>NC_047086.1:300260968-305260968 GCF_902459505.1 Geotrypetes seraphini | reverse complement strand
CAGCGTATTATACATAGGTACAGTGGTGCCTCACACAACAAACTTAATCCGTTCCAGGAGCAAGTTTGTTATGTGAAACGTTCGTTGTGTGAAACGCGTTTTCCCATAAGAATACATGTAAAACAAAATAATTCGTTCTGCAGCCCTGTTGTCCCATAAGAATACCTGTAAAACAAAATAATTCGTTCTGCAGCCCTACATTTCCCTCCCTCCACCTCACCTCACATGCAGAGCCTGCCAGCCTTCTCCCTCACCCAGCCGCACGATCTGCAGGAGGCTAAGAACTTCGGGAACTGGGTCAGTTCCCACTGCAGCTCCATGTGACTCTAGGCAAATCACCTGACCCTCCAGTTGTCCTAGGTCAGTGGTCGGCAAACCGCGGCTCGCGAGCCGCATGTGGCTCTTTAGCCACTTGAGTGCAGCTCTGCACTTGCCTAGGGCCCGAAACTGTCAGAAGGGTCCCAGGGCTGGCGTAAGAGGGGGGAGCATAGATCTAAAGGGCCCTGCGATCCAAACTTCTTTATTAAACACCTAAATTTTCCTTTTCAGAGGGACCCCGACATGGCAGCTGTTCTCATAAACTGCCGGTAGCTGCCCCGAAGCTTTCCCTTTGCGGCGATCTGCCCTATCAGAAACGGGAAGTTGCAGCAGAGGGAAAACTTCGGGGCAGCCGCAGGCAGTTTGTGAGAATGGCTGCCATGTCGGGGTCCCTCTGAAAAGGAAAATTTTGGCTGGAGAGGGCAGTGATCTCTTGCCTTCCCTACTGCTCCTCCCCCGTACTGTCCAGCTTTCCCTCCCCTGCTGGCCAGAACTCCTCATCTTTCCCCCAAGAAATTCAACAGTTTTCCTTCCTCCCTCTTCGGCTGTACCAGCAGGTTAGTTTGTCTGCACAATATTCACTGCTGCTGTGCATCAGCGGGTCTGGCTCCCGGCACGATCTCAAAAAGCTGTGCACGCGCAGCTGCTGGAGTTGCGTCAGAGGAGAAGATTGAACAACAGAGCATGCGCGCATGTGCTGCTCCCTGAAAGCGTGTGGCTGGCCGAAAAAGAAAGCCGGAAAACTCGGCATCCGAGGTAAGGTGAGGGTGCTGCTGTTCCCGGCTCACATTAGGAAGCGGCGAGAGTAGTTCCGCCCCCCCCCCCCCCCCCGGGCCCCTCGGGCGACTTCGTTGTGTGAAACGAAGTTCGTTATAGGGAGCAAGACAAAAAGTTCGTTATGCGCAGCGTTCGCTGTGCGAGGCGTCCGTTATGCGAGGCACCACTGTATACAGTTTTTTTGTATTATGTTATTTTTATAAAGTTGGGGTGCACATTATACACGGCCACGCATTATACACGAGATAATATGGTAACTATGATCAATCATGTTCTCTTCACCATTATTTACCCTCATCACTATGAAAATTCTATTTCTCCAACAATTTAAATTGCATTAATAGCTCTAATAAAGCAGGATGAAAATGGCATAGCTATGTATGACCAATGGCAATAGAAGGAAAAATTATGTTCTTACCTGTTAATTTTCTTTCCTTTAGACGCAGCAGATGAATCCAGAGACCAATGAGATAGCACACATCTACCAGCTGGCGGAGATAGAGAAACTGATTAACAGGTGGTCCTATTGGCTGGCACTCCTCCTGTATCGTCAGTATAGCTCCTTGCCCAAGCATCCGTAACCATCAATAGGCATAGCATGTAAAAAACTTCTTTCCCATAACAAATCTCAAAAGGCAATAATACAGAATACAACCATCAATAACAACAAACTTTGAAAGTTGCAAAAGAAAAAAACAACAGACAATATCAAGAAAGGGTGGGGCTCTGGATTCATCTGCTGTGTCTAAAGGAAAGAAAATTAAAAGGTAAGAACATAATTTTTCCTTCCTTAGCAACAGCAGCAGATGAATCCAGAGACCAATGGGATGTAGCAAAAGCAATCCTCAATCTGGGACAACCGAACACTAAACAACCGAAGCACTAAACGCATCCACCGCATGTGCCTCCACATCCAACTGGTAATGCTGAGATAAAGCACTCTCAGAAGACCAAGTAGCTGCGAGACAAAACTCCTCCAAGGAAAAAAACTTCTGGACCGAGTCCAAGAAGCAGCCATCGCTCTGGCGGAATGGTCGTGAAGTTCTTTCACCAACCGCTTCCCTGCCATCAAGCAAGCGTAAAGAATGTCCTCCTGGACCCAACGAGCGATGGAGGCTTTGGAAGCTGCC
The DNA here is from genome assembly GCF_902459505.1 of Geotrypetes seraphini. Taxonomy (NCBI): domain Eukaryota; kingdom Metazoa; phylum Chordata; class Amphibia; order Gymnophiona; family Dermophiidae; genus Geotrypetes; species Geotrypetes seraphini. The sequence continues at coordinate 305,258,743 of NC_047086.1, read as the reverse complement.
ATACGTTTGAAGCGTCCATGGAAGAATACAAAAAGATGATCTAAACAACTAAAAGTCATTAGAAACCTAGCTCGTGGAGAACGCTACGCACTTTAAAAAAATGCATTGAATAAAAGCATGTCTCCCCATTTCTCCTCCCAGGAAGAATGAAGGAAAACTGAGTGTCATAAAAGAAAGGATGACACCTCTTTAGAAAGAAATTGTGGTACCATCCTTAACTGACACCTCAGATTTTGTAAATCAGAAATAGGAATCCCCGCCAAACAAGGCCTGCAACTCAGAAAACCGCCGAGCTGAAGCCATGGCCACAAGAAACCCCGTGTTCAACGGCACAGCCTTTTACAGTTTCAAAAGACAAGGATGAAATGAAGACTTCGGTAAACTGCGCAGAAGTACCTTAAGACTGTACTCCGGACAGGGCTTTCTAAGAGGTGTACGAATATACCGTACTTCATTTAGGAACTGAACTACATGAAGCTGAGAAGTAAGCAAAGAGCAAGATATCTAGCCCTCGTAATAAGCTGAGAATGGCACTTGAAGCTGAAGGGAATTGAACGCTAAGCCCTTGGTAATACACTTGTGCCAAAAAAGAACTCTGGAAGGGTGCAAATGTTGAGAAATACCCAAGAAAGGAAAAACTTCCAAAAGGAAGAAGAAGCCACAGGTAAAGACGTCTGTAGCGCCTGGATAAGAGAAGAAACAACCTGCTTCGAATAACCCTTACACGTCAGCCATGACTTTTCAAAAGCTAGGTCGTAATACCAAAGTAGTACGAATATCCAGGTTGATCGGACCCTAGGTGAGCAAATCCAGAGATACCAGGAAACTCAATAGTCCGGCTGTCGAAAGACTCATCAGATCCGCATAGCAAGGATGGCGCAGCCAATCCAGAGATTCTACAAATACTGTGCCCTGAAAGCGAGCTTGAGATGGAAAATCCAAGCCATCATCAGCCAGGGGAAATCACTGAAAAAAGAAAAACCAGAGCTGAGAAATAAGCCACGCTGCTACCCCCTCTGACTCCCACTGTGCCCGCCAAAGAAGCTAGGAAGCTTAGAATTTCAAGACGAGGCCATGAGGTCTAGTTCCAGGAGATCTCACTTCCATAAAAAGAGCTGGAACGTCTGAGCCAAAATTCTCAATATCCAGGATGTAGAAGATTCCACTATTACTAACATTTACACTTTCTAGAGCGTACACAGCGCTGTACACTGTATCATACAATAAATGGGCCATGCTCAGATTTCATAGAGAGAAAGTCTATCCATACTCTGTTCCTGACCTGGAAAATGATCTGCCAACCACAACTCTACCCGCCAACTGAGTACATCACCTACTGCCCAGGCTGTAGAGAAATACCCCCATCATAATACTGACTGAAAAGACCTTCAGCGTCATTCCGGAAGAATGGTCTGAAGCTCCAGAAATGGTAGCCTGACCATTCTCCAGAGTAGAAGAATGAACAAGTACTGAGTCGCCTCTTAAGACCAGACTCTTGGAGCTGAGGATGGAAGGCACCGAGCCCCCCAACCCGACAGCCCGGGGTGTTTAGTGACCATGAACTAGTCCAGCAAAGACCGAGGCATGCCTTTGAAAAGAGAAATCTCGCTGAGCCACCAAATCATACAGAGGGATGCTTGAGGAGCCTACCAAATAATTGGAGCCCTGAGATACCGGGAGCCACCGGAACAAAAGTGACCGCTGTAGCGTTATAATGGGAAAGCCAGCCGAAGTTCCCAGTGGAGTCAGCAACATGGATCCTAGAACCTGTTAAAAATCCCATACTCTTGGTCATGGTGACTGAAGAAGAATGCAAACCTGAGACTGTGACCCATCGCCCTAGTCTCTGGGAAGAAGCACATTTCTCTCCTATATGAATAAAAACATCTCCCCGATATACCTATAAATAGTACAGGAGAAAAGAGCACTGTGCAAATTCAAAGATTCATGTCCAAAGAACTGAGGAAAAAAACCCACCCTTTTCATGTCAGTCAAATGGCCTGACTGGAAGACGTCCGAATCAAGCAGTCAGTCAAGAAGAAAGTAGGTGAATCGTCTGGTAGTGCAAAATGGTACCACTGCCCACAGTTTCTAAAATGTTCGTGAAGCCTTGGGTAGGCGAAATGGCATCTGCCAAAACCGAAAGCGCTGCTCCAAGAGAGGCAAGCAAACCTAGTGCCGATTCGGAGTCCATAGTGAAAATGTAAATATTCTCTCAGTTTTTCTGCATAAATGTGTAACCCTGAGAAACTAATTCAGCAGAATGGGATCCAGCTTGCCCAATGCCCCCGTCTTGGGCACCATGCAGTAAGTGGAACAACGTCCCTTAGTTCCTGAAGAACTACAAGAACTGCCCTGAGGACCAGGAACACTTAAAAGGGAAACACAAAACATAGAGACACCAAGAACGAACAGGAAACCTGAGGAGGATGCAGAGTTGGAAGCATCCTGAAAAATGTTCACAGCCTCCTGACCTGACATTATAGCGTCTTCCCCCCTCATGAGAATGCCTGAAGAGTCATTGGAAGAAGTCAAGATCCCCTCTGAATGAAGTGCAGAAGGTCATGGAACGGCAGGATGAGAACTGTAGGATCTGTAAGAAGAAAGAAACTCTCCTAGGAAAAATCAAGGTTCACAATGTAAAGAGGAGTATACTGGAACCATGAAAACAGTATTAACTCCATGCAACGTGAGCGAAATACGTATGTCCTTTAAAGTGAATACGTACTAGACGCAATCAAGATGCTGCATCTACCTCCCCGTGGAAAACAACAGCATCCTAACAAGTATCAGAAAAAGCTCACATCGCTGAGAGCTTCAGGGATGAGGCTAACAGCCACATAGCGCGTGCTCCTCCGCGGGTTTGATAGAATAGGTAACTGGCTCCCGGTTAGAAGGAGCTGTACAGTCCTTCCTGTCTGGTCGGGGGGTCCGTCTAGCATGTGCCATAAGAAAATGGCGACAGGAGAAACCAGCGTGATAAGAATGGAAATCTGAAGTACAAGCCCCCTCAGAAATAGAGAAAGAGAGTCCTGGCCGCAGGAAGATGCGAAGTGTCATTATGCCCATAGAGACAGCCTGAACTTGGAAACTGTTTGTACTACCTTTAGGCATATATATCCTATGCCACTACTAGACACATGCAGCATAGCAAAGAGGCCCAAATAAGAAGGACAGTTACCAACAGACAAAAGCTCAATCTGCAGGGATCCCAAGAGAGACAATGAGATACCCGTGTGAAATACAGGGCACTATCTTACTGCTGATCTCACTGTGCTGTGATTTGCCGTATGTCGACCCAGTCCGGAGACAAACCAAGATTGGGTGACCTAGCACAGGTCAGAGTCTCTCTGGTAATCCCCTTGAGTGCTAACCCTAGAGTCCGATTAAACTAGCAGCTTCCTTCAAGTGAATACAGTAGGAACACAGACATATAAATCTGCCCAAGCTTGTCCCAAAGCTGGTGAAACACATAAAACTAGTCTGAACCGGAAAGGAGAGAAGCCACGGCATACCCTGACCAAAGTCAGCAGGAAATAAACTACCGGAACGCTGCAGCTCTCCCACCATCGCCGGAGACCCAAGCACACGCGTGATTCTCGCTGACACGTGGCCGCTGCATCAACACTCCTAGAAACATAGTCTGATTCAAGCTCCATAAAATTTACCCTGCCAAGGCCTGCATAGAAAGAAAATCAGACTCGGAGAATAACTAGAGGAACGGTGCGGTGCTTCCCACAGTGCCGGAAAAAACATGTCCCATCTCATGCGCGCTGCTATAAACCGGCACCTGCACAATCAGCTGCACATGGCCGCGACAAACACCGACGAAAGAGAGCCTCAGAATAAATAGGACTACTACTGCTGCACTGAAACCCAACAAGGAGAACAAGTGCGAGCATGAAATCGCACCGCTACTGCCGCGCTGTAACCAACAAGGAAACCAAGCGCGTGCATGCAAAGGGCGTGGAAGTCCCGGCTCCCTCAACGGATTTCTAGTCATAAAACTTAGCCTCAATAAAATATCCATTCCTTAAATGTACGCTGACCGAACCCACAGTACTAAGACTCCCAAACAGAACCTGAAGTTCAAACAACAGTAAAAAACACATACATACTCACAAGCTTGTTGTTAGGGCCGGTTGAAACCAGTAAGAGCTGGTTGTGCAGCACAAACAGGACAGAATGTAGCAACTGTGGTCTCCCTGTTTTGTTTTTTTTAAACAGAGAAGGGAAAGAAGAAAAAAATGGAGACCCAGTCAGACCCTCTATCATTGGAGGGAGGGTGAGGCAGGGACCTGAGGGGGCCCAGATATAACCCCTAAAGCTGGCACCGTTCAGCCGGACCCCTGTCTCACTGAAGAGAAACCTCAACAGGAGAAAATAAAGTACCAGTCACAGCCAGAATTCAGGAGCTAGTTGAATAGCGACTATCACCTGCTGGGAGATACAGCATACTGACGATACAGGAGGAGTGCCAGCCAATAGGACCACCTGTTAATCAGTTTCTCTATCTCCGCCTGCTGGTAGATGTGTGCTATCCCATTGGTCTCTGGATTCATCTGCTGCTGTTGCTAAGGAACACTATTTAACCTGGGTCCATACAAGAGAAGCAAAGAAGAGAAAGAAGCAGACATTTCATACTGTATTTTGCAGAGAAATAATCAGAAGTCAGAAGAAAAAAGGGGATTGTTTCGTGTGAATCTGAACCTGAATCACTTATTTAATCTCTTTTTCCATTATGTACAGGGTTACCATATGGCTCCAGAAAAAAAAAGAGGATGGATTGAGACATCTGGGTTGAAAGCAATGGGGAAGTAAAACCCGGATGACTCAATCCGTCCTCCTTTTTCTGGAGCCATAAGGTAACCTTAATTATGTAGCACTCTTCCATCAGTTCTGATGTATTTTTCTTCTTACATTTTTTAGGCCAAAATTGCAAAAAAAGGTGATCTACTGGAAACATACATACAGCAGAACCTCAATATTCGTGAGGATTAGGGGCAAAGCTCCCTCCTGTGTCCCTTATCTGGTGGTCTAGCGGCGACGCAGGGCAGGATCAATCATCAAAATGGCTGCCCTGAGTTCCCGTTTTGATAACGACTCTGAACAGGGAAGGAGCGCAGGATGAATGATCCTGCTCCGCGTCGCTGCTAGACCACCAGGTAAGGTCTGATGCAGAGTTTTGTTTTTTTAAATTGCGAATAACCGAATCAGCAGGTACTGAAAATCGCGGATTCGGAGGGGGAAACTGTATATTGATCTCCAGAGTTTGTTGCAAAAATAGTTCATTATATCAAGGAAAAAAGTTTCATATCAGATCTATTGCATAATTAAAAACATTTCATTTCTGATCAGCATAAAATTTTATGGAAAAATAATGTTGAAAAGAATTAAGTACATGAGCTATCAAACACTGCTCCATGAGGCTTTACTTTTCCTTATTTTCCATCTTGTTTTGACCTCCTTTTTAAACCATTGGAGCCATAGCTAGTGGTTGACTAGGACAGCTAAGATTTAAATACCAATGACACTAGTGACCCAAGAGCAAATCCTAAACCTGCATTGCCTCAGGTATAAAATTTTAAGACTGTAAGCCCTCTAGGAAAAGGAATATACTTATTCTATGTGAAATTTTAACTTGACTTAATCTACCAATGAAAAGGGGTGAACTAAATTTTAAAAATATATATTTTTTAGTATCAAATATTACCTTTTTCCTTTTATAAAATCTATGTGGGAATGTGGAGTGAAGCTTGTCTTTCAACTATTTTCATTTTTACTGGTTTTATTTTCATCTCTTTTAAATCCTTTCTTCCTCTTCCTTTATAAAACAAAAAAACCTCTGTGGAGTGACGATGTTCCTAAATGGGACTTTATTTGAAAGTATCAAAGTTCCAAAAGTACACTAAAATCATCCACATAAAATAATTCCATCCACATAAAAGTAAATCATCCACATAAGAGCCTTAAAGGACTTAGTCCGCTAGGGATACAGGACCCAGGACCTAGTCCGCTAGGGATACAGGACCCAACCACGGTCCGCGTTTCGACAAAAAGTCTTCTTCAGGGGTCCCCTGGGGGGTCCTATAAAGGTGTGTACGTGGGAAACAATTGTGTGGTGAACCGGAAGTGAGACACACAATTGTTTCCCACGTACACACCTTTATAGGACCCCCAGGGACCCCTGAAGAAGACTTTTTGTTGATAACGCGGACCGTGTTGGGTCCTGTATCCCTAGCGGACTAGGTCCTTTAAGGCTTCTTATGTGGATGATTTACTTTTATGTGGATGGAATTATTCTTATGTGGATGATTTTAGTGTACTTTTGGAACTTTGATACTTTCAAATAAAGTCCATTTAGGAACATCGTCACTCCACAGAGGTTTTTTTGGTTTTCTCTGGATTTTCTTCTTTGTGGATATTTTGGGGTCAATTCCTTTTGTCTTTTCCTCTTCCTTATTTCATCTATTTTTGCCTTTTACACAATTGCCCCCTTGTTTCTCCCTTTTCCTTCAACTCATTTTTTTGTCTTCCTCTTTCTAGATTCCTCTGAACAAAGGAAGGCCAGACCATGCAGTTAAGAGGTAGCATTCAACCCCTTGGAACAGTTCATATGTTTCACCCAATGGGGAATAAATATTTTTAATATAAAATATCGGCCAAGTCAAATGTAAACATTTTGTTAAAATTGTGCAAAAAATGAACAGAGCTCAAGATATGAATTGTAATAAAAACAAATTCCATTTTATCAACACATCAACAGAAGTATATGGAATTGAGATGGCAGAACTGATCAGCCCTTGTAGGTGGCACACATGCACAACTTCAGTCATAAAATCAAAGACAAAGGCCAATGAATTGAGGACTTCTGGGGAGAGAATATATCTGAATATAAATACAAAAGAGGGTAGAATAGGATAGTAAAATAATAAAGCAAACATCAGGAAATATTAATGCAAATTTGAGAAATAAATTTTTAATGATGTTTTATCTATAGGACTTCCTGGCAGTTGCACAAGTTGCCACATTCACAGAATTTGTATTTGCCTATCCATCGTATCAGCAGCTGCAAATTTATAAAACCAAGCATACTGTCACACCAAAAATATAGTTTAAGTACGAGATATCTTTTCCATGCATCAAGGATGAGCTGAACAGCAAATAAAACAAGACTTATCACCCCATATTTACAAATTATTGAGTATGAGACCACACTTCATACATAATTATTCTCCTAAGAATCAAAGGTTAGGACAGTGGAAATCTCACATACAATATGCCCATCTCTAGCACAATGCCAACATAAATCGGAGCTAGGTAATTCTATTCTCTACATCTCTTCAAGGGGGGGGGTCTACACTGCCCTGAGAACTATGAAAATGACCAAAAAGCTCACTAACATAGGCCACATGCTCTCATTCCAAAATAAATGCTGTCAAGTTGGTGTTGACTCATAGTGACCCTCTGGATGGCTGCCTGGAACAGTAATTAGTCTTCAGTCAGGCATCTAATTGTTGATACAGTTGTATCCATAACTTGTTGCTATATTGATTTCATCATCTCTTCCTCTTTTGGAGTAGCAGCCTAATGGGTTAGTGCAATGAGCTGAGAACTTGGTGAAGTGAGTTTGCTCCACACTGCAGCTTCTTTAGATTTTGGGCAAGTTACTTAACCCAAGATCAATATCCAAAGTTGAATTCAGAAATTCTTAGTTCTTTCTCGATGCACCCTAAAATATCATGTTAATAATTTATAGTAATATCTTGATTGTATACATCTTAACAAAAAATTGTACAAATCATGATTATGTAAATCTTAAAACAAAAACAAAAAAAACCTGTAACTGGGCTACCAAATCAAGAGGGAAAAAGACCTCAGACGTTTTGCTTGTCGTTACAAACCAGCCGAATGGCTGTTCAGTTGGATCAGACAGTACTGTAATCATCGGTCATAAACAATCCTCTTGTATATTTAAATTTTAAATTAAATTAATAGTAATTTGCTGATTGAAAATTCTTATGTGATAAATTATCAGAGCTTTGAATTCATGATCTTCCAACCACAAGTTGACAGTGATGCACGAGACTTTGATCATTTATCTGATCCAACTGAACAGCCATTCGGCTGGTTTGTAACAAGCAAAAAGTCCGAGGTCTTTATCCCTCTTGATTTGATAGCCCAGTTACGGGTTGTTGTTTTTTTTAAGATTTACATGGAAAAATTATGTTCTTACCTGTTAATTTTCTTTCCCTTAGACGCAGCAGATGAATCCAGAGACCAATGGGATTGCTCACATCTACCAGCAGGCGGAGATAGAGAAACTGATTAACAGGTGGTCCTATTGGCTGGCACTCCTCCTGTCTCATCAGTATAGCTCCTTGCCCAAGCACATGTAACCAGCAATAGGCATAGCATGTAAAAAACTTCTTTCCCATAACAAATCTCAAAATGCAATAATACAGAAAACAACCTGCCACAATAACAAACTGCGAAAGTTGCAAAAGAAAAAACCGAGAGACAATATCCAGAAAGGGTGGGGCTCTGGATTCAACTGCTGCGTCTAAGGGAAAGAAAAATAACAGGTAAGAACATAATTTTTCCTTCCCTAGCAACAGCAGCAGATGAATCCAGAGACCAATGGGATGTAGCAAAGCAATCCTCAATCTGGGTGGGAAGCAAACGCCGCCTCCGCAACAACCGAAGCACAAAACGCCCCTACCCCATGCGCCCCCACATCCAAGCAGAAATGCGGAGAGAAAGCACTCTCGGAAGACCAATTAGCCGCGAGACAAATCTCCTCCAAGGAAAAAAACCTCTGGGCCGAGCCCAAGAAGTGGCCATCGCTCCAGCGGAATGGTCATGAAGATCTTTCACCAACCGCTTCCCTGCCAGCAAGCAAGCATAAAGAATGTCCTCCTGGACCCATTGAGCGATGGAGGCTTCGGACGCCGCCCCAAACGTTTGAGGCGTCCCTTGAAGAACACAAAAAGGAGATATAAACAACTAAAAGTCGTTAGAAACCGAGCTCACACAGAACGCTACGTACATATCAAAAAATGCAGTGAATAAAAGCACTGATCCCCATTTCTCCTCCCAGGAAGAAGGAAGGAAAAGCGAGCATGACATAAAAGAAAGGATGACACCCCTCTAGAAAGAAATAATGGTACCATCCGAACTGATACCCCATATTTCGGAAATCAGAAATAGGAATCCCCGTTGAACAAGGCCTGCAACATAGAAAACTGCAGAGTTGAAGCCATGGCCACAAGAAACCCCATGTTCAACGGCACAGCCCTTTAGAGTCCCAAAAGACAAGGATGAAATGAAGCCTTCGGTAAACTGAGAAGAAGTACGTGAAGATTGTACTCCAAACCGGGCTTTCTAAGAGGCGCATGAATATACCGCACTCTGTTTAGGACCTGAACTACATGAAGCTGAGAAGTAAACCCTTGTAACAAGCCAAGAATGGCACTAGAAGCTGAAGGGAATTGAACGCTAAGCCCTCGGCAATACACCTGTGCCAAAAAGGAACTCTGGAGTGGTTGAAACGTTAAGAAGCACCCAAGAAAGGAAAAACCTCCAAAAGGAAGCAGAAGCCACAGGAGAAGACGTCCGTAGCACCTGGATAAGAGAAGAAACAACCTGCTTCGCATAACCCTTACACGTCAGCCAAGATTTTTCAAAAAACTAGGTCGTAATACTAAAGTACTACAAATATCCATGTTGATCGGACCCTAGGCAAGCAAAGCCGGAGATACCAGGAAACTTCTTAGTCCGGTTGTCGAAAGACTCATCAAATCCACAAAGTAAGGATGGCACCGCCAATTCAGAGATTCTACAAATACTGTGCCCGGAAAGCGAGCTCGAGATGGCAAATCCAAGCCATCATCAGCCAGCGGAAAACACTGAAAAAGAGAAGGCAGAAGCGAGAAAGGAGCCATGCAGCTACCCCCTTCAACTCCCACTCCCTGGGCCCGCCGAAGAAGCTAGGAAGCTTAGAATAGAGAGACGAGGCCATGAGGTCTAGGTCAAGCAGATCTCACGTCCATAAAAAGAGCTAGAACGCTTGAGCCAAAAATCTCAATATCCAGGATGCAGACGATGCACACTTTCATGCACACTAACATGCACACTTTCCAGAGCGTACACAGCGCTGTACACTGTAACATACAAGAAATGGGCCATGCTCAGATTCCGCGGAGAGAAAGTCTATCCAAACTCTTATCCTGATCCATAAAAGGATCTGCCAACAGAAAACGAAGATGAGAGTCCACCCATTGAAGCAGAACAACTTCACCTGCCAATGAGTACAACACCTACTGCCCAAGCAGTAGAGAAATACCCCCATCCTAATACTGACCAAAAGGACCCTTAGCGGCAATCCGGAAGAATGATCTGAAGCTCCAGAAAGGTAGCCTGACCCTGCTCAAGAGCAGAAGAATGAACAAGTACTGAATTGCCTCTGAAGCTGAGGATGGAAGCCACGGAGCCCCCCAACCCGACAGCCCGGGATGGTCGGTGGTCATGAGATAGTCCAGCAAAGACCGAGGCATGCCTTGAAAAGAGAAATCGCGCTGAGCCACCAAATCATACAGAGTGATACAGGAGGAGCATACTAAATAATTGGTGTCCTGAGATACCGGGAACCACCGGAACAAAAGCAACTGCTGTAGCGTAAGAAGGGGAAAGCAAGCCGAAGTCCCCAGTGGAGTCAGCAATATGGATCCCAGAAACTGTACAGAATCCCATACTCTTGGTCATGGTAAGCGAAGAAGAATACCAATCTGAAAACGAGACCCCACGCCCAAGTCTCCGGAAAGAAACACACGTCTCTCCTATATGAATGAAAACAACACCCCGATATACCTATAAATAGTACAGGAGAAAAGAGCGCTGTGCAAATTCAAAGATGCACGTGTAAAGAACTGAGGAAAAGATATCACCCTTTTCGTGTCAGTCAAATGGCCCGACTGGAAGTCGTCCGAATCAAGCAGGCAGTCAAGAAGAAATTAGATGAATCGCCTGGTAGCACCAAAACGGTACCACCGCCAACATCACCTAAAACGTTCGTGAAGCCTTGGGTAGGCGAAATGGCATGTGCCAAAACCGAAAGCGCCGCTCCAAGAGAGGCAGGCAAACCAAGTGCCGATTCGGAGTCCATAGAGAAAATGTAAATATACTCCCAGGTTGTCTGCAGAAATGTGTAACCCCGAGAAACTAAATCAGCAGAATGAAATCCAGCCTGCCCAATGGCCCCGTCTCGGGCACCTTGCAGTAAGTGGAACAACGTCCTTAGTTCCTGAAGAACTACAAGAACTGTCCTGAGGACCAGTAACATTGAAAAGGGAAACACAAAACATAGAGACTCCAAGAACGAACTGGAAACCTGAGGAGGATGCAAAGATGCAAGCATCCTGAAAAATCTTCACAGCCCCCTGACCTGACATTATAGCATCTTCTCCCTCATGAGAGAGCCTGAAGAGTCATTGGAAGAACTTAAGATCTCCTCAGAATGAAGTGCAGAAGGTCAGGGAATGGCGGGATGAGACTGTAGGATCTGCAAGAAGAGTCTCCTAGGAAAAATCAAGTTTCACAATGTAAAGAGGAATATACTGGAACCATGAAAACAGTACTAACCCCATGCAACATGAGCGAAATACGTATGTCCTTTAAAGTGAATACGTACTAGACTCAATCAAGGTGTTGCATCTACCGCCCTGTGGAAAACAACAGCATCCTAACAAGTATCAGAAAAAGCTCACATCGCTAATGAGAGCTTCAGGGATGAGGCTAACAGCCACATAGCGTGTGATCCTTCGCGAGTTTGATAGAATAGGAACTGGCTCCTGGTTAAAAGGAGCGGTACAGCCCTTCCTGTCTGTTCGGGGGGGGGGGGGGGGGGGCCCGTCTAGCATGTGCCATGAGAAAATGGTGACAGGAGAAACCAGCGTGATAAGCATGGAAATCTGAAGTCCAGGCCCCCTCAGAAATAGAGAAAGAGAGTCCTGGCCGCAGGAAGATGCGCAGTGTCATTATGCCCATAGAGACAGCCCGAACTTGGAAACTGTTTTTACTACCTTTAAGTTTCAAGTTTCAAGTTTATTAGATGACTTGATAAATCGCTTAATCAAATATTCTAAGCGATGTACACTTTAAATTTAACAATTAGTAAATATAAAAAACAAAAACAAACAATACAGTACATACAATTATTAAATAATGGGTAAGAACTCATGATTATTAACATTGATAAACGGGAAAGAAGGGATGAACTACAATTCATAAAGTGAAGAAGAAACATTGATGGGAAACACAAAAGGAATAATTAACACAGGTTTCATATTGAAAATATAATACTAGTACTAAAATTATAATATAAAAGCATCTTTAAAAAGGAAGGTTTTAAGTTCAGTTTTAAATTTTCCAAGTTCTTTTTCCTCTCGTAAGAAAATAGGAAGAGCGTTCCATGTCTGTGGTGCAGTACAAGAAAAAATAAATTGTCTCCTTGTATTGATAATTTTTAACGAAGGGACAGATAACAGATTTTGTTCGCTTGAACGTAATATTCTTTTCGTAGAATAGGGAACAAGAAATCGATATAAAAAAGCTGGGGTCTTGTTGATCAGAGTCTTGAAGATAATTAAACATAATTTATAAGTAATTCTGTAATTGACAGGGAGCCAATGAGCCTCTTTGAGGAGTGGTGTTACATGATCATATTTTTTTGCATTGGTTATTAATTTTATGGCTGTATTTTGTATGATTTGTAATCTTTTAATTTCATATAGTGCAATGCCTTTAAATAAGGAATTGCAATAATCAATTTTAGACATCACCAAGGAGTGAATAAGTATTGTAATTGATTTAGGACAAAGAAATTTTGAAATGGACCGAATTTTGCGTAACCTATAAAAGGTGATTTTTACAATGTTACTAATGTGGTCATGGTAGGAGAGTTTAGTATCAAAAATTACTCCCAAAATTTTTGCATTTTTTACTAACTGTAGGGGTACATTAAGGATAGAAATAGGAGCAACAAGAGGAAAACTCTCTTTCCACGGAAATAGCATAACATTGGTTTTATTGATATTGAGTGCCAATCTGTTTTTATCTAGCCAATGATGTACTTGATCTAGTTTTTCATTAATGACCAAAATTTCACTTTGATTATTATTATTTAAAGGGTGCAATAATTGGATATCATCGGCATAGGCAAAAACATGAAATCCTATGGATTGGCATAAAGTCAACAAAGGTGCCAGAAAAATATTGAAAAGCAAAGGTGAAAGAATAGATCCTTGTGGAACCCCATGTGAAATTTGAGATGAGAGGGATATTGAATTATTAAAAATGACTGTAGACGTGCGGTCAGTAAAGTAAGATGTGAACCAAGCTAGAACTTCATCTGTAACCCCAATAGATCGAAGTCTAGCAAGGAGCAATTGATGATCAATTGTATCAAACGCTGCCTTTAGGCATATATACCCTGTGCCACTACTAGACACATGCAGCTCAGCACAGAGGCCCAAATAAGGACAGTTACCAACAGACAAAGGCTCAATCTGCAGGGACCCCAAGAGAGACAATGAGATACCTGTGTGAAATACAGGGCACTATCTTACTGCTGATCTCACCGTGCCGTGAGTTGCCGTATGTCGCCCCAGTCCGGAGACAAACCGAGACTGGGTGACCTAGCACAGGTCAGAGTCTCTCTGGTAAACCCCTTGAGTGCTAACCCCAGAGTCCTATTAAACAAGCAGCTTCCTTCAAGGGAGTACAGCAGGAACACAGACACAGACATATAAATCTGCCCAAGCTTGTCCCAAAGCTGGTGAAACACATACAACTTGTCTGAACCAGAAAGGAGAGAAGCCTCGGCATACCCTGACCAAAGTCAGCTGGAAATAAACTACCGGAACGCTGCAGCTCTCCCGCCATCGCCGGAGACCCAAGCGTACGCCTGATTCTGACACGTGGCTGCTGCATCAACGCTCCTAGAAACATAGTCGGATTCAAGCCCCGCAAAATTTACCCTGCCGCGGCTTGCATATAAATAAAATCAGACTCAGGGAATAACCAGAAGAACGGTCCACAGCGCCGGAAAAAACATGACCCATCTCATGCTGCTATAAACTGGCACCTGCACAATCAGCTGCACATGGCCGTGATAAACACCGATGAAAGAGAGCCTCAGAATAAAGAGGACTACTATTGCTGCACTGAAACTCAACAATGAGAACAAGTGTGAGCATGAAATTACACCGCTACTGCCGCGCTGTAACCAACAAGGAAACCAAGCGAGTGCATGCAAAGGGCGGGAAGTCCTGGCTCCCTCCATGGATTTCTAGTCATAAAACTTAGCCTCAATAAAATATCCATGCCTTAAACGTACGTTGACCGAACCCACATTACTAAGACTCCCAAACAGAACCTGAAGTTCAACAGACATACTCACAAACTTGTTGTTAGGGCAGGTTGAAGCCAGTTAAATCTGGTTGATCAGCAGTAACCAGGCACAATTGAAGAACTGTGGTCTCTTTTTTTTTTTTTTACAGAGAAGGGAAAGAAGAAAAATATTGAGACCCAGTCAGACCCTCTATCACTGGAGGGAGGGTGAGGCAGGGACCTGGGGGGGGCCCAGGTGTAACCCCTAAAGCCGGCACCGTTCAGCCGGACATCCCTGTCTCACTGAAGAGAAAATCTCAATAGGAGAAATAGCACTGCCAGCTCACTGAAGAGAAAATCTCAACAGGAGAAACAGAATGGCAGTCTCACTGAAGAGAAACCTCAACAGGAGAAACAGAATGGCAGTCTCACTGAAGAGAAACCTCAACAGGAGAAAATAAAGTTCCAGCCACAGCCAGAATTCAGGAGCTAGTTGAATAGCGACCTTTTCCTGCTGGGAGATAGAGATTACTGATGAGACAGGAGGAGTGCCAGCCAATAGGACCACCTGTTAATCAGTTTCTCTATCTCCGCCTGCTGGTAGATGTGAGCTATCCCATTGGTCTCTGGATTCATCTGCTGCTGTTGCTAGGGAAAATCATGATTTGTACAATTTTTTGGTAAGAATTTATTACTATAAATTATTAACGTGATCTTTTAAGGTG
Organism: Geotrypetes seraphini; assembly: GCF_902459505.1. NCBI lineage: Eukaryota > Metazoa > Chordata > Amphibia > Gymnophiona > Dermophiidae > Geotrypetes > Geotrypetes seraphini. The sequence continues at coordinate 305,243,630 of NC_047086.1, read as the reverse complement.
CATCGAGAAAGAAGAGCTTGACATTGCATTATGCAGGGTTGTGGAGTCAGTCAACAGTTTTGGGTGGATTTTAAGTTGGTAAAAATGTAGTGACTCCAGATCTTCAAAATAAAAACTTTTATAATATATGGTAACTGCATCATTTTATACTTTATATTTTTGTACCTGATCTAAAGTATTAGTAAAGTGGTTTACATTTATTATATACAGGTATTTTCTCTGTCCTTATTAGGTTCACAATCTGGTTTTTTGAAGGGTTAAGTAGCTTGCACTGAACAAAAACCAGACATAAAACTCTACAATCATGAATCCCAAGATCAATATCCAAAGTAGAGTTCAAAAATTCTTAGTTATCTCGCATTTCCTCCAGACCAGAGTCCTACGTCTTCTATTTTATCTCCTTTCTAATTCCTTACCCAACTCAACTGCCACTTCTTCCTTGACTTGAAATGTTAAAATATCTTTCACAGAATTTGGAAGCAGAGTACCTTCTATCATAGTCACCTTATTCTTCAAACACCACCATGCAAGATCCATCCCAAAAAAGTCCGATCCTCCTCAAAGAAGGCATAGTGATCTAGGGACGCTAAAGTTTTATTGCACAGCAACTTAAGCTGGCTTAGCACTGAGATATATAAAGCTGAGTAAAATACACAATGAATTGTTCAAGAATATTCTCATCCTGCATAGCCACTCTTAAAGCTGAATCCTTGATAGCCTATATCTTTAGCCTATTGTGCCAATGTCTCCTCACCTTGTAATATTCTGCATAATAGTGTGACCTGCCCAGAAAAGTGTCACCCTCCGCCTGCAGATTCATATTTCCTATGCTGTAACTGCCAAAATCTCTCTTGGGAATCATCCTTAACATAAATTTCAGTTGGAAAAGGGATATAACACCCTTCAATTTGCATATCTTCTGGGTATGTATCCTATTTTTATGGGCAAAGAAATTAATAGGTAGGTGAGGAGTGGTTTAGTGATAGAACTGCTGCCTCAGCGCCCTGAGTTTGTGGGATCGAATCCCAGCACTGCTCCTTGTTACCATGAACAAGTCACTTAATCCACAAAATAAGTACCTGTATATATGTAAATCGCTTTGAATGTATAATCACAGAAAAGAGGTATGCAATTCCCTTTCCCTATTGATTTAATCAGAGAGGTTTCCTTGCAGGTCTCTCATACCGTAGAGACTGAGATATTCCAATTACTATTATCCTAAAAATAAGCTTGAAGGGCCTTCCTTATAGTTTTTTAAAGTCCAGGCCACTAAACAATGCAGCATTACATCAATAAGATCTCATTACCCAAAGCTTGATGTGTCAGTTCATCACCGGATCTTTATAGCTAAAGTGGCTATGCTATTTTTTTTTATTATTAATAGTATTTACTTATTTATTAATTTTAATAATGTAAGCTTTGTGGTCTGCTGATAAAGGGATTTGTTTCACCAACATGTTTCACCCGAAAGGCTTTCTCAAGACAACCATCCCTGAATAATGAAACAATATGGAACCTATAAGACAGCCTTCACAGCTAAATATTTGCCACAACCTAATATTAGTTTTAATAAAAATGATTATATAGCTTTCCTAGCTGATTGCTCCCTACTTCATAGACCACTGAATCATCCGAAGATGGCGGCGGGGTTCTCTAAGCAGTTTAAATGCTGCCGTGAACCCAACAGTTGGGTTCGTGCCGGCATTTAAACTGCATTGAGAATGCCACCGCCATCTTCGATTGATTCATGAGCCTCAGCTATTGGGTTCGCGCCGGCATTTAAACTGCATACTGAATGGCACTACTATCTTCAGATGATTTGGTGGTCTATGAAGTAGGGAGTGATTAACTAGGTAAGCTATATAATCATTTTTATTAAAATTAATTTTAGATTGTGGCAAATATTTAGCTGTGAAGGCTGTCTAAAACATCGTGACGTCTAATAGGTTCCATATTGTTTCATTATTCAGGGATGGTTGCCTTGAGAAAACCCTTTGGGTGAAACATGTTAGCGAAACAAATCCCTTTATCAGCAGACTACAAAGTACATTAATAAAGTTCAAAAGTAAATAATATTAAAAAATAAAAAATAGCATAGCCACTTTAGCTATAAAGATCCGGTGATGAACTGACACATCAAGCTTTGGGTAATGAGATCTTATCGAACCCAGAGTGGTATCGCTGAGGATCTGGGTGTTATATTCATCTAAAGTGAGGGGATAAGAAGATACACTTAAATTAGTTCACTTTTTTGGACATTATATACATACCCCCACATAAGAATCGAAAAAAAGTATGTGCAAATTTTCAATAGATTTAAAAGGAAAGCATACATTGACCATAATCAGCTATTACCACTGATACCCACAGATCTTCTTCGTTAGTTCTGGGAAATTATTTCTATTTGGGAGGAATTCATCGCCATCTGCTCAGAAAGCCTCATTACCAATCTACTTCTCTTTTAAAATTTTCACCGAAGGGCAAATGCCTTTCCTGGAGTGTAACTATTTGTGCTTTGTCTTTATTACATAATTCAGAACGTTCTTGTGCTTAACCAGATGATTTATGTCATTGACATTTAAAGACAACACTAATACTCATCCGTTCAGTTTACAGCAGTATTGTTTATTGTTTATTGTTTAATTAGTTTCTTGATTAAACGCTTTATCGATTCTGCAAAGCGTTGTACAAAGCACTAGATAAAATAACATTGCAACAAACAGAATTACCATTAAAACAAACTTTTAAAAAATGAAAATACAAAACTGTTAGACGAACTACAACACGTACTAGGTTAAATAAGGACGCACTAACAAAAGATACATGAAGGAAAAAGGTAGGAAATACAATAATTATAGTAAATGAGAGAGACATTAAGGGAAAGAACAAAAGGGCAGGACTTAATGGAGAAAAAAGAAGGAGAGAAAAGAGAAAAGAAAAGAAGAAAAAAAGAGAAAAAAGAAAAAGAAAAAAAAAATAAAGAAAAAAAAAATAAAGAAATAATAACTTCAATTAAAAGCATCTTTAAAAAGGAAACATTTTAAGCTACTTTTAAACGTTTTTAAATTATTTTCTGTTTTTAGATAAAGCGGAAGAGCATTCCAAATCGTAGGAGCTGTTACAGAGAAAATAGAGGTTCGACGTGTACCAATTATTTTTAAGGAGGGGATATTTAAATTGGATTGGGTTATGGATCTTAAAGATCTTGGTGGATCATAGGGAATCAATATTCGATCAATAAAAGCTGGGGAATTAGTCTAGTAGCTATTGAGAAAGAGAGAAATGAGGAAAATAAAAATATTGAGATAATAACTACGACAAAAGTGAACAGTCCCAGTAACCAAATACAGTAAAACCTTGGTTTGCGAGCATAACTTGTTCCAGAAATAATGCTTATATTCCAAAACGTTCATATATCAAATTTCCCTATAAGAAATAATGGAAACTCAAAATGATTTGTTCCATAACCCAAAAACTTGAATACAAAATTATGTACTGTATAAAGTAAAAATATATTAACCTACCTGTATCTAGGTGTGGTATACAGACCCCCAAGACAACTGGAAGACATGGACGCAGAATTAATTGAAGACATAGAGAATATCACTCTACGAGGAGAAGCTGATTACGAGTTTGGGGGGGGAGGGGGTTCCGGGGTTCCGACAGGAGGAGTTGGGCATCCTCCTGTCGGTGATTACGAGTTTGGGGGGGAAGGGGGTTCCGGGGTTCCGACAGGAGGAGTTGGGCATCCTCCTGTCGGCGATTATGAGTTTGTGGGGGAGGGGGGTCCGGGGTACCAACAGGAGGAGTTGGGCATCCTCCTGTCGGCGATTACGAGTTTGGGGGGGAGGGGTTCCGACAGGAGGAGTTAGGCATTCTCCTGTCGGTGATGGGACAGGCGGCCGCAACAACCGCGGCCGCTATACATATTGCAGCAGGGAGATCCCTTGCTGCCATAAGTATAGCGGCCGCGTCTAATTTAACCCGATTCTCTAAAGACGCCGGTTACAGAATCGGCGTTTAGTATAGGACGCCTCTCCCGGGCGGCCTGCCTGGGGAGCATTTTTTTTTTAAAAACGTGCATCCCGATTGGCTGATTAGACAGCTGTAGGACGTCTACAGTTTCATATATTCGGGGAAACAGGGTAGTATGGTTCAACCTTAGGAAAGGCTTCCCTAGATCAAACACGAAAACAAAGGTACTCAATTTACGGGGCACAGACTTCGCACGCATGGGAGATTACGTCCATCAGACGCTGCAGGACCAAGCGGAGACCGATGATGTAGAAGCTAAGTGGTTAACACTGAAATCAACCATACATGAAGCAACTAGCCGCTTCATAAAATCAGTAAATAAACAACATAGAAAGCACAGTTACTTACCGTAACAGGTGTTATCCAGGGACAGCAGGCAGATATTCTTAACGCATGGGTGACGTCACTGACGGAGCCCCGGTACGGACCTTTTTAACTAGAAAGTTCCAGTTGGCCGCACCGCGCATGCGCGAGTGCCTTCCCGCCCGACGGAGGAGAGCGTGGTCCCCAGTTAAGATAAGCCAGCTAAGAAGCCAACCTGGGGAGGAGGGTGGGACGTAAGAATATCTGCCTGCTGTCCCTGGATAACACCTGTTACGGTAAGTAACTGTGCTTTATCCCAGGACAAGCATATTCTTAACACATGGGTGACCTCCAAGCTAACAGAGAGGAAGGAGGGATGGTTGGCCATTAGGAAAATAAATTTTGTAACACAGATTGGCCGAAGTGTCCATCCCGTCTGGAGAAGGCATCCAGACAGTAGTGAGTAGTGAACGTGTGAACTGAGGACCAAGTGGCAGCCTTGCAGATTTCCTCGATGGGCGTGGAATGGAGGAAAGCCACAGAAGCAGCCATAGCCCTGACCCTGTGGGCCGTGACAGCACCTTCCAGTGAGAGACCGGCCCGAGCATAACAGAACGCGATACAGGCAGCAAGCCAGTTGGAAAGTGTCCGTTTAGAGACAGGACGACCTAGACGGTTAGGATCGAAGGTCAGAAAGAGCTGAGGGGACGAGCGGTGAGCCCTGGTACGGTCAAGGTAGTATGCAAGGGCACGCTTACAATCCAGCATGTGCAACGCCTGTTCCCCAGGATGAGAATGGGGTTTAGGGAAAAAGACAGGCAACACAATGGACTGGTTGAGGTGAAAAGCCGAGACCACCTTGGGAAGGAATTTAGGATGGGTACGCAGAACCACCTTGTCATGGTGAAAAACAGTGAACGGTGGATCGGCGACCAGTGCATGCATCTCACTAACCCTCCTGGCAGAGGTGATGGCAATGAGGAAAAGCACCTTCCAGGTTAGAAGTTTGAGCGAAGTTGTGGCAAGAGGCTCAAAAGGGGGTTTCATGAGGGCTGATAAAACCACATTCAGGTCCCAGACGACAGGAGGAGACTTCAGAGGCGGTTTGACATTGAAGAGGCCTCTCATGAATCGGGAAACCAGTGGATGAGCCGTGAGAGGTTTTCCGAGGATAGGCTCATGAAACGCAGTGATGGCACTGAGGTGGACTCTGATTGAGGTAGACTTGAGGCCAGCATCGGACAGAGAGAGCAAATAGTCCAGTACAGTTTCCACCGCTAATGAGGTGGGATCGTGATGATGCAGTAGACACCAAGAGGAGAACCTGGTCCACTTCTGATGGTAACATTGGAGGGTGGCCGGTTTCCTGGAGGCATCCAAAATGCAACGGACAGGCTGAGACAGATTCTCTGGAGAGGTCAGCCCGAGAGAAACCAAGCTGTCAGGTGGACAAGGTGCCTCACGAACGTCTACTCCGGAAACTGAAGAACCATGGAGTGGACGGAGACGTACATAGATGGATCAGAAACTGGTTGGCGGGTAGGAAACAGAGGGTAGGGGTGAAGGGCCACTACTCGGACTGGATGGGGGTCACGAGTGGTGTTCCGCAGGGCTCAGTGCTCGGGCCGCTGCTATTTAATATATTCATAAATGATCTAGAAACAGGCACGAAGTGTGAGATAATAAAATTTGCGGACGATACAAAACTATTTAGTGGAGCTGGGACTAAAGAGGAATGCGAAGAATTGCAAAGGGACTTGAACAAATTGGGGGAATGGGCGGCGAGATGGCAGATGAAGTTCAACGTTGAGAAATGTAAAGTATTGCATGTTGGAAACAGAAACCCGAGGTACAACTATACGATGGGAGGGATATTATTGAATGAGAGCAACCAAGAAAGGGACTTGGGGGTAATGGTGGACATGACAATGAAGCCGACGGCACAGTGCGCAACAGCCGCTAAGAAAGCAAATAGAATGCTAGGCATAATCAAGAAGGGTATTACAACAAGGACAAAAGAAGTTATCCTGCCATTGTATCGGGCGATGGTGCGCCCGCATCTGGAATACTGCGTCCAATATTGGTCTCCGTACCTTAGGAAGGATATGGCGTTACTCGAGAGGGTTCAGAGGAGAGCGACACGCTTGATAAAAGGGATGGAAAACCTTTCATACGCTGAGAGATTGGAGAAACTGGGTCTCTTTTCCCTGGAGAAGAGGAGACTTAGAGGGGATATGATAGAGACTTATAAGATCATGAAGGGCATAGAGAGAGTAGAGAAGGACAGATTCTTCAAACTTTCGAAAAATAAAAGAACAAGAGGACACTTGGAAAAGTTGAAAGGGGACAGATTTAAAACGAATGCTAGGAAGTTCTTCTTTACCCAACGAGTGGTGGACACCTGGAATGCGCTTCCAGAGGGAGTAATAGGGCAGAGTACAGTACAGGGGTTTAAGAAAGGATTGGACAATTTCCTGCTGGAAAAGGGGATAGAGGGGTATAAATAGAGGATTACTGCACAGGTCCTGGACCTGTTGGGCCGCCGCGTGAGCGAACTGCTGGGCATGATGGACCTCAGGTCTGACCCAGCAGAGGCATTGCTTATGTTCTTATGTTCTTATGTGGAGCGAAGACAGATCGGGATGCAGTAGAGACTGACGTTGCTGCGTAAGTAGAGTAGGAAACACAGGAAGAGGAATGGGCTCCCTGGAGCTGAGCTGAAGCAGGAGGGAGAACCAGTGTTGGCGAGGCCACCGAGGAGCGATGAGAATCATGGTGGCCCTGTCCCTGCGGAGTTTGGATAACGTCCGCAACATCAGAGGTAGTGGAGGAAAGGCATAGAGGAACCGATCCGTCCAGTCGAGCAGGAATGCATCTGGGGTCAGACGATGAGGAGAGAATAGTCTGGAACAGAACTGGGGCAGCTGATGGTTGTGAGGTGCTGCAAAGAGGTCCACCTGCGGAGTGCCCCAGCGAGCAAAGATGGAGTGGAGTGTTGAAGGGTCCAGAGTCCACTCGTGAGGTTGAAGGATGCGGCTGAGATTGTCGGCCAGGGAGTTCTGTTCGCCCTGGATATAGACAGCCTTGAGGAAGAGATTGCGGGCCGTGGCCCAGGTCCAGATGCGGAGAGCCTCCTGACAAAGGAGGCAAGATCCGGTGCCGCCTTGCTTGTTTATGTAGTACATGGCGACTTGATTGTCTGTGCACAGGAGAAGAACCTGAGGGCAGAGAAGGTGCTGGAAGGCCTTGAGAGCATAGAACATGGCTCTGAGTTCCAGGAAATTGATGTGATGTTGACACTCCTGAGGGGTCCAGAGTCCCTGGGAGCGTAGATCTCCCAGGTGAGCTCCCCACGCATAGGGGGAGGCATCCGTGGTTACGATCATGGAGTGAGGGGGTAGATGAAAGAGTAGACCCCTGGAAAGATTTGAGGAGTTCAACCACCATTGAAGAGATTGCTGAAGAGACGATGTCACAGAGATGGGATGAGAAAGAAGATCCGTGGTCTGTGACCATTGGTTGGCAAGAGTCCATTGAGGTGTCCTGAGGTGGAGTCGCGCCAGAGGAAGCACATGGACCGTCGAGGCCATGTGGCCCAGGAGGACCATCATCTGTCGGGCAGGAATGGAGTGATGAAGGAGCACCTGACGACAGAGGTGGAGCAGGGTCCGTTGACGGTCGGAGGGGAGAAACGCCCTCATTAGTGTGGTGTCGAGAACTGCTCCAATGAACTGAAGTCGCTGTGTGGGAAGCAGATGCGACTTGGGGTAGTTGATCTCGAACCCCAGGAGATGGAGGAGAGAGATGGTGTGATGAGTGGCTTGTAGCACAAGTGGAGACGTAGGTGCTTTCACCAACCAATCGTCCAAGTAGGGGAACACCTGGAGGTTGTGAGACCTGAGGAAGGCCGCCACCACAATAAGGCACTTGGTGAACACCCTGGGCGATGAAGAGAGGCCAAAAGGTAGCACTTTGTACTGGTAGTGACGGTGCTGTATCTGAAACCGTAGGTAGCGACGTGAAGTCGGATTGATTGGGATGTGAGTGTAGGCCTCTTTGAGGTCCAGGGAACATAGCCAGTCGTGTTGAGAGAGAAGAGGGTAAAGCGTGGCAAGGGAGAGCATTCTGAACTTCTCCTTGACCAGACACTTGTTGAGGTCCCTGAGATCGAGGATGGGACGAAGGTCTCCTGTCTTCTTGGGAACCAGGAAGTAGCGGGAGTAGAATCCCTGACCTCTTTGTTCCGGAGGCACCTCTTCGATGGCATTGAGAAGGAGGGATTGGACCTCCCTCAGGAGGAGGGGGGTTTGGGAGGAGTGAGAAGCAGACTCTACGGGAGGATTGTCTGGTGGAAGAGTCTGGAAGTTGAGAGAGTAGCCGTGGCAAATGATGTTGAGGACCCATTGGTCTGATGTGATGACCTCCCAACGGCTGAGGAAGATGTGGAGGTGACCTCCGATAGGCTGAGGAAGAGGCAATGATGATGGGAGACTGGCTATGCCCTGGAGGAAAAAGTCAAAAGGGCTGAGATGGTTTTGACGGAGGGAGAGGCTTGGCAGGTTGGTGAGACTGTGAGCGAGCCTGAGATTGATGCTGTTGATGAGGTCGGCGAGGCTGCTGTTGAGGCGGGTTGAGAGGTCTGGCCGAGAACCTGCGCTGGTAGGAAGACTGCTGTCTGTAGGTGCGAGCAGGTGGAGTCTTCTTTTTAGGTTTAATCAGAGTGTCCCACCTGGGCTCATGTGCTGAGAGTTTCTGGGTTGTTGAGTCCAGGGACTCTCCGAAGAGTTCATCACCCAGACAAGGTGCGTTAGCCAGGCGGTCCTGGTGGTTAATGTCCAGGTCAGAGACTCTCAGCCATGCCAAACGTCGCATGGCCACCGCCATGGCAGATGCACGAGAGGTCAGCTCAAATGAGTCGTAGATGGAGCGAACCATGAATTTCCTGAGTTGGAGGAGGTTGGAAATATGTTGCTGGAAAAGAGGGACCTTACGTTCAGGAAGGTATTTCTGTAAGGAGGAGAGCTGTTGCACCAGATGCTTCATGTAGAAGGAGAAGTGGAAGGTGTAGTTGTTGGCTCTATTGGCTAACATGGCATTTTGGAAAAGGCGCTTACCAAATTTATCCATGGTTTTTCCCTCTCTGCCAGGAGGGGTGGAGGCATATACACTGGAACCCTGAGATTTTTTCAAAGTAGATTCCACCAGGAGGGACTCGTGGGGCAATTGAGGCTTATCAAATCCTGGAATTGGAATAACCCGGTACAAGCTATCCAATTTACGAGGGGCTCCAGGAACCGTGAGGGGAGCTTCCCAGTTTTTATAGAACGTTTCCCGTAAGATGTCGTGGACGGGCAACTTCAGAAATTCTTTGGGAGGTTGCTCAAAGTCTAGGGCATCGAGGAAAGCCTGAGACTTTTTAGAGTCGGACTCTAAGGGAATGGAAAGAGCTGCTGACATCTCCCTAAGGAATTTGGAGAAAGAGGATTGCTCTGGTTTGGAGACGGTGTCGGTCATGGAGGGTTCTTCGTCGGTTGACGAAGTGTCCTCCTCGGTACCGTGAGGGGAGTCTTCCCACAAATCTGGGTCCCTAACGTCGGGGTGCGTACGTTTGGACATCGGTGTGGAGGGCTCGGCATGGCGGGTCTTTGAAGGAGATTTGCCTGAGCGCACCGAGGCTGTATCGGGTGAGGAAGACCGATGTCGTTCCTGGGACCGGACAGGGTCGGCAGCATCACGGGTATGTACTGCAGGTGTTTCTGCCAAGAGCACCGGCATGGAAGTATTAATCGGTACCGAGGGGGTCGACACCGATGGGACAGTGTGAGGCTCGGACCGGTCCCGTACCGGAAGGTGCGATGCCAGCAACGCCGGCAACAGTTGTTGGAACTGTTGTTGCAGCTGCTCCTGTAACTGTGTTTGGAGTATGGCCGCGATGCGGTCGTCCAGGGGAGGCACCGGTACCACTTTTTTCTTCTTCGGTACCATAGGTGCCGCTCTATGCTCCGGCGATGAGGAGGCCGATGATGAGGCACTCACCGAGATCGGAGCGGAGCGTTTGCGGGGCCGGTGCGGTGCCGGGAGGGCCGGTGTCGCAACCGTGGCAGGAGGGCGCTCAAGGGAAGTGGGAGGCTTCTTAGCCGGCTTACCTGGGCCCAACGACCCCGAGGAAGGGTCCGGTGGTGTCGATGTCATCGGTGCCGACTTTTGTGGTGCCGTCGACGTCGCAGCCGGTTCCATGGTAGATCTGGTACCAAACAAAATATTTTGTTGGATCTGCCGATTTTTCAAAGTACGCTTTTTAAGCGTAGCACAGCGGGTGCAGGTGTCAGCCCGATGCTCTGGACCCATGCACTGGAGGCACCAATTGTGTGGGTCGGTGAGGGAGATCGGGCGTGCACACCGCTGGCACTTCTTAAAACCCGGTTGAGGGGGCATGAATGGAAACACGGCCTCCGCAAAATCGAACCCGGAGGCCTGTATGGTGGCAACAGGCCCCGCCGGGGCCGGCCTGAAAAAATAAAGAAAACTCGACGAGTTTTGTTTTTTTTTTGAAAACAAAAATAAAGGGAATCCAATAAGAAAAAAGGAAAAAAAGTGAAGAAATACGCGAGCGGGAAGACAAAAATTAGTTTTTCAACGGCCGTTGAAAACACATGCGTCTTCTTCGCTCTGCGGAAACGAAGAAACTGGGGACCACGCTCTCCTCCTTCGGGCGGAAGGCACTCGCGCATGCGCGGTGCGGCCAACTGGAACTTTCTAGTTAAAAAGGTCCGTACCGGGGCTCCGTCGGTGACGTTACCCATGCGTTAAGAATATGCTGCCTGCTTGTCCTGGGATAAACAATAAACCCCAATGGTTCACCGCGGAGATCTCGCACCTCATTAAGGAGAAGAAAAAAGCGTTTCTCTCCTACAAGCGCACGGAGAAAAGAGAGGCAAAAGTAGAATATAGGACCAGGTCTACAGCGGTCAAAATGGCAGTTAGGGAGGCAAAACTTTGAGTGGAAGAAATTCTGGCAAAAAACATTAAAAAGGGGGACAAATCCTTCTTCAGGTATATTAGTGACAGAAAAAGGAACACAGGCAGGATAGTACGCCTTAGAAGACCGGACGGAAGTTACGTGGAAGCAGATTCCGATAAAGCCGAACTACTGAATGAATACTTCTGCTCAGTCTTCACCTGTGAGGCACCGGGACACGGTCCGCAGTTGAAGGCAACACAAAGCACAGAAGACCCGTTTCAGAATTTTGAGTTCACACCAGGTGAAGTTTACAGTGAACTGGCAAGACTCAAGGTGAACAAAGCCATGGGACCAGACAATTTGCACCCAAGAGTGCTCAGAGAATTGAGCGATGTCCTGGCGAAACCGTTGGCTGAGCTATTCAATCTCTCCCTAAGTAAGGGGAAAGTTCCCCTGGACTGGAAATTAGCTAATGTCATTCCTCTGCATAAAAAGGGTTGCAGGGCAGAGGCTGCAAATTATAGACCGGTGAGTCTCACATCAATAGTGTGCAAACTCATGGAAACACTAATTAAAAGCAAATTGGACACGATCTTGAATGAAGGGAATCTTCGGGATCCCAGTCAGCATGGATTCACCAAGGGTAGGTCCTGCCAATCCAATCTCATCAGCTTCTTTGACTGGGTAACAAGAAAGCTGGACTTGGGAGAGTCTTTGGACGTCGTGTACCTGGACTTCAGTAAAGCTTTTGACAGTGTCCCACACCGCAGGCTGCTAAGCAAGATGGAATCGATGGGGTTAGGAGAGACACTAACTGCATGGGTCAATGATTGGTTGAGTGGCAGACTTCAGAGGGTGGTGGTTAATGGTACCCTCTCTAAAACATCGGAGGTGACCAGTGGAGTGCCGCAGGGCTCGGTCCTGGGTCCACTCCTTTTCAACATATTCATAGGGGATCTGACTCAAGGGCTTCAAGGTAAAATAACACTATTCGCCGATGACGCCAAACTATGTAATATAGTAAGTGAATGCAGTTTACAGAATTATATGGCGCAGGACCTGCTTACATTGGAAAGTTGGTCCTCAACCTGGCAGCTAGGCTTCAATGCTAAGAAATGTAAGGTCATGCACCTCGGAAGCGGAAATCCATGCAGGACGTACTTCTTGAACGGAGAAACTTTAACTAGGACTTCAGCAGAACGAGATTTAGGAGTAATCATCAGTGCAGACATGAAAACTGCCAATCAAGTGGAGAAGGCTTCATCTAAGGCAAGGCAGATATTGGGTTGTATCAATAGAAGTTTCGTCAGCCAAAAGCCTGAAGTCATAATGCCGTTGTACAGGGCCATGGTGAGACCTCATCTGGAGTTCTGTGTGCAATTCTGGAGGCCACATTACAATAAAGATGTGCGCAGAATTGAATCGGTTCAACGGACGGCCACCAGGATGATCTCAGGGCTCAAGGGTCTCTCGCACGAAGAGAGACTGAACAAATTGCAGCTCTATACTCTTGAGGAACGTAGGGAGAGGGGAGACATGATCGAAACATTTAAGTACCTCACGGGACGTGTCAAAGTGGAAGATGATATTTTCTTTCTCAAGGGACCCTCAGCCACAAGAGGGCACCCGCTCAAACTCAGGGGCGGAAAATTTCATGGCGACACCAGAAAGTATTTGATCATTGGAGTGGTTGATCATTGGAACAAGCTTCCAGTGCAGGTGATCGAGGCAGACAGCGTGCCAGACTTTAAGAATAAATGGGATACCCATGTGGGATCCCTACGAGGGTCAAGATAAGGAAATTGGGTCATTAGGGTAAGCAGAGTGGGCAGACTTGATGGGCTGTAGCCCTTTTCTGCCGTCATCTTCTATGTTTCTATGTTTACACTTTACTTTTGAATAAAATCGTGGCTGGTGTGAGGGAGACAAGAGAGGAGAGGATGAGGGTTATTGTGTAGGACAACTTTCACTATGATGTGACGTGCATATTGCAAGACCTCGCTTGTTTAGAACAGTCACTACACTCCCGCAGCGTCAGAGAGAAGAACCATCAGCTCAGTTGTCATGCACGTATGCTGTATGTACTTGTATGTAAGACCTCGCTCGTTTATCATGTTAAAATTTAATAAAATATTTTGCTCATCTTGCAAAAACCATTCACACATCAAGTTACTCACAATCCAAGGTTTTACTGTACGTTAAAAAACTAACTGCATACACTTTCAATTGTGCATCCCAAAATAAATTTGAATATTTTGATGTATAATCCTCTGGGATATAATCAAAGCCTACACATTGCTAGCTTTCTAAAAGTTGTCTACCTATGTTAAAAAGTAAAGATCTTGCTTTGAATTTAACTGGAGCTTCATTTTCCTACCACCCAAAAGAAAATGAATCCCATATGAAAGCAGAAAAACATACACACACACAATCAGTTAGCATGTGTTGTTTCTGACCTCACTGCAGGTGGGTTAAGCTTAGCCTGGTAAATGTGGCCTGTTCTTTCCTTCCTGATAAGGGAAATCCTGCAAGCAAAATTAGGTTCATTAGAAGTCAAGTACTATCCTTCACCGAATTATTGTTAAGATATTTATAGACTATTGCTGGCACTGCTTACACAGATAATTTCTTTAACATTAAAAAGATGCCTGCCTATAGCAAGCATCAAGCTGCTTGATGGCACAATAAAGCTTGTTATGTATTGCTAAAATGTTGCAGAAACAAGGTCACTTAAGATTTAAACAGTCATATAGCACCTCAATCCTAATCAAATTCCTTAATATGAACAGCACAGTATGAAACTTTTCTATATGCATAAATATAGGGAGATAAGGCATATAGGTCACAGAGCAATTAAATGATGGAGAAAATCCCCAAACCTAAAAGAGAATTCAACTTAGAACATTTGTAAGTCAATATTCAGATGTGAAACATTGAATCCTGTAATTGTAGCTTAACTTGACTTAAACTTGGGACAAGCTTTATTCCCCACTGTTCAAATGGGCTTACAAACCAAGTTATACCTGAGGCAATGGAGACGGAAGTGACTTACCCAAGGTCACAGATGATCAGTGGAAAAATCAGGATTTGAACACCAACTTTCCCAATCCACAATACCGTCATCCCACTACTCAGCTACACTTTGCATTAGCTTAAATGCTATATGCTGCATTTTACTAGACAATGATAAAGATACTAAGGAAAAATGTCATACCTGATAATTTTCCTTCCTTTAGGTCAGGCCGTACTGTTCTGGAAGAACGGGTGTTATCTCCCTCTCTTCAAGTAAGGCTCATGCTCAGTGGAAAACCCCCAAAGCAGCAAAAGGCACCTTATAAATGCACATCCATGCTCCAATCAACCATTGCAGCTGTAATGGTAAAGCAAGATTCACCACCACATCCTTGGCACTTGCTACCCTGCATTTATAAATTCAAATAATTCTCTATTTCTTTTACTAAATAGGAAAAAGCTGAACAACCTGGGCCTGAGTCTTCTAAGGGTGGGTCCAAGATGGTACCATCCTGACTGAAAGGAAATTACCAGGTATGACAACATTTCATCTTCCTTATCTGGGGCCATACCATCCTGGAAGAGTGGGATTACCCAAACAGAATTACAGGACAGGGGAAGACAAGGCCCCCATATGACAGCTTTGTCAAAGTCCAAGTAGGTTCTGGTTAGCATGTTTAGCCTGTAATGCTTCGCAAAGCAATGGAGTGATGACAATGTCACTGCCTGGCAAACCTCTTCTGGAGAGATTGCCCAAGTTTCCAATCCAGAGGTTGCCTGAGATTGAGTCAAATGTGCCCTCAACTAGAGAATGACACGGTGGCGGTTTACCCGCGGCCACCGCATTTTAGCCGCGGGTCACCCGCCGAAAACGGGGAAGAAAACTAGCAGTCGCTGCGGCGACGGGGACAAGGCCATTCACCGCCCGCGGGGCGGTGAATGGTCTTGTCTCCGCAGTGAGGTATCAAGGATCGCGCGGTCCCCGCAGCCACCGCCCGCAGCATTTAGCCAGCTCCCTCCCTCCACCTCACCTTAAATTTCGAGTTTTCCGGCTTCCTTTTTTCCGAGCCGCACGTGTTCAAAAATCCGTGCACGCGCGGCTGCGCGAGTCAATCAAACTTCTCCTCTGACGCAACCGGAAACAGGAAGTTGCAGGAGAGGAGAAGTTTGATTGACTCGCGCAGCCGCGCGTGCACGGATTTTTGAACACGTGCGGCTCGGAAAAAAGGAAGCCGGAAAACTCAAAATTTAAGGTAAGGTGGAGGGAGGGAGCTGGCTAAATGCACGGCTTTTTGAACGCGTGCGGCTAGGGAAAAAGGAAGCCGGCAAACTCGGAACGAATATAAGGTGAGGTGGAGGGAGGGTGGGGGCTGCTGGACCATTCTTCATTACTTTGCCATACTAATTCCATTCTATGTTAGGTGCCACGGACTCAGATTCGAGTCCTAGCGATGATGAGTTAAAGATCCCAAAAGAAGCCAACTTCTAAATCCAGTGGTTAGAGCTACACTACACTCTTTGTGACCCTGGGCAAGTCACTTAATTCCTATTGCTTCTGACACAATGGGCAGTTCCAAAGACCAAGACTGGCCAGTGTCAAAGACAGGATGCTGAGCTTGATAGACCCTTAAGTCTCCACTGTTTTTAGTGATCAACAAAGTTCTATGTTTCTATAATCACCCTAATTCTGTTATCATTGGACTAGATATTCAAAATGATTTAAATGGCCAGGACAGGCTCCTGGCTGTTCAAATCATCTGTCCAGGGCTAACCAGGCATTTTCAATCTTCATGTTCAGCCCAAATGGTGTCACACAATTCAGCAAAAATACCCAATGTTGTTCCTCATAATTTAAATATTGCTCATAGAAGGAACAACATTGGGTATTTTTGCAAATGGAAGTTGGAGGGTTAATTCCCTTGAAACAGCCAATTGAGTGAAACATGAATTCATGCTGGGACACAAGATAGGTTGAATTTGTTTTGAATTTAAAAAGAAAAATGATCAATGAAGAATACTATAATGGCAAGAAAATATAATGATAAAACAGCAACTAATTTTGCCTATTTTTATATATTAAAAAAGTACTACATAAGGTGAATGTCCTTATTGCTGTCTGTTGTTCTGCTGAGCACTGACATTGAAACAGCAAAATGCATTTATTGCATACTTGTCCTCTGTCGGAAACATTATGGTGGTATATTAGTTGTGTTAATAAAAATTTATAAACAAAGCCCTGCCAGCTGAACATCTCTTTCTCTAGTTCAGCAGCAGGAACTTTGATTTATAAGAATGGAATACGCTAAATATTAGAGTACTAAGGATGCTGCGGGGACGGTGACGGGGCGGTGAATGGGATGGCAGTGGCGGTGACGGGGCGGTGAAAGGGATGGCAGTGGCGGTGACGGGGCGGTGAAAGGGATGGCAGTGACGGTGACGGGGCGGTGAATGGAATGACGGTGACGGGGCGGTGCAGAGGATGGTGGGGCGGTGACGGGGACAGATTTTTTCCCCGTGTCATTCTCTACCCTCAACCCAGTGGAATCCTTTGGTTCCTACAAATCTAAGTGCAGTGTTCTCCCCAGAAATTTTTTCCTGCCAGGTGGCATGAAAAAGTAGCCAGGTGGGGCGGGATAGGGAAATTTGGTGGTGGGGAAAATGAACCCCCTCTTTTACTGAGGTGCGCTAGCATTTTCAGCGTGCGCAGAATATTAGCGCGCGCAAACCCCCGAGCTACGCAGGAAAACTAATGCCAGCTCAATGCTGGCGTTAGCGTCTAGTGCCGCTGTATCGGGCGATGGTGCGCCCGCATCTGGAGTACTGTGTCCAATATTGGTCGCCGTACCTAAAGAAGGATATGGCGATACTCGAGAGAGTTCAGAAGAGAGCTATACGTTTGGTAAAAGATATGGAAAACCTTTCATACGCTGAAAGATTAGAGAGACTGGGGCTTTTTTCGCTGGAGAAGCGTAGACTTAGATGGGATATGATAGAGACTTACAAGATCACGAAGGGTATAGAGAAAGTGGAGAGGGACAGGTTCTTCAAACTGTCGACAGCTACAAGAACAAGAGGGCATTCGGAAAAATTAAAAGGGGACAGATTCAGAAACAATGCAAGGAAGTTCTTCTTCACCGAACGGGTGGTGGACACCTGGAACACGCTTCCAGAGGGAGTGATAGGACAGGGTATGGTATTGGAGTTCAAGAAGGGATTGGACAATTTTCTGAAGGAAAAGGGTATAGAAGGGTATAGATAGAGGGCTATTATACAGGTCCTGGACCTGATGGGCCGCTGCTTGAGTAGACTGCTGGGCATGATGGACCTCAGGTCTGACCCAGCAGAGGCACGGCTTATGTTCTTATTAGTTTACAGCATAGATACCAGTTAAGGGAAGCCTCTTCCAGCAAGTGCTGTGCCCAATTTATTTTAGGAAAAGGTTTGTTTAAATTCTAATTTTAAACTGTTGGGATAAGTATTGCTTTATTTATTATCTTAATAGAGAGGACTTAATTTATTTTCATTATCTCATTAAGAAGCTTCATTGCTTGCTTGTGTGGGATTTTTTTTTTTTTTTACCTTCATTTTAAAAGGAGGTAATCTCGTCTCTTTTGAAGTTCCCACATTTCTGAAGGTTAGATCTCACACAAAAGACAGCAGCATTTTTTAGAATGCAGAACTTGCTTTGGGAGGTCTTTTTCTGTTTGTTTGTTTTTTCTTTCAACAGGCATAAATACTTCTGCAATTGCAGTATAACTGGGGAACTGCATGTCACCAAAGTCGTTGGTCCCATTACAGCTTTTGCCTCTGCAAACAGAAAATGTGATCAAAGAAGAGGGGCTATTCTATGTATGTGTGCAGTCTTCAGCTTGAATCAAGTGAAAGAGCAAAGAGAAGGAAGCAAGGTTGAGAAGCATCCATGAAAATGAGAAATACATCCACAAAATACTTAATGAGACATCAAAGTTTTCTAGCAATAGGGAAGAAGCAGCTGTTCTGAAAGAGGACATAAGAATTGCCATACTGCAGTGTCTCACAAACTTTCCAGACGGCAGCACACAACCCAGTGCCCCGGCCGGAAGGCACCCAGAAGTGCGTAGTCGTCGATGCAGTGACATCATGCACATGCGTGACATCACTGCATTGGCGTCTGCGCGGAGGCTCATTGGGCCTCAACCCGCTTTGAGAGAGGGATCCGGGAGGAGGGGAGGTGCAGGGAGAGGAGGAGAGATGCCGGTGATAAAAGTCATCCATGTCAGCTGACTGCCTACAGGACATGCCTCTCGCCAGTGTGTCATGGCACACCTCAAATCTCAGGGGGTACACTGGTGTGCCATGCCACACAGTTTGCCACACACTGCCATATTGGGACAGACCAAAAGTCTATCAAGCCCAGTATGCTGTTTCCATCAGTAGCCAACCCAGATCCCAAGTACCTAGCTAGATCCCAAGTAGTAAACAGATTTTATGCTGCTTATCCTAGGAATGAGCAGTGGATTTCCCCAAGCTATCTCGATGATTGCCTATGGACTTCTTTTAAGAAAGTTGTGGGCCGCTTTAGGGTGGTCGGTGGTCTGTGGCTCTGCATGTGAGTGCTGGTAGACCATTTTAATTGGAATTATGCAGGTCCACTTGTGATAGGAAAGTGACAGCCTACCCTCTACCGGAACTACTGAGGGGTCCAGCATAACTTCATTAGGGAGAGGCCTAGGACATCCAGCACAAGCAGAAGGACCAGAGTCTCCAGATCCTTTAGAGCACCAAAAGGAATTCCAATTAAAATGGTCTACCAGCACTCACATGCTGAGCCACAGACCACCGACCACCCTAAAGCGGCCCATAACTTTCTGTTGACCTCTAGACAAAGGGGTGTACTGAGAACTCTGCTTCTTGATTTCTGGAATATGGCGAGGCCTAACATTTTCCGTGCCCTTCACCAACTTCTCCAGCTCTTCTCCAAATAATTCCTCTTGATAAGGTAGCTGACTGAGAAACTTCTTTGATGCAGCATCTACAGCACAGTAGCACAGCCACAACCCACAGTACGGAAGTAAAGATACACCAGATTGTGCAGGATGCCAGCAAACAAGGCCATACCTTTAGTTGAAAAACCTTTCAAGAGAGATTTCAAAGACAAGTGAAGGAGCATTCCTCCCCCCCCCCCTTTTTTTTAAACCTGCTTGTTCTACTTCTATGTAGCCTAGCATCCCTCTTTCTTATGAAATGCTCTGCTAAAACTTTGGACACCATGATTTAAAAAAATACAGTGCTCCCCCGCAAATTCGCAGTGCACGATCCCAGTCATTTGCGGTATTTTACGACCACGAAGGGGAGGCAGGAGAGGGCAGCCGGAGTGCCGGCGAGTGAAGGAAATCACTCGCTGTATGCTCCGACCGCCTCTTCCTGTACTAAAGATGAGCCTCACCAATCAGGAGCTGCGTGTCAAAGCAGCTCCTGATTGGTGAGGCCTGACTTTAGTACAGGAAGAGGCAGTCGGAACATACAGCGAGTGATTTCCTTCACTCGCTGGCGCTCCAGCTGCCCTCTCCTGCCTCTCCAGTTACCCTCTTCTGTCTCCCCTGCTTAAAAACCGTATTCACAGTTTTTCAACATTCACAGGGGTTTCTGGAACAGAACCCCCGCGAATATCGGGGGAGTACTGTATATATATTTTTATACTGCATAATTTGGGATATAGGTCTGGGTGATTTATAAAACAAACTAAAACTACCATAGATTCATTCTTAAAGGAATGCCATTTTTGATATTCATACAAGAACATCCATAGCAAATGATTAAAATGCAATAGAAGTCACAAGAAGAGAACCAACCAAGGTGACTCCAAGATACACCCTCATAGGCCAAGCAAAAATGATTGAGTTTTAAATTATATTTTGGATTTTCTTTGACAACTCAAATCTCAGAGAATGTGAAAGACAATTCTGTAAAGGCCAACTAAAAAACAAACAAACAAAAAAAAAGACAATGGCAGGTAGAATCATAATGCACAGAAACCGCAAATAACAATCTCGTGTTCCGGTAGCTCAACCTTATTCCAACCTTACTTCATCTCCGCTCCCCCTCTGACGCAACCACTTTCTCTGTGCCACCTCTCCTCTTGACTCAACTTCCTGTTTCCGGTGGGGCAAGATACGGCAGAGGGAAAGCTCCAGGGCTACCGCCGGCAACCTCAGAGACAAGTTTGAAGGTAGAACCAGTGGGGTTTGAGAATGAGCGAGAGATGCCCGACCTCGGTAACAGTAGGAGCATGGAGGGAAATAAAGATTTTATAGGTCTCTTCACTGAGCCCATCTTCTCCTGATAGTACAGCAAAGTAATAACATAGTAAATGATGGCAGATAAAGACCTGAATGGTCCATCATGTTTGCCCAACAGTTACACTCATACAGTAAATTCATGCTTAAAATGATTTCTCTTTTTTATTTGATATTACTGGGTGCAAGACTGTAAAAGTCCGCCCAGAACTACTGAAGTTACTGTCGAAGCCCGATACCTTGGGTTCCAACTACTGGAGTTGCCGTTGAAACTTATTCTAGCCTACCCAAACCAATAACATAATTTGCAGGATATGGACCGTAAAAGTCCTCCCAGCACCTTCCTTGAGTTCTAAATTACAGGAGTTCCCAGTGAAGCCCTCCCCAAATCATCCTAAACTGAACTGCCATATATGGGGCACAGACTGTGCAAGTCTGCCTAGAACTGGCCCTTGATCTTCAATTAATGCCATTCATTTTCTAATTAGAGATTCACTGTGTTTATTCCACGCTGTTTTGAATTCCATCACCGTTTTCCTCTCCACTACAACTGTTGACTGTGAAAGCTGAAGAACTCTGGATAATAATGTATTAAATCTTTCCATTTGCATATAATATTAAAAGGGGAGGGGAGAATTAAAAAAAAATCATACTTAAACGTTTCTTTTGGAGAACTCTGAACAGCCACTCTCTGTCAAAAAGCTATCTGGTATCCCCTTGTAATTTTTATTTGAGATTCTGAGTTTATAATAAATTTCCAGCTTGAAAGCAATGGTTTGAATTATACTGCTAAAAAAAGAATTTATGGTGAGCATGGCTATCATTAAAGTGCAATGTTGGCATTTCCCTTATAATCTATTCTGACATTTTAAAAAAAGGCAGGTCTGACTTCACCACAGACAAACCATAACACCAGCTTTAAAAAAAGCTAGATTCTGGCATGGAAAACAGTGAGAAAAGTGGGAAAGTAATGCTGAAGCAGATTAAAATCAAAATCAAAATACAAACCACCACAAGTTCTGATGTGAAGATCTAAGATCACTGAAGATGTGGGCATTTAACTGAAAAGCTCTGTGTTGAGCTATTTGGCTTTAAAAATGACCTGATGGTCTAACAACAAAAGAAAGAGAAAGGTGTCCTCTCAGATTCCTGGTCCTATAGATTGATTTTAGTGTACGCAGAATGTCTTGGATGGCAAGATAGACTAGCAGCATCATTAAGCCCAGAGTCACAAGTCACCCCATGTTTCCAGGGTTAGATACCACTTATATCAGTGGTCTCAAACTCGCGGCCCGCCAGGTACTATTTTGAGGCCCTTGGTATGTTTATCATAATCACAAAAGTAAAATAAAACAGTTTCTTGATCATAAGAACATAAGATTTGCCCCTGCTGGGTCAGACCAGTGGTCCATCGTGCCCAGCAGTCCGCTCACGCGGTGGCCCTTAGATTAAAGACCAGTGCCCTATTTGAGTCTAGCCTTACTTGCATATGTTCTGTTCCAGTAGGAACTTTCCAACCTTGTCTTGAATCCCTGAAGGGTGCTTTCCCCTATAACAGCCTCCAGGAGAGCGTTCCAGACCTCTCTCTGGGTGAAGAAGAACTTCCTTACGTTTGTCCAGAATCTTTTCCCTTCTAACTTTAGCGAGTGCCCTCTCATTCTCTTCACCTTGTAGAGGGTGAACAATCTCTCTGTCTCTACTAAGTCAATTCCCTTTAATATCTTGATATCTTGTGTCTTTAGCTATAAATTACAATATTATTATTAAGACTTAACCAAAAAGAAAGATTTATAAACTGTAAAGAGTTTTACCTCCTGCAAAATTGTCATTTCTTTAATGACATAAATTTTTTTTTCTGAGGCCCTCCAAGTACCTACAAATCCAAAATGTGGCCCTGCAAAGGGTTTGAGTTTGAGACCACTGACCTATATAGTGTTTTATAGCCCTTCTCTATGCATTCTCAATACAGTTATGTATCCTGTTTGATCAAAAATATGCTCCCATTTTCTTCTTTCAGCTCTCCACCCTAGTTATGTTCAAAAACTTTGTAATATACTGCAAAATATCCATTTGATTTATATTTTATAAGCCCTCCCAACTGATTGCATTTAAGTGATACAAGGGCTGCCAGTATTCCTAATGTAGAAAATGGTAAAACCAGAGGACATAATTTGAGGTTGAGGGGTGGTAGATTCAGGGGCAATGTTAGGAAATTCTACTTTACGGAGAGGGTGGTGGATGCCTGGAATGCGCTCCCGAGAGAGGTGGTGGAAAGTAAAACTGTGACTGAGTTCAAAGAAGCGTGGGATGAACACAGAGGATCTAGAATCAGAAAATAATATTAAATATTGAACTAAGGCCAGTACTGGGCAGACTTGCACGGTCTGTGTCTGTATATGGCCGTTTGGTGGAGGATGGGCTGGGGAGGGCTTCAATGGCTGGGAGGGTGTAGATGGGCTGGAGTAAGTCTTAACAGAGATTTCGGCAGTTGGAACTCAAGCATAGTACAGGGTAAAGCTTTGGATTCTTGCCCAGAAATAGCTAAGAAGAAAAAAATTAAAAAATTTAAATTGAATCAGGTTGGGCAGACTGGATGGACCATTCGGGTCTTTATCTGCCGTCACCTACTATGTTACTATGGTGGATCTACAGGGAGAAGAGGATTTAACTCATTTCCCAGAAACCTCTGGCTTTGTTTTTCTTGGTTGTAGGGTTTTTTTTTTCCTTTTGCCATTTTTGATTGCCTGTACTTTAGGCTTAAATGACTGCATTATTTTTCTTACCTTTTATGAGTCAATGTTATGTATCATTTTTCATTTGTTTATGATATAAGTTTTACAGTTATATATCCAACAAACTTAAAATACAAAAGCCATTATACAACACACTGATTTTAGATAAGTCTTATAAACAAAATCACCAACAAATCATAGAAATTGAAGCCAATCACTATGATCTTTATCAAATCTCATATCCTTCGACAAGAAAGGCTTTCATCTGAACTGTACAAATTTGAATTCAGAGGATTAAAAAAATAATTTCAGTCAAGACTCATTTTATCTCTTTTTATAAATCTTATAAGATGCACATTACACTTCTCCCTCCATATTCGTGGAGGTTAGGGGATCAACATGACCGTGAATACTGGAAAACCGCGAATATGTTATTCGCGGTTTTCTTTTAAAAACCCTCCCGCATTTGGTGAAACCGCAAATAACAATCTCGTGTTCCGGTAGCTCAACCTTATTCCAACCTTACTTCATTCTCCGCTCCCCCTCTGACACAACCACTTTCCCTGTGCCACGTCCCACCTCCCCTCTTGACTCAACTTCCTGTTTCCGGTGGGGCAAGACGTGGCGGAGGGAAAGCTCCAGGGCTACCGCAGGCAACCTCAGAGACAAGTTTGAAGGTAGAACCAATGGAGTTTGAGAATGAGTGAGAGATGTCAGACCTCGGTAACAATAGGAGCATGGAGGGAACGATATCGGACCGTGGATGGGGAGGGGGGGGAGGAGGAATGCTGACTTGGGAGAGCGCAACTGCATGTGACTTGGTCTCTTTTGATTGATTCTTGAAAAGAGGCTGGTAATCTGTGATTTTCTCTGTGCACCCTGTGAATTGGTGCTTGGAAAAACACAGCAAAAATTCTCTGCAACCATGGATGACCTAATTCGGGTAGGAGGAACCAGAAATAAAAAATAAAAAAAACCAACCCAAACACCCCACGAATAATCAAAATTGCGATTGTGGAAACCGCAAATACGGAGGGAGATGTGTATACTGCAGACTCACCTCTGCTTTCATTTTTTGTTAGCATGATGCAATGCTTAAACTACTGGATAACCTGAACAATGTTAGAACTTTTACCTGAATGGAGGATGGTAAATTCCCCCCCCTCCCAAAGAAACATCTTCCTGGTAAATATTACTATAGTTAAATACTGGGAGAGTCCATTGGGTTAGGAGCCAATATTCTGAAATACACTTTCACAAGTGTTAGTTGTTTTACCCCATGTGTTATAATGTACTATTTAGTTTATGTACATTAAAGAGCCTGCAAAAAAAAATTTTTTTTAACCTGGTGCATGGAAAAATAACTTTTGCATTAGAGAGTTGCACAGAAACAGGGTTGATGGGAATCCCACAGAATCCACAGGGATCCCCTCTAAAACTGTGAGAAAGTCACAGGTATCCTACAGGGATAGAAGTCATTTTGCAGGACTTCCGTGGGAGTGTACCTGCCTATAGACACCCAAGCACAGCCTCTTCCTTCTTCATTATTCAATACAGCCACACTTGCTGTCTTCAAAGGCAGAGTCAACAGTTCCTACATGCTGCCCGCAGTGAACCAGAACCCCTTCATCTGATGATATACTGAAATTAAGTTTATATATTAGCATTTCCCTACTAACACTATAAGCTGGCTAGTACTTGTGCTTTAAAACAATCACTGCAGGTTCCTTTCTCAGAATCTAGCTTCTGCATGCCACAAGTTTGATTAAAATGCTGCAACTTCATCGTACCCAACAAACCCTGGAAATTCTTTAGAATCGTCCAAATAGTAGCCAAGACAGAATATATAAAAATTTTAAAATAATGAAAGACCATATTTTACCTCCAAGTAAAATAGCCTCCACACACATGGAAACAAACTAAAAGCCACAGCACTTTTACAATGGCTGACAGCCGATGTCATATCTCCACAGAGAGGTTAACTTGCTGATCATCAAAGTTATAGACAAATTCCTGCTAACATTTATTTGGAGCACTATTTACAATATATGTTTGTACATGTTTTTGTTCATGATAAAACTCAATAAAAATATTAAACTAAAAAAAAACCAAAAAACAAGCTACTAAGCAAGATCATAACTATTACCAGCAATCATATTGCACACACACAAAAAAAAAGGAATGCAAGAGAGTAGCCAACCCCTTACAATTCCTGGTTGTCTAGTGGCATAATTAGGGGACGATTGATCCCCAGTCGCTCTTGCCCATCCAGGTCAGCTCTAATATCAAACGGGCTGCTGTGATCTCTTGCAGCAGTCTCGCAAGATTGCTACTAGAGGTCATAGCAGCTATTTTGAGAGCAGGGCAAGCATTGGCAGAAGCAACTAAGTATTACTCCTGCCCCGACTACACCCCTAGACCACCAGGGTTGTGAAATAGATCTGAGGAGGGTATCTACAAGTGGACAGGTGGGGGGAGGCAACTACTGTTCAGAGGGGAGAAGGCAAGGGAGAAAACAGGACAAATTTTTGGCTTACACTGAAAACACATTGGTCAATTTGGGCCAAAACCAATACCATGACTGCAGCCTTTCAGCAGAAACCAGGCAGAAAAAGAATTTGGGGCCAGTTCTGGCACCATAACTGAAATTAAGTCATCCTCTATAGCTTGTCCTTACTACATATAGAGGCCACTGACACATAATGAGGTCTTTTTCTCCATATTTTCAAATATTGTAAGGGGTTTGCCTTTTGAGATTTCCAGTTATTTGGAGAAGGATTTATAGTGTATGATATATTACAGAAGAATAAAAAAAAGGGACGGACAGTTATCAAACAGAAAAGCAGTCAGTCACTGGTCACAATGTCATTCGGACAGGACAACCTTTAAATATAGTCAAAATCAGGAAAACTGCCACTAAAGAGCCAGGTTTTTAAAGATGATGTGGACTTCACATATGAGGACTGTGATTAGAAGTGTATTCCAAAGAGAGGGACTCAAAAATCTAAATGCATTTTTATCATGAAACATCTAACCAAAGACTAGCAAAGGGGGTATTAATCAGCTGGTGTGCATTTGAAAAGCAAAATGTTCTTTTTGGCTGACATGGAACAAGTAAAGAAGTGAGATAACGACACAGACCAGAATAAATATGACTTATAGTATAAGCAAGTATTAAGATTCTGTAATGCATCCTGCTCATAACAGGGAGCCAATTGTTCAGAGAGGCATTACACAATCAAATCTGTGTACATTATAAATCAATTAGATGGTTCTAGTTTCTAGAATTTGAAGACATTTCAGCGAGACATAAGTTACAGTAATCTAATCTGCTAAACATAAGATTCCACCGTTTCAAAACAAGTATGCTAGTACAGTGGTACCTTGGATTACGAGCATAATCCTTTCCAGGAGCATGCTCGTAATCCAAAATGCTCGTATATCAAAGCAAGTTTCCCCATAGGAAGTAAGGGAAACTTGCTTTGATATGTTCCCACCCCCCACCTTCCCCCCCCTGAGAACCGGCATTGCTCCCTCCGAAGGCACCCCCCGTGAACCGGCACCCTCCCCCCGCCACCATCGGGCACCCCCCCCCCCCCGCCACGACCTGAGATCCCCCAACCCACCCGAACCCTCTTCTTACTTCCAATGTAGCCTCCGCATCGGCATCGACACCAGCATGTCCTGTGCGTTGGTGCCAGTGCCCAAAAATCCGCTTCCTGTGCTGGGCCTGAACGTGAACGGGGTGCTGGGCCTGAACGGGGGTGCCCGATGGCGGCGGGGGGGGTGCCGGATTGTGGGGGGGGGGGAGCGCTCGTACAGCAAGGCAAGCTCGGTTTACGAGGCACCAAGTTTGCAAATGTTTTGCTCGTCTTGCAAAACACTCGCAAACCGGTGCACTCATAAACCGAGGTACCACTGTATATTCGATTATTG
The DNA here is from genome assembly GCF_902459505.1 of Geotrypetes seraphini. Lineage (NCBI taxonomy): Eukaryota > Metazoa > Chordata > Amphibia > Gymnophiona > Dermophiidae > Geotrypetes > Geotrypetes seraphini. The sequence goes on along the minus strand of NC_047086.1, from coordinate 305,216,376 downwards.
CAGAGGACATTACAGTGTCCGAACGCCCAGAACTCGAACAACTTGTAATCCGAACTAATTTTTTTTAAATTAAATTTTGCCCCGGAATCCAAACACTGCATTGGAATCTGAACGTACGCCCTGCACGTTGATTGTGTATGTGTGTGCACGTTTCCACAGGGCATGTGCCCCCCACATGTTGTTCGTGAGTAGGTTTCATAGGGCATTATTCCTGCACAGCCCACAGGCCATCTATAATCAGTTCGTCGTAAGCAGCAATTTTCGTAGTGCATATGCCCCCGCACGTGGTTCATGCGTACGTTTCCACAGTGCATTGTTCCTGCACAGCCCTCAGGCCATCCATATTAGCCATGTGTACTGAACATTACTGTACTGTATTATCATTGGTTAATATCTGAGAGTGTTATGAATAAAGAATTACAAAACATATCCAGTGTGTTTACTGTTAAATGTATTTGAAAATCTGAGTTTGTGGGACCAAGAAACGGATTAATCCAGTTTCTATTATTTTCAATGGGAAAAATTGTCTTGGAACTCGAACGGGGTTCTGGAATGGATTAAGTTCGGATTCCAAGTTATCACTGTACATTGTATTTCAGTTTGCAACATTTCATGGTTGTAAAAAACTTGAATATCTGTTCCTCAGATCTCCTTCTCCCTCTCCCCCCCTAAAACATACCAGTAATCTGACTCCATTTGTATAACAGACCTGTACCCAACTCACAAAATCCCATTTACTGTACTCGAAGCATTCAGACTGATCTATATTCCACTAACATACAAAATTGTTATCTCTTTTAACCTAAATTAGAAAACCTGCATCTAGAATTTCAAATATTTATTGATCCTTTCCCATTTGGATAAAAGAAATGATGAAATTACAATCTACATATAAACAATAAGGTAGATACTTCTTTGGGGGGTAAGCAGCCAGGTGGATAAAGGGGAATCTATAGACATCATTTACCTTGACTTCCAAAAAGCCTTCGACAAGGTACCACATGAAAGACTGCTAAGGAAGCTATGGAACCACGGGGTGCAAGGGGAGGTCCACCGATGGATCAAAAACTGGCTGGCGGACAGGAAACAGAGGGTTGGAATAAAAGGCCATTACTCACACTGGCAATGGGTCACAAGCGGAGTTCCACAGGGGTCAGTGCTGGGACCACTCCTGTTCAATATATTTATCAACGACCTGGAGGCGGGAACAAAATGTGAGGTTATTAAATTTGCGGATGACACTAAACTATACAGCAGGGTCAAAACCATGGAGGACTGCGAAGACCTCCAAAAAGATCTGACAACGCTGGAAGAGTGGGCCGAAAAGTGGCAAATGAGCTTCAACATAGGAAAATGTAAGGTAATGCATGTAGGGAAAAAGAACCCGATGTTCACTTACAAAATGGGGGGATCACCGCTAGGGGTGAGTAACCTTGAAAGAGACCTTGGAGAGATGGTAGACACATCATTGAAGGCGTCAGCACAGTGCGCCACAGCCTCAAGGAAGGCGAACAAAATGTTGGGCATCATTAAGAAGGGTATCACGACCAGGACGAAGGAAGTAATCCTGCCACTGTATCATGCAATGGTGCGCCCGCACCTGGAGTACTGTGTCCAGTACTGGTCGCCGTACCTTAAGAAGGACATGGCAGTACTTGAGAGAGTCCAGAGAAGAGCAACTAAGCTAATAAAGGGTATGGAAGACCTCTCATATACTGACAGACTGAAGAAGTTGGGGCTTTTCTCCCTGGAAAAGCGGAGACTTAAGAGGAGACATGATAGAAACCTTCAAGATCATGAAGGGCATAGAAAGAGTGGACATGGACAGATTTTTCAAATTACGGGGAACCACAAGCACAAGGGGACATTCGGAGAAACTGAAAGGGGAAAGGTTTAGAACAAACGCCAGGAAGTTCTTTTTCACTCAGAGGGTGGTGGATACATGGAACACGCTACCGGAGGATGTGATAAGCAGAAGCACACTACAGGGCTTCAAAGAGGGTCTGGACAGGTACCTGGAGGACAAAGGGATTGAGGGGTACAGATAGGAGTAGAGGTAGGTAAAGGGATAGAATTAGAGGATTAGAGGCAGTTACAAAATTAATCATGGACACTGTTCAGGCAATTGGGCATGATGGGCCGCCGCGGGAGCGGACCGCTGGGCAGGATGGACCTCTGGTCTGACTCAGCGGAGGCAACTTCTTATGTTCTTATGTTCTTAAAATACAACTTTAGAAGACTGAGAAAAAACAGTTACAAAGTTAATGTTGCAGAACTTTCTGGAAATTTTGAGATGCTCATGAAATTAGGTGTGTTGATGTATTTTCAAATGTATGAAATTTTAAATCTCACCTGTCATAAATACTTTCCTATAACAGAAATCTTACTGCTCCAATTGTTTACCAGCAGGATGTCAAGTATGTGGCCTGGAACTGATTTCTTAACTCGTTTAAAAGCACATTAAACAATAACAAAATGAAAAATGTCACATTTTACCCACACAGAACATTGTTGAATGTTGGTTCAAAGATGTTTCTAAAACTGAAGGAACACTATTCTCACTCTAACCAAACTGAGAGATATTCATCAATGAGGCTTTAAAGAAAGTAGTTACACACTTCTTTATTTGAAAAAGCAGCTTAAAATCTCTGAACAGCAGCAAAAGTTTCAGTAAAACACCATAACAGTTCTGGAGAGGAGGCTGCTGAAGGAAAAACCAGGGAATACACATTCTGAGCTGCTGATTGCTTGCATCAATACTGCCTCTTTTGAAGAACACTGTCAGGGACTAACAGATAATTTTTTTGCAGTCCAGTCAAGTGGGGTGGGGGGTGCTGCTAGACATCAAAGTATGTTTTAATGGAAAGGAATGAGGGACCAATGCAAAAATGCTGTGGTGTGCTTGTATTTTTATTATTTTTTAAATGTCACCTTTCCCCATCAGTGACCAAGTCAAATCACCCCTGTCACTAACAGGAAAGATGACATTTAGCAATGAGTTATGGATTACTGTCACAATTTTAACTCGGCAGTAATTTGCATCCTGATTATAGCATGCCACAATACTTTGCAACATTAATTTTTACACTAGACTGTGGGCTCTACTATAAAGCTTTCAACAAGGTCCTCATCCAGTAAGGAATCCGAGGGAAGAAGAGAAAAACTAGTATTGTACCCTTACCTTTTAGGATCCTTAATTTGTATACTATTAAGTTATTCCCTTATGTGGATACCAAAACTACGAGCTATTTCCTATACATGGATAAGCTACTGCACGTTTCATAGAACAAAGAAAAATGAAGACAGATAAAGACCATATAGCCCAGGAGTGCCCAAATGGTCGAATGCGATCGACCAGTAGATCGCAAAGGCAACGCGAGTCGATTGTATCGCTTTTGCGATCTTTTTTTTCCTGCCTCCCTAGAATTGATGTCGGAGATGAAGGCTTGTGGGCGCTTGTACGCATCTGGCCTGGCTCGGGGAGGCAGGGAGAAATGAGCATGGTGGTAGGGGGTTAGGGAAAGAATTGGGGAAGTGGAGAAATTGGCGCGATGGCTTGGGGAGAGGCAGGGGGGGAGAGAGAGAAAGAAAGACAGGCAGGCAGGGGGAGAGAGAACGAAAGGCAGAAATAAAGAGGGGGGCAGGGGGAGAGAGAAAGAGAGACAGAAAGAAAAGGGGAGAGGGGCAGAAAGAAAGAAATATTGGATTTACAGAAGGAAGTGCAACCAGAGACTCATGAAATTACCAGACAAAAGGTAAGAAAAATGATTTTAATTTCAATTTAGTGATCAAAATGTGTCCGTTTTGAGAATTTATATCTGCTCTCTATATTTTGCACTATGGCCCCCTTTTACTAAACTGCGATAAGTGGTTTTTAGCGCAGGGAGCCTATGAGCGTCGGGAGCTGCGAGAGGCATTCAGCGCAGCTCCCTGCACTACAAACCGCTATCGCGGTTTAGTAAAAGGGGAGGTGGTATATTTGTCTATTTATGTAAAGTTGTTACTGAGGTGACTGCATATTTTAAAGTCATCTGCCTTGACCTCTAAAAAAAAAAAACCTGAATACAAATGATAATTAACATTTTCTCTGCATACAGTGTGCTTTTTTTTCAGTTCAATCATTTTATGTTTTGTAACAAAATACAAAAGAGAGGACATACAGAAACAAGAATAGAGTGATATGTCTTACAGTAATAGGAAGCAGCAATATATGAGTGATATAAGTCAAACAAAAGTATGTAACCAGCTTGTCCAAGGCAGGACTACCGAATTCAGGGTAGCATGGCTATAATCAATAAAATCATGCAATATCAGAATGTGACATAAAACAGACATCTGGAGAGTTACAGCATCAGAAAGGAATGCCAAACTAAAATAGGTACAGCAACATAGCGTATATCAAGGAGTATCACCAATGGTGCAATACTGCGAAAAGGGAGTCCATATCTTTCTATAGCGAAAACCTGTATTATGTTCTGCATTGTGATACTCATACATACTTAACAATGTAATAGTAAGCCACCATTGTTGAACAGTAGCGTGCGAGGTGGTTTTCCAACCAGACAAAATAGTTTGAATAGCTACTGCTATCATTATATTAAAGAGAATGGAAATCTCCATGGTCAACTGATCAGGGAAAGCCAGAGCTCGGAATATAAGTACAGCATAGGTAAGTGAGGCTTCAAGCTGGAATATATCAGTGAAGATCCGCCAAATCTCTTTCCAATAGCGTTGAACTGAAGGACAATCAAACAATAGATACTGAAGAGTCCCGACTGTCCTCTGACAACTCCAACATGGGAAAGAGATTTGTCCAGCGACCTCCCCTAAGGGGAGTCCAAAAGGCTTTATGGGCTAAATAGTACATAGATTGTAACATAGTAGCCAAGCCAAGAGACCGAGAAACCTTATCCCAAAAAGAGGACCACTGTTCTGAAGATAATGGGGTCTGAAGGTCATGTTCCCAAAGAGATTGAATGGGGTGGGATTTTCTGCATGCAGCCCTAGTCATATAGGTATAAAAGAAAGATGCAATATAGGGCTGTGAGGAACCAATATGCAGAAGAGTCATAACATCAGACATTGTATCTCCTGAAGGAATAGTATGGGAAGCCAAATATGGTCGAACACAATGACTTAATAGTAGGTATGAGTATCTCTGCGAGTCTAAAAGACCATACGTGGATTGTAAGTCCGCAAAAGGAATGAGAGTATTATCAATCAGGATCTCTATCAAGGTATAAATATCACATTGGATCCAGCGTTTCCAATAGACAGGTTTGTGTGCAATTTATAACGCCGGGTTACCCCACAACGATGTATGTAGTGTATCATTATGAGGGTGAGCTACCCAAGCATCTAAGGAATGTATGGCCTCGAGCGCTGCATCCAGAATAGGATTCTGGGAGATAGCTGGCAGTTTAGGAGATCCAATAGTGTGCTCTAACGGGAAGGGGTGTACCAAGAGAGATTCCCAAGAGGAGCCATATAAGCGGGGCTCAACAGGGTTTGGATGTAAGCAACCAGCAAACTCCTTGAAGGTGGAATGCAGTCATGTATTGTTTAAAATCTGGGAAGTTCACGCCACCTGCTAATCTGGTACGTTTGAGGGTCTTGAGAGAGATTCGAGGACACTTCCCACCCCAGAGAAATGTAGTCAGACTAGAATAAACCTATTTGAAAAAGTATCAAGAAAGGAGTAAGGTAACATCTGCAATAAATATAATATTCTAGGCGCTAATATCATCCTAATCGCCTCCAATCTCCTCCACCATGTAAGCCATAGAGGAGACCAAGATTGGCATGTAGATTGCAATGAGAAAAGAAAAGTGTTCATATTAAAATGTAAAGTATCTTCCCTAGATTGTGAAAAGTGAAGACCTAAGTACTTAAGACGTGTGGGAACCCATTTAAGTGAAAAGGCTGAAATCATTTGAGGTGTACAATGTACATTGAAAGACATAACCTCCGTTTTGTCTTAGTTTACTGTATATCCGGATAGGGACCCAAAATGTTGCAGTAAGGCAAGTACAACCGGAATGGATTTATCAGGATGAGCCAAATATAAGAGAACATCATCGGCAAAAGCCTTTAATTTAATGACTGCTGTAGAAGTGTCACACATATGTATACCGTGAATTAGTGGATGTGATTGAATGCAACGTAGTAAGGGATCTAACGCTAGATTGAACAATAGGGGAGATAACGGACACCCTTGCCTGGTACCACGAGAAAGGAGAAATTAATCCGTATAACACCCATCAAGAAAAACCCTTGCTTGCAGACGGGAATAGAGAACTCGTACCATATCAATGAAAGGAGTACCCAGACGAAACCAATGTAGCATGGCATAAAGATACGCCCATTCAACGTGGTCGAAGGCCTTTTCGGCATCCAGTGCCATAAGGCAGATGGGCACCCGAGATTTAATAGCATGAATATGGATGTGGATAAGGACTCTGGTATTATCCGAAGCCATTCAACCAGGTACAAAAAACCACATTGAGAAGGTGAAATTAAAGATGGCATGCACCTGGCTAGGCCCGCCAGCACTTTGGCATAGATTTTACAATCATAATTTATCAGTGAAATGGGACGGTAATTTTGAGGATTCAGGGGATCCTGCCCAAGTTTAAGAAAAGTACCTGCGGAGAATGCTGTAGCAAGGAAAGAATTGTATAATTGCAATAGCTTTGGACTCAGTAACATATGATGAACTTTATAAAATTCGGTAGAAAAGCCATCACTGCCTGGTGTTTTCCTAGACTTCAAATGCTGAATAGCCAATGCAATGTCAGTTGTTCTTAAGATGGTGCCAAGGTGTTAAGAAATGTTTGTATCTCTACTTATGTAGGAGAAGAAACTTCCGAAGTATATTAGTGTTGATAAAAAAGCATATATTGGTTTGCTATGTCCACTGTTTTAGTATATAACTGACTGGCTACCTTCAGTGCTTGTATCTTAAGTGCTCGTTGCTTGTACCGCAGAAAACTGGCTAAAAGACACCCCAATTTATTGTGATGCATGTGGTATAAACACAATATGTTTTATAAGAAGCACTCTTGCCTTGTCAGTTAATAAAGAATTATACATGTATTTTAATTTATGAATCTGGGATTGTAAAGTAGCTGATGGGAGTGCAGTATAGCGTAACTATTTGTTTGATGTCATTCTCTAAAGTACGCACAAGGTGGGTCTGCTGTTTAGTTTTATATGCAGTAAAGCTAATGATTTTCCCGCAGAGATATGCTTTATAGGCATCCCAAACTACATGATAGGGTAGTACTCCCGTGTCATTATATTAAAAATATTCTTGGGTCCAGGACGGGAACTTAGACATAAAATCCTGATCCCAAAGAAAGACAGGATTAAATCTCCTGTGATTGGTTTGAGCTGTGGGTGAGGTGAGTCATAGGAACCGTAACAAATGCATGATCTAATATATGAATTGGCTCTATCGAGGAGGAGAGAACCGATTGTATTAAGGAATTGGAAACAGATAATCCAATCGAGAAAATGAGTTATGGGGCAGGAAATGAAATGTATAGTATAAAGTAGTCAGGTGAAAAAGCTGCCACACATCTGTTAGATAGAGATAGTTCGTGAACCATATGTACGTAGCCAGTGTGAATGTGTTTTTTGGGGTCTGAATGCACTTTGAGATTTTCTATCAAGATGAGAATCATATACCATATTAAAGTCCCCTCCTACCATATAATAATCTGAAGGATGTTGGGTAAGTGTAGCAAGGAGAGTTTAAAAATTGTGGGTCATCCTAATTAGGACCATACAGATTAAGCAAAGTATATATACAGGTGTCAATAAATAAGATTATCAGAACCCAGCGGCTATTGTCATCTGGCAGGAGTTCTCAATTGTGTATGAAAGGAATTTGGAAAGAATAGCCACCCCCCTTTATGTCCCACAGCAGGAGAGAAAACACAATCTTTAACCCACTCTCACTTAAGTTTTGCTGATTCCGTCGCATTAAGGTGGGTTTCCTGAAGGAAGATAATAGAAGCATTCAAATTCTTGAAATAACAGTAATTTTTTGTGCTTTATGGGGTTAGATATACCTTTAACATTCAATGAAGCTAATAAATATATTTAAACATAACATTCAATGAAGCTAGCTTAAGTCCACTCATCATAGCTTATAGAAGCAGATAACAGTCAGAATGCTAGACAAGAACTCTACATGATTCCGTCCACGGTGATAGAAGAAGACATTCTGCCAAAAACATACAAGCACCCAGAACCAATCAATCACATATCATTCATTAATCCACACATACCCCCAACACACAAAAGTAAACCCATCATCCCACTCCATGCATATACACCCCTCCCAGTCACTAACTGGAAATCCCCACACATAAAAGAACTCGAGAGACAAGGAACCCCGATAAGGTAAATCGATCCACCCTCTTCCCCCACAACCAGAAAAATAATCTGAACAAAACACTTGTAAGGCTGACAACATGATAAGGTAATAAAAGCAAACCCAACTAGATTGTCAGATACTTTGATGAAAACTGTGAAAGAACTCGACTAGCAGCAGTAACAAGTCAAGTACAGAATAAAAATCGAACCTGCACAACAGTGCAGATTCGACCTGGTGAAATCAGCAGCAATTCATCCCTGGTCTTTGGTTGTGTCCATACAGGCTAGATCTTCCTGATCTGTGATGAATGCTTGCAGGTCTGCCAGCGAGAGAAAGGTTGGAGGTCTTGTTTTTTTCATTTTTCATATGGGCCAGTGCCAGAAGTCCATAGCGGGCATCCAGGGCCTTCAAGCGTGGGCGTAGGGCCAGGAATTGAGTGCACTTCAGCGCGATTTCCCTGGTAAAAATCATCTGATACGTAAATTTTTTGTCCTTGCCAGGTGATGTTATGTTGTGCCCGCATGGTAGCCAAAATGTGTTCAACTTGTTGATAACGGAGCACTTTAATAAGCACGGCCCTGGGTTTTTGTGCTTTCTGTCCCCATCTTTGCCAGCACACTGTGCACCTACTCGATTTCAAAGGGTCTTTCAAAGGAGAGACGAAGCACTTTAGATAGCCATTGTTCAAAAAACTTGATGGGGGTCATCTCCTTCAGTATGTTCATACAAGCCATTAATCCGGAGATTATTTCTTCTACTTCTGTTGCCGAAATCTTCACACAGGTATTCCAGGGCTGTAATGGCTTTGTGATCCTGTTTCTGCTGTTCCATGATGACATCTAATTGACGGCATTTGCTTTCAATCGAGGAGAGTCTGGTATCCATAGAGGAGATTTTGGCAGTGAGATGTTCAATTTCAGTCTTAATATCTTTTATATCTGACTGGCTTTCGGTGAGTACGGCCGCAATATGTTTTAGTTGCTCCATAATCTCTCCTGCGCTGTCGTCTATCAGCAACCCTCGTGGTGTCTGAGAGGGAGCGGTGAATCAGGTTTAGGGCTCTTTGCGCTAGGATTAAGTCCAAAAGCCGCCTCTATTTTACCCGATTTAAGTTGAGGAATTGTTGAAACACAGTCCAGTTGTAAAAGAAAATGATTGTCAGCAAGAAAATATAATATTTCTGATTGTGAGGAGCGGAGCCAATCGATTAGACCTCCATCTTGTCCAGACTCTCTAGCGCCCCCCGTACAGTGTGCTTTGTGTTTTTTAAAATTTTATTGTTGGTAGATCATTTTGACTTGGTCATTTTAAAAGTAGCCCGCAAGCCAAAAAAGTGTGGGCACCCCCGATGTAGCCCATTTAGTATGGCTAACCATGCCATATACTATCCCCTACACTTCCTTAGAGATCCAAGGTACTTCTCCCAAGCTTTCTTGAATTTGTCTCCACTACATCCAGCAGGAGGCAGTTATAAGTTATAACTATGAAAAACTGGTTTCTGAGGTTACTTCTGAACCTATCCCTTTTCACCTTCATTCTATTCCCAGTCATTTAAAAGTTTTTCTTTCAAATGAAAGGCTCGCCTGATGTACATTTAGAGATGTTTAAATACCCACGTGGCATATCATATCTCCCCCTCTCCCGCTTTTCTCCAAAGTATACATATTGAGATCTTTAAGTCTGTCCCCGTATTCCTTAAAACAAAGACCACTGACTATTTCAGTAGCCTTCTTCTGGACTGACTCCATTCTATTTATATCTTTTTGAAGATGTGGTCTCCAGAATTGTACACAATATTCTAAATGAGATTTCATCAGAATCTTATAAAAGGGCAACAATATCTCCTATTTCTTAATGGCCATTCCTCTCCCTTTGCAAGCATCCTTCTAGTTTTTGTTGTCTTTTCAACCTGTTTGGCCACCTTAAGATAGTCACATACTATCATACCCAAGTCCTGCTCCTCTTTTATTCCCAAAAGTTTTTCTCCCCCTGAACGGTACTGTTCCCTTGGGATTTTGCAGCTTAAATGAAAGACTTTGCATTTCTTAGCATTAAATCTTAGCTGCTAAATTTCAGACAATTCCTAAAGCTGTGCTAGGTCCTTCCTCATGTTATCCACACCATCAGGGGTGTCTACTTTATTGCAGATTTTGGCATCATCTGCAAAGAGGTAAATCTTACCAAACAGCCCTTCTGTAATAACACTTACAAAAACATTAAAAAGAACAGGCTGAAGAACCGAACCTTGAAGCACACCACTGGTAATATCCCTTTCCTCAAAGCAATCTCCACTGACCACTACCCTCTGTCGCATTCCACTCAACCAATTTCTGATCCAGACCATCACTCTGGGGCCCATATTGAGGGCACTCAGTTTATTTATTAAATGCCTGTGTGGAATACTGTCAAAGGCTTTGATATAATCTAAATAAACCACATCTAGCGCTCTCCCTCTATCTAATTCTCTGGTCACCCAGTCAAAGAATTTTGATCAGATTTTTTGACAAGATCTGCCTCTCGTGAATCCATGTTGCCTCGGGTCCTGTAATCCATTGGATTCTAGAAACTTCACTACTCTCTGTTTTAATCGCGCTTCCATTAAATTGACTTATCACAGAAGTCAGACTTACCAGCCTGTAAGATCCCTACTTCTTCCTTATTTCCACTTTTGTGGAGAGGGACCACATCCATCCTTTCCAGTCCTCCAGTACCACTCCCAACTCTAGAGAGGCATTGAAAAGGCCAGCCAGCAAGTTCCCTCAGATGTACACAATCCAGCCCCATCACTTTATCTACCTTTAGTAGCTCCTCACAACACACACCTTTGATAAATTGTTCAGGATCTACCACACATCCATCCCTATTTGCATATTTCTTCTATGTTCCTGTTCCAGGTGCTTCATTTGTGAACACAGAACAGAAATATTTAAGCAATTTAGTCTTATCTTCATCAGCTTCTACATATTTTTACCCTTCAGTTTGAGTCTCACAATGCCACTTTTGCACTGAAAGAATGGCCTAGTGGTTTTGAGTTCAATTCCCACAGCAGTTCCTTGTGACTCTGGGCAAGTCACTTACACGTCATTGCCCCAGGTACAAAATAAAGTACCTGTCTAAAATATATGTAAAACCACTGATTGTGACCATACAGAAAATGCAGTATATCAACTCCTATCCCCTTTATCCTTTTATCATTAACATATCTAAAAAATGTCTTGTTCCCTCATTTTATCATTTCAGCTAGTTTTCTTCTATTTGAATCTTTCCTTTCATGACTCTTGACTAGCCTCTCAATTTTCCAGATATTTTTGCCTGTCATCCTCCTGCAATCTTTTGTAGTTTATGAAAGTAAACCTCTTTTCCTTACTTTCTCAGCTACTACTTTTGAGAACCAGAGCGGCCTTCCTTTCCTCTAACTTTTACTTACTTTCCTTTCAGTTTTGCCCACTGCTTTCCTCCTTCTTCCTGAAGATAATGGCGGAATAGAAATCCCTAATGTAATGTAATGTAATGTTCCTATCCAAACAACTCAATCTCCCATCTCAACAAAGTTAGTTCTGTTTCCTATACTTCGACCATTAGTATATATGGTTGTTACATAGAAACATAGAAGATGACGGCAGAAAAGGGCCATAGCCCATCAAGTCTGCCCACTCCAATGACCTACCCCCCTTGATTTTAACCCCCTAGAGACCCCACATGTGTATCCCATTTCCTCTTAAAATCCGGCACTTTGCTGGCCTCAATCACCTGACGCAGAAGATCATTCCAATGATCAACCACCCGTTCGATGAAGAAATACTTCCTGGTGTCGCCATAAAATTTCCCACCCCTGATTTTCAGCGGATGCCTTCTTGTGGCCGAGGGACCCTTAAGAAAGAAAATATCATCCTCCACCCCTATACGGCCCATGATATATTTAAATGTCTCTATCATGTCTCCTCTCTCTCTACGTTCCTCGAGTGAATATAGCTGCAATTTATTCAGCCTTTCCCCATATGGGAGATCTTTGAGTCCCGAGACCATCCTGGTGGCCATTTGTTGAACCGACTCAACTCTCAGCACATCTTTTTGGTAATGTGGCCTCCAGAATTGTACACAATATTCCAGATGAGGCCTCACCATGGATCTGTATAATGGCATTATAACTTCGGGCTTCCGGCTGATAAAACTTCTACTGATACAACCCATCATTTGTCTTGCCTTCGATGAAGCCTTCTCCACTTGCTTGGCAGTCTTCATGTCTTCGCTAATGATCACCCCCAAATCACGTTCTGCCTTAGTCCTAGCTAAGGTCTCACCATTTAGTGTGTAAGTTCTGCATGGATTCCTGCTGCCAAGGTGCATGACCTTATATTTTTTAGCATTGAAGCTTAGCTGCCAAGTCGAGGACCAATGTTCCAATAGACGTAGGTCCTGCGTCATACTGTCTGGCAAGGTGCTCTTACTTACTATGTTGCATAGTTTGGTGTCATCGGTGAATAATGTGATTTTACCCTGAAGCCCCTGAGTCAGATCTCCTACGAATATGTTGAAAAGGATTGGGCCCAAGACCAAGCCCTGCGGCACTCCACTGGTCACCTCTGACGTTTTTGAAGGGGCACCGTTCACCACCACTCTCTGAAGTCTACCTTTTAGCCAATCATTGACCCATGCAGTTGATGTTTCTCCCAGTCCCATTGATTTCATCTTGCTCAATAGTCTGCGGTGTGGGACGCTATCAAAAGCTTTACTGAAGTTCAAGTACACAACGTCTAGGGACTCCCCCACATCCAACTTCCTTGTTACTCAGTCAAAGAAGCTAATTAGATTGGATTGGCAGGACTTTCCCTTGCTAAATCCATGTTGGCTGGGATCCCGTAGATTCTTCTCGTCCAGGATCGTATCTAATTTATGCTTAATTAGTGTTTCCATGAGTTTACTCACTATGGATGTGAAACTCACCGGTCTGTAATTCTCAACCTCTGTCCTGCAGCCCTTTTTGTGGAGTGGATGACATTAGCTGTTTTCCAGTCCAAGGGGACTCTTCCCTTACTCAAGGAAAGATTGAAGATCACGGATAACGGCTCTGCCAGGACATCGCATAGCTCTCTAAGCACTTATGCCATATCAACTGGAACAGGGGTTCACATTCAACCTCCTCCAACTTGAACAAAAGTTTATATTGATGTTCCCTAGGGTCTCAAACAAAATGTGCAAAATTTTGGGGCTGGCTCTCTGTTGGTTTGAGACTTACAGGGAGCTGAATGGAGGTCACCATGCTCTGCATAACAAATAGCCACTTTGTTCCAGGCATTGCAGCCCAACAAAACCTGCCAAGGGACTGAAAATTTTTTTTAATACAAACCCCTATACTAAGTTCCTGTGCAAAGTTTGGAACCTAACATGAGCTTGCCTCCCTTTTATAGGCCGGCAAAACAAAGTGGGGAAAAAAAATCAATGATTTCAAAAAATAAAACAAACAAAAACAAAAATCAGATTTGATTTAAATCAAACATTTTAAATTTAAATTGGATTTTTTTTAAATAAAATGCTTTTTTAAGGGGGGGAAAAAACCTTTCTAAAGGCAGTTTTCTATTTAAGATATATCATAGTGCAAAAGTTATTCATCATGAAATAAGAATTAGTTTAGAAGATATGATAAGTAGTTTATAAAGGTTTTTAAATAAATAATGTAGCTTGAGACTATACAGTATGGGGCTCAATCAAAACAACAAAAAAAAAAGGTCTAAAAAAGTGGCCTTAATCAAAGCTGGTTTTTGACGTATCTAAAACCAGCTTAGGCCTTTCCAGTGTTCTCCCCAGATATTTTTTCCAGTCGGGTGGCATGAAAAAGTAGCCGGGTAGGGCGGGATGAGAAAATTTGGTGGTGGGGAAAATTAACCCCCTCTTTTACTAAGGTGTGCTAGCGTTTTTTGCGCGTGCAGAACATTAGCACGCGCAAATTCCCACGCTACGCGGAAAAACTAACACCAGCTCAATTCTGGTGTTAACGTCTAGCGTGCGCAACAATTCTGCGTGCGCCGCAGCTTAGTAAAAGGAGCCTTAAAGGTGTACTATTTTTATTAGTTAATTATTATTATTTTCCAATGCTCAATATGACTTCCTTTTTTAAGGTTTGACACTTGTGCCAGAATATTTTTACTAAATTTAAGAAATATCCAATTCTAGAAGGGAATAATTAGATATTTGCCCTCTTTCAAATGGTATAGAGGTTTAAAAAAGGGAAATGTGTTAATGAAATAATTAGGTTCAATCTAGCCATTATTTCTGCATAAATTTAAACAACTAACAAAAAAAAAAGATACATATAGCTCATCCAGTCATACAAGAAATGACTCTACAGCACCTCTAATAATGTTTTGTTCACTAGGTTCCTTCCTGAGGTCTCACTGAGGATATGAAATAGATGTGACCTCTTCCACATAATTTATGGAGAGGTGTTACTGAGCCCTGAAGGAGACCTGTGTGATTGCATTACAGCAAAATAAAAAAGTAGCAGATAAAGATCAAAGTGAGAGCTAGGGCAAAAGAGTTTAGGTAAAGATGCAGGTAATAATTAGCAATGTATTAAAAATATTATATTTACATTTGCTTTATGATGTGATTTGAAAGCTGTTTGATGTTAATACAACTTTAATTCTTTATACAGCCGGGGGGGGGGGGGGTAGACAACACCACTTACGTCAACAGTAAAGTTAGAATAGGGCAGGGGTGTCCAATGTCGGTCCTCGAGGGCCGCAATCCAGTCGGGTTTTCAGGATTTCCCCAATGAATATGCATGAGATCTGTGTGCATGCACTGCTTTCAATGCATATTCATTGGGAAATCCTGAAAACCCGACTGGATTGCGGCCCTCGAGGACCGACATTGGACACCCCTGGAATAGGGTCATTAAATCCAGTGGCGTACCTAGTATATGACAGCCAGTGCTGATCATTTTTTAACAACCCCCTCCTCTATATAAAAAGTTATTTTTAGTAATAATCCATGAGTCACACAACAAGGGTGCGCCTAGGAAAAGGCAGTATCTTAAACACTGCAGTGAGCACTAGAACACCAACACAGGCATTGTAAAACTAAACAAGCCAGATCCTGCATAGTCGATGCTAACAGAAAACCATGTCCTTTTCATACACACAGAACACAGATACACTCTTGCCCAATATGGAATAATCACAAACTAAAAATAGAAATTATGTAGACAAAAGTTAACACCACATAAACAGTGACAAATCCTCTAATACTGCGCAAAATATAGACAGTAGATGTAAATTTGAAAAAATTGCTACATAACAATCACCACTTTACAAATTAACAAACAGAAATAAAACAAATAATGAGAAATAATAAAATACTATTTTATTGGACTAATCCACTTTTCAATTAGTATTAATCAGCTTTCAGAGGCTAAAGCTTTCTTCAAGACAGTACAGTATACTGCTGTTATGGTATCCTGCTTTACCTGAGGAAAGGTGTTTAGTCCCAAAAAATTGCCTTATTTCCATTTCCTATTGATAAACTTTAATCAATACAATTACAATACTACTTGATTCTACGTAAAGCAACAAAAAAAATATTCCTACCTTCTGTCGTTTCTGCTTTAATCATCTTCTTTTCGCTCTCGTCTTTCTATTCAGCATTTGTCCTCTTTCCCTTCCATGCAACATCTGTCCTCTCTCTTTGCCCCTTCCACTAACTCTGCCCTCTCTCTCTCTCTATCCCTTCAATCTACTTTCCACCCTCTCTGCCCTTTCCATGCAGTGTCCGGCCTCTCTCTCTCTTCCTTATGGCATCTTCCCTCTTTCTATGTCCCTTCAATAAACTGCATATCCTGTGCCCTTTCTCTTCACCCTCTCTCCATTATTTTTTGTCTCCGCCCCTCCCCTATGCTCTGGCATCTCTTTCTCCTTTCCTTCCCTTCCCTCCCCAGATTCTCCCATCTCTCCTTCTCCCTCCTTGCTCTGGCACCTCCTTTCCTTCCTTTCCCTCTGGTCTAGCATTTTATGTCTCCTTAGTTTCCCTTTCCTCCCCCATGCCCTGGCATCTCTCTCCTCTCCTGCCATCTCTCCCTCCCACTCCATTATCTGGCATCTCTTCTCCTTCCTTTCGCTCCCTCCTTCTTCCTGGTCTGGCATCTGTCTCCTTCTCCCCAGGGCAGGATTAATTCTTCGAGGGCCCCTAAGCACACAAGTATACTGGACCCCCCCTGCCTTGCCCACACCCCACCCATATAGTACCCCGCCCCATTTATTTGTTTTCTTATTCACTTCTATTTCTTTTTTTTAATTCAAAATAAAGATTAGCATACCAGTGCACAATTTTTCTTCTATGCAATCCCAAACATCTCTGAACAAATCCCCCTTCCTTCCCTTCCCACCTACTTATCCAGGACTTTAACTCTGAACTCTTTCCATATGTATATAAGTGTTCAAATATATTGTAAAGCAGTAATACTATTCGAACTATAAGTCTATATTAATAACCAAGTTTATAACGCCTCTCAACTGCCTCACTCTATGTCAACCAAATATAATCCCTATGTATGTATAAACAACCAAATCTGTAACTCCTCTAGTACGTTCTCCATATATGTTAACTTGTAATGAAACAAGGTAATCAGTCTAAAGAATCCAACATGAAATAAAAGATCAGCAGAAAATAAATATTCAAATCAGGTTTATTAAAGATGCTCCCAAGAACCATGCCCGATGCATTTAACCAAACAAGGCTAGTCAACACTAACAGAAAACCATGTCTTTCATACACACAGAACACAGATACACCCTCACCCAGTATGGAATAAGTAATCACATACTAAAAATAGAAATATGTTGATAAAGGTTAAACTGAACCGCCAAGAAGCCAAACTCATATAGTGAAACACCACAGAAACAATGACACATAGCCCCTAATACTCTGCAAAACATAAATATAGCAGATGTAAATTTGAAAATACTGACAATCACCACTTTACAAATTAACAAATAGAAATAAAACAAAAATTGTAAATATACCATTTTATTGGACTAATCCATTTTTCAATTAACTTTCAGAGGCCCTAGCCTCCTTCTTCAGGTCAATTTAGTATACTGCTGTTACATTATACTGTCCTGACCTGAGAAAAGGGGTTTTGGTCTCTAAAAGTTAGTAAAAATGTATTAAAATGAGTCCAATAAAAATATTATCTTATTTTCTGCTTATAAAAGTTTTTTCAATACAACTACAATACTATTTTATTCTAAAGCAACAAAAGAAATTTTCTTCCTTTTGTTGTGTCTGCTTTAATCATCTTGTCTTCACTCTTCTTTCTAGCCAGCATCTATCCGCTCTGTCTTCCATGCAGCATCAGCCCCTTCGATACACTGTCTGCCCTCTCCCCATTCCATATGGCATCTTCTCCTTTGTACATGATTGATTTCAGCTCTGCCACTTCTCCATTTTTCTCTCTCCGTCACCACCCCATCCCCTATGCTCTCTCTTCTCCTATCCACCCACAGTCTGGTATCTTTCCTTCCCTGATTCTCTGGCATCTCTCTTCTTTCCTTTTCTTCCATCTCTCCCTCCTCCTCCATGCTCTGACATCTCCTCCTTCCTTTCCCCCTTCCTTTTCCCTTGGATAGCATACTTTCCTCCTTCCCTCCATGCCCTGGCATCTCTTCCTCCCTCCCTTCCCTCCAAGCCCTGGCATCTCGTTTCATTCCCTCCCTCATCTTCTTTCTCCCTCCAGTTGGGTGCAGCAAGTCTCTCTCCCTCTGCTCCCTTTCCTCCGTCTGTTGCCCAAGGCCTGGCATTATGAACTTCTTCGGGCAGCAACATTCACAATTCGCTGCTGTTGCCAGCTTCGGGCCTTCTTCTCTGTCGGGTCCTGCCTTCATGGCAACAGGAAGTAGGCAGGACCCGGCAGAGAGGAAGGCCTGAAGCTGGCAACAGCAGTGAATTGTAAATGCTGTTGCTAGCCGAAGAAGTTCATGACGCCAGGCCGAGCACCAGGGGCAGACTGCTACTCTCCCCTCCCCGACCCTCCTATCTCTCCCTCCCTCCCATCGCAAGACTCTAAATAGCACTGCTTCACTCTAAGCAGGCTGCTTCACGGCTTTCTCCTGCCGTGATTCCCTCTAGCACATCACTGATGATATCATCAGTGACGCGCCAGAGGGAATCACTAGTAGGAGAAAGCCGTAAAGCAGTTTGCTTAGAGTGAAGCAGTGCTGTTTAGAGTCTTGTGATGGAAAGGAGGGAGAAAAAGGAGGGTCGGGGGAGGGGAGAGTAGCAGTCTGCCCCTGGTGCTCGGCCTGGCGTCATGAACTTCTTCGGCCTGATCGAGTTGGGGTGCCCAGGATGATGATGATGCTGCTGCTGCTGCTGGCAAATCCAGCAAGGGGCTTGCGATGGGAAGGAGGGAGAGATAGGAGGGTCGGGGAGGGGAGAGTAGCAGTCTGCCCCTGGTGCTCGGCCTGGCGTCATGAACTTCTTCGGTCGGATCGGGTTGGGGCGCCCAGGATGATGACGATGCTGCTGCTGCTGCCGGCAAATCCAGCAAGGGGCTCTAATGGTACCACTGTCCTTGCCGGCTTCTCTTCTCTACCCCCCCCCCCCCCACCGAGTTCAAGTAGCTTGCTGGGTTTTGTTTTGTTTAAAGTCAGGCGGGAATCTTTCGGCGGCTCTTCAGGCTGTGTGTTACGCAGCGTTGGCAGCAGGATTCGCGACAGATGACAGCCGGGCGAGCACCTAAATTAGCTGGGCGGAGAGCCCGGCTAAAAAGTGCTGGGGAGAACACTGCCTTTCCCCTGCCTCTAAACGCATAGAGCGAAAAGAGGTGTTTTTAGAGGAGGGGAAAGGGTGGGAGGTGGGCTGACCTAGACATAGGTGTACAGCAGGTATAACCAAAAGTTTAGGCAGGTTGCCTAGTCGGCACTTATACATTTTGACTTAGACCAAGTCAAAACAGGTATAAGTGCCGAAAAAGGGGCCGCTGAGCTGATGGCATCTGGCGTGATCAGCTCAGCAGTCTGGCAACCTACCCCCCCCCCCCCCACTGCAACCATCGGGGCAGGAGAGATGCCTCATCTCCCCTGCCGCAATAGCGATACCACCAAGTTCCGCCAAACGCGGCACTTGGGATCGCTAAAGCAGCAGGAGAGATAACCCATCTCTCCTGCTGCGATCCACCCCTCCCCCAATCCAATCAGGCCAGGAGACAGGCCAAGCCCTCCTGGCTTCACCAACAATGATCAGGCCAGGAGAGAGCCCAAGCCCTCCTGGCTCTGCCGATCAGCGATCCCTCCCCCCGGCCGATTACGATCGGGGCAAGAGGGAGCCCAAGCCTTCTTGCCCCGGTGATTTTCGACACCCCCCCACCCCCGCTGATTACGATCGAGCCAGGAGGGAGCCCAAGCCCTCCTGGCCATGCGACCCCCCCCCTACAAGATCAGGCAGGAGGAAGCCCAACCCCTCCTGCCCGGGCGACCATCATATCCCTACCCCCTCTAAGGTCTGGGCAGGAGAGATCCCAGGCCCCGACGCAACCACCCCACGACTACCCCCCTGATCGGCCCGCTAAAAACCTCCCCCCACCCGCAAGACCCCCCCCCCCGACACCTTCCCGGAACCTGAAAAACATTAGCCAGACAGACGGGTCCCAAGCCTGTCCATCTGGCAGGCCAGCTATCTCTCAAATGGCTGGCCTTAGGGCCTGACTGGCCCAGGCAGCTCAAACCCCGCCCACAGGTGGGGCCTGAGGCGCCTGGACCAGCTGGAATCGGTCCAGTAGCCTTAGGCCCCGGCCCATGTTGTCGGGGGGGGGGGGGGGGGAGGTCATGGGTCTCCGGAGCAGGAGGCCTTGGGCTTCCCTCCTGCCCCAATGTTGTGTGTGTGTTTGGGGGGGGGGGGGATTGGATTCTGTAACCGGTGTTGTTTTTGACAGACACCGGTTACAGAATCCAGCTTTTAGATGGAGAGGACCCTCCCTACACGGAAAGAGTATAGTCTCGGTTTTGGATGTATTGAGGGCCAATTTATTATCATGCACCATTTTGATATTTTAGAAAGTTTCTTAATGATTGCTGTAATTTCTCCATCTGCGCTAGTGTCTATGGGGTATAACAATTGTACGTCATCTGCATATGCAAATGGAATAAACCCAATTGACTGACTGAGTGTTAACAGTGGTGCCAGGAATATGTTAAATAATAGCGGAGATAGAATTGAAACTTGCGGAATCCCAAAGTTTGTCGAGGTTATCCTTCCCGAAGAGTTGTTAAATGTAACCTTAGATGAACGTTAGTGAAAATATGATTGAAACCACTGAAGAACAATTTCCGAAATTCCAATAGATCTTAGTCTGCGTAAGAGAAGATAGTGATCAATGGTGTCAAACGCTGATAAGTCTAAGGATATAAGGAGAACTGATTGATGCTGATCCCAAAAATATAATACAGAGGATGTCAGACCAATTAAAGAATGCTTGGTTGAATAATATTGTCGAAATCCTATTTTTTTCGTCATTTTTGCTAAAAATGGAATGTTTGCTATTGGCCTGAAATTACTGGAATCGTTCAGATTCCCTTTTACATCTTTGGGTATTGGGTGAATGATTGAGTTTTTCCAGTTTTGGGGTATAGTCCCATTCTCTAGTGAGGAAGAGATTAGTTGGTGAATGTATTTGCCGAAAATATTGAAAAATTTTTTCATAATACGTGGGGGGAGTGAGTCTTCTTTGTTCCCCTTTGTATTCAGTGAGGTAAAACATGCTTCTCGGATCTGATAATGAGGGTAATGTAAAGAGAGCACTTTGATGTTGGAATAGAGGAATCTGGAACTGGGTAGTCCATTTCTGGGTCTAAGTTATTACTGTTTTCTTTATCCCTTGAATCTTATCTACGAAATAATTAGCCAATTCTTGAGCAGTCAGGGTGCTAATTGCACCCTGTGCTGAACGTGATTTGAATGTTGTTAAAGATTTTAAAATGGAGAATAATGTTGCAGAATTATTTGCTATTCTAATGTGGGAACCATAATATCTTTTTTTTGTCTCATTGATTTTGTTTTTATAATATTGTGCTTGACTTAAAAATCTAACTTGACTGGCAGATGTTTTTTCCCTATGCCAATTTTTTTCTAAGGAACACAGTTGTTTTTTGATAAATGATAATTCCGGCGTATACCAAGGGTTTTTTTGTTTTTTAACTGAAATTGTTTTTGTTACTATTGGAGCAAGTTTATTACTTAATGTCTCGCAAAGATGCTCCCACTGACTTATTTGCTCATCACTTGATAGTTTTTTAAAATCTTCTATGGATAGGTCAATCGTTGCGTTCAATTTAGGTTCATCCGATTGACTTTAAAAGTATTTCCCTGTTTACTTTGAATGTCCCCTAGTCTTTGTAATTTTTGATGGAATCAAAAATTGATCTACTTGTACCTGCTCTACACCTCTCAGAATTCTGTAGACTTCAATCATATCTCCTCTCA
Source organism: Geotrypetes seraphini (assembly GCF_902459505.1). Lineage (NCBI taxonomy): Eukaryota > Metazoa > Chordata > Amphibia > Gymnophiona > Dermophiidae > Geotrypetes > Geotrypetes seraphini. The sequence continues at coordinate 305,194,520 of NC_047086.1, read as the reverse complement.
GCTGTCTCTTTTCCAAGCTGAAGAGCCCTAACCTCTTTAGTCTTTCCTCATAAGAGAAGAGTTCAATTCCCTTTATCATCTTGGTCGCTCTTCTTTGAACCTTTTCTAGTTCTGCTATATCTTTTTTTGAGATAAGGCGACCAGAACTTAACACAATACTCAAGGTGAAATCGCACCATGGAGTGATACAGTGGCATTATAACATTCTCAGTCTTGTTAATCATCCATTTTAGAAATAATTCCCAGTATCTTGTTTTTTTTGGCTGCCCCTGAACATTGGGTGGAAGGTTTCAGTGTACTGTCTACAATGATACCTAGTAGAGAATGACATGGGGAAAAATTTGTCCCTGTCACCGCCCCGTTCCCATGACCACCGACCCTGTCCCCGCGACCACTGTCCCCGCCCCATCCATACAAGCCTCAGTACTGCAATATTTAGCTTATTCCTTCCTTATAAATCAAAGTTCTGGCTACTGAATTAGAGAAAGAGATGTTCAACTGGCAGGGCTTTGTTTATAAATTTTTATCAACATAATTAATATCTACTTTATCCTAAAACAAAAAATAAAAAAAATAAAAATTTTCTACCTTTTCTATCTTCCATCAACTCTCTGCCTTCTCTGTCTCTTCCATATGCTCTGTTACTGTGCCTCTCCTCCACCCCCCCCCCCCAATTGGTCTGGCACCCATCTTCTTCCCTCCGTTCCCCCATAGTCCTGGAATCTCTCTCTTCCCCATTTCCCTTCAGTGTCTGTTCCTCTCCACCCCACCTTCCCCAGTTCCCTTCAGCATCTGTTCCTCCCCATCCCACCTTCCCCAGGTCCCTTAAGCGTCTGTTCTTCTCCACCCCACCTTTCCTTCCTTTCTCCCTCCCTGCCCCTTACCTTCACAGCAGGCAATTTCTAAATTTGCTTCCTACGAGTAGCTGGTGCGTTGAAGTCGCATGTGGCTTAGGAAAGGTCATCTCTGATGCAACTTCCGGTTGCGTCAGAGATGACCTTTAAGGCAGCCACATGTGATTTCAACGCTCCAGCTGCTCGTAGGAAGCAAATTTAGAAATTGCCTGCCGCAAAGATAACGGGCAGGGAGGGAGATGCTCATGCGGCAGCAGCGGTGATCGGGCAGCAGCGATCAGTAGGGAGGGAGATGCTTGGGTGGCAGCAGCAATCGGGTGGCGGCAGCTATCAGTAGGGAGGGAGGGAGTGCAATAGGTGACCATGCTAATTCCCTCCTTTAACTGCGGAGACAAGGCCATTCACTGCTCCACAGGGCAGTGAATGGCCTTGTCCTCGTAGCCGCGATGAACACTGTTTTCTCCCCCACCGTTTCGGTGGGTTACCTGTGGTCACCCATGGCTTACTGTGGGTAACAGCCACCGTGTCATTCTCTAATACCCAGATCTTTTTCTTGGGCGCTAACCCCTAGCATCTGGTAACTATGATTCTGAATTCTTGTCAATGTGCATATGTTATGAGGAATTGCCCAAGACCAAATTCTGATCGCTGCTTGGCAAAGTGGGAGAGACACTGTTTCTTTATTTGTTCATGTAGTACATGACTTCTATGCGGATGAGGACTACTTGACTGAGGAGATTTTAGAACGTGCACAGAGTATTGTGAATTGCATGAAGCTTAAGAAGACTCATATGGAGAGTTTTCTCTTGAGGATTCCAGCTGCCCCGAATATGAAGTCCATCATGGTGGGCTCCTTAACCAGGCACAGAAGCATTAATAGTCAATATCTTTTGATGTGCCAAAGTGTGGAAGAGAAGGCCCCTAGACAGATTGGTCAGATATAACTCAAGTGATAATCACCATTAAAGGGACTGATAAAGTGTTGATGTCACTTGTAATCATTGGGATAGCATATTGGTGGATTGAGACCACTTGAGTTGAGTGTGTCAACTGAGGGACTCTGAGATGTAGATGAGCAAAATGAATTACACGAACTGCAGATGCTATGTTACCTAGGAGATGCATCATTTGACATGCTGTGAAGCAAAGAACGGTGGAGACCTTTTGACAGATTTGAATCAATACTGAGTCTCTGTTGTGGTAGAAAGACAGAAGCTTGAGTTATGTCAAGAAGTGCTCCAATGAACTCTAGAATTTGAGTGGGTTATGGATTTCTGGCAATTGACTGCAAATCCAAGAAGTCCTAATAGATACACTGTTGAGTTCATGGCCTGGTGAGCTTGAGGCCTTGATCAACCAGTCATCTAAATAAGGGAACACATGGAAACCATAAGAGCGGAGGATTGCAGCCACTACTAAGCATTTTGTGACTAGCTGGGTGCTGATGCCAATCCAAATGGAAGTACTTTGTACTGGAAATGGCATGTTCACACTCAAAAGTGAAAATATCTGTGGGCTGAGAGTATGGAAATGCGAGTGTAGGCTCCTTTGAGATCTCGAGAGCAGAGCCAGTTGTTCTTCTCTAACAGTGGTAATAGGGTTCTCAGAGAGACCATGTGAAGCTTTTTCTTCACCAAGTATTTGTTAAGTTCAGAATTGGACGGAGACCTCCAGTTGTTTTGGGTATGAGGAAATACTTCAAGTACAAACATCGGTTCCTCTCCTGCAGAAAAACTTGTTCGGTGGCACTGAGCTGAAGGAGGGCTGAGAGCTCTTGAAGGAGGGCAGTTTGATGGGAGTTGAAAGACTCTCTGTAAATGAAAGGCATAGTCCTGTCTCACTACCTGAAGGACCCAATGATCAGTTGTAATTAGCGACCAGCGTTGCTAAAAAATGGGTGAGACAACCACCTATAGTAAGGAGTCTAGAGAAGAGGTTGTGGAACGTTGGCTAGGCTCTCTAGAGTGCAGTCAAAAAGACTTGAGATTTTTGCTGGGTTTGTGACTGCCTTGGTCGTCTTTGAGGAGGAGATCAAGAGATGTGGATGGATATCTACTTTTGTTGTAGCAAGTGGAGCTTTTAAAATTGTAAGCAGATGTTCGTGGTCTAGAGGACTTTGTAGACGATAATGTGGCCATTGAGTCTTCAACCTCTTGATCTTTTGGGTAGCCTCCTCTAGCTTGTCTCCAAATAAGTCATCTCCCAGACATGGAATGTTAGCTAAATCCTCCCAGACATTTGCTCAAGGTCAGATACTCTAAGCCAGTGATTCCCAACCCTGTCCTGGAGGAACACCAGGCCAATCGGGTTTTCAGGCTAGCCCTAATGAATATGTATGAGAGAGATTTGCATATGATGGAAGTGATAGGCATGCAAATTTGCTTCATGCATATTCATTAGGGCTAGCCTGAAAACCCAATTGGCCTGGTGTTCCTCCAGGACAGGGTTGGGAACCACTGCTCTAAGCCATGCTTGTTGACATGTGTCTATGGACACTGCTAATGTTCTTGAGGTCACATCAAAAGCATCAAATACAGACTATGCTATCTATGTATTTTTCTGGTTTCAAGAAGATTGTTAGTTATGTAAATGAATCCAGATGTTCTTCAGGTAGGTGCTGCTCTTAGAAAGTTTCTGAATGAGAGATTTATAAAACTTTCATATGACATTTTACTTGAACTTAACATTCTTCTAGACAACATGGCACTTTGAAAAACTCTGCATCCAAACATGTGTAGGGTTCTACCTTCTCTGTCAGATGGAGTACTAGCATAGGTTCTTGAACTGTTTACTTTTTTGAATGCAGACTTTACAAGGAAGAATTGATGCTGTAGCTGAGGTCTGTCGAAACCTGGACAAGATTGTATTCTGTATAAGGTGTTTAATTTGAGAGGAGCAACTAGTACTAGTAATGGTATCTTTCATCAAATTATGAAAGGGACATTTCAAACAGTCAATTGGTCACTCCTTGTAGACTAAAGCATCCATTAATTCTGCTCTTGGTTCTGACTCCAATTTGAAAGGCTGAGCTTGTCCCATCTGTCTTACAAATTTTGTGAAAGAGAGGCTCTCAGGTGATGAGTCTGAGGTGGTCCCATAAATTTCCTCTGCAGACAGCTCTGGATAGTCAGAGAAGGAGCACTGAGAAAGGTCAGAATCATATTCCTCTATGTCATGTCTGGGAGATATCAAACAATGAGGACAATGTCAAGGAGAATGTTGAGAAGTACTCCTAGAATGAAGTCAGTTTCATCCCAATGAACGTCTTGAATGGGAGAACTATGCTCCCTCGAAGACGTTGGTCTTTTCCACATCGAGTGTCAGTGGTGAGGAGTCCAAGATCAAGCTCTCAATCTAACATTACAGCATTGCTCGAACTGAACTAAAGGTGGATGCATTGTAACATGTACATCCACATTGTGCAACTTTAGCATCTCAGCAAATTCCCTCTGTACCAGTTCCCTGATCTGGCTCAATACACCCAGCCTGAAATCAGGTTGAGGTAAGCCCAAATGCCCCAAACAAAAAAATTGTTCAAAAATGAAAAAAATTCAAAACGGAAAGATATAAGAATAAAATAAACACGACAGGGAAGGCACTGAAATACCAAAGTTTTACATGCTTTGAGAAACTCCCCCAAAAACCACAGATTCTCAGCTCCACAGAAAACTTTGAACTGATGGTTCCACGAGCTATGATCGGATGGGAAGGCACTGGCGCATGCATGATATGTCCAATCTCAAGACTTTTCAGTGTTTTAAAGTGACAGTACACTTTTGCACTGTTTCTTACCAGACTCTATGATGACATCACCCATGTGTGAGAATATGCTGCTTGCTTGTCCTAGGATAATATATTCCTTCGGCTGGATATAAGAAAGGCTTGGGAGCCTGCTTCTTCTCTTTACACCTAAATCCAAGCCCTGTTGTGTCCAGATTTGACAAAGCACACCAAGTATGTAAAATGTAATGACTGGAAAATCAAAATAATACAGTTTGGGAGACGTATGCTGGGAAAATTAACAGAAAAAGTGAAAAGGACGTGAAGTTTAGTATTCGCTACTGGTAGCAATAAAGACAATGGCATCAGTACTCCAGAGGAAGCCCTAAACTTGGCTGTCTATGAAATCAGAGAGAGAGAGAGAGAAAAAAAAAAAATCCTACAGATCATCAATAAGCAGTAAGAGCAATTAGAAGGTCTTATTTACTGAGATTTACTATATCACCATATTCTGGTAAAGCAGGTCTTATAGCGAGGTTTATGAAGCTGAGCAATAGATTGCAACACTTCAGGCACAGGAACAATAACAGTAGGGGGGTAAAGGTCCAGTTGTTGTAGAAATAGATAAAGTGGCTGAGAGGAAAGCTAGAAGATCAAGAACGAAGAAGCTGCAGAGCAAATCTCAGGTTTAGAGTTGCATAGGATGCTGAAGGGCCAAGTGCCTAAGTCCTTCCGAGAGATTTGTTGAAGGGGTGCTTTCCAGACTCTCCTATGAAATGGGACTTATTTGGAATTGTAGCTCAGACCAGAAATGCCTAGTGCCGTCAATCATTGGTAAGCAGTTGCAGTATAAAAAAGTGAAGCACTCTGCAGGAAGCTAGGAAAGCTGGATTTGTGATGTTTCAGAACAAAATCAGCATTCACTCTTATTATGCAACAGAATCTGGGAGGAAGCAGAAAGTTAATGAAATACTGGGAGTTCTTCCAAAAGAGTGGGTTATAGGCTGGAATTTGGCTCCCAGCAAAGCTGATGGATGCTAGAGAATGGTGTACAGAAATGACATCTCCTGTGGTGGTGAAGCAAAATATGTGAAAGAGCACAAGATGACTTCAGGAAAAGTGGAGACTATTGAAAAAAAATAAAAAATAAAGGGGAAAGGATCTAGGACCTTCCATGTATCAGTAGATAGTGATGCAATAAAAGAGAAGCAGATTGAGAGAACAAGTGAAGGCAGAAAGGGCTCAGAGGGTCTGTGTGTTAACAATATAATGATAGTAACTGGGAAGAGGAATATGGAAGAAGGCAGCGACAACACAAGAGAAAGGATACGAGGAAGCTACTTTGCCCTCACACGGACACTGATATTACCTATGCATGAGGATAGTACTGGAATAAAACATTCAGGACACAGATCTAAAGGACTATACATTTCCAGGGTATGGTGTTCAATAGGGCTATTCTCAGGAGTCTTTCTTTTTTTTTTTAAACATCCAGTGCTAATGTTTGGTTCTATAAGTCCTCCATTTTGGGGAAGGAAGAAATATTGGAGATACTGTTTCTTTATATGAGATTTTGGAATACAGGAAAAATGCAAGGCAGTAGGAGACAGGTGAAATTTAAAAAAAAAAAAAAAGGGTCAATAAAAATCTGGGAGTGAGGGGGGAATTTATGCACAAAGAAATTAAGATTCTAGGAGGGGGAATTGAAAGTGGAGGGTGCAAACGAACAGTGGGTCAGGAAAGAATGCAGATTAAATTGCTGGGGTTTGGTGTATGAGAAGAGGAGAAATAAAGATTGGGATGCTCACAACTGGCATGGTCCTACTAACCTCTCTCATATTCAGAGCTGCACTTTTTAAGCAACATCTTACTATTGCTGCTTCTGTGCTGACAGAACAGTGCTCCAACAAAGTGGTAAAAGGAACTCTCTCCAGAGCTGCAGCCCTGCAGCTTTTGCTCAGCTCCCACAAGTACCCCCCCCCCCTTCCAAAAGCCCCCATAAAAACACATTGCCTCAAAATATTTCTACAGCTGCTATGAAGGAAATACCACTCTACCAGCCAACCATGTCTGAGTGCAACCCATTCAGGATGGCCGAGGCTGACATTCTGCTGTAGAATGTTGTACTTGCCCAACAATATGTAATGCTTTTCAAATGACTACAAAACAGTATGTAAGTATGTATGTATTCATATATAATATATACACATATGCAAAAATTTAATTTTAGTGAAAATAATGCAGATTTAGAGTTTGTGTTTTGCCAAATATTGTCATACCTGCCCAGTAATAATGAAAAACGAGAAATAAAAAGATAACCACATTGGATAACTAAAGCATTGCCACTGAAGAACTGTAGCAAAAGCACAGTTACTTACATAACAGGTGTTATCCAGGGACAGCAGGCAGATATTCTAACATGTGGCAAACCACAGCTACAGCACCAGTCTCTAGTGGTAGAGTCGACTTTGAAAAAATCTACTCCATCGAAAATCTATGCTTCAGTGCCACCAGGGTGTGAAGGCTGCACTATGGACAAATTGGGGCGGCACCTGTCCCAAAATTACATGCTAGCAAATAGAGTAATTTCTATATTTCCTGCCATATAAAGCACCTTGTTAAGAAGTTGCCTTCTTCTAAGAGATACATTTCTCCACAACATTTGCAGGAATTTCATCATATCTCTCGCACCCTTGCCCTAGCTAGAAGATACATAGCAAGATCTGCTTATGATGCATTTGAATTATCTTCCAGAGCATCAACTATGTCAGTTGCAATGCAGGACAGATTAGCCAATATTCCCTATTTGGGAGATGAGCTGTTTGGCAACTCTATTGAAAATGCCATACAAAAGCTTACCGATCATGAGAAACATTGGGATGTTTTGGTTAAATCCAAGCCTAAACCTTCAACTTCTAAATCTTTTAAGGCCTTCTTCATATCAAAGGTATTTTTCTGGCGGCAGCGTGAAAGCAGCCATAAACCAGAGCTCCGTCTTACCTTGTAGTTTCAAGGTCGGATTTTATCTGACTACAGAGTTGTGGACTTTTTCTCTTTTGTTGAGGAAACATTTTGATATGCCCCATAGCAAATGCAAGAGGGTTGTCTGGATGGATCCCCCTATACCTGGACAAACACCGATGGATCGGTTCCTGACGAGCTCACTGGCTGTAATGAGAGGGGGAGAGTTTTCCTGCGGCTGCTCCGGTGGAAGAAGCCATTGGAGCCTTAGGGTTTGAGACATCGTTATTTCCCCCAGAAGCCCAATCACCGTCCAACCCGGCTCAGGACAGCATTGAAGGAAGGAATGCTGAGGATCCAACGTGTTCAACGCAGACCGGAGGGAGGGGGGACCCACGCTGCCTGTGAAGCCAAGTCTACAACAAGTAGAGGAGCTGAAGGAGCCGACTCCTCGCTGGCAACTTTGGCAAATATCTGAAAATTACTCCAAAAGTTAGAAGCTGCAGTAACAACTAGTGAAATGACTAAGCTTGAGTGTAAACTTGACGATTTGTCTGCTTCAGTTCAGAATATTAAAATGGCATCGTACTCTAAGTTTGACCAAATAAGTAAGAAAGTTTCTGCTTTGCAAAATGTTTCAGCCACTGCAGTCAAAGACAGAGTCCTTTTTCAAAGGAAAGTTGAACAATTGGAGAATTTTAATCGGAGGTTGAATCTCTGTATATTGAATTTCCCCAATTCAGTGTTATCGACACCACTGGATTTGTTTAAGAAATATTTAATGGAAATTTAGAAATTTTCCTCTGAAATGGTACCTCCAATTAATAAAATTTACTATTTACTGAAGAAGAAAGAGGTTTTGCAAGCTAAACAACAAGTAGCACAACAAATTGACATTAATAATCTAACAGACATATTGGAGAATTCAAGTGAGAAGATCGAATTTAGAGGAACTCTAATTGTTTCATTGGTCTTTGAACAGGACCTGAACTCAATAATGAAAGCTTTTTTTCGCTCTCCCCAAAGATTATTCATGGGAAAGAAGATCTGGATTTTCCCAGATATTACCAAAGCAACCCAAGACCACAGAAAATTATTATTAGCCATGCGTGAAGAAGTAGTGACAATGGGGGCTGCTTTCCTGTTAAGATTTCCTTGTAAGTGTAAAATCAAATATGTGTTTTCTATACCAGACTAGCTTCAAAATTTTTTGGATATGAAAAAAATTAATGAAAATATGAATATGGGCTGTAATAATTAATAAGCCGGAATGATTTACATTAAGCCTTTTCCTTTAAAAGTTTGAGTTTATAAATAGATCCCCTTATCTTATTTCTTGTCTCTCCCAAGATATAATTGGGGTCTAAGGAAGAGAAATTGTGTTAATTTTTAATATGATTTAAGTTTAAAAAAAAAAAAATTTCTTTTGATTGCTTCATATTGAAATGTTCTTTTTTTTTGTAAATCATATTATTCCCCAAAAGCGTTATGCTTTGTATTACTGTAACAAGTGGATTCTTGTAAATTTATTTTGAAATGCAAATAAATAATTTTTTTAAAGGTGTTTTTCTTCAAAAGCAGCTGCTCTTCCTAGACCACATTAGAAAAAAGCAAAACAGCGCCCTCAGAAATCTCAATCAGCCTCAAAAGCCTGCTCAGTCTTTTTGACGGACTTCTAATCTAATCCTTGGATTTATATTCCGGGTCATCTTCTAAATTAGAAGCTCAACTCGGTTTACATAAAGATACTTGATGAAATAAAAGGTTCAGATCTAATTAGTGGATCTAATAAAGTCATTGTAACATAATTCAAATCCTCAGTAAAACAAGAACGCATGCAAAAGATTGAGAAATATAATCCAGATATTTTATTCTTTTAAGAGAAGGAAATAATAAAATTTCTGGGTTATATTTCTTGAACTTTTGCATATGTTCTAATGAACTTCCTGCTGAGATTAGAACACTTCCATTTCTCCCAACCTTTAGAACCTTGCGATCCTGCAAGAACTAACAGCAGCCAATTAACTAGCGGCTCTGCACAGACAGGAGCGAAGGAAGGTTGCTCCTGCTGCTGTTCACTGCTGGACCACCATGGACTTAACAGATATGCAGAGGGTCAGGAGGGACATAACAGTTGTTTAAAAGTTGGCCGGGGCAGGAGGCAGGAGGGATCACTTCTGTCCCGACCCACCAGGTCTTATCAAAGGCCAACTACAGGTTCAGGAGGGGAGCAGATCAGTGCTGACACGAATATAAAGTGAGACCCCCCATTTTTTGGTCCAAAAATCTCAGTTTATATTTGAGTATATAATGTATATTTTCTAAATGCAAAAGTGCAGCCCTTTTGGATTGCTCTTTTAAAAACAAATAAGCTTAAAGTGCATGGGACATGTGCAATACTTGCATTCCCATGGCTAATAAACTAATAAAGACGTTTGTAAAAAAAAAAAAAAAAAACCAAACCATGGCATTTTAACCCTTCTAGTGTTCCTCTGCATACAAGTGGTAGGGGGAAGGGAAGAGCGGTTTTAATATAATTATAGGCAGTCCCCAGGTTAAGATCAAGTTATGTTTTTAAAACTGTTCTTAGGTCAAATTTACATTTAACTCGGATCATGTGATAATCTGTATTTTTGTATTTGGCCTAGATAGTTTGAAAGAGCATTGGGTAGGGATGCCAGTTTTGCAGGAGGAAGAAGAGCACAAATCTCTCTGGACTAGCAGAACATTGTGGAAAACTTTTTCCCCCCCTCCCAAAGTCTGATCCTGGTATTCATAGAAACATAGAAATAGACGGCAGATAAGGGCCACGGCCCATCTAGTCTGCCCACCCCAATGACCCTCCCCTACCTTTCTCTGTGAATAGATCCCAAGTATCTATCCCATTTGGCCTTAAAATCAGGCACGCTGCTGGCCTCAATCACCTGAAGTGGAAGACTATTCCAGCGATCAACCACCCTTTCAGTGAAAAAGAATTTCCTGATGTCCCCGTGCAGTTTCCCGCCCCTGATTTTCACGGATGCCCCCTTGTTGCCGCGGGACCCTTGAAAAAGAAGATATCTTCTTCCACCTCGATGCGGCCCGTGAGATACTTGAATGTCTCGATCATGTCACCCCTCTCTCTGCGTTCCTCGAGTGAGTACAGCTGCAACTTATCCAGTCGTTCCTCGTACGGGAGATCCTTAAGTCCCGAGACCATCCGGGTGGCCATTCTCTGGACCGACTCCAGTCTCAGCACATCCTTACGGTAATGCGGCCTCCAGAATTGCACATAGTATTCCAGGTGGGGCCTCACCATGGATCTATACAATGGCACTAATGACTTCAGGCTTACGGCTGACGAAACTCCTGCGTTCTTCCCACTTTCTCCACCTCATTGAGGTCCCTCTTGCATCTCTTTCCATATGTCCCACTTTTCCCTCTCTACCATCACATCCAACATTTCTCCCTCTCACCTCTCTTCCCCACACTTCCCCTCTCCTCTTTTATTCTCACTCCTCTCCCACCACCATGTCCAATAATTCTCTCTCTCCCTCCCTAAACCTAACAATTCTCCTCTTTCTTCATTTCCCATGTGCATCATCTCTTTCCCCTCTCACTCAGTACACCAATGCCCAACAAATTCTCCCTTTCTAGTCCCTTCCCCCACTTCAGCATCTCTTTTCCTCACTCCATTCTTCCATCCTATGCCCCAAGATTCATGATCCCCCTCCCTCCCCCCCCACTGTGTCCCAAGTTTTGTTTTGAGGTTATAATGCTTTATATCTGTTTGCGCCATTCTTACTCTACTTGGATAAGCTACTGTCCAGAAAGGACAGAATGGCAATTCTTTTAGGCCTCAAATTTCTCTTTGGATGGGCAACATACCCAATGAAACAGATCATCCTAAACCAATTCCAATTCCACTAACCCCCATGTCAACTGAAAAAAAATAAACCTCACACTTATTTTCCAAGATCCTCTATGAACTTTCTCCTTTCCTTACCTTTCTGACCTTGATTTAGTCTGTCACTTTTCCAGGCTCATTGTCCAAACCCAACATTTTTACTGTCATAAAACATATCAGCCTCAGTGGCAGAGATTTCGATTCCTGTATCCAATGCCTGGAATGACCCATTAATCTCTCTGTGTATCATTCTCTTCATTCTCTCCAAGTCTAATCTGAAAAATACTCATCTTCTCCCATTTCAAATTTTAGCCCAATCTATTTAAATTTTGCGGTGCAGTGTACTTCATAGAAGTTTTTAAAAACACATTATGTTCTGTGTAAAAACATGAGATAGAATAGCACAAAGAAAAAAATTAGCTTGTGAATTTGTGCAATAATAGAAACTAGTTGTATTGGACTGATATAATTAACGGGGGGGGGGGGGGGGCCTAAGCATACAAAATATGCACTCTCTTACCTTTTACTTGCCAGGTCTGAATTTCACCCTCATAAACATGTCTGAATTTCTGTAATACTTATGTAACATTTCCTAGATTACATAAATGGACATGGAACTTGATCCAAAGTTTATATATACTCAGTTGGGCATAATGGCCAGACAGAAGGGAAGCATACACAGAAGGCTGCTTCACGATAAAGTTTCATCGGGCTGTCCCTCGTAATTTGGTCATGGGTTGATTTTATAGAGCACTCATAGAGCTGAAATATCTAGCCTTAGAACAAAGGGGACTGTATAGTTTATAGCAGAACACAATGCCTGAAAAATGGGCAGTCTCCAACTTCACAGTGAGATTCTAAGATAGCCAGCATATGGGCTCCCATTGCAAATCAAGACTTCACAATGCCCTAAAATGTGACACACAAGCACTGTAGAAAAATCAATGAGAGCAGTTATTGAAGAGTGCAAATACATTCTTTTTTAATAGCTGGAATTTAAATACACCACATCAGATTGTACTGTATATAAAAGTTCTACAACTTACCCCCTCTTCTATTAACATGCACTAGCAGTTTTTAGCGCAGAGAGCCACTAGTAGGCAGTAATTATTTTAAGAGTTCCATGAATAGAACAATTTATAAAGTGACAGTGCTAGCTAAATTTATCAAGTTTCTATTATTTACTTTACACTTTCACTTTATTGTAATCCCTGCTCTCATTTTTCTTTCAACTATTTTTATTCATCTTTTCCTTTATGTCCAAGACCGTATGATTCTGACCAACATTTCAATTTTCTTAGATTTGTAATGATGGGCAAACTCATTAGTAGAAGCTTTTAAAAGCATTAAACATTAAATCTCTTTAGGAATGAAATAAGAACCTGAAGAAACGTGAATCCCTGTTACTTTGGGCCAGATGTACTTAACGGTTGTCCTATTTTGTGTCTGCCTTTGAAGTTTCTAGTCCTATTCTTTTCTCTCTCAGTTTTTGGTCCATTTAAACTTTTAAAGTCATGTCAACTGCAGGTCTGGCTCCGCCCCCACATCAGCAGGGCTATAGAGTCTGTTCACCAAACATTTAACCCCAACTCCTGATATTAGTTAGGCTTTCATTTTTTTGGTACTGGTAAACATAACTTATATTTGCCAGTACTTTAGATACAAGACAAAGATATAATAAAAAAATTATAAAGTTACCATATAAGCTTTTATTTTGAAGCTGGGTTTTTTTACTGACTCCACAGCCCTGCATATCAGTTATAATCAATTAACTTATTATTGCCAGTAAGTGGAGGGAAGGAAGGGTGTATGTAATATCACATGCTTTACAAAAATCAGGATGGCTTTTGTTTTCAATTCCTGATGAGATGATATACCTTCTGGAAATCTCTCCTTTTTTGTCCCTCCTATAATTGTTAATCTAAATTTCTCAGGGAGGTGTTGTGCCAATCCTGATCAGAAAAGCAAATACAGTAGTCATATGATATCTGATACCAAACAAACGAAGAATAACAATGCTAGAAAACGACACTAGAACAAAAGAATGTCCAAAAAGAGAACACAGCCACCAACAGGCAAACATTTGAAATTTTACTATCGTTTTCAGGTGATTTAATACATGCACACAATCATGACCTACAAAAACCATGAAAGGAAGAAATACATTGAACTATAAGAGAAATATGACTTACTAATCCAAGTGCTAGAGCCAAGAATTAAGTAATCTGATAAAGAAAACTTTGTACTTATACTGCATTATAGAAATATGTATATATACTGTCACAATGTAAAAATAGTATTAAACCTCACTAAAATTTAATCAGTTAATGCAAGGTAACACTGTTCTAGCAAAGAAACTTATAGAATGTAGTCACATTTGGATCTATCTGAACTGATTGCATCAATGCACTTTCAGCATTCCATAGGAATCACCTCATATCTAGCTCTGAAGTGGGATCAATATGTAGTTTAGTAAGTAAAAACATTAAATAATTTAAATCCCAATATGGAATTATTTTAAAAAGGCTAAATATTCTTCTTCCTTCATAAATATAAAATTGCAATACTAACCTGCACATTTTGGTTATAACTGTTTTGGCAAACCTCACATTTTTTCCACTGTATTTGACAGACTATGGGGCTCATAATCGAAAGAGAAAAACGTCCAAAAACCGGCCTAAGTCGGCACTTGGACGAACATTTCTCAAAAACGTCCAAGCGCCGATAATAAATCGGGTTTTGGACATATTTAAAAATGACCTAGGCCTTCATAGTGCCGCTCAACGAGGCGTTTCGGGAGGCGTGTCGAAGGCGGGAGTTGGGCGGGACAAGGGCCGGCTTAGATTTAGTCGTACAGCATGTAAAACCGAAAGTTTTACAACAGAGCTTAGACAGAATTTGGACGATTGGTGAGTTTAGGTGGGTTTTTGTGACTTAGACCATGTGGCATGGTCTAAGTCACAAAAACCCACCTAAACTCACCAGATAAGCACTTCAAACACATAACACAGACCCCCACACACTACCCCAGTGATCACCAACTCTCCCCCCCACCCCCATAAAAATTGTATTCACAACTTTAAATTTCAGCCTCCGGACCATCATCACCTGGCCTCCTGGCATAGGAAAGCCTAGTCGTCCAGCCCAGAGGCAGCTTAAGTCATCTTAGGGTGGGTTAGGGACCCATAGAGAAGAGGTCCCATGCCCATAAGCCCCTGTAATCACTGCATTGATACTTAAACATGTGCACTCCCCTATACACATTACATTACATTAGTGATTTTTATTCCGCTTGTGCCTTGCGGTTCAAAGCGGATTACATAAGAAGAGAGCTGGACATTTCCAGGAGGGTACATGACATTGGAGAATACAGATTGAGGGTATAAACCCTTTTTTTACTGGCATATAAGAGGCTCCTGAAGTCATAAGGGCTATTTGGGTGGTAAATAAGTGGGTCTAGGGGATGCTGGAGGTGGTTTGGGGGGCTCACCGTGACCTATAAGGGAGCTGTAGGGAGGAGAAGACATGGCACCTTTTTGTGAAATTCACAGCAGTGCCCTGTAAGGTACCCCACTATTTAGGTGGCATGCCTGGGTGTTCAATGCATCACTTTGCAGACCCCTCCCGCATCCAACAGGGCTTGTTCTAGGCATTTTGGACTTGGACGGAAAGTTGGACGGAAATGTGGTATAAAGATGGACGATTTAGTAGCTTGGACGATCAGATCGGCAGGACGTATAATTAGATGATTTTCGAAAGTAAAAAACAGTTGGACACCTCTTTCGAAAATGTGTCTTAGGCTCTTTTTAACTTTGGACGACTTGCGAGATGGACGTAAACGGACTTAGATGTCCCTTTCGATTATGCCCCTCCACGGGTATAAAGGGGCAACTATTACTGGGAGCCTCCAGTTGTGACAGTCTATTCTGTAATGGTATCTAACAGCTCCTTTTACTAAGGGCTCCTTTTATAAAGGTGGACTGTTTTTAGCGCACACACAGGATTAGCGCACGCTAGCCAAAAAACTACCGTCTGCTTAAAAGGAGGCGGTAGCTGCTAGCGCGTGCGGCATTTTAGCGCACGCTTAAGGAGCCCTAGATGGCACTAGAGATTTTTAGTGCAGGTCGGCGAAGTAAATACTCAAACTCACATAGAACTTCTATGAGCGTAAGAGCATTTACCTCACCGGCCCACTCTAAAAACCTCTAGCGCCATTTAGTAAAACCCCAGCGTGAGTGTCCAGAGTCCATTATAGAATACTAGTGTACCCAGTTATCAGCAAGGCTTATGTGCCCACAGTTACATCAGTTAGACCTGGTGTAACTTCAGGTGCCTATATGCAACAGACATGTATGTAACTTACAGTATTTCTAAAAATAATGCAGGGCTCCTAAATGCAGGTGCCAGTTATAAAATGGCCCTTTTTAAGAAAAGAATAAAGAAAACCAGGAATTGGCAAAACTATAAATCATATCGCAGTAAACTGAAATGCAAGGTGAAGCTAAACAGATCATGTAAAGTTTTTATAGCAACCTGCTTTTGAGAATTATGGGGGTCTTTTACAAATGACTGACACGTTATCTGTCACAGGCCTATTTTATTCTTGTGGTCCTTGCTGTAGATAACATATGCAAATTGTTTGCAAAAGACCCCCTCCCCCCATTTTTCCTTTCAAATGGCATAATTCTTAAAATTGTGAAGAATTTAGAAAAGCTTATTTCAGACATTTTCTCTGCAAAATTTGAAACAGTAACAAAAGGTATTATATTTTTATTCATGAAAGGTCTACTACAAGGAAACAATTTTGCACAGGATATGACAAGCTTTTTTCCAGGATGACCCGAACTGTTACTTCTGGTCACAGTGTCACCAAACCTTCCAAAACCTTGTGCAGAATCCAAAATGTAGAAGTTTTAATCTGACCTAACCTGAAGAATCACCAGTAAAAATCAACCCCCTTTCACATTATAAAATGAAACCAAGCATACTCAAATTCTACTGTTTGGTAAAAAAAAAAAATAAAAAAAATTAATAATCATATTCTGAATTTCCATCTTGTTGTTAGATGTTCATTAACAAGTGGTTAAAGTACTTTACCCCAAATCAGAAATACTACATCTTTATTGTTCCTCAAAAATAGTATACAACAAAAACAGTCAATCATAATCTAATATAACCAACACAAACATCCACGTTCTACCAATCCAAGGGCTGGTAAGGGGAGAACGCTCGGCTGGACTCCACCATGCCCATTTCCAACCGCAATAGATCCTTATACTTCATCACAACTATACTATAGTTTTTTGGCCTTATATTCCTAAAACGAAATGTCATTGTTGCAGATTTGTTTCTGAAACATTTAAACGATTTTTAAAATGTGTACTATATATGTTAAATTGCATTTTCTTGTATTGGGCCTAAGCGGTTTGTGTCTTTAGGTGCCCCACTTGCACCATACAGAAGACGATGGGCCTTAAGCGTGGCAGCCGCACGGCGCTCTCCCTCCCTGCCTACCCAAGCTCAGGAGGTGGCCCAGGAGCTGAATGGAAGAGTCTGAAGGTTACTGTATTTATGAATGGCCGGGGATCATGTGACAATAACGGGATTGTTTTATTCACAAATAAAGCCCGGCCATTCCAAGGCCGAGAATCCCACACACACCCGTCCCTGCCCTCGGAGTACGCAGAGGCCCAACCCACTCACCGCTTTATTTTTTTTTTTTCCTCCCCTTCAGGGTTTAGGAAAAAGGCACGTTTCCAACCCCACCCCGCCTCCTCCCTGAAAGAGAAAGTGAGCTGCGCCTGAGGCCGGCAGTGCACCGGATCCAAAGCACTGGAGCTCGGCGGCCGCAATTGCCCCTTTCCCTTGAACAAACACACAAGGCCCGATGCCGACTACTGTACGCTCACCACCACCCTTCCTCCTCCTCCTCAGCGAAGCTATTTTTTTTTTTATGAATGAAAATGCAGCAGAAAGGAGAAAAAAAAAAAAAAAAAAGAAGAAGAAATGGCGGATATGGCCGGACTCACAAAACAGCAGACCTAGGAGAGACCGCGAGTCTGTGCGTGAACTCTCTTCTCTCTACGAGTGTACATAGCGATGCATCTAGAAATCAAGGGTGCAAATCAAAGAGTACCCTAGTTTCCCGTACTGCGGTCTCCAGCTTCATTTGCTTCCCCACCTCAGCGCTGCACAGATTAGGCAAGCAGCAGCGGCTCGTGCATGCCCCGTCGCCTCTCCCACCAATAAAAGACTAACCGGGGGGAGGGAGAGGACATTAGAACCCCATCGAAAAGGGACTCTCAACACCCGCCTCTCCTAAAAAAAAAAAATCTGTAAACAAGACCGAAAATCTCACCCATTCCCCTCATATATAAAAACACAAAGAAAATGCAAAAATAAAATAAAATCCAGCAGGAAAAAAAAGAACTCGAGTTCCCCTAAAGTAATTACCTCCCTACCACCGAAACAAGGCAGGTTCGCTGCTGAAAGAGCCACAGTCAAGACACACACAGCACAAATCCGCTGAGCGGAGACACACGTCGCCGGGCTCACTTACTCTTCTGGCTGAGTTTCCTCGCTCATTTTCTCTTTTCACCTGGAAAAGTAATATCCAGCAGCGGGCGGCTCTGCGCGCTTCATTTTCTCTTCACATTGCGATGCAGCGCAGCAACTTTTCGGGGGAGCCCAGACAGAGGGAGAGAGAAAAAAAAAAAAAAAAAAGAGGGAAGGGAGGAGGGAGAGACAGAGGGAGGAGAGCACGGGAGGGGGAGAGCGCGCTGGAAGCGCCCAGGCCCCTGTTCCTGCTAGCTCCCCCTTATTTTTTCCTCCTTCGGCCGTGCTCTGGGGCTGGAGAGGGCCGCAGCTCGGTCCGGACCTCTCGCGCTCGCCGCCCTCCTCCCCCTTCAGGAGCCGCGCACCGCCACAGCAACTCGGTGGTGGCCCCGTCCGAGCCCCATCTCCTTCACTCCATGTTGGATTCTCACACTACCAGCGACTGGAGAGGAAGTTGGGCGGAAGCGATGACGTCATCCTAGCAACCAGCTGCCAGACTGCTGCTGCTGCGGCCAAACGTGGTGGAAAAGAGCGGAGACGAGTGCTGGGGATGCAGACAGGAATCTCCCCCCCCCCCCTCTTCTTCCCTCCCCCCACTCCGTGTTAGGCTATGAAGGGCCACTTCGTGGATGCAGAAAAAAAAGAAGAGGGAAAAAATAGAACGTGGTCCCCCTTGTCTTCCCCTTCTCCCTTGGTGGAACGCTCCGTTCCTGGGGGAAACAGCGAGAGGCGGAGCGAGAGGGAGCTCTGGCAAGGGTCACGCGAGCACACACATACATTAGCATGCTCCGGGCTCGTTGCTGTTTTGAACGAGTTTCTCTCATTTTGTGTCAGTTGTCAAACTTCTAGTTACAAATCCCGTGTTTTTTATACGTTTGTAAAAGAAATCGTGTTTCAGTTTGGCACAGATTAAAAACCTTCTCTAACGTTATATTATTATTAGTGTTTTTGCAGACTGGGTTTCCCGTTTTAGCTACGCCTTCTTTTTCTGAACGCCCCCGCAGCAAATAAAGAAGTTAACTTTACACGTCGTCCTTCTTCATTTGAACTTTGCAAGGTTTTGAAGCTGCTAGAACCACAGTCCTGTTACTTTTGAAAGCACTGGGGTTTTTTGTTTGTTTGTTTTTTAAAGAGAAGTTGTGTTCTAAACATGGAAAAAATGTTTTTGACCTTTTCTTCAAGATGACCTGTTTGAGGCATATAATTATGCATTCACAATATCGTTTTTATTCTAAGTAATGGGCTGCGTACAAGTGTGAACAAAAGTTAATGGAGAGTGTTCTTGATCAAACAAATATTTGTAAACGCATTATTCTTTAAAAATGTTTGATTATATGCTTTCCATTCTGTACTTTTGGTGTTCTATGGATGCAATCTGCATTCCTCCCATGAAAGAATAAATAGTAGAACCACACAACTTGATTTCCTCCTAAGGAAATCCTTTAGTGGCTCACAGACCTTGACATTCATGCTTACTTTCTGAATATACTGTATTGCCATATAGAGAAAGAAAGGGGGTCTACCAGTATTCCTGCATCAGATCTAAGGGTTTCTCAGAAATTGCACTTATTTTGCATTACTTTAGGAGTGAATGTTCAAAAAGAAAGAAGTTGGGATTGGGATCCTTATTGAGCAGGGATTGTCTTACATGTTTAATGTACATCTAGCAATGCTATAGATAAGTAATTGTAGTAGTTATCTTTTAAAAAAACAATGGTGCAAAAAGGATTTTGAGCTTCCTGGAGGATTGTACCATTCTAGAGAAGTTAGTTTACACTGTTAGAGAAGCTGTAACAGTAATTTTGTTTAAATTATTTAAAATATAAGATTCCATTGTTCTGATTTTTATTTTATACCTGATTGGATACAGTCAAACCTCGCTTTGCGAGTGTTTTGCAAGAGGAGCAAAACATTCTTGGAAATCTTGTCTCACAAACCGAGCATTGACTTGATTTGCAAGCACCCCCGAGAACCGGCATCACTCTTCCCCCCCCCCCCCGCGAACCGGCACCCCCTGCCCGAACAGCATTCGATCTTACCCCCCATCTGGCACCGGCACGCAGCCCTCAGGACATGCCGGTGAAAGAAGTTCCTGCCTCTTGCCTGGGCCTTGAGCATCTGCGTATGCTCAAGGCCTTCTGGTTCTCGCTCTCTCCGAGATTCTCGGAGATCTCCGAGAATCTCAGAGAGAGCGAGAACCAGAAGGGGGTAAGATTGAATGTTGTTTGCGGGGGGGGGGGGGAATGATGCCGGTTCTTGGGGGGGTGGAGCAGCGCTGCTGGCCTTGGGGGGAGGCGGGAAACATATCAAGCGAGTTTCCCTTACTTCCTATGGGGAAACTCTCTTTGATATACGAGTAATTTGATTTACGAGCATGCTTCTGGAACAAATTATGCTTGTAAACCAAGGTTGCACTGTATTTGTGTTTAAAAGTGTACAAAGTTTCTTCCATTTGGATTAATGGGGGTAGTGCTGAAATATATCAAGAACTTAAGGAACCTTAAATGGGCATCACATCAGTCTGGCAAGGCACAATTATGCAGATGTAAAACATAGGGGCCCCTTTTATCAAGCTGCACCAGAGGTTTTTAGCGCACGCCAGCATGGTAAATGCTCCGACGCTCAGCGTTAGCTTGCTTCCGCTTAGAAAAGAAAGGGGTGGAGTCGTAGCCATCATCAAATCCAACTTAAACGTTAGGCTAATTGACTCTATGACCCTGCCTGCCCTAGAAGGCCTTACCTTCTCCATACACCATGATTTTTTTAAAAACTCTCATATTCACACTAATCTACCGATCTCCACACACCCTATGAACTAACCGCCTTCATCAGCAAACTTCAAATTCACACTCACTGAGACACCCCTTGACTTCACAACTACACTATCTGACCTAGAGTTCATCTAAATATTCAACTCCCCCCACACACTCCTCTTATAATATACTAGACCTGGTCTTCACGACTCTCAAAGTATCCTAGAAACATCCAACTGTACCAACACACCAATGCCCTGGACAGACCATCAGCTAATCACCTTCAACTTTAATACTGTTACCAAGCTAAACAATAACATAAGCCCACACCCAATCAAAAAAGTACTAAACCCTAAATCGGTTAACCTTGAAGCTTTCTCCAATGGGTTGGCAGAAATCACAAGAAACATACAACCTACAATCAAAAACCTAGATGAAACAGCCATAACATGGCACTCCAAAATCCAAATCTTATATGAAAGCCTAGCAACAACCAAAAAAACCAGCTCCATCTCCATGGTTCACAGAGCACTTGAGAATACTGAAGACTAAAGTAAAGAAAATGGAGCGAACATGGCACAAAAGAAAAACTAATGGAAACAAATTACAGTGGAAAAATTCAATTGGCAACTACAAGCTAGCCAACCACAAAGCAAAAAAAGCCTATTACTCTGAGTTACTGAAAAAGGCCCTAAACATATCTAGAAGCCTCTTCACTCTCACAAATAAATGTTTTACAACCTCCCAAGAAAAAGGCCAACCCCTCCAAACAAACCTAGATAGTGAAGCCCTAGCCACCTTCTTCCAAGAAAAAATAAACACAATACTCTCCAGCCTAGACTCAGAGACTATGACACTACAAGATCCCACTGTGGATAAACCTCAAAATAAAGACCGCAGCACCACAATTAACTAATTTAAGACAATTACCTTTAATGACCTAAGCAAAGCAGTGGACACTCAACCCATATTCCTCCAAAGTGCTCCTGTCAGAGATGAATTCCTACAATCTGTACTACCTCTGGTCAATGAATCTCTAACATCTGGGATAGTACCCACAAATTAGGAGACTGCCATAGTCAAACCAATCCTAAAAAAATCTTCCTTAGCCCCTGACCTCCCAAGCAACTATAATCCTGTCTCAAATCTACCATTCCTATCCAAAATCCTGGAGAAAGTAGTCATGATCTAACTACAAGCATTCACAAGCAAACAAGTACCCTCTCCAAGTACCAATCAGGCTTTAGGAAATTCCACAGCACCAAAACAGTTTTACTAGACATAACTGATGACTGTTGGAAGCACTTTGATAAAGTTGAAGATGCCCTCCTAATCCTACTAGACTTAAGCACTGCATTCAAAACCATTGACCATCCTCTTCTCCTGAGCAGATGGACCAAAATTGGAATCAACAACTTGGCCCTTAAATGGTTCTCCTCCTTCCTAAAACAAAGATCCCAACAAATACAATTGGAGTCAACCCTATTGAAACTTAAACCACTCAACTTTGGCATTCTACAAGGAGCCCTACTCTTCCCCATTGCTATTCAATTTATATATCCGACCTGTCCTGGACATTACCATGAAGTACCAAATCCACTCCTTCGCTGATGACATCCAATTATACCTTTCATTAGGAAAAAGTTGTGACACTAAAATCATAAAACTCAGCTGCCTAACAGAAATCAAACAGTGGATGACCGTAAACAAACTTCAGTTGAATGCATCCAAAATTGAATTACTCTGGATATGCAGTGAAAATTGCACCTACCCACAACCAACACTCTCCTAGGATATGACCTCGCTAACAGCCAGGGAAAAAGTTTGTATTCTTGGAGTGATACACGACACTAACCCTTCGCTTTCTGACCATGTCTCCCAGATTATCTCAACCTCATTCTACTACCTACAATGGAGGGAGAAGTGTATACTTTTCCAAAGTGGACTTTGCACAACTCCTCTATGCCTACATCTTATCACATATGGACTATTGTAAAGTACTATTTGTTGAACTACCCAAAAAAAACCTTCAACGCCTACAACACATACAAAATACAGTGGTCCATCTAATACAAAAAACTCAGAATCCAGGACCACATAACTCCCACACTGGGCTCAGTGCACTAGCTATTCAGAAACAAGCACTGCATATTCAAAGCCTTAACCTAAGCATAACATGATCCCGGAATATATGCAAGACAAGTTCCCAACCTATACACCTAATCATCCTCTAAGATCATAAGAAGAAAAATGCCACCTGGCCACTCTCTGTTACGTGCAAAAACCAGCAGAAGCTCATATTCACCCTTCATACCCAAACTCTGGAACCAAACTCCACAACTGATCCGCTCACTTGATTCATTACTAAACTTCAGGAAGGCAGTGAAAACCTATTTGTTTACTTAACTTCCTCAGACCAATACACTCAACCAAGAAACTTCCATAGTAGCCGTTAACTCTGGAATCAGCTGCAACTCGATGTGATGTATTAAACACACATGTATCCTAAACCTGTATAAGTAAACCGAAGCAATTTAGCTTTTGTCATACTTATGCCTCTAGCCATGTATCTTCTCCCACTTATTTTCACACCTTCCTGGTTTGTAAGCCACTACTCATTAGCTGTAATCCAAAATGATGTGTTAAACGTGAATAGAAACAGAATATCTTATGTTATACCTATATCTTACCCTTATATTGTCTCCTTATACCTTGTATACAAACTTCTATTCTATCTTGTACCATGTATTAATCACCTGCAACAGAAACCACACTCCTGTTCTAAGTATATAATCTTGTAACCCATTCTGAGCTCTCCTTGAAGGACAGGCTATAAAACTATCTATATAAATCTACCGGTAAACCTTCTAAAAAGAACACATTTCTCCTAATAAAAATATAACGTTCTTAAAATTATTGTAATAACATGAGAGCACCACTGATCTACAGTTCCTGTAAGTCAGTTAACTCCAACTGTGGCTCCTGTGATCTTGAATAAGTCACTTAACCCTCCATTGTCTTGAGTACAAAGGTGAATAACAATTCTGTAACTGGTTACACCTCACCTGGCACATGTAAGTGAACTATAAGATAGCACATAAGTGCAAGAGGGTGTATAGATGGTCAGTGCATGCAAACTTGATAGTGAATCAATCGCTGTTTGAAAATCAGCCAAAGAGTTGGCCAACAGCTATTGAATCGCTATCTTTAGTGAAGATGGGCCATAGTTAACCCCCAAAGAGCCAGTTTGTTACACTGTGGGTAACGCAACTGAGCAAATACTGACTCCCCCCTCCCTTTGGCCACAGGATTCCGGTTGGCCCAGGTACCTATGGCCCTTCCTATGGGTGGGACATTAGGCGCCTGGACCAATCAGGACCTAGGCCCCTCCCCGGTGCATCCAAGGGGTGGGCTTGGTGGTCCAGCAGGGGGTTCATGAGGGTGGCCGCAGGAGGGATTGGGCATCCCTCCTGCCGGTGAAGCGTTTAATCGCACAGGGGTTGGGGGGGTGACCTTCAGGAGGATTGGGTATTCCTCCTGCCGATGAAGAGTTTAATCACATGGGGGTTCAGGGGGTGGCTGATAGGAGGGATTGGGCATATCTCCTGCCAGGGAACATTTGGGGGGGGGGTCGCGGTAGCTTCAGACTGGGCATCCTTCTGCCTCGATCATTGCAAGGGAGGGGGTAGAGCATAGTTCCAGGATTCCTCTAACAGGCGTTGTATATGACAGATTGACGGTTAGAGAATTATGCTTTTAGACAAAGGACTGGTCTAAAAGGTTTGTTTTGGGCATTTAGGACTTAGGCAATTTTTTTGGTACGGGCATGTGTTATAAACATACAGGTAGTGGCAGTCATGGGCGATTAACTGCTGAACATAAAAGTAGGCCATTCTAATTTTCTAGAAGTTTCAGAAGCAGAGCTACATGCAGCAGTAGAAACTTAATGAGTATCTAAATGATGGTGACATCAGTCTTAATGGTGAACTGAGGCCTCACCAATTTGCTTGACTTCTTTGAAGGTATGAATAAACATGTGGATAAAGGTGAGCTGATTGATATAGTGTATCTAGATTTTCAGAAAGCTTTTGATAAAGTTCCTCATAAGAGGCTCCTGGGAAAATTGAAGTGTCATGAGATAGGTGGCAAAGTTCAGTTCTGGATTAGGAACTGGTTATCGGCTAGAAAACAGAGGTTAGAGCTAATTGTCATTTTTCTCAATGGAGGAGAATAAATCACCGGAGTACTTTAGGGGTCTGTACTGGGACTGGTGCTATTTAACCTGTTTATAATGATCTGGAAATTGGAATGACGGAGTGAGGTGATTAAATTTGCAGCTGACCCTAAACTGTTCAAAGTTGTTAAAATGCATGCATATTGAGAAAAATTGCAGGTGGATCTTAGGAATGTTGGAAGACTGGGCAAGAAATTGGAAGACCTAGGCGTCCAAATGGCAGATGAAATTTATATATGGATAAAATGCAAAGTGATGCACATTGAGAAGCAATAATCCTGAATCACCAGTTACCGGATGCTAGGGTCCACCTTGGGAGTTAACACCTAAGAAAAGGATCTGGGTATCATCGTAGACAATATGATGAAACCCGCCCAATTTGCGGCAGCGGCCAAAAAAATCAAATAGGATGCTAGGAATTATTTAAAAGGTATGATTAACAAAACTAAGAATGTTATAATGCCCCAGTATCGCTCCATGGTGCGACCTCATCTGGAGTATTGCATTCAATTCTGGTCTCCTTATGTCAAGAAAGATATAGTAACGCTAGAAAAGGTTTAAAGAAGAGTGACCAAGATGATAAAGGGGATAAGCACTGTAAAAACACTAGAGCAAGCATGGTCCCTTTTTAAGGACACAGTCACCGAGGTGCAAAATCTCTATATACCGCGTATCAACAAGGGATCCAAGAGGAAAAAGAACAAGGAACTGGCGTGGCTCACTGTAGCGGTGAAGGAAGTGATCAGAGACAGACAAGTAGACTTTTTTTAAGGAATGGAAAGGTCAAAAACAGAAAAAAATTGGAAAAAGCACAAACAACAATCAAAGCAGGTGACATAAGGCGGTAAGAGGGGCCAAAAGAGACTACAAGGAAAAAATAGCCAAGGAGGCAAAAAACTTCAAGCCGATCTTTTGATATATTAAGGGAAAAAGACTCGCGAAGGAAGTGGTGGGGCCATTGGATGACCATGGAATAAAGGGAGTGCTAAAGGAGGACAAAGCCGTCGCTGACAAACTGAACACATTTTTTGTGTCTGTATTTACCGAAGAGGATATACACAACATACCGAAAGCCGACAGGCTATACGCAGGAAACGAAGACGGCAAAACTGACAGGGTTGACAGTCAGTTTAGAAGAGGTATGCAGGCAGATTGATAGGCTTAAAAATTATAAATTCCTGGGACTGGATGGCATCCATCCGAGGGTAATCAAGAAATTGAAAGGGGCTATAGCTGAACTGCTTCAACTAATAGCCAATACTGTCGATCAAATCAGGAGGGATTGCGGAAGACTGGAAAAGTGGCGAATCTTCAAGAAAGGTTTTGAGGGGAGATCCGGGAAACTAACAGACTGGTGAGTCTGACCTCAGTACCGGGAAAGATGGTAGAGGCGCTGATAAAGGATCACATCATTGATCACCTTGATGGACACAGTCTGATGAGGACCAGCCTAGTATGGCTTCAGCAAGGAAAGATCTTGCTTGACGAACTTGCTGCACTTCTTCGAGGGAGTAAACAGGCAGATAGACAAGGGTGACCCAGTCGACATTGTATATCTAGGATTTTCAGAAGGCGTTCGACAAGGTCCCACATGAACGACTACTTCAAAAAATTGCAAGCCATGGAATCGAGGGTGAAATTCTCAAGTGGATTAAAAACTGGCTGGCAGATAGGAAACAGAGAGTGGGGGGTAAATGGACAATACTCGGACTGGAAAAGCGTCACGAGTGGAGTGCCGCAGGGATTCGGTGCTTGGACCGTGCTCTTCAACATATTTATAAACGACCTGGAAATTGGTTACGACTAGTGAAGTGATTAAATATGCAGACAATACGAAGTTATTCAGAGTAGTGAAGACGCAGGAGGATTGCAAAGACCTGCAATGTGACAAACATGCTTGAGAAATGGGCCGCAACATGGCAAATGAGGTTTTAACGTGGATAAGTATAAGGGATGCATGTTGGTAACAAAAATCTTATACATCGAGTACAGGATGTCCGGATGGCAGTACTTGGAGAGAACCCCCAGGAAGGAGACTTGGAAGCA
Source organism: Geotrypetes seraphini (assembly GCF_902459505.1). NCBI lineage: Eukaryota > Metazoa > Chordata > Amphibia > Gymnophiona > Dermophiidae > Geotrypetes > Geotrypetes seraphini. Next base: position 305,167,511 of record NC_047086.1, on the reverse strand, counting down.
CTGGTTGGCAAGTCAATGAAGCCATCCACGCAATGTGCGGCGGCAGCGCAAAGGGCAAACAGAATGCTAGGAATGATTAGAAAGGGGGATCACGAACAGATCGGAGAAGGTTATCATGCTGCTGTACCGGGCCATGGTACGCCCTCACCTGGAATACTGCATCCAGCACTGGTCGCCGTACATGAAGATGGACACAGTACTACTCGAAAGGGTCCAGAGAAGAGCGACTAAAATGGTTAAGGGGCTGGAGGAGTTGCCATACAGTAAGAGATTAGAGAAACTGGGCCTCTTCTCCCTTGAAAAGAGAAACCTGAGAGGGGACATGATCAAAATATTCAATATAATGAAGGGAATAGACCTAGTAAAGGGGTAGGCAATTCCAGTCCTCGAGAGCTGGAGCCAGGTCAGGTTTTCAGGATATCCACAATAAATATGCATGAGATGGATTTGCATGCACTGCCTCCTTGAGATGCAAATCTATCTCATGCATATTTATTGTGGATATCCTGAAAACCTGACCCATCTCTCAAGGACTGGAATTGCCTTCCCCTGACCTAGTAAATAAAGACAAGTTGTTCACCCTCTCCAAAGTAGAAAGAACGAGAGGGCACTCTCTAAAATTAAAGGGGATAGATTCTGTACAAACGTAAGGAAGTTCTTCACCCGGAGAGTGGTAGAAAACTGGAATGCTCCTCCAGGGGCTGTTATAGGGTAAAACACCCTCCAGGGATTCAAGACAAAGGTAGACAAGTTCCTGCTGAACCAGAATGTACGCAGGTAAGGCTAGTCTCGGTTAGGGCACTGGTCTTTGACCTAAAGGCCACCGCGTGAGTGGACTGCTGGGCACGAAGGACCACTGGTCTGACTCAACAGCGGCAATTCTTATGTTCTTATGGATAGGGCTCTTCAGCTTGGAAAAGAGATGGCTGAGGGGGGAGATACGATTGAAGTTGCAAAATCCTGAGTGGAGTAGAATGGGTACAAGTGGATCAATTTGTCACTCCATCAAAATTACAAAGACTAGGGGACACTCGAAGTTACAGGGAAATACTTTTAAAAACCAATAGGAGGAAATTTTTTTTCACTTAGAGAATAGTTAAGTTCTGGAACGCATTGCCAGAGGTTGTGGTAAGAGCGGATAGCATAGCTGGTTTTAAGAAAGGTTTGGACAAGTTCCTGGAGGAAAAGTCTATAGTCTGTTATTGAGAAAGACATGAGGGGAAGCCACTGCTTGCCCTGAATAGGTAGCATGGAATATTGCTACTCCTTGGGTTTTGGCCAGGTACTAGTGACCTGGATTGGCCACCATGAGAACGGGCTACTGGCCTTGCTGGACCATTGGTCTGACCCCAGTAAGGCTAATTCTTATGTCAAACAGAAGTATCCAGGAAAAGAACAAATTTGTCACAAAGATCTGTATCGAATCATCTTTAAAATACAATATTCATTTAGTTTTTCCTAATGTGGAAATAATACTATGACTATTTTTATGTCTAGTGGTAACAAATTGTTCAGGAGAGAGGTCATTTTCACAGCTAGAGCGAATCAAAACCTGAAATGAGAGCAACCATTTCTCAAGAAAAGCTGTCTGCACTCAGCATCATGTGCATAGAAAGTGGTAAGCTGCATAGCTTATCATTTGAAGATACAATTGATGATTTGGCTTATGTGAAATCAAGTAGGAAAATGTTTTAAGTTATATCTGATATCAGTTTTTCTGATTTTGCAAACAAGCTCATTATTACCTATATTAATTAAAGTGATCCAAATTACTAATTCTGTCAGCTTTACATGTATACAGCATATATATATATATAGATAGATATTCTGTATATCTATATATATATATATATGCTAAAATTATTTTTCAAATTCCATTTACGTATTGTTTCCATACGTAAATGGGTATACAATATGGTGCAACTTATTAACAAGAGGCCTACAAGCTTTATATAGCTTAGGCTCTCACCATGTCTAAATCCGATATATGACCAGAAGACTTCACCTGAACCACCTACTCCATATTATGCTGTGCTCATCTGTGCTGCAAGAATTGACAGTCTATTGCTGAAGTCTGACCCTAGCTCAGTAACCCTTAACCTCTTCAGGACTCAGGGTCCCAGCTTAATAACCAGCTCAAATGCTGGCATGGTTGGTGGAGTCCGAACCTCAGAACTCAAGGTGATTTCAGCTTCAAGCAGGGGGAGCAGGTCACCTCCCTTCTGCAGCGAATATTCCAGTCCTGTTAAAATTTATTGAGACTGTGAAGTGGTTTATAGGTCCCACCATAGGTACAGCAAGCACTGTGGGGGATAGGTGCACTGCTTACTCCTCCTTTCTAGCATAAAGATAAAGAAAAATATTTTGTTTGTGGCAAAGGAATAAAAGCAGGAAAAGGAGTTACAGCACAGTGTTGACTTCACATAGCATCTTGCCCTCAGCTAGTTCCAATTACCCTGTGTACTAGTTGCTACTGACCAAGTTTTCTCTTAGTTGTTGTTTCTGTGTGCAGTAGATATCATTAGTGACATAAATTCAATTGTGGATACTGGGTTGGTAGGCAATAAAAGAACTGTCTTCATTCTAGCATGGAGGACCTTTGGGGGGGTTCTTGGGGACTTCTGAGGAGGAGAAATAGACTTCTATTCCTTTTTTTTTTTTTTTTTTTGATGGGGCGGTGTTCTCTCAGAGGTGATGCAGGGCTCTTATTTCAGATGGACAAATCAGAGGTATGGTGGTATCAAGGAGCACATTTTTTAGGTGATGGGCCTGGAGAGATTTTCCTATTTGGGGGATTATTGTGGGACTGCTTCCTATTTTAGGGCACCTGGGGAGATAAGAGATCTTGGGATTTTAGGGGGATTAGTATATGTCTTTTCAGGGGCAAGAGTAAAGGAGATGGAAATGGGCTCATGAGGTACGCTTGTGTATTTCATTCATTTGCTATGCCTATCATTGCTTCAGTGGTAGTCAAGTAACTATTTAACATGTGTACTAAAAATGCTTAACTGAAACTTGAGGTCCCTTAGTGCATGACTGGTTGTGGATAGACCATGGAGCCAGTCAGTATACTACCGAGGGTGCTACAGGGCCCCAAGAGTTCCATATGATACCTCTTCATTGTGATTTGGTCTGTTGCTATGATTTTAGCTTGTTCCAAATCCAGTCTACAGTACGACTAGATTTATTTCCATTTGTTTTATCCAAGTTTTCCTTGGCCTCTTTCTTTGAAGGGCCGATACCATTTCAGCTGCTATTTTTGGGATTTTGTTGGCTATGGTTGGCTGCTTGACAGCATTTACTAGTAGATGGTTTCATTCCTTAATTGGTCTCTGAAAGTAATGCCTAGGATCCACCAGAAACAGTGCATTTGGAAGGTTTCCATTTTTGATATCCAGCAAGAGAAGCATCTATGATTTGGCAGTACAATAGCACTGGCAGTATTAGTGACTGATGTATCTGCATTTTTGTGTGTACAGGAATCTTTGACTTCTGCTACAAGCGCCCAGTGAGTGACCTAAATGCTGAGACTATGACCCATGGTAACATTCATTTAACATGGTAAAAATGCATTCAGTCTTAACATATCTTTTTAGCACACTGTTAGTATATAAGCTTCTCTGTCAAGAATAAAATGAAACCAAAAGAGGAAGCAGTAAAACCCAAGAACAGGCAAAGAGATATCTTGAATCTAACATAAGAATAGCCTTATTGGGTTAGACCAATGATCCGTCAAGCCCAGTAGCCTGTTCTCACGGTGGCCAATCCAGGTCACTAGTACCTGGCCAAAATCCAAGGAGTAGCAATATTCCATGCTACTGATCCAGGGCAAGCAGTGGTTTTCCCCCATGTCTTTCTCAATAACAGATTATGGACTTATCCTCCAGGAAACTGTCCAAACCTTTCTTAAAACCAGCTACGCTATCCGCTCTTACCTCAACCTCTGGCAACGCGTTCCAGAGCTTAACTATTCTTTGAGTGAAAAAAATTTTCTCCTATAGCTGTTGTTACCTTTCTTGCCTTTCTAGTTGTGTCCTTCTAGGGCAATGACTTGTTTATGTTTAAGATTATTTTGAATTTGCTCACTGCCTTTACTGACATGCAGAGCAAAGTGGTGTACAGGCTAAAATAACCAAAGATTCTCCAGAGGAAAGAAGAAAACAACAAGTCAACAAAGCAATCAAACAAGGCATAAAGGGGACGAGATGATACAGTGAAGAGGGAAAAGGAAGGAAAATGATAAGGGAAGCAATGGTTACAGATGTTACAAAACTGTCAGCAAAGTTTTCACTGCAGTTTTAAAGCTTTTAAGTGTCATATCTCTACATATGGCTAATAGCAGTAAAAGCACAATGTCCTGGTGCCAGGAAGAATTAAGCAATGGTCATTAAAAGAGTACAGAGCACTGGAAGGAGATTAGGGAATGATATGGGCTGCTAAATAGCACAGGTGGTGGGGAGGGCATTCTGAAAGCACTGAATGCAAGTACTACAGTTTTAAAATTAATTTGATGCTGAACTGGAAGCCAGTGATGTTAGAGAATAGGTAAGACAAAGTCTGATTTACAAGACCATGACACAGGAATCAAATTGCTACATTTTGTAAAGATTGTTTATTCAGATTGACTCGGGAAGTGCCAGAGTAAATTATGGTACAATAATCCAGTCTCAAAATAAGTACGAGTGAATGAAAGGAGTTGTGATAAAAAAAAAAAACCTCCAGACAGAATGAAGTTGGTGGAGAATAAAACCAAAACAAAAAAAAAACAAACCATCCAGTTTTAAGCATGTTAAATACTTTAGGGTGAAAGAAAGCTGGTCAATAGTGACACTTAGACAGTGAAAAGAATTCACAGGCATAATAGAGTTGCCTTTAAGGTTACGAACATCAGATGGATGTATTATCGTTGTTTAGGTTCAAACGGTGGTCAGAAAACCAGTTTGCAATAGCATCAAGGCAGCTCTCTAGAGAATGTAATGTAGGCATCTGGGTTAGTGAATCAGAGTATGAGAATATCATCAGCATAAGAATATGCATTTCCTTATGCTTCAAGAAAGGAAAAGTATGTGAACCTATATGGGACCCATAATATACACAAAAAGTGGTTTAATTAGCAGAAGTTTGAAATTTGTGAACAGAAGAACCTATCTTCAAGGATTCCAACTTAAATATATATGCATCACCCATATTGGGACAGACCAAAAGTCCATCAAACCCAGTATCCTGTTTCCAATAGTGGTCAATCCAGGTCATAGGTACCTGGCAAGATCCCAAAAGAGTAAAACAGATTTTACACTGCTTATCCCAGAAATAAGCAGAGGTTTTAAGAAGCAATTAACTTTTCCTTCCGTTCTGTGCCTCTTGGTTTAAATCAGGAAAAATCCTGATTAACCTGCCCAAAAAAGGAGTCTCAGATCTTTTAAAGAAGAGGTGAAGAACCCAATCTCTATCTGAGGGCAATGCTAAAGTAACCACCAAAGTAGCCAGTATATTTGACACCAGGGGGCCAATCATTCATTAACACCCCTCTCCTCTATAAAAACTGCATACAGTACTCAAAGTGCAGCCATAACATAGAGCAATACAAGGGCATTATAACATTTTCATCTTTGTTTTCCATTCCTTTCCTGATAAATCCTAACATTCTGTTTGCTTTCTTAGCTGTTATCACACATTGAGCTGAGGGTTTCAACATATCCTCAACGATGACACCTAGGTCCTTTTCCTGGGCAGTGACTCCTAAAGTGGAACCCTGCATCACGTAGCTATAGTTCAGGCTCCTCTTTCCCACATGCATAACTTTGCACTTGCTCACATTAATCATCTGCCATTTTGATTCCTTGTCTCACATGGTCCTCTTGCAATTTTTCACCATCCTCTTGCAATTTAACAACATTGAACAACTTTGTGTCATCAGCAAATTTAATTATCTCACTAGTTATTTCCATCTCTAGATCATTTACAAACATGTTAAAAAGCAGCAGTCCTAGCACAGACCTCAGGAAACCCCACTATTTATACCATACAATAGCTTATCAACTATTGTATCTCGCAAATGTCAACTAGAAATCATTGCGGCTTACTTAGTATTAGAAAAGCTACATAAACATAGACATTATGCAGATGGCTGCTTAGAATTGGGTCAGAGTAGTGTGACAGTGACCCTGGGCAGCACAGTGGGGATCCTTTATTCAGTTCCCTGGAGGTCCTTGTTACTGCCTTCAAGCGGAGATTATGCCTGAAAGAGCAGAAAAACTACAATTCCCATAATTCCCGTCTCTTTAAGAGGCAGTCTTTAGAACCCATGGTAAAAGGTGGAGATGGTTCCTTTAAGATTCTGCCTGAATTAACAGAGGGGGTGGGGCAGGGTAACGCAAGGCCCTTTATCTCTGAGAGCTTGCCAAGTAGAAGGGAGAGCCCAAAGAAAGAAGCTGAGGAAGCAGGAAGGAAGCAGCAGGTAGTCCAGGAAGGCTCTCCCACACCAACTGGCTGATTGGGGAAATGGAAGACGTTAGCCCAGAGCCAGAGAGTCTGTGGGTAGGCAAAGTGAAAAGAGGGAAACTGAGGACTGAATAGTAAGAGAGAATTTAATTTAGACAGAAGAAAAAAAATAGAGAAGAGAGAGATGCCAGAGCATGGGGGGAAAGGGGGAAGGAGACAGAAATATCAGATCTGAGTGGAGGAAATGAGAAGAGAGAGGGAAATTAAAGGAGAGAGATACCAGACCATGAGGGGAACAGAGGGAAGAAGATGGATGCCAGACCAATGGGGCAGGGGGAGGGCAGGAGGAGAAATAGAAAGATGGAAGGGGCAGACAGTGGATGGAAGGAAGAAAATGACAAGATGAGGAAAGCAGAAACTGGGAGACAAAGTTTGTTAGGTGCCATCAACTCATGCTCAAGTCCTAGTCCAATGTTAGATGAATATTGAAAAAAGAGCAAAGAACACCAAAACCCTCTATACCTTTGCTTCATCGACTACAGTAAAGCTATTGACTGTGTGGATTACAATAAACTATGGAGAACTCTAGTGCAAATGGGAATACCCAAACACATAATTCAGCTGATAGAGAGCCTATATGAAAATCAAGACGACAAAGGTAGAAAAAAAATTCTATTTTTTTATTTTTTGTTTTAGGATATTGTAACTGTGTTGATAAATGTTTATAAATAGAAAATGGAAATACAGTGATCGTTTTATTGAACTAATTTTAATACATTTGTGACTAATTTTTAGAGCCCAATTCTCCTTCCTCAGGTCAGGACAGGGATACTGTAACAGCAGTATACTTTCCTGACTTAAGGAAAGAGGGTTTGACCTCTGAAACCTAATTAAAAATGTATTAGTCCAATAAAATGATATCTTATTTTTCAATATTTTGTTTTATTTGTTAATTTGTAAAGTGACTTGAATCTCCTTATTGTCTGCCTGATCTTCTTTTGTTCCACGTTGGATTCTTTGGTGGACTGCTTGCCTTGTTTTTTTTACAAATTAGCATACATGGAGTGGAACGTACCAGAGGAGTTACAGATTTGGTTGTGTATACATATGGGTTAAAGTTGGATGACAGAGTGAGGCAGTTGAGATGAGTTGCAAACTAGTTATTAATATAGACTTATGTTTTGGATAGTATTTACTGCTTTATAATGCATTTGAAACACTTTCATATATGTATAGAAAGGGTTCAGAGTTAAAATCCTGGGCAAGTAGGTGGGAAGGAAAGGAAGGGGGGAAATTGTTCAGAGAATGTTTGGGGCTTGCATAGAACTAAAACTGTACACTGGCACTGGTATGGTAATCTTTATTGTTTGTTTTGAATTTTATAATAAAAGAAATACAAATGGAAATAAAGAAGTAAATAATAAAACAGGTAAATAAATGGGGGTGGGATGTGGGCGGGGCAGGGTGTGGGGTATGGGCGGGGCAGAGCTAGGGGGGCCCAATGTACTTGTGTGCCTAGGGGCCCTGGAAGAATTAATCCTGCCCTGGCCACCATGCAGTGGGAAAGTAGCTCACCCTTGGAACTAGAGGGGGAGGACGGCATGGGGCTGTAGCCACAGCACGGCAGGTGGGAAGTTTCCTAATGTAAAAGTTATTACAGTTTGTTTTGTGAGGGTGCTGTGCTAGCACCTGGGAACAGAAAGAAAAGAAAGCCTGCTTTGTCTTTTTGTTTTGTTTGTATTTTTGCTTGGGATTGTGCGGGCCAGAGAAGTGGCTGAACCCCAGGAACTGGACTTTAAAACTGAAACACCTGTAAGATTGGAACTCAGGTGGGTTCTAGGGAAAAAAGAAAAGTTTAATTGGGTTTGTTTTTTTATCTCTGTGGTCAGAACTGCTTATCTCAGGACTCTGTAAAAGATTGTAGCATTGAAGCATTGCAGAGTGGGAGTAATTTTTATTTTTTGTTTCTGCTTTATTTTTGCTCTCCTGGAGAGTAGTGCAAGCCAGTAAGCCCAGGGCGGGGCTGCTGCTGTGGAACTGTGTGTGTGTGGGGGGGAAGGGGGGGAACCACCATAGATTTTTTTAAATAAAATTTGTGGAGAAAAGATTGTAATGTTGCTAGAGTATGGAAAAGGTGTTCTAACCTGAACTGTTGAGAACTTTACTGCACAAGAGTTATTTTTGTGAATTAAGTTTCAAGTTTCAAGTTTCAAGTTTAACCTTTATTTGATGAATCGCTTATAACAATATCTAAGCGATGTACATCTGACATGAACAGAGTGTAATGAAAGCACCTGAATTAAACTGATAAGTATTTTTGCACACAGCTAAGAGAACTGAGCCAGAGCACACCAGTGGGCATGGGAGCCACTGGCAGGTTACAGGTCACAAACATCTATTCCTTGTGGCACAGGCTCCGGGTGGGTCACTGCCACAGCAGTGAAGAGAATAGATGTGTTTTCTGAACTTTCCTGAATTGGAAGTATGTAGGTGTTTGGTGCAGGCTGCCTGGGAGACTGTTCCAGATTCTGGTGCCTTGGAACTTGAAGGTGGTCTCGAAGAGAGCTTTCCTTTGAACTTGGTGGGTGGAGGGGAACAATAGATTCCAGCATTGGATTGTCCTCAAGTTGTTGAAGGACTCTGTGACTTGGATGGCGGAATTGACTCCAGCTGTGTTTTCTCCATACTATGTGTACTATGCGTGCTACAAGTGTACATTGTGAAAAGAGAATTATAAGCGTCAAAATACAGCAAACATTTCCATAAAGAGGATATGTGATGTAAAATTCTCTGCCAATAACACTGAATAGCTGTGCATTAATAGAACATATTACCCATGGTAGCATTCTGCTGCTGACATTTAGGGCAACCAGAATCTGAACACAGCGCCATCTAGTGAGCTCTCCTAGGGGAAAAGTAGAGACACATAGCCAATTTTTAGCTGATTTCAATAAAGTAATATTTAAGTTTAATTTAGACATCATAATGATATACTTTCTAAGCCTATCTGTAGAAATTACAGTACCCAAATCTTGGGACTACTGAGCACTTAACTATGAATAATTATATTATGGCTGAGTTTCCAAGGAATTATGATGACATTGCAAGGGAATATCTTGCTGTGCATCCAAGCACAGTCCTTTTTTTCAGTGTTTCTAATCGCTCAGATGTGAGGTCCGCATGAGGCAGGGAAAGGACATAATATTGAAGCTGCCACTAGGCAAATAAATCTCGGGTTGGGAGTCTATATTCTGCTTTCAACTCTGTAAAGGTTTTAATGACCCCCATCCTCTTGTAATATCTGATAAAGATAGGATATACCTAAAGAAGTCCAATGCTGAAATACCAGAGAAGTTCTACCTGGTTCAAAATTGGGATTACCAATGGGAAGCAACAGAGAAACATCAGAACGTATCTTCAAAAGTGAACAGAGCCACCTCCAGGCTAAATGCTCCACAGAGTATATTGAATAAATTCGACAGAGAGAGCGGAAAAGACACACAGGGGCATGAAATATGGCACTAAAATGATAAGGATATAATAGAGTAAATGTGAAGCAATTAAATGTGGCAGACCTGAATCTTCCAAGTAGTCAATTAATTGAGGACCCCAATTGGACTTTGGTTCTGAGTACACAGATTGAAAAAAACAACATCTGAAAGATATCAGCAATATCACAAGGCTTGTGTTTCAGGGCACCCGTGCTATCTTTGAGTACAGAAATGTTTGTAGGGCCTTGCCAAGTCTTCGCTATACAAGGCAGCAATCTACACAGCTTATTGCCAAATATATAAAAGTTGAATTTATCGTAAAGCAAGTGTTTCTTTGTGCACTCATGAATTACTGTATTCAAAGCAACCTGGGAGGCTAAATAATTTGCTTTATTAAGAGTAGATGGATGACTAATCTACTATTGTTTACTTTTTCACAATTGGGTTTCTAGTTGGATTATTGTCCGAGAAAGACGACGCACTCTGGTAATTATATATTGAATAATATCCCCTCTCAAGACTAATTTTAAGATCTCCCAATATAACATAGGATTGTCTTGATGCTGCTCATTGTGTAAAAAATAATTCTCATATTTAGACTGTAAATAAACCTGAAAATGTTTATTATTATGTAGATACGAAGGAATATGTCACTGATTCCAACCCTCGTGAAGCTGATGGAGATTTACCTCAACCCAACAGATAGTATGATCAGAAATAACAATAGGTCCATTGTTTACCTGGAAGAACCTTGGGAAAATACTAGCAGAAGTCAAGATATAGTCGATGTATGACATGGTACCATGAACACAAGAAAGATGTGTGTAATTACGAACAGTCAGATTTAACAGCCGCCAAGGGTCTACCAAATTTAATGCAGTATATAAAAAAGGGTAGACCCTTAAGCACACTAAATGTAGGCCCGGATGGGGATAAAGATCTATCATTATGCAGATCAAATATCTGATTAAAGTCCCCTGCAAGAATTATTGGAAGAGAATTAGACTGAGTAGATAACTGAACAATTTTCCTAAAAAATGCATTTTCATAGTTATTAGGAGCATATATGGGTAACAAATAAAATGCCAACCCCAGAAGTTGTAACCACATCAATAAGGGTCAAATTCTATAAGAAGCACCCAAAAGTTAGGTGGCAATATAGGCACAGTTCAGCAGGATTCAAGCACAGGTGGGTGCTGTTTAGTGAATCGTGCTGAGCAGCACCTATTTTGGAGGCACCCAATAAACAGGCCAGCTCTAGGTACAACTAAAAGTTAGGCGGCCACAAGAGCGCTTAAACACGCTTAAGAGCATCAATTCTGTAACAAGTCGCATAACATAAAGCAATGCCCACGCCTATCATGCATAGCGCCTATTTTTTTTGAAGGCCACCTAAATTTTTAGAGGCACCTTGTTACAGAATCACACTTTCTTGATAGGCATCTAAGTTTCAATTATTGCTATTAAAAAGCTTAATTGAGCTTATTATTCAATTTAGATAAGCACCTATCTAGTGGGCGCCTCCAAAATAGGTGCCTAACATTAGGCATTGGTTACAGAATTTGGGCCAAAGTATCTACCATAATTATCTCTATAAAACTGGGTGATCTGACCCATGAAGCCTTTACGCACCAAGACTGCTACCCCTCCCTTCTGAGGGTTAGATGAGTAGAAGACCTGGCCCACCCAGGATGTATGGAGCTTCATATGTTCCACATCATTAAGCTTAGTCTCTTGTATGTAAGCTATATCAGCAGAGTGACATTTTAATTGAGAGAGAATTTGAGTGCTTTTATAGGTGAGGTGATTCCTAAGGCATTCCAAATAACAAGCTTAAGCTTAGGAGATAGACATCATAAAAAATAAGATACATATCTAATCTAATCTAATCTAAACCTTAAGTTTATATACCGCATCATCTCCATGAGAATGGAGCTCGACACGGTTTACAAGAACTTAAAATAGTGGGTAGAGAAGAAGAAAAAGGATTACATGAACTTATGTGTAGAAGGGGGGAGAGAAAGGGGGGAAGGATAGAGCTACAATTTGCTGGAAAGCCAGGTTTTCAGTTGTTTGCGGAATAACTGAAGGGAGCTCAGGTTCCGCAGCGGGGTGGTGAGGTCGTTCCAAAGACCTGTGATTTTGAAGAGAAGGGATTTTCCCAGTTTGCCTGAATAGTGGATGCCGCGTGGAGAGGGGAAGGCTAGTTTAAGCCTTTGGGCAGTTCTGGAGGAGTCGGGACTGGAGGAGTTGAAAGACAGTGGGATAAGAGGAGGCAGGATTCCGTGAATGATCTTGAAAGCCAGGCAGGAACATTTGAAATGGATTCTGGAGATTATTGGGAGCCAATGAAGTTTGGCAAGGAGTGGGGAGGCATGGTCAGACTTGCGTTTTGAGAAGATCAGTTTGGCTGCAGTATTCTGGATTAGCTGGAGTCTTAGAATACTTTTTTTTGATAGATTTAAGTAGATGGCGTTGCAGTAATCTAGTTTGGAGAGGATGATGGATTGGACAAGGATGGCAAAGTGTTGTTGGCTGAAGTAGGATCTAGCTTTCCTCAGCATGTGAAGGTTGAAAAAGCATGATTTTGCCAAGGAGTTGAGGTGGTCATCGAGGGAGAGAGAGGAATCGATAGTGATACCAAGGACCTTGCATGAGAACTCGAGCTGTAGTGTATCGCCTGTGGGTAGTGTGAAAAGTGTGGGCAGGTGTTCGAATTTTGGGCCGAGCCAGAGTAGTTTTGTTTTAGATTCATTTAGTTTCATCTGTACCGAGAGGGACCAGGCACGGAGTCTCATTATGCAAGCTGTAATGTTTTCGTGGAGGTTGGTGAGGTTCTGGTCAGTCTCAAGGAGGACAAGGATGTCATCTGCATAAGTGTAGATTGTTTCCAGGGGGGATAGTTGAAAGAGTTTCAGGGAGGACATGTAGATGTTAAAGAGAATAGGGTAAAGGGGTGATCCTTGAGGGACACCGCAAGATGGAGTCCAAGGAGTGGACATGGTGCCATTTGTGTTGACGGTGTAGGAACGAGAGCGTAGGAACGAGAGCGTAGGAAGTTTGAGAACCACATTAGGACGGTGGAGTCGATTCCAATCTCGGAAAGTTGGTAAAGTAGTATGTCGTGATGGACGACATCAAAAGCAGCGGAAAGATCGAATTGTAGTAGGACAGCGAATTTGTTACGTGAGTGTAGTTGTTGTACCTTTGAAATTAGGGAAACTAGGAGGGATTCAGTGCTAAAGCAGGGTCTGAAGCCATGTTGGTAGGGGTGAAGAATGGAGAATCTCTCGAGATAGGAGGAGAGCTGGGTAGCAACTATGGTTTCTAGGAGTTTGGTAAGTAGAGGGATATTTGCTATGGGACGGTAGTTTGATGGTAGGGAGGGGTCGAGATCGGCTTTTTTCAGAATAGGTGACAAGGCAATGTGGCCCATTTTTTGTGGAGAACAAGCCTGATAGTAGAGCAGAGTTAATGAATCTCGTAAGGGAGGAGATGGCCTGTGCAGGAATGTTTTCATAAAGGTGGGATGGGAAAGGATCTAAGATGCATTTGCAGGATTTCAGTCTGAGGCAGAGTTTAGAGATCTGGGGTTCAGATATGAGTTCAAATGTCGTCCAGGATCTATCCGCTGGGATAGGGTTTGAGTCATTGGGAGGAAGAGAATTGTAAGAGACTGCTGAGGGGAAAGAGCTCCTTATGGTGGAAATATCAGCCACAGAATAATAACAATTAGGTGTCCCAGGTGTCAAGCCCCCACCCCAGATGCATCAAGCTGAGTATCAGGGAACCTATAGAGATAAGGTCTAAAAAAAACCCACCAGAAACTAAGAAAGCAATAAAAATCAGTAAAGAACAAAAGGTAGTTGTCCAATGTGGTAGACCAAAACTTTCTATAATAAGCAAAATACAAATGAAAATGTCATCACTCACTCCCTCCCAACTTCCCAAATCCCTCTCCTAACCTCCCTCTAACAGATTACTTGAAAAAAGTACTGCAATATGAATACTCACTAGAAACCATAAAATGAATAGGAATAAATTAGAAAAACACTCAGAAAACATGCCCAGACCCTTTTCCCCCAAACCCTCTCCATACATACCTCTATACCCTACCATGCTTATCCTGCTCAGTGTCAAGCACAAAGTCTAGAGCAAGTAGGTAACACTCTGACGTGAATGGCCCCCCCATCAACTATTACCATGCTCCCATACATTTGATTAAGTTACATTCAGTTTACTAATCATACCACCAGTCTATGCACGCACGGCCACACAAACATACCAAAACAAAAAAATTCACCATTCTTGCCAGGCACATCATAGCAAAAAGGTCTCAGTGTCCAATACCTGCATAGAAATAGAAAAGGGAAACTGAAGCACCAAACATATGCAACACAATGTGGCATAAATCAAAATAAAATAGAATATACTCATTCAGACCCAGCCAACCAAAGATTCTCCCTACTCATATTGAATACAGACTCACTCCACTGCTCCCAAAAACAGCCAGGAACTCCACCCTCCAAAAATCACAGGGCTCCAAAAATCACAGGGAAACCAAACAGAGTCCTGGCTACCAATTCCACAATATTTCCCAGAAAATACAACAAGCAAGCTGATGTTAATGAACTCACATACAAAACATACCCCCCCACACACACACTGAATCAACAGCCAGTAAAAGAAAGCACCATTATAGCAGCTAGGGTGCACATTCACAAACCAACCATCATACATTCAGCACCATGTTCACCAGAAACATACTACACACATACTCAAATAAGCAATATTTCCAGGTCGGTATCAGTGCTGACAACAATCGAGCAGAAAACGTAGTCAAAGCAAACTAGAAGGTCCTTATGAGCAGGACAGTTAATCAGGCCATAGTTAAGTGAGGCCCGGAGATTCCTTAGGAAGCGTGTTAAGAAAGTCTCTCACTGCCTCGACAGTGTTCAGCAGTTGCCATCCACCTGAAGTAAACACTTTAAGGATGGCCAGATAAAGCCAAACAGATCAGAGCGAATCTGCATCTCTTTTCCAACAAGGTCACCGGGTAGTCCTGGAAGATATGCACCGCCTCTCTTTTGAAACATAGTGAGTCTTTCTTTGATTTATATGCTTTTAAAAGTGCAGCTTTATGTGCTTAATTAAGATGACTATACATAGTCGTTGGCGATCATCAAACCGTCTCCCCAAGCAATGCGTACGTTCTAAGCATACCGGCCCAACACCATTGGAGGAGAGGTAATTCTGCCCATAGCCATTTCTCCATCGTTGGAAGAAGTTGCACATCAGACAAAGACTCCGAAAGACCTATAATTTGTAAATTAACCCTGCGAGAACGATTTTACAATTCTTAAAGTTTTTCTGCTTGCATTTTGACTTGGTCCCGTATGGCAGTGAGTTCCAATGATGCTGATCCCGCTACATCCTCAATGGCTACAACTCAAATTTCTAGCTCCCAAGTTCTTCGCATTGTCTCCGCTAAAATGAGCTCTAAGTTAGATAACTTCTCCTGGTAATTGTTCAAGTCACAGTTCCAATGCCTGAACTACTTCGGAGGTAAGGGCGGTAATGTGTTCTGGAGCTAGAGGAAGTGTGGGCTCATCTAAGGCAGCCGCCATCTTATGATCAGGCTTCTGTGGTTTTTCTTTTTCTTTCTCCTTATGGTTGTTCTTGCTGCTCATTGCCAAATCAGCACACAAGACAAATCTGTCCATATACAAAGATGATGAAAAAAAGACTGCTCAAGATATTTAAAAGTCTGATGGGTGCAGATGAGGCTCAAGGCCCAAGAGCTTGGCAGAAACATGCTCAACACATCACATGACCTCGGCAGAGGCCATTTAAGATAGGAGAGTCCTTGTCTTGAATCCAGGATTCAGTTATGCTGACTATGCTGGCAGCGCAGCTAGTGATCAGGTCTTTTAGTATCAAAGTTTAAGAATTTGATTGGTGAGTGCTTCAGTTCTGGGACAGTTGCCTTGGTACATGTGATTTGTTTCAGGTGTCTCCTCCCTTTTCTATGTTTGAAAGTAGGCAGGCAGGCAGGGAGAGAGAGAGAGAGAGGAGCTGTAAAGCTTGAAGAATGAAGTAAAGCGACTAGAGGACAAGATACAGGAGCTAGAAGGACTACAGAGGACCCAATCAGGACAGCTATAGACTTCATGAATGAGAGGCACATTGAGGAGGAGGTCAGGGAACTCAAGAAATTCATTGAGGAAGCCTACAGAAGGAGAGTGGGAGAAAACGAACTTCAGATGAAAGATGAAGTTACACCAACACCAGCATGGAAGGGAGAACAAGAAGCAGATGACCTCATAGAAGACATCCACAGAAGAACACCGCACGAGGGGGAGAAAATGGCTAGTCGATGCCCAGGAGAAGAAGCAGCGAAGCACACCAAGGACATTGACCTGAGATCGAAGCGAAAACTAAAGAAGGGAAAGTCAGCGATTCTAGTGGGAGACTCGATCCTGAGGCATGTGGACAGCCACATAGCAGGAGGGAGAGAGGATCGACTGGTGACCTGCCTCCCAGGAGCAAGAACCAAGGACATCGTGGACAAAATTGGAAAGATCCTGGAAGGAGTGGAGACAGAAAAGACCACAGTAATGATCCACATCGGGACGAACAATGTCAGCAGGAGAGACTACAGAAGAAGCACACTGATAGAACAGTTCAAGATTCTGGGAAGGAAGCTGAAGATGAGGACCCAGAAGATAGTGTTCTCAGAGATCCTACCAGTACCGAGGGCAGATGTGAAAAGGCAGGAGGAACTACAATCAATAAATGCGTGGATACGAAGATGGTGCGAGGAAGAAGGGTTCCACTTCGTGAGGAACTGGACAACATTCTGGGGCAAGAGCAAGCTCTACAGGAGAGATGGACTGCACCTGAGCGTGGCAGGAACAAGACTTCTAGCAAACAACATCAGGAGCGGAATAGAGCAGGCTTTAAACTAAGAAGAAGGGGAAAGCCAACAGTCGACCAAGCGTCGACTATTTGGAAGAAGGTATCCCGTGAAGATACCGAGGGTAAAAAAGGCTGGGAAGAAACAATGGACAAATTACAGGAGTCGACTAATCCAGAAGAGGAGATTAGAAAGATTGTAGCAAAAGAGAAGAAACTAAAGACCGAAGCACAGGGAAAGGAAATGAAGACAAGAAAATACCAGGATCTAAATTGCATATATACTAATGCAAGGGGCCTAAGAAACAAAATGGGGGAATTAGAAGCCATGGCCAATGCAGAGGACATAGACATCATTGGAGTCTTTGAAACGTGGTGGAATGAAGAAAACAAATGGGATACAGCACTGCCGGGATACAAGCTCTATCGCCTGGACAGGTCAGGACAGAAAGGAGGTGGAATAGCCCTATACATAAAAGAAAGCATACCATCGACAAAAATGGACACAGCAGAGACGACTAAAAAGCTGGAATCGCTATGGGTTAAAATATCGTCCACCCGGTCAAACCGGGGATATCAATGAAGAAATGGAAGCCGAGATGAAGCGAGAATGCAAAAGCGGTAACACAGTTATTATGGGAGACTTCAACTACCCCGGGATAGACTGGAGTCTTGGAAGCTCAAAATGCGCTAGGGAGACAGAATTCCTGGAGGCTATACAAGATTGTTTCATGGAGCAGCTTGTTAGAGAACCAATGAGATGAAATGCCACTCTGGATCTAATCCTAAATGGGTTAAGGGGACCTGCAAAGGAAGTGGAAGTAGTGGAACCGTTGGGAAACAGTGATCATAACATGATCAAGTTCAAGGTAGGAATACCGAAAGGAAAAAGAACCATAGCGACAACTTTCAACTTCAGGAAAGGAAACTACGAAGCATTGAGGGAAATGGTAAGGAAGAAACTTAGGAACACTTCCAAAAAATGGCAAACGGTAGAACATGCCTGGTCTTTTCTCAAGGACACGGTGAGCGAGGCGCAAAATCTGTATATCCCCAGATTCAAAAAGGGGTGCAAAAAGAGTCGAACAAAAGACCCAGTGTGGATAACTAAAATAATGAAAGAAGCGATAGGCAATAAGAAAAATTCATTCAGGAAATGGAAAAAGGACAAAACTGAGGGGAACTGGAAAGAGCACAGGAAGTATCAAAAAGAATGTCACCGTGTGGTTCGAAAAGCCAAAAGAGAGTATGAAGAGAGGCTAGCCAGGGAAGCACAAAATTTCAAACCATTCTTTAGATATGTTAAAGGGAAGCAACCGGCTAGGGAGGAGGTGGGACCGCTGGACGACGGAGACAGGAAGGGAGTGGTGAAGGAGGAGAGAAGTGGCAGAAAGACTTAACATGTTCTTTTCATCTGTATTTACAACGAAGACATATCCAACATACTGGAACCTGAGCAATTCTTCAATGGAAATCAAGCAGAAAAATTAACATCCATTGGAAGTGAGCCTTGAAGATGTACGCAGGAAGATAGAAAAACTAAAAACTGACAAATCCCTGGGTCCGGAATGAATCCATCCAAGGGTTCTGAAGGAATTAAAGGAGGAGATAGCGGAACTACTGCAGCAAATTTGCAATCTATCCCTGAAAACAGGCATGATCCCGGAGGATTAGAAGAGAGCCAACGATACGCCCATCTTTAAAAAGGGATCAAGAGGTGACCCGGGAAACTACAGACCAATGAGTCTGACCTCGGTCCCAGGGAAAATGGCGGAAGCACTGATAAAAGAAAACATCGATGAACATTTTGAAAGAAACAAACTTTTGATAACCAGCCAACATGGTTTCTGCAAGGGAAGATCGTGCCTAATGAACTTATTGCACTTCTTCGAAGGAATTAACAAACGGATGGACAGAGGAGATCCCATAGATATCATATCTAGATTTCCAAAAAGCCTTTGACAAGGTGCCCCATGGACGCCTACTCCGGAAACTGAAGAACCATGGGGTGGAAGGAAATGTACATAGATGGATCAGAAACTGGTTGGCGGGGTAGGAAACAGAGGGTAGGAGTGAAGGGCCACTACTCGGACTGGAGGAGGGTCACGAGTGGGGTCCCGCAGGGTTCGGTGCTCGGGCCGCTGCTATTTAATATATTTATAAATGATCTAGAAACAGGGACGAAGTGTGAAATAATAAAATTTGCGGACGACGCCAAACTATTTAGTGGAGCTCGGACTAAAGAGGACTGTGAAGAACTGCAAAGGGACTTGAACAAACTAGGGGAATGGGCGATGAGATGGCAGATGAAGTTCAATGTTGAGAAATGTAAAGTATTACATGTGGGAAACAGAAACCCGAGGTACAACTACACGATGGGAGGGATGTTATTGAATGAGAGTACCCAAGAAAGGGACTTGGGGGTAATGGTGGACATGACAATAAAGCTGATGGCACAGTGCGCAGCGGCCGCTAAGAAGGCAAATAGAATGCTAGGCATAATTAAGAAGGGTATTACAATCAGAACGAAAGAAGTTATCCTGCTGTTGTATCGGGCGATGGTGCATCCTTATCTGGAGTACTGCGTCCAATATTGGTTGCCGTACCTTAAGAAGGATATGGCGATACTCGAGAGGGTTCAGAGGAGAGCGACACATCTGATAAAAGGTATGGAAAACCTTTGATACGCTGAGAGATTGGAAAAACTGGGACTCTTTTCCCTGGAGAAGAGGAGACTTAGAGGGAATATGATAGAGACTTACAAGATCATGAAGGGCATAGAGAGAGTAGAGAGGGACAGATTCTTCAAACTTTCGAAAAATAAAAGTTGAAAGGGGACAGATTCAAAACGAATGCTAGGAAGTTCTTCTTTACCCAACGTGTGGTGGACACCTGGAATGTGCTTCCACAGGGTGTAATAGAGCAGGGTACAGTACTGGGGTTCAAGAAAGGATTGGATAATTTCCTGCTGGAAAAGGGGATAGAGGGGTATAGATAGAGGATTACTGCACAGGTCCTGGACCTGTTGAGCCGCCGCGTGAGCGGACTGCTGGGCATGATGGACCTCAGGTTTGACCCAGCTGAGGCATTGCTTATGTTCTTATGTTGGATATGGGCTTTTGGTAGATGGTTGTTCATAATTACTTTGGGCCTGTTGTGTGGGGAGTACTTTTGTACTGGTGTCGGAGCCTTGGATAGACAATATCCTAGAGTGGCTTCTGATATGTTGCGCAGGGTAATTCTTTGGCCTGATTTGGGCTTAGAGTTTTTCCAATTGTACCTCATTGTCTCAATGTGATATGAGTCCTTGACGAGCAGCAAGGGTCAAGGTGTAGAGTCTCCCTTATATTTAATTCTTACCAGGTTTGTGCTTGACTATGTAAGGATTAGGCCCACCGCGATTATATGAGGAGGGCTCAACAGCTTCATGTACTCCTCTCTTACTTGGTCAGGTCTAGGTCTACATTCAGAGGAAGGGGTTCAGCTGGTCTGGGCTCCCTGGTAGGTGGCTGAGACAGGCTACCCAAATAGGTGCAATAGTCTATATGTTACCGGTATACTCACAGTTTAGGTGAGGTGTTACCAGTATACTCACAGTTTAGGTGAGAGGGCTGTTGGAGCATAATTGCTGATGTGGTTGCCCTGCCTGTGGTTTAATGCCTGCAAGCCTAGATGCTCAGCCTGTGTGTGTGTTATGATCTCTGGTGGCTGACAGTGAAAGCAGTTCTCCTTGGCCCACCTTGGCCCTCACAAAAGGCTGCACAAAGGGCCATTTGGCATGGCCCTTCAATGGAGCCCGCCGATGGGAGGGGCCTGCCTGACCAGCGGCCCTTTAAGGGCAGGCCGCAGTCGCCAGTGGTCGGGGCGGGCTCTTGATGAAATGACTGGGGAGCAACAGCTTGGGATTGGTGTCTCCATTGTGCTGCCTGTGCAGTGAGGAGGGACAAGATGTTGTCCTCCTCACCGTTCTGGTCTGGGAGATTGGTGGATGCTGGAAGTAGGTCCCGGAAGTTCCAACAGCCATTTAAGGGCAGGCTGCAGTCGCCGATGGTTGGGGACAGGCTCTTGATGATGTGGCTGGGGAGCAACAGCTGGGGATTGGTGTCTCCACTGTACTGCCAGTGCGGTGAGGAGGTACAAGATGGGATCTTCCTTCCTCCTTACTGTTCTGGTCCAGAAGATTGTTGAGCACTGGTAGTATGTCCTAGCAGTTCCAGCTGCCCTTTAAGGGCAGGCCGCGGTTGCCAATGGTCATGTGGCGGGCTCTTGATGATACGACTGGGGACTGACAGCTGGGGATTGGAATCTCTGCTGTGCTGCCAGTGCGATGAGGAGAGACAAAACGACATCCTCCTTCCTCCTCATCGTTCTGGTGCCATATACCTCGGAACCCTTTTTAAGAATTGGAATCACGTTGGTCACCCTCCAGTCTGCCGGTACTATGCTGGATTTTAAAGAAAAATGAACTTATTAACAATAGCTCTGCAAGTTAATTTTTCACATCTCTATACCTGTTGGTCTGCTTTGTTGTTTGTTTGCTGCTCTGATTGTTTGCAGATCGTAGCCTTTCTGTGTAATATGTCTGGAATACAAGCAAGGTGACCAGGAATTTTGCATTATACACCATACTTTAAACAGCATTTCAAGCGCTGCTGTGCAGGAGAGATTAGCAAGGTGATCACATTTTTTGTATTGCTCTGTGAATACAAAAACACCTGCCCAGAAGTACTGTAAAGGAGAGGACTGTCGCCAGAGTTCATTAGGATTGTGTGGGCCACAGTGGCATGTGCTTTTCAGATTCTTCCCCATGCTGGAATGGGGGGAGGGTGGAAAGAAGCTGGAAATTATATTTATTTATTTGGTTTTACATCCCATCCTCCCCAGAGAGCTCCTAGAAATCACCGGAAGCCAGTGAAGTCTTGACAGTTTTGACTATACCATTAAAACCCCCTTAAAACTTTTTTTTAATTGCTAATTTACCCCCTCCCCCTTTTGCAAAACTGCAGAAGCGTGTTTTTAGCACAGGCCAGTGCGCGGAATGCTCTGCGCTGCGCCCTATGAGTGTCAGGAGCAACGCAGAGCATTCGGTTTTGCGGTTTCGTAAAAGGGAGGGTTAGGTTGCACACAGATATCAATGCAACACCTAGCGACACCTACGTCAAGGTGCCCTTTGATGCCTACCTGAAAAGTAGGCATGGTTAGAGGTGGAGAATAGGCATGGTTAACTTAGGCATTGTTATATATCAGAGTTTGGTGTCAGATATTAGGTCAAGGAAAACCTGACCTAATATACCAGTGCCTAAATCTAGGATTAGGGTTAAGTTAAACATTCACAGAGTTACAATATAACATTACATAGAGTCAAGTTGTGGCCCTTGCTCGTGACAGAATATGGCTAGGACAGGCAGAGATGACAGATCTGCTCAGATAACCCAGTCATGCTTAGCCAACCCATTCAGAGAAAGAGAGAGAAAACACATCAGTCAGCTATCTGCAAAACCAAACTGTTGGAAGAAAATGGCACCCTGGCCAGAGACAAAGCCAGCCAGCCAAGTGAAAAGACATGCTGTCCAAGCAAGAAAGAGCCAGTCAGTTAGCTGAGCCAAGTTAGCCCAATCAGTCAGACCACGCAAACAGAAAAGCCAATGAGATCACAGATGACACAGTTCCGTTCAAACAGCAGCCATTTTGTTTCCCTTGGTGCCTGTTTTTCAAGCCAGAGCATCTGGATTTTTATCTGAGGAGTTCATCAAAAGTGCTCACTGGAACAATCAGTGCCTCAATGGAGGACTATTTTGATTTTAGTTTGAATTTTTATGTCTGGCTTATCAACTATAATATTCTCTCTCTTTGTTTTTTCTCATGAGACAGGCAGGCAGCTAGCTAACAGTGACATGTTTGTGTCTGCTCTCTTGCAAGAAATCTTCAGCTAATCACACTGCATCTTATCTTTCTTCTTTGGGTTCTGGTTTTCAACTGAAAAACTTGTGATGGAGTAGTGGAATGGGGCTGAACTAAAATGCAAGAGATGCCAAGACTCACTCATTAGGCATGTGTCACACTCAATTGAATGTTTTCTCACTCTCACACTCTTTGAACCCTATTTCTCACTCATCAGAGCTTCAGTACTAGAACACTGCTTTTCTGAGAGGCAAGCCTTAGAGAAGTAAATGAAATGGTCCAATGGTAGAAAGAAATCTGAGCACACCTTCCTGCCTATTGCCCTGTCCCTTTACTACAAGTATATGTAACTGAAGTACATACTTTTAACTACTGGGTCGAAGGCAATTTTCAGCTCCAAACATTTACCCAGATTGTTCCCAACTTTGTCTGAATTATTTCAGAGGCTCCAAAGAACTGCCAATATCATTTAATCTCATTCCTTGGCATTACAAATCTCACTCTTTGGGATGGTTCAGCTTTAGTATCTCTGTGACATGGAAAGAAAAGAAGTGCCAAATGGACAAGGAGACTCTGGCAAGATAGTTGAGAGAAGACAGAGGAAAGCAAAATTGGGGAGTCAACAAAAGTAGAAAAGAATAATGTAATTTTCATTTATTGATTAGAATATGTCAGTTTTTTTTGAATGGGCATTTGCCAGAACAGATTTTAGATATGGGGCTCATGAGAAAAACCGTACTCACTGGACTTCAGTCTAGCATAACGGTGGTAAATCTTCAGCTTTAGGATGGGCCACCCTTGATATCTCTGAAAATGTAATTTTTAAACCCTTCAACTAGCAGAAGTACTTGTATGCACAGATGTCAGGTAGTGTATGTGGTGGGCAGCTGCTTCCTCAAATGGATTTTGAATGATATGGTGCCTATGCGGACCAGCCCCTCAGCTTTCCATCGGTACCTATTTTATATAAGGTCTGCTCCCCCTGATATCAAAACCTGGCTATGCTTCTGGTGGTGGCTCCATCTCCCCACTGTGTTGTGTCTCCTTGGGACTGCCTAGGTGTGGGATATTTTGGGGCATATGTTATAATCTGGGTATGATGGGGTGTCTGTCTCTCTGTGTCCAAATTGGGGTATATGTATGTGTCTTAACTAAAACCATGCTGTTGAGCTGCTACCTGGCTGTGTAGTGATTTGGCAGTTGGTTCAAGAGCTGATTGGCGAGAGAGTTCAGCATCACAATCAGTGTTGGGCAAATAATATACCGTATTTTCGCGGATATAACGCGCGCGTTATACGTGATTTTACGTACCGCGCATACCCCTCGCGCGTTATATGCCTGAGCGCGGTATACAAAAGTTTTTAAACATAGTTCCCACCCCGCCCGACGCCCGATTCACCCCCCCAGCAGGACCGCTCGCACCCCCACCCCGAACGACCGCTCGCACGCGCTCCCACCCGCACCCGCATCCACGATCGGAGCAAGAGGGAGCCCAAGCCCTCTTGCCCGGCCGACTCCCCGACGTCCGATACATCCCCCCCCCCGGCAGGACCACTCGCACCCTCACCCCGAAGGACCGCCGACTCCCCAACAATATCGGGCCAGGAGGGAGCCCAAACCCTCCTGGCCACGGCGACCCCCTAACCCCACCCCGCACTACATTACGGGCAGGAGGGATCCCAGGCCCTCCTGCCCTCGACGCAAACCCCCTCCCCCCAACGACCGCCCCCCCCCAAGAACCTCCGCCCGTCCCTCAGCCGACCCGCGACCCCCCTGGCCGACCCCCACGACACCCCCACCCGCCTTCCCCGTACTTTGTGTAGTTGGGCCAGAAGGGAGCCCAAACCCTCCTGGCCACGGCGACCCCCTAACCCCACCCCGCACTACATTACGGGCAGGAGGGATCCCAGGCCCTCCTGCCCTCGACGCAAACCCCCCTCCCTCCAACGACCGTCCCCCCCCAAGAACCTCCGACCGACCCGCGACCCCCCTGGCCGACCCCCCCACCCCCCTTCCCCGTACCTTTGGAAGTTGGCCGGACAGACGGGAGCCAAACCCGCCTGTCCGGCAGGCAGCCAACGAAGGAATGAGGCCGGATTGGCCCATCCGTCCTAAAGCTCCGCCTACTGGTGGGGCCTAAGGCGCGTGGGCCAATCAGAATAGGCCCTGGAGCCTTAGGTCCCACCTGGGGGCGCGGCCTGAGACACATGGGCCAAACCCGACCATGTGTCTCAGGCCGCGCCCCCAGGTGGGACCTAAGGCTCCAGGGCCTATTCTGATTGGCCCACGCGCCTTAGGCCCCACCAGTAGGCGGAGCTTTAGGACGGATGGGCCAATCCGGCCTCATTCCTTCGTTGGCTGCCTGCCGGACAGGCGGGTTTGGCTCCCGTCTGTCCGGCCAACTTCCAAAGGTACGGGGAAGGGGGGTGGGGGGGTCGGCCAGGGGGGTCGCGGGTCGGTCGGAGGTTCTTGGGGGGGGCGGTCGTTGGAGGGGGGGGTTTGCGTCGAGGGCAGGAGGGCCTGGGATCCCTCCTGCCCGTAATGTAGTGCGGGGTGGGGTTAGGGGGTCGCCGTGGCCAGGAGGGTTTGGGCTCCCTTCTGGCCCAACTACACAAAGTACGGGGAAGGCGGGTGGGGGTGTCGTGGGGGTCGGCCAGGGGGGTCGCGGGTCGGCTGGGGGACGGGCGGAGGTTCTTGGGGGGGGGGCGGTCCGGGGGGGGGGGCGGTCGTTGGGGGGGGGGGGTTTGCGTCGAGGGCAGGAGGGCCTGGGATCCCTCCTGCCCGTAATGTAGTGCGGGGTGGGGTTAGGGGGTCGCCGTGGCCAGGAGGATTTGGGCTCCCTCCTGGCCCAATATAGTCGGGGAGTCGGCGGTCCTTCGGGGTGGGGGTGCGAGTGGTCCTGCCGAGGGGGGAGAAGAATCGGACGTCGAGGGGGGGCATCAGGCTTTCAGGATGGGGACAGGACTTCAAGGGGGGACAGGCAGACCTTCAAGGGGGGACAGGCAGACCTTCAAGGGGGGACAGGACTTCAAGGGGGGACAGGCACGGAGAGGCGGGGCAGTGCACCGAAAGTCAGGGCGGGTGAACGGTGAGTCGGGGCAACCAGAGGAGAGTCGGGGCAGTGCACCGAAAGTCAGGGTGAGTCGGGGCAACCAGATGAGAGTCGGGGAGGGCGAAAGGAGAGTCGGGGTGGCCAGAGGAGAGTCGGGCAGCATGCGCGTTATATGCCTGAGCGCGGTATAGAAAAGTTTTTGTACATATCATCGTGATTTCTGCGCGCTATACCCCTGTGCGCGTTTTACAATGGTGCGCGTTATATCCGCGAAAATACGGTAATACTAAGTAATAATATCTTAATATTAATTGTTTATTATAATATAATATACTGAAGGTACCTTTTAGGATAAGGCCCTCCTTTAGTAGTGCAGAGACTTGAGCCAGAGACTGAAGAGATTTTAAAAAGGCTTTTATTAAACTAGCATATATGCTGGACTTCTGGGCAGAACTGGCTGCATAAACAGAAGACCCTGAGAATTTCAAACACAAAGATTATATAGTGTCCTAACCAGTCCGAACCAGTTTGACCAGTTCTGACCAAAAGGTAGGAGCAAAGAGAAAAACAAAACCATAAATCCATCCTATAATCTACACATCTTAGGCTAACTAGCATCTACATTCCTCTGCCTCCTGGCTGTACCAGGCACTAAGACAGATACATAGTACAGGCCTGCATGCATACGTGATTTCTCAGAGCAGTAAAATGGAGTCACAACTTGTTCTTTGTACTGATTATGACCCACTGATCTAAAATAAAGCTTTCTTCATCTACACCGTGACCCAGCCATGTCAGCTAGCTAGGGATCCTTCATTCCCAACTTTTCTTCTGTAGGCTAGCTGACTAACTGGGTTACGGGAGGTCAGGGCCATCTGTATCAGAGGTGGGGACTGGGTGATAGGAGGAAAGGGCCAGGACTAGGGCAGTGGTACTTTAGTCAATCGTAGTCCTAATAGTACGGTTAAGGGTTTTCAATAAACATGGTAACAGGCAAGGAAGAACACAAAATATGACAGAGAATACCAGGAAAATTATGGTGAGGGCTTTAAAGAGTCCCGGTTTGGAGGCCCAATCAGTCAGTGAGTTGAGTCCAAACATATCATCATCAGCCCAAGTAGCAGGACCGTAGACAGCAATGATGCGCTCCGGGGGCCAAGTGTCTCCCCATTTACCAATTTCCAGGCTTCTTTCAGAACGGGCCCGTTGATCGAATACTGGGACAGCCAGATGTTCTCCTTCGGATAACGGGAGGAGGAAGAAGGCTGGTTTGATAGTGCCCAGAACACAAGTGCCAGTCCAATTTGAGGGTAGAGTGGGGTATGCCGTTTTCCCACAGATCCAGTAGTATCCTTCCGGTGCAGCCCAAGGGGCAGAAGCAGGCAGGTGGAGGTAGACATTTAATGTGGTAGCATTGCCAGTAGTATTCCATCGTCTGGGTATTTCTAACTTAGGATCTCCGGTCCAATAAGTCCATCCGGGCTGAGAGGTACTGTTTTTAGTCCATAAGGATTGGCACTGCAGGTGTCCAACACGAGTGGTAAAGGATGGTCCGAGACGCTGTATGCAGTGTTTTGCCAGAATGGAGTTTTTCAGGGGCCAGCTGGGTGCCCCCGCAGACATAACAGTTTGTCAGATTTAAGGTGGCTCCTATGGTTTCAGCGAACTGTATGAAAAGGTTGCGGGTGGTGGCAGAGGGCACAAAGTCTTGTTGGTCAAGTTTCATATGTTCATAAAAGTCTGGAAACACAATGCTGTGTTGTTCAGGAATTCGGTGTCTCTCAACGAGTTTGATGTGTAAGACAGTACCAGGGTCTGTGCCCTTACCATATATCTGTAGGCCCACAAGATAGCGAGCTTTCCGGAGGCTATCATCGAGGTTCCATTTAAACGGCTGTAGGATAGTGAAGTTAAGTGGGTTACAGTTCTGGAGGCCACAGTCAGAGGTAGTCACCCATTTTGGATAATATGGCTCGGGTGGTAGGCAGTCGGGTCATACCCCAAGTAGCCCAGGATACACATCTCCAGTAGTTACAGTAGTAGTGTTCGGAAGAACCTTCACAGTGGGACGGCTTCTGTCCCGCCAGGCACATGTATTTATCGTTGTGCATATATTCCCTCCTCTATGCTAGGGCACCACAACGTCCAAGGAAGGTGGGGTTCTTGTCCATGGCATGGCAAGCATGACTAGAGGACTGAGGCCGGGACATGGGGATTAGTGACCAGGGTTTGTTGAATCAGGGGGCCCTGATCCCAGACTGACCTGACCTCTATCCAAGTATCCCTATTAGTTGCTTTGGGGTCGAAACAGATCTGTGAATCTCCATTATTACATATAGAATATTCAACCTTGTTATATATATATACAGGGGTCACTAGTTGACCCTTACACTCATAATTAGTTTGAAATCTAATAACATTTTCCGTTTTGCCCCCATTGTCCACTAGTGCCACACAAGGGGCACACCCAGGCGTGGGAGGGGTAGGGGACATGGACAATGTTGGCAAGACGTAAATCACAAGCAGTAAATATACACAACAGAGTTCATATTAAATATCTTGACAGATCTCTGGATCAGACATGCGTGATTACTCTTCCAGAGTGTGGGGCAGCCGTGTGATTTTCAGTTGAAGGTCAGTAGGCCCTTTTTCACAAATATACTCAGCAGCGGGCTTCACACGGCTGTAGTGAATCCAAGACTCGTGGCGGGACAATTTGACAGCTGTGGGAGAAGCAAGTAAGACAGTGAAAGGCCCTGTCCAAAGGGGTTTCAGCGGTTCAAATGGGGACAACTGATTGCGTTTACCTGGGGTACAGCGGATGCAAAATAGAACAGAAGGAATCAGTTTGGGCCATGGCAGGCGGCTTTCCTCTGCCGCTTTTCCGAGGAGGGTTTTAATAGTTCTGTTGATGCGTTCAACTTGGCCAGAGCTCTGGGGGTGATAGGCCGTATGTAATTTCCAGGTGATTTGCAGAGCCCGAGAGACAGCTTGTGTGACTTGTGATATGTAGGCGGGGCCATTATCGCTGCCAATCACTAGGGGCAGGCCATAGCGAGGGATGATGTCATGGAGTAAAGCCTTTACTATTTCCCTACTTTTCTCTGTGCACACTGGGTAGGCCTCTGGCCACCCAGTGTGGGAATCAATGAAAACCAGGAGGTAACGGAACCCATGGGAGGGGGGCAAGTGGGTAAAATCTGTAGAGAGGACTTGCATGGGGTGTGAACCGATAGGCTGGTGACCAGGAACGGGGGACCTGACAGAAGAGGGGTTGTGTCGGAGGCAAATGACACAGCGGAGCAGAACATGGGAGATGAGTTGAGAGAGATTCGGGATATAGAAATTCTGTCGGAGAAGAGTGCGGAGGGCTGGGTTACCGGCATGAGAAAAATCGTGTGCACGTTGGACAACAGTGAGGGCCAGGAGTTGAGGGACGTACAGGAGGGGGGTGGATGTGTGAGAGGAAGGTATAGTAATCCATCCAGATGGGAGGGTACAATGGCCAGATTGCTGCACGGCCCACTTGCGCTTGGGGTCAGTGTACTGGGGGGAAAGGGAATGAAGGAAAGGTTGAGGGGAGGAAAGGGATAACAGAAGAGGGGGTGTGGGCGGACCTTGGAGGGCCGCCTGGCGAGCCGAGCGGTCAGCCAAGGCATTACCGCGGCTGATGAAATCACGGAGGCGACGGTGGGCCCGGCAGTGCATGATAGAAACTTTGGAGGGTAGCAGGATAGCATCCAAAAGGTCCAGGATGAGTTGGTGGTGTTGGATAGGGGATCCAGAGGAGGTGAGGAAGGAACGCTGGCGCCAGAGGACAGCGTGGGCATGAACAGCTAGAAAGGCAATTTAGATAGGAAAAAAACAAAAATGCAAAAAGGGAGAGAAAAATCTCCCAAAATGGCCAATGGTATGGTTGGTTTCCCTGGGGTACCCCACAAACCAAACAGATAGACAACACAAAGATTACAGGGCATAAACAAACATAGAAAACAGAAAAGGCGTGAAACTTTTCTTCCAGCTGGCAAGGATTCAGAGCTGAACTTAGATCTGCAGAGAAATGCACAGTTATACAAAAACAAAACGTCCATCATAGCACGAATCATAATTGTGTGCACACAGTGGCAAAGTAAAGTGCGATATAACACATGGCATAATAATCACATAATCATAAAAGGCATCTATTAATGGTTATTGGAACATCCGAAAGAGAAAACGTAAGAATGTGATCACTCTGGCTTGGTGCCCTGCCAATTACATTCATAAGGCAGACAGGGACGCAACTGCTAGGGTGTGCTTCAATCTTGAAAAATAAGCAAAACTTACTAGGTAAAGTAAGATACAGTGTACAATGTTAAATATAGAGGTATTCTGAAGTATGGCAATGTCAATTCAAAGGGGAAAAAAAGAAACATGTTAAATGTTAAGTGCAAGGTCATTTCAAGGTTACTGAAAGCAGAACATTGTCCTCCTTCTCTGGGTAGAAAAAGGCTCATTGTAACAGGTCCAGAACAGCTCTGTATGTATGACTGCGAAGACAAAGAAGAGACATTTTAACGTGACACCACCCCTGAGGTCACTTAGCCATGTTCCCTGCAGGCAGACCTGGAACCCTTGTCTGCCACCTGGGTCCCGCTACACTCTGAGGAGTGGGCACTGCTGCAGACTAGATGTAGCTACTTTACTCTGCACTGTCCTTACATAATAACTACCCCCTTCCTCTGGAGTTTGAGCTACCAAGTTTATTTTAAAGGTATTTCTGTTTCCAATTGTATTTAGAATCTGATTGATAATAACACTTTATACAAACATGCATGGGAAGAAAGGATTCATAAAGAACACCAGGATAAAGACACAATACGGGAAAGCAAGGGAGACTGTTAGCACAAAAGAAGTAATCTCAATCCATCCGTTATCAATAAAACTCATTCATAAAGGAAAAAAAAAAAAAAAGTTGACCACATTACACCGCTATTGATTAAGTCCCATTGGCTACCTATTAGCCAACGAATTACTTTTAAGATATTATTCTTGGTTTTTAAAGTTCTAGCTTTCAATGAGCCTCAATTCATGTCTAGAATGATCATTCCTTATTATGCCCCTCGTTCTCTACGATCATCATCACAAGACTTATTAATTGTCCCTTCCTTAAAAATTGTGGGTACAAGAAGAAATGACATGTTTTCTGTTACAGCGCCACAAACGTGGAATGCACTGCTACTGTACATCAGAAAAGAAAAAGATCTTATCTCTTTTATAAAAACTTTGTTATTTAACTTTGTACTTGTGTCTTAAAATTGTTTGTCCTCTAAAATGTGTTTTTTTTTTTTTGTTTTTTTTTAATTGTTCAGCGCTTAGAATGTTTGTATAGGCGATTCATCAAATAATAATAAAACTTGAAACTTGAACTTGAATTATCAAGCCCATGTTTAGCAAATATTTCAATTTTCAGAAAAATATGGATACTTAACCTCTATCATTGTTAGTCTTGTACTTTAAATCCCCCAACACTGGAATACAAAGGCAGGGATGTGCCAAACACAAACCCCACATGTCTGACAAACGGTTGCTTTTTTTTTTCTTCTTTTTTTTTTTTTTATTACCAGCAGACACACTTTGACAACTGCGAGAACACGTAAACTATCTGGCTCAACTTTCTTTAAATTACTCACTGTCTGTAACAAATCCACTGCACGCAACATATATCTAAAATCACAGTCCTTATTCTCGTTCATCAGTGCGAACTCACATTCTTAATTCTGTCTTGATCCACATGCATTTTACCCTGTTAAGCAACTTACACTATCCTGTCTGCAACTTTCGGCAAAACAATCATGCTGGCTTGCTTTACCAACTTTTCCCAGGTTTCCAACCTAAATGCTATTTCCATCTCCCTGGGTAATTTCTCAACATCACCAATTTCTTGTTCTCTGTGTCTTGTCAGGTGTCCCCAGAGCTTTTGTTTTATTAATTTGACAAGTATGACAAAAGGTTGATTAAATTCCAAATACTAAGCCTCGGACAACAATAAAAATAAGGGTGAAGAAAACAGTAAAGAATTACAAAATTACAAAAAAACCTCTACAAACCCAGAATTAAACGTATAAGAAACAATGAGAGAAAAAAAAAGAACTTCAAGGAGGAAAGGAAAGAGGACATAGATGGAAGAAAAGCAATAGGGCAAAGGGAAAATGTTTGGGTGTTTGTTTTGTTACTTTGAATTGATCTAAATGGTGCTAAACCATACGATTAGGAGAGTTAATCCAGTCCAAGCATGACTGTGTCTAGCTAACTAAGTGTTTTGTTTTATTAGTAATCAAACTCAGTTAACATTGATTCTCCATAATTACCCAATTAAAAATTGCATTGTATTAGCCTGCCATAACTGGCAGGGTTGAGATGTTACATCTCATGATGAAAAGCAGGACTATGTACGCTATGTATTCCCCCCTCTTGTAAGAAGGAAAAGAGGGTCAGTCGTAAAATGTTTAAGCATGATCTGAAGGGGGTCGATGGTGCTCTGACCCATATTATACAATCTATATATGCACCCAACAAAAGTTCCAATTTCCAGAAACCAGAATCCTATATACCTCTCTGTGCTTCACAACGGATTAAGAAGTTACTAGACAGAAGAGGTAGAGACAGGATAGAGAAGGAATCAACTTCTCACTTACCAAGACAGGTCCGGTACCGGCACAACAAAACCAGGAGCCAGAAATCTCCACCGATTCGTTCCTTCTCGAGGTGCAATCCGTTGTCTTCGACGAGAAAACCGTTCCTGGTCAACCACCAGGTTAATGCCGGCTATTACGGGTCTCGTAGGAGGCAAGGTTTGAAATCCTCCGAGGGAGACGATCGTGCCAAACAGGCTCAAGTCTGTAGATCAAGTCCCTGTTCGGCTGCGCCAAATGAAGGTACCTTTTAGGATAAGGCCCTCCTTTAGTAGTGCAGAGACTTGAGCCAGAGACTGAAGAGATTTTAAAAAGGCTTTTATTAAACTAGCATATATGCTGGACTTCTGGGCAGAACTGGCTGCATAAACAGAAGACCCTGAGAATTTCAAACACAAAGATTATATAGTGTCCTAACCAGTCCGAACCAGTTTGACCAGTTCTGACCAAAAGGTAGGAGCAAAGAGAAAAACAAAACCATAAATCCATCCTATAATCTACACATCTTAGGCTAACTAGCATCTACATTCCTCTGCCTCCTGGCTGTACCAGGCACTAAGACAGATACATAGTACAGGCCTGCATGCATACGTGATTTCTCAGAGCAGTAAAATGGAGTCACAACTTGTTCTTTGTACTGATTATGACCCACTGATCTAAAATAAAGCTTTCTTCATCTACACCGTGACCCAGCCATGTCAGCTAGCTAGGGATCCTTCATATACCATCTTTCTTGAGATAACAAAGATGAGAACAATAGACAATAAATCTAAATCTGAGAGGAAAGAGTAAGAAATGTCCAAGGAAAGGAAAGAAATTGAAGGAAAAGGTAAGAAAAGTAAAAAGTACCAGCAATATACAGAATTAATGGTAATATATTACTGGCAACATATCATTGGTAATATATTAATAACCGGTGTTGAGTAACTTACTTTAAAACAGTCATTAGTTTCATTAGGAAATGGGAATATGTTACAGTTATTAGTCTATGTAGGTTACTGTGAAAAATAATATAATCGATTCTGGAAGAGATCAAACCGACTATGTAACTTGAAGCCCAAATAATGAAGTTACGACTGTCTTATTTTTGTCACACCATCAGAAAAGAGAGATCACTGGAGAAGGACATCATGTTTGGGAAGATCAAAGGAACCAGGCGAAGAGGGTGACCTGCAATCAGATGGCTGGACACGTTGCAAACAACCATGAGGATGACCCTGGAGGACCTTTCCAGACTAGCACAGAACCCATTTCTTTTTTAGATCTGCAATTCATCAAGTTGCTAGGACTCAGGCCCGAATCGATGGCACCTAACAACAACAATATATTACGTAGGGTTTTTTTAAAATTAAGGCAGGATAGCCGATTTAGCGTGTGCTTAATCGGCTAGCACGCCTTAGTAAAAGACCCCCTTAGTAATATATTACGCCCAACTCTGATCATGATAGAAATCCAGTAGATGTAATTGGCATTTCCTGTCTGAGGAAATGCTCATGTTTTGGCTGTTTTTTTTTTTTTAAATTGCATCCGCCTCCATGGGCTCTCTTCTCCAAATATCTTTTGCCCATCTGTTATAAATGGAGGTATGGTGTGAGCTTGGGTTGATCCTAGCCCAGAGGAGCAGGGAATGACTTCACATTGTTTTCTGTTTATTTGGTTTGTAACATAAAAGTAACATTTAAAAAAAGTTTTCAGTGCACACCACAGAAGGCAATCCTTTCTCCAGACTAGGGCTCACAATATCAACATTTAAGGGTCTTGTTATAAAGCTGTGGCAAAAAGTGGCCTTAGCATGCCCTTACACAAGTATAACAGCCAGAAAATGGCTGATTTTCCAGTTTCTGATTTAATGGCCATGTGCGACTGTAGTCATGAGTATGCAACCATCAACAAAAAATTAGTGCGCGAGTCTTTACTGCCACCTATTTTGTAGGTGGTAAGGGCTTATGTGCTAATCAGTTAGCATGCAACTATGCTGATTAGCACAGAAACACCCATTCTCTACCCTCAGATATGCCCCCTCAGATAAAAATGTTAAAATATTTTGTAGTGTTGATTAGAGAATACCTACAACTTAGGTGCAAACACACAAGTTCTGTGGTATAAGTGATCATGTCTTAATTGTAGGCACATTTTTGATGTGTCATGCTGGTACTCTATGGGCTCCTTTTACAAAGCCACGCTAAATTGCTACACGCGCTAGCCGCTACTGCCTCCTTTTGAGCAGGCGGTAGATTTTCAGCTAGCGCGCGCTATAGTGTGCACTAATCTGGTGCATGCGCTAAAACGCTTAGCGCACATTCGTAAAAGGAGCCCTATAAAGAAAAGCATACATTCAGTTTTCTCTATAATTTAGACTACAAGTAGTTTATTTTTTAATGCCCTTTAGAGAATTGCTCTCATTATCAGTGAACAGGTTGCACTGTATAAAATACCCATTAGTAAATCTAGCCCTGTGTTTAAACCAGAGGCAATACGGAGCAAATCAACACGCCCAGGTTTACAAGAAGAATCAACAAGAGTTGAAGCCTGATTTCTCTAGTATTCACCCTGCAGCTCCTCCCTGGACAAACTGAGGGTCCGATTCAGAAAACTACCACCGGCTGCAGTGTACATTTAACAAGTTTACCTGCTCATTAATTGCTGGCTGGACTTCACTTCATCTGTCTTGCTTGGACTGCTTTGGGACTTCTGAGTTTTTTTGTTTTACTTTCATTTCATTTTATTTCTTCTTTTTATTATTTATAATTAATTTTTTTTATTATTGAATTTTGTTATATTTTTACTATTTAATCATTGTTACTCAAGTACTTTAGCTAGATTGTGACCCTTCGGGACAGATAGGGAAGTTCTAATTACCTAATTTTGGGGTCCTTTTACTAGGGCACGCTAGCTGTTTTAGCGTGCACTAAAATTAGAGTGTGCTAAATGCTAATGCATGCCAACATGCCCATTATATCCTATGGATGTGTTAGCATTTAGCGCGCATTAATTTTTAGTGCATCCTAAATCCGGCTACCGCACCTTAGTAAAAGGACTACTTAATTTTATTGTAACCCATTCTGGGCTCCTGGGGAGGATGGGCTATAAAAATTAACAAATAAATTAATTAATGGCAGCTGCATGCTAAAAGGGTTTCTTCACTGCCCAGTACATCCCATGATTAATGTGACCATTTATTTTTTTCCTCAAAAGGAGACATCTACTAATTGTCCCTTTCTATTCCCTCCCTCCTTCCTTCCTATGTCCCGAGTTCGTGCCCTCTCCCCCTCACTGCCTTCCAGCACTTGTCCCCCTTGTTGAACTGCTCCTTTGTTCCCAGCAGCACTACCTGCATCACTATGTCCAATATCCCCCCACATTGCATCCTCTCTGTTCCCTCTCCACCACCATATGAAAACTCATCTCAGTTGTCTCCCCCTCCCTGCCTCCAGCACTTATCCAATCCCTCAACTTGCATCCCCTCTCTTCTTGTGGACTCTTTGAACTGCTCCGACCTTGCTCTTTGCTCCAGCACTCCTGCATGGCACAGCACTCCTGGACGGCCCGGCCCAAGCAGCTTCAAAATGCTGCACATGGCTTACCCACAAGCCTCTTTTCGACATGAACTCTGCTTCTTTCTCTCCTTCCTCCCTCCTTCCTATGTCCCCTTCACTGCCTTCCAGCTTTTCTCCCATCTCCTCCCCTGTAGCTAGCCAGCCTACCTCCCTGCCGCACTGAAGCCAATCGAAGCCTGGCCTACCGCCGATTCTTCTGCTCCACCCTACCCGGTCCACCACCGCCGCTGCCTGCTGCTGCTTTCCGCCTGTTGCCGCAACAACCACAGGAAAGGCATGTCCAGGCGCCAGCCCAGAAGCCTTCTCCCCGATGTCAATTCTGACGTCTGAGAGGAAATTCCAGGCCTGGAACTTCCTCTCTGACATCAGAATTGACATCGGGGAGAAAGCTTCTGGGCTGGTGCCTGGACATGCCTTTCCTGCGGTTGAGTTGCGGCAGTGGGCGGGGAGGCAGGGAGAGAGCCCATTCTCCCACGATCGCCTGTCCCGTTGTCCCCACACAGCTTTGGGACGCCATCTCTGAAAACAGGACATTTTGGCATCCAGAAGCTATGCGTGGGGGACAACGGGACAGGGGATCTGGTCACCTTAGTTTTGGAAGGCCTCTGAAGAGACGTGAATGCGACACAATGACATCACATGGCTTGTGTGGGGGTGTGGTTGGAGGCAACCACATGTCCTTGTTGTTGTTTTTTCATGAAGAAATCTGGTAACCCTGTTCTGGAGCCATATGGTAACTCTAGTCAGGGGCGGCAAAAAGTGGCCTTAATGCATCCATATCCATATGTTTTTCCCACATACTAAGGCCATTTTTGGTTGTTTTTTTTTTTTTTTTTTTGGGGGGGGATTGTATTAATGGCCATGTTAAACAGGTTGGTAAAAGGGCCCCTCAGAAAGACCAAGTTCCTCAGGAAATTTTTCTCAGAATAAGAGAAGAAAGTGGCAACATTTCTCCAACTTAGACCGACAGGCTATTTTTATGTTATTACTTTCAGGAGGACGTTGTTTAAAACTCGAGTCGCCAAAGCATAAAGAACGGATCACGCAATACTTTTGCGCTGCTGCACTGCAGCTCCTTCTTCTTACGGCATAAGCAGCTTGTGTAGACAGTGGAGGGTTGTGCATGCAACCAAGGAGGGAGAAAAGAGAGGCAGCCACGAGACTACCCATAAGCTGTGAGGAAGGCATGAAAGGGCTGTGCCTGATCCGGGAGGAGGGCAGGAGGAAGCGCTAGGGGGCTCGTCCTTACCTCTGAAAGGCTTGCACGGTGTAACTGATGAGCGGTCTTTCCAGGATATTGTAAAACTGCTTAGTGGCTCCTTCTCACATCCACTTGCCGCTGCGGACCGGGGGGAGAGGGGGCGGTGTGTTTGAAGCGGCGGTAGGCAACAGGGCCGGTCCGGGGGAGGGGGGGGGCAGGCTTTGGCTTCGGCTCTGGAGGGAGGGGAAGTGATCGCCTGTCCCATTGCCACATGCACAGCTTCGAGTCACTGTCCCTGATAACGGGACATTTCGGCGTGGGGACAATGGGACAGTCCCATTCAAAACAGGACGTATGGTCACCTTACCTATGATATACCATGTGGAGCAGGATGCCGTGATTTTGGAGATGGTGGCTTGGAGGCAGCAGTAAGTGGTCCTCACTTCTGCTTCATTTAGAGGTGCAGAATCTGAGAGGGCTTGGGTGAGGGGTCAGGTGAGAAGGAGTTGCTACTAGACACCAGGGACTATTTTTTTTTTTTTTAATCATCAGGTCAGGCATTTGCAACTTACCATGGAACACCTCAGCTTCAGCTGTGGTAAGCATGTGTTCATGCTTTCTGCAGCTTAGTACAAAGACCCTGTAATCCTGTCTCTCTTGCAAACCTGCTGTTGATTCTCCTTTGGGGCGCGAAGTGTTGAACAATTCTTTACCTATGCTAATAAATAATCTCTATTTGTAGGTGGTATTCCAATATAACACAGTTTTAAATAGGTACTTTCCCGATACAAATGATTTAGCACATGACGCATTTCTTCCTGCTTGCATTCATAATATATCACTGAACATTCACTAATGGAATCTGTTTTCTTTATACACTCATTGAGGTCCCCTCTGTTCCCTCATGGATTTTAGATATGCTCTTTAGAGTAAATGGGGGCTCTATGTTGTCAGAAGCCAAGGTAAAATTCAGAAGAGAGAGGCAGTGCTCATTTGGAACAGAAATTGTGCTGTAGCAGGGTGGCATGTGCTGAGGATGGTTCTGTGGCAGTTATGCACCTAGCGCTACTGGCAAAGCACTGGGGTTGCTAGGCAACCCTATGTCTCTTTTGTGCGAAGAAGAGACAGTTTGAAACCGTGCTGTAGAACAGAGAGATGGGGTGGAAAGAAGCACTCTGCTCTCTGTTTCAAGGAAAAGGACAAACATAAAAGTTCAAAACACAAGCTTTTAGGCTAAATAAGTGAGTTCAAGGGAAAGGAATACCATACAAGTGTGAGGGTACATCTGTGTGCTGTGTGGGAGGGGAATTTTGATGTTTATTTTTCTACCCTGAAAAAAATCAAGGCATGGGA
The DNA here is from genome assembly GCF_902459505.1 of Geotrypetes seraphini. Taxonomy (NCBI): domain Eukaryota; kingdom Metazoa; phylum Chordata; class Amphibia; order Gymnophiona; family Dermophiidae; genus Geotrypetes; species Geotrypetes seraphini. The sequence goes on along the minus strand of NC_047086.1, from coordinate 305,128,926 downwards.
AAAGCAATGGCTAAAGAAAATAATTCATAATATTAACATGCAGGCTTGTAAGAAAAAAATCCAAATCACTCCTTCATTATGATGAGTGTGCGAGAGCTGAGGAGAAATCCAACTGATAGAATTCTAAGAAATCAAAATCCGACAAAAGAATCGCTTTATGCCTTTAAACCAGTGTATTGGAGAAGCCTAGTCATAGGAGCCATCTCTTTTGGATGCTAGTGGGTGCTGAGCACACCCAATATTGAAGATGCTCCTTCAGGGGCTGATGCAGAAAGCCTTGCGGTACAGCCAGTTCAGCATGTAGTTCTACCATTAAAGTACTACTCCAAAAATACCATGGAATGCTCTAAGCCAGTGTTCTTCAACCTTTTTACACCTATGGACCGGTGAAAATAAAATAATTATTTTGTTGACCAGCAAACTGCTAAGACTGAAATTAAAATATCCCATCTGTCTTCGTGAGCTCGGTCCCCGCTAACCATTTGATCCCATCCGCACAAGCATCAAATAGTTATGATTTTATATTGAACATATTTTATTAAACTATAAATAGAAACAATATTCTGTACAATTGTCATTTTATAAATACAAATAATACAGAGCAAGAATCAACAAAACCCCTGTCTCCCCTCCCCTTCACATATCTACTATCAAGAAAACTGAATAAGCCAAATTATTACAGAATGGTACACAGAAATATCATGCTAACAAATGATAGGAATAGTGTTAGAAGAGTGCAACTAGGGCAACTGCCCCCTGGTCAGAGAGCCCTAAGCCAGCTGGAAGCTAAAGAAGCACTGCCTGGGCTTTGTAGTCCCTAGTTATGTCGAACACCAGCTCTAGCAGGATACATATTTCAAATCTGATATATTCTAATCACAAAATGGAAATAAAATTATTTTTTTCTACCTTTTGTCATCTCTGGTTTCTGCTTTCATCTTATTTTCACTCTCTTCCTTCCAGCGTCTGCCCTCTGTCTCTTCAATCCAGCATCTACCCCTTCCATCCACTGTTTGCCCCTCTCCCCCTTCCATATGGTATCTGCCTTCTTTCTATGCCCTTCTCCCCTTTCCATCCAGCCTGTACCCCCTCTTTCCATTTTACATGATTCATTCCAACTTCACTGCTCTCTTCATCATTTTTATCTCTCCTACACCAGATCTAGCATCTTTGTCCTTCTCTATTTCTCTGCTGACACCCTTCCCAACATCAATCTCTCTTTACTTTTTCATTCCTCTTTCTCTCCCCTTTCCCTCATCTGATTTATCCATTCCATCCTGACCCCTTCCCCTCCCCTAATCTCCCTGCCAGCTTTTTCCTTCCTATTTTCCTCCTCCCCTGTCCAGCAGTACCCCTTCTCCCTTTCCACCTCCCCTTATCCAATAGTAACTCTCTTCCCTTCCCTTTCCCTCCTCCCCTGTCCAGCAGTACCCCTTCTCTCTTCCCTCCTCCCTCTTATCCAATAGTAACCCTCTTCCCTTCCCCTCCTCCTCTGTCCAGGAGTACCCCTTCTCCCTTCCCTCCTTCCCTCTCCAGCAAATTTTTCCTCTCTCTAGCCTGGCGGCAGCTCTGTGTGCTTTTAACTTCGCCACACAGCTGCCCTAGCAGTAGTTTAGATGCGGTTTCATCAGGCAGCCTCGGGGCCTTTACTAGGCCGGTCCACCTCGCAAAGCGGGCTGGCCCAGCAAAGGCCCCGAGGCTGCCTGATGAAACCGCATCTAAACTACTGCTAGGGCAGCTGTGTGGCGAAGTTAAAAGCACACAGAGCTGCCGCTACTGGTCCGGGGCTGCGGAGACAAGATAAAGGCAGGAGGCATACGCGGCAGGAGTCCCGACGAAGGCAGGAGGCATATGCGGCAGGAGTCCCGACGAAGGCAGGAGTCATACATGGCAGAAGTCCCAGCATACGCGATGGCAACAGGAAGTTGCAAGTCAGTTGACGCCAGCACCAGTGCCTCTCTTCCTGCCCAGTGTGCAGTTTGTGGAGGGGACCTGAATCCTTCACGGACTGGCAGAAAATTTTTGTGGACCGACACTGCTCTAAGCATTGAGTATGCAAATTGCTGCAGTATTAAAATCACATATCTGATATCTGTTGCTCATGTAATAACTCAGTAGGCTCATTATCTCATATGATTTTCTTCTGTAATAATCTGTTGCAATATTGGTCTCAAGTATGGTATACTATATGCACTGTATTTTCCATATCTGTTCCATTATCATATCCTAAGATTGACATTGCATCCACTAATTCCAGGTTATTTGATCTTATGGTAGCTTTGGCTCTACATATTGTGATCCTCCACTGGAAGAATAATCAATATGTCTCCTATCATGAATGGTGGAATACTTTATGTGCATATAGGAAGTATGAAGGAATTATAGCTTTAAAACATAATCATTTATCATCCTTCATTCAAAGCTGGAACATCTTAGACATCAATTGTACTCATCTATCCACAAGTCATTGACCTTGTTAACTATCGAGGTTAGAAACATAGAAACATAGAATATGACGGCAGAAAAGGGCCATCGGCCCAACATGTCTGCCCACTCGAAGAACCATAAGAACATAAGAACTGCCATCTCCGGATCAGACCTTCGGTCCATCAAGTCCGGCGATCCGCACACGCGGAGGCCCTGCCAGGTGTACACCTGGCGTAATTTATAGTCCACCATATCTTTATATGCCTCTCTTAAGGAGATAAGTAAATATTTAAGTCACCTCCTTCACATCAGTCTAATTCCATATAACAGTCTATCTAAACTGACCAATGCATAAAACGTTTCTTTTAGGGCTTCAGATATGCCAGTCGTTGTTCGCTATTATTTTTGCGATACAACCAAACATTTTTTAATATTTGGCTATGGCTGTGGCTTCTTCATTTGCCCATATATTCTATAAATAAATTTTTGTGTTATTTTAAATATTTTTTAACCTTTTATTTGAAAGTGTTTCTCAATAAATATATATTTGTAAAAAAGTTCACTTAGCTTTTCCTTAATAGGATCGAATCGGGGTTTTGTCACATCGACATGTTTCGCCTGAACGGCTTTTTCAAGATATCAACCCCTATTAAAAGTAAAAGCAGATATTACCACATCTTTCCATTTTAAATGATTAATATCCCTTAAGGGGACCACACAGCATAATCTTCACAGCTAAATGCTCACCCTTAATTTTACTACCAGACCATCCCGATATTCAATACTCTTTTGATCTTTCCAAGATGGCCGCGGCGTCTTTTTTCTCCCTTTAAGTACCACCCTCATTTGATGACCTCATTTCCTAACTGACGAATCAGGAACATCCCATTAGATTAAAGTATTCCACTCAATTTCTTGGTTTAAACCCCCCGGCGTCACTGTATTTAATTTGAAAATCCATTTCTGTTCCAACCAATTCAGTCTGCGTTTGTAATTTCCACCCTCCCACCCTTCCTTTATATGAGATATAATACGCCATTTTATATCCGTGCTCTCATGCCCCAGGGTCTCCCAATGTTCCACTAAAGGGGCTTCCATTACTTTATTGATGATCCTGGATTTGTGTTCATTGAGTCTAACATTCATCTGGCGACTCGTTCTACCCACGTACATCAACTTACAGGGGCACAGTATGACATAAACTACATTATGTGTTCTACACGTAGTTGTTGCATTAGCTATGATATTTATTTCTCTATAAGGAGGCTGCCATTCACTTCCTTCAATTGTGCTACTGCACCATTGACATCTCTGGCATTTCTGATGTCCCTGTATAGACTGTACTTCATCCTCTTCTATAGTGTAGCGATGTTTTGCTAAATATTCTCCTATATTTTTACCCCGTTGGTAAGTAATGGTAGGAAATTCTTCAAAAACCTTGGGAATTGTTTGTAAAATGTGCCAGTGTTTTTTCATACTGTTTACTATATGTTTAGACTCCACATAGAAAGGTAAGACGCATGTCATTCTCGTGTGACTTTCTTCAGGATTCTTCACCTCACTCCCGATATTGGATGTCTGTTGTAATAGTAACTCACGATTAGCGTATTTCGCCCGTAAAAACGCTTTTCGAATAGCTCTATTTGGGTACCCTCTCATTTTTATCCTCCTTTCCAACTGTCTAGACTGGGATATAAAATCCTGATCTTCCGAGCATAGGCGGCGTAATCTTAGAAATTGTCCTATCGGCAGATTATATTTCAACCGATATGGGTGGTGGCTGTGAAATTTCAAAAGTGTGTTTCTCGCCACAGGTTTGCGGAACAATGTTGTAATGAACTTTCCATGTTCAAATCTTATTGTAAGGTCCAGGAAGTTGACTTTACCCTTACTATATTCAGCTGTGAATTTTATATGCTGGTTCAAAACATTCAATTCTCCTATAAAATTTAATAGAGTTTCTTCAGAATCTCTCCAGACGACAAACACGTCGTCCAGAAAACGTCTCCACATCCCCACTTTTTCAAAATTTCGCATGGTATAAATGGTATTTTCCTCCATATCTGCTAGATACAAGGTGGCTACCGAGGGGGCCAACGTCGCCCCCATCGCCACACCTTGTATTTGATGGTAATATCTCCCATTAAACCAAAAATAGTTTGCTGTTATAACCAATGTTGCTAATTCCATCAAGAATTCTGTTTTTATTCTAGGTTGCCCTATACGTGACTCCAACACTTTTTTGATAATGTCTAGCGCTGCTTGTTGAGGGATCATGGTATAGAGTGAGGTGATGTCCAAAGAGGCCAAAATAGGTGCTTCTGTTGGCCGTTCCATTTCTCTTAACATGGTGATAAAGTGGGAAGAATCTTTTATGAATGAAGTGACTTTCACAACAAAAGGTTGTAGAAAACAATCCACAAACTGTGATAGCGGTTCTAAAACCGAGCCCTTTGTGGATACTATTGGCCTCCCCGGAGGGGTCTGTAAACTCTTATGCACTTTCGGGACCAAATACAATTTAGGAGTTCTAGGCCATTGTTCCATAAGGAAACAAGCTTCTTTTTTTGTTAACATACCATTTTTTAATCCTGGTTCTACTATATTCTTGATTTGTTCCTGTAACATTTTTACTGGATCTGCGTCCATCAACCGGTATGCTACTGTGTCATTCAATTGTCTAGAGGCTTCCACATTGTATTGGCCTCTATCCTGCAATATAGTGGCCCCCCCTTTATCTGCCTTCATAATCATGATTTGTTTATTTTCCACAAGTTCTCTCAATGCTAAATGTTGATTTCTATCCATATTTCTCGGAATGAACCGCCCCAAATATTCTTTTTCTTGTTTTTCAAGATCTAATACAACCAATTGCTGAAAAGTGAGAACTGAATGGTGCACACTACCCGGAGGCATCCAATTGCTTGGGGGTTTTTTCACTGAAATGTCTATACTGGGAGGATTATCACAGAAGAATATACGGAGTTGTACTTTTCTTATAAATTTGAAAAATGCTACTCTTATCGCAAAAGGATCATATAAACTGGTGGGGATGAAATTAAGGCCTAACTGTAGGACCTCCTCCTGATGTTTAGTCAACAAGCTCTTTGTTAAATTTATTACTGTTGGCTGTTCCGTGTCACCGGGCCCGTCGACCCTCTCGGAACCACATTTCGCCCTCTCTTGCTTCCTCTCGATCTTCCTCTGGGTCCCCCTAAAAAAGGTTTTGGGGCTGTGGTAACAGTAGTAACTTGATCATTTTCATTTCCACCCTCACTCGAATATTCAGACTCATCAAACGATTTGTCAAATGCTACTTTTTTTTGTTGTTGTTGTTTAAATTGTCGCGTGTCTTTTTTATTCCAAGTGTAGACTTTTTCATTGATGTAATCAAATTCATCCCTTCTGAATTTCTTTATCTTTGATTGTTTCAGTGTGTCTTTAAATGAAGCTAAAGTTTGCTGAAAGTCTGAAAGATTCTTTTCAAATTCTTCCATAGGAGATTTTTCTTTCAGTTCTTTTTCCATACTATCTAATTTAGTCTTCAATTCCTCCTCCACTTTTGTTGTTGTTTCTACAATCAATACCATAAGATCTCTACTACACCGGTTTAAGATGGCGATCCACTTATCCATGAAAAGTTTATCGTTGGTAAATAATCTTGGTTCCTTAAGCATTCTCAAACCTCGCGGGATCATTGATTTCTTTAAATACTGTATAAGAGTACTTCCATGTAACTCAGCCCGTATTCTTCTTTTCTGGACATTCTCCCAGTCTTCCCATAATGTATGTGAACCCAAGTCGCCAGTGTCATCTAATAAGGCTGGTCTCAAAAGTAGATTTTGGACTTGTTCATCCGTATAACCCCCAAAGTTAGTCATCTTATCTTCAGGAGTATTCTCAGGAGTGTCTAAACAATGTTAGTATTTGTTTACTCCTTTTTTTTATCTTCAATTGACTGAATATCTCACTATATAAGTAAATATTTAAGTCACCTCCTTCACATCAGTCTAATTCCATATAATAGTCTATCTAAACTGACCAATGCATAAAACGTTTCTTTTAGGGCTTCAGATATGCCAGTCGTTGTTCGCTATTATTTTTGCGATACAACCAAACATTTTTTAATATTTGGCTATGGCTGTGGCTTCTTCATTTGCCCATATATTCTATAAATAAATTTTTGTGTTATTTTAAATATTTTTTAACCTTTTATTTGAAAGTGTTTCTCAATAAATATATATTTGTAAAAAAGTTCACTTAGCTTTTCCTTAATAGGATCGAATCGGGGTTTTGTCACATCGACATGTTTCGCCTGAACGGCTTTTTCAAGATATCAACCCCTATTAAAAGTAAAAGCAGATATTACCACATCTTTCCATTTTAAATGATTAATATCCCTTAAGGGGACCACACAGCATAATCTTCACAGCTAAATGCTCACCCTTAATTTTACTACCAGACCATCCCGATATTCAATACTCTTTTGATCTTTCCAAGATGGCCGCGGCGTCTTTTTTCTCCCTTTAAGTACCACCCTCATTTGATGACCTCATTTCCTAACTGACGAATCAGGAACATCCCATTAGATTAAAGTATTCCACTCAATTTCTTGGTTTAAACCCCCCGGCGTCACTGTATTTAATTTGAAAATCCATTTCTGTTCCAACCAATTCAGTCTGCGTTTGTCTGATGAGTCTGAATATTCGAGTGAGGGTGGAAATGAAAATGATCAAGTTACTACTGTTACCACAGCCCCAAAACCTTTTTTAGGGGGACCCAGAGGAAGATCGAGAGGAAGCAAGAGAGGGCGAAATGTGGTTCCGAGAGGGTCGACGGGCCCGGTGACACGGAACAGCCAACAGTAATAAATTTAACAAAGAGCTTGTTGACTAAACATCAGGAGGAGGTCCTACAGTTAGGCCTTAATTTCATCCCCACCAGTTTATATGATCCTTTTGCGATAAGAGTAGCATTTTTCAAATTTATAAGAAAAGTACAACTCCGTATATTCTTCTGTGATAATCCTCCCAGTATAGACATTTCAGTGAAAAAACCCCCAAGCAATTGGATGCCTCCGGGTAGTGTGCACCATTCAGTTCTCACTTTTCAGCAATTGGTTGTATTAGATCTTGAAAAACAAGAAAAAGAATATTTGGGGCGGTTCATTCCGAGAAATATGGATAGAAATCAACATTTAGCATTGAGAGAACTTGTGGAAAATAAACAAATCATGATTATGAAGGCAGATAAAGGGGGGGCCACTATATTGCAGGATAGAGGCCAATACAATGTGGAAGCCTCTAGACAATTGAATGACACAGTAGCATACCGGTTGATGGACGCAGATCCAGTAAAAATGTTACAGGAACAAATCAAGAATATAGTAGAACCAGGATTAAAAAATGGTATGTTAACAAAAAAAGAAGCTTGTTTCCTTATGGAACAATGGCCTAGAACTCCTAAATTGTATTTGGTCCCGAAAGTGCATAAGAGTTTACAGACCCCTCCGGGGAGGCCAATAGTATCCACAAAGGGCTCGGTTTTAGAACCGCTATCACAGTTTGTGGATTGTTTTCTACAACCTTTTGTTGTGAAAGTCACTTCATTCATAAAAGATTCTTCCCACTTTATCACCATGTTAAGAGAAATGGAACGGCCAACAGAAGCACCTATTTTGGCCTCTTTGGACATCACCTCACTCTATACCATGATCCCTCAACAAGCAGCGCTAGACATTATCAAAAAAGTGTTGGAGTCACGTATAGGGCAACCTAGAATAAAAACAGAATTCTTGATGGAATTAGCAACATTGGTTATAACAGCAAACTATTTTTGGTTTAATGGGAGATATTACCATCAAATACAAGGTGTGGCGATGGGGGCGACGTTGGCCCCCTCGGTAGCCACCTTGTATCTAGCAGATATGGAGGAAAATACCATTTATACCATGCGAAATTTTGAAAAAGTGGGGATGTGGAGACGTTTTCTGGACGACGTGTTTGTCGTCTGGAGAGATTCTGAAGAAACTCTATTAAATTTTATAGGAGAATTGAATGTTTTGAACCAGCATATAAAATTCACAGCTGAATATAGTAAGGGTAAAGTCAACTTCCTGGACCTTACAATAAGATTTGAACATGGAAAGTTCATTACAACATTGTTCCGCAAACCTGTGGCGAGAAACACACTTTTGAAATTTCACAGCCACCACCCATATCGGTTGAAATATAATCTGCCGATAGGACAATTTCTAAGATTACGCCGCCTATGCTCGGAAGATCAGGATTTTATATCCCAGTCTAGACAGTTGGAAAGGAGGATAAAAATGAGAGGGTACCCAAATAGAGCTATTCGAAAAGCGTTTTTACGGGCGAAATACGCTAATCGTGAGTTACTATTACAACAGACATCCAATATCGGGAGTGAGGTGAAGAATCCTGAAGAAAGTCACACGAGAATGACATGCGTCTTACCTTTCTATGTGGAGTCTAAACATATAGTAAACAGTATGAAAAAACACTGGCACATTTTACAAACAATTCCCAAGGTTTTTGAAGAATTTCCTACCATTACTTACCAACGGGGTAAAAATATAGGAGAATATTTAGCAAAACATCGCTACACTATAGAAGAGGATGAAGTACAGTCTATACAGGGACATCAGAAATGCCAGAGATGTCAATGGTGCAGTAGCACAATTGAAGGAAGTGAATGGCAGCCTCCTTATAGAGAAATAAATATCATAGCTAATGCAACAACTACGTGTAGAACACATAATGTAGTTTATGTCATACTGTGCCCCTGTAAGTTGATGTACGTGGGTAGAACGAGTCTCCAGATGAATGTTAGACTCAATGAACACAAATCCAGGATCATCAATAAAGTAATGGAAGCCCCTTTAGTGGAACATTGGGAGACCCTGGGGCATGAGAGCACGGATATAAAATGGCGTATTATATCTCATATAAAGGAAGGGTGGGAGGGTGGAAATTACAAACGCAGACTGAATTGGTTGGAACAGAAATGGATTTTCAAATTAAATACAGTGACGCCGGGGGGTTTAAACCAAGAAATTGAGTGGAATACTTTAATCTAATGGGATGTTCCTGATTCGTCAGTTAGGAAATGAGGTCATCAAATGAGGGTGGTACTTAAAGGGAGAAAAAAGACGCCGCGGCCATCTTGGAAAGATCAAAAGAGTATTGAATATCGGGATGGTCTGGTAGTAAAATTAAGGGTGAGCATTTAGCTGTGAAGATTATGCTGTGTGGTCCCCTTAAGGGATATTAATCATTTAAAATGGAAAGATGTGGTAATATCTGCTTTTACTTTTAATAGGGGTTGATATCTTGAAAAAGCCGTTTAGGCGAAACATGTCGATGTGACAAAACCCCGATTCGATCCTATTAAGGAAAAGCTAAGTGAACTTTTTTACAAATATATATTTATTGAGAAACACTTTCAAATAAAAGGTTAAAAAATATTTAAAATAACACAAAAATTTATTTATAGAATATATGGGCAAATGAAGAAGCCACAGCCATAGCCAAATATTAAAAAATGTTTGGTTGTATCGCAAAAATAATAGCGAACAACGACTGGCATATCTGAAGCCCTAAAAGAAACGTTTTATGCATTGGTCAGTTTAGATAGTCTCTTAAGGAGATATGCATCTAGTTTGCTCTTGAAGCCTAGGACGGTCGATTCCGCAATAATCTCCTCTGGGAGGGCATTCCAGGTGTCAACCACTCTCTGAGTGAAGCAGAACTTCCTGACATTAGTCCTGAACCTGTCCCCCCTTAGCTTCATTACATGTCCTCTAGTCCGTGTCAAAACCCTACCCCCTAAGCACTTCCTCAAAGTGAACCCACATGCTTATCCCATTTTTTCTTAAAATTGAGCACGTTGCTGGCCTCAATTACCTGAAGTGGAAGATCATTCCAACGATCAACCACCCTTTCGGTGAAGAAATACTTCCTAATGTCACCGTGAAATCTCACACCCTTGATTTTTAACGGATGCCCTCTTGTTGCCTTAGGTCCTGTAAGGAAAAAGATATCTTCTTCCATTTCAATACGGCCAGTAACATATTTGAACGTCTCTATCATGTCTCCCCGCTCTCTGCGTTCCTCGAGAGAGTATAGCTGCAACTTACCTAGATGGTCTTCATATGGGAGATCCTTGAGTCCTGAGACCATCCTAGTGGCCATTTGCTGAACTGACTCCATTCTCAGCACATCCTTTTGATAATGTGGCTTCTAAAATTGAATACAATATTCCAGTTGAGGTCTCACCAAAGACCTGTACAGTGGGATTATAACGTCCGGCTTTCGGCTGACAAAACTTCTTCGGATGCAACCCAGCATTTGTCTAGCCTTGGATGAAGCTTTCTCCACCTGATTGGCAGTCTTCATATAAGAACATAAGAACATAAGAAATGCCTCTGCTGGGTCAGACCCGAGGTCCATCGTGCCCAGCAGTCCGCTCACGCGGCGGCCCAACAGGTCCAGCACCTGTGCAGTAATATTTTATCTGTACCCCTCTATTCCCATTTCCAGTAGGAATTTGTCTAATCCTTTCTTGAACCCCAGTACCGTACTCTGCCTTATAACGTCCTCTGGAAGCGCATTCCAGGTGTCCACCACACGTTGGGTAAAGAAGAACTTCCTAGCATTTGTTTTGAATCTGTCCCCTTTCAACTTTTCCGAATGCCCTCTTGTTCTCTTATTTTTCAAAAGTTTGAAGAATCTGTCCCTCTCTACTCTCTCTATGCCCTTCATGATCTTGTAAGTCTCTATCATATCCCCTCTAAGTCTCCTCTTCTCCAGGGAAAAGAGACCCAGCTTCTCCAATCTCTCAGAATATGACAGGTTTTCCATACCTATCAGACGTGTTGCTCTCCTTTGAACTCTCTCGACTAATGCCATATCCTTCTTAAGATACGGCGACCAATATTGGACGCAATACTCCAAATGTGGGCGCACCATCGCCCGATACAACGGCAGGATAACTTCTTTCGTTCTGGCTGTAATACCCTTTTTGATTATACCAAGCATTCTATTCGCTCTCTTAGCGGCCGCTGCACACTGTGCCGACGGCTTCATTGTCATGTCCACCATTACCCCCAAGTCCCTTTCCTGGGTACTCTTATTCAATAACATCCCTCCCATTTTATAGTTGTACCCCGAGTTTCTGCTCCCCACATGTAATACTTTACATTTCTCAATGTTGAACTTCATCTGCCATTTCGCCGCCCATTCTTCTAATTTGTTTAAGTCCCTTTGCAACTTTTCGCAGTCCTCTGTAGTCCGAGCTCCATTAAATAATTTGGTGTCGTCCGCAAATTTTATTATCTCGCACTTCGTCCCTGTTTCTAGATCATTTATGAAGATATTAAATAGCAGCGGCCCGAGCACCGAGCCCTGCGGGACACCACTCGTGACCCTCCTCCAGTCGGAGTAGTGACCCTTCACTCATACCCTTTGTTTTCTACCCTCCAACCAGTTTCTGATCCATCTATGTACGTCTCCTTCCACCCCATGGTTCTTCAGTTTCCGGAGTAGACGTTCATGGGGCATCTTGTCAAAGGCTTTTTGGAAATCTAGATATATGATGTCTATGGGGTCTCCTTTGTCCATCCGTTTGTTGATCCCTTCGAAGAAGTGCAATAAGTTCGTTAGGCACGATCTTCCCTTGCAGAAACCATGCTGGCTGGTTATCAGAAGTTCATGTTTTTCAAAATGTTGATCGATGTTTTCTTTTATCAGTGCTTCTGCCATTTTCTCCGGAACCGAAGTCAGGCTCACCGGCCTGTAGTTTCCCGGGTCACCTCTTGATCCCTTTTTAAAGATGGGCGTAACGTTGGCTATCTTCCAATCTTCCGGGATCTCGATTATCTTTCAGGGATAAGTTGCAAATTTGCTGCAGTAGTTCCGCTATCTCATCCTTTAATTCCTTCAGAACCCTTGGATGTATGCCATCCGGACCCGGGGATTTGTCAGTTTTTAGTTTTTCTATCTGCCTACGAACGTCCTCAAGGCTCACTTCTATGGATGTTAATTTTTCTGCCTGACTTCCGTTGAAGAATTGTTCAGGTTCCGGCATGTTGGACGTGTTTTCGTTTGTAAATACAGACGAGAAGAACATGTTAAGCCTTTCTGCCACTACCTTCTCCTCCTTCACCACTCCCTTCCTGTCACCGTCGTCCAGCGGTCCCACTTCCTCTCTAGCCGGCTGCTTCCCTTTAACATATCTGAAGAATGGTTTGAAATTTCTTGCTTCCCTGGCTAGCTTCTCTTCATACTCTCTTTTGGCTTTCCGAACCTCACGGTGACATTCTTTTTGATGCTTCTTGTGCTCTTTCCAGTTCCCCTCAGTTTTGTCCTTTTTCCATTTCTTGAATGATTTTTTCTTATTGCCTATCGCTTCCTTCACTGTTTTGGTTATCCATGCTGGGTCTTTTGTTCAATTCTTTTTACACCCCTTCCTGAATCTGGGGATATACAGATTTTGCGGCTCGCTCACCATGTCCCTGAAGAAGGACCAGGCATGATTTACCGTTAGCCAAGTTTTGGAAGTGTTCCTAAGTTTCTTCCTTACCAATTCCCTCATTGCTTCGTAGTTTCCTTTCCTGAAGTTAAAGGTTGTCGCAATGGATCTCTTGCCTTTTGACACTCCTACCTCAACCTTGAACTTGATCATATTATGATCGCTGTTTCCCAACGGTCCCACTACTTCTACTTCCTTTGCAAGTCCCCTTAACCCATTTAGGATTAGATCCAGAGTGGCATTTCCTCTCGTCGGTTCTCTAACAAGCTGTTCCATGAAACAATCCTGTGTAGCTTCCAGGAATTTTGTCTCCCTAGCGCATTTCGAGCTTCCAAGCCTCCAGTCTATCCCAGGGTAGTTGAAGTCTCCCATAATAATAATATCTTCACTCTATTATCTAGATCAGTGGTTCCCAACCCTGTCCTGGAGGAACACCAGGCCAATTGGGTTTTCAGGCTAGCCCTAATGAATATGCATGAAGCAAATTTGCATGCCTATCACTTCCATCATATGCAAATCTCTCTCATGCATATTCATTAGGGCTAGCCTGAAAACCCGATTGGCCTGGTGTTCCTCCAGGACAGGGTTGTGAATCACTGATCTAGATCACCATAACTCTGTAATTCTTTTTTCTCTAGATTTGTCAGCAGCATTTGATACTATTGATCATGTTTTACTTCTCGACAGACTAAAGGCCATAGATATCTGTGATCAAATGCATGATTGGTTCAGATCTTTTTTGTCTAATCGCTCTTCTGTGGTTACTTTTAATGATTCTGTCTCTAAACCTTATACCCTTAATTACGGTATTCCACAAGGATCTATCCTATCTCCACTTTTGTTCAACATCTTTCTGTACCTTCTATTGACCTTATGTCAGTCTATAGGCTTTACCACCTTTACTTATGCCGACGACATTCAATTCTCCCACCCTCTAAATCCAGAAAATAAAGAGGAAATACTAGAGATCAATTCAAAATTAGATAAGGTTAAACAATGGCTTAGTTCCCACATGTAAGCCCAAAACATACAAAAACAAAAGCTCTACTATTTCCATGGAAACAGAGAATAAATTTGAGTGCCCCCTTTACCCTTGATAACACTCACCTGGAGCTTATATCATCCTTAAAAATACTTGGTGTCATCATCGATAACAAATTTTCTTACCATGAGCATATAAATAACATCGTAAAATCATGCTTTTACAGATTACGAATGATTCAGTCAATCTCTAAGTTCCTAGAGCCAAAATCTTTAAATATACTAATTCATTGTTTAATTATTGCCAAACTTGATTATTGTAATTCATTATTAATAAATATTACACAAAAGGAAAAGAAACGATTACAAATCATCCAGAACACTGCCGTTAAACTTATTCATAATGGTAAAAAATATGATCACGTTACTCCTTTTCTGATCAAATCTCACTGGCTTCCCATTAATCACCACATCACTTTTAAAATTTTATTATTAGTATTCAAAACCCTTGATACTAACGAACCCCAATTTATCAATAAAGCACTTATTCCTTATAGTACATCGCGTTCCCTTCGGTCTACTAACCAAAATTAGTGGTTCCCTCCCTGAAAATTATTGGAACTCGACGACAAGATACATTTTTGGTGATGGCTCCACAACTTTGGAACACTTTACCTCACCAATTGAGAGAGGAAAATAATCTGAGTCATTTTAAAAGTAATTTAAAAAGCTTTCTTTTTAAAAATGCTTTTAATCTGTAAATTATGTTCAAAAATTTTTACATCACATTCAAGATTTTCACCTTCCCACTCCTAATGTTTTATTTTCCATTTATGGTTCTCTTCTTTACCCTAAAAATATTGAATTGTAGTTCTGCCCTTTTTTTTTACCAAGTGTCTCGGTTGGTCTGTATGTCTGTTGGTCTTAACTACTGTTTTAAAATTTTTAAGCATTATGTTAAAATAAATGTTATTTTTTTTTTTCTATGTTGTAACTCGCTTAGTAAAAATTAAATTAAGTGACTCATCAAATTCAAATAAAACTTGAAACTTGAAACTAATGATTACTCCTAGGTCCCGTTCTGCCACAGTTCTTGTTAAGGTCTCACCATTCAGGGTGCAAGTCCTGCATGGGTTTCCACTGCCAAGGTGCATAAACTTACACTTTTTGGCATTAAAACTCAGTTGCCAAGTTGTGGACCATTGTTCCAGTAAAAGTAGATCCTGCGTCATAGTGTCGGGCACGGTGCCCTTGCCCACTACGTTGTACAGTTTAGCATCATCGGCAAATAATGCAATTTAGGCAGGTCTCGAACAAAGATATTAAATTGGACTGGACCCAAGACTGAGCCCTGCGGAACTCCACTGATCACTTCTGACGTTTCGGAGGGAGTACCATTTACCATCACCCTTTGAAGTCTGCCACTGAGCCAGTCTTTAACCCATGCAGTCAATGTTTCTCCTAGTCCCAACGAATTCATCTTGTTCAGTAACCTACGGTGTGGGACACTATCAAAAGCCTTACTGAAGTCCAAATACACGACGTCCAGAGACTCTCCCATATCAAGCTTTTTTGTTACCCAGTCAAAGAAACTGATCAGATTGGACTGGCAGGACCTTCCCTTTGTAAATCCATGCTGATGGGGATCCCTCAGTCTCTTGTCATTCAGGATCGTATCTAATTTGTGTTTAATCAACTTTTCCATTATCTTGCACACTATTGATGTGAGACTTATCGGTCTGTAATTTGCGGTCTCCGACCTGCATCCCTTTTTGTGAAGCGGAATGACGTTAACTGTTTTCCAGTCCAATGGGACTTTTCCTGTGCTTAGGGAAAGATTGAAGAGCACAGCTAACGGCTCTGCCAGGACATCTCTCAATTCCTTAAGCACTCTGGGGTACAGTTTATCTGGTCCCATGGCTTTGTTCACTTTGAGCCTTGTCAGTTCTTGGTATACGCTGCTGGTGGTAAATTCAAAATTCCAGAACGGGTCTTCTGAACTCTCCCTTGTCTGCAGCTGTGGACTGGATCCCAGCGCCTCACAAGTAAAGACTGAGCAGAAGTATTCATTTAGTAGTTCGGCTTTATCGGAGTCTGATTTTACTTAGTTACCATCGGGTTTCCTCAGGCGCACTATCCCGTCTGTGTTCCTTTTTCTGTCGCTAACATATCTGAAAAAGGATTTATCCCCCTTTTTTATTCTTAGCTAAATTTTCTTCCATCTGAAGTTTGGCATCTCTGACTGCTGTTTTAACAGTTCTAGATTTCACCAGATAGGCTTCTTTAGCTTCCAGTCGCTGTGATTGCTTGTAGGATACAAATGCTTTTTTCTTCTGTTTAACGAGTTCCTAGATCTCCGCGGAGAACCACTGGGGTTTCTTATTTCTCCGTTGTTTACTCATTGTTTTTATATAGAGATGAGTTGCTTCCTGTAGGGTAGATTTCAGAGCTGACCACATTACCTCCACACTATCTGCTGTGTCCTGGTTTTGCAGGGCCTCATAGACAAAATCTCCCATGCTCTTGAAGTTTGTACCCTTAAAGTTGAGGACCTTTGTGGATGTATTTGACCTAGTGAAACTCTTCCTGAGGTGAAACCACACCATGTTGTGGTCACTGGAGGCCAACGTATCACCTACCGAAACCTCTGTGACACTATCTCCATTGGTGAGTATTAGGTCCAGAATTGCCTGATCCCTAGTGGGCTCCAATACCTTCTGTTTGAGTCACACTCCCCTTATGGAGGTTAGTAGCCTTCTGCTGCCACTGGTTGTAGTGGAAAGTTTGTTCCAGTCTGCATCAGAAATATTGAAGTCCCCCAACAGTACAGTGTCTCCACGCAGAGTAATGGTCTCGATGTCTATGATTAATTCTTTGTCTATGTCATCCTTTTGTCTTGGAGGTCTGTATACAACACCAAGATACAGGCATTTGTCATTTCCCCTGGCCAGGTTCACCCAGAGGGATTCCCCGGTATATTTCACTCCTGTGATTCTAGTAACTTTGATGTCCTCTTTGGTGTATAGTGCTACCCCTCCTCCGGTTTTGCCTTCTCTGTCTCGACAGAACAAGTTATGTCCTGGTATAGTCATAACCCACCCATGGGAATCCGTAAACCAGGTTTCAGATATTGCTACTATATCTAGGTCGGCATTCCTCACTGTGTTTGCTCGGTCTCCATGGAGATTTTACCTTTTGAGTTAGTTTGTCCCCTACAGTACTGTCTGCAACGTGAGTGCTTACCTCAGACTCAGAAATGGAGTGGCTACTTACCCTACCAGAACGGTTACTTACCACACCATGATGAGAGTGGGTACCCTCCCCCAACTCACCTAGTTTAAAGCCTTTCGGAGCAGGCGAGCCAGTCGTTTCCCAAAGACGTACTTTCCTCTTCTGGTCAGGTGGAGCCTGTAGTCCTTGAAGTGCCTCTCCATGGTCCAGGAATCTGAAGTTCATCTCTCTGCACCATCCGTGTACCCACTCGTTAGTCTTCTGTATGCGATCTTCCCTGGCTCTTCCCTTGCCTCTCACTGGAAGGATTGAGGAGAAGACCACCTGAGCTTCCATCTGCTTCAGCTTCTCACCCAGGGCACCAAAGTCTTCAGATATCTTCTCCGGGGTGTTCCTGGCAGTGTCGTTTGTCCCGACGTGGATGAGAAGCACTGGGTAGTGGTCTTGGGGCTTGATCAGTCTTTCTAAGCAGGTGGTCACATCCTGGATCCTGGCTCCTGGCAGACAACACACCTCTCTTGATTGTAGATCCGGTCTGCATATTGGTCCCTCGGTGCCCCGTAGTAGGGAGTCCCCAATGACTACCACTCTGCGCTTCTTCAGGGGGAGCTGATCCGTTGCCTCCAGAACCAGAGTTATCTGCTGGATATCCTCCTGAAAGTCGTTGGCAGGTCCTTCCTGTAGAATCTTGAACCTGTTCCTCAAGGTGATCTGTGGGGTTGATGTAAAGCTGTTCTGATTGCGTGAAGAGGAAGAAGAAGACGACCTTCTGTGTTTGCTTGTAGAGGTGACCAGCTGCCAGGTGTCAGCATCTCTAATCTCTTCTTGCACCCCAACCGTTTCTTCCAAAGCTGCATGTCTGGTCATCTCGAAGAAGGTCTTGTCTCCTTGTGCCTGTTCGGAGGTTGCTATGTATTCAGTCATTTGTATTTGTTTTTATTGTATATTTGTTGGAAATTTATTTATTTATTTATTTTTTTTAAATCATGTGGTTCAGACACTGACAGGAATAGTGACATTAAAAAAATTGTTGGTCCCTGATCTTCTTTCCTTTCTGTCCAGCTCAGCCCAACTCTGAGTTGCCTCCCAATATTAAAAAATATTTTCCATTGTCTAGTGACCCTTCAACCACCTAAAATGACTGACATCAGCCCGCCTACCCCCTCTGACATGACTGTCACCATCTAACCTCAACACCCCCTGATAGGATCAATTGTCCTCCTCCTAACTTAAAAATATTGCCCTGGTATCTAATGGCACCCTCTTCCTCTCTCCTTCCCCCTGCCTGTCCTGATGATAAAAAAAAACCCACAAAAATAGCCCCTGATGTCTAGTAGCCCTCTCGGATTCTGCACCTCTAAATGAAGCAGAAGTGAGGCCCACTTACTTCTGCCTCCAGGCCGTCATCTCCAAAATCACAGATTCCTGCTCCTCATGGTATATCATGGGATGTACTGGGCAGGGCCAGTCTGCCATATAAAGGCAGGGCCAATCTACTGCAGGAGTAAACCTCAGTGAAGAAACCCTTTAAGCATGCAGCGGCCATTAATGAGCAGGTAAATATGTTAACTGTGCGCTGCAGCCGGTGGTAGTTTTCTGAATCGGATCCTCAGTTTGTCCAGGGAGGAGCCTATCTGTTAGAGCTGCAGGGTGAAAACTAGAGAAATCAGGCTTCAACTCTTGTGAAGCTGAGGCAAGTATACATAAGGTGACCATACGTCCCGTTTTTGGATCCCCTGTCCCGTTGTCCCCACACACAGCTTTGGGACACCGAAATGTCCCGTTTTTAGGGACCAAGCTTGTCCTATTGAACTGGATAATAAAGACTCGTATCGTTTATGAGTAAGCCTCAGCCCCATCACTCCACCGCTGTGCTATCTTATAACTAAGGACATGGGAAGGAGGCACTGGGGGCACTAAGGATATAGGAAGGGGCACTAAGGACATAGGAAGGAGGCACTGAGGGCACTAAAGACATAGGAAGGGGCACTAAGGACATAGGAAGGAGGCACTGAGGACACTAAGGACATAGAAAGGGGACTAAAGAAATAGGAAGGAGGCATTGGGAGCACTAAGGACATGGGAAGAAGGCACTGGGATACTAAGGACATAGAATGGGACACTAAGGACATAGGAAGAAGGCAATGAGGGCACTAAGGACATAGGAAGGGGCACTAAGGAAATAGGAAGGAGGCACTGGGGGCACTAAGGACACAGGAAGGAGGCACTGGGGGCACTAAGGACATGGAAAGGAGGGAGGGAATAGAAAGGGACAATTGTTGGGCCTAAGTGCAGAAAGAAAGAAATGAAAGAAAGGATACAGTCAGAAGGAAACGCAACCAGAGACTCATGAAATCACCAGACAGCAAAGGTAGGAAAAATGATTTTATTTTCAATTTAGTGATCAAAATGTGTCAGTTTTGAGAATTTATATCTGCTGTCTATATTTTGCACTATATTTGTCTATTTTTCTATAGTTACATTACATATTTTAAAGTCATCTGCCTTGACATCTTTGAAACCCCCCAAATATAAATAATAATTAACATTTTCTCTGTGTATAGTGTGCTTTGTAGTTTAAAAAAAAAATTTATGGTTACCATTATGAATTAATAAGATATTATGTGTATATGAAAAATGAATGGAAGAAATTGGGGGCAGGATTGGGGGCGGGGCTAGGGCGGGACTGACAATTAATAGATGTCCCCTTTTGATGAAAAAAATAAATGTTCACATTAAATATACACAGCATGTAACACAAACTGCAATACGACAGGAGTTAGCATATCTATATAATCCAATGCCCCTGTAATTTGATGTATATTGGCCGTACCAGTAGGCCATTTAAAGTGAATCTAGGGTTCATATCCAAAAAGAAAATGCCCCTTTAGTCCGCCATTGGCAACTGAGACACTCTCTTCAGGATTTGCACTGGAGAGTCATTGATATGGTGAATGTAGGGTGGGAGGGAGGTGATACTGACAGATTGCTGGCACAAAAAGAACTACATTGGATTTTTGAAGCTAATACTATAGCTCCTTATGGAGTGAATGAAGATATGGATTGGTTGGCTGTTGCTGATTGATTTGCAGCCCCAATCCTCGATATAAAAATTGCTGCGAGCTTTGCAAAATTTCCTCTTTTTGTTAACTACTTTTCAGTTTTCAGCTTTTTTATATGCTGCCCAATATACTGCATTCTTTTGCGCTGTGTTGCTATATTTTTCTGATGTTCCCTCATATATAAAATAATTCTTTAAATAAATAAATTTTTCAAAATAAGCTGCGCTCAGATGTTACTTCTGATGACATCCCTTTAAACCTTGAACAGACGTCATGGCCATTTCAATTGCTCATGCTGAACTTTGCAACTGTAGGATGAATAGAGTGGCGCTAGTTGGTAAACTTTGAAGACAGTATGCTTTATGCCTTTTGAATGATTATGACATAAGAACATAAGAACATAAGAAGTTGCCTCCACTGGGTCAGACCAGAGGTCCATCCTGCCCAGCGGTCCGCTCCCGCGGCGGCCCATCAGGTCCGCGACCTGTGAAGTGGTTTCTGACCACTTCTATAACCTACCTCAAGTTCTATCTGTACCCCTCTATCCCCTTATCCTCCAGGAACCTATCCAAACCTTCCTTGAACCCCTGTACAGAGTTCTGGCTTATCACCTCCTCCGGAAGCTTGTTCCATGTGTCCACCACCCTCTGGGTAAAAAAGAACTTCCTAGCATTTGTTCTAAACCTGTCCCCTTTCAATTTCTCCGAGTGACCCCTAGTGCTTGTGGCTCCCCACAGTTTGAAGAATCTGTTCTTATTCACTTTCTCTATGCCCTTTAGGATTTTGAAGGTTTCTATCATGTCCCCTCTAAGTCTCCTCTTCTCCAGAGAGAACAGCCCCAGCGTTTTTAACCTGTCAGCGTATGAGAAATTTTCCATACCTTTTATCAGTTTAGTCGCCCTCTTCTGCACTCCCTCGAGTACCGCCATGTCCTTTTTGAGGTACGGCGACCAGTATTGAACACAGTACTCCAGGTGCGGGCACACCATTGCGCGATACAGCGGCATAATGACTTCCTTCGTCCTGGTTGTGATACCCTTTTTGATGATGCCCAGCATTCTGTTTGCTTTCTTTGAGGCTGTCGCACACTGCGCCAATGGTTTCAGTGATGTGTCAACCATCACCCCCAGATCCCTTTCAAGGCTACTCACCCCTAGCCGTGTTCCCCCCATTTTGTAGCTGAACATCGGGTTCTTTTTCCCTACATGTATGACTTTTCATTTCTCTACGTTAAAACTCATTTGCCACTTATTTGCCCAGTCTTCCAGTCTCGTTAGGTCCCTTTGCAGGTTTTCACAGTCTTCCGTGTTCCTAACCCTGCTGCAGAGTTTGGTGTCATCAGCAAATCTGATAACCTCACATTTTGTCCCCATCTCCAGATCGTCAATAAATATATTGAACAATAGAGGTCCCAGCACCGACCCCTGTGGAACTCCGCTCGTGACCCATTGCCAGTCTGAGTATTGGCCCTTTACTCCAACCCTCTGTTTCCTGCCTGCCAACCAGTGTTTGATCCATTGGTAGATATCCCCTTGCACCCCGTGGTTCCACAGCTTTTTTAGTAGCCGTTCGTGAGGTACCTTGTCGAAGGCTTTTTGGAAGTCAAGGTAAATGATGTCTATGGATTCCCCCTTATCCATCTGGCTGTTTATTCCCTCGAAGAAGTACAGCAAGTTCGTGAGGCACGACCTTCCCTTGCAGAAGCCATGCTGGCTCGCCTTCAGTTGTCCATTTTTTTCTTTGTGTATATGACTTCTATGTATATATGACTTCTGACCAGTAGTAATTTTGAGGTTTTGGTGTGCAACACTTTATTCTTTTGACTCACCTCAACCCTGATGAAAGTTGGTGAAACGGATATCTGATCGGATGGGGTGGTGTTGCAAAGCTATGTAGAAAAACTTTGACTCATCTATTTACTGCATAAAGTTATTTATATACTCTTAAAAATAAGCACTTTACAAGAAAAAAATAATTTTAATAGAAGAAAAACATTTTAAAATAACAGGATTGATGATGATTCCAGCCAGCCTGAGTTACGTTACTCAGCTGGTATTCTGAAGATCCAGTTATCAATAGTTGCATGCTTGGATGTACTTTGGAATGTGATTATCTGTCTATTTAAGTATCATCAGCTTTTACACCATTGATGTGATAAAAAGCGTAGGAATTTCCTTGTGAAACTGGGCATGTTGATTTGCTCTATATTGCCTCAGGTTCAAACAAAGGGCTAGATTTTATACAGTGCAACTTGTTCACTGATAATGAGAGCAATTCTATAAAGGGCACTCAAAACATGCCTACTTGTAGTCTATCTTATAAAGAAAAGTGAATGTATGCTTTTCTTTATAGAGTACCAGCATGACATATCAAAAATGTGCCTACAATTAAGACGTGATCACTTACACCAGCCACAGAACTTGTGTTTGCACCTAAGTTGCAGGTATTCTCTAATCAACATATGTAAATGTTCATCCTGCCTATGCTGCTCCCAGACTCACCTGCAAACTTAATACCATCATATTTAGGTGCTATGGTATAAAGTGATGTATAGACATAATATTGGCATTTATGCACATTTATTGTTATTAGTCTGTTTTAACGAACAAAAACAGAAGACAAAAAATCCTCCACATATCACCAACAAACGATACCACAATGAAGGAGACAAAAACCAAAGGAGTAAACAGAGATGAGTTCATTGGGTAATTCAAGATGACTCAATACGATTGGTGTTTCAGCCAAAGGGCCTGCATCAGGAGTCAATGATGTAGGATTGATTGGTGAAAGCTATTTACAAATACTTCCTAGCACAACACTTTATTTATCATTGCTGAATTTTACAGAGAAGATTGGGTTATTTTATAGTATTTGGATTGTCCAAAAACAGTTTGGCTTTTCACCAATTAATCCTACATCAATGACTCCTGAGGTTAAGCAGATCCAGGGGAGAAGAAGGAGGAGGTGATTCCCATATTTGCCTTGACCACTAGACTCTTTGCTTGGCTGAGGTAAGCCAACCTTTCCTTTGCTGAACACCTATGAGTCTTGTTCTGAAGTCCGGCTGGGACCAGACCTTGTTACCTATCTCAGGAAGGACTATTGCAGATTGTGTTTGGGGTGTGGCAGTCACAAGCCATAAGCCCATCTCAGGACTTTTGCTTCTTGAACAAGAGACTGTTCCTTGCAAACCTGTCCTGTGAAGTAACAGGGCACAGGGTTTTTCTTTTGAGTCAATAAAGAGGGTTTTTTTTACTGCTTGTGATTGTGTCTGGCTGTGTGGGCACAGGCCCAAACCCAAACCCTGCTCACATTGTTACATACTCGTGTACGAGTACACTCATATATGTTACTAGTCTGATCATTGAGTAGAGCATGTTGTTTTTTTAAAAAAAAATTATTTGTAATTTTCACAACAAATTCACAAGCATGTAATTGTTACAGTAATACAGTTAAGTACAATACAGTACAATACAGTAATACAGTTAAATACAATATTCTCAAAGCAAAAAGAGTTCCCAAACCAATTAAAAAGAAGAAAAATTTTAAAAATAAAGAATTTTGTCATATTATCATTCTTAAATTGTAACCTTTAACCTCTTTCTTAGACCTCAATAAGAGAAAGTGTAGGAGAAACAAACGTAAAGAGATAAGGAGATCTGATCTTGTGTTAAGCTACATTATTAAAGAAAAGGCTTAACGTGATCGATAATATTCCATTTACATTCAATTTTTCACTGCTGGTATCAACTATGGATTAAGTTCTTAACATCCAAAAAACTTCGGAGTTGCTCAGGGATAAAGAAAACATATTTAGTTCCAGCATATCTAATTAAACATTTGCAAGGATAACTTAAAAGACAAGTAGCTCCCAAGTTTTTAACTTCCTGCCTCATACTCAAAAATACTTTCCTACGGTCCTGCGTTGTTTTTGCCACATCTGGGACAATCCATATTTTTTGACCGAAGAAAAGGTTTTGAGAAGAGCGAAAGTATAACCTCATTATTGCATTTAGATCTTGATCAATGACAAAAGAAATAAGCAACGTACTCCTTTACTCAATTTCTTCCTGGGAGCTCTCCAAAATCTGAGTTATATTATTTAAGTCAATAGGTTGCTGTCTCTCAGCTTGGATAAGTTCAGTAGATTTATCCAATTTTTTTAGGAAGATAATATATTCTGTTAAATGGAAGAATCGAATCCAGGGAAAACTTCAAATTATCTATCAGGTATTTTTTGAACATGTCCAAAGGTGTAACTGCAAAAAAAGCCTTAGGAAAATTCAGGATTCTTAAATTGAGTCTTCTATTGAAGTTCTCAATTTGTTCCATTTTTCTCTGATTGAAAATTTTCTCCTTGACAAAGTTATCAGATAAGTTGTGCAATGAAGCAATCTCTTTATCAATTTGATCAAATTTGGTAGTATTTTCCAATTTTATGTTTTGTACTGCTGCTGAGAGGTTATCCAGTTTACTCATGATAGCTGAGACTTCTGTGGCAGATTTGGTAACAGCCGCTTCGAAGTTATGGAGCATCATCTAAATGTTGTCCAATGTCACCTTCGAGGAGCCGATTAACTCAGGTCCTTGCTTAGTTGTAGGCTCGGAATCCTGGCCCGAGGGAGTCTCCCCACTGCGTGGGTGCGTCATGTCCTTCTGGCTTTCAGTATGCACACTCTCAACCTCTTTGTGGTCCAGATTAGGTGGCAAATGCACAGCCGGAGGGGATAAAGATATTTCAAACCCCGAAGCTCCAGAGGCTCCTTCCTCAGGTGCGAATGCCGGGGTTATCCCACCTAAAACAGATGGAGAGATAGCCATGAAGCGCTCCATCGTGGCTTGTCGTGGTGTGGAGGAGTCCGCCAGGAGGATACCCTTGCGCTTAGTATGTGGCATATTGAAATTCCAGCAGCCAAGACAGAAACATGCTGCCGGTATGATTATAATAGAGGAAATTGGCAGAAAACGACAAGAGCGCTCACTCAGGCAGCTATCACGCTGCCGCCATTTTGTTTCCTCTCTAGAGCATGTTCTTACTTGTTTGTGTACAGCACTGCCAATGCTCCCTCAAGGGAGTGGCTGTGTATGTGCAAATTTTTTTTTTCATGTGAGCAACAAGTTCTAAAAACAAACAATTTTTGATCCTAGTATTAGCAATACATTTCTGTACATAACACAAAAAGACCCCCATCACACATATGGTAATTGATTTAGTTTAATTTAATTAATTCTTTATAGTTTAATTTTGTTTGAAGGTTGCGCTGGGTTAGTATTTTTGTGAGCGACCATGTAAAATGTATGCGTTCTGCTTAGAGGGAACATAGAGCATTACATATGTCTAATAGCACTACAGAAATGATGTGTGGTATTAGTAGTAATTGTAGTATTTATATGCAAAATGGCATTGAAGACCTCTACTGATAGTTTTGCACTATTATCGCTACATAAGGGCAAATTGTCATGAGACTACCACAAGGGATCAGTGGTGCCATTTTGGGGTGAGAATGGAGGAAGACCGCTCCTGTCCTATACCTTTAGGCTATCAATGATTTCCCAGGGGTGCTCAGAGGTGTCAAGGGAGGGGGGTGGTTAGTGGTAGTAGAGGGAGGGTCAGATTGGTACAAGGGGGAGGGGCTATGTGATAGGGACAAGGCCTCACTCTGGATTCGGCCATGGGGAAGACAGAGAGGGAGAAGGACGCTGAAAGGACATGGGGAAGCAGAGGGGGGAGAAGGACACTGAAAGCACATGTGGAAGACAGAGGGGGGGAGAAGGACGCTGACAGGACATGGGGAAGATGGGGGGAGAAGGACGCTGAAAGGAAATGGGGAAGAGAGAGTAGGGAGAAGACGCTGGCAGGGAAGAAGACAGATGCCAGACTATGGGGGGAGCGGAGAGAAGAAGATGGGTGCCAGACCAATTTGGAAGGGGGAAGAAAGGGAGAGGCACAGTAACAGAGCAAATGGAAGATGCAGAAGGAAGAGAGACAGTGGATGGAAGGAATTGAATGAGAACATGAGGAAAGCAGAAACCAGGCAACAAAGGTAGGAAAAGAATTATATTTCTTTTTTTTTATTTTGCTTCAGGATAAAGTAGTATATTAGTTGTGTTGATAAAAATTTATAAACATTAGAGGCTCTGGTAGAAACCCATTTGCAAAGTATGTATTCTTCCCAATTAATATTTTCAAATTAATAAAGTCTTTTTGCTTATTTGTAAATGGTTTCTACCAGAGCCTTTAATTCAGTAGCATAATTAAATGAAATAACTATTTCTGAAGTTTATATGGACGGGCGGGGACGGAGGGTATTCCTCGCGGGGACGGGTGGGGACGGAGGGTATTCCTCGCGGGGACGGGTGGGGACGGAGGGGATTCCTCGCGGGGACGGGTGGGGACGGGTGGGACTTTGGCGGGGACGGGTGGGATTTCTGTCCCCGCGCAACTCTCTACTCTGGAATTCTATCCCAAACCATTTAAGAGAAGAAACCCAATTAAACCACTTCAAATCAAAACTGAAAGCCTTCCTTTTCACTGATGCCTTTGAAATCTAAAACTTTATTTTCTGGACCTATCTCAAACTAGATCTCCCCCTTTCCTATGTACGTCCCCTAAATGTCTTAGTATCCTATATAGTTTAGTCTATGGGGTTCCCCCCTTATCCTCCTGATTCCCATTCATTAGTAATGTCTTGTTAACATAGATTTGTATTATTAGTTTGTAAATCCTCTTTTTAAAAAAAATATTTTATACACTGTACACCACTTAGAAGTATGATAAGCGGTATATAAATTATTTGTTGATGCTTTCTTTTAGACATAACTCTGGCCCTACGCTATTAATTTTAGCTATGATATGCTATTAATTTTTAGCTATGACTTCAAGTTTTATTTTTATGCAGTTATGTTATCATTGTTTAGCTATGAATTTTTAAGGTTTTGCTTGTATGTCTATTTTACTATGTTCTTAAAATTATGTATGCATATTCTGTTAACCATGTAGTTGTAAACGATATAGAAATTTTTTAAATAAAATAAATAAACTTGAAACTAGAACAGGCTTTTTAAAATCAGCCCATCCAGCATAGTCTATTTCTGACTCATTGACAAAGCTAACTTCCAGGATCATGGCAAGCTAACTTCCAGGATCATGGCATGTATAAATGAAAATGGTCATAATAAAATTTATTAATATAACATACACTCTGCATAAGAAAGTTCCCATGGGTATTGCTTCTAAAAAAAACAACACCAACCCTTTAGATTATGCTTGTGTACAAAGAGATTAATATGATTTGATCAATGTCTCACAGTATGTGGTGGGTAAGGAAGCTAGACTGTGGTCTCTGGGTCTCCTTTGTACTTTAACCACTACACCACTCTGCCAGCACTAAAAGATGTGCAGATGTTCTACTTTCTTCAAATAGCAATTTTTATAGAACGGCGCTGCTCCTTTTATGAATGCTATAATCACCCTGCCATATTGAGATTTAATTTCTGCAGTAGTACTTGCAGGTCTGCTAAAAAATCAACAAATATGTTGTGGCTTTCTCCATCTGCCAGGATTACTGCAGAAATGTCATCTAGGGATGGCAATATGCTTAAATATGTTACATGAACAAAACTTCCATTTGATATAATAAAACCGGTGTTAAGAATGGCTGAGTAGTCTCAGATTAGAGACCAACTGAATTTTGGTTTGGTTTTGGCTTTGGCACTGAAATCTGCATTCAGCCATGTTTCAGTTTTGGCCAAATATGCTGGTGCATTTTCAGCTGAAATCAAAATTTTTTTTAATGTCTCATGGCTCTCCTCCTCCTCTCCTCCGACCCTAAGAAGCCTTCTTCCTGGACTCATCCATAAGCCACTGCTGTGCTTTTCCTTTCAGCTCTGGTGGTCTAGTAGCCAGTTGGGGCAGTAATGATCACCAGTCACTACTGCCCATCCTGTGTCTGCAATTAAAATGGCTGTTGCGATGTCCAATGGCAGCCATTTTGAGATTGAAGCCAGAATGGATAAAAGTGACTGCATTTGCTCCTGCTTGTGATGGCTCCAGTCTAGAAATGGCTGCTACGACTTCCAGCAGCAATCTTGGGATGGGCAGGAGTGACTGGGGGGTCACTCCTGCTTTGGCTCACCACTAGACCACTTGGGGGGTCTTAGGGGCCATGGAGCGGTGGCGAGCGTTGCCTTGGGGCAGTGGTGATAGCGGCAGTCTATGAGTGAGCTCAGGGGGGGGGGGGAGTGCTTCTTATGTTCTGGAGGGAGGGAGAAGGAAGTTACATAAGAACATAAGAAATGCCTCCGCTGGGTCAGACCTGAGGTCCATCGCGCCCAGCAGTCCCCTCTATCCCCTTTTCCAGCAGGAAATTGTCCAATCCTTTCTTAAACCCCAGTACCGTACGCTGCCCTATAACGTCCTCTGGAAGCGCATTCCAGGTGTCCACCACACGTTGGGTAAAGAAGAACTTCCTAGCATTCGTTTTGAATCTGTCCCCTTTCAACTTTTCCGAATGCCCTCTTGTTTTTTTATTTTCTGAAAGTTTGAAGAATCTGTCCCTCTCTACTCTCTCTATGTCCTTCATGATCTTGTAAGTCTCTATCATATCCCCTCTAAATCTTCTCTTCTTCAGGGAAGAGAGACCCAGTTTCTCCAATCTCTCAGCGTATGAAAGGCTTTCCATCCCCTTAATCAGTTGTGTCGCTCTCCTCTGAACTCTCTCGAGTAACGCCATATCCTTCTTAAGGTATGGTGACCAATACTGGACGCAGTACTCAAGATGCGGACGCACCATTGCCCGGTACAGCGTCAGGATAACTTCTTTCGTTCTTGATGTAATACCCTTCTTGATTATACCTAGCATTCTATTCGCTCTCTTAGCGGCCGAGAATTCCCGTAGTCTGGGAGAGTGACAAAGGAGTAAGGAAAGAGTTGGCGGCTGGGCTGGTTTTGGCCAAAACTGAGTGACAAATTTTGACTGCAGATCTAGTTTCATGCAAAACAAAACAAACAAACAAAAAAATGGTTTTGGGTGCCCTCTTCTCAGATTTAATGGTAAAATTGAAATATCTTTTATTGCCGTACACTGCCGTTAACATAATAGGTACAGAGAAACTTTAAACCCTGTAATCTGTACTCCAGATATATGACATATGAAGAATCCCTATATGATGTTTTTGTGACCACAAAGGTTTCACCTGTAACTGTAACCAAATCTGAGCTTTAGTCTAATTTATTTGGACTAAATTAAGGGGCCCTTATACTAAGCTGTG
This sequence comes from Geotrypetes seraphini, assembly GCF_902459505.1. Lineage (NCBI taxonomy): Eukaryota > Metazoa > Chordata > Amphibia > Gymnophiona > Dermophiidae > Geotrypetes > Geotrypetes seraphini. Next base: position 305,099,404 of record NC_047086.1, on the reverse strand, counting down.
GTAAGCATAATGCATATATTTGGAGAAAAGTCATAATATTTCAGGCGTTTTGCAGTAGTTTTCAGATTTGCACACAATTTGTATTTTTAACACTGGGAGCATGTTTGGGGGCAGAGAGTAGGCATGCCTAGCGCTAATCAGTTAGTGCAGCAACATTGCCATGCAATAACTGATTAGTGCATGGCTAGCACAGAAGCCCTTATTGCCTAGAAAATAGGTGTCAGTAAGGCAGTGGTCTCAAACTCAATCCCTTTGCAGAGCCACATTTTGGATTTGTGGGTATTTGGAGGGCCTCAGAAAAAAACAGGTGATGCCTTATTAAAGAAATGACAATTTTGCATGAGGTAAAACTCTTTATAGTTTATAAATCTTTCCTTTTGGCTAAGTCTTAATAATAAGGTTGTAATTTATAGCTAAAGAGACATAAGATCAAGAAACTGATTTATTTTACTTTTGTGATTATGATAAACATACCGAGGGCCTCAAAATAGTACCTGGCAGGCTGCATGTGGCCCCCTGGCAGGCTTAATTCTTCGAGGGCCCCTAGGCACACAAGTACACTGGGCCCCCCCTGGCTTTGCCCCGCCCCTGCCCCCATTTTTTCTTATTTACTTCTTTATTTCCACTTGTATTTCTTTCTTTTTTTAAAATTCAAAACAAGCAACGATTAGCATACCAGTGCAGTTTTTCTTCTATGCCACCCCTAAATATCTCTGAACAAATTCCCCTTCCTTCCCTTCCCACCTACTTGCCCAGTACTTTAACTCTGAACCCTTTCCATACATATATAAAAGTGTTCAAATATTTTGTAAAGCAGTAATATTATCCAAAATTTGTCTATATTAACAACCATGTTTATAATGCCTCACTCTACGAACATCAACTAACTGTAACCTATATGTATGTATAAACAACCAAATCTGTAACTCCTCTAGTACGTTCCACTCCATGTATGTTAATTTGTAACAAAACAACAAGGCAAGCGGTCCACCAAAGAATCCAACATGAATCAAAAGAAGATTGGTAGAAAAAAGGAGATTCAAATCAGATTTATTCAAGGTGCTTCCAAGAACCATGTCCGATACATTTTGTCAAACAAGGCTAGTCAACGCTAACAGAAAACCATACACACAGAACAAGGATACACCCTCACATCACCCAGTATGAAATAAGTAATCGCAAAATTAAAATTAGAAATATGTAGATAAAGGTTAAACTGAACCGCCAAGAAGCCAAACTGCAAACAGTGAAACACCACAGAAACAATGACACATAGCCCCCTAATACTCTGCAAAATATAAATATAGCAGATCTAAATTTGAAGAAACTGACACATTTTGATCACTATTGAAAATAAAATCATTTTTCCTACCTTTTTTGTCTGGTGATTTCATGAGTCTCTGGTTGCACTTCCTTCTGACTGTGCATCCTTTCTTTTTTCCTCCTGCATGCTTCCTCTCCTCCAGATCTCATCCCAACCAACATTTCTCTTTCTGTCCCTCCATGAGTCCAACTTTTTATTCCTCTCTCCCTGTCCCCTTTCTTTCTTTCCCTGCCCCCTCTTTCTTTCTTTCAGGCTTTCTTTTTTCCTGTCCCTCCCCTTTCTTTCTTTCTCTTTCTCTGCCCTGCTGCTGATTTCACCAAATCACCGCCCTCCATTTCCTCTTGCTTCCCCGACGCGACGTGCCCAGAAGCCTTCCTGCCCGACGTCAAATCTGACGTTGGAGAGGAAGTTCCAGGCCAGCCAATCGCTGCCTGGTTGGTCCGGAACTTCAGAATTGATGTCAGGGGTGGGGAGGTGGGGGGAGGTGGGGAGGGGAGGAAGAAGGCTTGTGGGTCTACCGCGTCGGGGAAGCAGGGGGAAAGCAGATGACCATCACGGCTCAGAAGAGAAGGCAAGGGCCCGGGGCAGCTCTCCTTGCTCTCCCCTAACGCCGGCCCTGCCTTGGAGGGGGAGGGAAGATGAGGCGTTCTAACAGTACGGGGTGAGGAGGAGGCGAGGCAAGAGATCGCTTCTCCTTTGCAGCCAAAATTGTCCTTTTCAGAGGGGCCCCAACACGGCAGCTGTTCTCACAAGCTGCCGGTGGCTTCCCCGAAGTTTTCCCTCTGCTGCAACTTCCAATTTCCAAAAGGGCAGATCGCAGCAGAGGGAAAACTTAGGGGCAGCCGCCGGCAGCTTGTGAGAACAGCTGCCATGTCGGGCCTCCTCTGAAAAGGACAATGTAGGAGTTCCATCAAGAAGTTCGGACCGCGGGGCCCCCAGGATCTGTTGGGCTCAGAGCAGCTGCCCTGTTTGCTCCCCCCTAATGCCGGCCCTAGGGCCCCCCTGACAATTCCGGGCCCTAGGCACGTGCCTCCTGGGCCTATCCTTTAATCTGGCCCTGCCCGGGCTGTGAGTTTGAGACCACTGCAGTAAGGAGTCTCATGCTAATGACCATGTGCTAATTGAGAATGTAGCACATGGCCATTGATTAAGGAAATTGAAAATGTAACCATATTACATCCACACTAGAAGCCCACACACTAGTCATAGTGCAGGCCACTTTTTAGTGCAGCTTAGTGAAAGGGCCCCTAAGATTCCAGATCTTCATAGTCCTGTTTTAGGATAGCATATTTTAAGAGGGAGGAAAAATGTAAACTCCTGGATGAAAAGCAGTACAGTTGTTTCCTTGTTTTATGTGTGGCAATCAGTAAATAGATATTCTTTTCAGTTATCATACCTGATCTGTATAAGGTGCTGGATACAGTTCATACTCTGATTATGCCTCCTCCAAACATTTTCTAAGCTAAGTTTGAGGAGTGGGAAGCTGAGTGCATGATTCATCCAAATTTGTGACATATAAAAGTTATTTGCTGACTCTATGAATAAAAACAATCATATTATTTGCTAAAAAAAAAAAAATTGAATTTCTAAGGTCCTGAAAATCTAGAGGATTCTATACAAACCTCCATATATATATTTTTAGACTAGTACACCACTCCATGTGGCATAATATACTAGTCAATTTTATTACAGTATCCATGAACCTTATTCTTTCTCTGAGATATGGAGCTCTCATGACATCACCAACATCTGGTTTTGGGCAGAGGAACCACATTGAACATGTTCAAATCATAGTATAGGCTTGAACTAAGGAAAAGAAGTCAAATGTAGCTCATCACCATGGTTACTACATGTGATCAAACAAACACACATATGTAACCCAAGGAAGAACACTGAAATTGGTCCTTCCAGGCGGAACAAGTGTTGCCCTATGTCAAGGGTCCTCAGCCTACACCTCACTACACATCTAGTCTGTCAGGTTTTCAGGATATCCAGGCTGAATATACAATGAAGTAGATCTGTACAAGATGGAGGCAGTTTAAAGAAGCCTTTAATATCTAATCCCTTTTTCATTCTTTTGTACAGTACTTCTTTCAAAGAAACAATAGGCAGGTTCTACCCTCCTCATATCCTTCCCTTCAATGTTCTCTTTCCTTTTTACAATTGTATTTCTTTGAGCGTCGGAGCTGTTACCTTGGCAGCCAACGCAAAAAAATGCTAGAGTGGCTTTGTAAAGGAGGGGCTTAGCGAGTCAAGCCTTGTCCTTATTATCTTTATAACCACAAACAATAACAGGCACATTCGTGAACAGATTGTAGTAATTGTCTGAAATGTTAATCTCCACTTTGCCTTTCCTAAGATAGGATACAGCCATGCTTATAGACAGCAGTCTGGGGACTAAGTTTTAGGTTAGGGGAATGGGACAAGTCTGGGAATCTGTTTTGTACAGGAAAATCATCAGATTCATACTTATATGATCTATGCTACTATGACACATCTTTTTTTCATATACAATGCAGACATATTAGAAGTGTATCCAACAACTGTAGAGCTGCCAAGTTACCCAGTTCCAGAAGGAAGACTTTTTGGCCACTCCTGTTTTTTTTAAAGCTACATTCCATAGAGGTGTGGGATTTATAGTCCATGATTCTACCTATTGAAATCAGTGCTGCAGGTTCCATAATGCATCAGGATGAGGCTGGCCTAAAATATCCCTCCTGGAAGTTGGTAACTTAGAAGTTCTGCAACTGCAAACCTGCCAAATTACTCATTCTAAGACGGAGACTTTTTGGCTAGTTCTGATTTTGAACTTGCATCCAAAAGCAGTGTGGTATTTGTAGTCCCTTAGTTTACCCCAGTGTATCACAAACTGTATGCCATGGTGAGATTCTGGGTGTGCCGTGAGAGGCAAGTCAGCCAGAGTATCTCCTCTTCACAAGCGCCTCCCCTGCACTGCACACCTCCCCACCGACATAGTCATTTCAAGGTTAACAATCTCAGGGCCCCAACTGGAGGACCTCCGTGCATGTGTGGAGATCCATATGATGACATCACATATGTATGTGACATCATTGCATCGATGTCTGCGCATGCAGGGAGACCCACCAGCCGCAGCCCTAAGTTTAGTGTACTACAGCTTTGAAAAGTTTGCAAGACACTGGTGTACCCACTGAAATCAGTGCTCTAAGTCCCATAATGCATCAGGAGAGGGTTGTTAGAAATTCATAACTAAAAACTCCCAGTGGAACTGGATAACTTGATAATTTTGTAACTGCTATTACAGTTCTGTAGAATCCAGAACACAGAACATTTAGGCACCTGATTTTTACCATTAAAGTGTTGCTATCAATGAGTTGCTGGTACGTTCAAACTTGTGTTAATTCAATCACCCTTATTGCCTCTTACATTATATCCAATATGTGTGTACATATTTTTCTGTTTAATGACTTTTCAGAAAGAGAAAAAAAAGATCCACTCTGTAGCAGACAATCAGCAGGGAGTGGTGGCATTGACAAAAATACAAGAGGAGAGAAAAGCCAGACAGCCAATTGTGGGTGGGTCTGAGCCCAAAAAGGGCCTCTCTCCCTCCCTTGCCACCCCCAGCATGTTCAGCCTCTCTCTTTCCCTCCCTCCCTTGCTAACTCTCCCAACCCATGCAGCCTCTCTTTCCTTCTCTCCATTGCCAAGCCTCCCAGCCCATGCAGCCTCTCTTTCTCTTCCTCCCTTCCTTGCTTGTCAACCCCCTCAGCCCAAGCAGCCTCTCTCCTTCCCTCCTTTGTCAACCCCACAGCCCGTGCAGCCTCTCTCTTTCCCTCCATCCCTCTCTTGCCAACTCCCTTAGCTTGTGCAGCTTTTCTCCTTCCATCCCTTGTCAACCCTCCCAGTCTGTGCAGCCTCTTTCTTTCCCTCCCTCCCTCCCTTGCCAACCCCCAGCCTGTGCAGCCTCTCTCTTTCCCTTCCTCCCTTGTCAATTCCCCCAATCTGTGCAGCCTCTCTCTTTCCCTCCCTCCCTTGTCAATCCCCCAGCCTGTGCAGCCTCTCTCTTTTCCTCCTTCCCTTGTCAACCCCCCAGCCTATGCAGCCTCTCTCCTTCCCTCACTCCCATGTCAACCCTCCCAGCCTGTGCAGCCACTTTCCCTCCCTCCCAGCTCATGCAGCCTCTTTCTTTCCCTCCCTCCCTTGTCAACCCCCCTCCCAGCATTTGTAGCCTCTCTCTTCATCTTCAGGCCACTGGTAGTGCCTGACTTGGTGCCTGCTAGTGCCTGACCTGAAAGCCTTCTCTCTGACAAAAACCACGAATGCATCAAAGGGAAGGCTTCTGGGTTAGCTGCCAGCAGCATGCAGGACCTTCTGCCGGTGGTCTGAAGATGAAGAGAGAAGCTGCATGGGTGGGTGAAGGTGGGAAGGGAGGGAAAGAGAGGCTGCAAAGGTGGCAAAGGTGGCCTGCGGCTGCTGGGTGAATGGGCCTGAGCCCATACTGGGTCCTGAGCCCATCTGGTCCACCTGTGGCTATGCTCCTTTATCACATATCCTTATAATCTAATAAATAGAAAAGTTCAAACATTTCACAAGTCTTAATAATTTTCAGCATGCATATGACTCCTTAAAATAGAACATTATGTATGAGACATTACAAGGCTCAGGGCAGATTCTTGAAAGTTTGTGAGATACACACAGGCACAAGTAGTTTATAGACCACATTCCAAGTGTGGAAATGTCTGAAACTATAGAACTGGTGAGCAGGGCAGGCCTAACCACAGGCAAGACTAGGTGGTTTCCTAAGGCAGCAGCTTCTATGGGGCAGCAAAAGACAGCTGCAATAAAAGCAAAACAGTAGGGGCTGGATTCTCAAAATTTACTGTGCCTTTAACGATGGTCGCTAAACTGGCTCCACCGTTTTAGCGTGGCAATATTTTACTGGCCGATTATCAGAACAGCTCACCGTGGTCTTTTCCGAACTTCCTAGCAACTTCTGACTCTGCCATGCAAATGTATTACAACAAGATCATTATTATTAAAATGGTAGTAAAATGGGCTCCAAGCAATTCTCTATTATCGCCGGATGATTCTCTAAGCACAGCACTGGATTTTGATGACCAGAAATGACTGGCTGTTCCAGGGGTGCTGGTACTGTGAAAACATGTCTGAAGAATGTGTTTCTGGCTGTGACTCATGTCAAAATTTAAAACAAATACACCATTCACATAAATTATAAAAGTATAATAGTTTTTGAGGAAAAAAATCCCTAAAACATGCGTCTCGGGTGCATGTATTAAAAGTGAGTCTTATGCATGCTTGTTGAAAGCTAATGCTTCCCTCCTTTCCCTCTTTTCCCCTCCATTCATAGTGATGACATGCCTTTGATTGTCACAACAATCCAATAAGGTACGCCAATGATATGCATGCCTACGGTGTAGCTTTCCCTGGCACCTGTGCACATTTACGCCTCTTTCCGTGGACTATTCTATGCATTTGCCAATTGCTATCACTAGTTACTCATCTCATGTATATTTGGCGATCCTCCCCAAACCTCTGCGAACTTCATTTGCTTGCACGGTTCTTTTTCAAATCATTACATTTACGGCCACGATAGAGAATCTGGCCCTGAGTCCTGACAGTTACACAAACTCAAAGAACCATCGGTGCCTAGTTTACCTGTAAAACATTTGCTATTTAAAAGCATTATGTCCATTTATGTTTTTTTCATTTTGAATTGTACCGTAGTATGGAGTGGATGGTCTAGGGATTGGAAATTAAGTAGGAGGGGGGAAGTATAAGGTTAAAGAGTCACTTAGAGCAGTGAGTCCTCTTGTCAGTCAGATTTTCAGGAGATCCACATTGAATATGCATGATATTAATTTGATTATACTGCCTCCATTATATGCAAATCTCTTTCATGCATATTCTTTGTGGCTATCCTGAAAACCTGACTGGCAAGAGGATACTCCAGAACCGACATGGTCAGGAAACACTGACCTAGAGCACCCACTATTCTTGCATTAGCCTATATACAAACGCTAGGAGCCTAAGGACTAAAATGGGGGAGCTAGAAGTTATAGCCAGAAATAAGGACCTAGACATAATAGGAATCACAGGGACATGGTGGTCAGAGGACAACAAATGGGATGTGGCCCTGCCAGGGTACAAACTCTACAGGAGGGACAGGGCGCACAAGAAGGGGGGAGGAATAGCACTGTATATAAAGGACTACATTCCTTCATCCAGATCAGAAACAACAATAAGGGCAGACAGTCTGGAGTCACTATGGGTTAAGCTAACAGGAGGGGAAGGAGCTGACATCAAATTGGGACTTTAGTATTGCCCACCAGGACAGCCAGAAGCAAACGACCTGGACCTGGAGGCCGAACTGAGGCAGGTGTGCAAAAGTGGAAGGATGGTGGTTATGGGGGATTTCAACTATCCGGGAATAGATTGGGACATTGGGCACTCAAATTGCACGAGAGAAACTAAATTCATAGAGGTGATAAGAGACTGTTTCATGGAGCAGCTGGTCACAGAACCAACACAAGGGGATGCCACTCTAGACCTAATCCTCAACGGGCTAGAAGGACCCGCAAAGGAAGTGGTGGTACTAGCACCGTTAGGGAACAGCGATCACAACAAGATCCAGTACAAATTAAACATGGGAACATCAAAGGTGAAAAGAACCACAATGACAGCACTCAACTTCAGAAAAGGAAACTACAAAGACATGAGGAAAATGGTAGGAAAAAAGCTCAGCAACAGCTCAGGGAAGATGAAGACCGTAAAGGAAGCCTGGACACTGCTTAAAGGCACAGTGCTCGAGGCACAAGACCTGTGCGTCCCAAGGTTCAGGAAAGGGTGCAAAAAAAATCGAACTAGAAACCCAGCATGGATAACAACTGCAGTTAATAAGGCGATAAGCGACAAGAAATCATCCTTCAAGAAATGGAAAAAGGAACCAACAAAGGAGAACCAGGAAGAGCACAAAAGGCACCAGAAAGAATGCCATCGAGAGGTCAGGAAAGCAAAGAGAGAATATGAGGAAAGACTGGCAGGAGAAGCAAGAAACGTCAAACCCTTCTTCAGGTATGTGAAAGGGAAACAACCAGCCAGAGAGGAAGTGGGACCACTGGACGACGGAGACAGGAAAGGAGCGATAAAGGAGGAAAAAGAGATAGCTGACAGGTTAAACAAATTCTTCTCGTCAGTCTTCACCAGAGAGGACACATCCAATATCCCAGAACCCGAGGTGATTATAAACGGGGAACACGACGAAAAGCTGGTACAACTAGAGGTAAGCAAAGAGGATGTCCTCAGACAGATAGATAGACTGAAGAGCGACAAATCACCAGGCCCGGACGGCATCCGCCCAAGGGTGCTAAAAGAACTGAGAAACAAAATAGCAGAGACACTTCGCCAAATATGTAACCTCTCCCTAAAAACTGGGGAGATCCCAGAGGACTGGAAAATAGCAAATGTCATGCCCATCTTTAAGAAGGGATCAAGGGGTGACCCGGGAAACTACAGGCCTGTGAGCTTGACCTCGGTTCCGGGAAAGATGATGGAAGCAATGGTAAAGGACACAATCTGCGAACACATAGAAAAAAATGGACAACTGAAGGCGAGCCAGCATGGCTTCTGCAAGGGAAGGTCATGCCTCACAAACTTGCTGTACTTCTTCGAGGGAATAAACAGCCAGATGGATAAGGGGGAATCCATAGACATCATTTACCTTGACTTCCAAAAAGCCTTCGACAAGGTACCTCACGAACGGCCACTAAAAAAGCTGTGGAACCACGGGGTGCAAGGGGATATCTACTGATGGATCAAACACTGGTTGGCAGGCAGGAAACAGAGGGTTGGAGTAAAGGGCCAATACTCAGACTGGCGATGGGTCACGAGCGGAGTTCCACAGGGGTCGGTGCTGGGACCTCTATTGTTCAATATATTTATTGACGATCTGGAGACGGGGACAAAATGTGAGGTTATCAAATTTGCTGATGACACCAAACTCTGCAGCAGGGTTAGGAACACGGAAGACTGTGAAAACCTGCAAAGGGACCTAACGAGACTGGAAGACTGGGCAAATAAGTGGCAAATGAGTTTTAACGTAGAGAAATGCAAAGTCATGCATGTAGGGAAAAAGAACCCGATGTTCAGCTACAAAATGGGGGGAACACGGCTAGGGGTGAGTAACCTTGAAAGGGATCTGGGGGTGATGGTTGATACATCACTGAAACCATCGGCGCAGTGTGCGACAGCCTCAAAGAAAGCAAACAGAATGCTGGGCATTATCAAAAAGGGTATCACAACCAGGACGAAGGAAGTCATCATGCCGCTGTACCGTGCAATGGTGCGCCCGCACCTGGAGTACTGTGTTCAATACTGGTCGCCGTACCTCAAAAAGGACATGGCGGTACTCGAGGGAGTGCAGAGGAGGGCGACTAAACTGATAAAAGGTATGGAAAATTTCTCATACGCTGACAGGTTAAAAACGCTGGGGCTGTTCTCTCTGGAGAAGAGGAGACTTAGAGGGGACATGATAGAAACCTTCAAAATCCTAAAGGGCATAGAGAAAGTGAATAAGAACAGATTCTTCAAACTGTGGGGAGCCACAAGCACTAGGGGTCACTCGGAGAAATTGAAAGGGGACAGGTTTAGAACAAATGCTAGGAAGTTCTTTTTTACCCAGAGGGTGGTGGACACATGGAACAAGCTTCCGGAGGAGGTGATAAGCCAGAACTCTGTACAGGGTTTCAAGGAAGGTTTGGATAGGTTCCTGGAGGATAAGGGGATAGAGGGGTACAGATAGAACTTGAGGTAGGTTATAGAAGTGGTCAGTAACCACTTCACAGGTCGCGGACCTGATGGGCCGCCGCGGGAGCGGACCGCTGGGCAGGATGGACCTCTGGTCTGACCCAGTGGAGGCAACTTCTTATGTTCTTATGTTCCATGGTTAAGGGTTTATTTTTATTTTTAGCAATTGTGAAAAGTAGAAATGTTTTTGTATTATCTTTCTTTTTTTCAGCAATTGAGAAGGAAGTCTGTGGTTTCTTTTAAGCTTTTTAACTTTTACATTATCCTTTTGATGATCAATAGTTTTGGCCCACTATATTCACTTATGCTAACTCGAGGCAGCAAGAAGAAAATGAACAAGTAGCATACTGGCAATAGGAAAAAGTCACATATGTTCATAGCTAGCGGTTGGGATGTGGAGGCGCTTTGGCATCTGATGGGTAACAATTAGAGGTGGTTAAAAAAAAAAATAATCTTCCAGTTTATCCTTAATATTTCATGTCAAGAATTCTCACTAGGCATTATTTATTTCTCTCTTATAGGCAGAGGTTTTTAGATGCTCTCTGGACTTCCACTTATTTTGCTTGAAACTCAGGGATATAATAATAATAATAACGTTATTCTTTTATACCGCCATAACCAAAAGTTCTAGGCGGTTTACATTAAAAAGAGCTGGACAATCAGCGAATTACAATAATACAGTAAAAAATACTTATATTTTAGAATTTCAATAATAAAACTCATTAAGTAATAAACTTATCGAACAAAGTGGTCTTAATTAATTTCCGAAAACTGCAATAGGATAACAGCTTGCTGAATACATTTACCTAACCAAGATTGTTGCCTACCAGCTTGAAATACTAGGGTCCTATCTAAGAAGGTCTTATATCTACACCCATTAATTTCTGGATAAGCAAATAAGTAGAAGTTTCTAGTTTCTCTTGATGGTCTATGCAACACAAAATGAGGAAAAAGGTAAACTGGAGACAATCCCGATATCAGCTTAAAGCAGATACAGGAAAATTTGAATAATACTCTTGCCTCCAAAGGCAGCCAATGAAGTAAACAATAATATGGACTAGTATGGTCGTTCTTTTTTAAGCCAAAAATCAATCTAACAACTGTATTCTGAATTATCCTTAATTTCCTTAGAATTTTTTGGGGTGCTCTATTAAGGGTGTTTTCTCTAACATGTGCTTAGGTGTGTGAAAACACCTTACTACAAAATGCATTAAAACGTTTTGTGGTAACTGGTTTGTGCGTATTAAGTGTGTGGTATTTATTTTTTTATATTTATTTTCTGGAGGGGTCATGTCAGAGGTGGAGAAAGAATATGGACATGCTATCCAGCTAGCACGTCCATAAAGCGGGAACACTTAGGCCCATATTCTATAAATGGTGTCATTTTGTAGGCACCGGAAGGTGCCCTCCGAGTGCCTAAGCAAAGTAAAAAATGTATTTAAATGATGTTTTAAAATTATTTTCAAGGTGCCTAATAAACCGGCACCAGAATTGCGCTTCTAAAGGCACTTAACGGCGCCTAATGCCACTGTAGGTGTGGCTAACTCCAGAAGTGGCATTAGATGCCACATAGGAAGCAGAACGTTTAGGTTTAGGGGGGCCCAGGAGCTCCTCCCTAGCCCCAGCAGAATCCTGTGGCACAGCCTGTCACCTGCAACCAACTCCACTTCCTACTTCCTCTCGGCCTTGTACTTTAAATCTTCGGGGCAGCTGCCACACAGCGTCAATGAGCAAGCCTGTCCCCAGAAGTAGAATGAAAAGTTCTGGGGCAGGCCAACAATTCTCCCTCCTTTCCACCAGTAACATTTTTTTCTCTCTTCCTCCTGCATGCTTCTCCTCTAGTCCTCCTTCTCTCCCTTAACCAACATCTCTCTCTCCCTGCATGAGTCCAACTTTTCACTCGCTGCCCTCTCCCCTTTCCTCCCGAGTGTGACATTTGTCCTTCCCTCCTTTCTGTTCTCCCCATCCATCTCGCCCTCTCCATGATTCCAACCCTTTCTGCCTCTTCCACACTTTCTCTCTCTCTCTCCTTGCCTCTTCCCTCGAGTGACATCCTTCCTTCCCACTCCCCAACCCATGTTCTCTTCCCATGCACCATTTCTCCTTCTCCTCCACCCCATGTCCATTTCTCCCTCTCATCACTCTCACTCCTCCTGTAACAGTTTTCCTTCCTTCCCTCCCCCCAACCCCACTCACAGTTAATATGCTCTCTCCCTATCCACTATCTCTCCCTCCTCTCCAGTGTGTAGCATCTTTCCTTTCCCTCTCCTTCTGCCAGGTCCAGCAGCACCTCTTCTCCCTTCCCTTTCTATGCACCCTGTCCAACAGCAGCTCTTCCTCTCTCCATGTCCAGCAGTACCCCTTCTCCCTTCCCTTTTCTCCTGTCTAACGGCAGCTCAGAGTGCTTTTAACTTGGCCACAGAGCTGCCGCGAGGATAAATTTAGAAGCGGTTTTCATCAACAGCCTCGGGGCCTTTACTTGGCTGGCCCATTACAATGATGTGACTTCCTCTGTTCCTGCTGTTCTGGGGATGCAGAGAAGATGCGGAAGGCAGGAGTTCAGGAAGATATGCGGTGAGAGGCAAGTCAGCTGGCCGGTGTTTCTCTTCCTCCTCTGTGAACTGCGGCACACTTGGAATCTCAGGAGGTACACTAGTGTGCCACGGCACACAGTTTGTGATGCACTGTTTAAGACCTTTCATTGGGATGTTACCATTGTTTGTTTAGTTTGAGGAAGTTTCTTTGTGACCATATACTTAGATCTTTAGCTAGTTTTGATATGTGCTGCAATGTGCAGCTTTCTCTAAGCGTTCTGCTGCACTCTCTGTCCCTCATGTCTCTGATCTCCCTGCAGCTCACAGGCTCTGTGCATAGGCCCATCCCCTGAGCAGTTCCTAGCATTTCCTTCCTGCTTCTCCCCAGTAAGTGCTCCAAATTTATTTTTTTCTTTCTGTTATACTGAGCAGGTGTCTTCCAACTTCATTGCTACTGGTAGGGGGTAGTGTTTTAATATTGTGTTTTCAATCTTTAGGGAAAGGCAGGTTTAAAGTCTTGCAAAACTTGCCTGTCCTTCACTATTGAAAATATGATAATGAAACAACGCCCCCCACTGGCAGAACTGTAGATGGAGGACTCCCGCTCAGCTTAGCAGGAACAGTGCTGGCAGCAGGTGTGTTTTCAGTTCTCAAGGGCCACAAACAGTCCAGATTATCAGAATACTCCTAATGCAGGGGGTGGGTAATTTTGGTCCTCAAGGGCCACAACCCAGTCAGGTTTTCAGGATATCCCCAATGAATATATATGAGATCTATCTGCATGCAATGTCTGTAAATAGATCTCATGTATATTCATGAGGTAAATCTTGAAAACTTGACCAGGTTGTGGCCCTCAAGGACTGAGGTTACCCACCCCTACCCTAATATATATGTATGATATATATTTGCATTCAGTGGTGGTGGTATCCATGTAAATCTATCTCATGCATATTCAATATGGATTTCATGAAAATATAGTCTGTTTGCAGTCCTTGAGGTCTGAACTTGGACAAGCTTATCTTACATCAAGGCCACATTTGAAAGAGTCAAATATAGATGCTTCTTTCCTGACACACTTGTAGTTCTCCTGTATGCTTTGTCTAGGTGATACTTGCATTTTGGTTTCTGCTTTTGGTTGCTGCTTTGACAGTTAATTATTCAACAGCCATGGAAGTGCAGCAGCTACAAGTTATACCAGCAAAATCTAGTCCTAACTGAGCCACTCTTTTGATTTATTGAAGCAAAGCTGCAGCGGTGGATAAAATCATGCTGAGTGCTTTGAAAAATTATGCCACCCTGGCTCTTTCTGTATAATCTTGGTTAAATATTAATTAATTTTTGGAAAACATTTGCATTTCATAACGCTTGCTTAGTAAAGTACAGCCTTCCTCCCCCATTCACTCTCCCAGGGCAGTTCTTGTTCTGGGTTAGATTCTTAGAGGGTCCTAGGTCCAGATAGATAAAAATAAAAATGGACATTAACAAGCAAACACAGAAATGGAGTAGAGAAGTAACTAGTGGTTAAAGTAGCAGGTTGAGAATTGGGAAAAGACCAGGGTTCAAAACTCACTTCTTCACAGATGTTCCCTGTGACCTCTTGCAAATCATGTCACCCTCCATGGCTTCAAGTATAAAATGTAGATTTTGAGCCCTCTGAGGCAGGAAACTACCTGCAGTACTTGAACTGTAATCTACCTTGAGCTTGGATTTGCAAAGACAAGTAATTACTATAAATCCAGCATCTACAGTAAATATAACTAGTCCCTATGGAGTGTTTCTGAGGTTCCCATTGAGCCCAATGGAAAAAAACTAGACAGAACACAAAAACATTCCTGGAAAAAATAAGAAAACATTTAAAAATGGAGCTGCACGATGTATGAAACGATTTCCAGCATACTTGCCAAGTGGCATGAAAACATCTCTCTCTTCTTGCATGTTGCTTCCTCTCTAATGCTGGCAGCACAACCATTTTATGTAGTTATAGACTAGCTGTGTGGTATCAAGATTAGAGAACAAACGGTATGGTGAGGGGATGCTCCATTATATAGAAGTCAGATTCATTGGCTGGGGGGAGAACCCCGCCACAGAGGCAGTAGGGTTTTTGAGAGTTGAAAGGAGGGCAGAGCAAGGACCCCCTCCCTCCTCTTTCTCAGACACCAGCCTGAACCCTTCCCAAGGAGATGTTGTGGGTATTTTGACATGCAGAAAAAAGAAGTTGATGACCGCTGTTCTACACAGTCAGTCTTACAATATGAAAAGTAACATGAGTTCTAGAAAGAGTTTTATAAGTCATAAAAATAAAATGAGTCACATACAAGTCAAAGATAACAGAGAAGAATCATGACAGCTTTTGGGTCTTCAGCAGAATGTGAAACTCTTCTTTTAGGCTTGAGCCTGGAAACCACTGGGGACAGTGAGGAAGGTATCTCTAAAAATAACTCATATGACTTCTGTAGGGCCAGATTAGCACCATGTTGGACTGTAGGCAAACATACATTTGTGAGTCCCTAATTTAGACCCCCTTACTCTTTTATCAGATTCCTCTCACAGAGTCACTTTCACGATATTCTTGTGCCCCCACCCCACACTGCACCAGAATCTTCATTTATGGCCTTTTTCATATACCTGTTCAGAATTAGTGTGTAGAAAGTTGCAGGGCCTAATTCCAGATGAGGTGGCAGTAGCAGATTGTGAATACGTATACCAAAATATCCTGCCTGAGAGAACAACGCGCAGCCTTCACGAAGCACCCGCGCGAAAAGCCCAACTCCAGAGCAAACGATAAGTACTCCTTACAGTTAGAATCTGCATGTTTAGACTACATGTACAATCGTATATTGCATGTCCAGTATCTATAGCCAGCATGTACAGCCTGCTACCGCATGTATAATAGGTATATTACTTAACCGTATATTGCATGTAACCTACTACTGCATGTAACCTACTATTGCATGAAAAACCTGCGACCGCATGTACAACCTGTTATTACATGACTTGTCCGGTTAATGCACGACCAATTTTTGCAAGACCAATTACTGTCTGTTACTGCATGACCTGGTGCTACTGACATAACCAGTCACAGCTGTCTTTCTCCATATATTCAACCTCTTACCACTATGTACCATATGATTATCCTTCTATCCCAGATATAATCCTTCCCTACTTTCACACCGTAAGTTCTCCCCATGCTTAACCTGCTCTCGCACCTTAACTAAGTTTCTTACACTCAGCTTGCACTGACTACACAACCAATCGTACTCCACCTCTACTCATTCCTATTGATCGCTGACGGCCCCTAGCTGCCACTCCCAGTCAGGCATTCAGTCCCTACTTCTCACAACCCGAACCGCACATCCATCCCACAACATGGCAATCTGCAATAAACAGCAATTACTATTAGGGATACTATACCTATTATGCTCCAAATGCTGGGGCAATGAAGACAACCCCCCCAACCTATGCACACCTACCCCATCCCCTGGCTCAGACCAGTCAAACTAAATAAGCCCTCCAACCCCCTCCAACTCCTACAAAACCAGCCAAGACAAGACCTTCATCAAATCACAGTATTAAACACCACCCGCAAACACCGCAAACCACACAGGAACAAGTTCTGCAACAGAAACATAAAAAAACTAACATACTCCGAAATCCCTACAGCAAATAGTTACGAAAACATTAAGGGATACTACCTAAATACCCGCTCCGTGAGACACAAAGCCCACATAATAAATGATTGGATACTACAAACAAAACCTGATCTCCTGTTTCTGACAGAAACATGGATGATCTCTGACACTGACACCATCATGAAAGAAATCCTACCTCAAGGATACAAAATTATCCCACTATCAAGAAACTGGAAAAAAGGAGGAGGACTAGCGATCATCCTAAAAGAACACTTCGACTACATCAAGACCGACTCCAAATCTTCAGAAAACCTTGAAATACTAACTTGCAAAATCACTAACGCTGAGTTAGAAGAATCACTGATCACAACTCTATTCTATATTCCACCCAAAAAATGGTCAAACGCAAAAGAGGGGGGTCACGTGATGACGCTGAGCTGAGCGGCGGCTCTCTGCTCTAGCTCCGACCCTCTCGCGCTTTATTTTTCGCAAAAATTGCCGTTTACCACCTCCTCCTCGTTTCCTGTTGGCAGCCCGGTGGATCGGAGTGTGCTGCAGTGCAGGTGACTGTGCGGGATACTTTATGGGGTGGATTTTGAGAGAGCTATGCCCGTTAAGACCCCGCGGCCGACTAAGACCCAGCGCGCGCATGAGGTATCGAGCATGGCGGCCGCTTCTTCTTCCCCTCCGCCGAGGGTGCTTCTCCAGGACGACGCGGTCAAGGAACTGACCAAAAATATTTCAGCGGCCATCGACGAGAGGCTGACTAAACTCCAGGCCACTGTTGATGATATTAGAGACTGCCTGGAGCGTCATGGCCAATGTCTTCAGACCGCAGAGACCCGTATTGCTGCTCAGGAGGATCGTTCGGTGGAGGTGGAGACGCAGATCCAGGCCCTGCAGGCGAGATGTGCAACCCTTCACGAGCGCCTTGAAGACCAAGAGAATCGCGGCCGCCGAAACAACATCCGGCTGGTGGGCTTAGCGGAGACCATGCGGGACGCTGAGCTGCGAGAGGTCATGGAGAAGTGGCTTCCTGAGGCGGTGGGCTTAGTTCCAGCGGGGTCGCGCACCTTGGTGGAGAGGGTGCATCGCTTGGGTCCCCGCCGAGAGACTGAGGGGCGGCCTCGGCCTGTCATCGCCAGGTATTTGAATTTTGCGGACAAGGCGCAGGTGATGGCCCTCTATCAAAAAAAGGGCTCGCTGGAGTACGGGGGCACCAAGTTGTTGCTCTTTAATGATTACTCGGCTGAGGTGGCTGCTCGACGCCGTGCCCTGGCGCCCTACTGTTCTGAGCTCCGCAACAGAGGCCTTCGCTTTGTAGTGCAGTATCCAGCCCGAGTGCGGGTCTTTGAGGCAGGAGGGCCGAAGGTCTGTGAGGATGTGGAAGCGCTCCGGGCCTACATTCAAGCCCTGGCGCCTATGCCTCCGGCGCCCTGAGGTCTGCTGGACTTTAGTTGGCTTTCTCTGTGGTTTACCCCTATGTTTTGGGGCTTGGTTGCTGTTGACTATGTGATCCAGGATTCCGCGCCTGGGGGGCTCTGGAGGCTGGTCATGTTTTCCCCTTCACCGATTGGCCCTATAGTTCATCATCTTCCAGCCTGTGGTAGCCTGGGCGCGGGCGTCTGTCTCCTGGGATGGGGCTTTTGTCCTGACATCTTGCCTGAATTCCACAGGAGGGGCCTCCCTGATGTCATCGTTCCGTGGGCCCCTGTGCAGAACCTATCCTTTCGGGCCCTTTTGGAGGTTACTGTGGTCCCTTCCTGGAGGGGCGCATGTTAATGGAGTTGATGCCCTGCTTGAGTATTATGGGCCATAGCTGTTGCTCTGGACATAAGTTGACTTTATTGTCCTCCGGTTCTGTTTTTTCTTGTCTGACATTTTTCCCTTTTTATTCTCATTGTTCTTTTTAGTATTGAGGTATTGGACAGGGTTCTCTTGTCCTCTGGGGGTGGGGGGGAGGGAAGCTCTTTCTTTCTTGATAGTGCGAGGGGGTGGGGAGAGCTTCTACCATTTGTTTTTATTGTGATGGGGGGTGGGGTTGGATGAAGAGTCAGCTGGAGAGGGGGGGGGTTGGGCTTGGAGGGGGTGGGGTTTGTGTGTATGTTGGTGAGTGGTATGTTTGGGTGTTGGTGCTTGGGGAGTGTGGATGTAAGGGGTAGGGGGGTGGGCTGTCTACGGGGGGAGGGATCTCTGTTTCTACGGGGTGCTTGGCGTTTCGGCGCTTGGTCTTGGGGGTTTGGCTGGGAGACCCCCAGGGCTTGTGATAGGCTTTGGAGTGCTTGGTTACTGTGGCAGGGTATTTCCCATGGATATGGCTGATCTCATTTGTGTCACGTTGAATGTGGCGGGCATTAATTCTCCTGTGAAGCGCTCCAAGGTGCTCTCTTTTCTGAAAAAAGAGAAGGTCTCGGTAGCCTTCCTCCAGGAGACTCACCTCACGGTGAGTGAACATCAGAAGCTGCAGCGCGACTGGGTGGGCGAGGTGGTTGCGTCCTCTTATAATTCCAGGCAGAGGGGGGTCGCCATTCTTATTCACAAGGCTGTAGTAGTGGCTACACATAAGATAATACGGGACCCTCAGGGCCGCTATATTATTTGGGCAGGGACATTATCTGATAAACCTGTGGTGTTATGTAATGTCTACGCTCCTAATGTTTATTCTCACTCTTTCTTTTCCTCTCTCGTAGCTCATCTGATAGTACTGCCGAACTATGAGCTCTTGGTGGGAGGGGACTTCAATGTCGCTAGCGACCCTTCTATTGATTGTAAGCCCCCGAGACCAGTGGCGACGGATAACGAGCGTCAGGGGGTGAATTTTCTGCTGGGGGAGTTGGATTTCCAGGATGTGTGGAGGGTTTACCACCCTGGAGAGGTTGATTTCACGTTTTTCTCCGGGGTACATCATTGTCATTCTCGCCTGGACTATCTTTTACTTCCTTCTCGCTCCATTGGTAGGGTGGTGCGCACGCACATCCTGGACGTTCCTTTCAGCGATCATGCTGCTGTGTATATGTCTCTAAAGTGGGGAGGGGGTTCTGCTGCTGATCGTATTTGGCGTTTTAATCCCTCCCTCTATTTGGATAGTGACTTTCATACTTACCTCATAGAGGAATGGACTAAATATCGGCAGACTAATGAGGGGACTGAGGTTTCGGACACCGTATTTTGGGAGGCGGCGAAAGCTTACCTGCGTGGGTGTATCATAGCCTATTCCATTCGCAGGCGCAAGGCGCGGGACGCTGAGCTCACGTCGTTGTCCAAACAATTGCGGGAGCATAAACTTTATCATATCAGACATCGCTCCGAGGAAGCTCGTCAATCGTATCTTCGTCTGCGTAAACAGATCAATGCCATCCTCACTGCCAGGGCTTTAACTCATATTGATGTTTACAAGTTTAAACTTTATAGGTGGGGCAATCGGGCGGGGAAACTTCTGGCTAATCTTTTTCGACCCTTCCGTCGAGCCGCGCGGGTCGTGCGTATTAGAGACACTTCTCATGTGTTGCATACTGCTGATGCTGCGATCCACTCTCAATTTGTGCGCTTTTATAGTGATTTGTATGGTCCGGGTGCATGCGATGCTGAGGCTCGGGATCTTTTTTTCCGGGACTTGACTCTCCCCCGCCTTACTGACACACATCGCGATATGCTCAACGCCCCTATTACCTGCCAGGAGATCTCCGTGGCTATTGGCAACTTGAAACTTGTTAAGGCAGCGGGCCCAGACGGTATGGGGCCTGAGTTTTACAAGATCTTACAACATCATGTTGGCCCTGCTTTGGGTGCCATGTTCACGGATATGCAACTTACTGACAGACTTCTTCCGGAGCAGAACCATGCTCATGTAGTGGTGCTTCCCAAGCCGGGCAAGGATCCTGAACTTGTGGGCTCGTACAGACCCATCTCCCTACTTAATCAGGACATGAAGCTGCTCACGGCCATTTTAGCTAAACGCCTGGCTCAGGTAGTTCCGACACTCGTGCATCCCAACCAGGTGGGATTTGTGCCTGGTCGCTTTTCTTCGACTAACATTCTTAAAGCATTGGTGGCTTTACGGGAGGGTAGGGGTCGCCCTGGAGATGATTTGTTGGCTAGTTTGGATGCCGAAAAGGCTTTTGACAAGGTCGTCTGGCCTTACCTTTTTTGGATTTTGCAACATTTTGGTATCACTGGTTCGTTTCATGCCTGGGTTGTTTGCTTGTATACGGCTCCGACCGCTCAACTGCTCATCAATAGACAGCGTACGACTTCCTTCCCTTTGCGGCGGGGGACCCGGCAGGAGTGCCCCCTCTCGCCCTTACTGTTCATCCTTTCCCTTGAACCCTTGGCGGCTAAGATCAGAGACTCTCCTGGGGTTGAAGGCATTCGAGTGGGTAGAGAGACTTGCAAGATCACCATGTTTGCGGATGATATGTTGCTGTTTGTGGGTAATGCCCGGGTCTCTCTTCCTTGCATAAACTCTTACATTGCTTCCTTTGGGTCTTTTTCGGGACTTAGTATTAATTTCGGTAAATCGGAGGCTCTTCCTGTATCTGTGCCCTGCGCCTCCCGCGTTCTGCCCTCCTTTCCTTTTCGGTGGGCAACGGGGGAGCTTAAGTATCTTGGTATATTTCTCAGTGCTGATTGGGTTGCTGTCTATCGGCGTAATATTGTGCTTCGTCTTGCCCAGCTCCGGGACGCTTGTCATCGCTGGGGGGACCTTCTCTTTTCGGTCGTATTGCCTTAGTCAAGATGGTTTTGCTGCCCAAGATTCTTTACCCTCTGCAGATGATCCCTCTATGGCTACGGGGAGCGGAAGAACGGTCCTTTAGATCTTTTATTGGTTCTTTCATCTGGCGCAATCGGCGAGCGCGTATTGGCTATTGGAGACTTACGCAGAGCAGGGAGCGAGGAGGATTGGCGCTTCCAGATCTGCGCCTGTATAACGTGGCTGCTCTGATGCGTTGGGTACATGAACTTTTCACGTCGAGTTCCCGGTTTGCCCCCTCAGGCCTGTTTGATTCTTGGGTGACCCCCCACAGCGCGTTGGCCTGTCTCGATGTGCCTTGGTGGCGGCGACCCCGTGGAGGCTGCAACTCTTTGTGGCTGGACCCGTTGCGGCGAGCATTGCTTTGGTGGCGGCGGCGGATTGGAGGGGGAGAGCGGAATCATTGGGCTTTTCAGTTCGTCAGGAGTAATCCTATGTTTCCGCCAGGTGTGGGTAGCTATTGCAGTTTGACGGCCAGTCTTGGTGCTGGTTTTTGCTTGGGGCATGTCTGCTCCTTGGCTTCTGAGTCTGGGATTTTCCCTTCGTATGATTCTCTCCGTCGTCACTGGTCTCTCCCTAAAATGCCATTTTTTGTTTATTTGCAATTGTGCCATTTTTATGAGGACCATAGGAGGCGGTGCCCCCTGGGATCCCAATTCTTAAAGGTTGATCATCTGTTTCTCTCTCTCCCTGCTTCTTTAAATTCTTTGTCTACTTGGTATGGATTGGCCCGGGCAGAACGGCCGGACTCTCAGCTCTGTCAGGTGGCCGCTAGGTGGTCCGCGGACTTGGGGGAGCCTGTTGGAGTTGAGACGCTGGTGGCCTGTTTTACTAACATTCCTAAGGGGGTCCGTAATGCTCAGCTGCAGGAATTGCAGTTCAAATTGTTACATCGCACTTATATCTCCAGGGACCGGGGAGTACGAACGGGTCTTTGGGACTCGGATGTCTGTGTTAAATGCAAGCGTATGCGTGGCACCCTTGTGCATATGTTTCTAGAATGTCCGGTATTGGGCACTTATTGGAACGGAGTGCTGGACTTTCTGGCCCGCATAGTGGAAGTGCCTTTTCAATGGTCTTATTTACTTATTCTGTTGGGTTGTGAGGGGGAGGTGCTTGAGCAGGGTTTGGGAGTGGAGCACTGGCGCTTCTTATACATTGCGCTGTTAGTGGCCAAGCATGGGGTGCTTCGCCTGTGGATGGATGCGGATGCACCTGCAGTGCTGGGGTGGAAGCGCTCCCTGGCTGAGGTGGCCAGATGGGAGCTCCGCAGCTGTCAGGGGATGTTGTCTGCGTCTCGCCACATCTATCGTTCTCTTTGGGATGCCACCTTGTTGGAAGTTGGCTCTTTATGATTGATTGTGGTTAGCGCCACTTTACCTCCGTAGACAGAGGGGGGGGGGGTATGTCTGGGTTCTGTGTGTATGTGGGGTTGCTTGGGGCATGGCTGTTGGTATGGCTGTGTTGTCTGGATGGCTGGGATTTGGGGTGCGTTGTTTTTTTCTTTTCTTTTAATTGAAAACTAATGAAAGGCACTGATCAGCTTCTAGTGTCTTTACTGTTCTTGTTGGGGATTTCTGATACTGCGGTTGTATGGGCTTGCGCTCACTGGGGTTTTGTGGGGTCTGTACCTCCTCCCTTTGGGCTGGGGGTTTCATGTTAGCTTTCATGTTTCTCAGCCCTGTATATTTAATGTTCCCTATTGCATTGTTGTGATTGCTCAGTCCTTTCTGTTCAATAAAAATTATTTCAAACAAAAAAAAAAAAAACGCAAAAGAGGAATTCGCCGAATTCCTTACCCTATCTACCCTAAAAGGATCATACAACCTGCTTCTGGGAGACATAAACACTCACCTAGAACAAAAGACAAAACCAGAAATAACAGAAATTGCCAACTTCCTAATGTCACTGGACTTTCCTAATCCAGACGCAGAAATAACCCATGAAAAAGGACACAAACTAGACTTAATCACCTTCTCCCACAAAGAAACAATAGACCCCAAAATACAATATTACCCAGGAACCTGGGAAAAATGCATCTGGTCAGACCACTACATTGGCAAGTTCAATTTACACTGGCTAAAACAGAATACACAACAAAAACACAAAAACGTCAACACGAACACAATAACCAGCCGTGGCATTATTAACCCAACCGAATTCTGGACCCACTACGAGTTACAGCCCATAACCAATGAAATTCAGGACTTCCCCACAAGATGGGAAACTTACAGCAAAGAACTCCTAGACCAAATAGTACCATATAAAACATACAAAAAGAAAAATAGACCACCAAATGAATGGTTTGACTGTGAACTACTAACCACCAAACAGGAACTAAGAAAATTGGAGAGAATCTGGCAAAAAACAAACAATGAATCAGACAAGACAAGCTGGAAACAAAAAATGAAAATATACAAAAATCTGATAAAAGAAAAACGTACTAAGCATTATGCAAAAAAAATTGGTACTTCAAAAATAAACAGCAAATAATTATTCAAACTAGTAAAAACAATAACCGACACAACACAAATACTGAAAAAGGACAACGAGCCCACTCCATCGGCACAAACCCTAGCCAACTTCTTTCAAAATAAAATCGCTGAACTAAGAGCAACTCTACCCACAACCACAACAAATGCTCTTCAATACCTCGAAACCCACGACCAAGACACCAGAGTAGACATGATATGGGACCAACTTGAATACCCAAACTGGCATCAGTTCCTAAATTTATTCAACAAGTACACCAAATCTAACTGTCTACTTGATGCTTGTCCCCCAAAAATTATGACAGTTGCCCCTCCAGAATTTAAAAAGGAACTATTCGCATGGTTAATAACCGCCCTTACAAGCGGAACATTAAACAAAAAAATGGGTCACATACTAATCACTCCAATCCCTAAAGATCAGAAAACCTCTTCAGCACTGACATCCAATTTCAGACCCATAGCAAGCATTCCCCTTTTCACAAAGATACAGGAAGGATTGGTCAACCTTCAACTAGTAAACTACCTGGACAAATTTAACATCCTTAGTGAACACCAATCAGGATTCAGGAAAGGATACAACACAGAAACTGTCTTAGCCTCCTTACTGAACCACCTCTATGATCTCTTTAGCAAAGGCAAAAGCGCACTGATTCTACAATTAGACCTCAGCAGCACGTTCGACCTGGTAGACCATGAAATCATGCTACTGTGCCTTGAAGTAATGGGAATTTCTGGAAAGGCAAAGAAATGGTTCCAAGAATTCCTAACAAACAGATCCTACCGAGTAATCAGCAATGGAAACTACTCCAAACCATGGAAAAACCCGTCAGGCGTGCCTCAAGGTTCCCCACTATCGCCCACCCTTTTCAATATCTATATCGCCTCCTTAGGCCACCTCTTACAAAAACTAAACTTAATACATTACATTTACGCAGATGACATATCCATTCTAATCCCCTTAAACGACATCACAAAAGAAATTATAGACAACCTCTCAAACATAATGACCGAAATCGATAAATGGACCACCAATTTCAAACTGAAACTAAACGCAGAGAAAACAAAAGTCTTTCTGGCTAGTCCTAATGACAAAATTACGAGAACATCGATAAAAATAAACAATCACGAATACCCAATATCCAAAAACATAAAAATACTCGGTATCACTCTAGACACACACCTAACTATGACTGACCACACAAACTCACTAGTGAAAAAATGTTTTTTCACGCTATGGAAATTAAGGACCATAAAAAAATACTTTGATCCAACATCATTCAGGCTGCTGGTACAGGTACTGATCCTATCCATCCTGGACTACTTCAACATCATCTACCTGGGTATCCCACAAAAAACAATAAAAAAACTGAGACTAATACAAAACACCGCCGTTCGCCTAATTTTCGGACTAAGAAAAAGTGACCACATCAGCCCCTACTATAAAAAGCTACATTGGCTACCAATAGAAGCTCGAATATTATTCAAATTTGCTTGCATCTGTTTCAGGCAAGCCTGGGGACTAGCACCCTCCTACCTACAATCTCACTTCATCCTACACAACCCCACCCGTACAACCAGAAACAAAAACATCTTTGCATACCCAAAGATTACAGGCTGCAGATACAAATCATACCTGGACAGAACCTTTAAGTTCCAGGCGAACAGACAGCAAGTTTGGCTGAAAAACTACATAAACGAACCCAATCTGACATACAGTGCATTCTGAAAAGCGATCAAAACCGCCCTCTTCGCCAAATTCATTGACTAAAACTGTCCCCTCCCCCACTAGGACTTCCCCGCTGTAAACGCCTTTTCTCTCTCTCAAGAAGCTCCTTTCATGTATTCAGGTATTCTCTACCCATAGAACTCCACTTAATATGTTAGTACCAAAGCATTCAGGTACTCACTATCCATAGAACTCCAATTAATACGTAAGATTCCCTTTTAGATTATTGTTTAATATTTAGACTCATTGTATGGTATTGTACTTAGACTTACTGTATTGTATTGTATTGTATTGAGACATTGTTCGGTATTATAAGTAGACTTATTGTATTGTATTAAGACCTTTTTTTATTCACTGAATGTCCAGCCTTCTTACAATGTAAACCGCCTAGAAGTCGCCTGACTATGGCGGTATAGAAAAATTAAGTTATTAGTATTATTATTATTATTATTAAAAAAGGACTACAAGCACATGCATTGGGTGGAGTGCCTGTGTGTTTAGAGCTGGGAACTGGGAACCAGGAAAGCTAGGCAAGTCATTTTAGCCCTCAGTGCCTCTCTGGACTACCCCAAAAGGTGGAATTGAAGGTCAAAATGATATATCCAAGGTAGAAATCTACAAAGACTTCAGTATCAAAATAGCTTCAGAAATGGGAAAAATGGTGTGAAATGATAGGTAGCTTGCTTTGGTGCCTCTAAAAGGATGTCCCAAATGTGTGATCCTGAATTAGCCTTGCTCAAGACCATTCTTTTATTGCAGAAGGAGTTTCCCTGATGCAGCCTCTCTGGGTGAAACATAATGTTATGTCAGAAATGGTTTGATTTGCCAGTTAATAAAGTGGAGAGTGTTCCACGTGAAAGAGTAGCAACAAGATTCAGATAAGTCCGGTTAAATTTGAATTCATTATTTGGATGAACATATTAAGGATTCTGAATTCTGATGATTGATACTTGATGGACCAATGACGATGTGACAGAGATCCAATAAGTTGGCGATTGGGTCAAGTCTGGTGTATACTATCTGAAGGTCCAAAAAGAAAAGGAAGTAGCATTATTAGAAAAGTTTTCAAAGGAATTATGCCTAAGTGGGGTAAATTTTCCCCAGCTGAAAATTTCCCTGCACTTACCCCTGGATTCTAGAAAAGAGTTGCCCAAAGTTGTCCAAATTTGGACTCACACTCGGATTCATGAATAAACTAATTAGTCAATTGGGTGCCAACAACCAATTATTGATAATAGTTGGAGAATTGGCACTAATTTGGATTTACATGCACATCTTCCTATTCACTATTCTAGAATGCTGCGCGTGCAAAATGTCTCATGTGCAACCCAAAAGGGGGTTTGGCCATTCCATGGGAGGGACATGGACAGATGAGGGGCATTCCAATTATTTATGAACTGTGTTGTACAATAATGGGTTTACACCTCCAACTTGGGCACTAGCATTTACAGTATACCAGGTTTCAGTTGGCATAAGTCCATAAACCCAAAGCTGGGCATGGGAATCTGCTCTAAGTGGTATTCTATAAAGGGCACTCGGACACCAAGAAATTTTCTAAAGATGGAGAAAGGGGAATCATGTTGGGGGGGGGGGGGTAATTCATTTTTTAAGTTGGGGCAGGAGGGTCTTTTCAGTGGGAGCAATGATCTGCTAGTGCTACTTGACTTAAGCGCAGCCTTTGATACAATCGATTACCAACTCCTATTGCACCGACTCACAGACCTTGGAATCAAGAACTCCGCCCACCAATGGCTCACCTCCTTCCTCCACCAAAGAACACAAACTGTACTACTAGGCCCAAGCAAATCTGACCCCAAATCCAGCAAATACGGAGTCCCCCAAGGTGCTCTATTGTCCCCACTCCTATTCAACCTCTACATTAGACCAGTCATAGATATTGCTCATAAATACAACATTAAAATCCACTTCTATGCTGACAACCTCCAGCTACTGCACCCGCTAGGTGAATACCGATCTTCAGTGGCGTATCAAGGGAGGGGGCCCGCCCTGGGTGCACGGCTTGGGGGGGGGTACACAGCTGGCCAGGTCCGGGTCCTCCTGCCCTTCCTTTCCCCTGGTCCGCGCCGCTACAATCTTACCTCCTCACTGCTGCTGAAACAAGAAGTCTTCTTTCCGACGTCAATTCTGACGTCGGAGAGGACGTTCCAGGCCAGCCAGTGATTGGCTGGCCCGGAACAACCTCTCCGACGTCAGAATTGATGTCAGAAAGAAGACTTCTTGTCGGCGATTAGTTTCAGCAGTGGAGAGGTAAGATTGCAGCGACACGGACCGGGGGAAAGGAAGGAGAAAGGCACATTTTATTTTTCCGCGGCAGGGAGAGAAGGATGTAGGCAGGCAAGCTGGCTGGCTATAGTGCGGCAGGGAGGGAGGGAGATAGGTAGGCAGGCAGGCAGGCTGGCTTTGGGGGTGGACAAAATCTGGAAGGCAGTGGGGGGACATAAGGAGGCACTGGGGGCACTATGGACACAGGACGGAGGCACTGGGAGCACTATGGACACAGGGAAGGAGAAAGGAGGGGTGGGATCAGAGGTTCCTTGTAAGGGGGGGGCGGTCAGTGTGGGAGAGGTTTGCGGCAGCAGGAGGGAATGGGCATCCATCCTGCTGATTTTTTGATACCGGGGGGGGGGGGGGTGTTTCAAAATCTATGCCATAAAGAAAAAGAAAAAAGCCCTAACTGCTGAGTGGCAGGAGACTTCTTTAGGGCTTTCCCTGCCGCTCAGCTCTTTGGGCTTCCCCAAACTGGCTCTGCGAATGTGTCGAAATTGATCTCAGAGCGATTGGTGGGATGGGATTATAGTGAACTTCCATGCAAATCATTTACATGGAAATTTGTAACATCGATTGTTGTTCCACAATCAGCCAAAAAATTGGCCCAACAGCGACTCACATGGTCTTAGCGACCATGTTTAGTGCATCTAGCCCCCAGTCAACATATTTAAGGAGAACATAAGAATAGCCTTACTGGGTCAGACCAATGGTCTATCAAGCCCAGTAGCCCATTCTCACGGTAGCCAATCCAGGTCATTAGTATCCAGCCAAAACCCAAGGTGTAGCAATATTCCATGCTACCAATACAGGGCAAGCAGTGGCTTCCCCCATGTCTTTCTCAATAACAGACTATGGAACCTCCAGGAACTTGTCTAAACCTTTCTTAAAACCAGCTATGTTATCCGCTCTTACCACATCCTTTGGTAACATGTTTCAGAGCTTAACTATTCTCTGAGTGAAAAAATATTTCCTCCTATTTGGTTTTAAAAGTATTCACATTGTTGGTATTGTATTGTATTATTTTACAAAATCAATAAAACTCTTTGAACTTAAAAAAAAGAAAGCATTTCTGTGTAACTTCATCGAGTGTCCCCTAGTCTTTGTAATTTTTGACAGAGCAAAAAATTGATCCACTTTTACCCGTTTTATTCCACTCAGGATTTTGTAGACTTCAATCATATCTCCCCTCAGCTGTCCCTTTTCCAAGCTGAAGAGCCCTAACTGTTTTAGTCTTTCCTCATACGAGAGGAGTTCCATCCCCTTTACCATCTTGGTGATTCTTCTTTGAACCTTTTCTAGCGCCACTATATCTTTCTTGAGATAAGGACACCAGAATTGAACACAATACTCCAAATGAGGTCACACCATGGAGCGATACATGGGCATTATGACATTCTTAGTCTTGTTAACCATCCCTTTTTTAATAATTCCCAGCATCCTGTTTGCTTTTTTGGCCGCCCCCGCACATTGGGTGGAAGGTTTCATCGTATTGTCTACAATGATACCCAGATCCTTTTTTTTGGGTGCTAACAAGACTCAGAAGTGTCACACAGAACTTTGGCCTGCTGTTTTGCCTATGGTGTGAGTCTGGAAATCGGGAGTTCTCCTCATTACCTTTGGGCTAATACTAGAAGGAGAAAGAGAAGGACATCTGTGTCTCATCTAGGGATTACCATCAAGTATCTTTAGTGACCAAGAAAATATTGCAGCTGGAAGAAGAGAACTTCTACAGCTCCTGAACAAAACAACAGCCATTGGTTTTGACTGTCCTATTGACCTCCCAATCCCCCAGAGGTGGTAAGAACTAGTACTGCGTAGCTCAGCCACTCTATGTTTATTAATTACTTGTTCATATTTACTGCTGGTGATATCTGCTCCTGTAGAGCTGGAGTATAAAATTTAATCTGTTGGAGAACACAGTTTTCACAAGAAGTAGAAGAGAGTGATTATATGCAAACATTTTGCTGCCCTGAACTTATACTTTCTCTGCCTTAATCATCCCTTCCTGTTTTGTTTTGTTTTTTAAATTATATCCCTGCCTGTTTTTGAAATAAACTATTATTGTGGTTCAGAGCACGTCAACCATGTGGTCTGCATTTATCTGATACCCGAGTGATTGTGAATATGAGGTGCATTAGCCTATTTGGCTTCCTGGGGGTCTTCTCTAGTCCTGGCCCATCCCTAAAACAACATATTGTGTGCCCAACCAGATGTCATGCTCCAGAGTACACACTAAGCAGCTGCCTAGGGTGACCCCAAAGGTCAGGGCTTACAATAGGGTTGTCTCTGTGTCAGCATTCAAAGTAATCTGACCACACAAACATCCCAGCAGTGCAGAGGGGTAGCCTAGTGGTCAGTGCAGTGGACTTCTCATAAAAGGACCCAGGTACAACCCACCTTAACCCCTTCATATTGTATTGTGAGCCCTCCGGGAACAGAGAACCTACTGTATGTAAAGGTCCACCACTGTAATAGCCCTCCGGCTTGAGGGCCACTTATATATTTAGGTACAGAAGGTGCCTACTGTGTAATTTTAAACAGTATATAAATTTAAATAAATATTTGTATGTTCTAGGACAGCTCACATATTTCTACTACAATGAAAGAGTTAAAGTGGGAATTAAACGTGGGCCCCGTTGTTCACTGATCACTAGGCCAATCCATCCACTTGCTTGCTGCTTTCTTAGGAATGGCCATAATATCTGGAGCTGTCATAAAGCTGGTATCTACTGTTACTATCACATCTTTGGGGGGAGGGGGCAGTCATGACTTAATCCATCCAGTGGCCAGCTGGTCAGTTAGGGTACCTTTAGGTATAACTGAAACATGTCTAGAAACACATACTTTTTTTTCCCCTGGATGGGCTTTTTTTTTGTTCTATTATTGCTGAAAAAGGTCCAGATTTGAAGCCTGCCCAAAACACACCTCCAACATGCCCCTTGCAAGTTAGACAAACTGTGGAATAATGCCCATCTGTTGCTTTTGAGACATTTTTCTCTGGAACATGAGCACCTTAGTGAGAAACACCAGTATCAAAACAGGAACGCTCCCTCGTCACTAAACAAATATTCCCAAATAAGGTGAGGTAGATACTACAGTTTGTTTGTGGGTGGGGAGTTGTGAAATATAATGTAGATCATGTTACATTGATAATGAAGGTAACTACATAGTTTTAAGTTTAATTTAATTTAAAAGATTTTTATATACCACATAAGCGGTTTACAGCATCCTCTATAATAAAATCCTAAGCGCACATGCACACTTAGGGTTTTCTGATCACTGCTGCCATGCTGTGTCCCTCCGTGCCAAATTCTATTTTGGAACACGGAGGCAGGGAACACGCCAATGACTCTCACCTCCTGCCCTTAGTCACCAACCGCTGCCGACAGCGCTGCTTCTCTTCAAAGCAGCCTACTGAGGATCGCGGCCGCCTGTAGTGAACCTCGCAGGCTGCTCTGCACCTCGGTAGCACGTTCCCTCTGACGTACGCGATCGCGTCAAAGGGAACATGCTACCGAGGTGCAGAGCAGCCTGCAAGGTTTGCTACAGCCGGCCGCAATCCTCAGTAGGCTGCTTTAAAAAAGAGGAGGGCAGACGCAAACGACAAGGAAGCCACATGCTGGACAGGGGGAGCAGGTAAGGGGTGCTGCTGGACAGGGGGAGCAGGGAAGAGGGACAGGGGGAGCAAGTAAAGAATGCTGCTGGACAGGGGAAGCAGGGAAGAGGGACAGGGGAGCAAGGAAGTAGTGCTGCTGGACAGGGGGAGCAGGGAAGAGGGACAGGGGAGCAGGTAAGGAGTGCTGCTGGACAGGGGGAGCTGGGAAGAGGTGTTGCTGGACAGGGGGAGCAGGGAAGCGGGACAGGAGAGCAGGTAAGAAGTGCTGCTGGACAGGGGGAGCAGGGAAGAGGTGCTGCTGGACAGAGGGAGCAGGGAAGAGGGACAGGAGAGCAGGTAAGGAGTGCTGCTGGACAGGGGGAGCAGGGAAGAGGTGCTGCTGGACAGGGGAAGCAGGGAAGAGGGACAGGGGGAGCAGGTAAGGGGTGATGGTGGACAGCCAAGGAAAGAGAGAGACAGAAAGCAGCCAAGGAGAGAGAGAAAGAAAGAAAGACAGACACATACATCTATTCTAGCACCCGTTAATGTTACGGGCTTAAAGATTAGTACATATATAAGATATGTTGACACATATCTTAAAACATATAAATGCAAAGTCAATGATTCACATCCATCTTCTAAAACAATGTAATATCGTTGATGTGCCTGGGAAAACAAATATGTTTTTAAAGATTTTCTAAAATCATTCAAGGACTCAGTCAATCTTAAGTTCTTTGGAAGAACATTCCATAACTGAGGTCCTAACTAGCATAATAGCTGAGGTCTGAGCTAATCAAGGCCTTGGCCCCTCCCTGAGCATCACATGATGCACCGAGGAGGGAAGGCCCGCCATTTTGGATTGGCGGGCCACGAAGGTGGAGGAATCATGCTTCCCTCCTGCGTCCAAAAAAAAAGGTACGGGGGGGGAGGAAAGCACCCGGTGGCAAGAGGAAGTGGACATCCCTGGATGGTTTTGTGGGGGGGCCTCCATTGGCAGAAGGGAGTGAACTTCCCTCCAGCCAATTTTCTCTCACGTGGCGAGGGGGAGTTGCCATGGCATAAGGGAGTGGACATCCCTCTTGCCATTTTTTCTCATGCAGGAAGACGTGGGCATTTCTCCTGCTGTTTTTACTGCTTGGGGGGGGGGGGGGGTGTCAGTTCCTGATGCTGGTTTATCTGGGAGAGCTGTCAACGGCGGGAGGTGGGATGCTTTTTTTCTTTTTCTTTTTTAATGGGGTAGATATTGCACGTGTGTAACATGCACAGCATCTGTGGCCATTTAAAAAAAATAAATAAATAAAAGTTTCTTGCCCCGAACAGCTGAGTGGCAGGAGGCTGCTTTCAGGGCTTCCCCTGCCTCTAAACTGTTCAGGCTTTTCCTGCTATCTTTGCACATGTGTGAGAGTCGCTTTCACAACCATCAGTTGGACAGGAGAGAGGGGGGATTAAGACAAACCTCCGCGTGAATCATTTGCAATCAAATCTTTTAGTGCATCAAAAGCTCTTTTTGAATTGATCAAAAGATCGGATTGGAGAGACCCACAAGGTCTTTCCGGTTATCTTTAGTGCATCTAGGCCTGAATCTATACATCTCAACGCCGATTTCCTGAACGTAAAGGTTTTACTTCCAGTGAAATCAATGGAAGTAAGGAGGACAGATAGAGACATCTGGGTTGAAAGCAATGGAAGTAAAACCCGGATGTCTCAATCCGTCTTCTTTTTTCTGGAGCCATATGGTAACCATAGCCTGGCATGAGCAGTGGCTATGAATCACAGCTCACTATCAGCAAAGAATAAAGGCTTTAAAAGGTATGGAGGATGGGGGTGGGGGAGATTGAGAGATGCTCAATTGCCTGGAATGGTGAAAGGGGTTCTCTCGTGCCTACCTACTTTGAGCTCAGGCACACCCAAAGAAATGGAAAGAAAAAATGACTTCTAGTTTGCAGGTCCAGTGCAAAGGTATTGGGGATCTTAGGTGAACCTTCAGCCTTGCACTCCTATTAACTTTTGACTTGGTCCATTCCTCCTGAGATTTTAATAAGTGCACACAACAGTAATGATTACCCCAACATTAAGCTTTGTTTGTTTTGGGGTTTGTGTGTTTCCAGCTGGGCAGTAACCAGTTCAAACTACCAAACGCCTTCCAGCAGTCTTTGAGATAGCACTTTGGGCCCACAATTCCTTCATAAAATTCAAAAGTTTTTAGTTATATGTATTGAAGGAACAAAAATAAACAAGGAAGCTTGGCTTCCTCTTATCCACAAGGCAACATAAAACTCAAAACAGGCAGACTTTCTTCTTTCATCTTGTGCTCAGAAACACTCAGCAACGCTTCTAATCCTAGTTTATATTTACTGCTTCACAGCCTTCCATATTACTTGAACAGGCAAACATTTGATAAAACTAGGGTTTTTGGAATCATATTTTCCTCTTAAAATTCCCTTCTTTTTCCTTACATAGGTTGCAAGCTACTTTCCCTCTCTTCCACCCCTCAGCTACCCTGTCAATCTGCCAAAGTCAGCTACAGAGATGAGTATCACTTGAAATGACCCAAAACCTCTTTTTCTGAGTCTGAGCAAAATGCTGTGGACAGAGTATCTCTAGACAGTCATTACTGTGGTTCAATATTTTACAGAAGTCAATAGGCTTCTTTTTCTATACTCTATTTTTAAATACAGTGGAACCTCGGTTTGCAAGTAACCCGGTTTGTGAGTGTTTTGCAAGACGAGCAAAACACTCAGCAAACTTTTGACTTGCAAACTGAACACTGCCCTGATAAACGAGCACTTACAGCCCAGGAAGCGCCACTTCGGGGGATTCTTCTTCTGTCTTCCGGCCAGCCTTCCACATCGGGTGCCTTCCGCAGGTTGGAGGACCTCTGTCTGGGCCTGCGCGGCCGGGTGCCATCCCGCCTGCGCATTGTGTGTGATGCGCACAGTGTCAATCATTGGCGTTGTGCGTGTCGTGCGCTGCGTGCGGGTGGGGCGGTGCTCGGCTGCTTGGGCTCGGGCGGGGGATCTCCAGCATGTGGGGGGCATCCGATGTTGAGGGCTGGCCAGCGGATGGAGGAGGCATCCCTCTGAAGGCACTGCGGGGTTCTCCGGTTGCTGGCGGACATTAGAGGCATCCCCCCCCCCGAAGCGGCACTGTGGAGTTCTTCTTCGGATGACAGACGGAGGAGGCGGACGGAAGAGACGGCGCTGCAGCACCCGGCATCCGACAGGTACTGACCCCGGGTTCTGGAACGAATCATCGGTGTTGCCACTATTTTCTATGGGGAACTTTGCTTTGATAAACGAGCATTTTGGATTACGAGCATGCTCCTGGAACGGATTATGCTCGTAATCCAAGGTACCACTGTACTCTTAAATTCTGTTCTGTGAACTCACTTAGATATTTTTTGCTTGCTTTTCAGGGTTAAATTAGCCTACCGAAAGTAGTGCCAAGTAGAATAGTTCCATAAGACATCATTAAAATGTATCAAACAGCAAGCGCACAGTATCAATTCCACAATACATCAAGGCCCCGATTCTATATAGGTCGCCTAAAAAATCGGCACCAACTAGTGCAGTGCTAAGTGCAATTCTATAAAAGCTAAGTGCACTGTAAAGAATCATGCTTAGCGCCTTCAGGCATCCTAACTTTACATGCACTGTATATATGCGAGGGTAGGGGTAGGTAATTCCAGTCCTCGAGAGCCGGAGCCAAGTCAGGTTTTCAGGAAATCCACAATTAATATGTATGAGATGGATTTGCATGTACTGCCTCCTTGAGATGCAAATCTATCTCATGCATATTGTAGCGTGGCCAGCTCTTGGGCCTAGCGGTGACCGGCACACGCCTACAATATCGCCCTGGCGTGCTTCCCCAATAAGGAGGAAGCCCTGTTGAGAGTACCTTACTCTGTGTACCAAAAGTCAGAATGACACAGTTCACGTAAGTATCCAAAAGAAAGAAATTACATTTATTGATTATCCAGATAGGGCACAACCAAAAATGCAAGAAAACAAAAGTCCAAAAGCAACTATACTGTGCCCCAAAATAATATGGTTCTCACCAGCCTGGTCTGGTTCATGCTCCAGTGTTTTACTTATGTCCCAGATAAGTCCTACTTTGAAGTAGTAAGAACAGCACAAAAATATAAATGAGTCTCAGGTAGACTCTAGTCCAAACCTAAACTCTGTGCTATATAATGTTCAGTGCTTCTCCCTTCTCTCCAAGCATTAAGGAGCGGAAGGTTATGGGATTTGTCAGTTCAACTCTTTGGCAAAGCAAAGCACAAAAATATAACCCCTAAACACACTACTTGGATGTCAGGAAACCGGCCCTCAACCTTCATGGTTTTCACCGCACTCAAAACAATGCCTTATCAATGTGGCTTAACTGCTCTTAAGCACTGTCCAATCAGCCCGACAGCCAACACTCAAAAATCAAAAACAACTTTGTAAGGCAAACACAAAGCCAGATCAACTCACTTCCATGGCTTCTGGACAAGCAAGCTCTGGTAGAGAACTCCATTCCATGTCTTCCAATACCTGGGTCTCTTGTGTTTGCTCATCTGCCTCTGGGTCAATCATTTCTACATCCGTGGATTCCTGGGCTGGTGGAGGTTCCTTCCACCTGGGAACTTCCCTGGACAGACAGCTTTCCAACTGTTCCACAGCTGCTGTGCTCCGCCCAGTCCTACTCAGGGGCAGGGCTTTCTTCTGCTGAGTCTGCCTCCTGCCCTGTTTGGCCAGCCCTTTACAAAATGGTGGATTTAAAGGGGCAATACCTGTTTTCACAGGGCTATGGTCTAAGCTCTGTTCAAACACAGCCTGTGCTTCCTGCTCCAATTCCTGTCTTGCAGGCACATAGTGATCCGCCCTGACTAATTTCACTGGGTGATTTTTAAGGTTCTTCACTGGCACAAGGCCGTCACTGGGATCGGGCTTGTGACAATATTTATTGTGGATATCCTGAAAACCTGACCTGGCTCCGGCTCTCGAGGACCGGAATTGCCTACCCCTGTGCTAGGGGATTTTTTTGGCCTAAATGTATACGCCTAATTCAAAAACAAGCGCCTAACTCAAAAATGCCCATGATCTGCCCCCTAACACATCTATTTTTAAGTAGGCACTTTGGACTAGACACTTACTTTTATAGACGTGCGTTTTTTCATTTAGGCACCTAACTTTCAATTAAGCCCATTTAATGGCTATTAAGTACCAATAGGAAGCATTTGTTTGCAATTATTGCTGCGTTATAGTTATAGTATAGTTGGGGTTTTTTTTTCACATGGCTGATATGGGTGTTGAATAAATAAATGAAGTAAAATTTAAAAAACAGAGTTACATTTACAAAAGTCCCCTTTGCCTACTATTATATTTTATGTATTTAAAGATCAGAAACCATTCAATGTGACATTTATGTACCTAATAAAGGAAATTATTGTAGTGGGAAGGGGTCCTGGATCATTATATGCGTATATGCAATTGATAAATTATATTAATAAATTGAAGAGATTGAATTTTTCTTGTGGAGTTCATGACAGAATTATTTCTTTTTTTAATCAATGTGATGATGTGCCTATTTCAGTTTCTTTATTACACAAGTGGTGGCGGAATATATTACCTACCCGTACATATGATAAAATTCTACAAAATTGGAATGAGGAGTTGGGAATTCAGATTTCTCTTCTTGATTTTACTCAATCTATTAATAGACTACCAAAGATTATAAAAGGGTATGCTTGGAGAGAATGTACTTATAGAAGTTTGCATAGGGCTTATTTTTCCCAAAATTCAAGCTTTTCATGCGAATTTAATAGATACTCCAATTTGTATTAAAAGTAATAAAGATCCTGGCACATTATCTCATGCTTTTTGGTTGTGTCTTTTGATCAACTCATTTTGGTCTGCCATCCTATTTTTTTTGGGTTCTTTATGGGGTAATTCGATAGTGGGTTGTCCTAGGGGAATAATTTTTGGTAAAGCATCAGCTTGTGGGGTTTTTGGCCAACTAAAATGTCTTTTATTTCAAAAAGCCTGTATGATTGGGCATAAATGTATTATGCAATTTTGGTTGCAGAAAGAATCTCCAAGTTTTTGGCATTGGAGGAATCAATTACACCAATTGTTTTTATTTGAGAGTTGGGAGGTTCGAGGTTCGCCTAAAAAAACTCATCTTTTTATGGAGGTTTGGGATCCTTATATTCAGAATCTTTCACCAAAAATACAGTTTGGTTATCAATGATTTATTATGAAAATTAGGTTTACTAATTACATTCCAGTTATTTATTTTAATTCTTTATTTTTGTCAACTTTCATCCAGGTTGAGGAATTTCATTTAGGGGAAGATAATGGGTAGGGGATGGAATTAAGGGGGGTGTAGATAAGATTGAATTAATTCATATGGAAATTAAATTTGAAAGAATGATTTAAATTTGTATGAAATTTATTGTAATTCTTATTGTATTTAATGTATTTTTGTATTATCCTATTGTACTGATTATTTGATTCTTTCAATAAAAATTGTTATACATAAAGGAAATTAGGAGGGGATTAAAAACTTTTTCACTTCACCTCCATCTACATAATGTGATTTACATAAGAACCTAAGAATAGCCTTACTGGATCAGACCAATGGTCCATCAAGCCAGTAGCCTGTTCTTACAGTGGCTAGTACCTGGCTAAAACCCAAGGAGTAGCAACATTTCATTCAGAATTAGAGGTCTGCATGGGAACGGGGATCGCGGGAATCCCCCCTAACCCACAGGACTCCCACGGGGGGACCCTCTCTGGTCTATGGGACTCCCATGGGGACCCCCCCTCTAGCCAACGGGACTCCCACGGGGATGGAAGGCTTTGGAAGCAGGGTTCGTCCATATAATATAATGGACACGTCAACCTTAGTAAAAGAGGGGGTTTATAAGTTAATTACTTGAACAGAAAACAAAAAAAGGGTTCCACCAAAGAGATTCCACAAGGAAAACAGCAGCGCAAACAGAAAAGAAACTGTGGAATTGATGATCCTGTCAGAAGTAATTGCTGCTTTTTATGGGGACAGGCGGGGATGGAGGCAATTCTTTGCGGGGATGGGTGGGGACGGAGAGGATCCTGACGGGGATGGGTGGGGACGGAGAGGATCCTAGCGGGGACGGGCGCGGATGGGTGGGATTTCTGTCCCCATGCAACTCTCTATTCAGAATCCTAAAGAATAACAAGATTCCAGAATCCCATAGAGTTACAACAGATTCCGGAACCCCAAGAGTAGCAACATTCTATGCTACCGATCCAGGGCAAGCAGTGGCTTCCCCCATGTCTTTCTCAATAACAGACTATGGACTTTTCCTCCACGAAATTGTCCATACCTTTCTTAAAACCAGCTACGCTATCCGCTCTTACCACAACCTCTGGCAACGCACTCCAGAGCTTATTATATTTTGTTAGTTTTTATATTTGTTGGGCCCTGCAGCTTCTTCCAGCTTTCAGCTGAATCAAAACCAGGGCTTCAATACCATGAGCCTACATTTGCAGCCATCCAGGGATTTTCCTTTCATTATGGAGCTCATTTTTTAAAGAGAAAAGTGTCCATAAAGTGGCCTAAAGGAGCAGATGGATATTTTTGTCCTCAAACTCTTTCAATTCAGTATTTTCAAAACCTATCTAGACGATTTTCTAAGCTGTTTGCCTGTAGTTTGTCTAAATTTCAAGGGGGGGGGGGGTGTTGGAGGCGTGTTCTGGGCCGGTCTAAGACGGGCTTATGATTTGTACTTTTTCACCAATATAATTGAACATTTTAGAAAACATCTAGGGCACCATTTTGGATTTTTGGCAGTAGACCTGTTTCAATAACAACTAAGTGCCAAGAAGGTGCCCAAACTGACCAGATGACCACTGAAGGGATGAAGGCATGATCCCTCCACACACTCCCTCAGTGGTCACTAACCCCATCCCGTCCCCCAAAGCAGTGAATGAAACAGTTCATACTTGCTTGTAAGACATCTTCAGATGGTATGACCAGTCCTAGTAGAACAGCAAGCAGGTATCTGGAGTAGCCTTAGTGGTCAATCCAGTGTACTGCAGAGAAGGGGACCCAGGCCTGTTACACATGTGGTGGGAAGTGTAAGCCCACCAAACCTCACGTAAATCCCACTGTACCTTCATATACGTAAAATCTTCAGGCATAAAGGCTACTAGGGTGGTATACAGTTAGGTCTAGTAGATTTTATATGAGTTTTGGAAAGCTTACCATGCACTATCAGGGGGTTACAGTGAGAGGTGTACCTGGGTCTTTTTATATGAACTTCACTGCTGTGCCCTCTAGAGTGCCCCATTGCTCTGCCTTGAATGTCTGTGTGTTAGGTCTACTAAAATTGCTGGCTCGTCCTACATCCCAATGGCTTGAACTGTGTATTTTTCTTTTGGATTTTTTTCTTTTTTGAAAATGATAAAAAAAAAGATAGACGCACTAAGGGTGAATACATCTAGAAATGGTCATTTTTTTGGGGGGGAAAAGATGGACATTTTGCCATTTAAAAAAAAAGACAACTGGCTCCAAAAAAAGAATTGCCATGAATCAAGAGAGGAGAGAGAGGAGCCTGCCTTGAAGTCCGTTTGGATACTTGACTCATGGGTTCCTGAGGAAGGGATTTTGTTCCCGAAACCAGGCTTGGTTGAACCTGGTTTTGTGGTGTTTCATCTATGTTGTTCCCGCACCCCTGGACGTTGAATGAAGACTCTTCAAGCTAAGTTGCTTTTTTGATTTTTTGTTGGGAGTTGGCTGGGGGGTTCCCTGAGTGATTGCAGTTTGTGAATCCATTTTTTTATTTGTGTTCATTGTGCACTTGTTTGGGATTGTGCTATTTAATTTCAAAACACACTATAGGTACCCCATGATGGTGTGTAGGTGGGGGCTTTCTAGCCTCTACCTCTTCGCTTGAAGCATTGGAGTTTTTCTCCCGTCGCTTATCCTGCGCACTGAGGGTACCTTACATTGTCACACTCTTATTATTATTTTAGTATACATATTCCTTTGTATGTTGGTGGTTTTGCTGTTCTGCAATCACTCACGGAACCTTTTGACCATTTTTTGCCTCATTGTTGGATTTAAAAAAGGCCATTTTCTCTGCCTGATTTTTGGATGCACTACCGAAAATGTCTAAACTCGGATTTAGACGTCATATTGAAAATGGCCCTCTATATACAACTGTATATCCCTTTCCAATTCACTCAGTTCAGTCATTGCAGTGGCAGGTCTTGGCCATAGGGTTCTGCAGTCATTGGCTTTAAATCTGACCACTTGAGTTTGCTCTTGTTCTAGGACTGGGGGGTCCTTTGTCCCAAGTGCTGTGAATACTGCATTTACAGGGTTCCTCTGAGGACTCTTGGTAGCATTTCTTAATGCTGTTCTTATGGTATCTTAATAGACTTCTCATTTTTGCACCTGTGAAAGACAGCTGCTACTGGCTCAGTGCTGGTTTCTAGGTATCTGAATATTTCTTTTAGACAGTTTTTGAAATGCTTTCCAGCAGCTGTGGCTTTACTTTGGATCAGTTTTTATGTTCGTTCTAACATTTAGCTTGCTTTTCACAAGTGGCAAGAATTCAGTTTTAAGGAATACTTTAGAACTTTTTTTTTCTTGGTAGCTTTGTCTGGGACAAGGTCTCCTACTATGCTAAATAATAGGTTTATAGAGCCAGATTACTGAGAGGCAAAGTCAAACCCAGGCCAAACAATATTAAAGGTCTGCCCCTGCCTGCCCCTCGCCCCCTCCCGCTGACAGCGACTTTTACACGTTGCTTGCGGCTGACTGGAAGTCTCCCCTCTGCCTTGTTAGGAAGTTACATGAGAGAGGGGAGGTTTTCTGATCAGCCGCAGGCAGCTTTGCTGCCAATGATGCCTTCAGAGAGAGGCTTGTTAAGGGAAGGAGGAGAGGGACATGCAGGACCGTGGAGCCTAGGATAGTTTTTCTATGGCTGACACCGGGCCCCCCTTAGAGGCCGAGCCTGGGGAATCTTGCCCCCCTCCTCGGCAGCCCTTGGAGGCTGGGCCCAGGGGAATCTTGCCCTCCCTACCCCCACCTTTGACTGCTCTATATAGAGCAGGGGTAGGCAATTCCGGTCCTCGAGAGCCGGAGCCTGATCAGGTTTTCAGGATATCCACAATAAATATGCATGAGATAGATTTGCATCTCAAGGAGGCAGTGCATGCAAATCTATCTCATACATATTCATGGTGGAGATCCTGAAAACCTGACCTGGCTCTAGCTCTTGAGGACCGGAATTGCCTACCCCTGGTATAGAGCAACCCTCCTCCCAAGTCCTGCCTAAAGCACAAATCCATTTCATGGAGCATAAGAGTTCATCTTGTGCTCTCCATAGTTTTCTGTGGTATATTTTAGCAAGCTCATGACAGATTGCCATTTTTGATGTTCCTAACTTGGAATGCTGCCCCCAACACCCACCACTGATGCACTAACACGACTGCTCAACTGCCTACGCTCCTGCCCATGTGTTTGGATTGCAGTGAGCCTGTTCACAACAAGCTGTTTGGCTGGTTTCATTTGCGCACATGTGACAGCCACAGTTGGCTTTATTGCTGTTGTATCTCTTCTGCAGAAAGCCTTCTTTAATGGTGACTGCAGTGTCACCTCATGAGATCCTAAGCACTCTCACAGAATAACACACTTGAATGACATGAATGAAAGACACAAATTTCCTGGTGCTTTCAGTTGCCTAAAAAGTTATATGGACTACCTGCCATATGAGGGAAAAGAAACCTTTACATTTGTGATTCTGGTGTATTTTTTTATTCAATATATATTTAATAAACTTCATTTTACTTGAGTTCAGACAAAACTGAACCAGAAAACAGATTTTTTTTTTTTTGCCAAGGAATCAGTAGTGATAATCAGAAACCTTTTACAAGAAAAAAACAAACCTTTTACAGTTATCATTTTTTTCCAAAAGATTTTTGTCATATTAGCCCTCCTGCCAGAGAGTGCTGCTGCTCAATCACTGGTTTTCAACCCTGTCCACAGGACACAAGCCAATTTGGCTTTCAGGATATACACCATGAATATGCATGAGCTGATACGTGATTTGCATACACAGCCTCCTCAATTGATCCATTTGGTACTTGAAATTTCCTGCAAATAACTCGCATTTGAAAATGTCAGACACACGTATTACTCAATTGCTTACCAAGAAATTAACAAGAAAGAAAAAGAAAAACATCAACGCCATTTTTAGTTTATTGTTTTTGGTGTTGTGGCATGAGTCAGCTGGGCATTTCTATTGATTTTTTTCACTGATATCTTATAGTTAGGATGCCTTAGAGTAGGGGTGTCAAAGTCCCTCCTTGAGGGCCGCAATCGTGTCAGGTTTTCCCCAATAAATATGCATGAAATCTATTTGAATACTTTGCTTTCATTGTATGCTAATAGATCTCATGCATATTCATTGGGAAAATCCTGAAAACCCGACTGGATTGTGGCCCTCGAGGAGGAACTTTGACAGCCCTGCCTTACAGCTTGATTGCGTATCACTTATGTTAGCTGATTTTATTGAGCTCTGTTTCTACATAACCCGGGGCTTTTGGTTAGAAGATTTAACATATCTAAATAAATACGCAGGTCAATACGGTTCACAGTCCCGGTCATTCGTGGTATTCTCCGACCGGCACTTCCTGTGCTAAAGTCGAGCTTCACCAATCAGGAGCTGCGTGTCAAAGCAGTTCCTGATTGGTAAAGCCTGACTTTAGTGCAGGAAGAGGCGGTCGGAGCATACTACGAGTGATTTCCTTCACTTGCCGGCTCTCCAGCTGCCCTCTCCTGCCTCCCCAGGTGAAAAACTCTATTCACGTTTTTTTAATATTCGCGGGGGGTTCCTGGAACGGAACCCCTGCGAATATCGTGGGATTACTGTATTCAAAAGTGAGATAAGTGGGCAGGAGAACCTCCTTTTTAAGTTGCTTGTACCTGACTGGCCACTTATATTTAATGGAACCTAACTGGATATTGCCACTGAATATTGAAATTCACTAGCCATGTTGTAAGTGCTATGGCGTAGTAAGAGGGGGGAGGGGGGCAGTCCACCCCAGGCACCGTCTTGGTGGGTGTGCCGGCACCCGTTCTCCTCTCTGCCCCCCACTACCGCACACATGCACCCCTTCCTTTTCCTCATACCTCTTTAATGTTCTGGGCGCGAGCTGCGACCCCAACCTGTTGCTTACACTGGCGTTGTCTCTTCATGATTACTGCAATATTGCCTACGTAGCAATTTCTCAGAAGAATATGCAACGACTGTGAATGGTGCAAAATGCGACGGTCAGGTTAATTTTCAGGTTGTCGAAATACGATCATTTAACACCTTCCTATCGAGTGCTGCACTGGTTGCCGATGGAGGTGTATGTGAAGTTTAAGTTTGGCTGTTTGTGTTTTAAGGTTTTATTTGGTTTAGCTCCTAAATACATAACTGAGCTTTTCTCTTTTGCAACCAACAGACATAAGAGAAGCTCACACCTGAATTTTGTTTGTCCGCCGGTTAGAGGATATAAACTTAAAAAACATAATCAATATCTTTTTTCATATCAGGCAGCATTATGGGGCAAAGATCTAGAACAATTGCTTCTGCTTACTGATACTTATGGGGAACTTAGGAGACATCTAAAAAAATATCTGTTTTTGAAGTACTTAGGTAGCTGATCTGTAGGATTTTATCATGCAATAATCAGATCTTTTTAGGGTTTTTTAGGTATTGGCTTTTACCTTTTTAGTTTTATTCAATTTGTTGTATTTTTAACTATTGTAAACTGCATAGAACTTTACGGTCTTATGGTATATAAACTGTTATTATTATTCCTCTGACATCACTTCCTAGACCCGCATCTAGGACGTGACATCAGAGGAAGAGCCGACGCTGGTTGCTGCTTATGCTCGAAATGTTTAAGAGGTATGGGGGGAAGGAAAGGGGCACATGCGTGGCAGAAGGGGAGTGGGAAAAGAGCGAAAGTGGGTGGGGGGGGGGGGGGTTGGATCAAAGAGGAAAAAGAATAAAGAACCAGCATGGCTCACTGTAGAGATAGGAAGCGATCAGAGACAAAAAATCCTCATTTAAGGAATGGAAAAGATCAAAAACAGATGAAAACTGGAATAAGCACAAACAACATCAACGCAAGTGCCATAAGGCGGTAAAAGGGGCCAAAAGAGACTATGAGGAAAAAATAGCCAAGAAGGTGATATATTAAAGGGAAACGACCTGCGAAGGAAGCAGTGGGACCGTTGGATGACCAAGGAATAAAGGGAGCGATAAAGGAGGACAAGGCAATCGCCGACAGACTGAACACATTTTTTTCGTCTGTATTTACCGAAGAGGATATACACAGCATACCCATCAGGATGTATGCTGGAAGTGAAAACGGGAAACTGACAGGGTTGACGGTCAGTTTAGAAGAGGTATGCAGGCAGATTGATAGGCTCAAGAGCGATAAATCCCCGGGACTGGATGGCATCAATCCAAGGGTCATCAAGGAACTGAAAGGGACCATAGCTGAACTGCTTCAACCGATAGCCAACCTGTCAATCAAAACGGGAAAGATTACGGAGGACTGGAAGGTGGCAAATGTTACGCCGATTTTCAAAAAAGGTTCGAGAGGAGAACCGGGAAACTACAGACCGGTGAGTCTGCCCTCGGTACCGGGAAAGATGGTAGAGGCGCTGATAAAGGACCGCATAATCGATCACCTTGACGGACACGGTCTGATGAGGACTAGCCAGCACAGTTTCAGCAAA
The DNA here is from genome assembly GCF_902459505.1 of Geotrypetes seraphini. Lineage (NCBI taxonomy): Eukaryota > Metazoa > Chordata > Amphibia > Gymnophiona > Dermophiidae > Geotrypetes > Geotrypetes seraphini. The sequence goes on along the minus strand of NC_047086.1, from coordinate 305,054,490 downwards.
GGCAGATCTTGTTTGACAAACTTGCTGCACTTCTTTGAGGGAGTGAACAGGCAGATAGACAAATGTGACCCGGTCGACATTGTATATTTGGACTTTCAGAAGGCATTCGACAAGGTTCCGCATGAATGACTACTTCGGAAAATTGCGAGCCATGGAATTGAGGGTGAAATACGCATGTGGATAAAAAACTGGCTGGAGCACAAGAAAGAGAGTGGGGGTGAATGGACAATACTCTGACTGGAAAAGCGTCACCAGTGGGGTGCCGCAGGGCTCGGTGCTTGGACCTGTGCTCTTCAACATCTCTATAAACGATCTGGACATAGGTACGACGAGCGAGGTGATTAAATTTGCAAACGATACAAAGTTATTCAGAGTAGTGAAGACACAGGGGGATTGCGAAGATCTGCAATGTGACATAATCAGGCTCGAGGAATGGGCATCGACATGACAGATGAGGTTCAATGTGGACAAGTGTAAAGTGATGCATGTCGGTAACAAAAATCTCATGCATGAATACAGGATGTCCAGGGCGGTACTTGGAGAGACCTCCCAGGAAAGGGACTTGGGAGTTCTGATCGACAAGTCGATGAATCCGTCCATACAATGTGCGGCGGCAGCGAAAAGGGCGAACAGAATGCTAGAAATGATAAAGAAGGGGATCACGAACAGATCAGAGAAGGTTATCATGCCATGGTGTGCCCTCACCTGGAGTACTGCGTACAGCACTGGTTGCCATACATGAAGAAGGACACGGTACTACTTGAAAGGGTCCAGAGAAGAGTGATGAAGATGGTTAGGGGTTTGGAGGAGCTGCCGTACAGCGAAAGATTAGAGAAACTGGGCCTCTTCTCCCTCGAACAGAGGAGATTGAGAGGGGACATGATCGAAACATTCAAGGTACTGAAGGGGATAGACTTAGTAGATAAAGACAGGTTGTTCACCCTCTCCAAAGTGGGGAGAATGAGAGGGCACTCTCTAAAGTTAAAAGGGGATAGATTCTGTACGAACAAAAGGAAGTTCTTCTTCACCCAGAGAGTGGTGGAAAACTGGAACGCTCTTCCGGAGTCTGTCATAGAAGAAAACACCCTCCAGGGATTCAAGACAAAGTTAGACAAGTTCCTGTTGAACAAGGACGTACCCTGATAGGGTTAGTCTCAGTCAGGGCACTGGTCTTTGACCAGAGGGCCGCCGCGGGAGCGGACTGCTGGGCATGATGGACCACTGGTCTGATCCAGCAGCGGCAATTCTTATGTTCTTATGTTCCCCTTCCCTATGCTACTGTGCAAGTGGGCATGTGAGGGGCAGTACGGAGGGCAGTTCAGAAGAGGAGGAGCTGGAAGTTATGATGGTGCTGGTGATGTTCAGTGCTGGTGGCTGCATAGCTGGAGCCTTCTGGTGCTTATAGAACCTGGTAAAAAGCAGTCCTAACTTTGCCTGGTTGGCTATGCAGTGAGTCAGTGCTGAACACTGACTGGCACCTCCATAACCTCTGGGTTCCAGCCTGCAGCACACTGTGTCTTTCCCTCCCTCTCACCTCCAACATGATCACTGATCCTCCCCTCCAAAACATTTCCGGATCTATCTCCCACCTCCTTGACACATTCGTGGACTTCGCTGTCACAATCACTGACCCTCCCCCGTACTCAAAGTCTCTCTCCCACCCCCCCAGCATAAATGCAGAGCACCCTCCTATCCCCGATCCAACCATGACTGCCCCTCTCCTCTACAAGTTAGCCGTAGCCTCCTCCTTATGATGTTCCCTTTCCTCCTTTCTCTTGCTCATAAGGCCCTTCTTATCACCCACCTCCTCTTCCTGTGATGGCATGTTCTCCTGTTCCCCTGCTTCGTTCCCTCTTGGACATGGTCTTACTCTTGCCAGGCTCCTCAGCAGGGCCCTTGGGCACTGCTCTTTCCAAGCCAGGACCCTGGTCACTGGCATGTGATGGTGTCCTTTGCCTACTGGATCAGACCAATGGTCCATCTAGCCCAGTAGCCCATCCTCACGGTGGTCAATCCAGGTCACTAGTACCTAGTAGAGAATGACACAGTAACAAAATTCATCACCGTTCCCGTCCCCGCGGATAACCGCGGGAAATAATCCCATGTCATTTTCTAGTGTCTATTTCAACCTCGGTCCTTCTACACCAGCATTCTTCAAAGCAAAGCTTGCGGGTCAGTGGTTGTGCCCAATTATACTCTGATTCTTTCCTCTCTCCTTAAAGAATGACATGAAGATGGTTTCCCGTGGTTATCCGTGGGGACAGGAACGGTGATGAATTTTGTTACCATGTCATTCTCTAGTACCTAGCGAAAACCCAAAGAGTAGCAACATTCTATGCTACCGATCCAGGGCAAGCAGTGGCTTTCCCCATGTCTTTCTCAATAACAGACTATGGACTTTTCCTCCAGGAAATTGTCCAGGACTGGCCTCTTCCTCTCTGCTGGCTTTCTTTTCAGCCTGGTATCCTACTGTAACATTTGCAGGATGGAAGATAGTAGTGCATCCGTAGGACTGAGCTCTGACAATGTAAAGGTCTGATGATTCATGCATGCACAATAACTGTCTGGAGCTGCATATCCTGCCAGCAGGTAACAGAAATTCTGTTTCTTTGTGACATATGGAATACCTGTTGAACAGACTGTATCCTTAGTAAATCGTTTAAAAGGACATATGTAAACCTGTACCATGTCTGCATAGGATGTCTGGCAGCAAAGCTGACAGCATATCTTCTTAGCAGTCAAGACTACATATTTTAAGCCATTCTCCTAAATATAAAGATGTACTGTAGAGCAGTGTATCGTAAACTGTGTGCTGCAGCAGATTCCAGGTGTGCCCCGATGAGACGCCAGTAAGGAGGAGAGACGCCGGCGCTGGCTGACTGCTAATAGAATGTGCCTCTCACGACGAGAGGCACGTCCTGTAGGCAGACAGCCAGCACTGATGACTTTCCTTCTCGCCAGCATCTCTCCTCCTCTCGCCGCACCTCCCCTCCTCCAGTATCCCTCAGCAAAGTGACAGGTTCAGGGTCACGGCCAGATGGGCCTCCGCGCAAGCGTGAATATCAACTCGATGAGGATGAGGAGAGGATGAGGAAAAGGAGTCAGTGTGGTATGGATAACTGTGGCGAAAACAAGAGGATCTCTGGAGATGATGATGTTCAAGATGCAGGCTTTATTCAAAAATATACAATTGGTTAATCCACATAAAATATATCTAGGACCTAAACTGTAGAGAGGTTTGGACCCAACACGGTCCGTGTTTCGACAATGATGACTTCTTCAGGGGTCCCTAAAAGTCCTGATATTAAATCACATGGATTAAACACTGAAAACAATACCGAGTGTAACTTTGCGCGGATACTAGTATTCTATAGTGGAAAGTAGGCATGTAGGCTCGGATTCTCTAAACAGCGCCCACCTCCACCATAAATAGGATGCACCTAAGGTTCGGACACCTACTGGCACCTAAGTCCACTTTAGGCATGATTCTATAAATGGTGCCTAACTTAAGATTGAACAAAGGAATTGACCCAAATGTTTCCACAGACCAAAAATCCAAAGAGAAACAAAAACAACTGTGGAGAAGTAATGTTCCTGAGATGGACTTTATTCATGATAAAACTTGACAAACCACATACAAAACCTCTAGAACTCAATCCACTGAGAGCCTTGGACCCTGGACCCAACACGGTCTGTGTTTCAACAAGAATGTCTTCTTCAGGGGTCCTATGAATAATAGTGTGATGAATGTAATGATATAATGTATTGTGTGCTTAAAAACATCATTTCATAAAATTGTGAAAGAGAATCCAATGTGATGTCATGCATGTGTGTGGTATTGTGCAAAGCTATGGTCATTGCGTGATGACTAGTGATGTATCACGTCCTATTCCTTTAGACTATTATTCTGTAAATAAAAGTAGGTACTCATATTCCTTTACAGAACATGCTTCTATTAAGCTTGTTCTAGCAGTGGCATAGTAAGGAAGGGTGAGGGGGGTGATCCGCCCTGGGCGCTATGTTGGTGAGGGCACTGGCACCCCTCCTCCTCTTCACCCCCTGCTTCTTCCCATTCCTGCGTTCCATGCATGCACACCCTTCCCCCATACCTCTAGTTGAAGTTAAATGCGGCGGTCAATAACGTGCTCTTCGTGACCCCGTTGGCTCTTCTGCTGACATCACTTCTCGGTGCCACGCATAGGAAGTGATCTCAGAAGGAGAGCCGACAGGGTCGCAAAGAACATTTTGACTGCCACGAGCAACAACTTCAACTAGAAGTATAAGGGAGGGGGGAGGGGAGATAAGGACGAGGTAGGGGCGCCAATGCCCCGGGTGCCTCTCACCCTCACTATGCCATTGACTTCTAGACACCTATATATAGGTGTGTGGTTAACCTATTCTAGAGGAATTCTATATATAGCACCAAACATTAAGGAACGTTTCATCAAGCATTACAATCTTGACAAAGGATCAGAATATTCACAAATAAGAAATAAATTTTTTTTTAACATATACATACACATAAGTATATGTTAGAAATACAATCAGTTATTTAGTCCACAAATAATGGATTCAAGAAAAGAAAAAAATACATTCCAATATAATAAGAAAATTATTCTAATTTAGAGTAACGGCAATGGTTATCCACCCTATAGCCGATAGTCAGGTCATTCATCAATGGACTAAACCAGCCCTTCTTTTGGTCCTAAAAAATCTATTAACTGTTAGGTTAAAAAAAAAAAGAAAATTTTTATTTTGATAGGAAATAAAACATTTTGCTGGAAACTTTAATAAAAAAGTAGCTCCAAGGGCTAGGGTTCTAGGTCGTAATGCCAAGAACTCTTTTCTACGCCTCTGGGTTTTTTGTGCTAAGTCTGGAAAAATTCTAACATTTGAGCCCAAAAATTTGTCATTTAAATGACGGAAATATAAACGTAAAACATATTCCCTATCACTTTCCAAAACTAAAGTCAGCAAAAGGGTGGTTCTATCTGTAACCATCTCAAGAGAACTCTCCAAAAATAAAGACAAATCAACATTGTCCTTAGATGTTTCCTTAGGGGTCGACTCCCCTTGAGGTCTCTTTATATCCAGGTAATAAGCCCTAACAATTGGAGGTAAATTTTCCAAAGGGATGGCTCGGACATCTCGAAAATATTTTCTTGCCATCTCCACTGGGGATATAACTGGGCATTTGGGAAAATTCGAAAGTCTTAAATTATTTTTCCTAAGTGAGTTTTCAAAGTTCTCCAGCTTGCGGGAAATAAATGATTTTTCCTTTTCCAATTCCAACTGGACAGTCTTTACTTGTTTCAAATTTTCTTCCTGTTTCTCCAATTTTTCTCTTAATTTAGATAGTTGCAAACCTTGCTGCTCTACTTTGGAATAGCTAGTTCCATAGTCATTTTTAATAGTTGAAAGACTCAATTTTAGGTTGGCGTCTATTATAGTTATGGCCTGCCACAGCGCTTCCATATCAATCTTTCCTGGTCTTTTCAACTCCCCAAAATCAGTGTTGTTCCCACTAGAAGTTCCTCTCACCTCTGCTTCACTGGTAGTGGGGGTTAGTTTAACTTCCAAGCCAACACCTTCCTGCTGAGTTTCCAGCGTTGGCATCCCTCCTCTGCTGGAGTTCAGATTCCCCTCGTCAGGCTGCTGGGCTCCCACAGCTCCCTACACCACCAAACTTCCTGGCTGGGGAGGAGTTGACCTTTGCTCCGGACTCAGAATCGTCCGAGCTACTCCAGCGCCGAGGCCTCCCGACAACTCTGGGCTCACCTCCGAGATAGGGTGTGTCTTTACAGCTCAACGGGCAAAGGCAGCCAAAATTGTCTGCTGACTTGTCATCTGTGGGGCACCAGACGCCGGAGGGTTAGGGCGAACTGTCCCCTTTCTTTTCCCCATTACGGGTCAAAATCTGCTGCGGTAGGTGAAAAAAAAAGTCAGCGACTTGCTGCCTCCCGTTCAAGCGTCTGTCCTCGATGCCATCTTGAATCGACCTCCTCTTTTTAAGGAACGTTTTCTAAGGATGAAAGACACCAAAACAGGACAGAAATATCAGATCCACACACCAATTTACAAAATAGTATATAAGTGTTTCCATGAGTATCTGCTAAGGGCACATAGCCATGGGAGGGACATAGGTGGGTTAGCAGCAATCCATTAAAATGCACACAGCAATATAGAATAGTGCAGATCCATGCACAACTTGTGTACCTGGATTCACACCTCGTTTTAGTTGGTGTAACTCCTTGTAACCAAGATTGGGCACAGATCTCAAAAAAGATGTAGCAGAATTAGAAGAGATACAGAGAAAGGTGACAAAAATGATAAAAGGGATGGGATGGCTTCTTTATGAGGAAAGGCTAAAGCGGCTAGGACTCTTCAGCCTGGAGAAGAGAGGGCTAAGGGGAAATATAATGAAGGTCTATATGATACTTAGTAGAGTGGAGTGGAGTGGAGTAGGTGAGTCACTTGTTTACTCTTTCCAAAAATACTGGGATGAAGGGGCATGCGATGAAGCTACTAAGTAGTAGATTTAAAACAAACAGGAGAAAATGTTTCTTCACTCAATGTGTAATTGAACTCTGGAATTCATTGCTAGAATATGTGGCGAAAGCCGTTAGCTTAGCATGGTTTAAAAAAAAGTTTTGGATAACATACTGAAAGAGAAGTCTATATGCCATTATTTAAAATGAATGAGGGATCTACTGCTTATACCTAGGATAACACCACAAAAATGGGTGTTGCCTTTGGATATTTATACATTTATTATAAGCACTAGTGAGTGAAGAGGATGGCTCAATCGACTGCAAATAAATATTCCTAGGATAAACAGCATTAAATATGTTTTACTCCTTGGGATCTTGCCAGGTACTTGTGACCTGGGTTGGCCACTGTTGGAAACCTGATACTGAACTTAATACATCTGCAGTCTGTTTCAGTATAGTAGCTCTTTTGTTCTTATGTACATGTTATTCTATGAAGGGCGCCAATCCTGGAATACCTGATTTTTTTGGGGGGGGGAGGGACGCCAAATTATGAGTGCTATTTACTAAGGCTCCTGTTGCTAAACCGCGGAAGGGCTTCTTACTGTGGGTCATCGAGGTAAATGCTCTCACACTCATTCAATTGAATGAGCATCGGAGCTTTTGCCTCACTGTCCTGTGGTAATAAGCTCTTCTGCGGTTTAGTAACATCCAGCGTAAATCTGGACGTTAATGTGTTCAGAATCAACTAAACACATTACTCTAAAAATTAATGTTCTTAAAGTCAATCTGTATGTGTTAACAAGTCTGAACATGCGTTAACAATTTTGTTTTTTAATTTAACACAGGTGAATGAAATGAGTTGGAACCCCCCCCCTGAAAATTAGGAAAAGACTAAAAATCTGAAAATGAAAATTTTTTCCTTATGCATGTTTTTACAGATCACCTATTAGTTTCCTTCTTCCCGCAAGCTGTTAGCACAAGCAGCAGATGCAATGCAAAACATGCAAGCGTTTTAAAAATACATATCCAGTACTTCCCTGAAATTCATGGGGGTTCCGCTCCAGGAACACCCGCGAATTTCAAAAAACCGCAAATGCGGTTTTGAGTCTTTAAAAAGGCAGGAGAGGGCAGCTGGGGCGCTGGAGGGTGCAGTAAATCATACCTGGTATGCTCTGGTGGGGAGAGGAGGAGGAATTGACTGTGCAGAAGGCTGATTGGCTGACCGGAGGATAAGAGGAGGAGGAATTGGCTGTGCAGAAGGCTGATTTGCAGACTCATTCCCTGTATTTTCTTACCAGAAGAGACAGTCAGAAAATACCGTGAATAACTGAGTCCGCGAATTGCGAATTCTCGGGGGAACACTGTACATTGTATCTAATTTTCTAAAAGAAAGAACCCAGGCAGTTTTTGTTCCCACATTAGATAACACAAAGTTGGCCAGTTAAAAATGCCCACATACTTTGCAATTACACCAACTATTAAAAATTGTCTTTGTAAATGTCAATTTATGAATCTATTATCTAGCAATGGAGAATTTCACTTCAGTAGAAAATAGTTTAGGACAATATGAAAAAAAAAATATATATATATATATTTATTGAATTTTCTATACTGTTCTCCCAGGGGAACTCAGAATTGTTTATATGAATTTTTTTATTCAGGTACTCAAGCATTTTTCTCTATCTGTGCTGGTGGACTTACAATCTATCTAATGTACCTGGGGCAATGGGGGGATTAAATGACTTGCCCAGGGTCACAAGGAGCAGTGTGTATTTGAACCCACAACCTCTGGGAGCTGAAGCTTTAAGCACTGTGCCACACTCTCCCCTGGCTCTATGAGCTTGGAAATGTCTGCTGGATGTTATTAAACAGATGTTTACTGCTAACTCATCTATATACAGTATACAGTATATAATTTGTTAAGCTGGAAATGCTGCCTGTCGGCAAGCAATGGTATGCGCATGCCCACCGCACTATTGCCTTGCTGTGCCAAGATCAGAAGGCTTATGGAGACTTTACAAAACACTTCAGATAGTCCTAGCATTCATTCCCTGCTCTGCTTCACAGCATGGGCGTAACTGTCTCCTTTCCACTGCTCTGATTCAATTGCCTTCTAGATTGGCCAGCCCAGTTAGGTTGTGGGCAGTAGTAGTAGTGGGAAGGAGGGTTCAATGGTACTGGAGCTAATGCCACCCCCCCCACCCGCGCAAGTGTTTACAGATGCCTGCTAGTGTTAAACAGATTCAGTGCTGTTACCAATTCTCTAATAACCACAGAGTTTACAATTCTCCATATTTAGGATGAAGGCATATTTTATTTTTGCTGTTTTCTCTCATTTCTACTAAATATTATATCTCTCTAATCTAGTGTTATTTTACACATCTAGTTGCTCGTTGAGATCTTTAAATGACAATAGAGTAGTTGTTCCCCATATCTCAAAGGCTCACCTTGCCTAAACCAGAAATGGTGCATTTTTCTACTTGGGTCCAATATTGTGGAACAATTTACTAGTAGAATTAAGGAAGGAAGAATCACTTCAAAATTATAAGAGACATCTAAAAGCACATTTTTTTCAAATGGCTCTCCCGAATTGAATAATGGAATGGGTACAGCAATCTGCCTTAATTTGTACTGACTCATGTTGATTTGGGTTTATTTATTTCATATAACAGTTATAGTGGATATGTTTTAGAAATGTTAATTTCTTTGGTGCTTTCAAGCTCTGTCAGTGACGGATCTGTGAAGTGTGCTGTGCCGGGAGTTATATTAAGACCTGCACTAAAATATGACTGTTTGTTATCAGGCCGCTTCAGAGACTTTTCTATCTCTTAAATTTGTTTTATTTTTAATTTTTTTATCTTCTTTCATTATTTCTATTTTCTGTTTCTTTGATTTTTGATCTTGGAAATGTATTATATGTTGTTATTACATATTTTTAGTTTATCGGATACTTTAGCTAGATTGTGAGCCTTTGGGGCAGATAGGGTAGTTTTTCTCAAGTACCTAATTTCATTTTAGTTTGATACATTGTAAACCGCTTAGGTCAGTAAAATGCAGGAGCGGTAGATCAAATCTTAAATAAACATAAACATATTGCTTGCCTTCAGTAGGGAGTTTTCAGATCTTCTTTCATCAAAAATTTTTCTTTGAAGGAGTATGGCCTTCCCATAAATCACTACCCCCTTCTTCCTCCCATGGATGTATTATTAGAAAAAGAAAACATGGTTCCTAGGAGCTGTACTTTATCACTGGCAGGAGTCACACAAGGAACATGTGGCAGTATGAATCAGATTTTTCTGTAGGAGTTCCTGCAATAAGCACACCTTAATGCCACGGGCTGTACTCTCTTCTGCTTATCGGTTCTGCCAGCTAAATGCAAACAGACCAGGCGGAGTGTGGAGTTTGTGCCTCTAAAGAAATCCTACTGTTTAAAAATGAAATCTGTTCAGCCCTTTTCCTTCGCATGTAATGGCATGGGCGCATCAGCATAGAGAGGAACTGCTCGCTTAAGAGCTTTCACATGTTGGTTGTATATTATGGCCTGCTTTTTCATGAAATGAAAAGCACATGTCCAGAGGCTTTGTTTTGCTGGCTTGATAGATAAATGACCAGCAAGTTTGAAGTCAAGACTTAAACTTGTTCCCACTGGTCAGGCCAGCTGAGGCTGGAGAACCATGAAAACAGTTTTAGCAGTCTGTAGCAACACGAGGCTTACCATTACTACTACTACTACTATTTATCATTTCTAAAGCGCTGAAAGGCGTACGCAGCGCTGTACATGTGCATTTAACATGTAATAGATGGTCCCAGCTCAGAAGAGCTTACAGTCTAATTTAGATAGACAAAACAGGATATATAGAGGTTGGGGGGTTTCTCGCAAGAGAGCATGGTTAGGTGGATACAGGTATCTTATGGTGAGTGGGAGTTAGGAATTAAAATAATTTATTTATTTAAAAATTTTTATATCGCCTATATTCTAAGCAGTTTCCATAAATTTAGACATTCATAATTACATCTCAATAACTTAAAATAACAAGTTCCATTCACTCTCAACAAACAGTCTAATCACAACATAAATGCTCATGAAACTGTCTGCTTATAGACTTCAACAACCGACGCAGAAGGTACTGGTTTCATTGGATCAAGCCTATCCTAAACTGTATTGCCTCTACATATAGGCATCAACAAACAACTTGGTTTTTAACAGTTTCTTGAAATTAAGGCAGTCAGTACATAATCTTAAGTGTCCCGACAACATATTCCAAAGAGACACACCAGCGGCCGAGAACGTTCTCAATTTCATGGCCACATACCTCACTCTTTCTTCCATTTTCAATATTAATTTGATTCCACCTTCTGATCTCAAAGCTCTGTTAGGTCTATAAACTTGATATTTATCTATGCCAAATTCAGTGCATTTTATTGGTTAAATTGGGGGCTGATTCCCAAAACCTATTGCTGGTGTTAAGGTTAGTTAGCACCATGCTTAAGGTTATCATATGGCTCCAGAAAAAAGGGGAAGGATTGAGACATCCGGGTTTTACTTCCATTGAAAGCAACCAAGATGTCTCAATCTGTTCTCCTTACTTCCATTGCTTTCAATGGAAGTAAAACCCGGATGTCTCAATCCATCCCCTTTTTTCTGGAGCCATATGGTCATACTAACCATGCTGCCTATTGACTTGAAAGAATGGTTCTCAACCCAGGACACACCCAACCAGTCAGATTTCCTGTATATATGCAAAGCACCTTGAATGTGTAACCACAAAAAGACAGCATACAAGTCCCATTCCCATGAGATAAACATAAATATTTTTAGTCTTATTGGACCTCTCAGCAGCATTTGATCTGATGGATCACGCCATTCTTCTGGATAGTCTTTCAAATATAGGTACCATCAAAACTGCTGGTACCAATACTATTTAATATTTTCTTATCTCTAGCCCTTCTAATACATACCTTAGATCTTACTTCATTTATATACATTAATGATATCCACATTCTAAATGCCATTGATATTCAGCTTTTTAATACTAAACTCACTACAATTGCAACTTGGTTTAAAACTAACAAACTTGTGTTGAATCCTCCTAAAACTAGGACCATTCTATTTTTAGATATCAAGAACATTACTTCTGTAAAACCTCTCTGTAAAGCTAATACTACTATTAAGCTAGTGACACATTAAACATTTTTGGAGTCACTTCAGATCGATGACCTTCTGACCACATATTTCATTACAAATCAATTGAAATTAATTTGTTCCATACATTCATTTGTCGATCAGAAATCAATACATATATACTGTATATTTATTTTTTGGTATTCATTCAGCGGCCAGATTAACCAGTGGTACCCCAAGAACAACTCATATTTCTCCAATTCTAAAACAATTACACTGGCTACACCTAAAACAAGTGCAATATAAGGTGTTATCATTAGTGCACCAGGTGCTATATGGGATTGCCCCTGTCTGCTTTCTAACCCTGTGGGAGGTTTACAAACCTGGAAGAGACTTGAGATCAGTTGGAGCCATGAAATTAATAGCTAACTTGGAAAGGAGAGTATGTTATGTGGCCATGAAATCTAAAATGTTTTCGGTGGCCGTAGTGACCATATGGAATGCTTTGGTTGGACAATTGAGGCTATGTACAGACTGCCCTAAATTTAAGAAATTATTAAAAACTCAGGGCTTACCAATCCATTTTAAAGGTAATCCTATTTTATCTTCAATGAGGTCAGTTTGGGGAAATTTAATTAAATTATGGAGATATAACCCATGTATAACAGATCTGCTACCTATTCAGGGTAATGGAGATTTTCAACCTGGTATGACATCTAGGAATTTTAGAATTTGGGGGTTTAAAGGTATTTATTATTTATCACAAGTATTGGATGAAACTGGGAAGATTAAGAGTTTTCCTGACCTTTCTATTGTAGTGGGAAGGGGTCCTGGATCATTATATGTGTATATGCAATTGGTAAATTATATTAATAAATTGAAGAGATTGAATTTTTCTTGTGGAGTTCATGACAGAATTATTTCTTTTTTTAATCAATGTGATGATGTGCCTATTTCAGTTTCTTTATTACACAAGTGGTGGCGGAATATATTACCTACCCGTACATATGATAAAATTCTACAAAATTGGAATGAGGAGTTGGGAATTCAGATTTCTCTTCTTGATTTTACTCAATCTATTAATAGACTACCAAAGATTATAAAAGGGTATGTTTGGAGAGAATGTACATATAGAATTTTGCATAGGGCTTATTTTTCCCAAATTCAAGCTTTTCATGCGAATTTAATAGATACTCCAATTTGTATTAAATGTAATAAAGATCCTGGCACATTATCTCATGCTTTTTTGTTGTGTCCTTTGATCAACTCATTTTGGTCTGCCATCCTATTATTTTTGGGTTCTTTATGGGGTAATTCGATAGTGGGTTGTCCTAGAGGAATAATTTTTGGTAAAGCATCAGCTTGTGGGGTTTTTGGCCAACTAAAATGTATTTTATTTCAGAAAGCCTGTATGATTCGGCATACATGTATTATGCAATTTTGGTTGCAGAAAGAATCTCCAAGTTTTTGGCATTGGAGGAATCAATTACATCGCTTATTTTTATTTGAGAGTTGGGAGGTTCGAGGTTCGCCTAAAAAAACTCGTCTTTTTATGGATGTTTGGGATCCTTATATTCAGAATCTTTCACCAAAAATACGAAGTTTGGTTATCAATGATTTATTATGAAAATTAGGTTTAATAATTACATTCCAGTTATTTATTTTAATTCTTTATTTTTGTCAACTTTCATCCAGGGTGAGGGATTTCATTTAGGGGAAGATAGTGGGTAGGGGATGGAATTAAGGGGGGTGTAGATAAGATTGAATTAATTCATATGGAAATTAAATTTGAAAGAATGATTTAAATTTGTATGAAATATTATTGTAATTCTTATTGTATTGAATGTATTTTTGTATTATCCTATTGTACTGATTATTTGATTCTTTCAATAAAAATTGTTATACATAAAAACTCAGGGCTCCTTTTACTAAGGTGCGCTAGTGTTTTTAGCGCACGCTATATTGCCCTGCGCTATGCGCCAAAAACTAACGCTAGCTCAATGGAGGCGTTAGCATCTAGCGCACGCGGCATTCTAGCGCACGGTACTCCGTGCATTAATGCCCTAACGCTCCTTTGTAAAAGGAGCCCTCAGTTGTTCGTTGACGCTTATATGTAGAGGTCGCAGCAAGTTCCATTTGCTTCAATTTTTGGAAACATTATTATGCAGAATGTTCATTATTGTCTACTTGTAGGCTGCAGAAAATAATGTATGTGGATAAGATGTTAAATGTAGATAATGGTGGTTGGATGTCATTTTAATTTTATGAATGTTTGCTATTTGGAAACCGCTTAGAGCTTAGGCGGTATATAAATCTTTTCAATAAATAAATAAATAAGTTGGCTAGACCAGGGGTAGGCAATTCCGGTCCTCGAAAGCCAGAGCCAGGTCAGGTTTTCAGGATATCCACAATGAATATGTATGAGATGGATTTGCATGCACTGCCTCCTTGAGATGCAAATCTATCTCATGTATATTTATTGTCGATATCCTGAAAACCTGACCTGGCTCTGTCTCTAGGACCAGAATTGCCTACCCCTGGGCTAGACTCTTGCAATTCCCTTTTTCAGGGATGGCACATACATAGCTTGAAACATCTTCAATTAATTCAAAATACAGCAGTGAAACTTATTTGGGGGATCAAAAAGAAGGATCATGCACCCCCTGTACTCATAGAACATTAGTCAATAGTCTGTAGAATTCTTTTTTTTTTAAATTATTTATTAATGTTCAAAACTACAACAGTGCAATACAACCAATGCAACTCATAGTAATACAATAAAAGCACATTCATCTTTCTCATATTCATAATCATCCTTTTCCCTCCACCCACCCACCTACTCATCCACCCAGACAATTATCATTGCGTATAACACAAACATATATTATCACAAATATCCTATTTATTCTGAATAATGATATCTTCACACCCATCCCAATTATAAATATTCAAAAATCAATTTATGACATAAAGAATCCCTCTCCCCCTTGCCCTGGATATGTACCATAGTAAAGAACAAACTGATTCACAGTCAACAAACAATTACAATGGGCCCCATATTAATTTAAATATGTCCTAAATTCTCAGCATTTATTCTTTCAAATCTATAACTAGAGCAAGACTTACCCACCAGAACAAAAAATTTAAACAATCACATTTCTTCCAATTTTGGTTGATCATCTGGATGGCTATCCCAGTCATTATAAGGAAAAGATGACTTTTATATTGATCTATAAGGGGTTTAACATGTAATATTGTACCACAAATAACTGCCTCATACGTTAGAGGAATTGATGATTCCAAAATGTCAATATGGGGTAGAATTCTTTATAAAATTCGAACAATAATATATCAGATCCATTAGTGGAAGAAGCTTATGTTCTGCAAATCAGCATCTTTAAAATTTTCCATCATTTTGTCAAATATGCTATGAACATATGAGGGGCTGCTGAAAAATTCTCAGCCCAGCCAAGAAGAGAATGATATGGAGCCATGAAACTTACAAGTTATTCCACACATTAAATGACACTTTTCGTTTCATTTCATATCATTGAAATGAATAGTGTCAAGAAAACTGTGGAATAACTAGTATGTTTCATGGCTCTACATCATCCTCTTCTTGCTTGGACTGAGAACTTTCCAGCGGCCCCTCATATCTGCAGCTCTCTTCACAGTTGTAGGTCTGTCATTTTGGAATAACCTTCCATTATACCTATGTACTGAAATGTAAGACTAAAAAAAAAAAAAAAAGAAAGAAATGTAAGACTTTTCTAAAAACTTATTTTTGTGGAAAACTGCCCTCCACAATAGTTTTAAGGGAAAATGAGGCACCTAGTACACTGTCTGTCCTTTTATTCTGTTGAAGAATATAACTTCCTTTCTAGCTTCAAAACATTTTATTTTATTCTTAATCGCATAGCTGTTTTCATGATGGGTGGTATATATATCTATCTAAAAAAAAAAAAATGAACCTTGACTTAGGAAGCTACTCTTCTACTCCATTCAATTTTTTTAGTGTGTGTATGTAATTGCTATATAATTTAAATTTGTGATCCACTAAACCCTGCATGATAGGAAATACTCAGATGATGGATGTGATCAAATGTGTGGTCATGTAATTTCTACCGGGGGACCCTGCAGCTGTAATAGATGGAGACTCGGTGGAACCAGGAAACTGATAGAAAATTATTTGTAAATGAAAATTATTTGTCTAGTGTTGAAAACACACTAATCTCGTTGAGAAATTTATTTGAATATTACTGTTCTGCTTTTCCATCTGAGCAGATGCTGTTTACCATCTGAGCAACATGATGACAGAGTACTTTCGAACAAAAATGGAACTGTATCGGCTGCCTGCAAATGAATTTTTGTTGCCTGGAGTGCATATGAGCAGTTTGTAGGAGGTAGGTCAGACTTGCAGAATGTCTCCGCTTGACAAGTTTCACAGAGCAAAGATGCAGCATTTCAAAGCTTCTAAGAGGAGACCTGGTCCCGGAAGTAGGGAGCTGTCTTTATCTTACGTGGAAAACTTAAATATTGCAGGAATAAAAGTTTAGGAGGAAGTGGTGTAAAAGTAATAATGTATGGGACAATAAATTTGCAAAGAAAGCATTAATGACTTTGACAAAGAATAGTTCATAGGACTGTTTTAATAGCGAATCAAAAGGAAGGAGTGGTGTAGTGGTTAGAGCTACAGCCTCAGCACCCTGAGGATGTGTGTTCAAATCCCGCACTGCTCCTTGTGACCCTGGGCAAGTCACTAAATCCTCCATTGCCCCAGGTATGTTAGATAGATTGTGAGCCCACCAGGACAGATAGGGAAATGCTTGAGTACCTGATTGTAAACCGCTTAGATAGCCTTGATAGGTGATATATAAATACCTTAAATAAATAAAAGGTTAACCAAATGGAAATACTCCAAGATGGATATCTAGCACAATAATGGCCATTTAGGTGCCTTGAAGTAGAAAAACAAAACACAGTCTTTCAAAGTGTCTCTCTGCCACAGGTGCAGGTTTAGTACAGAGCAGGTATAGGTTCCTCTGATAAAGTTTATTAGGTTTTTATATACCACTTATCCGGTTTATCTAAGCGGTTTTTACAATCAGGTACTCAAGTATTTTCCCTCTCTGTCTCGGAGGCTCACAATCTATCTAACGTACCTGGGGCTATGGAGGATTCAGTGACTTGCCCAGGGTCACAAGGAGCAGCATGGGGTTTGAACCCACAACCCCAGGATGCTGAGGCTGTCGCTCCAACCACTGTGCCACACACTCCTCTAATACCTTTCTAAGCCCTAGAAGAGGGCGTATGCTTTAAGATCAGTGTCTCTATAAGTGGGGCTTCTGATTTTAGATGGTAACCAATCAAATCTGATAAAACACCTGTAATGCAAAACATGTAAAATAGGTATTTGTTGGACAAACACCAGAAACACAGCACTTCCCCCAGCCCTCTCCCAACCTCCTCCTTGTGCCTTGTGTCCTTCACACAGTTTTTGTGCCTTTCATCTATATAGTCCATGGAAAGTTAGGCACCTACATTGGTGCACCTAGCCGATGTATGTGACAAACTTAATTGGTTAATAGGATCACTCAGCTCTGATAACACAACACTTCATAATTGTGGCTAATTGGACTTCATTGTAAGTTAGATGCCCAACTTGACCGATTCTGTAAAAAAAATAGGGACCTAGTCCAAAGTGCCTACCTAAAAGTGGGCACGGTTAGGTGCAGATTGTGGTCATGCTTTTAAAACAGGTGCCTAACTTAGGTGCAAGTATTTAGGTGAAGAAAACTCTGGCATAAATACAGCGCATCTACAGTTAGAGGATGCCTAGTAAACACCTAACACCGCTTAGGCAGTGCTAAGTGTGATTCTATATAGTGCACCTAATTTTTATAGAATCATGCATAACACTGCAATAGTCAGTGCAGATTTTATAGGTAACCTATATAGAATCAGGCCCTTCCTGTCTTGATGACTTCTAAGTGACTCAAACATACATATTTGATTCCCTTGAAACAGCTACATGAAATTAATAGCTGTGGCACAAAAATACAGATAAATGCTGATTTTTACACTCAAAAAAATCCCTAATTAGTTGGAAAATAAACACCAAAATTTAAACCCTTCCTTGATAGTCCAGCTCTGGTTGGCATTGCTTTTAAACACTGGCCATGGCATTTAAAGTGATGCCCAGATATTCAGCACCAGTTGGAACGCACATACTGCCACTGAAGCTCTGATTCTATTCAAAGTGCCATTAAAAAACAATTTTAAATATTAATTTTTGGGTAGGCACTTAGCTCGGTAGGCACCATGTAGATGTCTACACTGAGTAGGTGTGGTTAGGGGGCAGAGTTTGGGCATAGATTGTGTTAGGCATCGATATTTTAGGCCGGGGTTTTCTTGATCTAAAATACCAGCACCTAAGTCTTTAACGCCTACTGGCGCCTAATTTGAGTTAGACACTGCTAGGCCCAATTCTATAAATGGTGCCTAACTTTGAATGACACATGATAGGTCCATTTCCCTAAGCACTTACCGATTTAGGCGCTGTTTATAGAGTCAGGTCCTGAATGTCTAGGCTTAGACTGCCCATTGGAAGTTCTTGGTAACTCTTGGCTCTGCTCCTGGACTGCCCCAATGCTATCTGGATAGTGCCAGGGTGGCCATTAATGATTTTCAGCCACAGTAAGTTTCACTGTTATGGGTAGGAGCCACTCCTACTTGGATAAGTGCTGCTGAACATCAGGCCCCCCATTTATAAGGAACAGCATGGAATAAGAAGGCAGGCAAAGATGTAGTGTTGGCAACGCAGACTAAATGATGAGGTAGTATTGGGATGGAGCACCACTGAACCACAAATGTTTTCATTATTGAAGGTCTGTGTTTCAAAACCAACCTGGAACTTTGTGTGGGCTAGATTGTTAAAGAACGTTACTGTGTTAGGATGTGCTAATGCCATTAAAGTTTGTTACTGGTAAATAGGTCCCATTGCATAAAATGGGACCTGTAGTAAGCAGCACACCCTGATGTGATAGTGTCTTTAGTAAAGTTAGTCCTTTGTAGATTGCATTGGTAAGGGCGCATTACCACATATTCCATACTATTCTCTGTGGAAACTGATCAAGCAGTTTGTACGAGTATTCCACGTCCCATACATATATTGAGATACAACAATTATAGCAGAACATATAAGGTGATATGTAATTAGGTGTTATTGACTCCGTGTAGTAGAAATTACTAGTGCAAATATTGTGCTTGGTTGCTTTGGAACTTATTGACAGAGTTAAAGCAGATAATATTTGATATATTTGTTTCAGTAACTAAAATTCTTATGTTACTAATTCAGCAAGGAATCTATTCACTCAGAAAATGAAAAAATAAATGATCCAATTACCCGTCATCTGCAATTTTTTCTGACGACTCCATTGCAATTGCACATTATGGTACGAAGAGCCCATCCCTTTACTTCTTGGGTACACTGGTGACAGATATTCTGATTTCTATGCGTAGGCATTAAAAAGCATTTTTATGTGTAGAATTTAAGCTTGTCCATTGTGGTGAATGAAGCATCTTTCTAACACATATTTCAGACCAATACAGGCTTTTCTGTATTTTCTTCTGGGAACCTTTTGTTTTCTTGCTAATGCCAGCACTGCTGAGATATCACAAAGTCACCCTTATTGTAGGAAACAGAGAGCCTTAGAATGTAATTGGATGCGCTGTGTCTGTTGGTAAAAGATGGGACATTTCCAGCAGCAGTAGATCGTCCTCTTTAATATAAGGCGACTCACAGTCCACAATGGTCTAATATATACCACTCAGTTGGTGGATTACTCAGACCTTGGTAAACATAGAAACATGATGGCAGATAAAGCCCAAATGGCCCATCCAGTCTGCCCATGCATGTGCCTATCCCATGCTTTCTTAAATTCAGACACAGTCTTTGTCTCCACCACCTCTACCAGGAGACTATTCTACGCATCCACCACTCTTTCTGTAAAAAAAAAAGTATTTCCTTAGATTACTCCTGTGCTTATCACCTCTTAACCTTATTCTATTCTCTCTTACTCTGGAGTCTTTCCTCTTGCGTATTTATGCCACGTAGGTATTTAAACATCTTTATCATAACTCCTCTCACTCGCTGATATCCTACCTGAGTGCTCTTTTGCAAATATCCCCTTAATTTATAATGCATATTTGAAGGGGGCATACACAGGGGCAGAGTGTGGTGGGATAAAGGCAGGGCTCCCACTTACACATTAACTTACAGCAGTGTTCTTCAACCTTTTTACACCTATGGACTAGCGGAAATAAAATAATTATTTTGTGGACCGGCAAACTACTAAGACTGAAATTTTTTTAAAAAACCATTGCCGCCCCGTCCCTGCGAGCACGGTCCCACAAACCATCTGATCCCATCAGCACAAGCCTCAAATAGTTATGATTTTATATTGAACATATTTTATTAAAGTGTAAAAAGAAACAATATTCTATACAATTGTCACTTTATAAATACAAATAATACAGGGCAAAGATCAACAAAACCCCTGTCTCCCCTCCCCTTCACATATATCCCCTCTACTATCAAGAAAACTGAATAAGCCAAATTATTACAGAATGCTACACAAATATCATGTAACAGAATACCACAGTCACACATGACAGGAATGGTGTTAGGGGAGTGGAACTAGGGCAACTGCCCCCTGGTCAGAGAGAGCCCTAAGCCAGCTGGAAGCTAAAAAACACTGCCTGGGCTTTGCACTCCCCAGTTATGTCTAGCAAGATACATATTTCAAATCTGATATATTTGAATCACAAGATAGAAATAAAATTATTTTTTTCTACCTTTTGTCGTCTCTGGTTTCTGCTTTCATTGCCTTTTCACTCTCTTCCATCCAGCGTCTGCCCTAAGAACATAAGAATTGCCACTGCTGGGTCAGACCAGTGGTCCATCATGCCCATCAGTCTGCTCACGCGGCGGCCCTCTGGTCTAAGACCAGCACCCTAACTGAGACTAGCCCTACCAGCGCACGTTCTTGTTCAGCAGGAACTTGTCTAACTTTGTCTTGAATCCTTTGAGGGTGTTTTCCCCTATAACAGCCTCTGGAAGAGCGTTCCAGCTTTCTACCACTCTCTGGGTGAAGAAGAACTTCCTACGTTGGTATGGAATCTATACCCTTTCAACTTTAGAGAGTGCCCTCTCATTCTCCCTACCTTGGAGAGGGTGAATAGTGTCTTTCTCTACTAAGTCTATTCCCTTCAGTATCTTGAATGTTTCGATCATGTCCCCTCTTAATCTCCTGTGTTCGAGAGAGAAGATGCCCGGTTTCTCTAATCTTTCTCTGTACGGCAGCTCCTCCAACCCCTTAACCATCTTAGTCGCTCTTCTCTGGACCCTTTCAAGTAGTACCGTGTCCTTCTTCATGTACGGTGACCAGTGCTGGACGCAGTACTCCAGGTGAGGGCATACCATGGCCCGGTACAGCAGGGCCATTAGCGCAGAGCAGCTGCTAGCATGGCTTTGTAAAAGAGGCTGTAATTTTCTCAGGAGCTATAAGATGGTAAATAAATATCAAAGATTAAAAAGTTTCAGTTAAAAACAGTACCAGATAAACTCATTAAAAGTTCTCAAAGTGCTTTATCAATGCAAACACTGACTAAAAAGTAATTGATTTTAAAAGACATTTACTCTACAAATACATTTACATTCCCTGCTCAAGAGAAGTAGTAACAAACTTGTATAACCTATGATGAATCTTCACTCTGAACTGACTACAACAAGAAGCATGTAGAGGATATGAATATGATCAGCAGGGTAGGTCACAGCAGATGTTTTTAAAAAAAATTATTTTGTATGTTAATTGTAAACTGACTAGACGTTTTAGGCGGTATGTTTCTATGTATATACATTTTTAAATAAATAAATAATAGTTACTTTCTATTTCACTAACCCTCCCTTTTACAAAAGCATAGTGCGTTTTTTTAGCCGGCCGTGGCGGTAACAGCTTCGATGCTCATAGATGCGCTATGACCGATGCTAAAATCCACACTACACTTTTTTTTAAAAGAGGGGGAGGGGTAAATTTTTGTTTCTTTCTTAAAATTCTGCCTCTTCTTCCTCCTTACAGATCAAAAAATTACTAATACTGGATTCAGGATGCATTTAGGGCCCCATTTACAAAGCCATGGTAGCAATTCACCTGTGGCAAATGCGCCGAAGCCCATAGAAATTGAATGGACTTCAGTGCATTGCTGTAGAAGAATCACTACTGCAGCTATTTAAAAGGAGTCCTTAATCAGATATTTTTATGTCACTGTATGTTCAGTAAAACCTTGGATTGCAAGTAACTTGGTTTGCAAGTGTTTTGCAAGACAAGCAAAACATTTTATTACATTTTAACTTGATATACAAGCAATGTCTTGCAATACAAGTACATACAATATACACACATCACAACTGAGCCGATGGTTCTTCTCTCTCTTACGCTGCAGGAGTATAGTGACTGTTCTAAATGAGCGAGCTCTTGCAATACAAGTACGTGTGGTATTTTGTATTAAAGTTTTTGGGTTGTGGAATGAATCGTCTGAGTTTCCATTATTTCCTATGGAGAAATTCGCTTTGATATCCCTCCCATCCCCCTCGCAGCAGAACCCCGTCTACCCTCCCGCCGGGGCCTTCCCTATGCCACATCCCTGATGACATCATCAGTGATGCAGCAGAGAGGACCTGGTGGGAGAAGACAGTGAAGCAGCCTGTTTAGAGTGCTGCCGACCCTGTTATTTGGAGGGAGGTATATCAGTCTCATGGTGGGAGGGTCATTGGGGATTCGGCTGTGTGACAAGGGTGAAGCACTGCTGCCGGCGAATCCAGGGATGGAATCTGGGAGTGTTGGGGACATTCGGGAGGGGCTTTGAGGGTCGATCTAACTAGGGCTTATTTTGGGGGTAGGTCTTATTATGGGGAAACACAGTAGCTACTGCAAATAAACCAGTAATTGTGCAGCTCTAACTAGAATACCTGTCTCTTTACTTTATATCACTTTCTATTGAGTCGGATTCCTCTGCCAGACCCAGTGAACACTTTTCTTCTTTTCTTTTACACTGGCTTGCAGTTCATTAATTTTAAGTGTGGGAAAAAAGTGTGCACAAAATCAATTTAGCATGCATGTGAAAAAGTTTTTTAACTGGAAAAAGTTTGAAATGAACAAAGGAAAAAAAGTCCAAATATCAGCCAAAAGGTCCAAAAGTGATTATTTTTTTCCTGTGAGCATCCATAGGATTCAAGATTCCAAAAGGTTTTTGGCTTGCTAAATTTGTAAATATGTTGTCAAACTAATATATAAAGTCGTAAAAAAGGACTAAATTAAAAAGTACAGAAAACAAAATAAAGACTCCTACAGGATGCTGATGATGTTGAGCATTGTCTCTAGTTAAATTCGTTTTCTGGCCAGGTAATAGTGAGAAATGTTATATCCTCTTACAACTGCTGCCTTTCCTGTTTACTTCTGGATCATACTGGACTCTTCCTGCTTGTTCTTTTATGGAAAATCTTTTATTTATTGTTATTTTTATCTGTCAACTTTGGTAAATGTCCACCTCTTGAATCTATTTTTTGCACAATAACATAATATAGCATAAAACTCACTTGTATTCCGCAAATACCATTAAGTTCTATGCGGTTCACAAAGACTAGTAATACAAATGAATAAACATCCATTATCTAACTTCCAAAAGATTCCTTAAAAAGATACGTTTTTAAGGCACGTCGAAATTGTTGATATGAATTTGGGAATATGAATATATGAGTTAAATCCCTAGTCTATAAGGCTGCCTGAAAAGATAGCAATCGTTCCTGAAATTTCTTATATTTACATCTCTTTACAGAAGGGAATGAAAATAATGAGTGAGATTTTCTAGAATGTTTAGAGTTTGTAATGATAAAAGATTGTATAAGATTCTCAGGAATTAAGCCTGTTAGTGCCTTAAAACAAATACAGCCGAGCTTAAATTTAACCCATGCCTCAACTGGAAGCCAGTGCAGTCGAGAATAAAAATCATCACTTATGTCATATTTTTCCATCTAAGGATCTCAAAGCGTGTTACAGCTGTCCTTTTGTTCCAAATTCCAGACAGAGAGCTCTCTTTTTTGCCTTTGTATATCTTACCTTGGTGGTAGACAGCATCAAATGGAGAGCCTCTTGTGGAGAAAGTAAGGCTCTTCCTGGTACATATCAAGGTTGTTTATTTTCCAGTTGCAGGGGCCATCTTTAAAAGACCATCTTTAAACATCATGGCCTTAAAATTAGTTCTGTGTGCCCTTGATCAGGGGCCTATGTCCATGGTCGCAACCATTGATCCTGGTACCTGCTAGGCTGCTGAAACAGAATCACTCCAAAAGTCCCATATCTGGTGCAGAAGCTTCTCTCTACGGGCTTGCGGGAGGAACACTTTGTTTTCCCTTGTGTTGAACCAGACTCCCTGGGAAGGGAGGTGGGCTTTGTAAACTGTGCCACCAGTGAATCCAATTTTGGAGGAACAAAGGGCTGGTTAAATTCTGCATCCATCGGACAGAGCTTTGGCATAGCTTTGGCCACCCAAAGGGGCCCTTCCGGGACCTCCCAATGGTCCGTGAGCATTTTGGTAATGTCTTGATGAGAGGGAAAACAGGAGGTCTGTGCCTTCGTGCTGCTCATAAGCAAGCACTATGTAGCAGAGGACTGTGGAGTTTCTATCTTTACTTCCTGGAGGGATTCCGTGATCACCTCCAAAAGCACTGAAGGCTTAAATAACCTACGCACAGTCAGGTCCTCCCTGAGATCAGGGGCCTCCACCAGATCAGGACCTGGCCCCACTAAAGATGAAGCAGCATCTGCTGCTGGGCCAACCAGAACCTGAGTGGAAGAGTACAGGTATTAAAATAGAGCCCATTTTATCCCAGTCTTCCTCAGACTGAACTTTCCCGTCTTGCGCATGGCACTGTTGCTGAGGAATTGTGTTTTTTTATGGGGAGGAACCCCCGGCGCCAGCAGGGCCGCGAACCCCAAGGGTTCCATTTGGCCCTAGTTAACCATGTAAGCTTTAAACATCATACTGATGAATTCAGCGGAGAAACCCCTGACCAGAATGACCAGACGGCCCCTGTGGGCGCTCACCAGATTATGGGTTAAATTTGCCAGTTACACTGCAAGATTTTTCAATACACGTTTTTATCCTAACGTGACACATACCAAGAATCTAGTATCAATACACATTTCTTTGTAATCCATTGGTGAAGAGGTGTGTTTTTGTTGCTTTTCTAAAGTTGAGCAATCCTTCAAGGGATCTGATCTGTGGCCGCAATTGATTCCAGTGGCTTGGTATGGAGTGGGAGTAGGAACGTCGTTTGTCAGTTTGCAATTGAAGGGCACGACCAGGGGGTGTTTTGAGGTGTATTTCATCCTGGGAGCAGAGGGACCTGTTTGACACGTATGGAGGAAGCATTGTTGTCATGTAGCCTGGTGCCAAGTCGTGCATGGATTTGAACGCTAGCTTCAGGCCCTTGAAGACACAATGTTTGACTACAGGCAGCCAGTGAGCTGACGATAAAGCTTGGAAGACAGGGTCGTGGGCATGGAGGTTTTTTTTTACAAGTCTGATTGCTGCATTTTGTACACACTGTAGACATTGTATGTTCTTCGCTGTGAGACTGTTGAATAGCGTGTTGCAGTAGTCCATGCGGGAGACGACTAAGGCAAATTGAAGTTTTTGCCTCACTGCTTAATTGGGGGCACTGACGTGTACGTTTGTAAACTGGGGCAGTCACACTTTGCAAGCCGCTACTTGCAGGTGGAAGTGCCGGGATCATGTTGTTGATTTTATGCAAGTGCATATTTGTAAAATGGCAGCTCCCTCTGCACTTGCTGGCAAATGCACATGCACTCCTATTCCGCGAACAGGACCCTTAACCCTCATTCCCCTGCAATAATCTACCTCCCGCCCTCCCCCCTCCTTTTCTCCCCCTCCCCCCTTCCCCTCCCTTGGCTCTCCCTCCCTTTTTCCTTCCCAATCCAACCTTGTCGCTGCTTGTAACTCTGATAAATTTCTGCTAAAATGCTCCAACATTTCCTTCCTCATTGCTTATAACTCCGATAAAATGTTGTAAATCCGTGTTCAGATCGGATCTTAATTAATTGATGTGAACTGCCTAGAACTCATTAGGTATGGCGGTATACATAATAATTTCAAAAAGGCTCTAGATTAGCAAAGCCTCTTCTAAAATATCACTGGAAGAGAGCATTTCCCTGCATGGATGTCTCAATTCTAAACCACGTGTTCTGTGTGGAATGGATTGTTCTACATGGAACACAGGTCAAAGTATTTGTCCCTACAATGAAGCCATAAAAATTATAAAATTAAAACATGAACACTTAAGCATCATGAGTGTTAACGCTGATATATAAGAGGACGTCTGTTGCATTAAAGGCAGTCAACCAAGTTGTACATCTAGTTTTAATTCAGAACCTCAGTACAGGGGCAGCACGATTTGATGCAAACATCTGTCTTGGTATTTTGTAATACCTCTCAGTCACAATATAGTGGGTGTCTGGAGCAGACTAAACAGTTGATAGCTCTGATTTTAGTATGACACAAAATGAAATACATCAGGGTTGCACCCAATAATAAAAAGAATAATAATAATAGAAACATCTAGCATACCAGTAACATGCACTAATTATTAGATTTGCAAATATTTTTTCCCTAAAATGACAAATTGTTTTCACCACGGTTCATGAGCACAAATTATATGACTTCAGTGGCTCACAAATCTAGGTACACTACACACCCTTTGAATCTAAACTAACTCAGCTATGGCTTGTGACTTGAAGTTACATACTTTGTTCTTGAAGAGGTTTTAGTTGGCCTTCCTTGACGGTTTGCAGGATTAAACAAACCTGTGTTCGTTGTCGACACCGTGTTTTTTTTTGTTTTTTTGGGGATTTGTACTGCAGGCATAATTATTTTCTAGTACTTCCAAGCAATATTCAGTGCAGCCTCCGCACAGTTTCTGATTGCAAAAGCCCACTCACTGTGACTCAGTCTCGGTGACTATTTGACAGGATGTTTAAAAAGATATAAAAAAAGAACGATCTGAACGGATCATTCTCCATGACTAACCAAATGTCCACCCCATTCTGATGAAGCACAAGCTTTGTGGCTGTGGTGGGTGTATTTTCTCACAAATCACTCTTCTGCTATGTATAACGGTATCGTAAACTTTTATCCTACCATACTTAACATTATTGAATAATTTTTTGTTAAAGTAACAATTAAGATATTAGCAGGTTCAAAGCTAGAAGCAAGCAGCCTGGGAAGAATTTTTAAACATTCCCAAACACCTAGAGGCTGAACAGTATGTAATATTTCTGTGAAGGTTCCTGTAATGTAGGGTTTCTTGTTCTTACCTAGAGAGTTTTTGTTCCCTTGTCTGAATGTCTTGTATATAACTGATTTGAAAATTGCAGCAGTCTTGAGATGTGATTTTTAGAGTTTTGTGGAATGTATTTTAGGCTCTGGAACATACCACAGAGAAGCTTTGGAAAAAAAAAAAAAGATTTTCCTTGTTAGTGCGTAAGGGTATCCAAGTATTTACATTCTATAAATTCATTAATTGATTTTGGGCCCTTTAACTAAAGTGTGTAAGTAGCTAACACTTTATTTACCATATATTAACTGCTGTCACACAAGTGCTCTGTGACTGTGACGTTTGGCAGTTAGAGAGCACTAATTAGTTTAGTTCAATTTACTGTATTTGATATACTACAAATATAAAACCAAGGGCTCCTTTTATCAAGCCGCGCTAGCGGGGTTTAACGCGCATGACTTTTCATCATGCATTAACCTCTGCGCTGGCCAAAAACTACCGCCTGCTCAAGAGGAGGCGGTAGCGGCTAGCGCGGCCGGCGGTTTAGCGCACGCTGTAACGCGCGTTAAATCGCTAGCGCGGCTTGATAAAAGGAGCCCTAAGTTTAAAATCTAAGCAGTTTACAATAAAAGATTAAGGGGGAGGGGCCAGCCCAATAAAATATGACAGAACAATAAACAAATTATGAAAGGGAATTATAATGACAAAAAGGGGTGATAATGATAACACTGCTTTAATTAGTCACCCATCCACAATCTGTAAATCTCTTTATATATAAAATAACCACACAGTATAATACGTGCTTAATAGTGAACGCCTGGACCCACAACTATATCCCAGTGAAATATCACGGAGAAGCTGTGTAAAGAGACCATCATTGCTTGTTCACAGTCTCTCCCACCATTACTATATAACATTAGTTTTTAACAACATCCACAGCTCCTAAAATAGGAACAAAAACTACTTATAAGAACATAAGTATTGCCCCTGCCGGGTCAGACCAGGGGTCCATCATGCCCGGCAGTCCGCTCCCGCAGCGGCCCCCCAGGTCCATGACCTGTTAGTGATCTTAGTAAGGTGGTACTGTGGTCTTTACAGCTACTCCGGGTACATCCTTAATCACCACAGCTGCACAAAATGCATGTTCACTGACCCCCCCAACCCAGGTTTCACCGGTTGGCTTCATCAGGAGGGGTACTACAAAACAAAATTACATCCAGTCACTCACTCATCTCACCACACCAAGCAAAGTTCACCAAACGCACTAAACCGCACAACTTCTAGGAGCTGTGGACGTTGTTAAAAACTAATGTTATATAGTAATGGTGGGAGAGACTGTGAACAAGCAATGATGGTCTCTTTACACAGCTTCTCCGTGATATTTCACTGGGATATAGTTGTGGGTCCGAGCGTTCACTATTAAGCACGTATTATACCAGGGATCTCAAAGTCCCTCACTGAGGGCCGCAATCCAGTCGGGTTTTCGGGATTTCCCCAATGAATATGCATTGAAAGCAGTGCATGCACATAGATCTCATGCATATGCATTGGGGAAATCCTGAAAACCCGACTGGATTGCGGCCCTCAAGGAGGGACTTTGAGACCCCTGTATTGTACTGTGTGGTTATTTTATATATAAAGAGATTTACAGATTGTGGATGGGTGACTAATTAAAGCAGAACAATAAACAAAACAAGACATAACTGAAACACAGATCTGGTTACAGTAATTTTAAGGCTCTTGGGGGAAGGGGAAAAAAATATGAGGATCATGGGAATATCTGATATTCTGCAAAGATAAATTTAACCATGAAGAAGGAAGGAAAATTATGCATTGAAAGCTTATGAAAAGTAGTACATAAGAACATGCCTTAGTGGGACAGACCAATGGTCCATCTAGCCCAGTAGCCTGTATTCACAGTGGCCAATCCAGACCACTAGTACCTGGCAAAAAACCAAATAGTAGCAATATTACATGCTACTGATCCAGGGCAATAGCAGACTATGGACTAGAGAATGACACGGGGAAAAAATCTGTCCCCGTCACCGCCCCGTCACCGGCCCACCATCCTCTGCACCGCCCCGTCACCGCCGTTCCCTTCACCGCCCCGTCACCGTCACCGCCATCCCTTTCACCGCCCCGTCACCGCCACTGCCATCCCATTCACCACCCCGTCACCGTCCCCGCTGCATCCATATAAGCCTTAGTACTGTAATATTTAGCCTATTCCTTTCTTATAAATCAAAGTTCCTGCTGCTGAACTAGAGAAAGAGATGTTCAGCTGGCAGGGCTTTGTTTATAAATTTTTATCAACACAACTAATATACTATTTTATCCTAAAGCAAAAAATAAATAAATAAATATAATTTTTTTTTCTACCTTTGTTGTCTGGTTTCTGCTTTCCACATCTTCTCATTGAATTCCTTCCATCCACTGTGTGTCTTCTCTCTGCGTCTTCCATTTGCTGTTACTGTGCCTCTCCCTTAACCCCCCCCCAATTGGTCTAGCACCCATCTTCTTCCCTCCGCTCCCGCATAGTCTGGCATCTGTCTTCTTCCCACTCTGTCTTCCACATTTCCCTTCGGGGTCTGTTCCTCTCCACCCTCCTTCAATGTCTGTCCTATTCCTTTCTACCACCACCCTTCCCTCCCTCCTTTACCATCTGTTCCTTTCTACTACCCTTCAGCTCCTCTCACGTGGCTTATCTATCTACCTTCCTCCCTCTTATTTTCATGGCACGTTACAATGTAATTTGTGCAAGCCACTGGAGCCTGCGAGCTCGGTCCCTGTCCCATCCCCACAAACCATCTCGCTTCTGTGCTCCTATTTTCTCCATTTCTAATATCTCCCCTATGTATCTGTCATTGCCCCCCTGTGTCCATATACCATCCCCATGGCATGTCCCCTTTATGTCTCTGTCCCTATGCCCCATGCACATAATTTCCCCTCTTTCTGTTACCTTCCTGTGTCCAGATTTCCCCTATCTTCCTCTTCCATACCAGTGTGTCTCTTCTTTTCAACCCCATCTAGCTTTTTTCCCTCTTTCTTCCCCCCCCCCCTGCTTCTATCTGGCTCACCTGCCAGTCCTTCCCTTTCTTTCCTGCTGTGGGTTTTTCTTTCCGACTTCATCCCCTTGGCCCAGAATCCTTTTCCCTTTCACTCCCTCCTTCCAATTTGAGCCGGGAACACTAGCGATCGCACGGTCCCCGCAGCTCACACCCGCCTGCCCAATCGATTCTAGTGTTTAGCCAGCTCTCTCCCTTCTCCTCACCTTAGTTTGTAGATTTTCTTTTTCGGCGACCCGCACGCTATCAGAGAGCCGCGCACGCGCGGCTGCTCAGTGTTCAATCTTCTGCTCTGCTGCAACTTCCTGTTTCCGGTTGCGTCAGAGCAGAAGATTGAACACTGAGCAGCCGCGCGTGCGCGGCTCTCTGATAGCGTGCGGGTCGCTGAAAAAGAAAATCTACAAACTAAGGTGAGGAGAAGGGAGAGAGCTGGCTAAACACTAGAATCGATTGGGCAGGCGTGTGTGAGCTGCGGGGACCGCGCGATCCTTCATGCCTCACTGCGGGGACAAGACCATTCACCGCCCCGCGGGCGGTGAATGGCCTTGTCCCCGTCGCCGCAGCGACTGCTAGTTTTCTTCCCCGTTTTCGGCGGGTGACCCGCGGCTAAAATGCGGTGGCCGCGGGTAAACCGCCACCGTGTCATTCTCTACTATGGACATTTCCTCCAGGAAATTGTCCAAACCTTTCTTAAAACCAGCTACATTAACCGTTCTTACTACGCGTTCCAGAGCCTAACTATTCTCTGAGTGAAAAAGTATTTTCTCCTATTAGTTTTAAAAGTATTTCCCTGTAACTTCATCACTTGTTCCCTAGTCTTTGTAATTTTTGACGGAGTGAAAACTTGATCCACTTGTACCCGTTCTTCTCCACTCAGGATTTTCTAGACTTCAATCATATCTCCCGTCAGTCAGTATTTCATCCTGGTTGCTCTTCTTTGAACCTTTCCTAGTTCCGCTATATCTTTCTTGAGACAAGGCAACCAGAATTAAATGCAATACGCATGGTGAGGTTGCACCATGGAGTGATACAGAGGCATTATAACATTCTTGGGGCTAGATTCTCTAAGCCCACGGATCCGATCCGATCCAATCCATGGCTGGGGGGGGGGCTGATTAATGAAGTATCCTCATGCAAATGAGGGCGATTGGAGTCACGCCCCCAACCGACTGCAGGATCGCTGAAGAGCGATCCCGACGCATGCACAGACCATCTTCTTTGCCTGTAGATCAGTGGTCTCAAACTCAAACTCTTTGCAGGGCCACATTTTGGATTTGTAGGTACTTGGAGGGCCTCAGAAAAAATAGTTAATGTATTATTAAAGAAATTACAATTTTGCATGAGGTAACACTCTTTATAGTTTACTAGCTGATGCCCCGGCGTTGCACGGGTATTTAATTATAGCAATAACACTGTAAATGGATTCAAATAAAGATACTTTATAGTGGTGAATGAAATTATTTTTTTACAGCTTAATAAAAAGTACAATATTCAAATTATAATGTGAAATATTTGACAAAATGAATACAATACAACTAACGCAAAACGTGATTATAAACAACATTTTTAGTTTCACCTCCTGGAGCAAGAACATATAAATTATTGGGTGAACCCAGCCCTGAGCAAGCAACATAGAGTTGTGGGCCGCGAGACCCCCAGAACATATCACCCCAGGTAGTGAGGGATCTGCATACCAAGTTTCGTTCAAATCGGTCAAGCCGTTTTTGAATTACTGTGAGAATGGCAGCTTTTTACATTTTTTCCATTGACATGAATGGGTGAAATCTGATTTTCTGTTTATAGCTCCGCCCACATGTGCAGGTGGGCCGCGAGACCCCCAGAACATATCACCCCAGGTAGTGAGGGATCTGCATACCAAATTTCGTTCAAATCGGTCAAGCCGTTTTTGAATTACTGTGAGAATGGCAGCTTTTTACATTTTTACCATTGACATGAATGGGTGAAATCTGATTTTCTATTTGTAGCTCCGCCCACGTGTGCAGGTGGGCCGCGAGACCCCCAGAACATATCACCCCAGGTAGTGAGGGATCTGCATACCAAGTTTCGTTCAAATCGGTCAAGCCGTTTTGGAATTACTGTGAGAATGGCAGCTTTTTACATTTTTTCCATTGACATGAATGGGTGAAATCTGATTTTATGTTTGTAGCTCCGCCCACGTGTGCAGGTGGGCCGCGAGACCCCCAGAACATATCATCCCAGGTAGTGAGGGATCTGCATACCAAGTTTCATTCAAATCGGTCAAGCCGTTTTTGCGTGATCGCGGCACATACACACACACATACATACACACATACATACCTCCGATTTTATATATATAGATAAATCTTTCCTTTTGGCTAAGTCTTAATAATAATATTGCAATTTATAGCTAAAGAGACATATGATCAAGAAATTGTTTTACTATACTTTTGTGATTATGATAAACATACTAAGGGCCTCAAAATAGTATCTGGAGGGCTGCAAGTGGCCCCTGGGCCATGAGTTTGAGACCACTGCTGTAGATGGTCTGCGCATGCTTACAGAGCTTTAAACTTTTTTACTTCGCAAGCCTGTGGGCAGGAGAGTCGGGGCAGAGAGCAGGGCGGCAAGAGGAGAGTTGGGACAGAGAGCTGGGCTGCAAGAGGAGAGTCGGGGCAGAGAGCAGGGCAGCAAGAGGAGAGTTGGGGCAGAGAGCAGGGCAGCAAGAGGAGAGTCGAGGCAGAGAGCAGGGCGACAAGAGGAGAGTCGGAGCAGAGCGGAGAGTTGGGGCACAGAGCAGGGCGGCAAGAAGAGGGGGGTAGAGAGCAGGGTGGCAGAGAATATGGCATTTGGAAAGGACATGAGCGACTGGTCCTCAGCAGTCGCTTATTTTTTGATCAGCCAGCCCAGTCGGTGTTTATGAAATTTTTTAGTGAATCGCTGCCTTCCTGCATTTGCATGCCATTTCCCCTCATTTGCATGAATGGATTGGGTCGGGGTCGCAAAGTGATCATAAAGTGGTCGGGACATGATCGTGTCCTTAGTGAATCTAGCCCTTAGTCTTGTTAACCATCCCTTTTTTAATAATTCCTAGCATTTTGTTTGCTTTGTTGGCTGTGGTCGCACATTGGGCGGAAGGTTTTCTTCGTATTGTCTACAATAACACACAGATCTTTTTCTTGGGCACTAATCCCCAAGGTGGACCCTAGCATCTGGTAACTATGGTTTGGGTTATTCTTCTCAATGTGCCATCATTTTGCATTTGCCAACATTAAATTTCTTCTGCCATTTGGATGCCCAATCTTCCAATTTCTTAAGATCTGCCTGCAACTTTTCACAATCTGCATGTGTTTTAACAACTTAGTTTAGTGTCATCTGCAAATGTAATTACTTCACTTGTCATTCCAAATTCCAGATCATTTATAAATAAGTTACCGTATACAGTATACTCGAATATAGGATGAGATTTTTGGGCCAAAAAAATGGCCCAAAAATGGGGGTCTCGTCCTATATTCGGGTCATCACCCGATCCCCTCCCGGACTTGATGCAAGTCTGCTGTTAAGCTGGTACAGGAGGGATCCTTCCCGTCTCCCATCCTGGCCGATACTAACAATTACCCCCTCCCTTTGCCCTGGTGGTCCAGTGGTGTATCCTGTGCTGAACCCCTCCTGCCGATATCATGGCCAGAAGCTAGTGGTGGATCTGGGCTGGCATGCAGGATCGAGCTTTTCGAGTTCCCGCCCAGCCCTGTGCTGCTCCCTGAAAGGCTGCCACCAGTTTTCATGGGACTCACGGTTCTCATGGCTCTTGTGGCAGCCATTCAGGGAGTGATGCAGAGCTGGGCAAGAGCTCAAAAAGCTCGCTCCTGCTTGCCGGCCTGGATGCACCACTGGCTGCTGGCCGCAAGATTGGCAGGAAGGGTTCAGCATGGGATACACCGCTGGACCACCAGGGAAAAGGTAAACGACAGAGGGAGGGAGGAGGAGAGGAGTAATTGTTAGTATAGGATGAGACGGGAGATATCCCGGACTATCACTAGACAACTAGAGGGGGAAGAGGGTACAGGGAAGGAAGGTGGGATAGGGTGCAGAGCCTGGTAGGGAAGGAGGCTGAGTGCAGTGCCTTGCATGGCAGGGAGGGAAGGGGGCTAGGTGCAGAACTTGGCAGGGAAGAGGGCTGACTGCAGGATCTGGCAGGGGAGGGCATAGAAACATAGAAAAAAAAGCAGCAGAAAAGGGCTATAGCCCACCAAGTCTGCCCATTCCAAGTATCCCCTCCCCTGAATTTACTCCCTTAAAGATCCCACGTGAGTATCCCATTTTCTCTTAAAATCCGTCATGCTGCTGGCCTTTATCACCTGGAGTGGGAGTCTGTTCCAATGATCCACTACTCTTTCGGTGAAGAAGTACTTCCTGGAGTCGCCATGAAACTTCCCTCCCCTGATTTTCAGCGGATGCCCTCTGGTGGTCGAGGGTCACATGAGCCAGAAGATATCATCTTCTGACTCGATGCATCCCGTGATGTACTTATATGTTTCAATCATATCTCCCCATTCTCTTCTTTCCTCAAGTGAGTACAGCCGCAATTTTTTAAATCTTTCTTCATACGTGAGATCCTTGAGCCCCAAGACCATCCTGATGGCCGTTCGCTGAACCGACTCGATTCTCAGCACGTCCTTTCGGTAGTGTGGTCTCCAAAACTGAACACAGTACTCCAAGTGAGGCCTCACCATGGCTCTGTACAACGGCATCATAACTTCAGGTCTCCTGCTGACGAAACCTCTGCGGATACACCCCATCATTTGTCTTGCCCTGGAGGAAGCCTTCTCCACTTGATTGGCAACCTTCATGTCCTCACTAATGATCACCCCTAGGTCGCATTCTGCCGTGGTCCTAACCAAGGTCTCACCATTTAGTACATAAGTTCTACGCGGGTTTCTCTTACCCAGGTGCATTATCTTGCATTTTTTAGCATTGAAGCCTCGCTGCCAAGTAGTTGACCATTGTTCCAACAACAGTAGGTCTTGTGTCATATTATCAGGTAATAAGCTTTTGCCTACTATGTTGCAAAGTTTGGCTGCGTCGGCGAACAGTGATACCCTTCCTCTAAGTCCTTGCGTCATATCTCTTATGAATAAATTAAATAGAATCGGGCCCAGGACCGAGCCCTGCGGCACTCCACTGATCACGTCCGATGCTTCAGATGGGGTACCGTTCACCACCACCTTCTGAAGTCTACCGCTCAGCCAATCCCCAACCCATGTAGTTAGAGTGTCTCCTATCCTATCGATTTCAGCTTGTTCAGTAATCTTCGATGAGGGACGCTATCAAATGCTTTACTGAAGTCCAAATATACCACGTCCAGTAACTCTCCGGCGTCCAGTTGTCTAGTAACCCAATCAAAAAAGCTAATCAGATTAGATTGGCAGGATCTACCCTGGGTGAACCTGTGTTGGTGTGGATCACGCAGTTTTTCTTCGTCTAGGATTGTGTCAAGATTCTGTTTGATCAGTGATTCCATGAGTTTACACACTATAGACGTGAGACTCACTGGTCTGTAGTTTGCTGTCTCTGTCCTGCAGCCCTTTTTGTGGAGTGGGATTACGTTGGTGGTTTTCCAGTCCAAGGGGACCCTTCCTGTGCTTAGGGAAAGATTGAAAAGAACAGATAATGGTTCTGCCAGGACTTCCCTTAACTCCCTGAGCATTCTGGGGTGTAGGTTATCCGGTCCCATGGCTTTGTTTACTTTGAGTCTTGATAGTTCGTCATAGACGCTACTGGGCGTAAATTCGAAATCTTGAAACGGGTCTTTCTGGTTATCTCCCATCTGCAGCTGTGGACCAGCTCCCGGCGCTTCGCGGGTGAACACTGAACAGAAGTATTTGTTTAGTAGTTCTGCCTTCTCAGAATCTGATTCCGCAAGGTTACCGTCCGATTGCTTCAGGCGTACTATCCCATCTTTGTTTCTTTTCCTGTCACTAATATAGCATGAGGGATGGGACAATGGGTGTAGATCCTGGCAGGGCATGGCACTTGAATATTAAACCCCTGTCTTATATTCGAGTCAACCATTATTCCTCCTTTTTGGGGGGAAAAATGGTGGTCTCAATTTATATTCTGATCGACTTATATTTGACTATATATGGTAAATAGCACTGGTCCCAGGATTTATACCAACTGAAACCTGGTGTAAATCCTGGTACAGTATATAAGGTAGACACAGATCCCCAGCATTCAATAATACTGTGTGCATTTTTAGTGAATGTTATATTATGTTAATCAGGTTTTCTATTCCGCCTTTACCTATTCGTCTCAAGGCTGGATTACATTAGAAGACATTGAGTCAGTTACTTAGGGAGTTACAATGGACAGTGTGACATGGACATTCAGTAGAGTTGCTATTACAGGTAGATCAAATAAAATAACTGTATACTGAAAAAAATAACTGTAACTGTACAATTAGGTCATATTTACAAATACATAGTTACAAGTTCAAGAAGGTCATCATTGGCTCATCATTATGTCCCAGAATGCTCCTAACCTGCCCATGCCCCTTGTATGACCACACCCATTTTGAGTTGCATGCTAAAAAATTTGCATGCAGCTCTTGATAGACTAGCGCTTAGCAAGATGCATGTGCAAATCCTAATTGAAGTCAGTTAACTGCAATAATTGGTTGTTAACGCCCAATTGGATAAGATTGAATTTATTTCACTCGATATACCGCTTGTATGTAGTTTAATCAGAGGTTTACAGCAACAAGGTTTATCACATAGCAATCTACAGTTATTGCTAGCTATCGGCTCATTACTCAATTCAGCTATGCACATAACCTAGGTGTTTACTGAAATTTGGACACCATATATAAAAACTGGGGGTAAATGCATACCCACTTATTGTGACCAGAGTTAATGCACACTAATTTATTTATTTAATTAATTCAATTTCTATCCCATCCTCCCAGTAGCTCAGAATGGGTTACAAGCCAACATTCACAGTGGAATAGATTAGGACAGTACAATGACTATACAGCAACTTAAGTACAGGTTCTTGTCGACTTACGACCGCAATTGGTTCTAACTGACAGGTCTTAAGTTGATTGGGACGTAAGTCGGCCTATGTTATGAATATATAGATTAAGTGGAGGAGGAGAGCACGTTACCATCTCTCCTTGTACTCAAGAGACTCTGCCTAAGGCCCACATTCCCGCTCTCACATCACCAACACCAATGTTTAACGGATTTGAACCGACAGTTCACGCGCCCTTTAAATATTGAAGCGAGTGATCGCAACAAGCTACTTCGCGCCCCTTCTAAACTTCGGAAGAAGTTCCCGGACCAGCCGGCGGCACGAGATCAGAAAGGAGGCGACCAGCCATTGATGCCGGCTTACTCTTGCACTGCGTAGTACTGCTGCGTAGCGAGACTTGGGAGTGCGGGAGACTGGCGCTGCTAACAGCTGGTGGGGGAAACTGTCATAAGCGCGTCATAAAGTCGAACAGTCGTAAATTGCATAGGTCGTAAGTCGATGAGTATCAGTACAAGTTTATAAGAATGGAGAAAAGAGGGCAGAAAGGAAGGAAGGGGGTATTTAGGGGGGGAAGGGGGTTGATTGCAGCTGAATTTTTAGTAGAAGAGGTGGGTCTTTCTCCACTGGAATATTTCTGGAATACTTCTCCGCTGGAACTACAGTAGACATACCCCCAATTGTTGCCACACTGCTTTTGTAGATACTGCGTGATATATTTTGCTGTTACATTGCAGTAAGTGCAAAAGTTAACACAATTTAGCAAAAGACCTTCTTTGATTATTTTAGTATTCTCATGTGTACATTTTCAAGAAACTGAAACATTTAATTCTGCCATTGCTGAACAAGAAGTCTAGAAAGTTTGGGCCTGATATTCAAATGATTTATGGTCTGTGGGTCATCAGGACAGGAGAAATCCTAACTCACTCCTACTCATTGATTCAAAATGGCTGTTGCGATCTCTAGCAGCAGAGGTTGTGGCACCTATTTTGAATCTTGAGCTGTGATGTGTAGGAGTGAGGATCACTATGACAACCTGTAGATCGGCAGGGATTTGAGAGTTAAGTTTGTGTGTGTGTGTGTGGGGGGGGGGGGGGGCGGAAGGAAGGGGCAAATTGGAGACTTACAAAATTCTGGTTTTATGAAGGGGGAAAGAGAGAGGGAGAGAGGGAGACAGGGGGACTGGATTCAGGGGTGGGTCATTGCTTTTATAGAGGGGGCATTGGGCTCATGGGCATTGGAGGGGGTAGGAGAACCTGAACTGAATCCTTTCTGCAAACCCCTGCCAAATTTTGGCTTGGGCCCGCATAAGCACTGGCAGCTACCTTTAATCTAGTCAAGCTTGGATATTCATTGTCAGTGCCCACATATGGCCTGGCATTGAATACCCAGGTCTAACTTAGCCTGGAAAGGTAAGAATAAAGAAAAAAAAGGTTCTCTACTGCTGGCTAAATATTAACTGGAAGCTCCTGAATTAAGATGAGACTGTAATTTGTGGTACGTTACTTCATGTTAAGACAAGTATAAAAGTCGCCTTTTCCTATCATGACAGGAATAGGTGTTCAACTGATCACACATAATTGAAAGAACCATGACAGGATTAATTATACTTTTTGGTGGGTAAATGTGTGTGCCACATATAAGTATGAAAGAATGATGGCGGAACGTTTGGGGACTAGTAAGTCCTTTAATGATGTATGGAGTCCATTGACTACTTTTGTTGCATTACAGTAAGGGTCATGTTTCTTCCCTTTTCATTAGATTCTTTACACATCCAGGGAGGGTGGGTGGGTGGGGGGAGGGAAATGTACGTTGAGGAGTTAAATTATTTAATTATAATATTGAAATCACATCTTATGTATTATTGTATTAATAATTAAGATGAGGACGAGAGTCAATGATTGTTTAATGTAATAATTGTATAGTTATTAGTGTGTTCTATGCAGTATTTATGATTTATCAATTGTATTGAAAGTTTGAAAATCAATGAAGATTTAAATAAGATGAATTTTGAGCTGAAAACATAGGCCCTCTTTACTAAGCCATGATAGAAGTTTCTACCGTGACCCAGGGCGTTAAATGCTCCAATGCTGCTCCAACGCTCATATAATTCCTATGAGCGTCAGAGTATTTAGTGTTCTGGGCTGCGGTAGAAACTTCTACAACGGCTTACTATAAGTGGGAGGGGGTTTAAGCTGCTAGGTTCGGCTGAAAATAGGGCACAAATTTAGGCATCTAAATTTATATACTCTCCCTTCCCAATTAACCACACTATATATAACATCCCCTTCTCATGGTCACTGATTCAAAACATCCCCTTCTCTTTGAGTTATGGGGTCTATTGAATATTAGGCTCATAACTTTCAAATAAATAAGCATAAATCCTTTGATTATCAGGACCTCACTTTTTTTTTTTCCTTTAAGGGAAGCCAAGATAAGAGAACTTTTTTCTTTTACAGTGAACACTTGGAGGGGTATAATAATAATAAAAAAAAAACGTCTAAGTCCCCTTTCGGCCTAAAACCTTAAACGTTGAAAGTAGAAGCAGGGAAAATGTCCATTATAAAAAAAAAAGTCCAAAAGGAGGTTTTTTTTAATAATGGCCTGCCTCTACGTTCAGCTGTTTAAACGCCCAGACCACAACTACGTCTAAACTTATACCATATAATCAACCTATAAAAAGTCTAAGCCCCAAACGTCCAAAACAAGAGCTTTTAGGCGAAGGAGGAGCCAGTCCATCGTCTAAAAGCTGGATTCTGTAACCGATGTCTGTCAAAAACAACACCGGTTACAGAATCCACCCCCCTCGACAACATCGGGGCAAGAGGTAGCCCAAACCCTTTTGCCCCGCCAGCCGCGACCCTCCCCGACAACATCGGGACAAGAGGGAGCCCAAGCCCTCTTGCCTCGCCAGCCGCGACCCTCCCCGACAATATCGGGGCAAGAGGGAGCCCAAGCCCTCTTGTCCCGCGATCTCCCCACCTCCCCCCACCTTCCTGGCCCAGCGATCTTCCTCCCCCCCACCCCCCCATACGATTCGGCCAGGAGGGAGCCCAAGCCCTCCTGGCCCGCAACACCCTCTAACCACCACCCCCCACTAAAATATGGGCAGGAGGGATCCCAGGCCCTCCTGCCCTCAACAAACCCCCCCCACGACCGACCCCACCGAACCCCCAATCGGCCCCCCCACTGACCCGCAACCCCCCCCGCCGACCCGCTGACCCCCCCACCCCCACTTTCCTGTACCTTAAAAAAGTTGGTCGGATGGATGGGTGCCAAGCCCATCCGTCCGACAGGCCAGCCATCATGGGAATGGCTGGCCTTAGGGCCTGATTGGCCCATGCGGCTCAAACCCCGCCCACAGGGCTCCCTCTTGCCCCGATGTTGTCGGGGAGGGTTGCGGCTGGTAGGGCAAGAGGGCTTGAGCTCCCTCTTGCCCCAATGTTGTCGGGGAGGATCGTGGCTGGCGGAGCAAGAGGGCTTGGGCTCCCTCTTGCCCCGATGTTGTCGGGGAGGGCTCATCGCTGCAGGAGAGATGGCTCATCTCTCCTGCCGTGATTTTGATCGCCTACACCACTCCGAACTGCGGCACTTCGGGTGAGCATCGCCAGCAGGGGAGATGCCCTACCCCGATGCTCACCCCAAAGTGCTGCGGTTCGGAGGGGTGTAGGCGATCATCATCATGGCAGGAGAGATGAGCCATCTCTCCTGCAGCGATAGGTAGGTTGCTGGGGCCGCTGAGCTGCAGTGATCAGCTCAGCGGCCTCTTTTTCAGCACTTATACCTGTTTTGACTTGGTCTAAGTCAAAACGTACAAGTGCCGACTAGGCAACCTGTCATACGTGTTGTACGCCTAGGTGTAGGTCGGCCCACCTCCCACTCACCTCCCGTTCACCGCCCGCCCTTTCCTCTCTAAAAATGCCTCTTTTCTCTCTGTGCGTTTAGAGGCAGGTGAAAGGCCTAAGCTGGTTTGATACATCTAAAACCAGCTTTGATTATGGGTACTTGATGATCAGGCTTTTTGATCGTCCAAGTAGCCATTTAGGCCACTTTTTAGACTTTTTTTTTTTAAATTATGAGCCCCATATCTTTCACTGTAATGGGTGTTTAGTTTCTCTACTGCCTTATGTCAGAAACATGAAAAAAAAAATAAAAATGACTGAAGCCTATTGCAAAGATGATATACATATGGTTCTGTCACGTCTGTTTCAGCTTATTGTGATGTGATTATGAATCATTTCTTGGGGATCTATAATTAGACTTTGAATCAGATGGAAAATATTAGTAGAACTGAAGCATTCATTATAAGCTTCCCTCTAAGATGTGCAGGGGACCGCTGACACCTTTCTCCCCATCGAGTGTACCACAGCTGTTGAATGGCTTCAATTGCATGGGTCTAGTTGGAATGCACCTGGTGCGAGAAAGCTATCAGTGGTCCCCCATGCACCTTAGAGGCAACACTTGGCTACCTGTTGATTTCTAAAGTGTAATTAGAATTTCTTCACAGAATGGATGAAGGATGCATGAAAAAGTCTCCCATTGGAAATTACAGAGACAAAAATAGGGTCAGAATTCAAGAAAGACTGAGAAAACCATAGAGGATCCTTAGCTGTGGGAGAAGCATAAGAACATAAGAACATAAGAAATGCCTCCGCTGGGTCAGACCCGAGGTCCATCGCGCCCAGCAGTCCGCTCACGCGGCGGCCCAACAGGTCCAGGACCTGTGCAGTAAATTTCTATCTATACCCCTCTATCCCCTTTCCCAGCAGGAATTTGTCCAAACCTTTCTTAAACCCCAGTACTGTACTCTGCCCTATAACTTCCTCTGGAATTGTATTCCAGGTGTCCACCACACGTTGTGTAAAGAAGAACTTCCTAGCATTAGTTTTGAATTTGCCTCCTTTCAACTTTTCCGAATGCCCTCTTGTTTTTTTATTTTCTGAAAGTTTGAAGAATCTGTCCCTCTCTACTCTCTCTATGCCCTTCATGATCTTGTAAGTCTCTATCATATCCCCTCTTAATCTTCTCTTTTCTAGGGAAAAGAGTCCCATAATGAAGCCAGAAATCAGATGTGCCTTGTTAATGCAATATGAAGGTAAAAGTGAGTCCATTACATGGATTTTTTTTTTAAGTTATTTGGCATCATATTCTGTGGAGTCAATTTTCTCCCAAACATCTGGGCCTCCATTTGGTGAATGTTTATATTTATTAACATTTCTTTTTACCACCTTTTGAATAAATCAACAAGAAGTCAAATGCATGTTTTCCAGAATATCTACTGTTGCTAAAGGGGTAATCTAGGTGCTGTGTACTGTATTTATGAAACTGAAAAAAGTTATTTAGATTATAGCAGGGAAATCATTTTACTGTAAAATCTGGGATGGCCTAGCTCAGGGGTCTCAAAGTCCCTCCTTGAGGGCCGCAATCCAGTCGGGTTTTCAGGATTTCCCCAATGAATATGCATGAGATCTATTTGCATGCACTGCTTTCAATGCATATTCATTGGGAAAATCCTAAAAATCCAACTGGATTGCGGCCCTCAAGGAGGGACTTTGAGATCCCTGGCCTAGCTGTTAGATATTGTGACACCATGCAACTCCAGTCCTGCCTAATCATTCACTTTGCGGGTGACAGCCCAGTCCAGCGCCTTAGTAATAGGGCTTATCAAAGCTTCTGCTTTGTAATTTAAACCTGTGGTTGCACTGAGGCTGTGCTCTGTTAACAAGAGACTCCAAATCCTTAATCCAAAATTCATTTAATAATTAAAAACAAATTAAATAATCAAGTCACTTGTAGTAATTAAGCTGGATCAGGATTCTGTCCACACAGAATGAGTCTGCTTGAGTAACTTAATTCTCCCCCAGAGAGAGTTGTCAGTGGCTAATAAAGTTGTACTTACACAGTGGGCATAATAGATCTCACAGTCCAATCCTTAGTCACCAACAAACTCAGGTAAAAACATTGGCTTTCTTTGTTTAACAGGGAAATAAAGCAGCTGAGGTAGCTGTCTCAATGTGGAGTGATTTGTTTGGCACTCGGACACATTGGAAGCTAAAGGTCAGCCCTGCCAGTTCTCTTTCTCCTCAGATCAGGCGGAGGGAAGGGCAAATTCTAGAGACAGGCATCACAACTTAGCAGATAAAGACAGATTGTTCACCCTCTTCAAGGTAGGGAGAACGAGAGGGCACTCTCTAAAGTTGAAAGGGGATAGATTGTGTACAAATGTAAGAAAGTTCTTCTTCACCCACAGTGGTAGAAAACTGGAACGCTCTTCCGGAGTCTGTTATATCCAGGGATTCAAGACAAAGTTAGACAAGTTCCTGCTAAACTGGAACGTACACATTTAGAGCACTGGTCTTTGACCTGGGGGCCGCAGCATGAGTGGACTACTGGGCACGATGGACCACTGGTCTGACCCAGCAGCGGCAATTCTTATGTTCTTAACAAGCCTCAGGTACTGGAAATGGCACAGATACCTGTATGGGCTAATCACTGAGGAGCGCAGAAATACAGGGTCTCAATTCATTCAAATATCTATACATGAAACAACATTAAAAATATATGCAGCAAAGTCTGTCCCCATGTAGTGGTGCTAGCACAGTACTCTTACACACACACACAGCAGGTAATATACTCAGGCATATCAATATTGACCCCCTAAGAGTTTTTTTATAGGTTAATATTCTAGTTATTCCTGTGACATGCATTCCTGACAATTCCTAAGAACCTCTAGGATTCCTTTGGATGACCCATTATCTATGTTATAGGGCAGGGGTAGGCAATTCGGGTCCTTGAGAGCCGGAGCCAGGTCAGGTTTTCAGGATCTCCACAATGAATATGTATGAGATGGATTTGCATGCACTGCCTCCTTGAGATGCAAATCTATCTCATGCATATTTATTGTGGATATCTTGAAAACCTGACCTGGCTCCGGCTCTCGAGGACCGGAATTACCTACCCCTGTTATAGGGTCATGTTTGAACTTCTCTCTGCTTTTGTGGACACATTTTTGCATCCATTTGTTCCTATGGGCTCCTTTTACTAAGGTGTGCTAGCATTTTTAGTGCACACAGGAAATTACCGCACACTACTGCGTTAAGGTCTAGCGCATGCAGCAATGTAGCACGTGCTATTCCGTGCGTTAAAGCCCTAGCGCACCTTAGTAAAAGGAGCCCTAAGTTATTGTTATATATTAGGTTAGTAAATAGAAATAAAACTAAAGAAGAATAAGATAATACCTTCATTAATGAACTAATTTAATATAGTGGAACCTTAGTTTATGAGCATAATTTGTTCCAGAAGCATGCTCGTAAACAAATTTACTCGTATATCAAAGCAAGTTTCCCCATAGGAAGTAAGGGAAACTCACTTGATTCGTTCCCACCCCCCCGAGGCCACCGGTGCTGCTCCATCTTACCCCCAACCCCTGAGGCCACCGGCGCTGCTCCACCCCCCCCCCCCCGCAATCCGGCATTCCCCCCCTGTGATCCGGCACCCTCCCCGCTGTGATCCGGCATCCCCCACTCACCCACCCAAACACAATCGCTTACCCTGATCTGGCACCGGCATCAGTACCAACGTACAGGACATGCCGGTGCTGGTACCCGAGAATCTCGGAGAGAGCGAGAACTAGAAGGCCTTGAGCATGCGCAGATGTTCAAGGCCTAGCACAAGCA
This sequence comes from Geotrypetes seraphini, assembly GCF_902459505.1. NCBI lineage: Eukaryota > Metazoa > Chordata > Amphibia > Gymnophiona > Dermophiidae > Geotrypetes > Geotrypetes seraphini. Next base: position 305,009,719 of record NC_047086.1, on the reverse strand, counting down.
TCAGGAAGGATCTTCGGGCACCGGCATGTCCTGTGCTATGGTGCTGGTGCCGGTGCCAGATCAAGGTAAGCGATTGTGTTTGGGTGGGTGAGTGGGGATCCCGGTTGTGGTGGGGGGTGGGTGGGGGTGGTGTGTGACATGAACGGCACTCATAAACCAAGGTTTGACTATACATTTTTTACTAGCTTTCGAAGGTCAGAACCTTCTTCCTCAAGTCAGGACAATGTCTTTTATTTTTGCTTTATATTGGTTTTATTTATTAACTTTAAAATGGATTAACATGGGAATCACTGTACTTCATCCGATATCAGAGATTCTGCAAATACTGTTGCACACGTGAGATCATATTCAGGCCCTTTGAAGAACATTGATATTGTGTCACTTTATGCTAGTATCCTCTAGAACAGTGGTTCCCAACCCTGTCCTGGAGGAACACCAGGCCAATTGGGTTTTCAGGCTAGCCCTAATGAATATGCATGAAGCAAATTTGCATGCCTATCACTTCCATCATATGCAAATCTCTCTCATGCATATTCATTAGGGCTAGCCTGAAAACCCGATTGGCCTGGTGTTCCTCCAGGACAGGGTTGGGAATCACTGCTCTAGAACAGGGCTGCCCAAATCCGGTTCTCGAGATCTACTGGCAGGCCAGGTTTTCAGGATATCCAGAATGAACATGAGAGAGATTTGCATACCAAGAAGGCAGTCCTGGCAAATCTCTCTCATGCATATTCATTCTGGATATCCTGGTTTGATTTCCTGGTAGACGGTGTGTTTCCTGCATGTCAGCTGATCCCGGCTTGTGCCCAACCCTGGGTCCCTGCTCGAGTCATGCTTAGTTTACTGGTGAAGTTGTGATGTTGGTAAGCCTTGCAAACACAGCTCCTGAAGACGCCAGGTGGCGAAACACAGTCTTGTGTTGAGCTGAATGCTTTATGAATTGAAAAACATGACCATCATGAGGACAGAGAGGCCTTCTTGTTGTGTGTAAGAAACTGGTGATTTTCATGTGCTAGACTGTTGTGCAGCTCACAGTTTGAAGCCTCTCTGACTAGGTGATTATGGACTAATGAACTCATGAACTAACCAAGATCTAGTTTTGGATAAAAGTAATCACAATGACTGTAGTATGTGTGTGAAAGTTGGGAAGTGAGTGTGAGTGATGGGGATTAGGTTTACTGACTAAATTATTCTGATATTTATTAATAAATTAAGAATTGGTAAGTTGTAAAAGTACTGTAATGAAATGAACTGTGGGAGATAAGATTAAAATTGAATTGATTCAGATAATACTTGTTTGTATTAAATATTTAATGGCTGGTTTTAAGAATTTGAGTTATGCATATTCATTGTGGATATCCTGAAAACCTGGTCTGCCAGTAGATCTCGAGGACCGGACTTGATGCTTTATAGATTTTACTAATGAATCCTGGACCATGGTAGGATGCCTCTAGCGTCTACCAACATTGATGGCATCAATGGCAGCTGTAATCAATATATATTAAGGGCGTGGCATGCTTGCAACTATGGCTCCTGATGTGTGACTAAAATTTAAATGGTGATCACTTTGAGGTTTACTTTTTACCTGAATCCCCCTCTTTTTTTAAATTAAAATGTTGAGCCATTAAAGCTTTGTTACTACACCCAATTTTGGTGGATTAATTGGAATCTCTAAAACCTATACAGTGTGTACAAGCAGAGAATAATTAAGCTCTGAAACGCGTTGCTAGAGGTTGTGATAAGAGCAGATAACGTAGCTGGTTTAAAAAAAGGTTTGGACAATTTCCTGGAGGAAAAGTCCATAGTCTGTTATTGAGAAAGACATGGGGGATGTCACTGCTTGTCCTGGATCTGTAGCATAGAATATTGCTACTCTTTGGGTTTTGGCCAGGTACTAGGGACCTGGATTGGCCACCATGAGAACTTGCTACTGGGCTTGATAGACCATTGGGCTGACTACTACTACTACTTGTCAAATCTTATCATGTGGATGGTGTACATCCGAGGGTGCTGAAGGAACTTAGGGAAGTTCTGGTAGCTGGAGAAGGGCGGATGTGCTCCCTCTCCACAAGTAGGGAATTACAGGCCAGTAAGTCTGACTTCTATGGTAAGCAAATTAATGGAAACACTTTTAAAAAAGATTACAAGACCGGAGACAACATGGATTCACTAGAGGTAGGTCTTGTCAGACAAATCTGTTACCAGTGGAGTGCCCCAAGGTTCTGTTCTTTTTAACATTTTTATAAACGATATTGCTGAAGGGTTGTCGGGTAAGATTTGCTTCTTTGCGGATGATACCAAAATCTGCAATAGAGTAGACACGCCGGATGGTGTGAATAACATGAAGAAAGACTTAGCGAAGCATGAAGAATGGCATGAAATTTGGCAGCTAAAATGTAATGCTAAGAAATACAAGGTCATGAATTTGGGCTGCAAAACCCCCAGGAAATGGTACAGTTTAGGGGGTGAAGAACTTATGTGCATGACAAAAGAGCGGGACTTGGTTGTGATTGTATGTGATGATATTAAGGTGAAAAAAACGTGTTGAAGAGGTGACTGCGAAAGCTAGAAGAATGCTAGGTTGCACAGGGGGAGGTATGGCCAATAGGAAAAAGAAGGTACTGATGCCCCTGTATAAGACTTTGGTAAGAACTCATTTAGAATATTGTGTACAATTCTGGAGGCTGCACCTTCAAAAAGATATAAAAAGGATGGAGTAGGTCCAGAGGAAGGCTATTAAAATGGTGCTTGGTCTTCATCATGAGGGTTTGGGGACAGACTTAAAAATCTCAATCTGTATACTTTGGAGGAAAGATCGGAGAGGGGACATATGATAGAGACATTTAAATACCTACGTAATGTAAATGTGCATGAGTCGAGTCTCTTTCATTTGAAAGGAAACTGCAATGAGAGGGCATAGGATGAAGTTAAGAGGTGATAGGCTCTGGAGTAATTTAAGGTATATACTTTTTTTTACAGAAAGGACGGTAGATGCGTAGAACAGGTGGAGACAGAATTCAAGAGGGCCAAGGATAGGCACGTGGGATCTCTCAGAGAGAGAAAGAGATAATTGTTACTGTGGATGGGCAGACTAGATGGGCCATTTGGCCTTTATCTGCCATTGTGTTTCTATGGGCTCCTTTTACGAAGGCGCGGTAGGGCCTTAACGCACGGAATAGCACGCGCTAAATTGTCACACACGCTAGCCACTACCGCCTCCTTTTGAGCAGGAGATAGATTTTCTGCTAGCACACGCAATAGCACACGCTAAACCAGTGCGTGCGTAAAAAAAGCTGGCGCACCTTCGTAAACGAGCCCTATGTTTCTGTGTTTGTATACTACCTAAAGCTACATAGCTTAAAAAAAAATAAATTTCCATATAATCATTCTTTAAAATGTTTTTAAATGAAACATGGCAATGTATCTGATGTAATTCTAAAAAGTAATATACTCCAAAGTTTCAACCCTAGGATTACAGAAGTTCCCTTATAAGTGGACTGTAATTTAATGTTACTTGGTATTTCCAAAAGACCTTGAGAAGCCAACCTAAGATCTCTGGTTTGATCATATTGTTGCAATAGGTCAGATAAATATACTGGGCCCTCTGACTTCAAAGCATTAAATACTAAACATAATCCCCTTGATACTCAGCAGCCCCAACACTGAATATCATAATTGCCATGGACCGAAGAAGGTAGCTGGGCTATTCGTTTGTCTTTGTTTAATGGCCATTGTCCTGTATTTTATAATTTTAAATTCTGTAAAACCGCTTTGAATTATGATAAGGCAGTATGTCAAAATTTTAATAAACTTGAAGCTTGAAACTTGAATAGGCTATATAAATGCATATAATGGAGGCAGTGTACGCAAATCAAGTTTATGCATATTCATTGCGGATATCCTGAAAACCTGACTGGCAAGGGGGTACTCCAGGATCGAGTTGAGAAACACTGAATTAGAGTAGCAAAATCTTTTTCTTCCAAAAAAGGGGGCAAATCCTTCGCAGTACTCTCAAACTAGCAAAAGCTGATTGGGTCACACAGGAAATCTGTTTATCGAATTTTAAGTCTTTAACCAAATTCACAAGGCGGGCTTTTTCAAAGGTGTGCTGCCGAGTAGTGCATGCTAAATGCCGAGCCGCCCATAGGAATAGAATGGGTGGCTCAACATTTAGCATGTGCTGCTCGCCAGTGCATCTTTGTAAAAGGCCCCGCAAGTTTATAATGTCTGTGTTTTCCGTGATAGTAGCGCCCTCTAAGCTGAGTGATCTTCCCTTTCTTGAAATCTCAGTGTAGTTAAGTCTTTCTTAAATTCAGCTTTAATTCACATTTTTTTAAACCATGCACAGAGGTCACTTACACAGTCATCTAGCCTCTTTAAGGATCTGAACTGATCCTGGTCAAAAGCCAACTACAACTGCACATTGTCTACAAATACTTAAGGCCATATTGTTTCATAAAGTGCACAATTGGGCTCAAATATAAATTAAAGAGCAGAGGTGATAATGCTGAGCCTTGGGGTAATCCATAAGTAAGAGTGGTAGCATTAGATACTCGACCATTCAAAAAAAATGTGTTCTTCCTGTCAAAAATGATTGGATTCATTTCAGTACCTCACCACTGAATCCTAGTTCAACTAATTGTAATGGCAGAGTGTGGTTGATAGTATCAAACACAATGTTAAATTGAATAAAAGGAGCAATACATCATTTCCCTCGTCTAGTGTGACCCTTACATCATCGACAAAGGAGATTAGAACTGTCTGTGTACCATGATGTCTTCTGAAAACCTGCTTGCCTACTACTAAGGATCCGATGGGATTTGACATAATCTAAATGCTGACCCCATTTTTTGATAAATTTACTCGAAAATGGTAACTTAGAGACCAGTCTATGAGATAACAAAGAACTCTTATCTAGATTTCCTTCGTTGAAGATAGGTAGGACAATGGCATGTTTCAAAATAGATGGTCTGCAATAGTGAATCATTTGCAAATGTAATAAATATTGGCCCTATCTATTGTTTACTCTGAAAAAAACTCATAGGACTAGGATCCAAGTGATATAGCACAGCTTTTACATCATTCAACATTTCTCCTATTTCTTTTTCTGTAACTTCCCTAAACTTATCAAAACCCACTGTTTAGGTATCTATAATATTGGTAGATGGGGCTAATACAGGCAGTCCCCGAGTTACAGACACCTGATTTAAGTGCAACTCATACTTAAGAATGCGGTTTTGGCTTCATTTGATTTCACCGAACAGCATTTCTCCTGCAGCAGATTCAGGAATGATGCGTGGCCACAGTGTGTGGTTGTGCATGCTGTACCTTAGAGGGAACACTGGGACAATTGGCCCTTTTGTCAGCTGGGGGCAGAGGTAAGCAGCAAGAATTTTAAAATCTACAAGTTCGGAGTTACATACAAATCCAGTTTAAGAACAGCTTTAAAAATGTAACTCATTCTTAACCCGGGGACTGTCTGTACTGTATAATTGTATTATTACTTTCAGTACCTATCCTAAAAATCTCCATCTGCATTTTTGCATCTCTTGTCTGATTTTGTTAATTTTTCCCTCCTGCTACTGAAGAGGTAAAATAATGGTGGGAGTCTTTGGCCTGGTAGGGGGGAGGGGCAGAATAATATTTTTGCCTAGGGCCTAATATAGTGTTAATAAAGCTCTGAGTACATGCATATAACTGTTTATGGTATGGCGGTATATAAAAATAAAGTTATTATTATTATTATTATTGCTATATGTATAGTGCTACATATGGCTAGTAATAATAATAACTTTATTTTTATATACCGCCATACCACAAACAGTTCAAAGCGGTTTACAGGGGAAGAGACTGTATACAGACAGCGACATTACAGAGAACTTTTGAAATTACATTGGCATGTTAAGGTTAGTCAAGTTTATCTGGAAGTGTTTTGTAAGTACATCAAGGTTGAAGTGGGGTCAGAGAAATTTGTCAAAGAGATAAGTTTTGATTGACATTCTAAAATTTTGGTATGAAAGTGCGCTTGAGATGAAGTTAGTTAAACATTTGTTCCATTTGCCTGCTTGGAATGATAAAGTTCTATCGAGGTATCTCTTATATCACTATAGGGTAAAGACCTCAAACAATTGCTTGTGCCCACTACCTATGTGGAATTCAGGAAACGCCTAAAAACACATCTGTTCCTGAAATACTTAGGAAACCAACCTATACAATCTCAATCCTCAACAAATGATCGCTAGAACTATCAATAATTAAGTCTGTATTTTGTTTATTCCATTTAATCTGTAACATTTCTAATCTGTAATTTCTAAAAATTGTAAACCGCATAGAACTTCACGGTCCTGCAGTATATAAACTGTTATTATTATTATTATTATAGGTGGAGCCCTTTAGGGATGGAAAAGCGAACAAGTAGGCACTGCAGTCCTGATTCTGCAAAGTGCTCCCAATTGTAGGCAGCTGTAGGCGTCCTACAGCTGTCTAATCAGCCAATCGGGAGACACTTTTTCTAAAAAAAAAAATGCTCCCCAGGCAGGCCGCCTATATTGAACAATAATAATAATAATAATTTATTTCTTGTATACCGCTATACCAAAGGTTTGAAGCAGTTCACAACAAAGGATACATACAGCCAATATTTAAAATACAGAATAAAACAATTAGAGGGGCATAATCGAAAGGAACGTCTAAGTCCGTTTCCGTCTAAGTCGCAAGTCGTCCATAGTAAAAAACAGCCTAGGACACATTTTCGAAAAATATGTCCACATTTTTTTTGTTTCGAAAATCGTCTAACTATACATCCTGCCGATCTGATCGTCCAAGTCGCTAAATCGTCCATCTTTATACCACATTTTCTGCCAACTTTACGTCTAAGTCAAAAACGCCTAGAACAAGCCCTGTTGGACGTGGGAGAGGTCTGCAAAGTGATGGACTGAACACCCAGACATGCCACCTAAATAGTGAGGTACCTTACAGGGCACTGCTGTGAACTTCAAAAAAAGAGTGCCATGTCATCATCTCACTACAGCTCCCTTATAGGTCATGGTGAGCCCCCCTAAACCACCTCCAGAATCCCCTAGACCCACTTATCTACCACCCTAATAGCCCTTAAGGCTGCAGGAGCCACTTATATACCAGTAGAAAAGGGTTTTGCACATGTTTCACTTACATGCCAGTAGAAAAGGGGAGTGCACATGTTTCAGTATCAATGCAGTGATTACAGGGGCTTATGGGCATGAGTCCTCCTCTCCATGAGTCCCTAACCCACCCCCAAGATGGCTTAAGCCGCCTCTGTGCTGGACGACTAGGCTTTCCTATGCCAGGCTGCCAGGTGATGATGGTCTGGAGGCTGAAATTTAAAGATGTGATTAATATTTTTTGGGGGCTGGAGGGGGGGGGGGTCGGTGATCACTGGGGTAGTATGTGGGGGTCTGTTTTATGTGTTTGCAGTGCTTATCTGGTGACTTTAGGTGTTTTTTTGTGACTTAGACCAAGTTTTAAATGTTCTAAATCACAACGTCCAAGTTCCGTCGATCGTCGGCTGTATAACATGCTGTACGACTAAGTCTAAGCCGGCCCACATCACGCCCAACTCCCGCCCTTGACACTCCTCCTGAAACGCCCCGTTTAGCTATGGTCGTTCAGCGGCACTATGAAGGCCTAGGTCGTTTAGAAATACATCCAAAACCCGTTTTTATTATTGGCACTTGGACGTATTTGGATAATGTTCGTCCAAGTGCCGAGTTAGACCGGTTTTTGGACGTTTTTCTCTTTTGATTATGAGCCCCTTAGTGTCTAAATACAGAATAAAAACAATCATTAAAAAGGATACATCAGATAAAATCAGTAAATCAGGCCCTAGGATCCTGTGGGTTGGGTAGGGGAGGGGCAGGCCCGCCTCATTTGGACGGAGGTGGGCCTGCTGGCCAGATGTGCGAGGAGCCGTCCGGTCCAACTTGAAAGTAAGACTAAGGGAGGGGTGGGGGGGGGTCGTTGGGGGGGTTATGGCAGGAGGGGTTGGGCACCCTCCTGCCGGTGATCTTAGGGGGATCCATTGGGGGGGCCGGCAGGAGGGGTTGGGCACCCTCCTGCCAGCGATCTTATGGGGGGCCATTGGGGGAGCCGGCAGAAGGGGTTGGGTACCCTCCTGCCATGAATGTTGGGAGGGCCGTTGGGGGGGGGGGTCGGCAGGAGGGGTTGGGTATCCTCCTGCCGCTATTGTCGGGAGGGCCGTTGTGGGGGGTCGGCAGGAGTGGTTGGGCACCCTCCTACCGCGATCGTTGGGGGAGGGGAGACTTGCGGCCATAGCCGCGGACACTATACTAATCACGGTAGGGAGATCATTGCTGTGATTAGGTACAGCGGCCACATCTACTTACCATGTAGGCCAGCATTTTGATAGCCTACATTGTAAGCGTCTCCCGTTCTGCTAGGCGAGCTTAGGCAGACTTGCGGGCCTCTCTAGGCTCCCTGGAGGCGCCTTCAATATAGGCGGCCAGCCTGGGGAGCATTTTTTTTTAAAAAGTGCCTCCTGATTGGCTGATTAGACAGCTGTAGGACACCTACAGCTGCCTTCAATCGGGATCACTTTGCAGAATCAAGGCCCTTGTGTTTCTATAAAACACTAGCAAAAAATAAATGTACGCCCTGCCCTAACTCACCTCTGAGAATGCCTACTGTAAAAATATAAATGGCTGTATATTAAATCCATGATTCCTTACTCTTTATAAACATTCTGACATGTTCCACTTGTGCTTTTAGTAGCGACTTAATTTTTAAGGCTCCCTAAAACAGCATTTTAGATGTAAAAGTAAGTCAAATAATTTCCCTGGGAGTTTGTCCTTCAGGACCATTCCTCATGCCAATGCTCAGTGGGATCCTGAGAATAAAACATATGGAACTCAAATCAGTCGCCAGATCTCCTCTGAGGTCATGGTAAATATTTTTTCCAGCATGACACATACAGTGACACATCACGTCTCAAACATATTATATGGTGTATGCAGTGATTGTTTCTTCCCATCATTCTGCACACATGGACATAACAGGAAACAGTGGGCAGGTAGTCTTTCTGGAAGTGTGGGAAACCGTTTCTAAGATATTTCCCGTTGCCCATCCATCCTGGATTTGTTTTTCTTGTCCTAAAACTACTCTCCCAAGAGCCAGGAATTGCGCAAGACTCTGCTCTCATATCAAAGATTTCCTATGCCTATTTTAGACTTTAACCTCTGTAATCTACATGGGTCACCTAAATTTGAGTGCCCAGGGCAGATACACATGCAAATTAGTTAACAAGGCATCAACAATCAAGAACTAGAGTTAATTGGCAACAATTTGGATATTTATTTATTCCATTTTCTATACCGTTCTCCCAGTGGAGCTCAGAATGGTTTACATGAATTTATTCAGGTACTCAAGCAGTTTTCCCTGTCTGTCCTGGCAGGCTCACAATCTATCTAATGTACCTGGGGCAATGGGGGAATTAAGTGACTTGCCCAGGATCACAAGGAGCAGCGTGGGTCTGAACCCACAACCTCGGGGTGTTGAGGCTGTAGCTTTAACCACTGCGTCACTCTCCCCTATGCAAGCACCTCTGCCCTAGTCACTATTCTATAACATCTGCGCCTAAATTTCATAGAGGTCTTTTTAGTAAGCTGTGCTAAAAAGTGGCCTTAGTATGTCCTTATGCAGATCAGGTTTCAGCAGACGTAAATCCAGCACCCGATAGTCACAAGATCCATGCTAAGCTACCATTCTGCAAAGGGCGAATCATGTTTAGCATTTAACCTTGAGTACCTTTAGTGAATCCAGCCCTAAGGCCCTGATTCTATAAATGGTGACTACTGGTAGGCACCTAGCTTGGTGCACTTATCGAGTTAGGTGCTTAACTTGTATCCCTCTCTCCCCCCCCCCGCCTTTTTCTTAGCTGTGGTAGAGGTTTCTACCATGGCCTGGAGAACTAAATGCTCTGACTTTGCGCTTAATAAAATAAAAGAGAGCCTTAATTGGTACTGAAAATTGAAACAGGCATTAAAAACTGATTAAAAAACAATTTAAAACAATTTATTTTCGGGTAGCTACTTAACTTGGTAGGCACAATGTAGGCATCATAGTAACATAGTAACATAGTAGATGACGGCAGATAAAGACCCGAATGATCCATCCAGTCTGCCCAACCTGATTCAATTTAAATTTTTAAATTTTTTTTCATAGCTATTTCTGGGCAAGAATCCAAAGCTCTACCCGGTACTGTGCTTGGGTTCCAACTGCCAAAATCTCCGTTAAAACCTACTCCAGCCCATCTATACCCTCCCAGCCACTGAAGCCCTCTCCAGCCCATCCCCCACCAAACGGCCATACACAGACACAGACCGTGCAAGTCTGCCCAGTACTGGCCTTAGTTCAATTTTTAATATTATTTTCTGATTCTAGATCCTCTGTGTTCATCCCACGCTTCTTTGAACTCAGTCACAGTTTTACCTCTCTCGGGAGCGCATTCCAGGCATCCACCACCCTCTCCGTAAATTAGAACTTCCTAACATTGCCTTTGAATCTACCACCCCTCAACCTCAAATTATGTCCTCTGGTTTTACCATTTTCCTTTCTCTGGAAAAGATTTTGTTCTACGTTAATACCCTTCAAGTATTTGAACGTCTGAATCATATCTCCCCTGTCTCTCCTTTCCTCTAGGGTATACATATTCAGGGCTTCCAGTCTCTCCTCATACATCTTCTGGCGCAAGCCTCCTATCATTTTCATCGCCCTCCTCTGAACCGCCTCAAGTCTTCTTATGTCCTTTTCCAGATACGGTCTCCAAAACTGAACACAGTACTCCAAGTGGGGCTTCACCAATGACCTGTACAGGGGCATCAACACCTTCTTCCTTCTACTGGCTACGCCTCTTTTTATACAGCCCAGCATCCTTCTGGCAGCAGCCACTGCCTTGTCACACTGTTTTTTCGCCTTTAGATCTTTGGACACTATCACCCCAAGGTCCCTTTTCCTGTCCGTGCATATCAGCTTCTCACCTCCCAGCATATACGGTTCCTTCCTATTATTAATCCCCAAATGCATTACTCTGCATTTCTTTGCATTGAATTTTAGTTGCCAGGCATTAGACCATTCCTCTAACTTTTGCAGATCCTTTTTCATATTTTCCACTCCCTCTTTGGTGTCTACTCTGTTACAAATCTTGGTATCATCTGCAAAAAGGCACATTTTTCCTTCAGCAATGTCACTCACAAACATATTGAACAGGATCGGCCCCAGCACCGAACCCTGAGGGACTCCACTACTCACCTTTCCTTCCTCCGAGCGACTTCCATTAACCACCACCCTCTGGCGTCTGTCCGACAGCCAGTTTCTAAAGCAGGTGTGGTTAGGAGTGGCGTTCGGGCATGGAATGAGTTAGGCACTGGTATTTTAGGCCAAGAAAATCCTGGCCTAATATAGTGGCACCTATGTTGCAGATGCCTAACTGCGCCAACTTCATTTAGGCACCAGAAGGCGCAAGTCTACAAATGACGACTAAATTTGATTGACATGCAGTAGGGCACCATTTTCCTGGGCACCTACCAATTTAGCGCCTAAGTTTAGCGTGCCTCAAACTTTTTAAAGCCGCGTCACACTAATCCCCTCTTTTACTAAGGTGCGCTAACCGATTAGCGCGTGCTAATCGATTTAGCATGCGCTAAATGCTAACGTGTTCATAGACTAACATGCATGCATTAGCATTTAGTGCACGCTAAATCCATTAGTGCGTGCTAATCGGTTAGTGCGCCTTAGTAAAAGAGGGCCTAAATGTGGGGCCATGGCTGGAGGGCATCTGGAAGTGTGCGGACGTCTATGTGATGACATCACACGCTTGTGTGATGTCATCACATAGATGTCCGCTCAGGTGCGGATGTGCTCCAGCTGCGTCCCTGAGACTCCTATTGCTGCTGGTGGTGGGGTTCTGGAGAGGGAAAGGTGTGGATAGTAGGAGAGGCACTGCTGCCGGCTGACTGCCTAAAGGACGTGCCTTGGGCGTCTGATGGCACACAGTTTATAATACACTGGCCTAAGTCTATCTCCTTTTTTCCCAAAGAAGAGATCCAAACCAATTAGCAATTTAAGCAAACAGAAACATGATGCAGAATAAAACCATAAATTATATCAACAGATAAAGGCTTGCAGAACACATGGTATCCTCATGCAATCGTGTATAAAGACTTTTCCTGTTTAAAGGCACCAATTTCCTTTGCTTTAAACATTCCTTTGAACTGCAGTAAGATGAAAGCAAGCAGTGAAGACATATAGTGGCTCACGATTCTAATATGCAGCTCGGCTACATACACAGGCAACCTTAGGAGACGAACATTAAAAAGAAAACACCCAGAGCCAGAAGAAAAACAATATTTGGGCAGAAGAACAAACAAGAAAAATGATATGATGCTGCAAAATTAGAGTTAAAAATAAAGCCAGCTAAAAGACAAAAACAATGGCGAAATTATAGCTTCCTGCTAAACCATCTTCCTAGGCATCAGTGATGTTATGTAACTGAGGAAGAAGCTGTGCTCGCACTTACTCAATTAACTGGGTTAAAAGAGAGAGAGAGTGAATTCCAGAAGAGCCATAAAGGACAATTCTGTATCTGGGTGCTCACCTATATGTAATCCTGAGTGTGCGTAAAATTGACAGAACACATGAACATGCTAAGAGGGCACCTATGCAGTGTTCTGTAGTGGCACATGTATGCAGCATAACACATAAATGCAAAGGTCCCTGCTGCATTTACATAACTGCAGGTAAGGTGCACCAATACTAAACCACTGCTTGACCTGGGATCGGTAGTATGGAATGTTACTACTATTTGGGTTTCTGCCAGGTATTTGATTGGCCACTGTTGGAAGCAGGATACTGAGCAAGATGGACTGATCCAGTATGGCCATTCTTATGTTCTTATTTTATAACAGAACTTTGGAGCCCAAATGCTGTTAAGGGTAAGGGCAGTGGGGCAGATCCAACAGACCACCAAATCCTGTCGCTTCCTCCTCTATAATATTACCAAAATCCGTTCTCTTCTCTCTGAACACACTACCAAAAACCTTGTCCATACTTTCGTCACCTCGCAATTAGACTACTGCAACATACTTCTCTCGGGCTTCCCGCGTGCCCACCTCTTGCCTCTTCAATCTGTTCAAAATGCTGCTGCGCAACTCATATTCCATGAGAGCCGCTATTCTCACATTACCCTTCTCCTCAAGTCGCTTCATTGGCTTTCTGTCCATCTCCGAATACAGTTTAAACTCCTCTTGCTCTGTTCTGTTGAATAAAAAAGAACACCTTTTGGCATTTGAACTGTTACACCTTTTTTTCGGGTTCCTTGAAACAGAATCACGAAACATGGTCCATGTCGGGACCTGTTAAGAACTTTCAAGAGATAAGTGGAAGAGTTTTTTCTTCTCCTTTGCCATTGTTAGACTTTTTTATCACTGAAATAGCACATTAGCACTTTTTTAACATTTCCATACACAGTGATGGTGGCGGTGGGTTTGGCTATAGGAGCTTCGGTTTCTGGCCGAATTCCACTTTTCTGAGTGTATGTGACAAAGTATACAATCTTCTTACATTATTTATTCAAAATATTCTCCCGTTTGTTTAGGAGCTCTTTATAGTATTAATATTTCAGTTATTTTTTGACCTCCTATCTCTTCAATATTTGATAATTCAGTCCTCCTACCACTTACTATATATATTCTTCACTGACAATGGGCAGGAACTCTTATCTGCTGCTTGTACCAACTCAAGTCTTCCCCCAACATAACATCCTGGTCCCGCGATTAGGAAGTTACATTAGAGCAGGCGTCTCCAAAGTATGGCCCGTGATATCATTTTATCCAGCCCGCAGAAGAATTGTGTGGAAATGTGCTAATTGGACTAATTTTTCAATGAGAATCTGCAAAAAAAAACCAAACCAAAAACACAGGGTGTTGATAGATTTCAAATGCATTAATTAAAATTGTGTTCAAAATATATTGATATTCCATATTATGTTAATATTATTCACAACTTTATTTAATACTGAATCGTAATGGTATACTTTGCGGTATGTCTTCGTACTTGTTCAGCCTCGATCGACAGTGTCAATTTGCGACGTTGTAGGTAGCTCCAGTACTGTGACTAATCTTCAATTTGAATCTGGAAGTTCGTTACTAGTCGTTAGGGTTAATTGTCCATAAGAATACTTGCAGTGGTGCAGTGTAATACTCAATTTGACCTACAATCCCAACACCCCCCACTCCCACCTGTGCAATCCCCTTCCCCCTCCCCCCTCTATATCTAAACCTATGCTGTAATCTGCCTGTTCTCTTTCACTTCTATCAATACCTGCGGTATCCACACTGTATTTCTACTTTACTGTATACCGCAGGGGTAGGGAACTCCGGTCCTTGAGAGCCGTATTCCAGTTAGGTTTTCAGGATTTCCCCAATGAATATACATTGAAAGCAGTGCATGCAAATCGATCTCATGCATATTCATTGGGGAAATCCTGAAAACCCGACTGGAATACGGCTCTCGAGGACCGGAGTTCCCTACCCCTGGTGTACCGTCTTGAACTGACAAGGTAAGACAGGATATAAATAAAGCTATTATTTTTATTATATTTAAAGGTGCATCTTCACTTATTCACATATTTGCTTGTACAGAGTTCTCATGATGTTAATAATTTATAAATGTATTCTCTTTTACAGTTTTAACATGGGTGGGAAAAGGAAAACACAGTTACATCATTCACATTAATGGTTTTATTATAATTTGTGGTGAAAATATGAGAATTTTCTGGTAGTGTTCATTGTCATTAATATACGATAATTTAAACTTACGTACTCAGTAATTAGTTTATAAAATTTTCTGCTTTCAATAAAACTCATATATCTAGAGTTATTTATCTTTTTTTTTTTATTATTATGGCCCACTGAAAAGTGCTGAAGTACCTAATATGGCCCTCGTGGCGAAAAATTTGGAAACCCCTTCATTAGAAGGAGGGCTCAGGGGCTAGGTAGGAATCTCTATTTACTGCTTGTGAAGAGCAGAATGATTTAAGATGCACTATGGATGGGAGCGTGCATTTAAGAGATCCCTCATCGCTGGGGGAGGGGAGTTTGAGATATGCCAGGAGTCTACAGCTGGACAGGCTTAGAGATCCCTGCCAGCCACATTGCTACTGTGGTGATGCTGGGTGATGCCCCTGCTAAGACAGTGATGTGGTAAATCTGTTTCCCATGTACAGTACATTTACAGTAGTTCACCCCTCCTTGATCTGCCCCCTCCCCTCCCCATTGGCACTTACCTCGCTGGAGCATGTTAAACCTCCACTCAGCATAATCTAAAGTGGACAATACTGTGATCTGAACTAGTGACATGGAATCCTTTCGGTTACTAGTTCAGAGCACAGTATTGTCCACTTTAGATTATTGCAATATTGTTTATCTAGGACTACCGAAAAAGATTGTATTAAGACTTCGATTGGTTCAAAATACTGTCGTTCGCTTAATTTTTGGTCTTAAAAAAATATGATCATGTAAGTCCTTTTTATGCCAAACTACACTGGCTGCCGTTTGGGGCCAGAGTATTTTTTAAATCCAGGTGTGTTTGTTATAAAGTCCTTTTTGGACTACTACCCTCTTATTTGGTATCATATCTGAAATTGTTTAATTCAAAAAAGCATACCAGGAATTCGGGCATGTTTATTTTCCCCACCCCTAGGGGTTGTCGATATAAAACATTCTTTGATAGGACTTTGAAATATCAGGCAGGGAAAGCGGATTCCTGGATAAGCCCGCTGATTGCTCAGGCTTATTCTTATCCTATATTTAAGAAATTATTAAAAACTCATCTGTTTGATAATCAAGAATGTTGATCTTCAAGCTTTTTAATGATTATATCATGCCATGTTTGTAAATTGTATTTTAATCGAGATATTAATACTTGCATGTTTAAGTTGTATGTTAACCATGATGTATAATTCTGCCCGTAGAAATGCGTATACAATTGTATTTATCTACTGTTGTGAACCGCCGAGAACTATTGGCAGGGCGGTATACAAGAAATAAAATTATTATTATTATTCTCAGGCTCTCCTCATCTTGAGATGATCAGTCTTCTGGCTAGGCACTGGGAACAGGCTGTGTTCCTGACCAAGGAACAGCTTGATCAGGAGGGAGGGTATGAGCAGCCTCAAAATATGGTTGTTGCTGACAACCATTTTTCAATTGTCCCCATGCCTTTGATGTCAGTATGTCTGGTACATACATGTTCATGTGCCCATGCTCATTGATCACTGGGTGTGCACATTTAGTTCCATGTACACACGATATTCTTTAATGCACATCCCTATCTATGCACACTGAAATGATGTATCCATTTCAAACACTGCCATTTTTGGGCCTGCCTTTGCATACGAGTACCATTTATAGAATTGTCCTTCAGATGCACACACAGGTTGTAACTTAAAGTTCTATAGCAGTGTGCTGGTTCTATTTTTAAGAGAAGAAAAGTTGAAAAATAAACTCAATGGGTGCCATCTTAGAAATAATCTATCACAGGGAAAGAGAAGGAAGCTCTTACCAAATGTCTACAGCATTTAGAACTGCCAACTTGCCTACTTCCAGTAGGTACATTGTAGGTCACGACAAACCAACAGAAACAATCCACTGCAGATAAATCCCAAGAATGAACAACAGCAGTCGCTGGGGGCGTTCTCTCAAAAAACTATTACAAAAATGAAGACTTAAATCAAGCTCTGGAATGAGAGGGCATAGGATGAATTTAAGAGGTGAAAGGCTCAGGAGTAATCTAAGGAAATACTTTTTTACAGAAAGGATGGTAGGTGTGTAGAACAGTCTCTCAGAAGAGATGGTGGAGACAGACTGTATGTGAATTCAAGAAAACGTGGGATCTTATACAGCGAGGAAGAGATAATGGTTACTGCGGATGGGCAGACTGGATGGGCCATTTGGCCTTTATCTGCCATCATATTTCTATGAATCTAACATGAGCCGCGTCTAAATCTTATATAAATAAAAAAGTGGACACTAGAAGAGTAGCTTCTCATGCAAAACAACTTGCAAATCACATGGAAGTAATCATAACGATCTGTGCGCCACAGGAAGTACTGAACAAGTGTATAGAAACATGACGGCAGATGAAAGCCAAACGGCCCATCCAGTTTGCCCATCCACTGCATCCACTTCTGACTTTGAACTTACATCCTAAAATAACATGTTTTTTGTAGTTTCTGGTTTCATGTATTGAAATCATTGTTGCCGATCCCATAATGCTCCAGGAGAGGGTTGTCAGAAATCTAGGACCAACCTAATATGTCCTTATTGGAATCAAGTAAGTTAGCAGTGATACAGGTCCCCAAAGAAGCCTTTGCTACTATAGAAGAGCCTGCACTTGTTCTGGGAAGGTCTTGGAGGCAAGAGAAGCCTGAAATGAGATCTAGGAATAATTATATAGCTCTGTGCCTGTAATTTTGTTCTGGTTTGGACTGAGAAGTATATATTTTGGAAAAAAACAACAACAACTTAAGAGCGGATGTTCTGTTTTTCTGCAACTTTATTATTTTTGAATGAACATTTTTGTTGTGAAAATTAATTTTTCAGTGGCCACGCGTGGACCCCATGGACTCCATGGCATATCCCTCTCTCCATTACTGAATTCTAATCTGCATTGCATCTGTTTTTTCACAGCTGTGCTTGAAACTAGACCTTACTCACATAAAGAGTACTCTGGGAAAGAAGGCTTCATTTATTTTTAAATAACTATCACTCTGCTGTGGTATGTGGTTTTAGTTAAACTGGGACTTATACCAGATGAACCTCAGAAGTTTAGGACCCCAAAAGACTTTTTTCTGCCTGCTGAGGAAGGACCCAAGGATCACGGGGAACCTGTTTGCCAAATCTAAGCTGTATGTGCCCCCTTAGTTCTGGTTTTCAGGTAAAAAGGGGCCACACACAGAGCTGTGATAGGGAGTGTGGGATGAATTGGCACACAGCAAGACAGTCTGCTTACTACACTGTAACACTGCCTACGGCTTACAGCTGCTCCAAATCCCCTCTCCACCGCCACCTTCCAGGCTGTCAGCAGCAGGAGACACATTTAATCTGATACAAAAGACATAGACAACTGGGAAATTATCAAACTATCATCAGATAATCAGAAGATATAATGGTAACAAAATAAAACTGATCAATAATACAGTATAAACGGTCAAAGAACGCAAATAGAATGTTAGGAATTAGGAAAGGAATGGAAAACAAAGATGAAAATGTTATCATGCCTATGTATCGCTCTGTGGTACAGCCACATCTCAAATACTGTGTGTAATTCTGGTCACTATAGCTCAAAAAAGATACAGTATAGCGGAATTAGAAGAGGTACAGAGAAGGGCAATGAAAATGATAAAAGGGATAGGACGACTTCCCTATGAGGAAAGGCTAAAGTGGCTAGGAGAAGAGACGGTTCACGTGAGATACGATAGAGGTCTATAAAATACTGAGTAGAGTAGAAAGAGTCGATGTGAATCACTTGTTTACTCTTTCCCAAAGTACTTGGACTAGGGGGCATGCGATAAAGCTGCTAAGTAGTAGATTTAAAACAAACCGGAGAAAATATTTCTTCACTCAATGTGTAATTAATCTCTGGAATTTGTTCCCGAAGAATGTGGTGAAAGCAGTTAGCTTAGCAGGGTTTAAAAAAGGTTTACATAATTTCCTAAAAGAGAATTCCATAAACCATGGGGAAATCCACTGCTTATGTATTCTCATTGCTCATTGTTTCAATTGTTATTATACTTTTCTCTCTTGCTTTATGCAATAAAAAAGATTTGAACTTAAAAAAAAAAAAAGATAAGCAGCAAAATATCTGTTTTACTCCATGAGATCTTGCCAGGTACCTGTGACCTGGGTTGGCCACTGTTATAAACAAGATACTGTGCTTGATGAACCTTCGATCTGTCTCAGCATGGCAACTTTTATGTTCTTATGTTAATGGATTGCCAAAAATCCATGGCACTGCCAAACTGAGAGACAGCTGTCCATTAATAGTCTATTTTAGTTACTAAACCGTGCACACATTTCCCAACATGTTTTGCCATGATGCTTGCGTCAGGGACATTGAAGATTATGGGTTGAAGATGCCAAATCATCAGGGAAGTATATCATGTTCGTGACAGGACAAAGAGAGAAAACAAAGGGGAGAAAACAAACAAACAAAAAAATTAATGAAAAACAATCAAGAATCCCAAAATTAAAATCTATATGCGTGCTGTATAAACATCATTTTAAAACTCATTCTAAAGCACAAGCAGTGTCCAATCATAAGAGCAAAATAAGGTCACATCTTTCACTATTCAGGCAAAAGCTACTCCTGCTTGTAACATCACTCCAGAATCTGACAACTGAAAAATATGTTCTCACAATAATTCTTGGCAAATTACTCTGGCTCCACTGGAGACATCAGAAGAAAGCCTCAGACATATACATATCTATGGTTTAAAAAAAAAAATGGCAACTTACAGACATTAACCATTAGACATAAAGAAAACAACCCCCCACCCAAAAATTATATAAAGAGCCACCGTGTTTCCCTGAAAAATGTCATATTAATTTTGAGTCCAAAAAACCACTAGGGCTTATTTTCAGGGATTTCTTATTTTTTCATTTACAACAATCATCTCTCCCTTCCTCTCCTCTATCCCAATTCTTCCTCTTTCCTTTCTCCCCTCTCCACCCCCCCCCCCCGGGGCAGCATCATTCCTTCCCTCTGACCCATCTCATTGTGCAGCAGAACCCCACTGACCCTCCTAATGTGAGACTAACATATCTTCACTCTGAGGCCTCCTAAAGCATGAGGGTTGGGGATTGCTGAATTGAGGAATCTGATTTTTTCAGCGAGTCGGGCAGCACTAGTGTCAGGGATGGAGTCAAGGAATGTCGGGGACATTTGGGGGGGGGGGCTTTAGGGGTCAATCTTAACTAGGGCTTATTTTTGGGGTAGGGCTTATATTAGGAGAAAGAGCTGAAGAAAGAGCTGTTAGGATGGGAGTACATAAGAGAAGTGGAAAGACAGTGGTCTAAGCAGAAAGGAGAGATAAAAATGGCTACGGACCTTAATGTGAAGAAAATCAATAAAAACAAGAGAAAAAGGAAGCCGATATGGTTCTCCAACCTAGTGGCTGAGAAAATAAAGGCGAAAGAGTTGGCGTTCATGAAATATAAAAAAACCCGAGGAGAACAGAAAGGACTACAGGATGAAACTGAAAGAAGTCAAGAGAGAGATACATTTGGCGAAGGCACAGGCGGAAGAACAAATGGTTAAAAATGTAAAAAAGGGAGATAAAAATTTTTTCAGATATATTAGTGAAAGGAGGAAGATAAAAAATGGAATTGCTTGGCTAAAAGATGCTGGGAACAAATATGTGGAGAGTGATGAGGAGAAAGCAAATGTGCTAAATAAATACTTCTGTTCTGTGTTCACAGAAGAAAATCCTGGAGAAAGACCGAGATTGTCTGACAAAGTTACACGAGAAAATGGAGTAGATTCTGCGCCGTTCACGGAGGAGGGTGTTTATGAGCAACTTGAAAAACTGAAGGTGGACAAAGCGATGGGACCAAATGGGATCCATCCCAGGATACTAAGGGAGCTCAGAGAGGTTCTGGCGAGTCCTATTAAAGACTTATTCAACAAATCTCTGGAGACGGGAGTGATTCCTGGGGATTGGAGGAGAGCGGATGTGGTCCCTATTCATAAAAGTGGTCACAGAGATGAAGCAGGAAACTACAGGCCGGTGAGCCTCACTTCAGTTGAGGGAAAAATAATGGAAGTGTTGCTGAAAGAAAGGATAGTGTACTTCCTTGAATCTAATGGGTTACAGGATCCGAGGCAACATGGCTTTACAAAAGGTAAACAAACCTGATTGAATTTTTTGATTGGGTGACCAGAGAGCTGGATTGAGGACATATGCTAGATGTAATTTACTTGGATTTCAGCAAAGCCTTTGATACAGTTCCTCATAGGAGGCTGTTGAACAAACTTGAAGGGCTGAAGTTAGGACACAAAGTGTTGAACTGGGTCAGAAACTGGCTGTCGGACAGACGCCAGAGGGTGGTGGTTAATGGAAGTCACTCGAAGGAAGGAAAGGTGACTAGTGGAGTCCCTCAGGGTTCGGTGCTGGGACCAATCCTGTTCAATATGTTTGTGAGTGACATTGCTGAAGGGTTAGAAGGAAATGTGTGCCTTTTTGCAGATGATACCAAGATTTGTAACAGAGTAGACACCGAAGAGGGAGTGGAAAATATGAAAAAGGATCTGCAAAAGTTAGAGGAATGGTCTAATGCCTGGCAACTAAAATTCAATGCAAAGAAATGCAGAGTAATGCATTTGGGGATTAATAATAGGAAGGAACCGTATATGCTGGGAGGAGAGAAGCTGATATGCACGGACGGGAAGAGGGACCTTGGGGTTATAGTGTCAGAAGATCTAAAGGCGAAAAAACAGTGTGACAAGGCAGTGGCTGCTGCCAGAAGGATGCTGGGCTGTATAAAAAGAGGCGTAGCCAGTAGAAGGAAGAAGGTGTTGATGCCCTGTACAGGTCATTAGTGAGGCCCCACTTGGAGTATTGTGTTCAGTTTTGGAGACCGTATCTGGCGAAAGACGTAAGAAGACTTGAGGCGGTCCAGAGGAGGGTGACGAAAATGATAGGAGGCTTGCGCCAGAAGACATATGAGGAGAGACTGGAAGCCCTGAATATGTATACCCTAGAGGAAAGGAGAGACAGGGGAGATATGATTCAGACGTTCAAATACTTGAAGGGTATTAACGTAGAACAAAATCTTTTCCAGAGAAAGGAAAATGGTAAAACCAGAGGACATAATTTGAGGTTGAGGGGTGGTAGATTCAAGGGCAATCTTAGGAAATTCTACTTTGCGGAGAGGGTAGTGGATGCCTGGAATGCGCTCCCGAGAGAGGTGATGGAGAGTAAAACTGTGACTGAGTTCAAAGAAGCGTGGGATGAACACAGAAGATTTAGAATCAGAAAATAATATTAAATATTGAACTAGGCCAGTTACTGGGCAGACTTGCACGGTCTGTGTCTGTGTATGGCCGTTTGGTGGAGGATGGGCAGGGGAGGGCTTCATTGACTGGGAGGGTGTAGATGGGCTGGAGTAAGTCTTAACAGAGATTTCGGCAGTTGGAACCCAAGCACAGTACCGGGTAAAGCTTTGGATTCTTGCCCAGAAATAGCTAAGAAGAAAAAAAAAAATTTAAATTGAATCAGGTTGGGCAGACTGGATGGACCATTCGGGTCTTTATCTGCCGTCATCTACTATGTTACTATGTATCTTTATAAATCACGCTAGGGCTTATTTTCAGAATAGGTCTTATTTTCGGGGAAACAGGGTATATATATATATTTCCAAAAAGCAAGGAGTAAACAAAAAAATGCTGTAAAACAATTACAACATCAGGACTCAAAAAAGAGAAAGTAAACTAATATAAGCAAATAAACCCCACCATAAATGAGTAATGACTTATGAAACCTTATCTTTAAAGCAGCAAAAGAGGGTTTACATATATCAGGAGTAAGCCTGTAATGGATCTGCGCAGCAGCTGTGATTTTAGTGCAGGTCTTCTCAACTGTCCTTGGCATTCAAAGTCTCAGGATATCCCCAATGAATATGCATGAGATAGATTTGCATACCACAGAGGATTTCCTGGTAGACGGTGTGTTTCCTGCATGTCAGCTGATCCCGGCTTGTGCCGAAACCTGGGTCCCTGCTCGAGTCATGCTTAGTTTACTGGTGAAGTTGTGATGTTGGTGAGCCTTGCAAGCACAGCTCCTGAAGACGCCAGGTGGCGAAACACAGTCTTGTGTTGAGCTGAATGCTTTATGAATTGAAGAACAGGACCATCATGAGGACAGAGAGGCCTGCCGGTTGTGTGTAAGAAACTGTGATTTTCATGTGCCAGCTAGACTGTTGTGCAACTCTCAGTTTGAAGCCTCTCTGACTAGATGATCATGGACTAATGAACTAACTAAGATCCAGTTTTGGATAAAGGTAATCACAATGATTGTAATATGAGCTTACAGTCTAAGGGCCCCTCTTACAAAACCACGGTAGCGATGCTGCCGCGGTAAATGCACCGAAGCCCATTCAATTCCTTTGGGCTTTGGTGCATTTACCATAGCAGCATTGCAGCCAAAGCTTTGTAAAAGAGACCCTAAGTGAGTACTTGAAACCATTTGAGATGAAGGTGTGTCATATGGAATTGTCAATGGCAGAAGCAGGATTTGCACCCTAGCTTCTCAGCCCATTGCTCTAAGCACCAGGCCATTTCTGCTCTCAAGCTCAAGGTAAATCATATAAAACTAGATGGCTTACAATCTTTGAAGTACCTGAGGCAAGGGAGGACGAAGTGTCTTGCTCAAGGTCACAAGGAGCATTAGTGGAAAAATAGGATTTAAACCTTAGTTTCCAGTCTGCTGTTTAACCACTATAGTATTCATCCACTTCACATTTGTGTCTAGGTTTTGAGATTATAAGCACATAAGCATTGCCTCTGCCGAGTCAGACCATAGGTCCATCATGCCTAGCAGTCCGCTCCCGCGGCGGCCCCCCAGGTCAATGACCTGTAGTGATCTATTACTCAAGGGCATTTTGTATTGTATAGTAACCCTCTAATTATATCCCTGGATCCTCTTTCCCTTCAGGAACTCGTCCAATCCCTTTTTGAAACCCAAAATCGTACTCTGCTCAACCACCTCCTCTGGAAGCGCATTCCAGGTGTCCACCACCCTCTGGGTGAAGAAGAACTTCCTAGCATTTGTTCTAAACCTATCTCCCCTCAATTTTTTTGAGTGCCCTCTAGTTTTTGTTGCTCCCGCCAGTCTGAAGAATCTGTCTCTCTTTACCTTCAATATACCCTTCATGATCTTATAAGTTATGTACCTGATCTCATGAAGGTAGCTCTTGAAAGCAAGTCAGACATATATTAAATTAAATCAGTAGATTTCTCCATTCATCTGTGTTCTGAGTAGCTTAAAGCAGCAAAGTACTTAAATCTTCAGCTAAGAGTGACATCTTGTGGTGTAGTAGCTGCATTGCTTCCTTAAAAGGAAACTTCAAAGCAACACAACAAAAAAAAGCCCAAACCCCCAAACTGTTCAACAGTTTTGCTCTAATTAACTAATATTTAGTGTTTCCTTAAAAACTCTGCTTCACTACAATATTGTAATTGTGAATGTGTACAAAAATTCTAAATCAGAGAAGAAAGCTAGTTGTGACAGCAATACTCTATTTTATTATACACCGTGAACCAAAAAACAACACACCCTAATATTTTTTGTCGTATCTTCCACAGAACTCAGCCTATTCTTATGGAATTTAGTATGTTATATCCTAAGGGAAGCTGATGTAAAATGATGCAAATATTTCCCACTTTACCTCAGCATTACCTTGTGAAAATGCATTGTTTCTGTGGAATATGCGCAGAAGCAGTCGATCATTTTAAACAGTCTGTATCAAAATGGTTTTCATTGAAGAAGACCAAATTCTGATAAAGAACTTGGTACTGATAAAAGGTTACTTCAGTAAAAGATTGTTGAAAGAGTTGCCACAAAAGGGTTGCTGTGCTGCTACGCAAGATCCGAGCAACGGGCACCGTGGATAGCAAACCAGTCAGCAGACGACCTCGCTCGATGCGCGCACAAGAGCCCAATGACGTTGTTCACGATCTTGTACTGAGCCAGGAGGATGAGCCTCAAACACACCAACCAAGGCTGAGGTTGTTCCTTTGTACAAAGGGAGCACACTTTGAACATCTGATTAATTGAACATTATTGTATGACTTTAGATTTTTGGGCAAGATACACCAGATAACTTTTTGATGTGCTTTTATTCAGTTTGCACTTCATTTTCACAAGGTAGTGCTGTGGTACAGTGGGAAATATTTACATCAACTTCCCTCAGCCTTAAGTTTAATAAAAAATTTGATTATAACCCATTATCATATTTTCTAAGTGATGTACAAATTAAATTTTTTTTCATATTCTTTATTCATTTTCAAAATTACATTAAGTGTAAAATATATTCATTCACAGTAACAATAAATCACTTATAAACAATCATTGGTACATTATATTAATTTTTATCCCTTCCCCTTTCCCATCCCTCCCATCCATATATTCCATTATTATATAATATATGTAATAGTAAAAATACCCCCCTCCCTATATCCTGAACTGATAATTAAAAGGGAAATAATTTTACTTAATCCTTACAATATTTTGTTAATGCTTTCCACACATCCTGAAATTTCTTAAAGTATCCCCTTTGTAAAGCAATAAATCTTTCCATTTTATAGATATGGCATAAAGAATTCCACCAAAAGTTATAATTTAATCTTCTCCAATCCTTCCAATTATATGTAATTTGCTGAATGGCAACCCCAGTCATTATTAGTAATAATTTATTGTTGTTAGCAGAAATCTGACTTTTTGCTCTCATTTCCATACCAAATATCACAGTATCATAAGATAATGCCACTGGGTTATCTAATAAATTATTAATTTGGTCCCAAATTGATTTCCAAAAATTCATAATATATGGGCAATGAAACAATACAAATTTAAAATAAAGGGAATGACAAAGTGTGTTTGGGGAACAAAAGACACATGAACAGAGACATTAAACATAAGGAAAGTAGGATGAACTACAATGAGTAAAGAAAATAAAGGAGAATAACAGTAGGTTAAGACATACCTACCTAATTTAGAGGGCTCATAGCTTTTATGGTTCAAATGTATCTTTAAAAAGAAAATATTTTGATTTTCCTTTAAATTTGTCTAGGTTAGTTTCTTCTCTTAAATATGCTGGCAATGAGTTCTATGTTTGAGGGGCCATCACTGAAAAAATTGTGTCCCATGTGGTCCCTGATCAAAAGAGCTTACAATCTAAGTTGTGACAGACACACAGGACATAGGGTGGCTCAATATATGGTGCTCATGAAATGACATACAAAGGATGAAGAAGTAGAAAGGGTAGGGGGCTACAGAGGGAATGAGAAATATAGTATATTACAAGTTGGAAGCATTAGGACCTAAATGCAGCTTTGAAAAAGTGGGCTTTGAGCCTGGATTTGAATACCGCCAGAGATGGAGCCTGGCTTACTGATTCAGGCAGGTTGCACCAGGTGTACAGCGCAGCAATGTAGAAGGGGTGGAGTTGGGAGTTAGCAGTAGAGGAGAAGGGTACAGACAAGAGAGACATACCTGAAGAACAGAGTTACCAGGGCGGGGTGTAGGAAGAGATAGGAGAGGAGAGATATTGAGGAGCTGCAGAGTGGATACACTTATAGGTCAGTAAGCGGCGTTTGAACTGTATATGGAAGTGGACAGGGAGCAAATGCTTGAGGAGAGGGGTAACATGAGCATAAGGACCCTGGTGGAATGCAAGGTGCACAGCAGAATTCTGAATAGATTGAAAGGAAGAGAGATGGATTAGCGGGAGACCTGCGAGAAGCACGTTGCAGTAATCCAGGCGAGAGGTGATGAGGCCGTAGATAATGGTCTTGGCAGCATACTCAGAAAGGAAACTCCAGATTTTAGTGAAGTTGTATAAAAAGAAGTGGCAAGTTTTGGTGGGTTGTTGGATATGCGAAGAGAAGGACAGAGAAGAGTCAAAGATGACCCCCAAGGTTGCAAGTCAATGAGACAGGGAGGATGATAGCATTATCCACCAATATAGAGAATGTAGGGAGAGGAGAGGAGAGGAGAGGCAAGTTTAGGAGGAAAGATAATGAATTCTGTCTTGGCCATGTTTAACTTTAGATGGCAGCGAGAAATCCATGTAGCAATGTCAGACAGGCAGATCAAGACTTGGAAGACGATCTTAACCTATTCAGTTTGAAAATTACCCTGTCGAGACCTTCTGATATCTTGGTATTCAATTTATTTAGATTTATGAACTGCCTTTTCAAGAAGAGATTCATCCAAAGTGATTTACAACAGTGGTTCCCAACCCTGTCCTGGAGGACCACCAGGCCAATCGGGTTTTCAGGCTAGCCCTAATAAATATACATGGAGCAGATTTGCATGGCTCTCACTTCCATTATATGCAAATCTTTCTCATGCATATTCATTAGGGCTAGCCCGAAAACCCGATTGGTCCAGGACATGGTTGGGAACCACTGGTTTACAACACATTGAACAGTAATCAGGCATTCAAGTATTTTATCTATCTGTAATCTGTTCATGTAATCCTTTTTCTTCTTCTCTACCCACTATTTTAAGTTCTTGTAAACCGTGTCGAGCTCCATTCTCATGGAGATGATGCAGTATATAAACTTAAGGTTTAGATTAGATTAGATTAGATCTGTCCCAGCAGGCTACAATCTAACTACAGTACCTGGGACAATGGAGGGTTAAGTGACTTGGCCAGAGTCACAGGGAGCAGACTGGGGTTGAACCACTAGGCCTAGCAGCTCTAACCACTAGGCCTAGTGCCTAAAAGTGACTCTGTAAGTTGCGCTTGACTTCATAGAATCAAACAAGAGTTTTCCACCTACCCCACCCCTCTTTTACAAAACCGTAGAGCGTTTTTTAGCTCCAGCCATGGCAGTAACAGTGCCGATGTTTATAGAATTCCTATGAGCGTCCGAGCTGTTACCGCCGGGGCCAGCGCTAATAACAGCGCTATGATTTTGTAAAAGGGGGGTAGGGGTTAATTTGAAGAGTCTAGATTTAAATTTTCACATGCTTTATGGATGTAGAGCACTATATAAGTCCTGTTATTTTACACTGAGACAGTTATATGCAATTAGAGGTATATTGAACAACAAGTCCTTTCACGTACTCATTCTTTCGCTTTTCACTACACGACTAGATTACAGCAATACAGTATCTCTTACGCAGGCATTTCTTAGACTTTTTTCACAAACTCCAGACTTTACAAAATTGTGCCGTTTGTCTTCTATGTCAAGTGAATAAAAGTGCTCATATGACACCATCGTTAAAGGAACATCGTTGGCTCCCAGCTGAGCAGTGAATTAAGAATAAGATTCTGTTCTTAACATTTAAAGCACTTTGGCTCAGTGTCCCAGACTACCTTACCTGCCTCGCTATTCTGTATACCCCTCTGTGCACACAACTTTCTTTAAATGACCTCCAGCTGGTTCTGCCTGCACTTTGATTTGCACACATGGAGAGGCATAATCGAAAGGAACGTCTAAGTCTGTTTTCGTCCAAGTCGCAAGTTGTCCAAAGTAAAAAACAGCTTAGGACACATTTTCGAAAAATACGTCCAAATTTTTTTCCGTCCATACCACATTTTCGGCCAACTTTTCGTCCAAGTCAAAAATGCCTAGAACAAGCCCTGTTGGACGTGGAAGGGGTCTACAAAGTGATGGACTGAACACCCAGACATGCCACCTAAACAGTGGGGTACTTTACAGGGCATTGCTGTGAACTTCACAAAAAGGGTGCCATGGTTTCTCCTCCCTACATTATAGGTTATGGTGAATCCCCCAAACCATCTCCAGAATCCCCTAGACCCACTTATCTACCACCCCAATAGCCCTTATGGCTACAGGAGCCACTTATATGCCAGTACAAAAGGGTTTGGGGGGTGTATAGGGGAGTGCACATGTTTCATTATCAATGCAGTGATTACAGGAACTTATGGGCATGGGGTCTCCTCTCCATGGGTCCCTAACCCACCCCCAAGATGGCTTAAGATGCCTCTGTGCAAGTCAACTAGGCTTTCCTATGCTTGGCTGCCAGGTGATGATGGTCTGGAGGCTGAAGTTTAAAGGTGTGATTACAATTTATATAGGGTGGGGGGGGGGGTCGGTGATCACTGGGGTAGTGTGTAGGGGTCTGTATTATGTGTTTGCTGTGCTTATCTGGTGACTTTAGGTGATTTTTTTTGTGACTTAGACCATGTTTTAAATGATCTAAGTCACAACGTCCAAATTTCGTTGATCCTGTGCTGTATAACATTCGGTTATACATGCAGTATGACTAAGTCTAAGCCGACCCAAGTCCCACCCTCGACACTCTTCCTGAAATGCCCCGTTTAGCTATGGTCGTTCAGCGGCACTATGAAGGCCTAGGTCGTTTAGAAATACATCCAAAACCCGTTTTTATTATCGGCACTTGGATGTATTTTGACAATGTTCGTCCAAGTGCCAACTTAGGCCAGTTTATGGACGTTTTTCTCTTTCGATTATGAGCCCCTTGGAGTCCACATGCCATACTGCCTTTTTCTTTACAGCCCCAGCTTTGTGGAATTCTCTTTCTCTATCTATTCAGGGGGAAGTTTCATTGAAGAAATTTAAGGTCCCCAGGTGCGACTCACTGCTAGTCCCTGGATACACTTTCTTTTTTGCTTCCCCTGTTGTTTTTCGGTGCCATTGACTTGTGTTTGAGTCCTAGCAACTTGATGAATTGCAGATCTAAAAAGAAATCAGTTTTGTGCTAGTCCGGAAAGGTCCTCCAGTGGTCATCCCCATGGTTCCCCTATGTTTTATATAATTCTCTGTACATAACTGTTAATGTCTGTCTTTGCTTTGTATCTAGTATGAGTGTGCTTTCCTGTCTGAATATTGTTCTTCTTTACTCATTTATGCTATTATTAAATTATACACCACCTTGCTCTGTTTTATGTTTACAGTAAAAGACAGTATAGTAAATGCAATAGAAATAAATAAATACATTGTAAACAAAAAAATAAAAAACCCATACCTCGGAGAAAGGGAGAAAGTTTTTCCGGCTATAGCCATAAATGAAACGAAATGAATCTAAATTGTTGAGACATTCTCACCCTTGGAGTAACATTTTAAATTCAGATTTTTGGTTCCCTGACGCAGGATTGAAACGGGCCACGTTGGAACCTGTCATTAAAAATAAGTTTGCCTTCTGAATAGTTTTTGAACAACTTGCTGACCAATATATGAGAGAGTGATAATCTGCTGGCGATTTTCTAAATATCAACCAAATATATTGAACATGCAATGATTGGGTGGTGAGGTGATAGTTCTGGGGTTTGCCCCTTGTTTTCACCTCCGTGTCTCTGAGCACTGATTTCTTTATAAGTTGATATGACTTTCAAGAAATGTTGTTGAATATACCTGAGTGAATTTATATTACATTTGCTGTAGTTACTTTAATCACTCACACCATATCAAGCATTGAATTTGTGGTCCCCCTGATCTACTTATTTGACTGCTGCTGCACACTGGGCAGAAGATTTCAGCATATTATCTACAATTGTTTATGACACCTAGATCTTTTTTCGTGGGTGCTGACTCCTAAGGTGGACCCTAGCATTAGGTAGCTATGATTCGGATTACACAGGCCAACAACAAAAATTTTTTGGTCTTGGTGCCTTGGGTTCTTTGACCTGTTCCTGGGGTTATTTGGGGTGCTGATTCTGAAAATTGTGTTAGCTAGACCGCATCAGCTCTAGTTTCTTAGACACAGTTGAATTTATTAAATTTTTACCGCTATTTAAAAGATCTCTTCTGCAGAATCAGAATGTCATAACAAGTTTTCTTTTCTGAAAGGGAAATTTATGTATTTATATTACCCACATTATATTACCCACCCTTTGGTAGCACTAGATAGAATCATACTGCGGGGGTCCGATGGAACTCATGATCAGACAGCGAGGGAAACACCAGGTAACAGCAACTTGCTGGGGGAAGCCTAAGGGGAAGGGGAAAACAGGGGATTCAGGGGGACGAGATGGCACCAAGGTGCAAACAGAAGGCAATAAGGTGGAGCCACAGGGCAAAGGGGAGCCACAGGGCAAGGAGAAACAAACCAAGGCCAAGGGAACGATAGCATAGGAGGGGGCTGGTACTCCCCGGGGAAAAGCGGGGAGGTGGGGTGGAGGGGTCATGGGGAGGAAGAGAGTTGCGAGGGTAAAGGCGGAGGGCACAGCAGAGGCACTGGGAGCGGGAAAACGGCCCAAGACCCAAGGGAAGGCAGCCCAGGTAAAGGCAGAGGTGGTGGCACCGGGAGCGGGAAAACGGCCCGAGACTCAAGGGAAGGCGGCCCAGGTAAAGGCAGAGGTGGAGGACAAACACCGGGACCTACAGTGCCTATACGCAAATGCAAGAAGCCTCATGGCTAAGATGGGTGAACTGGAAGTCATGGCCAAGGGGGAGGACCTGGATATAATAGAAATTACAGAAACCTGGTGGTCAGAGGAAAATCAATGGGATGTGGCGCTGCCTGGGTACAAGCTCTACAGGAGGGACAGGACCCACAAGAAGGGGGGAGGCATAGCGCTGTATATAAAGGACTATATCTACTTGATTGGGATCGATACGGCAACAAAGGCAGAGGAGCTGGAATCGCTATGGGTCAAATTGCCGGGAAAGAAGAATGCAGACATAAAGCTGGGGCTGTATTATCGCCCACCTGGTGCGTCAGAAACAATAGGACACGACTTGGAAGCATAACTGAGACAAGAATGCAGGACTGGAAGTGTAACAGTGATGGGGGACTTCAACTACCTGGGGATAGACTGGAGTACGGGTCACTCCAACTCCACGAGGGAAGCAGGATTCGTAGAAGCTGTGAGGGACTGCTTCATGGAGCAACTAGTCAAGGAACCGACGCGAGGGGGTGCTACTCTTGACCTCATCCTTAACGGATTAGGGGGGCCAGCAAGAGGAGAAGAAGGAGTACATCTCAGACAGATGGTAACGGAGCCCACTAGGGCCCAGACGATCCTAGACCTGGTACTCACAAACGGGTAAAGCATCTCAGAGGTCTCGGTAGGAGATACGCTAGCCTCCAGCGACCATAACATGGTATGGTTCAACATTGGGAAAGGATCCCCTAAATCAATTACAAAAACAAAGGTGCTCAAATTTCGGGGCGCCGACTTCGCACGTATGGGAGATCACGTTCATCAGACGCTACAGGACCAAGCAGAGACCGGCAATGTAGAAACTATGTGGTCGTACCTGAAATCATCCATACACGAAGCAACTAATCGCTACATAAAATCAGTAGATAAACGGCAAAGAAACAACAAACCCCAATGGTTCACTGAAGAGATCTCACTCCTCATTAAGGAGAAGAAAAAAGCATTTCTTTCCTACAAACGCACCCAGAGAAGAGAAACTAAAGTAGAATATAAGACCAGATCTGCAGCGGTCAAAACAGCAGTTAGGGAGGCCAAACGTCGAGTGGAAGAAACTCTGGCAAAAAACATTAAAAAAGGGGACAAATCCTTCTTTAGGTATATCAGCGATAGGAAAAGGAACACAGACGGTATAGTACGCCTTAGACAACCGGACGGAAACTACGCGGTGGCGGATTCAGAAAAAGCAGAACTACTAAATGAATATTTCTGCTCAGTCTTCACCTGCGAAGCACCGGGACACGGACCACAGTTGATGATAATACAAGACGTGGATGACCCGTTTCAGAATTTTGAGTTCACTCCTGGGGACGTCTACAACGAACTGGCAAGGCTAAAGGTAAATAAGGCCTTGGGACCGGACAATTTACACCCAAGAGTGCTCAGAGAATTGAGAGATGTCCTGGCAGAACCGTTGGCGGTGCTTTTCAATCTCTCACTAAGTACGGGGAAAGTTCTGTTGGACTGGAAAACAGCCAACGTCGTTCCTCTACATAAAAAGGGTTGCAAGGCTGAGGCTGCGAACTATAGACCGGTAAGCCTCACCTCAATAGTGTGCAAACTCATGGAAACACTAATTAAGTATAAATTAGATACGATCCTGAACGAGGGAAATCTCCGGGATCCCAGCCAACATGGATTCACCAAGGGTAGGTCATGCCAGTCCAATCTAATAAGCTTCTTTGACTGGGTAACAAGAAGACTAGACTCAGGAGAGTCCTTGGACGTCGTGTACCTGAACTTCAGCAAAGCGTTTGACAGCTTCCCACACCGCAGGCTGCTGAACAAGATGAAATCTATGGGATTAGGAGAGACTCTAACTGCATGGGTTAAAGATTGGCTTAGTGGCAGACTTCAGAGGGTGGTGGTCAACGGTACCCTTTCTAAAATGTCGGAGGTGACCAGCGGAGTGCCACAGGGTTCGGTCCTGGGCCCACTCCTCTTCAACATATTCATTAGGGATCTGACTCAAGGGCTCCAAGGCAAGGTAACCTTATTCGCTGATGACGCCAAACTATGCAATGTAGTAAACGGCTATAATCTTCAGGATGCTATGGAGCAAGACCTGTGTACTTTAGAAAGTTGGTCCTTGATCTGGCAGCTGGGCTTCAACGCCAAGAAATGTAAGGTCATGCATCTCGGCAACGGAAATCCTTGCAGAACTTACACCCTGAATGGAGAAACTTTAGCCAGGACTACGGCAGAACGAGACTTAGGAGTAATCATCAGTGCTGACATGAAAGCAGCCACTCAAGTGGAGAAGGCTTCATCTAAAGCACGGCAAATGATAGGTTGTATCAAGAGAAGCTTCGTCAACAGGAAACCTGAAGTCATGATGCCACTGTACAGAGCCATGGTGAGACCGCATCTGGAATACTGTGTTCAATTCTGGAGGCCACATTACCGTAAGGATGTGCTCAGAGTTGAATCGGTTCAGCGGATGGCCACCAGGATGGTCTCGGGGCTAAAGGGTCTCCCGTACGAAGAAAGACTGAGCAAATTGCAGCTCTACACTCTCGAGGAGCGTAGGGAGAGGGGAGACATGATTGAGACATTTAAGTACATCACGGGACGGGTAGAGGTGGAAGATGATATCTTTCTTCTCAGGGGACCCTCGACCACAAGAGGACATCCGCTCAAGCTCAGGGGAGGGAAGTTTCGTGGAGACACCAGGAAATACTTCTTCACGGAGAGAGTGATTGAGCATTGGAACGAGCTTCCAGTGCAGGTGGTCGAGGCACGCAGCATCTCAGACTTCAAGAACAAATGGGATACCTATGTGGGATCCCTACGAGGTCATGCCAAGGGATAGGGTCACTAGGACTGAATGATCGGGTCAGTAGAGTGACAGTATAATTACAATTATTCTTTAGGGGGTCAGTAGACTTAAGAGGGTGGGTAAATAGTGTGGGCAGACTTGATGGGCTATGGCCCTTATCTGCCGTCATCTTTCTATGTTTCTATGTTTCTAAGTGGGAGGAACACTAGGCAACAGTGATCACAACGTGATCAGATTCACATTAGAAAGGAGGTCACCCATAGTGGGGAGGACCGCATCAACTGCGCTCAACTTCAGGAAAGGGAACTATGTTGCTATGAGGAAAATGGTGGGGAGGAAGCTCAGGAACGGCTTTAGGATGGAGACTGTAGGGAGCGCCTGGACCCTTCTCAGGGACACCCTGCAGGAAGCGCAAAAACTGTACATCCCCAGTTTCAGGAAAGGCTGCAAGAACAAGCGGTCAAAAGACCCGGTTTGGATGACACCTGAAGTAAAGAGGGCAATCAGTGACAAGAAAGTGTCCTTCCGGAAATGGAAGAGGGATCCAACGGAGGAAAATCACCAGGAGCACAGGAAATGCCAAAAGGAATGCCACCGAGAGGTTAGAAAAGCAAAAGGGAAATATGAAGAGGGGCTGGCCAGGGAGGCAAAAAACTTCAAGGCATTCTTCAGTTACGTTAAGTGGAAGCAACCAGCGAGAGAGGAGGTGGGGCCATTGGACGATGGGGATAGGAAGGGAGTGATTAAGGAGGATAAAGAGGTAGCTGAAAGGTTGAACACGTTCTTCTTGTCGGTTTTCACGAGCGAAGACACATCTAATATACCGGACTCAGAGGAGCTCATGAGTGGGGAACAGGCCGAAAAATTGGAGCACATAGAGGTAAGTAAGGAAGATGTCCTCAAACAGATAGACAGGTTAAAATGCGGCAAATCACCGGGCCCGGACGGGATCCACCCAAGGGTCCTGAAGGAACTAAGACAGGAAATAGCGGGCGCAATCCAGCATGTTTGCAACCTATCCTTGACAACTGGAGAGGTACCAGAGGACTGGAAACTGGCGAATGTCACACCTATCTTTAAGAAGGGATCGAGAGGTGACCCCGGGAACTACAGGCCGGTGAGCCTGACTTCAGTTATAGGGAAGATGGTGGAAGCAATGGTCAAGGACAGCATTTGCGAGCACATCGAGAAAAATGGCCTACTGCGGACAAGCCAGCATGGATTCTGTAAGGGAAGGTCGTGCCTGACAAACCTTCTGTACTTCTTTGAGGGAATAAGCAGTCAGGTGGACAAAGGGGAACCCATAGACATCATTTACCTCGATTTTCAAAAAGCCTTTGACAAGGTGCCACATGAAAGGCTGCTTAGGAAGCTGTGGAACCACGGGGTGGGCGGGGATGTACACAGATGGATCAAGCACTGGTTGTCAGGTAGACTACAGAGGGTCAGAGTAAAGGGCCAATATTCTGACTGGCGGGGAGTCACGAGCGGTGTGCCGCAGAGATCGGTGCTGGGGCCGCTACTCTTCAACATATTTATCAATGACCTGGAAACGGAGGCAAAGTGTGAGGTTATAAAATTTGCAGACGATACCAAACTCTGCGCCAGAGTTAGGACCAGGGAGGAATGTGAGGAACTGCAAAGGGACCTCGAAAAGCTGGAGGACTGGGCAAACAAATGGCAAATGCGCTTTAACGTAGATAAATGCAAAGTCATGCACATAGGGAAAAAGAACCCGTTGTTCGAGTATAAAATGGGGGGGGGGGATTGCTGGGAGACACCGGACTTGAGAGAGACTTGGGTGTGCTAGTGGATCCATCCATGAAACCATCTGCACAGTGTGCAGCAGCCTCGAAGAAAGCCAACAGGATGCTGGGCATCATCAAGAGGGGCATAACAACCAGGACGCGGGAAGTCATCATGCCGCTGTATCGAGCGATGGTGCGCCCACATCTGGAATACTGTGTTCAATATTGGTCGCCATACCTCAAAAAGGACATGGCAATTCTTGAGAGAGTCCAAAGGAGGGCAACGAAACTGGTAAGAGGGCTGGAAAACTGCCCATACGCCGAGAGGCTGGATAAACTGGGGCTCTTCTCTCTGGAAAAGAGGAGGCTCAGGGGGGATATGATAGAGACCTTCAAAATACTTAGGGGCATAGAGAGGGTGGACAGGGACAGGTTCTTCAGACTAAAAGGGACGACAGGTACGAGGGGGCACTCAGAGAAACTGAAGGAGGATAGGTTCAAATCAAATGCAAGGAAGTTTTTCTTCACCCAAAGGGTCGTGGACACATGGAATGCGCTCCCGGAGGAAGTGATCCGGCAGAGTACAGTACAGGGATTCAAACAAGGATTGGACGGATTCCTGAGGGAAAAGGGGATCGTGGGGTACTGAGGGAGGTGCTGGGGTGTTGCATAAGTATAGACAGCTCACCAGGTCGTGCAGGTGCAAGGCCGGAGGGTTAGGACTTTGATGGGAAGATAGGACTTCGATGAGAAACCTAGGGGGCAAGGGGCCCCTTCTGGTGATTAAGGCAGGTCATGACCTGTTGGGCCGCCGCGGGGGCGGACTGCTGGGCGGGATGGACCTGTGGTCTGACCCGGCGGAGGCACTGCTTATGTTCTTATGTTTTTATGTACATATAAAGCTAGGCCTGATGAAATAAGTTATAAAGGTTTTGAATAAAGATGATTCGTGCATTGAATACATAGAGGGGCATAATCAAAACATGCGTCTAAGTTGGAAAAATTGGGATCGATTGAATTATAGCTTTTGGTGGAACTTCCTATGTCATATATTTAAAATGGAAAGAGTAATTACAATGCAGCAGGAGAATTTTAGGACATTTCAGGATATTTGGGAACCTTAACAAAATATTGTAATGAATGAATATCATTTTTTTCTCCTTAAATATGCATATCCAGGGTGGGGGGGAGAAGGGTGGAGGGGTATTTTGGTTTTCTTATGAGTGCAAAAAATGTGGAGAGGGGGGTTATTATATGTCTTCTTATGTTTGATGAAAGTCATTGTATATGGGGGAGGGAGGGTTATGGGATCAGAATTAAATTTTAATAGGATATTAAGTGATGTATTTAAATATAAATTGATATTATATGCTGTTGCACTTATTGTAAGTTTTAAAAATGAATAAAGAATATAAAAAAATATACATCTAAGTCTGATTTGGACATAGGGCGCTAGTCGCCCAAAGTCAGCAGCGGAAAAATGTCCATTCTCTAAAATATATATTTTTAGAAAATTGTCTATCTGGACATCCAGGCATTTGATCGTCCAGTCTGCCACTACATCTATCTTTATACCACATTCTCGACCAAAAATTCATCCAAGTCCCACACGCCCAGGACAAGACCTTTTGGACATGGGAGGGCCAGCATTGTGATGGACTGGCCACCCAAACATGGCAACTGAACAGTGGGGCACTTTACAGGGCACTGCTGTGAACTTCACAAAAAGGTGTCAGATAAACATCTCACCAGAACTCCCTTATAGGTTATGGTGAGCCCCCCAGAACATCCCCAGAATCCACTATACCAGTTTTTTGCTCCATAAGAAGCACTTTTTCCACCCCTAGAAAAGTAGGTGCATCCTATGGAGCAAATATACCTCGCCCCCGCCCCCCCCCAGTACCTTTTTAAACTGGCGGTCGTCCACTCCTGCTGGATGGCTGCCTTTCATTGCAGAGCAGTGCACAATGCAGGAACGTGACCTTTGTGTTTCCTGTCTGGTTCCGTGCTGCTCCATGATTGGCTGAGGTCAGTTCTTGATGAGAAAACGTCAAATGGGCAGAAGACCCTGGTGAGCAAGATAACAGAAGACAAACAGAAACCAGAGCCTGGGATCAGCATGATTTGAATAATATGACCAGACAACAAAAGGTAGAAAAACTATTTTATTTTCTATTTTGTGATTACAATATGTCAGATTTGAAATGTGTATCCTAACAGAGCTGGTTAGGGAGCGTGAACTAGGACCTAACACCAGCTCTGGCATGGGGTTGGAGAGGGCAAAGGGGGGTGGGGTGGATGAAGAGGCTACAAAAAATAAACCCACCAGGCCCTTTAAAAAACAATCGCCCGATTGGGCAGGAAAAGCGAATTGAAAAATCAATTCAATAGGCCACATTGAATTGATTTAAAAACTTTTTCCCTGAATTGGGCCGCACGAGCCTGAAATAGGACCCTTGGAGGAGAGGAGGACAGCAGGTAAGAGCAGTCCATGCTAAATTGCTAATACAATGTTAAAATTCATGCTTTCTGGTAGCTGAGTTACTGTAAAAGTAGTTTTTTTTGTCTCCCTTCCCTTCTTTCCCCTTCACTTATGGGTCTAGCACTCATCCAACTCCCCTTCCTTGATAGACCTACTAGACCCTCACTCCACACAAACTTCTGGTGCATCTTCCTCCCTCCATGTAGATCTGGTCTCGTGGACCCCACCTTACTTACCCAAAGCAACAGTGGCAGCTGGTCAGCATTGTAAACATAAGAACATAAGAAGTTGCCTCCGCTGGGTCAGACCAGGGGTCCATTGCGCCCAGCAGTCCGCTCCCGCGGCGGCCCATCAGGTCCATGACCTGTAAGTGATCCTTTGTCTAAAACCTTTCAATCCCCATTATTCTTCTTATACCCTTCCATAATCCTATCTATATCCCTCAATCCCCGTATCCTTCAGGAACTTGTCCAATCCCTCTTTGAATCCCCTTAATGTACTCTGACCTATCACATCCTCCGGAAGCACATTCCAGGTGTCTACCACCCTCTGAGTGAAGAAAAATTTCCTAGCATTGGTTCTAAACCTGTCCCCTTTCAGTTTCTCTGAGTGCCCCCTTGTTCTTGTAGTTCCCAATAGGCTGAAGAACCTTTCCCTTTCCACCTTCTCTATGCCCTTCAGGCTGCTCGTGACCAGCCCTGGCAGGGCCTTTCCTCTGCCATGTTGGAAGTGATGCAGCAGAGAAAAGGCCCTGCTGGGTCTGGCCGTGAGCGGCCTGTTTACAGTGCTGCGTCTGCTGACTGGCTGCCACTTCAGGAGCTGTATGGAGAGACAGAGGGGGGTTGTCTGGTCAGGACCACTGCCTTGCTGCTTCAGGGGCCAGAAGGAGGGACCAGGGGAGGGGGGGGGGGGGTTGTGGATGCAGAACCCAAGGTGAGAGGAGTTAGGAGTTGAAAGCACTCTTGAAGAGGTGGGCTTTTAACTTGTACTTGAACACTGCCAGTGACAGTGCATGACGTAGGGATTCTGGTAGTTTGTTCCAGGCATACGGCACACCAAGATAGAAGGGACAGAGTCTGTAATTGGCAGAGGAGGAGAAGGGCATATATAAGAGGGACATCAGCTGAGCGGAGTTCATGGGGGGGGGACATAGGGGGAGATAAGTGAAGCGAGATAGTGAGGAGCAGCTGAGTGAATACCTTTGTAAGTCAGTAAGAGGAGTTTGAATTGTATTCAGAAATAAGAACATAAGAACATAAGAAGTTGCCTCCTCTGAGGCAGACCATAGGTCCATCCTGCTCAGCGGTCCGCTCCCGCGGCGGCCCATCAGGCCCATTGCCTGAGCAATGGTCTATACCTATCTATACCCCCCAATCCCTTTTTCTTCTAGGAATCTATCCAAACCTTCTTTGAAACCATTTAATGTTTTCTTGTCTACAACAGCCTCTGGAAGCGCGTTCCATGTGTCCACCACCCTCTGAGTGAAAAAGAACTTCCTAGCGTTTGTTCTAAACCTGTCCCCTTTCAATTTCTCCCAATGCCCCCTTGTGCTTGTGGTGCCCCTTAATTTGAAAAATCTGTCCCTGTCTACTTTTTCTATGCCCTTCAGGATCTTGAAGGTTTCTATCATGTCTCCTCTAAGTCTTCGCTTTTCCAGGGAGAAAAGTCCCAACTGCTTCAATCTGTCGGTATATGGGAGATTTTCCATTCCCTTTATCAGTTTGGTTGCTCTTCTTTGTACTCCCTCAAGTACCGCCATGTCTTTCTTGAGGTACGGCGACCAGTACTGGACACAGTACTCCAGATGCGGCCGTACCATTGCACGATACAGCGGCATGATGACTTCCTTCGTCCTGGTCGTAATACCCTTCTTAATGATACCCAGCATTCTGTTTGCTTTCCTAGAGGCTGTGGCGCATTGCGCCGATGCCTTCAGTGTTGCGTCTACCATCACTCCCAGGTCTCTCTCCAGGTTACTAACCCCTAGTGGTGTTCCCCCCATTTTGTATGTGAACATCGGGTTCTTTTTCCCCACGTGCATGACCTTGCATTTCCCCACGTTGAAGCTCATCTGCCACTTTTCGGCCCACTTTTCCAGCTGCGTTAGATCCTTTTGGAGATCCTCGCAGTCTTCCTTGGTTTGAGCCCTGCTGTATA
The DNA here is from genome assembly GCF_902459505.1 of Geotrypetes seraphini. NCBI lineage: Eukaryota > Metazoa > Chordata > Amphibia > Gymnophiona > Dermophiidae > Geotrypetes > Geotrypetes seraphini. The sequence goes on along the minus strand of NC_047086.1, from coordinate 304,969,348 downwards.
GTTTGGTGTCATCTGCAAATTTAATGACTTCACACTTAGTTCCCGCCTCTAGGTCATTTATGTAGATATTGAACAAGAGCGGTCCCAGCACCGACCCCTGCGGAACTCCGCTCGTGACCCCTTTCCAGTCTGAGTAGTGGCCCTTTACGCCAACCCTCTGCTTCCTGTTTGACAGGATGAGAAGCCAATGAAGCAACTTTAGGAGAGGGGTAACGTGAGTATAGCGGCTCTCACGGAATATGAGTCATGCACCTGAATTCTGGACAGTTTGAAGGGGAGAAAGATGGCAGAGTAGAAGACTGAGAGTAGCGAGTTGCAGTAATCTAAGCGCGAGGTGATGAGGGCAAGGGGGGAGAGAAAGAAGGACATGCAGGATGGAAAGGGATAGAGGGTAGAGTTAGTGAAAGACTGGGGAATATAAGGAAATGTGAAGTGTGGTGTGAGAGACAAGAGATAGAAAGCTATAGGTAGAAAATAAAAAGCAGAAAATTGAAGACTACAGAGTAAGAATGAATGGAGAGAAGGAGAAAAATAAACTAAAGAATATTGAGAGAAAAAAAACAAGGTTAGAGATGGATGTAGTAGAGATGAAGAAGATGGGAGGATAGAGAAAAATGGCATGGCTGCACTTTTCAAGGCTGTATTGTTTGTTCCCCTGATGAGCCAAACATTGGTGAAACAAGGTTGCTTTTTGGGAAGATTGGAGAAGACATGACAGCATTGGAGCTCAAGTCGTCTTTTGTTAGCTAAGTCCTTGAACGTGCCTCCGGGTGACTTTGCCCTTTTCTAGACCTGAGCTGTTCTGTGAGGGAGTTTTTTTTGCCAGTGAAAATATTTTAAGCAGTTTTGATTTGTTCCCCTTGGGTTCTATACTGCTACATTTGTCAAAGGATTTTTCTCCCTCTTTTTGGGTGCATGCTGGGTTTGAAGAGGGGGGTACCTCGGTGCCACGATCACACAACATTTTGACTCATTAAATGAATACAAAACCCTTGTACAAGAGTTAAGAGAAGACAGAAGAAAGCAGAGACTGAGACCAACACGATTAGAAAAGTAGAAAAAAGGATTGTATTTTTAATTTTGAATAAAGTACAAAACTCACAATTGAAAGTCTGATATAGGGAAGAGGATATAGGGAAGAGGGTGGGGACAGTGCAAGAAAGGGGTACAATTTTAGCTTCCTACGGCCCTGACTGCACACAGCAGGCAACCGCCTAGGGGGTGGGACGAAGCTAAGGGTGGGCTGGGGTGGAACTGGGGGTCGTGGCCATTTGTCCTCTTTTTTTGTCTTCACAAATATGGTAACCCTAACTTTATACCTTGCTGATTGTCTGCCTTTACATGTACTGGTAAGCTAGAGTTCTGTTTTCTGACCAGCCTTTATAAGAGTGCCATCAAAATGGGCTTACTACTTAGTTTGGGAGGGTAGTTCAGGTACCCCCTTCTGACAGTGCACTGTTTTGTCATTCAAGTTTCTAATATTTTATGACTTGTTCTCTCGTTTTTCATTGTTGCTGTTTTGCATTTCTTGATATGATATTTGCTAGGGAGTTTCCCCGTTCCCCTCTCTCTTGTTATTATCCTCTATAGATGTTCCTGGCAGCTTTAAGACTAACTGATGTTCACAGGGACAGTGATGAGGTAAGAAGGGGAGGGATTTAAACCTCTGAAGTTTGAGGCTTCCTACAAAGTCCTGGTGGGTAGATGGAAATAACCCACTGGTCCCGGAATAAAGTGTGGATTTACAAGAAAGAAGATTCGCAAAGGTAAGAACCTAATCTTTTGTTCTCTTTTCTCTGCTTTCATCAGTGTCTGCTTGTCCCCTCTCTCCTCCCTACTTCCATCAGCATCTGTTCCCTCTCTCCCCTACCCCACATCCACAAGAATCTGTCCTCTAGCAACCCCACCGCTGCCGCTGCTTTCCTGAAGAAGCAGCAAACTGAAACAGAGTGATTGCAGGTCCTTCCTATACATATCCTCTGCTGCCTGCTTTGCCCTAAAAGAAGTGATGCCAAAAGGGTGGGCTGGGAGCCATGTATATATATATGGGAAGGTCTTGCAGCCACTCTGTTTCAGTTTGGGAAAGAAATAGCAGTGGCAGAAGGAGGGAGAGTGGTATGAGAGGGAGAAAATGCTACTCCCAACCCCTCTGGATGCAGAGTGGGGCTGAATGACTGCATGGCCTCATGCTAAAAGGTGTGTGGTTGCGCAGATTAGGGGGAACATTGGTTTAGACTCTATCAAACTCCAATCTAAAAGTTTGTCTACTGCTGTACCATAAGCCTCTATATAATGTGTGTTCATGAACTAAAAGGTGTTTATACATTTGCTACAATTAAATATTTCTTTAGCAAAGATAGCAACCATTTTTTATCCTTTTTTTTGTCTCCACAAATATAGTAACCCTACATACAGCTCTATAGTAATGGGAGAAGGTTCTTTTTATGCCTTTTGGGTTGGAACTGCTCTATAAGGGGAGTGTGTGGCGCAGTGGTTAAAGCTACAGCCTCAACACCCTGGGGTTGTGGGTTCAAACCCACGCTGCTCCTTGTGACCCTGGGTAAGTCACTTAATCCCATATTGCCCCAGGTACAATAGATAGATTGTGAGCCTGCTGGGAGAGACAGGGGAAAATGCTTGAGTACCTATATTGCCTATATACAAATGCTAGAAGCCTAAGAACTAAAATGGGGGAGCTAGAAGTTATAGCCAGAAATAAGGACATAGACATAATAGGAATCACAGAAACATGGTGGACAGAGGACAACAAATGGGATGTGGCCCTGCCAGGGTACAAACTCTACAGGAAGGACAGGGCACACAAGAAGGGGGGAGGAATAGCACTGTATATAAAGGACTCCATTGCTTCATCCAGAATTGAAACAACAATAAGGGCAGACAGTCTGGAGTCACTATGGGTTAAGCTGACAGGAGGGGAAGGAGCTGACATCAAATTGGGACTGTACTATCGCCCACCAGGACAGCCAGAAACAAACGACCTGGACCTGGAGGCCGAACTGAGACAGGTGTGCAAAAGTGAAAAAGTGGTGGTTATGGGGGACTTCAACTATCCGGGAATAGACTGGGACATTGGGCACTCAAACTGCACGAGAGAAACTAAATTCCTAGAAGCAATAAGGGACTGTTTCATGGAGCAGCTGGTCACGGAACCAACGAGAGGGGATGCCACTCTAGACCTAATCCTCAACGGGCTAGAGGGACCCGCAAAGGAAGTGGTGGTACTAGCACCATTAGGGAATAGCGATCACAACATGATCCAGTACAAATTAAACACGGGAACAACCAAGGTGAAAAGAACCACAACGACAGCACTCAACTTCAGAAAAGGAAACTACAAGGACATGAGGAAAATGGTAGGAAAAAAGCTCAGCAACAGCTCAGGGAAGGTGAACACCGTAAAGGAAGCCTGGACACTGCTTAAATGCACAGTGCTCGAGGCACAAGACCTGTACGTCCCAAAGTTTAGGAAAGGGTGCAAAAAAAATCGAACTAAAAACCCAGCATGGATAACAACTGCAGTTAAAAAGGCTATAAGCGACAAGAAATCATCCTTCAAGAAATGGAAAAAGGAACCAACAAAGGAAAACCAGGAAGAGCACAAAAGACACCAGAAAGAATGTCATCGAGAGGTCAGGAAAGCAAAGAGAGAATATGAGGAAAGACTGGCAGGAGAAGCAAGAAACTTCAAACCCTTCTTCAGGTATGTGAAAGGGAGACAACCAGCCAGAGAGGAAGTGGGACCACTGGATGACGGAGACAGGAAAGGAGCGATACAGGAGGAAAAAGAGATAGCTGACAGGTTAAACAAATTCTTCTCGTCAGTCTTCACCAGAGAGGACACAACCAATATTCCGGAACCCGAGGAGATTATAAACGGTGAACAAGATGAAAGGCTGGTAAAACTAGAGGTGAGCAAAGAGGATGTCCTCAGACAGATAGACAGACTAAAGAGCGACAAATCACCAGGCCCGGACGGCATCCACCCAAGGGTACTAAAAGAACTGAGAAACGAAATAGCAGAGACACTTCGCCAAATATGTAACCTCTCTCTAAAAACAGGGGAGATCCCAGAGGACTGGAAAATAGCGAATGTCACGCCCATCTTTAAGAAGGGATCAAGGGGTAACCCGGGAAACTACAGGCCTGTGAGCTTGACCTCGGTTCCAGGGAAGATGATGGAAGCAATGGTAAAGGACACAATATGCGAATACATAGAAAACCATGGACAACTGAAGGCGAGCCAACATGGCTTCTGCAAGGGAAGGTCATGCCTCACGAACTTGCTGTACTTCTTTGAGGGAATAAACAGCCAGATGGATAAGGGGGAATCCATAGACATCATTTACCTTGACTTCCAAAAAGCCTTCGACAAGGTACCTCATGAACGGCTACTTAAAAAGCTGTGGTACCACGGGGTGCAAGGGGACATCTACCGATGGATCAAACACTGGTTGGCAGGCAGGAAGCAGAGGGTTGGAGTAAAAGGCCAATACTCTGACTGGCAATGGGTCACGAGCGGAGTTCCACAGGGGTCAGTGCTGGGACCTCTACTGTTCAACATATTTATTAACGATCTGGAGGCAGGGACAAAATGTGAGGTTATCAAATTTGCTGATGACACCAAACTCTGCAGCAGGGTTAGAAACACAGAAGACTGTGAAGACCTGCAAAGGGACCTAACGAAACTGGAAGACTGGGCAAAAAAGTGGCAAATGAGTTTTAACGTAGAAAAATGCAAGGTCATGCATGTAGGGAAAAAGAACCCGATGTTCAGCTACAAAATGGGGGGAACACTGCTAGGGGTGAGTAACCTTGAAAGGGACCTGGGGGTGATGGTCGACACATCACTGAAACCATCGGCGCAATGTGCGACAGCCTCAAAGAAAGCAAACAGAATGCTGGGCATCATCAAAAAAGGTATTACAACCAGGACGAAGGAAGTCATCATGCCGCTGTATCGCGCAATGGTGCGCCCGCACCTGGAGTACTGTGTTCAATACTGGTCACCGTACCTCAAGAAGGACATGGCGATACTCGAGGGAGTGCAGAGGAGGGCGACTAAACTAATAAATGGTATGGAAAATTTTTCATACGCTGACAGGTTAAAAATGCTGGGGCTGTTCTCCCTGGAGAAGAGGAGACTTAGAGGGGACATGATAGAAACCTTCAAAATCCTTAAGGGCATAGAGAAAGTGAATAAGGACAGATTTTTCAAACTGTGGGGAGCCACAAGCACTAGGGGTCACTCAGAGAAACTGAAAGGGGACAGGTTTAAAACAAATGCTAGGAAGTTCTTTTTTACCCAGAGGGTGGTGGACACATGGAACGCGCTTCCAGAGAATGTGATAGGCCAGAACTCTGTACAGGGGTTCAAGGAGGGTTTGGATAGGTTCCTGGAGGATAAGGAGATAGAGGGGTACAGATATAACTAGAGGTAGTTTATAGAAATAGGCAGAAACCACTTCACAGGTCACGGACCTGATGGGCCGCCGCGGGAGCGGACCGCTGGGCGAGATGGACCTCGGTCTGACCTAGTGGAGGCAACTTCTTATGTTCTTATGTTCTTATGTACCTGAATGAACTTGTGTAAACTGTTCTGAGCTCTTCTGGCAGAACGGTATAGAAAATTGAATATAGGCAGCAGAAATGGAAAAATCTTTAGTTTTCTAGCTGTGTACTCAAAGGGAGATTCCCAGGGAAGGAGCTAGGTGTTTTTTTCTTTAAGGCCAGGGACATTGAAAGGAAATGGTCCTTTTTCTACCAGCCAGCAGGGAATAATAAGGATTGCAGAGTAGGGCATGAATATCACCTAAATCTGAGAGCAAATAAAAAGGAGATTCACCTGTAGCCATGGAGGGTGGCCATGCCTGTATTCCAGACTGGAAGTAACCTGCAGTCGAATCAGGGAAAAGAGCAGCAGTGACTGTGGACGGGATACCCTGATTAACTGCAAAGGGAAAGGACCAATCACGAGGAAGTGGTGGGCACCCAGTGTGAACTTCAGAAAGAGAGAGGCATGCAGAGGAGAATGCTTAGAGTGAGTCGAACCTGGGTCCAAGAGGAAGGGAGACTTTAGCTCTATTCCAGTTGCCAAACTCGGTGATGAACTGAGATCATCTCCCTTAACAGACGCTGTGTATTCTTTCCACAATAAATATACCAATATTCTTATAAATAATATTAATGTGAAGTGTGTCCTCGGTGTGTAGTCATAAGCAGTGGGCACACCGCCCCAGGGTGGAAGCTCTATGCTTTATTTTAATAGGCTTCCCCACTGAGCTTATCTTTGCTCTATGACGCACACTAGAGAATGACACGGTGACAAAATTCATCACCGTTCCCGCGGATAACCGTGGGAAATAATCCCATGTCATTTTCTAGTGTCTATTTCAACCTCGGTCCTTCTACACCAGCATTCTTCAAAGCAAAGCTTGAGGGTCAGTGGTTGTGCTCAATTATACTCTGATTCTTCCCTCTCTCCTTAAGGAATGACATGAAGATGGTTTCCCGCGGTTATCCACGGGGACGGGAACGGTGATGAATTTTGTCACCGTGTCATTCTTTAACGCACACCATCACTGTACACACCATGTGTGCTAAAATAAATTCAATTAGGTGCACAAATAGTGAAGAAATGAAATTTATGTGTATATACAGTATATCTATACTTCTTGTGCAAAGGATATAAATCTGTATTGAAAAGGAACAATCAAAAAGGCACTTATCTTTCAAGTTCTTCCCTTGTTTTTCTTTTCAAAAGGCAGCGTGTCCAATTATACAAGTTGATTTTAGCTTTAAGCGGGTTTTTTTCTTTGCATTGTACAAAGCTCAGTTTTTAGGTTTAATGCCTCTTCTTCAGGAACCCCAAATTCACTTTCAACTTTTGCTGAAATCTTTGATACACGCAGTCAGAGAAGCGGTGAGACACTGTGTGCTTCCGATCTGCCGCAGTGATGAGGCAAATGGTATAGGACTGGAGTCCAGACTAGAGAGTTGCGCGGGGACAGAAATCCTACCCATCCCCGCTCGTCCCCGCCAGGATCCTCTCCATCCCCACCTGTCCCCACCAGAATCCTCTCCGTCCCCACCCGTCCCCATCAGGATCCTCTCCATCCCCACCCGTCCCCGCAAGGAATTACCTCCATCCCCGCCCGTCCCCATAAAAAGCAGCAATTACTTCTGACAGGATCATCAATTCCACAGTTTCTTTTGTGTTTGCGCTGCTGTTTTCCTTGTGGAATCTCTTTCGTGGAACCCTTTTTTTGTTTTCTGTTCAGGTAATTAACTTATAAACCCCCTCTTTTACTAAGGCTGACGTCTCCATTATATTATATGGACGAACCCTGCTTCCAAAGCCTTCCATCCCCGTGGGAGTCCCGTTGGCTAGAGGGGGGTCCCATGGGAGTCACGTGGGCCAGAGGAGGGTCCCCGTGAGAGTCCTGTGGGTTGGGGGGATTCCCGCGGGATTCTCGCAATCCCCGTTCCCGTGCAGACCTCTAGTCCAGACGAAGCTAAACCAGTAGTGGGTTGGAAAGTGATGTCCTCTACATGAGAAGAGTGAAAGGTGGAATCTATGTGTGTGTGTGGAGAGTAGAAACAAAGAAGACAAGAGCTAAACCTCCATGGTTTAATTTTTAAATGTCTTTATGATAATCCAACTATTTGCCCATTTTTTCTTTTTTTGTCTTTTAATAGTAACTTATCTTTTGATACCAGACAGCAGCTTTTACTTTATTTTCCTACTGTATTTTCCTACTGTACAATATTTTGTAAAGTGCTTAAATCATCTTTATCTTATAGCCCATGCTAGTGTGGAATTTGTTTCCCTCCCCATTTTGACTGGCTATGAATTATCTGTTATTTAGGAAATTGTTAAAAACTTTTCTGTTTAAAAATATGTAAAAAAAATATGTGTTGCCAGCAGGGCCGGATTTAGATGAAAAGAGGCCCTAGGCTATTCCACTTATGAGGCCCTATCACCTCCCATTGAACCCCCCCACCCCTCTCCGATGCCAGCCTGCCTGCCTCCCATCCTCCTTCCACTGAAACCCCCCACCCCACCCCCACCTCCGATGCCAGTCTGGGCCGCCCTGTCCTGATGGATCCATGTTTTGCCTCTCTCCCTCTGGGGCTGGGCTTTGCCCAGCTGTTTCCGTACTGACGTCTTTCCCTCCCCGATCCTCCTCCCAGGGCGAGAAAAAGAAAGGGAGAAGCTGAGTTGGCGCCCTGTTGCAGCCGGAGCCGGTTCCGATCCTGAAGCAGAACCGAGGTAACCGGGGAGCAGCTAAAACCTGAACCGGAGGCAGGATCGGACCGGGGACCGGCGTGCGCCCCCACCCGGGGCTGAGACCGATTCCCCTCCGGAGCCAGGAAAGGGGTGGGGGTGGGGAGAGAGGAGCAGCGGGATCCGATCCGGAGCTGGAGCAAGTGTGCAATTCGGATTCCCCACCCCCGGCTGAATTTTGATGAGTCGCTGGCGCAGGTGCCATGAGAAATGACACAGAAGCACACCTCACGCCACCAGGACTCACGATATTTCATCAGTGCATGCACGCTCTAGGATTTCATTATTATCTATATATATAAAATCGGAGGTATGTATGTGTGTATGTATGTGTGTATGTGCCGCGATCACGCAAAAACGGCTTGACCGATTTGAACGAAACTTGGTATGCAGATCCCTCTCTACCTGGGGTGATATGTTCTGGGGGTCTCGTGGCCCACCTGCACACGTGGGCGGAGCTACAAACAGAAAATCTGATTTCACCCATTCATGTCAATGGCAAAAATGTAAAAAGCTGCCATTCTCACAGTAATTCAAAAACGGCTTGACCGATTTGAACGAAACTTGGTATGCAGATCCCTCTCTACCTGGGGTGATATGTTCTGGGGGTCTCGCGGCCCACCTGCACACATGGGCGGAGCTACAAACAGAAAATCAGATTTCACCCATTCATGTCAATGGAAAAAATGTAAAAAGCTGCCATTCTCACATTAATTCAAAAACGGCTTTACCGATTTGAACGAAACTTGGTATGCAGATCCCTCACTACCTGGGATGATATGTTCTGGGGGTCTCGTGGCCCACCTGCACACGTGGGCGGAGCTACAAACAGAAAATCAGATTTCACCCATTCATGTCAATGGAAAAAATGTAAAAAGCTGCCATTCTCACAGTAATTCAAAAACGGCTTGACCAATTTGAACGAAACTTTGTATGCAGATCCCTCACTACCTGGGCTGATATGTTCTGGGGGTCTCGCGGCCCACCTGCACACATGGGTGGAGCTACAAACAGAACATCAGATTTCACCCATTCATGTCAATGGAAAAAAAGTAAAAAGCTGCCATTCTCACAGTAATTCAAAAACGGCTTGACCGATTAGAACGAAACTTGGTATGCAGATCCCTCACTACCTGGGGTGATATGTTCTGGGGGTCTCGCGGCCCACCTGCACACGTGGGCGGAGCTACAAACAGTAAATCAGATTTCACCCATTCATGTCAATGGAAAAAATGTAAAAAGCTGTCATTCTCACAGTAATTCAAAAACGGCTTGACCGATTTGAACGAAACTTGGTATGCAGATCCCTCTCTACCTGGGGTGATATGTTCTGGGGGTCTCGCGGCCCACCTGCACACATGGGCGGAGCTACAAACAGAAAATCAGATTTCACCCATTCATGTCAATGGAAAAAATGTAAAAAGCTGCCATTCTCACATTAATTCAAAAACGGCTTTACCGATTTGAACGAAACTTGGTATGCAGATCCCTCACTACCTGGGATGATATGTTCTGGGGGTCTCGTGGCCCACCTGCACACGTGGGCGGAGCTACAAACAGAAAATCAGATTTCACCCATTCATGTCAATGGAAAAAATGTAAAAAGCTGCCATTCTCACAGTAATTCAAAAACGGCTTGACCAATTTGAACGAAACATGGTATGCAGATCCCTCACTACCTGGGGTGATATGTTCTGGGTGTCTCGCGGCCCACCTGCACACGTGGGCGGAGCTACAAACAGTAAATCAGATTTCACCCATTCATGTCAATGGAAAAAATGTAAAAAGCTGTCATTCTCACAGTAATTCAAAAACGGCTTGACCGATTTGAACGAAACTTGGTATGCAGATCCCTCTCTACCTGGGGTGATATGTTCTGGGGGTCTCGCGGCCCACCTGCACACGTGGGCGGAGCTACAAACAGAAAATCAGATTTCACCCATTCATGTCAATGGAAAAAATGTAAAAAGCTGCCATTCTCACATTAATTCAAAAACGGCTTTACCGATTTGAACGAAACTTGGTATGCAGATCCCTCACTACCTGGGGTGATATGTTCTGGGGTCTCGTGTCCCACCTGCACACGTGGGCGGACCTACAAACAGAAAATCAGATTTCACCCATTCATGTCAATGGAAAAAATGTAAAAAGCTGTCATTCTCACAGTAATTCAAAAACGACTTGACCGATTTGAACGAAACTTGGTATGCAAATCCCTCTCTACCTGGGGTGATATGTTCTGGGGGTCTCGCGGCCCACCTGCACACATGGGCGGAGCTACAAACAGAAAATCAGATTTCACCCATTCATGTCAATGGAAAAAATGTAAAAAGCTGCCTTTCTCCTTGTAATTCAAAAACGGCTTGACCGATTTGAACGAAACTTGGTATGCAGATCCCTCACTACCTGGGGTGATATGTTCTGGGGGTCTCGCGGCCCACCTGCACACGTGAGCGGAGCTACAAACAGAAAATCAGATTTCACCCATTCATGTCAATGGAAAAAATGTAAAAAGCTGCCATTCTCACATTAATTCAAAAACGGCTTTACCGATTTGAACAAAACTTGGTATGCAGATCCCTCACTACCTGGGGTGATATGTTCTGGGGGTCTCGCGGCCCACAACTCTATGTTGCTTGCTCAAGGGTGGGTTCACCCAAGAATTTATATGTTCTTGCTCCAGGAGGTGAAACTAAAAATTTTGTTTATAATCACGTTTTGCGTTAGTTGTATTGTATTCATTTTGTCAAATATTTCACATTATAATTTGAATATTGTACTTTTTATTAAGTTGTAAAAAAATTATTTGATTCACCACTATAAAGTATCTTTATTTGAATCCATTTACAGTGTTATTGCTATAATCAAATACCCGTGCATCAGCTAGTTTATGATATAATCATGAAAATATAAAATAAAGCACGTAATATACATTTTAAAATATGCAAATTAAAACATATGTTAAGAACTTACTTAGAATTCCGCAAAATGAAGATATTGTCACAAAAATTTTTTTTAATAGTCTATAAAAACATCACTAAAGTATTGAACCTACTGAACTCAAAAGGCGAGAATCAAATGATCGTGTACGCAATCCTAAAATAAGAATCTTTTCTAATAACATTAACACGTGTTTCATATTATCGAAGTATCACGAATATAACCGAACGTCAGGATATCAATAGGTCTGTTCGTTTGTCTGTTCAAATCTACACCAATCTGCACTTTATTTATGCAAGAACAAACCAGAGCTTAGTAGCATAAGGCACGTCAATATTTGCCATAGCAATCAGTGAACGTATGAACTATACTTTGGTGCAATCTAGTATATACAAACGAACAGACCCAATGAGCCGAATGCGTTGATCTTAACCAATACATTTTTATGTTTGTTTATTAGTCATATGCGTAGAATTTCTCCTTATTTTCGGTTCAGTGTTTTAGTGTTCACTGTTTTTAGAATAGTGTAATTTTAATTTTGCTAACAATTTGAATGTAGGCCCTTCTTGATCTTGAGGCCCTAGGCTGAAGCCTAGTTAGCCTATAGGAAAATCCGGCCCTGGTTGCCAGCTGCTAAGTTCCTAGAAGTTATTCTAATTTTTTTTGAACTCTTTGGGCATATATAGTTTATATGAACTGTGTTTTACCCTGTGTCCTCTCTAAGGAAGATACTATTCAGGAGTTTAGGTAACAATTTCTGTGTGCTGTGGACTTAATTCTAGACAACAGAGAGCTTAGATGCCCTGATGAAAACCAGTGGCAGTAATATTATAGCCTTGGAAAGCAGCCTCCACTCTGTGCCCTTAGGAATCATAAAATATAGGATTTCTTTTATGCAGACTGGGCATCCACTTATCTGAAAGAAGTTCACGGGGGAGTCTGCTACATAAACTATTGTAAATTTTGTGTGGTGGGAACATATTGGATCTCGCTGAAAGCATATTGGGCTGGCCAAATTATTATGGATTTTGGCAATGCTGAGAGCTTTTTGACAGTTAAAATCAGTATAAACTAAACTTACAGCATGGAATTTCTGTGCTGGGAACAGCTGAGATGGAAGGCTTCATTGGCTGTCCAGGCCAACCCTATTACATTTCAGCACAGACTAGGCCTGAGGAGAGGGGGATGCAGCCGGTACATCGCTCCAGGGCCTAGGAAGCTCAAGGGGGCCCAATGAAGCCCAAGAAACATAATGAAAACCGAAACATGTCATTGTCTCGAGAAGGAGACGTCCTTACAAAGTAAGACAAAGAACAGTGCAAGAACTTTCGCGGACAAGATTGCAAAGCGTTGAGTGAGCGCAAAGCAATAGAAGGCCGTGACAATGAACAAATACTTTTGAGTGACATAATACGGTGCATTCAAGATTCAACTAACAAAAACTTGTGAAAGTGACTATCAACGAGTGTTCTCACATGTTCACTCCTAGCTTCAAACTTATTGCTCAGATTACTCCTCCTTGCTTTTCCACTGAATCCCGGGAAGAAAAAAAAAACAGGGCCCGAGCCAAGCTGATTCATCGTAGACTGCAAAGAAGACTTTACAGGGCAGCGAAGGAAGAAATAATCTCATGGGCAAAGTTCCCTGTAAATGCTGTAATTGTACCACTGACATTGTATGCCTTTTTGGTCTACGTTATCATAGAAACATAGAAACATAGAAAGATGACGGCAGAAAAGGGCCAAGGCCCATCAAGTCTGCCCACTATAGACCCTCCCCTTAAGATTAGCTAGTGTTTTGCCCTGACCCTCTTAGGGATCCCACATGGGCGTCCCATTTATTCTTAAAATCTGGCACACTGCTGGCCTCGATCACCTGCACTGGAAGCCCGTTCCACCGATCAATCACTCGCTCCGTGAAGAAATACTTCCTGGTGTCGCCGTGAAATTTTCCGCCCCTGAGTTTGAGCTGGTGCCCTCTTGTGGTTGAGGGGCCTCTAAGAAGGAAGATGTTATCTTCCACTTCTATCGAGAGATTCATGACTAAAACAGCTTGATGGTTAGCGGAAAGACAATAGCAATACTGCCCTAACTTTAGAACCACTAACAAAATTCTCGATAGCAATATGGCAAATTTCTATGTTCTATATTTCATTTCAGGTACCGGTCTTAAACATGTCTTTTCAAAAATCTTTGAACCGGGGCCCAGATTTTCTCTCAGCGGCCCTGGCAAAGACAACTGCAGCAAATTATTATATACTGTAGGATGATTAATAATCCAGACAAACACCTCATTTTTGGGTATTTAACAAACCTTTTCTAGTCATTAGCAAGTGCTTGTGTTGTATAATATTAATTATTGAACGTGGGAATCTAGTAATGGGTACGAAATGAGGTATCTAATCTAATCTTCTATTTCTGCATCGCTCATACCTAGGTAGGCTCAAGGCGACTTATAGAGAGGGGAGAGGATGGAGAAGGGGGGATGGGATGGAGAAGAAGAGGGTAGAAGGGGGATAGGGAGAGGGGTGAAGGGGAAGGAGGGGATACAGGTGATTAAGTGTCAAATAAATGAGTTTTCAGTTTCTTCCAGAATATGGCATGGTTAGGCTCTGTTCTGACCGTTTCAGTAAGGTCATTTCAAGTTTTTACACCTAGAAAGGTGAGCATGGAGTATCAGTCCAAAAAAGAAGGCATGTTGCCCTTTGAGAAAGCTATCGCACACAAAAGCCATGAAGAAGTAAAGATTATCCTATGTCATAACTATTCATCCTTGATTGCAGGTAATTTTAGGAAAATAAATTTTAAAATCTTTTCACAGCTTTAGAACCACTCTCAAGTGGCGTAGCAAGGGTGAAAGGTTCCCGGGGCAGTGGCGACCCTCCCCTGGCCTTTTCTCTGCCCCCTGCTCCTTCCCCGATCCCGCATGCTGCACGCACCCCCCCTCTCCTTCCCCGAGCCAGCCTGCCGTGTGCTCCCTCCATCCTTTCCCCCTTACCTCTAGTTGAAGTTGTTGCTTACGGTGGTCAACAACGTGCTCCTCGTGACCCCATTGGCTCTCCCTCTGACATCACTTCCTATGTGCCGCACCCAGAAGTGATGTCAGTTGGAGAGCTGATGGGGTTGTGAAGAATATGTTGACCGCCACGAACAACAACTTCAACTAGAGATATGGGGAAAGGGAAGAGGGGCTTGTGCATGGAGGGGAGGAATGGGAAGAGATGAGGGGGTGGAAAAGAAGAGGTGTGCCAGTGCTCCCACCAACATGTTGCCCAGGGCAGACTGACCCCTCGCCCCCCCCTTTCCAAAGCCACTTCCTTATGAATAAATACTTAATTTTAAAACTTATTATGCATTTCTTCTGCTCAAGTCATAGTAAAATCATGTTGCATCATTATTTGTTCACGTTGGTTTTTATTGGATAAGAGTACAATGCAAATTCTTGATGATCGTGCTCAACAGGTGCATAGATGCCCTGGAGAGAAATTTCACAAAGACTGTGTAGTTCACACAGTCAACCATTCACTTTCTGTGATGGTATGGGGAGCAATTGGCATGCGTGGCCTAAGCTCTTTGCACACTGTTGAGGGGACCATGCCACAGGACCAGTATAAAAAGATTTTCAAAACATGGTTACTTCCCCAAACAGAAGCTTGGTATGGTGAAAACCTTGAAGAAAGAGGTCATCTTTGAACAAGACAAGGCCCAATGCCATTCCGCTATGAAAATTAGGAACTTTATAATTTGGCCTAAAAACAAGTGAAACTTCTGGACTGGCCAGGAAACAGTGCAAACCAAAAAAAACCTCTGGGAGTGACGATGTTCCTAAATTGTTTCCCACGTATTCACCTTTATAGGACCCCCAGGGATCCCTGAAGAAGACTTTTAGTCGAAACACGGACCGTGTTGGGTCCTGTATCCCTAGCGGACTAGGTCCTTTAAGGCTTTTATGTGGATGATTTATTTTTATGTGGATGGAATTATTTTATGTGAATGATTTCAGTGTACCTTTGGAATTTTGACAATTTCAAATAAAGTCCATTTAGGAACATCGTCATTCCACAGAGATTTTTTTTTGTTTTCTCTGGGTTTTCTTCTTTGTGGATATTTTGGGATCAATTCCTTTTGTTTTTTGCAGGAAACAGTGCAGACAGGAATCCTATTGAGAGCATTTGGAAAATCTTGAAGGATAAGATTGCACTGTTACAAACAAGCGACAACTAACAGAGAGACTGATAAAAGAATGGTTCCACAAGAACATCAAAAAGTGTGCAAGCAATTTAGGGCTCCTTTTATGAAGCCGCGTTAGCGTTTTAACGCGCGTAATAGCATGTGTTAATTTGCCAGCCGCGCTAGCTGCTACCACCTCCTCTTGAGCAGGCGGTAGTTTTTCAGCTAGCGCGGGGGTTAGCATGCGCTAAAAAGTTGCGTGCAATAAAGCCGCTAATGCGGCTTCGTAAAAGGAGCCCATAATTGAAGACATGCCAGATCATATAAAGGCAGTGATAAAAGGACAAAGCATTGACATTACTCTGATTGATATCTAAATTTTACATCAAATTGGAGAAAATGTTCTAACAATTGTTTTAAGAGTTTCATTTTAAATCTACTAAACATTTTACACTTTTCTGTATTTTGCAATAGAATATCTAAGTCATTTTCAATAAAAAAACAACTTATATTATAAAATCCATAATAATTTGGCCAGCACTGTACAGTCTGAAATTATTACTGAATAAAAACTTCAAAGTCTTTTCTGTATTATTTTTTTTTTAAATTGTTTTCTAAATTTTCTCATCAGCCACTGGATGTCACTATTACTCTATAGGCCTACAGCTGCAAATGAATTTATATTGGCTGTGAATATAGTGATTCTTAAAGACAAGAGTTTTGGAAATGGCAGATTTTCTTATCAATAGAAAGCAATCTCCCCCCCATCCCAGAAGCAAATGTCTTATTTTTAAAAAACTTTTGGCAGATAGTATTCAAGCGAGGCAAAGAAGCAGTGATAAAAATGATTGAGGGGAAAACCTGAAATGGCAGATAAAGTTGTAGGGTGTTGGGCACCATTTGTACTCTAAATTCTCATAACTAATGCATCTAGTTTTCCGTGTGTGGACTAATAACGAAGGAGCCCTTTTACTAAGCTACGGTAAGCATTAATATGTGCTTACCACAGGTTGAAAAGCACTACTGCAGGGTAGTTTTGAGATTGGTGTGAACTTCCCATATGCAAAAAAAATTGAATTTATTTTTAGTATTGGGAGTGTGTCGGGGGGGTTGGGGGGGGACAGAGAGTAGGCATGTTTTGCCCTAATCAGTTAGTGGAGCTACATCGCCATATGCTAACTGATTTCTGCAGAATTAGCGAGTAATTCTTTAGGCCCGGTTTCTGTCATCGGCGCCGTTGTAGGCAGCTACCTTAAAAGTGGCCGCTAATCCCATGTCAATTATGTGACGGTGACAGGTACAGAGTCGCCTCTGGTAAATGTGGGCACCAGAAATGTAGGCTAGGGTTTTCCAGGCCTATATTTCTGGCCTACCTTTGAGGTGAATCGGTCTTCCACAGGTGCTTTAGGCTGCCTAATACCACGTCTGACATTAGCCATGCCCACAGAAGCCTAAAGTGCCTAAAGAGGTATGATTCTGATGCTGATTTTTTAGGTGCCAGTAGGTGCCTTATATTGAATCAATTTTTATTTTCCAACAAAAAATCCAATCAACAAACACCAATATCCAAAAAACAATAACCCCCCCCCCCAATACAAAGCATCCTGATCAAACAATCCCTGCCCTCACCCAGCCCACCCCCAACCCCCTGGACCAGAAACAAAGAGAAACCAAAAGGCAGAAGGCTTGGACTCTTACAGCCCACTGTCAAGAAATTATATCGAAACCCCCCCCCCAAAAAAAAAAAATAATAAAAAATATATATATAATAAAAAATTTCCACATCCTCCCACGCACCTCTGGCGCCCCCGCGAGAACAGTATAGAGAGCTCCAGCCCTAGAGCGGTTACAAAGTATTCAAAATGTCACTCCGAGCCCTTAGTGATAGAGATTGGAGATAAGGGTCCCAAATCTGAAGAAACTGTTGCTTGCGTCGCAAGCTGTGACACACATCCCTCCGTTCCAGTAGCAGCAGAGCATGCAAATGATTCCTCCAAGCCCAAAAGGAGGGTAAAGTATCACCAATCCAGACAGAAAGAATCACCTTCTTTCCCAAAACGCCTACCTGCCGCATAAAGTGACGCTGATCCCGACTAGGTAAACAAAAGGCCTCATAGTTATCCAGCAAGAGACCGGCCTCAGAAAGAGGAAGTGTACAACCCAAAACAACCGGTAGGCGCCTTAAAACGCAAATAAAAATGTCATTTAAACTGTGGTTTTTTTTACTGAGCTTGGGAGCCTAGAAAATTGGCACCATTTAGAGAATACAGGCCTTATTACCTAGAAAACAGATATCGGTAAGTGCTCATGTACTAATGGACACATGATAATGGGGAAATTAGCGGAAGGCCATTAATGGGAATAATGGAAAAATGGGGCCTCAGCGTGTGGGAAGGACCCGCGCTGGGGATACCACTGGCCCCTTTTTAGCACAGCTTAGTAAAAAGGGGCTCCTAGTGTTATAAATTTTCTTTATGATGGATTAACAAGAGGTTGGAGAGGTGACCTAATTAAAAGAAACAACGTCCTCCCAAACTGGATCTTGGTACCTTTTTGTCCTACTTGACTCTGATCTTTTCTTTACCTTCTCCCTCTAAAATCTTCCTTTTATCTTTATCTTTTTATCTTTTGTTATTGTTGTTGTCATAAGTACTATAACCATTTTATTTATTTAAAAAATTATATACCACATACAACTATGCAGTTTCCATATGACATACATAGAATCTTGTTTCCCTCCGATTATAATAGGGATAGAGCACAAGTTTGATCAATTCAGAAGTACAAACAAGCTTTAAATCATTACTTATCCTCTCTTTTACGAAGGTGCGCTAACTGATTAGCACACGCTAATCGAATTAGCACACGCTAAATGCTAACACGTCCATAGACTAACATGCATGTGTTAGCGTTTAGCGCGCGCTATATTGATTAGCGTGCGCTAATTGGTTAGCGCACCTTAGTAAAAGAAGGGGTTAGTGTATTTGATGCCATAACTCAGTTAAAACCCATAAACATTGGAATTTGTAATCATGATGAAATAATATTGCTATTAATTATTTCTAGAGTGCTACCAGACGTACACAGTGTTGTACAGAGTCATGAAGGAGACAGTCCCTGCTCGAAAGAGCTTACAATTCAAGTTTTATTAAGTTTCAAGTTTTATTAGGATTTTATATACCGCCTATCAAGGTTATCTAAGCGGTTTTACAATCAGGTACTCAAGCATTTTTCCTATCTGTCCCAGTGGGCTCACAATCTATTTAACGTACCTGGGGCTAAATAGTAACAACAAACAGGATGCCAGGGTGGGGGATTCAGTTGGGGGGGATGGTTAATCTGCTGGCTAGGGTGGTGAGCAGTGGGGAGTAGGGTTATGGATTGAGGCTATATCAAAAAGGTGGATTTGCAGTGTACTTTTAACAAGGTAAGGGAAGGGGTGTGATGAATGAACGCAGGGCAGCTAGATGAAAGGAACAAAGTCTGGAATTGGCAGTGGAGGAGAAGGGAACAGATAAAAGCAGCTTCGGAGGAATGGAGTTCTCGGGGCGGGGTATAAGAGAAGCGAGATATTGAAGGGCTGTGGCATGAACACACTTGTAGGTTAACTATGCAGAGGCGGATAGGGATAGCAGGCTTGCCTCCGTCCATATGAGGCGGGCCCGCCCCTACCCTGCCCAACCCACAGGATCCTAGGGCCTGATTGGTCTAGGCACCTAAAGCCACTCCCGCTATAGGAGGGGCCTTAGGTGCTTGGGCCAATCAGGCCCTAGGATCCTGTGGGTTAGGCAGGGGAGGGGAGGGGCGGGCCCGCCTCATTTGGACGGAGGCAGGCCTGCTGGCCAGACGAGCGAGGAGCTGTCCGGTCCAACTTGGAAAGTAAGACTAAGGGGGTTCCGGGGTGGGAGGGTTCGTTGGGGGGGGGTCCAGCAGGAGGGGTTGGGTACCCTCCTGCCGGCGATCTTAGGGGAGGCCATTGGGAGGCAGGGGAGGGGAGGGGCGGGCCCGCCTCATTTGGACGGAGGCAGGCCTGCTGGCCAGACGAGCGAGGAGCTGTCCGGTCCAACTTGGAAAATAAGACTAAGGGGGTTCCGGGGTGGGAGGGTTCGTTGGGGGGGGGGGGTCCAGCAGGAGGGGTTGGGTACCCTCCTGCCGGCGATCTTAGGGGAGGCCATTGGGAGGACCGGCAGGAGGGGTTGGGTACCCTTCTGCTGCGATTGGCAGGAAGGGTTGATCTGACAAATGAGGAGCACAGTGAAACACAGGTAAATAGCGGTTCCTAGAAGGGGGTACATTGGCCCGCGGGGACAAACCTGTTCACCGTTTCCGCGGTCGGTGAATGGCCTTGTCCCCGTCACCGCAGCGACTGCTAGTTTTCTTCCCCGTTTTTGGCGGTGACCCGCGGCTTAAATGCGGTGGCCGCGGGTAAACCGTCACCGTGTCATTCTCTATTAGGGAGCCAGTGAAATGATTTAAGAAAAGGGGGTAAGGTGAGTTTTGCACCGACTGCAGAGGGGGAGAAGCGGTTCAGCGGGAGACCTATTAGAAGTAAATTGCGGAACGCTCATGCTCATCAAAAAAGATCAACCTATGACATCAGCATTAATAGTACTTAATGGTGACAAAATCTACTTTCCTTCTGTTGAAATTTGAGATGACCCAAATATCCTGCGAAAAGGCTTGGTTTTCAAATTCACGACATAGGGAAGTTCCTGCAGATAAATAATGTTCATTGTTGATTCTACTTTTAAACAGTGGCTTAGAGAGACACTACATTGCACCACAGTATTGTAGGATGCCCCGATTCATTATCAGTGACATTTCAATATGAATCTTATCTTATATATGTCTTGCATATTTGAAACATGGTAGGGGTACCACACAACCTATACTAATTGCAAAATAACAGAGAAGAAAGAAAACAAGAACGCCCACACTTCAACCACAAACCAATCCAAAGCTAATATATTATGAATGCAAGAGTAAAAACCTAATTTTTTTAAGAAAGAAGAGGGGGGGGGGGGAGAGGAGGCTATTCAATGAATCAAGTCACATACCAAGACCTGAGAGCTTAGTTTTATGAACCTACCATTTGAGAAAGGTTTCTCATTACAGCTCATTTAGGTCTCCTTTTACAAAGCTGCAATAGTGATTCTACTGTGGCAAATACACCAAAGCCCATTCAATTCCTATGGGCTTTGGTGCATTTACTATGGGAGCCTTCGCTACCGCAGATTTGTAAAAGGGACTCTTAGTGAATAATAGTGAATATTCAATGAAGCCATACATATGTTAATGATCTACTTGAAAATACACTTCTCCCTCCATATTCGCAGGTTCAGCTCTCGCAACTTTGATTATTCGCGGTTTTTATCTTGTTGGCTCCACCCCTTCCCCCCCATAAAAAAGACATCTTCCTGGAGTGCCGAGAAAAAGTTTGGCACTTTTTCAGCATTTGCTTCAGCGTGCAGAGAGAGAATTTCACTTTTTTTCAGAACTTGCTTCAGTGTGCAGAGAGAGAATTTCGCTTTTTTTTTTCAGCATTTGCTTCAGCGTGGTTGGGCAACTAAAGGAGGTGGGAAAGCTTGTGAGGATGAAGACACTGAAGATCCACTTCCACTGCCTGAGAAGTGAGAGGGAAAAAGACCCTTAAGAGACCCTCAGGAGGGGCATTGTGCTGCTGAATCAAACCTACCGTAAGGTTTATGAACTGTGCAAAGCAGAAATAATACTTTTGCAAGAGGACTATCTTTGCCCTAGAAGCACCTCGTTTCAGAGCTTCCTCCTTCAGGGACAGCACAGATGCACGATAGACGCAGATTTAGGGAATAGTCGCTTCTGTTTGTTGACATGGGCTAACATGGGTGTGGTTAAGGATAGGCACCACATAGATGCTAGTTAGGCGACAGAGGGCGTCTAAACAGTGTGGAAAATGTAGGCGTAGGAAAAGCTGGTCAAAGTGTAGTTTTTGCTTCATTTCAATGGCATATGTTAGGATAAAGTTAGGCATAAGTTAGGCATAAGTTAGGCTCATGTTAGGCTTATGTTAGGCATAAGTTAGGCTAAAGTTAGGTTTAAGTTAGGCATAAGATAGGCTTAAGTTAGGCTTGCTTTCAAAATTTCAACTTTCTGGCTGATGAATGGTATGTGAGCTTGCTTCGCCCCTGCACCTCATCAGACACTGGGCTCTGCTTAAAGCCTACCGCAGGAGAAGAAAAATCAGCTGTCTTATTTAAGATAGGCATAAGTTAGGCTTACGTTAGGCATAAGTTAGGCTTAAGTTAGGTGCACTTTACAAAATCTAGGCCTTAGTATCTAACTCTACCATTCACAAAAATTTGAGCAACTGGAAGAGTTATGATAGACTTAATTATACTTTCTGGTGGGCAAACTTATGTTCTAGCTACAAATATGAAAGAATGAATGCTGAAATTTTAGGATATAGTAGTGCATTTGAAATGGTGTGGAGCCCATTGACATCATTTATTGACTCACAATAGCTGCCATGTACCTTTTCTTTTTATCTGACCTCCTTACACATCCAGGGTGGGAGGAAGGGAGATGGGAAAACATTATAATTATTATTCACTAGTTGTTTAGCCCGTTACATTAACGGGTGCTAGCAGCCCTTCTCCCTTATTTTTACCTCCTCCCTGTCCAGCAACACCTCTCCCCCTTTCCCTGCTCCCCCCATATAGCAGTAGCCCTTCTCCTTTTATCTCCCCCTGTCCAGCAGCACCCCTCCCATTCCCTCCTCCCCCTGTCCAGCAGTAGCCCCAGGAAAAGAGTGAGGATCACAGGACCAAAGCTTTTACTGACATCCAAGTAGGGGAAATCCACTCTCCCCACCTCCTTGCTCCTGCTGCACTTCCTCCTTGGCTATACACACGCGCGCGCACACACTTACATACAGCTCTCCGGCTCCTCGCGCCCCTCCTCCACATTCCACTTCTTCGGCGGGGGCCAACGTTTTCTTTATTTTGTTTTCTTTTCACGTGTTCCTCCTTCATGGAAAAACAGCACTACCGGCCAACTTAGTCCCTTGCCGCCCCCTTCCCGCGCCGCACAACCATCTTTCCTTCCCTCCCTCCATCAGGTGCAGTGAATCCACCAATGTTAAAAGGAGCCACGTCGAAATCGGAGGCCTGCCACTGCCGTAGCACTTTCCCCTCTGCCTTGGCAGAGAGGAACGTGTTACGGTGGCGGCAGGGCTCCAATTTCAAAGCAGCTCCTTTTAACATAGGCGGAGTTGAACTGACCTGATGGAGGAAGGGAAGGAACGGTGGGGCAAATTTCGGCAACAGCAGGAATTGTTTGGCGGGCCAAGCACCGTGAAACTTTGTTTCTTTAGGCAGCCCCGAGGGGGGGGGGGAGGGGGTTGAATCGTCGATGTGCAGGCCGCTGAGACGGGAGTGAGCAGTTCGGCTTCCCCTATCTGGGGAAACCGGGGAAATCGCCGTGCCGAACTCAGCTGCGCGTCGGGAGTGAGTTTTTCGACTTCCCCTATCTGGGGAAACCGCCGTGCCGAACTGAGCTGCGCATGGGGCCGTAGTAAGCGCGGGGCATGCTGCAGTCTTGGCGGCCACGGACATACGGATCATGGAAGCACGCTGATAAGACTGCGCATGCGCCGCCTACGGTTTTATTATATAGATTATATCTATTTTATTGAAATTATACATGTGGTTTTATTTTCATTAGTTAAGGGGAGGAGGGGTGTTTGTGAAAATGTTTGTTGTTGAAATATTTGTATATTTAAAGTGCTTTTGTTTGATTTGTTTATGCTTAAATTCACTATATTGCACTGTTAATAAACCGAAAACTAATAAAGATTTGAGCATTATTTAGCTTCAATAATGTCCACTCAAACAGCCTTCAAGACATGGTTTGGTTTGGATTCATTTTTAAAAGATATAGGTTTAGATCTGCTTCTCCAGTTTTGGCTTTTCTACAATTGAAACCAATGGAGTACTGTTAAATTTTTAGGAATGGGCTTTCTCTCTCTGAGCATAGGAAGCCCTACAGTTTGGGAGGGCCTAGGAGTGGTCTGTGGAGGAGGGGCAACACATTTCTCTTTTCCCATTTCCCCTCCCACAGGCATGCTAGGCATTTTTTTTTTCTGGGTGGGATACTGATTCCCGCCAACCAAATAAAATGGATTGCCACCGTTCCCTTCTGCTGTCCAGAGCTGGAAACAAGCAGTGGGGAGCAGAGGCAGTCCATTTATTTGACTGGTGGGTCTCGGCACCCCCATCAGCAAAGCAAAAGGGAGTTCAGAAGGGAGCCTGAGCCCAGGTTTTGGGAACCAGTTGTCAAAGTGGTCACAGAGGGAGCTATTATAACAACCAGCTCCCAAAATGCTTAAAAACAAGCAAACAAAAAAACCCCCTTTAACAAACAGCTCTCACGGGCTGATGTGAGTCGGCTCTAACATACCACTGATTGAAACACACTTCAACCAAAAACATAATGAAGTATATATTTAGCAGTCAGACTGCAGTCTAAAGACACAAGAAATCTGTTTAAAGTTCTATGTACTTTCAATGGAGCTATCCACTTAAATGCCTCAGCTGAAAATTCAGATAACTTTAGATGGATATCTTTTTCAACCCTTGGCAAATATTTGGTTTACCTACCCACATGACTTTTACTATGAAAGTGGAAAGTTGTGCATGCTTAGATGAATTTAGCGTAGAAATCACTTATTCTGTTTCAGATGTAAATTTATTTGGATTTTGGGGCGCAGAGAAGAGCGACTAAGATGATTAAGGGGCTGGAGGAGTTGCCGTACAGCGAAAGATTAGAGAAACTGGGCCTCTTTTCCCTTGAACAGAGGAGATTGAGAGGGAACATGATTGAAACATTCAGTGTACTGAAGAGAATAGACTTAGTAGATGAGGACCCTCTCCGAGGTAGGGAGAATGAGAGGGCACTCTCTAAAATTGAAAGGGGATAGATTCTGTACGAACATAAGGAAGTTCTTCTTCACCCAGAGAGTGGTAGAAAAGTGGAACGCTCTTCCGGAGTCTGTCATAGGGCCCGGGGAGAATACCTCCAGGGATTCAAGACAAAGTTAGACAAGTTCCTACTGAACTAGAACATACGCAGGTAGGGCTACTCTCAGTTAGGGCGCTAGTCTTTGACCAGAGGGCCACCGTGTGAGTGGACTGCTGGGCATGATGGACCGCTGGTCTGACCCAGCAGTGGCAATTCTTTTTTTCATATTTAAATTTTTATTGAAGTTTTAAACAAAGCAAAACAACACATAAAGTTCTCATTTGGTATATCAGCAATCGACCACTAACAACATGTGGTCTCCAGAAAATTACAACAACCACCATAATTACGACAGAGTATTAGCCCACCTCCCCCCAAACACAGATAGAACACAATAGGATCAAGTTCCCCCTCTCCCCTCTTCAATGGACAATTTCTGAGTAATAACAGTCCAGGTAGGTATCGACTGCAAATAATAATCACTACATTTAGCCACATATATTTCCATTTTCCAGAACAAAGATAACTTCATTCTCCATTCATTCAGGTCCAGATTCGGAACCAGAGTCTGCTTCCAGTAAGTTGCAATGAGACATTTAATCGCAGCCAGCCCCATTCGCAATAATCAGGTTTGCTATGTGGTCTCACATTGATTGGACACCCCCAATAAACAATGTTGGGGAGTAAGAGGGATCCGGATCCCCAACATCTGCGATATGACCCCCCCACCACCGCCACCCAACAAGGGGCTAACACAGAAAACTCCCACCAGATATGAAGCCAGCAGCGGCAATTCTTATGTTCTTATGATAGTTTATAAGTGAAAAGATAGGTTTAAGGATATGCATTAAAAATGCCAATGAACTTCCCGGGTGTTGAAGGAAACCAACTTTCAGTCTTGCGCCTCCCAGAGATTTTGATAACATCCTTTAATGCATGTTCTGTGCTAGGTTATTTTTTACTTAGTTTCATTCATTACAACATAACTGTTTTATTTAGTTTCTGTATTTATCTGCAAAGCCCAAGATCTAGTACATTCAAATGATACTTTTATCCCTTTATCGTCTGTTAACAGAGCAGTATTAAGACCCTGATTATAGCATTGTCTTCCTTCTCAGAGGAGGTCTTTTCAGTTTAAATTTATTCAGTAGGCAGGGAAGTCTGTTTTCAAAGTCTATTTTAGACTTACATTTTCAAACATTTTACTTATTTAGTGTATGCAGTGGAGGTTATCTTGTGGCTAAAAGACTGGCTGAAATGGTACTTTATGAAAATTTGACTTCCTGACCTGGGGCTGTAAAGTCTAATGGATGCAGAGACATTCCTATTTCTGTCCTCTGGTCTTTGGGACTTTTTCTCCTTGTTTTTCTTGGATACTCCTGGGAGATCTTATTCATGTCTTACATCATGTTCTGTCTACAAAGATTAGCATGGCTTCCCTGAACCTTATCATTACCACATGTATTTGCTTCCTTTACAGTCCACTGAGGATCAGTATTCCACTGGCCACCACACGTCCTCTTGATATTCTAATTATCTTTGGCACCACTGCTTTGGCTAATAGATTGGCTAGGATGGCTCCTCCAAAGGAGCAATTACCACTTCTGTTCTATAAGTTGCTGGAAGCACTTTAGACTCGAGCACTCACATAAGCCATCATAAAAGCATTTCCTCAGTGGGCCTGAGCTCTACAGAAGGATGGCATGTCTGCCCAGACACAGAGCCTGCCTGGCTTAATTACTATTCAGTAGTGTATCTTTTACTAGAAGTTCCAGTATCTGACAGATCCTGGGTTTGGTCTGTGTTCTGTTATCTGAAAGGCACCCATTAACCAAAAATTATCAAGTTCTCAACTAACCATTCTGTTCCATTATCTAAAAAAGGCCTACTACCCAAAACACATGGAGTGGATTTCCATAGTCAGTATTATCCATTGCTCAGAGGAGGCTTGGGCATAGGAACTCTATGAGCGTCGGGAGCAGCACGAGCCATTCAGCGCGGCTCACCGCGCTACATACTGTTAGCGCAGTTTGATAGAAGAGGCCCCGGTCCTAGCCTCTTTGGATATAAGGTATTCTACTTATTCTACTTTAAATGTATATTTTATTTTCAATGATAAGCTAAACTTGATTGCTACGGTTGAACGGACACGTATCAGAACTTTAGTAAGTGTCCTTAGGCATATGTTGTTTAAAGATGCAAAGGTAGGCCCTGTTTATCTTTCCCTTCCTTGAAGAGAATACAAGGACAGATAATGTTTAAACAGAGATAATGTGAAGTGAATTCAATTGTTTTGTTAAGCCGTATTTACAGACAGCTTTAGTTAAGAAGCTCTGCTGGTCAAGGCTTTTTCTGACCCTCTGTGGACTTCAATCTCTAGATAGGAAAAATGCTGATGTGTTTAAAGTTTCATGTGACCTTACGTCACATGCCATCACATGCTGGCAAACCTGATTCGTATAAATATGTGAAACTCATAATAAAAGACGGACATATTTGAAAGATGGTTTCTGGTCTTTAAGATGTGTCCCCAGGTACCTGACTTACATATGACAGAGACAGAGAAAGTATGGGGCAGGAATTGGGACCTGAATCCTTTTCAGTTGGGGGCTTGTCCGCGATGGGCAGATGATATCACCGGTATTTTGTGAGTATTTCTGAATTTTTTCTGTTCTTTAATACTCACTGGGTAGTGGTGACCTGTACCCACCCTTTATTTTAAGTTCAAGCTTTGGGTTCTATTATGGAGTTTTTTTGGGAAAAATCTCGGGGTACTTTCGGTAAGTGCCCCTCATGAATATATACGCAGCTGCCATTCTTTCGGGAAGAATGAAATTATTTATAGAACCCCCCTGCCCACTCTGTCATTTGTAAGGTTAAAAACTTTTATAGAGTATAAGATTTTATTGTCTCTTATTACTGTACCTCGCTTATAAGGTAAGATAAGCGAATATTTTTGCATTATTATATTGGCTTTGTAATGAGTAATAAGGCACTTAGGTTACTCCTAGACAAATGAGACTTGTACGGCTGTGTGTGTGTATGACATTTTTCCTTTTGCTCCCATCTTTCTGTGTCACCAATGTTTACTACTGAGGTAGGACATGCTGTTATGTGGAATGAATTGAATGCGATGTTTGAATCAGTCTAAGATCTTTCCCTTGTAGTTAAAAAAAAAAAAAAAGAAACAAGAAAAAGAAAAAATTCCGTTTTAAAGGTTTTCTTTCTTGTGCAGAGCAAAGCTAATCTGTTCTTTGCTTTCATTATCAGGGTCTGTGCATGAATGTTTTTGTCCCTTCCCCCAGACTTCTCTGTTTGGGCTTCCACTGACCCCCTATAGTGCTTCTTTGAAGTTACTCATTCTTGGTTTTATCAAGCAGTAAGGTGAGATTCCACTGTTTGTCTCTTGACTTTTCTCCGGCATTATCAAAACCACCATCTCTTCTTATAATACGCCCATCGCTCTTGTTGTCAATGCTGATGGCATTATTAGGGCTGTTAGTGTTTTGGTAATTCTCATTGCCCTTATGTTTCTTCCACCATTCCATCGGCAGCCAATGATTTTTTTCTGTCATTATCCTAAAGAATGTTTTATTTTAGTCCCTGTTGGTGAAGCTTTTCAGCTCTTTTTTCTGCCTTCACCTTTAAGCAACAGTATACCTAGTGTGGAATGTCCTTCGGGCTATTCTACAAGTCATGCACTGCCCCTCATGGTCCTATTCTTATTTTGTACAACTTTTTGTGTTCCATAATTCAGGAGACCTGTCAGGCTGATATAATGGTTGTCTGTGTGTGGTCACAAGGTGTCATGAAATAAACTGCACTGGTGTACATCTGAAGTGAAATACCTGGGTTTTGTCCTGTCTCATGGTCAGAGGAAAATCTGCACTTTCTGCACTGCTGCTATTCTGGGTCGGCCCCGCCCAGCTACCAAGAAAGACATGCTTACTTTTCTTGCTATGATTGGTCACTGCCGCCAATGGATCTCTGCTTGTTCCTTCTATGACCAGATTTTGAGACAGACCCTGGTTTCTGAAATGACTGCTCTTATCAGATGGACTTATGAAATGTTGGACATTTAAGATGTGCTTTGGTTTCTAGCTCAAGTTTGGGTTTTCCTGCTTATGCCCACATGTTTTATCTCTTTGTTTGGGACTATTGTAACACCATGAAGGGAGAACATGGCGGTAAGTTACGCTCTGTTGCCTTTTTTTATAGTCACTCCTGTTCAAGTTCCCTGACTGCTTGTGCTATGGTGGTAGAGATGGTTACTTTTCTGATCCTAGGTCACCCCATTACCCTTCATACTTTTCACAATGTCCAAGCCCTTCTTTTAAATAGGCTTCTGGGTCTCAAGGGTGAACAGGATTCTCTTCCTCTCTTTTTTCACAGCTTCAGTCCTTTGTTACCACCCCCTCCTCTGAATTTGATGCCTGGCGTTTGGCAGGTGCCCAAAGCCGCCCTTTTGGACGGACTTTGGTGCAAAGAGGGGAAACCCTGGATACCAGCTGCTAGCTCTCCCTTATTCATTGCCCAATATCATGGTATTGGTTATCGTAGTGCTCGCTCGACATTTTAACTTCTTGCTAGTGATATTTTCATTCTTGACCTTTTGCTCCTTGATACAGATATATATAGCTCAATAATTACAACTGGCACGGTTGTGAATTGAAAATAAATTGGAAAATACAATTCCTTTCTATTGTTTTAGCTGAAATTAGGATGTTGCTAATTTAAAATGGGTTTTTCCGGATTTATACATAGCCATCCCAGATCCATTTTGGCACAGATATTTCTAATGTTTTCCGTGGGTCCTCTTTATCACTGCAGAGATAGAGACGCTCCAAAGAGACATTAGCTTTATGCCTTTTTCCAAATATGAGATGGTTATGATATACATTATTTGTAGTTTTGGTTTTTTTATATCAATGTGTTTATTTGCAGAGTTAAATTCAGCCCTGCACACTTGACAGATGGAGTAATAGCTCCACGCTTAAAAACTTTATGTTTTGTCTGTGTCATGTTTACTTGTTTTGGTTTGGTGGGTACCCCAGGATACATAATATTGGCCATTTCTAGAACTCTTTTTCCACTTCTTACTAGCCTAACTGCGCAATGTTCTTTTACTTTTAGCTTTTATATTCTGAATATAGTTTAGTTAGGGGTTATAAGAATAAGCTTTATTTTATACAGCATTTATTTCGTGGTGTTCCCTACATATGATCCATTCAATATACATTTCTGAATACATTCAGTACATCAGTATGGTCTCTCTGAAGTGCATAATAGTTATATGAAGCACGAAAAAACATATCCTTTTGGATTGTTCAATTAAGAACCTTAAGTAAGTGAGTATTGTCGCTCTTTTGCCATAGCTATGCCAAGTAAATGAATTGGTATTGTTGCATGTTGCCATGTTCAGTGCAGGCAACATGGTTTCTCTTGTTTTCTATCTCTTGTTTGGATCACATTGGAGTACAGCTGCTGAATGATATTTGGAATGCTTTCCAAGCATTTCTTTTCAAGTATCTCTTTCTGTATGCACAGACATCTGGCTGCTCTCCCTTTGAGATTCTCACGGGATGACCTTTCCCCGCCCCATGGGTAGATTTTCCCTTGATACAGGAGGTATACGTCCAAAAGCTAATTGAAATATTAGGGCTTGTTCAAAGAAACGTGTCTTGCACTTCTCCTTTCTCTCCACAGATTCCTACCCATTTTTTCCAGCCTGGTGATTATCCAGCAGCTTTCCAAGGATCGGAAGCAGACAGATTTCCCCTTTGGCCTTCCCACTACTGTGATCGCTGTGCCCAGGCCCGCTGCACTCACTGAGGAGTTTCCTGTTTGGATCCACGCAAGTCGCTTGAAGAGGGTTAACCTAAAACCCCAGAAGCAAGTCTTCCCTGCGCAGATTTCACCTCCTCCAGTAGAACAACATGATGATCTCATTGCAGCATTCTACCAACTTTATCATTCTCTTACTGGCACTGCTGCTGCTAGTTTTTCTCCCTGTATGGATCATTTCTAACTGGGTCTACAGGGATGATGTGTTCTGGGTTCACGACACTTTCTGCCCATACCCATCTGTAAATGACACTCCTGCTGTAAACAGCACCCCCGACACCTCTTTGCGAACACGACGTCAAGCTGGACTACTCCCTCGCAAAGGCTGTCCTTCAATTGGAATCCAGAAAAGAGCAGTGTGCAAGTTGCCACCTTCTCCTTTGAGTATTGTGACATTGCGGACTGTTCATCAATTGATATCCCAAGGCTGTGCCATTGGTCCTCAGAGATTCCTAAAACTAAGGACATATATATATATATTACTGACTCACGTTGGGGGGTTAAGTGTGCATTCTGGGGAGTGGTAGGGTGGAATATTGATACTGACTGGGCTTATAAACTAGAAAATACCCTGAAAAACAGTGGACCAAAATGGTAAATCACTGCTTACTTGTATGACCCTTCATAAGGTTGGACACTGTTATAGGAAAAGTGTTCCTGCACAAATTATTAAGCTTTCTCTTACTATTGACAACCCTAGACCTACTGATGAAGGTATGTACATTATGGACATGTGGTTTAAGGGTGGGTCTAGCTATCATCAGTTTTCTTACGGGATCTATCTACCTCCACTCATCCTCTCCCGCCATCTTGTGGGGGCCTCAAAAAATACTAACCCACTGGCCCCTACATTCAATAAACTTACTGACATGATGGCTATTGCCAATCCCACTTTTGAAGATACTGTGGCTGTTGAGGTAGGGTTTTCAGAACCTAACCTTTGGTTAGAATGGATGAAATTCACTGCTGATCAACATAATAAGAGTAATTGTTACATATGTGCTCAAGCTAGACCCCATCTAGGAACCGTACCTCTGGACCTCCCTCCTGGTATCCAACCATGCTTTTCTGGGTTATTTACCAATATCTCCTCTAATTTTACCTATCCCCTTTGTGCACTGCAGTGTTCTAAATACCCTTTGTTGCCAGGACAGCAAAAGCTTGATATTGCCGTTATCATCTATAAGGGCAATTACATTTGTCATGTTTCTAATCTGACACAGAGTAGTTTTGTAGGTAATTTACCCCCAGGTTATTGTTCTGTCTTGGCTCATAGGTATGCCCTATTGTTGCTGCATTAGATTTGATATTTACTGGCTTTATGGAGACTTTTGGCTCCCTGTTAAGCTACCCAGCCAGTGGATAGGCCAGTGCACTTTAGTTAAGGTTACTATGCTCCTGCATATTTTTCTGAAAGGCATCCTTCCTATTCACATGGTTTTTCCTTTTATTTGTCTTGATATAAATCTGATCACATGTATACATAGATGCTATAGGGGTCCCAGATGAATTTAAGGCCCGAGCTCAGGTTAAGGCTGGGTTTGAGTTCCTTATTCCCTTTATTACTATTAATAAGAATGTTGATCGGATTAGTTAAAATTATTATAATCAGCAACGCTTTGTGAACTATTCTAGGGACGCCTTGCAAAGTATTACTGATCAATTAGGCTCCACTTCTCAGATGGTTCTCAAAATCATATGGCCCTAGATATGATTCTAGCTGAGAATTCTGTTAAATTCTCCTCAGTATTTTATGCTGTTGTACTTTCCTTTCTGACAATATAGGTCCTCCTATGGACATTCAGAAATTAGCAGACCTCTTTGCTGAGTTCAAATGTAACTCTGATTTATCTAATTCTTGGGATCAGCACTTTAGTTGAATGCATAATCTCTTATTATTTGCACTCTTATCTTGACTGCTCATGTACTG
This sequence comes from Geotrypetes seraphini, assembly GCF_902459505.1. Lineage (NCBI taxonomy): Eukaryota > Metazoa > Chordata > Amphibia > Gymnophiona > Dermophiidae > Geotrypetes > Geotrypetes seraphini. Next base: position 304,937,163 of record NC_047086.1, on the reverse strand, counting down.
TGTTATTCGTATTACAGCTCCTAAAAAGACCCCTCCTTGAGAGACATACCTAGAGTATCACTCCCTTCCAGCTCATGCTGTGTATTTGTGACGTCATTTACATGACGTAAGAGGGGAATTGAACGGACACGTATCAGAACTTTAGTAAGTGTCCTTAGGCATATGTTGTTTAAAGATGCAAAGGTAGGCCCTGTTTATCTTTCCCTTCCTTGAAGAGAATACAAGGACAGATAATGTTTAAACAGAGATAATGTGAAGTGAATTCAATTGTTTTGTTAAGCCGTATTTACAGACAGCTTTAGTTAAGAAGCTCTGCTGGTCAAGGCTTTTTCTGACCCTCTGTGGACTTCAATCTCTAGATAGGAAAAATGCTGATGTGTTTAAAGTTTCATGTGACCTTACGTCACATGCCATCACATGCTGGCAAACCTGATTCGTATAAATATGTGAAACTCATAATAAAAGACGGACATATTTGAAAGATGGTTTCTGGTCTTTAAGATGTGTCCCCAGGTACCTGACTTACATATGACAGAGACAGAGAAAGTATGGGGCAGGAATTGGGACCTGAATCCTTTTCAACGGTGATGTGATAAAAGATTTTCCCCTCTTGATTTCCCCTGTTATTCCATATATATCACACTGAATGGGTTCTTATTTTTAAACAAAATAGAATTTAGACAAAGGATCCCAGTGGCTGCCCACGTCCCTGCTACAAGTGCCACTGAAGGCAGGAAGGAGCCTCAGCCCACCTGAAAGGAGGTAACTGGGATCCCCCACTGACTCAGAAGGTTTCCCTCTGATGTCAGATTTGACATCATAAGGAAGCCTTCCGGGTCGGCTTTGTTGGAGGGGAGTGGGCAGGAAAGAGGGCATGTAATCCCCAGCGGTGGCTGCAGCTTCAGTGAAGGCTGGCGGGCAGGAAAGGGGGGCATGGGATCCCTGGTAGCTATTAAGCAGGAAGGGGGGGGGGAGGCGGGAGACCCGTGCAGTGCATACCCCAGCAAGTGGCTCATGTACTCCAAAGGTATGTATACCACGTGTTGAGAACATCTGCTCTAGGGAGACCCCGGGGGCTGGGATATCCTTCCTTTCTTCCCTACCTTCTTCCTAAGGCCCTCTCACATTTTAAAATGCAAAGGGGTCACTGGCAAAGGGGACCACCATTTTAAATAAAGATTTTATTTTTTGGTTGAAAAGACACCCTCTTACTTTTTTGTATTCTCACCATAAAATCATTGATGCAGTGTTCTGGTTTTCTAAAGTGTTATCTGACAGAGGTGATATCCTGGATTGCATTGCAATGTTTAATATGATATTTGTGTTGATTTATTCTAGTCTTCAGCTTCTGGCTTCTTTCTCCAATGTAGCACCTTTCTTTACATGTTTTCCACTGAATGCTAAATACCACATTAGAAGATGAGCATGTGAAGGATAAGAACATAACAATAGCCATACTAGGTCAGACCAATGGTCCATCAAGCCCAGTAGCCCATTCTCATGGTGGTCAATCCAGGTCACTAGTACCTGGCCAAAACCCAAGGAGTAGCAATATTCCATGCTACTGATCCAGGGTAAGCAGAGGCTTCCCCAATGTCTTAATAAGTTTACTCTAGGAATTTGTCCAAACCTTTCTTAAAACCAGCTACACTATCTGCTCTTACCACAACCTCTGGCAATGTGTTCCGGAGCTAAGCTATTTTCTAAGTGAAAAAAAATTTCCTCCTATTGGTTTTAAGAGTATTTGCCTGTAACTTTATCAAGTGTCCCCTAGTCTTTGTAATTTTTGATGGAGTGAAAAATCAATCCACTTGTACCCGTTCTACTCCACTCAGGATTTTGTAGACTTCAATCATATCTCCCCTCAGCCTCCCTTGTACCTTGTGTGGCCACACCAGCTGCACAAACCTTGCTACAGCCCTGACACCTATGTAGGCATCTTATTTTAAAACTACCCTCATAATCGATGTTCCCATGTATGTTTACCACTTTGTGCTCTAAAAGTCCATTTCTGTGGGTAAAGCACTATTTTTACCTGTAGAAATGGCATCTGTAATTACCATCCCTATTTTTGATCGAGCTGCTTGCATCATTCCATGTAATTTAAGTGGCCCATGCTTTTATGCAACCTAAAAAGTACTGCATGTGATCAAAAGACTCTGTTCTCCTCCCCAAGAATTCATCATCATATCACATAAAATATAAAACCACATTGCCCAGCGTGATTTACAGGACTTTTGCTTTCAGCATGTGTGAGTGGTGATTCAATTCAGAAAGATTATTGTTGTTAGAAATTACTCCACTTTCAAAGAAGAAAATATCTGTGGGTTTTTTTTTTCCTGGAGATCTGGTGACTGTTTTAGAAAATGTAACATTCCCTGGTGGCTATATTGTGCACTGTGTCTGCCCCTTCCCCCTAGTAATCACAATAGAACATGCTCTGCAGATCATGTGTGTAAAAACCATACCATAAAAATCCTCTGATATTTTTAACTGTATTGTAGAAAAAATTGTTTTCAAAAATGATCCACTCATACAAAGACTGTATTGTAGAAAGAATTAGTAAGAATTTAAAGTTTAGAAATGGAAGAAGTTATGCTAAAGCTCATTAAGATTGTAAAGGCTCCAAAGTCTTACATAACTTTAGCATTTGCATCTCAATTCTGAAGATATAATTCAATAAACAATCAGGCATGTGGCAATAACTGGCCGCAGCTTTATTAAAACGTTTGATATGAATATCAAAAACCATCTTACAACTCTTTATCAATTTCCAATGTAAACTGAATAGTTAGACTGCACTGAACTAACTGTATCACAACATTCTCTAGTATAGGTCAACTCCCCACCCCCGCTCTAAGACAAAGTCTGTAGTACTGCCAAACTTTGCTGGATTCTTGGATTCATGATGGTACTACTTAGTGCGAACCCAACCCTCCCTTTTATCCACACCTGGGTTACACCCCTGACACTCCCCCACGCCCCAAAATCCCACTCTGACACCCTGGTAGAACAGTGGTGTGGGATTTTTTAGGTAGTCGCCAGCAACTCAGACCCCAAATTGCTACTACTACCAGTGCTGGATAGTAACTAGTTACTGTAACGCTAGTTACTGTAATTAGTTACATTTTTAGGTAACAATGCAACTAATTACATTTTGATAAAACTGACTTAACTGGCGAGGCAAGAGAAACGAGTTAGAGTGGAGGCTTAATGAGTAAAATAGCATGAATGGAAATTTGGCATCAATTGTTCTGCAGGAGGGAGTGGGCATTAGCACTGCCCGATTTCTGATTCAAATCAATTCACCAATTTGAATTGAGTGAATCGATTCAAATTGATTAGTTAAAAAAAAAAAATCAGCCTCACCGATTTGGTTTCCAACCTACCTCCCTCGCCCCCTAAAGCAGAAGTGGCAGTGCTGCCTCTTGCTGGCTTGCCTCTGCTTCTCCTGCTTTAGGGGGTGAGGGGGTAGGGTCAATCAGGAAGTGCAGCTTAGGCCTTTGCAACATCCTCTAGCTTCCCCTCTGGCCTCCCGCTCTTACCTCATGATAATTGGCAGCCTGCAGAGAGGATCATGATGCTGTAGCGATGTTTGCAGGCTGCAATCGTCATCAGCACCACGTTGGCTCTGCCGTGATCCTGCCTCTGACATCAGAGGAGGGGCAGGACCACGGTAGAGTGAACGTGGTGCTGAGGATGACAGCAGCCTGCAAAGATCGCTACAGCACCGCGATCCTCTCTGCAGGCTGCCGATTATCTTAAGGTAAGAGCAGGAGGCCAGGGGGGAACAAGCAGGCCCTTGGGGGGGGACAGACCTTCAGGGGGAGTGCAGCCTTCAGGGGTGACAAGCCTTTGGGGGGGCAGGCCTTCAGGGGAGGGGAGCCCTGGTGTAGAAGTACATGGAGGGAAGGAAGGGGGGTTCAAAGAGTCGTGCATATACAGACTTGGGGGTGGGGGAAATAATGGCTCTAAAAACAAAGGAGAAGGAGAGAGATGGTGGACAATGGTATTTAGGGAGAGAAGGAACAGAAGGAGAAAAGTTGGACACAATAGATGGTGTGGAGGGGGTGAGGGATAGAGATACTGGATAGGAGGGTAGTTGGGAAGAGAAAGGGAGAGCTGGTGGACCCTGGGGTGGTGGGGAAGGAGGGAGGGTGAAGGGTAGTTGAGAAAAGGAGAGATAGTGGATCTGGGGATGGTGGGGTCTATTGCTGCAGCTGCAGGAAAGGAAATGAAAAATAGAAAAGATGCCAGACCTCCGGGGGAGGGAATGGAAATGGAAGGGGAGGACAGAGATGGAAGATGGATGGTTAGCACAGAGAAAGAAGAAAACAGGAGACCCTGATCAGAAGACAACCAGAGCCTTGGACCAACATGATTTGAATAATGACCAGACAACAAAAGGTAGAAAAAATAATTTTATTTTCTGTTTTGTGATTACAATATGTCAGATTTGAAATGTGTATCCTGCCAGGGCTGGTGTTAGACCACGAACGTGAGCTAGGATTTAACAGAGAGAGGAAAAGTCTTTTTTGTTTGTTTATTTTGTTTATACCACAACGCCAGTGTGGGGAAGAGAGGGCAAAGTTGGTTAAGAGGCTATGAAATAAACCTACCAGGATGTTTGAAAAAAACACCCAATTGGGCAGGAAAATTGAATCGAATCGAAAAATCGATTCAGTAGGCTGAATCAAATTGATATTTTTTGCCCTGAATCAGGCAGCGCTAGTGGGCATCCCTCCTGCTGCTCTTTAAATGTAGGGGGATTGGAAGTGTGTGTGTGTGTGGGAGGGAGGGGGGTTCTGGGTAGCCAAGGAAGGAGTGAGTGGGCTGATTTGTTTAAAGTTTGGGGACCATCGTTGGGAGGGGGCCATCATTCGGGGAGGGGGGGTCACAACATTTTTTAATGGGCACAGATATTGTGTGTGTGTAACACATGCACATCATTTATGCCCATTACAAATAGAAGCTGCTGTTCAGCGCTTTTTTAACGCTAACGGCACCTCCAGACCTGTTGGAGCATTAAAAAACATACACATTCAGGGTGGGAGGGAGGGGGGAGGGGTTTGTACTGGAATTGTTTTGGGGAATTTTTAGATAGTTTCTTGTGGGTATTTATTTTCTTGATTAATAGGTGGAAGGGTGGGGGAAAATAATTGCTTATTACTATATGTAAGTTAATTGTGCTTTTCTTGTAATATTATATATACATGAATTATTTGTATGCACAATTGTAGTTGGAAAATTTAATAAAGATTAAAAAAACAAAACCCAAAACGGCGCTTCATTTTGTGCATCTTATGGTCATCAATCGGAGTGCTCATTTTAATATTGATGAGCTCATTATAATGTGTTTACATATGATTATCAGGAGTTACTACAAACCACGTCAAAGACTACGATTTGCCGTTTTGGACATTGACAGATGCAATACTTTGTTGCCAAACTGGTTTAGCAACGACTGTTAAATGCACGGTGAGTTTTGTGCATAGGGGCCACAATCTTTGCAGAGTCTCTGGTGGAGGATTCAGTCACTCACAAGACTAGAAATCCAGCGAGGGTTTCCTCAAGGAACTGAAAGAGACAGGGAAAACCGAACATAGGCTCTGCAAGCTTTCTAACTAGGTAAAAACGATTCCTTACATCTGTAAACTGCTGACTTTGCAGAGGGAGAGAAAAAAAAAAAAAATCCAGGAAACACACAACAAAGGCTTTTTCCCCCCGCTTAACTGCTCCAGGCAATCCCATTTAGCAGAGTACTTTTCAGCCTTTTATTTCAGTTGACTGAGTCAATTTATCAGCACTTTTATTTTACTAGTTCATTTATGGCTTTATGATGCTGGTACATCTATCAGCACTTTCCTGTGGCAGGTAACAGGTTCATTTGTAACAACTTTCCCGGTCCAGGGCTGACTGCTATCCAACAGGGATTCCTGAGGCTTACAGACAAACAGGAGTAGGACACAAAGTAGTAATTCTTACGGTAGTTTAATGTTACTGTACCTCAGAAGTGTATTTAACACAAAAGGAGGAGCAGGAATGCGGAGGCAAAGGGACAAAGAGCAGAATCTTGCCAAATGCATAACCTCAGGAAAGCAGGTGACTTGGTCAGTAGCAGGAAGCCAGGAGGACCTTTACCCAAGCCTGGAATAATGAAATACCAGCTGAAGAGAAGCCCAGAGGCAGGGCAGAAATACCCAAGCCTATCCTGGATTGGTCCCTGATGAGCCAATCAGGAAACAGAAAAAAAGAACAGAATTAGAAGATGCCACTGTGAAAGAACTGGCCGGCAGTGGCGTACCAAGGAGGGGAGGCGGGGGTGGGGGGGGGGTGGGGAGGGGGAAGGTCCACCCCGGGTGCATGGCTTGGGGGGTGCACAGCCGGCCAGGTCTGGGTCCTCCTGCCCTTCCTTTCCCCCGGCCGCACCGCTACAATCCTGCCTCCCTCCGCTGACAAAAAGTCTTTCCGACGTCAATTCTGACGTCGGAGAGGACGTTCCGGGCAAGCCAGGCAGTGATTCGCTGGCCCGGAACATCCTCTCCGACATCAGAATTGACGTCGGAAAGACTTCTTGTTGGCGGGGGGAGGTAAGATTGCAGGCGTGGGCCGGGGAAAGGAAGGGGAAATGCACTTTTTTTTCCCCCTCTGCAGGGAGGGCAGGATGTAGGCAACCAAGCTGGCTGGCTTTAGCGTGGCAGGGAGGGAGGGAGATAGGTAGACAGGCAGGCTGGCTTTGGGGGTGGCCAAAATCTGGAAGGTAGTGGGGGGACATAAGAAGGAGGCACTGGGGGCACTAAGGACACAGGAAGGAGGCACTGGGGGCACTATGGACATGGGACGGAGGCACTGGTGGCACTATGAACACAGGAAGGAGGCACTGGGGGTACTATGGACATGGGAAGGAGGCACTGGGGGCACTATGGACACGGGACGGAGGCACTGGGGGCACTAAGGACACAGGACAGAGACACTGGGGGCACTAAGGACACAGGACGGGGCACTGGGGGCACTATGGACATGGGACGGAGGCACTGGGGGCACTAAGGACACAGGACGGAGGCACTGGGGGCACTAAGGACACAAGACGGAGGCACTGGAGGCACTATGGACACAGGACGGAGGCACTAGGGACACAAGAAGGAGGCACTGGGGGCACTAAGGACATGGGAAGGGGGCACTGGGGGCATCATGGACACAGGAAGGAGGCACTGGGGGTACTATGGACACAGGAAGGAGGCACTGGGAGCACTATGGACATGGGACGGAGGCACTGGGGGCACTATGGACACAGGAAGGAGGCACTGGAGCACTATGGACACAGGACGGAGGCACTGGGAGCACTAAGTACACAGGATGGGGGCACTGGGGGGCACTATGGACACAGGATGGAAGCACTGGGGGGCACTAAGGACATTGGAAGGAAGGAGGGAGGGAATAGAAAGGGACAATTGTTGGGCCTGAGTGCAGAAAGAAAGAAATGAAAGAAAGGATACACAGTCAATTAATAGATGTCCCCTTTTGATGAAAAAAATAAATGGTCACGTTTACCTCTGACTTACTTTCTCTGCAGCAGAGTCGGCAGCTGCGCTGAGGTGCAGGAAGGTCCCGCGCTGACTCGTCTGCCGGCTCTGCTCCAGAAGAAGTAAGTTACGTTGGAGGGGGTGGACCCGGCAGATGCAGTCATTGCGGGATTTTGCCACAACTCCCTGCGTCTGCCGGGTCCACCCCCTCCAACATAACTTACTTCTTCCGGAGCAGAGCCAGTAGATGAATCATCATGGGACCTTCTAGCATGCAGCTGCCGAGTCCACTCCAGAGCAAGTATGTCGGAGTGGGATGGTCTGGCAGCCGGCAGCTACAGTCATCGTGGGACCTTGCTGCATGAAAGGAGAGAAAGGAGCAGGATTGCTGGAATGGAAGAGTGGTGGAGGAAAAGAAAGGGGGCAGGGTGTTATGGAAGGGTGGTGCTGATTGAATTGATGTACAGAGAAAGGGAACAGACATAAGGGGGAAGGATATTAGAGGGAAAGAAAGGGGGCAGATGCTGATTGAAGAAGGGTGGATGGAGAGAGAAACACTGGAGGAGTGAGGGAAAGAGGTGGCAAGCTTTAGGTAGACAGTAAAAAAGGAAATTGATGAGAGGTTAGTAAGAATGTAATCTAGACAGATGCAGAAAATAAATTGAAATGGAAAATGAGGGAAAAAAGGGAAAGGGATTGCAGAGGAGAGGTATGTGAGAGGGAAGGAGAGGAGAGAGATGCCAGACCAAAGGGGGTGAAAGGAGAGATGGAAGGGGGAGGCATACAGTTTCTGGAAGGGGCATAGAAGGAGAGAAGATGCCATATAGGGGAAGAGAGACGGCAGACAGTGGATGGAAGGAAGAGAGTTACAAGAAGATGAGGAAAGCAGAAACCACAGAAGACAAAGGTAGAAAAAAGTTTTCTATTTATTTATTGCTTTAGGAGACATGTGTCACTGTTTCTGTGATGCACTGTATGCAGAGTCTATCTTCTTACTGGTTCAATTTAACCTTTGTCTATGTATTTCTATTTTATCCCCCCTTTTACAAAACTGTGGAGTGTTTTTTAGTGCCAGCTGTGATGGTAGCAGCTCTGATGCTCAGAATTCTATGAGCGTCAGAGCTGTTACCACCATGACTAAAATTCACACTACAGTTTTGTAAAAGGGGGAGGGGTTAGTTTGTGATGACATATTCCATACTAGGCGAAGGTGGTTTCTGTGTTCTGTGTGTTCGAAAGACATGGTTTTTTGTTAGGATTGACTGCAGGATTGATCTGTACTAGTCTGGTTTGTTTAGTTTTACAATGGGTGTATTGATGTTGTACTGCTCACTGCATATGTAAGATGCTACCTTTTCCTAGGTACTCATGTGTGACATGTGGCTTGTTACTAAAAATCATGTTTTTCGTACAGATGAGGGGGAGAGTGTCAAAAAATGATGGGCCCCGGGTGTCACATATGCTAGGAGCAAGAGGCGGTTTGGCGTCCTGGTCTGAAAGAAACCTGATCGGTCAGGATACACCCTGAGGCAGCATGAATTTGTGAAACGCTGGCCACCGTTGGTGTACCTATCAGTGAAGATAAGTGGAATAATTCCTCTATTATTTAATTTTCGTTGGCACATTACAGCACAGCATACAACTTTATCACACAATGAAGGTTTTTTGCCAGTGAGGTAAATGCTCGACCACCTCTTTGAGCCGTTTTGGTGAGGTGGGAGGGCCCTTTCTGAGGCTTTTTCCTTCATTTTTAGGATTGAGTTAGGTCTATGCTGTTCCTGTCTTATATTTTTGTACATCTTCACACTCAGTGTTGAAAGTGTTTACTCTATTTTACATATGCTAGGTACGCCACTGCCCCCCTCCATAACTGTTCCTCATCACATTTAACTCCCCCCAATTCCCATATCTTTATCATTCAATTTGATATAATTTCCCAGATGAACTTCCCTCACTGCTAGGCACTTACAGAGTTCCTAGTCTCTCCAGTGTTTGCTATTCACATTAGTAAATAATAAAGGAACTTTAATCTGATACCCTTTTTTATTTACATATATTCAAGTAAGAAGGTGTTCAAGATTTTGTAAAGGTAGCATTCAGAATATGTCCATGCATACTGAGTGATTCAGAATGGTGAGCCACCTTAAAATGCCTTATAAAGAGGCCTTATATAACACTTACAAAATACATACCCCAACTGTGTCTCCATTTTTCTAATCATAGGATCTGCATGATTTTATTTGCTAAACTTGGTAAATATGTTTAAGCTGGACATTTTCTTATTCAGCTAGTTAAGGACATAAGGAAATCAACCATGAATGTAGAACAGGTAACGTAACGATCATGGGAGACTTCAACTTTCCGGGGATAAACTGGAACCTGGGAACCTCAAACTGCGGCAGGGAAACAAAGTTCCTGGAAATAATAGGGGACTGCTGACTAGAACAAATGGTGGGAGAACCGACAAGAGGAACCGCAACCTTGGACTTAGTCCTAAATGGCATAACTGGAAGGACAACAGATGTGGAATCACGGTTCCGCTGGGGACGAGCGATCACAACATGATCAATTTTAAAATTGGAATCGGGAAGGGGAAACGAACCAAGACCCAAACCACAACTTTTAACTTCAGAAAAGGGAATTATGACAGCATGAGAGCCATGGTTAAAAAATGGCTCAAGAAAAGGACAGCCGAAATTAAAACGGTCGATCAAGCATGGTCCCTACTAAAAAAATACCATCACCGAAGGGCAGAATCTCTACATTCTGCAGATAACCAAGGGAAGGAATAATAAGAACAAAGGAGAATCAGTTTGGCTAACTAAAGGGGTGAAGGATGCAGTAAGGGAAAAGAGGAACTCTTTTAAAAAATGGAAATGCGAACGAACAACGGAGGCCTGGAACAGTCACAAGGTCGACCAGAAGAAGTGTCACAAGGCGGTAAGAGACACCAAAAAGATCTTTGAGGAAAAGATAGCACAAGAAGCCAAAAACTTCAAGCCCTTTTTTAGATACATAAAAGGGAAAAAAACAGCAAAGGAGGCAGTGGGCCCTCTCGACGACCAAGGAAGAAAAGGGTGCATTAAGGAAGACAAACAGATTGCAGATAGGCTAAACTCATTCTTTGCATCTGTCTTTACCAAAGAGGACACTGCATCAATGCCCGAAACAGGGAAAGTATTCAAGGGAGGAATTGAGGAAAGCCTCACCACAGTGAATGTGGACTTGGACATGATATACTATCAGATCGTCAAACTAAGACGTGACAAATCCCCTGGACCAGATGGAATTCACCCGAGAGTGCTAAATAAACTTAAGGTAGAAATCGGAGAGCTATTACAATCCCTAGCTAATTTGTCAATTAGAACCGGGTAAATACCAGACGACTGGAAAATAGCAAATGTAATCCCAATCTTCAAAAAAGGATCGAGAGGAGAACCAGGCAACTTTAGACCTGTGAGTCTTACGTCGGTGCCTGGGAAGATGGTTGAAGCACTAATCAAGGATAGCATAGTACAACACCTGGAAAATCACGACCTGGTGAGAGCCAGTCAACACGGCTTCAGGAAGGGGAAATCATGTTTGACGAATTTATTTCAATTTTTTGAGAAGGTGAACAAACAAATCGATAGCGGAGACACAGTGGATATAATATACTTGGACTTCCAGAAAGCGTTCGACAAGGTTCCACACGCTAGGCTTCTGAGGAAACTACAAAGCCATGGAATAGAAGGGGATATATTAAAATGAATAGGCAAATGGCTGGAGAACAGATTGCAGAGGGTAAGCATAAATGGGAAGTTCTCGGACTGGGAAAAGGTGACAAGCGGTGTGCCCCAGGGCTCGGTTCTTGGGCCCATCTTATTCAATATCTTCATAAATGACCTGGAAGAGGAAACAACAAGTAATATAATCAAGTTTGCAGATGACACTAAACTATGTCGGACAGTTGGGTCACACATGGACAGCGAAGAACTCCAGAGAGATTTGAACCAGCTAGAGAAGTGGCCGGAAAAGTGGCAGATGAAGTTTAATATAGAAAAATGCAAAGTGATGCACCTGGGCAGGAAAAATAAGGAACATGAATATAAAATGTTAGGTATGACATTGGGCAAGAGTGAACAAGAAAGGGACCTGGGAGTACTGATAGACAGGACCATGAAGCTGTCGGCTCAATGCGCAGCAGCAGCAAATAAAGCAAACAGGATGTTGGGCATGATAAAGAAGGGAATCACAAATAGATCGGCGGACGTCATAATGCCACTTTACAGAGCAATGGTCAGACCACACTTGGAGTACTGTATCCAACACTGGTCTCCCTACCTAAAGAAGGATATAACCCTGCTGGAGAGGGTGCAGAGGCGAGCCACGAAGCTAATAAAGGATATGGAGAATTTGAGCTGCAAAGAACCCCTCGGAAAACTGGGCTTGTTCACCCTGGGGAAGAGGAGACTGCGAGAGGATATGATAGAGACTTTTAAAATAATAAAAAGGATTCAACAATATAGAGCAAGAAACACCGTTATTCACATTGTCAAATGTGACTCGGACAAGAGGTCATGGACTGAAATTGAGGGGCAACAGGCCCAGGACGCTCTGTTTCAGGTCAGGAAGTTCTGTTTCACACGAGTGGTGGACGCTTGGAATGCTCTCCCGGAGGAGGTTGTGACGGAGACCACCATTCTGGGATTCAAGGGCAGGTTGGATGCACACTTTCTTGCAAATCACATTGAGGGATACGGGTAAACAGGGTCTTCATCAGGGAACACCTAGCTTAGCCTCCGCGTGTGAGGGTCGCCGGACTAGATGGACCTAAGGTCTGATTTGGTGAAGGCAATTCTTATGTTCTTATTAGGATAGCCATAGTGGGTCAGACCAATGATCCATCTAGCCCAGTATTCTGTCTCCACAGTGGCCAATCCAGATCACAAGTACCTAGCAAAAACCCAAATAGTAGCAACTGAATCCTCAGTTATTATTGAAGGCATAGCATGTCTTACAAGAAGGTCTCTATTTCTGCACTAGCATTGTGAGTAAAAACCATTTCTACATTTGAAGGAATACAATTCTGTCTTAACACTATACACAGGAGATTTTTCAGCTTGACTGATGCTGAGTTAGGCCTGAATGACTTTTAAAAATATGAGCAATACTTACGAAAGATAGAAAAACATGATATCGTGAGGGTTGGGGGGTGGGGGGGGGGGGAATCTGTCGTGTTGCTAAGACTGCATGGACAGAAATAGGGGCCAATCTTGGTGAGATCTAGTGCACTGTTATGCTCTCCTTGCTTTGAAAACATAAACATTAGTGGTTTAAAGTAGAACATAAAAATTCAGTTGCCAGTCTGCTTTAAAGAATAAACTTAAATATTTACAAGTCTAGTTAAGGTTTCCTGAGCTCAAGTGCCATGAAGGGCACATCTAGAGCCGCCTGATGTGCCATTACTAGACGAATGGGAAGTCTTTGGCTTTGCCTTCAGAATTCCAGTAAAAGTGGTCATTCAGACTATCTTGGATACTTATGCGTGTGCGGGCTACAGTTTTAATTTTGATTCATTTCTCCTGTTTATGCGAACTTTTCATTTGTGAGGGTGATTTTTTTATTTATTTATTTTTTGTTTCATGGCAATGTCACTAAGGCCTGGATTCTCTAAACTAAGTTTGTATACCTTAAGTTTGATTACTGCATCATCTCCATAAAGATAGAGCTCGGCACGGTTTACAGGTAATTCAATAAATGAGGACAGGACATAATAAGAAATTAGAGGTTATGAAGAGGATAGCTAGCTTTACATTTTAAATAGATAGCTTTACGTTTAGGAGAAAAGGCAGGTTTTCAGATGCTTTCGGAATAATTGGAATGAGCCTAGGTTCAGCAGCGGGGCAGGGAGGTTATTCCAAAGCTCAGTGAATTTGAAGAAAAGGGATTTCCCCAATTTACCTGCATATATGATGCCTTTTAATGAGAAAGAGAAAGAGAGAAAAAAAGAAGAGAGAGAGAGAGAAAAAAAAAAAAAAGAGAGGAAGAGAGAGAAAAAAAGAGAAGAAAAGAGAGAGAGAGAGAGAGAGAGAAAGAGAGAGAGAGAGAGAGAGGAAGAGAAACTAACCTAAACTAAACCTTAAGTTTGTATACCACATCATCTCCATAATGATAGAGCTCAATACGGTTTATAGGTAATTCAATAAATGAGGAAAGGACAAAATAAGAAATTAGAGGTAATGAAGAGGATAGCTAGCTTTACATTTTAAATAGATAGCTTTACGTTTTGGAGAAAAGCCAGGTTTTCGGATGCTTTCGGAATAATTGGAATGAGCCTAGGTTCTGCAGTGGGGCAGGGAGGTTATTCTAAAACTCAGTGAATTTGAAGAAAAGGGATTTCCCCAATTTACCTGCATACATGATGCCTTTTAATGAGAATGAGAAAGAGAGAAAAAAAGAAGAGAGAGAGAGAAAAAAGAGAGGAAGAGAGAGAAAAAATGAGAAAGAGAGAGAGAGAAAAGAGAGAGAAAGAAAAAGAGAGAGAGGAAGAGAAACTAAACTAAACCTTAAGTTTGTATACTGCATCATCTCCATAAAGATAGAGCTCGACACGGTTTATAGGTAATTCAATAAATGAGGAAAGGACATAATAAGAAATTAGAGGTAATGAAGAGGATAGCTAGCTTTACATTTTAAATAGATAGATTTACGTTTTGGAGAAAAGCTAGGTTTTCAGATGCTTTCGGAATAATTGGAATGAGCCTAGGTTCCGCAGCGGGGCAGGGAGGTTATGCCAAATCTCTGTGAATTTGAAGAAAAGGGATTTCCCTAATTTACCTGCATACATGACACATTTTAATGAGGGGAAAGATAGTTTTTGCGGGCGGATCTGGTAGTGTCAGGTCTCAAAAAATTCCAGGATAGTGGAATTAGGGGAGGAAGAATGCCATGTAGGATCTTGAAAATTAGGCAGGTGCATATAAAGTGAATCCTAGAAATCACCGGAAGCCAGTGAAGTTTTGACAGAAGCGGGGAAACATGATCGAATTTGCTTTTTGCGAAGATCAACCTAGCCGCAGTGTTCTGGATCCGCAGAAGTCTTTGAAGATGTTTCTAACCTGCAAGGATTTTTTTCTTAGGTGCCCAAGCTCAGTAAAAAATGGCATTTAAACACAGTTTTTAACTGAGTTTCAAGGCACCTACTAGCGTCTAAAAATTCTGCAAGTGCTTTAGGCCACTTAACGCCACTGTGGGTGTTGCTAATGCCAGATGTGGCGTCAGGCGGCCTAAGTGCTTACAGAGGCTAAATTCACATCAAAGAAAGGTGTCAGAAATGTAGGCCTGGAAAACCCTGACCTACATTTCTGGTGCCTATCTTTGCCAGAGGCGCGATTCTGTATCCATCGCTGTCGCATGATTGACACGCAATCGGCGGCTGCTTTTAAGGTGGCCTCTGACATTCTGGCTTAATCAAAGATTATCAATCAAATAGGACTAGATTCTGTAAATGGTGATCAAATTTGGATGACCCCCCAAAAAAGAGCATTGAGCGCCCTAAGTTGAGCATTGTTTATAGAATAGGGTGTAGTGCTTGGATCCGCGTCCAACTTTGGGTGTGAGGATTTACACCGACTGAAACCTGGTATAAATTCTCACATGCAAATTAGACGCGGAGACCCCCAAATTCTATAACAGTGTGCATATCTTTAATGAACACCCTTGACCCACCCATAATCCTCCCATGGCCATACCCCTTTCCAGTTGCATGCTAAAAGATTTACGTGGCCATCATTATAGAATAGTGTTTAGAAAGATGAGCACGTAAAATCCAAATTGTTGCCAAGTAATGCCAACACTGTCACAAGCTCGACTCCCGTCACGACCTTGTGCCAGTTAAGAGCCCCAGAAACCGCCCAGTGAAATTGGTTAGAGCTAACCAGTATGTTCCTTCTGGGCAGGAACAGGACCAGGAAGTGCAGGCTGAGTTCAGGCAGAATTTAAAGCTTAGCCCTGAGAAAACAGGTTCGGTCCCTTTAAGAGCACCATCTTTGAAACTACTGACCAAACAGGTTAGAAGGCAGCCTCAGTTGCAGAAAGCCCTTCCCAAGTAGGGCTGGGCGTGGCACAGCAGCTCTGAAACATTTAGAGAGCTGGCAGTCACAGAGGAGGAGGCAGTCCAGGGAAGTTCCCATGTTGAAGGAACCTCCACCGTCCCAGGAACCAGCAGATGTGGAAATGCTAAACCCAGAGGCAGGGGAAGAAACCCAAGAGAATCAGGTTCCGGAAGATATGGACTGGAATGCTCTGCCAGAGCTTGCTTTTCCAGAAGCCATGGAAATAAGCTGATTTGACTGTGGGTTTGCCTTGAAAAGTTGTTTTTTATATTTTTGGGTTTTGACTGTCTTGATGCTGGGACAATGATTAAGCTGCAGAAATGTTTTGGGAAATTGTCCCTTTTTGAGAAAGATAATTTGACTGTGTTTGCTGAGGAAGGAAAACTACTAGCAAATGATTTTGATGTTTGAAAGTTTTAGTTTTTTTTTTTATCCAAGATGGCCACTGCAAGCATAGGCTGGGCTGCAGTTAGGCAGACCCAGTGATGTCTGTCTAGGAGCTGTGAAAACCCTGAAGGTTGGGGGCAGGATTTGCCCGACATCTACGTGGTGGGTTTGGTGGGTTTATTTTGCTCTTTGCCTTGACAAGGAGCCGATTTGGCAAGTCCACCAACCTTCTGCTCCTGAATACTGGATAGGAGAGAAGATCTACAGTATTGCAATGTGATAGTTTTTCTTGTAGTGGGATTAAAGACTACTTGAGCTCAAATTGTCATTTGTTCTATTGTGGCCACTATGTGGTAGAACTTACCTGGGACATGAGCTGAACAGTTAGGAATCAACCAGACCAGGCTGGGGAGTGCAACATTATTTTGTTTCAATTATTGTTGCTGTTACTTTTGGATTTTTGCTTTACCCACATTTTGGTTTTTGCCCTGACTGGATGATTAATAAATCTTATTGCTTTTGATACTTCCCCGTGTGAAGCCATTCTGTCCATTGTACACAGGGTAAACTCTCCACCACAGGAACTTCCTCCCAATTGGGGAAGCACACCGGGGCTATTTTGTGGCGGTGTGCCGGTCCCTGCCTTACCTTATGAGACGGCCACGCTACAATACGTGATTGTTGGCGCTAACTGGCTCTTTACTCAATTTAATTGTATAAGTAAATTGGGCATGTGCCCAAACTTGCACACACAATTTTGAGTGCCATACATAGAATCTGTGGATGTGTACTGTTATTCAGTAGTGTACCCACTTCTCAAATAGTGCACACGAAGTAGTGCACCCTAGTGCTCAACAGAATGTGCACTATTGAGCAATAAGGCACGCTATTACATAACAGCACCTACTAGTGACAGCACAGCCAACAATAAAATAAAATAAATTGATTTTTTTCTTGTCATTTTGGATTAACAACAACCTGAAATGACATGGGAAATGTTACTGCCATTTCTCACAGAAAATCGGAGTGAGGGTTGGGGGTTGGGGTGGGGTATAGAGCTCAGCTTTCACAACTATTAAATTTTCTTAAAGATTATTACTGAATATACTTGAAAATAATAATTACTCAAATGGGAAGGACAATGTAGTTAATCAAAGATCAAATCATAGGATCTCTTATAACACCTGGTTATTCCAGATCCTAGTTATGCCTAATCATATGTCCAACCTGCCCTACGTCAATTTAAAAAATATCAATAACAAAAATTTTTAAGCCCAAAGTCTATATAAAGTTCAGAGTTTTCAGCAAATTAGTAAACATTTTTGATCCATATGATGCTGTTTCTCACGTCATTTCAAATGAATACACGCCCTTGTGATTCAGAGATAATAATGTTTCCACTGCCATTAAGGGTTTTTTGCTTTAATCAGCAAACTGTCGCATAAAATCTCAAAATTTGCTGGATTCCAGCATACCAATGTATGCCAGTTGTGGTCGCCTTTGTGTTTACAACGCAGAGATAACCCACTGGAGCTGTCGAGTTCTTCCAGCCAGAGCCGCAAAGCAAAAACATAAGTCATTGAGAGAACAGGGAGTGACTTAGAAAATTAGCTTAATCACTCCATGACATAGGGAAATTAAGGTTGTCAGATCTAATTACGCTAAACTGCCTTTATCACAGAGGGTCATGTGACATACAGAAAGAAGAAGACTGAGCAATTAAGGGAAGAAAATATCAGCCTATGCATAGTATCTATCTTACAGCAACCCAGTTCAAAATACAATGCCAGCCTGTGCACAGCATCTATGTTATAGCAATCAAACCCCTATACCAGTTCAAAATATATTTTGCATGCCCTACAGATTAATACACAGATCCCCATTTTTGCTCCAGTTTTACACATGCAGATCTTTTAAAGTTTGGGCTTTTTGTTTCAACATGATTTCTAATTTTCCCCCCTTTTACAAAACCATGATAGTGGTTTTTAGCGCAGGCCGGCACGCCGAATGCTCTGCATTGCTCCCGACACGCATAAAGTTCCTATGAACATCAAGAGCAGCACAGAGTATTCAGCGTGCCGGCCTGCGCTAAAAAACGCTATCATGTTTTTGTAAAAAGGGGGGTGGGGTGGGGGGATAGGGGGTTTTAATACCTCTCTGCTGCCCTGAAGTTCATAAATCTTTATAGGTTATAAATCATTCAAATAAACCCTGGCTATAGTATTATATAACATCTGAAAGACACATTTCTTATGATATAGTGATAAACTATTAGGGTCCTATTTACTAAAGTGTGATTGGGATTTTGTAGTTACTATCCCCTATCCTTTATTCTCCAGTTTTTTTGCTAACTCTGCCCTCTCTCGCCCCTTCCTGCATCGTCTTTTTATTTCCCCCTCTATTTTCAGTCTTCTGATCTGTATTTCTCTCTTGCCCTTCCATCAAGCAAATGCTCCCCCTTCTTTCCTCCAGCACCTCAACTCTCACTCTCTCCACCTCCATCCAAGATATCTCCCCATCACCTTACTCTTTTATCATATGCATCATTTCTCTGTGTCCCTCTATCCCCCTTCTGTGCCAGCATCTCCCCTATCTGCCTATTCCCCCAATGTCCAGGACCCCCTTTGTTTTTCTACTGCCTCTACCCCAAGTCAAGCAGCTTCCATCTGTCTCCCTATTTACCCCATGTCTGATTTTTACCATCACCCTACAACCCCCATGTCCAGCATCCTCCCATGTTCTTTTCTTCCTTATCTGATCTAGCAACTCCTTTCTTAAGCCAGCCAGTTCACCATCTTCCCCATCCCATCCCTCCCTTCCCCATCTTAATCCAGGATATCCCTTCTATCACCCTACTCCTTCCATGATCACTATCTACCCTCCACCCCCAAGCAGGCATATTCCCTTTCTTTTAATCCCCTATTCAGCATCTCACATCCCCTTCCATCCAGCATCTTCACCTTGTCGTCTCCCTACTCCCCCTCCACCATGTCCAGCATATCCCCTCTGTCTCCCTACTCTCTCTACCCATATCCAGCATCTCCCTTCTGTCTTTATACTCCACACTCTTCTGTTCAGCATTTCCCATGTCACTGTGCTCCCTGCAAGGTCCAGAATCTATCTTTATGTTTCTGTTCTTCCTACTCCCATATACGGTAGTTCTAGTAATTGTCCTCTCCCAAGCTGATCCATCATCTCCTTTCTGTCATACCAATCCCTCCTGTATCTACCGTCCTCTTTCTCCTCTCCGCTTTCCATAACAAACATATCACATTATTTACTTCTCCCCAAAATCCAGCATCTCTATTTCCCTCCCTTGGGTGGATGGCTGGCCCTGTCCCACATCGGGGCTAGCTGGCCCCGATTCACATCCTTTTATTCTTTACCTCTTCCAGTATTCGGCTGCTATCAGCCTTGCCTTTGACCCCGGTCCCGCTAAACTGGACAGCAACAATGAAGACAGAAGCCATGCCTATTCGCTATAGGCTCTACCAATCTCAATCCTGCCCCATCTGATATCAGGACCAGCAGAGCCTATAGTGAATAGGCAAGAGGAAGGCCCTGTCTTCATTATTGCCATCCAGTTTAGCGGGACCGGGGCTGAAGGCAGGGCTGATGGCAGCTGAGATGCCCAGACCGTGGGGCCCTCTGAAGCTGTGGAGCCCAGGGCAGCTGCCTTATTTGCCCTTCCCCCCCCCTCCAACACCGGCCCTGTACAGGAGGCAGCTTTCAAGCTTTGTTCAGAAGAAGAAAGTCTGTGGGCACTGTCTATCTGTGGTTACCTTTTGAAAACTGACCAAGGAAATTGTACCTGCTGTTTGTGCAGGTAGTTTTTCATGTACATTTTGAAAATGCAAGGATACATTACAGGGCTACTACTACTACTATTTCTATAGTACCACTAGACATATGCAGTGCTATATCCACATTATATGCAACTACTTTCTCTGTCTCTGGTGGGATCACAATCTAAGGTTTTATACCTGGAGCAATAGAAGGTTAAGTGATTTGCCCAAGGTCACAAGAAGCTGCATGGAAAATAAAAACCCAGTTTGTTTGTTTATTTATTTAGATTTTTATCCCGTCCTCCCAGTAGCTCAGAACGGTCTACAAGCAAACATGCACAGTGGAGTACATTTGGACAATACAAATGTACTCCACAATACAATACAACACAAATGTACTCCTTTACAGTAGTTTAAATACAAGGACTATACAGTAATTTAAGTACAGGTTACGAACGGACTGTACAGCAATTTAAGTAGAAGTTTCGAATGGGGAAGAGAGACTAGAGGGGAGGAGGGGTTTAAGGGGGGGGTGAAGCATAAACTGTGGTTGAATTTTAGTTGAAAGAAGGGTCTTTACCGCTTTCCGGAAGATCATCAATGAGTTCTGTAGTCTGATTTGTGTGGGGAGTTGATTCCAGAGTTGGGGGATGAAGTGGCTGTGGGAGCGTTTGCGGGCGGTTTCTGACAGGAGGGACCTTCCTGGGGGGATGCATAGGCGTTTCTCCATTTCTGAGCAGAAGGGGAGGGTGGGGGTGTACGGGGTTAGCTTGGATTTTATGTAGGTAGGGGTGGTGGTGGTGTAAATTCTTTTATGCGCTGTTACCAGGGCCTTGAATGCATAGCGTTGGTTAATTGGAAGCCAGTGTTCAGCTGGGCTGGGGAGATGGGACCGTGGTAGTTGAGGCTGTGTAGAAGGCAGATTGCTGCATTTTGTACCCGCTAGAGGCGCTTGAGATCTTTTTTGGCTACTCCATTAAATAGGGAGTTGCAGTAATCTATCCTGGAGAGGACATAGGCGTAAAGGAGTTGGGCTAGGTCAGATGTGGAGATGTAGGGTTTGATTCTTCTCAGTTGGCGGAGGTAGTAGAAGGAGGTGGAGACTACTTGAGATATGTGAGTGGACAGGGATAGGTGGCTGTCTAACGTTACTTATAGGCTGCGTACTTGGTCTGCTGCAGTTAATAAGGTGGAGTCCCAAGATAGTGTTGGATGTGTGTATTTGGTACTTTTTTCCCTGATCCATAAGAGTTCCCAGGGTGGGTTATAAACTTACATAAAGAACTATAACATTACATCAGGAAAACATACACCATCAACACAATTCAAAGCAAGAAATGCAAATCATAAAATACATAGACGACCAGCACCTTATTATCATCTTCTCCTTTTCATCAATAGCATAATCTCAAACCCTATAATTCCATTTCCTAGGCCCTATGCAATGGAATATACTGTCCCTAGATACTGTCGGTTTCAACTGCCTCATAGATGGAATTTGTAGCTCCAATTGTTCTGCAGATCGCAGTGGACGAGGTGGAACACGTGGCAGAATGCTCTCGATGAGATGTTTAGGAGCCAGATTGTGCAAGCATATATAGACATTTAGCAGTTCACCAAGATCAAAGCCTGCTGCACTAACCATTTGGCTAGTCCTCCATTCCTAACAGTGCTAGAGCAGCTGTAGTTGCAGCCCTTGGAATGGCTCTTCTTCATGCTTGAGAGGAGCCACAAGCACTAGGGGTCACTCGGAGAAATTGAAAGGGGACAGGTTTAGAACAAATGCTAGAAAATTCTTTTTTACGCAGAGGGTGGTAGACACATGGAACGCGCTTCCGGAGGAAGTGATAGGCCAGAACTCTGTACAGGGATTCAAGAAGGGTTTGGATAGGTTCCTGGAGGATAAAGGGATAGAGGGGTACAGAAAGAACTTGAGGTAGGTTATAGAAGTGGTCAGAAACCACTTCATAGGTCGCAGACCTGATGGGCCGCCGCGGGAGCGGACCGCTGGGCGAGATGGACCTCGGTCTGACCCAGTGGAGGCAACTTCTTATGTTCTTATGTTCTTACATGTATGAGAAATTGTGTGTGTAGAAGAACTTTGTAATAATTCTATTGGCTACATTGGGTAGTAATTTTCAGAAAAGCCTCTTTTCTGTGTAACTAAATAGATACTGACTACAGGGCTTTTTTTTTGCCTAGTTTACTTTCCATGTGTTTATCAATGGGGATCATTTTCAGTGAAGATAGATAGCCAGCTTATTTATTTAAATCAGTGGTTCCCAAATCTGTCCCTGGGGAAACCCCTAACCAGTCAGGTTTTCAGGATATCCACAATAAATATTCATGACATGAGAACAACCTCTATATTTTATTTAATCCATATAGTCAACACAAGAGAAAGCAAGTGTACATATCATAATTGAGTAGACAAACTTGCTTAAACTCGCTCTGCATAAAGTAGTTTTATCTGCATTGCACACTATCATTCAGATACAGACTCAGTGCTAAACACCCCAACATAGAAGATTTCTTCCAATCATAGGGCTGTAGCAATTTTAATTGTAGCCTAACTATAAATCATCAAAGGTAGAGAAAAAAGCTCCAAAGCATAAAAAAACTTCACTTCTTGCAAATGTAACTAGCCACCATGCAAGTGAAATAATAGTCCGGATGGAAGATACTGCTTATGCCGGTGAACATTTAAAGAGATATGCAGGGGGTCGGAATGGAGGAGAGGCACTGGTGCCCCCGCAAAGACAGCGCCTGGGGTGGTTCCCCCCCCTCAATATGCCACTGAATAGAAACCAGTATGAGCAATAACCAGGGTCCAGCAGATGAAGCACAATGTAAACTGATCATTTATCTTCAGAAATCTTCACCGCAATTCCTCACTCACTCCAACTCGTGTGCACACCTCCATCTGTCGAAGGGCCCCTTGTTTCAACACTGCAGCATCAGGGTTAACCATATTCCAAGGTTAGACTGGTTGAGGGTTCCCCAGGATAAACTTGGAAACCACTAATTTAAATAGCATTTAAATAAATACTTTTTTTCATCACTATTAAACATATAGGGCTAAAATTCTATATATGGTATCAGAAAAATCAGTATGTAATAAAAACACACTTAGTGTTATTCTATAAACAGTGCCTAAAGTTAGGTGCGGTATATAGGCTATGCCTAGTTGTTGGCCCTATGACTAAAATTTGGCCCTATGACTAAAATTTAGACATGACCATTTATGTCAACTAAAATCTGGTGTAAATGCCCGCGCCTAAATTCTGTGCAGATTGGGCATATTCTATAACAGTGTGTGTAATTTTTTGGAATGCCCATGACCCACCTATGCCCTTCCCATGACCATACACCCTTTTGAGATCCGCGCATTAGAATCTACATACACCACGTTATAGAATATGCTTAGAAAGTTAGAAACATAGAAACATAGAAAAAAAGCGGCAGAAAAGGGCTATAGCCCACCAAGTCTGCCCATTCCAGGTATCCCCCCCCCTGAATTTACTCCCTTAAAGATCCCACGTGAGTATCCCATTTTTTCTTAAAATCCGTCACGCTGCTGGCCTTTATCACCTGGAGTGGGAGTCTGTTCCAGTGATCCACCACTCTTTCGGTGAAGAAGTACTTCCTGGAGTCGCCATGAAACTTCCCTCCCCTGATTTTCAGCGGATGCCCTCTGGTGGTCGAGGGTCCCACGAGCCCGAAGATATCATCTTCTGACTCGATGCATCCCGTGATGTACTTATACGTTTCAATCATATCTCCCCGTTCTCTTCTTTCCTCAAGTGAGTACAGCCGCAATTTCTTTTGTCTTTCTTCATACGTGAGATCCTTGAGCCCCATTACCATGCTGGTGGCCATTCTCTGAACCGACTCGATCCTCAGCACGTCCTTTCGGTAGTGTGGTCTCCAAAACTGAATACAGTACTCTAAGTGAGGCCTCACCATGGCTCTGTACAACGGCATCATAACTTCAGGTCTCCTGCTGACGAAACTTCTGCGGATACACCCCATCATTTGTCTTGCCCTGGAGGAAGCCTTCTCCACTTGAATGGCAACTTTCATGTCCTCGCTAATGATCACTCCTAGATCGTGTTCCTCCGTGGTCCTAACCAAGGTCTCACCATTTAGTACATAAGTTCTACACGGGTTTCTCTTGCCCAGGTGCATTATCTTGCATTTTTTAGCATTGAAGCCTAGCTGCCAAGTGTTTGACCATTGTTCCAGTAGCAGTAGGTCGTGTGTCATATTATCAGGTAATAAGCATCTGCCTACTATGTTGCATAGTTTGGCGTCGTAGGCGAACAGTGATACCCTTCCTCTAAGTCCTTGCGTCATATCTCTTATGAATAAGTTGAATAGAATCGGGCCCAGGACCGATCCCTGCGGCACTCCACTGATCACGTCCGACGCTTCGGATGGGGTACCGTTTACCACCACCTTCTGAAGTCTGCTGCTCAGCCAATCCCCAACCCATGTAGTTAGAATGTCTCCTAATCCTATCGATTTCAGTTTGTTCAGTAATCTTCAATGAGGGACGCTATCAAATGCTTTACTGAAGTCTAAATATACCACGTCCAGTGACTCTCCGGCATCCAGTTGTCTAGTAACCCAGTCAAAAAAGCTAATCAGATTAGATTGGCAGGATCTACCCCTGGTGAACCCGTGTTGGTGTGGATCACGGAGATTTTCTTCATCCAGGATTGTGTCAATATGCTGTTTGATCAGTGTTTCCATGAGTTTACACACTATAGACGTGAGACTCACTGGTCTGTAGTTTGATGTCTCTGTCCTGCAGCCCTTTTTGTGGAGTGGGATTACGTTGGCGGTTTTCCAGTCCAAGGGGACCCTTCCTGTGCTTAGGGAAAGATTGAAAAGAACAGATAATGGTTCTGCCAGGACTTCCCTTAACTCCCTGAGCATTCTGGGGTGTAGGTTATCCGGTCCCATGGCTTTGTTTACTTTGAGTCTTGATAGTTCGTTGTAGACACTACTGGGTGTAAATTCGAAATCTTGAAACGGGTCTTTCTGGTTATCTCCCGTCTGAAGCTGTGGACCAGCTCCCGGCGCTTCGCGGGTGAACACTGAGCAGAAATATTGGTTTAGTAATTCTGCCTTCTCAGAGTCTGATTCAGCAAAGTTACCGTCCGATTGCTTCAAGCGTACTATCCCATCTTTGTTTCTTTTCCTGTCCCTGATATAGCTGAAGAAAGATTTATCCCCTTTCTTGATTTTCCGTGCTAGCTCTTCCTCCATTCAGAGTTTGGCCTCTCTGACTGCTGTTTTGACAGCTTTGGATCTGTCTCTAGATAGTCCTCTTTTGCCCCCTCTCTGCCTAAATGTTTGTAGGCGATAAATGCGTCTTTTTTCTGTTTAACTAGGTCTGAAATTTCTTTACTGAACCATTGGGGTCTTTTGTTTCTCCTGCGTTTACTTACTGTCTTTATGTATCGGTCTGTTGCTTCATGTAGTATGGACTTCAGAGACGACCACATATCCTCCACATTGTCAGTTTGTGCTTGTTTATGTAGTTCCTGGTGGAGGAAATCTGCCATGCGGTTGAAGTCTGCGCCTCTAAATTTGAGAACCCTTGTTGCTGTGTTTGTTTTTGGGAATCCTTTCTTAATACCCTGCCCCTCTCTATCTTCTCAGTCCCTCTCCTATATCCCTTCTTTGTAATTTCCTTTCCTCCTAACCTCTGTAAACCGTGCCGAGCTCTGCGCATGCGGAGATGGTGCGGTATACAAACCTAAGGTTTAGTTTAGTTTAGTTTAGTTTAAGGTTGAGCCATACCATATTATGGTCGCTGGAGGCCAGTGTGTCTCCTGCTGAGACTTCCGTGACACTATCTCCGTTGGTGAGGACTAGGTCTAGTAACGCCTGGTCCCTGGGCTCCAATACCAATTGCTTGAGGCGTGCACCTTTAAATGAGTTTAATATTCTTTTGCTGCTACCCGTAGTCGCGGAGAGTGTGTTCCAATCTGCATCTGGCATGTTGAAGTCTCCTAGCATTACTGAGTCCCCACGCAGTGTGATATTCTCTATGTCCTCGATTAATTCCATGTCTTTATCTTCCTGTTGCCTGGAAGGTCTATATATCACACCAAGGTATAGGCATTTTTCATTCCCTCTGGCCAGATTCGCCCAGAGGGATTCCCCGGTGTATCTAACATCTGTGATTCTGGTGGTTTTGATGCTTTCCTTAGTGTATAGCACTACTCCTCCTCCCAATTTACCCACTCGGTCGCAACGAAGTAGGTTGTACCCTGGTATAACCATATCCCACCCATGCGATTCCGTGAACCAAGTTTCGGATATCGCTATCACATCAAGATCGGCGTTTGTTATCTCAGTCTCTAATTCTAGAATCTTATTACCCAAGCTGTGTGCATTAATATACATAGCCCTCCATATCTGTGAAGAGTTTACTTTATTAGTTAGTGTGGCTCCTAAAAATTCAGTGATATTTCTCCCTGACTTATCATGGGTATCATTGGTACTTACCTTAGACTTGGTAGTGTGAGTGCGACTTGCCTCCTCAGGGTGGTTTCTTACTGATCTGGGATATAAGTATGTACCCTCCCCCGACTTACCTAGTTTAAAGCCCTGTGGAGTAGGCGGGCCAGTCGATGTCCAAATACGTTTCTACCTCTTCTGGTTAGGTGGAGTCCGTCTGGTCCTTGTAGTCCCTGGAGCGTCTCGCCGTGGTTTAGGAATCCAAAGTTCATTTCTATGCACCATCCTCGGAGCCATTCGTTAGTCCGTCGAATATGCTCTTCTCTAGCTCTGCCTTTGTTTCTTACTGGAAGAATTGACGAAAAGACCACCTGGGCTCCTATCTGCTTCAACTTCTTTCCCAGCGCTCCAAAATCTCTGGGGATGTTCTCTGCGGCATTCCTAGCAGTGTCGTTTGTGCCTACATGGATGAGAAACATGGGAAAATGATCATTAGGTTTTAGAATTTTGTCTAGGTTAGTGGTAATATCCTGGCTCCTGGCTCCAGGGAGACAGCAAACCTCTCTTGACTGCAAATTAGGCCTGCAAATCGGTCCCTCGGTGCCCCTTAGCATGGAGTCACCAATGACTACCACTCTTCGTTCCTTCCGAGGGGGCTGGTCTGCGTGCTCTGGATTTGATGTTGTGAGCTGGGTATCTTCATGAGTATGGAATATGTCATCACAAACTAACCCCTCCCCCTTTTACAAAACTGTAGTGTGGATTTTAGCCACGGTGGTAACAGCTCTGAAGCTCATAGAATTCTAAGCATCAGAGCTGCTACCACCACGACTGGCGCTAAAAAACGCTCCACAGTTTTGTAAAAGGGGGGATAAAATAGAAATACATAGACAAAGGTTAAGTTGAACCAGCAAGAAGCTGGAGTCTGCATAAAATGCAACACCACAGAAACAGTGACACATGTCTCCTAAAGCAATAAATAAATAGAAAATTTTTGTTCTACCTTTGTCTTCGCTGGTTTCTGCTTTCCTTATCTTCTTGTTACTCTTTTCCTTCCGTCCACTGTCTGCCGTCTCTCTGCCCCTCCCTATATGGCATCTTCTCTCCTTCTATGTCCCTTCCAGAAATTGTATGCCTCCCCCTTCCATCTCTCCTTTCACCTCCATTGGTCTGGCATCTCTCTCCTCTCCTTCCCTCTTCCACACCTCTCTCCTGCAATCCCTTTCTTCCTTCATTTTCCTTTTCAATTTATTTTCTGCATCCATCTAGATTATGTTCTTACTACCCTCTCATCAATTTCCATTTTTACTGTCTACCTACAGCTCGCCACCTCTTTCCCTCACCCCTCCAGTATTTCCCTAACTCAGTCCTTTTCCCCCATCATCTACCCTCTTCTCTCTCCCCACTTCCATCATCTGCCCTCTTCTCTCTCCCCTTTCTCCCCACTTCCATCATCTGCCCCTTCTCTCAATCTCTCCATCCACCACAGGCCCATCTTTCTCCCTTCCTCACCTTTCCGATTTTGGCAACAAGATCTGCAACCCCCCATCCTGCGATGACTTAAGATCGGCAACAGGCCTCCTTCTACCTCTGGCATCAACAGAACTTCAGATCAGCAACGCGGTAATCAGTCAAATGCGGAAACAGGAAGCTGAGTCAGAGGGAAGCTTTTGACGTGAGCACTAGAGAATGGCATGGGGAAAAATCTGTCCCCACCACTGCACCACTGCACTGTTATCTACTAGCTACAGCGTCCACTAAATTTCACAGCTGGTCTCACGCTATGGCTGCAAACCACCCTAAGGGAAGGCCAGTTCCCCCCGGAACTTGGCGAAATCATAATTACTCCCATACTAAAAGACCCCAAAGGCCCAATAGACAGCCCAACAAATTATAGACCAATCGCTTCTATACCTCTATACATCAAACTCATAGAGGGTCTAGTAGCACAATATCTCGCCAATTACCTAGAAGACCACCACATCCTACACCCTACTCAATCCGGATTCAGAACCAATCACAGTACTGAAACACTTCTGGTTTCCCTACTAGACATAGCCCGTCAGCACCTCAGCAAAGGAAATAAGTTACTAATCATCCAACTCGATCTTTCAGCAGCATTCGACTTAGTGACCATTCCATACTACTCCAGATACTAGATGCCATAGGAATATCAGGTAATGTTCGCAACTGGTTCCAAGGATTCCTCAAAACAAGATCATACAGAGTCAAGTCAAATGATCTTCTATCCGACTCATGGTCAAATCCCTGCGGAGTTCCACAAGGATCCCCTCTATCGCCCATACTTTTCAACCTCTTCATAGCATCCCTAGGCATGGCCCTAGACGCCCTAAACATTACATCCTTCAGCTACGCGGATGATATAACCATCCTCCTCCCCTTCGACATTCAAGACCCCACCTCCAACGGACGCCTGAAAACAACATTGGAAACTATAGAAAAATGGATGACGAACCACAAGTTAAAACTGAATGCGGAGAAAACCAAATTCCTACTACTAGAGAAGGAACAAAAACCATCCCTAACAGAACTAGATGTAAACACAATCAAATATCCAATACAGAATACTCTCAAAATTCTGGGAACACACCTAGACAGAGGCTGCACAATGCAAACACAAATACACAAAACCATAAAAAAAGCATTCTTCACCATGCGAAACCTAAGAAAAATAAGAAAATTATTTTCCAAAGAACACTTCAAGATCATTGTACAATCCCTCATACTCAGCTCCTTAGATTACTGCAACAGCCTCTACCTACCTTGCCCAAATACTATGATAAAACAACTACAGACCGTTTAGAACACAGCTATCAGACTCATCTACTCGCTCAGCAAATTCGACCACGTCACACCCGCCTATGTAGACTCTCACTGGCTTCCGATAAAAGCAAGAACTCAATTCAAACTCTACTGCTTACTTTTCAAAGTAACCCATGGTATGGCTCCCAATTACCTGAACAACCGTCTTTGCCGCTACCGACTACCCAGATCAAGAAGAACTCAGAATCTCTTCATCTTCCCCCCTCATAATGGTACCCGACGTAAGAAACTTTACGACAGCCTTCTAGCAACTCAGGCAGCGAAAATTGACCCCACCATCACCAAACTGATGATCAAAACAACAGACATCAAAGTGTTTCGGAAAGAAATCAAAATATTTCTTTTCAAAAAACACGTCCTTACTTAATATTCCCCTCCCCAATCACACATGCACTCTCCCCAGCAAATAACACACTAGTCATCCCCTTGAACCTCATTTACCAAAATATCCAAACTCCTAAATAAGCATCTCCCTTAGGTATCCATTTAACCTTCTCCTAAATAAGCATCTCCCTTAGGTATCCACTCAACTGATTCCTTCAAAGTTAGGTATCTTTCTTCAGTTGCCTATATTGTTTTCCCCACTGAACCTTGTAACTACTTGAACCCTGTCAAGCTATTCGATCGATAAATCCAGATATCTTATACTTGTATTTCTATACCACAACATGTAATTTACTTAAATTGTTGTAATGTAATTCTCTCAGTAATGTCCTGATCTCTTTTAACTGTAATCCGCTTAGAACCGCAAGGCACAGGCGGAATAGAAATCACAAATGTAATGTAATGCACCATCCCCTTCACTGCCCCGTCACCACCATTCCATTCACTGCCCCGTCACCGTCCCCGCAGCATCCATACAAGTCTCAGTACAGCAATATTTAGCTTATTCCTTCCTTATAAATCAAAGTTCTGGCTGCTGAACTGGAGAAAGAAATGTTCAGCTGGCAGGGCTTTGTTTATAAATTTTTATCAATACAACTAATATACTACTTTATCCTACTTTATCCTGTTGTCTGGTTTCTGCTTTCTTCATGTTCTCATTCAATTCCGTCCATCCACTGTCTCTCTTCTCTCTGCATCTTCCATTTGCTCTGTTACTGTGCCTCTCCCTTTCTCCCCTCTTCCAAATTGGTGTGGCACCCATCTTCTTCCCTCCGCTCCCCCCATAATCTGGCATCTCTGTCTTCTTCCCTGCCAGCGTCTTCTCCCCACTCTCTCTTCCCCATTTCCCTTCAGCTTCTTCTCCCCACTCTCTCTTCCCCATTTCCCTTCAGCGTCTTCTCCCCCGTCTGTCTTACCCATTTCCCTTAAGCGTCTTTTCCTCTCCACTCCACCTTTCCTCCTTCTCCCCTCCCCCACCCGCCTGACCGACCGACAACAGGCCCAGTCCAACAAACCTCCCTGCCCTGTGGCCACGAGTCTAAATTACCTTCTTACAGGCCGAGCATTGTAGTTGCATGTGGCTGCCGTAAAGATTGTCTCTGACGCAACTTTCGGTTGCGTCAGAGATGACCTTTACGGCAGCCACACACAGCTTCAATACTCCAGCTGTTGTAAGAAGGTAATTTAGACTCGTGGCCACAGGGCAGGGAGGTTTGTTGGACTGGGCCTGTTGTTGGTCAGTCGGTCGGGGGGGGGGGGAGGAACTGCCACGAAGGTAAAGGGACCTGGCCGGCTGTGCACCCCCCCTAAGGCTGCACCTGTGGTGGAGCACCCCCCGCTCCCCCTTGGTACGCCACTGGAAATACCATGATTCATTATTGGTTTAATTATGGGTTGATAATGAGTGTGACTGTTGGGCAGACTGGATGGACCATTCAGATCTTTATTTGCCTCATTTACAATATAGTCAGTGACTACCAGCTAAAGAATGACACAGGGACAAATTAGTCCCCGTTGACATGGAATCTATCTACATCCCTATCCCATCCCTGTGAGCTCTGTCCCAGCTACATCCCCGCAAGCTCTGTTCTCATCTGCAAAAGCCTCACATTTAAAAATCATAAGTGCCCAGGGCTAGTGCAGATGAGGACAGAGCTAACAGGGATGGGGAAGGGACAGGGATAAAACTCATGGGAATGGGACAGGGATGGAGACTGATCACACGTGGACAGAGACAAATTTGTCCTTGGTGTCATTCTCTACTACCAGCCATTGTCCAGATAATGGTGATATTCAGTCATTATCCAAATAATATGCATTTATATTGGAAAAGATGATCTGTATACCAACTAAATATTACCACAATCCAGATAATTTTTAGTCCTTCCCAGATCCACCCAGCCCAGCTCCATTTTATATGGATAGTGTGGGGTATGTGAGTCACATATTCAGCCCCATACATCCATATATATTTTGAAAACTTAACTGAGAGGAAGATTAATACAGATATCGGAGCAAGTGCCCATATAAAAACTAATGAATAATGGTCTAAAAAAGTCTCCTTAATCACTGGTTGTACCCTCACTTCTCTACAGCTGATGCACCATGAATTTTTCCTAGCCTGTAGTTCAATGATCTAACCACTAGGTGATACCTGAGACAGAGGCAGTACCAAACCAGAACTCTATCACTTCTTTCTCACAACTGCTCATTATTCCAAGGCAGATGTAACAAAGACAGACTTGGAAACTCAATGTTTACACCATTTTATAATGAAGATTTTGTTAAAAAAATCAATATCTAATTTTTCTATTACATTTCAGCGCTTCCTCTTCCTGTCCCTTCAGAATAACACTTTATTGATTCTGTCCTTAACGACTTAGAAATTTTTGTGATTTGTCAGTGGGAAATACTCAGTCTTGTATGGATTTCCTCCTGTTGGTTAAACGCCGATGGTGTACTTGGCGAATTAATAAAATGGCTTTGTAAATAAGCAAAAGTGAAGGCACTTTCAACATTTGTTTTGTAACCATTACTTTCTAGTGTCTACACAAAATTAGTTGGTAGGATTAAAGAATATATTCCTCTTTTATCCTGTGTCTGAGTACTTGATCACAGAGGCATAGTTTAATCCAGACATCAATAGCTCCTCATCAATTCAGTCAGATGCAGCTGTCAGAATGGACTTTTGGCTTGTTTAGTGCTTTATGCTTTATCCTTTTTTAGGGTCAGAGTATTTTCTTTGATTTTTTTTGTAATACTGAAAACTTTCTTAATCTTTTAGACTTCAGAAGCATCTGTTACAATTAAGTGGGGGAGGGGGAGCTTTTGATTTCAGAGTGAAGTTCTTTCAAATCCTTTGTACTAAGAAATGAGAAATGGGGTAATGTATACAGTATGTGTTATCAATTCTAAACTCTCCTGACGAAAGTTATCAAACACATACAAATGGAAGCCATTCTTAACTACTTTGGATGCAGTTTGCCTTTGAGGTTTCGTGTGTGGACTTTGTGGCTATAGGCTCTTATTAACAAATTACTTGTATTATATATGTGGATGCCAGTTAATTGTAGATTGAGCTATTGGGCAATGCAATGCAGAAGGGGTACCATATGTATGGGCGATATAGTAAAATCATGACTAGAAATTTAAACTCTTTCCCTTAACCTGTGTGTCAATATATTATGTTTTTAAAATATAAATACAGCTAAAACAAAACTTGCACCTAAAATATTTTGGGACTTTTTTAATGTTCAATAATTTTTATTTATTTATAATAAAACAGACATCGAAACATGACGGCAGATAAAGGCCAAATGGCCTATCCAGTCTGCCCATCCACAGTAACCATTATCTCTTTCTCTCTCCGAGAGATCCCACATGCCTATCCCAGGCCTTTTTGAATTCAGACACAGTCTCTGTTTCCACCACCTCTTCTGGGAGACTGTTCCATGCATCTACCACCGTTTCTATAAAAAAAGTATTTCTTTAGATTACTCCAGAGCCTATCGCCTCTTAACTTTATCCTATGCCCTCTCATTGCAGAGTTTCCTTTCAAATGAAAGAGACTCAATTCATGCACATTTATATTACATAGGTATTTAAACGTCTCTATCATTTCTCCCCTCTCCCGCTTTTCCTCCAAAGTATACAGATTGAGATCTTTAAGTCTGTCCCCATAACCCTTATTATGAAGACCACACACCATTTTAATAGCCTTCCTCTGGACCTACTCCATCCTTTTTATATCTTTTTGAAGGTGTGGTCTCCACAATTGTACACAATATTTTAAATGAGGTCTCATTAGAGTCTTATACAGAGGCATCAATACCTCCTTTATCCTACTGGCCATACCTCTCCCTCACCATATATACAATAAGGGGCTCATAATCGAAAGAGAAAAACGTCCAAAAATCAGCCTAAGTCCGGCACTTGGATGATCATAAACAAAAGACGTCCAAGTGCCGATAATCAAACCGGGTTTTTGACGTATTTCTAAATGACCTAGGCCTTCATAGTGCCACTGAATGACCATAGCTAAATGGGGTGTTTCAGGAGGAGTGTCGAGGGCAGGATTTGGGTGGGACGTGGACAGGCTTAGACTTAGTCGTACTGCATGTATAACCGAAAGTTATACAGCACAGATCGACGGAATTTGGACGTTGTGACTTAGACCATTTAAAACATGGTCTAAGTCACAAAAACCCACCTAAAATGACCAAATAAGCACTGCAAACACATAATACAGATCTCCACATACTACCCCAGTGATCACCGACCCCCCCCTAAAAATATTAATCACAACTTTATGCCTCCAGAATATCATCACCTGGCAGACTGGCATAGGAAAGCCTAGTTGTGCTGCACAGAGGCGTCTTAAACCTTCTTGGGGTTGGGTTAGGGACCCATACAGAGGTGGACCATACCCATAAACCTCTGTAATCTCTGCATTGAGATTGAAACATGTCCACTCCCCTATACACCCCCAAAACCCATTTTTACTAGCATATAAGTGACTCCTGCAGCCATAAGGGCTATTGGGGTGGTAGATAAGTGGGTCTAGGGGATTCTGGAGGTGGTTTGGGGGGCTCACCATGACCTATAAGGGAGCTGTAGTGAGATGAAGACATGGCACCCTTTTTGTGAAGTTCACAGCAGTGCCTTATAAGGTACCCCACTATTTAGGTGCCATGTCTGGGTGTTCAGTCCATCACTTTTCAGACCTCTTCCATGTCCAACAGAGCTTGTTCTAGGCGCTTTTGACTTGGATGAAAAGTTGGACGAAAATGTGGTATAAAGATGGACGATTTAGTGGCTTGGACGATCAGATCATCAGGACGTATAGTTAGATGATTTTCAAAACGGAAAAAAAAATTGAACATATTTTTTTGAAAATGTGTCCTAAGCTAATTTTTACTTTGGATGACTTGGACGATAACGGACTTAGACGTTCCTTTTGATTATGCCCCTCCACGTATTCAGAGTACAGTACACAATAAAATCTTAATAATACATAGTATCGAAAATAATTTCCAGACAATATGGCCCAGATTCTGTATAGGACATCAATCCCGGGCATCCTATACAGAATCGGGCCTATACCCGCCCAAAGTTAACCCGATTCTGTAACCGATGTCCATGTTGCAGACGCCGGTTACAGAATCGGGTTTAACGTGCCCAACATCCCTCCCCGGACCCTTCCCAACGGCCCCCCCGATGATCGCCGGCAGGAGGGTGCCCAACTCCTCCTGCCGGACCCCCCAATGCCCCCTAAGATCGCCGGCAGGAGGGTACCCAATCTCTCTTGCCGACCCTCCAACAGCCCTCCCGACGATCGCGGCAGGAGGGTGCCCAACTCCTCCTGCCGGACCCACCAACGCCCCCCCTAAGATCGCCGGCAGGAGGGTACCCAACCCCTCCTGCTGACCCCCCAATGGCTCCCCCTAAGATCACCGGCAGGAGGGTGCCCAACCCCTCCTGCCGGACCCCCCCAGCGAACAACACCACCCCGTAACCCCCCCTTGACCTTACCAGCAAGTTGGACCGGACTGCTCCTCGCCTTAGGTGCCTGGACCAATCAGGTCCTAGGATCCTGTGGGTTAGGCAGGGTAGGGGCAGGCCCGCCTCATTTGGATGGAGGCGGGCCTGCTGGCTGGACGTGTAAGGAGCCGTCCAGTCCAACTTGCTGGTAAGGTCAAGGGGGGTTCCGGGTTGGTGGTGTTCGCTGGTGGGGATCCAGCAGGAGGGGTTGGGCACCCTTCTGCCAGTGATCTTAGGGGGGAGCCGTTGGGAGGGGTCGGCAGGAGGGGTTGGGCACCTCCTGCCGTGATCGCTGGGGGAAGGGGAGACTTTTGCGGCTTTAGCCGCAGCTGTTATACTAATCACGGCAGGGAGATCCTTGCCTCGATTAGGTACAGCGGCCGAGTCTACATACCATGTAGGCCAGCATTTTGCTAGCCTACATTGTAAGCGTCTCCCGTTCTGCTAGGGAGACGCCTAGGACCAGCTAGGTTCGCTTAAGGCTACTGCCTAGCCTTAGGCGAGCTTAGGTGGCTTGTGGGCCTCTCTAGGCTCCCTGGAAGCGCCTTCAATATAGGCGGCCAGCCTGGGAATCATTTTTTTTTTTTAGATTAGACAGCTGTAGGACGCCTAAAGCTGCCTACAATCGGGAGCACTTTGCAGAATCAGGGCCTATATGTCAAAAATGAACCATAAGAGTAAAAAAAAAAGCAGAAAAAAAATGCTAAAATAGAAAATAGAATAGAAAAAGCAGCATGGATGTACACCATAAACAACAATATGGATGATAATAGTATTAATTTGTTAATTTGTTAATGACTGACGTTAATGTTTTTGGGTACAGCTGTATTGAATAAGAAGATTCCACGTTTTCCTACATGACCTCAATGCACTCAACTTCAGCAGCAATCTGCTCATATTTGACAGTGATACTTACTAAATTCCACCAGGTGATATACTTCACCGCAGAAGTATCCTTCCAGTGTTGAATAATGCCTTTAATTGCTAGCGTTAATAGTAATTTCGCCTGATCGTCTGCCAAGTTTAGAGGAAGACCTTGATGACCCAGGATAATGATTTGTAGAGTTAGAGGTTCATTAATGTGAAGAAGAGAGCAAATAGTGTCCCAAACCCGACTCCAAAACACTTGTACCTGCACACAGCAGTAAAGTAAGTGGGAGAGAGTGCCAGTTTTTTCGATGACAAGACCAGCATTCATGTGATTTAAAATTAGCATTAAGCTAATTAAGCTTAGATAATTTATATGGAGTCCATATAGCTTTATGTAGAACAAAAAACATTGACTGTATTAACGCCACTGATTTAAGCGATTTATGTATTAAGGACCAACTTTGTTCCCAAACTTCCACCCGGAAGTCTTTCTTAAAATCAAATTGCCATGTCAATTCTGTACTGCTGGGATATGTAAACAAAATATTTTGCAGAACTTTTGTAGCAACAAGATATAACACCTTTTTTCAAATTAATCATTCTAACAAGGGACAACAGACCCGGATCCAATGTGCTGAGTGACACACGGCCTCTTTTACAAAGCCACGCTAGCGGCTGCCGCACAGCTTCGGGGCCATTAGCGCAGCACAGCCGCTAGTGCGGCTTTGTAAAAGAGGCTGATAGTTTTAACATATAGTACTGAGTGTGTGGTAGGTGAAACTTGAACTGTAACTCCTGAAAATTGTACCATTTGTTATCATTCCATAAGTGTTTGAGTAACCAAATTCCAGCTTTTTGTCACATAGGCCAATGCAGAGGCTTACCTTGAATTTTAATGTTACCATTTTTCCGAATAGGTACGTCATAAGTGAAAATCCAATTATTCGTCAAGCACGTTTCAATCGACCTCACAGCTTGTATTACACTACTAGCTTTATAGCCCGTTACATTAAAGGGTACTAGAATATATGTGTGTGTCTGTCTTCATTTCTTTCTCTCTCTGTCTCCTTAGCCGCTTTTTTCTGTCCATTCTCCCTTCTTTTTACCTCCCATGTGTCCACCACCACCCCTTCACTGCTCCCCTTATCCAGCAGCAGCCCTTCTCCCTTTGTTTTACCTCTTCCTGTCCATCAGCACCTCTTCCTGCTCCCCCTGTCCAGCAGTAGGCCTCCCTTCATTTCCCCCCCGTGTCCATCATCACCTCTTCCTGCTCCCCCTGTCCAGCAGTAGGCCTCCCTTCATTTCCCCCCCCCCCCGTGTCCATCATCACCTCTTCCTGCTCCCCCTGTGCAGCAGGCCTCCCTTCATTTCCCCCCCCTGTCCATCAGCACCTCTTCCTGTTCCCCCAGTCCAGCAATAAGCCTCCCTTCCTTTTTTCCCCCCCCTGTCCATCATCACCTCTTCCTGCTCACATTTCCCTCCCCCTCCAGGTCCCTGTGCAGCAGTAGCAGCATTTTTCCCCCACCCCCTTCCCTACTCTTACCACGATGTGGCCTGCTCCTTTTGGCCCCTCCGCCTTCCATTCCCGCGGTCTGGCCTGCTCCAAGGGCCCCCCCCTTCCCTTATTGTGTTCCCCGCAGGCAGGTCCAGCTTCTCCCTTCACGTTACCTTTTTTTCATTCTGTTGCCCTCCATCGCGTGGCTGCCTGCCTGGTCCCATTGAGCGGTTCGCGGCTGAAGTCTTTTTTGTTGGCGCTTCCCTGCCCTGTGTTTGTTTTGGTGTTTGTCTCTTTGGCTGATGTATGTGGATTTTTTTTTTTTCTGTGTCTCTCTCTCCTTTTATTTTTTTCTTTCTTTCAATCTTTCTCTATTGCTCCTTGTCTTTAAGGGTTTTTTTTTTTCCTGTGTGTGTCTTTCTCTGTTTGTATATGGAGGTGTCATATGTGACCTATTTATTTATTTTTTTTTTAATAACTGAAGTTTCACAGAGTATATTTTTTTATGTATATTACCAGCATTTCTTCCCTCTCCATTTAGAATATATGTGTGTGTGTCTGTCTTTATTTATTTTTCTCTCTCCTTAGCCGCTTTCTGTATTTGTATCTTTCTTTCTTTCTTTTTTTTCCTTGGCTGCCCACCACTATCCCTTGCCTGCTCCCCCTGTTCATTCTCCCTTCCTTTTACCTCCCCTGTGTCCTCTACCACCCCATCACTGTTCACCTTATCCAGCAGCAACCCTTCTCCCTTTATTTTACCTCCCCCCTCTTCCTGCTCTCTGTCCTGGAGGCCCACTACCGACAGAAAGGAAGTTTAAGTTGTTTCATCCCTGTTCATGTTCACAGTTTCTGCTATTTTTGTCACCTACCATATGTTCCTCACATGGTTAAACTGCAGTGCCCTGTCCTCAACAAATAAAACGTAACCGATTTAATTACCGTATTTTTTGCTCCATAAGATGCACTTTTTCCACTCCCCAAAAAGGGTGTGTGTCTTATGGAGCGAATATACCTCTGCGCCTCCCGGTGTTCTGTTGCTGCTCGTTGCCACCCCACCATCCCCTCACCGCCCTCTGACTTGCTCACCATTGCAGGAAAGGAAGAGAAGGACCAGCGGTCTGCAAGTCTTGCCCCGATGTCAATTCCCATCGGAGAGAAGGTCCAGGCCCAGGCCCAGACCTTATCTCTGACATCAGAATTGACGTCAGAGGAAAGCTTGTGGGCCCAATTGCAAGCTGCCGGTCCTTCGTGGAGTTGCGTGCAGGAGTCAGCCGTCGCTTTGCCCTGTCGGAAGCAGGAGTCAGCCGCTGCCGTGTCGGTAGCGGCATCGGGTGTGCTCTGCGGTCCAGGAATGCAGGAGCCTCGTTTTGAGTGTGTTGCAGTCCAGGCCTTGAGGATCATGGCAGTGAGGAAGGCATTGTTTGCTGGCCGCTGGAAGGAGGGGGGAGTGATGAGGCAGCGTTGCATCTGGATTGTGAGCAGCCCTGCTTTCGGTCCTGTCTCAGTCCCACTAAACCGGCTGGCAATAACGAAGCCAGACAGCACGGGGGCTTTCCCTCTTGCTAAATCGCTATAGGCTCTGCCGGTCTCGATCCCCCCCTCAAAATCAGGAAGTAACTTCAGAGATGGGCAGGATCGAGACCGGCAGAGCCTTTAGCAATTTTGCAAAAGGGAAGAACCCATGGCACCTGGCTTTGTTATTGCCAGCTCGGCGGCGATGCTTGTGGCAGCCGTTGTGAAGGGGCGGCGTGGTGCGGTGTGTATTGTGAGGTGGAGAGCAGGGAAGGGCGCGCATGCGCACTTGTCTTGCCACATCCCGACAGAAAAGGGATCAGGGAACACGCGAGGCAAGTGCGCATGCGCGGCTAGCATTTTATTATTTAAGATGAACAAGTTTATCTTGGCTATGCTGTCTCCCAAGTGTAGAAAATGGAATAAGATATAATGGATAGCCATCCAGTGGCGTACCTAGCATATATGACACCTGGGGCCCATCATTTTTTCATCTGTATGAAAACATGATTTTTAGTAACAATCCAAACGTCACACATGAGTACATAGGAAAAGGCAGCATCTTACATACTGCAATGAGCAGTACAACATCAATACACCTAGAATTTTATTGCCCAGGCTATGTATGTTAATGCACACAGCCTGGGCAATAAAATTCTAGAATTAGAGACTGAAATAATAAACGCTGACCTAGACGTGGTAGCAATATCAGAAACCTGGTTCACAGACTCGCATGGGTGGGATATGGTTATACCAGGCTACAATCTACTACGTCGCGACAGTGAGGGCAAGTTAGGGGGAGGGGTAGCACTATACACTAAGGATAACATCAAAACTACCAGAATTACAGATGTTAGTTACACTGGGGAATCCCTCTGGGTGAATCTGGCCAGAGGAAATGAAAAATGCCTATACCTTGGTGTGATATACAGACCTCCAAGACAACAGGAAGACAAAGACCTAGAACTAATCGAGGACATAGAGAACATCACTCTAAGGGGAGACACAGTACTGTTAGGGGACTTCAACATGCCTGATGTAGATTGGAACACACTCTCCACGACTACGTGTGGCAGCAAAAGAATTTTGAACTCCATAAAGGGTGCACGACTCAAGCAAATAGTGTTGGAGCCCACCAGGGACCAGACGATACTAGACCTGGTACTCACCAACGGAGATAGCGTCTCGGATGTCTCAGTCGGTGATACACTGGCCTCTAGCGACCATAATATGGTATGGATTAACCTCAAGAAAGGTTTCTCCAAGTCAAACACAGCAACGAGGGTTCTCAACTTTAGAGGCACGGACTTCAACCGTATGGGAGATTTTGTCCATCAGGAGTGACATAAACAAGCACAACCTCACAATGTGGAGGATATGTGGTCGACTCTGAAGTCCACCCTACACGAAGCAACAAACCGCTACATAAGAACAATAAGAAAGCACAGGAAGAACAAAAGACCCAAATGGTTCAGTGCAGAAATTTCAAGCCTTGTTAAAAAGAAAAAAGAAGCATTTATCACCTACAAACATCTAGGCAAACGAGAGGCGAAAAAAGACTATCTAGACAGATCTAAAGCTGTCAAAATAGCAGTCAGAGTGGCCAAACTCCGAATGGAAGAAGATCTAGCACGGAACATTAAGAAAGGGGATAAATCCTTCTTCAGCTATATAAGTCACAGGAAAAGAAACAAAGATGGGATAGAACGCCTGAAGAAATCGGACGGTAGCCTTGTAGAATCAGATTCTGCCAAGGCAGAATTACTAAACAAATACTTCTGCTCGGTCTTCACCTGTGAAGCGCCGGGAGCTGGTCCACAGCTTCAGACGGGAGACAGCCAGAAAGACCCGTTTCAAGACTTCGAGTTTATGCCCAGTAGCATCTACTACGAACTATCAAGACTCAAAGTAAATAAAGTCATGGGACCGGACAACCTACATCCCAGAGTGCTCTGGGAATTGAGAGAAGTCCTGGCAGAACCATTATCTGTTCTTTTCAATCTTTCCCTACGCACAGGAAGAGTCCCCTTGGACTGGAAAACCGCCAACGTTATTTCACTCCACAAAAAGGGCTGCAGGACAGAGACGGCAAACTACAGACCCAGTGAGTCTCACATCTATAGTGTGCAAGCTCATGGAAACACTGATCAAACAAAATCTTGACATAATCCTAGATGAGGAAAACCTACGTGACCCCCACCAGCACGGGTTCACCCAGGGCAGATCCTGCCAATTGAACCTGATTCGTTTTTTTGACTGGGTTACTAGACAACTAGACACTGGGGAGGCACTGGATGTGGTATATTTAGACTTCAGTAAAGCTTTTGATAGCGTCCCACACCGAAGGCTATTGAACAAGCTGAAATCGATAGGATTAGGGGACACTCTAACTACATGGGTTGAGGATTGGCTGAGTGGCAGACTTCAGAGGGTGGTGGTAAACGGTACCCCATCCAAAACGTCAAACATGATCAGTGGAATGCCGCAGGGCTCGGTCTTGGGCCCGATTCTATTCAACTTATTCATAAGAGATATGACCCAAGGACTTAGAGGAAAGGTATCACTATTCGCCGACGACGCCAAACTTTGCAACATAGTAGGTGAAAGCAGTTTGCCTGATAATATCATGCAGGATCTACTGCTGTTGGAACAGTGGTCAGCAACATGGTAACTAGGCTTCAATGCTAAAAAGTGTAAGGTAATGCACCTAGGTAAGAAAAACCCGCACAGAACTTACGTACTAAATGGTGAGACCTTGGCCAGGACCACGACGGAACGTGATCTAGGGGTGATCATTAGTGATGACATGAAGGCTGCCAAGCAAGTGGAGAAAGCTTCCTCCAGGGCAAGGCAAATGATGGGTTGTATCCGTAGAGGTTTTGTCAGCAGGAGACCTGAAGTCATGATGCCGCTGTACAGGTCCATGGTGAGGCCTCACTTGGAGTATTGTGTTCAATTCTGGAGACAACACTACCGGAAGGATGTGCTGAGAGTCGAGTCGGTTCAACGCATGGCCTCTAGGATGGTCTTGGGGCTAAAAGATCTCACATATGAAGAAAGACTGAATAAACTGAGGCTGTACTCACTTGAGGAACGAAGAGAGAGGGGAGACATGATTGAAACGTTTAAGTACATCACGGGCCGTATCGAGTCAGGAGAAGATATCTTCTACCTCATGGGCCCCTCGACCACCAGGGGGCATCTGCTGAAAATCAGGGGAGGGAAGTTCCATGGCGACTCCAGAAAATACTTCTTCACCGAAAGAGTGGTGGATCATTGGATTGAGGCCAACAGCGTGTCAGATTTTAAGAGAAAATGGGATATTCACATGGGATCCCTAAGGGAGTGAAACCAGGGGGCGGGTATTTGGAATGGGCAGACTTGGTGGGCTATAGCCCTTTTCTGCCGTCTTTTTCTATTTTTCTATTCTATTGTAAAACTAAACAAGCCAGACTAGTACAGATCAATCCTGCAGTCAATACTAACAAAAACCCATGTCTTTCGAACACACAAAATACCTTTGCCTAGTATGGAATATGTAATCACAAACTAACCCCTCCCTCTTTTACAAAACTGTAGTGTGGATTTTAGCGACGGAGGTAACAACTCTGATGCTCATAGAAT
The DNA here is from genome assembly GCF_902459505.1 of Geotrypetes seraphini. Taxonomy (NCBI): domain Eukaryota; kingdom Metazoa; phylum Chordata; class Amphibia; order Gymnophiona; family Dermophiidae; genus Geotrypetes; species Geotrypetes seraphini. The sequence goes on along the minus strand of NC_047086.1, from coordinate 304,894,628 downwards.
TCTGAGCATCAGAGCTGCTACCACTACGGCTGGTGCTAAAAAACGCTCCACAGTTTTGTAAAAGGGGGATAAAATAGAAATACATAGACAAAGGTTAAATTGAACCAGCAAGAAGCTGACTCTGCATACAATGAACCATAGAAACAATGACACGTATCCTAAAGCAATAAATAAATAGAATTTTTTTTTCTACCTATGTATTCTGTGGTTTCTGCATTCCTCATCTTCTTGTAACTCTCTTCCTTCCATCCACTGTCTGCCGTCTCTCTTCCCCTATATGGCATCTTCTCTCCTTCTATGCCCCTTCCAGAAACTGTATGCCTCCCCCTTCCATCTCTCCTTTCACCCCCATTGGTCTGGCATCTCTCTCCTCTCCTTCCCTCTCACATACCTCTCCTCTGCAATCCCTTTCCCTTTTTTCCCTCATTTTCCATTTCAATTTATTTTCTGCATCTGTCTAGATTACGTTCTTACTACTCTCTCATCAATTTCCTTTTTTACTGTCTACCTAAAGCTTGCCACCTCTTTCACTCACCCCTCCAGTGTTTCCCTTTCTCCCCATCATGTGCCCTCCTTTTATTTATCCCCTCCTTCCATCATGTACCCTCTTTCTCTAACCTTTCCATCTAGTAACTTCTCCTCTCTCTCTCCACTTCCATCCAGTGTCTGCTCCCCTCTTTCTCTCCTCCCATTTCCTTCCTGCATTTGCTCCCTTATCTCTCCCATCTGCACTTCCATTAGGCATAGGCTCCCTACTACCATCCAATGTCTGCCCTTTCTCTCTCCATCCACCCCTCTTCAATCAGCATCTGCCCCCTTTCTTTCCCTCCAATATCCTTCCCCCTTATGTCTCTCCCCTTTCTCTGTACATCAATTCCATTAGCACCACCCTTCCATAACACCCTGCCCCCTTTCTTTCCCTCCACCACTCTTCCATTCCAGCAGTCCTGCTCCTTTCTCTCCCTTCATGCAGCAAGGTCCCGCGATGACTGTAGCTGCCGGTTGCCAGACCATCCCACTCCGACATACTTGCTCTGGAGTGGACTCGGCAGCTGCATGCTAGAAGGTCCCACGATGATTCGTCTACTGGCTCTGCTCCGGAAGAAGTAAGTTACGTTGGAGGGGATGGACCCGGCAGATGCAGGGAGTTGCGGCAAAGTCCCGCAATGACTGCGTCTGCTGGGTCCACCCCCTCTGACGTAACTTACTTCTTCTGGAGCAGAGCCGGCAGATGAGTCATCACGGGACCTTCCTGCACCTCAGCACGGCTGCCGATTCTGCTGCAGAGAAAGTAAGTCAGAGGTAACGTGACCATTTATTTTTTTCATCAAAAGGGGACATCTATTAATTGACTGTGTATCCTTTCTTTCATTTCTTTCTTTCTACACTCAGGTCCAACAATTGTCCCTTTCTATTCCCTCCCTCTTTCCTTCCCATGTCCTTAGTGCCCCCAGTGCCTCCTTCCCATGTCCTTAGTGCCCCCAGTGCCTCCGTCCTGTGTCCTTAGTGCCCCCAGTGCCTCCGTTCTGTGCCAATAGTGCCCCCAGTGCCTCCTTCCTGTGTCCTTAGTGCCCCCAGTGACTCCGTCCTGTGTCCATAGTGCCCCCAGTGCCTCCTTATGTCCCCCACTGCCTTCCAGGTTTTGTCCACCCCCAAAGCCAGCTTGCTTTCCTGCCTACCTATCTCCCTCCCTCCCTGACGAGCTAAAGCCAGCCAGCTTGCCTGCCTACATCCTTCCCTCTCTGCCGCAGAATAAAAAAAGCTTTCCTCCTTCCTTTCCCCCGGTCCGCGCTTCTGCAGTCTTACCTCCCCGCTGCTGCTGCTAATCGCCGACAAGAAGTCTTCTTTCCGACATCAGTGTTTGGCTGGCCCGGAACGTCCTCTCCGGCGTCAGAATTGACGTCAGAAAGAAGACTTCTTGTCGGCAATTAGCAGCCGCAGTGGGGAGGTAAGACTGTAGTGGCATGGACCGGGGGAAAGGAAAGAGATGCAGTTCCAGTTGCACAGTAGGGAAGGAGGACCCGGACCTGGCCGGCTGTGCACCTCCCCAAGGCGTGCACCCGGAGCGGAACGCCCCTCGACCCCCTCTTGGTACGCCACGCCCATTTTGCCGAAGTTGCACGTATCCAATTAGGCGTATCATTAGTAATTTTGGATACAGCAAACCAATTCGAGATTTGTTTAATTATATGTGCCGTATGGTACTCAAAAAAATGGGAAGTTCACACCACCTGCTTGTTTTCCAGCTTTTAATTTTTTCTGTGAAATCCTAGGGGGTTTGTCATTCCATAAGAAATTAGATACTAATTTATCAATTTTATGATAAACTGTAGGTTTGAAGTAAATGGGCAACATCTGAAGCTTATAATTAATTTTGGGTGAAATTATCATCTTGATGGTATCAAGCCGGTCCCACCAAGAAAGTCTAAGTGGTGACCATTTTTTCGTTAGCTCTTGAAAAATTATAATTAAAGCCTCCTCATTTAATTGCATGGTTTCCTGTATAGTAGGTCCGAAAAGAACACCATTTTGAAGAGGTGGGCCTGCTGGCTTGTGGGATTAGAGGGGGAGGGGGTCATCAGAGGCATGGGGGGTCTTCGGGGGCACGACTAGAGCATGGGGAGGTGTCGGGGGGGGGGGGTCACTTGAGGGCAGCGGCAGAAGGAAAAGGCATCATTCCTGGTGTTCGGGGGGGTTTGCTTTATGACAGTGGCAGGAGGGAGTGGGCAACCCTTCCACTGCCAGGGCGGGGGGCTTCGATTTTGGATCTTTTTTTTAAATTTGTAGGTTTATTCTGCGCATATGCTGATCACTATCACCGCCGATCAGCACAAGCAAATTTAGCGACCCTCCACAACTCTCCATGAACCTCATTTGCATGCGTGGTTTTTAAATGAATGATTCGCCTTTTTGAAATTGTTGCAATAGCTGCCGGGGCAGCGGCCCATCAGATTATACCGCAAACATTTGAGAATCTTCCTCTGAATACCCTTCTGGTACTGGTATCTGTCCTACATTTTTCTTGATGAAGACCTAAGCAAAGAATTCATTTAATTTCTCCGCTATGGACTTGTCTTTCCTGAGTACCTTGTCTCAGCTATTCAATTTTCCTAGCTATGAAAGGCCCCTCCTTCACTCATAAGGCCAAAAGACTGGCAGAATGCTTCTGCAATGAAGTGTCAAAACATTTTGGGCCATTCAATGGCATAGTAAGGGGGGGGCATCCACCCTGAGCACCATCTTGGTGGGGCGCCCTTCCTCATCTCTGCCTCCCACTCCTTCTCACTACTCCCCTTGCCACATGTGCCTTCACTCCCCCTGCCCATCGTACCTCTTGCTCTTCGCCAGCATGAGCAACAACTTCAACCTGCCGCCCGCACCTGCATCAGCTATCCCTCTGATGTCATTTTCAGGCCCTGCTCCTAGGGAGTGATGTCAAAGGGAGAGCCGACCCTGGTGCGAGCAGCAGGTTGGAGTTGCTGCTCACTCTGTCAAAGAACTAGAGGTATGACAGGGAGAAGTGAAAGTGCGCACGCAGCAGGGGGGCAGGGAAGGAGCGGGGTGGGGGCAGAGAAAAGGGAAGGGGAGGGGTGCCACCACCCCAGGCTCCTCTTACCCTCACTACACCACTGGGGCCACTTTTACAAAGCCACAGTAGCAATTACCTTACAGCAAATGTGATGCAGCCCATTCTATTCCAATGGGCTGCATCACAATTCTCATACCAGGACTTGCCTTCGGCTTTGTAAAACGGGCCCTTCATTTCTTGCCTGGCCTTTTCTTCTTTGTTGAAATCCAGTTGCCTGGAGTTTCAACTATATGCTTATTCTTTGGACTGAGAGTCTACCTGCTTGGCGAGCAAGTTTCTAAATGTCATGTCTCATTCTCCCTGGCATACCATAAATACTCAAATATAAGTCGATCTGAGTATAAGATGAGGTACCTTTTTTCCCCATTCAGTGGCTCAGCGCTGGGTAGGAGCAAGGAAAAGTTGCTCATGTCTGGTACACTGCTAGGCCACGAGAACTCAGAGGTGGCCATTTAGGGACAGACTCAGCGTGGGGCAGGAGCGCAGAAATCTCGCTTCTGCCTGGTACACCACTGGACCACCAGGGTTTTAAAAAGGTACATGTGGGAGGCAGTAGGAAGGTAAAAAAATTGGTACAGTCTGCCAGTACAGGAGACAGGAGGGATCCTCCTTGTCTCGGCCAACCCCACTAGGCCATATGAAAGGCCCGGTGAAGGCCTGCAACCAGGGCAGGATTAACCAATAGGCCAGGTAGGCACGTGCCTAGGGCCCGAAATGGTCGGGGGGGCCCGATGAAGGAGGGCATCAACATTGTTTTTTCCAAACAGCGATGGGCCCCTTCAGCATCGATTGGCAACGCGGGCACCCCTCCCAATTGGCAACACGGCCCCCCCATCGACGGAAAGTAAGACAAGCAAGCAACGCAGGTAAGAAAGGCAACGGGAACTGTAATTGTGCAAACGGTGCTGCTTGCCCAAAGCTTCCATCTGACGCAGCTTCCTGTTTCCGCCTGGGCGCATGGTGGGGCGGGGCGGGGCAGGGAGGCCCAGTGTACTCTTGTGCCTAGGGGCCCTTGACGAATTAATCCTGCTCTGCCTGCAACAAGTCCAGGAGGGGGATGATTGGACGATGACCTGAATATAAGCCATCTTTTTGGCCCCAAAATCTCGTTTTATATTCAAGTATATACGGTATATTTCTTTCTATTTCTACCTTACCAGTAAAAGTCATGAATTACCATTTTTCTTTCCCAGGTGGATAACCTTCTAATCCAAGGCCTCCTATGCACCTTTTCTATACCAGATTTAATAGCAAATGTCTAATCATCAACACTGATAACTCATTACACTGAAGGATTAAATAAGCCCTACTCTCCTATCGCCACCCCTAAAGCTGAGGGGGAGGGGTTCAATATGGAGTCAATGAATCAGTCAACATTGCTATATACGATTTTCTGTTTTGATATGAAGTATTCCAGTTCAGACAGCTTCAAAGGATCTATCTTCTGATGCAGGCAGTTTGCTAAAACGTGACTGTGTCAGAGTTACTTTGATGATCTGCTCCAATAAAGTTTCTTGAGGTTGCTCACCGCTTTTTTTGTCCTTTCTCCTGTTGCTGTATCATGGTAGAATTTTGCCTCATCTTGTTTCTCAAAGATCTTACAAGACTGAAGACTGGCTGTCCCGTGGCAATTTGGGGATGTGTGTGTGCTACCCATGCACTATAAATTAAAATTTATTTTTTAGTGCAGGGGCGAGTCTACGGGTGGAGACATATGATCTAGCCCCATTCCGCCTCCAGCCCCGCCCTCTTCCACCCCTAGTCCTTCTCCATCCGTCCTGTTCCACCCCCAGCCTGGTCCAGTTCTACCCCATATCCATCCAGTTCCGCCTCCAGACCCACCCCAACAAAGCCTCTTCGCTTCCCCCAAGAGCTCCAGCCGCATCTGGAGGGCCTGGAGCATGCGCAGATGTTTATGATGTTGGTTTAAATCTTTATTAATTTTCAAATTTTGATAGTGCAATAAAATTGGTAAATCATAAATACTGCATAAAATGCACTAATAACTATACAATTATTACATTAAACAATCATTTACTCCCATCCTCATCTTAATTATTAATACAATAATACATATGATGTGATTTCAATATTATCTAATATAATAAAACCCTAAGCCATGCATGCGCACTCCCAGCTGCGTGCTCCCATTTTCCGTGTGCTGTAGGGCACCGCAGGTAGGAGTGCGCATGCGCGCGAATCTCTCTCTCTTTCTCTCTCCCCCCGAGGCGGATGTCGGCCACGGCGGCTGTCGGCGGCTGCAGGCCGTGGCAGCTGTAGGCCGAGGTGGCTGTGCTGTAGGCCGAGGTGGCTGTTTGCGGTTGCAGGCTGTGGCGGCTGTCGGCTGCCGGCTGCCAGCGACTGCAGGCCGCAGCGGGCGAGCACGGAGCACAGAGCCAGTGTAGATAACTGGAGGAGGACGAGGAGGAGCTGTGAGAGCTCCGCAGAGGCAGGCGGTGACTAGAGAACAAAAGGAAGTAAGCCAGAGAAGTATAAGAGCTACCATACTGAGACAGAACAAATTGGGAGAGGGAGAGATGCCATTATAGAATTGGTGCCTTATGCTTGGTATCAGCATGCCTAAATTGTGGTGCCCAGTTATAGATTTCCCCCATCTAATATAATAAAACGAGGCAGGAGGTGACTAGAGAACAAAAGGAAGTAAGCCAGAGAAGCATAAGAGCTACCATACTGAGACAGACCACAGGTCCCAAAGAGTAGAACAAATTTATGCTGCTTAAAATAAAGCAGTGGATTTCCCCCAGATTCAGGAGAGGGAGTGGGAGAAGGGAGAGATGTTGGACTCAAGTGAGGAAAGGAGAGAGAAACAGAGACAGATGGATGAGAAGGATAGAGGGGCTACTAGGGGGACCAGGAGAGATGATAGGGGATAGGGAGAGATAGACTTCAGGGAGTGTGGAGGGGGCAGGAGAGAGAGATGGTCTTGGGGAAGGACAGAGGGGGACAGGAAAGGGAAAGATGGCAAAAGGGTAGAGGGTGTGAAAGGGGGAAAGGGAGAGATAGAAATGGTAGGACCACTGCTGCTTTTGGGCACTGAGGGAGGAAAGGTTGGTACGTCAGGACTGCTGCTGCCGCCTAGGGTAAGTAAAGACCCTGTCAGGTGATAAATGCAATGGAGGATCTATGAGGGCCAAAAGGGTACAAAGGAAATGGTGAAAGGTGAGGTGGTGGGACTGGGATCAGTGGGAGGCAGGATCCAGGCATGATAGAGGCGGGGCATGGGTGGGGTCAGAGTCAGGGTCAGGGTATAGGTGGGGCTATTCTAGCACCCATTACTGTAACGAATGTAATGGGCTAAAACACTAGTAATTAAATAATTTAACTCCTCAAAGTACATTTCCCTCCCCCCCCACCCACCCTCCCTGGATGTGTAAAGAAATCTAATGAAAAGGGGAGAAACATGACCCTTACTGTAATGCAACAAAAGTAGTCAATGGACTCCATACATCATTAAAGGACTTACTACCATCATTCTTTCATATTTATATGTGGTACACACATTTACCCACCAAAAAGTATAATTAATCCTGTCATGGTTCTTCCAATTATGTGTGATCAGTTGAACATCTATTCCTGTCATGATCAGGAAAAGGCGACTTTTATACTTGTCTAAAGTAGGCTTAACATGAAGTAAAGTACCACAAATTACAGCCTCATAGGATAAGGGGATAGATGACCCAAGAATGAGATTTATTTGTCCCCAAATTGACTTCCATGCGATGTTATCTGTGCATGTGGCCGGAGCTTCTCAGAGATTTCCAAACCGTGGACAAATGTCAGCTTTCGGAAAATCCATCCAGGAGCCCAGACAGTCCTCTAAAAAGAATACATGTCCAGGTTTTCCCAGATGTCTGGTAACCCTATATTCCCCCTAAGCTGAGTGGGAGTTCTCTACCTATAGTCCTGCCAGTGAGGGATGCTGTTTCATGATCACATTTTCAATAGTCAGTGACAAGCAACCGGTGCAGGACGCCAGGAAACCTGCCTGTCCCTAGTGATTGAAAACATAATATTGAAGCACCATGCCACTGGCAGCTATACAGTTGGAGGACTCCCACTCAGCTTAGATGGAACAGTGCTTCCAAGGGAATAGTGGAGGAAAGGGAACATGGCAGCAGAGAAGGTAGGGACGTCTGTGTGGGTGAAGGGTAGGTGATTAATTGTGAATTTGTGTTTTCTGCTCTTGTCCTCTATAAGTAGTTTTCAGGAAAAATAAAATGTGTGGGTTTATTGTGGTAAATATTTGTGACTATCTCTTTTTATTCAAATTATGTCCTTTTAATTGGCTTCCAGAAGACAAAATGAATTTGGGTGACTGTTCCAAGAGATGCTCACAGACAAAGATAGTGTGATATGGCTCTCTGAGGTACTTAGCCGCATTTTCATTGCTGTTTGCAATAAATTATTCCAGGTCCTGTGAACTTCTTACATGCCTAAAAAGTATCATATTTTCCCTGAATTCTTAAGAAAATTGTTTCATATACAACTCCAGGTCTTGGCTGGAAGACAGTTCCCCCTCTCTGTTTCTCTTTCTGCCTTCCTTTTCCCTTCTCCCAGCTAGGTTGATGATAACTTTGTGAATCACTATGCTGTGACTAGTTTGATTAACGCTATATCAAGTTTATTAAATGAAAACTAAGAGGTAGCTTGTCATTTTCATGCCAAGACTAGGCCATAAAGCAAACTCCTTCTCCAGTTTTCAATCTTTTGGTAATCCTCTGGGGTCGTTTTTCAGGTTACGTTTGTTTAGTCTGTTATGTAATGGTGTAACGTGGACTTCAATACTTAGCCTGCTTAAATAATACACAACTTGATTCATGTTTAAACATTCCTGTAAAGGCTAGAAATGCTACTTTTCCTAACCTCTGCAGGCTCTCCTGTTTCTTAATTTATGACAGGATGGTCTCTAACAATCTGATTAACAGATAATGAACAGTTAGAAATCATAGGTACCTGTTTACTAAGTTGAGTTAAAGCAATGATACACATTAGACCTTATTCAATAACTAACTGGCCTTTACTATCGTCCCCCAGGACAGGCGGAGGTCACTGACTCAGAAATGATGGAGGAAATCAAACAAGTATGCAAGACAGGCAATGTAGTTATATTGGGAGACTTCAATTTCCCAGGAATAGACTGGAAACTAGGAGCCTCCAACTGCGGCAAGGAGGCCAAGTTCCTGGAGGTGCTAGGGGATTGCTTCCTGGAGCAAATGGTAAAAGAGCCGACAAGAGGCGACGCCACCTTGGACTTGGTCCTAAATGGTCTCACCGGACCGATAACAGAAGTAGAAGTCATGGTTCCACTGGGAACGAGTGATCACAATGTAATCAACTTTAAACTTGACATCGGGAAAGGGAAACATGCCAAAACCTTAACCACCACCTTAAACTTTAAAAAGGGTAAATACGATTGCATGAGAGCCATGGTAACAAAACGACTCGAGAAGATGGTGGACAAACTTGAAACAGTAGACCAGGCATGGTGCCTATTGAAAAATACTATTGCAGAAGCACAAGATCTCTACATTCCGAGGATTTCCAAAGATCGGAGAACTAAAGGCAAAGGAGAACCAGCATGGCTCACCATACAGGTGAAGGAAGCCATAAAAGAAAAGAAGGACTCTTTCAAAAAATGGAAATGCACGAAGACAACCGAAGCCTGGAACAAACATAAAGATGAACAGAAGAAATGTCACAAGGCGGTGAGGGATGCAAAACAGGACTATGAGGAAAAAATAGCCCGGGAGGCCAAAAACTTCAAGCCCTTCTTTAGATACGTGAAAGGGAAAAAACCTGCAAAAGAGGCAGTGGGACCCCTGGACGACATGGGAAGAAAAGGGTACATCAAGGAAGATAAACAAATCGCAGACAAACTAAATTCCTTCTTTGCGTCTGTCTTTACGAAGGAGGACACCTCAACAATACCTGAAGTGGAGAAACTGTTTACAGGAGAAATAAAGGACAGCCTCACCACAGTTGAAGTGAACTTAGATCAGATATACTACCAGATCGACAAACTTAAAAGTGACAAATCCCCTGGACCGGATGAAATTCACCCGAGAGTCTTGAAGGAATTGAAGGTCGAAATCGGAGAGTTACTGCAAAAACTTGCAAACCTGTCAATCAGAACTGGTCAGATACCAGACGACTGGAGGAAAGCGAACGTCACGCCAATTTTCAAAAAAGGATCGAGAGGAGAACCGGGCAACTATAGACCTGTGAGTCTTACATCTGTCCCCGGCAAGATGATTGAATCACTGATCAAGGATAGCATAGTTCAGCACTTGGACACACATGACTTGATGAAACCCAGTCAACATGGATTCAGGAAAGGGAAATCGTGTTTGACGAATTTACTCCAATTCTTTGAAACCGTGAACGAGCAAATTGATAGTGGAAAGCCGGTGGACATAATATACTTGGACTTCCAGAAAGCATTTGACAAAGTTCCACACAAAAGACTTCTTAGGAAACTACAAAGCCATGGCATAGAGGGAGATATACAAAGATGGATAGGCAAATGGCTGGAAAACAGGAAGCAGAGAGTGGGCATAAATGGGAAGTTCTCCGACTGGGAGAAAGTGACTAGTGGTGTACCCCAAGGCTCGGTACTTGGGCCGATCCTTTTTAATATTTATATCAATGACCTGGAAAACGGAACATCCAGTGAGATCATCAAGTTTGCAGATGACACAAAACTCTGCCGGGCAATCAGATCGCAGGAGGACAGTGAGGAACTCCAGAGCGATTTGTGTCGGTTAGAAAAATGGGCGGAGAAATGGCAGATGAAGTTCAACGTGGAGAAATGCAAGGTAATGCATTTAGGCAGTAAAAATAAGGAATACGAGTACAGAATGTCAGGTGCAACTCTGGGAAAAAGTGAACAAGAAAGGGATCTGGGTGTACTGATAGATAGGACCCTGAAGCCGTCGGCACAATGCGCGGCAGCGGCAAATAAGGCAAATAGAATGTTGGGCATGATAAAGAAAGGAATCTCGAGTAGATCGGAGAAAGTTATAATGCCGCTTTATAGGGCAATGGTCAGACCCCACTTGGAATACTGCGTCCAACATTGGTCTCCCTACTTAAAGAAGGATATAAAACTGCTGGAGAGGGTGCAGAGACGAGCAACTAAACTAGTGAAGGGTATGGAGAAACTGGAATATGAGGATCGACTTAAAACACTGGGATTGTTCTCCCTTGAGAAAAGGAGACTGCGTGGGGATATGATCGAAACCTTCAAAATACTGAAAGGAATCGACAAAATAGAGCAGAAAAAACTATTTACATTGTCCAATTTGACACGGACAAGAGGACATGAAATGAAGCTAAGGGGGGGCAAGTTCAGGACTAATATCAGGAAGTTCTGCTTCACACAGAGAGTGGTTGACATCTGGAATACTCTCCCAGGGGAGATTATTGCGGAATCGACAGTCCTAGGCTTCAAAAGCAAACTAGATGCATATCTCCTTGAGAGAGGCATATAAAGATATGGTTGGCTATAAAATAAGCCAGGTGTATACCTAGCAGGGCCTCCGCGTGTGCGGATCGCCGGACTTGATGGACCGAAGGTCTGATCCGGAGATGGCGCTTCTTATGTTCTTATGTTCTTATGTTCTTACTAGTGCCCAGATTTGGGCGCTGGCAAAAATTGGCACAGAATGCTATTCTACATGGTTGCATCATAATATTATGACCATCACCTACCTCTGACGTCAGGGACACATAGCCAATGAACAAATGCACGTGTTGTGCATAGATTGGAGATTGGAGAAACTGGGTCTCTTTTCCCTGGAGAAAAGGAGACTTAAAGGGGATATGATAGAGACTTATAAGATCATGAGGGGCATAGAGAGAGTAGAGAGGGACAGATTCTTCAAACTTTCAAAAAATAAAAGAACAAGTGGGCATTCGGAAAAGCTGAAAGGGGACAGATTCAAAACAAATGCTAGGAAGTTCTTCTTTACCCAGCGTGTGGTGGACACCTGGAATACGCTTCCAGAGGACGTAATAGGGCAGAGTACGGTATAAGAAAGGATTGGACAATTTCCTGCTGGAAAGGGGGATAGAAGGGTATAAATAGAGGATCACTGCACAGGTCCTGGACCTGTTGGGCTGCCGCGTGAGCAGACTGCTGGGCACGATGGACCTCAGGTCTGACCCAGCAGAGGCATTGCTTATGTTCTTATATAAGGTGGGATGTCATCAAGTTTATTTCATGGGGAAAAGTGTGATTTATCAGACATTGAAAAAGGCATGACCATCGGCTACCAGGCCAAGGGCATCATAATTTTAAAAAAGAGCAGAGTTTTTGAACTGTTCACAGGCTGCTGTGGTTAAAGTGTAACGTGAGTGGACAAATAGAATCTTTTAGATGACCCAATATGGTAACTGTGGGGCAGCACGAGCCATCGATGTGAGAGGTGAACGCTGGCTGCGCAGGTTGGTGTGGGCTGATTGGCATGCTACAGTTGAGCAACTTGCCATCCAGATGAACTAAGGGACTTCCAAATGTGTGTCCAAAATGACTGTGCAGTGAACCCTGTTGCGAATGGGGCTCCGGAGCAGACAGCTGGTGACTGCACCCATGCTCACGAGAGTTCATTGCAAAAAAAATAGCTGCAATTTGCACAGGAGTACCGGCATTGGACTTGCACCAACTGGCAGAGGGTTGCCTTCTCCAATAAGTCACGTTTTGAGCTCCATCAAATGAATGGACATTGCCATGTCAGGTGTGAAACTGCTGAGAACAAACACCCAGCAACCATTGTTGGATGTACAGAAGCTGGTGGCGGCAGAGTTACCAGGAATGTTTTCTTGGTATGGTCTGGATTCCTTGATACCTCTGAAAGGCAATCTCAACCAATATGGGTATCTCTCCATCCTTGCTGATCAAGTACACCCAAACATGTTGATAGTCTTCCCTTTGGCTGATGGGATCTTTCAGCAGGACAATACAACATATCATACCACCAGAATTGTTTGTAAGTGGTTTGCAGACTTCCAACTACTTCCCTGGCCTCCAAATTCCCCAGACCTTAACCCAATCAAGCACATTTGGGACTACCTCAATCAACTTGTTCAACGACTGGATTCACCACTACACACACATCAGCAACTGTCAGATGCACTGCAATCTGTATGGCTCCAGATACCTCTAGCAACTACTCTGCATCTTATTGAGTCACTGCCATGGCATCTGGCTGCCATCTATGCTGCCAGAAGCTGTTATTCTGGATATTAGCAGGTGGTCATAATAATGTGACTTGACCTTGGTGCTCTGAGTTGAGTGTTCCTTATAGAATATGAGGGGGTATTGAAAAGTTCTCAGCCCAAACATGAAGAGAACGACATGGTTATGGTTCAATCAATGATCTGAAACGATGCCAAAACATAGAATTTCATTTCTACAAATTGGCACTTAATGAAATAAGATAACACTCTTTTCAGCTACAGTGGCAAAATAACGCTCAGAATTTAGGAAGATGGTTGGTTGGGCTGAGAACTTTTCAGCACACACTAGTAGCATTTAGGCCCAGATTCCATAAAAGACGCCTAAAGTTAGGTACCTAAATCGGTGTGCCTAGCCAATTTAGATACCTAACTTAATTTTTTAATTGGCTTAATCAGCGCTGATAAGTTTAATTGACTCAATAATTGGCTGCCGCGATCATTACTGGGGGAGGGGGATGTTTGCCCGGGCCACTGAACTGATCATAGCAGCCGCAATCAGCTCAGCGGCCCGATCTGGAACTTATACCTGTTTTGACTTGGTCTAAGTCAAAACGTATAAGTTCCATATAGGCAACCTCATCAAACTTTCGATTATCGCTGCCGGACGACTAAGTTTGGTTGGCCCACATCCTGCCCACCTCCTGCCCTAACCACTCCTCCAAAAACACCCCTTTTTACTCTGGGTGCACAGACGCAGTCAAAAGGCCTATGCTGCATCTCTATATGTTTAAAATCTGGTTTGACCTGTCTTTTGTCAAGTGCAGATTTAGACAGTTTTTAGACGTATTTTCTTCTCGATTATAAGCCGCATAGGCCCTATAGTTTTTTGTTGTTTTTTTGGATAACTACTCGTATGTTATAAAGAACAAAACTTTGTAATATATGGTATTTGTTAAATGGTTTTATTTTTACATTTTTAAAGGATGAATGCCATTATATATTTCTATTTTGCAGGTTCTATGCAGCTCTGTCTTTAGCTGCTGAATGTTTTCTACTGCAAATTCTTATGTCTCTGCTCTTTGTCTTCCAAGATGCAAACCATGAATCAACCAAGTTTCCATCTTCTTCCTCTATCTTTGACATGCTGTAGCTTGAGGGAACTATGAGTGAGAGCAGCCATATCCCTTCAGAATTAAAGAAGAATGAAGACCTGTCTGCAGTATTTTTTTTTTGTTGTTAGCATGCCTTTTTATTTTTTCATATAAATTCTAAGAAGGATTTTTCATATTTGCAGCCATCAAGGTCCATTTGATGTTATTGGGTTTTTTTTTTTTTTCTTAACTTTTCATGTCACTTAACACAAATTTTATTAGATTAACATAAAGTGACATAAAATTATATAGCTTGATGTTAAACCTATTACAAGAAAAATGTTTTACTGCCTTTTTATAGCTTTCCCAATTAGCTATTAAAGTTTTCCCTGTTTTTTTTATTCACACACAAATTCTAGGCTGCCTGTTTTTCCTTCCCATACTTTTTGCTTATCTCTTGATCAATATCCCTTGTAAAATTATAATAGCTATGTCTGATTTCTTTATACACTATTTTGTAAAGCAATTGCTCTGGAAAAATTGAAATCACTGGAGATTTATATGACTCTTTCCATAACTGGCAGAAATGAGAGTTTCTGGTAACTTTTAAAACACTCCTGTGGAGTGAGAATGCCAGCGATAGGTATCTGCCAGGGTTTTCCCATGCACATGTGAAATACAGCTTAGCGTATAGATTATTTTATAATGTGGTCACTTGAGAGCAAAGGGCAAGGATGCCAGAAGCTGAATCCTTGTTGCAAAAGAAGTCTAGACCATTTCAATTTAATTCATAGAAGGGAATTGTGTTCTGTTTTTGGCTCTGGTCTTGTTTTCGTGTTTGAGAGTACATGATGTCATACGTATTAAACATATCACACCAAAAGGCATTCTTGCATTTATGTTGGCCAGAGGTTTAATCAAGTCTAGATGGCAGGCTGGATTTATAGTATTTTAACTTTGTGTAGGAACTCTAAACCTTTAGTTATGCTAGTAAATTCAAACAATGGCCAACAATGACCACACAACTAAAAGAAGTACAAGTTTCATTATCAATAAATCACTCTATTGTTCAGTTCCTTTAATTAAAAGAGCTAGAAGCAATTAATCTAAACGCATGAGCAAGAAACCAAGCAGTGGAATGGACTTAGCCTGCATATCAGATCTCTAGGAAGTGGGTTAATAATATTCTTGGCTAAAGGAAGGCTGAATTAAAATAGAAAACCAAATTGGTCTACATAAAGCAAGACATGGGTGCGATGTTTGCTTTTTTAGAACTTGGTGACTAAATGTAATATACATTTTAGAGGAGTTTATTAACTAGAAGCACAATGGAAACATAAGCTTCTGAAAGTGTATGTGGATTTGATATGCATTAATATAAAAGTGTATACTGGATATATTTATATTTTTTACAAGGTATGAAAGTCAATTTACTATGCATAGTGCTATTATTCTGTAGTAGTGTGGACTTGCTGAAATTCAATGGAGGGCTGTGTGTGTGTGAAGGAGGCCGAGTTATCTTTGTGTGCCTAGGTGCAGGGTGCATATGTATGTTGAGAGGGGATATTGTATAGTTGTGTGTGGTATAGTCCTGTTATATATGGAAGTGGGAGCAAAGGGTTGTGAGTGTGTGTTAGGATCTGGGGCATGTTTGTGTGGGGTGAGAGCAGTGTGTGTGTATAGGCTAGTAGTATTTGGGGGCATGTTTCTGATTTAGTATTGAGTTCACGTTCAGGGTTATTTTGATATACTGCAAAGTTGTCATAAAACATCTTAGTGGTTCACAATATTTTTTAAAATTAGGTAATAGGTTTAATGCAAAAAACAAACAAACAAACAAACCTCATGAAATAAGAGCAAGCAAAAGAAATAAAAGAAAACACTAGGAAAAAACAGAAAGCAAAATATATAATACCACATGAGATTAGTGACAAAAAGGAAGGAATGTACAAAAGGCCAAAGGGCCAAAGAGACTTGAACAGACAGTTGTGTCTTGAAGTTGTTTTAAATGATTTGATAGGTGAATTCTGTCTTAATAGAGAGGGGAAGGGCATTCCAGAGAGAGGGTGCTACTAAATTAAAGCAAGTATTGCAAAGAGAATCAAGCAGATATGGTGAAAAGAAGGAAATTAGAAACATAGAAACATGATGGCAGATAAAGGCCAAATGACTCATTCAGTCTGTTCACCCACAGCATCCACTATCTTCTCCTCTCCCTAAGAGATCCCACAAGCCTGTCACATGCTTTCTCGAATTCAGACCACCACATCTTAAGATTATCATATACTATCACACTCGTCCCTCCTCTTTTGTACACAAAAGTTCTTCAACCCCTACCTAAACGGTACCGTTCTCTTGGGGTTTTGCAGCCCTAATGTATGACCTTCATTTCGTAGCATTAAATTTTAGCTGCCAAATATCAGAAAATTCTTGAAGCTTTGCTAGGTTCTTCCTCATCTTATTCACTCTATCAGGGGTATGTACTCTATTGCAGATTTTGGTATCATCTGCCAAGAGACAAATCATACCTGACAGCCCTTCAGTTATATCATTTACAAGAACAGAACCTTGAGGCACACCACAGGTAGTATCCCTTTCCTCAGTGAGTTCTCCGTTGACCACTTCCCTCTGTCACCTTCCACTCAACCAGTTCCTGACCCAGTCCATCACTTTTGGGCACATCCCGAGAGCACTCAGTTTATTTATTAGATGCCTGTGTAGAACAGTGTCAAAGACTATGCTAAAATCTAAATACACCACATCTAACGCACTCTCTCTATCCAATTTTTGGGCCACATAGTCAAAGAAACTGAATCCATGTTGCCTTGGGTCCTGTAATGCTCTGGTTTCTACAAATGTCACTATTCTCTGTTTTAAAAACATTTCCATTAATTTACTTACCTCAGAAGTCAGACTTACTGGCCTGTAATTCCTTACTTGTTCCTTCCACTTTTGTGGAGAGGCACTACATCCGCCCTTCTCCAGGCCTCTGGTACCACTCCCAGTTTTAGAGAAACATTGAAAAGGTTAGCCAGCAGAAGCCTCAAGAACTTCTCAAAATGGACACATATTAATCATCTTTGTTGTCTGGTGATTTTATTTTTCTAATCATCTTTTCCTAATGCTCTTAACTCTGTTTTCATGGCATTCTTCATGGCTGTTTTTCTTTCCTTCACTTTCTGCCCTACATTCATTTTTGTTTCTAACAAAAAACAGGGGTAATATATCCTATATTGGAAGTCAGTAAAGTCATTTTGTGAAATTGGAGAAGACTGACTAGAATAAACAATAGTCTCAAAAGAGTGATCCTATATTTTGAATGTGCTCAGAGAAGTGAAACTCTGAAGAGGGGGAGGTAACCCCCTCTTGGAACAAGTTTACCATCCAGCCATAGCGTACTTGAATGGTCGACTGGAATCATTGAGTGAACTTTTTGTGAGCGATTAACATTCACGGACATCAAAATTTTTTGCCAGCCTTTATTTGCCAAATGAGAGCTATATAAATCTATAACTGGGTCTCCTGAAGCAGATGTCGAAACGGGGCTGTGTTGGGTCCCTATAGAATTATTCCTCAAAAGTTAAGTGAGGTTTAATCAATGTTCCAGTGATTTTTCAAATGCAAATACATATATATAAAAAAACAAGATTGGACTTTTACAATATTTAAGAATATATATGTGCCTACTATATCTCAGAGAGTGACATAAAATTATATATTCCAAAATATCAAGTATGCTATGACTGGATGGTAAACTCTTGTTCCAAGAGGGGGTTACCTCCCCTTCTTCAGAGTTTCACTTCTCTGAGCGCATTCAAAATATAGGATCACTCTCTTGAGACTATTGTTTATTCTAGTCGGTCTTCTCCAATTTCATTCTACATTCATTTTTGGCATTAATTTTAAACATTAATTTTTCTTCCATTTTTCTGCTTCCTTCTCAAATCTATTTACTTTTGCATGTCTTCCCTTCCCATCTATCCATGTCCTTCCCCTCCATCCATGTGTACCATCTCCCTCTTTTTCCCCCTATTCCCATCAATCCATAAACAACATTTCTTCCATCTCTCTTCCCTTCTCTATCCCTCCCATCCCCGTGCATAATCACTTCTCTCTCTTTTCCCTTCTCCTCCATTCTGTGCACCATATCCTCCCTCTCTCTCTCTCCCTCACCTGGTCTGGCATCTCTGTCTTCCCCCTTCCCTCCTCTTATGGTCTGGCATCTTTTGCCTCTCCTTCCCACAGTCTGATATCTCTCTCCCCTCCTCTATTTCCTTCCTCCTCCTACCATGGTCTAGCATCTCTTTGTCCTTCCCTTCTTCCTTCCGTAGCATAGTCTGGAATCTCTCTTTCCTCCTTCCCTTTTCTCATCTGCCATGTCTCTCTCCTTCCCCTCTCCCTACCCATCTAGTGGTCCATCTCTCTCCTTCCTTTCCCCCTGTCTGGTATCTCCTCTCCTTTCCACGGTTAGACATCTCTTTCTCCACCTTCTCCTACCATGGTCTGGCATCTCTCTTTCTCTTCTCATTTCCTTTCCTTTTCCTCATCTGGCACCTCTCTCTTCTTCCCTCCCTCGTCCTGTGGTACAGCATCTCTGTCCTCCCCTTCCCTTCCTTCCACAGAAGGTCTACAATCTCTTCCTTTCCTTTTCCTTCCCACCCTTGTGAGCCAGAATCTCTCCCCCTGCAATTTACCCCCTTCTCTGGTGGGATCCGGTACATTCTTACCCTTCTCGTTCCTAGTACTGTACTCTTTCAATCTTTAGCCCATGGGCAGGGTGAGTCAAGTAAACACACAGCTTTTGGCAGTCCCAGAAGCTTTCCCTCTGATTCAACTTCCAACTTATGTAGGACAGGAAGTTGTAGCAGAGGGATAGCTTCCAGGGCCACCAAAAACAATGCGTTTACTTGACTCGCACTATTTCATATGATTTTCTGCAATGCCATAGTGTCCAGTTATGATGAAATTAAACATGGGTGTTTAGAAATATGTTGAACTGGCAGGGGTGACCTTTTCTGATATGTGGAATAGTTGATAGATTGGCAGGAGAATTTTCAATATGACGTCTAAATCCAATTTTGGGAAAAACGTTCAAAATCCAGTAGAGAAAATGACCATTTTCAAACCAGAAAAACATCCAATTTTTTCTTTCATAAAAGGGGCCGATGAACACAGAGTGAAGGTGCCGAATAAAGCTTGGAATGCCCTAATACAGCTTCAGCAAAATGCTGGCTAGCCATCATTGGCAACAGCTGAACTGTTTGACTTTGAGCGATTTTGAGCGGCTGTGTCTAATTTTCTGAAGTTCAGTGATAATGGTGCTGTAAGATAAGTACAAAAGCCTTTGATGTGAACAATGCTGTAAGCAAATGAACATTGAGCTTGCATTTTCATAGGATTGAACATTCACAGAAGCACACCATTGGAACATTTGAATTCGTTTTCATTTGAGCTCTTTAATTGAAGGACATTTGAATAGCATGAGCAATCACAGTGCTTGCATGTACAAAATTTAGACAACAGTAGTTGCATTTGGTAAAGCATAAATTGCTGTATTTAATAAAGTACAATTAAATTTGCTCACAATTAAAGGTGTTTGGTTAGGAGGAGGTTTTTTATGCCAATGAGGTATCTCCATGTGTATTGCTTGTCTGCATGCTAACTTGCTAGTGGCAAGCCAGAGTCTGAGGCTTTTTCCTCCTTCTTTAAAACAAACCCAGCTAATTGTGAGCCGAATGTGTCTAGAGCAATCCTTTGGACAGGAAGGTTTCTAAATTATACAGGGGTTTGTGGGAGAGTTGACTTCTCATTATTACCAACTTACATTGTATGAGAAGCATTGCTGATAAAGGTATTGGGGGGGGTCATGTGTCTGGGTAGGTTTCAGAGAGGGGGATTATTTTTTTTGGGGGGGGTGCCGGCAGGAGGGAATGGGCATCACTCTTGCCAGGGATTGTTTTGGGGTTGGCAGCAGAAGGGACTAGGCATCCCTTCTGGCGGGAGTTGTTTTGGGGGGGTTCCAGCAGGAGGGAATGGGCATTCCTCCTGCCGAGGACAGTGTAAGGAGTTTGGGGGTGGTGGCGGGAGGGAGTGGGCATACTTCCTGCCAGCCAACTTGCGGTGGGGTTTGGGGGTTTCCTGCCATAGCTGCTTAGTTGATCGTGGCAGGGAGCTTTCCTTGCCACGATCAGTTTACTGGCCACATCTATTTGAAATGTAAGCCAGCATTTTGTTGGCCTACATTTCAGGCACCTATCACGGTCCTAGAGAGATGTTTAGGGCCACTTAAGCACACCTAGAGCCACTTCTGAATGAAACCATGCCCACACCCAGTCTTGGGCGATCTTAAGCACCCCTAGGCACCTCCCTGCACCCGCGGCCTGCCTTGGGTTTGTTTTTTTGTTTTTGTTTTAGAAAACATGCATCCTGATTGGCTGGTTAGACAGTGGTAGGATGCCTACCGCTGCCTACAATCAGGATGCCATTTATAGAATTTGGCCCTTTATGTCCAAGGTGTAAAAAAATTAATTTATCACTGGCTCCATGAATGCCGTTAAAGGAAAAGGGTGCAAACTGATATTACAAAGTTAATATCTAGATTGTTTGATAGGAAAACTCCATTGTTGGATGTAATGACTCACAGTTTGGATTAAAAATCTCATTTCGTGAAAAGCCGGGAGCAAAGATGGCATCTGAGATTTAGAAAAGCCGTTCATGTTTGACAACAAATCCAAAAGTGGCTCATCATAGTTGTAATTAGCCAAAACCAAAGAGGATACAAGGTTCACTCATGGCTAAGCATGTTATTCAGTGGACTGGTACATCTGATTGAATACGAAAAAACATAATAAGACTTGTCGAAAAGACTAGTAAATGATTAAACATTGAAATGATTCCATATATTAAAATGCCTTCCATTCAGTAAGGTTATTTAGGCCATCAGGTCCTAATGTGTTCAATTGTAAAATTCATTCTAATTGGAGTAATTTTTTCTCGCAATCATTGCTGCATCTATCTCTCCATACCAGGTCGATGATAAAACATCGAAGTTTGCCAAAAGAATGATGAGCTGTCACACAATGTGTAAACATAGGTGCTTCTAAGCGCTTTCTTTTCAGACTGGATCGATGTTTATTAAGTCTGAGTTTAAAACACCTAATGGTTTTCCCAACATAATTTTTCTTCCAGGGACAATGAATCACATATACTTAGTGTGACCATATGGCTCCAGAAAAAAGGGGACGGATTGAGACATCCGGGTTTTACTTCCATTGAAAGCAATGGAAGTAAGGAGAACAGATTGAGACATCTTGGTTGCTTTCAATGGAAGTAAAACCCGGATGGCTCAATCCGTCCCCTTTTTTCTGGAGCCATATGGTCACACTACATATACTGCATATTGACTGTTGCAGTTACTGAAATGTTTTAAATGATAGGCCCTGCTAGCATGTGAAAAAGAGGAAATTTGTAATTGGATGGCACGATTGATACAATTTATACATTTAAAGTGACCAATTAGACCTGATATTGATGGTGACTTACTCTCCCTTTTATGAAGCCACATTAGCATTGTTTATCGTTGGCTGTGGCAGTAAAAGTTCTGACACCATAGGAGTTCTATGAGTGTCGAAGGTTTTACCATTGTGGGCGGTGATAAAAAATGCTGACACAGCTTCATAAAAGGGGGAGGGGGTTAGTTTGATGTAAATCTGCTGGAATTAAAATCTCCTTTAAATTGCGGCCTCTTGAATACTATAAGCTGCACGTAATGTACAATGTACAATGTGTGCCTTCATAATTCTCCAATATTTTCTAACGATCCTGTTTATAACGGGACTGGGATTGGTGTATCTAGATACAAAAGTAAGAACTTCATGCTCATAATGAGATGATGATGTTGAGGATAAAAGTTGTTCTCAGTGATTGAATTTTGCCCTAGTATATGCTTGTTTAAGGATTCTTGAATCATAACCCCGTAATGACAAATCTTTGATGAAGAGATTAGATTGTTTGAAATCTTGCTTATCATTACATCAATGTCTAAATCTTAGAAATTGTGAAAATGGAAGACTTCTTTCGCAGTGGTAAGGATGGCAACTGGTGAAGTGCAGAAATATGTTTAGGGCAGTCGTTTTCTTGTATACCTTGGAGATAAACCCATCTTTACTTTGTATTACTTCCACATCTAAAAAAGGAATTTTAGTAAGGCAAAAGTTGATGAGTGAACTGAATGTGAATGTTAAAAGAATTTAACCATCCCAAAAGAAGATGTAAACTCATGGATATTTCCTTTCCAAAGTAAAATACGTCATCAATAAATCTGTACCAGCAAAAAATCTTCTCTGAAAATGTTGAGTGGAAAAGCAAATTCTGATCAAAATCATTCATGAACAGATCTGCTACTGAGGGTGAAAATGTAGCGCCCATCATGACACCAGATGTCTGTAAAAATAAATCAGTTTGGAAAAAGAAAACATTTTCTTTCATAGCTACATGTGCCAAACTGATCAAAAATTGTATGGAGTCTAATTCTTTGATCTAAAACTTTAATGCATCGTCTTGTGGAATGGAAGCATATAACAACACAATATGAAGAATAGCCATCAAGAATGGACCTTCTGAGAATGGAATATTTTGTAACAGTCCAAAAAATAAGTGGCATCTTTAATGTAAGAAGGACGATTTTCTCATAAATAGGCAGCTGTTCTAATAAAGAACTGCGAGATTAAATAATAGGTTGATCTGTTGGCTTGGAAGGGTTCTTGTGTACCTTAGGTAACATTAAAAAATCAGGAATAATAGGATTAGGATTATTCAAAAATTAAATTCTTTCTTTTTCAAAAATCCTGAGACAAATCCTTGTCTGGTAATTCTTAAGATCATAGATTTTAACCTGGGAGTGGGGTCTAGAATCAATTTATGATAGATGAGTTATTTAACTAGCATGCCTCAGCAATGGAGTCAGTTTTATTCATGACAGTCACAGCTCCACCTTTCTCGGCCTTCTTGATGACAATATTGGAATTTAATTTTAGACTGTTGATAACTGCTCGCTCAGCATGATTTAAATTGCTCCATTTGGAGAATTTTATTTCATCAATTTCAGTCAATAGTAATTGTTTGAAAATTGACAATGTAGCATCAATGGATCCAGCAGGAGTCCAGTTAGCCTTGTTTTGGACAATACATGAATCTCCATTAGTAGAATTGTGAAAATAGATCTTTAATTGCAATGTCCTAACAAAATGTTCTACATCAATTTTAGATTGAAAATCTTCAAAATTTTGTGTGAGATATAGAGACAAAACAGATAAAAAGACTGTGAGACTGTGAGTTTGATTTTCTTGCTATTCTCTTTAGAACACAGTGGATACTATCAAATGCAGACTCTGCTCTTTGTCATCTTTTGACATAATACATTTGACAGAATATTGGTAACTCCTATATCCGGTCTTTTTATCTGTCACTGCTTTGCTAATAAAAGAGTGCTTTATATTTTATACTAATGGGCAGGAAAGTTCTTAGTCCACCCCTACTTCTGTGTGTTCTTTGGTTTTGCTACGTAAGGTTTTTTTTTGTTTTGTTTCTTTTTAAATATCAGGTTTTCAGCAAAGTTTATAAACAGATTTAATCCCATTCCTGAAAAATACAACCACCAGACTGTACAGGTAGGCTGCTCTGCAAAGCCCACCATGATAATGTGAAGGCTCCCTCCTAGGCCTGTGTGGGGATCCATCTCTGCTGATATGCTAGAAACAGAGATTGAAACCAGTATTTGGAAAAAATATACTAGTTTATTTATGTTAGTAAGTATTAATAATAATCCAGGTTCCAAAAAATGGTTCAGTTATAAATCCTATTACTAATGTCCAAATCCTAAATAAACACTAAGTAGAAAAAAAAACCCCAACCCCCAGAATAACAGCCATCCTCTTAGAAGGTTAAACATGATACAATTGGCTTGGCTCACATTTATACAACAAATTAAACATTTCTTATCTACTCCGAGTAGCAGAAGAATTATAAACAACTTAAAATATTGTTCAGCAGGCAGCTTTTGCCAGAGGAAATCTTATTCCAGATGCAGCTGCAAGCCCTCTTAAAGCAATGTTGTTCTTTCAGCTCAAGCCTACCAGAGGTGGTGAGCTGAAGCCTACTAGAAGGTGAGCAAGTGAGGCAGAAAGCAAGATATTGAGTTTCTCAGAAAGTTTCTCTGATGAGGGCGAGAGGGAACTTGCATGTCTCTCTTCCACTTCTGACCAGCCATTATCGTGTTTCAATCCCTTGGCTGTTTTTCATGGCTTCCATAAACAATCTTTGGGATCAGCGGCCTATGATTCTATCACATCGACACAGCCAACCCAAGTCAGTCCTTCTCACGTGGATCACCAAGGGACAGTGTTTCTGATGTCCCCATGACAACCCCATTCAAGAATGTCATGTTTTGGCTTGGTTGGCAATTCTACTCAGATAATGGCTACAATTTTAGCACTAGAAGATGATTTTTACCTTAAGTTTTCCTCCAAGTGTTTAATTACATTGACAGAGGTAAAATATGCCTTCTTTGAACCAGATCAGTTAGAAAGAGTTGTGCTACAAAGGGTATAACTTAATTTTTCCTTGTAGGAATTTTTTTTCTTCTCTCTTTTCTCCCAATAATGTGGGCTATAGTGGTTTCCTAGATAAGTGCTTTTGTCTATACTTGGTTGTCTTAAAAATATAATAATAAAAAAAAAAGAAATAAAGTTTATGTCATGAAATAATGTGTAGTTGACAGAGTAACCTATTTTGATGTTTTCCTCCTGTCTAGCTCAGGCAGCAGTGGTAGCACCCCCTGGACCTGGCACTGGAAGAGTAGGAAGAAGAGAGTGAGGATAAGGTGACAGAGAGCTAGGAGGAGATAGAAGAGAACGAGGAGGAAGAAGAGAGAGGAGAAAGTGCTCCTCCAGTGACCTCCCCTGCCCCTACCCAAACCCTTTCCCCCTCTGTTCCCCCCCCTCAGGAGCAGCTTGACTAGGTTCAGGAGGAGCTTTTGAGGAATGGGCCAGAGGGCCATGGCCTCTTGCATCCTCCCCCACCCTCTCCAACACACAGAGCTGAGGCTCTGACGGTTCTAGGGACAGGTGCAGCTGCTGCAAGAGATGCATCTGGCCCTGGAATTCTAGATGTATTGGAGAGGATGAGGGGCATGCAGGAAGCACTTGACCGCTGACTACCAACAGTAAAGGGTGTTTGGACAGGGTAGAACATGGCATAGAATGCATTTTAGCTGCCCTAGGACATGCTCCACCACTTATAGTCTGACCCCCCTCCTGAGGCAATTCCAGCTGCTCTCGGGGACCATCTCCCCCCCATTCATAAAGGTAAATAGTTCTTTTCAGTTCTGCCCCTTCTTTCCCACAGTGAGCTTTTTCCCATTCGTTACTGTACCCTTACTTACCCCGCCCATGTAATATTCTTTTTATATGTCATTTATAAAGAAAAAAATCTGATTTTAGTAAAAGTTTTACATTGGTTTATATTGGTGTCTTGCATCTTTTTCTCAGTCTGCCAATGGTTGTTTTGTATGATATTCATGTTTAATGAACAGAGTGGAAGAGATGGGGGTCAGGATGCCCTGCTAAAGTATGTCAACAAAAGAGGAATCTCCAAAATCATAAGCTATACTTAACAATGCCATAGGAGATCAAACATTACCAACCCACTCATTAAATGGAGGATAAAAGGCCTCAGAAGTCCATCATCTGGTGCAGTAATTAATTCACACTGCTGGGTAATATCAGGATTAGAAATCATTCATTGACCAAAAAACCTCCAGAAAGTTCAATGAACATTGTATTAAATACGTGAATCAAAATAGCCAGCACTTATCTTTGAAGATTCCAACGGGGACCCGTTACGCCAATCTTGATTTGCTGCATCTGGAAAGACAAATCAATGAGTTAATGCTGGCTGCAACAACATGGCAAACGTAAAAAAGCTTCAGCCAAAGGAATTAACTTGTAACTGTCGTTCTTGTCGTTGCACTATTATGACCCGCAATGGTGCCAGAGGGTATCAGTTCTTATGAGCAGCCAGTTCTAAAGGGACATAGAAGATGTAGGCTTATAAGTCTTGTCAGAATATGCTGGCGGTGTCCCAATTCATGAATCCATGGATGGTAGAGTATATTTATAGTATTTATATTTCTTTATTAGTTTTATAATTTTGACAATCAAAATCAAAACACAAGAAAAAATATCATGAAATTAGAAATTATTAAATCCACATAATTCAAGGAAAATTTTGAATACACAATATATTTAGTCCACAATCAAATGGAGACGGTGCTGAAATTGCTGAAATTTAACAAACAAAATATATAACCAGGAAAACCTCGACTGCCATAGAACATTTCCTTATCTAAACGGATTAGAGAATCAGAATTAACTATTACTTACTATGCTGAGAAGCAATACATTTAGATAACTGCTGCGGTTCATAAAAAAACATATCTATTCTCTTTATATATCATTACACATTTACAGGGGTACCTCAGAACAAAAGTCGCCCCCAACTGAACCACCCTTGGTCTCAGTATAAGAAACTGCTTCCTTCTCTGTGTCGGACGTGAAACATATGAGTACATTCTTATAGTATTAGACAAAAGGGGAACATCTTTATATTTGAAGAACATTTTTAACATCCATTCCCTATCTGAATCAATAGCGAACTGTACTAATAGTTTAGCTGGTACCTGAGTCTCAGTTTCTGACCTCTCTAGGAAATTAGTTAAATCCAAACTATCTGCACATGAACCTGATTGAATTTTTTGATCGGGTGACCAGAGAGCTGGATCGAGGACATATGCTAAATGTAATTTACTTAGATTTCAGCAAAACCTTTGATACAGTTCCTCATAGGAGGCTGTTGAACAAACTTGAAGGGCTGAAGTTAGGACCCAAAGTGGTGAACTGGGTTAGAAACTGGCTGTCGGACAGACGCCAGAGGGTGATGGTTAATGGAAGTCGCTCGGAGGAAGGAAAGGTGAGTAGTGGAGTCCCTCAGGGTTCGGTGCTGGGGCCAATCCTGTTCAATATGTTTGTGAGTGACATTGCTGAAGGGTTAGAACAGGGGTGTCCAATGTCGGTCCTCGAGGGCCGAAGTCCAGTCGGATTTTCAGGATTTCCCCAATGAATATACATGAGGTCTATTTGCATGCACTGCTTTCATTGTATGCTAATAGATCTCATGCATATTCATTGGGGAAATCCTGAAAACCCGACTGGACTGCGGCCCTCGAGGACCGACATTGGACACCCCTGGGTTAGAAGGAATAGTGTGCCTTTTTGCAGATGATACCAAGATTTGTAACAGAGTAGACACCAAAGAGGGAGTGGAAAATATGAAAAAGGATCTGCAAAAGTTAGAGGAATGGTCTAATGCCTGGCAACTAAAATTCAATGCAAAGAAATGCAGAGTAATGCATTTGGGGATTAATAATCGGAAGGAACCGTATATGCTAGGAGGAGAGAAGCTGATATGCACGGACGGGGAGAGGGACCTTGGGGTGATAGTGTCCGAAGATCTAAAGGCGAAAAAACAGTGTGACAAGGCAGTGGCTGCTGTCAGAAGGATGCTGGGCTGTATAAAGAGAGGCGTAGCCAGTAGAAGGAAGAAGGAAGAAGGTGTTGATGCCCCTGTACAGGCCATTGGTAAGGCCCCACTTGGAGTATTGTGTTCAGTTTTGGAGACCGTATCTGGCAAAGGACGTAAGAAGACTTGAAGCGGTCCAGAGGAGGGTGACGAAAATGATAGGAGGCTTGCGCCAGAAGACGTATGAGGAGAGACTGGAAGCCCTGAATATGTATATCCTAGAGGAAAGGAGAGACAGGGGAAATATGATTCAGACGTTCAAATACTTGAAGGGTATTAACGTAGAACATAATCTTTTACAGAGAAAGGAAAATGGTAAAACCAGAGGACATAATTTGAGGTTGAGGGGTGGTAGATTCAAAGGCAATGTTAGGAAATTCTACTTTATGGAGAGGGTGGTGGATGCCTGGAATGCGCTCCCGAGAGAGGTGGTGGAGAGTAAAACTGTGACTGAGTTCAAAGAAGTGTGGGATGAACACAGAGCATTTAGAATCAGAAAATAATATTAAAAATTGAACTAAGGCCAGTACTGGGCAGACTTGCACGGTCTGTGTCTGTATATGGCCATTTGGTGGGGGATGTGCTGGAGAGGGCTTCAGTGGCTGGGAGGGTATAGATGGGCTGGAGTAGGTTTTAACGGAGATTTTGGCAGTTGGAACCCAAGCACAGTACCGGGTAGAGCTTTGGATTCTTGCCCAGAAATAGCTAAGAAAAAAAATTAAAAAATTTAAATTGAATCAGGTTGGGCAGACTGGATGGACCATTTGGATCTTTATCTGCCGTCATCTCTATGTTACTATGTTACCATGTCACTTTGCGACCAGATTTCCCTCCTGCATTATTCACTAACCTGTGTAGCAATTCGATTACAATCTGCGCATGCAAATGAGGGTAACTGCATGCAAAGTAGGCAGGGATGTGATTTACTAAACAAATTTTGTGATTCGACTGGGCTTTCCACTCATCCTGAAAAGCAACTGCTGGAGACCAGTCAAAAACGTCTTTCCGACTCTCCAGCTCTGCTCTGCCCTGTGTCTCCCTCCTGCCTGCTTGCCCCGATCTAGCAGCCCTGATCTCTGCCCCAAAAATGAAATGTGTGGCGCCTGTCCCTGCTCTCTGCCCCGATCTTCCAGCCCTGCTTTCTGCCCCGAGTTCCTACTCTCTGCCGCCTTCCCTGCAGTTCGAGCCCATGGGTTTAAAGTGGGGCTGCATGCCGCAGTGCAGCCCCGCTTTAAACCTGTGGGCTCGCACTGCAGGGAAGGCGGCAGAGAGCAGGAGAGTCTGGGCGGCAAGAGCAGGGCTTAGAAGAGGAGAGCAGGAGGGCGAGTGCAGAAAAGTTAAAAAAAAAAAAACGGCTCCGGCTCGGATGGGCATGCGCAGACTATCTACAGATAGTCTGCGCATATGCACGCGGATCGCGCACCAGCAATCCGGGCAGGCAGATGGGGTTGTTCCTCCGATCATCCCCATCTGCATATTTGTTTTTTGTGAATTCGTCGGACCTGCCTGGATCGGGCCCGATCGGGCAGGTTAATGAATCCGGCCCTATAAGTATCAGTGCCAACTTTTCTAGCATGTATCTGAAAAGGGTGTGCAGCCAGGGGCATGTTGAGGCATTCCAAAGAAGTGTGTGGAATTATAGAATTTAGCCTAAGCGTGCCTAACTTGGGCTCTGGCATCTACACCTGGTTTCAGCAGGTGCCATTTAAAAAATCACCCCTCTAACTCTCTTTCTCAGAGTGGTATGATGCTTGGAGTATGCTTTGTTTCCAATACGGTTATTGTAGTTCTGGAGTTGTTTGCAAGTGGTCTAAAGCTAGGAACTTCTATATTGGCATAAATATAGTCAGTTATGACTCCATGGAGCATCATATCCTCAGTGTGATAAATAGCCATAAGAATGAATCTCAGACCAGAATAAGGAAGCCTTTGTTGCTTTCAGTCAGCACATTAATTGCTGACTCTCTTGCTGTAGACAAAGAGGAAGTTTTGTCTGAATCCATGAACTTTTAATTGTACGCATTTTTAGACTACCTTGCAGAAGGGAACTCTTCACTGCTGCTTCAGATGTGCCCGTAGTTCATGGATTTATTTGTATTTTTTTTTTCACTTTTCAATAATGCAGGCAACAGGTCGAGCAAAGGAAATGAGCCTGGCAATACAGGCAAAATTAGAATTCACTCTAAGAAACAATAGCAACAACAAAAAAATATGCTGATGCTATGATAACTGACTCAGCTTTTCACCCTTATAGCAAAGGGGTAAATTTTCTGCATTTGCTTAAAGGTTTTACATAATGTCTACTCATCTCAACTGAAATGCTCAAAGAGGAGAGGTGAGCCACAATTTCATCGCACGCTCTTACAATATAACTATGGGGTCCTTTTACTAAGGCGCACTAACTGATTTAGCGCGCTCTAAGGCACTCATTATATTCTATGGGCGCCTTAGCATTTGCCGTGCGCTAATCTTTAGCATGCACTAAATCGATTAGTGCACCTTAGTAAAAGAACCCCTATATTAATATCCCCATCCCCTCTACCACTCATAAAACAAAAACTCCCATACCCACATGAATAAGCACTCTTCTTCCCGCTCTAGGGTCTCTTCATAATTTAGGGAACAGACATTTTTTTTCCCAAACAGTTTTTATTGATGCAAACAATATCAAAAACAACATAACAACATTATGTATACTACAACAACAATGCATCAAATAATATAAAATAAGAAGCATAAATACCCCCACCTCTCCACCCATAACCCTCCCTCTCCCCCAATGGTATTCTCTAATTCACCTCACTATGACACATCAATACACTCTAGGACACCCATCTTAAGACCGCACTATGGCCCTTAGGATGCAAGGTTTGCTTCAGCTCATCAGGTAATCCATTCCAAAACCTTGGGACTATATTAGAAAATGCCTGAGCTCACAATTTCACCTACTGAAAACAGATGGCACATTCAAATATGCCCCTGACTCTAATCAAGTATTCTGGCCTTTCACCTCATAAAATGCTAAAAGCCAAACAGCAATTTATAAAGGACTTGCAACTTTATGGAAATCTTTGGCAGTTGCCTCAACAAAAGCTATGCCATTGCCTATCCAAGCTACTGCAAAACCATTCTGGTCATTGTCTTTTGTGCCACCTGCAACAAGGAAACCAAACATACATACAGACTCCTCTTATAACTCATTAAACAATTCAGTTCCATTAGTGCTGACATTTGTAATTGCATTGGAAAATGGACCCAACCTTCAAAGCCTTCAGTCTTCCATTCACCAACCTCACAGTCCAAGATGCTTATAAGAACATTAGAATATAAGAATTGCCATACTGGGACAGGCTGAAGGTCCATCAAGCAGTTGCTTCAACAAAGGATATGCTATTGCCTACTCTTTCTCTCTGGGTAGAGGGGTCCCATAAAGAACAAAGTTGCAAAGTTCTTTAGCAGAAAATGAGGACTGTAAGTGCGAAAAATAATTTTTCTATTTCACCCCCTCCTTGTATAGTTGCTATTAAGCAATGTTCCATGTTCTTTGTTTGAAGAATCCAAGTTTAAGTAAACCCTTTGATTCAAATCTCAAATTCTGGCCATCTCATTGAGTGCAGAGTGAATGGATCTTTGTTTCAAATGCTTCCCAGCTCAAGCTGGTCTTAAGACTTGATCTCCCTACTAAATAGTATTTAAAGTAATACACTTGATGCTCACTAGGCAAAAGATGGGTTAACGAAGATTTAATACTGTTTCTTTTTTTTTACATTTATTTTGTGCTAAATTTTGGGGCCTTCTTTCTAACATGTGGTAAGCTCTAACGTGTGCATACCACAAGTCAAAATCTACTATAGCAGGGTGTGCTCAGGTATCCTGCAGTAGTTTTGTGGTTTTTTTTTATAACTTGAGTCCTTATCATTCCTGATGTCCTTTTTTGAAGGTTGTGTGCTTAGTAGTCAGATAAGTACATTGGCATTTTTAAACTTTCCTCATGAAGTAGCTCTCTTTTCCTATTGGGCACATTGACGTCATCACGCACTTTTCCATCTTTTGGACGTGATCATGTGGTCATGCGCTTGACTCTTTAAAAGACTCTTTAAAGCTCCCCTCGGCGTTCTAGTGCCGGTTGACACGAGAGGAGGAAGCACAAACATTTTGCTCGATTATTGAAGAGTTTCATTTAGTGGTGAGTGCCTCTCAACAGCCTACAGATAAATTGAGTGTAATAAGTAGTTTGTTTTTAATGAGTTTTTGTATTAATAAAGTATTAATTCATTTATTTTTTAAATTTCAGAGTCTACACCGCTCATAAGTAAAAATTATTCGCAACTTTGCGGGTTCCCTGAAGCAGATACAAAACGTGTCACGTCGGAACATGGCACCTGCAAACTATAAGATAAGTTTTTTGTTTTCAAATAACTATTTAAAGAAGAATAAGTAGTTTGCCTTTCTGGCACCTAAGTTGACCATTTGAACATTCATACTATTTATAAATGGTGCTTGAAGTTGCGATGATTAGAAACATAGAAAAATGACGGCAGAAAAGGGCCATAGCCCATCAAGTCTGCCCACTCTATTGACCCTCCCCCTTAACCCTCTGAAAGATCATACTCTGATGACCCATCCCCTTAGCTCTACCCTTTTAGAGATCCGACATGGGTGGTGAGACGGTAACGTCGGGGCATTATGTCCCTGTTATCATCTCTATGATTCTGAGCACTAAAGCTACCAATAATTGTAAGCAATATTGAAACTGTTGATGTTGGAACCAGTATAGGAGTGATTACTTCATCGTTTTTTTGTGAATTTTTTCTAATCACTCAAGTGCAAATATCTTGAGTTCATTTGCCCCTATTTTGTGTATTTGACGTAGTTTTGTGTTTGGCATATGCTTCCCACTCGCTAAAACATATTTTTTTAGTTTTGGGGTATGTTTTGGGGCAAAGAGTAGGCGTGTCTAGTGATTCAGTTAGCAAAGCTGCCTTGCCATGTGCTAACCGATTAACGAGTAGTTAATGTGGAAGCCCTTATTGCTTATTAAATAGGTGTTGGTAAGGGGTCCTGCTCTGATGTCTATATATTAATTGGGAAAGTAAAACATGTTTATTAATGGGGGAATAGGAAATGTGGCCATTTTACTGCTGTGCTAATGGTACCACAGACCACTCTTAAGTGCAGCTTAGTAAAAAGGTCCAGTGCTGGATTAACCTATATTCTAAATAAGGTACAGTTTAGAGCCTCACAATCTGCAAGGGCCTCACAAAAGTTCAGAAAGTGATCCCAATTACTAATTTTGTCAGCATTTTATATATGTATCAATGTATGTTAAAATTATTTTAAAAATTCCATTTATATATAGTTTCTAGGGTATATGATATAGTGTAACTTATTAACAAGGGCCTCCAGGCTTTATATAGCATAGGGCCTCACAAAGTCTAAATCTGTCATTGAAAGGGCCCCTGTACTTATAAGTGTTGGGTTAACAAATTGCCTATATTTTATTAGAAATCTCTATGAATATTCAGATTGGCTGTATATATAATTGTTCTGATAAGTAATTAAAATTCCTGCTCTGATTCCTTCTACCTCCATTCAGTATAGCCTAAAGTGCATGCATCCTTTTGCCTGCATGCACAAGATAGTCAATTTTCACATAGCTCATTTCTGCAGGTAAAAGACTCTGTTAATGTGAAATTTACTTTGAAAGTTATCCTCTTACTGATACAACTTTCTGGTGTGTCTGTGTGTTTCTTTGTGTGTGTGCGCAAGTGTGTATCTATGTGTCTGTGTTAGTTATTGTTTTACATGCATTTGCATGTTTTTATATCTTATTAATATATAACCCTTTTTAACTAAAATTACATGTTACAGTAATATAACCTGTGTTTGTGCCCTTTAACACACATTAAGGGGCAAATAACACACATTATAGCCATAATGCATGTTGTTCTGCCCCTACTTTATGTTGGCATTTGCTCAGTTTCTTGTATAAGAACAAGTTTAAGTGTTTATGTTAAGTTGTATAAATAAGGTGTGCTGTGTAGGCTTAAATTCCCAAAGGGCTTTGCTTCTCCCAGAAAGTTGGCTGTATTACACAGATCTTAAGCCTGCCCTTCTTCAGTCTGAGAGAGAACAGTTGCCACATTTGTAGACCAAAATGGCTGTATGAGAACCTGAGTTTAGCATTGTTCTCCCACCCTTTATTTCTAACAATCTAACACAGTTTATATCTAAATCTGGAGAACAATGCTATTTCCACAAGGTGTGGACACACTCCCAGCTCCCTTTTTGAATAGGAGGGGCTGGTAGAGTAAGAAGATTCTGTGACAAAGTTGAACTGCCTTGAAGTCATCAATTATAAGTGTTTATTTTTTAAATCATGTTATTAAAGAAGGTTGTTCAAGAATTACAGAGTCTGGCTGATAACATTAAGATTACAGATAACACTAAGATTACTGAATAAGATCCTTATACAATTGCCAATATAATTCAGAGTGAGTTCAACAGTGTTTGGCCATTCAGAGGAGTCCTGTTTTTCAATACAAAACCTGAGGGAATCTATAAAGGCTGTTCAGTGAAGCTATTATAAGAAAAATAATACCAGCAACATGCTGTGGATTATTTTTCCATTCCAGGAACATCAGGCCGCAGAGCTGGACATGTCTTAAATAGGCTGCCTAAACTCACAGCTAACCCTGATACCATCTCAGATCAATAATTCCCACCTAGAAGATCCTGGCCAATTCAAGAAACCAATCTCACCTTGAAAGTTCCCCCTCAATAAAAGATTTCCCTCTGGAAGGCCCCCCCAATCATCAAAGCCCCTCTACTGTTGCTTAGGCACCACCTTGAAATATCCCCGTGTTTGGTGAGGTCAGGCCTAAAAAAGAGTGGGGGGCATTGCTGATTGGGTGAGACCTTTGGAGGTCTTTTATTGGGGGGAATCTTTCGAGTAGGTTTGAAGCATTGAATTGGATGGGGGCCTTCTGGGCAGCAAGACCTGTGGTAGTGGGGAACCTGTGGTGAGAAGGAATCTTCTGGGGGAGGGAGGATGGATTTTGTGGAGATTTAAGGGCACAGCTTTGACTTTGGGCAATGGCTTTGTAGCCTGATGCTACTGTGGTAAAATTAACAGTGGTGGTGGAATTAACAGTGCTTTTGAGGTCCAATGCATGTTGTATTAGTGTTGTATTGTAGAAGTCCGAAACCTGTGATATTGAGCTACTGCAGGTTGGCGACTCTCTCGGTAAATCTAATATTTTAGTGCACCTTGATAACCTTCCCTCTCTGTATTCTGCAGTAGATTCATCTAGGGTTTTATATTAAAATTGCACCCACTTTTTACCATAGATTGGCAGGATATAAGTATTTTAAATAAAGAGTGGAATAAATTATTCAAGAAGTTTAAAAACTTTTTGACCAGTTATTGGATATGCTAGTTCCAAGCTAGCTATGGCTGTGGCTTTCCTTTATGCTATGTTACCGATCAATAGCGTAGAGTGATGAAAAACTGAAATATTTCATTGTAACATAAACTGACCCTTTGTAAATGGAGAAATTGCAATACATTTATTTTCTTCTTCTTGAGAACCATATATTAAAAGACCCCTTCTTATAAAATATCAGCAGCCAAATTTACTATGCACATTCAAAGCATTAGTCTTGGTTTCCCCTTACAAGTCTCATTTCCTTCCTATGTTGGCTTTCATCATTTTTTTTCCCCTGCTGATTGGTGTCACCTCATGTGCTTAGATTGTGTCTGCCTGGCTCTTCAGAGTGTGAACACATTCCTCACAATGCTGATTGGCTCGTTTCACACCAGTGTCAAAATTGTTTATTAAATCTGGCACCTCCTAATACTCAGTCTCTATCTAAACTTTAAATGGTAAATAAGTACATGTATATACAGTTGATGGACCTAGCAAACTCATTTAGAAGCCTTTCTTATTATATTGCAAGCATCAAGAGGCAGAGACTATAATGTTGCCTGTAAGTGCTGCATACAACCAATAATAATAATACTGTATACTAAAGATTTTCCCCTGCATTTTGACTATTTGGCAAACAGGTTGGTAAATAGGGCCCTATTGAGTTTTATCAAAATATCACAGCAATATGCTTTAAAATCATAACCTCTTCCAACAGTTTGTTATAAACCTTTTTCTTATAATTAATACAAGTGCTAGGAAATGATTCTTTCTAGAGCCTGATTAACATGAAAAAATACAACTGTAGAAATCCTTTTCAGTGGCAGTACTGTTTCATCAAGAGATGGATTTTGCTCTTAATTAGCCAGCAGGCCACAAGGGATGTGTCGAGAGTCATGGGTGTGAAAGAGCCTCCAGCAGGAAGAGATCAATCTGAGGGGAAAAAAATGGTGACTTGGGGAATAATTGGCAGCTCCGGTGAACGTGGGCTGGTTGTAATACTGACAATATGTTCCCGTGTAGAAAGGGAACCTGTTTCATTTTCTTTTCTAGGTGGCACATTTCAAGCTAAAGAAAAACAGAGTTATATATAGCGAGCCATTCAACATGCCTATATTTCATGCTTTTGTAACTCCAGTTTCATTAGCTCTGTTTGAGTTCTGTGAGTTTCATAAATGTGTTTCAGTTCTGGAAGTAGATTAGTTGGCTTCATTAATTGGGCATTGATATTTGAAATTCTTCAGAAGGTGCTGTAAAATGCTTTTATGTGCAATTAAAAATGCTTTGGCATGTGACATAGCACACACCCAACTTGGTTTATTGTATTATCTACTATGTAGCTGTGTAGGCTGACAATTCAAAATAAAAATAAATTACCAAATTAGTTTATTCTTTTTCATAGTAAATGATGATGGGGCTTGTATTTTTGACTCTTGTTGCACAATGCCCCCTCCCAGATAAATTCTTTAATAATTGCTAATGCAGTTTATCACACGC
Source organism: Geotrypetes seraphini (assembly GCF_902459505.1). Classification (NCBI taxonomy): domain Eukaryota; kingdom Metazoa; phylum Chordata; class Amphibia; order Gymnophiona; family Dermophiidae; genus Geotrypetes; species Geotrypetes seraphini. Next base: position 304,858,191 of record NC_047086.1, on the reverse strand, counting down.
TAACAGGCAAAATACTGCAAAATGCTTTACCCCGGATTTTATAAATGCTGCTTTAAGTTGAGCATGTAAACATGGACACGTGCTCAATTTGCACACACAACTCAATTGAATGATGGGACATGTAACACTGATAATTTGCTTTTTCTCAGACAATTTACGCTTGGCATCAAAATGTGGACATGAAAATAGGAGGGTCACATCACGGGCAGGTCTGGGCCATTGCTCAAAATTACGCATATAACTATAGAATAAGGGGCCTCTGCATATAACTTAGGTACATTTATTTATTCATTTAATTTGTTTTCTATCCCGTTTTCTCCAATATACAGTTTACAAGTTAAATTTGCTATAGTTACAGTTCAAGATGTTTCAATACAAGTTTTCCTAATGTGACAAATACCGAGGATCTAGTACCAATATACATTTCTTGTTGATCCATCGGTTGTGGTCCGAGAGTTAGGTGAAGAGGCATGTTTAGAGTCCAGGAGTCCTTCAAGGGATCTGATCTGCGGGGCAGTTGATTCCAGTGGCTCGATATGAAGTGAGAGTAAGAACATCGTTTGGAAGTTTGCAGTTGAAGGGCACGACCAGGGGGCGCATTGAGACGCATTTCATCCTGCGAGCGGAGGGGCCTGTTTGACACATACTGGGAAAGCTTTGTTGTCATGTAGCCTGGTGCCATGTCGTGCAAGGATTTGAACGCTAGCATCAGGCCCTTGAAGACACATTTGGCTACGGGCAGCCAGTGAGCCGACGATAAAGTCACGGATATGGAGGTTTTTTAGAAGTCTGATTGCTGCTGCACACTCCCTCCTGCCGGCACCCCTTCAACATCCCTGGCAAGAGGGATGTCCAATCCCACCTGCTGCAAACCCCTAAATAATCCCTAGCAGGAGGGATGTTCACTTTCTTCTGCTGGCACGTTTCATAGACAAAATCACGCGAGACAACGGCGCGCCGACAACTGAGCGCAAGGTTGACGGCGCACCAAAGAACCCCCCTATTTTACTTAACAGACATCGCGCTGGCATTGTGGGGGGTTTGGGGGGTTGTAACCCCCTCATTATACTTGAAACCAAACTTTTTGCCTGTTTTTTAGGGAAAAAGTTCAGTTTTAAGTATAATGTGGGGGGTTACAACCCCCCAAACCCCTACAACGCCAGCACAATGTCTGTTAAGTAAAGTGGGGGGTTCCCCCCCACACACACCCCCGTCGGAGCCCTTTAAAATAGTGCTTTTCTTCGGCACGCCGTCAACCTTGCGCTCAGTTGTCTGCACTCAGTTGTCGGCGCGCTGTTGTCTCGCGCGATTTAGTCCCGTCACTGCTGGCACAGCCTCCCCCACAACATCCCTGGCAGGAGAGATGCCCACTCCCTCCTGCCAGCAACCCCCCAAACCCCTACCCCCCCAAGCCCCTCAAGACCCCCCCCCCCAGCCGGAGGGATGCCTACTCCTTCTGGCTGGTAGGCCTGCTTCTTCAGAATGGCGAGCCTTCCCCTTCCCGGTGCGCTAACCACTACGCATTATTAACGTGTTAAATGTGCAGCTCTATTAAACATAATCATATCTGCAGGCATTATTTGAGCCACACTTAAATTTCATATGATTCTGATCATAAAGTTATTGGTAAAGAATTCCAAATAGATGGAGCTACATGGCAGAATGTTGATTATGAGAATGATCTAAACTTAATCTGTAAAAAGAAGGAATCCTTAATAAAACGTGTACTCGAGGGTCTAAGAGCCTTAGAGGGAACGTACAGGATAAGCCATAATACTAAACAAGAAAAGGTAGAATTCTAGCAGGCATGATAAGCCAAAATTAATATTTTGTATTGTATCCTATTGCATATGGGTATGGTAATTAACCTTCCTTGGATAATAGAAGTGTCGTAAATCATGATGTCTGTCATTATGATTGAATCTCATTGTTATATTTTGTATTAGTTGTAACTATTTCAAAGAATACAATGAAAGACCTAGAGTACAAACAATTAATTAAAATAGTCTAGCTCAGTGGTCCTCAAACCTGTCCTGGGAGACCCCTAGCCATTTGGGTTTTCAATATATCCCTAATGAATATGTATGAGGCAGATTTGCATATAATAGAGGTGACAGGCATGCAAATCTGCCTCATGCATATTCAATAGGGATATATTGAAAATGGCTGGGGGTCTCCCAGGACAGGTTTAAGAACCACTAGTCTAGGTGACTCAAGACTAAGGCTTGCACCAGGGATCTTAAGCTTTCTGAAAGAGAATTTGCCTTTCCCATGAATGCAGCTACCACAGCCTCTGTAACCTGGTAGGTGATCTTTCGAAAACTTTGCCTTGATTGTGGTATTACATTACATTAGTGGTTTTTATTCCACCATTACCTTGCTGTTGAAGGCGGATTACAGAAGAGGATTTCTGGACATGTCCAGAGGTGTTACAGAGTAGAGTGGGTTGCTTCAGAGGATTGAAATGTTTCATATGGTGTTAGTCTTCATGGATTTCTTGAATAGCAGGGTTTTATTTCTTTTGTGAAAGTTTTGTAGTCTGGGGTCATGATTAGTAGATTGGAGAGTTGGTTGTCTAGTTTTGCTGCCTGTGTGGCTAGATGGCCATCGTACAGTTTTTTTCCGTTTGATGTCTCTGATTGGAGGATATGTGAATGGTGTCTGGGTTCTCCTTTGTCTGGTTGTAGTCGTTTAGATTAGGTAGTTGTTCAAGTAGGCTGGGAGGGTTTTGATCTGGGGGGGGGGAGGGTCAATCCAGGGTGGTTTAGGGGTTGGCCTTCATGAGGCGGAATCTCGGGGGGGGGGAGTTTTGATGGGTGCCCTTCATTGGGGGGGGACGACATGATGGGGGATTAACAGGCTTTCAGGTCCGATGCTCCAAGCATGGGAGAATAACCCCAGCTTTTGGGTTTTTGCATCTCATTACTATATAACCCACAGTGACCTAAATAATGCTGTAGTAAGACATGCCAAGCTCCAATAAGGATCCTAAACTCATGTTAAGGGGAAAATATGTGACTTAAAGCCTAACACATTTTGATAACTTCTTTCTCTAAATGCCAGTACCTATACAATGTATGACAGATGGTCAGCAAATAGGTGCTCTCTCTGCACTTGTAACAGACTGGAAATGTGTCATAATGCACCTTGAAATTATTGCTGCAGAAAAACAGTACATATTCATTTGCAAATGGTTTGCTGAGAAAACTGATTTCACACTTGTTTAGGTGCTCCATTTTGTCTTGGACTACCTTGGAAGCGTAGCCAAACATTTTTTGCTGGGTTTTTTTTACCATTAGTTCAAGCTTACAATATAGTTGAAACATACTCAGATCTCTTAATCTAATCTATTCTAATCTAATATATCACATTTATGTACACATTTATTCTGCTTAACCAAGATGCGTCTCAAAGCGGATCCCAAAATAATAAAAATACATAGTAACATAGTAACATAGTAGATGACGGCAGATAAAGACCCGAATGGTCCATCCAGTCTGCCCAATCTGATTCAATTTAAATTATTATTATTATTATTTTTTTCTTCTTAGCTATTTCTGGGCGAGAATCCAAAGCTTTACCCGGTACTGTGCTTGGGTTCCAACTGCCGAAATCTCTGTTAAGACTTACTCCAGCCCATCTACACCCTCCCAGCCATTGAAGCCCTCCCCTGCCCATCCTCCTCCAAACGGCCATGCACAGACACAGACCGTACAAGTCTGCCCAGTAACTGGCCTAGTTCAATCTTTAATATTATTTTCTGATTCTAAATCTTCTGTGTTCATCCCACGCTTCTTTGAACTCAGTCACAGTTTTACTCTCCACCACCTCTCTCGGGAGCGCATTCCAGGCATCCACCACCCTCTCCGTAAAGTAGAATTTCCTAACATTGCCCCTGAATCTACCACCCCTCAACCTCAAATTATGTCCTCTGGTTTTACCATTTTCCAGAATCCCAGTAATTAGAATATCATCAAATAAATGTATCACCTAAATCAATATTTTAGATGTAGCCTAATTTCTTAACAAATAGAAATAAAATAAATAAGATTTTACAAGTCTCCTGAAAGTGAAATAGCACTTGATCACTCTGATACTATGTGGTAGTTTCTTCCACAAGTCAGGATCACTGTCTGCAATAGATTTCTGGCTAGTAGAAGGTTTCCGACATACAGACTTTGAAAGTATAATTAGTCTAACTTCCTGTGACAGGCGTGACAGTTTAGTGGTTGAATAAAATGCCAGAAGTGGTCAAGAGATCAACTCTACATATCTGGAAGTGTAACAAGATGCCGTAGCGAAGCTGATAGGTTATTACGTGATTGATAGCTAGGATTTCCAACTGGCTTCATTTTTTTTCAGAGCAGGCTGCTGCTAGTCTAATTATTCCTCACTGAATATGTGGACATATAGTCCTGCTTTTCTTAAAGAAATATTTATGAAAATCAAAACTGCTATCTTATTCAGGGGGATGTCATTCTAAAAGCTCAAGAAAAGGCTATTTATTTTCCCCACTGCTTGACAGGAGCTGCATATCATCTCCTTTTTATCCTCTTTACTGTCGATCTACCTGTATTTAGAAAGCCTGAATCTGTAAGTAAGTTGTCTATAGAAATGTAAACAAAGACACACCTCAAAACAGAGCTTTTGAAACCTGTCATGGGAACTCTAGAGCCAGACAGATTTTAAGGGTAACATCAACGGTAGAGCTCTTGAGTCCCCAATGCATGCAAATTTCTCTCCTACACATTCATTGTGGGTATCTTGAAAGCCTGATTGGCTCTGGAGTCCTGAGGACAGGTTTGGGAAGTCCTGGCATAAAGTATTTTTAAAAGAAATATGTTAAGTTATTGTAATTCAGAATAAGTTTCAAAGCATGAAAATATTGTTGTACTATATTTTATGTTTATTAGAATAATTAGTGTTAACAATAAAATATTCAGTTATTGATGTGAACATATGTCATCTTGAAGCACAAGATTACACATGGCTGAAATAAATATTACCTTTTCTATAGTCATAGCTAAAAATTAGCATTTGTGTCATTAATTAGAGAGATATACTATCCCTATATATCTTTTCTCCAGCATTAATGTAAACCTTAATCTTCCCTGTCTGTGCCTTAAAAAATAAGTTAATATGAAAACAAAAAATCTGTACTAACCAAAACTACAAGACAGCAAATACTGCTTTGAGCTATAGGTGTGTGCTTGGGGAAAAAGCGTCATTTTGTGATTTATTTTTTTTCTCTCTGTTTGATTTATTTTTTTTTGCTTAGCACATGCTCACTGATTGTAATGTGACCACTCTTTAAACTGGAAATGGCATCGGGAATGTATGTTCCTGGTGTCACCACCATACTGGTTACAAGCAGTGGCGAACCAAGGGGGGGCGGGGGGGGGCGGGGGGGGAGGTCCGCCCCGGGTGCACGGCTTGGGGAGGTGCACAGCTGGCCAGGTCCAGGTCCTCCTGCCCTACTACCCGGGTCCTCCTGCCCTTCCTTTCCCCCAGTACACGCCTGCAATCTTACCTCCCCCTGCTGTTGCTAATCGCAGACAAGAATTCTTCTTTCCGACGTCAATTCTGACATCGGAGAGGATGTTCCATGCCAGCCAGGCAGTGATTGGCTGGCCCGGAATGTCCTTGCCGACATCAGAATTGATGTCAGAAAGAAAACTTCTTGTCGGCGATTAGCAGCAGCAGGGGGAGGTAAGATTGCAGGCGTGGACTGGGGGAAAGGAAGGATAGAGGCGCTTTTTTTTTTTCTGCAGCAGGGAGGGAAGGATGTAGGCAGGCAAGCTGGCTGGCTTTAGCGCGGCAGGGAGGGAGGGAGATAGGTAGGCAGGCAGGCAAGCTGGCTTTGGGGGTGGACAAAATCTGGAAGGTAGTGGGGGGACATAAGAAGGAGGCACTGGGGGCACTAAGGACACATGAAGGGGACACTGGGGGCATTATGGACACAGGAAGGGGACACTGGGGGCATTATGGACACAGGAAGGAGGCACTGGGGGCACTATGGACACGGTATGAGGGCACTGGGGGCATTATAGACACAGGAAGGAAGCACTGGGGGCACTAAGGACATGAGAAGGAGGCACTGGGGGCACTAAGGACATGGGAAGGAGGCACTTGCGGCACTAAGGACATGGGAAGGAAGGAGGGAGGGAATAGAAAGGGACAATTGTTGGGCCTGAGTGCAGAAAGAAAGAAATGAAAGAAAGGATACACAGTCAATTAATAGATGTCCCCTTTTGATGAAAAAAATAAATGGTCACGTTACCTCTGACTTACTTTCTCTGCAGCAGAGTTGGCAGCCGCGCTGAGGTGCAAGAAGGTCCCACGATGACTCGTCTGCTGGCTCTGCTCCGGAAGAAGTAAGTTACGTCGGAGGGGGTGGACCTGGCAGACGCAGTCATTGCGGGACTTTGCCACAACTCCCTGCATCAGCCGGGTCCACCACCTCTGACGTAACTTACTTCTTCCAGAGCAGAGCCAGCAGATGAGTCATCGCAGGACTTCCAGCATGCGGCTGCTGAGTCCACTCCAGAGCAAGTACGTCAGAGTGGGGTGGACTGGCAGCCGGTAGCTACAGTCATCGTGGGACCTTGCTGCATGAAAGGAAAGAAAGGAGCAGGATTTCTGGAATGGAAGAGTGGTGGAGGGAAAGAAAGGGGGCAGGGTGGTATGGAAGGGTGGTGCTGATGGAATTGATGTACAGAGAAAGGGGAGAGACATAGGGGGGAAGGATATTGGAGGGAAGGAAAGGGGACAGATGCTGATTGAAGAGGGTTGGATGGCGAGAGAAAGTGCAGACATTGGATGGTAGTGGGGAGCCTATGCTGGATGGAAGTGCAGATGGGAGAGATAAGGGAGCAAATGCAGGAAGGAAATGGGAGAGAGAAAGAGGGGAGCAGGAGATGGATGGAAGTGGACAGAGAGAGGAGAAGGTACTAGATGGAAGGGTTGGAGAAAGAGGGTACATGATGGAAGGAGGGGATAAATAAAAGGAGGGCACATGATGGGGAGAAAAGGATTCAGTTAGGGAAACACTGGAGGGGTGAGGGAAAGAGGTGGAAAGCTTTAGGTAGACAGCAAAAAAGGACATTGATGAGAGGGTAGTAAGAATGTAATCTAGACAGATGCAGAAAATAAATTGACAAGGAAAATGAGGGAAAAAAGGGAAAGGGATTCCAGAGGAGAGGTGTGGGAGAGAGAAGGAGAGGAGAGAGATGCCAGACCAATGGGGGTGAAAGAAGAGATGGAAGGGGGAAGCATACAGTTTCTAGAAGGGGCATAGAAGGAGAGAAGATGCCATATAGGGGAAGAGAGACGGCAGACAGTGGATGGAAGGAAGAGAGTTATAAGAAGATGAAGAAAGCAGAAACCACAGAAGACAAAGGTAGAAAAAGATTTTCTATTTATTTATTGCTTTAGGAGACATGTGTCACTATTTCTGTGGTGCACTGTATGCAGAGTCCAGCTTCTTACTGGTTCAATTTAACCTTTGTCTATGTATTTCTATTTTATCCCCCCTTTTACAAAACTGTGGAGTGTTTTTTAGCGCCAGCCATGGTGGTAGCAGCTCTGATGCTCAGAATTCTATGAGCGTCAGAGCTGTTACCACCGTGGCTAAAATCTACACTACAGTTTTGTAAAAGAGGGAGGGGTTAGTTTGTGATTACATATTCCATACTAGGCGAAGGTGTTTTCTGTGTTCTGTGTGTTCGAAAGACATGTTTTTTTGTTAGGATTGACTGCAGGATTGATCTGTACTATTCTGGCTTGTTTAGTTTTACAATGGATGTATTGGTGTTGTACTGCTCACTGCAGTATGTAAAATGCTGCCTTTTCCTAGGTACTCATGTGTGACATGTGGCTTGTTACTAAAAGTCATGTTTTTCATATAGATGGGGGGGGGGGGGGGTTGTGTCAAAAAATGAAGGGCCCCGGGTGTCACATATGTTAGGTACGCCACTGGTTACAAGAGTCAGATCTGAGTAAGAAATTCCTCCTTCTATACTCCCAGGGTCCCTCATAAGCAAATAGCTACACCTTTTACTTCTTGTCCTTCACCTTGAGAAATGTACAAATGTTTAAGCTATGCCTCTTAAACACTACCTCCATCCAAAAAAGTTCAACATTGGACCCCCTGCCAAGACTAGACTGTCCCTTATCTTAAATCGAAGATCTCTGGTCGACAAGTCAATGAAGTCGTCTGTGTAGTGTGCGGCGGCAGCGAAAAGGACAAACAGAATGCTAGGAATGATTAAGAAAGGGATCACGAACAGATCGGAGAAGGTTATTATGCCGCTGTACCGGGCAATGGTACGCCCTCACCTGGAATACTGCATCCAGCACTGGTCGCCGTACATGAAGAAGTACACAGTGCTACTTGAAAGGATCCAGAGAAGAGTGACTAAAATGGTTAAGGGGCTAGAGGAGTTGCCGTACAGTGAGAGATTAGAGAAACTGGGCATCTTTTCCCTTGAAAAGATGAGACTGAGAGGGGACATGATGGAAACATTCAAGATAATGAAGGGAATAGACTTAGTAGATAAAGACAGGATGTTCACCCTCTCCAAGGTAGAGAGAACGAGAGGGCACTCTCTAAAGTTAAAAGAGGATAGATTCCGTACAAATGTAAGGAAGTTTTTCTTTACCCAGAGAGTGGTAGAAAACTGGAACACCCTTCCGAGGCTGTTATAGGGGCAAACACCCTCCAGGGATTCAAGACAAAGTTAGACAAGTTCCTGCTGTGCCAGAACGTATGCAGGTATCAGTTAGGGCACTGGTCTTTGACCTAAAGGCCGCCATGTGAGCGGACTGCTGGGCACAATGGACCACTGGTCTGACCCAGCAGCAGCAATTCTTATGTTCTTATGTTCATCAGTGAACTAGAAAAAACCTCCCAAACCCCAAGAGAGGAAAATGACTAGGGGAAAGAGACAAAGACCAACTGAACACTCAATCAACTGTATTAGAAATTAATAAATGCTTAAGCGGGAGAGCCCTCAGTCACACAGCCACCACTGGGAAACCCCAGGGAAAAGCTGACGCGAATTTACACCCAGAAGAGTGTTAACTGCGAAACATCCCCGGGCTCTCTCCGCATAATAAGTGAATAAATAAAGTGCAACAATAAAGTGCAGTATGTGTGAAAAAATATGATTAAATAAAAAAACACACAAATGAATTAAGTTGAAATTTGTCTCTTGGGGTTTGGGAGGTTTTTTCTAGTTCAGTGATTTTTCTGCCTCCACTTTTGTAGGGTTCATTTTTTGTTCCTTATGTTCATCAGGGCAGAGTGGTAGTGGGGGGAGGATCTTTGTTACCTTTGGGATCATCAGGAGGGTGTTGGATAGTTAGGAAGTTCATCTTGGTGATCTTGTTGCCTTTGGGGGAGTTGGTGAATGGGTAAACCATTGGGGGAGAGGGTTTTTGTTGCTTTTGGGGCCATGTGGGTGGTCAGGTGCTGATTTGGGGGAGGGGGTAGATCAGAACAGGTTTCGGTGACTTCACAGATCCCTTTATTCAAGTCTCAGCTGATATTTAGCAGGACCTACATAAGTGTCTTATGCAGGACCCCACTGAAAATCAGCTGGGACCCACATAAGTTCTGGTTACCCTGAAATGTCAGGTCTTAATCAGATATTCAATGCTGGTGCCTGAACAAGGCCTAGCATTGAATATCTGGGTCTAATTTAACTTAAAAAATACTGCCCTCCACTGGCTGAATACTGACCGATGTCATTTTTCAGATATGGATTTTTCAGATTTTCTTTCAAGCAATATACATACAGTACATGAAAATTAGCTTAATTTGTCCTCATTTAGCTTAATTTGTCTTACTCTATGAACCATGGCTTCCAAATATTTCCTTTTTTTTAAATTAACAATTTCAAGATTTTACAGATTCAAATAAGAATCAAGAAAAAGAAGGATCACTTTCAAACAATAAATCAAACAAGAAACAACTTCAGATGTAGTATATACTACTTTTCTATAGTCCACAATAAATGTAAGAGAGAGTCAAGAAACAAAGAACAAATTTACAGGTAGTCCATCAGAAATATACAAGTGAATTGCAGTTGACAATAAAATAGTCATAACACAACCCTAATAACCCTATGTTACATTACTGATGGAGAATAAGGGTCTTTTTACTAAGCTACAGTAACTGCTAGCATGTGTATACCAATACTTAAAATGGCTTGCCAGAGGTTACGCTTAGGCAGGGCATTTTCGATAGGATGTATAAGTCTGAGATTGGATGATTTAGGCAGCATGTCCACAAACCCAGCAGAAAAAAATGTCCATTTTCAAAGCCGCCAGACATCTATCTTTTATTTTTGAAAATGACCCAAGTATAAGTTTTGGTCCTTAGGATGTGTATCTTTTTTGGCCATTTTTCAAAATAAAAACATCCACATGAAAAACACACAAAAGCAAGTTTTGTAAATATACCCAACTACCTTGTCTGATTGCGGCAGAGGAATCCCCATCAGCTGAGCTAGTTTTGAAGATTCCTACTGGCTCAGCTGATGGGGATTCCCACTGCCAGGATCAACTGAGCCACAGAGCCCTACACCCCTCACCTGATATCCCCCACCATTTCTGGACCCTCCAAATCACCTGACACCACTCTATATCATAGAACACCCCCCCACATCAGCCGACATCATAGAACAGCCCCCCCACATCACCCGATACCAAACAATATCATGGAACACCCCACATCATCTGAGACCCCCAACATCATGGAACACCCCACCTCATCACCAGACACCCCGTACCTTCCACTGCAAAATTGGCAGGAAGGAAGCCCACTCCCTCCTGCCTACAGGGCTGCGTGCTAAGAATGATGGGCCTTCCCCCTCCCAATGCATCTTGGGATGTAGTAGGAGGGGCTTAAGGCCCTGATTGGGTTGATCAGTTAGCGCAGATACATTACTATGTCCTGATTAATGCAAGATTAAAAGTATGAGTGCTTATCTCTTACAAAATAAGTGCTATTAAGTATTCACGTGCTAATTTTTGAATGGCCAGGAGCTAATGGCAACACTAGCATATGTACTCATATAAAAGATTTTTAACCCACTACATGCAAGAAATGCAACAGAACTTATCTCCTAATCCAGGAAAAGGCCTCAGAATTGGAGCCTACGCGTAGTCCTATCATGGACTGAACTGTCAGCGTAGTATTACCACTCCAAGCTCCAATCATAGGCCGGAAAAACCTGGGACCTATAGACTATATGTCTTAAGGTCTATTTAAAAACTATTTATGAAAAACTTTAAGCTTGAAATGAATATTTTAGTACAGACTTTAAGGTTTAAATCAACTATTTGAAAATTTAAAAAAATATTAAAAAATAACAATAAATTAAAAGATTTTATAGGTCCCAGGTTTTTCCGGCCTATGATTGGAGCTTGGAGTGGTAATACTACGCTGACAGTTCAGTCCATGATAGGACTACGCGTAGGCTCCAATTCTGAGGCCTTTTCCTGGATTAGGAGATAAGTTCTGTTGCATTTCTTGCATGTAGTGGGTTAAAAATCTTTTATATGACTATTTGTGATCTGGACCACTTGGGTAGTTTATATTTAGGTTAAACACTAGCATATGGCCATTAATTGTTGCTGTGATAAAAATAGCCTTAACATATGGGAAAACCCCATGTAAAGGCATACTAAGGCAACTTTCTACCACAGCTTATTAAAAGGACCTTGTAATTAGAAAAAACTCTATTTACGACATTAAACGAATACAGTTGCAATGGATGCAAAAAGATATACGAGAGTCTCTGGCATTGAATAATACATTTGTAGGAAAATCTCAAAAAGAAATTAGACCCAATATCAATAACCTGAGGCTTAAGCTGTAAAAATGCCTTCCTCCTGACTTGAGTGGGCTTGGCCACATTTGAAAACATTATAACTCTCTAACCATAAAGAGAAATTTCCTTGAACTTGAAATAATTTTTTAAATTAAACACACATTTTTAAAAATTCTTTTTCAAACCCCAACTCCGCTATTAGAATAGTTCTTATGGGAATACTATCTGATGATGATTCCAAAAAGGCTGAAATATCTAAACTGTCCACTGATAAAGAGCCCACAGCTGTCTCTTTCAAATGTACTTCCCATTTTCCAACAGGTGTATAGTACATTTTACAAACTACTACCTTCTCTGGGGTTTCAGTTTTTAGAATATCCTATAAATACATTCACCACTTGGTCATGAAAAATTCAGAAGTCTAGTTTTCTTTGCTTTAATCATATTCTCCACATCTTCCATTTTTAAATATGAGGATAAACCATCATTAATGAAAGCTATCCCAATTTCCTGAGTTTTGATGGATTTAATTTGGAGGGAGTCTAAATGCTGTACAACAGCTTCTAACTTCTTATCTTGCTCTTCCTTCTTAGCCTCTTTGGTTACATAAGAATATAAGAATTGCCATCTCCGAATCAGACCCTGGGTCCATCAAGTCTAGTGATCCGCACACGCGGAGGCCCCGCCAGGTCTACCCTGGCATAGTTTTAGTCCCCATATCACTATATGCTTCTCAAGGGAGATGTGCATCTACGGTAATTTACCCTTACCCGCATCACTCTATGCCACTCTTAAGCAGATGTGCATCTAGTTTATCCTTAAAACCTAGAACAGTGGATTCTGCAATTACTTCCTCTGGTAGAGCATTCCAGGTGTCCACCACTCGCTGCATGGACAAAATTATATATGTAACCCTCCGGTCTCCTGAATGCTGACAGAGGGTACATAAAGCTTTGTAAGTTTGTATTTTGAGGACCCAAAACAGAAACCAACTTTCACAGCTGTTCCTGTCTCTCGCCCCAATAACTGTAGACCACATCAGAGGGCTTGCTGAATAACTTGAACCTTTACTTCTTCTTAGATAAATTCAGAAGAGGCAAAATCCTTAAACAGCAACAGTTTCATAAACAACCCCAACAGAACGGTACAGATATCCAGAATCAGGTATACTTGACTCTAAAGTTTAGGAATCCTTCAAGTTGGAAGGATCCTATAATATACAATGTTTTCCCAACACAGGCCTTTTAATCTCATGTAGACCTGGTTTGTAGGCTTAAAAGAAGTGACCAGTTGGTTCTGCGTTTTCCAAAAGACAAAACTCCCACCCAGAACCAGGGCTTAAAACTCCTCTGGAATGAGGTCACAAATCACCACGCTCCAAGCAGTCCCAAGGCTGGCCTGGGTTCTGGAAACTGCTAGAATTCTGTGGCAGTTCCAGAGGTGCCTCAAAGTCTGTGGTCTGCCACTGCTTTCCTTGGAAACCCAGATGCAGGGAGATTTGTATCAAAACACAGTTCAGAAGTTTACTCATTCACTTCTTATTGTCTTGTCTCTGCAGCCCCAAAGGTGGAGGCTACTGCTCATCACATGCTCTGGAACACAGCACAAATGATGTTATCCTTGGACAAGCAGGCAGCATATTCTCACAAGTGGGTGACGTCATCCACGGAGCCTGGTACGGACAGTGCAAAAGTATATTGTCACTTTAAGCTTTTGAAGCTTCTAGACTGCCCGTACCGTGCATGCGCAACTGCCTTCCTGCCCGACGGCTCGTTGTTCCTTAGTCTTTCGTTCTCCACAGAGCAAAGAAGTTGTGTTAGACCAGGGGTGCCCAATAGGTCGATCGCGATCGACAGGTAGATAGACTCACTTTGCCTTGGTGATCTACCGGGCCAATCAGCCTTCTTCTCCCAGACGTCAATTCTGCCATTGGAGAGGAAGTTCAGGCCAGCCAATTGCTGCCTGGGTGGGCCGGAACTTCCTCTCCGACGGCAGAATTGATGTCGGGGAGAGGAATGCTGGTCGGCCCGACGCAGGGAGAGCTTGGGGCAGCGGCGACTTTGGGTCCTGTTCCCCGTTAGTGGCAGCGGCTTGGGGGCCTGTTCCCCGATGGCGGCGGCAGTGGCTTGGGGGAGGGCATGAAGAAAGAAAGAAAGAAAGGGGGCAGGTAGGGAGACAGAAGGAAAGAAGGGAAACAGAAAAAAGAAAGGGGTCATGAAGAGAGAAAAAAAGAAAGGGAGGCAGGGAGAGAGGAAAAAAAAGTTGGGGGAGGGAATGAGGTCTGGAGGAGAGGAAGCATTTAGGCTGAAAGCAGGGAAGAAACATTGGATGCACAGTCAGAAGAAGAAAGTGCAACCAGAGACTCATGAAATCACCAGACAACAAAGGTAGGAAAAATGGTTTTATTTTAAATTTAGTGATCAAAATGTGTCTGAATTTATATCTGCTGTCTATATTTTGCACTATGGCCCCCTTTTACTAAACCACAATAGCGGTTTTTATGGCAGGGAGCCTATGAGCGTCGAGAGCAGCACTGGGCATTCAGCGCAGCTCCCTGCGCTAAAAATTGCTATTGTGGTTTAGTAAAAAGGGAGGGGGGTATATTTGTTTATTTTTGTATGGTTGTTACTGAGGTGACAGTGCATAGTCATCTGCATTGACCTCTTTGAAAAAACTCCGGAATAGGAATGATAATTAACATTTTCTCTGCGTACGGTGTGCTTTGTGTTTTTAAAAAAATTTTATTGTTGGTAGATCATTTTGACTTGGTCATTTTAAAAGTAGCTCGCAAGACCAAAAAGTGTGGGCACCCCTGTGTTAGACTCTGTCTTAATGTGTTGCCTTCCCCCTTGAATATTTTTGTTGGTATTTTTTGCCATAGGCATAATTTTCTATTGTTTTTACTGTTCTGTAGAATAAAAACAAACAAACAACTTTTCCTTTTCTTCTTAGTCTGCCCTTTGGGCCTTCATGCTCAATCAAAAATTAAATCCTATGACCTCTCCGCACAAATTTTCCCATCCATGTTGAAGTCAATGAGCAGTTTTAAAAAGTGTTCCCAGTGCCAATGGCTTATCTCAGTCACTGACCTTAACAACTGGACCAGTCATGGCCTCCAGAGAGCCATCGGTACCGAAAAAGGTACCGGCTTCACTGCCTCCATAGGTGTTGGATGCAGTTCCTGCATCAGGTAGACCGGCTAAGAAGCCTTCCACTACCCCATCAGCATCGTAGGCATGGTCAGCATCGAGTACCTCGATGCATGCCAAATACCGATGCCAATGATCTCCTTCGGTAGAGACTGTATCACCTGCGGAGTGTGCAACCTCATTGAGGTCATTCACTCCTCATCGTCCTGCAGCACCAATGGTACTGGCTGTTGAGACATTGGTTCTGGTGCTGATTTTCAGCGAACAGCTGCGGGAGACTTTTCTGAAAGAGATAGTGGTCCTTTTTCAGTTGCATGTGGCACTGCTGCTCACCCTACTCTCTCAATACCGACCCAGTCTGAGCATAGCATACAAAGGCCCACAGGTACTGCTTCCAGTTCTGCATCAGTGCATTGATGGACATCGGCTCCTCCAGCTAAAAGCAAGAAAACATCCCAAGGTACCAGTTCCCCTTCACATCGATGCAGGCATGTTACCAATTCTCCTCAATGTAAGTTGAAACATAGGTCCAAACATTCTCGACATCGTTCTATCTCATCATCTTCTTCAGACCGGTACTGATGTCATTGAAGGAGTCATTCTTGACACTCTTCAAGTCATCGAGCATCTCATTCAAGAAAACAGCATTCTTCACCGACTTCTGAATAGCCTCAAGATGTAGAAGTGGTGGATACTGACCTTTCTCCTTCCTGAAGTTATCTTTACACACACTCCTTAAGAACTTTTCAAGAACTGGGAGATTCCTCTCTCCATTCCAAACTGCTCCTAGAAGAATTGGCTCGCTGTACAGGATTCAATCTTGTCCTCGATTCAATAAATCAGTTATCTCATCAATCCTTGCTGGTTGAGTCCACTCTTAAAAAGTCATCCAGTTCCAGAGTCTATGCTACGGCACCACCAGGTCTTGAAGGCCGTACAATGGATAAATTTGGTAGGTGTCTTTTCCAGATCTCAATGCTTTCCAATAGAGTTCTTAACTACAACTTAGAAACATAGAAACATGATGGCAGATAAAGGCCAAATGGCCCATCTAGTATGCCCATCTGCAGTAAACATTATCGCTTTCTCTCTTCGAGAGATCCCATGTGCCTATCTCAGGCCCTTTTGAATTCAGACACAGTCCCTATCTCCACCACCTCTTCTGGGAGACTGTTCCATGCATCTACCACCCTTTCTGTAAAAAAGTATTTCCTTAGATTACTCCGGAGTCTATCACCTCTTAACTTCATTCTATGCCCTCTCATTGCAGTTTTTCCTTTCAAATGAAAGAGACTCGACTCGTGTGCATTTACTTCTATATGACATTTTATTTAAAACAGCTCATTAAGAAGTTGCCATATTTTGAGCAGTACATTCCATCTGACAGACTTTCAGAATTCCAGGATATTGCCCCAAATCTGCTCCAAACAAGAAACTTTATGGCATGGTCATATTTTGATGCTTTTGATGTTACATCTCAAGCTTCAGCTATGTAAATTGCAATGAGGCGTCTCCCATGGCTCTTAGTCTCTGACATGGATATTAATGTGCAGGATCGATTGGCAAACATCCTCTGCCTTGGAGAAGAGCTCTTTGGAGACTCAGTGGAAGATACCACACAGAGACTTACCCATTGACAGGCTCTAAGGCTGAAAAAAGGACATGTCCGGGTTTTCCCAGATGTCTGGTAACCCTATAACCGCATTACTTTCCATGAAGCACATATCCACCTAGGGCTACAAATATTTTTAACCCTTAACAAACCTACTTATACATCTGTAAGTGACACCGGCTATCACATTGTGGACACATACAGGTTATTCCTGAGATGATCCCAGGGAAGAATGTTGGTATTGGCACTACTAGTGATATTTGAAAACTGGACTTTTGGTGAATACGGAATTAAAGTGGAAGAAACACTGTTGCATACCTGCTACTGGTAACCAGTCTGTGAAATTGGTCGTAGGAACACAAGCTTGAATTCCTTCCCATGTGAAGAAAGGGTGATATGACACTTCCAAGAGTTGACATTGTGATGATGAGGCTTGATGACATCCCACTCCCCAGAGTTGATGCTGTGAGTTTGAAGTGCAATGACCCTCCTCTCACACTTCTGAATATTGAAATATTGAGGTTCTAAGACCAGCGACTCCCTCCATTCCAAAAACTGATGAAAGACAAAGAATGTCAGATCAGCCAGCACCATTATGATCTGCCAGTGAGACAGGAGTGAATGAACTTGCATCTGCTCCTATAACTTATGAAGCCATCTGATGGGATAGGCAGTGATGGGGCAGGGCCTGAGGCATAAGGGGTTATCTTACCTCAGAGCCCCATGTGAACTTGAGGGATGCATATAGGCCTCAGAGCTGTATCACATTGTAGGAGAGGGGAGGGGAGCTCCACAGGATGCAGCAGCCCCTTTATTCATCTAGATGGGAGGGAAATCAGAATACAGACAAAAGGCAGTAGAGTGATGCCATATTCCTCTTTATTACCATATAAGCCTAATTCTGAAAGGAATAAAGCCATTCCTTCTCTTATGGACAATGAAAAGCCTTAGGTCCCAGACAAATCCTGGTGTCAAGCAGGCCTCTTCAAAGCCAGAGCTGGGTTTTCTACTCCCAGTTCCTTATACCTTCTGTCAAAACATTAATAGGTTCTTAATTGCCTACTTAAAGAACTGCCATTCAGCTCAAGTTGTAGCTTTTTCTCTTTAATTAATAATTGTCTATTGACTGATTCCTTGTATTTCTAGGGAGCATCACAACGGTAGTAATCTTAGTGAAATCAGAACAAAATGCCTTTTTTATTATGCTGTCTTATTTTGAAAAAAAGATGACAACAGCCATAAGTGAAATATAGTGAATTCCATCTTATAAGTGGTAGGCCTCCATTATCATCCGACGTTTTAATCTACTATTATAAGGGATAGGTGAATAAAGGATTGCACAATCTTGTATTTAATTTAGCACTTTTGTTAAATTACCTAGTTTAATGGATTCCAACAGAGAAATTCTCTGTGTTGTGTTAACAGTAGCTTGCCAGAAAAGACTATTTTTCCTCTATTGGGATTTGAGTTAAGAGACAATGTTTATTTTTTAAGGAGAAAATTGATTGTAACTAAGAGGATTGTTGGCTTGGAAGTGGGGAATTATCATATCATATGATTAAATGAAAGCCTTACCTTGTTATAAGGTAACTAGACATATCCCAACAGAATTGAGACAATGTTTGATTAAGGCAGATTTTCCTACTTTATATTCAAGGAACAAATTAAAGAATAATTGAAATCCTTTTCAGATCTTTTATAAACTGCATATATAAAGCCTCGGCTCCAGGTGGCAAAGCAATTAGCTGATGAATAAAATCAACCTCACTGTCATTTGTCAGATGTTTAAATTCTTTAAACCAGATAAATGAATGTGTTCTTCAAGCCAAATAAACGGTCATGCTCTTGGTATTACTACAAAACCCCATGAGGATATGCTTTGGGAAAACATTGCTTGAAAGGCCAGGAATCGCTTAATCAGGTCAGAAGTAAGATAGCCATTTGATTTTCCTTTCTGGTAAAATGATGTTTTTGAAGCTAAATCCGTGCATTAAAGAGAGGGGAATTTTTCATGGACATCTTCGTTTTTCCTTGTCTGCTGCCACTGCAGCTATTTGTTGCTGGCATATTTTCCATTGCATTATTTTCTGACAGCACTAGGATTGGATTGATTTTGTTGGCAGGGTTGAAGGTTTTTTTTTTTTGTCTCATAGATGCTGACGCTGTACATCTCATCCTCCAAAACCAAATTCGTGGCCATTGAAATGCAGAAATGTACTGCTTTATCTCAATGCTCCAAATTTCTCTAAGACTAGATTTTGGTTTTTTATTCAAGAATTCAGATATTAATTTATACTACTGGGTGGCCTGATATCCTAGCAAATCTGTCTGGAAGCATAAAACCTGCAAGCTATCATGTTTATTTTAGATTTCACCAATCAGGGAACCCTTTCTGAATGGCTTGCTTCAACTGCAACCACTTATAATTTTGAGATCTTTGAATACCGAATGATTGTTGCAGAGGGTGTGATAGGACAGAGTACGGTTTTGGGGTTCAAGAAGGGATTAGATAATTTCCTGAAGGAAAAGGGGATAGAAGGGTATAGATAGAGGATTACTATACAGGTCCTGGACCTGATGGGCCGCCGCGTGAGCGGACTGCTGGGTGTGATGGACTTCTGGTCTGACCTAGGCACCAATTGCATACTATTTGCTGTAATTTGCCTATCAGCGTGCACTAATCACATGCTATTTATTTTTAAAATTATTTTTGGAGGAAGAGTCTCCAGGTTTATTAAAAATTTGTTATACCGCCAAATCAAACTTCTTGGCGGTTTACCATATATCAAAAGGGTATAACATAAAATGGAAACAACAAGGCTATAAACATGCCCCCTCTTATACTAAGGTGCACTAATCAAATTAGCGCACACTAAACGCTAACATGTCCATCGACTAACATGCACGCGTTAGTGTTTGGCGCGCGCTAATTGGTTAGCACCTTAGTAAAATAGAGTAAAACCAGCAAATTAGTAACAAAACAAACAAAATTACAAAACAAAACTGGAACAAAAAGGAATGAAGGTAGAACTACATAAATGATAGGAAAGAACAGGGAAGAGAAACCACAATAGGGAGGGGAGGCATAAATTATTTCAAAAAGATATAAGAATCAAAATTCGGTACTGAATGAAAAATAAAAAGAGGCATGCCAATGGCAGGGAATGTATATATTGAAATAAGAAGAGGGTATCTCCTCCACACCCCTTTCAATAGGCTCACACTTATGACAGGCTTTTTCAATGTTCACCGACCCTCAGAGGTGCCACCATGGTACTCAAAATATTTCATAGTAACTGGCTTGACGCACCATATCTTCACCAGGTCATACTATTAATAATTCTACCTTTTAAGTTTAGTACTTTTTAAACATTTTGTCAAACTATTTAAACCAAGGTACTTAGCTTTTTGCTTTTTGCCTATTAGGTGGTCAGTTTGTAGGGACACTTATGCAGGGAATGGGCATGGATTAATTAATGCTCATTAGTGCACACTACAGTTCCAATTCTGTAAACGGCGCCTAAAAGACAGGCACTGAGCAAAGCGATGCATAGCAGCTGTCAATCTTCAATTAGACACCGTTTATAGAATCATACCTAATAGCACCTAAAATGGACTTAGGAGCCCCTATTTAGGCCAGAGGTTTCTTGGCCTAAATACTGGTGCCTAAGTCCATTTTAGGCACCTACACAGAGAAAACACCCAAGACCCACCCATGTTCTGCCCTTAACCACACCCATTTTCTGGTAGGCACCTTGGACTAGATGCCTACCCCAAATCATTAGGTCCTACTAATGTAGGAACCTATCTAACCCTTAATGTGGGAGTACCTATCGCTCCCTAAATAGGAAACAGTATGCTCCCACATTAACCCCCACCCCCCTTTTTGAAGCTGCATTAGCGTTTTTTATCGTCGGCCGTGGCGGTAAAAGCTCTGACGCTCATATAATTCCAATGAGTGTCGGAACTTTTACCGCCACGGCCGGCGATAAAAAATGCTAATGCGGCTTCAAAATAGGGGAGGGGGAGTGATATTTTTGCAGGTCTCGCCCACTGATGAAAGAAATTAGAGTGGGACTTGTGACAATGAAGAACAAAAAGCCCTATTTTAGAGGCACGCTAGAAAGGGGCTTTGTACATGAGGAAGTTCAGCTTTAGAATGCGCTAAGCCCATTTCATAGCACATCTTAGTAAAAAAGCCCCTAAATTGGTGACTGAGGGAACGATACCATTAAAAAAAAAAATGTATTGTAAGCTAATGTCTACTGTATGTTCACATTTACTATAAACAACATGCTGAGGATTTTATTACTTTCTATGAAATGTAATAACATGACTAAAATGAATAAAATACACATAAATAATATCCAGAAATTGCTTGGAGGCATCCCAGCAACAACCAGCCTGGAATTAAAGCTTCTAGTTTGCAGTTTGATGTTTCTAGGGTAATACACGGTGATTGGATGAAACATTTACATTTCTCTCTGCTACTAACTCTATTGAAATTTTAATGCCTGAAAATTATCAGATGGGCATGTTTTTCCAAATAAATTCATTAAAAAATGACTTGTCTGATTTCGCTGGGAGACT
Organism: Geotrypetes seraphini; assembly: GCF_902459505.1. Lineage (NCBI taxonomy): Eukaryota > Metazoa > Chordata > Amphibia > Gymnophiona > Dermophiidae > Geotrypetes > Geotrypetes seraphini. Next base: position 304,837,003 of record NC_047086.1, on the reverse strand, counting down.
GTTTTTGAATTAAGACTGTGGTGCAGTATGCAGTGTTTTAGAATGTGTGCAGCAGTGATTATGAGGGGCTGCTGAAAAGTTCTCAGCCCAGCCAGCAAAGTTGGGGCAGTCTCCATCGAGGGCTGTATACTTAGGGCTCCTTTTACAAAGGTGCATTAGGGCGTGGAATAGCGCGCACTAAAATGCCAAGTGTGTTAGCCACTACCTCCTCCTTTTAAGCAGGCGGTAGTTTTTCAGTTAGCGCGCGCTATAGTGTACGCTAAAAACGCTAGTGCACCTTCATAAAAGGAGCCCTTAGTCCAGTGATTTTCCACTCTTTTCATTCTGTATTTTTCTGACGGAACGAAAAAAAGTGGAAAATCACTGGACTATGTGCATAGCCCTTGATGGAGACTTCCCCAGCTTTGTTTGGCTGGGCTGAGAACTTTTCAGTGACCCCCTCGTAAAAATGTATATATAAAGAAAAATGCACAGTTTTTGATATTTATAATTTGCTAAACTTTCTACATACACTGCCTATACTGCCCTGGATCCTATATATCCCACTCAGATTTGCCTAAGATGTATACACACCTTGATTGAGTAACATGCTCTTATCTACTATAATAAAACACTAAGCGCGCATGCGCACTCCTACCTGCGTGTTCTGTGATCCGTATGTCTGTGCAGGCAGGAGTGCGCATGCACGCATAAAACAGTCCCTGCGGTCCCCCCTTACTCATATTAAGTAATTTCTTTGTCGGCACCCCCCGTCGCACCCCTACTAGAAGCACCCGAACCCCCGTTGACCTTCCCATCCCTTCCCGCCGTCTGACCGGCTCACTTAGTCTGATGCTGCCCCCTTCCCTTCCTGTGGTCCCGACAAACCTGCCGACTCCAGCAGCGTCCGCAGCACTCTACACATGCTGCTTCGGGGCCTTCTATTGCCCTGATTTGCTCTGCCGCGACTCTGATGATGTCGTCAGGGATGTGCCAGAGTAAACCAGGGCAGTAGAAGCAGCGTGTGTAGAGTGCTACGGATGCTGCTTGAGTTGGCAGGTTTGTCGGGACCACGGGAAGGGAAGGGGGCCGGCAAGGGACTAAGGGAGCCTGCCAGACCGCGTGAAGAGAAAGAGGTAGGGGAAAACGCTGCTGCTGCACAGGGAAGTGGTGTGGGGGAGGGAAATGGAGGGGGAGGGAATGCTGCTGCGGCTGCTGTACAGGGAAGTGGGGGGGAGGGAAATGTTGTTGCTGCTGCACAGGGAAGTGGGGTGGGGGAGGGAAATGCTGCTGCTGCACAGAAAAATGGAGAGGGAGGGATAGAAGGAAAGACAGACAGTGGGAGGTAGAGAGTGAGGACTCTGGCTAGAGTGGAGCAGCCTGTATACAGTGTGATAAGCGGACTATGCCTGCTAGGAGTGTCCCTAGCTCAGATTCTAGGTTAAGTCCTGCCACAGTCCAGAATCTGCCTTTTTCCCCATATTCTGCCACTCTGTCTGAATTTCCTGCTAGGGCCAGTAGAGGGAGTAAGAAAGCAGCAGTGCTGAATTCCCATCCCCCTCTGAATCACAAGATGAATCTCAGGAAATCCTTTTCACCTGAGGGTTGGGGGCGGGGCTGCAAGCTATTTTCTCTGAAGGCCAGGCTCCTAGAGAGACAGAAGGGGGAGGAACAGCAAGAGGGAAGGTCGCAAGGCTCAGGGTTGAGAGCTCCTGATGGCAGACCAGCTCCAGAGGACATGGAGATTACTGAGACTGAAGGAGAATTGCCTACCAGCCTGAGTGAGGAACCGTTGGCTATGGAATTAGAAACAAGCCCTGAAGCCTAATGCCACACAAGCAGCGCTGTTACAAACATATTCTGTAGGTCAATGCTAAGGATAACAAAGTTTCCTTCCTTGGACCAGAAGGAGATACTGATAAACCACTGGAAGAGATCCCAACACAACACCCAAAGACCCACTCAGTGTGTGAACCAATTGAATATGCATGAGATCTATGTGCATGCACTGCTTTCAATGCATATTCATTGGGGAAATCCTGAAAACCTGACTGGATTGCGGCCCTCAAGGAGGGACTTTGAGATCCCTGTTTAGATCTTAAAAGGGCAAACTTTACTTAGCTAGTCTCCATAGAATAATAGTCTTTTATAGTTCTACAGTTTTGTAAGCTTGAACCTTCTGCTAGAGATAGTTTCTGGCAGCCAGAGCAGGGTCTGGCTTAGGGCTAGATTCACTAACCCTTCCAATTGTGTCCCAACGAGCGCAAAACCAGTTTTACTGGTTTTGAGATCGTTCCCTGACCCTGACCCGATTCACTGACCTCATGACCTATCAACCTCCAACACGATCCGATCCACGCATGCAAATGAGGGCAAAAGGCATGCAAAGTAGAAAGCCCTCAATTCACTTAACAGAAGAAGGAACATTGATTGGGCTTGCTGACCAACTCACCTGCCCTCTTCTGCCCTTTAAAACCACGGGCTGGCAATGTGCTTTTGCAGAATATATAAAAAAGGAATTCTTCCTTTTTTATATATTCTGCAAAAAGTGCATTGGCAACCTGTGGTTATAACCCATGCCGATGGCCCTCCCCATGCGCCAATGCCTGCTGCCATTGCCGCCTGCTGTCCGCTGCCTTTGCAGCCTATGGCAGGAGAGTTCCCACTCACTCCTGCCATCTCTAACACTCCGTATTCCCCATCCCCCAAAAACCTGTAACAGAGCAGGAGAGATGCTCAGTCCCTCCTGCTTCAATGCCTCCCAACTCCCCCCACAAAAAACAAACTGTGGGAGAGATGCCTCCTGTCACCCACCGAATGCCCCCTCCCCATTCCTGGTCCCCTCCGCTCCCCACCCCCTCCCTGTACCTGTAACGGAGCAGGAGGGGCGCTCAATCCCTCCTGCTCCAATGCCTCCCGCAATGCTTCTGAGGCCTTAGGTCCTACCCCAGTACATCAGGTGATGCATGGGGAGGGGCCTAAGGCCCTGATTGGTTCAAGCACCTTGGGCAAAATATCTGCACAATTAAAAAAAAAAACTTTTAAAAAGCCAGCAGAAGCCCTGATAGCAGTGACAGGATGCTGCTTCTCCTGGCATTACTGTCAGGGTTCTGCTCCAACTCAATCAGTTTTGAGTCGGACTTTGCATGCAAACGATTTGCACCTCCATGCAAATCATTTGTATATAAACAAAATAGTGATTAAATCGCTGTTTTAAAATTGGCCAACAGCGATTGAATCGCTATCTTTTAGTGAATCTGGGCCTTAGTCTCTATACCCTCCCTCCTACCCTCCCCTCTCCTGCCCATCCCTAGCTCATTTCTTTACTTAATTTATTGTCAATTATTCTAATTAGGACAACTGGAGAACTCTTTATATTTCATTATCTGTTAAGAATCAAACACTAAATAAGTATACAATATAACCTTAAGATGATCTAAGAAGGAAACACTAAAATAAAGCCCAGTGAAGTTATTCTTATGTTCGTATTAAGCTACAGCCTCAGCACCTTAAGGTTGTGGGTTCAAACCCACATTGCTCCTTGTGACCCTAGGCAAGTCACTTAATCTCCCCATTGCCCCAGGTACATTAGATAGATTGTGAGCACACAGGGACAAACATGGAAAAATGCTTGAGTACCTGAATAAATTCATTCAAACTATTCTGAGCTCCCTGGGAGAACAGTATCCAAAATTACATAAAATGTTTAAAATTATTATCTTGGCCATCCTCTATGACTCTGAATGCTATTTGGGAAATGATTGCTGACTTGGGGAAAACTCTACTTTCTCAGATAAAACTGCTAGCTAATGCTATTGTTCATATAGAAAAGAAGATAAATGCTAATATTTAGCAAATATTTCAGGTGACCCAAAGAGTGGATGTTATAGAGAAGAAGCTTGAATCTACTGATTTATTGCAGAACTCTATGGTTAAGGATCATTCTAATCTGCATTTGAAAGCTGCAAATGAGAAGTATATGACATATAATCTCGGATCATTGAATTTTCCTCAATCATCTTTAATTTTGCCACATGAAATGTTAAGAAGATATCTAATGGAACAGGAGAACATAAGATGGTGCCCATGAAGGGGAGGGGAGACTGGAGCCCTTAGATGAAGATGAAGGGTAGAGATGGCAACCAGACAGATATGAGGAGGAAGAAAAAATGAAAGTGAAGTTGAATGTGAAAGATGTATATAGGGCAAGAAGTGAAGAAGAGAGGAGGAAAGAAAAGAAGTAATGAGTTGAGAGGATGCCCTGAAAGAGTTCAGAGACAGACAGAGGAACAGAACCAGAGACAGGAAACAACATGATTAGAAAAATAAAATCAAAGGTAAGGAAAATGATTTTATTTTCAATTTAATAACAGAAATATGTGAGTTTTGAGAATTTACATCCACTGTCTATTTTGCACTGTACAGGTGGAAATGTGAGGGGGACAGTTTATGTGATTAATTGTGCCATTAAAAATTTTAATCATGATTAATTGTGCAATTAAAAATTTTAATTGATGTGCAGCCCTAATCTTTATGGATTTGCCCTGCCTCAAAAAGTTATAGAATAACTGGAAAAGGCTCAGAGAAGTATGACAAAAATGATAACGGGAATGGAACAGCTTCCTTGGAGAACAGATGGCTGAGAAGGGATATGACAGATTTATAGAACCAGGAATGGGGTGGAACGTAATTGGGAATAATTGTTTACCTTTTCACAAAGCACCAAGACTAGAGGACACTCCATGAAACTAAAAGCAGATTTACAATAAACTGGATGACGCATATCATTACTCGGTCAAGCGGTAGAATTTTGTTGCTGGGCTATGTTGTCAAGGCCCTAGCTGGGTATAAATGAGGTATGGAGAAGCTCCTGAAGAAAACGTCCATATACAATTAGTCAGCTAGACAGAAAAGCTACTGCAAGGAATGAATCTAGTGTTTGAAATCTACTGGGTACTTCCTAGTCAGTGGAGTTGGCCTGGGTCACAGACTTGATAGACCTAACATAGCATATCTTATGTTCCTATGATCTCTAAGAGTCTGAAAGCATACATAGTGGAAGGGCTATCATCTAAATCATTCCAAATCTGGGGCTCTGTTTTTGACCCTGAACTCCTAGGAAGAATATAAACCTTTCTCTCTCACTCAACTATACGATACATTGTACATGTCATAGTATAATTGCTAATCATCAAAAGAAAAATCTCACTCAGTACATTGAAAGTAATAAATGTGAAATGTGAGTGCTCAGTTTAAAATAACCACCACACATGCAGTAGTATGATTATTATATCATCGCACCAACCTATTCGCCCAACCATAGGGTGGACAAACACACAAAAAATATGAGAGAAAATTATATTTTCAAAAAACAGAACTTCAACTCCAAAAAGAGTAAAAAAGAGTCCACTTATCTTTATATAGATGGCATCAGTGATGCGAATAATGACGATCTGCAAATGTTCTTGAATAATGGTGGCTGGTCAACGTTGTTGCTAAACTATAATTGCCACAATATGTACACTGTGTTACATGTCCACAACACAATATTTGCCTTCTCATGTCTACCATGCTAGGTTCTACCTTGTTATATATCATACTATCGTGTCATACTAGGTTAGCTATACTTATATACTATATCTCCCAGCTATGTTTGCTATGCTATGCTTGTATAAACAATACTAGGTTTGTCATACTACATATGCCATGCTATGCTTGTATTATGTGACAGGGAAGCTCCTGTCACGGGTTCAAAATCTGCTTTAAATCCTGCCAATAATGAAAATGTGCCTATTCCTAAGCCAAGGAACCTGCCCATTAACTCTGTTCCCAGTTAAACCTCGGGTCAGGCAAGCAGACACTGAAAGGGTTAAGGAAAGGGGTGGAGCTGACAGGCAGAACGTGCTTAGAGCACAAGTGAAAGTTTCACAGCAGGATAAATCCAAGCCAGCTGAGAACACACACAAACAATCAGGAACCAGGAGGGAAGGCTAGAAGGCTAGCAGAAGGCTAGATGCTCTGTCTTACTGCCTTCTGCTAGAAAACCTCCTACCCCAGAGCACAGCAATGCTTCCTAAGCAGAGGCAAATTGGAAGGGAAAAGTTCCTTGGGCAGGGCTGTCCAAACGCTGCTCCAGAGGATAGTATATCCAGCTTCAGAGAGTAAGGAATCTCTTATGGAGGTAGAGGGAGGTCTTGGAGGTGAATGAAATGGATTATAGCCCAGAAGCCCTAGACTATATGTCTGAATGCAGCATGAGTCAGTACAGTATTATGTGGGGAAAGGGAATGAAAGTTTGTTCTACAACAATGGTCTAAAGCAGTGTTCTTCAACCGCTGGTCCACGGACCGGTGCCGGTACACAGGGCCGGCATGTGCATCGGACCTGAGACAGTGTTCTTTAGCCGCCGGTACACGTTGTGATTGATGCAGCGTTATCTTTGGGCCGGCTCCCTCTTCCTCGGTGCTGCAGTGCACAAAGTTGTGGGCAGCGGCTCCTATGCGTGTCTTGTGCCTGAACCGGACGCCTTCTCTCTGACGTCACGATGTGCTTCCAGATGAGACGTGGGACACGCAAGGAGCTGCTGCCCGCAGTTTTGTGCACTGCGTCAGTGAGGAAGAGGGAGCCGGCCCAAAGATAACTGGTGGCGGCATAAAATGGCCAAGCTGGAGCAGCCCAGAAGATAAGGCATAGCATGGAGGTAGAGAGACAACAAAGGTAGGGGAATGATTTTATTTTTGAATTTAGTGATTGAATTGTGTCAGTTTTGAGAATTTACATCTGCTGTGTCTGTATTTTGCACTGTTCAGGAACAATGGCAAGAAGAGGCACTGGAGATGTCACAACCAGCTTAGGGACTCAAGTCTTTATTGAAGTAAAATCATGAAATATGCAAAATCCCAATCATAAAACATATGATTTCATGATTTTACTTCAATAAAGACTTGAGTCCCTATACTGGTTGTGATGTCTCCACTGCCTTTTCTTGCCATTTTTCTACAGCATTTTGAGGTCTTGTCTCTTCTTTTTTGGTTCTGCACTGTTCAGAAAGAAATGCATTTGTTTCTATTTCTCTGGAGTTGTACTGCATGCAGAGTCTTGCATCTTAGGGTTTGTTTGTATATATTAGTACTTTCTGGTCCCGTATTTGCATGGGGTTATCTGTTTTCTGGTAGGAATGAATGTTGAGAAGCATACGGTGTGCTTTGTGTAGTTTAATTTTGTGGTTAACCATTATGAATTGTTAATAAGATTATATATTGTGTGTGTGTATAAATATGAAAAATAAATGGAAAAAATGGTGTTACAATTAGTACTATTAAGGGGGATGGTCTGAGGTAGAGATTGGGTGGAGATGGGTGGGGTCTGGCCCATGACTTAGCCCAGTGTTCTTCAATTGCTAGTCCGCAGACCATTGCCGGTCCACAAAATAATTCCTTTATTTCTGCCGGTCCATAGGTGTGAAAAGGTTGAAGTACACTGGCCTAAAGTACTTAAAAGAAACATTTATTTCCTCTGTATAAGGAATGAGTGTTTGATGTGTGAATGTGAGGATTGGTTAGCCATAGAAATTAAACCAGAGTCCCTTGTATGCAAGCAAAGCATAATGAGCGGGGGAGGGGTTAAGGCTATTTAACATTAAAAGAAGAAATAAAGCCCTGAGTTGATTCAGTGGCCTGACTTTTGGGAGGGGAATTTTAGACCATTAAAACAAGGGTGGATGGTTCCCAGCCCACTGCCCAGAAATAAGAAGGGTCAGTGGGATATTCATACTTCAGGCAGTCAGGTGGAGAGAATTTCCTGACGAAACCATGGGCTCAATACAATAATTGTGCCAAGCCTAGAAAGAGTGGAGCTAAACGCTTGAATATAAGTTCATGAAACCAGTACGCTGCCAGGAACTGTGCAAAGCATGGCAGCAGAACTGTGAGCAAGAAACACTGTTAAAGGGAAATGTTTTTTTTGGGGGGTGTTTTCTTTCCTGATTGATGCAAGAAGTTGCTGTAAAGGAGAACTTTGTTTGTGATAAACCTTTTCCAAGCATCATCAGCAAATTGAACTGGATAATAAAACATGGAACTGGAAATTATTGGTGGAAGATTTTTTAAATTTTCTTTTTCTCTGCTGTGCTTATTCCAGAGTGGTCCTCCAAAGAGCACTATCCTTGTGCCTGGGGCAGGAGCTGGGTTGCCAGCGCTAGGTTTACCACTGGCCCCGTCACAATATGTAATACTAGGTTTGTATATATAATACTAGGTTTACCACGCTTGTTATATAATGTTTGTCATACTATGTTTGCCATGCCATGTTTTTGCCATACAATACTCATCATGCTATGTCTTACCACACCTGTTATGTTTTACCATGCTTTGTAAGCTGTTTTTGCCATCTCTATTACAGTGTCCTGCCATATCATGTTTGTCAACATCCTGTATAAAAACATATAAATATGTATGTAAACTTGTAACCCGTTCTGAGCTCCCTTGAGAGGATGGGATATAAAACCAAAATAAATAAACTAATTAATTGAACAATCAATATGGACTACTCCCCAATCTTAAGAACATAAGAATATCCTTTCCAGTGTAATAGGTGAGATATTCTAGACAGTAGATTATTTCCGCATAGTCCCGTGCTGCTGCAGAAGAAATCCACTCTAGATTTTTCTCTCTGAACCCATTATACTTCACTGGGCTCTCTAGCTCCACCTTCAGCTTTCTCTAGTTCCACTTTCAGTTCTTTCCTTCTACACACGTGCCTGCAGAAGTGTTTGTTCTGCTCGCCCTATTTTATTATTTTTAATTTATTTTCATTTTGTCCTTTTTTTTGAGTAATTTGGTGCTTGGAGCAAATTTGAAGCTCTGTCTGCTTGAGAATTCACAGACTTTGGTCTGTAGCTGACAGGCTGATCCCACTGGGTACTTGTTAGTCAGCCTTCATAGTTTTCTCTGGAGCTCAGGGTGGTCCCTGATGTGGTCTCACCTACTGTTAATCAGGGGTTGAGCACAGGCTGTTAGGTGCCCTTAGGAGACTCGGCAGTATCTCACAGGGTGCTGGCTGCACAGGGGTGGAGGTGTAGTTTTACAGAACCATTCTCAGCTTTGTGGCAGCAAATTTTCTCATCCAGCTACTGTGAGAGAGTTGAAAGCAGGCTACAGCACAGATCCTGTTAGGTCACAGTATGTACACAGGCTAACAACCTGTGAGAGGAATCGGGGGGCAGTGGCGTACCTAGGGGGGGGCGGGGGGGAGGGCCGCCCCGGGTGCCAGCCCTAAGGGGGTGTTCCCGGCCTTGCCGTTCAGTCCCCCGCTACCCCCGAAGGACCGCTCGTCCCACTGACCTTCCTGCACCACCTGTGAAGCAGCCCGCAGCAGGATCGCGAAGTCAGCGTCAGCATCCCTGCGCTGCTTCCTGCGCCGCGATCCCGCCCCTCCTCTGACGTCAGAGGAGGGGCGGGACCGTGGCGCAGGAAGCAGCGCAGGGATCGCTGACGCTGACTTTGCGATCCTGCTGCGGCTGCTTCATAGGTGGTGCGGGGAGGCCAGGGGGGCGAGCGGTCCTTCGGGGTGGGTCGGGGCATCAGGCCTTCAGGGTGGGGCGGGCGGGCAGGCAAGCAGGCTTTCAAGGGGAAGGGGGTGACAGGCAGGCAGGCAGGCCTTCAAGGGGGGACAGGCCTTCGGGGGGGGTGCAGACCTTCAAGGGGTGCAGGCCTTCAAGGGGGGCAGGCAGGCCTTCGGGGGGGTGTAGGCCTTTGGGGGGGTGCAGACCTTCAAGGGGGTGCAGGCCTTCAAGAGGGGGAACAGGCCTTCAAGGGGGGAAAGGCAGGCAGGCCTTCAAGGGGGGGACAGGCCTACAAGGGGGGGGGACAGGCCTACAAGGGGGGGGGGACAGGCCTTCAAGGGGGGGTGCAGGCCTTCAAGGGGGGTGCAGGCCTTCAAGGGGGAGACAGGCCTTCAAGGGGGGGAAAGGCAGGCAGGCAGGCCTACAAGGGGGGACAGGCCTACAAGGGGGGGGACAGGCCTACAAGGGGGTGGGACAGGCCTTCAAGGGGGGGGACAGGCCTTCAAGGGGGGGACAGGCCTTCGGGGGGGTGCAGACCTTCAAGGGAGTGCAGACCTTCGGGGGGGGGGGTGCAGTCCTTCAAGGGGGTGCAGGCCTTCAAGGGGGGGAAAGGCAGGCAGGCAGGCCTTCAAGGGGGGGACAGGCCTACAAGGGGGGGAGAAGCTACAAGGGGGTGGTACAAGCCTTCAAGTGGGGGACAGGCCTTCGGGGGGGGGTGCAGACCTTCAAGGGAGTGCAGGCCTTCGAGGGGGGTGGTGCAGGCCTTCAAGGGGGTGCAGGCCTTCAAGGGGGGACAGGCCTTCAAGGGGGGAAAGGCAGGCAGGCAGGCCTTCAAGGGGGGACAGGCCTACAAGGGGGGGGAGAAGCTACAAGGGGGTGGGACAGGCCTTCAAGTGGGGGACAGGCCTTCGGGGGGGTGCAGGCCTTCGGGGGGTGCAGACCTTCAAGGGGGGGACAGGCAGGCAGGCCTTCAAGGGGGGGACAGGCCTACAAGGGGAAGGGACAGGCCTTCAAGGGGGGTGCAGGCCTTCAAGGTGGGACAGGCAGACCTTTAAGGGGGGACAGGCCTTTGGGGGGGGACCATGATTTAGAAGTACACGGAGGGAAGGGGGTGTTCAAAGAGACATGCATATGCCAAACTTTGGGGGGGGGGGGAGAAATAATGGGTCTGAAAATAGAGGAGAGGGAGAGAGATGATGGACCATGGGATTTAGGGAGGGAAGGAACAGAAAGGGAGAGAAATTGGACACAAGGGATGGTGTGGAGGAGGGATAGAGATACTGGATAGGAGGGTAATTAGGAAAAGAAAGGGAGAGATGGTGGACTCTGGGATGGTGGGGAAGGAGGGAGAGATGCCGGATGAAAGGGTATTTAAGAAAAGGTGGATCTGTGGAGGGAGATGAAAAAAAGGAAAGATACCAGACTTCCTGGGAAGGGAAGGGAAATGGAAAGGGAGGACAGAGTTGGCAGATGGATGGTTAGCATGCAGAAAGAAGGAGACCCTGGCAAGCAAGTTATCAGAAGAAAACCAGAGCCTTGGACCAACAAGATTTGAAATATAACCAGACAACAAAAGGTAGAAAAATTAATTTTATTTTCTGTTTTGTGATTATAACATGTCAGATTTGAAATGTGTATCCTGCCAGAGCTGGTGTTGGACTGCAAACGTGAGCTAGGATTTAACAGAAAGAGGAAAAGTCCTTTTTGTTTCTTTATTTTATTTACACCACAGCGCCAGTGTGGTTAGGAGAAGCCAAAGGGGGTGAAAAAGCTATAAAACCCACCAGGAGTTTTGAAAAAAATCACCCAACTGGGCAGGAAAATCGAATTGAAAAACCAATTCAATAGGGCTGAATCCAATCAAAATTTTTTTTTCCTGTATCTGGCAGCATTAGTTTGCGCTACTGTCTTAGACTTTAGGACCTGGGATTGGGGAGAGATGGCATCCTCAGTACTTTATAATGCAAGTGAAACGAGGATTTGGTCAGACTTTTGAAGGGTCTGCAGAAAAAAAATATTGTATAGGCCGGGGACATGAGACAGCAGGAAATGGGAACTTTTCTTCCTTCTATTTTTGTGAATGGAAAGGCTGAGGATGTCAGAGAGGTCAGTTAAAATATGTGCTTTATAAGAAAATATAATAATGTGTTTTATAAAGTTTATAGCATAGCTGGCCTACCCAGTGAGGTGTTCCTAGTGGTGATGGTGGCAGCATGTCAATGTGTTGAGAGGAAGAGGTGGTCTGGGAAATTCTGCTGAGCAAACTCCGGGCCCATTTCCACCCCCCAGTTAGTCCACTCCACTCAACTGATTCACACACTGAGTGGGTCTTTGGGTGTTGTTTTGGGATCTCTTCCAGTGGTTTATCTCCTTCTGGTCCAAGGAAGGAAACTTTGTTATCCTTAGCATTGACCTACAGAATATGTTTGTAACAGCGCTGCTTGTGTGGCATTAGGCTATGTAGTGATTGAAAGAAAAAAACAGACCTTTGCACATTTTTGCACTATATGGTGGGTGTATGAGGAGATTCACATTTCCTGCACAGCTAAGTCCATGTGAAGTTACCTTGTGCTGTATTTGACATCTAGCAAGGTCTCTGTTTGAAAGGAAAGATCTAAACTTAAAAATGAAGTGGCCAGAAGTTATGGTAAAAGCAGATAGTGTAGCTGGTTTTAAGAAAGATTTGGACAAATTCCTGGAGGAAAAGTCCATAATCTGTTATTAAGACATGGGGGAAGTGTCTGCTTGCCCTGGATCGGTAGCATGGAATGTTGCTACTCTTTGGGTTTTGACCAGGTATTAGTGTCCTGGATTGGCTACCATGAGAATGGGCTACTGGGCATGATGGACCATTGGTCTGACCCAGTTAGGCTATTCTTATGTTATGTTCTCATCTGTAGGGGCCTTTGTTTTCACTTCTTATTTTAATGTATTTTTTTTCTGGGAACTTATCAGTGTTTTTTATAATGGGAACAAAAATGGAAGAGAATTAATGTGTGTGGAACAGGGGGGGGTAACTAATTTCTTCAGCTAAATAATTCAATCCACTTCAAACAGACATAGGAGAACTTGTGCACCATTCACACACCCTCCAACCAAAAACGTCAAAAGAAAAAAACTGTTCGACAACCTCCTAGCCATTCGAGCTGCAACACTCGACCCCCAACTCTACAACCAATTGATATCAACCACAGACTGCAAAACCTTCAAAAAAATAAAAACCCTTCTATTCAAAAAACACATAAAACCGAACTAACACAATCAGAACTGTCCCAAGCATCACCTGCAACTACTCCATATGTACTTCTAATGTCATGACAATTTAGACATAATTTATGTTATGTTATGTTTGGAATAATGGTTACATATATGAGGTTCAATAAAAGAAAATTTTCACTGCCTGTTTCTATTCTGACCATTTATTCCATTTCATGGTTATTGCAAAAAAAAAAAAAAAAAAATTTTTTTACATGGGGGGGGGGGGGGGAGGTGTCAAAAAATGATGGGCCCCGGGTGCCACTTACCCTAGGTACGCCACTGTCGGGGGGAGATTGGAAAAGTGGGGGTATGAGTGTTTCTGAATGTTCCCCCTCCTGAAAAATCCTAAAATCGCATTTTTAGAGTTTGGGAAATGTGAAAAATATTGTGATTTTGGTGTAAATTTTTTGATGGTGGCCATCTTGGATTGTTAGCGATTTTTTTTTCTAAGGCTCCCTGCTTCTTCAAAACTGCAAATTTCACCTAGAAACTTGCTGGGATGGAGTCCTTGGGCTCCCCTCATGTGGATTATTGTGAGGATTGTACAGATTTAGCATTGTCACATGGCACTGCCGGGGGGGGGGGGTGAGGGGAGGGGGGGGGCACAGCATCCAGCTTAGCCTCTTTCTTGCTGATGCAGGTGACCAAATGCTCAGCTATCCTGGTGGGGCAGCCTTTGTTGCTTTCGGGGCTCATTGTCATTCAGATTTTTTCCCCTTACTCTTTGCTTTTCTATCCAAGCTTATGTCAGAAAGGGGGGAGTAGATAGGAGGAAGCGCTACATGTTTGAAGGACATTTCTTAATAGAAGAAGAGAATGCATTTGGAAACAGCCTCCCCCAATAAAAAGTATGAAGTGATGGATACACACTGGTCAGCAGACAAGGTTCTGCAATGGAAGATATTTGGTGGTTGTCCTTCAGTTCAGTTTAATGCCAAGTGGCCTCAGCATAAAAATTAGTGGAGACTACTGTCCTAAGATTTCTCACCTCTGCTAACAAGTCCAATTCAATACACAAACAAAATCACATGACTGGTCCTTCAATCATTTGTGACACAATGATTCTTAGTTTAGAAGCATCCCCAGACTCAAATGGCAACGTGTTTATATCTGGAGAGGCCTAGAGGCCCAGGCATTTAAAAGCCATTTCAGTACAGGGACTATTCAGACGTGGAGAAGTTGAGTATATATATCTAGAAGGAAGCCTGATCGCTAGACCCTAGAGATCTCAGTGGCCATTTTTACAGCCATAGGAGCATCATGGTGGGAGCAAGTGAGCATTGCTCCCATCCCACTGGACCCTAGGACCCTCTGATAAGACCAGGGATAGAATTGGGGTGGGGACTTGAGGGCCTTCAAATAGAGTTTGACTGTGGGAGAGAGTGTTTCAGAGGAAGAAGCCACATGATGGACACATGCCCACACATTGGGGGTAGAGGGGGGCCTGTATTGAAGGGAGAGGATTCCCAGCAGAGTTACTATCGGGAGGGGGGATACCTCAGATTGCTATAGGTGAGTGGGCTATGATTGGGGAAGGGGGCTTGCTGTCAGTAGGAAGTGTCCAGGGGCTGTCAGGGGAGTGAACTTTGAGAGACTGGAGGTTGCCACAGGGAGGTTTCCTGGTGCTGGGAGTGGGGTACCGCTGATCAATGATATTTGATGAGGGAGCATCGTTGTTGGTGGGAAGACGTAGGGTTCATTTCCCTCATATCCAGCTTTCTGAAATCGTTGCTCCCTCCGGATGTGGAGGGGCTTGGACATGCAACCCTGCTCCTATTTTACGAGAGGCCTCTGGTATAGGGTTACCGTATGGCTCAAATGGAAGTAAAACTCGGATGTCTCAATCCGTCCTCCCTTTTCTGGAGCCATATGGTAACCCTACTCTGGTAAAATACTGTGGAAAATCTACATGTCCTGACTTGAACCTTGGAATTCCTCTCTATATGTCCTTCCTAAAATCTGTCTCAATATTTTTAGGCATAATAAAACTTACGATGACAACCAAAATTGCCTGCTTCTCCTGAGCATGTTCCCACAAGAGCTGGGTCAGTGAAACATAGTGCACTATATTATTCATTCTGACTTCATGTGCTATCACTCAATGAAGGGAATTGCTAAGCATTTTGAAGTAAGCACATGAAATAGAGCATTCTGTGGGCATGCATTTGTCAAAATAACATCAGAACATGACCCCCCCCCAAAAGCAAAGGGTAGACCAGCAAAAGTCATAAAACAGATTCAACGTCTTCTGTAGTCAGTAGAATTCCTTTATGATGCTCTATGACCTAGGGCAACCGTTTGTGATGGAAGAGATGTACTAAATCAAACAGAAAATTGTTCATGGATGACCTGCCAAAGAAAGACAATTTCTAGTGGTAAACTAGGATTTTGCTTACCCAACTCATATTAAGTTGTAAAAATCTCACAAAAATCATACAAGGCTTGTGTATCCTAAAGACTTTCAGTCTGCATTTCCTTGTATATGGCATGCATTCTTTGAAAACAAATAACAAAAATGTAAAATTGCTTCCAGAACATCATCAATTCCCCCTTCTGATTCACCAACCTCTCCCTCCCGGAACATCCCCAACCCCCTCTGTAGATTTTCCTCCCTCCTGGAAAATCACCTTTCCCCAGAACTCCCTCATATCCTGCGAGTACTGGAAGGGGGGCCCTTGGTGTTGTTTTGGGATGGAGGGAGGGAAGGAGGGTTGGAAGGTGAATTGGTGATATTCCAGGGGAAAGGAAAGTGGGGATTAAAAGGGAAGGTTGGTGATGTTCAAGGAGATGGGAGGGAGGAAGGTCTGTTAAAATTCCAGGAAGGTGGGTGGGAGAGGCAGGGAGAGGGGGGGGGAGGATCAAGAATTCACCTAATTCTCTTATGCACCTCCTGGCTGATATTCAGGTAGAACAACAAGAAAATTGATCCTGGTCCTTCCACAAAGAATAATATCGAAGAAACAAAGATATTCATGTGTCTTATGTGGGCCCTAGTTGAGTATCAGTCAAGAGCTACCTAAGACCCAGTGGTCAGCTTAAGGTGAATTAGCCCCAGATATTCAGTGCCAGGGGTGCCCACACAAGGCCCAAAATTGAATATCTGGGGCTTATTTTGCCCAATCTCCACTGTGGGCTGAATATCAGCCGGTTATTATTTTGTGACAGTTTTTAGATTGAGGGCTTAGTCTTTTCATCAGGTGCCTCTAAATAAATACATTCATTTTTGAATAGGCTCTACTGGGGTAGTTACCAGTTATGGGTTGGGTAGTAATGTGTAAGAGGTTGTATCTTGCATGATTAAGCTAAGATTTTTCCTGTCATGCTGTTGGCATTTCTTGGTATGTTTTATGATGATTCTTTTGGATTGTAAACTGCTGAAATCCACAAGATTAATCAGCGTAGAATGTTTTAATAAGCTATAAACCATAAACTGCATGGACTTTTCATACAAAATAGACTATGAACAAATGTTTACCACATGGAGAGCCCCAAATTTAAAAATGTTCTTGTAGCAATATTCCAGGAAATATGACCATGAGAACGGAACACTGACTTCCAGTGGTGTTTCGGCATTATGTATAAAATTTTGGTGCTGATGTATACGATTTTACATATGAGCTACCCTCAATTTTTATCCCTCTGTAAGTGTTGCCACATACCCCAAAATGGGCCTTGCATTCCAGCCAACAGCATTTACTAAGAGCTTCTTTTACTAAGCTGCGATAGCGGTTTTAACGCACATTAGTGCATGCAGAATTGCTGCACACACTAGACGCTAATGCCAGCATTGAGCTGGCATTAGTTCTAGCCGCATAGCGTGGGTTTAGCGCATGTTAAAATTCTGCGCATGCTAAAAATACTATCGCAGCTTAGTAAAAAGAGCCCTAAATGTCCCTTCGTTCTGAAATGATCCTTTCTGTACATTTCAGAAATCAATGTTCTGTATTGTAGGGCTTCAATATAGAATGCCCTTCCTCTGTTATTACAAATGGAGGCTTCCATTCTCTCATCTAAAGTCTTGCTAAAAACACATTTTTTTTCCAATTAGCTTTCAATGTATGAAATAGTCTCCCCACTTAGGGCAGCTGGATAGATGTTACTTGTAGGGAAATATGGAGCACAGCAGACATGGATGGTCTTTGCTTCTCTCGTATTGTAATTATATATATGCTTCTTACTATGAAATAATATCATATATGTGATGGTTCGGCCTTAAGTAGTTAATCAGATAAAAGCAACTTTGAACCTTGAACCCTCAAATGAAAACCCCCCTGCAAAACACATGGTAGCAGATATCTAAGTGCTTTTTGAATAACAGGTTTTCTGGATATTCAGCATATCGTATCGCATATTAATACTGCTTTTGGAAAGATGACAATGCAGCTAATTTATCCACATGTTTCTTCACACCTTCAAAGAAGTCAAGCAAATTGGTGAGGCAAGATCTCCCTCGGCTGAACCCATGCTGACTCTGTCTCATTAAATCATGTTTGTCTACATGTTCCACAATTTTATTTTTTTTTACAATTGCTTCCACCATTTTGCCCGGCACTGAAGTCAGGCTTATCGGTCTCCCCTGGAACCCTTTTAAAAAATTGGCGTAACATTGCCAATGCAGCTAATTTATCATTAGAGTAAGAAAGCAAGAGAATTGAAAGCTGTTTCAATTTCTGCACTGAGCACACATAATCTTTCTTTACTCACTTCTGTTTTCTAAGGGTTTTGGTATTCATATGCCAAGCAAACATAATAAATAGAGAACATTCTCTGTGGGCAGCATAGCCTGCCAGTGTAAAACCACAGCGGTGAGGAGAAGCATGTTTACTGTCATGTTATCGTGGGATGGTGAAATCAGTTATGACAAATTACATTCTATTCGACGATGGCTGATAAAGCCACAGGATTCTACATGTGCTTGTGCTTGTTTTTGGACTCTTTCCTGGACAAATATCCTTCATGGTTTAGGGCATGATTTTTCACACATAAAAGTTTTCTTTCTAAATACATATTACTATGGGGTTTCCATAAGTAAAAGTACACGTGCTGACAAGACGGCAGTCATGTGTAGTGTTCAAGGGCTGAGTTTGGCTGCAGAGGAGGCGGAGCTGTGATTTATGTGCGTTGTTCATACAAATACACATGTATGCATGTACTTCCAATGTAAATATTTATGCTTTCTTTCGAACAGGTGTAAAATGTCTGTGGCTTCAATTACCCTCATACTGAATGAGGCATGCCCTTCCAGGGGCAAGCCTACCTGGGCATAACAGGACGAAGTGCTAACCAAAACAGTATGTTTAGCTATGGCAGTCCCAGGCTTATAGGGATCAAAAGAAACAAAACAGAGCGAGCATTCTAAGGGCTTTAGTTTAGTCCAGGTAGAAGCCTAGCCCCAGCTCTTTTGCAATCCAATCTGTATAAAGCATGTTCATGTTTGTTGTTTGGAAAAACATTTTGCATGCCCCAAATGATTTATTTATTAGGATTTACTTCCTGTCTTTTTAAAGAAATCCACCTGAGACAATGCATATCAAGAATAGTGCAGACATTGGCAATTAGGGGATGGGAATTGATATACTACTTTTTCTGTGTCATTTACGTGGGGCATTGAAGTGTTAGGTGACTTGCCCAGCATCACGAGGAGCTACAGTGTGAATTGAACTCGCAACCTCAGGGTGCTGAGGCAGCTGCTCTCTAATCACTAGACCACTTCTGCAGGAGAAAAAATATTTAAACAGTACATAGTATGGCATAGCATGCTACTTGCGATGTCAACACAATACACATTGGGCCCCTTTTACAAAGCCACAGTAGTGATTCCTGCATGTGAGCAACTCATACAGACTGGCTCTGGGGCCTTCCCTCTGCCATGTCCCACCTCTTCTGATGCAACTTCTTGTAAACCGCTCTGAACTGTTTTGTGGTATTGCGGTATACAAAAATAAAGTTATTATTATTATTATTATTATTAACACAAGAGTAGGATGCAAAAAGGCAAAGAGTTGACTTGTATGAGTCACTGTGGATGCTGAAAATGTAAGCTGGGAGGCCAGAAGGGGATGAAAGAAAGTGGAAGATGGAAAAATGCATGATGTGCAGGAGGAAGAAGGGAAGAGGAAGGGAGAAATGCTGAACCTCAGGGATGAAAGAGAGAGTGGTGCTGAACTTACAGCAAGAGGGAGTGTGAAATGCTGTGCCTGGGGTGTGGGAGTGTGGAGTGTGGAAGGAAGGGAAGAGAGAGGAAGAAAAACTGTATGTGTGGGATAGATGAAGAGAGAGATAGAGATCTTGGATCTCATAGGGGGGAGAGAGAGGAGAGAAGTTGGACATGGGGAGGTATAGAGATATGGAGGAGAGATGCTTGGTATTAGGGGACAGGAACACCAAGGAGTGATGCTGGATAGGATGGCATATTGATATAGAGGGACAGTGCTGGATATGGATGGAGACATTGGGGCTCAAGGGTGCAATGCTGAATATGTTTGAGAGCATATGGACACATAAGGGCAATGCTAGACATGGGGAGGGAATATTGGTGCAGAGATGCAATACTGGACAACGGGGAGTATATGGATACAGAGTGGAAATGCTGGACAGCAGAAGATAAGGACATGGAGAAAGAAGACACAGTTGCGGAACATTGGAAAGGTTAAGGATACAGAATGGGAAGATAGATAATGGATAGTGAAAGAGAAAAAATATAAAATGGACAGGATACCCTGGCAATAGAGTTAAGAGAAGAAAAAGGAAACAGAAATTAGAGATTGAAACTTGCAGTACATGATTAGAAAAATAAAATAACCAGATGACAGTAGTTATAAAAAAACTTTTATTTTCTGCTTCGTTATTAGAATATGTACCTGCCAAATGTAAGAACATAAGAATTGCCGCTACTGGGTCAGACCGGTGGTCCATCGTGCCCAGCAGTCCGCTCATGCGGCGGCCCTCTGGTCAAAGACCAGTGCCCTAACTGAGACTAGCCCTACCTGCGTACATTCTGGTTCAGCAGGAACTTGTCTAACTTTGTCTTGAATCCCTGGAGGGTGTTTTCCCCTATGACAGACTCCAGAAGAGCATTTCAGTTTCCTACCACTCTCTGTGTGAAGAAGAACTTCCTTATGTTCATACAGAATCTATCCCCTTTCAATTTTAGAGAGTGTCCTCTCGTTCTCCCTACCTTGGAGAGGGTGAACAACCTGTCCTTATCTACTAAGTCTATTCCCTTCAGTACCTTGAATGTTTCAATCATGTCCCCTCTCAATCTCCTTTGTTCAAGAGAGAAAAGGCACAGTTTCTCTAATCTTTCACTGTACGGCAACTCCTCCAGCCCCTTAACCATTTTAGTCGCTCTTCTCTGGACCCTTTCGAGTAGTACCATGTCCTTCTTCATGTACGGCAACCAGTGCTGAACGCAGTACTCCAGGTGAGGGCGCACCATGGCCCGGTACAGCGGCATGATAACCTACTCCGATCTGTTCATGATCCCCTTCTTTATCATTCCTAGCATTCTGTTCGCCCTTTACGCCACCGCCGCTGTGCATTGTGCGGACGGCTTCATCGACTTGTCGATCAGAACTCCCAAGTCTCTTTCCTGGGAGGTCTCTCCAAGTATCGCCCCAGACATCCTGTATTCGTGCATGAGATTTTTGTTACCGACATGCATCACTTTACACTTATCCACGTTGAACCTCATTTGCCATGTTGATGCCCATTTCTCCAGCTTTATTATGTCACATTTCAGATATTCGCAATCCCCCTGTGTCTTCACTACTCTGAATAACTTTGTATCGTCTGCAAATTTAATCACCTCGCTAGTCGTACCAATGTCTAGATCGTTTATAAAGATGTTGAAGAGCACAGGTCCAAGTACCGAGCCCTGCGGCACCCCAATGATGACGCTCTTCCTGTTCGAGTATTGTCCATTTACCCCCACTCTCTGTTTCCTATGCTCCAGCCAGTTTTTTGATACACGTGAATATTTCACCCTCGATTCCATGGCTCGCAATTTTCCAAAGTAGTTGTTCATGTGGAACCTTATCGAATGCCTTCTGAAAATTCAGATATACAACGTCGACCGGGTTGCCCTTGTCTATCTGCCTGTTTACTCCCTCGAAGAAGTACAGCAAGTTTGTCAAACAAGATCTGTCTTTGCTGAAACCATGCTGGCTGGTCCTCATCAGACCATGTCCGTCAAGGTAATCAATGATGCGGTCCTTTATCAGCGCCTCTACCATCTTTCCTGGTACCGAGGTCAGACTCACCGGTCTGTAGTTTCCCGGATCTCCCCTCAAACCTTTTTTGAAGTTCGGTGTAATATTCACCATCTTCCAGTCTTCCGGAATCTTTCCCGATTTGATCGACAGATTGGCTATTAGTTGAAGCAGTTCAGCTATAGTCCCTTTCAGTTTCTTAATGACCCTCGCCTCGGACCCTCCTAGACAGAACTTATACGTTGTGACTTAGGCAATCTAAAAAGAGGAATAAGTGCCCAGAAGGTATTCAAAGTGACCAGATAACCACTGCAGAGCCAAAGTACAGACCCCCACTCATTCCCTCAGTGATCACTGACCACCCACCATAACATTCTGAATAAAAAAAGTACATACCTACCTGCAGAACATCAGCACCTGGTATAGGAAAGCCTGGTAGAACTACACAGAGGTGGATTAAGTAGTCCGAGGGGTGGGCTAGTGAACCTTAGAGAGGAGGACCCAGGCCCATAAGCCACTATAACCACTGCATTCATGGTGAAATATGTGCACCCCCCAAAACCCTACTGTATTGCCATATAGGTGGTACCTGCAGCCTTAAGGGCTATTGGGATGGTATACAGGTGAGTATAGTAGATTTTGGGGGTGTTTAGGGGGGGCTCACAATGACCTGCAAGGGAGTTGTGGTGAGATGTTTGTGTGGCACTCTTTATGTAAAATTCACAGCAGTGCCCCACTACTGTGTTGCCATGTCTGGGTGTCCAGTCCATCACTTTGCTGGTCCCTCCCATGCCCATAAGGTCTTGTTCTAGGCATTTTTGACTTGGATGATTTTTTGGATGAGAATGGGGTATATAGATGACTTAGCAGTCTGGATGATCAAGCGGCTAGAATTAGAAGTATACGATTCTCAAATAAAAAAATATTTTGGATGTATTGGCGGAATAGAAATCACTAATGTAATGTAATGTATTTTTTGAGAATGGACTTCGTACGTTTCTGATATTGGGTGACTAGCGACTTAGGCCCAAAATGGACTTAGACTTTTTTTTTAAATTATGCTGCTCCACGCCTCCAGGTATTGCTGTAGGTTCCCAGAAGTGGCTGAATCTCAGTTGTGGCTATGAAGCTAGTGCTATTATAATAGTCCTTGCCAGATTGCATTTCAGTGTCTCTTGGGCTTTCATTTCAATTTCTCATCAGTCAGTGATTGCCATGATCCTCAAGACATGTATATGATCCAGGGGATAAGAAAGGGAGATATGTTGGATGTGGCAGTAGAGGGGGTGGGAAAGATGCCTGGATTTCTCAAGGCAGATGGACAGTGAGAGAGAGAGAGAGAGGGAGACATGTTGCCAATAGGGGTGGAGGAGAGAGGAAGAAAAGTTGGACTCGTGGAGGGACAGAAAGAGATGTTGGTTAGGGAAGGGAATGAGGTCCAGAGGAGAGGAAGCATGCAGGAGGCAGAAAGAAAGAAATATTGGATGCACAGTCAGAAGAAAATGCAACCAGAGATTCATGAAATCGCCAGACAACAAAGATAGGAAAAATAATTTTATTTTCAATTTAGTGATCGAAATGTGTCAGTTTTGAGAATTTATATCTGCTGTCTATATTTTGCACTATATTTTCCTATAGTTGTTACTGCGATGACATTGCATATTTTAAAGTCATCTGCCTTGACCTCTGGAAAAAAACAACAACAGAATATAAATGATGATTAACTTTTTCTCTGCATACAGTGTGCTTTGTGTTTTTTTTTTAATTTTGTGGTTACCATTATGTATTAATAAGATTATATTGTGTGTATATGAAAAATGGATTTAAGAAATTGCTTTACAATTAGTATTATTATTATGGGATGGAATCAGGTCTGGAGTGGAGCTTGGGCGGGGGTACTCAGTTGATATTTGTTAGACTTAGGGGGTACTTGGCTTGAAGAAGTTGAGAAACACTGGGCTAGTGAACCACAGGAGGACCCAGGCTCATAAGCTACTCTAAACAGTACATTTCTGGTGGAAAGTGTGAGCACACCCAAACTCACCAAAACCTTCTGTACTGCCATATAGGTGCTACCTGCAGCAATAAGGGCTATTGGGGTGGTAGACTGGTGAGTCTAGTAGGTTTTGGGGACGTTTTGGAGGGCTTAGCATAAATTATAAGGGGTATATAATAAGATGTACATCTGGCACCCTTTATGTGAAGGTCACAGCAGTGCCCTTTAAAATGCCCCCACTGCTCTGTTGATATGTCGGTGTGGCAGTCCATTACAGTGCTGGCCCCTCCCACATCCAAATGGTCTGGATTTGGACATTTTGAACTTGGATGTTTTATGGTCAAAAATGGCAAATAAAGGGGTCCTTTTACTAAGGCGTGCTAGCCGTTTTAGCGCCCGCTAAACGTTAACGTGCCCATCATAGTCTATGGACGCGTTAGTGTTTAGCTTAGCACGCACTAACGGCTAGCACACCTTAGTAAAAGGATCCCAAAGTTGGATATCCAGGCAGCCGAGATGTCTAAGTAGGCGATTTATAAAAACATTTAGATGTCTAGCGGGGTTTGTTGGTTTCAAAACCAGTTGTTTCTCTGCCTCTGACTTTGGATGTCTTCAGGGAAACATGCAACATCAGACTTAGACATCCTGTTGACAATGCTTCTCCGTGTCACTTTGCAATTTATAAGTATTTGTATTGATGTAATTTTGTCTATTATGTTCTTATGATTTATTTGTCTGTCAATCATTTTTTATATGTGTACTCAGTTTATGCAGGTGGGTATGCCAAAACATAGTCTGTGTCATCAGAGGCGTAGCTGTGAATGGACCTGGCCTGCCCAATCTTGGCTTAGGCCCGTCTAGTCTTTCTTGGCGCTAATATCTCCACAGCCACAGTGAGTTAACTATGTACAAGCAGACTACATTGCAGACGGGCAGTGGAAAGAGGTAGCTAGTACCAGTATTGGGTGTTGGGCTTGAGCCAGGGCTTGCCCAAAATGTCCAACCTCAGACTTAGATGTCCTTTTGAAAATGCCCCTCATTGTGAATTGGTGATTTGTGAATATGCATGAAGAAATAAAATTCCAGTTGTTTGTAAGTCTACCTTCTAGATTTTTTGTCTGTTTCTGAGATCCTAAGAAAATTAGACTTTTAAAATGGGAGGGAAGAGCAGAGTGAACAATCACTTTCATATGTTTTCAACAGTATAATCATTAGTTCATGTTGATACTTCTTTCAATTTTTAATATTAGGGGTGTGCAGCGGGAACATTGTCATATCGTGTCCTTTCCTGTGTCTTTTCTGGGAATGTTCATTTTATTTGTGTCCCCCTTTATGTTGTCAGAGGAGCAATATCATTAATAGTGTGTGCAAGCTTTCTCAGAAGAGTATACATTATTCCCACGATATTCGCGGGGGTTCCGTTCCAAGAACCCCAGCGAATCTTGAAAAAACGCATATATGGTTTTTTGTGGGGGAGACTGGAGAGGGCAGCGGGAGAGGCAGGAGAGAGCAGCCGGAGCACTGACGAGTCAAGAAAATCACTCGCTGTATGCTCCGACCGCCTCTTCCTGTACTATAGTTGGACCTTACCAATCAGGAGCTGCATGTCAAAGCAGCTCCTTATTGGTGAGGCCCGACTTTAGTACAGGAAGAGGCGATCGGAGCATACAGCGAGCGATTTCCTTCACTCGCCGGCGCTCCGACTGCCCTATCCTGCCTCTCCAGCTGTCCTCTCCTGGTCGGCGGTTCGCAGTCAGAAAATACCGCGAATGACCGGGATCACGAACCGCCAACCGTCAACCGCGAAATTCATTGGGGAACACTGTACACTCTTTCCTGATATGGCACACATGCTTGACCCATCAGGCAAGGGCATTGTGCAGGGAAGAAGGCTAGGGTTACCAGATGTCCAGGAAAACCTGGATATGTCCTCTTTTTTAGAGCACTGTGTGGGTTCCTGGATGGACTTTCCAAAACCTGGCAGTTTGTCTGGGTTTTGGAAAGGCCCGAGCTCTGGCCGTGTCTGGAGGGCCTTCAACAAGCATGCGTAGATGATGTTACATGCCCTCCAGAAGCAGCCTGGTGATTGGCAAAAAAAAAAGGTGGGGCTGGAGGTGGAACAGAATGAGGCTGGAGGTGGAATGGGGTGGGGCTAGAGGCAGAACAGGGCGGGGCTGGAGGTGGAACAAGATGGGGGCCATGCATCCGGATTTTCCTGTCCTTGAATATGGTAACCCTAAAGAGAACACACTCTTTTGGAAAAACTTTGGGGACCTTTTATCAAGCTGCGGTAGGGGTTTAACGCGCTTAATACCGTGCATTAAACCGCCTGCTGTGCTAGGCGCTAACGCCTGCATTGAGCAGGCAGTTTTTTAGCCAGCCGCGGGGGTTAGCGCGTGATGAAATGTCCGACGCGCTAACCCCGCTAATGCGGCGTGATAAAAGGAGCCCTTTGTATGCTTTATGAGTAATGCACTCCTTTTGAAAAGAATGCACACTCTTTCAGAAACGTGTGCTCCATTGGCAGCAAAGAAAAAACATGACATTTTGTGTGTGTGAGTGGGTGTGTGTGTGTGTGGGGGGGGGGGGGGTGGAGTTTATTTGCTTGTTTCTATTAAGCAAATGACATGAAATGACAGAATATATGTTGCTGACAAACCCTATATTGTTTCAATCAAATGCACAGTTCCATTAAATATAGCATCTCCAAATAAGTAAATATATTATAGACTTATCAGCATGGACTACAAGCTTCAGAACAATTTCCAACATGTCAAGGTCATGGCCTTTTTTGTTCTAACCTTCAAAGTTCTCTCTCTCTCTTTAATTTATTGTAGTTCCACCCGCTCTCCTTCTGTATGCCTGTTACTGTCCATGTGACTTGAGAGTTGCCGGCACCCTGATTTAAAAAATTATACATTGCTTTGAAATATGATGTTGCGATTTAATCAAATTTTAAAATAAACTTGAAACTTGAAAACCTGAAATTTGATAATCTGCATCAGGGAAAACTCCTCAGTGCTTTAGCTATAATGCTACATCAATGCCAAGGGTAAAAATTGAGAATTTAATCTTAAAATGGGAGGCATGATCATATTTTAGGCGATAATGAAGCTTGACTGCCACACCTTTTGCTAGCTGAAAGTGCTTCAGATAGGAGGCTTTGAAATCCTGCTGAATTTGGGGTTTGAAATTTATATATAATATAATATAATATTATATATAATTTATATATAATATTAGATTTTTTTGGTTTTTATTGCATCTTGCTTTAAAGTAGGGGTGTCCAGCCTGTGGCCCGAGGTCCGCATGCAGCCCCGTGAAGTATTTTGTGCGGCCCCGGTTTTCCTCTGCTGCCCCTGGGTGTTTACCATCTTGTCGGCTCCCTCCTCTGTCTTGCTACAGCGTTTGCATGTTTGTGCGGCCCCAGAAAATTTTTTTTCCGGCCAATGCGGCCCAGGGACACCCCTGTTTTGAAGTATTATTCTGTATAATTTTCCTGTTGCTTTTCCAAATCAACCACATGGGGACAGTATAGTCACATTTATAAGGAAAGCAATGCTACTCTTTAAATATAATGACTAAACTCATTTGTCATTATTAT
The DNA here is from genome assembly GCF_902459505.1 of Geotrypetes seraphini. Classification (NCBI taxonomy): domain Eukaryota; kingdom Metazoa; phylum Chordata; class Amphibia; order Gymnophiona; family Dermophiidae; genus Geotrypetes; species Geotrypetes seraphini. Next base: position 304,810,394 of record NC_047086.1, on the reverse strand, counting down.
TATTATCATTATCATGATTTGTAATTCACATTTCAGATGTATGTAGTGCATATAATAGACAAGCCCTGGTCTTTGAAGTTTATAATCTAGGCAAGATGGAAAGACTAGACACACAATGAAATCAAATAATTCTTCTTGCTGAAACAATGAGACCATGAATGAGAAGAATCAAATTAGGCAGTTCTTGAAGGGATCATATTGAAGATGTTAATTGAGGATCATAGAATAAGGGGGTCAGTAAATATTTAGAGAATTCTGGTCATTTATAATTTAATAGTCAGCCTTTTTTTTTTAACACAGTAATGCAGTAAATGATAGCATATAAAGACATAACATAACATTGTGCTTATTAACTGCATAACCGTAAGTTCAACGCGGTTTACAAAAGATTATAAACAGTAAACATAATGTAGAAAATAGGAATAAATTAATTTGCCAAATACTTAGAAAAAAGATAAGTCTTCAACTGTGTTCTAAAATCTTGTAAGAGTAAGCTGTAAGCAACAATGATCAAAATTCTTTGTCGTGGGAAGCTAAAGTGTGATTAAGAAATTTCTTACTTTTGCATCCCTGTACAGAGGGAAAATTAAAAAGAGCATGAGTTTTTCTGCTATATTTGTATGAAGCTATGGGAAATCTATTAACCAAATAGAGAGGAGCTGTGCCCTATAAAAACCCAGTCAATCCCATCTGCCCAACAAATTTACCAGAGATGCAGCCCCCTCATCTATGTAAAAATATCTGCCCCATTCTATGTAAAAATTAAGAAATGAAACTCTCAGCCTACAACTTTGATAGATTGTATGAGTGGCAAAATTCTGGGTAAAAGTATTTATTAGATAGGAGGTATTAAACTTTAAGGGCTCCTTTTATCAAGCGTTAGTTAGGGATGTCAAAGCCGACATGTTTCGCCTAGATTGCTTTTTCAAGGCTCCATCCCTATTTTCCATGGAGCCTTGAAAAAGCAATCTAGGCGAAACATGTCGGCTTTGACATCCCTAACTAACGCTGACATCTTTAGCCAAGAGGACTTAGCCACAAACTTAAGCTAAGTATTAATTTATAAATAATAGAGGGGAAGTTATAAAATTAAGCTCTATTAAGAGAAAGTAGACCCAGTGACGAGCTGACACGTAAAGCTCAGGACTATGAGAAGTTTGAGTCCTGAGTGGTGCCGCTGAGGGTCTGATAAGGTTAATAAGGTTGCTTTTGCAGCTGGAAGAAAGTAGAATTCTGGTTGTAATTGAGAGTTGAGCATATAAGCACCTTGATTCCAAAGCAGTGCATTGACTTGTATTATTATACCCTAGCATGTATTAAGTTAGGATAAAAAATTGTGTCATAAATTTGTACAGAAATTATGTGTGTTAAACCTGTAACCTGTTCTGAGCTCCTTGGGGACACTGGGCTAGAAAACAAATTAAATAAATAAATACATAAATAACAGTCCTGTGTTTGGCTCTTTTAAATGCCAGCCGGTTCCACATACCCAGACATTATGCCTGTACCCAGATATGGCCTGGAATTGAATATCCAGACATAATTTTGATGGTAGCAGTTAAAAAAACCAAACAGCTGACTATTGCTGGCTGAATATGCAGTGTGGTTAGACTTTGTTGATTATCCACTAGACCAGGGGTATCGAGAGCCGTATTTCAGTTGGGTTTTCAGGATTTCCCCAATGAATATGCATTGAAAGCAGTGCATGCAAATAGATCTCATGCATATTCATTGAGGAAATCCTGAAAACCCGACTGGAATATGGCTCTCAAGGACCGGAGTTCCTTACCCCTGCATTAGACCGAAAAAAATGTAAAACAGTCTGAAATGGTTGGTTGATAGGTCACTTAGGCTACAAGATTCATATAATCCATATAATAAAAAACAAGAAATCAAGTAGGTGGGTGGGCAGCCCAGGGACACCCAGAAACTTCCTCTGAGAGAAGAAGAGATAATGGTTAATGGATGGGCCATTTGGCCTTTATCTGCCATCATGTTTCTATCAAGAGAGCTTGGGATAGGCACGCGGGACCTCTTAGAGAGAGAAAGAGATAATGGTTCCTGCAGATGGGTAGACTCGATGGGCCATTTGGCCTATATTTGCCATCATGTTTCTATGTTTCTCTTTTGCCATCAGTCTGATGCAGAATGCTTGCATTAGAACTGTATGCTGATGGCTGAGCACACAGCTTCTAAGGCAAATGCAATGCACAATATTTGCTCACCAATTCAGTATGCAAATCTGATGTGCATAGAACTTGTGTGCTCAGGAAGGGAGACCATACAGTATGCATGGTGCAACTTACAATCAGTTATGAGTTATGTACATAAACTTAGGCACGAGATCCATGCGAGTCAATAAAGGGTGTGGAAATGGGTGGACCATGGGCAGATCAGGGACTTTAGTTTGTTACACATGTAATTATAGAATAAGTCATGGTCACATATAGTCATGGTTCCTAGGTGTAGGAATGGGGGAAGCCACAGGGGCCATGGCCTCCCCCAGAATTGGCGGTCAGAGACAGTTATGGCTCTACTCCCCCACTCCCCTTTTCCCGACCGCTGTAATTTGAAATCTTTCGGCAGCTGCCGTGCAACGTCACTGTAGAATGAAGACTGCTGGGGCAGACCTGCTCGTTGACGCTGTGCAAGCGGCTGCCAGAAGATTTTAAATTACAATGGCTGGGGAAGGTAGGTGGGGGAGTCGGGAGCTGGAGAGAGAGGTCGTGCCACAGGATCTTGGAGGAGCTAGGGCAGAACTTGTGCCCCCCCCCCAGGAAAAAGCATTCCACTGCATATGAATCTACAAACTGCACTTAAATTTAAGCTTTTTTTTTTTTTTTTTTGCATTATATATAGAATTTAGCCTGAAAAGGGGAATTCTGTAACTGAGTTCATGCACGTGCACAGAAAAATAACAGTATAAAATGATACATAGGTGCATAACCAGGACGGAGTGTTTGGTCAGAGTTCGGGAGGGGTCTGGGCTTGTCTCCAACTTATGTACTCAACTTATAGAATATTAAAAGTTATCACCTGGACTCTATGAAGGTCGCTCAAATTTGGGTGCCCAAATCTGGGAGCGATTTTGGGATGTGCGCACAGCCTAATCGATTCATGAGCCAATTACCATCAATAATTAGTCACTAGCAATCAATTATTGATGTGAATCGGCGCCAATTGGGGGTTGCATGGATCTATAACTCTTTGTGCCCAAATTCCATAGTGTTCAACCCAAAGGAGGCTATGGCCAAGGGAAGGGCATGGGCGGGTCAGGGGTGTTCTCAAAAGATGTGTGCAGTGTTCTAGAATTCCAGGGATCTGTGCCCAACTTGCGCACTAGGATTTACAAGAGGTTTTAGCTGGCATAAGTAGTGGTGTAGTAAAGAGGTGGGGATGGGGGAGGTCTTGCCTTGGGTACCAGTCCCCCACCTCCTCTCCGCTCCCAGCTCCTTCCCACTCCTCCCCCCCCACTGCGTGCGCGCCTTCACTTCCCCCCACCATATCTCTAGCTTTTTGACAGCCAAAAAGCAGTAACTTCAACGTGCTGCTCGCGCCAACGTTGGCTCTTCCTTTGTCGTCACTTCCGGGTCCTGCGTCGAGGAAGTGACGACAGAGGGAGAACCAACTCGGGCTCAGGCAGCAAGTTGGCGATGCTGCTCGCGCCAAGGAAGTTAAAGAGGTACAGGGGAAGGGAAGAGAGGTGGGGAAGGAGTGGGCGGGGGCGGGGTGCCAGCGCCTCCCCTCGCTATGCCACTGGGCATGTGCTCATACCCAAATCTGGGCATGGGAAGACCTATTAAGCCTTATTCTATAAAGGGCGTTCATCCTGGAGTGCCCTGTATAGAATCGCGCTTAGGGCTGATTTTACCCAGTGCCTGTTTTTTGGCACCATTTATTGAATCTGGCCCTAACGTGCTTAGGTGCGGCCGTTTACACCCGCTGTCAACCTGGCTTCAATACTTGAGTCTAAAAGTGGATGTGCCAATGTGGGTTTATACTGGCATTCAATAATGGAATTGGGATTTCTCTGGTAGAGAATGACTTAAAGTGTTTGAGGCTTCTGCAGATAAGAACATATGAATTGCTTTACTGGGTCAGACCAATGGTCCATCAAGCCCAGTAGCCCATTCTCATGGTGGCCAATCCAGGTCACTAGTACCTGGCCAAAACCCAAGAACATAAGAACATAAGAAACGCCTTCGCCGGATCAGACTTAGGTCCATCTAGTCTGGCGATCCGCACACGCGGAGGCCCAGTTAGGTGCTCCTTATTGAAGACCCGGATTTCCCGTATCCCCCGATGTGATTTGCAAGAAGGTGTGAATCCAACTTGCGCTGGAAACCCAGAACAGTAGTCTCTGCCACAACCTCCTCTGGGAGAGCATTCCAAGCACCCACCACTCGTTGTGTGAAACAGAACTTTCCGACATTTGTCCTGAACCTGCTGCCGCTCAGTTTCAGGCTATGACCTCTTGTCCGTGTCACATCTGAAAATGTCAGTAAAGCTGTTTCCTGGTCAATTTTATCAAATCCTTTTAATATTTTAAAAGTCTCTATCAAATCTCCTCGCAGTCTTCTCTTTTCGAGGGTGAACAGTCCCAGTTTTCTGAGGCATTCTTTGTAGCTCAAATTCTCCATACCTCTGACAAGTTTTGTGGCTCGCCTCTGCACATTCTCCAGCAGAGTTATATCCTTCTTAAGGTATGGAGACCAGTGTTGGACACAGTATTCTAAGTGTGGTCTGACCATTGCTCTGTAAAGTGGCATTATGACGTCTTCCGAAGTAGCAATATTCCATGCTACCGATCCAGGGCAAGCAGTGGCTTCCCCCATGTCTTTCTCAATAACAGACTATGAACTTTTCCTCCAGGAACTTGTCCAAACCTTGCTTAAAACCAGCTACGCCAGGGATCTCAAAGTCCCTCCTTGAGGGCCACAATCTAGTCAGGTTTTCAGGATTTCCCCAATGAATATGCATTGAAAGCAGTGCATGCACATAGATCTCATGCATATTCATTGGGGAAATCCTGAAAACCCGACTGGATTGCGGCCCTCAAGAAGGGACTTTGAGACCCTTGAGCTACGCTATCCGCTCTTACCACATCCTCTGGCAACGCATTCCAGAGTTTAACTATTTCTCTGAGTGAAAAAAATTTCCTCCAGTTGGTTTTAAAAGTATTTCCCTGTAACTTCATTGAGTGTCTTTGTAATTTTTGATGGAGTGAAAAATCGATCCACTTGTACCCTGCTCTACTCCACTCAGGATTTTGTACAAACATATCTCCCCTCAGCCGTCTCTTTTCCAAGCTGAAGAGCCCTAACCATTTTAGTCTTTCCTTATATGAGGACAGAGATTGCAGGGATGGGGCAGGGACAGGGACAGAACTCGTGGGGATGGGACGGGGATGGAGATAGATCCCGCAGGGTTGGGGACAAAGTTGTCTACTCTCTAGGCAGCATTGCGACACCTAAATGGAGGCACCCTATTATAGAAATTACACCCCACCCCAATTTTTGCAATGATAATTTTCAAGCACAGAACAATATTCTAGCAGACACGCATACTATGTTTTTTCTGCTCAAACTTGTGTGCTGAACCATCAAGTTCCCTGTTCTGCTTTGTTTCTTTTTACCCATGCTCATCATGGATGCTACTAAAATACAGTGGTGCCTCGCACAACGAACGCTGCACACAACGAACTTCATGTCTTGATTCACACAACGAACTTCGTTTCACACAACGAACTTCACACAACGAACTTCGTTTCACACAACGAACTTCGTTTCACACAACGAACTTCGTTTCACACAACGAACTTCACACAATGAACTTCGTTTCACACAACGAACTTCGTTTCACACAACGAACTTCGTTTCACACAACGAACTTCGTTTCACACAACGAACTTCGTTTCACACAACGAACTTCGTTTCACACAACGAAGTCGCCCGAGCTGCCGATGTATTGCATCCTTCCGCGCAGGCACTGCAGGCAGTCGTTAGTCACTGCGCTTAACTGCCCTCTCTCACTGTATACAGTCGTCCTTTTAAGATAAACTCAATATTTTGTATATATCATGGCTTCTAAAAAAAGCAGGAAGGTGATTTCTGTTGAAATGAAACGGGAAATAATTAGAAGGAGTGAATGTGGGGTAAAACAGTGTGACCTCGTCAAAGAGTTTGGCCTCAGCAAGACCACCATTTTGACAAATTTATCTTTTTTTATGTCATCTTAGCATATTTTATGCTGCAGAACGAATTATTTTTTTTAACATGTATTGTTATGGGAAAACGCGTTTCACATAACGAACTTTTCGCATAACAAACTTGCTCCTGGAACGAATTAAGTTCGTTGTGTGAGGCACCACTGTAGTTACAGATACTGTTGTGTCCACAGCAAAAGAAAAAAAAAAAACCTCTCACAGATGCTACTGCTGAAGAATGAGCTAACCCTTGTCTTTCTCCTCAGAGCTGGCGCTCAAGTTCTTGCGTTATGCTCTTCTTAAAGTCTTCTGTGCAGTTCTCTGTATTGAGGAAGACTAACTAATAATGTCATCGCTATTGATTTTAATAGGCTATGTGATGGTATCTAATGCAATGTTTTCTGTATTGTCTGCTCAGAAAATTGTATGCAGAACTCATGCTTATTGTGTACGACAGGGGTGTTCAACCTTTTGGCTTCCCTGGGCCGCATTGGCCAATAAAAATGTTTCTGGGGCCGCACAAATGCGCAAACGCTGCAGCAAGACAGAGGAGGGAGCTGGCAAGATGGTAAACACCCAGGGGCGGCAGAGGAAAACACTGCATCGCCCTCGACCGGGGCCACACAAAATCCTTCATGGGGCCACATGCGGCCCTTGGGCTGCAGGTTGGATACCCCTGGTGTACGATCATCTGCCCTAGATTGGCCCCTCAGATACAAGCATACAAAACCAATGACAAGAAAAATCTTACAGAATATCCACCTTTTATGCTGGATTTTACTAAACTGCAGAAGAACTTCTTACTGTGGGACAGTGAGGTAAATGTTCCAATGCTCATAGGAATAGAATGAGCGTCGGAATATTTACCTCGCCGGCCCCCGGCTCTTCCGCAGTTTAGTAAAAGGAGCCTAGTTTCAATGTTCCTTAATTTATTAGGACCCAATTTTCAAAAGAAAGATAGACAGAAAAAGCTCAGCTCCTAAATTTGTGTGCTATTTTCAGCCAAAGGCTCCCTTTTATCAAGCTGCGTTAGGGTTTTTTTATCGCAGTGACTCAAAATAGAAAACCCTAACGCAGCTTGAAAAAAGGGGGCCAAAATTAGGATCCTAAGTTTTCAGAAAAAACATTCACCTTAATTTTGGATCTAAAAAGTTGTGCTTATAAATTACTGCCTAGATTTATGAACCTAGTGCTGAAAATCATTGCTAAACTGCATCTGCCCCAGTTGTCATCCAGTGTTTATGCTCCTAAATTTAGGAGGTTAGTGAAATTTTGAGCATAATTTTTGGCACTCAGCCCTAATACATTTTAAAAGAAGTTAGTTTAGAAGCATAGGGATAGATTTTCAACTGCTGATAGTCAGCATGTCTTTGGTTGCCGCTGCTAGCTATATCTCAAGATATTCAATGCTGAACTATGTCCAAGCAACAGCACTGAATAGGTAGTTGCTAAAAACTTCTGCAAATAAGTGCAATATTCAGTATTTAACCACATAAGAGGGGGTGCTGAGAAGTTCTCAGCCCATCCCAGAAGAGAATGATGTGGATGTGGTTCAATCAATGATCTGAAACAATGTCACAAAGTGGTGTACCGGGGTGGCCCAGGTGCAGACCATGAGTAGATGCTGCCAGGGTCGGTGTCATGGTCTGGGAACTTCGCAGCTCTGCCGGTGTTGGGCCTTCCTTTCTGCCGAGTCCTGCCTTAGTGGAAGCAGGAAGTAGGCGGGACTGGCAGAGAGGAAAGCCCAATGCCGGTAGAGCAGTGAGTTAAGGCTGCCAACAAAGAGAGAATTCACATACCTCTGGGCCTGCCTTCTAAAGCAGCAGCAGAAGTGGCGGTGAACAGGCTTCTTGTGGCCCGGCCTCCTGGGGCCTTCCCTCTGCCGCATCACTGATGATGTCACTGATGATGCAGCAGAGAGAAGCCCTGGAAGAGCAGGCCTACAAACAGCCCATTTGGTGCTGCTGCTGCCATTGGAGGCCTGAAGGAATGTCAAATCTCATGAAGGGGGGTGGGGCATTTAGGTCCAAAGGTGCTGCACAGGGGGTTGGGAAGGAGGGATGGAAAACTGCTATACAGGGGAATTGGAGGAAAGGATGGAAAGCTGCTGCATAGGGGGATAGGAAGGAAGAATGGAAAACTGCTGCACATGGGGGAAGAGAGAGAGAGGAAGAATCATTGTACATGGGATGGAGAAGAGGAATGGAGATGCAACAAAGAGGTAGAAAGGGGTGATAGGGAGACCTCCTGCATATGATGGAGGGGAGGGAGACATGCATGGTGAAGAGAGAAGGAGAAATGTTGGACATAGGGTGGAGGGTAGGGATAGATGGTACATGGGGAGAGAGAAAGAAATGTGACACATGATAATGGAGGGGTAGAAGGGAGAGATGTTGCATGCAGAAGAATAGAGAGGTTTGACCCAGGGAACAAGGCAGGAAAAGAGAAAGAGAGAGAAATGATAGACAGTGGGAAAGAAACAGAAATGCTGAATATGGCAATGGAAGGGAAGGTACAGAGATGGAAGATGGATGGTGAGCATGGAGAAAGAAGAAAACATTAAATGGGTAGGAGACTCTGGCGAGCGAGTTAACAAAAGACAAACAGAAACCAGAGCCTGGGACCAACATGATTTGAATAATAAAGTGATTATAATATATTTATTTATTTAAAAATTTATATGCCGCATAATAACTATGCGGTTTACAAAATTACATGCATACATATTTAAGAAATGCTAAACATGTTTCAACAAGACAAACACAAGAATACATTAACTAACGGTATCATTATTAAAATATTCTTTTAAATTCATCCTACAAGATGGAACCACAAAATTCCATAAAATCATTTACAGGACAGGAAAGTATTAACAGAGAATAGCATTAGCACAGGAAGGTAATGACAAGTAATTATGTGTTCAACATTTTCTTAAAATTCAATCTCCCTTCACAGAATCACAGAATACCAGGCAGCTCATTCCAGAGCTTGGCGCCAGCACAGACAGCATTGTTGCCCCAATCTTAACATGAGAGACTAACATCTTACCCTCCAAACTCAGTTTCATACTATTTTCTGATCTCAAACATTTTCTGGGTTGATAGATTTCAAAAATTCCCCTTAGTACCATTGGAGAAATGTGATATAAGATTTGCTGTATGATTGAAAGAATCTTAAACTGTACTCTCTGATGCATAGGTAACCAATGCAATTGTTTCAACACTGGGATTATATGAGTCATTCTTGAAACCCCAGTAATCAATCTTGCAGCAGAGTTAATTAAAATCTGCAGTGCCCTCAACTTCACTTTAGTAACTCCCAAATAAAGAGAATTTCAATAGTCCTCTCTGCTTTGTATTAATGCTTGCACCACACTATGAAAATCATATAGGTTTTAATCTATATAATAATTGCAATTGCATATAACCCATCTGAATCGTTTTCAATATTTGTTTTCCATTTCAAGTTTTGAACATACTCCCAATATCGTCATCTCTTTTTTGACTAACAGTTTCTCACCCATCAGATTTGAAATATGTATCTTCCCAGAGCTGGTGTTAGACAGCGAGCGTGGGCTAGGACCTAACAGAGAGGGGAAATGCCTTTTTTGTTTATACCACAGTGCAGGTATGGGGTTGAAGAGATTGTATCACTATTAATGCTATATTGTAATACTGTGAATGTCAAAGTGTAACCTGTTCTGAACTCTTTAGGGAGGACAGGCTATATAAATAAATAAATAAAATTACTAGGGGGGGGGGTGTTAAAAAATGATCGGTCCCGGGTGTCACATACGCTAGGTATTAGCTATAGAAACACAGATATATTGAAAACCAATGTATGTAAACCAACACTTTCAATTGGTGACTACTATATTTGTAGGACAAAATAGTGATAAAGTTTTGCAGAAAAATATATGTGAGACAAGTATCGACTTTAGATATACTCAAAAAGAAGGACAAAAGCCTCAGAAAGAGGTCCTCCCACCGCCACAAAGGTGGATATCAAGGTGGTTAGACGGTAACCTCACAGGCAAAACCTTCATTAATATGAGTTATTTGAGCAAAAAACTTGTGCTTCACATATATAAATTAATAGATAGAGGAAAAACCACTTATCTTCAACTGATCGGCACACCGACGGAGGCCAGCGTTTCACCGACAAGCTGCATCAGGGTGTGACCCGACCGATCAGTCTTAAGAGAGCGGAAACTACCGCTTCAAAAGAGTCCAAAAAAAGATGGCCGGGTCACACCCTGATGCAGCTTGTCGGTGAAACGCTGGCCTCCGTCGGTGTGCCGATCAGTTGAAGATAAGTGGTTTTTCCTCTATCTATTAATTTATATATGTGAAGCACAAGTTTTTTGCTCAAATAACTCATATTAATGAAGGTTTTGCCTGTGAGATTACCGTCTAACCACCTTGATATCCACCTTTGTGGCGGTGGGAGGACCTCTTTCTGAGGCTTTTGTCCTTCTTTTTGAGTATATCTAAAGTCGATACTTGTCTCACATATATTTTTCTGCAAAACTTTATCACTATTTTGTCCTACAAATATAGTAGTCACCAATTGAAAGTGTTGGTTTACATACGCTAGGTATGCCACTGATGTCAAAACATAGAATTTCATTTCATCAAATTGGCACTTAATAAAATAAGATAACACTTTTTTCAGCTACAGTGGCAAAATAACACTCACCCCCTCTTCTAAGAAACTGTGCTAGCAGTTTCTAGTGTGGGGAGCCGCACTGGATGGGCCACGCTGCTCCTGACGCTCATAGAGTTTCTATGAGGGTCGAGAGCAGCGCGGGCTATTCAGCGTGGCTCTCTGCACTAGAAACTCCTAGCGCAGTATCGTAGAAGAGGGGGGTCAGAATTTAGAAAATTGGTTGGTTGGGTTGAGAACATTTCAGAATCCCCCTTGTAAAGGTAGAGCTGTAATTTTTGTGGCTCTGTTTATGCAGATTAATAGCACTTAAAGGAAAGGGGATGGAACTTGATATGCTGCCTTTCTCTGATTACAATCAACCCTGTTTACACGTTAGATACAGAAGCTTAGGCCCCCTTTTATGAAGCCGTGTTAGGCTTTTTTATTCCTGGCCATGGCGGTATTAGCTCTAATGCAGGGGTGCCCAATAGGTCGATCGCGATCGACCGGTAGATTGCCAAGGCAAAGTGAGTCGATCGCGGAGCCCATCCCGGGCTTCGCAATAGACTCACTTTGCCTTGGTGATCTACCGGGCCAATCAGCTTTCTTCTCCCCGACGTCAATTCTGCCGTCGGAGAAGAAGTCCAGGCCAGCCAATCGCTGCCTGGGTGGGCCGGAACTTCCTCTCTGACGGCAGAATTGACATCGGGGAGAGGAATGCTGGTCAGCCTGATGCAGGGAGAGCTTGGTGCAGCGGCGGCTTTGGGGCCTGTTCCCCGATGGTGGAGGCGGCTTAGGGGCCTGTTCCTCGATGGTGGTGGCAGTGGCTTGGGGGAGGGCATGAAGAAAGAAAGAAAGGGGGCAGGCAGGGAGACAGAAGGAAAGAAGGGAAACAGAAAAAAGAAAGGGGGCATGAAGAGAGAAAAAAAGAAAGGGAGGCAGGGAGAAAGAAAGGGCAGGGAGAGAGGAAGAAAAAGTTGGGGGAGGGAATGAGGTCTGGAGGAGAGGAAGCATACAGGCTGAAAGAAGGAAAGAAAGATTGGATGCACAGTCAGAAGAAGAAAGTGCAACCAGAGACTCATGAAATCACCAGACAACAAGGTAGGAAAAATGATTTTATTTTCAATTTAGTGATCAAAATGTGCCTGAATTTATATCTGCTGTCTATATTTTGCACTATGGCCCCCCTTTTACTAAACCACAATAGCATTTTTTAGCGCAGGGAGCCTATGAGTGTTGAGAGCAGTGCTGGGCATTCAGCGTAGCTTCCTGCGCTAAAAATTGCTATTGTGGTGTAGTAAAAAGGGAGGGGGGTATATTTGTTTATTTTTGTATGGTTGTTACTGAGGTGACAGTGCATAGAGTCATCTGCCTTGACCTCCTTGAAAAATCCCGGAATAGGAATGATAATTAACATTTTCTCTGCGTACGGTGTGCTTTGTGTTTTTTTAAAAAAAACTTTATTGTTGGTAGATCATTTTGACTTGGTCATTTTACAAGTAGCTCACAAGCCCAAAAAGTGTGGGCACCCCTGCTCTAATGCATATAGGAATTCTATTAGCATCGGAGCTAATACTGCCACGGCTGGCAATAAAGAATCCTAACATGGCTTCATAAAAGGGGAGGGGGAGGTTATTTTGTACTTGGGACAATGGAGGGTTAAGTGACTCTTCCAGGGTCCTAAGGAGGTACAGTGGGACTTGAATCTAGTTCCCTAGGTTCTCGGCCTGCTGCCACTAGGCTACTCCTCTACGCCACTTAGCCAACATTTAACCACATCAGTGTCAACTCTACCTTAGAATGCCCATAAAAGAGCCAGTGAAGGCTTATATGTGTGAACTGGTCATATCCAGGGACATTATCTAATTAAGTGCCAGTGAATATGCCTAGTTGGACAGAGGATCGAAATCGCTTTGAATAGCGACCCCATTGTTTTCAAAGGGTCTCCTTTATCAAGCCGCATTAGGGTTTTATTATCACCAGAGGTAAAAGCTCCAACGTTCACAGGAATTCTATAAGCGTCAGAGCTTTTACCACAGCAGCTGGAGATTTAAAAACCCCCGAATGCAGTTTGATATAAGGGGGGGAGGGGGGGAGGTGTTGTCAAAGTTAGGAGCATAAATCTTTTAAATATTAGGGCTGTAATTTATGTATAATTTAAGTCATTGCTTGTGATGCCTCTCCTTTGATCATTCAGGTTTCTTTCTTGGTCAACCTTTAGGATTTCAGCCTTCTATTCTTTATACCTGAATCAGCTGTCAGTAGTTAATATCTAACTATTACCTGGTGAAGAGAGCCAAGATGTTTCATTTGTATGGTATCAGAAGAGAATAAGGATATAGACCGGAGAAAAAAATTTGATTTATTTTTGATTTTTTAAACAATTTTTCAGACTTTTACAAATTCTTTTTGCTCATTGTAAATATTCATTTTAGCAAACAATGTTTAAGGTTCATTAGAATTGCTTAGAGGGAAAGTTACCAATGTGGGCTATTTTTAAGTTGGGTTGTTTTACCACAAATTGGGTAAAATAACCCAACTTAACGATAGCCCACATCATGCACATAAATGGATGCATGTAGGAAACATGTGTTATACAGATTTTGTGGGTACTAAATATGTGAAGACGTGCTAACAAATTGAATGCATGTTAATGAATACACATCCCTAGGAGAGACATACGAGGGAGAAGAGCATATAGTACCATGTGCTGTCATGAAGGGTGATTAAGTTACCAAATCAAGAATAATATAATGAAGGGGAGACTGTAGCCGATCAGAGACACAGAGGGTGATATAAAGAGAATTGCAGAGGTTGAGTTATTTTATGAAAGAGAAGAACAAAGGACTGGAGGCTGCTGGGGGTTGTAGTCTCTGGGAGTATTAATCTAAGGAAGGCACTGACCCTAGAGAAATGTGCAGTCACAATTGGATAATAGAGGTGAAGTTAATTAAGGATTGACTTACAGAGAGCAGAATTTCTCTTGGGGCAGCAGCCTCGTAGAGGGTCTCAGTAAAGCAGAAAACCATCAGAGGAGGCGCTGGCAGATAGGGAGCTAACATTCTAGGCTAGCAAAAGGAAGGCAAACTGATAATGGCTAGTTATATGACAAAAAACTGCAGTTAAGGGTATTTGTTGTATAGAGTTTATGCCAATACATGCTTTATTATGTCACAGTCACCTCTGCCCTTTTCTTTCTTGAGCCATAATGACAAACACGGACATCACGCCTAGCTTATTCTGCATTATTGAAAGCCAGGGTAACTGTACTTCCTGGAGCTCAGCTTTTCTGAAAGCTAGCCACAAATAAATTTAGCTCAATAGAAATATCCGTTACATATGTTTTGATCCCTATATCTGCAAATTCAAAGGACTAACATGATAACAGTACGTTAGTCTTTTGTTCCATTTTTGAAAGATTACAGCAGTTTTATATTTAATCCAGATGAAATCAAATGACAGGCGTTCTGCTTGCCAGCTTTCATAGTGGACGACATCAAGAGAAAACATGGTCTTATCAGGGTTACTGTACCATCTGCTGTTTTTTTTCCCCCCTAGATGAATCTCAAGGGGGCAGTAGAGTCACATTTATGAGAATGGCACTGCCACTCTTTTAATGGAATGACTTAACTCATTTGTCATATACTGTCTCAGTCTGAGATACTGGAACACAAAACTGATGCCAAGTAAAATATTTCACAGAATATCTGGTCTTTTGCCTTGCAAATGCTCCTTTGTGAGAAATCAGGTTGTCAGCCTGGTCAGAATACTTAACATACTGAACAAAGTAAAGAATGCTGTATTCCATGACTGGATTAAAAGAAGATTCTCCAGTTGTGATGAGTCCATTACCCATAATCAGTTCATGAATGGGAGATGTTGATTTTCCAATTCCAGATCACTGACAAGCTGTACTTTAAAATATACTAACTAGGTAGAGACTTTGGTGGCCTAGTGGCATAGTACAACAGTCCAATATTACTTTGATTTCTAGCACCGATGGCATAATCAGTGCAGGAACTGGGGAATGATTGTTTCCTAAAACTGCTGTCTGGAAACACGGTACAAATTCTGCTACATAATTATGTTTACTTTTGAATGTTTACTTGAGTCTTTTCAGTTACTTCAGCTATGGTTTGTCAGATCATCTTCCCGAAGAACCCAGCTTTCCTTCAAAACTTGTTTAAAATTTATTAAACATGGAAACTTATTTGTCTAGAATACTAGCATTATTGTATGTTGAAACAGACACCAAATCATCCATTCTGAGACTGGAAAAGAGACTAAAATGAACAATTTAACACAGGGGTGTCAAACTCAATCACAAAAAGGGGCCGAAATCCAAAACATAGGCTAAGTCGTGGGCCAGACCCTGCCCAATTTCCGCCCCAGATCCCGCCCCCATAATAATACTAATTAAAACACAATTTTTTCCATTCATTTTTTATATATACACACACAATATAATCTTATTAACACATAATGGTAATGGTTAACCACAAAATTAAACTACATAAAACACTGTATTCTTCTCAACATTCATTCCTACCAGAACATATGCAAATACGGGACCAAAAACTAAAAATACTAATATATTTAAAAAAAAAAACCTAAGATTCAAGATTCTGCATGCAGTACAACCCCCAGAGAAAAAGAAACAAATGTATTTCTTCCTGAGCAGTGCAAAAGACAGACAGCAGATTAAAATGCTCAAAATTGACACAATTCAAACACTAACTTGAAAATAAAATCATTCCCTCTACCTTTGTCTCCCTCCCTCCATGCTGTGCCTCCTTCCGGCAGGTGTCTAACTTTCTTTCCGGCTCCAACCTGGCCATTTTATGCAGCCTGCGGTCCGATGCCCCCTTGTGGCTGGCTCCCTCCTCCTCACAACTGTAGTGTGCACAGAGCCGCGTGCAGTGGCTCCTCATGCATCCTGCACCTTAACTGGAAGCCTTCTCTCTGACGTTGCAACGTCAGAGGGATTGCTTCTGGATGAGGTGTGGGATATGTGAGGAGCCACTGCACGCTGCTCCGTGCACACTACGGCTGGGAGGAGGAGGGAGCCGACCTCAAGGTAACACTGGGGGCATCGGACCACGGGCCGCATAAAACGACCAGGCGGGCTGGATTTGCCCCGCAGACCTTAAATTTGACACTTGTGATTTAACAGAAGGGTCAGGATTGCTGGCCTGAAATTAAAATGATGCTCAATAGGAGCCCTAAATAGGCATTAATAGTTTGTTAATGAGCATATAGGAGCTTAATTTTATAAGTGACTTTCAATGGAAGTAAAACCCAGATGTCTCAATCCATCCTCCTTTATCTGGAGCCATATGGTAACCCTAGATTTGAATATATAATGTCAGCCTTACCATGCTCAAGTAGATGCTCATGAAGTTGAGTGTGTATCAGTGACATGTGGTGAGGGCTTTCAGGGGATTTAGTGAATCCCCAGCTCTACAGCTCTGATTTTATATTATACTTTTTGCTTGATGCAGTTTGATTTGTTGAGTCGGCAACCTAGCCTGTTCAACCAGTCAAACTACATCTCCGACATCAGACTTGACATTGGGGGAAGGCTTTTGGGCCAGCGCCACTGCATGCACCCAGCCCTTCCCTTCTTGGATTTGCTGCAGCAGAGGGCAGCGGACTGGTGGGGGGGGGGAAGGAGGAGGAAGAATTGGTGGCGGGTAGGCCAGGCTTTGGTGCGGCAGGTAGGGAGGTAGACTGGCTTCAGAAGAGGGGGTGGGACAAAGGCTGGAAGGCAGTGAGGGGGACATAGGAAGGAGGAAGGAAGGAAGGAGAGAGAGAGAGGAGCAGAGAAGGGAGGAGGGTTATAAGAAGAAGAAAGAGAGAGAGAAAAGTCTGGATCAAAGGGGAAAGATAGGAGGCAGATACTGGAAGATGGGAGGTGCAGACACATGGGGTGAGACCCTGAGGAAGAACAGAGAGATGCAAGATCAGGGAGAAAAAGGGAGACCTGGAACAAAGGTGGTGGTAGGTACAAAGGAGAACTGACATTGGATCTGGGGAGGGTAAGCAGAGGGAAAAGAGAGAGAGACCTGGACCCAAAGAGGATGGGGCTGGATTGTGAAAGAAATGTTGGATGCGAAAGAAAGATTGGATGCACAGTCAGAAGGAAGTGCAACCAGACACTCATGAAATCACCAAACAACAAAGGTGGGAAAATAATTTTATTTTCAATTTAGTGATCAAAATGTGTCAGTTTTGAGAAATTATATCTGCTGTCTATATTTTGCACTATATTTGTCTATTTTTCCATAGTTGTTACTGAGGTGACATTGCATATTTTAAAGTCATCTGCCCTGACATATTTGAAAACCTCTCAAATATAAATGATAATTAACATTTTCTCTGCATACAGTGTGCTTTGTATTTTTTATTTATTTATTTATTTATTTATAATTTGCAACAACAAATACAAGAAAATAAAACTTCTTGTGAGAGAAATAAAGCAATGATTAAGATTATCATTTTAAACAAAAAAATGAAAAGTAAGATAACTGTATGTCCTTCCTTAGACCACAAATAAACAGGGGGGAGTTAAGGCCAGAATATACGAGAAGAGATTTTTTTTTTTTCATTGAGGCAAAATATTAAAGGAAACGCTTAACACAGGTTTGCTTTCTTATTATTCACTTTGTCAACTTCTTTTTCAGCTCCAGAAAAGATTTTAAATGATCAGGAAGAAGAAATACATACAGTGGTAACTTGGATTACGAGCATAGTCCGTTCCAGGAGCATGCTCGTAATCTAAAATGCTCATTTATCAAAGCGAGTTTCCCCTTAGGAAATAATGGAAACTCGCTTTGATAGGTTCCCCCCCGAGAACCGGCATTGCTCTCCCCGAAGGACCCCCCTGCGATCCGGCATCCTCGCCTCCCGTGATCCGGCACCCCCCGCCGCGATCCGGCACCCCCCCCCGCCGTGATTGGGCACCCCCCCCGCCGCTTCGTACTGTCATCTGGGCACCGGCACCGGCATGTCCTGTGCTTGGTGCCGGTGCCCGAAGATCGGTCTCCTCTTCTCCTGGACCTTGAGCATCTGTGCATGCTCAAGGCCTGTGAGTTCACGTTCTTTATTAATTTTTCAGTCTAAACACAGTTCATAAAGGAATTCATACAAGTAATTTGAAAAACACATCCATCAATAAATGCATGAGAAATCATTTTCTCCCCCCCACCCAACCTAATTCCAATTTATTCTGAGTCTATTCCCTTTCACCTTCATCTTAAGCCCTCTCATTCCAGAGTTTCCTTTCAACTGGAGACTCACCTCCTGTGCATTAATGCCATGTAGCTATTTGTACGTCTCTATCATATTTCCCCTCTCCTATCTTTCTTCCAAAGTATGTGCTATGTGCTTTACAATGAAGAACACTTTAGTAGCCATCCTCTGGACCATAGGCAACCATAGGGGTCCATTGACCAATTTTATTAATTTTAATTAAATGGTTTATTTCCCTGTTACCGGTTTGATTTGCACATTAATTACATGTATGTACTGTTATATGGTTTAATTGAATAAATTGGAATTAGGGTGGGTGGGTGGGGGGGAGAAAATGATTTCTCATGCATTTATTGATGGATGTGTTTTTCAAATTACTTGGAATGCATACAAGTAATTTGAAAAACACATCCATCAATAAATGCATGAGAAATCATTTTCTCCCCCCCCCACCCACCCTAATTCCAATTTATTCAATTAAACCATATAACAGTACATACATGTAATTAATGTGCAAATCAAACCGGTAACAGGGGAATAAACCATTTAATTAAAATTAATAACATTGGTCAATGGACCCCTATGGTTGCCTATGGTCCAGAGGATGGCTACTAAAGTGTTCTTCATTGTAAAGCACATAGCACATACTTTGGAAGAAAGATAGGAGAGGGGAAATATGATAGAGACGTACAAATAGCTACATGGCATTAATGCACAGGAGGTGAGTCTCCAGTTGAAAGGAAACTCTGGAATGAGAGGGCTTAAGATGAAGGTGAAAGGGAATAGACTCAGAAGTAGCCTGAGAAGGGAGATGAATTTGTGGCATGGCCTCCCCGTGAAAGTGGTAGCGACAAAAACTCTATCTGAATTCAAGAAAGCTTGGGACAAGTACATAGGGTCTCTGGAGAAGAAAGGATAAGTAGATGGCAAGGATGGGCAGACTGGATAAACCATATCATTTCTTTTCTGCCTTTATTTTATTTTATTTATTTATTCAATTTTATATACCGTTCTCCCAAGAGAGCTCAGAACATTAATTTATTCAGGTACTCAAGCATTTTTCCCTGTCTGTCCTGGTGGGCTCACAATCTATCTAATATACCTGGGGCAATGGGTGTTTTCTCTGTTTCTATAATTTAAGTCTGTTCCTCTAGTGGTCCATATTCAAAGGTTTTCTGGTGAACTCTTGGAGCTGGCTGGACAAACTTGACAGCTGAAAATTCTCCCCTATTCTGCAATACATTTCCCCCAGATAGTTCATTGCCTGGAAAGAATGTATGTGTTTGAAAAAGGTGACATTTGGAAAATCCTGATTTGCATGATATCCAGCATTGCCCAGCCAAAATAGTCCTACTAACTCCTGCTGATCAAATTACAGATTTAAAGTAAAATGGACAACTTTGGTTAACTTCAGACTGGATATTCAGCCTGGGTGGATCTGGGTTGAATATCTGGATAAGATTAATTGGCAAAAGGTTTTCCTGTTCTCATGCAGTTCTCTTCCTGAGGCAACCTGTTGCACCTGAACCTTTTGTTCTGTAAACCTGAATCATCTGAACTCAAAACTTAATCCCATAATAGTGGCTGGTGAGAAAATTTGAGAGATAAAAAAAAGAAGTCTATATCGTACCTTAGATAGCTGTGAAACTTTGGAATTCTCTGTCTGCCACTTTGAGAATAGAATCTTCTTATATCAGATACAGAAGACTATTAAAAACTCATCTCAGGAAAATGTTAAAATCATATCTTTATATTTGTATTTAGAGGAGTTGTGATTAAGGCTTCTGATTTTAGGTTTTAGTTGGTAAATACTGATAAACACCCCCAATACTAAAAAAAAAACCCAAAATGTTTTTATTGGATAAATCCTGGAAAAACACCCTTTCTCCTAATGACTTTTCAGCTCTACCCCTCCCGTGCTTGCCTTGGATCTGCGTTTTTTGCACTGAGGACTCATTCCACAAATCTGAGTGGTCAGCCTCTGTTTCTTAGAGTCATGTACAATGTCCAGTGAGCTGACAGCTGCACAGAGTAAAGCCACCTTGGGAAGAGACAAAGAAACATGTAAGTCTCCCTCCAACTTAGGAATCAAGGAAACTCTTATATCTTGGCATCCCAAGTCCTGTAAATTTTCTTCACACTTCTACCTCTAACCGTCTGTTGTA
The DNA here is from genome assembly GCF_902459505.1 of Geotrypetes seraphini. Lineage (NCBI taxonomy): Eukaryota > Metazoa > Chordata > Amphibia > Gymnophiona > Dermophiidae > Geotrypetes > Geotrypetes seraphini. The sequence continues at coordinate 304,790,126 of NC_047086.1, read as the reverse complement.
GTTCCTTCCTATTTCTCCTACTGTAAACCGCGTTGAGCTCTACGAACGTGGAGATGATGCGGTATACAAAACTAAGGATTAGATTAGATTAGATTAAACAGGAGTCACTAGACCTACTATGCTAAATTATTTTTAGCATATCACGGCAAAAACCAGTGTAGAAAAACAGGGCTGAGGTGGTTGTGCTAAGGTCACAGCCCAATCTGACTTACATTAATTGAAAGGGACCTAGAGTCTTAAGCAATGTGCCGATGATGACTTTAACACTACTGCATTGAAAGGCTCACACTTGCATTCATTGGTCCCATATATACACCTCAACTCACTTTTCATCCAATTGTTTATATTTCAAATAAAATAAAATTCAGTCCAGGCATTAATAATTGCCATAATTGGGGTCAGGGAAATACTTGAATGTAACTCACCTTGAACTGCTACTGGAAAGGTGTGAGCTAAATGCTCGGGGCTCCTTTTACTAAGGTGCGCTAGGACTTTAACGCGCGAAATAGCGCACGCTACATTGCTGCGCGCGCTAGACCTTAACACCAGCATTGAGCTGGCATTAGTTCTAGAAGCGTAGCGTGCGGTAATTTCCTGCGTGAGCTAAAAACGCTAGCGCACCTTAGTAAAAGGAGCCCCAAATGAGTCCACACAAACATGGTAGACGCTTCTTCAAGAAGCGTCCGAGATAAAGGGCACAGGTGATGAATTTCAGAGGTAAAGTAATGAGCCAAAGGTACTTACCCACATTGCCACTGTAAAAAATACTCTTGATTCCAAGTTTTATTGCTTCAAATTGCTCCTGGGAGAGATAATCCATTATATCACTGCTTATAATGCAGCTTCTGGACCCCGAACCTGCCATTTAAATAAACTCTCTACATAACTGCCTTTTGGATTTTTTTTTTTAATAGTTTTTGTTTTGTTGCATTCTGTATTATTTCAAATATCTATCTATCTATCTATCTATCTATCTATCTATGTATCTATGTATCTATCTATCTATCTATCCTGTATATGATTATTTTTACCAAGCAGCCAAGCAAATCTATCCCAGCCTATCTTCTTCTAAATTCCATAGCTGATGATGTTATCAAAAATCTGTAACTATCACCACTTTTTTTTTGTCATTTATCTCTTGGATTAGAGAGAGAGAATGGAAACTTATGCTATTTAACTGGTCAGTAACTGCCGTCAATTAAAAAAAAAAAAAAAAAAATGGTGCCATTTATAGAATCACACCTAGCGACGCCTAAGCAAACAGGTATCGCTAGGCATCTTAGGCAGGCCAGCTTTTCACTTATCTTTTGGCGTCCACAAATTAGTGCATTGGTTAAAAATTGTTTTTATAAGCTGAGGATGATTAGATCATTGGTCCCCCTTCTTGATGCTAATTCCCTTAATGTGTTAATTCATTCCCTTGTAATATCTAAAATGGATTATTGCAATTCTTTATTAAAAGGGATATGCCTAAAAGATATAAAACGTCTTCAACTTATCCAAAACACAGCTATTAAGATTATTTCAAGTTCTAATAAATTTGATCACGTTACCCCACTGTTACAAAAAGCCCACTGGTTGTCTGTTATACATAGGATAACATATAAAATTGCTCTTCTGACTTTTAAAACTATACAAACTAACGCCCCAGCATTCATAGACAGACTCTTGATTCCTTACGACCCCCCGAGAGCCCTCAGATCAACTTCACAGCACACCCTTAATGTCGTCGTACCTTTATCTTTTCAGTGACCGCCCCAATGACCTGGAACTCTCTTCCTCTATATTAAGAACTGAACAAAACCTGGAAAAGTTCAAAAGCAGTCTAAAGTGTTTTCTTTTTAAAGATGCCTTTAACTGACAATATGATACATATTTACTTTAACAGTGTCCAAAATTTCTCTCTTTTTCAGTTTCCCAGCAATTCTTTACCTTCCCACTCCCTTTTGTATTTCCCTTCTGTGTACTTTTTCTTTAAATATTGTAGTTCTCCCCCCATTCCCATTGTTTTCGGAGGCTTAAGTATGTCAGTCAGCCCAAGAATGTCCTATTATCAGTCATGTACATCTAATTGGTCTAAAGGTTTGTCTCCTTGTTATTTTTAAATTTTTTCTGTACAACGCTTTGTACCTTTGGATAAGTGTTTAATCAAAAACTTGAATAAACTTAAAACTTAAAATTAAAATTATGTCGGAATCTTAATGATGCCTGTCAACCACACCTATTCTCTGCCCATAACCATGCTTACTTTCAAACATAGATGTCGTTAGGAGTCCTTAGTCATGGGAGGGTTCCTACACTTTGGGGTCGCTAGGCATCCAAGTTTCTACGTTTATGTAATATTTGATACACTACATTGGAAAGAACATCTATGCAGTTTACATTTCATTATAAATTAATGTAAGACTTTTTAAGAGAGGTACAGAGTCAGGTTGAAGTAAGAAAGAGTAGTAGGAAGAGGGAACTCTTAAACTTATTAATTAATTTTTTTTTTGGGATTGGCTGAAAACTGGTGTGGTTGATTACCATGCCAATTAAGCTAATTAAAAAATAAAAATTGGGCATGGATTCTAAACTTAGGGGTCCTTTTATCAAGCTGCGGTAGGGGTTTAACGTGCGTTAAACCGCCTGCTGCGCTAGCTGCTAGCGCCTGCATTGAGCAGGCATTAGTTTTTTAGCCGGCTGCGGGGGTTAGCGCATGATGAAATGTCTGACGGGCTAACCCCGCTAGCTCGGCTTGATAAAAGGACCCCTTAGGCATCACTAGGTATTTGCTTGGAGGAAATTGAGCCTTTTACTTGAGAATTACCACACCGACTCGTAGAGTCAATTTGCTATGTTTTAAGATAAATTTGTGACATTTTAAAGAAGATATTAGGTATCACATCACTCTACCAATAGACTCCTGAGGCAGGCCCTATAGGCCGAAACACGATTGTGTCGAGTCACGACGTATTAATAAAAGATATTGAGCACCAGAGTCTTCCTTCGCAGTTTATTCTTCACTAGCGCCAATATTCAGCATAGGTTAAGCGATTAAAATAAGCTGCATAAATAGCAGGTCTATCTTTACTTGCTAGGAATGTAACCATTTAGTGCTGAATATCAGATTAACTGGTTAAGTTCCAGCAGCCCGAAATGAAACCCGAAATTCAGTGCCGATTGCTGGCTATAGCACAGCATTGAATTTCTGGGTTCAGTGCCAGCAGCGGGCTTTAACTGTGCTTCTAGCTGCCGGTTGAATATCGGCCCCTATGAAGCGACTTAGACAAAGAAAAAGCAAAGAGAATAAAGATGGTGCAAGATCAGAGGGATTAATAGGCACTGACTGAGTTTTTGTGTTAGAGAAAAGTACAGAACTTGTGAATAACTACAGTATTTACTAGTGAGAATAACTTTTACAGAGAAACTTGCAAGAGTTTTCATTTAGGCATCAGGATAAACACTGTGTTCAGTTATCTGTCAATCAAACCACAGTGACTGATTAAAGACAAAAGCCCCAAAGGGCCCACTGACACATTATTTGTAGTGTGAACCAGCAAGGAGCTAACAACACATAAATAGGGCACTACTGATTTTTCCCCTTAGTCCAGAAGAGGTGTGATAATGGGTGATTTCAACTACCCCGATATTGACTGGGTAAATGTAACATCAGGGCATACTAAGGAGATAAAATTCCTGGATGAAATTGCTTTATTGGAGGCATGCTTTATGGAGCAGCTGTTCAGCAACTGACAAGAGGTGAAGCAATTCTTTCCTGATTTATAATTTTTATTGATGTTATATAATAACTTATACAAAGTGCAAGAAATATCATAATAACATCAAACAAACAGTACTTTATACTACATCAAATTCTTAAAACAACCCAAACTTCCTCCCACCCAACCCCCCTTACCCTTCCTGGATGTGTATAAAGAATATGAATAATACAATAAATAATCTGAATAAAATAAAAGAAACCATCAAATACCACCACGGTCTTTAACAAACATATCCAATGGGCTCCAGATGCCATTAAATGCCTGGAACTGACCATTTTGCTCCGCTAACATTCGTTCATACCGATAATACAAACACAGTGACTCCCACCAGAATGTGAAGTTTAGACAATCCCAATTTTCCCAGTTTCTTGTGATTAACTGCAACCCAACTCCAGACATTACCAAGAGAAGCTTATCTTTGTGAATATCAAGTGGACTCTCAGGCATAATTGAAGTTCCAAATAAAATGGTCCCATATGATAATGGAATAAGAATTGAAGTAATTTTGCCCCATATGGATTTCCAAAAGGCCATAATTAATGGGCAATGAAATAATAAATGATCTAATGGCCTGGCTCAAGCTGACAATGCCAGCATTTATTGGAGTGATTTTTATCTACTTTTTGTAACCTCACTGGAGTTCAGAACACTCTGTATAGCAAAAAGTACAGGTTCTGCCTCATTGCAGCACAGGCTGTGCATTTCACACTACGATTCCATATTCCGGACTACTGAGACATCGGGAGGACATATTGAATTTCCATATTCCAAATATCAGAGACTTGTTTTAGATTTTTTAGGCATATACTTAGATAATAACTTGTACCATTTAGACGCCCTGATGTCCATGAAAATCCACTTGAAAGCACAAAAAGGGGAGGCTCTTTTGGCTTGTATAAATACTCCATTCAGGGATCCTTTTCTGAACTGCTTGCTTTAATTGCAACCATATAAAAGATTAAGTCTTAGATAAGCCAAATGACTGCTGCAAATGAAGCAAGGAAGCCAACTTGCTCTGAAAAATTACATCACCCAAAGTTTGTATTCCAGCCTGTAGCCACTGTTTCCATAAAATTTTGGAATTCCCCACCATAATTTTTGAATTTAACCATAAAATTGACATTTACGGTCTCTTTTACAAAGCCATGCTAGCGGCTGCACTGCGTTAATGGCCCCGAAGCCCAAAGAGATTTAAAGGGCTTTGGGGCTGTTGCCGTGCGGCTTTGTAAGAGAGGCCATTAGTTTTATTAGTGGGGACTGGCAATAAAGAGTCTAAAAATCTCAATGTTTGCCAAGTAGAATGAAAAATTTTGTTATTTATATAAATTTTTGGGAAGTACAATACTTAGGGCTCCTTTTATGAAGGTGCGCTACGGGTTTTACCGCACACACTGGATTAGCACGTGCTATAGCACGCACTAGCCAAAAATCTACCGCCTGGCTAAAAAGAGGCGGTAGCGGCTAGCACGTGTGGCATTTTAGCACACGCTATTCCACGCGTTAAGGCCCTAGTGAGCCATTGTAAAAGGAGCCCTTAGTAAATGTTTGAGATGAAGCAGGGCCATAAGATGTTCTTCAAGAATAAACCAGTTCGGCAAATTCTCCATGAGTTCAGGGAGGATCCAATACATACCTTGACACAAAATATAAGCTTGATGATACCTATAAAAATTCGGGAAATTTATTCTTCCCATAGATTGAGGCTTTCGCAAAGATATTAAAGAAATTCTGGGAGTTTTATTCAACCATATAAAATCTGATAAAATTTTATTTAATTTTTTATAAAAGGATGCTTGAAAATATATAGGTATCATACTCATCTGGTAGCAAATTACAGGTGCAATCATCATTTTAATAATTTGAACTCTCCCCCACCAAGATAGATGTAAAGGGTTCCATCGCTCACACATTTCCTTGGCCTTTGTCAATAATGTTCTTTCATTTACCAGCACAATGGTACCTTGGAGTATGAGCATAATCCGTTCCAGGAGCATGCTCGTAATCCAAAATGCTCGTTTATCAAACCCAAGTTCCCCATAGACAATAGTGGCAACAGCAACGAATGGTTCCAGAACCCGGGGTCTGTACCTGTCGGGACTGGGTGCTGCAGTGTCATCTCCTCCGTCTGCCTCCTCCATCCATCATCGGAAGAAGAACCCCACAATGCCGCTTCGGGGGGGATGTGTGTACTGTCCGCCAGTCGCTGGAGAACCCCGCAGTGCCTTCAGAGGGATGCCTCCTCCATCCGCCGGCCAACTCTCCACATCGGATGCCCCTCGCATGCTGGAGAGCCCCCACCCGAGCCCTCGCAGCCGATCGCCGCCCCACCCACACACCGCACACGACACGCACAACACCGATGATTGACGCTGTGCGCATAACACGCAATGCGAAGGCGGGACAGCACCCAGCCGTGCAGGCCCAGACAGAGGTCCTCCAACCTGCAGAAGGCACCTGACGTGGAAGGCTGGCTGGAAGACGGAAGAGGAATCCCCCGAAGCGGCGCTTCCTGGTCTGTAAGTGCTCGTTTATTGTTGCAGTGCTCGATTTGCGAGTCAAAAGTTTGCTGAATGTTTAGTTTGTCTTTCAAAACACTCGCAAACCGGGTTACTCGCAAACTGAGGTTCCACTGTATAGTGTCTTCCAAATTTCTTTGAATAAATAATCCTAAATACTTTATTCCATCTTCTTTCCAAAGAAAGGGGAATGGATCTAGTAATCCCTTTACACAATGGACACTCAGTGGAAGAACCTCAGATTTTCTCCAGCTGATTTTATACCCAGAAAAGATTCCAAAATCTTCAATCAGCTGGAGCAAAGATGGAATAGTTTGGTCAGGATCGGTTAAATACAATAAAACATCATCTGCATATGCCAAGATTTTATACATTTGACCTGCATATGCAATGCCTTGTATCTCCCTTGCCTGTTGAATTGCCAATAATAAAGGTTCTAATACTATATCAAAAAGCAAGGGAGATAAGGGACATCCTTGCCAGACACCCCTTTTTAAAGGAAACCATTCCGAAATCACATTATTAATATAAAATCTGGACGATGGAGAACTATAAAGAGCTCGAATCATCTGAATAAATCCAAACCCTATCCCAAACCATTCTATTGCTTGATACATGAAAGCCATTCCACTCGATCAAAGACCTCGGCCCCGCGTACCTCCCCCTAACATTCCACGGAGCTAGCCTGGCAAGGCATAGGAAAATGGGGCATGTCACCGAGAGGCAGCCAGGAGCCTAGCAAGAAAAGGGGGAAGGGCCGGAACCCAGCCTGAACACAACCCCGTCCCCTGTCTCCTTCAAGGCTAACATCTTACCGAACAAGGGCAACAATCCGAGGATTCTCCCACCTCCTCAGAGCTGGTCCCAGCTGTTCGTTGTTGATATTCGGCCACCTCTCGCTTTCCTTTCACAACCCTAGCCGTGACGAGAGGCAGCCATCAGGCATGGCCCCCGCCGGTTCGGCCTCTCAGAAACCCAATCCGCTTCCTTCTCCTCCACTCTGCTTTGTCTTTGAGGTCACCCACATCCACCATGGCAAAGGAAGTTGCGGCGGCAGGGGTCAGGTAGCTAGCTCCCTGCTAGTTGGAGGCAACTTGTTGCTTCCGTCTTCAAAGACAAGCTTTGGGCTGAGCGTTGATGCCGGTGGAGGGAGGCCTGTGTCACCATTGTCGTTTGAAAGAAAAAAAAAAAAATTGGAAACCTATGTCTTCTGTTTGACCTCCTTCAGCAGGCCCCCCTGACAGTTTTGGGCCTTAGGCATGTGCCTACTGCGCCTACCCATTAATCCGGCCCTGCCTATATATATCTTATTGCAGGGGCAGACAAGTGTGCATACTATATATTTACTATTACAGTAAGAATTGCTCCTCGAATATAACTTTCTCCCTGAGTTAGGGTCAACCCAAGATGGTCCCACTATTCTGGTTTCACACCACTGACAGTTTCCACATATGTTATGCATACCCTCATTACTTGTGCTATTAATTCACTTTACATTATGTAAAGAACATATACATGAACATGGATTAATGAGAGAAAGCCAATATGGATTTAGTCGAGGGAAATCTTGCCTAACCAATTGTCTAACCAATCTACTACATTTCTTTTGAAGGGGGTGAATGAATACTGGCTACTGTTGCATCTCCACAGACTGCAAAGCCCCCAACCCACATGTGGGGTTACCCACATAAAATGATAATAGTAAGAGGGCTAGAGTTACAGGAGTTATATGGGAACTGAGAAAGAGATAGAGGTGGGGCAGAAGAGAGTACAGGAATATGAACCTGTTTACTCAAGCCAATCTAATGAAAATAATATATTTCATACTACACCTCATTTCAAATTGTTACGAAAATAACAAAAGAAACACTACTCACAGTGGTTGTTACTCAGAGGAAGTGGACATATTTGACACACAACCTTGAAATCATCATGACATCATCAATAGGCACCTGGAGAGCAGATTGCCACTGAAAAAAATAGGAATTCTATGCTGGGGTTCCTGACCATCTCCGAGTTTCCTGTGGACCTGAACCCATTACCTAGGGAAGATATAAGCAGCAACCTTAACTACTGAGCCATATCAGCTGCTTTCTAACCTGACATGTTGGATGATACCAATACAAAGTTAGGAGAAAGCACAATAGAAAGTTGGAGAAAGAAAGGTGTAGAGGAGAGAAAGGATAAATTCAGATTAACAGCTTTGTAAAGGAATGAACAGTACTGAAGGAGAGCAAGAGAAAAACAAGTGACAAAGAGATAACTAAGACAGGAAAGAAAAGTATGACATAGGGCTCCTTTTTCTAAGCTGTGCCAGTGGTATTAGTGCGCGCTTAGCGCGTGCTACATTGCCACGTGCGCTACACGCTAACGCCGCCATAAAGCTGGCGTTAGTATTTTCCACATAGCATGGGGGTTAACGCGCGCTAATCTTCAGTGCCCGCTAAAAACGCTAGCGCAGCTTAGTAAAAGGATCCCTTAATCGAGAACAAAACACAGAATCAGTTATAAAAAAAATAAAAAAAGAGAGAATGGAAATAGAAGCGGTGAAAGAAAACAAAATTAGAGACTTCAAAGGCCAGAAGATTTATTTTATTAGGTATAACAGTACAGTATATTAATGAATTACTCAAATTTAATTCTCTTGGTGCTTTGCTCTTTTCTGAATTTTCTCTTAGGGAGAATTTACACAAGTGAAAAAAAAATATTGTTGATTCAGAATTTACCAGTGTGTAATAATTATCTTCGCTGTAATAGATAATTAGGAGAGTTTTGCACAGAGAATTTAAAATTCTGTGGTAACAACATAATCTTAAATTATATGCCTCTTAAGTACAAGGAAATTGCACATTCTGAAATTAAATTGCTAATGTTTTTTTCCTGTATGGACTCCCTTGGTCCTGTTATAAAGTATCCACTCGCTGCTGATATCATGGGAAAAGATGCCCCAGATTTGCTCATCAGGGATCTGGTAACCTTATGTGAAGGTTAAAAGCCTACAGTGCACAATAGCAGAGGCCTGGGGGTTAACATGGTTGAGTACATCAAACCTTGCATTTCTTTCTGAGTTGTAGTGTTAGGCAGAACTGGAACAACTAGCTTCTGAGTACATATTGTGATTGCAGACTGTGAGGGAAATAAAGAATTGCAGGTTCTCATCATTGGTTTTATTTGATTTAAAGAAGTAGTGCATATAGTCCATTCGCGAGTACCGTTACGTCAGCTATTGCCCTGTAAGTTACTGTTGTGATTTTTTTTTCTTCTGTTTATTTTTTTATCCTCATGACCAACATAATAATTCATAGCCATGACACTGTTCTCATGAAGTCGTGTTTATTCAGAATTCAAAATAGATCAGACTTTGGTATTCACCAGTTTTACATAAACAAGGATGGTAAAGACTTCTGGGATGAAAATCTAGAGGCTTGGCTAAAAACTGTATTTGTTGGTTAGAGATTAGTACACTGAAGATCCCACATAATGCAGCTTCATATTATGCAGGTTTGCTTAAAAGAACTTAAGACTATAAGAATAGCCTTACTGGGTAAGACCAATGGTCCATCTAGCCCAGTATTCCGTCTTCACGGAGGCCAATCCAAATCACAAGTACCTAGCAAAACCCCAAATAGTAGCAACATTAAATGCCACCGATCCAGGGCACGCAGCAGACTATGGACTTTTCCTTCAAGGAACTTTTCTAAACCTTTTTTAAGACCAGTACATTTACTGCTCTTAACACGTCTTCTGGCAATGCATTCCAGAGCTTAACTATTCTCTGAGTGAAAATTATTTCCTCCTATTGGTTTAAAAAGTATTACTCTGTTACTTCATTGAGTGTCCCCTAGTCTTTGTAAATCTTGATGCAGTAAAAACATTGATCCACTTGTACCCATTCTACACCACCCAGGATTTTGTAGACTTCAATCATATCTCCCCTCAGCTGTCTCTTTCCAAGCTGAAGAGCCCTAACCTCATATGAGAGGAGTTCCATCCCCTTTGTCAACTTGGTTGCTTTTCTTTGAACCTTTTCTAGTGCTGCTAAATCTTTTTTGAGATAAAGAGACCAGAACTGAATGCAGTGGCGTACCTAGGGTATGTGGCACCTGGGGCCCATCATTTTCTGACACCCTTCCATGTAAAAAAATATTTTTTGTAATAACCATGAAACGGAATAAATGGTCAGAATAGAACCAGGCAGTGAAAATTTTCTTTTATTGAACCTCAAATATGTAACCATTATTATCCCAGGACAAGCAGGCAGCATAGTCCCACACATGGGTGACGTCACCGACGGAGCCCCGCAGTAGAGGTCTGCACGGGAACGGGGATCGCGGGGATCCCGCGGGTCCCGCGGGGATCCCGCGGGTTCCCCCCCTGGCCCACGGGACTCCCACGGGGACGCCCCCTGGCCCACGGGACTCCCACGGGGATGCCCCCCTGACCCACGGGACTCCCACGGGGACGCCCCCTTGCCCACGGGACTCCCACGGGGATGAAAACAACCTACCTAAATTCTGGCGATGCAAGCATGCAGCTTACAAGTCTGGCGTCGCGTCGGGAAATAGCCATGTTGAGCAGTGAGCTCAGCACGTACACAGATGAAAGCCTTGCTTGCTGATTGGTCCGGCGGCCCCGCCCCACCGTGCCGCCGGACCAATCAGCAAGCAAGGCTTTCATCTGTGTACGTGCTGAGCTCACTGCTCAGCATGGCTATTTCCCGACGCGGGCATTAGGCTGTTTTTTGTCATTTCGGGTGGGGGATGGCAGCGGCAGCAGCAGCCTGAAAAAGAAATCATCCTGGCCGGGTTCGGTGTCATGCTCCGGAGCTTCTACAGCCTTCCTATCTCCCTCTCCCTTCTACCTGCGGCTCTCTTCGGCAACTCAGCAGCAGCTTCTGATGTCGGGGCCTACCCTCTGCGAGTCCCGCTTGTTTCAACTTCCTTTTTCCACAAAGGCGGGACTCGTAGAGGGAAGGCCTCGATGTCGGCAGCTTGTCTTGATCACCGCTGCTGACGAGTTGCTTAAGAGAGCCGCGGAGCAGGGGGGTGTTGCCAGGTGCAGGTAGAAGGGAGAGGGCCAGATGCAGGACTCGTGGGTGAGGGAGGAGAAGAGAGAGGGGAGAGAAACAAAAGGAAATATTTCATACTGGGCTGGGCCGGAGTGGAGAGAGGGTGGAAAGATTCTGGCTACAGGGTGCATTAACAAAGGAAAAGGGGGGAAAGCTGAAAATGGAGATAGTGACACAAAGAAGAGAAAGGGTAAGCAGGACCTTCTGAATAAGGATAGAGATACAGAGGGGACATGAAGAGGAGGTGAAATAGAGACATAGAAGTAATGCTGAAAAAGTGTGTGTGGGGGGGGGAGGAGATAAAGACATTGAAAGGGCAAATGGTGAATATGGGGTAAAGACAAGGACAGAGACAAATGAAGATTCTGAAAAAGTGGTGAGATACGGATATAGGTGAGATGGACACAAAGAAGGGTGATGCTGGAAAATAGGTGGAATGGTAATTCTGACAGACACAGAAGGGAAATGCTGGATCAAGGAGAGATGGGGCTCAGGCTGGATGGAATGAGGAGAAATGCCTTGTTGGCCCGGAACTTCCTCTCCTACGTCAGAATTGACGTCAGGGAGCGGAATGCTGGTCAGCGCGACGCTTCTGCAGGGAAAGCTTGGGACAGCGGTGGCTTGGGGACTATTCCCCGATGGCGGTGGCAGCAAACCGAGTGGCTTGGGGGAGGGCACGGAGAAAGAAAGAAAGGGGGCAGACAGAGAGACAGAAAGAAGGGGGAACAGGGAGACAGAAAGAAAAAGTTGGGGGAGAGAATGAGGTCTGGAGGAGAGGAAACATACAGGAGGCTGAAAGAAAGGAAGAAAGATTGGATGCACAGTCAGAAGAAGAAAGTGCAACCAGAGACTCATGAAATCACCAAACAGCAAAGATAGGAAAAATGATTTTATTTTCAATTTAGTGATCAAAATGTGTCTGTTTTGAGAATTTATATCTGCTGTCTATATTTTGCACTATGGCTCCCTTTTACTAAACCGCAATATTGTTTTTTAGCGCAGGGAGCCTATGAGCATTGAGAGCAGCGCGAGGCATTCAGCGTAACTCCCTGTGCTAAAACCTACTATTGTGGTTTAGTAAAAAGGGAGGGGGTGTATTTGTCTATTTTTGTATTTTGTTACCGAGGTGACATTGCATAGAGTCATCTGCCTTGGGAAATGTATATGGCAGATATCTTTGTTTTGTGTTCAAAAGAAAAGGAAATGCATTTCTGGTTTTATTTCTACAGTGTTGAAGTACTTGTTGGCCCTTGCTGTGACTGGTGGGGATCCACAAGCACCGCCAGCAGAGGACCTCCTCTAGAGATGGTCAGAACTCCCCTCCACCAAGCGCAGCAGTCGCTGGCAGCATCCATGAGCCACTGAGGTGCCAGCATCTGTGACTCAGGGACGCTACTGCTGCCTGCCAAGCTTGGCAAAAGGGACCCCAGGCCAACTGCAAAGGAAGTCCTCAGCTGACAGTTTGTGGGTTCTCATCAGCTGAGTATTTATATTTTATATTTACATTAGAGGTTCTGGTAGAAACCCATTTACAAAGTATGTATTCTTCCCAATTAATATTTCCAAATTAATAGTCTCTTTGCTTATTTGTAAATGGGTCTCTACCAGAGCCTTTAATTCAGTAGCATAATTAAATAAAATAACTATTTCTGAAGTTTATAGGGAAGGATGGTGACGGAGGGGATTCCTCGCGGGGACGGGTGGGGACGGAGGGGATTCCTCGCGGGGACGGGTGGGGACGGAGGGGATTCCTCGCGGGGACGGGTGGGGACGGAGGGATTCCTCACGGGGACGGGTGGGGACGGAGGGATTCCTCACGGGGACGGGTGGGGATGGGTGGGATTTTGGCGGGGACGGGTGGGGACGGGTGGGATTTCTGTCCCCGCGCAACTCTCTAGTTAAGAATCAAACACTAAATAAGTATACAATATAACCTTAAGATGATCTAAGAAGGAAACACTAAAATAAAGCCCAGTGAAGTTATTCTTATGTTCGTATTAAGCTACAGCCTCAGCACCTTAAGGTTGTGGGTTCAAACCCACATTGCTCCTTGTGACCCTAGGCAAGTCACTTAATCTCCCCATTGCCCCAGGTACATTAGATAGATTGTGTGCACACAGGGACAAACATGGAAAAATGCTTGAGTACCTGAATAAATTCATTCAAACTATTCTGAGCTCCCTGGGAGAACAGTATCCAAAATTACATAAAATGTTTAAAATTATTATCTTGGCCATCCTCTATGACTCTGAATGCTATTTGGGAAATGATTGCTGACTTGGGGAAAACTCTACTTTCTCAGATAAAACTGCTAGCTAATGCTATTGTTCATATAGAAAAGAAGATAAATGCTAATATTTAGCAAATATTTCAGGTGACCCAAAGAGTGGATGTTATAGAGAAGAAGCTTGAATCTACTGATTTATTGCAGAACTCTATGGTTAAGGATCATTCTAATCTGCATTTGAAAGCTGCAAATGAGAAGTATATGACATATAATCTCGGATCATTGAATTTTCCTCAATCATCTTTAATTTTGCCACATGAAATGTTAAGAAGATATCTAATGGAACAGGAGAACATAAGATGGTGCCCATGAAGGGGAGGGGAGACTGGAGCCCTTAGATGAAGATGAAGGGTAGAGATGGCAACCAGACAGATATGAGGAGGAAGAAAAAATGAAAGTGAAGTTGAATGTGAAAGATGTATATAGGGCAAGAAGTGAAGAAGAGAGGAGGAAAGAAAAGAAGTAATGAGTTGAGAGGATGCCCTGAAAGAGTTCAGAGTAGAGGTCTGCACGGGAACGGGGATCGCGGGGATCCCGCGGGTCCCGCGGGGATCCCGCGGGTTCCCCCCCTGGCCCACGGGACTCCCACGGGGACGCCCCCTGGCCCACGGGACTCCCACGGGGATGCCCCCCTGACCCACGGGACTCCCACGGGGACGCCCCCTTGCCCACGGGACTCCCACGGGGATGAAAACAACCTACCTAAATTCTGGCGATGCAAGCATGCAGCTTACAAGTCTGGCGTCGCGTCGGGAAATAGCCATGTTGAGCAGTGAGCTCAGCACGTACACAGATGAAAGCCTTGCTTGCTGATTGGTCCGGCGGCCCCGCCCCACCGTGCCGCCGGACCAATCAGCAAGCAAGGCTTTCATCTGTGTACGTGCTGAGCTCACTGCTCAGCATGGCTATTTCCCGACGCGGGCATTAGGCTGTTTTTTGTCATTTCGGGTGGGGGATGGCAGCGGCAGCAGCAGCCTGAAAAAGAAATCATCCTGGCCGGGTTCGGTGTCATGCTCCGGAGCTTCTACAGCCTTCCTATCTCCCTCTCCCTTCTACCTGCGGCTCTCTTCGGCAACTCAGCAGCAGCTTCTGACGTCGGGGCCTACCCTCTGCGAGTCCCGCTTGTTTCAACTTCCTTTTTCCACAAAGGCGGGACTCGTAGAGGGAAGGCCTCGATGTCGGCAGCTTGTCTTGATCACCGCTGCTGACGAGTTGCTTAAGAGAGCCGCGGAGCAGGGGGGTGTTGCCAGGTGCAGGTAGAAGGGAGAGGGCCAGATGCAGGACTCGTGGGTGAGGGAGGAGAAGAGAGAGGGGAGAGAAACAAAAGGAAATATTTCATACTGGGCTGGGCCGGAGTGGAGAGAGGGTGGAAAGATTCTGGCTACAGGGTGCATTAACAAAGGAAAAGGGGGGAAAGCTGAAAATGGAGATAGTGACACAAAGAAGAGAAAGGGTAAGCAGGACCTTCTGAATAAGGATAGAGATACAGAGGGGACATGAAGAGGAGGTGAAATAGAGACATAGAAGTAATGCTGAAAAAGTGTGTGTGGGGGGGGGAGGAGATAAAGACATTGAAAGGGCAAATGGTGAATATGGGGTAAAGACAAGGACAGAGACAAATGAAGATTCTGAAAAAGTGGTGAGATACGGATATAGGTGAGATGGACACAAAGAAGGGTGATGCTGGAAAATAGGTGGAATGGTAATTCTGACAGACACAGAAGGGAAATGCTGGATCAAGGAGAGATGGGGCTCAGGCTGGATGGAATGAGGAGAAATGCCTTGTTGGCCCGGAACTTCCTCTCCTACGTCAGAATTGACGTCAGGGAGCGGAATGCTGGTCAGCGCGACGCTTCTGCAGGGAAAGCTTGGGACAGCGGTGGCTTGGGGACTATTCCCCGATGGCGGTGGCAGCAAACCGAGTGGCTTGGGGGAGGGCACGGAGAAAGAAAGAAAGGGGGCAGACAGAGAGACAGAAAGAAGGGGGAACAGGGAGACAGAAAGAAAAAGTTGGGGGAGAGAATGAGGTCTGGAGGAGAGGAAACATACAGGAGGCTGAAAGAAAGGAAGAAAGATTGGATGCACAGTCAGAAGAAGAAAGTGCAACCAGAGACTCATGAAATCACCAAACAGCAAAGATAGGAAAAATGATTTTATTTTCAATTTAGTGATCAAAATGTGTCTGTTTTGAGAATTTATATCTGCTGTCTATATTTTGCACTATGGCTCCCTTTTACTAAACCGCAATATTGTTTTTTAGCGCACGGAGCCTATGAGCATTGAGAGCAGCGCGAGGCATTCAGCGTAACTCCCTGTGCTAAAACCTACTATTGTGGTTTAGTAAAAAGGGAGGGGGTGTATTTGTCTATTTTTGTATTTTGTTACCGAGGTGACATTGCATAGAGTCATCTGCCTTGGGAAATGTATATGGCAGATATCTTTGTTTTGTGTTCAAAAGAAAAGGAAATGCATTTCTGGTTTTATTTCTACAGTGTTGAAGTACTTGTTGGCCCTTGCTGTGACTGGTGGGGATCCACAAGCACCGCCAGCAGAGGACCTCCTCTAGAGATGGTCAGAACTCCCCTCCACCAAGCGCAGCAGTCGCTGGCAGCATCCATGAGCCACTGAGGTGCCAGCATCTGTGACTCAGGGACGCTACTGCTGCCTGCCAAGCTTGGCAAAAGGGACCCCAGGCCAACTGCAAAGGAAGTCCTCAGCTGACAGTTTGTGGGTTCTCATCAGCTGAGTATTTATATTTTATATTTACATTAGAGGTTCTGGTAGAAACCCATTTACAAAGTATGTATTCTTCCCAATTAATATTTCCAAATTAATAGTCTCTTTGCTTATTTGTAAATGGGTCTCTACCAGAGCCTTTAATTCAGTAGCATAATTAAATAAAATAACTATTTCTGAAGTTTATAGGGAAGGATGGTGACGGAGGGGATTCCTCGCGGGGACGGGTGGGGACGGAGGGGATTCCTCGCGGGGACGGGTGGGGACGGAGGGGATTCCTCGCGGGGACGGGTGGGGACGGAGGGATTCCTCACGGGGACGGGTGGGGACGGAGGGATTCCTCACGGGGACGGGTGGGGATGGGTGGGATTTTGGCGGGGACGGGTGGGGACGGGTGGGATTTCTGTCCCCGCGCAACTCTCTACCCCGCAGCGGACAGCCTCGAAAGCAAACTTGCTTGAAGATCTCAATCTTTCGAGTACTGCACCGCGCATGCGCGCGTGCCTTCCCGCTCGAACTAGGGGGCGCATCTCCTGAGAGGATCCTCAGTTCGTTTAATTCCGCGGAGACAAGAAGACACGTTTTCTATCTCTGCAGCATTGCCTTCTCTTCACCGCGGCTGTTTCTTTTCTTTTCTTTAGTTAAGTTCGGTCGCTGTGCTCTTCTTTTTCGGTTTTTCTTTTATATAAAAAAAAAACAAAAAAAACATTTTCTTTTATTTTGTCCGGCCGGCGAGCTTTGGGCCTAGGCCCATTCGCTCTTTCGTTCGACACGGACTTTATTTTTTCCATGTCCCGGCCTCTTACCGGGTTTAAACGTTGTCGCCAGTGTAATCATGTGATTTCGGTCACCGATCCCCACTGCCGTTGTTTACAGTGTTTGGGTTCCACTCATTCCCCAGAAGACTGTCATCGTTGCTTCACCCTTACTCCACGGGCTTTTCGGCGCTGGTGTGCTCAGTTTTTTCAACTTTTTGGCATGGAGCAACCTTCGGATTCGACCTCGACCTCGGCGGCTGCCCCTGTCTCGAAGGCTTCGGCTCCGACGACATCGACACCTGTGGTCTCGAAGGCCTCGACCCAGACTCCGGCTGGAACTTCGGTCTCGAAGGCCTCGACCTTACCTGCTTCAGTTCCCTCGAAGACAATACCATCCATGAAGTCCTCTACGGGGGGTAAGTCTCCGGGTTCTCTTTCAGGTACCATACCCAAGAAGCCACCAGAGTCCTCGGCACGTCCTTCGTCTAAGCGTACCTCCAAGATAAGGGAATACTCACCTTCGAGGTCGCCCTCTTCAGAGCGTACTGCTGCACCTACGAGGTCAGATTCTTCTGTCTCGGTGCCGATGCTGGAGGATATGCTGAAATCTATACTCACCACTCAGATTTCCTCCTTAGTGGCTCAATTGGTCCCGTCCTTGACCTTGCCTCGGACTGATCAGCCTGTCACTCAACCGAAGCTTCCAGTGTCCCGAGGCCGATCAAGGACACCGAAGAACGTTTCTTCATCGGATTCTTCTCCAGACTCACCTCCTCCGTAGCACCGGTCGAAGCATTCGAGATCTATTGCTTCCAAGCTTCGGAAGGAGTCTTCGACCTTGGATACTGAGACTTCTCTGCCTCATTCTTCGAAGCAGAAATATGGATCTCGACACCATCGAGCATCGACTCGAAGCCCTTCTCGACCGAAGACATCACCGTCGAAGCACTCACGTCGAGACAGTTCACCTCACACCTCGACCCATTCTGTGCCACGTACGCCTGGTACTTCTCCTTCCAGAAGCCTAAAGAGGAAACATTCTCTTACTCCGCCTCACAGTGCGGCTTCTTCTATGACTTTACGTCTGGACTCAGAACCTCTTTCTCCATACTCTAGAGAGGCTTCTCCATCCTACTCAGCTGTTCCTAAATCTCGCAGTGTCTCGCCTGAAGAAACATCTGATCCTAAATCCATTTCTTTTGCAAAATTTATTTTTGATATGGGTCAAGCTCTCAAATTGGACCTTCATTCAGACTCTAAGTATACTCCTGAATACTTAGCAGATATGGAGCTGCCTCATCCACCGAAAGAGTCCCTCAGATTGCCTATGACACCTGTTCTGAAACAGACATTTAATCGTAATATGGAGACTCCTTATTCAATCACTGCCATTCCATCTAAATTAGAGTTCCGTTATAGAACTGTTCCATGCAAAGGTTATGAAAAGTCTCAACTTTCTCATCAATCCCTGGTAGTAGAATCATCTTTGAAAAAAGCACATCCTTCAAAAATTTATGCTTCAGTTCCTCCAGGGAGAGAAGGTCGTACCATGGATAAGTTTGGACGTCGCTTATATCAGAACTCTATGATGGCAAATAGAGTTCTTAATTATAGCTATATATTTACATCCTACTTCAATCATTTTCTGAAGATTTTACCATCTTTTTACCCGGATATCTCTACTACTCGTCTCTCAGAATTTAAATTCATCCTTAAGACTCTTTCTCAGTTACGACTATTCATGTTACAAGCTTCATATGATGCATTCAAACTCTCATCTCGAGTATCTGCCTTTGCTGTAGCCATGCGTCGTTTAGCATGGTTGCGTATTGTGGACATGGATCCTAACCTTCAAGATAGATTGGCTAATCTTCCTTGTCAGGGAAATGAGTTATTTGATGACTCCATTGAGGCGGCTACCAAGTTTCTTTCAGAACATGAACGCTCTTTTGCTTCCCTCATTCGTCCAAAATCGAAACCTGCACCAACTAGGGGTTTCAAGCAGACTCCACGTGGTTATCCTCAGAAAACGACTCCTGCTTTTTCCAGACCTCCTCCTCGTCGTCCTCCTCAACAACAGCGACAACAAAAGTCTCAGACTCCTGCTGCCACCAAGCCTGCTCAGTCTTTTTGACAATCTCGACCTGAGCATTCAAATTTCTCTGTTCCCAAATTCTCTCCTCCCCATAGGGGGTCGCCTGTCCACATTTTATCACCAATGGGAGCTCATTACATCAGATCTCTGGGTGCTTACCATCATAAGAGAGGGATACTCTCTTCGACTCCTTCAGGTACCTCCAGATCGCCATCCAAGAGAGTGTCCTTCCAATCAGTCGCATCTCCCCCTTCTTCTTCAAGAAGCTCGAGCTCTTCTTCTCCTACGAGCAGTGGAGGAAGTTCCTCTTCTCCAAAGGAACTTGGGATTCTACTCCCGTTATTTTCTAGTTCCCAAAAAGACAGGAGATTTGCGACCAATCCTGGATCTCAGAGCTCTCAACAAATATCTAGTCAAAGAGAAATTTTGAATGCTCACTCTGCCAACTTTATATTCGTTAATGGATCAAGGAGATTGGATGTGTTCCCTCGATCTCAAAGAGGCCTATACTCATATCCCTATTCATCCAGCATTTCGCAAGTACCTCAGATTCCAAGTAGGAAACCTTCATCTACAGTACAGAGTTCTCCCCTTCGGATTGGCTTCTTCTCCCAGGGTTTTCACAAAATGTCTCGTGGTCGTGGCTGCAGCTCTTCGCAACCAGGGTCTCCAAGTATTTCCATACCTAGACGACTGGCTCATCAAGGCTCCCTCTTTTTCAGGGGTTATTGCAGCGACCCAACAGACTATTCTTTTTCTCCAAAGTTTGGGATTTCACATCAATTTTCCCAAATTTCAGTTGACTCCTTCTCAGTCTCTCCAGTTCATAGGAGCAACTCTGGACACTATCAATCTGAGAGCATACCTTCCACAACCACGTCAGGCCGCTCTGCTTCAGCTTTCTCAACAACTCTTCCACCTTTCAACTGTTCCAGCATAAACGATGATGGTTCTGCTAGGTCACATGGCTTCTACAGTTCATGTGATTCCTTTTGCCAGACTTCACCTTCGCATTCCTCAATGGACACTGGCATCCCAATGGCAGCAATCAGTGGATCTACCAACTCGACTGATTTCCATAACTCCTTCCTTTCGGAAGTCTCTCCGTTGGTGGATGCTCTCTTTGAATCTTTCAAGAGGCTTGCTGTTCCACCCTCTTCCTCATCAGAAAGTCCTCACAACCGACTCATCAATGTACGCATGGGGAGCTCATGTGGACGGCCTTCGCACTCAGGGTCTCTGGACTCCAGCAGACAGTCGGTGTCATATCAATCTGTTGGAACTCAGAGCGATTTTCTATGCTCTCAAAGCTTTTCAACATCTCCTTCACGACATGGTGATTCTTGTACGTACAGACAACCAGGTAGCCATGTATTATGTCAACAAACAGGGAGGGACGGGATCTCACTCCCTCTGTCAAGAAGATCTGAAATTATGGCGTTGGGCAATTCTTCACAACATCTTCCTCAGAGCTGTTTATATTCAGGGTCAACAAAATTATTTGGCGGACAAATTGAGTCGTCTTCTACAGCCTCACGAATGGACACTCAATTCTCCTACTCTTCGCCAAATTTTTGCTCGTTGGGGAACTCCGCAGATAGATCTGTTTGCGTCACCTCTCAACTGCAAACTGCCTCAATTTTGCTCCCGCATCTATGCTCCTCAACGTCTCGAAGCGGATGCGTTTCTACTGGACTGGAGGAACCAGTTCCTTTATGCTTTTCCTCCGTTTCCTCTGATTCTCAAAACTCTAGTCAAGCTGAAGTCAGACCATGCCACCATGATTCTGATAGCTCCTCGGTGGCCCAGGCAACCTTGGTTCTCCCTTCTACTTCAACTCAGCACCAGGGAGCCTCTTCTTCTACCAGTATTTCCCTCTCTACTCACGCAGAGTCACGGATCTTTGCTTCATCCCAATCTGCAGTCTCTACATTTGACAGCTTGGTACCTTTCTGCATAACAGACTTCTCTCAATTCTCTCCGTCTGTTCAAGATGTATTGGTTGCCTCCAGGAAACCATCTACGAGACAATGTTATGGTCAGAAGTGGACTAGATTCTCTGCTTGGTATTCTACACGTCATTTACCACCCAGATCTGCTTCTTTGACATCCGTTCTGGACTATTTATTTCATTTGTCACAATCTGGACTTCAGACTACATCTATTCGAGTACATCTTAGTGCTATAGCTGCTTTTCATCAGCCTTTGGATGGAAAACCCCTTTCTGCGCATCCGATGATTTCTCGCTTTATGAAAGGACTTCTTAACCTCCATCCACCGCTTAAACTACCTCCAGTGATTTGGGATCTCAATGTGGTTTTAGCTCAACTTATGAATCCTCCTTTTGAACCACTTGACAAAGCTCACCTCAAGTATCTCACTTGGAAAGCTGTTTTCCTGATCGCCCTCACATCTGCTCGACTAGTCAGTGAGTTACAAGCTTTGGTTGCAGATCCACCTTTCACAGTTTTTCACCATGACAAGGTGATCCTACGTACTCATCCTAAATTCTTGCCTAAAGTGGTTTCAGAATTTCACATCAATCAGTCTATTGTTCTACCTGTATTTTTTCCAAAACCTCATTCTCACCCAGGAGAAGCGGCTCTTCATACTTTGGACTGTAAACGTGCTTTGGCTTTCTACCTCCAACGCACTCAACTTCACAGAACATCTCCTCAGCTTTTCATCTCTTTTGATCCGAACAGGTTGGGACGTCCTATATCGAAACGCACAATCTCCAACTGGATGGCTGCTTGCATTTCTTTCTGCTACGCTCAGGCTGGTCTTCCTTTGCAAGGTCGAGTGACGGGCCATAAAGTTCGAGCTATGGTGGCATCTGTAGCTTTCCTCCGATCAACTCCTATTGAGGAAATCTGCAAGGCTGCCACTTGGTCCTCGGTTCATACTTTCACCTCTCATTATTGTCTGGATACCTTATCCAGGAGGGATGGCCGCTTTGGCCAATCTGTTTTGCAAAATCTCTTTTCGTAAATTGCCAACTTCCCTCCGTCCCTTTTGATTAGCTTGGAGGTCACCCATGTGTGGGAATATGCTGCCTGCTTGTCCTGGGATAAAGCACAGTTACTTACCGTAACAGTTGTTATCCAGGGACAGCAGGCAGATATTCCCACAACCCTCCCACCTCCCCTGGTTGGCTTCTTGGCTAGGTATCTGAACTGAGGATCCTCTCAGGAGATGCGCCCCCTAGTTCGGGCGGGAAGGCACGCGCGCATGCGCGGTGCAGTACTCGAAAGATCGAGATCTTCAAGCAAGTTTGCTTTCGAGGCTGTCCGCTGCGGGGCTCCGTCGGTGACGTCACCCATGTGTGGGAATATCTGCCTGCTGTCCCTGGATAACAACTGTTACGGTAAGTAACTGTGCTTTATCCCAGGACAAGCAGGCAGCATATTCCCACACATGGGTGACCTCCAAGCTAATCAAAAGGGACGGAGGGAAGTTGGCAATTTACGAAAAGAGATTTTGCAAAACAGATTGGCCAAAGTGGCCATCCCTCCTGGATAAGGTATCCAGACAATAATGAGAGGTGAAAGTATGAACCGAGGACCAAGTGGCAGCCTTGCAGATTTCCTCAATAGGAGTTGATCGGAGGAAAGCTACAGATGCCGCCATAGCTCGAACTTTATGGCCCGTCACTCGACCTTGCAAAGGTTACGGTAAGTAACTGTGCTTTCCAAACATAACATAAATTATGTCTGAATTGTCATGACATCAGAAGTACATTTGGAGTGGTTGCAGGTGATGCTTGGGACTGTTCTGATTGTGTTAGTTCGGTTTTATGTGTTTTTTGAATAGAAGGGTTTTTATATCTTTTTGAAGGTTTTGTAGTCTGTGGTCGAAGTCAATAGGTTGTAGAGTTGGGGGGGTCGAGTATTGCAGCTCGAATGGCTAGGAAGTTGTCGAACAGTTTTTTTCTTTTGACGTTTTTGGTTGGAGGGTGTGTGAATGGTGCGTGAGTTCTCCTATGTCTGGTTGAGGTGGACTGAATTATTTAGCTGAAGAAATTAGTTACCCCCCCCTCACCCATTCCACACACATTAATTCTCTTCCATTTTTGTTCCCATTATAAAAAACACTGATAAGTTCCCAGAAAAAAATACATTAAAATAAGAAGTGAAAACAAAGGCCCCTACAGATGAGAACATAACATAAGAATAGCCTAACTGGGTCAGACCAATGGTCCATCATGCCCAGTAGCCCATTCTCATGGTAACCAATCCAGGTCACTAGTACCTGGTCAAAACCCAAAGAGTAGCAAAATTCCATGCTACCAATCCAGGGCAAGCAGACACTTCCCCCATGTCTTAATAACAGACTTTGGACTTTTCCTCCAGGAATTTGTCCAAATCTTTCTTAAAACCAGCAACGCTACCTGCTTTTACCATAACTTCTGGCCACTTCATTTTTAAGCTTAGATCTTTCCTTCCAAACAGAGACCTTGCTAGATATCAAATACAGAAAGAACAAGGTAACTTCACAAGGACTTAGCTGTGCAGGAAATGTGAATCTCCTCATACACCCACCATATAGTGCAAAAATGTGCAAAGGTCTGGTTTTTTCTTTCGATCACTACATAGCCTAATGCCACACAAGAAGCGCTGTTACAAACATATTCTGAAGGTCAATGCTAAGGTTAACAAAGTTTCCTTCCTTGGACCTCAAGGAGATACTGACAAACCACTGGAAGAGACCCCAAAACAACTACCCAGGAACAACACCCAAAGACCCACTCAGTGTGTGAACCAGCTGAGTGGAGTGGACTAACTGGGGGGTGGAAATGGGCCTGGAGTTTGCTCAGCAGAATTTCCCAGACCACCTCTTCCTCTCAACAAATTGACACGCTGCCACCACCACTAGGAACACCTCACCGGGTAGGTCAGCAATGCTTATAAACTTTATAAAACACATTATTATATTTTCTTATAAAGCACATATTTTAACTGAACTCTCTGACATCCTCAGCCTTGCCATTCACAAAAATAGAAGGAAGAAAAGTTCTCGTTTCCTGCTGTCTCATGTCCCCGGCCTATACAATATTTTTCTTCTGCAGACCATTCAAAAGTCTGACCAAATCCTCGTTTCACTTGCATAATAAAGTACTGAGGATGTCATCTCTCCCCAATCCCAGGTCTTAAAGTCTAAGACAGTAGCGCAAACTAGTGCTGCCCGATTCAGGAAAAAAAAAATAAAAAATTTCGATTCAATTCAGCCTATTGAATTGGTTTTTCGATTCAAATTTCCTGCCCAATTGGGTGTTTTTTTTCAAACATCCTGGTGGGTTTATTTTATAGCTTTTTCACCCCCCTTTGGCTTCTCATAATCACACTGGCGCTGTGGTGTAAATAAAATAAAGAAACAAAAAGGACTTTTCCTCTCTGTTAAATCCTAGCTCACGTTTGCGGTCTAACACCAGCTCTAGCAGGATATACATTTCAAATCTGACATATTGTAATCACAAAACAGAAAATAAAATTAGTTTTTCTACCTTTTGTTATCTGGTTATTTTTCAAATCTTGTTGGTCCAAGGCTCTGGTTGTCTTCTGATAACTTGCTTGCCAGGGTCTCCTTTCTTCTTTCTCTGTGCTAACCATCCATCTGCCATCTCTGTCCTCCCCTTCCATTTCCCTTCCCTCCCCCAGATGACTGGCATCTTTCCTTTTTTCGTCTCCCTCCACAGATCCACCTTTTCTTAACTACCCTTTCATCCAGCATCACTCCCTCCTTCCCCACCACCCCAGGGTCCACCATCTCTCCCTTTCTTTTCCCAACTACCCTCCTATCCAGTATCTCTATCCCCCCCTCCACACCATCCCTTGTGTCCAACTTCTCTCCCTTTCTGTTCCTTCCCTCCCTAAAACCATGGTCCATCATCTCTCTCCCTCTCTTCTATTTTCAGACCCATTATTTCTTCCCACCCAAAGTCTGGCTTATCGCGTCTCTTTGAACCCCCCTTCCCTCCGTGTACTTCTACACCAGGGCTCCCCCTCCCTGAAGGCCTGTCCCCCCCTTAAAGGTGTGCATCCCATCCCTGAAGGCCTGTCCCCCCCTTGAAGGCCTGCACCCCCCTGAAGGCCTGTCCCCCCTTGAAGGCCTGCCTGTCTGTCCCCCTTGAAGGCCTGCCCCCCCTTGAAGGCCTGCCTGCCTGTCCCCCCCCTTGAAGGCCTGACTGCCTGTCTTCCCCCCTTGAAGGCCTGTCTGCCTGTCCCCCTGGCCTGCCTGCCTGTCTCCCCCTTGAAGGCCTGCCTGCCTGTCCCCCCCCCTTGAAGGCCTGCCTGCCTGTCCCCCCCCCTTGAATGCCTGCCTACCTGGCCCCCTTTGAAGGCCTGCCTGCCTGCCTGTCCCCCCCCTTTGAAGGCCTGCCTGCCTGACCCCCTGGCCTGCCTGCCAGTACCCCCCCTTGAAGGCCTGCCTGCCTGTCCCCCTCTTGAAGGCCTGCCTGCCTGTCCCACTGGCCTGCCTGCCTTCCTGTCCCCCCCCATTGAAGGCTGGCCCACCTGTCCCCCTGGCCTGCCTGCCTGTCCCCCCCTTGAAGGCCTGCCCGCCCGACCCACCCCAAAGGACCGCTCGCCCCCTGACTTCCCCACACCACCTACGTTATTGAAGCATCCCGCAGCAGGATCGCAACGCCAGCGATCCCTGCGCTGCTTCCTCTGCCGTGGTCCCGCCCCCTCCTCTGACATCAGAGGAGGGGCGGGACTGTGGCAGAGGAAGTAGCGCCGAAGCAGCGCAGGGATCGCTGGCATCGCGATCCCGCTTTGGGCTGCTTCTCCACCTCAAGGGGAGGCCGGGGGGGGGGGGAAATCTGGACGTCGGGGGGGGGGGGGAACTGGACGCCAAGGCCGGGAGCACCCCCTCAGGGCTTGCACCTGGGGCGGACCTCCCCCCACCCTCCTATTGGTACGCCACTGACTGAATGCAATACTCAAGGTGAGGTCGCACCATTGAGCGATACAGAGGCATTATAACATTTCTAGTTTTGTTTACCACCCTTTTTCTAATAATTCCTAGCATCTTGTTTGCTATTTTGGCCGCCGCTGCACTTTTGGCAGAAGGTTTCAGTGTATTGTCCACGATGCCAACCAGATCTTTTCTTGAGCGCTGACCCCCAATGTGAACCCTAGCATTTCCACCAATGTGAACCCTAGCATTTCCGGTAACTATGATGTGGATTATTCTTCCCAATGTGCATCGCTTTGCCATTTTGTCCACATTAAATTTCATCTGCCATTTGGATGCCCAGTCTTCCAATTTCCTAAGGTCTTCCTGCAGTTTTTCACAGTCCGCATGAGTTTTAACAACTTTGAACAGTTTTGTGTTATTTGCAAATTTAATCATCTCACTCGTAGTTCCAATTTCCAGATCATTTATAAATAAGTTAAATAGCACTAGTCCCAGCAAAGATCCCTGTGGCATACCTCTATTTACCCTCCTCCATTGACAAAGTTGGCCATGTAACCCTACCCTTTGTTTTCTGTCTGATAATCAATCCTTAATCACACATACGAACATTGCCTCCTATCCCATGACTCTTTAATTTTCTCAGGAGCCTCTCATGAGGAACTTTGTCAAAAGCTTTCTGGAAATCTAGATATACTACATCAACCGGCTCACCTTTATCTACATGTTTATTCATACCTTCAAAGAAGTCAAGCAAATTGCTGAGGCAAGACCTCCCTCGGCTGAACCCATGCTGACTCTGTCCCGATGATTAGGACATCCAAGTGCCGACTCAGGAGGTTTTTTGGACATTTTAATGTTATGGTTGATTATAAGCCCCATAGGTGTCAAATTGTCTTTATAAAATTGGCTTAAAATAGGTAACTAGGACTTCCCTACCTAGGTGACCTGTTATAAAATGTGGGCTACCGTTGAAAAGTTTTATTTTACTGTTTAGCCAGGTTATCAGTAACAGGGTGTCATTGCCATGCTGAAATAGAATGAGTTAGTGGTAAAAAAAAAACATCTTATCAGTAGCCCACATTGATAACTACACCCTTTAGTTGTTAAATGGGCCTCACTGATGATACTTGGGCTTGTTTGAAATAATGAGTTTTAAATCGCATTAACACATTAATGTGCATTAATAAATATAGCCCTAAGTTTGTATCAACTAGACTTTATCATCAGTGCTGACTAGATTGCTCTCTCTCTCTCTCTCTCTTCATATGGAGGTAAATTTTGTGTTAGCCTCAATCTGCCAGTACAAAATTTACCTGCTCAGCAGGGAGTAAATTTAAATTTGGAGATTTGTCTGGTTTATTGTCGAAATTATTCAGCAAAATCTTTGAAGTATCAACCTGCAGAAAATAAAGATGGCTATCAAGATTTGCATATGGAATTAATCCATTGTTAACGAATAAGGAAAAATGAAGAGCTGTCATTCATCCTGGACTTTAAATCAAGGGGTATAAGGTTCATAAACTGCTTTATTACTGTTACGTCTCATAACTGCTCTATGGTTGCTGCTTTTTCACAGTGCGCTCATTTATTAAGTAGAGACTATAGGACTCCATCTCTAGTGCATTGTAATCTACATTATTTTTCCTACAGCCTAGACACCTTGCCTGTATTCAAAAGGTGACCATAGCGATGAGTCAAATTATACTGCATTCAAATACATTTTTATCCCCAAATTTTAGGTTCTGATCTATTTGATGTGTTTCCTGTGAGGAGGATTTTTTTATGCCAGTGATTGCCCCATTTCTTTCACCTACCCGGTTCAGGCAGGGAAGTGATTGGGTGCTGAGGCTTTTTCCTCCTCACTTTTTTGACTTTTGAGTGTGCTCACAAAGGAGGTGTTCAGTATTGAATATATAAGGTGGTTGGGTTAGTTTCAGTCACTTCAGGTCTTTACTATATACTCCATGCTTTTTAAGGTAACACCTGTATTATAGTACGGTAGAGTCTTGGTTAACTGGGTCTCAGTTAACTGGGACTCTCACACAAGCAGCAAAAATATCACCAATGGAAAAATAAAAGTGGTAGCGTCCTGAACTGCAAATCCTCCCTCCCTCCCTCCCTTCCTCAAGCCCACAAGCCCTGAAGCAGCTACAAACCCTCCTCCCTCCTGCCCCAAAGCACCAGTGTGGCAGTGGTTCTGAGTCACAAAGCCCTCCTCCATCCCTCCCTCAAGCCTCAAAGTGGCAGAAGGAAGCGGCAGTCCTGAGCCAAGAACTCCGTCACGCCTTCCCTCCCTCTCTCTTTCTCTCTTTCTTACCTGAACTGCAGCAGGAGGCACAAGTTGCTCACAGCCAGTCCCAGCAGGGCTTTTCCTCTGATGCGTCACTTCCGACGCCCTGCTAGGGTTGGCCGCAAGCAGCCTGTGCCTCCTGCTGACCACTGCACATCGGGTAAGGAAGAGAAAGAAAGGGAGGGAGGGAGCGAGGGGGGTTCATGGCTCAAGATCGCTGCCTGCTTCTGCCACTTCAGAGCTTGAGGGAGGGAGGGAGGGACCACTGCCGCACTGGTGTTTCAGGGCGGGAGGAAGGGGGAGAAATTGAGAGTGTGTTAGACATGGTTTCTAACACACTCTCAATTAACCAGAAGAACAGTTATCCGGTATCCACCAATCCCCATGGTGCCGGATAACTGAGATTCTACTGTATATTTATATTTGAGTAGAAGTGTTTGATGTAAGATTTATTTCTGTTTTTGCTTTTCTAGTTGCTCATTAGCCAATCATTTGCATGCACACAAATTTGGGCGTGCAATTCTGGGCACCATATGTAGAATCTGACGAACAATGAAGTAATAGAATCTTTCTAGATTAGTTCATGCTATGTTTATTAAGTTGATATTGCCTAAAAGATCATTCTTGTGAATACAATAAAATATTTTAAACACTAAAACAATGTCTGCCCAATATTAAAAAGCATTTAAAAGGGCAGAAGAGGATCCTTCCTGGTTAAACCCCGTTCAGCTACCCGGCACACAATATTTAGTGGCAGTTAACTGGTTAGTGCTGCTGGATATTGCCACTAACAGACAGTCTTCTGATTGGTAAGGTTAGGGCTGGGGACAGAGTGTGGGTGGAGCGCCTACTTAGCTGGTTAGTAGCAATTTTCAATCTACTAACCAGCTAAGTAACCGCATAAAGTTAAGATAATAGTCTCTTGTGCTGGCCCTGCTTGGATCCATGCTGAAATCTGGGTACCACACGTAGAATCCAAGTGATTGTGAATGGGTAATTTATGAATGTGTCCAAGTAAAAAAAAAAAAAAAGCTTCCAGCCATTTTAAACCTGTCTTCTAGATTCTGGCCTAGCAGTGTGATCCTAAGAAAATTTATCAAGGCACACGTTTCTTTCTAGGATTGTCATATTTCTACTGATTACAAATTTCCTGTTGTGCCCCTACCCCACCCCCCTAGCCAAACCTCATTTAACTTCTGTTTCCTTTTCTGTTTCAGAGACTACAACTGTAATCCTAATGGCCTATTTCAAAGCCTGTGGACAGACGGGAACTGTGGGTGTCTGTGAGTAAAAATATACTTGCAAACTTTGCACCTGCTTCTCAAGATATGCTAATTACTTGCACTAAAGTACACACAGGGACTCTAAATGAAATCTCTATTCAAACTTTTCCCCCCATCCCAATCCAAAAGTATGTGCACTGTGAAACAACATTCATACATTTGGATTCTGAGTGTCCGGCAGCGGCGTAGCAAGGTAGGAAGGTGCCCGGGGCAGTGACGGGGTCATGTGTCCTGGGTTTTCTTTTTAAAAATATGGTAACCCTAAGAAAGTGAAACCGCTATCTTGTTATATGATTTATTTCAAAAATAGTGCAGAGATAACACATAAAATATACAATGACACGAATTACCGTATTTTCACATAGATAACTCGCACCCGTGTAAAACGCGCACACGGGTATAGCGCGCAAAAAACACAAATTTATGTACAGAAATTTTTATATACCGCGCACACCCGTATACCGCGCATGCTGCCCGACTCTCCCGTCGCCGCCTGACTCTCCTCTGGCCACCCCGACTCTCCTTTCGCCCGCCCGACTCTCCTCTCCCCCTTGAAGTCCTGTCCCCACCCTGAAAGCCTGATGCCCCCCCCCGACGTCCGATTCACCCCCCCCCAGGACCGCTCGCACCCCCACCCCGAAGGACCGCTCGCACGCACCCGCACCCCCACCCCGAAGGACCGATCGCACGCACTCCCACTCGCACCCGCACCCCCACCCTGAAGGACCGCTCGCACCCCCACAGCCTCCCGACCCCCCCATCATGTAGAAGCTCCTACCGGTGTCCTACTGCTTCCTCTTAGCGGTCCCGACTCCCCGACACGATCGGGGCAAGAGGGAGCTCAAGCCCTCTTGCCCCAGCCAACCGCGGCACCCCTGACATGATCGGGGCAAGAGGGAGCTCAAGCCCTCTTGCCCCAGCCAACCGCGGCACCCCCGACACGATCGGGGCAAGAGGGAGCTCAAGCCCTCTTGCCCCAGCCAACCGCGGCACCCCCGACACGATCGGGGCAAGAGGGAGCTCAAGCCCTCTTGCCCCAGCCAACCGCGGCACCCCTGACACAATCGGGGCAAGAGGGAGCTCAAGCCCTCTTGTCCCCCCGACTCCCCGACACGATCGGGGCAAAAGGGAGCCCAAGCCCTCTTGCCCCGCCGACTCCCCAACTCCCCGACAATATCGGGCCAAGAGGGAGCCCAAGTCCTCCTGGCTCTTGCGAACACCCCCCCCCGCTAGTTGTTCGGGCCAGGAGGGAGCCCAAACCCTCCTGGTCACGGCGACCCCCTACCCCCACCCCGCACTACATTACGGGCAGGAGGGATCCCAGGCCCTCCTGCCCTCGACGCAAACCCTCCTCCCCCCAACGACCGCCCCCCCCCAAGAACCTCCGACCGCCCCCCCAGCCGACCCGCGACCCCCCTGGCCGACCCCCACGACACCCCCACCCCCCTTCCCCGTACCTTTGTATAGTTGGCCTGACAGACGGGAGCCAAACCCGCCTGTCCGGCAGGCAGCCAACGACGGAATGAGGCCGGATTGGCCCATCCGTCCCAAAGCTCCACCTACTGGTGGGGCCTAAGGCGCCTGGGCCAATCAGAATAGGCCCGGGAGCCTTAGGTCCCTCCTGGGGGCGGGGCCTTGGGCACATGGTCGGGTTGAGCCCATGTGCCTCAGGCCCCGCCCCCAGGTGGGACCTAAGGCTCCCGGGCCTATTCTGATTGGCCCAGGCGCCTTAGGCTCCACCAGTAGGTGGAGCTTTGGGACGGATGGGCCAATCCGCCCTCATTCCGTCGTTGGCTGCCTGCCGGACAGGCGGGTTTGGCTCCCGTCTGTCCGGCCAACTATACAAAGGTACGGGGAAGGGGGGTGGGGGTGTCATGGGGGTCGGCCAGGGGGGTCGCGGGTCGGCTGGGGGGGCGGTCGGAGGTTCTTGGGGGGGGCGGTCGTTGGGGGGAGGGGGGTTTGCGTCGAGGGCAGGAGGGCCTGGGATCCCTCCTGCCCGTAATGTAGTGCGGGGTGGGGGTAGGGGGTCACCGTGGCCAGGAGGGTTTGGGCTCCCTCCTGGCCCGAACAACTAGCGGGGGGGGGGGGGGTCGCCAGGGCCAGGAGGACTTGGGCTCCCTCCTGGCCCGATATTGTCGGGGAGTTGGGGAGTCGGCGGGGAAAGAGGGCTTGGGCTCCCTTTTGCCCCGATCGTGTCGGGGAGTCAGGGGGGCAAGAGGGCTTGAGCTCCCTCTTGCCCCGATCGTGTCGGGGGTGCCGCGGTTGGCTGGGGCAAGAGGGCTTGAGCTCCCTCTTGTCCCGATCGTGTCGGGACCGCCAAGAGGAAGCAGCAGGACACCGGTAGGAGCTTCTACATGATGGGGGGGGGGGGTTTGGGAGGCTGTGGGGGTGCGAGCGGTCCTTCAGGGTGGGGGTGTGGGTGCGGGTGGGAGTGCGTGCGAGCGGTCCTTCGGGGTGGGGGTGCGGGTCCGTGCGAGCGGTCCTTCGGGGTGGGGGTGCGAGCGGTCCTGCGAGGGGGGTGTGAATCAGACGTGGGGGGGGGGAACTATGTAAAAAAATTTTTGTACAACGCGCTCACGCGTATAACGCGCAAGGGTGTGCGCGGTACGTAAAAACCACGTATAACGCGCGCGTTATATGCGAGAAAATACGGTACACAGTATAATAGTGGCTTAGTCCCGACACGGGCCGTGTTTTGGTCGTGACAACGACCTTCTTCCGGGGTCCGGTCTGACTATGAGCCACAAGTGTAAAAATGTAAAAACAATGCAAAAACTGTGTTCGGGTCTTGCTGTGAGGCGAAAGCTTAAAATTGCAAAAGCAATGCAAAAATGTGTTCGCAACAGACGTGGTCTGTAAAATAAATCGCATAACTAGATGCCGGTTCCACTTTCTTTTTCCATTTTTGCTTTGCAGTTTGTTCTTGTGGAACTACTTTGGTGGACCTTTTTTGTGTTAACCCTAAGAAAGTGATATCAGAATGGATCCAAGGCCAGCATTCCATTCTACTTTACGGAGAGGGTGGTGGATGCCTGGAATGCGCTCCCGAGAGAGGTGGTGGAGAGTAAAACTGTGACTGAGTTCAAAGAAGCGTGGAATGAACACAGAAGATTTAGAATCAGAAAATAATATTAAAGATTGAACTAGGCCAGTTACTGGGCAGACTTGTACGGTCTGCGTCTATGTATGGCCGTTTGGAGGAGGATGGGCAGGGGAGGGCTTCAATGGCTGGGAGGGTGTAGATGGGCTGGAGTAAGTCTTAACAGAGATTTCGGCAGTTGGAACCCAAGCACAGTACCGGGTAAAGCTTTGGATTCTCGCCCAGAAATAGCTAAGAAGAAAAAAAAAAAAATTTTAATTGAATCAGGTTGGGCAGACTGGATGGACCATTCGCGTCTTTATCTGCCGTCATCTACTATGTTACTATGTTACTATGTAGCATCTTCTTTGGATGCAAATTGTTTACTGATTTAAATAAAAGTCTTGGCTTTTAGTACATCATCTCTGCAGTCTCTTTTTGGATTTGCTGTTTTAAGAGAGCAAACAGGCATTTTCTCAGGCATGATTTTTTAAAGACACATACTAGCTTAAGCGGCAGAAATCATGCATATCTATGTTTTTATGTATGCTTTTATTGATTGATTGATTGGGTTTTAACTGCCTTTATGATGAGATTCACTCAAGGCAATATACAGCCTACACCTAAGCGTGATTGTCATGCATCTGGCGCCATTTTTGTAGGAGGCTGTCGATTTAGGCGCCTTTTATAGAATCTAGCTTTTAGCTGCTAGCCACTAATATTCAATGAAGATAACCAGCTATTTCCTGTTGAATATTCGCCATTAGCTAGTCAAATGCTATATAACCAGCTAGTTAAATAGCGCTGAATATCAGGCGATATGTATTATATGATATGAGCATGCAACACCACTTTTCCCCTGCTCTGTCCACACTATGACCCAAAAACAAGTCCTTCATTGCATCTCTCAGTTGGGCAAAATGCTCTTTAAATCCTGTACATGCACTAATTTTAATCTTGCCCACTTGATATAGCAACTGCAAACAATCTCTTAACTGTACTACTCAGGTGTCTCATTTATGGAATTTTCTACTGTTGACAATCCAAAATTAAGTGAGTTAAGAAAAAAAAAATATAGAATCACTATAAGTATTAATTTTTAATGTTTAATACCCAGCCTGAACAAGCAGGTCAAGGTGGTTTTCAAAATTAGTAGCATGTGTAAGCTTGAAATCTCTTGGTGGCCCTCAGAACTTTCTCGTAGTCATACTTACGTGAAAAAGTTTGGAGACCACAACCCTTGGATCACCTACACACCATCTGATTAAAACTATGCCTGCTTATGTTGGCATTCTGATGCGAAACATGTCGGGTCTGTCTCTCCCGGGTCTGAATATAAAAAGCAACTAAAAAGATAAGTTATGAAATAATAAAGCACTTTATATTTATGAAAGAAAGTTAAAATATTACAAATAGTGAAACTATTTAAACAAATAATATGGGCCAGTGAGGATCTCTCACGTAATTCTTCCCGCTAAAGAAATTTTGACAGTGGTGGAGTGGTGGTACGGAGGCTTGAGAAAAAGTTCTGACAAAGTTGTGTTTGAAGAACGGGTTATACTTGGGAAGCGGTGAGGATGTGCTTATGTTGGCAGACATAGTTCTATGCATGTAATGCTTGCACCGTTTTATAAGAACCATTGTACATAGCATAACATAAAACTCACGTTTATGCCGCAATTACTGCTAAGTTCTATGCGGTTCACAAAAGGTTATGAGTACAAAAGATGAGAAGAGAGGCAGAACATGCCTAATTTCCAAAGTATTCAGTAAAAAGATACATTTTTAAAACACATTGAAATTGTAGATAAGAGTCAGTCGACATAATTAAGAAATACAAATCCTTATCCCATAATGCCGCTTGAAAGGACAGCAGACGTTGTTGAAATCTTTTAAACTTATAACACTTATCAGATGGAAAAGAGAATAGTGCGATTTCCTGGAATGTTTGGAGTTATTGGGTTTTTTTTTTTTTAATTTCTTTATTCATTTTGAAGGCAAAAATAGGTGCCACAATATTATATAATCATATTACACAATAATAGCACCTAAATTCAATCAAAATTGTAATCCATGACAAATACACATATCACCCCCCCATCTTCATATTCAAAAATTGCACTCAAATTAAAAATAAAAAAATATTTTCCAGCCACCCCTCCCACCCACCCACCCTGGACATGCATGATCAAGGGCCAAATTCAACAATCATAAGAACATAAGAACATAAGCAGTGCCTCCGCTGGGTCAGACCATAGGTCCATCCTGCCCGGCAGTCCGCTCCCGCGGCGGCCCAAACAGGTCACGACCTGTCTGAATCACCAGAAGGGGCTCCCTTGCCACCTTGGTTTCTCATTGAAGTCCTATCTT
The DNA here is from genome assembly GCF_902459505.1 of Geotrypetes seraphini. Taxonomy (NCBI): domain Eukaryota; kingdom Metazoa; phylum Chordata; class Amphibia; order Gymnophiona; family Dermophiidae; genus Geotrypetes; species Geotrypetes seraphini. Next base: position 304,754,962 of record NC_047086.1, on the reverse strand, counting down.
CCCATCGTAGTCCTAACCCTCCGGTCTTGCACATGCACGACCTGTTGGGTTTCTATACTTATTACCTGGTTAGCTTTCTATACTTGTGCTACATCCCAGCTCCTCCCTCAGTATCCCACGATCCCTTTATCCCTCAGGAATCCGTCCAATCCCTGTTTGAATCCCTGTACCGTACTCTGCCTGATCACTTCCTCCGGTAGCGCATTCCAAGTGTCCACGACCCTTTGGGTGAAAAAAAACTTCCTTGCATTTGTTTTGAACCTATCTCCCTTCAGTTTCTCCGAATGCCCCCTCATACTTGTTGTCCCCTTCAGTCTGAAGAATCTGTCCCTATCCACCCTCTCTATGCCCCTCATGATCTTGAAGGTCTCTATCATATCTCCCCTGAGCCTCCTTTTTTCCAGAGAGAAGAGCCCCAGCCTATCCAACCTCTCGGCATATGGGCAGTGTTCCAGCCCTTTTACCAGTTTCGTTGCTCTCCTTTGGACTCTCTCAAGTACCGCCATGTCCTTCTTGAGGTGTGGCGACCAATACTGAACGCAGTATTCCAGATGTGGACGCACCATCGCTCGATACAATGGCATGATGACTTCCCGCGTCCTGTTGGCTTTTTTCGAGGCTGCTGCGCACTGTGCAGATGGCTTCAGTGATGCCCAGCATCCTGTTGGCTTTTTTCGAGGCTGCTGCGCACTGTGCAGATGGCTTCAGTGATGCATCCACCAGCACACCCAAGTCTCTCTCAAGTCTGCTGTCTCCCAACAATGCCCCCCCCAATTTGTAGTTGAACAACGGGTTCTTTTTCCCTATATGCATGACCTTGCATTTTTCCACGTTAAAGCGCATTTGCCATTTGTTTGCCCAGTATTCCAGCTTGTCCAGGTCCCTTTGCAGGTCCTCACACTCCTCCCTGGACCTAACTCTACCGCACAGTTTGGTATCGTCTGCAAATTTTATAACCTCGCACTTTGCCTCCTTTTCCAGGTCATTGATAAATATGTTGAAGAGTAACGGCCCCAGCACCGATCCCTGTGGCACACCGCTCGTGACTCCCCGCCAGTCAGAATATTGGTCCTTCACTCCGACCCTCTGCAGTCTACCCGACAACCAGTGCTTGATCCATCTGTGCACATCCCCTCCCACCCCGTGGTTCCACAGCTTCCTAAGCAGCCTTTCATGTGGCACCTTGTCGAAAGCCTTTTGAAAATCGAGGTAAATGATGTCTATGGGTTCCCCATTGTCCACCCGACTGCTTATTCCCTCAAAGAAGTACAGAAGGTTCGTTAGGCACGACCTTCCCTTACAGAATCCGTGCTGGCTTGATCTCAGTAGGCCATTCCTCTCGATGTGCTCGCAAATGCCGTCCTTGATCATAGCTTCCACCATCTTCCCTATAATTGAAGTCAGGCTCACCGGCCTGTAGTTCCTGGGGTCACCCCTCGATCCCTTCTTGAAGATAGGTGTGACATTCGCCAATTTCCAGTCCTCTGGTACCTCACCAGTTTTCAAGGATAGGTTGCAAACATGCTGGATTGTGCCCGCTTTTCTTGTCTTAGTTCCTTCAGAACCCTTGGGTGGATCCCGTCCGGGCCCGGTGATTTACCGCATTTTAACCTGTCTATCTGTTTGAGGACATCCTCCTTACTTACCTCTATGTGCTCCAATTTTTCGGCCTGTTCCCCACTCATGAGCTCCTCTGAGTCCGGTATATTAGATGTGTCTTCGCTCGTGAAAACCGACGAGAAGAACGTGTTCAACCTCTCAGCTACCTCTTTATCCTCCTTAATCACTCCCTTCCTATCCCCATCGTCCAACGGCCCCACCTCCTCTCTCGCTGGTCGCTTCCCCTTTACGTAACTGAAGAATGCCTTGAAGTTTTTCGCCTCCCTGGCCAGCCCCTCTTCGTATTCCCCTTTCGCTTTTCTAACCTCTTGGTGGCATTCCTTTTGGCATTTCCTGTGCGCCTGGTGATTTTCCTCCGTTGGGTCCTTTTTCCATCTCCGGAAGGATACTTTTTTGTCATTTATTGCCCTCTTTACTTCAGTTGACATCCAAACCGGGTCCTTTGATCGCTTGTTCTTGCAGCCTTTCCTGAAACTGGGGACGTACATTCTTTGTGCTTCCTGCAGGGTGTCCCTGAATAGGGTCCAGGTGCTTCCCACAGTCTCCATCCTAAAGATGTTTCTGAGCTTCCTCCCCACCATTTCCCTCATAGCAACATAGTTCCCTTTCTTGAAGTTGAGCGCAGTTGTTGCGGTCCTCCTTACTATGGGTGTCTCCCTTTCTAATGTGAATCTGATCGCGTTGTGATCACTGTTGCCTAGTGGTCCTCCCACTTCTACCCCTCTTGCAGGCCCCCCTAATCCGTTTAGGATGAGGTCAAGAGTAGCACCCCCTCGCGTCGGTTCTTTGACTAGTTGCTCCATGAAGCAGTCCCTCACAGCTTCTACAAATCCTGTTTCCCTAGTGCAGTTGGAGTGACCCGTACTCCAATCTATTCCTGGGTAGTTGAAGTCCCCCATCACTGTTACACTTCCAGTCCTGCATTCCTGTCTCAATTCCGCTTCCAAGTCGTGTCCGACTCCTTCTGGCGTACCAGGTGGGCGATAGTACAGCCCCAGTTTTATGCCTGCACCCTTGTTTACCGGCAATTTGACCCATAGCGATTCCAGCCCCTCTGCCTTCGTTGCCATATCCATCCCAACCGAGTGGATAGAGTCCTTTATATATAGTGCTATGCCTCCCCCCTTCTTGTGGGTCCTGTCCCTCCTGTAGAGCTTGTACCCCGGCAGCACCACATCCCATTGATTTTCCTCTGTCCACCAGGTTTCTGCAATTCCAATTATATCTAGGTCCTCCCCCTTGGCCACGACTTCTAGTTCACCCATCTTGGCCATGAGGCTTCTTGCATTTGCGTATAAGCACCGCAGGTCCCGTAGGTCCCGTCATTTTTCCTCCACCTCTGCATTTACCTGGGCCGCCTGCCCTTGGATTTCGGGCAGTTCTCCCGTTCCCTGTGCTTCTGCTTTGCCCTCAGCCTTTACCCTCTTAGCTTTCAGCTTCCCCACATTCCCGCCACCCCACTTCCCCGCTTTTCCTCTGGGTTTTCTAGCCCTACCGGCCCCCTCCTGGGCTATCATCCCTTGAGCCTCTGTTTGAACCCCCTCGCCTTGTGGTACCTCTATATTGCCCTCAGCTTTCGCCCTCGTGCCACCCAGTCCCCCTGTGTCTCCATGCCCCTTAGTCTTCTCCCAGCAAGCTCCCTTTACCTGATGTTTCCCTCGCTGTCTGATCATAAGATCCTCCGGTCCCTCTGCTTCCTCCCTGCAGTCAGCCCGTTCAGCATCTGTTCTGGATACTGTTGTCCGAAGCGTCAACATCAGATCAGCTGTCGGCTTTCCCCCTCTCCTCAGTTTAAAGCCCTCTCGATCTCCTTCCTCACATTGGCTGCCAGTAGTCTAGTTCCCGCTGTGCTCAGGTGCAGGCCGTCCCGCCGGTAGAGCTTGCTCTTTCTCCAGAAATACGTCCAGTTCCTCACAAAGTGGAAGCCCTCCTCCTGGCACCATCTCCTCAACCATGCATTCACAGCCTGGAGGTCTGCCTGCCTCTTTGCATCTGCTCTCGGTACAGGCAGGATCTCCGAGAATGCTATCCTCCATGTGCTCCGCTTCAGCTTTCGTCCCAGGACCCTGAACTGGTCAGTCAGTGTGGCCATGCTGAAGTTCCTCTGGATCACATCATTCGTTCCGACGTGGATTATTACCGCAGTCTCCTCTGTGTCTGCTCCGTCCAGAATCCTCTCGATCCTATCAGTGATGTCTCGTGTCTTGGCCCCTGGGAGACAAGTCACTAGCCGGTCCTCCCTTCCTCCAGCTACGTGACTGTCTACCTCTCTCAAGATCGAGTCTCCCACCACAATAGCAGACTTCCCTTTCCTCAGCAACCTCCTCTGCCTCAGGTCCGTGTCACTCTTTGCAAAATTTTGTCAATGGCTCTCAAATATCCAGAATCTTCTTATAATGTCCCCGTTGTATAGCCATAATACATTCTATTTTAAAGACGCGACACAGAGACTCCCACCAAAAGGTATAGTTTAACCGATTCCAGTTTTTCCAATTCCTTAAAATAAGTTGTATGGCAACCCCTGTCATAATAAAGAGAAGTTTGTTATTGTGAGATGATATTTGACTTTTAGCTCTCATTAAAGCGCCAAATAGCACAGTGTCGTATGTTAGTGCCACTGGATTTTCCAGTACTTTGTTCGCCTGATCCCAAATGGATCTACAAAATTGAAGTATCAAGGGACAATAGTATAATAGATGATCTAACGTCCCAGGTTCAAGATGACAATGCCAGCATCTATTAGACTTGGAACTATCTAATTTCTGTAATCTAACCGGAGTCCAAAATGTTCTATGTAATAAGAAAAACCAAGTTTGTCTCATAGATGCAGACACCGTACATCTCATCCTCCAAGTCCAGATTCGTGGCCATTGAGACGCAGTAATCTGATGCTTTATCTCAATGCTCCAAATGTCATGAAGACCAGTTTTTGGTTTATTATTCAAAAATCTATATATTAATTTATACCATTGAGTGGCCTGGTGTCCCAGGAAATCCATCTGGAAGCACAGGATTGGCAAACTATACTGATTTTTAAATTTTTCCAATCAGAGAAACCCTCCTGAATGGCCTGCTTCAACTGCAGTCAAAATGAGTTTATGTCAAAATAAGCTCTTATGGCTCTCAGTGTCTACCTGTAAACATGAAAATGCTTTATAAAGTACTCACTACAGTGTATTCTGTATAGTTTAATATACCTGAGATGAAAACTGCATTAGAATAATGGGGCTCTGTCATAAGTGAGAAACTATCATACTGCATGTTTTACAAAGCAATTAAATTCAATGTTCAATTTATAAACTGTCGACATACTATATATATATATAAAATAAATTCCTGTGCACCTAATAGAAGAGAAAACTGGCATTCAAAGCAGTAAATTTAACTGTTAGTAAATGTTGCCTTTCATCTGGGTACTCATATTTGACTAGAGGCTCACTTAGTTCCAGATTACAGCGTTCCGGCTGTGAATTTCTCTACAAAAGTAGGGGATTATCCACTCCAAGGCCCGGATTAAATCTTGATGTGACTCCTTGTGATCTTAAGCAAGTCACTTAACCCTTCATTGCCTCAGGGAGAAACAGCCGCTATCGCCTCCTCTTGTGCAGGCGGTAGTTTTTCGGATAGCGTAGGGGTTAGCGCGTGATAAAACGTTGCGTGCGATAAAGCCACTAACGTGGCTTTGTAAAAGGAGCCCTTTAGTAAGGGCTCCTTTTTACAAAGGTGCACTAGCGGTTTTAGCGTGTGCACGCTACACGCTGACGCCTCCATAGAGCTTGCGTTAATATTTTTCATGTAGCGTGGGATTAGCACGCGCTAATCTTCAACGCGCACTAAAAACGCCAGCACACCTTAGTAAAAGGAGCCCTAAATTTTCTATACTGTTCTCCCAGGGGAGCTCAGAATGGTTTACATGATTTATTCTGGTACTCAAGCATTTTTCTCTGTCTGTTCTGGCAGGCTCACAATCTATCTAGTGTATGTGGGGCAATGGGGGGATTAAGTGACTTGCCCAAAAGGAGCAGCATGGGTTTGAACCCACAACCTCAGGGTGCTGAGGCTGTAGCTTTAACCACTGCGCCACACTCTCCCCCACCTCAAACACTTCTGTCCTTCTGGTGATTTAAAAGAAATGAAAAATGTATTAAGCCAGATACTATGATAAGGAAGTACTTTATGAGGATTCTGATGAAAAAATACTCCTTATAATGCGAGTGTTTTGTTTGACATACAAGAGGAGAGAGGGAAGAGAAAAAGTGATTTTCCCTTTTACTGAGGACAGGTTGGATTTTCATTAACTGTCTGAAAGAGGGTCTGGCTTTTTGTGCTCCTGGTTGACTTCATTGTATAACATTTGCTTTAGAGAATGATAGGAGTTAGATATTGAAATTGCATTTCTATCCTAAAAAAATATTTATTTGTTTTTCTCAATAAATATTTATTGAAATATTTGTTCAAAGTAAGCACAAATACTGTACACACAAGAGTATAAGATTAACTGCACAACATCATCTTACCTATCTTTAAAGACGCTTGAACTAAGGGGTCCTTTTATCAAGCCGCGCTAGCAGGGTTAGCACGCGGCCGGCTAAAAAACTAATGCCTGCTCAATGCAGGCATTAGCGGCTAGCACGACAGGCGGTTTAACGCGCGGTATTACCCACGTTAAACCCCTACCACAGCTTGATAAAAGGACCCCTAAATTAGTGAGGGAGGAGGGGGTGGGAGAGAGAGGAATGCAGGAGCACCCTGAAGAACCCTCTGAGTGCTCATTAGAATGGGGAGTGTTTGTGATGGGGTGGGGGGGGGAAGAGATAATAAGGTTCCTCAATAAATATTTGTGTTATCTAGAACTGTACTTTTTATGTTATTCTTTCTTATTACACAGAGAGGATGTTCTATGTATTAGGAAGGTAAGAAAACTGATTATTATTATTTTTTTTTTTTTGGGGGGGGGGGGGAAAGAAGATGTGGCTATTTATTTAATGCCACAGAAAGATAGAAAGAATTTTCATGGAGCAAGCTATCCTTGCTGAATATCCTAGTCAATGGCTAGGCTGGTCACTGGCTATGTCACATGACATAGCTGGTCAGCACCAATATTCATAGGCTGACCAGCTATGTCTAGTTGCCAGGTAGACCCACCTAAATAACAGGTCTATCTTTGGCCGCTGTGACTTGGCTGGCTATTTCAGATGCAGCTGAACTTACATTGGAAATTCAATGCTGATGTCTGGAAACGGCTCCAGGATTAATTTTCTGTGGAAAGTTGCTCAGCTACCTCCCACAATCTGAATATGTCTATGTTAGGAAAGTCACTGACTCCTATATGGCTTACAATATTAATATACAGTGTATGAAAAGCAAACAATACATTTCCACAATATATTCATATATTATTTTCCTTATAAATAGTTTCATTTGCAATGAATGACCTTCTGAGGTAATGTAGCTAAATAGCCATCACTAATCACTCAAAGGATTTTCAATATATTCATGAGGTCATTAGAATCCTTATATTCTTAGACACTCTATAAATAATAGTTTAAATAGAAAACTTATCTTTCTTTATACGTCATATGAAAAACTAAGGGGTCCTTTTACTAAGGTGCGCTAGCATTTTTAGCACGTGCTACATTGCCGTGCGTGCTAACCCCGTGCTACGCGTCAAAAACTAACGCCAGTTCAATGGTAGCGTTAGTGTCTAGCGCGCGCCCTAAAACCGCTAGCGCACCTTAGTAAAAGGAGCCCTAAATTGTACAGTATGTATTGGAGACAGGGTTTTCATGTTTCGCCGACAGGCTGATTCATGGGCATCTCCTAAAAAAACAAGGCATATGTTCATATTCATATCTTATTTTCCTCCTGTATCCAACGTGCATACTTCAAAAGGCAAGATAATCCCTGCTATGAGGCACATACCATTTAATAACACTGCACTATCTCTTCTGCAGTGTCTTTAAAATGGCCGTGGCGTCTTTCAGATCCTGTTAATATGATCAGCTGAGTGCATGCAGTCAATCACAAGCTCCTTTCAGGTCAGCATCATCCATTCGATTTCACGGTTTAAAACTGATGGCACTAGAGAGTCCAGCAAGTAGATCCAATGTTGTTATTTATAATTTAAGACTTTTTCAATGATACCACCCTCCTGCCCAACTATCATAGTGTCTATAATCCTCCATCTGATATCCGAAACTGAGGGCTTATAGTCCAACCAATGTTGAACTATTGGAGCTTGAACATTCATAGTAGTAATTTTTGATTTATGTTCGTTCAATCTAATTTTAATCCGGTGAATGTTTTTCCCCACATACACCTTATTGCAGGGAGGAATTATGTTAGGAAAGTGACATATTGCTACAACAGATAGTGGTTTACAAATTCAGTTACTAAAATTAAGATATGAGTATAATAAGCTATTGAGCCAATGGGCTGGCAAGGACCATTGAGGACCATACAAGGAATACATGCTATTACATTGATAGTGATAAGGCAGGTTACCTACTATCTTAGTACTTATGAACATGTAGGGAAAACAGGCAATTATTGCTGTGAAGCATCAACATGTCATCAGGATATCTAAGAAAAGAGAGATATATAAACTATTAGTACAATTTTTTATGCACATTATTTCAAAGAACAGGATTAAATAACTCATTTGAGTTCCTAGCCAATTTACAACACCCAAGAGTTACAGAAGTACATAAGGTACAATGAATGCCCACCTGCTCCTGCCTGTCATGTCTCTGGTCTCAAAATGGCTGCCGTGGCCTCTAGCGGTAGCCTTCTGGTACTAGTAAGTACCATAAGACTGCTGCTAGAGGTTGCAGTGGCCGTTTTGAGGTTGGAGCCACTATGGGCAGGAGCAAGTAGAGATATAGGACCTCCTAGACTAAAACAAGAGAATTGACCCAATGATCTCCACAAACAAATCCAAGAGACAAGGTAGGTCCTGGAGAGGCATATGGGGGCAGGGTGTCTTAGTTGGGAGATCTGGATTAGGGGGTATCGAAATTAACCAGGCACCATTAATATTCAGAGCAGTACTTAGTTTTATCTCAACAGCTAAAATTAGGACAGCTTTTTTTGCTGTCCCAGCTTTAGCCACTTAATTAAGAAGTTAGTGGTCTGGATATCACTTTACTTGAAAAGGCTAAATGAAACCTCAACGAATATTCATTCAATAATATGCAACAGGTTTCTATCCCACAATGTAAGAGTTATGAATCTAATGAGAGGAAATGTCTCAGAAATCCTGCAGTGTTCAATAAATGAACTCAGGAATAATAAAGCAGGTAGGATTCTCGTTCATTGACAAAAACCTCTCACTCATAAATTTAAGGCATTTCAACCAATCACGCTGTGTATATCATAACTATGAAATAACTCAAAACTATCAATAAATAAGAATGAGTAAAAAGTGCACTTATCTTAAAAGTTTAGAAGAAAAGTGCCAAAGTGCGAAAGTGCTATAGGCTGTGCAGTATTCGCCCATTTTAGCAAACAATAGACAGTTAATAGAAGTCAATGCCAGCGGAGTGCCACAGGGTTCGGTCCTGGGCCCACTCCTCTTCAACATATTCATTAGGGATCTGACTCAAGGGCTCCAAGGCAAGGTAACCTTATTCGCTGATGACGCCAAACTATGCAATGTAGTAAACGGCTGTAATCTTCAGGATGCTATGGAGCAAGACCTGCGTACTTTAGAAAGTTGGTCCTTGATCTGGCAGCTGGGCTTCAACGCCAAGAAATGTAAGGTCATGCATCTCAGCAACGGAAATCCTTGCAGAACTTACACCCTGAATGGAGAAACTTTAGCCAGGACTACGGCAGAACGAGACTTAGGAGTAATCATCAGTGCTGACATGAAAGCAGCCACTCAAGTGGAGAAGGCTTCATCTAAAGCACGGCAAATGATAGGTTGTATCAAGAGAAGCTTCGTCAACAGGAAACCTGAAGTCATGATGCCACTGTACAGAGCCATGGTGAGACCGCATCTGGAATACTGTGTTCAATTCTGGAGGCCACATTACCGTAAGGATGTGCTCAGAGTTGAATCGGTTCAGCGGATGGCCACCAGGATGGTCTCATGGCTAAAGGGTCTCCCGTACGAGGAAAGACTGAGCAAATTGCAGCTCTACACTCTCGAGGAGCGTAGGGAGAGGGGAGACATGATTGAGACATTTAAGTACATCACGGGACGGGTAGAGGTGGAAGATGATATCTTTCTTCTCAGGGGACCCTCGACCACAAGAGGACATCCGCTCAAGCTCAGGGGAGGGAAGTTTCGTGGAGACACCAGGAAATACTTCTTCACGGAGAGAGTGATTGAGCATTGGAACGAGCTTCCAGTGCAGGTGGTCGAGGCACGCAGCATCTCAGACTTCAAGAACAAATAGGATACCTATGTGGGATCCCTACGAGGTCATGCCAAGGGATAGGGTCACTAGGACTGAATGAGCGGGTCAGTAGAGTGACAGTATAATTACAATTATTCTTTAGGGGGTCAGTAGACTTAAGAGGGTGGGTAAATAGTGTGGGCAGACTTGATGGGCTATGGCCCTTATCTGCCGTCATCTTTCTATGTTTCTATGTTTCTATGAATATCGTTGCTAACCAATTAAGTACCAGGCTCAGCCCAGGCTCTGTCCAAGCTCCACACATCGACCACTCCAACACTAACTGGAGTGTGCAGGGGTGATTAGTGCTGATATTCAGTGGCACTGTCCAGTTAATTCGCTTTGAATATTGACCAGTTTGTCAATAATTCCTGACTCTTTCACAGTCTTGTCTCAGTGGACAGAAATAAAGAGGCTTCTTTTATAGCAATATGCTTAGATGCTGGGAAGGCCTTCGACTGCGCTGAATGGTTATATTTACAAGAGTTTTTGAATGGTTTGGATGAGCCCCAAACTTTACCAGATGAATACAGGTTTAGAATTCTAATCATTTCTTGCCAGATCGTTTCTGGTTACGTAGAGGTAGACAATAGGAATTCCCCTCCCCTTTCTTCTTCAACTTGGTTTTAGAAGCTCTTATAAGTAGTCTGCAGTCTGCAGCTATTCAGGGAATTAAATTCTCTGAATATGAGTGCAAATTGGCATCATATGCTCATGACTTATTGCTTTTTTTTTTTTTTTTAATCTAAGTCCAAAGCCTCAATGCCTGCCTTTGTTGGAGGCTATCCAGATGTTTTCTTAGTTCTCTGAATATAAAGTAAAATAAATGAGAAGTTATGCCTAGAAACAATAATACCATGGAGACAAATATAGGGGACATTGGCTTTAAATGTGCCTCTCTGCAGCTTAAGTATTTACAGTAGGTACTTTTTCAAGAAAGACACTGAACAACTGTTGCAGTTTAACATGGATAATATTTTAGTAATAATCTAGACTGTCATCCTTTGATGGTCCCCTCTTATAATTTCTTTTTTGGGCCAGATGGTTATCTCACCCTAGATTAATTTCTCTCTGAGCATACTTACATGTTTATTTGCTAAATAATTTCACATTAACGTGAAAAGACTACTAGTTAATTTTATATGGAAATGAAAATGCCCCAAATTGCTTTAAGTAAGGAAGTTAACAAGCTACATTAAGGAAGCTAAGTAAGGAAGTTAATAAGCCACATTATTTGACCCTTAACATGACTTAAAGAGCCCTAAGAGTACAAGCAACAATGGGGTTGATGACAAAACAAGAAAACCAGCAGAGTCCACAAGATTCTTTATTAAAATTCATGACACCCTTGACTCACAAGTATGCAGTGGCATAGTAAGGGTGTGTGTGGGAGGCGGACCACCCCAGGCACCATCTTGATGGGGACGTCAGCACCTCTCCACCCCTTCTGCAACGCTTGTGCCCTCCCTTCCTCACCTCCGTACCTCTTTAAAATCTTTGCCAGCATGAGCAGCTACTCTAGCCTGCTGCTTACGCTGGCCTGGCTCCCTCTGAAATCACTTCTGGGTTGCAGGACCAGGAAGTGATGTCGGAGGGAAAGCCAACACCAACAGGCCATAGAAGCTTTAAAGAGGTATGGGGTGGTAAGGGAGGTGCGAGTATGGCGTGAGGGTGCAGAAGGAGTGGGGGTAGAGAGGAGGGTGTAGGGGGATAGCACAGAAGGAGAGGAGGGTATGGGGGTGTGGAGGGGGGTGGCACCTACGCCCCGGCTACCTTCCCTCGCTAAGGCACTGCAAGTATGTCAAGGATTTTCAATAAAGAGTGTTATGGACACTACTGGTTTTCTGGTTTTGTCATCAACCCTGCTGTTGTTTGTACTCTTGGTCATCTGTGGTGGATTTTGTTTCTCTGTTGTCTTTGTTGTTAGAGGGCACTAACATTGCACAATTTAATTTCCCACTGTGATATTTAAATCATCATGGATTTTGCATCTTTACATTGCAAATACTCTAATGGGACATCACAAGTTGCATTAGGGGAAAAAAAATCAGAATAAAATAACCTGTTTTTGCTGGGGTTATTTCACAGCTCATCAGATCAGGATCCCCCCAGCTCAAGCACGTGCAGCTCATGTCCTCCAGCTAACAGATTACCTACGCAATATAGAAGTGCTTCACAGCACACAACATAGCTTCAGATCCATGCATAGCACAGAGTCCCTACTACTGGAATTGACCTAAAAGGCTAAAACATACCTCAGCAAAGGCACACAATCGGTCTTCCATCTATTCGCCAGCATTATGGAATGCCCTTTCCCAAACCCTACGACAGGAAACTAGTTTAAATAACTTTAAATCCAATCTTAAAACTTTTCTTTTTAAAGACGCTTTTGATATATATATATATATACTAGTCGTTAAGCCCGTTACATTAACGGGTGCTAGAATTTATGTCTGTATTTTTCTTTCTGTCTCTTTCCTCCCTCCATTTCCCTGTGTAGCGCTGTCTCTGCTTTCTTCCTCAGTCTGCACTCTCAAGCTGTAACATTACTGCTTAGCTTTTTCTCCCTGCAAGCATCTCTGCTCTTTCTCATCCCCAGTCTCTTTGCTATTTTTCTCTTCTTGCAGGGGTCTCTGCTCTCCTTTCTCTATATGTTCCTGATTCCTGCAAACTTCTGTTTTCTCTGTATGCTCTTGATCCTGTGTTTCCCTGTAGGTGTCTCTTCCTTTTTTTTTTTTTTTTTTATTCCTTCTTCACGTATGGTTGATTTATTAAAAGTTTTTATATTTTTCCTATTTGTTGCATGCCTGTCTCCTTGGCCGCTGTATGTTTCTCTTTTTTTTCTTTCTGTGTTTGTTTGTGTTTTTTTGCTGATTGTCTACTTGGTCGCTGTCAGTCTGTCTGTCTCATTGGCTGCTGTATGTCTTTTTTGCAGTCTAACTCCTTGGCCACTATATGTCTGTATGGTTTATTTTCCTGAATTTATCCTTGGGCATTGCATTTTTTATTTTTTTCTGTTTGTCTCATTGGCTGTTTGTATTTTTTTTTTTTTTTTTGCTGTCTCCTTGCCCACTGTCTCTCTGTCTGTCTCCTTGGCTGCTGTATGTCTGTTTGTCATTTTTTTCCCTGTGTCTCTCTCTCTCCTTGTCCTCTGTGTTTTGTTATTTTTTCAATCTGTCTCTTTAGCCCCCTGTCCTTCTGAGTGTCTGTGTGTCTCTCTCTCCTTGTACACTGTTGTTTTTTTGTTTTTTTCAATATCTCTTTAGCTCCTGATCCCCTCTCACTGACCCTTGCGCGACTGCATGTTATTCCGGCTGGGTTTCCATGGCAACCCTGCTCGCGGGTCTGTGAGTGTAGGGCCGTTTTGTCGGGTCTGGCGGCGCTGTGTAGCGGGGAGGCGGGGCCTCAGCACCGGCCGGGCGGCTCGCACCGCCGGCCCCCAGGAGCCCGAGGCCAGCGGCAGGGGAGGCAGGGACATGCCTGGTGTGCCATGGTGCAGGAGGAACGGAGATCAGCGGCTGGCTGCAGTCCTGCTTGTGGAGGCGATCGGCTGGTGACGTATAAGCGCGCATGCGCACTCCTTCGGCCACAGACCTACAGCGCACGGAACACGCAAATAAGAGTGCGCATGCGCGAGTTAGCCTTTTATTATATAGGATATATATATATATATATATATATATATATAAATTTTTTTAAAAGGAGGCCTATTTCGAAAACCCCACTGTTCATTCCTGTACCTTCCCCTTTTATTTTAATATTATATCCTTACCCTTTTTTCCTCTTGTTGCAATGTTTTGTTTCAATAATTGTTTTTTGTTTGTCTGTCCTTTCCCCGACTTTTAATTAATTTTTATAATTCTTTAAAGATATAAATCGCTTTGGTACTGAAAGCGGTATATCAAATCATAATAAACTTGAAACTTTCAACAATTTGACATCTCAGCAGCATTCAATGTCATAGACCACTCTTAACATTCAAATTTAGCGAACTGAGTATACAAAGCACTATTATGAAATGGTTCATAGGATTCCTCTCTACCAAAACTTACAAAGTGAGAAAAGGTGACAATATATCTCAAACATGGAAGGCTTCCTGTGGAGTATCGTAAGGCTCATCTCTGTCTCCTGCCCTGTACCTCAGTGCCCTTAGTAGGAAGCTCTCAAACCCTCATGTTCATATGTTCTCCTATGTGGATGACATCTTACTACTGTGCCTAACTAAAGACACCTTTACTGACACCACAGCACACATAAGAAGGTTGATCAATGACATCAGTGTATGGGCCACAGTGAACTTTCTCAAACCTAACAAAGCGAAGACCAAGATCCTATGCTTTGGTAACTTCAACGCACTACCTTACATTGACCTAGTGCTGACAACTGGAGAAATACTTGAAACAGAGAGGTGCTCAAAAGTACTGGGGGTAGCCCTAAACTCAGATCTCACTACACGGACTGCATTAACACACTAGTCAAAAAATTCTTCTTTCGACTTAGACAACTAAGAGCTATCAGATCTTTACGAAGTCAATCAAACTTCAGAACGATCGCACAAGAAGCCCTTCTCCCCTACCTGGACTACTATAACTCCTTATACAGTGGTATTGCAGAAAAAGATTGCAAAAGACTAAACTCTTCCAAAACACAGTAGCCAGACTAATCTTCCAATGAAGCCAATTCGACAGCGCCTCCCCACTGCTGAAAGATTTACATTGGCTACCAATAAAGAAGAGGATACAATACAAGATTACTTGCATGGTCCAGGCCGTTTGTGGCAATAACTCCACAGGACTAAGCACAGAAATCACAATTGTGTGCTCCTTTCTCACTGCCAGACTACAACAATGATTCAAACTAGCCTTCCCCAACCCTGCATGAGTATGTTGGAAGAAACTGCATGAATCCATGTTTGCGTACCAGGGACTCAAGGTGTGGAACAACCTTCTGCTTCACCTGCGACAAACTCACACACACTGTATCTTCAGGAAAAGATTAACGACTCACCTTTTCTACCTGGTACATCAATGAAATGGTTCATGAGGCTTCAAAGATTTCCAGCAGTGGGGAAAAAGAGGCTGTGCTGATGGAAGACAGCTGGACTCAGATTACAAAACACTGCATAAATGGTACTGTGACTCCCCCTGCCCTTGAATTGAAGAACCAGTATGCTGTCCTGGAAGTGGAGGAGGTGAGAGCATCCCAAGAAGAGGAAGGACCATAACTTGAAATCCAAAAAATTACTGGATCCGTGACCACTAGGAGGTGTAAGGTAGAGGTAGTTGGCGATTCCCTTCTGAGTGGTACAGAAGCATCCATTTGCAGACCAGACATGATGTCATGAGAGGTATGCTGTCTGGTGCCAAAACCCAAGATGTTACAGAGAGCTTGCTGTGACTCATCAAGCCTGATGACTATTATATGATGCTGCTCATCCACGTTGGCACTAACAATGCTGCCACATACCCCTGCAAATGTATAAAAAGTGACTTTGTGGCTCTGAAAGAGAAGGTGAAGCAGTCAGGTGAGCAGGTGGTATTCTCGTCCATCCTCCTTGTCGAAGGTAATGGCAAGGGCAGAGAAGCTCGCATCCTGGAGATGAATGCATGGTTACGTGGATGGTGTCATCGAGAGAGTTTTGGCTACCTCGACCATGGGATGATTTTCCAAGGGCTGCTGAGCAGGATGGTGTGCATCTATCAAAGAAGCCCACCGGGACAGAGAGGGAAGATGCTTGAGTACCTGATTGTAAAAACCGCTTAGATAACCTTGATAGGCGGTATATAAAATCCTAATAATAATAATATAATAATAAAGAAGGGAAGAAGTGCCTTTGGCAGCAGGCTGGCTAATCTACTGAAGAGGGCTTTAAACTAGAAGTGATGGAGCATGTTGATCAAAGCCCCCAAGTGATTATAAGCCCTCAGTTAAATAAATCACTGAATACCTCTACATGGATGGGAAAAGGGGGCAATGTCTGGAAAGCAATACATACTAATATGCGAAGTATGGGAAACAAGATTCTGGATCTAGAAGCTGTGATGGAAGAAGATGAGTTGGATATATTGACGATTACTGAGACGTGGTTTATGGAGAACCATGACTGGGATGTAGTTATACCGGGCTATAATCTGTTAAGGAAAGACAGAGTAGGAAGAAAAGGAAGGGGAGTAGCCTTATATGCTAAGGACCATATTAAAGCCACACAATGCAGGATCTACAGGGCAAGGAAGAGGCACTGTGGATCAATTTAGAAAGAGGGATTGGTAAATATATTTACATTGGTTTGCAACTGTTTGTAAATGCCTTTTTATAGGGTCTGATTTCTTCTGATTGTAGATTTTCTAAGGATCTAATCACTGATGTTCATTTGTCTTTTGATTTGTTTTAAATTTATGTATGTAACATTTTGTAAACCGTCTAGGTTTAAGATGGTATAAAAATTTCTTTGTCAATATTATAGATATGATAGAATGAATGCTGAACAATTGGGACATAATAAAAGTTTAAAGAAACATGGGGTCCATTAGTGGCATTTGTTAAAACTGATTAATCGAATAAACCTTGAATTCCTAGTTGATTTCTACACACATCCAGAGAGGGGATGGGAGCGGGGGGGGGGGGGGGGAAATGTACTTTGTATTAATATTTGTTTGGCTATAAGTGCTTTTTAATGTATTATTTGATTGTATATTGTTTGCACTTTGTATTTGAGCTAAAAATTAATAAAGATTTTTTAAAAATAAAATAAAAAATAAATATACAGGCCTCCTTCACAGATGGAAGAAGTAGAAGTTTTACTAATAGGTGATTTTAACATGCCAGATGTTGATTGAGGTATCCCTATTGTGGGGTCTTCTAGAAGTAGGGAGATCCCGGATTCTCTATATGAAGAACTGTTCCAGCAGTTGGTAATGGAACCCATGCGGGATGTGGTCTGATGTTACAGTGGGTGATCATCTGGCATCCAGTAATCACTGCATGGTACAGTTTAATATTAAGATGCGTATAGAGAGAGCTCATTCAAAAGAAAAGGTTCCAGACTAATTTTGATTGGATGGGGGATTACGTCAAGGAAATTGTCTGGATGGAAACGTCTGGAAGGAGTGGAAATGCAGTGAGCAAAACTGAAAGGAATAATTGTAAGAGCAACAAATCTTTTTGTGAGGCAAGTAAGTAAAAGTAAGAGGAAAAGAAGGTCGCTTTGGTTCTCAAAAGTAGTAGCTGAGAAGGTAAGATAAACTACAAAGATCACAGAAAGAGGAAGGAAGGCAAAAACATCTGGAAAAGTTAAGAGAGGCTGGTCGTGTAGTCATGATAGCAAAGATACAAATGGAAGAAAAAATAGCTGACATAATAAAATGGGGAAACAAGACATTTTTTTAAAGATATATCAGTGATAGGAAGAAATGCAAAAGTGGCATTGTGAAACTCAAAGGTGAAGGGGAGAAATATCACAGCTGATAAAGCTGATAAAGAAAAGGCTGAATTGCTTAACAAATATTTATGCTCTGTGTTCACAGCTAAAGCGCCAGGAGTGGGACCACAGAAGACAAACGTGAATAGGAATGGAGGAATGGTAGACTCTGATCGATTTTCAGAGGGTTGTGTTTGTGAAAAGCTAGTTAAAATAAAGGTAGACGAATCAATGGGGCCAGATGGTGTACATCTGAGGGTGCTGAAAGAACTTAGGGAAGTTCTGGTGGCTCCGCTGATTGACATTTTCAATAAGTCTCTAGTCGGGAGTGGTACAAGAGGACTGGAGAAGGGCGGATATGGTCCCTCTCCACAAAACTGGAAGTAAGGAAGAAGTAGGGAATTGCAGGCTGGTAAGTCTGACTTCTGTGGTAAACAAATAATGGAAATGCTTTTAAAACAGAGAATGGTGAAGTTTCTGGAATCCTGTAGATTACAGGACCGGAGGCAACATGGATTCACTAGGAGTAGGTCTTGTCAGATAAATCTGATCAATTTCTTTGACTGGGTGATCAGAGAATTGGATAGAGAGAGTGTGCTAGATGTGGTGTATTTAGATTTTAGCAAAGCCTTTGACAGTGTTCCATACAGACGTCTAATAAATAAACTGAGTGCCCTCGGGATGGGTCCCAAAGTGATGGGCTGGGCCAAAAGTTGGTTGATTGGAAGGCAACAGAAGTTAGTGATCAATGGAGATCGCTCTGAGGAAAGGGATGTTACTAGTGGTGTGTCTTAAGGTTCTATTATTGGGCCTGCTCTTAACATTTTTATAAACGATATTGCTGAAGGGCTGTCAGGTAAGATTTGCCTCTTTGTGGATGATACCAAAATCTGCAATAGAGTAGACATGCAGGATGGTATGAATAACATGAAGAAAGACCTGGTGAAGCTTGAAGTATGGTCTGAAATTTGGCATCTAAAATTTAATGCTAAGAAATGCAAGGTCATGCATTTGGACTGCAAAAACCTGAGGGAACAGTATAGTTCAGGGGGTGAAGAACTTATGTGCACGACGGAAGAGCGAGACTTGGGTGTGATTGTATGTGATGAAATTATGGTGGCCAAATAGGTTGAAAAGGTGATAGCGAAAGCTAGAAGGATGCTAGGGTGTATAGGGAGAGGTATGACCAGTAGGAAACAGGAGGTATTGATGCTTCCTGTATAAGACTTTGGTAAGACCTCATTTAGAATATTGTGTACAATTCTGGAGGCTACACCTTCAAAAAGATATAAAAAGGATGGAGTTGGTCCAGAGGAAGGCTATTAAAATGGTGTGTGGCCTTTGTCATAAGGCGTATGGGGACAGTTTAAAGATCTTGATTTGTATACTTTGAAGGAAAGGCGGGAGAGGGGAGATATGATAGAGATGTTTAAACACCTATGTGATGTAAATGTGCATGAGTTGAGTCTCTTTCATGTGAAAGAAAGCTCTGGAATGAGAGGGCATAGGATGAAGTTAAGAGGTGATAGGCTCAAGAGTAATCTAAGGGAATTCTTTTTTATGGAAAGGGTGGTATGAACAGTCTCCTGGAAGATGTGGTGGAAACAGAGACTGTGTCTGAATTCAAGAAAGCCTGGGATAGGCAGGTGGGATCTCTTAGAGAGATGAAGAGATAATAGTTACTGTAGATGGGCCATTTGGCCTTTATCTGCCATCATGTTTTTATGTTTCTATTAATTACACTCTACCCGATTAACCTACAACCAAAGTTCATGTACTTTGATCAAAAATCTTCATGAACCACATCACTTCCTATTGTACATCACGATTCTTATTGTGAACCATATTGAATCCTAGTTGAAAATTGCGGTATATAGGAAAATGTATGGTATGGTATGGTAAGATGCTCGGTCAACTTGTAACTCACTGCTATCTTTTTCTGAACTTGCAGCACATTTTGTTATTCCCATGACTCAGGAATTTAGATGATTTCAAGTATTGCACAAAAAAACACAAAATGTAAATCAAAACACAAAAAGTAGAAAAGCCACAAAATATCTGGATGAAACTAAGAATCTACAAGAAAAACTAAATTTATTGAATACAGCATAGTCCAGATGTTAATTGGTATATAATAGGACCTAACAAGGTCCATATTTCAGCAGCTTTTGCCTTCCTCAGGAGTCCTTAAGAAAGTGAAATCACAAAAATAGTTTGCACAATAATGTATTTAAGACAATACTGAACACAGAAAGGTGAGATTGATGTATGTGTAACATATATTATATGATATTGTTATGCATTACACTTTATTTTGGGCATACAGAGGTGAGATTGGGGTACATGCAACATGCATTGCATAATATAATTGTACATAGTACACTATGCTTCTTAATTTTTTAAAAATGGTCAGATATGGTATGATAAAAGAGCGTACAATGTGGATATCCCACCAAAGATGAATATTTAATCACATTTTGGGGCTCATTGTCAAAAAAGATAGACGCCCAAACCACAGCACTTGGATGTCTTGCTAGTCAAAATATCTAAATGCGCATTCTCAAAATAGACTTTCTAGATGTCTTTCTGGTCATTTTGTCTTCAGTGCATCTAAGTCTTAAGGGAGGCGTGTTTTTGGTGGGCTAGGGGTAGGCTTAGGACTTGTGACCCTGGGCAAGTCACTTAATCCTCCATAGCCCCAGGTACGTTAGATAGATTGTGAGCCCACCGGGACAGATAGGGAAAATGCTTGAGTACCTGATTGTAAAAACCGCTTAGATAACCTTGATAGGCGGTATATAAAATCTAATAAACTTGAAACTTGAAACTTGACATTCCACAGGCATGAACCTTTAACAAAACATCTAGGGCTTTTTTTTTTTAGACGTTTGGAGCTAGACCTGCTAAAAAGGTGCCTGATCTGATTCCCTTCCACCACACAAAGATGTTAAAGAAAACGTACAATCTAGTCTGTATTAGTCTGTTTTCAGCCCAACCAACCAACTTCTTAAATTCTGAGCATTATTTTACTAAGCTGCGATAATGGTTTTAGTGCATGCTTAGAGCATGCTAAATTGCCACACGTGCTAGACGCTAATGTCAGCATTGAACTGGCGTTAATTCTAGCTGCGTAGCGCGGGTTTAGCACGCGTGAAAATTCTGCGTGCACTAAAAACGTTATCGCAGCCTTAGTAAAAGGAGCCCTAAGTTGGATTTTCAGGATAGCCCTAATGAAAATGCATGAGAGAGATCTGCATATAATGGAAATGCTAGGCATGCAAATTTGCTCCATGTATATTCATTAGGGTTATCCTGAAAACCGAACTGGCCTGGGGGTCCTCCAGGACAGGGTTGGGAACCACTGGTCTAGATCAGTGTTTTTCAACCTTTTTTGGGCAAAGGCACACTTGTTTCATGAAAAAAATCACGAGGCACACCACCATTAGAAAATGTTAAAAAATTTAACTCTGTGCCTATATTGACTATATATAAAGTAATTCTCTTGAATAGGAATCAAATAAACACAAAGAAAGTATTTTATAATGCTGCCACCGCCACTGGGGAATAGGCTGCCACTGCCGCCATCGGGAACAGGTCGGCACCGAGTTCTCCCTGCTTCTCTTCCCCGCGGGGCCGACCAACTCTCGCCACCCGTCGTCAATTCTAACGTCGGAGAGGATGTTCTAGGCCAGCCAGGCAGCGATTGGCTGGCTCAGAACATCCTCTCTGATGTCAGAATTGACGCGAGTGGTGAGAGTTGGCCGGCCCCACAGGGAAAAGCAGGGAGAACTTGGCGCCGGCCTGTTCCCGATGGCGGCGGTGGCACTCAAGTGGCTAAAGAGCCGCAGTTTGACGGCCTAGGGACAACACTGGAGGGTGGCCATCTGTGCACCCCCTTGGGACATAAACCCGGGGTGGGGCAGACCGCCCCCCCCACCCTGGTATGCCACTATCTGTACCTCACTCCCTCCCTATGACCAAAAATTCTCCTTTCTTCTATTCCCCGTGTACACAACCATCTCTTTCCCTCCCTTCCTCTCTCCAAAGTCCATGCCTTCTGTGTCCAAACACTCATTCCCTCCCCCACCTCAGCATCTCTTTCCCTCCCTTCCTCTCCCAAGTCCATTTCTTCTGTGTCCAAAAACGCATTCCCTCCCCCACCTCAGCATCTCTTTCCCTCCCTTCCTCTCTCCCAAGTCCATTTCTTCTGTGTCCAAAAACGCATTCCCTCCCCCACCTCAGCATCTCTTTCCCTCCCTTCCTCTCTCCCAAGTCCATTTCTTCTGTGTCCAAAAACGCATTCCCTCCCCCACCTCAGCATCTCTTTCCCTCCCTTCCTCTCTCCCAAGTCCATGCCTTCTGTGTCCAAAAACCCATTCCCTCCCCCACCTCAGCATCTCTTTCCCTCCCTTCCTCTCTCCCAAGTTCATGCCTTGTGTCCAAAACGCACTCCCTCCCCCCTTTTGTGTTCCGTGTTTGCCTCCCAGCCCATCTTTGCAACTTTCTCAGCAAAACGAAGCTCAAGCCGCGAGGCTTGTCTTCTGCTTCCTGCCTGCCCTGCCGCGCACAAATAGCCGAACGGAAGTATTCTCCGACGTCAGCGCTGACATCAGGGAACGCTTGCAATCGGCTATATGTTAGCTGCAGGGCAGGCAGGAACAGAAGATGAGCCTCGCGGCTCGAGATGTATTGAACTCCGCGGGTCCCCCGTCCAGCTCTCTCATGTCCACGTGGGGCGGACCGCCCCTCTCCCTAGACTGGTGGTACTGCCCTGATGGCGGCCCTGACCGTACGGCACACCAGGCAACATCTCGCGGCACACTAGTATGCCGCGGAACAGCGGTTGAAAAACACTGGTCTAGATAGTGGACTTTGCCATTTTTATCAGCACATTTCCCTTTCCAGGCAAACTTATTTTCACCTTCCCATGTCTAGGACATCCTAAGCTGTCATGGGAGGAAACTTCTCCTCGGACAGAGCAAAGCCATTTATGGCTCACAAAGTTAATGCACCTTGTTTCACCTTGTCAAGCTCACTGGTTCAAATCCTACTCTCACCTTCACTCATTTTAACAGCATCTTAACAGCTCTCATAAGTGGTGAACTTTGCTGGTTTTCATCAGCATTCTGCAGTTTGCAGGCACAGGTGCATCAGAGTCATTCATCTGGTCTCAGCTACAAGCCATTGTGGTAGGAATGTATTTCTTTTTATGCAGTATCTGCACAGGGCAACAGGTATAAGAGTTTACTAAAACTTCAGAGGGCTTGGACAGGTATTGAAGGAAGGAAGGATACCATGCAGGAAGATAGCTGGGAAGACTCACGGGATCTCAGGCAAGACAGATTTAAAGGGACACAAGAGGGAAGGAAATGCAAGAAAGGAACAGGCTGCAAACTCAAGTGTATGTACACAAACGCAAGGAGCATAAGGAACAAGATGGGTGAATTAGAAGCTATGACACAAAAGGATAACTTTGACATCATCGGCATCATGGAAACATGGTGGACCGAAGAAAACGTCTGGGACACTGTGCTACCGGGATACAAACTATATCACAGAGACAGAGTGGGTCAAAAAGAGTGGATCAAAAAGAGGGAATCAAATCTACTGGAGACAACACACCTGAAATGACAAATAAGTTAGAGTCTTTATGGGTCAAAATTCCAGGAGCCAATGAATTGGAAATGAAGATCAGCATCTACTATCGACCCCCGGGGCAGTCTGAAGAAATTGATGGAGAAATGATAGATGAGATCAAATGCAACTGCAAGAGAGGCAACGCTGTTATCATGAGTGATTTCAACTATCCGGGAATAGACTGGAACCTAGGCACCTCCGGCTGCGGAAGGGAGACCAAGTTCCTGGATGCTGTAGGCGATTGCTTCCTGGAACAACTTGTCAAGGAAAACACGAGAGGAAATGCAATTCTGGATCTAATTCTAAATGGACTACGAGGACAGGCGCAAGATGTAGAAGTAGAGGGGATGCTGGGAACCAGTGATCACAATATGATCCACTTCGACATGGATGCAGGGGTGAAACATTGTTCCAAAGTGACAGCCATGGCACTAAACTTCCGAAAAGGGAATTACGAAGGGATGAGACTCATGGTGGGGAAGAAGATCAAGAAGAGGATAAGCACTGTAAAAATGCTAGAGCAGGCATGGTCCCTTTTTAAGGACACAGTCACTGAGGCGCAAAATCTATATATACCGCTTATCAACAAGGGATCCAAGAGGAAAAAAAACAAAGAATTGGTGTGGCTCACTGTAGTGGTGAAGGAAGCGATCAGAGACAAGAAGACTTTGTTTAAGGAATGGAAAAGGTCAAAAACGGATGAAAACTGGAAAAAGCACAAATAGCATCAATGCAGGTACCATAAAGCAGTAAAAGGGGCCAAAAGAGAGGAAAAAATAGCCAAGGAGGTAAAAAACTTCAAGCCGTTCTTTCGATATATCGATATATTAAGGGAAGCGGTGGGACCGTTGGATGATCATGGAATAAAGGGAGTGCTATAGGAGGACAAAGCCATCGCCGATAAACTGAACACATGTTTTGCGTCTGTATTTACCAAAGAGGATATACACAACATACTGGAACCCAACAGGCTATACGCTGTAGGCGAAGACGGGAAACTGACAAGGTTGACGGTCAGTCTAGAAAGAAGTATGTAGGCAGATTGATAGGCTTAAGAGCGACAAATCCCCGGGACCGGATGGCATCCATCCGAGGGACATTAACGAACTGAAAGGGACTATGGCTGAACTGCTTCAACTAATAGCTAATATGTCAATCAAATTGGGAAAGATTCCGGAAGACTGGAAGGTGGCGAATGTTATTCAGATCTTCAAAAAAGGTTCAAGGGGAGATCCAGGAAACTACAGACCAGTGAGTCTGACCTCAGTCCCGGGAAAGATGGTAGAGGTGCTGATAGAAGACCCCATCATCGATCACCTTGACGGCCACAATCTGATGAGGACCAGTCAGCATGGCTTCAGCAAAGGACGATCTTGCTTGACGAACTTGCTGCACTTCTTCGAGGGAGTAAACAGGCAGATAGACAAGGGTGACCCTGTCGACATTATATATCTGGATTTTCAGAAGGCGTTCGACAAGGTTCCGCATGAACGACTACTTTGGAAAATTGAGAGCCAAGGAATAGAGGGTGAAACACTCACGTGGATTAAAAACTGGCTAGCAGATAGGAAACAGAGAGTGGGGGTAAATGGACGATACTCGGACTAGAAGAACGTCACCAGTGTGGTGCCGCAGGGCTTGGTGCTTGGACCCGTGCTGTTCAACATATTCATAAATGATCTGGAAATGGGTACGACGAGTGAGGTGATTAAATTTGCAGACAATACGAAGTTATTCAGAGTAGTGAAGATGCAGGGTGATTGTGAAGATCTGCAATGCGACATAACCACGCTCGAGAAATGGGCAGTAACATGGTAAATGAGGTTCAACATGGATAGGTGTAGGTAATGCATGTCGGTATCAAAAATCCCATACACGAATACAGGATATCCAGTGTGGTACTTGGAGAGACCCCCCCAGAAAAGAGACTTGGGAGTACTGGGCAACAAGTCAATGAAGCTGTTTGCGCAATGCACGGCGGCGGTGATAAGGGCGAACAAAATGCTAGGAATGATTAAGAACAGGATCACAAGCAGATTGGAGAAGGTTATCATGCCACTGTACTGGGCCATGGTATGCCCTCACCTGGAATACTGCATCCAGCACTGGTTGCCGTATATGAAGAAGGACATGGTACTACTATAAAGGGTCCAGAGAAGAACAACTAAAATGGTTAAGGGGTTGGAGGAGTTGCTGTACAGTGAAAGATTAGAGAAGCTGGGCCTATTTACCCTTGAAAAGAGGAGACTGAGAGGGGACATGATTGAAACATTCAAGATAATGAAGGGAATAGACTTAGTAGATAAAGGCAGGTTGTTCACCCTCTCCAAGGTAGAGATAATGAGAAGGCACTCTCTAAAGTTGAAAGGAGATAGATTTCATACAAATGTAAGGAAGTTCTTCTTCACCCAGAGAGTGGTAGAGAACTGGAATGCTCTTCCTGAGTCTGTTATAAGGGAAAACACCCTCCAGGGATTCAAGACAAGGTTGGACAAGTTCCTGCTGAACCAGAATGAACGCAGATAGGGCTGGTCTCATTTAGGGCACTGGTCTTTGACCTAGGGGCCGCCACGTGAGTGGACTGCTGGGCGCGATGGACTACTGGTCTGACCCAGCAGCGGCAATTCTTATGTTCTTATTACTGTTGGTAAATTCAGCTTGGCTGGTTTTGGTTTCATGCCTAAGGAGTGTGTGTTGGTGTGTGTGTGTCTGTGTGTGTGTGGGGGGGGGGGGGGGGTTAGGATGAGAGAGAACAGGCTGCTTTAGACATCTGCGAATTGCTGCAGATCATTTTAAAGATCAACTCAAATATGTTTAAGCAAAGGAATGGCTAAAGAGTTTGAAGGTTTTCTGGTAGAAAAATGAATATCAAATATTTGCTAACCACACTCAAGACTTGAACTCCTGAAGTATGGAAGATAAAAGCAGTGCCTTAAGGCATAGAGATATAGAGGGAACTTTGTTTAGAATTTGGTAACAGGAGCCTCTAGAGACCAAGCAGATGACAAATGGCTTCTTGTAAAAGCTTTGAGAGTTGAAGGAAATGATTAAAAGTCAGTATAGCTGTGTTTGGCCAAACTACACCCAAAGCACGCCCAATCAGATTTGAAAGTTTTCTGGTGGGAAGTCCTAACGGTGCCTCATGTACTTCAGCTGACACAATACTCATTTTAATAAAAATTACAAGCTACAGAACAATCAAATCTCATTTTCATCTCAAACAGCACAATATTAGCAATACTAGAAGCAATCAATTCCAAAAGTGGAGTTTGCATTTGATAAAAACAGCAGTATTTGACTCCATATCACATTTATTCAACCATACTTGAGATTCTGGCTTTTGGGACAATGAAAACAGTGCTTTAAGCCATTGAGCTAACAGTCTTTTGTCTCATCTAACTGTGATATGATAGCTAAGCAGATGATACATATGCAGGTCAGTAAGCTATGATATGACAGGGGAATCAGAGAAACTGGAGTGGAAGGTGGTGTAGCTCAATGAGTACAAGCTCTGTGCTGATCTAGCAGAGGTTGTGAGTTCAACTCTTGGCCTGTCTTTTACTTGTGGCATTGTACCTTGCAGGTGCACCTTGATGATCTCACAATGAGGTCAGCATTGTACAGCTGCACACCTCCCTTTGCAATGAACTAGAAGCCACATTCAGGTCTGTTCTGTGTGTTATTCTGTTTTTAACCTTGGCCAAATGAAGTTATGGGCTTTTTCTTTGCTTTGAAGAATGAGCTGATTGTAGCAATGTTTATGAGAAAGAGAGTGTTATTTAGAGCAAGGAACCTAAAGCTGTGATTTTCATGTGCTGCAATTAGCTAATAACATTGCTTCTTTAGGCAATTTTAAATTCAATATGCTTGTAGGAATGTGTCCTGTTTATGTGGTGCCTGAACAACAAAATAAAAATCCCTGAACTGTATTTAAAAGATCACTTTGGAAACATCTAAAAACATCTCTCATATAACGTCTATGGGATGCCCAGCGAAAGCTCATTGGATGACCTAGGCTGCCTAAATAGCATGTATCCTTCTAAAGTCTTTCTGAAGCTTAAACCACATCTATCTAAAGCCTATACTTTGCTCAAACTTCTATGCTTTACACTTCTTATAGCAGCTAATTTTACCATTACTATACAAGTTTCTGTGTAACACAGGAGTGATGCTTACACCCTTCTATGCTGATGTTTTCAGTTCAACTCCCAATCAGTACCTCTCAATCAAAAAGTAATATTATACTTATCCTTTTAAACATGACATACTTTGTTACTTTTTTTGTTTTTATACTGTTGAAATATACAGTTCTGAAATAATAAAGAAAAAGGATTTAACAGGGCAGTGAGATCCACCTTGTTCTGTCTCCTAGCAGAATTAACTGCCATTAACTACCTATAAGGAGCAGTATAATCAAATCAGAATTGATATTTTTGTATGGCTCATTCTGTAGCACAGTGGATTAGGTGCAGTTTACAGAATCGGGGCCTTTGTGTTCAAAGGCTGTAGCTTAGTCTCATTATACATGACTCTTGGTTCATTGTGGTTACAAGGCCTGTGCCTTATTAGGAGTTGACATTAATTCTGCGAACACATTCTTAAAGTAACATTTTTTATACAAGGAACAAAATAATTAATGGCTAATTGCTTGCAGATTTTATCTACATGTATTTTCTGTCAGAGGTGAGAAACAGGATCAAACAGGAGCAGGTTTAAAAATATGTTGTTCTAGTAGCCAAATGTGTTCCAGTAGAGAGATGGAGAAGGAATCAAACATGACAACTGGAAAGAGGATAAAAGATAAGATTAAAGTTGTACTCAAAAGAAAAGCAAAAACACAAAAGAGCTTGCTAGTGAGTTTACTTTCAGCATTTTGAAGCAACATGTATTTCACCTGTGAAGAACAATTCTATCATTTATTCTGAAAACTGCTGTGATCTGTTTATCTAAGGGGTATGGCAAATTTTAATAAACACTAATACATCTAAAATGGTGGAAGTGGGTAAATAAATAATTATAAATATAGATGCTCCACTTTTTAAATTGAGAGCACTATCTCAACGGAAGAAAAGCCTCAGGTTTATTTTGGTAGAGCATAAATGTTCAGACCTTCTCCACACACATCATTGGCAAAAACTTTCAAGGAGAATGTGCTACTGCCACTGTTAAATCTTAGTGCAGGACTGAGATGTAAAGCTGCCAGCTGTGCTGTAAAGTTACGAGTGGTGTCTTAAACAACAGCCAACGTTTCACTGTGTAAAACCACAGTTTGGATTGCTTGCTTACTGCGTCATGTCAGGATGCTGGTGAGATCGAGTACGCAAGCAATCCAAACTGTGTGAGAAAGTGAAAGTCGATAAGCCCTGAAGAAACGGTTTTACATCATGAAACGTTGGCTATTGTTTAAGACACCATCAAGTGTGAGTATCATCTTCAATGGACTCTGTACCCCACATAAACTACTTGCTCCAAAATTTTATTTTGTAGGATGGGGCAGACTCACTATAAACTGCAGTCATGCGTTCATGGATCTCCTTTGGCCTTTTCCCTTCTTTTGTGAGAAATTCTATCAGTGAATAGTGCTCTGAATCTACCAGTTTCTTACTTGATTCGCACGAGAACTCTCCTCACATCCTCTCTCATGGAATGTTAGACTCGCACTGAGCCGCAACTGTGCATAAATAACCTTGAGACATGTCAAGATGCACAGACTTGTTTCAACACACTTGCTACTTTCTCTTATACTCAGGTAGATAAATTTTTGAATGCTCCTTGTATATTGTAGCTATGACAAAAATGTTTGAAAAACAGGGCCCTAAGTTTTGTGGAACAAAAATGGTTTATGAAGAGCCACTTATCATATTAATTAGTCTCC
Source organism: Geotrypetes seraphini (assembly GCF_902459505.1). Taxonomy (NCBI): domain Eukaryota; kingdom Metazoa; phylum Chordata; class Amphibia; order Gymnophiona; family Dermophiidae; genus Geotrypetes; species Geotrypetes seraphini. Next base: position 304,726,011 of record NC_047086.1, on the reverse strand, counting down.
TGTTTTAACTATAAGAAGTTCTTGTATTTAGTGCTTTATTGAACTAGTACATTAACTTCTCCATCGTGATTCATACATCCAGAGTCCTTTCCTGTTTGGGATTTAATTGTACAGATGCTGTATCAAAGTATTTGAGAAAAACAGCAGAAAGAAAATCTCAGCCACTAACCAAACTTGGGATAATGTAATCCAAAACCACATACTAGCCTGAAATCTTCTCAATCTGGAGCCAAAATTTGCAGATGCATGTGTTGCATTCACGTGGTTTTCATTTGAACATATTGTGAGGAGTAGTGGTTTTGCAGCACTCTTAAATGAAAGCCATGTGAGCATCCATTAGAAATTCCATCAGAAACCTTGTTTGTCCTTTAGTTTTTAACACAGTGAAACTGTGTAAGTGCTGTTAAGTCTGTGACCATAAACGTTAAAGATGATGGCTAGGTTAGCTAGACCAGTGGTTCCCAACCCTGTCCTGGAGTACCATCAGCCAGTCAGGTTTTTGGGATAACCCTAATGAATATGCATGAGAGAGACTTGCATATAATGAAGGTGACAGGCATACAAATCTGTCCCATGTATATTCATTAGGGCTAATCTGAAAACCTGACTGGCTGGTGGTCCTCCAGGACAGGGTTGGGAATCACTAAGCTAGACAGTGATAACAGGCTTTTTTTCTGTGCCCCATGGATCTGAAAACTTCTCTAGGGGTCAATAGAAATATTGCTGCAGGTTTAAATTTGACCTTTGTTTCTTCTAATCTGGATTGGGTTAAATCTACACAGAAATCTTTTGAATTCAATGCAATACTAATATAACTCTTCTTTGGATGGTAGATGGGTTCTAAACCCCTCCTGGGTTACTTGTTTCTAAGTAGGAAATGACCAAGCAGATTTTTTTTAAACTCTAGCCAAACTGAATTGGTATAGTGAACCGCAAAAGATGTTTCACACACTGGACAGGGCTGGCTAGACCTTTCTGTGGATAAATGCCTCCCCTGAGAATTGATGCAGTGAGTTCAGACCATTTTTAGTTAGTGTAATTTAAAAAAAAAAATCTTTTTTTTTTTTTTTTTTTACAGAAGAAAAGATTGCTTCACACACATCTCACAATGTAACACCAGCATCACAATGTTGAAGTTCCTCCCCTTAGACATTTTTAGTAAATCATCTAAACCAGTGTTTCTTAAACCTGTCCTGGGTAACTCCCAACTAGTTGGATTGTCCAGCTATCCCTAATGAATATGCATGAGACAGATATGCATATAATAGCATCTTGTTTGCTTTTTTGGCCATTGCTGCAAATTGGGCGGAAGCTTCATCGAATTGTCTACAACAATGTTTCTCAAACTTTCTCGAACCAGGGCACACTATAGATAGTGGCCACGGCTTGAGGCACCCAGAAGTGCACGGACGTTGCCTTGATAACATCACACATTGGCTCTGAGACAACAGTAGGGGGTCGGAGAGAAGGAGAAGCACTGGCGCCAGCTGATTTCCTACAGCAGTGTTTCTCAAGTACTTCAAGCAAAGTACCCTTTAAGTCTAACAAATATCAACTGAGTACCCCAACCACAAACCTCCCTAGGCCCACCTAAGCTCTGCCCCAGATCCCATCCCCTTTACTAATTGTAATGCAATTTTTTCCATTCATTTTTCATATACACACAATATACACAGCAGATATAAATTCTAAAAACTGACACATTTCAATCACTATATTGAAAATAAAATCATTTTACCTACCGGCGATCCTCTGCAGGCTGCTGTAATTAGCTTTAAAGGTGAGACCGGGAGGACAGGAGGGAAGCCGGAGAATGCTAGAGAGAAGGGGGAAACATGCAGGCCTTCTCATGCGCTTCATCCTACCTAAACTTCAGGAAACTACTAAAAACGAATCTATTCGCCCGATTTACAACCCAAGACCTCAAAGCCCTACCCATGGCCCCTCTTATCTAACCATGTCCTGTTCCCATGAAACTACTTCCCATTAAACTGCATCTTCTTCTGCTGATTTTACCCTTTTTTTTGATACCTTTCTCAGATTGTCTTGACCTTCTTCACTGTACGTTTTTGCTCTGATGTACCTATTTTCTCTGATTGTACCATTTTCGCTGATTGTTCCTACTTTTCTCTGTTTGTACCATTTTCACTGATTGTACCATTTTCGCTGATTGTTCCTATTTTTTCTGTTTGTACCATTTGCTCCAGTACCTATTTTCTCTGATTGTACCATTGTACCATTTTCTCTGATTGTCCAGTCCTTCTTCGTTGTAAACCGCCTCAAACTACTATGGCTTTGGCGGTATATAAGAAATAAAATTATTATTATTATTCTCTTCCTCCTCAGCGGCACACTTGGAATCTCAGGAGGCACACTCGGCATACAGTTTGAGATACACTGGTCTACAATGACATCTGAAGCACTCAAAGAGCCTGGTATCTCCTTTTAGTTTCACTTTCAGGGGAGAGGGAGGGGGATAGCAATCACTGGGGAATTAAGGAGGTGTCACAAATTCATTCTTCCAGTGGTCATCTGCTCAATAAGAATACCTTTTTCTACCTGGATGTGACTGAAACAGATCTAATCTATGGTGTTCGTCATTATAGACTTGGATGTTTCCTCCTGTTGGTAATCACTGTTGGATGTCCTGATTTTGGATCTTCCCTAGACCCACCCAAAACACACCCACAACATGCCCCCTTGTTGATTGGACATACTACAATGCTAGATGTCCCTTTTCTGCTTTTGCAAAATTGAGATTTGGATGTTTGAAACAAATGGATGTCCATTTGGACATTTTGAAATATCCATATACTTTGAAAATAAGCTCCTTTGTGTCTCTGATCAGTGGTGTAGTGAAGGTAAGAGATGCTTGGGGCAGTAGCACTCCCTTCACCCTTATCTCTGCCCCCCACTCCTTCTGCGCGCTTTTGCTCCTTCACTTCCCGTCATGCCACACTTGTACTCTCCCTTCCCCTATACCTATTTAAATCTTTGCCAGCGCGAGCAGCTTCTCCGACCTGCTGCTCGTGCCGGTGTTGGCTTTCCCTCTGATGTCACTTCCTGGCTTCATGACCTGGAAGTGATTTCAGAGGGAGCCAGGCTGGCATGAGCAGCAGGCCAGAGAATTTGCTTGCATTCGTGAAGATTTAAATAGGTATGGGGAGGGGGAGAAGGGAGGGCACGAACATGGCATGGGGGGCCGGAGAGGTGCTGGCTCCCCCATCAAGACAGCAATCGGGGCGGTTCACCCAGTCAGCCCCTCTCTTACTATGCCACTATCCCTGAGATGAATTCTTTCCAAAGTTACACCACAGAGTTAATTTTTCAGCTTCTCTTTTGCAAAAGCACATGTAGCACCTTGTTACAATTTCTAACTCTTGCAATAAGCCACTGCTTGCCCTGGATTGGTAGCATGGAATGCTGCTACTCTTTGAATTTTTGCCAGGTTCTAGTGACCTGGATTGGCCACTGTGAGAACAGGCTTCTGGGATTGATGGACTATTGGTCTGACCCAGTAAGGCTATTCTTATGTTCTTAAGTGTAGAGCAGGAACATATGTACGGTAATTTAACTGTCAATGTCAAAAAGGCATTACTGAGGTGGGATTAAGTTAGGAGATGCATATAGAAGGAGTAATTTTATAACAGGGTGTCCAGACAGGAAAAGCCCATAGGCACATAAGTTGCCCTTGTTTTATAAGTCAACAAGTGCATCCATGTTCCTCTCTAAAATTAGGATTGGAAGGCGCATGCATTTCCATCTGCTCCAAGGTTGGGTGTTGGCTGATTACTCATGTGTCATGCCACTTGGAGTGTCATTGCACCTAACATGACATTTCACATATGTTTTAATTGCCAGGTAATTTGCAAAGGTGCCATGTTGTTCAGCATAAACCTTAACACCATTAGTGCTATAAATTCTACCTTGTACAATACTGATGCAGCTGTAGGTTCAACTTCAGCAGGATCTTCAGTATGCCAGTGAAGTAATCTAACTTCTGCAGCTGAGATCGTCATTGATCCACACACTGTAGTGGACCAGAATTGCTGTTTATGTTTTTAACTTTATATATATATATATATATATATGGAGGGGCATAATCGAAAGGGACGTCTAAGTCCATTTACGTCCATCTCACAAGTCGTCCAAAGTAAAAAATCAGCATAAGACACTTTTTCTAAAGATACGTCCAACTTTTTTTTTGTTTCGAAAATCGTCTAATTATATGTCCTGCTGATCTGATCGTCCAAGCCACTAAATCGTCTATCTTTATATCACATTTTTGTCCAAATTTCCGTCCAAGTCCAAAATGCCTAGAACAAGCCCTGTTTGACGTGGTAGGGGTCTGCAAAGTGATGGACTGCACACCTAGACATGCCACCTAAATAGTGGGGTACCTTACAGGGCACTGCTATGAACTTCACAAAAAGGGTGCCATGTCTTCTCCTCCCTACAGCTCCCTTAAAGGTGACGGTGAGCCCCTCAAACCACCTCCAGAATCCCCTAGACCCACTTATCTACCACCCCAATAGCCATTATGGCTGCAGGAGCCACTTATATGCCAGTACAAAAGGGTTTGGGGGGTGTATAGGGGAGTGCACATGTTTAAGTATCAATGCAGTGATTACAGGGGCTTATTAGCATGGGTCCTCCTCTCCATAAGTCCCTAACCCACCCCCAAAACGACTTAAGCTGCCTCTGGGCTGGATGACTAGGCTTTTCTATGCCAGGCGGCCAGGTGATGATGGTCTGGAGGCTGAATTTTAAAGTTATGATTAAAATTTTTATGGGGTGGGAGGGGGATTGGTGATCACTGGGGTAATGTGTGGGGGTCTGTTTTATATGTTTGCAGTGCTTATCTGGTGACTTTAGCTGGGTTTTTGTGACTTAGACCATGTTTTACATGGTCTAAGTCACAACATCCAAGTTCCATCTAGGCTCTGTTGTAAAACTTTCGGTTATACATGCTGTACGACTAAGTCTAAGCCGGCCCACGTCCCGCCCAACTCCCACCCTCGACACGCCTCCCGAAACGCCCCGTTTAGCTTTGGTCGTTCAGCGGCACTATGAAGGCCTAGGTCGTATAGAAATACATCCAAAACCTGTTTTTATTATCAGCACTTGGACGTTTATGGGAAATGTTCATCCAAGTGCCGACTTAGGCCGGTTTTTGGATGGTTTTCTCTTTCGATTATGAGCCTCCTATTCTTTTAATACACCCATGTGTTTCATTTTATCATTTTAAATCTTATTGTTTTATAATCAAGCTATGCTTCATTGTTGCAACTTCAACAGTATTGTGCAAGGTGGAATTTATAGCACTAATGGTGTTAAGGTTTATGCTGAGGTAATTTGCAACACATAACAGTACTATAAGTTAACTATTCTATATCCTATGAAGATATTGCATTTTTTCCAAGGAAAGTAATAAAGTGAAGAGTAGTATTTAATAAATGAAACTGACATTGCTGGTAATGTACAATGTAATATTCATATTTCTTCAGCAGGAATACCATTATAAAAGTGAGCTTTCTTCAGTTCATTTATAGAAAATTCATTCCCTCAGAGATTATGTGCTGAATTTGCTCTCTGATGTTCACCTTTTCCAGGATGCATCTGACCACAAGAGTACACTCCTATGATCTCACCATTTATTTACCTTGATATGAATCGTCAATTACCATCTCAATATGGCGTGATTTCTGGCCTCTTTGAGTGTGAATATTGATTGTCGACTCTGGGGCTGAGTGGAGAAAGGTGCAAAGAATACTGGGAGACTTTGGTGTAAAATAATTAAATATCTAAGGATAATGCAATGAAAGGCTGGAAAACTGTAAGCATTAGAGATAGATGCCATTTGGGAAATAATACAATAAAATTCGCTGTTGTGGCTGATATGAAAAAGTTGTATTTCATGTTTATATTGCTTAGGACTATAGTTGAGTATCTGAAATCAAAAGCAATAAAATATACTTTAAAAAAAATGTAATTGTCACCTAGCTGTATAAAGATGCAAGTGTACTGTGGGCACATGATTTTTTTTTTTTTTGCTGAAATAATAGCATTTACCCTATTACTGGGAATGGTGGGAAGAATTGGACTGGGGCTAGAGCAATGGGTACCAATCTAGGGTTTAAGTTGTTTATTGTGATTTAATATATTATCTTTCATATGGGAATATAGCAAAGCAGTTTACAAAGCATGTATATAGGACAAAAGAAGAGAACTTCATAATTCAGATATGATAGCCAATGAAAGGAAAGAGCAGAAGAAAGAAATGCACAGAAGGAAAAGAATCTCATAGTTCAGTGGGATAACCAGAAAAAAGGAAGGGAAACAGCCCCAAACTACTTCCTGTACGAGTACAAGGGGCCGCTGAAAAGTTCTCAGCTCAACCAAGAGAATAATGTGGAGCCATGAATCTTACAAGTTATTCCACACTTCTCTTGACACTTTTCGTTTCAATGAGGCAAAGGCATCTAGTAAATGGGCACAAGTATAGGGACACCAAATCATTGTGACATCACTGATGAGTTGGCTTTTAGGCATTGGTGGAATGAGGCATTATGACATCACAATATGAGGGGCCACTGAAAGTTCTCAGCCCAGCCAAGAAGAGAATGATGTGAAGCCATGAAACTTACAAGTTATTCCACACTTTTCGTTTCAAGAATGATATGAAACAAAACAAAAAGTGTCAAGAAAAGTGTGGAATAACTTGTAAGTTTCATGGTTCCACATCATTCTCTTCTTGGTTGAGCTGAGAACTTTTAAGTGGCCCCTTGTACTCCTTGTGATCTTAAAAATCTCTATACAGGTATTTCCTGTGCTTTCAGGTATCTACTTACAGTTACAGGTGCTAATGACTACTAATGATATCATTATTTTACTGCAAGGCTGATTTTATACAATTGAACCTAGTTAGTATTAAACTGCTTTTCTGAGATACAAGCAAAGTGGTTTATATATTATACTGTATACAGATATTTTCTGTGTTCCTATAGGCTCACAATCTAAGGCCCCCTTTTACGAAGCCGCGTTAGGCTTTTTTATCACTGGCTGTGATAGTATTAGCTCCGACACTCATAGGAATTCCGTGGCAGGCGATTAAAAAGCCTAACACGGCTTCATAAAAGGGGGGATGGGGGGGTTGTATCTGGGCTGATGGAGATTTACCCAGGGTCACAAGGAGTCGCAGTGGTAGCACACATTGGTAACTCCAGATATTAGCATGTAAAGATTTTAGGGAAGGTATTTATTTTCTCTGGAAAAATAAATATTGCAAAATGCCTTGAGCTAAAGTTGGATAGGTGCTCTAAAAACTACAAAAGCATGCAATCATGTTCAAAAAGGCTATCCGCAATAATGTTCCCCTATAGATATTTCACAAGATACCATATAGTATTTCACTCTTTGGAATTTGCTTGCCATTAGAAAATATTTTGATTTTATATCATTTAAAATACTGGTTCAATCGTCCATTCTTTCAATATTAGATTATTGTAATGTTATTTATTTGGGCGCTCATAAAAAAACAACTAGTCGATTAAGGTTAATTCAAAACACAGCAATTCGTTTGATTTTTAAATTTAAAAAACATGATCACATCAGCTTATATTATCAAAAACTTCACTGGTTGCCGTTTGATGCTAGAGTTTAAATTTGGATGTATTTGCTGTAAAGTTTTATTTGGGTTAGCTCCATCTTATCTTGTTGCTCATTTTTGATTTTTTAAATGTAAAAAAAATATACATAGATCCAGTTGGTTTTATTTTCCTTCAGCAAAAACATGCCCCTTTAAGAAATTTTTAGATAGAACTCTGGCGTTTCAAGCAGGAGTAATGAATTCATGATTGAATGCTCTTATTACTCCAGCCCTCACTTATTATCAATTTTGGAAAGATTTTAAAACTTATCTATTTAAACAATACAATATTTAATGGATTTCAAAATTATCATGATAAGCAGGTTTTTTATTATTTGTATGGAATAATGTTTACAGTTGCTTATCTATTTTAGTATAAATAATCTGTATTGTGCATATTTTACTTTGAATGAGTTAGGGTTGTATTTTGTTAGTCAGTATCTTTTATTGAATTGTGTTATTTTCTTTTATAAGACATTGTTATTTGGATCTGTATTTTAATTACGTGTTGTAATTACTATTGTGTAAACCGCCAAGAACTGATGGTTTGACAATATATATATATATATAAAGGTATGTCATAAGGATGCTGTGTTACTGATATTATAGTAAATGCCAGTATCACAGCTGACATCCTACTGTATATGCATATTATATATTCATACTGGATTTCACCATCATGGCAGAATGATAAATGGAGTTTATGTCAGTAGAAGGATGAATAAATCTCTGCTCCCTTTGAAAATTGCTAAGAGGATTAAACAACGCTCTAGAGGAATCCAAGAAGGGAGGTAATTAAGCACTGTTGTAACCAGTATTGGGAAAGGACATTGTTTAAAAATATGACCTCAGGAATACAAGAGAGAGAGAGAGAAAAAAAGAAATACATACTGGTAAATGTTTCTGTCATTCGCTTTTTCTTTTCTATCTGTGAGTACATGTTTTGAGTTTTACCATCTCTGAGTAAGGTCTGTGTTTCAGAATCTCCACCATTTTGATAATCCTTTTCTAACTGGAGGTCAAAACTTGCATGATGCTGATACACATGCTTTGACACGCAGCTCCTGATTGGTAAGGCCTGATTGTAGTAGAGGAAGAGGTGATCGTAGCATACAGTAAGTGATTTCCTTCACTCGTCGGCACACCGGTTGCCCTCTCCTGCCCGGTCATTTGTGGTTGGAAAATACCACGAATGACCTTGACCGCGAACCACCAACCGTGAATTTACAGGGGAGCACTCTACTCGTATTTCTGATACTGCATTATGCCGTTGGTATTGCTACAGTTTAAAATTTCATGGTCTTGATTGTAGTTTATGTATATATTTGGTCATTTTACTATTTTATGCTACTAACACAATGTAAGTTGTTTATGTTAAGCTAACCTTTTGGACACCAACTTGGGTGAATCTCTTCAGAAAGGCAGCTAATAAATCCCAATTAAATAAAATAGAGAGACAAATCCAGGACATTGCTTTGAATCAGTAAGCTATAAGAGGTAATATAAGATCTTCAGATTTCAAGGATCTCTGTGAAGGCTCCTTCCCCTGTAATTAGTGCTGTCATCTTTCCATTATTAAATGCTCATACATTTTTAAATTTCATACAGTAAAACCAGGAAGTTTATTACCCAGTCACCTAATCATAGTATAATGCCTAGCAATTAAAAGAGCTTTATGAAAGACAGTTTTACAACATTTCTCCCTGGCAAAGCAGTTTTTAGCATGTCTAACAAGTGTAGTTATGCAATTCTGTTGGCATTACCTGACTGTTGAGTTACGAAATAGATTCATGGGTTCACGTTTCCTTTTTTTTTTTTACTTCATTTTCTCTCCTGAACGTGGACTAGTTTCAATTATATTTGGATTTAATCTTTTTTGTTTTAGAAATGTTGACTTTTACTCTTTTTCTTCTTTGTTTATTGTATTTTGAAAAAAAATTTTTGTTCAATAATTTTTATTAAAATTAGCATATTATACAATACAATGCATTAAAACTTGAATCAAGTGTATATAAAAAAGATAACAAAGAAACATACAATACAAACATCAAATAACAATACTCATTAATGCCATATTAGATACAACAGTAAAGACCATGTGGATGTACACCTCGCAAAACAAATCCTCATATTTTAACAGGTGAATTACTGTAATAATCTGTAATTTCTAATAACAAAAGAGATTCACTTTTTCCCAATAATCAAAGGTCTCTGGACAATCACATGCAATGAAATGCGGGATCAGTCTCTACTCTATGACACAAATTTGTCTCTGCTATACCTGCTTTTTACAAGCATGAGTTGATAGCAGAGCCACTTGTGTAATATCACTGTCTGTATACAGTCTTTTCCTCTGTAAACCACTCTGAACTATTTGTGGTATATAAAAATAAAGTTATTATTATTATTATTTAACTGTGGATTTCAAGAGGCATTCCTGAGGTAAGGTTATGTTGGGAGAGAAGTACACAAATGGAGAGGATAGTTTCTAGTTTATTATCATTTCTGGCCCACCTTTATCCAAGGCGGGTTACAAAATGTACATACATAATAAAAACAAATAAATGTACATAAACAACAATTAACAAAACAACTTGCCCATAACAATCAAACTTATCACCATGGTACAGAGTGCATATCTTCCTATCCATTGCATTAGTTATCACATCGCATTAAGTACCATATTTCATAGTACAAAATAGATGATTTAAAAAAAAAAAAATTTGTTTGAATTCTTGCAAATCTTTCAACTGTCGTAAATACATTGGTAACTTGTTCTACTCCATAGGTCTTGCACAAGACAACACACTTCTCCTAGTATTCTCATAATGAAGGCTTTTTGAAGATGGAACAAACAAACTTGCCTGCGTGGAAGATCTTAATTGTTTGTTGGAACATACAATGCCTGAAAGTCACATAAAAATACCTTGTTAAAGCAATACAGCTGAATAAAGTTAAAATATAACATAAAATCAAAGATTTTAATAATGAGGTAATTATAATCGCTTCCTTAGACCCCAATAATGGAGGGGGAGTTAAAGCCAGAATAAAGAGAAGTATCTTTCTTCAACATAAAGAAAACATAAAAAGGAAAGGCCTTAACATAAGTTTGCTAAATATTCCTTACACTGGTGTCGACTCTATCAAACTATCTTTTTCAGATCCAGCTGTATTGCTTTAAGAAGAAGTTTGTTTCTTGCAATGTTTTTGAAAAATGTTAAATAAATAAATAAATAAATAAAATAAAAATACCTAGGTGTCATTTGATTAAAACTCAAATAAACCATCAGCAATCGTTTGTATTTTACTCAAAACTCCATACGTATAACAGGGCACTCAAACAGGAAAGGTTTGGACATATATGTTGCATGTGTTTTATTAAAGCAATATGAACACCTTTGTACCTTAATAAAATTACTCCAGGTGAAATAGACAGCTAGTACTTTTTCATGGTGTGTGTGCGTGTGTATGTGTGTGTGAGATGTAGGATAAACAGAGGTTCCGTATATAGAATGAAAATGGAATAAATATACTGAGCACGTCCATTTACAGTAAAACTTAAATAGCTTTCATATTTTAAAGAATTTAAAAAAGAAGTGGAAAAGAGGTGATTAAACTTCATTGGGCATCAGTTACAACCCTTGAGATAAAAAAGGGGAAGGGATACCTCACACAAAATTGCAGGTACAACACTATCAACTTTCATGGTCAGACTGAATAGGCCTTAGCGGTCTTTATCTGCCGCCATTTACTATGGGGTAAATATTAACTTTTGACAGTCAGCATTATTTTGGCCACCGGTGGTATTATCCTTGAATATTCAATGCTGGGCCATGTCGTTTAAAACCAATTAAGTAATTAAAAAAAAATAGGCACCTGCAAAGAACATTGTCAAAGACCCATTTATAGAGGTGCCCGCTGGTGCCTACGTCAAAAGCAGGCTATTAAGCCAAGAGTGAACGTTCAACCCTAAGCTATGCTTTACCCAGAGGTGACCTTGAAAACAGAAGTATAGCTTGAAAAAGTGGTTTATTGTGAGAATTAATGCAATAAAAATTACAGAGAAAAAAATTGGTACAACTGGTTAATGTATAACTGGAGGCAAACAGATATATTTCAAAACCTGATCAAATATCTAAATTCTGCTAGGCTCCTTTTCTCCTCTTACTTTATTAAATGTGTATTTACACAGTTTAAAAGTACATCAGTTCCTCAGATTTTAAACTCAGTAACTTTAAACTATAAATTAATCAAAGGAAAATTATATTACCCCAGTGTCTCTCTCAGATTGACACCCAAGCTTCACAGAAGTATGCTCACAAGAAGGAGGGAAAACCTCCAACCCCAACAGCTATAAAACCAGCCCCCATCCCTCAACACAGAGCCTTTTATATCCTAGATCACACAGCTATTTGAATGGAAAGTCCTCAAAATTTCATGTTCTTGTGTCCTAAGGCCAGCAGATGATGCAGTCTTCATGGGAGGGGGGGCAGGGGGGAGAGGGAAAAGAACCTTCATACCTGGCCCTTTCTGATTGCCCTAGGCTGGCTCTATCCCTCCAATCCGCTTAGGCGGTGCTTACCTTATTGATCCAGTTCAGACAGGCCATCAGTCCTTTTCCAGAAGTCAGTAGTTTAACTGGGTCATCACAAGCTTATAACCTTTAGATACCGGGTTGTATTGCCCAGAAACATGTGTCCCACGTTGGCTAGCTTTGGTTCTTTTCGAATGTGCACTGAATGGGGCTCCAAGTCAAATAGTGTGATTTAAAACAACAATAGAATAACAATCAAAGGTGAATGCCATTCAAAAAAATATCAATTAGGCTTCCATGTGGGCCAGTCAGCCATCTCAGAGAAAGACAACTTCCCCTGTCTTCCATTTTAAAGTTAACATCTAACTCAATATTCCTCTAGTATTCCAAAATTCATAAATCCTAACAGTTTGCATCAGAAGTGGACATAGACACTGGTAGCCGCCTCTGTAAAACTCTGGACTATATTTCCAGTGCCTACTTTTGACATGGCTACAGTTCTGCAAACGGTGCCATAGCAGGATTGACATAAGCATGGCACCACTTTTGTAGGTAGCCGCTGATAACGGCGCCGTTTGCAGAATCCGAACGTAACTGGTTAAGTGCTATTGCTCCACATAAGCAATTTAATGTGATTCTAGGCAAGCCACTTAAACCTCCATAGTCCTATGTACAAAATAAGTACCAGTATATAATATGTAAACTGCTTTGATTGTAAACATAGGAAGGCAATATATCAAATCCCATTCCCTTTCACTAAAATTGCTTTGAATATCAACACCTATCACAGTTACTAGATACTAGGATCCACCTTGGGGGTTAGCACCCAAGAAAAGGAGCTAGGTGTCATTGTAGATAATACAATGAAACCTACCACCCAATGTGTGGTGGTGGCCAATAAAGCAAACAATATGCTAGGAATTATTAAAAAAGGGATGGTTAAGAAGACTAAGAATGTTATAATGCCCTTGTATCACTCCATGGTGCAACCTCATCTGGAGTATTGCATTCAATTCTGGTCCTTTATCTCAAGAAAGATATAACATCACTAGAAAAGGTTCAAAGAAGAGCAACCAAGATGATAAAGGGGATGGAACTCCTCTCATATAAGATAAGACTAAAAAGGTTAGGGCTCTTCAGCTTGGAAAAGAGATGACTGAGGGGAGATATGATTGAAGTCTACAAAATCCTGAGTGGAGTAGAACGGGTACAAGTGGATTAATTTTCACTCCGTCAAAAATTACAAAGACTAGAGGACACTCGATAAAGTTACAGGGAAATACTTTTAAAACTAATAGGAGGAAATTTTTTTTCAACTCAGAGAATAGTTAAGCTCTGGAACGCATTGCCAGAGGTTGTGATAAGAGCGGATAGCGTAGCTAGTTTTAAGAAAGATTTGGACAATTTTCTGGAGGAAAAGTCCATAGTCTGTTATTTGGAAAGACATGGGGGAAGCCACTACTTGCCCTGGATTGGTAGCATGGAATGTTGCTATTCCTTGGGTTTTGACCAGATACTAGGAACCTGAATTGGAAACCGTGAGAATGGGCTACTTGGCTTGATGGACCATTGGTCTGACCCAATAAGGCTTTTCTTTTGCTCTTATGTTACATTTATATATGCTTCAAGGTTTTAAATACCCATAATGGATGAAATGTGTCTAAGAATCATTAGACAGATACAGAGCAACTTTTAAAAAAAGGATAGCAGCTTATTATTATTATTTTTTTTAAGAAATCTGTCTAAGTGGATAAATGTGTAATTTTATGTTTAAAATATGTAGTGAATTACGGAATTATGATAAATTTATAGATACTTGAATGATAAAGAATAGTTTGGGTGGGGGGATTATTGATCTGTAAGAATCTTGTAATATTTTAATTGATGTCTATAGTATAAATGTTTTATTTATTGTTCTTCACTTATTGAAATTATTTTAAAATGAATACAGATTATTTAAAAAAAAAAAAAAAAAGAAAGAAATTTCATGGGGACATTAGAAAGGTTTCATTATTATTTGACAAAATACATTTTAAGCAATATCTGATATGTAGAAGAGTATAGAACTCCCTCTGGCTAATTTTAAATTTCTCTACTAGATACTGAAAGTTAAATTCAGCCTGCTATCTGTTTGAATGCCAGAATATTAGTACTGAAACATCATAGAGAGAAACAGAGAGAGAGGTACGTTTATAACTAAAATGTAATCCAATCATTTGTTTTTATGGTACATGTCTCTAGGAACCTGCAAAAATCTGAACAAAAAATTAGTAAACAGCAAATTTTCCTGGCCTGATTTACTGATACCTAACACAGATGCTTAAGTCATACCATGCAAATTCTCTGTCCCTAACCACACCTACTTTTCAGGTAGGCACCATGCAAATTTCTGTGCAGAACTTTGATTGTTTTGTCATTGGTTTTAATGGCATTTTCAATTATCACTCCATTTAAGCCAATTTAAAAAAAAAAAATAACTTCCAGGTAGAAATTGACTAGGGGCTCCTTTTACAAAGGAAAACTACCGCCTGCTCAAGAGGAGGCGGTAGCAGCTAGCGCGCACGGCATTTTAGCGCGCGCTATTCCGCGCGTTAAGGCCCTAATGCACCTTTGTAAAAGGAGCCCTAGGTGTCACTTTTAGAATCAGAGCCTACATGTGTGTATGTTACCTGAGGTTCTGGATGAGAATCTGAGCAATGGCAGCCATTTTATAGCAAGATTAAAGGTGTTGGGTGTATGAGCAGGCAAATATTTGATGGGTTTTGAATCGTACTACAACAGTACCCTTTTTTTGTAAACATTTTTAAGAACATAAGAATTTGCCTCCGCTGGGTCAGACCAGAGATCCATCGTGCCCAGCAGTCCGCACCCGTGGCGGCCCATCAGGTCCATGACCTGTCATGTTATCTTGATTTAGCCCTATAGCCCCCATGTTTTTATCTATACTAGCATATAAGCATTACATTTTGTTTATTTTGGTAAACTACATGTTTTGTATTTTGCAATTTATATGATCTACCTTGCCCTGAAGCAGCTGTGAAAGCGAAATACACTGTCTGCCATCGGCTGGACCTTTTCCTGCTTAATAAGGCCCCCTTTTACAAAGGCAATTATCATGACGGGCCGTGGTAATCGCTCCCTTGCCCATAGGGATTCGATGGGCATTGGAGTGTTTGCCACGCAGTAGCCACTACTGTACCAATGTAAAAGGACTGTGCCTTTGTAAAAGGGGGAATACGTTTTTAATTGTTTGCCTTTTTTTGAGCACTGTGCACACTGTTTGTGATATGAACAATGTTTTTTGACAATTTGTGACAATTTGATTGACTGTTTTTGAAATTGTACCCCCTCCCCTTTTTACAAAGCCACTTTAGGCTTTTTTTTTTTTTTTATCACCGGTGGTATTAGCTCTGACAAAAAAGAGAAAATGTGTCAAATAAAATAGGCTGCACAGCGAGAGAAATATCCAGTCGAAGAAAGGAGTTGTTACTGCCTTTGTACAAGTCTTTGATGAACCCTCATTTGGAGTATTGTTTTCCATTTTGGAAGCAGTATTTCACTAAAAACATCCAAAGGCTTGACACGGTTCAGCAGAAGGCAACAAAAATGATATGGGGATTGTGCCAAAAGAAGTGTGAGAAGAAACTTGAAGACTTGAATATGTATACCCTTGAGGAAAGGAGGGACGAGGGGATATGATACAGATATTTAAATACTTAAAGGTATTAATATACAGTAATCTTTTTTTTAGAGATGGGGAAGTGGTAGAACTAGAGGTCATGAGTTGCAGGATGGGAAACTTAGGAGCAATGTTGGGAATAACTATTTTTTTCAGCCTTTAATGCCCCTATCAGGGACTTCCTTAGGTACTCACCAAGGAAGTCCCTGATTGGCTCAGGTGCCTCAGGCCCTTACCAAGGGAGGAGCCCGAGGTACCTGAGCCAATCAGGGCCTTAGGCCCCTCCCTGTGCATCACATGATGCACCGGGATGAGGCCTAAGGACTCAGAAGCATCACGGGAGGCATTGGAGCAGGAGGGATTGAGCATCCCTCCTGCTCCTTTACAGGTACGGAGAGGGGGGTGGGGAGGGGACCAGGAACAGGGAGGGGGAGTCTGGTGGGTGGAAGGAGGGAGTCAGCATCCCTCTTGCTATTTTTTTGGGGGGGGAGTTGGGAGGCATTGGAGCAGGAGGGACTGAGCACCCCTCCTGCTCCATTATAGGTACTGGGAGGGGGGGGTCAGGAGGCATTGAAGCAAGAGGGACTGAGCACCCCTCCTGCTCTGTTACAGGTCAGGACAGCAGAGAACAGGAGAGTCAGGGTGGCAGAGAGTAGGACAGTCGGAAAGGATATGAGCGACTGGTCCTCAGCAGTCGCTTCTATTCTGATCGGCCAGCCCAGTCGGTGTTCCTGAATTTGTTTAGTGAATCGCTGCCTTCCTACTTTTGCATGCCATTTCCACTCAATTGCATGCACAGATTGGATTGAGTGCGGATCGGGAGGAAGGTTAGTGAATCGGGTCGGGGTTGCAAACTTGTTGGGACACGATCGGTAAGGTTCGGTAAGTTTAGAGAATCTAGCCCATTGTCGTTAAGAGTGACTTCCCAAAAGATGCTGCCCCTGGACAGAGCCAGAACATATGTCCCAAAGAGGCCTGGGCAGCGCCGCATTTAGGACTGTCTCTACACTGTGAGAAACCCACCAGTAAGTCCGCCAGGTGAATATAACCTCAAGACAAATTTGTATTGTAATTCCCAGCGAAGCACATTTGGAGAAGCAGAGCACAATCCTGCAACACAGGAGCAAATTGTATCTTCTGAAATTGGCGAGAGTAGCTCTTGGTTCCAACTCTGGTGTAGTTGATGGTGAAAAGTTACTGGCACTTTCATCTGAGCTTCCATGGTGTAAGCTATGGTGAGAGTTTCCTATACTTTGTCACATAACTCTTCCCAAAGCAGGCTCGCTACATAATGGCACAATTGAAAATAGGCAAAATGATCTTTATCAGTCAAACGGAATTCTCTCTGTAAGTTAGAAAATGATTTTAATTTCCATCTTAAGTTACTACTTGTAGTAAAGTATAATCCACTATTATGCATTTTTCATCTACCCCTTACAGCAGGTTCCTAAAAAAGTACTGAACATACAGCAGTAACTATTCCCCAAAGGGCTTTTCTAACTAGCTTCCATGCCACACCACTCTCTGCACCGATAAACTCCCTGTGTTTCTTCACAAGGCATTTCTTGTTGCCATGTAAAACAAATTTCAAATCCAAAGGATTGTTAATTGTTGTTCACCATTGTACCACATATTGAAATGTAAGACAGCCATTTTCTTGCAAATCTAAGTAAACATGCTTTATTACAGTTTCTAAAATCTGAAAATTCTTGCCCCCCCCTTCTTTGAAGCACATTTATAGTACATGCATTGATATGCTAGATAGATTTCCCCCCCTTTTTCCAAATGAAGTGAGTGAAAGCTCTGTTTATATTTTGCATGTCTGATTTATTAATTACCAGAGGGAGCATTTGCAAAATATATAACACTTTGGGCAGGATGACCATCTTTATTAATTGTATCCTACCAAACAATGACACTGAGAGATTTATCCAACTAGCTAGATTCATTTCTATTTTCTTGATTAAGGGAGGAATATTTAAATCATAAAGTCTCAATAAATCTCATGAGACTGTCACTAGAAGATATTTTATAGAACCTTCAGTCCATTTTAGAGAAAATATAACCTGCCATATTTCATTTAATCCTTCCTTGATGTCTGGTGTGACAGATTTATCTAAATTTAGTTTAAGACCTGATAATGTACTATGAGCTTTGTATGTGCCCGTAATGGCTGGTAGTGATTTAATTGGATCAGATAGAAATAATAAGATATGACCTGCAAATAATGATGACTTGATAATCTCTTTCCCTGCACTCGGTGTAGTCCCTCAGCTTTACCATGAACGATTCTAGAATTTAAACTCATAATAGAGGAACAGGGGACAAACTTGTTTTTTCTATAGCCAAATTTATTTAAAGACTATCCTTTAATAATGACACTGCTTTATAGGCTCCGAGTATAACAATGCGATCTTATTCATAATTGACCAAGAAGCCAGACTAAATTAATATATACATTAAGGAATTAATTTTAGAACCAGCCATATAAGTGGATGCAGCTGGTGTCTGTCTAAAAAGTGACCATTTTACAAAGCTGAAGTACACATGTGGCCTGGCCTCCCTTCTAAACTAGCTGCTTGTATATGTAACCAGCAGTGGCAGGTATATGTCTGTATTTACATCTGCTCTGGAACAGGCTTAAGTACACACATACTCGGATCTTCTGGACTAGATGTGGGTACTTTGCAAAATATATGGATAGACTTGAAAGTCCAGCCACCTCTAATCTCCAGAAACACCTGCTTTAAGTGAAAGAAGCTGCATTGATTCACAGATAATTTGGGAGCACGACTTGTGGTATACTCTCACTTATCCTGGTGAATGCTTCTCTGAGTATGCTCCCTGTTCTTGAATGTCTGAAGATGAGCATCAAGGACATGGACTTTGAGAGACATCCTACAGCCCATTTTACTGTGATTCTTCACTAGATTCTCAACCAGCTCCACATAGTTTTCCGCCTTGTAATTGCCCAGGAAGCCCTGAACCACTATGACAATGACAATGCTGTTCCAAGCCGCTTTCTCCTTCCTAGTTAGCTTATTGGGAAATTCCTTGCACTCCAGGATCTTCTTTATCTGTGGTCTGATGAAGACATCAGCTATGACCTTTGCCTCAGACAGATTAGGGATGGCAGTTGTTTTGGGCACATGGTCCTTGTTCCTCTATATAACTTAAAGGCACAATTATTTCAAAATATTTCCCAGATAAGCTATAAAAATCCAAATAGTAGTTACTTCAGCTGATAAAGTAGAATTCTAACTTAGTCACTTTATTTCTTATACCATCAGTCTTTATGAACCCCAGAAAAGACCAAAAAGTATGGCCATCAGTAGGATGATTTATGTTGTTCCTGTCAGGATTCAGTTGGAATGTTGTTGCCTTTTCTCTATGACTGCCTGTGGCTTGGCTAAACAGGGTGACAGTAGAAATTGCTATAATGAGGGTCAGAACACTCTTGCAGCAGAAAAGCATGTTTATTTACACACCGCTAGTATCTGTCTCTTCCAGTTCAGGTACCAGACCTCCCTTCCACCCAGTTCCTAGCCAAATATACCTCTGGTTAGCAGCTTCCATGCCCCAAACACAATGTGAACAGAACTGTCTTTAGCAGGAAAAATAATATCCATGTGCAACAAAAAGAACTTCATTTTCTAGCAGCTGCCTCGCCCCAAACACTGGGTGAGCAGAACTGTCTTCAACAGAAAATTCAAACAGAGTTTAGTCTATTTCAAAGAATACTGCTTTGTTAGCAAGCCTGGCTCCAACAGACAGATCTGGCTCTTAGCCAGGCACAGGAATTTAAGTTTACAACTTCCATTCAGTGGCTGAATTCAGTCTAAAAT
Organism: Geotrypetes seraphini; assembly: GCF_902459505.1. Classification (NCBI taxonomy): domain Eukaryota; kingdom Metazoa; phylum Chordata; class Amphibia; order Gymnophiona; family Dermophiidae; genus Geotrypetes; species Geotrypetes seraphini. Next base: position 304,706,305 of record NC_047086.1, on the reverse strand, counting down.
AAAGGGAAAACAATTATAACCTCCAGAGAGAGTCCTTTTCCTACTTTCCATTGGACTCTCTCTTCCTCAATCTGGCCCTTCCTTGGGTTTATAGATGTCTGGATTTACACAGGCATGTCCTCTTCTTAGAGGACTGTCCAGGTGTCTGGACAGCTTAGTAACTTTGGAGAATTTTATCCGGGTATGGCTCAACTGTCCTTCACCTACCTCCTATGTTGAAATTTTCAATCATCAGGAAGGCTGGCAGCATCAGCAAGGTGAGCTTGCTGCTTTCGGCCTGTCCCAGAAACCATTCTACAGCAGTCCCACCTACGCAGGAACAGGAAGTCACTTCAGAATGAAGACCTCTGGGGTAGGCTGATGGCAGCAGGTTCACATCGCTGACGCTGCTGTCAGTCTGCCCGAAGATTGAACATTTCAGCAGAGGAGGTAGATAGGGGACAGGGGAGAGCCATGACTGGAGAGAGAGATCGAGCGAGCGAAGAAGCCACGGATCCTGGAGGGGGGAGGGGAAGAGAAGCACTCATGGGGGAGGGAGGTTGAGAAAGGGAGAAAAAGAGAGAGGGAAAGAGAAGCATCGGGGGGGGGGGAGAGGTTGGAGGGGGAGAGAGAGAAGCATCCAAGGGGGAGGATGGATGGAGGAGGGGAGGGAGAGAGAGAGACGTACCCGAAGGAAAGTAGGGTTAGAGACAGAGAGCACTAAAAGGGTTCAGAGGGTGGGAAGGGGGACTAAGGAAATGGATGAAAGGTGGGGTTGGGATGGGCAGGAGTGAGACTAGTAAGAGGCAGGAGTAGGACCAGGGCAAGACTGATGGGAGGAAGGGGCAGGGCCATGTTCCCTCTTTTTTGACTTCCCAAATAGAGTAACCCTAGCCATTCCTTTTAGGTTTTCTGAGCTCTCCTTCATGGTCTTCTCCCCCTTCTCCCTTTTTCCTCCTTAGGGAAGAACTACAGTTCTTACGGTGATCCTGCATTTGCAGGGAAGTGTCCAGTAGAGGGAGTGGCAGAGTACTATACACTCACTCACACTGCCCTAATGTACAGAACATTTGGGGCTTCTTTTACTAAGGTGCGCTAGCGTTTTTAGCGCACGCAGAATATTACCGCGTGCTACGTGGATAGAACTAACTCCAGCTCAATGCTGTCGTTAGGTTCTAGTGCGCACAGCAATGTAGCACGCGCTATTCCGCGCGTTAATATCCTAACGCAGCTTCGTAAAAGGAGCCCTTGGTCTAAAGTTTGTTTTTTTATTTCAGCATTTTTGTAATTTGATGTTGCAGTTTCTGTATAGCTGATTATATGGAATTCTATACTGCTTCCACTTGAATTGCTTAAGAGTAAAATACTTTTTAATGATTTTTTAAATCATCTGTTGCTGTTAATTGTAAGCCAAAAATTGTAAGCCAAAATACAGCGGGAACACCTGGCATATGAGTAGAGTATAATCAAATAAGATCTTTGTTGTAAAAATAGGACTTAGCACAGGCCTTGTTTCAGCATAAGCTGCAAGATGTACTGGAAAGTGAGCTGGAGAAAGAGCTAATAACCCTACACTTGAGCCTGCCATTGGAAGTGCAGTTTTGGGTTGACGCTCAATTGGCTAGAAGCAATTGGACATCACTCCTTGCTGACATCCTTAGGATCCTGCAGGACATACTATAGGACTCTACTGGATCCCCCATGGATGCCCCTTTTGGATCTCACCGTACCTCCCCTGGACCACCTGTGGGTTGTCAGGTTTGATTTGGCCTCCGGTTGAAGGCTTGCTAGGTATGCTGGTGTGTTCCTGCTGTCTTTTGACTGACTTTGGTTGTTTTTCATGGAACTTTATTATTTTTTTTTTTTCTTGCTCTCTGTGGACTTTGTTTTGTGAAGTTAATTGTAAACCATTGAAAATATTTGGGCCACTTAAATGAACATTTGTGGTAGAATTGGATTGGCTTATTTGGGAGTTATAAAAGGATTATAGAGCAAAAGCGAGCACCAGTCACCTTTAGAGTTTGCAGGTGGGATTTAATAAGGTTGTTGTTTGTATTTTGATGCTGCAATTTCAAATTTTTAATTAAAAAAAATTTCAAACTAAAAATGTACGTGTTGAATTGATCCTTATGGTAGAGCTGAGAAGCATATGTGTATTTTTTTTATATATGCAGGTATGAACATAGGGTGCAGATGCTTGTTCACCTTTCAGAGCAGCTGTAAATGTACATGTACATTTGTGTACAATGGGAGTTTGTTTTATGAAGAGAAGATATCAAGAATGCCACTGAAAATCAGGCTTAAAACAGGCACATGGTTAAAAACCACCGCCTCCACCCAACTTGACTAAATCATGTCAAACAGGCTGGTATTCAGAGTGTGGGAGGCAGGCCTGCTAATTCCCATGGTCAGCGCTGACCACAGATATTCACTGGCAGACTGTTTCTGGTGACCATTATAGAATATCCAATTTATGTTCAACACTGACCTGTTAAGTTTATAGTGGCCAAAGATAGGACTGCTATTTGTATGGCCTGATCTGGCCACTACATTTGGTCGGTCAGTGCTGAAAATTTCCTATTATCATGCAATATAGTCAGTTAAATGTGGCCTAATGCTAACCCTGCACAACTGCAGGTGAAGAATTTGCACTTAGCGCGCATCATCCTAGGTATCTTATGGAGATCCTGGCTCAATATTGGCCAGGATCTGATTAAAGGTTTAGCTCCTAGCTGGTCATACCTGGATATTCATTGAATATCCAGGTCATTATCTGGTGGCAGTTAGAGCTTAAAAATGTGCTGAACTTGAACATATTCTAGATTATCACAGTATAGATACCAATTTATGGCAGAGGATCTTGGTTCCACTTAAGTCTTTATTATCTAAGTATAAGGACTCTGGTCTAACTAATTTCTCAAAGACTATAGGCCCTTTATTATCAGGAAGCAAAAGAGCATCAAAAATATATAAAATCTTAATAGAGTGTGAGGGAGAAAAAGATATTACATTACATTACATTACATTAGGGATTTCTATTCCGCCATTACCTTGCGGTTCAAGGCGGATTACAAAAGGTTAATTAAAAAAAAAAACAGAGTTACAATGATTAGCTAGAGAGGTAAGTTGTAGATCTTATAAACATTTAGCGGGTTGTTGAGGGTGAGGTGGTTTGTAAAAGAGTTAATAGGTGGTCATAGTGGAGGTTCTTTTGTTATTATTAGTGTAGTAATGGGTAGATCAAATGTCAGTTTTAGAGTTACTAAGAGGTCGTGATGTTATTGCTGCTTCAGGAATTTCTTGAAAAGTGTGGTTTTTATTTCTTTTCTGAACGTCCTATAGTCTGGGGTGGTCATCAGAAGGTTGGAGATCTGGTTGTCCAGCCTTGCGGCTTGAGTGGCTAGGAGGCCGTCGTGTAGTTTTGTTCTTTTTACTTCCTTGATTGGGGGGGGTATGAATGGTGAGTGCGTTTTTCTGTGTCTGGTAGTGGGTGCTTGGATGAGGCGGTTGTTCAAGTATGATGGGCTGTCTCCGTGTAGGGTTTTAAATAATATGCAGTAGAATTTGAATTGGATTCTTTCTTGGATTGGAAGCCAATGTGAGTTGATGAAGGCTTCAGTGATGTGGTCATGTTTTTTCAATGAGTAGATGAGTCTCAAAGCTGTATTTTGGATTGTTTGGAGTTGTCTTACCGTAGTTGCAGGGCAGGGAAGGAAGAGGATGTTGCAGTAGTCCAATATACCTAGTATTAGGGATTGTACTATAAGTTGGAATTGTGTTCTTTCAAAGAATTTTCGGACTTGTCTCAGATTTCTCATGATTGCGAATGATTTCTGAATTGTTTTATTTATTTGCGGTTGCATAGTGCAGCATCTGTCTATGGTCATGCCAAGTAGTTTTATGGTGGTTTGGATGGGATATTTGATTGCGTTTATATCTAAGTTGGTTGTGGTTTGGACCTTGTCATTTTCGAGGAGGATGAATTTGGTTTTGTCTTGGTTGAGTTTAAGTTTGTGATTTTTCATCCAGGTTGTGACTGTTTCCAGTGTTTGGTGAAGTTTGTCTGTCATGGTAGGTTTAGAATGATCGTATGGGATGAGGATGGTGATGTCATCAGCATAACTATAGGTGGTTATGCCCAGATTGTCCAGATACGTTCCTAGGGAAGCAGTGTAGAGATTGAAGAGGGTAGGGGATAGTGGAGATCCTTGTGGTACGCCGCAGGGGTTTGACCAGGATTCTGACTTTTCTTTGTTTGATTTTACACTGTAGGTTCTGAGTTTTAGGAATCCTTCAAACCAAGAGTATACTTTATCTGAGATGCCTATTGCGTCTAAGATCTGTAGAAGGATGTTGTGGTCCACTAAGTCGAATGCCGCAGTTAGGTCCAGTTGTATGAGAAGCATTTTTTTCCCTGTACTAAGGTGTTGTCTGACGGTATCCATAAGGGAGCCTAGTAGTGTCTCTGTACTGAAGTTTGTTCTGAAGCCTGATTGCATGGGGTGGAGTAGGTTGTGGTCATCTATGTAGTCGGTGAGGAGTTTGGCTACTAGGCCTTCTATAATTTTGACATAAAGCGGAATTGAGGCTATAGGTCTAAAGTTAGATGGGTGGTTTTGTGGTGCTTTTGGGTCTTTTTGGATTGGGGTGATGACGATTTCGCTGAGGTCAGCAGGGAATGTGCCTTCTGTGAGCATGAATTGAATCCATTGTAGAATTATGGTGCGGAATTTTACACTAGAGGTGGTAAGGAGATATGAGGGGCAATGGTTGAGGTCACAGGAGGCATGGCTGTATTTTTTGTAGAATTTGTTGAATTCTGACCATTGTATGTTGGGGAATTGAGTCCAAATTCTGTCTGCTGCAGTTGCCTCTTTTCTTGTAGGGTGGATTGTGATTGGGTTTTGATGGGATGGGTTAAGGATGAGAGTGGCTCTGGTGTTGATAATTTTGTTCTTGAAGTGTTCTGCTAAGAGGGTGGGTGATGGTGGAGGGGTGTTCGTAGTGGTAGTGTATGGTTTGGTGTCTGTTAATTCTTTCAGGATTTGGAATATTTTTTTGGAATCTTGGGTTTCCGTGCCTATGAGATTAGTATAGTAGCTTTTCCTCTTCTCCCTTAGTAGATTTTTGTATTGTTTGTTGATTTTTTTCCAGTCGGTTTTTGTTTGATCTTGGTTCTTTTTTCTCCATTTTCTTTCTAATCTTCTACACTGTCTTTTGAGTTGGAGTAATTCATTATCAAACCATTGGTCTGATTTCCTGCTGGTTCTGGTTTTGGTTTGTAGGGGGGCCAGATCGTCAAGGATGTTGGTGGACACATTTTTCCAGCGGGAGATGAAGTTTTTTGGGTCGCAGTCTTGGATAGTTTCGTCTACATTTGACCAAAAAATGGTTGGGTCGATATGTTTGCGTGTGGTATATGTGGTTTTTTTTGATTGAGGTGTGTGTTTGGTCTTGGTCCAATTGATGTTGAAGTTGTATGTGTAGTGGTCTGACCATAGGGATGGGGACCATGTTCCGTTAGGAGTTTGGATTGCTGGATTGGATGGTTGGTGAGTCATGAATGCAGCAATGTCCAGTTGATGACCTTTTTCATGGGTGGTTTGTGGGTTTAGGATCTGGAAGGATAAGGCATTGAGGAAGGATAGACAGTTATTTGCTGGTGTGGAGGTTGTGTCTTCTAGGTGTAGGTTTAGGTCTCCTAGGATGAGGTTATATTCTGCTGTTAATGAGTTTTGGTAGATGAAGTTTTCAAATTCAGGTCTCACTGTGGTCCAGTTTCCTGGTGTTATGTAGCAGAGCATGCAGTTTAGTGAGTTTTTTAGTGTTGGGTTTGTGAGATGACATGCTAGGAAATCCATTTGTGGAGTGGATGTTTTTTCAAGTATGTTTAGAGTTAGGGAGTTCTTGATTATTATTGCTAGTCCTCCTCCTCTTTTTTTTTCTCTGCAAGTTACTGTTATTTTGTATCCCGGCGGGCAATATGTGGGCAACAGATCTAAATGAAAATCCAAGAGTAATAGATTGGAAATCCATCTGGGCATTCTCAGTTAGACCTACTATGTTGGCATCCATATGCCAGTCTACATTTTTCATTATGCATAAAGCTTACTGGACCCCTGCTAAAATGGCTAAAGTATTACATGTGACTTCAGAGCCAACAGCAACCTGGAACTCTAATACACCTCTTATATGAATGCCTTAACTTACAAGTTTACTGGTCAGACATTTTGGTCCAAAATCTGCTCAATTTTAAAAACATGAATATTAATGAGTTGCCCATGTCATATAAATCAATCATATTGCATTCCTCTAATCCAGATATATCAATACCACCATTATATTAAAAAATATTTGATTTCATGATTGCCTTAGCTATCTACCATATTGTTTCCAGTTGGAAAGATAATTCTAGGCTTAATTTTTACAAATGGTGGAATCACCTTTGTGTCATCAGAAAGTATGAGGAAATAACATTCAAACTAAATAACATAGCCAGATTAACAAAAATTTGGACCCCTCTTGATGAATATGTAAGGACTCATGTAAATCCTAATTAACTTTACTTTGTATAATAACTATACTATATTTTGCATATTATTATGTATATTTTGGTGTCTGCAGCTTATTGTTTTGTTTTATTCTTATACTTTTTTTTTAATTGAAATTTTAAAAATACAAAAGTGCTGACAACTGTTAGTTGTTTTTGCCTTCTCGTTGTTTTTGCCTTCTCTGAAAAGAGATTGCAGCACAAAAAGACCAAAAGGTCTATTGTGATGGATTTGCCCGGCAGTAGTTTGTCTACTGTGTATTGTGGTACGCAGCCTATGCCTGCTAGGCGTGTCCCTAGAACTGAGTCTAGTTTAAAGGCAAACCCTTCTCCCATTGATTCCAGTAAATCTCTTATTGATACTCCTGATGCTGTTTCTTCCTTAGACTCTAGAGGGAGGCAGAGAGCACGAGTGCAGAGCGCCCATCCCCCTCTCACCTCCAGGGTTGCTGATAGGAAATCCTTCCCAACTGAGAGTTGGGGGCGGGGCTGCAAACTAGTTGTTCAGAGAGCCACCTAGTTCCTCTTCACTGAAGAGTCAGTGAAGAGGAGGAGAGGCACAGGACAGGCAGCAGAGCTCAGGGCTGGGAGATCCTGATAGCGGTTCACCACTAGAATGTATGGAGCTGGTGGAAGCCAGAGAAGAATCATCTTTCAAGGAGAATGAAGAACCCCAAGCCATGGAAATTGACCTGGATCCATCTGCTGCTCCAGTGAGTGAGATTCTTCCAATGGAAGTTTGCTTCATGGAAGGCAAGCCGCTCATGGAATAAAATTGAGTAGCTGTGACTTTACTGTATGAAGGACTTCCAAGGTTATGTTATGCCCTGTAGGAGCTTTAGAAACTCAGAGCTCCAGAAGATTTAAAAGACTTATGTGGAGGTGGTTTTTTTTTGGTTTCTCTTTCAAGAGAAAAAGGACTGTATCCAGCTCAGGTAATGGGGTTCGCCTCATGTAATTTAGTGGTGGGATTGTGGGCCTTTTTGGCAGTATATCACCACGTGAAGTGCACTGCCTGCCCAGTATTCAAGCTGCTGGGATAGTCACAGCAGTAGCTCTGACTAGTGCTGCAACAGTCAAGTTTAAAGACTGTTGGTGTTTGGAATGTTTTGTTTTTTCATCGCATGGAAATAAGTATGGGCTGAAGCCAATAGCCCGAGTTTGGAAAGACTGGAACTTTTGAACATTTCCGCTTTGGGACAGTTTGCTGTTTTGTGTTTTTCTTTTTACTGTTGTTTTGGGACTATTTGCTAAACGCAGAAACATCCTGACAAAGCTTTATGCTTAATACCAATGAAAGAATACCGTATTTGCCGGCGTATAGGACGACTGGGCGTATAAGACGACCCCCCAACTTTTAGTTAAAAAATAGAGTTTTGTGTTATACTCGCCGTATAAGACGACCCCTTCTTCCCCACACCTTCTCTACCGCCCCGGGTGCAGCACAGCCGGCCAGGTTCCCTTACTTTTGTGGCACTTCCCCGACCGACCGACAACAGCCCCGGTCCGACAAACCTCCCTGCCCTTAACCGCGAATCTAAATTACCTTCTTACAGCTGCTGTAAGAAGGTATTTAGATTCGCGGCTACAGGGCAGGGAGGATTGTCGGACCCGGACTGTTATCGGTTGGTCGGGGAAGTGCCATAAAAGTAAGGGAACCTGGCCGGCTGTGCTGCAACCGGGGCGGGGCGGCCGCCCCTCTCTCTTGGTACCGCGAGGCTACTCTCCTTCTCCTTACCTGCCATGCCTGCAGCACAGAGCCGAACGGAAGTCTTCCCGACGTCAGCGCTGACGTCGGAGGGAGGGAGGGCTTTGTTTAAGCTTTGTTTAAGCCCTCCCTCCCCTCCGACATCAGCGCTGACGTCGGGAAGACTTCCGTTCGGCTCTGTGCTGCAAGCAGAGAAGGTAGGGAGAAGAAGAGCCGCGCGACTGAGTACATCCAGCCCCGCAAGTAAGGGCATGTAAACTGTACCCGGCGTATAAGACGACCCCTGACTTTGGGGAGGATTTTAAGGTACTAAAAAGTCGTCTTATACGCCGGCAAATACGGTAAATCCTGAGTTTGATTTAAGCGACTACACTTGCCTGGTGTGGCAGTATTTTTCTTCCATTAATTTTCCTTGTGTAGCCCATCGCGGCTCACAAGAGCACAACTCCCTTATCCCAGCCGCTCAGGGCCCATTGTCCTGAGCCGGTTGGTTACAGTATAGATGAGCACACATGGAATCCAAAATCCAAACCCATTTCTCCTGTATCTCCTGTATCCCTGTATCCCTGTATCCGTCTTTTAGGGTTACAACTGCTGCTCAGAGGATATTACCTCCAACACAGTCTTGCTGTTTTGGGCCATATCCTATAAACGAACTCAAAGCTATTGAGCCCTTGAGACTTAACATTTTTGCTACCCTTAATGACAGTACATATTTTATCTGCAATCAAAGGAAAATACAACTTGGACAAATCTTCTGTAGATAACTTAAGGCATAAGGAATGATCAAAAACTCATTCACTTTCATCTGAATTATTTTGCTTTGTTGCGTAAAGATGAGCAAATTATTCCCTGAACCCTGCCTTAGTATTCAGAAACAGGATATCCATGACATGCTTCCAAATGCAGGTTGCTGATAAGCTTAGTGTAAGCTAGGTTTGCTGTGACTGAATATAATAGATAAGATCTCATGCAATTATTGACACTGTACGTTCTGTGAGATAGCTGGAAAGAAAGAATGGAGCATTTTGAAATTTCCTGTACTGAAGAGAATGAGTCAATCTCTGATATATAAAGTGGTTAAGGCACAGATGATTTTCAGTGTATACTAGTTGGTGTTTTGGATTATTCTAGGGAAATGGAATAATTAATAATAGATTAATGAAAAAATTAATGAATATTTGATAAATGTTGCAAGTAAAAAAAAAAAAAAAATCTGTTAAAACACTGCAGGAAATTTCCTAGGGCAATGATTACTCCTAAAGGGGCCTTTTTACCAAACTGCACAAAAAGTGGTCTTAGTACATCCTTAAGCAGATTAATCCCATGCGCTAAGAGTAAAATGGCGCTATTTTTCTATTTTCCCCATTAATAGCCACACACTAATTTTCTGATTAGTGTGTGAGCCCCCATCAATACCCATTATATGTTAGGTGGTAAGGGCTCACCCATACACTAACCAATTAGTCCAGAACATGCACGCTCTCCACCCCAGCACTGGGCAGCATGCACACATACAAGAATTACCGTGAGACTTCTGAGCATGCCCCGTGGTAAGCCTTTTTTTTTTTTTTTTTTTTGCTATGGTAAGCAGCTTAGTAAAAAGACCTCAAATCTTTCTTGACCGGTGGAGAAGTTCTGCTGAGGCATTTTCTGAGGGCAAGATTTACTCAGAAGTAACTATTGTGCTACTGCATGTAAATGCTATATTCCCCCCTCTTTTACTAAGCCACTATAGAGGTTTTTATCACAGCCTGGGGCATTAAATGTTCCGATGCTCATAGGAATTCTATGAGTGTCAGATCAGCTTCGGAGCATTTAGCGCTCCGGGCAGTGGGAAAAACCTTTATTGTGGCTTAGTAAAAGGGGGGTTAATGTGCTTTATTTGCCACAAATACTATTATATGCAATAAAACCTATGATATAATAACATGACCCTTTTACTAAACTGCGGTAAGTGCTAGTGCGTTTTTCGCAGTTTAAAATGTCTTACCGTGTGGCTATGCTCAGGCATCCTGTGGCAAGTTTGAACATTTCTGTAGAACCCATTTTAATTTGTGTAGAATGCATTGTGTAGAACGCATTTTAGTTCCAGTAATTTAAATTTTTTCACAGAGGGGAATGCTGGGTGTGAGAGTAAACATTTCTGCACTGATTAGTTAGCAAAGCTAGATTACTGTACACTAACTGATTGGCACAGGATTAGTGAAGGGTCATGGATTTGATATACCACCTTTCTGTAAGTACAATCAAAGTGGTTTACATATACTCTAGGCAGGCACTTTTTTTTTTCTGTCCCGTGGTAATCGCTCCAACGCGCATAGGGATTCAATGAGCATTGGAGTGTTTGCCACATGGAAGCCGCTATCGCATCTTTGTAAAAAGGGGGGGGGGGGGTGTTGAGTTCTCTATCTGGGGCAATGGAGAGTTAAGTGACTTGCCCAGAGTCAGGAGCTGCAGTGGGAACTGAACCCACTCAAAATAGGTGTTGGTAAGTGTTCATGCACTAATATTTTTTAATGCCTGCATTCTAATGACAACATTAGTGCATGATCACTAATTGAAAAAAAATGGAAAATCAGCCATTTTACTGCTGTGGTAAAATGACCTCAGCTTGTGGGGAAAGTGCAAGTGTGCAAAGTGTGTAAAAGTGTGGGGAAAACCCATGTAAAAGTGTGCAAAGGCCACTGCAGCTTAATAAAAGGACTCCAATGTGTTAAATGCATTAGCATGTGCTAACACAGTAAGAAAATACATAACATAACATTTACTCTTTTTGAGGTGGACCATCCACTAAGGATAACTTCATTGTTTGTGTTCCCTCCAGTGCGAGGATGTCTTTATATGAAATTTTTACATCGACCAATTGCATATCAGGCTTCTAGTTGGGATTTGGAACTGCGTATTTTGCTTGTTTCTTCAATTTCATATATGCATTTCCAAAAACTATTGAAGACTTCCCTTTTTGTAAGATTCTTAGGAAAGTAAGGAAGATGATATTTATTTTGTATTTCACTGTGATGTACAGTCTCTTGAAGATGTTAACCGGCAGAACATTGCTAAATCCATTCAAACTGTAACATCTTCTAATTATTGTAAACCGCATAGAACTTCACGGTCCTGTGGTATATAAACTGTTATATTATTATTAAACCGCATTGATCTGGAAGGTATTGTGGTCTAGAAATGTGTTTTGATATAATATAACATAGAACAAGGAGCTAATTGAAGGACAAATAGCTGAATCAATGAAATCTAATGAAAGGAAAGTAATCAACAGAATACAACATTTTGGAGCAATTAGAGAGGAGTTGTACCAAAGGGTTGCTATACAACATATCTTTATTTGTTAAGATTTGATTCACTGATCATGTTTGTTCAGGTCCTCCGCTTTGACGAAGCCTGGCAGCGAAACATAGATCTGTGTTGTGGGAGGACAACAAAATCTAAAGCAGCCGTGGAGTCTTCATTTCGGGCTATTAATTTGAGAATATATATTATCTTTAATCACATGCCGATCAATATTCAAAGCTACCAAGTTAAGTAAAAAATGTTTAACTTGTATATAAATTTATATTGCTTTTTAGACCTTGAAATAATACCATTCTGCTGTGTGGCGATGGAAATATAAGTTGCTTTCTCAGTTCATTGATTTATGGCACTTCTTGTCTCTGAGCACACATAAAAAATTTTTTGTAGTTATTTTTGCAATGCAGATGTTATTTATTTTTGTGTTTATTTTAAATTTTGTTTGGGATGTGGTTTATATATATATACTGTATATATATATTTTACACATGGAGGTCTAATTGTTTCCACAAATTATATACAAATATTGGATATTCAGTTATTGGGGATTAGATTTAATAGTCCCATTCATTTTGTATTTTCATAATTTGTTTGGTATATTTATTCTACTGCAATCACTAATATGCTTTAAGCCTATTCCTCATATTTTTCTCACTCATTGCCATAAATGTTGACTCCTTTTCAACCTTCTTAATATGAGCCACATTTCGTTCCATTAAGGATAGGCATTCATTGGTGCATATTTATTTAAGTTATTTATATACCGCTTATTAATTGTCTAAACAGTTTACATTCAGGCACTCAGTCATTTGTCCCTATCTGTCCCGGTGGGCTCACAATCTATACCTGGAGCAGTGGCGGATTGAACAGCAAATGCTATAAGAAGCGCCCAAAAGTTGGGCGCCAACTTAGGCACTGTTCAGCGCGAATTAAGTAAAACTGGGTGCTATTTAATGAATCACGCTGAGCGGCACCTACTTTGGAAGCGTCCAATAAATAGGCCAGCTCTAAGCGCAACTAAAAGTTAGGTGCCTATGTGAGTATTTACGCATGCTTAAGAGCAGCGATTCTGCAACAAGGTGCCTAACACCTAGCCACGCCCATGTCTAACGTGCATAGCGCCTATTTTTATGAAGGCCGCCTAAATTTTTAGAGGCGCCTTGTTGCAGAATCACTCTTTCTTGATAGGCGCCTAAGTGTCAATTATTGCTTATTAAAAAGCTTAATTGAGCTTGTTCATCAATATAGATAGGAGCCTATCTAGTTGTGCGCCTCCGAAATAGGTATCTAACATTAGGCGCCAGTTACAGAATTTGGGCTTGAGTGACTTGCCCAGGGTCACAAGGAGCAGCACCAGAGCTTGAACCCACAACCTTGGGGTGCTGAGGCTGTGGCTCTAACCACTAGGCCGGCTTTTATAAACCTCTGCTGCTGAGCAGCGCATGCTAAATGCAGATCCGCCTATAGGAGCAGAACGGGCGGCTCAACATTTCGCATGTGCTGCTCAGCGGTGCAGCTATGCAAAAGGACCCGCTGGTTTATTAGTGTGCCTAAACATTTCTAGTGTGTGCTAAATAAATTAAAGGAGCATTGGCCTAGTCATTAACATTTGTTGTCAGTTAGCACATGCTAATAAGTTTAACAGGCAGTAAAATATTGTTATTAAAGCAAACGTGAAACAAACCAAAAAATGCATCCAAGAAATCAGCCAGTAACTGCAGATGAATCAAATTTGCACATCCCTAGTTACCATACAGAAAAACCTTTTTTGTGTATTTATCATAATAACAAAGATGTATGGGCCTTTGATTCATTAGATTATTAAGGGGTAGATTTTATAAGCCAATTGAGCATGTCGCATAGTCATCTGTATGTTCATACAAGTGCTTAGTTTATTTATTTATTGGGATTTATTAACCGCCTTTATGAGGAAAATCACCCCAGGCAATGCATAGCAGCTGCGGCTTGACATAAAACTTAAATTTGTTAATAGCATAACAATAACAAAATGACCAAATATAAATATAAACATAATCAATGAGATACTCGTAAACTTGCAGATGGCAAATTGAATCCTAGTAATAAGACTAACATAATATAGTATATGAAATATAAACATTTAAAACAATCACAACAGATATACAATAAAAGTCAGCAGAATACAAATACCATCACGGTTATAAGCATAGATGCTGGGAAAAGATAGCACCTGCTTTAAGAGACATATGTGTAGGTGTTATCTGTGGGTAGTAGTAGGCAAAACTGGGGCGGGATCAGCTCCTACTTCATAAAGTATATGCATAGCTATTGATTCCTACTGTTATGTTGGTATGCCAGATTTTGGTTCAATACGCTGAAACCTTCCACCCAATGTGTGGCAGCAGCCAAGAAAGCAAGCAAGATGCTAGGAATTATTAGAAAAGGGATGGTAAACAAGACTAAGAATGTTATAATGCCTCTGTATCCCTCTAAGCATTCAGCTATAAAATTATACCAGTACAGTACTCTCTCGAAATTCACGGGGGTTCCGTTCCAGGAATACCCGCAAATTTTGGAAAAACTGCGAATGCGGTTTTGGGTCTGTAAAAAGACAGGATAGGGCAGCTGGGGCGCTAACGGGTGCAGTAAATCATACCTGGTATGCTCGGGGAAGGGGGGGGGAGGTGGGGGAGAGAGGAGGAGGAATCGGCGGTGCAGAAGGCTGATTCGTGTATTTTCTGACTGGAAATACCACGAATAACTGAGTCCGCAAATCGCGAATTCGCTGGGGAACACTGTACAACATTTGAAGGCATTTCAACATATAAAGCAGAGATATGTGTGCAGCAATGTAATTTTTAGGTAAAATTATATGAGGGGCCGTTGAAAAGTTCTCAGCTCAACCAAGAAGAGAATGATGTTGAGCCGTGAAACTTACAAGTTATTCCACACTTTTCTTGACACTTTTCATTTCAACGATGTGAAATGAAATGAAAACTTTACACATTTTCACACTGAAGTTGATTTCTAAACCCTTGCCTTGCCTACACCTACATTTTTAAAATGTCTTCATTTATTTACTCCTTCTGGCCATATCAACTCTTAGCATATTTTCCTGCAAGTCCTTTTGAAATGTCATTAATTTAAAGGCTGAAGAGCAGTAGACCCAGTGACGAAAGTATGTAATGAATGTCTAAGAACATGTGCAAAGTTAAATGGAGGGTCGTGTTCAGGATTTGTAGAGGAGAGGGTCAGGGGTGCCATCTCTTACCATAATTATTTGTATTGACAATGGGACCTTTAGGTGGCAATTCTACAAATCAGCACCTCTATATAGGAACCCTGATGATGAACAGGGAGCACATATTCTATGACATCATTTGGACCCCCAGATTCTTATAGAATGTTAGCATAACCTAGCATTGATGTACCTACAATTTAGGCATCCGTAGTTACACCAGTCATATATCCAGGGCAGGATTAATTCGTCGAGGGCCCCTAGGCACCCATGTACACTGGGCCCCCTGCCCCGCCCCACCCCACCATGCGCCCAGGTGGAAACAGGAAGCTGCGTCAGAGGGAAGCTTTGGGCAAGCAGCACTGCTTGCACAATTACAGTTCCCGTTGCCTTTCTTACCTGCGTTGCTTGCTTGTCTTACTTTCTGTCGATGGGGGGAGGGGGGCCTGCGTTGCTGATCGGGGTGGGGTCCGTGTTGCCGATCGGGGAAGCCCGTGTTGCCGATCGATGCTGGAGGGGCCCATCGCCGTTTGGAAAAACCAATGTTGATGCCCTCCTTCATCGAGCCCCCTGACCATTTCAGGCCCTAGGCACTTGCCTACTTGGCCTATTGGTTAATCCTGCTCTGCATATATCTGGCATAACTGTGGGCACATAAATATGGCAAATGACACATGTAGATTACAGTATTGTATAAGTTATTCATGTAAATAGTAGCTCCACCCAAGACAGGCTCATACTATATCCACATGTATAACCCCCCTTGCAGTTAAGCATGATGGCCTTGATTCTATAAACAGTGCTGAAAAGATAGGCACTGAGTAATGTGGCAAATAGTGTTTTTCAATCTTCAGTTAGGCACCATTTATAGAATCGTGCCTAGAGGCTCCTAAATTGCAATTAAGCAATGGAAGGCATCAAAATCTTAGGTGCCCCCAATATATACCAGGGTTTTCTTGACTTAAATATTGGTGCCTAAGTCCAGTTTAGACAACTAGACACAAAACATGCCAAAGATCCACCCAGGATTTGCCCCTAACCATGCCTACTTTCTGGTCAGTGCCTTGGACCAGGCACTTATCCAAAAGCAGTAGGTGCCTACTGAGTTAGGTGCCTACCACCCAATTAATTTTAATTTATGCCAAATATGAGCTCATTATTGCACCAATTAAGTTCATTTTAAGTTCGATGTCTAGATCAGTTAAGTGCGCCAATCTAGACACCTAACTTCTGGTACCATTTATAGAATCTGGGAGTATGAGACCAGTTCAAGGATGATCACCTGACAGGTGCCTAAATTTTGCACACTATCCCCCCAATTCTGTATATGGCGCCTTAGGTTGTGTGCGCAAATCAGTGAGCACATCCAATTTGCATGCACCACTTAATTGTTTAACAAGCATAATTAAGAACATAAGAACTGCCATCTCCGGATCAGACTTACGGTCCATAGAGTCCGGTGATCCGCACACGCCCAGTCAGGTGTACACCTGGCATAATTTTAGTCACCCATATCCCTCTATGCCTCTCGTAAGGAGATGTGCATCTAGTTTGCTTTTAAATCCTAGAACGGTGGATTCCACAATAACCTCCTCCGGGAGAGTATTCCAAGTGTCCACCACTCGCTGCGTGAAGCAGAACTTCCTGACATTTATCCTAGACTTGTCCCCCCTTAGCTTCAGTCCATGTCCTCTTGTCCGTGTCACGTTGGGCATTGTAAATAATTTTTTTCCCTGCTCTATTTTGTCGATGCCTTTCAGTATTTTGAAAGTCTCAATCATATCTCCTCGCAGTCTCCTCTTTTCAAGGGAGAACAGTCCCAGTTTCTTAAGTCGTTCATCACATTCCAAGTTCTCCATACCATTTATTAGCTTCGTTGCTCGTCTCTGCACCCTCTCCAGCAGTTTTTATATCCTTCTTTAGGTTGGGAGACCAATTAACACCTATTGATGCTGTAATTTATTAGGTTACTATGATGCAAGTTGGCACTAATTAGAAGTCAATGCACAGCTTGGTAGACACATTGTATGAGGTGATGCGTGTCATTTCCAGTGTGCCAATCTGAAAAAGGAGCATGACTAGGGGTTGGAAATTGGTGGCCAAAGTATAAAAACAAATATTTTATGAAATAAACTACCTAGGATAGGAGTGAAGAAGTAACTTTGTGGTTAGTGCATCTGGCTCTGAACTAGAGAAGACCAGTTTAAATTACTTGTGATCTTGGGCAAGTTACTTAGCCCTCCATTGCCTCTCAAACTAAGGGGACCTTTTACTAAGTTGCTTTACTGCAGCAAAAGTTGCCTTACTGCAGCAAAAAAATAAAAATAAAAAATGGCATACTGCAGGGCACGCTGGGGTGTCCATTGTTCCCTCTAAGCTGGGCGGGAGTCCAACTGCATTGCTGCCAATAAGGGGCAGGGCTTCACTATTGTGGCTTCCAGCACTTGGAACAGGCAGGTTCCCTGGAGAACTGCAGAGCTTGCCTGTCTTCCACAATTGAAAATGTGATAGTGAAATAGTGCTCTACGCTTGCAGTAGGATATACTGCACATACCTGTTTACATAAGGACTGCATTACTTATCTGAGGCTTATGAACCAAACTCTGACAAGGCCAAGAACCATTTTTTTAGGACACCACCATCATCCAAGTGCCGACTTAGGTGGTTTTTTGGGGACATTTTAATTTTTTTTTATGAGCCCCATAGCAGGTTAAGTGCTGAATATCAGAATAATGAATTTTTTAGACCCTCATCAAAATTTTAAATGTTATTCTGTGACTGACTGGTAACCAATGCTCCTCAAGGAGTAGTGGTTTTATAAGTTTGTGGACATGTTTTGTACTATTTGCAATTGTCTGATATTGTAGACATTGAGTACTATACCATTACAATGGTCAATTCAATTGACATTAAAGGAATTCAGAAGAATACAAAGTGCATCATGAGTAAGTAGATGTCTGACTGAGTAAGGCATTCAAAGTTTAAAAAAGCATCATCCCACAATTTTGGATAAATGGGATCTAAAGTCCAGGTGTTTGTCGAGGAGCATGCCCAGAACCTTGACAGATGTCCAAAAGAAACTTCAGAGCCTACAATCACGATTGAGATTGAGAGTTAAGGAGCATCTTTCTGGGAGAATAAGACACTTTGGCCCCACTACGTCATGCCTAAAGTTAGGCGTGCTTTAAGCATCCACTTTAATTAGTTAATGAGCCAATTAAGGGTCTTAACAAGTAATAATTGGTATGTAGACATCCAAATGACGTAGACGCCACTTTATAGATGCAGCCACAATTTCATGGATGCTTTTTACAGAATCAGGGTCTTATTAGGGTTCAATTTCAATCTATCAATGTCTATCCAATTGGCAATCATATCTGATTTGTCATTTAAAAAAGATATATCCAGAAGGGAACTTCAGTCTAGGGTGCCAAGGATATCTATGTCATCTGCATACACAAAAGGAATGATGTCTAGTGATTGAATAAGCAGTAGATTCATGAAAATGTTGAAGTGTATAGAGGTCAGTATGGGGCTCTCTGGGATGCCACAACGAAGGGTTTAAACCTGCAAATGTAAGTTCTTCACTGAAACAATACTCATGTGGCCAGATAGGCAGAAGTTTGTGATTAATTAAATGAAATGCAGCCGATAGGCTCAGATTTAGATATGGACCTATTCATCTTGTCTTCATCAAGTAGGATAGCATGGGATACAATTTTTTAAAATAAATAAATAAAAATGAAGAAACTAAAACTAGGAGAAGTTTCCAGGGACAAAAAGTTGCATAACATGTGACATTTTATTTGAAAATATTTTATGTAGTTTCACGTTTATTTAAAATTCTTATACCGCTCAATTGGGCTTCTAAGCGGTGTACAATAAAAATACAGCTTACAATGATAAAACAAGGTTAGAACTTGACAATAAAAATGACAGGGGAGGTTAGAAGAACAAAAATACTCTGACTTAATAACGAACAGGAACATGAGGAAAAAGGGGAAGAACTACAATATTCTGAGAAGTTCTTTAATATTTTAGATTTGCACCACACTTCATTCTTGTGCTGGTAACGCATGTTTATCAGATATGAGTACCGTAAATACCATTTTGAAAGATCAGATAAATTATACCATGTTTTATAAGAAGGTTGATGAAAGACTAAATCCAAAATTCTGTTTAAGTTGCTCAAAATTAAGTGCACAATTTTGGATGTGGATCACAGATACATGCTTAAAGTAATTGGCTAAACTGGTGATAATAATTTGCCTTAACAAGTGCCAATTGCACTAATTTTTGACTACATGCATATCTGCCCTGCACAGAATTTGTCCGAAGTGCTTTTCCATAAAGATCACTTAGCTTGAAGCACTCTTATGGAATAGTGCTTAGAGCAGATTTTTAACCTAAATTTGAGCACCATTTACTGAAACTGGTCCTTGGTGCCAATAAGTAAAGGTTTCAGTTAACTACCCAGCAATGAGAGCTATGGAGAGGTGGCGTGGGAGATTAGGATAATCTGCTTGCTAGCTGTATACCAGACTTCTCTAAATTGAGTCCTCGAGGGCTGCAAGCAGATCAGGTTCTCATGATGTCCAAAATGAATGTTCAGGAAAAGGATCTACATACAATGGATGTAGTGAATATCGTTGGACTGTTGCCATACTGGGATAGACTGAAGGTCCATAAAGCCCAGTATCCTGTTTCCCACAGTGACCAACCCAGGTCCCAAGTACCTGGCAAGATCCCAAGTAGAAAAACAGATTTTATACTGCTTATCGTAGGAATAAGCAGTGGATTTTCCCAAGTCCATCTTAATAATGGCTTATGGACTTTTATTTTAGGAACTTATCCAAACCTTTTTTAAACACTGTTAAGCAAATTGCTCCCTATTATCAAAAGCTACGTTGGTTACCGATGGAGGCAAGAGTTTTGTTTAAATTTTCCTATCTGTTTTAAATCAATATTTGGTATGGCTACTGCGTACCTGGTCTCTCACTTTTTTCTAGACTGTTTTAACAGTAGAATCCATATGTTTGCTTACCCAACAGTAAATGCTTGTCATTTTAAAAGATTTCTGGATAGAACTCTTGCATTTCGGGCAGGAAAAATGAATGAATGGCTGCGGGCTCCATCTTATTTTATTTTTAGAAAATTAGTAAAAACACAATTGTTTGATCGATTTGTAACCTGATTCACTGTTTTAATTTTTTTATCTTGTATGTATTTCTGATGATTTGTATTGTATTTTTTTCACTGATTATCCAGTACTTCTTATTGTAAACCACCTCAAACTATTATGGCTCTGGCAGTATACAAGAATTAAATTTTTATTATTATTATTGTACCACACTCCCTGGTAACAAATTCCAGAATTTAATTATACGTTGAGTGAAGAAATATTTTCTCCGGTTTGTTTTAAATCTTCTACTTAGTAGCTTCATTGCATGCCTCCTGGTCCTAATATTTTTGGAAAGAGTCATAAGAGTCAAATGAGTCATATGAGTCTTGGTCTCTAGGACGATTCATCATGGCTGATTCATTGCAGCCGATTCAGCACGGTCATTTCATCATGGCCATTTCATCGCTGAATCAGCCATGATGACTAGCTCACGGCACCACCTGACCTTTTGTAGAGCCCCCCAAGTAGAAGCACCCCCCATGCCCCCAAAATAATAATTCTCCCCCACATCCCTGCACCCTGTAAGGTAGGAGCACTCCTCCGACCCATATACCTCTTGAAATTTTCACCAGCCCGAGTAGCATTTTCCTTCTCCTGCTCATGCCAGTCTTGACCCCCCTCTGACATCATGTCTTGGTCCTGCAACTAGGAAGTGACATCAGAAAAGAACTAAGGCCAGCTGAGAAGGGGGTGAAAGATGCTGCTAGCACTGGCAAACTTTTCAAGAAGTATGCTGGGGGGGGAACAGAGAGGAAGAGAGGCATGGTGGGGATATGGGGATGAGGAGAGGCATCAACAGAGGGGGTTGGAGAGGAGGAGAGGCATCAGTGGGGGGGGGAGGAGAGAGACATTGGTGGGGTGGAGTGGGGTTGGAGAAGGAGAGGCACAATTCATCGTGTTTCATCACAGCCGTTGTGAAGAGGATGATTGATCGCAGCCTTTTCATCGTGGCTGTGATGAAACGGCCCACGATGAAACGGCTGCAATAAATCATCACGTTCCGATTCACATCTACCTATTCCACTCCACTCCACTCAATATTTTATAGACCTCTATAATATCTCCCCTGAACCATCTCTTCTCCAGAGACAAGAGCCTTAGTCACTTTAGCCTTTCCTCATATGGCAGTTGTCCCATCCCTTTTATCATTTTAGTTTCTCTTTTCTATATCTTTTCTAATTCTGCTATATCTTTTTTTGAGATGCGGTGACCAGAATTGCACACAGTATTCTAGTTGCAGCCACATCATGGAGTGATATAAGGGCATGATAGCATTCTCTTTGTATTCCATTCCTTTCCATGATAATTCCTAACATTCAATTTGCTTTCTTAGTCGACACTGCACACTGAGCTGAGGGTTTCAATGTATCCTCAACAATGACACCTAGATCTTTTTCCTGTGCAGTGACTCCTAACGTGGAACCCTGCATCACGTAGCTATAGTTTGGGTTCCTTTTTCCCACATACATCACTTTGCACTCGCTCACATTAAACATCATTTGCCATTTTGATGCCCAGTCTCACAAGGCCCTCTTGCAATTTTCCACTATCCTCTTGTGATTTAACAACTTTGGGTCATCATCAAATTGAATTATTTCACTAGTTATTCCCGTGTGCCTAAGTGCTGTGGGGAAAGACCTGGTGACCTGCCCCATAAAACTTTCACCGTGAAACTCTATGGATCACAATCAATATCGACTAGCTCACCTTTATCCACATGTTTAGTCACCCCTCGAGACTTAATTTGTATAAGCCTGTTGAATACCTTGCAATTTTAATGTGAGAAATTTAGAAATGACAGACTCCATGGAGGGAAACTATTAAATTGGATGGAACATAGAGCTTTTAAGCACTAGTAGAGGGATCCTGGCATATGAAGGCAGAAGGGAAGCGGGCATGGCTATGAGGTCTGTAAGGGAAACGTATGATTACTTTAGAGAGTGCTTATATGGCTACTATATAGAGCTCCAAGGTCACTGGATATGAACTGCATGATAGATTAATATTAGCATATGCCCCAGTAGAATTATACACTTCTCCCTCCGAATCTGCGATTTCAATATCCGCGTATACGGTTATTCATGATTTTTATATAAAAAAAAAAAAGCTAATTCCGGACCTTCCCCACCTCCCTTCCGGCATCCCAGACCATACCTGGTGGTCTAGTGGTCTTTCAGGGCAGGAGCGATCTTCCTACGCTCCTGCCCCATGCAGATCACTCATAGAAAATAGCTGCCATGAGTTCCCATCATAGTCTCGAGAGACTACGGGAACTCACGGCAGCAATTTGCTATGAGTGATCTGCACGGGGCAGGAGTGTAGAAAGATCACTTTTGTCCCGAAAGCCCGCTAGACCACCAGGTAAGTTCTGGGATGCCAGGAGGGAGGCGGGAAGGTCCGGAATGAGGCGGAGGTGGGTCAGAACCGGCTGAAAACTTATTCATGATTTTTCACACTTCACGGTCCGGCACTGCACCCAACCCCTGCGAGTACCGAGGGAGAAGTATATGCTGCATTTCCTTAGCCTGTCTAATGGCAATCCAGTGTATCACAGAGAATAGTCTAGAGCTTCCTGGGAGTCATACTTCAGAGTCTGAATGCTGAGGTAAGAAATAGTGCAATCTGCATGCTGACCTGGATAATAGTATTACTACCAAGTTGATGATCTTTACAAATTTAGGTCCATCTTGGTAACAATAGTCCAACTATATTCTGCATATTTAATAGTATGGTCACTACCATAATTCTAATATAGAGAGATAAAAGGTAGTCAAGAGATATAATAGGTGAAAAAAAAAAATCCATGGTTGCTGCCTGCATGCATATACTTTCCTAGGATGCATGAAAGAAAATAATGAGCATGCATTCTTTCACTTATTATGGCTTGTAGTGCATATGAAATACCATAGGCATTCAAAATCAGAGAGTGGTTGTATGGGAGACAACATCAGTGACAGTGAACATATAATGAAGCCTTTTGGCCCCATTTCCCTCCCCCTCCTCTGAATCACGAAATACATCAGCTGCTTTCTTTCCATATGCATGAGCTCAATTATCCCTTTCATGACATGAAAAGTCACTAGGGTGATGATGGTTCTTTACAGAACATAACAAAAAGAAATAGCACTGGGAATATGTGGGTTGTGATGTTATCACTATCTATGGGCAAGAAGCCAGAATGTCTTTTCATATTTCTGTTTCTACACTGCTCCTTGTGCTTATTCACTGAAGCACAGTGATTCACTGAAATACCATAGGATTAATGGCAAGCCCTCAGTGCGAACACACCCACCCACCCCATGAATAAACCCCTTAATACAGTGTGATAATAAATAAACAATACTACAGGACAAAGAGAAATGCTGGCATGCAAAACCAGCACATATCTCAAAGTTAGAAGAAAAAACATTTCTTGCCACCTGCAGAATCTTTATTCTGCATCCAGTGGCGTAGCGAGGGAGGTTGGTGCCAGGGTGGTGGTGCCCAGCCTCACCGTACCATGCACATCTCCAACTCTTTCCTGTCCCCACTCTTCCTCACCATTGTGTGTCCCCACCACCGCGCACCTCTTGCTGGTGTGAGCAGCATCTTCCACCCGCAGCTTGTGGCAGCTTTAGCGCCCTTCTATTATCACATCCTGGTCCTATGACCAGGAAGTGATGTCAGAAGGGAGACAATGCTGGCGTGAGCAGCAGGTAGAAGATGCTGCTCAAGCTATCAAACATGTAAAGAGGTACATGGGGGCGGAGAAGGAGAGGTACCGGCCCCCCATCTTACTACGCCACTGTCTGCATCCTTTACTCACAGCTGTCTTTTCCATGTAGGGACAGCATTCATGGGATATAAGACACAAGCCTAACTCTTATCCATACTGTGTAATTCTCAGCCACTACATTACTGTAATGAATACATGGTTATGTAACTTATATATTGTGATGAGGAAAGTGAGGACTGGGGTCAATTAGGAAAAATATATTTATCAACGACTTGGAAACGGGGACGAGGTGTGAAGTTATAAAATTTGCTGATGACACCAAACTCTGCAGCAGAGTTAGAAGCACAAAGGAGTACGAAGACCTGCAAAGGGACCTAAGCAAACTGGAAGAGTGGGCAAACAAATGGCAAATGTGCTTTAACATAGAAAAATGTAAGTTTATGCATATAGGGAAAAGGAACCCAAGGTACAGCTACAAAATGGGGGGAACATTGCTGGGGGAGAGTAATCTTGAAAAAGACTTGGGTGTGCTGGTGGATACAACCATGAAATCATCAGCGCAATGTGCAGTGGCCTCGAAGAAAGCTAACAGAATACTGGGCATCATTAAGAAGGGAATTACAACCAGGACGAAGGAAGTCATCATGCCACTGTATCGTGCAATGGTGCGCCCGCATCTAGAGTACTGCGTCCAATATTGGTCGCCGTACCTCAAGAAAGACATGGCGATACCTGAGAGGGTCCAGAGAAGAGCTAAGAAAATGATAAATGGCATGGAGGACTGTTCATACGCTGACAGGCTAGACAAGCTGGGGCTCTTCTCCCTGGAAAAGAGGAGGCTTAGGGGAGACATGATAGAAACTTTCAAGATCATGAAGGGCATGGAGAAGGTAGACAAGGATAGATTCTTCAAACTACGAGGAACCACAGGCACAAGAGGGCACTCAGAGAAACTGGAAGGGGACAAGTTTAGAACCAATGCCAGGAAGTTCTTCTTCACACCGAGGGTTGTGGACACATGGAACGCGCTCCCGGAGGAAGTGGTCGGGCAGAGTACGCTACGGGGATTCAAAGAGGGATTGGATGGATTCCTGAAGGATAGGGGGATTGAGGGATACAGATAAGGGTAGATAAGAGTATGGAAAGAATAAAGATAAAAACAAGGGGGTTATAGGGCAAAAACAAGATTACATGACAGGTCATGGACCTGATGGGCCGCCGCTGGTTCAGAGTGCTGGGCACGATGGACCTCTGGTCTGACCCAGCGGAGGCAAATTCTTATGTTCTTATGTTCTTAGACTGTGCCCTGAGGACCTTCATCTGTATTCGCCCTTTGACCGAGAACCCTATAGGAGACCCCTAATTCCTGGATGGAGCTATCTCCTCTAAGAAAGGGGACCAACAGGAGTCATCTGAGACCTAAGTATACAACCAGAAAAGTGTCTTTAAGGGAAGGGCATCAATGGGAAGAATGGAACTAGATAGCAGGGACCCATATGATGGGGAGGAAGAAATATATTGGGAACCCATGAAGGAAGAGGGGGACTTTGCCATTGAGCAGTAGCAATAGGAGGTCCCAGGGAGAACATAGAAATAGATGCCCAACCACTAGAGGTGCCTGGGATGGAGGGAGGAGATCATGGGGCAGTAAATCTTTAGTAGATTAAAAGGGGTGGAAACAGGTGGGGCCTGTATTAATTGTGTTTGCCAAGTATGGGTGGAGTGGACAAGATTTGTGGCCTACTGAACTGATTGGGGGATTCCAGGAAATCTGGTTCTTTAGGACTTCCATGATACCTGAATATCTCAGGGTGAATCTCCAGGGAAATTTGCATATTATTCATCTGGGAACTTATTTGCATATTTTATATACTAGTTCTATTTTGACAGACTGTTTCAGTCAAGAGTTTGTTGGACAAGGAAAGAGGGACCTTTTGGCTTTGAGGTCCTCCTTGCCTTAAGGTGCCAGGAAAAGCCCCCCAAATTATTGGTAATTTTCTCATGGTATGCCAATTCTGACTCAAATAAGCAGTGAGGTGATCGTTACACTACTTGTTAGTATTTTACCCCCGGTGGTTTAATCTGGTGGGATATTATAGATAAAAATTGCACAATTTATTATGCTATTGGACAAGATTTTACAATAATAAATTATAAAAAATTCAATTATTTTAAAAATTAATTACATGATAGTGTGGGGGGTAAAGCAGGAGCTTGTGAATTTTGTGAACATTGTTCATTCTAAAACCCAAAATTGGGTATATTGCTTCATTCTCTGAGGCTCCATTATCCCCCTGAAGATTATTAAAAGAATATTATTGTTCACCTTTCACCACTTTTTGGGTTTACCAGTGATCTTTTATATTTTAGTAGTTACTATTTGAAACTACTTGGTCATAATTTATTTGATTGCAGTATTCTATAGTGGTAATTGCACATGCTAATTAAATAATGTTAAGGATATGTGCTAGAGGGTATGAAACATTGCTACATCCCCTGCTTGACGCTTCTTCACAGATTCAGACTAACCCTATGGAAAAGCCGGTGCTCTCCCTCCTGGCCAAACTGTCTGAAAACCAGGGCAGCACTGAGAAAAGTTTCACTCAGGGAGAGGAGAGAAAGGGAGAGATTCAGGAAAATACCAAGCCAGAATCAGAAGGAGAGGTTCCAGAGGGAACATAGAAGCTGAAGAAGTTGAACGGAAGGGCTGACCTGTTTACTGATAGAGTTTGTTGGAGGAAAGACTCTACTATGTGAAAAACTCTGCCTTTATTCTAGTGCTTGCCAAGAGCTGTGACTGAATGCTGCCTAAAACTGTTTCCGGAACCTATGATAAAGACTATGTTTGGGGTGTTGCAAGCCCTACTGAGAATGTGACCTGAGATTGGTGGAAAAACTTGGGAAGTACAGCTGTTTCTTTGAAGAACAAACCTTTAAGGGAAACCTATGAAGAAACAGATTCCATACTACTGTTTAATTAAAAATTATGTTCCTGAACACTCCACTGTGTGGTCTGTCTGTCTGTGCAAAACCTCTCCTGAGTATCTTCCCCATGATTTCACAGGATGACAGGATAAAGTGTCAAAAATATACACCTTAAAAACATCACAGCAGAACAATCATATAACAGAAATGTGATAAATGTCAGCAAAGTACAAATGCTGCACCATTCTAGGCAGCATGGAAGAACATTCATATAACACAGATATGATACTTATGATGTCAGCACAACACAAACAAAATCCCTTAATAGGCAATGCATTCGAACTTTCATATAACACAGATATGATAAATACAGCCTCAGCACAATTGGGATCTTTTACTAAGGCACGCTAGCTGATTTAGCACATGCTAAAAGACCCAGAAAATGAATAAAACAAAATTCAATAAACCCCAAACTATTTAGTTTAACTGATGGACATCAAAAGAGCTGGAGAATCATAAAGAGTCCAATGGCTTACATTACTAAGTAAGTGCACTTTTTCAAAGGAATTTTTGCATCAGGTGGGTTTTCTATGTTCAATTCCATGCAGCTCTGTTTAAATAGGATCTTTTTGTTTTTAAGACTGAAATTTTGAACAGTAAATTTAGATATGCTGTTTGAAGTCTGAATGCTAAAGAAACACTAACCCTTGAAGAAGCCTTGTGTGAAACAGCAGATTCTCCGTTGGGAGTTTAAGTTACGTGTTTCTCTTTTCATGCAGTTCGGTTTTGCGTAAATTATCCATATTTTAAAGTAAAATAAAAATATAATAAATACATGAATATAAATAAAGTAATAAATAATTTTGCGTGAGGTTTTTTAGGACCAGTGATAATATTCATGACCCCAGTAAGACTCTGGGTGTGACCCACTGTTTGGGTGTTTGAGGTCCTTTTCCTCTTGTTTGGAGGTGTTTAGATCTAGTTTAGACATATATTCTTGCTTGTTTTGGCTCTACCTGACAGTATACACATGGCACATAAAGGAAAATAATATGAGGAACTAGAAAAGAACTACTTTATCTTGATAGAAAAGAGGGTAATAGAAAAGAACTTCATTTAGGATAGGAAAGAGTACATCCAAATTATAGTTAAAAACGCCAACCACAACCCAAAGATGCATTAATCCACAGGCTAACCACATCTTACTGTTCAAGAACTCCAAAAGAAAACTGAAGGAAGTTAGATTTTAAAAGAACTTTAAAATTAGGAAACAAAAGTTCTGAACGGATGTGAAATGGTAAATTAGTCCAGAGGAATAGGGAAGAGAAAAAGCTGAGCTACATATTGACTCAAAATGGGTGAATTTAGGAGATGGGAGAACCATCTGGTGAGCATAGAAGGAACATAATGCATATAAGGGACTGTTAAGGATGAAAGATAGGATGGATCACCCAATTGCAGGGATTTATGAGTAATGCAGAGCACCTTAAACCAAAGACAATGTGTAATTTTAAATTATGTACAATGGTCCATAAGATAATATATAGGAAGGCACCACAATAGATGCTACTCATAAATTGAATTTGTTTCTTTAAGGGCAATAGATCAAACAATCTACATCAGGGGTGTCCAATGTCGGTCCTCGAGGGCCGCAATCCAGTCGGGTTTTCAGGATTTCCCCAATGAATATGCATGAGATCTATGTGCATGCACTGCTTTCAATGCATATTCATTGGGGAAATCCTGAAAACCCGACTGGATTGCGGCCCTCGAGGACCGACATTGGACACCCCTGATCTACATGATACTCTGCTATAATACTCCCTAGATCCCTTTTTAAGGTTTTTAGTGATGTAAAATTGTTTAGAAATGATTTATGTGAATTATTGTTTTGATATTTGTTATGTATAATTATTATTATTTTATGTGTGTTTTTTTTATAAACCACTTAGAATTGTAGATTTGCAGTATATACATTTTTTTATTAATTAAATTAAAGGAATTCATTTTAAAAGAATATTCTCAACGGGGTTTTCTTACTTAGTATCTGCAACCTGGAATGTGCTTCAATATTACATTAGAAAGCTTCACAATTATTTGCACTTTCAAAAGATGTTAAAGGCATATTATTTTAGAAGATATTGCAAGGATTGATTGACTTTTTAATGTTTATTGTTTCCTTCCTATTTAGTATTGTAACTTGAAATATATTCTTTTATTGACTTAGGAAGTTTTAGAATTATCTGTGATCTTGAATGTTATAAAAGGGCTATTATTTCAATATATTAGAAGACCTGATTATATTTTAGTTACATGATAAATGTACTTCCCGGGGTTGCTTTAGCTTCTTAATATCTTGTAATCCACAGAGAAAGAGTAATCTGCAGATAAGACCTAGAGCTTAGAAACACCAGAAAGGGGGAGTTCTTGGTACCAGGAACTCCCCAGAGTGACCCTTGGTGGGATGCATGGTGGCACCTGCCTAACCTCCAGTAAGCTTAAACCATTTAGCTACAAATTGAGTGGTGACCAGAGGGCCTGTAGGGACCAAGGTACCAGAATATCAGAATTGACCTATGAGTAAAGGGTCCATGGGAACCAAGATACTGGACTATCTGAATTGAGCAGTGACCAGAGGGTCTGCGGAGACCAAGGTACCGGAATATCCAAATACCAGAATATTTAAATTGACCAGTAACCAGAGGGTCTGCGGGGACCAAGGTACCAGAGTATCTGAATTGACTGGTAACCAGAGAATCCATGGGGACCAAGGGACCACAAATGCCTGAGTGTCTGGTAGTGACCAGAAGAACCCAAGCGACCGGTAGTAACTGGAAGAGTCCGAGTGACTGCTTGACATAAGTTGTGTCAGGGGTGGGATCTGAAACCATCTGAGACCAGGGATGGCCTCTGAGGCAGGATTATAAAGGCTGGTGAAATAACTTCAGAACCTGTAAAAAAACCTGAGGCGCCGATTTGCCCAGACTCTAGATCAACAGTGGTCAAGACAACATCATGCGCTACAGCTATTAGATGCACAGGCCAAGGAGCTGAGGCATCTAGTGGGATGGATCCAACTTCTTCCTGAATGGTTGGACCAGAATCCCAAAGAGATGCGGTTCTTAGTAAGACTCAAAATTAGCTAGGGAAAGGGCACATAAACAATCACAATAAGCCAAAACTATGTTCTTAGGAAAACACACCACACAGTCACACATACTGTCATACACAGCTCACAAAAAAATGTGGAGAAAAAACCTCAGTTAAGCTTCATATGGTAAAAAAAAAACCCCTCCACTTGACAGTAAAGAAAAGAAGGTGAAATCACTTTCAAAGGTATGGCTGATTTCATCGGTGGAAAAGAATAAAGGCACTATTAAAGCCCTAAGAGAAACCACCCATATAAAAAAAATCACCCTTGAGACTCTGTGGATATGCAGTTGTTCACACAAATATTTGTATTTTTTTGGCATGCTGCTTTTTTGTACGTGTGGTTTCCCTTAGGGCTGTAATAGAAGAATATGGCCACCAAAAATTAAATCATGCAGTCTCAAGTCCAGAGGAGATAGGCAATGATGAATAAGACATTGAAGCTTAAGGACCTCAAACTGCAAAGACGGTGGTCCAAAACAAGTTAACCCACAGGATGGTGAAGAGTGGAATGACCAAGGTGATGAGAAGGTCAGTGCTATAGGTATCAACTTCATGGACACCAGGAGAACCAACATAGTAATCAGCAACATGGAGATCATTAGTATCAACTTTCAGTTCAATAGAATGAGAAGGCTTGGCCATCAGGAACAAGTTCTAGCATAAAGTTTATGGGATGTCCATGGAAACATCAATGACTTCAAGTTTAGTCTCAGTAGCTTCAGTGTCAAGATAGAACAGCGAAACACTTCAAACAAAAACAAAGGCATTAGGTGGCACTGCAATCATACAGACTGGAATATCTGAATTATTCGGTAACCAGATGGTCTGTGGGGACCAAGGTACTGGAGTATCCAAACTGACAAGTGAACAGAGTGTCCATGGACACCAAGGTACTGGAGTATCCAAAATGACTGGTGACCCAAGGGTCTGCAGGGACGAAAGTACCAGAGTATCCAAACTGACTGGTGACCAGAGGGTCTGCAGGAATCAAAGTACTGGAAGAGCCTGAGTGACCAATAGTGACTGGAAGAGCCCGGGTGACTGGCAATGGCCGCTCAACAAGTGATCGTTCAACAAGACATACTCGCTCAACAAGAAGAAAGGTCCAGAAATTTAATAACAGAACAAAAATGACAAAATCAGTAGAAACAGATCTAAATAACCTGAGATGTTTGCTTATGAAATGACAGGTGAGAATCAATAAGTACTTCAAGACAGACAAGAATCTACAAGCTGAATAGGAATGTTAAAAAAACATTAGCTTCAAAGAGGGAATGGGATATAAACCAGTAATCCAACAAGCTGTGGTTTTAGATGGATTAACAACTAATTTACAATTCCTTAGCCAATCAGAAAATGACAGAAGGCAAGACTGTAGGGGAGTCAGATCAATAGAAATATGAGATACAGAGAAATCAATAAGATGTTTTCAGCATAAAGGAAAAAAGCAGCAATGAGAGGGAATTGAAATACACACCAAAATGTGAGGTAAAAATACCTTTAAAACCAATAAGAGGAAATATTTTTTCACTCAGAGAATAGTTAAGAGGTTGTGGTAAAAGCAAATAGAGTAGCTAGTTTTAAGAAAGATTTGGACAAATTCCTGGAGGAAAAGTCCATAGTCTGTTATTAAGACATGGGGAAAGCCTCTGCTTGCCCTGGATCGGTAGCATGGAATGTTGCTACTTTTGGGGTTTTGGCCAGGCACTAGTGACCTGGATTGGCCACAGTGAGAATGGGCTACTGGGCTTGATGGACCATTGATCTGACCTAGTAAGGCTATTCTTATGTTCTTATGTTCACCAAAGGCCTCACAGAATAGGATAATAGAGTTCTCTTTATTAAATGACCCAACACTGGCTGTGTTTCATCATAATTGCCTGCATCAGGGTTCAAATGTTTCCAATCAGTGATGTCACATCAAAAGAAAGAACTCTCAAAATAATCTTCATAAAACTCCTGTACAAAGAATGTTTTGAATGCTGCTTGACTTGAGCTGCTACTAGATTCCAACAGCGTTCACTCTTATACCAAAAGAATAAAGCATAAAAGAATAATTTTATTTTGAAATTCTGAATCATTAGGAGTAGGACTAAGGGGTTTAACCCTTTCAGGACCAAGGGACATATTTGTCCCATAACTTTAAAATCCTATAAATTTTGATGGGGATAGTCTACAGTTCTAAATTTGATATGTACGGATTCCATATGATACTGCCTTTATGTAAACAAACTGGTTCCGACATTCATTCATTAGCGTCGTTGCCAGATTGACGAGAAGATTCACTTGCCACACTGTCCATAAGCCAGAAGTGTGATTTTTTTAAAAAAATTAATGATATTTCACAAAAAAAAATCAATTTTTTGGCATCTGCAAGCCCTTTTTACCATAAAAATGTCGTCAAAACCACAAAAATTGGCCTACGATCCTTATGGTCCTGAAAGGGTTAAAAGATATTGAATAGAAGAGGAGAAAGGATAGAACCTTGGAGAATCCTACAGGATAAAGATATCTCAGCAGATGAAGTAGGAGTAGAAACTGAAAAAGTGTAGTTAGAAAGATATTAAGGAAAAAAATTGGAAACTGAACTGACCAAACCAATAGATTGAAGGTGAGCAAGAAAAACTGTAAGGTTTACAAGATCAAAGGCAACTGAATGATCCAAAGAAACCAAAGGACATCCAAAGGAATATTGCTGACATCCAAAAAAAGAATGAGTTTCATCCCCTTAATCATTTCGGTAGTCCTTCTGTTAACCTCTTCTATTTCAGCTAAATCTTTTTTGAGATTGGTCGACCAGAATTGCACACAATAGTCAAGGTGAGGTAACATCATGGAATAACCACCTAAAAACGATGTGGTTGCTTATAGAATTATCTCCTAAATGTGCAAAATAAATAAATGTGTTGATGATCTAGAAAACAAAACTTCTGGGATATATCTTTATTCTTCATTCTTAACAGATCAGCTTGAAAAAAAAAAAAGACAAATGATTATTTAGTTTGCTTTAGGACTCATTCCCTGCAGGAACACTATTGGCATCTTATGCCTTCTTGTAGAAATGTGGAAAGAATTCACACTTTCACTTGGAAGAGTGCAAATTTCAGACTAATAATTCTCTGATGTTCAAAGATAACATGAAAAGCTCAGGCAGATTCAAAGAGATCTTTTTTGGCACCTCAGAAAATCAAAAGGGAATCTGCCACTTCAGCAAAATCAACTTTAGCTTTTTTTGAAGACCCAAAGTATATTTTCACACCTTCAGTTTTTCATGTAACCTTTGACCTTTTTTCCATATTGTCAACTTGTTCTATAAAACCTATCTTTAAGAAATTCACCTGTCTAGTCTGAGTCATAAGAACATAAGAACATAAGAACATAAGAAATGCCTCTGCTGGGTCAGACCTGAGGTCCATCATGCCCAGCAGTCCGCTCACGCGGCGGCCCAACAGGTCCAGGACCTGTGCAGAAATCCTCTATTTATACCCCTCTATCCTCTTTTCCAGCAGGAAACCGTCCAATCCTTTCTTAAATCCCAGTACCGTACTCTGCCCTATTACATTCTCTGGAAGCGCATTCCAGGTGTCCACCACACGTTGGGTAAAGAAGAACTTCCTAGCATTTGTTTTGAATCTGTCCCCTTTCAACTTTTCCAGATGCCCTCTTGTTCTTTTATTTTTTGAAAGTGTGAAGAATCTGTCCCTCTCTACTCTCTCTATGCCCTTCATGATCTTATAAGTCTCTATCATATCCCCTCTAAGTCTCCTCTTCTCCAGGGAAAAGAGACCCAGTTTCTCCAATCTCTCAGCATATGGAAGGTTTTCCATCCCTTTTATCAGACGTGTCGCTCTCCTCTGAACCCTCTCGAGTATCGCCATATCCTTCTTAAGGTACGGCGACCAATATTGGACGCAGTATTCCAGATGCGGGCGCACCATCGCCCGATACAACGGCAGAATAACTTCTCTCGTCCTGGTTGTAATACCCTTCTTGATTATACCCAGCATTCTATTCGCTCTCTTAGCGGCCGCTGCGCACTGTGCCGTCGGCTTCATTGTCATGTCCACCATTACCCCTAAGTCCCTTTCCTGGGTACTCTCATTCAATAACATCCCTCCCATCGTATAGTTGTACCTCAGGTTTCTGCTTCCCACATGCAGTACTTTACATTTCTCAACGTTGAACTTCATCTGCCATCTCGTCGCCCATTCCCCTAGTTTATTCAGGTCCCTTTGTAATTCTTCGCAGTCCTCTTTAGTCCGAGCTCCACTGAATAGTTTGGTGTCGTCTGCAAATTTTATTATCTCACACGTCGTCCCTATTTCTAGATCATTTATGAATATATTAAATAGTAGTGGCCCGAGCACCGAGCCCTGCGGAACACCACTTGTGACCCTCTTCCAGTCCGAGTAGTGGCCCTTCACCCCTACCCTCTGTTTCCTACCCGCCAACCAGTTTCTGATCCATCTATGCACATCTCCGTCCACCCCATGGTTCTTCAGTTTCCGGAGTAGACGCTCGTGAGGCACCTTGTCAAAGGCTTTTTGGAAATCTAGGTATACGATGTCTATGGGGTCTCCTTTATCCGTCCGTTTGTTGATTCCTTCGAAGAAGTGCAATAAGTTAGTTAAGCACGATCTCCCCCTGCAGAAACCATGTTGGCTTGGTATCAGAAGTTCATTTCTTTCCAAATGTTCATCGATGTTTTCTTTTATCAGCGCTTCTGCCATTTTCCCCGGAACCGAGGTCAGACTCACAGGTCTGTAGTTTCCCGGGTCACCTCTTGATCCCTTTTTGAAGATGGGCGTGACGTTGGCTATCTTCCAATCCTCTGGTATCACACCTGTTTTCAGGGATAGGTTGCAAACTTGCTGCAGTAGTTCTGCTATCTCCTCCTTTAATTCCTTCAGAACCCTTGGATGGATTCCGTCTGGACCCGGGGATTTGTCAGTTTTTAGTTTTTCTATCTGCCTGCGCACATCTTCAAGGCTCACTTCCATGGATGTTAATTTTTCTGCTTCATTTCCATTGAAGAATTGCTCAGGTTCCGGTAAGTTGGTTGTGTCTTCGTTCGTAAATACAGACGAAAAGAACATGTTAAGTCTTTCTGCGACTTCTTTCTCCTCCTTCACTACCCCCTTCCTGTCTCCATCATCCAGCGGTCCCACCTCCTCCCTAGCTGGCTGTTTCCCTTTAACATATCTGAAGAATGGTTTGAAATTTCGTGCCTCCCTGGCTAGCTTCTCTTCATATTCTCTTTTGGCTTTTCGAACCACTCGGTGACATTCTTTTTGATACTTCCTGTGCTCCATCCAGTTCCCCTCAGTTTTGTCCTTTTTCCATTTCCTGAATGAATTTTTCTTATTGCCTATCGCTTCCTTCACTATTTTAGTCAGCCATACTGGGTCTTTTGTTCGACTCTTTTTGTTCCCCTTTCTGAATCTGGGTATGTACAAATTTTGCGCCTCGCTCACCGTGTCCCTGAAAAAAAGCCAGGCATGTTCTACCGTTTGCCATTTCTTGGAAGTGTTCCTAAGTTTCTTCCTTACCATTTCCCTCATTGCTTCATAGTTTCCTTTCCTGAAGTTGAAAGTTGTTGCTATGGTTCTCTTTCCTTTCGGTATTCCTACTTCAACTTTGAACTTGATCATATTATGATCGCTGTTTCCCAACGGTCCCACTACTTCCACTTCCTTTGCAGGGCCCATTAACCCATTTAGGATTAGATCCAGAGTGGCATTTCCTCTCGTCGGTTCTCTAACAAGCTGCTCCATGAAACAATCTTGTGTAGCCTCCAGAAATTCTGTCTCTCTAGCGCATCTGGAGCTTCCAAGTTTCCAGTCTATCCCGGGGTAGTTGAAGTCTCCCATAATAACTGTGTAACCACTTTTGCATTCTCGCTTCATCTCGGTTTCCATTTCTCTGTCGATATCTCCGGTTTGCCCGGGTGGACGATAGTATAGGCCCATCTTTATTTCATGTCCTTTCCTATCCGGTATTTTAATCCATAGCGATTCCAGCTTGTTGGTCATCTCCACTGTGTCCATTCTTGTCGATTGTATGCTTTCTTTTATGTATAGGGCTATTCCACCTCCTTTCTGTCCTGACCTGTCCTGGCGATAGAGCTTGTACCCCGGCAGTGCTGTATCCCATTTGCTTTCCTCGTTCCACCATGTTTCAGAGATTCCAATGATGTCTATGTCCTCTGCATTGGCCAAAGCCTCTAGTTCCCCCATTTTGTTGCTTAGGCTCCTTGCATTAGTATATATGCAATTTAGGTCCTGGCATTTTCTTGTCTTCACTACCTTTCCCTGTGCTTCGATCCTTGGTGTCTTCTCTTTTGCTGCACTCTTTCTAACCTCCTCTTCTGGGTTAGTCGACTCCTGTAATTTATCCCTTGCTTCTTCCCAGCCTTTTTTCCCCTTAGTATCTTCATGGGATACCTTCTTCCGAATCGTCGACTCTAGGTCGACTGTCGGCTTTCCCCTTCCTTTTAGTTTAAAGCCTGTTCTATTCCTCTCATGACGTTGCTTGCTAGAAGTCTTGTTCCCGCTGTGCTCAGGTGCAGTCCATCTCTCCTGTAGAGCTTGTTCTTGCCCCAGAACGTTGTCCAGTTCCTCACGAAGTGGAAACCTTCTTCCTCACACCATTTCCTCATCCACGCATTTATTGATTGTAGTTCCTCCTGCCTTTTCACATCTGCCCTCGGTACCAGTAGGATCTCTGAGAATGCTATCTTCTGGGTCCTCATCTTCAGCTTCCTTCCCAGAATCTTGAACTGTTCTATCAGCGTGCCTCTTCTGTAGTCTCTCCTGCTGACATCATTCGTCCCGATGTGGATCATTACTGTGGTCTCTTCCGTCTCTGCTCCATCCAGGATCATCCCAATTTTGTCCACGATGTCCTTGGTTCTCGCTCCTGGGAGGCAGGTCACCAGTCGATCCTCTCTCCCTCCTGCTATGTGGCTGTCCACATGCCTCAGGATCGAGTCTCCCACTAGGATCGCTGACTTTCCCTTCTTCAGTTTTCGCTTCGGTCTCAGGTCAATGTCCTCAGTGTGCTTCTCTCTCTCTTCTGGGCATCGACTAGCCAATTTCTCCCCCTCTTGTGGTATTCCTCCGTGGCTGTCTTCTTTGAGGTCATCTGCTTCTTGCTCCCCCTTCCATATTGGTGTAACTTCATCCTTCATCTGGAGTTCGTTCTCTGCCACCCTCCTCCTGTATGCTTCCTCAATGAATTCCTCGAGCTCCCTGACTTCCTTCTCAATGTGTCTCTCACTCCTGAAGTCTTCAAATGCCTTGATAGGGTCCTCTGTGGTGTAAAGTCCTTCTAGCTCCAGTATCTTGTCCTCAAGTCGCTTGACTTCTTTCTTCAAGCTTTTCAGCTCCTGACACCGACTGCATACATAAGACTGTCTCCCCGAGGGGAGGTAGTCATACATATGACAGTCTGTGCAGAACACTGGAAAGCTCATCTTCTGGTTTCCCTCTGCTTCCATCGTCGTTCCTACTTTTAAGATAACAGTTAAGATTATGTGCTCTTTCTGTGCCTGTTTCTTGCCTTGCTACCTTCTTCTTGTGTGCGCTGCCTACGCTCTACCTTTCCTTGCTTTTGCTTGTGTGTTTATTTCTTCTGTGCCTGCTTCTTGCCTTGCTGCCTTCTTATGTGTGCTGTCTTTGCTCTTCCTTACTTTACTGCTTCTTGTGTGTGCTGGTTCTTTCTGCGCTTGCTTCTTCCTTACCTTCTGTGTTTCTGTACTTGCCGCTTCCTTACCTTTCAGTCCTTCCCTGTGCTCCTGGGTGTAGTGACTTGGCCCTTCTTGAGGCCCTTCGCAAAGGCGCTCTCGCTAAGGCGAGCGCCTTTGCCGCCCGCCTTCGCCGCGCGCCGAACGGCCGCGCGCCGTTAGCTCCTCCCCTTTTGTAGGGTAGTTCGGACGCTGACTCTTCCGACGCGGTGGGGGTGGGTGGAGCTTACTCTCGCCCTGCCCCTAGCCTCCTGCTCTTCCTCCTCTGCTCTTTTCTTTACTTTTAACTGTGTTTAAACAGCTTTCTCCTGCTCCTCTTCCTCTCCCTTAGCTATCCTTGCTGCTCCTCCTGTCCGATGCTGTGCACCGCGTGTGTCTTTGACTCCTCCCCTT
The DNA here is from genome assembly GCF_902459505.1 of Geotrypetes seraphini. Lineage (NCBI taxonomy): Eukaryota > Metazoa > Chordata > Amphibia > Gymnophiona > Dermophiidae > Geotrypetes > Geotrypetes seraphini. The sequence goes on along the minus strand of NC_047086.1, from coordinate 304,668,430 downwards.
TTGTAGGGTAGTTCGGACGCTGACTCTTCCGACGCGGTGGGGGTGGGCGGAGCTTACTCTCGCCCTGCCCCTAGCCTCCTGCTCTTCCTCCTCTGCTCTTTTCTTTACTTTTAACTGTGTTTAAACAGCTTTCTCCTGCTCCTCTTCCTCTCCCTTAGCTATCCTTGCTGCTCCTCCTGTCCGATGCTGTGCACCGCGTGTGTCTTTGACTCCTCCCCTTTTGTAGGGTAGTTCGGACGCTGACTCTTCCGACGCGGTGGGGGTGGGCGGAGCTTACTCTCGCCCTCCCCTTAGCCTCCTGCTCTTCCTCCTCTGCTCTTTTCTTTACTTTTAACTGTGTTTAAACAGCTTTCTCCTGCTCCTCTTCCTCTCCCTTAGCTATCCTTGCTGCTCCTCCTGTCCGATGCTGTGCACCGCGTGTGTCTTTGACTCCTCCCCTTTTGTAGGGTAGTTCGGACGCTGACTCTTCCGACGCGGTGGGGGTGGGCGGAGCTTACTCTCGCCCTGCCCCTAGCCTCCTGCTCTTCCTCCTCTGCTCTTTTCTTTACTTTTAACTGTGTTTAAACAGCTTTCTCCTGCTCCTCTTCCTCTCCCTTAGCTATCCTTGCTGCTCCTCCTGTCCGATGCTGTGCTTTGTCAAAATCATTTACTAAAGGCATTGGGGGAAACCTTCCCCCCCTTTCCCCTATAACCCAAAACACGTCTATATTTTAAGATCAGCAAACGTTCCACAGTGTCTTGGCACAAATGATTGTACATCTAAGTCGGATGAAAGTAGAGGCTTAGACAGAAAGGTACAAAATTTGAATCTAGTACGAGTGAACTGCATGACACTTTTTTATATGTCTTTTATTCATTTTTGCTTGATTCTTAAACCGTGTGTGTGTGTGTGTGTGTGTGGGTGGGTGGGTGGGGGGAGGTGGAGGTAGGGGTGGGGGTGGGCACTACTTTTGATGCAGTGATGTGTCACCACAAAACAACACATCCATGCTTCATATTGCTTAATAACCCACTTATAAAGCTGCAGACCTCTGTGCTAGCTCACTGGTTACATTTAATCAGGCACTTAAACTCCTTTACAGTGTTCTTTTGATTTCAAGATGGCAGTTGTTTTATTGTCAGAAGCATACTCAGCTTAATGACTTCAGTTTATTACCTAGCAGGGCATGTCCTGTATATTTTAAGAACAAATACCTATGAGACTTTGACTTGGTGAAAGGAGTTGACATGTCCTTGCTGTTGGTTTCATTGCAGCCTTGTGGAAAAAAAAAATCCTAATTATCTTTTCATCATGGAAAATTCCAAAGTCCGTTGTACCACTGCGTCATCACTACATGACAAGAAACATGGGCAATTAAGCGAAATGTGTAACCTGGATATTCCATGGATCTCATTGCATCTTATTTAGAAAAGCTATAATTTGATTGGTGGGAAATTAAGGCCTCTCCTCATGGGTCATTTTATCTTTCTGCAACAATAATTCTTGGCTTGATTAAAAATTGATCTGGTGTCCTAAACTGAATTTATTATTGCTATAATCCATCACCCACAGACACATAATCTGGTTCCCATCTTTATCTGATTTGAGAAATCTGTCTCTTATTATGTGTTCTCTGTTTTTTTTTGGTCATTTAAATTGATGGTTTGTTAGACAATCAGTTGTGACTGCGTGTTTATTAAGAAAGGTTGCATGAAACAACATTTATCACCACAGCTATTCCTGTAATAAACTAATTAGTGTTCAGGCAACATTGTCTCTATTCAAATTTGAGATATTTTAACAGTGCTTCACACAGATTAAATGCTGCATGTTCCAAAAAGGTTACTATTTAAATCTGCTTCTATTTGCCTATGTGCTTTCGTTATCTAACCAGATCTTAGCTGTACTTTTGGCCCCTGGTATTAAATAGTTATTATAAATGTGTCACAATATTATACATTTTATATCATTCATTAAAATACTCTTTTAAATAGTGCTCAGACCCACAACCTTCAGTGTTTAAGTGTATAAAACAAAACACCGGCTACCATCAGACCATCATAGCACCATTTTATGTCTTATACCACCATACATTGTAACAAAATAATCTTGTGACTATTATCTGTAAAAACTTATCTTTTCTGGTGGCAAGCCACACAGGATGGTCACGTGACAGGCAGCACAGCGTTATAAAGTGCTCATGCTTTCTTTAAAATAGCTCCTGGAAGCCAAGAAACACAATTCCTCCCTTTGACTCGAGTTTCGCAATATACGTGCTTCCTCAGGAAGGGATTATAGAATAGGAAAGGTGCTGCCTGCATCAGCTCTCACTGCAGCTAGAATATGGAGATTTTTACTTGTCACAAGCCTGAAGATCCTCCGGGGATTTGTCTCTCAGGTTGCCTTATTCACACACCTCACGGGTCTGGAATCCTTGACCCCACTAACACTTTACATGTATTTGGGGAGGGATGCTTGCCTTTGTCTGAAGTCTGCATCTGCATTTGGGTTCAGCCCTAACAGAGCTTGTTCATCCATTTTGATTGTTATACTTCAATTTCCTTTCTTTCAAATAAAGTTTGCTCTCCTCTGCTTCAAAAGAGGTCATAAACATCTGAGGTTGCTTGCTACCGGTTCTCGTCTCCAGCACTTCAATCCGCCCCCTTTAACGCAACTTCTCTCCTTCTGCCGCGTTCTATCTTGTAGTTATTCAGCATATTATCACAATTATAGAATATTATTGTTCCCTAGTAGTAGAAAAAATTAAATTGTTATTGTAATAATTAATTTAATGTAGAATTTATATATCTCTAAATCATCACACTGGCTTTGAAGCAGTTTACAGGAAAACAAATAAAAACTAAAAACTTATACAATAGCCCCAAAATCTAATCAGGTACTTTAAGTAATTTCCCTCTTTATCCCAATGGACTCACAATCTATCTGCAGTATCTATGGAAAGGAATGAACAAACAATTATCATCATATATAACAGACATTTATCCTTAGAATCTCACACCGACCTCAGCGTCAGAAAATGCTTCGCGGTACTCTGGAAACTCCGAACCATAAAAAAATACTTCAATGACTCCTTCCTCCTTCTAGTGCAATCTGCCATTCTCAGCATTCTAGACTACTGTAATATTATTTACTTGAACTCCACGAAGAAAACTACCAGGAGACTAAAAGTGATCCAAAACATCGCCGTTCGCCTCATCTATGGCCTAAAGAAATGGGAACATATCACCCCTTTCTACCACCAACTTCACTGGCTGCCTTTCGAATCCAGAGTGCTCTTCAAATTCGCATGCTTCTGCTACAAATCGGTAAATGGCCTCTTGTCAAGATACATCAATCCCCTCTTTAACCTTTACTGCACCAACAAGAAATCCTGCAGAATTCAACTGTTCGCCTACCCCTCACTTAAGCTCTGTCATCTTAAAAGATTCCTAGACAAAACCTTCACCTTCCAAGCAGCCAAGACGAACCCATGGATCGCCCAAATGATTCTCGAGGCTCCCACTTACCTCGACTTCAGAAAAACACTCAAAACTTATCTATTCAACAAACAAGCCCCGTAACGCCCCCCCTCCGGAATTACCTGGCCACACGCCCGACCCTTTCCCCCCTTTATTGATCGCTGTCTTCCAGCTCACTTACTCTCCTCCTTCTTCATCAGCCAAGTTCGGCTAAAGTTGCTGTAAATCCAATAAATTGTGGTAAATCGGCCCGTTCGGCCCTTCCCCCCCTCTATTGACCGCTTTCCTCCTGCTCTACTTCCCACTTTCGCTTCTTCAGCCATGTTCGGCTGAAGGTGTTGTAAATCCAATACATTGTTTGTAAATCGGCATGTCAATGCGGATCCTAATGTAATTGTTGTGAACCGCCTAGAACTCGATGGGCATGGTGGTATATAAGAATAAAATTATTATTATTATTATTATTATTATTATATAACAGACATAGATGAAGGAAGGAAGAGAGAATAGTAATACAATAATTCGATAAATACATAATAGGAGAGAAAAACTCCAAGAAAACAAAGTTACTGAACAGATAATTATTTAACAAATGAATAAATAAGTATTTTTCAAAAGGTGAGGTAATTAAGAGCTAGATTCTTCCTCGCCGGCACCTCATGGCACACCCAGAATCTTTCTGCGGCACACAGTTTGCGATACACTGCATTAGAGGGAACAGCACTGCCAACCCGACGGGTTTACCCTGAGAACTGGGTTGAGAAGCACTGCAGTAAATAACACAGAGTAGTTACTGCCACCTCAGTAAAGTATTGTTAAGGGCATCTATGTTATATGCAGTGCACTTAAAGAGCAATTCTGTATTCTAGTTGCTTACATGTATGAACATATGCACATAAAGAATTACAGTACTAGTATATATGAATATATGTATACCCTTATGCATGTAATTGCCAGTATAACACCCAAGAGCTGTTGCAAATACTCATATAACTTACAAAGCATTGACAGGACATAGATGAGCAGTGGTGTAGTAAGAGTGGGGTGGGAGGTTAGGATCGCCCCTGGTGCCATGTTGGTGGGGGCACCAGCACCTCTCTGCTCTGCCACACCATGCCATGCTTGTGGTATCCCTCTCCCCATCCTATACCTTCTCTAGTGTGAGCAAATTCTCCTGCCCGTTTAGAGTGTAAGAATTAGTTTTACTCATTTATCTAGCATGTGTGGTGTGATAATTATGTACTGAGTTTCATATATGTGTTCAGAGACATTGTGAACAAATAATTAGTTTATTATTTACTTTTGGCTTATGAATTATATTTTTATATTTCTAATAAAGTATTTCACATAGCCTGGGTCTCTATTCTTAGTATAAACTGGCAAAATAATGAATCTTGGGTAAGGAGATTATAGTTTTCCCTAGCATCTGACTAAAACAGGCACATATTAGTTTATGTAACTGATTAGTCTTCCATAAATCTTACTATATGCCTAAATATTTGGCATATTGATAGCCGGTAACTGCAATATTATATAATACAACCTAGGGGAGAGGCTCCTACTGTGCACCTTACAATGCTTAATTGGAGGTACAGATATAGGTTTGCCTCTTTATAACACTGGTAACTGTACTGTCTCTACGAGCTAGATTCACTAAGGGGTCGCAAACCGATCGTGTACCAATTGGTTTGCGACCACTTTGCGACCTGATTTCCCTCCAACCTGATTCACTAACCTCTGTCCTGATCATCCTCTGATCTGCGCATGCAAATGAGGGGGAACAGCATTCAAATGTAGGCAGGCAGCGATACACTAACCAAAAACTGCAACACTGACTGGGCTGGCCGATCAGCAAACAAACGACTGCTGGGGACCAGTCATTCACTGCTTTCCGACTGCATCTCCTGCTCTCTGCCCTGACTTTGCAGCTCTGTGCCCTGGACTCTCCTGCTCTCTCTGCCCCGGCCTTCCCCCGCAGTGCGAGCCTGTGGTTTTAACCCGTGGGTTTAAAGCGGGTTAAAACCACGGGCTCACTGGACCCACTAAAAAGTTTAAAAAGTTTTTTTTTTAAAATGTTGCTGCTCTTTAAGCATGCGCAGACCATGGTCTGTGCATGCGTCGGGATCGCTACAGAGCGATCCGGGCAGTCGGTTGGGGGCATGATTTCGATCGCCCTCATTTGCATTAGAGCGATTCATGAATCAGCCCCCCGGACACGGATCAGATCCCTCACGGATTGGATCCAATCTGTGCCCTTAATGAATCTAGGCCTATGTTAACTGTTCACACAGTTCATGTGCAGACCTCGGTCACAACACATTAATTTCGGACATTAACATGTGCTAACTGTAACATTTTAACAGAAGCATTGTAAAAAAAAGAAAAAAGAAAGATCTTGAGAAGTTGCAGAGAGCTATAAATACATTTGTCTTTGAATTTGGGGAGGGGGGGTGAGTTACTTGGTTGCCTTTCAAGTACTTACTTGAATCCATTTAATAAAATCCACAGAAAACTCATCATTTCGTAAATGTTATTTGCTTACTCTTGTGATGTTGATACAGATAATACTTCCTCCCTTACCTGCTACTTCTTGAAATTACATTGCAGCTTGAACAATTTGGTTGATAGATTGGGGTTATCAATAGTAATATTACTTGGCTGTTTTAACCTGGCTGTTTCCCTCTGCTCTATTGTATTTCCAGATTAATTAGAGCCAGGGCTGGAATCTGCCACCACCAGCTTTCATTTGAAACTATCCAATGGGTTTTTATATTTCCCCTTCCTCTCTCACCTCTCCCTGCTATACCTAGTCTGGTCATTGTAATGAGGGTCCTGAACTAGGACCCTGGCTCCAACCCCTCGATTTCACATTTAAGCAATGACTTCCTCCCCACCCAAATGCTCTGACTGCTGCTTGGCCCAAGTTGACCAGAGGAGAGAAAGACACGATTTGGGGGGGAGAACATGGGACCTTCTCAATGACAGTGCACAACACTTGCCACCTGAACCACTGGCTGACCTGATAATAGTCCTTTAATTCTTCTTCATTAATGAAAGCATTCTTGAGTAAGGAGCAAAAGCTGGAAGGCACTCAGCTGGATGCTTTGCTTTGCAATACACATCACCGTGTAGCACCTACAGCCATAACATTTTTCATACAAATACTCCTTTAACCAGCTGTCCGAGAAAATGAGAAAATGAGATTACACACATACATCTACAAGCACCCAGTAGAACCAGTCAGATTATACAGACCTCTATCTACTTACAATTATAATGAGAAATAGCAACCCACAAACTCATGCTTCCAAGAGTCACCCTGGAGAAAAAATGAAAGAAAATTGTTCTGCTAGCTTAATGAGGTGTGGGAGCATGTGTGTGTGTGTGTGTGTGTGTATATATATATATATATATATATATATATGTATACACACACACACTCTGTACATACACACACACACACACACCCATACACATCAATCATCAATCTATCTATACCTACAGGAGGAAAAGCCACAATTTTTCCTTAATACTTCCTCTAATGTATCACTAGTCCATAGAGGTTGAAATAAGGAGATACAAAAAGTAAGTAGAGAGGAAAAAAAGAGGGTCTGCTGGCTGAATTTTCATACAGTTTTGATGCAAAATGAAATGAAAGAGGCATATAAATTACAGAGCTAACTTTCTAGCCGCAACAACAGAAATGCTGAAGGAAGAAATAGAATTTAGGGCCCCTTTTATCAAGATGCGCTAGAGGTTTTTAGCATGAGCTGGCGCGGTAAATGCTCCAACGCTCGCAGAATTCCTAGGAATGTCAGAGCGTTTACCTCGCAGGCCCACACTAAAAACCTCTAGCGCAGCTTGATTAAAGGAAGAGTGAATAAATAAAGCCATAGGACTCCTCCTTCGCAATGAAAAATGCTTTAAATAACTCTTATTAAATGAGTTTTATGTTGGTCAGAAGAGGTTCTGAAAAACTTGGTGGTGATTTAGGGAATGATAGAAAGAAAATCTTTTCCAGGTTGCTCAAAAAGTGCAAAGCACATAGGGTCAAATCCTATAAACGGCATCCCGATTTTAGGCGGCCTACTGCTATCTAACAACCAATCGGGGCACACGTTAAAAAAAAAATCATCTTGGGCAGGCCGCCTACATTGTAGGTGCCTCCGTGAACCAAGGGAGGCACGTAGGGCTGTCTAAGCTCGCTTAAGGCTAGGCGTGGGCATGGTTTCACCCAGAAGTGGCCTTAGGCGAGCTTAGGCAGCACTAGATGTCCCTAGGCGCCTCCCTAAGCTTGTGATAGGTGCCTGAAATATAGGCCAGCAAAATGCTGGCCTACATTTCAAGCAGACATGGCTGCTGGGCTTATCACGGCAGGGGATCTCCCTGCTGTGATAAGTTTAGCGGCTGCGGCAACCTGCCCCCCTGCGAAGACTACTGGCAGGAGGGATGCCCAATCCCTCCTGCTGGAACCTCCCATCACCGCAAAGATTGCCAGCAGAAGGGATGCCCAATACCTATCACCAGAACCCCCACCCCCTATAATGATCGCTGGCAGGTGGGATGCCCAGTCCCTCCTGTTGGACACCCCACAACTCCACCCGCAAACATTGGCAACAGGAAGGATGCCCAATCCCTCCTGATGGAACCTCCTAACCCCCCCCCCCCAAAGATCGTTGTCAGGAAGGGATGCTCAGTCCCTCCTGCCAGAATCCCCATCCTGAAAAGTAGCTCTCCAGGACCCCCCAAGCCCATCCAAACCCTCCCCAAGCCCACCCCCATCCAGACCCCCCTACCTTATTGAGATGGATGGCCAGAGGCATCCTTCCTGCCTCCAGCCAGATGGCCCGCCTTCACTAGAATGGCGGGCCTGCCCTTTCTGGATGCATTGTGGGATGCACTGGGGAAGGGCCTAAGGTCCTGATTGGCCCAGGCACTTAAAGCCCCACCCCTTGATCCCCACCCCACCCCCAATCCCCCCTACCTTTAATTCGGTGGCCGGATGGACGGGTGCCAAGCCCATCTGTCCGGCAGGCCAGCCATCTGTTGAATGGCTGGCCTTAGGGCTCGATTGGCCCAGGCGGCTCAAACCCCACCCACAGGTGGGGTCTGAGGCTCCTGGGCCAACTGGAATAGGCCCAGTAGGCTGAGGCCCCTCCTGCCCCAATCCAGTCAGGGATTCGGGGGAGTCACCAGGGCAGGAGGGCTTGCGCTCCCTCTTGCCCTGATCCAGTCGGGAGTTCGGGGAGTCGCCAGGGTACGAGGGCTTGGGCTCCCTCTTGCCCAGATCCAGTCGGTGAACATAGGGGTGCCACGGGAGGAGGGAGCCCAAGTCCTCCTGCCCTGATCATTGCAGTGGTGTACCAAAGAGGGGGGGGCAGTCCACCCCGGGTGCACACCCCAAGGGGGTGCACAGCCGGCCACCCTCCCTATTCTGTTGCTGCTCCATTTAACCACCACATCCCAGCACCGGCTCCCCCGCAGAGTCACTCCTTAACCCGGCCGGCAACTGTGTGGTAAGTGGAGGCAAAAGGTGAGTCGGGCTGGTGGGTGGGGAAAAAGTGCAGGGCCCCACCTCCGGCGTCAATTCTAACGTCGGAGAGGAAGTTCTGGGCAAGTCAATTGCTGTCTGGCTGGCCTGGAACTTTCTCCCTGTTAGAACTGACACTGGAGGTGAAGTCTTGTGGGCCCGGCACTTGTACGCGCCAGGCCTGGCTTGGGGAAGGAGGAGGGAGAAATCAGCTGCTGGCTTGGGGGTGGGGGTAGGGAAAGAATTGGGGAAGTGGAGAAATTGGCATGATGGCTTTGTGGGGGATAGGGGGAGAGAGAAAGAAAGGCAGAAATAAAGAGGGAGGCCAGGGGGAGAGAGAAAGAAAGGCAGAAATAAAGAGGGGGGCCAGGGGGAGAGAGAAAGAAAGGCAGAAATAAAGAGGGGGGCCAGGGGGAGAGAGAAAGAACGGTAGAAAGAAAGAGGGGGGCCAGGGGGAGAGAGAAAGAAAGGCAGAAATAAAGAGGGGGCCAGGGGGGAGACAGAAAGAAAAGCAGAAATAAAAGGGGGCGTGGGGTGGCAGGAGGAGAAAGAAAGGCAGAAAGAAAGAAATATTGGCTTTACAAAAGAAGGACCAGAGACTCATGAAATCACCAGACAAAAAGGTAGGAAAATGATTTTATTTTCAATTTAGTGATCAAAATGTGTCCGTTTTGAGAATTTATATCTGCTGTCTATATTTTGCACTATGGCCCCCTTTTACTAAACTGCAATAGCGTTTTTTAGAGCAGGGAGCCTAAGAGCGTTGAGAGCAGTGCGGAGCATTCAGCACAGCTCCCTGCACTAATAACTACTATCGCGGTTTAGTAAAAAGGGCGGGGTATTTGTCTATTTTTCTATAGTTGTTACTGAGGTGACATTGAATAGACTCATCTGCCTTGACCTCTTTGAAAACGCCCCCGAATATAAATGATAATTAACATTTTCTCTGCGTACAGTGTGCTTTGCGTTTTTAAAATTTCATTGTTGGTAGATCATTTTGACTTGGTCATTTTAAAAGTAGCTTGCAAGCCCAAAAAGTGTGGGCATCCCTGCTGTAAACAGTGGTGTCCGTCCCAGCTTGTGCTCCCTCTGGCGGTTGTTTCACTTCTGGCCGGCTCCCCTGCTCAAAGCTGCGGCGTCGGCTCTTCACGCAATCCGCGGCTGCGTCGGAAGCGTTCCCTCTGATGTTCCCTCTGATGTTCCAGCCGTAGATCGTGTGAGGTGTAGACGCCCGCTGCTTTGAGTAGGGGAACTGGCCAGACATGCTGGGCAGGAAAGAGATGTTGCTGCACAGGGAAGGTGGGGGGGGGGGAAGAAATGCTGCACAGGCAAGGGGGGAGAAATGCTGCTGCTGCACAGGGGAAGGGGGAGAAATGCTGCTGCTACACAGGGAAGGGGGGAGAAATGCTACTGCTGCACAGGGAAGGGGGTGAGAGAAATGCTGCTGCAGCTGTACCCAATTGGGGAGAGAGAGGGAAGAATGGAGAAGGAAGACAAGGGAGAGGAACCAGAGATGCCAAGTACATGGGAGGGAGGGAAAGGAAAAAAGGAAAGGAGATACCAGACCATGGAGGGGAAGGAAAAGATGCCATGGCATGGGGGAAAGGAAGGGAAGGAGATAGAGATATCACACCATGGTGTGGAGTGGGAAGGAAGGAAGGAAGGAAAGGAGAAGAGAAAGAGAGAGATGCCAAAGCATAGGGGAGGGGGTGGAGACAGAAAAATGGAGAGGGGGGTGAAGCTAAAATGAATCATGTGCAAAAGAGAGAAGGGACCCCAGATATACAGTTTATTGAAGGGAAATAGAAAGAGGGAAGATACCATAAGGAAGAGAGAGAGGTTGGACAGTAGATGGAAGGGGCAGAGAGAGTGTGGGCAGTAGATGGAAGGGGTAGAGAGAGAGGGCAGAAGCTGGGTGGAAGGGGCATGGAAGGGAGAGAGGGCAAGCACAGTATAGAAAGAAGAGAGCAAAGAGAAGATGATTAAAGTAGAAACGACAAAAGGTAGAAAGATTTTTTGTTGCTTTACTTAGAATCAAGTAGTATTGTAACTGTATTGATAAAAGTTTATAAATAGGAAATAAGGCAATTTTTTGGACTAAACCCCTTTCCTCAGGACAGCATAACAGCAGTATACTGTACTGTTCTGAAGAAAGATTTGGCCTCTGAAAGCTAATTGAAAAATGGATTTCAGTTGGCATTGACTGCAGGATCAATTGACTGTGCGGAATCTGGCTTGTATAGTTTTACAATGTATGTGTTGGTGTTCTAGTGCTCACTGCAGTGTTTAAGATGCTGCCTTTTCCTAGGTACACTCTTGTCGTGCGATATGTGGATTGTTACTAAAAATCATATTTTTGATATAGATGGGGGTGTCAAAAAGTGATGGGCCCCAGGTGTCACATATGCTAGGTATGCCACTGGATCGTTGTTGGGGGGGGGGAGAAGGGTGGATTGCAGCAGGGGAGATAAGTCATCTACCCTGCCGCGATCATTGCTGTAAGGGGTTGGCAGGTTGCTGGGGCCGCTGAGCTGATCGCAGCAGCCGCGATCAGCTCAGCAGCCCCTTTTCGGCACTTATACCTGTTTTGACTTGGTCTAAGTCAAAACGTATAAGTGCCGACTAGGCAACCTGCCTAAAGTTTTGGTTATACCTGCTGCACACCTAGATCTAGGTCGGCCCACCTCCCGCCTACCGCCCGCCCTTTCCCCTCCTCTAAAAACACCTCTTTTCGTTCTATGGGTTTAGAGGCAGGGGAAAGGCCTAAGCTGGTTTTAGATAAACATAGAAACATAGAAAGTGATGGCAGATAAGGGCCAAGGCCCATACAGTCTGCTCACACCATTGACCCTCCCCTACCTCTCTCTGTGAAGAGATCCCACGTATTGATCCCATTTAGTCTTAAAATCAGGCACGCTGCTGGCCTCAATTACCTGTATCGGAAGACCGTTCCATCAATCCACCACCCTCTTGGTGAAGAAGTATTTCCTGGTGTCGCTATGCAATTTCCCTCCCCTGATTTTCCACGGATGCCCTCGTGTTGTCGTGGGTTCCTTGAAAAACAAGATATCCTCCCCCACCTTGATACGCCGCGTGAGGTATTTGAACATCTCGATCATGTCTCCCCTCTCCCTGCGTTCCTCTAGTGTGTAGAGCTGCAATTTATTCAGCCTTATACAGGAGATCCCTAAGTCCTGAGACCATCCGGGTGTCCATTCACTGGACCGACTCAAGTCTCAGCACATCTTTGTGGTAATATGGCCTCCAGAATTGTACACAGTATTCCAGATGGGGTCTCACCATGGACCTATATAATGGCATTATGACTTCGGGCTTACTGCTAGCAAAATTGCTGCATATGCAACCTATGATTTGTCTGGCTTTAGATGAAGCTTTCTCCACTTGATTAGCAGTCTTCATGTCCTCACTGATGATCACCCCTAAGTCCCGTTCCGCTACAGTTCTCTCTAGGATCTCACCATTAAGAGTGTAAGTCTTGCAAGGATTTTTGTTGCCAAGGTGCATGACCTTGCATTTTTTGGCATTGAAACTTAGTTGCCAGGTCCTGGACCAATGCTCCAGTAGGAGAAGGTCGTGCGTCATACTGTCGGTCATTGATTTAATGTCAGGCCCTGTTGTGCTCTTGCCTACTATATTGCATAGTTTGGCGTCATCGGCGAATAACATTAATTTACCTTGAAGCCCCTCAGCCAAGTCCCTTATGAAGATGTTGAATAAGATCAGGCCCAAGACTGAGCCCTGCGGTACTCCACTGATCACCTCTGTCGTTTCGGAGCGGGTGCCATTCACCACCACCCTCTGAAGTCTACCTCCAAGCCAGTCCCCCACCCATGTAGTCAATGTATCACCCAAATCTATAGATACATCTAAAACCAGCTTTGATTATGGGACGATCAGGCTTTTTGATCGTTCAAGTACCTATTTAGGCCACTTTTTAGACGTTTATTTTTTTTTTATTATGAGCCCCTCAGGTTTTATTGTACTTGCATGAGGAAAATGGCATTGCAGATACTGTTTCTTGGTTTGTAGAACTAAGATTCCGAATGGCCAAAGCCCTAAAGCCACTCCCATGAGTTTCTGTCTCCTGAGGAGTATGTACCAGAGAGCCAGTTTTCTCTCTTATTTGTGTAATAGTGGTTTGGGCTAATTAACTTCTAAGTTGAGCCACTAGCAATTTATCTATTTTTTCCCCTTTCACATAGATGCGCTGAGAAAATCTCCTGTAGATCTGCACGCCATTTAATCCTGCATTGTCTCCGGTATGCTAGGTAGAATGTGAGCCTGCTAGGATAGATAGTGAAAAATCCTTGAGTACCTGAATGTAAAACTGCTTAGACAACCGCCATTGGTAGGTGGTAAATAAATAATTAATAAACTTGGAAAGTCTATTTCACCATCTAAGTACTCATTTGTTTGTCTCCTATGATTTGGTACCTTTGAGGTAAATTCTAATCACCCCTACAATTCCTCATTCTGATTGGCCTTAAGTCCTGATTCAGCATGCTCCAAACCTGTCTTAAGATCATGCAGGGCACCTTGCTGTTGCTTCCTTAAAATAAACCCATATTGGATGAGTTTCTTTAACACGTCCCATGCAATGAAAATGTCAAATGTCCCATTATCATTACTGTATATACTCAAATATAAGCCAGGATTTTTGGGCCCAAAAATTGGCCCAAAAATGGGGGTCCCAGTTTATATTTGCGTCAATACACCCCCTTCCAAAATTAGTGAAGGCTGCTGCTGCCGCAAGGCTCTGCCCCCTGCCCCCTCCCTATCCTAGCCTCATACCTCTACTGCCGATCCCCTGTGGAGGTGCAGCGGGTAGGAGCAAACTTTCCAAGTTCCTGCCCTGCTGCTAACTGGCTGCCGTGAGTTTCTTTGGCCGCTGAGAAGTACGAGCAGGCGTGCGATTTTGGCGCTGCTACTCAGTGCTGAGTGGCTTCCTTACTGACTCCCGCATCCACTTGCTGCTTGCACTGGCCTTAGCTCCCTTCTGACATCAGTTCCTGGTCACGAGACCAGAACGTGATATCAGAAGGGAACCAAGGCTGCCGCGAGCAGCAGATAGAAAATGCTATCATGCTGGCGAACATTTCAAGAGATACACTGAGAGTGGGGGTGTACAGCATGCTGGGGATGAGTGGGGGGCGTATGGCACGGTGATGCTGGGTGCCAGCCTCCCTCAGTACGCCACTTACCAAAAATAGGAGAGGCACTCCCACCTAGTCAGTAATATTTCTACAAAACTGAAAATAAACCAACCCATATAAGAAATGTAGATAACAGCAAGGTGCCTTTAAAATCCTTGATACAGTCCAAACAAATGTTTAAGAAAAAATGAAAGTTGAACAGGAGTGATCATGTAGTGTCTGACAAGAGAAACAAACAAAACTGCAGACACCTGACGAAGGTTTGTCCGAAACACGGACTGTGTCGGGTCCCTTGATTGGTAAAAGGGTTTTATTTTACTTATTTGCATTTTAATTTTGGTACAATAAATTTTTGCCTGCATCTTGTACACAGTCTGCAGTTTTGTTTGTTTCTCCTGCTTGGTTTTTTCTGCAGACAAAGTTGGACTTTCTCCTTTGTTTTGGTGTCTGACAGGAGATCATCTTTGGCAAAAGCAGTGATATTCTTTATAGTCATCTCCTTATTCTGTCAAGGAAGGACTTGCTGGTGGGTCATCAGGAAACTGTAACTACAGAAACTTTTCAGTTTCCTCTGTACTCAGAAAGTAAATGGGCTTGCCTTTCTACACGATTCACAATTCTAAGCGAAGAGTTGATGGACTTTATAACTTTCTTTGTGTCTTGCTGGGGAGGCACAACTGCTGAGAGTATCTATGAATACATTTTGTAATACCCGCTGTGTAAAGCAATGAAAATAGCTGAAAATGGATTGAAATGTCAGGAGAAATCCCACAGCACGTCCTCACTGATCCGCCATCACCACGTGACCTTAATGATGAAAATGTTAGCTTTTATTCAGTCCTGTCCCAAAACCTGCAGTTCTTATTCAGTTCACAAACTCATGGCAAATAATTTAGCTCTCCCAAAATTTTAGTTCTTATTCAGTTCACAAAATCACAACAAATAAAGCAAGAAGTGAATTTGTTTTTATTGTGAGCAAAACCTTTCAAGAACAGCCCACAGAATATCACACACAAAGCAAAGCAATAGCACATGACTTAGTGCTTTTCTCAGTGTGAAGCTAAACCAAACAACATAAATAGATGATGTCCATTTTCAAGTAACAAAACAAAGCCAGAAAATAAAGAAAATAAAAAATCAATCAAGTACAGACCTCAGAATATCACATGCAAATAATTTAGGGCCTCTTTTACAAAACCACGGGTAGCAATACTGCTGTAGTAAACACACTGAAGCTCATAGGAACCGAATGGGCTTCAGTGCATTCACCAAAGCAGCATCACTACTGCAGCTTTGTAAAAGAAGCCCTTAGGACCCAATGCTAAAAACGATACCCAAAGTTAGGCAGTGCAGGCGCCCTACCACCACTTATCTTAATTTGATTTAATTAGTGCATTAATTGTTTATGTTGATTAAAAACCAATTAATACTCAATTAAAAAAATGGATGTGCCTAAGGGCTCCTCTAAAAAGGCTGCCATTATCCCACCTATGGAGGTGCCTTATTGGACCTAAAGCTACTATAGATGTGGTTAACACCAGAAGTGGTGTTAGGCATCATAAGGTACCTGCGTAGGCACAATTCTCGTGAAAGGTAGGTGCTGGAAATGTAGGCCTTTAAAACCCTGGCCTACATTTCTGGCACTTACCTTTCACCTACCTGCATAACTTCCAGGTTGCTGCCACTGCCATTCCTACATCTGCTACAATCCCCTACACTGCCCCTGATTCAAATCCCCATCAATCAACTCTTCTGGCCTTGGTCTACCCAAGTCCAGCCCCTCTAACAGACTCCCAGCTCCCAACTTTCCCCCCAACATAAGCAGTGCTCCTTCCCACCCCTCCCCAACACAAGCTAGTTTCTCACTGAAAAGGCAATAAGCCATGTGCTATAGGTTAATGTTAAGGATTGCCTGTATAGGTTTCAAGGTTCCTGGAAACAACTGAATTCTGTAAATGACGCCATTATTGATGGCTGCCTTAAAATGGCCAAAACAAAGAAAACTGCAGACAGATGTACAAAAATGCAGGCTAAATTTATTGAACCAAAATCATGAATGGCCTTAAAATGGCCACCAATCACCTGTCAATCATGCAATGGCATTGGAATGTGGCCAGAAGGGATGATTGGAGGGGGTTTGAACCAGGGGCAGTGTAGGGGATTGTAGCAGAGGTAGGAATGGCAGTGGCAGCAACCTGGAAGTTATGCAGGTGCCAGTTGATATTCAATGCCAGCACCCGCATAGCTAAGTGGCAAAAGTTAGAACTGTTTTCTATGAGGTCCTCTCTTTCTGCATAGATATGCAGACCCTGGCACTGAATATGGCCTGTGCTTCCAGGAGACTGTTCCATGCATCTACTACCATAGAAACATGATGGTCGATAAAGACCAAATGGCCCATCTAGTCTGCCCATCCACAGTAATCATTATCTCTTTCGCTCTCAGAAAGATCCCACGTGCCTATCCCAGCCTCCTCCTCAACTTCAACCCCCCTCCCCCTCTCAGGGTCTCTGGGAATATTGAGCAGCACTGCCCAGTTAACTGCAGTACCACATGGAATTCACACTCAGTGTGCATCATTCCTTGTCAAAATTTCTGTGCCATTTATCCTGTACCCCCCAGTTTTGGAACACTCTTCCTACCCCTGTCAGAAAAGAAAATAACTTAGATTGTTTTAAAGGTCTCCATAAAACTCACTTATTTTAAAGATGCCTATAATATTTAATTCCTCCCTTCGGAGACTCCTGCTCTTCTGCTAAAGTTTCACGCTCTTCTTCTAAAAGAATCAGATCTCTGCATTTCCCTTCCTTTTGTTCATTCCTTATTTGTTCTCTGTCCTATACTGATTGTATTTCTACCCTAATCCCTTTTGTATCATGTTAGTTCTGTTCCTGTTGTCCAATTTATGTTACGCCATTTACTTAAATTGTTTTAATCATTTTAA
The DNA here is from genome assembly GCF_902459505.1 of Geotrypetes seraphini. Lineage (NCBI taxonomy): Eukaryota > Metazoa > Chordata > Amphibia > Gymnophiona > Dermophiidae > Geotrypetes > Geotrypetes seraphini. Next base: position 304,651,323 of record NC_047086.1, on the reverse strand, counting down.
TTGTACTGTTACTGGCATTTTTTATTTTAATTTGTTTCTGTTTTTATCTGTAAATCGCTTAGAAGTTGCATAAGCGATAGCATCTAATTTTAATAAAAACTTGAAACTTGATGATGTCCCGCATCTATCCACCCCCCAGTATCTTCAGCTATCAAGCTGCTACATCCCCAGGGTTCTTTCCCCATTACCATCCCCATGGGCTGCACTTCACTTTCATTTATATCATATAATCCACAAACACCCTTTTCTGAGCTCAATGCAGTTTACAATGCTAAGAGCTAGGAATATCCTGGATCAACAGTTTTATCGATCAGCCATCATAGTATCTTACTATTAAAAACGACATATCTCTAAATAGAAATGTTTTAAATAAGCTATGAAATTGATCATAATGAGCAATCTTCCTCATTTATATAGTGTGACTGGTCGCGGCCAAGCTGGGCTCAGCTAGTGGCCGTACCTAGTGCACACAAACCTCAGCCGAGCGGTTTTGCGAGGTTCTTTTTGGTAGCTTGGTATTGGTATAAATAAAGAGTTTCAAAAACAATGGTGCAGTTTCTTTGTATCATTTATTGTTCATAAATCATAAACAAACTTCCAGATGGGATTTTCAGGTTTGTATCCCCTTGTGTCATTTCATCATTCAGAAAAACAAAACAATTTTCAGTTCCAAGCCCTCAATAGCAGTAAAGAAAATCAATCTTGTCCAAACTGCAAACTTTTCTTTTGCCAGGCACAACTCCCCTTGGGATTAAACTTAGTAGCCCAAGAAAGGGATCCTCTCCTGCATTTCCCTTAACAAAAATGGCTGCCTGGTGGTTTGGAAGGATTCAACAAAATTTCAGCCTTACATTGATTTAGTGCACAGTCCAATTTCTCCCAGCTCCCTTTATCATGAAAAAAGGATTTAACATATCTCCATCTCTTCCTTGCTGGTCAAATCTGTTTCCTCTTCCTCCATATCACAAGTAGGGTCATCATCAGCCATCTCATTATTCTGCCCAAACACAGAATCACCTTTCTCAATAGCCTCTGTCTCACCAACATCCGCCTGGGCTTATTGCTATGAGGTGGACTTTTTGGTTCTCTGTGCTTGAAATTTGCGACTGGCAGCCTGCTGAATGGCTCTGGCTTGTGTGCACTCTGAGGCTGGCCCTGGCTTTGTCTCCCCTCCTTTGGGAAAGCTACTTCTTTTCCTTTCACTACAGGGAGCTGATTAGTCCTCCCTGCAAGTGTGATGCGGTAACCTGCTCTCAGAGAACTTCATACCTGGCCTAAACCAGTTTGAGCCTGTTTGGGATAATAATTTGGTCAGTATTCCATTCCTGCGCTTTCCTTTCTCTGACCCTATGCCTGCTGGGAGATGGAGTCTTTCATTCTGTTTTCCTACAACGGACTTAGAGAAAACTAAACCAGATCTGCCTGCTTTAGGCAGGCTTTGAGCAGGTTTCCTTGCTGGAAGGCTTGGCTTGTGGGTATTCCTAGGAACTGCTTTGGGACTCTCCTTAGCAGATGTAGGAATACTTTCAAGGGTTTTAACCTCATTTCCCTCTTCTGGCAAGGCTTCCTCGCTAGGAACAGGGTCCACCTGTGACATTAGGTAGCAAATTCCAGCACTTAGATGCTTGGGATTGAAATGTTTCTGAAAGAACAAATTTATATCTTTTTAGCACTTAGGTAGGAAAGCTCAAGATAGTTTTATGAAATCATAATAGACTGGAAACAGCTAGGCACTATCAGAGGATTCACCTTTGCCAAGTTCTGCACCTATGACAAATATCTCCCCTTTATTATGTTGTCTTCTACCATCTTCTTCCACTTCTTGGCATGAGCTACATATCGCTGCTTCATTTTAAAAGGTACATAGCAATGATGGGACTGTAGTAAGTTGTGGTCCCAGATACTATGCTATCTCACCAGGGGTACCCCACACTTCACAGAGGTGCACTACATTTGCCAGGCAATGTGGAGAAAGCCTACCACTGGGATTATAATAAAGAACAGCTCTGAGGAGGAGTCGGTGCAGGAAGAGGAGAAGGGTGGTGAAGTCTGACACTGGGGCGAATGCCTGACAAGGAATGAGTTTTTAGAAAAAGCCACCCATGTGCAATGCTTCTATCATGTACTTCACAAATTCATTATATAGAGTGATGAAATCTTTATGGAGCACTCCCTCAATACAATAACCTGGGAGAGAACAAAATGCAAAATAATGAAAGTATCTATTTCAGCATAAGAAAATAGGATCTGTGATTATTTCTAGGTACTGTATTTGCTCATTTTTGTGAAAGCAGATTGAGGAAGAAGAAATTTACAGTAAGTATAAAATGTGATAAACATTTTAGTGCACCTGAACTCAACTTCATTAAGATTTTAATTCACTGCAATCATATAAAAAGCACAATAATTTTTTCACAGGTTTATAATATTCAGCAAATTAATCCTAGGTAGCTCATGAACCCACACAGGAAATTGGTTTAGTGAGGCTTTGATACCTCAATGTACATTATCAAAAGTACAATATACATAAAACATAAGTGCTATAAATATAAAAATATTCACACTAATTAAATATAAATGTATCTTAAATACATGTGGTAATTATACATGTTGCTTCTGATCACAATTAAGTCAATGGAAACTGGTGATTTGCATATAATCAGGCTTGTATACTAATCAGTTGTCAATCTAGAATTTCATTCTCTTTAAATATTTTACCCATCCAAAAATACTGCAAGAATATGGCTCAGAATAAATAAGTCATCAATTTAAAAAGCCCATAAGTTAGGTGGTATTCTAATCTTATCTATGTAAAAGCATTGAAAGTCTGCCAGGGTTGAACAGTACACAGGATCTGACTTTGAGTGAGCTTCTCTTTAGTTTGATAGAAACAGGACTGTGGTCTATTTTACAGTCCTTTGACATCTTCCCTAAATCTTACCTTTCTCAAAAAACATTGTTACAAAAATTAAACGCAATAAAAAAATAGTAGCTTGTAAGTGTTAGGTCTTAAATGAATAATCAGTTCTGAGAGGACAACTTGGTTATATTTTCTAAAGTATGTTACTGAATTAGGGGCTAAGGGCTCCTTTTACTAAGATGCGCTAGTGTTTTTAGCACAAAATTACCGCACGCTAAACCGTGCAGTACGCTTCTAGAATAACGCCAGCTCAATGCTGGCGTTAAGGTCTAGCGCGTGCAGCAATTTAGCGCACGCTATTCCGCGCGTTAAGGACCTAACGCACCGTTGTAAAAGGAGCCCTAAATCTATAAAGGGCGCCAAACTTAATTGACAAAATACCCTTAATAGCCTCAATAATTGTGTGGTAGACTAGCCTGGTTTGGAAGGCTTACCCAGAGAGGTCAGCACAAAAATATAGAAAATGCTTACTTGTCATCATTTGCCTTGCACAAAATAGAATGAGTTTGACTTACCTCTGCCAAACTGCTGCATGCATCAGTCTATTTTCCCAAGGCCTGCCATCCACCTATCGCTAGGGAAAACTTGAGAGATCCTCTCTCCCTTTGGGACCTCTGGAGAATAAACCCAGCCTGTGTAAAAATACCTCTCTCCTGTGAGTCCTCAACACTGAGTTCCATAGCCCAGTGCATGATGGAACCTGCAGTTTCACATTTGATTAGCACCTCCTGCTGCCCAGGGGTATAATATTTGCATGGGGGAGGGCAAACCCCTTATCTAAAAAAAATTTATGTGATATCTGATTCTATAAAAGATACATACTTATCGCATGTTGCTTAGTAGTGCTTAACACTTAAGTGGGCGGAGTGTGAGTTAGGCACTGCTATGCGCAATTCTCCAAAAACTTAGGTGCCCAAAATGTAAGCCATTAGAACCCTCACCTACATTTCAGGCACATAAATTTTTATATAGGCACTACTAGCCGTGATTCTGTAAACAGCGCCTAAGTGTAATTGATTTGCGGCTGGTGCCATTTTTTTAAGGCACTGACCAATTTAGTATTTATTAATGCCATTAATATGCCTTATTAGCAAATAGGTCCTATTGCATTAAATAACATGCACTAATGTGTGTTAACATGCAGTAACATAGAAGTGCCTTTTAGGGGATAGGAATAGGATTTGATATACTGCATTTCTGTGGTTACAATTAGAGAATGACACGGTGACAAAATTCATCACTGTTTCCGTCCCCGCGGATAACCGCGGGAAACCATCTTCATGTCATTCTTTAAGGAGAGAGGGAAGAATCAGAGTATAATTGGGCACAATCACTGACCCGCAAGCTTTGCTTTGAAGAATGCTGGTGTAGAAGGACTGAGGTTGAAATAGACACTAGAAAATGACATGGGATTATTTCCCACGGTTATCCACGGGGACGGGAACGGTGATGAATTTTGTCACCGTGTCATTCTCTAGTTACAATCAAAGCAGATTACATATTATATACAAGTACTTATGAGTATTTTGTACCTATGGCAATGGAAGGTTAAGGGGCTGATTCTATAAATGGTACCTAAATTGGCAGGCACATAGAAAAATAGCGCTGGCCGCAGGTCAATCACAGGTGCCTTTTACAGAATGGTGAATAGTGGCACCTATGTATAAACTTAGTTACTGTAAATGTAGGCGAGGGTTTAAAAGGCTTACATTTTAGGCACCTAAGTTTTTGTGGAATCATGCACAGTGGTGCCTAAGTCACATTCCGCCCATAGAAACGTCCATGTAGGTATTAGATGCCACTAAACACCATGCAATAGGCACCTATCTTAAATAATAAAATGCTAGCCATGCATGCGCACTTGCCTCGCGTGTTCCCTGATCCCTTTTCTGTCGGGATGTGGCAAGACAAGTGCGCATGCGCGCTTATTACGTCATTGAGAGCAGCGAATGAAGGAAGCGGAGTAAAAAAAAACCAAAACAAAACAGAGCGAGCTGGGCCGCTGAGAAAGCGCGGGAGGCCTGGCCCGGGCTGCGGACGGGTAAGGAGCTGGGGCAGTGAGCCTTCCCTGCGGCTGAAATGGAGCCTGGCCACCCTCCGCGACAGACCACAGGAGTCCATGTCCTTTTCCGCACACCCCCCTTCCCACGGACCCGACTACCTTGGCGATTCAAGCAGCGTGTGCACCAGTCTTCACATGCTGCTTCGGGCCCTTCTACTTCCCTGATTTGCTCTGCTGCGTCTCTGATGATGTCATCAGGGACGTGCCAGAGTAAATCAGGGCAGTAGAAGGACCCAAAGCAGCGTGTGAACACTGCTGCACACGCTGCTTGAATCGCCGGGTAGGTAGTCAGGTCTGTGGGAAGGGAAGGGGGGGGGGCGCAAGGACTCTGGGGAGAATGGCAGCCACTGGCCCTGTACTAACTCCCGTGGACAGGGCGAGCAGGAAGGGGTGCTGATGGACAGGGGGGGGAAATGAAGGGAGGCCTATTGCTGGACAGAGGGAGCAGGAAGAGGTGATGATGGACAGAGGGGGAAAAATGAAGGGAGGCCTACTGCTGTACAGGGGGAGCAGGAAGAGGTGCTGATGGACAGGGGGGGGAAATGAAGGGAGGCCTACTGCTGGACAGAGGGAGCAGGAAGAGGTGAAGATGGACGTGGGGGAAAGGAATGGAGGCCTATTGTTGGACAGGGGGAGCAGGAAGAGGTGCTGATGGACATGGGGGGGGGAAATGAAGGGAGGCCTACTGCTGGACATGGGGAGCAGGAAGAGGTGCTGATGGACAGGGGGGGAAATGAAGGGAGGCCTACTGCTGGACAGAGGGAGCAGGAAGAGGTGATGATGGACACGGGGGAAAAATGAAGGGAGGCTTACTGCTGGACAGGGGGAGCAGTAAGAGGTACTGCTGGACAGGGGGAGCAGGAAGAGGTGCTGATGGACAAGGGGGAGTTAAAACAAAGGGAGAAGGGCTGCTGCTGGATAAGGGGAGCAGTGAAGGGGTGGTGGTGGACACAGGGGAGGTAAAAATAAGGGAGAATGGACAGGAAAAAACGGCTAAGGAGACAGAGAGAGAAAGAAATAAAGACAGACACACATATATTCTAGCACCCGTTAATGTAACGGGCTATAAAACTAGTCTTTTATAGAATCAGATAGGCATCTATCGCCCAAATAATTTTTTTCCACAATTACCGTATTTTTTGTTCCATAAGACGCACGTCCCCTCCCACCCAAAGTGAGTGGAAAAAAGGGTGCGTCCTATAGAGCAAATACCTAACCCCCCATTACCTTATTTAGACCACTGCCTGTCCCTCATCTGCCGCCGCTACTGCTGCTACTGGTCGCTCATTGCCGCCGCAAGTAGAGGAAGGGAAAGGCCAGGCGGGTTCAGCGTTGCACGCTGCTGGCCCAGAAGCCTTACCTCCATCAGAATTGACGTCGGGGGTAAGGCTTCTGGGCTGGCAGCGTGCAATCGCTGCACCCACCTGGTCTTTCTCAGCAATTCACTTCATTCATCTCTCGCTCTCGGGCCACAGCGAGGCCATTGCTATTGGTGCCACACTGATGAGTTTAACCCACTGCTGAGCCAGGAGTACCCCCCTGCCGCTGCTGGTTTGTTGAACTGTCCTCACAGCGGCAACAGCGGGAGGTAATTAAATCCAGCGGGTGGGCCGGCAGGCTTTGGGGGAGGCGGAAGAGGACAGAGGCTGGAAGGCAGTGAGGGGAACATAGGAAGGAGGGAGGGAGACAGGGACAATTGTAGGGCCTGAGGAAGGAAAGAAAGGAAAACATAACCAGACAACAAAGGTAGGATAAATGATTTTATTTTCAATTTAGTGATCAAAATGTGTCAGTTTTGAGAATTTATATCTGCTGTCTATATTTTGCACTATATTTGTCTATTTTTCTATAGTTGTTACTGAAGTGACATTCCATATTTTAAAAAGTCATCTGCCTTGACATATGCCCTGTCCCTGCCCACCCTATCCCCTGTCCCGGCCTACCACTAGACCACCAGAGGGGGGACAGGAAACAGAGCATGGCAGGGTGGGAGGACAAGATGCAGAGCCTGGCAGGGAAAATTTGGTTCAGAATGTTTTTTTTTCTTGTTTTCCTTCTCTAAATCTAGGGTGCGTCTTATGGCCAGGTACGTCTTATGGAGCAAAAAAATGCGGTATTAAGGCTATTAAGGTTATTTTGCTAATTAAATTAGGTGTTTAATTTTAGGTGCCCTTTATAGAATCAGCCCCTAAGTGACTTGCCCAGGGTCACAGAGAGCTGCATTAATGTTAGGCTACTTCTCCACTTTTAGTAAAGATAGCCTGTGTTTTATTCAATTTATTGTGTACTCAGACCATAATTTCTAGGTCTAAGATGGGGTCTTGTTTACCATTTTAATTCATGACTTCACAGCTATAAAAATGTGTAAATTAGGAGGCTGACATTTCATCCATTTATAGTAAATAATACCAATGGACTACACCTGGCAAATCTGATGAAATTTGTCTTAGTTCTTTTTATTGAGCAAAAGTCTGAAAAATGTACTTTGGTAAAATTTTTAGTTGAGTTGATTTTAAAAAAGAGTTATATGGTGACTGCCAGGTATTCATTGTGTACCTTATTGTATGGATAATATCGGACAATTACTAAATGGCATGATATTATTTGTATAATTGTGGGATGGGTTAGAAGGGCCAAAGGCGATCCTCGACCTGGTACTCACCAACGGGGAAAGCATCTCAGAGGTCTCAGTAGGAGATACGCTAGCCTCCAGCGACCACAACATAGTATGGTTCAACCTTAGGAAAGGCTTCCCTAGATCAAACACGAAAACAAAGGTACTCAATTTCCGGGGCACAGACTTCGCACACATGGGAGATTTCGTCCATCGGACGCTGCAGGACCAAGTGGAGACCGATGATGTAGAAGCTAAGTGGTTAACACTGAAATCAACCATACATGAAGCAACTAGCCGCTTCATAAAATCAGTAAATAAATGACAAAGAAACAATAAACCCCAATGGTTCACTGCGGTGATCTCGCACCTCATTAAGGAGAAGAAAAAAGCGTTTCTCTCCTACAAGCGCACGGAGAAAAGAGAGGCAAAGGTAGAATATAGGACCAGGTCTACAGCGGTCAAAATGGCAGTTAGAGAGGCAAAACTTCGAGTGGAAGAAATTCTGGCAAAAAACATTAAAAAGGGGGACAAATCCTTCTTCAGGTATATTAGTGACAGAAAAAGGAACACAGGCGGGATAGTACGCCTTAGAAGACTGGACAGAAGTTACGTGGAAGTAGATTCTGATAAATCCGAACTTCTGCTCAGTCTTCACCTGTGAGGCACCGGGACACGGTTCGCAATTGAAGGCAACACAAAGCACAGAAGACCTGTTTCAGAATTTTGAGTTCACACCAGGTGAAGTTTATAGTGAACTGTCAAGACTCAAGGTGAACACAGCCATGGGACCAGACAATTTGCACCCAAGAGTGCTCAGAGAATTGAGCAATGTCCTGGCGAAACCGTTGGCTGAGCTATTCAATCTCTCCCTAAGTAAGGGGAAAGTTCCCCTGGACTTGAAATTAGCTAATGTCATTCCTCTGCATAAAAAGGGTTGCAGGGCAGAGGCTGAGAATTATAGACCGGTGAGTCTCATATCAATAGTGTGCAAACTCATGGAAACACTAATTAAAAGCAAATTGGGCACGATCTTGAATGAAGGGAATCTTTGGGATCCCAGTCAGCATGGATTCACCAAGAGTAGGTCCTGCCAATCCAATCTCATCAGCTTCTTTGACTGGGTAACAAGAAAGTTGGACTTGGGAGAGTCTTTGGACGTCGTGTACCTGGACTTCAGTAAAGCTTTTGACAGTGTCCCACACCGCAGGCTGCTAAGCAAGATGGAATCGATGGGGTTAGGAGAGACACTAACTGCATGGGTCAATGATTGGCTGAGTGGCAGACTTCAGAGGGTGGTGGTTAATGGTACCCTCTCTAAAACATCGGAGGTGACCAGTGGAGTGCCGCAGGGCTCGGTCCTGGGTCCACTCCTTTTCAACATATTCATAGGGGATCTGACTCAAGGGCTTCAAGATAAAATAACACTAAACTAAAACTAAACTAAACTAAACCTTAGGTTTGTATACCGCACCATCTCCGCGTGCGCAGAGCTCGGCACGGTTTACAGAGGTTGAGAGGAAAGGAACTACAAGGAAGGGATATAGGAGAGGGACTGAGGAGATAGAGGGGGACAAGATACTAGAGCACGGGAGGTGATTAGGTTTTTGAAAAGAGCCAAGTTTTCAAGTGTTTGCGGAAGGATTGGAAGGAGCTAGAATTTCTGAGCGGGGATGAAAGGTTGTTCCAGAGTTCTGTGGTTCTAAAGGGGAGGGATGTTCCAAGTTTTCCTGCGCGGGATATACCTTTTATAGAAGGGAAAGATAGTTTCAGTTTTTGGGAGGATCTAGTCGAGAGCGGGTTTGAGGAGTTCCAGAAGAGTGGGATAACAGGAGGAAGGACGCCGTGTAGAATCTTGAAGGCTATGCAGGCACATTTATAGAGGACTCTGGAGTAAACTGGGAGCCAGTGAAGCTTGGAGAGGAGTGGGGAAACGTGGTCGAACTTGCCTTTTGCGAAAATAAGCTTGGCCGCGGCGTTTTGAATTAGCTGAAGTCTATGGAGGTTTTTCTTTGTTAGGCTTATATAGATGGAGTTGCAGTAGTCCAGTCTAGAAAGGATGGTGGATTGAACGAGGATGGCGAAATGAGAATGATGAAAGCAGGATCTTACTTTCCTCAACATATGGAGGCTAAAGAAGCATTTTTTTACTAGGGAGTTGAGGTGATCGTTGAAGGAGAGAGAGGAATCTAGGATGATGCCAAGGACTTTGCTTGAAAACTCAAGCTGAAGAGTGGGGCCGGAAGATAGAGGGATGGAGGTGGGTAAATGGTCAAAGGTTGGGCCGAGCCAAAGTAGTTTGGTTTTGGACTCATTCAGTTTCATTTGTACAGATTGGGCCCAGGATTGGAGGTTCGTAATACATGTGGAAATGTTCTCAGCGAGGTTCGAGAGGTTCGAGTCGGTTTCAAGGAGGATGAGGATGTCATCGGCGTAGGAGTAGAGAGTTTCTAGTGGGGATAAATGAAGGAGTTTCAGAGAGGACATGTAGATGTTGAAAAGGATAGGGGGGAGGGGTGAGCCTTGAGGGACTCCACATTTTGGCTTCCAGGCGGGGGATGAGGAACCGTTTGTGTTAACGGTGTAGGAGCGGAAGCGTAGGAATTTCGAGAACCAATCCAGAACTGTGGAGCTTATGCCTATTTCGGAGAGTTGGAAGATTAGGATGTCGTGGTGAACGACATCGAAGGCTGCGGAGAGGTCGAATTGAAGAAGAACAGCAAATTTGTTGCGAGAATGGAGTTGTTGCACCTTAGAGATTAGTGAGGCCAAGAGGGATTCGGTGCTAAAGTTGGGTCTGAAGCCAAATTGGTGGGGTAGGAGGATAGAGAATCGTTCTAGGTAGGATGAGAGTTGGGTGGATATGATGGATTCTAATAGCTTGGTTAGGAGAGGGATATTTGCTATAGGACGGTAATTTGATGGAATGGAGGGATCGAGGTCGGCCTTTTTCAGTAGAGGGGACAGTGAAATGTGTCCCATGTCAGGGGAGAAAAGGCCTGATGTTAGGGCGGAGTTTATAAGTTCGGTAAGGGAAGCGATGGCCTGTGTAGGGATATTCTCGAATAGGTAGGAGGGGAAAGGATCCAAAATGCACTTGCAAGTTTTTAGTTTGAGGCAGAGTTTGGAGACTTGCGGTTCGGAGACAAGCTCGAAGGTGGTCCAGGATCTATCGGCAGGAATGGATACCGGTAAGGTAGAGTTGGGAACAGTAGAGGTCAGGGAATTGTAGGAGACTGAGGGGGGGAAGGAGCATCTTAGGGTGGTAATCTTTTCATTAAAGAAATTTGCAAGGGCCTCGGCTGATAGAGATGGCGGAAGCAAAGACGGGTCTTTTTTTATAGTTAGGGAGCGCCAGATGTTGAACAGCGCACTGATCTGGTTGTTGGATCTGGAGATCTTGTCTCCAAAGAAGTTTTTCCTGGCTTTTTTTAATGTTGAATTGTAAAATTTAATATTAGCCCTCCAGGTCTGTCTATCAGAGGGGGATTTGGATTTTTTCCATTTGCGCTCCAAAGCGCGACACTTCTGTTTCAATTCTCTGTGAAGGGGTAGATACCAGGGGGCTTTTCGGGGATAGGAGATGGTTTTGGTGGTTAATGGAGCAAGGGAATGGTAGGTGGACTCTGAGAGGATGGTCCAGTTGTGCCAATGTGATTCGGGGTCTATAGGTCTAGGGTTGGAGGAGAGTTTGTTGAGAAATTTGGACCAGAATAGGTTGCTCGAGGTTTTTTTGCGGTAGGTTATGGAATGAGAGGAGTGGGGTGGGGGGTCAAGATGTGACATGAAGACGGGGAGACAGGTAGTCCCTAAGAAGTGGTCTGACCAAGGGACTTGTTCCCAGCGAGTGTCGTCGGTTGAGGTTTTGAAGGTGGTAAGATCAATGAAGGTGGTGAAGTCTAGAGTATGCCCTTTTTCGTGGGTTTGGGATGGGGTGGGTGAGGGGAAGCCGAGAGAGGTAAGGAAGTTGTTGAATTCGGATGTATCATTGTTATTTGTGTCGTCGAGGTGGAGATTGATATCACCAACAATCAGAAGTCTTTGGAATTTAAGGAAGGCATTTGTTATGGTCTCATAGACGAGATTTGAAGATTTTGCCCAAGGGGTGGGTGGCCGGTATAGTAGTAGGATGCCCAATGGGTGGGTGCGGAGTTCATCATTGACTGAAGCAAGCAAATATTCTAGAGAAGGGTGGGTGCCCGTCTCAAGGAGCTGGACGTTGAAGAAAGATTTGTAGAGGAGTGCCAGGCCACCTCCTTTTCGATTGGGTCTGGGGGAGAAGAGGCCTTGGTAACCGTGGGGGAGGAGTTCGTTTTGTGTGAATAGGTCGTCTTTGGCGATCCATGTTTCTGTGATGCACAGAAATCCAGGGTCGAGCTCGTCTAGAAGGTCTTTCAAGATTTGGGTCTTGTTGCACGCGGATCTGGCGTTGCAATAAAGTGTCGGGACTGGGGTGAGAGAGTCCGGGACAGTGTTGAGAGGATTGGCAGTGGGTAGGGGCTTTAGGGAATCTTGGTTGACTTTTCGGGGGTTTTTCTTGGGAGGGGAATTTCTGGTGCGTATCAGTGTGGGGATTCTGAGTCCGGGGCAGATGGTATTGGTGTTAGCGGGGTCGAGTAGGTTGGGGGAGGGAGGTTTCAGACAGAGGGAAGGATAGAGGGGTGAGCAGAGTAGGAGGAGAAGGATCCAGAAGGATGGATTCATGGTGGGGTAAGGAGCAGGGGAACTTGAATTGAGCTTACTAAGTACGGGGCCGAGAGAGGGGAGGAGAGCCTTTTTTTTTTTTTTTTTTTTTTTGGGGACTAAAGGGGCTAGTGAGGACAATTGGCGGCTAAGCGCTTTCCGTGTGGTGCCTAGAGCGGAGAGACTTGGGGCAATAAATGGGTAATAGGGGGATTGCACAGTTAAGATATATAAGTAGCTCAGGATGTGCTAGGGCGGGGGTCGGCAACCTGCGGCTCCAGAGCCGCATGCGGCTCTTTTCCACCTTTGCTGCGGCTCCGGTAGTGTGTCACGCAGGCATGCAGTTACAAGTCCGGCGTCGCGGCGGGAAATAGCCATGCTGAGCAGTGAGCTCAGCACATACACAGATGAAAGCCTTGCTTGCTGATTGGTCCGGCGGCCCCGCCCCGCCGTACCAATCAGCAAGCAAGGCTTTCATCTGTGTAGTGCTGAGCTCACTGCTCAGCATGGCTATTTCCCGCCGCGACGCCTGAAAAAGAAATCATCCTGGCCGGGGTCGGTGTCATGCTCCGGAGATCTACAGCCTTCCTATCTCCCTCTCCCTTCTACCTGCTTCCGGCCACATCCCCTGCTCCGCGGCTCTCTTCGGCAACTCAGCAGCAGCTTCTGACGTCGGGGCCTACCCTCTGCGAGTCCCGCTTGTTTCAACTTCCTTTTTTCACAAAGGCGGGACTCGTAGAGGGAAGGCCTCGATGTCAGCAGCTTGTCTTGATCACCGCTGCTGACGAGTTGCTGAAGAGAGCCGCGGAGCAGGGGGGTGTTGCCAGGTGCAGGTAGAAGGGAGAGGGCCAGATGCAGGACTCGTGGGTGAGGGAGGAGAAGAGAGAGAGAAAGAGAGAGGGGAGGAAACAAAATGAAATATTTCATACTGGGCTGGGCCGGAGTGGAGGGAGGGTGGAAAGATTCTGGCTACAGGGTGCAGTAACAAAGGAAAAGGGGGGAAAGCTGAAAATGGAGATAGTGACACAAAGAAGAGAAAGAGTAAGCAGGACCTACTGAATAAGGATAGAGATACAGAGGGGACATGAAGAGGAGGTGAAATAGAGACATAGAAGTAATGCTGAAAAAATGGGGGGGGGGGGAGATAAAGACATTGAAAGGGCAAATGGTGAACATGGGGTAAAGACAAGGACAGAGACAAATGAAGATTCTGAAAAAATGATGAGATAGGGATATAGGTGAGATGGACACAAAGAAGGGTGATGCTGGAAAATAGGTGGAATGGTAATTCTGACAGACACAGAAGGGAAATGCTGGATCAAGGAGAGATGGGGCTCAGGCTGGATGGAATGAGGAGAAATGCCTTGTTGGCCCGGAACTTCCTCTCCTATGTCAGAATTGACGTCAGGGAGCGGAATGCTGGTCAGCGCAACACTTCTGCAGGGAAAGCTTGGGACGGTGGTGGCTTGGGGGCTGTTCCCCGATTGCGGTGGCAGCAAACCGAGTGGCTTGGGGGACGGCACGGAGACAGAAAGAAGGGGGAACAGGGAGACAAAGAAAAAGTTGGGGGAGAGAATGAGGTCTGGAGGAGAGGAAACATACAGGAGGCTGGAAGAAAGGAAGAAAGATTGGATGCACAGTCAGAAGAAGAAAGTGCAACCAGAGACTCATGAAATCACCAAATAGCAAAGGTAGGAAAAATGATTTTATTTTCAATTTAGTGATCCTGTATATAGCATTAAGATAAGAAACAATATATGCAGTGTTAGATTTGTTTTATAATGGTTTTGCGGCTCCAAGTTTTTTTTTTTCTTTTCGAAAACGGGTCCAAGTGGCTCTTTATGTCTTAAAGGTTGCAGACCCCTGTGCTAGGGGAATGGGGCAACTGAAGTGAGAGACTGGTAAAAGAATCTTTGGCAGAGAGTACAGTATGGTGCAGGAACTGAGCAAAAAACTGGTAAAAGTTTGGCATCAAAAACAGGAGCAAATACAATAGTAAAATATGGTACAGAAAACAGGGGTATAAACAATGGTAAATTTTGACAACGGGCAGAATCCGGGTTGGGTAAGGGGAGATGAGAGTCTGGAGGCCTTCAGTGGACCTAGATAGGCCAGGGGGGGGAGGGCGGTGGGGTGAGGCAGAGAGGAGCCCGAGCTTGCTAGTACAATCTTGCAGGGGCTTCGGCAGCTCTTGGGTGGGCTGTGGGGCAAAGTTCCTAGTGAAAAGCAGGTCCGCACGCTTCTGCTCGGGTGGCGTCGGGTGGAGGAAGGAGGAACAAGATGGAGGAAGCTTCCTCCTTCCTCTGCCTTGGAGGCGCTGGATGCGGAGGAAAAGAGAAACTTTCGTCGGCCCGCAGTGGGCTGGAGAGAGGCCGGGTCACGCTGGCCTTTAGCAGCCCTCGGATGGGCTGGAGAGAAGCAGGCTCGCAAAGTCTGCAGGGCAGGGCAAATCCTTCCTGCTCGAGTGGCGTCGGGTGGAGGAAGGAGGAACAAGATGGAGGAAGCTTCCTCCTTCCTCTGCCTTGGAGGCGCTGGATGCCGCCAAACTATGTAATATAGTAAGTGAATGCAGTTTACAGAATTATATGGCGCAGGACCTGCTTACATTGGAAAGTTGGTTCCTCAACCTGGCAGCTAGGCTTCAATGCTAAGAAATTTAAGGTCATGTACCTCGGAAGCAGAAATCCCTGCAGGACGTACTTCTTGAACGGAGAAACTTTAACTAGGACTTCAGCAGAACGAGATTTAGGAGTAATCATCAGTGCAGACATGAAAACTGCCAATCAAGTGGAGAAGGCTTCATCTAAGGCAAGGCAGATATTGGGTTGTATCAATAGAAGTTTCGTCAGCCGAAAGCCTGAAGTCATAATGCCGTTGTACAGGGCCATGGTGAGACCTCATCTGGAGTACTGTGTGCAATTCTGGAGGCCACATTACAGTAAAGATGTGCGCAGAATTGAATCGGTTCAGCAGACGGCCACCAGGATGATCTCGGGGCTCAAGGGTCTCTCGTATGAAGAGAGACTGAACAAAGTGCAGCTCTACACTCTCGAGGAATGTAGGGAGAGGGGAGACATGATCGAAACATTTAAGTACCTCATGGGACGTGTCGAAGTGGAAGATGATATTTTCTTTCTCAAGGGACCCTCGGCCACAAGAGGGCACCTGCTCAAACTCAGGGGCAGAAAATTTCATGGTAACACCAGAAAGTATTTCTTCACAGAGAGAGTGGTTGATTATTGGAACAAGCTTCCAGTGCAGGTGATCGAGGCAGACAGCGTGCCAGACTTTAAGAATAAATGGGATACCCATGTGGGATCCCTACGAGGGTCAAGATAAGAAAATTGGGTCATTATTGCATAGACAGGGGGTGGGTAAGCAGAGTGGGCAGACTTGATGGGCTGTAGCCCTTTTCTGCCGTCATCTTCTATGTTTCTATGTTTCTAAAATGTAGACAGAGACAATATTCAGCTGTTTATTTGATAGTTTATCCATTTCATTTAAACATGTTGAATAGCAGGCCTTAACTAAATGAATAGTTCCAGTGTGGACATTTACCCCCCCCCCCTTTTACTAACCCCCTCTTTTATTAAGGTGCGCTATGCTTTTTAGCGCGCAGTAAATATTAGCACGCGCTAATCATGTGCTAAACGCTAACACATGCATGTTATCCTATGGACGCGTTAGTAGTTAGCGCACCTTTG
Organism: Geotrypetes seraphini; assembly: GCF_902459505.1. Lineage (NCBI taxonomy): Eukaryota > Metazoa > Chordata > Amphibia > Gymnophiona > Dermophiidae > Geotrypetes > Geotrypetes seraphini. The sequence goes on along the minus strand of NC_047086.1, from coordinate 304,635,340 downwards.
TAAAAGAGGGCCTAAGTCATGGTAGCAGTTTCTTCCATGGCCCGGAGCGCTAAATGCTCCTACGCTGCTCTGATGCTCATAGAATTCCTATGAGCATCAGAGCATTTAGCGCTATGGGCCACGGCAGAAACCTCTAACGTGGCTTAGCAAAAGTGGGGTTAATTCATTATCTACCAATACTGCTAAAAGCTAACTGAAGTGGAATACATCAGAACTAATATAAGATCAAGCACAAAGACATATCAACTACAGCAATCAGCATATATTTAAAAGCACAATTTTATAAACACTGTAAGAATGGAAACCCTGGCATCAAAATAATGGAAATGGCTACCCTAGCAATTAACATGATTCAATTCCATACTTTCTTTTATAGACTATTTGGTGATGCTGGTTAAAGATTACTAACCTAGAACTGGGAAGTCAAGCTTCAACCACACCAAATAATGTAAATCTTACTATCTATCATAAGGTCCAACAAAAGAGAGACCTTATTCCATATAAAGCATGGGTTTATAGAAAAAGCTTCATGTTATAGTGAAATACAGGTATAGCTGATGTTGAAGGCAATGGTGCCCACAATGGAATTTATGGGCTGGGTTTGAATGACTAAAATGTGACATTTCATTCAAACTTACCTGTTGATTTCATTTCCTTTAATTCTGCTGCTCAATTCATATATATTCAGCAATAATATCTATAAGGATAGAGGTGCTGAATATATGGACTAAGGGGTTCTTTTACTTAGGTGCGCTAACTGATTTAGCATGTGCTAAATGCTAAGGTGCCCATTATATTACATGGTGCCTTACCATTTAGCATGCGCTAAAACGGTTAGCTTGCCTTAGAAAAAAGGATCCCTAAGTTAAGAGCTGGCCAAATGATATTAAAACAACACATCCTGTTTGAAAAAAAAAATATAGCAAATGTGTTCATCCAGGAAGGAATTCTAGGGTTGTTGTTTTTTGGTTTGGTTTTTTTTTTTTTTTTGCCAATAGCTAAAACAGTATAGGATATGGATCTGTATTGAAAGAATAACTGTTGTAAGTAGCAGCAAAATGTATTTGGAGATTTATGTCTTTGTGCATTATTTTTGGCCTACATTTTTTTTAATATATAGGTCAATGTTCAATGGCCCCAAAGAAAGATAACACTGGCCAACACTCATTTTGGTGCCTCAAATAGACCTATTTCTGAGTATATTTGACCTGTTGATTTAAAAAAATGGCACCAATTATCTCCTATCAACTCTAGTTTTTGAGATACAGAACATGTGCCATATACCACTCTTCACTCTGCTCGCCCATCAAAAATTCAGGATATTTTAATGTAGTGTTTAAATTAATATTTTTTAAGCAGGAAGGAAACATATTAAAAATTAAAAGGGTACAACATGAAAATCTACTTATTTCATAACAAAAGCACAAGTTTATAATACAAACTTTTCAGTCTTTTGACACACAAGAAGCTCCTTTGGAAAGACTTCCAAGAGTGGGATCTGCAAGGAGAATCCCGTATAAGATTCCAACAATAGTCTGCCATCGTGTGTGCATCCCATCCTCCTTGGTATCTGGCTTCCATTGTTTTTATGTCTTGGTGAAATCTTTCACCTTGCTCTTTGCTTAAGTCACCAAGGTTCACTGGAAAGCAATCTAAGGGCTCCTTTTACGAAGGTGCGCTAGCGGTTTTATTGCATGCATCGGATTAGTGTGCGTTACAGTGCGCTAGCTGAAAATCTATCGCCTGCTCAAAAGGAGGCGGTAGTGGCTAGCGCACGCGGCAATTTAGCGTGCGGTATTCTGCACGTTAAGGCTCTAGTGCACCTTCGTAAAAGGAGCCCTAAGTGACTGTGCAGATAATGAACTTTAACACTCGTGTTGCAGCCAAGCCTGTTGAAATGAAAGAGCATATCCTCTACTAATTGTGTGTAGTTGTCTGCCTTCTTGTTGCCAAGAAAGTTTTTCACAGAAAGAACAAATGAAGACCAGGCACATGATTCAATTTACTTCACTGATGCTATGAAATGTAGGTCATTTATAAGTTGTGTGATCTGTGGACCATCGAAAATTCCTGCCTTCAGTTTTTCCATAGTAAGTCCAGGTAACATATGCACCATGTATTCAATGCACGAACCGTTTTTATTCAAAGCCTTTACAAATTGTTTCATCAAGCCTAGCTTTATATGTAGTGGTGGCAATATGATTCTCTCTCGTGCTACCAAGGGTTCATTGATTACATTTTGTCCTCCAACCAACATATATTTCCTCAGAGGCCAATCTTTTTTGTCCAATGCTCATGTTTGACTCTACTAGAGCCGACGGAGGAGGGCTGCAGTCCGGCCATCAGACCAACGGTCGGCTCGGGGGCCCGTTCCACCTGGGCACCCGACACTGTCTTCGCTCCTCCCCCATGCCAGCAGGGGAGAGCCAACGGAGGAGGGCTGCAGTCCGGCCATCGGACCAACGGTCGGCTCGGGGGCCCGTTCCAGCTGGACTTCAGTTTTGACTGTTTTGATTTTATTTTCAATTCTTTTTAGTTTATGATATATTTTTTAATCTCACTTATTGTTTTACCACTTATTTTGTTTTATTTTATCATTCAAATTTCATTTAAATTTCTCCAGAATTCTATTGCTTTAACGGTTCTCCCTCTGCATCTATTCTTATCTCCCCTCTTTTTTCAACCTTTCAAAGTCCTTTAGATCAATTGTAATCTTATTAGAATGTTTATTTTCTTATTTTTCTCATCTATTCTCTATTTTATTTCTTCATTACTCTACTAATTGTCATTTTTCCAGGTACTTTAGTTAGGTTGTGAGCCTTCGGGACAGTAAGGGAATTTCTAAGTACCTATTTTACTAATAATTTTAATGCACCCTATTGTCTATTTTTCTGTAAACCGCTTAGAATCCTAACGGAGTTTAGCGGTATATAAAAAATAAATTACATTACATTACTATACCAGACACCCTAGCACAAGTGCATAAACCAGGTACAGACTTAAACACATCAGGCCCAGGCAAACACAGGCAGACACCTCATAGCCAGAAAAGACACAAACCCAAATAGATGTACACCAAACTATACTGTCCTCATAATATGTACAGGCAGTCCCCAGGTTAAAAACATCCAATTCGCATTGGACTTGTTCTTACAAACTGGGGTCCTGCCTCTCTCTTCCTGTGCCAACACCCCCCTTTCTTCCTTCCTGTACAAACATGACCCTCCTCTTCCCTTCCATGTCCCAAAACGCCCCTCATTGTCTTTCCCTCTGCTCTGTATCCCAAATTTGTTGCCTCCCTCCTTCCTTCCCTCCCGCGGGTGCTAACCTCTGCTAGCCGGCTGCCTCTTCCCAGCTGCACTTCTCTTTGCAAAGCTGAGAGTAGTGGCTCCTGCACGCAGCCCACAGATGACCCTGAAGCCTTCCCTCTGACATCAGATGGAAGGATTCCGGGTCAGCCATGGACTGAATATAGGAACCGCAGCTGTGCGAAGAGAAGTACGGCTGGGATGAGGCATTGGCCAGAGGAGGTAACACCCATGGGAGGGAGTGAGGCATGAATTTGGGACACAGAATGGAGGGAAGGGCAATGAGGGTTATATTGGGAAATGGAAGGGAGAAGGGTCACATTGGGACAGGAAGGGAGGAAGAGTGGGTGCGTTGGCACAGGAAGGGTGAAGTAGGGTCGCATTGGGACACAGAAGGAAGGGAGTGAGCACAAAGTTTGGACAAAGGATAGAAGGAAAGAAGAAAGGAGGGAGGGATCATGAATTTGGGACACATAATGGAGGGAGGGGATTATGAACATGGGACATAGGATGAAGAATGGAGGGAGTGAGTGAGGGGAAAAGATGCTGAGGTGGAGAGGGAATAGAAAGGGAGAATTGTTGGGCATGGATATCTAAGTAACAGGGAAAAAAAGATGGTGCACATGGAGAAATGAAAAAAGAGGTGAATTTTGGGGCATAGGAGGAAGAGAGAAATATTGGACATGGTGGTGGGAGAGGCGTGAGGTACAGGTGCAAGGGGAAGAGAGAGATAAGGGAAAAATGTTCTTAACCCATTAAATGCCTGTATCAGCTATATTATTAGATAGCAAGTTGAACCAATCAACATACATATAAGACTTGCTTCCAAAAATTGTATTATCCATAAACAAAGAACTTAATATAGATAGCTGAAATCAAGAATTGTGCACTGATTCTGGGTCAATCTAAGTTTGACAAGTCCTATAGATTCTGCAGTTAAATATAGATGACCGAATGGATGGATAATTTAATGTAACTGATGGTTAACTTTTTTTTCCCTTGCCAGGGACAGTTTGAGCTTGGTTCCTGGAACATTTGCCTGAAAAGGCAGAAACAAAACCCATAAGCAGGGGCTAGGAATAACAGGATTCTTTGTTGCAAACCTAAGTTAATGTGTATATAGGAAATAGTAGTTTGCATTTGTATATAGAGCTTACCCTGAGAAAAAAGGAAGTACAAGCTCATCTCTGGTTTAGCAGAAGAAGGCTTCTGCCAGTTTGGCAAACAGTTTTGTTTTTTGAATCTGCATCATACTTAGGGGCTGACGCTTAAAACTGTCACCAGTTATGGGGTTTGCATGCACATTATTGTGTGCCAGATGTTTCCATGGCTTCCATGCTTCCAGTGAGGGCAGTGAAAACATTAAGACAGACCACATTTAAATGCATGCTAATGTGATCATTACCAACATTGCAACCAGATCTGGGGCAGTATAGAAGGGTTGATTGAGAGAAGCAGATGCCTAGCACCTCTTTTCTCCCTATAACCCAGGGGTGGGCAACTCCGGTCCTCGAGGGCTGGAATCCAGTCGGGTTTTCAGCGTTTCCCCAATGAATATGCATTGAAAGCAGTGCATGCAAATATATCTCATGCATATTCATTAGGGAAATGCTGAAAACCCGACTGGATTCCGGCCCTTGAAGACTGGAGTTGCCCACCCCTGCTCTAACCTAATACTCTGTCTCTTACTGCTTCCTTCACCCCCTCCCCCACCAGCTAAGCCTGACCTGACCCAACCTGGTTCCACTTCCCCTTATTTATAAAAATGCCCTAGTGGTCTAATGGCCCCCCTCTAAACCCAACCTGACCCAACACTAAATGAGCATCGGCCCCAAGCTCACCTGGCCCCCTTCCCTCCCCTCAGTCTAAAAAAAATACACTGGTGGTTGCATGGTCTCCCCAGCCCCCTTCCCTTTAGTCACAAACAAGTATCCTGGTGGTCTATCAAAGTCCACCCACCATACCCCTATACTTTGTACAAGGGAGGAACAATGCCCACTCGCTCCTGCCACTGAGTGTCATCATCTTTAAAATGGTGGTTTCCTACTTCATGGATGCAACTTGGGATGCAATGAATGGGGCCTATCTATCATTTAAGGGACAAACTCCTCCTGTGAGGTATAAAGTTAGGAGATGGGCTTAACATAAGAACATAAGAACATAAGCAATGCCTCTGCTGGGTCAGACCTGAGGTCCATCATGCCCAGCAGTCCGCTCACGCGGCGGCCCAACAGGTCCAGGACCTGTGCAGTAATCCTCTATTTATACCCCTCTATCCCCTTTTCCAGCAGGAAATTGTCCAATTCTTTCTTAAACCCCTGTACTGTACTTTGCCCTATTACACCCTCTGGAAGCGCATTCCAGGTGTCCACCACTCGTTGGGTAAAGAAGAACTTCCTAGCATTCATTTTAAATCTGTCCCCTTTCAACTTTTCCAAGTGTCCTCTTGTTCTTTTATTTTTCGAAAGTTTGAAGAATCTGTCCTTCTCTACTCTCTCTATGCCCTTCATGATCTTATAAGTCTCTATCATATCCCCTCTAAGCCTCCTCTTCTCCAGGGAAAAGAAACCCAGTTTCTCCAATCTCTCAGTGTATGAGAGGTTTTCCATCCCTTTTATCAAGCGTGTCGCTCTCCTCTGAACCCTCTCGAGTAACGCCATATCCTTCCTAAGGTACGGAGACCAATATTGGACGCAGTATTCCAGATGCGGGCACACCATTGCCCGATACAATGGCAGGATAACTTATTTTGTCCTTGTTGTAATACCCTTCTTGATTATGCCTAGCATTCTATTTGCTTTCTTAGCTGCTGTTGCGCACTGTGCCATCGGCTTCATTGTCATGTCCACCATTACCCCCAAGTCCCTTTCTTGGTTACTCTCATTCAATAATATCCCTCCCATCGTATAGTTGTACCTCGGGTTTCTGTTTCCAACATGCAATACTTTACATTTCTCAACGTTGAACTTCATCTGCCATCTCGCCGCCCATTCCCCCAATTTGTTCAAGTCCCTTTGCAATTCTTCGCATTCCTCTTTAGTCCCAGCTCCACTAAATAGTTTTGTATCGTCCGCAAATTTTATTATCTCACACTTCGTGTCTGTTTCTAGATCATTTATGAATATATTAAATAGCAGCGGCCAGAGCACTGAGCCCTGCGGAACACCACTCGTGACCCTCATCCAGTCCGAGTAGTGGCCCTTCACCCCTACCCTCTGTTTCCTACCCGCCAACCAGTTTCTGATCCATCTATGTACGTTTCCGTCCACTCCATGGTTCTTCAGTTTCCGGAGTAGACGTTCGTGAGGCACCTTGTCAAAGGCTTTTTGGAAATCAAGGTATATGATGTCTATGGGGTCTCCTCTGTCCATCCGTTTGTTAATTCCTTCGAAGAAGTGCAATAAGTTCGTTAGGCACGATCTCCCCCTGCAGAAACCATGTTGGGTTGTTATCAAAAGTTCGTTTCTTTCCAAATGTTCATCGATGTGTTCTTTAATCAGTGCTTCCGCCAGTTTCCCCGGAACCGAGGTCAAACTCACTGGTCTGTAGTTTCCCGGGTCACCTCTTGATCCCTTTTTAAAGATGGGCGTGACATTGGCTATCTTCCAATCCTCTGGGATCATGCCTGTTTTCAAGGATAGGTTGCAAATTTGCTGCAGTAGTTCCGCTATCTCCTCCTTTAATTCCTTCAGAACCCTGGGATGGATTCCGTCCGGACCCGGGGATTTGTCAGTTTTAAGTTTTTCTATCTGCCTGTGTACATCATCAAGGCTCACTTCCATGGATGTTAATTTTTCTGCTTGATTTCCATTGAAGATTTGTTCAGGTTCCGGTATGTTGGTTGTGTCTTCGTTTGTAAATACAGACGAGAAGAACATGTTGAGTCTTTCTGCGACTTCTTTCCCCTCCTTCACCGCTCCCTTCCTGTCTCCTTCGTCCAGCGGTCCCACCTCCTCCCTAGCTGGCTGTTTCCCTTTAACATATCTGAAGAACGGTTTGAAATTTCGTGCCTCCCTGGCTAGCCTCTCTTCATACTCTCTTTTGGCTTTTCGAACCACATGGTGACATTCTTTTTGATACTTCCTGTGCTCCTTCTGGTTCCCTTCAGTTTTGTCCTTTTTCCATTTCCTGAATGAATTTTTCTTATTGCCTATCGCTTCCTTCACTATTTTAGTCATCCATACTGGGTCTTTTGTTCGACCCTTTTTGCTCCCCTTTCTGAATCTGGGGATGTTCAGATTTTGTGCCTCGCTCACCGTGTCTTTGAAAAAAGACCAGGCATGTTCTACTGTTTGCCATTTTTTGGAAGTGTTCCTAAGCTTCTTCCTTACCATTTCCCTCATTGCTTCATAGTTTCCTTTCCTGAAGTTGAAAGATGTCGCTATGGTTCGTCAAGGATAAGAAAAGAGCATTTCTCTTGTACAAACGCACGGGGGAAAAAGAAGCAAACATTGAATACAGGACAAAGTCTGCAGCGGTCAAAACAGCAGTTAGGGAGGCCAAACTTCGAATGGAAGAAATTCTAGCGAAGAACATTAAAAAAGGGGACAAATCCTTCTTCAGGTACATTAGCGACAGGAAAAAGAACGCAGACGGGATAGTACGCCTTAGAACGCCAGACGGGAATTATGTGGAAACAGATTCTGAAAAAGCCAAACTACTGAACGATTACTTCTGTTCAGTCTTTACCTGCAAGGCGCCAGGGCACGGGCCATGGCTGGAAGCAAAGGAAAGCAAGGAAGACCCATTTCTGAATTTTGAGTTCACACCAGCTGATGTTTACAGAGAACTTTCAAGACTCAAGGTGAACAAAGCCATGGGACCGGACAATTTGCACCCAAGAGTGCTCAGAGAGCTGTGCGATGTTCTGGCGGAACTGTTAGCCATGTTCTTCAATCTCTCCCTAAGTACGGGGAGAGTCCCCCTGGACTGGAAAACAGCTAACGTCGTTCCTCTGCACAAAAAGGGTTGCAGAGCAGAGGCTGCGAATTACAGACCAGTGAGTCTCACTGTCTGTCATAGTGTCTGTCTGTCATAGTGTCTGTCTGTCATAGTGTGTAAACTCATGGAAACTCTACTTAAAGGTAAATTAGACACGATAATGGATGAAGGGAATCTAAGGGATCCCTGTCAACATGGATTCACCAGAGGCAGGTCATGCCAATCCAATCTTATAAGCTTCTTCGATTGGGTGACAGGAAAGCTAGACTTGGGAGAGTCTCTGGACATAGTGTACTTGGATTTCAGTAAAGCTTTCGACACCGTAGACTATTAAACAAGATGAAATCGATGGGTTTGGGTGAGAAACTAACTGCATGGGTCAGTGATTGGCTGAGTGGAAGACTTCAGAGGGTGGTGGTCAACGGCACCCTCTCTGAGATATCGGAGGTGACTAGTGGAGTGCCGCAGGGCTCAGTCCTGGGACCATCCCTTTTCAACATATTCATAGGGGACTTGACCCGGGGGCTTCAGGGTAAAGTAGCACTGTTCGCCGACGATGCCAAACTGTGTAACATAGTAAGTGAAAGCAACCTCCAGGATAGTATGACACAAGATCTGATCACGTTAGAAAACTGGTCCTCGACATGGCAGCTAGGCTTCAACGCTAAAAAATGTAAGGTCATGCATCTCGGCAGAGGAAATCCATGCAGAACATACTCCTTGAATGGAGAAACGCTAGCTAGGACTTCAGAGGAACGGGACTTGGGGGTAATCATCAGTGCAGACATGAAGGCTGCCAAACAAGTAGAGAAGGCCTCATCAAAGGCAAGGCAAATGATGGGATGTATCAATAGAAGCTTCGTCAGCCGTAAACCTGAAGTCATAATGCCACTCTACAGAACCATGGTGAGACCCCATCTGGAATACTGTGTGCAATTCTGGAGGCCACATTACCGGAAAGATGTGCTTCGAGCTGAGTCGGTCCAGAGGATGGCCACTAGGATGGTCGCGGGGCTCAAGGGTCTCTCATACGAAGAAAGACTGGGCAAACTGTAGCTCTATACCCTAGAGGAGCGCAGGGAAAGGGGTGACATGATTGAGACATTTAAGTACGTCACGGGTCGTGTTGAGATGGAAAACGATATATTCTTTCCTAAGGGACCCTCGGTCACAAGGGGGCACCCGCTCAAACTCAGAGGAGGGAAATTTAGTGGTGACACCAGGAAGTATTTCTTCACAGAAAGGGTGGTAGATCACTGGAACAGACTTCCGGTGCGGGTGATCAAGGCCACCAGCGTGCTCGACTTTAAGAATAAATGGGACATTCACGTGGGATCCCTACAAGGGTCGAGTTAAGGAACTAGGTCATTAGCATTCAGACTTAATGGGGTGGGTCAATAGAGTGGGCAGACTTGATGGGCTGTGGCCCTTTTCTGCCGTCATCTTTCTATGTTTCTATGTTCTCTTTCCGTTCGGTATGCCTACTTCAAACTTGAACTTGATCATATTATGATTGCTGTTTCCCAACGGTCCCACTACTTCCACTTCCTTTGCAGGTCCCCTTAGTCCATTTAGGATTAAATCCAGAGTGGCATTTCCTCTCGTCGGTTCTCTAACAAGCTGCTCCATGAAGCAATCTTGTATAGCCTCCAGGAATTCTGTCTCCCTAGCGCATCTTGAGCTTCCAAGACTCCAGTCTATCCCAGGATAGTTGAAGTCTCCTATAACAACTGTGTAACTGCTTTTGCATTCTCGCTTCATCTCGGCATCCATTTCTTTATCGCAATCTCCGGTTTGCCCGGCTTCTGTTAGACTACCAGGGGGAGGGGAGGAGAGGAGACAATCATGGCATTTTTTTTTAATTTGAGGAAGGGGGGTTGGGTTGGGAGGTAGGGTCAGTCATATTCGGGCATTGTGGGTATTTTTTAGGGGGCTGGAAAAAGTATTGGGTTGGGGATAAGGGATTGGTGCATGCTATGGCTTCTTGATATTTTGCACTAAGCTGTAGATTACTGCTGTGATTTTAATGCAGAAGTTATTTGAATGCTCATGAGTTTGAGCATGCTGTAGCTATTTTTTTTTTCTTTTTGCATTAGTTTCATGGTAGAAAAGGACCCTACTGTGATCCTTTGAGCATTGACTCCTTACAGCTGAGAGGCAGAGAAATTGTGCTTGAGAGGTATGCATACCTGCATAGGGAAGGCTCTGAGGGAAAAGTAAGGATGAAAGTTGAAGAGTTTGATCAAATTAAATTAGTTGTGGGAGCATTTGAGTAAGTGAAAGAGAGACTAAGAATTGAAAGTGTTTTAAAGATAATTCTGAGATTTCAAGAGAGTTATAAAATGGTACTGAGAAAGCTCTATTGTGTATGATTGCTGTTTATGAATAAGATATGGGAAAATTATTTTTAAAATTTCTAACCTGTTTAAACCTAAGCGGTTTGCAAAATACAAGCATAATCATCATATTACAAACATACAAATAGACAAACAAATTCATCTGAAATACTCACAATTAGTATCATAACTCAGTCAAGTAAAAGCTTCCACAAACGAGGTTGTTTTCAATACTCTCTTAAATTTCTGAATATCAGAAAGCAACTTCAATGGTCCTGTCAGATTATTCCATGGTAATACACCTGCTACTGAAATAATAGATGCTTTCATATTAGCATAAAGTACATTTGATATATAATTGGAAAGTATTCTAAGGAGAATAGGAGAGGAAATGATTTGAATTGTTGGTTTGTAAGTAATATGAAAACTGCATTTGAAGTTGCAGTGGATTTGAACAGTTATATTTAAGATTGATTCATTTTGGTGAAGATGAAAATTGTAAAGCTCATATAGGAAAAATAACAAGATTGAGAGTGAGGGGGGTTGAGGTTGGAACTCACTTACTGAAAGAGAGTGACTGAAAAAAGAAGTTTGAGGAATTGTGCAGAATTTCTCTTTGTAGTTACAAGAATTAGTATGAATTGTAAGAAACTTGGATTATTAAAACATACATTACATTACATTACATTACATTGCATTACATTAGTGACTTCTATTCCACCAGTACCTTGCAGTTCTAGGCGGATTACAAAAGAAGATAATTGGACATTTCCAGGAAAATTACAATTTAGGGTGCTGTTTACATGATTGAGACTTTATGGTTCTTCCTGAAGCTATACTTGTCTGATGGTTGGCTGTACTTATCAATCCAGAGATTTCCAAGATTATTGATGGGTCATTACAAGGTGTCCTTGACCCCTTTGAAGTACAGACCCAGAATAACCACCTCTGGGAACTTAATCTGGCTTCTCATATCTTTTTCCTCTTGCACACATATGTATTATCTTGCTAGGAAATGCATTAATATTTCCCAGCAAGGGGCATGACTATTCCATCTTCCCAGTTGGCTGCCTAAATTACAACTCTATGAGGACAAGTATGCCTCTTGCTGCAATAGAGATGTTCTCTATCTCTAGGTACTACCCAATCCTTTCACCAGGCCATCTTCCACTTCTCCTCTTTGGTTTGCTCCTACCCTTCCTATGAAATATTGACAAAGGTGCCTCCACATCCTCTTTTATCTTTGCCTATAACCTCAAATCAAGCATATTGACTATCCAGAATGTCTTGTCTTTATTCTCCATCTCTCCCTCTCTCCTACACCTCTACTTCTACCTTCTCTGTGACCTCTCTGCTCCCTCCCTTCTCCTATATCTCTTCCCTCAGCTGCTATCAATGATTTTGTCTCATAGACTAAGATCCACCAGTTAAGAATACAGTGGAACCTTGGTTTACGAGCATATTTCATTCCATAAGTATGCTCGTAAACCAAATTGCTCGTATATCAAAGAGAGTTTCCCCATAGGAAGTAAGGGAAACTTGCTTTGATTCGTTCCACCTCCTCCTCCCCCCCTGAAACTACCGGCGCTGCTCCATCCCCCCCTTGAGGCCACGACGCTGCTCCATACCCCCCCCCCGCGATCCGGCATCCCCCCCTGCGAACCGGCATCCTCCCCCTCGCTTGCGTCACCCCCTCCCCCGCGATCCTATATTCCCCCCCCCAAGCACCGAAATGACATCCCTTACCTCGATTGGGCACTGGCACCAGCACCAACGCAAAGGACATGCTGGTGCCGGTGCCCGAAGATCCTCCCTCTTTTGGGCTGGGCTGGGCGATGCGTCCAAGATCCTCCCTCTTGCCTGTGCTGGGCTGGATTGGGCCTTGAGCATTTGCGCATGCTCAAGGCCTTCTGGTCTCGCTCTCTCCGAGATTCTGAATCTGAGAAAGCGAGACCAGAAGGGAGGATCTCTGACACACCGACCAGCCCAGCCCAGAAGAGGTCCTGTGTATTGGTGCTGGTGCCGGTGCCCAATCGGGGTAAGGGATGTTGTTATGGTGCTCGGGGAGGATATAAGATCGCGGTGGGGGGGGACGTAAGTGGGGGGATGCCGGATCGCGGGGGTGGCGCTCGTAAATCGAGTTAAACTTGGTTTCTGAGGAGCCGATTTTGCGAATGTTTTGCTCGTCTTGCAAAACACTCGCAAACCAGTGCACTCATAAATCGAGGTTTGACTGTATAAGAATAGCCTTACTGGGTCAGACCAATGGTCCATCTAGCCCAGTATCCTGTCTTCACAGAGGCCAATCCAACTCACAAGTACCTGGCAAAAAACGAAATAGCAGCAGCATTCCATGCCACTAATCTATGGCAAGCAGTGGCTTCCCCTATGTCTGTCTCAACAGCAGACTATGGACTTTTCCTCCAGGAACTTGTCCAAACCTTTTTTAAAACCAGCTGCATTAACCACTCTTACCACATACTCTGGCAACGTATTCCAGAGCTTAGCTATTTTCTGAGTGAAAAATGTTTCCTCCTATTGGTTTTAAAAGCGTTACTCTGTAACTTTATTGAGAGTCCCCTAGTCTTTGTAACTCTTTATGCAGTAAAAACTCGATCCACTTGTACCCGTTCTACACCACTCAGGATGTTGTAGACTTCAATCATATCTCCCCTCAGCTGTCTCTTTTGCAAGCTGAAGAGCCGTAACCTCTTTAGTCTTCCCTCATATGAGAGGCGTTACATCCCCTTTATCATCTCATAATTGAAAAAAATAAAATTGAATTGAGAGATAGGTGCCTATCTTCTTAGGTGTGATTCTACAAAAAAAAAAAAAAAATAGGCCCCTATTGCTTGGCGCCTATCGGTGCCTAATACCTAAGTAGGTATGTTTAGGGGTGGAGAAAGACTTAGGAGCCGCTAGGCACAATTCTCTAAAGGACTTAAGTGCTTATGATGTAAGCCTTTAAAACCCTGGCCTACATTACAGACGCGTGGAGGGGCATAATCAAAAGAAACATCTAAGTCTGTTTTGGCCTAAGTATCAAGTTGTCCTAAGTTGGACACGGGAAAAAGATCATTTTTGAAAAATACGTCCAAAATATTTTTATTTTCAAAAATCATCTAACTGTACGTCCAGCCGTCTGATCGTCCAGGCCGCTAAGTCGTACATCTGTATACCACATTTTGTCCAACTTTTCATCCAAGTCAAAAACACCTAGAACAAACCCTGTTGGACATGGGAGAGATCTGCAAAGTGATGGTCTGAACACACAGACATGGCACTTAAATAGTAGGGTACCTTACAGGGCACTGCTGTGATCTTCACAAAAAGGGTGTCACATAATCATCTCACTACAACTCCCTTATATGTCATGGTGAGCCCCCCAAAAACCCCAGAATCTACTAGACCCACCTATCTACCACCCCAATAGACCTCAATAGACCTTATGGCTGCAGGTGTCACTTATATGGCAGTACAAAAAGATTTTGGGGTTTTTTGGGGGGTGCACGTTTCACCATGAGTGCAGTAATTAGAGTGGCTTATGGTCCTGGTTCCTCCTCTCCATGGTTCACTAACCCACCCCCAAGACCACTTAAGCCACCTCTCTGCAGCTTTATTAGGCTTTCCTATGCCAAACTGCCAGGTGTTGATGTTCTGTAGGCAGATATTTAAAGTTGTTATTATCATTTTTATGGGGGCGGGGGGGGGCGGTGATCACTGGGGTAGTGTGTGGGGGTCTGTACTTTGTGTCTGCAGTGCTAATCTGGTCATTTTGGATAGCTTCTTGGGACTTAGACCATGCTTTAAATCAGTGTTTTTCAACCTTTTTACACCTATGGACCGGCAGAAATAAAATAATTATTCTGTGGACCGGCATCGGTCCGTGGACCGGGAAGAACACTGGGCTAAGTTGTGGGCTGACCCCGCCCATCTCTACCCAATCTCCACCCAAGACCCCGCCCCCCATATCCCGTGCCTCATCTGGAAGCCTTCCCTCTGACGTTGCAACGTCAGAGAGAAGGCTTCTGGTTCAGGCGCAGGATGCCCGTAGGAGCCACTGCCCATGGCTTTGTGCACTGAATCAGTTAGGAAAAGGGAGCTGGTTTGAAGATAATGCCGCATCAATTGCAACACGGACCAGCAGTTGAAGAACATTGTTTTGGGCCTGATGCACGTGCTGGCCCTGTGGACCGGCACTGGTCCATGGACCGGTGGTTGAAGAACAGTGCTTTAAATGGCCTAAGTCACAAAGTCCAAGTTCCGTCTAGACTGTGTTGTACAACTTTCGGTTCTACATGCAGTATGTCTAAGTCTAGGACGGCCCACATCCCGCCCAAATCCTGCCCTCACCACTCCTCCTAAAACATCCCTTATAGCTCTTGTCGTTCAGCAGCACTGGGAAAGAAGTCGTTTTAAAAAACATCTGAAACCCTGTTCGATTATCGGTAATTGGACGTTTATTATTACTGATTGTCCAAGTGCCGATTTAGTCCGGTTTTTAGACGTTTTTCTGTTTCGATTATGAGCCCCCCTAAGTTTTAAGTTAGGCGCCACTAGCACGATTTTATAATGGGCGCCTAAGTGTGATTGATATGCAATGCGCACCTAACTTTTGTAGGCATGCCTATCTTTTGTAGGTGCCAATCACAGAATCTGGTCCTAAATGTTTAAAGTTATGCATGGATTCATCAGTGCTAGCACATACAGATAATGCCACAGAAAATATAAAATTTTAAATTAAATGGCAGCGTTATGCCAATTGACCTTGCAGGGTTTTCCTGTTAATACTGTGCAAGCTTTAAAAACAATCAATGAAGAAATGCCAATTTCCATAAAAGACACAATATGAGCCAAACACATATTTCCTGTTATTGAAATTCTATTCCCTATTAATGAGTAGATTAGCTTATGGATGGCACCCAAATATTGTGATTGAATATGCTTTGCAGTTTAAACATGTAGAGTAATAATTTCTTTTGAATACAGTCTAAACAGAAGGTGTGAGTGTTTTTAACTTAAACAGGTGTTAGAACAGACAGCTTGAGGTCGAAGAGCAAGGGTCAAACAATCAAAAGTGGCCGTCTATTGCATAGATCATCAAACAGGGAGCCCATCAATGGACTCAGCCGAGCATGCTGGAAATTAATCAGCTCAGCCCTCAGTGTTTAGCTATGCTGATTATATACTGGAAAACTGAGCACGAGATGACAGGCCAGAGAAGCTGGCATTCTAGGAGTTCATTCCCAACAAAGCCAAGAAAGACAGATCAATTTGCAATAATCTTTTCTGCACCCATGCAACAAAGCAGAAACATGAAAGAAGAACATTAAGGGATGCTCCCTATGAACCGGACAAATCAATAAACATCAGTGGTAAAGAAGAAAAAAAAAAGTTTCTCATTTTACAGGGTACCCTGAGGCCTTTCCCATTTTTGTGGAATGATGAGCAGTGCTGGCCTCTGTCATGTTTCTTGTCACCTACATGTTGTCATCTCCTGGAATCT
The DNA here is from genome assembly GCF_902459505.1 of Geotrypetes seraphini. Classification (NCBI taxonomy): domain Eukaryota; kingdom Metazoa; phylum Chordata; class Amphibia; order Gymnophiona; family Dermophiidae; genus Geotrypetes; species Geotrypetes seraphini. The sequence goes on along the minus strand of NC_047086.1, from coordinate 304,619,249 downwards.
CAAGGTGAACATCGCTTTGCACTCATTCCAAATGAAAATGTTGCACCCACTTAAGGAAATTACTGACTCCTTTTAGAAAGGAGATTTGGGCTCAGTCTGCTAGATTGGGGGCAGCTAAATGCGCTGCTGTGTTTCTGAGGCCGTGCCTGCTGTCTTGCGCTGTGGATAAGAGGCTTGAGAAATGTAACGCAACTGAGAAAATACTGGCTATAACACTAAGACCTTAGTGTTGTGTGAGGACAGTATGAAAGCCAAGTCACAGTAAAAAGCACAAAGACATGAAAGGAAAGCCACAACTGATTGTGAAGGCTTTCTTGGGTGAGGGGCAGAGGTGTTAAACCATAGGCCATGAAGGACAGAACATAGGTTTTCAGACTAACCAGAGCTAGTAAATGAACTACAGCTTCTTTGTTTAAATATAATTATATTTTTGTTAATATATTTATCATAAATAAATAAATGACTGTTATGTGGCCCTGACAAACCTGCAGCAAGAACAGGATTTTATTTTTTTATTATTATTTATTTATTGAAATTTTACATAATTCACAAGAATATTCCTCTTGTACAAGTAAAACAGAAAAGAAACAAATTAAATAAACTCACAATTTCTACTATCAGGAAAATTTAATTCTTTCTTAGACCACTAACTCTGGAGGGAGAGGAGATGAATATATACCGTGTTTCCCCGATGGTAAGACACTGTCTTATTTTTTTTGGAAGGCCAAAATATGCTCTAGGGCTTATTTTTGGGGGGATGCCTTATTTACCCTTTCATGTCCCCTCTGTATCTCTATCCTTTCTCTCTCTCTTCTGCTCCCTCACCCACGAGTCCTGCATCTGGCCCTCTCCCTTCTACCTGCACCTGGCAACACCCCCCTGCTCCGCGGCTCTCTTCAGCAACTTGTCAGCAGCGGTGATCAAGACAAGCTACCGACATCGAGGCCTTCCCTCTACGAGTCCCGCCTTTGTGGAAAAAGGAAGTTGAAACAAGCGGGACTCGCAGAGGGTAGGCCCCGACGTCAGAAGCTTGTGTCAATCGCTGCTGCTGAGTTGCCGAAGAGAGCCGCGGAGCAGGGGATGTGGCCGGAAGCAGGTAGAAGGGAGAGGGAGATAGGAAGGCTGTAGATCTCCGGAGCATGACACCAACCCCGGCCAGGATGATTTCTTTTTCAGGCGTGCATCTTATAAGTCCGGTGTCGCGGCGGGAAATAGCCATGCTGAGCAGTGAGCTCAGCACTACACAGATGAAAGCCTTGCTTGCTGATTGGTCTGGCGGCACGGCCGCCGGACCAATCAGCAAGCAAAGCTTTCATCTGTGTACGTGCTGAGCTCACTCAGCATGGCTATTTCCCGCCGCGACGCCGGACTTGTAAGATGCACACCTGCGTGACACACTACCGGAGCCACGGCAAAGGTGGAAAAGAGCCGCGGGTTGCCGACCCCCGCGGTAGACGGAGGGACCACACGGAGTCACCCACCGTACCACCCGATTCGGGAAAGCGCAGGTATCGGTGGGTGGCTTATTTGCGGGGGGGGGGGGGGGTGCCTTATTTTACAATTTTTTCTAAAAAGGGGGGGCTGTCTTATTTGATGGCCCTGCCTTATCATCGGGGAAACACGGTAGAAGAGATAACAAACATAAGTAATAACTATATTCTTGAAAGGCTTAACAGTCTTTAACCCCCTCTTTTCTTCCTACTCTTAAACATTCCGAGTAGCAAGATTCTTTAAAAGGTGCATAGCTGTTCTGGTGCATAGTAGACATATTTAACACCTTGGTATTTAATGAAACATTTGCATGGATATGCTAATAAGAATGTCGCTCCAAGGGTCAAAGTCTCTACTCTCATTGCTAAGAATAATTTTCTTCGCTCCTGCGTTGTTCTCGTGACGTCTGGAAAAATCCATACTTTCTTTCCAAGAAACATTTGTTGAGGATTTCGGAAATATAAACGCATAATTGCATTCATATCTTGTTCGAAAACAAAAGATATGAACATTGTGGCTCTCTCTGTAGATTCGGAAAGTGTAGTTTCTAATAGTTCAGTAACATTTAAAGCGTCTGTTGTCAAACGTTCCTCTACACCTGGGTTGGTTCCTTCAATTTTCTTTTTCGGCAAATAGTAAATTCTGTTAAGTGGAGGTATATGTTCAGGGGAAAACTTTAATACTTCAATTAAATACCATTTCCACATATCTATAGGTGTAACTCCCAAGGCCTTCGGAAAGTTCAAAAGACGCAAATTCAGTCTTCGATTGTAATTTTCTATTTGCTCAATTTTTTTACTCAAAATTATTCTTTCCTTTATCAAATTATTGGTTATAGCTTGAATATTTACCACATTGTCCTTAACCTCTTTTATCTCCGTTGAAAATTCATCTTTAGTTTTCTCCAAGGATTTCCCCAAAGCGTCCACAGTAGTTACAAGAGTTGTCAGGTCACGTGAAGATCTGAATCCCAAATCTTCTCGAGGGTAATCGCCTCCGATTTAGATGTTTCAGAGCCAGTAACAATACTGGCTCTCACTTCCCCCTGCTCTCCTCCTACTCTCGCGATTCCGAGCCCCTGAAACGGGGTCTCCCCAGCGTTCACTTCCGCAGAGGAAACCTCCATTCGGGCCGCGAGTTGAGCAGGGTGCGGGGGCGGAGCAGGCTCCGGAGGGGAGAGAGAAACCTCCTGCCCAAAATCCCCAGCCACTCTTCCGGCCGGAGAGAGCCCGAGACTACCTCCTGGAGTTACGGGGCCAAACGAAGCTGCAGCGAAGTCCAGGATAGAACGCTGAACGGGGGTAGACATCCGGGCCACAGAGGGCTCAGCTCGGACGCTACCCTTCCGTTTAGAATGAGGCATCACGAAGTAAGTAAAGAAACTGTCCCGGACCGCTGGTGTAATCGCAAGCTTCACGCTGCCGCCATCTTAACTCCTCCCCTGGCTCTATCCTTACCAAGAACAGGATTTTAAAGACGTGGATTCATCCCAAACTCCAATACAGAGTTTTGTACATGAATGGCTAAATTCGAACTGAGGAGAAGAAGAAAATATCAGGTGCGAATTATAGAGACAATAAAATAATGGAATAGAACGTACAATATAAGAAGTCAAAAGGATTATTCTTAGCTAATACTTTCTTTTCTGTACAAGATTAATTCTTGATACTGTATGTTTAAAATTGATAAATAATAAATTTAAAAAAGAAGTAAAAAGGAGTTGTCTGGATGATTATTTATTTACTGAATTATTTATTTCTCAGTTTTCTATACTACCTTTCCTGAAAGGCTGTGGGCTGCTTACAAAAATAAAAACATGTCAATCCAGAACACAAATACATTCAATATATTTCACAGTATTAAACAATAAAATACAATAATTCTAAACAAAATACTCAGTAATAGAAATGCATCGTTAATCATTGTTTAAAGCAGTGTCTCTCAAACTGTGTGCCATGACACAGTTGTGTGCCCTGAAGAGATTCTGGGTGTGCTCCGAAAGATTACAGAATTTTACGTTAGTTTTAAAAATTCCCTTCATAGGTTTACACTAGAATAGATGACATGTACGTCGTGTATGCAAGAGTTTGTCAATGTTATGAGTGTCTGTGTGCGCAAGGATACAACTGCCCAGACAAGCATCATTCTTTGACGTGATTGGACCATGAAAACTAATGGCAGGTCATTTTATTTTTATTTTTTATGCAGCAATTATCCTAACTTGAGCAACAAAGCAGTCAAGACTTTGTTACAGTTTGGACCTTCTTATCTTTGCGAACTTGGATTTTCAGAAATTAAATCAAAAAAGAGAATAACTGCAAATGGTAGATGATGAAATGCATGTTTGCTTGTCGACTATGGAGCTGCGTTTTGAGTTAATTTGCACTCAAAAACAAGCACATTCATCCCATTGATTAGCAATTCTATTCCAGCTACATTAGTTTCACCTTTGTTACAATTACCCATACATAGCTTAAAGAACTTTAAATAACGCTCAAATTTACAACCCCTTTTACAAAGCTGCACTAGCAACTGCCGTGCGGCAAAAGGCCTGAAGCCCTTTAAATCTCTATGGACCTTGGGGCAGTTACTGCAGCGGTAGCCGCTAACATGGGGGCATAAATTTTTGATGATTTTTCAATTTTATCATTATAATTATAATATACCACAAAAAAACATTTGCTCCATTTAGTGTGCCGGAGTTAAAAATGTTTGAGAGACACTGGCCTACATTATAGGTGCCTAAGTCCTTTAGAGAATCGCGCTTAGTGGCACCTAAGTCTTTCTCCTCCCCTAAACATGTCTACTTTGATGTTTGGTGCCGATAGGTGCCTTTCTTTTGTAGAATCACATCTAAGAAGATAGGCGCCTATCTCCCAATTAATTTCTAGTTTTTTCAATTATGAGTTTGTTAAAGCTCATTATTGAAGCCAATTAACTAATTAAGTTGGGTACCTAACTTTAGGCGCTTTTTATAGAATTTCCCCTTAAGTGAAATACTAGCTGTATACTTTTTCACCAAATATGATAAGGATGCCTGTGTAAAAAGACTATGAACGTATGAATATAAGAATTGCCATACTGGGACAGACCGAAGTATCCTGTTTCCAACAGTGGCCAACCCAGATCCCAAATAGTAGCAACATTCTAGAGCAGTGGTCCCCAATTCTGTCCTGGAGGACCACCAGGCCAATAGGGTTTTCAGGCTAGCCCTAATGAATATGCATGAGAGAGATTTGCATAAAATGGAAGTGACAGGCATGCAAATCTGTTCCATTCATATTCATTAGGGCTAGTCTGAAAACCCGATTGGCCTGGTGGTCTTCCAGAACAGGGTTGGGGGCCACTGTTCTAGAGCTCAGATTGTGATGTTATAAAGCCTTGTTCCATCAATGCCTAAGAGACAAATTCATCAGTAATGTCACAATGGCTTGATTGTCCTATATTTGGCACAACAAAGAAAAATGGGGAGACCCAATGATCCACAGTGAAAACAATGGGTATGTAGGATTTGTGTAGGCATCTTTCTCCTGTCCTCTTTTCCGATCACTTTTGCACTCTCTCCTATCATTGAGGTACAGGATGTACATGTTGGTGGTGTTTGTGGCTGTGGATATTTTATGCTTTCCCCGCCCCCTTGACCCTCACTCCTTGTCCCTTCTACCCTCTTTCTTACCTTTACAGGATGAGTGCAGCAGGAGATCATCCTGCCATTTGCTTTCCCTCTCTGCTTTCATGTGTGTGTGTGTGCTGAAAGTAGCTTGGATAGGCAGACTCTAATGCTGATCTCAAGAAGAATGAGACCAGCTTTGGGAATTAGGTCTGGCTGCATGTTTTGAGCATGCTTGTGTATAGACAGGGGGATGGGGGTGGGGGGAAATGAACAGTGGCTGCTGTGGAGGCAAGATATTTTAGTGTCATAGTGGTTAGAGAAATTATTCTGCTGCAGTACCGGGACAATGCCACTAGCTATTGGCCGTATTGGGAATTATCCGGTTAATAGGTCCTGCTAACCAGAAAAGCCCTTTTGAATATAGTCCTGATATTTTGTTTGCTTAAATATACAAACAGCACATGAATTGTGATACCACAGATTGCTCATAATATTTGCATTCTTTACATCAATATTGTACAGTATATCACTGTATTATCACATGCTATGAGTGAGGATGCTATACAACTCAAGGGGAAGGGGACAGCATCTTAATTAGCAAGCTACATACTGCTAGCAATACTTTGCTTATAACAAATATTGTTCCAAGACTCCATCTTATTTAACTGCCTACATATGGTTGGCATAATGGCAAACTGTCAATGAGTGTTTAAGCATGAATGACTACAGTGCTGGCAAAATTATTATGGATTTTGGCAATGCTGAGAGTTTGCTGTACAGAAATATCAGTGTAAACCAAACTGTGTTTGGCTGATGCTTACAGTGTGGAATATCTGTGCTGGGAACAGGTGTGCTGCCTCAGAATGACAGTTGAGATGGAAAACTATTGTATCTGTTCATTGGTTGTCCAGGCCAGCTCAATTACATTTCAGCACAGATGGACAACTACAGCAAACATGTGTATGCTCACTGCAAAGAGTTCCTAGCTCTCAGAGAACGAGTACATTTCCTTGAGGCTAGAATAACAGACCTGGAGGAGCTGAGGGAGACAGAGAAGTACATAGAGAAGCCCCACCTCCAGTCTGGTAGCCCCTGTGCTGCCTAGGAGGAGAGAGGTCTCCTAGAAGGAGAGCATCACCCTGGTGAAGTAGGAAATAATCCTGTAGCTAGGACCTGCCTACCAGGGAATGCAATATCCTCGTGCACCGAGGATGTGTCTCCAGGGGCTTCTGCCCAGGAGGGAAGGGTTAGGATAGCTGTTATAGTTGGTAATTTGATCATTAGGCATGTAGATAGCTGGGTGGCTGGTGGGCGTGAGGATTGCCTGGTCACTTGCCTGCCTGGTGCGAAGGTGACGGACCTCACACGTCACATAGATAGGATTTTAGATAGTGCTGGGGAACAGCCAGCTGTCTTGGTACACATAGGTACCAATTACATAGGAAAATGTGGGAGGGAGGTTATGGAAGCCAACTTTAGGCTCTTAGATAGAAAGCTGAAATCTAGATCCTCCAGGGTAGCATTTTCAGAAATGTTCCCAGTTCCACGCACAGGACTCAAGAGGCAGGCAGAGCTACGAAGTCTCAATGCCTGGTTGAGACGATGGTGCAGGGATGAGGGATTTAGATTTGTTAGGAACTGGGCAACCTTCTGGGAAAGGGGGATCTTGTTTCAAAAGGATGGAATCCACTTTAACCGGGATGGCGTTTCACCGGGAACAGATAAGTCCTTGGTTAAATTTACATACTTGGCAGTGGTGGATTATAATTGTGCCTTCTTCAAGAGCTTCATCCTGGTGCAAGTTGGCTGACTATTCATTTAAACAGTTTCAAGAGACATAATTTGATTGAGTTTTGTACCTTGTGGGGCGGTAGTTCATCTATGAAGAAGTGGAGTTTTTTTAAACCCATGAAGCATATCTGAGGGTTTTTTCTCCACTTCTTTTTTTCTTTTGGTTTTCTATATTGGGTTTCACTTTTAGATGTGTGGGCATCTGCTAGGAGCACATTATTGCATGTTCTCTTTTGGATCAGCCTATTTTTGAATTATTGTGATTTCAATTACCCCACCATTTACTGGTTAAATGTTACATCAGGGAGTGCTAGGGAGGTAAAATTCCTAGACATCATAAATGACTGCTTATTGGAGCAACTAGTCTGGGAACTGACAAGAGGGGGAGCTATTTTAGATTTGGTCCTTAGTGGGATGCAAGGCATAGTACAGGAGTTAACTGTGTTTCATCCACTGGGAAACAGTGATCATAATGTGATCAAATTTCAGCTGATACCAGGAGTGACATCACAAAAGAAATCTACTGTAGAGGCATTTAATTTTTGAAAGGGTGACTGTGATAAAATGAGGAAAATGTTTAAAACAAAGCTAAGAGGATCAGTTGCAAAGGTTAAGACTGTAAACCAGGTGTGGATGTTATTTAAAAATACCATCATGGAAGCCCAGACCAGATGTATTCCACGTATCAGCAAAGGTGAAAAGAAGAGGAAATGAGAGCCAACCTGGTTAAAAGGTGAAGTGAAAGAGGCTATTAGAGAAAAAAAAAAAAATCCTTTAAAGAATGGAAAAAGGATCCAAATGAAGAAAATAAGAAGAGCGACATAAGCACTGGCAAGTTAGATGCAAAGCATTGATAAAGAAAGCTAAGAAAGAATATGAAGTGAAACTTGCAAAAGAGGCAAAAACTCATAACAATTTTTTTAGGTATATCAGAAGCAGTAAACCTGTGAGGGAATCTGTCGGACCATTGGATAATCAAGGAACAAAAGGAGCACTCAGCGAGGATAAGGCCATAGTGGAGAGAATGAATGAATGAATGATTTGCTTCGGTCTTTACGGAAGAAGATGTAAGAGATCTATTTGAACAGGGAATGGTTTTCAAGGGTGATGATGCAGAGGAACTGAAAGAAATCTTAGTGAATCTGGAAGATGTATTGAGCCAAATTGACAAGTTAAAAAAAGTGATAAATCACCCAGACTGGATGGTATACATCCCGGGGTACTAAAACAACTCAAATATGAAATTGCTGATCTGCTGTTAGTGATCTGTAACCTGTCACTAAAATCATCTGTAGTACCTGAAGATTGGAGGGTGGCTAATGTTACGCAGATTTTATAAAGGGTTCCAGGGTAGATCCAGGAAATTACAGACCAGTAAGCCTCACTTCGGTGCCAGGCAAAATGGTGGAAACAATTATAAAAAATAAAATTGTGGAACACATAGACAAACATGATTTAATGAGACACAGTTAGCATGGGTTCAGCCGAGGGAGATCTTCCCTCACCAATTTGCTTCACTTCTTTGAAGGTATGAATAAACATGTGGATAAAGGTGAGCTGGCTGATGTAGTGTATCTAGATTTTCAGAAAGCTTTTGATAAAGTTCCTAATGAGAGGCTCCTTAGGAAAAAAAAAGAGTCATGGGATAGGTGGCAAAGTTCAGTTGTGAATTAGGAATTGGTTCTCGGCTAGAAAACAGAGGGAAGGGTTAAATGGTCATTTTTCTCAGTGCAGGAGAGTAAATAGTGGAGTGTTGTAGGGATCTGTACTGGGACCGGTGCTATTTAACTTATTTATAAATGATCTGGAAGTTGGAACGATGAGTGAGGTGATTAAATTTGCAGATGACACTAAACTGTTCAAGTTGTTCAAACGCATGCAGATTGTGAAAAATTGCAGCAGACCTTAGGAAATTGGAAGACTGGGCATCCAAGTGGCAGATGAAATTTAATGTGGATAAATGCAAAGTGGTGCACATTGGTAAGAATAACCCGAATCATAGTTACCAGATGCTAGGGTCCACTTTGAGGGTTAGTGCCCCAAAAAAGGATCTGGGTGTCATCGTAGCCAATACGATGAAATCTTCTGCCCAATGTGCGGTGGTGGCCAAAAAAGCAAACAATATACTAGGAATTATTAAAAAAGAGATGGTTAACAAGACTAAGAATGTTATAATTCCCTGTATCGCTCCATGATGCGACCTCACCTAGAGTACTGCGTTCAATTCTAGTCTTCTTATCTCAAGAATGATATAGCAGCAATAGAAAAGGTTTAAAGAAGAGCGAACAAGATAATAAAGGGGATGGAACTCCTCTTGTATGAGGAAAGACTAAAAAGGCTAGGGCTCTTCAGCTTGGAATAGAGACGGCTGAGGGGAGATATGATTGAAGATTTAAGATGTTGTAATTTCTCTGTGGGTTAGGCTCCCCCCCCTTTTCCCCATGGTATTCAGTGTGTCACAGATATTTAGCCTGTATCTTTCTGTAATGCTGGTTTTGTGATGCCAACAGACTACACTGAACCATGCAGAAAGACCTCTCCATACTTTGCATCTTAAAGAAGGATGTGTCCAGACATGATTGCTTTGCATCTAAAAATAACTTGTGGCAGTGATCCAAGAGATATCCAAATCACGTCAGAGAGGATCTCTCCACAGGCTTTTCCAACCTAGTGGGAACATTAAAACCCAATTCTGAATCTGTTGACGAGGCTGCCCTGGACTGGCACACTGAGGTAAAAATCCCTATATGAAGGGCTAGCACCAGTCAATGAGATCAAATGCTATCCCTGCAAATACTCCTCCCCCTGGCTTACTGAAGACTTAAGAACCAAGAAAAGAGAACTAAGGAAAGTGGAAAGGAAATGGTACAAATCCAGGCTTAACAGTGACAGATCCAAATGGAAGGAACTGCATGAAGAATATAAAAAGCCACCCTAGAGGCTAAAAAGATATACTACTCCCAACAACTAATAAAGACCCCCAATAAATCAAAAACCATTTTTTAACCAATGCCTTAATATTGAAATCAACAGCAAAATGCTCTCAGACTACTTCGCTGACAAAGTAGACAAAATATGGTCTCACCTCAACTCTACCATGCTACAGATATCATCCCCCTTGATTTAGACAAGATAATTAAAACTACAACTGGGAATCTAACTCACTTCAAGATTGTCTCCCATGATGACATCACCAAAATACTAGACACTATTCGCCCTTCTAGCTCCATCCTAGACCCCTGTTGGTCACACCTCTGTAAAAGACATTTTGTAGACTCCATCCTTCCTCTTATCAACACCTCTCTACAAATGGGCTTAGTGCCAACAAACTGGAAGTCATCAGTCATCAGACTGATCCTGTTAAAACCCACACTCAATCAAAATGTGCCCAGCAACTTTAAACCTGTCTTCAATCTGCCCTTCGTCTCCAAGATCCTGGAAAAAATAGTACTAAATCAACTACACTCCATCAATGACATAGAAAGATCCCTATCTACTTTCCAATTGGGATTCAGGAAATTCCACAGTACTGAAACCATTCTTCTGGACATCATCGCTGAATGCTGGAAACTCATGGATAAGGGTAATGATGTCCTACTGGTGCTGCTGGATCTCAGTGTAGCATTCGACACTATTGACCATCCTCTCCTTATTACACAGCTCTCTGAAATTGGAATCCAAGATGCTGCATTACGATGGTTCGCCTCTTTCCTGAATAATAGATCCCAAAGCGTACTGCTCAATAATGTGCTATCGAAACCAAAACTGATCAAATACAGTGTTCCACAAGGGGCTCTACTATCGCCCCTATTATTCAATTTCTACATTAGACCTGTCCTAGACATAGCCTGAAAATATCAAATACAGATTCACTCCTACTACTAGGAGAAAACCATGATGCCCAGATTGAAAAACTCCTAAACTGCCTCTTGGAAATCAAAATCTGGATGCCCGGCAACTAATTGCAACTAAACGCCTCAAAAATGGAACTCCTTTGGATCCACAAAGAACACTGCAACCATGCCTGTCACTCATTATGCTGGGACTCAACTACAATAACTACAAAAGACCAAGCGTGCAGCCTAGGAATACTCCTTGATGCCAATCTATCACTTTCCAACCATATCTCTCAGATGGTATCTTCCTCATTTTACTACCTGTGACAGGTCCAGAAAATAAGGAACTACTTTTCTGAATCTGACTCACCCTTCTACTCTATGCCTTAGTCCTCTCCCACATGGACTACTACAATGCTCTATTCAACGGTCTCACAGCGAAGAACACACAATATTTCCAACATATAGAAAATGCGGCTATTTATTAAATTTTCTATACCGTTCTCCCAGGGGAGCTCATAGTGGTTTACATGAATTTATTCAGGTACTCAAGCAGACTACTAAAAAACCTCTATGCCTGGGACCCTGTCTCCAAGGCTTTATGGTTGCCTCACTGGCTGTCCATATCCAAACGTTGTGTCCTCAGTAAGTGCCAAACAAGTCCCTCTGCTTCCAAGATGAAATACACCTCAAAACGCCTCCTGGTCGTGCCCTTCAACTGCAAACCGCCAAATGACGTTCGTACTCCCACTTCATACCGAGCCACTGGAATCGACTGCCTCCACAGATCAGATCCCTTGAAGGACTCCTCAACTTTAGGAAAGCAATAAAAACATTCCTCTTCACCTAACTCTCTCAACATGACCGATGGATCGAAAGAAATGTATATTGGTACTAGATCCTCGGTATATGTCACGTTAGGATTAAACTTGTATTGAAACATCTTGAAATGTAACTATGGCAAATTCAACCCACAAACTATATATTATGAATATTGGTATTAGATCCTTACTATGTAGTGACTTAGGATAAAAACCTTTATTAAAAACTTGTACTGTAACTATGATACATTGTAACCTAATTGTATATTATATATGTTAACCTGTAACCCATTCTGAGCTCTTTGGGGTAAAAGGGATAGAAAACAAATTAAATAAATAAATTCATATATTTACTCTTCTACCTATTTGTTGCTGGCTTTTAGAAAGCTGTGGTAGAATTCCTATGAGTGTCGGAGCATTTACCTCGCCAGCCTGTATTAGGAACTTCATTCTAATCTTTTCTTCTGTTATATACGTATTGGTCATATATTGCTTTTGTAAATTAAACCAATATGTTCCTGTTATTACCATGTGATCCTTTAGCTGATCTCAGGTCAGCTAAATATATGTGTTCTATTTTTCTGGAGTGCTGCCAAGTTATTAGCTACATATCCTTGTCCTACCACTGACGAGTAGGGGTCAGTGGTTATTACTGGTATTACTGCCACACCTCCATTGATTTTTCTTACATTAAAATACACATAGACTCCTGCAGGTATTTTTGAAAAGGCTTTACATCAGCAGAACCTTTTCTAAAATGCCACCTGAACTGATCAGGTTCTAACTTTGATGTTTCATTTCCAGTTTCTACATTCTATGTAAAATGGAGCTTTACATCTAGCAAAAGATTACATCACTTTAAATTTAAATTATTTAAATTTAAATTACATTTAAATTATTTTTGGGAGGGTAATTTTATAATGGATTTTTTTTGCATATAAATTCCACTCTTTCTTTCTGTTACCCCTTCCTCCTCCTGGACTGCTGCACCATCCAAACCTTCTCACCTATTCAGTTGGAGCTACAACAAGGTGATAGCAAAAATATTTTCAGATCTTTATTTCTTTATCTATTCTTATCTTCCATTATGTTTCTATTTTTGTACCATGTATTTAGGTTTATTTTCATGTCTCTAGCCTTTCATTATTAATTTATTTTTCTTTATTCCATATTTCTTTCCCCCTCAGTCAAGTTTTCTTCTTCTTTGCACACTTTGGCTCCCTTTTATCAAGCTGTGATAGAGCATTTTATTGTGGGCCAGTGAGGTAAATGTTTTGACGCTCATAGGAATTGAATGAGCATTAGACATCTATCTTGTTGGCCCGCAGTAAAACACTCTACCGCAGCTTGATAAAAAGGGGCCTTTATTTTCTCAGTATTTCCTCTTAGACTTTTTTTACCTATCAATATTCCACCCATCCATGTCATTGAATAGATTATACAACATTAAATTACAATTAATTATACAGCAATAACAACTATTAGAAAACATAACTTCTAACTCTTTTCTAAACATATAATGGCAGGTCAGCAGCCTTAGTTCCAGAGGCAGCCTGTTTTACCTAACAGGACCAGTCACAGAGAAACTTCATTTCTTAGATTCACGGTATCCAAGTTGATTGATGGCCTCACATTCTCAGACCTCAGAGAACACATTGGCTTATAGATTTTTGGAACTGAATTAAAACGTTGGATCACATTACCACCCAAAGCATGATAGATGAATGTTGAAATTTTTAACTTGACTCTCTTCAAAATGGGCAACCAGTGTAACTCAGGCAGAAATGGTAATATATGAACATATTGATAAGCCCCAGCTAATAACTGAACAGCACAATTCTGATGTCATCTTCCTTTTGCTTATATCACGAGTTCCATTCTATGTCATTTTCAAACAAAAAAAATCTAGCTGTTTAGCGGTTTCAAAAATAGATGTTTCCTTGCCCCAGCTATTGGATGTCTTGTTGGAAATGTCCAAAGTCGGACTTAGACATATTATCAAAAATGCCCCTCCACGCCAATTCAGATAACATTCCGTTACGGTGGGAAGATATTTGTTGGATTTGAGTACCCAGGGAGACCTGCAAAGCTGCAATAGCCTCCCAAATTGTATCCAAGTTAATCACAGATGGTCTTTTATTGGGGTCAGAGCCACTTGTGAACCAAAGTTCTCAATACTCACAGTGTTCAAAGTTAAAGGGATTTCAGTAAGATCCAGTCTTCCTTCGTCCCACCGTGTTGAACCACTCACTGGTGTAAAAGTAAGAAGTACCACAATCATACTCTATCATTTCAGGGAGCATTTCACGATAAAGACTTCCGTCAGCTGCTATTTACATCTCGTTCTTACCTACATTTCAGAAAACAATTGAAGACTTATCTGTTTAGAAAAACACTAGATTGATTAGATTCATACTGATTTATTCCTTTGTTATTATGTAATTTTTTTGTAAACCGCATTGAACTCTATGGTCATGCGGTCTAGAAATTCGATGCTATGTTATATGAATCCAAAGATGTTCGAAGTTGCTCTGTTATTACTGTGGATTTACTCTTCCCCTCACTGCTCAGAGGCAGAGCACTCTCGTGCTCATCTCCCAGTGTCAATGATGATGCAGAAAGGAGCTGCAGTTGATTGAGCGGACTTTGATCATCTAGAGAGAAACTAACCACCTTGAATGAGACCTGGAGATCCTCCACTTGACTTCTTCCTGCTGCAGAGGCCCTTTCCTCGAGATACCCAGTCCAGGGGTAGGCAATTCCGGTCCTCGAGAGCCGGAGCCAGGTCAGGTTTTCAGGATATCCACAATGAATATGCATGAGATGGATTTGCATGCATGCCTCCTTGAGATGCAAATCTATCTCATGCATATTTATTGTGGATATCCTGAAAACCTGACCTGGCTCTGGCTCTCGAGGACTGGAATTGCCTGCCCCTGACCTAGTTCATGATCCACAAAACGATCCATTAGGCCAGGTAATACAGCTCCAGACCTGGGTTAAGATGGAAAAACACAGGTCTTTGATTATCTTTTTTTCATCATCAATCTCCTTCAACAGCATGACAGCATTGTGGATGCCTCAGGCAACCATCTTGTCTAAGCTCCTCCCCCCCTTTTCCCCGTCTTCACTTTCAAGCATAGTTTTCTTTATATCTCCAAAGAAATCTTTGGTTCTAACAGAATATGGGGCCACCTTTGGGTACATCTCTGATAAGCATGCCTGGAAACTAGCCCAAGATGGGGATATTACAGAACTTGTGGAACATTTCCATTCTATATATCCTAAAAAATCTACTCCATGGGTCTCATGAGTCACCTTGGGACAGCCATGGGAGGGGGGTGGGTGGGGTGATCTTGTCATGAACTCTCAGTCCATGGAGCATGCAGCAGAGTTGTTACTAGTGAGTCACAATTCCATGTGCAAGCAGCAGAGGATCCTGGTAAATGTATCTTCTCTGAAGGCTGTTAAGCTCCACCCACTGACCCAACAGGGACCACCTCTTAATAGCTGGTCTATCTAAACCCCTTTGCATCCATAGCTCCCTGCTTGTGCAACAAACTATGTGGATTTGTTTCCTGAAGCTCTCTTCTGGCTTGTTCCTGCAGTTATTTTTGAATTTTTACTGGACCCTCAATTTATTCTTTCACTTGCACCAGCATTCCTGGATTATAGTCTTTGTGCCTGACTCTTTCTAATCTTTTGGCTTTTGACCTTGGCCCGGCTTGAATCCACTAGCCCCAATATTCTGCCACAGTGATAGCAGGAAGGTTCTTGCTACTGAGTGTCTTGACCAGTGCCTGACAACTGAAAAGCACTTCAGAAAGAGTTAAACAGAACAGCAAAGCTATTGTTGTATGTTAAAAATATGTGCAAGAACAGTCTCAAGAGAGACAAGCTAACAGTATCTCATCTCTAAGATTATCAAACATAAACAAAGAAAAATCAATAAGCCATGTATTTTTTTTATTTCTAGATGTAAAGTTTTAACTGTTTCTATTTTCTTGTAAATTAAACTTAATTTTTTTATAATTTTTGTAGAGAAATAAAATTGATTCTAATTTAGTTTAATACATATTATATGACACACACACAAATATCTATATTGATATTCCTGGGGCCTCTTGGAAACAATGTCATTGAAATATTTTCTTAAGCAAAATATAAACCAGAATGTTTTAAATTCAAAGCTACATGCATTGAGATCCTTCGCATTTTAATTCTCTGTAAAATGTTTTTCTTGCAATTAGAGGAACAGATGGCCAAGGCTTTCTTAAAATAAGGTGTATATGGAAGTATGAACAAAAAAGGGATAGAATAACATTGCTGTGATTTTTTTTTTTTTTGGGGGGGAGGTGCAGTGATATCATCCATTTAACTCTATGATAAATAATTCTAAGTAGCAATGCAATATGCCAAAGTACGAGGATGTAAGTTTATATCTTTCTCCTGCTTGGCTTCAAGTAGACATTTGAGGGGACCTGAGAAGATGGAGTGAGAATTGAGAGGAGAGGGAAATAGGGTTTGCTTACTTTTTTTTTTTGGGGGGGGGGGGGGATTGGAAAAGGAGGTTGGGACATTAGCAGTGGAGGTAGAGGAAGGAATTGCATGATGCCAACACTGCTCTTATTTACTCAAAGCACCAGTCTGTCTTATGTTGATGGTCCCAATCTTCGCTAACATCTGCCAGTATGAGTTTTTATGAGTTTATTTGTTTGTGTCCCACTTTATTCACAGTGGGTCACTGTAAATACATACACAGTATTAAAAAGACATACATACATGCACAATGCATCCTTAAAACAGACACTAACCAGCGACCAGCGCTCAGACAAGTATAATAGACTTAGGGTTCTTTTATCAAGCCGCGCAGGTGGTTTAACGCATGTAATAGCGTACGTTAAACCACCGACCGTTCTAGCCGCTACCACCTCCCTTGAGCAGGCGGTAGTTTTTAGACCAGCGCGGGGGTTAGCACGTGATTAAAAGTCACGCGCGCTAACCCCGCTAGCGTGACTTAATAAAAGGATCCCTTAGTTCCCATATTTCATTTTACAGAACAAGTGTCTCTTCAATAATTGCTTAAAAATACATAAATTTCCATGCTGGCGTATATACATGGGAACCTCATACCATTCTTGAGGGCCTATGCATGAAAACACGCTCGTTCTTGATACCTTCAATCTCAGACACTTAACAGGTGGGATATACAAGTCAGCAACGGTGAACAGAACGTAGTTTTGATAGTAGAACATAGGGCAGAACACTATCTGTCAAACTTAGCTACCATAGTTAGCCTGGTTAAAGTCTATATCACTTTTCTAGACTGAGGAATCTGACTATAATGACTGTTGCCAAGAATGATGTGAGTGGAAAGAAGCACAAGGTTCTTTTGCGTTTTGAGCAAACAAAAAGGAAATCCCCCCCCCCCTTTACGAAGCCACGTTAGGCTTTTTTTTACTGCCAGCTATGGCTGTATTAGCTCCAACGCTCATAAAAATTCTATGAACGTTGGAGCTAATACTGCCGTGGCTGGCGATAAAAAAAGCCTAATGCGGGTTTGTAAAAGGGGGGTTATTGAAGGACCGACAAGGTCCATGTTTTGATGTGCCCACTTGCGCCAGGGGTTGTTCAATGCGATCCACACAAAGATTAGCCCAACAAATAACTCCTAATATTGAGGTGCTCAATAAGCAGAATCCTTGGCAGTCAGTGTGCACTTTCCATTCTTTTCTGGACCCTTCTGCCCCAACCCTACCCTCTCCACCCCCAACACCGCCTGCATGCGAACCATGTCTCTTCTTCCTTGAGCTCGGAGCTGCATCTGGAGGGCATTTGTCCATCTGTGGACGTCGACACGCATGTGTGCTTACTACAGACTATTACTACAAGCTATAAAGCAGTGCTGTGGAGCGCACTCAGGCATCCCACAGTAGTTTTGGGCTCAGCACATGCTTCCCACTTGCTAAAAAATACTTTTTAATTTTTAGCAGCAGAGATGTTGTGGGATTAGACTCAGAGAGTAGGCATGCTCTGCGCTAATCAGTGCAGGTACCTTGGTGTGTGCCAACCCAATTAGTATGTGATTAGCCCAGAAGCCCTTACCACCTAGAAAATAGGTGTTGGTAAGTGCTCCCACACTAATGGCTATGTGCAGTGGCATAGTAAGTGGGGGTGCAGACCACCCTGGACACCGTATCTTTGGGGGCTCTGGCACCTCTCTGCTCTACCACACCGCGCCATGCTCACATCATCCCTGCGCCAGCCTGGTTCCCCTCTGAATCACTTCTGGATCACGGGGCCTGGAAGTGACATCAGAGGGAAATCCAACACTTGCGCAAGGAACAACGCTGCAGAAGCCACTCACACTGGTGAAGATTTAGAGCTACGGGGGGGACGGAAAGCACGACTGTGGAGTGGGGGTGGGGGTGGGTGGGAAGGAGTGGAGGGCATGGAAGGAGCAGGGGCGTGGAGAGGAAGATGCAGGGGGGTGCAGAGGGGTGCCACCACCCCAAATGCCTCCCACCCTTACTGTACCACTGGCCACATGCCAAGGGTGAAATTCGTATGTAGCCATTAATAGAGAAAATGGGAAATGTGGATATTTTATAGCCATTCTAAAAGTGGCCTCAGCACACAGGAAAGCCCCACACTAGTGCCAGAGCCCCTTAACTAGGTGGAAGAAAAGGTCTTAACATTTTAAGTATTTTAATAAGAATCTAACTCAGACCCCCTTTCACTGTTCCTAAATCCTATATAATATAACCCTAGCCGTGCATGTGCACTTACCTGCGTGCTTCCGTGATCTCTGATCTGTGATCAGTAGGTCCATGGCCAGCAGGAGTGCGTATGCGGTGGCCAGACAAAGCGGAGAAACACAGAACAGCCGGCGACTCCCCCCTCCCGCCCTCACTCACCGCCAAAACCACCACCTCCAAAGCCTCCTCCTTCTCGCCGGCTCACCCGTGTTTAAAATCAGAGAAAAGCACTGCTCCGTGCTAACGCTGGCCTCGCCGTCTTCTGTCCACTGCGGCCCACCCTCTCTGACTACTTCCTGTTTCCACTAGGGTTGGCCGCAGTGGATAGAAGACGCCGAAACCAGCGGTAGCGCGGTGCAGCGCTTTTCACTGAATTTAAACACGGTGGCTGGGAAGGGGACAGCGGAAATGCTGCTGCTGCACAGGGAAGGCTGGGAAATGCTGCTGCTGCACAGGAAAGGCCGGGAAATGCTGCTGCTGCATAGGGAAGTGTGTGTGTTTGTGGGGGAAATGCTGCCTCTGTACAGGGAAGACCGGGAAATGCTGCTGCTGCACAGGGAAAGCTGGGAAATGCTTCTGCTGCACAGGGAAGGGTGGGAAATGATGCTGCCACACAGGGAAGTGTGTGTGTGTTTGGGGGAAGTGCTGCTTCTGCACAGGGAAGGCCGGGAAATGCTGCTGCTGCTGCACAGGGTAGTGTGTGTGTGTGTGTGGGGGGGGGGAAATGCTGCTGCTGCACAGGGAAGTGTGTGTGTGTGTGTGTGTGAAATGCTGCCTCTGTACAGGGAGGACCGGGAAATGCTGCTGCTGCACAGGGAAGGCCGGGAAATGCTGCTGCTGCACAGGGAAGGGTGGGAAATGCTGCTACTACACAGGGAAGTGTGTGTGTGTGTGTGGGGGGGGGAAATGCTGCTTCTGCACAGGGAAGGCCGGGAAATGCTGCTGCTGCTGCACAGGGTAGTGTGTGTGTGTGTGTGGGGGGGGATATGCTGCTGCTGCACAGGGAAGTGTGTGTGTGTGTGTGTGTGTGTGTGTGTGTGTGTGTGTGTGTGTGTGTGTGTGTGTGTGTGTGTGAAATGCTGCCTCTGTACAGGGAGGACCGGGAAATGCTGCTGCTGCACAGGGAAGGCCGGGAAATGCTGCTACTACACAGGGAAGTGTGTGTGTGTGTGGGGAAAATGCTGCTTCTGCACAGGGAAGGCCTGGAAATGCTGCTGCTGCACAGGGTAGTGTGTGTGTGTGTGTAGGGGGGGGGAAATGCTGCTGCTGAACAAGGAAGGGCAGGAAATGCTGCTGCTGTACAGGGTAGTGTGTGTGTGTGTGTGGGAGGGAAATGCTGCTGCTGCTGCACAGGGAAGTGGAGGGGACGGAGAGGGAAAGGGGGCCTGGGAGCAATCTTGGTTTGCTTTGGGGGAGGGGAGACAGAAGGAGGCCATGGAGAGACATAAAGACAGGCAGGCAGGCAGCGCATTAGAATGAAAGACAGACACACAGAAAGACAGCAGGCAGGGAGAGAGACAAAAAGAAAGAAAGACAGACATGGTGCCAGAGAGAGAACCAGAAAGAAAGAAGGACAGACAGCGGGAGGGAGAAAGACAGAAAGAAAGGAAGAGAGACAGGGGCAGGGAGAGACACAGAAAGTAAGAAAGAAAGACAGCCAGACATATATTATAGTTATAAAGTCTTCTGTTTAATGTGATTTTACCTTTAAGTGCATCAGAATTAGACAGGTTTAGAGACAACATTATTTTTAAAGAAAAATCCCTGACTTTTTTCCATTGAAAGTGGCCATGTGGGATAAATATAACGTATTCTTCTTGTACAGGAAAGTACTGCAATGCAGAGTTTCTTTGCAGCATCATTTACAAAAGGAAACTGGGTAAGTCAATAAGGAAAACTATTCTGTCATATACTAGTTACAGTGATAAGAAACAATTGTAAGAACAGGAAAAAACCCAAAAAACCACCCCAGTAAATAGCAGCTGGGGGGGATTTCTATGAGCGTTGGAGCTTATACCGCCATGGCCGGCAATAAAAAATGCTAACATGGTTTCATAAAGGGGGGGGGAGGGGGTTGCTATGCACAATTTAACCCTCTCATTCTGTAACAAATTGTCTAAATTTAAGCACATTCTGCAAACTTAAATATATAGAATCTTGCCATTCATGTGGGTAAGTAGTGTGCCTAAGCACTATTCTATAATTAGTCACTTAAATGGCATACTGCAGTGGTCCCCAAATCAAATCTTGTGGGTACCCCAGCCAGTCAGGTTTTCAGAATATCCACAATAAATATTCATGAGAGAGATTTGCATGCATTGCCTGGAAATCTCTCTCATGAATATTCATTATGGATATCCTGAAAACCTGACTGGTTGGGGTGCCTCCAGGTAGGGTTACCAAATTTTCCAGAACTAAAATCTGGATCCATGGGTATGCCCCGAGGCCCACACAGTTATGCCCCCAGGCCCGACTCCTCGACCTGTTCACTTGTCGGGAGGGCATCTGCACATGCGCTGGTGTGACGCGATGATGTCACACGCATGCACGCATGTGCGTGACATCACCGTGTTGCATCCGCGCATGCACAGATGCCGTTTCAACGTCACTCCTAGCTGGTAGCTTTTCAAAACCGGACATTTTTCATCCCCTGTACCCTCACTTTTCCCCGCAGTCTTAATTTTCTTCCCTGCAACTCCCCACTCAAAGCAGAAGGATGATTTTATGCAATTTTAATTGGCCTAAGGCATTACAAATAAACATTTTAAGACTAAAGTGTTGTTTTGGTTTTTTTTTTTTTTGTAACTTCTATTTTTTTTAAATTATATTCTGCATATCCTACAATTCTATGCAGATTACAAATTATTCAGGTGCTCAAGCATTATTCCCTAACTTTCCCAGTGTGATCCCACTCTATTTAATATACCTGGGGCAATGGGGATTAAGTGACTTGCCCAAGATCACAAGGAGCAGTGCAGGATTCGAACCCACAACCTCAGAGTGGCAAGGCTGTAGCTCTAACTACTGCACCACACACTTCCACAAATATTGATAAAAGTACAACTACACACGCACAGAATGCACTGGGAAGGAGGCCTAAGACTCCTGTTGGCCCAGGTACCTAATGCCCCTCCTAGGCGCATGGACCAATCAGGGCCTTAGGTCTCTCCAAGGTGCATCCCAGGATATATTGGGAAGGGGAAGGCCCACCATCTGAAGAGGGGGGTTTGGGGATGATGGTGGGAGGGATTGGGCATCCCTCCTGTCAGCTGACTTACAGTGGGGTTTAGGGGTTTCCTGCCACAGCCGCTCAACTGATTGTGGCAGGGATATTTCCTTGCTGCAATCAGTTTAGTGGCCGTATCTATTTGAAATGTAGGCCAGAATTTTGCTAGCTTACATTTCAGGTGCCTCTTGTGGCCCTAGGGAGACGCCTAGGGCTGCTTAAGTTCATTTAAGGCCACTTCTGGGCGAAACCATGCCCATCCTTGGGTGAACTTCTAGGTGCCTCCCTGCAGTGCCTAAGGTGAGGGGGCCTACCTTATTTTTTTCCCGAAAAATGCATCCTGATTACCTGGTTAGAAACATAGAAACATGAAACATAGAAACTTTGGCAGATAAAGGCCAAATGGCCCATCTAGTCTGCCCATCCGCAGTAACCATTATCTCTTTCTCTCTCCGAGAGATCCCATGTGCCTATCCCAGGCCCTCTTGAATTCAGACACAGTCTCTGTCTCCACCACCACTTCCAGGAGACTGTTCCACGCATCTACCACCCTTCTGTTAAAAAGTATTTCTTTAGATTACTTCGGAGCCTATCACCTCTTAACTTCATCCTATGCCCTCTCATTGCAGAGTTTGTGCCTTGGTGACTGTGTCCTTAAAAAGGGACCATGCTTGCTCTAGCATTTTTACACTGCTTATCCTCTTCTTAATCTTCTTCCTCACCGTGAGTCTCATCCCTTTTTGGAAGTTCAGTGCCGTGGCTGTTGTTCTGGATCAATGTTTTGATCCTGTGTCTAGGTTGAAGCGGATCATATTGTGATCACTGCTTTCCAGCATCCCTTCTACTTCTACACCTTGTGTTGGTCCTCATAGTCCATTTAGAATTAAGTCCAGAATTGTATTTCCTCTCGTATTTTCCTTGACAAGTTGTTCCAGGAAGCAATCGCCTACAGCATCCAGGAACTTGGTCTCCCTACTGCAGTCTGAGGTGCCTAGTTCCAGTCTATCCCCGGATAATTGAAGTCACCCATAATAACTATGTTGCCTCCCTTGCAGTTGCGTTTAATATCATCCGTCATATCTCCATCAATTTCTTCGGACTGCCCTGAGGGTTGTTAGTAGATGCCGATCTTTGTTCCGTTCCATTTGTTCCCGGAATTTTGACCCATAGAGACTTTACTTTATTTTTTGTTTCCGACATGTTCTCTCCGGTAGATTCAATTCTCTGTTTGATGTATAGGGCAATACCCCAACCTTTTTGACCTACTCTGTATCTGCGGTATAGCTTTGAATCCTGGTAGCAGAGTGTCCTAGACATTTTCATAGTTCCACCATGTTTCCTGATGCCGATAATGTCAAGGTTATCTTTTTGTGCCATAACTTCCAATTCCCCGATCTTATTCCTTAG
Organism: Geotrypetes seraphini; assembly: GCF_902459505.1. NCBI lineage: Eukaryota > Metazoa > Chordata > Amphibia > Gymnophiona > Dermophiidae > Geotrypetes > Geotrypetes seraphini. Next base: position 304,596,306 of record NC_047086.1, on the reverse strand, counting down.
ACTCCTTGCATTCGTGTACATACACTTGAGTTTTCAGCTTGTTACTTTCTTGCATTTCCTTCCCTTTTCGATCCATCAGGATTTCTCTCTTGCCTATAAGCCATATAATAATTATTCATAATGTAATTATATGAGCATGGGAAACCTCTGTTCAGCTGTGAATATGAAAGTATGCAGCTATTACAGATCGTTCAAGACTATTCTGCATAAGAAAAATCTATATTATATTGGTGCACTTTGCAAACCATATCATGACAGGTTGAAAAGCTATAGACAGGGTGAAAAATCTGAATCCCAATTTAAACTACAGGGATGTAAAGTGTTCATCTCACAGATAGTTCTCTGTTCTGGATGGAAAAGCAGTTGAGCAAGATCACCTCCTCTCCATCATTGTTGAATGGTTTTATATATGAAAAAGCAGATGTCTTCTACTGTATGTTGTTTCTCAATCCAGTGTTTACTAGAGATACTGATTTAACTTGTCTGGAGACACAGCTTTGATATTCTATTATACGTGTGCATACCATCCTCTTTGTTTTGCCAACATATAGTAAATTGCATGAGCACATAATGATGTGGAGGGGCATTTTTGAAAAAAAAAAAAAATGTCTAAGTCCAACTTGAACGTTCAACTGAAGTCCAACTGAACATCCAAAGTTGAAGGTATAAAAATGGCCATTTTTAAATGGCAAACTGCTGGATGTCCAAATACAATTTTTTTTTTTTTTTTAAATTGTCTACTTAAACATCTTGGCCACCGGGACGTCTAGGCCACCAGAACATCTAACTTTATATCCCATTTTTGATCAGAAAAACATCCAAGTTGAAAACGTCCTAATCCTGACCATTTGGGTGTGGGCAGAACCAGCATAGTATTGGACTGGCCATATAAGACAGCCCGATAGAGCAATGAGACACCTTACAGGGAACTGCTGTGAACTTCACATGTATATCTTACAATAACCCCCTTATAATTTATGGTGAGCCCCCCCCAATGCCCACAAAACCTACTATACCCTCTTGTGTACCACCCCAGTAGCACCTATGGCTGCAGGTGGCACCTATATGGCAGTAGAGTAGGGTTTGGGTGGGCTCACATGTTCTACCATAGATGTATTGGTTAGAATGTCTTATGGGCCAGGGTTTTCCTCTCAATCGTTCATTAGCCCACCCACCAAGCTACTTAAGACACCTATGTGCAGCTCTACTAGGCTTCCCCATACTAGATGCTGCTGTTTTAGAACCAGGTATGTACATTTTTGTTCTCATTTTTATGTGGTAGAAGGGAGACTGTGAGCACTGGAGGAGTGTGGGGGTGGCTTACCTTGATGCATGCAGTAGTCATCTGGTCAATTTGGGCACCTTTGTGGCACTTAGACCCTTCTAAAACATGTCTAGTTCTAAACGTATATGTTCCATCCATGATGGCTTGCAAAATGTTTGATTATATTGCTGTAAGATTTCCATGTCTAATCCACCCTTGAAAATGCCTAAAGCCTGCCCATAACACACCTCCACCATGTCCATCTCGTGCTCCGGATGTATAGAGACTGGAACACATCACTAGATATACAGAAAGATGGTTTTGATTATTGGCACTTGGACATCCTGGTGATTAGGATGTCCAAGTGCTGATTTAGGATGCTTTTTGGACGTCTGTTTTTTTATTTTGAGCCTGATAGATTACATGACTTGTAATGCAATCACTAGAAAATTGTAAATTATGTCTTACCAGTGCCAGGATGATTGAACACCGACAGCATTAAGTTTGTCTGATCTTCTAAACCCCTATCTCTCACTTAGCACTCCTCCTCCCCCGTCTCTCTTCACATTCCACTTCTCCTGCCCATTCCCCTCTCCTCCCCTGTCCCTCAACTGTATCGATACCTGCTCTCACAGTATCCACTTTGTACTTATCCACTACTGTATATCTTCTTGAACTGAATAGGTATGACGGGATATAAATAAAGCTATTATTATTATTATTAGTGAACGCCGGCAAACTGAACACTTGCCACAGAGAGTGTCCAAGATGTTGGATATTTTTAGCAGATCTTAATGGAAGGGCAGAAGGAGCCAGTTTATTTCTTAGATTTTTCCCACATTTCATGAGCTATCGTTTCTTGTTCTTAAAAACAAGTTGTGGATTTCTAGGATGTGCTAATGCTTCTTGATGATCCTTTGAATGTCATGAGAGATATGTGAAACATTAAGTGTACAGATGAAGTCTGGAGAGATTTTCAGGTTATGTCCGGTCAGTAATATGTCTTCATGGCAATGAAGCTTTGATTTACAAAATCTCTCATCAATGCACCTTGAAGGTCATAATTGTTGCTCAAAATCAACAGACTCTGAGCATAGATGGCATAGTCTCAGGAGCTGGCTATATGGCAAGTTATCCTTCAAATGCTTATTATGGAAGCTTGTAGCTGTTCTTATCTGTAGGCTTTATATAAATAGACGTGATGAAACTGTAGTCACCCTTCCTTATAAGAATATCGAGGAAAGGAATGACTTCTGCATTGTATTGCATCTTAAATTTTAAATTAACAGCCCTAGTGTTTAGCTAATTATAAAATGCTTCTAAGCGTGCAATATCTCCCTTGCAATGGATAAAGATAACATCTATCTATGTTTTATAAAGTCTAGGGCCCCTTTTTATCAAGCCACATTAGGGTTTTGTTATTGCCGGCTGCTGCGGTAAAAGCTCCGACACCATGAGTGTTGGAATTCTATGAGTGTCGGAGATTTTACCACATTAGCTGGTGATTTTAAAAAACCCTAACTCGGCTTGATAAAAGGGGGCCTAAGTTCTATAAGAGATGGATGATTCTGTATAAACCATTGGGAATATGGCATTTCTGTTCTCTAATGTTTTAGCAATAATGGAAAGGGCTTCAAGTTGGGGGATGTTTGTATACTGAATAGGTTTCTATATCCAACATGACTAAATATATATCCCTAAGGTCCCTGTTGAATTTGTCCAGAGTGGTAATCATGTCTTCCAAATCTCGTACATATAATGGAATCTTGGAAATTAAAGGATGTAAGAAATAGTCAAAAAAATTGGAGAATGGCCCAAGGACAGAACCATTGCCTGAGATGATAAGTCTGACCAGAAGGTCTGTACGTGATTTATATATCTTTGGTAGATTGTTGGAATCACTGGATGTTCTACAATAAGATCTCTCTTCTCATTTGAAGTTAAGAATCCAAGAGTATAGGCAGCTTCAATGGTTTCGATGATGTCTTTTTTTTCAAAGATTCCGTAGGTCCTCATTTAGAGCTACATAAAAATTCTTATTCATAAGTTGTCATTCTATTTCAGATATGTATTTTTTTTGTAATCCATTATGACAATTCCACCTCCTTTATCAACTGGTTTTATGACTATTTCTTGATTATCTGACAGTAATTTGACAGCTATGAATTCCTCCATGGTGGGATTATAATATGATGGTTTTCTTTTCTTCTGTTTTAGCATAGCGATTTCTCAGAAGACACGTTCACAAAATGAGGAGATAAGAGGGCCATCAGGACTGGATGGAATCTATTTGGAGTTCCTCTTCCTGATGGATTGATCCAAATTAGATGAATTAGATTTAGAGAAGAAATGGCAAATCTGGAGGTTTCTTTTACAATTATATAAATGAATTCTTAGGATCTTAGAGATACGAGGGAACAAATGGAAGGCCTTTTTCTAGTACCTCAGACTGCATGGATGTCAATGCGGCTGATGAAAGGTTGATTACTAGTATCTCTTCTACCATGGTTTGTGGGGTAGAAATTCTCTGGAATTCATTCTCCCTCTGTCTCTGTATGGAACGTAGCATTTTTCATCTCTATAATATTGTATATTTCTTTTTCTGGTAACTATACAAATAGCACATATAGGGCTCCTTTAACTAAGCTGCGGTAGCGGTTTTAGCGCATGCTTAGCGCGCGCTGCAATGCCAAGCACACTTGATGCTAATGCCTCCATTGAGCTGGCGTTAGTTTGTCCACGTAGCGCGGGGTTAGCGTGCACTAATCTGCAGCGCACGCTAAAAATGCTACTGCAGCTTAGTAAAAGGAGCCCATATTTGCCTTAAAATCTTAGTCAAAAGGTATGCTCATAGTTAATATCATATGGATCTTAATGTGGATCTAAGCATGATGATAATCACCATTCAGTCTTCTTTAGACGCTTATGCTTGTCTATCACTGTTCATCAATTTTTAGTGTCTCTGTCATATAATACCACAACCTTACAATGTTTATCACATTAAATTGCAACCACTCTTTTAAGTGACCACCACAAAATATTATACTTCTGTTATTCCATATCTCTCTATCACTTTACACGTCAACCGTATGATTTTTTTCTCTATTCTATGAGGACTCCTAAGGAAGGCCCAGGGCTGAAACACAAACTGTGTAGGGTCCATTTATGATCTTACATGAAACAACACAGTGAGCTTTGTTTTTAATGGGAACTTTATATTCATACAGCCTTTATCCACTGTTTTCTTTTTCTCTTCTTGTGCTGTGGACTTGTCTTTCCCCTTTATTGTTTCTTTGTTTGCCCTGTATGAGTAGCACAGAATATTGCTACTATTTGGGTTTCTGTTAGGTACTTGTAACTTGGCTTGGCCACTATTAGAAACAAGAAACTAGGCTAGATGACCTAGTATAGCTATTCTTATGTCATGTCATGTTATCATAATATGCATTAATACGAATGCATGATTTTTACCATGGAATTTTAACTGTTGCTCCAAAGGTGTTGTTCACTGCTTCTGCATTAAAAGTTGGTGCTCTGGCATGCATTAACATGCATTACAGTGATATCCTGTTCCAACTATGCCATCATATGGTCCCTCATGATAGCATACATTTTTCATCATTAACATATATTAATAGAAAACCATTAGCAAGACTTATTAAATATACCCCAAAGTCGGGTAATTAAGCTAAAGGTTCTGACTGAGTTTTATTCTAGTGGAATAACAGCTTGCCTACAGAGTTTCATAAAGCACTGGGTCATAGTTCCATGGTTTTCAGCCATTCATATACTGTACTTTCAATATCTCTGTACAATATATATCCTATGCATGGTCTTATTGAGAGATTTTTAAAATATGGTTTATAAACTACCATTCAAAAACGGTGGATTTTATAAAGTCAAGCCAGAGGATCAGTGTGGTAATATTGGAGTCAGTTCACCAGTGTAAAGCTGGAAAGGAAACCATGCCTAGTATTTATTCAGAAAGGCCAAGCATATCAAATATTGTGATTCGGAGCTCGAGCAGAGACTGTGAGGGAGGCCAAACAGTGGCAATTTGTCTGCTAATGAGTATAAAATGAAGCATTTGAGGATGGGCTGGCTCCAAGCTATTGAATGCATTAACATGATGATTATAGTATAGATAAACTTCCTTGTGCCTTTTCAGAAATGCAAAGTTGCTCTGTTAAAATCTATAACTTTTACTTTCATATAAAGAAACCATAGAGTAAGCGCAGGTTTTGATGCCAGTGCAAATTAAGAGCAATAAATAACAAATGACCACTCACACTGAAAAAAACATGCAGCATTCATGGTCATATTCTCTCCAACATTTGTTCCTTCTGGTACCACAGAAACCAATGGGGAAAGCCCCTGTAGTCATACTTACTTAAAGAAACAATGATTACAAAGCAAACATTTTATCATAGAAACATGACTGCAAATAAAGGCTAAATGGCCCATCCAGTCTGCCCATTCACAACATTCACTAACTCCTCTTCTCCCTATGAGAACTCATATGCCTATCCCATACTTTCTTTCTTTTGTTTTTATAATTCTTTATTCATTTTGAAACTTAAAATAGTGCATACATGAATACATTACAGAATATATTTAAAAAAAATAGCACTAACAACTTTCAATAAATTATATAATCTAATATTTTCACTCCCCCCCCTCTTATTCCAATATAATCAAGAAAACAATCCCAATATAATATCCTACTCCCTCCCACCCTTTCCCTGGATGTGAAAATTCTATATACCCAACAATTGCACGCAACCATAATTAAATTAAAAGTATTTCCCCACCCACCCTGGACATGTATGTTCAAAGGGCAAAATCCATAATCACTCCTTACAGAATTTTGTCAATGGCTTCCAAACATCCTTAAATTTCCTATAATGTCTCTGCTGTATAGCAATCTTACATTCCATTTTAAAAATGTGGCATAAAGATTCCCACCAGAAATTATAATTTAAATGGTCCCAGTTTTTCCAGTTCTTCAAAATAAGTTGTATGGCAACTCCGGTCATAATAAAGAAAAGTTTATTATTATGGGAAGATATTGGACTATCAGCCCTCATTAATGTGCCATACTTTCTTGAATTCAGACAAAGTCTTTGTATCCACTACCCCTGCAGGGAGACTATTCCATGCATCCACCACCCTTTTTGTAAAAAAGATAAAAAAGATTCTGTTGGAATGATTACAACAGACAGGAAAGAGAAGCTGGAGTCCCTCTGGATCAAAATTCCTGGTCGCAATGGCGCAGATATAAAAATTGGCCTTTACTATCGTCCCCCAGGACAGGCGGAAGTCACTGACTCAGAAATGATGGAGGAAATCAAACAAGTATGCAAGACAGGCAATGTAGTTATATTGGGAGACTTCAATTTCCCAGGAATAGACTGGAAACTAGGAGCCTCCAACTGCGGCAAGGAGGCCAAGTTCCTGGAGGTGCTAGGGGATTGCTTCCTGGAGCAAATGGTAAAAGAGCCAACAAGAGGCGACGCCACCTTGGACTTGGTCCTAAATGGTCTCACTGGACCGATAACAGAAGTAGAAGTCATGGTTCCACTGGGAACGAGTGATCACAATGTAATCAACTTTAAACTTGACATCGGGAAAGGGAAACATGTCAAAACCTTAACCACCACCTTAAACTTTAAAAAGGGTAAATACGATTGCATGAGAGCCATGGTAACAAAACGACTCGAGAAGATGGTGGACAAACTTGAAACAGTAGATCAGGCATGGTGCCTATTGAAAAATACTATTGCAGAACCACAAGATCTCTACATTCCGAGGATTTCCAAAGATCGGAGAACTAAAGGCAAAGGAGAACCGGCATGGCTCACCATACAGGTGAAGGAAGCCATAAAGGTAAAAAAGGACTCTTTCAAAAAATGGAAATGCACGAAGACAACCGAAGCCTGGAACAAACATAAAGATGAACAGAAGAAATGTCACAAGGCGGTGAGGGAAGCAAAACAGGACTATGAGGAAAAAATAGCCCGGGAGGCCAAAAACTTCAAGCCCTTCTTTAGATACGTGAAAGGGAAAAAACCTGCAAAAGAGGCAGTGGGACCCCTGGACGACAAGGGAAGAAAAGGGTACATCAAGGAAGATAAACAAATCGCAGACAAACTAAATTCCTTCTTTGCGTCCGTCTTTACGAAGGAGGACACCTCAACAATACCTGAAGAGGAGAAACTGTTTACAGGAGAAATAGAGGACAGCCTCACCACAGTCGAAGTGAACTTAGATCAGATATACTACCAGATCGACAAACTTAAAAGTGACAAATCCCCTGGACCGGATGAAATTCACCCGAGAGTCTTGAAGGAATTGAAGATTGAAATTGGAGAGTTATTGCAAAAACTTGCAAACCTGTCAATCAGAACTGGTCAGATACCAGACGACTGGAGGAAAGCGAACGTCACGCCAATTTTCAAAAAAGGATCGAGAGGAGAACCGGGCAACTATAGACCTGTGAGTCTTACGTCTGTCCCTGGCAAGATGATTGAATCACTGATCAAGGATAGCATAGTTCAGCACTTGGACACACACGACTTGATGAAACCCAGTCAACATGGATTCAGGAAAGGGAAATCGTGTCTGACGAATTTACTCCAATTCTTTGAGACCGTGAACAAGCAAATTGATAGTGGAAAGCCGGTGGACATAATATACTTGGACTTCCAGAAAGCATTTGACAAAGTTCCACACGAAAGACTTCTCAGGAAGCTACAAAGCCATGGCATAGAGGGAGATATACAAAGATGGATAGGCAAATGGCTGGAAAACCGAAAGCAGAGAGTGGGCATAAATGGGAAGTTCTCCGACTGGGAGAGAGTGACTAGTGGTGTGCCCCAGGGCTCGGTACTTGGGCCGATCCTTTTTAATATTTATATCAATGACCTGGAAAATGGAACATCCAGTGAGATCATCAAGTTTGCAGACGACACAAAACTCTGCCGGGCAATCAGATCGCAGGAGGACAGTGAGGAACTCCAGAGCGATTTGTGTCGGTTAGAAAAATGGGCGGAGAAATGGCAGATGAAGTTCAACGTGGAGAAATGCAAGGTAATGCATTTAGGCAGTAAAAATAAGGAATACGAGTACAGAATGTCAGGTGCAACTCTGGGGAAAAGTGAACAAGAAAGGGATCTGGGTGTACTAATAGATAGGACCCTGAAGCCGTCGGCACAATGCGCGGCAGCGGCAAATAAGGCAAATAGAATGTTGGGCATGATAAAGAAAGGAATCTCGAGTAGATCGGAGAAAGTTATAATGCCGCTTTATAGGGCAATGGTCAGACCCCACTTGGAATACTGCGTCCAACATTGGTCTCCCTACCTAAATAAGGATATAAAACTGCTGGAGAGGGTGCAGAGACGAGCAACTAAACTAGTGAAGGGTATGGAGAAACTGGAATATGAGGATCGACTTAAAACACTGGGATTGTTCTCCCTTGAGAAAAGGAGACTGCGTGGGGATATGATCGAGACCTTCAAAATACTGAAAGGAATTGACAAAATAGAGCAGAGAAGATTATTTACAATGTCCAATTTGACACGGACAAGAGGACATGAAATGAAGCTAAGGGGGGGCAAGTTCAGGACTAATGTCAGGAAGTTCTGCTTCACACAGAGAGTGGTTGACATCTGGAATACTCTCCCAGGGGAGATTATTGCGGAATCGACAGTCCTAGGCTTCAAAAGCAAACTAGATGCATATCTCCTTGAGAGAGGCATATAAAGATATGGTTGGCTATAAAATAAGCCAGGTGAATACCTAGCAGGGCCTCCGCGTGTGCGGATCGCCGGACTTGATGGACCGAAGGTCTGATCCGGAGATGGCGCTTCTTATGTTCTTATGTTCTTATGTATTTCCTTAGATTACTCCTCTTAACTTCATCCTTTGCCTCCTTTCAAATGAGAGACTTGCTTCATGCACATTTATGCCACATAGGTACTTAAACATCTTTATCATATCTCTCCTCTCTTGCCTTTCCTCCAAAGTATACAGATTGAGATCTTTGTCTGTCCCATATGTCTTAGGATGAAGAACACAACCATTTTAGTAGCCTTCCTGTGAATCAACTGCATCCTGTTTATATCTTTTTGAAGGTGCGGTCTCCAGAATTGCACAAAATATTCTAAATGAGGTCTCACCAGAGTCTTATATAGTGGCATCAATACCTCCTTTTTCCTACTGGCCATACCTCTCCCTCTGCACCCTAACATCCTTCTAGCTTTCACCATTGCCTTTTCAACATGTTTGGCCACCTTAAATCTTCACCCCTTATACTGTACCATTCCCTCGGGTTTTGCAACCCAATTGCATGACCTTGCATTTCTTAGCATTAAATCTTAGCTGCCAAATTTCAGACCATTCTTCAAGTTTTGCTATGCTCTCTATCGCCTTCCACTCAACCAGTTCCAGACCCAGTCCGTCACTTTTGGGCCCATACTGAGGGCATTCAGCTTATTTATTAGATACCTGTGTGGAACACTGTCGAAGGCTTTGTTAAAATCTAAATACACCATATCTAGTACACTCCCTCAATCCAATTCTTTGGTTAACCAGTCAAAGAAATTGATGCCTCGGGTCCTGGAATCCACTGGATTCTAGAAACTCAATTATTTTCTGTTTTAAAAGTATTTCTATTAATTTACTTACCAAGAAGTTAAACTTACCAGCCTTTAATTCCCTACTTCTTCCTTACTTCCATTGTTGTGAAGAAGAACATCCGCCCTTCTCCAATCCTTTGGGACCACTCCTAACTCTAGAGAAGAATTGGAAAGGTCAGTCCGTGGAGCCACCAGAACTTCCTTCAGCATCCTCGGATGTACACCATCCAGCCCTATTGTTTTGTCCACTTTTAGTGTAGCTAGCTCCTCATGAATACAATACTCTGAAAATCAGTCAGGGTCTACCACACCTCCATCTCTATTTGCATTTCTCTTCTGCAGTCCTACTCCTGGCACTTCAGCTGTGAACACAGAACAAGAGGGACTTGGTCCTAAATGGCATAACTGGAAGGACAACAAATGTAGAGGTCACAGTCCCGTTGGGGACGAGTGATCACAGCATGATCAATTTTAAAATTGGCATCGGGAAGGAGAAACGAACCAAGACTCAAACCACAACCTTTAACTTCAGAAAAGGCAAATACGACAGCATGAGCGTCATGATTAAAAAACGGCTCAAGGAAAAGACAGCCAAAATCAGAACGGTCGATCAAGCATGGTCCCTACTAAAAAATACCATCACCGAAGCACAGAATCTCTACATTCCGCAGATATCCAAAGGAAGGAAAAATAAAAACAAAGGAGAACCAGCTTGGCTAACTAAAGAGGTGAAGGATGCAGTAAGGGATAAGAGGAACTCGTTTAAAAAATGGAAATGTGAACACACAACGGAGGCCTGGAACAGTCACAAAGTCAACCAGAAGAAGTGTCATAAGGCAGTAAGAGACGCTAAAAAAGCATATGAGGAAAAGATAGCGCAAGAAGCCAAACTTCAAGCCCTTTTTTAGATACATAAAAGGGAAAAAAACAGCTAAGGAGGCAGTGGGCCCTCTCGACGACCAAGGAAGAAAAGGGTGCATCAAGGAAGACAAACAGATTGCGGATAGGCTAAACTCATTCTTTGCGTCTGTCTTTACCAAGGAGGACACTGCATCAATGCCAGAAACAGGGAGAACATTCAAAGGAGAAATTGAGGATAGCCTCACCACAGTGAATGTAGATTTGGACATGATATACTATCAGATCGACAAACTAAAAAGTGACAAATCCCCTGGACCAGATGGAATTCACCCGAGAGTGCTAAAGGAACTTAAGGTAGAAATCGGAGAACTTTTACAATCCCTAGCTAACTTGTCAATTAGAACCGGGCAAATACCAGACGACTGGAAGATAGCGAATGTCATTCCAATCTTCAAAAAAGGATCGAGAGGAGAACCGGGCAACTATAGACCTGTGAGTCTTACGTCGGTACCTGGGAAGATGGTTGAAGCACTAATAAAGGATAGCATAGTGCAACACCTGGAAAACCACAACCTGATGAGAGCTAGTCAGCATGGCTTCAGGAAGGGGAAGTCATGTTTGACAAACTTACTTCAATTTTTTGAGGAGGTGAACACATAAATCGATAACGGTGAACCAGTGGATATAATATACTTGGACTTCCAGAAAGCGTTCGACAAGGTTCCACACGCAAGGCTTCTGAAGAAACTACAAAGCCATGGAATAGAAGGAGATATACTAAGATGGATAGTCAAATGGCTGGAAAACAGATTGCAGAGGGTGGGCATAAATGGGAAGTTCTCGGACTGGGAAAAGGTGACGAGCGGTGTACCCCAGGGTTTGGTGCTTGGGCCCATCTTGTTCAATATCTTCATAAACGACCTGGAAGAAGAAACAACAAGTAATTTAATCAAGTTTGCAGACGACACAAAACTATGTAGGGCAGTTGGGTCACAAAAGGACTGAGAAGAACTCCAGAGAGATTTGAACCAGCTAGAGAAATGGGCAGAAAAATGGCAGATGAAGTTTAACATAGAAAAATGCAAAGTGATGCACCTGGGTAAGAAAAACAAGGAACATGAATATAAAATGTTAGGTGTAACATTGGGCAAGAGCGATCAAGAAAGGGACCTGGGGGTACTGATAGACAGGACCCTGAAGCCATCAGCACAATGCGCAGTGGCAGCAAAGAAAGCAAACAGGATGTTGGGCATGATAAAGAAGGGAATCACGAGTAGATCGGAGGACATCATAAAGCCGCTTTACAGAGCAATGGTCAGACCACACTTGGAATACTGTGTCCAACACTGGTCTCCCTACCTAAAGATGGATATAACCCTGCTGGAGAAAGTGCAAAGACGAGCCACGAAGCTAGTTAAAGGTATCAAGAACTTGAGCTACAAAGAACGCCTCGGAAAACTGGGATTGTTCACCCTCGAGAAGAGACGACTGCGAGGGGACATGATAGAGACTTTTAAAATACTAAAAGGATTCGACAAAATAGAGCAAGAAACATCGTTATTCACATTGTCCAATGTGACTCGGACAAGAGGTCATGGACTGAAGCTGAAGGGCACCAGGCCCAGGACAAATATCAGGAAATTCTGTTTCATACAACGAGTGGTGGACGCTTGGAATGCACTCCCGGAGGAGGTCGTGATGGAGACCACCATTCTGGGATTCAAGGGCAAGTTGGATGCACACCTTCTCGCAAATCACATCAAGAGATACGAGTAAACAAGGTTTCTCAACAGGGAACACCTGGCTTGGCCTCCGCGAGTGCGGATCGCCGGACTGGATGGACCTAGGGTCTGATCCGGCGAAGCCATTTCTTATGTTCTTATCCTTATCTGTATCAGCTTCTACATATTCCTCCTTTCAAGAAACTTTGAGGTGTAGGAGTCAGAGGTATCATCAGCATAAATGTTAAAATCCTCAAAGATGAGGGAAGGAGAGAAAAATTCAAGAAAGATGGAGAACCAAGAGTCAAGGTCAGTGAGAAAGTAAGATAGGGATTTGTCAGGGGGTCAATAAATGACTGCTATTCAGAGAGGTAGGGTAGGAAATAGATGGACAACATGGACTTTGAAGGAGGAAAATCAGTAAGACTGAGATAGGAGAAGTTTAAATCTACAGGAAGGTGAGAGTAACAGCTCAACCCCTCCTCCATGACCAACTGTGTGAGGAGTATTGGAGAAAGATAACCTCCATTATTTAGGGCAGCAGCTAAAACAAAATCTTCAGCACATAGCCAGGTCTCAGTGCAAGCGGATAGAAAGAATGGGAGATAAAAAGGTCATGGACATATACAAACTTGGAGACAGAGTGGCATTCCACAGGGCACATGAAAAAGAGAAGAGGGAGAGATGAAAGGAATGGAAATAAGATTGGAGATGTTGTGGTGTAATCTACATGGGTAGGGTGAGACTTGATTAAGAGGGCCAAGATTGGGATTGATGTACCCAGCAGTGAGCAAAAGGAGGAGAGTACAAAGAAGAGTAGGAGAGGCATGATGTCAACAATGAAGGAAAGATGTGGTCAGACAAGATGAGGAGGGTTGAATGAGGGGTAGGTACTGTTGAAGCCTTAGAACTGTGAAGAAGATTGGTGATAGAAGGGTACTTATTCTTAAAATTAATGGCATCACATTTAGTTACTAGTTTATAGAATAGTCTGAAGACAGAATATTTGTGCTTATGTACATATGTGCACATATATGACATATGTACCAACATAAGAACATAAGAACATAAGCAATGCCTCTGCTGGGTCAGACCTGAGGTCCATCATGCCCAGCAGTCCGCTCACGCGGCGGCCCAACAGGTCCAGGACCTGTGCAGTAATCCTCTATTTATACCCCTCTATCCCCTTTTCCAGCAGGAAATTGTCCAATCCTTTCTTAAACCCCTGTACTGTACTCTGCCCTATTACTCCCTCTGGAAGCGCATTCTGGTCCTTTCTGCATATTCCTGGGGCTTAAATGTTGGCACCCTCATTATAGAATCCAGGGATGGTCTATATGAGGGATCTTCAAAAGGTTTCCACACTTTTATTTTTTTTTTTAAACACTGCTTATGAAGTAACTCAAAAGCAAATTACATCATTTTTTCACATAATCACCCTGTTGCCTGACAGACTAGTCACATGACATTCTGCAGCATGCCTCTTACCACTTCTCCTGCCCCAACCATTTCCTGCAAAGATATGAAAGTGCGGAAACTTTTTGAAGCACCATTGTATATCAACATTCTAGTTCTTTATGCATTCTCCTTGTGCCGAAATGTTTAGGGTTACCATATGTTCGGATTTACCTGGACATGTTCTCTTTTTAGAGGACTATCTGGATGCCTAGGTGGTTTTTCAAAAAGTTGATAGTTTGTTCAGGTTTAGAGGCTCTGAGCCTTGTCTGAGCATGCATATGACATCATCAAGTCACATTCGTCCATGTATTTGATATCATCGGTTCGTGTTTGTGCATGCTTGAAGACCCTCCAGACGCAGTCTTGAGCTCAGGAAGGAGAGGAGAAGATGTTCATGTGGGGGTAGGGCTGGAATAGAGCATGGTGAGAAATACGTGTCCTCTTTTTGCAGGAAGAAATATGGTAACCCTATAAATGTTGGCACCTTCAATATAGAATCCAGGGATGGTGTATATATCAACATTCTGGTTCTTTCTGCATATTCATGGTGCCTAAATGTTGGCAACCTCTTTACAGACTTACTCTCATAATGGCTAACTACAACTTTGTATTATTCTCTTATATGTCACTTCACTTTTCTAGGGTGTTCCACCAGCTGAGGCCTATCCCTTATTAAAATATCCTTGAAAGTAGGAATGATATGAAATGAAGCCCTTTTTGCTTCTTTCTAATGTACCGAGGAGCAATATTCATGGAAAAGGTCTTGGAAAAGAGAAGGAGAAAGCATTGCCACAGTAGGACAACAATGCAGACATAACTAACATTAGTGGCATAGAAAGGAGGGGGGAGGAGGGACAAGGGGGCGGTCCACTACGGGCATAGCACCTCTCCTTCTCTCTGCTCCCCCGCTCATCTCCTTGCCGCATGCACATGCCCCTTGCTTTCCCTGTACCTTTTTTACTTCCCTGGCATGAGTTTGATGCCCGCATCGACGTTCTCTCTGATGTCATTGTGCCTAGGAAGTATGTAAAGTCCACCTGGTATTGTCTTAGGTTCTTGAATGCTGCAAATCCTTTTCCCTCTTTAGCTTCCTGCTCTGTGTTCTTCTTTCCTTCTTCCACAGCTACCCATTACTTAGGAAAGAAAATGAGAGACACAAAGGATGAGTATCATGTAGCACACAGCACTTTGTGAACGTTTGCTGAAGCAAGGTCAAGGAAGACTTTGCTGTGATCTAGTAAGCAAAACTGGCTTTCAGAAGTTCAAACCTTTGCTTGATCGGAGACTACAATGAGTGCAGCTGTATTGCTCTTCAGAGGAAGAGAAGGGGGCACCAATAAATGAAGTTAGCAGCTAGGCCAGCAGAGGGTTAACGTTGAAAGGAAAGGATAGGTTTTCTGTCTCTGTCTATGAAAGGACACATTTAAAAAGGACACACATATTTTATGTCTTTTGTTCCTGCCTGTGCTGGAGGTAATCAGATGCAGAATGTTTGTGTTTACTCTCTCGATGGTTTGGGAAGAGGTCATTTAATCATGTTAATGAAGTTTCATCTTTAAGACAATACAGGCTCAAACCCCCCTGCCATGTACATATCCTGCTCACACACCCCCTCCCCTCTCTTGTCCATCCCCCTTTTCCTGTGATGGTTACCACTGACCCATGTTCAAGGATATATAAATGAATGCAGACTAATAATAAAACAGGCTATCCCTTTAGAACTCTGTATGTGTATCTTTCTTTCTAAGGGGAATTGCCTCCAGACGTCTGTAATAGATGATAGAATGTTTGCAGGACGATTTCGGGACCAAGAAATGGATCCTGTTCGTTTCAATTTGGGGGCTACGTCCGGGATGGACTTGACATTACCAATATTTTGTGAGTATTTCTGAATTTTGAATTCTGTTCTTTAATACTCACAGGTATTGGAGTCATGTTCCAACCCTATATTTATTGTAGGGTTTTTGGTAAACCCGCCGCGGTTACTGTTCTTTTGGCAAGGACAAATATTAATGTGGAGTTTTCGGTAAATTCCCGCCGCGAAAATAAGCAGCTGCCATTCTTTCAGGAAGAATGAAATTAAGTGAAGACTTTTGGAAAGTCTCTATTGTGGAGAAACGTCTGCGCATTCTGTCATCTGTGCCATTCTTTGCATGCGCTTTTCTCTTCTATCGCTTAGATAAGATTTTATAGAGTATAAGATTATATTGTATATTATTAATGTACCTCGCTTATAAGGTAAGGTAAGCGAAAATTTCTGCATTGTTATATTGTTTTTTTTTTATTGAAAAAATTCCTGCATTGTGATATTGTTTTTCTAATGGGTCATAAAGGCACTTAGGATTCTCCACCTCCTAGACAGATGAGACTTTGTTCGCTTCAGTAATAATAATAATAATGGTAATAACTTTATTCTTCTATACCGCCACAATCTTGCGACTTCTAGGCGGTTTACATTTAAGAGAGCTGAACATTCAGCGATTTACAATATGTGGAGGGAGTACAGAGTACAGAGACTATTAGGACAGAGAACAGAGACTATTAGGAATCAAAATTACAAAATATATGTTTGCTAAGAATTTCGGAGCGGACCTGTAAAGAAAAATCGCAGCTTTCCTGAAAAAAGGGAAAAAATTACAATGTACAGTTTGTTTAGAGATTCAGAAACAGCAAGAATTAGGATTTCAGAGAGCATTGTGAAAAGAAAGAGTACTTGGTGAGGTTCTGTTTAGGTGATGTATCTGTTGAATAGGGTAGTTTTTATGAGTTTTCTAAAGGCATTGTAGGTCAGTTCGGCTTTATTAATGTGACTGTCTAGCCAATGTTGTTGTTTATTTGCTTGGAGCATGAAGGTTCTGTCCAGAAAGGTTTTGTATTTACAATTAGTTATGCTTGGGTATGCAAAAAAGATAGCTGTTTCTGGTTTGTCTTGTTGGGTTGTGGAGTGCAAAGTGGGTTTGTAGATACATAGGTGCTAGTCCCCAAACTAGCTTGAAACATATGCAGGAGAACTTGAATAATATTCTTGCCTCGACTGACAGCCAGCGCAGTGGTTTGTGGTGGGAGATGACATGGTCATTCTTTTTTAATCCATATATCAAGCGGACAGCTGAGTTCTGAATGATACCCAAATAAACGATATTACAATAGTCCAGGGTAGAAAGCACTAGTGATTGCACTAGTAATCTAAACGATAGTGGGTCGAAGTATTTTTTGATGGTCTTTAATCTCCATAACATCGTGAAACATTTTGTTGCCACAATATTTGTGTGTTCAATCATAATGAGGTGTGTGTGTCCAATGTGACTCCCAATATTTTTATTGTGTTGGTAATTGGGTAATCATGGTCTTTTATATGTAGCGTTGAATTGGCAATTTTATCCGTTGGGCTTGCAAGGAAGATTTTTGTTTTTTTTCTGTGTTAAGTTTCAGTTTGAAGTTGCTTGTCCAATGTTCTATTTCGGTCATTATATGAGTAATGTATTTTGAGGTTTCATTTGTTATGCTATTCACTGGGATTAGGATGGAGATGTCGTCTGCATATAAGTACTAGATCAGGTTTGGTTTTGCAGTGGGTGTCCTAGAGAGGATATGTAAATGTTGAATAGGGTAGGTGAAAGTGGTGAACCCTGTAGGGCTTAATATGAATTGAATGTGAGTGAACCAGGTTGTGGATGTGTGGTATGGGTGAAGTGGTTGAGTTGGAGTCGGAGATCTGATTCTGATTCTGTGGCAGTCTTTGGCGGGAAGAGGGGGAGGGCAGCCCCTCCTTCTCCTTTGTTGTAGTGACAAGCAGGCTGACTAGTTTTCAGCACTGTTTGTAGGCTGGCTGAGAACTTTTCAGCAGCTTGTTTGATACATAGATAAATTGTCTGAAATAAGTTTTTAAGAATGATAAAAGAATATTGGAAATGTTATAAAATGTTAATGTATATTCAGTGGACAGAACGAATATGGTTTCTAAAACTTTTAAACGTAGAAGAGCTCCCTGTAAGTAGGTTTCAGGTTTGTTTGGGGAACTTACCGAAACAAAATGAAAAAGGGTAGAAATACATTTGTGTAATTATTAAAACAGACAGTCAGAAAGGCATATATTTAAAAACAAAACTAATTATAATGAAAAAAAAGAGAGAAGGATCAAAACAAAAGGGAGGAAACAAACAAACAAAAAATAATCTAGCACTTTGTAGAAAAGATTAAAATGAATAAGAAAAGCAAGGAGCAAAGTCCCATTACAGTCCTTAAAAGGACTATTATACTTCAAATGCGTCTTTAAAAAGAAAGGCCTTCAAGCTAGTTTTAAATTTATCAAGTGATGAACTTTCTCTTATATAGTTTGGTGCTGAGTTCCAGACGGTATCACAGAAAAGATATTAGTATGCATGGTGCCAATGTGTCTTAAAGAGGGAATGGATAACAGGTTTTTGATAAGAAGAACGTAATGTGCGATGGAGGTTGTGGGGGATTAATAACCTGTTGATGAAATCAGGTAGACCGGAAGCTATGGTTTTATGTATCAGTAACATTATTTTATAAGTAAATCGATGATCTATGGGAAGCCAATGGGAGTTAATCAAAAGTGGTGTGACATGATCAAATTTTCGAGCTTTTAAGTTGAAATGATTTTAATGGCAGTATTTTGAGTAATTTGGAGATGTTATCTTTATTTCTTAATGATGCCTTTATATAATGCATTGCAACAGGATCAAGATACAATGCAGATAGAATTGGAAAGAGTAAAAAGTGATTTGACAGCCAGAAAAAAAAAACAGTGTTAGTGCATAGGGATGTCCTGACTTTCTGTATCTAAATACCAAGGTCACTCAAACCTTCACAGCCCTGCTGGACTCCTATCACTTTCCTGTGGACTCATTTTTGGAGACACAGGATAAGGGAAAGAAGTCAGACTCTGAATTCAGCTTGAGGTATGTGGCACCTTTGATTTTGGGCACTTGCGGCTGCCCCAATGTTAATACTACCAAAGAAGGTCAGGATAAATTAACTTTAATTAATACAGAGGCCAGAATCAGTTTTACAGATAGAGCAAAAAAAAAAAAAATGGAAATTTGTGAGATTCAAGTTCAAGTTTATTTTTAACTTATTGAATAGCTTAATTTAATTTGCTAAGCAATTTACAAATAAAAACAAGGTGTACACATAAGCTTATTTATAGTAAATTACATGAGTTTGACATATTGACATACAAACTAACAGATACATAAGGAAAAAAGGGCAGAACTACAATTGTATTAATAAAGCACAAAAGAAGACATGAATGGTGAAAACAATAGGAATGGAGAATAAATAAATTAAAGGCGTCTTTAAAAAGGAAGCTCTTCAGATTGCTTTTAAAATGGTTTAGGTCATTTTCTTCTCTTAAATGCTGAGGTAAGGTGTTCCATAATTGTGGGGCCATTACAGAGAAGATATCATGATGACGAGTTCCGATAACTTTCAGTAATGGAATTGTTAAGAGTTTTTGATTAATGGATCTTAAAGAACGTGATATATTATGGGGAATAAGTAGTTATTAATGAATTGGGGTTCGTTCAAAGACAGTGTTTTAAAAAAACTAAAAGCAGGATTTTAAAGGTAATGCGATGAGTAACAGGAATCCAATGTGATTCGATCAGGATTGCAGACAGAGCTTGATAGGTGTGGAAGAGGTTTAATGAAACCTGGACCCAAGAGGCAGGTCTTAGTGCCCATACAAATATGGATTCCCTACTTATTCAGACTTTCCTTTCTAACCTCCGTTCTCCTTTGCAGATTCTGGTCAAACAAATGATTTCAGAATGGCCCACTAGTTCTTGTGCAGAATTTCAGATTGGAAAAAGGAGCAGTGCGGGATTTGAACCCCCAAGCCTCAGGTTCCTTAGGCTGTAGCGCTAACCACTACGCAACACTCTCCTACGCTTTTAGATCTCTAAGCCTTGGGAAATCCTGCATTATCAGGGCCAGCTACCTACCTGGGGACCGCGTCTGTCCACTCCTCGCGGAAGAGGGGGTCACGGGTTTCGTAGCGGGGGGCCCCTGTCTCCGATTGAGATGGTAATAATCCATCTAGAAGTACTGGATGTTTTAATTGCGGAGACCCTGGTCACTGGCTTAATCAATGCCCATCTGGCTGGTGCCCAAAGCGCCCTTCGGACGGACTTTGGTGCAAAGAGGGGAAACCCTGTATACCAGCTGCCCTTGATATTGTTGACATGTTCTTCCGATAACCTGAAGTTTTTTCCCACTACAAATGAAACTGCTCAGACTATGGTGAACATTTTACTTTGCGAAAATCATCCCTAGGTGGGGATGTCCCACACACATCAACTCAGATAATGGTCCTGCTTTCACTGCCAGAGTATGCAAAGATTTAGCTATCGCACTCCACACTGAGTGGAAATTTCATCTCCCATATCACCCACAGAGTTCCGGTATTGTCGAACGCATGAACAGGACCATTAAAGATAAAATCTGGAAAGCCACAGCTGGCACATTTGTGAATGGAAAAATATTCCTTCCTATTGTTTTAGCTGAAATTAGGATGTTGCAAAATTAAAATGTGTTTTTCTTTTCTTTTTCTTAGCAGCGGTTCGGATATATGCATGCCCATCCCAGTTTTGGCACTAGGATATTTCTGGTGTTTTCCAGGGATCCTCTTTGTCACTGCAGAGATAAAGACGATCCAAAGAGACATTAGCTTTTCTAAATATGAGATGGTTATGCTATGCATTATTTGTCCATATACTTTACTCATGTGTTCATCTCTGTTTTGTTTTTCTATAACAATGTGTTTATTTCCAGAGATAAGTTCAGCTCTGAACACTTGACCGATGGAAGAATAGTTTGAAGCCTAGAGCTATGTGTTTTGTGTTTTGTCTGTGCCATGTGGTCTGTGTTTTGTCTACTTGTTTTGGTTTGAGGGGTACCCCAGGATACATAATATTGGCCATTTCTAGAGCTAGCTCTTTTCCCACTTTTTACTAGCCCAAATGCGCAATGTTCTTTTTTCCCTATAACTTGCATAAGCTAAATGTAGCTTAGTTAGGGGTTATATATTTTAAGAAAAGGTTTTATTCTATATCTATACAGTGTTTATTCTATGGTGCTCACTAGATATGAACCATTCAGTACACATTTCTGACATAATTTTTTTAATACATTCAGTACAGAATTATGGTCTCTCTGAATTGCCATAATAGTTATATGCAGCACACAAAAACATATCTTTTTGAAATGTCTGATTAAGAACCTTAAGTACTTGAATATTGTCTCTCTTTTGCCATAACTATAACAAGTAAATGCATTAATATTGTCACATGTTGCCACATTCAGTACAGGCAACCTGGTCTCTCTCTCTACATTCAGTACAGGCAACATGGTTTCTCTCCCGTTTTCTATCTCTTATTTGGATCACACTGAAGTACAGCTGCTGAATGATATCGGGACTCTTTTCAAATCCCTCCCTGTATGCACAGACATCATTTCATCTCAAGGGTGAACACAGATCCTGTGCACATTTCATCCCAAGCGTGCATCTCACCAGTTTAAAGAGACTGTAATTCATCTTCCTGTACCCTGACTGCAAAGACTTTTACACAATGTTTCCTGTTCATCGGATATAGCCACCTTCCTAAGAACGCTTTGCTGTACAATTCCACCTATTTAACCTATTCTACGGACATTCCAGACTTTATTTCATATGCTGTACATCTACTACCTCTTGGTATGGGCAATGAGACATTTCATAAGCTGCTGAACTTTATTGAACAACTTAAGAAAACCTCCAAAGAAGTGAATCATACTATCACTTTTGAAAATGAACAGATTGCACAAAATTTGCTCCGAGATGCTCATGTCTCAAGTTTGGGAACTTTTCTTTGAGTATTCGCCCACTGCAGACCATGTATTTAATGTTTTAATTCACCCTATCTTAACTATTCTACAAATTTTGCTATGATTCTCCTTTGCTGTAGAATGAAACACGTGTACATTTCTTTTCTCACAAGGTTCCTTTTAGCTTGTAAGGCAGTTATACATGAATTTCCAGTATCTTCTCTGACACTTGCTAATTTGGTTCTAATTTGGTTTCAATTTGGCATGGCCTATTGCATTACCATTACCAGGGTCAGAGATAATATTATCCCATATCCCATACTTACATACTCTCTTATGACATCTTTGTACCTTTTTGCCTGAGCCTCCTGAGAAAGTTTCCTGCATCCCTTATGCACCGTTCATTCGCTCAACGACGGGTAAGATATAGATACGACCTATGCAACCTAAGACAGAGGTTTGAACTCATAATGGGAACTGTTCATCTTCATAGCTTGGAGGACAGCTATGATATACTGTTAGAGATTGGCAAGGCATAAGCGAGGCAAGCTGGCTAAGGGTACCACAAGTTTGCTTTCATTTCAAAGAATATGGAAGATGTCAGCATAGCTGTTGCAGGCGTTCAACATTTTGGTTGGCATAGCTGGTGTCACTCAAGGCCTATGGGAAATTGTATCAATCTGACTCTGGCATGGGGATGCAGATAGACCCTGAGGGCAGGAAGACGGTTTCAAGTAGTCCTGATTAAATCATGATTAGCTAAAATGTGTTAATGTATTAATCAGAAACTATTGTCCGAGGCATACTGGAAATTTAACTACAGCCTAGTATTCCTTTTTGGAAATTATAGGTATGCTTCACTGATGCCGCATTAGATTTTGCTTTAGGTGATATTTACTGGCTCTGTGGAGACCTCCGGCTCCGTGTTAAACTACTCAGCCAGTAGATAGGCCAGTGCGCTTTAGCTATACATAGATGAGATAGGGGTCCCAAGAGGGGTCCCAGATGAATTCAAGGCCCGAGACCAGGTTAAGGCTAGGTTTGAGTCCCTTATTATTATCAATAAGAATGTTGATTGGATTAATTATCCTGTTGCACCTTTATTCCTGACAATGCAGGTCCCACGGGTAAGGTTACTATGGCCATTAAACGTAATTCTGGTTTATCTAATCCTTGGGATCTGTATTTTATTTGGATGCAGGGGTGGGTGAAAGACCTTCTTATTGTTATAATCTTTATTATTATCTGCACTCTTGTTGCTTATGTAATTTTAGACTGTTCCTGCGCTGTTTGACTCATATTACAGCCCCTAAAACCCCTCCTCAAGAGACATATCTAGAATATCTCTCCCTCCACGCTCATGCTGTGCATTTATGATGTCATTTTCATGACGTAAGAGGGGATTGAAAGGAAAGGATAGGTTTTCTGTCTCTGTCTATGAAAGGACACATTTAAAAAGGACACACATATTTTATGTCTTTTGTTCCTGCCTGTGCTGGAGGTAATCAGATGCAGAATGTTTGTGTTTACTCTCTCGATGGTTTGGGAAGAGGTCATTTAATCATGTTAATGAAGTTTCATCTTTAAGACAATACAGGCTCAAACCCCCCTGCCATGTACATATCCTGCTCACACACCCCCTCCCCTCTCTTGTCCATCCCCCTTTTCCTGTGATGATTACCACTGACCCATGTTCAAGGATATATAAATGAATGCAGACTAATAATAAAACAGGCTATCCCTTTAGAACTCTGTATGTGTATCTTTCTTTCTAAGGGGAATTGCCTCCAGACGTTTGTAATAGATGATAGAATGTTTGCAGGACGATTTCGGGACCAAGAAATGGATCCTGTTCGTTTCAAACGTCATCACATATATTCACAGAAAGAGGCTCCTGCCTCATTAAACCCTGCCTCAGCTGGCTGCCATCAACCTGTAGTGGCACCTAACCTGACAGTGCCACTGAATATTGGTTCTATCTGGCCATAGTGAAACTGATCAGTTGAGGGGTGGTGTCGGTAAGGTTACCAGATTTCCTCTTTAAAAAAAGAGGACACTTGGCCCTGCCCTGTTCTGCCCCATACTGCCCTAGCCCCACCCCACTCTGACTCTAGCCCCGCTCTTATGCAAATCTCATATCTCTTTCCAATTTGGGAGGTGGGCACAGGATGAGGGTAATTCTATAGCTGAGAGCTTGATAGGAGCCTATTCTATAAAGGAACATATTCACCTGCTTTTCTTTATAGAATACTAGTGTAACCAGGAAAGAGACTTGGGAGTACTGGTCGACAAGTCGATGAAGATGTCCGCGCAATGTGCGGAGGCAGCGAAAAGGGCGAACAGAATTCTTGGAATGAATAAGAAGGGGATCACGAACAGATCAGACAAGGTTATCATGCCACTGTGTCCAGCACTGGTCGCCGTACATGAAGAAGGACATGGTACTATTCAGAAGGGTCCAGAGAAGAGCGACTAAAATGGTTAAGGGGCTGGAGGAATTGTCATACAGTGAGAGATTAGAGTAACTGGGCCTCTTTTCCCTTGAAAAGAGGAGACCGAGAGGGGACATGATCGAAACATTCAACATAATGAAGGGAATAGACTTAGTAGATAAAGACAGGTTGTTCACCCTCTCCAAGGTAGGGAGAACGAGAAGGCACGCTCTAAAGTTAAAAGGGGATAGATTCCGTACAAATGTAAGGAAGTTCTTCTTCACCCAGAGAGTGGTGGAAAACTGGAACGCTCTTCCAGAGGCTGTTATAGGGGAAAACACCCTCCAGGGATTCAAGACAAAGTTAGACAAGTTCCTAATGAACCGGAACGTATGCAAGTAAGGCTAGTCTCAGTTAGGGCACTGGTCTTTGACCTAAGGGCTGCCGTGTGAGTGGACTGCTGGGCACGATGGACCACTGGTCTGACCCAGCAGCGGCAATTCTTATGTTCTTATTCGAGGGGCTGCTGAAAAGTTCTCAGCTCAAGAAGAAAATGATGTGGAGCCATGAAACCTACAAGTTATTCCACACTTTCTTGACACTTTTCATTTCAACAAGAGAAAATGAAACCAAAAGTGTTAAGAAAAGTGTGAAATAACTTGTAAGTTTCATGGCTCCACATCATTCTCTTCTTGGTTGAGCTGACAACTTTTCAGCGGCCCAATGTATTGTGATGTCATAATGCCTCATTCCACCAATGACTATGAGCCAACCTCATTGGTGATGTCACAATGATTTGGTTTCCCTATACTTGTGTCCATTTACTAGATGCATTTGCCTCATTGAAACGAAAAGTGTCAAAGAAGTGTGGAGTAACATGTAAGTTTCATGGCTCCACATCATTCTCTTCTTGGTGCCTATAAGTTGGGCTTAAGTACTTATACCAACCATAGATCTGGCTTAAATGTGTGTGCCTAAAATTTGTTGATGCATATGTAAATTATTCTATTGTTACGCATGAAGGTGTGAGTTCCACTCATACTCCAACTATATGTACACTTAATTGTAAAATGTGTGCTGTGTGAGATACACACATACCCCCAAATTTTGTATATGGTGCCTTATGCTGTATGCACAAATGGGTGTGTACTGATGATTTGCACCCACAACTTAATTATTTAATAAGCTTAATTGGAGCTGATAATTGACAATTAACACCTCATACTTGTTAGGCGTATTCTATAAAGTGTTATGCACCAGTTCTAGGGCTAGATTCACTTACCATTCGATCCGTGTCCGTTTGCTTTAAGCTTGCTGGTTAAAACCATTGGCTTGCACTGTGGGGAAGGGCAGAAGAGTCGGGGCAGCAGGAGAGATTCGGGGCGAGAGCAGGAGATTGGCGCAGGCAGGAGATCGGGGCTGAGAGCAGGAGATCGGGGCAGGCAGCAGATCAGGGCTGAAGGCAGGGCAGTTGGAAAGGACCTGAGCGACTGGTTCTAAGCTGTCACTTATTTTGGATTGGTCAGCCCAGTCGTATCCCTCTTTTTTTTTTTTTTTTTTTTTTGTGAATCGCGGCCCTGCCTACTTTGCATGCTATTTCCCCTCATTTGCATGTACGGATCAGAATCGTATCAGTACACGGGTTGGAGGGAAATCGGGTCGCAAACCCATCGGTACAGGAACAGTTTGCTTAGTGAATCTAGCCCCTAGTGTCTGAATCTGAAAAGAGGGAATGGCCAGGAAAGGAGCATGGGCAGATCAAGTTCAAGTTTCAAGTTTAATAGTGTTTGATTTTTATGCAATGTCATATATTTCAATGCGTATAACATGTATCCATTATATAAAAGAAAAC
Source organism: Geotrypetes seraphini (assembly GCF_902459505.1). NCBI lineage: Eukaryota > Metazoa > Chordata > Amphibia > Gymnophiona > Dermophiidae > Geotrypetes > Geotrypetes seraphini. The sequence goes on along the minus strand of NC_047086.1, from coordinate 304,570,249 downwards.
AGGGTGGACAAAATAAAATAAGACAATACATACATATCATTTTTGTTCTATTACAAACTGATACAAACTGGTACAAATGGATGATGGAAGGGACTACAATTTATAAAAAAGGGGAACATTTGAGGTAAGAACACAAAGGATGGGATCACTTGAGGAAGGTATAAAATGAATAAGATGAAGATATTTTAATAGTTTGTATAGATTTAGTTTTATTGAACAGACTATGTGATATTAGCCTCTTTATAGAAAAAAGATTTTAGGAAATGTTTAAATGTTTAAATGAGATGACCTATTCGTTTAATTAATTATTCTATCTATATGTTGAATGCATCTTTATAAAGGAAACCTTTTAAGGCGCGCTTAAATTTATCTAAGGATGGTTCGCCACGTAAGTAAATTGGCAAATTGTTCAACTGCTGGGGAGCTAATACTGAAAAGATGGTTGCTCTTCTGGTCCCAATTATTTCCAAAGAAGGAATAGTTAGTAAATTTTGTTGTGTTGATCTGAGTGTCCTAAATGAAGAGTAAGGTATTAAGAGTCGGTCCAAGAATATCGGCATATGCGATTGTTGAATTTTAAATGTTAGTAATATTATTTTACGTTATTCTATGTGTAATAGGTAACCAGTGTGCAGCTTGTAAGAGTGGTGTAACATGATCATATTTTTTTGAATTCGTAATAATTTTTATTGCTGTATTTTGTATTATCTGTAATCTTATTTCTTTATTGGTTATACCGTGGTATAAAGTGTTGCAGTAATCTAACCTAGAAATGATTAGTGAATGAATAAGAGTGTTTAAGAACTTTAGTTAGTGATCTGATGAGACGTAATTTATTGAAGCAATTTTTGACTACAGAACTAATTTGGTTATGATAAATGAATTCTTGGTCCAGTGTTACTCCCGATATTTTTATTGTATTCACTTGTTGGAGAGGAATATTGTTTAGAAGTATCTGAGGTGAAAATTTTCCTTTTAATTCCCTTTTCCATGGGAAGAACATCACAGATGATTTTGTTGCATTTAATGCCAACATGTTGTCCAAGAATTTATGTACATAAGAACATAAGAACATAAGAAGCGCCATCTTCAGATCAGACCTTCGGTCCATCAAGTCCGGCGATCCGCACACGCGGAGGCCCCGCCAGGTATACACCTGGTTTATTTTATAGCCACCATATCTTTATATGCCTTTCTCAAGGAGATATGCATCTAGTTTGCTTTTGAAGCCTGGGACTGTCGATTCCGCAATAATCTCCCCTGGGAGAGTATTCCAGATGTCCACCACTCTCTGTGTGAAGCAGAACTTCCTGACATTAGTCCTGAACTTGTCCCCCCTTAGCTTCATTTCATGTCCTCTTGTCCGTGTCAAATTGGACAATGTAAATAATCTTCTCTGCTCTATTTTGTCGATTCCTTTCAGTATTTTGAAGGTCTCGATCATATCCCCCCGCAGTCTCCTTTTCTCAAGGGAGAACAATCCCAGTGTTTTAAGTCGATCCTCATATACCAGTTTCTCCATACCCTTCACTAGTTTAGTTGCTCGTCTCTGCACCCTCTCCAGCAGTTTTATATCCTTCTTTAGGTAGGGAGACCAATGTTGGACGCAGTATTCCAAGTGAGGTCTGACCATTGCCCTATAAAGCGGCATTATTACTTTCTCCGATCTACTCGAGATTCCTTTCTTTATCATGCCCAACATTCTATTTGCCTTCTTTGCCGCTGCCGCGCATTGTGCCGACGGCTTCAGGGTCCTATCTATCAGTACACCCAGGTCTCTTTCTTGTTCACTTTTTCCCAGAGTTGCACCTGTCATTTTGTACTCGTATTCCTTATTTTTACTGCCTAATGCATTACCTTGCATTTCTCCACGTTGAACCTCATTTGCCATTTCTCCGCCCATTTTTCTAACCGACACAAATCGCTCTGGAGTTCCTCACTATCCTCCTGCGATCTGATTGCCCGGCAGAGTTTTGTGTCGTCTGCAAACTTGATGATCTCACTGGATGTTCCGTTTTCCAAGTCATTGATATAAATATTAAAAAGGATCGGCCCAAGTACCGAGCCCTGGGGTACACCACTAGTCACTTTCTCCCAGTCAGAGAACTTCCCATTTATGCCCACTCTCTGCTTTCGGTTTTCCAGCCATTTGCCTATCCATCTTTGTATATCTCCCTCTATGCCATGGCTTTGTAGTTTCCTGAGAAGTAGTTTCCTGGAACTTTGTCGAACGCTTTCTGGAAATCCAAATTTGGAAATTATGTCCACCGGCTTTCCACTATCAATTTGCTCGTTCACGGTCTCAAAGAATTGGAGTAAATTCGTCAAACACGATTTCCCTTTCCTGAATCCATGTTGACTGGGTTTCATCAAGTCGTGTGTGTCCAAGTGCTGAACTATGCTATCCTTGATCAGTGATTCAATCATCTTGCCGGGGACAGACGTAAGACTCACAGGTCTATAGTTGCCCGGTTCTCCTCTCGATCCTTTTTTGAAAATTGGTGTGACGTTTGCTTTCTTCCAGTCGTCTGGTATCTGTCCAGTTCTGATTGACAGGTTTACAAGTTTTTGCAATAACTCTCCGATTTCAACCTTCAATTCCTTCAAGACTCTCGGGTGAATTTCATCCGGTCCAGGGGATTTGTCACTTTTAAGTTTGTCGATCTGGTAGTATATCTGATCCAAGTTCACTTCAACTGTGGTGAGGCTGTCCTCTATTTCTCCTTGTAAACAGTTTCTCCGCTTCAGGTATTGTTGAGGTGTCCTCCTTCGTAAAGACGGAGGCAAAGAAGGAATTTAGTTTGTCTGCGATTTGTTTATCTTCCTTGATGTACCCTTTTATTCCCTTGTCGTCCAGGGGTCCCACTGCCTCTTTTGCAGGTTTTTTCCCCTTCACGTATCTAAAAAAGGGCTTGAAGTTTTTGGCCTCCCGGGCTATTTTTTCCTCATAGTCCTGTTTTGCATCCCTCACCGCTTTGTGACATTTCTTCTGCTCATCTTTATGTTTGTTCCAGGCTTCGGTTGTCTTCGTGCATTTCCATATTTTGAAAGAGTCCTTCTTTTCTTTTATGGCTTCCTTCACCTGTATGGTAAGCCATGCCGGTTCTCCTTTGCCTTTAGTTCTCCGATCTTTAGAAATCCTCGGAATGTAGAGATCTTGTGCTTCTGCAATAGTATTTTTCAATAGGCACCATGCCTGATCTACTGTTTCAAGTTTGTCCACCATCTTCTCGAGTCGTTTTGTTACCATGGCTCTCAAGCAATCGTATTTACCCTTTTTAAAGTTTAAGGTGGTGGTTAAGGTTTTGGCATGTTTCCTTTTCCCGATGTCCAGTTTAAAGTTGATTACATTGTGATCACTCGTTCCCAATGGAGCCCTGACTTCTACTTCTGTTATCGGTCCCTTGAGACCATTTAAGACTAAGTCCAAGATGGCGTCGCCTCTTGTCGGCTCTTTTACCATTTGCTCCAGGAAGCAATCCCCTAGCACCTCCAGGAACTTGGCCTCCTTGCCGCAGTTGGAGGCTCCTAGTTTCCAGTCTATTCCTGGGAGATTGAAGTCTCCCAATATAACTACATTGCCTGTCCTGCATACTTGTTTGATTTCCTCCATCATTTCTGAGTCAGTGTCTACCGCCTGTCCTGGGGGACGATAGTAAAGGCCAATTTTTGTATCTGCGCCATTTTGACCAGGAATTTTGATCCAGAGGGACTCCAGCTTCTCTTTCCTGTCTGTTGTAATCATTTCAACAGAATCTATTTCTTCCTTAACATATAGGGCAATACCTCCACCTTTCTGCCCTTCTCGATCCCTTCTATATAGTTTGTATCCCTGTAGTACTGTGTCCCATTTGTTTTCTTCATTCCACCATGTTTCTGTTATGCCAATGATATCCATGTTCTCATGTCTTGCTATCATCTCTAGTTCTCCCATTTTGTTTCCTATACTTCTAGCATTTGTATATATGCATCTAAGTTCCCTTCGTGTTACCTTTTTGGACCTTCTACTCTTGGCTGTCCTTACAGTTTTATTTACGGTATCCTTTACTGCTCCTGTGTTATCTTCCATGTTTGCTGTGTGGTCTTCCCCTCCTGTGTCTGAGTTGTCCCTTCCTGCTTGTTCTCCTTTGTTGGCTGTGAGGTCGACCTCTCTTATGTATGAGTAGTAGTCCTTTGTTCCTACGTCGGGGCATCCTGTTGTCCATACCATCGACCGGTGGTCGACTGTCGGCTTTCCCCTGTCCTTCAGTTTAAAGCCTTCTCTATTGCTTTCTTCATGTTGCCTGCCAAAACTCTTGCTCCTTCCTTGTTGAGGTGTAGTCCATCCCTTCTGTAGTACTTGCTTTTTCCCCAGAACGCCGTCCAGTTTCGCACGAAGTCGAAGCCTTCGTCTTCGCACCATCGTCTCATCCAGGCGTTGATTGCTTGCAATTCCCCTTGTCTCTTTCCATCTGCTCTTGGTACAGGGAGGATTTCAGAGAAGGCCACCTTCACCTCCCTGATCTTCAGTTTTCTTCCGAGTGAGCGGAACTGACCCTTCATCTCTTCCCTGTCATACTTCCGCCCGCTCACATCATTTGTTCCCACGTGGATAAGCACAGCGGTGTCCACTGTTACAGAATATGCCTGAGGCAGGGACAAGTTACATGCAAGGATTTAGACCTGGTTTTCCTTGGCCTAAATGGGTGCTCCTAAAAGTTGTGATGTGCACTGGTGCTTAGCTTGATTCTATATGGGGCATGTATCTATTACAGAATTGTACTGAACACTGTTCTAGCCGGCACTGAATTTTTGGGTGCCATATATAGAATCTGGCCCATAGGGCCAGATTCTACTACTACTAATCATTTCTATAGCGCTGTTAGGTGTACACAGTGCTGTACATTAAAACATTCAAGAGATAGTCTCTGCTCTGTAGAGTTTACAAACAGGACAGATAGGGAGTTAGGGAGTTTTTCAAGCATGGGTGCTTTACAAGCGAGTGGTTAGGAGTTAAAATCAACCTCGATACTCAATAAATGGCATCCAAATTAGAGTGCTGAAAGAAATGAGCATTAAGTGCTATTTTAGAAATGGCACTCTGAATTGGGGCTATTTATAGAATAGCACTTAGCACCAGGATCTGTACCCAAAATTGGGCACAAGGATTTATACCAACTGAAACCTGGTATAAATTCTCATGCCTAAATGAGGTGCAGATCTCCTACAATCTTTTTTTTCTTAGGTTTCTCTACATTTATTTAGCTTGAAAACTACATCTTCCTCCTCCTCACCATTAAAATTCCTGGAACTGTTTCTTGGTGCCAGCAACCTTCATCACCTTCGGGACACTGAAACAAACTGTTTTGCATAGTGGATGGCACTCGCCAACTGTAATGATGTCACCAATCTGGACATCTCTGAGGCGGGGGAGGGGGAGATGCACAGACATGTAGCGTTTCTCAAACCAGTTGTACTTGCGAATGTAATGCAAATAGTCCCTGTAAATGACAATGTAGGTGCTCTCGATATCCTCGTATGGCGTCTTGAAATCAAGTTTATTAAAAATTTTGTTATACTGCCTAATTAGGCTTCTAGGCAGTGTACATCAATTAAAAGGGCATGACAAAAAATACAAGTTCAATAACATTGCTACAAGCAAGTTAGTACAGAGGTAAATAAAACGACTTGGACAAACTGGAACAATAGGGAAAGGGGTGGAACTACATTCTTGAAAGGAAAGAATGAAAAAGGGAAAATACGAAATGAGGGAGAAGAATGAGCATTAGTACAGAAAAAAAAGAAAAAAGTCATTAAAACGTACTTAAAAGGACGGTTATAGTCTGAAGGTGTCATTGATAAGAAGGCTTTTAATTTGGCTTTTAATTTGAAATAATTTTGGGATGTCTCTTTTAAATAATTTGGAGTGGAATTCCAGAGTGAAGGGGCAGTAACCGAGAAAATGTTAGAGCACAGAGTGTTAATGTGCCTTAGGGAAGGAATGGCAAGCAAGTTCTGAGAAACCCTAGCCGATGTTCTTATAGTAGGGCGGCAGTTTTTTTCTGCCCTCGCTCAATAAAATGTGCTTCTTATTCTGGAAGGTGGTCAGCTGCTTCAGGTCTGAGTGTTCTGTGTGGATATCCGCCATCTTGCTAAGAAAGATCTCCTATAATCTATAATACTGCGTGCATCTAAAATAAATACCCCTGACCTACTCATATTCCTATGCTATCACAAAGATACTGTCAGCCAAACACATGCTCTCAATCTCGTACTTATAACATGTAATACATAGCATATCACAGATTATTGAATGCTGGTATACAGTTTTGATCTTTTTTCAGTTTCTAAATGTTTCAAATGTGCAGTGATTGAGAGCATGAGATACTGACCAGTCGGGGTAGACCCACATTATGTGGTCTTTAACATCTACCATTTTCTCTGAATTCTGGAGAGCTTATATGGCACAAGGTAAATAAAGAGGTATGCTGGCTCCCTCGAACTAAGGGATTTAAATATAAGCAGGAGAATCTTGTAGGTAATACGATATGAGAGTGAAAACCAGTGAGCAACCTTAAGGTATGGAGTCATATGGTCAAATTTTCCAATGTTATGTATGAGCCTAATAGCCGTGTTCTGTATCAACTGCAAACGCCGAATTTTACAAAATACCCATTAGCAGCCAAAATATCCCTTTAAATGATAAGAGATATTCAGGCAAATTGATATTTTACAGCTATTCATCTACTGGAGGCACACATCTCCTGGGTCGAATTGACTCGGTTAAACTTTTCCTTTTGCCAGGCTTCTCGCTCTCTAAGAAGGCTACTGATGCCCCGGGGTTTTGCTTTCTTTCCCTCTTGTTGGAGTCTAGGGCATATAAATATATTAAAGAAGCATCAACGTTCAATTGAGCTGAGGGCCTTTTTTAATTCCAATTCAACTAAAATGTCTCCAAGCTGAGTTTTGAAGTCTTGCTCTGTCTGAGCAAGTAATTGTCAGGGGTTAGAGAAGTGTTCTTACAGCCCATAATGTTGCCTGAGGTATAAGAAAAAAATAAATGATTTTAGACAAGGTTTATTTTATGAACCTGAGCAGAACACAATATTACAGCCATCAGATACTGATATAAGAATATTGCATTAACATGGAAAAACAGGAGGCTAGTTGGGTCGATCCACCACACTTGTTTACAAATTTTGCAATCCTGTTCTTGTGGAGGGTAGTGAAAGGCTGATAGGGCTGTTTTAGAAAGACAGCATAGACACTTATGTGCCTTTATAAAATATCCTTGCACAACCTGAGGACATATGGGGGAATTCTATATCATATGGTGCTGAATAAGAACATAAGAATTGCCATACAGGGACAGACCAAAGGTCCAACAAGCCCAGTATCCGGTTTCCAACAATGGCCAACCCAGGTTCCAAATACCTTGCTAGATCCCAAGTAGAAAAACAGATTTTATGCTGCTCATCCTAGTAATAAGCAGTGGATTTCCCCATGCCATTTCAATAATGGCCTATGGACTTCTCTTTCAGGAAATTATCCAACCCTTTTTTAAACCCTGCTAAGCTAACTGATTTTACCACATTATCTGGCAACGAATTCCACAGTTTAATTACATGTTGTGTGAATAAATATTTTCTCCAGTTTGTTTTAAATCTATTACTTATGTAGTAGCTTCATTGTATGTTCCCTAGTCCTAGTATTTTTGGAAAGAGTGAAAAAGCTATTCCCATCTATCCTTTACAGTCCACTCATTATTTTTATCATTTTTGTCGCCCTTCTCTGTACCTTTTCTAATTCCGCCATATGTTTTTGTGAGATATGGTGACCAGAACTGCACACAGTATTCAAGGTGTGGACGTACCATAGAGTGATACAAGGGCTTGTGTCAAATTTCCATCACTGAAAAATGTTCGAATGGATGCAAGGTTCCAAAAAGGGGCAGAAATGGTAGATCTGTGTGAAAATACACGTATGTATCCATTTATAGAATAGTGTCTGTTTCTACATGGATCTGCAAATGGAGCATAATGATGGAGAGACATGGGCAGGTCAGAGGTATTCCTTGAAGATGCACACAGTGTTATTCAATAGTGCAGATCCATGACCAACTTGCGTATCGGGATTTATTCCTATTTCAGTCGGTGTAAATTCTCATACCCAAATTTGAGCATGGCTAGGCCCTATTCTATAAAGGGAACCTATTCTAGAATGCCCTTTATAGAATACTGTCCAGCACTGATTATTTTCAGCACCAATTTTTGAAGAAGTGCAATAAGTTCGTTAGGCACGATCTCCCTTTGCAGAAATCATGTTGGCTGGTTATCAGAAGTTTGTTTCTTTCAAAATGTTCATCGATGTTTTCTTTTATCAGTGCTTCCACCATTTTCCCCAGAACTGAGGTCAGACTCACCGGTCTGTAGTTTCCCGGGTCACCTCTTGATCCCTTTTTAAAGATGGGCGTAACATTGGCTATCTTCCAGTCCTCCAGGAGCATGCCTGTTTTCAGGGATAGATTGCAAATTTGCTGCAGTAGTTCCGCTATCTCCTCCTTTAATTCCTTCAGAACCCTTGGATGGATTCCGTCCGGACCCGGGGATTTGTCAATTTTTTGTTTTTCTATCTGCCTGCGTACATCTTCAAGGCTCACTTCCATGGATGTTAATTTTTCTGCTTGATTTCCATTGAAGAATTGTTCAGGTTCCGATATGTTGGATGTGTCTTCGTTTGTGAATATAGACAAAAAGAACATGTTAAGTCTTTCTGCCACTTCTTTCTCCTCCTTCACCACTCCCTTCCTGTCTCCATCATCCAGCGGTCCCACCTCCTCCCTAGCCGGTTGCTTCCCTTTAACATATCTAAAGAACGGTTTGAAATTTTGTGCTTCCCTGGCTAGCCTCTCTTCATACTCTCTTTTGGCTTTTCGAACCACTCGGTGACATTCTTTTTGATACTTCCTGTGCTCTTTCCAGTTCCCCTCAGTTTTGTCCTTTTTCCATTTCCTGAATTAATTTTTCTTATTGCCTATCACTTCCTTCACTATTTTAGTTATCCACGTTGGGTCTTTTGTTCGACTCTTTTTGCACCCCTTTCTGAATCTGGGGATATACAGATTTTGTGCCTCGCTCACTGTGTTTTTGAGAAAAGACCAGGCATGTTCTACCGTTTGCCATTTTTTGGAAGTGTTCCTAAGTTTCTTCCTTACCATTTCCCTCATTGCTTCGTAGTTTCCTTTCCTGAAGTTGAAAGTTGTCGCTATGGTTCTCTTTCCTTTCGGTATTCCTACCTCAACCTTGAACTTGATCATGTTATGATCGCTGTTTCCCATTGGTCCCACTACCTCTACTTCCTTTGCAGGTCCCCTTAACCCATTTAGGATTAGATCCAGAGTGGCATTTCCTCTCGTTGGTTCTTTAACAAGCTGCTCCATGAAACAATCTTGTATAGCCTCCAGGAATTCTGTCTCCCTAGCACATTTTGAGCTTCCAAGACTCCAGCCTATCCCGGGGTAGTTGAAGTCTCCCATAATAACCGTGTTACCATTTTTGCATTCTCGCTTCATCTCGGCTTCCATTTCTTCATCGATATCTCCGGTTTGCCCGGGTGGACGATAGTATAGGCCCATCTTTATTTCAGGCCTTTTCCATCCCGATATTTTAACCCATAGCGATTCCAGCTTGTTGGTCGTCTCTGCTGTGTCCATTTAGTCAGTGCAGAGGCCCATATTTTGCTCTAACTAGAACACTTGTGGTGGAGCACTCTAAAATCTAACAAAAACATACTGTACCTACATATAGGTGACACCTACAGGCATAAGGACTATTGCTGTGGTATACGGTTGGGTACAGTGGGTTTTGGAGGGTTCCTCATAAAATGTAAGGGGGTAATGGTGAGATGTGCACCTGATACCTTTTATGTGAAGTCCCATTGCTTTGCTGGGATATCTGTGTGGCCAGTTTATTAAGAATGCTGGCCCATTTCCCGTGCATGGCTTAATGGCTTGTTTTGGTGCGCTTTTCCTTAGACCCTTTTTTTTTTTTTAATGCTCTAAGATAAATGCACTGAGCTCAAAAATGTCTATCCAATCATGTCCATTTTCAAAATAAAAAGTTGGACATTTTTGAAAATGGACCAATGATTATACTGAGGTTTCCTTCAGCTGAACAGCTGTTTCAGCTGATTTAGATACAATTGGAACCAGTCTGAGGTCCTTTCACCCCAAGATAAGCAATATCTGCTATAACAGAAAAAGTTTTCAGACAAAAGATTTTTCTATAATCAACTGAACAATATTTGGTCTTGTATTTCATTTTTTGGTTCAATTGATATTGTATTTATATAATTACTATTTTTATCATTTTTGAAAATGGCCATTTACTGGATTTTTGGACATTTTTCCTTAGATGTCAAATATTGGATTTATTTATTTATTTAATTAAAACATAAGCACATAAGAATTGCTGCTGCTGGGTCAGTCCAGTGGTCCATTGTGCCCATTAGCGGCGGCCCTTAGGTCAAAGCCCGTTGCTCTTACTGAGTCTAGCCTTATCTGCGTACGTTCTGGTTCAGCAGGTCTAACTTTGTCTTGAATCCCTGGAGGGATTTTCCCCTATAACGGTGCCCAGGAAGCAATCGCCTACAGCATCCAGGAACTTGGTCTTCCTACTGCAGCTGGATGTGCCTAGGCTCCAGTCTATCCCCAGATAATTGAAGTCACCCATGATAAGTACATTGCCTCCCTTGCAGTTGCGTTTAATCTCATCCGTCATTTCTCCATCAGTTTCTTCGGACTGCCCTGGGGGTCGGTAGTAGATGCCTTTCTTCGTTTCTGTTCCATTTGTTCCCAGAATTTTGGCCCATAGAGACTCTACCTTTATCCAAGGTGGCTTATAAGGTTCCATACACAATAAAATTGCAAAGTAAAAAGTTTCCATACAGAAAATCAAAAATAAAAAGACATACATTAACCCCTTCTTTTATTAAACTGTGATAGCAGTTTTTAGCGCAGTGAGCCACGTTGAATGGCCCTTGCTGCTCCCGCCGCTCATAGAGTTCCTTTGAGTGTCAGGAGCAGCACGGGCCATTCAGCGCGGCTCTCTACACTACAAACTGCTAGTGCAGTTAAATAGAAGAGGGGGTAAGTAGAGGAAATACAGAGTTACAATAGTCTATCTGCATAGTCACAATATGAATGCATTCAAACTGTTCTTGAGTACCATCGTTCTTCACTTTAACCAACCATTTACATGTTCAAACCTAATTCAAACCCCTGTTATGCATTCACTTTAAAAAAAACTTGAACAAATAGGTAGGTTTTAAGCACCTTCCTGAATTGCAGGAGGTTTTTGGAGATTTAGATGGCATATTGAAAATGCCCCAGTACATCGTTTCTCAGTCTTTTGCAATTGTTTTATCTTGTTCACCCTACATTTCCCTGTTGAACAGTGCATTTTCTTTTAGCTTCTTCCATAGGCCTGGAGAATAAATGAAAACTCCTTCCTGATGCAAGCATTCTAGAATTTCATCATGGTTTTGAATGCATTCACTGATTCAGTTAGCTGTGCCAGAATTTTGTCTTCCCTTTGACTTTCAGGATTCCCTTAGAAACGAGGCAAGTAAGAAATGACATATCAGTGAGCCATTGCTGTTCAGTGTACTCCTGGGAGTGTTGGCTTTTTCTTTAAACTATATTTTTAATTCTAGAAGGAATTCATGGACATGTTCCAATACTTTCCCCTTGCTGAGCCACGAAACCTCAGACTGCAAACTAAGGACTAGTCCAGACAAGAGCGCCTTCATCAGCCTTTGGTCCCGTACTTTGGCCAGGATTAAGCTGTCAATTTTAATAACCACATCAATTACATGCTTAGAACTGAACACTTTTCTACACAAATCCTGCAAATTGATCATTTGGTAGTAGCAAAGAAAACAGAGGCAAGTCAGAACTGTAGCTCGTTGTCATACACTTGGGAAATGCATCGCTGGGCAATGACGAGGTTTGAAGGGGATCCTTACAATTTTGCCAGATAGTGGAAGATGATTGGAAGCAGTTTTACTTTCTCTTCCATCCACAGAAGGGGCCTAAGGTTACTGAGCTGATTCCAGTTGGCCTAGGTGTCTCAGGCCCCACCTGTGGGCGGGGTTTGAGCCGCCTGGGCCAATCAGGCCCTATGGCCAGCCATTTGAGGGATGGCTGGCTTGCCGTATGGACGGGCTTGGGACCTGTCCATCCGTCCAACATTTTTCAGGTACGGGGGTGACAGAGGTAGGGGTCATAGGGTTGACGGGAGGGTCTCACGGGTCGGCCAGTGGGGGGAGGTTTTTAGCAGGCCGATCGGGGGTTCGGGGGGTGGTTATGGGGGGTTATGTTGGGGCAGGAGGGCCTGGGATCCCTCCTGCCTGGATCTTAGAGGGCATGGGGGATAGGGTGGTCGCCTGGGCAGGATGGGTTGGGCTCCCTCCTGCTCGATCTTGTAGGGGGGGGTCACATGGCCAGGAGGGCTTGAGCTCCCTCTTGCCCCGATCATAATCAGTGGGGAGGGGGGGGGGGGGGTCACAGATCGGCAGGGCCAGGAGGGCTTGAGATCTCTCCTGGCCCGATCGGATTGGGGGAGGGATGGATCGCAGCAGGAGAGATGGGTCATCTCTCCTGTCGCTTTGGCGATTTGAAGTGCCACGTTTGGCGGCACTTGGTGGTATTGCTATTGTGGCAGGGGAGATGTGGCATCTCTCCTGCCATGATGGTTGCGGTGGGGGGTGGGTAGGTTGCTGGGCCGCTGAGCTGATCGCGCCAGCTGCCATCAGCTCAGCGGCCCTTTTTTCGGCACTTATATCTGTTTTGACTTGTTCTAACTCAAAACGTATAAGTGCCGACTAGGCAACCTGCCTAAACTTTTGGTTATACCTGCTGTACGCCTATGTCTAGGTTGGCCCACCTCCCGCCCTTTCCACTCCTCTAAAAACTCTTTTCGCTTTATGCATTTAAAGGCAGGGGAAAGGCCTAAGCTGGTTTTAGATACGTCTAAAACCAGCTTTGATTATGGGTTCTTAGACGATCAGGCTTTTTGATCATCCAAGTACCCATTTAGGGCACTTTTTAGACATTTTTTTTTTTTTCCGATTATGAGCTAAAAATTATGGGCTAAAAATGTAAAAAAGGGAGATAAAAATTTTTTCAAATATAATAGTGAAAGGAGGAAGATAAAAAATGGAATTGCTAGGCTAAAAGATGCTGGGAACAAATATGTGGAGAGTGATGAGGAGAAAGCAAATGTGCTAAACAAATACTTCTGTTCTGTGTTCACAGAAGAAAATCCTGGAGAAGGACCGAGATTGTCTGGCAAAGTTACACGAGAAAATGGAGTTGATTCTGCGCCGTTCACGGAGGAGGGTGTTTATGAGCAACTTGAAAAACTGAAGGTGGACAAAGCGATGGGACCAGACGGGATCCATCACAGGATACTAAGGGAGCTCAGAGAGGTTCTGGCGAGTCCTATTAAAGATTTGTTCAACAAATCTCTGGAGACGGGAGTGATTCCTGGGGATTGGAGGAGAGCGGATATGGTCCCTATTCATAAAAGTGGTCACAGGGATGAAGCAGGAAACTACAGGCCGGTGAGCCTCACTTCAGTTGTTGGAAAAATAATGGAAGTGTTGCTGAAAGAAAGGATAGTGTACTTCCTTGAATCTAATGGGTTACAGGATCCGAGGCAACATGGCTTTACAAAAGGTAAATCATGCCAAACGAACCTGATTGAATTTTTTGATTGGGTGACCAGAGAGCTGGATCGAGGACATATGCTAGATGTAATTTACTTGGATTTCAGCAAAGCCTTTGATACAGTTCCTCATAGGAGGCTGTTGAACAAACTTGAAGGGCTGAAGTTAGGACCCAAAGTGGTGAACTGGGTCAGAAACTGGCTGTCGGACAGACGCCAGAGGGTGGTGGTTAATGGAAGTCGCTCGAAGGAAGGAAAGGTGAGTAGTGGAGTCCCTCAGGGTTCGGTGCTGGGGCCAATCCTGTTCAATATGTATGTGAGTGACATTGCTGTAGAGTTAGAAGGAAAAGTGTGCCTTTTTGCAGATGATACCAAGATTTGTAACAGAGTAGACACCGAAGAGGGAGTGGAAAATATGAAAAAGGATCTGCAAAAGTTAGAGGAATGGTCTAATGCCTGGCAACTAAAATTCAATGCAAAGAAATGCAGAGTAATGCATTTGGGGATTAATAATAGGAAGGAACTGTATATGCTGGGAGGAGAGAAGCTGATATGCACGGACGGGGAGAGGGACCTTGGGGTGATAGTGTCCAAAGATCTAAAGGCGAAAAAACAGTGTGACAAGGCAGTGGCTGCTGCCAGAAGGATGCTGTGCTGTATAAAGAGAGGCGTAGTCAGTAGAAGGAAGAAGGTGTTGATGCCCCTGTACAGGTCATTGGTGAGGCCCCACTTGGAGTATTGTGTTCAGTTTTGGAGACCGTATCTGGCGAAAGACGTAAGAAGACTTGAGGCGGTCCAGAGGAGGGCGACGAAAATGATAGGAGGCTTGCACTAGAAGACGTATGAGGAGAGACTGGAAGCCCTGAATATGTATACCCTAGAGGAAAGGAGAGACAGGGGAGATATGATTCAGACGTTCAAATACTTGAAGGGTATTAACGTAGAACAAAAACTTTTCCAGAGAAAGGAAAATGGTAAAACCAGAGGACATAATTTGAGGTTGAGGGGTGGTAGATTCAGGGGCAATGTTAGGAAATTCTACTTTACGGAGAGGGTAGTGGATGCCTGGAATGCGCTCCCGAGAGAGGTGGTGGAGAGTAAAACTGTGACTGAGTTCAAAGAAGCATGGGATGAACACAGAAGATTTAGAATCAGAAAATAATATTAAATATTGAACTAGGCCAGTTACTGGGCAGACTTGCACGGTCTGTGTCGGTGTATGGCCGTTTAGTGAAGGATGGGCAGGGGAGGGCTTCAATGGCTGGGAGGGTGTAGATGGGCTGGAGTAAGTCTTAACAGAGATTTTGGCAGTTTGAACCCAAGCACAGTACCGGGTAAAGCTTTGGATTCTTGCCCAGAAATAGCTAAGAAGAAAAATTAAAAAAAATAAAATAAAATAAAATTTTTTTTAAATTGAATCAGGTTGGGCAGACTGGATGGACCATGCGGTCTTTATCTGCCATCATCTACTATGTTACTATGAGCCCCTTACTGTCCTGTAAATGTTTATATGGGATTTTGTCTTTCCATCTTGTTGGATGAATTTGAAAAAAGGTTTTAATAATGCGACTGTTAATGTTTTATTGTGTTTGTTCTGTCGAAACATGTTTTAGTATTTTTAATATGTATGCATGTAATTTTGTAAACCGCATGTAGTATTTATGCGGTATATAAAATTTTAAATAAATTTACAAATCTACGTGTGAGTGCCACCAGTTAAGTAAGGAGGCTACAGTTTTAATGTGGTTTAATTATGGAGGTGGACATAAACTACATGGGATTAAGGAAAATCACACCCTTAAGCCTTCCTGGTCAAAAAAAGCATTTAAAAAAATATTATACTGTACCTTCTGTTGAGCAGCTGTAAAGGTCATGCTATTTTATCACAGGGCTCCATTTTATGCAATAAGACCCTGGGCTAAAACAAGATTTGTGGTAAAATAATTTGTCTCAGCTTAGCCCATGTTGAAACTTCCCCACTTATGTCTTCCCTTTTATTGCTCTCTTACTATCCCTTCCCTGTATCCAGAATATGCCCTCCATTTCCATATGCCCCTGAGTCCATCATCTCATCTCTCTCTCAATTGCTACCTCCCGTATCCAGAATCTACACTTTCGCTAGCCTTTCCAATTTTCATCATATCCTTTCCATTTTCCTATACCACCGTGTCCAACATTTCTCCTCCATCTCTGTGTTTCCCTTCATGTTTAGCTATCATGTTCAGCCAACATGATCAACCAACATGATGGCAGATAAAGGCCCTTGACAGGGAGGATGGATGAGAATACCACCTGCACACCTGACTGCTTTACTTTCTCTCCCAGAGCCACAAATTCACTTTTGTTACATTTGCAGGGGTATCTAGCAGTATCAGTGCCAACTTGGATGAGCAACATCGGATAATACGGAGGAGGATACCGCTAAAATACCAGAAGCAGTGAAAGTGTTTAGTGGAGTAATAGAAGACAGCCTCACCACAGTTGAAGTGGAGTTGGACCAGATATACTACCAGATCGACAAACTTAAAAGTGACAAATCCCCTGGACCGGATGGAATTCACCCAAGAGTTTTAAAGGAATTGAAGGTTGAAATCGGAGAGCTATTGCAAAAACTTGCCAATCTGACAATCAGAACTGGACAGATACCAGAGGACTGGAAGATAGCGAATGTCACGCCAATTTTCAAAAAAGGATCGAGAGGGGAACCGGGCAACTACAGACCTGTGAGTCTTACGTCTGTCCCTGGAAAGATGATTGAAGCACTGATCAAGGATAGCATAGTCCGGCACCTAGATACACACGACTTGATGAAACCCAGTCAACATGGGTTCAGGAAAGGGAAATCATGTTTAAACGAATTTACTTCAATTTTTCGAGACCGTGAACAAGCAAATTGATAGTGGAATGCCGGTGGACATAATATATTTGGACTTCCAGAAAGCATTCGACAAAGTTCCACATGAAAGGCTTCTCAGGAAACTACAAAGCCATGGAATAGAGGGAGATATACAAAGGTGGATAGGCAAATGGTTGGAAAACAGAAAGCAGAGAGTGGGCATAAATGGGAAGTTCTCAGACTGGGAGAAAGTGACTAGTGGTGTGCCCCAGGGCTCAGTGCTTGGGCCAATCCTATTTAATATTTATATCAATGACCTGGAAGACGGAATATCCAGTGAGATCATTAAGTTTGCAGACGACACAAAGCTATGCCGGGCAATCAGATCGCAGGAGGATAGCGAGGAACTCCAGAGCGACTTGTATCAGTTAGAGAAATGGGCAGAGCAATGGCAGATGAAGTTCAACGTGGAGAAATGCAAAGTAATGCATTTAGGTAGTAAGAATAAGGAATACGAGTATAGAATGTCAGGCGCAACTCTGGGTAAGAGCGAACAAGAAAAGGACCTGGGTGTACTGATAGATAGGACCCTGAAGCCGTCGGCACAATGCGCGGCAGCGGCAAAGAAAGCAAACAGAATGTTAGGCATGATAAAGAAAGGAATCACGAGTAGATCGGAGAAAGTCATAATGCCGCTTTATAGAGCAATGGTCAGACCACACTTGGAATACTGCGTCCAACATTGGTCTCCCAACCTAAAGAAGGACATAAAACTGTTGGAGAGGGTGCAGAGACGAGCAACGAAGTTAATAAGAGGTATGGAGAACTTGGAATATGAGGAACGACTCAAGAAACTGGGACTGTTCTCCCTTGAGAAGAGGAGGCTGCGAGGGGACATGATCGAGACGTTCAAAATGCTGAAAGGCATCGATAAAATAGAGCAGGAAAATAAATTATTTACATTGTCCAACGCGACACGGACAAGAGGACATGGTTTGAAGCTAAGGGGGGACAAGTCCAGGACAAATGTCAGGAAGTACTGTTTTACGCAGCGAGTGATAGACGCCTGGAATGCTCTCCCAAAGGAGGTTATTAAGGAATCCACTGTACTGGGATTCAAAGGCAAATTAGATGCACATCTCCTTATGAGAGGCATAGAGGGATATGGGTGACTAAAACTACATCAGGTGCATACCTGACTGGGCCTCCGCGTGTGCGGATCGCCGGACTTGATGGATCATGTGTCTGATCCGGAGATGGCAGTTCTTATGTTCTTATGTTCTTAATAGTCATCAGGTTTGATGAGTCTTAGCAATTTCTCCATAACATCTTGGATTTTGGTACCAGGCAGATAGCATATCTCCCAGGACATCATGTCTGGTCTGCAAATGGATGCTTCTGTACCCCTCCAAAGAGAATCACAAACCACCACTACCTTATGTCTCCTAGTAGTCATGGATCTAGCGATTTTGGGGATTTCAAGCTTTGGTCCTTCTTCTCCCTGGGATGCTCTCATCTCCTCCACTTCCAGAGCAGCATACCAGTTCTTCATCTCCTCTCCATCTATGTGCCCCATCTCCTTTGCCCCTGTATTCAACAATTCATGTACCTTTCATCTTCATATGCCCCTACACACTGTATCCCTTATCTTCCTTCCATCTTCTTATATAATGTATGTCCAAAATGTCCTCTCTATCTCCCAGTTCCCATGTGTCCACCATAAGAATATAAAAACATATGCCATATTGGGACCTAAGGCCCTTCCTAGGTGCCTGAACCAACCAGAGTCTTAGGCCCTCCTACCAGTGCATCCCAGGGTACACTTGGAAGGGGAAGGCCTGCCATTTTGAAGAGGAAGGCCTGCTGGCAGGAGGGAGCAGGCATCCTTCCTGTCGATTTTCCATTCAAAGGTATATGGGGTATGTGTGTGGATGTTGGGGTTGTGTGGAGGATATTGGGCTTGGCAGGAAGTGGCACCTTTTGGAGGGGTGCTGGGGGAGATCGATGGGTGGGAAGGATGGAGAAAGGAATTGGGGATCTCCCTGCTGGTTCAGCTAATCATGGCAGGGGAATCCCCATTCAGCTGAGCGGGTAGGACTCCCTAAAGCTGCTGTTTTGGGGTGTCATGCCACTCAGCTGAACGGGGATTTCCCTGCTGCAATCAGCTAATGGCAAGCTGTGGACAAAGAAAGGCACCGTAAATGTAGGCTAGGGTTTTTCAGGCCTACATTTCTGGTGCCTATCTTTGGATGAATTGCTTATATGTAGGTGCTTGAGGTGCAATTCTCTGATCAGCACTGTTGTGTGATTGACACCATCGGAAAAATACAGAACAAAAAAGTGGAAAATCGCTGCACTTATGCCCGGATTCTGCACCTATGAATAATGGCACCAGTCACATTCCCAGCTCCCTTTTTGAACAGGAGGGGCTAGTAGAGTAAGAAGATTCTGTGACAAAGTTGAACTGCCTTGAAGTAATCAACTGTAAGTGTTTATTCTTTGTTTCTTGTTATTAAAGAAAGTTGTTCAAGAACTACAGAGTCTGGCTGATAACACTAAGATTACAGAAGTAAGGGTTAACTGAATAGGAGCTTCATACAACTTCCAATATAACTCAGAGTGAGTTCAATAGTATTTGGCCATTCAGAGGAGTCCTGCTTTCAGTACAAAGCCAGAGAGAATCTATGATAAAAATTGTTCAGGGAAGCTATAAACTGTCCAGTAAAGCTATAGTCAGCACACTCTGGCATTAGAAATAAGACATATAAGCTAACGTATCTAATTTTTCGAAAGATGGTAAAATCTGTTCTGTTCTTTTTGAAGAATATCTGTGCCAGGGATCTTGATATAAGACTATCTGCCCCTTTTATCAAGCCGCACTAGAGGCTTTTAGCGTGGGCCAGCGCAGTAAATGTTCTGAGGTTCAAAGAATTCCTATGAGTGTTGGAACACTTACCTGGCCGGCCTGCACTAAAAACCTCTAGACATAACTTGATAAAAGGGAGGGGGCGTGAGGGGGGGGGTACAACTAGATAATGAATTATGATTGCTGAGTTAATTTCTAAATTGTTCCTGGTTGTTCTATCTTCTTGAATTTGTAATCTGTGTTGAGGTGTGTAGGCATTACGTGGAATATAAGAATCAAATCAAATTGAATCAAGTTTTGTTTGTTGATATCCACATTAGTCCACTTTTTCTTCTTTTTTGTTTTTTCCTTTCCCCATGCTAACTTTATGTTTTTATTCCTGCATTTTTTCTGTCTTTCCATACTTCTCTTCCACCACCCTCTCTCTACCTGTCTGTCATCCTCCCCTTCTTCCCCTCTCTCCTCCCTCCTTCTCTCCCTATTCTTCTTTTCTTTCCCTTTCCTCTTTTTCTTTTCCTCTCTTTTTTCTTCCTTCCTTTGCTATTCACAGGCTCATTGTCATCTTTTTTGTAATGTTATCTGTTGCTTTTGCTGTATATCCCTGATTAAGTTATGGTTCTACTTTTGGTGGTCCTTAACATCTGTGTTTATACATAGCGACACATTTTCAGGTACTGTACATCAATTGCTTCCTGTTCATTTTGTTCATTTCTAATATATGTATTCATTTAAAAAAAAATCTTGGTTTAAGTATACTATATATAAAGCTATATTTTTGTTCTGACTACCCTCTTCTTTTGGAGATCTTTCATTTGTTTATATTTTGCTTACTCAAATTTGAGTGCTAGTCAGAAATTTGGGCATCCAACTTTATAGAATCCAGGGGTGTCTATATATACAGTATGGCCCTGATTCTACAAAGTGCGTCCCGATTTTAGGCAGCTGTAGGCATCCTACAGCTGTCTAATCAGCCAATCGGGATGCACGTTTTTTTAAAAAATGCTCCACAGGCAGGCCGCCTATATTGAAGGCGCCTCCGGGAGCCTAGGGAGGCCCGCAAGACGCCTAAGCTCGCCTAAGGGCCTTAGGCGGGCCTTAGGCGAACCTAGGCAGCCTAGTAGAGGAAGAGACGCTTAAAATGTAGGCCAGAAAAATGCTGGTCTACATTGTAAGTAGACGCAGCCGCTATACTTATCGCGGCAAGAGATCTCCCTGCTGCAATAAGTATAGCGGCCGCAGCCGCCTCTCCCATCACCGGCAGGAGGATGCCCAACTCCTCCTGCCGGAACCCCTCCCCCCAAACTGATAATCGCCGGCAGGAGGATGCCCAACTCCTCCTGCCGGAACTCCCCGGAACCCCCCGGACCCTCCTCCCCCCCAAACTGGTAATCGCCGGCAGGAGGATCCCCAACTCCTCCTGCCAGAAAGCCGGACCCCCTCTGGACCCCCCATGCTAACGATGACCCCCCCAACTAACCTCCTTCTCCAACTAACCTTTAAATGTTGGTCGGCTGGACAGGTCTTGCTGCCGTCCAGCCGACAGGACCGCCTCGTTGAAATGAGACGGGCCCGCCCCTTCCCCGGCTCATCCCCACTAAATCTAAGGCCTGATTGGTCCAGGCTCTAGAAGCCTGGACCAATCAGGCCTTAGGCATAGCGGGTCTGCCCATCTCCACTAATCCTAAGGCCTGATTGGCCCAGGTGCCATAGACATGGGTTGGGGAAGTCACTTCTTATCCCTGGAATTGGTATTATGGAATCTTGCTACTTTCAGGACATTGCCAGATACTTGTGTTCTGGATTGGCCACTGTTGGTTTGATTCAGTAGGGCAACTCTTGTTCATACTATGTAACTGTGAAATACATATCTGCAAGTTTAGGTCAATATTCAACAATGTGACCCTCCTGCACTGCAACAGTAATTGATAACAGGCAATTGTTTCAGTTCATGAAGCCCACTCTAATACATCCATTCTAGCTGTCTCGACGTCTTAAGTCCCGACAAGGCCATATTGTTTTTTGTTTTTTTAATAAATTTTTCATTCATTACATTGCAAACATAATGAATAAAGAAAAAAGGAAGTTGTTACAATAAGATAAAGGAAAAACACATCATTTCAATATTTCCTTTCAAGCCCACATCAATGAAGTGCCACACTAAAACTTAAAAAAGAAAATAATAGGTAAACAATTGAGTGAAATATGAGTCCAAAAAATAGACCCAGATTCAATCAAACATATCTAGGGCAAAATTACATTTATTTCTCAAATATCTGTTGTAGGTAAACAGTAATTATTTCATTTCTCTAGCAAGAAGAAATTGTTACAACTGAGTTGGATCCCAGAGGGCCATATTGTTTTGCCAACCAGGCTTCTTCAGGGAACTAATATATCAAAAACAGGAGAAATCACCTTCTCACACCAGAGAAACCAAAAAGACAGTGAAGGCGACCTCTGGATGCTAAAGTGCTTTATTCATTCAAATAGAGACTCAACACATATGTGTTTTGGCCAAAATGACCTGCATCAAGAATCTGCAGTTCAAAAAATCCCACTGCTGCTTCTTGTGATCTTGGGCAAATCCTCCATTGTTTCATGTAAAAAAATAGAGTGTGAGTCCTCCAGGGACAGGGAAATATCTATTAACATAGTAACATAGTAAATGACGGCAGATAAAGTCCTAAATGGCCCATCTAATCTGCTCAAACATACACTCTATAATTTAACGATTTAATTTAAATTGCTCTTTTTGTTAGATATTTCTAGAAAAGATGTGAACAAATTCTACATAATAATAAATAAATAAAATACATATTAAGTGACATGGTCCTTTATGGGAACTTTACTGTATGTATACAATATTTTGTAGTCAAGATAGGAGAGAACCATTGCTTGCAATGACCTGCCCGAAATCAGCATGCGAAAGCAAAGCATGAATTTGCCTCACCAGACACATTTATTTATTTATTTAAAAATATATACAGACCTCCTAAACCTAGGTGGTTTCCAAACAACCATGCACAATAACAGATTACAAAACTAGACATTAAAAAAACACAGAATAATTATCTCTTCAAAGCAATAAAAAGTATACAGTGTACCAACTCCCTACTAGACATTGCACAATACAGTCATAGAGAGCTGAGTCTTCAATACTTTTTTGAAGTTCAGCCTGTTAGGAGAAGGAGTGGCTCACTGGTAGAGCTGTTGTCTCTGCACACAGGTTGTGAGATCAAATCCCATTGCTGTTCCTTGTGACCCTAGGCAACTCACTTAATCCTCCAGCATCATCAGCTTTGACTGCCAAAGTCATAAAAAGGCAGTATACCAGTCCTCTTTCATTTCCCTTAGCATACAGATTTCTAAATATCATCCATACATTTGCAACTATCTCAGGATTGTTTCACTTCGTATATATCTGGAACCTCGTATCATGTGAGCTAAATCTAACCTGCAGTTATCACTCTTGTTGATGTCCATGACTCCCAGGAAAAATTTATAAAATCTGCTGCCATACCACTCCAAGCTCCAATTGACCTAGGTTGTGGAAGACGAGAATCAGACTCGTCTGCCCATTGTTACCTGTTCTTTGTTTTAGTGTTGAAACTATATGACTTATAAGATGAGTCCAATTTTGGATTGAAAAGGCTCTATTATTTGAAAATTCCATGTTCCCCCAATATGAAGCTTACTGAGTGAAGCATAATAGAACTTTTTGAAATCCTCTTCCTAAAAGTAAGTGGTTGACTATTGTGGCCAGACCAGGCCCCAGGTGAGTGGGAAACCCCGGCTCGGACCGCAGGTAAGATTTTCAGTGCGCCTTTTATATGGCTGGTGTAAGGAAAACCCGGACACTGGATTTCTTACAAACAAAACTTCATCGGGTTTATTAAGACAAAAGAAAAAAAATCCCCAAAACAGACAGTTGTTTCTCACAGGCACCAATTATGCAGTTCCTTCCCCTTAAGTCCAGTACACTCTGTCTGTGCTGAAGTTCAAGGACTGGACAGTCCTTGTCAGCAAAGAAAAGATAAACCAAAATCAAACCCGCTTTTCAGCTCAAATGCCCAATACTCCCTCCTTAGGGCAGCTGGCTTCTATTAGCACCAATTCTTGCCAGCACTAGCTGAGAACTACAGGTGCCAGTCCTTCTTCCCAACACTTTTCCCAACAAAAAGACAAAAATGTTTTCTCTGCCACTGCTTTTCCTCTCCAGCAATGAGTTCCCTCTAAGGACTTTCACAGGCTTTGCAGGCTGTGTGAAGTAGAGGTCTGCACGGGAACGGGGATCGAGGGAATCCCGCAGGTCCCGCAGGGATCCCGTGGGTTTCCCCCCTGGCCCACGGGACTCCCACGGGGACGCCCCCCTGACCCACGGGACTCCCATGGGGATGAAAACAGGCCTACCTAAATTCTGGTGATGCAGGTATGCAGCTTACAAGTCCGGTGTTGCGGCGGAAACAGCCATGCTGAGCAGTGAGCTCAGCACGTACACAGCTGAAAGTCTTGCTTGCTGATTGGTCCGGCATCACGGCGGGGCGGGGCCGCCGGACCAATCAGCAAGCAAGGCTTTCAGCTTTGTACGTGCTGAGCTCACTGCTCAGCATGGCTGTTTCCCGCCGTGACGCCGGACTTGTAAGCTGCGTGCCTGCATCGCCAGAATTTAGGTAGGCCTGCTTTCATCCCCGTGGGAGTCCCGTGCTCTATGGCTGCAAGTCTCCTTACTCTGGGGCACCAGACCTCCCTCATACAAAGGCCGGGAATGCAGAATTGGTTCCGTTCTCGGCAGGGGATGCCTTGGTAGGCTGGATTGCGTCAAGGCTCAGGTTCGGTCCTGTTCTGGGTGGAGGACACTTGTGGGGTGGGGAGGGGAGGTGAGGCGGGCTTGTTTGCGCCATCATGCAGGCTCACCACTCTGCCTCTGCCGACAAAAGCACAGTCTGTCCCATTCTAGGGGGAGAAAACTTAGCAGGGACCAGGCTGCACCACAATACTGGCTACTAGAAAGCACAATGGACTGGGGGGGGGGTCTAGCAGTGTGTGGCACCATTTGGACCCATATAGACTTGCACGGCCATTCTGATGATGACCTGAGGTCCCTTTTCATCCAGCATCTGCCCCTCCCCTCTCATTCCATCCAGCATCTGCCCCTCTGTCTCCTGCTTCTACCCAGCATCTGATCTATCTCCGCTCTTCCTCCTTTCTGCCCCCTCTGTCATCACATCCATCATCCACCATTCTTTCTCCCCCTTCCATCCAGCATCTGCCCATATTTTCCCCCTTTCAGCCCAGCATCTGCTTCATTTCTCTTTCTCCCCTTTCTATTCAGTGTCTACTTCATCTTTCTCTTTCCTCCCTTCCATCCATATCCTCCCCATCTCCTCCTTTCCATTCAATGTCTTCCTTCCCTCTCCTTTTCTTTACATCCATCATCTGTCTTTTTCTCTCTCCCCAGGCATTCCAGCTTGTCTTATCTTTCCCCTTTCATCCAGTGTGTCTGATCCCTTACCCCTTTCTATCTACAGTCTGTCTCCTCTTACCTCCTACATCCAGTATCTACCCCCTCCCACCTGACACCTCAGCCGCCGCCAGACTGATGCAAAGCCTTTCCTCTGATGTCAGCTCTGACTTCGGGGGAAGACTTCTGGGTTGACTACATATGGCGTGCTGCTGGCTGCCTCCAACCCCTGCTGTTATCTGGACTCGAATGAAGTGGTGGAAGGGAGTGCATTTTTGAACACAGAAGTCATGAACTGGGGAGAGAGGAAGGGAGGGAAAGAGATGCTGAGGTGGGGGAGGGAATAGAAAGGGAGAATAGGGTGTGGGTGTGTCAATGAGTGGGAAAGAGAGATGGTTGTGTACACACGTCAAATGGAAAAAGAGGAGAATTTTTGGTCGTAGGGAGGGAGGTACAGAATATGATAGGGAAGAAAAAAATGAGAGTGAGAAATGTGGCAAGGGAACAATGGGACAGATTGAAAGGGATGCAAGAGAGAGGAATGTTGGACAATGGTGAAGGGAATGGAGGGAGAGATGTGGCATGGTGCTGGAGAGGGGTGATAGAAGGAGAAATGTTGGGCATGGGGCTGGTGGGCAGGCACGAAAGATGAGAAAGAGATAAATGCTGGACCATGGTAGGGGGAACCAATGGACAGCAACATAAGAATTTACAGAAGATGGGAAAGTGGAAAAAAGAAACTGGGACCAACTTTATGGAAAAATAAGTCTCCAGACAACAAAGGTAAAAAACGGAATTTATTGACTAAAATATGTTAGCTTTGGGAAATATATATGGCAGATGTCTTTGTTTTGTGTTCAAAAGAAAAGGAAATGCATTTCTGGTTTTATTTCTACAGTGTTGAAGTACTTGCTGACCCTTGCTGTGACTGGTGGGGATCCCCAAGTACCGCCAGCAGAGGACCTCCTCTAGAGATGGCCAGAACTCCCCTCCACCAAGCGCAGCAGTCGCTGGCAGCATCCATGAGCCACTGAGGTGCCAGCATCTGTGACTCAGGGATGCTACTGCTGCCTGCCAAGCTTGGCAAAGGAAGTCCTCAGCTGACAGCTTGGGGGTTCTCATCAGCTGAGTATTTATATTTTATATTTACATTAGAGATTCTGGTAGAAACCCATTTACAAAGTATGTATTCTTCCCAATTAATATTTCCAAATTAATAAAGTCTCTTTGCTTATTTGTAAATGGGTCTCTATCAGAGCCTTTAATTCAGTAGCATAATTAAATAAAATAACTATTTCTGAAGTTTATAAGGAAGGGTGGGGACGGAGGGGATTCCTCACGGGGACAGGTGGGGACGGAGGGGATTCCTCGTGGGGACGGGTGGGGACGGAGGGGATTCCTCACGGGGATGGGTGGGGACGGAGGGATTCCTCGCGGGGACGGGTGGGGATGGGTGGGATTCCTCACGGGGACGGGTGGGGACGGGTGGGATTTTGGCGGGGATGGGTGGGGAGGGTGGGATTTCTGTCCCCGCGCAACTCTCTAGTGTGAAGCAAGCCTCCCTTTTCACCAAGGTCTTCAGGCCCTCCCAATTGCCACCACAGTCCTAGAGCAGCTTATAATTTCTAAATCAGGTTTCCATACATTCTTCTGGCACACCTAATTCTGCTTCAGCCTCACTGCACCATCCCCACCCTGTGCCATCAAAAACAGTGCCAGCAGAGCGTCAATCGTGCGTAGGTACCATTTAAAGAATTGTGGCTAATGGCGCCTACCACAAAATGTAGGCATCTGCAATATAGGCAAGGGTTTTACTGACCTCCACTGCAGATGCCTGAGTTCCTTTGAGAATCGCATCTAAAAATGCCTAAGGTCTTTCTGTGATGTCACTTCCTATGCGCAGCTCCCAGAAGTAGAATCAGTGGGAGAGCCTACGGAGTCGTGAAAAGCACATTTTTGACTGCCGCAAACATCTTCAACTAGAGGGAAGGGAAGGGGGCATGCTCTTGGAGGGGAGGAATGGTAAGGGGCGGGGGCAGAGAGGCGGAGGGGTGTCAGTGCCTCCACCAACATGGTGCCCTGGGCGGACCCCCCCATCATCCCCCTTACTACACCACTCGTTATTAGCGCTCAATTGTAGGCACTGGGAAAAATCTGCGATAAGCTCTGAGCTGAGTACCTTTCAAAGAATAACACGTAAAAGTTGCACTCCTGGTTGGACACGAGTACTTACACCAGCTGAAATATGATGTAAATCCTGGTGTGGTACTTGGGCGTAAAGTCCAGTATTCTGTATATTTCAGATAGACATGTACAGTAGTTGTCTTCTTGTCCTCATGTCATTGATAAATTATACATGCATGAAGTTAGTTAAGCATAAATTATGAAATTATTCTCAGGATTGAAGAAGTTCGATCATGTAACACCTTTCTATCGACTTCTACAGTGGCTGCCGATGGAGGCACGTGTGAAATTCAAATTTTGTTGTTTTTGCTTTAAGGTACTAGACGATTTAGCTCCTAAATAAATAACAGATCTTTTCTCTTTCACACCCAAAAGGCATAAGAGAAGCTCACATCCGAACTTTGATTCTCCAGGTTAGAGGTTGTAAATTTAAAAGACATCATCAACATCTTTTCTCACATCAGACAGCATTATGAGGTAAAGATCTGGAACAACTGCTCATGCCTACTACGGTACTTATGGGGAATTCAGGAAACACCTAAAAACACATCTGTTCCTGAAGTACTTAGGTAACTGACTTATACAATCTTGGTCCACAACAACTGATCTTTAGAACTGTTAATCACTAACTCTTAACTTTGTTAATTCCACTCAATCTGTAGCATCTTTTTAATCAAAGTAAACCGCATAGAACTTCACGTTCCTGCGGTATATAAACTGTTATTGTTATTATTATTTTGATGTGATCAATGTATTATCTATATATTTGAAGGATGTGTAAAAATAAACGCATGAATTAAAACAATGATTTGGTATACCGTTTCATTATTTTTAGCATTGCTACCTAGGTTTTTGTATTGTATAAAACTTCCAATTTTTAATTTTTTAAAATTGCAACCATCTTGCCACCAAGCCACAGGGCCAAACTAAAAATTGTTCTCCTTGGGGGGAATTCTCAAACCTTCCCCACTGATGCTATATCTGTGAGCACCTTTACCTGTCAACTTTGACCAATTTCAAATGGAAAATATTCCTTTTGCAAACTGCCCATGCATTTTCTGTGGGTCATTTTTTTTATATATATACAAAATGAGCACAAGTTCCCCTCGTTTACCTAAACACACCCTTGGCCATGCTTACTTTGTTACCCACCTGTTCCTTAATTTGTTATCCATGAGGCTTCAAAGTTTGCAGCATAATAATTGAAGGGGATAATTCTCAAAGTTCGCCTAAAGTTAAATGCTGGGATGAAGTGCACAAAGCATGAATTCTGTAATGGTAGAAAGTTGGAACCGGCACTTATCTGAAAAGCTGAAGGCACTCCACGGCCCCAACTTGAAATGATAATCACTGATCACAGCGGCACAGCAGGAGAACATCTTCCATAGTGAAACATATCATGTGCTCAAATCAGACTCTTTCATTCATTCAAATTATCCCCTCTACCCAGACCTGAGTTTCGTCTAAATGATGTCTTTAAGAGGGGTAACATGCTCTGTTAAAAACAAAAACAAGCCATAAATAACAAAAACAGCATTGTGTTTAACCTAATATCCACCTCACACCACCTTGAATTATTGCTCACTAAATAAAGCCAATATTACTTTGCTAACATACACTTACAATTGCTAATTCCCCATAGACCTCAGACAGCAGAACACCTAAGGTTACCACCCTGTCACGCCCCCAAGCTCCGCCTCCAATCCCGCCCCCCACTGCCTTCTCTTGTCGGGCAGGACATTCGCACATGCATCGATGCAATGACATCACACACATGTGCACGTGTATGTGATGTCATCATGTCTTATCCATGCATGCGCGGATGCCCTCCTACACGGAGGAAAGCTTTTCAAAACCCGGACAAAGTGTCGGGTTTTGAAAAGCCGTCCGGATCCCCGGACATGTCCTCAAAAGGAGGGCATGTCCTGGGAAATCTGGACGTCTGGTTACCCTAAGAACACTCCATAGATAAACCTAAACTAAAACCAAACTGTGGCGGCATTCAAGAACTCACCCATGTGCACTACACTGTATGGGCTCAGCAATTGATGCCAACAAGCGCTCTCGGGTGATGCACCACAGCAGAGCTTTAAAGCATTGGGGGAATCAGGGAACAAACCATCATGTGACCGATACTAAATCAAGCTTAATAGCAAATAGCAAACTGGACCTGCCCATGTCTGTGATCTGTCCACACCCTATATCCCTTTGCTGTTGCACACTTTGCTTTTGTGCACATAGTTTGCCGAATCCTGACTAAAAGCAGTTACACATCTAACTACTTAGTTCCAGTTAGGCCTAGTTAAGCCCCTAGACTGGCACGCCTAGCTGATCTAGGTGCTTAACTTAATTATGTAATAAGCTTAATGGGTGCCATTATTTGGTGATCAGCACTTTATAATTAGGTTAAATGAATTGGATGGTAGGCGCTTACCAATTTTGGGTATGCGCCTACCAGAAAGTGAGCATGGTCAAGAGTGGATCATGGATAGATCTTGGGCTGTTTTCCATGAAGGTGCCTACAATGGTTCCCTCTATGCCAGGGTTTTCTTAGCCTAAATACCAGAGCCTAAGCGCACTTGTCTAGTGTTCAGTTGGAGGAAGGGGATGGACGGTTTAAGATTAAAAAAACAAAAAACAAAATTGGCTATTTGAATGATGTTTAATGCAGGTGAAACCATGTTGTAAAAGTAGAATTGTACAGTGACATTTGGAATGTGTTAAAATAAATAATTAAAAAAAGACTGCTATAAAGGGATAATATTGTAGATCCCTCTTTATCTGGATAAGAGCTGGTCAATTTCTGGCACTCACAATACCCTGACAAATAGGGACCTGCTAATGGCTTCTGAAAATCGCTCACCTCAAATTTAAGGTAAGTAACTGATTCCCCATGCCCAAGTAGTGGGAAGGACAGGTTTGAATACCACTTCTCTAGAGCATGGTCAAGAGTGGATCATGGATAGATCTTGGGTGTGTTTTCCATGAAGATGCTCTAAAACAGGCTTGTCCAAACTTTTTCTATTGGGGACCACATTTATATTTGAAACATTCGGAGGGCCAAACCATGTGCATGCATGTGCACTCAGTCTCTCTTTTTGAGAATCACAAACTCATGTATTCTCAGAGAACACCCAGGGCTCCTTTTACTAAGGTGCGCTAGTGTTTTTAGCGGGCGCTGCATTGCTGCGTGATGAACCCCCATGTGCCAGGAACTAACGCCAGCTCAATGCTGGTGCTAGCATCTAGCGTGCGCGGCAATGCAGCGCACGCTAAGCGCATGCTAAAACCGCTAGCACAGCCTAGTAAAAGGAGCCCTCAGTCTCTCTCTCTCATGTACCCACAGAACCTTCACCCAGTCTCTTTCCCCTCATCTGGCTCCAGCTGCACAAGCTCAATGAGATTAGAACATGAGTTGCCATACTGGGAAAGACTGAAGATCCATCAAGCCCTGTATCCTGTTCCCAACAGTGGCCAACCCAGGCCATAAGCACCTGGCAAGATCCCAAAAAGTAAAACACATTTTATGCTGCTTATCTTAGGAATAAGCAGTGGATTTCCCTAAGCCATCTTAATAATGGCTTATGGATTTTTGTTTTAGGAAATTATTCAAACATTTTTTAAACACTGCTGAGCTGATGTCACCACATTTTCTTTAGTTTGTTTTAAATCTACTTAGTAGCGTCATTGCTTGCCCCTAGCCCTAGTATTTTTGGAAAGAGTAAACAAGCAATTCACTTCTACCTGTTCCACTCCACTCATTATTTTATAGACCTCTATCTTATCTCCCTTGAGCCATCTCTTCTCCTAGCCACTTTAGCCCTTACTAATAGGGAAGTTTTCCCATCCATTTTATCATTTTTATTGCTCTTCTCTGTACCTTTTCTAATTCTGCTATATCTTTTTTGAAATGTGGCAACCAGAATTGCACACAATATTCAAGGTGCAGTTGCACTATAACGTGATACAAAGTCATTATAACATTTTCATCTTTGTTTCCCATTCCTTTCCTGATGATTCCTAGCATTATATTTGCTGAGCTGAGGGTTACAAAATAACCTCAACAAAGACACCTAGACCTTTTTCCTGGGAAGTGCCACTTAACGTGGAACCCTGCATCACGTCGCTATAGTTCAGGTTCCTCTTTCCTACATGCATCACTTTGCACTTGCTTACATTAAACCCCTCTTCTTCAAAACTGTGCTAGCAATTTCTAGCATGGGGAGCCATGCAGTTCCCAATGCTCATAGGAACTCTATGAGCGTCAGGAGCAGCGTGGGCCATTCAGTGTGGCTCCCCGCACTAGAAACTGCTAACGCAGTTTCGTAGAAGATTGGGTAAATGTCATCTGCCATTCTGATGTCCAGTCTCCTAGACTCACAAGGCCCTCTTGCAATATAACAACTTGGAACAACTTTGGGGTCCTTTAATCAAGCCGCACTAGCGGGGTTAGCACATCGGACATTTAGTCACTAACGCCTCCATTGACGAGGTATTCGTTTTTTGGCTTGCCGCGGGGGTTAGCCCTCATTGAGGGTCATTGGGGTGGGTAGACTAGATGGGCCGTGGCCCTTATCTGCCATCTATTTCTATGTTTCTATGTTTCTTAATCACGCGCTAACCCCCGCGGCAAGCCAAAAAACGAATACCTCGTCAATGGAGGCATTAGCGACTAGCGCAGCAGGCAGTTTAACGTGTGGTATTCTGCGCATTAAACCCCTACTGCGCCTTGATAAAAGGACCCCTTTGTGTTATTAGCAAATTTAATTATCTCCCTAGTTATTCCTGTTTCTAGATCATTGATAAAAATGATAAAAAGAAGCGGTCCTTTCTCCATTGAGAATATTGACCATTTAACCCTGCTCTCTGTTTTCTGTCTTTTGACCAGTTCTTTTTTTTTAAACTTATGTTTGTTGCCTCCTATCCCATGGCTTTTAAATTTCCTCAGATGTCTTTCTTGAGGTACTTTATCAAATGCCTTTTTAAATAATAAAATAAATATTTTATTCATTTTCAATCTAAAAACAGTGCATTCAAGAATTCATACAAGTTATTTGAAAATCAGCACTTACATCCGTCAATAAAATACATAAGAATAATTTTTACCCCTCTCCCCCCCCCCCTGATTTCAATGTTTTCAAGATAACCATACAATAGTACTTACAAATCATTAATAAACCAGTCCTGTACACTATCCTTCTCCCTCCCACCCACCCCCCTTCCCTGGATGTGCACATTATAACCAGAAGTAAAGGGAAAAACCATTCAATTAGAATCAATAAAATTGGTCAATGGACCTCAAGTCAGTTTAAACCATTTGTTGTTCCCTTGCTCAGAAACCATTTTCTCGTATCCATAACACAAGCATAACGAATTCCACCAAAAAGTGAAATTTAATCGGTCACAATTCTTCTAATCATGTCTG
The DNA here is from genome assembly GCF_902459505.1 of Geotrypetes seraphini. Lineage (NCBI taxonomy): Eukaryota > Metazoa > Chordata > Amphibia > Gymnophiona > Dermophiidae > Geotrypetes > Geotrypetes seraphini. The sequence goes on along the minus strand of NC_047086.1, from coordinate 304,537,774 downwards.
TCTACTGGAGATGTAGGAGATAACAACGTCCCACATATTGACGCTTCATATGACAGCGGAACCACAGTCTCTAGAATCATAGTAATATGTCCCCATATAGATCTCCAAAAACTGAGTATCAAATGATCCATTGTCCCTATATCAAGATGACAGTGCCAGCATCTATTAGATGTCAAATGCCTCTTGAAAATTCAGATACACAATATCGACCTGCTCACCTTTCTCCACATGTTTATTTACCCCTTCAAACACACGTAGTAGATTGGTGAGGCGAGATTTCCTTTGACTAAATCCATGTTGATTTTGTCTCATTAATACATGCTTATGTATATGTTCTGTCATGTTGTTGTTTTTTTCCATATCTTTATTCATTTTAAAAACTAACTTCAAGTGCAACATATTATCAAAACATGTACAAAATAAACAGCACTTAATACCATCAAATGATATAATAAATACATATCCCTTCCTCCCCTTTCATACAGTATAAAGACAATATAAGTGATCAAGACAAACCAAATTACAATCAAATAATAAATTAAAGGCATATTCCCCCTCCCACCCACCCATCCTGTATATCAAAAGGCTAAAACTAATAATCAATCTTTACAAAATTTTGTCAATGGGTCCCAAACCTCCTAGAATTTCTTATAATGTCTCAATTGTATTGCACTCATATGTTCAAATTTATAAGTTTGGCACAAGGATTCCTACCAAAAACTATAGTTTACTTTAACCTGTCCCAATTTTTCCAATTTTTCAAAATAAGCTGTATGACACCTCCCATCATGATGAGAAGTAGTCTATTGTCAAATGGCATTATTGGCCTCTTGGCCCTCAATAACGTACCAAACAGCACTATGTCATATGTCAATGCCAATGGAACTTCCAGTATTCTATTTATTTGATTCCAAATAGATCGCCAAAATTTAAGTATCAAGGGACAAAAGAAGAGCAGATGATCCAGTGTCCCTATATCAAAATGACAGTGCCAGCATCTATTTGTCTTAGAACTATCTAATTTTTGTAATCTAACAGGGGGCCAAAAACTTCTATGCAACAGAAGAAAATCGTGTTTGTCTCATAGACACTGATGCTGTACATCTCATGTTATTTTTTAAAATAGTAGACTGTACCATTTTACCTGGCACTGATGTCAGACTCATTGGTCTACAACTTCCCGGATCACCTCTTGAACCCTTTTAAAAAATTGGCATTACGTTGGCCACTCTCCAGTCTTCTGGTGCCATGCTGCTTCTCCGTGTGACTCGGCTATCTGGAAGCTTGAGCCAAATGGTGCCAGAATCAGGTTGGTTTCACAGTTTCAAGAAATCCCACTGAGCTTCTGAGGGCCAGGTAAAAGCTCAAGTTCTGGCCAAAGGGCCATAGGTTGGACAAGTCTGCTCTAAAAGGAAAATATGAACCATCTTACTCGCAGCAATATTTCAACCTTTATATATGTAATTTTCATTTCTATACTTTGCAGAATATTATAGATATCTTCTTTCTCTGTTTTGTTTATGAGGCTCAATGGCCTTTTTTGTTCCCTGCTATTGATCTTTGCATTAAAAATAAATAGATGCTTTTTTTCAAAATGATCTGTACATATTTCATTTGTAAGGAAGGGCCTTTAGCTCTTTTCTATTATTCTGAGTTTGCCAAGTTATTTGCATTTGAACAAGAACTTCATCTCTCAGACTCTCAACCTCCTGCCTGTTCAGTCAACGAGGTTGACGCGTCCTATGATTTGAAATAGTTTTAGAAAGACTTAAAGACTAATAAGCCCTCAGATTACAATAATCAGTATTTACAATAGTAAAACACATTCAAGCAACATTTGATACAAAAGTGCCTAACAGAATATTCTATTAGATGTGCCCCGTGAAGTTAAAAAGAGGACCAGGTTGAATTATCTCACCATGGGAGGAAAGAAAAAAGGCACTCACAATCAGATATTTAACACTCCTTAGTAATTATGGGAATTTTTGTTCTCTCCCTGCTAGGGAACATAGCATTTTACTGCAGTGTTTCAAGTTTGCCTCCAATCGTATCCGATAGAAGTGCTTTTATCCCCTGAAGATACAGTACAAATCATCGTTGGTTTTATCTCAGCTGGAGCTGCCTATTTTCTAAATGAGCTTACTCTGTGCAACTGCCCATCAGGCACATTTTTCATCCTTCATCCCCACTCTTTTAATACGGCTGGGTTTAAGTCTTTTCTTCTGCCCTTTGTTCCTCCGGCTCAGTGAAATAAACAGCAGGATTGATCTTGCACTGTGTTTTGGTATTGTTCCAAGTGCTTATCAATAGACATGGGCTGGGAATGCACTGACTGGAAAGGAAGGGCAAGACTGAAATTCACTTTTTGTTCTTTGTGTCTTTTAGAGTGCAGCGGAATGTCCCTAATCTGCAAGATGCTACACTGACTGCCTATCGACATGCAAATTAATCATCAAGTGACGAGGCATATATTAGCTCTAAGTGAAAGTCTTTAAAGGTATCAGAGCCAAAGGAAGGGAAAACAAAAGGGCATTCTCAAATAAAGCTTTAATGTTACTAATGGTGACTACTATAAGGGAATAAATATGTCACTAAGCTGATGCACTTAATATTTTATTGTGGTTGTTCATGAGGTGCCTGAAGTTGCATTATCCACTGGTTGAGAAAATCCTCACACTTTTTTTTTTTTTTAAGGAGAATTTAGGCTTAGTGCAGGAATGAAGCCAGCATTGACAATAAATACAAACAAGGTTTACTATTTATTTGTAACAAGCTGCATTGCAAGCTGAAGAAATATATTTATAACGGCTCAAGTTGATTTGGTTCATTTAGTAGGTTTCTGACATACAATATCTACGTTTTCACTTGCAATTTTTCCCTTGAGTCCTGCAGGGTTTATAATTGAATTCCAGAATACAATGGTGATATAGGATTCCATTTTTATATCCATTGACTTTTTTTTATTATTATTACAGTTTGGCATAATGCTTTTGCAAAAAGAAAAATAAAATTATTTTTCTCTCTCTTTATTTCTCTGGGCCCAATTCTATATAGTACACCTAAAATTTAGGTGCCAGCTAGTGTGGTGCTAAGCATGATTTTATAAAAGTTGGGTGCACTTTATAGAATTATGCTTAGCAATGCCTAAGTGTGCTTTAGGCCTACCCTGTTCATGCCAGGGTCTTTTTTGCCTAAATACCTGCACCTGTTCTTTCCATATATGGTTCTCCTCTGTACTTTAAAGCACTGAATTGTAGTTCTGCTCCTTTTTACCTTGTGTATTGATTGGTCTGTAAGTCTATTTGTCTAACCTACTATTTTAAATTTTAAATGGTATGTCTAAACTTATGCTTATATTTTTATTAATGTTGTATCTCGCTTAGTAAAATGAAATAAGCGATTCATCAAACTAAAATAAAACTTGAAACTTAATGGTGCCTAATTCAGAAAGAGGAGCCTAACTCGAAAACACACCCACGATCCACCCCTAACCATGCCCGCTTTTAGGTAGACACTTTGGACTATGCAGCTATTTTTTATAGAATCATGTTTTTCGAGTTAGGCGTTTAACTTTCAATTACGTCCAATTATATGAAGCTAGAATGAGTATAATAAAACTCCGCTGGAGAAAAAAAGATGGCTACCTTCATGCATTTGTCCACATTTTTCCAAGGGTGGTTGCTTTCAGTAATGGACCCCTGATGAAGGCAAACACATTTGCCAAAAATACGGACTGTGCATTGCATTGATCATTTATTATTTTTATGTTAATAAACCTGGGACTTGCTGGTTCGGCTGCTCCACCTCTCCGGTTTCCTTGAATACCGGGATTTGTTTGTTGCTTCCCCTTTGAATATCAACTCATCATTGGTAATATTAAAGTCAGTCACCAGATAATTTCTCCATTCACAAATAGCAGAAGGAAAGCCAACCAGCTGGGAAATAGTTGGGTTTTTATTTTGTTTACTGCCATTTTATAAACATAATGCCTGAGTTCTATAGCAGTGTTCTTCAACCTTTTTACACCTATGGACCGGCAGAAATAAAATAATTATTTCGTGGACCGGAAAACTACTAAGACTGAAATTTTTTTTAAAAACCATTGCCGCCCCGCCCCACGAGCTCAGTCTCGCAAACCATCTGATCCCATCTGCACAAGCCTCAAATAGTTATGATTTTATATTGAACATATTTTATTAAAGTATAAAAAGAAACAATATTCTGTACAATTGTCATTTTATAAATACAAATAATACAGGCAAGGATCAACAAAACCTCCCCTTCACATATATCCCCTCTACTATCAAGAAAACAGAATAAGCCAAATTTTTACAGAATGCTATACAAATATCATGTTAATCACGTAATAAGCACTATATATATAATAATTTTTAACAAGGGTACAGAACTCACACAGTTGGTTATCAAAATAGTGGTAAAACTTATCCACTATTTTTTGTGCAACCCTTATATATATAATTTCTGTATAGGATCCTCAGCGGCACCACTTAGAGCTCAATAACATCTCATTGCTCTAAGTTTTACGTATCAGCTCGTCATCGGGTCCCTTTTTCAAAATCTTAAGAGACTATTTCATTTTTCTTTGCTTTTGTTTATATTAACTTTTAATTTAAAATTTTAAGCATATACTTAGCTTAGATCATGTGGTCTTTGGCTAGGGATTTTCCATTACTTTATTTACCTGATCCTAAATGGATCTCCAAAATTGAAGTATCAAGGGACAATAAAATAATAAATGATCTAATGTCCCAGGTTCGAGATGACAGTGCCAACACCTATTAGACTTAGAACTATCTAATTTCTGTAACTGAACTGGGGTCCAAACTGCTCTATGTAACAAAAAAACTCTTTTGTCTCAAAGATGCAGATACCGTAAATCTCATCCTCCAAGTCGAGTTTCGTGGCCATTGAGATGCAGTAATATGGAGCTTTATTTCAATGCTCCAAATGTCATGAAGACTAGTTTTTGGTTTCTTATTTAAAAATCCAGATATTAATTTATACCATTGAGCGGCCTGATGACCCAGGAAATCCACCTGGAAGCACAGGAACGGCAAACTATACTGATTTTTAAGATTTTTCCAGTAAGGGAACCCTTCCTGAATGGCCTGCTTCAACTACAACCACCTATAACTTTGAGTTTTAGCAATACCAAATTTTTGTTGCAGTCATGAAAATTCAAGCAGCTTTCCGTCTGATACTACATCGTCTAAAGTACGTATGCCCCCCTTTCATCCAGAACTTCCAGATAACCTTAAACCCACCAATTTGAATCTTGGGGTTCAACCAAAGGGATTGACAAGTGGATTTATGAATTGGAATATTGTTAAATTAGTAATAAATTTTAATGTCTTCCAAGTGTCCATTAAAATTCTATTGTCCTTATACAACCTAGGCATCTTGATACTCAAAACGTGACACAATCTCAATGGAGACAGGAATTGCCATTCCAACCATAACTAGTCTGGAAGATTTTCCACGAGCTCAGGGAGGATCCAATACATACCCTGATGCATTATATAGGCTTGATGGTACATATAAAAATTTGCAAAATTTTTGACAGTTGCACATTTATGTGCATACAAGCATGCCTAAATACCACTATTCTAAATATTTATGCTTGTAATGGGCATATAAATGTGAGAATGAGCGTGGACTTAGTGGAAGTCAGTGAACTGCACAGGACTGGATCTGGGGGACTTCAGCTCAAATGACTACACTATTTATTACTCAGGCAATGACACAGAAAGGAGAAAAGGAGTTGCCATTGTGGCTAACAAAAGGATCACAAGGCACGTACAGAGCCCCCAGTAAATCAATGTTAGGGTCATGTCCATCCGCATCAGAGGGAAACCTCTGAATGTGACCATCATCCAAGTCTATTCACCAACAGCAGAGGCATCAGAGCAGGACATTGAGGACTTCTATGCCCAGGTTCAAAGTACACTCAATAGATCCCCAAGAAAGGACATCACCTACATTATGGGCAACTTCAATGCCAAAGTTGGAGAAGGAGAGGAAGTTGGAGTGGTCAGAAGGCATGGCCTAGGGGAGAGGAATGAAGCTGGGGACCGCCTTGTGCAGTTCTGCCAAGAGAACAAGTTTAGAATCACCAACACCTTCTTCACTCATCCGAAGCAGCACCTCTACAACTGAACAACCCCAAATGGGCAGCATTGCAACCAAATTGACTACAGGTGGTGATGGATTCACTGTGGAGTTTTATAAATCATTCCAAATTACATTATTACTACATCTTTTAAATTTATATCAGTCACAACTAAATAAAGGTTATATTTCAGGTACTATGGCAGAATCTTTAGCTATTGTTTTTCCAAAGCCAAATAAAGATCCCATGTTGGTTTCAAATTACAGGCCTATTTCTTTGATTAATATAGATGGAAAACTTCTGGCTAAGTTATTGGCTTTACGCATAGCCAAGGCTCTCCCTTATATTATCAGTATGCACCAAACGTGTTTCGTTGCTCAAAGACATTCTTCAAATAACACCAGACTGGCTTTACACATGCTAAACTTAACAAAAGCCATGGAAGATCCAGCCTTCTCTGTATCCTTAGATGCAGAGAATGCCTTTGATCGTGTGGAATGGATTGGTTTGGTGTAAGATCCAGATTTATTCAAATGATTCAAACCTTGTATAGTTCCCCTTCTACCAAATTATATATTAATAATACTTTTTCATAGTGTTTTCGTCTGAAAAGGGGAGTTAGACAAAGGTGTCCAGTATCCCCTTTGCTTTTTGACATTGTTCTGGAACCCTTGTTATTGGCTATTCAACAGGCAAAGGAGATACAAAGTATTCCTTATGCAGGTCGGGAATATAAGGTCTCTGCTTATGCAGATGATATTTTGCTTCATTTGAAGAAACCTGAATATACCATTCTGTATTTACTAGATTTGATTGACCGATTTGGAAAATTTTTTAGATATAAAATAAATTGGAGTAAATCAGAGGTTCTTCTGCTAAATGTACATTGTGTAAAAGGATAGTTTGATTCATTCCCTTTCCTTTGGAAGGAAGAGGGTATAAAATATTAAGGGACTTGGATAAAAAAAAACACTGGAAGATACAATGAGAGTAAATGAAAAATCTTTATTGCTGAAGGTCACAGAATTGTGTGAACAATGGAACCTATTACATCTTTCTTGGTGGGGGAAAGTTCAAACTGTCAAGATGATGATTTTGTCTGTAATTTGCTACCAAATGAGTATGTTGCAAGTTTATTTTCAAGGCTCCTTTTATAAGAAATTAAATAGTATTCTTATTAAATTTATTTGGCTGGGTAAAACTGCCAGAATAGCTTTAGTATCTTTACAAAAAACAATTGTGGTGGTGGTGGGGGGAGGGGGGGAACATCTCCCTGATTAGCTTTACTTAGAATGGCAACTTGTTGTCCATTAAGATTATGTCATACAGTGAGTATCAAATTGCCCAGAAGTTACAAGGAAAATAGTACCTTATTTGTCACATGGATCACCTTAAAATTTATTAATAACTTAACAGAGATTCCAGTAGAAAAATCGACGTGTTAGTCCTTATGGTTGAACTCCAAGATTCAAATTGGCGAGTCTAAGATCCTCTGGAAGCATTGGTTGCAGACTAGATGATGTGATATGTAATGGGAAAATGCTTGATTTTTCACGACTGCAACAATTTGGGGGCAAAATATGGACTTTTTTATCCGGCAATTATGAGGGTGGCTCATGAAAACTGGACTATACAATATGATGACCCAATTAAATTTAAAAAACTATATTTTTCAACAAGGCGAGCCAATGGCTTAAAAAGATTGTAATAGGTTTTAAGAAGATTTTCCTAAGTTTAGATAAATTACATGGAAAATGAATTGGATTGTGAAATGATAAAGACTTGTTATAAATGGAATATTGGAACTTGAATTAACAAGATTGGCAAAGGTCAGGCATATGATCCTGATAGATGTGAGCCATAGCTTGGAGTGATGTTTGAAAAGGAAATTAGAAAGGAAAAGGCTCAGTGCAGATGGTTCGAAATACTAAAGTTTGAAAACAAATCTGACTTGAAAAGTTGTTTGAATTGAAGCAAAGTATGAATCAAAAAGAATATGGAATGTGAAAGTGCTGCGGAGTCGTTGGTTTGATATATTGTATTTTGAAGAAGATTTGTATGAAAACAGACATCATATATGGGAAAATATATCTGCAAAGAAGAAGGATTGAATTATATGGCTTATATAGAGCTTGTTTAATTCAAAAGATGGTTTTGGCAATCTTTATTATAGAAATGGTTCATTAAATATTACATGATAGTTAATTTGCTGAGAAATATTAATTTGATATTTATTTATTCTATGGTAGATTGAATAATACTAGTTAAAACATTTCTTATTATATTTTACATTCTATTATAGAAGTCTTATATATTGATCATTAATTGTTTGGATAAGACTTAATATAGATTGATATAATGAAAAGGATTATTAGTTAATAAGAATCTTAGTAGATTAATTCATTATAATATTTGTAAGTAAAAAGAATGGTTCTTTACAAATTTAAAGGTCTAATTAGTTCAATATAATCATTTGATTTTGGGCTTTTAAGAAATGTATGGTTTTATTATAAGGATATGTATTATATTAATTTATTTAAGTTATTTCATTAGCTTAATTTTGGATTTATAAGATAACAACAATGAAATATAATTGAAATATTTTTAGTCTTTAAGATAACAAATGAGATTTTTGGGGTAAATAAATGATTGATTATATTTTGATTAAACTATTTAATTAAGCAAAATTTTTGATTAAAGTGATGTTCTAAAATGTTTTAAAGTTATTATATGGGGTATATATTATAGTTATGCCTACTTAATTCAGTTTTATTATAGACAAGCAGATTAATAGTTTTATTCAGGATTTTTTTTGAAAGTAAATGTTATTTTACATGAAACGTATAGTGAATGATCTTTAAAATGAAAATTTATTTTAATGGGTTAATCTAGCATGGGTATAATTTAAGTTATTATGGAAGTTTTTGGTTTGTGTGTTTCATCAACTATTAAGGTCCTCCTATAAGATATTTGATTGATTGATTAATTAACTTATGTAAGTATAGTTGTTATGAGATTGTATTAAGATTAGGGTATAACTTTATCTCAGTCAATATGACTTGAGAGTGTATTTAGATTAAGGTATATCTTCCAAAATTGAGCTAGTATAAAAGTATTAGTATTATTATTAGAATGTATATTGTTTAGTATATAATAGATTAATTGTATTGATATATTGCAGTTGATTAATGATACAAGTTGATATACAAATAGAATCTCTTCCTTATGAATGATGAATTGTATGCTAATATGTATTTATTATATTTTATAAATTTAAGTAAATTAATTGGAATTAGTATGCTTAATGATAGATTTTATTTATTAAAAAATAAGACATCAGGTTGCCCAATGGTATTGATAATGTTTATTAGAAGAAATTAATAGGGTGTTAATAAGATAAATTATTTGGAGAGCTTGAATAGATGTGATATAATATCACTTATTGATTCAAGGTGATTTATTGTTTATTTATAAACATATTAAAGATTTCATATGTTTAATGATAATATTATAAACAAATGATGATTGTGTTGATATTAGTATTATAATTATTTTAACACTATTAAGGGAAATTAATTAAAAGATAATATGATTAAATTCCTGGGAGAGCTTCTGATCGTTGGTCATAATGTGCATTTTCAAGAAATTGCATTGCATAGGGGGTGGGGAATGGGTGGGGGGTTGGGGATTAAAAATGGGGTAATATGGATGCATATTAGGTATATTAATTTGGGGTGGATATGGTTTAATTTAAGTTTCTTGTGTTGGTACCTTATAACTAATATATTGTAATGTCTTTCAAAATATATTCATTAAATGTCAATTGGCTCAATCACCCTATAAAGAGAAAGAAAACATTATCTTTCCTGAAATGGCAGGAGACAGATATATATTTTATTCAAGAGACCCATTTATCTGCGTTAGAATCCAGAAAATTAGAAAGTAATTGGGTTAAATACTGTTTTTATGCCCCTGCTGTAGGGAAAAAAGCTGGAGTTACAATTTTGGTACATAAAAAGTGTTTAGCAACATTCAACATGCTATCTATGGATCCTCTGGGAAGGTGGATTCAAGTGGAAATAAGCTCAGGGAAAGATACCTTGTTACTGTTTAATATATATGCACCTAATTCGAACCAGGCTGAATATTTCAAAAAACTTCAAAAATTGCTTTTATCATCATTCCCCTCTAGTACAATATTAGCAGGGGACTTTAATGCGGTAATAGATCTGATTTTGGATAAAAAAAACCTAGTAAAATATTAAAGTCTTTAGGATTAGATAATTTGATAAGTTCTTGTGGTTTAAAAGATATTTGGAGGATTCTCCATTTCAATGATTGGAAATTTTCTTTTTGTTCTCATGTATATAAATCATTTTCCAGAATTGATTATATATTTGTATCAGATAATTTAGTTCAACAGATAAAAAAGGCATCCATAGATCCAATTATTTTGTCTGATCATGGGGGTGTCTGGATTGATTGTGATATAGATGGACAGAGGAATAATAGACCTGTATGGAGATTCAATAATGCATTGCTAGCAGATGCCAGCTTTAAGGAAGAATTTCAATCAAAAGCAAATGAATTTTTTCAGCTCAATACATCGGAAGAAATCTCTATGGAAATATTATGGGATGCCTTTAAGGCTACCATGAGAGGATACATAATCTCATATTTGACATATATTAGAAAACAAATAATGAATTTTTTTATTTTAGAACAAAATATTAAAGAATTGGAGACTCAATTAAAGTTAAGATGGGAGTACAACACTTATCAGGCCCTTTTCAAAGCAAAAAATAGGTATAATAAAATTTCATCTCAGATGGCTAGAAAACAGTTGGTATCTCATAAGGCTTTGTATTATGGAACTTCGAATAAAGCGGGAAGATTACTGGCCAATTATCTAAAAAAACAAGTAAAGTAAATATTATAGATGAAAACAAGATAGTTCATTCTCAAATTGATAATATATTAAAACAATTTTTGAGATTTTATACAAGCTTGCATTCTTCTGAGCATTATTCAGCTAAAGAGAAGGAAGGGTTAGAATTTTTTAAGTTGATTGAGGGGCCTAAAATTCCTGATCATGTGAAGGGAAATCTTGAAGCACCTATTTCACAAAAAGAAATACATTCTGCATTGAAGTCTCTTAGAGTTGGATCCGCTCCAGGTAGTGATGGATATACGATATAATTTTACACAGGGTTTCAAAATATTTTGTTACCTTATCTACTAAATTTATATCAGTATCAACTGAATAATGGTTGTATACAAGATACTATGGCTGAATCTTTAACTATTGTTTTACCCAAGCCAAATAAGGATCCCTTGTTGGTTTCTAATTACAGGTCAATTTCTTTGATTAATGTAGATGGAAAATTATTAGCTAAATTATTAGCTTTACTTTTGGCTAAGACTCTCCCTTATATTATTGGTATCCACCAAACAGGGTTTGTTGCTCATAGACATTCTTCAAATAATACTAGATTGGCCTTTCATATGTTAAATTTTACAAAAGGCTTAGATGATCCGGCCTTTTCTGTATCCTTAGACGCAGAGAAGGCTTTTGATTGAGTGGAATAGTCCTTTATGTATCAGGCTAAGGAGTGGTTTGGTTTTGGTTCTGGATTTATACAAATGATTCAAACCTTGTATAGCTCCCCTTCTGCTAGATTATATATCAATAATACATTTTCAGAATGGGTTTCCTTAGAAAGGGGAGTTAGACAGGGATGTCCGTTATTTCCTTTGTTGTTTGATATTGTTTTGGAACCTTTGTTGTTAGCTATTAAACAAGCGGAGGAGATTCGTGGTATTCCCTATACAGGTCGGGAATATAAAGTTTCTGCTTATGCAGATGATATTTTGCTTCATTTGAGAGATCCTGAAACTACCGTCCAATATCTATTAGATCTGATTAATAGATTTGAGAAATTCTCGGGTTACAAAATAAACTGGAGTAAATCAGAAGTTCTTCCATTAAATGTACATTGTGTAAAAGGATTATTTGATGAGTTTCCTTTTATTTGGAAGGAAGATGGTATTAAATATTTAGGTATTTGGATTAAAAATACATTGGAAGAAATGATGAAAATAAATGAAAAATCTTTAATATTAAAGGTTATGGAAATGTGTGAGCAATGGAACCCTTTACATTTGTCTTGGTGGGGGAGAGTTCAAACAGTCAAAATGATGATTTTGCCAGTAATTTGTTACCAAATGGATATGTTACCAGTTTATTTTCAAAGGTCCTTCTATAAAAAGCTAAATGGTATTCTGACAAAATTTGTTTGGCTTGGGGAAAAAACAAGAATTGCTTTAGTATCTCTACAAAGGCCAATTGAGGAGGGTGGGGTAAATTTTCCCAATTTTTATAGGTATCATCAAGCCTATATTATGCGTCAAGGTATGTATTGGATCCTCTCTGAGCTCTTGGAACATCAGCCAGATTGGTTATATCTTGATTGGAAAATCATGTCCCCGGTACGACTTTCTCATATATTAAATATCAGAATGCCTAGTTATGCTAAGGACAATGTGATTTTATTGGACACGTGAAAAACAATTAAATTTATTGATAAATTAACAGATGTTCCCATAATGAAATCTACTTTGCAGTCCTTATGGTTAAACTCCAAGATTCAAAAAGGCGGTGCTGGGATTGCTTGGAAGAATTGGATGCAGGCAGGTATTCGGACATTAGATGATATTACATCTAAAGGAAATCTGCTTGATTTTTCACAACTGCAACAATCATTTGGAATTTTAAAATCTCAACAATATAGATGGTTGCAGTTGAAGCAGGCTATTCAGAGTGGGTTCCCTGAATGGAAAAATTTTAAAAAATTATTTTAGCTTGCAGATCCTTTGCTACCAAACTGATCTAGTAGGACATCAGGCTGCCCAGTGGTACAAATTGATTTCTGGATTTTTGAATAAGAAGCCAAAAAATAGTCTTAGAGGTATTTGGAGCACCAAGATAAAATTGTATATTTCTGTGTCTCATTGGCCACGAATTTGGACTTGGAGATTGAAATATCCAATGTCAGCATCTATGAAACAAACATGGTTATTTCTGTTGCAAAGAATTTTTTGGACCCCAGTTCAATTAAATAAAATAGATAGTTCTAAGTCTAATAGATGTAGGGACTTTGGATCATCTGCTATATTTTTGTCCTTTTATATTTATATTTTGGAAATCAATATGGAGACAAATAAATCTTGTTCTGGACTCATATGAAGCTATAATATGTGGAACAATATTACATATGAAACCCACTTTAGATAAATATAAGAGCCGTCTTTTTATGATCATGACGGGTATAGCCATGCAATTGATCACGAGTAATTGGTAAAACCATGACAGATTAAGTTACACTTTTTGGTGGGTGAATGTATGCACTACATACAAATATGAAAGAATTAACGCAGAATGTAGGGGATTTAGTGGTGTATTTAATAAAGTTTGGAGCCCATTGACTAAATTTATGGAGGTATGATAATATTTCTTTTATTCATTACCTATACACATCCATGGGGGGGGGGGAGGGAAATAAATAAATACTGATGGTGACATTTAGGTAACTTTAAGAATTATTTAAATCATTTATTATGTTAAATTGTATTATTATTTAAAATATGTAAATGAAAATCTTGAATGATTTATAAGTTGCCTGTACAGATAACAGTGCATTGTATGTAATACCTACTGTTCTTTATTTGTTTGGCACTGTTTTTAGTTTAAAAATCAATAAAGATTTTTTTAAAAAAAGATTGTGTTGGTATTTTTTTGTTACTTCATTGTATTGATTTATTCATATATATTTTTTAAAAGATTAAAGCAAAGTTGAAATCCATGTGGGAACAAGTCAACAATGTTTCTGTAGGCAAAGCAAAACTGTTGGAGAAAAACAGAATTAGGAAAAAGCTCGGACTCTGATGGACATACTTTTGAAATAAAGGGTTGTACTGATGTGGTATGCAATTCTGTCTGTGTCAGTGAAATACACATACTTTGTGTTTTCAGCAGAGAGAAGAAGATTACTGTTCTTGAGTTAGCCTTTATAAAAGGTCAAAGAGAGAAAGTTGGGACTGCTGGACCTTATCAGATTGGACCAGTCGACCTCCCTGAGACCAGAAGACAAGGAAGAAGGATGAAGAAAAGTGAAGAACACAGAGTAAAAAAACAGAGCAGCAGAAAAGCAAGAGATGATGAAATTCCCCGCCATTTTTCCTGATAATGGGTGTGGATTAGCCCAAGCTTGCTGCAGCATGTGTGAGCATTGCAGCTGGAGTGTTGTTATCCCCTGATACAGCCCTGACCGGCGAAACAGGGACTCCCTGTCGGGGTTTTGGTGTGTGGAAGAAACAAGCAGCAGCATTGTGCCTGAATGAAAATACAGATAAGTTTTTCCTGCTAGTTTCAACAATACTTTGTGTTAATACACTGTAGCATTTGCTTTTTGATTTTGATGCTGACTGATCCTGTGAACGAAGCACTATATAGACATTGTGATAGAACTGCAGTAAACATTGCTGTGGAGTTTCTTTTGAGCCCATGAATCATAAACTGAGGCTTTTTTCTCCACATATTTATATGCTGTGTTTAGCTTAGTGCAAAATACTGCGTTTCTCTCTCACCCTATATTGTACTACATTCAAGGTTTCAAGGTTTATTAAATATTTGATGAATCGCTATATCTTTATACAAAGCGATGTACATAATAATAAAATAAGTTAAGTTAAAATACATACAGTATATATATAAACATTAGAAGTAAGACAAGACAAACAAAAAGTGGAAGGGAAGAGGGGTTAAAGTTACATCTGTTATATTGAGAAACACATTTAAGGGAAAAACATTGAGGAGTAAGGGGATTCTTAAAACAAAAATTCATATAATAAAATAAAATTTATATATTAAAAGCCTGTTTAAAAAGAAATGTTTTCAGGGCTTTCTTGAAGGAGGAAATGTCTTTTTCAATTTTTATGTATTGGGGCAATGAATTCCACCATTGGGGGCCCACTACAGAGAACATATCTAATCTACGGGTGCCTATTATTTTTAAAGAGGGAACAACTAAAAGATTTTGGGAAGATGATCTAAGTGTGCGTGCGGAACTATGGGGAATTAACATTTTTGAAATGCACTGAGGTTCATTGAATATCAAATTTTTAAATATAAGTAGCAAAACCTTAAACTGTATGCGCTGGCAAATAGGGAGCCAATGTGCATCAATGAAAAATGGAGTTACATGGTCGAATTTCCTGGCATCATAGATTAATTTTATAGCAGTGTTTTGAACAATTTGCAGTTGTCGTTTTTCTTTTTGAGTGATATTAAGCAACAAAGAATTGCAATAATCTATTTTTGCTATTACTAAAGAATGAATTAAAATATTGCGAGATTTGGATTCAAGGAATTTGGATATGGATCGAATTAGACGTAATTTATAGAAACAGACTTTAACTATGTTGTTAATATGATCTTTAAATTCTAATCTTTCATCAATTGTAGCTCCTAAGATTTTCAATTTGGGAACAATTTCAATTGGCATATTATTAAGAAGAAAAGGTGAGTTTAATCTGATATCTCTTTTCCAATTAAAAATCATAGCTTTTGTTTTATTTATATTTAATGCTAATTTATTATTATTAAGCCAATTTTGAACTAGTTCGAGTTTTATATTTAAAGATTTAATGTCTTCCTGATTTTCAGGATTGAATGGGTGAATTAATTGTATGTCGTCTGCGTATGAAAAAGCAGTAAAGCCAACGGACTGGCACAAATTCAGTAATGGTGCAAGATAGATATTAAATAAAAGGGGTGATAAGATAGATCCTTGAGGGATCCCAAAGGTCGTTGTGTATGCATCAGAATATTCTTTATTAAATTTAACACGAGAAGTTCGATTAGTAAGATATGATGTAAACCAGTTAAGAACTTGATCACAGAAACCAATTGATTCTAATCGACTGAGAAGTAAATCGTGGTCTATTGTGTCAAATGCTGCAGAGATATCTAGGGAAAAAAAGGCGACAGATTTATGATGGTCCAGGAAATAGTGAATGTTATTTGTTAGACCAATTAAAGAGTGTTCCGTATTATGGTATTTACGGAAGCCTGTTTGATTAGGATGCATTACGTTAGTTGATTCAATAAAATCGGAAACCTGATTAAATATCAATTTTTCAGTCAATTTGGCTAAAAAAGGGATATTTGCAATTGGGCGGTAATTTAACGGGTCGTTTCTACTAATTTTGTGATCTTTAAGCAAAGGGATGATAGTAGCAGTTTTCCAGAGCATAGGAACTGAAGCAGATTGTAAACTTTTTAGAATAATGGTATGAATAAAAGGACCAAAAAGATGAAAGAATTTTTTTAAATAAAATGGATGAAGAATTTCAGATCCCGAACTCTTTAAATTTATTTGTGAAAAAAAGTGATTTGATGTCATTGAGAGTGGGGAGTTTAAAGTTTGAGCATTTAGCAGTAGGAAGGTGGTCACCAGGATGTTTAGTAGAAGAACTATTATTTGTATTAGAGGAAAAAGTAGTTCGAATATTATTGATTTTTTGGTTGAAAGCATCTGCAATATCTTGTGCTTTTAGGAGGGATATCTGATTTGTAGTATTTTTTGTATTTCGAGATGTAATAGATTTTAAGATGTTAAATAGGGTAGTGGAATTTTTTGCTTTATAAATTTTGTCTGTATAGAATTTTTTCTTTGATTGATTAATTTTTGATTTGTATATGGCTGCTTGTTCTTTAAAGTTTAGAAGATTTAATTGAGACTTAGAATGATGCCATTTTCGTTCTAGTGCTCGAAGTTGTTTTTTTAAAAGATGTAATTCAGCCATATACCATGGGTTGGATAATTTTCGTGCCGATATAGATTTGAGGATTATTGGAGCTTTAGTATCTAGAAGTGAGTAAAGAGAAGAATTCCAGTATGAAAGATGATCATCTATTAGGGTAGGCATGTCTTCAATAGTAGATATGTCAAAAAAAGGTGATATGTCAGCATCATCTAAGCTAGTAAGGTCGCGATATGAAATTAGTTTGGGTTCAGTTTGCGTTTTATGAGTTATTGAACTAGGAAAGGATATGATAGTAGAAATGAAGTGGAGTGGTCATTATTGTGTAAAGCATAATTTTTGCTTTTTCTATTGAATTATATAGTAATTGAAATCACCCATTATTATAGTGTTGCCCATTTCTCCAGCTATCCTAATCTCTGAAAAAATTTCTTCATCTATCTGCTTATTTTGTCCCAGGGGACAGTGGTATAAACCTACCTTTAAATTCCTTCCCTTCACATGTGGAATTTCTATCCATAAGGATTCCACACTGCTATCTATGTCATGCAGAATGTTTATTTGATTTGATTCAATTCCCTCTTTAACATATAGCACAACCCACCCCTCCCCCCTCTCCAATTTGATCTACTCTATCCTTGCGATATCATTTGTATCCAGGTAACACAGTGTCCCATTTATTGTCCTCCTCCCACCAGGTCTCCGAGTTACCTACTATATCTATTTCATCATTCAGTGCTATATTCTCAAACTCTCCTATTTTATTTTATAGGCTTCTAGTATTTGCATAAAGACACTTCAAATTGTGTTTTTTCCTTGCAACTACAGTCTGCTGAGAAGACATGGAAAATATGAGCCTTTTACTTTGCCTTCCTCTTAAACCCTCCTGGCTTTATTTCATCATTATTGGAACCTCTCTACCAGGACTCCCTAAATATCCTGTTTCAATAGTATCCTCCAAGGATACCTCATGCCGAACTATCTGCTTCTGGGTGACTGTCGGCTTTCCCCCACATCTCAGTTTAAAAGCTGCTCTATCTCCTTTTTAAACATTAGCGCCAGCAGCCTTGTTCCATCCCAGTTAAAGTGGAGTCTGTCCTTTCGGAACAAGCTCCCCCTTTCCCAGAAGATTGCCCAGTTCCTTACAAATGGCATCAGTTGCATTTTCTTTGATGGCTGTTGTGATGATACACAGTCATGTTAAAGACAGAAGAGGATGGCACAATGTATCCAGGTATGGTGTAAAGGAACATTACATAGTTTCTTTGGAGCCAGGAGACCGTTGTCTGTGGAATTTATTTTCATGGAAAAGCAACTAAAGAGAAGTTTCATGCAGAAATAATTTGGTTGCATGGCTGAGTGAAAGTGGAGCTGACAAAATTTCTTTATTTACTTCATGTATTTTTTTCTTATATTTCTATTCATCATGTCATCATATATTGGTTTACTACACTTTTTATTTGAATCCTTTTATCTTTTTTATGCCACCCATTTCATGTATATTTCTCTTCACTTTTGCTTCATATCTTTTGATGTATAATTACATTAATTAATTCTACCACTAGTCTTTTTAAAAAGATCATGGCCCATCACTGTAACTAGGAAAGAAGAATCGAGTCAGTATTCAGTCATTGGCAGTGGCTCTTTTTGCTTACGGCTGATGGCGTTATTCCTGGACAATTCATAGCTGGGACCTGTGTGGGCTGTGGCTTTGATTATCTGGTTATTTTAAAGCCATCACCCCCTTCTAGACACTCTAGCAGTTTGTTTTTATAATTTTTTTTAGTAAACTTGAACTGTTTGTGGTATTGCAGTATAGAAAAATAAAGTTATTATTATTATTAATTTTTTTTTTTTTATCATACCAGGTCTATGGAGCTCTGTGCATTTCTTGTTCTGACATTACATAATGTTGCGGCCCTCTTTGGGTACTACTGAAATTCACGTAGCACTCTGTGTATAAAGGGTGCTTGTCTTCTACTATAAGGTTGTACCTAGGTAATTCACATTTATACCCATTTTATAAAGTCAATTGTGCACCTAATTGGCTTTATTAATTGAATTTAAAGCAGTCTTTATAAACCACCAAATCACCACATACATACCAGGAACAGATAAAGCACAACAAAAGAGAAAAACTCCAAAGAGGCAGAGTTACTGAGCAGATAGGTATTTATCAAACAAGTACGTTTTTAGTCATTTTCTGAAGGTGAGGTAGTTCAGTTCCGTTCTTAAGGATGCTGGAATGTCATTCCAGGTTCTGGTAGCAGCAAACGTGAAGAGGGTGTTGAATACTTGTTTATATTTCAGTCCCTTGGATGAGGGGACAATCAATTGAGGGGTATTGCTAATCCTTGTTGAGATGAAGTAGGAGGCAAAGAACAGGTGGATTATCTGTTCTGGGGAGTTGACATTTAGAGCATGGTGCATGATGCAGGAAAGCTTAAACAAGATACAAGCAAATACAGGAAGCCAATGAAGCAAGCAGTAGTACGCAGACATGTGTCATATTTTTTTAAGCCGAAGATCAACCTGATTTCAGTGTTCTTTTTTTTTTTTTTTTTAAACTTTATTTAGTTTTTAATGCCAACAAAAGATGCAATACAATTTATATACAAATAATGATAATCAACCAAACACTTATAATCAATCAGTATCTATACAAAAGTGTTCTGAATCATTTGAAGCTTATTATGTAATGCTTTGTAAAAATTCTAGCAAAGGAACAAGTGCCCTTATACGAACTAGCCCTTACCATTAGCTCGATGGCTGGTATGAATGCTGGTGAGTAGGCTGCACAAATCCATGGATAAATTATGCGGTTTTGTGATCTATGCACGTAAGTGCAGACTCCATGCACGCTCTGCCCCTGCACCCAAATTCTGCCCCTACAGTGAAAATATGCTCCGTGAAACTTACATATCTCCATTATTAACACTTATGTGTTACCCTTCCCAACATGAATTCATGTTTCACATACTTCTTCAGGGTTGAGGTATATCATGGCGCTCGGACACAGCTTTCTTCATATTAAGCTGCTAAGATAAGTTCTATCAATATGATTTGAATGAGAAGATAGTACATCGAATGAATAATAGATAAAATAACAAGAGAATTGCACCATGAAACTTATAGGCATACTTTCACACCATTTGATATTTTATAAGAGATGCTTACATATTAAAGTGACACCAGCAGTGGCGTAGCTAGGGTGGGAGGTGGGCGGTGACCCCCCATCACCCTCTTCTATGCCTCCTTTCTGCTCTGCATGCGCCCCTTCCCTTCCCCCGCTCGCTCCAAGGAAGCTAACTTGCTGCCTGCGCCGTCGGCTCTCCCTCTGAAGTCGCTTCCTGGTCACGGGACCCAGAAATAACATCAGAGGGGAGTGTCAAGGCCAGCATTAGCAGCAGGCCAGAGCTACTGTTCATGATGGCAAGAGCTAGAGGTACAGTGGCTCACACCATGGCAGGGGAGGAGTGGAAAATGGCAAGGGGAGTAAAGAGGAGGAGAGGTGCCATCGCCCTCATCGAGACAGCACCCTGGGAGGTCTGCTCCTCCGCCCCCACCTACTGCACTAATGCACTCCAAAACAGGACCAGACAAACACCTCCATGACGAGAACAAAAATTCAAACACAAAAGTCATGCACACTAAAGTGACCAGTTACATAGGCATCGGAAAAGGGGAACTTAGGTGCCATGGCACCCCCCAATTTTTCCTTTCCTCTCTCAAAGACCAGTGGTACACTGTCCAGCTGATTTTACTGACTGTCCAACTGGCTCACTCCTCCCCTCTCCACCAGTGTCTCCCTTATGCCCCTGCCCACCTCTCAATCCTGTCTCATCCCAGTCCCCTTCTTGGTGTACCTATAAAAGTTTCTCCATCCCTGGAGGTCACCGGCAGGGAGCAATGATTCAAACACACTTCTTGCAGCGGCCCATGAGTTTCTTGTTTCAATATACTGCAACATCCTATATCATACTACAACATCCTATATCTCCCCTGCCCCGCAACAATGATAAAACAACTACAAACAGTACAAAACACAGCCCTGAGACTAATCTATTCACTAAGAAAACACGACCACATCACTGAGGCATACCTTGACTCACACTGGCTCTCAGTTCAAGCAAGAATACTATTTAAATTCTACTGTCTATTATTTAAATCCATAAATTGTGACAGCCCAGCCTACTTGTATAACCACCTAATCCAAACTACCAGAACCAGACACAGGAGAACCCAGACACCATTCACATATCCTCCAATCAGAGACATCAAACGGAAAAAACTGTATGATGGCCTTCTAGCCACACAGGCAGCAAAACTAGACAACCAACTTTCCAATCTACTAATCGTGACCCCAGACTACAAAATTTTCAGAAAAGAAATAAAAACCCTGCTATTCAAGAAATCTATGAAGACTAACTAACACCGTATGAAACATTTCAATCCTCTGAAGCAACCCGCTCTACTCTGTAACACTTCTGGACATGTTCAGAAAGCCTTTTCTGTAATCCGCCTTGAACCGCAAGGTAATGATGGAATAAAAATCACTAATGTAATGTAATATAATGTAACATAGACTGAATCACAGCAGAGGGAGGGCTTCAGGGCAGGTGTGAGTTGCACATTGAATTGCTGTGCATTGCCTATAACCTCCAGGAGCAACAAAAATGGGAGTAGATGGAAAGGGATGCCAGTTTGCTGGTAGGAGTTGTGGAAGTAGGGGTGGAAAAGATGGTGGAACTCAGAGTGTAGGGGGAGAGAGAGAAACCTGCCAGACAATGGGAGAGAGGGATAGGGATGCTGGACTACAGGGGGAGGACAACAAGCAAGAGAAAGATAGAAACTGGATCATGGGGTGGGGAAGGAGAAGGACAGCAGGAGAAAGAAGGGAGAGATAATAAATGATCACAGGTGCAGGAAGTGGAAGAGAGAGGGTAAGATGCCGGACCATGGGGGTGGGAGGTGGGGGGGAGAAGGAGAGATTCTATATTTCCTTTCTATGTAAAGTGCTATAGGCACATTTTGTGGATTAGTAGGTTCTAAATCTACTAAATCAATAAATGAAAGGTAGGACTGTGGCACTGGTATGAATTTATCTCCTCTGTAGATGGCTAGCCTTCCTCTCGTCTGCGTGTGTTGTATTGCTAAGTAACACTTAGCAGTGTGCATTCTGCCTCCTGCTACTTGCACTTGGCACATTAAACATGCATTTAACCATTATAGCTAAGTGTACTGACATTGCTCACCACTGTACATTTCACATGCCAGTATGGATGAAAGCTGTTCTTGAAGGGTGTGATTTAACTGCCAGACTGCGAATGACTGACATTGGGCATAGGTCCTCATTATTGCATATCACGGCTCTGGCAAGTCATTTGTTGGAAAACGTATAATAAGTGTCACCCACCCTTACCACACCTGCTGTCGGGGAATAGTTCCCTGCCAAAATACTGCTTGATTCCGTGTCAATCACGCAAACAAGAAATGCCATTTCTTTTGTTGCTCGTGAATAAGTTAACATGGTTTTTTCCTTTGCAGTATTTCCACATGAGAAAAAGGGGGAAAAATGTTGTTTTATTCCTAGATTAGAATTTTATACTTGACTGAATTTTGTGCTAAAGGTTTCCTACATGCTGGTATAACATACAGGCATTGATGTGTACAGTGACTTGTACTGTATATAAGAGGTCAGCTGTTGTATACTGTCTAGGAGAATATTTTTCTTTCAGACTATCTGTCCCTTACGTTCCACATTCTCCTTTATAAATTTTCTTTCTCTTGACTGGTGTTCATCTGATCACTTGTTCTGACATCAAGGTCACTTAACAAGAATGGCATAACAAGTAGCCCCCCACTATTGGGATACAGGGAACAGCTTCCATTATGTGTGCACTCTTGACTGACTTGGGAGCACGGCTGTACCCTTAGCACGTAACCTTGCCCTGTTCTTAGCCTTTCATATCTGCTCCCGTTGCTTTCTCTCTTTCTAGCAATCTGCAGTACATCGGCAAGAAGTATTTCTGTAATACTGAATTCCATTTTATTATCAAAAAAACTAGTTAGAGTATGTGATCTATAGGTCTCATCTGTTTTTCGAATAGGTTTATTTCATCCATCTCCGATTATTTCCACACGGTCCGGATAAGTTATAAGGGCAGCTCGTTCTGCAGATGTGGGTGAAGCCCTCGTATATCTCCAGTGCATTGTTTCAGCTGTGCAGTGTTGAACAAAGAAATGAAATTTATATGTATCCCTTAAATTATTTCAGATTCACGGTTCAACCAAGAGTTCTTATCCTAATCAGAATATGCATTTTTGAATAGGCACTACATTTTTTCCCAATAATAATATGGCAGTTCTATTTACAATGCTTGGCTAAATTTTGCAATAAAGGTTTTTACTGTTATTTGTTGACGGTTTTACAAGTCATGTATAGTGCAAACAATCTGCCTCCTTTCTTATACCTAATTATATTCTCACAAGTAACTTAACTAGGCTTTAAGAGCTTCTTTTTTTTAATGAAAGTTGTTTATTTGAAAAAAAAAAACCAAACCAACCCAACCAACAACCCAGAAGCTAGAGGTTTTCTATCTTTCTAACTACAGTGGTGTTCACAAGTGCTGTATCACTTGTCTGAAATATGATTTAAGAAGTTTAAAACGCATTTTGAAGCTGTGACTGAGTATTTTATGTTATGTTCTTATTTTCATTCTCAATTATATATTATCACTTGCAATAGAAACTCCTGTTGGTACCCTATAGCCCTAATTATAAACATGGAACATGTTACAGGCTGCAATTTTGAATTTCCACATTATTGTTTATCAGTTGCATTAACAGAGTTGCCTTATTGGAATCACTATATTTTAAATATTTACAAAATTTTGCTTTTAATTTTAACACAAAAAGGACTGTTTCTGCTGTATGTATTATATTCATTACTTGGTTGGCCAGCCTTAACCCTTGTGGACAAGTCGGCATCATTTTGGCATGGAGTGGACAAACTTCACATGTGATAATCCTGTGATAAGGTTGCAGTCTATGACTCTATGAGCTCATGATTTGTCTTTGGCTGTCATTTCTATAGATCCACTGACACCTTGACCCAAGATGGGATTGAAAGATCTGGGGACTGAGCAAGCCAGTCAATTGTCATCCCCTTATGAGCGGGTTGCTGTAAGATTCTGAATCCAGCTAGCTTCTTACATTTTATTTATGTATTTATTCAATTTTCTATTCTGTTCTCCCAGGGGAACTCAGAATGGTTTACATGTATATTTTCAGGTATTCAAGCATTTTCCCCTATCTGTACCAGTGGACTCATAATCTATCTAATGTGCGTGGGGCTAAGAGGGACCAGGTGAGCATTATTTTGCCACTGTACCTAAAAAAAAGTGTTATTTTTGTAAAGTTCCAATTTGCAGAATAGTAATGCTATGCTTTGGCATTGTTTCAAATCATTGATTGAACCATGTCAGTGAGAAGTGTTGAATTTTCAAGTGTGGACCTCCTGTAAAATAAAACTCAAAAGGAAATCCATGAATGTATGATGCAAACATTGAGTGACAAATGCCCATCATACTTCATAGTAAAGAAATGGTATGCAAATTTTCAGCGTGAAGATTTTGAGACTGAAGATACAGCAAGGTCTAGGAGGCCTCAATTGTGTCAACTCCTGAAATTGTCCATGGCCTGATTTTGACAGAGACATTACAGATAACCAGGGAATGTGTTGGGTGTATAGTCCGTAAGCAGGTGGGCATGCAGAAGCTGTCAGCCAAGTGGGTGCCCCAAATGTTTGAATGCTGATGAGAAACGACATTGAGTGGACACTTTCAAACAGATTTTGCAGCATTTTCAGCAAGCTGGTGCCAACTTTTTGGAACAACTAGCTATTGTTGATGAAACATGGTTACACCACTATGACCCTAAGACAAACAACAGTTCATGCAATGATGGCACTCAGGTTCTCCAAAGCTAAGGAAATTCAAGACCCAAAAATTAGCAGGAAAGGTTATGACCACAGTATTTTGGGATCAGGAAGGTGTTGTAATAACTGATTATCTTCCAAGGGACCGAACAGTTAGGGCCTCTTCTATTAAACTGCGCTAGCAGTTTTCTAGCGCGGGGAGCCATGCTGAATGGCCCGCGCTGCTCCCGATGCTCATAGAGTTCCTATGAACGTCGGGAGCAGCGCGGGCCATTCAGCATGGCTCTCTGCGCTAAACACTGCTAGTTTAATAGAAGAGGGGGGTTAATGCAGAATACCACTGTAACTTTCTATGCAGATTAAAGAAGGTATTGAAGGAAAAAAGGAGAGGGAAGCTGTGGAAAGGAGTTCTCTTTTTGCAAGACAATGCACCTGATCCCAAGGCTGGCAAAACGACAGATGTTTTGATGCAGTTAGAGTTCCAGTGCATACACCATCTTCCTTACTCACCAGTTCTTGCTCAATCTATTTTCTGTTTCCAAACCTTAGAAAGAGTTTGAATGGGCAATGGTTTTTGAGTGATTTGGAGGTGATTGCAGCAGCAGAGAAATATTGCAATGACCAACAACTCCACACTTGCAGCTCAGAAAGCCTTTAGGGAGCTTGGTGAGGGCTTCAAACCTTTTGTAAAGACTAGCTTTTTCCGAAGTACTGCTAGCATATGGAAAGGGAGAGCAAAGAGTTAAAAACACAGAGGACTTCAATAGGTGGCTCAAAGCCTGGTGTCATCAAGAAGGCTTTAGGTACATAGGAGGATATGGAAATACATGGAAGCACAAGAAGCTATATTATATTGTCAGGCTACATATTACTACAGCAGGAAAAGGAATCCTTACGGAGAAATTTAGACAATATGTTTCTAGGCATTTAAACTAGAAGATGAGGGTTGCGTATGTATGAAGGACAATTATAGAGACCACCCCCGGCAAAAGACAAGATGTGATGGTAGTAAAGATTGCAACACAAACAATATTAGCAACTCACTACTTAGCATTGCAACGGGAAGTGAAACGAAACAAAAAACTATACATAAAAGATTACTGCTGAAAAATAGCTGGAAAGTGATGACCACAAATGCTCACAGTCTAAGCAATAAAGTTCATGATCTGCAAACCCTGATATTAGAGGGAGACCTGGATATTGTTGCTATCACAGAGACATGGTTCAGTGAATCCCATGGATGAGATGCAAATATACCGGGATATAATTTTTTTAGAAAGGACAGAGATGGTCAAAAAGGTGGAGGAGTAGCTCTATATGTAAGGATTGATATCCAAGTGACTGAAATGCAAACTTGAAGGGCTGAAGTTGAGAACTAAAGTGGAGAGCTGGATTAGAAACTGGTTCATGGACAGACGCCAGAGGGTGGTGGTTAATGGAAGTCGCTCGGAGGAAGAAAGGGTGAGTAGTGGGGTCCCTCAGTGTTCGATGCTGGGGCTGATCCTGTTCAATATGTCTGTGAGTGAAATTTTTGAAGGGTTAGAAGGAAAAGTTTGCCTTTTTGCAGATGATATAAAGATTTATAACAGAGGAGGGAGTAGAAAACATGAAAAAGGATCTACAAAAGTTAAAGGAATGGTCTAAAATCTGGCAACTAAAATTCAATGCAAAGAAATGCAGAGTAATGCATTTGGGGATTAATAATCGGAAGGAGCCGTATATGCTGGGAGAGGAAAGGCTGATATGAATGGATGGGGAGAGGGACCTTGGGGTGATAGTGTCTGAAGATCTAAAGGCAAAAAAACAGTGCAACAAGGTGGTAGCTGCTGACAGAAGGATGCTGGACTGTATAATCCAGTCCAGAGGCATAATCAGTAGAAGAATGAAGGTGTTGATGCCCCTGTATAGGTCACACTGCACAACAAAGTTTTTGCTTCCTGAACACTGCTGGGTGTTTCTTATAGAATTTTGGGTGCTGATCATGAATATTACATCAAAAATTACCCATCACGTACCATTTCAGAGAAATCTTCAATTTTGTCGTGATTTTTTCTTATATTTGGATGCAAACAATTTTTTCTCCCATAAGTGTCTTATCAACAACGGTTTGTGCCGCCTGGGTATGTCCATGCATAAAATCTAGCCAGGTTGGAAGCTGTTTTATGGAAGATGACATCCTGGGCATGTCTGGGCAGGTCTGAACGAGCTTGCGCTGTCTCACCATGCTATAATGGTGGCTTCCATACACCGATCCTGCTCATTTGGTTAATATAGATAGTCCGTGTGTGTATATAGTATCAGTATAGTAAAGTATAGTAGTATAGTAGCTGTAGCAATATAACAGTAAGTAAGCTTGATGCTATAGACGTTTTGGTGTCGGGCAATATGTCTCGTCGGTGTCGTAACAGCCGCGACACATTCTGCTATATCTGTGGGGAATATACACTTACGCCTCAGAGACGTTCGATGACTGCCCTTGTAAAGAAAGCCTATCATCTGTATTTTGGCTGCAAAATAGGTGATCAAGACAAGCAATGGGCGCCTCACATTTGCTGTGCGACATGTGCTGTTAGTCTGAGAGCCTGGCTCAGAGGTACTCGAAAGACGATGCCATTTGCTGTTCCGATGATATGGCGAGAACAGAAAGACCATGTGACGGACTGTTATTTCTGTTTGACTAATGTGTCTGGTTTCTCTGCCAAAAACAAGAAGTCAATTGAATATCCTAATCTGCCTTCAGCAATGAGACCCATGCCACATGATGACAGTCTTCCAGTTCCGAAACCACCAGAGGATTGGACCTTAGACGAACCAGATGAAGAAACTGCAGTGCAGGGTTCTAACAGTGACATTGACCCGGATTTTGAACCATCCTCATCAGGCGATCCACATCTGATAACACAGTCCGAATTGAACGATTTGGTCAGAGATTTGGGTCTGTCAAAAGCAAAAGCTGAGCTGCTAGGTTCGAGACTGCAGGAATGGTGTTTGCTATCACCAGGTACGAAAATTTCTGTGTTTCGAGACCGGCATCATGATATAACCAAATTTTTTGCACAAGTCGACAGTCTCTGTTTCTGTTGTGACATTGAAGGATTGTTCTCGGTCTTTGGTTGTGATCACAACCCGGAAGAGTGGCGTCTTTTCATTGATTCGTCAATGTTAAGCCTGAAAGCTGTTCTGTTGCACAATGGCAACGTTTATCCTTCAGTACCTGTTGGCTATGCAGCACATATGAAAGAAACATATGAGAATATGGAAATGTTACTAAAGTATGTCCAGTATACCAGGTATAACTGGAATATCTGTGGAGACCTCAAAGTCGTTGCTCTGTTACTAGGACTGCAGCTTGGCTATACAAAGTACTGCTGTTTCATCTGCGAATGGGACAGCCGAGACAGAGAGTCGCACTATTCTAGAAAGAACTGGCCACTCCGTAAAAAGTTAGTTCCAGGACAGAAAAATGTAGCACATGAATCGCTTGTTGACCCGACAAAGATATTTTTGCCTCCTCTTCACATTAAACTGGGACTCATGAAGAATTTTGTGAAAGCAATGAACAAGGAAGGGGAAGGTTTTCGTTATTTAAGACAGATGTTCCCAAGAATAACTGATGCCAAGATCAAAGAGGGTATTTTTGTTGGCCCCCAGATCAGACATGTTATGAGTGACAAGCGATTTGAAGATCTGTTAGTTGGGCCGGAAAAAATTGGCTGGAAAGCCTTGAAAGACGTTGTTGACAATTTTCTGGGCAATTACAGAGCCCCAAACTACATTCAGCTGGTAGACAAACTTCTCAAAGCATACAAGAGAATGAAGTGCAATATGTCACTCAAGATTCATTTCCTCCATTCACACTTGGACTTCTTCCCCGCAAATCTCGGTGCTGTGAGTGACGAGCACGGTGAAAGGTTTCATCAAGACATAGCTACGATGGAGAAACGATACCAGGGCAATTGGAATCCGTCAATGCTTGCCGACTATTGTTGGATGCTACAACGTGATGCACCAGACACTGAATATAAAAGAAACTCGGGAGCAAAACACTTTTAATTCTGTTTCATTTAGTCGCTTGTGCGAAACGTAAACTTGACTATATATTTTATTGTCAGTAAACATAAAAATGTCTATTTCTCATAGTTCTTACGTGATGCAGTAAAACCAAAACCATATTTGAGCATACCAAGTTGGTACCTGTCATAATCACCAAAAACTTTTCAGGAATCAAGACTTAACCAAAAAATTGTTGTGCAGTGCATTGGTGAGGCACCACTTGGAGTATTGTGTTCAGTTTTGAAGACCGTATCTGGTGAAGGACACAAAAAGACTTGAAGCGGTCCAGAGGAGGGTGACAAAAATGATAGGAGGTTTGTGCCAAATGATGTATGAGGAGAGACTGGAAGCCCTGAATATGTATACCTTAGAGTAAAGGAGGGACAGGAAAGCTATGATTCAGACGTTCAAATACTTGAAAGATATTAATGTAGAACAAAATCTTTTCCAGAGAAAGAAAAATGGTAAAACCAGACATAATTTGAGGTTGACGGGTGGTAGACTCATGAGCAATGTAAGGAAATTCTTCTATATGGAGAGGGTGGTGGATGCCTGGAATGCGTCCCAAGAGAGGTAGGGGAGAGGAAAACGGTGATGGAGTTCAAAAAAGCATGGGATGAACACAGAGGATCTAGAATCAGAAAATAATAGTAAATACTGAAGAACTAAGGCCAGTACTGGGCAGACTTGCATGGTATGTGTCTGTATATGACTGTTTGGGGGAGGATGGGCTGGGGAGGGCTTCAATGGCTGGGAGGGTATAGATGGACTGGGGTGAGCTTTGTTGGAGACTTCAGTAGTTGGAACCTAAGAACAGTACCGGGCAGAGCTTTAGATTCTTGCCCAGAAATAGCTAAGGAGAAGAAGATCCCTCCAAAATCTTTTAGATTGAATCAGGTTGGGCAGACTAGATGGACCATTTGGGTCTTTATCTGCCGTTATCTACTATGTTATTATGACCAGACATCAGATTATTTTTTGGAAGTGTTACAGAAACTTCAGACATGATGTGTCAACAGGGCAGGATTAATTCTTCGAGGGTCCCTAGGCACATAAGTGCACTGGATCCCCCAGCCCTGCCCCACCCACTCTCCACCCCTGCCTTGCCCGCACCCCACCCCTGCCTGCCTATGCCCCGCCCTCATTTAATTACCTGTTTTCTTATTTACTTCTTTATTTCCACCTGTATTTCTTTTATTATAAAATTCAAAACAACAAAGATTACCATACCAGTGCCAGTGTACAGTTTTAGTTCTATGCAAGCCCCAAATATCTCTGAACAAATCCCCCTTTCCATCCCACCTATTGCCCAGGACTTTAACTCTGAACCCTTTCCATACGTATACAAAAGTGTTCAAATGCATTGTACAGCAGTAATACTATCCGAAACATAAGTCTGTATTAATAACCAAGTTTGCAACTCCTCTCAACTGCCTCACTCTATGTTGTCCAACTTTAACCCATATATATGTATAAACAACCAAATCTGTAACTCCTCTGGTATGTTCCACTCCATGTATGGTAATTTGTAACAAAACAACAAGGCAAGTGATCCACCAAAGAATCCAACGTGGAACAAAAGAAGATCGGCAGACAATAAGGAGATTCAAATCAAGTTTATTCAAGGTGCTCCCAGGAGCCATGCCTGATGCATTTTGCCAAACAAAGTTGGTCAATGCTAACAGAAAACCATGTCTTTCATACACCGAGGATACAGAACCACCCTCATCCAGTATGGAATAAGTAATCACAAAATACCCTCCTCCCCCCTTTATACAAAAGCACGGAAGAGGTTTTTAGCGCTGGTGGGCTGAATGTTCTGACAATCATAGGAATTCTATGACCATCGGAGTAATGAAGAACATTCAGCATGCTGGCTTGTGCTACAAACTGAAGGAACTGTACAATTTAGGGGGTGAAGAAACAGTGGTGCATATCCCCCAATACCGAACAAAATATAAAGATAGCAGATGTAAATTTGAAAAAAGATAAATAACAAATCACTTTACAAATTAACAAATAAAAATAAAACAAAAAATGGAAAATAAGATAATACCATTTTATTGGACTAATACATTTTTTAAATTAGTTTTTAGAGGTCAAACCCTCTTTTCTTAGGTCAGTAAAGTATTACAGTATTCTGTCCTGACCTGAGGAAGGTGAATTTGGTCTCTAAAAGTTAGTCAAAAATGTATTAAAATTAGTCCAATAAAACAATTGCCATATTTGCATTTTCTATTTATCAACACAGCTACAATAATACCTTATGCTATAGCAAAAAAATTAAAAATTTGAATTTTCTTTCTACCTAAATTATGTGTTTGGGTCTTCCCATTTGCACTAGCGTTCTCCATAGTTTATTGTAATCCACACAGTGAAAAGCTTTGATGTAGGCAATGAAGCAAAGGTATAGGGGGTTTTGGTATTATTTGCTCTTCTCCAATATTCATCTAATATTGGACTAAGATTCGAGCACAAGTTGATGGCACCTAACAATCTTTGTCTTCCAGTTTCTGCTTTCCTTATCTTGTCATTTTCTTCCTTCCATCCATTGTCTGCGCCTTCCAGAAACTGTCTGCTAACCTCCTTCCATCTTTCCATTTCTCCTCCTGCCCTCCCCCTGCCCCCTTGGTCTGGCATCCATCTTCTTCCCTCTGTTCCCCTCATAGGCTGGCATCTCTCTCCTTCCATCAGAAGTCAAGGAAGCCCCCACTCACTGGATTCCCCTGTCTTCCCCCCACCCCCTATCCTCTAGAACTAGAAGGGCCTCCTCTCCATGATAGTGGGCTCACCTGACTATTTGCCTGGTGGCCCAGTGGTAAAATGGGCAGGAGAGATGTTCCTGACCATTATTGCAGCATCTCTAAAATGGCTAGTGCAACCTAAAGGAGCAGCCTTGCAGTATTTTGAAGTGTCACTCTCCTGATACATAGTCTATATTGGCCTACGAAGTAATATAGCAAAAAATTTTCTTCTGAGTGAAGCGATAATATAGCTATAATCAATAATTGCCACACTCACTATCCACATCAAAGTAGCTAATTAATTCAGTCTTCTTCCATTCTTCACAAGTTCTTCATTTATCTATACTTCAATGAGTAATCTAATTCATATTTTGAACTACATGGAGATGGTGGTGTGATATCTTAAATGGGGATGCTCCTTGAAACAGCTCTCTGGTGAAACGCTGAATTCACATCGGAGCCCCAAGCTTAGATAAGATAAGTTATTTTGGGTCTTAAAATTTCACTAAAACTAGAATAAGTATAAGAAATATATGGTGGACCGATGAGGAGGCTGGCTACAGTATGACTAGCTTTACATGAAATATGTTGCTAGAGTGTAGCCACTGAGGTAACCATAAAGATTATTCTATAAACCTTATGAATTAGATTACTCATTGAAGTATAGATAAGTGAACAACTTGTAAAGAATGGAAGAAGATTGAATTAATTAGCTACTTTGATGTGGATAGTGAGTGTGACAATTATTGATTATAACTCTCCTGATACAAACACAATCTGGAACTAGGTAGAGGAAGTCCATGGACATTTAGGGATGTGCATTTGTCAGTGTGAAGTCAGTTAAAGGAACTTAAAATTTGTAGTGCACAGTAATGTGAATTAAATTGAACTAACCTAAGAATTAAGGCTTGTTAAGTTGATTACTGCTCATTAAAACACAATAGTGCATTCTAACAAATTGTTATTAAAATGATTATATAAAAGGCACTGGGGGCATTATGGGCACAGGAAGGAAGTACTCGGGGCACTAAGGACGTAGGAAGGGGTACTAAGGACATGGGAAGGAGGCACTAGGGACAATATGGACATAGGAAGGGGCACTAAGGACATAGGAAGGAGGCACTGAGGGCACTAAGGACATAGGGAGAGACACAGACAGAAAAAATGACAGACAGGCAGCGTGCAAGGAGAGAGAGACAAAGAAAAAAAAACCACAGACAGACAGACATCTACTCTAGCACCTATTAAACTAACAGGCTTAAAGACTAGTCAGAAATAAAATGAAAATTAACCAAATTCTTTTATGCCTGTGCACCCCATTGAATATCTTGGTCGAAGTTCAGAGGCTCCACACTTAGCCGGCAAAGCTGATTTTCATCAGCTGGCCAGCTATGGCTAATGGCCCAAAATAGACCTGCTTTTGTAGGCGGGTATATCTGACTGCATGCCTTAGCCAGTCAGCCAATGAAAATCAAAGGTGAATGGCTATGTTGTGTGACATAGCCAATTACTGGGTTAACCAGCAAGCTGTATATTCATAATATAACATAACATTCTGCTTATATACCGCAGGACCATGAAGCTCTATGTGGTTTACATAAGAGAAAGTTGTTACAGTTGAATGAAATAACTTAGGGGTCCGTTATAGCACATGCTAAATATTAGTGTGCACTATACGCTAACGTGTCCATACACTATAATGGATGTGTTAGCATTTAGCGTGTGCTAAAATGGCTAGTCCGCCTTAGTAAAAGGACCCCTAAGTTTCCTATATACATGGTGAACAGATATGTTTTCAAATGTCTTCTGAACTCTAAATAAGTATTGAAAGTCGTGATTAAGAAATTGAAATCTTTGTCCCAGGATGCCGCCTGAGACCTGCTGAATATCGGCATATAGACGACCAAATGGGACTTAGCTGGCCGGCTATGTCCCGCTGAATATTTGAAGGTCTATTTCCATTTTCATGATTCTTTGTTTATGGAACAACAAATGTTTATACGAGGGTTCTTCAAAAAGTTTACGCACTTTCATATTTTCACAGGAAATGGTTGGAGCGGGAGACCTGGTAAGAGGGCGTGTCGTAGAATTCCTTGTGACTAGTCAGTCAGGCAACAGGGTGATTATGTGGAAAAGTGATGTAATTTGCTTTTGAGATATTTGATACATAGTGTTAAATAAAATAAAAGTGTGGAAACGTTTTGAAGATCCCTCATATTTCCTGGTTTCTCTACTCAGGTGAGGCAGAAAACCTTTATGGTCTTGCACCTACAGGTTTTTACTTGGGGGGAGGGTACAATTTTTTCCTCCAGTTTCCTTAAAAATTTTGTATTAAGATAGAAGGTAAAAATAAATTTTATTGATTGCAAGATAAATCCTTCTGGTTTTGTGGTTTCTGTGGCACTAGCTACCTAAATCTGCTTCTTTTTGGATGTTTTCCTTATTCGGAGTTTTCCAACATCCCCTCTCTTTTTTTTCCTACTGGATGATAATATTGTGATATTTGTTAATTTATAAATCTTTATGTTGGGTTCCCTTTGTTACTTATATTTTCTGTAATAATATTATCTTTTCTTTCTGAAAATAATTCTTGCTAGTTTTCATTTATTAAAAGTGAAAAAAAAAACTTAAACATCTCTGAATCTCAGTTTGTGTTGATTCTCCTGATTAACAAATATTTATGCATTCATAACATAAACATAAAAATTTACTTCTATACCACAGTTACGGTTTACAAAAGAAAAATAATACAGAAGAATGAAACGTTTTAATCACCTAAGTATCTAGAGAATAAGTACATTTTAAAATGTCTCCTAAATAATTAGTAGGAGCAAGATGTCGCGATTAGAGAAACTAAATCCGTATCCCAAGCTGCTGCCTGCCATCATCACAAGAGGTGATGATGGTATCTTTTAGATTTACACCCTTTGACCTCATAAATAAGATAAATAGGGCATGCCAGGATCCTTAAGAACATAAGGACATAAGAATAGCCATACTGGGTCAGACCAATGGTCCATCAAGCCCAGTAGCCCATTCTCACGGTGGCCAATCCAGGTCCCTATTACCTGGCCCAAACCCAAGGTGTAGCAATATTCCATGCTACCAATAAAGGGCAAGTAGTGGCTTCTCCCATGTCTTTCTCAATAACAGACTATGAACTTTTCCTACAGGAACTTGTCCAAACCTTTCTTAAAACCAGCTACGCTATCCACTCTTACCACATCCTCTGGCAAAGCTTTCCAGAGCTTAACTATTCTCTGAGTGAAAAAAAATTTCCTCCTATTGGTTTTAAAAGTATTTCTCTGTAACTTTATTGACTGTCCCCTAGTCTTTATAATTTTTAACAGAGCGAAAAATCGATCCACTTGTACCCATTCTACTCCACTCAGGATTTTGTAGATTTCAATCATATCTCTCCTCAGCCATCTCTTTTCCAAACTGAAGAGTCCTAACTGTTTTAGTCTTTCCACATATGAGTGAAGTTCCTTCCCTTTTACTATCTTGATCGCTCTTCTTTGTCCTTGGTTATTTATTGCTCAACCTGTACTACCAAGTTTGAATCATGAGAATTGCTGAATGACAAGAAACATGTTCATTATAGATCTATGCATAAATCCAATTAATCTTAAATTGCATTTGTTAGCATTTTAGTACTTTCAAGAATAAGTTAACCTTTGCTTCCTGGGAATAATTTTCCTTGATCTCCATGCTCTTCCCTTTCAGTTTTATACCTAATTGTTTGCTCTAATTAGCACTCACATCTTATTGTAAATATCAAACTAGAAAGAGGAATTTGATCTCTTAGAAAATGCATAAAGAATAAATAACCCCTCCTTTATAAAGCTGCACTAGTGTTTTTAGCGCCGGTCACCACGGTAACAGTTCCGATGCTCATAGAATTCCTATGAACATCTGAGCTGATACCACCGCGGCTGGCGCTATAAATGCTAGCGCAGCTTTGTAAAGAGATGTCCAAGTCTAGACTTTTACAGCCTACAAAGTATTTTACAAAAGGCCTCATGATAAACATATATTTTATAGCTTGTCCAGCAGAAACAGCCGTTTTGCAAAAACACAGTCAAAAGTACGGTCCTCATTTCAGTGCCAGTAGATATTATGAATTATTTTAAATTTTATTCCATTGTTTTTACCCCTATTCTTTTTATTTTAGTAACTGAATTCTATTGTTTAACGGTTCCTCCCTTCTATTCCTTTTTACATATTACTTTAATTCATTTAGATATAATTTACATAGATGGTGCTCCTATCTATGAAATATTCTACATACTTCTCTCCACTCCTTCCTGCCCTACATAGTTCTCCCTAACCTCTTCTAACCCCTTCCTCTGTAATGTCGCCTAGAGCTTGTATATGTATGTGCGACGCACAAATGGAAGAAATAAATATAAAAATATTTATGTAAGCAACATTTTGTAAAAGATGTATGCAACAACAGTCAATTAAGAAAGAGTGTAAATGCAGAATTTCACCAAATTTATAAATTTTACAAAACTGGAGAGTCAAAGGAAGTGAGTTAAGGAATAAAGGTACAAGACTCATAGGGGCCCTTTCACTAAGCTGTAGTAAAAAGTAGGCTTAGTCTTTCCCATGCACTAAGGACATTTTTACTGCATCAGCAATATTTGAATTAATGTCCCTACACTAGAAACAAGAAACAACAACCCTATTAGTTGCTATAGATACTTAAAAGACTCACACAAAGCAGCACTTGCCTATATATATGGGGTATATATATGGGGAAGGGGAACTACAGAAACATCAAGATTTCAACCAAAATATTATAATAGGTGAAGTGTATCCTTAGTGTGAAGTTGTAGGCACTAAGAAGCCGAATGTTCAAAAGAACCACAGCTGCTATGCATAACCTTCCCAGGCTTTTCCAGGGTGAACAAAGCTCACAATTTAGCCACATAACATTATGGGAAAACACGCTGTGTGTCAACAGTGCATAAATTAAATAAGTGTAATTTGTGTAATTCAAAACATCTAATAACTAGAGGTATATGTAGCACTCCTGCCCCATAACAGCCATAATGAATAAAGCTGATCAGGAAGCAAGAAAAATAATAAAATAAACAGTACTTAGCTTTTATCCAATTTACCCCCTCTTCTACTAAACTGCACTAGCAGTTTTAGCGCGGGGAGCCATGCTGAATGGCCTGCGCTGCTCCCGATGCTCATAGAGTTCTTATGAGCATTGGGAGCAGCGCGGGTCATTCAGCGCGGCTCCCCGCACTATAACGCCCTCATGTAGACAAGGTCCAACCAGGCTTGGTTTCAGGGACAAAAGCCCTTACCTCAGGAACCACAGAAAAACTTTTAAATAAAGCCATCAAAATGTAAGTGAGCTTCTCGAATGCTTGCTACTCAAGAACATACTTCATTCTCGGCTGGGCCAGAGAGGCGCACATCAGCTCATAAAATAAACGTGATGACATCATAGTTTAAAGGGGCCGGAGCCGACAGGTTGAAGTACAAACTCTGCACAAGGATTTAATTAAAGCAAGCTGCATCAAAAAGAGCTTAACAGAAATAAACTAATACATTAAACAAAACTCTAGCAGAAAAAAATGCTACAAAAAAGTAAGAAAAAATACATGTGAAAATAAACTTAGCAACTCCAAAACATATGCAGGGGGCAATAGGTACTGACCCAAAAGACAAAAAAAGAGAAAATAAAGTCTGACTTCTAGACAGATGCTGAACAAAAAAGAACTGAACTAAAAACACAACTTATGGAAAACCTTAGCTGGAACAATAATTAGGAAACTGAGAACTTCCCTAGATTATAGTGTTCTATTCAATGAGTTTATTCAATCCTTTAGGGTAAGTAGTGTTTAATTCAAATATCCAAAATTGCTCCAGACGTTGGATCTGAGCCATCTTGTCTCCCCTAAAGGTGGTTGGAATCTGTTCCATGACAAACCATTGAAGATCATAAAATGCATGTTTTTGTTCAGAAGAATGGGTCTCTAAAAGAGTTGAAACACTGGCTATCTGTATCCTGCTTTTATGTTCTTGCAATCTAACCTTAATCTGACGCATGGGTACAGCCTACATAAAGCAGTTTAGAAGGACATATGATCACATAAATTACCCATTGAGATAGGCATGTCGTAGAGTGTCTCAAAGTATACATGCATTGCGTATGTGGATATCACCATGTAGGTATATGTAAATAATTTCTGCACATGGAGCAAGTACCACAAGGCTGATGTTCACCTTTAGTTGTACTCCAATCACTGAACCTAGCCTTATTATCAGCTGTAAAGTAATTTGCTAGGTTCTTATAGTGAGTTTGTGCCACGCAGGGCCCATCCTTGAACTGTTCATGCATGGCTAGAATATGCCAATGCTTTTTCATGATATTGGCTACAGCCTTAGCTTGGTCAGAAAAGGTAATCACGTAAATTTGTCTGTCAGAAGGTTATTTATCTTGAGATTGGAATAGCAAATCTGGGTTAGCATATCAAGCATCTTGGTAGGCTTGTTTAATGGTCCATTTCAGATACCCTCTTTGTTGAAACTGTCAGGACATCTCTTTGGCTTGTTTCTTAAATTCTTTGGTAGTAGAACAAATCTGATGCATTTGGAGGAATTGACTAATTAGTAATGCCTGTTTTAGTTTTGTAGGATAACAATTACTGTAATGTAAGCAAGTGTTACAGTCAGTGTCCTTCCGGCATACTGTAGTGATCAATTTAAGATGACTGTCCAATGAGTTCAACCAATTTTTGAAAATCATGAAGTTTGCTTCAGTATCAGACCAAATCAAGAAAACATCATCAATGTATCTGATCCACAAACTGATGGAAGACGACCATGTGGAATTATACAAATAAGTGTTCTCAAAATGAGTTACATACAGATTTTCATAAAGATATACCATACTTGGAGCTATTGCAGTGCCCATGGCCATCCCATGTTTTTGTAGGTAGGAAATACCCTGAAAATCAAAATAATTTTTCTGTAATACCAAAGATGCCAGGGACATGAGGAATTCTTTAGAGATGTGGTGAGTGGAGTTTGTTATGCCTACTATCTGGTTCACAATATGTAATGCCTCCTGTTGAGGAATGTTGCTATAGAGAGCTTCTAAATCCATTGTAATCAATAGATCTGAAGGTTGCACAGAAATAGTTCTAATACACCTTAAGAAATGAGTAGTGACCTGAACATAATATTTAGCCTTACATATTTCAGGTTTCAAAAAATGGTCAACAAATTTTGACAAGGGCTGTAACACTGTGTCCCTCAGGGACACTAAAGGACTTCCTGGAGGATTATTAATAGATTTGTGGACTTTTGGGACAGTGTAAAAAGTTGGAATCTGAGATGGCTTTTGTGTCAGAAATTTTGCTTCCCCTTTGGTAATCATATTGGTGGACAATGTTAACTGCACTGTTCAACTTATTTCTGTCTGCAAGACCCCTATGGGATACTCATCCAATATTGTATACCATTCAGTATTATGTATATGTTGCATCACTTGAGCACAATATTTATTTATTTATTAATTTAGATTTCTAGACCGTCCTCCCTAGAAGTCCAGAATTGGTTACAGTGATATATTCACAATGTTTTCAAGACAGACAATTTAGGTTACATACACATTATTTGTCTTAGGGCTAGGCATACGAATAAAGATACATTTACATTATATTGGCATAGGACTAAGGGTATATTCACATTTACTAGGGAATTAGGTGCAGCACATAATGACATTCCTAATATGTTGGCAGTGCAACGTACTAAATCTGAGCACTCCATCTAAGCATATAGTGATGCAATCATAATGAGTTGGGGTGTTAGGTTGGGGGTACTGTATATTTGGATCAAGGGCTAGGACTGACCGGTATATCCTGATTTCCAGTTTTTTTTTCATACTGTCAAAGCCTGGTCGTTAGGGTCTCAAGGCAGATATGCATTGGGCTCTGGACTGTACTACAATGGTGCCTATTTTTGGAATTGTCTTGCTGGACATTTTGTGAGGCATTCAAGCTGCTGTGCATCTAATGATCTAGGGGGCATG
Source organism: Geotrypetes seraphini (assembly GCF_902459505.1). NCBI lineage: Eukaryota > Metazoa > Chordata > Amphibia > Gymnophiona > Dermophiidae > Geotrypetes > Geotrypetes seraphini. The sequence continues at coordinate 304,498,028 of NC_047086.1, read as the reverse complement.
TTTGGAGGTGTGTTATGGGTGGGTTTTTGTGTGCTTAGATTTGGATGCCCTGCAACTAGAATCAAACCTTTCCCTAGACATCATGGATGGAACTTAGATGTTCTGAACTAGACCTGTTTTCAAAGCATGCAAGTGCCAAAGGATTACCCAAACTGACAAGATGACTATTAGAGGGATTAGGTAATGACCCCTCTCCCCCACACACATACTTTCCCCCAATGGTCACTAATCCTATCCCACTCCCCCAAAATATGAATGAAACAGTACATACCTGTCTGTAGAACATCAGCATTTGGTATTAAAAGGTTAGTAGAGCATCACACAGGTGTCTTAAGTAGCCTGGTAGATAGGCTAATGAGCCATAGAGAGGAGAACACAGACCCATAAGCCCCTCTAACCAGTACATTTATGATAGAACATGTAAGGCCATGAAAACCCATCCAAATCCTACTATAGTGCCATATAGGTATTAGCTATAGCCATAAGGTCTATTGGGGTGGTAGACTGATGAGTATAGTAGGTTTTGGGAGAGTTTTGAAGGGCTCATCATAAATTATAAAGGGGTTATGGTAAGATGTACACATGGCACCTAGTATGTGAACTTCACAGCAGTGACCTCTAAAGTGCGCCACTGCTCTATTGGCATGCCTGAGTGGCCAATCCATTACATTGCTGGCCCCTCACACATCCAAGTGGTCTAGATTTGGATGTTTTCAACTTAGATGTTTCTGTGGTTGAATATATGAAATAAAGTTAGGTGTCTTAAGGTTGGACATCCTGGTAGCCAAGATGTCCAAGTAGATAATTTTCAAAAAATTTTGGACATCCAGAGGTTTTGACAATGGATGTTTCTCCAACCCTGAAGGGGAAGACCCACCTGCCACCTGGAGAAAATAGGCATCCCTCTGGCTGGCCTGCATGTTAAAGGTATTTGGTGGGAGGGGGGGAATCCAGGTGGGATTTGGGGGGTGGGAGTTCGGGAAATGCTGGCAGGAGGGAGTGGGCATCCCTCCTGCCAGGGATGTTGGGGGGGATGCTGGCAGAGGGGATTTCCTTGCCTCAATCAGTTTAGCAACTGTGTCTATTTGAAATGTAAGCCAGCATTTTGCTGGCCTACATTCCAATCATCTATCGTGGCCCTAGGGAAATGCCCCAGGGCTGCTTAAGCTCACCTAATTAATGTCCCTACACTAGAAACAAGAAACAACAACCCTATTAGTTGCTATAGATACTTAAAAGACTCACACAAAGCAGCACTTGCCTATATATATGGGGTATATATATGGGGAAGGGGAACTACAGAAACATCAAGATTTCAACCAAAATATTATAATAGGTGAAGTGTATCCTTAGTGTGAAGTTGTAGGCACTAAGAAGCCACTTCCAGGTGAAATCACGCCCATGCCCAGTATTTGTTATAAAGCACTCTTTGGACTACTACCATCATACTTATCCACCCAACTAAAATTATTCTCATCAAATAAGAACACAAGAAATTTGGGTATGCTTATGTAGCCTGCTCTGAAAGCCTGTCATTTTAAAAGTTTCTTAGACAAAACTCTGGCTTTTCAAGCGGGGAAAATGAACTCTTGGCTGTGTCCTCTAATTGCCCAATCCCAACTTACCTTGAGTTCAGAAAATCGATAAAAACCTATTTGTTTGGTAAATTTATGCGATGATTTCACATTATATTACATTGTACTGCATCATATTGTATTTCACTGTATTGTATTCCACTGAATTCTACTGTATTTTGTGTCTTCGCTAATATGTTTCAGTTCTCTTGCTGTGAACTGCCCGGAACTTCCGGTTGGGCGGTATATAAGAAAATAAATTATTATTATTATTAAGTGGTCCTAGGCGCCTCCCTGAACCTATGACAGATGCCTACAGTGTAGGTGGCCTGCCTAGGGTTTTTTTTTTTAAAACCGTGCGTCCCATTTAGCTGGTTAGATAGAGGTAGGACGCCTACCGCCGCCTAAAATCAGGATGCTATTTATAGAATATGGCCCTTAGTGTATGTGTGCAAAAAGCAAATTTATCATAGGATGCCAGCGAACATTCCGAAGTAAGCCTTCTTAATGTGTGGTAAGTGCATGTTAGTGCTTACTGCAGTTTAGTAAAAGGAATTCTATGAAAGCAGATTGGGGACAGCTTCTGATAGGGTGATGTACAGTAAAGGTAGCAATGGAGCTGGTGAATATAAATAATGAGTGAATTCATTTTCTTTTGCATATTACTTTCCTTTAGACTTGCTTCCAGATTTTAAATCCTGAGCTTAGTCCAGTTAAGGGTTTAATTTGTGTTCCATGTTTCCCCTTTTTTTTGCATGTTAGTAATCCATGATTTGACTATGGCACTGCAGCATGCATCAATTGCTCTTTCAAGTTGCTTGGATGTTATATTAATAAAGTCCATAAAAAAGAACAGCTCTGATCATCAATATTTTCCTATTCTACTTCAATATTTCTAAAATTTGCATTAGATGCAAAGTACTACAATTTTTCGGTGAAATTAAGCTGCTTTTAAGATTTATGAAAGCTACACATCTTTCTTGACATACACAGTACTCAGTATCATAGAAATGAGATAACAGAAGGCTGTAATTAGCCAAAATGAGAAGTTCCATTTACAGACCCATGATAAATTATGTGCCATATGTTAAAGAGAGCAATTGGATGAACACAAGAAGAATGACAGAAAATGACCATGATGAAAGAATTTGATAATATTCAGGGGCAGTGAAAGATATACAGGGTGAAATAGTGGAGTTAGGAGATACAATATTTCTAGAAGTGCTTATTTGTGTGCCTTCCTCAAATATGTTTAGTTTAGTACAGAGGATTTCAATTTCATTTTAGCATTGCAGTTTTCTCCTACTCATTTTGATAATTTAGATTTGGAAACATCTTCTGTTGTGTTATTACACCATGAACCTTCATGCACAACAACTAGATTTCTCCTGTCTACTATTTAGCTCAGCCATTGCTTCCGTCTAGAATGCAGTCAAGGAACCCTGAGTCTGGCCACTAGGTGTCACTGCTGAAGAGTGGCTTGAGTTTACTCTCCCCAGGGACTGTGAACTTTGCCTCTAAGCTAGAGAATGACACCAGGACAAATTTGTCCCCATCCCCACAGGAACTCAATTTCCCCGTCCCATCCCCACAAGTTTTGTTGTTGTCCCTGTCCCTGCCCCATTCCTGTAACCTCTTCATTAACCACACGAGCCTCAAACACTTATGATTTTAAAGTGTTTTGAAGCTTGTGCAGATGAGGGCGGAGCTTGCAGGAATGGGACAGAGACAGGAAAAGAACTCGCAGGGACAGGACGGGAAAATTGTATCCCCGTGTCATTCTCTACTCTAAGCCTTGTTTGGCTGGAAGAGCAAAATCCTTGCTCTGTCATTGAATCTAAGTCTTTTGGCTAACTGTGCACATTTATGCTTCTAAGCTACCGTGTTATCTCCAAGAAGATATACTTTAGTTCCAGCAATTTTCTTTTATGACCTTTACATAATTTGCTAGCTGTGACGGGGTGTACATCTTGTCACCAGAGACCAGAGCCCTTAAAGAAACTGATGTCAACTCATTTGCATGCTGGAGAATTTCCTGCTGAGGAAGACATATAGCATCACCCTGATATTAAGAGGAACCTCTTCTCATGCCCTCCAGACTGAAAGAACCCAGAAGGGAGTTCTTGACACAAGGACTCTATAGGAAACCCTTGAGAGGATACATGCTGGCTCCCACCTAACCTCAGTAAACCTAACCTACCTTGTGTGGCCAGAGTGTGGCCAAAGGCCTAACCTACCAGTGATGACCAGAGTGACTGGTGGTGACCAAAGTAACCGAAAGTGACTGGAGGAGCCAAGTGACTGGAGGAACCAAGTGAACAGAAGTTACCAAGTGTCCAGAAGTGACAGAAGTGACCGGAGATACCAAGCAACTGGAAAGGGTCTGAAGGAACACAAGGACTAGAAGTGGCTGGAAGAACTGACAGACTTGAAGAATTCCAGTGATCGGTAGCAGTCACAAAGGTCTCAAAGAATATAATAAAGTTCAGAGACTCCGCTGAGCGAATAAGCATTAACAATAGCACTGAACTCAAACCATATAGAGCAGTGGTCTCAAACTCAAACCCTTTGCGGGGCCACATTTTGGATTTGTAGGTACTTGGAGGGCCGCAGAAAAAAATAGTTAATGTCTTATTAAAGAAATGACAATTTTGCATGAGGTTAAACTCTTTATATTTTATAAAACTTTCCTTTAACAGTTAAAAGGAAAGATATATAAACTATAAAGAGTTTACCTTATGCAAAATTGTCATTTCTTTAATAAGACATTAACTATTTTTTCTGCGGCCCTCCAAGTACTCTATTTTTTCTGCAGCACACACATTTAAAGTTTAATATCTTTTCTTTCTCAAAACTGGCACATTTCAATCACTAAATTGAAAATAAAATCATTTTCCTACCTTTGTTTGGTAATTTCATCAGTCTCTGGTTGCACTTTATTCTTCTGACTGTGCATCCAATATTTCTTCCCTTCTTTCAGCCTCCTGTATGTTTCCTCTCCTCCAGACCTCATTCCCTCCCCCAACTTTTTCTTTCTTTCTCTGTCTGTCTTTCTCTGATTCCGTGTCCCATTTTTTGCTTTGTTTCTGGCTCCCTGTCCCCCCTCCTTCTTTCTTTCTTCCTTCCTGCCCTCCCTCATGCCACCGCCACCGGGGAATAGGCTGCTGCTGCTGCTACCGCCATCGGGAACAGGCCAAGATCTCCACGCTTCTATTTTCCATGGGGCCGACCAACTCTCGCCGCCCGATGTCAATTCTAACATCGGAAAGGACGTTCCGGGCAGCTAGGCAGCGATTGGCTAGCCAGAACATCCTCTCGACGTCAGAATTGACATCGGGCGGCGAGAGAAGCAGGGAGATCAAAGAGCATGGTGCCGGCCTGTTCCCCGATGGCAGCAGTGAGAAGGGAAGGGAAGCAGGTTGGGCACCACTGCTCTAGACGAGCCGCACTCTAGGGAGAACAGTGGAGGGTGGCCAGCTGTGCGGACCGCCCCCCCCCTTGGTACGCCACCGGAGCAGCAGTGTGTCTGACCGGCTCGTTCCGTTCAAAGCCACGGGTGGTGGCTCCTTGTGAGATCCGCGCCTGCGTCTGAAGCCTCTCTGATGTTGTGATGTCAGAGAGGCTTCCGATGCAGGAGTGGATAGCGCGAGGAGCCGCCAACCCGTGACTTTGAATGGAATGAACCAGCCAGACAAGCTGCTGCTCCAAAAGGAAGAGAATGATCCAGTTCAGACCGCGGGTCACAAATAAAACTTGGAGAGCCACATGCGGCCCGTGGGCCGCGTGTTTGAGACCGCTGATATAGAGGCTTTTTTAAAAAAGTAATATGAGAAGCATGCATTTGTTTAGAAGCAAAGCTGTGCCACAATTTTGTCAAATAGTTGCTTGCATCTCTGGATTACAATCCAAAGGGTCTTATTGCTAAGCCGAGTTAGAAAGTGGTGTTAGCACTCCCTTTCTACTACTACTATTTAATAATATATATATATTTTTAACTTTATTTAGTTTTTAAAGCCAACAAAAAGTGCAATACAATTTACATACAAATAATAATAATCAAATAAGCACTTATAAACAATCAGAATCTATATAAAAGATAAAAATGCCCTCCCTAATCCATCATTACCATCAGGGATAATACCAAAACAAAAGATATACCCCCTTCCCGCTCCCACCCCCTCTGGATGTGTGGGTGCAATCCAATGGAAAATAAAGATAAAGGGCAACTATAACAAATCTACAAGATCTAAAAGATTTATATACCGCATACAACTATGCAGTTTACATATCACATACATAATATCTTACGTTCCCTGCGATTTCCACATATAACATAGACATAACTGGACAACACCATTAACATCCCCCCCTCTAAATAAAATGTCAATATACCAATTCAAATCAGATTTCAGCAATTAAGGAAGCAAAAAGCATTAGTTCAAGGATCCATTCCATGGTACATGACAAAACCAATCAACATATACAGGCGAAATAAATTAAATTTAAACAGTTCAGAAATGCAAACAAGCTTTAAATCATACATTATTGTCAGAATATTCTGAAGAAGATATTTTCAGATGGAATAAGCATTAGCATAGAAAAGCATTAGCAAATAATTGCATTTTCTGCATTTTCTTAAAATGTATCCTCCTAATACAGAATCGTAGGATACCAGGCAGGGCATTCCTGGGCCAGGGCATAATACTCATCATTTCTATAGTGCTGCTAGATATACACAGCACTGTACATTAAACATCCCTGCTCAATAGCAGCAGAATCAGTAAAATGGCTGATAATCTATTTTTTTGTATTAATGTTCATGCACTATCACCATTAGTGAGCGGCCATTAAAAACATTTATCACATGAGCAGTTACCACCATCCATTAGGTAGATGGTAAGGGCTTATGCTAACCCTGTGATAATCAGTTAGTACATGGTAATAGAGATGCACTAAGACCAGACTAAACATGGCCCCAAAACACCCCCTTTAGATTTAGACACACTTCAGACAAACAGTATAAAAAACCATCAAAAAATATGTTTTGAAAATAGCAATTTGGACGTTTTAGCAAATAAAATGTCCAAATGCTATTTTGTACCATTTTTTGGACATTTTTCTCTTTTGAAAATGAGCCCCTTTGGGGGTCAATTCTGATATGCCATTTTTTAGATGCTTTTCTCTTTTGCAAATGAGCCCCTTTGGGGCTGATTCTACAAATGGCATCCCGATTGTAGGCAGAGGTAGTTGTCCTACCGCTGTCTCACCAGCCAATCGAGATGCAAGTTAAAAAATAAAAAAAATCCATGTGGTGAAGGACGCCTACAATATAGGTATCTGACTTGCGCCTATGGAGGTTCGGTGGAAACCACGCCTGTCAACCCCCAAGGGTGGTGTGAGCGTGGTTTCCACTGAAAGTGGCCTTGGGCATCTGTAAGAGTCCTTATGTGTGTTTTTTTAAAACTCACTTTTTTCGACCTATTTTTTAGATTAATAGAAAGTAGTTCTACTGTGAAGGCTGGGGACGTCCATTATCATTAGTAGTACTGTGTGATTTGAAATACAAGATGTTATGTGCAATCTTATATCCTGCCTCAGGAGCCTTATTACTGATATGCTTTTATGTGGTGTATCCAAAAGCAAATGGAATGCCTCATCAGAATTCAAAAGGTGTTTGTTGTATCAAAATAGGTTGTTATATCAGGGTCTGGTGTGCCAGCTACTGCAAAATTACTGCTCTCAGTGTCAACTAGAACATTCAGCTTCTAGGTAGCATCCTTCCCTCTTCTCTGCTACCTAAAAGCTGAACCTTCTAGTTGACACTGCGAGCTGTAATTTTGCAGTAGCTGGCGCACCAGACCCTGATATAACAACCTATTTTGATACAACAAACACCTTTTGAATTCTGATGAGGCTTTCCATTTGCTTTTGGATACACCACATTAAAGATAATATATTAGTAATAAGGCTTCTGACGCAGGACATATTGGCTGAAACACATGTGTGTCGAGCCACTATACATATTTACATGATTGAAGAATAAAGTTGGACACCAGCATTATTGAATTTCTCCACTGTGGTTTCTTTGCTTTTGCTTGGATTGTGGAGTTTTCTCCTAGCTTTTCTGACTGTGTCAATCTTATACCCTGCCACATTCTCATTAATTAGAATTCTAGGTGGGTTACGGGTTTACAAAGAATTATTTATTTAACAATCTTATAGCCCTCGTAGAACCTAAGCAGGTTGCAATAATACGTCCATAAAAACAAAATCAACAACATTGAACATTTTACATTCAGTCTGAGGTAATATATCATAAATAGCAACTGACTATTAACATTGTCTTTGATTTGGGTGACTTGTATTATTAGTCTTAGTCTTTTGGGACCCCTGGCAGGGATTTCTTAAAAAGTCATGTTTTTAGGTTTTTGCAGAATAACCATTCATTGTACACCTAGGTTGACCTCTGTACTTTTATGTTTGGGAGTGTTTAAGAGATAGTGAGTCAGTGAGCCAGCAGCGATGCCCTGGCACGTATACTGCCATTCTGTCTTTAATACAAATATTAGGAAATGCAGTGGAAATAATTTTGGCATCTGACATGGTAGCTCAGGGGTTTTGCTGAATGAACGGTTATTAGTCCCTTTGCTAAGAGAGGAAGCAGATAATTGCTACCTTGGGCAGGTAATGCACTTGCCTGGCAAATACACAGGAAAAGGTAAGGAGAAAAAAATGTTTCGAGTAGCATGCTATATGAATAGACAAAGAAATGTGTATTGATACAAGACCCTCGATAGGTATCGCGTTAGGATAAAAACTTGTACTGAAAAATCATGCACTGTAACTATGACTAATTTAACCTGCAAACTGTATATTATGAATATTGGTATTAGATCCCTTGTATGTGTTGAGTTAGGATAATAACTTGTGCATGTTGACCTGTAACCCATCCTGGGCTCTTTGGGGAGGACGGGATGGAAAACAAAATAAATAAGTAATAATTGCTAAGCTATATTCTTGTAATGAAGACAGGGATAACTGTGCAGAATGGATTTGGTCTTTTTTTTTCTGCCATCATGTACTATGTTCTTTCTGTAATTCTGTTCCCCCTCCCCCCCACCCCAAGTAGGCTTTTTTATCGTTGGCCCTGGCGGTATTAGCTCCGACGCAAATATTACTTCTGTGGCTGGCAATAAAAAAGCCTAGTGCAGCTTCATAAAAGGTTTGTGTGTGTGTGTGTGGGGGGGGGATTAATGAGAGGTCCCAATGTAAACTAGAAATGTATTTTTCTGTGTCTATGTGCCACAGCCCTCAGCATGCTAACACTCCTTAATTTGGGGGTTCAGTAGTTAGATTTTCTTCTACAGGATTATTTTTTGTTTGTTTTAAAATTTCAAATCAGTCATAATCAGACTGTATGCAAGTATGGATTGTAAGCTCTGTACAGCAGGCACTGTCTTATATAGCACTATGTGCATATAGTAGCAGCACTATAGCTGTTCTGCCCCCACTTTCTTATGTAGCAGTAGCAGGATTTTCTGGCGTTCATGAAAGTGACAGGGGCTCAGAATACGATCAGCTGATATCACAATCCAATGAAGCTAATGCAAAAAAGAAAAGACTTTACACTAGGCAGTGGTGAACATGTGTGTGCACTTTAAGCATACATGCAAATATTTTTAAAAGTGCTTATGCATGTCACTGCTCTGCCCCTGTTTCATCCAAACAGAGATTCCCAAACCGACACCTCTGCCAGTATGGTTTTCAGGATATATGGGAGCCACTGCTTAAGGGATATATGCTCTTGATTGCATACATAAATGCATAATTACATAACTAAAAACAGTCTTCTGAAATTCACCACTTGCACAAACTGTTACTCCACAGAAGCCTATTTTTAGGTATACTGGATTTGCATCTCTGGGTTCAACAGCCCCTGATGCAGTCTTTGAAAGGTTGAAACATGGCCAAGTTAGGCTTTTAGTTATACAGTTTTAGTCCTGTTGTAGTGAATAAATATTTAATCTGGACAATTTTCATCAATCTGCTGTTTTTGTTGCCTATTGTGGATCTTGCAGATTGCCTTCCATTGTGTTTTCTTAATATGTGGATTAATATACGTGTAGGACCTGTAGACATCATTTCAACCAGCAAGGAGCAGAGGAATTCCTAATGGTGAAATTGGACAGGGTTTGAACTACTTATGGACTTTCAAAAGCATGCATGGATTTTTTTTTCTTCAAAAATGTGTATGTGCAAAGAAAAGAAATAAAAGCTTGCGCGTGGCTTTCCCACGGCGCTTTTTGAAAGTGAAAGTAGATGCACATTTGTTTTACAAATCTGACAGGATTTGCATAGTGAAAATGCGTGCATACTATTTATTAATACAGGCATTTATAAGATAACCCCTACAAGTTTTTAGATTAAATTATGCCTTTGGTCTCTAACTAGAATTCCTCCAAATTACAGTATGTTCACCAGAAAGAACTGCCCAATCTCTTTCCATTTTACAGCAGAGAGTGTGGTGCAGTGGTTAGAGCTATAGCCTCGGCACCCTGAGGTGGTGGGCAGTGGCATAGCGAGGGTGAGAGCCCCTCCCCTGCCCTTGTCCCTGCCCCCCCTCCGCACGCTCCTTCCCCACCCCCTCCTGCCCCATACCTCCGTAACTTTCCTGGCGCGAGCAGCAACCCATAAGCTGCTATCAGTGTCGGCTCTTCCTCTGATGTCACTTCCTAGGTGTGGATCCAGGAAGTGACGTTAGGAAGATCTGATGCTGGTGCGACAGTCGTTTGGGTATTGCTGCTTGCGCCAGGAATGTTACAGAGGTACGGGGGGAGGGAATTGGTATGCACGTTCAGCAATGGGGGGGGGGGGGAGGAGCGGGGTTGCGGAGAGGGGGACAGGTGCCTGCGCCCTCACCAAGATGGTGCCTGGGGTGGACCGCCCATGCCCCCCCCCTTACTAAACCACTGGTTGTGGGTTCAAACCCTGTGCTGCTCCTTGTGATCCTGGGCAAGTCACTTAGGCCCAAATTCTGTAACCGGTGCCTAATGTTAGGCACCTATTTCAGAGGCGCCCAACTTGATAAATTGAATAACAAGCTCAATTACGCTTTTTAATCAGCACTAATTGAAACCTAGGCACCTATCAAGAAAGAATGATTCTGTAACAAGACGCCTCTAAAAATTTAGGCGACCTTCAAAAAAATAGGCGCTATGCATGTTAGGCGTGGGCGTGGCTTCATGTTAGGCATCTTGTTACAGAATCACTGCTCTTAAGCGTGATTAAGCGCTCGCATGGGCGCCTAACTTTTAGCTGTGCCTAGGGCTGGCCTATTTATTGGGTGCCTCCAAAATAGGTGCCGCTCAGCGCGATTCACTAAACAGCACCCAATTGTACATGAATCGCACTTAACGGTGCCTATATCAGTGCCTAACTTTTGGGCGTTTCTTATAGAATTTGCCCCTTAATCCTCCACTGCCCCAGATACATTAGACAGATTGTGAGCCCACTGGGACAGATAAGGAAAATTCTTGTAGAACCTGTACGTAAACCGCTTTGAGTGTAGTTTAAAACTACAAAAAGCAGTCTATAAGCCCCAATCCAGTGGCGTACCAAGGGGGGGGGCGGGAGGGGCGGTCCGCCCCGGGTGCCAGCCCAGAGGGGGTGCTCCCGGCCTTGCTGTTCAGTCCTCCCCCCCGAAGGACCGCTCGCCCCACTGACCTTCCTGCACCACCTATGAAGCAGCCCGCAGCAGGATCACGATGTCAGTGATCCCTGAGCTGCTTGGGCGCTGCTTCCTGCGCCGCGGTCCCGCCCCTCCTCTGACATCAGAGGAGGGGCGGGACCGCAGCACAGGAAGCAGCGCCTAAGCAGCGCAGGGATCGCTGACGTCGTGATCCTGCTGCGGCTGCTTCATAGGTGGTGCAGGGAGGCCAGGGGGGTGAGCGGTCCTTCAGGGTGGGTCGGGGCATCAGGCCTTCAGGGTGGGGCGGGCGGACAGGCAGGCTGGCTTTCAAGGGGGAGGGGGGTGACAGGCAGGCAGGCAGGCCTTCAAGGGGGGGACAGGCAGGCCTTCAAGGGGGGGACAGGCAGGCCTTCAAGGTTGGTACAGGCCTACAAGGGGGTGGGACTGGCCTTCAAGGGGGGGACAGGCCTTCGGGGGGTGCAGGCCTTCGGGGGGGGTGCAGACCTTCAAGGGGGTGCAGGCCTTTAAGGGGGGACAGGCCTTCAAGGGGGGGACAGGCAGGCAGGCCTTCAAGAGGGGGACAGGCCTACAAGGGGGGGACAGGCCTACAAGGGGGTGGGACAGGCCTGCAAGGGGGGGGAACAGGCCTTCAGGGGGGTGCAGGCCTTCAAGGGGGGACAGGCCTTCGGGGGGGTGCAGACCTTCAAGGGGGTGCAAGCCTTAAAGGGGGGGGACAGGCCTTCAAGGGGGGGACAGGCCTTCAGGGGGGGTGCAGGCCTACGGGGGGGTGCAGACCTTCAAGGGGGGGACAGGCCTACAAGGAGATGGGACAGGCCTTCAAGGGAGGTGCAGGCCTTCAAGGGGGGACAGGCAGACCTTTAAGGGGAGACAGGCCTTTGGGGGGGACCCTGGTTTAGAAGTACATGGAGGGAAGGGGGTGTTCAAAGAGACGTGCATATGCCAAACTTTGGGGGGGTGGGGGAAGAAATAATGGGTCTGAAAATAGGAGAGGGAGAGAGATGATGGACCATGGGATTTAGGGAGGGAGGGAAGGAACTGAAAGGGAGAGAAATTGGACACAAGGGATGGTGTGGAGGAGGGATAGAGATACTGGATAGGAAGGTAATTGGGAAAAGAAAGGGAGAGATGGTGGACTCTGGGGTGGTGGGGAAGGAGGGAGAGATGCCGGATAAAGGGTAGTTAAGAAAAGGTGGATCTGTGGAGGGAGATGAAAAAAAGGAAAGATACCAGACTTCCTGGGGAGGGGAGGGAAATGGAAAGGGAGGACAGAGTTGGCAGATGGATGGTTAGCATGCAGAAAGAAGAAAGAAGGAGACCCTGGCAAGCAAGTTATCAGAAGAAAACCAGAGCCTTGGACCAACAAGATTTGAAATATAACCAGACAACAAAAGGTAGAAAAATTAATTTTATTTTCTGTTTTGTGATTACAATATGTCAGATTTAAAATGTGTATCCTGCCAGAGTTGGTGTTGGACAGCAAACGTGAGTTAGGATTTAACAGAGAGAGGAAAAGTCCTTTTTGTTTCTTTATTTTATTTACACCACAGCGCCAGTGTGGTTAGGAGAAGCCAAAGGGGGTGAAAAAGCTATAAAACCCACCAGGAGTTTTGAAAAAAATCACCCAACTGGGCAGGAAAATCGAATTGAAAAACCAATTCAATAGGCTGAATCGAATCGAAATTTTTTTTCCTGAATCTGGCAGCATTAGTTTGCGCTACTGTCTTAGACTTTAGGACCTGGGATTGGGGAGAGATGGCATCCTCAGTACTTTATAATGCAAGTGAAACGAGGATTTGGTCAGACTTTTGAAGGGTCTGCAGAAAAAAAATATTGTATAGGCCGGGGACATGAGACAGCAGGAAATGGGAACTTTTCTTCCTTCTATTTTTGTGAATGGAAAGGCTGAGGATGTCAGAGAGTTCAGTTAAAACATGTGCTTTATAAGAAAATATAATAATGTGTTTTATAAAGTTTATAGCATAGCTGGCCTACCCAGTGAGGTGTTCCTAGTGGTTGTGGTGGCAGCGTGCCAATGTGTTGAGAGGAAGAGGTGGTCTGGGAAATTCTGCTGAGCAAACTCCGGGCCCATTTCCACCCCCCAGTTAGTCCACTCCACTCAACTGGTTCACACACTGAGTGGGTCTTTGGGTGATGTCCATAATCTGTTATTAAGACATGGGGGAAGTGTCTGCTTGCCCTGGATCGGTAGCATGGAATGTTGCTACTCTTTGGGTTTTGACTAGAGAGCTGCACGGGAACGGGGACGACGGGAATCCCGCGGGACCCGCGGGCATCCCGCGGGTTCCCCCTTTGGGTCACGGGGATCCCGTGGGGACGCCCCTAGGATCGCGGGGATCCCGTGGGGACGCCCCCTAGGGTCGCGGGGATCCCGTGGGGACGCCTCCGAGGGTCGCGGGGTTCCTGCGGGGCTGGATGTACTCAGTCGCGCGGCTCTTCTCCCTACCTTCTCTGCTTGCAGCACAGAGCCGAACGGAAGTCTTCCCGACGTCAGCGCTGACGTCGGAGGGGAGGGAGGGCTTAAACAAAGCTGGATGTACTCAGTCGCGCGGCTCTTCTCCCTACCTTCTCTGCTTGCAGCACAGAACCGAACGGAAGTCTTCCCGACGTCAGCGTTGACGTCGGAGGGGAGGGAGGGCTTAAACAAAGCCCTCCCTCCCTCCGACGTCAGCGCTGACGTCGGGAAGACTTCCGTTTGGCTCTGTGCTGCAGGCAGTGCAGGTAAGGAGGAGAGTAGCCTCGCGGTTCGAGTGGCTACCAAGGGAGGGGGCGGTCCGCCCCGCCACACCCCGCCCCGGTTGCAGCACAGCCGGCCAGGTCCCCTTACTTTTGTGGCACTTCCCCGACCGACCGACCGACAACAGCCCCGGTCCGACAATCCTCCCTGCCCTGTAGCCGCGAATCTAAATTATCTTCTTACAGCAGCTGTAATAAGGTAATTTAGATTCGCAGTTAAGGGCAGGGAGGTTTGTCGGACCGGGGCTGTTGTCAGTCGGTCGGGGAAGTGCCACAAAAGTAAGGGGACCTGGCCGGCTGTACTGCACCCGGGGCGGTAGAGAAGGAGTGGGGAGAAGGACGCTGAAAGGCCATGGGGAAGACGGGAGGAGGGGGGGAAGGACTCTGAAAGCACTTGAAGACAGAGGAGGGAGAAGGACGCTGAAAGCACATGGGGAATACAAAGGGGTGGAGAAGGACGCTGAAAGGCCATGGGAAGGGCGGGGGGGGGGGGGTGAAGGAATCTGAAAGCACTTGTGGAAGACAGAGGGGGGAGAAGGATGCTGAAAGCACATGGGGAAGACAAAGGGGTGGAGAAGGACGCTGAAAGGACATGGGGAAGACAAAGGGGTGGAGAAGGACGCTGAAAGGCCATGGGAAGGGTGGGGGGGAAGGACTCTGAAAGCACTTGTGGAAGACAGAGGGGGGAGAAGGATGCTGAAAGCACATGGGGAAGACAAAGGGGGGGAGAAGGACGCTGAAAGGACATGGGGAAGACGGGGTGGGTGGGTGGAGAAGGACGCTGAAAGGCCATGGGGAAGACAGAGAGGGAGAAGGACGCTGAAAGGACATGGGGAAGCAGAGGGGGGAGAAGGACACTGAAAGCACATGTGGAAGACAGAGGGGGGAGAAGGACGCTGACAGGACATGGGGAAGATGGGGGGGAGAAGGACGCTGAAAGGAAATGGGGAAGAGAGAGTAGGGAGAAGACACTGGCAGGGAAGAAGACAGATGCCAGACTATGGGGGAGCGGAGAGAAGAAGATGGGTGCCAGACCAATTTGGAAGGGGAAAGAAAGGGAGAGGCACAGTAACAGAGCAAATGGAAGATGCAGAAGGAAGAGAGACAGTGGATGGAAGGAATTGAATGAGAACATGAGGAAAGCAGAAACCAGGCAACAAAGGTAGGAAAAGAATTATATTTCTTTTTTTTTATTTTGCTTCAGGATAAAGTAGTATATTAGTTGTGTTGATAAAAATTTATAAACATTAGAGGCTCTGGTAGAAACCCATTTGCAAACTATATTTATTCTTCCCAATTAATATTTTCAAATTAATAAAGTCTTTTTGCTTATTTGTAAATGGGTTTCTACCAGAGCCTTTAATTCAGTAGCATAATTAAATGAAATAACTATTTCTGAAGTTTATATGGACGGGCGGGGATGGAGGGGATTCCTCGCGGGGACGGGTGGGGACGGAGGGGATTCCTCGCGGGGACGGGTGGGGACGGAGGGATTCCTCACGGGGACGGGTGGGGACGGAGGGATTCCTCACGGGGACGGGTGGGGACGGGTGGGACTTTGGCGGGGACGGGTGGGGACGGGTGGGATTTCTGTCCCCGCGCAACTCTCTAGTTTTGACCAGGTATTAGTGTCCTGGATTGGCTACTATGAGAATGGGCTACTGGGCATGATGGACCATTGGTCTGACCCAGTTAGGCTATTCTTATGTTATGTTCTCATCTGTAGGGGCCTTTGTTTTCACTTCTTATTTTAATGTATTTTTTTTCTGGGAACTTATCAGTGTTTTTTATAATGGGAACAAAAATGGAAGAGAATTAATGTGTGTGGGATGAGGGGGTAACTAATTTCTTCAGCTAAATAATTCAATCCACCTCAAACAGACATAGGAGAACTCACGCACCATTCACACACCCTCCAACCAAAAACGTCAAAAGAAAAAAACTGTTCGACAACCTCCTAGCCATTCGAGCTGCAACACTCGACCTCCAACTCTACAACCAATTGACATCGACCACAGACTGCAAAACCTTCAAAAAGAAATAAAAACCCTTCTATTCAAAAAACACATAAAACCGAACTAACACAATCAGAACTGTCCCAAGCATCACCTGCAACTACTCCATATGTACTTCTGATGTCATGGCAATTCAGACATAATTTATGTTATGTTATGTTTGGAATATAAGAAAATTTTCACTGCCTGTTTCTATTCTGACCATTTATTCCATTTCATGGTCATTACAAAAAATATTTTTTTACATGGGGGGAGGGGGGTGTCAAAAAATGATGGGCCCCGGGTGCCACATACCCTAGGTACGCAACTGCCCCAATCCCTTTCCTTTCCATGTTGAACATTCACTTAATTTTTTTTTTTTTCTTTAAATTTATTAATGTATCCAAACAAGTACAGTGGTGCCTCACACAACGAACTTAATCCGTTCCAGGAGCAAGTTTGTTATGTGAAACGTTCGTTGTGTGAAACGCGTTTTCCCATAAGAATACATGTAAAACAAAATAATTCGTTCTGCAGCCCTGTTGTCCCATAAGAATACCTGTAAAACAAAATAATTCGTTCTGCAGCCCTACATTTCCCTCCCTCCACCTCACCTCACATGCAGAGCCTGCCAGCCTTCTCCCTCACCCAGCCGCACGATCTGCAGGAGGCTAAGAACTTCGGGAACTGGGTCAGTTCCCACTGCAGCTCCATGTGACTCTAGGCAAATCACCTGACCCTCCAGTTGTCCTAGGTCAGTGGTCGGCAAACCGCGGCTCGCGAGCCGCATGTGGCTCTTTAGCCACTTGAGTGCAGCTCTGCACTTGCCTAGGGCCCGAAACTGTCAGAAGGGTCCCAGGGCTGGCGTAAGAGGGGGGAGCATAGATCTAAGGGGCCCTGTGATCCAAACTTCTTTATTAAACACCTAAATTTTCCTTTTCAGAGGGACCCCGACATGGCAGCTGTTTTCATAAACTGCCGGTAGCTGCCCCGAAGCTTTCCCTTTGCGGCGATCTGCCCTATCAGAAACGGGAAGTTGCAGCAGAGGGAAAACTTCGGGGCAGCCGCAGGCAGTTTGTGAGAATGGCTGCCATGTCGGGGTCCCTCTGAAAAGGAAAATTTTGGCTGGAGAGGGCAGTGATCTCTTGCCTTCCCTACTGCTCCTCCCCCGTACTGTCCAGCTTTCCCTCCCCTGCTGGCCAGAACTCCTCATCTTTCCCCCAAGAAATTCAACAGTTTTCCTTCCTCCCTCTTCGGCTGTACCAGCAGGTTAGTTTGTCTGCACAATATTCACTGCTGCTGTGCATCAGCGGGTCTGGCTCCCGGCAAGATCTCAAAAAGCTGTGCACGCGCAGCTGCTGGAGTTGATCAATGTTCTCCTCTCCTGCAACTTCCGGTTTCCGGTTGCGTCAGAGGAGAAGATTGAACAACAGAGCATGCGCGCATGTGCTGCTCCCTGAAAGCGTGTGGCTGGCCGAAAAAGAAAGCCGGAAAACTCGGCATCCGAGGTAAGGTGAGGGTGCTGCTGTTCCCGGCTCACATTAGGAAGCGGCGAGAGTAGTTCCGCCCCCCCCCCGGGCCCCTCGGGCGACTTCGTTGTATGAAACGAAGTTCGTTATAGGGAGCAAGACAAAAAGTTCGTTATGCGCAGCGTTCGCTGTGCGAGGCGTCCGTTATGCGAGGCACCACTGTATACAGGATATGGGAATTTACACAAAAAATATAGAAATATTATTTCTTAATACAACTTAAATCAGTCATAGAAAATCAGAAATCCCATCAAGCCCACATCATTGAGGAGAAATAATTACATTACATAATAACATAAAGGGGTCCTTTTATCAAGGCACTGTAGGGGGGTTTAACGCGTGGAATACCGCATGTTCAACCACCTGCTGCGCTCGTTGCTAACGCCTTCATTGACGAGAGGTTAGTTTTTTGGCTTGCCGCAGGGGTTAGCGCGTGATTAAATGTCCGATGCGCTAACCCCGCTAGCGCACCTTGATAAAAGGAGCCCAAAATGTAGTAATCCATAAGGGAGAACACCCTTAATTTTATAGAGGCATTTAACTATTTAAAGCCCCATTTTCATTGAAATTATCATAACCAAGAAAGGAAAATTCTACCCCAACTTACAAAAAGGGGGGTTACTGAGAATGTTCAAGAAAATACTCTAATTGAATAGGATCAAAAAATATGTAATCCTTATCCTGAAAAGTTATCAAACACTTATTGAACATTCACTTATTGATGTGTTCGCAGTCATCTCCTTCCTTATTTCACAAGCAGTAAAGTGACCCCAGCAATGTCAGTTTACCAGTCTAAGGCGCTCACGTAGGATGCACATTGCGACTTATTATATTGGCGTTTGAAATAATATATAGTAGATAGAGAGCTTAATTTTCTTTCACATTTTCACCAGCCACATAATATTTACAAGTTTCAGGCACCATCTTTCAATTGTGCAAGGTTTAATTTTCCTTGCTGTTTCCCTTCACTCATGTTTTATTGTGATTTTTTTTTTCTCTTTGTAATGAGATGTTGTAATATGCAGCATGTTAGTAGTTGAAAATATGTCAGCTACTCTTTCTTTGAGTTTGACAGGCTTGGGCAGGTTTAGCGTTAACCTAAGCAAACTACAAAATCTCTGCTGGTTCTCACACCCTCCAGGTCAGAACTAAATCCCCTATTAATTAAACAGAAAATTATATCCTAAATAAATCACTTGGCAAAAGAAACCCACTGTGTAATTTTTGAAAGATGTTCACAATAGGTAATTAAATATTCTTTGACTGGTGATATTTTTAATAACTCTTAAAATGCCAACTGGGTTGATGTATAAATATTCTAGAATCTACAGTGATTCGGTAAAGTAAATAACACAGTGTAACTTTTCTATTATAGAAAATAACATGAAGAATAAACAGGTGTTACAATTCTTCCACAAGACAAATCATAGCAGCTACAGTAGGATTTAGTAAGGAGGCCCTGACTGAAGTGTTCCGTAACTTCACTGCAGACTCCTAGCTTTTCTCTCCCTGTCTCCAATCCCATTCACTATTCTTTGAAACATAAGCTGTGAAAGGTCAATCCAGCCTCAGGGCTTGCATCCTTGGAAGGAGACTTGGGAAAGTATTCACAAGAGTAGCCCGTGACCATTTTAGTAGAGATGAGCATGGAAAAATGTTGCATTTCATTTTTGGATCATTGTCAGGATTTTTTTTTTTTTGGGGGGGGAGGGGGCTGATTACCAGATTTTGGGGGGTTTGTGTAAAAAGTGATTAACAAGTAAAATGTTTCCACTTATATAAATCAAATTTGTGCAAATTAATTTGGAGGTTTTATGGAGTTCAAAACAAATGTGCATCCTTACATTTTAATGCTGAGAAACCTTCCAGTTACACCTGACCACACTCTTGTCCAAGTACATATAAGAACTTGTCTGCCTTCCCAGACCTTTTCCTTCTTATCGCTTATAAGGTTGCACCTTCTGACTTTCCTTTTCTTACAGAAGCTTAATGTCATCTACTCACATCTTTTTGGTCCTATGTTTTTTCCAGGCAACATTATATTTTGATCCTAGCTTGTATCAGTGTCTGCTTTATCTTCAGTCTCCAGCTGACAACCCCAAGCAATGATACTATGTAGAGAAGATATCCCCATCAGCCACTAACTGAAGCTGTTTGTCAAGTGGAAATGGCTGATGACATCATTGCACTGCAAAGTCTCAGACCTTGCTATCAGCTATGTTCAAATTAAAGGTCAATTCCTTAGTTAGGACTAGCACCTCAACAGTCAAATACAGGATGAACGGCCAAGAACTTCAGGGATGAGCAACAGGTGGGGTACCGTAGAAACTAATGGACTATGATAGGAATCTGCAAACAGAAAGTGTTTTTGTGTGTGTGCCATTTCCAGGAATGTTGTTTTGTTTGTTTCTTTTCCTTTGTTGTCATGGAAACAATGTTGTTCAGAGTATGCATGCTTCTGAAATGTGTTTTATTTGCAAAGAGTGTGTGCTCTTTCAGATGAGTGCATGCTCTTTCCTGATTGTGTGTATTCGTGTACCTGAACTATTCACAGCATGCACGATGCTTTGTGCAAATATATATGATCAGGAAAGAGGGCATATCTTCACTTCACTCCCTCCCCTGTGTCCAGCCCATCCCTTTCCTTATCCTCCTGAGGTGTCCAGCATCTTCACAGTATGCCCACCTCTAACTTCCTGGTCTATAAAATAATGAGTGGAGTGAAAAAGGCAGATGTGAATCGCTTGTTCACTCTTTCCAAAAACACTAGGACTAGGGAACATGTGATGAAGCTAGAGGGGCTCCTTTTGTTAAGGTGCGTTAGGGCCTTAACGCACGGAATAGTGCGTGCTAAATTGCCCTGCAAGCTAGACCTTAGCGCCAGCGTCGAGCTGGCGTTATTATAGAAGCGTACCGTGCAGTTTAGCGCACGGTAATTTTGTGCGTGCGCTAAAAACGCTAGCGCACCATAGTAAAAGGAGCCCTAAGTAGTAGATTTAAAACAAACCGGTGAAAATATTTCTTCACACAACATATAATTAAACTCTGGAATTCGTTGCCGGAGAATGTGGTGAAATCAGTTAGCTTAGCGGGGTTTTAAAAAGGTTTGGATAATTTCCTAAAAGAGAAGTCCATAGGCCATTATTGAGATGGCTTGGGGAAATCCATTGCTCATTCCTAGGATAAGCAGCATAAAATGTGTTTTATTACTTGGGATCTAGCTAGGTACTTGGGACCTGGGTTGGCCACTGTTGGAAACAGGATACTGGGCTTGATGGACCTTCGGTCTGTCCCAGTATGGCAATTCTTGTGTTGTTGAATGGGTCATCGAGCAAGAATGAACTCTACTTGCTCTACTGATGTCATGACATCAGAAGTACATATGGAGTAGTTGCAGGTGAAGCTTGGGACAGTTCTGATTGTTTTAGTTCGGTTTTATGTGTTTTTTGAATAGAAAGGTTTTTATTTCTTTTTGAAGGTTTTGCAGTCTGTGGTCGATGTCAATTGGTTGTAGAGTTGGGGGTCGAGTGTTGCAGCTCGAATGGCTAGGAGGTTGTCGAACAGTTTTTTTCTTTTGACGTTTTTGGTTGGAGGGTGTGTGAATGGTGCGTGAGTTCTCCTATGTCTGTTTGAGGTGGATTGAATTATTTAGCTGAAGAAATTAGTTACCCCCTCATCCCACACACATTAATTCTCTTCCATTTTTGTTCCCATTATAAAAAACACTGATAAGTTCCCAGAAAAAAAATACATTAAAATAAGAAGTGAAAACAAAGGCCTCTACAGATGAGAACATAACATAAGAATAGCCTAACTGGGTCAGACCAATGGTCCATCATGCCCAGTAACCCATTCTCATGGAAGCCAATCCAGGTCACTAGTACCTGGTCAAAACCCAAAGAGTAGCAACATTCCATGCTACCGATCCAGGGCAAGCAGACACTTCCCCCATGTCTTAATAACAGATTATGGACTTTTCCTCCAGGAATTTGTCCAAATCTTTCTTAAAACCAGCTACACTATCTGCTTTTACCATAACTTCTGGCCACTTCATTTTTAAGTTTAGATCTTTCCTTTCAAACAGAGACCTTGCTAGATGTCAAATACAGCACAAGGTAACTTCACATGGACTTAGCTGTGCAGGAAATGTGAATCTCCTCATACACCCACCATATAGTGCAAAAATGTGCAAAGGTGATCTGATCTAAAATGGTGGCGGAGACTCTAGCAGTAGTGTCAAGGAGGGTCTGATCATATTGTGTGTGTGTTTGTGTGTTGGGGGTGGGGGGGAGGGGGGGTCAAGAAGGAGAAGAACAGCTGTGAAAGATACAGACCACCACTGACAGCCATGCACAGTGCCAGCACATGCACAGCTAAGCAACCAAAGTTAGGACTTCTATTTATGTGGTCCTGTTTGGTCCCATAGCTATGCAGGTGCTGGTACTAAATATTGCTGGTACCCATGTAGCTCCTGGATGCTCCCTGACTTCACTGCTAGAATGCCCCTCACTGGCCCACTTTTAAAATAGATAGTTAAAGCCTATATTCAATGGCATTGCTCAGTTAAATGCTTCTGACTATCAGTAACTGAGCAGTGCTATCCTTTTGAATAGTGACTGGTGGATGCATAAGAATGTATACAGCTAAAATGTAACCATTTAGCAGGTGGGAAATTCAAACAAAAAAGCACTTGTGTGTCGGGCACCCAGTGCACATTGCATAAGTGCTTTAGAAAAGTGACTCCCCCATATGTTTTATTTTCAGGGCAGGGGTCCAGATATACTGTATGATAGAACTGGTCTTAATGGCTTGCCAAGGACAGCATTCTATCACAGAACGTTCCATTTCACTAGGCAGGGGAATGATAATTGAAAAGAAGGGAGCGGGAGGAGCGCTGAAAAATGAAATGGAATAAAAGTCTTTATCAAGAGAGATTTGAAATTAGCCATTGTGTGAGATGTCTGATAAACATCCTTTGGCCATATATTCTGTCCTCCCAGTCAATTCCATTCCTACCTTATTGTATGGTTATGGTGACCATTAACTTAGGGGTCCTTTTACTAAGGCGTGCTAGCCATTTTAGCGCTAAATATTAGCACACACTAAACGCTAGCACGTCCATTATATCCTATGGATAAATTAGCATTTAGCGCGTTCTAATATTTAGCGTGTGCTAAAATGGCTAGTGCGCCTTGGTAAAAGGACCCCTCATTGACTAAATTTGTAAAATTATAATAATGTATATTTATCTTATCTTTCCTTTTGTTCATTTACCTTTACACATCCATGGGGGTTGGAGTGAGGGGAATAAATATTGATGGGGACATTTGGGTAACTTTATTCTTTATTTATACTATATATTATGTTATATTATGTTATTATTATATGTAGGATAACTGAAAATGTTGAATGATATATATGTTATCTGTACAGATATTAGTGTAATGTATGTAATACCTACTGTTTGTTCATTTGCATGACACTGTTTTATATTAAAAATCAATAAAGATTTAAAAAAAAAAAAAAGACCTCTTAGAGCAGGGGTGTCAAAGTCCCTCCTCGAGGGCCAAAATCTAGTTGGGTTTTCAGGATTTCCCCAATGAATATGCACGAGATCTATTTGCATGCACTGCTGTCATTGTATGCTAATAGATCTCATGCATATTCATTGGGGAAATCCTGAAAACCTGACTGGATTGAGGCCCTCGAGGAGGAACATTGACACCCCTGCCTTAGAGTATATCTAAGGGCTCCCTGGTTCTTTCTTTTACTTTGGTATCCAGGGGACTATTTATGTGAAAGGGAAGACTTTCTTATCACCTTTGGGCTCATGCGGGATAGGATTCTTCAGTTTCAGGGTCCAGTGCTATACTTTTACGTGTATAGTTTGGCTACATGTGAAAGCATTAGCTATAGAAAGTTTCTGTTTTCACATGGCGATCCACAGCAAGTGCAGATTTTAATGGGGCGTGGTTTGGGCATGGATAAGATGTGGTTTGGATGGAGTGAATATCTGCATGTATATTTTCATTTTACAAGGAGGGATGGAATGCGTGTGTAGACGAGGCACATGTAAGTGCCAGATTGAACGGGCAGGTGCACAGGTGATAGAATGCCCCCATCCCTGCAACTCCCAATATCCTCCAATATCAACATGAGCTTTCCTGAACCCCTGTACCCCCATCACATAACATTAGCTTCCCTTAAACCTCCCAGTTGCTCTGTCAAAAGACATCAGTTTCCTTCGAACACTCTCTGCACCCTCAGGCAAAGACATGACTCCTATCCCTGCATCCCCTTAATAAAGACATGTAAGCTCCCTATCCTTGCACTCCTTGATACACACTCCCTACCCCCCCCCCCCTTTAGGACTACCCAACCCTCATCTGGATATTACTGGAGGTCTCCCTGGTATCTAGTGTGTGTGTTTGTGTGTGTGGGGGGGGGGGGGGGAGGTGCTGAAGTGATTCACTGTCACTCTTGCTTCTGGTTCTGGGTTCAAAATGGCATGGGCTGATCCCTAATGGTAATCTCACAATACTACCACTAGGGCTATGATTTTCACTCTTTCACCCAATATGACTTCAATTTAAACCCTTAAAAAGTCATGTGACCCACTATGATGATGACAACAAAACAGACCTTTACACCTTTCTCCACTCTCATCCTCCTCCTCTTCTCCATACCTATGTAAAGTGTGAAGGCAGCAGCAGTAGCAGTAGTCATCTCAGGTCCCTGTGTCAATTTGCACTCATAGGCCTCGGAACTGTGCATGGGTTTGCAGTCTTGCAAGAGGAAAGGCCAGAGGCTGTGAACAGTTAATGGCTCAATAGGCCTCATGCTAACTTCCATTATAAGACTTAGGTCCGTGGCCTCCTACCTTTTTCATACGAAGGGCCACAAGGGCCACAGTGTGAATACAAGAAAGCTCTGAGGGCCACTAGAAGATTTCAAGCTTATGCATACAGTCCGTTCTTGTTATTGACAGTAGTATGGTTTCCAAAAATGTTCCCGAACTGCAAAATCACAAATAATGAAATGCTGAGTTTATGGGAAAATAAAGGTTAGGTTCCAGCAGAACACATTATGTCTCAAAACTACAAAAAGTGAAGTATGGATCCTATTGTGAAAATAGAGTTAGGTTCCTGCATGGGACAGTACTTGGAGTACTACAGATGTTTGTAATTCACTCTCTGGATGCTTTGGGGCCATATCTGGAAGCAAACACCAGACTGCAAAGTTAAAATGAAAGCAAAGAAAGTTTTTTTTTTTTTATTAAACACAAGTCCACAAATATGCAAACACAGCAGTGAGAATGGGGAGCATCGGTCACAATGGATGCAACAGTGGATATGTGAAATTTCACATCAGGAACATGTGAATAACGAGAATGGACTGTATATCTAATTTTGTAAATCACTTTGACCTGCTAGTTCAGACTGGGCACTAAATATTAACAATGAATACTTATATTGACTGTACAATACTTCAAGGAGATATATATATATATATATATATATATTGAATTTTTTATTGATTTTCCAAATATTACCAGTGCAATACACAGATTTATTATAAATTATATTTATTGATTTTTAAATCATACAATCAAGAATAACTTGTACAGAAAGCAAAATTATGTAGAATTACTAATTTTGCTTTCTGTACACAGATTTATAAAAATACAATAAATCAAGAAAAGCACATTCACCTTACAGATAAACTACAAATGAGACACCTGAGTAACACACTTAGAGATTGCTTGCAGCTGTTTCATCAAATGGGCAAGATTGAAATGAATGTGTTTACAGGATTTAAAAAGCATTTCAACCAACTGTGAGGGCTGCAATCAAGGACTTTGGGGGCCACATAAGAACATAAGAAGTTGCCTCCGCTGGGTCAGACCAGGGGTCCATCGCGCCCAGCAGTCTGCTCCTGCGGCGGCCCATCAGGTCCATGACCTGTAAGTGATCCTTTAACTAAAACCTTTCAATCCTCATTATTCTTCTATCCATACCCTTTTATGAACCTATCTCTACCTTTATCTATATCCCTCAATCCCCATATCCTTCAGGAACTTGTCCAATCCCTCTTTGAATCCCCTTAATGTGCTCTGTCCTATCACAGCCTCTGGAAGCGCATTCCAGGTGTCCACCACCCTCTGAGTGAAGAAAAATTTCCTAGCATTGGTTCTAAACCTGTCCCCTTTCAATTTCTCCGAGTGCCCCCTTGTTCTTGCAGTTCCCAATAGGCATGTTGGAGACCACTGGCCAGAGAGAGTGAGAGAGGGAGCAACCTAATTTCTCTGACCCTATTTGGGATTCTAACTTATGGAGTCAGAGCCACTGCGTTAAGGTAAAGCAGCCATAATTTCTTTATTTGATTTTTTAGCCCATCCTCCCAAAAGAGCTCAGAACGGGTTACAAATCGGGTACTCAAGCATTTTCCCTGTCTGTCCCAGCAGGCTCACAGTCTGCCTAATGTACCTGGGGCAGTGGAGGATTAAGTGACTTGCTTGGGGTCACAAGGAACGGTGCAGGATTTGAACCCACATCCTGAGGGTGCTGAGGTTGTAACTCTAACCACCACACCACAGTCTGCTATACCCTGAGCAATTTTATAAAAGGTGATTTATGTGCAGAGAAATGTCTTATAAAATTACCCCCAAAATGTGTAATTAAAAGGATTAATTATTTTGAATTTCAATATTAGGCTTTTTGACATTTTATCCTGGGGAGACAGTACACACTCTGAGCTGCTCAATTACATTTAGAACTCCCCCTCCTCCTTCATTGTTATGAATAAATAGAAACTCGGCAGCAGTCTGTGAAATTATTAATTGCAACCAGTGTAGAAGGTGCATGCACCGTATCATGAAATGGAGTATCATTGTTAGTGACTATATTTCTAGGTAATTAAGACCCAGACTAATGATGCAAGTTTTCTTCAGCATGATTTTCATCTGATTATGAGGCTGCTTCATTAAGAGCACTCAGACTAACGAGCTGTAGCTGTAATAAAGTAATTTTCTGTCTTGTGCTCTGATTGATAAAGAGTTTCTATAGCTAAAAGGAATTGAAAATATAATTATAATTAGAAATGGTTGAATAAAGTTATTACAGGATTGCTGAAGGGTAGTGCAATTGACACTATAATTTTTTTTTTTTTTTTAAAGTGTGCATCTTAAAATTAGGCTGTCTGAGGCAACAAACTTCATTGCTAATAAGTGGGCAGAAGGTTGCTGCCTCCATGAAATGAACAGTACAATTAAGGCAGAATAAGATGCTCCTGCTTTGTTCGGAGCAAGGGACACATGCAAAAAAAAATAAATAAAAAAAAAAAAATCTTTTTTTCTTCCTTACATATTTCATATGTGAAGTAAAGCTTAGGAAAACACTTATTTTTGCTGCATTTATAATATTGTTGGTTGTGCCATATGTTACAAAAAGATCTTTTTGATTAAATCGATAGCTTTTGTGCAAGCATCTGTTCTAATTTCCTAATATTTCTTTTTCAGTATGTAAAGATCAGTATGGTCTCTTCCCCTAGTTGTAGGCACTGGCAGCAGGCTTCACATCATTTTTTTTTTAATGCGTAGAATTTTTGCCTTCTATTGTCATGCTTTTGGCTGCAAAGTGGAACTGGATAGGATACAAGATGTGTTTTCTTCTTCTGGGAAATGCTGATAGACGTTTTTTGTTGGTTTTTTTTTTTCTCTCTCCCACAAACCTTATTCTTTTTTATGATGTCCACATACATAAACAATGAAAACTCTGTTAGAGCTATCTTTTGTGCATATGGGCCAGAGTATGGACTTTAAAATCTATAAACAAGATTTTATTTCAAATTAATTAATTCACTTTGTACTCAAAATTTGCTTCACATATTTCATTTAAGGTCTTAGGTGTCTCTATAATTCCCTCTGTGGAAGGCAAGTTATATCTTAAACCCTCAGTAATGTACTCTTGCTTATGTAAATCTTTCCCATGTAGGCTCCAAGGAACTTTACTATGCAGGATGGAACCTCATAGCAGGCTATCTGGATGTATATCTATGCTAATTAATTGCTGCCAACCATTTTGCATTGATTTGCTCATTCCATGAGCATTCTGGAATACTTTTAGAATTTTTCTGATAACCTTAATGCCTTCTACCGTGATAAAACTATGTTATTGAAATGCTATTAGTAAGATGAGAAATAAAGAGCAGGGTTTTATTGGTTGTTCATTGAAAATGTTAGCTGTGATTAGTTACATAATCCTACATTAACCTGTAAATTAAAATTCCTTGGTGCAATTTGATGGCTGATTTAATTTTGTCTTTCTTTGTTTGCCGCAGGCTAATTCCATTATGAATTCTTTATACAGCCTTTTCCCTCAATGATTAGCAGCTTCTCCTCAAGTTCTGATTACTATTGTACACTTAGCACTACATAAAGCTGGGGATTAATATTCCCCTGAAGAATTGTTGCTATGGATCTGCTCTGTTCCAACTAGGAGATGTTTCTGCAGCTTCAATTGTCCATAAATTATGATCTCCAGCGAATTATCAGTGGGAGTGAACTCAGCTTAACAAGCTGAAGAGAGCACTCCAGTGCTGAAAGAGAAAGGTTCTCAATTATTAATTGCTATGATTTGATAATGCAGAAGAAAGGGTTTTTCTTTTCTCTTTTCTTGTAGAAGTGCACAAATTTATCGTATAGAACAGGGTTTAGAAAAATTCTTTTCATCTTTGGAGGTCAGAACATATCAGAGAGCACTAATTGCCCATACACATTAAAATAAAATTGTAGCATTCAGTGGTTTGTGAGTTTTTGCTTTTTATTTTATCTTTTTCATTTGCTGTTTTTTTTTTTTGGTCTAAATAATGGTAAATATATTTCTTCCTGTTATCTTTAATATGTGCAGTAGTTTGTTATGTTTCTGATTAGTAGGAGACTTACATGTGGACATCAGAGTATTCTAAATTTTTTTGAAATATTTCTAGAGAGCAGGTATTCCAGTTCAAGCTTGCTCACATCTGGCTGCGGCCTCAGCTGTTCCTCATTGCCTGGGATTTTAATGGATTTCCTAAAGTCTGCAGTCAGACATAGCTTAAATTTCCAAGCAGTCCCATCCTTTAGTTCAGCTGCCTAGATAATCTGTCAGCTTTCATGCAGTAGTATCATGCTACTTTGGATCATAGTAACTCTTCTTTGAAAGCAAGTAGGAGTCATGGGATCTAAAGAACTAAGTATCATCCATTGTAATCATTACTCCTTCAGCTAGAGTGTGGATTATTAGATCATAAATTAAATTAAACATGAAATGCATTCTAGAACTGAAGGGTTCCCACTAACCACAGTCCTCTATCTGCTACCACTAGGAATTAGCATAGTAAGTTGAAAAAGAATTGATAAGGATCGTATTCAAAGGACTATATCATATTTACTCCTGTCATTCACTCTTAATTGCTAACCAACTACAAGCTAAAAGGCCACTTACTCCAAGGGAATTCATCAGCTAGCCCAGGGGTGGGCAAGAATGGTCCTCAAGGGCCACATCCCAATTGAGTTTTCAAGATTTCTACAATGAATATGCATGAGATTGATTTGCATGTACCGTGTTGTGTCCAGACAGATCTCATGCATATTCAATGTGGAAATCTTCAAAACCCAACTAGTTTGTGGCCCTTGAAGGCCACAGTCGCCCTAGCTAGCCCTATTTGCCACATAAATACCATCTCGCCTTAATACATGATGCCATCTGCAGAAGCTTAAGAGAACAGGTTTGGGAACATATTAAATTATATTAATACGGTAAATGATGCAGATAAAAACCTGCATGGTCTATCCAGTCTGCCCAACAAGGGGGCCAGAGCTGCAGTTGCCACTCTGTGTGGGCCACAGTCACCCATGCTTAAACACTGATTGGCCAAGTCTCCACCAAGCCAACCACATATAGGCAACCAATCATGATGGAGTCTTAGTTATAACCATGTATCATCCCCAAATATTGCTGACAGTATTCAAGTTATCAGTCAAGATGTCTTCCCCATCACCCCTGAGCTGCACAGCACCCTCACTCGCAGCACATGACAATATCATAATCTACAACACTGGAGTTGCAAAGCTTCATCTGTTTTGTAGCCATTTGTGAGACACAGACCAAAGAAATCTACCTGACATTGGTTTTACTTAGCTCCTCCGATGCTAGAGTTGCCGAATCATTACCAGTCTTTTGCCATTTGTGCGACACAGATTATAGAAGTCTGTCCAGTATTTGCTTAGGCTACCCCAGTGCTGGATTTGGTTAACCTTCTTCAGTCTTTTGACATTTGCAGAACATAGACCGTAGAAGTCTGTCTGGCATTGATCTAAGTAAGAGATGTCCAAAATCAGAAGAGATTTAAAGATTAGTAGCTAAGAAGACTTTGAATGAACATGTAGTAAGCAGCCACAGGAGGTGAGAAGTGATAGTGGCAGGAATAAGAGGACCGCACGAAGGGCAGGTAGTGGAACATGTCAGATATGCATCTGGCTTTTCATTTTCTGGTTCAGCCTCAGCACCTCTTCCAGCAGTTTCAACCCTCAAGCAAGCATCCTGTAAACAATCAGAGGCTTGGAGGCATTTATAATAGTTGGGGATAAACATTTTGCAGAATCCATTTTAGTCAGAGGGCCATAAAGAGAGGAGAACTACTGGATGCCAAATATGTAGACTGCAACTAGTTCAAAACATGGCTGTAAAATTAATACATGGTGCTAAGAAATTTGATAGGGCCCTTCCTCATCTTCAAGCAGAGCACCGACTCTCCATTCAATACAGGATCATTTTTTATCTTAACATTTCAAATTCTTCACACTAGCCTTCCATCCTTTTTATTAAAATACCTCTGGGTCCATACAAAGTGAAGGTAAAGAATTTTCCAAGTTAGGTGGCTCAGTTCCTGGGTGTTTTCCATAAGAAACCAATCAATAAATTTATTTTCCTGAGCATATGCAGAAGAAAGAGCAAACCATGACAGAATTATAAGGTATTGCTCTCTTATCATCAGTTTTTGGACCCAAAAAAGAGTAAGACCATGTAAAAACAAGGTCACCCAATAGTCAAAGCATTTTAAGTAGCAGGAGAGGCTCCAGCCCATTTAATTGCTCATGGCTTCCAACCACCATTATTCAGTGGGCCTAAATTTGACAGTGCTGCTGAATATTGGCTCTAACTGTCCATAATAAAAATGGGCAGGTAAGGGGTAGTATTGGGGAGGAGCTAGCAGTTATGCAGATGCTGGCAATTTTCAGTGGCGAGGCCTGCATAGCTAAGCTGATCAAGTTACAACAATTTAAAAGCTGTCCTAAATAGGCTGGTCAGCTAAGCAGATACTAGCACTGAATATTGGTCAGGACCTGCAACCCTGTCCTGGAGGGCAAGCCCTAATGAATATGCATGAGAGAGATTTGCATATAATGGAAGTGACGGGCAAGCAAATCTGCTCCTTGCATATTCATTACAGCGATCTTGAAAACCCGATTGGCCTGGTGGTCCTCCAGGACAGGGTTGGGGACCACTGATTTAAAGGTTTACTGGAGCCCTATGAGCCCCCTCCCACCTCCCTGAAACAGCATCCTTCTTCCCTTCTCCCTCCCCCTGACCCACAATATTCAGAATCCCCTTTCCCCAGAATATCTGCCCAATCCCAATCATTTGGTCTAGATAGACAACCCACCTCCCCCAAGCCTACCTCAGTTCCCTGTTGGTCCAGTGGGGGCGATGGGGGCAGAATAAGAACCAGGGGAATCCTAGCAATGGATAGCAGCACCATTGCCCCATCATTGTCTTTTTCTGTGGTTTTCCCCTACAGTTGATAAAGGCTTTCTCCAGAAAACCTGCTCTCATGACACCTCATGACATACACTAAGAGATTCTTAACAGGAACATGTCATTATCTATCCATCTCTCCCTCTCTAACCCCAAACCCCCATCCCACTCCCCACCCCACCTCCCTCTCATTTGTCTGGCAGGACAATCATCCAATCACACACACTGCCTAACGAGACCTTCTAATGGGCTCCATGTGTCCTTAAATGAGTATTTTCCTTCATAGAACTGCTGCCATATAGGTGACTTCTGGATGCTAAAATGAAGGTATTCTGTTATAGAATTATCCTTTTTCTGATATCATAGTCTCTGTTTTTGTTTCCATTAATCTACTGGTGAATATGGAAAAATGCTGGCAGCATCTGGTGCACTGATTATTTCAGTGATTGCACAAAACAAAGTATATTAACTACTCTTTTTCTTCAACAATTTAATAGAAAATATCTTACTTGTGTCTGGATTTAAACATAAATCAATATTATTTAATGATTATTCAACATTCTGCATCAGTCTGCTTCACTTCTCCCTTAGAACTAGTTCATGTCAAAGGCCATGTAGGTAAGATATAATGGTCAAATTAACTGATCTTGGATGTGCAGAAGCCATTCATACTGCAAACTACCATATATACTCGAATATAAGCCGATCCGAATTTAAACCGAGCTGCCCTATTTTCCCTCCATAAAAAAGAGAAGAAAGGTTGACTTGAATATAAACAGGTTAGAAATTTGGGTTATCATGGAGAGCCAATCTATAAAGACTGTTCACCCTCCCTCTCCATCAGCTGTCTCTTAAGTCACTAAACATATTGCAAATATGGAGTTCCTTTCATAAAATATTTGTATTGTAAACCGCTTAGATTTGTCATATGCTGAAGCGGTATAACAAGTTCTAATAAAACATAATCATAATACAAATATCTGTGATGCATATATCCCAAAGCTAACATATTGTGACCATTCCGACACCAGGCCCGCCAAGGTCCCAGTTAGGACGGAAGCCAGGGTACAAAAGAAAACCAGGAAGGGAGTTGGCAAAGTACGGCCTGTTCCTGATCCTGACAATTTCCCAGTTAACCACCAGGGGGAGCTGGATCTTTCTGAAAAGGTATTATAAATATTCAGGTCACCACCGGAGGAGCCTTAGGAGCTACCTTGAACCCTGCTGACTCAACTAGGTTAGGGCGTGTCCCTAAGATACAAAAGCCAGCAGTGGAGAACAGACAGGCAAGCAGGCTAGGGAGAAGGTTCAAACCTTTTCTCCCTGAGGATATCCCTGGGTCAAACAGGTGCAATAGGCCTACACCTATGGAGGTGGAAAAAGCTGGACAAGCCGAGGAATTGTCTTTTTCTGATGCAGAATCACCCATGGAAATCCAAGAAGGTCTTTCTGAAGTTGGGGATAACTCACCTGAAGCCATGGATGTTGGTTTGCCCACCAGCTGCAGGCAATAACTGCTAATAGTAAGTTTTGTTTTTGAGACTGTTTGTTGCTGGAACTGTTTGATTTTGGAGCCAGTTGTTTTGGGAGCTCAGTATTTTGTTTTCTTCATAAAGCTGGAAGTGTCTCTGGGGAGAGGCTTGCTGTCACTCAGGGAGGGAATTTTGAAAGCCATTATTACTGCTTTTCTTAGCAAGCCTAAGGCACTCTCCTTTGCCCGGCAGTGATATGTGTAGTTGGCCGGAGGCTTTATTTTGAAGGACTGTGAATTGTGGAAACCAGTGCCAAGAACTTTATTTTGGTGGATTGGATCACCTGCGTGGAAGCAGGCTGTGCAAGCACTGAGGAGAGCTTTAACCTCAGTTGCAGTATTGACTGAGTCAGTAAAAAGGTGAAAGTTTGGGTTTTATTTTGAACTGTTTATTTTTCCCTTCTCTTTGAAGTTTGGCTTGTTTGAATTTTTTTCTTTTGCCAAACTCATCCTTGTTTATGCTATCCTGACATTATTATTTAGATAAGTAAAAGTGGAAGATTTTGGTTCAAAACTCTACTTATGTGGTTTGGATTTTTGTTCCTGAACTGTGTCAGTCCAGTCCTGCAGGATGACTCCAGGCCGGGTCACATGCTAGTGTTCTTTTTCAATGTAGCCACTTGGAGTGCTGCGGAGTCCCGGTTGGACCACAGTGTGGGTTACAATATTCATATCAAGGCCCTTAAACCTCAAGATGCTATATGCAGTTCGACACCAGAGAAAGATCACTTTATACTTTGGAATATAAAAAGAAAGCAGTGCAATTTACAGAAAAACTGCATTTTCTGTTCATGAAATTAAAAATAATTTTTTTTTTCTACCTTTGTTGTCTGGCCATTTTATTCATGTTTATCTCAGTTTCTGCTTTCTTCTGTCTTTTCTTAAATTTCTTTCCAGGGTCTGCAGTCTATCTGCCTCTTCTCTCATTCCTGTCTTCACTTCATCTCCTACATCCATCTCTGACTTTAACTTTTCCTTTCAGTTTTACTCCATTTATTTTTCTGCATCTCTATTTTGACAAACGCACAGCGGGCTCTGACTTTGTCTCAGGGATTAGGGAAAAGAAAGCACGGTCCCTGGTCAGAAGAGCTGACCAAGTAAATAGTAAGGAGTTAGAGTGGGTTGACTATCCCTCAAATCCTGAATCAGCTATTGAAAAGCAGCAGTATAAGGTTCCTTAGCAGTATGTGCCTTCCAGGTTTAAAAGAAGTAGAAAACCTGGTAAGGTTCATGAGGACAGGAAATGAAGACAAGTTCCTTTAAGGAAAGCTCAGCCCTGGTTACCCAGTAGGGGTAATCAGGCTCACTATCTGGATGAGCTGGAGCCAAGCCTCTTTCCCAGGAGAGAAGGGTGGGGGGTTACCTCCATTTAAGCTCAGTGCTCTGAGATCAAAGGAGGGGAAGATCTGGCGAGAGAGCCAGCAGTAGAACAGACCTGAGGAAAGGTCAGAAGCCAAGCCGGAGGTGGAAGGTAGGAGTCATTCCCCTCACTCAGGCAGTAGTTATGATATAGAAATGACTGAGGACTTGCCAGGCTTGAGCCCAGACCTTGTAACTGTTGCCATAGAGGACTTTATGGACACCTCTAACCCTTTTGAAGAAAGCCCTGCTGGTTTAGAAGGTATGGACATCAGCACTTAATTCTGTTACCTGAGTCAGGAGAGCTGTACCTTACCAGTATTACTTTTTGTTGCTTGTACGGAAGGAACTTGTGTGCAGCTGACGCTAATTAAGAGACAGGAGAGAGATAAGAGTTCCTCGTCAGAATGGAGCTCAAAGTGAAGCCCTAGCTAAAACTGCAAGCTAATCTCCAGATTTTTTTTTGCTAACTCTTCCCTCTCTCTCCCCTTCTAGCATCTTCTCTTTCTCTCCCCCTTTATTTTCACTCTTCTAACCAGTATCTACTGTATTGCCCCTTCTATTCATCATATCCGCTCCCCTCTTTCCTCCATCACCCTCATCTCTCTCCCTCTCTCTCCACCAGCATCCAAGATCTCTCCCCATCACCCTTTACCCTTTGCTTCTTCCAAAAGAGTCACAGCTCAGAGGCATTCCCAACATACAAGGAAAGTAGCTGATTCCTCCTGATGGTTGCTGCGGTGGTCCTCTATGCTGTTTGTCAGCTGCTGGGAGGAGGGGGGAGTGAGGAGTCAGCGGCACATCCGGATTGTGAGCAGCCCTGCCTTCGGTCCTATCTAAGTCCTATTAAACCAGCTGGCAATAGCAAAGCCAGACGCCCTCTTGCTAAATCGCTATAGGCTCTGCCTGCCTTGATCCCGCCCCTCAAAATCAGGAAGTAACATCAGTGTTGGCATAAACAGTAGGAGTACTGATTTCCAAAACACACACATGAAGAGGAGAGCAATATCACTCAGTTCTTTCTGTGTAGAAATGTCAGTGATTGTATGTGAAAGTGTTGATTATTTTTACCTCCATGTATAAGTTTCAAGTTTATTAGGATTTTATATACCGCCTATCAAGGTTATCTAAGCGGTTTTTACAATCAGGTACTCAAGCATTTTCCCTATCTGTCCCGGTGGGCTCACAATCTATCTAACGTACCTGCTATCTGCTCTTACCACAACTTCTGGCAATGTGTTCCAGCGCTTAACTATTATTTGAGTGAAAAAATATTTCCTCTTGTTTGTTTTAAAAATATTTCCCTGTAACTTCATAGAGTGTCCCCTAGTCTTTGTAATTTTTGATGGAGTGAAAAATCAATCCATTTGTACCCGTTCTACTCCACTCAGGATTTTGCAGACTTCAATCATATCTCCCCTCAGCCATCTCTTTTCCAAGCTGAAGAGCCCTAACCTTTTTAATCTTTGCTCATACGAAAGAGTTCCATTCCCTTTATCATCGTGGTCGCTCTTCTTTGAACCTTTTCTAGTGCTGCTATATCTTGAGATAAGGAGACCAGAATTGAACCTAATACTCCAGGTGAGGTCACACCACAGAACAATACAGAGGTATTTCAACATTCTTAGTCTTGCTAACAATCCCTTTTTAAATAATTCCTAGCATCTGGTTTGCTTTTTTGGCCGCTGCTGCACATTATGTGGAAGGTTTCATCGTATTGTCTACAATGACACCCAGATCCTTTTCTTGGGCGCTAACACCCAAGGTGGACCCTAGCATCTGGTAGCTGTGATTTGGGTTATTCTTCCCAATGTGCATCACTTTGAATTTGTTCACATTAATTTTCATCTGCCATTTGGATGCCCAGTCTTCCAATTTCCTAATTTTTTACAATCTGCAAGTGTTTTAACAACTTTGAACAGCTTAGTGTCATCTGAAAATTTAATCACCTCACTCGTCATTCCAATTTCCAGATCATTTATAAATAAATTAAATAGCACAGATCCCAGTACATATCCCTGTGGCACTCCACTGTTTACTCTCCTCCATTGAGAAAAATAACCATTTAACCATACCTTCTGTTTTCTATCCAATAACCAATTCTTAATCCACAACTGAACTTTTCTACCTATTGCCCAATTAATTTTTATTGCTTTGAATTATGAGCATGTTAAAGCTCATAACTGAAGCCAATTTACTAATGTTAGGCACCAATCTTTAGGTGCCTCTTACAGAATTTACCTCTGAGTGCCTAACCTCTCTTTGCATGCAGCTCCAAAAAAGGCATGGCCAAGAGAATGGCATGGGCGGGTCATGGGCATTCCTTGGATGTAGGCATAGAATTATAGAATGCTTCCATTTTTATGAGTGACAGTATTTATACCGGCCTTTGGCAGACGTAAATGCTCACACCTAAAGTTAGGCTCAAAAGTGACTTAAACTAGTATTTAAAAAAACAAAAACCAGTTCTGCATGGAACTGCCTTTATACAGTAGAATTTGCACTTAGAGCATCCAGCTTAGAGCATTTGCACTTAGAGCATCCCAGCATCCAACTTTGGATGCCATTTACTGAATCTACTCCAATATTTTTATTTTATTTATTTATTTAGTATTTATATACCACATATAACCTAAGTAGTTTACATTCAGGTACTCAAGCATTTTTCCCTATCTGTCCTGGTAAGCTCACAATCTATCTAATATACCTGGGGCAATGGGGATTAAGTGACTTGCACAGGGTTCTGAGGCCGCAGTTCTAATCACTGGGCCACACACTCCCCCAATATATATAAGAACCATATTCCAGACATTTATATGAATAAATGCAATCAATTAAGGAGCAGAGCTTTAAAAGATTACTTCTTACATTTTAAATGGTAAACAAAGTACCATGAGGTTAAGCATAATTGCCCCCTCAATATTTACGGCCTCTTTTACAAAGCCGCGCTAACAGCTGCCACGCAGCAACAGCCCCGAAGCCCTTTAAATCTCTATGGGCTTTGGGGCCGTTAGCATAGTGCAGCCGCTAGCATGGCTTTGTCTAAGAGGCTATTATTTTCAAGCCTTGCTTACACCACCACATTGCAGAGGCTTATGAGTTCCTTGGAGGAGGTACAAAAGCCAAAAGGTTTTGAATTATAAGGGTAGCACAGATATAATTCATTCTCTTGTAGTCTCCAAACTAGATTACTGTAATGCATTATTTATAGGCTTACCACAGAAAGAACTTAAGCGACTACAAATAATCCAGAACGCCGCTGTTAAATTAATTTATAAAGCCAAAAAATTTGATCATGTCTCACCCCTACTTAAGAAAGCTCACTGGCTACCAGTAGCACATCGAATAATATTTAAACAATGTCTACTCATCTTCAAAGCCTTAGAACATAAAACTCCAGCCTTTATATTTCGACTTTTAATACCTTATACTATCTCTAGATCTCTTAGATCTCAAGACCAGCAACTACTAGTAATTCCTTCACTAAAAGTTATTAACACTAGGCGTAACACAATTTTTTCCATAACAGCCCCTCAATCTTGGAACAATCTTCCACTGTACCTAAGACAGGAAAAAAACTTAGCAAAATTTAAGTCTGAACTTAAAAGTTTTCTATATATAGATGCCTTTACTGACTAATTTTTCTCCTTGCATTTTTAATTTAAAAGGTCAATTGTCTTTGTCTCCCTCCCTATTGTTTTTCCCAGGAATTAAATATTTTAAAATTGAACTAATGATTTTAACACTGAATGTAACCATTAACTAATTTTCCTTTTGTTTTTAATTTGTTGAAATACCCTTTAAGTGTAATGTTATATTTGTATTTTAGATAATCGTCTGTTTTTATTTAATAATTGTAAGTGTGTTATCAAAAATTTTTTTATTAATTTGTACATCGCCTTGAATTTTGAATTGGCGATAAATCAAAATACCTAATAAACTTGGAAACTTGGATCTGCTCAGAGCACATCATATATAAAAATTGAAAGATGACAAAGATTGTTATAGTATTCTATGTCAATTTTAATTATGTATGTTTTTTTGTAACCCGCTTTGGCCAAAGTGACATATAAATATAGTTGGTAAATAAATAAATATCCAAAACATGTCCCCTTTAAATGTATGCAGGGAAAAAAGAAGAAGGTGTAAGCTTCAAAACCAAGCAAAGTGAACAAAAAAGAGGCACTGGAGATGTCAAATTCAAACTATGGTGACAAATGCTTTGTTGACAATTCGTATCAAAGTTTAATATTGAGTCCAATGAATACTACTACTATCAAAGTCCCGACAAGAATCCAAGTTTCGGCTACTCCGTCGCCTTCCTCAGGGGACAACTGAATGCTAAAATATGTTAAAAATAGATATTACCAAGTAATATTACATCATGTAAACATTTTGACACATTAATATTAAAAAAGCATGTGCATTTGTTGATTAATTATGCAAAATTGCTCTTATTTATGAGGTTATGTTTGAAATGAGCTAAAGTTAAAGCATATGCAATATTGTGATATATGATTTTGGTTTAAGCTCTAGGTTAATTTCCCACACATTTTTATGGTCATTGAAGTTCTCTTATCATGTAGTTGATGAAGAATGATTGTGCAGTTAACCTTGATAAGAACATAAGAATTGCCACTGCTGGGTCAGACCAGTAGTCCATCGTGCCCAGCAGTCCGCTCACGCGGAGGCCCCCAGGTCAAAGACCAGTGCTCTAAATGAGTCTAGCCTCACCTGCGTACTTTCCAGTTTAGCAGGAACTTGTCCAACTTTGTCTTGAATCCCTGGAGGGTGTTTACCCCTATAATAGACTCCGGAAGAGCGTTCCAGTTTTCTACCACTCTCTGGGTGAAGAAGAACTTCCTTACGTTTGTACGGAATCTATCCCCTTTCAACTTTAGAGAGTGCCTTCTAGTTCTCCCTACCTTGGAGAGGGTGAACAATCTGTCTTTATCTGCTAAGTCTATTCCCTTCAGTATTTTGAATGTTTCAATCATGTCCCCTCTCAGTCTCCTCTTTTCAAAGGAGAAAAGGTCCAGTTTCTCCAGTCTCTCACTGTACGGCAACTCCTCCAGCTCCTTAACCATTTTAGTCGCTCTTCTCTGGACCCTTTCGAGTAGTACCGTGTCCTTCTTCATGTATGGTGACCAGTGATGAATGCAGTACTCCAGGTGAGGGCGCACTATGGCCTGGTACAGCGGCATGATAACCTTCTCCGATCTGTTCGTGATCCCATTCTTTATCATTCCTAGCATTCTGTTTGCCCTTTTTGTCACTGCCGCGCATTGCGTGGACGGCTTTATCGACTTGTCAATCAGAACTCCAAAATCTCTTTCCTGGGAGGTGTCTCCAAGTACTGCCCCGGACATCCTGTATTTGTGCATGAGATTTTTGTTACCAACATGTATCACTTTACACTTATCCACGTTGAACCTCATTTGCCATGTCAATGCCCATTTCTCGAGCTTGATTATGTCATATTGCAGATCTTCGCAATCCCTCTGTGTCTTCACTACTCTGAATAACTTTGTATTGTCCGCAAATTTAATCACCTCGTACCAATGTCCAGATCGTTTATAAAGATGTTGAAGAGCACGGGTCCAAGCACCAAGCCCTGCAGCACACCACTGGTGACGTTCTTCCATTCCGAGTATTGTACATTTACCCACACTCTCTGTTTCCTATGCTCCAGCCAGTTTTTAATCCACGTGAGTATTTCACCCTCACAATTTTCCTAAGTAGTCGTTCATGTGGAACCTTGTCGAAAGCCTTCTGAAAATCCAGATATACAATGCTCATTAAATAATTCTTTCAAATGTCCAGCAAATATTTTTCCTTAAATTATCTGCAGGCGACAAAGGATACTGAACGCTTTCACTGAAAGCACTTTATGTGTTTTATATACAATATTTAATCATATAATTTAAGGAAAAATATATGCTGGACATTTGATAGAAATATCTATTTTTAACATTTTTTAGTATTCAGTTGTCCCCTGAGGAAGGCGATGGAGTTGCTGAAGAAGGACGGTAATGTCACTGCTCGTTCAATATGTCATAATAGACTCAAAGGTTTGCAAATCATGGGTTCATCTTATGTGAGGAGGTACAGTAAAAATCTCAAAATGTCAACTGAGAAAAACCTACGCCTCCACTGAAGGCAGAACACAATAACGTTCCAAAGTTTCTGGTGACAGACAATATAAACTGGACAAGAAACACCAAAAAGTAGATAAAGCTTTTCTTGACTTCGCTCGAGCTGCTTATTCTTCTGGGATCCAAATAGTGCACACACCACGCTGTCCCACTTTTCAAAAGTGATCCATCCCAGAATACAACAGAAAAGTCCTTCATTAATTCAAACTTTCCATCTCTCTTCAAACTTTCCTTCTCTCAACAAGAGCCTTGTTTCGCAAAAAATTTTGCTCCTTCAGGAATGTTAACCTAGACCAGGAGTAGGGAACTCCGGTCCTTGAGAGCCGTATTCCAGTTGGGTATTCAGGATTTCCTCAATGAATATGCATGAGATATATTTGCATGCACTGCTTTCAATGCATATTCATTGGGGAAACCCTGAAAACCCAACTGGAATACGGCTCTCGAGGACTGGAGTTCCCTACATCTGACCTAGACCATAGAAATCTGCCCAGCATTAGTCTTTGGAGTCACTCAGGACTCTCAATTATCATTTCCACTCATATTTCATCAAATGGTAAAGTCCTGCTTTTACTCTTCATCTTATATGCTCTCTAAGAACATAAGAATTGCCATTCTGGGACAGACCGAAGGTCCATCAAGCCTAGTATCTTGTTTCCAACAGTGGCCAACCCAGGTCCCAAGTACCTGGGAGAAACCCAAGTAGTAGCAACATTCTAGAGCTCAGATTGTAATGTCATAAAATCTCATTCCACCAATGCCTAAGAGCCAAACTCATCACTAATGTAACAATGGCTTGATTATTTTATACTTGGCTCACATAAGAACATAAGAATTGTCATACTGGAACAGACCGAAGGTCCATCAAGCCCAGTATCCTGTTTCCAACAGTGGCCAACCCAAGTTCCAAGTACCTAGCTAGATCCCAAGTAGTAAAACAGATTTTATGCTGCTTATCCTAGGAATGAGCAATGGATTTCCCCAAGCCATCTCGATAATGGCCTAGGGAATTCTCTTTTAGAAAATTTTCTTTCAACTTTGCACTTGCTCACATTAAATGTCATCTTCCATTTTGATGCCCAGTCTCCGAGTCTCACTAGGTTCTCTTCCTATTTTTCACAATCCTCTTATGATTTATCAACTTAGAACAACTTTGCATCATCAACAAATTTAATTATCTCACTAGTCGGCTTGAGGGAATCAGCTTTAGGAGTGAGAATTTGAATGAGCACAGGCATTGGATTGCTGATAAAAGTGCCAGTATTAGCCAATTGGTTTGAGTGGCCAAATACTATGTGGCACTAGCCTCCTCATCAGACCATTATGCTTTATATAAAGTGCTTTAATGCTTTAGTGCATTAGTGTACTAAAGCACTAATTATGTGACAAAATTATCAATGATTGGGTTGGTGTGGAGCTAAAGCAGAAGGGGGGACTTTTTCTTGATACAGCCTTCGGGCTTAACATGTCGGAATGATAGGTCCCTTCCCGATAGCTACTGACAAAGGAAAAACTCAGAAAATGCAGAAAAAAAAATAAGTTGAAAGATTATTTATTTATTTATTCAAGCACTGAAGTATAGAAGCACTAAAGCACTTTATATAAAACATAATGGTCTGATGAGGAGGCTAGTGCCACATAGTATTTGGCCACTCAAACCAATTAGCTAATACTGGCACTTCTGAAGACCAATGAATAAGTAAAAATTATAAATGAACATGTTATGAAGTACTGTTTTTTAATTTATTTAAGCATTTGGGTTGAGGGTCTAAGCACTTCCCATCATATTATTTAAATGTTTATATATTTAAGCAATTTAAATCATTTTGTATCCCGTGAGTAAAGTAATAGTGTAATATAATTTTAACCACCACACTAGACTCAGTGTCCCCTCCCCCTTACCCTTCTCAAAAGGTATCCATCTCAAAAGAAGAATCCTTGGTATTCCATGGCTTGTACCTTTTAAAAATGCTGTATAGGCATGCAGAGCCTAAATGATACAAAATTAAATCCAACTTGGACCATCAACAATGTAGACAACTTCATAGGAAGTATAATCCTCATGTAAAGTGTACTAAAAAAAAATCTTATTTTCCAGCATTTTAAAGAAGCCATTAAACCCATCTATGAAGCTTTATTCCATCTTCCACCAGCATGCTAGTAGGCAGAATGATCCTTCCAAATCATTGCTCTTGGCTCAGGAGTTAGAATCTTTTTATATTACCAAAACACATTAATTACAGTCTAATGTCCCTTTTTTTTTGTAAATGGAGTTCTTTTCTTTACATAATTAATCTGTAAACTGCTTAGTTCTGTTTTTACAATTTAGCAAATTTGTAAATAAAAAATAAATAAATATAATGACATGGATACTATTGAATATATTTCTATATTAAAAATCTATGCTAATAGGATATGTTAATTACAATGAAATCAAATGTTCCTTTATACAAAAATATAACAACTTATATTCAGTAACCTAAAAGTTAATATCTCTTTTAGTTATATATAAAAATGATTTACAAACCTTTTATTAAAACAATTTTCAAGGCTATGTTGTACTTTCAATCATCCATTTACAAAAACTAAGGTCTCCCTTTTATAAAGCTGAATTAAGGATTTTTATTGCCGGCCGCTGCGGTAAAATCTCTGACTCAGGAATTCTATGTGTTGGAGCTTTCACCGCAGCGGCCAGCGATAAAAACCCTAACGTGGCTTGATAAAAGGGGGCCTAAATTCTATTCATTTGCTGTTTCATTGTTAAACAAATATCATTCCACATACTAATCCCCTCGTTTACAAAGCCGCGCTAGCGTTTATAGTGCCAGCCACAGTTGTAAGAACTCCAATGCTCATAGGATTTCTATGAGCATCAGAGTTTTTACCACCGTGGCTAGCGCTAAAAACGCGAGCGTGGCTTTGTAAAGGAGGGGGTAAATCAGCGCCAATACATAAAATAAATGTTTTTCTATATAACAACTATTGTTACCTACCCTTAATAGGGAGTATCAAATTTAATAGTCAAAATTTCAAGGATCCAGTAATGAGATCTAGTCTATTCCTAAAATGTCCATAATGCAAGGCCAAACTCATGTATTAATTCACATATGTCTTCTGAATCAACCAGTGAATAAGGCAGTAGAAAAAACTACAATTAAAACAGTAGAGAATAAATAGATACAAATTATATAAACCAATCAAGAGAATCAAATTCCGATAATAAAACTCAAAGAGTGATAATTGAAAGGCTTAGGCCCCAATTCTGTGAACAGCACCGTTATCTGTGGGCGCTCAAGAAACATCTGCCGATCATATGTCAATCATCCAACGGCACCATTTGAAGAATCACATTCACAGCTACATGAAGGGTAGGCACTGGAAATGTAGGCCAAGCTTATAAGGGCCTACCTTTCAAGGGAATCATGCCTATGGAGGTGCCTTACAAAGCCTTACACCACTTCTGGCACAGTGACGTTAAGCGTCATAAGGTGCTTCCGTAGGCGGGATAACAGTGGCCTATCTGGAGGTGCCCTTAGGTGCCTTTGTTTTTTCAAATTGCATTTAAATTGCTTTTTAATTGGTGCCGATTTAACCAATTAAGTTAGGGCACCTACTGCAACCTACCTTAAGTCACTGTTTATAGAATATGGGACTTACTGCGTAACAATAAACAAACTTATCTGACAGTTTTTGTATAGAAAATAAAATTTGTTTATTTCCTCCCCTTTTACAAACACATAGTGCGGTTTTTAGCGTTGTCCATGGCGGTAACAGCTCTGACCCATATAGGAATTCTATGAGCATCAGAGCTGTTACCACCATGGCCAGTGCTAGAAAGCATGCTATGGTTTTGTAAAAGGGGGGGGGGAGGGGTATGAATTGTTTGCGATTAATATGTGGATTGATATTTGTTTAACAATGAAACAGCAAATGAATAGAATTTAGTTTTTTGTAGCTAGATGATTGAAAGTTCAACATAGCCTTAAAAATGATTTTAATAAGAGGTTTGTAAATCATATTTATGTATAACAAAAAATATCTTAGCTTTTTAGTTACTAAATATGAGTTCTATTTCTTTATTAAAGAACATTTGATTTTATTGTAATTAGCATATCCATTAGTATCATTTTTTAATACTCAGATATATGTAACAGTATTTGTTTATATCATTATACAATTTCTTTGTTTTGACATCTGTAAGGTCTAGTCTGTAAGCATCGGTCCCTGGCTTTCATTTTCATTTAATTTCATGTCATTTCATTTATTAATACAGTATTTATATCCCACATTATCCCCCTTCTCAAAAAAATTTTTTGGGGTTCAATATGGCTTACAATACATTAGCAAAGCAATACAATTCACATAAAAATAAAATCTAAACAGTGCTAACTTCCTTAATACTTAAGAGCAGAACAAAGTCTGGATTAATTTAAGAGTAGTCTAAAATGCTTTCTTTTTAAAAATGCTTACGACTGATTTATCCAATGCCTTTTAAAT
The DNA here is from genome assembly GCF_902459505.1 of Geotrypetes seraphini. Lineage (NCBI taxonomy): Eukaryota > Metazoa > Chordata > Amphibia > Gymnophiona > Dermophiidae > Geotrypetes > Geotrypetes seraphini. Next base: position 304,453,130 of record NC_047086.1, on the reverse strand, counting down.
TCATTTTTATTTTTTTTAAATATTTCCCCATCCTACCCTTTTGTTTTTATCCTTTGGGTTTGGGTTTTTTTTTTTTTTACAATTGTAAGTTTTCCCTTCTATCCTTTTGTTATACCCTTCTCCCCCCTCCCCAGGGCAGGATTAACCAATAGGCCAAGTAGGCACATGCCTAGGGCCCTAAATGTTCAGGGGGCCCGATGAAGGAGGGTATCAACATTGTTTTTTCCAAACGGCGATGGACCCCTCCAGCATCGATCGGCAACACGGGTCCCCCCAATCGGCAATGCGGGCCCCACCCCGATCGGCAACGCGGGCTCCCCCCCCATCGACAGAAAGACAAGCAAGCAACACGGGTAAGAAAGGCAATGGGAACTGTAATTATGCAAATGGTGCTGCTTGCCCAAAGCTTCCCTCTGATGCAGCTTCCTGTTTCCGCCTGGGCGCATGGTGGGGCGGGTGGGGCCCAGTGTACTTGTGTGCCTAGGGGCCGTCGACGAATTAATCCTGCCCTGCCCCCCCCTCCATTCAGTCTGTCCTGTACAGTATTTGGGGTTTTTTATTTTTATTTTAGATTTTATTGTACAACGCTTTGAAATTTTATGTAAAGCGTTTAATCAAATTTTAATAAACTATAACATAAAAATGCATCTTAAAAACTACAAATGTCTGACAGTCAGGAATAGCCTAACAGAAATGACTGACATTTTTCATTTAACATGCTTGCAGGTTTTGTAGTGTTTGGTCAGGCTAAACAAGCCATAACATCACTTGGTCAGGTGGCAGCTCCTGGACTGACTAGCAATCCTTTTATGGCTGGTGGATCAACAAGACAGTTTCCAGCAGGAAGTTCATCAACCAATCCTTTCTTCTAGCTTTAGATATTTTTATTTAAAATAACTCTTTAAGTGGTTACTTTACATCTCTACTCTTCTTGTCACTGTTATTTTCCAGGCTGCTGGAATAATGCTGTTTATGAGGTGAAATTGCAAGCAGAATTATTCATTTACCATGGGAGTCAGTAACCTGCAGAACAGAGAAAGCATTGTAAATCAAGTTTTGCTTTACTGCTTCATAAATTCCCCCCCTAAACCTGAAATCTGAAATTTTACAATGCATATTCATACCAGATAACATATATTTAGATTTTATTTTTTTGTTTCTTTTATTAGTATTTCTGAAGGGCACTAGACTGACAACACTAGAAATTTAAATCCTTCCATTTATTTAATTTTAATTCACATTTATTTTCCATGTTTTATCCAAATGGAGCTCAAAGTGGATACAAAATCCTGATGTATTACAGTACAAATTTAAAAGAGAAAAAATAAAGGGATTACTAAAGCTCAGAAGAACTACAAATATGTAACAAAAAGCACACTTGGCCTTATGAACAAGGACATAGAACACTTTAATTAAAATGACCCAACATGGTCAAAGTCTCACATAGTCAGTAGAACAAATACTGTTCTCAATAGCTTATTGGTGTAAATAAATGCTAAATTGTTCAATGCCATAGCTGCACTGAGAACATCTCAATCACGATGTTTACAATGCTTTTGTGGGGTTGAACAATTTAACGTTTATGAACAAGGTTGAACCGCGTGAGAGTGGTATGTGTTTTACTGACTATACGAGTATGAGACTGTTGATTTTGCATGCTGAAGGTAGGGTGGAGAGACACTCTGGGCAATATTCATACAGTGGGAGATCACTGGTGGTCTCCCATGGTCTGTGGCGATACCAGAAATTAAGTGCCAGCTCCATATCCAGTGACTGGCATTAAATTTCTGGCCAGCTAAGTCTTAATGGCCAGAAATAGACCACCTTCTTAGGTAGCTCTATCTGACTGCCAAAGTTAGCTGGCTAGCCGCTAAATATCGGTGGTGACCAGCTATATCACGTGACATAGCTGGTCATCAGCCAATCCACTAAAGTCAGATATTCAGTGGGATATTAGGGAGGTCCAAGGTAGTATGACAAAAAAATCAACCTTGTCATATCTTGTCTCCACAAGGCTCCACTTGGTATGTCTTACTCATGTGTCAAATTTCAGCTTGATTAGACAATATTTAGAGGTCACCCCAGCATGAACTGTTTGCTTGTGCATTGTGTATGTAGGTGATTGCGCATAATTAGTTTGTATGGCGTTGTCTAGTTTACAATCTACACCCCAAAACTGGCTCCTTGGGAAGTCAGTCTGTCAGCTGTCAACTGCTAGACTGTCACATGGACTGGATGTTCTTTGACTGGTCAATTTTCATCACTATGACGAAGACAAATTTTTACCAGAAAGCAATAAGTTGGTGTGTGAGTCAACGATGGCACGATACCAACACAATATATAGACTCTTGTGTTAGGAAGTTGAAGAGACTACACAAATAAAACTGTTTCAAACAAGGCGCTCATAGTCATATCCAGACATCTATGGTTTCTGTTCGAGCACCTAGCAGCACTTGCTTTTTATAATGACAGAATCACACCAGAAACAAAGCTACGAATGGTACAAAACTTATAGTGCCTACTGTTGCCAGACATTCCACGATGTCTCATGCACAGAACCTGTGACCTTTGAAAGTCTTTTAACATATAGAAAACATAGTCATTTTTTGATCACTTGAAACGCCACCCAGAAACACCATCCATCAACGTAACTGTGTTACCTACTCTCACCCAGATGCTTCATAAAGTAATGTTTTATTTTGTCATGTCTAAGTTATGTCATCTCTGTCCTGTCTCGACCATACTGTTAATGTACCTTGTAACCCATTCTGGGCTCCTTTGGGAGGACGGGCTATATAAATGAGCAAGTAAATAAATAAAATTGAAGGAGTATCAACAAACGCGAAAATATTCCCGATGAAATGTCCCACAGAGTGGAATGACAATCCAGGTTTCAAGGAACTTTGGAATTGGGCATCTAAACTGACTGTTGTTAATGATGCAGCAGAACGAGAGATAAGGCCCATTGAAAAATATGATACTTTGACAAAAGATGAAGGACAGAAGCAATTTGCTCTTCAGCTAGTAGCCAGTCACCGAAAGAGGTTTCCTTCTGCAACATAGTCAGCTCTTATGTCATAGAACAGGGGTAAGAAATTCCAGTCCTTGAGAGCCACAGACAGGTCAGGTTTTCAGGATATCCATAACGAATATATATGAGAAGGATTTGCATATACTACCTCCTTGAGATGCAATCTATCTCATGCATATTTATTGTGAATATCCTGAAAACCTGACCTGCCTATGGCTCTCGAGAACCGGAATTGCTTACCCCTGTCATAGACCATTAATTTGTTGAGTGCACAAGAATTACAATATACTGTTAAGCTTAGTGGTAGTTTAAAAAAAACAGCGAGATGGGGTGACCCCTAAACTTTGTTTCAAGTAAATTTTTGTGTGTTTTTCATTTTTATGTAAAGGCCTTGTAGATAAACAAAATGTGTTAATTAGGTTTTTTGGACCACCCTAGTGGGACATAGCCACCTACCTCTGCTGGATATCATCAGATAGTTAGCTATGCGCTATTTAGACAGCCGGAAGCTATTCCTGGCCAACTAAATAGCACTGAATATCGTACCCACTGTTTATCTTGTAGCTGAAACATGGGCTGTCAGATCCTTGTTCTTAAGGCCATTTGTACTTTTTGGTTACAAATTACAGAAGAAGCACATGATCAGAGTGCATCCACTTTGCATATATATATATAAAGGTACTGATTGTCAAAATGATATGTAACATTATTGATTTTCATGTCTGTTAGTTTTTTCTGGAAGGGTTACTGAGTGGTGTCAATAGAAAGAGTTCAAAATAATCCTAAGATTTTGTGGGCAAATTAAAAAAAAAAAAAAAAGAATGAGAAGCAGGTACTGTAGCAGTGCAAATCCCAATCTAAAAGCTCACTTCTAAGAGTGAATGAGTACATAATTCCATCTCTGTTTCTGTGTAGTCATTACCTCCTATACAGATATTGCCAACTACTTCCAAATTATGATAGTGGCTTTTATGATGTAGACTTGTCCACTGGGAGCACGACTGAAATTACCCACTCATTTTATAGAGGTCATGAAATGTCTTTAAGAGAGCATTAACTTTCATTCATTCCTGCTCAGAGTTATAATTTAGCCAGTGACCAGAGGTCTGTAATCCAAAGCTATGATGTCCTCCTAGCATGTATATTTTAATAATTATATCTTCATATTAAATCAGAAAAATTTAAACCATATACCTACTGTACTATTTTGCTAATCTTCCATTAAATAATTTAGAGTATAAAAAAGAAGCTATGTGAAAACATAGTCCTTGTTCCTTCCTAAATGAATGGTTTTTTCTCCTCTGATAGTACCGGCAAAGTAGCTAAAAAGCAAATGATAAAATATTCCTGAAGAAGCTCCTTGCAGAGTGAAACGGGGATGCTCCGTAGAGCACTTTAATACCATCAGTAAATACAGCAAGAAGTTTATACCACCAGCTGTACATAAAGCCGGGAGAGGATTGCATTGAGGAAAACAAAGCTAAGTACAATAGAAGTTTAAGTGAGACTTTGGGGTCCTTTTATCAAGCCGCACTAGCGGGGTTAGCTAACCCCTGCGGCAAGCAAAAAAACTAATGCCTGGTCAAAGGAGGCATTAGCGACTAGCGCGGCAGGCAGCTTAACGCGTGGTATTCCACATGTTAAACCCCTACCGCGCCTTGATAAAAGGACCCCTTTGTTATTCCTCTAGAAATTGTTATTTAGGTTACTGCTTTGGAACATAAGAATTGCTGCTGCTGGGTCAGACCAGTGGTTCATCGTGCCTAGCAATCCGCTCCCGTGGCGGCCCCTAGGTCAAAAACCAATGCCCTAACTGAGACCAGCCCTACCTGCGTATGTTCTGGTTCAGCAGGAACTTGTCTAACTTTGTCTTGAATCCCTGGATGGTGTTTTCCCCTATAATAGCCTCTGGAAGATACATTAATTTAAATCATTGAAAACAAACAGAATTTAAATTATTGAAAATAAATATTATTTTAAAAATTGTTTATAAAAGAATACGAAAAAAGAAAAAAATAAGTGGAAAGGGGAATTTAAGGGACCAGTGATAGCTTATACTAATGCTATATTGATAAGACTAGTTCTAAAGTCAAAATAGAGCTGTAAGCACTTAAGGTCACCTTTCCCTATACAGAGATGTGCACTAGAACGGTTACCACAATATCTAATTGAGTTACTAAATTCAAGGAGGAGTAACCCATTCTATACTGTCCATCAATTTTTGAGAAGGGTGATTAGTTAGTGACAATATTTTTTGAAGGGAGAGATATAAAACAGAGAAACAGCCAATTTCCTCCCCCTAACCCTCTGACCTTCAATCTCCCCCAGTACCTTCCAGTATCTGATCCCCCTGGGTTGAAAGTGTGCCCCTGTCTGGAAACCCCCCCCCCCAAGAATAAGCACCTCGACTCCAAAGTCCCTTTCATCACCTACCTAGGGGGTCTTCATTGGTCTTAAGTAAAGTCTGGGCCGAAATGGTACCCCTCTGGTCCATACAGGACTCTACCATGACCCCTAGAAGTAATCTCTTGGAACTAGTGCTCGGAGGCATCTTAGATGCACTTTAATAAAAGGCCTCCCAAGAGTACCTAAACTTTTGCACATAACTTCATTTGTACTGTATATTGACACTTTAAAATATGGAATGCATGTATACTTTCAAGCCATGCCCACAAGATGGCTGCTTTAAATTTGTGTATTCTGCTTTCATACATATGTATGTAGCAACTTTTCTAAGAAGGCTATTAAAATGGTCGGTGGTCTTTGTCATGAGGCATATGAGGACAAACTTAAAGATCTCAATATGTATACTTTGGAGGAAAGGATGGAGAGGGGAGATATGATAGAGATGTTTAAATAGCTGTCACACTTGAGAATTCTCAGCACGCCATCCTGGTTCTTTAACACAGTGTGGCCGCATTCCTCACCGATTCTTCCGATAGTGTGTGTTGGTTATATTTTCTTTTACTGTGCTTTACATTTCTGCTAGATTTTTAACCTATAATGCTTTTTTTTTTTCTTAATCTTTATTAATTTTACAATCTTCAATAGTATAATACATAAATATATCATATATAATAAGTCAATATAAGCACTTTTAACTTTCAAATATACATAACCAACCAATTTTTCCCCCACCCCCACCCTCCCACCTAATAATAATTTCATAAAACACAGAAACATAGATTTCCCCAATAACCTTACCATATTAGCCATATCCTTCCATCCTCCCACCCATCCCAAGTATAAATATTTAAAAATCAAATTATGACAGAAATAATCCCCCCTCTCTCCTCTCTCCTCCCTCCCTGGATGTATAACAAAATAAACATAAGCTGACTCACAATCAAAAAACTGTTATAGTGAGGTAACATAAGATGTCAATGGGCCCCATATCAATTTAAATATATTACCATGCCCCAAACTATCAGCGTTCATCCTTTCAAATCTATAACTGGAGCAAAGATTTGCCCACCAGAAAGGAAAATTTAAACGATCATAGTTCTACCAGTTTCAGGTTATGCTCTTCTAAACCTTTATATAATAATAAAAGTCATTTAAACTGAACTTAGCTTTAGTAACATTTGGCATTCGCACCACTTCACTCTTTACCCTAATCATCACTATTAAATAAATCGCAAAACACAAAACTTTCTCATAAATTGCATTGGCAATAACTTAGCCGCAGCTTTATTTCTTTTAACAAGAATTCAAATAACAATGCCATGCCATTATCCCCTTCTTCCTAGGCAGTACCCCATCAGCTAGTCAGACACAACCTAGCTGCTCAGTACCATCAAATCACATTAAATCATGTTCATTTCATATATCCCATTTTTGCCAGACCAGCGGTGTTGCCTGGCCTTACAGCTATCTGTGGCGGTGTTGCACATAGTATACAACTTCATCATATCTTATACACCCCTCTCTGGACTATTGACCACCTGGAAGGACCCTCATATTTCCTTCAAGCTGGGTGCACCCCTTTTTCCTAACTACCCGAGCCTCACCATACCCTCAATCAACCCATTCACACATAGCAAACTCACATACACCAAACATCAAACAATGGGGGAGGGAAGGGAGAGAAAATTACACCACAAACCCAAAACCTTCCTAAAATCCCCCAATTCCCTCATCTCTGAAGTAACTCTACCACCCTCCCTCAATACATTCTCCCGCCTTCAGCCAACCAATCCAAACTCAACCCACTCCTCCAATTGTTGACTGCCCTGGGCTAGCAACAAAATCCCACAACCCCACTACCAATCCTCTTCATTTCCATATCACTAATTTCAACTTTTAACTCCTTCCCTCTAATTGTTCTTTAATCTTCCCCAGCTCATGGGCTCTGTCAAAGTTATTAGCCTACTGCTTACATCAGTGGGCTTCCTATGTTGCTGCACCAGCCCCCATCAATGCATTTCATATCTTCATCAGGGTTGGGGTTAATGCCAAAGCAGAATAATAAGTTCAATCACTCAACCTTTTCAAAATTACCGTCGTGGTTGTAAATGAAAGTGGTTGAAAATGGAAGTGGTGAGCTCAGCGTGATTGGGCGATCAACAGTGAGGTATTGTGATATATGTGATTGCCAGATATTTTGAGTGACTAGTAAATACCTGCGTGGCATAGATGCACATGAAGTGAGTTTCATTTGAAAGGAAACTCTAGAATGAGAGGGCATAGGAAGAAGTTAAAGAGGTGATAGGCTCAGGACTAATCTACGGAAATATTTTTTTGCAGAAAGGGTGGTAGATGTGTGAGATAGTCTCCCAGTAGAAGTGGTGGAAACAAAGACAGTGTCTGAATTCAAGAAAGCGTGGGACCTCTTAGGAAGAGGAGGAGATAGTGGATGCTGTAGATGGGTAGGCTGGATGGGCCATTTGGTCTTTATCTGCCATCATGTATCTATGTTTCTATGGTGTGGAAGCCATGTTAGTCCACTTTTACAGGTAATATATAGAAATAAAACAAAACATAAATGAAATGGACTAACAGTGCATTTTATGATTAGCTTTCAAAGGTAACCCGTCTTCTTCAGATCAGAAATAAACAAATATTGACAAATATCAGAATATATAAGTGAAACATAAAAGCATTCCAATGGTAGTCTCACAAGAAGAGAGCCAGGGAGAGCTGGGCCACCTTCTTATCAACTATCCATCACTCCCTGTTCTCACCTTACCTACCCCTTCCCTCTTTCTGTGAGACTGCCATTGGAATTCTTTGGGCTAGATTCACAAATCTGCCCAATCGGGCCTGATCCTGGCCTGATCCGGGCAGGTCCGATGAATTCCCCAAACTCTAATATGCAGATGGGGGTGATCAGAGAAATGCCCCCATCTGCCTGCCCGATCCCAGCGCATGTGCAGACCATCTGTAGATGGTCCACGCATGCGCTGGACCTCTAGGCCGGCTGGCAGAGAAAAAATGTACAGCACAAGGCAGACTCAGATAGGAAAAACTGAAATCCCTGATGCACATGCAAGTTCACTCAATTTGCCAGGCAGCTCCACGTTGTAGGGACTGGGACAGGGAGCGCTCCTCTCGCAGCTCCCTCACGTTCTTCTTTTTATAACTTTTTTCTTCTTTTGGAGCCTGTGGTTTTAATCTGCTTAAGCCCGCAGGTTAAAACCACAGGCTAGCACTGCGGGGAAGGTTGGGAGTGGCAGGCAGGCATTCGGGGCAGCAGGAGGCGTTTGGGGCAGGCAGATCAGGGCAGCGGGAGAGTCGGGGCAGCGGGAGGTGTTTGGGCAGGAGAAGAGCATCGGGGCAGAGTAGGTAGGAGAAGAGCATCAGGGTGGCAGGCAGGAGAGATTCAGGGCAGCAGAGAGCAGGGCTTCAGAGAGTCGGAAAGATGTTTTCGACTGGTCCCCAGCTGTCGCTTCTTGGGATGATCGGCCAGCCCAGTTAGTTTGGACAATTTGGTTGGTGAATCATGTCCCTGTCTACTTTGCATGCGTTTCTCCTCATTTGCATGCACAGATTCAAAGCAGATCGCAGGAGAGGTTAGTGAATAGGGCCCGAAGGAAATCTGGTCGCAAAGGGATCACAAACCGATCAGTACACGATTGGTTTGCTTTGTGAATCTAGCCCTTTGTGAGGAAAGCATGGCCTAGTGGTTAGAGCTACAGCCTCAAAACCCTGAGTTTGTGTACTGTTCCTTGTGACCCTCAACAAGTTACTTAATCCTCCATTGCCCCAGGTACATTAGATAGATTATAGCTGGCATTGTGCTGCAGAAAGCCCGAGAGACCATTTAATCCAGCTTCACGGGAAGAACATCTTTAAATGCATCAGAGACTTTTCAATTCTATGGGGAAAAAAAAGAGACCAACTGATTTTCCTACCAAAATTCAAATTGGTGACCAACTGACTTCCCCACCAAAATTCAGATTGGTGACCAATGGACTGCCCTGTTCCCAATTAGGTCAATGGACCCACTATATACAAAGATAAACTGCAGACCTCACAGCACACCTTGAAGGAAGCCACAACATGATGGCTGAAATGTCAGTCTCTACCTGACAATATGCAGCAACACCCAGAAACCTGCAACAAGCAGTTACAATACTGATTTTAGTTGTCAGAGCAGAACAAAGTACTGTTCATTAAAAAAAACAACAATCAATCCATAAAGAAAGAAACTAGCAAACCTTTCATACCTATAATCCAAAGTAGAAAAGTTAGACAATAAACATAAAAACAAGTAAATAGGCCAGTAGAGAGACAGGTGAGTGGTCCAGTCAAGAGGAACCTGATACAAATCAGCCAAGGGGATGCCTGATGAAATAGTCGTGACTTAATCGCAGCTTTGAAGCGCTAAACAGAAAGTTCCCCATGAATTAATAAATGTAGCAAATTCCAGAGTGCAGCCCCACTCTCAGATTATGGTGCCATTTTCAGAATTGCGGTCAGTCTTGAAGGTAGGCGCTGGAAATGTAGGCCTGGGTTTTAAAGGCCTGCATTTATGGCACCTACCTTCGACATAGAATCTAATCTAATCTTCCATTTGGGTGTTGTTCATACCTATGCAGGCTGTAGGCGACTTACAGAGAGAGGGGGTCAGAAGAGGGCTAGAGGGAGGACTAGAGGGAGGGCCTAAATTGAGGGAGAGGCAATGAGAGAAGCACGTAGGTTCAGTTGGGAAGAGTTTTCAGCTTTTTCCGGAATAAGATGTGGTTAGTTTCTTTTTGAGAGAAGCGTGTAGGTTCAGTTGTCAAAGAGGAAGGTTTTCAACTTCATGCTTAACAGCACAGAATATCAATTCCGCCCATAACCACATCTCATTTGACATTCAGCGCTACTAGGCATCTGTATAGACACAATTCTGGCACCATATTTTGTAGGCATCTCGTAGCACCTAATTTTTTTCTTTTAATTTGGGTTTTTTTCTTGGGTTTTAGTAATGTGGTCAATTACCACACCGTTAATAGTCAATTAAAAACAATTAACTTAGGAGTTGGTAGTGGTTACTAGCACCTTCCTATTGGTAACAAAAAGAGATCCAACCAAATCTGTAGTGAAATCACCAAACCAGGAAAAACAAACCAAAACTGCAGACCATGCACAAGATGCAGGCAAAATTTATTGTACCAAAGTTAAAATGCAGTGATATAAAACCATTTTACCAACCAAGGGACCCGACACGGTCCATGTTTCGGACAACATGCCTTCGTCAGGGGTCCATGGTAAATAAGATATAAAGTATACCACTTTTGGCAGCGATTCACTGTGAATTAAACACACAGGCAATTGTTGTTACCTTCCTATTGGTGCCATTTTTAGAATTTGGGCCTTAGCTCTCATTTTTTTCAGCACCAATATTGGCACCAAAATGTGAGGTTTAATCCTGCTCATTTTCATTTAACGACACGTCGCCATTTTTCATGTTGAAAACAACAGCCAATCCTTGACACTGTAATAAATGGGAACTGATTTGATTGTACCACAGAAAGGTGGTAAATCAAATTCCATTACCCTTAACCTAATTGTTCATTCAATGGAACATTCTTACACCAATAAAACTCCTGAACAATGGGTGCAGAGCAGTAGTAGTTGTTTTTTGTTTTGTTTTTTAATTAATTTGTTGCAGATGTTTCATCCAGTAATACTAGCCATTTGCATTATTAAAACAATAGAATAATTCCCTTAAAACAAATCACAAACATTTAGAGTCTCAAATTTAAAATGGCAGCTTGAAGCAGTCTCCAACATAAAAAGAAATTAAGTTTAGTTTTTACCTCTCTCACCCCCTCTTTTTACAAAACCATGAAAGCGTTTTTTAGTGCAGTTTTGTAAAAAGAGGGGTGTGTGTGTGTTTGTGGGGGGGGGGGGGTGAAAGAGATAAAAAGTCAGTCTTCCACTGTACTAGTCTAGGCAACTAATTTCTCCTGCCTGGAGAAAATACGCAAAGGAAAAATAAACACTCTTTATATAGATTTAATTAAAGGAAATTTTAAAATAATTTTTGATTTTGAAGAGGACAAAAAGGTAGTGCCTAATAAGTAAAGATATTAACTGATAAGTATTAAAACCTCTAAAGACTTCAAAACCCAATAGGAGTATTTTAAACTGACAACACTGATCAATAGGTAGCCAGTACAGAGACTAAGGACCAGAATAATATGTTCACAGGAACTGATTCCTGTAATCAACCAAGCTGCTGGGTTCTATACCATTTGCTTTAGTGGTGACAGCAGGTAAACCTACATAAATGGCATTGTAACAGTCAAATTGGCAAAATCTGAGCTTGTAAAAGAAAATCAGAGGTTGGAAAAAAGAGCCTCAATCTTTCTAAAAAGCCCAGTTTGAAAATTATACTTCCAGCCACCTGTTTGACTTGTCAGTGAGAGATAGTTTTGAATCCATTATTACTCCAAAGTAACACACTGGTATGAATTGGAACAGAAACACCATTTGAGATCATTGCATCGGAAAAGTTACTCAACTCTAATTGAGAAATAATTTTGTTTCAGTTTCACAAAAATTAATAACTATTAATAACCAGACAATTGAAGATCTTCAGAGAAAATAAAATTAAACTGTCATTCCATGCTTTCTATGTTTATGTTTATAGATATTTATAGATTACCTTTCACTTTATCATCAAAGCAGTTTACAAAAATTAGAAAAGGAAAAGATATTTAATTGTAAAAAGAGTAAAGACTGGATGAGGAAGGTAAAATACACCTCAGTCATCAAATATAATGATCTTAATTGATCCACATATAACATTCAAGCCATCCATCCACTGCAATACCAATGGATCCTCCTAATTTTACATATTTGTGGGGAATGCTTGGCCAAAATGTTTGAATTTCTGGAGATATTATCAAAATACACTCTCGACCTAGTTTACAGCACAATAATCCTTATCACGAAAAACCAATGGAGCCGTAAAGAAAAATATTTATTGTCACCATAGGCACCAGATTCAACAACCAAAAACAGACAATCCACAACCAGCACTTCAAAAACGCCTCTTCTCTGAAAATTATCTTGAGGTAGGAAAAAGCCTCAGATCCCCCCTCCACCAAACCGATATCTCAGGTTGTAAATAAGTGGAGGCTAACCGGGTACATTTAAGTCATTGGCATAAAAAACCTCTTCATATAATATTTCACTATGAGAAAAAGCCTTGTGCAATGCAAGTGGATAAAAGTCCACTTAAGGTTCAAAACTACTGGCGCCTATAGTGACTCCTGAGGAGCCGCCATGTTTAATCCTGGAGCTGGATTGAGAGACTGACCGCCTGATGTGTGGTGTGCTTTTGTCTCTATCTCTGCGAGACAGTATTTCCCTAACTCAAGGTGAGGAAGGCGCCAGTAGTTTTGAACCTTAAGCGGACTTTTACCCACTTGCATTGCACCAGGCTTTTTCTCATATTGAAATATTATATGAGGAGGTTTTTTATGCCAATGACTTAAATGTACCTCGGTTAGCCTCCACTTATTTACAACCTGAGATATCGGTTTGGTGGAGGGGGGATCTGAGGCTTTTTCCTATCTCAAGATAATTTTCAAAGAGAAAGCATTTTTGAAGTGCTTGTTGTGGTTTGTCTGTTTTTGGTTGTTGAATCTGGTGCCTATGGTGACAATAAATATTTTTTTTTACGGCTCCATTGGTTTTTCGTGCTGTAAACTAGGTCGAGAGTGTAGTTTGATATTATTATTGGTTTTTCAAGGGGGCTTGTGTTGAATTTCTGGAGAGCCTGAAATCTAGGGTAAGAAAGTTCACAACAGACTTTACTGGGAAGGGAGCTCCATAAGGTCAGTACAAATGCAAAGGAGTGCTTGGTAGCTACAAATTTTGTCATATGAACTAATGGTATTGCTAGTTGATGAGCCGTTGAATGTAATACCCAGACAAGTTTGTGACAAATCAAAAGATAGGCCAAATAATCTGGTTTACTGGAGTGTAGTGCTTTAAACACCAGTCAAAGCTTTATGCATTAAATGGAACTAAATGGGCAATAAATAACGGTGGTTTGGAGATGCTCTTTGAGAAGTGGGGATAAATTAGTGAGAAGCCTTATTGCAGTGTTTTGAACCAATTGTAATTTTTTAAGTACAATTGATAGAAGACCAGATAGATGATGTTGCAATAATCTAGTTTTGATGCTACTACAGCATATAGAAGAGAAACGTAGCTTTGAGTGTCAATGTAAGAGCAAATTGCACAAATTCAACGCAATGAGAAGAAGCAGAATCTAACCACTGAAATGATTGTGGGTGAAATGTGAGAGCAGAATCTATGTAGACTCCTAGATATCTCATTATGTCTATTTAATGAATGGGTTGAGAGCGTAAGAATGGGGAGACTGATGGTGATTGTGGAGATCCAGTTACCCAAAACCCAGTAGTTTCCTGAGGATTCAATATGTTTATTATCATATTCAAACATTTTTGTAAGGGACCTATATTTATATTAGATGGATTTTGAGAGGGAATTAGCAAAATATAATCTGCATTATGTAACGTTTGGTCTGAAGTTCTTGGATCCTCAAAGCAAGGAGGCTTAAAAAAATATTGACTAGTAGAGGGGAGAGAATGGAGCCCTATGGTACTTCACAAGAAAGTTGATAGTGATAATGTATTTGTGGAGAATGATACTGAAAAGGATCTGTTTTCCAGAAATGAGTTAAACCATGTCAGAATGATTCCAGAAATACCTAATGGCAAGATATTAGAAGGGAATGATTAACTAAATTGAGATCAAAATCAAAAATCAAAACTTTCCTGTTTAAAGATGCTTGTAGCTCCTGAGATGACACCCTCTATGCAGGATATGCCATCCCTTTAACAAAGAAATGCAAATGCTTCCATAGAAGCCACCACCCTCCCAATGTGCTTTTCCCCTCTTTTATTCCTCTCCCTTTTATTTTCAATCTTAGTGTATTTAATAGTCTCCCCATCCCCTTCATTCCCATTGGATCCAGTATGTATTCTGTTGTTCGTTACCTACTGTTATTTATTTTCCACTTTTAATTTAACTTTTTTTATGCAATATATTATTGTAAGAGAGCACAAAACAGGGGAAAAACAAAACCACAAGTGAAATACCAAAAAACAAAAAATGGAATTGTCCAAAGAAGAATGATGTGCACTAAAATAGTGTCCACAAACTCATCTGTAGATGTAGAGATATTTATTCTTCCAATGTCATCATGGTACAATCAATGATTCAATGACTCGACACGTACATGTTTCGGCCAACAGGCCTGCCTCAGGAGTCTTGAGAATCACAAGATAAAAATGAACTTACTGCCAAAAACACGTGGATGCTACCAATATTCAAATAAAATTGGCACGTTGAACAACTCAAACCGACTAAGATTGGGGCGTCTCACGTTGGATCCAGTATGTATTCTGTTGTTCGTTATCTACCGTTATTTATTTTCCACTTTTAATTTAACTTTTTTTATGCAATATATTATTGTAAACCATTTAGTTATCCAGTGATAGACGGTATAGCAAGTGACAAATAAACTTGGATCCAAAGATATGAGCAGCATTGCTCCAGTCAAGGGCTGAATAACAATCAATGAGTAAAGAAGTTATTATTGTTTTGGTGGAATGAAATTTGCAAAAGCTTGATTGTGATGGGTGGAGCATAGTAGATGATGCCTCATGTTGTGTCAGCTGCAGAAAAACTAAACACCCTAACACTGAATAGAAATGGCAGATTTGATGTTGGATGGAAATTGGATGCCAGAAACGTATACAGAGATTGGTTTTTGATAATAGGATGAACTATAGCAGTTTTCTATTCACTAGGAAGGGATCCTGATGTCAAGCTATTGATTATCATAGTCATTGCAAAAGATGACAGGCCATTAGGGTTGTCCAGAGAAATCTAAAGTTGGAAAGACTGTGCAAATTGAAGTGTTTCCCTAAATCTGATTGTGCTTGATCAGAAAATAATTTTTTAAAGCCACTGATTTTGTTAAAATTTGCTATTATTTTTGTTTAATAGAGCACATTTCTTGGTATTATAGCTGTGGAGGGGCATAATTGAAAGGGACGTCTAAGACTGTTTGCGTCTAAGTCACAAGTCGTCTAAAGTAAAAAAACAGCATAGGACACATTTTCGAAAAATACGACCAAAATTTTTTTTGTTTCGAAAATCGTCTAACTATACGTCCTGCTGATCTGATCATCCAAGTCGCTAAAGTGTCCATCTTTATACCACATTTTTGTCCAACTTTTCATCCAAGTCAAAAACGCCTACAACAAGCCGTGGGATGTGGGAGGAGTCTGCAAAGTGATGGACTGAACACCCAGACATACCACCTAAATAGTTGGGCACCTTACAGGGCACTGCTGTGAACGTCATAAAAAGGGTACCATGTCTTCTTCTCACTACAGCTCCCTTATAGGTCATGGTGAGCCTCCCAAACCACCTCCAGTATCCCCTAGACCCACTTATCTACCACCCTAATAGCTCTTATGGCTGCAGGAGCCACTTATATGCCAGTAAAAAAGGGTTTTGGGGGTGTATAGGGGAGTGCACATATTTAAGTATCAATGCAGTGATTACAGGGGCTTAAGGACATGGGTCCTCCTCTCCATGAGTCCCTAACCCACCCTCAAGATGGCTTAAGCCGCCTCTGTGCTGGACAACTAGGTTTTCCTATGCCAGGCTGCCATAATGTGATGATGATCTGGAGGCTGAATTTTAAAGGTGTGATTAATATTTTTATGGGGGTGGGGAGGTCAGTGATCACTGGGATAGTATGTGGGGGTCTGTTTTATGTGTTTGCAGTGCTTATCTGGTGACTTTAGGTGGGTTTTTATGACTTAGACCATGTTTTACATGGTCTAAGTCACAACGTCCAAGTTCCGTCGATCCTGGGCTGTATAACGTTTGGTTATACATGCTGTATGACTAAATCTAAGCCGGCCCAGGTCCTGCCCTGTTTAGCTTTGGTCGTTCAGCAGCACTATGAAGGCCTAGGTCGTTTAGAAATACATCCAAAACCCATTTTTATTATCAGCACTTGGACGTATTTGGGAAATGTTCGTCCAAGTGCCGATTTAGGCTGGTTTTTGGACGTTTTTCTCTTTCGATTATGAGCCCCATAACTTTTATGTTTTTCATACTCATCAATGATACATTGATAAAAATACATTTTGTGCAAAACATCTAGCAGTATTTTATTAAATGAACCTTCAATATCTGTACTTTATTGTGAAAAATAACAGACATTTAACATAGGGGTCATTTCATTAAGGCGCGCTAGCATATTTAGCACGTGCTAAATGCTAATGCATCCATTATATTCTATGGACGCGTTAGCATTTAGCGTACACTAAATCAGCTAGCACACCTTAGTAAAAGGGGGGGAATACTTTGCTAATAGCTAAATATGTATACTTTGGTATAGTCATCTACCAATGGCGCTCCAAAATCTCAAGCATTCAATTTCTTCTTAAGATAGTCAGGATAATGCCTGCAATGCTGTTGCAAGGAGCTTCAGATCACCAAGAGCAACTTGGCACCACCTGGGAACCTAGACACCGGACTCCCACAGAAGACAATACACTTCTTCAGCAAAGCAATCACTGACCCAGTGATCTACATGCATCATGAAGAAATGAGACAAAGACTTCATGGGACATTGTCCACTCCAGAGACTCTCTTTTTTTGTTTGTTTGTCTGTATTGTCAGTCTCTCATTTCAGCTCCTGCGAGACTACCAGAATTTGTCTCTACGTCAAAGATATTAAGACAAGCTAGAAGTCATCAAGCCTTCAAGCACCAGTTACTTATAGACTTTGAATGGACTATGTGGTATTAATATGTATGAGTAATAATAATAACTTTATTTTTGTATATCGCAATACCACAAGCAGTTCAGAGTGGTTTACAGAGGAAGAGACTGTACATATACAGCGATGTTACAGAAAATATTGTCAAGTACATTGGTAACAAATTTCAATTACATTAGTGAGCCGTGAGAGGTTGGGTATAACCGGAAATATGTCAGAGATACAGCAGGTATTTCAGTGATATAACAAGGTAGGAAGGAGTCAGAGAAATTTATCATAGGTTTTAATTGATTTCCTGAAGGATTGGTAGGAGGTGCACGTGAAATGAGGGTAGTTAGACATTTATTCCATTTGCCAGCTTGGAATGACAGTGTTCTATCAAGGAATCTCTTGTAGACAAAGCCCTTCAGGGAGGAGGAGGCAAACAGATAGGCACTAAGAACATAAGAACTGCCATCTCCGGATCAGACCTTCGGTCCATCAAGTCCAGCGATCCGCACACGTGGAGGCCCAGCCAGGTGGACACCTGGCATAATTTTAGTCAAGTGGTGCCTGGAAACACAAAATGGCATGACAGGTAGTAATAGCAGCATCTACAGAAACCAGGCGGAGTGCTCTGCCCCCACATTCATGGGAGCAGATTGCTTATATTGAGATAAGTAAACATTGTGTGTGTTTCTTTAACTCAAGCTCCCAGTGTGTATTGCTGTAAGCTTGGTGGGCTGATCCTCACCTTCTTTCTTGCCCGCTTTTGTTGTGTTTCCTGTTCAGACTCCATTTTAGTTAGCACATGGCTATAGAGAAAGCATTTTGCCCCATTTGGATTTTTACCTTTGAATATGCTAGCCTTGAATTTACTAGTTTTGAATCTTCTAGTCTAAATACAGTTTAGTTGGCTAAATTTGGAGTCCAGTATTATTCCCCACAGAGTGTTTGGGATACACTCCTAGCCATTTCTACTTCTGGAATGTGCTGGTAGAGTGTGGATTAGTAGAAGACCAGATCCCTTAAGAACAACCAAACTATGAGTTTATTTATTTCTTTGTTATAAGTTTGTATTAAATAAATTTACTTAAGGAAATCAGAGTCCATTCTGATAATATTATAGGCTACAGGTTCAATGAGTTTATCTATCTGGGATCCTCTGGGAGAAGCCAGTCACAAATGTGCTGTCATGGTGATAATCTGATATTGAAAATGTCCAAAAGAAAAACAAGATTGCAAGTTTAGACTCATTTACATCATTTTGTGGGATCAGGCAGAGAACTACCCAGAGCTGAACTACTACTGCTATTATTATTTCTAGAAAAATACCAGAAATATGCAGCGCTGTACAGAGTTACAAAAGAGACAGTCCCTGCTCAAATGAGCTCACAATCTGATCAATTAAGACAGAGAAATAGGATGCCAGGGTTGACATTTTTTAGATATATTAATGATAGGAGAAATTGCAAAATGGCATTGTGAGACTCAAAGGTGAAGAATATGTAGAAGCTGATAAATATAAGCTGAATTGCTTAAAAAATATTTCTATTCTGTGTTCACAGAAGTACTGGGAGGGCCGCAGAGGACAAACACAAATAGGAATGGAAGTGTGGGGAAATTCTGTATAGGATGACTGCTTCTACAGCTGCCTAAGAAGCGACTGAGAATCGCACAGCAGCATCCTATACAGAATCGCACCTGCCCTAAGGGCACCTAATCTCACCTAACCGGCCTGATTCTCTAACCGGTGCCCATGTCACAGGTGCTGGTTAGAGAATCGCACCTGATCCCTTTCCATCTGCTGCTATCGTCAAGGGAATCCCCTTGCCATGATCCCTTGTTGTGATCAGCTGAGCTGTTACAGCAGAGAACCCCCGAACTCCACCCCCCTGTGAACTTGGCCAGCAGGAGGGATGCCTAATTCTTCCCGTTGCTATCCCCAAACCCTCACCTGACACTGTCTGCGGCAGGAGGGATACCCAATCCCTCCTGCTGCTACCCTTGAAACCCCTCTCGAAGTCCCCCAGCAGGAGGGATTCCCACTCCCTCCTACCATTGGCCCCGTTGATCCCCCAAATCCATGACACTCCTAAACACCCACCTGACATTCACCAACACCCACCCGACACTTCCCAACACCTCCCTGACACTCATCCAACATTCCACAACACTCCCCAACACACTGCGACACTCCCAGACACTCACCCGACACTCCCCAATACCTCACCAACACTTACCTGGCATTCCCCCAACACTCCCCAACACACACCAACACTCCCTCATACCCCAACATCCCCCTTGCCACCTCCCATCCCCCCGTACCTTTAGGAGATGGCCAGTGAGAGGGATGCCCACTCCCTGCTGCCGGCAGGCCTGCCTCTTCAAAACTGGTGGGCCTTCCCCTTCCTGGTGCATTCTGGGATGCACCGGGGAGGGGCCTAAGTCTCTGATTGGCTCAGTCACCTAAGGCCTCTCCCAGTGCATTCTTTTTTAGTGCCAAAAATTCTTGCCAGAAAAGCAGAATTTTGTTCCTCTTTATTAAAAAGTGGCTCTTAGGTTGATTTGTCGAGGTTCCAGAATGGAAGTAGAACATCTCTTAGGTAAAGATATCACAGCTTAAGACTTATCATTTTCATTGCACCCAGTAAATCACATAATGGTGACAGTGCAACAGCCGTTTGTTCTCTTTTGGAGGAATCCTGGTTTGGCTGCCCAGTTACAGTATTTTTGATTACATAAAATATTTATTTGCAATCATGTTAGGATTATATAGGCATAAATTTGTTCAGTTAAAAAGCAACACTGATTTCTTAATTTATCCTTCTTCTAATAACTGTTCAAAGATTAATTAGTAAATAGCACCTTTAGCATTAATCTTAAATTCTCAAACAACTGTTTTAAAGAAAGCATTATTACCCTGAAATGCCTCTACAATAGCCCATAGCCTTCTGCTGCCTTCATCTATTATATGAGCCTTGTAAGATGATACACATGCTCATCTTGATTGAAATTCATTTCTTAAACAAACAATGATTTGCATGTTGAGGTTGCATCATACATTGACATCTACCACATCTAGCATGCCTGATCATGTAAAAAAAAAAAATTGAACAGATCTCTTAAGGTGCAATGTCAGCGTGTTTGAACATAAGAATAGCCTTACTGGGTCAGACCAACGGTCCTTCAAGCCCAGTAGCCCGTTATCTTGGTGGCCAATCCAGGTCCTGGCCAAAACCCAAAGAGTAGCAACATTCCAACATCTCAAAGAATAGCATGATTCTGGAACCCTAATGAGAGCAACATTCCAGAACTGAGATGGTGATGTCATAATGCCCCATTCCACAGTGCCAACCTCATCAGTTATGTTACAATGGCTTCATTGTCCTATACTTGGCTCATGTATGAACATAAGAATAGCCACACTGGGTCCATCTGGACCAGCAGCCCATTCTCACGGTGGCCAATCTAGGTCACTAGTACCTGGCCAAAACCCAAAGAGTAGCAACATTCCATGGTACCAATCCAGGACAAGCAGTGGCTTGCCCCATGTCTTTCAAAAACAAAGAGGGGAAAGATGAGGTCCATGTGTGATACCGTTATGAACTTTTGAGAATCAGTAAGGCTTTGCGTTACTGTGGACCATGCCAGGTGGAGAGTTATTCACAATGCTTGTTCAAATATTTCTGGTTAGTTTGATATTGACTGATGGAATTGCTTATGGATTTGATAAAGTGCTTAGAACAGGGGTGTCAATCACATAAGGGGCCGGAATCTAAAACATAGGGCAAGTCACGGGCTGAATTTTTTATTAAGATACTTAGGGGTCCTTTTATTAAGGTGCACTAACTGATTTAGCGTGCGCTAAATGCGTACCTTAATAAAAGGACCCTTTAGTCTTAGTAGAAGTATAGGGTTATAACCTCTCCAACCCTCTAAATTTTAGAAGATCATCTTCCTGAGCCACTGGAGAAAGAAGTTGGTGGAAAACAGTTGCCTGAGGCAGAAGCAGTGGAGAGAGGATTTTCAGCTGGAGAATTTTCTCATGCCCTTGAACTGCAGGAGTTAAAAAAAACAAACAAACTGATGGTCTCCACGCAGGCTTCCCTGGAAATGGAAGACCTAAGTCTTTAATTTAAAATTAGATGAAAGAAACACAGTTCAAGAGGTAGAAAAGGGAAAGGAAACCTCTCTGGTGGACAGTCAAGTATATGAAAATTTTTCCTGTACAACTAAATTGCAGGGAAAAGATACTACAGTTGATTCCTTAAAGCAAGGTCTTACCTTCTGCTAATTTTGGTAGTCTGCAGAGTTGATCCCTATAGCTGTAGCAATCATTGCAGGCTGTCATCATCCTGAACACCAAGTTCCCTCTGCTGCAATCCCGCCCCTCCTCTGACGTCAGGGGCAGGATCGCGGCAGAGGGAGCGTGGTGCTCAGGACGACAGCAGCCTATAAGGATTGCTACAGCCATGGCGATCCTCTCTGCAGGCTGCCAAAATTAGCAGAAGGTAAGAAAGACACGGGGCTGCCACAAGAGGGGGGGACTCCGGGGGGACTAGAGCAGGTTGGGAGATCAGCAGGCCAGTAAGGGGGCGGAGGGGAGGAACCACAGGAATTTTAACTAAGTGGCCTCTCCTGGCGCAGCCAAAGCGGGAAGCACTGCAGCACTTCCCGAATCGCACTCTGTCTGCCAGAAGGCCAACTTAAGTTAAATTATTTAATTGTTTGGCGGAACAAATGGACCAAAGTTTGACATGTCTGACTTAGAAGATGAATGCTTCTCATGTTGACTGTTGGGGAATGGCTACATGTATTTTGTTTGTGTATTTATTTTTGGAATTTATTTGATAGAAAGAGGGAAGTGTTCTGTAAGTGCCTATGTTATATCTTACTTTAACACTGTCCTCTTGAATAGGATATGTAAAAGCCATTAGTCATTAGTCACCTGTAGTATTTTGAATAAAGCTATTGAACTTAAGCTCTCACACAACCATCATGGCTGCTTCTCTTTCATTGAATATCATTGTTGCATGTGATCACTTTAAAAGTAATATTCTTTCCTGCAAAGCTTTTAAGTACCACTTCTCTAAAGGTGTTGTAAAGGTGAAAATGATAATTAAATCTTATCTCAAGTGTAATTTTATGATTATATAGTACTATTCCCAAGAAGTATGGTTTTGAAATTGTTGTGGGCTATGAGCAGGTCTCCTGTGTATAGCTGTAGAGAAAGTGCTAAAACATGCCTTTGTAGCCCAATTATTTTTATATCAGTGCTTGACTGAATTCCCATACTAGGGAACCTCTCTCTTTCTCATCCTTTTTTCCCCCCTCTTTTAATAACATTATAAACCCACTAAGGCTGATTCCAGATAAAGAGCAATATTGTGAGCATGGAAAATTCAGGAGGTTGAATATATTTAGTCAGGATATAGAATTTACAGGTCTGGAAGCCTGCTGCTTCTAAATTGTATTTCATTTCCCTCTACATGAAGGCACCAGAATCAGCTCTGTTAGGTTAATGCAGGAAGTCTCGGGCTCGGCAGCAGAGCTCTGGGTTTATTTTAGTTTATTGAAAAGTTTCTAATTTGAATTTTAACGAGCATAAAACTACTCGCAGAGCCAGTACTTTAGTTTGTTCTAAGGAAAAGTGGACCCCATAAAGAAAAGTTATTGTTTCTCACTGGCTGTTTATAAGCCTAAGGAGAGAATAGGATGCTTTTCAATTCTATTGTGCTGCTTACGAAAAAATGTCTTTAGTCATTAACTCTTTTGTGTTTTCCTACTTATTGCAACATGGGGGCCCTTTTACTAAGGCGCGCTAGTGTGTTTTAGCGTGCGCTAAAAATTAATGCGTGCTAAATGCTAACGTGTCCATTATATCCTATGGCTGCATTAGCACGCATTAGCATTTAGCGTGCGCTAAGACGCACTAGTAAAAGGACCCCATAGTTTTATCTTTTTTTCGCAAGACTTTTGAAGCAGCTGATGGTCCTTGGTAACAGCTCATCTGTTAATGTTTTACTGTTTTAAATGTTTTAAACAACAGTCGTTTTAGTCTTCTTTCAAAAATTCTTAGTTTTATACTTTTTTTATACTTAGGAATGCCTTTCTTTCTACAATATACTAACAACAAGAAGAAAGACTATCAGTACATATTAATAATTTTCCCCTTCCTTATTAAGGAAAAGGACTTGCTTCAAAATTAGATTATTCCTTGTATGTTCAAATTTGTGACAAATATCAGCTACACCAAAACAGCAAGCGAACTCATAAAAGTGCAGGCTTTCTACACTTGAGTCCTTTCTCGCAGGGTTTCAGCAGTAAAACCCCTGTAAGTTGAAGCCCGGCCATTCAATTCACAGCATCAAATACTCTTTATAAACAAGGCTGATGAAGCACAAAATGGAACGTTATTAGTCAATGGCTTCATTTTCTTCCATGGCATGAAATGGAAAGATTCTCAGCCCTCAAATGAACCAACAAGAGGAAAGTATCCCGAGTAATAGCCCGCCTAGAGAAGGGCAGCTCATCTGTGACATTGATTTTGGCCAAAGTGATAGCTGAGCAATTGTTGACCGCTGTCTCCACTCAGAGCTGGGCAGACGTGGACATTAGTCATCTCGAGTCATAAACAACACAGATGCCTAATAAGTAGCCAAGGGCCCGCGTATAATTTCAAACGCAAAATAAAAGCACAATTTCTGGTTACTTTTTTTTATTATTATAGAGACACATCTGAGTAATCTTATGATATCAGGTATTAAAGTAATAACCTTTGCTCAAACAATGAAGTGTTGTTTATGTGTAAATATCCCTATCTGTTGCTGACTCTGCAGCCACAGCAGAGAATCACCCAAGCACACTAATAGGATTTATCTTTGCAAATATCTGAAAATCCTTTAAAGCAGAGATTAAATTGTTTAGTTCAATACTTAATCTGTTACTTCCTTTTTAAAGACCCCTGGCGGAATTTGTCGGACGTTCAGCAAATACTAAGCAATATTGATCAGTAATAAACATAAAACAGAGAAATCTCAAAGAGAGACTCCATAGTCCTTTTCATATAATTAAATTTTGATCTGAAGTGCTTTTGATTAATCTTCTTATTTGTAAGTTTATGAATTTGGGGGCTGGCAACTTTGAAAAGTTGCCTGCCATTGGTCTCTGGTGGGTGGCTTTGCTCAAGAACAGCATGATTGCATTTCTATGGGTTTCAGATATTTAATAGCTTCTTCCTGTCATTTTCCGAATGAGTGAATAAGGTTTAGCCCTCTGGGAGCTAGCACAGCATCAGGGAGAGGAGAAAATGACTTGGATCCCTGCACTTGACGGATCGCCTTCGTCTTAATTGTTCTCTTAATTAGGTGGAGTACTGACTGCATCTGGGGAGAGATTGCTGTATTGGTAAACACCTTGGAGCTCTGTTTCATGCTTTTCGGAAACATGGCAGCGAGTTGGGTATCTCTGCTGAGATGGAACCCTGGCAAATCCTTGGTCCCAAAAGTCTTTGCTCCCATCATGTGATCTGTCACTCTTATCCACAAGATGCCAACCTACAACTGTTTGTTCTTAAGCAAATTAAGTTTTAATATACCAAAGCGAGCGTCATGAAACAGAGTGAAAGAGAGAAAGAAAAAAGGTGCTTCAAATTAAGAATAGTCAATATTGTGCTGTGATAAATTTATAACTGCTGTTGAATAAATTATCCTAGGTTCTATATGTTAGGTGGCATGTAAATGCCTGGATTCTAATCATATACATGTATGAAAATGCCATTCTCTAAATGCACATGTAGTATTGTACATAGCACATGCTTTACAAGTAGGCCTATATATGGATTGAATCTGGGTAGAGAGTGGGTGGGGGCACACACGAGTCTAACTTTTAGAATGCTACGTTACAGTGAAATATAATACAATCACCTATTATTTGTTATTGTTAATGTCAAACTCAAATCATTTCATTCATTCAAAATGCATCATCTTAATGATCTAACGCAAGATGGGATAGCAGCACCTAACAAGTTGGGGGGACTTCCTTGAAAAAGCCATGCAGCAAAACATATTGGAGCGACATGTGCATGCTTATGTTTATTCAAATTTTATATACCGCTGACTCATACAGAGTTCTCAGCAGCTTACATATCTTTTACAAGTACTTCAAGCATTTTCCCTATCTATCCCAGTGGGTTCACAATCTATCTAATGTACCTGGGGTAATGGAGGATTAAGTGACTTGCCCAGAGTCACAAGAAGCAGCACAGGGTTGGAACCCACAACCTCAGGGTCCCTACCCAACAGCATTTTCAAGACTTTCTAAAGCTAAGGGCTCTTTTTACGAAGGTACACTAGGATTTTTAGTGCACGTACAAAATTACTGCTCACTATAGCGTGCGGTAGCCGAAAATCTACCGCCTCCTAAAAAGGAGGCGGTAGTGGCTAGCGTGCTCGGGAATTTAACGAGCGCAATTGCGTGTGTTAAGGCCCTAGCGCACCTTTGTAAAAGGAGCCCTAAGTTTTATACTTAAAAGTTTGTTTTAGATTTTTGAATTCACTGAGTGGGTTGAAAATTAAGAAGAAACTAAGGAAAAAAATGCACATAAAAAATAAAAAAAAGAGGGGGGGAAAAAGGATGAGAAAGAGGGCCTCTTCTATCAAACTTTGCTAGCAGTTTTTAGCACAGAGAGCCGTGCTGAATGGCCTGCACTGCTCCCGACGCTCATAGGAGCTCTATGAGCGTTGGGAACAGCGTAGGCCATTCAGCAAGGCTCTCTGAGCTAAAAACTGCTGCTTAGTTTGTTTAACTTATAGATATGAATGTTATTTAGCTAAAAAAGAAAACAAGATTCGACCACATGTTAACAAATGGTCGCTTTGAAAGAATATCTATCTTAATGTTTTTGCCTTTTCATAGTATATTGTATATTGTATTATTATTATTACATTTTATTATTATAAGAAATAAACAAAGATATATTTTTTTAAAAGAACGCTCAAGCTGATGAAGACTGCAATGCAAAATTCTATATGGCACAGAATATGTGGCACATCAGAAGATCTTGAAAATACCACATTGTGTCCATTGAATGGATATATTAATCTAATGGATGATTTGATGATGAAGCTGAAGACCAGAACGCAGAGGAGAGCATTCTCGGAGATCCTGCTGGTACCCAGGGCCGACGAGAAGAGGCAGATGGAGCAGCAAGTAGTCAACACGTGGATTCGGTGCTGGTGTGAGGAAGAAAGAT
Organism: Geotrypetes seraphini; assembly: GCF_902459505.1. Classification (NCBI taxonomy): domain Eukaryota; kingdom Metazoa; phylum Chordata; class Amphibia; order Gymnophiona; family Dermophiidae; genus Geotrypetes; species Geotrypetes seraphini. The sequence goes on along the minus strand of NC_047086.1, from coordinate 304,426,588 downwards.
TCCACTTCGTGCGCAACTGGACGATATTCTGGGGGAAGAGTAAGCTATTCAGAAAGGACGGACTTCACCTCAGCAGAGACAGAACGAGGCTACTTGCAAGCAACATCAAGAGAGAAGTTGAGAAGTTTTTAAACTAGGAAGAAGGGGAAAGCCGACAGTCGACCAAGAGAGAGAATCAATGGTTCGGGAGCCGGTATACCTGGAGGATACCGTGCAGGAAAATAGAGGGGAAGACTCACTGATCGCAGGCAAGACAGATCAAAAGGGACACAAGAGGGAAGGAAATGCAAGAAAGGAACAGGCTGCAAACTCAAGTGTATATACACGAACGCAAGGAGCCTAAGGAATAAGATGGGTGAATTAGAAGCTATGGACATCATCGGCATTACGGAAACATGGTGGATTGAGGAATTCATCTGGGACACTGTGCTACTGGGATACAAACTATACCGCAGAGACAGAGTGGCTCAAAAAGGTGGGGGCATTTCCATATACGTTAAAGAGGGAATTGAATCTACTGGAGAGAACATGCCACAACAAACGGATAAGTTAGAGTCTCTATGGGTCAAAATTCTGGGAAGAAATGGACTGGAAATGAAGATCGACATCTACTACCGACCCCCAGAGCAGTCCAAAGAAATTGATAGAGAAATGACAGATGAGATTAAATGCAACTGCAAGGGATGCAACACAGTTATCATGGGTGACTTCAACTATCCGGGGATAGACTGGAACCTAGGCATCTCCGGCTGCGCTAGGGAGACCAAGTTCCTGGATGCTATAGGTGATTGCTTCCTGGAACAACTTGTCAAGGAAAATACAAGAGGAAATGCAATTCTGGTCTTAATTCTAAATAGACTGCGAGGACCAGCACAAGGTGTAGAAGTAGAAGGGACACTGGGAAACAGCGACCACAACATGATCCACTTCGTCCTGGATGCAGGGGTGAAACATCGGTCCAGAACAATGGCCACAGCACTGAACTTCCGTAAAGGGAATTATGAAGGGATGAGACTCTTGGTGGGGAAGAAGATTAAGAAGAGGATAAGCACTGTAAAAACACAAGAGCAAGCTTGGTCCCTTTTTAAGGTCACAGTCACCGAGGTGCAAAATCTATATATACCGCGGGGCTTTGGGACGGCTGGGCCAATCTGGCCCCATTCTGGAATCGGCTGCTTGCCGGACAGGCGGGTTTGGCACCCGTCTGTCCAGCCAACTTGGACAAGGTACGGGAAAGGGAGGTGGGGATGGGGGGTCGTGGGGTTGACCGGGGGGGGTCACGGGTCAGCGGGGGGGGGGGATCGTGGGTTCTGGGGGGCAATCATTGGGGGGAGGGGGGTTCCGTCGAGGGCAGGAGGGCCTGGGATCCCTCCTGCCCATATTGTAGTGGGGGGTGGGGGGTAGGGTGTCACCGGGGCCAGGAGGATTTGGGCTCCCTCATGGCCCATTCAAGTAGCGGCAGGGGGTTCGCTGGGGCCAGGAGGGCTTGGGCTCCCTCCTGGCCCGATCGAGACGCAGGGGGGGGGGGGGCGCTGGGGCCAGGAGGGCTTGGGCTCCCTCCTGGCCCAATGTTAATTGGCAGGGCAAGAGGGCTTGGGCTCCCTCTTGCCCCGATATCGTTGGGGGTGCCGCGGTTGGCCTGGGCAAGAGGGCTTGAGCTCCCTCTTGCCCCGATGTTATTGGGAGGGCTTGGGCACCCTCCTGCCTGGATGGTTGGGGGGGGGGGGATTCTGTAACCAGTGTTGTTTTTGACAGACACCGGTTACAGAATCCAGCTTTTAGGCGAAGGACTGGCTCCTCCTTCTCCTAAAAGCCATTCTGTTGGACGTTTGGGGCTTAGGCGGTTTTTTGTTTCATTATGGCTAAAAAGTGTAGACGTCATGTAGGTATACTTGTAGACGTAGTGGAGATTGGGCGTTTAGGCAGAGGAAGGCCATAATCAAAACAGGGACGTTTGTTTTGGTTATGGACACTTTTCCTGCTTCTGCGTTGAACGTTTAAGGACTTAGGCCAAAAGGGGACTTAGACGCTTTTTTTGATTATGCCCCTCCACATGTATATATACTCAGTTATGCTAGAATTCTATAAAGGAAAGTACATCCTCATTTCCTTTTATAGATTAGGTTCTAAATAATGCCCCCTCTCTAGGGATACCCTTGTGGGGGGTAATTCTATAATAGTGCACTTGTGTGGTTCTTATTAAGAACATAAAAGTTGCCATACTGGGACAGATTAAAGGTCCATCAAGCCTAGTATCCTGTTTCTAACAGTGCCTAATCTAGTTCACAAGTACCTGGCAAGATCCTGAAAGAGTAAAACGGATTTTATACTGCTTATCCTAGAAATAAGCAGTGGATTTTCCCTAGTCCATCTTAACAATGGCTTATGAATTTCTCTTTTAAGAAATTATCTAAACTTTTTTTTAAACCTTGCTAAGCTTCACCACATTCTCTAGCAACGAATCCCACTGCTTTAATTACACGTTGAGTGAAAAAAATACTGTATTTTCTCTAGTTTGTTTTATATCTATTAATGAGTAGCTTCATTGCAAGCCCCCTAGTCCTTGTATATTTAGAAAGAATAAAATGATTCACATCTATCTGTTCCACTCTACTCAGTATTCTATAGACCTCTATCATATCTCCCACTCTGCTGTCTTTTCTTCAAGCTGAAGAGCCCTAGCTACATTAGCCTTTTCTCATAGGGAAGTTGCCCCATCTCCTTTAACATTTTTGTCGTCCTTCTCTGTATCTTTTCTAATTCCGCTCTGTCTTTTTTCAGATGCATTGACCAGAAGTGCATACAGCATACTAGGTGCAGTCAGACCATGGAGCGATAAAAGCAGTATAACATTCTAAATTTTATTTCTATTCCTTTCCTAATACTTCCTAATATTCTATTTTCTTTCTTAGCCACCACTAAACACTGAGCAGAGGATTTAAATGTATCCCAATTATGACCCCTAGATCTTTTTCCTGGGTAGTACCTCCATGGGGCCTGTATCACCCCCAACACTTTGAGTTCAGGCCCCCTTCAAAACTGTGGTACCAGATTAGTGTTCCTAGATTTCCTCTTTCAAAAAAGAAGATGTCTGACCCCGCCCTGTTCCATCCCCAGTCCTGCCTTATTCTGCCTCCAGCTCAGCCCCATTCCTCCCCCAGCTCCCCCCCCGAACCTCCCCAAGCGTGAAGGCCACATTTGGAAGCCTTCGCACATGCGCGGATGTTGATGCAATGACGTCACATGCATGCACACGTACGCATGGCATCATCATGGTAATGGCCACGCATGCGCAAAGTTTCAAGTTCAAGTTCAAGTTTATTATGATTTTATATACCGCCTATCAAGGTTATCTAAGCGGTTTTTACAATCAGGTACTCAAGCATTTTCCCCTGTCTGTCCCGGTGGGCTCACAATCTATCTAACGTACCTGGGGCTATGGAGGATTAAGTGACTTGCCCAGGGTCACAAGGAGCAGCGCAGGGTTTGAACCCACAACCCCAGGGTGCTGAGGCTGTAGATCCAACCACTGCGCCACACACTCCACAAAGACTTCCAAACGCAGCCTCCAAGCTCAGGATTTCCAAACCCGGACAAACTGCCGGGTTTTGGAAATCCCTCTGGGCACCTGGACAGTCCTCTAAAAAGAGGACATGTATGGGTTTTCCCAGATGTATGTTAACCCTATACCAGATGCATGGCTGGTGGGGATGCCTAAATACCGCCAGCCAAATAGATTCTCTGCTGGAGCTGGACCTATACTGCTGAAGAAGAGAGGAAGCTGGCAGGCTGCTTCAGCTGCCAGTATTGACACTTCTACACATGCTCAGTTTATGCATGAAAAGCAAATGCAGAAGTGCCAGCGTTGGAAGCTGGACCACTCTGCCAGCTTTATCACAGCTTCAGCAGTACTGGCACAGCTCTGACAGTGTGGCACAGTGGTTAAAGCTACAGCCTCAGCACCCTGAGGTTGTGGGTTCAAACCCATGCTGCTCCTTGTGACTCTGGACAAGTCACTTAATCCCTCCATTGCCCCAGGTACGTTAGATAAATTGTGAGCCCACCGGGACAGAGATGGAAAATTGCTTGAGTACCTGAATAAATGCATGTAAACCGTTCTGAGCTCCCCTGGGAGAATGGTATAGAAAATTTAATAAATAAATAAATGTCTTCCTCTGACAAAGTTTAAGCATCCCAGTCAGCAAAGGTATAATTCAGGGTGTGAGGAAGGGGGGAGGGGGAGGAAAACTGACAGGAAATACTTGGCCTTCCTAGGCCACCTCTAACCCCCCCACCCCACCCCACCCTCACCCCCTGAATTGAGTTCTGGCTATGCCCCTGTATGAATATAACTTATCTTAGAAAAATGTGTGAGCTGAATGTGTATAAATAAATCTACTTGTAAGTAGGTGCCATTGTGTTATTGCATATACTTTTACATTGGTTACTATTTTACAAAATAAGAGACCATTCACACCTATTAGCCACATACTGTACATATAAACATGACTTTATAAAATTTCCTTCATAAAGGGCCAGTGCTCTGCAAAAGTAATATAGTTTCAATACACCCCAAAAAATGATTATTGTTGCTACACATTGCCCTGAACTTGGGCTGGATTTTCAAAAATTGTAATCAGCTAGGTTTGGGAGATTTAGGAGCTAATTTTCAACAGACAAACATGTCTAACAAATGGCATAACGTGGTGCTGGGTAGTGCTGCCCGATTCAGGAAAAAATTTTTTGATTTGATTCAATTCGATTCAGCCTATTGAATAGATTTTTTTATTCGATTTTCCTGCCCAGTTAGGTAATGTTTTTTTTTTTTCAAACATCATGGTAGGTTTATTTTATAGCCTCTTCTCCCCTTTTATAGCCTCTTCACTCCCTTTGCCCTCTCCCACACTGGTGCTGAGGTGTAAACAAAATAAACAAAAAAGATTTTTCCTCTCTCTGTTAAATCCTAGCTCACGTTCGCGGTCTAACACCAGCTCTGGCAGGATACACATTTAAAATCTGATATACTGTATTGTAATCACAAAACACAAAATAAAATTATTTTTTCTACCTTTTGTTATCTGGTCATTATTCAAATCATGTTGGTCCCAGGCTCTGGTTGTCTTCTGATAACTCGCTTGCCAGGGTCTCCTGCCCATTTATCGTTTCCTTCTTTCTCCATGCTAACCATTCATCTTCCATTTCTGTCCTCCCCTTCTATTTCCCTTTCCTCCCCCGGAGGTCTGACATCTTTCCTTTTTTTCATCTCCATCCCCTCACCTGCAGAGATGGACCGCACCATCCTCAGATCCACCATCTGTCCTTTTCTCAATTACCCTTTCATCTAGCATCTCTACCTCCTTTCCCACCATCCCAGGATCCACCAGCTCTCCCTTTCCCTTCTGAACTACCTTCCTATCCAGTATCTCTATCCCCCCTCTACACCATCCCTTGTGTCCAACTTCTTTCTCTTTCTGTTTCTTCCCTCCCTAAATCCCATTGTCTACCATTAGACCCATTATTTCTTCCCCCTTCCCTCCCTCCTTCCCTGCGTGTACTTCTACACCAGGGCCCCCCTGAAGGCCTGGTCCCCCTGAAGACCTGAATGTTCCCCCTTCTTTGCAGCATCCTCCAGTTTCCCCCCTGGCCTCCCGCTCCTACCTCAGATAATTACGGCAGCCTGCAGAGAGGATCGCTGGTACTGTAGCGATCCTTGCAGGCTGCCATCATCCTCAGCAGCATGTTCCCTCTGCCACGGTCCCACCCCTCTGATGTCAGGGGCAGGATCGCAGCAGAGGGAACTTGCTGCTGAGGATGACCGCAGCCTGCAAGGATCGCTACAGCACTGGTGATCCTCTCTGCAGGGGGGGAAAACGGAGGATGCTGCAAAGAGCGCCTAAGGCACTGCAGCACTTCCTGACTGACCCTCGCCCCCTAAACCTGGAGCGGCAGCGGCAGTGGACGACCAGCAAGAGGCATCGCTGCCGCTCCTGCTTTAGGAAACCTGAAGGCACGGGGAGGAGGGTTGGTCACCGAATCGGCAAAGCCGATTAAAAAAACAAACAAATCAATTTGAATCAAAAATCGGGCAGCACTAGCGCTTGGATGTTTTACATGCCAAAACATCCAAATCATCATTTTTGAAAACTATTTTCTAGTGGTTTTCTATTCCATTTGTCAGTAGTTTGTCCAAATTCCAAGGGTGAATGTTAGAGGCATGATTTGGGTATTACTAGGGTGGGCTTATGATCTGTATGTTTTGAAGCGATAATAATAAAACATTTTCCAAAATGTCCAGGGCACAATTTGGACATTTGGGGCTAGACCTATTTTAATTTTAATAACAAGCTCAATACTGAGAAAACAAAATTCTTTGTTGCCTCACCGCGCCCTCTTGACACCAAAACCCCACTAGACATCAACAAACATAACTACCCCATACAGCCCACCATTAAAATACTGGGTGTAACCCTGGACCAATGCCTCACCATGAAAGATCAGGTGGACTCCCTAATCAAAAAGAGTTTTTTCACCCTCTGGAAACTTAAATCCATTAAAGCATACTTTGATAACTCTGCCTTCAGAATCTTGGTACAATCCCTCGTATTAAGTCAACTTGACTACTGTAACATCGCCTACTTAGCAATCCCCCAAAAGAATATGCGACGATTACAACTAATGCAAAACACTGCGGTCAGACTAATCTTCGGTCTAAAGAAGTTCGATCACGTGTTACGCCATACTTCAAACAGCTACACTGGCTGCCGATGGAAGCTCGTGTAAAGTTTAAGTTCGCCTGCCTCTGTTTTAAAGTTTTCTACGGTCTAACCCCTAAATACATCACTGACCTATTCTCCTTCTCAGCCAACAAACACAAGAGAAGCTCCCACTCGCACTTCGTTTCTCCCCCGGTTAGAGGATGCAAACTAAAAAAACACCATGAGCATCTTCTCTCACATCAGGCTGCTCTATGGGGTAAAGACCTAGAACAACTCCTATTGCCCACCACTTATGAGGTATTCAGGAAACGCCTCAAAACTCACCTATTCCTGAAATACCTAGACAGCTGACCCACTTCCCTCCTTCCCCTCTCTTGCCCTTTCTCCCCATTGTTCCCACATCCCTTAAGTTAACTCAACTTGTACGTCAACTCAACTTGTACCCCACTAATCTTCTGTAAACCGCATAGAACTTAACGGTATTGCGGTATATAAACTGTTATTATTATTATTATTATTATTAAGTGCCAAAACTAACCAGATGACCACTCTTTTAGGCATCAGGTACATCAAATTGAACACCACTGGTATCACCATCTAACTAACTTATCCCTTCCTGCCTAAAGGTTCACTGCAAATTTATATAAGAAAGCAATAATTAAAACAACAACAAAAAAACCCAACTACTTCTCAAAAATAAAAAAATGTTCCAAATTCAGCTTTCCTTTATAAGACTGTAAAACTCTAACCACTCTTCATCAGGCAGGAAGCCATTCTGAACAAATTCTATCAGCTCAGATCTTTGCATCTCATTTTCAGGAGAAAATCAGCAATGCTAGGGAAGATGTACCCAATACTACATCTTCTATGAGGAACTGCTGAAATTTTCTCAGGCCAACCAAAAGAGAATGATGTAGAGCCATTAAACTTACAAGTATTAAGAAAAGTGTGGAATTTTCATAGCTCCATATCATTCTCTTCATGGATGGGCTGAGAACTTTTCAGTGGCCCCTCGTAAACGTCCACATTCTGATCACATCTTTCAAACAACTACTAATAGTACTCTGGGTAAAGTCTAACCTTCCATGAACAACAGATCTTACAAGAACAATTTCTTGGGTACATACTACCACATTTCCTGGGGACCCTGTCCCCATTTTCTCTACTCGATATTTGTATACACTTCCAAAAACGTCTAAATTCGGACTTAGACATTATATCAAAAATGCCCCTTAATTGTTTTCCACTAACTGACTAAATTTAAACACTTAAATTCAGAAGGTGGCCAAAAAAGTGGTGGCTCCAAGCTAAATCCCCAGGTGGGTTTATATATAAGCTGTTTAGTAGATTCAGATTCAGAATGAGAGGGGAATGTATGGGTATTGGGGTGAGGCTAGAGTGTAGAGAAAGAGGATCTCAAGAGGTAAATGAAGATTGCTTGAAGAAGATATCCTGCATAATAAATGGATATAGAGTATACACAAAGACTTCATGTGGCAACTAGCTTGACATTATTGTACTCTTAACTTTCATTTGTTGCTGATAAGGTGGCTAAGTAGAATGACTTTCTGAACCAACTAGGGTTACGTTAGTATCATCTTACCAGTCTGATGAGTTTCTATCCTGCTTGTAAGCTGTTTTGCTATCAATAAAGATATTAAAAAAAGAATAACTTGAAACAGTGTTCTTTTTAGCAGGGTGTGAATTCTAGTCATGGCACTGATTACTCGCAAATGCCAAATGCAACACCTTCCATTTAAATAAAAAAAACTATACTGCTGATTTACAAAAATATGCACAAAATATTTAATGTTTTAATGTGTGTTAAATGCCTGTGTGGTTGACTAAAACACATTAAAGTGGAATTAACATGCATTATTAGTAATGTGCAAAAAAATAAGAAATACTCCAATGCATAAGGTAATTAAATCAATTACAGTGCATGCAAATGTATGCAAAGAGTATTAACATGTAAAGTTTAATCCAAGAGATTAGTGAATTTATCCACTGGTAGACAGAAAAGGTTAACTAGACTTCGAGTAGCATTCTTAATATTTTTGAACTAGAATCAGCATCTAATTTGCTCCCCTCTGCCCCAAGCATAAAGAAAAGGCCTTATTTGGCCCTATTTTATCTATCATCATCCCCTTAATAAGCCAAGTGACACCTCTTCTGGCTGGGCACCCCTAAATTGATATCTTTTCTCCATGATAAAAGTTTCCAAGTTTTATTAGAGGCTTGATATTCTGCTTATCAGAACATGTCTAAGTGGTAAACAATTAAAAAAAAAATTGGGAAGGGGGGAGGATAAGTGCTAAACATGGCATGAATTTGAAGCAAGGGAGTAGAACTATAATATATGATTTAAAAAAAGTAGGGAGGGAAAGAAAAGAGGGATAATCTTCATGCTCAACAGACAGATGTACAATTGTAAACACTTTTGAAAACCTATCTAGAATGAAAGAAAATTAGGTACAAGCATCAGTAAAGAGGAATGATTTGAGCTCTTTCTAAAATTGGTTAAGGGATGTTTAGAGCCTAAGATGAGATGGAAGAAAATTCCAAAGTTTGGGTCCTTGTACAGAGAACATAATGCTTTGGGTAGTGTCAGAAATTATTTGGTTGAAAGGGGGAATCATTAGGCGATTTTGGTTAATCTAAGAGATACAGTATTGTGTTTGCTTAAGTGGAGGGGAGTTTCAGAGGCCTAGATTTTGAAGATGAACAATAAGATTTTGTAGGTTATCCATTGTGAGATTGGGAACCAGTGTGCAGATCTTAATTTAGGAGTTACGTGTTCAAATTCTGATGACCGGTAATGAGTTTAATGACAGTATTTTGAATGAGTTGTAGTCTTTTACGATCTTTGATCCTAATATTTTTGTATAGGGAATTATAATAGTCTAAGCAAGGAGCTCAGCACCCTGATATTCTCTACATCTAGCTAGCCTCCTTAGAACTCTCTAATTTGTCACACCCCTTCTTATTCCATTCAATGACTTCCAATGTATCTTTAGAGCAAGATCAATTCTCTTTTCTTTCTGCTCCATTTGCTGAAATGATCAAAATGAAACCAGCTGTCCTGATGATTCTTCTTTCATATTTAGATAAAATTTGGAATTAAAATACCAATGACATGTCATGCTGATAAAATTTCCAAGTTTATTACTTAATAAGTATCTAAGCAGTGTACAAAAATATAAAATTTTAAAATTCCAGGGAATCACATATTGAAATGTAGACAAAGACAGAACATTCAAACACCTGATAGGATGGATGTACAAGAAATAATAATAATAATAATAATAATTTATTTCTTATATACTGCTATATCGTGAAGTTCAAAGCGGTTTACAATAAAGATACATTTGACAGTACATGGGATAGAAACGGTTTACAATAAAGATGGTAAATACAATAGGAGGGGGTGTACTCTTCATTTGATGTTGTAGCTTAGAATTGTAGGTATTACAAATCATAAGCAGTTTTAAATAGGAATGTTTTAAAACTAGATTTGAATTGTCTATGGAGGTTTCTTCCCAGAGGTTCAATGGTAGTGAGTTCCATAAGGTTGGCACGGTCACTGAGAAGATCTTTTTGCACATGGTGTCATAGAATAGATGATGTAAGGAGGGAATATTTAAGAGATGTTGGTTACTAGATCTAAGTGTTCTGGATGAGCAATAAGGAATAATCAACCTGTCCCTGAATCCTGGGGAATGAAAAGTTTTTATTTTGAATATGAGAAGGACGATTTTGTAGGTAATTCTATGGGTAATTGCCAAGCAGTGTGATTTTATCAGAATGGGGGGTTATTTTTTTGCTTTATATATTAATTTAACGGCCGTATTTTGAATAATTTGGAGACATCTTAGTTCTTTTTGATTTATTCCTTGATATAATGCATTGTAGTAATCAAGTTGAGAGATTACTAAGGAATGTAGTAGAATATTTAAAGATGAGGGTTCTAAAAGACTGGAGATTGATCAAATCATTTGTAACCTATAGAAGCATTTTTTTCACCAATGTGCTGATCTGCTGATGATAGGTTAGTTTGTTATCAAGGGTTATGCCGAGGAGTTTAATGGAAATGATAAGTTGGATCGGTATTGATTTAAGGCAGATTGGGAAAATTGGATGTTCATTATCATTCCACAAGAATATCATTCCTTTTGATTTGGAAACATTTAAGAATAACATATTATCAATTAGCTATTGACTGATTTTTCAAGTTTTCCATTGATGTTTTGAATATCATTTGTGTCGGTCAGATCAGTGGAGTGGAGAAATTGGATAGCATCTGCATAGGCAGGGATGGTAAAGCCTATTGATTGGCCCAAGGTGAGAAGAGGAGCTATGAAGATATTGAATAGAAGAGGGGATTGTGGTATTCTGTAGTCTTGTGCGAAGGATTTCAATGAAGTTTTGTCAATGAGTACTTTGGAAAATCGATCAGGAAGAGAACCAGTCAAGTATGTTGTCGGACAGGCCTAGAAAACTTAGTCTGTTCAAGAGAAGATGGTGATCTACAGTGTCAAATGGTGCAGAAATATCTAATGATATGAGTAAGATGGATAACAGAGGTTTGAGGTTGTTAGTCTTATGAGAGAGTGTTCTGTTGAATAATTCTTTCTAAATCCTCTTTGGTTTGGATGGAAAATGTTTGTTTTTTCTGCAAAATCTGATAGTTGGTTAAATGCTATCTTTTCAGTTACTTTTGCCAAGAAGAGAAGATTCAATATTTGCCAATAATTTGAGCATTCTGTTTTGGAGTTATTGTAATCTTTAATTTTTGGATGAATTATTGTTGCTTTCCAATTTGGGGGTAATTTAACTGACTGAAGAATAAGCCAGTCTTGATGTCGTTCAAGAACATGCTAGGACCCAATGCCATCATTTTACCATGCACAGAAATGTAAGGGCTCAGCTACTAGTATGCAGAAACAGAGGAATATTTTGCACATGCTAAAAATATTATGAAATACAGCCTGATTGTGCCCTTTAAACCAGAGGTAGGCAATTCCAGTCCTTGAGAGCCCCAGGCAGGTCAGTTTTTCAGGATGTTCAGAATGTAAATGTAGGAGATAGTTTTGCAAACCAAGAAGACAGTACATACAAATCTGTCTTCTGCATATTGATTACCTGACCTGCTTAGGACTCTTAAGGATCAGAAATGCCTATCCCTACCTAAAACTAAAAACATAAGAATAGCCTGACTGGTTCAGAGAAATGATCCATCTACCCTGTATCCCGTCTTTAGGGTGGCCAATCCAGGTCACAAGTACCTGGCCAAAACTCAGATAGTAGTAATATTCCATGCTATCAATCCCAGGGCAAGCAGTGGCTTCCCCTATGTCTGTCTCAATATCAATTCCAGGAACTTGTCCATACCATATCCTCTGTCAACGTGTTCCAGAGCTTAACTATTCTCTGAGAGAAAAAAATATTTCCTCCTATTGGTTTTAAAAGTATTTCCCTATAACTTCATTGAGTGTCCCTTAGTTGTAAATTTTGTTGGAGTAAAAAATTGATCCACTTGTACCCTTTCTATACCACTCAGGATTTTGTAAACTTCAATCATATTTCCCCTCAGCTGTCTCTTTTCCAAGTTGAAGAGCCCTAACTTCTTTGACCTTTCTTCATACAAAAGGAGTCCCATCCCCTTTATCATCTTGGTCACTCTTCTTGGAACCATTTCTAGTTCCACTATATCATTTTTGAGATAAGGCGACCAGAACTGAATACAATACTAGAGTTGGGAGATTCTAGTGTGTGCAAGGTAGAATTCTTCTGTCACAAACACGTATGCCAGAAAATGCATATGGTAACTTTTCTCCACAAGCCACTTAATGGACAATTGCTAAAGCCTAAAATTTATCTCCTGTCTTGGTTCAAGTGTTGTCTCTTTAGCATGTGCAACATGCTACGGATAGGTGCAAACTCACTCAGACATCCAGAAAGGTTATAATTATAATACCTAGCTTTATTTGTGTGCAGGTCAAGCAAAGCAGATAACCATAACGATCTGGTGCAAATGTCAGCAATTAGAGAACATAGAAACAGTGGTATTATCACCTTGCACAGCTCTGAGGGAAATGCTAGATTGGCTGAGGCTTACAAGTGCAGACCCCAAAAATCCCAAACCCTATCTGCATGTAATCGGATGTGGGTCTGGATGCAGTTGTGTTCATACAATATAATCTCTGTATTTAGGCAGTGATGGTTGCTGTTGCCAATCAGGAAGGAAAAAATACAGGTATAAAGACAAGGAAGAGGCCTACATATATCTATAGGCTACATATATTGGGTGATACCTTCTCTGCAGCAAACGGCAGCTCCACAGGCTGATCCCAGCATAAAAGGCACCTCTGGTAAAGGTAGAGTGCAGCAGTTATTTATGTAGACCAAAGAGGATAAAAGCAGAGAGGGAGAGGGAGAGTGTAGTGTAGTTGTTAAAGCTACAGCCTCAGCACCCTGAGATTGTGGGTTCAAACCCACGCTGCTCCTTGTGACCCATGGGCAAGTCACTTAATCCCTCCATTAGATAGATTGTGAGCCCACTGGGAGAGACAGGGAAAAATGCTTGAGTACCTGAATAAATTCATGTAAACCATTCTGAGCTCCCTTGGAAGAACAGTATCGAAAATTGAATAATTAAACAAAATAAATAGGTGGTCCAGCTCACTAACGGCTTGAATGTATCACTACACCCAAAGCTGTAAGTGAGCTGGCCCATCTCTGCTTATGGGTTGATTGCACACCAGCCAGTGGCATAGCAAGGGGGTACCGGGGGGGGGGGGGTCTGCCCCAGGCACAGTCTTCCTAAAGGTGGAGCCCTTCTCCTCCTCTCTACCCCCTCCCCCGATCCTCTCCTTGCCACACGCACATACCTCTTGCCTTCCCTGCACCTTTTTTACTTTCCCAGTGCGTGGTTGCTGCCTGCATCGGCATCTGATGTCACCTCCAGGACCCACGCCTAGGAAGTTACATAAAAGGGTGAACCAACACCGATGTGGGCATGCCGCTCATGAGAGCGAAGTTAAAAAGTCACGGGGAAAGGGAAGGGGGTGCACATTGCTGGGGAGGGGGGGAGTGGGAGAGGGGCACCACAGCCCAGGGCGCAGCTCATCCTTACTATTCCACTGACACCAGCTACTCCCTCTTCCAACTATCCCATAATGATAGGAGTGGAAAAGGTGAAGAGGTAAAGCAAATGACCTGATACTCACAGAGAATAGATCTTAACTGGCCAAGCCTGGATGGGCCATTTTGGTTTTTATCTGCTGTTATATAGTGCTGGGTTTTGAAAAGCCGTCCGGGTAAATCTGGATGTCTGATAACCCTACTCTCCGCCAAAGAAGACACTGATGATGAAGCACGAACTGAGGGAGCGAGGGTCTTGCCTTCTTATATTAATTTGAAGTCAGAGTAGTAGGTAAACCAGAACCTCAGATTCCTGCTTCTTCAGCACAGTTCCAGTGCAGCAGCCCAGCAGATTCCCTGGTACTCTACGCAAGCAAGCAAGAGAGGGTTTTTTAAAAAATGTTTTTCCTGTGTACACACAGTTGATATTAATTCTGGTTATTTAAGTAACTTACCTGAATAGCCTTTACCAGGTTCCTACAAAGAAAAGGAAGCAAACATTAATAATGGGCAGAATTTGGAGGAAAGATATACTAGATAAGGAGTTAGAGAACACAAGAGTGAAAGAGGAAAAAAAAAAAAAAATAATAATAACAACTTTATTTTTGTATACCGCCATACCCCGAAGAGTTCTAGGCGGTTCACATTAGTTAGACAGAGATTACAAATGGTTACATTTCAAATTGATCATAGAGTTGCAAACGGCAAGGAGAGAGTAGGTGCAAGTGGTTACATATCAATTATATGCGAACAGCAAGGAGAGAAGTAGGGGGGAGAGGGGGGTGACGGGGGGGGGGGAGTAGGCCAGAGAGGGGGGGGGTGGAGGAGGATTGAAAAGGGGCATTAAGGGTCTTGGTCTCGGAATAGGTGAGTTTTGAGTAGTAAGTGAGATACTTACCTGTAACCAGGAACTTCTTTTTGATTACCTGTGGGAGAAAAGACAAGACATTTCTGGAAACGTCAATCGCTCCTCCTAAACTTACTTGCTCCACTTCATCACTGACGCTGAAACCGTGGATTGAAGACAAAGTTTTATTTTATTTTTCTTTCCAGCTTATGATTTATCTTTAATCTTATCTATTGTTTTGCCTTTTGTCTTTGTTTTGTTCTATTTCTATCATTTAAATTTCTCCAGAATTCTACTGTTCAACGGCTCTCCCTTCTGCTTCTATTCCTTTCTCTCCTCTCTTCTACCTTCCAAAGTATTTAGATCAATGCTGTCTTGTTAAAATGTTTATTTTATTTTTATTTTTCCTCTAACTCTACTTTTCACTTCTCTATTACCCTCCAGGTACTTTAGTTAGATTGTGAGCCTTCGGGACAGTAAGGGAATTTTTCAAGTACCTTTCTTATTTCTAATCTTAATGTATATTTTCTGTAAACCGCTTAGAACCTAACGGATGTAGCGGTATATAAGAAATAAATTACATTACATTACATTTTAGAAAGTGACATAATACATGGAAATAAGTAATTTAAAAGGTGGGGGAAGTATTGTAAAAGGGTACTTATCCTGAGTGTTGTTAAATTTTCAAGTGGGACCTATAGGAGACAAAGACGAACTGTTTAAGCACTTCATGCAATAGAAAGTTGCTGTAGAGAATTTTGAAGTGATTTTAAGAGAAATATTTGAATTAGAATAACAAATACTACACTTTCATTAAGGATGTTTCAGTGCTGTTTGAAAGGAACTTTTAACATGTTGAATGCACTTTGGGCTCCTTTTACAAAGCCATGCTAGCGGTTTAACGTGCGTAATAGCGCGCGCTAAACTGCCGGACGCAGTAGCCGCTACCGCCTCCTCTTGAGCAGGCAGTAGTTTTTCGGCCAGTGCGGGAGTTAGCGCGTGATGAAAAGTTGCGCGCGTTAACCCCCGCTAGCGCGGCTTTGTAAAAGGAGCCCTTTAATGTTATGCAAAGCACTTTGGTCTAGGTTTCTTTCTGTGTAATAAATATTTCATTTATTTGGAATTGGCATTTGTGAAATTGTGTTCCTTTATCAGAGGTACATAAGAACATAAGAATTTGCCACTGCTGGGTCAGACCAGTGATCCATTGAGCCCAGCAGTCTGCTCTCGCGGTGGCCCCCAGGTCAAAGACCAGTGCCCTGAGACCAGCCCTACCTGCATACACTCCAGTTCAACAGGAACTTGTCTAACTTTGTCTTGAATCCCTGGAGGGAGTTTTCCCATATAACAGCCTCCGGAAGAGTGTTCCAGTTTTCCACCACTCTCTGGGTGAAGAAGAACTTCCTTACGTTTGTACGGAATCTATCCCCTTTTAACTTTAGAGAGTGCCCTCTCGTTCTCCCTACCTTTGAGAGGGTGAACAACCTGTCTTTATCTACTAAGTCTATTCCCTTCAGTATCTTTAATGTTTCGGTCATGTCCCTTCTCAGTCTTCTCTTTTCAAGGGAGAAGAGGCCCAGTTTCTCCAATCTCTCACTGAACGGCAACTCCTCCAGCCCCTTAACCATTTTAGTCGCTCTTCTCTGAACCCTTTCATGTCCTTCTTCATGTACGGCGACCAGTGCTGGACGCAGTACTCCAGGTGAGGGCGCACCAAGGCCCGGTACAGCGGCATGATAACCTTCTCCAATCTGTTCATGATCCCCTTCTTTATCATTCCTAGCATTCTGTTTGCCCTTTTCGCCGCCGCCGCACATTGTGTGGACGGTTTCATCGACTTGTCGATCAGAACTCCCAAGTCTCTTTCCTGGGAAGTACCGCCCCATTTATAGAATCTGGACCTAAGGGTTCCCATGCTACTCACGTGCTAATCCCATACAAAAGCGCAAACAAAATCAACAATAAATACACCCACAATACAAGACACTGATAACAACACAAAGCAAAAATATAAACAATAAAATATATAGACAACCAGCACTTTACTGCCATCATCTCTGCCTTATGAACAGCACAGTCTCATACCCTGTATTTCATCTGGCAAAAAAGATGCAATTTAAGCAATCTTTTAAAATTCTGCATATTCTGTTGCCAACGAATGATGTGTGTGTGTGCTTATATAAATATATATATACAGTGGAACCTTGGTTTACGAGCATAATTCGTTCCAGAAGCATGCTCGTAAACCAAAATACTCGTATATCAAAGTGAGTTTCCCCATAGGAAATAATAGAAACTCACTTTGATACGTTCCCCCCCCGAGGCCAGCGACGCTGCTCCCCCCACTTGCAAAGACCCCCCTCCGTGTGAACCGCCCCCCCCCCCACGCAAACTTGCACACACCCCCGCCCATACAACTTAAACTTACCCCCCTCCCCCCGGTCTGGCACCGGCACGCAGACCATAGGACGTGCCGGTGCCACTAGAAGATCTTCCTGCTTCTGCCGGCCTTGAGTATGCATCTGTGCATGCTCAAGGACTTCTAATTCTCCCTCTCGCCTAGTTGTTCTATTTTTTATTTTTAGAGAAAATATCACTATGAATATGCAGTTTTTAAAAAGAGCCCACTATGTTTTTTGTTTGGTTTGGAAATGTTATTAAAGTACAATCAATGAAGCACATTACTTATACAGTAAAGGTATACGAATAAGAAAAAATATTAATAGTAATACAAATTAGCCACAATCATTAATTCATGATACTTTATCCACAACATAAAGGAGAGAGTTTCAAATATATACAAAGCAATTATTAAAAAAAAAGAGAAAAGGAGGTGGCTTGCTCTACTTCCACAGAACTTTTCTAATTGGCATTCAATTGTCAGTACCCGAGAGTGCTTTATTACTTGCACATATTGGTTTATTTATAACCAGAAAAGATGACAATTGTGCAGGTTGAAATAATACATATTTAACTTATCTATATTTAATTATACATTTGCAAGGCAATTTAAGAGAGAAAATGTCTCCCAATTGGAAAACCCCAACAGAAAATCATTTCTATGTCTTTGGGTATCTCGTGTGGTTAAAAGGTGAAGTGAAAGAAGCTATTAGAGCCAAAAAAAAACATCCTTTAAAGAATGGAAAAAGGATCCAAATGAAGAAAATAAGAAGAAACACAAGCACTGGCAAGTTAGATGCAAAGCATTGATAGAGACAGCTAAGAAAGAATATGAAGAGAAATTTCCACAAGAGGCAAAAACTCATAGCGATTTTTTTAGGTACATCAGAAGCAGAAAACCTGTGAGGGAATCTGTGGGACCGTTGGATGATCAAGGAGTGAAAGGGGTGCATCAGGGAGGAAAAGGCCATAGCGGAAACACTGAATGAATTATTTGCTTTGGTCTTTACAGAAGAAGATATAAGAAATCTACCTGAACAGGAAATGGTTTTCAAGGCTGATGATGCAGAGGAACTAAAAGAAATCTCAGTGAATCTGGAAGATGTGCTGAGCCAAATTGACAAGTTAAAAAGTAATAAATCGCCAGGACCGGATGGTATACATCCCAGGGTACTAAAATAACTCAAACATGAAATTGCTGACTTGCTGTTAGTGATCTGTAACCTGTTGCTAAAATCGTCTGAAGTACCTGAAGATTGGAGGGTGGCCAATGTTACGCAGATTTTAAAAAAGGGCTCTAGGGGAGATCTGGGAAATTACAGACCGGTAAGCCTCACTTCGGTGCCAGGCAAAATGGTAGAAATGATTATAAAAAATAAAATTGTGGAACACATAGACAAACATGATTTAATGAGACAGAATCAGCATGGGTTTAGCCCAGGGAGACCTTGCCTCACCAATTTGCTTCACTTCTTTGAAGGTGTGAATAAACATGTGGATAAAGGTGAACAGGTTGATATAGTGTATCTAGATTTTCAGAAAGCTTTTGATAAAGTTCCTCACCAGAGGCTCCTGAGAAAATTAAAGTGTCATGGGATATGTGGCAAAGTTCATTTGTAAATTAGGAATTGGTTATCAGATAGAAAATAGAGGGTAGGGTTAAATGGTAATTTTTCTCAATGGAGGAGAGTAAACAGTGGAGTGCTGCAGGGTTCTGTACTAGGACCGGTGCTATTTGACTTATTTATAATGATCTGGAAATTGGAGCGACGAGTGAGGTGATTAAATTTGCAGATGACACTAAACTGTTCAAAGTTGTTAAAACACATGCAGATTGTGAAAAATTGTAGGCGGACCTTAGGAAATTGGAAGTCTGGGCATCCGAATGGCAGATGAAATTTAATGTGAACAAATGCAAAATGATGAATGTTGGGAAGAATAACCTGAATCACAGTTACCGGATGCTAGGGTCCACCTTGGGGGTTAGCACCCAAGAAAAGGATCTGGGTATCATTGTAGACAATATGATGAAACCTTCTGCCCAATGTGCTGTGGCAGCCAAAAAAGCAAACAGGGATAATGTACATTGTATATTAAAATCAATAAAATATTTGAACTAAAAAAAAAAGAGAGATGGTTAACAAGATTAAGAATTTCAAAATGCCCCTGTATCCCTCCATGGTGCGACCTCATCTGGAGTATTGCGTTCAATTTTGGTCTCCTTATCTCAAGAAAGATATAGTGGCACTAGAAAAGATTCAAAGAAGAGCAACCAAGATGGTAAAGCGGATGGAACTCCTCTCGTATGAGGAAAGACTAAAACGGTTAGGGCTCTTTAGCTTGGAAAAGAGATGGCTGAGGGGAGATATGATTGAAGTTTACAAAATTCTGAGTGGAGTAGAATGGGTACAAGCGGATCAATTTTTCACTCCATCAAAAATTACAAAGACTAGTTGATGTTACAGGGAAATACTTGTAAAACCAATAGGAGGAATTTTTTTTTTCACTTGGAAAATAGTTAAGCTCTGGAATGTGTTGCCAGAGGATGTGGTAAGAGCAGATAGCATACCTGGTTTTTAGAAAGGTTTGGACAAATTCCTGGAGGAAAAGTCCATAGTTTGTTATTGAGAAATACATGGGGGAAGCCACTGCTTGCCCTGTATTGGTAGCATGGAATATTGCTACACTTTGGGTTTTGGCCAGGTACTAGTGACCTGGATTGGCCACCGTGAGAACAGGCTACTGGGCTGGATGGACCATGGGTCTGACCCAGTAAGGCTATTCTTATGTTCTTATGACATCCGGAAACATCCTAATTCTCATGTTCAAAACCAATTTCTCCCTATATTTAAAGAAAAGCTGGAGAAATAAGGGTCGGAGTGTACAAACAACACCAGTAGCAGCAGCTGCTTAAAAATGGGATGTTAATCACATGTCAATCACATAATGGCATTATTTATACATTACCACCTAGAGATATTCACTCAATAAATTCCATTATCAGAGACTAGTTAGGGCAGGTTTCCTAATACTACTTCTATACTACGTTAAATTGAATATCTACACCGGGAGAGTGTATTTTACCTCTCGGTGAACTTCGGTGATCTTTCCCATATCAGAGGACACTATTGAGATAAGTGCAGGTTCCTATATTTTTTGAAAGAATTTCTATTTAAAGAGACTTTGAAAATATATTTAAGCACTGATTGCACTTTAACAGAGTTTTTCTTTGACCGAGGATGTGCTCTCTATGACAACTTAGTAATTGTCAAAGTAGTTTTCTGAGTTTATTCTCAGGGAACACTGAGGTCTTTTCTCCGTATTAGGAAACCTGCCCTAACTAGTCTCTGATAATGGAATTTATTGAGTGAATACCTCTAGGTGGTAATATATATTTTTTGATATTCTGCTTGTGTACTTTCATTTTTTATTATTTATACAATTTCAGCTACATCATACATAGGTGCCAGAAATGTAGCACAACAAAGAAAAATGGGGAGACCCAATGATCCACCGATGAAAACAAAAACAAAAAACTGTGGATACAGATTTTCTGGAGATAATTTATTATACACTGACATAAAAAAACATGAAAATTCAATGAAAAAAGTAGAAATGTAGGCCAGGGTTTTCAAGGCCTACATTTCTAGTACCTATGGTCATTTCTGGTGTTAGCTACGCCTACTTCAACCTTAGGTATTCTAAGGTGCTCCCGTAAATGTGATATAGGCACCTACATTTATGTTTTTAAACAATTTTTAAATTGTTTTAAAATGGATTTGTCACTTAAGGCTCCCTTTTTTTCAAGCTGCATTAGGGTTTTTTTTTATCACAAGCCGCTGCAGTAAAATCTCAGACGCTCATAGAATTCCTATGAGTGTCAGAACTTGTACTGCAGTGACTCACGATAAAATACCCTAATTCGGCTTAATTAAAGGAGGCCTAAGTTAGGTGTCAGTAGGATGCTTGCTGGAGCCTAACTTAAGCCCTCCTTTACATAGCCATGCTAGCGTTGTTAGCACTGGCCGCGGTGGTAAGACCCCTGATACTCGTAGGAATTCTATGAGCGTCAGAGTTCTCATTGCTGTAGCCAGCGCTAAAAACGCTAGCGTGACTTTGTAAAGGACAGGGTTAAGGTGCAATTTCTAGAATATGGGCCTAAATCTCTGTTTAATTTCAAGTCAAAGTTATAAGAAGAGTAGATGGAGTAAACATATCAGACACAGGAAGAAAGTGAGGCAATAATCAACTGCAAAGTGAATTCAGAGAACAAAAGGAGCAGCATGGTAGCTTAAAAGGCTCAAAAGAAGTTTTATTGAGAGTCAATAAAAAGGTAGTTCTGGACTTCAAAACCAGTAAATATGGTATACCTCAAGGCTCAGTTTTATTGCCTCTTCTATTCAACATCTTTTTGGCACCACTTCTGACGGTGGATCAATCAATCAGTTTCGCGATGTACACGTACACTGACGATGTTCAGCTACTGCACCCAATAGATCCTAATAACCCAGATGACATAGACGAAATCAGCAAAAAGCGTGAGCAAATAGGTAAATGCTGTGCGACAATGTGCTGACGTTAAATACTGTAAAGACTAACACAATATTGTTTCCCAACAAAGAAGGACTTTTGTTATCTACCCCAATTTGTTTCAAATCCACATTTTTGCAGAGAGCAACATCCATCAAAATTGTAGGCGTCATTTTTGACAATACGCTAGCTTACCATGAACAGATTAGTGCTGTTGTACAGAAAAGTTTCTACAGGTTGCCTATGATAAGCTCTCGCACCAGCCTTCTTGATTCACATTCCATTAACATCTTAATACGCTCTCTTGTAATCTCAAGGTTGGACTACCGTAATGCGTTAAATAAAGGTATCACACAAAAAGAACTGATGCCTGCAAATTATTCAAAATACGGCAATTAAACTAATAACAAACACAAAGAAATTTGATCACATAACACCACTTCTGATTGACGCACATTGGCTTCCCATTTCACACAGAATTACGTACAAGTTATTTCTTCTATTGTTCAAAGCACGAACAACTAATTCCCTGCAATTCATAGATAGGCTTTCATACCCTATGCTTCAAAGAGATCGCTTAGATCTAATACTCAGCATCTGTTGACTATTCCCTCTTCCTCTTTATGCCATATTAATACAATGCGTTCTACAATTTTTTAGTGACTGCACCCTCACTATGGAATGCAATGCCAACCCATCTAGGGGAAGAAACATAGTAAACTGCTTTAAATCAAATCTAAAATCTTTTTTATTTAGGGACGCTTTTGATGTATAACTGTCCAATTTCAGTATGCTCAGTCCAAACGTCCTTTATCTGAATTATTCCTACAGAAGGGATTCCCTATCCTTATGCGTTACCCATTACTGTTTACTATCGTATAATCTAATCTAATCTAATCTTCTATTTGTGCATCGCTCATACCTATACAGGTTCAGGGCGACTGTAAAGAGAGGTAAGAGGGGAGAGAAAGAGGAGGGAGAGAGAGGAGGTGGATAGGTAAGAGGGAGAGGAAGGGGAGAAAAAAAGAGGGAAGAGAGGAGGAAGGGAAAGAGAGAGAAGAGAGGGTAAAGGAGATTAAGTATTGAACAGATGGGTTTTCAGTTTTCTTTGGAAGATGATGTGGCAAGGTTCAGTTCTGGTCTTTTCTGTAAGGCCATTCCAAGTTTTGACTCCTAGGAAGGTAAGCATGGAGTGGAAAACTGATGTAGTTCTACTCCCCTCTCACTCTTGTCTCAGTATGTCTGTTCAGCTATATTTTATATAACACCCTTTTTTAAAATTATATGCACTCCGCTTAGAAATTTGATAAGCAGATAAACAAATTTTAAATAAAACTAGGAAAAAGCTTGGAACTTGGAATTGTAAAATCACCTCAACATGTTTTTGTGTCCACAACGCAAGCTTCAGGGGCAAATATTACATTAATAGTGAGTCAAATAACAATATATCAACCTGTAAATAAAATGAACAAGCACAATCATCCATTACACTAAAATAATTTTAAAATCAAACAAAAAAATAGAAAAAGTGAATGTGTTTACCTATTATAAAGTGTCATTTGACTTAGAAAAAGGACCATTAACAGATACCACTAGAAAAAAGTCTCAATTAAACATAGTAACACACCCCCTCTTAGCGTGTGCTAATCAAATTAGCATGCACTAAACGATAATGTGTCCATAGACTAACATGCACGCATCAGCGCCTTAGTAAAAGAGGGCCATAGTAGCATAGTAACAGAGCAAATGACGGCAGATAAAGACTTGAATGGTTCATCCATTTTGTCCAATAGTTACACTCATCATAAATTCATGACTAAATTAAAGTTTGTTTCCTTTGATATTATGTTCCAAATTACTGGAGTTCCCTCTGAAACTCTCCCCAGCCCATCCTAAACCGAATTGCCATATACAGCGGCACAGACTGTGCAAGTCTGCCTAATATCAGCCCTATTTCTTCAATTTATGCCATTCATTTTGTAATTAGAGATCCACTGTGTTCATCCCATGCTTTTTTAGATTCCATCATAGTTTTCATCCCTACCACCTCTCTCAGGAGGGTATTTCAGGCATCAACCACCCTTTCTGTGAATAAGAATTTCCTAACATTACTCCTAAGTCTACCACCCTACATATGGCTACCTACCATCTTCGTCACCTTCCTCTGGACCACTTCAAGTCTTCTTATATCCTTAGACAGATGTGGCCTCCAAAACTGAACACAATACTCCAAATGGGGCCTCACTAACGACTTGTACAGGGGTATCAACACCTCCTTTCTTCTGTTGGTTATGCCTCTCTCTGTACAGCCTAACATCCTTCTGCCTACAGCCACTACCTTGTTACACTGTTTTGTCGCTTTCAGATCCTTAGACACTATCACCCCAAGGTCCCTCTCCTCATCCATACATATTTGTCTCTCATCTCCCAGCGCATATGGCTCCTTGGGATTTCTGCTCCCCAAATGCATCGCTCTGCACTTCTTTGCATTGAATTTTAGTTGCCAAACCTTAGACCATTCTTCCAACTTTTGCAGATCTTTTTTCATGTTTTCCACTCCTTCCAGGATGTCCACTATTATAAAGGCGGGCTTATCTTTGGCTGTTAGCCATGGCAGCTGATGAAAATTGGCTTTGCTGGCTAAGTGTGAACCACCAACCTTTGTCTCGGATAATCAATGCTGGTGACTCTGGCCTTGATTATACAGGGTCACCACCAACCATGGGAGACAGCCAAGTTGCCTCCTACAGTTCGATATCGGTCTTAGGTTTTTTCACTGGTCAGTAGAGAGAGTGGTTTATTGATAATTCAGTGGAATACAAACTTATTTTGATGGGTTAAGTTTGATGTCAGAATTCTGGTTCATTGCTGGAAAGCCCCATGTATTAGATGTTAATCAATTAGGCCGATCACAGGAGATGTAGGGGTCTCTGAGGGATAAACCAATTATATTCCCTTTTGTTTCTTTTCCACAGAGCTGCAAGGCAAAGCACATGAGGAAAGTTCAAGCCGGACCCATTTTGGCCCTTCCCCCATCTCTATAACAATTCTATAAAGGGTGCTAAAAGTTAAGCGCCAAAAATCTGTACACTACAAGATTATTCTATAATAGCATTTTGACACCCATCTTCTGTTATAGAATAGAGCATAAGTAGATATTTGTGTGCCAATATTTAGGAGCTAATCACTTACACTATGTAAGTCAGGCAGGTGTAAATAGTAGTATCTAAGAGGAGGAAGTTATCAACATGGGCTACAGTTGAGTTATTTTAGCACAGGGTCTCACTACCAGTTTGTGGTAAAATAACCCAACTTAACTGTAGCCTACCTTGATAACTCCTCCCCCCTAAATGTTGACACTCACTTAGGCAACTTACAGTATTCTATAAATTTCCCTCATAACAGTGCGCCCCACTCATGGCCTGCCCACATGCATGCTCCCCTTGCAGTCACTCATACACACTAGCACGTAAGTGTAGTTAAGTGTAATACTACTATTTACATACTTCCATTGTGGCGCTTAACTTTTATTTGAGTACCAAATGTTATACACTGAATTGGTGCATTATAGAGAATTGGGGCTTCTGTCAAAAGAGGGCAGATTCTTATTAAAAAGTACATACTATGGGGTAAATTCTATATATGGGGCCCACAAAATCAGTGTGGAAAGAAACATGCTTAGTGCCCTTCTATAAACCGCACCTAAAATAAGGCATATTTTATAGAAAACTATATATATAAAAAACCTATACAGACTGTGTATTATTCAGAACACTGCTGTTCGCCTGATTTTCAAGCTGAAGAAATCAGACCATGTAACATCTTAATACTGTAGGCTACACTGGCTTCCTATTGAGGCTACAGTGGTTTTTAAATCTGAATGCATTTGTTATAAGGTGCTGTATGGCCTTATTGTAAATTATCTCATCGATCATTTTGTATTTGCTAATCCAAGATGTTCTGTGCATATTTCTGCATTGTTCACATTCCTGCCTCTTAAGGGCTGCACACACAAAAGATACCTTCAGAGGCTGTTTACATACCAAGCTGCAATTCGGGACAAAGAGCTTAATCGTCTGATTTTTGATTCTTCTTCTTATGTACATTTTAGGAAATCTTTGAAAACTTATTTATTTATCAAATTCTTGTAATCAGTGGCGTACCTAGGGTATGTGGCACCCGGGGCCCATCATTTTTTGACACCCCCCCCCCCTCATGGAAAAATTTTTTTTTTTTTTTTTTTGCAATAACCATGAAATGGAATAAATGGTCAGAATAGAAACAGGCAGTGAAAATTTTCTTTTATTGAACCTCATTTATGTAACCATTATTCCAAACATAACATAACATAAATTATGTCGGAATTGTCATGACATCAGAAGTACATATGGAGTAGTTGCAGGTGATGCTTGGGACAGTTCTGATTATGTTAGTTTGGTTTTATGTGTTTTTTGAATAGAAGGGTTTTTATTTCTTTTTTTAAGGTTTTGTAGTTTGTGGTCGAGGTCAATAGGTTGTAGAGTTGGGGGTCAAGTGTTGCAGCTCGAATGGCTAGGAGGTTGTCGAACAGTTTTTTTCTTTTGACGTTTTTGGTTGGAGGGTGTGTGAATGGTGCGTGAGTTCTCCTATGTCTGTTTGAAGTGGATTGAATTATTTAGCTGAAGAAATTAGTTACCCCCCCATTCCACACACATTAATTCTCTTCCATTTTTGTTCCCATTATAAAAAAACACTGATAAGTTCCCAGGAAAAAAATACATTAAAATAAGAAGTGAAAACAAAGGCCCCTACAGATGAGAACATAACATAAGAATAGCCTAACTGGGTCACACCAATGGTCCATCATGCCCAGTAGCCCATTCTCATGGTAGCCAATAGTGCTGCCCGATTCAGAGAAAAATATTTCATTCGATTCGATTCACCCTGTTGAATCGATTTTTCGATTAGATTCACTGTTAATGACACCGCTTTTTAAGTTTAAACAAAGTATAACAATAAATTTCACAACAACAATAAATTTCACAAAGTACTTAAAAAAAAAAAAATCACATTTTTCCATTAAAGCAGTTCTGGAGACATTTGCTTGAACAGTCTTTTTTCCCAGTCCATAAGCAAGCAATATGAAAAAGATTTCCTTAATTATCTACTCAAACATTTTTGCTATTTACTTTCATTGTACCTAGACTATTATTCAGTAGAAAAAATTTAGTTTGTTCAATCAAGCAGAACATTCACTCATAGAAGTCCAATGTCCACACAGGATTTGATTGAACAAACCATATTTTTTCTACTGAATAATAGTTTAGGTATACTGAATAGCAAAAATGTTAAAGCCACACAGAAAAGCAGTAAAAGTCAATAGGTTCTCCAAGTGGGAACAACCTGATGTCTCAGCACTTGAGGAAAAGACCACGTAATAATGTTTATAAGATAAATCATATAAATGATTATACTGAAGCAGGGTGTCCTCAGCGTGAGAGGTAAGCGAGAGGAGAGAATTCTCCAGTGCTTTACACAATAAGGCTCCTCTGCCTGCAATGCACACCATCATAGGACACCTCAGGTGTGCTCAAATTAATCAATGTGATAAATTAAACAGTGATAAACAATTGGTCAATCACAAGAGTGCAAGATCAAACAGGTTGTTCCCACTCAGAGAACCTATTGACTTTACTGCTTTTCTGTGTGAGTAGATAATTAAGCAAATTTCTGATAGCCTACAGAACTGATTCTCACCTTCCATCCCCAGCCCCCAAGACTTACCAGACCCCCCCTGCCGATGCATTTACTTACTGCCTGAACTGGATATTAAATCGTGGGGAAGAGAGGAGAAATGCGGGGAAAGAGCCAGCCAAAACTAGTATTTGTTGCTGCTGAGTGCACCAATCCAGGGCAAGCAGACGCTTCCCCCATGTCTTAATAACAGACAATGGACTTTTCCTCCAGGAATTTGTCCAAACCTTTCTTAAAACCAGCTACGCTATCTACTTTTAACATAACTTCTGGCCACTTCATTTTTAAGCTTAGATCTTTCCTTCCAAACAGAGACCTTGCTAGATGTCAAATACAGCACAAGGTAACTTCACATGGACTTAACTGTGCAGGAAATGAATCTCCTCATACACCCACCATATAGTGCAAAAATGTGCAAAGGTCTGTTTTTTTCTTTCGATCACTACATAGCCTAATGCCACACAAGCAGCGCTGTTACAAACATATTCTGAAGGTCAATGCTAAGGTTGACAAAGTTTCCTTCCTTGGACCAGAAGGAGATACTGACAAACCACTGGAAGAGATTCTAAAACAACTACCCAGAAATAACACCCAAAGACCCACTCAGTGTGTGAACCAGTTGAGTGGAGTGGACTAACTGGGGGTGGAAATGGGCCCAGAGTTTGCTCAGCAGAATTTCCCAGACTACCTCTTCCTCTCAACACACTGACATGCTACCACCACCACCAACACTAGGAACACCTCACCGAGTATGCCAGCAATGCTTATAAACTTTATAAAACACATTATTATATTTTCTTATAAAGCATATATTTTAACTGAACTCAGCCTTGCCATTCACAAAAATAGAAAAGTTCCCATTTCAAGCTGTCTCATGTACACTTTTCAAATCTAACATATTGTAATCACAAAACAGAAAATAAAATTATTTTTTCTACCTTTTGTTCTCTGATCAATATTCAAATCTTGTTGGTCCCAGGCTCTTGTTGTCTTGCTTGCCAGGGTCTCCTTTCTCCGTGCTAACCATCCGTCTGCCATCTCTGTTCTCCCCTTCCGTTTCCCTTCCCTCTCCCGGAGATCTGGCATCTTTCCTTTTTTTTGTCTCCATCCACAGATTCACCTTTTCTCAACTCCCCACCACCCCAGGATCCACCATCTCTCCCTTTCTGTTCCCAACTATCCTCCTATCCAGTATCTCTATCCCCCCTCCACACCATCCCCTGTTTCCAAGTTCTCTCCCTTTCTGTTCCTTCCCTCCCTAAATCCCATTATGCACCATCTCTCTCCCACTCCTCTGTTTTTAGACCCATTATTTCTAACCCCCAAAGTCTGGCATATGCACGTATCTTTGAACCCCCCCTTCCCTCTCTCCCTCTGTGTACTTTTACACCAGGACCCCCCTCCCCCGAAGGTCTGTCCCCCCTCAGAAGGGCTACACCCCACCCCTGAAGACCTGCACCCCCCGAAGGATTTTACCTCCCACCTGAAGGTCTGTCCCCCTCTGAACGCCTAAACCCCACCCCTGAAGGCCTGCACCCTCCCCGAAGGATTGTACCCCCCACCCGAAGGTCTGTCCCTCCCTGAAGGCCTGCACCCATCCCGAAGGCCTGCACCCACCCCGAATGCCTGCACCCACCCCGAAGGCCTGCACCCACCCCGAAGGCCTGCACCCCCGAAGGCCTGTCCCCCCCCTTGAAGGCCTGACCCCCCCTTGAAGGCCTGCCTGCTTGTCCCCCCTTGTAGGCCTGTCCCCCCTTAAAGGTCTGCCTGTCCCACCCCCTTGTAGGCCTGTCCCCCCCTTGAAGGCCTGACCCCCCCTTGAAGGCCTGCCTGCTTGTCCCCCCTTGAAGGCCTGTCCCCCCCTTGAAGGTTGGCACCCCCCCAAAGGCCTGCACCCCCTTGAAGGCCTGTCCCACCCCCTTGTAGGCCTGTCCCCCCCTTGAAGGCCTGCCTGCCTGTCCCCCCTTGAAGGCCTGTCCCCCCCCTTGAAGGCCTGCACCCCCCTTGAAGGCCTGCCTGCCTGTCCCCCCCTTGAAGGCCTGCACCCCCTTGAAGGCCTGCACCCCCCCCGAAGGCCTGCACCCCCCCGAAGGCCTGTCCCCCCACTTGAAGGCCTGCCTGCCTGTCCCCCCCTTGAAGGCCTGCACCCCCTTGAAGGTCGGCACCCCCCCTGAAGGCATGCACCCCCCCTGAAGGCCTGTCCCCCCTTGAAGGCCTGTCCCCCCCCCTTGTAGGCCTGCACCCCCTTGTAGGCCTGTCCCCCCCCCCTTGTAGGCCTGTCCCCCCCTTGAAGGCCTGCCTGCCTGTCCCCCCCTTGAAGGCCTGCACCCCCTTGAAGGTCTGCACCCCCCCCGAAGACCTGCACCCCCCCTTGAAGGCCTGCCTGCCTGCCTGTCACCCCCCTCCCCCTTGAAAGTCTGCCTGCCCGCCCGCCCGCCCCACCCTGAAGGCCTGATGCCCCGACCCACCCCGAAGGACCATTCGCCCCCCTGGCCTCCCCGCACTACCTATGAAGCAGCCGCAGCAGGATCGCGACGTCAGCTATCTTTGCGCTGCTTAGGAGCTGCTTCCTGCGCCGGGCTACCTTAAGCTACTGCCCCCCCCACGCCCGAAGGACCGCTCGCCCCACTGACCTTCCAGCACACCTATGAAGCAGCCCGCAGCAGGATCGCGACGTCAGCAATCCCTCAGCTGCTTGGGCGCTGCTTCCTGCGCCGCGGTCCCGCCCCCTCCTCTGACGTCAGAGGAGGGACGGGACCGCGGCGCAGGAAGCAGTGCCCAAGCAGCTGAGGGATTGCTGACGTCGCGATCCTGCTGCGGGCTGCTTCATAGGTGTGCTGGAAGGTCAGTGGGGCGAGCGGTCCTTCGGGCGTGGGGGGGGGACTGAGCGGCAAGGCCGGGAACACCCCCTCAGGGCTGGTACCCGGGGCGGCCCGCCCCCCCCCCCCCCCGCCCCCCCCTAGGTACGCCACTGCTTGTAATATTATGTTTATGCTTTGTCGTGTTCGTTTAACTTTGTTGTAAACCACAGATCTGCAAGGTATTGAGGTAAACAAATAAATTCGCTATGCTATGTTATAGAATACACAAGGGGGCCTGATTCTGCAGCCGGCGACGGTATCAGCCAGCTCCTCCAAAACCGACACCAGTCACATGTCAATCAAGCACCAGCACTGATTGCAGAATTGTGGCCAGGCCAGGGTTTTGAAGGCGTACATTTTGGACGCCTAGGTTTTGACATGAATCACATTTATGGAGGTGCCTACCAGTTCCTAAGGTCATTTTTGGCGTGAACCATGCCTCTGTCAACTTTAGGTGCCAGTAGGCACCTCGGTAGATGAGATTCAAGTATCAGAAAAATAGGAGCTGGCAGGCATCTATCTTTTTAAATGCAATTTTTTTTTTTTTTTTTGCAAGTTATAAACATTTTATAATGTCATTATAATAACAGGTACTATATTTATAATGTTTTATGCCTGTAAATATACTTTTTTTTTACCCTTTTCCCCTTTATTTCTTTTCTTCATTTCTTAAAAAAAAATTGATCATATTAAAATAGAGAGCACAATATTATATAGATAACTGTAATATCAGTAATGACAAGTAATGTATTTAAATTATTTTATGTTTTTTAGTATTTATTAATGTTTATGGATTGTAAGGAATTTATGATAGTAATGTATTAACAACTTTTTATGCTCTATGAATTTTTGTAAGTTAATTTTATTATAATAAAGATCAAAATGTTATATAAATAACTGTAATATTTGTAATATCTAGTGAAATATTTAAATTATATTGTGTTTATGAAGATTATATGGTTAGAGCGATTTTAATTGCTTTTAAATGATGTAATTACTTTCTCAATTAAAGGCAATTGCAATAATTAACCCCCTCTTTTACTAAGGGCTCTTTTTACTAAGGTGCGCTAGCGTTTTTAGCGCGTGCTATAATACCACACACGCTAAATGCTAACGCCTCCATAGAGCTTGCGTTAGTATTTTCCATTTAGTGTGTGGTTAGTGCGCGCTAATCTTTAGTGCATGCTAAAAACGCTAGCGCACCTTGGTAAAAGGAGCCCTAAGGTGCGCTAGCCTATTTAGCGCGCTCTAACGATTAGTGCACGCTAAATCAATCAGCGCCCATTATAGTCTATGGACGTATTAGCATTTAGCGTGTGCTAATCTTTAGCATGTGCTAAATTGATCAGCATGCGCTAAATCGGCTAGCACGCCTTAGTAAAAGGACCCCTAAGTTAGGTGGTGGTAGGGTGCCCACTACCACCTATCTTCTGGTGCTGCTTCCAGAATCAGGGCCATACACCCTCTTTTACTAAGGTACGCTAACGTGCACGTGTTAGCATTTAGCATGTGCTAAATTGATTAGCGCAGGCTAATCAGTTAGAGCACCTTAGTAAAAGAGTGTTCAGCTCCATGACTAAAATTTTGGCATGACCATTTACACCAAGTAAAATCTGGTGTAAATACTCATGCCTAAATTTTGTGTAGCTCATGCGTATTATATAATAGTGCGTACAATTTTTAGGAATGCCCACCTTCCCCCTATGCCCCTCCCATGACTATACCCCATTTTGAGCGCCACGCATTCGAATTTACACACCACTTTATAGAATACACTTAGAAAGATGCACCCGTAAATTCTAATTAGTGTCGATAATTGCTTGTCTGTGTCCAATTATCGGTGCCAATTGACCTGTTAAACAATTAGATTGCAAGTGCAATTTGGCCGCAGGGCCAAATTTGCACATGCAGCTTTAGTCGCTATATATTTAATATGGGGATATGTGTAAAAATGCACACCCTTTCCTGATAGTGCATGCATACGTGAATCATCGTGCATATGTGGGAATTGTGCATTATCAGAAAACAGCGGCCACTCTATACTTGTGAAAGACTATTCTAGGGTCCAATAGTTCACCTACTGGTCAATATTCAAAGCAATTTAATTTCAAAGAAACAGCTCCTGGCTAGTCACATTGTCTGTTTGGAGCTAAGTGCTAATTTTCATCAGCCCATAACTGGTTAGCACCACACTGAAGACCAGCTATTTTGGAGGATTCAAGTTTCAAGTTTATTAAACATTTGGGCCTCCTTTTCTGAAGGTGCACTAGCGGTTTTAGCGCACGCTACAATGCCATGCGCGCTAGACGCTAACGCCTACATAGAGCTGGTGTTAGTATTTTCCATGTAGCATGGGGTTAGCGTGCCCGGCATTGTAGCACGCAGTAAAAATGCTAGTGCACCTTCGGAAAAGGAGCCCTTGATGTCCGCTTTTTTGATATCAAAGCGGCTTACATTAAAAAAAATTATAAAATCCAAGATTTATAGGGGAAATCACAGACTGAATGACTGACAAGACGGAATGAGTTTAAACATGAGGTGTCTGGGGGAGAAATACAATTTTTGATAGGAAAGATGAACAATGAGGGGAAAGTACAATAGGGAAGGGGAGTAATATTCTTTCTGCTTGGAGGGAGAGGAAAGAGTTTAGAGATTTGAAGGCATCTCTGAATAGAAAACTTTTCAGGCTGAATTTAAATTTATTTAAAGATGACTTCTCACGGAGAGGGGCTGGTAATGAGTTCCAGAGGGTAGGCGCCAAAACTGAAAAGATTGTTTTATGTGTAGAGTCATAGAAAAGATGACGTAGGGAAGGGGCAGCTAGAAGATTTTGAGAGTTTGATCTTAATGCTCAGAGCACGGCCTTGGCACATGATCAGTTAAATGCCATTATCCAGCACTTAACTGTCCAGGTTAACTGCATAAATAGGATCACATAAAATTTGGTGACCCATAGCCGGTTAAGTGCTGAACATCGAGCTCTGCATACCCGGAAATTCAATGCCGGTGCCCAGACATCGTATTTCTGGGTTTAACACTGGCAGCGGTCAGCAAAACGCTGATTGCCGTTGGCTGAATTTCGGACCTCTAGTTTACAGGATAATAGAATTTACACTCATGATTGGTGCTAAAATTTGACATTTACGCATGTAACTGATAGGCACTATCTTACAATCAGTCTGACTAAATCACTCAAGGACAGGTAAAGGACATGTCATCCAGTGCTGTGTGCAACTTATAGAATATAATAAATGAGGTGTGCATATTACATGGCACACTTAGGCATACCTACTTTCTCCTGCCTTATGCAGTGCATCTACCGTATTTTCACCCATATACTGCGCACCCATGTAAAATGCGCACACGGGTATAGCGCGCGGGGAACAGAAATTTATGTAAAAAAATTTTACTATAGCGTGCACACGTGTATACTGCGCATGCCGCAAAGACTCTCCGTTCGCCGCCCAGACTCTCCTCTCGCCGCCCCGACTCTCCATTCGCCGCCCCGACTCTCCTCTCGCCGCCCCGAATCTCCATTCGCCGCCCCGACTCTCCTCTCGCCGCCCCGACTCTCCTTTCACCCGCCCCGACTCTCCTTTCCGAAGGACCGCTCGCACCCCCATCCGAAGGACCGCTTGCACCCCCACCCGAAGGACCGCTCGCACCCCCACCCCGAAGGACCACTCGCACACCCACCCGAAGGACCTCTCGCACCCCCCACAGCCTCCCCCTCCTCCCCCTCCCGCATGGAGAAGCTGCCTACCGTTGTTTCTGGATGCCAGTGAGCCCAGCTGCTTCCTCTGCCGGCGGTCCTGCCCCTTCTCTGAGCCCTGCGTGCGCTGCTTCCTCTTCCGGAGGTCCCGCCCTTTTTCTGGGGGGGGGGGATTAGAGATCGCGGGGCAGGAAGGCTTGGTCTAGGTCGGCCCATATCCCAACCACCGCCCGCCCTTTCCCCTCCTCTAAAAACACCTCTTTTCTCTCTGTGCGTCAAGAGGCAGTGGAAAGGCCAAAGCTGGTTTTAGATACATCTAAAACCAATTTTGATTATGGGTACTTGGACGATCAGGCTTTTTGATCATCCAAGTAGCCATTTAGGCCACTTTTTAGACTTTTTTTTATTTTATTATTATGAACCCCTTAGGCTCTAACATTTGCGTCAGGTCTATGGCTTGTGTGAATGTTAGCGCCTATAGCTCAAGCATATAAATGTTGGTCCATTGCATTTACACACTAAGCCATCTGAGCGCATAAATACAGAATAGCAGTTAAATGCACTACTGCAATTTATATGCACAAGGCAGCATTATATAGGGGGAGAGTGTGGTGCAATGGTTAAAGCTGCAGCTTCAACACCCTGAGGTTGTGAGTTCAAAGCCACACTGCTCCTTGTGACCCTGGGCAATTCACTTAGGGGTCCTTTTATCAAGCTGCGGTAGGGGTTTAATGCACGTAATACCGCGCATTAAACCACCTGCCGTGCTAGCCGCTAACACCTGCATTGAGCAGGCATTAGTTTTTTAGCCGGCCATGGGGGTTAGCGCGTGATGAAATGTCCGACGCGCTAACCCCACTAGCGCAGCTTGATAAAAGGACCCCTTAATCCTCCCCCCCCCCATTGCCCCAGGTATATTGTGAGTCCACCAGAACAGATAGGATAAAATGCTTGAGTGCCTGAATAAATTGTAAACCCTCCTAACCATCCTGAGCTCCCTTGGGAGAACAGTATAGAAAACGGAATAAATATACATTTAATCTTACAAATGGCAAAGCTGATGAACTGTTCACGATCATTCTAATTATGGTTTTAGTTTTTAATAATGTTTTAACATGATTTTTTAGGATTATTTGTATGATTTTAAATTATGAATGTAATTTTATGAACCGTTTACTTATAAACGGTATAGAAATTTTTAAAATAAATAAATTTAGGTGACCTGTTTTAAAATGAAGAGAATAATGGAGGCAAAACTCTTTCACATATATTTATTAGGAATATTCAGAAAACCAGACTGATTTTTCAGTCCTCAGGGACCACTGTCTGCAAGTTTAGGGAGAGGTTGGAAAATAGTGAATGCATTTCAAATTTGTGCTGTTCTCTAGCAAAATTCTGCCTTCAGAAAAGATGTTTCACAGTCCTCTGTACCTCTAGACAAGGTTTCAAAGGGAAAAGATATGCAAACGTTCCTTTTTAATTTATGTATAAGGTTCATATCTGCCGCCATTGCTCTTGGGCAGGCTGTTTGAATACCGCCTCAGT
This sequence comes from Geotrypetes seraphini, assembly GCF_902459505.1. Classification (NCBI taxonomy): domain Eukaryota; kingdom Metazoa; phylum Chordata; class Amphibia; order Gymnophiona; family Dermophiidae; genus Geotrypetes; species Geotrypetes seraphini. Next base: position 304,391,101 of record NC_047086.1, on the reverse strand, counting down.
AATGTCTACGACGAGTTGAAAAATGCCATGTCTTGTTTTCATAAAATGGTAATGCTATGTATGTTTGATCAATTTCTCTTACTTGAGAAACATTTCCTGCTGAGAATGACTGCTCTGGAAAGAATAAATACAGCTACAAAAGATTTATATAGGCAGTGCTTTGCATCAAGTTCAGGTGCTTTCTTTGAGGAATATGTTTCTAAATCAAACTCGCCACTAGATGTCAGTAATGTTTCACAGAAGTCCAAATGTCTTCATTTAGAAGACAAAACTGAGCAGCATATAGAAGAACTAGGATTTTCAGTGGATCTGTAATTCTTGCAATGCGATTGAAGATAATATTATTGTGGATACATCATCAACAATATGTTTCTTCAATAATTCTGTTTATTTTCTGTAGTTCCTGGCAATAGTTTTTAGCTTTTTGTTTTTTGACTCAGTGTTTGTTAAAGTTCATAAAGTATGCAATAGAATATACAGTACATATAGTCCAGGTGATTTTAGCCAGCACTGGGCAATGTGCTATCCTCTCGATGCCAACACTCAACCCAGATATTTAATGCTGGGCCATTTCCAGCAACCAGCATTGATTATCTAGATTTTTATACGGCCAGTTGTAACTTAACTGGTTAACACCCCCTTTTACAAAACCACAATAGTGGTTTTTAGCACAGGCTGAATGCTCTGCGCTGCTCCCGACACTCATAGGAACATTCAGCGTGCCGGCCTGCACTAAAAATCGTTATCACGGTTTTGTAAAAGGGGATGTAAGCGAATATTCAGCCCTGTCTGGTTAATAGCAAATAAAGATAGAACTGCTATTAATACTGTACAATTTGCCTGCTAAACTTAGCTGGCTAGCACTGAACATTTACAGCTAGCTAAATCATGTGACATAGCCAGTTAGTGGCTAGCTGCTAACTGTGAATTTTCTATGGAGCTATTACATAGAAACATAGAAACATGATGGCAGATAAAGGCCAAATGGCCCATCTAGTCTCTCATCTGCAGTAACCATTATCTCTTCCTCTCTCTAAGAGATCTCACATGCCTATGCCATGTATTCTTGAATTCAGACATAGTCTCTGTCTTCACCATTTCCTCCGGGAGACTGTTCTACACATCTACCACCCTTTCTGTAAAAAAGTATTTCCTTAGATTACTCCTGAGCCTATCATCTCTTAACTTCATCCTATGCCCTCTAATTCCAGAGCTTCCTTTCAAATAAAAGAGACTTGACTCATGCACATCTACGCCATGCCACATAGATATTTAAACATCTTTATCATATCTCCCCTCTCCTGCCTTTCCTCTAAAGTATACATATTGATATCTTTAAGTCTGTCCCTATACTTCTTATGGCGAAAATCATGCACCATTTTAGTAGCCTTCCTCTGGACCGACTCCATCCATTTTATATCTTTTTGAAGGTGTGGCCTCTAGAATTATACATAATATTCTAAATGAGGTCTCACCAGAGTCTTATACAAGGGCATCAGTACCTCCTTTTTCCTACTGGCCATACCTCTCCCTATGCACCCTAGCATCCTTCTAGCTTTAGCCACCACCTTTTGAATCTATTTGGCCACCTTAAGATCATCACATACAATCATACCTAAGTCCTGCTCTTCGGTCATGCACATAAGTTCTTCACCCCCTAAACTGTACTGTTCCTTTGGGTTTTTGCAACCAAAATGACCTTAGCATTAAATTTTAGCTGCTAAATTTCAGACTATTCTTAGCTAGGTCTTTCTTCATGTTATTTATCCCATCTGGGGTAAATACTCTATTGCTGATTTTATTATCATCTACAAAGAGGCAAATCTTACCTGACAGCCCTTCAGCAATATCACTTATAAAAATGTTAAAAAGAACAGGCCCAATACCTTGAGGCACACCATTGGTAAAATCCCTTTCCTCAGAGCAATCTCCATTAACAACTACAATCTGTTGTCTTTCACTCAAACAGTTCTTGGCCCAGCCCATCACTTTGGGGCCTATCCTGAGGGCACTTAGTTTATTTATTAGACATCTCTGTGGAACACTGTCAAAAGCTTTGCTAAAATTTAAATACACCACACTAGCATACTGCCTCTACGCAATTCTCTGGTCACCCAGTCAAAGAAATTGATGAGATTTGTCTAAGACCTACCTCTAGTGAATCCATGTTGCCTCTGATCCTGTAATCCACCAGATTCCAGAAACTTCACCATTCTCTGTTTTAAAAGTGTTCCATTAATTTGCTTACCACAGAAGTCAGATTTACTGGCCTGTAATTCCCTACTTCTTCCTTACTTCTATTTTTGTATAGAGAGACAACATCCGCCCTTCCCCCAGTCCTCCGTTACCACTCCTGACTCTAGAGAAGCATTGAAAAGGTCAGTCAACGGAGCCACCAGAACTTCCCTAAATTCTTTACCTAAGTTCCTACACCATCCAGCCCCTTCGCTTTGCCTACCTTTAATTTAGCTAGCTCCTCACAATCAATCAGGGTCTATCACTCCTCTATCCCTATTCGTGTTTGTCTTCTGCAATCCCGCTCCTGATGCTTTAGTTGTGAACACAGAACAGAAATATTTGTTAAGCAATTCAGCCTTTACTTTATCAGCTTCTACATCTTCCTTGCCGTTAGTTTTGAGTCTCACAATGCTACTTCCTATCACTGATATATCTAAAAAATGTCTTGTCTCCCCGTTTTACTGTGTCAGCTATTTTTTCTTCCATTTGTATCTTTGCTTTCCTGACTACTCAACCAGCCTGTCTTAACTTTTCCATATATATTTGCCTCTTACTCTTTATGTTATCTTTTGTAGTTTATGAAAGCTAACTTCTTATTCCTTTCCTTCTCAGCTACTACTTTTGAGAATCAAAGCGGCTTTTTATCCTCTTACTTTTATTTATTGCCTCACAAAAATGCTTGTAGCCCTTACAATAACTCCTTTCAGTTTTACCCACTTCATTTCTACTCCTTCTAGACATTCCCATCCAGACAATTCCTTGATATAATCCCCCATCCAAACAAAGTTAATTTTTTTGAAGTATAGAACTTTTCCATTTGAATGAGCCCTCTCTATACCCATCTTAATATTAAATCATACCATGCAGTAATCATTGGATGCCAGATGATCACCCACTGTAACATCAGAAACACTTTCCCCATTTGTAAGCACTAAGTCCAGTATGATCCCATCCCACTTGGGTTCCATTACCAACTGCTGGAACAGTTCTCCTTGTAGAGAATCCAGGATCTTCCTACTTCTAGAAGACTCCACAATAGGGATACCCCAATCAATATCCAGCATGTTAAAATCACCTATTAGCAAAACTTATCTTTTTTTAGATATATTCTGAATGTCTACTATTAAATCTCTGTCCATTTCCTCCATCTGTGAAGGAGGCCTGTATATCACACCAATGTAAATATATTCACCATTCCCTCTTTCCAAATTGATCCACAGTGCCTCTTCCTTGCCCTGTAGATTTTGCAATTGTGTGGTTTTAATATGGTCCTTAACATATCTCTTTTTCTTCCTACCCTGTCTTTCCTGAACAGATTATAGCTCGGTATAACTACATCCCAGTCATGGTTCTCCATGAACCATGTCTCTGTGATCACCACTATATCCAACTCATTTTCTTCCATCACAGCTTCTAGATCCAGCATATTGTTTCCCATACTTCAAGCATTAGTATATACTACTTTCTAGACATTGCCCCCTTTTCCCATCCTTGTAGAGGTATTCAGTGATTTACACACCCGGGGGTTTTGATCAACCTGCCCCATCACTTCTAGTTCAAAGCCCTCTTCAGTAGATTAGCCAACCTGTTGCTGAAGACACTTTGTCCCTTCTTTGATAGCTGTATACTATCCCTGCTCAACAGCCCTTGGAAAATCATCCCATGGTTTTGGCCAGTTAAATAGTACAAACCACGCTCTTTTTCTCTTTAGTGTTTCAATATTAAGGACATTGTTAAAAGGCAATAATCAATTGATACTTTCCAAATTTTTTCATTAAAAATATCATTCAGACTCCTGAAGCAGGCCATAGGGCTGAAACACGTGTGTTTCGAGTCAAAATAGATTTAATAAAGAAATTGAGCACCTAAGGTCACCTTCACTGCCTTTCTTGCCTACCAGCAAATAGGCATAATTAGGGGCAGATTTGAGATAGATTTTGGGCAGTGTTTGTGCATGGATTGAGTTAGGCCCCGATAGGCACCTCCTTTAGGTATACTCATGTAGGCCAAGAAAACCCTGGTCTAAATAGAGTGTACCTAAGGATTTTAAGTTTACTGGTGCCTAATAATAATAATAATAACTTTATTCTTTTATACCACCATAACCAAAAGTTCTAGGCAGTTTACACTAAAAAAAAGCTGGACAATCAGCAAAATACAATAATAAAAAATACAAATATTTGTAAAATAGAATTTCAATAATAAAACTCACTAAGTAATAAACTTATCGAACAAAGTGGTCTTAATTAATTTCCGAAAACTGCAATAGGATAACAGCTTGCTGAATACATTTACCTAACCAAAAATTGTTGCCTACCAGCTTGAGATACTAGGGTCCTATCTAAGAAGGTCTTATATCTACATCCATTAATTTTTGGATAAACAAATATGTAGAAGTTTCTAGTTTCTCTTGATAGTCTATGCAACACAAAATGAGGAAAAAGGTAAGCTGGAGACAGATACAGGAAAATTTGAAAAATACTCTTGTTTAGGCACTAGTAGGTGAGATTCTATAAATGGTGCCTAATGGTTGATTGACAACCACAGCAAACAAGGTTTTATAACGCAACTTCACAAGCAGCACTTATTCAATAAGAGGAAGAGATCTCAGAGTGCCTGCACGATATATGTCAATGAAGACTATCAGTTTCAAGCAGGTCAAGCTTTTCTTTCATCGAGCTCAAACCACACTATCAAAATTTTTTACTCATGTTCTTTTTGTGCAAAAATCAATTTGTGGAAAAATCAAACCACTTAAAGTGACTAAATAAAGAGTATGTATAACACCTGCACTTATCTTTCAAAGACTGGTTAAACATTCATGATAGCAGTTTAGTTTGGCCAATAGGGGACCTGTTTCGCTGAACATCGGCTTCTTCAGGGGTCTTTAAGCGCTGCAAATAAAACATGAAATTAAAAACTTGCAAGGTAAAAACCTATTGCGAAACAGTGCTAGAAGTTGAAAATATATTAACACCAAGATGTACTTACTGCGGGCAGCTGACATTCACCCAAAATTTAATTCAAAAATGGCACTGACAAAGAAACAAACACAGAGCTTGCACACTTTTAGCTCTTAGGCCAATAACATCAGATAGTTTTAAAGAGCTAGAGCTAAAAGATGACTGTTATAAATATATACAAATCATAACATTGGGACTCGCACTTCAGCCACACTTTCATATATATCACATATTCCCCACTCTTTTCAAAGAAATCCAATACACTCTTTTAATTGGCAAATGTTGGCCGCAGCTTTATTTAACATCATTTTCAAAACTGAATTGATTATAACATTTAACATAGAACCAATTCTCAACCAAATTTTCAAAATTCTTTAAATCAATTCCTGGTGCTAATCGGTGTCGAACTAGCCCCAGTCTCCCCGTCTTCTCCTTTACATTTTCCGGTGACCCACGGTGTCATCAAGCCACCTCAACTCGTGGCGGTGCCGCCCACGAGGACATAAATCAACTCCTCTCATTTATATTAACTTTCAAACCATTTGTAATCAAATGCTCTCCTCTAGGCCCTTCTTCCAGCTGCGACCCCCACCCCCAACAGACCCCACCCAACCCGTCTCCACCCTGTATGCCCATCCCATTTTCTCCCAACTTGGGTGGGAGGGAGGGGAACGCCGACTCCCTCGCACCACCCTCTTCTCTCCGAACTAACTTTTACCCGCCCAAATTCAACTCCCAATCCCTTTCCTTCTTCCAACCTCACCTCTCTTAGCCAATCCCCCATCTCCACACACCCACCAATCAAATTCCTCCTCTCCTGTCTCTATCCTAACTTTGCTCTTTTCTACCCCCCCCTTCCCCTCCCAATTTTTCTTGTGGGCTTTGCCTTCGCCCAATGTTATTAGCCACCTAGTTTAAACTGGATGGCCACTTTTAATGTTGTTTCGGACATTAAAAATCATCCGCTTCATGGCATTCAAGTCGTGGAAAATTATCAGCATATTGGCACCCATCGAGTGCTTACTACTGACAAAAAATATAACACTCTGAAGTCAGACAATAGAAATAGCGCTAGCTGAAAGACAAGCTGAGCTTGCGCATTTGTGGCACATTAGACAGTGACATCAAACAGCCTGAATGCTGAAAAAACTAATCAAATTTCCAAAGATCAAGAATGACTGATGCAAGACCTTTAACTTGACATTGCGTGATCTTTATGTAAAAAACTTTCTTTACATGACTCCTTATAGTTGTTTAAAGAAAACCATCCATTCTCAGTGAACTGTTTTGTCCCTGTGGTTTGGAAAAAAATGGTTTCTTTCTATTACACATTCTTCTGGCGATCTCAATAACTTTAACTCCTAGTGGTTATTTACAGAAAAGCTGTCCACTCTATTGAAGTATTTAAACCCGTGGGCTTTAAAGCTTGTAATTTAAAAATCCAACGGGCTTCTCTCTGCAATAATTTAATCTGGTGATCTATGCCACGACAATGTTCTTTTTCTTTATCAATGCAGAAACATTTTAAGTCAATAAAGGAATGATTAAATTCAATGCAATGTTCAACTAAAGGAGCATTTAATTTCTTTCTTTTTAAATTTGACTTGTGTTCGACCATTCTGTTTTTGAAAGGTCTGGTGGACATGCCAACGTACCACTTCGGGCATGGGCAAGCGATGACATACACTATATGGTCTGATTTGCAATTTAAAAAATGACGAATATCATTGCTTTTCCTATCCACTAGATTCACAAAATTTTTTAACTGTAGAAACATTACAGATGCTGCATGATTTGCATTTAAAATATCCTTTGGGTAGAATCTGCGGACTCTTCCGTGATCCAAACATCAATAATGCATCAGTCATTCTTGATTTTTGGAAATTTGATTAGTTTTTTTCAGCTTTTTTAAAATTTAAAATTGAAACTGTCTAATGTGCCACAAATTTGCAAGTTCAGCTTGTCTTTCAGCTAGTGCTATTTTCTATGATCTGACTTCAATTAGAGTGTTCTCTTTTTTTGTCAGTAATAAACACTTGATGGGTGCTAATACTTTGTCAAGCCAAGTACCTCCTAAGCCTAACAAATATCAACCAAGTACCCCCAACCAAGCTCCACCCCAGACCCGCCCAAGCTCTACCCCTGACCCCACCCCATAATAATAGTATTAATTGTAATACAATTTCTTCCATCCATCTTTCTTTTTTTTTCTTTTTTTATAAATTTTTATTGAATTTCAAACTAAAACAATGCAATACAAATAAGAGAATAAAAATTACTACATACATTGCATTATTAACTATACAGGTAATATGTATATCATTCAAAGTTCTTCCATTTTTCCTTCTTTTATCAGTATTATAACATAGGATATAATATGTAATGATAACTTAAATTACCCAAGTACCCATCAAGATTATTTCCCTCCCCACAACCCCCACCCTGGATGTGTATAAGTAAATGAACAAAAGAAAAGAAAAAAATAAATAAACATTATTATATTTTCATAAAGTTAGTCAATGGGCTTCACACTATTAAATGTACCACTTATACCCCTGATCAAAAATACTACTGAAAAAATTGGCTAAACCTCCTTAAACCTGAGAATAGAAAGTCTGACAATGTAATTATTCTCTGGGAAAAACACCGGGGTTAGAATAAAGGACATCAGTATGAGCCCACCATGAATATAGGAACCTCTGGCTCAGGCTAAATCTCAGAGGTGACTAGCACCAGACATGCGTCTAAATGAGATATGCCTCATACATCATATAGTCATACATCATATAGTCATCATTTTGTGAATTGGTTGAATTCTTTAACTCAGCATTTGAAGTTTACTATGACTCATCACAGACAATCCATCACTTTTTTGGATACTGTAGTGATCCTTGAAAACAATAAAATTCTTACCAAGGTTCACCATAAACCCACTGAAAGAAACAACCTTTTATCATTTTCCAGTTGTCATCCTAGACGTCTTAAGGCTGCAATTCCCATTGGCCAATTTCTCCGCGTCAGACGCATTTGTACCACAGAAGAGGCCTTTAAGATGGAAGCTGATGCTCTTTGGAACAAATTTTTAGCCAGGGGCTATCCTAGAAGTGTGATCCGGAAAGCCTATCTTAGGGCTAAACATGCAAACAGGGAGTTGATGTTACAAGGTACCAACAAAGAAATATCTCCCAATCAAATATGTGTTCTTTCACATTCCACCCAGTCTGCGGCTGTGGCCGCCAGCATTAGAACACATTGGCATGTTCTGCAACTTCATGCAGCATTTCAAGACAATCCATTCATAGCGTTCACCAGGGGAAAGAACCTCTTTGAACATTTAGTTTCTTCCGTTTTTCCGCACAGATCTGTGGCTGCCCAGGGCATGGGTCAACATGGTCCCTGTGGCAAATGTTCTATCTGCGATACGGCTCTCTCTGGAACCCAATGGGTTCATCCTATAACAAAGAAAGTATACAATTTGAAATCCAGGACTACTTGTGAATCCAAGTTTGTAGTCTACGTCATCTCCTGTCCTTGTGGCCTCATTTATGTGGGCTGCACTACTCGGAGTATACGTACCCGGCTTATTGAACATCGTAGCTGCTTAAAAACCGGAAAAAATGCAGCCCCCATGGTGTCTCACAACATGTCCCTTAAACATAGTTTTTCTCAATTGTGTTGGTGTATTCTTGAACAGATTTCCACCACATTTGAAGGGGACAGACACACTTACCTGTTAAATCGGGAAAATTTTTGGATATTTTACCTTCGATCATATTCCCCTATAGGCTTGAATGAAAATGTGGACAAATGTTTTACTAGTGAGTCTTAGGATCTGGTGGTCAGTTTCTTACATGGTTTATGTGCTTATTCAGTTTTTTCAGTTTTTTCTCTCTTTTACATCTATAAATATATTAATATTCCTTTTTATTACATTTTTTATTATACACAGATTTTTCCTTATTATGCTTGTCCTTTAGCGTGCTGCTGTTGTTCAACGTCACCACGTAGCTTTAGGGTGTTGTCACGGCTGATCTCTCTTGGCGTTCTTAAACCCTGCAGACGCCATGCTACTTTTCTCATTTTCAGCATTGTTTGACTCGTACACGCTGCATACTTCTCCTTTTGACTTTTGACCGAATAATTTAGAAATCCGTTGTCGGTCTTTCCACTGGGTTATCAATTTATTTAGTTGTATCACGCTCCTGATGAAGACGCGAAATGGAGCTCTGTCGAGTGGTGATATGTATATGGTTTGAGTGGTGGTGATTGTAGCTGGTCTGAGTGGTGTTGTGTGTGTATGCGTTTGGGGTTTGTAATGCCCTGGAACCCCGGAAGCATTTTGTAGTGTTGGTGCTTTATTATTTATAGCAGCTTTGTTATATGAGTGGCATTATTTGCATCTCAGTGCTTGCATTTCTGACAGCCTAGCATTTGCACTTTAGCAGTTGCACTTTATCTTATTCAGTTTTTTTACTCTGTGGGTATATCTATCTGATGTCTGAAGCTTTCTAGCTAGATTTTGCTGCTCTTAGTGATAGGAATCTTTTGCACTGGCACTTTTTATAAATATATAATTTATTTATAGTATTCTATTTATTCATTTTAGGGTCTTTGTATATTTGCACATTCCTTATATATTGCCTTTATATATTGTTTACGCATTTATTCAGTAAAAAATTTCTTCATTAGATGTTATTTATCAAGTTTATTATATGTCATGCACCAATTTGTCAATGTTAATGCATGTATTTGTCAAAATTTAGATCTATGCATATGTAAATTAATAATCGCTATTCACAAACTTCACTCATTCATGATTATTTATTGTATTTATAGTATTTATTGTGTTGGTTTAGTCTTTCAAGGGTTATTTGTTTGTTATGTCCTCTTCCCCCCTTTCTCCTGAGTGTTAAGTCTGCAATTGTTCATTTGGAAATAATATGATTTGGTCCACACGGGGGGTGACTATGGACTATATGATGTATGAGGCATATCTCATTTAGACGCATGTCTGGTGCTAGTCACCTCTGAGATTTAGCCTGAGCCAGAGGTTCCTATATTCATGGTGGGCTCATACTGATGTCCTTTATTCTAACCCCGGTGTTTTTCCCAGAGAATAATTACATTGTCAGACTTTCTATTCTCAGGTTTAAGGAGGTTTAGCCAATTTTTTCAGTAGTATTTTTGATCAGGTTTATTGGCTTTATAATTTAGGGTTTTCTTTGTTGCCCACTTATACCCCTACATTCTGCGTTCATTCTTTCATATTTGTATATAGTACACACATTCACCCACCAAAAAGTGTAATTTATTCTATCATGGTTTTTCCAATTTCCATCCATTTTTCATATACACACAGAATACATAATGGTAACCATAAAAATTTTTTTTAAAAACCAAAGCACACTGGATGCAGAGAAAATGTTAATTATCATTTATATTCTTTTTTTTTCAAAGAGGTCAGGCAGATGACTTTAACATATGCAATAAGTAACAACTATAGAAAAATAGACAAATATAGAGCAAAATATAGAAAGCAGATATAAATTCACAAAACTGACACATTTTGAACACTAAATTGAAAATAAAATTATTTTTCCTACCTTTGTTGTCTAGTGATTTCATGAGTCTCTGGTTGCATTTCCTTCTGACTGTGCATCCAATATTTCTTTCTGCCTCCTGCACACCTCCTCTCCTCTGGACCTTATTCCCTTCCCTAACCAACATCTCTATCTCTGTCCCTCCATGAGTCCAACTTTTCTTCCTCTCTCCTCCACCCCTATTGGCAATATGTCTCCCTCTCTCTCTCTCACTGTCCTTCTGTTTTGAGAGATTCAGGCATCTCTCCCACCCCCTCTACTGCCATCCAACATTTTTCCCTCTCTCATTCCCTGGATCATGTGCAGCATTTTTCACCACTGCCACCAGCCCCATTCATAAGTGTTTCTGAGGGTATAGTTTGAAAGCATTGAATGAGGAGTAGCAATGTGTAGATGGATCATGCCACTGAGTAGGGCATTGACTCATGGCAATGTTCACAGTTTGGAATTTACCCTGTGATGTTTCAGGGCAGAGTACAGGAGTGGTTTGTCATTGCCTTCTTCTGTGTGGCTCCACTGTGTTGCTGCCCAACGTGGGGCCCCTTGGCCTACAGCACCTGGTGTTCCTGGGCAGTCCCTCATCTAGGTGCTAGCCGGGCCTAACCTTGCTTGGCTTCTGATGGTAAGGGTGGGCCTACTCAGGGTGGCCAGACTGTAGGCCTAGCAAAGAATAGTAAGTATTTATTTTACAGAATGTATGGAACCATGCGTATGGTTTAGTTTATTATACTTGTTATATCGCTCGTTCATTTTACTGGTCCAAGCTGTTTACAAAATACAATCAAATATAAAAAAATAAAATAAAACAAAAATATAATAAAGAATTCCATTGTTAAATAGATCTAACCCATACAAGCAGCATGCACACAAGAAACCATTCACTCCTAAATAAAATAATAATATTCTTAAGATTTAAGCTTTCACAGGAACTGCTGACTGAAGATCCAAAACATTTGGAAGATGTGAGTAATATCAGATTGATTCAAATCTTGTCCGAATGCTTCTTTCTAAAAACCTGTTTGTTTGTTTTTTACATAATTTTATAAGATTTAGGGGTCCTTTTACTAAGGCACGCTATCCGTTTTAGCGCACGCTAAATGCTAACACATCCATTAGAGTCTATGGACGCGTTAGCTTTTAGCGTGTGCTAATATTTAGCGCACACTAAAACGGCTAGCGTGCCTTAGAAAAAAAGACCCCTTAAAATTTGCCTCTAATCTTAACTCTCGCGGCAAATGATTCCAGGTATAAATTTGTGCTTCTGCTGTGGCTGCTTTTGGGTGCCTTGTAGGTTGTATTTATATAATAGGAATAAAGCAGTTACCTTTTTGGACTTTTCACCTAGGTACCCTGTTAGAAAAATAACCTCCACTGTGCAGCAGCTTATGCATGTTAATATGTTAGTACGCCTAAGTAATTTGTTATAAAATTAATTCATTTATTTATTCCTGACAGGGTAGCTTCAAGTAGATGAAATGATCATTTATCATAAGGCTCCTGGGAGTTACATTCATTTTAATAACAATGCAATAGCTGTATTAGCAACAGCCCAGTCTTCAAAAGAAAAATGAACAATCTGTCATATCTTGTAGATATCACTTTTTCAGTTCATGAAAAGTAATGCAAAGAAAATAAAGTATGATATCCTCAGACCTACAATAGTTGGTTCCATTACAGCAGTGTAGTTCACAGAACTGATCTCTTTTTAGATCTGTGATTCATCAAGTCGCTTGGACTCGAACAGGAGTCGATGGCTCCTAACTAGTGCAGTCTGAAATGGCCCCAAGTTATCTAGAATTGTTACATTAACCCATTTTTGCTCAGTGTTCCAAAATTGTTTTAGAAATCTATGTTGGAAACCCCCCCCCCCCCCCCCAATGAGCACACATGATTAAAGATTTCTGGCTGGATGAAGGAAAATCAAAATCAAAGTGAAGTGCATTTGAATAATGATATCCTTCCTCAGCCAAGGGATCTTGTTTTCCTAATATTTGAATTGATAGTTGTTAGTATTTGTTACTAAGTCCGCCTTATCCTTCTTGGATCTAATTTTGAGGACTTGAGCTGAATTTAAGCTAAAAATTTCATTTTATTTTACTTGATTACCATGTATTTTACTTTTGAGTATTATTTTCCTGCTTTTCTTCAACTTTCTGATTTATAACATGTAAAAATTTGATAAATAAATAATTAAAAAAAAAGATTTCTATTCCTTAATCAGATCTAAAATATAAATATTATTTTTGATAACGGGATAAAATTAAAAATGTAATAACAATTAGATTTTTTTTTCATTTTCAGTTAGCAATAATACATCAAGTAGAACTTGAATCACAGAAAATAAACTGCTGAAACAAAGAAGAAAGAAGTCTGATTTCAAGAAAGCCTGGGATAGTCACGTGGGATCTCTTAGGGCTCCTTTTACAAAGGTGCGTTAGGGCCTTAACGCATGGAATAGCTAAAATGCCGCACGTGCTAGCCACTACTGCCTCCTTTTAAGCAGGCGGTAATTTTTTGGCTACCTTGCGCTATAGCACGCGCTAATCTTGTGCGTGCGCTAAAAATGCTAGCGTACCTTAGTAAAAGTAGCCCTTAGAGAGAGGAAGAGATAATGTTTATTGCAGATGGGCAGACTGGATGGGCCATTTGGCCTATATCTGCACTCATGTTTCTATGTCAACTGATAACAAAACCGAAAATAGTAAGCCTAAAGGTTAATGAGAACCAAGGGAACTGGGTTCAAATCCACTACAGCTCCTTGTGGCTCTGGATAAGTCATAACCCTCCATTAAGTACCTGTTTATAATATATAAACTTCTTTAATTGTAAGTGCAGAAAGCTGGTATATCAAATCCTTTTCCCTTATCAGTAAGCTATATCAAAACCCCATTAACAAAAAAAATAAGGTGGTGGAGATGAAAAAGGTGACGGAGTTAAAAAAAAGCATGGGATGATCTAGAATCAGAAAATAATAGTGAGCTTTGACGGAGACTTCAATAGTTGGAACCTAAGAACATTACTGGGCAGAGCTTTGGATTCTTGCCCAGAAATAGCTAAGAAGAAGAAAAAAAAAAACCCAACAAATTTTTAGATTGAATCAGGTTGGGCAGACTGGTTGGGCCATTCGGGTCTTTATCTGCCGTCATCTACTATGTTACTATCTAAATGAAAAATGTGGCTAATAAGGAGATTTCACACACACACACACACACACACATACACCATATAGGATTTAAGTCAGTGATTAATATCTAATAAACACCTTTTGAGGACATGTCCAGGAATGCGGACAACTTTTCAAAACCCAGCACTGTCCAGGTTTTGAACAGCCTCCACCAGTGTGAAAAGGAGCCGCGTTGAAATCGGAGTGAACGTGTTGCGACAGGGCTCCGATTTCGACAGGGCTCCTTTTCTTATTTGCAGAGCTGCGCTGCACATAATGTAGGAAGGGAAGGAATGGCGGGCCAAATCTCTGTGATGGCAGGAATTGTATGGTGGGCTAAATTTTATTACCCTGCGGACCAGATTTGGCCCGCGGGCCAGAGTTTGACATGTCTGTCCTAAGGGTCCTAAGGTCTTAACAGCTATTGCTGTTCCTTGTTGCAGAAACTGAATACCAGAAATTGAAGGTAGTTTTTAAAATACTTACTCCTCTGCTTTTTGGGGGAGTTCCTTGCTTATAAGTTTTCTAAAAAAAAAAAAAAAAAATCTTGAGTATAACAAACATGTATCAGGGGGTGTTGAAAAGTTCTCAGTCCAACCAACTAAATTCTGAGCATTATTTTGCCACCGTAGCTGAAAAGTGCCAATTTGCAGAAATGAAATTCTCTGTTTTGACATTGATTCACATCATTAATTGAACCATATCCACGCCATTCTTTTCCTGGTTGGGCTGAGAACTTTTCAGCACCCCCTTGTATGTGTATTTTCAGTGGAATAATTTTTAAAATATACACATGCTTTCTCTTTGAAAACTGGTGTAAATATTTGTTGCATAAGATTTTTTTTTTTTAATTACTCTCTAAAGTTATTACATGAACCCTGTATTGTATAAGAGACCACATATTTCTTTACAGATAGTATTTAAAGCTCATTACTATAACATCTGCCTTTATGACAGCACACACAGAGATTCCAGAATAGTCTTTAGTTATCCTTAGGGAAGCTGTAAAATAATAAGGTAATTTAGATTTTGCATAACAGTTTGCTTTGATTTTGAACCCAATTATAACATTAGTAGTACAAAATTGCAAGACAACACCCCTGTGCACAGTTCTTCGTAAGTTACTACTCTAAGTTATTATGCAATTAAGGAAGCATTGCAAGGTGTTTTAATATAAATAATACACACAATTCCTTATTGTCCCACCAGACCAATCCAGAATGCTTTGGTTTGTACTGTCCTTCCGGCAGATAGAGACGATCAGGATAAAAGACTATCTGTAGTCTTTAGAGCAAAGGCGCAGATAGATTTAAATTCAGCAGAGCAGCAATCGAAGCTAGAGGAGGGGAATGAAGTTACATTGAGAGAGGATCTTCAATAGTCCATCTTTTTGGAAAGAAGGACTTGGCTACTTTAATTTCTCAGGATGTGTTCACGCTTAAGATTTTGGTGGAAAAGCCCAATTCTAATTCTGATTGATAGGACCCCCCTGAAACCTTCCAAGGTGTTCACTATCCATCAGATGATGATATCATTTCTGCACTCTAAGGGCTCCTTTTACTAAGGTATAATACCGCACGCGCTAAAAGCTAATGCCTCCATAGAGCTTGCGTTAGTATTTTTCATTTAGCGCATGGTTAGCACGCGTTAAAAAAGATAGCGCACCTTAGTAAAAGGAGCCCTAAATGAGAAACAACGCTTTGGAGAGGTCTACGTCATTAGGATGCTCCTAACTACCACAGTGGTTCAAAAACAAACAATGTGAAACCAGATCCTGGACTTTCAAGAGTTAAAATGGAATGATTTATTGATGCCTTTTCCAAATACAATATCACTATAAAATAAAAGCCAGACACAATACAGGAAAATATAATAACTGTGTTGTATCATTAGACTGCAGCTTGATAGACAATGAATTTGGACACAAATCTTTTGTGAGTAATATCTTTAACTGATGGACAGGAAAAAAATTAGTGAGGTCTTGTGGTTTGACCTGGTCTGGAGAAGCAAAATTGGTTAGTTAGGTAGGCTGATCCACCGCACTCACTCCCCCAGTGGTTATTGATCCTCTCCCAACCCCCAAAAGATGTGAATGAAACAGTACATTCCTATCGTATGACAGCTTCATATGTTATCAGCAGTCCTATTAGAGAAGCAAGCAGGTTCCTTGAGTAGCCTAGTGGGAGGTATATTGAATTACAGAGATGGGGACTTAGGTCCTTATCCCACTCTAAAGACTACAGTTATGGTGGAATATATTAGCCTTCCAAAATCCACCCAAATCCCACTGTACCTACTTATAAGTGACACCTGAAGGTATAAGGGCTATCGGTGTGGTGTACAGTTGGATCCAGTAGGTTTTGTGTGGATTTTAGAGTGCTCACATATCTAGGGTTACCATTTGGCTCCAGAAAAAGGAGGACGGATTGACACATCTGGGTTTTACTTTCATTGCGTTCAAAGGAAGTAAAACCTAGATGTCTCAATCTCTTCCTTACTTCCATTGCTTTCAATGGAAGTAAAACCTGGGTGCCTTAATCCGTCCTCCTTTTCCTGGAGCCATATAGTAACCCTATTCCACCATATTTGACATCTCTATAGTTCACTACACTGACCAGCCGGATACGCCAAGGAATCTGTCTGCTGCAATAGTAAGACTGCCAATAACATCTGATGCTGTCATGCAGGCATGTACTGTTTCACATCTTTGTAGAGTAGAACATGAGGGGGGGGGGGGTCAGTGACCACTGAGGGAGTAAGGTTGAGTTGTGCCTTCATCTATCCAGTGGTCATATGATCAGTTTGGACACCTTTTGACACTTATTTGTTATGAAAACAGGTCTAACCTTAAACATCCAAATTGTGTCCTGGTCGTACCATACAATATTACATTTTTGCAGAAAAATGTCCAGATCATAGGCCTGCCCTAGTCCTGCCCAAAACATATTTCCAACATGTCCCCTTGAGATTTAGACACACTGTAGACCAGGGGTGTCTAACCTTTTGGCTTCCCTGGGCCGCAATGGCCGAAAAAAATGTTTCTGG
Organism: Geotrypetes seraphini; assembly: GCF_902459505.1. Taxonomy (NCBI): domain Eukaryota; kingdom Metazoa; phylum Chordata; class Amphibia; order Gymnophiona; family Dermophiidae; genus Geotrypetes; species Geotrypetes seraphini. Next base: position 304,374,092 of record NC_047086.1, on the reverse strand, counting down.
GGCCGCATAAATGCGCAAACGCTGCAGCAAGACAGATGAGGGAGCCGACAAGATGATAAACACCCCGGGGCAGCAGAGGAAAACACTGCATCGCCCTCAACCGAGGCCGCTCAAAATACTTCACGGGGCCGCATGCAGCCCTCGGGCCGCAGGTTGGACATCCCTGCTGTAGACAAACAGCACACGTAGAAATCCATCTATAAAATGGGTTTTAAAAATAGCGATTTTGAAGGTTTGGTGAGAAAAAACATTCATCTGCCTCTTTAAGCCACTTTTGGGTTATTTTTTTTTTTAAATGTGCCCCAATATCACCTATAACTGAAACAAAATGTATTTATTGGGATTTATTAACTGCTTTTGCATGAATAGATTCACCCAAAGTGGTTTATAGTACGTTGAATAGCAATTAGGTAGTCTTAAGTATGTTCCCTATTTGTCCCAACAGACTCACAATCTAACCATGGTACCTCGGGCATCGGAAGGTTAAGTGACTTGACCAGAGTCACAGGAAGGAGTGTGTAGGATTGAACTCACACTCTCAGGATGCGACTCTAACCACTAAGCCACTAATAGGTTTTTCAAATATTGTATAATTTTTTTTCTCATTTGTGTTATAGGGAAAACGATTTTCAAAAACCCAGAAAAAAGGACTGCCTAACAATTATCCCTCCCTACCCCAAGTGAAAATGTGGACATAGACAGCAGTATGCCAAATGTTTTAGCTCCATTATGTGGAGGTGTTCCAAATGGATGTTAAAGAGGATATTGAGTCAAACCATAAAAATTCATCAGGAAACAGATTGCAATGTGGAAACCTTACGGATAAAAATTAAACGCCCAAAGAGAAAGAGAATCCTGATAGGGCTCTATTGCCATCTTCCTGGCCAGAACAAACAGACAAAATGTTAACAGAGATTAAGGAAGCTAACATGTTTGCAAAGTAATAGTAATGGGTAATTTCAATTACCCCCCCTCCCCAATATTATATTTGTGTTTATTAAACTTGATATGCTGGCTTTCTTGTCATGCATATAGCAGAGTGCTTAATAAACTAAAATGTACGGAAAGGAATGCCAAAAATCTGGACAGGAAAGAGAAAAGGAGCAGCAAAATGAGATGCAGTAGCTAGCTACAGAGGAGAGTGCTAAGGACCTGTAGAATGGACAGTAGGAATGTCATAGAAACAGATATCAATCAATCAATGAGATCCGCCACACTCCTCCAGATTGCCCAAAGCCTGAATGAAGAGGTGGGTCTGTAATGCAACCTTAAACTTCTTAAGGGAAGGTTCCATGTGCAAAGGAAGTGAGAGAATATTCCAAAGTTGTGGAACAGTGCAATAGATAGAGTTATAACAGATAATATCTAGTCTAGCTTACAAAAGGTGGAATAGAAAGTTGAGTCATGTACAAAATTGTAGGGCGCAAACTGGCAAATGATGTGTGATTAATGATAAATGTGGAGAAATAGAGTATTTAATGTGTCATATGTTAAAGTAAGAATTTTAAATTATATTCTGAATCTAATGGGAAGGTCAGTGGTGATGAAGAGCAAAGGTACTGTATAGCATGATGAAATTTTTTTGGTGTGGCAGAGGATTCATATGGTGATATTTTGTACAGTTTGAAGACAATTAATCAAGGATAAGTTGATACTTGTATATACTGCATTGCAATAATCTAAATGTAAAACAACCAATGCATATAACAAGGTTAGTTGGGACAGCTCATCCAGATAGTGATGCATCACATGGGATTGATACAGGGCAAGGAAACCCATCCTCAAAAGAAAAGAGCCTGTCAAAAAAGACTCCTAGATACCTAAAATGGTTGCCAAGAACAAGCAGAGAGCCACAAACAGTAAGAACAAATGAAAACTATAACTACTCTATGGTCAGTCAGGATCACTGCTCCCTCTAAACTGAATGGGAGTCCTGCAACTGTGTTTCTGACAGTTGGGGGAGGTTTTTTAAGAACAGGAAGGTCCCCTGGTGTCCTGAAAAGCTTGCCTGCCTCTTACTATTGAAAACGTGATAGGGAGGAGAGTTCTAGTGAGCTTGAACGGAATGGCTGCTCTAAAACCCACCACACAAAAAATGTGGTATCCTCTCATAAAATATAGCAACATATCACATTTAAAATGAATATTATTATTATTTCTCTAAATGGTAATGTACATCCATGCTGTTAGTTTCATGTGTTAATACAGGTTGGCTTTAGAGCCAACACTATAAGTATATCGGTTTGGGTTTTGTTTTGTTTTGTTTTTTACTGTAAAAGATATTGTTTTAAGAACTGCTGTTGTAATCTATTTTGTTTATCATTTGTTGTTATTCATCATTTGTTATTATTTGAAAATTTTAATAAAAATTTCTTGAACATAAAAAAAAGAAAAAGTGATAGGGAACCCCCCCACCCCATCCTACCCCACACACACACTGGCAGAATTTCAGATGGAGGACTCCCACTCAATTTGGAACAGTGGCCAGAAAGCCACAGTTTTTAAAGGATTAAGAAAAAGATGGTAAATTAGGTCTGGATTATTATGGTCTGGAGATTCACCCAAAGTGATTTACAATATGGTGAATGGTAATCAGGTACTTTCAGATATTTTCCCTATCTAGGGTTACCATATGGCTCCAGAAAAGGGAGGATGGATTGATACATCTGGGTTGAGACGTCGGGCGGCGAGAGTTGGTCGGCCCCGCGAGGAAGAAAAGCAGGGAGGGAGAACTCTGCGCCGGCCTGTTCCCGATGGCGGCAGCCTATTCCTCGTTTGATGGCCAGCTGTGCACCCCCTTGGGGCGTGCACATGGGGCGGACGCCCCCCTCACCCCTCCCATGGTACACCACTGCTGTCTTCACTGGCTATTTATATTGGTCACCTACACTGTTCCCTCTAAGCCAGTGGTCTCAAACTCGCGGCCCAGGGGCCACATGCAGCCCACCAGGTACTATTTTGAGGCACTCGGTATGTTTATCATAATCAGAAAAGTAAAAGTAAAATAAAACAGTTTCTTGATCATATGTCTCTTTAGCTATACATGACAATATTATTATTAACTACACTATATACTAGGGTGATTTAAATTACCCAATGGTGATAAACTAACAGCTCTATCACTGATCACCTTAAATAGATAATAATATATATAATAAAATGACACTATAAAACTGGCTTCAAAAAGTTCTATTAAGTGAACTCTCAGACCCACAACCTGAACTCTAGTGATTTTTCACGGAGCCAGTTGCAAATGAGACCATTATAGCATGTTCACTGTCTCTGCCACCTGTTTCCCAGTACACCTAAAAACTCTACATAAATGAGAAGATTGTTGCTTATCTGTATTGCATGGTGGCAAAAATTCAGCTCCGCAACTGCTCCGCGTACATTCTTAAATTCTAAACTGCTGTCATACTCTCTCTGACCCCCCAACCTAGGCTTCTTCAAGAGGTGACACTAAAGAGATAAAACATAATCAATCAGACTATCACCCAGTGAAAAGAAGATTCTACCGTCCACTAAGCACAAGAAGCACTAAAATACACCCATACAATTCTCTTCCAAACCTTATAACATTCACTAAACTTCCAAATCATGGCTTACCGGGTAACAGGACTCCTCCACCCAGCTAACAGACAGCTCCAGCAACTCGATTCCAATACAGGTCATGCCCACTAAGTACCTCCCAGTCTCTGACGTCACTCAAAACGTCCGTGAAAAATCACTAGAGTTCAGGTTGTGGGTCTGAGCGTTCACTTAATAGCACTTTATGAAGCCAGTTTGAGAGTGTAATTTTATTATATATATTATATTTATTATTATCTATTTAAGGTGATCAGAAATATTATTATTAAGACTTAGCCAAAAGTCAAGATTTATAAACTATAAAGAGTTTGTCATTTCTTTAGTAAGACATTAATTATTTTTTCTGAGGTCCTCCAAGTATCTACAAATCCAAAATGTGGCCCTGCAAAGGGTTTGAGTTTGAGACCACTGCTCTAAGCTGATCGGGAGTCATAAGAACATAAGAATAGCCATACTGGGCCAGACCAATGGTCTATCTAGCCAAGTATTCTGTTTCCACAGTAACCATCCAGGTCACAAGTACCTGGAAAAGATCCAAAAAGTAGCAGCATTCTGTGATACTGATCTCAGGGCAAGCAGTGGCTTCCCCTATGTCTGTCTCAATAGCAGAATATGGACTTTTCTTCTAGGAACTTGTCCAAGCCTTTTTTTTTAAACCAGCTACGTTAATCACTCTTACCACATACTCTGGCAATGCATTCCAGAGTGAACTATTCATTGAGAAAAAAAAATATATATATATATATTTCCTTCTATTGGTTTTAAAAGTATTTCCCTGTAAATTCATTGAGTGTCCCCTAGACCAGTCCCGGAGGAGGTTGTGATGGAAACCTCCATTAAGCGATTCAAGTGCAAGTTGGATGCACACCTCTTTGCAAATCACATTGAGGGATACGGCTAAATATGGTCATCATAAGGGAACACCTAGGTCTCCATCAAGGAACACCTAGATTGGCCTCCACGTGTGCGGGTCACCGGACTGGATGGACCAAAGGTCTGATTCGGTGAGGGCATTTCTTATGTTCTTATGTCACAAAATTTCCAATGATCGGGATGGTGTGGAGCTAAAGCAGAAGGGGGGACTTTTTCTTGATACAGCCTTCGGGTGAAACATGTCAGAATGACAGGTCCCTTCCCGATAGCTATTGACAAAGGGAAAACTCAGAAAATGCAGAAAAAAGATAAGTTTAAAGGTTATTTATTTATTTACTTAAGCACTGAAGTATAGAAGCACTAATGCACAAAAGCACTAAAGCACTTTATATAAAACATAACGGTCTGATGAGGAGGCTAGTGCCACATAATATTTGGCCACTCAAACCAATTGGCTAATACTGGAACTTCTGAAGACCAATGAATAAGTAAAAATTATAAATGAATATGTTATCAAGTACTGTTTGTGGAGAACACAATATTTACATTTGGCATAGATATTTCTCTAACTCCCTCTCAGCCTCCCTGTGACAAAACTGCTGAGCCAAGTCTATTAATTCTATCATTTCACTGAATAGGAGACATCAAATAAAAGCAGTAGGAAAAAATATATAAACAATATTATTTAACCATTTTTCATGTCACTGTTTCTGTCTGTTGGGGCTTGCTTTTCATCCTCTGTCTCACTTGTGTTTCCTCAGAAATGGAAATATAGATGATTATTTTGTCTTAGGGCTTACTTTATCAAAGATCCCTGCTGTCAGTGACCCTTCATATACTTTTTGGAGGAAACCATAAAAAATAATTATTAATTTACTGCTTTGGAGGGATTATTTGAGTTCTCTAGGATCTTTGCTGTTGTCCTTTTTTTCCCACTGATTCATTTCTATTTCCAAAAATGACATTCCATTTTGAAGGCAGGGAAGAAAATATTATCTTCTAGGTTAAGGCTTCCAATAGGTGCCAAACTTACAGAGTATCAAACTACTGCTTTACTATTCCTCAGCTCTATCATTATTCTTGCTTTTATTATGATGATTCAGGGGCATTGCTACCTCTGAGTGAGCCTGACAAAAAGCCCAGTCTACTTGCAACTGTACCCTTCCTTCTTCAATTATTTTCCCCTATCCCCCCCCCCCTTAGTCCTCAAAATGCTGGAATGGATTGCATGCAGACACATAAGAACATAAGAATTGCCGCTGTAGGGTCAAACAAATGATCCATCATGCCCAGCAGTCCACTCATGCGGCGGCCCTTAGGTCAAAGACCAGTGCTCTAAATGAGTCCAGCCTCACCTGTGTACGTTCCAGTTTAGCAGGAACTTGTCCAACTTTGTTTTGAATTCCTGAAGGGTGTTTTCCCCTATAACAGACTCCGGAAGAGCATTCTAGGTGTCTACCACTCTCTGGGTGAAGAAGAACTTCCTTATGTTCGCACTGAATCTATCCCCTTTTAGCTTTAGAGAGTGCCCTCTCGTTCTTCCTACCTTGGAGAGGGTGAATAATCTGTCTTTATCTATTAAGTCTATTCCCTTCGGTATTTTGAATGTTTCTATCATGTCCCCTCTCAGTCTCCTCTTTTCAAGGGAGAAGAGGCCCAGTTTCTCCAATCTCTCTCCTCCAGCCCCTTAACCATTTTAGTCGCTTTTCTTTGGACTCTTTCGAGTAGTACCATGTCCTTCTTCATATATGGCAACCAGTGCTGGACTCCAGGTGAGGGCACACCATGGCCCGGTCAGCGGCATGATAACCTTCTCTGACCTGTTCTTGATCCCCTTCTTTATCATTCCTAGTATACTGTTCACCCTTTTCACCACTGCCACACATTGCGCGGACGGCTTCATCGACTTGTTGCTCAGAACTCCCAAGTCTCTTTCCTGGAAGGGCTCTCCAAGTACCGCCCCGGACATCCTGTATCTGTGCATGAGATTTTTATTACCGACATGTATCACTTTACACTTATCCACGTTGAACCTCATTTGCCATGTCGATGTCCATTTATCGAGCTTGATTATGTCACGTTGCAGATCTTCGCAATCTCCTTGTGTCTTCACTACTCTGAATAACTTCGTATCGTCCGCAAATTTAATCATCTCACTCGTCGTACCAGTGTCTCTGGCCGATGGAGCCTTTCCTCTGTATGTCTCACCTCTGATTTAACTTCCTATGGGTGGGAGGCAGCAGGGGAAAGGCTCTGCTGGCTAGAGAGGCAGCTTTGAGAGCAGCTGCAGCATTTGGAGGGGAGTAGTAGAGGCTAGATTTGGACAGGGCAGAAGAGAGAGAGGGAGAGGGAGAGAAACCTGGAGCAAAAGGAGGAAGAGAGATGTTGGATCCCAAGGAGTAGGGGAGGAGGCAGATGAAAGATAAAGAGAGAGAGATACTTGGACCAAAGAAGAGAGGAGGCAGATGCTGGATTAGAGGGGCTGCAGAGAGAGAGAGAGAGAGAGACTGCAGAGAGCATATACTCTGGACCAAGAAGGGAGAGAGAGAGATACCGGACTACAGCAGCGTTGGGGTTGGGATAACTCATACCTGAAGGTTATGTGATTTGGGCTTGGATTTGGAACAGGCAAGCAATACATTTAAAAATCATTTTCCAAATACCTTTTACAATACAAATGAGGTACAGACTATCACGGAGGGTAAAGTATGAATTTTAAAGTATGCATGTTAAAGTGGATAGTAATGCAAAAATGGTAACTACATCTCTCTGAGGTATAGCTCAGGTTTTTTGCATTAATTACCGTATGTCTCTGTGCATCAACCAGTTGTAACAGATAACATAATCATTTAACATGGATTAATCCTTGTGTGATCATGAGCAGTTTATTACATTGACCTCAAACTGCCTGAAATTCTCTTAAGAGGAGCCCTCGGTGCTATTTATCTATTTATTTTGAAGCTACATGCTTGGCATATGCTTTTGATCATTAGCGTATAGTTAGGGAGAAAGGTTTATCATATACATTTTAAAGTTTTAGTAGGTGCTTTAGCATACAAACATGAAGGGCAATTCTATAACCTAGAGGTCCACATGTACATGCATGTTATACATGTAAATGTCTAGAAAACTGGCACTTACACATATATGTGTAGACATACCCATATATGTGCCACCAGGGCACCTAAAGACTATTTTGCCTAACTTACCTAGCATATATTTGTAAGGGGACATACGCATGGGTGAATCATAAGGGGGGGGGGGCATAGGCAGATCTCTTTCTTATTTAAAGAATATTGTAAGTTACATACCTCTCTCCATATCTAGGTACTCACGCTTACATTAGTTTTATGGCTAGCGTAACTATGGGAGCCTAAAGATTAGCCACTACACTAATATTCTAGGACTGAAACTTTTTCTTTTATTCCTATTTGAAACTTTGCTGGGGATACCTGTACAACTTTTCAGCTGTTCCTATCACAAATGGGTGTTGGTATTGGTGGTCCTGGATGGGCAAAGGTCCACATTTTTGGCTCAGGATCACGCACTATATACTTTCCTCTCCGTATTCACAGTTTGCGGTTTTGGATATTCATATTTTTTTTTGTGCACAGGCTCCGCTTTCAAATTTACATCACAGGAAGTCACTGCGCCCAGCGACGCAGAGAGAAAATCGATCCTCTCAGCATTGTACAGAGAAAATTGAGGGCACTTTCTTCACAGGAACAGGTAAGGTTATTCATAGTTTGTGCCTTTATACAGAAAAACTGCGAATAGCATACATAAAGTTACTCACGGTTTTTCTGTATTCACGGCCATGCAGATCCCCTATCTCCGCGAATACGGAGGGGGAAGTGTAATTTTCAGAATCGAAGGGGGAGGAGGAAGATACAAAATAAATATTTTTGATTTAGCACCCATTTAGGCATCTCCCTTTGCCCCGCCACCTCTTTCTGGGTCTGATATCACTTCTTTTCCCTCCCCCCCCCCCTCATTCTCTACTTCTAGGTGTGGCATCTCTACTTCCACTTCAGTCCTCCAAACTTACATATCTTTTGCTGGACAGAGGAACACAAAAAAATATCAAGTTTAGAAGATGAGAGAAAGAGAGATACTGGACCCAAAGGAGGGGATGGGAGGAAAGAGAAAGAGATGCCAGATCTTGTGGCGGGGGGTGGGGGTGGGGAGGTAGGAAGAGGAAGAAGAGAGATTCCAGACCTGTTGGAGGGCAGGGCAGAGTGGAGGAAGGAAGAGAGAAGCTTTGTGCCTACTATCTCCAGATCTACCCATGTCACAAACCACAATAAAGATTAGAAAAAAGAAGAAAAAAAAAAAAAAGGCAATTACCAGACTGCCTCAGAAATGGGCTCACCTTCTAAAGGGCTGAGACTTACCCCCTCTTTTACTAAGGTGGGCTAACCGATTAGCGTGTGCTAAACGCTAACGTGTCCATAGACTAACAAGCACGCGTTAGCGTTTAGCATGTGCTAATCAGTTAGGCCACCTTAGTAAAAGAGGGCCTAGTAGCTGAATATCTACTGTAGTTAAATTTAGCCAGATAAATAATCTTGACCAGTTATTCTAAAACATATCCCACTGTTGAATATACGCAATTATATAGTGATATCCAGTTGAAGTTTATCTATACTTCCTTCACTTTTCGCTTCCCTCCCATATTTCACCAGACAAAAGTTAACTAGTGTTTGGAACAGAAAGATTTTAATGTCCGACTTCTCTGGCTAACTCTGGCAGATACCCAGAAATATCTCTAACAGCAATGTATGAGGCTAAGGTGGGTATACTACTGGTTATTGTGCTGTTAAACTCATTTAGTTTGTCCACTTTAAGAAATGTGTAAAAAATGAGGCAAAAATCCCAGATTCGATTATCTTTCTGAGCAAAATATTTTTTTATAAAAACCCAAAACCCTGAAAAGATGCACAGATATAGAAGAGCAGATAAAAGAATCAAACTTGCATAAGAATTTCCATAATGGTCTTCATTTCAAAGGTAACTAATGTGCTTATTATAGTTTTAAAGTAGTTTGGGGGAGGGGTGGAGGTATCTCCTCTGTTTAGAACCGATGGGAAAGATGACAGCCTTATACAGTCATTATCATTCCAAATTTTTCAGCAGCGACTTGATTTGTGATTTATTTTTGAGCTTTTATTTGTTTATACATCAAGCAATTATGCCAGTGCCAAGGCACTGCTTTCCCTGCTGCCAATATCAGGATGCTCACATATCACGCTTGGCACACTTTATCCACCTGTTGTCAGTGGTTTCCTGCATGGAACTGAAATATGGAAAACGTATTAGAAAGGCATGGAAAATCTAGGACTTTTCAACATGCTCTGTCAAGCTTTATTGAATTAGGAAAACACTGGTTTGTATTACAATGGCTCAGCAGCGTTGGTAATATAGCTGCACATTTCAAGTTGTCTTAATATCTCCATTACAAGTTACACTTCAGGGTACCATAACTTAACACACTCAAAATAGCTCAAGAAGTTAATAAAAAAAAAATTACTTGTGTTAAATTTTAAATGCTGAAAAATATCCACAAGTTCAATTTTCATCAAAGTAAAAAATAAATATATATATACTTATAATAGTAAAGTGCAACACGTGTTAATAAAATGCTCAGTCACCAACCAAAATGTGCAAAAGTACCATTAGAAGTACAAGCGCTGGTTGTATTGAGGGTTGCTATTGAGAAACTCGAGTCGAAGGGAGGCTATTTTTATAGGAACACGGGGGTCGTTAAGATCACTCAGTAAGATAGCGTAATTGGAGAGGGGAGACATAATCGAGTATCTCACGGGTCGCATCGAGGTGGAAGAAGATATCTTCTTTTTCAGGGGTCCCACGGCAACAAGGAGGCATCCGTGGAAAATCAGGGGCGGGAAACTGCATGGTGACACCAGGAAATTCTTTTTCACTGAAAGGGTGGTTGATCGCTGGAATAGTCTTCCACTTCAGGTCACTGAGGCCAGAAGCGTGCCTGATTTTAAGGTCAAATGGAATAGACACGTGGGATCTATTCACAGAGATAGGTAGGGGAGGGTCATTGGAGTGAGCAGACTAGATGGGCCGTGGCCCTTGTCTGCCATCTATTTCTATGTTTCTATGTTCTATGTTTCTATTATGCTTTCTCACCGCCTTCATTCCTCTTACATCAGATAAGTGGCTCATGAATTCTACTCTTATGAACATTTTTTTATAAGTTATTAATTATTTGGAAGGCAGGGCAAGGGACGCTATAGTGCAATGATGGTCGCTCAATACAACCAGCGCTTGTACTTCTAATGGTACTTTTGCACTTTTTGGTTGGTGAATGAGCACTTTATTAGCACGTGTTGCACTTTACTATTATAAGTATATATTTATTTATTTTTTTACTTGAATGAAAATTGAACTTGTGGATATTTTTCAGTACCATAACTTAACATCAGATACACTGCTCCTCTCTTGTGTTAGAAATCATACCAAACAGCATAATTAAGCAATAGGACCTCTGACAAAGGCAATGAACGCCGAAACACGGACCGTTTTGGGCCCGGTATACATTTCCATCTTTAGGACAAATATTGTTACTTTTACGAACAAATGGTACTTCTTTTTGAACTTTAGATATACTGTAAGTAATCCTTGTGCTTCTACATTTTGGATAATCAAATAAAACTTCCTTTTATTCCTGTGACATCCAGAGACAATTGTTCCAATTTCTTTTGCTTTGGACTCACCAGCGTTTTTGGAATATAAGTTCTTTCTTCTTTGTTGTTGTAGTAAGCAATTCCATATTATTGTAGGCCTCTTAGGTATATGACTGATTGACTGGAATTACAGAAAGCTGCCTATGCTTGTACATTGAAGCCTAATGGACTAGCCAGATGTTAACTACCCTCTGCCCAATGGAAATAAAGTGGCTGGTTGTATCTTATTTTCCCTTAATGAGGTTATTATGTGATAATCAAGGCTTCCTTAAGAAAATTCATAATCTAGAAAATGAATTTAATACATACACTTTCATATATTCCTGTTTCTTGGATGTTCACAAAAATGACATGTCATGAGGATCTTCAAAGTATTAGATGCCATATCATGCAGTTTAGCTGCTACATATTCAAAGCTGAGCATTTTATTTACTTTAAATTGACCATGTTAAGGTAATAACTCTTTATCCCCTATTAATTTATTACTGTACAAAGCACCATGGAAGACCACAATGGGCACAAGAAAGCAAAGAATGTTCAGTTAATCCTGAAACCTGATTGACTGCAGATTTTTTAGTACTTTCGAATTTTCATCTTAAGTAGTAAAAAAAAAAACGTTAAAAAAACAACTGATGCCATAATAAAGCATTCTGTTTTTAATTTTACACCAGCCACTCCATGTCTCTTTTTCTGAGTCATGAAATCAGGAAATATGCATAGGCAAACTCTTTTTTCTTTGTTTCTCTTCTTCTTTTTCTTTTTTTCTTGTGGTTCTTTGGCTCCCCTTTTTTATATCAATTTTTTTCAGTGTTTTCATTGCTAAACTTGGACATTTGGATTGACACATCTTTGGTTTTATCAATCAACACCAAGGTACGCTTTCTTTTCAAATGTTTGATTAGCTTTTTATGTTTTTGAAATAATAATATATTTTAAGTGTTTTTATTTTATTTTGTGTTTTTTTATGTGTTTTTATTAAAGTTTACTTGTTATATTTGTATTTATTATGTTTTTATATATTTTTATAACTGTAATATTAACATTTATATGGATGCTCTTATATTTATGAACGTATCCATGTTCAGTTATAAGTTAAGGATTTATTCATAAGTTTTATGTATGAATAATGATACAATTTTAACAATACGTTTCATTCATAAAATATTCATGAGTGGATTTTGGTATTCATATATTTATGGTCATTTGCATGTCATTTGTATGTTTATTCGTATGTTATGGATTCATTTATATTTTTGTATGTGGAGGTTTCTTGATTTAATTGTATATTTTTAATGTATATGTTTAATATGCATCTCATTTCTTAGACTCCTAAGGCAGGCCCTCTTGAACCGAAACACAATCGTGTCGAATCTGTTTGATAATAAAAAGGATTGAGCACCATCAGGTCTCCTTCGTTCTTGTTTTCGTGTAGGCAAACTCTTAAATATGTAGAAATTGAATAAAGTAATGCCAGCATATTCAGCCGCCACATTTACACAGAAACAGTAAGGGCTCCTTATACTAAGCTGTGATAGCGGTTTTAGCGTGCGCGCTAGACCTTAATCTCAGCATTGAGCTGGCGTTAGTTCTAGCCGCGTAGCGTGGGTTTAGTGTGCACTAAAATCCTGCGTGCGCTAAAAATGCTATCGCAGCTTAGTAAAAGGAACCCTAAGTAGCAGCAGATAAGAACCTACATGGTCCATCTACTCTGCCCCACAAGGCGGCCAGACCTGTGTCCTCCACTTTGTGTGGGTTGCGCTCCTTTATAATTGAACCCTGGCATCACAATTAGGGTAACTGGCAATAGTTACCAAGTCTATCATATAAAGTATAGGTAGTTCTATATGGTGCCACAATATCACAACACCATGCCAATATTCTGAATATTGTTTTTATTTAACAGAAAGATTGCCTAAAAATATGTATAAAGGCCCAAATTCTCTAAATAGCGCTGTTGTCAGTGGCTGCCTTAAAAGCCACTGCTAATTGCGTGTCAATCACATGATAGCACTGTTTAGAGAATCGTGCCTCTGGCAAAGGTAGGCATCAGAAATATAGACCAGGGTTTTCTAGGCCTACCTTTGACATGAATCATGCCTCCGGAGGCACCAACTGGTAACTAATGCCACTTCTGCTGTTAGCCACGCTTACAGTGGCATAAGGCGCCTCTGGAGGCACCATTCCTGCACCTTGGTTTTAGGCACCGGAAGGTACCTACTGTCGCCATTTACAGAATATGGGCCATAAGCTCCTAGCTGGTTAAATCACTTTTTTTTTTTTTTTGTAAATTATCCAGTTTTATGATGTTTTAAATCTGTTGCTTTTATGTGTGCTTTTTTTTTTTAGCTTCTGTTACATAGATTTTATACCTTTTGTGATGTTGTCTTGTTTCCAAGTTTTATTATTATTGTTTTGTTTTGTCTTTTGATTATGTATGTCTTTTTGGAACCCGTTTAGCATTGTTGGATTTGCAGGATATAAATATTTTAAATAAATAAACAAATCCTCTGATATTCAGCTACATTTAACTGGTCGCTACCACTGTAACTCAGCACTAACTGCTAAAGCTGAAAGTGGCCATTTTGTGAGCAGTCTGGGGGCTATCTCTTATCCAATTAAGTGTAATATTCAACACTTAACTGTCCAAGTTAACTGGACAAATTATTTTGTTTTAGTTAGGCAAATAAGTGCTGAATATTGCACTTTCCGGATATAGGATAGCTTGCTTCACAAACCCAAATGTATATAGTCATGTATTAGCCTAGAAATTTTGATTCTAAGATGGGCCATTCTCCATAGAAGCTCATAAAATTAATCACCCCACCACCATGGGCAGCATGATCCAGCATATGCCCCTCCACTTCCCTCCCTCTGCCAGTCTACAGTTTGGTGTCTCAATCCCCTCCCCCATGTACCTTCAGTTTTTTTCTTCTATAGAGCTGAAGTAGCATAGTGCCCAGGCAGAAATAGAAATCTGAGTGAGAGGGTTGGGGCAAGCCATAAGATGTGCTCTGGATCAGGGTTCAGGCAACCTAGGTGTATCGCTGCGTTGTCACTGCTTTATATTGTAGAAGACAAGTTTGAAGGTATATGGAAGGATTGTGATGTCAAAATGCAGGCTAGAGAAGAAAGAGGAGGGAGAGATTCTAGGGGGGGGTGTAAGGGGAGACAGACTGATGCTGGATAATGGGAGGGGCAGATGGAGGGAAAGTGATGATGGAGCTGGAATTGGAGAGAAGGGGAAGGGAGGGAAAGAGAGGGACCAATGTTGGACCTGTTTTCAGGCTTTATTTATACTTGCGTCACAGCAATGTTGGCCATTTTTGTCCCATAACTGCCATCAACTTACAAGATCAATTTATAGCCGTATATAAACAGTGTTCCGTGCTGGTGCCTCGGAGAACCATATTCCTTTTGAAACTAGCAAACTCAGACTTGTTATGCTGGAAAATGAAGGAACATCATTCAAAGTTCTTTCAGGATTATCAAATGTAATAATGTAGATAACCAGTATAGTTATATTTCTTGCAATGTGTACTTGTATTTAGAAAATGTTAACAAAATATTTAAAAAAAAAAAAAAAAAAAAAAAAGATCATTGGTTTAGTCTAGGGCAGGGGTGTCCAATGTCGGTCCTCGAGGGGTTTTCAGTCGGGTTTTCAGGATTTCCCCAATGAATATGCATGAGATCTATTTGCATGCACTGCTTTCATTGTATGCTAATAGATCTCATACATATTCATTGGGGAAATCCTGAAAACCTGACTGGATTGCGGCCCTCGAGGACCGACATTGGACACCCCTGGTCTAGGGGTATACACCATGGTCCAGAAGGACAATAAGAGATCTGATGTTCAGGATGAGCAAAATATGCAAATGAACTCACTTCTATGTTCTTTGCATGCACTCTTTGACAGTACCCTTGTTCTCCAGCTCAGAGCTATAGCCATACTCACTTCAGATTCATATAGCCTCTTTACTGTTCTTCTACCTTTCTGGTTCTGTCTAGACACATAAGTTTAGGGTTTTACAGGGACCAATCTCACCTCATTGATCTTTATTAAATACTCATATGTCCTTTATATACCTAGGTATAGACTCAAGGCCCAACCTGCTGCCAAAGTTTGGACCTTATCACCTGTCTATGGAGTCCTTGGAGAATAAGGCCCTAGACTATTACTTGTATCCCCAGAAAGATAAAGCAGTTGTGTCTAAGCCTCACTATTAAAGCTAGAAAGGTCCCTTGATAGCAGTTTGTTGAAGGGTATCTTACCAGCTGAATAGTTCTCCTTTTCTGATACTTTTCGATCTCCCTCGTGACTCTAAACAGCACTGCTTACATCTGGTAGCGCTATAGAAATAACTAATAGTAGTAGTAGTAGTTTTTTTTTTCTCATGCTCTGTTCTCCCTCCTGCTTTCCTTCAAGTTTATTATATTTTGATATACCACCTATTAAATTTGAAGCGCTTTCATATAAAAAAAAATTACAAGAGTATAAATATAAGGGAAACTTACACAGACTATTAAGAACAATTAAAGGACAACACTGGGCACAAAAGGGAAGACGGTAAAAGGATACACCATGGGTAAAATTTGTGAGGAGCTTTGAGGGTATGTTGTGTCATTCTCTTTGTTGGGGGGCTATGGTCCCAGGTGATTTTTCTTCTTCAGCTCCCATTGTTTGATCTGAACTCGTCCTAGTGTTGATAGTTAAAAGAGTGCAGTCTAATGTTACCAGACTTTTGGTTTGCAAATCTAGGACAGCGGATGGAGTAGGGCAGGGTCTTTTCATGGCAATTTTCTGCCATAAAATTATAATCTAATAAAAATAAAAATATTATTCCATATATATCTTAAAAAAAGCTCAGAGTTGCTTAACACAAAATATTTAGGGCTCGATATTCAGCCCACGGTGCTAAGCAGCTTGGTAGCTTCTCAGAGCCATGGGCTCAATTAACCCCAGATATTCAACCCCAATATTGAGAATGATGCCTGGTTAACTGGGTGGATAAAATTTGAAAAACTTTTCAGCTGTGCTCACTTTATCTCCTCACTTAACTGGTTAGCGGATCGAATATTGCTGCTCATCGGTTAAGTGCTAGATCTGCTCTTGCTCCGCCATGGACCACCCCTAACCTAGCTAGTTAGGTCCAGATTCTACAAAAGTCATTGAAAGTTAGGCAGCGATAGCCAACCTACCACCACCTAATTTAGTTGGTACAATTGGGATTAAGTGGTGCAATAATTGGTTGCACCATTAAAACCCAATTAAACCCTCATTAAAAAAATATGGCTACTGCTAGGCAACCTCTTGGATGAGTGCCTAAGTCCCTGGTGGCTAGTGGTGCATAGTGACCCAGAAGTAAGGGGGGGGGGGGGGTGCCAGACTTCGGCGTCACTGTGTGAAGCTGGCCACAATTCAGGAAGGATCCTGGGAGCTGGAAATAAAACACTGGCCTACGCATATAAAGCACTGGCCTACATTTCTGGCACCTAGGATCCTTGGGAGTTATAATTCTGACAGCAGCGCTTGTCGGTGATTGACACATGGCAGGCACCGTTTGCATAATCAGGGCCTTAGTGCTTTGGCTGGCAAAGGGGATATTCAATGGCACTATTTGGCTCAGTAGGATTTAACCAGATCAGATTTAATTGTGCAATTAAAAAGCAAAATCTACTGGCAAAATCTATCTGTTCAACATGTAACATTATGATGCTTATTTTAAAAGCAGATGGCCATCTTAAAATGCCTTAAAAACTGCCCATCTGCTAAAAATGTCCAAATCCTTTCCTAATTTTGAAATGTCCAAATCCTTTCCTAATTTTGAAATGTCCAAATCCTTTCCTAAATTTGGAAAGTCAGAATTTGGACATTCCACTTTACAGTTGACCAAATAGCAAGGGGGAGCGTTAGGGTTTGACTTAGCCAGGACTAGGAAGGGTCCAAAAGTAGTACATTCACTAGCGATTTTTGAATGGGAAGAAACATTCATGTCTAAAAAAAAAAAAAAGGGATATTTTTATCTAGACCTATTTCAGCCATATCCAAGTTACAAAATATTGCTCTAATTGAGCAATCGACCACTGGAGGATTAAGGCCTGACCTCTCTTGAATTCCCCCAGTGGTTGCTGTCCCCCCTTTCTCTCCCCTGAAAGTGAAACTGGAAAGGAAAACTAGGTACTATGTCAGCTCCAGGCATTATATCCATTCTGAACAACACAGCAAGAAGCAAGAAGTTTAGAGGAATAGCCTGGTTGTTAGTACATTGGACTTATAAACCAAGGGAGCCAAGTTCAAATCTCACTTCAGCTCTATTTTATTTTATTTTTTTAATAATTCTGAGCCTTCGAAAAACAGAAAAATATTGACTGTACCTAAATATATAATACTTGCAATCTTGAAGATTATTGATGTGGTGTACATTCAGGTACAGTCGGTATTTTTCAAAGGGATCACATTTAAAAAAAAAAAAAAAAAAAGAGTTATAGCAGGATTTTAACCAGTCTCCTTTGATTTGCAGTCCACCACACTAACAACTAGGCTACTCCTTTCCTCTGAAAGAACGTCTGTGTGCCAATTTGCTAAGATTGCTACCAGACAAACATCTCTGTGCCTTGTTTTACCCCATTTATAATTCAAACATTTCAGTTTCTAAAATGGTTGTTCAGGACGGATGTCTCCACCATAGGGACTTTGTTCTCACATATTTTCAAACAGGAAATCTGGACATGTTTTCTGTTTGAGAATATCTGTGAGATGGATGTTTTGTTTTGGAGGGGGGAGGGCACGGGGGGAGGATGTTATGGGCCTCTCCTAATGTTGTAGCATATAACTACAAAGGGGGTGTTCATGTGGGAGGGGCTTGGATGGTCTGAATATTTGTGTGCTTTATTGAATACTGCCAGTTAGGCAACTAACACTCCTACACCACCACCCCCTTTTACAAAGCTGCGCAATCAGCTGCCACTGCGGTAACTGCCTCAAAGTCATTAGAGATTTAGGTGTTTTAGGGCTATTGCCATGCGGATTTGTATAAAGGGGTGGGGGGGGGCAGTGCTGCCTTTAGGTATACCTATTTACACCTGCCACAGAACAAGCATTATTTATTTATAGCATATATTAATCATACATCCCAGAAGTACGTGGCAGTGTACAAGAAACATTCAAATTTAAAATGTTGACATTACAAGCAATCATAATAAAATTTAACAGTCAAGGGAAAAATGCTTGAATATCTGAGAACGGTATAGAAAATTGAATAAATAAACATGCTGACTTACACTAGTGTTTTATAATGCACTAGGCACACACATTTGCTTATATAGAATACAAGCTTAAGACTTTGGGCCTCTTCTATTAAATTGCGCTAGCAGTTTCTAGTGTAGGGAGCTACACTGAATGGCCCGCGTTGCTCCCGATGCTCATATACAGACACAGACCATGCAAGTCTGCCCAATACTGGCCTTAGTTCTTCAATATTAACTATTATTTTCTGATTCTAGATCCTCTGTGTTCATCTCACTTTTTCATCTCCACCTCCTCTCTCGGGAGCACATTCCAGCCATCCACCACTTTCTCCGTAAAGAAGAATTTTCTTATATTGCTCTTGAGTCTACCATCCATCAACCTCAATTTATGTCCTCTGGTTTTACCATTTTCCTTTATCTGGAAAATATTTTGTTCTACATTAATAGCTTTCAAGTATTTGAACGTCTGAATCATATCTCCCCTGTCCCTCCTTTCCTCTAAGGTATACATATTCAGGGCTTCCAGCTTCTCCTCATACATCTTTTGGTGCAAACCTCCTATCATTTTTGTCGCCCTCCTCTGGACTGCTTCAAGTCTTTTTGTGTCCTTCACCAGATATGGTCTCCAAAACTGAACACAATACTCCAAGTGGGGCCTCACCAATGACCTGTACAGGGGCATCAACACCTTCATTCTTCTACTGGTTACGTTTCTCTTTATACAGCCCAGCATCCTTCTGGTAACAGCCACTGTTTTTTCACCTTTAGATCTTCGGACACTATCACCCCAAGATCCCTCTCCTCATCCGTACATATCAGCCTCTCACCTCCCAGCATATACGGCAACTTTTGATTATTAATCCCCAAATGCAGTGGCGTACCTAGCATATGTGACACCTGGGGCACATCATTTTTTGACACCCCCCATCTGTACAAAAAACATGATTTTTAGTAACAAGCCACACGTCACACATGAGTACCTAGGAAAAGGCAGCATCTTACATACTGCAGTGAGCAGTACAACATCAATACACCCATTGTAAAACTAAACAAGCCAGACTAGTACAGATCAATCCTACACCATCAATCCTAACAGAAAACCATGTTTTTCGAACACACAGGAAAAACACCTTCACCTAGTATGGAATATTTAATCACAAACTAACCCCTCCCTCTATTACAAAACTGTAGTGTGGATTTTAGCCACGGTGGTAACATCTCTGACGCTCATAGAATTCTGAGCATCAGAGCTGCTACAACCACAGCTGGCACTAAAAATCGCTCCACAGTTTTGTAAAAGGGGGGATAAAATAGAAATACATAGACAAAGGTTAAATTGAACCAGTAAGATGCTGGACGCTGCATACAATGCAACACCACAGAAACAGTGACACATGTCTCCTAAAGCAATAAATAAATAGAAATTTTTTTTCTACCTTTTGTCTTCTGTGGTTTCTGCTTTCCTCATTTTCTTGTAACTCTCTTCCTTCCATCCACTGTCTGCCGTCTCTCTTCCCCTATATGGCATCTTCTCTCCTTCTATGCCCCTCCAGAAACTGTATGCCTCCCCCTTCCATCTCTCCTTTCACCCCATTGGTCTGGCATCTCTCTCCTCTCCTTCCCTCTCCCACACCTCTCCTCTGCAATCCCTTTCCCTTTTTTCCCTCATTTTCCTTTTCAATTTATTTTCTGCATCTGTCTAGATCAAGTTTCAAGTTTTATTTAAATTTGATAAATCGCTTATTACATACTAAGCGAGTAACAGTAAAATATAAAATAGGCTAAGAATTTAATGTACAGCATTAAAATGGGTTAAAACGGACTAACAGACGGACAGACTTGGATACATAAGGAAAAAAAAGGAAGGGAGATAGTTACAAAATTAATATTTTTCATAATTAAAAAGAAAGAAAGAAGCCAAATAAGGAAGGAACATGAGGAGCAGTGTTAGGTATGTTAGAAATAGATCATTTAAAGATTAAATGCGTCTCTAAAAAGAAAAGTTTTCAAATTATTTTTAAATCTGTTGAGATCTTTGTCTTCTCTTACATATAGAGGTAGGGCGTTCCAGGTTTGGGGGGCCATTACTGAATATATATCATGACATCTGGTTCCAATAATTTTCAAAGAAGGAACCGTTAACAGCCTCTGAGCCGTGGATTAGAGAGAACTTGTCGTATTATATGGGATATGCAAACAATTTTAAATACTAAAAGCAAAATTTTGTAGGTTATGCGTTGATTAATGGGAAGCCAGTGCGAATCAATCAAAAAGGGAGTTACGTGATCAAATTTTTTTCCATTGTGGATAATTTTAACTGCAGTATTTTGAATTATTTGTAAACGTTTCTTTTCCTTTTGAGTGATGTTTAGCAATAGTGAATTACAATAATCAAGCTTAGCAATGACAAGCGAATGCATTACGTTCTTACTACCCTCTCATCAATGTCCTTTTTTACTGTCTACCTAAAGCTTGCCACCTCTTTCCCTCACCCCTCACCCATTTCCCTAACCCCCTCACCCTCTTTCCCTCACCCCTCACCCATTTCCCTAACTCAATCCTTTTCTCCCCATCATGTGCCCTCCTTTTATTTATCCCCTCCTTCTATCATGCACTTCCATCAAGCGTCTGCTCCCCTCTTTCTCTCCTCCCATTTCCTTCCTGCATTTGCTCCCTTTTCTCTCCCATTTGCACTTCCATCCAGCATAGGCTCCCCACTACCATCCAATGTCTTCCCTTTCTCTCTCCATCCTCCCCTCTTCAATTAGCACCTGCCCCCTTTCTTTCCCTCCACCACTCTTCCATTCCAGCAGTCTTGCTCCTTTCTCTCCCTTCATGCAGCAAGGTCCCATGATGACTGTAGCTGCCGGCTGCCAGTTCACCCCACTCTGACGTACTTGCTCTGGAGCGGACTCGGCAGCCGCATGCTGGAAGTTCCCGCGATGACTCGTCTGCTGGCTCTGCTCCAGAAGAAGTAAGTTACGGCAGAGGGGGTGGACCTGGCAGACGCAGGGAGTTGTGGCAAAGTCCCGCAATGACTGCGTCTGCCGGGTCCACCCCCTCCGATGTAACTTACTTCTTCCGGAGCAGAGCCAGCAGACGAGTCATCGCGGGACCTTCCAGCATGCGGCTGCCAAGTCCGCTCCAGAGCAAGTACGTCACAGTGGGGTGGACTGGCAGCCGGCAGCTACAGTCATCATGGGACCTTGCTGGCCCAGAACGTCCTCTCCGAAGTCAGAATTGACGTCGGAAAGAAGACGTATTGTCAGCGGCGATTAGCAGCAGCAACGGGGAGGTAAGATTGCAGTGGCACGGACCAGGGGAAAGGAAGGAGAGAGGCGTTTTTTTTTTTCCGTGGCAGGGAGAGAAGGATGTAGGCAGGCAAGCTGGCTGGCTTTACCACGGCAGGGAGGGAGGGATATAGGTAGGTAGGCAGGCAGGCAGGCTGGCTTTGGGGGTAGACAAAATCTGGAAGGCAGTGGGGGGACATAAGAAGGAGACACTGGGGGCACTAAGGACACGGGAAGGAGGCACAGGGGGGCACCATGAAGACAGGAAGGAGGCACCGGGGGGGGGGGGGGCATAAGATGCACCTTACCATAAGACGCACCCTAGATTTAGAGGAGGAAAACAAGAAAAAAAAACATTCTGAACCAAATTCTCCCTGCCAGGCTCTGTACCCAACTCCATACTCCTTGTCAGCACCCTGTCCCCTGTCCCCTGTCCTGTCTCTATACCCTGTCCCCCCTCTGGTGTTCTAGTGGTAGACAGGGGTAGGGCACAGGGCAGGCATGTCTAGTGGCAGGCAGGCAGGCCTAGTGGCCTAGTGACAGGCAGGCTGACCCCATACCCCTCACGTACCCTAAATCATCCCCCCATCCCCCCAGTACCTTAAATCATCCCCCAACATACCCCACAGTACCTTTTTTAATCATACCCCTGCACTTTTTAAAATCCCTCCTTCCTTCCTTAGACGGCTAACCTGGTATTTTAAACATCTCCCCACCCTCAGTACCTTTTAAAATCCCTCCCTCCCTCCCTAGATGGCTATCCTGGTATTTTAAACATCCTTTCACCCTCCCCCCTCCGGTACCTTGATGCAATCCTGGCAGTCCAGCGTTGCATCGGAAGCCTCCCCTGCTGGACAGCCGCCCAAGTCCCCATCTGCCGCGGCAGTAATAGGCAGGTGTGAGCCCCGAGCGCGCCTGCCTGGTCTCGTGCCGCCCAAATGGTGTGAGCTCGGTCCCCCATCTGCGCCGGAAGTGAAAGCCAGATGCGAGCCCTGAGCGCACCTGTCTGGTCCCGTGCCACCGCTCAATAGTACCGTCAACACCCACAAGTCTCGTGAGAACCAACAGCACCATTTGGGCGGTGGCACAGGACCAGGCAGGCGCGAGCCCCGAGCGCGGACCGGGGGAAAGGAAGGGCAGGAGGATCCGGACCTGGCACCTGGCCAGCTGTGCACCCCCCCAAGCTGTGCACCCGGGGCGGAATGCCCCTCTGCCCCCCCCTTGGTATGCCACTGCCCAAATGCATTACTCTGCATTTCTTTGCATTGAATTTTAGTTGCCAGATATTAGACCATTCCTCTAACTTTTATAGATTATTTTTCACATTTTCCACTCCTTCATTGGTAGTCTACTCTGTTACAAATCTTGGTATCATCAGCAAAAAGGCAAACCTTTCCTTTTAACCCTTCAGCAATGTCACTCACAAACATATTGAACAGGATCGGCCCCAGTACTGAACCCTGAGGGACTCCACTACTCACCTTTCTTTCCTCCAAGCGACTTCCATTAACCACCACCCAATATATGACAAAAGTATGTGAATGGATGACCCAACATGGGTTTATATTAATTGTGAATAAAATGGAATTGATGATTGAAGGGAGAGATCATGAATCAACTGTGATAGCGAGTATGGCTATTATGGGTGAGTTGATACAGGAGAAGAAGGACATCACTGTTTTAGGAGTTTGTTTAGATATGTCATTGACTATAGGACAAGTTTTGAAATCGGTTCAAAAAGGTTATGCTCAACTTTGAAGGGTTTTAACGTAAAACAAAATCTTTTCCAGAGAAAGGAAAATGGTAAAACCAGAGGACATAATTTGAGGTTGAGGGGTGGTAGATTCAGGGGCAATGTTAGGAAATTCTACTTTACGGAGAGGGTAGTGGATGCCTGGAATGCGCTTCCGAGAGAGGTGGTGGAGAGTAAAACTGTGACTGAGTTCAAAAAAGCGTGGGATGAACACAGAAGATTTAGAATTAGAAAATAATATCAAATATTGAACTAAGGCCAGTACTGGGCAGACTTGTACGGTCTGTGTCTGTATATGGCCGTTTGGTGGAGGATGGGCTGGGGAGGGCTTCAATGGCTGGGAGGGTGTAGATGGGCTGGAGTAAGTCTTAACAGAGATTTTGGCAGTTGGAACCCAAGCACAGAACTGGGTAAAGCTTTGGATTCATGCCCAGAAATAGCTAAGAGAAAAAATTTAAATTGAATCAGGTTGGGCAGACTGGATGGACCATTCGGGTCTTTATCTGCCGTCATCTACTATGTTACTATACTGATTGAAACCCCTCGTGGCAGTTTATGATTTTAGAACTGTGGTACAATTGTTGTTTTTAAGTAGGCTTGACTTCTGTAATTCCCTGTTTTGGGGAGTAGCAAAGGCTAAGGGCTCCTTTTACTAAGCTGCGCTAGCAGTTTCATCGCGCGCTTAGTACGCGCTAAATTGCCGCATGCACTACACCCTAACACCAGTATTTTCCATGCAGCACGGGGGTTACTACACGCTTACGCCTCCATAGAGCTGGCGTTAGTATTTTCCACGTAGTGCGGGGGTTAGCGTGTGCTAATCTTCAGCGTGCGCTAAAAACACTAGCGCACCTTAGTAAAAGGAGACCTAAGTTGAGAGCATTTACAGGTTATGATGAACTCAGCAGCCAGACTGATTAGTGGGGTAATGAGAACATCTCATTTTACCCCTGCATTGAAAAGTCTTCACTGGTTGCCGATAGCTCAGAGGATTCAATTTAAAGTGTTATCATTAGTGCATCAGACCATACATCGAACAGTACCACATTGCTTCCGATGTCTCTGGGAGGTGCATCGACCAAGCAGAGCTCTGCAATGAGTGGGCAGTATGAAATTAGTATGCCAATCAGTTATGAATATAAGTTATGTGTCTACTAGAATGAAAATGGTTATGACTGCTGGGATGATTCTGTGGAATAATATAACGGGTTCATTAAGATTATGTGTGGAACATTCTACCTTTAAAAAAAAACTGCTTAAAACTAAGGGCTCCTTTTACTAAGCTGCGATAGCGTTTTTAGCACGCGCAGAATTTTAGCGCATGCTAAGCCCACGCTATGCGGTTAGAACTAACGCCAGCTCAATGCTGGCGTTAGGGTCTAGCGCGTGCTAAAACCGCTTTCGCAGCTTAGTAAAAGGAGCCCTAAGCTGTTTATGGATGCCTACTTATAATACAATATGTGAATTGTCCTCTTTGAAATTGTGCTACTTTCTTTTGTATTGCAGTTGATGAGTGGATGCAGAGAGTATTTTACTGTTATGTTAAGAGATATATTTATGATGACCTTACTGGGTTTGTGTAACAGTCTGTTTATTTTATGTTTTATGAGTGTTGCTTTGGAAACCGCTGAGAAGCTGAGATTATCAGCAGTATAAAAATTATTTAAATAAATAAAAGAGCATTTAGATATATGGGACCATCCTTGTGGAACTCACTGCCTAGTGAAATAACTGGAGCAATTACTTATCTCAACTTTTGAAAGATCCTGAAAACCCGACTTTAAAAATGCTTTTGGATGAGTTGTCCATGCTATGTTATTATTACTAGATTATTTTTTGTATAAATCACTTCTATTTTACTTTATGAAATATATATTTAGATTTTTAGTTTATTTATCATTTAATAGAATTTGATTGTTTATTTAATTTTAATCTGTTGTATATAATTATTTGTTTTAATTTATTTTGTAAGCCACTGTGACTTGAAATTCAGCAGGGTATCAAGTATGTAATTAACATAAACATACTCTAAACTACCTTAAAATATAGGTACTAGGTAGGTACTATCAAATCAATTAACCTAATCCAATATGTTAAGATATTCTATTCAATTTATCCTTGAAGAAATCTGTGCATCCACTCAAATCTATGGATAAAACAATTGGTATCAAATGCCTGTTATTTTCAGATGACTGGGTCATTTTATTCCCTACTATAGAAGGTCTACAAGAGAACTTAAATCTGATAGATATGTATTTCAAATTAAGGATCGTTCGGGGAATCTTCAAAATAAATAAAAAAAATAGATGCTTCTTTAGAAAAAAACAAAAGAATCTCCAACCTAAATTAAAATTTTATTTGAACAATCTAGTAATAAAGAATATGGTAGACCATACTTGCTTTAGCCTTATACCAAGTATATCTGGGAATTTTAAACTAGCTTTAAAGGCAATTGTTGATAGGCATCTGAAACAGAGGCAACATTACTACAAGTCAACATTATTACAAGTCCCAAACACCCCTCAACTAAAAGAGGGGCAAAGAGTACTAACAGCGGCAGAAAGACTCCAAGGCAGAGCAGAAAGAATAGACTACAAGAGCATGACAAACCCTCCAAGGTCCTGGAAGATGGGAAAACAGCAAGGTAATTTGAGAGGAATGAAATGGCATCAATACTGGCAGGAAGATCTCAAGACAGAGGATAAAGCAGAAGCAACATTGTCCAGATGACTGCAAAGCAGTGTGAGTGGGTTAAAACGGGAATAACATTGGTTGCATGGTACAGGAGAGAGCCATTATATCACTAAGATTGATTGAGAGGTCATAAACATAAGAAAATAAGAGTTGCCCTGCTGGGACAGACCAAGGATCCATCTAACCCAACATCCTGTTTTCAACAGTGGCATGTTCATATCAAAAGTACTCAGTAGCATCCCAAAAAGTAGCAGGATTCCATGCTATGTAGCAGTGGCTTTCCATGGGTCTACATTAATAATGGTTTATAGACTTTGCCTCCATAAATTTGTCCAAAGTTTTTTTAAACTCACTATATTAACTGTTTTTACCACTTGCTCTGACAATGAGTTGGGTGAAAAATATTTCCTCTAAGCTGATTGGAATAAGATTCCGTGGGATTTGAAGAGTACAGGGTGGCCTTTGATGAAAGCTCTAAAAACAGTGGGATTGAAGGGGTAGAAGTACTGGCAGCAGGAGCCCAGATTACCCAAAGTGGATCAATGCAGCAGCAAGATAGGCAAAATACCTAAAATCAAAGACTAAAAAGTGGCAGTAGTCTTAGGTCAACAATACAATAATGAAAATTTGAAAAGAAGGGAGAGTTCAAGACTCATTGATGGTGTTAGGCAGGCAGTGGCTCCTTGTTCTAGCAGATTCAGCTTTTCTTTGAGTAGGTTTGTTTGGGAATGAGGCCCAAAGTGGGTGGTGAAACAACCACAGAGGGCTAACACAGCAATGGTTCAATCGTTTAACTTGGGCAAGAGAAAGCTTTCGATCAGCAAACAAGGAAAAACAAATAGAAATGTACAAATGCAGCAGGAAGTATTACTTCAAGAATTATAGATTGATCAAATTTGGATATGTGAATGGCTAAAGAGAGGTGAACCAAAAACTAAAGATAAGAGATTGATAGTTGTAGCCCAGGACAGCGGATTATGGACAAGATGGTTCACAGCAAGTACAGTACTCCCTCGATATTCGTGGGGGTTCCTTTCCAAGAACCCCCGCAAATATCATAAAAAGCATGAATACAGTTTTTAGGCAGGGGAGACAGGAGAGAGCAGCTGGAGAGGCAGGAGAGGGCAGCCGTAGTGCCGGCGAGTGAAGGAAATCACTCGCTGTATGCTTTGACATGCAGCTCCTGATTGGTGAGGCCCGACTTTAGTACAGGAAGAGGCGGTCGGAGCATACAGTGAGTGATTTCCTTCACTTGCCAGTGCTCTGGCTGCCCTCTCCTGCCTCCCCTTCGCGGTTGGAAAATACCTCGAATGACCAGGACCACGGACCGCAAATTCGCGGGGGAGCACTGTATAGGAAAAAAAAAAAAAATAGACATACTGTAAATAGTTTCCAAAAGACAGCTGGAAAGTAACTCTTCATGTAGGTTGCTGTGAAGTTCTGATGAGAGAAAACTTCTCTGCAGACAGAATAAGCCGGTATATTGCATCCACTGGAAACTTTGCAACCACTCCCACATCACTAGCAACATCACAGTCCTCAGAAAATTATGGAGAATAAAGAGTTTACGATCATCAGGGACATTCCCACTTGACTGTTATTAAAGCAAGAAATCCAGAAATAGTCTTAAAAGTATAAAGCGCAGGAACAACATTGATAAAAGGAGTATTAGTGCCAAGTGATTAGTCAGTGAATTAGGTAGAAAATCTTCAAGTACCAATGAATGCAATCAGAGACCAAGAAAATGTGGCAGAAAGACAGAGAATTATTTTCCATTGTTCTGGGTGTCACAATCTTGATTAAAAGTAGTTTCCAATAGGGATGTGCAGCCAAAGCGTGTTTGCTTCATGTCATTTCCTATGTAATTTTTTCATTTTTTGCTTTTCATAAAGGGAGCAGTGTCATTAAGGGGCCCTTTTTCTAAGCTGCAGTAAGCACTAACGCATGTTTACTTCGGGTTAAAATGCACTATTGTGGGGGAGGCTCAGGTATCCGATGGTAATTTTTGCATGAATATACGTTATTTTAGTACTAGAAAACTTCATAGAATAAATATAATAAATATTTGTGCTCAGTGATGTGAACAAATTTAATAGCCACTGGGGTGCTGGTCAAAGTTCAACTCATAACATCATTGCACATGCCCTCCCTACCTCCATCATACAAGATGATTTTAATTCAAATATATAACGTGTGTAAAGGAGTCTAAGATATTTAAACAATAGATTACTTATCTCAGTTTTTGTAGACTCTTGCAGTCCTCAAAGCAAGGGGCCCAGAAGTATAAAAAGCAACAAAGTACTCAACCAGCTGGCAAAAAAAACGTATGTGTGTATCAAATTCCCCCAAATTAGTCCATAGTGAAAATGAAAATGATCAAAAATCAAATCCATGAAAAATCAAAATAAGCCAGTTTTAAAATCCAAATAATCCATGCGTATGCAGTAAATCCAACCTCTGTTTCCTCAACACAGATCGTGTTTCAACCAGTTCTTTCTCAAGAGGAAAAGGACGCGGGTGGAGAGCATAGATAGCGCACTACCAAGTTCAGCGAAACAATTACCGTTGGACCCAACCACATGAGCAAAGCTCAGTAATAAATGATGTTTTTAACTGAGTTTTAAGGCACCTACAGGCGCCTAAAAAATCAGAACCAGAATTGTGCCTCTGTAGGCACTTTAGGTCGCCTAATGCCGGAAGTAGTATTAGGCGGCCTAAAGCACCTATGGAAGTGCAATTCATATCAAAGGTAGTTATAGAAATGTAGGCCTTTAAAACCCTGTCCTACATTTCCGGCACCTACCTTTGCCAGAGGCACGATTCTATATCTGGCACCGTTGTGTGATTGACACATGATCGGCAGCTGCTTTTTAAGGCGGCCGCTGACCATGGTACTGCTTACAGAATCTGGGCCTTTATGTTCTAATCAGTTAGCACAGCTTCATTGCTGCATGTTTCGTTCATGAAGCCCTTACCACCCACAAATAGGCATCGGTGAGTGGTTGTCTGCTAACAGTCGTGTGCTAATGGGAAAATTAGCGCATGGCCATTATTGCCCAAATAGAAAAATTGGCCATTTCCTGGCAGTGCTAAAATTGGCCTTAGCACGCAGGAAAACCCATGCTGGGGATCGTGCAGGCTACTTTTTAGCGCTGCTTATTAAAAGGGCCCCTAAGGATGTGGCTTCTTTCTGAAGAGTGCATAGTTGTGACCAAAAAAAGTGTGCAGCAGTTTTTTATTCATTTACAAGTTATCATGCTCATAGGTGATCTCCTGCAGTCTGCGGGGATACTGGAAATTCAACACTGGCACCAAATCCAGCCACTGGCATTGAATTTCCAGTCTATTTTTGGCTAACTAGGAGATAGCCAACAATACCATTATTTAGCAACTAGCCAGCTATGTCTGACTAACAAAAGATATACCACCCTTTTAGGCAGTTATATTTGGTCACTGAGCTTAGCCAGTGAGCCACTGAATATTGACATAGCTCAAGACATAGCTGGTCAACAGTCAGTCTGGAAACCTGGATATTCAGCTGGCTACCCTACTGTTTACTGGCAAATAGCCAGTACCCTAGTCTGGAATCTCTCTCTCTCTCATCCTTCCCTTCCATGATCTGGCATATCTCTCTCCTTTCCTCCACCTTCAGTAGTCTGACATCTCTCTTCTTTCCTTTCTCCCTTCTTCTGGTATCTCCTCTTCTCGCTTCTATTCCCTCCTCCTCCTTCTATTCCCTACCATAGTCTGGCATTTCTGTCATACCCTTCCCTTTCCCTTCCCTATCCCGCAGGTCTGGCATCTTTCTTTTTTATCCCTCTCCATCCCAGCAGTTCAACATTTTTCTAATGGCCACCCTCCTTTCTACAATCCCCCAATGACCCGCCCCTCCCTGAATTTGATCTGGTAAGGCAGCCGCTCTTTCATTCTTTGGGCAGCCGGCAGCATGAGTGAACACTGTCTTCGGTGACCTGGAAGCTTTCCCTCTGCAACTGCTTCTCACCTATGAGGGGACAGGAAGCATTAGCAGAGAGAAAGCTTCTGGGCCGCCAAAGAATGAAAGAGTTGCAGAGATTGATCCTACGGGGGGGGGGGGGCAGGGGGCTACAGATGGAACCCCAATGGAACCCTGACTGCAGAGAGAAGCCACTTGGCCTACTGCAAGACACATCCTAGTGGGGGGAGGGAGACGGGAAATGCTGCTCCTCGTGCACAGCAGCCAAGAGCTGCTCCACAGGGCTCTGAAGAGATGTGTGCGGCCTCACACTTGCACAGCTTAGAGCAGGGGTCTCAAAGTCCCTCCTTGAGGGCCGCAATCCAGTCGGGTTTCCTTGATTTCCCCAATGAATATGCATTGAAAGCAGTGCATGCACATAGATCTCAGGCATATTCATTGGGGAAATCCTGAAAACCTGACTGGATTGTGGCCCTCAAGGAGGGACTTTGAGACCCCTTAATTAGATCTATTTGAATGCTCTGCTTTCGTTGTATGCTAATATATTTCATGCATATTCATTGGGGAAATCCTGAAAACCCGACTGGATTGCGGCCCTCGAGGAGGGACTTTGACACCCCTGGCTTAGAGAGAACATTGATCCATACTCATCACCATGGAAATTAGTTGTCCATGCTACCTTTTGCAAAGCTATCAGTTCAATATCCTCTATAAATATTAAAAAAGAGAAACTCAGCACCTTTTACCACATACAACTGAAATAGGAGACTCAATCTTATTAAAACAAAATAAAACATTTCAAAATTTTCTAATAATTAAGGATCCATCAAAGTACCAAGACAAAAACATAGTACAATGAAAAAGTATGTAATGTGGAGGGGCATAATAAAAAAAACATATAAGTCCCCTTTTGGCCTAAGGCCCTAAATGTTGAAAATAGAAGCAGGGAAAATGTCCATTATCAAAAAGAACGTCCAAAAGGAGTTTTTTTTTATAATGACCTGCCTCAACGTTCAGCTGTTTAAACTCCCAGAGTACCACCATGTCTACACTTAAGACATACAATAAACCCAAAAAAAGCCAAAGTCCCAAACACCCAAAGCCAGGCCTCTTAGGCGAAGGAGGAGCCAGTCCTTCACCTAAAAGCTGGATTCTGTAATCAGTGCCTATCAAAAATAACACCGGTTACAGAATCCACCCCCCCCCCAGCAACGATCACAGCAGGAGAGATGGCTCATCACCCCTGCTGTGATAGCAATATCACCAAGTGCCGCCAAACGCGGTGAGTGGGAGGGTGCCAATTGGGGGTTCGGGGGGGGGGCGATCGTGGGAGGGGGGCACTGAGGTCAGGAGGGCCTGGGATCCCTCCTGCCCGTATCTTAGTGGGGGTGGGGGATAGGGGATTTCGCTGGGGCAGGGGCATTGGCTCCCTCCTGCCTGAACCGATTGGGGAAGGGGTGGATTGCGGCAGGAGAGATGGCTCATCTCCCCTGCTGTGATAGCAATATCACCAAGTGCCGCCAAACGCGGTGAGTGGGAGGGTGCCAATTGGGGGTTCGGGGGGGGCGATCGTGGGAGGGGGGCACTGAGGTCAGGAGGGCCTGGGATCCCTCCTGCCCGTATCTTAGTGGGGGTGGGGGATAGGGGATTTCGCTGGGGCAGGGGCATTGGCTCCCTCCTGCCTGAACCGATTGGGGAAGGGGTGGATTGCGGCAGGAGAGATGGCTCATCTCTCCTGCTGCGATAGCGATCCCAAGTGCTGCATTTGGCGGCACTTGGTGGTATCGCTATCGCGGCAGGGGAGATGAGCCATCTCTCCTGTCGCGATCGTTGGTGGTGGTGGTAGGAAGGTTGCTGGGGCCGCTAAGCTCATTGTGGCAGCGCGATCAGCTCAGCGGCCCCTTTTTCAGCACTTATACCTGTTTTGGTTATATCTGCTGTACGACTAAGCGTAGGTCGGCCCACCTCCGGCCCACCTCCCGCCCTTTCACCTCCTCTAAGAACACCTCTTTTCGCTCTATGCGTTTAGAGGCAGGAGAAAGGCCTAAGCTGGTTTTAGATATGTCTAAAACCAGCTTTGGTTATGGGTACTTTCTCCTGGGATCTATTGGACCTCCTCAGGCTTTTTGATCGTCCAAGTACCCATTTAGGCCACTTTTTAGATGATTTTTTGTTTTGATTATGAGCCCCATAGTATACAATAATTACATCTCCCCGATGCGAGTACAGATAGGGTTTTTATATATATATATATATATATATATATATATATATATCTCTCTAATATAATAAAACGCTAGGCCGCGCATGCGCATGCGTGAGCTGTAGCAACCCATAGGAAGTGCGCATGCGTGGCTTACGGTCTGGCCTGCTCCCTGTTGAAAGACGCAGCGGTGGCTACTCTCACGATCCCCGCCTGTGTTCCCTTCCTTCCTGTAAGTTGGCCGTCCCTGCCGCCGTCGTTCCCTTGCACACCAGTGCTCCATTATTGCTCTTGGCGTCTCCCTTACAGTAACTTTGCCGTCGCCGCGATGTAGGGACCCGCAGGTAGGAGTGCACATGCCCCTACAGTACTCTCTCCGCTCTCTCTCTTCTTCCCCCCCGAGGCGGATGTCGACCGCGGCGGCCCGAGTTGGATGTCGGCGGTGGTGGCCCGAGTCGGATGTCGGCCACCGTGGCTGCTGGCGGCTGCAGGCCGCGGCAGCCAAACCCGGAAAGCATTTTAACATAAGTAGGGCATGGAGTTCAGGAGGAAGGTATGGGGGGAGGAAAATATTGCACAGGGAAGTGGGGTGAGAGGGAAATGCTGCAACACACGGAAATGGAGGAGCAGAAAAGGGGTTGATGGACAGGGGAAGAGGTGCTGATGAACAGGGAGGGGGGGGGCAGAAAAATGAAGACAGGCCTACTGCTGGACAGGGGAAGCAGGAAGGAGATGATGATGGACAGGGGGAGGTAAAACAAAGGGAGAAGGGCTTCTGCTGGATAAGGTGAGCAGTGATGGGGTGGTGGAGGACAGAGGGGAGGTAAAAGGAAGGGAGAATGGACAGGGGGAGCAGGCAAGGGGTGGTAGTGGACAGCCAAGGAAAAAAAAAAAATGACAGACAGAAATACAGAAAGCGGCTAAGGAGAGAGAGAAAAAAATAAACACAGACACACACACATATATTCTAGCACCCGTTAATGTAACGGGCTATAAGACTAGTATATATATATATATATACATTATGCTTCGGCAATTGCACAAGTTATAAAAATATTAAGTTACAAGCACTTTTCTGAATTTAAGCACTTTATTGAAGAGTAAATCATTTGGACTAATGAAGAGAAATGGTGATTTTTCACTCTTTTTGACATTGTCACCTCTGATGGTCCTACAGCGAAACAAAGTTTCTTTAATGTAACAAGCTGACTTTGAAATTATTTATGAATGAGTGCTATATCTAGTGATTATATGGTATACAAAGTGACATACAAAGGGAAAGAGCCTTTCCTTTGGTGTATCGAACCACTTTAAACAATAATAGGTATGAATCCAGTGAGTACAGCTGGGTGCAAACAGCAAAAGACTGAATTAAGCAGTCAGTCCATCTTCATAAGCCTGGGGTTGTGAAATCAAACAATTCTCTGATCAGGCCTTTATGAAAAAAAAAAAAAAAAAATCCCTTCAAAACTAAGTCATACAAATTAGAGCATGCAGGACCAATATATCTTTTAAATATCCAAGGATGGATTAACATGATCCTATAATTTAAATCTCATCAACATTGTGCCGTCATATTGTGAACAGTTATTTCCTATGCAGTTTCCAAAATAAGACATCATAATAGTTGAATCAATTAGAAATGTAAAACATAAATATCCTTAGAAAATCTATCTTAGGGATAGTAGGCCTGAAGGTCATTTCATCTTCACTTTGATTACAGTAGACTCTCAGTTAACTGGCACCAATGGGGATTGATAGATTCCGGATAAATGTAGTTTCTGATTGCTTGAGAGTTGCTATTAAAAATAGGCCTAACTAATACTATACCCCATACTATGTCATACCATAAACTGTTCCAGGCAAACTACCAGACATGTGGTAGGCAAAGCGTGGGCGTACTCAGATGTGGCATGCCATATTTACACTTAAATATCCGCCAGAAATTGATTTTATTTTCATTTTTATTTAAAGTATTACAGTATTTATGAGATTTTTTTTCTGGTTGCTTGAGAGTTCTGGTTAATTGAGCTCCAGTTAACAGAGAGTCTACTGTATTTAAATCTGATATACCACCTTGGGCAGAACAAAACTGTTTACACAGTAAACAAAATATAAGGAAAAAAGGAAAGGAAATAACAATTGCACAGAAAAGAAATGCTCATAATAGATTGGTTCATACAGGAAATGTTAAGAAGGAGGGTCCATAAGACTAAGACAAAGTAGCATCAGATAGAGGGATAGAGGAGGTCCAAAAGATCCCATGAGAAAGTAACATCAGATAGAGGGATAGAGTAGGTCCAATAGATCCCAGGAGAAAGTAACATCAGATAGAGGGATAGAGTAGGTCAAATAGATCCCATGAGAAAGTAACATCAGATAGAGGGATAGAGGAGGTCCAAAAGATCCCATGAGAAAGTAACATCAGATAGAGGGATAGAGTAGGTCAAATAGATCCCAGGAGAAAGTAACATCAGATAGAGGGATAGAGGAGGTCCAATAGATCCCAGGAGAAAGTAACATCAGATAGAGGGATAGAGAAGGTCCAATAGATCCCAGGAGAAAGTAGCATCAGATAGAAAGATAGAGGAGGTTTTTGAGTGCCTCCTATAGTACAAATATCAGACCCCCTACTGCTTTGGGGATGTATTTTACATAGAACTGGTGGCCTTTTTTTTTTTATAATAAAATTTACTTTTCTCCAAGCTTTCCTTTTACTACTTTTTGTTGGTCTCCTCTATTTCCTTTTTTTTTTTTTTTAGATCTTTATTAATTTTCAAAACTAATACAAAGTGCCATAAATTATACAAAATAAGCACTTAAATTTCATCAATAACAAAGAAGATAATAAATATCCCTCCCCTCCCATCCAACA
The DNA here is from genome assembly GCF_902459505.1 of Geotrypetes seraphini. Classification (NCBI taxonomy): domain Eukaryota; kingdom Metazoa; phylum Chordata; class Amphibia; order Gymnophiona; family Dermophiidae; genus Geotrypetes; species Geotrypetes seraphini. The sequence goes on along the minus strand of NC_047086.1, from coordinate 304,338,897 downwards.
ATTTGATCAAGAAATGAACCAAAAATATATATCACCCCTACCCACCCCATCCTGGACATGCATAAAAATAAAGAAAAGATTTGAAAACCAAGAAATTATGTTGGATGTCAACGGGCCCCAGATCAAATTAAATACTTTGCTATGCCCCAGTATATTTCCATTCATCTTTTCGTATTTGTACTGTAAACATAAACTGGCCCACCAAAATGGAAAGTTGAGTTGATCACAATTCTTCCAATTACGGGTTATCAACTGCATACCTATCCCTGTCATAATCAAGAAGATCCTGCCTTTGTAGTGATCCATAGGAGGCTTGACATCCAGCAAAGTTCCACATATAACTGCCTCATATGTCAAATGGATTGCTGATTCCAGTATAAGGTTAATCTGTCCCCATATTGACCTCCAAAAACTGAGGATCAAAGGACAATAGAACAACAGATGATCCAATATCCCTATGTCTAGATGACAGTGACAGCATCTATTAGATTTAGAACTATCTTTTCTTATACAATTCAAAACAGTATAGTCATGAAAACCACTTATTGGAAAGTCTTTTATGTGTATCCCTCTCCTGAGTTTATCTATTGACCATCAAACTGGAATGAGCAGGACACAAGCATTTTTCTTGCTCATATTGACCTACTACTATTTCTTATGATTTCTAAAGCGCAACTAGACATACTCAGCACTATATTAGTATATGAAGGTACTTTCTCTGTCTCTAGCAGGGTCACAATCTAAGGTTTAGATCAATGTTTCGGCATTCGTACATTTTGGGGTCTCTTCTTAAGTTCTAAAAGGACATGTAACTCCTCTTCTTAAGAAAGTGCACTGGCTCCCAGTTGTGCACCATATAATATATAAATTAAGTCTGCTTACTTTCAAATCTTTGCTATACAAAACTCCGGCTTTCATTTATAAATCATTGATTCCCTATACCTCAACTAGACTCTTGAGGTCCAATGATCAACATTTACTAGTTATTCCCTCACTTAAAATTATTAACACACGGCGGCATTTCATCTTTTCTGTCACAGCCCCTCAAACATGGAATTCCCTCCCTACTTATTTAAGGGAAGAACACAATTTGGATAAATTTAAGAGCAAACTAAAAAGCTTTCTTTTTAAGGATGCATTTGATAATTAGAAAGCTTGACTAGGAGTTTCATTCCAATTCCATAACTTCTCTGAGGTTCATTGATCTCTCCCTTCCTATTGTTTTTTTTACCATAACTGTCTTCTCTCCTATTAACAATTCTATTTCTTTTCCCATCCTTTCCTTTTATATTAATATGTTTGTAAAGTTAGTCTCCAATATGTTTCGTAAGGTTTAGTTCTTTGTTTGTTTTGTTGCCCCTTAAACTTTGTAATTTTACTGAAATATTCATCGCTTAGAATTTTGAATAAGCAATCAATCAAATTTATAATAAACTTAAAACTTGAAACAAACACATGCAAGTATCCATTCAATTTGGCTTAAAAATCAAAAGAACTCTTCTCCTTTAAATCCCAATTAGTTCATCCCAAATACCATGTCAATGTTTAGGCCAGCCAGTAGATTTTGATCTTAAACTATGTGCCTTTATAAAATAAGTATCTAAAATGTATTTGGATTTGGTTCTCCCTTTTCTCGGTAATTCAAAGCAAGTTACTGTATATTCAGGTATGTAGGTACTTCCCTGTTCCTAGAGGGCTTATAATCTAATTTTGTAGCTGAATCAATATCTAAGATGCACTGATAAAAGACAGCATCAGTGAGCACATAGAAAAAAAATGGACAAATGAAAGCGAGCCAGCATGGCTTCTGCAAGGGAAGATCGTGCCAAACAAACTTACTGCAGCCAGATGGACAAAGGGGTAACCCATAGACATCATTTATCTCGACTTCCAAAAAGCCTTTGACAAGGTACCCCATGAGCGGCTACTTAGGAAGCTGTGGAACCACGGGGTTGAAGGGGACCTATATAGATGGGTTAAACACTGGTTGGCAGGCAGAAAGCAAAGGGTTGGAGTGAAGAGTCAATACTCGGACTGGAGGAGGGTCAAGAGCGGTGTTCTGCAGGGGTTGGTGCTCGGACCGCTGCTGTTCAATGTATTTATAAATGACCTAGAAAAGGGACGAAGTGTGAAGTTATAAAATTTGTGTATGACACTAAACACTGTAGCAGGGTTAAAACCGCGGAGGAATGTGAAGACATACAAAGGGACCTAAGCAAACTGGAGGAGTGGGCAAATAAATGGCAAATGAACTTCAATATAGAGAAATGTAAGGTCATACATATAGGGAAAAAGAACCCGATGTTCAGCTACAAAATGGGGGGGATTAGTATTAGGGGAAAGTAACCTTGAAAAACTCTTAGGTGTGCTGGTGGATACAACAATGAAGTCAACGGCACAATGCACAGCAGCTTCGAAGAAAGCAAACAGAATGTTGGGTATCATTAAGAAGGGTATCACAACCAGAACGAAGGAAGTCATCATGCCACTGTATCGTGCGATGGTGGGCCCGCATCTGGTGTACTGTGTCCAATATTGGTCACCGTACCTTAAGAAGGACATGGCGATACTTGAGAGGGTTCAGAGAAGAGTGACAAAAATGATAAAAGGTATGGAAAACCTTTCATACTCAGACAGAAAGGCTGGGGCTCTTCTCTCTGGAAAAGCGGAGACTCAGAGGAGACATGATAGAGACTTTCAAGATCCTGAAAGGCATAGAGAAGGTAGATAGGGACAGATTCTTCAGCCTATTGGGAACCGCAAGGACAAGGGGGCACTCGGAGAAATTGAAAGGGGTCAGGTTTAGAACCAATGCTAGGAAATTCTTTTTCACTCAGAGGGTGGTGGGCACCTGGAATGCGCTCCCGGAGGTTGTGATAGGACAGAGTACACTACGGGGTTTCAAAGAAGGACTGGATAAATTCCTGAAGGATACGGGGATTGAGGGATACAGATAGAGGTAGGGATAGGATTATGAAAGGATATAGATAGAAGGATAAAGGGGATTAAAGAGTTTTATACAAGGATCACCTTACAGGTCATGGACCTGATGGGCCGCCGCGGGAGCGGACTGCTGGGCGAGATGGACCTCTGGTCTGACTCAGCAGAGGCAACTTCTTATGTTCTTAAGATCACAAAGAGCAATAGAAGTATTTGAAGTCTGGTTTCCCTAGTTGTCAACCCATTGATCAAACCACTAGGTTATTCTTCCATTTGTTATACAAATGTATTATAAACACATACATTTTAAGGCTGCACATTAATCACCTTTAATGCTACAATTAACAAGTTATTAATTGTGATTTTAAAAAATTAATTATGATTAGTTAATCATAGCATTCACCAAAATCCATTAACATTCTGGTATATTCATTAATCATTGCAAAATTAGATTACTGTAATAGCTTATTTACAGGAGTATCCCAGAAAGAATTAAAACGTTTACAAATAATTCAAAATGCCGCAATAAAATTAATAACAAAATCTAGAATATACAACCATGTTACCCCCTTACTTCAAAATGCCCATCGGCTGCCAATTAATCAAATAATTTCTTACAAAATCTCTCTCATAACATTTAAAACAATTAATTCTAACCTGCCCCAATTTATTGATAAATATCTTATCTCATATGACCCACCCCGCAGTCTTAGATCATCTAATCGTAAATTGCTGATGGTCCCCTCCCTTCATATAATATGAACCAAAAGGCATGACATTTTCTCAGTCATAGCCCCTCAACTTTGGAATACCCTACCAGCTCTTGTTAGAGAAGAAACTAGTCTCAAAAGTTTCAAAGACCTACTCAAGAGTCATTTATTTAAAGAAGCTTTTAACATTTGATTTAAATTTTACAGTATCCTTTTTAACTCCATTAAGGAATTAAGCAGCAACAAGCCCTTTCCTTTTGTTATTTTCCTTATTTGTCTTTCGTTCCTATCCAAATTGTATTTCTAACCCTATTTCCTTTTGTCTCCCGTCTGTCTGTCTCATTTATCCATAAGAACATAAGTATTGCCCCTGTCGGGTCAGACCATGGGTTCATCATGCCCGGCAGTCCGCTCCCGCAGCAGCCCCCCCAGATCCATGACCTGTTAGTGATCCTAACCTAAAACGCTCATACCCTATTCGCTTAATGTCCTGTAAAGTAACCCTCTATCTGTACCCTGCAATTCCTTTCGCTTCCAGGAAGTCATCCAGTCCCTTTTTAAACCCCAGTATTGTACTTTGTCCTATCACCTCACTTGGGAGCACGTTCCAGGTGTCCACCAATTATTATTAGTTGATGTTTCTTTGTAATTGCTTTCTTTTTGTAAGTATTAATGGTATTGTTAATGGCATTTTTATTATGTTCATGTTCTTTTTTATATATATTGTAAACTCGCTTAGAAATTAGATAAGCGATTAAATCAAATTTTAATAAAACCTTGAAACCACATGCATCAGTCATATAGTTCCGTGCTGCTGCCTTCATTGCTGTGCTCTTGTCTGCCACTGAGCAACATGTGTGCCTGCTGCCACCAGTGAGAAACCTAAGGGCTTAGCAAATGGGTGGGCCCAGGAGCCCCACTTTCACCTGAGGCCCAACCAACACTGGTAACTCTGATGATCCATGATCTTGCATCACTCACTTTTTTCCCTCCCTCTACCATGGATCTGTCATGTTTCCCTCTTTCCCTTGTTCCTACTCCTGTTCCGCAGGGCCAGCATCTCTGTGTCTTCCTTGTTGTGTATGCAAGGGAAGGCCCCAGAGTAGCCCTATGTGAATTGCTGTCGGTCAGACTGATAAAGTAAGGTAAAAATTCTGGATTTTGGGAAGAGGGCTGGAGGAAAGGAAGAGAAATGCTGGACCCTGGGGGTGGTGGAGCTGAAGGGAGAGAGGTACTAGACCAGAGGGAAGGGGCTGGAGGAAAGGAAGAGAAGCGCTAGACCCAGGGAAGGAGGGAAGCCGGAGAGAAGGGAGAGAGTTGCTAGACAAGCAGGAGAGGAGTTGGAGGAAAGGAAGAAAGGTGTTGGATCCATGGGAGGGAAAGAAGTGTGATTAATTGCCCCTGAGAATGTCTATGCACAGTATGAATATAAATACGCATCATATTTTGAGCTCATAGTCTTATACATGCATATAGAACAATGTAATTTGGGCTCCATAGACAGAAAAGTCTTTCTAAAATGGCCTCCTTTGTCGATATGGTACCGTCTTACTGTATGACTCCCGGCCCCTTTATTTTAGATCATATTGGCAGCTTGCTGTTTCTCATCCAAAACATATTTGTTCTGAATACATTTAACATAAGCTTATTCATTATCATCCAGCTCTCAGCTAAATCTAAATATCCAGAAAGTTTAGTTAATGCAACTTTTTGATCCTCACCCTATTCCAAATAGGGTTACCATATGGCTCCAGAAAAAGGAGGACGGTTTGCACTTCCAATGGAAGTAAAAGCCAGATATCTCAGTCTGTCCTCCTTACTTCCATTGCTTTCAATGGAAGTAAAACCTGGATGTCTCAATCCGTCTTCCTTTTTTGGGAGTCATATCGTAACCCTAGGTAGACGTGAATGTCATCCATGTAGCAAAGGCAGTTAAAACTCCCCTGTCAGATCAAAGCTCCCATGGGGTACATATAAATGAAAGTGGGGATAAATTGGAACCTCATGGATCCTCACATTCAAGGATTTGGGGTTTAGAGACCTCTGACTATAATTGTACTTGCTGCATTGTCTCACATAAAAAAGGTTTAAATCTGTCACATATTATGTCAACACTACTGAGGACCCTGATTTGATACGATAAAATATCGTAAAGGCTGCAGACGTATGTAACACCACAAGAATAGAATCTACTGGAAATCCATATTAAGCTTCTATGTAATGTATTAGTAGAAATGACTAATTATCCTTCAGAACCGTGTCGCAGGCAAAAGCCCATCTGACATGGAACAAGGAAATTCCTTACTTCTATAATCTCTTGCAGCTGTATCGCTGATGTATGCTCTATTAACTTGCCTAAGAAAGGCAAGTTGGAAATGGGCCTGTAATTAGTCACATCAGTTGTATTTAAATTAGATTTTTCTTTAGAATAGGGCGGACAGAAGCCGCTTTAAGTTTCTGCAAAAAAAAAAAACCAAACATACCACGCTGAAGAGAGATATTTATACTGTTCTGGAGGGATTTAACTAATCCAGCTCCACAGCCTTTCAGACACCAAGCTGAAAAAAAAAAAAAAAGTCAGAAGTGCTGTTACTAGATTTCAAAGTTCTCAGAACAGAGTACTGTATATGTCTAACAAGATATTAAAAATCTTAAATCGTATCAACTTCTTGTCACAGTTCAATACTGCTTAAGACATATTTAACCAGCTCTTCCCTAGTTTTCTCAATTTCTGCTTTAGAGCAGTGGGAAAAATACTATTTGACCATTAGGAGTTGCTGGCGCTATTTTGGAAGAAGGCACCGGTGAGAGAAGGAGTGACTGGGGATCATTCCTGCCTGCACCTGGGATTTAGATTAAGGTAGGCCTGGGGAGGGAGCTTCAGGAGAGTAGGGGACCAGAGGAAGGGGTTACTGCCTTGAGGGGCTTTGATTAAAGGAAGGGAAACATATTGATAAGGGGGCTAGCAACTAGGTGGGCTATGAGGAGTACTAGGGGGGGAGTTCCTTGATTTATGGGAAAGCCAAAAGGGCTTCTAGCTTGGGGGGGGGGAAGATACCCTGGCCACTGCTACTGAGGAAGGTTGCTGGACCCTTGAAGAGATGACCCAGAGGGATTGACTTGGTGGCTCGATGCTCCTAGGAGGTACAATACTACTACTTGCAAGTTGGCTCACATGCAGCAATATTCTTGTACTATGGGAGTCAGCAACCTGTGGTACTTAGAAACGGCACTGGTTACTCCCATGGTAAAATCAATGTGCAACAAAAATCCACACCTTTTACTACAATTTGATAAATTCCCTCCTTTCTCTAATAGCCAAGATGGTGTTGGCCAGAGGGTGGTGTAACAGCTCAGAAGTGCAGTTCAGGATGGAAGAAGAAAAAATAATCGGTTCTTTCTTACTGTTACATTGTTAACTTGTTTATTTTATTTTTTTTTGTATCTTTGTTTCTTTTCTTTTCATACTATTATTAATTGTTGTTTTGGGTATTTATGATACCTTTAGCAAGTTGTTTATGTGTATGCTTATATATTAATTTGAACCTTGTATTGTAAGCAATCAAATAAGTCACATTTATGAGTGTTATAAGAATAGAAGTCTTACAAAACTGGGGCATATTAAAGGACCATCAAGACCAGTATCTGTTAACTGGCAGAGTAGATAGGTTCCATGCAACTTACCCCTAGGGATAAGAAGTGATTTTCCCCAGGTCTACCTTAACAACAGAATATCCACACCAGAATCTTGTTCTAACCATTTTTGTACTCAGCTAAGTTAACCACATCTACCACAACCTTTCAAAATGAATGAAGAAAAAAAATTATTCCTAATGTTTTAAATATACTACTTTATCACTTCATGACATGTCTTCCAGTCTTTGGATTAATTGAAAGAGTAATCAATTGATTCCTGTTTACCCATTCTATTCTACTCAGCATTATGTAGACCTCTATCATTTCCTCCTTCAGCTGACACACTCTTACAGGATCCAGCTTAGGTGTGCCTGATGAGCCTTAAGTGAGCACCACTGGGACCCATGCCTTAATATGAATACTATAACATATGATAGTATTTAAAGAACAAGAAATTTACCTCATTCTCCCCTCCCCCCAATTCCTCATTATAGGCATCACTCGGCACATTTGTCCATCAAATGCTAGGTGCCATTTACAGAATCACACCTAACAGCACTTATGTGGACTTAGGCATCACTAAGTGTTGCTAGGTATCCTAGACATAGGCATCGTTCTGTTAGGCCCAGCTTTTCACTCGCCTAATTTGGCGACACCTATGTTGGATGCCAAACGACGCCTAACTCAACCATGCTTATTCTCTACCCATAACCATGCCTACTGTTTGAGATAGGCATCATTAGTCATGGGAGGACACCTCCACTTAGGCGGCACTAGGTGTCCTAAGAGTTTGGCACCAAACTCTTAAATTGTTTAACCCTTTAATTGGCAGATAATGAAAATGGCTGCTGTATGTAACTTGATGTTGAATGAGAGCAACAGTGCCAAGTAACAGGCATTTGGAGATTCAGATCTCCCATAAGAGCCATAGAAGACACATATTGCTTCTGAGCAACAATGAAAAATAAAGGGTTAATTAGTGGTTGTGGGGCTGGGTGTGTGTGCATGTGTGTGTGATAATTAGGGTGCCTTTTGGCACCTAGTGTAAGTGCCATTTATAGAATATGGCCCATAATGTCTTCATATAGAATTGCCTATCATGAGACCCACTGTGTGTAGAACTGCCATGACTGGACTTTAAGCATGTTTCAAGAAGTGCAGGAAGCTAAATGTTGTTTCCTACAGAGTTGTCAACAGAAGCTACAGTTTAACTAAACCCTGTGTATGTATTAAATAATTTGAAAAAAAGTATATTTATTCATTTGTTTTACATATTGACAGCTGAAGGACAATATGGAAAGAGAGGAAAGAAAATGTTTGATGCATTTAAACACCTAAACTGAAGAAGGACAATGAGAGCATACAGAAGATTTAAAAAAAAAAAAAAAAAAGCTTCAATAAGCATCATTTATCTTCTGTAAAGAAAGATATCTGCTGTAATGAACTCTGAGTTAGCAAAGTTGAACATTTAGTTATGAACTTTCTCTCCTAAGAACAATGGAAGCTTGTAAAAAGGTCTGAGAAAGGCATTTCTCTGGATCTGTCAGCAGCTGATGTGTATTGATAAGGCTTCCTAATCAAGAGAAAAGAGAGGACTAATAGAGTAGGGAACATTCTGGAAATGGGACAAGTTCATCTGTATTTAGAAGGAGCCTAGTAAACTCTGCAGATGGAGTAAACTACTGTACTCAAAAGTTGGAAAGCAAAATCAACAACAAATGTGACCTTTGGTGCTCATTCGCTTTATTGTATAATATGATTCAACATGATCATGTTTTGGCTGAAGAGGGCCTGCTTTAGGAGTCTGAATGATGTCTGTGAACTTTATTGAGGGAAATATCTTAAACAATAAGGCCCTAATTCTACAAAGTGCGTCCCGATTTTAGGCAGCTGTAGGCGTCTTACAGCTGTCTAATCAGCCAATCGGGATGCACGTTTTTAAAAAAATGCTCCTCAGGCAGGCCGCCTATATTGAAGGCGTCTCTGGGAGCCTAGGAAGGCCCGCAAGACACCTAAGCTCGCCTAAGGGCCTAAGGCCCTTAGTCCTAAGGCCTAAGGCCCTACGCGTCTCCCTAGTAAAGGAAGAGACGCTTACAATGTAGGCCAGCATAATGCTGGTCTACATTGTAAGTATACGCGGCCGCTATACTTATCGCGGCAAGGGATCTCTATGCCGCTATAAGTATAGCGGCCGCAGCTGCCTGTCCGATTGCCGACAGGAGGGGGCCCAACCCCTCCTGCCGGAAGATGCCCCCACTCCCCCCCGACACTACCGATCGCCGGCAGGAGGGTGCCCAAACCGGTGGTGGTCAACGGCACCCTCTCTGAGACATCGGAGGTAACTAGCAGAGTGCCACAGGGCACAGTCCTGGGTCCATTCCTTTTTAACATATTCATAAGGGACTTGACCTGAGGGCTTCAGGGTAAAGTAACACTATTCGCTGATGACGCCAAACTATGTAATATAGTAAGTGGAAGCAATCTGCAGGATAGTATGACGCAGGATCTGCTTACGTTGGAAAACTGGTCCTCGACATGGCAGCTGGGCTTCAACGCCAAGAAATGTAAGGTCATGCATCTCGGCAGTGGAAATCCATGCAAAACTTACACCTTAAATGGAGAAACACTAGCTAGGACTTCAGAAGAACGAGACTTGGGAGTAATCATCAGTGCAGACATGAAGGCTGCCAAACAAGTAGAGAAGGCCTCAGCCAAGGCAAGGCAAATGATGGGATGTATCAATAGAAACTTCGTCAGCCGTAAACCTGAAGTCATAATGCCACTGTACAGAACCATGGTGAGACCTCATCTGGAATACTGTGTGCAATTCTGGAGGCCACATTACCGTAAAGACGTGCTTAGAGTTGAGTCGGTTCAGCAGATAGCCACTAGGATGATCTCCGGGCTCAAGGGTCTCTCGTACGAAGAAAGACTAAACAAATTGCAGCTCTACACTCTAGAGGAACTCAGGGAAAGGGGGGACATGATTGAGACATTTAAATAGATCACAGGACGTGTCGAGGTGGAAGACGACATCTTCTTTCTCAAAGGACCCTCAGTCACAAGGGGGCACCCGCTCAAACTCAGAGGAGGGAAATTTAATGGTGACACCAGGAAGTATTTCTTCACAGAAAAGGTAGTAGATCGCTGGAACAAGCTTCCAGTGCAGGTGATAAAGGCCGCCAGCATGCTTGACTGTAAGAATAAATGGGACATCCACGTGGGATCTCTATGAGGGTTGAGTTAAGGAACTAGGTCACTAGCACTCAGACTTAATGGGGTGGGTCATTAGAGTGGGCAGACTTGATGGGCTATAGCCCTTTTCTGCCGTCATCTTTCTATGTTTCTATGTTTCTACCGATCACCGGCAGAAGGGTGCCCAATCCCCCCTGCCGGAAGACATTCTCCCCTCCACACTCCCCCTGCGCTAACAGCCCCCAAACCTCCCCCCCACCAAACTAACCTTTAATTGTTGGCCAGACGGGTCTTGCCCGTCCAGCCAGCAGGCCCACCTCGTCGAAATGAGGCGGGTCTGCCCCTTCCCAGCCCATCCCACGAAGCCTATGGCCTGATTGGCCCAGGTTCTAGAAGCCTGGACCAATCAGGCCTTAGGCATAGCGGGTCCGCCCATCTCCACTAAACCTAAGGCCTGATTGGTCCAGGTTTCTAGAGCCTGGGCCAATCAGGCCTTAGGCATTGCAGGATGGGCCGGAAAGGGGCGGGCCTGCCTCATTTTGACAAGGCAGGCCTGCCGGCTGGATGGGCAAGACCCGTCTGACCAACAATTAAAGGTTAGTTTGGTGGGGGGTAGGTTTGGGGGCTATTAGCGCGGGAGGGGTGGCGTCTTCCGGCAGGAGGGATTGGGCACCCTCCTGCCTGTGATCGGTAGTGTCGGGGGGGGCATCTTCTGGCAGGGGGGGTTTGGGCACCCTCCTGCCAGTGATCGGTAGTGTTGGGGGGGGGGCATCTTCCGGTAGGAGGGTTTGGGCACCCTCCTGCCGGCAATCGTACAGGCGGCCACTATACTTATCGCGGCAGGGAGATCCCTTGCCGCGATAAGTGTAGCGGCCGCGTCTACTCTAACCTAATTCTGTAACCGGCGTCTGTAATATGGACGCCGGTTACAGAATCGGGGTTTAGTGTAGGCCCGATTCTGTATAGGACGCCTCTCCTGGGCCGTCCTATACAGAATCCGGGCCTAAATGTCTTTGAAGTGTGTGACATTGTTTTCTGTATGATGAATGGATGAGTATATACAGTACTTTAAAATTAGCCAAGTACTACTCTGAGAACATTATCAATTGGATAAAATACTCATTGGCAAGGAACTCACATCCCTTGTGGCATGGATTGTGGACTGCTACCAACTCTAATTGAGTGAAATCAAATACCATATATCAGATAAGAAATCCCCACACCTGAGGTTGCACAACAATACTCTCATTTGAAACCAATAGCAGAGCACCTGCAGCCAGTGGATCTGAAGGCGAAGATCCTAATCTTACTAGGAAGAGATATACCAGCCCTGGTCAGAGTTCCTGGGACAAGAGCAGGTCTAGCTTATGCTCCATATGCCTACCGACTCACCCTTTGATGGGTGATAGTAAATAATGTCTGCCTCAATTAACTGAGGAAACCAAATGTAGATGTGCATTTTGGCCAATGTTCGCACCACCTTGTTCAAGTCTTGTCAGAACCATTTGCAAGCAAAATAAGTTTATAGCTGGGAAGAACCAGAACCTAGCTCAATCATCTATCAGAATACTTCATCACCAGATCCAGAAGACCATCTGGGAGATACAGTGTTCCATTCACCAAGGATAATGACAAAACAACTCTTTCAGTTGAGGATAGAGTTCCTAAAAATTATGGACAAGGAATTCTCCAGAGATTAGTCCAACAGTTGGGTGGCTCCTCTACCCTTTTGGACACCCAGAAAACTACTTCCCAACAACAGAGAGCAAGCATTATCTCAACTTACTTCACTGCAAAAGACCCTGTGAAAGAAACCAGAAACAAAACAGTACTTCATAACGTTCATGCAGAACCAGCTTCACCATTGAAAATAATGAAGAATGCTGGTATTTACTATCCACAAAAGCCAGGCCAGATCAGGATTGTGTTCAACTCCAGTGCTCAATTCCAAGGAGTCTCCATCAACAATGTGCTGATTTCTGGAACTGACATGATCAACAGCTTACTAGGAGTCCTGATTCATTTCAGGAAAGAACCTATTGCCAACAAAGCAGACATTCAGCAAAGGTTCTATTGCTTTCTGGTACATCTAGACTACAGAAAATACTTGAGATTCTTGTTGTACCATAACCATGACCTCAGTCAAGAGGTTGTAGAATACAGGATGAAAGTTTATTGTGGCAATGCTGTGCTGGTTCTTGTGAAGCTCAGCCATTGATGTTTCTGAACCTGCAGCTGTACTGCCATAAGCTTCATTGTTGGGTCACAACAAGAGGAAAAATTTCATACGTTTCATCATGGCAGATGAGGAAGTCATGTCTGTGAGGGTACACAGCATGGCTAATTGTTTCACCACCGTATGCTTACCATAACATCTCAAGAGTTTCATTACCACCCTTTCCAAGTTTAACACAAAATTCAATCACACATCTCTGGTATAGTCTTACAGATACGTTGTCCTCATTTGCCATGATGAAATGTATGAATTTCTTCCTCTCGCTTTGATCCAACAAAGAAAACTATGGCTGTCCAACTGCAGGTTCAAAAATGTTGATGTATGAGCTTCTCATGAATCAGCACAGTGTTGCCACGTCTACTTCTTGGAAAGAAAAACAGAGGCAGTCTCATCACTTTTCAACCAGCCCTCATACAATAAAGGATTTTGTTGTTTTCAAAAATACATTTTCTGAGGTTCTTTGTGTGTAATTATTAAAAACCCTCCCCCTCCTTTGCTAACGTGTAGCGTGGGTTTTATCGCCGGCAGTGGCGGTAACTGCTCCGACACTCATAGAATTCCTATGATCTTCGGAGCAGTTACCGCCAATGCTGGCGTTAAAACCCGCGCTACACGTTAGTAACGGAGAGGGACTATGATGTATACTTCTTCACTAACTAATTTTCACCACTTTTTCCCCCTTATGTGTATACTTTTTGATTTCCTTAGAGGGTTAAGAATTTTTTTATTTTTTTTGCCTTTGGGCTTCTATTTGTGACTATCACTATCTTCTAAGGTAACTACACAAAATCTTTTGAATATTATCTTCTGTTTTATTTTAGTTTTAACAATGTTATTTAAGGCGCTCCACAGAAAAAAATCAAACAAACAAGTATCTCAATTTTTGCTTTCTCAGCACTATAAGGTAACTAATTATCTTCAGGAAGTATTATAAAACTTGTTCTGGCTTGTCCTTTCATATACCTCTTAGGAATAGCTAATTCAGTTCATTGTGTCAGAATGAGAAACTAATGTATTTATTGGCAAAGCACCTAACAAATCTTTTCACCGTGGATAATTACCAGACTTTATATTTATGCTTATGAAGAAGGTAGCCCCCTTTTATTTATTATTATTATTATTAAAGCTGGCAAGCGCAAGTCAGTGCAGAAAATGCTCCAATGCCCATAGGAATCGAATAGGCGACGGAGCATTTGCTGCGTGGATTTCAACTGCACGGCTTTGTGAACGGTGGCTTAACTGTTTTTATTCTTTCAGTTTAGAATCTGCTGTGTTTTGGGCATACGCACAGATGACTGCAGTATTGCTAAGTATAAGGGATCATAGCCAAGGTATTGATGTATATAAGCAAATCATGAAGTAGGAGATCTCAAGGCTTTGGATCGCTTGACATTCTTAATGTATCATGCTGTAAACCTCAAAAATCAAATATAAACGGTAGTCTAATATAGGGGTAGGGAACTCCGGTCCTCGACAGCCGTTTTCCAGTCGGGTTTTCAGGATTTCCCCAATGAATATGTATTGCAAGCAGTGCATGCAAATAGATCTCATGCATATTCATTGAGGAAATCCTGAAAACCCGACTGGAATACGGCTCAAAGGACCAGAGTTCCCTACCCCTGGTCTAATATGATTGTAGTCTAATATGGTATTATAATAATGTTGACAAAAAAATCAATACAAAACAAGTTTGGATGAAAATAATCACCACTTTACACCAAAGATATCCAGAAAATAGCTCACCACATAGTGGTCTCAAATAGACACAGTCTCATAAATACACTTTAAAAGGTGGAGAAAAGACCTCAATGTCTTAAGGGGAATCAACAGAAGTCCCCTACAGACAATCTTGTCTCAACGTACAGTTGAGACAAGGTGACACATCCTTGTCTTGTTTTCATCTTCCTATTGATCTTTATTTGAAATGCACCATAAATGATATGTGAAGATTGTATGCAAAGGTTATTGATTAGAAGACTATTGGATGATTATACACTAGTGGAGTTCTTCCGACCAAGGATGTGTCTTCTTGTCTCAACTGTGTATTTATGAGACTGTAGGCTCCTTTTTCTAAGCTGCTTTAGGGCATTAATGTGCAGAATAGCACGCGCTGAATTGCTGCGCGTGCTAGACCTTCACACCAGCATTGAGCTGGCATTAGTTCTAGCTGCGTAGCATGTGGTGTAGCACGCTGTAATATCCTGTGTGCACTAAAAACGCTAGTGCACCTTAGTAAAAGGAGCCCTGTGTCTGTTTGAGACCACTATGTGGCGAGTTGTTTTCTGGATATCTTTGGTGTAAAGTGGTGATCATAATAATGTTACTACTATATATACCTACAGGCTGATGTTACCCTAAGAAATACTCCAATTCAATATACTGTATGTAAAGTCCCACAACAATAGAATCCAAAATAACAATTAATATGAACATTCAAATTCAAGGAGGAAAATATTTCAGTGGGACTAAATTTATTTAATAATGCTGTATGGACAGGGAATAGGAGAGAGTGTGGTGTAGTGGTTAGAGCTACAACCTTGACACCCAGAGGTTGTGGGTTCAAATCCCTCGCTGCTCCTTGTGACCCTGGACAAGTCACTTGCCCCAGGTACACTAGATAGAGTTTGAGCCCACTGGGACAGATAGGAAAATACGATAAAGTACCTGAATGTAAAGCACTTAGGATATAAGTTGTATATAAATAATAAATAAATGTAATCCCTGATCTAAATATGAAACCACAACAATTTTTTTAAATAGAGTGAAAAGCATTCGGGCAGTAAGTAGCTCTGATGAAGCAGTTCTGAAACGGATGTTCTATTAAACGTTGCTATCTGCCCGAGTCACTGCTGAAATTTAATATAAGTTCAAATTGATTTTTGCTCTAATGGATTGTGAAAGATTATGAATATGTATGAATAAGTAATATAACAAATAATGGACATTTTTTTTGAGGAGGCTTTTCTGATTGGTGAAGGGGTATTAAAATTCCCACAGAGTTCCATAGATAACTCGTGTGGGAACCCATTGAAATCTTTTCCTCCTTGAATCTGAACGCTCATATTCATTTTCATTTTGTATTCTATTGTTGTTGAACTTCAAATATATTGAACTGGAATATAATAATGTTAAAATAAATGCAATACCACTAATAATTATAAAAATGTATGAGAAATTTGTATCACTTGTCTGTCTACTTCATGAAGTTTATTATACCTGAAACAGGTAATCAAAAAATAAATTACCAGTTACCTCAGTGGAGACAATAAAACTAATGTGAAAAAAAAAAAAAATACAAACACCTGAGTAATCACACTCTTCCTTGTTAATTGAAAAAAATAGAACCATCATACATTAGGAGTAGCTGCTAAATCTTTTACATGGCATTGCTTCTTCATAAAAAGTAGCTATTGTTCCAGTCCACAATTGTTTCTAAAATAAGATTTCCAAATTGTGTACCTTTTTTTTTTTTGCTATATTTTATGTAAATAAAAAGAATGATTTTTATCTTTCCTGCGGACTGTCAATGAGCATCTATATTTGTAAAGAATCCCAGCATTAAACAGGGATTTGAATAAGAATCTGCTTCAGGAGAATTGCAATTTTCATAGACCCAGCCCACAATCATTCAGCTCAATCAAATGGAGGGGGGGGGGGGGGTAGAAACACTGGTAAATTAAAGGGGTAACTTTTCCCAAACCTTCCTGTAGAGTGCTGCCCAAAACAAGCACTTTTATAAAATGTACATGTTCCCAGTGGCGGCTGTAAATCCCAATATTAATCAATACAATGAAAATCTAACTCTTAGCACTTGGGGGCCTGATGCTATAAATGGTGTCTGGCCGATTTCCACGAGAAACTTAACAATTTAGAATTGGCTTAATTGGCATGATAACTGAAAATACCATTAAAAGCCAATTAGAAACAGTTAAAAATTGTTAATGTAAGTTCCGTGAGGAAATCAGTGAGGCCTACAAGAAAAGTAGGTATGGTTAGAGGTAGAGTTTGGGTGTGGAAAGCGTTAGGCTGCCTTCAACTCCTAACTCCCGCACACCTTAAAATTACCTATGTCCATCTTATCATTCTTTCTGCAAGAAACTCCCCAACTCCTATATGTCCTGTCTCTCTGTCCAATTAGCTCTTCTGAGTAAGGACCGTCTATTGCATGTTGATTGTGCAGTGCTGTGTACACTTTTCAGCGCTATAGAAATTATACATAGTAGTAGTAATATTTTAGGCCAAGAAAACCCTGATCTAATATACCAACACCTATGCCTACGGACGCCTAAATCTATTTAGGCACTGGTAAGCATGATTCTATAAATGATGCCTTGGTGCCATTTATAGAATCAGGCCCTTGCTGTTTTGTCATAAACCTTTTGGTTCTGATGATGGCTTCCAGCTAGACAATGGCAGAAAGCCTTTCCTCCAGACTTCTCAGTTGTTAAAATGAAGCATTACTACTTCTTGCCTTGCTCTGATATCACAATATACTGGATACCTTCTACCTGATGAAGTATATGCAGTAATGGTATTGACGTCAAATATTCTTGATGATCCTAGATTGCTTTCATAGGCTGCTATCATGTATTGCCAGAATTTTGTCCATATACTGCTTCAAAGTCAACTTCCATCATTAATCTTTTCCAGATCTGATATTTTAATTAGCTAGAATGCATTCCAGAACTTTGTTTTTATATGGAAACATGACAGCAGATAAAGGCCAAATGGCCCATCCAGCCTGTCCATGCACAGTATCCAGTATTCCCTCCTTTCCCTAAGAGATCCTAAGTGCCTGTCCCAAGCTTTCTTGAATTCAGACACAATCTTTGTCTCCTCCACCTCTACTGGGAGACTATTTCACGTACCTACCACCCTTTCAGTAAAAAATGTATTTCCTTAGATTACGGCTGAGTTTATTATCTCTTAACCTCATTCTATGCCATCTCACTCTAGAGGTTCCTTTCAATTGAAAGAGATTTGCCTCATGTGTATTTATGCCACATAGGTATTTAAACGTCTCTATCATATCTTCCCTCTCTTGTCTTTCCTCCAAAATATACATATTAAGATCTTTAAATCTGTCCCCGTAAGCCTTATGATGTATACCATCAACCATTTTTGTTGCCTTCTTCTGGACCTTCTCCATCCTGTTTATATCTTTTTGAAAGTGTAGACTCCAGATTGTACACAATATTCTAAATGAAGTTTTACCAGTCTTATATAGGGGCTTCAATACCTCCTTTTTCCTACTGACCATTTCTCTCCCTTTGCACCCTAGCATCCTTCTAGCTTTCACCATCATCTTTTCAACCTGTTTGACTACCTTAAGATCATCAAATACTATTACTCCCAAGTTCCGCTCCTCTTTCGTGCACAAAAGTTCTTCATCCTCTAAACTGCACCTTTCATAAGAACATAAGAATTGCAGTTTCTGTAGTCACTTGACTGGTCTTGAGAAGTCAAAAGATTCTCTGAGGGAGCTGTGCCGTGCTCATGAAACCATTCTTGAGTGAAATTACAACACTGACAAATCTATGACTGCTAGTTTTAAGAACAGAGATTTCTAGAAACAGAGGTTCTTCCTACTAGTATAGAACCTGGGTCTACCAGAGCTTACTAAAAGAAATAAAAATGTTATGAGCTACCTCTCATTTCTGTGTTAAATACCTAGAGAAGGGCTGATATATAGAATGATGCATAGATTTTTCTGTAGGAGTCTCAAACCTGACTGGCTTGATAAGAAATGACAATGTATGTTGGCGCTAGAGCTCAAAAAAGGGACCAGTCCAAATGTGTCTTTATTCTAAAGTAGCTCATCAGGTTCCAGTCTTATAACTCACAGGTAAAGTCCAATGAACCTCCAAATGGTTATTATTTTTGTAAGTACTATAATAGATCAGAGAGATACTAATGACTAATTAATCAAATGGTATTATGGGCTATTGAACTATTGAAGAGTTATGATTACATCAGTATTCCACAAGAGCACTTCTAATCATGCATAGTACAAAGACAGAAGGAAGAATGCTTGATTGTGAAAGAGTAAAAGGAATCTCTGTACTGTACAATGTGGCCATCCCTAGTGCCAGTATTGTTAGTTTCTGTCAATGGGGTGTTAGTAGTAGAACGTTAATGTGAATCTTTTTTTTTTTTTTTAATCCATTTTGTCTTCAGGCAGGAGCAGGAACTTGGGAAAAAGCTGATCATGAGAAGGGCAATTTAGGACATGAGAAGTTTAGAAGAAAGGCATTACTGCAATTCTAGAACAATGTGAGATTCTAAGAGAAGCAAGCACAACACCATGCTAGATGAAAGCGGCAAAATATAAACAAACAAACATGGAGATGGCGCAGAGGATCCATCAATACTTAGTTCAGCAACCCGATGTGTTTTGGCGGTCAACACCCGCATCAAGGGCAATTAGAATAATCTGGACAACACACTAGACCACCTACGCATGCCACACAAAGAAAAACATACTGTATGTGAGAATAAAATAAAAGCAAAATCATATTGAAATAATTAAAAAGAAAAAAAAACCCCAAGAACAATTAAATCAAACAAAACAAGGGTAGAAAGGGAAAGAAAACAAGAATACTAGTAACATACAGTATGTATGTGTATACGAGGGTGGTAAGAAAGCAATTTAAACAACATAGTCTCCGTAAAGGACTATACGAGTACATTTAGTCCAGCGAATTTCCAGTTTTCTTTGTAAACTATAGGTTTCCTATGATCTCGCTGGACTAAGTGTATTTGTATAGCCCTCAATGGAGACTATGTGGTTCATAATAATAATAATTTTTAAATAATCCAAAAACCGGCCTAAGTCAGTAACAGCATTTCTGTGGGACTCAGATAAGTTTTTCTCACTGCTTCAGTTTCATTTCTCTATATTGAAAGAGATTTGGAGTCCATTGGAGGAATTTGTCAAATAGCAGAATGATTGAATCCTTAATTCCTAGATTTTCTTAGAGTTCTACACACATCCAGGTAGGGAGGGAGGGAATAGGGTAATTTGTTTCATTGTAAGAATACAAGTGCTGTTATTCGATATATCTGAATGTATATTTGTTTGCACTTTTTATAAGTTTTGAAAATCAATCAATAAATTTTTTTTTAAAGAAAGACATTATTGTTTTATGATAAAATAATTTGTGGATTTGCTTATAAGCATTTTAAATTTCTCTTCACTCAAAAAAGCACTGTGTGGAAAATAACATATAACAGTTTTTCACAAAGACACGTATATTTGCAATAAAGACCAGACTTGATGATGTATGGGGGCGGACTCATTTCGGTAGTTATTTGGTGCTGGTCACATGAGCCGTCGGCCCGGGGTAAAAACTGTGAAACACCATTACAGTTCCCCCAGTACTGAGGTCTTGATCAATCACTATATACACAGTTAATTGTCCTTGAGGAAAGAAATTAATAAAGTCTTTTTGGCAATTGTTTTGTTCTCTTGATAGTTTTTGGGCAAACAATAGGTTTTGTATGTTTGGCCTTGTATTATGCCATTCAATCTATTAGTAGGTAACTGGTAAGATTTTCCCAAACTCTATTTTCATTAGTTAGCCCATAGGTGTCAGAACGGGGGGAACCACAGGGGCCGTGGCTCCCCAAAAAATTGCCGCTTACTCACTTAGTTTTATCCCTGGTGGTCCAGAGGTGCAATGGGCAGGAGCTCGCTGCTATTCTGGCCGGTCGCGGCTGGTTTCTTCAGCCTCTGAGCTTCAATGAGTGAGAGCGCTTTGGTGCTCCTGCTCAGCAGCTTCTTTGACTGGCTCCAGTGAATTCTCATGATTCGTGAGAGTTTATAGGAGCCAGTCAAAGAAGCCACTGAGCACCAAGCAAGAGTGTCAAAGTGCGCTCCAGCTCATTGCCGCTCAGCAGCAGAAGAAACCAGCTGCAACCGGCCGGGTTAGCAGCGAGCTCCTGCCCACTGCACCTCTAGACCACCAGGCCAGAGGAGGTAGGATGACGGAGCAGGGTGCAGAGCAAGTGTGTGAGGGAAGGGGGCTGGGAGCAGAGTCAAATGGGAGGGGGTCTGGGTGTAGAGTCTGATAGGGGAGGGGAGCAGAGTCTGACAGGGTACAGAGTGGGGGGGTGGCTGGGTGCAGAGTTAGGGGTGGTTGGATACAGAGTCTGATGGGGTGCAGAGTTTGATGGAGGTGGTGGCTGGATGCAGAGTCTGATGGGGTGGGGTGGCTGGGTGCAGAGTCTGATGGGAGGTGGTGGCTGGGTGCAGAGTCTGATGGGGTGGGGTGGCTGGGTGCAGAGTCTGATGGGCGGGCTGGGTGCAGAGTCTGATGGGGTGGCTGGGTGCAGAGTCTGATGGGGAGATGAGAGAGGGAGGGAAGGAAGGGGCTGGGTGCAGAGTATGACAGGGGGTGGCTAGGTGCAGAATCTAGGAAGGGGATGGATACAGGGTCTGACGGGGGAGGGAGGAAAGGGGGCTGGGTGCCAAGCCTGGCAGGGAGAGGCTGGGTACAGGGAGTTGGGAGTTGGGAAGGCAGGGAGGACAGATGCTCAGGGGGTTGGGAAAAACTGATACTGTACATAGTGGGAGAGGGTTGGGAAGGACAAATGCATGGGCTGGGGGGAGGTTAGGAAAGGAGGAAAAGAGAGATGCTGCACAGGTGGAGTAGTGCGAAGGGAGAGAAAGAAATGTTGTAGTGGGGGAGGGAAAAGGAACAGAGAATTGTTGGACAGAGGTGTGTGACGTGAGAGGGAAAACCAGGATCTCCCGTTTGAGGAACGGCTGTAAAAATTGCAGCTATACTCACTTGAGGAACGCAGAGAGAGGGGAGACATGATCGAGACGTTCAAATATCTCATGGGCCGTATCGAGGTGGAAGAGGATATCTTCTTTTTCAAAGGCCCCACGGCAACAAGAGGGCATCCGTGGAAAATCAGGGGCAGGAAACTACACGGTGACACCAGGAAATACTTCTTCACCAAAGTGTGGTTAATCGCTGGAATAATCTTCCACTACAGGTAATCGAGGCCAGCAGCATGCCTGATTTTAAGACAAAATGGGATCATCACATGGGATCTCTTCACAGAGAAAGGTAGGGGAGGGTTATTGACGTGGGCATACTTGATGGGCCGTGGCCCTTAGCTACCGTCTGTTTCTATATTTCTATGTTATATGGAGAAAGGAAGAAAGAGGAAGAATTGTTGGACATGATAATGGTGGAGAAGAGGGAGGGAGAAATGTTACACTGGGAGGGTGGAGAGATGTCAGACCACTGGAATGGGAAAGAGAAAGAGAGAGATGCCAGACCACAGAATAGAAGGGAAGGAGGGCAGAGAGAGAGATGCCAGACTGCAGAAAGGAGAGGAGAGAGATGTTAGACCTCAGGAAGAGGGAGGGAAGGAGAGAGAGATGCCAGACCATGGGAGAGGGGAGAGATTCCAGGCTATGAGAAGGAGAGGAGAGATGCCAGATCAGAGGGGGGAATGTGGAAGACAGAGATGTCTGACCATGTGAGAAGGATGAGATGGTACATAGGGATAGAGGGGAAGGGGATACTGAGGGAGGAGATGGTGCACAGTGATAGGTACGACAGGGAAGAGATAAGAAGAAATACTTCTTATAGATAGATGGGAGTAGGGAAGAAGAATGAGGGAGGAGATGGTACACATGGATAGATGGGAAGGGAAAGCATGGAAAAGTAGATTTTGAGAAAAAAGCAGAAAAACGGAAGAAAGTTGAATGTTAAAAGTCAATCCTAAAGACAGATGTATGACAGAAAGTGAAGGAGAGAAAAACAGCAAATGGATAAGATGGCCCTGGACAGGGCCGCCATCAGGGCAGTACTACTGACAGGGGGCCCGGGCTCCCCAGTGTTCTCCCCAGCGCTTTTCAGCGGGGCGCAACGCCCAGCAAATTTAGATGCCCGCCTGGCTGTCATCTGCCGAATCCTGCTGCCGCCACTGCTTAAAGCGCAGCCTGAAGAGCCGCCGAAAAACCCGCCGGACATTAAACAAAAAAAACCCCCAGCAAGCGACTCAAACTAGAGAATGACACGGTGGCGGTTACCTGCGGCTAGCCGCGTTTAGCCGCGGGTAACCCGCCGAAACGGGGAATGAAAACTAGCAGTGGCTGCGGGGATGGGGAAAAGGCCATTCACCGCCCCGTGGAGCGGTGAATGGTCTTGTCTCCGCAGTGAGGCATCAAGGATTGCGCGGTCCCCACAGCCCCCACCCGCCTGCCCAATCGATCCTAATGTTTAGCTAGCTCTCTCCCTTCTCCTCACCTTAGTTTGTAGGTTTTCTTTTTCGGCGACTCGCACGCTATCAAAGAGCCGCACATCTGCGGCTGCTCAGTGTTGAATCTTCTGCTCTGACGCAACCGGAAACAGGAAGTTGCAGCAGAGCAGAAGATTGAACACTGAGCAGCCGCGCGTGCGCGGCTCTTTGGGAAAGCATGCAGGTTGCCGAAAAAGAAAGCCTGCAAACTAAGGTGAGGAGAAGGGAGAGAGCTGGCTAAACACTAGGATCAATTGGGCAGGCGGGTGGGGGCTGCGGGGACCTTGCGATCGTGCCTGTTCCCGGCTCAAACTGGAAGGAGGGAGTGAAAGGGAAAAGGATTCTGGGCCAAGGAGATGAAGACGGAAAGAAAAACCCACAGCAGGAAAGAAAGGGAAGGACAGGCAGGTGAGCCAGATGCCAGAAGCAGGGGGGGGGGAAGAAAGAAGGAAAAAAGCTTGATGGGATTGAAAAGAAGAGACACACTGGTGTGGAAGAGGAAGATAGGGGAAATCTGGACACAGGAAGGTAACAGAAAGAGGGGAAATTATGTGCATGGGACATAGGGACAGAGACATAAAGGGGACATGCCATGGGGATGGTATATGGACACGGGGAGGGGGAGGCAATGGCAGATACATAGGGGAGACATTAGAAATGGGGAAAATAGGAGCACAGAAGCGAGATGGTTTGTGGGGATGGGACAGGGACCGAGCTCGCAGGCTCCAGTGGCTTGCACAAATTACATTGTAACGTGCCACGAAAATAAGAGGGTGGAAGGTAGATAGAAAGGCCATGTGAGAGGAGCTGAAGGGTGGTAGAAAGGAACAGATGGTAAAGGAGGGAGGGAAGGGTGGTGGTGGAAAGGAATAGAACAGACATTGAAGGAGGGTGGAGAGGAACAGATCCTAAAGGGAAATGTGGAAGACAGAGTGGGAAGAAGACAGATGCCAGACTATGGGGGAGCGGAGGGAAGAAGATGGGTGCTAGACCAATTGGAGGGGGTGAAGGGAGAGGCACAGTAACAGCAAATGGAAGACGCAGAGAGAAGATACACAGTGGATGGAAGGAATTGAATGAGACGATGTGGAAAGCAGAAACCAGACAACAAAGGTAGAAAAAAAAATTCTATGTATTTATTTTTTTTTTGCTTTAGGTTAAAGTAGTATATTAGTTGTGTTGATAAAAATTTATAAACAAAGCCCTGCCAGCTGAACATCTCTTTCTCTAGTTCAGCAGCAGGAACTTTGATTTATAAGAAAGGAATAAGCTAAATATTACAGTACTAAGGCTTATATGGATGCAGCGGGGACGGTGACGGGGCGGTGAATGGGATGGCAGTGGCGGTGATGGGGCGGTGAAAGGGATGGTGGTGACGGTGATGGGGCGGTGAAGGGAACGGCGGTGATGGGGCGGTGCAGAGGATGGTGGGCCGGGGACGGGGCGGTGACGGGGACAGATTTTTTCCCCGTGCTATTCTCTAACTCGAACCCGTCTTCCCTCCGAAACCGGAAGTTACGTCGGGGGGGGGGGGAGTAGAGAAGAGAAGCCGGCACGGACCATTAGAGCCCCGGAGCATGCGGGACATAGGCCAGCCACGGAGGGAAGCTTACTTGCTCTTGCTTACTTCGGGCCTTTCTCGCTGCCGGGTCCTGCCTACTTTCTGTTTCCGTGAAGGCAGGACCCGGCAACGAGAAAGGCCCGAAGTAAGCAAGAGCAGCAAGTTGTAAATTTCCCTCTGTCGCTCCCCTTTGGGAGATAGGTCAGCGACCAAGGGAAACTTGCAACTTGCCTTTGTCTGTAGCGAATCTGCTGGGTGTGTGAGACGGGGGGGAATGGGAGGAGTAATGCTGCTGCACCCAATTAAGCGGGATGGGGAAGAGAAATGCTGCTTCTGCTGTACCCAATTGGGGGAGAGAAAGAGAAATGCTGATGATACTGCTGTACCCAGTGGGGGGAGGGGGAAGAGAAATACTGCTGCACCCATTTGGGGAGAGAGAAGGAAGGGGGAAGAAGGAAGATCAGGAAAAGGAGGAAAGAGATGCAAAGACCATGGGAGGGAGGGAAAGGAGATACCATACCATGGAGTGGAAGAGAGAGATGTCAGGGCATATGGGGGGGGGGGAAGCAGGGCCAGATTAAAGGATAGGCCCAGTAGGAACAGGCCTAGGGCCTGAAATAGTCAGGGGGGGGGACCTGCCAGTGCTGTGCTTTGGGGCCTCACCCTTGCTGGATTCGCTGGCAGCAGCAGCAGCCTCATCATCATCCCGGGCGACCCCCAACTCGATCCAACCCTCCTATCTCTCCCTCCTTCCCTAATCAGTGACATGCCAGAGGGAATCACGGCAGTAGAAAGCCCTGAAGCAGCCTGCTTAGAGTAGAGTAGTGCTGTTTAGAGTCTCGTGATGGGAGGGAGGGAGAGATAGGAGGGTCGTGGGGGAGGGAGAGTAGCAGTCTGCCCCGGGTGTTCGACCTGGCGTCATGAACTTCTTCGGCTAGCATCAGCATTTACAATTCACTGCTGTTGCCAGCTTCAGGCCTTCCTCTCTGCCGGGTCCTGCCTACTTCTGTTTCCATGAAGGCAGTACCCGACAGAGAAGAAGGCCCGTAGCTGGCAACAGCAGCGAATTGTGAATGCTGGTGCCTGAAGAAGTTCATGACGCCAGGTCATGGGTGACAGAAAGGAGGAAAGGGAGCAGAGGGGGAGAGACTTGCTGCACCCAACTGGAGGGAGAAAGAAGATGAGGGAGGGAATGAAACGAGATGCCAGGGATTGGAGGGAAGGGAGGGAGGAAGATATGCCAGGGCATGGAGGGAAGGAGGAAAGTATGCCAGACCAAGGGAAAAGGAAGGGGGAAAGGAAGGAGGAGATGTCAGAGCATGGAGGGGGAGGGAGAGATGGAAGAAAAGGAAAGGAGTGAGATGCTAGAGAATCAGGGAAGGGAAGATACCAGACTGTGGGGTGCGAAGGAAAGAAAGGAGAAGAGAGAGATGCCAGAGCATAGGGGACGGGGTGGTGACAGAGAGAGAAAAATGGAGAGATGGCAGAGCTGAAATCAATCTTGTACAAAGGAAAAGAGAAGGGGCACAGGATAGACAGTTTATTGAAGGAGCATAAAAAGAGGGATGATGCCATATGGAACGGGGAGAGGGCAGACAGTGGATGGAAGGGGCTGATGCTGTATGGAAGACAGAGCGGACAGATGCTGGCTAGAAAGAAGAGTGAAGACAAGATGATTAAAGCAAAAATGACAAAAGGTAGAAAAAATTGTTTTGTTGCTTTACGTAGAATCAAGTAGTATTGTAGCTATTGATTAAAGTTTATAAATAGGAAATGGAAATAAGGCAATTTTGGGGGGACTAAACACCTTTCCTCAGGACAGGATACCATAACAGCAGGGTGCCCAAATGGTCGAGCGTGACCAGTAGATCGCAAAGGCAATGTGAGTCGATCGCGTTGCCTTGGCAATCTTTTTCTTCCTGCCTCCCTGAGCCAGGCCAGGTGCGTAGAAGCACCGGACTCACAAGACTTCACTTCCGACGTCAATTCTGACGTCAGAGAGGAAGTTCTGGGCCAACCAATCGCTGCCTGGCTGGCCTGGAACTTCCTCTCCGTCATTAGAATTGACATCAGAGGTGAAGTCTTGTGAGTCCGGCGCTTGTACATTCCTGGCCTGGCTCGTGGAAGCAGGGAGAAATCGGCATGGTGGCTTAAGGGGTAGGGAAAGAATCGGGGAAGTGGAGAAATTGGCGCGATGGCTTGGGGGGGGGCAGGGGGAGAGAGAAAGAAAGAGAGACAGAAAGAAAAGGGGAGGGGCAGAAAGAAAAAAATATTGGATTTATAGTCAGAAGAAGGAAGTGCAAACAGAGACTCATGAAATCACCAGTCAAAAAGGTAGGAAAAATGATTTAATTTTCAGTTTAGTGATCAAAATGTGTCTATTTAGAGAATTTATATCTGCAATAGCGGTTTTTAGCACAGGGAGCCTATGAGCATCGAGAGCAGCACAGGGCATTCAGTACATCTCCCTGCTCTAAAAACCGCTATTGCGATTTAGTAAAAAGGGAGGGGGTATATTTGTCTATTTTTGTATAGTTGTTCCTGAGGTGACATTGCATAGAATCGTCTGACTTGACCTCTTTGAAAACCCGCGGAATATAAATGATAATTAACATTTTCTCTGCATACAGTGTGCTTTGTGGTTTTTTAAAATTTTTTTATTGTTGGTAGATCATTTTGACTTGGTCATTTTAAAAGTAGCCCGCAAGCCCAAAAAGTGTGGGCACCCCTGCTGTAGAGCCATTTCTTGTATGACTGGATGAGCTATATTTATCTTTTTTTTAGTTGTTTAAATTCATGCAGAAATAAATGGCTAGATTGAACCTAATGACTTCATTAACGCCTGTCCCTTTTTTTAACTTCTAAACCATTTGAAAGAGGGCAAATACTTCTTAAATTTAGTAAAAATATTCTGGCATAAGTGTCAAACCTTAAAAAAGGAAGTCATATTGAGCATTGGAAAATAATAATAATAATTAACTAATAAAAATAGGGCTCCTTTTACTAAGTTACGATAGTGGCTTTAGCGTACGCCATGCGCACTAGATGCTAACGCCAGCATTGAGCTGGTGTTATTTTTCCCATGTAGAGCAGGGGTTTGTGCGCACTAGACATATGTTAGTTTAGAATAGATAGGTATAGATTAGTTTAGTTTAGTTTAGGTTAGGTTAGGGCCCTGCTGAAAGAGTCTACCTTGACGTGGTTGCAGGCTTACAAATCTTTTGGTCAAATAGTGCGGTGACAGAGAAAAGTATGTGTGTATTCGGCCCATGGAAGAAGGGGGGCTCGGGGGGGGGGGAAGGGGTGCGTGGGTGCCCAATAGGATTGCTCAGTAAGGGGCCCAGAAATTTCTTATGGCGGCCCTGGCCCTGGATATACTGTTAAGAGCACAGACAGCAGGACGTGCAGCCAGAGACTGGGAAAGATGGTTTGAAAACCAAAATTATCAGGCAATAAAGGTAGGGGGAAATGATTTTATTTTCAGTTTAGTGATTGAATTGTGTCAGTTTTGAGAAATTACATCTGCTGTCTATATTTTGTACTGTTCAGGAAGAAATCCATTGTTTCTATTTCTCTGGGGGTTGTACTGCATGCAGAGTCTTGCATCTTAGGGATTTGTTTGTATATATTAGTGCTTTTAGTTTGTGGTCCTGTATTTGCATAGGGGTTATCTATGTTCTGCATTTGTGCCCAAGGCCAGGTGTTCTGGTAGGAATGAATGTTGAGAAGCATAGAGTGTGCTTTGCATGGTTTAAATTTGTGGTTAAGCATTATGTAATAATGTTAATAAGATTATATTGTGTGTATATATGAAAAATGAATATAAAAAATAGTATTACAATTAATACTGTTATGGGGTGGGGGGTCTGGGGTGGAGCTTGGGTGGGTTGCAGGACCCTCCAAACAAAAAATTATTCCACTGCCTATGAGTCAGCCAACTGATCAGTTTCCAATTGTAAGAAGTCATCCTGTCTAGGCAGAACTTTTGTTATCAGTTAAGTATTTGCAGGCTATCTGGTTTACTTATTTGCAATAATCAGTTGTAAATTTTAAAAAAAGCAAGTCTTCCTTTTGTAGAAAGATTTATGGTCCACTAATCAGTTACATAAACAAATACGTGCCTGTTAGTTTTCTAGGGAAGACCATAATATCTCCTCCAGGTTCAGCTATCTTTGCCTACTTACATGAAACCAGACCCAGGCTAATGAGAAATACTTTTATTATGAAAATAGAAAAATATAATTCATAAGCCAGCAGCAATAACTAATTATTGTTCACAAAATATCCGATTACATATATGAAACTCAGTATATAATTATTACAACACACTTGCTAGATAAATAAGTAAAACTAATTCTTACACTCTATAATTTCTTATAATAATAATTCCTGATTAGCAGCAAACTAAATAAATCACTTATCACTACACGTGCTTTACAAATCCTTATCCTAAAGACAATAGGATTCTCTCTCTCTAACCCAGCTGAAAAGACATATAATTCCTTATCCTTACCATCCATTTAGGCTGTAGCACAGAATCAGGTGAAATGGAAGACATCTTCCCTCAGCTTAGCAGATATGGAGATCCTTCTGTTTAGGAGCGGTCCATCAGCAACTGGAGAAGCTGTAACTTAGGTTGGCAACCAAGGTTTCCTTTATGTGATGGAATCCAGAGGTATAAAAGTCTGGTTTCACTCTCTCTCAGGCAGAGAGTCACAAGAGGTAACTTTTCAGGTCTTAATTATTATAAGATGTGCAGAAAATCCAATGTTAAGATGTAAGCTCCCTCACATCCCAACACGGAATAAATTATAATTAGCACGTTTCACTGGGATCTCGTCAGATGACCTCACCAGACCAATCCAGAAACATAACTTAGATGAATAGCCTTTCTGTATAGAGTCTTGTACAGGCTGTGAGACAGAGGCGTCTTCATTAGATAAGAAGTACAGGAGCAATTCCTCCCCAAGATTCACACAGGCTAAGCATGGAGGCATAGCTGGATGTCCTTGACTAGAATACAATTCTGGTACATATCCAGAATGCATCAGGCAGAAACAGCAAAGATCTGTTCTTCTTTCTCTTCTTGCTAGGTTCAGGCTGGAATGATTTCTTGCAGACAATGGATCAGGCTTGATGATGTCAGAGAGGCCTAACCTTCAGGTGTGAATAAGGAAACACCCCTATACTTTATATGTTGGGCTGGTGTACTAAACTGTTTAATAGTGCATGGATATGAGAACAGCATATCTGCAGAGTCCACGGGCAAATTTTACATATAGACTTTACACTAATTTTCAAAATGTATGCAAACTTTTTCACTTTGCAAATGGTCTAAGGACAAAGTAGCGTCATACACCTGTGCTTTCTTTTTTAGATAATTTTTTTTTAACTTAAAAAATAAATCATTCATCCTATTAAAAATTAAAAAAAATATGCATGTAATTTCCGATGTCATCCCAACCCTGGCCCCGTGAAGACCTTCAGGGAATAAAATACCCTGAATAAGTACCTGAATGTATAACTGCTTAGACAACTTCAATTGATAAGTGGTATATAAATAATAATAAGCTTGAACTTGAACTTAATGTGGTCTAGGGTGTACAGCAAGCTAGTCCAGGTGCGGAGTGAGTCACCACATACGTTAAGGGCTTAGAAGAGAAGAGCCAGGCTCTTTATAAACACAGTTTATTTGCCTGTAAAATAACTTGTAACAAAAATAAATGTGAAGCTGCTTATTGTCTGAGTATCAACAGCTTTTGAAATGTATTTAGTGTTAAAAGCCACTTAGCAGTCATCATACAAGTTTAATGTTGTTCAAAACAGATAGCATTAGCCAAAGAGCTGTTTCACTGGAGAAAATAAAAGCATTTCATTACCAAACTCTCATTCTGTCCTTGCTGACTGTATTGTGTGGTAGTCTCATCCTGAGCCACAGCCTTTACATAAGTGTATGTTATCCTACAGAAAAAAAAACCTAAGGACAAGCGTTTAAAAATGCAAGCTTTGAGAACAAAAACAGTGGAAGTGTTTATTTTGTTATAGTTAAAAAGAATAGAGATTGAGATTTAAATGTTAACAGGTAAAATTGTGCTTAGAGTAGGATTTAAAATTGCTCATTCATGTAAAAAGTGTACACATACAGTTCCCCATGTAGGAGTTCATAAATAAGGAAACATGACCCAGTAGTGGATATATCAATTCTATTTCATTTGGCCTCAAACCCACCACTCCACCACTTCAGAAAAACTTTTTAGCAGGGAGAATTACGTGGCTCTTTATCATCGGCCCAATTAATTATATTCAAAGTTATTTATTATACTTTTAACAAATTATTTAATAATTTAAACTTAAAACTTCAAAAGTTCATCAGTTATATTCAAAAGTATTTTTAGACTTAGCTTTAGACTTAGCTTTAGTAAGTACAGCCAAGGAAGACATGACCCGACATGTTTTGCACCAAAGTGGAAGTAAAACCCAGAGATCTCTATCTGTCCTCTTCACTTCCATTACTTTCAGTGCACATAAAACCCGGATATCTCAGTCCGTCCTCCTTTTTCTAGAGCCATATGGTAACCCTAATAATAACCCTAATAACTCTAATAATAACCCTTTCTGATTCTCTACCCATACTGATTTGGAAGCCCTGTTTTTAACAAGCTCCTCTGGCTTAACTACTCATATCTAACATAAAACCAATTCTTCCAGGTTCCGAAGGCCCCCAGATCACTTTGCAGAGACAGAGAAAAATATTTGAAGCAGCCGACAACAGATGATGCTATGGGTGCTGTTAGAGACACTTCCCCTACACTGCTTATATACTGTATAGTTGGCATGATGGCAAATTGCCAACAAGTATTTAATGATACATGACTATAACCTGCACAGAGTGGTGGGTGCAGCTCTGGCTGCTTTGCTGGGCAAACTGGATGGATCATGTAGGCTTTTATCTGCATTCACACACAAATCCACTCATGTATTCTAATGTCTACCACCCTCATGTCCATATAATCCAAAACCTATGCATGTTTCACACACTTATATCTTTACACATGCCCATGCACAAAGTCAAACAAATCCACCTGCATATATCCTATTCCCACCCCAAATACTTATAGACCTCCACCTCACCTCCAACTTAAACATATACCGCCCAATATTCAGCACTATTTAACTGCTTGCCCTGGATTGGTAGCATGGAATGTTGCTACTCCTTGGGATTTGGCCAGGTACTGGGGACCTGGATTGGCCACCGTAAGACCGAGCTACTGGGCTTGATGGACCATTGATCTGACCCAGTAAAGCTATTCTTATGTGGCGCCTGCTTTTGATGACCTAAAATTACCGGCTGGTCTGGAGTGCCCATACTGTGAAAAGCGTATCTCAGGCATGTGTTTCTGGCTGTGGCTCATGATAAAATAAAAAAAACAATGATGTTCTTGACATATTTTGTTTACTTGTTTATGCCTCTTTCCATGGACTATTCTGCGTATGTGCTGATCACTACCACTAGCGATTGATCTCATGTAAATTTGACGACCCTCCATAAACCTCCTTGAACCTCATTTGTATGCACGGTTCTTCGAGAAGGACTCATCTTTGTGAATTCATTACATTTACAGCCGCAACAGTGGACCGTCGGATTTTACCAGTGATATTAGAGAATCCAGCCCTTTGTTTGTGAAGAAAATATCATCTGTGCATGACATTTTGCTACTGTGATGGCCAGAAAAAGCTAAATACACTTCACTGAGATGTAGTCATCTTTTTTTTTTTTTTTTGCAAAAAAAACTGGCCCATGAAGACATTCCCACATTCTACTTTCCACGGAATTCAAAATTAATGAGCTGCTTTATGAGATCTTTCATCCTAGCAGCTCATTAATTTTGAATTTAATTTTTTCTGCATTAATGCACACAATCTTGCTACGATTGTGAAGAATAAATTTTGTGAATTTAAGGGTTTTTCATACACTTATCTGCAAAATCCTATTTGCAGACATTTCTGCAGCTTAGTAGTGTCTTGCTGTACTGTTATTGAAGCTAACAAGACATGAGCTCTGGTACTGATGAGAAAATAGCTAATTTAATATGGGATGCTATAACAGATGACAAGTAAAAGCAGAAAGTATGGAGCAATGATATTTTAAAATTGCCTTTACTTTCAAATATGGGAAACCAAAAAGAAAAGGTGAGAACCACAATGACTGGTACATTATAGGTACCAAACTTTGGGTTCCTTTTATGAAGCCGTATTAGGCTTTTTTTTTTTATCACGGGCTGCGGCGGTCACAGAATTCCTAAGAGTGTCTGAGCTAATACCGCCACAGCAAGCAATAAAAAAAAGCCTAACGCGGCTTTGTAA
Source organism: Geotrypetes seraphini (assembly GCF_902459505.1). Taxonomy (NCBI): domain Eukaryota; kingdom Metazoa; phylum Chordata; class Amphibia; order Gymnophiona; family Dermophiidae; genus Geotrypetes; species Geotrypetes seraphini. The sequence goes on along the minus strand of NC_047086.1, from coordinate 304,305,995 downwards.
AAGGGATTGGGGGTGGGGGTTGGGTGGGTTGGAGGGTTTATAATGCAGACAGCACTTGATGATGAACAAGGCATTTTCTATATATGCCTTGCCAATGATATTTCATTCACCAGGAGAATAATTTTCAATAGTTATGTACATGGGTAAATGGCTTTTTATCTGAATAAAACCGGCAGACTAAGGGGCCTTTTTACTAAAATGCATTAAGAAATGGGCTAATGTGTTTTACTCCAGGCCTAAAATAGGGGGAGGGGGGGGGTCTTGTTTATTTTTGTAGGTCCCACACTGATTTTTCCAAACATGTTAATATGGGAACACTTACTAACTCCTATATAAGCTCTCACTTTGTCTACATTATCCAGATGTATTAGCTGGATAATGTTTCCATGCCACTCCCTGCCCGTAACAAGCCCCCTCCTGAAAAACAAACAAACAAATAGCATGACATTAGCGCGGGGCGGTTCAACCTAAGACTTGTGGGCCAGAATTAGGATGTCCAACCTAAGGTGTGTGGGGCAGAATTTTTTCTGGCCCTCGGAAGCTTGGCAATTCTTGTGGTCTTACAGTGGCATTCCTGCATCCTCACCATGACTCATCTCTATAAGCTTGAGCCATTTGGCATTGGATGTTAGAGTTGGTCTTGCACTATCAAATGTCTCAAGACTTGAAATCCGAAACTTCCTGCACCACACAGCTCAATCTTGCAGAGAACCATGTTGTAGTGGGAAAGAAGAACCTGCTGTTTGTTCTGTAGCTGAAGCCAGGTGAGGGGAACGAGACTAGGTGAAGACTGGGGGATACTTGAAAGTGAAAGATTAAGAACATAAGAGCAGCCTTACCGGGTCAGACCAGTGGTCCATCAAGCCCAGTAGCCCGTTCTCACGGTGGCCCATCCAGGTCACTAGTATCTGGCCAAAACCCAAGGTGTAGCAATATTCCATGCTACCGATACAGGGCAAGCAGTGGCTTCCCCCATGTCTTTCTCAATAACAGACTATGGACTTTTCCTTGGAACTTGTTCAAACCTTTCTTAAAACCAGCTACACTATCCGCTCTTACCACATCCTGTGGCAACGCATTCCAGAGCTTAACTATTCTCTGAGTGAAAAAAAATTCCCTCCTATTGGTTTTAAGAGTATTTCCCTGTAACTTTATCGAGTGTCCCCTAGTCTGTAATTTTTGACGGAGTGAAAAATCGAATCTGGGTGAAGATGGGCCCATGTGTGGGAGACAATGAAATGTCCTATTTTGCCACTATTTGGAAAAACCTGTGGCAACGTTTGACAGGGTTTGTTTTCAACCTCCAAATGTTTCAAAATATAAAATGTGGCCCCCTGAAAGAAAAATATTGGACAAGCCTGCATTAAGACATGCTGACAGACGAACTACCGCAAAACATTTCCATGTGATTTGTAACAAACCTTTTCTCATGCGCTAATCCTACTTTAGGGCTTAATGCATTTTAGTAAAAAGACCCCTAAATAATTTCTTACCCTATCCCTAGTTTAAAGCATATATGAGAATCTATGATATGCATAAACTCAGAATTACAGTAGGCGAGCTTGGAGGTGGGGTTAGGTGAGAGGAGAATAGGGATATAACTTTACATTTTTAAAGCTATGGGCTAGGTTTACAAAATGAGCTGCTGTGTTAGTATGTTTCTACATTTATAATCTGTTTTTGTTTTTTTTACCAAAGCGGCTCACAATTCACATGTACAGCTTAAAATACATATCTTATGAGACCAAGGGCTCCTTTTACAAAGGTGTGCTAGTGTTTTTAGCGCGCACACAAAATTACCGTACGCTTCTAGAATAACACCAGCTCAATGCTGGCATTAAGGTCTAGCGCACGCGGCAATTTAGCACACGCTATTCTGCGTGTTAAGGCCCTAATGCACCTTTGTAAAAGGAGCCCCAAGTACATTACAGGTAAAAAGCAGAGGTCAAAGATACAAAAACTATCACATGAGGGTCTTAATGATAGTAACATAATCATCGTTGAGAAGTAGAGAGCTAACTGAAAAATGCCTTTGCAAAAAGGTAAGTTTTGAGCAATTTTCTGAATTGTAGCAAGTTATCACAAAACCTCAGAGCGCCAGTCATGGCGTTCCACAGAACGGGCCCAGCCATAGAAAAGCTGGATTTTTTTAGTTTGCACATATCAAACACTGTTCAATTTCCCTGTGTCAAGCAACATTCAATTTTCAGATCTCAGTGCCCTGGATGATTTGTACCTTAGCAGGCATTTAGCCAGATTATCTGGCAGATTATTGTAAACGCCTTGTTGAACAAGTTTTAAGATTTTAAATTGAACGCGAAAGGATACTGGTGACTACTGTAATTTTAAGAGGGGAGAAATATGCTCACAGCGAGATACTCCCATCAACATCCATGCTGCTGAGTTTTGTACAAGCATTGATTAATACATAGTTATATACCAGAGGCCCCATGGCATGCAGTGGAATTTATTTATAAAAATGTGCATTAACAGTGTTGGCATGTTTTAAGCCAGCAGTGCACTTTAATACATATAGTAGGGGGATAAGGACTCACAAAAATACTTAGGGATAATGTTCCCTATGATCTGCCCTCTAACTGCATTGCTGCCAGTAGGGGGTGGTGTTTCAATATGATTTTCAATCAATAGAGAGAAAGAGGCCCACTGGAGTCCTGCAGAATTTGCCTGTCTCTCGCTAATGAAAATGTGATAGTGAAACAGCACCATCACTGACAGAAATGCATGTGGAGGAGTCCTGCACAGTTTAAAGGGAATATTGCTTAGGGGATGTTGCATACATGTGGAACATGGTTTCATGGGCTGATGAGATCAAAGAGGAAAATTTTGGTTTCTGTGAGAAATGACATGTCTGGCACACAGATTGGTAATGTTAAAACTCGTATCTCTCATAAACCCTGAGGAAGCCACTTGCTAGCGGCAAAACAGGTTCCCATTGGATGCGATACACGGGGCTCAAAGCGGCGGTACCCCATGCCGCTTTACTAGCTAATGTCAAGCTGAAAGATAAGTGTTTTGCTAAGGCTTTAAAGTTTTTTACATGTTATATTGCCTTTTGCACAGCTACTTTGCACAATTTTGCATTTTTGCACTAATATTATTGCTATTTGCACAGTTTTGAATTTAAAAGCTAAAAAAAGTTAAAAATAAGCTTAAATATCAAAATCTAAATTATTGAGTAGTGAAGTTATATATTTATTACTGAATGACAGAGTAAGTCAAGTTAATATATGAAGGTTTTGGATCAATGAAAGAAACTCTAGCCACAATTCCTTATATGGATGATAGTATTATGATCCTTGGAGTGGCAATTCTGAGATTTTTTCCTTCATTTTGGTAGTAATTAAATCATTTATTTATATGGTTTTTTTTCTTTCTCTATTTTGATTAACCTTTTGTGGATCTGTTTACTTGTAGTTAATTTTTATTTTCTATTATCTTTTTGGTTGATAAAAGAAACAAACACAGCACCTACCTACATTAAAGCATAGTGGTGGCAGCAATACCACATTTATAAGAATGCTTTGCAGAAGAGGAGACAGGAAAGCTAATGGAGATGACGGGAAAGATACATGAGTTAATAGTGGAATACCCCAAGGATCTCTCCTGTGGCCTGTACCATCTAATGAGAATATCTAGGGAAAGAAGCAATGAGTGAAGTGACCAAATTTGCAGGTGACACAAAATTATTCAAAGTTGTAATAGCAGAGGATTGTGAGGAATTGCATACAAATTTTGTAAGATTAGGAAAATGAGAATTTTAAAAGGCAGATGAAATTTAATATGGACAAGGGCAAAGTGTTGACAAAAAAATATATAATAGCTCCGCCCCCTTTAACTTGATTGGTTAACTCTGAGTTTATACCTTCTTTTTAAACCCTGCCCACAACGCCGAGCCGCCATTCTTTTTCATAGAATCTATAGAGCAACGTTTTGTGTCACATGTAAGTAACGAGATGTTATTCCTTCTTGTAATAATATAGAGATGAATGGTATTATACCTACATGTTCATTTGATCTTCAGTTCTAGAGACTTCCCCTGATGCAGCGACAGCGAAACAGGGCCTGTCGGGGGTCTTAATGGACGAAGATTACTGTGACATTTCTATATAATCCAACTGGATTCTTGTCTCACCTGGAGAATTGAGACGTTGAGAGATAAGTTTTTTCTTACTACTAGTTCTTTTTTGATTTCGATTAATAGTTATTAAACTAGTAGCATGTAGTGGAGTTTTTCTGACCCGGGATGTTTTCTCCTATGCTGCTTTAAGTTGTATACGGCAGACATAGAGACCTCTTGATGAGGAAACTGAGGTCTTTTCTCCAAATAACTACATTGTCTTATCTCTAGACTATTCTTCTCCATAGTAGTGAGCATTTATTGGAATACTTTTTGGCAAGGGCAAAGTGTTTCACGTGGAAGGAAATGATCCCAACCACAGGTACAAAATGCTGGGTTTGGAGTTAGGAATCATCACCCATGAAAAAAGATCTTGGGTTCATTGAGGTCATATGTTAAAAATTTTTTTCCTTGAATGTTGCAGCTGCCAATAAAGCAGATATGTCAGGAATTATTCAAATAGGAATGGAGGCCCGTAATTCAACCACATCTTGAGTATTGTGTATAATTCTGTTCATCTCATTTTAAAAAGGATATTCACTTCTCCCTCTGTATTTGCGGGGGATGCAGGCGGACCATAGGCGCGAATATGGAAAAACCGCAAATAACTTTTTTAATGTTATTCGTGTTTTTTAGAAAAAGCCTTCGTTTTTATTATTGAAACCGCAAATAACTTTTCTACTGGGCTTGGAGCAGCAAGCAGCGATTTCTGGGCTTGGATTAGGCAGTGCACACTGGGTAGCATGGAAGCAGTGAATTTGTGGGAGAAAGAATGGAAGCAGTGAATTTGTGGGAGAAAGCATGGAAGCAGTGATTTTCAGAGTGAACGGTAAGCAATAAACTTTTTTTATTGGTACAGTAAAAGGAAAAATAACTTTAGTGATGATGTAATTTTTTGGGGTGGAGTAAGCATCCGAAAAATCACGAATAAGCAAATCTGCAGATACAGAAACTGCGAATATGGAGGGAGGAGTATAACGGAATTAGAAAGGATTCAGCAAATGGTGATAAAATAATAAAGGGCTTAGAGCTTTTTAGATTTGGAAAAGAGACTGATGGCCTCTTTTACAAAGCCGCGCTAATGGCTGCCACATGGCAACAGCTCCGAAGCCCTATAAATCTCTATGGGCTTCGGGGCCATTAGCGCAGCGTAGCCGCTAGCGCGGCTTTGTAAAAGAGGCCGTGAGTCAGAATATGAAAGAAGTTTATAAAATCATGAGTGGAGTGGAATGGTTAAAGAGGGACCAGTTGTTAATATTTCCAAACACTAAAACAAGGATATGATGTATGGAACTAACAGCCAATGGATTGAAAAGAAATCCTAGAAATTCACATAATTAAGCAATGGAATCAGTCATTGGATGTGGTCAAAACAGCTAGCATAAAAGAGTTTTGGACAAGTTCCTGGAAGAAAATTCTTTAAAAGAATAACATTTGCTGCCGGTCAACCAGAGAAAGCTATCACTTATCCCTTAAAATGAGCTATGAGTAATTGGATCTACATTGTGGTATTTGCTGGGTACTTGAGACCACTCTCTTGAGGCCACTCTCTGGGAGGAGATTGGGCTCAACAGACTTTGGTCTGACTCACACTGGCTTTTCTTATGTTCTTATAATGATGCATAATACAAGCAGATTCTGGAGGAGATCTTGTATCAGAGTGCTATAGACCTTGAATTAGGTAGAGGATTGACCTTTCTGCAGAACTATGGTTCTAAGAACAAAGTAAACACAGTAATAGAGTAGCTCAGCAGAAAGAATGTGAATGTCCTTGAGAGGCCTGCCAAAGCGTAGACATGAATCTAACAGATAATCTGTGAAAGGAGTTGAGCATTGTTGTCAACAGATAGATCTCCAGCCAACTTGAAAAAGCTTGAGCTATTCTGCCAAGAAAAATGGGCAATAACTGCACAATCCCACAGCCAGTAGACACTTACCCTAAATGACTCATGAGCGCTATTGCTGCAAATATGGCTTCCATTATGTTTTGAATCAAGAGGTCTGAAGACATATGCAAAGAAGACTTTTTGTCTTCTAATTCATATTAACGTTTTGAATATTTCTACAATTGTTCTTTTACATTGCAAATGTAGAATATGTTGCATAGAGCAGTGAAACAAATGTCTATGAATGGGTATATTTAGACAGCTGAAAATGACATCAATTAGACCTCTATGTAGCAATACTTGGACACCAGTATACTAATGTCAGTGATATGACGTTAATTATGCTTTAATCTAATAAAGACAAAGCCTCCCATTTTGGGTCAAACTGCTGCTGCTGATTAGCTGACATATGCAGTAACGCTTTTGTGTTTCGACAATAGCAACACCCCGTCAGAATTGTCAGCTGTGTATAGGACAGCTTCAGCATGTCTGAAACACTGCATAATGGTTTTTATTTCAATAAAGATATAGGGACATATCTCTCCATTTTGAGGATAATATTTGAAAAACGTTTTCACACATAAACCCTGTCGTACGCACGTAAAAGGGCTTTTATAATATTATCTCACTTGTAAAGGTATGGACAGTGACGATAATCGGGACTTTTACATGACTGTGGTGTAGGCACATTTGGAAGCTTGGCTTAGGTGGAACATACATTGACTCATAAAATAACCCACAACACAAAAAAACTGTACTGGCTAACTGTTAAAGTGAACTCAGCAAGTACCTAAATCACTCGCTAATGTGATTTACACTATCTGACACCTAAAGGAGAAAAAGACTTCAAGGGTGCAGGGCCACAAAGCTAAGTGGTTTACTTAACCATTTATTATATTTATTATAAAATATATATATTTATAAAATATTTAAAAGAACATTTCTTGCTGAACATTGAATATTATAGTGTAGTCAAATGCCAAGGGAGATTTTTTTTAATGACTAATGATAGCTCCAAGTTTGAGAGTAGGGCAAGAATATTTTTGAGCCCTTGAAGCAGGGGTAGGGAACTCCGGTCCTCGAGAGCCGTATTCCAGTCAGGTTTTCAGGATTTCCCCAATGAATATGCATTGAAAGCAGTGCATGCACATAGATCTCATGCATATTCATTGTGGAAATCCTGAAAACCCGACTGGAATACGGCTCTCGAGGACCGGAGTTCCCTACCCCTGCCTTGAAGTCTTTTTCTCCCTTGGGTATCAGACAGTGTAAACCACATTAGCGAGTTATTTCGGTACTTGCTGAGTTCAATTCAGTGGTTAACCAGTATATTTTTTGTGTTGTGGGTCATTTTTATTGACATTGAATCTAGTTGGTGTAGATTATAAAATATACACCTATGTGCATACTTCAACTGCATACGTGTAAACAAGATCCCAAGCTGGTGTGAATATTCATTGATGCCTTTTAGCCATGATTTCAGTTGCTTTTGTGATGCTTTCTCCAAAACACATAGAGGGGCATTTTCAATTGCGATGTCCTAAATCCAATTTTGGACATTTAATACAGTACCAAACATGGCCATTTTTGAACCAGAAAGACATCTTTCTTTTTGGTTTGAAAATTGCCATAGCCATTTTTGTGCTTAGTGTATCTTTCTTTAAGGATCATTTTTAAACAGAAAACATCCAACGGAGAAATGCAAAAAAACAAGCCATTGGGATATCTGGGGGCCAGCAGTCTTACTAGACTGGCCACACAGACATCCCAGTAGAGCAGCCTAGGGACACTGCAGTGAACTTCACATCAAATGTCCCAGGAACACATCACATCATAACCCACTTATATTGTACGGTGAGTCCTGCAGAAATAGCAGGAAAATGTAATGTACCCAATTGTGCACCACTACAATAGTCCTTATGCCTGCAGATGCTACCTCTATATGGGTTTAGTAGGTATTTTGTGGTTTTTGGAGTACTCACACTTTCCACCACAAGTGTAACAGTTAATGTGGGATGTGGGCCTTGATCTGATTTTCTGTAGTTCACTGCACCAACCACTAGGCAACTCCTAGGAGCTGCTCGCTGCTTTAAGAGAAATGGCCACTATATATGCAACTGTCATAGAGCCTGGTATGCACTGTCACTTTCACTTCTTAGGGAGGAAGGAACGGGGTCAGTGTCCGCTGGGGGGGGGGGGGGTCCTACCTTTGTCCCTATAGTGGTCATCTGGTTAGTTGGGGCACCTTTTTGGCACAGTCATTATTGAAACAGGCCTAGCCTAAACCATCCTATTTTATGCCCTGGACATTTTTGCAATGTTCTATTATCAAAGAAAAATGTGTACATCATAAGCCTACCCTAGTTCCACCCAAAACACAACCCCTTAAGAATTAGATGAATTGTTCAGGAACTTTCAGGCTATTGATCCTGGAACCCTCTCTGCTGCTGTCTCATCCCTCTCCTCAACTACCATATCACACAAGACAGTCAACGAAGCTGTCCTCTCCTATAATACCATTCTCTCCTCTGCTCTAGATACCCTTGCACATTCAATTTCATGCCCTGTTAGACATGCCAAACCCCAACCCTGGCTGTCCTCCCGCATCCACTACCTGCAATCCTCTGCCTATTCCACCGAATGTCTCTGGCTTAAATCCCATGCAAATGCCAACTTCATATACTTCAAATTCATTCTGGCATCACTCCAGTCTGCTCTCTCGCTGGCCAAACAAAACTACTATACCCACTTAACCACCTCTTTTAGCTCCAACCCTCACTGTCTCTTTACCATGCTAAACTCCCTACTCAAAGCACCTTTACCTCCTATCTCATCTTTAATTTCTTCCCACACTATGGGGTCCTTTTACTAAGGCTCTTTAGCACATGCTAAACGCTAATGTGTCCATTATAGTCTATGGACGCGTTAGCATTTAGCGTGAGTTACAATGGCTAGCGCACCTTAGTAAAAGACCCCTATGGCAGAATTCTTCTACAATAAGATCCTGAAGATTCACCACAAGCTCTCAACTAGGCTGCCTCCCCCTTCCTTCCCTCTACCTGGCCCTTCTGCTAACCTCCCCTCAATACTTGTCACCCTCTCCTCCTCCTCTGTAATCACTGGGGAGGAAACCAAACATCTCTCATCCTCCAAATCCACTACATTCTACTCTGATCCGATTCCCACTCACCTACTTGACACTATCTTGCCTGCTGTCATCCCTCTTAATTGTCGCATCCTTAACCTATTGCTCTCCACTGCAACTGCCCTTAATGCCTTCAAACATGCCATTTCAAACCTCTCCTCAAAAAACCCTCACTGGACCCCATGTGCTTCTCCAACTATTGCCCCATCTTCCTCTTCTTATCCAAGTTACTTGACTTTGCCGTTCACCACTGTTGCCTGGACTTCCTCTCCTCCCAAGCTAGCCTGGATCCACTTCAGTCAGGCTTTCTTCCGCTGCACTTCATGGAAACTGCCCTTACCAAAGTGACCTGTAGACCTGTTTCTGGCCAGATCCAAAGGCCTCTACTCTATCCTCATCCTTCTCGATCTATCTGACATATTTGATACTGTTGATCACTGCCTACTCCTTGTTAACTGTCCTAAATGGGTTTTCTTCCTATCTCTCCCACCGCACCTTTAGTGTATGCAATGGTGGTTCCTCCTCCACAGCCTTCCCCCTATCAATTGGTGTACTTCAAGGTTCTGTCAAGGTACTACTCCTTTTCTCAATCTACACTTGCTCACTTGGAGCGCTGATCTCCTCCCATGGCTTCCAGTATCACCTCTATGCTGATGACCCCCAGATTTACCTCTCCGCACCAGATATCTCTACTGAAACCCATACCCATATCCCAGAGTGTTGGCCTGCCTGTCTGACATTGCTACCTGGATGCCTCACTGCCATCTAAAATTGAACATGGCTAAATTGAACATCTTCCTGCCTAAACCTGCTTCCCTCGTTCTCTGTCTCTATGGTCAACACTCTCATTCTCCCTGTTTTGTCTGCTCACTATCTCAGGATCCTCTTTGGCTGTTTCACTGCCCAGATAAAACATATCACTAAAACCTGCCTCTTCTTCCTCTATAATATTACCAAAATACAACCCTTCCTTTCTGAGTATACTACCAAAACCCTTGTCCACATCGTCATCACCTTGCGCTTAGACTACTGCAACTTGCTACTCTCAGGCCTTCCACTTAGACATCTCACTCATAAGAACATAAGAATTGCAACTGCTGAGTCAGACCAGTGGTCCATCATGCCCAGCAGTCCACTCACATGGCGGCCCTCTGGTCTAAGACCAGCACCCTAACTGAGACTAGCCCTACCAGCTCACGTTCTTGTTCAACAGAAACTTGTCTAACTTTGTCTTGAATCCTTGGAGGGTGTTTTCCCCTATAACAGCCTCTGGAAGGGCGTTCCAGCTTTCTACCACTCTCTAATCTAATCTAATCTAAACCTTAAGTTTATATACCGCATCATCTCCATGAGAATGGAGCTCGACACGGTTTACAAGAACTTAAAATAGTGGGTAGAGAAGAAGAAAAAGGATTACATGAATTTATGTGTAGAAGGGGGGAGAGAAAGGGGGGAAGGATAGAGCTACAATTTGCTGAAAAGCCAGGTTTTCAGTTGTTTGCGGAATAACTGAAGGGAGCTCAGGTTCCGCAGCGGGGTGGTGAGGTCGTTCCAAAGACCTGTGATTTTGAAGAGAAGGGATTTTCCCAGTTTGCCTGAATAGTGGATGCCGCGTGGTGAAGAAGAACTTCCTTATGTTTGTAAGGAATCTATCCCCTTTCAACTTTAGAGAGTGCCCTCTTGTTCTCCCTACCTTGGAGTTGGTGAACAACCTGTCCTTATCTACTAAGTCTATCCCCTTCAGTACCTTGAATGTTTCGATCATGTCCCCTCTCAATCTCCTCTGTTCGAGAGAGAAGAGGCCCAGTTTCTCTAATCTTTCGCTGCACGGCAGCTCTTCCACAATAACCCTTAACCATCTTAGTCACTCTTCTCTGGACCCTTTCGAGTAGTACTGTGTCCTTCTTCAGGTACGGCAACCAGTGCTGGACGCAGTACTCCAGGTGAGGGCGTACCATGGCCCGGTACAGCGGCATGATAACCTTCTCTGATCTGTTCATGATCCCCTTCTTTATCATTCCTAGCATTCTGTTTGCCCTTTTTGCCGCCGCCGCACATTATGTGGATGGCTTCATCGACTTGTCGATCAGAACTCCCAAGTCCCTTTCCTGGGAGGTCTCTCCAAGTACCGCCCCGGACATCCTGTATTCGTGCATGAGATTTTTGTTACCGACATGCATCACTTTACACTTATCCACGTTGAACCTCATCTGCCATGTCAATGCCCATTCCTAGAGCTTGATTATGTCACGTTGCTGCACCATATACTTGGAACAAGCTGCCCAAATTCCAATGGTGGGCTCCGTCTCTGGCAGTGTTCAAGGTCCAGTTAAAAATCCCACCGCTTCGAGACTGCGTTCAACTCCCAACTCCTCTGACCTTGAGTTCTGCATCATTTATCCTATAGGTCATGTCTGTCTGGCCAAGTTAGATTGTAAGTTCTTCTGAGCAGGGACCATCTATTAAATGTCAAAATGTACAATACTGCATACATCTTTCAACTCTATATAAATGATAAATAGAGGTAGTAGTAACTGTGTAGAAAAACATCTTAAGTCAAGCAGGGTTATATATTCTCTCAGGGTTCCGCAGCTGGCATCATGTTTGTTGCAGGTTTCCATGTCTCGCTGTGAGACCTGGAAACTCACAAGTATCTTAAAATAAGTTTAAAGAATAGTGATTTGGACATTTTTGCAGAAAAACACACATCCATTTGGATGTTTTTCTGCTTCAAAAATGAGCCCCGTAGACATCTATTAGGTCGGTTTACAAATGAGAATTCTAATTCCATCTGCTAGTTTGCCCAGTTCCATGTGTATATTAGGCACATTTACAGCAGAACATGCATAGTGGTAATTCTTTTCAGGTCACCTAAAGTTAGGCACCAGAATAATCCATTAAAGCGCAAATTCTTATATCACCAATTATGTGCCTAATTGCCTTTATAGAATACTAGTGTAAGTTGTTATTTGTGTACCAACATTTGGGTGGGGATGCTTACATCACGTCAATGGCTGGTGTAATCACATGCATTACTGTCAGTAGTAGTATAATGGGTACACCTAATGTCAAAATGATTGACAGCTGTCAGAGATAAGGATCGACCAATCAGCGTTCACTTCTGGGTTAAGCCCCGCCCATTGTCCCACCTTAATCTCCACCCATGCCCCACCCCTCCCATAGGAATGAATGGTGGTAGCCCTGCCCATAGCCCCACCCCGCCCATGGCCCCGCTCCACTCATCACCTAAGCCCCGCCCCTCCCATAGGAATGAATGGTGGTAGCCCCGCCCATGGCCCCACCCCCACCCATGACCCCGCCCCTCAAGCCCCACCCCTCCCATTGCCCCGCCCCCTCATGTCCCGCCCCGGAAATGCACTTTTTGATGACATCACCGGAAATGGGGGCATGTTTAACCCCGGAAATACGCTTTCTGATTACATCACCGGAAATGGGAGTGCCTGCCCCTACCGGAAATGCGCTTTTCTGATGACATAGGCGGAAATAGGGTAAATGAAGCGATGGAAATGCGCTTTTCTGGCCACGTAGGCGGAAATAGGGTAAATGACGCGGCGGAAATGCGCTTTTCTGACCACGTAGGCGGAAATAGGGGAAACAGACTTAGTCAAAACCCCCCACCTGGAAATGATGTGGCCAGAAAAGAAGCGTCTTTATTTTAACAGTTTTTAGTTAAAAGACAGGGTTTAAGAGCTCACGGATAGAACAGATCACAAAACAAAAGGCATTCACAAAATCTTTCCTGCTTTTAAAACAGAGCAGGGGCAGAAACAAATGAGAAAAGGTTGCATTTGCTTTTAACACACTTTTCAGTAGGAATTCTGAGCTAATGGTTAATGGGCCAGCTCCCCTATTGTCATGATAACAGCTGATAAGCCCCTTGCAGCACCCCTCCCCTGATAAAGCCAAGGGGGAGAGAGGTGGAGGTGTGTTTAAACATGTCTGAACTTGTCCCGGCCCCCTACTGTTGTCTTAACAATCTGAAAAAAAACAAAAAACAAAAGCAGCTGTCACCTAACAGGGCTCTGTTAAAAAGGCAGAGCTATGAAGGAATCTTTATTGAAGCAAATTTATTATGATCCATACACGGCAGGAAGCTATGGAGGCATTAACCCTCTACTTCAAGCGGCTAAAAAGAGTGATATAACAGTCCGGAGAAAAGATGTGGTGGATTGGATCACCGGTCAAAACGCATACAATTTACACAGACCGGCTAGAATCCATTTTAAAAGAAATAAAACAATTGTGTCGGAAGTTGACAGACAGTGGCAAAGTGACTTAGTCGACATGTCAGCCTTTGCCCGTTATAACAACGGTTACAAATACATCTTAACGGTAATAGATATCCTGTCAAAATATGCATGGGTCGTTTCTTTAAAAACAAAAACCGGTCATGAAGTCACCGAAGCCTTTGAAACAATATTTAATTTAGGACGTACACCTGAAAAACTTCAAACAGACAAGGGTAAAGAATTTTTAAATAAGTCTCTGAAGAATTTATTAAAACAAAAAGGTGTTAGCCATTTTGTGACCCATAATGATGTTAAAGCAGCTGTAGTGGAAAGATTTAACAGGACTTTAAAATCCAAAATATGGAGATATTTTACAATCCTGTTAAAGCAGCTGTAGTGGAAAGATTTAACAGGACTTACAGCTCATTGGTTCATCCTTCTTGATAAAGTCAAGGGGGGAGAGGGAGGAGGTGTGTTTAAACCTGTCCCGGTCCCCCTGGTGTTGTCATAATGACGTATGTCTTAGATCTTTAACAGCTGTTAACATCAGAAATAAAAAGTTCTCACAGCTGTTAGCAACAGAAATAAAGGTTCTCAAGCCGTCAAGCAAAATGACTGTCACGAAGGCTAGTAGATTGAGTTACTTTCTTAAAGATCGTGATGTAGAAAAAGAGGGTTACCCAAAGACCGAAAAACTGTACGAATCAGACAAAGAAAATATGGATCCCTTTAACACGCAGGTAATTGAAAAAAGGCCTACCAAGAGGCCTCGTAACTTTCTTAAAGACTGTAATGCGGAGAAAGAGGGTTACTCACCGGCTGAAAAACCGATTGACGTGACGGCAGATACCGGGGAGCATACGCACGAATTAACAGATTCTGAAATACAAGAGTTTCCAGATGCTCAAAAGCTATATGATTCAGACACAGAAAATGAAGATGTAGGCTATGAACAACCAGAGGATAATACTTCAGATATTGAATTTTATGAAGCTGCTGCTGAAGCCGAAGCAACAGACATGTTGGAAAAGCCAGGATCTTCCACGGTAAGAGAGAGAGACACACACGCACTTTGTATTACCAGGGGTCGTTGAAGGGTTTATAAAGCTGAATGTGTTCATGTGTTTTAAAAAGGAAAATTTATTTCTGTATGTTTGTTTGTTTTTTTTGTAGGGAAGTGGCGGATCTTCACGATCACAGAAACCTGTGGACATGGTGTACATGCCGATGATAAATCTATCATGTTTGTGTTTTTTCTGCTCGTTTCAAAGAGAACCAGCGGTGAATGAGCGTAAACCTGAAGATTCTTGTGATTATGGACTGTGGACCGGCATAGGCCTTTCCAAAACACCAACAGAACTTAAATCAGTTATAAAGGTGGCTGTATACTGCATTCTAAATAAATGTCTGCAAGGCGTGAAGGATGAAGATTGTGGAGCCTGCTTAATACGTGCTGGTGGGCAAAAACACCACGATTGCTTGATATGGGGACATAAGGAAATACAGCAGAAACTCAAAAAAACTTGTGACATGCTATGCCTAGGACGTGTGGTAAATGTAGTCACTTTTGTAGGCTATAAAATGAAAATATTGATGCTTTGTAATGAAAGCATTAATATAATCATTGATTTAATCAGAGATATTAAGACCTCTATAAACGGGCCACGACTACTCAATAGATTGGTCAATTTCATGAGAGATGGTGCATATTGTGACCAAGCAGATGTAAGCCCGACCCAAGCTTTAGCTGAAATAAAAAACCCCAGGGTTAAACTAGAAACCCGGCAGAGAAAGTCCAGGATCTGGGAAGATGAAGGTGAGGAAGATAATAGGAATCACCACCAGGGGAGCTCTAGAGGTCCCTGGTCGTCAGCTGACACTGCTAGGTCAGGACACTCCCCAAGAGTAGAAAAGCCAACAGTGGCTTTCAAACAAGGCAACAGGTTAGGGAGGAAGTTTGTGCCTTGCCTCCCTAGGGTGCTTCCCAAGCCAAACAGGGTCAATGGTCCTGTCCCTATGGAATGGAGTGAAGTTGAGCCAGCAGAGGACTTGTCCAGGCTCAGGGAAGAGCCTATGGATTTTGAAGAAACCTGTGCTGCTGTGGAAGTTGATTACCCTGAAAGAATGCAGGTGGACTTAGCTTGTTGCCACAAACTGTGAGTGGAATTTACAGTGAAATGTTTGGGTAGTGTTTTGTTTTTTTTTGCCATATAACACACGAGTTGAGAATTACTGTGAAAAGCTTGGAGAGGCGGGGAGAGGTTTTGCTTCCAGCTGGGTGGGAATTTTGTAAAGCTGTTTTTTGCTTTAAAATTGCAAAACCTAGAGCTATCTCCTTCTTCCTGGCATTTGTCTCAAACCTGCCAGAGGCTTGTTTTTTTTCTTTGTTTGAAGCACTGTTGTTTTGCAAAGCAGTGCACTGGACTGTGTGTTGTGCTGCTACCCAAATGACTTGAAAGTTTTGGACTGACAAAGAGAAGCTGAGTTTTCAGCCTGAGTTTGTGTTGAACTTTATTTTTCCTTGTTTTGGACATGTTTTGGGACTGTTAGTTTGGCCATTGCCAGTGATATCATTGCTGATGAACGACTTACCTGTATATCGATCCAGAGTAAAGCTGAAAGATATTTTCAACCATTTGATTAAGTTTTTTTTTTGTTGTTTTGTATTTGAACTCCAATCCAGCCTGCAGGGTGACTCCGGTCCGGGTCACACGCAAAAAGTACTGTGTTTGTAGTCACCTGTATCTTGGCCTTGCCTGTGTTAGGCTAAAGTGGTGACCACAATATGTAGAGATTGTAAATGATTTAATCCGTGACACCAATTATAAATCATTCTTCAAAAGAAATGCTTTTTAAAACATGTTTTGTTTTTTTATTCTCGGGATTGTGGGAAATACAGTGTGTAACGGTATGTTTGTTTGTATAAAAGTTTAAACATTTTATTGTTGTAAAATAAAGATTTTCTTAAAAAAATTATAAAATGTGTGGTGTGTTTTAGAAATGTATTATCAGCCCAAACTAAAACAATAGAAGGTGTGACAGGTTATAAGGAACTAGGCTCTAGACACGTAGGGGTCGTTTTGGTATCTAAAATGACTAACCAAGACAAACAAGCTCTAGCAGAGGCCTTAGACATACAATAAAGCCTTTGTGAATGGATAACCTCTATAGAGGGGGGTGTAAGTGTATAAAATAAACTATGAGAAGACCAGCAAGCATTCTGGTTTTTGTGGGTGCTACACCGGACCCCGGATGCATCAACTGCTAACATGGTGAGTAGAAAAGGGGCCTTTATTTTTGGTTTTAGGGACATCATTTTTTCTTTCTCTGAATCTATCATTGCATTTAAAAACAGGAACGGGGATCTGATGGTAGAAATAAACTATCTCTTACCAGAAAAAGACAACAGATATTAAACAGTAAGTGACAAATGTATTATCTGGCACATATGTTGGTTTTTAAAAACAGCATCTACAAAACATTCTTTTTTTCGTTATGATTAGACCAAGAAACGGCTGGAGAGCCGACACCTTCTACATCGACAAGTTCTAACCAACAACCGGTTCCTTACCGGAAGCCAAAAGATAAACGAAATAGTAGGTATCCTGGTTTTGTAAGGAGACTAGGGTTAAAAGAAAATGTCATTACTTTTATAATGGTTGATCAAGAAAATATTAGGCAGTCAGATCCTCAAGGGTGGGGAAAAAGTATTAACGGTTATACTATGTTATAAATTGTAGATCGGGAAAATGTTAGAAAGTCGCAAGCAGATACCGTGAAGCCGACAGAAAAGTTTAACAGCACAGAAGCACAGCCGGACAGCACAGAAGAAGGAGAATGTTATGAAGTTGATAATTATTCTGATAGCAGCAAAGTGTCAGAGGATGGTTCAAATAAGGGTGCATTAGGTCCTTCTGAAGATTCAGAACCAATCAACTATGTCCAATTTGTGAAAAGATGGGATCGTAAACTGGACAAGTTTCATGGTGTGCTTTATTCAGAAGAATTTCGTTTCATTAATTTAGACAAGATAACATCATTAAGTGATGCTCAAAATGCTATATGCCAAGGCATTCAACATATCCTGGACGATGTTAGTAACAGAGTATCGCCCGGTGACTACGTACAAGTGCACCTACATTCGTCACTTTTTCACAACTCCTTGTTTTCTGGTAAATTAAATCCCGAATCGCTAGATGCTGATGATTTCTTAGACCAGGTTGCTAAACTCCTTCAAAGTCACAGAGAAATACAGGTCTGTGATTTATTCCGTGTTGTTGTACTTGTAATAAGAAACAAGGGTGGTGGGGGTCGTAGGGTGTTAAAATCTATACTGTTTAGCCAGATTTTGCAGAAAAAAAGGATGTATTTAATAGATTTGAATAACACAGGCAATAACCTGTGTTTTGCCGGTAGCCTTACAGCCCTTATATCCCCCGTAAAACTCACAGATGCTGAACTGTTAATAGGTGCTGAAAAGCTACATAATGATTTGGGGTGGTCGGTACATAAAAAAGTCATGCTCGATGATGTAGCAACCATAGAACAACATTTAAAGATAAATATAAGAGTTGTGTTTTATACAAACTCGTGGTGTTGCTTTAAAACATCAGACCAGCCCATTTATCCAAAAACGGTTTTCTTATTGCTACATGACGATCATTTCTACGGCATAACCGATGTCAAAAAATTCTATGGGGAGCGTAATTTCTGTACTTTTTGCCAGAAGCCCTATAGTCACGACCACTCCTGTACATTATGGTGCCGTCTTTGTTCGACACAGACATGTTTGAACAATGACGGTATACAGCAGAGGTGTCCTAATTGCAAGATGTGTTGTCGCTCTAAAGACTGTTTAGATAGACATATGCAGCTGGCGCAGAAAAAAAAAGTGGAGTGTTTATCTAAAACACTGTGTCTGAAATGTGAGTCCTATGTGAATGAAAAACATAAATGTAAGGGTAGGTTGTGTAAGCTATGCCGTGTACCCTTAAGCGGTGATGACATACACTTATGTTTTATGACACCCATCGATAAACTCAAAACATCTGAAAAGTATATTATTTACGATTGCGAATGTATGCAGGAAACGGGCTGGCACATTCCTAATTACATATATGCCGAGGACTTGTACGAAACAAGAAAATGGGAATTCAAGGGTCTTGAATGTATTTTTGCTTTTATACAGGTTTTTTGTGACAAAAAATTTAAAGACTATACCTTCATAGCCCATAATGCCAAAGGCTATGACGGGTATTTTGTTCTTAGCCAACTGTTAAAGGAAAAGATGGACACAGATCTGTTGGTTCAAGGTGGTAAGCTTTTACAAATCACAGTAGAACCTTTAGCTATTCGTTTCATAGACTCTCTAAATTTCCTTTCATTAAGAGATCCTTGGTGGGATCGCATTTGATATTACTGCCGTAGACTGTTTTCCAAATCTGCAAAGAGTTTGAGGGTGTCACATCTACAGGCCTCGCCTGTATCGTTCTGTGAAAACTATAATTATAGCTGTGCACTATAGCCTGTAGGACGTCTTGATAAGTAAAGGTATTATGGGCTGTAAAATATCTCCACATTTTGGATTTTAAAGTCCTGTTAAATCTTTCCACTACAGCTGCTTTAACATCATTATGGGTCACAAAATGGCTAACACCTTTTTGTTTTAATAAATTCTTCAGAGACTTATTTAAAAATTCTTTACCCTTGTCTGTTTGAAGTTTTTCAGGTGTACGTCCTAAATTAAATATTGTTTCAAAGGCTTCGGTGACTTCATGACCGGTTTTTGTTTTTAAAGAAACGACCCATGCATATTTTGACAGGATATCTATTACCGTTAAGATGTATTTGTAACCGTTGTTATAACGGGCAAAGGCTGACATGTCGACTAAGTCACTTTGCCACTGTCTGTCAACTTCCGACACAATTGTTTTATTTCTTTTAAAATGGATTCTAGCCGGTCTGTGTAAATTGTAAGCGTTTTGACCGGTGATCCAATCCACCACATCTTTTCTCCGGACTGTTATATCACTCTTTTTAGCCGCTTGAAGTAGAGGGTTAATGCCTCCATAGCTTCCTGCCGTGTATGGATCATAATAAATTTACTTCAATAAAGATTCCTTCATAGCTCTGCCTTTTTAACAGAACCCTGTTAGGTGACAGCTGCTTTTTTTTTTTTTTTCAGATTGTTAAGACAACAGTAGGGGGCCGGGACAAGTTCAGACATGTTTAAACACACCTCCACCTCTCTCCCCCTTGGCTTTATCAGGGGAGGGGTGCTGCAAGGGGCTTATCAGCTGTTACCATGACAATAGGGGAGCTGGCCCATTAACCATTAGCTCAGAATTCCTACTGAAAAGTGTGTTAAAAGCAAATGCAACCTTTTCTCGTTTGTTTCTGCCTCTGCTCTGTTTTAAAAGCAGGAAAGATTTTGTGAATGCCTTTTGTTTTGTGATCTGTTCTATCCGTGAGCTCTTAAACCCTGTCTTTTAACTAAAAACTGTTAAAATAAAGACGCTTCTTTTCTGGCCACATCATTTCCAGGTGGGGGGTTTTGACTAAGTCTGTTTCCCCTATTTCCGCCTACGTGGTCAGAAAAGCGCATTTCCGCCGCGTCATTTACCCTATTTCCGCCTACGTGGCCAGAAAAGCGCATTTCCGTCGCTTCATTTGCCCTATTTCCGCCTATGTCATCAGAAAAGCACATTTCCGGTAGGGGCAGGCACTCCCATTTCCGGTGATGTCATCAGAAAGCGTATTTCCGGGGTTAAACACGCCCCCATTTCCGGTGATGTCATCAAAAAGTGCATTTCCGGGGCGGGACATGAGGGGGCGGGGCAATGGGAGGGGTGGGGCTTGAGGGGTGGGGCCATGGGCGGGGCTACCACCATTCATTCCTATGGGAGGGGTGGGGCATGGGCAGAGACTAAGGTGGGACAATGGGCGGGGCTTAACCCGGAAGTGAATGCTGATTGGTCGATCCTTATCTCTGACAGCTGTCAATCATTTTGACATGAGGTGTACCCATTATACTACTGTCAGTATTCTTTAACTTTAGCGTGTAATTGCCCATGCCCCAATCATGTCCATAGTTCATTGTGTTCACAGGCTAAAGGATTTGCACACTAAGGGTAGAGAATACAGACTAAATGCATTTATGTGCGTAACTGCAAATCAGAGCCAAGTAATTACAATTCTTACAAATAATTTGTTAATGCCAATTAACAGCTATTTTGTGCAGCTCTAGGGTCCCAATCACCTCCTGCAATTACCAACTACTCCTAGCAAAATAGAAAAGGTTCTAAATATTCCTTAAGTACTTCTTAATATCTTAACAATATGTACCTTTTATTGTCATAACAATTCTTATGTAATCCGTCTTGAACCGCAAGGTAAAGGCAGAATATAAATCACTAATGTAATGTATTCTACAGCCTGTGCATGCAATTTTTCCCCATACTCTGTATAGGTCACCCAAATTTGGATACCCAAACTTGAGTGTGGATTACAGATATACTTGTAAGTGTGTGGTGCAGTGGTTAGAGCTACCACCTCAGCACCTTGAGGTGGTGGATTCAAATCCCATCCTTGTGATGCAGGGCAAGTGACTTACTCCCCCTTTTATGAAGCCATGTGATAAAAAAAAGCCTAACGTGGTTTCATAAAAGGGAGCCTTAATCCCCCCCCCATTGCTCCAGGTACATTAGAGTGTGAGCCCATCGGGACAGATAGGTAAAAATGCTTAGGATATAAGTGGTGTATAAATACTACAAATAAATAATTAATTAAGTATTAACAATGAATAATCAGTGCTAATTAGCACTCAGTTGGAGTTACAACATGTGCAGTATTTCTGTCCTGTGTCATAGCATGCGTTTCAAAAGGAGATATGGCCATGGGAGAGGCAGTAGGGGGTATCAGATTTGGAGGTGTCATAATTTTAAAAAGCAGTAGTGAAAATTTCATGTGAAAAATCAACAACTAGCTTTAAATTTTGAGTAATATGGGAAATTGTACAAAAATACATATATTACTGAAATATGTTTAAGTGCCTTGAAAATAGTTTTTACGTGTTTACATTGCATATTAACACCTTTTGTGCCTCAATTATCAATTTATCTTACTTAATCCCCCTTTTACAAAATCGAGATAGTGGTTTTTAGTGCAGGCCGGCGCACTGAATACTCTGCGCTGCTCCTAATGTCTATCTTTTTTGGCCATTCTCAAATATAAAAACGTCATATTAAAAGTCCCAGGCACAGATGTCATTTTAACTTACTTCTATTGTATGGTGAACCCTCCAAAATCCACCTAGAACTTACTGTACCTGCCTGTATACCACAACAATAGCCCTTATGCCTGCAGGTGTCATCTTTATATAGGTACCGTAGGTTTTGGAGGGCTCACCATACAATAGAAGCATTAATAGTAGTTGTAGTAGTAGTAAAGTGAAATCTGTGCCAGGGACTTTTAATATAAAATTCACTGCAGTCGCTAGAGTGCTCTCTCCACTCAAATGTCTGTGTTTACATCTGAAGCTGCTTGGGCTGAGAACTTTTCAGGCAGTCTGTTCCAGGCATATGGTGCAACAAGACAGAAGGGACAGCGTATGGAGTTGGTAGTAGAGATTAAAAAGACTTACCCAATGAATGGAGTTCCCATGGAGGAGCATAAAAAGAGATAAGAGAGGAGAGAGACTAAAGAGCTGCAAAGTGAATGCACTTGTAAATCAACTAGAGGCGTTTGAACTGTTTGAGGAATAACACACCCGACATGGCCATGTTTCGCCCACAAGCTACATCAGGGATATCAACTATAAACAAATAATTAATAATTCACAATTAACAAATAAATAAAAAAATAATTAAAACCAAATGAAATAAATAACATAAGATCAATTACATAAAATAATAAATTTACACCCTTGTAATTAAAATTACTTTCATGCATGGGACTATCAAATATATTTCTCAAAGCATGCTCATAAAAGGCAAACCTTTTTTGAATCTCATCCAGATTTATTTTGTTATAGCTTGCTTTGTGACTCAAAGAGGTTGTCTAATGAAACTGGTTTATTGCTTTCCAGGCTCATCCTACAAGAAGTGTTTTATAAAAGGGAAAAGCATTACTTACAAATTCTCTTTGGGTAAGAATTTTATGAAAAAGAATACACGAGAGAGCACAAAAAATATCTTTATATACACATGTGCATAGCCACAATCTTGTATATTTATTAATTCAGACCATGTCGTAACCACAATCTTGTATATTTATTGATATGTAGCTGTATACAAATAATGTATTTCCGGGCACCGTTAATATAAATCTTGCTTGAAGTATATACGGTATTCATGAAACCAATATTACAACCATAAGAAGTTATCTTACTGTTGTGATTAACTTCAACCTATTCAGTTCAATACTATTCATAGGTCCTCAGCGGGCCACCACATACTCAAATCTTTTCATTGTATGTGGCTTTACGCTCCAAATCCTCATCGGACCATATATTCATTTTTGGTTTTTTTTAAGTTTTTTAAGGTAAAGCTTATTCGAAATAAATTCAAAATATATGCTAAGAATACTTAGCTTAGCGTGTTCGACGTTAGTCAGGAGGGAACAGATGTCGCCAACATGTTTCGCCCGGTCAATCCCCAGGGCTTTATCAAGGCTCCCTCTCACCACTCGTTTAGCTCACTCCACCATTACGTCGGAACAGTAACTGTTCCGACGTAATGGTGGAGTGAGCTAAACGAGTGGTGAGAGGGAGCCTTGATAAAGCCCTGGGGATTGACCGGGCGAAACATGTTGGCGACATCTGTTCCCTCCTGACTAACGTCGAACACGCTAAGCTAAGTATTCTTAGCATATATTTTGAATTTATTTCGAATAAGCTTTACCTTAAAAAACTTAAAAAAAACCAAAAATGAATATATGGTCCGATGAGGATTTGGAGCGTAAAGCCACATACAATGAAAAGATTTGAGTATGTGGTGGCCCGCTGAGGACCTATGAATAGTATTGAACTGAATAGGTTGAAGTTAATCACAACAGTAAGATAACTTCTTATGGCTGTATACAAATAAGCACAAACATATTAAACCACTTGATTTGACAACAGTGTTGCTTCTGACATCTATACGAGCTCATATAGTTAATTCATTGTTTGTTTTTTATGAGCATACTTTGAGAAATATGTGATATTCCCGTGCATATAAATAATTTTAATTGCATGATTCTAAGTTTATTATTTTATGTAACTGATTGTATGCTATTTATTTCATTATTTATTTGTTAATTGTGAATTATTAATGATTTGTTTTTAGTTGATAACCCTGAAGCAGCCTGTAGGTGACCAAAATATAAGTTGCAAGAAAGTTAACTCCCTAGACTCCACCAAAAATATAGAAACCTCAAATCTAAATTTTTAAAATAAGGAGCACCCTCAGCGTGAGTTTGAAAGATTTAAAGAGCAACTCAAAGAGCAGCTCTGGTGCTTAGAATAGCAACTTATATTCTGGTGTCTTTTAAGGATATTTTGTTTTGGGGGTTTTGCTATAGCAGCCTGTAGGTGAAACATGGCCATATTGGATGTTTTATTCAATAGACCATACTTTTCTTCATCCTACATTTGACCTGCTTTGTGGTTTTTGGTGATCTATTAGGGCAGATCATTGATTCTGCTGGACTTTTCCTCAAATAGTGAGGGACAAAGAAGAGTGGGCAAATCCAGCATGCGGGAATGATGGCCAACACCATAGCTCTTTGTGCCTTTTGAAATAAAAGCATTAAGAATGTTTAAGTGCTAAATATTGCTGAATGCTGCAGGCTGAATATTGACCCCACTGTGCCTCAAAATGCCCCCTTTCTATATTGCAAGTACTTTAGCCACTATTTTACATGTACAGCTGTGTATTCAATGGTCTCCATTAAGAGATCAGTTTTAAGAAAGATTTGGACAAGTTCCTGGAGGAAAAGTCCATAGTCTGCTATTGACAAATACATGGGGGAAGCCATGCTTGTCCTGGATCGGTAGCATGGAATATTACTACTCCTTGGGATTTGGCCAGGTACTAGTGACCTGGATTGGCCACCGTGAGAACGGGCTACTGGGCTTGATGGACCATTGGTCTGACCTGGTAAAGCTATTCATAAGATCTGTTTAAACTTATTTTGCCCAAAAGTTTTCTGACTGCTTAGCAGGCTTATGTAACTATTAGGCAAGCTAATGGCTAGGCAAGCAGTGGTAGCAGCTTTGGGGAACACAGGGAGTGGCAATGAGCAGCTGCAATTAAAGCAAATGAAAAGATCCTGACAGACAATGCAAGAACCATCGGCATGTACTTTTACCCATGGGGAGGAATAATTTTCTAGTAGCAAATTTACTTGGATAATTACCAGTACCTGGAAGACCGAGCTTCACTCAGGCAAGTAGTGTTACCCCCCTCCCTTTTTGTTTTTTACAAAACCGTGATACGGTTTTTAGTGCTGGCCGTGGCGATAACAGCTCCTACACTCATAGGCATTCTACGAGCATTGGAGCTGTTGCAGCGGTGGCTGGCACTAAAAACCGCACTATGTTTTTTTGTAAAGGGGGGGGGTTAATGATGATGATGGTGTTCTTGTTTTAGTTTTATATGGTTGCTATTGCACTGAAGAGTTTAAGTTTTTATTGTTTTCTGGGTGATAACTAAAGGGTTGTTTATAGTTGAGTATGATAGGTGATTCTTTTTTGTTGTCGTACAGTTTGTGAAGAGTAGTAAGTAGAAGCCATAAATGTTTCACAGAATAATATACAGGTGTGTAATGGGTTTAGCTAGGATGTAGAGATTTTAAATGTTTTAAGAATGATGTGTAGGTTTGTAGGGTACCAACTAAACTTTGATGGAAGTATTTTCATACAATTTGTCCCTGTAGGCACGCTGGAAGGCATTGTAGTCCGTAGGCACGCTAGAAACACATCGGACGGTGAATGTTCTATTATGTTGTATAAGGATGCCTTTGAGACATACGGTAATCGCAGGATTCTCTTTTTGACCCTATTCATTGCAGAAATTTTCACATCCTTTTCCCCAGGTCTTGGGAAATTAAAAAAAAAAATCTTTTAAATTTTCCTTTTACTTTTTTATTATACTTTTAAAATTCTTACCCCCATTGTCCTTACCTTTCATGTTTACTTT
Source organism: Geotrypetes seraphini (assembly GCF_902459505.1). NCBI lineage: Eukaryota > Metazoa > Chordata > Amphibia > Gymnophiona > Dermophiidae > Geotrypetes > Geotrypetes seraphini. The sequence goes on along the minus strand of NC_047086.1, from coordinate 304,280,397 downwards.
ACTATGCTTATTGTAGTTCTCCCCACTTCCCATATGTATAAGTCTGTAATGTTTGTGCGTTTGTTGTAGTTACTAACTAGGACCCTGTTTTTAACTGTAAATCGCTTTGAATTTATGATATTGCGATACATCAAAATTTTAAATAAAACTTGAAACTTGAAAACTTGATCTTAGTGCAAACAGTTTTTGTACTGTTTGAAGTTGTTAGGGTTGTTGGCATGAGCAGTGGTGGTAAGCAGTCGAAGAGAACATTAAAATGTGGAGAGTTAAAAATGATAAAGTTTAAAAAATAATAAAATAAAACAGTGCTTCTGTGTAGGGTGTGCTTGTGTATAAAAATGGAGGCAGACAGCTCCTCTCTCTTAATCCCCCCCCCTCCTTTTGTGAAGCCGCATTAGCGTTTTTTATTGCCTGCTATAGTGGTAAAAGCTCCGACGCTCATAGAATTTCTATGAGCGTTGGAACATTTACCGCCACAGCCAGCGATAAAATACGCTATTGTGGCTTCATAAAAGGGGGGTTTAGTATGTTCTGTTAAATTTACATAGATGGCAGGCAACAGTTTGTATGATAGAACAATGATTATGTTGTGTTTTTGAGGCTTTTTAAATTGGAAACAAAGGGATGTAAGTGGTGGTTCCTGTAAACTGTGGGCTCCTTTTGTGAAGCCGTGTTAGCGTCTTTAGGGCGCATGACTTTTAATCATGCGCTAACCCCAGCGCTAGCCAAAAAACTACCACCTGCTCAAGAGGAGGCGGCAGTGGCTAGCGCGGCCAGCGGTTTAGCATGCGCTATTATGCGAGTTAAACCGCTAGCACTGCTTTGTAAAAGGAGCCCTGTATGTCGGCACACACTGTATGTGCTGTACGGTGGTGTTGTGTTATTATCCAAAGCTAGACAAATCATGGGTTGTATCCGTAGGAACTTCGTCAGCCGTAAGCCCGAGGTCATAATGCCTTTGTACAGATCCATGGTGAGACCCCATCTGGAATACTGTGTACAATTCTGGAGGCCACATTACCACAAAGATGTGCGGAGAGTTAAGTCAGTTCAGAGAATGGCCACCCGGATGGTCTCAGGACTCAAGGATCTCCCTTATGAGGAACGGCTGGATAAGTTGCAGCTATACTAACTCGAGGAACGCAGAGAGAGGGGGGGGGGACATGATCGAGACGTTCAAATATGTCACGGGCCGTATCGAGGTGGAGGAAGATATCTTTTTTCTTAAAGGTCCCACGGCAACAAGAGGACATCCGTTGAAACTCAGGGGTGGGAAATTTCATGGTAACACCAGAAAATATTTCTTCACCGAAAAAGTGGTTGATCGCTGGAATAGTCTTCCACTAGAGGTGTCAGATTTTAAGAAAAAATGGGATTGGCACGTGGGATCTCTTCACGGAAGGAGTTAGGGGTGGGACATTGGTATGGGCAGACTAGATGGGCCGTGGCCCTTTTCTGCCGTCAGTTTCTATGTTTCTATGTTTCTAAATATTTTAAATAAATAAAAATAAAGTAATCTGCCTAAAACCTAGGCAGCTTACAATAAAACATTCATAATCACTTTAAACAAACTAACATTAAAACTAATAGAACATGACACACATCAAAAACATTTTGCAGTGTTGGAAGGACTTATCAAAAGTGGAATATATGGTATGGTGGAACACAGTTTGTATAACCATCAAATTTGAAAGCGCCATTGCGGAAAAACATAAGTCTACTAATTCATTTCTCAAAATATGGAGGCCTGTACAAACTTACTGTACTTCAGACCATTGACATAATGTATATTAGATCGCTTAGGGCTCCTTTTACAAAGGCGCGCTAGGGCCTTAACACGTGGAATAGCACGCGCTAAATTGCCATGCATGCTAGCCACTATGCCTCCTTTTGAGCAGGCAGTAGATTTTCGGCTAGTGTGCACTATAGCGCGCGCTCATCTGGTGCTTGCACTAAAACCGCTAGTGCACCTTCATAAAAGGAGCCCTTAATCTATGCAATGCTGTGATGCTCATTGAGAACTTCTTCCTTGCTTTGCATGTGCATCGTCAAATAAAATATGTGTACTGAACTGTTATATTTATTTGACATGAGGTACCTAGTTGTATTGTTCATGTTATTCTCCTCATATATTCTGTTTGGCTTGTACAACTGGAACGTATCATGTCATAATTTGTTGGGGTTTTTTTCCTCTTCATATGTTATTATTATAAATCTTTATATGTTATTATTATAAATCTAATTAAAAAAAGAAATAAAAGCATCAAGAACCTCCAAGATAGAGAAAAAAAACATGACTTACATCAACCCTATGCTGCAATGCTGTAATAATAGTACAGGAAGCTCTTCAAGTTCATAGATCTGTTCAATAGACTGACTAGACAAAAAAAAAAAAATAGGTATTAAACAATTTCCTAAACCTCAATATATTGTCACATAAATGTGACTTTCCAGGCATAGCATTCTACATAACTGAACCTGCCGCTGAAAAGGAGGACTTTGCTGTATCTTTGCATCTTCCCGCATCTAACAGCATTTGGCCTTCAGATCTTAGGGTCAGTTTTACAAAGCCGTGCAGCAACAGCCCCGGAGCCCTTTAAATCTCTATGGGCTTCGGGGTCATTACCTCACTGCAGCCGCTAGCACGGCTTTGTAAAACAGGTCCTTAGTGTGCATCCTGGATGATTCATACATAAGATTTCATTAAAGTATATGGTACCCGTGTGGGTACCCACTGAAATCTTTTACTCTTTAAATTTGAATTAAATTCGTTTTCATTTGGGATTCTATTGTTGGGGAACTTTAAATATTGGATTGGAGTATTTCTTGGGGTAAAGTCAGCCTGTAGGTATATATATTAAAGTATTTGGGCATTTCTGTTTTCATTTCTCGAATACGTGCCAAGTTTAACTTCATGGGGTTCCCAGTTCAATTTTTGTGATTCTTTGCTCTGTATTTGGTGAAAGTTTGTCAGTATGATAGTAATGACAATTGGGAGATTTGAAGGGGAGGTAGGGAAGAGGAGGGCCCCTCTTATTTTCTGACCTGGGCTCCAGCATGTCTTAACATCAGCCCTGACCCTTGATGTAGCTGATGGGGATCTCCAGCAGCCAGAATTCCCCTCTGCCAAGTTCTACTGTGTGCAGCAGCATCTTTGAGTCACTGACAAGTACGCATGCATGGGGTGCTGACACTGGAGACTCAGGAACATTGCTGCTGCTTTTGAAGCTTGATAAAGGGGAGTTCTGGCCACCTTCAGAAGAAGTCTTCAGCTGACAGAGCTTGGGGATCCTCATTAGCTAAAGTGCAAGGAGCCACTGAAAAGTTTTCAACTCAACCAACAAAATTGGGGGCAGTCCCCATCGAGGACTATACACTTAGTCCAGCGATTTTCCATTTCTTTCCAACGGAAAGAAAAAAGTGGAAAATCACTGGGCTAAGTGTTTAGTCCTCGACAGAGACTGCCCCAGCTTTGTTGGTAGGGTGAGAACTTTTCAGCGGTCCCTCGTATTTATATTTTGAGTTGCAAGGTGCTGGAGAAGGGATAAGGAGTGGGAGGAGGCCAGAGGCAGAGGTGGGCTTAAACCCATCCAAAATTGTCTGGCTATGCTGGCCTTGTTAGTCACCCTCAACCTGTACATTCATAAAGCCATATTTGAATCTTTAAAATCACTCTTATACCCTGCCACTGATCCCAGCTTCCCGGCATAGCAACAAACCACTGCAGAGTACACAATGAACGAGACCAGTGAAGATAAGAAAAAAAACCCTGAGTGATCACCAGAAATCACCTGCTGTTTGTTCTGTTGTGACTCTACAAAAAGTACCTTTGGCCTAGTGCTTAACCAGTGCAATCTGTGGCTTAGTTGGAGACTTTGCCCCCCTCCACTCAGAATTGAACCTAATTGACAGCACGAAAGTCCATTGAGAACTCAAGCCCTTGGGTGTTGACCTCTTTGCCCTCACCATAATCCTACTCTTCTTCTCTTAAAGGACCTGTGAGACCAGCTGTACAGGTTTTACCTTTGCTGTGGAATAAAGGTTCACTCTTCCATGCAAAATAGCCTGTAATTTATCACATTTATTTTACTTTGGTTCTAAGGAGTTTGTTTGCTAGAAAACACATTTTAGTCAGAACATCAGTACTACAAATTGCCCGTTGAAGTCCTTGTTATCTATAATGGTTTTAAATTGAAGATATAAAACTTTTTTTCCATTTAAGAACAGCCTGTTTTCTATTTCTTTAATTTGCTCGTGAACTATTACTACCCCTTGTCATAAAATAAGAAAGTTTTACATTTTGATGGCTTCTCACATGTGGGTTTTGCTTTATGCACCAGCTAATTTCATATCTTTCCAGCACAATTATTTAGCAGCCATTTCGGGTTAATTATTGTCATTAACAATATGAGTCCTATGAGAGCATATCAATTAAAATGTGCACAGCTGAACTTTCGAATGAGTAAATAATTTAGTTTTGGAAAATGAGAGAAAACAGCAGGGTAACAGTCAAAAAGGGAACAATTATTTTAATGCTTATTTGACAAATGAGTAATTTTTACAGCAAATTAGGGTCTTATCATAGCACCCCTACTGGTTGCAACAAGAATGCTTTGAACGGGAGTTTTTACAATAAAGCTGTTAAGTTATGCATGCAAGTTTAGGAAGCCATTTGTAGGAAGAAAAGGTGATTAGGATATGCATTGTTAGCTGTAAGCATGTCGCCTTTGGGATGCTACTAGGTATACAAATCACAGCAAAATATGTGTGCTTTCAGAGCTTGATGCATAAAAGTACTATGAACCATGCATGTGGGTTTCTCGTGAAGTTCAGTGGCCCAAAGGTTGCCTCTCAGAGAGAGATAATGGTTACTGTGGATGGGCAGACTAGATGGGCCATTTGGCCTTTATCTGCCGTCATGTTTCTGTGTTAATCACCTGAGCAAGGGAAGGTTATGCTTTCCCAGCCTATTGAAGGCCCGCGCCTGTGAGCAAATGGCCAATTCTCCAGAGCACCTCAGTGAGGCAAATGCCACAGACCCTGATAGAGTCACCAGCCAAAAACAACAGCAACACAAATGAGCCAAAACAGGGCAATGTCATGTTTAAACATGTGAGAGTCATCCCTCTGCTTTACACAGAATCCCCAGAAGGTAGATCTCAAGCTTGCACTTAGTTGAGGCAGGTTTTAACTTGCAGCAGGGCTGTTTTCCTAGCCAGTTTCTATTTACTTTGCTATTCTGAAAAAAAAAAAAGAATAAATATTTGTTGGATTTTTTTAAATTTATTACAAAATCCATAGCTACAAATAATATTAAAATGTTGCCTCTGATTGTCCTAAATAAAAACTCCTTGCTGAAATGTAAGAGGGATTATTTTCCTCTTTATTTGGCCGCACTTTCAAGGAAATATTTACTTTTAAAAAAGCAAATGTATTTTACTCATTTTCATATGAATGTTTTTAAATAATACCCCCCCCTTCCAATTTACAAAACTGTGATAACAGTTTTTAGTGCAGGCTGGCGTGCTGAATGCTCTATTCTACTCCCGAACTCTATGAGTGTCAGGAGCAGCGCAGAGCAGTCAGCGCTGGCCTGTAGAAAAAACTGCTACCGCGGTTTTGTAAAATGGGGAAAACATTTTTCAAAGTGAGGGGAGAAACTATATCTGAATTACATAGGAATTATATGAGCTTCAGAGCTTTTAACACTGTGGCTGGCGATAAAAAACGCTAACGCAGCTTCATAAAAAGGGGAGGGGGTGTTTGAGAATTCTATTAAATCTAACCTCCCTCTTCTATGAGCAGTTTCTAGCACAGGGAGCCACACTGAATGGCTCGCGCTGCTTCCAATGCTCATACAGTTCCTATGAGCAGTGCGGGTCATTCAGTGCGGCTCTCTGTGCTAGAAACTGCTAGCGCAGTTTCGTAAAAGAGGGGGTAAGTATTAGCTTTGACACGCAGCTCCTGATTGGTAAGGCCCAACTTTAGTGCAGGAAGAGGCGGTCGGAGCATACAGCGAGTGATTTCCTTCATTCGCCGGTGCTCCGACTGCTCTCTCCTGCCTCTCCCGCTGCCCTCCCCCACGAAAAACAGTATTTGCGGACAGTACTCGCCATAACAATTTTGATGGTCCCTCGGATATATGACAGGAAATATCAGGCTAATCTCACCAAAATCTGAAATGTAAGCAGGAACAGGAAAGTTTTCATAGATCATAGAAATCTTTCTCATAGATATTCAGTTTGCTCCCTTATGGTATCACTAGAACATCTTCTTAAATATAGATATTGTGTTTCGGCTTATGAGGCTTCTTGTTTAACTCCAAGCTTATGAGTAACATTAACAGAGATGCTGAAATAGGAAGGTACTGGTTCACTTCAGCATCAATTCTGTCGCATGTTGTATCTGATCATCTGACACTTTAAAGCAGTAAATTCAACAAGCATAACAATGTGGCGACAATTTGGGGGAGGGGACGCTCCTGCCATTAAAAAAAAAACAAGTCTTCTGTTTGGTCTAAATTCAGGTCAAGCCATTTCACTAATTTGCTAGTCATTAAAAAGATATTTTTATACCCAGGCTGTAACATTATACTTCTCAGTGATTATGATAGCTCCCAACAGAATTCCAGCCTTGAAAATGAAGGCTGGGAAGCTGAGCTGCAATTATGATACTTTAAATAATTCCACAAAAAGTAGAACTGCTGTTAAATAATTTATGGCCTTTGATTTTCTTGTGGATCTAGTGAAATCTTCATGTCACTCAGCCTAAACATTTTCAAACAGAAATGGGTCGGCTGCTTCCCTCCCCCTCCACCCACTCGCTCTTCCCCTCCCCCCCCCCCCGTGCAAATGATAGAAATGGAGAAATATAGACTGAATGTTTAGTAACATAGTAATAGATGGCAGATCAAGACAAGCAAGGTCCATCTAGTCTGTCCAGCAAGGTGGTTATAGCTGTATCTACTGGTTTGCCCAGAACATGTAGGTTACCTTCTGTATAACTTTGTGAATGACTGTACCTTTTGCTCTATGCAGGTTATACCTCTCTTGCTATATAGCAATCATACTACTACTGCTTATTTCTATAGAGGGGCTGGACTTATGCCGCGCTGTACACTAAACATAAAAGAGACAATCCCTGCTCAGTACAGCTCCTCTCCATACTATTCCAAGTCCATATTGCATGTGTTCTCCTTCCTAATTTCTTATAAACTGTGCCAAGCTCTACTGTTTTAGAGAAGATGCGGATGCGGTATACAATGTTCCCCCGGTCGTTCACAGCTCCTGATTGGTAAGGCCTGACTTAGTGCAGAAAGAGGTGGTTGGAGCATACAGCGAGTGATTTCCTGCACTTGCCAGCGCTCTGGCTGCTATCTCCCGATACCCTCTCCAGTCTCCCCCATGAAAAACCATATTTGCGGTTTTTCAAGATTCGCGGGGGTCCCTGGAACGGAACCCCCGCGAATATCGGGGGAGTACTGTATAAGCCTAAGGTTTAGTTTAGTTTAATCTAATTGAAACAGATGAAACAGGACAAATAGGGGTTAGGGAATTTCTCACAGAGGGAATAATAAAACTTTACAACTGAGTGGGAGTTAGGAAGTAAAAGCAGCCTCAAAAATGGGGAGCATTTAGCCTAGTTTTGAATACTGCCAGAGAAGGAGCTTGACGTACCGACTCGGGCAGTGTGTTCCAAGCATACGGTGCAGCAAGACAGAAGGGAGAAGAGTCTGCCGTCTGGCAGTTGAGGAGAAGGGTACGGATTAGAGAGACTTACCCGAGGAATGGAGCTCCTGAGGAGTATAAGGAGAGATACTGAGGAGCTACAGAGTGAATTTACTTATAACTCAATAACAGGAATTTTAACTGTATGCAAAAATGGATAGGGAGCCAATGAAGTGACTTGAGGAGAGGGATAATGTGAGCACAGCGACACTGGTAGACTAAGGGCTCCTTTTACAAAGCCGTGCTAGTGAGTTTAACGAGAGTGACTTTTCATCACGCGCTAACCCCCGCACTGGCCGAAAAACTACCACCTGCTCAAGGGGAGGTGGTAGCGGCTAGCGCAGCCGGCGGTTTAGCGCACGCTATTACGTGTATTAAACTGCTAGCTTTGTAAAAGGAGCCCTATAAGTTGTACAGCAGAATTTTGAATGGATTGAAGGGGAGAGAGATGGTTAGTGGAAGATCTGTATGTCCCATGCCTTTTTGAATTCCATTTATTGTTTTTACATTTGTTTGTTTTTTACATGTTTGTTTGTTTTTTAAATGTTTCATCCAGCATCTAGATTCTAATAGTAATAGCATTTCTTGAAAGGTTGTCCAAAACATTATTTATTTGACCAAAAGGAAATTATGGTCCCCTTTTATCAAGCCATATAAGGGGTTTTTTTTTTAAAAAAAAAATCTCTGACAGCTGCGGTAAAAGCTCCGACACGCATAGGAATTCTATGAGCATCAGAGCATTTACCTCAGTGGCCGGCGATAAAAAAAACAAACCCTATCATAGCTTTATAAAAGTGGGCCTATATAGAAAATTGTTTCATCAAGTCAATATTGCCAAATTTATGCATTAGAATTCTTTTGGTTAATGTTACAACTTCTCTTTCTGTGTTTATAAATAAATAATTGAACTAAATTCAAAGTGTTCAGAACCAATCAGCTGGTAGTAAAAAGATCACGCCGGGGTGTTACCCCTGGAGAAAATCTTCGCTTGTTCAATCATCGCACTTTAAGTGTTATGCTATATCGATTCCAATTCCAACTCCTTAAAGTGTCATAAATAATTCAAAATTAATTTTTTGTACTCATCTTGGGTATCTAATTGTTCCAGGTTCTGATGCGTTTCGCCAGACCAGGCTTCCTCAGAGAACCCACACAGAAGAAGTCTCAAAACAATTGTGTTCTAATGTTCTTCCCTACTTGTTTCAATTCACTGAGCACTTTGAATTTAGTTCAATTATTTATTTATAAACACAGAAAGAGTGGGTGTTTTTGATTCAGTTAATGTATCGTCTACATATTTACTATCACTTTCCCATTTTTTTATTTGGGTAATGTTACAACTTGGCAAGTACTTGAATATCCTAGTTTGGATATATAATTTTTGTTTGATTTTATCATCTACACTGTAGGCAGTTGGCAGTGAACACCTATTTTGTAACAAACCTCCAACTTTCTTTTTGACATTGTGACCGTAATTATTCTGTTTTCCGAGATGCATTCTTCTTTTTGTATAGCCTCTTGAGCACTATCAATACCTAGGGGAATTAAGCTCAACCAGAGAATTTCTTTGTATTGTGGATACTGGCTCAAACTCAAAAGTTTGTCATACATAAGATAGGACATCAACATATCATGCACATCAGATATCATGCACATAGGGGTCAAGCTATCATTCCCTTCAAATTTTGCTTTTGTGACCAAGATATTGATATTTTTAAATTTACTTTTTTTTTTCCAGAACATTCCAGATTGATTCCAAGCTGAGTAAACTTAGGGGCTCTTTTACTAAGGTGCAGTAGGGTATTGCCACACAGCAAACAATACCACAGGCACATTGCACTTGCTGCTGTGGCAAAAAAAAAAAAAAATTAACCGTGTAGCAATTCAGTTGATAAGGCTTAAAACTGTTAAGGGAAGAGATGGATTGAAGAAGGGGAATGCTGTGGGTTATAAAGTAAATCGGGATAAGTCTATAGTTTGCATGTACAAAAGCATCTTCTGGGTGATTTTCAGTTGAAATGGGTTACTAAATTGAAATATTTGGGTCTTCCATATGATTTGAGTCTTTCATTGAAAGTTCACTGGAGTTGAATAGATAGTAGTTGGCCTCTCTGTATGTTCAGGTGTTTAATCACCCAGACCGCCACTACGTCTATCTTTAATTATATTCCCGGCCAAAAATTTGCCAAAGTCCCAAATGCCCAAACCAAGACCTTTTAGGCATAGGAGGAGCCAGTCCTTTGCCTAACAGCTCAATTCTCTAACCAGTATCTATCATAAGTTTCAAGTTTATTATAAATTTGATTGATCGCTTATTCAAAATTCTAAGCGATGAACACATCAGTAAAATTACAAAATTTAAGGGGCAACAAAACAAACAAAGAACTAAACCTTACGCAACATATTGGAGACTAACTTTACAAACATATTAAAACAAGAGGAAAGGATGGAAAAAGAAATACAAATTGTTGATAGGAGAGAAGACAATTATGGTAAAAAACAATAGGAAGGAGAGATCAATGAACCTCAGAGAAGTTATGGAATTGGAACGAAACTCCTATTCAAGCTTTCTAATTATCAAATGCATCCTTAAAAAGAAAGATTTTTAGTTTGCTCTTAAATTTATCCAAATTGTGCTCTTCTCTTAAATAAATAGGGAGGGAATTCCATGTTTGAGGGGCTGTGACAGAAAAGATGAAATGCTGCCGTGTGAGGGAATAACTAGTAAATGTTAATCATTGGACCTCAGTAGTCTAATTGAGGTATAGGGAATCAATGATTTATAAATGAAAGCCGGAGTTTTGTATAGGAAAGATTTGAAAATAAGCAGACTTAATTTATACATTATATGGTGCGCAACTGGGAACCAGTGTGCTTTCTTAAGAAGAGGAGTCACGTGAACGAATTTCTTAGCTTTCATTATAAGTTTAACTGAAGCATTTTGGATGATCTGTAGATGTCTGATTTCATTTTGGGCTATTCCCTTGAATAGCCTCATGCTGGATACCCACAAAACCTCCCGCAACAATTGCCTGCAGGAAAGATGCCCAATCTCTCCTGCTGGATACTCTCGAAGCTGCTCGCAGTGATTGCCTGCAGAACAGATGCCCAAGCTCTCCTGATGGACCTTCCGACCCCCTAAATGATTGCCAGCAGGAAAAATGCCCAATCTCTCCTACCGGACACGCCCGAAGCTGCCCGCAATGATTGCCTGCAGAAGAGATGCCCAAGCTCTCCTGAAGGACCTTCCAAACCCCAAATGATTGCCAGCAGGAGAAATGATCAGTCCCTCCTGCTGGACACCCCCACCACCCAAAAGTTCACTGGCAGGAGTGATGCCCAGTCCTTCCTGCCGGACACCCCCCAGCCCTCCAAAGGTAGCCCACCTGGACCCCCCAAGCCCTCCTCCAACAGACTGCCCCAAGCCCACCCAGACCCCCCTAACCTTCTTTAGATGGCTGAACGAATGAGACCTTGCTGCATCCGGCTGGTAGGCCCACCTTCACTGGAATGGCAGACTTGCCCCTTGCCGGTGCATGTTGGGATGCACTAGGGAGGGGCTAAGGCCCTGATTGGCCCAGGCACTTAAGGGTCTAAGATTCCAGTTGGCCTAGGAGCCTAAGGCCCCTCCTACTGGGGGTGCCAGCAGGAGGGTATGGACATCACTCCTGCTGGAGATGTTGTGGTAGGGGTGTATGCTAGCAGGTGTTTAGAGACAGGGGAAAGGCCTAAGCTGGTTTTAGATACGTCTAAAACCAGCTTTGATTATCGGTACTTGGATGATCTGGCTTTTTGATCTTCCAAGTACTGATTTAGGCCACTGTTTGGACGTTGTTGCTTTTTTATTATGAGCCCCTTATTTTATTTATTTATTTAAATAAATAACATTATAGAAAATTAAGTATGTTAATGTTCTCCCAAGGGAGCTCATAATGGTTTACATGAATTTATTCAGATACTCAAGCATTTTGTCTTGTCTGTCCCTGTGGGCTCACAATCTATCTAGTATACCTGGGATTAAATGACTTGCCCAAGGTCACAAGGAACAGTGTGGGTTTGAACCCACAACCTCAGGGTGCTGAGGCTGTAGCTTTAACCATTGCGCCACACACTCTTGGCTAGTGGTAAGAAGCTTTTCTGCGGTTTTGTAAAAGCAGCCCTTATTGTTTAATTTGGGTCATATTTTATCTATGTTTTTATAAGGTCTTTTGTTGATTTCTGATGTAGGCTGCTACCGAAACACGGCCGTGTTGAGTCACCTCTATACTGCATGTTCAACCGAGAACAAAATAAATATTGCTTGTTGACTGGTAAGCTTCCGACTCCTTGCCTCACTTTCTGCACTTTATGTGGTCATATCTTTGTGAGGTTTATATCTCCTCTTCTTCTCACTCGCCTGTCTTTAACCCACTCTCTATTAAAAAAAAAAAATAAGTCTATTACTCGAGACCTACCTATCACCCTTCTGCATTTCCATAGCATGCCTTATTCTTAAAAGTAGGAAATTAAGAACCTAAGAATTGACATACTGGAACAGACCGAAGGTCCATCAAGCCCGGTCTCTAACAGTGGTCAACCCAGGTCTTAAGTACCTAGCTAGATCCCAAACAGTAAAACAGATCTTATGCTGCTCCCGACACAGGAAAGCAGACCTTTTTGAAAGAAAACTCCATCGGAGGTGCCTGTCCTCTTCTTCAGCCCCCTGCATCGAGAGAGGAGCGTGGGAGCCCTGCTCCGCCCCCCCTCCCGACACAGGAAAGCAGTCCTTTAAAAAGAAAACTTCATCGGAGGTGCCTGTCCTCGTTTTCAGCCCCCTGCATCGAGAGAGGAGCGTGGGAGCCCTGCTCCGCCCCCCTCCCGACACAGGAAAGCAGACCTTTATTGTTTGTTTAAAGACCACTTGTTATCCCTCACACAAGCTGCACGCTCTCTAACTAACATAACAGCATACACAACTCACACAACTTACTATAACTAGCAACAGTAATTTACTCAATCCTCTTTAACTTAACTGGTTGCTCTCTGGCTCCTTCCTTTTCTGTCTCCTAGCTTTCTCTTTCTCTACTTGCGCCTCCAGCTGCCCCAATAATAACACTTCAGCTCCAAGCTCCTGATCTAATTTTATAAAAATTGACCCCCACCAAACTTTAACTCAACAATAGGACCAAACCGAGTTTCCCCTGATAGTGAGTTTCCCCTGAATCCCTCTGACCTAACGCCCCAAACCCCCTTCTTGCCATGCCTCCAACTATCCAGGCCACCACCCTCTCCACCCCTCCTCCCACCACTTTACAAACCACCCTCCCGCCCATTCCCACTCCCACCACTCCCACTACACTCCTTACAACACTATACTTCACCATCCCCATTATTACAGGCCAAGGCAGATACGGTGATATCTCCCCCCAACCTAAAAAAAGCCGTTCCAGAAACCCTGCCAACCTCATCCCCATTCTTCCCTCTCCACAAACCCCCTCTCACAACACACTCAAATTGGCACTCATCAATGCAAGATCAGTCAACAATAAATCCTTCCTCCTACATGACCTCATCTGCGACAAGACTTGGGACGCCCTCATGATCACCGAAACCTGGCTCCAAGACAACGAGGGGATAACGCTAGGTGAACTATGTCCTCCAGGCTACCAGGCTCTAACCTGCTCGCGTACCTCTGGAAAAGGAGGTGGAGTGACTTCCATTATCAAAACCTCCGCCACACCAAAACTAATAAACTCCATCAATATTCCCTCCCTAGAAGCTATTGCGTTCACCTTAGGCCACAAACAAAAAACCGCCCTCATACTCCTCTACAGAACCCCCAACTCCCCAGCAGATACCCTAGAAACCCTCCTCGAATTCATCACTGAACTAACCATCTCACACAAACACATGACAATCCTAGGAGATTTCAATTTCCCAGACTACCCCAACACCTCAGGACAAATTGACAACTTCCTCTCCTCCCTCTCCGACCTAGGATTCCACCAAACTATAACCACCCCCACACACTCAGCAGGCAACATCTTAGACTTGCTTTTCACCCTCAGAGACCCAACGACAGAGCCCCAGCAAACTTACACCTCCACACCTGTCCCATGGTCAGACCACCACCTCATTGAATTCGAACTCCCACTCGATACTGCCCTAACCCCACGTAAAGATCCCACCCCCCCCACCCTACGTCAACTCCCTAATTCGGTCAACCCTCAAGATATGGCCGCAGGTATTCGCACCCTAAACGAATCTTGTACACAACATCCCCTATCAATTGACCTGGCAGCCACCACATGGCACTCTAACATCCAATCCCTCTATAATAACCTGGTCCAGACAAAAACAACCCAAATAATCACCAACAAAGCACCTGCTCCCTGGTACACTAATGACCTCCGATCCATAAAACGATCCCTGAGAAAAGCAGAAAGGATCTGGGCCAAACATCCGGACAATGAAACCAAAACCCACTGGAAAAACATATCCACCACATACAAAGCTGCCATTCTAGAAGCAAAAAAGACCTACTACTCTCGTCTCCTACAACAAGCCCCTTCTAGATCAAAACAACTGTTCACCCTCACCAACCATCTCTTCACCAACTCGATAGCGAAACTCTCTCGGACTTCTTCCAGTCCAAAGTACAAAACATCCGAGCTAACCTCGACCTCAACACCAAACCCACTCCTACTCAGCTCCAACCAAATCCATATACCCCCCTTCCGCCACTCTCTCCCAATTTCATTTAGCTACTCATGCGGAGGTCCTTGAAACCCTGAGAGAACTCAAACCCTCCAACACCATCCTCGACCCCTGCCCGTCCAGCCTCCTGCTGTCTGCCGGAGACGCCATGGCAGAATCCATCCTCCCCATCATTAACACCTCTCTAACTACGGGAACTGTCCCCCTCAGCTGGAAATCAGCTATTATCAAGCCCACTCTCAAAAAACCCTCCCTTGATCCTAATGAACCTGGCAACTATCGCCCAGTCTCCAACCTCCCAATTGTCTCCAAACTCCTTGAACGAATTGTGCTCCACCGCCTACACCCTTTCATTGAAGAACAAGCTGCCCTATCCCCAGCCCAATCCGGCTTCCGTAAGGGCCACAGCACAGAATCAGTACTCCTTGATATCATCGATGACAGCTGGTCAATACTCGACAAAGGCAATGACGCCCTACTAGTCCTACTTGACCTTAGCGCTGCCTTCGACACAGTTGACCACCACCTACTCACATCTAGACTCCACGACCTCGGAATCAAAGACACAGCCCTCCAATGGATCACCTCCTTCCTTCACCAAAGGACCCAAACTGTCCTACTAGGGACACATAAATCTAACCCTAAGCCTATCAAATATGGTGTTCCTCAAGGCGCCCTTCTATCCCCCCTCCTATTCAACCTCTACATCAAACCCGTCATCGATATAGCACAAAAATATAAAATCAAAATCCACTCTTATGCAGATGACATCCAGCTGCTCCTCCCCTTAGGCGAAAACCGGCCATCCCAAATTGCTAACCTCGAACTCTGCCTCACTGACATGAAAACTTGGATGTCAAACAACAAGCTTCAACTTAACGCCTCCAAAACCGAACTCCTATGGATCAGAAACAAAAACACCAAATACCTACGACCTACACTAACATGGGATTCCACTCTACTAACGGCAGCAGATCAAGTTCGCAGCCTGGGAGTAACCCTAGACGGACACCTATCCCTATCTAACCACATATCCCAAGTAGTCTCCACCTCCTTCTACTACCTTCGCCAACTGAAAAGGATCAAACCCTACATCTCCACACCAGACCTCGCCCAACTCCTATACGCATATGTCCTCTCCAGAATGGATTATTGTAACTCCCTATTTAATGGACTAACCAAAAATAATATCAAACGCCTCCAACAAGTCCAAAATGCAGCCATCCGCCTCCTACACAACCTCAACTACCACGATTCCATCTCCCCGGCACTCCATGCTGAACACTGGCTCCCAATTAGCCAACGCTGTACTTTCAAAGCCCTGGCAATTGCTCACAAGAGAATCTATTCCACCACCCCCTCCTACATAAAATCCAAGCTTCCCATCTACAACCCCACTCGCACCCTCCGCTCAAAGTCAGAGATACGCCTATGCACCCCCCCCCCGGAAGATCCCTGCTCACAGAAACTGCCCACAAACGATCCTACAGCCATTTCATTCCACACCTCTGGAACCAACTCCCCCCCCAACTTAGACAACAGAACTCATTATTAACATTCCGTAAATCGGTAAAGACCCTCCTCTTCAACTAAAGATCTCCTCTGTCTTCTCCCCCCCTTACGCCCCACCCCTCCACTCTCCTATCACCTTCCCGAACTCCAGTATAACCCTCTCTTAATCTCTCCACTAACAAATTGTACCTAAACGCATATAACTTTCCTTAAACTAAACTGTATTTCCCCCTTCTCTCTTTCTGCTATACTCTCCCTGTATTTAATTCTCTCCAAAATCTATAAATCCATTCACTAAACCTGTTGTACTACTTATATGTCTAGTTACTCCCCACTGTGTATGTTCATTTGTAAACCGTTCTGAGCTACTGGGAGGACGGGATAAAAATCCAAATAAATAAATAAAATATTTTAGGAATAAGCAGTGGATTTCCCCAAACCATCTTAATAATGGCCTATAGACTTCTATGTTTTACTGGTGAATATGAACTATTTCTAAATTGTCCTGTGTGTATGGATGAAAAGTGTATATATCCCTTTGATATTCAATGCTATTTAACCAGCCAGGAATAGCTCCTGGCTGGTTAAATAGAATTTATCTGGCTACCCGTTAATATTCAGAGAGAGATAGACAGAGACAATTATTTCTGTTGAATATTTGCGGTTAGCGGCTAGCTGCTAACTGGCTATGTCAGGTGATTTAGCCAGCTTGCCGCAAATATTTAAACAGTGTCAGGTCAAAAGCACGTCGGAACAAAGGCGCGCCCAGACAATTGAGCGAAGCGCCGCTCTAAATTACTGTTTTTAGTGCTCCGACGGGGGAGGCGTGGTGGGGGAACCCCCCCACTTTAATTAATAGACATCGTGACGCGTTGTGGGGGTGTTGTGGGGGGTGTGGGGGGTTGTAACCCCCCACATTTTATTGAAAACTTCACTTTTTCCCTGTTTTTAGGGAAAAAGTTCAGTTTACAGTAAAATGTGGAGGGTTACAACCCCCCAAACCCCCCATAATGCCGGCACGATGTCTATTAAGTAAACTGGGGGGGGTTCCCCAACAAAACCCCTCGTCGGAGCCCCTAAAAACTGTAATTTAGAGCGGCGCGGCAGCGCGCGCTGCGCTCAATTGTCAGCGCGCGCTTTTGTCTTTCGCGCCGTTGTCTATGAAACTATTTAAACACTGGCCAGCTACGTTTAGCAGGCAAATTAGATCACATAAATAGCAATGCTATCTTTGCCCACTATTAACTTAATCGACCAGTATTGGAAATCCCCTTAACT
Source organism: Geotrypetes seraphini (assembly GCF_902459505.1). Taxonomy (NCBI): domain Eukaryota; kingdom Metazoa; phylum Chordata; class Amphibia; order Gymnophiona; family Dermophiidae; genus Geotrypetes; species Geotrypetes seraphini. The sequence goes on along the minus strand of NC_047086.1, from coordinate 304,263,184 downwards.
GGTTAAATTAGGGTCAGCCAAACCCCCCCCCCCCAAGTTGAACACCAATATCAGGTGGACAGCGTGCTGTCTGACACCAGCTAAATATCAGGCCCACTGTCTTGCACATATTTTCTGAAATTGAGTGCAGTATTATGGGGACAGATTTAAGGTATGAATTGATAAAGTATGCATACTTTTCTTATGCACACTCCCTAGGATTAAGGCTAGGTTGCTGAGTTTTCCACACCCAAATTTAGGAGTGATCCTAAGATGTGCACACATCTCAAATGATTAGCGAACCATTAAAAAATATCTTTATGTAGCATCATTTCATCTGCTAGTTCAGTCTTCCATCTTTTTTTCAGTTCAAAAAGTTTTATTGGTTTTGTGATAAAGCAAAAAGGCATACAACAAGATCAAGGAATGCATAGTACAAATGTAATGATTATACATATTATAGCATAAGTACATTCGTATGTTCGACTATTGCAATATTATTTATTTGGGTATATATAAGAAAACACTGAAAAGGCTTTGAGTTATTCAAAATTTAGGCTGATTTTTGGATTGAAAAAATGGGAACATATTACTCCCTATTATCAAAAACTATATTGGTTACTGATGGAGGCAAGAGTTTTATTTAAATTTTCCTGTATCTGTTTTAAATCAATATTTGGTATGGCTCCTGAGTACCTGGTCTCTCATGTTTTTCTAGACTGTTTTAACAGACTTACACGCAGAATCCATGTTTGCTTACCCAACAGTAAATGTTTGTCCAGTATTTCTCATTGTAAATTGCCTCGAACTTATGGCTTTGGTGGTATACAAGAATAAATTATTATTATCATTATTATTATTATTATTATTATTAATTGACCTCAGGAGTTGTGCGTGCATCTTGCTGCACCATATTCAATAACATTGTGTGCCCAAAACTCACAGGGCACAACCCAAAAGAGGGAATGGCTATAAGTGCGGCATTAGCGAGTCAGGGGCATTCTCCCAATGTGCATTATTATAGAATCTGGGGGATCCATGCCCAATTTGTGTACCAGGATTTACACCAGGTTTCAATAGGCATAAATACTTGTAACCAAATTTGTGTACAAGAATCGAGGTTAAGAGCTATTTTATAACAGGAATTCATTTTGAAGCTCCCTTTATAGAATTCTACTGAATACTGATTTTGCCCGGCACCCAGTTTTCAGTGTCATTTACTGAATCTGGTCCATTGTGTTGCTTGGGAAAGCACACATACATGAAAGATTTAGGGCTCCTTTTATGAAGCCGCGTTAGCAGTTTAACAAGCATAATAGCACGCGCTAATTTGCAGGCCTTGGTAGCCACTACCGCCTCCTCTTGAGCAGGCGGTAGTTTTTCGGCTAGTGCAGGGGTTAGCGCGTGATAAAAATTTGCATGTGATAAAGCTGCTAACTCGGCTTCATAAAAGGAGCCCTTAAAGTACATTTGTAGGTTAGAGCAATGTCTTGCAAACTTTGTGATCTGTGGCACACTAAACTGGCGGCTGTGGCTTGAAGGCACGCAGAAGTCTGTGGACATCAACACAATGATGTCATACGCATGATTGATGTCATCCCATTGATGTCCACGCATGCACAGAGGCCCTCCAGACAGGGCCCTGAGCCGCCAATGGGGGGTGCATAAAAAGGAAAAGCGCTGAGAGGACAGGCACTGGTGGCCACTGACTGCCTACAGAATGTACCTCTCACCGTGAGAGGCAGGTCCAGTAGACAGTCAGCTGGCACTGGCGCCTCTCCTCTTCCTTGGTGTCTTGTGGCACTCCTGAAATCTCATGCAGTGCACAGTCTGCTTTGTGCTTCCCTCCCCAGTGTAAAAGCGTTCATTCCCTCTCACCCACCTCACATATTAAGTGAAAACCTTCAGATCTAGCTGTTGAGGGACTCAGTGTAGAGCCTTCATGGGTACCCAAAGTCAGGTTATCATGCCGCTGTACCGGGCCATGGTACGCCCCCACCTGGATTACTGCATCCAGCACTGGTCGCCGTACTTGAGGAAGGACACACTACTACTCGAAAGGGTCCAGAGAAGAATGACTAAAATGGTTAAGGGGCTGGAGGAGTTGTACAGTGAGAGATTAGAGAAACTGGGCCTCTTCTCCCTTGAAAAGAGGAGACTGAGAGGTGACATGATCAAAATATTCAAGATACTGAAGGGTATAGACTTGGTAGATAAAGACAGACAGTTCACCCTCTCCAAGGTAGGGAGAACGAGAGGGCACTCTCTAAAGTTAAAAGGGGATAGATTCCATACAAATGTAAGGAAGTTTTTCTTCACCCAGAGAGTGGTAAAAAACTGGAAAGTTCTTCCAGAGTCTGTTATAGTGGAAAATACCCTCCAGGGATTCAAGACGAAGTTAGACAAGTTCCTGCTGAACCAGAACATATGCAGGTAAGGCTAGACTCAGAGCACTGGTCTTTGACCTAAGGGCCACTGCGGGAGCGGACTACTGGACACGATGGACCACTGGTCTGACCTAGCAGTGGCAATTCTTATGTTCTTATGTTCTTAATAGTGGATTTATCTGAGTTCTCCTTCACAGCGGCAGTTCATGCTCGAAGAGGTGATGGCAACATGATGTCAGCTGATTCAAGGCTAGATACGGAGGAGTATGCTAAGGAGAAGGTTCAGTGCTCTGATGCACTATCTGACCTTCAGGTCTGGCTCCATGAAATTAAGGATGACATCAAGGTAGTCTGGGAGGAGTTTTCGATGCTTAGGAATGATTGGCAGACCAATATAAAGAAGCTGGGACATGGTATGAAGGAAACATCAGAGAAGAGGAGCATGAAGAGCTGGATGAGGTAAGACAGGCTATTGCTTGTAGATAACTCAGGACCATTTGGCCTAGCCAAAATACTGTAGAAATTGAGAAAGCCCATGGAGTGAAGAGGGTTAAGCAAGCTAACCAGCCTAAAGACATCTCATGCTTTCACAGCTGAAGGAAACAGTAGATCCACTTAAGTGGGACATCTTTCAAATTGAAATCTATCAGGACCTCTGCCACTACCTCACACAAGAGGTGTAAACTGAGAAGTATCACTGCAAAGCTAAGAGAGGAGAAAATACATTCAAGGTGGCAGAGCATGGCTCTACAGCAGATGGTTTTTAATTGTTTTGCTGCTTCTGCTAGTCTGGATGAGAAGCACAGGGAGGTGGAGAAGGTGTGGAGCCCCACAGCCAAGATGGAACATTGGTACCCCCTCCCCCTTATTACCTGCACCTGTGGTGAACTGCCCCTACCCCTTGCCCTTGGTTTGCCACTACAACAGAAGCACAAATACTTTTATGTAATCTGCATGTAGGCATTCCTGGGGGCATGGTTTGGGCACAGAGTTGTAACATGTAAATATTTTATATAGAGGTAGGCATCAAATGAACGATTCAATCAAAATAAATCATGGGATTAATCACAATTGATCCTGGTCACAGAAATTGAATTTTGTTAAGAAACAGAAAACCTGCCATATAAATGAGATGATGAGGAAACCACAATAATTATATATCATTCCAAGAGTACTTGTGCAGAAGATTTTCCCTTTAAGTAATTTTGTACAAATTATTTTCTTGCTTTAAATCACAGTACAATACACAAGTCAACCTAAATGGCACATATTGTTAAAGAATGAAGACCCGTGCAACAGAATCGTAGACTAAACATGCAGAAGAAAAACAATTGCCATGAGGTTCAAAAGAAAAAAAAAAGATCTTACTGACTCTGTCTCTACTGGCATTAAGAAGCCTGTAGAATCCATATAATTTAAAAGGTCAGCTACTGCTAGGCAACACCGTGATGGACAGTAGGGCTGCCATGGACTGGCATAGAACTGAAAAGGAAAAGACTGAAAAAAAGCTTGAAAAATGCTGTTAAATAAAAGATATTTTAAAACTTTTCTGTTTTTAATTTGGGGTGCTATGCCAGTCTACAAAAACTCTGCCATCCATCACAGGGCTGCTTAGCAACAGCAAACCTTTAAATCATTCCCACTAACTGAGCCCATGGTTCACATCGTTTTTAGAGACCTCTCAATGAGAACAGAGCCAAAGGCTCACTAAGAGAGTTTTGTGTTTGTTTGGTTTTTGCTTTATGCTCTGATGCATTGAAAGCTGTTTAAAAATGCAAAAATGTAGTTTAAATGATTCTTTTTTTTTTAAATGTTTACACGTTAATTGGCTTTAACACATTAACTCCTGGATTCTATATATGGGCACTGATCTAAGATATGCGCCCCACTAAGGCCTGGATGCACTAAAAATGGCCACTCTAGCTGAGTGGGTCACTGTGGGCCCATTCATTGCCCAATTTTAAAACGGTGATCGATGTACAACTGACTTTGCACAGAAATTAGTTTTGCGGAGGTCGGCTGTAATCCCACCCCACCAGTTGCTGGAAAAGTGACTTTCACACATGCGCAGAGCTGGCAGGGGAAGCCTGAACAGCTGTGCAGCAGGTGAGGCCCCGAAGCAGCCTCCTGCTGCTCAGCTCTTTGGGGCAGGAAGACTTTTTTTTTTTTTTTTTTTAATGAGCACAGATATTATGCATGTGTTGCAGGGCAGAGTCAGAGAATGTATGAATACACGGAAAAGCACGTCTTGGGCCATTGTGTACATTGGGCAAATTAGGTCGTCACTAAACCAGTCAAACTGGTTTAGTGACGATCGTTAGACAATCGGAGAATTTAATGCATCTGGGCCCTAATTGGAAAATATGCCAACTAGTACAAATAATTGGGTGTTAATTGGTACCAATTTGGATTGTGTGCACATTTTGGTATATGCTATTCCATAACAACGTGCACTCAAATCCCATAACGTGAAACTCAAAAAGAGGCGGAGCTATGGGAGGTGCATAGGCAGGTCAGAGGCATTCCTAAAATTTGTGCAGTGTTATAGACTACTGGGGATATGTGCCCAAGTTGAACATTGGGAATTACAATTGGTTTGAGCAGATGTAAGTCGTGGCACTCAAATTTGGTGTCAAAATTAGCACTCAATGCTATTCTATGATTGCATTCATCTTTGAGTGTCCATTATAGAACAGCATTGAATGCTGTTTTCTTTATGTGTCAATTTTTGAACACCATTTACAGAATTTAGTCCTAAAATCCTGCCTCTAATTTTATACAATACATATGGACATATCTGTGCGCTATTGGGGATTATTGTAGGAGCCTATTTTATAAAAACATGTGGATATCCAAAATCTGAGTGCCAAAAATATCCATTTTCAAAACCACGTCATCAAGATTTTTTTTTTTGGGGGGGGTGTGTGGAATCGCCTACTTAGACATCTTGGCCGCTAGGACGTCCAGCCTTAGGATGCCTAACATTTTTGGCCATTTTCGACCATAAAAATTTCCAAGTTCAAAATGTCCAAATCCAGACCATTTGGACATGGGAGGGGCCAGCATTGTAATGGACTGGCCATATAGACATACCAACTGAGCAGTGGGGCACCTTAGAAGTCACCGCAGGGAACTTCAAATAAAGAGTGCCAGATGTACATCTCATCAAAACACCTTTATAATTTATGCTGAGCATCCCAACTTTCCCCCAGACCTACTATACTCACCTGTCTACTACTCCAAAAGCTCTTATGGCTGCAGGTGACACCTATATGGCAGCATGGTAGGATTTTGGTGGGCTCACACTTTCCACCATAAATGGAGTGGTTAAAGTGGCTTATGGGCCTGGGTCCTCCTTTCTGACTCACTAGCCCACCCACCAGACTACTTAAGTCTGTGTGATGCTATACTAGGATTTTTCATACCAGGTGCTGTCTCTAACAGGTGTGTACTGTTTCATTCAGATTTTAGAGGCGTGGGAGGGGGGTCAGTGACCACTGGAGGAGTATGTGTGTGTGTGTATATGTGTGTGGGGTCCTTACCTAATTCCTCCTTGTCAGTTTGGGTTCCTTTTTGACAGACACTTTTAAAATCGGTCTAGTTCTGAATGTCTAAGTTCCATCCTGGACCTATTGTATCTGAATGTGCATGGCTATAATTGTTTTCATGCTTCAAGGCAGTATATTTGAGATCGTTTTTACTCGGTGGAGCCCACCGGTAGGAGAGCACTGGCCCTTTAAGGTGTGCTGGGCATCGGATATCAGGTGGGCCGAGTCTGCAGGTGGTGCGAGATGCATAAATATGCATAAGAAAAAAAACATAAATTAAAAATAAAAAAAACCCAAAAAATAAATAATTAAAGAGGGGTTTGTTTTTATTTTGCCAGTGACTACACTGAGGAGCAGAATTGCCTTAATGCGCTAAAACAGTGCGCTTGAAAAATTACTTCTTGTATTAATAATTGAGAAGGGGGGAGAAAATGATTGTTTTATGTATAAATTGTGTATTTAATAGTGCATTTTATGAAATGTTTATGCTCAAGTAATTGTATTGCACTGTCAAAGTTTAAAAATCAATAAAAATTTATTTAAAAAAAAGAACAGAAAAATTACTGTGTGTATGGCTCCAATCTCTGAGGCTTTTTTCCCCCAAATTTATATAAATGTAACTTACTGTTGAACTGAGGGACTCCTCAACAGTAGAGTGAGCTTCATGTTATGACTAGTCCTATTAGAGCAGCAAACAGGTCTCTGAAGTAGACTAGTGGTCGGTGCAGTGGACTGCAGAGAAGGTGACCCAGACCCATATCTCACTCTAACTAGTACATTTGTGATGGAAAGTGTGGGACCTCCAAAACCCACCCCAAACCTACGTACTGCCATATAAGTGATACCTTCAGGCATGAGGGCTATTGGGGTGATAAACATTTGGGTATAGTAGGTTTTGGTTTAATTTTGGAGGAAAATGATGAGATGTGTACCTGGGATCTTTTATGTGAAATTCACTAAAGTGCCCCTAGGTTGACCCACTGTTCTCCTAGGATTTCTGTGCAGCACATCTGCTGGGGGAGGGGTGAAGACTGTGGTGCAGTGGTTAAAGCTACAGCCTCAGCACCCTGAGGTTGCGGATTCAAAAACTGCACTGCTCCTTGTGACCCCTGGCAACTCACCTAATCCCTCTAGTGAGCCCACCAGGACAGAGAGGGAAAAATGCTTGAATATCTGAATAAATTCATGTAAACTATTCTGAGCTCCCTTGGACCTCCCCAAATAAATTGACAGTAGGACCTCTTGTGCAGCTCACAGCTCCTCACGGGGTTCTAAGCCCCCCCCCCCTTCACCTCAAGGAGGGTGCTGGCATGGCACTGATTCTCCAGCACTGCCAGTTGATTCAGAGTACCGCTGCAAAGCTGATTTTGGGAGAAAAACAAGTTTGACCATGTGACTCCATTGCTGTTGAGCCTTCATTGGATCCTAGTTTATCTCAGGATTCAATTTAAAAGTGCATGCATTACCTTCAAACTTTTACAATGGTATTTTCACTCCTCTTGTCCCTCTGCTATGGAACATTTATAAATTTTTCCTATGCTAGGGGTGGTCAACAATTCAAACTTCCTCTTCCATCTAGAAAAGGAATTAAAGGAATCAAGAACTTCAGCCTTTCTTTGGTTTTTAAATTTTCTCAATTACGGAACGAATTACCTTTAGCTTTGAGAAGCCCTAGCCCTTTCCTATTCTTCCGTAAGTCTTTAAAAACTTTTTTATTTGCTAAACATTTCGGAAATTAATCCTCTTTTAATTCTTGGTGTTCTCTTTTAGTGCATTTTTTTTAAAATTATTGTTAACTGAGTCGAGCTTTCTCTGGTTGATGACCCGGTAAACAAAGCCAAGTTTTAGGGCTCCTTTTATCAAGGCGCGCTATGGGGATTAGCGCATTGGACATTTCATCACGCGCTAACCCCCACAGCAAGCCTAAAAACTAATGCCTCGTCAATGGAGGTGTTAGCGACTAGCGCAGCAGGCGTTTGAACGCATGGTATTCCGCGTGTTAACCGCCTACCGCACCTTGATAAAAGGAGCCCTTAGTCTTCTGCCGCGATCCACCTCCACTGTGAAACAACTTCCTGTTTCAAGTTGGGCAGAGAGCAGCAAAGTAGGGGGGGAGGGAGGAAGAAGGGAGAGATGCTAAATGGGAGGGGTAGAAAGGAGAGGATCACGGGACACTTGGATGAAGGGTAAGTGAATCTTATTATGGGGTAAATTCTATATATAGTGCTTTGAGTTGTGCATGTAAATTTGGGCACTAGCCCCATTTGCACATGCAACTTAATTGAACAACAAGCGAACGAGCACTAATTGGCATCCTAACAAGCAATTATTAGTACCCATTGGATTTATTTAAAAGTTGCATGTGTAAATTTAGGCACAGGTACCTGCATCTAAGTTATAGTACAAATCCAGAAAGGGGGTGTGGAAATGGGAGGGTCATGGGTGGATTGGGGGCAACTCTAGAATTAACATGTATAATTATAGAATAATGGAGATCCATGTCTAATTTACAACCCCCCCCCTTTACTAAGCCGTGGTAAAGGTTTCTACCAGGGCCCAGAGCGCTAAATGCGCTAAATTCATATGAGCGTCGGAGCATTTAGTGCCCCAGGCCGTGGTAGAAACTTCTACCGTGATTTAATAAAAGAGGGCTTTAGATTTACACCAAATTTCAGTTGGTGCAAATGGGTGCACCTAAAGTTAGGTGTGATTCCAGGATGGAAACACTAGGCTATAAACTGCACCTAACTCTAAATTCCATTTATAGACTAGCGATGAGCGTTTTTGTTTTCTTTTTTCAACACCAATTTTTTAGTTGCCATGTATAGAATTTACTCTCTTATGTCCAAGTGAACAGATTTTAAATTTTCAGGAAGAATATCAATGGTGGAGGGGGCGGCTTTAGAACAGCATTAGTATAATCTAATAGTCAAAGAACTGTTTAAATACTATATTTCATAAACCACTTATTATTTTATTAGATTCGCTCAATAAACAGAGCCATAATGATAAAGATGATAGAGTATTAATTTCCTTCCATTAAACACAAGAAAAACCTACATAATAGTGTAATGATGGGTTACATATTCCCAGCTGCTAACTAATAAATACGATTTTTGATTAACACATACCTAAAACAATTACAGTATAGACAGGATAATTTTTTTAAAAACTAGCCAATGCAGTCAGCATTTTTATTATTATTATTATTGCCAGCAGGAGTGATCAAAAAATTCCCAGATATTTGGCACCATATTCTGGAGAGTGGCCTATATTGAATATCCTAGAATATTTAGTCTGCTACCTGGATAACTTATGCAAATAATTTAGGACAGCCTTCTGCCCTAAAGTTATCAGGATAAGTTCCAGGACTGCCCTGACTCCTGCCCTCTCTCTTCCCTGGAACTATCCATGCCAGAAATTAGACTCGGATTCTATAATGGTGACTATGGGCTCCTTTACTAAGGTGCGCTAGCGGTTGCGCTAGACGCTAACGCCACCATTGAGCTGGCACGTAGCGTGGGGTTAGTGCGCGCGGCAATGTAGCGCACGCTAAAAACGCTAGTGCACCTTAGTAAAAGAAGCCCTATGGGTGAAATTGCCCTTTTAGAACAGAGTGTGAAGTCAGCATGCGTACACCTAACTTTAATCAATCACGTAATGGGTTCAGTCAATTGGGCTTTCGCTCTATTTAAAACTGAAAAAAGAACGCCGCCGCCGTATCCGAGGACTTAGTGGTCACAGCTTCTGGTGGTATAACACTTTGTTAACAATGTTATGAAATGAATAAGTAATAACTAAGGCTTTTGTTTTCATAGGGGTTAAGCCTTGAGAAAGCTGAGAAAGCTGAGAAAGCGAAACATGTTGCCATGCAAATCCCTAGCCAAAGACCGCATGATCTAAGCTAAGTATAAGTAAAAATTAAACAGACAAATAAGATTTAAAAAAGAAAAAGGTACCCAATGATGAGCTGATGTGTAAAACTTAGAGCAATGAGATATATTGAGCTCTAAGTGGTGCCGCTGAGGATCCTATAAAGAATTTGTATATACAGTGGTACCTCGGTTTACGAGTGCACCGGTTTGCGAGTGTTTTGCAAGACGAGTAAAACATTCGCAAAATCGGCGCCTCGGAAACCGAGCGCACTTCGATTTGCGAGCGCCCCCCCTGAGAACCGGCACCCTCCCCTCCGCAATCCAGCACCCCCCCCCCCGCCGCAACCTGAGGTCCCCCCAACCCACCGAACCCTCTTCTTACTTTTCTGTAGCCTCCGCAGCGGCACCGGCACCAGCACCAGCATGTCCTGTGTGTGGTGCCGGTGCCTGAAGATCTGCTTCCTGTGCTGGGCCTTGAGAGTTCACGTTCGACATGAGAGTTCACGTTCGACGTGAACTCTCAGGCCTTGCACAGGAAGCAGATCTTCAGGCACCGGCACCACGCAAAGGACATGCTGGTGCCGCTGCCAGTGCGGAGGCTACAGAAAAGTAAGAAGAGGGTTCGGGTGGGTTGGGGAGACCTCAGGTTGCGGCAGGGGGGTGCCGGTTTGCGGGGGGGGGACCTTCGGGGGGAGCAATGCCGGTTCTCGTGGGGGGGGAGCAGCGCTGCTGGCCTCGGGGGGGAGGAGGTGGGGGGTGGAAACATATCAAAGCAAGTTTCCCTTACTTCCTATGGGGAAACTTGCTTTGATATACGAGCATTTTGGATTACGAGCATGCTCCTGGAACGGATTATGCTCGTAATCCAAGGTACCACTGTATAAGGGTTGTAGACAAAATAGTGGATAAGTTTTACTACTATTTTGATGACTAATTGTACGCCTAACTTTAGGCATGAACATTTACACAGTGTCAAAGGCTGGTGTAAATGTTAGTGATAGTTTTCTGATAGTGACAGTATTTTGTAACTTACATGCTCAACTATAAGGCGTCATCTGCTTTGTCTGCTTTGTAGTTGTGCGCTTTAGCATTTAGATGGTAAGTTTACAGAAAGCATCTAAGTGCAGTTACGCAAGCAACTACAATTAATTCCACTGAAGAGCAAGTATTGGACTTAAGTGCAATTGGTGCCTAATTTACCCCCTTCTTTTACAAAGCTGCACCAGCGTCTGCCATGCAGTAAAAGCCCTTTAAATCATTATGAGCTTTGGGGTCATTACTGAAGCGACAACCGTGGGAGGTTAATAATTAAAGCACATGTTTACTAAAGCTCACTGTGCCTTAAGTACTGTATGGCCCATAGGAATAAAATGGGCTTCACAGCACTTACCACACTAAGCTTTAGTCAACATGGCCTTAAGTTTGGTGTGCAACTAATACTATTCTACAAATTGCACATGTTGGAAATTTGGGTGTATAACTTTATAGAATGAGAGAGGTTGCACAGGTAGCTTAAGGATATTCAGAGGCATTATCAGGATGACAGTAGCCCTTATCTAGATAAGTGGTTATAATTATTTTATTTATTTTTATTTATTTTTTAGTATTTATGTACCACTTATAGGCTAAGTGGTTTTATATTCATGTACTCAAGCATTTTTCCCTATCTGTCCTAGTGGGCTCACACTCTATCTAATGTACCTGGGGCCAGTGGCATAGCGAGGGTGAGAGGCGCTTGGGGCAGTGGCATCTCTCCCTCATGCTCATCTCTGCCCCCCACTACTTCCCCAATCCCACCTGCCACTTTTGCTCCCTTCCCTTACCCAGTACCTCTAGTTGAAGTTGTTGTTCATGGCAGTCAATAATGTGCTCCTTGCGACCCCATCGTCTCTTCCATTGACGTCACTTCCTATGCGTGGCACCCAGAAGTGACATCAGTAGGAGAGCCGATGGGGTCGTGAAGAGCATGTTGTTGACCGCCACGAATAACAGCTTCAACTAGAGGTATGGGAGAAGGGGGGAGCGCATGGAGGGGTGGAGTGAAGAGGTGGGGGGCGGAAAGAAGGAGGGGTGCTGGTACCCCCACCAACAAGGGGCCCAGGATGGACTGCCCCCCCGCCTCCCTCACTACACCACTGTCTTGGGCAATGGGGGATTAAGTGACTTTCCAAGGGTCACCTATGGGAGAACATCTCTATTGCTCTGTAGGATTCTGTCTGAATCTGGCCATAAAAGTTCTACTTTTTTATTTATTTATACCAAGAAAATATTATTTTCATCAATGCAATGCAAATACCTACCACGTTCGGTTCTGATCTTAGTGTATTCTTATATAAAAGTGAGCATCCATTTTGAGCAGCCTTTGTTAAATTAGAACAAAGGTAGGAGACCAGAAATGTAAATTCATAAGCATATTTGGTTCATAAGGGTATCTAAAATTCATAATGCATGTGAATCATTTGCATACACATGCCTATGATTTAACACATGCAATCGATTTGTACATATTTTATTTTATTGAAAATAAAGAAATAAAACTAAACTTGAAATATTACAAGTGGCGGACATTTTACCTCATATAAGTATCCCAAAACCCAGAAGGATCTGTAAGTCTATATCATTCTTTTCAGCAAGAAACATCATTATTCAAGATGTTGCTTGATGGTTTCTCATCTGTCCAGTCCCTAGTCCTGGGTGTTCTAGACTACTGCAACATCCTATATCTCCCCTGCCCCGCAAGCATGATAAAAAACTACAAACAGTACAAAACACAGCTCTGAGACTTATCTACTCACTGAGGAAACACGACCACATCACAGTGGCTTACCTCGATTCACACTGGCTTCCAATTACCAAGCAAGAATATTATTCAAATTTACTGTCTACTCATTTAAGAGCGTAAACTGAGACTGCCCAGCCTACCTGAACAACCAACTAATCCAAACAACCATAAACAGACATAGAAGAACCCCACACTCCATCCATGCACCCTCCAATCAGAAATGTCAAATGAAAAAAAAAATGTACGATGGCCTCCTGGCCACTCAAGCAGCAAAACTAGACTACCAATTCTCCAATTTACTGATCATGACCCCAGGCTACAAATCCTTCAGAAAAGAAATAAAAACCCTGCTATTCAAGAAATCCTTAAAGACAAACTAACATAGCAAGAATCATCTCAATAGCAACCCGATCCAGATGTCTAGATAACTCCTTATGTAATCCACCTTGAAACGCAAGGTAAAGGCAGAATAGAAATCACTAATGTAATGTAATGTAATCTGTAGATAGCCTTGAACAGAGCCGTTCATCTTTTCAGTCACTCTTAGCTCACATCTACAATCATACACGTGAAGGACTGTTTTCAATATGGCTTCCAAATCCAAGTTTGAACATTTTGCAGAAGACGCACGAAAATCTAGGACCAAACATGCCCATATGTTTATCTTGCTTTTTTTGGAAAATGGCCATTTTTCAGATATGCATCTATTTTTTTGAACCATTAAAAAAAAGGTGTCCAAAAGAAACCCACATAAAACAAGCCACTGGAATGGAGGAAGGGTCAGCATTTCTAGTAGACTGGTCACAGAGGCATCCCAGCAGAGCAGTTGGGCACCTTAGGTGGCACTGTAATGAACTTTACCTAAAAAAGTCCAGGTCCACATCTCACCATAACCCCCTTATTGTGTATGGTGAGCCCTACAAAACCCATCCAAAACCTACTGGATCCAATTACACACCACACCAATAGACCTTATACCTGCAGATGGCACCTATATGTTGGTCTAGTAGGTTTTTGGTGGGTTTTGGTAGGCTCACCTATTACTCCATAAATGTAGAATGGGATATGGGCATGAGTCCCAACTCTATGGTTCACTTCAGCACCCACTAGGTTACTCCAGGGACCTGCTTGCTGCTCTACTAGGACTGGCCATAATATCTGAAGCTCCGATGACTTCCGGGTTCTATCTGACATGTAGATGTTACAACACTCACGAAGATTTATTGCAACTTAACCGTTCCTTCATTTCATAAGAAATTACATGGTTCTATGTACAAAAATTAGTCTATGCATGGGATTACATGGTTCTAACTGCGAGAATGACTTTCGGTACAGTTAGAAACCATGTAATTCTAAGGTCACGAATACTGGTAGGTATGTATTGTTTTATTCACATCTTTGGGGGATGGGATGGGATCATTGACCACTGGGGAAATGTGTGGGGGGTGCCATGTTACATCCTTCCAGTGGTCATCTGGTCAGTTAGGGCACCTTTTTGTCACATTTATTAATAAACCAAGACTAGCCCCAAATGTACAAATTGTGCCCTGAATGTTATGGCAGAAAAATATCCAAGATCAGATGGGTCAATACACAAGAGAGTACATAGATTGAATGTGAACGGAGGATTATGATAGTCTGTTCACTTTATTCCAATAATGCATCTATGAGATGTCTTCTTCCTGGAACTCCATATCTTCTAACCAGAATTTCATGAGACCTACTTTCTGATTAGTTCTGATATAGGAGTTTATTTGAAGCAGATTGAACATGCCCTAGACCAGAGACCTTGATACAATCCAAATCAATTTCGTTTTCAAAATTCGTAAAATCGGTGCTACTTTTCCAATACACAATTTTATAACTGTTGCTATCGATACACTTGGATGTGAGGGATACCATAATAATGCTGTAACTTGGGGATCAATATCAAATGGTGATTAGTGACAAGCTGGGCAATAGTCCTAATCCCAAATTGTCACCCCAGATGCCAGTTAATCATATAATTACCAATTTTCAGTATGGAATAATTCCATATTGGGTTTGTTCAGTGCAATGTCCAGGGACCTCAAGACCTTTTTCTAATTCTGGCAGGGCCAGTATGGTGGGAACAAGAAGTTCATTTTGGTCTTTGGTATCTATAAGCTCCTTTTGGGGGAGACATTGCACAGGAATAGACATCATTAATGTCTGATTTTCATCCAGGTGGGTCTGACAGGGAGCCATATTGTAACTGGGCAGCAATCTGATATCTATAAAAATCAGCAAATCTCATGCTGCCAATGACTTCAGGCATCTTTAAAGTTTTTAGTATTATCTGAGAACATTTGTGAGCCCATAGGAATTAGCTATCAAAAAGTCCAATTTAATGTAGAATTTCTGAGAACAAAGCTTTGGGAGCTTACTCAACCTGTAATTAACTTGTATTACAATTATCATTTTTATGTCTTCTAACCTCCCCCACCATATGAGTGTTAACAGAGACCACCTACAGATTATCTGGTTAAAGTCTTGAAGATTTGTATATATACAAAAGTTCTCACACATACAACATGCACAAAAATAAGAATTGTGTGCTTCAATATATTTTAATTTATTTCATGTTTGTTTTCTGCTCTTTTATATAGCGGTGAGTTGGAGCATGGAGGATGTTATATTTTTATTTCCATTGTTAGGACACAGAGTGGATATATGGCTTTTAAAATGCATTGTACTTGATCCTTCTGATAAAAAAAGATTTATTTTTTAAAAAATGAATGTATGAAAAATACATGCAAAAATCACTACAACTTTGTTTAAAATAACTGACACTGATGTGAAAACATCTCTATTGATCCTAGAATAATTTGGTTGATTCTATATAAAATCAGGCATTTCTCTCATTCTTTCAAAAGAGCATTTCTTTTTCCTTGCTTTCTGTGGTAAAGAGAGGCAAACTTTGAAACTAGTTTTCATTTGCACTGTTATTGTAAGATGCAGAGTTGTTCATTTGAATTGTTTTAAGCTTTACCTGCAGTTGAATAAGTCCTGGCTCCTTTTGTCTGAGGCTATTTCTTATAATGGCTGAAGAGATGGAACATTACACCATTGTAATGTGTGTGGGTCACATTAATCACAGACAATTCTTTTAATGTCTCAGAAGTAACTGTCAAACTGGACATACTGAATCTACTTAAACGAAAGCATGCCATTTTTTATCTATAGTGGTCTTTAATTCACATAAAAGGGTCAGGAAAATGTGATTAAGTGACAGTTTTAAAATGTACTATAATATTAAATAGGTTGATTAAGTGACAACTATAAAATATAATCCAATATTAAGTATCTGGCTGTGTCCCAAAAGAACTTTCAAGTATTTTCAGTGGTTTGGGAATTCTAGCCTATTGCAAGGACCTAAAGATTTTTCTTATTATTAAATAAAAACAGGAGAAACAGTTAGAAGTTAAAATGCACTTTTTAGATTTCCATTTACCACTTTTCTAACAGAAAATTACCCAATTTCATAAACAACCTGAGCAAGTAGCACATGCATGTTTAAGTAGGGTCTTATAATTTTTCTGTATTATATTTATATATAGTATAACTCTCCCTAAATATCAATAAATCATGTGGCCTACTTTTCCCTACTAAAAAGAATGAAACTACTATCGGAAAGATTTTCATTAAAACTCATCCTGTAAAAATGGAAATCAAAATAAAACTACTTGGGGTTACCATAGATAAGGATCTTACCTTTCATTACCAAATCAGTACAGTAGTAAAAACCTGTTTCTACAAACTTCGGCTTATACGTTCCCTATCATCTATCCTTGACACTGCAGCAATTACTACTCTAATTCATTCACTTGTCATCTCTCATCTTGATTACTGCAACTCTCTCTACAATGGAATCCCTCAAAAAGAACTATGACGACTACAACTTATACAAAGTACGGCCATAAAACTTATATACAAGTTAGGGAAATTTGATCATGTCACACCTCTCCTGAAAGAAGCTCATTGGCTACCCTTAACTCATCGCATCACATATAAAACAATCATGCTAGTTTTTAAAATCAAACTTACCCATCAACCTTCTTTTCTAGATAAACTTCTAATCCCTTTCTGTCCCTCACGGACCCTTAGATCGGCAGATCAAAACCTGCTTTCCGTTCCCTCTATTAAGGAATTTTTCTACACCAGGAAAACCAACTTTTCTGTAGTCGCACCTACTTTATGGAACGCATTGCTATCTCAAATCCGCCACGAGAAATCAATCGATAAATTTAAGACCAAATTGAAGACATTCTTATTTCAAGATGCGTTTTTTTGCTCTTGAATATAATCTATTCTTAAACACTCCAACCGCTTTCATGAAGCGACCCCATTCCTAAGGTTTTATCCTTCCTCTTTCCATTTCCTTTCTTTTTTTTTTTTTTAACTTCTAACAATGTAACTTTTCCGTTCCCCGCTTTCTTCCTTACCATCACTATCTAGTATATCCAGTTAAAGTCTGAATGTTCACAACCCCACTCTAAATATCTTATTTATTATATTAGTTTTATCCTGTCCTAATTTGTAAACCGGCTAGATACTTGTTGATGGTCGGTATATTAAAATTTAATAAAACTTGAAACTTGAAAACCATAGGTAAGCAATCAGGGCAAGATTGTATAAATGGTGCTGTGGTTGTCAATTAACCACTAGACATCCTTTATAGAATCCCGCCTAGCAGCACCTAATCATACATAGTTGTCACTAGGCATCCTAGAAGTAGGTGCTGGTACATTAGGCCAGGTTTTACTTGGCCTTATATACTGGCACCTAACTCGGACACCTAGCGATGGCTACGTCAACCACACCTATTCTCAGCCAACTTTTCAGGTAGGTGTCATTAGGCGTCAGAAGGCATCTCAACTTAGTCATTGCTAAGCATCATAAGAGTTCCACGTGGAACACTTAATTGGCGATTTGATTTTTTTTTTTGATTAGCTGAAAACTGGCAGTCAATTACCATACCAATTAAACCAATTTTTAAAAAAAGTTGAATGCAGATTCCAAGTTAGGCGTGATAAGGACATAAGAATTGCTGCTGCTGGGTCAGACCAGTGATCCATCGTGCCCAGCAGTCCACTTACGCGGCGGCCCCCAAGTCAAAGACCAGTGCTCTAAATGAATCCAGCCTTACCTGCGTACGTTCCATTTACTCCTTTAGTAAAGGGTCCCTATATTACATAAAAGCAGTAGCTGTGTTCTCTGAGGGCTGGAATAGGTATAGGATGCATACATTAGGCACCCTAATCAAGAATACTTAGCGATGCCTAACTGTCCTCATTTGAATGGTGTGCACAAATTGAGTGCAAGCTCAAATTTGCATGTATAATCATCCCCTAACCCCCCCCTAAAAAAAAAGGCAAGAGGGATGCCTGCTCCCTCCTGCCACTGGAAGCCCCCTTCAAACTCCCCCCCCCCACCCTTGTACCTTTTAAGAGTGGTGCCCAGTCCCTCCTTCTCCAAGGATGCCAAGTCTACAATGCCAGGCCTTCCCCTCCTGGTGCATCAAGTACTTCCGCATTCATAGGGAGCTGGTACTGAACACTAACACATAAGAACATAAGAATAGCTTCACTGGGTCACACCAATGGTCCATCAAGCCGAGTAGCCTGTTCTCACGGTGGCCACAATAAAAAAAAATATTGGGAATGCATTTTCTTGATTGAGTGTTAGTTTGGGGCTTGTTGGCTGTTAAAATTCTCTGTTGTAGTGTGTTAAGCCCAAAACGTCATGCACTTTAGTAGAAGGGCTAATACCTCCGGATTTACCCGTACATGTCCTCATTTTAGAGGACATGTCTGGGCGTCTGGATGGCTTTTCAAAACCCGGCACTTTGTCCGGGTTTTAAAAAGCTTCCTCTTTAGATTGCGTTGGGAGGGGACATCTACGCATGCGCGGATGCAACGTGGTGATATCACTTGTATACTTGCGTGCACGTAATGTCATCGCATCGTATCCATGCATTCGCAGATGCCCTCCCAACCAACGAGAACAGGCTGAGGGGGGAGGGGCAGGGTGGAAATGGGCAGGCCTAGGGGGTCGGTCTATGGGTCCGGATATTACGCAAATAAAATCTAGTAACCTTAAGAAGGTCCCCACAGTAACATAACTTAATTAGTATTTTAGCCCGTTACATTAAAGGGTGCTAGAATATGTGTCTGTCTGTCTGTCTTTATTTCTGTCTCTCTCTCCCTCCCACTGTCTTTCTTTCTGTCTGTCTCTCTCTCTGGCCCCCTTTGTCTGTCTGTCTTTCTGTGTATCTCCCTTCCCCTGTGTCTTTCTTCTTTTCTTTCTGTCTCCCTTCCTCCCGCTGTCTGTCTGTCTTTCTATCTATCTGTCTCTCTCCCTGCCTCCTATGCAGCAGCGTTTCTCTCCTACCACTTCCCTGTGCAGCAGCCAAAGCAGCATTCCTTCCCCCTCTATTTCCCCCCCCCACACCACTTCCCTGAATTGCATTGAATTTTAACGTCATCATCCAGACTGCCAATTTTAAAGACAATAGCAATTGTTTTCAACCTTCCAAACAGATATTAAGGAAAACTCAGCCAGCCTTAAAGATCAGATAATCCAGAGATACCAAGTCATGCGCATTTCACTGCCCTCACAACCCAAACAGCTCTTTTCACCCAAATTCAAAGCGCGTGGATTGCTCTGCCCACGGTCTGGCATCTCTTCCTCCCATTCTCCCGAGTCTCCCGAGTCTCACTTTCCTGTTGTTCAATGGGAAATATTTGCTCTATTGGTGGGGGAGTTTTTTTTATGACTAATGATGAACTGAAGTCTTACTCTTTGTTCAGCTTTGTGCTGTTATAATAAGTACCTCGTTATAAGTGAGGTATTTGTCTCCTCCACAATTCATTACTGTAGAGTGCTATTCCCTATTCTCAACAGTAGGTGATAAAAGTACAGTGATCCTTGGAATCCAAACATAATCCATTCCAGAACCCCGTTTGAGTTCCAAAGCGTTCGAGTTCCAAGACAATTTTTCCCATTGAAAATAATAGAAACTGGATTAATACGTTTCTGGGACCCACAAACTCAAATTTTAACAGTAAATACACTGGATTTTAAGGTAAAATATTAACAAATATTCCAAAGCAGAGTTCGGATTCTGAGGCAGAAACACACACATACAATGTGCAGGGCATTCGGATTCCAAAGCAGAGTTCGGATTCTGAGGCAAAATTTACAACGAAAAATGTTCGGATTCCAAAGCGTTCGAGTTCTGGGGCATTCGGATTCTGAGGTACCACTGTATTTTGTTGGCTAATGTATCATTTATCTCATCTGGTGAGTTTGATATACCACATACCCCACCTCACCACAGTCATCTCCAAAGCTGAAGTCACTGCCAATGGGTTAAAAATTTTAATAGTTTAATTACAATGGAAATATTCTTTCAATTTCTAATGAGTTGAAAAAAAAAAAATACAGATAGCCTTATTAACTTTTTCCATTATAAATTAAAGACAATAAGGCAGTTCTTCAATTCTACAAAATGAATTATATGCGTTTAAATAATCCTAGAAATGATGGAATACCAGCAGATAGACTGTGGAATAAATGTATTCTAGTAAGAAATGACTCAGGAGGAACAATTCTGACAAAACTTTCAAAGAAATCATACAGTCATTCTTTTGAACTTAAAACAGTTCCAAAGGTTATAGTGCACTGTCATACAAAATGTATAAACTCCACACTAACAGAGGGTTTTTATCCAGATCGCATAGACAAAATCGTGTTGATACCCATCCCTAAAGCAGTTGGAGTAGATCTTACAGTGGGAGACAACTATAGACCAGTTTCAGGGATTCTTTGGCCGACCATAGTTTATAACAGGGGTGTCCAATCTGCGGCCCGAGGGCGGCATGTGGCCCCGTGAAGTATTTTGTGCGGCCTCGGTCAAGGAGGATGCAGTGTTTTCCTCTGCTGCCCCTGGGTGTTTACTGTCTTGCCGGATCCCTCCTCTGTCTTGCTGCAGCATTTGCGCGTTTGTGCGGCCCCGGAAACATTTTTTTCCGCCAATGCGGCCCAGGGAAGCTAAAAGGTTGGACACCCCTGGTTTATAGTATCTACCATCAGAGTTTATAGTTTCTTACAATTGTTTGTATTTTATGGAATATGGTTTTTGCCCAATGCATAGAGCAGAATTATCACCGATACTGACATCAGAAATTAAAAGAATTCTGAGCAAAAGGAAGCATATCTTGGCCACATTCAATGAGATTGATTATTCCCTTCTATTATTCAGACTCATGGGTCTTTTTACTAAGCTGTGGTAAATACTAATGAGTGCTTGCCACAAGTTAAAAAGTACTAGCATGGGGCACGCTCTGGTATCCTGTGGCAGTTTTGGGATCAGCACGCGAGTCTGGGGACAGAGAGCAAGCATGTTCTACACTTATCGGTCAGTGCAGCTACATTGTCACATGTTAACCATTTAAGGCTCCTTTTACAAAGGTGTGCTAGCGTTTTTAGTGCACGCACAGGATTAACGTGTGCTATAGCGCGTGCTACCTGGAAAAGTACTGTCTGCTCAAGAGAAAACTGTAGCGGCTAGCACACTCTAAGCGTGTGTTAAAACCACTAGCGCCTTTGTAAAAAGAACCCTTAGTGCGTCATTAGCTCATGACCCCTTACTGCCTACAGTAAGTAAGGGTGGTGGTAAGGGTTCACATGCTAATGGGGAAATTAATGTGTTGCCATTAATAGGGGAAATGGGGCCATTTTTAATGTTGCGCTAAAAGTGGCCTGAGCGAGCAGGAAAGACCCTTGCTGGAAACAGCACTGACCACTTTTTTTAGGGCTGCTTAGTAAAAGGGCCTCACTGAAGTAGGACTTACTGATACAGTAATTAATATGTCTGAAGTACAGCTTCCTGGCGTCCATTATGTGGTATCCCACAGGGTTCATCACTTTTCACCTCGCTATTTACCATTTACATAAAAGTTTTAGAAGATGTTCTGACTAAGGCCACCTTTTATCAAGCCGTGTTAGGGATTTATATCATTGGGATGCTCATAGGAATTCTATGAGCATCAGAGATTTTACCGCAGCGGCCAGCAATATAACATCCTAACAGGGCTTGATAAAATTAGAAATGTTTGTACTGTCTTATGCAGATGATCTTTTTATCTTATGTCTTATGTTATATACTTTTTATGGAAACATTAGCACAGATAAATGATAATGTTGTTCTAGTTGATTTATGGACTAGTAATAATTTTTTAAAACTAAACAAGCGGAAGACAAAAGTTGCATGATTGGGTGTTCATGACTCTATTCCATATAAAAGTCTTAAACTATCTACATGGGGGGAGGGTATTACAAATTGAAAATAAATCAAAAGTCTTGGGAGTAATCTTAGCTTCTTGACTGTTTGAAGCTTCATATTGATCCTTCGACAAAGAAGTTTTTCTTTCAACTATAGTAATTAAAAACATTATGATCTGCTTTGCTTTAAAATCATTATCCAAGCAATTTTACTACCATATCTAGATTACTGTAACTCCCTATGTTGTGGAGCTGCAATGAAATCAATATAAAAAAACTGCAGATACATCAGAACATTGCAGCTAGAATGATTAATAAAGCTAGTAAGTTTGAGAGATTCTCTCCTCTGATAAAGGACTTTCATTGGTTGCCAGTTAAACTTAGCATTGAATTTAAAATTGTATGATTTTTACATTTTTATCTGGTCAAAATGCAGACAGTTTCATCTGTTAAAATAGGCTTATAAGTAATTATATTGGCCCAGATTCTCTAAACGGCACCGTTGGTTGGCAGATGCCTTAAAAGTGGCTGCCAATCAAGTGTCAATCACCTAACAGTGCTGTTTAGAGAATCATGCCTCTGGCAAAGGTAAGTGCCGGAAATGTAGGCCATGGGTTTCAAGGCCTACATTTCTGGTGCCTACCTTTGACGTGAGCATATGGAGGCACTTTATAGCATCTAACGCCATTTCTGGCATTAGCCATGCCTAAAATGGTGTTAGGTGTCATAAAGCGCCTACATAGGTGAAATTCTGGCACCTTTTTTAGGTACCAGTAGGTGCCTGGAAATACCTTTTAAAAGCACTTATAAACAGTGTTTTTCTCTTAACTTACCTGTTAAGGCACTGTTAATAGAATATGGGCCATTGTTTATCAAGTTTCAAGTTTATTAAAATTTGATTGATCGCTTTGCATAAAATTCTAAGTGATTTACAATAAAAAAAAGGGAGATACAATTACGGACTGGACATAGGGAAAAGGGAGAACTACAATTTGTATAGTAAAGAAACATAAAAGGGCAGAACGAGAGGAGAGGGAAGAAAGCCTAAAGTGAAAAGAGCAGAATAATGTTTAACATTGGCGGAGGTATGTCCGAGTTAGAATTTGAAAGCGTTTTTAAAAAGAAAGCATTTTAAGAGATCCTTTAAATTTTTTAAAAAAAATTGTGCTCCTGGGGCTTGAGGCAGACCCTGGGAGCCTTTACAAAATGAATCCCATGGAGGTGGTGTTTTCACCATGAAGGTCATGCATTTTGGCGCAATTGTGGACACTCCAGGGCACCAGAGCAACCTTGGTTGTGCTAGCAGGAAAGGCCTGGCTAAAAATGTAGCTTTGCTGAGCTGTGTATTCACGATGATTGTGATGTGTGATGACATTGGCAGCTGTATCATCTGTACATGTGTAGGAGTGGCAAGGGAGGCCCAAATGGCTTTGGGAAAACTTGAGTTTATAACAGCTCACGATAATTTACTTTTTAATTTAAGTGTCAGTTATACCGACAGAGTCCTGGAGGGTTTTTTTGTTGTTTATTGGCCCAGTTTAAGCATGTATCATGTCATAAATATGTAATTGTGTCATACGCAGGAAGCTGCAATGAGATCCCAGAGACTGCTTGGAAGACAGGGGTGGGGATCTTAGGGGGCTAAAAAGGAACAAATTTGTGTGCAGGTGCCCTGCATTAAAGTAGACTAGCACAAAGACCAGTCCCTTATATAAAATCTAAACTAACCATTTTTGTAGTTTGGGGTATTTTTAGAGACAACGGTAAATGTGGAAGAAGTTCCTTAAGATGTGCTATGTGGTTGCTAAGTCGACAAATATGCTGCAGAAGTTTGCAATTAAGAAGAATAGCACAGAGTCAATAAAAAAATTATATAATAAGTTATAACCCATGAAAATGTATGGATAAAACAATGTTCCCCTGCGGTAAACCTGCATTTAGGATGATTGGAACAAAAACAACCCTCCCCCTTATCAAGCTGCATTGCTGAGCATCACGAGCTAAATGCAAGATGCCCATTCTAGTTCTATGGGCAACTTGGCATTTAACTCACTCCGTTTGGCAGCACAGCTTGATAAAAGGGGGGAGAAAGTTTTTAAAACTGTAATTTTTATTGCATATTAGGAAAGTGAACCAGTGCTATGGCCTGTTTGTAAGAGAGCTTTTGATTGGCTGCACAAGTCAGCAAAGGAACCTTGAATGCTGACAACATTTACTCCCTCTTTTACGAATGTACAGTATAGTGTGGGTTTTTTAGTACAGCAGCGGCGGTAACTTCTCCGACGCTCATATGGAATTATATGAGCGTCAGAGCACTTACCACTTCTGCGGCACTAAAACCCTACGCTATGCGTTCGTAAAAGAGAGGGTTATTTATTTTATTTAATATATTTGTATACCACCTATATCTAGGCAGTTTCCAATAAAAAACATTCATAAAATTTCATAAAATCCACAAACATAGACAAGTTCATCATAGACATAGATGACATTCACTATCTGCATATATATGGTGGCACTCAAAATAACAAAAGAATATACTTCCAGTGAGTGTGAAATCCCGATGGGAGGTGTCAGATATGACCAATAAAAGCAGAACGCTTCAACGGTCTGTCAACTCTTCATACGTCCCCAATCGTTATGACATCGTGATATCTTTATATATTTTTTTAAAAGTTTTTCTTTATGCTTTAAATCTCTTTATGCTTTTTTAAAATTTTTTTTATGTTTTTCAGTGCATTTGTCTTAGAAATAAGTTAATTATAAAGAACTTATCTTTGTTCCATTATGGGTGATAGTTGTGATTATCTTATGTTCCAGCGTTCAAATCAACGCTCCCCTCTGCCAACGCGTTTCGCTGATCTTCATCAAGGCTGGGGGCACTGCATGGTTAGCAGAGGGGAGCGTTGATTTGAACGCTGGAACATAAGATAATCACAACTATCACCCATAATGGAACGAAGATAAGTTCTTTATAATTAACTTATTTCTAAGACAAATGCACTGAAAAACGTAAAAAAAAATTTAAAAAAATATATAAAGATATCACGATGTCATAACGATTGGGGACGTATGAAGAGCTGACAGACCGTTGAAGCGTTCTGCTTTTATTGGTCATATCTGACACCCCACATCGGGATTTTCACACTCACTGGAAGTATATTCTTTTGTTATTTTGAGTTTGGTCTAAATTTAACGTTTGTGAGGATGGCCCAGAGTACAGTTAACAAATATATATGGCGGCAACATGCCCAAGACAATTAGAATGCTGGGAGAGAGGAATGTGTATTTTTATTCAGTTGGGACCATAACATTGAACTGGAAAGGTGTGTGTGTGTTGTGTGGGGTACATGAAGAAATGGAAAATATTTTGACAGGAATTGATTTCAGAAGAAATAAATAGTGATTGAAAAAGTAACAGATTGTAGTTGAGAGAGAAATTTGTTTTTTGTTTATCACAAATGGAACTTTGCTTAATAAGTTAAGGGCCCCTTTTACAAAGCCACGGTAAACAAGTCCCAGCATGGCAAATATGACACAGCTCATAGAAATTTAATGGGCTGCGTCACATTTGCCACATGGGAATCGCTACCGTGGCTTTGTAAAAGGTGCCCTAAATGTGACAGTGAGAAGGCTAGTAGTTAACTAAGAATATACTTGTATAAATAGTAAATTAATAATTAAAAGAATTCTGTCAAAATGTGAGGTAACCAAAATAATTAACCCTCCCTTTTATCAAGCTGCAATGTTGAGCAATATAAGCTATATGCTTAGCTGCATAACACTGCCCAACATTTATGAGAAATATTACTCTTAAGATACAATGATAGGTTTCTGGTCAAAATAGAATGAATATATACAATTTGAAAAATAATAGCTAATAATATTACCATATACCATAAATTTATTCACGTGGAAGGGCAAAATAAAAAATGTGCCCTAAGTATGAAGTTGGACGTTTTATGCAAACGTCCACAGACCCCAGAAGGAAAAATGTCCATTTTCAAAGCTGCCAAACGTCTATCTCTTATTTTTGAAAATGAACAAGGTATAAGTTTTGGTCCTAAGGACGTCTGCCTTTTTTGCCCATTTTCAAAAATAAAAATGTCCAGGGCGAAAAATGTACAAAAGCAAGTTTTATAGATGGTACCCACCAACTACCCTGTCTGATCGCGGCAGAAGAAATCACACTTCAGATGAGCGTAGTTTCGGGAGATTCCTGGCGGCTCAGCTGATGGGAATTCCCCCTGCCAGAATCAGCTGAGCCAGGGAGCTCTAACTCCCCTTCTCCCTGTTATCCTAACATCCCAACATCCCCTCAATATCCCCTACATCCCCCTGACATCCCAACATTCCATGATATCTCGTACCTCCCCCACGACAGTCTCTGTCCCCCACACATCCCCTAACATTCCTGGGCCCCCCTCTCATATCCCAAGAACCCTCCTGTACATTTAGAAGAGCAAATGGCAGGAGGAAAGCTCACTCCCAGCATTGCCAGATACTTTTTATAATCCCGCCCAATTACTTTGAAAAAGCAACCCAACAACAGGCCAATGTCTAGGGTTAGTGCTCCCCTGCAATTCGTGGTCGGCATTTCGCAGTCTTGGTAATTCGCGGTATTTTTTTACAGCGAATGACCAGGCAGGGGAGGCAGGAGAGGGCAGCTGGAGAGGCAGGAGAGGGCAAGCCGGAGTGCTGGCAAGTGAAGAAAATCACTCGCTGTATGCTCCGATCACCTCTTCCTGTACTAAAGTCCGGCCTTACCAATCAGGCCCGGCAAGCTATACTGATTTTCAAGAATTTTCCATTCAGGGAACCCCTCCTGAATGGCCTGCTTCAACTGCAACCATCTATAATTTTGTGACTTATGAAGACCAAATTTGTGTTGCAATCGTGAAAAGTCAAGCAGCTTGCCATCCGATACAACATCACCCAAATAACGTATACCTGCCTTCATCCAATGTTTCCAGATGACCTTAAATCTGCCAACGTGGATCTTGGAGTTCAGCCAAAGGGATTGACATGTTGATTTATGGATTGGAATAGGTGTTAAAGTATTCACATATTTTAATGTCTGCCAGGTATCTGCTAAAATTCTATTGTCCTTATACAACCCAGGTAACTTGATATTTAGAACATGACACAGTCTCAAAGGTGACATGAGTTGCCATTCCAACCATAACCAATCTGATAGGTGACTCTTTAATATCAGCCAATCTGGTAGATTCTCTATGAGTTCAGGAAAGATCCAAATACATACCCTGATGCAATATGAAGGCTTGATAATACCTTAAAAATTTGGAAAATTTATTCTACCCCCCCCCCATTGTAATTTTTGTAAAGATACTAAGGCTATTCTAGCAGTTTTACCCACCAAATAAATTTTGTGAGAATTCCCATTTAATTTCTTATAAAAGGAACTTGAAAATATAACCAGTAATATACTCATTTGGAAAACAAACCACAGGCAAAATCATCATTTGATGGTTTGTACTCTCCCTTACCAAGAAAGATGTAATGGGTTCCAATGCTCACACATTTCTTTGACTTTCAGCAATATAAGACTTTTCATTTACTGTCATTGTGTCTTCCAAGTTCTTGAATCATAATACCCAAATATTTTATTCCCTCTTCTTCCAAAGGAATGGGAACTGGATCAATTAAACCTTTACACAATGCACATTTAATGGAAGAACCTCTGATTTGCTCCAATTTATTTTGTAACTAGAAAATTTGCCAAATTGATCAATCAATTCCAGTAAATGTGGTATGGTGGATTCAGGATACTTCAAAATGAAGCAAAATATAATCTGCATAGGCTGAAACCCGATATTCTCAACCTGCATATGGAATTCCCTATATCTCCTTTGCCTGCTGAATGGCCAACAACAAGGGTTCCAAAACAATATCAAAAAAGCAAAGGAGATAAGGGACATCCTTGTTTAACTCCCTTCTTCATTCCAGAACTTGGCTGCAGCGAAGATGGCTGTGTAATTGCTGAGCTCTGGCACACATACAGCTTATTTATCAGTATTTGATTTCCTCCCAGAAGATAAGTATTTATTCCAAATGGCAACAGGGAGACAACGTGCTTAGAGGCTGCCTTTGATGCAACAAGATCAAGCAAAAAGATGCAAAGCATGACCCCCACCACGCCTTCCAAAGTGGTAAGAAAAATTTCTAAACCCGGCATCTATGAGCACTTGAAGTCTTTCCTCCTTTTAATTAGCAAAATCGTAAGAAGGCAGCTGTATTTTTTTAAATAAAAGATTAATTTTCAGAGTTCTTTAGTATAGAAAGAAGTTTACTGTATGTTTAATTCCTCAAAGCAATTCTGTTGAAAGTCTGGTAACAGCATGAGCACTCAACTATAGGCTATTCCTATGGGCGGCTCGGGCATTTAGCTCATGTTGCTTGGCAATGCAGCTTGATAAAAGGGGGGGATAGTAATTTTTATTTAGAAGAAATCTAACATAATAATAATTATAAGTTATTATAATATAAGAGGAGATTTAGCTGAGAGAAAAATGATGTGCTGTACAACTTTAGTTTAGGAGAGCACTTAAAAACATCTCCATTCAAAATTTTTTGTATTTAACAGAAAAAAATTGTTTAGGACTAAGAGGGTGGGGGGAGAATTCAGTAAGGGGTGCTGATTTAGTATGCACTAATTGAAGTTAACGTGGACTAAATCCATTATATTCCTATGGTGTCTTTAGCATATTAGTATGTGCCGTTTGTTAGCTCATGCTAAATTGGTTAACACCCCTTGATGAATTCCCCCTAATTGTCTTTGAGTCTGATTATTTGGGGGTCCTTTATCTAAGGCACGCTAACCGATTTAGTACGCACTAAATGCTAGCATGCCCATTATATTCTAGTGAGCGCATTAGCATGTAGCGTGCGCTACATCGGTTAGGCATGTAAAAGGACTCCTTAATTTTTTAAGCTGACTCAACAATTTAACAAATAGTTATCATCAGAGTGTTTTGACTGAAAAAAAAGGAGAAGTGTGCTTGAAGCATTCGTCAGGAGTGGTACTTCACGCTAGTTAGTGATGCTGGTTCCAGAATAGTGATTGTAACATAAAGGGGCCGTTTTCGATATGTGGCATTTAAGTCCGAGTTTAGATGTTTTGTGAAGTGCATCCAAAAATCAGATAGAGAAAAGGCCAGGTGTCGTGAGATCTGGCAAAAACATCATGTTTTTCTCTCTCTTGAAAAGAATCTTCCTAGATAATGTTCACCTTTAGTGCAGTCGATCTGTTTTGACCATTTTTTGAAAAACAAAACATCCACAATACAACGCACAAAGCAAGCCTTTGGATATAGGAGGAAGTCCAGAATGTTTTAGTACAGACTGGCCACACAGACAGACACCCCAGCAGATTAGTGGGGCACTCAAAGGGTTTCTATAGTGAGCTTCATATAAGGGTTCCGCAGGTGCACATCGCATCATAACCTCCCCAAAACTCACCCCAAACCTACTGTACACCCTAATTGTATGTTACCCCAATAGTCCCTCATTACCTACTTCACATATATGTCAGTACAGTAGGGGTAGTTGGTGGGCTCACACTTTTCACCACCAAGTGGTAATAGTTTAGAGTGGGATATGTACCTGGGTTCCTTTCTTTGTAGTCCACTGCACTGACCACCAGGTTACTCCAGAGGACCTGCTTTCTACTCTACTAGGGACTGCACATAATATCTGAAGCTGGCATGCAGGCATGAATGTACTATTTTCATTTTACATATTTATGGGGTGGGAGAGGATCAGTGCACCACTTAGGGTAGTGTGTGTGTGTGTGTGTGTGTGTGTGTCTGTGTCTGTGTGTGTCAGGGGGGTGTCATACTTACATCCCTCCAGTGAGGTATCTGGTCAGTTGGGGTACCTTTTTGTCCCTTATCATTGTTAAAACAGGTCTTGCCCAAACATCCATATTACCCTGGAATGTATTTTAAAATGTTCGATAATTATGGCAGAAAAACATCCAGTCATAAGTGCGCCATGGTCCAATACTACGCCTCTAATGTAACCTCTTGAGATTTGACCAATTTCAGATGAAACACCAAGGATATCCATCTAGAAAATAGCAAATTGGAAGGGTTTGGCGATAAAAACATCCATCTGCCCTTTTTAGTTGCACTTTTGGGATGTTTTTCTATTTGAAAATGAGGCCTCTAAGGCCCCCTTTTTAGAATAGGAATTCTGTAAGCGCTGGAGCTTTTGACTGCAGCGGCCCGCGATAGAAAATCCTAATGCAGCTTGATAAAAGGGGCCTAAGTATATCATGGCTGAGACTTCAAACCTATAGACAAATCTTAGATGAGATTTGTAGGAATATCATCATAAAAGTGGTGAATTACCAATATATGAGTAGTTGCTGAGGAATATAACCCCCCCCCCATTGACTCTTTTCTGTCTTCTGAACAGAAAACTGAAATGATAGAGGGTTTTTTTTTGGAGGGGAGGGGGAAGGGACTGAGGTATATTACAATTTTTAGCATATTTATATTGCACTCTTTTCAAGAGTATAAAAGGGTTCACAACAAGCAAAATATGACATTAAAATTACATGGAGGGAAGTTTTCAACATGGACTACTGTTAAGAAGGGATATTTTACTGTTAACCCTGTAGAACTAGGGCTCATTGCATAAAATGAGACCTGGGCTAAAATAGCATGAGTTTGTGGTAAAATAACCTGTCTTAACTGTAGCCCCACTTGGTAACTTCTCCCCTTAGTAAATTTAAGTTTAGAACTATCTATGAAGTCACAACTGTGCAGTCCAGAGCTCCAGCAGTACCATTCGATTCATCTTGCCAATCTTCATGTCCATTCCACGGTCTCTAAGATCATCAACATCTAACAGACATTACACTGCAGTACTAATTAAAGGTTTTCAAACAATGCCTCAAGGCTAAAAGCCCCTCAACAATTTGACATGGTTAGGGAGTTTATATCATTGGCAAGGGATGGTCTGGAAAAAAAAAAAATCAAAAGTGCCCTTGTTTAATTGTTCTAATTTCCCTCACTGTCAGGACAAGTTCTCTGTCTGTCAACACAATGCACAACCTGGCATGCAGGACTTTATCATGCAGACAGACAGGTCTCATCATATAGACAATTTTATAAATCATTTTTTAATGCTTTAAACAATTTCGTAGCAACCTTCAGCCAATGCAAACCTGCTAAGACAATCATTTAAACCCACATTTTGTGAGTAATTTGGCTGCTACTTTCTGAATAATCGGCAATCTTCCCATTAATCTTCTCAGAGAACTCCGTTCCTTAGATAAGCTGCCTCTTAGCTGTACCCTTCTTCTCCCACTGCCAATTCCAGACTTTGTTCCTTTCGTCTATCTGCCCCCCCCCTATTTCTAGTATAAATTAGTTGAGTTTGTCCACCATATCCCTTCCCTTGTTTATAAGCAGACTGAAATCCCATCTTTTATATATAGCCTTCAAGGCATAACCCTACTCCCCACTGCCTACCTACCCAGCCAGCAGATTAACCGTTCCCATTTACAGCAGGAACCGTCTTCTTTGTGACTCTGTACAGTGCTGCGTACGTCTCTGGCAGTGCTATAGAAATAATTAATAGTAGTAGTTGTAGTAGTACTAACTGTTTTTTGTTGTTTTTTAAACTTTATTTAGTTTTTAATGTCAACAAAAAATGCAATACAATTTATATACAAATAATGATAATCAACTAAGCACTTATACCGTAATCAATCAGTATCTATGCAAAAGAAAAAAAATTCCCTCCCCTATCCATCATTACTATCAGGAATAATACCAATATTACAATGAATAAATATCATTTCCCTGGATAGTACAAATGAAATAATGGGGAAGGGGGGTAATTTTTTGAATTTTCACTAGGTGCTTTGAATTAAAGGAAAGTCTTTATCATATGAATATGTGTTATGATATATTGAAGAGTTGGGAGGGAATGGGATAAAATATATTGAGTATGATTATATTATAGAATTTCAAGGTGATATATTTAAGTTAAATTGATGTTACTTTTTGTTACACTTGATGTAAATTATAAAAATTAATAAAGAATTTTTTTTTTTAAAGGAATAATACCAAAACAAAAGATATACCCTCCCCCTCCCGCTCCCATTCTCCCCTGGAATGTGTGGGTGAAAAAACAACAGAAAATACAGATAAAGGACATCTATTGCAAATCTACCAAAGATGTCAATGGACCCCCAAACTAATTTGAATATCTTATGCCCCAGCATTTCAGCATTCTTTTCTCATATTATAAATTAAACATAAGCTCGCCCACCAAAAAGGAAAACTAAGGTGATCCCCAATTCTTCCAATTGCGAATAATCATTTGCATGGCTATCCTGGTCCATAATTAGGAAAAGCCGGGCATATATAGTGCTAACTGTTTTAGAAGATTAAAGTATTCCAGCAGTTATGAATACAGGAACAATGGCTGCCAAATTCTCTTGGGAGAATAATTGAGGTCAGTAAATAATCTTTAAGCTCATGGTAAATCTATTTATTTATTTTAAAAATTTCTCAACCGCCTATTCCTAGGCAGCTTTACAAATAGTAACATACATAAAAATAAAGCAAAGTAGACTTGTACAGACATCAAAGATTACAGATCATTCCATGTAAACAGTTGGTTCACAGTTCTTCACAATACATTAATCCTGATACCAGAATTAGGCAGAAAACATCTTTCATTGGAATGCTTCTATAAAAGTGTAGTTTTGAGCATTTTGTTAAACTTCTGAATATCAGATAGAGCTTTTTGCGGTCCAGTTAATTTGTTCCACAGCATTACTCCTATGATGGAACTAGCAGAAGCTCTCATATTCTCATAATGCTTTCACAAATGTACTATTAATATTATCTTCCCAGCCAACATTACAGCATTTAAAATATTGTAATGAGTCTAAGCTAATTTATTAGGTTTAAGATTCCTGATTAGTTTACAGGTCATATATCTACCATTTGCGTCATCTAACCTACAAAACCCTGAGCCTGATGAACATTACATTTGCAGATGCAATTACTGTATAATAAAGTATTGATTTCCTAAGAAATCCCCCCAAATTGTCTTCATTGTAATTAGTATTTACAAAAAAATAACTTCAAGAATTTAATAAGACATTGACCAAATGCAGCCTTGTAAGTGAATTGATAATATGGTATCTTATTCTTTAAAAATATGTACAGTACAGAAGATAGATAGATAAATAAATAGATAGGTAGACAGAAGCCGATATTCAGCGCTGTATAACCGGTTGGCTAAATAGCACATAGCAGGCTACCTGGTGATAGCCAGTTATCTCCCGTTGAATATGTAGCTGAGCAGATTGGCTGGTGACTAGCTATGACGTGTAACATAGCTGGGCACTGCCAATATTCAGTGGCTTGCTGGATAAGTTTGGTGGCCAGATAGATATAACCAAAAAAAGCCTTAAATGACCTAGTCCGCTAAGGATACAGGACCCAACACGGTCTGCATTTCGACAAAAAAGTCCTTCTTCAGGGGTCCAGGGGATCCTATAAAGGTGTCTCACTTCTGGCTCACCACACAATTGTTTCCCACATACTCACCTTTATAGGATTCCCAGGGACCCCTGAAGAAGACTTTTTGTCGAAATGCGGACCATGTTGGGTCCTGTATCCCTAGCAGACTAGGTCCTTTAAGGCTTTTATGTGGATGAATTTATTTTATGTGGATGATTTCATTGTACCTTTGGGAACTTTGACACTTTCAAATAAAGTTCATTTAGGAACATCGTCACTCCACAGTTTTTTTGGTTTTCTGTGGATTTTCTTCTTTGTGGATATTCGGGGTCAATTCCTTTTGTTTTTTGGCCAGATAGATATGCCTTAAAGGGTGATCTATCTTTGGCCGTTAAGAATTATCTGGCTAGCTGCCTGAATATGGCCTAGCTGGTTATAATCTCAGCTGGCCAAAAATAAACTGAAAATTTCAAATGTCAGTTGCCGGATGGGGTGCCAGCATTGAAAATTCCCAGATCGTGGCAGATTGCTGGCGATTTCCCGTGGTCTAAATATCGGGGATTATATATAGGAATTGGCAGGCTCAGTGGCATGAACACACACTGCCATGCACAGGTCCCAGATTTGATTTCCAAGTCAGAACTTTGCTTCCCAGTCTTATCAGGGCTAACAACACACAAAATTCTCACAATTCCAGTTAGAGAACATACTAGTCTTTGCACAGTGGTGAACCCTACTGGTTCAATTTCGTTATAAGCTTTCAGAAAAAGTCCTGCTACATGACTTCCAGCTGAGAACTGTGGCTGCAACGACTGGACTACATGAGCTGAGATATACAATAGGAGAACACAGGTAGATATAATAGAAAGTTCACGGCATTACCAGTTTTTTTTTTATTGAGCTGGGATATGTGAAGAAGCAGACAAAACACAACTGGGCCAACAAAAAATATTATTTTGCTTTTAATAAAAATAGCTACAGGGAATCTAAACTAGAGCATGTTAAAATACCTTGCATAATTCCAGTTAAACTTTAAATAGAAGGCATTCATATTAATATTAATAGAACATTATGAAATGTGACTGCATGCTTTGCATTTTATTGCCTATGCAAATTACAGTAGTTTTAGTTTTCTTGAAAAATCAGCACCACTTTTCCTCTGATTTTTCTGAATGCCCATGATCAACAGCAGTTGCTTGGTAAACTAAAGAGCTGTGGCTTCAAGTTATCAAAATACTGCAAGGAAAAAACTAACCCATACCCAGTCTTCTTTGCTGACTGTCAAATACTGTGCTTTCTTACCAACATGAACCATGAGCTGGCACTTCAAATATGATTTTTTTTTCCACCAGTGTCTGAATTCAAGAGGGCATGGGATAGGCACATGGGATCTCTCAGAGAGAGAAAAGAGATAATGGTTTTTTGGATGGGCAGACTGGATGGGCCATTTGGCCTTTATCTGCCATCATGTTTCTATGTTTCTTTGACAGGGGTTAATGTAGAAGTCCATAGGCTGTGTCCTTAGAAGATAGGTTTACAACACAAATGTCTTCTCCTTTCTTGATCCATGCCATCATGAGGACGGGGACAAGGAGACTGCTCTGAGGAAGTCAAATTTCAGCTAAGGCAAGCTGAGACTCCTCGTGCAAGAGGTGAGGAAGCACCATGATGGCTTATATGAGGCTGCTGCAGTCAGAGTCAATGACGATCAAAAAATATCAGAAGAGGTGGAGCTACTAGAGAGTGTGTGCAGCAGAGGGAGCTTTGCCTACCTCAGAGACATTGACAGCTCTCTACTTTTCTTTTCATGCCTCTATCTCCTGCCTGTAACTGGTGTCGTGTTCGGGCAGGCTTCTGGGGAGACGGACGGTGATGTCATCTTGGTCCGTCTCCTCCAGCTGAAATGATATTGTGGAGCTACTGGAGTGTGTGTGCAGCAGAGGGGGCTTTGCCTACCTTGGAGACAGCGACAACTCTCTACTTTTCTTTTTCTGCCTCTATCTCCTGCCTGTAACTAGTGCCGTGTTCAGGCAGGTATCTGGGGAGATGGATTGTGACGTCATCCGGGTCCATCTCCTCCAGCTGAAAAGAGCGCTGTAGCTACTGCGCATGGCCGCAGGGTGCAGCCAAGGGGCATGCTCTAAGGGGCACGTTTGGCCCCTTGGGAGCCCCTTGGAGTCATGAGGACTGCAGGAAGTTCTTTGAGCTTGGCAAAGAACTATTTTATAAGTGTTTCATGGGCAAAAGGAAGGTGAAACCTAAAAGTTCTACCCCAGCTTTGGCTGACCCTATGGACCGCCACCTGATTGTACTACAACCAGTTTCTGTAACTCAGGACTCATTATCTACATCGGGGGCATCGCTGAGTCCCCTCGATAGAACTCCTCCCCCTCCACCAATGTCTGGAGCTATGGGACCTAATTCGGAACCTATAGCAGCCTCAGATGGATCTCCAAAATCACCCAATACCTCAAAATTGCAATTTACTTTATTGCCTAAAATTATTTCTGTATTGGAGGGTAGTAGGGGTGAGCAGAGTCCACCTGAGGAACCTAAGGACATTAGTTTGAAGGATTTATGGCAAGTAAATATGAGGGTGGAGGGATTTTTAAGATCAGCAGTTAACCAATCTTCAGATTTTTCATCAGATGTAAAAAAAAATTTAGAATGTTGATTCTAACTTATTACTTATTACTAACTATAACATATTACAATGGCAATGGAGTTACAGGTTTCTACACTGCAGCAAGTTTCTATATCTGCAGTTAAAGATTCATGTATTATCCATTCAAAGTTTGAACAAATGGAAAATATAGCTCAATCAATAAATCTCCGCTTTGTTAATTTTCCTATGACCCATTTGATGTCAGCTGAAATTTTGCTTAGAAAATACTTTAAAGAGGTATTAGGATTAACAAATGTGGAGTCTTTACAAATATTGAATTGTTATTATATACCTCAGAAAAAGAAGGTAACATCTGATCAAGAGACAGACCTATTAGTATCTACAGAGCTAGATTTAACAAATTTCTTGGAGGATTACCAAGATACTATATTAACTAGGGGCTCCTTTTACTAAGGTGCTTTAGGGCCTTAATGCGCAGAATAGCACGTGCTAAATTGTTGCGTTCACTAGACCTTAATGCCAGCATTGAGCTGGCATTATTCTAGAAGCATACTGCGCGGTTTAACATGCGGTAATTTTGTGCATGCACTAAAATCGCTAGGGCACCTTAGTAAAAGGAGCCCTAGGTCTACTCTCTTGATCACTTGTTTAAGTGAATTGGATAAAAATTTGATAATGAGATTATATTTTAAGAATAGAACTATGAAATTTTGTGGTGATCTCGTATCAATATTTCCTGATCTTGCTTGGGCAACACAGTATTGAAGAAAATAATTTCTTTAGTTAAAATCTCAGGTACAGTACTCCCCCGATATTCACGGGGGTTCAATTCTAGGAACCCCTGTGAATCTTGAAAAACTGCGAATACGGTTTTTCATGGGGG
This sequence comes from Geotrypetes seraphini, assembly GCF_902459505.1. Lineage (NCBI taxonomy): Eukaryota > Metazoa > Chordata > Amphibia > Gymnophiona > Dermophiidae > Geotrypetes > Geotrypetes seraphini. Next base: position 304,226,288 of record NC_047086.1, on the reverse strand, counting down.
GACTGGAGAGAGCAGCGGGAGAGGCAGGAGAGAGCAGCCGGAGTGCCGGCGAGTGCAGGAAATCACTCGCTGTATGCTCCGACCGCCTCTTCCTGCACTAAGTCAGGCCTTACCAATCAGGAGCTGCGTGTCAAAGCAACAGCTTGTGTGGAACATGGTAGTACACAAATAAGTCCAGATTATTTTTCTCAATCACTAGCGGCCTCTTTTACAAAGCCACACTAGTGGCCCCGAAGCCCTTCGTGCGGCAGCCGCTAGCGTGGCTTTGGTAAAAGAGGCCGCTAGTGATTGAGAAAAATAATCTGGACTTATTTGTGTACTACCATATTCCACACAAGCTGTTGCGATTAAAAAAATCATCAAAAAATATTGCCATGTTCTCAGTATTCATAGTATATTCCGAAATCATCCTTAGTTTGCATTTTCTCGCAACCATAATTGAAAGTGTTTGATAAAATCTTATTATAGGAGTTCAGACAGTAACACCTTCAACCACCTTCCGAGGTCACTGACCTTGTGATCACCTGCTCTGTTTGTCAATATGTGGTGCAATCTGATGTTATTAAATTATCGACTGTTCCATTTCAGATTCATTTAAACGCATCTACTGATTGTTCTACTTTAGCAGTGATCTACTTAATTTGGTGTCCCTGTGAAAAAATATATGTGGAACATACCTCTCGCACAGTCCACTTAAGGATTCAAGAACATCTACGTAGGCTATATACAGGGACTCAGGAAGCCCCATTTGTGTTCCACTGGCAAAACTTTTCTCATACTGTGCAGGACTTGTGATAGAAACCCCCTCTCCCTCCTCTCTCCGTGCGCGCTAGATGCTAATGCCAGCATTGAGCTGGCGTTAGTTCTAGCCACGTAGCACAGGTTTAGCGCATGCTAAAAACGCTATCGCAGCATAGTAAAAGGAGCCCAAAGTCTTTGAATTTATTCAATTTAATTTTACACTTTTCAAATTTCATATTAGACTGTGGGTTTAACAGCTGTTGGGATACAGCTGTTAAATATCGACTTAACTGGTTAAGGGTTTAGCGGTCAAATGGACCAGCTTTGAATATCTAGATTTAACACCACTGGCGAGCAGTCAAAATACTGCCTGCCGCTGGCTGAATTTTGAAGGGGGTGGGGGGGGAGGAACTGAGTATAGTTACAATTTTAATTATCTACACTTCCCCCTCCCCATTCGCGGTTTCGGTAATCGCGGTTTCACATATTCACAATTTTTTGGGGAGGGGAAAAAAAAAAAAAAAACATTGTTAAGTCTTCCCCCGGCATCCCGGCCTTACCTGGTGGTCTAGTGGGCTTTCGGGGCAGGAGCGATCTTCCTACGCTCCTGCCTCGTGCAGATCGCCATTAGGAAATAGCTGTAGGGAGTTCCCGTCGTAGTCTCGAGAGGACTACGGGAACTGACAGCAGCTATTTCCTAATGGTGCGATAAAAATGCTAACACAGCTTAGAAAAAGGAGCCCTAAATGGTTTCCAATTATTCCCAAGAGATTTTAATGAAAATTGACCTGTCTATGTAGAAATACATCCTAAAGTACTTATCAGAAACTGGATTGTTTCAATAAGATTAAAAGGATGAAAATTATCCTTATTCAAAGAAAGAGTTTTGTACTCTGCCAAGTTGTACTTCAGAATTTATAAAATGACACTGCATATTTCAATTAAATACATGTAGCATTGTCATCTTTTTATTATGTAATTAATCCCAACGTCGGGGAAGGTACAGTAGTACCATTCATAAGATACATGTTCAATGAGTCACCTTGGAGACCAATTACCTACATACTTTTCAACCTTTACAGACCAACCTGATCTTGAAACAAATTACTTGCACACTTTGCGAAAGACTGGGTACTGGGTAGTTATGCAGATAAAAGAGATGTGCGTATTTAAGCTCATCTTAAATTGAGGGGTAAAGAATGCATGCTTTTTCTTTATAAACTTTATGAATTTTAAATAAAGAGCAGTGCATTACAAAAATTATAACATGAAAAGCTTGCATAAAATGTACCTTAATACACAAAATATAATGAAACAAACCATTTCCCCCCCTATCATTCAACTATTCATACCTTAAATCCTATTTTTAACCTGCGTCTCCTGGTGCTTAGCCAACTGCTATAATTATTGGGGCCATGGCCATTTTATAATATGAGAAAGATCAAAATAAAATCCCAGTAGCTCTAAATCTCATATACATAAACAATTTGTAATTGCACCATCAGATGACAGGCACAGTTGACAAACTTTTATATTGCACCAGTACAGTTCCCAATCTTCATAGATTCATTTTACTCAATTTTAGGCAATTTTAAAAAACGTTTTCTCCTTTTTAATATATCTTCATTTGACAGCATTCACGCCCAAAAAAAACAACAAAGAGGAACACTTAACTTATAAGTACCAGGCAACCTCTGCAGATAGGGTACATGGAAATAGAGAAAAATGAAGGCAGAATAAAGACCATATGATCTATCTCAGATATGGGTAACACCGGTCCGCGAGGGCCTGAATCCAATCGGGTTTTCAGGATTTACTCATATAAATATGGCATGAGATTTATTTGCATGCAACTGTTTCAATGTATATTCATTGGGAAATCCTGAAAACCGATTGGATTCCGGCCCTCGAGGACCAGAGTTGCCCATGACTACCATCTACTATCCCTCCTCTCACTTATAGATCCAATGTACTTGTCCCCAAGCTTTCTTGAATTCAGATACACTTTTGTCTCCAAAACCTCCACCGAGAGGCCATTCCAAGCATCCACCCCATTCCCATGAAAAAAAGTATTTTTTCAGGTTACTTCTGAATCTATCCCCTTTCACCTTCAACCCCATGCCCCCTCATTTCAGTTTCTTTTCAATTGAAGATATTTTGTCTCATTCAAATTTATGCCATGAAGGGTATTAAACGTCTCTATCATCTTTTCCCCTCTCCCGCCAATCCTCCAAAGTATTCATGTTGAGATCTTTAAATGTGTCTCAGAAATGGTAAATCAAGTGAAAACACTATCATAAACACACTATTTCACTCATGACCCCATTTCAATTGACATCCCAAATTATAAATATGTTTATCTCACTAGATGTCATTAATGCCCTGTTCAACTTAAATACTATCTTAATAGGAGGAAAAAGCCTCGGGGCACAATCCAGAATCTCATTGTCCTCATAAGCCTTACATGTGCCTCCTCACTAGGCATAAAAAAACTCCTATGTAAATACAAGGAGCTGTGGAAATGCAATATTTCATATATTTTAAATAAAACTTATAATCAATAATGACTTAATGTATCTTTGTTGAATAACTTGAATGTAATTGTTAAGTCCACTGGCTTCTCTAAAGTGGTTGTTCAAAATTTGAAGGGTATGAGGACCTGATGCTGGCGATGGCTAGCATTTTGCTATCAAGGCTGCTTCAGAGCAAAATGATCCTCCATTCTTATAGATGGCATTTCTAAAACCTAGCAGTGAGCAGGATATTTAGGGATTCCCAATAGAGACTTTGTGGAGTTTTTTTTCTCTGACCCATGATGACATTGAGCCTACTATAAAACAGTGTCAGCTGTTTGTAACACTCTTTTTGCTGTATGAGGCCTTTTTTTCTCCACTATTGCATGAGTGTTGTGGCTGTCCTTCCTCTCCTTGAGTAGAAGAGAGTTGAGCAGTGTTTGTTCTTTGATTTCATTTACCCCAACATCGACTGTTATATCAGGGACTGTTAGGGAAAGAAAATTCCTAGACCTCATAAATGACTGCTTCTTGGAGCAACTGGTCCAGGAACCAACAAGAGGGGGAGCTATTTTAGATTTGGTCCTTAGTGTAATGCAAGGTATAGTACAGGAGGTAACTGTGTTGTGTCCACTAGGAAACAGTGATCATAACATGATCAAATTTGTGCTGATACCTGGAGTGGACATTGCTAAAGAAATCTACTGTAGCGGCATTTAATTTTGAAAGGACAACTACAATTCAATCGGGATTCAGTGTTAATGTAAAAGACTGGTTTAGAGAGGTTCCTAGAACAAAGAACATACAAAGTGTTTTCAGAAGATAAATATTCTTCCTCTTGGATGAATTCATGTGGAGTACCACAGGGTTCTCCTTTATCTCCTACGTTGTTCAATGTTTATTTTAGTGTCCTTGGCACATCTACTTCAAGTTTACAAGCGGTGTTTATATTTATGCTGATGACATCTCAATATTGCTTCCTTGTAAGAACATTTCCAATGAATTAATTACCCAAATTTCTAACATCTTGGAAAAGGTAGAATTAGGGATGCTACAGGTCAAGCTGAAGCGTAATCCTGAAAAAACTAGTTTTTTTTCAGGCAAGTCCTAACGATATAATTCAAGATACAAACATCCAACTGAAGGTCAAAGTTTTGAGATAGCGTCAAATCTGAAAGTCCTGGGGATTACAATGGATCATAATCTAACTTTTAGGAAAACATAACAGATTTATTATTTAAAAAAGCTATGCGTTACTATGGAAATTAAGAACCATTAAAAGTTTTTGGATAGAGAATCCTTCTGATTACTGGTCCAATCTATAGTATTATAGTACTTTGGACTATTGTAATATAGTTTATTTGGGGTTGCCCAAAAAAAATTCTGTTAAGACTTCATTCGGTACAGAATGCTGCAGTTTGCCTGATTTTTGATCTTAAAAAATAAAACCATGTTAGTCCTTTTTATACCAAACTGCATTGGCTGCCTTTTGGGGCCAGAGTGTCTTTCAAGTTTGGGTGGTTCTGTTATAAGGCGCTTTTTGGATTATTGCCCTCATATTTGACTTCCTATTTGAAACTCTCTTATTCAACAAAAGGTATAAGAAATTCAGGTAAGTTTGTCTTCCCTACCCCAAAGGCCTGTCGTTATAAGACTTTCTTGGACAGGACCTGGGCCTATCATGCAGGGAAGATGAACTCCTGGTTAAAATCCGATGACTGTTCAATCTTATTCTTACCTTACCTTTAGAAAAACATTAAAAACCCATTTATTTGACAAACAAGATTGCTGTTTTTGATATTACAATGACATGTTTCGATTTTTATTCTTTTAAATATATGTTTTAATCTTTTAACCTTTTGTAATATTTTATTATGTAACACTAGATCGATGTATGAAATTTGTGTGTTTTGAAATTGTGTCATGTGCTGAAATGTCTCAGCTTTTTCCCGTTGTGACCTGCCCAGAAACTACTGGTGGGGTGGTATACAAGAAAATAAATTATTATTATTATTATTACTACAATAAAATAAGGAAAATGGTTAAAAAGAAGCTAAAAGGATTAGTGGCAAAGATTAGGACTGTAAACCTGGTGTGGATGTTATTTTAAAAATACCTTCGTGGAAGTCCAGAGCAGATGTATTCCCATGTATTAACACAGGTGAAAAGAAGAGAAAATGAAAGCCAGCATGGTTTAAAGGTGAAGTAAAAGAGGCTATTAGAGCCAAACAAATCCTTTAAAAATAGAAAAAGGATCCAAATGAAGAAAACAAGAAGAGACATAAGCACTGGCAAGTTAGATGCAAAGTACTGATAAAGAAGCTAAGAAAGAATATGAAAAGAAACTTGTCAAAGATGCAAAAACACGTGAAGGGGCATAATAAAAAAAAATGTTGAAGGTCCCCTTTTGGCCTAAGGCCTTAAACGTTGAAAGCAGAAGCAGGGGAAAATGTCCCATTATCAAAAAAAAGTCAAAATTGAGTTTTTTTTTTATAATGGCCTGCCTCTACGTTCAGCTGTTTAAACGCCCAGACTACGTCTACACTAACAACATATAATCAACCTAAAAAAAAGTCTAACTCCCAAACGCCCAAAACAGAGCTTTTAGGCGAAGGAGGAACCAGTCTGCCCATTAGTTATTCTCATTAAAAATGCATGATTAAATTAACTTGTCTCTTCTTTGATATTCTGGGCCAAAGACTAAAGTCCACCTGGTATGTCCTAGGTTCCAACTGCTGAAATTGCCATCTAGCTCACTTTAGCCTATCCAACTATCCCATTGTTTGCAGGTTATCTACTGTAAAGTCTGGCCTGTAATGTCCTCATGTTCCAAGTTAGAGGAGTTCAGTTTTAGCACACATTCCTGCATCAAATGTGATTCTATGTTGTACGTACACTTCCCCCTCCCCATTCGCGGTTTCTGCACTCGCGATTTCACATAATCGCAATTTTTTTCAGGGGAGGGGGAAAATTTTAAAAAAACATATTTTTACCTTCCTGCCGCCTTCCCGGCCTTACCTGTGGTCTAGCGGGCTTTCGGGGCAGGAGCGATCTTTCCTACGCTCCTGCCCCGTGCTGATTGCCATGAGGAAATGGCTGTAGGGAGTTCCCGTCGTAGTCTCGAGAGAAGATCGCTCCTGCCCCGAAAGCCCTCTAGACCACCAGGTAAGGCCAGGAAGGCGGCAGGGAGGTGGGGGTGGGTCAGAGCCAGATAATTGCGGTATTTCGCCATTTGCGGTCCGGCTCTGCCCGTATCCCCCGCGAATAACGAGGGAGAAGTGTAATTCTTTTTCATGTATTTCTATGGAAAGTGCAGCAAAATGAAACTACATTTTTGGGTGTTAAATACTCATAATTATAGCAGGCAGGGCATTTGCACTTAAATGAGAATGATAAGATTTGCTAAGCCATATATTTAACAAGACTCAATTCTACCTATAATTCTGTTTTTTTTTCCTTTGTACCTTCTCTCTGGAATTCACTTCCTACTGAAGTTTGCATAGAATCATATTTTACAATGTTTCAGGCCCTCCTGAAGAGCTTTCTCTTTGATCAGGCTTTTTCTGGATGTCAATAATTGAAGGGGGGGGGAGGAACAGGGGAGAAGTTTAAATATTAAAAGGTATTAATACAGAACCAAATCTTTTCTAGTGAAAGGAAAAGGGTATAAAGGGAATTGAGATTGTGATACTCTTAATTCTTTTTCATGGAAAGGGTAGTGGATGCACAGAATACCCTCCCTAAAGAGGTGGTAGAGAGCAAAATGGTGACAGAATTCGTAAAGCTTGAGATGAACACAGAGGATCTAATCAGAAAGTGAAAGATATAAATTGAAGAACTAGGCCCAGAACTAGGCAGATATACATGGTCTATGTCCTATATATGGCTATTCGGTGTGGGATGGGCTGGGGAGGGCTTTGGGAAGTCCAGTAATTTTGGATGATTTATATAGGCTGGAGTGAGCTTTAATGGCAACTCCATTAGTTAGAACCTAAGAACTGTACTGGGAAGACTTCTACAATTTATGGCCCACAAATATAAGACAATTTAATCATGAATTTATAATGCATGCAACCATTGGATAGAATGGATGAACTGTTAAGGTCTTTATCTGCCGTCATTTACTATGTTATTATGTTACTTTATCTAGTGTACAGGTGGCATTCACAGATTTGGAACTTATAACAGGACACCTGAGTACATCCTGCAGTAAGTCATTTAAAACGGCAGTAAGCACGCACTATCTTAGTAAAAGGATCCCTAAAATTTCTATTTCAAGCTTACGGAATACTGAACTCAATATAATATCATTAATCTTAAATCACCGCACATTAAAACATAATGGAACTAGTGAAATGATTATGGTCTCAATACTTTTTCAAATGCTATCATATATGTAAATAAATATTGCATTTCAGGTCATCCGACTCCTTGCACCATTGGGGTCGTTTTGGTTTAGAAGTGAGGTTCCTAAAGAGGCAATGCTATTTTCCGGTTAATTAAAAATGTTTGTATAGATGAGTAGATATGTCTTCTGAAACCATTTTAGCTGTAGTGCTCTCCAGAGTGGTATCAGTTGACACAGTGCATAATCTAGAACAGACTAATTGCTGTAGGATTTCAAATTTTTTTGCAGTCATGCTAATGAGCTCAAATCTGCACAGGTGGTACCTATTAGAGTAAATGATTTTGCTCTCCTGCTGCCATCTTCATTTGCTGTTGTCTTATCAAGTCAGCGCAGGAAATCCACGCTCATGAAAAGGCAGGCGAGGGAACAATGTCTGACTGAAAAGTCTTGTTTCATTATTTTTTAATTCTTATGGTACTACATGCCTAATGCAGTTTCTGATTATCATGCTAGGCAGCTGGCAATGCAGTTTTTTATTCAAATAACAGAGCAAGTGCTTTCATTTAAGCTAAGAGAACCCCCTCACATTTCTTACAAAGCAACAAGGGCTATGACTCAATAATACATGAATTTAATAATATATAATGGTAGACTTTGCAGGTTCTAAACAGCAGCATCAGAGTGAATTAGTATACTGTGCTATTCCGTAACCTGAACATCATCGTTTGTTTTCTCTTTATTTCTGTACATCTTTTTTCTTTAACTATTGATCTAAGTAGCTGGAACCATAGGCTATGTCAAAGTCTAGTTTTACAAACAGAGATAATTTGGTCTGTTTACATAATTGTGCTTAACTTTTAGTTTCAATGTCAATGGATTTTTATACTTTGCAATTCCAAAATGCAAAGTATTTTGTAGACATAAGCTGTGCTATGAAGTCTTATGAATAGTGGCATGTGTGTGTTTATAGTACTGAGGGTCCTTTAAGACACATCTACATATATCTATAGCAGTTCCATAAAGCTATTCTCTACATGTATAGATGCATGCTAATTGTTGGAGGCTTGATCAGCATATTAATATTAACAATTAATGCATGGACATGTGCATTAGCACACTTAGAGCTCGGTTGCAATTAACACGGTTGCACTTAGGCCTGGATTCTATAAACGGTGCTGGTATTGGCGGTCACCTAAAAACAGTCGCTGATCACATGTCAATCGCACATCAACATCGTTTATAGAAACATGGCTGTTCAGGCACCTTGAATGTAGGCCAGCATTTTACAGGCCTACTTTTAAGGTACCTGTCTTGTGCCAACAGAAGTGTCAAGGGTCACCTAAGGCCACTTCCAGTATAAAATACACTCACGCCAGCCTCAGGCATCATTAGGTGTGCCTAGATGCTTCCATAGGTATGTGAATGGCACCTTCAGCATAGGTGGCATTCGCTGCATCAATTACATGTGTTCCGATTGGTTAGCTAGATTGCAGTAGGATGCCTACTGCCACCTAACTTCAGGATGCTGTTACTAGAATCTAGGCCTTAGTGCTTCCTATTGAGAAGGTGTTAAATGAAGCTTCACTAACTGCATAACAGACAGGGTGTGGTATGTACCCTGCATTAACTGCTATGTGCTATCCACTCCCATTCTCCACCAATACCCCACTTAGTTCCCACCTCCTAATACAAAAAGCACTTACCCCCAGATTATATATATAGCACCCAATGTTGCACGCTGAAATATGGGCACGTGGCCAAGATTCATGAGCAACTTAATTGATTAACGAGCCCTTAACTATCAATAGTTAGATACTAACAACCAATTAGGATTTGCACGCTATTCTATAAGGTTCAGTATCTAATTGTCATACCACATATTCGGAAAGGGGGCCTGGCCAGAGGTGGGTCTGGGGTGTTCAAAAAGGTTGCACTCAGAAATACAGAATGCTGCCTTCGCACCTAACTCGGGTGCCAGTATTTACAGGTCTTAGTAGGCATAAATCCAGCATCCAAAACTTAGGTACAGGATCCACACTGAGGATCCGATTCTGCAAAGTGCGCCTAATGGCGCCTGCTGTTTAGGCATCTGATTTAAGTGGTTAATGAGCAATTTAAGGATCTTAACAAGTGTTAATTGGGAGTTAGACGGAGCTAGGCATTAGCTAGGGATCCTTAGAATGTAGACGCGACGTAGACGCGAGTGTGTGCGAGGTAGATGCGAGTTTTCGGACATGTCTCCATATTTGTAGACATTCTCAAGAAAAGTCATGTCTAAGTATGTGGATGTGGGTGTAATGTGGGTGTGACCTGGGCATGGTTAGAGATAGGCTCCAGATAGACGCTAGTTGGGCGGCAGACCACGTCTAAATATCACGAAAATTATAGGCGAATGAAAAGCTGGTCTAAGTGTGATTTCTGCTTGGGCTGAACAAGACTTTCTGGGGGCAAACCTTAGGTGTGCATTGGGCTTCCGCAATGATATTTTCTACATAGAGTTCAGGAATATGTTTTTTCCTCTTCTTTCCCCTTCTAATAGATTTAATAAGCCACCATATCAATAGGGCACATCAATACAAACATATTGCACCTTTGGCTTTCCTGCTTAAAAAAACCCCCTTTTTTCTCACCAAACAGTGCTGCAATCAGCTCTTTCTTGAAAGCATAGAAAGAACATGAAAAATATATAAATATTGCACACATTACTTCATTTCTCAAAGCTTAAAAATATAAAACTCAGATACAGACCTTAACATGCATTTTCCTTCATTGCAAATGGAGGTGTGCAGCTGTACAATGCTGACCTAATTGTGAGATCATTAAGGTGCACTTGCAAGGTAGAATGCCTCAATTAAAAGATGTGCTGGGTGTTGAACTCACAACCTCTGAAAGATCAGCATAAGATTTTAACATATTGAGCTACATCAGCTTCTAATCAGGTGGATCTCACTGCCCTGTCATATCATAGCTTACTGACCTGCCTACGTATCATCTGCTTAGGAATGATATCACAATCACCACAAAGAAAGTATTTCTAGCTCATCAGTCAATGCACCTCCTCTATCCTCTCCAGTTCACCAGTTCAAATCCCACTATCACCTTCACTAATTTTATCAACTTCCTAACAGCTTCCTATTAGCTCTCCTATGAGAGTCTAGATGGTGGACTTTGCCATTTTTAATTAGTACATTTCTGTTTCCAGGCAAACTTATTTTCCCCTTCACATGGCTAGGATATCCTAAGCTGTCATGGTAGGAAACTTCTCTCCTGACAGAAATAAGCCATTTGTGGCTCATCAAGTTAAGGCACCTTAATGCACCTTGTCCATCTTCTCAAGCTCGCCAATTCAAATCCCACTCTCACCTTCACTCATTGTAACCGCTTCCTAACAACTTCCTATTAGCTCTCATAGGATTATACATGGTCGACTTTGCTGTTTTTCATCAGCATTGTGCAGTTTGCAGGCACACTTGTTTTGATCTTGCCATGGCTAGGATATCCTAAGCTCTCATGGTTAGAAACCCCTAACTAAAAGGAAGTGGCTGTGGCTAAACAGTTAATGGCACCTCTCCCATCCTCTGAAAGTCAAATCTAAATGATGTTTGGATGCCCCAAGACATGTTCAAGTTTTTGTTGACAATCTGCCATCTAGGTGCATCTTGATGATCTCAAAATGAGGTCAACATTGTGCATCAGATACATTCATTTGCTCTCAATTACAAGCCATTGTGGTATGAATGTATTTCTTTTTATGCAATATACACACAGGGCAACAGGTATAGGAGTTTACTAAAAATTCAGAGGGCTTGGACAGGTGTTGAAGGAAGGTACATATTTTGAGATGTATCCTAGAAACATTACTATTGATAAATTCAGCTTGGCTTTAGAATTGCAGGTGTGGTTTCATACCTGAGGATTATGTGTTGGGGTGGGGGAGGGGGGTTTAGGATGAGAGAACAGGCTGCTTTAGATATCTTAGAATTGCTGCAGATCATTTTAAAGCTCAACCCAAATGTTTAAGCAAAGGAATGGCCAAAGAATGCCCAAACAGTTTGAAGATTTTCTGGTAGAAAAATGAATATTACATTTTTGCTAACCATACTCAGGACATGAACCCCTGATGTTTGGAAGACAAAAAGCAGTGCTTTGAAGCATAGAGCTATAGAGGGAATTCCTTTTATAATTTGGTAAAGGGAGCCTCTAGAGACTAAGCAGTTGACAAATGGCTTCTTGTTAAAGCTTTGAGAGTGAAGGAGATGATTAAAAGTCAGTACAGGGTGTGCATACCCAAAGCACACCCAATCAGTTTGAAAGTTTTCTGGCTGGAAGTCGTAACAGTGCCTATGATGTCAGACGCCATGTAGGTGTGCTTAGTATAAGAAGGCCCATTAGAGCAGAGTTTTCTCTATTAGGACTCCCATTCTGTATTATTGCTTATGCTGATTTCTGAGACCTCACCTTTCCTGATTATCTTTTAACATTTCTTTCCTCTATCTGCCACAACTCTCTCCATTTCACAGGACCATTAGCAGCTATAGTAATTTGCAATTGATGTCTTTCTAACATTTTTCATCTTTCCAGGTGAATATGCTGCACCTATACAAGGAACTCCTTGCTAGCAGCTCAGATACCAAATCCAGGTGAGAATGATATATTGCTAGCTACTTAGGTATTTTTCTTACAAAAAAGCTCAGGCAGAACTAATTTCTTCTTATGGACTCCCATTCTGTGTTATTGCTTATGGTGATTCTTCTTTAAGATTTTTCCCCCTGATATCTGCCACAACTCTCTCCATTCCACAGGGCCATTAGCAGGTGTGAGAATTAGTGATGATAAAAATTGGTTCCAGATGTGTTTGCTGAAAAACACCCATGCTATTTGAAACTTTGGTGCCAGGAAAATGGATATGCAAGTTGCATGAATATGTGGAACCTATGATGTTGGGAAGATGAAAACAGTGCTTTTACTCATAGAGCTAAAGATAATTCTTTTTAGAGTCATATTCAGTGTAAGAACTCATTTGATAACTATTTTTAGTGTCATGTTCAGTGTAAGAACTCATTTGATAACTATTGCCAGTGGGATAACAATTGCTCATTTGTGTCATGGGTGCCTAATTGTTAGGCATCCTTATTATAAAAAGGGTTCAGATGCTTGTGCTTCTGTTCATTCTAGGTGTTATTTTCAGATTGTGCTGTGACATATTCTCCCACAACGTCTGCTTTTTACTTTTGTCACAGATATCTTTCTAACATTTCCCCCCTTTTCTCCTGATTTCAGGTCCCCAGAATGACTAATGACTCCCCTTGTGTTTCCCAGAGGCCAGAGCAGGTTTGTTAAAACTGGGTTCAGCACACCAGTTATTGCCAGCAGCTCAAATACCAAAATGTATTGCAACCTTTGTTTGCTTATGCTAGATATCCTTTACTTGACTGCAAAGTTTGTTTACTATCTGCACTGTAATAACTATACTTCTTCCCTGAATAGCCCTTATGATGAATTAAATGCATTTTCACAATACTAACATGCTGGTCGGGGAGGTGTGTGCGCCGGTTCGGGAGGGGGGGGGGGGTATTCAGCACAAGGGAGGCTTTTTTATTTTTTTTAAATAGGCCTGATATTTTGTGGCCTATTAAAAAAAAGCTGGTAGAGCCCTGACAGCAATGACAGGAGGCTACTTCTCCTGTCACTACTGTCAGGGCTCAATCCGATCTGTGCAGTTGGTTGGGGGCATGCCTCCGATCACCCCTATTTGCATGCAGATGGTTGGCAAATCGGTCGGCCTGCCTCCAATTGCCCATGGATCGGACATGGATCGGAGGGTTAGTGAATCTAGCCATAAGCCCACCGATTATGTTTGCAATCGTGTACGGACCCGATTTTCCTCCGAACCGATTCACTAACCTCTGTGCTGATCATCCTCTGATCCGCATATGCAAATGAGGGGCAACGGCATGCAAAGTAGGAAGGACACGATTCACTAAACTAAGGAAGGCACACCGACTGGGCTGACCGATCCAAAAACAAGCGACTGGTGAGGACCAGTCACTTGAGCAAAAGCCCTGCTCTCTGCCCCGACTCTCCTGCTCGCCCTGCCACGACTCTTTTATGATGGCCACCCCACTCTCTGCCCAATGCTGGCCGCACTGCTTTCTGCCCCGATTCTCCTGCTTGCCGCCCTGCTCTCTCTGCCCCGACTCTCTTTCAACTTCAGTAAAGCATCTCCTATTTTCTGTCATGATTGTCCTGCCCCAATTTTCCTGCTTGCCACCCTGCTCTCTGTGCCCCGACTCTTTCTGGCTGCCATGCTCTCTGCCCTAATTCTCCTGCTTGCCACCCAACTCACTGCCCCGACTCTCCTGCTTGCTGCCCTTCCCTGCGAGCCCGTGATTTTAACCCGCTTTAAACCCACGGGTTAAAACCATGGGCTCACAAGTAAAAAAGATTTTTAAAAAAGCACGGACAGCAAACGCTTGCACAGACCATCTACAGACAAAGTAGATGATCTGCGCATGCATCAGGATCGCTCACTAAGATCCGTGTCGTCGGTGAGGGGTGTGCCTCTGATCACCCTCATTTGCATGAGAGCGCGTTGTGGATCAATCGGCCTGCCTCGGATCGCCCACGGATCGGTAGGCTTAGTGAATCTAGCCCATAGTTCATAGTGGATTACATACAAATAAATGGATCCGTTAAACTAAGATATACATAAGTAACAGGACATTAACCCATTATTAACCACTAAGATTAAATTTCTGAAACAAAACAGTTTTAAGTGCTTTTTTTGAAATGATAAAAGTTACTATAGATCGTATTTGAATTGGCAGGATTGACCATACAGAGGCGTCCTGAATTACTATGGGCATTGGAATTGGTACCACCGTGGCCGGTGCTAAAAATCATGCTATGGTTTTGTAAAAGGGGGGAGGAGATATTGTTTTAAATACTAAACAGCACAACATGATTCTGTTAGCAACCAGTATAAAGCCATATATGTAGGTGTAATTCTGTCTGATTTTCTTAATTTATAAATTAATCGGACAGTTGACTTTTGTGTTGTCTGCAAACATTTAAGCAGACCCTTAGGAATTCCCAGATAAACTACGTTGTAGTAATCTAAATTGATCTTAATGAAAATATTTCCTAATACTGTAAAGCTACAACTTTAGCACATAATTCCTTTAGGATATACGAGGGTCATTTCATAAATAATGCACACTATTTTCTAAAATTTACATGTTTTATTTTTTTTTCACGTATTTCGTTACAATCCTTCAATATAATCTCCCTACTTTACAATGACAAAGTCCCAACGTCCAGGAAGTTTCATTATTCCATCCAAGACACCGTTTTAGTTCAGTTGCCGAACGGCTAGGGTACCGGTGGAAGAAAGCTCTTCCAGAAATGCAAAACGATGTCCACGCATAGGTTGTTTCAACTTTGGGAAAAGGTCAAAATCTGGTGGTCTCATTTCTGGACTGTAGAGAGCATGAGGTAACACCTCCCAGCCGTATTCGTGTAGTTTTTCAATGACATACCCTATGTGCGGGCGAGTGTTGTCGTGGAGAATGATTGGCCCAATCAAGAGCAACTGAGGTCGGGTTTTGTGCATTTTTCTGTGCATTTTTTGCAAAAAATCACGATAATACACTGCTTTGACACTTCTTCCACATGGAACTTTGTCTGTGATGATGATGCCTTCATGATCATAAGCAAAAATCATCATTTGTTTGACTTTTGATTGAGCTTGTCAAAAAATATTTTGGTCATGGGGAAGATGGAACTTTCTATTCGTCATTGAAAAACTACACGAATACGGCTGGGAGGTGTTACTTCATGCTCCCTACAGTCCAGACATGAGTCCAACAGACTTCAACCTTTTTCCAAAGTTGAAACAATCTATGTCTTGGATGGAATAATGAAGTTGGGACTCAGTCATTGCAAAGCAGGGAGACTATATTGAAGGATTGTAAAGAAATACTAGAAAAAAAAAAAAAAACGTAAATTAAAAAAAAATAGTGTGCATTATTTATGAAATGACCCTTGTAAAATACTGTGAGTTACATTTGAGCATTTACACCAACCTTTGACATGATATCAGTACATGCAACTAATGTTAGACACTAAAATGTGTAATTATGCTAGTATACTATGGCAACAATAATGACATTCTTTAATCACAGTTTCTATGATAACAATTGCTAATATAGAATTCACACTTAGCTTCCAGCATTTTAGCATCTAACTTTAGGTGATCTCTATAGAATTACCTCTTTATGCTTATTTTATAAAGACGGAATGAAGGTTGTCAATCCTATAATCTAAGAGATTTTCAAAGCTGTATCAAAATCAAAATCACTCTCTCACTAGCCCTTACATAGTACTTCCTACCACCATACTTCCCATTTGGCTTGGTGGCTCCAACATAACAGTTCCCACTCCCAGCAAAGATATTGCGACTCAGTGACCCCAACAAAACACCACCTGTATCACTTCCTAAATTCTCTTGGCTCTTAGTCATAAAGCGCCAACAACCTCATTGTCATTTTTTCTGCTACAGATGAACACGCTAGCCCTTCTGGAAATTCTCATTGTCTTTCTTTTGATCTGTAGGGAAACAGATCTCTGAATTTAAGCACATCAAAAACACAGACACTGGAATGCACTTCCTTATATGGGACTCCCATCTGCCCATTCGCATATGCACACGCAGAGATAGCATGGGGTGTCCTCTCCTGAAAATTACCTACACTAAATCCCTTTTGCTACAAGAAACATTTGCTCCAATTAGTGTGTCAGAGCTAAAAAAAAGTTTGAGAGACACTGCTTTACAGATTGAGCAGGGGAAGGGACATCTCAGGTGAAGGGTAGATGAATGCTGGATCTCTGAGTGGTTACTTCAAAGTTTCAAAGTTTATTATTTTCTTGATTAATCGCTTTATCTAATTCAAAGCGATGTACATAATAAAAAATAATTAAAAGAAAACATACAATACAAACTTTAAATACTTACAATGAATAATATAAACTACATTACATTGGGTAAGAGGGGTTTATGAAATACATTTGTCGAATAAAAGAGATACATAGGAGAAACACAAAAGGGGAAACATTAAAACAATTGGTACAAAAATGTTGGAATTCTTGATTTGAATATGATTAAATTAAGTATTAAAAGCATCATTGAATAAAAATGTTTTTAATTGTATTTTAAATTTTACCAAGTCTTGTTCATTACGTAAAAAAATTGGAAGAGCATTCCAGGTTTGTGGGGCTGTTACAGAAAATATAAATTGTCGTCTGGTGTTTATAAATTTTAATGAGGGAACTGTCAGTAAATTTTGATCAATAGATCTTAATGTTCTAGTTGGTTGGTACGGTATTAGCAATTTATAAATGAAAGCAGGTGTCTTATATAGTAATGTCTTGAATGTAAGTAGACAAAGTTTATACGATATTCGATGAATGACAGGAAGCCAATGAGCGTTTTTTAGCAGAGGAGTAACGTGATCGAATTTTTTAGATTTAGTTATGAGTTTTATGGAGACATTCTGGATAATTTGTAAACGTTTAAGTTCAGTTAGTGTTATACCTTTAAAGAGAGCGTTACAGTAATCAAGTTTGGCTATCACTAAGGAATGGATGAGAATATTTAATGATTTTGAGCAAAGAAATTTTGAGATAGATCTAATCCGTCGTAACCTATAGAAAGAAGTTTTAACAATATAACTAATATGATCATGGAAATTCAATTTAGGATCAAAAATTACTCCTAGAATTTTTACGTTATTAACTATCTGTAGTGGAACATTATCTATAGTAATAGGAGCAATTAACGTCGGGTTTTCTTTCCATGGAAAGATCATTAGGTTTGTTTTTTTTATATTAAGGGCCAGTTTATTTGTGTTTAGCCATTGGTAGACCTGATCGAGTTTCTTACTGATCTCCTGAATGGCAGATATGTTGTTAGTGTCTATGGGGTGTAGAAGCTGAATATCATCTGCATATGAGAAGACATGGAAACCTATAGATTGACACAATGTAATTAATGGTGATAGAAAGATATTGAATAATAATGGAGAGAGAATAGACCCTTGGGGAACACCGAAAGTAGTTGATGTGAATTTAGAGTTAGAATCTTTGAAAAAAACAGAGGAAGAGCGATCTGTAAAATAAGAAATAAACCAAGAAAGAATTTGATCTGTGATCCCAATAGATTGAAGTCTGTTTATGAGAAGTTGATGATCAATTGTGTCAAAAGCAGCCGAAAGATCAAGTGAGATTAATAAAGTAGTTTGATGGTGGTCAAGGAAATAATGAATGGATGTGGTCAAACCTATTAATGCTAATTCAGTACTATTACTTATATTGGGTAGTGCTGTGGTTTTGTTAATTGGATGTCTCCTTTAAGAAGCCAACCACAGGAGCATTGCCACCAGTTACTTGATGATCATAAACTGCTTTACATGCATTCAATGTAACTTTATATATATATATAAAAGTTACATTGAATGCATGTAAAGCAGTTTATGATCATATATATATTTATGATCATATATCTATATATATATAAAATCGGAGGTATGTATGTGTGTATGTATGTATGTATGTATGTGTGTGTGTGTGTATGTGCCGCGATCACGCAAAAACGGCTTGACCGATTTGAACGAAACTTGGTATGCCAATCCCTCACTACCTGGGGTGATATGTTCTGGGGGTCTCGCGGCCCACCTGCACACTTGGGCGGAGCTACAAGCAGAATATCAGATTTCACCCATTCATGTCAATGGAAAAAATGTAAAAAGCTGCCATTCTCACAGTAATTAAAAAACGGCTTGACCGATTTGAACGAACCTTGGTATGCAGATCCCTCACTACCTAGTCTGATATGTTCTGGGGGTCTCGCGGCCCACCTGCACACGTGGGCGGAGCTACAAACAGAAAATCAGATTTCACCCATTCATGTCAATGGAAAAAATGTAAAAAGCTGCCATTCTCACAGTAATTCCAACTACCTGGGGTGATATGTTCTGGGGGTCTCGCGGCCCACCTGCACACGTGGGCGGAGCTACAAACAGAACATCATATTTCACCCATTCATGTCAATGGAAAAAATGTAAAAAGCTGCCATTCTCACAGTAAATCAAAAACGGCTTGACCGATTTGAACGAACCTTGGTATGCAGATCCCTCACTACCTGGGGTGATATGTTCTGGGGGTCTCGCGTCCCACCTGCACATGTGGGCGGAGCTACAAACAGAAAATCAGATTTCACCCATTCATGTCAATGGAAAAAATGTAAAAAGCTGCCATTCTCACAGTAATTCCAACTACCTGGGGTGATATGTTCTGGGGGTCTCGCGGCCCACCTGCACACGTGGGCGGAGCTACAAACAGAAAATCATATTTCACCCATTCATGTCAATGGAAAATATGTAAACAGCTGCCATTCTCACAGTAATTCAAAAACGGCTTGACCGATTTGAACGAAAGTTGGTATGCAGATCCCTCACTACCTGGGGTGATATGTTCTGGGGGTCTCGCGGCCCACAACTCTATGTTGCTTGCTCAAAGAATTTATATGTTCTTGCTCCAGGAGGTGAAACTAAAATTGTTGTTTATAATCACGTTTTGCGTTAGTTGTATTGTATTCATTTTGTCAAATATTTCACATTATAATTTGAATATTGTACTTTTTATTAAGCTGTAAAAAAATAATTTCATTCACCACTATAAAGTATCTTTATTTGAATCCATTTACAGTGTTATTGCTATAATTAAATACCCGTGCAACGCCGGGGCATCAGCTAGTATATATATATAAAAGTTACATTGAATGCATGTAAAGCAGTTTATGATCATATATATATATATATAAATTTAACTTACATTGCTCCTGATTCATTTTAATGATAAGCAGCAAAATTGTCAAGTGACAGGCAGTGTTGGCAAATCGTAATGAAGATCATTTACTGGTATTGCAGGATATCACCATTTCATATATTAGTAAATAAACCCCCTTCATCTACTTCTAATGTCATATTGGCAGCACTGCCAGGACAAAAGTCACAAGAGAAAAAGCTATCAGAGGCATCCAAATCAAGTAGATTATAAGGAGTATAATTTATATTAAACAGACTCAGAACAGTAAAAGTGATTTTGGTCCCTACTTAAAAATTCAGGGAAGATACAATTTATAATTTTATAAGGATTGTGGCTACTGACCTCTTCACCCACTTGAAGCATAATTCATGCCACAGGGAGTGTGATTCCCAGTACATGTTTTATGAGCTGCAAATAAGTACCAAATGTTAGCTGCATTCCCAAACAGAACCTTTCTTAAAAAAAAAAATAAAACCCAAAAACCTCTTTCTTAATGATGCTACTTTTGCCACGCAGTCTACACAATGCTTGAAGTCCATTTTAGTAAAATTGTCCTCCTTCTGTGCTGCTAAAGATGCTGTTTTACAAGCACGGGTGGTTTTTTTTTGTCTACACTGTAAATCAGGGGTGTCCAATCTTTTGGCTTCCCTGGGCCACATTGGATGAAAAAAAAATTTTCTGGGGCCGCACAAACACTAACACTAGCTGATGAGCAAAAAAAAGGTTGAGCAGGTCCCAAATTTGCAATCACTAATATAGAAGATGTACATATCTAATAATAAACCTTCATTAAAAGGACACTGTGGAGAGGAACCCAAAAAAGCAGTAATACTTACCCTGACTGAGTGATCCTCCACGTACTCCGCTGACAGTGGGAGCAGCCACAGGCTTCTGCACCCCCACTCTGATGAGCAAGGATGTGCGTTCCTGGTTTTCCCATTCACTTCTATTACAGCTGCGGTGAGCCTCTTCAGAGGTGAGCATCATCAGAGCGGGGATGCTGAATCAGCTGTCAGCAGCATACGTGGAAGATCATTCAGTCAGGGTAAATATTACTGCTTTTTTGGGCCTCTCACTTTGAGCTTAGGCTGCCTGAAAATGAACATCTCCCCTGCTGTAGCTAGTAGGGATCCCCAAGCCTCACCAATTGACGGCCACCTTCTCCCCCTCCAACTTCCCAAGTTCTGCAGCTGGCAGCAATAATGCAGAGCTGCTGCCTTCTCTCCTCCCTGCCCCCTCCCCCCAAGTTTTTGTACCTGGGACCATGGAGGGTTAGGTGGCATGAACAGGGTCACAAGGAACTGCAGTGGGAAATGAACCTATTTCTCCAGGATCTCAGTCCGTAGCACTAACCAATAGGTTACTCCTCCACTTCTTCCCCAGTTGCTAGTGCTCAATGGACATCATCATGCACCAGTGCTTTTGCGTGGACTGCTCCAACTTTAAGGAATAGACTACCTAAAAATGTTTGTGCAGTCAATATTTTAAATGTTTTAAATGCTATTAAAAACCTATTATTTCAAATTGGTATTTATTTACAGGAAAAGGTAGAATGGAAGATCAATTAGCGTGCCTGAAGGGTGCAGAGTAAGAGGAAACAATAGATTTTTTTTTCTGTGTTTGTTAGTTTTGATTCTAAAGACAGACATAGTCCAAGCATATCCAATCTGAGAAATTTGGCTTTTTTTTTTTTTTTTTTGGGGGGGGGGTGGTCCTATTGTATTTTATTGTAAACCGGCTGAATCCACATAGGCTCAGCAGTATATCAAATTTTAATAAACTGTATATTTTCTGTGTCATTTATGGACATTTTCATTAGTTGTACGTGTTTTTCTGGACAATTTCATCAATCATGCACACTGTTATATACTAGTTTTGAAACTGTGAGCTATATTTTGCAATAGTGCATGCTATTTTTGAATAGTGAGTACTACCCTGTTTCCCCAAAAATAAGACCTTTCCCAAAAATAAGCTTTAGCATCCAGGAGGGGGGGAGGAGCGGGAGGGGGGTATATCTTTTTGTTTTGGTATTATTCCTGATGGTAATGATGGATGGGGGAGGGAATTTTTATCTTTTGTATAGATTCTGATTGTTTATAAGTGCTTATTTGACTATTATTATTTGTATGTAAATTGTATTGCACTTTTTTGTTGGCATTAAAACCTAAATAAAGTTGGGGGGGGTTTGTTTTGGGTTTTTTTAAAAAGCCTTAGCATGATTTTTAAAGATGCTTCTAATATAAGCCCTACCCCAAAAATAAGCCCTAGTTAAGATTGACCCTCAAAGCCACCCTCCTGAATGTTCCCGACACTCCCCAACTCCATCCCTGACACTAGTGCTGCTCGATTCGCAAAAAAATAAATAAATAAATAAAAAATCGGACTCGTCAATTCAGTGACCTCCACCCCGGTGAGACCTGACATATTTCTGCTCTGAGGCCTCGTAAAGAAGCAGCGACAGCATTCTGAACGTGCTGCTTCGTGATCTTCCCCGATGGGGTTTTCCCTCTGCCGCATCACAGTGGGAGGGGTTCTGCTGCACAGGGGGATGGGAAGGAGGAATAGAAAGATGCTGCAGAGGGAAGGCCTGGCCCCAGTGAGGAATACCGCAAAGCAGCCCATTCAGCTGCTGTTTTTGGAAGCCTTGGAGCAGAGATATGTCAGTCTCACAGTGGGAGGGTCAGTGGGGTTCTGCTGCACATGGGGGGGGGGGGAGAAAGGAAGAATTGGGGTGGAGGAGAGGAAGGGAGAGATGATTGTCGTACATGAAAAAAAAAATTAAACATCCCCCCCAAAATAAGCCCTAATGCATTTTATGGACCCAAAATTAATATGACACTGTCTTATTTTCGGGGAAACACAGTATTATGAAAAATTGCCAAATAGTGAACTCTTTTTCTCAAATAGTGTGCACTGTTGCTAACAGACAAAAATCTAAAATTTCAGTCCTTTTTCCTATTCTTTTGGGTTAAAAAATCAAGAGAACATCAAAAGTTTTAGGTGTTATTATAGACTGACCTTAGCTTTGCTGACCGGATTATTTTCTTGGTGAAGAATTTTTTTTTTTTTAGATTAAGACAATTAAGAATGATAAGATCAGTTTTAAGTCAGGCTAGGTTTGAATAATTATGCAAGCAGTTCTACTTCCTAACTTGGATAATGAATGCATTTGGACCTTTGCATAGTAAGAACATAAGAATTGCTGCTGCTGGGTCAGACTAGTGGTCCATCGTGCCCAACAGTCCGCTCACGCGGCGGCCCCCAGGTCAAAGACTAGTGCTCTAAATGAGTCCAGCCTCACCTGCATACATTACAGTTTAGCAGGAATTTGTCCAACTTTGTCTTGAATCCATGGAGGGTGTTTTCCCCCATAACAGACTCCGGAAGAGTGTTCCAGTTTTCTACCACTCTATGGGTGAAGAAGA
Organism: Geotrypetes seraphini; assembly: GCF_902459505.1. Classification (NCBI taxonomy): domain Eukaryota; kingdom Metazoa; phylum Chordata; class Amphibia; order Gymnophiona; family Dermophiidae; genus Geotrypetes; species Geotrypetes seraphini. The sequence goes on along the minus strand of NC_047086.1, from coordinate 304,203,378 downwards.
ACTTCCTTAAGTTTGTACGGAATCTATCCCCTTTCAACTTTAGAGAGTGCCCTCTTGTTCTCCCTACCTTGGAAAGGGTGAACAATCTGTCTTTATCTGCTAAGTCTATTCCCTTCAGTATTTTGAATGTTTTGATCATGTCCCCTCTTAGTCTCATCTTTTCAAGGGAGAAGATGCCCAGTTTCTCCAATCTCTCACTGTACGGCAACTCCTCCAGCCCCTTAACCATTTTAGTCATTCATCTAAGGACCCTTCTCTGGACCCTGTTCATGATCCCCTTCTTTATCATTCCTAGCATTTGGTTCACCCTTTTTGCTGCCGCCGCGCATTACGCAGATGGCTTTATCGATTTGTCGATCAGAACTCCCAAGTAGATTGTATAGGTCCCAAGTAGAATTCCCATGTAGATTGTATAGGTCAGTGATAAATGATGCAATTACCGTCTCAGTGCTATATGACTGTTTGAAACCTGATTGAGAATCATGGAGTAGCTGAAAGTGTTCCAGGTGGTTCATCAGTTCATCAGTACTATCCCCTCCATCAGTTGTATGAAGAGTGGGGTTAGGGCAATGGGCCTGTAGTTGTGAGGCTGAGAAGTGGTGCTTTTCTTGTCTTTTATGATGGGACGGATAATGATGTGTCCTCTTAACTGCTGGGAATTGTCCTCTATTTAGTGTGTCTGTTAGCCAGGAATAAAGATCTGCCAGGAACTTATCAGAGGCTTTAGACATTAGAGCAGGTGGGCAAGAGTCAATGAGATAGTACATTTACGTGAATTTTTTAAATAGGAAGTGAAATTGAGACCAAGGTGGGATGGAGAAGGAGCTCCAGATCATGTTGGCTTGGAGTTGCAGTTTCTCGAGTTCAGTGAGTTTATAAGATCTGTGGAATGGTTTGTGTTGAGAGAGGCTCTTACGGTTTGATTTTTTGATCTAAAATAAAGAGCGAGGACGTTGGCAAAGGGTTGGAGGTCATGGTTGGGGGCTTATTAGAGGTGTGACACCGATCAGGTTATGGACTAGTCTGAATAACTCTTTGAATTGAGGCTGTGCTAGTTTATTTGGGAGGAGAAGGAGTTTTTGCGATATCTGACATCGAAGACCTTATACAGCGCCTCATCTCTGTTTGGGCTTTGCTGAAGCAGAGCATCACTGATAAATCCATAGATCAGTGGCAGCCAAGGCTGAGGGCATGCCTTCGTGCAAAGGGAGTGCTCATCTAACATCTTCTTAATTGAAACATTACTTTATGACTTTATATTTTTCTGCAAGATACATCATAAAACTTTGATGTGTTTTTATTCAGTTCACAATTAATTTTCATAAAGTAGTGTTGTAATATGGTGGGAAATATTTGCAATGTTTTACATCAACTTCATTCAGGACAGGACAAACTAAATTTCATATGAATCAGCTGAGTTCTGTGGAAGATACGACAAAAAACATTTTGGTGTTTTGTTTTCAGTTCACAGTGTAGAAGCATAGCACATGGGCACGCTATTCAAAAAAATCACTTGCAGATCTGCAGAAACCTTCAAGGTTTCAAAATTGTTTCCCCTATTTTCAAATTCAACATAGTTAGGCACTTTGCATTTAAAGAGCAACTTATTTTTTACAAATTGTAATGTCTCTAGTATGACACCCTACTGAAAGTTTAGCTTAGAAAGAAAGACAAAGAGAAACAAAGTAAGACACAGAAGTGGACCCATATGTGTTTTAGCCAATGACGGGGACTGAACTGCTTTCTGGGGAGGATTTATGTGGTTGGTTTTTACTCCATGAAATTGCTGGGAAGAGGACTCTGCTTTAGAATTGTTTGCAGGAAATAATTGCTTCAGGACGTGACGAAGGACATGATGGCATGGATCCATAGAGATAAAAGGGACAGAATCTTACCAGTAACCACAGCTAGCATCTAACTTGCTTAAGTGAAGCCAATTACTGTATTATTGCCTTTTTTTGCACTAGGCACAGTGGGAATGTCTCTTGATAATGGTTTGCATGTAGAGTTAATCACTTTGATGCATTTCTGACTGATCCTGGCAAATTATGTTTTGGTTCCACTATATTAAACACAAGAGCAGGGGATTATCATTAATAAATCTAAGGCACAGCATGCACAAATCTTGAATAAATCAAATATCAATTACTTAGACAGTATCTGACATCTGCTTTCATCAAATAATATTTAAAATGTGGTGGGCTATTTTTTTTTTTCAGTTTATAAATTTAAAGAGATTTGAGTAGGCCACATGGAGAGCAATTTTCAAAAATCATGTACCTGAGTAGATTATTACCTGGATAAACAGGCTGTCTGATACTTGACCATTCTGTTCACAGGTAAAAGTAAGCATGGGAATCAACTATGTATATACTTTTGGCCTTAGGAAAAGTAGGCAGGGTTAAGATGAGAGGCAACAACTTATATCTGGAGGGGGGGGGGGGGAATAAAAGCAAGACTCTATGGATAGTTTTCACTTGTGTGATTTTCAAAAGGAAAGTGCTTACATGTTTTATCTTTCATAACTGGTGCAATATTGGTAATTAAAGTGTCCACAAACTTTGCATCTGTCTGCACAGTTCTGAATTTTTCTGCCACAAAAGGATCTTAATTATAGAAAACTTTCAGTAAAATTATCTTATCTCTTTTTTTGGGGGGGCTGACCAGTTAAGTCATTCCTTAGATACTTGTATAGCTCCAACTCTGTGAGTTAGTACGATTCGCTTCATCATTCCTCCACTCTTCATACTAACTCAATGTATTTTATGATAAGCTTTCAAAGGTAACCCTTCTTCAGATCAGTAAAAAGTCATTTTGCTTGATACTGCAATAATGATTCTTGAGGATTAAAACAAGCACATCTAGCCACTTGTTTCACAACATTATTGGTATACTCTCTCAAATACATTTCTGATATAATTGATCTGCTTTACACTTATACTCCATATCAAAACTACAAATATGCCTATAATGCAATAATTGGGCTAAAATAATGCTGGTTTTCCTATGAGCAGGTAAGCCTGACTTCAGTACCGGGGAAAATGGTGGAAACAATTCTAAAAAATAAAATTATGGAACACGTAAACAAACATGATTTAATGAGACCGCGTCAGCCTAGGTTCAGCCAAGGGAGATCTTGTCTCACCATTTTGCTTGACTTCTTTGAAGATGTGAATACACATGTGGATAAAGGTGAGCCAGTTGACATAGTGTATCTAGATTTTCAGAAAGCTTTGGACAAAGTTCCTCATGAGAGGCTCCTGAGAAAATTAAAGAGTCATGGGATAGGAGGCAAAGTTCAGTTGTGGATTAGGAATTGGCTATCGGATAGAAAACAGAGGGTAGGGTTAAATGGTCATTTTTCTCAATGGAGGAGAGTAAACAGTGGAGTGCCGCAGGGATCTATACTGGGACCAGTGCTATTTAACTTATTTATAAACAATCTGGAAATTGAAATGACTAGTGAGGTGATTAAATTTGCAGATGGCACTAAACTGTTCAAAGTTGTTAAAACGCATGCAGATTGTGAAACATTGCAGGCGGACCTTAGGAAATTGGAAGACTGGGCGTCCAAGTGGCAGATGAATGCAAAGTGATGCATATTGGGAAGAATAACCCAAATCACAGATACCGGATGCTAGGGTCCACCTTGGGAGTTAGCACCCAAGAAAGGGATCTGGGTGTCATTTTAGACAACACGTTGAAACCTTCCGCCCAATGTACGGAGGCGGCCCAAAAAGCAAACAAGATGCTAGGAATTATTTTAAAATGGATGGTTAATAAGACTAAAGATATTATAATGCCTCTGTATTGCTTCATGGTGCAACCTCATCTGGAGTATTGTGTTCAGTTCTGGTCTCCTTATTTCAAGAAAGATATAGCACCACTAGAAAAGGTTCAAAGAAGAACAACCAAGTTGATAAATGGGATGGAACTCTTCTCGTATGAGGAAAGACTACAAAGGTTAGGGCTCTTCAGCTTGGAAAAGAGAAGGCTGAGGGGAGATATGATTTAAAATCATGACTGGAGTAGAACGGGTACAAGTGGATTGATTTTCACTCTGTCAAAAATTATAAAGACTAGGGAACACTTGAAACTGCAGGGAAATACTTTTAAAACCAATAGGAGGAAATATTTTTTCACTCAGAGAATAGTTAAACTCTGGAACGTGTTGCCGTAGGTTGTAGTAAAAGTGGATAGCGTAGCTGCTTTTAAGAAAGGTTTGGACAAATTCCTGGAGGAGAAGTCCATATTCTGTTATTAAGACATGGAGGAAGCCTTTGCTTGCCCAGCATTGGTAGCATAATAAAATGTCTGCTCGGACTTCAGTCCCGGGCATTCACTGTCATAAAAGAAAATGTAATCAAAGCAAAACGAAGCACAAATGTTTCTTCCGTCCCTTATCTGCCTTAAAGGTGGAGGGAAAAATAGAAAATGAATAGGCATATCACAGTTAGAACATAAGAACAATCATTCTCTGCTAAACACAACATATAAAGCAAAAAAACTGGAAATATCTATTACTTGAACGCTGCTACTTGAACGCTGCACTAGGGTATGTATAGAGTTAAGTTTCACATTCTTATCTATTCAAATTCTTAAACAACTGAGACAGTGAATTTTCCATGCTTTCAATGCACGTGTGTCCTTGCCAACGGATGAACTAACAGGATTTTCAGCTAGTTTCAGGGTACTTTAAAATCATATTGAACATGCCCAACGGGCAAAGATAATTTGTACACATCGGCCTAGTCTTCGCTCATTAGAAGGAGTAGTTGGAGTGAATTCCCCTGTTGGGCCCTGCCAGTGCTGAAGATGGTCCGGCAAATAGGGTAAGCCTGGAGCATAATCTGTGCAGTAGTTATTCTGACCATTGTTAGTGGACATACCACGGCCTCGGTCTCCCTTTCTATCACTCCGATTATTATCTGCAGCCCAACATTCGGTTGCATAGTGGCCATGTTTATTGCAGGACCACCATTGTACTTGGGACTTGTCCTTAACATTCCCATAGCCTCTACCTCTGGGAATTCCATGTCCGCTACCTCTCATGCCATGATAACTTGGTCCAGAACCTTGAGCACTCAGTGGCCAGGGAATTTGTACAAGCTGAACTGTTTCATTTCGTACCTCCTGTACATCTTCTATCACCTGTGTGATCAGTATCAGTATGTTCCTGTTTATCATCTGCTTGTACTTTTTGTGTTTCCTGTCCCTGTATTTGTAGAACTACGGGCTTCATCTCAAGTTGTAACAGTTCTCTCTGATCCTTGTTGCTAACTTCATTTAATGATGTTGGGTAGTGTATTACGTGAGAAAAGGTTACTGACCAGCACTTACCTACCATGCTGACAACACTATCAAATATGTAGTGTATGCTTTTAGGCATCGCATATTTGAGTGTCTGAAAGGCTAAGCTGCTCATTTTATCTTTGGAACAAGGTTCCCCTATTTGTGATTCCCATGTGTTTTCAGAGACCTGAATGAAAAAGTATATGTCTGTTGCACTTTTTTATTTAAAGGAAATGAGCTTAGACATGTCCTTCTCATCTGGGTATCGGGACCTCAGGGCATCCCACACTGTTGATCTGTAATTGTCAAATCTGTCGCCGTCAAAATGTTTAACATCAATTGTGTAATTAGCAATGCTAGCGTCGGCAAATATATCAGTGGTTGTCTTACCTATGCACTCGAATAACAGGGAATGAACGTTGCCAAGAGCTAATTCCCATTGGGACATGATTTGTTCAAATTTAGATATCCAAGGTGAAGCTCCCGCAAGCAGAGGTGGAAGTTGAGCCTTAACAGAAAACTTATCTGCAAAGCTCCATGTTACATAATCAGTTTTAATCTTCTCTGTGCTAGTTTGTTTAATCATAAATGGGGCCTGAAGCACCTGTGGTGGAGTAAATTGGTTCAGATGTGATGTTGGGATATCAACTGGAACAGGTTGAACAAGATCAACTGGACAGGTGCGGGTTGCAAAATACAACTAACGTCAAATCTGTCAATGCATTCGTGGCCAAGCGCACAATCTTTAGGGTTAGGGCAATCATTAGAAATTAATGTCCTCCCATTATCCCAGAGGGAGCACAAGGCTTCTGCTGCCTCTGTTTCAAGTGTACCATACGAAGGAGCTCCAGATAAAGTGGGGGGCAGATGGAGAAAGGTCGACGGGAACTTGAGCAATTTGCCCAAGGCGATTCAAGTCCCATGAACGCTGCTCGCTGGCTTCATACAACAATTCATTAGTGACAAAATCATGGGAGCATTTGTCCTGCAAAATGATAGCGCTTTCAAATGACTGTGCATGAGTAAGGTCATGCACCTCAGAAGCGGAAATCCATGCAGGACGTACTTCTTGAACGGAGAAACTTTAACTAGGACTTCAGCAGAAGAGATTTAGGAGTAATCATCAGTGCAGACATGAAAACTGCCAATCAAGTGGAGAAGGCTTCATCTAAGGCAAGGCAGATATTGGGATGTATCAATAGAAGTTTTGTCAGCCGAAAGCCTGAAGTCATAATGCCGTTGTACAGGGCCATGGTGAGACCTCATCTGGAGTACTGTGTGCAATTCTGGAGGCCACATTACAGTAAAGATGTGTGCAGAATTGAATCGGTTCAGCGAACGGCCACCAGGATGATCTCAGGGTTCAAGGGTCTCGTATGAAGAGAGACTGAACAAATTGCAGCTCTACACTCTCGAGGAACGTAGGGAGAGGGGAGACATGATCGAAACATTTAAGTACCTCACGGGACGTGTCCAAGTGGAAGATGATATTTTCTTTCTCAAGGGACCCTCAGCCATAAGAGGGCACCCGCTCAAACTCAGGGGCGGAAAATTTCATGGCGACACCAGAAAGTATTTCTTCACAGAGAGAGTGGTTGATCATTGGAACAAGCTTCCAGTGCAGCTGATCGAGGCAGACAGCGTGCCAGACTTTAAGAATAAATGGGATACCCAGTGGGATCCCTATGAGGGTCAAGATAAGAAAATTGGGTCATTAGGGCATAGACAGGGGGTGGGTAAGCAGAGTGGGCAGACTTGATGGGCTGTAGCCCTTTTCTGCCGTCATCTTCTATGTTTCTATGTTTCTATGTCTATGAGTAGGAGCATGTGTGACAGATGCATGTAATTCAGTGGGCTCAAACTTTAGAGGATGCCCTATTAGAGTTTTCCAAAATCAGTTTCTCCAAACTACAGTGTTTCCAAAATAATTAAAAGCTGTGCTGATTTCTAAATGCTTGTGTGAGCTGATTTGTTACTCAAACGGTGAGCGTTCCCTTTCTAAATTATCCTGTATCAATTCTCTTACACAGTTTCCATCATGTGCCTGGGTTTGTGTCATTTTACTGCGTTTTCTGTCTGGCTCTGATGGCTATTCTTATGTTCTTATTCTTATCTGTAGATTTTGGAAAAAAACCAGTTGTATGAAACTTTTTATTAATCACTTTCACCTACACATCTAAAAATGTAATCATAGCTTCATCAAATTACACATAAAATTTATTATTTATTAGATGTCTGTGTGGAACACTATCAAAGGCTTTGCTAAAATCTAAATACACCACATCTAGCACACTTCCTCTATCCAATTCTCTGGTCACCCAGTAAAAAAAATTGATCAGATTTGTCTTACAAGACCTCCTACCTCTAGTGAATCCATGTTGCCTCCTGCCCTGTAATCCACAGGATTCCAGAAACTTTACCATTCCCTGTTTTAAAAGTGTTTCCATTAATTTGCTTACCACAGAAGTCAGCCTTATCGGCCTGTAATTTCCTACTTCTTTCTTACGTCCACTTTTGTGGAGAAGGACCACATCCGCTCCTCTCCAGTCCTCCGGTACCACTCCTGATTCTAGAGACTCCTAATCATTGTTGATCAAATGTACCTTCAAAAATAAGATTATAACTCATAGTGATCTTACTTAGAGAAAACAGAAATTCAGTTGGAATTTGCTGGGGACGTGGAAGACAATCCAAATATTCACAAAAAATTTCTAGAGCATCCTCCTGGGATATGCTGGTATATAGTGAACATAAGTACATATAGAGTTACTAGAAAACATGATGATAAAAGCAAAGGTGCCTTCAGTACAAACAATTGTAAAAAATTTGTGGTGTCTTTAACATACAATTTCACTTCCACTAAAAATGGCTGCAAACACTTATTAATAAATTTGCATATTCTTTCTAACAACAAATCCCTAACTGACACAATTGGCCAACCAGGGGGATGTTCCAAGTTCTTGTGTAGTTTGGGTAATATTTAAAAAACTGGAATTTTAAAAGTTTTATTCTTTATATGTCATAAAGCCTTTAGACTTCTCTTCACTTGTCAAATCAAAAATCAACTGAGTTATCTGCTCAGAGGGGTCTTGAGAAAGTTTGATGTAACTTGATAAATCAGATAACTGATGTCAAGCTTCCTATAAATAATCATTTTTATATTAAACTATTATTGCATCACCTTTATCGGCATGGCGGATCACTATCAGAACTCAAATTTTTAAGAGCTCTTCTTAGGAAGAGGCTGAATTACAACTTCTGGTGGAACTCTTTATACCACATATTCAAAATGGAAAGGATAATTGCTATATAGCAGGGAAATTTTAAAAACTTTCAGGTTATTTGGGAACCATTAACAAGATACTGTAAAGATTGAAATTATTGAATAGAATAAATATTAATTCCCTTTTTTTCATACACGTCCGGGGTGGGGTGGGGGGTGTTAATATTTTGTGATTTCTTTTGTTTATGATTAATTGTTGGACATAAGGGAGGGGGGATATTTGATGAAAGCTATAGTTTGATGATATAATAAGTAATGTTAAAGTATAAAATGAATGTATTTTGTGTTATACTTTGTGTGAGTTAAAAAAAAAATGAATAAAGATTTATAAAATAAAAAAGAGCTCTTCTTTAGTTAAATTAAATTTATAACAGCCAAGATCTGTTCTATTTCCCCACTTCTTGCAATACTAAGGTCTTGAATGTTATAAAAACTGGATGAAGTAGTCCAGAGAGTGTCCAGGTAGAAGAGTCTTGAACAATAGAATTATCTTGCATGTCCATTTAATTTTTAAATAAAAACAAAAAAACAACCAAAGTTGAAGTCGGCTAATAAACTCCTCTAATTTTATCTGAATTTGAAAAGGATCATACATGGTTTTAGGGACAAAGGACAATTGTTTCTATAGCAATGTCTACTCTACTAATATCAATTCCTTATGTGAAAGGATCACCACTATTGTTCTCGTCATGTTTGTGACCAGATTATCAGTTCTCCCCTTTCGTTTCTTCCTTGGCCTTTTCCTTGACATTTCCATGGATCCCCATCATAGTTATTTTCTGAATCTTTTTCTTCATCACTGACACTTAGGGCTCCTTTTTCTAAGGTGCACTAGTGTTTTTAGTGCACACAATAAATTACTGCACGCTAAACCATGCGGTACACATCTATTATTCCGCCAGCTCAATGCTGGTGTTAAGGTCTAGCGCACGCAGCAATTTAGCATGCGCTATTCCGCGCATTAAGGCCCTAACGCACCTTAGTAAAAGGAGCCCTTAAACTCATCAATGTTAAATGAAAATGAGTTTTTTCTGCGAACCATCCTGTGTATTATATTCCTGCATTTAGGAATAAACATAGCCATCTGTATAAGCATGATGGTATTTCTTTACTTTCTGTTGTCTCAGTTCACTCCTGAATTTATTACGCTTTATTTTCAAGTCCATAACTCTGTCATCATATTTATTTATTTCATCCTCCCCAAAAAGCTCAGAATGGGTTACAGGCTAACTTACATAATATATAGTTAACAGGTTACAATTTGCCATAGTTATAGTACAAGTTTTTATCCTAGCTCAACACATATTAGGAAAGCTAGCAAATTGGGCAACAGTATAATAATGGGTGAATATAGCAACTCTCTTCTACCGAAAGAGAAACCGGTGGTATCCAGAACAAAAATTAACCAATGGAGAAAAAACACCTCAACTTTACTGGGGAAATTACAAATGGCACACAGCCATATCAAAGTAAGCCCACTGTCATCATAGGTCATAAAAAAACTCCATTGTGCATGACTATGAATCTTCTGGGTCCTCCAGTTAATTTAACAGTAGGTAAATCTTATGCACTGTGATTCATTCAAAAGCAAGTCAGCAAGATTAAAGAAAAAAAATCAAACCCCGTAGAAACCACCATTAGGCCACTCTATGAAGCCAACAAAATACATTCACATTTAAGTGCCTACAGAAAATACAGTCTCATATTCACTTATCTGCACTTGCTGGACTTGCTGAAAAATATCCAGAAATTGTAGTCCCAATGGGAGACCCCATTTCGCTGAGGCGTCGGCAGGGGAGGAATCTTCACACAGTGTACCAATTAACTACTAACTGGCAAGCAACACAGCTCTCCTGAAAAGGGAACGGAATCAGCGTCTTCAATGTGATGAATTCACACATAGCTCCTCCCCAATGATGATGAGAATGCTTTCGATTCAATAGAATGGTTTAAACTCGCTTACTTTGATAAGGCTATGTGCTGTTTATAATTTCCCCTGTAAAATTGAGGTCTTTTTTCTCCATTGGTTAATTTTTGTTCTGGATGCCACCAGTTTCTCTTTCCGTAGAAGAGAGTTGCTATATATTTTGAATTAGTGATTTCAACTATCCCAACATTGACTGGATAAATGTTACATCAGGTAGTGTTTGGGAGGTAAAATTCGTAGACATCGTAAATGACTGCTTCTTAGAGCAACTGGTCCAAGAACCGACAAGAGGAGGAGCTATTTTAGATTTGATCCTTAGTGGAATACAGGACATAGTATGAGAGGTAACTGTGTTGGATCCACTGGGGAAAAGTGATCATGACATGATCAAATTTGAGATGATAACTGGAATGATGTCGCTAAAGAAATCTACTGTAGCGACATTTAATTTTCACAAGGGTGACTATGATAAAATGATGAAAATGGTTAAAAAGAAGCTAAAAAGGTCTGTGACAAAGGTCAAAAGTGTAATCCAGGCATGGATGTTGTTCAAAAATACCATCATGGAAGCCCAGACCAGCTGTATTCCATGTATTAAAAAAATGGAAAGAAGAGAAATAAGTTATTACAGTCAAGAAAATATCCTTTAAAGAATGGAAAAAGGGTCCCAGTGATGAAAAGAAGAAGAGACATAAGCACTGGCAAGTTAGATGCAAAGCATTGATAAAGAATGCTAAACAAGAATATGAAGAACAACTTGCCAAAGAGGCAAAAACTCATAGTAACTATTTTTTTAGGTATCAAAAGCTGAAAATCTGTGAGGGAATCTGTGGGACCGTTGGATGATCAAGGAGTAAAAGGTATTCTCAGGGAGGATAAAACCATAGCAGAGAGACTGAATGGATTCTTTGCTTCAAGCTTTAGTGGAGAGACTGATTTAATTCTTTGCTTCGGTCTTTACGGAAGAAGATGTAAGAAATCTTCCTGAAATGGAAATAGTTTTCAAGTAAAAGTTAAAGAATAATAAATCACCTGGACCAGATGGTATATATCTCATGGTACTAAAATAACTCAAACATGAAATTGCTGATCTGTTATTAATGATCTGTAACCTGTCGCTGAAATTGCCTGTAGTGCCTGAAGATTTTTGTAAAAGGGTTCCAGGGGAGATCCGGGAAATTACAGACCAGTAAGCCTGACCTTTGTGCCAGGCAAAATAGTATAAACAATTATAAAAAAATAAAATTGTGGAACATGTAGACAAGCAAGATTAAATGAGACAGAGTCAAGTATGGGTCTTTCCTCACCAATTTGTTTGACTTCTTTGAAGGTATAAATAAACATGTGGATAAAGGCGAGCCAGTTGATGCAGTGTATCTAGATTTCCAGAAAGCTTATGACAAGGTTGCTCATGAGAGGCTCCTGAGAAAATTAAAGATCCATGGAATAGGAGGCATTGTTCAATTGTGGATTAAGAATTGGTTATCAGACAGAAAACAAAAGGTAGGGTTATATGACCATTTTTCTCAGTGGAGGAGGGTAAAGAGTGGTTTGCCACAGGGATCTGTACTGGGACTGATGCTGGGAGTGGAGGGACCTGTTAGGCACATATCATCTTTCAAATCTAACAAAGATTTATTATAAGATTGTTTCTCTACTATAATTTTAGGTTGCAATGTCTTAATTAGCATAATATTTGGATTCGCACCATGCAAACAACTCAACTAAATACTATAAATAAAACTACTAACACTTGATGGCAAAAAATTTGGCCGCAGCTTTATTAATTCATTTAAACCAATAACCATGTACATCCATTTTTATTCCTCCCTTCCTTGGCGGCCTTTAGTTTCCTTTCCCCAACAGCTAGTCAGTCACGACCTAGCTGCTTTGCCCCCCAAATTCCCATATCTTAACTTCAACTTCAATAAATCCATTAGCAAGACCTGCGGTGTCGCCCGGCCTCACCTCCGTCTGTGGCGGTGCCGCACACAGTCTACAACATTATAATCACAACTTATTCTTCCCTCCTCCCTGGCCGCCTGGAAGGATCCCCTTCCCATTTCCGCACAGCTGCGACCCCCCCCCCACCCCACTAACACATTCCCATAACAACAACCACCCCAACCATAACCAACCCAATGAACCCTCCCACCCACCCCCGCCCCTAAATCCGCACAAAATCCTACTCGATTTGAAATGCCAACCCTACAAAATAGGGAGGGAAGGGCGGGCAACTAAAATTCACTTCAAATACCCATTCCCTTCACACTTTTCTTTCCTCACAGACACCTGCCCTCCTCACCCAACCTCCCACAACCAACAGCTCACTTCTCCCGCCCGAATTCCACCAATCAATTCCCCCAATCGCTCCCACCAATCACTCACCATTCTAATCCTCATTCTACCTTCCAAGTTCCTCCAATCCCAACGTTAATTCTTTTTCCTACCACCCCAACCTTACTCAATCATCACACCCCTTTTTCTAACCCCCCCATCCTTTTTCCACTAAATGTTTTCTTTGCTGTACTCGCCAATATTATGAGCCCTCTGTTTTACACAGAGAGCTTTCATAATATTTGGACTCGCACCATGCAAACAACTCAACTAAATACTATAAATAAAACTACTAACACTTGATGGCAAAAAATTTGGCCGCAGCTTTATTAATTAATTTAAACCAATAACCATGTACATCCATTTTTATTCCTCCCTTCCTTGGCGGCCTTTAGTTTCCTTTCTCCAACAGCTAGTCGATCACGACCTAGCTGATTTGCCCCCCAAATTCCCATATCTTAACTTCAACTTCAATAAATCCATTAGCAAGACCTGCGGTGTCGCCCGGCCTCACCTCCGTCTGTGGCGGTGCCGCACACAGTCTACAACATTATAATCACAACTTATTCTTCCCTCCTCCCTGGCCGCCTGGAAGGATCCCCTTCCCATTTCCGCCAAAGCGGTGACAGCTTATGCTTGTCACCGCTCCCCCAATAAATTCACTAAACTGCAGCCAAATTAAGCCTGGTATAAAGATTCTAACAAATCCTGAAGTGTGCTCAAGAAAATATTTAACCCTATATCAGATAAATGGACTCCATCAGGGCGATAGAGACCAGGACAATCAACAGTCAACAAATCATTCACTGTTCCCTCTAAGCTGAGCAGGAGTCCTCCACCCACAGTCTCACCAATAGAGGGTGCTGTTTTACTGTCACATTTTTCAATTGTGAGGGACATGCAAGTTCTGCAGGACTCCAGGGAACATACCTGTCCTTAGCGACTGAAAATATTCCACCCCCTAGTGGTAGCAATGCAGCTGGAGGACACCTGCTCAGCTTAGAGGGAACACTACATCCCACCCATCTAGCCACATCCACATTCACACGACGACGCAGACGCTCAATCCCTCTCTCAGAGCGAGCATCCTTCCATACTAGACGAGGGATAATCTTAGACCAGACTATACCAGTTAGAGGAAAATCTGAAAAAATACGGATAAAGTCCCTCTTCATCTGATTAATTAAATCCACACCCTTGACATAACATAAGAACATAAGAACATAAGCAGTGCCTCCGCCGGGTCAGACCATAGGTCCATCCTGCCCAGCAGTCCGCTCCCGCGGCGGCCCAAACAGGTCACGACCTGTCTAAATCACCAGAAGGGGCCCCCATGCCTCCTTGGTTTCCTAATTGAGTCCTATCTTCCTATCAAAGTCCTAGCCCTCCGGTCTTGCCTGCACGACCAGGTTGGGTTTCTGCATATATTTTCTGGTTAGCTTTCTCAGTATCCCACGATCCCCTTATCCCTCAGGAATCCATCCAGTCTCTGTTTGAATCCCTGTACCGTACTCTGCTTGATCACTTCCTCCGGTAGCGCATTCCAAGTGTCCACGACCCTCTGGGTGAAAAAGAACTTCCTTGCATTCGTTTTGAACCTATCTCCCTTCAGTTTCTCCGAATGCCCCCTCGTACCTGTTGTCCCCTTCAGCCTGAAGAATCTGTCCCTATCCATCCTCACTATGCCCCTCATGATTTTGAAGGTCTCTATCATATCACCCCTGAGCCGCCTTTTTTCCAGAGAGAAGAGCCCCAGCCTATCCAACCTCTCAGCATATGGGTAGTGTTCCAGCCCTCTTACCAGTTTTGTTGCTCTCCTTTGGACTCTCTCAAGTACCTCCATGTCTTTCTTGAGGTACGGCGACCAATATTGAACGCAGTATTCCAGATGCGGACGCACCATCGCTCGATACAGTGGCATGATGACTTCCCGCGTCCTTGTAGTTATGCCCCTCTTTATGATGCCCAGCATCCTGTTGGCTTTTTTTTGAGGCCGCTGCGCACTGTGCAGATGGCTTCAGTGATGCATCCACCAGCACACCCAAGTCTCTCTCAAGATTGCTTTCTCCCAACAATGCCCCCCCCAATTTGTAGTTGAACAACGGGTTCTTTTTCCCTATATGCATAACCTTGCATTTTTCCACATTAAAGCGCATTTGCCATTTGTTTGCCCAGTCTTCCAGCTTGTCTATGTCCCTTTGCAGGTCCTCACACTCCTCCCTGGAGCTAACTTTGCCGCACAGTTTGGTATCGTCTGCAAATTTTATAACCTCGCACTTTGCCTCCTTTTCCAGGTCATTGATAAATATGTTGAAGAGTAACGGCCCCAGCACCGATCCTTGTGGCACACCGCTCGTGACTCCCCGCCAGTCAGAATATTGGCCCTTTACTCCGACCCTCTGCAGTCTACCCGACAACCAGTGCTCGATCCATCTGTGCACATCCCCTCCCACCCCGTGGTTCCACAGTTTCCTAAGCAGCCTTTCATGTGGTACCTTATCAAAAGCCTTTTGAAAATCGAGGTAAATGATGTCGATGGGTTCTCCATTGTCCACCTGACTGCTTATTCCCTCAAAGAAGTACAGAAGGTTCGTTAGGCACGACCTTCCCTTACAGAATCCGTGCTGGCTTGTTCTCAGTAGGCCATTTCTCTCAATGTGCTCGCAGATGCCGTCCTTTATCATAGCTTCCACCATCTTCCCTATAATTGAAGTCAGACTCACCGGCCTGTAGTTCCCGGGGTCACCCCTCGATCCCTTCTTGAAGATAGGTGTGACATTCGCCAATTTCCAGTCCTCTGGTACCTCTCCAGTTTTCAAGGATAGGTTACAAACATGTTGGATTGTGCCCGCTATTTCTTGTCTTAGTTCCTTCAGAACCCTTGGGTGGATCCCGTCCGGACCCGGTGATTTGCCGCATTTTAACCTGTCTATCTGTTTGAGGACATCTTCCTTACTTACCTCTATGTGCTCCAATTTTTCAGCCTGTTCCCCACGCATGAGCTCCTCTGAGTCTGGTATATTAGAAGTGTCTTCTCTCGTAAAAACTGACGAGAAGAACGTGTTCAACCTCTCAGCTATCTCTTTATTCTCCTTAATCACTCCCTTCCTATCTCCATCGTCCAACGGCCCCACCTCCTCTCTCGCTGGTCGTTTCCCCTTTACGTAACTGAAGAATGCCTTGAACATAAATCATTCCCACCCAAATGTATCAAAATTAAATCAGGATAGGAAAAACGTTTAGCCTCCAACAAAGTAGGCAAAAGTTGATTCCAGCGCATTCCTCTCTGTCCCATCCAGTGAATGTCGATACCAAGACCAGCCAGGCCAAGATTCAACCCCCATCTGGATTCAGCTGCATGCTTATGCGCCCAGAACAGGAAAGAATGCCCACACAGCCAGATACAAATATCAACTGGCAAATTCCGGATGGAGACTAAACAGAAAAGAAGAAAGAAATTAACAGTACAATCATTAAGACACTGTGCGAACATAACCCAAATATCTATTTGAAGCCCAACGCCCAATTCTTCAAATAAGATCAGGGGATCCCCCTTTATGTGCTGCAAAAGTCGCTGCCCCAATTCTGAAAGAATGAGTACCAAAAAGTGTAGCATCCAAACCCAAACTAACTAATACTTTTTTAAAAACTGCAGAAAATTGGAATCGAGTTAATGGGGCCCCGTCAGCATGTACTAACCAATACAGACCCTTTTTAGGCCGAATCGGCGCATACATGTGAGCCAAAGCCACCGGACATTCAGAAAATGGAGCTGAGGTACGTAACCTCAACCAACTACCTTTTCCCAGAGGGTCTGTCTTAGAGCGCCGTATGCAACAACGCAATTCTGATGCAGACAACACCACATCAGACCCCAAAATCCCCGTCCCACTTAATGCCCGCTTGGAAGGAGCAACCAACTCACTAATACGAAGTGCTCCACAAAAGGCTACAGAAAAAGCCAAACGAAAAAGAAGTACTTCAAAAGGAGACACACAAATCCCTTGAAGAGCAGATCCCATAGCCACCAAATTCTCGGGCAAGATCGGCAACCGTAACACAGTAGGACGGGTATGAGCAGACCCTTTAACATAGCCCACTCGAAGCTTTTTAACTAAAGAGGAAGCAGTAGGATCGATCCACCCTCATAACTTACAAAGAAAAGCCACCCCAGCTAAGGCTTGATTGAGGGCACCCACAGACCAACCCATGGCATGAGCAAATAAAATAAAGTTAATAATGCAAAACTCATCAATCACTGGAACCCCAGTGACCAGAAAATACTGTAAGAAGTGCTCAAAACGCCGCAAGCCTGCACTGTAGACTCTCCAAGTAGTGGACGCTAATGAATCCGTCAACAAAGTCGAGAAGATACCAGGAAATGCTGCCACAACTCCTGAGGCATCACGGTTGGCCCAGCATCCGCTCCCGGGGCCAAAGCATGAAAACGGACCCACTGAAAGCGAGAGAGAGTATCAGCAAGATCATTATTGTAGCCCGGCACATGCCTCGCTCGCAGAGTCAAATTCAGTTGTAAACAATTCAACACTACCAGGCGCAATAATCCCACTAAAAGAGGACAATGTGCACTTTGCTTATTTACAGCCTCCACCACTGCCGAATTATCAGAACTCAAAAGGACTCTTCTATTCATCAAACGGTGACCAAACAACTGCAAGGCCACCCAAACCGGAAAGAGCTCCAAGAAGGCCACATTAGCACACCAACCCTGGGTACGCCACCACTCTGGCCATGCCTCTGCACACCAGGCCCCATGAAAATAAATTCCAAAACCCGACCCCCCAGCTGCATCTGTGAATAACTGCAAATCTGCAGCCGACACCACCGGCTGAGGCCATACCCAGACACCATTAAATGTCAACAAAAATGTTTTCCAAATCAGTAAATCCTCATGGACCGCCCTAGACAAACGAATCCGATAGTACTTTTTATGGACCCCTTTAGTCAAAAAGGCCAAGCGACGAGCAAAGACCCGACCCATCGGAATAACCCTAGAGGCAAAATGCAAACGCCCCACCAAAGACTGCACCTCAGTGAGGGTCAATTTGCGCTTCTGAAGAGCCCTATCAATTTCCATGCGCAATGCTTGAACTTTTTCTGCTGGCAAACGCGATTCCATGCGCACAGAATCTAACTCAATGCCCAAAAAAAACAAAACCGAACAAGGCCCTTCCGATTTTTCTTCCGCTAACGGAACCCCCAAAAATTGCATTAGGCAGCGAAAAGTATCCAACAATACACCACACTGATCAGACCCCGCTCTCCCTCCAAACAAAAAATCATCCAAATAATGGACCATCGCAGGCGACCCAGAACTCTGCTCAGTTGCCCAATGAAGAAACATAGAGAAAGCCTCAAAATATGCACAGGACACTGAACAGCCCATGGGCATACATCTATCAAAATAAAATTGGTGTTCAAATTGAAAACCTAATAAAGGAAAGGAAGAAGGATGAACCGGCAGTAAACGAAACGCCGATTCAATATCCGCCTTTGCCATTAAAGCACCAGGACCCAGCCGCCGCAACATGTCCACTGCACAATCAAAGGAAGCATACTGTACAGAACAAAAACGGGAATCAATAAAAGAATTCACACTGTGACCTAACGGAAAAGATAAATTCCCGGGCTCCTTCTTTGGAATGACACCCAAAGGAGACAAAACCATATTATCAAAAGGAGGAGTCCGGAAAGGCCCCGCAATTCTGCCCAACTGAATTTCTTTGCCCAATTTGTCCCGTACAACTGTCGCATACTGAGAAACCGAAGGGAAATTAACACAGCGGTGTGACAACAGAGGACCATCAAAAGGTATAGGGAACCCTTCTGCAAAACCATGTAATAGCATGCCAGCATCATTCCGATTCGGATAAGTATCCAACCAACCCGAGAGATGCTGCAAATTAACAGGGGACGGAGCCTTGACCAGACACACCGGGGGCAACGGACCAGGCTGATCGTCCTGTCGGCCCTTTTGCCCAGGCACCCGGGCACCTAAGAGCGGGATGGGGACCTGTGCACTGACTGCACAAATGTCTGAATCTACATCCAATGCGGTCACACCGACCGGAATTGAAATGGAAACACAAGGACCCCAAGACCCCACCTCGCTGCCCACCTTGCCACCCAGGCAAACCGGGTCCTCCATTACTTGCCCCAGCTCTACCCACTCCTGCTGCCCCCCAACCACCCCTCCCCAAGGGCACAGAGCCTCCCGAGGAGGGTACTCCCCGAAAAAACGCCGGTCTAACTGACATCATTTCTGTCAACCACAAATTGACATCCCGATAACCCCAAGCTTCAGACTTGTCCTGAGCAAGACTACGCCGAAAATGCTCGTCATAATTTAACCAAGCCCACCCTCCATAAGTCCGGTAGGCCCGTAGAATTAAATCAGCATAACGAAGTAAACCCGGATATAAGCCAGGTTTCTCACTGCCTAGAACACTAGCATAAACATGAAAACCTAACATCCAATTAAAAATAGTCCGGGAGACCCGAGTCCTCTTTTTCTTGCCATCATCCTTACTGTCTTCACTCTTTTTCTTATCCATACCCTCCTGCTCATGCTCTAAGAGGGAAAATACATCAACATATTTCATTCGTAAAATCTTTCTCTTCCATTTCTGAGACAACTGCCTGTCTAAAGGAGCAATCTCACATAAAGTGTGCCCAGAGCGAGAAAACTGAGCAACCCCACTGGAAGGCCCAGCCAACTCAACACCTACGCTCCCAGCCGTACCAACCGGCACTACATCTGAAGAGGAAGAGGATGATGGCGAATGGGAAGAGTCCCAAGAATCAGAAGACTCCCAAACCTTCATGGGATCCTCTGCTCCAGATCTCTGAGTCCTCCGCTCCCTATCCAAATGTTTCACTACATGCTGCAGACGGTGCAAAAACTTTTTATTCCGCAGCTGTTTTCCCAAAGACTTTAACCCAGAACCACCCGAACCACCTTCCGCCCCAGCCCCCAACCCTTCTAGTCGTCCCCTTCCACCCCCAGACACCATACCCAATAAGTCAGACAGACAACGAGAAAACTCACCAGCAGGAACCACTGCCTCAGCAGACACACCTTGCGATTGGGAAGTCCCAGGGACCTCACTCTCCACTGCCTCTGTTGCACTTGCTGGCACGGCAATCCTCGCACCAGTCACCCGGACCGCAGCCGACCGGCTATTGCGCACACCGCTGCTAGGACCCAAGCAACGGGAAATCTCCCTCTGCCCCTGCACCCTTGAGGTAGTGGAGACCCGTGCCCTTGAAGCAGCCTGCTTAGAAGCCCGCTTAACACCGGATGCTCTCCTCTTCTGCTGCCCAGCCTGTTTGCTAGGACCTTTCTTAGGAGCCATACTAACACCAGGGCACCCCACCACAAAGCAAGCAGGCAGACAGCCAGTAAAGAAAGCAGCCACACTAACCACAGGGTTAAACAAGCACAAAACACACCAAATTACTCAATTGCCTCAAAGAAATGTAAGAATTAAGCCAATCCTTACCAGCAAATGTCGCCTCCTGAAAAATAGGGCTGAAGCCAAACTTCAATGCAGGCAGCTCTCACAGCCAGCCCCCAGCTGACTGAACACAAAGGCCCCCTGCACACTCAGGCACCAAAGACGCGAAGGCGCCCCGACGCACTGCGAACAGCCCGCTGACTCCTCCCGACACAATAACGCTGGCGCGGCCGCGCTTACAATAACAAATGTGCCAGCCACCCAACAACACACCGGCCGACCCGAACACGAACAGACGGCTCCGATTCCATACGCCGCCGGCCTAACCCGCTAATGCGCTCCCACAGCACCAGCACAAGGACAACAAACACCACCTCACCAGTTGTTTTTTGCCGCGTCTTGAAAAGGTAAAATTAATAATAATAAGAACCACACCAGCCTTCACACTTCCTATCCTTGACAAAACACCTAAAACCAAATAAACCACAGGCAGGAAACAACTAAAATTCACTTCAAATACCCATTCCCTTCACACTTTTCTTTCCTCACAGACACCTGCCCTCCTCACCCAACCTCCCACAACCAACAGCTCACTTCTCCCGCCCGAATTCCACCAATCAATTCCCCCAATCACTCCCACCAATCACTCACCATTCTAATCCTCATTCTACCTTCCAAGTTCCTCCAATCCCAACGTTAATTCTTTTTCCTACCACCCCAACCTTACTCAATCATCACACCCCTTTTTCTAACCCCCCCCATTCTTTTTCCACTAAATGTTTTCTTTGCTGTACTCGCCAATATTATGAGCCCTCTGTTTTACACAGAGAGCTTTCAGTGACATGAAATCCAATGAACAAGGTTTAAGATTTTATTCCATTTATCTACAAAATGAAGGTCATCATCAAACATTTAGATGTCTTATTTATTCTTAGTTCTTTAAGAATAATTTCATTTTTACAGTATTCTGCTAAAGAGGCACCTTGTAATTCCTGTTTAATAAGATATTTCAAATCATCATATAGCTGAGACCACTTATCAGTAGTCAGAGCAGTACCATCTTCTCCAGTAGTCAAAGTGGGAGCACTTAATAACTCTTCTTGTTGGCTCTTGGTAAAACTTAACCCACTTTTCCATTATTGAGCCATTACTTGCTCGATTAAATGTCCAAAAAGCAAAGTACACTTGAGTCAGAAACTTAATTCATCAAAATACTCCTAAACAGCTTCTAAACTTAAGTGCAGAGATGCCTGGCAGAGATAATAGCAAAAAGTGGAGGAACTCCTCTCCCCCTCTCAGCTACCAGGCACACTACAGAGCAAACAATTTGCAACAAGCAGAAACCATCCCCCAAAAATGTCATCATAGGTAAAAAATAAAAAAAAAACCCACCCAAAACACAGTTTTGGTAGCCAGACCAGGAAAATCTGCACATATAAACAGAAAGTATCAGTTCAATCATATTGGCAAATCTGAAGAAACCCAATAGGAAATCCCTGTTTTACTTCTGCAGCAGCAAGGGAATGACTCCTGTTCTATGATCTCAGCAAGGGCAAAATGGTAATTAAAAAAATAAGATGCCAACCTTTCAAAATCTCCCATGAAGCATCTCATTTAGCTGTAACCAATCAAATGATGAATTCAAATTAAATCATCAAAAAAAAGGGCAGGAAGTAAAGCCCAGGAAACTGGCCAAACATACAGTCTGGGAAACACAGGGAGGAACTGTGGGAAACTGTAGTTACAGGAATGTTTTTTTGTTGTTGTTTTGTTTTTTGCAAGTGAGTCATGTATAACAATTTCATGTGTTGCTACATAAAGACCGTGTTATATGTGGGTCCCATTTATTCAGTTACCCTGGCTGATTAAGTGCTGAATATTGACACTTACTGGTCAAGTTCAAAACTGTCCAAGGAATCCCCCCCCAAAATAGTTAGCTTTCACTGATCATTTACAGCACTGACAGCCAGTTTATTGCCACTGAAAATTTGCGGATAGTCCCGAACAAGTGATTTTCGGTTAAATCATTTTAAATATTAACCAGGTTTAGTTTATCCTCAATAACTGATCCCTTGAGCTGTTAATCACTAGCTTCCACCCTGTTAAGTCAATCAATTTGTACCATCTTTTAATCTTTGTAAACAGCATAGAACTTCATGGTCCTGCAGTATATAAACTGTTGTTATTATTATTATTATTATTTAGCTAGCTCCTCACTAACATGGCTCTCTGAAAGTTCAGGGTCTACCAAAGGGGTGTCAAACTCAGGCCCAAGGGCCAAATTTGTCCTGCAGGGTAATTAGATTTGGCCCTCTGTTCCTTCCCTCCCTCCATCATGGCTTGCCGGTCTCATCTTCAAAGCAGCCTGCAGAGGATCACCGGTCAGCTGTAGTGATCCTAGCAGGCTGCCGTAGCCTCCACAGCACATTCTCTCTGCCGCGATCCCACCCCTATGATCCTCTGCAGGTTGACCTAATTAGCTGAAGGTGAGACTGGGAGGCCAGTGGGGAAGCTAGAGGATGCTACAAAGAGCTTGCAGGCCTTTGGTGGGCCGGCCCTAGTGTAGAAGTACCCCCAGCCCTAGTGTAGAAGTACATGGACGGAGGGAGGGAAGGGGGAGTACAAAGAGACTGAGGGGGGGAAGGGGAAGGGGAAAAGAAATAATGGGTCTAAAACAGGAGAGGGAGTGAGTTGGTGGACAATGAGATTTAGGGAGGGAAGGAACAGAACGGGAGAGAAGTTGGACTCAAGGGATGATGTGGGGGGGGGGATAGAGATACTGGATAGGATGGTAGTTGGGAAGAGAAATGGAGAGCTGGTGGACCCTGGGGTGGTGGGGAAGGAGGGAGAGATGTTCAATGAAAAGGTAGTTGAGAAAAGGAGAGATGGTGGATCTGGGGATGATGGGGGTCCATCGCTGCAGCTGCAGGGATGGAGACGAAAAAAGGAAAGATGCCAGACTCTACCACATCTCCATTCCTATTTGTATTTGTCTTCTGTGGTCTTGCTCCTGGCCTTTCAGCTACGAACACAGAACAGAAATATTTGTTAAGCATTTCCTCCTTATTTTTATCAGTTTCTATGTCTTTCTCCTCTTAAGACTCTAGTTACAGTGGTACCTTGGTTTACGAACATAATTCGTTCCAGAAGCATGCTCGTAAATCAAAATACTCGTATATCAAAGCGAGTTTCCCCATAGGAAATAATGGAAACTCGCTTTGATACGTTCCCACGCCCCGAGGCCAGCGGCGCTGCTCTATACCCCCCCACGAGAACCGGCAGAGAGCATGAACTCACAGGCCTTGAGTATGCGCAGATGTTCAAGGCCCAGCAAGAAGAGGAGAACGATCTTTGGGCACCGGCACCAATGCACAGGACATGCCGGTGCTGGTACCGAGGCCGAGATGAAAGTAAGAAGCGGGTTCGGGTGGATCTGGGGGACTTCAGATCGCGGTGGGGGGGGGGTCGGATTACGGGGGGGGGGGCGCTCATAAATCGAGACACGCTCGGTTTCCGAGGTGCCGATTTTGCAAATGTTTTGCTCGTCTTGCAAAACACTCGCAAACCGGTGCACTCGTAAACCGAGGTGCCACTGTATTTAGTTTATGCAGTCCTCTCTCTAACCTCCCACTGTGTCACGGGACTTCAGTGTCAACCTCAGCCAGCTGATAACAGCTTCATTTGACTTAGGAGGTTTTGGTTTTTATAGAAGTCCTTGCAGTGCACAGAGTCAACAAGCTTCAGGCCCTAGTAGCTGATCCATTTTACACAAAGTTTCATTATAACAGAATGGTTCTCTATATCCATCCTAGATTCTTTCCTAAGGTGGTGTCAGAATTTCATTTTAACCATTTTATTCTACCCCAAACCTCATGCTCATCCTGTGGAAAGCACACTGTATGTGAGCCTTGCTCTTCTAGCTAATGTGGATGAAAGCCCAAAGACACATCCATAGGATATAATGGATGCGCTAGTATATGTTAGCATTTAGCGCACACTAAGATACACTAGCACACCTTATTAAAAGGATCTAAAAGTTCTGTCTATAGTCCATCAAACATTGTACTCCTGCAGTCCATTGGAGAGATCAATCTGCCTGCTTTTAAATATCAGCAGCAGTGGAGACCAACTGCTTTTACACCTAAGCAGCAACGAGACCAGCCACAACCACCGAGAGCACACAGACCCGATCCTACCAAGAGTGTGAACTCTTCCCCCCCTGTAATCCGCTAAGAAGATCGACTGTCGGCTCCGGGCGGCTTTCCCGCAGAGGAGAGAATCCTGCATTCACCGTGGGCCTCATCTGGGGCAGCCTCCTTGGAGCGGCTGGGGCACGGGCAGTGTGTCTGGGAGGGAATGCATGGATGGGAGAACATCGCAGGGGAGGAGACATAGGCATCCTGGGACTGTCGGCCAAGTCTCTTCCCTGAAGAAGCCCTTTATGGAAACGTCAATCGCTCCTCCTAAACTTACTTGCTCCACTTCATCACTAACGCTGAAACCGTGGATTGAAGACAAAGTTTTATTTTATTTTTCTTTCCAGCTTATGATTTATCTTTAATCTTATCTATTGTTTTGCCTTTTGTCTTTGTTTTGTTCTATTTCTATCATTTAAATTTCTCCAGAATTCTACTGTTCAACGGCTCCCCCTTCTGCTTCTATTCCTTTCTCTCCTCTCTTCTACCTTCCAAAGTATTTAGATCAATGCTGTCTTGTTAAAATGTTTATTTTATTTTTATTTTTCCTCTAACTCTACTTTTCACTTCTCTATTACCCTCCAGGTACTTTAGTTAGATTGTGAGCCTTCGGGACAGTAAGGGAATTTTTCAAATACCTTTCTTATTTCTAATCTTAATGTATATTTTCTGTAAACCGCTTAGAACCTAACGGATGTAGCGGTATATAAGAAATAAATTACATTACATATTCTCCTGCACCATTGTATTTCAAGCAGTCTTTGAAAATGTATTGCCCTGGTAGGAAGTTGCAATGAGAACATTCAATGTTGATCTCTTAGGAAAAGATGGTGAAGATGTGGTATAAGCTGTGGGTGGGCCTTTACAGGACATTTGCTTCTTTTTCCTTTCTTTTTTTGTGCTTTAGTTGGTCAACAACAGGACTATAAGAATAGTTTGCCAGGACTCTTGAAACAGGCTGGCGCGAAACAGGGCTGCTGTTGAGTCCAGATATTCGAAGTGTTTGAAATATTGGTTTTCTATTTTGGTTGTTTTGCTGGGTTGGGGTTTTTTGGGTTTTTGTTTTTTTTGCTGTTTGCCAATTTCAACTTTTGTGAATTTTGGTTAAGGTGTTGTGTTCTGCAGTATTCCTATGTTGATGTGGACTGCAACTACTGATGCCTTTGATGAAGGTTTGTTGTGTAGTTTTTTCAGAGACCAATGACTGTGATAGAACCCACTTTGCACAATGTAGTTGTACTGATGAAGTCCCTTTTATCTCCACTTTTTTCTGTTGGTGCAGATGTCTTTTCAAAGGGATCCATACTGGATAAGGATTTTGTTTCGTTTTTCTGAAGATGTGGTATACCCATACAAGGGCCTCTATAGTTACTATGGCAGGAATGATGTGGAATGGCTTACCTGGCAAATAGACGGCCTTTCCAAAAAAAAAAAAAAAAGCTTAAAACTCAACTATTTGCAACTGCTTTTCTTCTACCTAATTAGTTAGATTGGCATTGTCAGCAAATTGGGTAGGACGTGCGGGAGCAATTATATGCTGTGTTTTTGTGTATTGTCTTAATATTATGTATGTTTTTTGTAAACCGCCTAGGTTTAGACAGTATATAATTTTTTAAAAATAAATTAATAAAATATACTCTCCCACCTCATCTAGTTATTTTCTCTAAGCTTTTTAACATCAACTGCTGGTTCTGAGTGAACAAGGTCAGCAGGAAGGCACTTGTGCATATATGGGCAGAGATATGAAAGGCTTCTAGAAATATAACACGGGATAATGTCCGAGTCAGGCTCCATTCGATGATCTCACCCACATGTAAGAATATATGTCCAGTGCTAGAACTTTCAGATGGGATATTTGGTGACACTTTGCAGTTAAGTGGGACTTAATATCTGGGGATGGCTAGCTGTGAGGGTTTTAGGTAAACAGGAGCCTCCCCTGTCTGATTAAATTTAGTTGAATATTGACCCCCCCTATGGAGCTTATTTTCAAAGTATATGGATGTTTCAAAATACCTAAATGAATGTCCAAGTACAAAGGCAAAAAAGGAATGTCTAACACTGCAGTATAACTAAAACACAACAATGCTGGATATATCGTCTCTAATATTCTTTACTCCTTTTCAATAGGTAGATAAATTCAACACAGAGAGTACTTCTTGGGAATTCAGATTTCCACCCCTATCACTCAGATACAGGTGGTGGGATTCTTCACCATTCCTAGTATCTCATCTGGTTCGTTTCATATTGCATATTTCTATATTTTTATATATGTAATTTATTTTCTATTTTCCATTATTATTTCCGTAATAAATATATAAATAATTTAACTTAGCTTTCTTTCATTAGAAGTTCATTCCCCTTCCCGACGCATTTCACCTGGCTTATTCAAGGTCGGGGGAACTGAACATTGCAAATCAGCTTCTCCTATTCTCAGCCACAGAGGGTGGAAATCTGAATTCCCAAGAAGAACTCTCTGTTTTGAATTTATCTACCTATTGAAAAGGAGTAAAGAATATTAGAGACGATATATCCTGCATTGTTGTGTTTTGGTTACACTTCTTGGCATATATAAATACTACAGGAAGATGGCTCAAATGCAGACTACTAACACTGCAGTATATCCGAATAGCAAGGGGGAGTATTGTGGGTGCATTTTGAGTGGGATTAGGAGGGCCTAAACAGGATGTCCAATGGAGATTACTGAATGGGAAGAAACAACCAAGCCTAAAATGAAGAACGCCTTAAGTTGGACCTGTTTCACTCACATCCAGGATACATAAAGGTGTTCTGATTGAGGGATTAAAAGGCATGATACCTGCTTAATCCCCCAGTGGTTGTTCTGCTCCCTTCCCTCTCACCTGAAAGTAAAACTGAAAGGGGATGCCAGACTCTATGACAATTTCAAGTATTATAGGCATTCTTAGCAAAGCAGAAGGCAAGTCTGAGGTATAACCTCATGACTAGTACAGTAGACTTTAAATCAAGAGACTCAGGTTCAAATCCCACTTAGCTCTTTATATGCACCTAAATATATAAGCCACCTGCAGCCTGAATGCTATTGAAATGGCATATATTCAGGTACAGTAGGTATTATTTTGTTTCTGGACAGCTTGCAATTACAAAATAAGAGAATTAAAGCGGGGTTTCAACTTGGACTCTGTGGGCATCTAGGTTGCGCTTAGGTAGCAGATAATTGAGTATGGCTACAATTTCCTGCAGTACATCACTCAAATGATGCTGTAAAACAGCATGGATCTTTGCCTATCTCTTTCTCAGCCAGCAGTATGGGCAAGGCTTGCACCAACAGGTATGTAGCCAAGGGTGTATTTATTGTATCATGCACTGTGGCAAACTTTCAACTCAATTTGCAAACTATATGGAACTGGACTATTGAGCTGTTATACTATTTGTGCCCTGTATCATAGTATAGAAGTCAGCAAGATCTCGCCACTCTGGGGGCGGAGTTCAGGTACTTTCCTGAATTCCATGAACTGTATCTTCAAGGATATCAAGTTCCAAGAGCTGAAGGTTCACAACATGGGGAGCAGCTTGCTTATCTTCAAGGACAAAGTCTCTGCTGAATCATATAAAAAAGAAGTGCTGGAAACCAAGATGTTAGCTGGTGTTCCACTCATCCTGAACAATACCACTTTCAGGTTTATATCAGCCACCTTCTCTGCACCATGATCTAATGGGAGCTCCTGCCTGTCTCCTACCTGCCTGCTGCTTCCTGCTCCATCACGCCAGGACCTCATTATAAGGTTTTATGATGGAAGATAACAGCAGCCCTTAACTTCTGAGCCTAGTTAGGGTTTCTATGTGCATTTTCTCTAATTGGCTGATAAGAATATGTTACTTTTATGCTATATATATATAATCCTATATCATCCATGTTTCCACTTTGGTTGTTACATTAGCATGTAAATAAGTAGCTTTTAGATTTTTTTAAATAACTCATTGCTTCTCAGTATTGTGCAGGAGTTAAGAATTTAGGCCCCGATTCACTAAAGTCAGCGAACATCACTAAACCTGTTTTCACAGGTTTAGCCACGATCGCTGCTAACCGACCCGATTCACAAAACAGCATGTTTTCTCCTTCAATCGCCCATTTCCCAATCTGGCCAAGCAAATTTGTAAAACCTTATGCAAAGTAGTCAAGAAATTGATTCACTAACATTTGCTTGGCAAGTTTGCTTCGGGTTTTACAATTCTAAAACCCGACTGCTGTAGACCTGTCGGTAACTGTGTTACCAACTATGTTTCCAACATGTCTGCCTGGGTTTTTTAAAATTTATTTATTTTTTTTAATGGCACTGATATTTTGTGTGTATTACACACGCAAAATATCTTCCCAATTTTTTTAAAAATGTAAAGAAGCCCCCCCCCCACCCGACAAAGTGCCCCCTCCCCAAAACCAAAAAAATGACAGGAGGGATACCCACTCCCTCCTGCCATCGCCGCCACCGAACTGATTTGGCAGTGTGCTAAACAGAATTCACACACATTCACATTCACTTTTGTACTGTTTTCAATAGGCAGCTCCTATACAACTAATCACACCCTATTTACACCCACAGTCCCTTGGTTTAAAGTCCACTGCCTGCATTAAACAGTGGGCTATTCCTCAGCTCTTCAGGGAGGTCTGTATAGTCATTCTTTTAAGAATGCTGCCATACAGAAGACCCTGTCTCTGCTTTTTTGCCATTCATATGATGGACCTTCTAGTTTGCAGAAAGGATGTTTATGTTGGATGTCCTCAGTACACAGACATCCATCTCACATATTTTCAAACAGGAAATCCGGACGTATTTCCTGTTGGAAAAAAACATGCGAAATGGACATCTGTTTTAGATGTTAAGAGCTGGACATCTCTAGTCTGATTTGGATAGCCTTTTGAAAATGTCCCTCTATGTATTCAGCAGTCCTGTGGGTGCCAATGTGTTTCCAAATTTGCTTCTTAGCCATTAGGTCTGTCTAGTACAGTATTAGCTAAAAATCTCCTTTCAACCGTCTAGTATCAATTGCAAAATCCTTTTGGTTCCTAGGTTGCATGAAACATTGGTGTGGTCTTGCGCCAGCCTCTACAGCCTCATCTCCGACTCTGATCCCTCTTCCAAGATTTCCTCATTTTTCTCATCTTGCTTCACTTTTCTCTGTTCTTGAGTCATCAAAGGAGCCTTGGTAAATTCTGTTTGCTGATCTCCTTTATTTGCCTCCTTTCCTGGGATCCAATAGCTCTGCTTCTCCTGTCAGCTTTAAGAAGCAGGAACATGTGCTTGGCTCACTTTTACAAAGTTTTGCAGGAAGAAAGCAAAGCCAAGAGAAAAAATAAAATTGAGCACGCACACTATATAGCATGATACAGTTAGGCACCTAAATCAGCACTTTACCGATCTAAGCACCTAGCTTAATTTTTTATAATTGGCTTAATCAGCACTTCTAATTGAAAGCACCATTACAACCAATTAAGCTATTTAAAAAATTTACACCCCCTCCTTTTAAAGCAGTGTGAGCATTTTTAGCATCAGCCACTGCAGTAACAGCTCTGATGCACATAGAATTTCTATGAGCATTCGAGCTGTTACCGCCGCGGCAAGCGCTAAAAACACTAGAGAGGCTTTGCAAAGGAGGGGATTAATTTGCTAGTAGATGCCTAACTCAGTGTTCTTCAACCTTTTTACACCTATGGATCGGCGGAAATAAAATAATTATTTTGTGGACCGGCAAACTAATAAGACTGAAATTTTTAAAAACTCCATTGCCGCCCCGTCCCCGTGAGCTCGGTCCCGTTAACCATCTGATCCCATCCGCACAAGCCTCAAATAGTTATGATTTTATATTGAACATATTTTATTAAAGTTTAAAAAGAAACAATATTCTGTACAATTGTCATTTTATAAATATAAATAATAAAGGGCAAGGATCAACAAAATCCCCTTCACATATATCTCTTCTACTATCAAGAAAACTGAATAAGCCAAATTATTACAGAATGCTACACAAATATCATGCTAACAGAATACCGCAGTCACACATGGCAGGAATGGTGTTAGGGGCAACTAGGGCAACTGCCTCCTGGTCAGAGAGAACCCTAAGCCAGCTGGAAGCTAAAGACGCACTGCCTGGGCTTTGCACTCCCCAGTTATGTCTAACATCATCTCTAGCAGGATACATATTTTAAATCTGATATATTCTAATCACAAGATAGGAATAAAATTATTTTTTTTCTACCTTTTGTCGTCTCTGGTTTCTGCTTTCATCGTCTTTTCACTCTCTTCCATCCAGCGTCTGCCTCTTCCATCCACTGTCTTCCCTCTACCCCTCCCCCTCCCATATGGTATCTGCGTTCTTTCTATGCCCCTCTCTCCTACACCAGATCTAGCATCTTTGTCCCTCTTTCCTTATTTTTCATCTGGCCCCACTTCCCAGCATCAATCTCTCTCTACTTTGTCATTCCTCTGTCTCTCCCCTTTCCCTCATCTGATCTCTCCATTCCATCCTGACTCCTTCCCCTCCTCTAATCTTCCTGCCAGCTGTTTCCTTCCAATGTTCCTCCTCCCCTGTCCAGCAGTACCTTCTCCCTTTCTTCCTCCCCTTATCCAACAGTAATTCTCGTCCCTTCCCCTTCTTCCCTGTCAGCAGTATCCCCTTCCCCTCCCTTGTCCAGGAGTACCCCTTCTCCCTTTCCTCCTCCACTTATCCAACAGTAATTCTCGTCCCTTCCCTTTCCCTTCTTCCCTGTCAGAAGTAGCCCCATCCCCTCCCATGTCCAGGAGTACACCTTCTCCCTTTCCTCCTCCTCTTATCCAACAGTAACTCTCGTCCCTTCCCTTTCTCTTCTCCCCTGTTAGCAGTATCCCCTTCGCCTCCCTTGTCCAGGAGTACCCCTTCTCCCTTTCCTCCTCCCCTTATCCAACAGTAATTCTCATCCCTTCCCTTTCCCTTCTCTCCTGTCAGCAGGAGCCCCTTCCCCTCCCTTGTCCAGGAGTACCCCTTCTCCCTTTCCTCCTTCCCTTATCCAACAGTAATTCTCGTCCCTTCCCTTTCCCTTCTCCCCTGTCAGCAGTAGCCCCTGTCCCTCCCTTGTCCAAGAGTACCCCTTCTGCCTTTCCTCCTCCCCTTATCCAACAGTAATTCTCATCCCTTCCCTTTCCCTTCTCCTCTGTCAGCAGTAGCACCTTCCCCTCCCTTGTCCAGGAGTACCCCTTCTCCCTTTCCACTTTCTCTTATCCAACAGTAATTTTCGTTCCTTCCCTTTCCCTTCTCCCATGTCAGCAGTAGCCCCTTCCCCTCCTTTGTCCAGGAGTACCCCTTCTCCCTTTCCTCCTCCCCTTATCCAACAGTAATTCTCGTCCCTTCCCTTTCCCTTCTCCCCTGTCAGCAGTAGCCCCTTCCCCTCCCTTGTCCAGGAATACCCCTTCTCCATTTCTTCCTCCCCTTATCCAACAGTAATTCTCGTCCCTTCCCTTTCCCTTTGCCCCTGTCAGCAATAGCCCCTTCCCCTCCCTTGTCCAGGAGTACCCCTTTTCCCTTCCCTCCTTCCCTCTCCAGCAAATGTTTCCTCTATGTAGGCTAGCGGCAGCTCTGTGTGCTTTTAACTTCGGCACACAGCTGCCCCTAAGCAGTATTTTAGCCACGGTTTCATGAGGCAGCCTCAGGGCCTTTGGTAGGCCGGCCCGCTTCGATGTTGCAATGTGGGCCAACCTACCAAAGGCCCTGAGGCTGCCTCATGAAACCGTGCTAAAATACTGCTTAGAGGCAGCTGTGTGCTGAAGTTAAAAGCACACAAAGCTTCCGCTGCTTGTCTGGGGTTGCGGAGACATATGTGGCAGGAGTCGGTGGTGGAAGGCAGGAGTGCCGGCATAGCGACGGCAACAGGAAGTTGCACGTCAGCTGACACCGGCACCTTTTGCTGCGGCAGGGACCAGAATCCTTCGCAGACCGGCAAGATATTTTTGCGGACCGGCACCGGTCTGCGAACCGGTGGTTGAAGAACTGTGGCATTCATTTAGGTCAAGAAAACCCTGGCCTAAATGACAGTGTGTCTAAGGATTCAATACCTAGCAGCACCTAAAAACGCTTACATGCTCTGGAGCGGAGAGGAAGCAAGATGGTGGCGGGTTGACTGATCAGAGAACGCTCTCTCTAACCTGATTTCCTGATTTCCACTGGTCTGCGAAACAACATGCCGCATACAAAGAGAAAGGGCTCTATCCGTCCGGCTTCCTCATCAACTGGGCAGTTGAAGATTGAATGTTTCATGGCCAGCTCACCATCAATGATTGGAGTGGAGCTGTCCGTGTTTGCTTCGGAGAAAGGAGCCTCTGGAGTTTTTGGGCTTGAGACATCTCTGTCTCCTCCACCCGCTCTGCCCCCACTGCATCTGACGTCATTATCCAGAGATGGCGTTGTGCCCTCAGCCCGGGAAGGGTTGACGCAGCCACAGGGAGAGGCAGCTGAATTGGAGAAGGACACCGATGGTTTGGTCAGCTTGGGAGCGGAGGGAATCTGCTCTTCTGTGGTGGTGACTCTGGAAGGTGTGTGGGGCATGCTACAATCTACAGCTGAGTTTTCTGTGGTTACTAGTAAAATCAATGGTTTAGCCTCTTCATTTGAGTCCTTCAAAGTATAAACTGCCAACAAATTTGATCAGATGGATAAAGAAATATCCTCTCTTCAAAATTTAACAGGGAATCTGGTTAAAGACAAACTTTTCATTCAAAGGAAAATTGAACATATGGAAAATTTTAATAGAAGGTTAAATTTCAGGCTACTTAATTTTCCTAAGTCAGCCGGGATATCACCGGCTGATATGTTTAAAAATACTTGCTTGAAATTCTCAAATTTCAACTAGAAGCAATACCTCCTATAAGCAGAGTTTATTACCTTCCTGAAAAAAAGAAGTCAGAGAATTTGCCTGGAAATTACAATCTTCAATCTCTTGATATGAGTAATTTGTCTGAATTTCTAGAAAAATCTACTATAGAAATTGAATCTTGTAAGAAATTTTAAAGATCCCACAAGATAATTTGCCACCAATTACTACAGCACAATATATATCTACAGGGACAAAACAGGAGAGCTCTACTCCTGTTGTAAGTGGAGATATGGAGAAGGGAAGAATGAATTTAACAGAATTTTTGGAGAATTCTCTGGAAGTAGTTACAGAAAGGATAACCGTCTTAGTAATGTTTGCCTTGGAGTATGACAGAGACTTTATATTTAAGCTTTACTTCAGACATATGAAATTTGTCTGGCTCGACAATTCACGTTTTTCCTGATATTGCTCAAGTGACACAGAAGAGGCAGAAATAATTTCTTCTTTATAAACCCAGAGCTTTGGCTCTTGGTGCATCTTTCATTTTGAAATTTCCAGCAAAATGCTGTGTTTCACTACAAGGGAAACATTTTTGTTCAAACCGAAGCAATTGTTAGAATTTATATCAGCCAAGGAAGGGAAGGTGGGAGTAGTGATTGGTCCAATAGCTCTACTAGTAGTTTAAATCTAGGCTTTTAGGGGGTTTCACCTATGTCTCCTGATCTGTTCCTGTATTTAACAAGTATATTTTCCTGTATAATATACTAAGAACTCCTTTAATAGGTAATTAGGTATGAGACCAAACAACATCTTGAAGCACAGGCAACCAAATTTAAACCTCACATGGGATAACATGATCGTACCTGCTCAGATTAAAAATCAATCGGACTGCTGTATTCTGGATAATACACAATCGGTATAGTTTTTTTGGGGTGGCAGCCAAGTAAACTATATAGCAGTAGTCCAATTGACTCAACACCAGGGATTGTACCAATAGTCTAAATGATGGAACATCAAAATATGCTCTAATTGTGTGAAATTTCTGTAAAATATGGAAGCCCTTCCATACCAGGGCATCAACTTGGTTCTTCATGGTTAAGCTCTGATCTAGAATTACTCCTAGGATTTTAATTGTAGATAAGTTATAGTGCTCAAGATCAGTGATGACTCATTGCAATTTTGGCATGGAGATGCATAAAAAAAATTTTGTCTTCTCCATTAAATGCAATTCTATAAACAGTGCCTAGCAGTTGATTGAAAACTGCACCGAACACCGCCTAGGACTTAGGCACTATTTATAGAATCAGGGTCTCTGTGAATAATAGTGCTTTTGCCCCTGTGTACTACATTTTTATTTCTACCATATTAAGTGCATTTTAGCTTGCAGATAGCATTTTTAGCTATATACATGCTAACCTCTGGATTCTGTGTATGATGCTAAGATTTTCACACTCAAATTTGTGTGCATGCCAAAGGTACTAACAACCAGTTATAAAGTTGTCGATCATTAAAATTTGCAAGCGCATCTGACTGCTTGCTATTCTATAAGGCAGAGAGCCTAACTTTACTAGCATGGCCATGGGCATGTCAGGGACATTCTGAAAAGTTGTGTGCTTATTACAGAATATGCCCTTAGAGCACCTAACCGGCACCAGCATTTATGAGGTCTGACAATTAAGTCTGCAACCTTACCTCCATGCACTTACATTGGCAGTACAGTACAAACAACTTGATAAGGTTTTATAACCTTGGTATATCAGTGTTTCACAGCTGTGTTCGTGTTGATGTGTGGTAGTGTCTTGCTGAGTGGCATTCATTATTGTTTTTGTGCTTTTGTTTGCCATTGCAAGAATGTCGGAGCTTGAATTAGAGCAACAAACAAAGTTTCTTGTTAAACTTGGAAAGAGAGGAAGTGAAATCAGGGACACGTTAGTCCAAGTTTGTGGGGATAATGCCATGAAGAAAATGGCAGTGTATTGTACAAATGGATTAAATGTTTTTCTGAGGGGAGAGAAAGTGTCACTGATGAAGAAAGGTCAGTGCGGCCAGTAACAAGCAGAACTGATTAAAATATTGCATAAATGTGTCGAATTGTGTGTCAAACTCATCGGCTGACTGTGAGAAGCATAGCAGACCGAGTAAACATCAATAGAGAAACAGGAAAATCTTGGCATGAGAAAGGTGTGTGCAAAAATGGTCCCAAAAAAGCTCACCGATGAACAAAAGCAAATATCTTTTGGAGAGGCAAGATGATGTTTTGGGCCATGTTATCACTGGTGATGAAACATGGTGTATCAATGTGAAAGAAAGTGAAACAAAGTGTCAAGATGCACAATGGAAGTCAGCCAATTATCCACGACCAAAAAAGTTCCACCAGTCCAAAACAAGAGTCAAAATGATGTTGCTAACTTTTTTTGATATCAGAGGGATTGTTCATTATGAATTTGTACCAGTTGAACAGTTAACCAAGTTTAATATTTGGAAGTGCTGAAAAGGCTGTGTGAAAAAGTTAGACGAAAATGACCTGAACTTTTTGCCAACAACTCGTGGCTCTTGCATCACGACAATGCACCACATCAAACAGCATTGTCTTTACGGGAGATTTTAGCCAGTAAACAAAGAACTGTACTAGAACACCTTCCCTACTCACCTGATCTAGCCCCAATAACTTTTTCCTTTACCCGAAGATAAAGGAAATATTGAAAGAATGACATTTTGATGGCATTCAGGACGGATGGCATTCCGACATTTTGATGGCATTCAAGACAAGCTCTGATGGGCATTCCAGAAAAAGAGTTCTAAAATTGCTTTGAAGGGTGGACTAGGTGCTGGAATCTGTGCATAGCTTCCCAAGGTGACCATAGTAATATTCAGCAATGAGGAATGTAACACTTTTTCTAGAATGATTTCACAAACTTAATTGGTTTCAGTAGGCATAAATCTGGCTCAAAAAGTTAAGCACAAGACTCATCATTAAGCACGATTCTATAAAGAGCACACCCCACTTATAAAATAGTACTTAATGCTGATTTTTCCCGTACTTCATTTTGAGCGCCATTTTCAGAATTCCCCTTTAAATTCTTTTCGTGAAAATTTTACTGCGTAGACCTCAATGTCTTTTGCCTCTTCTGTAGCACAGTAGCTTTAAATGTAAAAGCAGGCATACGGCTCACTTGGCTATGTTATTATGATTGAGAAACCATTAGAATTTGCATGATACTGCAGAGTTATGTGTACTTTCTGGCCAACTGTGAGCATTCTGAGAGCAAATGGTGCATAATTATAAAGGGAATGGGACGCTACATTGCCATTAATTCATAAAAAGTACAGCAGAGTCTATTAAAAGTGACTGGCTATGGTTTAAAAGGAGATGCAAATAATCTACTGTCAAGCTCAGAACATGCAATCTAATCATGTTTGGCATGAGACCAAGAATCATTAAACTGATTAGTTTTAATAAATCAGCATTTGGTAGCAGGAATCCTCATAAATATGTTGATTTACTAAGAAGAACATTTTACATGTTAATACAAAATAAAGCAAAGTACACATTTGGTTTTAGTGAGGAGAAGCATTCTCATAGAAAGAACATCTCCATATGTCACCATTTTTTTTTTAATGGCTTGGTAACTAAATCAATAAACTTTAATACACAAATTGTGAATAAAATGAACCTTTATATATTTATATCTGCTTAGGGGCAGGTATAAATGCTTATGGAAAATGTATGCACATGCATGATATTTTATAAACATTGCATGAAAATTGCTGCTGTACTCATATCTCCCCCCACCCCAAACTCCTACTTTAACAAGTTTATACCTGAGTTGCATAAAAGCTCAAGTGTTGATCTTATCATTGTGTATATTTTCACATTCAGTGATAATTTATATAAGGGGATTTTGCATATAAGAACATAAGAACATAAGAAGTTGCCTCCGCTGAGGCAGACCCTTGGTCCATCCTGCTCAGCAGTCCGCACCCGCGGCGGCCCATAAGGCCCATTGCCTGAGCAATGGTCTATACCTATCTATACCCCTCAATCCCTTTTTCTTCTAGGAATCTATCCAAACCTTCTTTGAAACCATTTAATGTTTTCTTGTCTACAACAGCCTCTGGAAGCGCGTTCCATGTATCTACCACCCTCTGAGTGAAAAAGAACTTCCTAGCATTTGTTCTAAACTTGTCCCCTTTCAATTTCTCCGAGTGCCCCCTTGTACTTGTGGCGCCCCTTAATTTGAAAAATCTGCCCCTGTCTACTTTTTCTATGCCCTTCAGTATCTTGAAGGTTTCTATCATGTCTCCTCTAAGTCTTCGTTTCACTAAAGGTTAACACCCACTAATGGACTTTAATATGTGCTAAGTGCCATGTGTCCCATAGGTATAAAACAGGATGTGCAGCACACGCTAATACCTGTTAGCATACCCTAAGTTTTAGTAAAAGGCCCCCAAATTACTCTCATAGAGGCCATTTTGCCTCTATGAGAGCCAGCCCAGAGAGAGGCACGCGTGCACCGCGCCGCCCCTCCCCCGAGCCTGCGGGGTAACTTTGCTCGAATCGCCGCCTGAGCCCAGCCACTTCTTGGGAGCCAGCCCAGAGAGAGGCACGCGTGCACCGCGCCGCCCCTCCCCCGAGCCTGCGGGGTAACTTTGCTCGAATCGCCGCCTGAGCCCAGCCACTTCTTGGGAGCCAGCCCAGAGAGAGGCACGCGTGCACCGCGCCGCCCCTCCCCCGAACCTGCGGGGTAACTTGCTTGAATCGCCGCCTGAGCCCAGCCACTTCTTGGGAGCCAGCCCAGAGAGAGGCACGCGTGCACCGCGCCGCCCCTCCCCCGAGCCTGCGGGGTAACTTTGCTCGAATCGCCGCCTGAGCCCAGCCACTTCTTGGGAGCCAGCCCAGAGAGAGGCACGCGTGCACCGCGCCGCCCCTCCCCCGAACCTGCGAGCTTTTCAGGGTCATTGTCAGTTGAGCCCCGAGAGAGCTCCAGAGGGTCACCGAAAAGTCTCGCAGAGAGTCCTTGAGGGTCACCGAAAAGTCTCGCTGCCCCTGTGACTTTACGAAACAGAGAAAAGGGGAAGCTTTCCTCCATCCTGCTCACCCTCCCACTTCTCTGTTCCAAGTTCCTCCTGCCCCCGCCAAATTTGTATCTCATTGTACTTCATTGTATTTCATTGGATTCTATTAGCTGCTAAACTGTACTCCTTCCGAGTTCAGTACATATGGTTCAGCCGCCAAATTTGTGTTTCATTGTATTTCACTGTATTTCTTGGAATCTGTTAGACGCTAAACTAAAAGGAACACAGTCTCAGATAGTAATCCATTCTCATTGCTGGGATTCGGGATTAACGCTCACTCCCTCCTGTGTTGTCCTCTAACCGCTCAGTTCCATTCCCAATAAACGTTAAAAAAAAAAAAAAAAAAAAACTTGACACCTTTCCACACCCTGCTCCTGCTTACTGCTTCTACCTGTCTCTGTGCTGTCGCTAAGTCTCCCCCCACTTAGCATTTTGTTCCACACAGGACCCAAACAAGCTCTGCCTCTCAGCTTAAAAGGCTTCCCAAGTTCCATCATGAAGCCTCCCTTCTGGCTTCTTTTTCTCTTTCTCTGCTCTTCTCTTAAGATCTCCCTCTGCCTGATACCCCCCTCCCCCAACATACCAGACTCCCCAAATGTCACTATTACCTGCCCCGGCCTCCAAATTCCCACACTGATGCGCACCAGAAGTCACTCTTACAAACAAAAACACCGCAAAGCCAACCTCGCCTCTTTAAAGCCTGTGCTCCCCGCCAACCTTCCCAACCACGCCCCTGACTCTCTAACCCCAGTCCCGTTACTTTACTGCAACGCCAGATCCGTATGCAATAAGACCCAAATTGTGAAAGACCTTCTCGCGGACTCTGATCCTGGATTCTTCTGCATCACAGAGTCCTGGATCACCAAAGACGATCTCTATACACAAAACGAGCTATGCCCTCAGGGCTACCAAGGCCTCTTTTCTCCTAGATTAAACCGAAAAGGAGGCGGCCTGGCACTCCTCTACAAATCTTTCTTTGATGTTCAGCTCCTCGAAAAAGGCAGCCATCATTCACTAGAATACATGTTAGCCTCAGTCAATGATGAGCCCCATCTTCACCCACTGGGTATCTTATTATTATATCGCCCACCCACCCCCTGGAGCAATTCCTCCGAGCTAGTTTACAAGACCATATCTAACGCGTTCCTCAAGTTCCAAAGACTACTGATCATCGGAGATATTAACCTCCACCTCGATGACACCACCTGCAAGGATGCATCTGATTTCAATATTTTCCTCACATCCCTTGGCTTCTCCCCCCCTGTTCCCTCTCCAACCCATGATAGAGGCCACACACTAGACATCATCAGTTTCCTCGATCTCACGGATTACAAAACTTCGACCGACGACACCCGTTGGGACCACGTTCCCTGGTCCGACCACTTCTTAGGAACCTTCTGCCTCCCCATCTTCATGTCACACCTTGGAACCTCACCCCATGCCTCTAAGTCCATTACTTTCCGCAAGAAAATTTCAAGTGATCAGTTCTGGTCCAAATTCCTCAACAATCTCTCATCCAAGCCTAAGCCTTCAGATTCTGCGACCAACTGGCACAATTGGATTACTCTCTCAAAATCCATCTATCACTCTCTTGCCCCGCTTTCCACCAAAACCGTCACCTACTCCCGTAAGGCCCCCTGGTACCTCCCATACCACAGGGTACTAAAACAAAAATGTCGATCCCTGGAACGCATCTGGAAAAAATCTAAATCCCCCACAGACAAACAAATCTGGAGAGTCAACATTAAACTTTACAACAACACTCTCAAAAATGCTAGGAAAAACTTCTATGGTGACAAGATCTCCAGATCAAACAACCAGAACAGCATGCTGTTCAATATCTGGCGCTCCCTAATCCCCAACACCAACCCTTCCACACTCCCCTCCTCCCCATCAGCCGACCTA
This sequence comes from Geotrypetes seraphini, assembly GCF_902459505.1. Lineage (NCBI taxonomy): Eukaryota > Metazoa > Chordata > Amphibia > Gymnophiona > Dermophiidae > Geotrypetes > Geotrypetes seraphini. The sequence goes on along the minus strand of NC_047086.1, from coordinate 304,163,066 downwards.
CTAGCAAACTTCTTCAATGGAAAGGTCACCGCCTTAAGAAGCTCTTTCCCCCCCGTAGTCTCCTACAATTCTCTAGTGTTCACCACCCCCATTCCCACTCCAAATGTCATCACCCCTGTCCCAGTCAATAGATCCTGGACTGCCTTTGAGCAAGTATCCGAATCGCAGGTCCTCAAGCTCTGCCAGAAATTGAAATCCTGCAATTGCACCTTGGATCCATTTCCATCCTATCTATTTGAGAAAATACCCGCACAGGCCATCTCATCTCTCACCAAACTCATAAATTCTGCCCTATTATCGGGCCTCTTCTCACCTGAAATGGGACACATTGCATTGACCCCCCTACTGAAGAAAGCTGACCTAGATCCCTCCATCCCATCCAATTACCGCCCTATAGCGAACATTCCGCTCCTAACCAAACTGCTTGAGTCCATTGTCTCCTCCCAACTCTCAGCCTACCTGGAAAGATTCTCTACCCTCCTACCCTATCAATACGGCTTCAGACCCAACTTCAGTACTGAAACCCTCCTGATTTCCCTAATCTCGAAGATCCAACAACTTCATTCTCACAAAAAATTTGCCGTTCTCCTTCAATTCGACCTCTCTGCAGCCTTCGACGTTGTCCATCATGACATTCTAATCTTCTTACTCTCCGAGATAGGCATTAGCTCCACAGTTCTTGACTGGTTCTCAAACTTCTTACGCTCTCGCTCTTACAACGTTACCAAGAATGGTACCTCATCCTCCCCGTGGAAACCGACATGTGGAGTCCCACAAGGCTCCCCCCTATCTCCTATCCTCTTCAACATTTATATGTCCTCCCTGAACCTCCTCCACCTTTCCCCCCTAGAAACACTCTACACTTACGCAGACGATATCCTGGTCCTCCTCGAGACCGACGCAAACCTCACCAATCTCGCAGTAAACATCTCTTCTTGCATAACCAACCTTCAATCCTGGGCCCTCGCTGTACAAATGAAACTGAATGAGTCCAAAACCAAACTACTCTGGCTTGGCCCTAAACTTGATCATCTACCCACCTCCATCCCACTGCCCACAGGCTCCTCTCTACAACTGGAGTTCTCTAGCAAAGTCCTGGGCATCACCATAGATTCCTCGCTATCCTTCAACGACCACCTCAATTCCCTGATAAAAAAATGCTTTTACAGCCTTCACATGCTGAGGAAAGTGAGGTCCTGCTTCCACCAAAAACACTTTGCCTTGCTCGTACAGTCCATCATCCTCTCCAGATTGGATTATTGCAATTCCATTTACCTTAGCTTAACAAAGAAAAGCCTCCACAGACTCCAACTAATCCAGAACACAGCGGCCAAACTTATCTTCTCAAAAAGTAAATTTGACCATGTCTCTCCGCTCCTGTCCAAGCTCCACTGGCTTCCTGTCATCTCCAGGATCCACTTTAAATGTGCCTGCTTAACCTTCAAAATCCTCCACGGCATCCTTCCACCTCTTATTCCTCTAGCCTGGAATTCCTCAAATCCATCCTTCACTAGATCCACGCAAAAACTAAAATTATCCCTCCCCTCCTTAAAAGGTATCTCCCTCGTTGGTAAACTCGGTTCCTCCCTCCACTTCAGAATCGTTCAGTTATGGAATAGCTTCCCTTCCCCTCTCCGCAACTTGAGCCCCCTTCTACCATTCCGTAAGCTTCTGAAGACCTGGCTCTTCTCCAAAACGTAACCTCATCCCCTCCCTAGTATTATCACACCTTTCCTCTCTTCTTACCTACTTCTATAAATCTATTGGAGTTCCGTTCCTTCCCTAACCTTGTAAACCGTGTCGAGCTCCACCCGTGGAGATGATGCGGTATATAAACCCAAGATTTAGTTTAGTTTAGTTTAAAAGACATTTACCAAGATAACATACATATTGTAGCCAGATGTTGGCTTGGTTGTGAAGGTCAAGCCTATGTTTTCCTATCTCATACAACAAACCGAGTGGATGTTTGGAGGTGGTAGAGAAAGTGGTACTGTAAGGTTTATGAGTCAAAACATCATAAACACTCTTTCTGGAACAAGTGTTGGTCCTACTGTATAAGAGCCACAGTTCAATTCATTGTTCCAGCACTCTCTCGTTTTCCAAACCAAAAACTTATTTTCTTTTATGGAACCAATGTGTTTCTCACTTTTTATCTATGCCCTGGGCCTGGCTTTATCCCTGCTTGGCCAGACCAGAAACCTCCTCAGGAAATGGCAAGTAAACAATTTTTTTCAGTCCTTTGCTATCCTTTAATTCACAGTTCATGCAAACATACATGAATCACCATTAAGCTTCACTTAGGATTAGAGTTCAATGATGTGGGACCAAACCACCTGTAAATGATCAGTTGTAGTAATCCTACCTAATCCAATTCAGGCTTTAATATCTCAAGAGTTCTGCATTACTACATTTTCATTGCAGGCTCTGCATTATTTGCATTTCTCTTTGGTACTATCTGAAGTCACATCTTATACCTTGCAACTTTATAAATTAATAAGGCTGTCAGAAACAAGTCCTTAACTTGCTATCAGAAACATAGCTTTAGAACTGCCTGGTCATTCGCCAGTGTAGTAAGCTTTCAGTCTTAAGCACTTGCAATTTTTGCAACCAGAAAACATAGCTTTTGCACTGTCTGCATATATTCCAAGGCAACAAACTTTCAATTTATTAATATTTTATTATTTATATCCTTTTACAATTCAACATCAAGCATTACAATCTTGAAAAGAGATCAAAACATCCAAAAATGAGAAAATTTTTAACATATACACTGGAAAATTCAATCAGCTATTCAGTCCACAAAATTTGGAATCAAGAAAGAAAATAAATTTCAATTGAACAAAATTATACAAATATAGAGTAACAGCAATGGATACCCACCCTACAGCTGGTAGACAGGTCATGGACTAAGAAACCAACCCTTCTTTTGGCTATAAAAAAATCTAATAACTGTTTGGGCTCAAAGAAAAGGAAATTTTTCTTTTGATATGAAATATAATATTTTGCAGGAAATTGAAGCAAAAAAAGTAGTCCCAAGGGCCAGGGCTCTTGGCCACAGGGCCAAGAACTCCTTTCTATGCCTCTGGGTTTTAAGAGCTAAGTCTGGAAAAATTCTAACATTTGAGCCCAAAAATTTATCATTTAAATGATGGAAGTATAGGCATAAAACATATTCTCTATCACTTTCCAAGGCTAGAGTCAATAATACCCACCTCTAGAGAACTTTCCAGAAATAAAGACAAATCAACATTATTTTCAGATTTTCCCTTAGAAGTAGATTCCCCTTGAGGTCTCCTAATGTCCAAGTAATAAGCCCAAACAATTGGAGATAAATTTTCCAATGGGATAGCTAGAACTTCTCAAAAGTATTTTCTCGCCATCTCCACTGGAGAGATGACGGGACATTTAGGAAAGTTCAAAAATCTTAAGTTATTTTTCCTAAGTGAGTTTTCAAAATTTTCCAACTTGCAAGAAATAAATGATCTTTCCTTAACCATTTCCAATAGAACAGTCTTCACTTCCATCAAACTTTCTTCTTGTTTCTCCAATTTCTCACTCAAGTTAAGTAGTCGCACTCCCTATTGCTCAACCTTGGAGTAGATAGTCCCATAGTCAGTTTTGATAGTTGAAAGACTCAATTTTAGGTTGGCGTCCATGATAGATATGGCCTGCCAAAGCACTTCCATATCAATTTTTTTCAGGTCTTTTCAGCTCCCCAAAACTGATGTTATTCCCTCCAGAAGCTCCTCTCATCTCTCCTTCGGTAGTGTCAGGGGTTAGCTGGCCAACATCTCCAACACCATCCTGCCGAGGCTCCGGTGCTGGCATCCCTCCTCTGCTGGAGTCCATTCCTCCCACATCGGGAAGCTGAGCTCCTGCAGCTTCCTGCACAGAAACACTTTCAGGTTGGGGAGGTATTGACCTCTGCTCTGGGCTCAGGAATGCCCGAGCAGCTCCTGCACTGATTTCGCCGGAAAGCTCCTTACTCACCCCCGAGGTAGAGGGGTTCTCCACAGCTGAGTGAGTCAAAGTGCTCAGAATTGTTGGTTGAATCATGCACTGTGGGGTCCCAGGCGCTGGAAGATTAGGGCGGATGGCACCCTTTCTCTTCCCCATTCAGGTTAGAGTAGTGCTTCAGCGGTAAGTAAAAAGATGAAGAAAATCTCTCAAAACTCGTTGCGACCCAGTCAAACGTCCATTCTCGATGCCATCTTGATTTCCAGACTTTCAATTTTTTAAAATACTTCTAATCTTCCATCATGCCTTCCATAGGCAAGTATTCTGAAGAGTCTGCATTATAGTCCATAGGCCCTTCATCATTCATTTCTACAGTATCTTCATAGCAAACAGACATGCATTCTTCCTGGAACTCTAATTCAGGGTACTCTACTTCTGGCTTTAAATCCTGTCTGTCTTGATTCCACTTTCCAGCTGTATTCTGTCCCCAGACCCTGCGTGGTTTGGCTTCTGGCCTCAGCTTCTGCAGATCATTACTGCCTTGGTCTCCTTCCCTTTGCCTCTCAGTGCTAGGGAAATTAAAGCTAGCCACAGGTGTGTGCTTCCTCATGATTGGTTGGAACTTCCTGAGAGCTGTGATCCTGTTTAACTCAGTTTTCTGCTTAGTGCACTGTATGTCTTCAATGCTAACCAGCTCTTGTTTTCCTTTTCCAGGTTTAGAAGGATTTCCCTGTACTGACTGTGTCCTATTGGGCAGTTGCCTAGAAAAAGATAAATAGGTCTCTGTGTGTGTTCCTTTTTCAGAGTCCCTCCTAGGTGTACCACCTTTCCCTGTTTCTAAACAGGTTTTGCAATGGGCTTATTATCAGGGAACTGTGTTACATATCAATTATTTTACCAGCATCTAGCTTCTCTGGATTTCTGCTGGAACTCACAGGGATTTCCCTGTGACATACATACATTTGCTTATTTACTAATTTATTATTAATGCCTCTTTAGCCAGATAAGTAGCTCTAATAAAAATGAATAGGCCACCCAATATTCAGCCAGTGGAAGGCAGTGATATCAATGCCAACCGCCGGTTTTAAACATGAATATTCAATGTCAGGCTATTTCCAGAGACTGGCATTGAATATCTGGATGTTTTAACACCAGCCCGCACATGGCCAATTAAGGAGATTTTCAGACTTAAACTGGCAATGACTTAGCAGGCAAAGATAGGTCTGCTTTTTATGCTTATTTGCCTGCTAAGTCTGGCCTCTTAAGTTCTGAACTCTTAAGTTCTGAAGTACTGCTACTTATCCAAATCTGTAGCGTTACTCCCAGCGGTGTAGCAATCTCCTAACAGGGCTTCTGTTTTGCGGATCTAATACTGCGTCAGGGGATGAAATCAACCATGCCTTCCGTGGTCCTCACAGGCTGAAACAACAGCACTCATAACCAACGTTTTCTTTCAATACCCATAACTAGGGTTATCAGATTTTATTCAAAAAGGATGGCATATCCGGGGAAATCCAGACATCTGGTAAACATATCCATAACCATACTTTTGTACTAACTATAATGCCCTGCTCCTACTAGGGATATTAAACAAGACCAAAAGTTTGGGCTTATTTTCCTGATTTTTAGACCTTTTCAACTTGTTACACATATTCATTGTAATAATAATTAAAAAAAAATTATCAAGTGTAAGCTCTAAGCTTTCCAAAATGGTCAACCATTCAAAATGATGCTAAAAATTACATCACATATATCAACTGACCATAAACATAGTTCTTAAAAGTACAAAGAACATAAGAATTGCCGCTGCTAGGTCAGACCAGTGGTACATCGTAGAGAATGACACGGGGAAAAAATCTGTCCCCGTCACCGCCCCGTCACCGGCTCACCATCCTCTGCACCGCCCCGTCACCGCCGTTCCCTTCACCGCCCCGTCACCGTCACCGCCATCCCTTTCACCGTCCCGTCACCGCCACTGCCATCCCATTCACCGCCCCGTCACCGTCCCCGCTGCATCCATATAAGCCTTAGTACTGTAATATTTAGCTTATTCCTTTCTTATAAATCAAAGTTCCTGCTGCTGAACTAGAGAAAGAGATGCTCAGCTGGCAGGGCTTTGTTTATAAATTTTTATCAACACAACTAATATACTATTTTATCCTAAAGCAAAAAATAAATAAATAAATATAATTTTTTTTTCTACCTTTGTTGTCTGGTTTCTGCTTTCCACATCTTCTCATTGAATTCCTTCCATCCACTGTGTGTCTTCTCTCTGCGTCTTCCATTTGCTGTTACTGTGCCTCTCCCTTAACCCCCCCCCCAATTGGTCTAGCACCCATCTTCTTCCCTCCGCTCCCGCATAGTCTGGCATCTGTCTTCTTCCCACTCTGTCTTCCACATTTCCCTTGGGAGTCTGTTCCTCTCCACTCTCCTTCAATGTCTGTTCTATTCCTTTCCACCACCACCCTTCCCTCCCTCCTTTACCATCTGTTCCTTTCTACTACCCTTCAGCTCCTCTCGCGTGGCCTATCTACCTTCCTTCCTCTTATTTTCATGGCACGTTACAATGTAATTTGTGCAAGCCACTGGAGCCTGCAAGCTCGGTCCCTGTCCCATCCCCACAAACCATCTCACTTCTGTGCTCCTATTTTCTCCATTTCTAATATCACCCCTATGTATCTGTCATTGCCCCCCCTGTGTCCATATACCATCCCCATGGCATGTCCCCTTTATGTCTCTGTCCCTATGCCCCATGCACATAATTTCCCCTCTTTCTGTTACCTTCCTGTGTCCAGATTTCCCCTATCTTCCTCTTCCATACCAGTGTGTCTCTTCTTTTCAACCCCATCTAGCTTTTTTCCATCTTTCTTCCCCCCCCCCCTGCTTCTAGCATCTGGCTCGCCTGCCAGTCCTTCCCTTTCTTTCCTGCTGTGGGTTTTTCTTTCCGACTTCATCCCCTTGGCCCAGAATCCTTTTCCCTTTCACTCCCTCCTTCCAATTTGAGCCGGGAACACTAGCGATCGCACGGTCCCCGCAGCCACTACCTGCCTGCCCAATCGATCCTAGTGTTTAGCCAGCTCTCTCCCTTCTCCTCACCTTAGTTTATAGGTTTTCTTTTTCGGCGACCTGCACGCTTACCCAAAGAGCCGTGCACGCGCGGCTGCTCAGTGTTCAATCTTCTGCTCTGCTGCAACTTCCTGTTTCCGGTTGCGTCAGAGCAGAAGATTGAAACTGAGCAGCAGCGGGTGCGCGGCTCTCTGATAGCGTGCGGGTCGCCGAAAAAGAAAATCTACAAACTAAGGTGAGGAGAAGGGAGAGAGCTGGCTAAACACTAGAATCGATTGGGCAGGCGGGTGTGAGCTGCGGGGACCGCGCGATCCTTCATGCCTCACTGCGGGGACAAGACCATTCACCGCCCCGCGGGCGGTGAATGGCCTTGTCCCCGTCGCCGCAGCGACTGCTAGTTTTCTTCCCCGTTTTCGGCGGGTGACCCGCGGCTAAAATGCGGTGGCCGCGGGTAAACCGCCACTGTGTCATTCTCTAGTACATCGTGCCCAGCAGTCCGCTCCCATGACGCCCGGTAGGTCAAAGTCCAGTGCCCTGACTGAGTCTAGCCTTACCTGCGTACTTTCTATTTCAGCAGGAACTTGTCTAACTTTGTCTTAAATCCCTGGAGAGTGTTTTCCCTTATAACAGCCTCCGGAAGTGCATTCCAGTTTTCTACCACTCTCTGGGTGAAGAAGAACTTCCTTACGTTTGTACGGAATCTATCCCCTTTTAAAAATGCTCTCCATTCTACACAGAGGTATTCAGTCCATGATATTCCATTGTACCAAATCGAAAAATAAAACGTTGCTCCACTTGACAGCCATTTCTTCACATTATGAGCCTCCTCGAGCTGAAACATATAGCTGTTTAATAATTGTGCAATGTAAGCTATCAAAACTATGTTGCTAGCTCACACAGTGCTTGACTATAAGTGCTTCCAAATTTTTTAATACTAACACAAGATCTATGTTCAATTATCCGAGTGTGAAAGGACAGTGAAGTCTGCCCTATATATATATAAATGGTCACATGGGCATCTGATTAGATAAATCACATTCTTAGAACAACAGGATGTAGAACCAGTAAGAGCCATAGTTCTACCATCCTTCGCCCATCAAAATACCTACATACCTGTATATGTGTCGATACTTAGATTTGTATGATGCTGACTGCCTAATATAGACATTGACACTTGCAAAATGAGTGCTTCTGCCAATACAGTTGGCACCTGATGTCCATTCCTGTCAGTAGCATAGTAGGGGGGGGGGGGCACCCCAGGTGCTGTCTTCACAGCACCTGCGCAGGCACCTCTCCTCCTCTCTGCCACCCCACATACTTCCTTAAATCTTCACCGGCGCAAGCAGCATCTTCTACTTGCTGTTCACACTGGGGTTGGCTCCCATCTGACATCACTTCCTGGTCAAGGGACCAGGACATGACATCAGAAAGGAGCCAACACCAGCGCAAGCAACAGGTGGAAGATGCTGCTCATGTCAGCAAACATTTCAGGAGGTACACGGGAGGCAGGGGCGCCCAAGCAGTGGGGAACAGTATGTGTGGGGGAGGGGGTCATATGGCACAGCGATACTGGATACTACCACCCTGGGTGCCAACCTCCCTCGCTATGCTACTGATTCCTGTTTCTATGTTAGAAAAGGATTTACATTGGCAGACCTTTTCTTAAATACTACCAGTCTTTGTTCCCAACCTGGATATCTCAATTCTGTGAAAAGGCTATACAAAATTATCCTCTTAGGGGTAAAATATATATATGTCACCTAAAAAATTGATGCCAAAAAATATTGGCCCTTAATGCTATTTTATAAACATCTCCAAAGTAAGGTGTGGTTTATAGAATCACGCGTAACACCCATCCACACAATTAGCATTTATGTTAATGAAAACCAGGCCTAAATGCCTGAGCCTAAGTTGTGTGCAGAGAGGGCATATTCTATAATAGTGCATCTAACTTTTAAGAATGCCCATGACCTGTCCATGCTCCTTCCCTGGTCACGCCACTTTTTGATATCTGCACACTAGAATTTACACGTACCACTTTATAGAATATGCCTAGAGAGTTATTTGCGTAAATTCTATTTAGTGCCAATAATTGCTTGTTAATTCGCAATTATCGGCACTGATTGGTTTTGTTAAACAATTAAGTTGTGTGCACAAATCTGCAATGCACACATAGTTGCACCTGCAACTTTGGGCAAGTAATATAGAATCGGGGGAGGGGGGTTACTGTCTACATTGATTATGGGTGTATAATACTTTTGTGGACTGCTACCTATTTTGTCAAAATGTGTGAAGTGTAATTACTGTTCAGCTCTATAAGTAGTAAATTAAGAAATATAAGAGAATGTTAATCCATGTGCCTCTGCACCTGTTTGCATTCTAAATCTTTCCTCTCTTCTTCACTCACAAGAAATCAGAATTAAAACAAATCAAATGCCATCTGTTTTGATACACTAGCGTACACCCACAAAACATGTGCTGCAGCCTCAGCAAAGCCACCGTCTCCTCCAATGTATGTCAACACTGGTGAGGTGGTAAAGATAAGGAAGGATTTTAACACTAATTGCGCCCTAGGTAAACATATATTGTGAACCCCCTAACAAGGACCCCCTCCCCCATCATTATTTCACCTTTCCAGTAGTAGAAGGGAAAAGAATAGAGCCTAGCTGTGGGTAAGATAGTAATAGTTTGGGAGTGAGCATGGGGGACTATGCAAGCCCATGTTATGAATGGAAAAGCTTAAAGGGCAGAGCTGGAGAGCAGCCAAGTTGCCCAGTTCAAAAGGGAAACTCAGTCTTGGATTTCTGCAATCCTATCTTAGTACATTATTGGACCTTTAAGTGCTGATTTCAATTGGTGGTATTAGGGACTACAAATAGAACACTGAATTGGGATATAAGTTCATACATAAGACAAACCAAAAAGTCTCCCTCTTGGAGCTGGGTAACTTGGAAGCTCTGCAGCAGTGGGCTGAGAATCATGGAAGCTGGACAAGTCATTTTCACTCTTCATTGTCTCTGGTACAAACCAGAGATTCCAAGGGTGGACTGCTCAAAAGAGTGAGATTTATGAGCAATACGTACAGAATATAAATTTTCAAGATTTCAAAACAAAAGGTTTACAAATGGAAAAGGCAAAATAAAATGTATACTGTATTTTTTAATGCTTCTGAAAAGATATACTGTTGACTCCACCTAAGTGCACGTCGGTTAAACACACACTTCGGTTATCTGCAGCCTACCACCATGGTCCCTGTTTTTTTACATTAAAGTCAATGGATGTAAGATTTGGATAATTGCAATTCTGATAAGCACACAATCCGCTTATGCGCACTGATGTTATAAGTCCCACCTCTATTCATTCACGTTACGCTCACTTCGGTTAAAAGCAATCACGTTCTCACGTTGATGAGCCACGTCTAGGCCTGGCCAGGTTTTCGAACTTTCGAAAGTGCACCATGGTGTCTCGTGGAGAAAAACCTTTGTCTTTGACTGAACGTATCTAACACGCTGGTCAAAAGTCATTGTCTTTGGCTGAACATGTCGATGTCTTAAAGAGACTTGACCAACAGGAGAGTCAGGTCTCTATTGCAAAACATTAAAGCGTTCATCCTAGCCAGATTTCTAGGGTTCACAAAAAAAAAGCAAGCCATATTGAAAGACTGGCAGAACAACAGCAATCCTACCAGGAAATGGAAAAGAATTGGGAAGGCTGGAGACGCTGAACAGGCGTTGCTGCGATGGTTTGCTGAAGCTAGAAGTCATCAACTGCCAATCAGTGGGCCTCTGCTTATGGAGAAAGCAACATAGCTATCCAAAAAACTTGGCGTAGAAGACTTCAAAGCAACAAATAGATGGTTAGAGAGGTGGAAAGTTCATAACGGCATAAAATTTAAGAAGCAGCATGGCGATAAACAAGACACTAATAAGTTTGGTACAGAAGATGGGTCATGGAAGTGTTGCCATCAATCATTGGTGGATATGAACCATGTGACATTTTTAACACCAATGAGATGGGCCTGTACTGGTGTGCCAACCCTGATGGAACATTGACTTTCAAACGCAATGAAACTGTTGGCTTCAAGGTACCATAGGAACGATTGACATTGCTGCTCAGTTGAAATATGGATGATAGTGAAAAGCTCAAGCCACAGGTGAATGGGAATAAATGAAATCCTCGGTGCTTCAAAAACATTAAAAGCCTGCCTGTTGAATATGAAAGCAACAAAAACGCATGGATGATGGTGACACTGTGGATTGAATGGTTGAAGAAGCTTGACAATCTGATGAGAAGGCGTAGGAGACACATTGTAATGCTGTGTGATAACTGTTCAGCACACAGCAATGACGTACGACTAACCAACATCATACTCATGTTTCTGCCACCAAACATGACCTCTCTGACCCAACCGATGGACCAGGGGATAATCGCCAACATCAAATGTCATTACAGACGGCAGTGATTGATGCAAGCATGGAATCTAGCCCCCCAGCTGCTGAGCTTGACACTCTTCACATGGTATGGGAGGTGTGGAGTCGAGTCTCATCATCCACGATTTTAAATTGCTATCGACGGGCGAGCTTCATTCACACATCTGATGAGACAACTGAAGCTGACACTTCATCCATTGAACTCCCAGTTGGACTCTTGCCACATGTCATCATTGACAACGATGTGCCCACATCATCTGACAGCACTAATTCCAATATCTGTGCAATCATAAAGGACACTGCAGACACCCAAGAGTCTGATGAGGATGGAGATACTGCTGCAGTCATCACGACTAATAAAACACCTGCAGAGATTGTTTCCTTCTCAGACACACTGAAGTCCCTAAACACACTGCGTTGTTATCTGGAGATAAATGGATGTCATGACTATGGCCAGTTTTACAGCATCAGTAGTCAGATACACAGCCTGAATCGTGCAATCTGCGTGCAGAAAACAATGATTATTTCAGTAGCATGTTGGTTTAAAAAAAGGTTTACAGTATATTGCATTAGATGGAACAGTGTTGTTTCTAAAACTGAACCGTGTAGAATTGTTTTATGTGTGATTTTTGCTGAATAAAAGCTTTATTGCATTTGACTACAGCGTACTGTGATTTTTCATGACTAAAAAGTGGTACTCCAATTAAGTGCACACTCCGTTTAAGTGCACATGGTGGTCTGGTCCATAGGCCTTGCACTTAAGCAGAGTCGACTGTAGGCAGTATTAGGATAGTGTTCAAAGAATTTGACCAAGTAATTTCATACTCAACAGGTTATCTTCCTTGGAGGCTGAAAATTTCCCTCCACTAAGTATATGCATAGATACCAATGAATAGGGTTTCCAGATGTCTGGGAAAATCTGGACATGTCCTCTTTTTAGGGGACTGTCTGGTGCCCAGAAAGATTTCCAAAACCCAACAGTTTTTCTGGGTTTTTGGAAGTCCCTGACCTCAGGGCTGTATCTGGAGTGCGTCTGCACTTGCGCGGATATTGACGCAATAACATCGTATGCATGCATGCACACATATGACATCATCGTATCGACGGCCGTGCATATGCAAATGCCCTCGAGGCACAGTCCTGATCTTGGAGAGGTTCCTGTGGGGATGGTGGAGCTGGAGGTGATATAAGGCAAGGTGGGGGTGAAACGGAAATAAACCAGGTGTCCTCTTTTTTAATAGAAGAAATCTGCAACCCTACCAATGAAGCTCTCCATTCCAGCCCAAATTTTCAAAGAGAAACTTTATTTATACAAGACTGTCCTCTACAGAGACACAGAAACATAAATAAGTGCATACACTTTATTTTTTTGAATGCTGTCCCATTGCTCAAATGCAAATTCAGGCACATTCAGTGCCCCCACCAGGTCTGTCCACAATCATGTAAATTCTGGCATTTACTGCCAGCACTTTTCCTCAGCTGACAGCAGACCCTTCACATCCCCCCTCCCAATTCTTCAATCCTAATCCTTTTCAACAACCCCCATCCCTAAACCACTCAGTTCCATTGATTTTCTCCAATGACCCTATACAGACATCTGTTTTCCCCACAACTCTTGCAGCCCTTCCTCCTTTCTGTTACTGGAGCAGCCTTCCCATTGGCTAGAGCCTACCACAATGAAAGGTGTGTGGGGGGGGGGGAGTATGGAAAGCTATAGTGGGGCAGTTGGCAGTCTTAGCCTCCTAAATTCTGACTGGGCTCCCCTAAACTTTTGGGGCCTTAATTGGCAGCTGCTGCGAGGTTTTTGCATATGTCTAAAGAAGCCCAGTAAGATAAGCCTTGCAGGAGTTAGCAGTTAAGCACCAGGGGTCAAATTCTATAAACAACATCCCAACTGTAGGCGGTGGTAGGTGTCCTTCTGCTGTCTAACCAGCCAATCAGAATGCACATTTTTTTAAACCACCCTGAGGCAGGCGTATGCATTTGTCACTATTGAGGGAGAAGCATAGGGACGCTTAAGCTGGCCCAAGGCTAGGTTTTGCCCAGAAGTGACCTTAGGTGAGCTTAAGAAGCCCTAGGCATCTCCCTAGGGCTGCAATAGGCACCTGAAATGTAGGCAATTCTTATGTTCTAATGTTCATGTGTATCCTTGCTAATTGTTGCAGTAATTAGGGTGACCAGATTATTCTTTCCAGAATGGAGACTTTTTGGCCAGTCCTGGTTTTAAAATTACATCCCAAAGCAGTGTAGTATTTGTAGTCCATGATTCTATCCATTGAAATCAATGCTGCAGGTCCCATAATGCACCAGGATGAGGTTGGCAGAAATCCAGGACTGGTCAAAAAGTCTTCCTTCTGGAATGGGTAACCTGGTCACCCTAGCGGTAACTGGATGGGACATGCTGAGCATACCTCCAATACTTACTGCACAGCCTTTCCACTCACTGCACATTAATTTATGCTGTTAAAGTATGATAAATGCAAAAACTCGCGACTCCTTTTACAAACCCATGGTAACGGTTCTCACATGGCAAATACACCAAAACCCATTCAATTCCTATAGGGTTCAGTGCATTTGCCATGGGAAAAACACAACCACGACTTTGTAAAAAGAGCCCTTACTGCACTTTGGTATAAAGCCACTCTTACAAAGGTGTATGTTTCTATCCAGTAGTAAGGGTGAGCGGTGCCCGAGGCAGTGTCACCCCAAACCCTTGCTACAAGTACACACACCCTTCCCTTTCTCCCTACGTTTTTAACTTCTCCGGCGTGGCCAGCATGCCCACATTGATGTTGGCTTGCCCTTTGACATCACCTCCTAGGCACGGAGCCTGGAAGTGACATCAGAGAGAGCGCCAATGTCAAACATGGGCAGCAACCTCGCGTTGGGGAAGTAAAAAAGGTACGGGGGAAGGCAGAAGGCACGCACACATGGCAAGGAGAGGAGTGGGGAAGGGGAGAGGAGCGGGGGAGGGGAGAGGAGGAGGGGAGTTGTGCCCTTAGGAAGATGGCGTTTGGGGCAGACCGCCCCCTCATCCCCCCTCCTTTTACTAGGCCACTGTTTATATACTAAATTTTTGTAAATTTCTAGAAATAATAACATTGGTTCCTTTCCTTATTATTAGTATTGTGAGCACATCTCTACAACATTTCCATAATATTCTGTAAATGATATTATCCCAGGACAAGCAGGCAGCATATTCTCACATGTGGGTGACGTCATCCACGGAGCCCCGATGCGGACAGCTTTTCAAGCAAACTTGATTGAAGATTTCAAGTTTGCTAGTGCTGCACCACGCATGTGTGTGCCTTCCTGATCCACTAGCGGGCGCATCTCCTCCTCATGGTCTTCAGTTCTTAGTTTTCCGCGGAGCCAGAAAGCCCTGTCTCTCTTCTCTGCGTTCTTATAAGTGCCTTTCTAGCACCGCGGCTTCTTTATTTTGTTAGGGAGTCACTGTGCGTTTGTTGATTGATCGTGTATTTCTTTGTTTCAAAAAAAAACAACAACAAAAAAAGGACTTTTTATTGTGTTTCTGCTGGTTCCACCGGCAGGCCCTTCTTGGGCCTCAGCCATGCGGCTAGGCCTCATTTGGCTGCAGCTGTATTTTCTTCTTCCCTGGCCTTTCTCTGGGCTCACCTCGTGTGAGCAGGATGGCCAGGACCATTTTTCCTTCGTTGGAATCGGACTGAGTAGCTTCGATCCCCGGTAAGTCTTCTTTCTTTCTTTCTGTTCTTCTAGCTGCGTTACCTCGGTAATGCCACCGGCTGAGTCTCAGGCTTTCCAGGCATCGAGTGCAGTCGTGCCCGCCTCTACGAGACCTTCGAAGCGTGCCTCCTTTCATGGGAATACTCATCTCGAGGTTGCCCTTTATGGAGCGCACTGCTGCACCTTTATTACCAGTTTCATTGGTACGGTGCCGACTTCTGAACCTCGAGGTGCCTCGACGTCGACTGGAGCTTCGTGCCTCGACGTCGACTGAAGCTTCGTGCCTCGACGTCGACTGAGGCTTCGTGCCTCGACGTCGACTGGGGCTTCGTGCCTCGACGTCGACTGGGGCTTCGTGCCTCGACGTCGACTGAGGCTTCGTGCCTCGACGTCAACTGAGGCTTCGTGCCTCGACGTCGACTGGGGCTTCGTGCCTCGACGTCGACTGGGGTTTCGCGCCTCGACGTCGACTGAGGCTTCGCGCCTTGACGTCGACTGGGGCTTCGCGCCTCGACGTCGACTGGGGCTTCGCGCCTCGACGTCGACTGGGGCTTCGCGCCTCGACGTCCACTGAGGCTTCGCGCCTCGACGTCCACTGAGGCTTCGCGCCTCGACGTCCACTGAGGCTTCGCGCCTCGACGTCCACTGAGGCTTCGCGCCTCGACGTCCACTGAGGCTTCGCGCCTTGACGTCCACTGAGGCTTCATGCCTCGACGTCCACTGAGGCTTGGTGCCTCGTCCACTGAGGCTTGGTGCCTCGTTCACTGAGGCTTGGTGCCTCTACATTGACTGGGGCTTGGTGCCTCGATGTCGACTGGGGCTTGGTGCCTCGAAGTCGACTGGGGCTTTGTGCCTCGACGTCGACTGTGGCTTTGGGCCTCGACGTGGACTGCGGCTTGGTGCCTCGACGTCGACTGCGGCTTGGTGCCTCGACGTCGACTGCGGCTTGGTGCCTCACCGCCGCCTGAGACCCTATGCCTCGACATAATTTAATTTAATTTAAAAATTAAAAAATTCTTCCGAACACTGCAATGATTGGTAGGTGAGGCCGAGTAATCAGCCTTCAAGTCTCTGAGCAGAGTTCTAAGAAAGGGAAAAAACAAGCTCACAGAGTATATTGACGATGTGGTGACTTTATTTTTGTTCGACATAGGAGGCGGCTTGGTGCCTTGATGTCATCTAAGGCTTTGTGCTTCGACTTTCTGCCTCGATGTCGACTGGGGCTTGGTGTCTCGATGTCGACTGAGGCTGGGTGTCTCAACGTCGACGGATGCTTTGTACCTTCGACGTCGGCTGCGGCCGTGTGCTCCGCGTCACTTGACGCTTGTGCTTCGGCGGCGCCTGAGGCTTGTGCCTCGACATCGACTGAGGCTGGGGGCCTCATTGTCGGCTGGAGATCTGTGCCTCGTCGTTGCCGAGGTTTCGTGTCTCGCCGTCGACTGGAGCTTTGTGACTTGACGTCGCTTGGGGCTTTGCCCTTTGGTTGGCGGTGGCCTTGTGTCTCGATGTCGACTGTGGCTTGGTGCCGCAGCGTCGCTGGGGGCTTTATATCTCGGCAGCGGCTGAGGCTTTGGGCCTCGGCGTCGACTGCGGGTTTGCGCCCCGTTATCGACGGGGGCTTAGTGTCTCGACGTCGTCTGGGGCTCTGTGCCTCGGCGTCTCCGGCTCCTGTTCGAAAGGGTTCCCCGCTTTCTCTTCGGTTCATTCCGGGCAGCCGTGACGGAATCTTGTAGTATGGAGTTTGGTTGCCTGGAGGAGACTCTCTCCCTGCTCCGGCTCTATTGCTCCTGCCATGCGTTATCTCGCTTGGCGCAGAGTGTGGCTGAGGATCCGAACCTCCAGGATCATCTCGCCACTTTTACTTGCGTGAGTTCTGCGCTTCTTGAGGCCTCTCTTGCGGTGGCCACTAATCGCCTCTCAGAACGTGACCGGTCCTTCGCCTATCGGGACGCCTTCAGCTGAATCCCGTCTGCCTTGGTGGTTTGGACTCCTTCTCCGGAGGGGCCCTCCAGATACCTTTCTTGTGTTCTCGGCCTCCTTCGCAGCAGCCTCAATAGCTGCAGCAGCGCCGGGTTATGGTCCAGTCGCTGGCTTCGGCGACTCATGGCCGTCTTTTTGACTATTCTCGCATAGCCTCCGGGCTGCTCTCCTTCTGGGATTCCTCCCCTCCCTTCGGGAGGGGTGTCTCCATGTCTACGCACCGGGAGTATAGCCTCGCTTCTGTCGGTTGGGCATTCCCATCCTCCCATCTGCGTCTGGTCCAGGCCCTTCGTGACCTGCACTAGTTCTAGTCCGGGAGTGGTTCAGACTCTGCCCGCCCCAGTCTTGGGAGTCCGTCGGGGCGGACCTGGACTCAGTTTGTCTGCGCTCCTTCTTGTCTCGGGGGATCCCGCTTCCAAGCACATTGTGGTGCCTCCCTCCTTGACACGCTTGTTTCGTTGGTGTGCCACCTCTTCGTATCCCTGCATCAGAAGGTTCTGCCGATGGACTCCTCGGCATAGGCTTAGGGGTGCACCTCGACGGCCTTCGGACTCAGGGTCTTTGGTCGGGTGCGGGCCGTCTCTGCCGCATCAATCTGCTGGAGCTCTGGGCCATTTATAATGCCGGGGTGGATTTTCGTTATTGGTTGCAAGATTGCGGGGTCCTGGTGCGTCCCGACATCCCGGTGGCGATGTATTCTGTGACCAAGCCAGGGTGTACAGGTTCCCTGTTACTTTGCAGGGGAGCCCTTCGTCATTGGCAGGGGGCGTTACACCACTACTTATTTCTTTGGGCGGTGTATTTCCGGGGCGAGCAGCATTGTCTGGTGGACACGTTGAGTCGCCCTTCTCGGCCGCATGAATGGTCGCTCCATTCTCAGACTCTGCGGCATGTGGTTGTTCGGTGGGGAACCCCATAGGTTCGCTTCGCCCCTCACTCACTGGTTGCCTCGATATTGCTCGAGGATGTTCTCCCGGGTTCGCATCGAGGTGGATGCTTTCCTTCTCGATTGGATGGGCAGGTTCCTCTATGCGTTCCCTCCCTTTACTCTGATTCTCAGATCTTTGATGCACCTCCTGTCGGGCTGCGCCACCATGATCTTGCTGGCTTCTCTGTGGCCCTGACAGCTGTGGTTCTCCCTGCTCCTTCAGCGTGTCAGGGAGCCTCTGCTTCTACCTATGTTCCCTTCTCTGCTGTCTCAGTGTTGAGGTTTCTGTTGCCTCCCAATCTGCTTGGTTCCTCGCAACGTGCCTCCCTCCTTCTGTTTCTCTCAGTCGGTGGGGATATTCTCGAGGCTTCTCGTATGGGCTCCACTCGGCAATGCTTTTCCCAGAAATGCTCCTGATTTGCTGTGTGGTGTGCTGAGCACTGCATGGATCCACTCTCTGCCTCCTTCCCTTCAGTGCTGGATTTTCTGTTCCACTTGTCTCGGTCTGGTCTCAAATCGACATCTATCCGAGTCCACCTCTGTGCGATTGCTGCCTTTCCTTGGCCGCTGGATGGGAAGCTGCTCTCCGTCCATCCGACGGTTTCCCGCTTTCTGAAGGGTCTCTTCAATGTTTATCCTCCGCTCAAGCCCCCTCCGGTGGTTTGGGATCTTAGGGTGGTCCTGGCTCAATTGGTGAAACCTCCGTTTGAACCCATTGATAATGCTCTTTTGATCTGTTTCACCTGGCGGGTGGTATTCCTGGTTGGTCTCACGTCTGTTCGTAGAGTCCGTGAGCTGCAACCTCTGGTTGCGGACCCGTCTTCTGCTGTATTTTATCAGGACGCAGTGGTCCTGCGTACTCATTACAAGTTCTTGCCCAAGAAGGTTTCGGACTTTCATCTCAATCGTTCCATTGTTCTTCCGGTCTTTTTTCCGAAGCCCCACTCTCATCCTGGCGTGGTGGCGCTTCATATGATTGACTGTAAGAGGGCGTTGGCTTTTTATCTTCAACGCACTCAGTCTCATCGGACGGTTCCTCAATTGTTTTTGTCCTTCGACCCTACTCGGGTGGGACGCCCTGTTTCCCAGCGCACCTCGTCCAACTGGTTGGCTGCTGGTTTGCTACGCTCAGGCTGGTCTCGCGCTGCATGGTCGAGTCCCGGGACATAGAGTCCGAGCGATGGCGGCTTCTGTAGCTTTCCTCAGGTCAACGCCGATCGAGGAGATTTGCAAGGCTGCCACTTGGTCTTCGGTTCATTCTTTCACCTCCCACTACTGTCTGGATACTCTGTCCAGGAGCGACGGCCGGTTTGGCCAGTCGGTTTTGCGTAATCTGTTTTCTTGAATTGCCAACTTCCCTCCGTCCCTTTTTGGTTAGCTTGGAGGTCACCCACATGTGAGAATATGCTGCCTGCTTGTCCTGGGATAAAGCACAGTTACTTACCGTAACAGGTGTTATCCAGGGACAGCAGGCAGATATTCTCACAACCCGCCCGCCTCCCCAAGGTTGGCTTCTTTGCTAGCTATCTAAACTGAAGACCATGAGGAGGGGATGCGCCCTCTAGTGGATCAGGAAGGCACACACATGCGTGGTGCAGCACTAGCAAACTTGAAATCTTCAATCAAGTTTGCTTGAAAAGCTGTCCGCATCGGGGCTCCGTGGATGATGTCACCCACATGTGAGAGTATCTGCCTGCTGTCCCTGGATAACACCTGTTACGGTAAGTAACTGTGCTTTCTGACTTTCACAGCTAAATATATTCAAACTTCTTGACACAGAGATTGATCATATAGTTTACCATTGTGGAATACATTTCAATGCCTATTGGATCTGATATGAGAGAACCTTAACTCCTTAGCGAAGCCTCTGCAAAACAAGAGGCTCTTATTGGGTTATGTAGATGACATCAAACCAGTTGGATCATTTGATTCAGGTAAGTTATATAATTGTTTTATACACTGTATATGGGACTACAGTATATTTGTGAATTTTTGTTGCATACTTTTTGATGTATTAACTATTGGATTTTATACATTAGTTCACTTATTGCTGATTTGTTTTTATTGAATGGCGTTTTCTTTTAGGCGGGCTTTTACAAAGACGCACTGCCGAGCAGAACACACTATCAAGTCACCTATTGAATGGAAGGCTTTAGCCTTTAATGTGCACTACTCGGCAGCGCATCTTTGTAAAGGACCCATTAATATTATCAGCTTTTTTTCTCCATTCTTAAGAAAGCTCATGACCAATATTTAAATTGCTGTAACCCCTGTGTTTGGCACTTTCCTTTTTGGGATGTTTAGCACCGAGGTCTGTTTATAAACCATTTGTAAATCTTATTAGATATGTGGCCTTTGTAATGAACAGTATTAAGTGGATTGAATCAGAAATAAGAACACCGAGGTCCTGATTCTGTATAGGACGCCTGATCTCAGCAGCCGCCTAAAAGGCTTTTGAGAATTGTAAACGAGCATCCCATACAGAATCGCATCTGTCCTAACCCCGCCTAACCACCACGATTCTCTAACCGGTGTCCATGTCACTGGCACTGTTTAGAGAATCGTGTTGCTGCTAAGTTGATCTTGCCAGCACCTGTGACCTCTCTTGGCAGCTTGCGGTACTTTGTGCAGTTAATATGATTAACTCCAACAGTACCCCTCCCATAACAATTCTATATAAATAGAGAAAGGGAGAGCGTGAACCCTCCCTATGGGGAAACGTTTATATGGTTGTCAGGATCTTTCATTTGGTTTTGACTGCAGCTGCTGTTTGACACCTCCAACAGTTGCCATCCTAGGCGAGATATATTTATAAATCTTGTTTTGTTTTCTACTTTGCCTTTTTTTATAGCATCTAATTTGAAGGAGAGAAAAAACCTCATCTTAGAAATGTTCTGCATCATGATAAGTAAATACGTATGTCCCTAGGATTAGTAACTTAAATTTAAGCAGGCACATGCTTAAGTAGTCTGGGGGGTGGGCTAGTGAACCATAGAGAGGAGGAGCAAGGCACATAAGCCACTCTAACCACTGCATTAATGGTAGAACATATGCACCCCCCAAAACCCCCAAACCCTACTGTACTGCCATATAGGTGGCACCTGCAACCATAAGGACTATTGGGGTTGTAGACAGGTGTGTCTAGTAAGTTTTGGGGAGCTCACCATGATCTATAAGGGTGTTATGGTGAGATGTTTATGTGGTACTCTTTTCGTGAAATTCACAGCAGTGCCTTGTAAGGTGCCCCACTACTGTGTTGCAATGTCTGGGTGGCCAGTCCATCTCTTTGCTGGCCCCTCCCATGCCCAAAAGTACTTGTTCTAGGCGTTTTGACTTGGACAAATTTTTGGATGAGAATGGGGTATAAAGATAGATGACTGTGGCTTGGACGATCAGACGGCTGGACTTACAGTTAGACGATTTTTGAAAAAAAAAAAATTATTTTGGACATATTTTTTGGGAATGGACTTTAGACACTGCCGACTTTGGGCGACTAGCGACTTAGGCCAAAAACGGACTTAGATGTTTTTTTTTATTATGCCCCTTCATGACTTTTTCTGTCAGTCTTTTACTGTCACTATAATTATCTCTAATCCTGATACTTAATTGTTCTATGTATGTCTCAAAGAAGGAGATTCCATAAGGAAGGAGCTGCACAAAAAAGTGTTTTGTTTCCTATCAGTTGATGATGAACTTGTGCTGACGGAATCCGAAAGTATAGAGATCATCAAGAGAACAAAGATCTCTAGATATATAGTAGTACTATATTGATAATAACAGACAGGAGGGAGTGTTAGAGTAAAGAAGTTTATATGCAAGTGTAAGAATCTGGAAATGAACATGTGAAGCAATAGGCAACCCTTGATGTTGAATGAAAGGTAAAGGGATTGGGACTTGTATACTGCCTTTTTGTAATTTTACAACCACACTCAAAGCAGTTTTACAAGTAGATACTTCAAACATTTTCCCTATCTGTCCTAGAGGGCTCACAATCTATCTAAAGTACCTAGGACAGTGGAGGATTAAGTGACTTGTCCAGAGTCACAGGAAATAGTGCAGGGTTTGAACCCACAACCTCAGAGAGCTGAGGCTGTAGTTCTAACCACTGCACCACACTCTCTTCCATGAATGAGTCATGGAGTGATCCAATTTAATCTACTGGCATTAGCAATAATGCGAGCAGTGGTGTTTTGAACAGTCTGAAGCCAGTGAAGAGCATACTGAGGGAGGGCTGAGTAGATAGTGTTGTAATCTAACCGTAATGTCATAAGGGAATTTTAAAAAAGGGTTTTTTAAGAAGCAGAATCAAGAAATGAGTAAACAGTCCTGAACTGTTGAAGGAAGATAAAACAAGCTTTAACTATAGATAAAGCTTGTTTTATCTTCCTTCAACAATATAGATGTAATGTGTTGATAAAAAGAGAGTTCTTGATCCAAGATGACACTTAAATACTGTATGTGAAGTGTAGGAGTGCTATCTAGTATTGGACATAACAAGGGTAAACAAGAATTACCAGTGATTCAATAGGCAACGGTTTTAGATGGATTGAGAATAAGCTGATTATCTTACAATTACAATTATCTTACAATTACAATTAGAAAGGAATTAAGCATAGGTCAGGCAAAAAAGGATTAACACGATTATAAGAGCAAAATGCAATCTGTATAACAAAAAGCATGAATGTCCAAATCTTGCATAAGAGCGGTAAGCAGACCTAGGAAAATGTTGAAAAGAAGAGATGCTAGGACAGAACCCTGAGGAACACCACGAAGAACAGTGTATGAAGTAGAAAGCATAAAGGAGTGAAAAACAGAAAATGAATGATTGCTTAGGAAAGATTTAAACCAGAGGAGAACTGTACCAGAAATGCAAATAGCTTTTAGTCTAGTAAGAAGTTCATGCTTGATGAGACCAGAAGATGTAGTGACATCCAAAGAAACCAATAGTGCAATGTTACCATTGTCCAAGGCGGAATATAAATCATTCAGAAAATATAATAGTTTCACAACTATGGCCTTGATTTATTTATTTATTCAATTTTCTATACCATTCTCCCAAGGGAGCTCAGAATGGTTTACATGAATTTATTCAGGTACTCAAGCATTTTCCCTGTCTTTTCTGGTGGGCTCACAATCTATCTAATGTACCTGGAGCAATAAAGGGATTAAGTGATTTGCCAAGGGTCACAAGGAGTAGTGTGGATTTGAACCCACAACCTAAGTGTGCAGAGACTTTAGCGTTAACCACTGCACCACCACTGAAAGCCAAACTGATGTGGATGAAGAATTTTATGTTCTGCATAATCAGAAAGTTGTTTGAAAACAACTTGCTCTGTAATTTTTGAAACAAAGAGCATATTGAAGACTGGGCAATAATTACAGGAAGAGTTGAAAACTAGAGAAAGTTTCTTAAGGAATGGTCCTGTTTCCTAGATTCATGAGCAATACCCTGAGACAGATCATTAGTAACCATTATTTGCAAAAAGGGAAGAAGACAGTGATGGAAGTGAAGAATCCATGGAGATGGAATCAGATCTTGTAAACAAGTAGCTTTCTGAACCGTGGTGATAACTTTAGTGAAGGCGATTGATGAAAAAAACAGCAAAAGAAGTTCCTAGCAATGAGTAAGTAAAGTGGAATCAGAGTTATCTGATACAGGAATAAGAGAAGGAGAAGGAGAAGAGTAGAGAATCAATGTTATGGATAGAATTTTGCTGAAAAGTGGCTGATGTAGAAATTTGGGTTTGGAGTTGCATAATTTTATTAGGACGAGAAGCAGCAAAGTCCTCTCCTGAGAGATAACAGTGCTCAAGGAAGAAGAATCCAGTGAGGTAAGTTCTTAGAGAACAGAAAAATGCTTTTTGGATCTACGTGATGATTTTAAGATTTGATTCATATAAAATGCTTATTTTGTCAATTTTAATTTAAGGTGATAGAAATTATAGCAGCTCGTATAATGACAAAAGGGCTCTTCTGTTTTCTCTCCAGAAACATTCAGCCCAACAAATTTGTGTCTGTGGAAGATGGGAGACTGCCACAACAAATCGTGCACTCGGCACTTGTTGCTCTACCTCATGGTCTGATAGGATACAAGGACGACACTCAGGCGTTTTTCAACTCAGTGTGGTATTTATTAGGCCGCAGCCATAACAGCAAAATTACAATAACTTGTCAGCAACTGAACAGAGTAACAATTATGAATGCTGATGAACTGTACACTGCAACTGAACATGTAAACATGACATAACAACAGCCGCACAGCATATGCCTCTCTATCCCCGCACAATGTGGGGCGCCATACAAGCTTCCCCGGCTCACCGGACCCGTCCCGTTCAAGGAGGTGTCCTCTCATCAGCGGTTCGTTGCTGTGGAGCTCATGGCCTGGCCTCCCTGCCATCCAAACAAGGTGACGTACCCCATTTCTTAACACTGCCAAGATGTATGCCTTTTAGACATATGCTGTGCTTACCTTCCACTACCCGTGAATAGCGAAACCTCGCTTATCGTGGGTTCCCCCCAAGTATCATGGCTGCGGCCCAGCACGTAGCAACATCGCTTCTATGCCATCCTGTACCGTACTGGTAAATATGTCTAAACCGATGTCGGAGAGGTGCACCCCATCCGGCCGGTACAAACCCGGACAGCCGTCCTCTAGTAAATCATGTGCTAAGGAGAATCCACGGATGGTAGGCATGAATTTGCTCATCCATTTGTTGAGTTTTTTGCGAGTTCTCTCTATGGCTGAGTGAGATCTAGCCCCTTTCCATACTAACCGTGGTATAATGTGTGACCACATTAGCGTGGTGTGGGGAAGCATGGCGGCCAAAGACAAACAGTTGTTCTGCATTCTCTTGACTAACAGGACACTGTTCGTTGAAGAGATATCGTTTCCTCCCAAATGCAGGACGATTGTATGAGGCCGGCAGTGGGACCGTAACGCCCATTGAATTGATGGCATGAGTTGGTCCCATAACATTCCCCTTGTCCCCATCCAAGTGACCACTGCTTCGGTCATCAGGAAGCCCAGATTATTACCCCCAGGTCTCACCTGAGTTCTTCTCTGGGCCCAATACACAAAGGAGTGGCCGCAGATCCAAATGTGCTTCTGACGACCTGCAACGCACAGATGGGGAGAGGAGTTAGTAGCTTGTAGATTAATTAGCCGGGAGTGTCTTATGTATTTTCGGAATGCAGTAGACTTCCATCTTCCCAGGACTTTTATTTGATTGTAGGAGAGACCCTGATTTGCAGCGGTGGTTGCTGCTCCAATGCGGAAGGAGTGAGTGCAGAAATATTTGTCTTGCAGACCTAACTTAGTCACGGAGAGTTGTAAGATTCTGGCAAATTGAAAATGGGTAAGCGGTGAACCGTTGGAATGCAGCAAGAGATGACCAGGTCCAACAGGCCTGAGAGACATATAAAGTAGAAAATTGTGTATAGGGCAAGCGAATAGCACTGTAGAGGGGGGATAATGATAGCCAGGCGCCTCTGGCTAACTGGTCGGTTTTAGATCTAGGTATCCTTATGGCTAGGGAGTTCTCTGTGAATCGAACATTGGCTAGTAACATGCCGCCCAACGCTCCCGGACGTTTGGAAGCCGGAACCAGTTCGCTCACTCATAGGGCGCCATGGAAGGCCAGTGAATAGGCACATCGGAACAGATTAACTTCATATGCATCGCGGCATACTTTTGGCAGTACATGTAGAATCAGGACTAAGTAGTCGATAGAAATCGGGAGCCAGCGGTCGGGAAGGGATCCCTTCTCGCGCTCCCATCCTCTCATCATGCGGCGAACCAAGATGGCCTTCGTGGGGTTTTGGGCACCTACTGCATCTGTGAAGAAACTCACGCTGGAAAGCGTGGCCTCTATCTTAGTCCTTTTCATGCCCGCCTGTTTGAATTGTAAGATGAAGTGTACGAGAGAGTGCACTGTGCAGTCCCTCCCTGCGACCGTGGTGAAGTTGTCGAACAGCTGACTATATCTGCGCCGAGTGGATTCCGACAGCGAGTTCAGCATCAATTTCCAAACTTCGGGGTTCCAAAGCGCCATACTTCCTCTGGAATCGGCGTCGGGTGTTGGTCTGCTGCCGGGGCCAATGCCCAGAATGCTGCCATCTTAAAACGAGATAAGGCATCAGCAATGGCATTTTGGGAACCAGGTATATGATGAGACTTGACAGTTATGTTGTAACGTAAGCATCCTAACCACTGACTCTATAAATTTTCTAATCTTCCTTCAAGTCAATCAACATATATATATCAATAAGAAGATCTTGTAAAAGCTTGTAACAATAATTTATCTCAATGTACTCGCAGACCTCAGTGATACCATCTGTATGCCACTAAACTTTAGATCATACAGACATAGTCGGTATCCCTAATCGTCATTGGTCATGTTACTTATTTTGCAATATTTTTTAAATTATTTTCAATAAATATATTTTAGTAATAAATTACTTATCTTATCTCCTGCTACGCGGGTGGGGGTACGCACTCCGACGTAGTCTACGTTTCGCCCATACGGGCTTTATCAAGGAAATCCCCCTGCAACATGAAATAAATATATATTAAAGAGATTAGTAAAATTATATTTAGAATTTAAGATTAAAGTTAAATACTCATTCAAAAAACAGTTAGTAAATACCTCAGTATTAGCAGTTCATGCTCCCCGCGTTATAAGTTTAAATCGGGAAATATGGCCACGGCGTTTTGGCGTTTAAATAGCCCAACCCCCATTCTGTCAAATACCACTGACTAATTCAACTCTGGGATTCATTGCTGGGGAATGTGGTGAAATCAGAGTTAGCTTAGTGGGGTTTAAAAAAGGTATGAATAATTTCCTAAAAGTCCATAGGCCTTAGTCTAGCAATTTTCTACTTTTTTTGTTCTGTGTTTTTTTAACGGAATGAAAAAAGTGGAAAATCACTGGACTAACTGGTATAACTGAGAACTTTTCAGCAGCCCCCTTGTATGTCTCTGTGAATCTCTATATCCTGCATTAGCTACAAGTAAAAACAGGCTGTACTTATGCCTGACGTTCATTCAGCACTATTCAAGTTGCTTCCTACTCTACGTGCTGATTGATTTTGGTTCCTGATTGCCACAGATATTGCTGTTCACTTTTGTCTTATGTCTTTAATTTGTACCAGACTCCCTGGTGCAAAGGAGTGGGCCTGTGTCACTGACTATTAAATTCTTTCCCAACAACAAAAGGCAAGACGCCATATTACCTTATAAAAGTTACAAATGCAATCCTGTAAAAATGCAGGGGTGGGCAATTTAGGGAAAATTTGGAGGCAGGGGAGTTATGCAATGAAAACCGTTCAGAACTGGAAAAAGAGGGCCCCAGGTGTGCCACACATCACAAATGTTTTCATATATCTGGAGTGTACGTGTCTTGCAAGCCCGGTTCCTGCTCTCGGCTTCAGATTATAAGGTCATGAAATTCAAATTGCTGAGATGCAATTCAAATTCAAAACTAGATACAAAGAGGGATTGAATTGACACTAGCTTGAAATTTATGAGCAGTAACATCGTCCTAGAAGACTTCAGCCTTAGGTACTGTCCAGTCTTACATTTTCATGGAAATGCGTTATTAAATTACCTTATCTTTTAATAAAACAAAAATCTCTCTTAAAATTAGAATAGATCTTTCATTCATTCATTTCATTCTTGAGTCAGAAAAAGCTGAGCATTCAAATACAAAATTAATCCAGGGAGACTAGTTGTTTTGGGTTTTTTTTAATATAATTCAATTAAAATTAAATTTGGATATGTATAGTTTGTATAAATATTTATTGCAAAGTTGTTAGCCGCAGAAGAGTTAAAGTAAGAAACAATAAATTCGGGTAAATACATTGTAGTTTACTGCCGCACACATTTGTTGAAGGATCCAATATGTTAAAAACCATACATTTCCCCTGTGCCAAACCCTAAAAACAATAAATCCTTTTAAAAGGAGTAACTTGATGATTTAATGAAATTGCGATTGTAGCACTCCCCTGAGGGTGTCCCTGGTTCTGGGGCTGAGCTGACAGCAGTTTCCCTTGTGCAGTCTCTTGGTCTTTCCGTCCAGGAAAACCAAAAATAAGCATGGCTATGAAAAAGTTTGGCTCGCAGCATTAACAAATGTCATTAACTTATTTAACTATACATTCATAGCAAGTACCAATGGTGCACTTCTTTTTTTAAATACTTTATATTCTTCATATCCTACAATTCTATGTGGATTACAAATTATTCAGGTACTCAAGCATTATTCCCTAACTGTCCTGGTGGGCTCCCACTCTATCTAATTTACCTGGGGTAATGAAGATTAAGTGACTTGCCCAGGGTCACAAGGAACAGTGTGGGATTTGAACCCAAAACCTCAGGGTGCTAAGGCTATAGCTCTAACCACTGCACCACACATTCCCACTTAATCAGTTTAAGTATCAAACTCCTCGAAGCATAATCATCCATAGAACAGCAAGAATCTCTTTCACATTCCTATTCAGCATAAGATAACTATTTACAGTAGAAAAGTTTAGGTACTAATCCTAACAATATTTCCAGTAAAATAGGAAACTTTATATCCCCCCATTCTCCTTCCCATCTGCCACTGCAGCCCTGCCTCATGGGGGCTGACCACTCCATTCATCATGCCTCTCTGCCTCTGCTAGAACCAAAGCTTAGCAGCTCTGAGCAAGTTCATCTAACTGAGATCATACCTTCTCTGACGAGCCCCTTCCCCTCAGCTAAGAGACCAAGAACCAGGCAGTAATTCTCCTGTCAACTTTTTTACATTCAAGTTAAACCACTACCTAGGATGAACTACACTTTTTGATTGGTGTGAAGAATTTGTCTTCCCAGTGAATACATTTCTGCAATTTTCTTACTATAAGAGATAGATAGATTCTCCCCTTTCAGCTTTATAATGATATTATTATTGTGTATAAATAGTGCTACGTGATTTTTACCCATCAGTAAAAATCATTAATTTGCATGTCATCCCGCTGCATTTCCTTGTAGCTTAAGTAGAGTCCTAGGCAGTGACTCTTAACATGGAACCCTGCATCACCTAACTATAGCTTGGGTTCCTCTTTTTGGATTGGATTTATTACATTTGATATACCGCTAGTATATATTAAGCGGTTTAAAATACTACTACTAAAGAAGTGGAGGTTAAAAAAAAGAAAAACAAACAAAAATACATTAGGGATAGGAGTTACATGTTTACAAACCATAAGAGGGTAGAAGAAAGGCAAAAGGGTTGATAGAGTGCATGAAAGTGCAGGAGATGAGAAAGAGGGCAGGGTAATAAAGATATGAGATTCAGAGACTCAAAGATCAGTAAGAATTTGAATCATTGTTGTAAATGCTAAATGCTCATATGCAGACTATGGCAAGTAATCGCATAGGGTTCCATAGTGTTGGTGGCACAGAGTTAATTTCAATTGTTTCCAGAAGGAAAGGTAGGGGATTTCTTCAATGAATCCTTGAAGTATGGAGTTCCATAGATTAGGACCCACATATGAAAAGGCTCTCTTTCTAGTTGATTGTAGTTTTATATCTCTCGGGTCTGGGATTTCAAATCAGTCATGTTGAGATGATTGTAGAGCTCTGTTAGGTTGATATCTGGCCAGTGTCTTGTACAGATATTCTGGAAGAAGAAGATGCCAGGTGTTGAAGACTAGACAAAGCAGCTTAAATTCAATTTGTTTGGTTATTGGCAGCCAGTGTAATTCGAATAGTACTGGCGTAATGTGGTCAGTACTGTGCATGCCTGTTAGAAGCCTGGCCGCAGTGTTTGGATTAGCTATAGGCGGCAGAGGTTGGCTATGCTTGACCCTATAAATAATGTGTTACAGTAATATATCCAACTAGTAATAATAATATGAATTAGTTCTGCTAGATTATCTGCAGTCAGCACAGGTTTTAATTGTTGCAGTAGTTTTTGGTGGTAGATGCACATTTTTACTACAAGGCTTATTTGAGGACTGAAGCTTAGCTCAGAGTTGCAGCATACTCCCAGCTTCAGGATTTTGGACTTAAGTTGGATGGGTTTGCCAGTGAGTTCTGGAAGTGTACGTATGGCAGATTGGTTGCATGATAGCCATATAGCTGTGGATTTGTCTTCATATACAATTAGATTGTTGTCTGCTAGCCAGATGTTAAGATCCTTCAACTTTCAATTAAGGTCAGAAATTACTTCTTCTTGGTTGTTACCCACACATATTAATTGCTTTATATCATCTGCAAAGATGTAGAATTTGATGTTCTAGGACTCTAATAACTTTCCTAAAAGGACCAGATACAAATTGAAAACAGTTGGTGATAATAAGGACCCCTGTGGAATTCCCAATTTGATGTATCTGTTTTCTGACCTTTCTTTGTTCCAGTGAACTGAGCATGAATGATTAGTGAAGTAAGAGGAAAACCATTGTTAGATGGTGGAATACAAACCAAACTTTTTAAGTCTTTGTAAGAGTTTCGGATGTGAGACTTTATCAAAAGCTGCGGTCAAGTCAAGTTGGATCCATAAAGCATCAAAGACCAATTCAGCTTTGCATAAGATTTTTTATCTTCCAGGTATTTTGTGAGCTGCCCCAGGACAGTTTTTTTACTAAAGTCTTGGTCAATAAAGGCAGATTAGAGATGAGACAGAAATTGACATAACCTCCTTCAGTGATTTTATCATTTTTGATGATAGGAGTTATAGCAGCCTCCTATGTGCAATCAGGGACTATCCCTATAAGCAGAGATAGATTATGTGGCTGGTGATGGATGTGATTTCTTTACTATGGGGCTGAAGAATTTTAAATGGAACTTTGTCAAGATGACAAGCTGAGGAATTTAGAGATTTTATTATTTCTTCCATCTTTAGGGAAGTGACTAATTGAAATTGTTCTTGTTTCTTTTTAAGTCATTCTTGTGATCAAGAATGGATATTTCCTGTGGGGTTGAAGTCTGCTGCTGTTTTAGGGGGCACACTGAACAGATTGATCACTTTGTTATTGAAATAGGTCAAGATCCTTCAGCAGCCAAAGCTTCACTCATACAAGATAACTTGTTGCTTGGAACATTGATCAAATTGTGGACAATTTTGAACAGGTGATGGGGATTGTTCCCTACTTTTTCAAGTTTCTTGTTGATATACTTGCTTTTTTCCAAGATTTCACTATAATAGAGTTTACTTTGTTGTCTGCATTTAAGACGCAGATCCTCTGTTGGATTTTTCCTCCATCTGTGCTTCAGATGGTTCCATTGGCTTTTTAGGAGAGAGAAGCCTGGATGAAACCAACTGTTTTTTGGCTTGTCACTGATGGTAATCCACTTAGTTACAAGTATGGAGTTTGCAAGATCAAAAGTTATAACCAAGTAGAAATGCTGGTCAGAAGATCTAAACAGTTGAATGAAGCAGTGAGAGATTGAAAAATGTTTGTGATTTAAGAGCCTGATGTATTCTCTTTGATTCTGCTGACCTTGATGGGGATGGATGGAAAGTTGTCTTACTTTTACTTGACGAGCAGATTGGCAGAGAATGAAGAAATGGTCTGACCAACTAACAGAGGTAACTTCTTTGATCTTCCATTTTTGAGATAGGGCTTTCAACACAAATACCATATTGAGAATGTTTCCGCGCACATGCGTTGGGACAGTGACAAGCTGGCTAAAGCCTAGATCTTGCATTGTTTTAAAGAAACTGGGTTCTGAGAATTGTTTGAGCCTGTGTAGCTTACAAGATTGAAGTCACCTAGTAGGTTAGAAAACTTTGAAGTAGATTGTAAAATCAACTCCAATAAGAGATTTACAGATGAACGGCTTGCACTCGGTGGGGGTAGGGGGGTGTTGTATACTAAAATAAATATTGTGTGCAAAATGTCTGAGGTAATTCTCCTTGTGACCCTGGGCAAGTCACTTAATCCCCCATTGCCCTAGGTACATTAGATAGATTGTGAGCCCACTGGGACAGACAGGGAAAAATGTTTGAGCACTTGAATAAATTAATGTAAAACTGTTCTGAGCTTCCCTGAGAGAACAGTATAAAAAATTGAATGAATAAATAAATAAATATTCGATAGGATGGACATTCATTGCCTGGCTTTTAGAAAACTTGTAGTAGCATATGAAAATAAAAACTAGACCCCTCCCCCCCCCACACACACACTTTGTTTCATGTCTCTGGTTTGTGAGATGTAATGGTAGCCTGAGGGGCAAATTTGCATTGGGGAAATAGAATCGTCTTCTTGTAGTCAAGTTTCAGCAAGATGGCAGCAACAGCCTGAAGCTCAACTCCGACACTCATAGCAATTCTATGGTCTGCAATAAAAAAAAGCCTAATGTGGCTTCATAAAAGGGGGCCCTAAATTAGGTAGAAATCTGACATATTCTATAATACTGCATGCAAATTCTAGGAATGCCCCTGACATGCCCCTCCCATGGCCACACTCCCTTTTCTGATCTGCATGCAAAAATTTGCATGTGCATCTTTATAGAATACCACCTAGGAAGATGCACACATAAATTCAAATTGTTGTTAATTAGCGCCAATAATTGAATGTCAACATCCAATTATTGGCACAAATTGGCTCATTAGTCAATTAAATTATACATGCAAATTGAATACATGCCCAAATTTACCTGTACAATTTCAAGCACCTTATATAGCATTGGGGGGTAAGAGTGCTTTTAGAAGCTTTTTCAGGGAAAGAACCTGGTAAAGGTGCATAACTCAGCTGGTAGAGAATTTCACAGGAATGAGGTGGAACTAAAGACGTATGTTCATGAATTTCCACCAGATGGTAGTATTTGACAGAAGGAGCATCAAGAAGACCTTTCCTTCAGATCACAAAGATCTTGGTGGGCAATAAACTCTTAAGGCTGAGTTAATACTCCATCCCTGAATTGACAATGAAGCAAAATAAGCATGTGCTTAGGGCACCAAGGGAAGGGGGAGGCACTATAGAGTCTTTCACCTAGCTATCATGCCTTTAACTCTTGCACTGCCACACCCATTGTCCAACATGAATTTCAATGCTTTTCTAATCATTGTATATATATATTTATATATATTATATATATATATATAAATATGGGGAAATTAGCATGTTGCCATTAATAGCCAAAATAGAAAATAGGCTCATTTTATGGCCACACTAAAGTGACCTCAGCATGCAGGAAAGCCCTGCACTGGGGCTACTGCAAGCCACTTTTTTAGCACAGCTTAGGAAAAAGGCCCCTAATAGTTCCCTTATATGCTTTAACACAATTTTAGTAATGAGTGGTTCAAAGAAGTATACCATACATTAATTATATGATCAGAATTTAACTCTGATAATCTTTCTTCTACTATTTCAGCTTAGAGAAACATAGAAACATGGCGGCAGATAAAGGCCAAGTGACCCTTCCAGTCTGCCCATCCACAGCATCCACGCTTCTATTATACCCTGTTTTTATATATTATGTAAAACTGGTTTGAATTTTGTTTAACTTGCTTTTTTACCAAACCTTTCAACCCTCCCTTATATATAGAAACATAGAAACATGACAGCAGATAAAGGCCAAATGGACCATCTAATCTGCCCATCCACAATACCCATTATCTCTTTCTTTCTCTGAGAGATCCTATGTGCCTATCCCAGTACCTCTTGAATTCAGACACTATCTCTGTTTCTACCACCTCCTCCGGGAGACTGTTCCACACATCTACCACCCTTTCCATATAAAAGTATTTCCTCAGATTGCTCCGGATCCTACTTATAAAGTTATCAATTATATTTTGTTGATGTTCAACCATTTTATTTATTCAGGAATGAACATCAAACAATTGAAAAAAACTATGGAAAACAGGGAAGCATGGCGAGGATTGGCCTATAGAATATCCAAAGGTCAGACAAGACTAAATGGATAGTAAGTAGTAGTAGTATTTTATTTATTGGTGGTATTTTGTTCTTTTTGTGAACTATTGTATTAATAATATTAACTGAAACACAGTTAAACAATCTAGTCTCCATCATGGGCTATACACTTAGTCCAGCGAGTTTCCAGTTTTTTCATAATCTATTTTTTCTATGATACAAAAAGACCTGGAAGCTCGCTGGACTAAGGGCTCCTTATACTAATCCGCTCTTCTGTCATGCACATAAGTTCTTTACCCCCTAAACTGTACATGACCTTGCATTTCTTAGCATTAAATTTTAGCTGCCAAATTTCAGACCATTCTTCATGCTTCGCCAGGTCTTTCTTCATGTTATTCACAACATCCAGCATACTGTATTGCAGATTTTGGTATCATCACACAGTTACCGACAGGTATGCAGCAGTCGGGTTTTCGGATAGTAAAACCCGATTCAAAGTAGCCAAGCAATTGTTAGTGAATCAATTGCTTGATTATTTTGCATGGGGTTTTACTAATTTGCATGGGTTGGATCGGATCGGAGATTGATCAGGCAGCAGTTTAGTGAATTGGGTCAGGGTCGGGGAACAATCGCAAAACCAGTAAAACTGGTATTGCAGTTGTCGTTACAGGATCGGTAAGTTTAGTGAATCTAGGCCTATCTCCGGATTTCCTCCATAGCCTCTGAGATCTCCTTACCTCCCATCTCACTTGTATTAAAGGACCCAACCTTCAGAGACATGGGATATAATCATCCTACACCTTTATTTCTCTTTCCAGAGCAACTACATCCAAAGCCTTTTTTTTTAGTTCAAATATTTTTATGTATTTTATAAGATAAATAACCAAAGTATACAAATATTAATTAAAACATGAAACAATCTAACTGTACAAATCATGAATTATATAAAAAAAAATATCAATAGCATGTATGAAATAATATAACCAGATATCTCATGTCAAATATATATGGCAAGGCCAGTACACACATTATCGGTGGAGGATATACATGCAAGCATGTAAGAGAACTCCCAACGAGCATCACACATCAAATTAAGTTAAGAAAAAGTAATCAATATATACCTTATGCAATATACTCTGAAATACTATTTGTTAACGGTCTAAAACACAATAAGATTGAACAGGGCTCCAGATTTTAAGGAATGAGCTAGTGGAATGATGTTTTTTCTGCAATAACACTTTTGAATTTGGTAGTAATACATACTGTATTCCACCATACCATAAATTCTACTTTGAATAAGTTCTTCCAGCAATGAAAAATATTTTTGATAGCCAAAAACAGTAGAATATTAAGCAAGCGAGTGTTGGGTTCTGAGAGGGGTTGTTGTCCTAGAACAATAATTTTGAGATGTAACAGTTTGTGAATCTTTAATATGGAGGAGATGGTGTTCCAAACCTTATCCCAGTATACCGTGAGATGAGAGCATTGAAATATCATGTGAGGCAGTACCCACTGATTTCCCACAGGACCAACATAAATTAGAGACTTTATGTGAAAATTTAACAAGCTTCTGCGGAGTCCAGTGAGCCCGTTGTAAAAGGAAGTATATCGATTGAAGGACTGGAGCCGATCGAACCGACTTAAATACTTTGGTCCACAGTTCTTGCTATAGCTCGTCATCTGCAGAGATATCTAGGGTGCCAAGGACTCATCAGCAGTGATATGGACACAAAAAGCACTTGACGCAGTAATCCATACCATTTAGAGACAACACCTTTGAGATAAGCAATAGTAACACTTTGAAAAAGGAGATCAGGTGCAAACTTTAATTTTTGCATATCTGGAAATGCTGCACTAGAGCAATATTTTAATTGCAGCCATCTAAAATATTGGCTATCTGGTAAACTATATTTACCGCATATTTCCTCAAAAGTCATCCAGCTGTTATGATTAAGAAGATCTTGTAAGGTGCAGATCTCACATTTTTGCCATATAGGCCAGTTCAAAGTAGTGTTTTGGACTTTAAAGGTGTCATTGTTCCATAATGAGATCAGTGAGGTGTCCTTCCATTTGATTTCCATAACACTGTTGAATTGTTGTAGTACCACTTTTGTTGAGCGAAGAATGCAATTCATTTTTGTTGTTTTAGAGGATAAGATATTGACAGAGTAAGTGCAAGCGTGTTGGCACCAAGTAAGCTTTTCTCCAAAGCAAACCATGAAGGGGGATTAGATATGGTTTTATTAAGAATCCATAAGGAGTCCTGATGCATTATAAATGCCTGATGGTATTTAAAGAAATCCGGGAAGTTGACACCATCTTTTGATTTTTCATTTTTAAGTTTATGCATTGCAATCTGTGGTTACTTGTTATTCCACAAAAATTTACTCAAAGCTTGTTCAATGTTATGGTATAATTTCTTATGTAGAAAGTAGGGCAGCATGCTTAACACATAATTAATTTTGGGTTGAATCATCATTTTAACTGTAGCAAGTCGGTCCCACCAAGTGATTTTTAGTGGTGACCATCTATGTGTTGTCTTTTATCAAAGCTAATAGGTAATCAGAATTTAGTTGTTCAGTATTCTTTAGTGTTGGATCTATGAGAAGACCTAAATATTTAGATTTATATGCGTTCCAGACATATCCAAAGGATTCAATGATTTGCTTATCTTCAGTGCAGTTAAGATACATTAATTCTGATTTGTTAGGGTTCAATTTATATCCAGACACATGTGCATATTGCTCAATTACTTTGATGACTTGAGGGATAGATTCAGGTGTTACATAGAGCATGACGTAGTCTGTATAAGCAAAGAGCTTAATTTTGCTGTTACTGTATTTAAATCCATGAATATCCGATTGAGCCCTGATGGCCGCCATTAGTGGTTCCAATGCTAGATTAAAAAGTAGCGGGGACAAAGGAAATTCTTGACAAGTGCCTCTGGTGGGTTTAAAGATGTTGGAAAGATGGCCATTAATGAATATTCTTGTACTTGGTTCAGAGTATAACACCGCTATCATATTGATAAATTGAGCGGGTATATCAATTTGCATAGAGTAGCATAAATAAAAGGCCATTCTACTCTATCAAATGCCTTTTCGGCATCTAATCCTTTAAGTGCAAGTTTATGAGCAGAAGACTGGCATGCTGCAATTATATTCAATAGTGTTCAGGAATTATTAAATGAGTGCCTGTCATTAATAAATCCAGTTTGATTCATGGCAATCAGGAGCAGAAAAACTCATTGTAGCCTAGTCGCAAGTATCTTGGCGAAAATCTTGGCATCCACATTGATCATAAAGAGTGGTCTATAGTTAGTGACGTACAGAGGATCCTTCCCCAGTTTCAGAATGACAATGAGAGTTGCTTCTGTGAAAGTTCCCGAAGTGGATCCTTTCAAAATCAGCTGAGCGATAAACTGCTGCATGTATGGTTCTAGTATGTTTTGGAAAGACTGATAGAATTTGACTGTGAATTCATCTGGGCCTGGTGATTTGTTCTTAGCCATTTTAGAGATTGAATCTAGGATCTCACTTTGTGTAATACGTGAGGAAAGCTGGTCTTGATGTTCAATGGGTAACGCTGGGAGATCAATTCCATCTAGATTTTTAATGAAGTATACCAGTGTTCTACATCATAATGTACCGGGTAGAAATTATCCCACTACAAATGTGCCAACCATTCTTTCACTAAATCCTTAACTTTAAACTGCAATCTTACAAACACATTCTGTGACAAACTTCTTTTTTTACATATAGCATGCACAGATATAGAGTATTCCTTAATGTTTCATTTAACAGATCATATGTTCTTCCATTGTACTCTGGTCCGATCTTTTTGGTCCAAAATCTGGAATACCATACAATCTATCACCAACTGCTCAGAAGAGATTTCTATGGACATTATAATCCTTCGATCTCAACACCCCTGTTTCGCGCAATCAAATTGTCCTCCTAAACTCATTGATACCTTGTTTGTGACTGCTCTCATGCATATTCTGAAAAATTGGAAATCATCTTCGTTATTAGATTATACTTTTTGGTGGAACTCTCTATGTATGTACCACAGATTTGAATCATAGGCATATGAAAAAAAAATTTCACTCCGTAAATCCATGAATTGGAAAAACAAAAAATCACCCTGGTCATTTTTAGATTCATATGTACATTCTACTATGTAGACACTCCTGTCTTCTCCTCTCTTTAAAATTTTTTTATTTTTTTTCCCTTCTCTCTTCTTTTTTCCTCTCTCTTTCAATTTTTACTTTGTCCTATTTCACTTTCTTTCTATTGTCATACATCACCACAAACAAATCCAATACTCTGAGCTTTTCTTAATAATATGGGCCTTTATAATTAACTGTATATTAATGCAAAATGTTATACTACTTTTATGTATTTGAATTGCTCCTTGTATTTTTTAAAATACTGAATAAAAATTTATTGAACAAAAAAAAAAAACAACAGATGCCATAACCAACTTTACAACAAACACCATTGCTGGTTTCATTAAATTTGTGAAGCAACCTTTATCGTGAACTTTTGAAGTGTTTTATTCACAGATACCATATTTGAATGCAAGAAAATTGTGAATCCATTTCTGCCCCTGAAGAAGGATCGAAATAGAATCCTGTCGGGCAGTCACTATGATTCCTCTTTGATCCAGATAAGTTTTGTTTTTTCATTTTCTGTCTTTCATTTATTGTGATTTTTTTTTTATTATTATTTTGTTGTCACCTTATAAAGCAGGGTTGGCACATGGACCGTTTGCATATTACTTATTGAGCAGACCTATCTCAAAAAGAGCACTTAACATGCAGTACATTTGGATACATTCACTGGGATTTTGACATTTGATTTGAATTAAATCAGGGAACATTATGATGTACAGAATGGACTCGTTTAGGCACTAGCTTTATCAGTACCACGTTTGAGACACTGTTATTTAGAGCAGTCCCCCAGTACTGAAATCTCTTCAACCAATTTTACACCCTTAAATGTTCATATGTGTGTCTTTATTTGAGATTGGCCTACGGGAAATATTTCCTTAGGAATATAAATATCTATTCATTTTTTTTTGTCTTTTTTTTTTTTTTTTGTTTAGTCCAACAGCCTTGATTTAGTTGTTTTCACCTGCTAAAGGAAAGGGACTGGTAAACCATGGTTTTCAATCTAAACTATGATTAGATGGCTGAAAGAAAAAACAAGAACAAATTCCAAGTATTTACTGTAGGCTTCTCAATGTAGAATCCCAGATAACAAATCATGAAAATTGGATCTGCCCGTTTCTAATTTAAACTGCTTATACTACCAATATGAAATAGTACGGTTTGCCTTTATTTACCAGATAAGGGTCTATCAATCTAACTGGCTAATTAGATCATTTTCTTGTGATAAATGAAGACAGTCAACCACATATCTACCACACAAAGATACCAAATTGGTTCATTAAACTTTTGCTTCAAACGTGCTTTATTATTCAAAATCTCTTGTGCTATGCAATGTAGGTAAATCATATCTGGAAATGGTTGGTATCCACCAGATAATAAGTGCTGAGATCCAGCAGACATTATTTGAATAACTGAAGAGCCAGTTACCACTGCTGATGCAGTAATCTTTAAAAATTTACGTGGAAATACAGGGCCACTTAAAAGAAAGAAAAGGACATTTTCTAATAAGCAATAATCCTCTTGTTAGAATCTTGGAACATCTAGGAGGGAGGTTTGAATAATCCAAATTGAAATACGATATATGCTACATGTGTACCTTGAAATCTCATTTTGGTGCAGGAATAGTGAACACATGTATTTGCACTTTCTGTTTCTTTATATTGTAGATATTCAAAAACTAGTACGCGCTGTTTAAAGTCTTTGCTAGAATTTTCACATTTATATGCACAAAGATAAGTGGAGAAAACAGACCTCAATCTTTTGACTCAAAAACACACACACAAAAAAGTGCCAAACAAGCCACTATCATCACAAGTACTGAAAAAACTTCCACTTAGACATCATACTTCACTGCTTTCAAACTTGCTAGCAAAGAATTTAAACAGCGCATACTAGTTTTTGAATATCTGAGATTGTTTTACGGCTGTGCCTTATTAAATAAGTGATCTTTATATTGTAAAACAGCAGCTAGAAACATGCATAATTTAGAATACCAAGTCTATACACATTGAGGGGTATTTTCAATAGTGCATCCAAATCTGATTTTGGATATCCTGAATCCCCATAACGTCCATTTTGAAAACTGCTAGACGTCCATATTTTTCCCCAAAATCATCTACTTAGCCATCTTGGCCATCAGGATGTCCAGCCTTAGGATTCCAGACCATTTGGACATGGGAGGGGCCATGGGAGGGACATGTCTATGTAACCATGGACTGGGGGGACTTCACATACAGGGTGCCAGAAGTGCTTTTCACCATAATCCCCTTATAAAATATGGTGAGTCCTCCAAAATTCTCCTAAAGCCTATTATGCCTACCTGTCTACCACCCCAAAAGTCCTAATGGCTGCAAATGCCACCTATATGGCAATACAGTAGGATTTTTGTGGTCTTACACTTTCCACCATAAATGTAGTGGTTAGATTGGATTATGAGCCTGAGTCCACCTCTCTTTGACTCACTAGCTTAGCCACCAGGCTACTTAAAAACACCTGTGTGATGCTCTACTAGGATTTCCCATACCAAGTGCCACTGTTCTAGAGACAGGTATTTATTGTTTCATTCAGATCTTTGTGGATGGGAGGGGGTCAGTGACTACAGGGGAAGTATGGGGAATCGTTACCTAATCCCTATAGTGGTCATCTGGTCAGTTTGGGTTCCTTTATGGCACTTAGATACTTTTAAAACAAGTTTAAGTACCGTCCTGGACATCTTGGGAAAGGTTTGATTATCATCACAAGATGTCTAAGTCTAAGCACACCCAAAGCCCATCTATTACATGCATCCAGCAGCTAGGAAGCCTCGCAAGATATCCAGAAAGTTAGTTTTGAAAATCTGCACTTGGATATTTTGGCGATTAAGTCATCCAAGTGTCAGGTTATACCATTTTTTGATGCCTGCAATTTCTGAAAATGAGTCCCATTGCTTTCCTTCATTAATGCAACTGCACCCCTATGAACATATATTTTTAATCTGGTTAAAATGACATGTCTTGAGCAAACCCACTCATAAGTTTCTGTTTTGATGGACACTGTTTTCAACCAGGTTAATTTACACAACTTACTGTTTAAACTTCTTTGAAAAA
Source organism: Geotrypetes seraphini (assembly GCF_902459505.1). Classification (NCBI taxonomy): domain Eukaryota; kingdom Metazoa; phylum Chordata; class Amphibia; order Gymnophiona; family Dermophiidae; genus Geotrypetes; species Geotrypetes seraphini. The sequence continues at coordinate 304,121,903 of NC_047086.1, read as the reverse complement.
TTACTTCCCCAATTATTATAGCAATCATTCTCCATATCTGCAATCCCTTTCTGGGTACCCTTTTAGTAATAGATACAAGGACTGAGTTTTGAGTCTCAACCCTAGGCAGATTCTCATCAGGGAGAAAAGATTTTCCTTCAGAATCCAAGATGCTAAATTCTAACTTTTAACTGATTCTTCTTAAAGAATAAACTTGGAACAATCTTGGAGGAGTCCTTAGGATTCCAGGCTGGGCTCTAGTACCTGAAGGGAAGCCCTGGGAAGAGATTAGCAACCCCCCAGTATATGCTTTTACCAAAAGCTTATAAGAAGCAGAAGCTCCATTAAGGAGTGACGTTTGCTACCAGTTTTGATCAAATATACTTCTGAGCATCATTTAAGTCTGGATGACCCCTAATACAGGCTATTTAGCTGAAACTTGGCCAGGTCAGGTCTTCTCTGAATAAACTTTTCTGCACATTCTCTGATGACTCCTCCTTCCTTTGACCATCTTTCATCCTAGTAACTATAACGTATATAAAAACAGCTTGAAAAACTGAAGGTGGAAAAGCCATGGGGCCAGATTAGATACATCCTAGAATATTATGAGAACTCAAAGAAATCCTGGTGGGACCTCTTAAGGATTTATTTAATAGATCCTTTGAAATGTGAGAGGTTCCATGGAATTGGAGACAAGTGGACAGGGAAGAAGTGGGAAACTACAGGCTGGTAAGTCTCACTTTAGTGGCTGGAAAAATGATAGAGATGCTGCCTTGTTGGACAGACTGGATGGGCTGCATGGGTCCTTATCTGCCATCATTTTAATGTGTCCAGTGGGTCCATGGATCGGGAGGATTATAGCGAGGAATATGTTAAGTGGAGGTTTCTGTGGACCACATTCATATAGTCTATATATTTGAAAATGTAGAATATCATGGACTGTGATGTAGGGGTGACAACGGTGCAATGGTTAGGGCTTACCTGGACTATGGAGTGTACAATCCCAATACATATAAATTAGCTCATGTTATGGTGTCACATAATATAGCTGCTACCTTACAATATGTAAGTTCTTGGAGTTAGGGCTTCATGATATGTCACTCTGTGAAATTGCGTGAGGGATATTAGTTGTGCACTGCAAGCATCATGGAGGGTACAGAGATTGCCTTTTTTAAAATCTCCTTATGCACAGGGTCAAAAATGACATCTAGTTAGGACCTGAGGCTTTTTCTTCCGTTAGATTTGGCCTGTCAGCTAACAAAGTGGTATATTTGTTATTTATTTATGATATTTAATCCCACTTTCACTTATTGGATATCTAATAAGGAGAGCTATAAGGGGCCTGAGTGAATACTTTTGAGGGGGCAGGCCTATTGTACACTCTGGTTGACTCGTATCCCATGGGTTTTACTCCATTATTAATGTGAGTGTTTTTGGGCATGGCAGAAGGAGTGGGGAATCATTAGCTACCAATAAAGACAATAGAGAGCTGTGGTTACAAACCTTTGCTGCTTTTATTTTGTAAAAATATTTATTTGGAGAGAAGAGGGAAGGAGGCCTGCCCCAGAGAGAGGAAGAAAACAGACATCTGGAGGTAGAAAATATAGGGGGCATGAGTACATATGGACTTGGATTGGTCACTGTGGAAACTGGATACTGGGCTAGATGGACCATTGGTCTGACCACGTATGGCTATTGGAATAAGGAATAAGCAGTGGATTTCCCTAAGCCATCTCTATTATGGCCTATAGACTTCTCTTTTAGAATATCATCCAAACCTTTTTTTAGATTCTGCTACACTAACTGATTTCTCCACATTCTCAAACAACAAATTTCAGAGTTTAATTACACATTGGGCTTCTTTTACGAAGGCGCGTAAGCAGTTTAACACGCGTAATAGCGCGCGCTAAACCGCCGGCCGCGCTAGCCACTACCGCCTCCTTTTGAGCAAGCGGTAGATTTTCAGCTAGCGCGCACTAAAACTGCTAGCGCACCTTCGTAAAAGGAGCTCTTAGTGAAAGATGTGATATAGTGGTGGTGAACATATAAAGAGAATGATTTGAGATTAAAATGCTAGTGAAATAAAATGTAATTGGAATGAACACAGTGAATAACCAAATAAAGTTAAGCCTCTGTGACAGAGGGATGTGCCTTATTCTGATGAAAGGGAAATAGGGGTGATACTGAGATGAAGAGTAATAAAATGTACCAGTCTGATTTAACCACAAGATTAATATGTGCTAAAAATCATCTGGAAAACCGTAAGCTGAAAGAAAGATGAATGGAAATAAATTAAAAAATAAATTGAAAATGGATAATGGATATAGTCAAAATAACATCCAACAAACAAAGTTCTAATCTAGATAGTAAACAATTAGTGAACATTCCTAACTAAGAATAGGAAAATGAGAAGAAAGTCTGTGGGAATATAAAAATCTGAAAATGGCCCAAGCATGTCTTTGCAATAGTACGACTGACCAAAGAAATTGCAAAAATGAAATAAAGTGTTGATAAACAAATAATGGTGCAGGATAATGACCAAAAACAATGTGTAAACCAAGTGTGTATGTGAAACATTGCCCGGTGCAAAACAGTGAGCTAGGACTACAGAACTGCTACAAGGAGACATTACTAATGATTCAAGCATGCTGTCATGGTTTTCCTCTGTTGTTTTCTCTGGCTGTTGTATTTTTCTACCCTCTTCCCACTCCAGAAGGTGATGTGGCTGAAAAGAGTAATGAGGATGAGAAAAATGAAGAAGCTAGTAATGGAGGAGAACAGGGGTGGAAGGTAAGTGCCTATACCATGCATCATGAAAACCGGAGGACAACTAATGTAATTCAGAATATAAAATAATGTGAACGGGAAACCATCAGAGTCAAAGCAGGAACAAAAATATGTTGGGGAAGGACAGACTGCTGGGCAGTGGGTGGGCGAAATAAGGAGGATTAAAGAACCCTCGATCCACTAGGAAAACTGCCTAAGGGTATAGTGTAGGACAGGGGTAGGCAATTCCATTCCTTGAGAGCCACAGGCAGGTCAGGTTTTCAGGATATCCACAATGAATATGTGTGAGATGGATTTGCATGCACTGTCTCCTTGAGATGCAAATCTATCTCATGCATATTTATTGTGGATATCCTGAAAACCTGGCCTGGCTCTGGCTCTCGAGGATCGGAATTGCCTACCCCTGGTGTAGGAAATAAGAGGAGAAAAAAAAGGGAGACCTGCTATGGAGTGAAAAAACAAATGGTGTAATCAAAATCTAAAACCAGAAGTGTTCCAAGCAATTAGGGAATTGAAGCCAAATTCTGACATTATCATCAAGCTGGATGATAAGGAGGGGTGGGATAGTGATCCTAGATAGAGCACGATATACTGATGAGATTCATAAACAAATCAATGATGTACAATTTTACATACTTCTTGAAAGACTGCAGAAAGAAATTCAAGAATTAATAGAGAACACAGACACAGCAGGTTATTTATCCTACAGCCAGTTCTTAAGGCTGAAAAGAATATGTTCACAACCCACAGAGTTTGAAAAACAAGAAATCATGATGTCCAATAGATTCACACAGACAGGATATCCGACAGAACATATTAGCCGGGGATATCATCGATCCAAATTACTTCATTGAGAGGACCTCTTGAAGACAGGAAATAAGCCAAAAATACCACCAGATCTAGTCCTCACCTTAAAATATTCTCACTATTCACAGGACATTCGCAATATCATCGATAAACATTGGCATATTTTAGAATTACACACATGTTTTAAGAATGTCAAGCACTCTCACGCAATAGAAATTTAAGAGATAAACTTGTGCCTTCCACACTTCCAATGATCAAAACTGTACAGGATAACTATACTGGGCACCAACCATGTGAGTCATGTTTGGTATGCCATCATTCTCTGGAAATTTCATCGTTCACGCATCCCAAGACCAACAAACTATATAAATTGTATTTAGCAGTACCTGCAATACGGAAAATATCATCTATATTATCATTTGCCCATGCAAATTGCTATACATTGGAAAAACTAAAAGGAAAATTAAAACACGTATTATTGAACATATGTAGAAGCTGCATTCTGAGGAAAGTTATGTCAGCTCCATTAGTCAAACATTGGCATGAACTTGATCATCCCATCTAGGAGCTCCGCTCTTTTGTGCTCAAAACTTTCAAACTGGAAAGGTGGGGATTTAAATCGTATACTACTTCAGGCTGAACAGAGGGCGATTTTTGAAATTAACACTGCTGGCTTCAACTCAGAAGTTGATTTTATTCCTTTCTTATAACTCACTTTGAATACATGTTTCTCGTCTATCTAATGTTTGGAATTTGCTATCAATATCATCATATTTACACAATGCAATGCAATAAGTTTATTCCAAAAGTGTATGGTTATAATTCAAATACATAGAACTACAGTATATCATTGAAAACTTGTTTTAGTTAATTTATAAGCTTGAAATTTACCATCTTGGGCAGTGTCTCCAAACTTTTTTGAGCTGGGGCACACTAAACCTAGTGTCCCCAGCTCGAGACACCCACTGGTGTTGGCATGATGACAACACGCACATGTGTGACATCAGCGCGACAATGTCAGCACATGCACAAAGGCCCTTCAAATGGGCCTTGCACCGAGAGAAGGACCTGCACTGGATCAAAGGGCCGGCAGAGAGAAGAGGTGCCGCATCGGGAGATTGCTTTCAGGATGTGCCTCTCTTTGCGACGGTCAGCTGGTATTGGCATCTCTCTTCTTCCCCAGTGTACGGCACACCTGAAATCTCAGGAGGCACAATGCACTGATCTTGGGTATCATACTAACATATTTATTTTATTGTTTTATGCTCTTTTTTGCCATCGTTTATTATATGTTTCTCTTATTCATATCTCTTCAAATCCGGGTTTCTATTTCACCTTTATAGTTAGATATTTCAAATTGGTTCAATATGCACTGTTTGGGGAAATTCATAATTTCCTGTTTAATATTTTTATTTTTCACATTATTGTGTATTTACATTCTTATTTCTACCATCTATCTCTAACATACCAGCATTTCTATTTTAAATAATCAATATTTTATTATCATTGTTCATTTAGAATCAATAATTTTTGTTATTTCATTATTGTTCACTGTACATATTTTGAAAACTTATCTTTATTTTGTCCTATTTATTTAGGGCCTTTTTTACTGAGCTGTGCTAGCGGCTTAACGGCCCCAAAGCCCATAGAGATTTAAAGGACTTCGAGGCTGTTGCTGCTCAGCAGCTGCTAGTGCGGCTTTGAAAAAGAGGCAGTTAGAGTTCATGATCTATAAATATCATAGTCAATATTTTCTACATCCATTATCTATATTCAAATGTTTAATGTCTTTTATGCTTTAATTTAACACCTTACACACATGATGGTTTCCACATATCATCCATACATAATATTTACACAGTCACTCACTATGGGCTCCTTTTACGAAGATGCGATAGCGGTTTTAGCGCACGCTTAGCGCACGCTGAACTGCCGCTCACATTAGATGCTAATGCCAGCATTGAGCTGGCGTTAGTTCTAGGTGCCTAGCGTGGGTTTAACGTGTGCGGCAATTCAGCGCGCGTTATAAAAGCTATCGCAGCTTATTAAAAGGAACCCTAAGATGTCTGTTTCACCATTCACTGGGTCCCCCTTCAGGAAAGTAGTTCCCCTCTGTTTATATTTATCTTAATTGCAACAGTTGCATACCCTTTTTCTATTTTGTGTCATTTTTGCCTTGTTTCAATTTTCACTACAGCCGTATATTCCAGCCACGTCTTCTCTTCACAGTCCCGAGTTCTGAGTGTGTCATCACGCACTGTCTTGTTTTCTTTTTTGTTCCTGTAGCAGTTCTTTTATCATACTCCTTTATACATTTCATTGTTTCCAAATATATTATTTTTAGTTTCCCTTTAAATTTGGCCCTTTAAACAGTTTGTCGCTGACTTTCTGATAGACCCAACACTGTGATGTGTTTCGGCATAAAATATGCTTGCCTCAGAGGTCACAAATATTGTAGGACGAGCATAAAAGGAACAAAATTAATAACACTTTAAGGATAAAAAACATCATCCGGGTCCATGCCATTGTGTTTGGACATAATAAACTTTTTTAACATCATCCTGTTGGCTCTAATTCCCATGGGACATCCATTTGTCCCATCCCACTGTTTGCCTTGCTCTTGGCATTGAATATCCACAGTCATTGCCAACTGCAGGAGTTCAAGATTCAAGTTTCAAGTTTATTCATGGCTTGATATACCGACCATCACATGTATCTGGGCAGTTTGCAACTTTTTTTTTTTTTAGTTCAAATATTTTTATTGAATTTTTAGTAAAAATAGAATAGAACATATAAAACAGGCATGGTAGCTGCCAGTGTGTGAGAATACAAATGGACAAATAAGGTATTCAAACAGTATACAAGCAATATGAATTCTGCAGTCACACACTGCAACTCCAACGGAGTCAGAAGGGAATCCTGGAGAGAGTGGAGAGAATAGTACCTTGCTCATTCATTAAGTAGTGATGGGGGAGTGTATAAGAGGGGTATTACGCCTTGTAATATTAGTAGTAGAGAGACTTCAAATTTTAATATAGCAAAGAGTGTAACATAATTTTGAGGAAGAGTATAGTGGAAATATCATTGGTAATTAAGAAAAATTCACTATGGGAGCCCAGATTTTATTAATTGTATTTTGTCTGTTGGAGAATTCTGCTGCTTTAACTTCATATAAGTGTATCAGGAGGATAGTATTCCACCAGAAAGTGACATTCAATCTCCAATTATGTAGAATCATTTGGATAGTAAGTGCTAAGTAAGGATTTCTTCAATGGTGAGAGCTCTAAAAGAGTCTTCAATGGTGAGAGCTCTAAAAATGAGAATATCAGATTAAAGGTCTGATTGTATTGGAAGAATCTGTTTGATGATATGCCAGACTTGTGACCAAACAATAGCAATATTAGGACAAGAAAAAAATCATATGATGTAGGTCACCCAAGTCCGAGTGACAGTGCCAACACTTGTTAGAGTCTAGAAGGCCAGCGCGAAACATCTTATTCGGAGTCCAAAAGGTTTTATATGATAAAAAGTAAAGGGACTGTGAGAGACTCGATGATGCAGTGGGTCGTAGGATCTTGCTGAAATAGAGCTCCCAGTTCTTGGCAGATCCTTTCCAAGACGTAATATTAAAAATTAGAAAAGTCTCATAAAATTAAGACTGATTAGAAATGAGAGGTTTCAGGGGATAGGGAAGTTTTAATTACAATGATAAACAAAAATAAAAAGAAGGGTAGAGGGATGGGGAGCAAAGAGAGGGAAACGGGGATGTCGCTTCTTAAAAGCTTTTTTTTTTTCACTTATTGGTAGGTATCTTTAATGAGAAATGTTTTGAGATTTGCTATCGGCCTGTCTCACAGTCTAAATATCAGCCCCATAATGCCCAGTGACCCACCCTTATTACCTATTGATGAAATTTGCAGCAGAGATATGATTTTAGAAAAAGTGCTGTGGTAATTCATTTTCTTTTATTACCCAAATAGAGAAAAGTAAGGTTTTTATTCCACAGTTTTGGCTGGGAGGTTTTCCTCTACTTTTTATGTAATCGTTATTGATGAACTGATGGACTTAGAAGAATGAAGACCAGAGAGAATACTCCAGATTTCTCTAGAAATAGCTTGACTCCTGCAATGTGTGTGAAAGTTGAGCCCTGTAGAGAGCTTCTACTGTTTTGGAGAGTGTATCTAGGTCAGATTTCAAAAAAGAAGGAGATTTGGAGGTGACTAAACTAAACTAAACCTTAAATTTATATACCGCATCATCTCCACGGAAGTAGAGCTCGGCACGGTTTACAAGAACTTAAAAATGAGAAAGGGTAGGAAAAGTTTACATAAGTTTACTGAGACTTAAACCATGCCTGAAATTGCAGCATATTCTTTATAAATATTTGCACATATTTTCTTATATTTTATGTTCTTGCTTACATATTTGTAAACATATTTACATAAATATTTCACCAGAAAATAAAAAGAAAGAAAAAAGATAGAAGAAAAGAAAAGATAAGCTAAGATGATTGTAGAATTCTAACTTTCAATGATGTAATTCTTCTGGTTATCTGTCATTAGGGTTACCAGATTTTACTTACGTAAAATCCAGACCCCCCCCAGGCCCGCTCAGTTCCACCCATCCCCAACCCATTTCGCCCATGCCACATCCCAGCCTCGCCCCTAGCCCTGTTCCCTCAACCTGTTCTCATCAGTTGGGAGGGCATCCACGCATGTGCAGATGCAACGCCATGACATCACGCACACATGCATGTGATGTCACTGCATTGCATCTGCATATGCCCCTCCCCCATGACGTGATCTGCTTTTCAAAACCCAGACTAAGTGCCAGGTATAAAAAGCCATCCGGACGCCTGGATATGCCCTCTAAAAAGAGGACATGTCCGGGTAAATCCGGACAACTGGTAACCCTATCTGTCACATACACTACTCATTATATTACGATTCCATAAGTTGGTTTTATAATTCTGATAAGCAGCAAATTGTATATAATGATATATTATATGAGTCTATGTATATATTTGAGCTAATGTGTGTGTATGAATGTGATTTTTGGAAAACAATCACCGCCTCTCTTACTTTGCAGGCTGCGTTGGAAGCAGCGTCTCTCAGCGGGCCCTGGCGAACCTACCCGCTGCCCGATAGCCGCTAGGGACTCCGGCGTCTCTCCAACTCACGCTGTGCGTACCTCTGTGCTGTGGACGCTGGGGCGGCTTACTGCGGCTGTCAGGATGTTGGCTGGGTCCTGATGAAGCTACTGACGCCTTCCGCTCAGCTCCGGGGGATCGCTCTGAAGCCGCATCTGCCTCGTGTGATCGCCGGATCGAAAGGGGCGACCTCCCTTCCGCTCACCCCTAATCTATCTCACCCCCTCCTTCCCTCCCTCCCCCCTACGCTTTGTAGATTGGCCCCAAGGCTTCGACCGATTTGTCCGCGCTCCTCCCTATCCGGAATCGGAGCTTGTTTTAAACAATCACTGAATGAAAGCACTAAAAGGTAAAGTGAATAAATTCAAATCTGAGTAGCGTTAAAATAAGTTAACTGTAGTTAATATATTTGTCTGTAGGCTTTATTTTTATTTCCTGCTGTTTTCTAAATGTATTACCAAATTATTGTTCTATAAGGAAATAAGCACCATCCTGCTATACTTCTCACATCTTTGCACTATAGGTTGTTAAGGAAAGCACAACAACATTTGAACGGACTAAGAAAATGTAGTCTGTTGTTTATATCAATGCTATAATAAACCTTTGGCAAACGGTAATGTAAATCTGATGAATGTCATTTCCAGGAAGGAAATAGGGTCATCTTAAGAGTTGAAATCACATATTTCCTTTCGTGCCAAATTAGTGAATCATTAGTAATACAGTTCCAGTGTTGTTCCTTACTCATTTTATTTTTCCTCTTGTACCAAATGTATGGCACCTTGATGAGAGTATCAAAATACAATCAGTATTCAAGCTTGTCTTTAGATGAATTCAGCTCCAAGCAGAAAGCATAAAAAAGAAGTGGCTAAGATTATAATCAAAGATGCCACAGAAGCTGCATATCTGGATGTCAAAAACAAATAAAAAAGAGAGAGAGAGGGGTTCCCAATGAAATCACATTGTTTGCCAACTACTGACAACATGACACTTCACTTAACTGTTAGCATGGCATTTGCAACTAAGACTACCACAGCTGGTGCTCGATCTGCTGGTCTTTTTATCACCCATTCCAATGTTACAAATATATAATCAGTTGGTTGTTGTTGGGGTTTTTTTTCAGGAACAAACTTGATCAGACACAGAAGTTATTCTGGTAAAGTTTAGAAACATCTTAAATCCTTAGCTTATCTCACAATCAGTAGAGATGGGCTGTCATTTGCAAAGACAAAGGATATGTCAATGAAAAAACAGATTTCATGTTTTGTTTTTTTTGTTGTTTTTTTATCATTTGCTGGTAATTATGCATATGTGTTCACATATGTGGGTAAAATGAACACTCTTTGGAAATAGTATGCATTATGTAGAGAGGACAAGCTATTTCAGGAACAGTGTGAACTTTTTTCCGATAATAGAACCACCACACATGCATGAAACACTATGCCTGTGCAAATTAGCATGCATGTGCAAATTTCTATCTGAATGTGCGCCCTATCCTTGAAGGATACTATAAAACAGGACATAAGGGTATCCTAATAGAGGGGTTTCAACAAATTCAGGAGTGTTTAAGTGTCAAACAGAGTAAAGGAAACAAATTATCCCTGTCAACTTCTAAGCAGATTGTAGATGCAGGGGGGAAAAACACAATTTGAAGTATCTGTATACAAAATCTAGATGCTTAAAAAATAAAATGGGAGAAATGGAGTATGTAGCACTAAGGGGAATTCATCAATGTGTGTGACTGTTAAGATGGGTTATTTTAGCACAAATCATGCTATTTTATGAATGCCCCCCTAAATAAAGAGGTAGATATAATAGGAATTTATGAGATCTGGTGAAAGGAGAACAATCAATGGGATATTATGTTATCCATTTACAAATCATATCACAATGAAAGAGTGGATCAAATTGGAGGAGGGTTGAGCTATATGTTAAAGAGGGAATTGAGTCAACAAAATAATCACTACATGAAAAATATAGCGGTGTGCAATATTTTTGAATAGAAATTCTATGTGTGAGTTTATTGGTAAGACTACACTACTGTCCACGAGGACAGAACAAACAGACAGATGAAGAAATATTAACAAAAATTAGGACAGCTGGCAAACTGGATAACAGCATTATACCCAATATTGACTGGATAATGTCACATCAAGAAGTGCAAGGGCGGTAAATTTCCTAGATCTAATAAATGACTGCTTCTTGGAGTAACTGGTTCAGGAACCTACAAGAAGGGTAGCTATTTTAGATCTGGTCCATAGTAGAATGCAGGCCCTTGTAAGGGAGCTAATGGTGTTAGGTCTGCTGGGAAACAGTGATCATAACATGATCAAATTTGAGCTAATATCTGGAGTGTAATTACTAAGGAAATCTACTGAAGCAGCATTTAATTTTTGAAAGGGTAATGATAAAATGAGGGAAAAGAAGCTAAAAGGATCAGTCACAATGGTTAAGACTTTAAATCAGGCATGAACACTGTTTAAAAATGCCATCTTGGAAGCCTAGACCAGTTGTATTTCATATATTAATAAATGTCGAAAGATCATATGACAGTCATAATTGAAAAGATGTCCAGGAAAACAGGATGCTTAGAAAATGAACTAAAAACATTTAAAGGGTCACCGTATAAAACATGTTCTCCTGGACTTCCAAGGGTATCAATTACATCATGCCTACAATGTCTAAGATATCCCATAAGTTTCCATTATAAGACTTGCCAGACGTCAAAATTAAAGTCCTTTAAAGCAGTGTTCTTCAACCATCGGTCCGTGGACCAGTGCTGGTCCACAGAAACTTCCTGCCAGTCCACAGGGCCAGCACATGCATCAGACCCAAAATAGTGTTCTTCAACCGCCGGTCCACGGTGCGATCGATTGCAGCGTTATCTTCGAGGCAGCTCCCTCTTCCTCACTGATTCAGTGCACAAAGCACTGGCAGTGGCTCCTACTTGCATCCTGCGCCTGAACCGGAAGCCTTCTCTCTGACATTGCAGAGGGAAGGCTTCCAGATGAGGCACGGGACGTGCAAGGAGCTGCTGCCCGCAGCTTTGTGCACTGCATCAGTGAGGAAGAGGGAGCTGACCTGAAGATAACACCGGGGACGGCATAAAATGGCCAAGCGGGAGCAGACCGGAAGATAAGGCATAGCATAGAGGGAGGGAGACAAAAAAGGTAGGGGGGAATGATTTTATTTTTGAATTTAGCGATTGAATTATGTCATTTTTGAGAATTTATATCTGCTGTCAGTGTCTTTGTGTAGTTTAATGTTGTAGTTAACCATTATGTGTTGTTAATAAGATTATATTGTGTATCTGTGAAAAACGAATAGAAAAAATAGTGTTACAATTAGTACTATTATGGGGGCGGGGTCTGGGGTGGAGATTGGGTAGAGATGGGCGGGGTCTGGCCCACGACTTAGCCCAGTGTTTTTAAACCGCCGGTCCACGGATCGATGCCGGTCCACAAAATAATTCTTTTATTTTGCCTGTCCATAGGTGTAAAAAGGTTGAAGAACACTGCTTTAAAGCATTCCCAATGACATCATAACATTACTGTGGTAGTAATAGGACGTTCCTGATGTTCTGCACATCTATATTTAGGCCTAAACGAGGAATGGCAATTTTTTGTGGCTGTAGTGAGGAGTTGTGTTGGAGAGAGGAGAGGTGGTGAGCTAGTAAAAGAGACAGAGATAGAGGGAGAGAGAGACTGAATTTCATTGGGGTACACAGTTTGAGAGACACTGGAATAAGGGGATCCTCACCTAAATTAGGCACAAGGACTTGCACCACAAATCGCAGTGCCCCCAGGTATAAGCGCTATTCTATAAATCACACCTTAATTTACGCACCATTTATAGAATAGGGTTTTTTGTGCCAATTTTTTAGATGTCATATGAAATCCTTCCCTCCCCCCCCCCCCTCCGTCAACTGAGTGAGGGACCAACAGAGACTGCCTTGAGGGTACTGCAGCCAGGTCGGGCTGAGCGACCTTGAAGGGGGCATTACACATATATAGAATTTAGTCTTAAGTGCAATGCAGCCCATAGATATATGAGAGGGTGCTGAAAAGTTCTCAGTCCAACCAAAAAGAGAATGACATGGAATAATCTGAAATAATGTCAAAAACAGAGAATTTTGGTTTTGCAAATTAGCACTTAATGAAATAAGATAACAGTGGCAGCTACAGTGGCAAAATAATACTGAGAATTTAGGAAGTTGGTTGGTTGGCCTGAGAACTTTGCAGCACCCTCTTGTACAAAGGGCTGCTCGGCATTTAGCACATTCTAATTGCTAGCACTCTGTCAGTCCGTTACTGCACCTTACGGCCTCTTTTACAAAGCAGCGCTGCGCTAACGGCCCTGAAGCCCATAGAGATTTAAAGGGCTTCGGGGCTGTTGCCGTGCGGCTTTGTAAAAGAGGCCATTAGTAAAAGAACCTCAAAATGACAAAATGGCCAGAAAATTTGAAAAAAACAAACAAAAAATTGACATTTCCCAAACACCACATGGGAAATGACAGGGGAAGGGAGTCTAAACCACCACATCAGTCACTAATAAAGAGAAAGTGCTTGAAGACATAAAAATGAAATTCCTTTTTGGGAGGTTATTTTAGACCAGTGGTCTCAAACTCGAACCCTTTGCAGGGCCACATTTTGGATTTGTAGGTACTTGGAGGGCCTCAGAAAAAATAGTTGATGTCCTATTAAAGATATGACAATTTTGCATGAGGTAAAACCCTTTAAAGTTTATAAATCTTTCCTTTTGGCTAAGAAGTCCTTTTACAAAGGCGCGGGAGCGGTTTATCGCGCGGAATACCACGCGTTAAACCGCCTGCCACGCTAGTACCTAACACCTCCATTGACGAGGCGTTAGGATTTTAGGCTGATGTGGGGGTTAGCGCGTGATGAAATGTCCGACGCGCTAACCCCCGTAGCGCGCCTTGATAAAAGGAGCCCTAAGTCTTAATAATAATATTGTAATTTATAGCTAAAGAGACATATGATGAAGAAACTGTTTTATTTTACTTATGTAATTATGATAAACATACCGAGGGCCTCAAAATAGTACCTGGCGGGCCCAAGTTTCAGACCATTGTTTTAGACTCATCTAAACTTCTAAATTGCATACTCATATATGCTCAAACAACAATTTTGAAAACTACATACTATTTGCACATGTAGAACACCCTAGGTATAGAGCAGTGGTTCCCAAACCTGTCCTGGGGGACCCCCTGCCAGTCAGGTTTTCCAGATATCCCTAATGAATATGCATGAGAGAGATTTGCATACCTGTCACTTCCATTATATACAAATCTCTCTCATGCATATTCATTAGGGATATCTGGAAAACCTGACTGGCTGGGGGTCCCCCAGGACAGGTTTGGGAACCACTGGTATTAAAGGGGGGTCAATGGTGAGGACAAGGCTTGCGTGTAATTTGGGAATGCCCTAATAATGGTGTGAACTTTCCACATTATAAAGAAAAAATTACCTCTATAATTAATACACAGAAAACCAAACTTCTACAACTACTTACAATTAGGGCTCCTTTTATAAAGGTGCACTAGCGTTTTTAGCGCACGTACCGGATTAGCGCGTGCTACCTGAAAAACTACCGCCTGCTCAAGAGGAGGCAGTAGCGACTAGCGTGCGCTATTCCGCGCGTTAAGGTCCTAACGCCCCTTAGGAGCCTTAAATTTTTAAAAAGGAGGACAAAGGTTAAAACAGTGAGCCCCTGAAACTGTGCTCTGTTATGTGACTTAAATATTCATCAAGCATCAAGTTTTTTTCACAGCTTAGTGCATAATTTGTGGATTTTGTGGTTCATTCTGTATGAAGATTTCGTAGTTTTTTTTTTCTTCTTTATTTAATTTTTTCAAATACATTTCCTAGCATAAACATTTTGAACAGAAAGATTGACAGAAATAAAATCACAAATCTGAGGAAAACACCAAATCAAGTTTCAAGAAATATCAAACAATTCTATCATTCTCAAGTCCTCAAATTTAGATTCCAAGATTCATTAAGTGACTAAACATAATAAAGGGAACTTATATAAAAGGAAAAAATAGACAGCCTAGAATGGTAGGAGATTAATTCTAGATTTAGAGGTTGTTATTTCTTATTCTTTATCAAGGCATTTTAGAGACAGAAATCCAGTCAGCTGGGATGTATCAAAGAAAACATATTTATAAGATTTATGTCTAATTATGCATTTGCACGGATAGCGCAGGAAAAAAACTCCACCAATAAAAGTAACTGCTGGTCTCATCAACAGAAATTCTCTCCTTCTTCTCTGAGTATCTTTAGAGACATCAGGAAACATTAATATTTTTTGTCCCAGAAATATTTTTGACTTATTCTTTAAAAATAACCTCATTATCCAGTCCTTATCAGGCGCTAAAGCCACTGTTACTAATAACGTTGCTGGTTTCATAAGCATTTCTTCAGAAGTTTCCAATAATTCGGAAACATCAAGAGACTTGTCCTGACAATTTTGATCTTGGTCCGATTGTTCCTGGTGTTTCTTATCAGGAAGATAATACACTTTAACAAAAGGGGGTAATGATTGTTCTGGAACATTCAGGACTTCCAAAAAGTATCTCTTCAACATATTTCGAGGAGTTGTAGGAATTTTAGGAAAATTTAAAATCCGTATATTGATTGCCCAATTGTAGTTTTCAAGAGATTCTAATTTTCTCCGCATACTGGTATTGTCTTTAATTTGCACTTCCTAAAGATTTTTAATTGTTTTCAATTCTACATTCAATTTTTGAGTCTCAGTTTTACCTATTTCAGCTTCCTGCATCAACTGCAGAATTTCTTCTTTCTGTATCTTTAATTTCCCTTCAATCTCCTTAACTTATGGAGAAAAAGTTTTCCCTAAGTTCACCACTAAATCCCAAATGGTCTCCAGCGTGACTTCTGGTGGTTTTACTAACAAGGAAAAGTCTTGCAAAGGCATTAGAGTCTTACTGGCTGCTGGTTTTGCCTCCAATGTCCCTTGTACCAGCTGTTCAGATGATCTTCTGGCCACAGGCAGCTCCAGGGTCTCAAGTTCCCCCGCTGACTCCAACAACAAACCCTCAGATGGACTGGCCTCTCGCAATATGAGCCCTGTCTCTTTGGGCATGTTCAATTCCTGCAGAGAGCTTGCTTGCTGTGGCCGTGGGGGCAGAACTCTATGGTCTGGGCTCAGCGTAGCATCAAGCCCCAAGTCGTCCGCAACGGCGTCACTTGCCGGCGTCGGCAGCAGGCGTTTCCCACACTGATCCAAACCACCTGAAAGACGCCGAAGAATCTCATCTATCGTGCCGCTAGAAGGGATCCCGGGATGTCGGGAGGCTCCACCAACTCCTTTCCCCCTTCTTTTGGGCATAGTGGAAAGCGAAAAAGGTATGCAGATGGGTAAAAACCTTAGGCGTCTCTCCCATTAAGTGGCTGCCATGGCCATCTTGGAATCCTCCCCCAGATTTTGTAGTTTAACGTGGAGACCAATATTGTTTTCATATGGTTTGTGAGGATTTTTCTAGAACTAATGAGTAATAAGAATTGTTTTAGCAAACTAAAGGGCCCTTATACTAAGTGGCAGTAAACACTAATGCATGTTTACCACCACTTCTAAACGGCACTAGTGGCATGCACTCAAAAGCTACGTTCTAACTGTGGGCTCAGTGTGTTTTTCCCACTTGCTAAAATATACATGTTATATTTTAGAGTGTGTGTGGGGGGGGGGTTGGGAGCAGAGAGTAGGTGTGCCCTGTGATAAACAGTGTGCAGGCATTAGAACATGCTAATTGATTAGTGCAGGACTAGCACAGGAGATTTTAATGTGTACTAAATAGCACATAGCTATTGACAGGAAAATGGCAATGTCGGCCATTTTGGAGCTGCACTAAAAAGTGGCTTTAGTGTGTATGAAAACCACACACAAAAAACAGCGCTGGCTACTTTTTAGGGTGGTTTAGTAGAAAGACTCCTAAAAAATTAGCACCTATATCTGGTTTCCTTTTTCTAATTTATTTTAATTTTTGAATTTATTGCAAGCATTGAAATGTTTGGTTTTCTGTGTATTGGAATATAGAGACATATGTTGATTTCAGTATTATCACTGGTGCTTCTGTTTCCTTTTTTTCTTTTCTTTTGGATTTTAATTGGAAAAATATCCATACCAGCTTTTGCACCTACCCCATTGTACATGTAAGTACATGATCTAAATGAAGGGGTAGGTGCAAAAGTTGAGGGACCCCCATCTACCCATCTCTGGACTCCTCCTCAACAAAAGCTGTATCTTTCATAGCCTATCTCTGTACCCCTCAACACGACACAAGATGCAAATCAATTCAAGAAAGCATGGGACAAACTCAGAAAATCTCTAAGGGAAAAGAAGAACTTTATTTATTTGTAATTATTTTTGGGTGGTCAGGTTGATAGCTTATGTAATCTTCTGTGCTATCATTATCTGTGGCCCTCTTTTACTAAGCCGTGGTAGAGGTTTTTACAATAGCCCGAGGCTCCAATACTCATAAGAATTCTATGAGCGTCAGAGCAGCGTCGGAGCATTTAGCGCTCCAGGCTGTGGTAGAAACTTCTACCGCTGCTTAGTAAAAGGGGGAGGGGATATGTTTGTATGTATATGCATTTTGTGCATTTTGAGCCAAAATGGAAAACAGTAAAAAAAATTTCTCATGTTTATCGAGCATATTACTAAACTGCCTAGTTCATCTTGTATTGCCCCAAATCAGCTCCCATTGGATATATTTTTACAAATAAAAACCTAGAATAATCTGTATTTCAGGCCAGAATCCTTTATTATGTACTCTAAAGGTGAGTGCTTTGCATCACCTGAAGTAATGGAGAATAAATAATTCTCTTGCACATAACTGATGCAGCATTTCTTCTCAAATGTGATCTTTCTTGAAATTAACTCTATAGCTGCGCCTACAGTTCCTGTTTGACCTCGTGAGTTTCTCTTAAAGCTGCAAGTTAAGCTAAAGCAAGACTTTTTAGTACTCAGATTTACTGGAAATGTATAATTAAATCTTTGGAGTGTAGAGTTATCACTACACAGTTTAAATTGTATTATACCAGACAAAATGCTTCTAGACAAGCTATTTCAGCTAAAGGTGGGATTCTCTGTTCCGTTTGTTAAATAAAAAATATTTCCAGTGGACCACAGATTAAACTGAAATTGTTGCTTTTGAAACCATAGAGAAAACAAAATTTCTTTTAACACTCACCTATAATGGTTGAAGATTCACAGAAATGACTGACATTAGACTTTATAATTAGAAAAGAAATCTGAACTGGATATATACCATAGTTCAGTGAAAAATGTGTCTCAACATTTTTGCTAATTCTATCACAGAAAACCTAGCTAGGAAAACCAATAAAGCTTACCTGATATAATTACTATCCTATCAAGCAGCTCACCAGTCAGGAACTACTCCCCATTATTGGGTTTTCTTCATCATACATGCAATTCAGGTGAAAATTAAAAACATACTTGTTCAACAAATTCCTAGTAGAGCATTAAACCCTGTGCCCTGTGTCTCACACGCTCCTCAAGATGATGGAAAAAGCTCTATGCACAGAATCATTCAACTCTAGACATGACTTCTCTCGCCTCCTTCTTTTGGGACTCCATATCTATATCCATACCAATATTCGATAGCTGTTCATCTACTTGAGCTCTTCTCATATTATCTTGCCATAATTGTAGTTGACTCTAACTTTGCCATGATCCTATGTTACTTGTACTTATTTCCTCTCCAAGAGTTCTTTTTATATTACCTTATCATTGCTGTATTTGACTCTGACCTTGTCATGTTCCTATGTTACTTGTACTTGTATCCTCACCTCTTATGTACGGTCTTCTACTTAACTCTTGTTAACTGCATCGAACTTCACGGCGTATTGCGTTATACAAATAAAATTTTATGGTATGTTACTAGCATACCATACATCATATTAATCTAGAATCAAAAAGCATGGGGAAGGACATATTCTGAACAATTCACCCGAGATCCTTTTCTTGGTCACTAGCCCCCAGGGTGGACCCTAGCATCTGGTAACTGTGATTTGGGTTATTCTTCCCAATGTGCATCACTTTGCATTTGTCCACATTAAATTTCATCTGCCACTTGGATACCCAGTCTTTCAATTTCCTAAGATCTGCCTGCAATTTTTCACAATCCGCATGCGTTTTAACAACTTTGAACAGTTTAGTGTCATCTGCAAATTTAATCACCTCACTTGTCATTCTAATTTCCAGATCATTTATAAATAAGTTAAATAGCACTGGTTCTAGTACAGACCCCTGTGGCACTCCACTCTTTACTCTCCTCCATTGAGAAAAATGACCATTTAACCTTACCCTCTGTTTTCTATCCAATAACTAATTCCTAATCCACAACTGAACTTTGCCACCTATCCTATGACTCTTTAATTTTCTCAGAAGCTTTCTGAAAATCTAGATACACTACATCAACCAGCTCATCTTTATCCACATGTGTATTCACACCTTTAAAGAAGTCAAGCAAATTGGTGAGGTGAGGCAAGATCTCCCTTGGCTGAACCCATGCTGACTCTATCTCAAATCATGTTTGTCTAAGTGTTCCACAATTTTATTTTTTATAATTGTTTCCACCATTTTGCCCGGCACTGAAGTGGGTCTTACCAGTCTGTAATTTCCCAGATCTCCCATGAAACCCTTTTTTAAAAAAAATTGGCGTAACATTGGCCACCCTCCAATCTTTAGGTACTACAGATGATTTTAGCAACAGGTTACAGATTACTAACAGAAGGTCAGCAATTTCATATTTGAGTTCTTTTAGTACCATCTGGCCAGGTGATTTATCACTTTTTAACTTGTCGATTTGGTTTATTACATCTTCCAGTTTCACTGAGATTTCTTCCAGTTCCACTGCATCATCACCCTTGAAAAACATTTCCAGTTCAGGTATATCTCTTGCATCTTCTTGCCTAATATAATTTTTTTTGAGTAAAAAGTAAAAGTACCACAACTACATTTATAGAATGTTCATAATTATTTTATAGAAAATGCCCCCAGTTGGGGGTAATTCTATGAACATCTGCCTAGATTTAGATGGTAAGGGAGTGTATAAAGGCTGATGTTCATTTCATGCATGGGAACCACTGGATTAGCATATTTTATAACCTACCCACATACTTGCAAACTCTGCCTATATCTTGTCCAAACATTGTCCATATATACCACTACCAAGGGAGTACATGTCATCATGTTATCACACATATTTTTATACCAATCCCCATTTTTGAGCGGAGCATTTCAATATACAGCTTTCTTCTGCGACAGAATTTCACAACTTGATTATTATATTTTGTGTTTGGATTGCATGAGAGATATTATTATTTGGCACGATAGATACTTGGGCCCTGATTCTATAAATGGCATCTAACTAGGCATTCTTGGCCTGAGTACACATAGGATAGGTGCCTACCGGTACCTGTCAATCCATGCGCAAACTCTACCCCTAACCATGCCAACTTACTGGTAAGTGCCTCAGTATAGATACCTACCTCAAAGTGGCAGGCACCTACTGGCAATTTTTTTAAATTGATTTTTAATAGTGCTTTCAATTATCAGTACTGATTAAGCCAATTCAAAAAATTAAATTAGGTGCCTAGATCAGCTAAGTGTGTTGATTTAGGTGCTTAACTATAGGCATGTTTTATAGAATCAGGGTTTTGAGGCACAGTTTGCTTACCTTTAAGGTGATTAAAGTGGTTCTTTTTTCTCTGGGGTTTAGTTGGGGTTTTTTTTAGTTTGTTTTATATTAATGGTATTTTTTTGGGTCTTGAATATTGAGTGATGGATGGTGTAGCGTCATACAGCATAAATGTTCTACAAGAAACAATATGCAGTATGTAATCTTTATGGATAGTAATTGTACATGTGATGGAGTGGACCATAGTGGTGAAAGTATACTACTGTCCACCTGGACAGCATGAAGAGACAATGATATGTTAACAGAAATTAGTAAAGCTAACAAATTCAGTCAAATAGCAATAATGGCAGATTTCAATTACTTGGTATTTACAAAACTTCATGTCGTATTAGAGACAAAGGGCCAGATTCTTTAATTGGGTGCCTAAAAAGATAAGAACCTACTGTTAGGCACTTATCTATGGTCAATCACACTTAGGCGCCTATTACAGAATCATGCCTAACTTCAAACTTAAACACCTGCAATGTAGGCCAGGGTTTCAAATGCCTATATTATAGGTACCTAAATACTTTAGAGAATCATGCCTAGCGGTGCCTAAGTTCGTCTTTATCTCTAAACACGCCTACTTTGGAGTTAGGCACCTTTAGGCGTCTATCACCCAATTAGTTTTGTAAGGTTTTTTTCAATTATGAGCCTATTAAAGCTCATAATGGAAGCCAATTTACTGATTAAGTCGGGTGCCTAACTTAGCAATCTATTTATTTAGGCACCTGTCTTGCACCTATTTTTAGGCGCCTTTTATAGAATGTCCCTCAAACTGCCTAATATCCATAAAATCGGCCATTTTGAGAGTCATGGATATGAACCAAGAAGCTGATTCATCTTCCTAGTGCAGTGTGTAGTTAAACAGAGCTTCTGCTGTGGAGACTGATTATGGTTGCCTCCAACTGAATAGAAATGTACAAAGAAGGGATTGTGATCTGATATTTGCTTCCTTTCAAGAAATTTACAGATATTCTGCATGTAGATGAATATTTTAGAACACACAAAAAAAGGCAAAGAACTGCCACAACATATAAAGCAAAAAATTAAAAGGCCGAACAGTCCAAATTGAAGACATCTGATTTATTAACACAAGCACCCGACATGGCCATGTCAGGCTGCGTCAGGAGTAAAAACTGCAGGGGAATACTGACAACTCCTGCTAATCACATCCAATCCACAAGGTAAATCAGTATGGCTTCCTTCCATGTAACAGCCTGGCTCTGAGAACAGAAAGTGTTGTTACTTCTAAGGAAAACATACTGATTTGCTTTTGGGATTGGAAGTGAATAGCAGAGTTTATTTGTCAGTGTTCCCCTGCAGCTTTTTCCCCTGACGCAGCCTGAGGGTGAAACATGGCCATGTCAGGGGCTTGTGTTAATAAATCAGACATCTTCATCTTGGACTGTTCTACCCTTGAATTTAATCGATTGTGGTATCTTATATACCGCGAAATCTCCCAAAGTTTTTGAAGCGGATTACAAAACAATTAAATTGACTTAAGAAAGGGCCAAAAATTTAATCAGGTCCTTTGAATTTCCCTCTCTGTCCCAACAGGCTCATAATCTAACTATAGTACCTATGAAATAAATACTTACATTTACCTATATAAAGAGAAGGAAGAGGGAAAGGTAATACAATAAATTCAATACTATAGGTGCATAAAAGGCACAACAGAAGGGAAAGCTTCAATATCAAAGAACCCCAATGAAAAATCCTAAAAATAAAAGCAGGAAAAAAATAGCAAAATTAAACAAGCCCAACACAATTAAAGCAAAATTAAAACAAAAAATAAACCCCAGTCATTCTCACTACCCTCGGCCTCAGTCAGCTTCTAAATCCTTTTAGGGCTCCTTTTACGAATCCGCGTTAGCTGTTTAACGTGCGTAATAGCGCGAGCCTAATTTGCCGGCCGCACTAGCCACTACTGCCTCCTCTTGAGCAGGCAGTAGTTTTCCGACTAGCGTGGGGGTTAACGCGCACTAAAAAGTTGCGTGCGGTAAAGCCACTAACACGGCTTCGTAAAAGGAGCCCTTAGTGTATTGCTTTATAAATAAATTTTTTACCTGGCAGTTTTGATTTTAAAATTTATGGGGTAGGTAGCACTTGGGTGAATAATCAAAGAAGTTACAATATTGATTCCAATTTGTGGGGTTTTTCTTCTGACTGATGATTTATGTGCAGTAGTCCAAACTAGTGCTGCCCGATTCACGATTTGAATCGGTTCACCGATTCACTTCGGGTGAATCGATTCAAATCGATTTAAATTCGGACCCTCTCCCCTCGCCCCCCTAAAGCAGGAGCGGCAGCGCTGCTCTTGCTGGCTGTCCGCTACCGCACCTGTTTTAGAGGGCGAGGAGGGAGGGAGGGTCAGTCGGGAAGTGCTGCTGTCCGTCTTCCCTCCTGGCCTCCCCAAAGGACTGTTCCCACTCCCCGAAAGACTGTGCAACCCTCCACCCCCACCCCCCCAGAAGGCCTCCATGTTCCCCCTGGCCTCCCTGAACCATTTACCTTATAGCTTCAGCCTGCAGCCGAAGATCGCGGTTACAGCGTCTTTGCAAAATGATTTAAGCTGATTCCTCTGCTGCGGTCCCGCCCCTCCTCGTGAATCGGGCAGCACTAGTCCAAACTGATGGATAAGTGCCTCAAGACTGATTCCTGAGGTCTTTTTCTCCACTATTTAGCCTTTTGTTTAACTGGTCTTTTTTTGACTGGAGGTTATTACACTTGTCAACCAGTTGCTTCCACCACTCAGTTGTGAGCTGGCTGTGATTTTCTAGATTTCAATTACTCCCATAGCAATTAGCTGAAAACAACAAGGGAGGTAAAATTTCTCAATGCCATGAGTGAGTTTTTCATTGAGTAGTTGGTTCAGGAACTGATCAAAGGGGAAGGTATGCAAGACCTGGTACTACCACCTAGGGGCACCTAGGTGGTAGTGATCACAATGTAATCACATTTGTCATTCCTGGAAGGAAGAGCTAAAAATTCTATTACTGTAGCTCTTAATTTTAGAAAGGGAAACTATGATAAAATAAGGAAATTAGAAAAAAAAAATCTAAAAGAAGTGGTTGCCAGGGTCAAAAGTTTGCAAGATGCATGGACATTATTTTGAAATACCATTATGGAAGCCAGGAAAAAATATATTCAATGCTTTCCAAAAGGTCAAAACAAGGCTAAATGGTGGCCAGCATTGTTTAATGGTGAGGTGGAAGAGGCAGTGAAAGTCAAAAGGGTATTTTTCAGGAAATGGATGAGCACACACACTGCAAGTTAGATGTAAATAGTAATAAAGCAGGCCCAGAGAGACTTTTTCAAGTTCATCCAAAAACAAAAATCCCATCAGAGAGTCAGTTTGACTGCTAATTGACTAAGGGGTAAAAGTAGTGCCCAAGGGAAGAGGGTAATAGATAAAATAAACAATATATGTACTTGCTTTGTTTTTCACTTGGTATTAGATGTTTGAATGGCTATTTTAAAAAAGCCACTATTTACATGAGTTGGTGTTTGGCAGGTAATATGCTTACTTTTGTATATCATATGGCAGGTAATATGCTTTTGTATATCATATGGCAGGTAATATGCTTACTTTTGTATATCATATGGTTAAACTATGTTTGTATTTAAATGCTTCAGATGTTTGAGAATATTATGTTCACCACATGAATGTCATTTCAAGTTCAGCTTTATGTGGTTTACAGCATCAAAATAATATTTTCAGGGGTAGCACACAACAAGAAACATAAATACAATACACCACTAAGAAAGAGTTATCTATAACAAACTCTCAACAGGCAGACTAGCTTGTCCTGGAAGGTGACTGTCACCTGACTCAAGGATCATGGGTTCAACATAACATATACTGTAATACCTCTCATTTCTATGCGGTTAGCAAATGTAAATACTGTGCATGCACAGGAAATTATAAACTTATTTATAAAATTTATCAAATAAGTGAGTTTTCAACATCCTTCTGAAGATTTGATACTAGCTAGAACTTGATATCAAATTACTAAAACTCTTACCTCAAAAACCAGTCTGATACGTTAATGTTCTATTAAAAAAGTGCTTATATATTTTCCATTTGTCAATTGCATTATATGGCATAGGACATATCCTATGTTGTTTCAAATAAATATTACGAGGGGCAGCTGAAAAGTTCTCAGCCCAACAAAGCTGGAGCAGTCTCCATTGAGGGCGAAACTATGATAGCAGTTTCTAGCATGGGAAACCGGGAATGGCTCACACTGCTCCCGACGCTCATTGAGTTCCTATGAGCGTTAGGAGCAGCGCGGGCCATTCAGCGCGTCTCTCTGCGCTAGAAACTGCTATCGCAGTTTCGTAAAAGAGGGGGCTAGTCCAGCGATTTTCCACTTTTTCTTTCTATATTTTTCCTATGGGAATGCATCAGTCCATATTGAAGACATCATTTCTTTATATAATTTTCACAAAAGACAATTTAAAAGACCCCTGATGCAGACCATTGGCTGAAACACTGGCAGGGTCGGGTCTTCTGTCAAAAAAGAATTTTTGGTCCCAGTTTTGTAGGCTTGTACACTTTTTTGGTGTCCATTGTTTTTTTGTGTATATGTTGATCCCTTTCTTTGTGCTATAGAAACATGATGGCAGATAAAGGCAAAATGTCACATCTAGTCTATCCATCTATAGCAGTGGTTCCCAAACCTGTCCT
Organism: Geotrypetes seraphini; assembly: GCF_902459505.1. NCBI lineage: Eukaryota > Metazoa > Chordata > Amphibia > Gymnophiona > Dermophiidae > Geotrypetes > Geotrypetes seraphini. The sequence continues at coordinate 304,096,745 of NC_047086.1, read as the reverse complement.
GGAGGACCCCCAGGCCAGTCGGGTTTTCAAGATAGCCCTAATGAATATGCATGACAGAGATTTGCATATAATGGAGATGCCAGGAATGCAGATCTTCTCCATGCATATTCATTAGGGCTATCTTGAAAACCCGACTGGCCTGGGGGTCCTCCAGGACAGGTTTGGGAACCACTGATCTATAGTAACCATTATCTCTTCCTCTCTAAGAGATCCCACATGCGTTAAAACCTTAGGTGCATTCCATTTAGGCAGGGTTTTCTTGGCTTAAATGAGTATACCTAAGGGAGGTGCCTATCAGTGCCTAAGTGAAACCAAGCCCCAAATCCACCCTGAATCTGTCCCTAACCACACCTACTTGCCAGTGTAGATGCCTTTTTTAGGGCTCCTTTTATAAAAGTGCGCTAGCGTTTTTAGCGCACGCACTGGATTAGCGTGCGCTACCCGAAATACTACCGCCTGCTCAAGAAGAGGCGGTAGCGGCTAGCACGTGCTATTACGTGTGTTAAGGCCCTAACACACCTTTGTAAAAGGAGCCCATAGTGTTTTTTCATTGTTTTTTTAATGGCATTTTCAATTATCAGTGCTGATTATGTCAGTTAAAAAAATTGTTAGACACCTAGATTGGCTTGGCATGCTGATCTAGGTGCCTAACTACAGACACCTTTTATAGAACCAGGGACAAAATGAATAATGCATATTAATTTAAAAAAACAACAACAACAACAACAAAAAGATATGGGGTTTTTTTGTCTTGTTATTACTCTTTCCTCAGACTTGTGATAAGTTTAGACCAATGGCTCCCACAGCTGTCCTGGGAAGACCCCAGCCAGTCAGATTTTCAGGATATCTGCAATGAATATTCATGAGTTAAATCTGCATGCACCGCCCCCTCTCCATGCAAATCTAGCTCATGAATATTTATTGCAGATATCCTGAAAACCTGATTGACTGGAGTTTCCCCCAAGAAAGGTTTGGGAACCACCGGTTTAAACCAAGATGTTCCAAATCTGTCCCAAGGGACCCCAAGTCAGTCAAGTTTCCAGGATATCCACAATGAATATGCTGAAGTGAAATTGCATGTAATGAAGGAAGAGCACTGGCTTCCTGTTTGTTTCAGGATTCAATTTAAATCTGCATGCATTGTCTTTAAACTTATGTTCGGTATTTTTATACCTCTAGTTCCGTTAATGTGGAAAGCCTAAATATCTATGCTCTTGCGAAACACACAAAGATTAAAACTCTCCTTCCCTTCTTTTAAGGGAATTAGACCTAAAGGAAACTGGCAAATTCCTACATGTTTAAACTAACGGAGATTTGGAATGCAATTCCACTTGTAATTATTATTAGCATTCTGCAGAATATTGAAAACATTATTATTCTCTAAATATCTAATATCTCGATTCTCTTAACTTCCTTTATCGATGCTGGCACTGTCATCTTGATATAGGGACACTGGATCGTTTGTTGTACGATTGTCCCTTGATACTTAGGGCTCCTTTTACTAAGGTGCGCTAGCGTTTTTAGAACGCACAAAAGATTAGCGCGCGCAAACCACACACTAAATGAAAAATACTAACACAAGCTCTATGGAGGTATTAGCATTTAGCGTGTGCGGCATTGTAGCGTGTGCTAAGCGTGCACTAAAACCACTGGCACATCTTAGTAAAAGGAGCCCTTAATTTTTGGAGGTCTATATAGTGTAAAATCAACATGATATTGGAAGCTTCGCTTTCGTTGTCTTATGACATAGTGTTATTTGGAACTTTATTAATACCCACGAGTCCAATTAATGCAAGAAAGAATAGATTACTTCTTATGACAGGAATTGCTATGCAGCTAATTACGGAAAACTAGAAAAATTGGGACAGACTTAATCATAACTTTTGGTGGGAAACCCTGTGCCAATTTTATAGATAGAAAACATAGAAACATAAAAAATGACGGCAGAATAGGCCCATCAAGTCTGCCTATTCTAGTGACCCTTCGCCTTGATTTTGCTCACCACCCCCTGCCTTTACATCATTAGAGATCCCACGTGAATATCCCATTTATTTTTAAAATCTGCCACGCTGTTGGCCTCAATCACCTGCATTGGAAGTTCATTCCAATGATCGACCACCCTTTCGGTGAAGAAATACTTTCTGGAGTCACCATGAAATTTCCCTCCAGAAAGTATTTCTTCACCGAAAGGGTGGTCGATCATTGGAACGAACTCCCAATGCAGGTGATTGTGGCCAACAGCGTGGCAGATTTTAAAAATAAATGGGATATTCACGTGGGATCTCTAATGATTAAAAGGCAAGGGGTGAACTCAATACAATTGGGACTCTATAATCAATTCAAAGAGACTTGGGGTATATTAGTGAAATTTTGTAAAAATGGATCATTAGTATTAACCTTTGATTTCGGAATGAGTTTCATACACATCCAGGGTGGGGGGGGGGGGTGATATGTTCTTATATTATTACTTGAGAGTTATAAGTGCTATCTATTATACCAATTGTTTGTTATACTGTTGCACTTTGTCTTGGTTTTTTAAAATTAATAAAGAATTGGGGAAAAAAAACTTTATCGTTTTTTCTATGTTCTTCAGTTTATTTTCTTCTTGGTTTATTTAGGGCTCCTTTTACAAAGGTATGCTAGCGTGTTTAGCACACGCACCGGATTAGCGTGTGCTATAGCGTGCGCTAGCTGAAAAACTACTGCCTGCTCAAGAGGAGGCAGTAACGGCTAGTGCGCGTGGCATTTTAGCGCAAGCTATTCCTTGCGTTAAGGCCCTAACGCGCCTTCGTAAAATGAGCCCTTAATCTTTAATCATTATTGCTGTTATTATTAGTTTATGATTGTTAACCGAGTTGAGCTGCATTTTCCATGGAAATAACCCGGTCTATAAACTTAAGTTTCAAGTTTTAATAAAATTTGATGGATCGCTTAATTGTAATACAAAGTGATGTACAAATCTAAAATCATATGGTACATTTCTCAGTATGGGGAGACGACATTATTAACATAAGTCAGACAATAAAACTAAACAGATCCAAAAGGAAAATTGGAGAGGAACGACAGTAAAGGAGACAAATAGGGGTAAAATGGTAGGGGGAAAAGACCACGTGTAGGTCTTGTAAAAATTAAAATAATAATAAAATTCCAAAAGAAAAATTAGCAATTAAAAGCATCTTTAAAAAGAAAGCATTTCAGTTTGCTTTTGAATCTGTCTATAAGACATTCTTCCCTTATATATATGGGGAGGGAATTCCACAATTGTGGAGCAACGACAGAGAAAATGTATTGTCTACGGGTATTAATGGATTTCAACGAAGGGATTACCAGCAAGTGTTGGTTATCAGATCTAAGTGATCGAACAGGAGTACAAGGTATTAAAACTCGCTCAATAAAGGCTGGGGTTTTATGGAGAATTAATTTGAAGGTTAATAGACAGATCTTGTAGGTTATTCAGTGAGCTATTGGGAGCCAGTGAGATTTCTCGAGAAGTGGAGTAACGTGATCAAATTTCTTTGCTTTCCATAAGAGTTTAATTGAGGTGTTTTGAATAAGCTGCAACCGTCTGATCTCTTTCAGGGGGATTCCTGTGAACAAGGCATTGCAGTAATCGATTCTTGAGTGAATTAATATATTAAGGGATTTGGGTTCCCACCATTTAGATACTGATCGAATTTGTCTCAGTCTGAAAAATGTGGATTTAATTACACTGCTAGTTTAGGTTAGATATCAAATGAATACTCGCTGTGGATATCCTGAAAAACTGTCCCCCCCGGACAAGTTTGAGAAGCTCAAATTGAATCTTTCAACTGCATCATACTTCTTTTAAGAGTAGTGGATTCTAACAGGTGTATTCAGTTTTAATGTACACCAATGTAAAGAATAGGACAGAAACAGCAATTCCCTTTCAGAAAGATTTCACCCCTTTTAAAATTGCATTAGAAAAGCATATTGTTATATTTCCTAAGAAGGTGTTTCTCACTTCAATGGCAGTCATGCAGATGATTCATGATGCATTTTATTTGGTATCAAAGTAAAATGAAACAGACATTACCAAAGGTAATCTCAGTAATGTCTGGGAAGGGATCTGTAACCTCAGCGCTACCATGAATGCAGTATTTAAAATGCAAAGCCTAAAGACGTTATGAGGTTTTTGATTTCTTATTCCATAGTTTCTGTTGTTCGCTTATACTACCGGAAGAACATAAAGGATTGTTTGGTGTGGTTTTGTTTTTAATATATGGAAAGTGCTAGGATAACAAAAGCAGAAAAATGAAATTAAACTCAGATTTTATGCAAAAAGAATGGTTATCCGAGGACTGATAAAATGAAGCAGTGCAACTGCATGAAAAACAACTCTCATAAAAACTGAATTATGCTGAGATTAGGAAGCCTGCTCATTTTTAGATTTAGAACCCATTCAAAGACAGAGTAATAAAGACTGGTATGGTGCTCGCTCACCCTGCATTATCTTCCCCATTGTTTGGTTATTTAGCTCAGTAATACAAGCACAAAGCTCTGGCATTGGGCTTACTATACATATCCACTATCAAATTCCCTTGCCGCCTCCATCTCTTATTATCTGACACTTGTGAAAAAGAAGTGTTTTACATATCTTAGGTGGACTTGAGATCTTTGAATACAGATAGATAGATAGAAAGACCTGGAATATAAATATGCATACTTGAATGTATACGAGATATATCATAGTTCCCTCTAAGATTCATGGGAGTTTGCCTCCCACATTCTTACCATTGGATATTCTGCAGAGATTTCATGATTTTAGTTGTTTTGAGCAGGCAAGTTCCTTGGGTGACCCATAGAACCTATTTTCACTATATAACTGAAGCTATGGAAGCCTGCCGAATGCAGGACAGAATATATGTGTGTAGCCAGGTTTTGATGGCAGGAGGAGAAGACCTTTAGTAAAATAGACAGTGTGAGGTTAAAGGGCTTATTCACATAGGCCCTGTGTTTAAAATCCCTCTGGGGGACTGCCCCAGCTATGCTTTTGATAATAATGATCCTGGTATGTGTCGCGTTAGGATAAAAACTTGTATTGAAAAAACTTGCACTGTTAAGGAGAACTATGGCAAATTGTAACCTGTAAACTCTAAACTATGTTTGTTGGTATTAGATCCCTAGTTTGTGTTGAGTTAGGATACAACCTTGTATCGTAAACTTGTACTGTAATTATGAGCTCATTTTACTAAGGTGCGCTAGCGTTTTTAGCGCATGCAGGAAATTGCCGTGTGCTATGCTTCTAGAACTAACGCCAGCTTAATGCTGGCATTAAGGTCTAGCACGCGGCAATATAGCGCACGCTATTCCACGCATTAAAGCCCTAACACAGCTTAGTAAAAGGAGCCCTATGTCAAATTGTAACCTGTTAACTGTATATTATGTATGTTTAACCTGTAACCCATTCTGAGCTCTTTGGAGAAAACAAAATAGAAAATAAATGAAATAAATAAATATATTTAAACCTAAGCCTGGACACTATACAAGAGGGAATCTGACAGTGCTGCACTAGTTACTGTAAACAAGTAAATAGTTACCATTACTAGTTACATGGGATAAAAAGTAACTAGATACTGATTTGAGTTACTCTTCACTAAATGTAAATAGTTACTTTACTAGTTACTAAAAAAATTAACTAGGGGCTCCTTTTACGAAGCCACGTTAGCGGCTTTAGCGCGCGTGACTTTTAATCATGCGCTAACCCCCACGCTAGTCGAAAAACTACCGCCTGCTCAAGAGGAGGTGGTAGTGGCTAGCATGGCCAGCAGTTTAGCACGTGCTATTACACGCGTTAAACCGCTAACGCGCCTTCGTAAAAGGAGCCCTAGGTAGTTAATAGTTACTTTGTTTATTAATTATAACTATATGAACATTACAATAATGAATACTTTATTTTCAAATGAGTTTCTTATTGGCTCTGAGCATTAAAACCATATCATAATGCGAATCGGTTACACTGTTTCTGCATGGTGTAAAACATCTGTCCACCGATGCTGAAGTTTCTCCACTGGTGCGCTTGAAGGAAGGCTCCTATTCTTCAGACTACACACTTCCTTCACAGTTGGAAAGTGCTGGAGACTGGAGTGTGTGGCACAGTGGTTAAAGCTACAGCCTCAGCACCCTGGGGTTTTGGGTTCAAACCCACGCTGCTCCTTCTGATCCTGGGCAAGTCACTTAATCCCCCCATTGCCCCAGGTACATTAGATAGATTATGAGCCCACTGGGAAAGACAGGGAAAATGCTTGAGTACCTGAATAAATTAATGTAAACTGTTCTGAGCTCCCTCAGGAGAATGGCATAGAAAATTGAATAAATAAATAAATAAATAAATATATCATGTGCAGCATCATTCAAGAAGAGGTCTAGTACTGACTGCACAGTGTTGTCCTCTTTATTTGATTCATGGAAGGAGAAGAAGTTGGTGTCTTCACTGGAAGATATTGCTGCATTACGAGTTGTGTTTGAAGCATCAGCCTGATTGGCTGATGCTGCAAATACAACTGATGCACTGCTTGCATCAGCAAGTATTTGGCACGAGCTCTGGCAGCACCTGACTGGATCCAGGGCAGCTTGACTTGTGGATATGAAACACTTGCTACAATAAAATCATCCTTAGCTTTAAGTGGACCAAAGTGCTTAATGATTCCCATTCATTAGAGCAGGAAAAAAGCACCAAGGGCCAAATTCTATAAATGGCATCCTGCTTGTAGGTGGCGGTAGGCGTCCTACCGCTGTCTGACCAGCCAATTGGGATGCACATTTAAAAAAAAAAAAACCTAGGCAGGCCCCTACACTGTAGGCATCTGTCTCAGGTGCAGAGAGATGCCTAGGGATGCTTAAGCCTGCCCAAGTGAGAAGGCGGCTGCTACCCTTTTCATAAAACTGACCTCGCACAACAACCCAGTTGCTGTATATAATATATAGGTTAATTAGCAATATACGCTGTAAATGACTAAACTTTAAACTAGCTAGGAAACCCCTGGGTTATTTAAGGAATAAATTCTCACTATTAACATTTAAGCTAGGAAATGCTTTCAGCCCCTCCCATCTCACTTTAAGGCACCGTTTCAAAGTCACAAAGTTTCCAAGAACGTAAAACAGCACTGCTCAGCATTGCAGTTCAAGCATGAACACTACTGAGAAGTAAAGATACTACTGTATATGATAGGTGAAAAAATGTACATTTCTTTTTTTTATTATTATTTTTGGGTAACTTTATTTTTTTTTATTTTTGGGGGGTAACTTTATTCTTTATTTGTATTGTATATTAGGATATATTATGATATTATTATATGCAGGAAAATGAAATTATTGAATGATATTTATGTTACATGTATAGATAATAATGGAATATGTGGAATATCTTTTGTTCTTTCATTTGTATGACACTGTTTTTGATTAAAAATCAATAAAAAAATTTAAAAAAATGTACATTTCAAATTGGGGACAATATTCCGTGTAATTTTATTTTTGAGTATTCAGAAATTAAAACAATCAGTAAGCTCCTAAAGTGCACTGTATCTATAACATAGTCGTAAAAAGACTACAGATTCCACTGCAATCTAGAGCCCTAGAAAACAAATAGGCATTAATAATGGGGAAAAAGTGACGGCAATCTTTCAGACCTGTAAAGATATACCATACACAAAAAGGTCCTATAAACAAGAAGTACGTAGACCCTTTATACACTATGATCCCTACAAGGATGGATCCTACAATACAGAGAAGCAAAAGTTAAAATAGATTCTTACAAGTGCTGCTGGAGACCCACCGGTCAGCTGCAGGTGGCTAATCACCAGCCTGCTCCCAGGAAATCAATAGTACAAACCTCCGCTGGAGTCCCACCAGTCAGATCAAGTTAGGCCCTCCGCTGACGTCACACCAGTCGGATCAGCACAGACAAAGGTTGGAGGTCACCAAATGAGAAGGCGGCTGCTAACTTTTTCATAAAACTGACCTCACACAACAACTCAATTACTGTATATAATATATCGGTTTATTAGCAATAGACAAAAGTCAGCTTACATGGAACAATAGTACAACCCATTGAGCCAATGAATAAAATACAAAGTGGCCTGCTCTGATTTGTATCTATCCTAAAGTCTAAGGCAGCCGGTCTGCTACTTATATACTTTAGTTCAGCAGCGCCTAGTTACAGATTACATACTCACTTTCTATTGGATTGACACATCTGTCATATCTATTGGTTGTATAGTCTACATACTTATTTCGGAGCCATATTAAAGCATGATATCACCCACTGTCAAATCTGACTCCTCTCTCTGTTTTCCCTGCATTCTTAATACTAAGATCAATAATTACTGAGAGTAGGTCCCATCCCTTCCTGAGCTTGATTGTTCGCTAGCAGTTCAGATAACTTTTTGGTAAGACATCTTTGTTTTGATTCGTCATCTTCTTGGACAGTCCTGGAATATCCAAGGCTGCTACAGTCAGCAAATATCTTCTAGCTGCTGGGCCAATGTTGAACCTCTTACATAGCCTTTTGTTTCTTGCTGACAGGGAGATATATGATTGTTCAGAAGCTTGAATTCATAAGCACAGTGTCTCTCTTGAAAATATAACTTTTGGAGTCTCATAGAGTCTTCACCTTCATTCTCATGATGGTCTTATTCCTTATTCTTCCTCACAAAGCTGGGTGTGGGCATGGTTTTGCCTGGAAGTGGACTTAGGCGAGCATCTGTGGCACTAGGTGTCTCCCTAGGGCAGCAATAGGTGCCTGAAATGTAATGGCCTACATTTCGAATAGACACAACCACTAAACTGATCAGGGCAAGGAAATCTCCCTGCCGTGATCAGCTGAGCAGCTATGGATGCACCGGGAAGGGGAAGACCCACCATTTCTGAAGAGGTAGGTCTGCTGGCCTCTGGCCGGCCTTGCTTTTAAAGGTACAGGGATCCAGGTGGACTTTGGGGGATGGGGGCTGGGTTTCAGGGTATGGGAGGTTGGGTGGTGCCAGCAGGATGGAGTGGGCATCCCTCCTACCATGGACAGTGTGGGAGAGGTGTGCCAGCAGAGGGAGTGGGCATCTCTCCTGCCAGGGATTGTTTCACATTTTGCGGCAGAAGGGAGTTGGTATCCCTCCCACCATGAACAGTATGGGGGGTTCAGGAGTTCCCTGCTGCTGCCGCTCAGCTGATTACAGCAGGGAGATTCCCTTGCAACGATCAGCTCAGCAGCAATGCGATTCACTAAACGGCATCTATGATATGGACGCTGGTTAGAGAATAAGGGTGGTTAGGCAGGGCTAACAGACAGACGTGCTTCTATAGGTGGTGCCCATGTGCAATTCTCATAAGCCGCTTAGGCAGCTGCAGAGACCGGACATCATAGTATACAGAATCAAGGGCCTTCAAGTTCAGGGCAATCCACCTTCTTTTATTGAAAGACCCAGCATGGGTCATGTTTCAGCATAACCGCCTACATCAGGAGTTAATAAGTGTAATTCTTTTATGCTCAAATTGCAAACCATAAACTTTCAATTAGGGATTCAACCAAATGTAAAGTTTCAAATCTTCACTTGAAACAGGAAACGTGCAACATCAAGCAAATGCCAACATCTGAAGTGATGCCAAAAGTAAATATATGCACATGCCATAGGGAATGGGGAGGAGAGAAAAGATACAGTGATAGCTGGTTGAGATGAGGACAAAGATTGAGGTATTAAATGCAGGAGAAAACTTTAGGGGCAGAAAGAATATGGATCACGTTGAGATTTAGAGGGAGTAGTAACAGAACAAGTGGGGGTGGAACTGTACATAACAACCGGAGATAATGATGAGAGAGTTTTATTATAATAATCAAAAACAGTCTATGTTGCTATGAAGAGTCTACATTGCAATATTAGATCAGACTCGATCAGACCTGATCGAAAGCCTACTTCAGGGGTACATGAGTCATCCAATAAGTGGTGATCGTAGGGTATCAACAGAGAATAACGATTAAAAGTGGCTACAGGAACCAAAAAGCTCTGTTTAGCTGTTAAAGCACTGTGGAAACACCTTATATGTACTCGTCACAGGCAGACACAGTCCTGGTGCAACATGATTTAGAGGGAGACAGAACTGTCGTTGGAGTGAGAGAGAGAACTGAGGACGCTGGATTCTGAGAAAGGAAAATACAGGATGGGAGTTCAGGACTTATGAAGGAGGAATTCTACACAAAGCACTACGAATCCATGTTGCTGAATTTTAAAATATTGAGCACTGAATTTTTAAAGATTTTGGGCAGAATTTTCAAATTTTTTTGGGTGCACAATTCTTCCAGAAGTAGACCCTGGTTTCCCCGGTTTGCAGCTTGCTAATCTAACTTCTAAACTACCCCTTCACTCCTATTAGGGCTTTGGCTACAGCTTTAAGAGTCTGTCACAATTAGATTGTAAGCTTTTTTGATCAGGGACCGTCTCTTGGGTGTTTCATGTACAGCGCTGGGTACTAAGGTGTGCTATGCATTTTAGTGCACGCTAAATATTAGCACGCACTGAACGCTAATGCACTCGCGGACTTATAATGGGTGCATTAGTCAAAAGGAGCCCTTAGTAAGTGAGAAAAAGAAGCTGTTGGACTATCAATAGTGTAATTACATAAGTTTCTCAGTGAATGTGAAAATCCTCCTTGGGGCTGATTTGGATCTTGGTCTATGGTGAAAAACTCATAGTACACTATGGGCTCCTTTTACTAAAGTGCGCTACGTGTTTTAGCATGCGCTAAATGCTAAGGCACCCATAGACTTATAATGGATGTGTTAGCGTTTAGTGTGCACTGAAATGCAAAGCGCACCTTAGTAAAAGGAGCCCTATGTTCCAATAATTATTGACCCCTTCTTTCTTCTATTGTACAAATATGCATTGATCCCCCCCCCTGCATTGTTATGCAGTAAGACAAAGGACACTATCATTATTTAATAAGATTAGTCAAGGCCGGCAATAATACAACATGATGCCCTTGGTCTAAATGAAGTCAGACTTTCAGGGAAGCAGAGGTAGTAATTCCCGTTTCGTAGCTTTTCTTTAAATATTAGTTGTCATATTTCCATATGGACATATTGCATGAAGGGGAAAAAAATGTAAAGCCTGAGAAATGACTCTCATTCTAACGAGTTCTTTTCCACTTATTACAACATCATTGGGGATGGCACAATTCATGTCAAAGATAGGTGCTGGCAATGTAGGCCTGGAAAACCCTGGCCTACATTTCTGGCACCTATCTTTGCTGGCAACTATCTTTGCCGGGAATCCCAACAATTGGTAGGAAGAAAATTGATAGGCCAACAATTGGTAGAACCTTCCTACCAATTTTCATCCTACCAATTGTTCTACCTAATTGTCCTACATTTACCAATTGTTCTACCTGATTAGAAATGTCAAAATTAAAAATCTAAATAGTCCACAGGTTGCTATCAGCTAATAACACTGGGAGGGGGAAGGACAATCATTTTGAAGGGAAGTGGGAGGTGCATCTTTCCTGCTGATATTTCATCCAAAAGTACAGGACGATATGGAGAGCTGTGTAGGGATGTCAGAGAGTATTGAGGCATGTCATGAGCACTGGGAGGGGCCTAAGGTCTTGGGATGCACGGGGAGGGCACTAAGGCCCTGAGCCAAACAGGACCTTAGGTCCCTCCCAGCGCATCCCAAGATACAAAATACAGGGGGATGTGGAGGGGTGTGTGGGGTGTCAGAGGAGTGTGTGGAGGGGTGTTGTGCTCGGTGGGAGGGGTCTTATTTTGGAGGGGGCTTGAGGTATCAGTGAGAGGGAGGGAGGAATAAAGGAATCGGGGATCTCCCTGCTAGTTCAGCTGATTACAGCAGCAGGATTCTCTAACCATCAGTGTCACGTGATTGATAAGCAATCGGCGGCTGCTTTTAAGGTGGCCACTGACATCAGCACCAGTTAGAGAATCATGTCTCCGACAAAGGGGTCCATGACAATTGGTAGGATATTTCTACTAATTGTTGTCTTACAAATTGTCTTCCTACCAATTGTCCTACCCTGTCAGAAATGTCAAAATTTTAAATCTAAATAATCCACAACTTGCCATCAGCTGATCACAGCAGGTGAATCCTTGTTCAGCTGAGTTAGCAGGACTCACCAAAACCACAGCTTAGGGGAGTCCTGCTGACTCAGCTGATTGGGGATTCCCCTGCCACGATCAGTTAAACCAGCAGGGAGATCCCTGATTCCTCTCTCCCACCCTCCCACCCACCCACTGATCCCCCAACCCCCTCCAAAATGAATCCCTTCCTGTAGAGCCTGACACCCCAACCCCCCCCCCCCCCAGCAGACGAAGGACCACCAAAAAGTTCTTAGCCCAACCAAGAAAAGAATGATGTGGAGCCATGAAACGTACAAGTTATTCCAAACTTTTCTTGACACTTTTTGTTTCAATGATATTAAATGAGATGAAAAGTGTCAAGAAAAGTGTGGAATAACTTGTAAGCTTCGTGGCTCCACATCATTTTCTTATTTGTGCTGAGAAATTTTCAGCGACCCCTCATATATATTTATTTATTCATTCATTCACCCCCCTCCCCTCCCTTTTACTAAACTATGATAGCGGTTATTAGTGCAGGGAGTCACGCTGAATACTCCGCACAGCTCCCAATACTCATAGAGTTACTGTGAGTATTGGGAGCAGTGGGAAGCATTCAGCGCAGCTCCCTGCACTAATAACCACTATCGCAGTTTAATAAAAGAGGGGTCAGTTAGTTTTCTATACTGTTCTCCCAAGTGAGCTCAGAATGGTTTACATAAATTTGTTCAGGTGTGCAAGCATTTTCCCCTCTCTGTCCCAGAGGGCTCACTATCTATCTATCTTTCTATTGTATTTATATATAAAAAACAGCACCCAATACATATATATGCATAACTGTGAATTATTAGCACTTCTGATACCTAAAAGTGCTACTATTCTATATCATACATGCGCGCTAAACTAAACCTTAATTTTATATACCGCATCCTCTCCATAATTATAGAGCTCGGCACGGTTTACAAGAAGGAACAGCATAATGGGGTTGGAGGTTGAGTATAGGGGGAGAAGAGAGCATTTTTGTGAATAGCCTAGTTTTCAGGTGCTTTCAGAATAGTTGGAAGAAGCCCAGATTCTGAAGTGGGGCAGTAAGATTATTCCAAAGCCCTGTGATTCTGAAGAGGAGAGATTTCCCCAATTTTCCCGCATAGAATATACCTTTTAGTGAGGGGAAGGATAGTTTAAGTTTTTGGGTGGACCTGGTGGTATCAGGACTCAAGGAGTTCTAAGATAGAGGAATTAGGGAAGGGAGGATGCCTTGTAGGATCTTAAAAGCTAGGCAGGCGCATTTAAAATGAACTCTGGAAATTACTGGAAGCCAGTGAAGTTTGGACAGAAGTTGGGAAACATGATCAAATTTGCTTTTTGTGAAGATTAGCTTGTTCTGAATTAGCTGAAGTCTTTGAAGACTTTTTTTAGTTAGACGTAGATAGATGGAATTACAGTAGTCTAGTCTGAAGAGGATGATAGATTGAACATGGATGGCAAAATGTTGTGGTGGAAAGCAGGATCTCACTTTCCTCAGCATGTGGAGGTTAAAGAAGCATGATTTTAACAAGGAGTTGAGATGGTCATTGAATGAAAGAGAAGAGTCGATAATGATGCCTAGAACTTTGCTTGAGAACTCAAGCTGCAGTGTGGCGCCAGAAGGCAATGTTCTAATTTTGGGCCGAGCCAGAGTAGTTTCGTTTTGGACTCATTCAGTTTCATTTGTACTGAGAGGGACCAGAATTGGAGTTTCGTTATGCATGCTGTTATGTTCTCAGAGAGGTTGGTAAGGTTCAAGTCTGTCTCGAGGAGGATAAGAATGTCATCAGCATATGTATAGAATGTTTCAAGGGAAGATGGATGGAGGAGTTTCAGGGAGAAGCCGCCATGTTTTCAAACCCGGAGCTTCAATAAAAGATTAACCACTTATACATCCTGAGGCAGCTTTTATGAAGCGAAACACTGGCCATCGTCGATGTGTGGTATATTTGTTCCTGCTACAATGAGCATTGCTCCAGCGTGATTAATTAAGCATTAGTTGCTGGGTGTTCCTTAATCTCCCGGTATATTGTAGGCTATTTGAGGATTTCATTGCATTGCATAAGGCTTCTGCTTAGTGAAATATTATGCGAGGAGGTTTTTTATGCCAGTGATTATATCTACCCCGACTAAACCTCCTATTTATCTGCAACTTTAACAAGTTGTTTGGATGGAGGAGAGGATATGAAGCTTTTTCCTACCTCACGATAATTTTCACAGCAATGACCCTTAAAGCAGATGCTTGATAATCCCCATTTGCCCCAATTCCAGGGATTCAAGGTACATCTGCGAACAGCTCTGTAGGTTTCACACGGTTTTTGTGTCTGCTGTGCTGCAAACATTTTGAGAGTGTGGTTTGATATTGTTATTTTTCTCATATAGGCTTGTGTGTGTTGGGGAGTTTCAGGGAAGACATATAGATGTTGAAGTGAACAGGGGATAGGGGTGATCCCTGCGGGACTCCACAAATCGGTTTCCAAGGAGCGGATGTGATAAGAACATAAGAACATAAGAAGTTGCCTCCGCTGAGGCAGACCATAGGTCCATCCTGCCCAGCGGTCCGCTCCCGCGGCGGCCCATCAGGCCCATTGCCTGAGTAGTGGTCTATACCTATCTATACCCTTCAATCCCTTTTTCTTCTAGGAATCTATCCAAACTTTCTTTGAAACCATTTAATGTTTTCTTGTCTACAACAGCCTCTGGAAGCACGTTCCATGTATCCACCACCCTCTGAGTGAAAAAGAACTTCCTAGCGTTTGTTCTAAACCTGTCCCCTTTCAATTTCTCCGAGTGCCCCCTTGTACTTGTGGTGGTCCTTAATTTGAAAAATCTGTCCCTGTCTACTTTTTCTATGCCCTTCAGGATCTTGAAGGTTTCTATCATGTCTCCTCTAAGTCTCCGCTTTTCCAGTGAGAAAAGTCCCAACTGCTTCAACCTGTCGGTATATGGGAGATTTTCCATTCCCTTTATCAGTTTAGTTGCTCTTCTCTGTACTCCCTCAAGTACTGCCATGTCCTTCTTGAGGTACGGCGACCAGTACTGGACACAGTACTCCAGATGCGGCCGCACCATTGCACGATACAGCAGCATGATGACTTCCTTCGTCCTGGTCGTAATACCCTTCTTAATGATACCCAACATTCTGTTAGCTTTCTTTGAGGCTGTAGCGCACTGCGCTGATGCCTTCAGTGTTGCGTCTACCATCACTCCCAGGTCTCTCTCCAGGTTACTGACCCCTAGCGGTGTTCCCCCCATTCTGTATGTGAACATCGGGTTCTTTTTCCCCACGTGCATGACCTTGCATTTCCCTATGTTGAAGCTCATTTGCCATTTTTCGGCCCACTTTTCCAGCTGCGTTAGATCCTTTTGGAGATTTTCGCAGTCTCCCCTGGTTTGAGCCCTGCTGTATAGTTTGGTGTCATCTGCAAATTTAATAACCTCACACTTGGTTCCCGCCTCTAGGTCGTTTATGTAGATATTGAACAGGAGCGGTCCCAGCACCGACCCCTGCGGAACTCCGCTCGTGACCCCTTTCCAGTCTGAGTAATGGCCCTTTACGCCAACCCTCTGTTCCCTGTTCGCCAGCCAGTTTTTGATCCATTTGTGTTGACAGTGTAGGAGCAAGATCGTAAGAAATTCGAGAACCACTCTAAAACTGTGGAGTCGAAAAGTTGATAAATTAGAATATCATGGTGGACGACATCAAAAGCTGCAGAGAGATCGAATTGTAATAGGACAGCAAACTTATTACGAGAATGAAGTTGTTGCACCTTTGAAATTAATGAGATCAGTAGGGATTCGGTGCTGAAGTTTGATCTGAAGCCGTATTGGTAAGGTAAGAGAATGGAGAATCTCTCTAGGTAAGATGAGAGCTGGGTAGATATGATGGCCTCTAGCATTTTAGTCAGGAGAGGGATATTTGCTATGGGATGGTAGTTAGATGGTGAGGAAGGGTCAAGATCAACTTTTTTCAGTAATGGGGTCAAGGCAATATGTCCCATTTCTGCAGAGAATAGGCCCGATAGTAGAGCAAAGTTTATAATTCTGGTGAGGGATGAGATGGCCTGTGTGGGAATATTCTCATATAAGGGAATGGATCCAGGGTACATTTGCAGGATTTCAGTTTCAGACAGAGTTTAGAGATCTGGGATTTGGATACGAGTTCAAAGGTAGTCCAGGATCTGTTTGCTGGGATAGGGTTAGAGTCGCTGAGAGCCAGAGAATTGTAGGAAACTGCTGGTGGGAAGGAGCTCCTTATGGTAGTAATCTTTTTGTTAAAGAATTTTGCTAAGGTGTCTGCTGATGGGGTGGAGGGGGGAATGATGGAATTGTTTTTAGAGGTTAGGGTTAAACAGTGTACTACTCTGGTTGTTGGATCTGGAGATTTTATCACCATAGAAGTTCTTCCTTGATTTTTTTAGTACTGTGTTGTAGAACTTGATATTGACCCTCTAGGACTGTCTGAAGGGAATTTAGATTTTTTTTTCCATTTACACTCCAGTGCTCGACATTTCTGCTTCAGTACTCTGTGGTATGGGAGATACCAAGGGGCCTTACGGGAATAGGAGATAGATTTAATAGATAAAGGGGTAAGAGCACAATAGATAGTCTCAGAGAGGTTTACCCAGTTGTGCCTGTTGGATTCTGGTTCAACAGGCTTAGGACAGGAGGGAAGCTGGTTGAGAAATTGAGCCAAGAACAGTTTGCTCGTAATTTTTTTGCGGAAGGTAATAGAATTTGTGGCACGGGGTGGAGATCCAAGGTGAGACATGAAAATGGGGAGGCAGAAAGAACCTAAAAAGTGATAGGACCAGGGGACATGTTCCCAACGAGCATCTTCGGTAGAAGTTTTGTGCTCGATCAGGTCAAGGAAGCTGATGATGTCTAGTGTATGCCCCTTTTCATGGGTTGGAGAGGGCACAGGAGAGGGGAAACCTAGAGAAGTGAGGAAGTTGTGGGTTGATTCTATAAAGGGTGTCTAAATCATCCAGAGCCTAAAAAACTGTCATCAGCTGTATGTCAATCACACTTTGGTGCTGTTTAAAGAATAGCAGTTAGCGGCACCTATGTAAAACCTTAGGCAACTAAAATGTAGGTGAGGGTTTTAAAGGCCTACATTTCAGATGCCTAAATTTTTGCAGAATCATGCTCAGCAGTGCCTAAGTCATGCTCCACTCATAGAAACGTCCTCTTAGGCATTAGGCGCTGCTAAGCGCAATGAGATAGACACCTATATTTTATAGAATCAGATAGGTGTCTGACACATAAATATTTTTTAGCAATTATTGAGCTTATTAACGGTATTTTGCCAATTAATTCCCCCTCCCTTTTACTAAACAGTGATAGGGGTTATTAATGCAGGGAGCTGCACTGAATGCTCTGCACTGCTCCCGACACTCACAGAGTTCCTATGATCATTGGGATCAACGCAGAGCATTCAACGTAGCTCCCTGTAATAATAACTGCTATTGCGGTTTAGTAAAAGGGGAGGGGGTAAATTAGGCACCTAAGAGTACCCTATCTTTAGGCACTCTTTAGGCACTCTTTAGGCACTCAGCCCCATAGTGCCCCTTAGAATTGGCCTTTAGGGATCTGCCTAGTTTGCTTAAGGAAAACACCAACACTAGGGAAGAAAATTTCATTACAAGGGAATCAGGCTACAAAAAGCACGCCAGTGAGTGGCTTCAATAATAATAATAATAATAATAATAATTTATTCTTATAAACCGCCAAATCCTCATTTCAAGGCAGTTTACAATGAAAGAAGAGCTGGGCATACAGCAAATTACAAGACAAGTATCAAATGTTCCTTAAGAAAATGCAAATTACAATTAGATCATAATATGTCTAAAAGACAATTCGAAGAGAGGAAGAACTAGGCATACCATAAATAGGAATCATAAATATCAGGTATTTCTTAAAAAATAAGGAAGTGCAATTAATTCAGAAATTTTTCAGAGGGGCATAATCAAAAGAAATGTCTAAGTCCGTTTTGGTCTAAGTCACAAGGCATCCAAAGTTGGACACGGGAAAACATCTATTTTCAAAAAATACGTCCAGCATATTTTTTTTCCGAAAATTGTTCAACTATGCGTCCAGTCGTCTGATCGTCCAGACCACTAAGTCATCCATCATTATACCCCGTATTTGACCAAAAATTCATCCAGCTCAAAAATGCTTAGAAAAAGACCTTTTGGGCATGGGAGGAGCCAGAAAAGTAATAATAATAATAATAATTTATTTCTTATATACCGCCAAAGCCGTAGAAGTTCGAGGCGGTTTACAATAAAGAAGGGCTGGACAAACAGCGAAAATTGGTACAATCAGCGAAAGAAGAAACAATTAAGAGGGCTGGACAATCAGTGCATAAGGGACAGGGTACAGGTACAATATAATATAAGAAGGACTGGACAATCAGCGAAAATTGGTACAATCAGCGAATGGAGATACAATTAAAGGGAAGCAGGATACAGATACAATGTAATATAAAGGGCCATATGTAAAGGAGAGAGGGAACGGGGGGAGGTTAGGGATCTTGGGAACAAGAGGACGGGCAAAGGGGATTTAGGTAATAAATCGGTTAAATAGGTAGGATGAGGAGTGCGAGATAATGTTGCCCAGCCAATCGTTTAGTTAACCTGCTTGGAAGGCAAGAGTTCTATTCAGGAATCTTTTGTAATGGCAGCCCTTTAGAGATGGGTGGCTGAACAGATGGGTTTTGCTTGTGAGTCTGGAAGGGTGGTCTAAGATAAAATGGGGAACTAAGTATAAGGGGGACGAACCAAGGATGGATTTGAAACAGAAACAGGCAAATTTGAACAGTACTCTTGCTTCCAAGGGTAGCCAGTGGAGTTTTTGGTAGTAGGGGGTTATGTGTTCCCATTTTTTTAGCTCATATATCAGACGTATTGCCGAATTTTGGATGATTCAGAGTCTTTGAATGTTTTTTTTGAAAGACCCCAGATAGATGATATTACAGTAGTTGAATAAGCTTACAATGGAGGATTGCACCAGTAGGCGGAATGAGGTAGCATCGAAGTATTTTTGGATGGTTCTTAATTTCCATAAGGTGGAGAAGCCTTTCCTGACCAGTAGGTCGGTGTGTGCATCAAGGGTAAGGTTGCGGTCAAGGGTCACTCCCAGAATTTGTGATAGGAGAGACTTGACCATTTAAGGAGATTGATGAATCTTTGATTTTGTCATTCGGACTCGCCAGGAAGACTTTGGTTTTATCTGTATTGAGTTTCAATTTGAAATCAGTCATCCATAGTTCAATTTGCTTTAAGATAGATGCCAGGTGATTTTTTGTCTCGGGAGTTAGGTAAGTTAGGGGAAAGACTATGGTGATGTCATCAGCGTAGATGTAGAATTTGATTTTCAAACTTTGCAATAGGTTCGCTAGAGCAGCCAGGTATATGTTGAATAGTGTGGGGGACAATGGGGAGCCCTGTGGAACTCCACATGCGTTTACCCAGCTAAAGGATAGAGTATTGTCACTGAAAACTTGGTATGATCGTTTACTTAGAAAATCCTGAAACTATTTAACACGTTACCTGAGAGGCCGATTGACTCCAAACAGTCCAAAAGAATGGCATGATCAAATAAGTCGAAGGCACTACTGAGATCAAGTTGCAGGACTAGAGCACTTGTGCCCTGACTAAACAGGCTATGGAGGGAGTCTAGCAGGGAAGCAATATCAGTTTCAGTGCTGTGACCGGAACGAAAACTTGACTGATTATCATTTATAATGTTGAATTTGTCCAGGTAGGTTACTAAATCTTGGTTGACCAGACCTTCCAGCAACTTTGTAAAGAGGGGAATGTTCGCAATGGGTCTGTAATTAGATGTCAGGTTGATGGATTCTTTGGGGGTTTTTTTTACAATCGGAGTGATTAGGATCTGGCCTAGGTCCTCCGGGAAGGTGCCGGACTGTAGAAGGGAGGAGATCCAAATGTGTAGCTTGGCTTTGAAGGTGACTGGGGCAACTTTCATAACATTTGGTGGGCAACAGTCTAGTTTGCAGTGGGAATTGGCGTATCTTGAGTAAAACTTGCAGAATTGTTGCCAGGTGGGGATGGTAAAATTGTTCCAGAATAGATCAGCCCTGGGTTCGTCAAAGAGCTGAGCAACTGGGTAATTCAGATGGTTGTTTGAGACAGCCGAAAGTGTGGATCTCAGTTTGGAGATTTTGCGGTTGAAAAATTCGGCCAGGGTATTGGCTTGTGATGGGGAGTCTAAGGTAAGTAAGGGACTAGACACCCAGACGTGACAACAGAGTAGTGGGGTACCTTACAGGGCACTGCTGTGAACATCACAAAAAGGGTGCCACATTAATATCCCACAACAGCTCCCTTATAGCTCATGGTGAGCCCCCCAAAATACTCCCAGAACCTACTAGACCCACCTATCTACTTCCCCAATAGACCTTATGGCTGCAGGAGCCACTTATATGGCAGTACAAAAGGGTTTTGGGGGCTGCACATGTTTCTCCATGAATGTAGTGATTAGAGTGACTTATGGGCCTGGGTCCTCCTCTCCATGGGACTAATACACCCCCAAGATCACTTAAGCCACCTCTGTGCAGCTCTACTAGGCTTTCCTATGCCAGGCTAGGTGCTGATGTTCTGGAGGTAGATATGCAAAGTTGTTATTATGTTTTTTATGGTATTGGGGGTGGGGGGTCAGTGATCACTGGGGCAGTGTGTGGGGGTCTGTACTTTGTGTCTGTAGTGCTTATCTGGTCACTTTGAATACCTTCTTGTGACTTAGACCTGGTTTTAGATGGCCTAAGTCACAACGCCCATGTTCCGTCTTGGCAGTGTTGTAAAACTTTTGGTTATACATGCAGTACGACAAAGACTAGTTCAGCCCACATCACATCCAAATCCCACTTTTGACACTCCTCCTGAAACGCCCCTTTTAGCTCTGTTCGTTCAGCAGCACTATGAAGGCCTAGGTCGTTTTTACATACGTCTAAAATCCGTTTTGTTTATTGGCACTTGGACGACTTTTGTTACTGATCGTCCAAGTGCCAATTTAGGCCAGTTTTTAGACGTTTTTCTGTTTCGATTATGAGCCCCTTAAGTTTTAAGAATTTTTTGAAATAAATAATAAGATTGAGTTTGGGGACGACAAAAAGAAAGAAAGATTTTGTGGGGAGGATTTGAGCAAGTGTGTCTAAAAAGTAAAGAATATGAAGAAATGATAGATACAGCGAAATACATACACAAACTACCTGGTGAGTTATTTGAGAAAGAATAGGAAGTCAATTGTATTATTATTTATTTGGATTTATTAATCGCCTTTTCATGAAGAGATTTACCTGAAGTGGTTTACAATACATTGAACAGTAATTGTGTACTCTTTAACTCTTTAAGTGGGGAGTGTGTGGTGCAGTGGTTAAAACTACAGCCTCAGCACCCTGAGGTTGTGGGTTCAAACCCACGCTATTCCTTGTGATCCTGGGCAAGTCACTTAATCCCCCTATTGCCCCAGGTACATTAGATAGATTGTGAGCCTGCCGGGACAGACAGGGAAAAAATGTTTGAGTACCTGAATAAATTCATGTAAACCGTTCTGAGCTCCCCTGGGAGAATGGTATAGAAAAGTGAATAAATAAATTAAAAAATTATATATTTTCCCTTTCTGTCCTGGCAGGTTCACAATCTAACTGTGGTATCTGGGGCAATGGAGGGTTAAATGACTTGCCCAGAATCACAGGCAGCAATCTAGGATCAAACTTACAACTAGAGAATGACACGGGGACAAATTTTTCCTTATCCTCGTGGGAACTCATTTTCCTGTCCCCGCGAGTTCTTTTCCTGTCCCTGCCCCATTTCTGCAAACTTCGTCCTCGTCTGCACAAACCTCAAACACTTTAAAATCATAAGTGTTCGAAGCTTGTGCAGTTAAAGCAGAGCTTACAGGAACGGGGCAGGAACAGGGACAGCGACAAAACTCACAGAGACGGGACGGGGAAATTGAGTTCCTGCGGGGACGGGGACAAATTTGTTCCCGTCTACTTACAACTTCAGGGCACTGAGGCAGCAGCTCTAACCACAAGGCTGGATAATTCTAGTGTGAGGAGATGACCGAAAATAAAATCATGGCAAAGAAAGTAGGATCAGAATGTCTAGAGCAGTGGTCTTCCCTAATTTATAAGTCAGAGCCACTATGGATCCAAACGAACTAAAAGAGAGCCACCAAATATCTTCCCATGAGGAGCCACAGCACTGCTTATTAGTATATGTCAGAGGTAGGCAATTCCGGTCCTCGAAAGACACAGGCAGGTCAGGTTTTCAGGATATCCATAATAAATATGCATGAGATAGATTTGAATCTCAAGGAGGCTACCTCCTGTAAACCGTGTCGAGCTCTATCTTTATGGAGATGATGCGGTATACAAACTTGGCACTGATTAAGTTTATTAAGCAATTAAGGCCCTCTTTTATCAAGCAGCGGTAGAGCATTTTAGTGCTGGTGGATGAGGTAAAGGCTCTGCCGCTCTAGGAATTGAATGGGCATTAGTGCCTTTTCCCTGCTGGCCAGTGCTAAAATGCTCTACCGTGGCTTGATTTTTTAAAAAACAATCCTAATTTAGACACCTACATCGACTAGTAACTTGTTTTGTTTTGTTGAAACTTTAATCATAGCCATAAGAATATTATCTCCAGCGTCTGCAGACACAGCACAAGCTAGGGGTTCTTTCTTTCAACTTGCTCTAGTTTTGTGAGGTAAAATGCGCTGGTTCTCTTTTTTTTTCAATTTACCACTTAGTGTAAATAAGGACATTATATTAACGTTACTTTGGCATGGTAGAAAAAGGTAAGTAAGCAGCAAGTGCTGGCAGTTGAATATGCAACATATTGCTTGATGTATATTGTGGTACCTATTGCCCAAATTTGCTTAAATTATGTTGCTAAATAACAAAGTTAGATGACAAAATCTAGGGGTTCCCTTTTTTTCTAATTTGTGTGTGTGTGTGTTTATAAGTGCTACTAAATTTATAGCATGTACTTGAATTAGTACTTTGTGCTTAAACTACATGCTGAGCAATTAAAATGATATTTGAAGCATAAATCCTCCGTGTTAACAACTATCATTATATAATCCAGCCAGAAACAACAGACATAATTTGACTGCTACAAGGCAGTTTCTTAGGCCAGTACTTGAGTTCTCAATAATCATCTGTTTAAAAGTTAAAAACAAAAAGTACCAGCGGTCTAAGCCATCAGTAGTTAGGTAAGTTACAAATATATTATAACTTCATTGTAATGGCACATATGTTTTGGCTAAACTAAATGACCTCATTGGCTGTCAACCCTTGAGTAACTCCCAGCAACTGAGCCTCAAGAAGATGCAAAATCTATGTGGAGAAGCATTAAACAACAAAAAAAAGTCTAAGTCCAATTTGGACGTTTCCCATATAACTTTCAAAATCAAACACACGAACACAGCCATATTCGAAACCAAAACCACTAGAACATCCAATTTTATAGCCCGTTTTTGACTACAGCAATGTCCAACTTAGAAATGTCCAAATGCAGACCACACCCCAGGAGGAAGAGGGGGAACGCAGGATGATGTCCCCCCACCCAAAGAGCCGAAGTCATTTTCCAATGTATCGCAGGAGGAAGAAGATTGGCCCTATACCATGGACGTGGACTTACGACCCCCAAGGAACCCCCAAATAAAGAAGATGGGGATCATCGTAGGTGACTCCATTATACATCACGTGGACAGCCACACCGCAGGAGGATGAGAGGACAGAATCGTCATCTGCCTGCCTGGAGCACGAGTGAAGGATATGGCCAACAGGATCTCCAGGATCATGGACAGCACAGGGGGAGAGGACACTGCTGTGCTTATCCACATGGGAACCAACAACTTGAGCGGGCGAAAGTATGACAGGGAAGAGATGAAGTGCCAGCTCCGCTCACTCAGAAGAAAACTGAAGATCAGGGAGGTGAAGGTGGCCTTCTCCGAGATCCTCCCAGTACCAAGAGCGGCGGAAAGAGACAAGGGGAATTGCAAGCGATCAACACCTGGATAAGACGATGGTGCGAAGAGGAAGGTTTTGACTTTGTGCGCAACTGGACGGCGTTCTGGGGAAAAAGCAAGTACTACAGAAAGGACAGACTACACCTCAACAAGGAAGGAGAAAGAGTATTGGCAGGCAACATGAAGAAGGCCATTGAGAAGGCTTTAAGCTAAAAGACAGGGGAAAGCTGACAGTCGACCACCAGTCAATGGCCCGGGCGACAGGATGCCCGAAGAATGAACCATGGCCAACTACTCAGACACAGAAGGGGGACGACCCCTCACCAAATAAGGGAGACAAGGCAGGAAGGGAGGACTCAGACACTGGAAGGGACGACCACACAGCAAACAAGGGAGACAACGCAGGAGCAGAAAAGGATACCATGAAAGAAACAATAGAGACAGCTAAGCGTAGAAAGTCCAAGAAGGTAACACAAAGAGAACTCAAATGTATGTATACGAATGCTAGAAGTCTGGGAAACAAAATGGGTGAATCAGAGACAATAGCAAGACACGATGAACTGGAAATCATTGGCATAACAGAAACATGGTGGAATGAAGAAAACAAATGGGACACAGTACTACAGGGATACAAACTATAGAGAAGAGATTGAGTAGGGCAGAAAGGTGGAGGTATTGCCCTATATGTTCAAGAGGGAGTAGAATCTGTTGCAGTGGTTACGACGGATAGGAAAGAGAAGCTGGAGTCCCTCTGGATCAAGATTCCTAGTAGCAATGGCGCAGACACAAAAATTGGCCTTTACTATCGACCCCCAGGACAGACGGAGGAAACAAACTCAGAAATGATAGAGGAATTCAAACAAGAATGCAAGACAGGCAATGCAATAATCCTGGGAGACTTCAATTTCCCGGGGATAGACTGGAACCTGGGAACCTCCAACTGCGCCAAGGCATCCAAGTTCCTGGAGGCGCTAGGGGTTTGCTTCCTGGAACAAATGGTAAAAGAGCCGATAAGAGGCAACACCACCTTGGACATTGTCCTAAATGGCCTCGCGGGACCGACAAAATTAGAAGTCACGGTCCCGCTGGGGATGAGTGATCACAACATGATCAACTTTAAACTTGACATCGGGACAGGAAAACGTACCAAAACCTTAACCATGACCTTAAACTTTAAAAGGGTAAATACGAACGCATGAGAGCCATGGTAAAACAACAGCTCAAGAAAAAGATGGACAAAATTGAAACGGTAGATCAGGCATGGTCCCTACTGAAAAATGCTATCGCGGAAGCACACAATCTTTTCATTCCGTGGATTTCCAAAGAAAGGAGAACTAAAAGCAAAAGAGAACCAGCATGGCTTACCAGACAGTTGAAAGAAGCCATAAAATAAAAGAAGGACTCTTAAAAAGTGGAAACGCACAAAAACAATCGAAGCTTGGAACAAACATAAAGATGATCAGAAGAAATGTCACAAGGCAGTGAGGGATGCCAAAAAGGACTATGAGGAGAAAATAGCGCAAGAGGCCAAAAACTTCAAGCCCTTCTTTAGATACGTAAAAGGAAAAACCCCCGCAAAAGAGGCGGTGGGACCGCTGGACGACCAGGGAAGAAAAGGGTACATAAAGGAAGACAAACAGATTGCAGACAGGCTAAATTCCTTCTTCATGTCCGCCTTTACAAAGGAGGACACCGCAACAATACCAGAAGCAGTGGAAGTGTTTAAAGGAGTAATAGAAGACAGCCTCACCACAGTAGAAATGGACCTGGATCGACAAACTACTACCAGATCGACAAACTTAAAAGTGACAAATCCCCTGGACCAGATGGAATTCACCCGAGAGTCCTAAAAGAATTGAAGGTTGAAATCGGAGAGCTATTGCAAAAACTTGCCAACCTAACAATTAAAACTGGGCAGATACCGGATGACTGGAAGATAGCAAATGTCACACCAATTTTCAAAAAAGGATCGAGAGGAGAACCGGGCAACTACAGATCTGTGAGCCTTACGTCTGTCCCTGGAAAGATGGTTGAAGCACTGATTAAAGATAGCATAGTCCGGCACTTGGATACACACGGCCTGATGAAAGCCAGTCAACATGGCTTCAGGAAAGGGAAATCATGTTTAACGAATTTACTTCAGTTTTTTGAGACCGTGAATGAACAAATTGATAGTGGAGAACCGGTGGACATAATATACTTAGACTTCCAGAAAGCTTTCGACAAAGTTCCACACGTAAGTCTTCTCAGGAAACTACAAAGCCATGGAATAGAGGGGGATATACAAAGATGGATAGACAAATGGCTGGAGAACAGAAAACATTGGGATTGGGAGAAAGTGCCTAGTGGTGTACCCCAGGACTCGGTACTTGGGCCAATCTTATCTAATATTTATATCAATGACCTAGAAGAAGGAACATCCAGTGAGATCATCAAGTTTGCAGACGACACAAAGCTATGACGGGCGATCAGATCGCAGAAGGATAGCAAGGAACTCCAGAGCGACTTGTGTCATTTAGAGAAATGGGCGGAAAAATGGCAGATGAAGTTTAATGTGGAGAAATGCAAAGTAATGCATTTAGGCAGAAAAAAAATAAGGAATACGAGTACAGAATGTCAGGTGCAACTCTGGGTAAGAGCAAACAAGAAAAGGATCTGGGTGTACTGATAGATAGGACCCTGAAACCGTCAGCACAATGTGTGGTGGCGGCAAAGAAAGCAAATAGGATGTTGGGCATGATAAAGAATGGAATCACGAGTAGATCGGAGAGGGTCATAATGCTGCTTTATAAAGCAATGGTCAGACCCCACTTGGAATACTGCATCCAACATTGGTCTCCCAACCTAAAGAAAGATATAAAACTGCTGGAGAGGGTGCAGAGACAAGCAACAAAACTAGTAAATGGTATGGAGAAACTGGAATACGAGGATCGACTTAAGAGACTGGGATTGTTCTCCCTTGAGAAAAGGAGACTGCGAGGGGATATGATCGAGACCTTCAAAATACTTAAAGGAATCGACAAAATAGAGCAGAAAAAATTATTTACATTGTCCAATTTGACACGGACAAGAGGACACGGAATGAAGCTAAGAGGGGACAAGTTCAGGACAAATATTAGGAAGTTCTGCTTCACGCAGAGAGTGGTTGACACCTGGAATGCTCTCCCAGAGGAGGTTATTGTGGAATCGACCGTCCTAGGATTCAAAAGCAAACTAGATGCACATCTCCTTACGAGAGGCATAGAAGGATATGACTTAAAATTATGCCAGGTGTACATCTAGCAGGGCCTCCGCGTGTGCGGATTGCAGGACTTGATGGACTAAAGTCTGATCCGGAGATGGTGCTTCTTATGTTCTTATGTAGGAGTGACCACCATTCCAATGGACTGGCCATATAGATATACCATCAAAGTACTGGGACACGGCTGTGAACTTCACTAAAAGGTGCAGGATGTACATCTCACCAGGACCCCCTTATAATTTATGCTGAACCCTCAAAACCTACTATACCCTCCTGTCTACCACCCTTATAGCTCTTATGGTTGCAGATGTCACCTAAATTTATTTATTTGGATTTATTTCCCACCCTATCAGAAAGCTCAAGGCAGGTAACAGAAGATCAAACACAGATTCTGAGAACGAGCTAACAGAAAAATCGGGAAGGTGACAGAATAATAGGGGGACCTAGGTACAATATTAAAGGCTAACAATTTATCATCAAGGAACAATGCACAGATTCTGTAGGCATAGAATCTAGGTACAAGGTGAGGCTAATATGTTATCATGTACAGAGGAGAATCAGGTAGAGCAAAGGCATACATAGTTTAGGGGTGGAGACTCTGCATAGCATAGCATAGCAGGGCATGGACTGAAAAGCATGTTGGAGTAAATAAAGGTGAGATCAAGTAGTAGTGTAGTCTTGTTAATCTGGCAGTTCATATATCTGTTCTTATCGCTTGAGGACTTTATTGTCCTGGTTCCCCATAAATAATTTCAGGCCCAGAGCAGTTAACAGAAGAGGAAGGTCTTTACTGCCTTTCAGAAAGTCATCAGGGAGTCCAGGGATTTGAGTTGTTTGGGCAAATGATTCCAAAGCTTAAGGATGAAGTGGCTGTTGGAGCATTTATGGGCAGTTTCCAGTTGAACGGCTCTTCCTGGGGGAATGCAGTCATTTCTCTGTTTCAGAGAGGAAGGAGCAGTTGAACAGATACGTAGTATGGTGCTTTGTGGTGGAGGATTTTATGGGCTAATATGAGGCCCTTGCAGGCATAACACTTGTTGATAGGTAGCCAGTATATTGCGCATAGTGCATGTGAGACAGGGTCGTGGAAACTGAGATTTTTTAGGAGGCAGATCGCCACATTCTGTACTCATTGTAAATGGTTCAGGTTTTTGCAGGGCTCATTTGGCTTCTACCTGTGATAGTGCTCTTTCTTCGGTTGGCTCCAGCATTGTAAAAGGGGACAGATTTACAAGCAATTTGAGGAAATACTTCTTCACGGAAAGAGTGATGAATTCATGGAAAAGTCTCCTGGTGGAGGTGATGAAGACAAAAACTGTATCTGAATCAAGAACACTGGAGACAAGTACATAGGATCGCTAAGGGAGTAGATGGCTTAGATGGGTCATGTGGACTTTATCTGTCTTCATTTTTCTCTGTTTCTTGGTTTCTGTAAGAGCATACTTCAGAGATGATCAAAGATTATAAATATTTAAACTTCTGATGCTGTTTACTTTCTCTTTACTTTGTTTTTATGGGGGTTTGGGGATGGGGGTTCATTGGGGGGTCTGGCAGGAGGGATTTGGCACCCTCCTGCCGGTGACCTTCAGAAAAGGGTGGGTGGCCATTGGGCAGGAGGAGTTGGCACCCTCCTGCCACAATCATCAGGGGGTTTAGGTGGGAGGCCTGCCATGATCTTTGGGGAGGGGGTGGGGGGCCTACCGGCAGGAAGGGTTGAGCACCCTCCTGCCGGCGATCATCATGGTAGGTGGGGGTCTTTAGGCAGGAGGGATTGGGCATCCCTCCTACCTCATTCATTTAGAGAGAGACTGGCAGATGTGGCCGCTATACTAATCGCACAAGGGAGATCCCTTGCCGTGATTAAATATAGCGGCCACATCTACTTACAATGTAGGCCAGAATTTTTCTGGCCTACATTGTAAGCATCTCCTGCTCTACCAGGGAGACGTGTAGGGCCGCCGCGGTAGCCTTAGGTGAACCTAGGCGGCCCTATGCATCTCCCTAGGCAAGCATAGACAGGCTTGTGGGCCTCCCTAGGCTTCCGGAGGTGCCTTCAATATAGGCGGCCTGCTAGGGAGCATTTTTTTTTTTAAATGTGCATCCCGATTGGCTGAATAGACAGCTGTAGGACACCTACAGCTGACTACAATCAAGACACAGTTTACAGAATTCGGGCCTAGGAGCTAGACCTGTTTAAAAAATGAATAAGGGTCAAACAGGTGCCCAAATTGACCAGATGACCACTGGAGAGATTAAGGCATGACCTCCCTTTACTCCCCAAGTGGTCATGACCCCCTTCCCACCACCCAAAGATGTGAAAAAAAACCTAGTACATTCCAGCCTGTTTTACAGCTTCAGATGGTCACACAGACAGCTGAGCAGAGCAGAATAGAACTGAGCTGAGGCGCACTCTAGGGGGTACTGCAGTGAATGACACATTTAAATGTCCCAGGTACACATGTCACTATAACCTTCTTATATTGTATACTGAGCCCTCCAAAACCTACTGTACCTACATAAAGATGACACCTGCAGGCATAAGGGCTATTGTTACTGTACTCACCTGTACACCATAACTTTTGGGTGGGTTTTTGAGGGCTCACCTTACAATATAAGCAGGTTATAGTGACATGTTCCTGAGACTTTTAAATGCAATATCAACTGCAGTACCCCCGAGAGTGCCCCTCTATTCTGCTCAAATGTCTGTGTGGTCAGTTTGATAAGAATGCTGGCTGCTTGGACATCTCAATAGTTTGTTTTTGTGCGTTTTTCATTTGGACATCTTTGTATTTGAAAATAGTCAAAAAAGACAGACGTATTAAGGGCCAAAACGTCTTGATAGGTTATTTAAAAAAAAGAAAAGAAAAGATAGAAGTTTTGATGTTTTGAAATGGACATTTTCTCTGTTAGATTTCTGGACGTCTTTCCCAAAACATCCAAACTCAGACTTAGGGCTCCTTTTACTAAGGTGCGCTAGCGTTTTTAGCGCATGCAGAAAATTACTGCACATTACGCTTCTAGAACTAACGCCAGCTCAATGCTGCCGTTAAGGTCTAGCGCGCGCAGCAATGTAACGCACGCTATTCCGCGCATTAAAGCCCTAACGCAGCTTAGTAAAAGGAGCCCTTAGATGTACTCTCTTCTCTCTCCCCTCTATAGCGATTAACTTGTTCTATTGATCACTCTCTCCTTAAAAATGGATTTCCTGTCCTATTAACCCTCTTTCTTCCTCCCCTCTTAAAGTCAATCAATTTGTACCTTTGCTTAATCTTTGTAAACCGCATAGAACTTCACGGTATTGCGGTATATAAGCTATTATTATTATTATTATTATTACTGTCGAAAATGTACCTCCATGTGTCTATATAAAATAGGCTAAGAAAAAGTTGCCCTCCTGTCCTAACCTAGGTGCTCCATTATATGTAAGTATGCTTCCAAAAATCATACTTTGCAGCACTCTGTATAACAACTTACTTGCCCTCATGTAGTGTTAATTGCATGCGAAGCTGAAATTCAAGCCTAATGCATTTATTACTTTATTTATTAAGATTTATTAATCTCCTTTATTCATCCAAGGCAGTATATTGCAGGTGTAGCTTAGCACGGGCAACTTATAGTAACAGAATAATTAAAAGTAAAATGATTAAATGTAAATGAACCTTTAATAGTAACAGTACACATTTTTCATCTAATCACTTTTTAAAATTGAGCACTTTCTTTTATTCAGGATTCTGTACTGAAGAAAATACAGTTGCTCTGAACAAATCATTCATTAAAGAGCCCTTACTAATACCATCACCCCACCCCCATTTCTTCTGCCAGCTTAGTTTCCATCACCATGATAGTATGAAGTAGTCAGATTCAATAAATATAGACAATAATTTTTGTTAATAAAACTGTACACCCTTCTCTTGTATTTTTTTTCCCCCTGCGGTTCAAATTTTTGGCATTTCAGAACTAATAGGAACAATTTTCTCTTCAATAAAATATTCTTCTGGAACATCTTCCATTTCTATTTCTATCTCATTTTCACCTTGTTCATCCTGTTCTCTCACCCTAGGATTGTCTTCAGAGCTGCAGCTTCATTGATCTCCAGTCAGGCTCTTTGTTCCTCGGTATTTTCTGAATGTTTTCTGGGATTGCTTTTTCATTATCATTTAACTCTACTACCTTATCTTCCTCTGCTTCTTCATGACCAAAAACACAGCGTACAGCTATATTTGATTCCTATATACCAATTCACATATTGTACAGCATAATCTGGAAGTGAGTGTGGCATAGTGGTTAGAGTTACAGGCTTGGCACCCTGAGGTTGTGGGTTCAAACACCACTTTGCTTCTTGTGTCCCTGGGCAAGTCACTTAATCCTCCACTGCCCCTGCTACGTTAGATAAATTGTGAGCCCACCGGGACAGATAGGAAAAATGCTTGGAATACTTTGAGTGTGGTTGTAAAACTACAAAATCACAGTGTACACGTCCCTAACCTAAAATTACAGTTGTGAAGTTCAGTAACAGTCCATATGGATTTAGTTCCCTCATATCCTGTTTTCATATTCCCCCTGAAAAGTGTAAAAATGTGAGGCAATATACAAAAGTGTTTGAATTACAGAGAGCAATCCTGGATATTTAAATTAAAAGCGGTGGAACCCTGCAGATTATATAAAGAGATTGAGTGGGTGAAGCTTATCTAAGCCAGGATGAGATCATTGGAAGGGATTCCCATGTGACCAAGACATTTTGAAAATTACATTACATTACATTAGGGATTTCTATTCCGCCTGTGCCTTGCGGTTCTAGGCGGAATACAATATAGAAATATCTGGGATATTCCAGTAGAGTTACATTTCAGGATAAGAGTAAGTTACAGGAACAGTAATGAGTTATGATACTACAATTTCACAGAAGATAATACTTGTTACAGAAGATAATACATATAACGGAAGATAATGCATTTAACAGAGGTAATACATGTTAACTCGATCGGTTGAATCGGGTGTAGTGTAGCAGAATTACAGTACATTCTAGATCGCAGATAAAAAGATAATATAGGTGGGTATTTCTGAAGTCGTTGATTGAGAGGTCATTGGGTGGTGGTTAGAGTGATGGGAGATATTTTTTGAACAGTAATGTTTTTTTTTTTTTTAAAAACCACCGTGGCCATTTTGGTATTAGAGCATGTTAGTGAGGTAAATGATAGAAGTAACACAGAGGTATGTGTAGGATTTATTCATAAGCTTTAAGTATTTCCTAATTCCTATGTGATTTTAGATCACTAACACTGTTTTGAATTTATATAGGGGGATCTGCCTTGAAACAGCCTGGTTAGGGCAAAACCCAGTACATTCCAGCCTGTTTTACAGCTTCAGATGGTCACACAGACAGCTGAGCAGAGCAGAATAGAACTGAGCTGAGGCGCACTCTAGGGGGTACTGCAGTGAATGACACATTTAAATGCCCCAGGTATTGTTGGCACCTAATACCCCCGATGCGACTTTAAAGAAGAGTACTTGAGAAATTTAGGGCTCCTTTTACAAAGCCGCACTAGCGGTTTTACCGCACGCACCAGATTAGCGTGTTCTATAGTGCGCGCTAGCTGAAAAACTACCACCTGCTCAAAAGGAGGCGGAAGCGGCTAGCGCATGCGGCAATTTAGCATGCGCTATTCCGCGCATTAAGGCCCTAGCGTGGCTTTGTAAAAGGAGCCCTTAGTTTCAAGACAAATAAATCGATGGGAAAGTTTTTTCAAAATGATTTATGTTTAAAATATGGACTGATGAAGAAGTGATGTTCATGTACTAAGCTGTGCTGAACAGTATGCATCGTATACCTCTCACGGTACAAAACTACTAGAATCTTATTTTGAACTTTGTGGTATGCACAATTGTTGCATTTTGGTCCTCTGAAAAGTTTAACATCAAGGAATACTCAATCACTCACTCCCTTGGATCAAAACATATTTTCTGGATGATTTTAAGGCCAAATGGGATAGACACGTGGGATCTATTCACAGAGAAAGGTAGGGGAGGGTCATTGGGGTGGGCAGACTAGATGGGCCTTATCTGCCGTCTATTTCTATGTTTCTATGTTTCTATACCCGTTTTTTCTTTAGACATACATAGCAATTTCAGAGTCTTCCAATCTTCAGTCTCACATTTAAACAAATTTCTATAGTTCTCATTGAAGAGCTGGTGTCAGAAACCTATGTAGGGTTCACCTGATCAGAAAACAAACAACGAAGGAGACTGTCTCTCTATATATACAGAGACAGCGGCGCACAGCTTTCACTTTGGAACGGAATGTTTCAGAATTCACTAGAACATCCGAATTAGAAGATTTTGAACATTCGTTTAATTGACTCATTATCAAAACCCAGACTCTTGAGGCAGGCCCTTTTAGGCCAAAACACAATCGTGACGAGTCATTTTAAACAATCAAGGAAACTGAACATCCATTAGTCACCTTCGTTGTTTGTTTTAATAATATTAATAATAATCATCAGTTTATATACCGCAAGGACGTAAAGTTATATGCGGTTTACAGTAGTTAAAAAAAAACAATAAAAGAAGTTGAATAGAACTAAAAAAAGTTAAAAGCCAATCATTAGAGACACTAAAATGATCAAAATAGTGCATAATAAAATTTTTACAAATTAGCTGCCTAAATACTTCAAAAACAGATATGTTTTTAGATGTCTCCTAAATTCCACATAAGTGTCAGTAAGCAAAAGCAATTGTTCTAAATCCTTATCTCATAACGCTGCTTGATATGAAAAAAATATTTTGATGATGCTTTTTAAGTTTACATCCTCTAACAGGCAGAAAAACAAAATTCAGATGTGAGTTTCTCTTATGTCTGTTGGTTGCAAAAGAGAAAAGCTCAATTATATATTTAGGAGCTAAACCAAACAAAGCTTTAAAACAGAAGCAACCAAACTTAAACTTCATCCGCGCCTCCAATGGCAGCCAATGCAATACTTGATAGGAGGGTGTTACGTGATCATATTTCTTCAACCTAAAAATCAGCCTGACTGCCGCATTTTGTACTATTTGCAATCGTTGCATATTTTTTCTGGGAAATTGCCAAATAGGCAATATTGCAGTAATCAAGCTGGTTTAGTATAAGAGACTATACCAAAACTCTAAATGAAGAAACATCAAAATACGCCCTAACAGAACGAAGCTTCCAAAGAGTAAAGAAACCCATTCTGACCAAAGAGTCCACCTGATTCTTCATAGTCAAGCCCTGGTCCAGTATTATTCCCAAAACCTTAATGGTAGATTGAATAGGATAGCTGAATTTATTTAAACACAATGATGTTTTAGTATCAAACGGGTGCACTGAAGCTACAAAAAACTTCATTTTTTTCTGAGTTAAGCTTCAGTCTAAATTCAGTCATCCATTGCTCCATTAGACCTAATACCAAATCGTGCACTCAGCACTTGTTGTTCTAACCCCCACAGTTCGTCGTGACACAATGACGATACTCAGGCGTTTATCAACTAGTGTGGAATTTATTTGGCCGCAGCCATAACAGGACAATTACATCACAAGCTGTCATCAACTGAGCAGAATAACAAATCATGAACTGTGATCAACTTTACATCGAAACTGAACATCTGAACATGACATAATACTCTATGTATCTCACTTATTAGTACAAGGCAACATATAACCAACAGATGATCAGGTGCACAGCATATGCCTCTCCATCCACTCACAATGTGGGGTGTCATACAAGCTTCCCCTGCTCACCGGACCCCTCCTGTTCAAGGAGGTGTCCTCTCATCAGCAGAAGCCACGTCTGTCTCCTCCGATCGCCGGATCAGAAGGGGTGGCCTCCCTTCCGCTCACCCCTTGTTTATCTCGTCACCCCTCCACCCTTCCCTTGCCCGCCTACTCTTAGTTGATTGGCCTTCTTCCTCAGCCCTCCTCTTTACCCTAACCTTTCTTGGCCTTCCCGCCTTCTCCCCTCCCCCTCGCAAAGGCTTCGGCCAATTTGGCCGCGTTCTTCCCTATCCGGAATCGGAGCTTGTTCTTTCTGTTGCTTTAGGAATAATTTCAGAAAGAGAAATAGCAAATAAAATAATGATTGTAAAATCATCTGCATAACTAAACAGCTTTATCCCCAGCTGGGACAATTGCGTACCTAATGATGACATATAAACGTTAAAGAGAATGGGGACAATGGTGAACCTTGCGGAATGCCAGATGAATTATTCCAAATACCTGAAAGGTCATTATTGAAATGAACTTGACAGGTGTGAGACACGAGAAAGCCCCAAAACCATTCTAACACCTCTCCTCTAATGCCAATAGCATCCAAACATTGCAGCAATTCCCCATGGTCCACTAAATCAAATGCAGAACTCATATCAAATTCCATGATCAAGGCATTAAGACCTTTACTAAACAAAGAACGTAAATTGTACATAAAAGCCGCAATTACTGTCTTGGTGCTAAATAAGGGTCTAAAACCAGATTGAGATTCATGCAAGAGAGAAAATTGATCAAGATATTCCATTAGTTGAAGATGGACCAATCCTTCCATAATTTTTACAAAAAAATGGAATGGATGCTACTGGTCTATAATTAGTGATTAATGCTAATGATTCTTTGGGGAGTTTTGGGATTGGAGTTATAATATGACCATTATTAGTGGGGAATTTTCCATTCTTTAAATTATCAGTCAGATAATTCAACAAATACAGTTTAAAATCTAATGGAGCTGATTTCATAATTTCCGGTGGAAAAGAGTCCAAAACACAATATGATTTAGCATATTTGTTATATAATTTAATATAATTTTTCCATTTTAAATCATGAAAGGAGCTCCAAATCATATCCGCTTGTATTACATTTCCTTGTATATAACGCATTTGATATTCATGAGTATCATTTATCGAGCAATTATTTCTTAGATTTTTAATTTTTAAATCAAAATGCTGAGCTAAATCATATGCTAAAGGTAATTAGCAGATTAGCGCACGCTAACCCCCCACGCTACGCGATAATCAGCAGCTCAATGGAGGCATTAGCGTCTAGAGCAAACAAACCAAAACTGCAGGCTTGTACACGATGCAAGCAAATTTTATTATGACAAATAAATCTTAATTAAAAACCTTTTACCAGACAGGGGACCCAACACGGTCCGTGTTTCGGACAACCTTCATCAGGGGTCCATGGTGATAAAGGAAAAAAGAAAAATGTCACGAAAAAAGCCTGGAAAGATAACGTTTGGTGGCATGCCAAAAATTCGCCAAAGTGCAATAAAAGTCCGTCACATTGTAGCGTGTGCTAAGCGTGCACTAAAACCGCTAGCTCAGCTTAGTAAAAGGAGCCCTAAATTTCATAACAATCAGCCGAGTTCTGTGAAAGATACGCCAAAAAACATTTTGGAGTGGGGTTTTTTCGGTTCACCATGTATAAACGGTGTCTAGCAGTTGATTTAAAACCACGCCGAGCGGTATTAATAGAATCAAGCCCTGTTGCTAGTTTTGATAGCTAGTACACAGTACTCACCTGTGTACTAGCTGTTATTGCTAGCCATACTCCAACTTGCCTCCGCTCTGTGGTAAGCGTAGCTAGTATGGCTTTGGTTGTGCACTGCTGGTTAGCACAGGTCTGCACTTCCATCTACCACATGATAAAACCGTAGACCTGCAGCATTGGGAGACCTCAGACTTCTTTGGTCCAATGCCCCGCGCGCTAGACGCTAATGCCTCCATTGAGCTGAAGTTAGTTTTTCTGCGTAGCGCGGGGGGGGGGTTTGCGCACGCTAATCTGCAGCGCGCGCTAAAAACGCTACCGCAGCTTAGTAAAAGGAGCCCTCAGTGTGTTGTGTCCTGAATGAAGCTGATGTAAAATGTTGTAAATATTTACCACCATACCACAACACTACCTTGTGAAAATGAATTATGAACTAAAAAAAACCCCACACAAAAAGGTTTCTGGCGCATTTTGCAGAAAAATGTAAAGTCAAAAAGTAATGTTTCAATTAAGCAGATGTTCGAAGTGTGCTCCCTTTGCACGAAAGCACGCCCTCAGCCTTGGCTGCCAATGATCTATGGATTTGTCAACGATGCTCTGCTTCAGCTGAGCTCAAACGAGATGAGGCGCTGTTAAAGGACTTTGACATTAGATATCGCTCTCTGGTACATCAATTTTTGTATCAGCCCAAAGATCTGGTAGGCAACTGGGTTTAGGTCTGGTGAATTCTCAGGTCAGAGGTCTGGACCAAAGAAGTATGAGGTCTCCCAATGTTGCAGTTCTACTGTGTCCTTTGCCCGATGTGCTGGTGCATTGTCCTGTTGGAAAATAAAGTAGTCTCCTGTGTCAAGAGGATGTCCCAGTAGTATGCACCGTTGATCTTAATCCCAGGATCGATGAAAAACAGATCTATGCATCCTAGTTTCAAAATTTCCACCAAGACTATGACTGATTTACTGAAGGTCAGGCAGGTCTGTAGTATTAATTAATTTTAAAATATAAATAGTGCAATACAATGAATTTAAACATAAACAAATCAAGAAACACACTTTAAATATGCAAATAATTCAAAAAATACTCATTTTTCACCCCTCCCTCTTAACTAATAAAAGTAGATATGCATTTATAATTTCCATACAATAAATAAAATAGGAATAACAAACAATAATACATTTCCCACCACCCTCCCTCCCATCCTGGATGTGTAAGGAGGTCAGATAAAAAGAAAAGGTAAATGACATCTATTGTGACTCAATAAATTATGCCAATGGGCTCCACACCATGTTAAATACTTTACTATAACCTAAAATTTCAGCGTTCATTCTTTCATATTTATAACTAGAGCACAAGTTTGCTCACCAGAAAGTATAAGTAAGTCGATCATAACATTTCCAATTGCGTGTTATCATTTGAATGGCTACTCCCTTCATTATTAAGAAAAATCAGCTTTTATAACGATCCAAAGAAGGTTTAACATGTAATAAAGTACCACAAATTTTAGCTTCATAAGTTAGTGGTATCGATGACCCAAGTACAACATTAATTTGTCCCCATATCGACTTCCAAAAATTATGTATCAGTGGACAATAATACAACAAATGATCCAAAGTCCCTATATCAATATGACAGTGCCAGCATCTATTAGATTTAGAACTGTCTAACTTTTGCAAACGAACTGGGGTCCAAAAAATCCTATGCAACAAGAAAAACCAAGTTTGTCTCATAGATGCTGACGCTGTACATTTCAACCCCCAAGTCCAAATTCGTGGCCTTCGAGATGCAGAAATATACTGTTATATCTCGATGCTCCAACAGTCTCTAAGACTATTTTTTTTGTTTCTTATTCAGAAATTAATTTATACCACCTTTTACTTATAGACGGGGAAAAATCATGCAAACAGAAACGACTGCAGGAAGGATGGTGAGACTTTTTTTTTCTTTCCTAGTTTTTAAAATTAGCTCATTTTGGCAAAAGTCTCACAGCATTTGTTTTATTGCAGAAGTGTTTGCACATCCTTTTTTTGTGGGATCTTTTCCTTCCCAGAACTAGCAGGAAATTAAATCATTGAGAATAAGATGTGACACTTTTGAAAACTGCACGCAAAACTCAGCCACAGGTGTTTTGCTATTTTATTTGCTCTGCTCTTGCCTGAAACTTAAATCTCAAACCACTAGTAATTTGGATATATGAGTACATAAAATATGTCTTTTGGGGGTAATTCTATACAGCTGTTCCATATGTAAAGTCTGTTTTATACACAGAAAAGATCTTAAAAATTTCATGACTGCATACATGCACATGAAAAGCATGCACCTATATTTAGGTGATTTGTGTGTAATTTGAGTGTAGTAGAGGCAGGGTTGTGAGGTACACTTGTATTTATTTATTTTTAAAAAATATGTGGGCGCACCTGTGAAGTTCAAGCAAAAATGTATATCAAACTTTGGAGGACGTGTAACTGTCTGTCAGCATCTGCAGGAGCTGGTTCTGGAAGTTTAATCTATAATCACATATCGGCACCTATGTTGTTTATAACATATTTATTAAATTCGTTTTTTAGCCCATTGTCCCCAAAGAGCTCAGAACGGGTTACAGGTAGACTTAATAGGTGCCTTTTTGGACTTCTCACGTTGACATTCTGGTCTAAAAATAAGGCCCTACATGTAAAACTGACAGCTGGAGTTATGTGACTAGGACAAGAGGTCATGGAGTGAAGCTGAGGGGGGACAAGCCCAGGACAAATGCCAGGAAGTTCTGCTTGACACAGAGAGTGGTGGACACCTGGAACACTCTCCCGGTGGAGGTTGCTGTGGAACCCACCATTCTAGGTTTTAAGGGCAAGTTAGATGCACATCTCCTCGCAATATGCATAGAAGGATACGGGTGACTAAGTATTCGCCAGGTTACACCTGGCTGGGCCTCCGCTTGGGCGGATCACCGGACTTGATGGATCTAAGGTCTGATCCGGAGATGGCAGTTTTTATGTTCTTATGTACCATGGGCTATGACATTTTCACATACTAACAGCACTCCCCCTTTTACAAAACCACGAAAGCTACTCCGACACTCATAGAGGCCCTATGAGCGTTGGGAGTAGCGCAGAGCATTCAGCACACTGGACTGTGCTAAAAACTGCTTCCACAGTTTTGTAAAAGGTGTGTGTGTGGGGGGGGGAGGGTAAAAAACTGTTTGGAAGGATTTTAATGAATGGCACTAAAAATTCAATGTTGAAAAATTTCAGTGCTAAGGCCCTGATTCTATAAAAGACGTCTAAAGTTATACGTCTAAATTGATGCGCTTAGCCAATCTAGGTGCCTAACTTAATTATTTGAAAAGCCTTAATTGGCACCAGTGACATAACGAAGGTGGGAAGCGCCTGGGGCGGAGGTGCCCCGCCCTCTTCCATGCCCCCCCCCCCGGCACGTACCTCTTTCCCTGTACCTCTTTAACTTCCCCAGTGCAAGCTCCATCTCAAACTTTCTTCCTGTGCCAGCCTTGGCTCTCCCTCTGATGTCACTTCCTGGAAGCACCTAACTTATAATTGACACTTGTGCTCCTGCATGCCTACATGTTAGGTGCTATTTATAGAATAAGTACCTAAATGCTGTTCTATAAGTTCTCTTTATAGAATAGCGCTCAGCATGGATCTCACACTTAACTTTTAGGCACTATACTTACGTCTGCTAAAAGTAGGTATAAATGCCTATGTCTAACTTAGGAACACTTCTGAGGAATTCTATAAATCTGCATACATTTTAGAATACCCCTAGCCACGCCCCCTTTCAGATACACACAATTGAAGTTAGGCATCATGCTTTATAGAGTAGCACATAGCAAGATCTGCATGCACATTTTTAAGATTTGCAAAGTAACATCAATAATTGGTTGTTAGCACCCAATTATTGATATTTCCTAGCTCAATAGCCAATTTATTTGTGTGAAAATTGGGCATGGAAATTTGGATGCATTATATAGAATCTGGGAGTTAAGAACATAAAAATAGCATACTGGGTCAACCAATGGTCTATGTAGCCCAATATCCTGTTTCTACAGTGGTCAATCCAGGTCACAAGTACTTCACAGAAACCCAAATAGTAGCAACATTCCATGCTACCAATCCAGGGCAAGCAATGACTTTCCCTATGTCTGTCTGAATAGCAGACAATGGACTTTTCCTCCAGGAACTTGTCCAAACTGTACAATCTATCTTTTGCAATGAGACTTATTAACTAATAACATCCTTTAGAGGGGAATGTATCAAAGGTGCTAACCATTTTAACACGCACTAATGATTAGCACGCACTAGACACTTAGATGCCCATAATATTCCTATGGGTGTCTTAGCATTTAGCATGCAATAAATCGGTTAGCGTGTGCTAAATCAGTTAGTGCCTGTTCATGAATTCCCCCCCTTA
The DNA here is from genome assembly GCF_902459505.1 of Geotrypetes seraphini. NCBI lineage: Eukaryota > Metazoa > Chordata > Amphibia > Gymnophiona > Dermophiidae > Geotrypetes > Geotrypetes seraphini. The sequence goes on along the minus strand of NC_047086.1, from coordinate 304,055,504 downwards.
ATGACACAAAAGTGCTTGTACATGTTAGTAATTTTGTTGATATGCACAGAAAGGTAGCCTCTAAACTTAGGGGAAGTGCTATAAAGAAATGGCAAAAATAAGTTCCTATTGAATTCTGTATTCGTGAAGGAACCTTGCTCCAAGGTCCTTGATCAAGGTTGGCCACTGCAGTGACTGGGTTAACATGGAGAAAAGAGGGCTCATTACTGCCATAAGGCTGACAAAAGTTGATTATTGCTGAGGATCAGAACTGAATTGCTGGTGCCAAATAAAATGCCAATTCAGTATTACTTGAAGGAACTCCTGCTGATATGATCCTTTCATGGAGATCAGTAAAGCCTGGATTTGCAGGGTATAGTCCAGCCCTCTCTCCTCCCTTGCATAAAGAGTCTGTTAATTAGGTAAAAACAAAGATGGCCGAGCATATTTGGCACACTTGCCTGGCACACTGACATATGATCAAAAACGATCCAGCAGTCTGGGTGCTTGCTTTAAAAAAAATAAAAATAAAGCCTGCAGTGTGTGTTTTGAATGCACGATTGCTGTTATGAATAACAGTAATTGTTTGGCTTGGACTGCCTTTGTGCTGGTGCCAGCTGGCTAAAGCCAGAGCTGTGACACATGACACTACAGCTGTGTCCACATGTTTCTGAGTTGCAGTATCCACTTATATAATTTACTTTCTTAATCAACAGTTGAACTATTCAAGTGAGTATAATTTACTTTTCTGATCAACAGTTAAACCGTTTAAGTGAGCTCAGCGAACTAAATACACTTCTTATTGTGCTCGGAACTTCACAAGAAACTGAAGGAATAGTAAGTACATTGATGCAGGCTTTGAAAGCATTCTCAACATTTCCTCTTAGCTCTGTGAAAGTCACTGGATTTAGACTTGTGATTCAGGGATATGAACTGCTGAGTCAGGCCAAGTATGGGTGTCAGATTATTGACCTGAGTCAGGCTGCCATTGGTAAATTTGTAAAACCACATGGGGGTGGGGGAGGCAGTTTTTCAAAAGACTTTACTAGCATGTGTAAACTAGAGGGTGCAATGCATACTGTACATACCAGAAATCTGGCTATGTTGGATTTTCAAACTGTAGAAGCTTCAAACTGTAGAAGCTTGTCAATGCAGATCATTTGTTAATTGATGTAAACCGCCTAGAACTCGCTGGGTATGGCGGTATATAAGAATAAAGTTATTATTATTATTATTATTATTGTTAGAAATAGCTGCCTACGGGTCGTATGCAATTTAAGGGCTAGATTAGTAAGGAGGGAAGTTATCGACAAGGGCTACTGTTAAGATGGGTTATTTTACTGTTAACCTGAGTTATTAGTAACTAGGTCTCAATGCATAAAATGAGACCTGTGCAAAAATAGTATGAGTTACTGGGAAAATGACATTTCTTAATGGTAACCCACATTGATAACTGCACCCCTAAAAGGCACTACTCCATTAGCATGTGCAAACACGTATTATCATAGGTCCCATTTTATGCAATGGAGCCTACTTACTAATTAAAAACAAGCACCCAGACTGGAGGAAGTCGTGGCCTAGTGGTTAGAGCTAAAGCCTCAGCACCCTGAGGTTGTGGGTTTAAGCCCCCCCATTGCTCCTTGTGATCCTGGGTAAGTCACTCAGTCCTCCATTGCCCCAGGTACATTAGATAGATTATGAGCCTGCTGGGATGGTTAGAGACAAAATGACTGAGTACCTGAAGGTAGGCTATTTAGATATTTAATAGGCAGAATATAAATAGCTAAAATAAATAAATTATTACAGTGCTCAGCAGCATGGAATATTCTTATTATTTGGGATTCTGCAAGTTACTTGTGACCTGAATTGGCCACTGTTGGAAGCAAGACACTGGGCTAGATGGACCATCAGTCTGACCCAGTATGGCTGTTTTTATGTGCTTATTATGTCCTCCTTGAGCCAGACAGATGCCTCCTTGAGGCAGACAGATGCATCTTGCACATGTGGCGGCCTTTTGATTCATCAATTGCTTCTGACCAATGGATACCTGGCTCACTGAGGTCCTTTTCAACTGTTTGATGCCATGTTTGTCTTGGCCTTCCTGGACCTCTTTTCCATTCAGATTTTTTTTTTTTTTTTTTTTTTTTTAATTAAGGTTTCAAACACTTTCACAAGAATTATCTTGCTCAAGCAATACAGAAAGAAAACATCAAAGAAAAAAAATACATTAAAGAAAAAGGTGGAAAAAAATTCCCCATATAATCTTTAGACCACAACAGGAGGGGAAAAGACCTAGAAAAGAAGAGAACCCCTTATTACAGAAAAAAAGAATAGGAATTGGCCTAATAGCCTAGGGGGTCCTTTTATCAAGCCGCGCTAGCAGGGTTAGCACGTCGGACATTTCATCACGCGCTAACCACCACGACCAGCTAAACAACTAACGCCTGCTCAATGCTGGCGTTAGCGGCTAGCACGGCAGGCGGTTTAACGCGGGTTAAACCCCTACCGCAGCTTGCTAAAAGGACCCCCTAAGTCCCATTTTTCTTATACTTAGCCATTCTATATCAGCTAAACAGTCCCAGGTACCACTTTCTTCAAATCCAGAGAGAAAAAGATATATTTTACTCCAAGAGTGCTGTATTCTTCAGGAGCTGCCCATGAGCATCCGCCGCCCACCCAAGAGCAGTGCGGCCTGGCGCTGGATTGTTCTCTCTCTGTGCATCTTCTGCCTGGAAGCGATGAGTTGGGGCTGCAGCAGTTGGAAAGCCCGAGCTGATACCTGTCCCGTCTGGACTTTTGCCGTTGGAATTATTTAAAATATATTGAGGCAACATTGCTGCTTCAGGAAACTGGACTTCTGCCAGACTTATTTGATTTTCTTTTTCCCCAGTTTATGAATTATTTTAAAGTCTATTCCATTGTTTTTACCCCTATTGTTTTTATTTTAATTGAATTTCCCTGAATTCTATTGTTTAACGGTTCCTCCCTTCTATTCCTTTTTACATATTCCTTTAATTCATTTAGATATCATTTACATAGATGGTGCTTCTCTCCTCTCCACTCCTTCCTGCCCTCCATAGTTCTCCCTACCCTCTTCTAACCCCTTCCTCTGTAATGTCGCCTAGAGCTTGTGTAGGTGCAACATACAAATGGAAGAAATAAATAATATTTAACCGTGCATTTGCATGGATAAGCCAACAAAATTGAGCTACCAAGAGTCACAGTTTCAGATCTCATAGCCAGAAATAATGCCCTTCTCGCCTGTGTTTGTCTTGATCCATCCGGAAACATCCAAATCTTCTTCCCATAGAACAGCCCCTGGGAATTACGAAAATATAATCTTAATATCGCATTAATATCTTGTCCAAAAACAATTGATGCAAGTAAAGTACCTCTTTCAGATATTTCAGAAAAGATTCAAGTAAGTCTGTTAACATTCAAAACCTTTCTTGTTTCTGAATTAATGTTTTCCGTCTCTGTTTTCATTCCCGTTCCATTCTGATTTCTAATTCATGCTTTCCGTGCATCCGTTCTTCATAGATTCCCAAGCAATTTATGTCACCATTGCTAACTGGTGCCTGTTTAGTTATCAAGTTATATTGAAGACTTATTTCTTTGAAAAAGCTTTTTTCATGATGCTAACTTTTCAACTGTGATAACCATATTGAAACATCAAACTTAATAATTGGGGTGAGTATGCAGACGTGCAGAGATGAAGCTGTATTTCTTTTTGAGAGATTGTGTGTGGTTTTACTCCTTGGAATGAATGACTGTCTCTTTCCTGTTAATTATTGGAATTCTCCTTTTAATTCATTATGAGGTGTCATGTACCATCCTGGAAATGTCCAGTTCTCTTCTTATGTAATCCGCTTTGAACCGCAAGGTACAAGCGGAATAAAAATCACTAATGTAATGTAATGTAATGTAATGTAATGTAATGTATTTTCAAAGCACTTAAACACCCAAAGTTCCATAGGTTACAATGGTACTTTGTGTGTCTAAGGGCTCCTTTTACAAAGGTGAGCAAGCGGTTTTAGCTATAATGCCGCACGCGCTAGCCGCTACCACCTCCTTTTAAGCAGGTGGTAGTTTTTCAGCTAGCGCGCGCTAAAAACGCTAGCGCACCTTCATAAAAGGAGCCCCAAGTGTTTTGAAAATGAGCCCCATTCAAATATTTTGTTTTATTGTAAACCACCTTGATTTTGTTTCCACAAAAAAAGGCAGTATATTAAATTTAATAAATAATAAACAACCTCACTTATTGTCTCATTTTAACATTATCTCATCACTTGACATGTATAAGTCTTCTTCAACTGCATGAATCAAACGATCTAGTGTGTTTTGGAGAGTTTTGCTACTAGCACTGCTAACATAGAGGTCCTTTTACAAAGCTCTGGTCAAAAGTGGCTTTAGCATGTCCTTACTCAGATCATTCCCATATGCTAAGGGGCTCATAATCGAAAGAGAAAAATTTCCAAAAACCGGCCTAAGTCGGCACTTGGACGAACATTTCTCAAAAACGTTCACGCGCCAATATTAAAACCGGGTTTTGGACGTATTTCTAAACGACCTAGGCCTTCATGTAAAACATGGTCTAAGTCACAAAAACCCACCTAAACTCACCAGATAAACACTGCAAACACATAACACAGACCCCCACACACTACCCCAGTGATCACCAACCCCCCCCCCCCCCCCCGACCATCATCACCTGGCCGCCTGGCATAGGAAAGCCTAGTCGTCCAGCCCAGAGGCAGCTTAAGTCATCTTGGGGGTGGGTTAGGGACCCATAGAGAGGAGGACCATGCCCATAAGCCCCTGTAATCAGTGCATTGATACTGAAACATGTGCACTGCCCTCTACACCCCCAAAACCTTTTTTACTGGCATATAAGTGACTCCTGCAGCCATAAGGACTTTTGGGGTGGTAGGGTCTAGGGGATTCTGGAGGTGGTTTGGGGGGCTCACCATCACCTATAAGGGAGCTGTAGTGAGGAGAAGCCATGGTATCCTTTTTGTGAAGTTCACATCAGTGCCCTGTAAGGTACCCCACTATTTAGGTGGCATGTCTGGATGTGCAGTCCATCACTTTGCAGACCCCTTCCACGTATAACAGGGCTTGTTCTAGGCGTTTTGGACTTGGACGGAAATGTGGTATAAAGATAGATGATTTAGTGGCTTGGACGATCAGATCGGCAGGATGTATAATTAGACGATTTTTGAAAGTAAAAAAAAGTTGGACGTATCTTTCGAAAATGTGTCTTAGGCTCATTTTAACTTTGGACGACTTGCAAGATGGACATAAACGTACTTAGACATCCCTTTCGATTATGCCCCTCCACGGCTATTTTTCTGCAGGGGTAAAATGGCCAATTTTTCTATTTTTCTTTAACGCATGGCTAAATGATGTACCGCTGAAAACGAATAGTTAGCCCTGAACAAGTGATTTAATTGTCCAAGAACTATTTTTCGTTAGTTAAATTGCTTTGAATATAGATCCCCATAGAGCATGTCATCTTGACACTATACCCTTATTTTCATCAACTTTTTTTGTCATGCAAGTGGAAGCTGCAGTTTGCCTTATGGGAGCAATTGGAAGTTTTTGTGCATTTGGCAGCGAAAGCAGAAGAGGACACACACAAAATGGAAACTCCACACCAAAACCAAGGGGTGGAAAAAACTAACAGAGAAGACCATGCTGTCAAATCAGTTTTTGAAATTGCTGCTGCCGACACCACAATGAAGACTTTCCCTGGGTGTTTCAAGGGAAGAAATAATCTTCTTGGAGGTTCACTTTAGAAAGGATCTTCAAGAGATGTTTCTGAAACAGCTACAGAGGCTGAAAAAGAAACTATTAACCACTTACAGCCACAAGTTTCTTGGAACCATCACATATCCCACCAAAGCTGTATAATCTTTAAATTGCATCTTTTATAAGGTTGCCTTTGGTCATGCCTAATATGACCATACATCCCATTTTGAACAGGACCATCCCGTTTTTAGGTATCCTGTCCCATTGTCCCCAAGCACAGCTTTGGGATGCCGAAATGTCCCGTTTTCAGAAAGAGAGCAACTAGAGTCTAGTTGCTCTCTTTCTGAAAATGGGACATTTCAGCATCCCGAAGCTGTGCTTGGGGACAATGTGCAGGGGTGCCCAAAAGGAGCCCGGGATTTCTCCCTGCTGGCATGAATGGCTGGCTGTGAGGGCCGAGAGAGAATGCATGGGGAGCGTTGATCACCCCAAAGACCTCGGCTCTCATGCTCGCCTCAGTCACAGTCCCTCCCCCTGACAGGACCGCCCCCCCTCCCTCCTTCCCTCCCTATGGCTCTGGCCTAGTGTTAATCCTAGGGAATTTGGCCGCGGTGTGAGGAAGGCCCCCCCATCCGCACATTGGATTTGAGCGGCCAGCCCCCACCTCCACCCACCACCGTCCGCACGTTGGATGTGAGCAGCCCGGGCTTCAGCAGTGGCAGCCCTCACCATGCTCAAGTACATCCCCCTCTGGCGCTGTAACTGGCATGAGGAGTCTGCGGACCAGTGGCACTGCTCCCTGCAGGCTGTGCTCGACGAGATCTACCGCTATAGCTGCAGCTTGGAGGAGCTGCTGCTCAATGCCAACCAGCTGCGGGAGATGCCCAAGCCCTCTGCAAATAGGAAAGATGAGCCTGAATGCCAGTGGCAGCCCTGCTCTGGATTTAACATTCTTCAAAGATGCAACAGGGAAGAGATTTGTGGTTTGAAAGAAAGAAAGGAGGGGTCAGGGAGACAGAAAGAAAGGGGAGGCAGGGAGAGAGAAAGAAAGACAGAAAGAAAGAAAGAAAGAGGGGTACAGGGAGAGAGAAAGAAAGAAAGAGGGGGAAAGGGAGAGAGAGAGAAAGAAAGAAAGAAAGAAAGAAAGGGGACAGGGAGAGAGAAAGAAAGACAGAAAGAAAGAAAGAAAGGGGGGCAGAGAGAAAGAAAGAAAGGATGCACAGTCAGAAGGAAGTGCACCCAGAGACTCACCAGACAACAAAAAGGTAGGAAAAATGATTTATTTTCAGTTTAATGAACAAAATGTGTCAGTTTTGAGAATGTATATCTGCTGTCTATATTTTGCACTATATTTGTCTATTTTTCTATAGTTGTTACTGAGGTGACATTGCATATTTTAAAGTCATCTGAATTGACCTTTTTGAAAAAACTCAAATATAAATGATAATTAACATTTTCTCCGCATACAGTGTGCTTTGTGTTTTGGATTTTTTTCATTTTATGGTTACAATTATGAATTAATAAGATATTATGTGTACATGAGAAATGAATGGAAGAAATTGGGGGCAGGGCTAGGGTGGGATTGGGGACGGGGCTGAAAATTAGTACATCTCCCGTTTTGAGGAAAAAATAAATGGTCACGTTAGTAATGCTACCCAAATATTCCCATATATAAAGAAAAGAGAAAAAGTGTGATATTAATCCTTTAACTCTATTTACAATACACTCTATCTTATCTGGGAAGAGACCTCAGACACGGAGCCCACGCGCAGTCGTTATTCACAGACCGAAGAATTCAGCGTGGTTATACGCTCCCTTGCTCCAATCATTGGTCTTCTTCCCTCCTGATCTCTTATACCTGTATGTGTTCTAAGAAGATATAATTATTTTTTTAATTTTTATTGTTTATCTATAGAAATGTCTTAATAAATAATTTCTAAAATATTCATTTTAATCTCTATATTGTGTCTACACTCATTCCCTTGAGACTCAAACTAGCACAAGTTTAACATGTTTAATTTGTATTTGTTATTCAGTATTCTGATAGAAAAAGTACTTAGCATTGATTTTTTGGCTTATTTTAGCAAAAGTACTTAGCTTTAGCAGTGCTCATGTATCAACCGATACCAACGTGGCCAGCGTTTCGTGGATTTGACTTTATATCCACTGCTTCAGGGCCGTTTCACACATGTACCAAGCTACTGCAACAGAAATTAAAACATAAAAATTAAAATCACAAACAAAGAGTCATACCAGTATAAAACTTAGTATTCTCAGTTGTGAACTTACTTGATTTAAGTACGCTACCAGCCGTCTCAACAAAGTACAAAATGGCGCCAGCCTCTATTTAACAAACTTTGCAGCGTGGTTACGTCAGACGAAAAAACAGCTGACATGACCACGTACCCAATCGTAAAATAGTAAAGTGACACACACCTACACTGGTTTTATTCAATAGAAATGTTGCCACTCTATGTGTTTGTTTAACCCTTTGGGATATAAGGTATTCAGACGGTTAATCCATCTTTGTTCATGTTGAGCAAGAATTCTACAAAAGTCTCCCCCTCTTATGTTTGGTCTAAGCACCTCAATGACCACAGCTCTTAAAGTGGAAAATTCATGGTTCTTTGCTATGCAATGCCTCGCTAAAGGAGCCCCCAAATTATGGTTTTTGATTGTACTTTTATGTTCAATCAGTCGGGTACTAAATTTACGAGACGTCTGCCCAACATAGAGCAAGTCACATGGGCATTTCAGGATATAAACTACGCCCTGAGTTTTACAGTTTGAATCATGTTTAAGGACATATTCTTTTTTATCCTTTGGATTAACGAATGTGTTGGTGCAGTCCATTATGTGGCACGTTAGTAATGCCCCACTTTACTTAGTTGATACATTTTTATTAGCTTCTCAAAGGAACAATAGAAAATCTCATGCTCTTTTCGTATTTCCCTCCGTCAAGGGTTGCAAATGTAAGAAATATCATGATCATACGCTCTCATTTCAGGCAGCTTTCTATGATAAGGATTTTCAACACTTATTATTTACATCTCATCCTTACGTACATTTTAGAAAACAATTGAAAACTTATTTGGTTGATTAGATCTTCATGGTTTCCTTCCTTTGTTATTATTTAACGTTTTGTAAACCGCATTGAACTTCAAGGTTATGCAGTCTAGAAACTCAATTTTATGTTATGTTGTGTTAAACCACTGCAGAGGAACCTCGCTATCCCTGAATGTCACAACATCTCTAACCACTAAGACTGATAGTTTTGTTCTATATGGCTTCCCAGTCAACTGATTAGTGGAATATCTGAAGAATCATTGGACTCCTGATTCAGGCTCTGTAGCCAAAACACGGTGAGTGTCAGGTCCTGTTTCTGGCTCCACTTCAAATGTGTACCTTTTTAAAGTGCAGTTTGATGGCGTGGTCTTCTCTGCTTGTTTGGGTTGGTTTTTTTTTTTTTTTTGCTTAATCCTGAAAGTGTTAACACCAGAGAATTAGATATTTGGAACATAAGGGCAAAATTCTATAAGCCCCAAAAGTTAGGCACCGAATTAGGCACCATTCAGTGCAATTCAAGTAAAATTGGGTGTTGTTTAGTGAATCACGCTGACTGGCACTTATTTTGGAGGTGCCCAATAAGTAGGCCAGCTCTAGGCACAACTAAAACTTAGGCGCCCATGCGAGCGCTTAAGCCTGCTTAAGAGCAGTGATCCTGTAACAAGGCGCCTAACACGAACCCACGCCTATGCCTAACATGCATAGCGCTTATTTTTTTGAAGGCCACCTAAATTTTTAGAGGTGCCTTGTTACAGAATCACTCTTTCTTGATAGGCGCCTATGTTTCAATTAGTGCTGATTAAAAAGCTTAATTGCGCCTATCTAGTTGGGCACCTCCAAAATAGGTGCCTAACATTAGGCGCCAGTTACAGAATTTGGGCCTAAGTGTTTACCAATGTTATATTAGATTTAACAAAAACAAAACTATTTTTCACCTTTGCCAGAAGCTAACAGAGGATTGTGGAGTGTTGAGAAGAGATTCTTTGCCAAAGAATTTAAACGTGATCGTGGAATGGTATAGTTTGGCCTTCCAAACTATACCATTCCAAGCTTCCTAGCACTCCAACCATTTGCCAGAAAGCCATTTCTCCTTGTAGACAGCACTTTACTAATGATCTTCTCCAGAGAACTCATCAATATATATTTTCCCCAGTGAAAGAAAGCAGCAACAGCAAAGCATAAAATACTTTTTTGACCTTGCTAATTTCCTTTCAGTCTTAGGGGTTACTGTTCACACTTGCATAGCTATCCGAGCCTAACTATAACAGAAAGATGCTGTAGGAACAGGAAATCCTTCCACTTCCTGAATATGCAGGTGGTATGCAATGTCAAAGAACTCATAACCAATGTATTAGCTAAGTACCCTTACTCATTTCATATTTCCTGTATCCATTCACAGTTTTAGATATGCTAGTTCTTTGAGGATGGACAATTTAGAGAAAATGACTGCTAGAGAAGGATATACTTTCTATTCATTCAGTGATATAAATTTCACTCAAGCAATTCCTGAAGAGCAGAAGGGGCCCAAGGAAAGAGAAAGCCCATTTATATTCATTGTGGTTTCTTATAAGATGGATCCTCCCCCTCCCACACACCCCACGCTCTGGAGACACTTTTATATATTTTGTTTGGGGGTCCTTAATTTATACTTTTATAATTGTTTCATTACTTTGTACTGCAATGGCTTTAGCTAATCTATTTAAAAGCAGAGACAAAGCCTTAGTATAGTGACTCCTTCTGTGGTCACTTGATAGTCCTTTATGGAAGTAATTTAGTTCATTTATGTAAGTTATTTTTTTACCTCTTCTTTTTAAATTGTACATCGCTCAGTTATATACTGAAATTGTACATCACTCAGTTATGTACCAAAATAAACTGAAATAAACTTAGAAAATTTATTTATTTATTTAAAAATTTATATACTGCATACAACTATGCAGTTTCCATATCACATACATAAAATCTTGTTTCCCTGTGATTACCACATATAGCATAGACATGTCTAAACATCATTAATCGTCCCTGTTATAAACAGGAATAGAGCACAAATTCAATCAATTCAGAAATATAATCAAACTTTAAATCATACGTTGCTGTCAAAAGAGTTCTAAAAGGCAGTTATCAACTGAAATATACCTTAGCATAAGAAGGTATTGGCAAATAATTGAGTTTCCAGCATTTTCTTAAAATTCATCCTCCCCACACAAAAAAACACGTTAAAAAATGACGGCTGCTATTGCAGATGTTCTGGTAGCGAATTAAAAAAGCAAGTTATTCTCCAAAAAATGCTCATATAAATGAGATTGACAGAGTAGCGAAGACTCGCTAAATTTGCATGTGCCCATCTCTGGGCATGTGCAAAGGGCACGTGCACAGAATAAATACAAAAACAAGCTCCCCCAAAAAAACACAACAGCGGGAAATATGTTCAATCTCTCCTGCTGCCAACCAACACTACCACCACCACCACCACCCCTGCAGCGGGAGAGATATCTATTCTCTCCCGCTGCCACACAACACGCCCCCCCCCTCTAAAGCAGAAGAGATGCCCATTCTCTCCCGCTGCACCACAACACACACCCCTGCCTCACCCCCTGCGACACCCACACCCCTCTCCCCCATACCTTTAATTAGATGGCTGGCCGGTGGGATGACTACTCTCTCTGATCAGCTGGCCTGCCTCTTCCAGAATTGGCCTTCCCCTCCCAGGTGCATCCAGGGAGGGGCCTGGGGCTCTGATTGGCCCATGTTGTTTAAGGCACCTCCCACATGGGCCAATCAGAGGGTTACATTAAGAACAGAAATTGATGATAAAAGAGGCATTAGTAAAGCATTAGTAACCTTTTAAAACCAATAAGTTTTTAAAGATTTATGAAACACAAGACAGGAATTCAAAGATCTTAATTCTTCAGGTAACAAATTTCAAATTTGAACAGCTTGAAACCACAAACCATCTGATATTCAGAGTGATTTGACCAGCCAGGAATGACTCCTGGCAGGTTAAATAGCACTTAGCCAGTTAAGCACTAATATTAAGCAAGAGATGGCCACTGAATACAGTATTAGGCTTTCTGACTAACTAACCAGCTATGGGCTCCTTTTACTAAGCTGCGATAGCGTTTTTAGTGCATGCAGGATTTTAGCATGCGCTAAACCCGCGCTACGCGGCTAGAACTAACGCCAGCTCAATGCTGGCGTTAAGGTCTAGCGCGCGTGGCAATTCAGTGCGTGCTAAGCGTGCGCTAAAACCGCTATCGCAGCTTAGTAAAAGGAGCCCTATATTGCGTGACTTAGCCAGCTATCCATAAAATTTAAAGTGCTGGCCAAGTGTAGCGGCCAAATCAGGCTGCCTAAATAGCTGGTCTATGAGTATCTTTGGCCACTATAAACTGAGTCAGCCAGTGCTTAAAATTATCTTAGCCAGTAACGTTTATAACGGCTAAATATAGACCAGATATTCAATGCTAGTCACTGAAATCAGCCCAAATTGAATATCCAGGCTCAGTGTCAACCATGGGAATCAGCCCCAATAACTCCCATGGTCTGAATATCAATCTCAAAGAATTTGTCAGTATAATTTTATAATGTATACCATGAGAGGAAGGGTAATGCAGCTGGCAATAAATACCTGGGCATAATTTTGGCCTCTTAGTTAAATTTTGAGTTTAAACTTAAGCACTCAGCCCTAGTAAATTTTCAAAAAGATTAATTTTGGAGCATTACTCTCAAAGTTAGGAGCTCAAATTCTTTCTTGCAGATACTGAGACTGCGGTCAGAGCCGTATCTGGCAACTAGCATTCAATTTTTTGGGAGGGTATAAGTTCTAAGTGGGGTACAAATTAATAATACATGCACAATAGAACAGCATACAAGACAAAACATACAGAAAATTCCAAATTCCAAAATTACAGACTGATTTTGATGGCTAATACAGTCATTAATAATTTATGCAGCAATACAATAATAAAACAATAACAATATACCTAATACTTAGGTGCAATAAATTTGAATGAACAATAAAGTTTCAGAGTGGAAGAGTGGCCTGTGGTTAGAGCAGCTGCCCTGCCTCAGCCTCTTAAGGTTGTGAGTTCAATTCTCACAGCTGCTCCTTGTGACTCTGGTCAAGTTATTTAATGCTTCATTGCCCCAGGAACAAAATAAGTACCCATCTGGAATATATAAACAGCTTTGATTGTAACCACACAGAACAAGCAGTATATCAAGGTCCATTACCTTTAGCTGCTTATAAAAATGTAACAAACTTTCAGAAAATAGGTTTCAAAAATAGCAAATTGGAACGGTTTGGGGAGAAAAACATCTATAGATACCCTTTTATGCTACTTTTTGTACATTTTGAAAATGAGCCCCCTAGAGATAGGAATAACTAGTGAAGTAATTAAATTTGCTAATGACACAAAGATGTTCAAAGTTGTTAAATTGCAAGAGGATTGTGAAAAATTGTGAGACTGGGAGAATGGGCATCAAAATGAGAAATGATGTTTAATATGAGCAAGTGCAAATTCGTTGCCAAAGAGTGTGGTTAAATTAGTAAGCTTAGCAGGGTTTTAAAAAGGTTTTGATAATTTCCTAAAAGAGAAGTCCATAGGCCTTTATTGAAATAGCTTGGGGAAATCCACTGCTTATTCCTAGGATAAGCAGCATAAACATTTTTTTGCTACTTGGAATCTAGCTAGGTACTTGGGACCTGGGTTGGCCACTGTTGGAAACAGGATACTGGGCTTGATAGACCTTCTGTCTGTCCCAGTATGGCAATTCTTATGTTCTTGTGCAAAGGGGAAAGAGGATCTAAACTATAGCTCCATAATGCATGGTTCCACATCTCCTGCTGAATATCAGAGGATAGCCAGACTGTGTATTTAGCTGGCCGGGATCTATTTCTGGCAGGCTAAATAGAGCTGAATATTGGCCTCTTTGAATACTGAGTTTTAGATAATACCAAGAAAGAAATAATATGAAAGGGACTTATGTTTTTATGAAAGGAAAGAGAACACCTTCTAGCATAGATCTATGTATATCGCTGAATAGTGATTTCCCATCCTACTACCACTATCCATTCAGTCATGTCCAACCCTTGGATACTCTGTAGGCCAGTCTTCGCCATGCTTCCCTTTTTTGCACAGCTTCTTTCAACTGCATGATGTTTACTCCCATGTCATTCTTGATGGTATCTAGCCAACGGGCCTTTGGTCTTCCCTGCTTCCTTTTACCACTGACCATTCCGAGTAGCACCTCCTTTTCTAGTGATTTCACCCTCATCACATGTCCAAATAGGTGAGTTTATGTGTGGTAATCTTGCCTTCTAGGGACAACTCTGGGTTTATATGGATCAAGAACATCTTGGTTGATGATCCTAGTTGTCCATGGGATTTGTAGAAGTCTTCTCCAACACCACAGCTTAAAGGCGTCAATTTTTCTTCTGTCTGCTTTCGTGAGTGTCCATGTCTCGCAGCCATATGTCATGATTGGAAACACAATGGCAGTGATCAGCCTTTGTCTGATGGTGACCGAGATGTCCTTGCACTTCCATATTTGGTCCATGCTCACTATGGCTGCACACCCTATTGCTAATCGACGCTTGATCTCTGCTATCGAGCCACCAGTGTGATCAATGAGAAACCCAAGGAAAATTAAGCTAGCCAGTCAGGTTTCTAGGATATCAACAAAGAATATGCAACAGATGTGTTTGTAATTAGTAAAGTAGTAGATATTTATCATATATGATGGGGGTGCTATAAATTTTGTAGCCCAACCAACCACATTTCTAAATTCTGAGCACTATTTTGCCACAGTAGCTGAAAAGAGTGTTATCTTATTTTGCTAAGTGCCAATTTACAGAAACAAAATTCTATGTGTTGACATTGTTTCAGATCATTGATAGAACCATATTCATGTCATTCTCTTCATGGTTGGGCTGAGAACCTTTCAGCACCCCCTCGTATATCCTGAAAACCTAACCAGCTGGCACACCCTTAGGTCAGGCTTGGAAACTACAGTGGTACCTCGCATGCGCAAATGTTCAAAGCCAGTCCAGCCCAGCCCAGCCCAGGCCGCGCCAGAAGAGGGAGGATCTTCAGGCACCGGCACTGGTGCCAAGTCAGGTAAAGGAAGTGTCATTGATGTGCTCGGGAGGGGGGGGAGTAGGATCGCGGTGGAGGGGGGGGCAGCGCGAGTGGGAGGATGATGCCGGTTCGCAGGGGGGGAAGCCGGATCGTGGGGAGGGGTTTGGAACAGCGTCGGATTCCTCAAGGGGGGGAGAATGGAGCAGCGCCGGTAGCCTCGGGGGGGGGGGGGGGAAGGAGGTGGAACCAATCAAAGCAGTTTCCCTTACTTCCTATGGAGAAACTTGCTTTGATATACGAGCAATTTGGTTTACGAGCATGCTTCTGGAACGAATTATGCTCGTAAACCAAGGTTCCATTGTACTTAGAATAAAACGTTCCTGGCTGATATTCAACCTGTGACAGACAATGTTTTTTTTTTTTGTCTGCCATCAATGGTAAAACTGGAAATTCAACACTGGGTCCTGAGTGGACTTCAGCATTGAAATTCTATTGTTGTTCATTAAGCCAGCTTTCGCATGACTAGTTAATATTCAGACTTAACCTGCAATGGGTTAGTGCAGAAAGATAGGAGAAATGTTCATATGTATGCTCTAAACCTGGCCAGTTAGGTCTGAATATTGGGAACGAACCTTACTTTGTCCCTGGTATGCTCCCGACATAGCTGAATGTAAGTTTGGCACTAACAAATCATTTTCTGCAAAGATGACCGGGTTAGTGCTACTGAAAATGACTGGACAGAAGTTAACCAGTAGGCCCTGTTAACCGTAATGGGAATTTCACCAAATAATATGCTAAATTGCATTAGTACCCGTTAATGTGTAGTGATACATAGCATAGATATGTTAATAAATAAACATATACCCCCAGATTCTCTATAGGTCACCCAAAGTTGGGCATCAGAGTTTGAGTGCACCATTTGGCCATTTAATTCCTTACACAATATTTTGTAAGTTGGTGCCTAACTTTTCCCTCAGACAACCCAAAAGGAGATATGGCCATAGGAGGGACAGAGTGGGTTATAGGTGTTCTCAAAAGTTAGGCATAAAGTTTTAGAATAGTGTCGATGTTGATCTGTGCCTAACTGGGCTCCAAACTTACACTTGTTTCTCTCAGGAATACATCTGGCGCTCAGAGTTAAGCACAACCTGCATGCTATGCCGGTATTGCATAAGAACATAAGAATAACCTTACTGGGTCAGACCAATGATCCATCTAACCCAGTAGCTCGTCCTCACAGTGGCCAATCCAGATCACTAGTACCTGACAAAAAGAGTAGCAACATTCCATGCTACCGATCCAATGCAAGAAGTGGCTTCCCCTATATCTGTCTCAATATCAGACGATGAACTTTTCCTCCAAAAATTATCCAAACCTTTCTTTAAATCAGCTATGCTATCCACTCTTACCACAACCTCTGGCAATACATTCTAGAGCTTACCTATTCTCTGAGTGCGAAAATATTTCCCTGTAACTTCATCGTGTGTCCCCTGGTCTTTGTAATTTTTGACGGAGTAAAAATCGATCCACTTGTACACGTCCTACACAACACAGGATTTTTTAAGACTTCAATCATATCTCCCCTCAGCCGTCTTTTTTCCAAGCTGAAGAGCCCTATCCTTTTTAGTCTTTCCTCATACAAAAGGAGTTCCATCCCCTTTATCATCTTGGTCGTTCTTTGAACCTTTTCTAGTTCTGCTATATCTTTCTTGAGATAAGAGCCCAAAATTGAAAGCAATACTCTAGGTAATATAGTAAGTGAATGCAGTTTACAGAATTATATGGCGCAGGACCTGCTTACATTGGAAAGTTGGTCCTCAACCTGGTAGCTAGGCTTCAATGCTAAGAAATGTAAGGTCATGCACCTCGGAAGCGGAAACCCATGCAGGACGTACTTCTTGAACGGAGAAACTTTAACTAGGACTTCAGCAGAACGAGATTTAGGAGTAATCATCAGTGCAGACATGAAAACTGCCAATCAAGTGGAGAAGGCTTCATCTAAGGCAAGGCAGATATTAGGTTGTATCAATAGAAGTTTCGTCAGCCGAAAGCCTGAAGTCATAATGCCGTTGTACAGGGCCATGGTGAGACCTCATCTGGAGTACTGTGTGCAATTCTGGAGGCCACATTACAGTAAAGATGTGCGCAGAATTGATGATCTCGGATGATCTCGGGGCTCAAGGGTCTCTCGTACGAAGAGAGACTGAACAAATTGCAGCTCTACACTCTCGAGCTACGTAGGGAGAGGGGAGACATGATCGAAACATTTAAGTACCTCACGTGTCGAAGTGGAAGATGATATTTTCTTTCTCAAGGGACCCTCGGCCACAAGAGGACACCCGCTCAAACTCAGGGGCGGAAAATTTCATGGCGAAACCAGAAAGTATTTCTTCACAGAGAGAGTGGTTGATCATTGGAACAAGCTTCCAGTGCAGGTGATCGAGGCAGACAGCGTGCCAGACTTTAAGAATAAATGGGATACCCATGTGGGATCCCTACAAGGGTCAAGATAAAGAAATTGGGTCATTAGGGCATAGACAGGGGGTGGGTAAGCAGAGTGGGCAGACTTGATGGGCTGTAGCCCTTTTCTGCCGTCATCTTCTATGCTTCTATGGTTTCTATGTTTAGGTTAGGTCGCAGCATGGAGCAATACAGAGGCATTTTAACATTCTAAGTCTTGTTAACTATCCCTTTTTTAATAATTCCTAGCATCTTGTTTGCTTTTTTGGCCACTGCTACACATTGAGCAAAAGGATTCATCGTATTGTCTACAATGGCACCCCAATTTTTTTCTTGGACCCTAGCATCTAGTAACTATGATTTGGGTTATTCTTCCCAATATGCATCACTTTGCATTTGTTCACATTAAATTTCATCTGCCACTTGTTCGCCCAGTCTTCCAATTTCCTAAGGTCTGCCTGCAATTTTTCACACACCCTTTAAAGAATAGGTCTGAGCACTGATCTTTTCAGTGCCTAATGTTTGACAATACATGTTGAATTCCCTCATAGTACTTCAGTATAACTTACCTTCAGATACTAATAAAAAAGCATGAGCCAACTTCTTTAAATGAAATAATGGATTAATTAATTTTTCTCTGTCAAGATTATATTTTTCTCAGGATTGCTAAAAGTAATTTGTGGGTCCCTTCATCATACTGAAGGTACATGTATGTGATGGTTTGGCAGTGTGATTAAAGTAGTTGTTTATTTTAATTTGTTTTGAATGCCAATAAAAGTCACATGTAATTTTTCTAGAATGCCTTACACTATAATGTTAATTAAATGTTCCACAGGTTGATCTGTTACAAACACTAGAAGTGAAAGGAAGAAGAAGGAGAAGAAATATCAGATCCCCCTGGAGTTTAACACTGACAAGATACACTGAGCTTTGGATATTTCACTGGCAGACCCTGCAGCGTTTCTGATCTATACGGACGTCAGCTGTCAGATAAAGGAAAGGAGTCGTGGTTGTTGGGTATAGCGGCCGAACGTTTCAACCAAGGTCCAATTGCCTCCCAATAACTCGACCCCACTGAATTTCAATAGGGCCCGTTTTGAACTGAAACTACTCTCTTCAGCTGTAAAAGCAAATGTCCCAAGGGAGAAATTATTTCATCAATTGGGGGCGAAAAACAGCAAAAAGCATCCCAGCTGCTGATAACCATGGAGTATGCAATTAGAAAGAAGGTTTCTATAGAACTTAAGATGGTATCCTTGAAATACATATATCATACAGTAATGGAGTATATGGTTGGGGGGGATGGGCGAGGGATAGGGATAAGAATATATGTAATATACCAATGATTGTTTATAAGTGATGTATTTATTGTTACTGTGAATGAAAATATTAACACTTAATGTAATTTGTGAAAATGAATAAAGAATTATTAAAAAAAAAAAAAGAAACTATACTTGTTTCTCAATTCATATATTATTAACTCCCCCACCTTCCCCCCACTTAATTACATTAGGTGCCAATGGCCAAAGTGGAAACTGTTATTCTTACTAATGACTGTCTTTGTACCACTGTTGATTTCGTCATCTGTATTTTGCAATTCTTTAAAGTTGCCATGGTCAGACGCATGGGACGTTAGCTATGTCTGCTTGTTAGCCTTCCTACTGTTTGGAAAAATTCGCTCCTGCAGTTTCTTGGCTCGTTTTACGATACCATGTGAAGTCATTGAACTTTCCAATGTGTTGGTATTTAAACTGTGGTTAAATCCTGTAAAAGATAGCCCTTGGTATGTTAAGTGTGTTTTCATAGCTACTGGAATGCATTAAAACCTCACAAATATATATATATTTTTTTCATTTTGTCTTTGAACAAGTCTTTACTTCGGGAAATACGAGAAATGGAAAAGATGCTTACAAACAATGCAGGAATTTTGTTGAAGAGAAACATTTGGGCGCTTTCACTGGGAAAAAGGGTTAAAAGGTTGTCAGAGCTTTCTCGCGGGGGCTCCGTCTGACAGTGAACATGTGTTTCCTTCCTTTAATCGGCTCGCCAGTAGCCAGAAAGCTGCTTGTTTTCTGCAGTGGTTGTCAAAAATGATTTCAGCCTAGAGACGATGAATGATAAAAGAGGTTTCTGAAACACAGTTTTGCACTGTAGTGTTCACAGCCCCAGAGAGGATGGGGTTGTATTACAATCTCCATGGAAAGGGCCATGTGCCTGCGGATGAGAACGGGGCTTTGGTGAACCCGTGTGATGACTCCACTTACCTTTCAAAACGACAAGAAAAATGTGAGCTGTGCAGCAATTCAAGGGAACTTTAAAAGATGTTGGACAGGTACTTGGGGATTCAAGGACAGACTGGATAAGTACTTATGGAACAAAACTATAACGATTATTAACTGCAGAAATTGTAGAAAGGGACATAATGGATGGGCTCTATGTCTTTCTTCCACTATCAAATTTCTAAGCTTCTCTGCAATGACAAAACCATTCTAAGATTATTTTCCTTATTTTAATGCTAAACAAGTATATTTGGAGCTAAGCAGCCCAGTAGGCATGGACATTAGCTTTCTTTCTCCAAATACCCCAGTTAAGATAGTGCCAAACATACATGAAACATGTTCAATGATCTCAGCACAGTCTTTTTAGCCAATATTCAGCACAATTTGGTTGGCCAGGAATGGCTCATGCACAGCCAAATAGCACATAGTCAACCATCCACTTATATTCAGCGGGAGATAGCCGTATGGCTCCCGTTGAATATCCCATTCCCTGGGAAATTAAAAGGCCATTTTACATTACATTCGTGTCTTATATTCCACCTTCACCTTGCAGTTCTAGGCGGATTACAAAAGATGTAACATGGATATTACCAGGAGAGATACAGGGTTAGGTACTGATTATAAGATAAGAGTTAATAGGGTGTCAGGTCAAAAGCGCGTACCTCTATTAACGGTTCATAGACAAAACTGCCGAAGACAAAGGCGCGCGCAGACAACTGAACACAACGCGGAGACGCGTGCTGAAGAAAATGACTGTTTTAAAGGGCTCCGACGGGGTGTGTGTGTGGGGGGGAACCCCCCCACTTTACTTTATACAGATCGTGCCGCATTGTGGGGGCGTTATGGGGGGTTGTAACCCCCACATTTTACTGAAAACATGGAAACAGTTAAATTTCCAGTATAATGAGGGAGGTTACAACCCCCCAAACCCCCCACAATGCCACCGCGATCTGTATTAAGTAAAGTGGGGGGGGGGATTCCCCAACAAATCCCCCGTCGGAGCCCCTAAAAACACTTTTTCTTCGGCGCACGGTTCCGTCTTGCGCTCAGTTGTCAGCGCATGCCTTTGTCTTTGGCAGTTTTGTCTATGAACCGTTAATAGAGGTACTGCATTAGTTTGGCTTGACAAATTTTTTTGAATAGCAAGGATTTTATTTCCCTTCGGAGGGTTTTATAATCAGGCGTTGTTATCAGTAAGTTGGAGAGGTAGTGATCAAGTCTTGCTAGTACGTCATCATGCATCTTCTTGTTCGGTGTGCCTTTGATAGGAGGGGGAGTAAATGGAGTTTGAGTCCTACTTGGCCTTGTTGAGTTGTTCCGGATGAGGCGATCGTTCAGGTAGGTGGTGGCAGCTCCATTTAGGGCTTTGCATTGGGAGCCAATGTGAGTCTAGGTATGCAGTGGAGATGTGGTCATATCTGCTTAGTGAGTAGATCAGTCTGAGGGTAGTGTTTTGTAGAGTCTGTAATTGTCATATCATGTCTGCGGGGCATTGTAGGTAAAGGACATTGCAGTAGTCTTTTGCCTACTATTTTTTAAAAATCCAAAATAAAAACACACAAAGCAAGCTACTGGGATGCAGGAGGGCCTAGCATTTTTAGTAGACTGGACACACAGATATCCCAGCAGAGCAGTGAGGCATTATAGGGGGCACTGTAGTGAACTTTACATAAAAAGGCCCAGATACACACCTCAGCATAGCCCATTATTGTGTATGATGAGCCCTCCAAAACCCATACAAAACCTACTGGACTCAATAGCCTTATGCCTGCTAGTGTCACCTATATGTAGTTACAGTGGGATATGGGTGGGTTTCGGAGGGCTCACATTTTCCACCATAAGTGTAGTAGTTAGAGTGGGATATGTTCCTGAGTCCCCATCTCTATGGTTGACTATACCACTCATTAGGCTACTCCAGGAAAGTGCTTGCTACTCTACTAGGACTGGCTATAACATACAGGAAGGTATGTACTGTTTCATTCACATCTTTGGAGTTGGGGGGGGGGTCAGTGACCACTTCAGGAGTGTAGGGGGGGTCATGTTTACATCCCTCCAGTGGTCATCTGGTAAGTTAGGGCTTCCTTTTGGCACTGTAAGGGTGAAGGCATGATCTCCCTTAATCCCCCAGTGGTCACTTATCCCCCTTGTGCCCCTCCACCCCCAAAGATGTGACACTGACAGTAGATACCAGGATTTTATGACAGCTATGACCATTCCTAAGAAAACAGCAAGGAAGTGGATAGAGTAGCCTAATGGTTAGTGAAGTGGACAGTGAAGAGCAGTAGGAACCAGGTTCAATTCCCACTTTAACTCTTTCATTTAAATGCAAATATGTGAGCCCTCCTGGACGTAGAAATACTTCCTGTACCTAAATATATAAGTGATCTCTGTTCCTGGAAGGCTCACCATTCAAGATGGGATTAGGTGGGATTTCTACCTTGGTCCTTTTATGTATCGTCTACTTCATTGACCACTAGATTACCCCACTGTACTGCTGGGATGTCTGTTGGTCCAGTTCAGTGGGAATGCTACCGGACATGTCACTATGACTTGTTTCTCTATGCTTTTCCCTGGGCCTTTTTTTTTTTTTTTTCCGAAAATGATAATTACGGATGGAAGTGTTCAGCCTAAAAACATCTACAGTAGCTCCAAGCCATAATCAAACTAGAAATATAGACATTTTTTCTAGTTTGATTATGGCTGTGTGCTAGACGTTGGATTGAGACATTTTCAGCAAAACATTGTAATTCAGATTTAGGTGTCATATCGAAAATGCCTCTCCTCCCATGTTTGTTCACATATTTACAATATCTAAATGTTTGGGAGCAATTTTCAAACTGTTAATCCTAAAAGAAAAAGAGCAAATGTCTCTGCAGATAATCAGTTATCGTGTCTGCGTTACCCCCAACAAAATAGGTGTTGGTAAGGGCTCACATACTACATTTTCTTAATAGTGCATACAAATGGCAACATTAGGTCATGTGATAAAAATTATAACAACATACCAAAGAGATTAAAACTTATCTTTATTCACGTATCTTGCTCCAGGTTGTTAAAAACAGATACTTGACAAGGCCATGTTTTGCCTACTTTGTAAAAGGGCCCCTTCATTTCTGGAATTTATAGATAAACTATTTTCTTGAATGGTGTATCCCACATACAGAGTATTCTATCTTGGAATAACTTCCTAATTTATTTTTTAATTGTTTTTAAACTTTATAGGGCCGATATTCAGACCACGGGAGGTAGCCAAGCTACCTCTTGCAGTTGGCGGTAAAGCCGGATATTCAATGCCGAGGCCATATCCAGCCACCGGCATTGAATTTCCAGGTTAAATACATCTGCCAAAAACTTAGCTAGCCAAACCAATATTCATCGGCTGGCTGACTTGCTTTTTAGGCAGGTAAATCTGGCCACTAGACTTAGCTGGTCAGCCAATGAATATTGGCAGTGACCTGCTATGTCACGCAACATAGCCAGTCATTGACCAATCCACTGACCAGGATATTCAGTGTACTATACCAGCTATCTCCTATTGAATACCAGTGGTTAGCCAGCTTTGCAGTGTTTAGCTAGTCTGGAGCAGTTTCTGGCTGACTAAATACCAGGTGGTATATGATTTTTTAGATTTATGTATATACAGCATATATATATATGTGTGTGTGTATGCCCTTGGTGCAAACTAAGTACCAATATATAATATGTAAACCACATTGATTATAACCACAGAAAGGTAGTATATCTAATCCCATCCCCTTTCCCTGCAGACTTGGAAAATAGTTCTAAAAGCAAATGTTCCCATGAAACTTAATACAAGTGCTAAGTATGTCCAGTAATCTGCACCAGTGTATTTTGGGGATAGAATGCAATCTACATGCATACTCTTTCTTCTAACTCTAAACACATCCCCAGGTGTAGGGTTACCAAAGGTCCGTGAAAACCCAGACATGTCCTTTTTTTAGAAGACTGTCCAGGTTCAGGGCGGACTTTCCAAACCCCGGTAGTTTGTCCAGGTTTTAGAAAGCCCCGAGCTCTGGCTGTGTCTGGAGGGCCTTCAATGAGCATGCGTGGTTGACATTACACACATCCATGCATGCTGGAGGTCCTCCAGACGCGGTCTAAAGGTCGGGAAAAAAGAGGTGAGGCTTCTTGAGGGTAGGGTTGGAGGCGGAATGAGGCAGGGCTGGAGGCAGAACAGGGTGGTTTGGAGGCAGAGCAAGGCAGGGCTGGAGGCAGAATAAGGCGGGGGGTCATGTGTCCAAGTTTGTCTGTATTTAAATATGGTAACCCTATCCAGGTACATCTTTTATCAATTCAGCTACAGCAGGGTCATTGCAAGGGTATTAGGTGCCCAAGGCAAAACTCCAGCCTTACCCCCTCTCAGTAAACATTCAGGCCTTTAGTGTGCCCCATCTACCTGAAACTTTGTTTGTTAAACTCAGCAATCATGATTACTGCTACACTACCCCTCCCAGAGCAATGCTACAAAAATGAATAATTGGATATCATTCTTTTGAATGGATCTATGTGGAGGATAAATTCAAAAATCCATCACCTTGTTAGGGGGTCCTTTTACTAAGGGCTCCTTTTATCAAGCCACGCTAGTGGTTTACTGTGCATAATAGCACACATTAAACTGCCGGCCGTGCTAGCCGCTACCAACTCCTCTTGAGCAGGCGGTAGTTTTGGGCCAGCGCGGGGGTTAGCGCGTGATAAAAAGTCGTGCGCGTTAACCCCGCTAGCGCGGCTCGATAAAAGGAGCCCTAAGTCGTGGTAAGTGCTGGCAAGTGCTTACCACATCTTAAATTGGCATAGCCCTTTTTAATGCTGTTGGTACTTGCCCATTTGAAAGAGAAGCGCTCACAAATTTCGTGGAACCTTCTATGAGGTCTCTGCTTGCCTCCTGCACTATCTTAGATGGGCAAGGGTCAAGGGAGCAGGTAGCTGGTTGTTGGTCTCTTAGGACTTTGTCAAAGCCCTCCTCTGTTGTTGGCCCGTGACATATTTGATCGAGACGTTCAAATATGTCACGGGCCGTATTGAGATAGAGGAGGATATCTTTTTTCTTAAAGGACCTACGACAATAAGAGGACATCCGTTGAAACTCAGGGGTGGGAGATTTCATAGTGACACCAGGAAGTATTTCTTCACCGAAAGGGTGGTTGATCATTGGAATAGTCTTCCACTACAGGTAATTGAGGCCAGCAGCGTGCTGGATTTTAAGAGAAAATGGGATAAGCATGTGGGATCACTTCAAGGAAGAAATTAGGGGGTGGGTCATTAGAGTGGGAAGACTTGTTGGGCCGTGGCCCTTTTCTGCCGTCATCTTCTATGTTTCTATGTTTCATATGTCTGTGTCAGGAGGGAGCAACTTTATGTGTTTCTGATTAGTTGATTGGAGACTGGTGGAGACTCTTAGGGCTCCTTTTACTAAGGTGCGCTAGCGTTTTTACCGCGTGCGCTAACCCCACGCTATGCACCAAGAACCAATGCCGACTCAATGTAGGCGCTAGCGTCTAGTATATGCGGCAATGCAGTGCGTGCTAAGTGCACGCTAAAACCACTAACGCAGCATAGTAAAAGCCCTAACCTCTCTTTATACTTATTTCTATAATTCCATTGGAGTTCCGTTCTTCCCCAACTCCTGTAAACCGTGCCGAGCTCCATGTTGTGGAGAAGATGCGGTATATAAACCCAAGATTTAGTTTAGTTTAGCTAAAAGGAGCCCTTAATTTTATTAGCAAAATATGCAACAAAATCGTTGCGGTTGTTTTGACTGGGCAAGTTGGTTCTGTTATTTCTAGAATAAGCAGCATAAAATCTGTTTTACTCTTTGGGGATCTTTCCAGGTACTTGTGACCTGGATTGGCTACTATTGGAAACAGGATAATGGGCTTGATGGACCTTCGCTCTGTCCCAGTATGGCAACTCTTATATTTTTATTCTATTCACTCTTAACGTTTTCTACAAAAATGAATGCAGGAAAGCTGGAACACAAGTCTTATATTCTTTCACATTCCTTGCCATTTAGGTCCCTTTCCATCTGTCCCACACATGCTTGAATTCTGCCAATGTTTTTGACACTTACCTACTACTTACAAGATCATTGCATCAAACAATTTAGAAGGATGAGTTTGCCAGATAAATATATTTTTGGTTTGTTAGTGCCTTTTCGTGAGGGTTCTGGTATTTTGTTTGTTTGTTTCATTTCTACCTGGAGGCAGTTCTTCAATTGGATGATGGCATCTTTTGGCTTTACTACATTATTTCAAACAGGATCTTCCTACTTAGTTGCAGGCAGCAAGAAATTTCATAACAGCGGGATCTGGACACGTCCACTGTTGCCCTATAACCCCAACACCTTGACTCTCCCTCCCCATACTCCCCAAGCATTACCCCAAAAAACACTCTGACTACAATTGTTGGTAATTAGCCGCAGCTCAATTTATTAATCATAACACTTAACATAATATAATTTCACTTATAACATAGTTAACATAAACTCCCAGAGCTCCTCCTGAGCTACCCATAGACTTCATTGCCCTCGACCCTGCCACCCCAGCAAGGGTCAGATGGGTGGCATGTCCCTCATGCCCCATTATCCGGGTCACCTGACCCACCAGGCACGGCACCCCGCCGGCCCACCACTCATCACCGGATGAGCCCCAATGACCCAGTAGCTCGGGAGATCCGCCCCCGAGCTACTCCCAACTACCGGAAAAACATGGGGTGGGTGGGAGGGAAAAACCGGCTCAGGAGGACCCACGACGGTTGAGTCCTCCACAGTCTCGCCTTTTATCAATTCACCCCCCCCCCACCGCGCGCTCCTACTACCTCCAATCAATTTAAATTCTCCTGCCTACCCAGCCAATCGTACCGCCCCTCAAACTCACCGCCCCTCCGACCGCCCCAGCCGATGGGCAACACGCAGGCCTGCCAGCCCCGTGTTATCTTACGCCCATCGACACGGGGGTCTCGGGCTATTCTTAAATGAAAGAGTTTCATGAGCCTATGTTAACGTCAGAAGGGGACTTTCTATTGTTGCTAGCTTCATAAACTTAAATGTGGAAGTGATTGAAAATGCCTTCTCACTGGGACCAGTGAAATTCCATAATATTTCTTAAGCAGTGGTTTGCATTCCATTTCTGACAATACTTTAAATATTTTGAGTTTGCTTTTAAATGCCAGCAAAGGGGAAACTTTTAAGCAACAACTGATTTCTGCCAAAACACTGCATACACAGTAAAGGCACATTTTACAAAAGCTGAACCCAGAAATGTACCCAAAGTCTGTTCCATCTAAATAGTTCTTTGAGAATAAAGAACAGAAGGGTAATGTTAGTGTTCTGCAGTGCACAGATTTTGTTTATGTGTTATGCTGCCTCCCAGTGGTTGTTGAGAAATACTGCATTAGCATTTACTATGTGATTTATAGAAATTGTAATCTGAGCTCTGATTGGGCAGGAAGCAGTGTTTTCTGGTGGAAACTTTGCAGCTTCAGTCCCATCTGTGTCATGGACAAAAAAAAAAAAATCATAGATGCCAACATTTAAAATATCTAGATACCTAATGTAAGGGGGGTTAGATACTTTGACCTTCCTAAACTGAAATCTCTCCTTGTTAAGCACCTTAATATAGATTTCAATTTTCATTGGGCACATATATTTAGTTATCTAAAAAGTGAACATGGTATGGAAAAGTAAATTGCATGTCTAACACTGATTTTCAGCACTTTTTAAATGGCACCTCTGACCCCTAAAGATGCCATTTAAAAACAGAAATAGTGGTAGATGCTTGGAACAGCCTACCAGTGGAAGTGGTGGAGATGAGGAATGCATATGAATTCAAACAACCATGAGAGAAAGACATAGGGATGCTAATGGAGAGGAAGGGATAGTAGAGATCAGTTGCTGGCCTGGTGGGCAGATTGCTTTTTATTTGCCATTATTTTCTGTGCATTTATGGTACTTATTAGCAGAAACAACTGGAAATCACTTCTGCCCTTACAGTAGATACTAGGGAAACACTTCGGTAAGAAGGGGGGACATGGCTCAGAGGAAATGTGGGTCAGAGGATATTGTCAGGGGGGGATTACTTTTGTGAGAAGCGAGATAGGGGAGTGACCTTTGTGTTGGGAGAAATTAGGACTGGAGAATGGGTTTCCTATCCACAAGCAGCCCCTTTTTGAGATAAACAGCCTTACTTGGCAATTCCCTTATCTATATTCCTACAACCAGGAAACTGTGATATCACTGGCTGCAACAACCTATAATTTGATATTATACAAAAGAATCCAATTTCAGTAGAGCCTTTTATATAATACTGGACTAATTGAGCACATCCTGATCCAGACATCACAGTTCCCCTCTGCACCTCCTACCTACATGTAAGAAAAAGCTATAGCAGTCCTGTTTAAATGCCTCAATTTTGAGTACAGAAACATACCAGAAGAACAACCTCCACAGTACACAAGGAGACACCACAGACATTGGAGATGGCCAAGAAACGCAATTGGACACCAAAGATAGTATAAGCACTTTAATGCTGAATTTCCATCAGATTCAACACGGCCATGTTTTGGCCTCTAGGCCTACCTCAGGAGTCTTAAGATTAAGAGAGAAATATTTGAGTAGAAACTATGCAGAAACATGAAATTAAGGAGAGACAATTTAACTTTAAAGCCAAGTTGGACACTCCTCATCGACTATCACATAAGCTGTACAAACTAGACACACAATCTGAATCGCCAAAGGAACAACAACTCCAATCACATAACACTTATAGACTGAAACATTTGAGCACTGCAGGACAAAGAGCAGACCAACAAATAGAAAGGATAAAGGCAAAATTTTAATTCAGACTATCATATACACCTGATGTGGCCACATTTCACTTGTAGGCTGCGTCAGAAACACAAAACTAGAGAGGTAAAAACAAAAGGCATGCTTCTCTCTAGACCAGTGTCTCTCAAACTGTGTGTCATAGCACAGTGGTGTGCCCCGAAGATATTCCAAGTGTGTCATGAGAGATTCCAGAAATTTACTTTATTTTTCAAAATTCCTTCCATAAGTATACACTAGAATAGATGGCATGTACGTCGCGTATGGAAGAGTCTGTCAATGTTATGATCGTCTGTGTGCGTAAGGATACAACTGCTCAGACAAGCATCATTCTTTATTGTGATTGGTCCTTGAAAACTAATGGCAAGTAATTATAGTTTTACTTTTATGCAGAAGTTATCCTAACTTGAGCAACCGAGGCTTTGTTATCATCTTCTTATCTTTGCGAACTTGGGTTTCTCAGCTCTAATAGAAATTAAATATAAAAAAAACAAAACAACTGCAGATGGTGGATGATGAAATGCTTGATTGCTTGTTGACTATTGAGCCACATTTTGAGTTAATTTGCACTCAAAAACAAGCTCATCCATCACATTCATTAGTAATTCTATTCTATCTATTTTAGTTTCACCATTGTTACAGTTACCCTTACTTAGCTTAAAAAATTTTTAATAAATAACTCTCAAATTTAATTTTTTGTTAATTTTGCAATTTTATAATTTCAATTATAATGTGCTGTAAAAAAACATTTGCTCCGTTTAGTGTGCCAGAGCTAAAAGTTTGAGAGACACTGCTCTAGACTGACAAAGAAGGTCAGAGTCTTTCAGCAAATCTTTCCTTTTGTTTTTACCTCTCTAGTTTTGTGATAGGAGTTCTCGTTCATCTTTTGGCAATTCAGATTGCATCACTTTTGTCCCTCAGTTTTGAGCATCTACAATAGATGGATTTTCAGCAAAAAGATACCTAACTTTGGCTGAAAATTAACATTATTTTAGATACTTAAAACTGAGAAACTTGGATAGGGCGTTCATATTTCTTTGAATATTGCATCCACAGCTTTTTCAATGTAATCAAAACATGCAAAAAGAAGTCTCCATCACAGTTCAGAGACTCTATAACAGTTATTCTTTCCAT
Source organism: Geotrypetes seraphini (assembly GCF_902459505.1). Taxonomy (NCBI): domain Eukaryota; kingdom Metazoa; phylum Chordata; class Amphibia; order Gymnophiona; family Dermophiidae; genus Geotrypetes; species Geotrypetes seraphini. The sequence goes on along the minus strand of NC_047086.1, from coordinate 304,025,916 downwards.
GTTATCAATGCATTTGATTACTTGCCTTTCCAAATCCAAGATCAAGGTGAACTATAAATCAGGTACAGTAGGAATTTCTTTGTCCCTCAGGGTATACAGTAACTTTGTATATGAGCCAATGGAAGGTAAATTGGATTTGTCCAGGGTCACAAGAAGCTTCAGCAAGAAAAGCAGGATTTGAACCCTGCCCTTCCTGGTTCTTAATCAATTTCTTTAAGTATTAGGCTATACCTTCAGTCCAGTAAATTCTGTTTCCTAGGTCCTGATATTCAGCACTGTTTAGAGCACCAGTAACGGCTCCCAGCCATCTAAATAGCACTTAGCCAGCTATCTACTGATTCAGCAGAGGATATCCAGCTATCTCACGCTGAATATCCCGGTCTCCGGATTCGCCAGTATTCAGCAGCTTTCAGGCTAAGTTCGGTAGCCAAAAACAACCGCCTAAAACGGTAGCTGTTGAGTGTTAGCAGGCTAATCCTAACTGGCTATGTCCTCACCAGCCAAAACTAGGCCAGATATTCAATGCCGGTTGCCAGATACAGTACTGGTATTGAATTTACGGTATTGCCCCCAACCGAGGGAGATCTGCCGGCAATCTCCTACAATCTGAATATGAGCCTGCTAGTTTCTGTTTATTAATGACCTAGCAGTTTCCTCCTGCTGCTTTATACTTCCAGCTCATTCAGAGCCTGGGCAATTGCAGTCTTCAGCTGGAGTCTGTGGCTCATGGCTCTTTCTAGAAGCCTGAATGAATGAGCTTTAAGCCCAGCCACTAGGTGTCACCCTTAGGCAATGACAAAAAAAAATTCTCTTACAATGCCTTGTGATTGCTGACAAAGTTGTATGTGCCATAGATGTCTGTCTATGATGCTCCATAGAGCTTTCCGAGCATGCAGTTCCGGTAGCATTTTCTGCAGACATTATTTGATAGAGGTTTTTATTTTTGTTGTAGTTTTCCTTTTTTTATTAATGCATATTGGATTTTCTGGAAGGTACCATTAAGTGATGGCTAACTCCATCCCTCCAGGTACTGTGCATGATGTCTTTGCAACATGGCCAGCACTGGAAGCATAAAGCTCAAATGGAGGGGGAGGGGATTAAATGGGGGGAGCATTTACCATATAGCACTAGGCTGGCACCAGGCATGTTTTTTCATGCCAAAAACCTGAGGTGTCCCATCCCACGCCATGCAAACAGACCAAGAGGAAAATTGGTCTCACAACAAATAATTAATAACCATCATTTAATATATTAACATAAATAAGTTGACACCTTTATGGCATAAACAAAATAATTTATCAAAAGACAAAACCCAACACGGTTATGTTCTTTTGTTGTGACTTGCCACTTGGCTTATTACCTAGTTTGTTTTCCTTAATAAATGTTTGTAATTCAGATTCCTTTTTTTCTGTAAAGCTGTTTAAGAGTTTAGCTATCGTGCAGAGTAATGCGCAGCGAAGACTGAAAAGTGTATCCCATCTGATCCTAATTACCTCGTGATGTCGCTTGTAGCCCTGCTTTTCTTGGGAAATGCATTTGAGAAACCAGAACCACAAGTCCTTCCGTGGAATGAGGCAAACCCAAAGCGAGACCAGCCGCGCTAGATGAATCTGGATCCAGTTGGCGCGCCTAGTCAATCCACAGATCCTGTTATTGATTCACAACATAAAACGGTGCATAACAGGTGTTCATAGAAAACATGACCTGTTTTGAATTATGGGCTCTTTCTCAACCCAAATACATATCATGTGACTGATCATTACATTTCTCTCTGTATCAAAGAGTGCATATGAATTTTAGACCTTCATATATGCCAGCAACTGTGCATTTTAAACAGCAGAACGCCACAATTTTCAAAGCCTGGGCTCCCACTCTTTCCTAGACTGGAATATTTGGCTAATGTCATACAGCTTTGGGCTAAGTGGCTTGAATCTACTGTTTTCAGTCTATTATAGTTCATAATCCCTATTCAAGATGAAGTGCACTGCAAACTAATGAATGTGGTAATGGAATACTTGTGTGTGTTTTTCCTCAGCAGGGTGCAGATTAGCAAAGTGTCATATTCTGTTGGCATGCCTGCTATTATATCTGAGGCACTGCATACACTGGGAATTTTTTTATTTGCAGAAAAGGAGTATGCTATACACATGCTAAGAGAGCAAAACTACTTTTTTTTTTTCAAAAAAATGTATAATCTCACCTGAAGATGCACGATGATAAATTATATTTTAGCTTCAAACTCTTAACTTGTAAGTCCCACTTACTGTAATTTGAGTAAAATAGAATTAGGCTGAATTTCATGCCCGGCTTTAAAGAATGCTGTCAGTTAGGATTGCCATAAAAACCTCTGAAACACTCCAGCCATTTGATAATTCCCAAAAATAAATAAAAACTCGTACTATTAAAAATAAACTCATAATGATGATAATTCATATCATTTTTTTTTTCATCTTTTTGTAGGGCTCCTTTTACAAAGCCACATTAGGCTTTTTTTTTTTATCGCCAGCCACGGCGGTACCAGCTCCGACGCTCATAGGATTCCTATGAGCATCAGAGCTAATACCGCGGCAGCTGGAGATTAAAAAAAGCCTAACACATCTTCGTAAAATTGAGAGTTAGTTTGGGGAGGGCTATCACATATACCCCCTCTTGTATAAAGCTGCACTAGTACCCCGAGGGCTTCGGGGCAGTTATCGCAGCAACCCGCATTATCGGGCTTTGTAAAAGAGGGGTTAAGGGCAGTCAGTCTGCCCAACAAAGAGCAATTTCACTTGATGCTGAACATAGCACTCTTTTACCCTCCCCCCCCTACAAAACAGTAACACAGTTTTTAGCACCGGCCATGGCGGTAACAACTCCGACATTCATAGAATTCTTTAAAGTGTCGGAGCTGTTACTGCCATGGCCGGCGCTAAAAACTGCACTACGGTTTTGTAAAAAAGGGGGGAGGGTTACTGCTTTAATCTTGTTATAACTGTTAAGTCCCAATTTTTATATGAATCCATATTTATTTATTTTTAGGCATTTATATACTGTTGACAGTCTAAAAAGGTTATCTAAGCAAATATCTAAGGCTAAAGACTAAAATGGTTATCTAAGCAGTTTATAATCAGATACTCAAGCATTTTCTATATCTGTCCCATTAGACTCACAATCTATCTGACGTACCTGGGGCAATGGAGGATTGAGTGACTTGCCCAGAGTCATAAGGAGCAGCATAGGATTTAAACCCACAACCTCAGGCTGCTAAGGCTGCAGCTCTAACCACTAGGCTAGTCCTTCCTCTTTAGTCTAGATTCTTTAGTCATTTATCTACCAGCGTTATTTTATAGGACTATATATAACTAGGACATATATTTTCAAGAAACAGTGATTGCCAGATAAGGTGGTTATTACAAGATATGGAGATGATTACAAGATAGAAATTGTTAATAACCAATCACGTGGATACTTTACCGGAGAATTTTGCACCAGATTTGAAAAGGAATTCACCCCTGACCTTTTTACTTTAAAGGAAGATAAAATTGTGCTGCAAAATAATGCACGTGAGACACTTCCCTGTACAGTTTATGGAGCAGCTAACACTTTATTTATTTATTTGCATTATTTATTAATTTATTTGTTATACCATCTTGCATTTAAACATCAAGGTGATGGACAATATAATTTAATTCCAGACAGGCACTGTTAGTGCACTAGCTAACAGTTAATACATCCCCCTAGTTTTCCTGATTTTAATTTTTATTGATTTTATATAATAACTTATACAAAGTGCAAGAAAATATCATAATAAAATCAAACAAACAGCACTTTCATACTACATCAAATTCTTAAAACAACCCAAACTTCCTCCCACCCAACCCCCCTTACCCCTCCTGGATGTATGTAAAGAATATGAATAATACAATAAATAATCTGAATAAAATAAAAGAAGCCATCATGGTCTTTAACAAACATATCCAATGGACTCCAGATGTCATTAAATGCCCGGAACTGACCATTTTGCTCTGCTAACATTCGTTCATACCGATAATACAAACACAGTGACTCCCACCAGAATGTGAAGTTTAGACGATCCCAATTTTTCCAGTTTCTTGTGATTGACTGCAACCCAACTCCAGACATTACCAAGAGAAGCTTATCTTTGTGAATATCAGGCGGACTCTCAGGCATAATTGAAGTTCCAAATAAAATGGTCCCATATAATAATGGAATAGGAACACCAAGAATTGAAGTAATTTTGCCCCACATGGATTTCCAAAAGGCCATAATTAATGGGCAATGAAATAACAAATGATCTAATGGCCTGGCTCAAGCTGACAATGCCAGCATTTATTGGAGCGATTTTTATCTACATTACATTACAGATTTCTATTCCGCCATTACCTTTCGGTTCAAAGCGGATTACAAAAAGAGTTATGGAAGAAGGGTTACAACGTTAGATCAGAGAAGGTTTCCAATAGAGGGAAAAGTAGGATCTGGGGTTAGGGAGGGGATGGTAAGAGGGGGGTTAAGCTTTATCATGGTATTAAGCTTTATTAAGGGATTTCTTGAAGAGTATAGTTTTTATTTCCTTTCTGAACATCTTGTAGTCTGGGGTTGTTGTCAATAGGTTGGAGACTTGGTTGTCTATTTTCGCTGCCTGAGTGGCCAGTAGTCCATTATATAGTTTTTTCCGTTTTACTTCTTTGAAACCACATTAGCATTTTTTTATTGATGACTGCAGTGGTAAAAGCTCTGACACTCATAGAATTCCTATGAGCGTCGGAACTTTTACCACCTGCTGCCGGTGATATAAAACACTAACGTGGCTTCGTAAAAGGGGAGAGGACAGTGGTTGGCACTTGGCATGCTAATTTCCTTGTAAACTGAGGAATGGGGAGGGGACTATACCTTAAATTAGAATGGGCCCAATATTCAGACTAACTGGCATGGATTGCCATATAAAGATGACTTTTATGTAGTCCTATTCATGCGGTATCCTGGCCGGTTAAGTGCTGGATATCAGAACTTAATTGGTCCAGGGCTGACTCTGCTCCTGGAATGTCCCCGAAATATTTGATTTTCAGTTTGGCACTAGGTTATTCTCTTCAGCGCTAACCAGTTAAGTGCTGCTGGAAATTAGCGGTTAGTTCCAAAAAGGCAATTTTACTGGCATAGAGCCATTGCTGGCTGGTTAAATCACTTTGACTATATTGACCCCAATAATTTTATTGCTGTAATTGTCCAAGCAACTTCAAGGAGGTGCCTACTGGTAGAATTGCCCCCATTGGAGGAGGGGGGCAGAATTCTATCTATGGCACCAAATGTTAGGTGCTACTTCCTTGTCAAATTTTCCATGCAGTTAGTGTGGCGCTAAGCGCAATTCTGTAAAGGTTAAGCGCACTTTATACAATCATGCATAGTGATGCCTAAGTCATCACTAGGCATCCTATAATTTGCCATACCACATTTATGCCAGGATGTTCTTGGCCTAAATATTTGCATCTAAGTTAGGTGCCTACTGGTTTCTAAGCCCAAAACAGACGCCTACATACAAAACATGCCCACAATCTGCCCTCAACCACATCTATTTTGTGGTAGGTGCTTTGGACTAGGCGCCTACCTCAAGATGTTAGATGCCTACCAAGTTAGGTGCCTAACAATTAAGTACAATTTACATCGATTATGAGGTGCTGATTAAATCTGTTAAATAATTAACCCCCATCACTCCCCCCCCTTTTTTTTTTCAAAACCATAGCATGGTTTATAGCACCAGCTGCAGTGGTAACGGCTCCAATGCTCATAGGAACTCTATGAGCATCAGAGCTGTTACCACCATGGTCGGTGCTAAAAACCACACTAGAGTTTTGTAAAAGGGGGGGAATAAGTTAGGCGCCTACATCAGTTAGGCACATCAATGCAGGCACCTAACTTTAGGTACCATTTATACCAGGGGTCTCCAAAGTCCCTCCTTGAGGGCCGAATCCAGTCAGGTTTTCAGGATTTTCCCAATGAATATGCACGAGATCTATGTGCATGCACTGCTTTCAATGCATATTCATTGGGGAAATCCTGAAAACCTGACCGGATTCGGCCCTCAAGGAGGGACTTTGGAGACCCCTGATTTATACAGTACAATTTCCCCATAACTGTATGAGAAGATATAGCGGCACTAGAAAAGGTTCAAAGAAGAGCAACCAAGATGATAAGAGGGATGGAACTCCTCTCGTATGAGGAAAGACTAAAAAGGTTAGGGCTCTTCGGCTTGGAAAAGAGATGGCTGAGGGGAGATATGATTGAAGTCTACAAAATCCTGAGTAGGTCCACTCAGAACGAGTACAAGTGGATCAGTTTTTCACTCCATCAAAAATTACGAAGTCTAGGGGACACTCGATGAAATTACAGGGAAATAGTTTTAAAACCAATAAGAGGAAATATTTTTTCACTCAGAGAATAGCTCTGGAACGCATTGCCAGAGGTTTCGGTAAGAGTGGATAGCGCAGTTGGTTTTACGAAGGGTTTGGACAATTTCCTGGAGGAAAGGTCCATAGTCTGTTATTGAGAAAGACATGGGGGGAGTCACTGTTTGTCCTGGATCCGTAGCAAGGAATGTTGCTACTATTTGGGTTTTTGCCAGGTACTAGTGACCTAGATTGGCTACCATGAGGATAAGCTACTGGGCTAGATGAATCATTGGTCTGACCCAGTAAGGCTATTCTTATGTTTTTAAGATGCTGAGCATGGACCTCCAACAGTTTTTCCTGCCTAACCACTGAGCACATATGCTATTGTCTGGATTGTTTTTGAAACTTTTAAATATGATGGTTGATTCCTGCTGTTTTATGTTTGCCAACTGATGATACTTGAAGACTCTCTCTCAAAAATAATGTGGCTCTTGAGAAAGGCGCATGCTGCCGAAACACTGGCAGTGTCGAGTCCATATCAAGTCAAAAGCACTAGCAGTTGAAATCCTTTGTGGTTGACGACAACTTTGCCTCACGGCTCTTGTGTGTGGATTATTCTACTCGTTGGAGAGGTGTACATTTGATTCCATTTCTTCCCCCCCAAAAAAGTTAACACTGAGGCTTTGTAGTTACCAGACAGTAATTGCAACATTTTAATTTAGAAGGAAGCCATAGATTTGAAACCTCAATCCCACTGTTATTTTCTGAACTCTCCCCTCACAGTCTAGCTAATAGTACACATGCTTTTAGCTGAATTGAAAGAGGGCAATTTTCAGAAAGGCAATTTAGCCATGTAAATCTGAATTTGTCCAAGGAAATGACTTTGAAAAGTGCATTTGACAAGACTCTAAAAAGGGTTCCCAAGAAAGCATATGATGTAAGCCTTCCAGTCCTTCTCTGTTGTCTGAAAGCGAAGTGTATATGACTTGAACACCTTAAACCCTGCCTTTTTAACTAGGCAAGTATTTTTGCTAGGAGGTTGGACAGGCTTGCTGAAACCTATTGCATTCTGCAGGGAAGGATCGTGAGTGCTGTGATTAGCTCAAGAATTTATTACTTGATTATGGGAAGTGCAGGCCTGAGAGATTTATACCACTTAAGCAATGGTTTAGTGTGACTAATCAAAGAGCTTTTCCTGGCACATAGGAGGCAACAATATATATAGACTAGAGCTACAGTGGCATATCTTTAAGCTTTTAAGAGTAGTGGCATGTGATTGCCGAAGCATATTAATCAGTAGGCGGTAAGCATAGCTTTTGTATCATATTTTAATCTGATTCTTTTCGCTGTATTAACAAAATTATATCTGTACTGAAAAAGCATTAAAGGGAAGAAATTTTCTGCCAAGTGAATAAGACAATCAAATGTGCCATTTAAAGCTGTACATTCAATGGGAATTCAATTTACCTATATTATCAGTGTATTTCAATCAAATGATCATAACTTAAATTAATTTAAACTTTTCATGTAAATCTAACGTCAATAGAATATTGCTAATATTTGTACAGTCTATTTGCATCAGTGTCATCTGCTTTATAAAGACTGATAAGCAATTCACAGCTAGGCAAAAGGGAAATGAGATGAGAGGGAAGGTGGGGGGGAAGGGTAACAGAAATGATGCAAAGTTGCTGGACAAAGTTGGAGAGTGAATTGGATGTGCCACTGTGCAGACTGGTTGTACTAGTGACCTCTCCGGGGAAGATTCTTAAAACTTTAACGTGGTTGCTAAACCGGTTCCAGTCGGTTTAGCGTTCCTGTATTTTAGCGGCAGATTACCGTGCTCTTTTCCAAGCTTCCTAGCAGTCTCCGACTCTACCATGCAAATGTATTACAACAAAGTCATTAATATTTAAATGAGCACTCTGGGCAATTCTCTATTATTGCCAAGTGATTCCTTAACCTCGCTGTCCTACATTTGCGAGCAAAAAATTTGGCAGGTCTGAGCTATCCTAGCCTTACTTTCTGGTCAGTCCCTGAGCGCTGATTGGCTCAGACATTGACAGGAAAGTAAGTCTTGACAGCTCATATCTGCCAGAAAATTTTGTCATCATCAAGCAACACCCCCTTGGCAGTGGGAGGGATACCCCACATCTTCTTGGCATGCTGTCCACAAATTAATAGCTGTTATTATGTAGAACCAGGAGTTGATTATTGCTGCTATCAGCTCATGTTTGTTGGATGGTCGCTTTGCCACTACTGTGCTCTTTAATCTGGCCCAGAGGTTCTCAGTGAGGTTGAGATCTGGGCTGTTTCCCAGCCAGTCCAGCAACCAAACCTTGTTCTCTTTTAAATAGGTGAGGCATTTCTTGGCTGTGTGGCACGGGGCGCCATCCTGTTGAAAAATGAATGGTCGACTGGCACCAAAGATGTTTGAGACATTTTGTAGATTTTTTAGGCTTTATAAAAATATGACATAACTTGGTGTGTTTTAGAGCATTTCACATAACTGCCCTTTCATAAAATAACCCCCACCAGATGTCTGAAAAGATGCTGTAACTAGCCTTAGAAGTGCACAGCCAGTGGCATAACAAGGGGGCACCTCTCCTCCTCTCTGGCAAGCCACCTCTTCATAATCTTCAGCATCAGCAAGCAGTATCTCCTAGCTGCTTCATGTGCCAGCCTCTCCTTCTGATGTAGCTTCCTGGTCACGGGACCAGGAAGTAATGTCAGAGAAAGAGCTGAGACCAGCATGAAGAGCAGCTAGGAAATGCTGCATGCTGCCACTGAAGATTTTGATGAGGTAAACCAGGGTGGCGCGGGATGAGGAATAGGTTTGCAGGGGGTATTTGTGCCATGGAAGAGTGCGAGGGTCACATGGCGCAACAATGCCAGGCATCACTGCCCCAGGTGCCTCCTTCCGTCACTACACTGCTGTGCATAGCTCCCCCATGCAAATACTTATAACTGCTCCAAAATAGGTATAAATGTATTTACAGTATGTACTCATTTATTTTACAAAATACATGTGTACATCACAACTCCATTCACTCTCTTTCAAAACTATACTCCTGAGAAAGGCTGCACTTAATGTATCAAAGTACAAACCATCTTGTTAGATTGCATACTTAGAAACTTAGAAGAACATTTGAACTCATTAAATATTATAAAAGCCACTTTCTGTCTGTTAAACATTTTCACATGCAAAGGATGCTTAAAAAATTTTTTCCTCCTCTGTGATTAAGAAATATTCATGACCTATTTTATGTATTTGTTTATTGCACAGTGGGAAATAGTTGAAGAAACAAACCTTATTTTTAATGATGTTTCAAAGTGAGGAAACGTAAAAGATGACAGCCAGCTTGGGACTTTTTATTTGAACATTAGGTCTTATAGAAACATAGAAACACGATGGCAGATAAAGGCCAAATGGCCCTTCCAGTCTGCCCATCCACAGTAACCATTATCTCTTCCTCTCTCTAAAGGATTCCACGTGCCTATCCTTTATGAAATATAACAAAATAATGAATGGGCTGTCCAGTGGCTTGGCTGTAGCATGAAGGCTTGGATTTTTGCCGATCAGGAGTGAGGAGGTTCACAGACAGCTCAGAAGCAATGTGTTCAGGCTCTTTAAAGAGGCGGGCTGCCAAAAGCTGAAGGGTGAACCTGCTGACAAGAAAGGTCATTGGATGGTCAGTCTTAGGCTTTCAACCCTCAGCCAACAAGAGGCTTTTGGTTCAACCCATTTGATCACTGAAGAAGGTAGTGTAAGGAAAGCAGGGGATGTTTACAAAGTAAAACCAGCAAATGAACAAAGTGGAAATGTAATAAACGGGTATTGTGAGAGAGGGTAAGTATACCACACTTTTCTGTTTTCCATTGTAAGGTCTCAATAAAGTTTTGCCACAGACAACTTCTCTTTCTTATGCCTACGCCCCACTATTGGTCAATTTTTAGACCTTAGCAGAACTGTTTAAATCAAATGCAACTGCTTGCTCTCATTAAAAGAATGTAACTGGGACTTTCCACTGGCACTGAGGACCCTTTTCAATCTCCTGCCCCATTTCATTATATGTTGACGTATATAGAGGCTGGGTGGCAAATGGGCTTAAGACTGAGGAAAGGGGCCGTTAAGTCAAGCTTAGAAACTTAACTGAAACCATATATGCATAAATCCACTGCAAATCCCTGGCCTCTTGCAATGCCTGCCCCACTGGAAATCAGATCACAGGACTGTTTACAAAAGAGCACAATTCATTTGGATAAAGAACCATGACCGCCTGCCCCAGCATCCCTGTAACTTTCAGTAACTCAAACTTAAGAAAATATTCTAAAAGCACAGTAAAAGATGAGGTAATTACTGAAAGTTCATTACTGACAATATTTTATATTTAGAAGTCATGAGCAATCTCTCCATAAATGTCAGTGATTTGCGCCTTAGCCATCAATTGTAATTTTTACAGCTTAAAATCATATAAACATTCAGTTTTCCTCAGAATAGGCAACCGTTTTAGATTTCCTGAATTTTAACCTTTAGCACAGCTAGGACTTCCTTTAGCAGTCCCCAAGTGCATACTTTCACTGAGGTTTGCCTTATATACAGTTACTCATAGCTAATTGTTAGCTGTGCAATTTTATTTTTCAAGTGGTCACATCCACTTTAAACAAATAGAGTCACAGAAAAATACAGATGCCTTGTTTAGCGTACTGCCTATTTTATTAAAACGTCCCTTTCCAGTTAAGGTCCCCTAAGAATAAAGCACTGTTTTAAAGAACCAATCGTGAGGCAGCCATGTCCACAGGATATGCCTTAACTCTCTCAGTATTATAAACTGTTTAGGGGAAATTCATCAAGAGGCATTAATCGATTTAGTGCACGCTAACCATGTTAGCGTGCACTAAACACTGAGAAAGGCATCCATTATATTCCAAAGGGCATCTTAATCATTAGCACGCCTTAGCTTAATCATTAGCACGCCTTGAAAAATTCCCCTAAATGTATTTATTTACTTGTAATACAGTAGAACCATCTATTACATTTTGAATGTACAGCGCTGCGTCCACCTTCCAGTGCTAAAGAAATGATAAATAGTAGTAGTAATAGTAAGATTATCCAAACATTCAATTGAGTATAAGCATAACTAATCAAAGTAAATAACTATTTTAAATTATGTGAAGGGTAATTTTCAATAGGACATCTAAGACTGACTTTAGACGTTGCCCGCAAGACTTCCAAAGTCGGACGTGGAGAAACAGCTGTTTTCAAAACTGGCAACATCGTAAGATGTCAAAATTTTTTTTTTTTTTTGGTCTACTTAGACTTCTTGGTCGCCAGGACACCCAATCCATAGGATGCTCAACTTAATTTGCCATTTTCAACCGTAAAACCGTTCAAGTTCAAAATGTCCTAAAGCATACCAATTGAACGTAGGAGGGGCCAGCATTGTAATAGAATGAGCACATAGACATCCCAACAGAACTGTGGGACACCTTAGAAGGCGCTGCTGTGAACTTCATATAAGGGAAGCCAGATGAACTGCTCACCCTAACTAAACTAAACTAAACCTTACGTTTATATACCGCATCATCTCCACGGATGTGGAGCTCGGCACGGTTTACAAGAACTTAAAATATAGGAAGAGAAGGAAAAAAAGGTTTACATGAACTTATATATAGAAGAGAAGAGTAATTATATTATATATTATAAGGGGTTATTATATTATTAAAACGTCCCTTTCCAGTTAAGGTCCCCTAAGAATATAGCACTGTTTTAAAGAACCAATATAATATCTGTTTTAAAGAACCAATATAATATAATATATGGTGAGACCACCAAAACTCCCCCAAAACCTACTATACCCACTTGTCTACCACCCCAATAGTCCTTATGGCTGCAGGTGGCACCTATATGGCAGTATAGTAAGGTTTTGGTGGCCTCACACTTTCCACCATCAATGTAGTGGTTAGAGTGGCTTATGAGTCCTCCTATGACTCACTAACCCACTCACCAGGCTACTTAAGACACCTGTGTGATGTTCTACTAGGATTTCCCATACCAGGTGCTGCTGTTCTAGAGACAGGTATGTACTGTTTCATTCATATTTTTCAAGGGTGGGAGGGGATCATTGGCCACTGTGGGAGTGTGTGTGTTTGTGTGTGTGTGTGGAGGGGGAGGGGGGTTATTTCTTAATACCTCCAGTAGTCATCTTGTCAGTTTGCATAGATTTTTGGCACATAGATGCTCTTAAAACAGGTCTAGCTTATAACGTCTAATTTTGGTTCAGGACATCCTGGGAGAGGTTTGACTATCGTCGCAAGTTTTCAAGTTTCAAGTTTTTATTAAAATTTGATTTAATCACTTATCCAATTTCTAAGCGAGTTTACATTATAAAATATAAAAAGGAAAAAAACAAAAACATAATAAAAAATAAAAACTAAAAACAATGCCATTAACATAAATAGAGGAAGTACAATTTAAAAGAAGCATCAACTAGTACATGGCATATTAAAAGGGGACAAATTTGACAGACAAACGAGAGACAAAAGGAAATTGGGTTAGAATTACAAATCGGATACGAATGAAAGCCAAATAAGGAAAAAACAAAGGGAAAGGGAACATTGCTACTTGGTTCCTTGAAGGAATTAGAAAGATACTATAAACAAATCAAATATTGAAAGCTTCTTTGAATAGATGACTCTTGAGTAGGCCTTTGAAATGCTCAAGATTAGTCTCCTCCCTTACGGGAGCTGGTAGGGTATTCCAAAGTTGTGGGGCAAGATATCAATGTTTAAGCCCATCAAAATCCTGCCCAGACCATGCCTCCAACACTCCCCCTTTTACTCTTGGATACATAATGGGTAGAACAACATCCAGAAAGATGGTTTCAAAAATCAGTACTTGGACGTCCTAGCGATTAGGACGTCCAAGTGCCGATTTATGCAGTTTTTTGGATATGCCCCTAATAATCGACCAAGATATATATATTTTTTAAAATAAGCCTTCAAACATTTTTTAAACAGTAGGTAGGAAGTAATCCTTCGTATCCCTAGAGGAACTGAATTCCAAATATGTATGGCTTTATAGGACAAAGAAGAATACAAAGCCCTTTTTAATAAAAACATTCTTGGATTAGAAGGAGTAAGAATAAACAAATTTCTAGCTGACCTATGAGAAACACCTGTACAGTAAATATGATAGAGCTTAGGAAAGAAGGCATCAATCCATAGGAAATCCTATAAACCAAAGCATATATTTCAAATTCTACCCACACCATAACTGGCAACCAGTGTTGAATAGGCAATAGATTACTGAGTTATATCATATGGTTTATTGTCCAGAGAAAATTTGGCAACCCTTTTTCCTCAGTTTATCAAGGCAGGCCGCTCAGTAACAGTAACTGGCACCACAGAAACCAGTAGCAGCAGCACAGAAGATGAAAGGTAGATGGACATTGGCTGAGGCTGCAGAAGCTGCCGCCTCAGCTTCAGCTGCAACCCAGGTTAGGTCAGGGGGATCCCAAAGGGGATGTGGGACAGGGAGGTTCAGAGGCAGGAGCAAGGGGAGGGGGAAGCAGGCAAATGGGCTCCAGATGTAGGTTTCTGTGCTAGGGAAGGGAGAAGGGGGTCTGCTAGGAGATGGAGGGAGAGAGGGTATGCTGGGAGTGAGTGAGAGGTGGAATGCACTATTAAAACTTTACAATATATGAAGGTGGTCTTTATTAATTATTGGCTGGCACAGACCCCTTATTGATACACACCCTGTGGGCAGGGGGCAATGAGGGGGGGGGCTCTTCATCATCAGAGTCTGCTGCCGTGGTTGCTGTGGCAGGTCTGGCAGGAACTGCCTTCTCTGTGCCAGATTATGCATCATGCAGCATACCATGAAGATATGAGACACTTTCGCAGGTCAGTAGAGGAGCTCTCCCTGGAACAGTCCAGACACTGGAATCTGTTCTTGAGATGCGCTCGATAATGGCTCTGATGATCCTGTGTCTATGATTGTAGTCCTCCTCTATGTCAATTTAAGGGTACACACTGGGGTTCATGAGCCAGGCTCACTGGGGATAGCCTCTGTCACCTGTGTGAGGAAGCAGAATGAGAGACAGGGATGTATTGTCAGATATAGTTACCTAGAGGAGGGAGGGAGGAGATTTGGGGCCACTTGGGGGGAAGGGAAGGAGGGAGAGAAGGGTTGTTTTTGAGGATGGTGGGAAGGACAGGGGTCTGGTATTTATGTGTCCTTTGGTGCTTAACTAGCAGCCAGCTGCAATGATTGGAAACAGCAGAGGGAACCCACAAGAAGACAAGTCCGGTTCAAGCCAATGCCAGGATGAGAGAAAATGGATGGGAATGAAGGATATGGATCTATGGCTGGAGAGATGGACATACACCAGGGACACAGACCTGCGGCTGGAGAATCAAGAGAAGATAGAGAGGACAGCAATTGTTGTGGGAGACTCCATCATCAGACAAGTCGACAGCCACATAGCGGGAGGAAGACTGTGACCTGTCTACCGGGAGCCAAGTTAGAAGACATAGTGAGCGGCATCGACAAGATCATCGAAAGTGTGGAAGAAGATATGATGATGGTGATCCATGTGGGGACAAACAACATGAGCAGCAGGAACTACAACAGGGAAGTACTGAAGGACCAGTTCAGGATGCTAGGAAGGAAGCTGAAGACCAGAACACAAAGGATAGCCTTCTCTGAGATCTTGCCGGTACCCAGGGCCGACGAGAAGAGGCAGGTGGAGCTGCAAGCAGTCAACATGTAGATGCGGCGCTGGTGTGAGGAAGAATGATTCTACTTCGTGCGCAACTGGACAAAGTTCTGGGGGAAGAGCAAGCTGTACAGGAAGGACGGACTCTACCTCAGCAGAGATGGAACAAGGCTACTTGCAAGCAACATCAAGAGAGAAGTTGAGAAGTTTTTAAACTAGAAAGAAGGGGAAAACCGACAGTCGACTGAGAGAGAGAGTCGATGGTTTGGGAACTGATATACCCAGAGGATACCGTGCAGGAAGATATAGGGGAAGACCCACCGGATCACAAGCAAGACAGATTGAAAGGGAAACAAGAGGGAAGGAAATGCAAGAAAGGAACAGGTCATAAACTCAAGTGTATGTACACGAATGCAAGGAGCCTAAGGAATAAGATGTATGAATTAGAAGCTATGGCACAAAAAGATAACATTGACATCATCGGCATCATAGAAACATGGTGGACTGAGGAAAACGTCTGGGACACTGTGCTACTGGGATACAAACTATACTGCAGAGACAGAGTGGCTCAAAAAGGTGGGGGCATTGCCATATACGTCAAAGAGGGAATTGAATCTACTGGAGAGAACACACCACAACTGATGGATAAGTTAGAGTCTCTATGTATCAAAATTCCAGGAATAAACGGACTGGAAACGAAGATTGGTATCTACTACCAACCCCCAGGGCAATCCGAAGAAATTGATGGAGAAATGACTGACGAGACTAAACGCAACTGCAAGGGAGGCAACTCAGTTGTCATGGGTGACTTTAACTTTCTGGGGATAGACTGGAACCTAGGCTCCTCTGGCTGTGCTAGGGAGACCAAGTTCCTGGATGCTGTAGGCAATTGCTTCCTGGAACAACTTGTAAAAGAAAATACAAGAGGAAATGAAATTCTGAACTTAATTCTAAATGGACTGCGAGGATGGGCACAAGGTGTAGAAGTAGAAGGGACGCTGGGAAGCAGCGATCACAACATGATCCACTTCGACCTGGACGCAGGGGAGAAACATCGGTCCAGAATGACGTCCACGGTGCTGAACTTCTGAAAAGGGAATTACGAAGGGATGAGACTCATGGTGGGGAAGAAGATTGAGAAGAGGATAAGCACTGTAAAAATGCTAGAGCAAGAGCAAGCTTGGTCCCTTTTTAAGGATACAGTCACCTAGGTTCAAAATCTATATATAATGCATATCAAAAAAGGATCCAAGAGGAAAAAGAACAAAGAATCAGCGTGGCTCACTGTAGAGGTGAAGGAAGCGATCAGAGACAAAAAAACTTTGTTTAAGGAATGGAAAAGGTCAAAAACGGACAAAAACTGGAATAAGCACAAACAACACCAACGCAGGTGCCAAAAGAGACTACAAGAAAAAATAGCCAAAGAGGCAAAAAACTTCAAGCCGTTCTTTCGATATATTAAGGGGAAACGACCCGCGAAGGAAGTGGTGAGACCGTTGGATGACCATGGAATAAAGGGAGTGCTAAAGGAGGACAAAGAAATTGCAGACAAACTGAACACATTTTTAACATCTGTATTTATCGAAGAGGATATACACAGCATATCGGAACCCATCAGACTATATGCTGGAAACAAAGATGGGAAACTGACAGGGTTGACAGTCAGTCTAGAAGAGGTATGCAGGCAGATTGATAGGCTTAAGATCGATAAATCCCCGGGACCGGATGACATCCATCCGAGGGTCATCAAGGAACTGAAAGGAACTATAGCTAAACTGCTTCAACTGATAGCAATCTGGCGATGAAATCGGGAAAGATTCCGGATGACTGGAAGGTGGCAAAGGTTATGCCGATCTTCAAAAACGGTTTGAGGGGAGATCCGGGAAACTGCAGACCGGTGAGTCTGACCTTGGTACTGGGAAAGATGGTAAAGGCGCTGATAAAGGACTGTGTCATTGATCACCTTGACGGACACGATTTAATGAGGACCAGCCAGCACGGTTTCAGCAAAGGCAGATCTTGCCTGACGAACTTGCTGCACTTCTTTGAGGGAGTAAACAGGCGGCTAGACAAGGACGACCCGGTCAACATTGTATATCTGGATTTTCAGAAGACGTTCAACAAGGTTCCACATGAATGACTACTTCGTAAAATTGCAATCCATGGAACTGAGGGTGAAATACTCACGTTGATTAAAAACTGGCTGGAGCATAGGAAACAGAGAGTGGGGGTAAATGACAATACTCGGACTGGAAGAGTGTCACCAGCGGGGTGCCGCAGGGCTCGGTGCTTAGACCTGTGCTCTTCAACATCTTTATAAACAATCTGGACATTGGTACGACGAGTGAGGTGATTAAATTTGTGGATGATACAAAGTTATTCAGAGTAGTGAAGATGTACAAAGTGACATAATTAAGCTTGAGAAATGGGCATCAACAAGGCAAATGAGGTTCAACATGGGTAAGTGCAATGTGATGCATGTCGGTAACAAAAATCTCATGCACGAATACAGGATGTCCGGGGCAGTATTTGGAGAGACCTCCCAGGAAAGAGACTTGGGAATTCTGATTAGCAAGTCGATTAAGCTGTCTGCACAATGCGCTGCGGTGGCAAAAAGGACGAACAGAATGCTAGGAATGATAAAGAAGAGGATCACGATCAGATTGGAGAAAGTTATCATGCCACTTTACCGGGCCATGGTGCGCCCTCACCTGGAGTACTGCGTCCAGCACTGGTCGCCGTACATGAAGAAGGACAGGGTACTACTCGAAAGGGTCCAGAGAAGAGCGACTAGAATGGTTAAGAGGCTGAAGGAATTGCCGTACAGTGAGAGATTAGAGAAACTGGGCCTCTTCTCCCTTGAAAAGAGGAGATTGAGAGGGGACATGATCGAAACATTCAAAATACTGAAGGGAATAGATTTAGTAGATAAAGACAGACTGTTCACTCTCTCCAAGGTAGGGAGAATGAGAGGGCACTCTCTAAAGTTGAAAGGCAATAGATTCCGTACAAATGTATGGAAGTTCTTCTTCACCCAGAGAGTGGTGGAGAGCTGGAATGCTCTTCCGGAGTCTGTTGTAGGGGTAAAAACCCTACAGGGTTTCAAGACTAAGCTGGACAAGTTCCTGCTAAACTGGAACGTATGCAGGTGAGGCTGGACTCATTTAGAGCACTGGTCTTTGACCTGGGGGCTGCCGCGTGAGCAGACTGCTGGGCAGGAAGGACAACTGGTCTGACCCAGCAGCAGCAGCAGCAGCAATTCTTATGTTCAAAGTTGTTAAAATGCATGCAGATTGTGAAAAATTGCAAGCAGATCTTAGGAATTTGGAAGACTGGGCGTCCAAGTGGCAGATGAAATTTAATGTGGATAAATGCAAAGTGATGCACATTGGGAAGAATAACCCAAATCACAGTTACCGGATGCTAGGGTCCATCTTGGTGGTTAGCGCACAAGAAAAGAATCATAGACAATAGGATGAAACCTTCTGCCCAATGTGCGGCAGTGGCCAACAAAGCAAACAGGATGCAGAAAGTATTAAAAAAGGGATAGTTAACAAGACTAAGAATGTTATAATGCCCCTGTATTGCTCCATAGTACGACCTCATCTGGAATATTGCGTTCAATTTTGGTCTCCATATAGTGCCTTAGAAATGGATCAAAGAAGAGTGACCAAGGTGATAAAAGGGATGGAACTTCTCTCATATGAGGAAAGACTAAAAAGGTTATGGGACTCATAATAAAAAAAAAAAAAAGTCTAAAAAGTGGCCTAAATGGGTACTTGGACGATCAAAAAGCCTGATCGTCCAAGTACCCATAATTACAGCTGGTTTTAGATGTATCTAAAACCAGCTTAGGCCTTTCCCCTACCTCTAAATGCACAGAGAGAAAAGAGGTGTTTTTAGAGGAGGGGAAAGGATGGGTGGTGGGCGGGAGGTGGACTAACCTACACCTAGGCGTACAACACGAATAACCAAACATTTTGACAGGTTGCCTAGTCGGCACTTATTCGTTTTGACTTAGACCAAGTCAAAACAGGTATAAGTGCCGAAAAAGGGGACGCTGAGCTGATGGCGGCTGGCGCGATCAATTCAGCGGCCCGGCAACCTACCCACCCCCCACCTCAACCATCGTGGCAGGAGAGATGCCTCATCTCCCCTACCGCGATGCGATCACCCCTCTACCCGAACTGCTTCGACCCGTGGCAAGAGAGATGCCCAATCTCTCCTGCCGCGGGTTGTGGCAGTTTGGGTAGAGAAGTGATCGCATCACGGCAGGGGAGATGGCCAATCTCTCCTGCCGCGATATATCACTCCCCCCAAACACACTATCGGTGCAGGAGGGAGCCCAAGCTCTCCTGCCCCGTGGCACCCCAAACCCCGTGACATGATCAGGGCAAGAGGGAGCCCAAGCCCTCCTGCCCTGGTGAACTGCGACCCCCCGCTGACATCAGGGCAAGAGGGAGCCCAAGTCCTCTTGCCCCGTGATCCCCAACCCCCCCCCCCCCACCGAGTCTGATGGGGCCAGGAGGGAGCCCTCTAACCCCCACCCCCACTAAAATACGGGCATGAGGGATCCCAGGCCCTCCTGCCCTCGACGCAACCTCCCCATGACCGCCCCCCGAACCCCTGATTGGCTCCCCCGCCGACCCCCCCCACCAGATCGTTGTAGGGGGGGGTATTCTGTAACCGGTTACAGAATCCAGCTTTTAGGCGAAGGACTGGCTCCTCCTTCGCCTAAAAGCCCTTGTTTTGGATGTTTGGCGCTTAGACTTTTTTTAGGTGATTATATGGTGTAAGTTTAGACGTAGTGGTTGTCTGGGCATTTAAACAGCTGAACATAGAGGCAGGCCATTATCAAAAAACCCTCCTTTTGGATGTTTTTTTTTTATAATATCGGAGCCTCCTCCCATCCCAAGGAGTCCGTCTACCCTCTTCTGCCAAAATTTCTATCTTTAATTGTTACCAGTTTTTCCCACTGGTGCCCGTCCTTCATTCAAATGTACCAAGTTAACAACTTACTTCTCATCAATATCTTATGTTATCTTTTTCACCTTCGCAGTCTTGCACCTTTGTAACTCAAAGTGCAATCTCCTTTCTCTTCTCCTACTTATGCTCTAAATATCGTCGACTGTATAATGCTACTCATTGTGAAACCGTGTAATACACAGACCCTGTAACTCTTCTGTTACTATCACTAGATGTTCAATGCTATACTCTGTAATTCGCTGTCTGTACAGTTTCTCTTCATTGTAAACCACTTAGAAGTCGCAAGATTGTTGGCGGTACATAAGAATAAAGTTATTATTATTATTATTATAATGGACATTTTCCCTTCTTCTACTTTCAACGTTTAAGGCCTTAGGCCAAAAGGGGACTTTGACGTTTTTTTTTTTTTTTATTATGCCCCTCTATGGCTCTTCAGCTTGGAAAAAAGACAGCTGAGGGGAGATATGATTGATGTCTACAAAATCCTGAGTGGTGTAGAATGGGTACAAGTGGATCGATTTTTCGCTCTGTCAAAAATTACAAAGACTAGGAGACACACGATGAAGTTACAGGGAAATATTTTTAAAACCAATAGGAGGAACTATTTTTTCACTCAGAGAATAGTTAAGCTCTGGATCGCATTGCCAAAGGTTGTGGTAAGAGCAGATAGCTTAGCTGGTTTTAAGAAAAGTTTTGACAATTTCCTGGAGGAAAAGTCTATAGTCTGTTATTGAGAAAGATTTGGGGGAAGCCACTGCTTGCCCTGGGTCAGTAGCATGGAATGTTGCTACTCTGGGTTTTTGCCAGGTACTAGTGACCTGGATTGGCCACCGTGAGAACGAGCTACTGGGCTTGATGGACCATTGGTCTGACCCAGTAAGGCTATTATTATGTTCTTATGTTCTATGAGCATTGGAGTTGTTACCAAGGCAGCTGGCACTAAAAACGCTAATGCAGCTTTGTAAAGGAGGGGGGTTAATCTGGTGTAATAAAGCTATGGATCAAAACAGACAAATTATTTTGATCTAATAAGGATCTTAACCTTCTGATTGTTCTGAGATTAGCAACAATCTCAAACTACTGCAGCAATTTGATCCCTAAACCCATTTTATTATCCATCCAAACTCTTTATGAATATTTTTTCTGTAATAGTGACCCCTCCAATACTGGTTTCACTGACAATGTACGATCCAATGTACAATCCAAGAGAATCATATTATAAGTTTTCTCTAAATGTAGATTCAATTCCATTAACTTAAATCAAGCAGATAGAGTAGACTCTCAGTTATCCGGCACCCATGGGGATTGGTAGAGGCCGGATAACTGTAGTTTCTGATTGCTTGAGAGTTACTATAAAAATAGTTTATCTCCCTTCCCACCACAGCTTTCTGGTCTGAGTCACTCTCTCTTCCTCTCTCTATCATCCCCCTACCCCCACTTGTAGGTCCAGCATTTGCTCCTCCCTACGCACCCTCCTTTCTAGTCTGGGTCACTTTCTCCCCCACACACACACAATTATGGGTCCAGAATCCATCCATCTTCTCTCCCCTGCCCTTCACCCTGCAGATCCAGCATTCATATCCCTTCCTCCCCTCACACACACTTTTGATCCACCTTCTTCCCCCGGGTCTGCCCTCTCTCTGCATGGGTAGAGCTGGTATCTCTTACCTGTTGTTTACTGTGCTGCCTCTGCTTTGGGAAGCCCAGCAATTTATATTTTGCATTTGACTAGGCGGGAAAAAAATTTAGCGCCTGTTATTTTATTGGATTAATACATTTCTCAATTAGCTTTCAGAAGTTAAAACCTCTTTCTTCAAGCCGAAGAGTGCCTTCATGGCAGGGAGGCAGGTCTGTGCAGAAAGAAGAGGAGGAAGAGTTCCTTCGTGGTAGGGAGGCAGGCTTGTGCAGAGGGAGGAGGAGGAAGGAGTAAGAGAGGGTAGGGGACATGCCAGACCTGGGGTGAAGGGAAGAGAGAGACCAAACCAAAAAGAGGGGGAGGAAAGCAAAGGAGAGATGCTGGACTAAAGGAGAGAGGGAGAAGAAATGCAAGATCACAAGGGGAAGGGTACATGAGGGACAGATACTGCTCCAAAGTAGAGAGTTGCGCGGGGACAGAAATCCCACCCGTCCCCACCCGTCCCCGCCAAAATCCCACCCATCCCCACCCGTCCCCATGAGGAATCCCTCCGTCCCCACCCGTCCCCGTTAGGAATCCCTCCGTCCCCACCCGTCCCCGCGAGGAATCCCCTCCGTCCCCACCCGTCCCCGCGAGGAATCCCCTCCGTCCCCACCCGTCCCCGCGAGGAATCCCCTCCGTCACCATCCTTCCCTATAAACTTCAGAAATAGTTATTTTATTTAATTATGCTACTGAATTAAAGGCTCTGGTAGAGACCCATTTACAAATAAGCAAAGAGACTATTAATTTGGAAATATTAATTGGGAAGAATACATACTTTGTAAATGGGTTTCTACCAGAACCTCTAATGTAAATATAAAATATAAATACTCAGCTGATGAGAACCCACAAACTGTCAGCTGATGACTTCCTTTGCAGTTGGCCTGGGGTCCCTTTTGCCAAGCTTGGCAGGCAGCAGTAGCGTCCCTGAGTCACAGATGCTGGCACCTCAGTGGCTCATGGATGCTGCCAGCGACTGCTGCGCTTGGTGGAGGGGAGTTCTGACCATCTCTAGAGGAGGTCCTCTGCTGGCGGTGCTTGGGGATCCCCACCAGTCACAGCAAGGGCCAACAAGTACTTCAACACTGTAGAAATAAAACCAGAAATGCATTTCCTTTTCTTTTGAACACAAAACAAAGATATCTGCCATATACATTTCCCAAGGCAGATGACTCTATGCAATGTCACCTCGGTAACAAAATACAAAAATAGACAAATACACCCCCTCCCTTTTTACTAAACCACAATAGTAGGTTTTAGCACAGGGAGTTACGCTGAATGCCTCGCGCTGCTCTCAATGCTCATAGGCTCCCTGCGCTAAAAAACAATATTGCGGTTTAGTAAAAGGGAGCCATAGTGCAAAATATAGACAGCAGATATAAATTCTCAAAACCGACACATTTTGATCACTAAATTGAAAATAAAATCATTTTTCCTATCTTTGCTGTTTGGTGATTTCATGAGTCTCTGGTTGCACTTTCTTCTTCTGACTGTGCATCCAATCTTTCTTCCTTTCTTTCAGCCTCCTGTATGTTTCCTCTCCTCCAGACCTCATTCTCTCCCCCAACTTTTTCTTTCTGTCTCCCTGTTCCCCCTTCTTTCTGTCTCTCTGTCTGCCCCCTTTCTTTCTTTCTTTCTCCGTGCCCTCCCCCAAGCCACTCGGTTTGCTGCCACCGCCATCGGGGAATAGTCCCCAAGCCACCGCTGTCCCAAGCTTTCCCTGCAGAAGCGTCGCGCTGACCAGCATTCCGCTCCCTGACGTCAATTCTGACGTAGGAGAGGAAGTTCCGGGCCAACAAGGCATTTCTCCTCATTCCATCCAGCCTGAGCCCCATCTCTCCTTGATCCAGCATTTCCCTTCTGTGTTTGTCAGAATTACCATTCCACCTATTTTCCAGCATCACCCTTCTTTGTGTCCATCTCATCTATATCCCTATCTCACCACTTTTTCAGAATCTTCATTTGTCTCTGTCCTTGTCTTTACCCCATATTCACCATTTGCCCTTTCAATGTCTTTATCTCCCCCCCCCCACACACTTTTTCAGCATTACTTCTATGTCTCTATTTCACCTCCTCTTCATGTCCCCTCTGTATCTCTATCCTTATTCAGTAGGTCCTGCTTACTCTTTCTCTTCTTTGTGTCACTATCTCCATTTTCAGCTTCCCCCCCTTTTCCTTTGTTAATGCACCCTGTAGCCAGAATCTTTCCACCCTCCCTCCACTCCGGCCCAGCCCAGTATGAAATATTTCCTTTTGTTTCTCTCCCCTCTCTCTTCTCCTCCCTCACCCATGAGTCCTGCATCTGGCCCTCTCCCTTCTACCTGCACCTGGCAAAACCCCCCCCTGCTCCGCGGCTCTCTTAGCAACTTGTCAGCAGCGGTGATCAAGACAAGCTGCCGACATCGAGGCCTTCCCTCTACGAGTCCTGCCTTTGTGGAAAAAGGAAGTTGAAACAAGCGGGACTCGCAGAGGGTAGGCCCCGACGTCAGAAGCTGCTGCTGAGTTGCCGAAGAGAGCCGCAGGTAGAAGGGAGAGGGAGATAGGAAGGCTGTAGAAGCTCCGGAGCATGACACCGAACCCGGCCAGGATGATTTCTTTTTCAGGCTGCTGCTGCCGCTGCCATCCCCCACCCGAAATGACAAAAAACAGCCTAATGCCCGCGTCGGGAAATAGCCATGCTGAGCAGTGAGCTCAGCACGTACACAGATGAAAGCCTTGCTTGCTGATTGGTCCGGCGGCACGGTGGGGCGGGGCCGCCGGACCAATCAGCAAGCAAGGCTTTCATCTGTGTACGTGCTGAGCTCACTGCTCAACATGGCTATTTCCCGACGCGACGCCAGACTTGTAAGCTGCATGCTTGCATCGCCAGAATTTAGGTAGGTTGTTTTCATCCCCGTGGGAGTCCCGTGGGCAAGGGGGCGTCCCCGTGGGAGTCCCGTGGGTCAGGGGGGCATCCCCGTGGGAGTCCCGTGGGCCAGGGGGCGTCCCCGTGGGAGTCCCGTGGGCCAGGGGGGGAACCCGCGGGATCCCCGCAGGACCCGCGGGATCCCCGCGATCCCCGTTCCCGTGCAGACCTCTACTCCAAAGTAGGTGGGTAGGGTGCAGGATGGTAGGAGAGATAGTAGGAGAAAGCTTGTACCTGAGGAAGGGATACAGGAAGTAAGGAAGAGAGAAAGAAGAAGCTGAATATGGGGGAGAGATAAGATGCTGGGCATGGAGGGAGCATAGGAACAGGGACACAAGGGGGACAGTACTGGAGAGGAGAATAGGGACAAGGAAACAGAAGAGAGATGCTGGATGAAAGGGTAGTTGATAAAAGGAGAGATGGTGGATCTGGTGATGGTGGGGTCTATCGCTGCAGCTGCGGGGGGATGTAGATGAAAAAAAAGAAAGATGCCAGATCTCCAGGGGAGGAAAAGGAAACAGAAGGGGAGGGCAGAGATGGAAGATGGATGGATAGCAAGAAGAAAGGAGAGCCTGATCAGAAGACAACCAGACCAACATGGGACCAACATGATTTGAAAAATAACCAGACAAGAAAAGGTAGGAAAAATAATTTTATTTTCTGTTTTGTGATTACAATATGTCAGTTTTGAAATGTGTATCCTTCCAGAGCTGGTGTTGGACCGCGATCGTGAGCTAGGATTTAACAGAGAGAGGAAAAGTATTTTTTGTTTGTTTATTTTTTTTGTTTACACCACAGGACCAGTGTGGGTAGGAGAGGGCAAAGGGGGTGAAGAGGCTATAAAATAAACCCACCAGGATGTTTGGAAAAAACCACCCAATATGGCAGGAAAATTGAATCAAATCGAATCAAATCAAAATTTTTTTTCGTGAATCAGGCAGCACTAGTCTATAGCAATGTAAATGAATCAATCGCTTGGCTATTTTGCAGGGGAGTTTACTGATTTGCATGGCAGGATCGGAAAATGGGCAATCAAGGGGAAAAACACGGTGGGCTGTTTTGTGAATCAGATCGGTTAGCAGCAACCGTTGCTAAACCTGTGAAAACAGGTTTAGCGATGATCGCTGACTTTAGTGAATCTAGGCTTCTGTCTGAGGATCTAAAGCAGTGGTCTCAAACTCACGGTTCGTGGGCCACATGCGGCCCACCAGGTACTATTTTGAGGCCCTTTAGTATTATAAAGAATGATTCTTTATGGAAAACTTGTGCCTTAAGTGTCCAGCGGTCGCCTTCTGGAACGTTGCCAGCCTCACTGCTGTAACCTCACGCACTTTCCTGCGTCTGTATGCGATTGTGAAGTGGAGTGGAGAGGACAATCGCGGACAGATGCAGGAAAGCAACATTCCAGAATGTAAGGTAACCATTGGAGGCAGTGCAGCTTGTGAATGTGTCCGGTGCTGGAGGAGGTGAGAGCTGAAGGCGGTTGCGGATGCGACCACCGAACACTTAAGGCACACGTTTTCCATAAAGAATCATTCTTTATAATACCGAAGGCCTCAAAATACTTGGTCCAAAATCTTGTCTCTTGCAGTTGATGCTTTGATAATTTTTCACTTTCCGCATGTTTCAGCAGTGTATAGTTGAAATTATCAGAAGCAATTAAGGAAAGATTTATAAACTATAACATTAGGAAAGATTTATAAACTATAAATGTTATAGTTTATAAATCTTTCCTTAATTGCTTCTGATAATTTCATATTTCAGATAATCCACATTTTGGATCTGTAGATACTTACCTCATTCAACATTGTCATAACTATTTTTTTCTGCGGCCCTCCAAGTACCTACCACTCCAAAATGTGGCCCTGCAAAGGGTTTGAGTTTGAGACCACTGATCTAAAGGCATCTAAACAGTGTGATAAGACAGTGGCTATAGCCAGAAGGATGCTAGGCTGTATAGAAAGAGAAGTAACCAGCAGAAGTAGGGAGGTGTTAATGCCCCTATATACGTCATTGGTGAGGCCGCACTTGGAGTAATACATTTGATAGTCCACCTTTCCATGGTACAGCTCAAGCAATTTATATATTAGTACTTTCTTTGTCCCTAATGGGCTCAGAATCCTGGGGCACTGCAGGGTCACAAGTTGCTGTAGCTGGATTTAAACTCAGTTGTGTGAGTTCTCAGCATGTGCTTATTGTTAGGCTACTCTTGCCCTCTATATATGGCTGGCCCAGAGAACTTGCACCTAAATGCCAGACATATGTGCATGACATAGTATTTTATAAATTATGCATTTAAGTGTCCCTTCCTAATCACATTAGGTCTGAAACCAGTTTAGAACGTTTCAAATCATTTTTTCAAATCATTTTTTTATTTTCAGCTTTTATTCAATCGCTTTATATCCATATTTCAGGCAAGACTCACCCCCCTCTTTTACAAAGATGTGCAATGCTTTATAGCATGCGATAAATATTATTGCACGTTAAACGCTCATCCTATGAACACATTAGCGGTTAGTGCACATGTTGATTTAGCGCGCACTAAACACACACTAAAACGCTTAGCACACCTTTGTAAAAAATGGCCTCAGTGAGCACCAGTATGGAATTTGAAGCACACATTTAAAATGTAAAATTACATTTCATTTAAATTTTAACATATTTTATTTGTCTTTATCTGTCTAAAAATGAAACTTTACATTTTCTTTTATTGGATGCTCAAATTTTACTCTATTTTGACCTTTATATTAAATGTAATCCGCATAGATGCATTTGTCAATGCAATATATCAAATACCAAATAAACTTGGAAACTTGTGTATCTCTTCCTGGCTCTGTCCGGACTCTGCCTAATTGTCAACTATGCACTAGGGGCCCCTTTGATCAGACTGCGCTAGAGGTTTTTAATGTGAGCCAGCATGGTAAATGCTATGAAGGTTCATAGAAATCTTGTGAGCATCAGAGCACTTACCTCACCGGCCCGTGCTAAAAATCTCTAGCGCAGCTTGATCAAAGGGAGGGGTGTGTAAAATATGCATGTATTTACTGACCAGAGCTTTAACAGAATTTTTAAAATTGTATTTATGTAATTTGGACTTGCAGGACGAGATGTACGGCGTCTGTATCTATGAGACAAACTTGGGTTTTCTTATTACATAGAGCATTTTGGACCCCAGTTTGTTTACAGAAATTAGATAGTTCAAAGTCTAATAGATGCTGGGACTTTGGATCATTTACTATACTATTGTCCCTTGATACTTAAATTTTGGACTCTATTCTGGATCAAGAGAACAATATATTAGAAAATCCAGTGACATTGACGTACGATAGATTAAATTATGCTTTCTGGTAGGAATCTCTCTGTTATACTTTTAAAATGGAATGTTCAATGGCTGTACAACAGGGAAGGTCTAAGAAATTTATGGATGTTTGGGAACCATTGACTAAGTTCTGTAAGGAATGATAACTGATTTTATTTTATTGACCCTTAAGCTTATACATCCAGGGTGGGGGGGGGGGGTTTGCATTGGAATTTCATTCAGGGAATATATGGAGGGTTTCCTGTAGGTATGTACTTTTTCTGATTATTTGGTGTGGGGAGGAAATAGTTGTACATTAATGTCTATAGGTTTAATGTGCATTTCCTGTAAACTTATGTATATTGATATTGTTTGCACTATGGTAGTTTGGAAATTTAATAAAGATTTTCAAAAAAAATGTATTTATGCAATTTACAAAATTAAAAATGAGCAAAATCACTTGTACAGAAAATAGAAGAAAATTAAAACAAACAAATTATTTCATGATGGTAACCTAAATCTGAACTCTAACTAACCCACCAAATAAGGGGAGATAGGGAAAAAGGAGAATGTATCAAAGGAAACCATACAAAACTAAAAAGGCTTGCCAAACAGCCTCAATCTTTCCTTCGGATCATGACCTAAAGAGCGCTCACAAATCAGTATTAATTGTTACTTCAGGTGCCCTGGAGGATATTCTTTTGCTGGTTGGAAGAGCCAGGAGGGTACAAAGAAAATATATTTCTCACAGCCAAATTTTATTACCCACTTGCAAGAAATGTTCTGGAAAAATTGATCCTCCCAGTTGGGTGACTCCCAAGTACAACACAAAGAATCCCTTGCGCTTTCTTTGCATTTCCTGTGAGACAGCTGGTTAAATCCAAATTTGCAAATTATGAATTTCGGCATTTGCACATGTGCCCACATATGAACATGTATGCCAGTATTCTAAACATTAATAAATGTAATTGACACATTAATGTTAATGCCTTCTTTATATAATTTCCCTCTAGGTGTCGCTATTGTACAATGGCTAAGATTTCTTTACCCCTGTCTATTTAGAAATAAGACAAAAACAAAAGAAATAAGGTAATACCTTTTCTATTGGACTAGCTCAATGCTTTTGGGAGGAAATTCTAAAAACAACACCTAAACCTAGGCATAAGTTAATTGAAAAATGATATTAGAAATGGCAAAAAAACCCCAGCAAGATTAAAGCGCCTACCAGAGCATAAACAAAAGGCACCAGAATTGTATCTACATAGGCGCTTTATGATCCCTAATGCTATTATGGGCGTGGCTAATGCCAGAAGTGGCACTAGGAGTTTGTAAAGGATCTACGTAGTTGCGATTCATGACATAAGTGCTGTAAATGTAGGCCTGCGAACTCTGGGCCTACATTTCTGCCATCTATCTGCCCCAGAGGCATGATTCCGTATACAGCACTGTGGCATGATTGATGTGTGATCATCGGCTGTCAAAATTAGCTTTCAAAGGCAACTTCTTCTTCTTCAGATCAGAAATAAGCAAATGTTGACAAATATTAGTTTATTTAGAGTAGCCCAGAGCTTGTCTCAACGGACGTATAGTAACACGGGGCTGGGAGGCCCTCGTGTTGCCCGCAAGGCAAACTGCGGAGGACCGTTAGGAAGGTAGGATTAGAATAGGAATAGGGGAGGGGCTCGCGCCAAAAGGCGAGTTTATGATTGGTTAGATTAGGGAAGAGGGGCGGTTCAGGGAGCAGTTAAACCGGGACCTTGGAGGACTCGGTGTGCAGCAGGTCCTCCAGGGCGTTTTTTGTACCACCCGCCCACCCTTGGTTGGTGGCCCTAGTGACTTGGGAAGGCGGGTATCCCGAGCTACTGGGTGCTGGGGCTCATCCGGTGATGAGCGGTGGGCCGGCTGGGAGCCGTGCCTTGGGGTCAGGTGACCCGGGTTAAAGGGGCATGAGGTCATGCCACCCCTCAGACGCTTGCTGTTTGTGGCGGGTCGGGGGCAAATGGTAATGTTTACACGGGATAGCTCGGGAGGAGCTTGCTGATGTTAATTTCAATGAAGGTTCATTATGTTAATGATGTTAATTTATGCAAAGTTAATTTATTGGTTATTTTGGTTTAAATAAAGAGCCGCGGCTATATACCATAATAAAGCGTGTTGGTTTTTATTTAGGGGAGGGTAAGAAGAAAAAGGGGGTGTTAAGCAGGGACTATCCAGATCCCGCTGTTACATGTTTCCCGTATATTTGTCAACATTTGTTTATTTCTTGCTGCAGTCCCGTGCTATGTCAGTTATTTACTGTTTTGCTTTTCCTATAAAGAGTAGAAATAGACTTTCCATTCAAACATAGTGAGAACAGGAATTGTCCATACTGGTCTCCGATCATCATTGGAGACTTCTTTGGCAATATTGTGATCAGTGGCATAGTAAGGGGGGTGTGGGGGGGAGGAGTGGTCTGCCCCGGGTACGGTATTCTTCGGGGCGCTCGTACCCTTCTTGTTCTCTACCCCCTGCTGCATGCCTGCACTTCTTCCCTCCCTGCCCCTGTACCTTTTTATCTTCAGCATGAGCCACCATAAATTAGCTGCTCATGTCGGCTTTGGTACTCTCTGATGTCACTTCCGGGACCTGCGCCTAGGAAGTGACATCAGAGAGCGCCGAAGCTGATGCAAGCAGCTACTTCATGGCTGCTCACGCCACAGATAAAAAGGTACGATGGAAAGGAAGGGAAGGGTAGAGGCGTGCATACTCGTGAGCAGAAGGGGGGATGGAGAAGAGTGCAGGAGAGGGGCAATAGATTGTAATAGATCATTTCATGCAGCCTCAATAATACAATCTTTGAACTTTGTTTTACATAAGGCATATTGGATGCCTGTTAAAGCACACGCTTCTAACCCTAAACATCCAAATTTGTGTTGGAGATGCCAAAAAGCTATAGGTGCCTTTCTACATTTACTTTATGACTGTCTTCAGGTGCTTCATTACCGGATGAGTTATGGGATCATGTATGCAACATTTTACCAATTCGATCTATCTGTCAGTATGCCGATGTTATATTGCGATCAGTGCATATGTCCTCGATATTTACTGTTCCACAATCTAAATTATTTGATATTATGATGGCTGTGGCAACTGAAACTGTTTTGTGCCATTCCAAAAACACACAACCAGGCCCAACACTATGGAGCAAGACCTACTTTTACTGGAACAATGGTCCAGTACTTGGCAATTAAACTTTAATGCCAACAAATGTAAAGTAATGCATCTTGGAAACGGAAATCCATGCAGAACATACACCTTGAATGGTGAAAACTTAACAATAACTTCTGCAGAAAAAAGACTCTCGCCTTACCATAAATTTGTGGTGGAATTGGCTGACTACTATTACCGGAGGATGCGCTCAAGCATCTCATAGTAATTTTCTGATTGGTGTATCCTTCCCAAGCACTAAAAAATAGATTTTATTTTTTTAGCACTGCTCTGTGCTAATCAGTTACTGCAGCTATATTGCTGTTTTTTTCTGATTAGCATGTGATTAGTGCATGATCCCATACTCCCTCCAAAATTGGGGGTGGTAGGGTCGCACACCCTAATGGGAAAATTAGCACATGGCCATTAATTTAAAAAAATAGAAAACACGGCCATTTTACTGCTGCTGTTAAGACCATTTTTAGTATTAGTATTTTATATATATATATATATATATATATATATATATATATATATATATATATATACAGCAGGTGCACATTTCTTCTGATGTGATCATTGCCAGTTATTTATTTTATAATTGCTTATTGTGATTATAACTGACTGAGCACATTTCATTATATTTATAGCGTACAGCTTCTGACTGATTTACGTTTACAAAAGGCTTTTTATACAGTTCCACTTTTAGACTGATCAGTACTGACTATTACTAAGCTGTGGAGTTATTTTCTCCAAAATATTGTTTATGGAAATGCCATGAATCTGATTCCTGAAATAAACACTTCCCTGCATAAATCAACTGGGCAGGTTGCTCGCAAAAAAACATTTTCTAGTCAAACACTCGCTGCATTGGAAAAATAGAAATATTTGCATCCTGCTTTCACAAGGGGTTATAGAGAGGTCCTCATACATCCTGGAAAAGAAAATAAACCACCCTTTATTGTTCTGTAGGCCATCCACCATTCTTAGTAGCAAAATATATTACTTTGTTATACATAGGGTCATTATTTCTTTTTGGTTATGCAAATTCACCCTGCTGACATCAGTGTAAGCAGGATCGTGTGCAGAGCGTATCCAGGGAGTATGCCTGGATTCTGTAAAAATGTATTGGTTGGGACTGGACCGACAAAAGCCAGGACACCGTGTGCAATTCCTCCACATGCGGTTTACACTCCGTTTAGTGAATGAAGCAGACCACTATAGATTTGGTGTTCTGAATCAACAAATTCATTTATGGCTCTGTAGGCAAATAATCAAGACGATAATAATAGCACAGGCAGCAAATATGGCAGAGACAGTTATTCAAAGAATATTTGCAAAATCTCTTTAGCTATCTCTACTCCTTTCTCCTTTTTCTCTATCTTTAATTATTCTCTCCTTAACTTTCTCCTTTAATACTGTAGTAGATGGTATCATTAATTTAAAAAGCTTCCATTTACGGTCTTTATTAGAGATGCTGAGTGTCTCGGGGATTCTGAAGCTCCAAAGTGGCAATTTGGGTGGCTTGATCCTGGTCTGAAGAGTGCTGGTCCCCAGGAGAAATGTAGCTGTGGGTTTTTTTTATTTCTTCAGTTCTTTAGGTGGTACCAGGGTCCTGAAGAGATTAAAGGAAGTCCTGGGCACCCTTCTGTAAATACACTACTATACCCAGTTTCTCTCTTTCTCTTTTGCCCCAAGAGTGGTACAGTGAGTTCCTCATTCCCACTGTTCAGTTGACAGTGAAGAGCTTAGAAGGCTGTTGTGACTGTTGGAGGCTCCTAGGTACCTCCTAACTGGGTTGGTTTGTTTGTTTTCTGGCTAGGGTAGCCAGAACTCTTTTCTATACTTCAGCTGTAGCTAGTTCGGCTAAGGCTTTAGGGCTGGATTTACTCTCCCCTCATATGCAGGTCAATAGACAGGGAGGCAGAAGTCAAGAATTTGAATTATGCATATTCTACTCTCAACCAAAGTCTACTGTCCTACCAGGCTCAGCAGCCAGACTATTCTTTCACCCAGCTTCTGCATTCTCCCTGCTTCAATTATTTCTTATTCAACCCACCCAAGTGAATCTCTTCATAAAGGAAGTCAATAAATAAATAAATAAATATTCCTGGTAACAAGTATACCGTAATGTCCATCTTTTGCACCCAACTCTTCTATAACCCCTCCATTCTCTAATCTGGGCATAGCATTAGAAGGAAAATGAGAACAGGTAGGGTAGTATCTAAAGAACAGCCTTCCATATGTGCTGTTCAATGCCAGCATGCACATTTTGAAACAGAGAGCTGTACTGGGACAGAAATTTCACCCATCCTTCCCATCTCCAAAGGAATATAAGCCATCCTCACTCATACCCACTAAGACCCATTCCATTTCCACCCAATCCCACAATTAATCTCCTCTGTCCCCACCTGTCCCCACAAAAATTGATGCTATTATTTACTTCCTCGCAGACATGTTTTTGTTTTTTTTTTCCCATGGTATTCACTTTTAAGCCAATGAGTATTCCAAGCCTCATTCTGAAGTACCAGAGATTTTGACTACATTCCCAAGGGAATCCTATGGTAATATCTTTCATCCCCACGGGAATCATGTGGAACTTCTTCCATACCCGCGGGATTCCCACAGTCCCCATTCCCATCCAGCTCTCTGTTTTGACCTTCACAGCACCATAATGTCCTGTAGAGTTCAAAGTGCATACCGCAGCCCCAAGTAGAAGAGGAAGAATACTGTATGTGGCACAAAGCACAGTGTTGCTGCTGTTCTCCAGTGAGGAGGAGAGAGATGCACAGGCATCATCACATCATCCTGCCCCCTGGTCTCCCATAGGGAATGTTACAGGAAGAGATGGATGTTTTCTGCTCTTATCATGGCTACAGAATCACAGGAGACTAGGGGCACTCATTATTACACACAGGCATAAGAAAGCAACAAAATTCTCATCTTTACATGCAAATTGCTAGAAAGTCCATTAGGTCTTGATGTGGAACAAAATAGTTGAAAATAGATTTATTCAAAAATAGAAATGATGTCATTTCAATTGCACTTCCTGTCTGCTTTTATTGTATTAAATTAGATTATTATGCATTCATCTGGTGGAGCATATAGCTTTTAAGCAGGGGGAAATGTCCAATTCTAGCATTCTCATGCCTGTATGCTAAAAAAGATTTTAAAGTTCAGTCAATCATATGCAAAACTGAGGAGCAAGCCATGAAAACGGAAAAGTGAATGTGAGCTATCATGCTGTTAAGACAAGGTGGCTGAGTGGTTAAGGTGATGAATTGTTAGCCCATCCATCTGCTCTGCATGCAGAGGTTTCAATTCCATCTTTATCAACATACATGCAATTTTATCTCCCCACAGAGTAGAGAAATAACCTAGAAGTTAAAACAGCAGACTGAGAACCTGGAAAGTCAGTATTCAAACTATGCTGATGCTCCCCGTGATCTTGGACAAGTCACTTTGTCCTCGTTCCCTTAAATACAACCTTAGGGACTGATGCAGAACTCTTGCGCAGATGGCAGCGTGGAGTTAGTGAGATGTCTGCATACAATTTACAGGGTGCACGATGCAGAAAAGGATTTTGCTCAGACACTACTCATTTGCAAAATGTTGTGTTACATACTGGAAACAATGTGGGGAAATGATGTTCCTGAGATGGACTTTATTAATATTAAAATAATATTAAAGCTTGGCAAACCACATAAAAACCTCTAGGATGCAGTCCACTGAAAAGCTTTGGACCCTGTCCTGCACACAGCTACTACGGAACAGTTTATTTCCGACTGGCATTTTTATCCACGTATCTTTACCATAGGACTTCATAGGGACCCCTGAAGAAGACATTCTATCGAAACACGGAGCGTTTTGGGTCCAGGGTCCAAAGCTTTACAGCGAATTGCGTCCTTGAGATTTTTATGTGGTTTGCCAAGTTTTAATATTATTTTAATATTAATAAAGTCCATCTCAGAAACATCATTTTTCCACATTGGTTTTTGTTTCTTCTTGGATTTGTCTGTGGAAATCATTGGGTCAATTTTCTTGTTTTCGTACTACGTACTAGAGCTACATTTTTATTATAATTTTCAATCGCAAATAATCACATGATTAAAAGAATTTAAATCAGGATTAATCATACAAGTAAAATAATGTATTTATTTCCCATTGCAGTTCCTTGTGACTCTGGGCCACTCAACCTTCCATTGCCCCAGGCAGGCACAAAAAAGTACCAGTAAATATAAAACTGCTTTGACTGTAGCCATAGAAATGCAGTATATCAAATAGCATCCCTCCTTCCCTTCCATAAAGGACTGATAATCTCCCTCCCTTCTATCCTCAAGTTACCACCTCAGCCATAGAGTTTACTGGTAGCCTCTCCAGTTCTGCTTACATTATCATGCATTAATCACAGCTCACTACCCTCTCTTTACCCACAGTTCAGCATCCTCTTCCCCCACTGTTCTACCTTAACAGTGGTCTTCTGTTGGTCCCCAGCAATGGCAGTTACACATATGCTACCTGCCATAAGCTTTCCCTCTGTCTATCTCTCTTCCTCTGACATCATTTCCTGTTTCTGCTTGGACAGGTCTGATCAGAGAGTAAGCTTCAGAAAGATCAGGCTGCAAGCAGCAGATTTGCAATGCTGCCATGGAGCAACAGAAGACCATCTTTAAGGTAGACCAGTGCAGGGGGCTGGTGATGTTGAACTATGGTTGAAAGAAAGATGCTGGATCATGCTAAGGACAGGGGTTAGGAGTGGAAGAGATGTTTGGAGGAGACAGGAGATGCTACAACATGATTAATTTTCTTAATCACGATTAATAACGCATTAATCACAGAGTTAACTGCAATTAACTTGCAGCCCTATAAAACACCAGTGTACAGCATATTAAAATCAATGGAAATGAGGTTATTAGCTATTCTGTCCTGATGTAGAGAAGTACACAGAAGACTTTAAGGTGAGCACAACGTAGGAGCTTGAATGCCCAATCTGAGGAGGCAGAAAAGGGTTAGCTCATTCTTCTGCAGTAGCATTTGTGAGGATTTAGTGCCTGTTTTGTCTTTTCACTGCATGCATACAGGACCTTTCAACTTTCTTGAAGTCTTCATGGGTAAAAAAAGAGAGAGAACAGGTGATGGCATCACAACAATTTTCCGTACAGAATAGCATTATAGCACATGCATAGATGTGTGCCAGGACACTATTCTGCTCAGACATGCGCACAGCAAGGGAAAATCCATGTCGACATGCATCCGGTGGGCTCTGTCTCAATGGTGTACAAGTTTTGTGCAGGGCCTATTTGCATATAAAATGTTAACTGCATCAGCAAGCAAGTATTGGGCATTACATTTGTGTTAGAAGCTTTGTATTCAACCAGCAATGCATGGCTTTCTAGCATAAAGTTTCTGCATTGGCCCCTTAAAATGTAATGCCCCAGGGGACCAAGAAACAACTACTGTATTTAATGTGACTTACTGTGAGCTATCAATGAAATGATGTGAGCTAGAGAATGACACGGTGACAAAATTCATCACCGTTCCCGTCCCCGCGGATAACCGCGGGAAATAATCCCATGTCATTTTCTAGTGTCTATTTCAACCTCAGTCCTTCTACACCAGCATTCTTCAAAGCAAAACTTGCGGGTCAGTGATTGTGCCCAATTATACTCTGATTCTTCCCTCTCTCCTTAAAGAATGACATGAAGATGGTTTCCCGCGGTTATCCGCAGGGACGGAAACGGTGATGAATTTTGTCACCGTGTCATTCTCTAATGTGAGCTAAATTAAAATAAAATCTGCCACATCATTACTACAAGAAATGTTTGCATTTCCTATGAAGACAACTGGACTCCACAAATCTTAGAAGACTAATATAGGATAAAGTCAACTTCATTTCTAGATTTAACTCAGCAAATGCACACAAGTATATACGGTGTTGCTAATGTACTGAAAACTACTATTAACCAGTTAACATTATCTATATAATGCTAGAAAAAAATGTTATTTTATACAATTACACAATACCAGCTCTACTTTTACAGTTTCAGGAAATGTGAATACTTAGCAGGAATTCAGGTCTATTTTATATTTCCTCAACAGCGCAGTCTGCCTTCAGCTCTTCATTAAGCTCCACTTTAAAGCCTAAACAAACTAGAAAAGTCTGGAACTTTATTTCCAGAATTCACTAAGTATTTGACTGTGAAACCTTTTCTCACATTCCAGATGTTGTGGTTTTCATGAGCTTAGTTTATGGCTCCCTGTGATCATATAAGCAAATTAATATCTCATTTCTGGCCTCACCAGTTTCTCTATAAATGAGGCAAGATTAGATGCAATGGAGAAAACTAAAAAGAAAATCCTGCAACACATTTCTCTTTTAGGGAGTTAAAATGTTTTATTCTGCGTGACCAATGTGATACAAAGAGAGGCTAATGCAAAAATGAGAACAAGTAGCTAAAATTAAATTGTGGATATCTTTCAGAATGGAACATGAGAAAATATTTACCCATCATAACGAACAATAGAAAGACCTCCAAATAGTCCAAAACTAATGCAGGAAATAGAGAGGAATGGACCTCAGAAACCCAGCAAACACTCCATAAAGGATAAATTTAGGGCTCCTTTTACAAAGGTGCGCAAGTGTTTTTAGTGCACGCACCGGTTTAGTGCATGCTAGCCAAAAAACTATCACCTGCTCAAGAGGAGGCGGTAGCGGTTAGCGCACAATAGCATATGCTATTCCACACGTTAAGGCCCTAACATGCCTTCGTAAAAGGAGCCCTTAGTTTGCTTACAATGGGGTTCCAGTCTCTTTCATCGGTCTGCTGACCACTCAATTTTACCACATCTTATCTATTTAACTTTTTTTTCTTTACAAATTCAGTAGAATCAAAATATTCAAAATGGTACAGATCAAACTTATCTTAAAGCTCGCCAGTTCAACGACTCCTGCAATTCAGGGACACAGTGAACAACCAACAGTTTCACTGAATTGCAGGAGTCGTTGAACTGGGGAGCTTTAAGATAAGTTTGAGAAAAGGATAGCCTTTATCCCTTTCTTGAATTTTCTGTTGTCCTTTTCTAGCAGTGGGCTCAGTCTCTGGCAGAGTTCAAAGCCTAGTTAAAAGCCCAAATCTTTGAGAGTGCTTTCAACTCCTAACTCCTCTCACCTTGGGTTCTGCGTCCCCAACCTTATGTGTCATGTCTGTCTGTCCAAGTTAGATTGTAAGCTCTTCTGAGAAGGGACCGTCTATAAATGTCAAAATGCACAACGCTGTGTATGCCTTTCAGCATTATATAAGTGATAAGTAGTAGTAGTAGTAATTCCTTTGGTACATTTGGGGCCATTACCAAGAACATTCTTAGACATTTTGGATTTCATGTCTTTGAAGAAGGGAATTTGTAGTAAGGACTTTTGGCTTGAGTGTAGAGCATGTAAGGGTGTATGATTTTGTAGTCTGACTTCTAGGTATTGCGGTTCTGAAAGGTGAACAGTTTTGTGCGTCAGCAGTGAGATTTTGAATTTCACTATGCTCTCAATCGGGAGCCAGTGTAACTGTTTTAGTACTGGGGTGGCACTTGTCATGTCTCGATTTACTTAATTTGCCATAAGCAATTTTGACTATGCATTGGGTCTGTGATGTCATGTCTAGGCTTGGGCCCAGCCATACAGCAAGGTTTCTCACCCCATTCTTGGATGGTTCTATGGCAGGCATAGGCAACTCCGTTCCTCAAGGGCCAAAATCTAATCAGGTTTTCAGGATTTCCCCAATGAATATGCATTGAAAGCAGTGCATGCAAATAGATCTCATGCATATTCATTCGGGAAATCCTGAAAACCCAATTGGATTCCAGCCCTCGAGGAACGAAGTTGCCCATGCCTGTTCTATGGTATTGCCATTTAGTGTTATTTGGAAGTTTGGGCTGTTTCCTTCCCATTTGTTTATGAGAAGTAGCTCTGTCTTTTCTTTGTTGGCTGCATATCCCTTTATTGTTCATAATTGATTTCTCTGAAAATATTTTCATAGTTATCCTCAAGATATCCATACCAGTTCATGCTAAGAATCTTAGGTAAATGTGCCCCCTGTCCTATGCAATTTCTCATATGCAGATACCATACATTACATACAGTATATCAAATATTCAAAATTGGTTTAAATCTGCAGATCAACAGTGTGTTTGAGGCAGGACTAGCAATAGAGGTATAGCCATGAATTTATGAGATTCAAAAGCATTTATAAAGGACTACAAAAACCTCAATACTCTAATTTCAGTGCCTATGGGGGAAAAATTAAATATGTAATACTGCAATAAAATAAAGATTAATAATAAGTAACCATGCCACGGTATTCATATTCAATCTTTCACAATTTCTTGTTGCAAAAACAGAATTTAACTACCAGAAAATAAGACTATCCCAACAAAATAATCCATCTCCCTAAATCCCCAGGGAGATTTCATAGGGCCTATTTGGTTTGTTCATGTTCTTGTAGGTAGGAAATCCTTGGGTATTTTTTTTATTTGTTTTGTTTGTATTTTTTGTTCTTTTACTGATCCTGAATGATTAGAATGGCATGTGTTCTATATATACTTTTAAAACCGGAAATCGTATAAAACACTAATAAACTCCAGAGAGTGCATTTTCCATCCATTAGTGACAGGCGAGGTCAGTAGCTCATAGTCCTTTATTCCCAGTGAAACACCATCTCTGTTGGCCATTGGAGCTCAACTAGTTCCAGTCTGTTTACATTCCATCTTTCCTTTCTAGTTAAAGCAGAGGAATCAAAATAGGTAGGGATGTGCCTTTGAAGCACTGGAAATTTAAAACAAAATTCAATTCAATTTGTTTTGGAAATGAAATAAAAATGAATGAAATTTAATTCATTTTCTTTTTCAAAATGTCCCTAGTCAAACAATGCCTTTTAAAATTAAAATGTATCCCTCCCCCTTAGGGCCTGTGGCTGGAATATAAGGCCTTCTAGAGTCCCCCGTCCTCCCCCCCCCCACTCCCTCCCCACCACATCTCTTACCTTTTCTTAAAGTGGCATAAGTGAATGTGAGTCTCTTCTAAACACCATTTTGAATTGGCCAGTGCCATTATGTGGAACACTGCTACAGGGATAAGAGAAACTGGGGCTTACTCCTGCCCCTTGAGGTCCTATGGATTGGATCAGATGATTCAGAAGGGTCATCGAGTGGATGAATTTCCAGGAGAATGAGCTTGTAACCATTTTGGAGGAATTGCTGTGCCTCACTAGCCCAGAGGTTGTAAGATCAAATCCCAGTGCTGCTCTTTGTGACCCTGGGCAAATCACTTAATCCTCTAGTGCCCACCACTTTGAATGTGAGCTTTGAATGCCAAAGCCACAAAAAGGGGGTATAGAAGTCTCCTTTCCCTTTTTAACCAAACTGGGCAAGCTCAACCCCAGACCAAAGCTTTTTCCTTGTTGGTTTACTTATTTCTTTATTTTCATTTTTTTTCTTTAGTTCATTTTTGATAAATAAAATGAATCAATATAACAAACATCCCCCCCCTTTTTTTTTTTTTTTTTACTAAGCTGTGATAAAAGTTTCTACTGCAGCCCAGAATGTTAAATGCTCCAACGTTCATAGAATTCCTAGAGTATTTATCCCATAGAGTATTTATCCCTCTGGGCCATGGTAAAAATCTTTACCATGGCTTAGTGAAAGGAGGGGAGAAATTTTTAAAAACTAAAAATACAAACAAGGAAAACAAATGAAAGAAAATATTTTGTACTGTACACCTCTAAAGTACAATGATGGATTAATCAGTTTGGGGCCCTTCTAATAAACTGTGCAATCGCCAGTATAGGTCTTTCTCATACTCTGAGGCCACTTAACACAGCAGTAAAATGGCCCCATTTTCTATTATTCCAATTAATTACCACACACTCCTAAATTCCTCATTAACACATGGCCATTAGTGCGTGAGCACTTACCAACACCTAGTTTCTAGGCAGTAAGGGCTCATGCGCTAACCATACGCTGATTAGCATGCGGAAATGTGTGAGGGATTGTCAAAAAGTTTCCACACTTTTATTCTCTTAAACATTATTTATTACATATCTAAAAAGCAAATTTTATCACTTTTCCACATAATCACCCTGTTGCCTGATTGACTAGTCATGACATTCTATGACACATCCTCTTATTAAACAAAAAGTTCAAAAAGAAAACATACTGTGTCTTAGTTTAGTAGAGAAACCACATTCATTGATAAGGTACTGATAATGAAACTATATTTTAAAAATAAACAAGCAATGTTATGTGGGGCTAGAATCCAAATATTTCCAAATGTGGCAAGAATAAGGTGACCATACGTCCCGTTTTGAACGGGACCATCCTGTTTTTTGATCTCCTGTCCCGTTGTCCCTACACAGCTTTGGGATGCCAAAATGTTCCGTTTTCAGGGACAGCGTCCCGAAGCTGTGCGCGGGGACAACGGAACAGGCGATATCTTCCTGTCCCTCCCTGCCGCGCACACAAAAAATAAAAGCTTCTCTCCAGGCCAGATTTAACCCCCACCCCCACCCCGGTCCGCCGCCGCTGCTGCTCTGCTTACCTCTCTGTTGTTAATCGTGCCCAGAAGCCTTTTTCCCAACGTCAATTCTGACGTCAGAGAGGACATTCCGGGCCAGCCAGGCAGTGATTGGCTGGCCTGGAACTTCCTCTCCGACATCAGAATTGACGTTGGGAAGAAGGCTTCTGGGCGCGATTAGCAGTAGGGAGGTAAGCAGAGCAGCAGCGGTCCCGGGGGGGGGGGGGGGGTTAAATCGGGCCTGGAGGGAGGGGTTTTTTTTTGTGCAGCAGGGAGGGAAGGAGGTAGGCAAGCTGGCTTTGACGCGGCAGGGAGGGAGGGAGGTAGGTAGGTAGGCAGGCAGGCAGTCTAGCTTCGGGGTTGGGGGTGGGGGTGGGACAAAGTCTGGAAGGCAGTGAAGGGGACATAGGAAGGAGGCACTGGGGGCACTATGGACATAGGAAGGGGCACTAAGGACATGGGAAGGAGGCACTGAGGGCACTAAGGACAGATGAAGGGGCACTAAGGACATAGGAAGGAGGCACTGGGGGCACTAAGGATATAGGAAATAAGGAGGGAGGGAATAGAAAGGGACAATTATTGGGCCTCAGTGCAGAAAGAAAGAAATGAAAGAAAGGATACACAGTCAGAAGGAAACGCAATCAGAGACTCATGAAATCACCAGACAACAAAGGTAGGAAAAATGATTTTATTTTCAATTTAATGATGAAAATGTGTCAGTCTTGAGAATTTATATCTGCTGTCTATATTTTGCACTATATTTGTCTATTTTTCTATAGTTACTGAGGTGACATTGCATATTTTAAAGTCATCTGCCTTGACATCTTTGAAACCCCCCAAATATAAATGATAATTAACATTTTCTCTCTATATAGTGTGCTTTGTAGTTTTTTTTAATTTTATGGTTACCATTATGAACTAATAAGATATTATATGTACATGAAAAATGAATGGAAGAAATTGGGGGCGGGATTGGGGGCGGGACCGACAATTAATAGATGTCTCCTTTTGATGAAAAAAATTTAGGCATGAAAAAAATTTAGGCATGAATAACCCAACTTAGACGAAAAGCCTTTTTAGCTTTGAAATCTAAGGTAGTGGAATCTGGTGCCACATTTTTTCTGAAATTTCCGTGTAAGTGTTTGGTAACTTTCTCATGATAAGGATTACATATTTTTTGATCCTATTCAATTAGAGTATTTTCTTGAACATTCTTA
Organism: Geotrypetes seraphini; assembly: GCF_902459505.1. NCBI lineage: Eukaryota > Metazoa > Chordata > Amphibia > Gymnophiona > Dermophiidae > Geotrypetes > Geotrypetes seraphini. The sequence continues at coordinate 303,982,986 of NC_047086.1, read as the reverse complement.
ATAACCTCCTTTTTATAAGCTGGGGTAGAATTTTCCTTTTTTGGTTATGATAATTTCAATGAAAATAGGAGTTTAAATAGTTAAATGCCTGTATAAAAATTAAGGGTATGGTCATCCCTTATTGATTACCAGAATTTTATGTTGTTATGTAATGCAATTCTTTCTCCTTAATGATGTGGGCTTGATGGGATTTCTGATTTTCTATGACTGTTTTAAGTTGTATTAAGAAAAATTATATTTCTATATTTTTTGTATAAATTCCCATATCCTGTATACTTGTTTGGATACGTTTACAAATTTCAATTAAAAAAAAAAGAAAAGAAAAACCACATTCCTACCAAATCAAAAGCAAAAAGGACAGCAAAATAGGTACAGCAGCCATTTTGAGGGGGTGCCATTCTTGTTTGTTTGTTGTGTGAATGCGTTTGGAGAGAAATACAAATGTCTATATGAGTAAATCATATAGACTTTTGGGAATAGGAATAAGCATTCTGGAATATTGGATGAAGAAACTACCTCTGCTTTGAGAGAAGCGTTTTTCAAGATAAGTTTACCAAAGCCTTCACATGCTTTAATATGAAATTGAAATAATTCTTTTGCTCCTGGCTATAGTCATTGCAATTTGTTTTATGCAGAATTAACCCTTTGTTCATACACTGTGATGAATATGACAGAAAATGAATTTTGAAACATACGTTTATGAAGTGAAATGAAAGACTGATTGAATATACATGTACGGAGTTTTTTTCAGACCAGTGATGATAAGGGTGGCTTAGGGTACTGTGTGGTCCTGGCTGCCCGTGTATGAGGCCTGTTTTTCTCTGTATTATTCTGTCCCTATTATTTTTCTGTCCTTTTTGATTTTCTTTTGGTATAAACGTGTTTTTTTCTGCTAAACTAATACACAGTATGTTTTCTTTTTGAACTTTGTGTTTGGCATATACGACTGTACCCTTGTATTTCTCGGTTACATCCTCTTACTAGTCACATGATATTCTACGGCACATCCTCTTACCATTTTTCCCGCCCTCAACCATTTCCCCAAAAAATATGAAAGTGCAGAAACTTTTTGAAGAACTTTCGTGCTGCACTAACTGATTAGCATAGAACATGCCTACTCTTCGCTCTCAGACACATCCCCAGTGCTAAAAAATAAATTCTACTTTTTAGCAATTCCAAAACTATTGCAGGACATCTGAGCACTTCCTACCATAGTGCTTTTTAAACTATTTATATCCCAAGCTTGCTTAAGAACCCAGAAATTGAGTTATGAAATAATGGGCTCCTTATACAAAGCCACATTTGTCTTTTTTATTGCCGGCTGTGGCGGTATTAGCCCCAGTGCTCATAGAGTTCCTATGAGGGTCAGAGTTAATACCACTTTGGCCGGTGATTAAAAAAAGCCTAACGCGGCTTCATAAAAGGGGGTAATGTTTCCAATTTTGTTATTACAGGAAAGAATCAGACTCCCTCTTTTTGATAGGGAATTTGGAAAACCGTCTGCTTCAGAGATGATCAGAATTTTTATGGCTACTTTATTCAGACATAGCTCAAGCATATGAATCAATATTTATTTTTGTTTCACTGTGTTTAAACCATAACCCTTGGACAAATAAATCTCTGCTATTTTTGACTGATTATTATTATAATTCACGCAAATCTTACTGGTTTGCGATTCCATCACCCAAATCTTTTGTTACACAAGATTTTTTGATCAAAGTTTTGCATTCCAGGCTAGTAAAATTAATACCTGGCGGAGTACCTGGTGCACGATACTTAAAGTCCTAGATTTCAAACGTACGGACTTTAATGCAGTGGGAGAGTACCTGAAGAAAGAGCTGTTAGGATGGGAGGACATAAGAGAAGTGGAAAGACAGTGGTCTAAGCTGAAAGGAGCGATAAAAATGGCTACGGAGCTTTATGTGAAGAAAATCAATAAAAACAAGAGAAAAAGGAAGACGATATGGTTCTCCAAACTAGTGGCGGAGAAAATAAGGCGAAATAGTTGGCGTTCATGAAATATAAAAAACCCAAGAAGAGGAGTGCAGAAAGGACTACAGGGTGAAACTGAAAGAAGCCAAGAGAGAGATACGTCTGACGAAAGCACAGGAGGAAGAACAAATGGCTAAAAATGTAAAAAAGGGAGACAAAAATTTTTTCAGATATATTAGTGAAAGGAGGAAGATGAAAAATGGAATTGCTAAACTAAAAGATGCTGGAAACCGATATGTGGAGAGTGATGAGGAAAAAGCAAATGTGCTAAACAAATACTTCTGTTCTGTGTTCACAGAAGAAAATCCTGGAGAAGGACCGAGATTGTCTGGCAAAGTTACAAGAGAAAATGGAAGAGATTCTGCGCCGTTCACAGAGGAGAGTGTTTATGAGCAACTTGAAAAACTGAAGGTGGACAAAGCGATGGGACCAGACGGGATCCATCCCAGGATACTAAGGGAGCTCAGAGAGGTTCTGCCGAGTCCTATTAAAGACTTGTTCAACAAATCTCTGGAGACGGGAGTGATTCCTGGGGATTGGAGGAGAGCGGATGTGGTCCCTATTCATAAAAGTGGTCACAGGGATGAAGCAGGAAACTACAAGCATGTGAGCCTCACTTCAGTTGTTGGAAAAATAATGGAATTGTTGCTGAAAGGAAGGGTAGTTTACTTCCTTGAATCTAATGGGTTACAGGATCCGAGGCAACATGGCTTTACAAAAGGTAAATCGTGCCAAACGAACCTGATTGAATTTTTTGATTGGGTGACCAGAGAGCGGATCGAGGACATATGCTAGATGTAATTTACTTAGATTTCAGCAAAGCCTTTGATACAGTTCCTCATAGGAGGCTGTTGAACAAACTTGAAGGGCTGAAGTTAGGACCCAAAGTGGTGAACTGGGTTAGAAACTGGTTGTTGGACAGACGCCAGAGGGTGGTGGTTAATGGAAGTCGCTCGGAGGAAGGAAAGGTGAGTAGTGGAGTCTCTCAGGGTTCGGTGCTGGGGCCAATCCTGTTCAATATGTTTGTGAGTGACATTGCTGAAGGGTTAGAAGGAAAAGTGTGCCTTTTGCAGATGATACCAAGATTTGTAACAGAGTAGACACCGAAGAGGGAGTGGAAAATATGAAAAAGGATCTGCAAAAGTTAGAGGAATGATCTAATGCCTGGCAACTAAAATTCAATGCAAAGAAATGCAGAGTAATGCATTTGGGGATTAATAATCGGAAGGAACCATATATGCTGGGAGGTGAGAAGCTGATATGCACGGACAGGGAGAGGGAGTAATAGTGTCCGAAGATCTAAAGGCGAAAAAACAGTGTGACAAGGCGGTGGCTGCTGCCAGAAGGATGCTGGGCTGTATAAAGAGAGGCGTAGCCAGTAGAAGGAAGAAGATGTTGATGCCCCTGTACAGGTCATTGGTAAGGCCCCACTTGGAGTATTGTGTTCAGTTTTGGAGACCGTATCTGGCAAAGGACGTAAGAAGACATGAGGTGGTCCAGAGGAGGGCAACAAAAATGATAGGAGGTTTGCGCCAGAAGACGTATGAGGAGAGACTGGAAGCCCTGAATATGTATATCCTAAAGGAAAGGAGAGACATGGGAGATATGATTCAGACGTTCAAATACTTGAAGGGTATTAACATAGAACAAAATCTTTTCCAGAGAAAGGAAAATGGTAAAACCAGAGGACATAATTTGAGGTTGAGGGGTGGTAGATTCAAGGGCAATGTTAGGAAATTCTACTTTACGGAGAGGGTGGTGGATGCCTGGAATACGCTCCCGAGAGAGGTGGTGGAGAGTAAAACGGTGACTGAGTTCAAAAAAGCCCACAGGGGATCTAGAATCAGAAAATAATATTAAATATTGAACTAAGGCCAGTACTGGGCAGACTTGCACGGTCTGTGTCTGTATATGGCCATTTGGGGGAGGATGGGCTGGAGAGGGCTTCAATGGCTGGGAAGGTTTAGATGGAATGGAGTAGGTTTTAACGGAGATTTCGGCAGTTGGAACCCAAGCACAGTACCGGGTAGAGCTTTGGATTCTTGCCCAGAAATAGCTAAGAAGAAAAAATTTAAAAAATTTAAATTTAATCAGGTTAGGCAGACTGGATGGACCATTCGGGTCTTTATCTGCCGTCATCTACTATGTTACTATGTACTCTAATTCTTCAAGCTCAATCTTATCATTATTTTAGAAAAATATTGAAAACCTATTTGTTTGATAAATTCATAACTTAATTGTTTAGTACTGTATTTATGACATGTATATGATGTGTATTTATATGATTCGCTGACTGTTCAGCTTTTTTTGATTGATGTGAACCGCCTAGAACTCAATGGTATGGTGGTATACAAAAATAAAGTTTATTATTATTTGCTTTCTGTCTTATGCTTGGATATATTAGAGTTGTGGAGAGGCATAATCGAAAGGAACATCTAAGTCCGTTTTCGTCTAAGTTGTAAGTCGTCCAAAGTAAAAAAAAAACTGCTTAGGACACATTTTTAAAAAATACTACCAAAAGTATTTGTTTACAAAAATTGTTTATCTATAAGTCCAGCCGCCTGATCATCCAGATCGCTAAATCATCCATCTTTATACCACATTTTCATCCAACTTTTTGTCCAAGTCCAAAACGCCTAGAAACAGAATGCCTGTTGGACATGGGAGGGATCTGCAAAGTGATGGACAGGACACCCACATAGGGTACCAAAACAGTGGGCTACCTTATAAAGCACTGTTGTGAACTTCACAAAAAGGGTGCCACGTAATCCTCAAACTACAGCTCCCTTATAGGTAAAGGTGAGCCCCCAAACCACCTCCAAAATCTCCTAGTCCCACCTATCTACCACCCCAATAGCCCTTATGGCTGCAGGAGCCACTTATAGGGCAGTACAAAAGGGTTTTTTTTTTAGGGGAGTGTACATGTTTCACCATCAATGCAGTCATTACAGTGGCTTATGGACATGGGTCCTCCTCTCCATGGGTCCCTAACCCACCCACAAGACCACTTAAGATGTCTCTGTGCAGAGCGACTAGGCTTTCCTAGGCTGCCAGGTGCTGATGTTCTGGAGGCAGAATTTAAAAGTTGTGATTACGATTTTTATGGGGGTGGGGGTGGGGTCGGTGATCACTGGGGTAGTGTGTGGGGGGTCTGTACTTTATTTTTGCAGTGCTTATCTGGTACAAACTGAGCAGAATCATAAATACATAAAAACTTGAACAAACCTCTGGGACGTCCCATCATCTCAGCGAGAGGGTCACTACTATGTCGATAAGTCTTTACGAGAACATGTTGAGAATCAACCATCTTATATCAAAGACACCACACATTTTTTTGAACATTCTAGCTGACATCAATTTTAATGGTGAATTATATCTAGTGGTCACGCTTTACATCAACTCCCTATATACTTCTATCCCTCAAGAAGAAGCTATTAATGCCATCAAAGTCATTTTAGAATCCAGGTCACGTCCGCAATTTGTCCCTACAGAATTCTTACTGTGTTTGACCAGGATTGCCATGCAAGAAAATCATTTTTTGTTTCTAGACCAATTATATGTCCAACTATCAGGAGTAGCAATGGGTGCTACTTTTGCCCCTTCAATAGCATGCATTTTTATGAATCAATTCGAGAAAGAATGGATTTCGTTTTCTCCATTTGCTAGCAGAATTAAATCATGGCATAGATTCATTGATGATATTTTTCTGTTGTGGTCAGGTAACATTGAGGAATTTCTTGCTTTTTTCAAGTGGTTGAACACATGCAATGATAACACTCAAATTTACATATACTTATTCATACAATAACATCACATTTTTGGATGTTAATATCACCCAGACACAGGAGGGATTTACCACCAAAGTACATTGTAAAAGCACAGACCGGAACACCGTACTACATTCAACCAGTTGCCATCTAACAGGTTGTAAGACGAGTCTGCCATATTCACAATTTTTAAGATATAGGCGCATTTGCAGTAATGATCAAAATTTTAAACATCAATCTGGGACAAATTCAGCACTAGAGGTTACAATGTTAAAAGTCTAAATAGAGCCTATAAAAGAGCAAAATATAATAATCGAGAGTTGTTGTTAAAACCTCGATCTGAACAACATCATGATGCTAATATTGTAACGTTTGTATCCCAGTATAATAATGCAAGTCCACGAGTTTTACGTGCAGTAAAGAAACATTGGAGAATTATGCAAACTCGTGACATTTTTAGGTCTACCACTTTAAAAAGTGCATATTCTCGAGGCAAAAGCCTTAAGGAGTTATTGAGTCCCTCTACCTTGAGATCTATTCCATCTTTTAAATCAGCGTTACAGGTACACTATAAGTGCGGCCGTTGCTTAAATTGTGACATCACGATACCCACGATGGCAGATATTATACAATTGATTTTTTCAGCAATTGTAATAGTACATAATATTTTTTACCTCATCCTGTGCCTGTGTAAAAATATCTATGTTGGTAAAACCATTAGAAGTTTAAGAATCAGATTAAATGAACATAGATCTAATCTAAAATGGATGAAGTCAGAAGCTCATGGCTCATTGCATGACATTACAACATAAGTTCCACCTCTTGAAATGTTGGGTTATTGATACCATTACTAAATCAGCAAGAGGGGGAGATCGTGACAAGTTGCTTTTACAATGGGAACAGCAATGGATATCTAAACTTAATTCATTAGAACCTCATGGCCTTAAAAATCAGATAGAATGGCACGCATTTTTTAAACATCTTATGTTTGTCAGTTCATCTATTTAAGGGGAACGGTATATGCAGTCCTTCAAAAGCTACGCTTTAATGTTAACTGCAGTTGGGTTTTTTTACCCTATATCGAGCAGTTTTTTCTGGCGGTAGTTTTTTAATGTTCGCCATTTTTTAACACATAAAGATATCCAGTTTCTTCTGATGTCAGCAGAGGGCCAAGTTATGATTGGCCAATTTCTCTCGGTGCCATTTTGTATACATAATGAGAGTTTGGCGGTGGTAACCCACAATCAGGCAAGTTGTGCTTTTTGACTGTTCGTTGTTAACTTTGAATTTATAGTAATGAGAGTCAAGATTTATCTAGTTAGTAATAGATATAATGCTTTTTATCTTTTATTTTTCAAATATTTCTGATCTGAGCAACTTTTCATTGTTACTGGCAAGGAACATGCTTTAGCACTTCCCCTGAAGAAGCCCATTGGTGTGAAACGGATTTGGCCTCCGTCAGGTTTAAAAGATAATTGCTTTTATTCAATTCAATCACAATGCCAGCTCTTTATTTAAATTTGAGAGAAATTGATATTTAATACACAAATCATTGATGAATATAAAGTATTTAAAATAAATAAATTGAAAACATATTAAATTAATTAATAAATTATAACAGAGGTTTTGATCTATGATGATACCCTGACCCCGAATTGGTGTCCTTCTATTGATTGGATCCCAGGGTTTTTTTGAGGTCTTTTTCCCTCTGTTTTAAAGAAAATGTATGCATTATTCAACAATTGACATTGTGTTCTACGTTATTTATGTCTTGCAGTGCTTATCTGGTCATTTTAGGTTGGTTTTTGTGATTTAGACCATGTTTTAAATGGTCTAAGTCACAACGTCCAAGTTCCGTCCATCCTGGGCTGTATAACTTTCGGTTATACATGCAGTACGACTAAGTCTAAGCCAGCCCACATCCCGCCCAATTCCACCCTTGACACTCCTCCTGAAATGCCCCATTTAGCTCTGATTGTTCAGCGGCACTGTGAAGACCTAGGTCGTTTTATAAATATGTCCAAAGCCCGTTTTTATTAACAGCACTTGGACGTATTTTGACAATGTTCGTCCAAGTGCCAACTTAGGCCGTTTTTTGGACATTTTTCACTTTCGATTATGAGCCCCCTAATGTATTATGTTGTTATAATTTATTTTTAATAGCATCTTATCCAATCCACAGTGTGCCTTACTTCTTGCTAACACTGTCTTGAGAATATACTTTTACAAATTATTAGCACTTTTATTCCTGATATTCCAAAGTCTTTTTTCTAGAATATCAGTGGTAGCAATTAGAGCAGGGATATTTCAGGGATAGAAAGGCCATAGGGAAAACCAGAGGTGGACGTCTCCTGTTGGCATTTTAGTTTGCTGAGTGGGAGGTACAGGGTTCTCATAAAGATACTGCAGCAAGAGGGCATGGTCTGGGTATTTTTTGTGTGGGACTAGGGAGAGGCCAAAATGTGGATGACTATTTCCTATCTCAGAAGGGGAAAGGACGTCCAAGTCTAAAAAGATGGATATTATTATTTGTTTATTTAATTTGATTTCTATCCCGTCCTCCCAGTAGCTCAGAACAGGTTACAAGCTAACATTCACAGTGGATTACATTGGACAGATAAATTACATTTCTCCCAACCCCCCAACCATTTCCCACAAAAATATGAAAGTGCGGAAACTTTTCGGTCAACTCTCATGCTGCACTAATTGATTAGATAAAGATCGACTGACTCCTCTCACTTGTTAAAATTAAGTCATATTATCATCTTATTGTTTGATGCACTTCACAAGTGTTAATGCTTGTTAATAATATGTGTTCCCCTTTAGGGAACACTCACATTGTTGGTATTGTATTGTATTATTTTACAAAATCAATAAAACTCTTTGAACTATAAAATTAAGTCATAGTTAGCCAGCCAACCAGCTATAGCTTTAAAGCAATTATTGAAGCTGACAATTATTGTAATTCAATTTGCATCTCTGAACCACCAACTGGTAGTTATCAGCTGACTTAGAACTCAATTCCATATTTTTATATACTTTCTCTGTTGTTTTTGTGGGATCTTGTCCTGTTGGACTTTTATTGGTGCTAGATCTTTTTTTTTAACAGTGAATAAGTGCCAAAAGGTTGCCCAAACTGACAAGCTCACTGACCTCCTCCCACTCCCCATAGATGTCAATGTAATAGTACATACCTGCTTGTATGATAGCTTCAGATGTTATAGCCAGTCCTAGCAGAGCAGCAAGCAGGTTCCTGGAGTAGCTTATTGGGCGGGGTAGTCAACCATAGAAATAGAGACTCAGGCCCATATCCAACTGTAACTACTGGGGGCCTCTTCTATGCTTTTATGGAGGGGAGGGTGTTAATGTGTTAATCACATTAATATAGCTGGTTTTAAGAAAGGTTTGGGCAAGTTCCTAGAGGAAAAGTCCATAGTCTGTTATTGAGAAAGACATGGGGGGAAGCCACTGCTTGCCCTGGATCGGTAGCATGGAATGTTGCTACTCCATGGGTTTTGGCCAGGTACTAGTGACCTGGATTGGCCACCATGAGAACGGGCTACTGAGTTTGATGGACCATTGGTCTGAGCCAGTAAGGTTATTCTTATGTTCTTATGTGAGCCAAGTAGAGGGCACTCAAGCCATTGTAGCATCACTGATGAGGTTGGCTCTAAGGCACTGTGGAATGAGGCATTATGACATCACAATCTTATATTAATATATGTGCCTTCCAAAATCCACCCTAATCCACCCATATTTTTTATATTTTAATAGTGATAGATGAACATTAATAGGGTAATTCTTTAAGAAGCCATACAGATTTATGTGGCAAGCATCTACATTCATGACAATAAATGTGAGCACAATTAGCAGGCGACATGCTTTTCTGTAAATCTTGCCTATCATTGAACTGTGCAAGTGGGCATTCACAAGGATGATGTCTGGGCAGGGCACATACTTATTTGCATATATCTCCCCAATCTAGAAAGGCTAGAAAGTCTAGGGCTCTTCAAATACCATAAATAGATTGCAACCTACCCTCTCTAACTGAATTCCATATGTATTTTTCATACAGTTCTTCACTGTCAGTTTAATTTCCATCCTATAAATTCACATAGAATTTTTCTTTTTTCAACCATCTTTATTTTCTCTTCTTTATTAATTTCCAGGTACTTTAGTTAGATTGTGAGCCTTCGGGACAGTAAGGGAATTTTTTAAGTACCTTCTTACTTCTCATTTATAATCTTAATGTATATTTTCTTCAAACCGCTTAGAACCTAACGGATGTAGCGGTATATAAGAAATAAATTACATTACATTACATTACATTCAGTGTGGAGAAGAGAAGGCTGTGATAGAAGTATAAAATTTGTTGAGTGGAATGGAAATGATAAACGTGAATCAATTGTTTACTGCTTGAAAAAGTACAAAAGATTGGAGGAAATGTGACGAAGTTGCTAAGTAATGAACTTAAAACAGATTGAAAGAAAATATTTAAGTTATATTTTGGAACTCATTGCCAGAGGTTAAAAAAAAAAAATTAGATATATTCCTGGAACAAGAGTTTATAAATTGTTATTAAAGTAGATGTGGGGAAAGCCGATGCTTATCCCTCTGGTCAGTAGCATGAATCTTGCTACTTTTGGGATTCTGCCAAGTACTTGTGAGCCAGATTGGCCACTGTTGGAAAGAGGATACTGTGCTAGATGGATCTATGGTCTGAATCTTTATAGCAATTCTTAACACAAAACACTTAACATAATCACATCTAACCAAAAGGTCCTTTTAGTTAGCTGTGGTAAAATAGGCCTTAGTGGGGTTTTCTCGTGTGCTAAGGCCATTTTTACTGTAGCTGTAAAAAATGTCTTTGCTGCATTAATGGCCATGCTTTAATGTTGCCATTAATGTACAGAGATGAACATAGGAGAACCAAATCCACAAACTCAAAGTCGCAAAAAAAAGAGTGGATATGTCCTAATAAGATTGGTGAACACTATTACATGCAAGTCCTTTATCCAATGGACAAGTTGTAATTTCAGCGTGGATTATGGTCTTAACAAATCAATATATTCATCACTACACCGGAAGTTCGTGTGTTTGAGAGTGTTTGTTCACGCATAAAACGCCCAAGACTCCTGAGGCAAGACGGTTGAGGCCAAAACAAGTACATGTCGAGTCATAGGGTTTAAATAACGTGACCATTTATTTATTTCATCAAAAGGGGACATCTATTAATTGTCAGTCCCGCACCTAATCCCACCCTAGCCCCGCCCAAATCCTGCCCTAGCCCCGCCCCCAATCCCACCCCCAATCCCGCCCCCAAATTCTTCCACTCATTTTTCATGTACACATAATATCTTCATATTAATTCATAATGGTAACCTTAAAATTAAAAAAAAAACTACAAAGCACACTATACGAAGAGAAAATGTTAATTATCATTTATATTTGGGGGCTTTTCAAAGATGTCAAGGCAAATGTCTTTAAAATATGCAATGTCACCTCAGTAACTATAGAAAAATAGACAAATATAGTGCAAAATATAGACAGCAGATATAAATTCTCAAAACTGACACGTTTTGATCACTAAATTGAAAATAAAATAATTTTTCCTACCTTTGCTGTCTGGTAATTTCATGAGTCTCTGGTTGCGTTTCCTTCTGTCTGTGTATCCTTTCTTTCATTTCTTTTTTTCTGCACTGATGCCCAACAATTGTCCCTTTCTATTGCCTCCTTCCTTCCTTCCTATGTCCATAGTGCCCCCCAGTGCCTCTGTCCTGTGTCCTTAGTGCCCCAGTGCCTCTGTCCTGTGTCCCTAGTGCCCCCAGTGCCTCCTTCTCATGTCCATAATGTCCTCAGTGCCTCTGTCCTGTGTCCCTAGTGGCCCCAGTGCCTCCTTCCTATGTCTTCCCTTGCCTTTGTTTCTCCCCTGAAGCCAGCCTAACTGCCTACCTCCTTCCCTCCCTCCAGTGCCTGATTCAACCCCCCAGCGATTCACCCCCTCCCTCCCCGCAGATTAAAACCCCCCGCTCATCCATGTACCGCCGCTGCCTGCTAGTCTTCCTCCCTACCGCACCGATTGAAACCCTGGGCCGCCGCCGCTGCTTCTTGGCTTCTTCCTGACGTCAATTTTGACGTCAGAGAGGAAGTTCGGGGGCAGCCAATCGCTGCCTGACTGGCCCGAACTTCCTCTCCGACGTCAAAATTGACGTCAGGAAGGAGCCAAGAAGCAGCGACGGCGGCCCAGGGTTTCAATCGGCGCAGCTGGGAGAGAAAGTGATTGGCCGTCCTGGTGTCCCTGCGCACAGCTTTGGGACGCTGTCCCTGAAAACGGGACATTTTGGTGTCCTGAAGCGGTGGGTAGGGACAACGGGACTGTCGGTCCGAAAACAGGACTGTCCGGTTGAAAACGGGACGTATGGTCACCTTAGATTTGAATCACATATTTGATGATTAAAGGATTTTCATGTAATAAATAGTGTTCACCAATCTTATTAGGACATATCCACTCTTTGTTTTGCGCCATTAATGTACAGCCATTTTATTTTAAAAATTATCACAGGAGCACTTACTACCTCCTATTTTGTAAGCAGATAGGTCTCCTGCATTATCCAGTTAGCGTGTATGCATACAGGAAGGACAATGAGCCTTCTGAATTGGATTGCATCTAAGAACATAAGAATTGCTGCTGCTGTGTCAGACCAGTGGTCCATCGTGCCCAGCAGTTTGCTCCCGCGGCGGCCCTTAGGTCAAAGACCAGTGCCCTAACTGAGTCTAGCCTTACCTGCGTACATTCTGGTTCAGCAGGAACTTGTCTAACTTTGTCTTGAATCCCTGGAGGGTGTCTTCCCCTACAACAGCTTCCAGAAGAGTGTTCCAGATTTCTACCACTCTCTGGGTGGTACAGAATCTATCCCCTTTTAACTTTAGAAAGTGCCCTCTCGTTCTCTCTACCTTGGAGAGGGTGAACAATCTGTCTTTATCTACTAAGTCTATTCCCCATCATTATCTTGAATGTTTTCGATCATGTCTCCTCTTTTCAAGGGAGAAGAAGCACAGTTTCTCTAATCTCTCACTGTATAGCAACTCCTCCAGTCCCTTAATCATTTTAGTCAACCTTCTCTGGACCCTCTTGAGTAGTACTTAAGAGAAGAAACAAGCTTAATTCATTTTAAGTCCAAATTAAAAAACTTTCTTGTTCAATGAAGCTTTTGGAATATAACTGTCCATCAAAGGACAACCAGATGATCCTATACTCTATTGACCCTCCCTCCTGTTTATCCCTTTTTTGTTCTTTTCTTTTAAGATTGTAGTTCTACCCGTGCTCCTTTTGTATATGTTTGTCCAAACTAGTTTGTCCATTGTGCAGCAAGCACCCAGTAACGTCTATACTTATTAATTTCACGTTTTATTATTTCTGTTTTAATCTCTGCGCTCCTTGTACGAAGCTGCGTTAGCGGTTTAACATGCGTAATAACGTACGCTAATTTGTCGGCTGTGCTAACCACTACCGCCTTCTCTTGAGCAGGCGTTAGTTTATCAGCTAGCGTAGGGGTTAGCACGCGCTAAAAATGTGCATGCAATAAAGCCGCTAACGCAGCTTCATAAAAGGAGCCCTTTATCTTTTAAATGATGTACACTGCCTAGAAGCCTGATTAGGCAGTATAACACATTTTTAATAAACTTGGATACTCACAAAAATAAGAAGAGTAACTAAGCTGATTGCTGACTATCAAGATACATATTGCTAAGTCAGTTACATTTAGTTATCTGCTATCTGGTAAATATTAGTCAGTCTATTATGCACTATTATTGCTTGCTATACATAATAAAAAGTTTAGAATCAGAAGTGTGATTATTTTTTAATTATTATTTTCACATTGTGTTTGTGGTTAGTATACTTTTTATTTAATGACAATTGTATTTATATTATTTAGATGTAATCTGCCTTGTGCATTCTATCAAACTGAATATTCAGATTATGGAGATCTATTTTAAAAAAGAGAAACATCCAAAATGTAGCATGTAGGGGCAGATGGATGCTTTTCTTGCCAAACCCTTCCAATTCGCTATTTTTGGAACCCATTTTATAAATGGATTTCTATGGTAGTTGTCCGCAGTGCCTTTAAATCTTGAGAGGGGTATGTTAGAGATATGATTTAGGTGGGACCAGGGTAGGATTATGATTTGGGCATTTTTCTGCAATAATTGAACATTTTAGAAACATCCAGGATATATTTTGGACATCTGAGGCTAGATCTTTTTTTAACAGCAAATAAGTGCCAAAAGTTTGCCCAAACTGACCAGCAGGCCACTAGAGATCTGAAGGCATGACCCCTCACAATTCCCCAATGCTCACTGACCTCCTCCCACTCCCCAAAGATGTGAATGAAATAGTACATACCTGCTTATATTATAGCTTCAGATATTATAGCCAGTCCTAGCAGAGCAGCAAGTAGGTTCCTGGAGTAGCCTAGTGGGCGGGTAGTCAACCATAGAAATAGAGAGACTCATATCAAACTCTAAATGGTACACTTATAGTGGAATATACAGTATGTGCCTTCCAAAATCCAACCTAATCCCACTGTACCTACATATAGGTGACACCTGGCATAAGGATTATTGGTGTGGTGTACAATTGGATCCTGTAGATTTTAGAGATCTCACCATACACTATATGGGGGTTATGGAGAGATGTATTTTGCCTCATGGCTGCTTCAAGAAAGGCTTGGCCATCGTCTGGTGGAGGGGCCGCATTCAGGATTGTCCATGTTTGCAACATAAGTGGCACATGTACTTGTTAGCATTATAAATTAAACATAAAATGAAATTAATGATGACTATTTGATGTTTAGTGATTTTCAGAAGTTTGGAGGTTTTTTTTTTTTTTTGGGGGGGGGGTGTTTGCCTATGAAGTAATTGCCCTTTCCAGTTGTGAGAAAGGTTTGTTCCCCAACGGGGTTCTGAGGTTTATTCCCTCCAAGTCCTTCACTCTATTACCACTGTTTTGTTCAGGTTCTTCCTATTAAGTTTGTTTGATAAATGATTGTTAGCTGAGAGTTTGATATTTTCTACAACCTAATAAGAATCCCAACCACTTACTCTAACAAAGTCATACTTACTTCAATCCCATTGCATATGTTAATGAGAGATCAGTGGTCAACAAGACTGAAATTATAAAAGATCTGCTTGATGAATTGTAAGATGCAAGATGACCCCAGATTATAACTACTCTGCCCAATAGATTATAAAATCACCCATCTATCAAGAACTGGTCGCAGTGGTGGTAGTCTGGCAATATGGCACAAATCATCTTTTAACATCAAAATTATAGAATCTATAACTCTCACCTCACTAGAACTACTAATGGTAGAAATAAACAGTGACTCTTCTAAATCCACCCCCCCCCCCCCCGCCTCTATCCTAAATTCCTCCTGGAAAGTGGCTAGAAGCTGAACCACGGTTCTCAAACATCATCTTGAGAACCATGGTACAATATGACTCCACTTTCATCATAGGAGACCTCAACCTCCACCTAGACTCAACCTCAAACTCTCAAACCCTAAAATCCTCGACCTCTTAAATGAGCTAGACCTCAAACTCTTGTTTCAACAACCCACACATGAAAAGAGCCATCAGTTAGATCTACTCACCTCCTCCATCCTAGCAAAAAGTACAAGTTACCTAGAATTTAATTCCCTATCCAAAGTACCTTGGTCAGACCAGCTACTAGAATTCACCATATTCTGAAAAGAGATATCAATAACCAAACTGACCAGCTGAGTAGTCTCTTACTATAGAAACAAAATATCCTCTGAATTATACTGGAATGAAATAGATAACTCATTTCTATCCCTCCCTATCCCTGACCAAAACTTCCTAGACCATTGGAAAATAACCAGTGAACAAATCCCTAAACAAACTAGCCCCACTCAAATGCAGCAAAAGAATCCAAAGATCATCAGAGAAGTGGGTCGACTCAGCACTTCCCTAAAAAGAGCTTGCCAACAAGCCAAGCGCTACTGGCGTAAACATCCCTTCCCAATAAACAAGACTAAGTGGTACCAGAAAATCCTGGAATATAAATCACTACTAATGCAAAAGAAGAAAGAGTACTACTTTAAACAGATCAGCACAAAAGATAATCTTAAAATCAACAAACTGTTCTCAATGTTAGATAACCTAACCAACATGAACAAGATCACACATAGCGACAATCCCTCTATTCCAACCATCTCAGAACTAGCTATTTTAAAACAAAGATCCACACAAGATCAGCTACCCCCACCAGCCCAGCTGCAACAAAACCACCAAGGAAATACCAGCAGACAGATCTTGGAATGATTTTGATTAGATTAAATTCAAAGATACAAAATGGCTTCTTCTAAAATACTCCAAAGCATACTGCAGCCTCAACACCTGCCCACCTTACCTGATCAAAGCTGTCACCCGAACAACCATAGGAAAAATAACCCAATAACTCAACTATCCCCCCAAAACTGACTTTTCCCACAAATTAGGAGGAGGAATTATCTTAATACCCATTCCCAAGAATCCAAAACTCAGCCCCTCTGATATGAGCAGTTATCGGCCTGTAGCTTCCATCCCCCTATTTATCAAAATGATGGAAGGATATGTCACATAACAGCACAATTGCTACTTACAATGCTTCAATATTCTACACCCTTCACAACTGGGATTCAGGAAAAATCACAACACTGAGATGGTGGTCGCAGCACTAGTAGCATTCAGCAAAGAACTACTATGCAAGAGTCACAGCGCAATCATAATCCAATTTGACCTAAGCAGTGCATTAGACCTAGTAGACTTCAATCAAATGTCTGAGATCTTCAATGATTTCAGATTTAACGACCCAGTCCTCTCCTGGTTCCAAGGCTTCCTAACCTCTTGTCACTATGCTGTATGTAAGGATGATGTACTTTCTGACAGCTGGCACCTTCCCAGCAGGGTCCCCCAAATCAATCAGTGGGAGCCAACCTAGATCTCGCATGAATAAAGCATTTCACGTATGCAGATAACATAATAATCATGCTACCTGTAATGGCTGCATTAGCCAACACCCTCACCACCATAAAAAAATGTGTTCACATCATAGAAAACTGAACCTCAACCCACCACCTCAAACTAAATAAGAACAAAACCAAATTCCTTTGGCCAGGACCCTCAACTAACCCAGACTACACTCCAAAGATTACAGTAGACAACACAGACTTTCCATTAGAACTACATCCTGAATCATAGGAGCAGAAACTAATAACCACCTGTCCATGAAGAGCCACATACAATCAATAATAAAACAATCTTTCTTTGTGATGAGAAAGCTAAGATCCTTAATAAAATACTTTGAAACAGAGGCTTTCTAAATTTTAATATAATCACTAATCCTATCTTGACTAGACCAGTGGTTCCCAACCCTGTCCTAGAGGACCACCAGCCAATCAGGTTTTCAGGATAGCCCTAATGAATATGCATAAATGAGATTTGCATGTAATGAAGATGATAGGAGTGCAGATCTGCCCCATGCATATTCATTAGGGCTATCCTGAAAACCCGACTGGCTAGTGATCCTCCAGGATAGGGTTGGGGATCACTGGACTAGACCATTAATGTAACACTAGTTCTTTGCTCTAATGTCTACAACTAGTTCAAAATGCAGCAATAAGACTCATATATGGACTATGGAAATCGAAACATCTATAGCCCTACTATATGAAACTACATTGGCTGTCCATAACAGCAAGGATCAAGTTTAAATTAGGAATTACTGCCTTTAAGATCCTGATAGGGAATGTTCCCAACTACCTAACTGAGTTGGCCACACTACTCCTGTGTGCCTCCAACAAATATACCACCTGAAATCTTTTCCACTTAAAATTCCCAGCATGCAACAATATAAAGTCTACAAGGCAAATTACCTTATCCATACAATATCAATTAGCCCAGCTTTCCTTCCCTCCCTCCCTCTCTTCCCTTATGCAGCAGGACCCTTATCCAGATTCTATCCTTCCCTCCCTCCCATCCCTTGTGCAGCAGGACCTTTGCCCAGCTTCCCTTCCCTTGTGCAGCAGGACCCTTGCCCACTTCCCCCCCCCCCCGAGCATCCACCCCACCATGCAGCCGAACACCCATCCTTCCTTCCCTCCCATCCGAACCCCGCCGACCGCAAGCAAGCCCTTCATACCTCCCTAAACAGCGTCGGGCTGGCAGCACTCTAAACAGGCTGCTTCAGCCTTGTCCGGCTGTGAATTCACTCTGCCGCATTAGTGATGATGCTGCTTAGGGAGGTACCATATGTAGGGCTCGCTTGTGGTTGACGGGGCTCAGATGGGAGGGAGGGAAGGATGGGGGTTCGGCTGTGCGGCGGGGACGGGTGCTCGGGGGGGGCGGGGCTCGCTCAAGGGTTCTGCTGCACAAGGGATGGGATGGAGAGAAGGAAAACTGCTGACGAATCCTGAGGCTAGGGCTTATTTTGGGGGTAGGACTTATATTAAGACCTACCCCAAAAATCCTGCTAGGGCTTATTTTCGGGGTAGGTCTTATTTTCGGAGAAACACGGTATGTATCTGTAACTATGACCTAACTGTATTAACTGTACTGATCTACATGTACTAGCAACTCTATTGAATGTCCATGTCTTACTGTCTATTGTAACTTTCTGGGTAATTGACCCAACCTCTTATAATATAATCTGACCTTGAACTAAATAGGTAAAGGCAGAATAGAAAACCTAATTAAAATAACAACATAAAACAGGTCTAGCCCCAAATCCATCTTGAAAACAGGTTTTGAGAACAATGAATTTTGAAGGATTTTAAGAGAAAAATGCCCATCTGTCCCTTTATGCCACTTTTTGGACATTTTTCTGTTTTGAAAATGAACCCCATGCTGTCTTTTTATAGCACAAAGTAATTATAAACACCTCCCCATTTACTAAACCACGATAGTGGTTATTAGCGGAGGGAGCCGTGCTGAATGTTCCACACTGCTCCCGACGCTCAGGATCAGGAAGTGACGTCAGATGGAGAGCCAAGGCCAGTGCAGGCAGCAGGTTGGAGATTCTGCTTACACTGGCAAAGAGTTAAAGAGGTATGGGGAGGAAAGGCAGGGCACAGAAGATGGGGAGGGGGGGATGCCACTGTCCCGGGTGCCTACTATCCTTGCTATGCCACTGATCTGAAACCTTTCCAATATAAGCTTTATAGTGCAACACTCAAATGCTTATCTAGTGCAACTTTCTAGCAACATAGTAACATAGTAAATAACGGCAGATAAAGAACTGAACGGTCAATCCAGTCTACCCATTAGTTATTCTCATTAAAAAAATACATGATTAAGTTAACTTGTCTCTTTTCTGGGCCATAGACTAAGCCCACCTGATATTGTCCTAGGTTCCAACTGCTGAAGTTGCCATCTAAGCTCACTCCAGCCTACCCAACCATCCCGTTCTATGCAAGATATCTACTGTAAGTCTGGCCAGTAACGTCCTCATGTTCCAAGTTAGTGGAGTTTCCATTGATGCCCTCCCTTGCCCATCCTACACCAAATCACCATATACGGGACACAAACCATACAAGTGTGTCCAATAGTGGCCGTAGTTCTTTAATTTATACCATTTGTTTTCTAATTAGAGATCATCTGTGTTTATCCCATGCTTTTTTGAATTCCATCACCTATCAATCCCATTTAAATGGGACTACGTGCAGATAAGTGGAAACGAGCCAGGAGAAAAAGTCCACCATGTCCGTAGACAATAAATCGCAAAAAGTGGGGTAGGTAGGCATACCTTTCAGCAGCCAAACATAAAAATTAGCCAAAAATGTGGTCTGTCCTGAGTTTTCTGTATCACATAACTCCCTTTCTTAGACAAGCTGAAAGAATCAAAATTGTTTGGGATTCAAATAACCAAGGAAATATTTGAAACATCAGTAGCGAAACCTGTATGGCTGTGTATTGATTTCAATTTTGATCTGTTTCTTGAAATAGCACTCGGAATGACTCCTAGTCACACATCTGGACTTCTTTACTCTTTGCGATTGCTTGAGCTGTTTCTGTTCTCTCTGGTTTCTTTCTGGTCAACATTCAGCCAACGCCACTAAGTGAAATGCTGACTGCTGTGGGCAGATTTGAGATTGGATAGTCAGTGATGGTTCTTATCCAAGCACTGGCACTGCAAATCCAGGTCCTCAATAGACCCCTGAAGTTATCTTAGTGAACCTATATTCTATCATACACGTCCAGGGTGGGTGGGTGGGGAGATACTTTTAATTAGAGTGCAATTGTTGGATATGTATAAAGGGGGGGATGATATATGTATTTGTCATGAATATAATTTGATAGAAGTTAAGTGTTGTTAAAGTGTAAAATGTCTGTAAAATATGTTGCACTTATTTTTGGCTTTAAAATGAATAAATATATTTTTAAAAAAACAACAACCCTATATTCTATTTTTTTTTTAGTATCAACATTTTATTGATTTTTTTTTTTTTAAATATACAACATAATTAAAAAACAGAAATAATATCAATCACAAGTCAGAGATACAAAGGAGTCATATGAGTTTATTATTCAAATTCTTACAGAATGCATTGAAAGGAGTCCAAGTCCAAGTAAAGCTAGCGATGTTATTTTTTTTTTTTAACTCTATTATTTCTTCATATTTTCTGATGGTACAAAGATGATTCCAGCATTCGTGAAAGTTAAGTTTGGAATTATCCTTCCAATTATATATAATATGATGAGTAGCTAAAGCAATCGTAATATCAAAAATTTTTGTGAATGATGACGGTATCGAGATATCTGTGTTAGACGAGTGCAATATGATGGATTTATGACATAGGCAAATTGCTATCCAAATGAATAATAATAATTCTATTACAGTATCCAAATAACTAATAATACAGTAAAAGTAAAATCGAAGTAGTGTACAATAAATAAAAACAGTGGAAAATATTTAAAATAAAAACATAACAAGGGGAATGTACACAAACAAATTAACCAAACTTGACACAAGAGGACAAAAAGGGCAGGAAAGGTTTAAAGTATCTTAAGGGAAAAACAAGCAGGATAGGAACAAGAGGGTAGGATACCGAAAGAACAAGAAAAAGAAAAAATAAAGATAAGCGTAAGATAGTGACTACCTGGTCACAAGTCATGGCAAAAGTTGCGAAGTGACAAACTATTAGGAACTAGGTTCAAATGCCATTTTGAAATAATAAGCCTTCAAGTGAGACTTAAATGACTTCAGAGATTTTTCTGTTCGCAGATATAACGGGAGAAAGTTCCAGAGAGTTGGAGCCTTTACAGAGAAACTAGAGTCTCTGTAAATATCCAAAAACAGCTGCCTGCTTTTGTGCAATCCTTGCCCCATTATTTGTCTAGGCACTGGCCTTGAATATCAGCAGTCCTGGATAATTTTCAGGTCCATCCTGACTCTACCTCTAGACCAGTGTCTCTCAAACTGTGTGCAATGGCACAGTGGTGTCCCACAAAGAGATTCCGGGTGTGCCATGAGAGATTCCAGAATTTTATTTTATTTTAAAAAAATTCCCTTCATAAGTATACACTAGAATAGATGACATGTACATTGCATATGCAAGAGTCTGTCAATGTGATGAGTGTCTGTGTGCGTAAGGATACAACCGCCCAGACAAGCATCATTTTTGATGTGATTGGTCCTTGAAAACTAAAAGCAAGTAATTTTAGTTTTAGTTTTTATGCAGTAGTTAACCTAACTTGAGCAACAAAGTAATCAAGGCTTTGTTACTGTTTGAATCTTCTTATCTTTGTGAACTTGGATTTTCAGCTCTGACAGAAATTAAATTTAAAAAAAAAAGACTATTGAGCCACATTTTGAGTTAATTTGCACTCAGAAACAAGTGCATCCATTGCTTTAATTAGCAATATTATTCTATCTACTTTAGTTTCACCATTGTTACAATTACCCATACATAGCTTAAAGAACTTTAAATAAATAACTTTCAAATTTAATTTTTTATTGGTTTTGCAATTTTATAACTTCAATTACAATGTGCCATTAAAAACATTTGCTCCGCTTAGTATGCCAGAGTTAAAAAAGTTTGAGAGACACTGCTCTAGACCAGGGGTGTCAAAGTCCCTCCTCAATGGCCGCAATCCAGTTGGGGTTTCAGGATTTCCTCAATGAATATGCATGAGATCTATTAGCATACAATGAAAGCAGTGCATGGAAATAGATCTCATGCACATTCATTGGGGAAATCCTGAAAACTCGATTGGATTGCTGCCCTCGGGGGGGACTTTAACACTCCTGCTCTAGACTATCGCAGCACTGACTAGATAAAGCTGCAACATCATTCCCTCTAAGCCAGTCCTGAAGGTCCACAGACAGGCCAGGTTTTCAGGATATCTACAATGAATATGCATGAGAGAGATTTGCATGCACTTTCTCCTTGGTATGCAAATCTCATGTTCATCGTGGATGTCCTGAAAATCTGGCCTGTCTGTGAACCTCAAGGACCAGAATTGAGTAGCCCTGCTCTGATCTGAGCAGGTGTCCTCTAACTTCAGTCCTGCCAGTGGAGGGTGCTGTTTTACTATCATATATTCAATAGGGACAGGCAAGCTCTGTCAAACTCCAGAGAACCTGCCTGTCCCTAGTGATTTAAAACACAATATTGAAGCATCACTCCCTACTGGTGGCAATTCGATTGGAGAACACCCGCTCATCTTAGAGGGAGCAATGCACTGAAGTAGTCTGCTTGGATATTTAGCAGCACTATCTGGGTAAATGTCACTGAAAATCTGGGTATGATTTTGATTTTATTCACTTGATATACTGCTTGGCACAAAGCATCAAAGCAGTTTATAATAAACCATCAAATTACATTCACAATATAAAAACAATGTGTTAGGTGCCATCAACTCGTGTTCGAGTCCTAGCAACTTGATGAATTAAAGATTTAAAAAAAAAATTGTTTTTTGTTAGTCAGTGTCATCCTTATGATTGTTTTCAATGTGTCCAATCATCTGATTTCAGGTTGCCTTCTTCTCCTGGTTCCTTCTATCTTCCCTAGCATGATGTCTTTTTCCAGTGATCTCTCTCTTCTGAAGGTGTGACCAAAATAAGGCAGTCACAACTTCATCATTTGGTTCTTTGAGCGACATAGCCGGTTAGATCTCTTCCAGAATCCTTCTTCAGCACCAAAGATCAAATTCAATCATCTTTCTGTCCTGTTTTCATAGTGTCCAGCTTTTGCATCTGTAATTGACCACTAAGGAAATGAGTGCATAGACAAGTCTGTAGCTTTAAAAGTTCATGTCTAATGTTACATTCTTCAGTTTTGATAAATGAGCTTGTAAAAAACTAGGTTTACACAGCTTTGTGAAAGCTGAGATAATTAGAAATTTCAATCATTTCATTATAGTTTATTAGTTTATCTATTTGTATACCGCTTTACACAAAGTGGGTCACAACAAATACATATATACCCCCTCTTCTATGAAACTGCGCTAGCGGTTTTTAGCACAGAGAGCCACGCTGAATGGCCTGCGCTGCCCCCGACGCTCATATCATGCTTATATCACGCAAAATATCAGTGCCATTTAGTAAAACCCGATTCAAAATAGCCAAGCAATTGTTAGTGAATCAATCGCTTGGCTATTTTGCATGGGGTTTACTAAATTGCATGGGTGGATCGGAGAGGAGAGGAGATTGATCGGGCAGCAATTTAGTGACTCGGTTTTGCGACCATTGTTAGAGAATCGGTAATTTTAGCAAATCACCCTTTTAGTGTGCTAAATTCTAAAACCCATTTTATAATATGGGCTTTGAGTGTTTATCGTGCACTCATTCCCTTAACACACATTAAGGTGTGTTAAACCCTAATATTGCTTGATGTGAATTTCCACCAAATGTCTATTTCGTAAAAAATCAACATTAGGAGTTACACCTGATACCAAGCACATTGAGGATTTTGGGAACAGATGCCATTGGGAAGCATTCCACTGAAGGGATTAGGGGAGTTGTCCCCTTAATCCTCCAGTGGTATTTGTTCCCCTCCCCCAAATCCAAATTGGAAAAGGGAACTAGTTATTGCAGTGTTTCTCAAAATTGTTTTACCTGTGCCATATTAAACGGAGCAAATGTTTTTCACATTACATTATCATTTGTATACCTTCCAGTTTACTTAAAGAAGCTAGGACATTCTCAGAATTACAATTCAAAATTATTCAATACAGATTTTTTCCGTGGCACATTATAATCAAAACTATAAAATTGCAAAACTAACAAAAAATGAAATTTGAGAGTAATTTATTTAAAGTTCTTTAAGCTACTTATATCAAAGCAATGCTCTTTATACCTATATTTCATTATATAGGTTTTCAGGGGAGAGGGAGGGTAATCCTCACAAAGCCCCTTTCAGGGTCTACAAAACAAAAAGTATATAGAATGGAATTTCTAATCAATGTGATTAATATGTTTGTTTTTGAGTGCAAACATGCATTTCATCATCCACCGTGTGCAGTCATTCTCTTTTTTTCAATTTAATTTCTGTCCAAGCTAAAAATCCAAGTTTGCAAAGATAAGACGATC
Source organism: Geotrypetes seraphini (assembly GCF_902459505.1). NCBI lineage: Eukaryota > Metazoa > Chordata > Amphibia > Gymnophiona > Dermophiidae > Geotrypetes > Geotrypetes seraphini. The sequence goes on along the minus strand of NC_047086.1, from coordinate 303,958,635 downwards.
CAAATAGTAACAAAGCCTTGATTGCTTTGTTGCTCAAGTTAGGATAATTACTGCATGCAAAATAAAATTACTTGCCATTACTATTCAAGGACCAATCACATCAAAGAATGATGCTTGGCTGGGCGGTTGTATCCTTGCGCACACAGACGTTCATAACAATGGCAGACACTTGTATACGTGACAAACTTGCCATCTGTTCTAGTGTACACAAGGTACCCCATGAGCGCCTGCTAAGAAAACTGTGGAACCACGGAGTAGAGGGGGACGTGCACAGATGGATCTATAATTGGCTGGCGGACAGGAGGCAGAGGGAAGGAGTAAAAGGCAAAAAGCAAAAAGCGTTGGCTCCCCCTTAAGAGGAAGGGAGCCAACGGCGCTCAGCCGTTCGGCACGCGACGAAGGCGAGCGGCAAAGGCGCTCACCTTAGCGAAAGCGCCTTTGCGAAGGAGCCTTGAGAAAGAGACCAGGCAGCCCAGCAGCAAACCTAAGTTTCAAATTCTTTTTAAATTTTCAAATTTTTTTTTTTCTTTCTTTTAAAAAAACCTAACTAAAAACAAACAAAAAAAAAAAAAGTACTTTCTCCTCTTCTCATTCTTCTCTTATATTCTCTTATACTCTCATACTATCTCTCATACTCTTACATTTACTCTCTCTCATTTACTCTCTCTCATTTACTCTCTCTTACATTTACTCTCTCTCATTTTGTTAAGGCAGGGCGGACAAGGAGTGTGAAGCCTACAAGCAAGAGTGGCAACCCCTGCCCTGAGGTGATCCGGGAGTTGAACTCAGCCTACGTGCAGACAGAGGAGAACACAGCCCCGGGAATGGACGTCTCCGTGCAGACCGAGGCCATCCCACAGCAGTACATTACGGCCTCTACACAGACGGAGGAGGTCGATCAGAGGGATGAAGACATCATGCAGGAACTAAGAAACCTCAGGGAGGAGGTGAAACGTCTGAAAGGCATTAGAGAGGATGAGGCCTACATCGATGGGATAGTGCAGGAACTATCTCAAGTCACAGAACGGACCCGTGACGGATCTCCCATGATGACTCCAGGGCCGCCGACAAAGAAACCAACTGATGCAGTTCAGGAGATGGATGGAGACACTGACTCCTGGCAGTTAGTGACCTCCTCCACAGGTAATCGTAGGAGACCCCCACCCCAATTTACAATATACTCACTTTCTCTCTCTTTCTCTCAACAGGGCAGCTCCACATCAACTCCACAGCTAAGCCTAAAGAACAGATTCCAGGTCTTGCAGGAAGAGACTACCAACGGGGAGATGGACCAGGATCAACGCATATCTCCATCTCCAGGGACGATGGATCGACACCCCCAAAAGAAGCGTAGAGTAATAACCATTGGGGACTCCATGTTGAGAGGCACTGAGGGACCAATATGCAGACCGGATATGCAGTCGAGGGAGGTCTGCTGTCTACCCGGAGCCAGAATAAAAGATGTGACCACCTGTCTCGATAGACTTCTCAGGCCCCAGGACCACTTCCCCATGCTGCTCATCCACGTCAGAACGAATGACACTGCCAAGAACACCCTGGAGGACATAGCTAGAGACTTCGGAGCTCTGGGTAAGAGGCTGAAGCAGACAGGAGCACAGGTAGTATTCTCTTCCATGCTTCCTGTTAGGGGCAGAGGAAGGGACAGGGACGAACGCATCCTGAAGACGAATGAGTGGCTACAACGATGGTGCCAGGAGATGAACTTCGGATTCCTGAATCACGGAGAGACACTGCAGGGACTACAGGGACCAGACGGACTCCACCTGACCAACAGAGGTAAGAATGTCTTCGGACACAGACTAGCCCGCCTACTTCGAAGGGCTTTAAACTAGGTAAGTCGGGGGTGGGTACCCACTTTTACACCGGAGCAGTAAGTAACTATCCTGATGTGGAGAACCAACACTACGCTTCTAAGTCTGAGGTAAGTACCCTTATTGCAAAAGAATCGCTAGGAGACACCTTGACTCAAATGGGGGGCTCACTACAGGAGGTTAGTAAACAGAAAGAGTGGAGAGCTATGTATGTTAACGCACACAGCCTAGGGAATAAATTTCTACAACTAGAAACAGAAATAGTTAATGCAGATCTAGACATAGTAGCAATATCCGAAACATGGTTCACAGACTCTCATGGGTGGGATATAACTATACCAGGGTACAACCTGATTCGACAAGACAGAGAGGGTAAGTTAGGAGGTGGGGTAGCACTATACATCAAAGAAAACATTAAGACAACCAGGATCACGGATGTCAAGTATACTGGGGAATCTATCTGGGTAAACCTGGCCAGAGGCGGAGAAAAATGCCTGTACCTTGGTGTGATATACAGACCTCCAAGACAATCGGAGGACAAGGACACAGAACTAATTGAAGACATTGAGAATATCACCTTACGGGGGGAGGCTGTACTATTAGGAGACTTCAACATGCCTGATGTAGACTGGAACACACTATCAGCGACAACTTGTGATAGCAGGAGGATATTAACGTCCATGAAGGGAGTACGGCTCAAACAAATGGTACTAGAGCCCACTAGGGCCCAGGCCATCCTGGACCTGGTACTTACGAACGGGGAAAGCGTCTCAGAGGTCTCGGTGGGAGAGACGCTAGCCACCAGTGACCATAACACGGTATGGTTTAACCTTAAGAAAGGCTTCCCTAGATCACAAACAAAAACAAGGGTACTCAATTTCCGGGGCACTGACTTCGCACGCATGGGAGATTTCGTCTATCAGACGCTGCAGGTTCAAGAAGTAACTACTAATGTGGAGGCTATGTGGTCAACCTTGAAATCGATCCTTCATGAGGCAACTATCCGCTACATAAAATCGGTAACCAAACAACAAAGAAAAAAGAAACTCCACTGGTTCACAGATGAGGTATCGTGCCTCGTCAAGGAGAAGAAAAGAGCATTTCTCTCATACAAACGCACGGGGGAAAAAGAAGCAAACATTGAATACAGGAAAAAGTCTGCAGCGGTCAAAACAGCAGTCAGGGAGGCCAAAATTCGTATGGAAGAAACTCTAGCAAAGAACATCAAGAAAGGGGACAAATCCTTCTTCAGATACATTAGCGACAGGAAAAAGAACGCAAACGGGATAGTACGCCTTAGAACACCAGACGGGAATTATGTAGAAACAGACTCCGATAAAGCCAAACTACTGAATGATTACTTCTGTTCAGTCTTTACCTGCGAAGCACCAGGGCACGGGCCTCGGCTAGCAGCAAAGCAAAGCATGGAAGACCCATTTCAGAAGTTTGAGTTCACACCAGCTGATGTTTACAAAGAACTGTCAAGACTCAAGGTGAACAAAGCCATGGGACCGGACAATCTGCACCCAAGAGTGCTCAGAGAGCTATGCGATGTTTTGGCGGAACCATTAGCAATACTCTTCAATCTCTCCCTAAGTACGGGGAGAGTCCTCCTGGACTGGAAAACTGCCAACGTGGTTCCTCTGCACAAAAAGGGTTGCAGAGCGGAGGCCGCAAATTACAGACCAGTAAGTCTCACATCAATAGTGTGTAAACTCATGGAAACTCTACTTAAAGAGAAATTAGACACGATATTGGATGAGGGGAATCTGAGGGATCCCTGTCAACATGGATTCACTAGGGGCAGGTCATGCCAGTCCAATCTCATCAGCTTCTTTGATTGGGTGACAGGAAAGCTGGACTCGGGAGAGTCTCTGGACATAGTATACTTGGATTTCAGTAAAGCTTTTGACAGTGTCCCACACTGTAGACCAGTGTTTTTCAACCGCTGTTCCGCGGCACACTAGTGTGCCGCGAGATGTTGCCTGGTGTGCCGTACGGTCAGGGCCGCCATCAGGGCAGTACCACCAGTCTAGGGAGAGGGGCGGTCCGCCCCACGTGGACAGGAGAGAGCTGGACTGGGGACCCGCGGAGTTCAATACATCTCGAGCCGCGAGGCTCGTCTTCTGTTCCTGCCTGCCCTGCAGCTAACATATAGCCGATCGCAAGCGTTCCCCGATGTCAGCGCTGACGTCGGAGGGAGGGCTTAAGCAAAGCCTGCCCTCCGACGTCAGCGCTGACGTCGGAGAATACTTCCGTTCGGCTATTTGTGCGCGGCAGGGCAGGCAGGAAGCAGAAGACAAGCCTTGCGGCTTGAGCTTCGTTTTGCTGAGAAAGTTGCAAAGATGGGCTGGAAGGCAAACACGGAACACAAAAGGTGGGAGGGAGTGCGTTTTGGACACAAGGCATGAACTTGGGAGAGAGGAAGGGAGGGAAAGAGATGCTGAGGTGGGGGAGGGAATGGGTTTTTGGACACAGAAGGCATGGACTTGGGAGAGAGGAAGGGAGGGAAAGAGATGCTGAGGTGGGGGAGGGAATGCATTTTTGGACACAGAAGAAATGGACTTGGGAGAGAGGAAGGGAGGGAAAGAGATGCTGAGGTGGGGAGGGAATGCGTTTTTGGACACAGAAGAAATGGACTTGGGAGAGAGGAAGGGAGGGAATGAGTGTTTGGACACAGAAGGCATGGACTTTGGAGAGAGGAAGGGAGGGAAAGAGATGGTTGTGTACACGGGGAATAGAAGAAAGGAGAATTTTTGGTCATAGGGAGGGAGTGAGGTACAGATAGTGGCATACCAGGGTGGGGGGGGGGCGGTCTGCCCCACCCCGGGTTTACGTCCCAAGGGGGTGCACAGCTGGCCACCCTCCAGTGTTGTCCCTAGGCCGGCAAACTGCGGCTCTTTAGCCACTTGAGTGCCACCGCCGCCAACGGTGTTGTTGGCGGTGGCAGCATTATAAAATACTTTCTTTGTGTTTATTTGATTCCTATTCAAGAGAATTACTTTATATATAGTCAATATAGGCACAGAGTTAAATTTTTTAACATTTTCTAATGGTGGTGTGCCTCGTGATTTTTTTCATGAAACAAGTGTGCCTTTGCCCAAAAAAGGTTGAAAAACACTGCTGTAGACTATTAAACAAGATGAAATCGATGGGGTTAGGTGAGAAACTAACGGCGTGGGTCAACGATTGGCTGAGTGGAAGACTTCAGAAAGTGGTGGTCAATGGCACCCTCTCTGAGACATCGGAGGTGACTAGCGGTGTGCCGCAGGGCTCAGTCCTGGGACCATCCCTTTTTAACATATTCATAAGGGACTTGACCCGAGGGCTTCAGGGTAAAGTAGCGCTGTTCGCCGACGACGCCAAACTGTGTAATATAGTGGGTGGAAGCAATCCCACGGATGGTATGACGCAGGATCTGATCAAGTTGGAAAAATGGTCCACGACATGGCAGCTGGGCTTCAACGCTAAGAAGTGTAAGGTCATGCATCTCGGCAGCAGAAATCCATGCAGAACATACACCTTGAATGGAGAAACACTAGCTAGGACTTCAGAGGAACGGGACTTGGGAGTGATCATCAGTGCAGACATGAAGGCTGCCAAACAAGTGGAGAAGGCCTCATCCAAGGTGAGGCAAATGATGGGATGTATCAATAGAAGCTTCGTCAGCCGCAAACCTGAAGTCATAATGCCACTGTATAGAACCATGGTGAGACCTCATCTAGAGTACTGTGTGCAATTCTGGAGGCCACATTACCGTAAAGATGTGCTTCGAGCTGAGTCGGTCCAGCGAATGGCCACTAGGAAGGTCTCTGGACTCAAGGGTCTCTCATACGAGGAAAGACTGGGCAAATTGCAGCTGTACTCTCTAGAGGAGCGCAGGGAAAGGGGTGACATGATTGAGACTTTTAAGTACGTCACAGGTCGTGTCGAGGTAGAAAACGATATATTCCTTCCCAAGGGACCCTCGGTCACAAGGGGGCACCCGCTCAAACTCAGGGGAGGGAAATTTAGAGGTGACATCAGGAAGTATTTCTTCACAGAAAGAGTGGTAGATCACTGGAACAAACTTCCGACGCAGGTAATCAAGGCCACAAGCGTGCTCGACTTTAAGAATAAATGGGACATCCACGTGGGATCCCTACGTGGGTCGAGCAGCACTCAGACTTAATGGGGTGGGTCAGTAGAGTGGGCAGACTTGATGGGCTGTAGCCCTTTTCTGCCGTCACCTTTCTATGTTTCTATGTTTCTATTCTACTCGGAATGGGAAGCAGTTACGAGCGGTGTCCCGCAGGGGTCAGTGCTGGGACCACTGCTGTTCAATATATTCATAAATGACCTGGAAGTAGGGACGAATTGCGAGGTTATAAAATTTGCGGACAACACAAAACTCTCCAGTGGGGTTAGAACTGTTGAGGAATGTAAAGAACTACAAAGGGACCTGAACAAACTGAGTGACTGGGCGAATAAATGGCAAATGTGCTTCAATGTAGAGAAATGTAAAGTCTTGCACATAGGGAAAGGAAACCCGATGTACAACTATAGCATGGGGGGAAGGTATTGGGGAAAAGCAATCTAGAAAGGGACTTGGGGGTTCTGGTGGACCAAACAATGAAGCCAGGGGCACAATGCGCAGCGGCCTCAAAGTAGGTGAACAGAATGTTGGGCATTATCAAAAAAGGAATCACTACCAGAACCAAAGCAGTTATTCTGCCGTTATATTGGGCAATGGTGCACCCGCATCTGGAGTACTGCGTTCAATACTGGTCGCCATACCTTAAGAAGGATATGGTGACACTCGAGAGAGTCTAAAAAAGAGCAACAAAAATGATAAGGGGCATGGAAAACCTTCCATATGCCAAGAGGCTGGAGAAACTGGGGCTCTTTTCCCTGGAAAAACGGAGACTTAGAGGGGACATGATAGAAACTTACAAGATCATAAAGGGTGTAGAGAGGGACAGATTCTTCAGACTGGCCGGGGTAACAAGAACGAGAGGACACTCAAGAAAATTGAAGGGAGACAGATTCAGAACAAATGCTAGGAAGTTCTTCTTCACTCAGAGGGTGGTGGATACCTGGAATGCACTTCCAGAGGAGGTGGTAGAGCAGAGTACGATTTGGGGTTTCAAAAAGGGGTTGGACAAGTTGCTGAAGGAAAAGGGGATTGAAGGGGATTGTTAGAGCAGGTACTATACAGGTCAGAATATCTTAAATAAAGGATCAATTACAGGTCGCTGACCTGGGGGGCCTCCACGGGAGCAGAGTGCTGGGCACAATGGACCTGTGGTCTGACTCGGCAGAGGCGATACTTATGTTCTTATACTTATAAAGGGAATTTTTAAAAATAAAGTAAAATTCTGGAATCTCTTGTGTCACCTGGAATCTCTTCGTGGCACACCACAGTGTCATGGCACACAGTTTTAGAGACACTGGGTTATTGTGACTGTATATGGACAATAACTGGTTATGTTTCTAAAGGGCACGGATCGGATCGGATACGTTAGGGATCCGATCCGATCCGATCCGTGTCCAGGGCGATGATTCGAACCACGCCCCACATCTGACTGTCGGGATTGCTCTCTAGCGATCCTGACACATGCGCAGACCATCTGTAGATGGTCTGCGCATGCTTAAGAGCAGCAAATTTTTTTATAACTTTTATTTTTATGTTGAAACATTTTATTGAAGAAATCAATCAAATATACAATTATACACTATATGCTCATTACAATTAAATTCAAAGCTCAAATATTACATAAAAAGTTTTATAATTTCTCCAAAATATATTTTCTATATTATCTATTCATAATACCATATATACCCCCTATACTTTTCCCACCCACCCTTTCCCTCCCCTTCACATCCTCCCCAAATTTTAAAAATATAACAATGTAATAAATCAATTATATAAATATACAATTCAAGAAATTCCAACTATTATCATCAAACAAATTCCCTCCCTACCCCCATAATGAAAGATGGCACATATTACAAAGTGTTAAGAAGTATTATTTTTAATCTAACTGTTTTTACTTTTTCTTCGCAAGTCCGTGGTTTTAGCCCGCGGGTTAAAACCACGAGCTCGTAGTATGGGGGAAGGGCAGGAGAGTCGGGGCGAGAGCAGAGCGGCGAGTCGGGGCAGGCAGGAGAGGAGAGGAGATGCGGGACAGGCAGGAGATCGGGGCTGAGAGCAGAGAAGCAAGGCAGAGAGCTGGACGGCAGAAGGCAAGGCAGTCAGAAAGGACCTCAGCGCATGGTCCTCAGGAGTTGCTTATTTTTGTATCGGCCAGCACAGTCAGTGTCAGTTTTTTATTTTTGTGAATCGCTTGCTGCCTGCATTTGAATGCCGTTCCCCCTCATTTGCAAGTGCAGATCGGAGGACGATCAGGACAGAGCTTAGTGAATTGGGTCGTAAAGGAGTCACTAAGTGGTCGGAAGTTGATCGGTAGGCTTAGTGAATCTAGCACTTAGCGCGCACTAAAGATTAGCACGAGCTAAATGCTAAGATATGCGTTATATTCTATAGGCATCTTAGCATGCAACGACGCTATATTGGTTAGTGCGCCTTAATAAAAGGACCCCTAAAATTGCAAAAATAACCAGTTATGTGCCGATATTTCAAATGTTTATTTTTCGAAAATGGATGTTTGTGCTGCCCACATTTGATGCGTAAACATCTATTTTAGAACAGCCTCTACATTGGCAGATTCTGTTCTAAAATACTACTGAAGCTGGAAACACCCTGACCTAAACTTCTCAATCCTGACTTCTACTTCCTTTCTAAAATGGGGCTAATTTTGTGAGGTGGTCCAAGGACACATAGATGCCCAGCTCATTGCCGGCAGGGGCCATCTACCTTCGGTGTGGATCTAGTCCCCTGTATGAAAAAGACCCCTGGTAAATCTGTACATTTCTCAGTAATAGAAATTCTGTAAAGGAAACGAGCATATAACATGCCCGACAAACCACAGAACTTTAAATTTACTCTCCTGTCATTGGGCACTCTATTCAGGCTTTCAGTTTGTGTACTTTTGTAAATCCAGGATCATTTTGAAGATTGTTTCCTTTCAACAGTTCTCTGTCTTAACTAAAGGCAGGGCTGCCACACACTTTCTCTGCCCTGCTGGCAGTGCAGATGTGCCAGTTGTATTCTCGAGGCATGGGTCCTGCCTTGGGATCAAATGTTAGCACTTTAGAAGCTGAAGTTTGATGTGGTTGAACAACTGTCTATAACATGCATTAAGCTCTTAGCCTGTAATGTATTTAATTTCACACTGACTCAAAGCTTTGCCTCTGAATGGATTACAGCAGGGGGCTCCCATTGTCTCACTCTACCATACTGGTTAAATAATACCTTAGGCTTTAATACTGTTCTAGCACAGTTCATGTGGGCTAAGACTTGAATTCTTAGCTTTATTGAGAATATTTTATCAGTGCCTCAAATGCATATGAAATTAGCAATGAAAAGATCTGTGAACATATAAGTAGCACCAATATAGACTAGCACCATTATTTTTTATTGTTATACTGGCACCTTCTCATGGACTGCCAGATTTAAATTTCAGGCAAAATAACTGTTTAAATACCCGCAAGACAGTTTGCTTGAACAATTTGAATTAATGCATCTTTTTTCCTCAAGACTTAAGGAGGGAATTTTTTTAGAGAGATTCTGAGTTTTAATTATTGACCTTCCCTCCGGAAAGGCAGTATATAAAATGCATTACCCTCCCCTTCCTTAGCCTTACAGTTCATGTATCAGGATAGCTCTCTGCCTCACGGATTTGTGGTAGAGGAAACTCTACCACAAATCCAGCGCTGAAACATCAGCGCAGCATGCTCAAAATGCTAAGCGTGTAAATTCATCTACGTTAAAATTGTGAGTATGGTTGTGATAGCTAGGCATAATCTAAAAAAAAAAAAAATTGTGGCAGTAATTTGCTGCTCATTACTCTGAGACAACGGCGTGCCGACAACTGAGCGCAGACAACTGAGCGCAAGGTTGACGGCGCGCCGAAGAAAAGCACTATTTTAAAGGGTTCCGACGGGGGGTGTTTACTTAACAGACATCGCGCTGGCGTTGTGGGGGGTTTGGGGGGTTGTAACCCCCCTCATTATACTTGAAACCAAACTTTTTGCCTGTTTTTTAGAGAAAAAGTTCAGTTTTAAGTATAATGTGGGGGGTTACAACCCACCAAACCCCCCACAACGCCAGCGCAATGTCTGTTAAGTAAAGTGGGGGGGGGTTTCCCACACACACACCCCCGTCGGAGCCCTTTAAAATAGTGCTTTTCTTCGGCGCGCCGTCAACCTTGCGCTCAGTAGTCTGCGTGCCATTGTCTCACGCGATTTAGTCCCGTCACCCTCCGAGCTAACTCTCCTGTCAGTGTCTGCGTGCTGATTAGCTCAGGCACTGACAGAAAAGTCAAGTAACTCACAAAATAAAAAAAAAAGCATGCCAGTCCTTTCTCTGAACCCGAGTCCAAGCAGACCTAGGGTTACTAGATGTTATGTCGGTAAAATCTGGACCCCCTAGACCCGCCCCCCCAGGCCCGCCCAGTTCCACCCATCCCCACTCCGTTACGCCCCAGCTGTGCCCTCAGCCCTGCCCCTAGCTCACCCCTCACTGCCTGTTCGTCGGGCAGGAAGGCAACCGCACAAGCATAATTTCACTGCGTTGCATCCGCACATGAGCAGATGCCCCCTCCCACCACGATTTCTTTTCAAAACCCAGACAAAATGCCGGGTTTTGAAAAGCCATCCAGACCCCTAGACATGTCCTCAAAAGGAGGACAAGTCTGGGGAAATCCGGATGTATGGTAACCCTAAGGCCAGGCCCAATCCTCTAACTGCCACTGGCCCTGGTGGTCTAGTGGACTGCCAAATTTTTCCCACCCCTGGTCTAACCTAACCCAAACCCCCATCCAGGCTAGGCCTTGCCCCCTATCACTGCCCTGAGAGCCTAGTTACTTCAACCCCCCTCCCCTCCCCCGGCCCTGCTAGCCCACATACCTTAATTGTAGGAGACAGGAAGGATGCCTACTTCTTCCTGCCCCACCTTTTTCAAAATGGTGGCATCTCACCCCTGCTTATGCATCCTGACATGCACTAGGCAGGGCCAAAGCAACGTATAAGAAAAAAGGGCAGCCCAGAGGCAGGAGGGAGTAGGAATCTCTCCTGTCTCCTACGAATAAGTTACAAGAATCATCAGGGCTGAAAGGGGAGTTTCGAGTCACTAGACCACCATGACAGTGATAGTTAGGGGGTCGGGTTGGGGTAGTCGGAGAGTACAGTAGGGGAGACCGGTTGGGTTGGTGGGAGAGAGAGGGTGCCCTTAGACATTTCTTCTCTCAATCAGCCATCAATGTTGCCCCAGATTAGGCATTAATTTTTCCTGCCAGAAAGCCCTTTTTATGTATTTAGTTATTTTATATACATCAGGCTAACTAATGAATTTAAATGTGATCTGCACATCCTAACACCGGTATCATTCTGCCACTACTCACCTCTAGTGTAGGCGTTAGGTTTTGCACATCAGCCTGCCAGAATGTTTCTAATCTGATATTGTACCTGAGATAAAAGGAGGATTAAATGAGTTGCCCACAGTCACAAGAAATATCAGTAAGAAAAGCTGGATAGGGATGCTAGTTTCTCTGGTTATTTATTTATAAATTCTTATATACTGCCTGCGAGCTTGAAATCTATTCTGGCACTGTAGGTAATTTTCTGTCCCTGCAAGGCATCCAAAATAAGCTTGTACCTAAGATAATGTTGGTTCTTAGCCTACTGTTCTAACTACTATGTCAGTATTTGCCAGCCCATCCTGGGGGGGGTCTCCAGTCAGCCAGGTTCCCAGGCTATCTGCAATGAATATTCATGAAATAGTGACTTCAGAGGAAGAGCCGAGGCCGGGGAGCAGCAGATCGAAGCTAGAGCCAGCGAAGAGTTAGAGGCACGAGAGGGGAGGGGGGAGAGAAGATGCACGTGCGGTGAGGGAGGGACAGGGAAGGACAAGGCAGAGAGGAGGAGAGGTGTTGTGTCCCTACCAAGACAGTACCCAGGGCAGTCTGTCCCCCCCTGCCCTCCTTACTAAGTATGTCACTGACGTGCACAATTTAATTGAACAATTAGCCAATAATTAGGTTCTAACAATTACATTACATCATATTCATAGACCGCAAAACCTCAAGAATCGATGCGGGTCACAAAAGACAAAAAACTGGACATTTGCAGTGAACTATAGATTAATCGTTAATCGTTTTAGTTCTCTAACAATTTTGTGAATAAGAATGATTTTAATAACTTTTTGAAATGTGCATAAAAGCAAGACCTTCCGAATAAAATGTGTAACTCTTTGTCCCAACTAGCTGCCTGAAAAGCAAGCAAGCGTTGCTGGAACTTTTTATAGATACAACCTCGAACTGGGGGAGCGACAAATAAAGCAGTATTACATAGTGGACGATTTAGGGCTCCTTTTACTAAGGTGCCCTAGCATTTTTAGTGCGCACTGCAGATTAGCGCATGCTGCCCCCCGCGCTATGCATAAAAACTAACGCCAGCTCAATGGCGGCATTAGCGTCTAGCGCGCGCTAAAACCACTAGCGCAGTTTAGTAAAAGGAGCCCTTAGTATAAATAAAGTAAATAATTCTAATAGGTACTCTGGCACTTGATCATTCAAGACTATATAACAAAGTGTTCCTGGTTTAAACCTTACATGGGAGCCAATGGAGCCAACGGAGCCAACGGGAGCCAATGGAGCCTTCTATAGTAAGATGATCAATTACTGCTGCTAATTTCCATCAAATTTGAATTTCTGTAGTCAATATTTTATAAAAATACAGTATAAATTTTATTCATGGATCCAAAAGGGGACCTGGCCATGGGACGGGCATGGGTAGATCAGGTGCTTCCTAGAATTTCCATGCAGTGTTATAGAATAAGGAAGATTCCTGAGGGAGGGTGCGTGCTCATCATAAAGATCATATAGAAAATTGTTGTTCATAGATGACTATTACTTATATTGCATTGTTAGTAGACATTTGTCTTTGATGTCCAGGACGCTGTACTGGTTTTTACACGCCTTTGTACATTTCTAGTTATGGGGTTTCTTGTTCTGCTCTTATCTTTGGAGAACTATTCAATAAAAATATTCAAACAAACAAAAAAAGAATAAGGAAGATCCATGCATCATTTAGATAGAAGGATTTATACCACTTTTCAGCTGGTGTTAAGTCCTCGCATCTAAAATTGGGCATGGATCCCATAACTAAGTCCTATTCTATAAATGACACCCAACTTTGAGCACCAGTGATAAAATAATACTTACTGTTTTGCTTTGATTTTGTGCCTACATTTGGGTTCAATTTACAATTCTATCTCTTCTAAATGGATCAGGGAGCCATTGCTCAGCCTATTACTTTTTGCCCTTAAAATCAACAACCATAGCCTGAAATCTGGCCATCTGCATATGAGAAGCAGGCTATTATTATTTATCCAATCCTGAAAGACTCTAATTCTGACATACCAGCTCCAGCCAATTACTGCCTTATATCCAATCTATCTTATATGTACTGAATCCACCTTGCCAGTCTTCCTGAATGAAACCATAGCTTTTTGGACAGCTGAAGGGTTGCTCTGGCAGAGACCTTTGGCTTAGTGGACAATCATCTCCTGTTATTTCTTCTATAGGCACAAGTACCAAATAAAGGGAGACTCCACAAGTTAGTGGAAAGGAACTGGTTGACCCATGATATAAACACCCATGGATAAAAGAAATAAACTAGAATAGAACTGTTCCCCTTATACCAATCTCCTATAGTTGGTATAAGGGGAACTGTTCTATTCTAGTTTATTTCTTTTATCCATGGGTGTTTATATCATGGGTCAACTAGTTCCTTTCCACTAACTTGTGGGGTCTCCCTTTATTTGGTACTTGTGCCATTAATACTGAGCATCTTTCTTAGGGCTAGATTCACTAGTACTCACCTTTCCATCTGATCCGTGGCTGAGTCTTGCCGGGCGATCAATTCATGAAACAGTCCCCAAGTAAATGACCTGATTGGACACATACCCACAAGCGATCCAGATGCATGCGCAGACCATCCTCTCTGCCTGGAGAGGCGATCTGTGTATGCACTTCTCTCCGCAAAGCTTTCTCTCCGCAAAGCAGGGTGTGTGTGGCTTAAATCAGTATTATTTCACCCTGATTTCTCAGCTGTTTTACCTAAGTCCTGGGGCTGGAAAATAAACAGCTGAGCTGAAGCTGGGCTGCACCCCCTTTCATTCTTTGCTGTCTGCTTCACCTTAGAGATGCAATTTGAGACCCACTCTCCTACTATTGTACTCCCAGAGCTCTTCATACTCACGCCTCTCTGCCGGCAGCGCTCACTCTCCCCGTCCCCCTTCGCCGCAGTGCAGTCCCGCTTTAAACCTGCGGGTTAAAACCACGGGCTCGCACTGCGGGGAAGGGTGGCAGAGAGCAGGAGAGAATGGTTGCCAGAGCAAAACTGCAGCGCAAAGCAAAGCGGGTTTAAAGAAAACTTCTACCAGCAACATCAGGAAGCAGCCATGAATGTGCAGAACAGTGGAAAGGACGTGAGCCGACTGGTCCCCAGCAGTCGCTTTTTTTCGATCAGCCAGCCCAGTCGGTGTTCCTGGTTTTTTTTTTAGTGAATCGCTTCCTTCCTACATTTGCATGCCATTCCCCCTCATTTGCATGTGCGGATCGGATTGGGCGTGGATAGGATGGGGAGTAAGGTTAGTGAATCGGGTCAGGGTCGCTAAGTGATCGCAAAGTGGTCGGGACATGATCGTTGTCCTTAGTGAATCTCGCCGTCAGTCCCTTGGCTACTCTAGTACAAGACCCCAGCATCTGTAGCTTTTATTGTACAAATTTTATTCTGGTTCCTTATACTGACTTACGTGTCACAAGCCTGACTTTAATGAATCGGTCTTGAAGTGCAAGGTATTTTGTTAGATAAAAATCAGCTCAAGGTGAACCCTAATCAGTCTAGTGCCATCTGGATCACTGGCCAGCCCTTTCACCCACACATTTTCCCTCTCTGCAGGGTATTCCAATCCCCTTGGTTAAATCATTCAAATACCTAGGATCATCGTTATCAGTTATTATTCATAGACTAAATCTCTACAATAATTAGACCTTCCTTTCTTGTTTTACAACAGTATCATTTGTTACAATCTTTTCTAGATATACTTGATCAATACACTTTGCTAAGCACACAAATCATCCTGCCTTGGTTACTATAATTTTATATATTCTGGATTAAGATCTTCCAGTCTAAAGTGACTACAAACCATTCAAAACACTGTCATTTGGCTTCTTTCCCATACCCAGAAATTTGACAAAGTAACACCCCTATTATTCAAGTAGCATTGTTTTCCAGTGATCTATCAAATTTTTATTACGGTCTTACCCACAGGACATTGAAGATTGGGATTCCACCATATCTCATATCTCTGTTCACACCCCATGTTTCTCTTTGGCTGCTACATTCCTTGTATTAACAACTTCTGTCCATTCTTCCAGTATCAAGAGCAAGGCCTGAATATTCAAGACAGGTGGCTTTTTTCTTTATCACTCCCATGTGAAGAATTATCTTCCTCCTACCCTACATTCTGAACTTTACTATAAAAAAAATATTACATGTATTATCTATAAAACAAATGTTATGTATTATGTTGCCATGCCATGTACTGTCATTCACTGTCATTGCTGACACTTCCACACTGTGCCAGACATTCCATGCTCTACCATACTTAGCATATATTACATAACATAACATAAATTTTTATTTATATACCACAAAAGCCTTTTGGTTCTATGCTGTTTAGAAAAGAGATGGACTGACCATTGTCATTGAGCTACAATAGATAGAACATTGGCATCAACAAGTTAACAATAGTTTCACATCAATAAGCTGCTTTGGAGGGATATTATCATTTACAGTTATGTATTGTTAATATTTTGCAGAGCAAACCAGTTCATTAATTACTTATGTTGATGGGGATGCTCTTTGGTTACATTTAGGTTTTTATTTATTTACCCCTCTTCTACGAAACCACGCTAACAGTTTCTAGCACGAGCGGCCGCGCTGAATGGCCCGTGCTGCTCACAACTCTCATAGGAACTCAATGAGCGTCGGGAGCAGTGTGGGCCATTCAGCGGGGCTCTCTGTGCTAAAAACCGCTAGTGTGGTTTCGTAGAAGAGGGGGTTAATTTGTTTTCTATCCCATTTTCCCCCATCATCAATCTTATTGTGAACCACAATGAATCCTAGTAGAGAATTGTGGGATATAAGAACCATGTGATATGATATATGATATACTGTATATATGTATATATACTGTATATATATATTGATATTGATATTGTCCTGCCAGTCCATGCAACATCTTGTTCCTGCCATGTTCTTGTATGTATTGGCTGCCATACCATGCTCCAACGCTTATAGAATTCCTATGAGTGTCAGAGCTTTTACTACTATGGCCTGCAATAAAAAACCCTAATGTGGCTTCATAAAAGGGAGGGGGGGGGTTATGCACTTACCTAGCCAGTTCAAGGAGTAAATATTGCCACTAACAGATAAAGGCGTGGCTCTGCCCAAATTTTGTCCCCAGACCACCCCTAACCTCTTTGAATATTGAGCCCATTATTTTTAGTCAGTGATTTTCAATGGTATGACCTACCGTATTTTCACTCATATACCGCGCACCCGTGTAAAACGCGCACACGGGTATAGCACGCGGGGAACTGTAATTTATGTAAATAAATTTTTATATACCGCACACACCTGTATACCGCGCACATGCTGCCCCGACTCTCCCGTCACTGCCCGACTCTCCTTTAGCCCACCCCGACTCTTCTCTGGCCAGCCCACTCTCCTTTAGCCCCCCTCCCGACTCTCCTCTCTCCCTTGAAGTCCTGTCCCCACCCTGAAAGCCTGATGCCCCCCCCGACGTCCGATTCACCCCCCCCCCACAGGACCGCTCGCACCCCCACAGCCTCTCCCCCCCCCATCATGTAGAAGTTTCCTACCGTTGTCCTGCTGCTTCCTCTGCCGGAGGTCCTGCCCCTTCTCTTAGCCCTGCGTCTATGCTGCTTCCTCTTCCGGCGGTCCCGCCCTTTCTCTGACGTCATCCACTTTTCCTGCAATGATTTTAACCTCTTTGAAAAGAATTCTTCTGTTTGACCTTCAAACCAGGGTACATAGATAAAAGTGCGTGGGACAATCGCGCAAGGACAAAGGAGCTCAGACAAATGCGCGCAGGACGTCAGCACGCCAGATTAAAAGTGTGTGGGGGGAACCCCCAGTTTACTTAGAAATGTTCTGCCATTGGGGGGTTCAGGTTACAGAGGCAAGTGTAATTTTTCTGTTTTAGGGAAAATTTACAATTTCCTCTCTAAGTGTGGGGTTCCCCTACCCCTCCCAATGGCAACACCAACACTTCTAAGTAAAGTGAGGGGTTCCCCCCACACACACCCTCAGAGCGTGAACTTTTAATCCGGCGTGCTGACATCCTTCACGCATTTGTCTGAGCTCCTTTGTCCGCGCGCTTTAGTCCCATCACCCAAACCTGGGCATCACAGGTTCCTTGATGTCTTCATTACTTGAAAACTGCTGTCCACGGAGAGATTTCTTCAAAATTTAGAACTGGAAATAAACCGAGGGAGCCAGGTCAGAAATGTTGGGTGGATGTTTCAGCTGTTGAAACCCACATTCTCGGATGGCAGTCTGTGATTATCATGACATGTGAACTGGCGCATTGTTGTGAAGAAGCTGCATGCCTACTGTGAGTTTTCCTCATCTTTTTTCCTTTATTGACTCCAACAAAGTGATCATTGTCTTGGTATAACTCTCCCCATATATGATTATCTTGTGTGGCATGAACTCAAGAAACAAAAGTCCTTATCGTCCCAGAAGAAAGTTGCCATGACTTTGCCTGCAGATTTTTCTGTCTTGAACTTTTTTGGGGTAGGGGATGACTTGTGCTTCTACTGTATTGACTCCATTTTAGACTCAGAATCTCTGTGATAGACCCAAGTCTCATCTCCAGTCACAAAACAATGAAAAAAAAATTGGTCTTCAGGGAGCATCTCCAAGTTCTCCTGATAGCACTGGAGCCCTGTGGCCTTTTGAAATAGTGTCAGCATTCTTGGAACCCAACTTGCTCTAACCTTGGACATGCCCAACTTTTCATGAATTATTTTCCAAACTGTAGCTGCCGAGATACCCATTTCTTCAGCTGTTCGGGAAACCTTAATTCGTCTGTCTGACAGAATTAAATCCTTGACTTTCTTGCACATTCCTGTGGAAATTGCTTCCATGGGCCATCAAATGTGAGGGTCATTTTTAATGGACTCTCTATCCCACTTAAAATGCTTGCTCCAAAATTTGAGCAAAGAGCACCATGAGATTTTTAACCTTGTTCATACAATTAGCACTTGGGGCAAAAGTATTGCAGCACATTTTAGAGGATGTTATCTTCATACGGGAAGGGGTAAAATGAGGACCTCACGGACCTGACGAACCTCGCGGATCTATACCTGCACGTCCTTAAAAATCTGAGATCCGTGCCACTTGTAGTTAGTTTCTGGCTCTGACAGACCTCGGTGACAATTTAGCTCTGACGGATCCGTCTCAGCATAGGGAGAGAAAAATATTAGGATCCGTCAGAGCTAAATTGTCATCGAGGTCTGTCAGAGCCAGAGACTACCGTTGTGGGGAAGGGAGAGCTTTGCCATCCAGGATTGACGTCTCCGGGCTTTGGTGCAGGTTGGAATTGGGGTTTGACACATTGCAGCGGTCAGAGCTGACGCGCAATGTGTAAGCGGAAAACAGTGGCAGGAATGAATCAGCCCAAACAGTTCTGTGGCTTTTAATTGAAATATCCTCAGACATTGTAGCAGGCACACCTATTTCTGGTGATCTGTTTTCCCATCCCTGAATAACTTACACTGACTGATTACTTATTCTGGCAAGCCTCTGGTTCCTCGGGCACGGGAAAGACATTTTAGCTCTGACGGATCCTAATACTTTTCCCTCCCTATGCTGAGACGGATCCGTCAGAGCTAAATTGTCACCGAGGTCTGTCAGAGCCAGAAACCAACTACAAGTGGCACGGACCTCAGATTTTTAAGGACGTGCAGGTTTAGATCCGCGAGATCCATCAGGTCTGTGAGGTCCGTGTTTTACCCCTTTCCTCTTCATACAGTGTTTTCTGGTGGACTTTTCCTTTTGCCCTTCTTGAAGTTATTGGGGGGGGGGAGGGGATGGCATATGCTATGTCAAAAGTGTGGAAGCAAGCTGACTTGAAGAGTTTTTACAGTTTGTTGTGGTAGTTCTGCCTGAAATTTGCCTCTGGCCCTTAGTTCCTGCAGGCACTTTGTTATCTGAGAAAGTTTACTTAACATCATTGTAAAATAACACCATGTGGCATTGTCAGGGCCACAAGTGTTAAGTAACAGTGACAGCTCCCTGTCAAATTCAGTCATCCCCTTTATTATAGGCTCCAATTCCAAGCTTGGAAGGTGATGTTTTAATAAACTCCTTTGCATATATACTGCAGTGCCACATTACCACTTGGCAATAAAATGTTTAAACACACCATTTTACAGTAGGTGTTGACATTTTTTGCATTACTGTGTCCTGAGTATTTATCTTCTCTGAATCACAGTCATTTTGAAACCCCATCACTGCATTGCCCGGTAGCATTTGTCAACGTAAAAGCAATCAAGTTGCCGCAACTTGAACAATTAATCAAATAATTCATGAGCAATGCTCATGCCATGACTTAACTCTTCTGTGAAACATCTCTAGGCACTGCAATAGCGTTCTGCTCCCTAGGGACTAAGGTTCAAAGATCTGCCACCATTTCTGAAGAAATCAATTGCGGTTTGCACACTGTCTATAGAACAGACAAATCCTGGGCATAGGCTGACCAAGCATGCTTGTTATACTAAACTTCAGGGGTACTTTATCTGCAATAAATGGAGTTCCACAAGTTATTTTATAACTTAAGCCAAAAGTAGAGAAGGTGAATAGTCTTTGATAGGTCCTTTTTTAAATTTAAACTAAAGATTAAGTGTTGGAAAAGAATGTTGGAAACCATCAGAGGCCAGATTGGTTAGAGAGTGTTAACTCTTCCATATCTAAGCTTCTTTGTAGAAATTCCCTTTGTCTTCTGCCCCAAGTCATTAGACACTAATCCCATCACTCTTCCTAATCCGGTGCAGTGGAGCCAGAGTCCAGTTTCCAAAACTGCCTTTGTGGCTTTCCTAATAGACAGATTGCTCTGTATTTCAGTTGCTGGAATCACATTTAAGGCTTCCCAGTTGCAGTTCTTTAATGAAGTGCCCTTAATGAATCATTTCCCCCTTCATGCAGTGTGCTCTGGCATCAATTGGTTTAGGGTTAAGTACACCAAAATGCCTAGTCATCTTAGTAGACTTTGCAAAATATGACTGTCAGTGGCAAAACCTAGGAAACAAGCCCATTGAAGACTACAGCCACTGAAGTGCTCATAGGTTTTAATTACTAGGGATTTAAAAGGAAAACTCTACCTTTTGTGAATGACAAAAGCTAAAAAAAATCTAAGAAAAGATAGCAAAGGGCTTCCAGCAAATCCCAAAAGAGGAAACATGGTTGAGTGAAACCATCAGAGGCCTTTGTAAACTCTTTCTGAAAGGGGTTAGCATTCTAAATATTAAGTATCCTACTCAATGGAATTGACTTTTAGTTCTGTCTAGTAAAATAGACAATACACTTGCAGAATAGTGGATGTACTGGAGTAGGTGCATAGGCTTTCATTTGGTATTTTATTTGATGATAATAATATGGGGGTTAGGTTGAGATAGGGAAATTGTAATCAGAAAATGATGAAGCTTTTATTAAGGAGGGTGAGAAAGGGAAGACGTTGAATGTTGATTTCATTTGTGAACTGCGTCCACTGTTTGTCATTGTTATGTTATATTATGTGCAATCTTATATCCCACTAAAGCCTCATTAATTAGAGTTCTAGGCAGGTTACAAGCTACATAAAATTATGTAAACATGTTAGATTATACATGCTATAAAGAATTGTATATGCTACATAACGTTATCAAATTGTGCATATAGTCTGAGGTAATATATCACAAATAGCAGCTGTCCATTAACATTGTCTTTCTTTTAGTTGATTTGTATTAGCCTAAGTCTCTCTGCACCCCTGGTAGGGATTTCTTAACCATGTTTTTTTTTTTAGGGGGGGCGTTTGTGAACAGTATATTCTGGAGTTGTGCGAATTATGATGGAAGTGAGTTCCATGCTTTTGCTGTTTGGTAGTGGAATGACTTGGTGTGAGATGTTTTGATTTTATATCTTTCAGAGTTGGGAATGATAGGATTAGGCTGTTAGAGTTACATTGATCAGCAGATCTAGCCAATAGTTCTGTAAATCTGGGAAAGCTATTAGAGACATCACCATATAAAGTTTTAATTGCTAATCAGCATAGTTTGAATTCTATTTAAATTCTATGTCGCTGATATACAGGGAACTCTATGACCATCGGAGCAGCGCAGAGCATTCAGCGCACCAGTGAAAAATCTCTTCCACGCTTTTGTTAAAGGAAGGGATAGTCAGTAAGAAATGGAATCGGCTTCAATGGTGAAGTGTACAATCTAGGCCTAAATTTCAGGGTTTTTTTAAGATGTTAAAAGCATAAACATTTTTCTAGCATAGATATTATTATTACAGACTTTAATTTGTATTCAATACATTTTTTTAATGAGAAACATTTTATTCCAAGCATAAATACTGATTAGAAAATGTTTCATTATTTTTAGCTATAAAAATAGAGATGTAAAATGTCAGTGCTACTAAGAGATTTGATACGCAGTCAAATGCCAACCATATAAGTTATCCATAAGATAACATAGGAATTGCTGTACTAGGTCAGACCAAGGGTCCATCTAGCTCAATATCCTGTTTCCAACAGTGGCCAGTCCAGGTTACAAGTGCCTGGCAGAATCCCAAAAAGTAGCAAGACTCCATGCTACTTAACCTCGGGGATAAGTAGTAATTTTCCCCAGATCTACCAGAATGGTTTATGATCTTTTCCTCAAGGAATTTATCCAGATCTTCATTACACCATTTTATCACTTGCCTCGGCAATGAATTACAGAGCTTAACTATCCCCCTCTTTTGCTAAGCCTGATATCAAGGGGTGATGCATTAAGAGCTCCGACGCCCATAGGGATTGAATGGGCGTCAGAGCATTTTTCGTGCAGAACTCACTCCCGCAGCTTAGTAAAAGGGGGTTTATAGACTGAGTGACAACATATTTTCTCCTATTTGTTTTAAATGTGCCACTAAGTAACATCATAGAGTATCCCCTAGTCTTTGTACTTTTTAAAAGAATAAACAGCAATCTGTTCGTGTTTACACATTCTACTCCATTCAGGATTTTATAGACCTCAGTTATATCTCCTCTCAGCCATCTCTTCTCCAAGCTGAAGAATCCTACCTCTGTAGTCTTTCCTTATATGAGTCATTCCATCCTCTTAATCATTTTGGTCGCCCTTTTCCAGTTCAACAATTTTTTTTTTTTGAGATGCAGTGACCAGAACTGAATGCAATACTCATAAATACAGTCTTGACAGGGAGCAATATAGAGGCATTTTGATATTCTCTGTTTTATTCTCTAATCTACTTTTCCTAATAATTCCTCAAATTTCTGTTTGCTATTTTGGCTTATGCCACACACTGAGCAGAAGTTTTCAACGTAGTGTCCTTTTCCTCAGTGGTGACTCCTAATGGGAAACCTAGCATCATGTAGCTATCATTTGGGTCATTCATGTCCACATTAAATTTAATTTGGCATGTGGTTATTATTATTATTTAATTAGATTTATTAACCGGCTTTTCATGAAGAGATTCGCCTAAATTGGTTCACAATACATTGAACAGTAATCAGGTACTATTAAGTATTTTCCCTATCTGCACTGGCAAGCTCACAATCTAACAGTGGTACCTGGAGTGCTAAGTGACTTGCCCAGAGTCACAAGGAACAGGCTGGGATTGAAATTACAACCTCAGGGTACTGAGACAGCAGCTCTAACCACTAGGTCACTCCAATGGGTACGCCTAAGAGGATGTATAGTGGTGCTTAGATGACACTTGCTCAATCATCCAGCTTCTCAAGGTCCTCCTGCAATTTGTTGCAGTATGCATAAAGTTATACCCGGGGGGAGGGGGTTCTGTTCACTTAAATGCATAATGTTATAAGATGATCAACTGCATTTCATTGCTTTCTGCATAACTTTTTGGCCTGTCTCAAATTCTGTCTCAATTTGAACCACATAATTGATCTTACAGAAACATACTACCATAAAGCTATTTGTTTCTTGACTATGAATTGGAAAAGATTTTATGTGTTTAGCACCCAGTGCTGGCCATATGAGTTTGTGAATGCCAAGCTCTGTATTTTTAATTTACACTTACTATATACATTAAAGGAACACTGAGGATAAAAACATTAAGTAGCAGGCACTCAGGAAGAGGTGACCATACAAGAAATGGCAGCATGGGGTTAGAGCTCCCAGTTCTATGATCGATTAACCTAGTTTCCTCCCTGCAAAATTTGTGCTTCCTTGGTTTAACTCAAACTGGAGTATTAATTTTACTGATGGCAACTTTTAAAACAGAGAATAGTGATGTTTCTGGAATCCAGTGGATTACAGACCCCAAGGCAACATGGATTCACTAGAGGCAGGTCTTGTCAGACAAATCTGATCAATTTCAACCAAAGAATTGGATAGAGGGAGTGCACTAGATTTAGTGTATTTAGATTTTAGCAAAGTCTTTGACAGTGTTCCACACAGACATCTAATAAATAAACGGAGTGTCCTTGGGATGGGCCCTAAAGTGAGGGGTTGGGTCAGAAACTGGTTGAGAGGAAGATGACAGAGGGTAGCGGTCAATGGAGATCACGCTGAGGAAAGGGATGTTTACCAGTGGTGTGCCTCAAGATTCAGTTCTATATACCATGTTTGTAAGTGATATTGCTGAAGGGCTGTTGGGTAAGATTCAGTTCAATTTATCTGATATACCACAAATATAAACATAAAATTTTAAATCTATGCGGTTTGCAATACAAGCATAATAGGAGGGGGACGAACAAACAAAAATTGCAAAAGACAAAAACAATACAAGACTAACAAAAACACTTGGGAAAAACTAATATGGGGAAATTACATAACTCTGAGGGTTCAAGGGGGTGGACAAAACATAAGGATAAAGGTAAGTGTATTTGTAGTAGGTATTCCATCAGGGCAAAGGCTTGTCCAAAATAATAATCTTTTAATTAGGCTTTGAACCTTGAAAAATAACTTTCAGTATAGAGATTAAAAAGGAGAGGGTTCCATAAAGTTGAGGCCATAATTGAGAAGGATAAATTTCTATGAATGTCAAGAAATAACTGTCAGAAGGAAGAAACGATTAATAATTGTTGCTCTGAGGAATGCAAGGTTCCGGGGGGGGGGGGGAATATTGAACCAAAAGACTAAATAAGAAAGAAAGGAGACCAGATGACTGAATCTGAAAGGCAAGAATATTCTTGAAGGGAATTTGATAAGCAAATGGGAGAATATGTTTGGCTTTCAAGAGTGGGGTTACGTGATCAAATTTCAAGTGGCGGTAAAGGAGTTTTAAGTAGTATTTTGTACTAACTGTAATTTGTGGAGCTGATAATTGGGAAGACCAATAAGAATGGAATTGCAGTAATCAAGTTAAGAGAAAACCAGAGAATGTTACAAAATGAAGAAGTGAACAGATACAATGGATACAACGAAGTGCAAGGAAAGAAGAGGAGACCACTTTTGAGATGTAAGGGTGAAAAGATAAGGAGTTGTCAAGCACTACTCCAAGAATCTTGGTAGAAGCAACAAATGAATGAGCAGTGCCTTTCATTGAAAAACTGGGTGGGATAAGGAATGAAGTACCAGAGGAGAAGATCATAACTGTGGTTTTCTGGGAAATAATTTTTAGTTTATTTGTTATAAGCCAATCAGAAACCATGTCTAATTTGGCAGAAATGAAAAAATAATTGAGAAAAGTTTGAGAATCAAATGAAGAAAGTGAAACCAAGTTATTGGAATAGAAGTGATAGAGGAGAAAGAAAGATATTAGAGTGTTGGCCTGAGCATAGATCCCTGAGGAACACCAGAATCAAGTTGTTTTGATTCAGAAAGTTTACCAGAGTGATGAACAGTCAGACGGGTAGAAGTGGAACCACTGAAGGGCTAAGCTTGTGATCTGAAGTTCTTTCAAATGATGCAGGAGAATGGCATGGTCCACAAGGTGAAAACTTTTAAAAATAGGGACACACTTCAAATAGCAATTAAATCAAGAAATAATTTTTAAGTACTATGTCATTTAATAAATCTATTCCTGCTACAGGAGTGGCTTTTAGATATTTAATTTACTTAAAGTAGCATCAAAGGCTCATCATGCATAGAAGACAGCCTAAATTGTCTATGAATACTGCGTGATGAGGGAGCACAGAATCATATCATCAGCTGGTGGAACCAGCAAAAAGCACTTTTAAACACAAAAAAGTTAAGTTATATAGTACTCACTCAGTATTTTTTGATCTAATGGTCCACAAGGTCAAAGATGACTATCATACCAAGAGAAAAAAAGAACATAATGGTTAATATCGAGCATTTGTCTGGCATAGTTTAGAAGGCCCAAAAAAGTATGCTCAGTGGAATGATGTGGACGAAAACCAGTTTGCCGAGGATGAAGTGCATTGATACTTGATAAAAATTCAGAAAGTTGGATAGCGACAACTTTCTCAATGATTTTTGAAACAAAAGGAAGATTAGAAACAGGATGATAATTGATTATAGTAGCAGGATCAGAACTGGGGCTCTTAAGCAAAGGGGTAGCAATTGCATGTTTCCATACTGAAAGGAAATCGGCTATAGTGAGGCAATTATTGACCATTTACAATAGTGGCTCAAGGAGTGGATCCCAAAAATATAATAGAAGGAAAGCTGGAATAGGATCAGTGGAGGGTGAGAAAGGTTTGAGAAACACAATAATTTTCTTTAAAGAAGAATATTAAAAAGGGCAAGTGCGGTTACTGGAACCATGGGTTGATAAGAGGGAGTATTCAGTGTGGAAGTGATGACAGAAGATGAAGATAACAAAGTAGGTAGGGGTTGTATTAGGTGAATAATTTTTTCTTGAAGCAAAGTCCTTAGCTGTTAGAGTAGAGGAAACTGGGAAGGGTGACGGATCTGTGATGGAACTCAATAAATGATAAACAAATGAAGGGTTAAGATCTCATTTAAGTATCTTTGAAATATATATGTGCTTTGCCATGCGTGACATATAAGAATAGCATCAGGAAGTAGCCTTAAAATGATGCAAGATAAAGAAAAGTGGATTATGTTGCCAGAGGCATTCTGCACTATGTAACTGGTGTCGAAGAAGAGAGAATCCTAAATAATACCAAGATTTTGAGGAGCGGCCCTTAGAGGAAGGAGGGTGTAAATGTGCAGAAAAATCAATGGCAGATTTTAAAGTCTCATTCCAGATGGTAATTTGCTCAGATAGTGGACAAGAAGAAAACTCAACAGGAAATGCTTCACAATGTTTGAAAAAAGTTTCAGAAATAAAGGACTGCAGCTTCCTTACCTGCTTTACAGGGGAAGGGGAAATAGGAAGGGAAGCAAGAATTGTGGCAGTATACAAAAAACGCAGGAGCATATGATGAGAACATGGTACTGGTTGAAGTAGTGGGACAGAGAGATAAGGAGCTAAAGTGGAGTGAGTCAAGATAGTGTCTAAATCAGGAGTCCCCAAAGTCCCTCCTTGAGGGCCGAATCCAGTCAGGTTTTCAGGATTCCCCCAATGAATATGCATGAGATCTATGCACTGCTTTCAATGCATATTCATTGGGGAAATCATGAAAACCTGACTGGATTCGGCCCTCAAGGAGGGACTTTGGAAACCCCCTGGTCTAAATGGTAGATGCATAGACTAATTGCTGAAGGTCAGAGTCTTGGAGGAAGGTTAAAAAAATCACATGCAAGAGCATCAGATGGATCATCAAGATGAATATTTAGATCACCTAGTAGAATAGGGAGAGTACAGTGGTATAAAGACTGATGAGATTAAACAATGAAAGGTGTGCAGACCTCTCACTACTCTGAGTGATTGTCAGCTAGTTTAAACTCTTTGAATTTGAAGCCAAAATATTACCAGGCTGGACCCCGTGATTCTTGACCAGGTTTCTTTAATATCAAATTTAAAACAAAGAATAAATACAGTATACTCACTGTTATGCAGATTTTAAGGAAATCCTGTCACAGGATCCACACTTCTACTGGAATATCCTAGATATAGGGAAAGCCAGGAATGTTTTAGCACAGACTCTGAGCTAGAGATAATACTGTACTTAGCTTCTCTCACAAGCTGTATCTATTAACAACTTCAAGTTAGGAGGCTAGCAAATCCAAAGTTTAGAAACAGAATGGGGAAACAATGCCTTCTCTATGATTTCTCTACAGCATGTGGAGGCTAAAGATGAAACCAGTTTCTTCACAGGAGAGAGAGAGAGAGTGAGACTACAGTCACATGCTTCCCCAATGCACTCTGGGTGTTTGGATTAAATACACATACTCCTGCTAGTTACATATTTAAAAATAAGCCCTCTGTACTGCAGCCATGCACACTGAGAACTGGGGGCTCCATGTACTAAGCTTATAACAGTGTGCACTATTTACATTTTAAACAGCACTCTGTTCACATGAATATGAAGACAGAGCACTCCCCATCTGGTATCTGTAGATACCAATATTACTATTTATATTCATACTTGCTTTCTGAGAGGAGCAGAGGACATATTTCTCTCTGAGAGGAAAGGAAAGGACATATATTTCATAGAGGAAAGGAGACAGGATATTTCTCTGGGTAAGTATACATTATTTTGCAATGAAGTTTGCTAATTTGGGGAATAAAAGCAAAACTGTAGGTTCATTTATAAAGATAGAGTAAAAGCCTACTATAGTTTTTAAACTTGAACTTTTTGCTATGCTAGAGATAATCTCTGGCAGGCAGAGTCTGGCATAGTCCGAATTTTTTTTAAAAAGAAGCAATCTTTAGAACTAGTTAATATTATAATATACAATCCTGTTCCCATAGTTTTAAATGTGAAGTATTTTATCAGAAATAGAACCTTACCAGTAACAGTCTAAAACATTAAAGTTAGGAGCAGAGCTCAAACTTTCTGTTTAAAACAAACAAACAGAAAGTTTCTATCTTTGCCATAAGGAGCAGAAGCAGAGCTCCTGACCTGAATTAGGTGTTAAGGATCTGTAGGGAAGATAAAGTAGCTCTAAAGGTCACTAGGGTAATCTGATTACTATGTTAGCTTCAAAGGGCCAGTTGTTGCGGTTCCTTACAATTCAAACCTATATATAGAGAGTGGAATAGTCCAAGGTAAGTCTTTCAGAGAGGAGAAGAGAGGAGCAGAGGACATATTTCTCTCTGAGAGGAAAAGAGATGACATATCTTTCAGAGAGGAGAGGAGACAGGATATTAATCTGGGTATGTATACATTATTTTGCTTTGAGCTTTGCTAATTTGGGGGATAAAAGCTAAACTGTAGGTTGCCTTATAAAGATAGTATTAGATCTTTAAAGAGCAAGCTTTACTTAACTAGTTTTCATAGAGTAAAAGCCTGCTATAGTTTTTAAACTTGAACTTTCTGGTAGGCAGGTTCTGGCATAGTCAACATTCCCCTCCCTCGCTCCAGCCTACCCAACCCACATTCACCTATCCATAGCTCATTTCCTTTACTTATAGTCTTAATTTAAATAGTCAATTATCCTACTTAGGATTCTGTTTCAGGAATCTATGAAATAATTCATGAAGAGAAGTTGTTGTTACATAAGAACATTTAAAAGTATCAATTTAAGTGCCTAGTGAAGTTATCCATATTTTCCAGTTTTATATAATTGCCATCTTATCCGGCATCAAAGAAGTCTATCTTGGACTGAGAAAAAGCTACAGTCAAATTCTTTACCTTGAACCCAACTGGGATTTCCA
Organism: Geotrypetes seraphini; assembly: GCF_902459505.1. Classification (NCBI taxonomy): domain Eukaryota; kingdom Metazoa; phylum Chordata; class Amphibia; order Gymnophiona; family Dermophiidae; genus Geotrypetes; species Geotrypetes seraphini. The sequence continues at coordinate 303,929,692 of NC_047086.1, read as the reverse complement.
AGTTTTTAATCCAAGATATATTTTGAACTGAAGAAGCTACAAAACCAGAACAAATATTTTATAAAGAATTCAGTATAGTCTAAACAGATTTTAATATTGTTACTTCTGGCTTAACTAAAAGCCTGAAACTCTACATTCCCTCAATGTTAACTCAAAGTCCAGGCCTAATTCAATACTCCCTAGAAGTCGCTTGACCCAGTTCTCTTAAGAGAACCTTGACTACTTGAGCTCCAAATATGGCTCCCTGAGGTTCCTCAATGTTTCTACCAGTATCTTAGTGAAAAAGGCAAGGAAGACCCTTTTCATGCCACTCCAACCAGCTCGCTTACCATCCTGCTCTGGTTTGACCCCTTTACTAGAACTCAACCACAGCTTCAGCAGAAGATCTGGGTCTGACAAGTAGAGTAACACTTCACTGTGCTAGGGTTCTCCCTAAGTCTTGGGACAATGAAAATACTCATGGTTGGTGCCGGATGCACACAGCCTTTAATGAACATCTGGCAACTTTGACTGTCAGGTAAATTTGAGGCAGAGGGCCAAGTCTTCTCTCCTTTTTGGTATTAAACAAATATTAAAACAAAGGAAAATTCAAGCACCTATTCTCCCATAGTGCCCTACTCAGTTGCTATCTTGGGTCCAATAGAAGCCAATTCTAATTGAGCTGGAAGCCCAAAAAAGCAGAAAGAGACTAATGGCTGAAAAAAATATGGTGACATAGATATGTTTTACTTCATCCATATACTTATCATTATGTATGTTACTGTAATTCGTAGGGTACATGGAAAAAAAATTCCATTCAGTTTAGTTTTCCATGGTGCCAATAGTCAGACCACGGTAGGCAGCCCAGCTACCTCCTGCAGTCAGCATCAAACCCAGATATCCAATACCGGAGGCTTATCCAGCCACTCGCATTGAATTTTTAGGTTAAATGCAGCCACCGAAGACTTAGTAACTTAAGTTAATATTATTCAGCTGGCCAGATAAGGGATAGTGGCCTAAGACAGACCTGCTTTAAGGTGGGTCTATCTAACTGAAAGACTTAGGCGGTCAGACAATGAATATTGGCAGTGACTGGCTGTGTCACATGACATAGCTGGTTATTGGCCAATCTGTTGACTGTGATAATCAGTATAGAAACATAGAAACATAAAAAACTGAAGACAGATAAAAAACATATGGCCTATCTAGTCTGACTAACCATGCCATCTACTATCCTCTCCTCTCCCTTAGAGATTCATCATACTTATCCAAAGCGTACTTGAATTCAGATACACTTTTTGTCTCCACCACCTCCACTGGAAGGCCATTCCAAGCATTCACCACCCTTTCTATGAAAAAGTGTTTTCTGAGGTTACCTCTGAATCTATCTACTACTATTATTTGTCATCTCTGTAGCACTGAAAGGCAAATACAGCGCTGTACATTTAATATTCAATAGACGGTTCCTGCTCTGAAGAGCTTACAGTCTAATATGGACAGACAGACAGGACATCTCAGGGTTGGGGAATTTCTGGTAGAAGGAATGATACAATGGATATAGATATCTGACAGTGAATGGGAGTTAAGAGTTGAATGCATCTTCAAAGAAATGGGCTATTAGTTTGAATTTGAGTAATGCTAGAGATGGAGCATGGCATATTGACTATATCCCCTTTACCTTAATCCTATGCCCCCTCATTCCAGAGTTTTATTTCAGTTGAAAGAGACTTGCCTCATGTGCATTTATGCCATGTAGGTATTTAAACATCTCTATCATATCTCCCCCTTTCCCGCCTGTCCTCCAAAGTATATATATATATATATATATATTGAGATCTTTAAGTTTGTCCATGTATGCCTTATGACAAAGACCACCAACCATTTTAGTAGCCTTCCTCTGGACCAACTCCATTCTGTTTATATTTTTGGAGGTACAGTCTCCAGAATTGTATACAATATTTGAAATGGGCTATTAGTTTTGCCGTCACCTTATCAACCTGTTTGTCCACCTTAAGATCATCACATACTAACTATCACATCCAAATCCTGCTCCCAGCCAGTTAAATACTGTTGAATATCAGGGGTATATCATTTGTAGATGTTTTCATTTTGTTTATTGTTCTTTATTAATTTCACTAACAGAGGAACAGTGTCATTAATAGCATCCACTATTTGCAGTCTTCATGGAGAGTTTGAACCCTACATGACGCGGAAACATGAAATTTCAGTGGCCCAGTATTTAAAATGATACCTGGCTGTTTAAATCACCCGTCTGTCAAGCATTGTATTTCAGCAGCACTTATGATGCAACTGGATAGTTTGGGGGCATTCCCGGGGGGCGAAGTCAGCACTTAAGCAGTTAAGTGCTAATATTTAGCGCTTAACTGGATAAGTTAAACGGATAATTAGGATTACATATCTTTATTCAGTTTGATTTATTCAGTTACGTACTAGATATTGCACTTGCCTAGATAACTTTTATCTAGCTACCTAAACTCCGGATATTCAGTGCCCAGACATGATCAAGCATTGAATATTCAGGGATAATGCTGGTGGCAGTCAAAAAACACTGACTGCTGTTAGCTGAATATTGGGCCCTATGTTTTTCCTGTCATTTCAGACTAAAATGAATGAAATGATATGTTTCAAACAGATGTACATCTCTAATAATTTGTAACCTATCATCAAAATTGTCCATTGTATCTGAATACAGGAGGGTGGACAACTTAAAACAGAGTTACCAGATGTCCGGGGAAATCCAGACAAGTCCTGGAGGGACCTGGAAGGTCCTGGAGGGATTTCCAAAACCCAGCAGTTTGTCCTCAGGGATTCTATGAGTGTATGAGCTTTTACCCCTGTGGCTGGCAATAAAAAATCCTAACGCAACTTGATAAAAAAAAGGGGGGAGGGTTAGTTTTTGGTCCTGTACTTGCATAGCATTTATCTTTGTTCTGCATGTGTGACCAAGGCCAGGTGTTCTAGAAGGAATGAATGTTGATAAGCGCCATACAATGTGCTTTTTGTAGTTTAATTTTGTGGTTAATCATTATGTATGGTTAATAAGATTATATTGTATGTATATATGAAAAATAAATGGAAAAATGGCATTACAATTAGTACTATTATTATGGGGTGGGTTCTGGGGTGGAGCTTGAGCAGGGTCTGGGGCGGAGCTTGGGTGGGGTCTGGGGCAAGTACCTGGCACAAAACCAAATAGTAGCAACATTCCATGCTACTGATCTCAGGGCAAGAAGTGGCTTCACTCCATGTCTGTCTCAATAGCAGACTATGAATTTTTCCTCCAGGAACATGTCCAAACCTTTTTTAAACCCAGCTACACTTCAATAAAGGTACTACTGCTGTTCAATTTGCCCTCATGTTTTATAAACATATGCATATAAACCTACTCTGGCTAGAACTATCTTTCCCATTATACCCTCCACTGCTGTGCAGAAAAACATATGTACGTTTGCCCACAGAGTGTCCAATTTTTAAAGAATTTATTTCTACACATAAAACTCTGTTTTGCCCTCAAAAGGGAGGACACTCTTCCTACCTTACTATAAATGGACCTATAGCAAGCTGAAAAGAAATCTTTCTTATATTGGCTTCTTCATGTGTTACAACTAAGCCCTTGCTTAAGCTGCATACTGTACTGCAAATATTTATTTAATACTAATGCACTGAACAGTAAAATGCTAAATGCATGTGTAAGAAAGCTTCATCCACTCTATTGCGACATTTAGAATCACAGTAAAAGATATACAAGGCAGTGCATTTGGAAAAAGAAAACATTTTTATAGCACATATATTTGAAAAGCAGATGACAAAATTGTGCAAGATCCTTGGCAATTACTATCCTTTTGTAATGGAAGAAAAGGGGGGGATGGGGACTTGTATGCCACCCATTTGGAGTTCTACAACCACACTCAAAGTGGTTTACATACAGGTACTCAAACATTTTCCCTATCTGTCCAGGTGGAATCACAATCTAAAGTACCTGGGGCAGTGGAGGACTGAATGACTTGCCCAGGGTCACAAGGAGCAGCACGAGGTTTGTAGCTTTAAACACTGTGGCACACTCTCCTATGTGTGAAACCAAGATGCGCTTTGCTGCACCCAATGAATGCGCTCACAGATAGCGATGGTTTGTCATTCGGTCCTCCTAGTCCACATTTCTTTTCTTTTTTTTCGGAAGATTCTTTATTACTATCGGCAGGCGACACCCTGGTTTTAACATCATCCATGATTTTCAACGAAGTGATGTTGTTCCTCAGTCTTCCTGAGCAAGGTGGTCTGCTTCACTGAAACACCATTAGCTCCCTAATGAAACAAAATCAGATGCATCTATGAATGGTATAAATCAGAAAATCAAGACGCCCCCCTCCCCCCCCCCAGCTTGAAACCACAGAGCTCTTTGTAAATAAGAGCAACTGCATTTGGCACTAAGAAACTTCTTTTTAAATTCCATTGTGAATCTGCTGGCAGTGAAAGGTACACTTGCACATTGTTAAACTTTGTTCCTATGCTCCAGAGCTTTTTACTTCTCTTCTAATTGATCTGCCAAATCTCTTTCTTTAGGGAATAGAAGAACTTTTACATTAGCAGAGGAAAATTTCCCGTGCAGGTCACCAGCTTCTTTTTTTATTTTATTTTTTTGCCTGAATTGCATTTGTTTAGCTTATGGGATGCATTGGGCCTCCATTAAGCCAAAAGCGCATCAGCTGAGTGCCAGCTGTCTTCTGGAGTTCCAGCCCTTCAAACTCAGTACTCTCAGAAGTTTCAGGGGTGAAATTGTATTAGTTCATGATGGCTAGGTCCTGGCAGAGAGCCCGAGGGTTAATCCTTCTTCTCCCTTCTCTGAGCTTGTTTTCTAAGCTCCCTCTTTTTTTTTATACTTTTGTATCAGTGTCATCCCAAAACACCAGTGGAACAAAGCCATTTTCAGAGCTCACACAAATACTTGAAATAACATTTTTCTATTAGTCATAAATAAGGAACACTATCAGCTCCTGGCTGGTTAAATGGCACTTAACCAGCTATCTGGCAATATTCACAGGGAGTTTTCCCAATGAATATTGTCAATTAGGACTTAGCAGGTAGCTGGTTATATCGCGCTATATAACCTGCTATCAGTCGACATTCAGCACATTGCCAGCTAGGATTGGTGGCCAAATTAGACCACCAGAATGGGTGGAATATTTTTGGTCATTGTAAACTAACCTGCCAGAACTGACTATCAGCTTGGCTTAAATATAAAGCGGCAAAAAAAAATAAAAATGCCACCTGGCTATTTAATGCTGGTCACTAGAAATGGCCTGGCATTGAATATTTGGTCTGACTGACTCCCGCGGTCTGAATATTGGCTTCTATATATTTACACCACTATACAGTCCATAATAGATCTATAATTCTGTATGATTAAGCTGTGTTAAATTTTTTCAGCTACCGCATGTTAGGGTTACTAGATGTCTGGATTTATTTATTTTATTTATTTATTTAAAACATTTAATAATAATAATTTATTTTTACATACTGCCTAACCAGCAGTTCATAGCAGATTACAAATATAACATACATAAATCATACCATACCAACAGTTATACATAGTATTTCTTCAGTCCTAAACACATTGAACAATCTTATTAAAACTGTCACTCAGAATAGATATGATAAAAAGCCTTACTAAAAAAAATAAGCTTTCAAACTCTTTTGAAAATTTACAAACGTGGAAATACAGTGAACATGTCCTCTTTTAAGATGACTGTGCCAGTGTCTGGAAGGCTTTTCAAAGCCTGCACTTTGTCCAGGTTTAGAAAAGCACTGAGATTGGGGCCGCATTTGGAAGACATTACACGCATGCGCACCTGCATGTGGCATTCTCCTGTTGCATCCGCACATGTGCCCTCCAGACGTGGACCCGAAGAGATGAGGTTTGTGTGGGGCCAGAGTTGGGGGGCAGAATAAGGCAGGGCTGTGGGCGGAATAGGGCATAATGAGGCAGGGTCGGGGAGGGACCACGTGTCCTCTTTTTCTCAACTAAAAATCTGGTAACCCTACTTTATGCTAGTGGTCAAAATTAATGTGCAAAATTAATGTGCAGTATCAATCACATACCCCATTCAACCCACCCTAAGACTTCTGGGAGTCATGATAGACAGAAGCTGTACCATTTTGGTGGGCCAGTTTATGTTTAGGGTACAAATATGAAAAGATGAATGCGGATATGTTAGGGAATAGCAAAGTATTTAAATTGGTATGGGGGCTGTTGACATCCTTTGTTAATTCAACATAATTGTTTTTATTTAATTTACTGTTTATTTTTATATATATCCAGGATGGGGTGGTGGGTGGGGGGGATACCTTTTCGGTTTATTTCTTGATTGAATTGTTGGAAGAAAGGGGAGGGATATTTTTCTTCTGTAATGTTATTTAAGGATTTTAAGTGCTTATGTTGATTATTAATGTTATTATACTTCATGGCACTTTGTATTAGTCTTGAAAATTAATAAAGATTTAAAAAAAAAAAAAAAAAACAATACAGAAATAATTTGTGGCCATGCGAAACTTAAGGCAAATCCAAAAATTCTTCAACAGAAAATTCCAGCTCGTGGTCCAATCCCTAGTCCTAGGACTTCTAGACTACAGCAACATCTTCTATCTCCCCTGCCCCGCAGTCATGATAAAACAACTACAAACAGTACAAAACACAGCCCTGAGACTGATCTATTCACTGAAGAAATACGACCACATCACCGCCGCATACCTCAACTCACACTGGCTCCCAATACAAGCAAGAATACAATTCAAATTTTATTGTCTACTATTTAAAGCAATGAATGGAGACAGCCCAGCCTTATCCAAACTGCCACAACCAGGCTAAGGAGAGTTTAGACATCATTCACGCACCCCCCCAATCAGAGACATCAAATGCAAAATAATGTACGATTGCCTACTGGCCACGCAGGCAGCGAAACTCGACCACCAACTATTCAATCTACTTATCATGACATAAGACTACAAAACTTTCAGAAAAGAAATAAAAACCCTGCTATTCAAGAAATCCATCAAGACAAACTAACTCCACAGGAAGCATTTCAATCCCCCCAAATAACCCTCTCAACTATGTAACTCTTCTGGAATTGTCCAGATAAAATCTTTTGTAATCCGCCTTGAACCGCAAGGTAATGGCGGAATAAAAGTCACTAATGTAATGTAAGCCTAACATAGAGACACTCAGGGTAATATTCAGCCAGTAGTGGTCAGGGTTTTTCAAATGCTGACTTTGGCTGGCTAAATTAGCTCTGGATATTCTATGCTATGCCATGTGTGAGTCTCAGTACTGAATATCCAGGGATAATTGTCACACTGCTAGCTGATGGAAGTTAAATGGATCCTGGCTGATGTTCAGCCTGGGCCTGCATAAAGCAGCTATACAGGCCCCAACTGAATGTTTTCTGGCATCTGGAAAACTATTTCACACTTTTTTGATGTGCTCTGAGCCTCATCCAGCTCCCTCAATGGCCCCTTCCTTCCCTTCCTCTACCCCTTGCCTATAACATTAACCCCACTACCCCCCCCCCCCAACTCCTACACCTCCAGTCCTGTCTTCATTCCTCATGATTCAGTTGGGGCGATACAGATAAAAACCCTCACTCCCACCCCTAGCAACTACATCCTCAAAATGGCTGGCGTAACCTCTCACAGCAGCCTCACAGTACTATCAGAGCTGGTGTAAATGTACAGTGCTGAAATATACGTGTAGCTGTGCAATTATGATCTATTTCTCCATTTTCTGATTCCGCTCATATTTCACCCACACTCCTCTCCAAAAATACCTATGTCAAGTAGTTTCCTACCCGTCACAGTATGTGCTTATATGCTGGGTTCTTAACCTCCTGAGACGCCATTACTATTTTCTATTCTTCAGCGATTTGTTTGTTACACGCTGTGGAAGTTTGGGCTGACAGGTCTTATTAGCCTCTGTCGCCATGCTAAATTACTGTTGGCAATCTCCGCTCCTGACGAAGGTGGCAAAACGGAGCTCTGTTGAGTGGTGATTAATATTTTGTGTGGCAGTAGATTTCTCTAACAAACTTCAGCTAAGTATTTCTCAGTGAATTACAATTGTGGATGAATTCTTTCATGAATGAAGTGATGCTATGAATTGAGTGGTGATTAACACTTTGAGTGGCAGTAGATTTTTTCAACAAACAAACTTCAGCCAAGTATATATTTTTTAGTGAATCACAATTGCGGATGAATTTTCTCTTGAATTAAGTGGTGCTATGAATTGCAACGAGGGAGCATGAACTCTATATAGGACATGCATTTTTCTTAATTCTATTTATGAACTGTGGTTGTGCTTATTTATTTACCCATTTTTCTATGAATGTTGTATAAATTTTTTCAATGTAAGGGTTTCAGTATCAACCTTATTACTATTGTACCCCCTTTTTGTAATATTGATATATATTCTGTGTTACTATTAAGTAAGACTATCAAATTTCAACAATTAGCAATGGAGCATGATATTTTAGTATGAATTTTTTGTGAGCACTTTTGCACTTTGCACTTTACACTCAATTATTTTAGATACTGTGATATTGTGATGGTTCTTGGGAGTTTATTTATTTTGTATTTTTTCCTTTTTCCCCTGGTGTGAATGTTTAACTATGATTCAAATGGGATTTTGATTAGATTGATAATATCAAAAAGGACTAAATGATGTATGGGGCAGTTCTCATTTAGACTTATATCTGGTGCTGGTCACCTATGAGTTACTACCCGAGCCCATATTCCCTCGTTTGTATACCAAGGGCTCATACTGATGTCCATTATTTAAAGAACTTTTGTAATTATTGTACTTTCCTAGTTCAAGCATTCTCCCCAAGGGATTAAGAGTTTTAGCCAATTACAGGTGGACTTTATTGGCTACAACATAGTCCAAAGGGTTATATATTTTTTGTGCTAATTTTATGAGAAACATTTTGTGCAAATACAGTATATAGTGTAGATAAATATGTGCAAAGAAACTCACTTATAAAATTACCTCACACATATCAAGCTGCTGCATAACTGTTAATCTGGGCATACTTTAATAGTGCATGCAAATTCCACATTAAGTGGTTAAATTATTTCCAAAAAATAGGCACTTTATGAAGGAAATTATGAGAACCAAACAAGAGATTGTTATATACATACTTTGATTGACTGATTAGGTGCCATTAACTCATGTTCAAGCCCTACAACTTGATGAATTACACTGATTAAAATTCAAATAGTAGGGTGTTTTGATTTATTTTCTTTTTTTTTTCCTTTATTTTGATGGTCCGGACTTTTTAATTAATACTTGATCTCAAAAACACCATCAGTAGACTGAGACTCATAGCCAAGTGAAAGACTAGCTCTTGATTCTCATTTCTACTCACGTTTCGTGGAGCTGGTCAGCTCTGTAGTAGCCCTCATAGTTAGAAATGTGCATAACTCGAAACTTTGCATTTGCATGAAATGCCATGGAAAATCCATGCATTCCAAAAAACTGATAGATTTTTAAACAAAGTAGTTTTGCTTTATCTCAGTTTCGAAATAAGAGGATGGCCTGGAGCTGGCCTTGGCCCTTCTTGTTTCCTGCCCTGAAATTCCTGCACCTGTAGCCAATTACCATTTCTGTTGCAAGCTGCTCTGCACATGGCCTACCTGGATGCCAATATTCAGGTTGATCAACTCCTAATGCAGGTATCATCACTGAAACATGGCTATATTGAGTTTTCTTAATAAAGTGATTCATTGAAACACCCGGTATGCTATGTTTGTCATATCCCACTTCTCCTTCTTTGGTAAAAATCCATGTAACCCAGTAGAATCACATGGATGCTAGTTGAAAATATATTTCAAAAAGCATGATATGGTCTTCTGTATCTGGGGATGGGGCAATTTTCTAGCTATTTTTGTGGGCAAAAAGTATTTCCTTGCAGGCTGGTCTATATTGGGCAGATCCAATGGGTGGTGAAAATACGAATAGCAGAACATCTTAGTTATTTAAGAACTAGGAAAGAGGAGGTGCCACTTGTTGAGCACTGGTATGCTAATCATCATCATGTAGCTGATTTGAAGTTTGTGGTGTTGAAACAATTTCATGCAGTGCAGGGGGGTAATGTGTCACGTCAGTTGGTTAATTGTGAGCAGAAATTCTTCTTTACATGGAAAACAGTATTTCCAATGGGGCTCAATAAAGAGATAGAATGGCCAATATGATAGGAGTGGGGTTTAGCCAATACATTTGTAATACATCAGTAGTTACACGTCATTTAAGCAGTAGTGTGGAATACTGCACAGCATTATTGCTGGCGGCATCTCTTGGCAGCTGATTGTCAGTGGGTTCTGGATGTTACTCCAGTTCAATGTGGAGCCTGTCTGGTTTTAAAGATGTAAGATATTGTGAGTTATGAAAGTTGTTCTAGGATTGATTTGGTTGAAGTTGAATAATACTCCATTTTTCAACAGCACTGGTTTTCTTCCTCCTGAAGAAGCAAAGATCAGGTGAAACACGGATCGTGTTGATGAAGATTGAAGATCATGTGTGTAGATTATCACAATATTAATAGTTGTTGGATGGATGCTAACTGTTTTTTTATTTTTTTGTGTGGGATTCTATGTATGGATGGACCTTGGATGGATGTTTTTTCAGAATTTCATGGATTTTTTTAAGATCACATGACACGGGGAGCACAGAGCACGTTGAAGAGCAGGAGTATTGTTAGCAGTGGACACAGTGAAATCCATCAGCTGCATGATAAGTAACATCTTTCTTCTTGTTTATTTGTTAGAACTTATTGAGATCTCCCCCCTGCTTAACCTGTTTAACCTGTTGTGGATCAATGATATAGAGATGAGGAAGGCAGGGAGGTGTGCTATGATGTCATAAAGCTAGAGTTGGTGGAGTCTGCTGCTCCTATACCTTTGCTTGTTTGCTTTTCACTGAGCACATTTAGTTTAATTTAAGCATATTGTTTGATATTTATTCAATTCTCCGCATTGAGAATACTGAAGTTCAAGTGAGGATTGAAGTACTGTATTTAATGATTATACTCCTAATTTTTTGATTGAGAGTGTAAAAAAGTATTTTACTCACATAAATTGACTACCTGAAAACTGCCCTACCTAGGAAATTCTATAAGGAAGTGCCAACATTTAGGCGAACAGAATGCTAGGAATGATTAAGAAGGGGATCACGAACAGATCGGGGAAGGTTATCATGCCGCTGTCCCAGGCCATGGCATGCCCTCACCTAGAACATTACGTCCATCACTGGTCGCCATACATGAAGAAGGACACAGTACTACTCTAGAGGGTCCAGAGAAGGTTGACTAAAATGGTTAAGGACTGGAGGAGTTGCTATACAGTGAGAAATTAGAGAAACTGGGTCTCTTCTCCCTTGAAAAGAGGAGACTGAGAGGGGACATGATCGAAACATTCAAAATAATGAAGAGAATAGATTTAGTTGATAGAGATAGGTTGTTCACCCTCTCCAAGGTAGAGAGAACAAGAGGGCACTCTCTAAAGTTAAAAGGGGATAGATTCTGTACAAATGTAAGGAATTTCTTCTTCACCCAGAGAGTAGTAGAAAACTGGAATGCTCTTCCGGAGGCTGTTATAGGGGAAAACACCGTCCAGGGATTCAAGACAAAGTTAGACAAGTTCCTGCTGAACCAGAAGGTAAGGCTAGACTCAGGGCACTGGTCTTTGACCTAAGGGCCGCCGCGTGAGCGGATTACTGGGCATGATGGACCACTTGTCTGACCCAGCAGCGGCAATTCTTATGTTCTTAAGAACGCATTATGTGGATAGTTTTAAGGATGGGCTTTTACCAGACCTTAATTTACCACAAATAATGCAGCTTGCTATCAATACTGCTAAAAACCATTAAACTGTGATTCGATGCTCTCAGGTACCTTCTTAAAGGGGCTGGGTATAACTTTCCACCATCCCAATTCCCACTCGCTCCCCTTGGGCAGACATAGCCCCATTCCTGAAACACCCAGCACATACCTTCTCAGTGTCACCATTATATATGCCTCCCAAGAAGCCCTGCTTTTCCCCAGTCTCCCATAGGCCTCTAGGTCTACCTGCTGAAATTCCATGGGGTCAGTCAGGGTCAAGGCAGAAGCTCTCTCCTCTGACATGTCCCACCCTTGCAACAACAGGAAATTGCATCAAAGGAGGCATGTTGAGGCAGAGGGAAGGCCTCTAGGCAGGCCATATGTAGACTGGCTTCATCATGAAATTTGGAGGACTAAAGGAGAGGATCTGATGCCAGACTAGGGTGGGGGAGAGAGAATGAGAAGTGCTGAAATGTAATTCATTTTTTTTCCTGGGCACCAGTGGGGGGACTGAGGGTGGACCTCTGCCCATCACTATGCCCCAATGTATACATGTGTTTTACAAAATATGCATGTAAATTGCAATTTGCCTGTGCACCACCTAAACTCTTCTCCTCAACACACCTACTATCAAAGAGGAAAGAGGAGTGGGACTTTGGTGTGATAATATATGATGATCTTAAGGTAGTCAAACAAGTTGAAAAGGCAACAGCAAAAGCTAGAAGAATGCTTGGGTGCATAGAAAGAGGAATGGCCTTTAGTAAAAAGGAGGTATTGATGCCCATGTGTAAGACTCTGGTGATCCCTCATTTAGAATATTGTGTACAATTCTGGAGACCACACCTCCAAAAAGATATAAACAGAATGGAGTTGGTCCAGAGGAAGGCTACTAAAATGGTAAATCGTCTACATTATAAGGCATATGGGGACAGACTCAAAGATCTCAACGTGTATACTTTGGAGGAAAGGCAGATGGTAGATATGATAGAGATGTTTAAATATCCACATGGCATAAATACGCATGAAGCAAGTCTCTCAACTGAAAGAAAACTCCAGAGTGAGAAGGCATGGGATGAAGCTAAGAGGTGATAGGCTCAGAAGTAATCTAAGGAAATACTTTTTTTACAGAAAGAGTGGTAGATGCATGGAATAATCTCCTGATAGACATGGTGGAGACAAAAACTGTGTGAAATCAAGAAAGCGTGGGCAGGCACATGGGATCTCTTAAGGAAAGGAGGAGATAGTGGATGCTGTGGATGGGCAGACTAACCATTTGATGGGCCATTTGACCTTTATCTACCATCATGCTTCTTTTTATTTATTGAATTTAAACTAAGAAACAAGCATCATAAATATGTCCTGAATACAGATTCGTAATTAATTTCCAAAGAAAAAGGTATATACAAAATAACACAAGAAATATCCCCTCCACCCCCCCCCCTTACTAAGCCAAGGTAGAAGTTTCTACCATGGCCCAGAGTGTTAAATGCTCTAACGCTGCTCCAACACTCATAGAATTCCTATGAGCGTCAGAGCAGTGTCGGAGTATTTAGCGCTCTGAGATATGGTAAAAACCTCTACCACGGCTTAGTAAAAGGGAGGGAGGATGTCTTATTTAGCCCCTAAGCCCATAATAAAGGGGGGGTCACAGAACAGAAAACTATAAGAAAACTATATTGCAGAATAGTAGCACCAACTGCAAATTACTTCTCTAGCCACAATAAATTCTATCAGTTGTTTTGGTTCAAAAAACAAGAAATTTTTACCACCATAAGTTATACAAAATTTTGTAGGAAACATCAATATGTAAGTGGTACCAAGGGAAAGAACTCTTGGTTTAAGAGCCAAGAAGTCCTTCCTCCTTTTTTGTGACACTTGTGAAATATCAGGAAAAATACGAATCAGAGGAACTAGAAAATATCAGAAAATAATAGTAAATATTGAAGAACTAAGGCCAGTACTGGGCAGACTTGCACGGACTGTGTCTGTATATGGCTAATACTCTATATTTTAATATTTTAATACTTTAATATTCTATCTTGTTAAAGTTTTATAATATTATATTTATAATTTAATATTTTTAAATTTTTAAAGTTTAAAATTTAAAAAAAAATTTTTTTTTCAACAACTTAAAATATAAAGTAAATTGTTAATCTTTTACCCAAGTCTATCGTACTTGCCTTTTATGTTGAATCTTTTCTATAAAAATTGTAGTTCTCTCCCACTCCCCTATTTTTGGCAGTTGGTCCATATGTCTTGTGCTTTTAATAATCGGATTGTCTTCCAGTTCCCTTTGTTTTATTTGTTTTTATAAAGGTATATGTTTTTATGTAATTCTATATTATAAACCGCTTAGATATTTGATTAAGCGGTCTAAAAAATATTTTTATAAACTTGAAACTTGATGGGCTGGGGAGAGCTTCAGTGGTTGGGATGGTGTAGAGGGCTGGAGTGAGCTTTGACAAAGACTTCAGTAGTCGGAACCTAAGCACAGTACCGAGCAGAGCTTTGGATTATTGCCCAGAAATAGCTAAGAAGAAGAAAAAAATGTTTTAATTGAATCAGGTTGGGCAGACTGGTTGGACCATTCGGGTCTTTATCTGCCATCATCTACTATGTTACTATGAATTACTGAGCCTAGAAACTGTTTATACATAAGCTTGAAATAAGATCAAAGAACACAGTCCCTATCATATTCCAATGCAAATATCACAAGAAGAGTTGTCCTATCAGATATAACTACCAGGAAGCTTTCTAGAAAAGCTGACAAATTCATCTCTCCCAGAATAGATCTTACTATTTCAATCAGTGTAGGCCTCAGCAGCCTACTCCTAATATTAAGATATTGTGCACTTACAACTGGGAGCATATTTTCAGTTGGAATCATTAACATCTCTCAGAAGTATTTCTTAGCCATTTCCACTGCTGATAATATTGGGAATCTTGGAATCTTCCATAGTCTCAAATTATTATCTCTCTGTTGAATTTCCATGGATTCTAATTGCCTCAAAAACACAGTTCTCTCCTTTATTATGTTAGTCAGCCAATTTATCTTCATCTTTCTCAAGTCCTTACCATACACCTATGTGTCTCCCTATGAAATGACTTTAGAAAAGCTAGCTCCATAATCATTCCTCAGAACCATAGATGCTTTCTTAAGGTTGGAGTCTAAAACCATTAAGACATGCCACAGAGTGCCTATATTGACTATCTCTGGTTTAACAATCTCCCCAAATTTAAAGCTGTTACCTCCTCCTCACCTCCCATATCATGGGACAATGCAGTTTCTCCTTCAGCAGAACCTGCCCCAACAGGAGACCTTACTGCTGACTGTCCATGGCTGACTGCCACAAACTCCTCTCAGGATAGCAGTCCTTCAGTGTGCCTGCACTGTTTCCGGTTTGAAGGTGAGCCAGCCTCTGTTCCAGGTTAAGGGAAGTCCGATCTGCACTAAAGTTATCCGACTCACTCGGCTTTCCTCCAAGTGCAGAAACTGCAGCTGCAACATGTCAGGAAACCACTCTGGGTATTGTGGTCTGGAGCTGCCAACAATGGACGGTGAGTTCGGGTAACATCTTTCTGCAGAAAGCAATGAAGGAAAGCAACAATGGTCCACCATCCAGGCACCTGATCACTTTCGACACCATTTTAACCCCCAGTGCTGCTGTCATGTTTCTATGTTAAGTTTCACATAAGTAGATGCCTAACTTTACAAAAACTGATGTAAAGTCCATGAATAAAAAGTACTCGTGGATGTAGTGCCAGTGTAGACAGTATGAAGACTGATTTCTTTGTGAATTTTCTTGGCCAATTGACAAAAAATAAAAATCTAAGGAGGCAAAAACCAGAAAGAAATACTTGTTTCATTTTTGTTGTAGAAAACACTCAATGGAATGCCTAAGGATGGAAAATAGAAGAACTATGGGAGTTAAAAATTCAAGTTCTGCTCTTATAGTGACATCTATTGGCATTTGAAAGAATTGCTTAGAAAGTATCTATAGTAAATTGCTTCATTCTCTCTCAGAATGTTCTACAGAAGTGTAATATATATGGGAGGCTAAGAAAGAAAAAAAACACACCTCCTAGTAGAAACAGTGGCTATATTTTCCTCTTTGTAGCATAGGAAATTCATTGGAGGTACTGTACATTACACTGTACATTAAAGTGCATTCAAATGGAGGTGGTTTTTCTGATTTGTTTTTCAATACTTCTCCACTGACTTGGATTATTTGTGGCATTTATCTGTACATATGACCCCTGAAGTAGGCTGTTTGCCAAAACAAGGTCATGGTTGGATCTTTTGTAATTCATGTCGCTTCTTATGGATTCTTTGCTTCTTAAAGCTAGCTTCATTTGGTTATGAGCAAGTCATCACATAAGTATATTAAATGAAATGGAATGAGACAATCCATGTAACAGAGTATAAATGACTTTAAAAATCCATTAATTCATAGACTAGTTCAGTGCTTAGTGACTAGCTCACCTCTGTGCTCAAAGCATGCCAGGACTAAGAATACTCCCAAAGACCCTATGGAATTTATCTGTGCAACGTCCTAAAGGGAGGTCATGGCAGTCATTATGAGCTTGTAATCAGCATGGACAGGAAAAATTCCCAGTCACTATTGCCCATGACAGTTCCAAGCTCAAAATAGCTGCCATGACTTCCTGCAGCAGTCTTGCAAGGCTGCCATGGGAAGTCACAGCAGACATTTTGATTATGGAACTAGTAGAGGCAGGAGTGACTTGGGATCACTTATGACACAAAGAGGCCACTTAGACCATCAGGGCTTATAAAGGTACAGTTGGTGGACAACTTGTGAGGATGGAGGCACTGACTTATGTATTGGTAATTGGTTAAAATTATCTGCGAAAGTACAAACATGAAGAAATCAGATCTTCAAGTGGCACATAATTGTTTAAAGTTATTAGATCACAAGTTCATTGTGAGAATTTACAGAAAGATCTATGAGACTAGGGGACTGGGCGTCTACATAGCAAATGAAATTTAATGTTGGAGGAAAGAACCAAGAAGGTGTTGAGAGCAGATGTGAAGATCTTTTACCCTCTGTTCTGCCCAGTGCTTAGCTCTCCAATAGGAAAGTGAAAGAGTGGATCCTGACCTCACCCTCTGGGTGGGGTTTCTGTTGTCAACTGGTACAGGTGACTGAATGTTCAAGACTCCCTGGCTTCTAGCAGAGCCAATGCTGCTTTAGAGAGACCAGTGGCAGCTGCTTCCAACCATAGTGGAGATCAGGTATGATGAGAAAATGGTACCATCTAGACCCAGAAGCAGAGTCTGCTGGGGTGTCAGCATTGGCTGCTAAACATAAAACTGGATGAGGAGAGCTGCTGGATCTCACATCAGAGAGGCTTCAGACGCAGGCGCGAATCTCGTGAGGAGCCGTCACCCGTGTCTTTGAACGGAATGATCAACTGAGCCGGCCCGACACGCTGCTGCTCCACAAGGAAGAGAATGGAAGGGGAGGGGAAAGAGAAATGCTTCTGCTGCATAGGAAAGGGGGACCCTAGGGAAATGCTGCTGCTGCTGCTGTTCAGGGAAAGGGAGAGGGAGGGAAAGGGGAAGAGAAATGCTTCTGCTGCACAGGAAAGGGGGAAGGGAAATGCTGCTTTTGTTGCTGCTGCACCCAATTGGGGAAAGAGAGGGAAGGAAGGAGAAGGAAGACAAGGGAGAGGATAGGAAGAAGAAAAGCCAAGTTCATGGGAGGGAGGGAAGGAAAAGAGATATCGGACCATGAAGGGGGAGGGAGAGATGCCATGGCATGGGGGGAAGGGAAGGAGACAGATGCCAGACCAGGGGAAAGGAAGGAAGGAGGGAGGGAGAGAAAGGAAGGAAAGAGATGCCAGACCATGGAAATAGGACGGAAGAAGAGAGAGATAGGAAGGGAAGGTAAGACATGGAAACGTAGATTTTGAAAACAAAACAGAAAAATTGAACATTAAGTTAATGCCAAAGATGGATGCAAGACAGAAAGTGAAGACGGAGAGAAAAAACAGTCAAAGGACAAGAAGGCCCTGGAACCATAGTTGAAAGTACAGAAAAATAAAGCCACCAGACAACAAAGGTAGGGAAAATGATTTTATTTTCAATATAGTGATTGAAATGTGTCTGTTTTGAGAAAGAAAAGATATTAAACTTTAAATGTGAGGGCTGCAGAAAAAATAGAGTACTTGGAGGGCCGCAGAAAAAATAGTTAGTGTCTTATTAAAGAAATGACAATTTTGCATAAGGTAAAACTCTTTATAGTTTATATATCTTTCCTTTTAACTGTTAAAGGAAAGTTTTATAAACTATAAAGAGTTTTACCTCATGCAAAATTGTCATTTCTTTAATAAGACATTAACTATTTTTTCTGCGGCCCTCCAAGTACCTACAAATCCAAAATGTGGCCCCACAAAGGGTTTGAGTTTGAGACCACTGGATTAGAGGCAGTTCTAATGAAAGATAAAGAAGCTATAAATCAAAAAATGGAGCACCTAGAAAATCAAGTTTTGAAGAACAATTTTAAAATATTGAATTTCCTCAAATCTTCACTTATTCTTAAAGATATCCAGTTAAGGTATTGTATATCTTCAGGATATTCTTTTTATTTCAACTGAATTTTTGCTACCATCAGTTGGGAATAGACAGGGAAATTCTATGCTGATGCAACATGAAATAGCTTCTCCCCTATAGATTTAACAGCATTTATGGAAAGTTCTTTGGATATAACAGCTAGAAAAGGTGTGCCCAAAAAGTCAATCGTGATCTACCGGTCGATCGCAAAGGCAACGCCAGTAGATCGCAGAGCCAGTGTTCTCCCAGTCACTTTCTCACCTTTAAAATACTGTAATTACAGCAGCCTGCAGAGCGAACGTAGCAGGCTGCCATCAGCCTCTGTAGCACGTTCCCTCTGCCACAGTCCCGTCCCCGATGTCAGAGGAGATGCGGGACCGCAGCAGAGGGAACGTGCTACTGAAGCCGACGGCAGCCTGCTACATTCGCTCTGCAGGCTGCTGTAATTAACTTTCAACTGTGGTAGGCCCAGAAGGAAGAATGGAGGTGAGAACTGACCTGACAGTCACTGTGTGCAGGGAATTAGTGGAAATAAGGCCCCGCACATCGGGGTAAAATTGTGCCTGTCGCGAGGACCCCAGCGGGAGGGGGATTGCCTTAGATATGCTGGATCGGGGGGGGGGGAAGAGACAAAAGGACTTTGAGGAGGGGTGGGAAAGCAGCCTTGAACCAAAAGTGAGGGGGAAGACAAGGCAGATAAGGCAGATCCTGGACTACTAGAGGGGTTAGAGAGGGGGAAACACTCTGAACCGAGGAGAGAGCGATGCCAGGCCCTGGGGAGGGGGAAGACAAAGAAAGTGAGAGAGACAAAGACCTGGACCAAAGGTGAGAGGACTCAAAATGTTAGCAGAAGGAAGATAGAGAGAGGGAGAAACCTGAAACAAAGGGGAGGCAGAAGAGAGGGGGGAGGGAAGATGTTGAACTATGGGAGGTGCAGACAGAAGAGACAGAGGGGGGAGAGACCCTGAGGAAGAACAGGGAGATGCGAGATCAGAACAGAGGAGGGAGACATGTTGCCAATAGGGGTGGAGGAGAGAGGAAGAAAAGCTGGACTCCTGGAAGGACAGAGAGAGATGTTGGTTGGGGAATGGAACGAAGTCTGGAGGACAGAAGAGGTGCACTCGGTATATATATATATATATATATATATATATATATATATATATATATATATAAATAAATATGGGGGGAGGGTCTTTTACTAAGGTGCACTAGCTGATTTAGCGTGTGCTAAATGTTAATGCGTCCATAGAATATAATGGGTGCATTAGCACTTAGCGCTAAATTGCACTAAATTGGCTAACGCACCATAGTAAAAGAGGAGGTATATGTTTAGTACTTTTATTGTTGGTAGATCATTTTGACTTGGTCATTTTAAAAGTAGCTCGCAAGTCAAAAAAGTGTGGGCACCCCTGAGCTAGAACAACTGTGCTAGTGACTTTCACCTTGGAATTTGACCAAAATATTGTTATTTGTTTATATTTTCAACATATTCAGGAACAGTTTTTCTTTCTTTAATACATATATTTCCTGACCTCTCTTTTGTGACACAGAAGTGCCAAAAGGAATTCCTGACCTTAGGTCAAGAGTTCAGGCTCACTATATGTTGAAATTTCCTTCTCAGTGTAATGTTGTATATTTTGTTAAAAAAAGATCTTTTCTTTAAACCCAAAACAACTGTTGGAGTTTTTGATCTTACTAGAGGGAACAGTGACTTTAGTGGAAATTGACCCAAATAGAGTGTAATTCATGTAGCCTGCTGTAGTAGTGATTCTTCTTTCTGATATATGTTTTATTTATTTTTTCTTATATTAATGCTGGGATGTTCCTAGTTTTTCTCTTGGTTCTCTAATTGTACACTAAAGGTCAGGGACAGTACAAGGGGAGACATTGGAGAGAAAGCGGCAGTTATGCAGGTGCTGGCAATATGTAGTACCAGGATCTGCATAGATAAGTGGACAAAATTGGGACAGCTCAAAAGCTGTCCTAGGTTGCTTAGTTGTTTAAGACCCAGCACAGAATATCAGCCCTACCCCAGGCTCTGATATAGCCCCCTTTCCTTTCTCCCTTCCCATCCACCCTAGAAAAGTCATCTGACCCCCCCCCCCCCCATCTTGGTAGGCCCTCCAGGACCTGCCTTAGCTCCCTGGTAGTTCAATAGGGTGATGGGAGCAAGAACAAGTCCTATTACCTCCCCTTGCTGTTGCCTAAGAAAATGGCTGCCTCAACCTCTCATAGCGCTCTCAGTACTTTTGTAGCACCCAAAGAAGTTGTGGCAGCCATTTTCAGAAGGCAGCGGCAAGAAGCAAGTGGACTATGCTCCTGCTCCCATTGCCCCCACTGGACTACCAGGGAGGTAACGATGGCCTTTTTGGGAGTGGGGGGGAGGTGCTTAGTGAGATGAATATTGAATGCAGTTCTGGTTGCCTCACCTGAAAAAGAATAGTGGAGCCAGAAAAAGTTCAGAAAAGAGTGGCAGAAATACTAGAGAATGGAAGAGTTTTCCTATAGAGAAGGACTAAATAGGTTAAGTCTCTTCATCTTGGAGAAAAGATGGATGAGAAGAGATATGAAGGGTCCTCAAACTGGTTCTAAAACCTGTCTTGGAGGAACCCAATCAGCTGTGGGTTTTAGGATATCTGCAATGAATATAATGAAAGAGATATGAATTCACTACCAATGGCTATATAAAAAAGTTAACATTATGCATATTCATTGTGGAAATCTTGAAAACCTGACTGGGTTTATGATAGAGCTCTATAAAGATGAGTAAAGTGGTATACAGTCAAACCTCAGTTTGCGAGACGAGCAAAACATTCTCGCAAATCATGCTTCACAAACCAAGCGTTGACTTGAATTGCGAGGCCCCCCCCCATACTGGCATCGTCCCCCCCGCAAACCGGCATCACCCCCCCCCGCCCTCGCGTCACCCACCCACCCCCACCCCTGCGATCTAGCATCCCCCACCCACACGCACAAACACAATCGCTTACCCCGATCTGGCACCAGCACCAACGCACAGGTCGTGCTGGTGCCCGAAGATCCTGTCTCTTGACTGGGCTGGGCCTTGAGCATTTGCACATACTCAAGGCCTTCTGGCTCTCGCTCTCACCGAGATTCCGGATGCTGGATCGCGAGGGGGGGGACAACTTGAGCGGGGGGGGGGGAGATGACAGTTTGGGGGGGAGCAGTGCCAGTGGCCTCAGGGGTGGGGGGTAAGGTGGAGCAGAACCGTTGGCCTCGGGGGGAACGAATCAAGCGAGTTTCCCTTACTTCCTATGGAGAAACTCGCTTTGATATATGAGCAATTTGGTTTACAAGCATGCTTCTGGAATGAATTATGCTCGTAAACCAAGGTTCTACTGTATTTACATTTATTGACACATATCCCATGCTAGCCTACAAAAGTTACATGTGGCTTACAATCTTAAGTAAAAAAAAAAACAACAAAAACCCAACTACAATATCAAAAAAGAAAACTTGCAAGACCATAGTAAATGAAGCAGCTGCCATACATGTGCCGTCCTGTGGAAATGAAAAGTGAGCTCAGGATTCATGTGAACAGTGTTTGTGGAACTACATATCAAGTCGTAAAAATGAGATAACTACTCCAGTTACAAAATGAAGCCAACTATAGACTAGGATCAAGATCACAATAAAATCAGGAGGGAAAAAAGCAACATTTTAATTCTCTCTGCATGTGCTGCCTCACATGCATTATTTATTCATGCTTCTGTTGAAAACTTTTATGCCAGACTGAGTGCATATATTTTTTTAAGCTCCCACTCAAACTCTTGACGCCTTAATCCTTGTATTTCTCAAAATCATCCAGAATATTTCTGTTGCTGAAATCATGCAGCCCTCTTTACACCCATCCATCTCTTCTTGCCTTCAGCAAAGTCATAAGGCTAGCACAAAAACAAGAAAAGTTTGTTGCCACCAAAATGCCTGTGATATAGCCCAAGAATGCTATTTGCACGTCTGTGAGAAGTGACCTGCTGGAGGTGTCAATCTCCTGTGTAACTCCTCTCTAACACTTACTAGCCGTGAGGAGCTGCTTTCTCTGAATGCAAATGCAGACAAGTTCCTGTGTATAAGGCCTCTGTTAGATGGGGCACTAGGGTGCAAAATAAATATATCCTGTAAGAAACCAAATCTAAATGTAATCTTTTCTATACTGCAGTAGTTTTACAGAATTCTTGCTGCTGGAAAAATCAATGGATGGAATCAATGGAACAGTAGCAGTGTGATAAGAGGAGCCCCTCTTATTAAACTATTCTATGAAATCAAAGGGTCTGACTTACTAAGCTTTCTTAGGGACACACAGTGACCCAAAGGTAGAATAGAACAGCCCCTTGTAAAGAAATATGCAGGATGTCACTGATAGGTTGTTCTCCATGAGAAGATTCATATTACTAAGCATTACCTATATTTTTTAAAAGTAGAGTGATCTGAAGTAGGATTACCTTCAAAAGCTAATCTAACCATGCTCTAGTTATTCCAATAAAAAAGGTATCACTTGGTCTTTTTTGATGTTTTGCTTTATTTCTTTTTATTTCTACATATTATCTAAATTTTTTTTTAAAAAAATTGCAAACCCCAAAGTGGAAATTTCTGTTTCTAGCTTGCTTTCAAGAATTAACACACAAACTTTCACCATATGGATCGTTTTACTACTAAAGAACATGGAAAGACTTTGAAATCATCCCTTGGGGTTACTTAAAAAGTTGGAAACGGCTTGAGAACCTAAGAGAAGGAATGCACATATTTTTGGCATCTTATAAGCCTCTGAGAACCTACAAATTATGGATTTTCTACCATTTTTGTAAATGTTTCTTATTTACCACTACTACTTATCATTTCTATAGCGCTATACATTAAACATTCAAGAGACAGACCCTGCTCAGTAGAGCTTACAATCTAATTAAAACAGGACAAATAAGTAGAATTATTCTATAGAGTGTCGCATGCCAGTTCTAGTGTGCAAATCTGAAAGAGGGGCATAGCCAAGGGAAGAGTATGGGCAGATTGTGGGCAATCTTAGAATTTATGTGCAAGCAAGTTAGGCACATGGATTTAGGCCTGGTTTTCCTTGGCCTATTATTTCTGAACGATTTGTGACAGTATGATCAAATATTCTCCTGTATTTCACCAACTGACTGGCAGAGATCTGATTGTTTTTCAAATTTGTTTAGAGGACATTCTTATTCTCACTATTTTCATCAGGAGATGGATGACCAAGGCAAAGGTGCATCCTGACCCTTAGTTCTAGACAGTTTGTAAACTCTTGTTTCCTTGCAACTTGGCGGGGGATGGAAAAGTGTAGAGAAAAGGTGAGGGATTGGTTGAAAGTTTATAAGTAAAAAAAAAAAAGGAGATTGAAGTCTGGAGAGTGAGAAAGAGAAAGAGGGTTGAAATCTAATTATGAGCAGTGGCGTAGTGAGGGTAGGAGGCGCTCAGGGCAGTAACGCCCACAAGCGCCTTCCTCTCCGCCACCCCCGTGTCCTCCTCTCTGCCCCCCTGCTCCTTCTACACCACACTTGTGCCCTCCCGTCCCACCACCATATCTCTTAAAATCTTCACCAGCGCGAGCAGCTTCTCCAGTCTGCTGCTCGCACTGGCTTTTCCTCTGACGTCACTTCCTGGTACCACAGCCCAGAAGTAATTTCACAAGAGCCAGGCCAGTGCAAGCATCAGGCTAGAAGTAGTTGCTTGCTCTGACAAATATTTTAAATAGGTACTGGGGTGCAAGCACGGCGTGGGGGAAGCAGAGAGATTTTGGCACCCCCACCAAGTTGGTGCCTGGGCAGACTGCCATCCACCCCCTTACTACGCCACTGATTATGAATAGACAGAAAGGTAAATGGATATCTCATATGATGGTGTTTATCTACAGTAATGTTAGTAGTCATTGTTTTCCATAATTACAGCTATTTTGCTCTGTTTCCTCTTTAATATATGATAAGTTTCTAATATAGACTACAGTGTGACCTTATTGAGTGAAAGGGAAGAAAAAAGAGATTGACTGAATATTCTGACCACACTACAGAAACCCTGTTTCCTCCTTACTATTGATATACCCTCAATCTCTATCTGTCATCAGCATCTATGTGCCAACTAGATTTCAAAAATCATTGAGCAGGGTCTGCCTCTCCAACCTTTCTGTAGAACGTTGCTTATACCTTATTGCTCTGCATAAATGTTAACAGTCAATGTAGTAGATAAGAGCGAAAGGAAAAGATCAGTGTTAGAGAAGTGAAGACGAGCGATTGAAAAAAGCTAAAAACAGCAAATGAACAGGAATCTACAAAAGTGGGAGTAGGGACGAGGCTACAAACCACAGGCTAGAGGGTTTAACCTCAATAGTGAATAAAATAATGGGATCGCTGCTAAAACTGAGGATATTACAGTCTCTGAACTCCTCTGAATTACAAGAAGTGAGGCAATATTGAATTTCATTGTTTGGGTGACTGAACAGCTGGACTGGGAGAAGTGTTCTATGTAGAGTACTTGGATTTCAGCAAGGCTTTTAACATGGTTCCACACAGGAGATTTATGAATAAGTAAGTATAGGTCCAAAGGGCCCGATTCTATAAATGGCGCCTAAACCTTAGGCACTGAGTAGTGTGGCACTTAGGAACAATTCTAGAAAAGTTAGGCACACTTTATAGAAAGGTGCTGATGGGCATCCTAACCTTAGGTGCACCCTATTTATAACAGAGTTTTCTTGGCCTAAATGAGTGTGCCCAAGCTAGGCGCCTTCTTTCCTAAGGGACCTTCAGTCACAAGGAGGCACCCGCTCAAACTCAGAGGAGGGAGATTTGGTGGTGACACCAGGAAGTTTTTCTTCACAGAAAGGGTGGTGAATCACTGGAACAAACTACCGGTGTAGGTGATCAAGGCCACTAGCGTGCTCGACTTTAAGAATAAATGGGACATCCACGTGGGATCTCTACGTGGGTCGAGCAACACTCTGACTTAGTGGGGTGGGTCAGTAGAGTGGGCAGACTTGATGGGCTATAGCCCTTTTCTGCCGTCATCTTTCTATGTTTCTATGTAAGTCCCAAACAGATATCTACATGTAAAACATACCCGCCCCCTAACCACGCCTACTTTCTGGTAGGTGCCTTGGACTAGGCGCAAACATTGTCACTAGACCACTGAACTGGTATTTCCATGAAAATCACTAGAGAATCAGAAAAATGAGGGTGGATTGTAATGAGTAATGAGTTTCTGTTGTTCACCTGGTCATGCACAGTGTGAATTGTTTACAAACACAATGTCATATGTTGTATATGAAGAATAAAATTCTACATTCTATTCTTGTCTGTGACGATCATGGTGTACAGTAAACTAGTCATATTCGAGCATGCTATATTATTAACCTACAATACAATGTGGCCCGGATTCTATCAACAGCGCTGGTATTGGCGGCCGCCTATAAATAGCTAAGAACATAAGAATTGCCGCTGCTGGGTCAGACCAGTGGTCCATCGTGCCTAGCAGTCCACTCACGCGGGGGCCCCCAGGTCAAAGACCAGTGCTCTAAATGAGTCCAGCTCACATGCGTACGTTCCAGTTTAGCAGGAACTTGTCCAACTTCGTCTTGAATCCCTGGAGGGTATTTTCCCCTATAACAGATTCCGGAAGAGTGTTCCAGTTTTCTACCACTCTCTGGGTGAAGAAGAACTTCATTATGCTTGTATTGAATCTATCACCTTTCAACTTTAGAGAGTGCCCTCTCATTCTCCCTACCTTGGAGAGGGCGAACAAGCTGTCTTTATCTACTAAGTCTATTTCCTTCATTATCTTGAATGTTTCAATCATGCCTTCTTTCAGTCTCCTCTTATCAAGGGAGAAGAGGCCCAGTTTCTCTAATCTCTCACTGTACGGCAACTCCTCCAGCCCCTTAACCATATTAGTCGCTCTTATATGGACCCTTTCGAGTAGTACCTTGTCCTTTTTCATGTATGGCGACCAGTGCTGGACACAGTACTCCAGGTGAGGGCACACCATGGCCCGGTACAGCGGCACGATAACCTTCTCCGATCTGTTCATGATCCCCTTCTTAATCATTCCTAGCATTCCGTTCACCCTTTTCGCCGCCGCCGTGCATTGTGCAGATGACTTCATCAACTTGTCGATCAGAACTCTCAAGTCTCTTTCCTGGGAGGTCTCTCCCAGTACCGCCCCGGACATCCTGTATTCGTGCATGAGATTTTTGTTACCGACATGCATCACTTTACACTTATCTACTTTGAACCTCATTTGCCATGTCAATGCCCACTCTTTGGCATACCCCCCAAAAAACAACTTTAAACAATATAAATCCTTTAGACAAGGCACTCACACCATCAACAAAAGTGGAGAAAAAGAGACCTCAGATTATATGCTCACAAACAGCACAACTCTGTGGTACAAAGTGGATTATCTCACAGTCACTGGTTTCTTAAAAAACTCCATACTCATCCCAGTCACCTTGAACCAAAGAATATTGTAGAACAAACAACTTCCACACAAAATATTTAAAACAGCTGGAATTGGCACATAGCAAAAAATGCTTCCGATAGTTCAAAGAGCCAAACTCATAGGCACCATTTATAGAATTGCAGCTGTTTTTATAACAGGCACCTTAAGTGGGCTTTAATGGGTCAGAGTCAACGGCAGCCACTTCAACAGGCTGTCTGTTGGTAACCCGGAAGCCTCTCCTCTGCCACTGTTATAATTTCCTGTTTCTGCCCGGGCTAGACACAGCAGAAGAGAGGCTTCTGGATTACCAATAGGCAGCCTGTAGCAATGGCAGCCGTTGACTCTGACCCATTGAAGCCTATTGGCAGAGAGTGAAAAGAGAGATATATAGGGACCATGGGAGCCCAGCTTGCTTCTTTGATGCTAACAAGAGAGTTAGCTATAAGTGTGGTGGGAAGGGATAGGAAGAAAACTGTAAAGGGGTAGAGAAGGGGTGAGAAATTGAAAATGTTACTATGTAGATAGTGGGAGAGAGGCAGAAATGTTGAAAGAGAGAAAATGCTGCAAGGGGAAGGGAGAAGAGAGATGCTGAACATGGGAGTATATGAGAGTTAGGGAGAGATCCACACGAGGTGTTAACTTTTAATGTAGTGATTCTAATATGTCAGTTTTTGAAATTTACATCTACTATCTTTATATTTTGCACAGTACAGGAGAATATCACTTTTTTCTCTTTCTTTGGTGTTGCATTGTGGCTTCTTGGGGATTCAATTTAATATTTTTCTGTGTGGCAAGTTAGATGCAAAGAATTGATAAAGAATATGAAGAGAAACTTGCCAAAGAGGCAAAAACTCAGAACAATTTCTTTAGGTACATTAGAAGCAGGAAACCAGTGAGGGAATCCGTGGGATCATTGGATGATCAAGGAGCAAAAGGCCATAGCAGAGAGAGTGAATGAATTCTTTGCTTCGGTCTTTACAGAAGAAGATGTAAGAGATCTACCAGAACTGGAAATGGTATTTAAGGGTGATGATGTGGAGGAACTGAAAGAAATCTTGGTGAATCTGGAAGTTGTGCTGAGCCAAATCGACAAGTTAAAAACTGATAAATCACTTGGACCTGATGGTATACATCCTAGGGTACTAAAGGAACTCAAACATAAAATTGCTGACCTGCTGTTAGTGATCTGTAACCTGTCACTGAAATTGTTTGTAGTACCTGAAGATTGGAGGGTGGCCAATGTTACACCAATTTTTAAAAAGGGTTCCAGGGGAAATCCAGGAAACTACAAACCGGTAAGCCTGACTTTAGTACTGCGCAAAATAGTTCAAACAATTATAAAAAATAAAATTATGGAGCACGTAGACAAACATGATTTAATGAGACAGAGTCAGCATGGGTTCAGCCGAAGGAGATCTTACCTCACCAAATTGCTTGACTTCTTTGAAGATGTGAATACACATTTGGAAAAAGGTAAGCTGGTTGATATAGTATATCTAGATTTTTCAGAAAGCTTTTGACAAAGTTCCTCACGAGAGGCTCCTGAGAAAATTAAAGAGCCATGGGATAGGGGGAAAAATTCAGTTGTGGATTAGGAATTGGTTACTGGATAGAAAACAGAGGGTAGGGTTAAATTGTCATTTTTCTCAATGGAGGAGAGTAAACAGTGGAGTGCCACAGGGATCTGTACTGGGACGGGTGCTATTTAACTTATTTATAAATTATCTGGAAATTGGAATGATGAGTGAGGTGATTAAATTTGCAGATGACACAAAACTGTTCAAATTTGTTAAAACACATGCAGATTGTGAAACATTGCAGGCAGACCTTAAGAAATTGGAAGAAGACTGGGCGTCCAAGTGGCAGATGAAATTTAATGTGGACAAATGCAAAGTGATGCATATTAGGAAGACTAACCCAAATCACAGTTACCGGTTGCTAGGGTCCACCTTGGGGGTTAGTGCCCAAGAAAAGGATCTAGGTGGCATTGTAGACAATACGATGAACCCTTCCACCCAATGTGCAAACAAGATGCTAGGAATTATTAAAAAAGGGATGGTTAACAAGACTAAAGATATTATTAATGCCTTTATATCAGTCCATGGTGCGTTCAATTCTGGTCTCCTTATCTCAAGAAAGATATAGCAGCACTAGATAGGCATGTTGCCAGATTTATACCAACAATATAGTTTAGTAGCCAGGAAGTGGATCCTACTAAATTATATTGGTAAAAATCTGGCAACATGCCTTACCAGAACCACAAGATAAGCCTAAATTTAAATTATTTAAAGATTTAACTATAAAATTACTGGCTAAAAGATATTCTCCCTCTTATATTAAACTGCACTATCAGTTTGTAGCGCAGAGTCGCTCCCGACGTTCCTAGGAACTCTATGATTGTCGGGAGCAGTGCGGCCCATTCAGCATGGCTCACCGTGCTAAAAACTGCTATTGCAGTTTCGTAGAAGAGGGGGATAGTTTTGTAATTTGCCAACCATAGTCTATAAGGAACCGTAAGCGGCCAACAAAACTCCATATTGCTTTGTGTTTGATACATAATAGAGTGCCGCTTCTGATGGCTTTGGTGATTTAAGACAAAGGATTGGAGAATTAACAAAGAATGAAAATCATGCTATATATATCCATGTCTTTATGATATACTTGGCTTAGAAGAGGATACGGGTCTAAGATCACTATCATGTATATTAATGACTATTATAGACCTGTCTAAATTTTTACAATCAGTTTAATGGATTTTATTAAATGGCACTAAAGGTTTTTAGTGCAGGCCAGTGAGGTAAGTGCTCTGACACTCATAGGAATTCTATGAGTGTTGGAGCATTTATCTCACCGGCCTGTGCTAAAAACCTCTAATGCCATTTAGCAAAAGGACCCCAAAATTATTCAATTCTTCTTTAGACCACTATTTAGAGGAGGAGTGGACAAAGAAATGAAGGAAAAAAATAACGAAAAATGTTTAACTCAAAGCAAAGGCTTAACACTGAAAACCCCTCTTATTTGCCTTAATAAATCAGAGATTACTCAAACAATTTTCTTTAAATCAAGAAAGACTCTTAATGGCGCAGGAACAAAGAAATCATGCTCTTAAAAAAAAAAAATCTTTATTTATACCGGTGAGGAACAAAAAACAACCAATAAGCAATACTCTGGATAAACATGAGCAAACGTGTGTAGCGCATAACAGTATATCTTATCTTATGTAAGACAATAATGTAAAGAATAAAGCCATAGAAAAAGGCATTTCTAAATTCCCCAACTCCGTTTTACTCCCATGAAAAGAAACCCACCCCCACCCCCCCTACCCCAGAAACCCTCCCCCCTCTGGTCCATGGAATGCACAGTATTCAATGTTTGGAAACACTTCCAAAGGGAACCATAAGCAGACAACGAAATATTCTGCTGAGAGGAACAGCGCATACACTCCCAGGTGATCATTTCAAACATACTATTAGTCCAGAGTTGCAGGTAGGAGGCTCTACATCCATCCACTTACATAAGATAGATTTTTTAGCCAAAAGAATACCCACTGAAATGAAATGGCACTGAAACTCCTTAAAGTCTTGTTGTTCCAATTCCCCAATCAAACCCAACATAAAGATCTTATAAGACCATTCACAGGGGCTTCCCAAGACGCCTCCCAAGGAACCAAACACTCCATTCCAGAAGAGATGAAGAGAAGAGCATTCCAGGAAATGATGCAGTAAGGATCCCTTGCCACACTTACATTTAACACACACATCACCTTCCCAGAGGCCCATACCTTTACCTTATACACATGAGAATATAAGCATTATGCAAACTTTTAAATTGAAGTTCATGGAGGCCAACATTAGAGGTAATATGAAACACAGTCAGAAAGCTAAGAGAGAGTTCCCGTGAATCCCGTTCAGAGACATCCTCCCCCAAAGTGTCACTCCAAAATTTCACCAAATGGATAAAGACTTGGGAATGTCACCTCTCCCAGCCCACACTGCCAATTTATTGTGAGTAGCAGGGCTGCTCATAAAAAGGAGGTCAAATTCAGTGAAGGAAGGAAATCCCAGCGGCCCCTGTTTCAGGGTATATACAGTACAGATATGCATAAAAATATCACTGTGATATGTTCTACTGGGTCTGACATTCCGAAAAGATGGCGAAAGACCCATTTCCCGAAGAAAATACTTGACCCACAAATCTGCATCAGAACGCAGCCACGCAGTGAAAGGGGACCTCATCTGGCCCACCGGAAAAGCCAGATTGTGAACGATCTCTAAGAAGGGGGATGGATCTCTAGCTCCACCTAGGGTAGATCTCCATCACTCAGCTAAGTTATGGTAACTTTGCTGGATTTCAGTGAAAGTACGTTCCTCAGCACAGGTCCGTACTAATTTCTACCATGCAGTAAAACTCACACTAGCTACTTACTACAGTGCAGTAAAAGACCCCCTTAGTAAGTCATTATTTTCACATACATATCCCTGGGGTTAAGAGATTATATAGGGGCATGGTGGAGGAGTGGTTTGGGAACAGCCAAAGTAGACTTATACTTCCCGTTTTAAAATGTGAATGCACATATTTTTTGAAAAATTTCCCTGATGGTTTTTGCACTTGTTTTGAAGCATGTGCAAATGCCTGCTGCTTACTTAGACCTGGGGGTCAAAAGAATAGGGAAGGTACAAAAATATCCCCCCCTCATAATGCCCATAACTCCCCCCCACTCGCCCAGTTAGAAAAAAATCAAGCCCCCACCTTCCTGATAATATTCCATATCTCTTTATCTTTAGAACTTCTCCAATATCACCACTTATCACACCTCACTTCCTGAATCCCCCAAATCACCACTTATACCCCCCACCCCTTGAACTTCTTGGCTCATATCAGGGGTATCAGGGACTCTAGAGGGGTTCTATGTTAGGAGTCACTGCCCAGGAAAAGGATCTAGGTGTTATTGTTGAGGATAATTTGAAACCCTCAGCTCAATGTGTGGTGGCGGCTAAGAAACAATTAGAATGTTAGGAATTATCAGGAAAGGAATGGAAAACAACGATGAAAATGTTTTTTTTTTAATATATTTAAGTATTTTTATTGATTTCAATATTATATCAAGTAAACTTGTACAGAAAGCAATTTTAACCATAACATATTACAATCATATAACAGTGTTAAGCAGATTACAAAATAAACTATTATGGTAAAATTAGCTCAAGTCCTCTTTTGATCCAAAAATTAATTGTGAGAAAACATTAAGAAAACAATCAAAACAGTAATGTTATTCCTATAAATCGGGAGGAAGTTACTATTTTCTTTAGAGCTTAACCTTGAGTTTTTTCTTTGTCCAGACGGGACAGAAAATTAGTCAAATGTTGAGGTTCAAAGAATACATATTTAATTGAATGGTAACGGACAATGCACTTACAAGGATGTCTCAAATAAAATGTAGTCCCTAATGAGATGACCCCCGGTTTCAAAAGAAGGAAATCATGTCTACGTTTT
The DNA here is from genome assembly GCF_902459505.1 of Geotrypetes seraphini. Lineage (NCBI taxonomy): Eukaryota > Metazoa > Chordata > Amphibia > Gymnophiona > Dermophiidae > Geotrypetes > Geotrypetes seraphini. The sequence goes on along the minus strand of NC_047086.1, from coordinate 303,897,295 downwards.
TGCGTTTCCCTTGTAACATCAGGGAACATTTGAATTTTACAACCAAGAAATTCATTTTGTTTATTCTTTAGAAATAGTCTCAATAACCAAGATTTATCAATAGAAAGAGCCAAAGTAGCTACTAATGTTGCAGGTGTTACCACTTCCTGATCTGACTTCTCTAAAATCTCAGTAATATTCAATACTTGTCCTTCAGTAAGCTCAAGTTGATGCTGATGCGGAGTTTTACTGGGGAGATAGTAAACTTGAGCAAATGGTGGAAGATTACCTTCCGGTATTTCCAAAATTTCTGATAAATATCTCTTAAGCATGTCTCTAGGAGTTACCATGGCTATCCTTGGAAAGTTTATCAATCTCAAATTGTTACTACGTGCATGATTCTCTAAGGACTCCACTTTTCTTCTAAGGTTCAAATTGTCTTTAATTATAGTTTCCTGGAGTTGTTTCATACAACGATGAAAATGTTATAATGCCCTTGTATCATCTATGGTACAGCCACAATTTTGTTACCCTATCGTGAAAAAATATAGTGGAATTAGAAAAAGTACTAAGGGTGATGAATATAATAAAAGGTTTGGGACAACTTCCCAATGAGGAGAAGTTAAAGTGGCTAGGGCTGTTCAACTTGAAGAAGAGACAGTTCAGGTGTGATATGATAGAGGTCCATAAAATACTGAGTGTAGTGGAAAGGGTAGATGTGAATCACTTGTTTACTCTTTCCAAAAATGCTAGGACTACGTGGCATGTGATTAAGCTACTAAGTAGTAGATTTAAAACAAACTGGAGAAAATATTTCTTCACTCATTGTTTAATTCAACTCTGGAATTCATTGCTGGATAATGTGATGAAACCAGTTAGCTTAGCGGGGTTTAAAAAAGGCTTGGATAATTTCCTAAAAGAGAAGTCCATAGGCCATTATTCAGCTGGCTTGGGGAAATCCACTTCTTATTCCTAGGATAAGCAACATAGAATCTGTTTTACTACTTGGGATCTAGCTAGGTACTTGGGACCTGGGTTGGCCACTGTTGGAAACAGGATACGGGGCTTGATGGACCTTTGGTCTGTCCCAGTATGGTAATTCTTATGTTCTTATGTTAAAATGACATCTCTGGCTCTTTGGAAGTAGTCTCACAATGCTACTTCTAGAAGTCACGCTACTAAATAAGAGTTAGATGTTGTCAAAGAGAGGGTTGGGGGCTCTAGTGTTCACCTATGATTTGTGTGACAAATATAACTTGATTCCACAACAGCTCAATTAGCAGTGGGTCTGACTTGGTGCCTGCTCTCTGCATGGCTGCTGCTGAAACCCAAAATGTTTTTAGATGAAGTAACACTAATTATGGAACTACAGATATTCTTTTTCTTGTGTTGGTTTGCTTGTATTGTAATCATTGCTGCCTCTGGACATGCTGAGAAATATCCATCTATTTGCTGGAGTTCTTTAGGTTTTTAGGAAATGTTCCACATTTGGCAGAGTCTTTAAAAAAATAGATGAGAACTTAAACAAGTCCCAACCTGAACATTTCAATTCCCTTTCCAATGGACCTTAGAGCAAAGATTCTCTATAGTGGTGGCTTATATGGGATTTTCAGAGCAAAACTGTTACATTTCCTTTTGAATATCAGGTACAGGATCTTGTGAGTTCAGTCAATGTTTATAAAAGAAATGTGTATTCCCTTTTTAAAGTGTGCAAGGTAGTGTCAAAATATAAATAAATTAAGGAATCCTTTTACAAAGCCACAGTAGAGGTTTTTACCGTGGACCAGCAAGGTAAAGGCTTATAGGAATTCTTTAAGCATCAGGGCATTTACCTCACCGGCCTGCAGTAGAAATCTCTACCACAGCTTTGTAAAAGCCAGCAATAACACTTAAGAACCTGACATGCTGCAAAAATATTGTGTGTGTTTTTATTAATGCATTTTGAAATGAAGTGACCTGTTGGAACTGCTATTGGTAAAGCATTACACGCAAGAACCTTTGCTCATAAAATCACCAGAGAGACACTGAATCATCCCCTTCAATGGGTGAAAGTCACAGGCAAAATTCTTAAAATTATACAATTATAAAAATAAATCAGTTCAGTGTGTCATTCCTGCTTTTTCTACATTAATAAATTAACTATGCAACATTGTTCAAAATTATGTCAGTTACGCATATAATAATCTTTTAAATTAATGAAGTGATGAAACAGTTTGATGACACCCGTGATTTACACGACTACTTTTAGCTAATGTTAAAAGCCTTTCATTTAATAAATTACTCCCTTGAGAAATTACCAAAAATGAATATTTTTAAGCTAAATGCTCTGAGATTTACACTATTTCAATATATTAACAAATGACACAGGAGAAGCATTTTTCAATATATATCTGCTTTTACATATATTAAATTGAAATTAATTGGCATATTACTTTTTAAAAATTGATCACACATGAGTTCAAGGATCACAGATATATATATATATATATATAATATATATGAGGAGGTTTTGCAGCAATAAAAAATAATTTAAATGATGGAATTAATCATGCCATTTTTTCTGACAGATCGGGAAACATCTTGAGCTTTTTGATTAAAAAGAAGGACATTCTGTTCAGATTAGAACAAAAAGAACAATTAATCAAAGGTGATTAATTTTCCCTCGACATGATCACGTCAGCAATCAGTGTATGCGGCACATGCATATACACACAGCTTAAACAAATGTAAATGGCAGAGGGTTTCTATTCATCCAAATAGATCTGGGCCTCTGGAGGGGAAATAGGAAAAAAGAAGATAACAATTATTGTAAAAGCAAGCTATTTGAAAGATATGTGGAAGAAAAAAACCCACTGTGGCTTTAAAGAAGATACATGAAACAGAAACAAACACAGTAAAAGAAATCCCTATAGGTACTGCATTCATGCTCTACACTCCATCTCCCCTCCCCCCCCTTTTTATAAAACTGCAGAAGCATTTTTTATCACAGGCCAGGAGCAGTGCAGAACATTCAGCGTGCCAGCCTGCACTAAAAACTGCATTTGCAGTTTTATATTTAAAAAAAAGGGGGTGGGAGAGGTTATATTTTTTACAGTGGAAAAATGGCTAGAGGGGGAAACTAGCTGGAATAAAGTAATCTTTGGTCTTTCAAATAAAATTCCATGCAAAAACTGTTTTTAAAAGTGCTGAATCAGCTTGTTTTCCACAAGGCATCGTGGTGTAAGCCTTTAAAAAAACAAAACAAAACACTTTGCACTTCCATAACCCCCACATTAGCCTACCAACATTCACATTTCTTTTACCCTATGTTACTTACTTTTACAATTCTTCCCCCCCCCCCTTTACAAAGCAGTGCTAGTGTTTTTAGTGCCAGCCGCCACGGTAACAACTCCAACATTAATAGAATTCCTATGAGGGTTCGAGCTGTTACCACTGCTGTCGGCACTAAAAACGCTAACACGGCTTCGTATAGGAGTGGGTTTGTGTTATTTCATAGCTCATGCTTGCATTCCACATGCTTTCAAAATCTATCTAAACAACTCTCACATATTGACCACCAATTGTTTCTAAAACATTTATTTATTTTTTACTATTTTAAATACTACTATATTTCCAAGTTACTAAAAAATGCACACATAAGGCCATATTCTATATATGGCATCCAAAATATCAGCACCAACTAGAACAGTACATAGCACAATTCTATAAAGTTCAAGGTCAATTTATTTAATATATCGCAAATATAACACCAAGGGTAAATCTAAGCGGTTTACAATAGAAGTACTTCTGGTGGAATTCTGCTTGGGTGAGAGAGCAGTTCACATATACAGTCGGGACTAAGCTGGCCCAGGAGGAGGAAGTGAGGAGGAGGAAGTGACTTTGCTTCCTTCTCTACTGCCCCTATCTGCACATTCTGCACAGCATGTGCAGAATTCTATGTGTCCTGAGGAGGTGAGGAATTCTGTACTCGTAGAATTCCACCAGGAGTAATACTGCTACTACTAATCATTTCTATAGTGCTACTTGATAAATGCAGTGCTGTATATCAATCATATAGTGAACAGCTCATACAACAAAGGTTTCCCAGGACCTCAGCGATACCACTCAGGGCTTGAATACTGTCATGGCCCTAGAGCTTAATATATCAAATCGTCACTGGTCCAATTGTTTATATATATATATATATATACTAGTATTTTAGCCCGTTACATTAACGGGTGCTAGAATATGTGTCTGTCTGTCTTTCTTTATTTCTGTCTCTCTCTCCCTCCCACTGTCTTTCTTTCTGTTTGTCTCTCTCCCTGGCCTCCTTTGTCTGTCTGTCTTTCTGTGTCTCTCCCTGTCCCTGTGTCTTTCTTCTTTTCTTTCTGTCTCCCTTCCTCCCACTCTCTGTCTTTCTTTCTATCTATCTGTCTGTCTCTCTCCCTGCCTCCTATGCAGCAGCATTTATCTCCCCCCACTTCTCTGTGCAGCAGCCACAGCAGCATTCCCTCCCCCTCCATTTCCCTCCCCCCACACTATTTCCCTGTGCAGCAGCAGCATTTCCCTACCCCCCCCCTTTCCTTTCCCGCGGTCTGGCCGGCTCCCTTAGTCCCTTTCCGCCCCCCCTTCCCTTCCCGCGGTCCCGATAAACCTGTGACTCCTGCAGCGTCTGCAGCACTCTACACACGCTGCTTCGGGGCTTTCTACTGCCCTGATTTGCTCTGCCACATCTCTGATGATGTCATCAGGGATGTGCCAGAGTAAATCAGAGCAGTAGAAGGCCCCAAAGCAGCATGTGTAGAGTGCTGCAGGCTGCTGGAGTCGGCAGGTTTGGAGTCGGGACCGCGGGAAGAGAAGGGGGGGCGGAAAGGGACTAAGTGAGCCAGTCGGATCGCGAGAAGGGAAGGGGGGGCGGCAAGGGATTAAGTGAGCTGAAGCCGAGCCGCCAGTGTGGGGCCGTTTCTGTAGCGGCGCAAGGTGGAGAGCAGGAAGGCTTGTCTGCCGTGCATGCGCACTCCTACCGCCACAGTCCGACAGATCAGGGATCAGGGAAGCACGCGGTAAGAGTGCGCATGCGCGCTTAACATTTTATTATTATTTTATATATATATATATATTTTATACTTATTTTAAATTATTGTAGAGGTAACTTCTCCCCATATTAGAAATTTCTAAACTGTAGACATTTCACATGTATTTAAAAATATATAAAGCACTTAACTTTATCGGTTTAGAACGCTGGGTCAGGGGCGGTCATCCGACATGTTTCACCATGCACTGTATCAAGGATGCCCCAACTACCCTAAGCATTGCCACCATTCATTACAGCACTTTCCCGGACTAATAGATTAAAACAATTGGACCAGTGATGATTTGATACGTTAAGCTCTAGGGTCATGAGAGTATTCCAGCCCTGAGTGGTATCACTTAGGTCCTGAGAAACCTTTATTGTATGAGCTCTTTACTATATGATACCAATGAGACTATTGAAAAACTCTTAAGATTGACTGCCTGATTGATAGTAAAGTGCTGTATATCAAAACATAGTACCTGCTCAAAAGAGCTTACAATCTTGTCAAGAAAAAATGGATAAAAGTTATGTGCTGCTTATAGAATCGCGCTAAGCACCAGTGTGCATTGTAACTTGTAGAAAACCAGGCCTATATCCTTGCATCTAACTTGTATGCACTACAGAAAACAGCACACATCCAGATAACATTATACGTACAATATTGTTGAGAGAACAAAAGACATTAAGGGGTCCTTTTACTAAGCTGCGGTAAAAAGTGGCCTTAGAGCCCCTTTATGTGCTCTTTCCCTCATGCAAAGACCACTTTTATTGTGGCTGTAAAAGGGAGGATTTTTTTTTATTGTATTACTGGTCATGTGCTGTCACCATTAGTGAGTGACCACTAAAAAAATTACCATGTGAGCGCTTACCACCATCCACTTTGTAGGCAGTAATGACTCACACAGTATTCATGCACCACCCAGATAGCGTGTGCTAATGTTAGGGTTACCAGGTTTTCCAAATGGAAAATCTGGATCCATGGCCCTGCCCCCAGCCCAATCCCAGCCCCCTCGACCTGTGCAAGCAATGAGTGATGTCAGATGGCATTCGCGCATGCGCTGGTGTAATACGATGACATCATGCGCATGTACGTGATGTCACCACGTTGCATCCACACATGCGTGAATACTGTACCAATGTTGTTCATTGCCAGAAGCTTTTCAAAACCCATCTGGTAACCCTAGCTAATGTAGATGTACTATTTAGCACAAGAATCTCCACTCTTCACCCTCCTAATATACTCTTTCAAAAATATATGGGGTAAGCATTCAGCCAACGGTAGTGAGGATTTTGCTAACCATCAATGGCGTTATTCCCAGATATTCGATCACCTTACTCTTCCCCCCAATATCACCTAACCCTATGGTATCATTCAACATTCTTAACATTACATTCGTCCCTCCCCAACAACACAATGACATCACTGCCTCTCTTCTTTGACACCACCCAATCCCCTAACAAATTATAGTTCCCCTTTCCCAATATTATTGTCCTCCCTTCCCAGACACCCCCACATTTTGGCATGAGTCCAACACATGGCACTTCCTTCATAGTCCCTCTCTAAAGGCCCAAGTCCTCTCCAAAATTGATCTGGGGCTGCAAGCTCCCTTATCGTCAATCTTCAACCCAGTCGCCAAACATTGTGAAGATCTCTGGTGTCTAGTGGTTTGGAAGCAATGCCTATATATGAAAGCCTGACCTCCTAGTGGTAAGCTCACAGTATTACTACTAGAGGTCTTGGCAGCCATTTTGGATCCTGGTGGCCATGCAATGGGAGAGAGCAGACATAGCTTCCACCCCTGTGGACAGCAGAGACACCCCTCTCCTCCCCCCCCCCCGTAAGCACAGGGACTGAGTCAGTGTGTGAAGGATTAGATGCTTGAACCATCATACCAATTTTAGTGGGGGAGTCTGCCATGTGTTGAGTCCAGAGCAACACATGGGAGTTTCCATTGTGGGGGAACTGTAATGTCAAGGGAAGTCAAGGGAAGTCAGGTGATGCCAGGGGGACAAGTGATGGTGGAGGGGGGAAGCTGTAATGTCAGAGGGTTTGGGTTCTTCAGGGAGGAGGACTGTAATGTTGGGGAGTTTGGATGATGTTGGGGAGGTGTTGAGTACAAGCAAAAAACAAACGAAAAACTGCAGACTAATATGTACAAGATGCAGGCTATGTTTATTGTACCAAATATTAATGCAGTTACTAATATCACTTTATTACAAACCAAGGGAGGTATTTAGTGACTGCAGGAGGCCTCTGTGCTGGCAAGAGGCTCTCTGTACTGGCTTGGGGATCAGGTAATGATGAGGGAGGTCTTTAAAATCAGAGGGTTGGAAATGGAGAATTTAATTTCTGAAGAAGAATTGTGGAACTTTGCTTTGGGATGAGGGCTGCCTATTATTATTATTATTTTATTTCTTATATACTGCCAAAGCCGTAGTAGTTCGATGCAGTTCACAACAAAGAAGGGCTGGACAATCAGCGAATAGTTACAATCAGTGAATATAGATACAACAAAGAATCAGTTAATACGGTTTACAACAGAGGAGGGCTAGGCAATCAGCAAATAGTTACAATCAGCGAATACAGATACAATAAATATGCGTGTATGGGGAACAGGTAAAATATGAGGGGAAAAATGTAAGGTGGGCAGGGCGGAGAGGTAAGGGAAAGAGAACTTGGGGAGCAGGGGTAGGGAGAGAGGGCTTAGGTTATAAATCGGTTGAATAGGCTAGTTTTTAATAATTTCCTGAAGTTTAGATAGGATGAGGAGGGCGAGATAATTCTGCTCAGCCAATCATTTAGATGACCTGCTTGGAAGGCAAGTGTTCTGTTTAGGTGACTTTTGTATCGGCAGGCCTTTAGAGTTCGGTGGCTGAAGAGGTGGGCTCTGCAGGTGGGCCTGGTAGGGCAGTTTAAGGAAAAATGGGGAACCAAGTATAAGGGGGCCTACCAAGAATGGATTTGAAACAGATACAGGCAAACTTGAACTGGATTCTTGCTTCAATGGGTAGCCAGTGGAATTTATGGTAGTAGGGAGATATGTGTTCCCATTTTTTCAGCCCAAAGATAAGTCGGATTGCCGAATTTTGGATGATGCGGAGTCTTTGAATGTTTTTTTTGAAGGACCCCAGGTAGATAATGTTGCAGTAGTCGAGTAGGCTTAGGATGTAGGATTGTACCAGTAGTCGGAAAGAGGTTGCATCGAAGTACTTTCTGATGGTTCTCAGTTTCCATAAGGCAGAGAAGCCTTTTCTGACGAGTAAGTCGGTGTGGGTTTCAAGGGTGAGGTTGCGGTCTAGTGTCACTCCCAGAATTTTTATGGAATCTGTGATAGGAAAGACTTGACCGTTTAAGGAGATTGTAGAATCTTTGATTTTGTCGCTTGGGCTCGCCAGGAAGAATTTGGTTTTTTCAGAGTTGAGTTTTAATTTGAAATCGGTCATCCACAGTTCAATTTGTTTTAGGGTGGATGCCAGGTGGTTTGTTATCTCCGGAGATATGAAGGTTATGGGAAAAACTAAGGTAATGTCGTCAGCGTAGATGTAGAACTTGATTTTCAGGCTTTGTAATAGGTTCCCAAGTGCAGCCAGGTAGATGTTGAAAAGTGTGGGGGACAGGGGAGAACCTTGTGGGACTCCGCATGCATTTACCCAGCTGAAGGAGAGTGTATTGGCATTATAGACTTGGTATGATTGTTTACTTAGAAAACCCCGGAACCATTTTAAGACATTGCCCGAGATGCCGATTGACTCCAAGCAGTCTAAGAGGATGGAATGATCAACTAAGTCAAAGGTACTACTTAGATCAAGCTGAAGGACTAGTGCACTTGTGCCCTTGCTAAACAGGTGATGGAGGGAATTTAGTAGAGAAGCTATAATGGTTTCAGTGCTATGTCCAGGACGGAACCCAGACTGGTTATCGTTTAGAATGTTGAATTTGTCCAGATAGGTCACTAAGTCTTGGTTGACCAGCCCTTCCATTAACTTTGCAAAGAAGGGGATGTTAGCTATAGGTCTGTAATTTGATGTCAGGTTGATGGTATCTTTGGGTTTCTTTTTTACAATCGGAGAGATTAGGATCTGTCCTTGGTCCTCAGGAAACGTGCCAGAGAGTAAAAGGGAAGAGATCCAGGTGTGTAATTTGGCTTTGAAGGTGGCCGGGGCAACTTTCATTACATTAGGTGGGCAACAGTCCAGTGTGCAGTAGGAATTAGCGTATTTTGAGTAGAGCTTGCAGAATTGTTGCCAGTTAGGAGTTGCAAAGGTGTTCCAGAACAGATCAGCCCTGGGTTCGTCGAGGTATTGAGCGACTGGGTAGTTTAAATGGTTGGTTGTGGTGACTGATAAGGTGGAACTCAGCTTGGAGATTTTGCTATGGGAGAGACCAGCACTAGACTCAGCACCCTTTGCAGAGTGAGTTGCGATTTTAGAAAACTATTCTCATATCTATAAGGGGGTAGAAAATGTAATTCCCCCTACATCTAATTTTTAAAAATTGACTGTTCCTACTGGACATGGAAAGACTTGGACGGGAAGCATTGTTATGTGACAAGAGGCTTAACATTTGGCAGGTAGATGTGATTATTGCTAATTTAAAAAGGGATGATTAACAAGACTAAGAATGCTATAATGCCTCTGTATCCCTCCATGGGGTGACCTCACCTTAAGTATTGCATTCAGTTCTGGTTGCCTTATCTCAAGAAAGATATAGCAGAACTAGAAAATGTTCAAAGAATAGTGACCAAGATGATAAAAGGGATGAAACTCCTCTCGTATGAGGAAAGACTAAAAAGGTTAGGACTATTTGGCTTGGAAAAGAGATGGCTGAGGAGAGATATGATTGAAGTCTACAAAATCCTGAATGGTGTAGAATGGGTACAAGTGGATTGATTTTTTACTCCACCAAAAAATACAAAGACTAGGGGACACTGAAAGTTACAGGAAAATACTTTCAAAACCAATAGGAGGAAATATTTTTCACTGAAAGAATAGTTAAGCTCTGGAACACGTTGCCAGAGGTTGTGGTAAGAGCGCTTAATGTAGCTGGTTTTAAGAAAGATTTGGACAATTTCCTGGAGAAAAAGTCCATAGTCTGTTATTGAGACAGACATGGGGGAAGCCACTACTTACTTTGGATTGGTAGAATGGAATGTTGCTATTATTTGGGGTTTTGCCAGATATTAGTGATCTGGATTGGCCTCTGTAAAGATGAGCTACTGGACTAGATGGACCATTGGTCTGACCTAGTAAGTATTTTCTCATGTTTAGCTTGAAACACAATTGTGTCTAAAAATTTCAAGGAGAATTTTGATTGGGAATTTTAGACTGATTAATTCAGATAACATAGTAACATAGTAGATGATGGCAGATAAAGACCAGAATGGTCCATCCAGTCTGCCCAACCTGATTTAATTTAAATTTTTTAAATTTTTTCTTCTTAGCTATTTCTGGGCAAGAATCCAAAGCTCTACTCAGTACTGTGCTAGGGTTCCGACTGCCGAAATCTCCGTCAAAACCTACTCTAGCCCATCTACACCATCCCTGTTATTGAAACCCTCTCCATCCCATCCTCCCCCAAACGGCCATATACAGACACAGACCATGCAAGTATACCCAGTACTGGCCTTAGTTCAATATTTAATATTATTTTCTGATTCTAGATCCTCTGTGTTCATCCCACGCTTCTTTGAACTCAGTCACCGTTTTCCTCTCCACCACCTCTCTCGGCAGCGCATTCCAGGCATCCACCACTCTCTCCATAAAGTAGAATTTCCTAACACTGCTCTTGAATCTACTACCCCTCAACCTCAAATTATGTCCTCTGGTTTTATCATTTTCCTTTCTCTGGAAAAGATTTTGTTCTACATTAATACCCTTCAAATATTTGAACATCTCCCCTGTCCCTCCTTTCCTCTAGGGTAATGTTCTTCAACTGCCAGTCCGCGGACCAATGACGGTCCGCAGAAAATTCCTGCTGGTCTGCACAGGGCTGGCGAGATCGGATTGGGGCCATCGGCAGCATCTGGGTTGCAACGGCGATGGGCGGCTTCGGGGCTCCCAGCACTCAAAGATCAGCAACAGGCCTCCTTCTCCCCCCGGCACTCTGTCCGGCACTCAAGATCGGCAATGGGCCTCCTTCTCCCCCCCCCCGGCATTAACAGCACTTCAGATCGGCTACTCGGTGCTCAGCTCAAAGCTTCCCCTGTGACGCAGCTTCCTGTTTCCACCCAGGCAGTTCGAGTCAGAGGGAAGCTTTGGACTGAGCACCGCATTGCTGATCTGAAATGCTGTTGATGCCGGGGGAGAAGGAGGCCCATTGCCAATCTTGAGTGTCATCAGGGTGGGGGTGGGGGAGGCTGTTGCCAATATTGGAAAGAAAGGTGAGAGGAAGGGAGACAAATGGGCCTGTGGTGGATGGAGAGATTTAGAGAAGGGGGACAGATGATGAAAGTGGGGGGAAAGAGACAGAAGGGGCAGATGATGGAAGTGGGGCGAAGGGAAAGCAAAGGCTGAATGGAAGTGGTGAAAGAGAACACATACTGGATGGAAGGAGGGATAAAGAAAAAGGACATATGCTGGATGGGGGAAGAAGATAGAGTTAGTGAGATAGTGGAGGGGTGAAGGAAAGGGGTAGCATGCTGTGGGTAGACACAGTGAAAAGAGGGAAACTGAAGACTGCATAGTAAGAAAGAATTTAATTTAGACGGAGGCAGAAAATAAAGAAGGAAGACCAGAGAAGAGAGAGGAAAGAGAGATGCCAGAGAATGGGGAAGGAGACAGAGATATCAGATCTGAGTGGAGGAAATGAGAAAAGAGATGCTAAAAACCATAGTGGGAAGGGAAAGAGATGAAAGGAGAAAGATACCAGACTATGCGAGAACAGAGGAAAGATGATGGATGCCAGACCAAAGGGGGGAGAGTCTAGAGGAGAGATGGCAGGGGGGAAACAGACAGTTTCTGGAAGGGGCAGACATTGGATGGAACGGGCAGATGCTGGATTGAAGAGACAGGGCAGATGCTGGAAGGAAAAGAGTGAAAAGAAGATGAAAGCAGAAACCAGAGACAACAAAAGGTAGAAAAAAATAATTTTATTTCTATTTTGTCATTAGAATATATCAGGTTTGAACTATATATCCAGCCAGAGACATAACTGGGGACTGCAAAGCCCAAGCAGTGAATCTTTAGCTTCCAGCTGGCTTAGGGCTCTCTCTGACCAGGGGGCACTCCCCTAACACTATTCCTGTCATGTGTGACTTCAGTATTCTGTTAGCATGATATTTCTGTGTAACATTCTGTAATAATTTGGCTTGTTCAGTTTTCTTGATAGTAGAGGAGATATATGTGAAGGGGAAGGGAGACAGGGGTTTTGTTGGTCCTTGCTCTGTATATATCTGTATTTATAAAATGACAATTGTACAGAATATTGTTTCTTTTTATACTTTAATAAAATACGTTCAATATAAAATCATAACTGAGGCTTGTGCGGATGAGATCAGATAGTTTGTGGGGACCAAGCTCGCGGAGACGGGGCGGAAATGTGCTTTTTTAATTTCAGTCTTAGTAGTTTGCCAGTCCACAAAATAATGCTTTTGTTTCTGCCAGTCCACGGGTGTAAAAAGGTTGAAGAACACTGCTCTAGGGTATACATATTCAGGGCTTCCAGTCTCTCCTCATATGTCCTCATAGGTGAGAATAAAGTTTAATGACAGATTTGAATTGACTTTGGACTGATTATGCAGCTGTGTTTACTGAATAGTATACACTGCTTATAACCTCAACAGTTTATATTCAGGTATTTAAGTGTTTCTCCCTATCTGTCCTGGTGGGCTCACAATCTATCTAATTTACCTGGTGCAATGGAATGTAAGTGACTTGCAGAGGGGCCACAAGGAGCAGCGTTGGGCTTGAACCTGCAACCTCAAGGTAATGAGGCTGCAGCCCTAACCACTAGGCTGATACTCCACTTTCCCATATGATGGTTCTTATGTGTAAAATTATTTGATAAATTTATTTGATAAAATTTGGGAGTTTTGGAATTGTTTTAAGATATTGTTTGGTGGCTAAATCTTTCATATGGATTGGACTTGGTTGATATATCTTATAAAGGCAATGTAGATGCCTGTGTGTATTACATAATAGGCAACTAGAACTACGTCCAGTAGTTACACCTGTTCTGAATATTCAGGTATACAATATATCTGTCAATCTATAAGAAAAACATCAAGAGTTTGCAAGTTATTCAAAATACTGCTGTTCCCCCCTCCTTTAGTAACACGTAGCGTGGGTTTTAGGTTAAAGAATTCCTACGAGCATTGGAGCAGTTACCGCCGCTGCCAGCGCTAAAACCCGCGCTACGCATTAGTAAAGGAGGGGGTTTGTTTGATATTCAGTCTGAAAAAATTTGACCATGTGACAAAATATTACCAAAAATTGTGCTGGCTGCCAATTGAGGCGAGAATATTGTTTAAGTTTGGTTGTATATGCTTTAAACCAGTGGTCTCAAACTCAAACCCTATGCGGGGCCACATTTTGGATTTGTAGGTACTTGGAGGGCCGCAGAAAAAATAGTTAATGTCTTATTAAAGAAATGACAATTTTGCATGAGGTAAAACTCTTTATAGTTTATTAAACTTTCCTTTAACAGTTAAAAGGAAAGATATATAAACTATAAAGAGTTTTACCTCATGCAAAATTGTCATTTCTTTAATAAGACATTAACTATTTTTTTCTGTGGCCCTCCAAGTACTCTCTTTTTTCTGCAGCACTCACATTTAAAGTTTAATATCTTTTCTTTCTCAAAACTGGCACATTTCAATCACTATATTGAAAATAAAATCATTTTCCCTACCTTTGTTGTCTGGTGATTTTATTTTTCTGTGCTTTCAACTATGTTTCCAGGGCCTTCTTGTCCTTTGACTGTTTTTCTCTCCATCTTCACTTTCTGCCTTGCATCCATCTTTGGTATTAATTTAATGTTCAATTTTTCTGCTTTCTTTTCAAAATCTACGTTTCCATGTCTTACCTTCCCTTCCTATCTCTCTCTTCTTCCGTCCTATTTCCATGGTCTGGCATCTCTTTCCTTCCTTTCTCTCCCTCCCTCCTTCCTTCCTTTCCCCTGGTCTGGCATCTGTCTCCTTTCCTTCCCCCATGCCCTGGCATCTCTCCCTACACCTCCATGGTCTGATATCTCCTTTCCTTCCCTCCCTCCCATGAACTTGGCTTCTTCTCTTGTTCCTCTCCTCTCCCTTCTCCTTCCTTCCCTCTCTTTCCCCAATTGGGTGCAGCAGCAACAGAAGCAGCATTTCTCCCCCCCCCCACCCCACTTTCCTGTACAGCAGCAGCATTCCCTCCATCTCCATTTCCTTGTGCAGTAGCATTTCCCTCCCCCACCCTACTTCCCTGTGCAGCAGCATCACCATTTCCCCCCCAATCCCTCCTTCCCTTCACGTGGTCTGGCACAGAAAAATAAAAAAACAACAACCAACAACCGTCAAGGGAATTTAAAAAAAAAATACCCCATATCTTTTAAAATCTCTCCTGTCCCCGCTAGACAGCACTCATACTCAGATTAGGAGTATGGATGCTAGGAGAAAGCGGCGGGCTGAAGCAGGAGCACATAAGCTTACTCCTCACATCTTCGCTCCTGACCTGAGCTAGAGCCGTCTAACGAGGGAGGGATACCGCTGGACCACCAGTCTTTTTTAAAAAAAAGTACCAACGATTTTTCATTCAGGGTGAAGTTTGTGTGCCTTGCTCCTGAGCAGGGGTTACTATTTATTTTGCTGGAGGGAGAATGCATTTTTGAAGTGCAAAGGAGGGCTGTGCAAGAGAGAAAGGAGGGGGGGAAGAGATCTGTGTCTTTCTCACGATTTCCAGATGATATTGCTGGATTTCCTTCAGTGGTTTAAATCTGTCGCGGCGGCTGCTATCTTGATCCCCGCCTTCGTAAACTTCGGCCGTGTTTAAAAAAAAAGTGCCAATGATGGCGGCAGTGATGAGGGGAGGATTTATAAAGGTGCATTTCTCTTTCCCCTCCCCTTCTCTTCCTTTTGGAGCAGCAGCGTGTCTGGCCAGCTTGTTCCGTTCAAAGTCACGGGTGGCGGCTACTTGCGAGATCCGCGCCTGCGGCTGAAGCCTCTCTGATGTTGTGACGTCAGAGAGGCTTCCGATGCAGGAGTGGATAGCGCGAGGAGCCGCCAACCCGCGGCTTTGAATGGAACGAGCCGGCCAGACACGCTGCTGCTCCAAAAGGAAGAGAATTATCGCGTCCAGACCGCGGGCCGCAAATAAAACTTGGAGAGCCACATGCGGCCTGCGGGCCGCATGTTTGAGACC
Organism: Geotrypetes seraphini; assembly: GCF_902459505.1. NCBI lineage: Eukaryota > Metazoa > Chordata > Amphibia > Gymnophiona > Dermophiidae > Geotrypetes > Geotrypetes seraphini. The sequence continues at coordinate 303,881,928 of NC_047086.1, read as the reverse complement.
GCTGCTTTAAATCTTTACATGGTCTTTTACCTTGGACACTTTGAATTTGCTAATATAAAACACTCTACATGGGGTTTGTGGATATTTGAGTTTCCATCTATTAAGGCAGTGTTTCTCAATTTCTTCAAGCTAAGTATCCCCTAAGTCTAACAAATATCGACCGAATACCACTGCCCAAGCTTCGTCCCAGACCCTCCCAGGCTCTACTCCAGACACGCCCAGGCTCTGCACATGACCCTACCCCCATAATAATAGTACTAATTGTAATGCAATTTCTTCCATTCATTTTTCATATATACACAATATAATTTTATTAATACATAATGATAACCAACAAGCTCCTTCCCCCTTCCTTTCTCCCTTTGTCCCAGAAAGATCATGTCCCCTTACTTGCTCGAGCCACACTCATTCCATCTGCCTTCAGCGGCTTGTTGGAAGGACATGCAGGCAGCGATTCACATGCTGCACGTGGCTGACTCACAAGCCTTCTCTCTGACGTCAGCTCTGATGTTGGAAAGAAGGCTTTCATGTCAGCTATGTGCAGCATGTGAACTGCTGCCGTCTGCGTGGCCCCCCTGCAAGCCGCTGAAGGCAGAAGGAATGAGTATGGCAAGGAGGTAATTGGGAACCTCCTCCCCACTGACCCGGAAGGCTTTCCTCTGATGTCAGCTCTGACATTGGAGGGAAGCCCTATGGGTCAGCTTCAGGAGGGAGGAGAGGGGGCAGGCAGGGATCCCGGGCAGAAACATAAGCGGGTGGGGCGGGCAGCATGGAGAGTTCCCCAGCAGCAGCACTGTGGATGGTAGGGAATATTCTCCATGGCAGGCAGGGAATGGGCAGGCAGGGAATGCGGGCAGGGGATGGGCGGGCAGGGAATATTTTCCACGGCGGCCATGCCAAGTACCCCCAACAAGTGACCCACGTACCCCCAAGGGTATGCGTACCACGTGTTGAGAAACACTGTATTAAAGGATGTGTTTACAAACGATTCTTAGACAGATAGATTGTAAAAACCGCTCAGAACTGAGAGGTAGCTGCAGTATACGAGCAGATTATGATCTGAATGTTCTAATTTTTAAAAAACTGTTAAAAACCAAGGACTCCTTTTACCAAGCTGCGCTACACGCTAATGCCTCCATAGAGCTGGAGTTAGTATTTTCCATGTAGCATGGGAGTTAGCGCACAGTAATCTTCAGTGCGCGCTAAAAACACTAGCACACCTTAGTAAAAGGAGCCCTAAGTTGTTTGTCGGTGCCTATATGTAGAGGTAATTACAGTATAGGATATATGTAGATCTTATGAAATCAGTACCTTTTGTAATGGTTTTTGAAGTCTATAAGTGGGCAGTTTGATAACTATATATGTCATGAATATACTGTATGTTGAGAGTGAACTGATGTTAGGTCTTGAGACGCAATTATGAATGTTTATTTTAATGGAAACCGCTTAGGGCTCCTTTTATGAAGCCGCGCTAGCGGGTTTAATGCACGTGACCTTTTATCACACGCTAACCCCCACGCTGGTTGAAAAACTACCCCCTGCTCAAGAGGAGGCAGTAGTGGCTAGCGCATCTAGCGGTTTAGCATGTGATATTACATGCGTTAAACCGCTAATGCGCCTTCATAAAAGGAACCCTTAGAGTACAGGCAGTATATACATTTTTAAATAAATATTGTTATGTTATGTTATATTTAAATATCACCTTTGTTATATAGACCAAATAAAGCCTGCATTGGGAACATCTGTCTCCAATTTCTTATACTTTGGTTTGTTGCTTCACTTGTCTTTCGATTGAATATTTAAACAACTGTGGTGTTTAAATAACAAAAAACAAATAAATACATGGGAACCTAATATAAATACTTGCTTCAATATGTTAATAAACACAATAAAAAATGAAGCAAGCTATCTGCAAATTGCTTAATAAATATAATAGAATCTAAGTGAATACACATTACATAGTAATTCCAAATCACAGTGAAACATATGGCACAGACCCAAAACTTACCACCCGTTATAAAAAGTGCCTTAGTGCAATCTAAAAAAGTATATACACCAGTAAAAGTTCTTCAACAAAAGTACTTCTTTTAGTGTTAACCACCAATAAAAGTCCTTCGATGAAAACTGATAGTCTCTTTTAAATTGTTGTCTTCACTTCAAGCCCAGTCTTGCTCTACACCAGACGGTGTTTCGCGGGAAGCGTCATCAGGAAACAAGACATATGGGTGGAGGGCTCTGGAGTTGCGTTCCTATGATTATAAATCTATTATAAATACAAAAAACTAAGAATACAAAATATGCATAACATAATCTTGATAACAAACATTTAGCTATAAGAATCCCTGCCTATGGAGCCCTAGGCATGAGCTTCCCAAGAGTTGTGACCCCCAAATGGGGTTACAAAACCTGCATTTGGGATCACAATCTAGCTGAGCTCTCCATAGGTGCAGCATTATTCTGCCCTTTGGGGGGGGAACAATTTTATTTGGCCATAATTATGGGATTACAGCCACAGAAAGAGTGGGAAACTCTCTGCCCTAGTCCCTCCCATCTGCAGAGTACAATTCTCTCACTTTTAAGACAGGTGCCGCTTATGCACACTATACACTTATCCATGAATATGCCGGTATTCTGCACATTTATGCAAGCAAGAGATTCATAAATCCAGGCACCCAGTTATAGAATTGCCTTTCGCATGTACACAGGCAGTCCCCAGGTTAAGAATGAGTTATGTTTTTCAAGCTGTTTTTAAGTCAGATTTGTATGTAACTCCGAACTTGTAGATTTAAAGATTCTTACAGCTTACCTCTGCTCCCAGCTGACAAAAGGGCCAACTGTCTCTAGCAGTGGCATAGCGAGGTTCAGCGGCGCCAGAGATGGTGGTGTTCCTCCCCCGCCCCTCTTCCCCATACCTTTTTAACTTCAGTGCGAGCAACCACCAACTTACTGCCCGCATCAGCTTTGGCGCGCTTTCCGATGTCACGACTTGGGCGCGGGTTCCAGAAGCAATGTCACGGCTTAGGCGCGGGTCCCGGAAGTGATGTCAGAGAGAGGGCTGAAGCCAACATGGGTAGCAAGTTGGTGGCCTTTAGGTCAAAGGCCAGTGCCCTGAGTCTAGCCTTACCTGCATACGTTCTGATTCAGCAGGAACTTGTCTAGCTTTGTCTTGAATCCCTGAAGGGTGGTTCCCCTATAACAACCTCTAGAAGAACATTCCAGTTTTCTACCACTCTCTGGGTGAAGAAGAATTTCCTTATGTTTGTATGGAATCAATCCCCTTTTAACTTTATAGAGTGCCCTCTTGTTCTCTCTACATTGGAGAGGGTGAACAGCCTGTCTTTATCTACTAAATCTATTCCCTTCAATATCTTGAATGTTTCGATCATATCCCCTCATGTCATTCCCTTCCATATACTGTCTGCCCTCACTCTGTCTCTTCTATATGGCATCTGCTCTCTTTCTATGCTTCTTCCAGAAATTGTCTGCCTCGCCCTTCCATCCCCCCCCCCCACACACACACACACAAACACTGGTCTGGCATCCATCTTCTTCCCTCTGCTCTCCCCATGGTGTGGCATCTGTCTTCTTCCCTTCCATCTCTCCCTCCCTCCTCCTCTGCGGATTTTAGCATCTCTCTCTCTCTCCCTCCTCCTTTCATCCCCTCAGATCTGGCATCTGTCTCCTCCTCTTTCCCCATTCTCTGGTATCTTTCTATCCTATCCCTTCCCCTTCCTTTTCTTCCCTGGTCTTCCCTCTCATTTTATTTTTTTGCCTCTGTGTAGATTCAAATCTTTCTTACTATTCAGTCCTCAATTTCTCTCATTTCATTGTGTCTACCTTCAGCTTGCCACCTCTTTCCCTCATTCCTTCCAGTATCTTACTCTATCCTCTTCCCCCAATCCAGCATGTGCCCTTTTTTTTCTCTCCTCCCCACTTCTATCCAGCATCTGCCCTCCTCAATCTCTTCTCCCCAAATCCTTCCAGCGTCTGTTACCCTCTCTCTCTCTTCTCCCCTCTCTATCCCTCCCACTTCCATCCAGCATCTGTCTCCCTCTCTCACTCCCCTCCAACTTCCATCCAGCGTCTGCCCCTATCTCCTTACCCACTTCAATTCAGTGTCTGCTCCCCTCTTTATCTCTCCCATTCAGTGTCTGCTCCCCTCTGTCACCCCCTCCCCCCCCCCACACACACTTCCATTCAGTGTTTGTCCTCCTCTTTCTCCATACGATAAATCTAAAGTGCCACTCAACTTCTTCCCCTTGTCAGGTCATCTTCCTCCCTACCCCTCACCTTTGCTGATGCTTTCCAAACCTAAGGTTTCTCTCTCAGAGAGGCTTTCACACAGCAGCCGTTCTCACTAGTTGCATGCAGCTGCCCCAAAGCTTTTCCTCTGATACAATTTCCTGTTCCAGCGGATCACATCTGAGGAGAAGCTGCGGGGCAGCCATGTACAACTAGTGAGAACGGCTGCTGCATGAGGGCCCCTGTTTCTTTCTACGAACAATCTCCTAAAGCTAGTATTGTGTTAGCTTTTATTCAGTCTAGGCTTGACTATTGTAATTTTTTTCTTTTGGGGTATATCATAGTCGTTACTATCTTGTTTATAGTTACTGGTACAAAACATAACTGTTAAGATAATCTTTGACAAAACTAAATATGACAGGTTTTCTCCTTTATTGCTTGAACTTTATTGGTTTCATTGGCAAGAGCTGATTTTAAGGTTTTATGTTCGGCTTTTAAATTTTTAAATAGACAATCTCTTTTTTATTTGTCAAAACTATTGAAAGTCTAACCTTGTTCAATTTCCACTCAACAGATTCATATGAATACGTTTGTGCTGTCTTCACCTTCATCTGTTAAGAATGTTTTCCTTAAAAAAAAAAAAAAGCACATTTTAGTTATACAATTCCATCAATATGGAATTCATTACCATTATATATTTGGTGTGAAACTGATTACTTAAAAATTTAGAAAAAAAAAACCCCACAGGCCTGGCTGTTTGAAAAATATTTAAACAATTGATAATGTTTTATGTTCTCTTAATTAATTTCTTTTTTAAGTTCAATTTTTTAATTCATTTCTGATTTGTATGAGCTAATTATTGTATGACATTTGAACATTTTATTGTAAACTGATCCTGAGCTCCAGGTATAGAGGGTATATAAATATTTTGTTGTTGGAAATGGCAGTTTCAGAAAGAAACTAAAGAAATATTGTATCTCTCCATTTTTTTTTTTCATTATACTGTAATTGGTTAGATTTATCTATGTAAATACCAATTTTGCAGCCTACAAGTGTTAAGTGCCAGATTTATAAAACTGAAGATCTAAGGATCAGACAATTAAAGAATGAAAAAATATATTTTTGAGGGGGTTTTAAGCACTGGTGCAATCCCAAGGTCCAAGGTCCAAACAAGCAATGAACTTGGGCTCCCTCCTGCCTGGATCGAGTCGGGGGGGGGGGAGGGGAAAGCTTGGGCTCCTTCCTGCTCGGATCATTGGCGGGTGGGGGGGGTTCGCTGGGGCAGGAGGTGTTGAGCTCCCTCCTGCCCGATTTTGTTGGGGAGGAGGGTGATGAATCTCGGTAGGAGAGATTGGCTATCTCTCCTGCCGCGATGGCAATCACCCCTCTACCTGAACTGCCACAAATCGCGGCAGGAGAGATTGGGCATCTCTCCTGCCGCGATGGTTGCGGTGGGAGGTGGGTACGTTGCCGGGTCGTTGAGCTGACTGGTCTAAGTCAAAACGTATAAGTGCCAACTAGGCAACCTGCCTAAAGTTTTGTTTATACCTGCTGTACACCTATGTCTAGGTCGGCCCATCTCCCGCCCTTTCTCCTCCTCTAAAAACGCCCCTTTTCGCTCTATGCGTTTAGAGGCAGGGGAACATAAGAACATAAGAACTGCCTTCTCCGGATCAGACCTTCGGTCCATCAAGTCCGGCGATCCGCACATGCGGAGGCCCTGCCAGGTGTACACCTGGTTTAATTTATAGTCCACCATATCCTACACTAAACTACACTAAACTAATTGGCACAAACAACCCCGACACAAAAACACTCTTCAACTTAGTAAAAAAACTTACGGACACAAACCCATTCCTTGCCACTCAAGGCAATAAAACACCAACAGCTCACCAATTAGCAGACCATTTCAAACTCAAGATCATCAAAATCAGAACAACCTTCAACAACTTAACTACCACACTCGACGAGTTAATAACAACCCCCACAATGGAAGAAGCCGTAACTGCAGACAGAACATGGACCACCTTCCCAACTCTACAATGGCCTGATTTGAACCGACTATATAAAAAATACAGCCACACCTCATGCGACTTGAACTACTGCCCATCGTATCTACTCACAAATGCCTCCCACAAATTCAAAACCAGCCTCACGCAGTGGATACAAAGCACTCTCATAGAAGGCCAATTTCCAAAAGATCTTGGAGAGATCATAATCACACCCTTACTGAAAGACCAAAAAGGTCCAGTAGACACACCTACCAACTATAGACCTATCGCTTCGATCCCATTATATGTCAAGCTGATTGAAGGACTTGTGGCTCAATACCTCACCAACTACCTAGCTGACCACAATATACTTCACCCATCCCAATCAGGATTTAGATCTTACCACAGCACGGAAACACTACTAGCAACACTACTGGACATAGCCCGACAACACCTCAGTAAAGGACACAGGATCCTAATTATCCAACTAGATCTTTCCGCCGCCTTCGATCTAGTTGATCATACCATACTTCTCCAGATACTTGATGCAATAGGAATCTCAGGGGTGGTTTACAACTGGTTCCAAGGATTCCTTAAAACAAGAACGTACAGAGTTAAGATAAACGATATGAAATCTAACCCATGGTCAAATCCATGCGGAGTCCCGCAGGGATCTCCACTTTCACCCATTCTATTCAATCTCTACATCTCCTCCCTTGGTACCACTCTTGACAACCTAAATGTAACATCATTCAGCTACGCAGACGACATAACTATTCTCCTCCCCTTCGAAACCCAAGACCACACCTCAACAGGACACCTGGAAACAATACTGAACGAAGTAAAAAAATGGATGACAAACCACAAATTAAAACTAAACTCGGACAAAACCAAATTCTTAATGCTCGAAACGGACAAAAACCCATCCATAACAGACCTGGAAGTTAAAGCAATCAAATACCCAATCCAATCCTCCCTCAAAATACTGGGAGTGCTGATAGACAGATGCTGCACTATGCAGACTCAAATCAACAAAACTACCCAAAAGGCATTCTTCACAATGCGCAACCTAAGAAAAATAAGGAAATACTTTGACAAAGAACACTACAGGATCATTGTACAATCCCTGGTACTAGGTCTTGTGGACTACTGCAATATCCTATATCTACCATGCCCTACAAACATGATCAAAAAACTACAGACCGTTCAGAACACAGCTCTCAGACTAATCTACTCCCTCGGAAAATATGACCACATCACCAACGCCTACCTAGACTCTCATTGGCTACCAATTAAAGCCAGAATTCAATTCAAACTGTACTGTCTAATCTTCAAAGTTTTCAACGGTACTGCACCTGCCTATCTAAACGATCGCCTAAAACGTAACCTTCCACCCAGAATAAGAAGAACACTGACACCATTCTCATACCCACCACTCAATGGCACTCATCGTAAAAAGCTCTATGATAACCTCATAGCAACGCATGCAGCAAAACTCGAACCCTCCATCACTAGATTGTTAACCTCAACATCTGACTTCAAAGCATTCCGTAAAGAAATCAAAACGCTGCTCTTCAAAAAGTATTTACAATCTACCTAATCTCCTCCCCTCTTCCACCAACCAGGTTTGATCACTCCCTGGCACCATACCATCAACCGACAAAAAATACATATATAAAAAAAAAATAAATAAATAAATAAATAAATAAAAATAATAAAAAAATAAAAACACCAGGAAACTAATTCACCCTACCGAAACCGATTGCCTACCAACGTATGGAAACAGAATATTTGATATGTATAGTAATGTAACCTGATTTATCTTCCATTGTTATTATGTCTACACACTCTCTCTGTCATTAGTCTACACTCTCAATCTGTATTCTCCAATGTCATGTACCCTCCTGGAAATGTCCAGCTCTCTTCTTATGTAATCCGCTTTGAACCGCAAGGCACAAGCGGAATAAAAATCAGTAATGTAATGTAATGTAATGTAATGTAATCCTTATATGCCTCTCTTAAGGAGATATGCATCTAGTTTGCTCTTGAAGCCTAGGACGGTCGATTCCGTCATAATCTCCTCTGGGAGGGCATTCCAGGTGTCAACCACTCTCTGAGTGAAGCAGAACTTCCTGACATTAGTCCTGAACCTGTCCCCCCTTAGCTTCATTACATGTCCTCTAGTCCGTGTCAAATTGGACAATGTAAATAATCTTCTCTGCTCTATTTTGTCGATTCCTTTCAGTATTTTGAAGGTCTCGATCATATCCCCACGCAGTCTCCTTTTCTCAAGGGAGAACAATCCTAGTGTTATAAGTCTGTCCTCGTATTCCAGTTTCTCCATACCCTTCACCAGTTTTGTTGCTCGTCTCTGCACCCTCTCCAGCAGGAGAGGGTGCAGAGACGAGCAACAAAACTTGGAAAGACCTAAGCTGTTTTTAGATACGTCTAAAACCAGCTTTGATTATGGGTACTTGGACAATCAGGCTTTTTGATTGTCCAAGTACCCATTTAGGCCACTTTTTAGACATTTTTTTATTATTGTGAGCCTCTTACTATATATACTCGAATATATAGACCCCTAACCATCTTCGTACAGAAGTTTTTCTTCCTCATTTTAAAAACAACCTACAAACTTTTCTATTTCAATATGCTTTTGACACCTAAGTGCCTAAAAAAAAGAATAATTTTTTAATTTTAATTATCTTTTTTTTTTTTAAAATCCCCTTCCTATCATACCTACCTTTTATGTTAACTTTACTTGATTATTGTAGTTCCTCCTTTTTTCCTCTTGTGCCCGTTTGTTTATATTTTACATAATATTTGTCTTGTGACTTATCCCAAGCTTTACCTATATAAGCTTGTGTTATTGGTTCCTCATTAGCACTTATGTGTACACTGCTTAGAAGTTTGATTGAGCAGTATAAAAAATTTCTTAATAAACTTGAAACTTGATTTGAGCATAAACCAAGATACCATTTTTGTCTTCCTTTTCAGGGGAAAAATGAGTGAAATGGGGTAGTCGCCATGTTAGTCCACTTTTCAAGATAATATATAGAAATAAAACAAACAAAAAATAAAGGAAATAAGGTAATACCTTTTTTATTGGACTAACACAATGCATTTTATGATGAGCTTTCAGAGGAAGCCCTTCTTCAGATCAGAAATAAGCAAATGTTGACAAATATCAGTATATATAAGGAAAACATGAAATCATTTCAGTGATAGTTTCACGGGAAGGGGAAAAACAGTAACTCGAATATAAACCGGAGGGTTTATAACCTACCATTCCTACCCTTGACATTCCTGTGGTGCCCTTTCCTACCACCCACCCTCCCAGTAATCATTCCCCTCCACTGCCTCCAACACCCCCGAACCAGCAGAATTCAGCACGTACTCGCGCCCACACCCCTACCCCCACTGGCTGGCTGCTAGTGTTACCTCCCTCCCTCCCAAGCAAGAATAACCCCCTCCCCCAGGCCTACCCTGATATCCTGGCGGTCTAGCGGCACGTTGGGGCAAGAGCAACTCCCACTCGTTCCTGCCCATTCTTTCTCCGCAGTAAAAATGACCGACGAGACTTCCAGCAGCAGCAAAGAGGTGAAGACTCAAATATAAACGAGATCCCCATTTTTGGGCCCTATTTTTGGCCCCAAAATCTTGGTTTATATTCTAGTACAAGGGTGCCCAACTCCGACCCTCGAGGGCCGCAATCCAGTCAGGTTTACAGGATTTCCCCAGCGAATTTGCATGAGATCTAGTTGCCTGCACTGCTTCCATCGTATGCATATTGATATCATGCATATTCATTTGGGAAATCCTGAAAACTTGACCTCGCGAGGGCTGAAGTCGACACCCCTGTTCTAGTATATATTGTACAGTCATAATTTCAGTGAGTTTGAATGTTTTTAACGTTTAAGGGCTCCTTTTACGAAGCCACGTTAGCGGTTTAATGCGCGTAATAGCGCGCGCTAATTTGCTGGCCGCGCTAGCTGCTACCGCCTCCTCTTGAGCAGGCGGTAGTTTTTCGGCTAGCGCGGGGGTTAGCGTGCACTAAAAAGTTGCGTGCGATAAAGCCACTTAACGCGGCTTCGTAAAAGGAGTCCTACGTGCCACTATCAGGTGTACGGCTTGTTGATAATAGGTGCCATTGGCTCGTGCTCGAGTCCTAGCAACTTGAATTGTGGTTCTAAAATCAAATCAGGTAAGTGCTAGTCCGGAAAGGAAATTTTTTAAGTAGTTCTTTTGTAGCTGTATTTTTTTAATTACAGACAGATAGATATCGAAAATATATACACACAATTTGTATCATTAGATAAAAAAGAATATGAGGAAGTCTGAAGCATGGCTTGGTTAGCTGCAATCTAGCGGTTTATAAACATAGAAGATGACGGCAGAAAAGGGCTTTAGCCCATCAAGTCTGCCCACCCTACTGTCCCTTCCTCTTAAGTCTATATCTAGTGACTATTTATTCAGATTGACTCTCTTAGGGATCCCCTATAGACATCCCATTTATTTTTAAAGTCCCATTTGATGGTGATTGATTGAGACAATATTGTTCAGACACAGTGTACCAGTTCAGAGTGGTTTGCTGAGCTCTTAAGTTCTCCAGTGGAACATAGCTAAAATAACTTCAAAGATAATTTGAATTCCTTGTGGTTCTAAGGACAGAACATAATGATAAATAAAACGCATTATTAGACATCAAAAACAATTTATTGAATGGCTTTCCTGTTTGAATTTATAGGACGTTGCAACCACACTCTCAAAACGCATTGCAGCACACCACGTACATATACCATGTAAGAACTACGGAGAAATTCACAAATAGTCTCTCAGATCATTGAATAGAAACAAAATAGGGATCAACAGGCAACCGAAGAACAGGCTTAATGTTGTAAAAATGATCACGAGGTAGGAAAAAGCCTCATATCCCCTCCTCCAACCCAACAATATGTTAGAATTGTAGATAAATAGGAGGTTTTATAGGGGTGAATGTAAGCACTGGCATAAAAAAAACTTTTGTTTAGTGAAATATTATAAGAGGAGGTTTTTTTATGCCAGTGATTACATTCACTCCTATAAAACCTCCTATTTATCTACAATTCTAACATATTGTTGGGTTGGAGGAGGGGATATGAGGCTTTTTCCTACCTCGTGATCATTTTTACAACATTAAGCCTGTTCCTATTTTGTTTCTATTCAATGATCTGAGAGACTATTTGTGAATTTCTCCGTAGTTCTTACATGGTATATGTGTGTGGTGTGCTGCAATGCGTTTTGAGAGTGTGGTTGCATTGTATTCTTGTCTCACATAGGCTTGTGTGTGTTGGGCTGAATTTATAGGACGACAGAGATGTAATTTTTTTTGTGTGTGTGAATTTAGGCAGTTTGTTAAGATATTTTCTACTCTGTGGTAAACGTACAGTGCACATAAATATCACAGAACTGTTGTCGGGATTCACTGCATATCATTTTATTTATTTATTTTAAAAAAATCATATACCGCATACAACTATGCGGTTTCCATATCACATACATAAAATCTTGTTTCCCTACGATTTTCACATATAACATAGACATGTCTAAACAACAATCATGGGGGCAGAATAGCTCCTTTCGGGATCCTTTTATCATTTATTTAGATTTATATCCCGTCCTCCCCAAAGAGCTCAGAACGGGTTATAGTTTTGTTTGTTTTTTAAAATTCAGTTTTGTTCTTTGTTTTACCTTTGGTCTTCTTTTTTGTATTCTTGGTATGTAAGCCATTGTTCATACAAGTGCTTTGGTTAAATTGTGAGTCTATTGGACAGTTAGGGATATTTTTCCAAGCACCTAATGTTAAATACTTCTTTTTTTGTGAACCGCTGTGAACATAAGAACATAAGCAATGCCTCCGCTGAGTCAGACCTTGGATCCATTGAGCCCGCTCACGCAGCGGCTCAATAGGTCCAGGACCTGTGCAGTAATCCTTTATCTATATCCATCTATCCCCTTTTCCAGCAGGAAATTATCCAATCCTTTCTTAAACCCTAGTACTGTACTCTCCTATTACATCCTCTGGAAGCACATTCCAGGTGTCCACTACACGTTGGGTAAAGAAGAACTTCCTAGCATTCGTTTTGAATCTGTCCCCTTTCAACTTTTCTGAATGCCCTCTTGTTCTTTTATTATTTGAAAGTTTGAAGAATCTGTCCTTCTCGACTCTCTCTATGCCCTTCATGATCTTGTAAGTCTCTATCAAATCCCCTCTAAGTCTCCTATTCTCCAGGGAAAAGAGACCCAGTTTCTCCAATCTCTCAGTGTATGAAAGGTTTTCCATCCCTTTAACTCAGACGTGTCGCTCTCCTCTTAACTCTCTCGAGTAACGCCATATCCTACTTAAGGTACAGCGAACAGTATTGGATGCAGTACTCAAGATGCGGACGCACCATCGCCTGATACAGCGGCAGGATAACTTCTTTCGTTCTGGTTGTAATACCCTTCTTGATTATACCTAGTATATAGGATTACTTACTGATGCTGGTGAAGGATTGAGAGAGTGACTGGGCAAAAAGGTAAGTTTTTACAGCTTTTCTAAACTTAAGAAGTCCTGCAGTAAATTCCTAATCTGCGCACACTACCGGTGCACTAAAAAATATTTTTATTTTTATTGAAGAAGGGGTGTGTCTGGAGGCACAGAGAGTGGGCACTTCTGCACTAATCAGTTATGGACCGATGCTCACACCTCTGGCGCTGTGCGTACCAGCTCTGGAAAACACCATGAGAACATTACAGCAAAATAACTTCCAGAGAAAATATTTTTTCACACAACGTGTAATTAAACTCTGGAATTCATTGCCGGAGAATGTGGTGAAATCAGTTAGCTTAGCAGGGTTTCAAAAAGGTTTGGATAATTTCCTAAAAGAGAAGTCCATAGGCCATTATTGAGATGGCTTGGGGAAATCCACTGCTTATTCCTAAGATAAGCAACATAAAATCTGTTTTACTACTTGGGATCTAGCTAGGTACTTGGGACCTGGGTTGGCCACTATTGGAAATAGATACTGGGCTTGATGGACCTTTGGTCTTTCCCAGTGTGGCAATTCTTATGGTCCCAATGCTAATGGTATACAAATTATACTCACATTTTTAGCGATGAGTATTGGAAAGTTGAAGGGCAGGAACATGCCTGATGCATGTGTACAAGGGCTGTGCGGTAAGCATAACTGTGCATATGCCCAGTCAAACTCGGGAACAGGGAGCTCATTCTGAGGAGTGGAGGACAGCAGGAATGAGAGCAAACAGAACATAAAGATATGCATCATGCCTTCATTATGGATGTGTGCTCTTGCGATCCTGAGTCAATCCCCCCCTACCCCTTAGAGTTGGGTCCCCCATAGATGCTCAAAATCTCAGGAGAAATCTCTTTTCAGACACCCTAATGCCAGCTCTGAGCTGGCATTAGATTTTCAAAAGACTGGCAGGGTTCGGTTTATGCACCATTTTTGAGAATTGAGAGGGAATAGGTAAGGACCTCATTTGCATAAGATTAAATACATTTAAATGCTACTTTCAGCCATCTTAGATGCAAATATTTTTTTCCCCTGTGTTAATGCCCTCTATTCTGTGCCCTCTAACTCTGGCATTAGGTTCTGAGTATGACCTGTTACTGCATCTATATTATGTTGCGCTAACTGATTAGAGTAGGATTAGCGCCTGAGCCCTTGCCGCCTACACAATGGGTGGTGGGTAATTGCTCATGTGCTAATTTCTATTAATGGCCACACATTAATGGCAACATTAGCACATAGCCAAAGTGCTGTCACTTTGGATCCTTGGGACCGCCTGTGTCGCACGTGTTCTGGTGCCTTCTTTCTTGGAGTCGGCTCGCGGGACCATCAGTTCTCAGTTTTCCACGGAGCTGAGTTGTTTCTTAATTTCTTTCAGCATGTCAAACTTTATAGATTTTTTGTACCTTCCCATTTATTTTTTCCTTCAGTTTAGACATATTTTTCTTTTTAACTTTTTTGCCCTTCATTTTGTTTAACAATTTATAATTTTCAATCAAATTTCTTTTTTGAGCCTTTGGGCTCTTTTCAGTCTGTTATAAGGCTTTTTGATCGTCCAAGTACCCATTTAGGTCACTTTTTAAATGTTGTTTTTTTTTTTTTATTATTATGAGCCCCTTAGCGCACCTTAGTAAAAGAGGGCCTAAAACTCCTAATACAGTATACTCTACACAAACAAAGCCCTAAAGTGCCAGACTTTGCATGCACCAGAGAAAGAAAAACAAAAGCATTTCTTTCCTGAACAGTGTAAAATATAGACTGCAGATGTAAATTTTTAAGAACTGACATATTTCAATCACTAAACTGAAAATAAAATCATTTTTCTTACATTTGTTGTCTGGTGATTTTATTTTTCTAATCATCTTTTCCCAGTCTCTGGTTGCACTTCCTTCTGTTTGTGTTCTTAACTCTGTTTTCAGGGCCATCGGAGGTCCCAGAGCCTTTACCTCTGCTACAGCTTCCCACCTATGCGGGGACAGTAAGCAGTAGCAGAGGGAAAGCTTCCAGGGCTGCCAAGGGCAGCATGTTTACTTCACTTGCACTGCCTGCGGCCCAAAGAGTGCAGCAATGTTCTCTCTAAGGACCGAGTTCATGTGAACAAAAACTGGTTTTTTTGTGAGCCAAGGACTAAGTGGATGTGAGCAAAAGTTTTCAGTTACATTAGCACAATGCATATTACAAATTAAAAATAAAATGATATTTTATTGAAAGGATTTAAACATTTTTTAATTAGCTCTCAGAGGCCAACACTTCTCTCTCCAAGTCCAAGACAGTAAGCTGTCCTGACCTGAGTAGGTTTTAGTTTCTGACAGTTTGGTCAAAAATGTATTAAAATTAGTCCAATGAAAAGATATCATCTTAATTCTATTTTCTATTTATATTTATTAATCTTCAAAACATGGATACCATACTACTTTTCGACCTTTGTTTTCTGGTTTCTGCTTTCCTCCATCTTAAGTCTCTTGCCAGGATTTTTCACTCCTCCTTCTCTTTTTTGGCTTTCTTCAATTTATTTTTCTACCTCTATGTCCAAATTTAACTCATTACTAACTCAATTAACTCTTACTATCTATATTTCAAGTTTCCTCTTTTTTATGCTCCTACCAGCAGCTTTCCATCTCTTTACTTCTCCTATTTTACTGTACGTCCCCTTAGTCCTAGTCTTTCACTAACTGCCCATTGTGGCACAGATTCTGTATAGGATGCCCGGTCTCAGATACCAACGGGCGTCCTATATAGAATCAGGCCAAAGGCCACCTAAAGTAAACCTAATTGTCTAAATGACATCCATGTTACAGACGCAGGTTAGAGAATCAGGTTGTTGTAGATGCAGCTGCTAAGCTTATCGCGGAAAGGGATCTTCGTGCCATGATATGTTTAGGGGCTGTGGCCACCAGTCCCCCTACCCATCCCCACCCCAAACGAATGTGGCAGGAGGGATGCGCAGTGTGAGATGCACTGGGGAGGGACCTAAGGCCTGATTGGCCAAGGCTCCTAAGGTGGGAGGTCGCAGAATCTACGGGGATTGGGGGTAGGGCAGCAGAATCTACGGGGGAGTGAGGGGTTCTGGCAGGAGGGATTAGGCACCCTCCTGCCGGTTTCATTCCGGAGGGAGGGGGGTTCTGGCAGGAGGGATTGGGCATCCTCCTGCTGATTTCATTCGTAGGGTGGGGTTTCTGGCAGAAGGGATTGGGCACTCTCCTGCCGCGTTCATTCAAGGGGTAGGGGAACTGGCAGCCGCAACTGTGGCCACTAAACTTAGCGCGGTAAGCTGGCCTACATTCTACGTGT
This sequence comes from Geotrypetes seraphini, assembly GCF_902459505.1. Lineage (NCBI taxonomy): Eukaryota > Metazoa > Chordata > Amphibia > Gymnophiona > Dermophiidae > Geotrypetes > Geotrypetes seraphini. The sequence continues at coordinate 303,865,853 of NC_047086.1, read as the reverse complement.
CTCCTGCTGGCCTAGAGAGATGCGTAAGGCCTCATAGGTCTTCCTAAGGCTACTTCCGGGCCAAACCACACCCATGCCTAGCCTTAGGCGAGCTTAGGCAGGCTTGCGCACCTCCCTATTCTCCCGGAGGTGCCTCCAATGTAGGCAGTCTGCCTAGGGAGCTTTTTTTTTTTTTTTTTTTTTATTTTTAAAAAAAAGTATATCACAATTGTTTGGTTAGACAGCTGTAGGATGTCTACTGCTGCCTACAATCTGGACACCGTTTATAGAATCCAGTCCTCTCTGTCCCCTTCTATACAGTGTTTTCCCCCTATATCTGCACTTTATTTCCCCTTCCATCATTATCTTCCTACTTTCTGCCCCCCCATCCAATATCTGTTGATTTCTCTCCCCTCTTCCATCTAGCGTCTGTCCCCTTCTACACAGCATCTGCCCACACTCCCCCCTTTCCATCCAGCATTTCCACACTGTTTCTCCCCTTCCATCAGTATCTCTCTCCTTTGTCTCTTCCCCTTCCATAAAGTCTGCCCCCTCTCTCCCCTTTCACTTCCCCCTTACAACATCTCCTTCCTGTCTCTCCCTTTTTCCATCCAAGCTTCTGTCTCTCTCCTTCTATACAGCTTATTCCCCTCCCCTTTCATCCAGCATCTCCCTTCTCTCTCCATCCATCAATATTTCCCTCCTTTTTGTATCTATCCCCTTCCATATATCTGCCCTCTCTATCCCCCTCACTTTCTATCCAACATCTCCCTTTTCACTTCCTTGTTCTATTATTTCCCTCATCTCTGTACCCTGTGCTCCAACACCTGCCCTCTCTCTCCCCTGTTCTATCTAGAATATGTTTCCCATTTCTATGCACAGAATCTACCCCATCTCTCTCACCCCCACCACAACCATTTCCACAGCTTCTGACCCCTCTTTCTCCTCCCATCCCACTTCCACCAGTGTCTACCCCCTTTCTCTCCCCATCCCTCTTCCACAAGCATCTGTCCCTAACCCATTTCCACCAGTATCTGCTCCCTCTCTCCCATACCCCACATCCACCAGCATCTGTCCCCTAGCATCCCCACTGCAGATGATTTCCTGAAGAAGGGGCAAACTGAAACAGACCAGCTGCAGAATCTTCCCATACATACCTCCGACTGCCAACCTGTCCTTTCCAACGTCACTTCTTCTTCCAGGTCAGAGTCAGTAGCCGCAGATATTTATTTATTTATTTCTAAAATTTATATACTGTCTATATCTAGACAGTTTCCATATAAAACATACATAGCATAAAATCAACATTAGAATGTCTTCATGACATTTTTTTGCCCACTTCCATCTATTACCTGTACAAATAGAAATATTTCCTTACATGACAGTAGGTACAAAGCTATGTATGGGAAGATCCCACAGCTGGTCTGTTTCAGTTTGCCACTGCTGCTTCAGGAAAGCAGTAGTGGAACATGGTGGGAGAATGGTACCAGAAGGACAAGGTGCTGGTCCTGACTCCACCGGCTGCGCAGCCTCCTGTTAAAGGTGCTGCAGCCGCACAGCTCAGAGGGAACATTGGAAGTGAGATCCTGTACAGGCTCTACAGGCCGCTTAAGAGGTCTCTGAGGGCTGCCATTGGCTCGTGGGCCTTGCATTGAAGACTACTGCTATAGAGGAACAGTGAATAAGAGGCTAGCTGTCTTTGGGTATTTTTATTTCATTTTTTTTCAATGTTTGAAATCCTACCTCCTGTGGGTCAGGTGGACTTTTTATAAGTGCAACAGTCCTCTGCCCATGTAACTAATTATAATAGTGATGCTAGTCTGGGCTGAGTGCAGAGGGGAAGGGATAGTGCTGCATGGGATGGGAGAAGGTAAGAAAGCTGAAAAAATGTTAAAGGAGGGAGTAAATTGCTAGAGCACTCTTCAATACATAAATAGATGGTGGGAGGGCACATGACTAAAGGTTCTCCCAGGGTACTTGATGCATTTGCAATAGGACTTATCTATATCCTGTGTGTGAATCACATCTATTGTCTGTGTTCTGTTTTCCTAGTAGTAGATTTATTGATGCTCTAGAGGTCAGAAAGTTTTTGCAGTACTTCTTTTTCATAAGGAAGGATCTTAGAACCGATATTCAGGGCAATTTAAATGGGCTAGAGAGGCTCTAGCTCAGGGATGGGCAACGAGGGCCGCAATCCAGTCAGGTTTTCGAGATTTCCCCAATGAATATGCATATAATATAACTAGACAGGCTTTCAGGTTAAATACACTATGGGCTCCTTTTACAAAGCTGCGCTAGGGCCTTAACACGGGGAATAGCGCGTGCTAAATTGCCCCTTTTGAGCAGGCGGTAGATTTTTGGCTAGTGTGCGCTAACCTGGTGTGTGCGCTAAAATGCTTAGCGCACCTTCGTAAAAGGAGCCCTATATTTATTAAATAACTCAAATCACGGCACCATTTTACATATTACACAAAATGAATGAATCCATCTTGCACTTCTAATTGATAAAATCTGTTTTGTCCACCTGGGCAGCAGCCTGGTGGAAGAAAACCTGGAACTTGTACTCAGTTCATTCCAAGATCTGTTCTGAATAAAGTTAACCTGTTCCACCTCATAGTCTTGTGTGCTTTATTGCATTTCTCCAATGTTCTAACAAGCATTTACTGATTCTTAGACAAAGATGATAAAATGCCTTCTTATTCCAATTCAGACTGTATCCAGCCAGCCCAACGTAGCACCATGTTTCGCTATTACAGCGTCACCAGAAAAGGTCTTGGAATGAACTGAGTACAAGCTCCAGGTTTTTTGTCCAACAGGCTGCTGATTTTATCAATTGGAAGTGCAAGATGGATTCATTCATTTTGTGTAATATGTAAAATGGTGCTGTGATTTGAGTTATTTAATAAATATAGTGTATTTAAGTAGAAAGCCTGCCTAGTTATATTATATGTGTCAAACACTTTTTTGGATAGGTAGATTGTTTAATTGTACCCTGATTTGTAGTGCAGTAATGAATATGCATGAGATCTATTAGCATGCTCTGCCTCCACTGTATGCAAATAGATCTCATGCATATTCATTGGGGAAATCCTGAAAACCCGACTAGATTGTGGCCCTCATTGCCCACCCCTGCTCTAGCCCCACTGGTATAGTAAGGGGGCTGCGGGGGGTGGCGGTCTGCCCCAGGCGCGGTCTTTATAAAGGGTACAGGTGCCCGTCTTCCTCTCCAGCCCCCTCCTTCCCTACCTCCCCTGCTCTCACGTGTGCCCCCCTTCCCTTCCCTCGTACCTCTTTCATTTTTCCTGCGTGAGCAGCATTATGAACTTGCTGCCCACATCGGTGTCGGTGTCTAGGAAGTGACGTCAGAGGGACAGCCGATTCAATATGGGCAGCAAGTTCATGCTTTCGCTCTCGCTTGGAATATTAAAAAGGTACAGGGGAAGGGAAGGGGGATGCATGTGCAGCATGGGGGTTTAGGAAGGAGAGGGGGGCAGAGAGGAGGGTGGGGAAGGGGCACCATCATCCCGGGCTTCAGTTACCCTCGCTAGACCACTATCTGGCACACTTAAATTTTCTGTTGTCAACCCAACCTCTGATATTCAGCAGCACTAAGCAGGGCAGTGCATGAGTGATCCCCAATAAAGAGGGGCAGTCAGGGACAGGCCACAGGGTGATTCTGGAGAGGAGCCATGGCTTGAGTAGGTGCCAGTGATATTTAGCCGAAGTCTGAGCAGGTTAGAAGACACTACTGTGGAACATGTTCAGGTGTTCTGCAGTAGTTTTAGGATCAGCATGCGCTTCCCCTACACCAGGGGTGTCAAACTCATGCCCGTGGGCCAGATTTGTTCCACAGGGTAATTCAATTTGGCCTGTGATTTGGCCCTCTATCCTTCCTTCCCTCCATCCCGGTCTCACCTTCAAACAGCCTTCAGAGGATCACTGGTGCTGTAGCGATCCTAAGCAGGATGCCGTCGACCTCTACAGCATGTTCCCTCTGCCACGATCCAGTACGTCAGAAGAAGGGTGGGACCACGGCAGAGGGAATGTGCTGCAGAGGTCAATGGCAGCCTGCTTAGGATCGCTACAGCACCGGCGATCCTCTGCAGGCTGTTTGAAGGTGAGACCGCGCTAGAAAGAAGATGCAGGCCCTGGTGTAGAAGTACAGGGAGGGAGGGAAGGAGGGGTCCAAAGAGACGTGCATATGCGGGACTGAGGGGGGAATGAAAGAAATAATGGGTCTTAAAACAGAGGAGAGGGAGACAGATGGAGGACAATGGGATGGAGGGAGGGAAGGAACAGAAAGGGAGAAAAGTTGGACACAAGGATTGGTGTGGAGGGGGGATAGAGATACTGCATAGGAGGGTAGTTGGGAAGAGAAAGGGAGAGATGGTGGTCCCTGGGATGGTGGAGAAGGAGGGAGGGATGCTAAATGAAAAGGTAGCTGAGAAAAGGAAAGATGGTGGATCTGGGGATAGTGGGGTCCATCACTGCAGCTGCGGGGATGGAGACGAAAAAAAGGAAAGATGCCAGACTTCCAGGGAAGAGAAGGGAAATGAAAGGGGAGGACAGAGATGGAAGATGGATGGTTAACACAAAGAAAGAAGAAAATGACAAATGGGAAGAAGACCCTGGCAAGCAAGTTTTTAGATGACAACCAGAGCCTGAGACCAACATGATTTGATTAATGACCAGACAACAAAAGGTAGAAAAAATAATTTTATTCTCTGTTTTGTGATTACAATATGTCAGATTTGAAATGTATATCCTGCCAGAGTTGGTGTTAGACAGCAAGCGTGAACTAGGACCTAAAAGAGAGAGGACAAGTCTTTTTTATTTATTTTGTTTACATCATAAAGCCGGCTTGGGGTTGGAGAGGTTATAAAAGGGGACGAGCCAACGGCGCGTAGAGCGCCTTTGCGAAGGGCCTCAAGGAAGGGGTCCGAATAACCGCCAAGGTAAGGTTTTAACACATAACAAGTGGAGTACAACCACCAGGCACATACAACTAGCTATTTAACTTTTAGACTATCTTTTAAATTTTCTATCCAACTTTCAAACCAGGCAGACCTTTCTATCTAGCCAACAAGCAAGCAGACCTCTCTAACTAAGCAACAGCCAGACCTTACCAGTCACTCTATCCTTCAAACTTTCAAACTATTTAACAGGGCAGCCTTTTCTAGCCAACTAACAAACAGGCAGACTAAACTAACAATTAACTAACTAACTACCTCTATCCTTCCAACTTTTAAACTCTGACAGGCAGACTTTCATACTATCTAACAGGCAGACTTTTCTAGCTCACTAAGGATCAGGCAGACATAAGACTACTAAGACTAAGATTAAGGTACGCTAACCGATTTAGCGTGCGCTAAATGCACACCTTAATAAAAGGACCCCTAAGTATCTTAATAAAAAATTTGGCCCACAACTTAGCCTATGTTTTAGATTTCGGCCCCTTATGTGATTGAGTTTGACACTCCTGCCCAACACTGAAAAATGTAGATTTTATATTTTAGCATGAGGTGTGTTTTGGGGGATGGAGAGCTAATCTGCCCATGGGTTTTGGTGCACAACGACTGATTAGTGCAGATTGGAATTAGCACAGGGGCTTTTTCCGCCTACAAATAAGGAGCAGTTTGCAAGGGAGAGGAGAGAAGCCATTGCCAATAGGTGATTTTTGATTTTTACACTCCTGATGCAGCCCTTATAAGGTCGCGGGCTATTATTTATAGATTTATGATTTTATGTGGTGACCACTAAAATGAATAACCCCCCCCCCCCCCTTTTACAAAACTGTGAAAGCGGTTTTTAGCACAGGGCGGCTCAGGAACTCTGTGAGCATCGGGAGCAGCACCGAGCATTCGGTGCGCCAGCTGGCACTAAAAAATGCTTTTGCGGTATTGCAAAAAGGAGGGGGGGATGAGTTTGCCGTAAACATGGCAAGTTGCAGTAGTCATTAAAAGTTAATACCTCAAGAGTGGCTGTCAACTCTTTCCTGCTCATACGTGGGCCATTGCTTTTAGAAAAGCTCAGAAAAGGGATGATGATTTGTATAAAATTGCTCCCCCATTCACAGTCATTTTATAAGAATGAAAGCAGCCCTTGCCTTACCGCCATTCCCCACTCCCCAATTCATTTAAAATTTGAAGCCTGGACCATCCTCCATCCTCAACCCCATTTAACATTTGAAGATATCAGACCTATTCCTAGCCCAAATCCGTTTCAAATTAGAAAACCCTTGGACCCATCTTCTGCACCCCTTGTGGCTACTAGGTTCTGTTGCTAGTTGGTGGTTGAGAAAATGCAGGAGAGATCCTCAAAGGCTAACTCAGCAGCTCTGTTTATACAAGTGGAAGCCCTACATAGTAGCATAGTAAATGATGGCAGATAAAGACCTCAATGGTCCATCCAGTCTGCTCAAACATACAATCTCTATAATGATTTAATTTATATTGTTCTTTTTCTTAGATAGCGCTCTGCCCGGTATTGTGCATCTACCTGAGTCCCCATTGAAGCTCACTCCAGCTCATCCCAGCCCATCCACAACTGAATGGCCATATACGTGACACAGACTGTGCAAGTCTGCCCAGTACTGGCCTTAGATCTTCAATATATACCCCTAATGGTATGAAGGGGTGCTGAAAAGTTCTCACCCCAACCAAAAAGGGAATGATGTGGAGCCATGAAACTTAAAAGTGATTCCACATATTAACCTTAGTTCACCACACAACATATTGGTCCTGATTCTGCAAAGTGCGTCCCGATTTTAGGCAGCTGTAGGCGTCCTACAGCTGTCTAATCAGCCAATCGGGATACACATTTAAAAAAAAAAAATGCTCCCCCAGGCAGGCCGCCTATATTGAAGGCATTTCGATGAGTCATTTCGATGAGGCAGGCCTGCCGGCTGGACGGCAGCAAAGCCCGTCCGTCTGGCCAACAATTTAGAGGTTAGTTGGGGGGAGGTTAAGGGGGTAATCGGAGGGGTAGCTCAGGAGGGCATTAGCATAGGGGGTTCGGAGGGGGTGCGGCTTTCTGGCAGGAGGAGTTTGGCACCCTCCTGCCGGCGATCGGACAGGCGGCCGCTATACTTATCGCGGCAGGGCGATCCCTTGCCGTGATAAGTGTAGAGGCCGTGTCTACTTTAACCCAATTCTCTAAAAGGCGTCTGTAACATGGACACTGGTTACAGAATCGGGGTTAGTGTAGGCCCGATTCAGCATAGGACGCCCGTCCCGGACGTCCTATACAGAATCAGGGCTATTGTGTCTGAAGCTTCTGTAACCCTTCCCAAAAATACTCTGTCTGGTTCCTGAAATACTGCTCCGCTGCTTTAATCACCTCCAAATCACTCAAAAATTGTTGCCCTTTCAAACTCTTTTTAAGGTTTAGAAACAGAAAACAGTCAGATGGAGCAAGATCTAGTGAGTAGGGTTTATGGTCTATCCCAACTGAAATCCCAACTCTATCAAAACATCCATCATTTTGCCAGCCTTGTGAGCAGGTGCATTGTCTTGCAAAAAGAAAGCTTTCCTCTCCCTTTTTGTTTCAGTGCCTCCTTTAATTTGCACAGCAAGTTACAGTAGTATTCTGCATTTGACCCCCTTGGAAGATAGTCAGTCATTACAACACCTTCCTGATCCCAAAACACTGTGGCCATGACCTTTCCTGATGACTTTTGGGTCTTGAATTTCCTTGGGCTTGGAGAACCTAAGTGCTGCAATTGAATGGACTGTTATTTTGTCTCAGGATCATAGCGGCATAACCATGTTTTATCAGCAGTAACTAGTCATTCCAAAAGGATGGCACCAGCTCACTGAAAATGCTGCAAAACCAACTTGGAAGTGTCCACTTGATGTCATTTCTCATCAGCATTCAAACATTTGGGAAGTCACTTGGCTGACAGCTTCTGCATACCCAGCTGCTTGTGGATTATACTATTATTTCTAGAGCGCTACCAGACATACGCAGCGCTGTACAGAGTCCCTGCTCAAGTGAGTGAACAATCTGAACAGACAAGACAGACAAATAGGGGGGATGGTTAATCTGCTAGCTAGGGTGGTGAGCAGTGGGCAGAGAGGAGTATGGTTATGCATTGAAGGCTAAATCAAAAAGGTGGGTTTTCAGTCTGCTTTTAAACATTTCCTGGATATCTGTAGTGTCTCAGAAATTGTTTTAGCTGATATTCATTGATCTGCCAACATCAGGTCATGGGCATGGTCAACAATTTCAAGAGTTGACACTATTTCAAGAGTTGACAGACCTTGCTGTATCTTCGTTTACAAAATCTCCACGCTGAAAGTTTGTACACTACTTCTCCACCACGGAGCATGATAGGCCTTTGTCAGTCAACGTTTTCATCATACCTTCGTGGATTTTCTTTGGATCTTTGTGACAACTGGGAGTTCCACACTTGGAAATTCCACACTTTGCGTTGACATGATTCAATCAATGATCCGAAACAATGTCTAAGCATAGCAATATGATTCTGCAAATTGGCACTTTGCAAAAAAAAAATAGCACTCTTTTCAGCTACAGTGGCAAAATAATGCTCTGAATTTAGGAAGTTGGTTGGGCTGAGAACTTTTCAGCACCCCCTCGTAGTCTCATGAAAATAACACTGGGAGTCTGCATTCATCAAAGTGACCAGGGATCATTCCTGCACCCCATCACCCACCAGAGATATCCTAGAAGATATAGGTACAGTATGTGGAGGTGGGGTGGGGGCAGATTCAGACCCAGACTAGTCATCTGTACATGCCATTTAAACAAAGGAAGCCACCAGGGAAGAAGTGGCTCCATAGGTATAAGGTGGTTGGGATATGTCTTGTAATATTAAATGGATCAGGGATAGGGTGCTCTGGGAGGTGTCTTCAAATGTTAAATGGATCAAGGCTTATAGAAGGGACAGTTTGCTAGAATATGTTCAAAATGGATCAGGAATTATAGAGCAACTTATTCTGTCAAAGAAAGGGTTACTTCTTGTACAGGGCATGATTTACCATTTCAAAAGTAACAACTCTGAGCTGGGGCCCACTATCTTTGCCTTGCTGCAGCTGAGAACATGTTATTTTCCTGGCTGTAGCAGTGAAAAATAAACTTATTATTAGATTAAATAGATTGCAGTACAGAGGGTTAGTGAATCCTGCAGCAAAACTGCATGCAAAATGCTATCTTTTTGTGAGTTAGTAAATAGAGACCTAAGTCTAAACCCCGTCTGCACCCATCCACACGAGTTTCGTTGCTGTCCCTAATCCATTCCTGTAAGCTCTGCGTTAACCACACAAGCCTCAAACACTTATGATTTTAAAGTGTTTGAGGCTTGTGCAGATGAGGGCAGAGCTTAGGCACTGGTGGAATGAAGCATTATGACATCACAATCTGAGCTCTAGAATGTTGTTATTTATGATTTTAAAGTTTTTGAGGCTTGTGCAGATGAGGGCAGAGCTTAGGCATTGGTGGAATGAAGCATTATGACATCACAATCTGAGCTCTAGAATGTTGTTATTTATGATTTTAAAGTTTTTGAGGCTTGTGCAAATGAGGGCAGAACTTAGGCATTGGTGGAATGATGCATTATGACATCACAATCTGAGCTCTAGAATGTTGTTATTTATGATTTTAATGTGTTTAAGGCTTGTGCAGATGAGGGCGGAGCTTAGGCACTGGTGGAATGAAGCATTATGACATCACAATCTGAGCTCTAGAATGTTGTTATTTATGATTTTAAAGTGTTTGAGGCTTGTGCAGATGAGGGCAGAGCTTAGGCACTGGTGGAATGAAGCATTATGACATCACAATCTGAGCTCTAGAATGTTGTTATTTATGATTTTAAAGTGTTTGAGGCTTTTGTAGATGAGGGCAGAGCTTAGGCACTGGGGGAATGAAGCATTATGATATCACAATCTGAGCTCTAGAATGTTGTTATTTATGATTTTAAAGTGTTTGAGGCTTGTGCAGATGAGGGCAGAGCTTAGGCATTGGTGGAATGAAGCATTATGACATCACAATCTGAGCTCTAGAATGTTGTTATTTATGATTTTAAAGTGTTTGAGGCTTTTGTAGATGAGGGCAGAGCTTTGGCACTGGTAGAATGAAGCATTATGACATCACAATCTGAGCTCTAGAATGTTGTTATTTATGATTTTAAAGTGTTTGAGGTTTTTGTAGATGAGGGCAGAGCTTTGGCACTGGTAGAATGAAGCATTATGACATCACAATCTGAGCTCTATAATGTTGTTATTTATGATTTTAAAGTGTATGAGGCTTTTGTAGATGAGGGCAGAGCTTAGGCACTGGTGGAATGAAGCATTATGACATCACAATCTGAGCTCTAGAATGTTGTTATTTATGATTTTAAAGTGTTTGAGGCTTGTGCAGATGAGGGCAGAGCTGAGGCAATGGTGGAATGAAGCATTATGACATCACAATCTGAGCTCTAGAATGTTGTTATTTATGATTTTAAAGTGTTTGAGGCTTTTGTAGATGAGGGCAGAGCTTAGGCACTGGTGGAATGAAGCATTATGACATCACAATCTGAGCTCTAGAATGTTATTTATGATTTTAAAGTGTTTGAGGCTTTTGTAGATGAGGGCAGAGCTTTGGCACTGGTAGAATGAAGCATTATGACATCACAATCTGAGCTCTAGAATGTTGTTATTTATGATTTTAAAGTGTTTGAGGCTTGTGCAGATGAGGGCAGAGCTTAGGCACTGGTGGAATGAAGCATTATGACATCACAATCTGAGCTCTACAATGTTGTTATTTATAGTAACATAGTAACATAGTAGATGACGACAGATAAAGACCCGAATGGTCCATCCAGTCTGCCCAACCTGATTCAATTTAAATTTTTTTTTTTTTTTCTTTTTTATTTCTGGGCGAGAATCCAAAGCTTTACCCGGTACTGTGCTTGGGTTCCAACTGCCGAAATCTCTGTTAAGACTTACTCCAGCCCATCTACAACCTCCCAGCCATTGAAGCCCTCCCCTGCCCATCCTCCTCCAAACGGCCATACACAGACGCAGACCGTATGATTTTAAAGTGTTTGAGGCTTGTGCAGATGAGGGCAGAGCTTAGGCACTGCTGGAATGAAGCATTATGACATCACAATCTGAGCTCTAGAATGTTGTTATTTATGATTTTAATGTGTTTGAGGCTTGTGCAGATGAGGGCAGAGCTTAGGCACTGGTGGAATGAAGCATTATGACATCACAATCTGAGCTCTAGAATGTTGTTATTTATGATTTTAAAGTGTTTGAGGCTTGTGCAGATGAGGACAGAGTTTAGGCACTGGTGGAATGAAGCATTATGACATCACAATCTGAGCTCTAGAATGTTGTTATTTATGATTTTAAAGTGTTTGAGGCTTGTGCAGATGAGGGCAGAGATTAGGCATTGGTGGAATGATGCATTATGACATCACAATCTGAGCTCTAGAATGTTGTTATTTATGATTTTAAAGTGTTTGAGGCTTGTGCAAATGAGGGCAGAGCTTAGGCATTGGTGGAATGAAGCATTATGGCATCACAATCTGAGCTCTAGAATGTTGTTATTTATGATTTTAAAGTGTTTGAGGCTTGTGCAGATGAGGGCAGATCTTAGGCATTGGTGGAATGAAGAATTATGATATCACAATCTGAGCTCTAGAATGTTGTTATTTATGATTTTAAAGTAAATGAGGCTTGTGCAGATGAGGTCAGAGGTGAGGCAATGGTGGAATGAAGCATTATGACATCACAATCTGAGCTCTAGAATGTTGTTATTTATGATTTTAATGTGTTTGAGGCTTGTGCAGATGAGGGCAGAGCTTAGGCACTGGTGGAATGAAGCATTATGACATCACAATCTGAGCTCTAGAATGTTGTTATTTATGATTTTAAAGTGTTTGAGGCTTGTGCAGATGAGGACAGAGTTTAGGCACTGGTGGAATGAAGCATTATGACATCACAATCTGAGCTCTAGAATGTTGTTATTTATGATTTTAAAGTGTTTGAGGCTTGTGCAGATGAGGGCAGAGCTTAGGCATTGGTGGAATGAAGCATTATGACATCACAATCTGAGCTCTAGAATGTTGTTATTTATGATTTTAAAGTGTTTGAGGCTTTTGTAGATGAGGGCAGAGCTTAGGCACTGGTGGAATGAAGCATTATGACATCACAATCTGAGCTCTAAATGTTGTTATTTATGATTTTAAAGTGTTTGAGGCTTGTGCAGATGAGGGCAGAGCTGAGGCAATGGTGGAATGAAGCATTATTACATCACAATCTGAGCTCTAGAATGTTGTTATTTATGATTTTAAAGTGTTTGAGGCTTGTGCAGATGAGGGCAGAGCTTAGGCATTGGTGGAATGATGCATTATGACATCACAATCTGAGCTCTAGAATGTTGTTATTTATGATTTTAAAGTGTTTGAGACTTATGCAGATGAGGGCAGAGCTTAGGCACTGGTGGAATGAAGCATTATGACATCACAATCTGAGCTCTAGAATGTTGTTATTTATGATTTTAAAGTGTTTGAGGCTTGTGCAGATGAGGGCAGAGCTTAGGCACTGGTGGAATGAAGCATTATGACATCACAATCTGAGCTCTAGAATGTTGTTATTTATGATTTTAAAAGTGTTTGAGGCTTTTGTAGATGAGGGCAGAGCTTAGGCACTGGTGGAATGAAGCATTATGATATCACAATCTGAGCTCTAGAATGTTGTTATTTATGATTTTAAAGTGTTTGAGGCTTTTGTAGATGAGGGCAGAGCTTTGGCACTGGTAGAATGAAGCATTATGACATCACAATCTGAGCTCTAGAATGTTGTTATTTATGATTTTAAAGTGTTTGAGGCTTGTGCAGATGAGGGCAGAGCTTAGGCACTTGTGGAATGAAGCATTATGACATCACAATCTGAGCTCTACAATGCTGTTATTTATGATTTTAAAGTGTTTGAGACTTATGCAGATGAGGGCAGAGCATGCAGGAACAGGGCAGGGGTAGGAAAAGAACTCGCTGTGACTGGATGGGAAAATGAGTTCCTGTGGGGATGGGGAAAAATTTGTCCCCGTGCCATTCTCTAACCTGAGGTAAAAGAGAGTGGTGACTTGCAAAGTATTTCTGGCTGGGTCTCTTTAACAACTGGCCTACTGCTCGGGTAACCAATGGTTTATGCATGTGTATTGTGAGTAGAAAAGGCAAAACAGAATGATAGACTGTGTGAAAAGCCTAATTGTGACTCTATTTTGATTAAAAGCAATCCCATTATATCCTAAGTGGTTTACATTCAGGTACTTTGTCATATTTCCCTATCTGTCCTAGTGGTCTCAAGCTCTATATAGTGTACCTGGGGCAATGAGGAGATTAGGTGACTTATCCAGGGTTACAAGGAGCAGCAAGTGATTTGAACCCACAACCTCAGGGTGCTGATGCTGTAGCTCTCTAACCACTGTGCCACACACTCCTCCACTGTTCTGAAATACAACAACAACAATAAAAAAAATCAATACAGAAGCAAGCATTTTCACCATAATCAGCAGTGGTTGACAGCTCTAGTCAAAAAATGTGCACCTCTGGCTTGAATGCTGAAAGCTTAGAACCTTCTCCTAGGGCCAGGGAACTCCGGTCCTCGAGAGCCACATTCCAGTCAGGTTTTCAGGATTTCCCCAATGAATATGCACTGAAAGCAGTGCATGCAAATAGATCTCATGCCTATTCCTTGAAGAAATCCTGAAAACTCGACTGGACTACGGCTCTCGAGTTCCCTAACCCTGTCCTAGGCAAGTGCTGATTTAATGGGTAAGGAAGAAACCCCATCAAAAACACTAGCCACATACTGGAACAACATTTAAAGAACGTTTCAAAGAATTCAGGGTAATAACTTATTTATTATACACCCTATTTATTAAGAACATTTTTATTCACGTGTTTGATACGATTGATACATGTACAATATATTTAAAGTATTCAATAACATTAGCACCAGCATATACAGAATTTATAAAATCCTCTATTACACTAACAGCATATGGGTATCATCTACATTTTATGCGAACAGACTGAAAACTCATAACAGCAGAGCTTTGACCATTTGTAGTCGGGCAAACTGATAACACAGATAAATTGATCGATTCATAAATGAATCGGTGAAATAAAGGAACTGCATTTTCCAGCGGCAAGACAACGGATTTAGGAAAATTCTTCAGGGGGGGGGGGGAACTATGGGCCTCATCACACGAAGCACTGAAGTGGTTGCTTGGATCCCCTTTCCCCTTTTGTACGAATTACACTTTTTCACACCTAGACACATGTCCTTTTTTCTCCCCTCGCTTCCAGGCTTCAGGTGGCGACCAATTAACAGCCCGCTGATGAGGTGCGAGACTCGTCCCTGCACTTCAGCACCGCCTGCACGTGACCCTGCCTCTCACTTCAGACCTGCTGCCCGCTCGCTAGCGGCCTTCACTTTTCACCTCTGGGCTCCAGCCAGGGGCTGCAGGCGGCAGATGCAGCTGGGACTTGAGAGCTGGGATCGCACTAATCCCCTACTTTTTTCACACGGCTCTAATCCCATTAGCACACCTGAAATAATAGCCTGGGTGACGAATGCCCTCTTGTTCCAGCAGCGGTGCTTGCTTAGACTGTGCTAAGTGAGGATTGCTAATACTTTGGGGTGCTTTTTTTTTTTTTTTTTTCCAGAGATGAGAAAAGCCGAAAAGTCTTCCAACAAACTGTGCGCACCCACCTCCAAACAGCTCCTTGAAGAACGTGGGAAATGAGTTCAAAGGGAGAGATGTTCAAGACATGGGTAACTGCCCCAACAGTTCACATGCTTGTCTTGACTATAACATTCCTATGTTATGTTATTATTTTTTTTTTTTTAATACACTGCAGTCAATTTCCCCTTGCCACCCCTATTTATATGTATTAAATGGAGGGGTAGAGAGATATGCTTTCTATTAGAGCAGGGGTGTCCGACCTTTTGGCTTCCCTGGGCCGCATTAGCTGAAAAAAATGTTTCTGGGGGCCGCGCAAACGCTGCAGCAAGACGGAGGAGGGAGCCGGCAAGACGGTAAACACCCGGGAACAGCAGAGGAAAACACTGCATTGCCCTCGACCGGGGCCACACAAAATACTTCATGGGGCCGCATGCGGCCCTCGGGCCGCAGGTTGGACACCCCTGTATTAGAGGTTTTCCTCATATAGGTTCTGCACATTTTTCATCATGGACGTAAAGCAGAAAACCTGCAAATGAAGTCATGGCTACCGCCTCAGAGACTTGATTGCAGGATTTCTGGGCTCTTGCAAAGCACTGCTTGCCATCCACTTCCTAGACGACACTTAAGCCAAATTATTTTGTGAAGGGTTACGTGAAAAATCGGGCGGCTGCTTCCGAAGGAGGCTGCAGGGTCTTTTAAAGAAGGACGCAGGCCAGTAGAGGGACCACAAGCCCCTGCTTGGACCCCACGACCCAGTCTCATTCAATTACTGCTCCGGTTCACCAACTCTGAGCAGCGTAAACCAGGAAAAAGGCAGTTGGAGGGAACTTTCAGATCAATATGAAGGACCTGCTTGCTGCTCCTGATTGGGTCTCCCCCACCACCCCAAAATAGGCTAACAGTGAGGAAGGGGGAGGGGGCAGAAGAAAGCGGGCATAATACAGGTGCAATGAGGATGCTTGAGCGATCTCCTCCGCCCCCTCCTCATATTGAGCAAGATCCTTTAACTTATCTGAGGGGGGGGGGTGAGTTTTTAGCACCCTCAACCCCTTTCCCCCGATTCTTTTGAAATGTGGCTTCCTGTAACTCTCACCACATTCCGGGACTTGCAAAGCTCCAAAAGGTGCTGTTTGGAGTCTGAAACAGTTGTCAGGCTTGTGCATCATTTGTTCTCTCCAAAAGCTTTTCAGCTCCACACCTCAAAAAGTTATAAAACAGGATGGTTGAATGCCAGAAAGATGACAAGGTGTTTTGTTTTGTTTTTTTCTTTCGTCAAATTAGTTGTAAGTGTAACAGAATGAAGAAGGATAGGGGAAGACATCTTTTTGGAATGCTAATTCAGTCAGGCCTCAGCACAAAGGTAGTTTACTTAAGCAAGGAAATCAGTTTTTTCTTCCCTAAAAATGTATTATCAAATGTTTTCCTAATAATTTAATATAGCCCTTCCCCCCAATTAGATATCCATGAAAAGTGGTTTCCTAAAGCACCTTTTGTACAGCTATACATAAAACAGTAAATATATCTAAATCGCTCTGCACTTAATCAACATAATCCCAAATGCTTCATACATGCTATTTTATTTACATATATGAGACATTCAGTCTCCTCGTAATGTAAAACCACGTGCACTGCATTTCAGATAGGACGGTTTATCAAATATAGTATTTCTATTACAGTGGTCTCAAACTCGCGGCCCGGGGAGCCACATGTGGCCCGCCAGGTCCTATTTAGAGGCCCTCGGTATGTTTACCATAATCACAAAAGTAAAATAAAACCGTTTCTTGATCATATGTCTCTTTAGCTATAAATGACAATATTATTATTAAGACTTAGCCAAAAGGAAAGATTTATAAACTATAAAGAGTTTTACTAAATGCAAAATTGTCATTTCTTTAATAAGACATTAACTATTTTTTTTCTGAGGCCCTCCAAGTACCTACAAATCCAAAATGTGGCCCTGCGAAGGGTTTGGGTTTGAGACCACTGGTCTATTATATTGTTCTCTCAGTGGATTTAGTAGGAACAAGCATGGGTGGCCTTGAAGTTTTGTGTGTGTGTTTCTAAACTGCAAACTAGGGAATTGATAGTCAAATAGGACTACCTGAGTTGTAATGTTTGATCAGATTCCGCTCACTTTTTGGATTTAAGTTGTGCGATATATTTGTGTTTTACAGTACATCAAACATGCTCTGATTAGCAAACGCCCGGCGTTTGGGACAAATTAAAGCCAAATGTTATTCTAATAGTC
The DNA here is from genome assembly GCF_902459505.1 of Geotrypetes seraphini. Lineage (NCBI taxonomy): Eukaryota > Metazoa > Chordata > Amphibia > Gymnophiona > Dermophiidae > Geotrypetes > Geotrypetes seraphini. The sequence continues at coordinate 303,848,929 of NC_047086.1, read as the reverse complement.
AAACATTTGAGGCAATATATTTGTTAGGAAATTCTTCTGCTATAAAGAATGAATACAGAGACCAGTATTTTTCGATACAGTGATGTCTTTCTTTTATTTTCCACATGTTTACATTTGTAGCTATTTCCAGTAATGGGAGAAAACCACGTCCATTAAAATAAGTTATAGGTAGATTTCATAAGTACCATTGGCACCAGTCAAGAATATACACAACATTAAATTTTTGAAACAGTCAAAGATAAATCAACTAATCTAAAAAGAAATGATTCTTATATTTCCCTAATTCCATACACTAGTAAGGAAGAATGTGATTTTTTTAAATGAAAACTATTAGATGTTTGATGATATCTGTCTATACTTGTATTCAGAAGGCATATTCTCATGAGATTATCACTTGCCGTCTTCAAAATGTCTGTTTAAAGTAATTAAGGATGCTTCATTATGTAGAGTAATAAATATTCTAAAACTGACTCGTTCTATTTTCTATAGCCCCAAACGTAAACAAATAACACTTCATGCTGAGCTGAGAGACTTCCATTCAATTATTTTGGATCTTAGTCATAAGGGTTTGCAACGGGGGTTTTCAACTATTAGCAACTCTCCCTATGCATACGAGCTGTAAACTGTTAAAGGAACAACTAAAATCATGCATATTTCAAAAATAACATTTTGAAGATAATATTAAATGCATCTCACTGCCTGTGAATGTTACAGTTTATACACTTTTATGTTTTCACAATCCAGTAAAATCAACCTATTCATTAACCAAAATTGTTTATTAGGCATATCGTATTTACTTTGAATACATTTTAAAATGTTCACTGGTTTGTATAGTGTATGCATTTTTTTTTTAAGTTGATTAATAAATATTCTGAAACTGGAAAATGTTTGAGGGATTTAAAACCACTACCAACAAAAAGTGGCTTCGTCGACTTAAATTTATATAGGTGATTTTATCTAATTACTTAAGTTCACAGTCAAATTAGCAAATAGAAGTACTCCTAGATTGGTTTGGTGAGGAACTGTCTTCCTGCATAGAATTTTTCTTTCTTAAATGCTTTTTTTTTTTTTTTGCATCTAAACTGGAATAAACACAATGCCTTGCAGAGGGGGAAAAAAAATCCAACTGAGTGGTAAGAGGTTGTGTTTGAATATTAGATTCTATACAATTGGACATTTAGGGCTCCTTTACCAAGGTGTGCTAGCGTTTTTAGCGCACGCAGGATATTACTGCACGCTAGAACTAACACCAGCTCAATGCCGGCATTAAGGTCTAGTGCTCACGGCAATTCAGCGCATGCTATTTCGCATGTTAATGTCCTAACGCACCTTAGTAAAAGGAGCCCTTAATACAGGAAGAATAATTTTTTTAGAAACCCAAATGACATTTTCATATCCTGTAAAAATTATTTTAAGCCTTATAATTCGTAAGCTACCTTCATGTTATACTCTTTATTTTGACTCTACCTACCATAAAAAAGCTGCACTTTTTGATCGTACTTTTTCTTTTTTTCCCCCCTTTTCTTTTTATCTGGAGTATTTATGGCTGCAGTTTCTTCAAAGCCCGGTAGACGGCAGGAAAGATCAAGTATTAGAATGCAAAGCACTCGGAGTGTTACATCAGTTTACCTAAAGTTCAGAATGCACTTCAAAGTAATCCTAGAATGCATATCCACACACAAAACAAAAGTTATAGTAAAGAAACATTCTTAAATGTAAAAATAGTAATAATAGTTTACTGTTATCAACAGAAGCTACCCGCAAATCTATACGTATTTCAGACTGTGCACTGTAAAATGCTCCACTGTGATCTATATGTATCCAAATACGTCAGTAAAGGTTAAAAGTTTGAAGGGTGTGTCTAGAATAATATACAATGTGTGTAGCGTGTGCTTTTAAAAAGTATTTAGAAATGCAGACTAGTTTTGTGCAACTTAAAGTAATTTCATAATCTCACCACGTTCCTTAGTTTGACTGTGTTTACTTGTATCTACTTTATAGGAAAGAGTTTCTCTCTCATACTTGTCAGAGCTTTTGCTTTTTAAGTTGAATAAGTGAAAAAGCCGTGTAAGCGTGGTTTAGAGTTTGGCTAACACGACATATAGTTCTCATTTCATAAAGGTTTTATTTAATTTTTATTTTATTTTATTTTGATACTACACTTGTCAGGTTCTCAATCCTTTTATATAACCCTTCACAAATATGGAAATAGGGAGGTCGAGAGGGGGGGATACTTAACGCCAAAGATTAACTCGTGTGTTCAGTTAAACTGAATTAAAAAGTTGATAGCAGGGCTGTGAGGGCAACCAAAGCTTTTATTGTGACTATTTTACCGAGTGTATGATCTAATTCCGAAAAGTCTGTTCTTAACTTCTGAAAACATCAGAATTGGTAATTATGTTTAAAAACAATAAAGTTTATTTTCCCCAAGAGACACAAATTTGCATAGAAACGCCTATGAAAGCGTTTCTTTCCTCTTAACAACTCGTATTTGTAACATTGGTATTCTTCATCAAGATTGTTTACTGAATACAGTGACTTAACTATTTTGTCTGTGACTGCTGGAGAGCCCAAGCTGACCTCTGGTTGACTCCTGAACTGGACCAGGCGTTCTTTGTTTCCTGAAGCAGAATCCAATAAACAAATCCTCCATCTCAATACACCACAGTACTATATGCCTATGGGTGCTAATCCTCTCAGTTCACATCTTTTTGTAGTATGCTTTTGTTCTTTAAGTTTATTTTACCTTTGTTAACAATTATGCATGAGTTTCATCTGTTGGGTACCTTCCTAACAGTTCTCATTCTTATCTGTTACATTCTTTTATTATCTCCATAAAGTTTATGTTATCAATATTTTCTTCTTCAGCTTTAGATATGCTATGATTTTTTTTTTAAAAATCTATTTTGTTCAGATATTTTCCCATCCCCTATACTTAATATAGTGAACATGAATAACAATCTGACACTATAGGAATATATATTTTTTAACGCAGCATGAATATAGGTTTACAGTTTAGTGAAAACAACTATTGAATTTACTGAGTATCAGACTTTTATTTATTATATTAAGAAACTAATAAATACAAAAACTAATGCTGAAACACCCTGCGTTTGGAAATATTATGAAAGGAATTGTAGATTCCTATCACAGTTTTGCAATGGCACTTCGAATTGATCAGAACAGCCTTCACCTGAAGGGTCACCAAGCAAACTTCAGGGGAAAGGGGTACACCAGTTATCAACGCTAAACTGTATAGGAAAATAGCTCAAAGCTTGTGTTATGGCATGTGAAGAGGCACTGGGGCTCCAGATGTAGCAGTGAGGCTGCGTATTAATTTTAGGTGGATTGTGCCTGTTTACTATGGGGTTTTTTTTTTTTAAATATATAACTGAAATAGAAAATAGGATCTCAACAAAGAAAGAGGCACCAAATCCGAAATTTTGACAAACGTCTGCCTTCTCTCTCTTTAAAAAAAAAAAAAAAAAGAGGGGAATATCAGTTTGCAATGAATGAATCTTCAGAGCCACAAATCAGGTTATAAGTACTATTGGTAGTTTAGTGAGATAGTGGAGAAATTGTCTGTGTACTTTCCCCCCTTAACAAATGATTAATTAATGCAAGCTAGTCTTTTTATGGTCTGTATACTATATACTGCAATAGCTAAAGACACCAGTGAAAGTTCTCTCAGCAAGCCCCCAAGTAAAGCTGTTTGCTAACTGTAAAATCCTTATCCAGAATGAGGTTTGGGTAAACAATTTGCACCACTATAATTACATTGAAAAGAGCTGTAATCGTTTGATGGTTCTGAATCAAACGATACATGGGCCTAACAATTACATGGGGGAAAAAAAATGCAGTATCAATATATACAGCATATAATCTTTTATTGAGAATAACAGAGATTGCCTGTTAAGGCAAATGTATAGAGATACAGAAATACAATATAAGCGTCTCCAGTCTTCTCCGGGAATTGAAGAGCGGATTTTTAAGGTGCAAGAAAGTCTCTTACCTGCCCTGCATTTTATCTGAAATGAAAAGCTGAGCCAGTATCAACTCCTGTTACATACAGGGGTTCAGAATCGTCTGCGGCTCCACGATGGTCCAAATTGAACCTTATTACGTCTTTTCCCCATCTTCGTGAAAACTCCGAATTTCAGTCAACAGAAGGGCACTTCACAGCAATTGCTCTGCTGCATCGGAATAATCTCCACCCAACTCTTAGAAATTGTTGAACCTGCTGTGTGTTTGGTACTTTTATTTCCAGCTGCAAAACTGATGTGATCGGTGACATCTTAAGGCAAATGTACAAGCATCGAAGCAGACATATTAGAGATGTCAGAGTAAGCTTTATTTATATCATATGTTAACTTTCTCACAAGATTTTTCAGCCCTCAAAGTCCTTAGTTTTGGAGGTGCATTTTTTTTTTCATGATACCAAGAGAAAACATTAAAAGGATGGGTGTCTGGATTGACTTACTATTTGGGAAGATCGACATTTTGGTGTGAGCTATAAACCTTTCCCGACTACTGCTTTGTCTGAATTGCTCAATGGGGGCAAATGTAATAATAAATGTTAATGACCATGATAATTGTAAAAACTCTAATGCACTATAATAGCCACAGGAAAAATTGCAAAACTAGCATTTCATGAGGAAACAGAAGACTTCTTTTAAAAACAGCATGAACTCGTGTTTAATACTTTGTGCAACAAGCCCGCGTGTTTCACTGGTCTCACATCCCAAATGCTGCGTGCAAACTTTGGCTACTAAGCTTGTCCTTCTAAACGGAATCGCACACGTAAAAACCAAAGGTTAGTGCCGGGGGGGGGGGGGGGGGGGAGAGGGGGGTAAAATGTCTGACCATCATCAAGATGCACAGCAGAAATATAATTTAAAAGGATCAGGGGACGGGCTGGAAGCTACACTACTTTACTTTTGAAGGAAAGCCTGTGATCAGCCTTTAAACAGTTCTCTGCCTATCACCCACTATCCCGCCCCAAGTTAAAGCAAAGACAAAACTTGAGTTTGCAGCGATCCTCAACTTGCAAACAAAGCACCGAGCACGGAGCAGAGATCACGCGTTCTCACGCCTTGTTAAATACACAGCATTTAACAAGAACATTTTTCTTTTTGTTCTTTATGGGTTGTGTGGGCCTCTTTCCCTCCGGAGTAGTGTTTGTGTTTGGTTTCTCGCCGCCGCTTCTGCTATGGTTACAGAGGAAGCCAAAGCGGTCTCTGCCGGGGGAGGGGGGGGGTGGGGAGGGAGAAAGGTTCAGCCTTCTTTCGCTTGGCACTCCCTGCTCCAGATCGAAGTGCCCTGCTCATCGATTATTTGAGAATTGATTTCTCACTCCACCAATGTAAGGGAGGCTTTCGGAGCCAACAATCTGATTGGAGCCGGGCTCTTCTACTGCTGCCTACAGAAATTTGGACTGGTCCATTCTTTCACAGTGCAGAGGGGGGTTGATCCTTGTTGCACTTCACCTCTGTAAAAACTAGCTCCGAAATACCAGAGACGTCCAGAACTGCACGCAGCTTTCAGCTGTTACTCATCAACGTCTTTTCCGCCGCTATAAAAACACATCAACTAGTCCTCTCCCTCTCTTCCACCCCCCCCTCCCTCCGAACCTCATCAATCTGGCGACTAATCAATATTGCTGCCTTTTCAGCGATTTTCTTTTTAGTTTGCGTGGTACAGTGTTATAATAAGTTTGTACAGTGAAAAAGTGCCGAAGTGATTTAATAAAAAAAAAAAAAGAACTTCGCTAAAGAACTGATATACAGTGCGTAAATATTGCTGGTAAAAGATTATTCTAAGCGTCATGCTGAAATCAGTTGACACGTTTCCAAGCACACTGATACTTATGGTTAATATGCATATATTCATGCATTAAAACTGCAATGCCTTACCCTATTTCATCTGATTCCAAGGTGTTTCTTTTAGTTTGTAACTTTAAATGGAACACACAGATATATTAGCGACACATTCCTGATTTTCCTGAGAGCTTCCATGCCCAGGATCTCGGCAAAATGTTAAAACCTTCCCAGCTAACAAAGCAAACGGAACGATTTGCACGATAAAGAAATGTTGCTTGCACTCCGGCATGGCGATATCATGCTCTTCCAACAGTAAATACTATGAACTGACACGAGTGGGCAGCCTTTATCGCATTTCTCCCTAGTAATTGTGTCAGTCATACATTTGCATGCTAGTTTCCAACAAATGCTGAAAGTGTATATGTGTTTTCCATCTGATGGCTTCCTTAGCTCTCTCGCAGTGCTCGTGCTTCTCCCCCCCTTCGCCAGGAGCCACTTGCTACAGCCCAGTGCATTGTGTAAGACGCGACCTGTTATGGCCACCACTACTTCCGGGTTCCAGCATTCTGGTCCAAATCCACATCTCCGCCTGTGCAACACACACTTTCCACACGCACGGAGACTGGAAGCAAGCAGCATCGATCGTGGCTCCTTTAAGGCAAACTAAGACAGACATTTTTGAACCCTCCTCCTCCAAATCTCCAGTACAGCAGTGGCAAAGGGGGAAAAAATTGCAAGCAAACTGCTTTAAAAATTAGGACTGCTGGAGGAAAGCGAGCGCTAGATCCTTCTGCATGTTGAATGTGAACATTTGAGGCGTTTTGACCAGTGGAAGCACACAGCGGATCATCATTCATTCACCACCTTGACAACCTCGTCTTTGATTGACAGTTGGAGTGGCAAAAAGCCATGAGACTTGATAGTTTGGTTTGAGGGGCACTTTTTAACTGATTTGGGGGGAAGGAGATTGCTTTCTCCCTGTTGCTGTCCTGGAAAAGAGAGTTGTTGGTTTGTTTGTTTGTTTTTGTTTTTTTTTTTTACATTAATGCTGAATTATTTTTTATTTTTTTCTCTAATCTCAACAAAGCTGAAGATTTGAGGGTTTGCTCACGTTATTTGGAAAACTTTAAGGGATTTTTTTTTTATTTTTGGGGGAGTTTGCTTGTTTGGTTCTTTTCACACTGGCCTAAAAGCGGATATATTAGAAGCTGAAGTAGGAAGGGAGAGAGGCAGGCCGATGGCGCAAAGGGTATGTATTAAAAAAACCCCAAACAAACCCTAGAAACAAATATAATGTAATATTTGGAGCGTGACTGACAGAGACACCGAGAAAAGTCTCCCCCCCCCCCCCCCCCCAATATCCCTGTTTGACCGAGTCTTTTAAATAGGGCTTCTTTAGTGACGGGTTTGCTAGATTTCTTTGCAAAAAGAAAACAAATTTAATTAATAAAGATATGAATGGGCATTAAGTGCTTTATAACTGAAAAAGAAACTAATTAATTCCATTACTGGATTGCCAACATAATTAGTGAAGGACTGATTATATATATATATATTTAATCTTGTGTCCAGACGAGCAATATTGCTTAAAATATGAGCATTTTTAAGATAATGATCATATGCCTTTTTTATTTACTCTGGCACAAGACATCAGTATTACAGCAGGCATAACTTTTTTTTTTTTTTTTATAATCTAATTAAACTTTTAAGCTTTTCTTCACCGAACACTGGTTAAACTTAAATTTGAACTTTCACTTTGATTATATAAATTTAAGTTTTCTTTAAAATACCTTACAGCTCTGCTTGGTTCAGTAAGTGCTCTATAAATCATATTTATGTGAAATAAGGTGAGAATTAACTTCAGCATAACTCACTGAGTGCTAAAAACAAAGCAGAGTATATTAGAAGCTGCAGGGAGTAATTTTTGTATATAATTTGTAATAGAAAGTTAGCTGCTGACACTTTTTCCATTACACTTTCCCGTCAAGCAAGTGTCACTGCTCTTCCAAACTATCTTGCTTTTTATGTGCTAGAAACAATAAGCTGTTCTTGAAAAGCAAGACTGCTTTTGACATGGAGAATACTTGAGAGATAAAAACCCAGAACATTTTAGCATGCATGTGCATGGGTTCCAACATTGAAAAAAAAAGTTAGAGGTGGTATTATTTTTTTTCCTACTAATCTTTCATGCTTAGTGTTTTTGCACAGCTGACTTTATCAATAAAGTGACCAGACTAGGAAAAATAAACTGCTTCAATTCTAGTTACAGATTGAAAACTCTGATTGAATTACTAATTGTTATAGTTAGAAGGATAGCTGGGGGTTTTTTTGTATCTATTTACGAAACTACGAACTAAAAGTGTTTTAAATACATAAAATAAATATGTATATAGGCATGTGTCGAAGGCAGAAACATTAAGAACAAGCCCCTCAATATGCACAAAGCAACATATGTTTAAAATTCGTAGGCATGCTTCTTTAAATGTTGACACAGAAGCATATTTTACAAGGTACATTTTCAGTGGCATCCTTTGAGGGTCCAGTTTCAGCCACTTTTCTCAATTGTCACAGTTCTCTGCCTTTTACTTCCTTCTCGCAATGAGGTGTTTTTTAAAGCCTGCACACGCTCCCTTAGAGAGATGGCTGGACTGGGAACTCTTTTCGCCCGCATATTTCACGGTGTAGGTGCCATAGTTGTTCAACTTCCACCAAAACACCAACCCGTCCGTCCAGTAGGTAAATAACAAATTGAGCTTTTCCCTTACAGTTCCCCCGTGTATCCTTCTCCTGTGACTTGCTTACTTCCTGACCATGTTTTTCTCCTGTCTGTCATGCAGTACGACGATTTACCCCATTACGGTGGGATGGATGGAGTAGGCATCCCCACCGCTATGTATGGGGATCCTCATGCGGCTAGGTCCATGCAGCCGGTCCACCATCTGAATCACGGTCCTCCGCTGCATTCTCATCAATACCCGCACACGGCCCACACCAACGCCATGCCCCCCAGCATGGGTTCATCTGTCAATGACGCTCTAAAGAGAGATAAAGATTCCATTTATGGGTAGGTACAGCTGGCATAAAGTTTATTAGTAAAGATGGGCTTGTTCTGACGGAGTGTACCTCAATTTCTACTTAGGTAAATAGTGTCATGTACAGTGAGTGATTTGGGGGGGGGGGTTATATGCAAAATCGCAGCTTTGTTTTCGCCAGACGCTGGCCAGTATATCTGGCGTGCTTTAAAATACACGATCAAGTTAACTTTCAGAAGGGTTGGTGGTGTTCAAGTGTCAAAAGTTTGTGTTAAATGTTTTAGTGCGTTTTTTTTAATGTGCCTACACTTCCGAAGAGAGCAGTGATGGGCTATAGGAAAAACGGCCTCAGTTCTTCATGACTTTTGAGCCATTTGGTGTCTGCTTCTGCGGATACGAGACTGTATGAGCTTAGAAATGAGATAAGTCCAAGGAAAGTATTTTCATAAGATTCTGAGGCTATAAATTTTGCAGTAGTTTAATAGATAGACCTATGAACACTTTTGGTTCTAATTAGCACTCTAGGAATTGATTACCCAAAATAATATGGAAAACTTTAAGTTTGCATGTTGTTGAACGGTTCTTGAAGGGTAATTTGGGGATTAAACTTGAGTAGCAGTTTTAGGCCTTGTCAGTGAGAACTACATATTTTCAGAGTGTTTTACTCTTGAAGCTAATAAAAACAAGAACCGGTCTAAAAAATTTTTTTTTTAAATCTTCCTTGCCTGTTTTCCCTAGTTCTTCTCGGGTTTTTTTTTTTTTGTTACATATTAATTATTGTGATATGTCATATTTGTAATGTGTCTTAAAACCTAGTGCTCTTTCGCAAAACATTAGTTTTGAGAAGATATAATCGCAGTCAAAATTACCCAGAGTTTAGTTTGAAGAAGGCAAATTTTTTTTTGGGGGGGAGGGGAGGGGACGGGGCTGGGGTTGGCGATGAACTAGACGATTTGCTTTCAGTTTAAAAAAAAAAAAAAGTTGCCTGATACACCTTATGTGGCGCTTTGCAAACTTACAGGGCAATTTGATCTGAACACAATGTATATAGTTCTGATTAGTATCCAGAACTAACGGAGAACAAATATACCTATTAAAAATACTTTTATTCTGGAAATTATAAAAACAAAGCTAACCCCGTGTATGAAGTTTGGGCAAAAGGCCCCTGGGTCACTATGGTGTGATAGGTCTGCCAGTGAGTTAATTGCTTTGGTCAGTTGCAACAGATTTTTAATGCACTATAAAATTGCCAATTCATTTGAATTTTATATATAACAATCAAGAGAGTCAAGATAATCCGATTTTGGAAAATACTAAACTTTTGGCAAAAAAAAAAAAAGCCCAGTTGATTCAAGATGGCTGCTGAAGCACTTCGGAGCTACATTATTAATGCTCCCCTTTCACCAAGAAGTAGAAATAGTTCGCAGCTCTGCATTCCTTCAGCCAGTGCCTTGGACGTCACCCCTACAGTAGAAATAGCCCAGGGAAGAAGCCAAAAATAAAGGATGTGTCCTTTTTTTCTCTCTCTCTAGCTGGTTGTTTACTTTGGAGTGTGCTAGCGAGCTGTATCTAACATTGTTTTCTTGTTTGTGACTGTTGTGTTTTCTTGCAGACACCCACTGTTCCCTCTCTTAGCACTGATTTTTGAGAAATGTGAATTAGCTACTTGTACACCCCGGGAGCCCGGGGTAGCGGGCGGTGATGTCTGCTCCTCTGAGTCTTTCAATGAAGACATAGCAGTGTTCGCCAAACAGGTCAGCCAAATGAAAGAAATGTAGGCGAGCAGAAAACAATGTATTGACAAATGTCAAAGAATCGTATTTTTAAGAAATCTTTAAAACATGCAGAGGGTTAAATTACATAGGTGCCTAATATGTAGGATCCTTGGGTAACAGACAAACGTCTAGCTCTACTTATACGACTATAGATAGGTAGATGTAATAGTTAAGATTTGACGGCATTTTCAGCTTCAGGGCAGTGTTCACATAACATATGAAATATTACTGTGCTAGCTTTCCAGATAAGGTTACCTGAGGACCCATCAGTGTAATGAAACAAGAAATAGAATGCTTTCCTAACTCCCACTTTCAAATTTTTTTTTTTTCGCCTTAGATTCGAGCGGAAAAACCTCTATTTTCTTCGAATCCCGAACTGGATAACTTGGTAAGAGTTAACAGAAATCCCTACCTTCTGTATTTGTTGAAAACTTGGCAGCATATTCTGTATAGAATTTTTTTTTTTTCTATAGCTCTTAAAATTACAGTGTGGCAGTTTATTGTGAGGAAAGCCACAGAATATACACAGGATATACACAGATATACACAGAATATACACGGATATACACAGAATCTTTTTGGAAAAGGTGTTTTTGGTTGTTTTTTTTTTTTTTTGGGGGGGGGCTGTTTTAAGACTTGTCTGCACTGCTATAAGCAGCGCCTGATTTTATTTAAAGAGTTGTGAACATTTGGAGAAGTGTGATAGATTTCACCTCTCTATCCCTTACATTATTTTAGGTTGAGCATAATTGAAGAATAGGAAAAAAAAAATCACAGATATTGATTTAACAACAGTTTCCCGATGTTCCATAATATTACACAAGAGCTGTTTTTCATGTGTAGCCAGCTTCCGGATGATTGGCAATGTTTGTGATGCTGTGTAATTAAGTTCTTTCGCCGGGTATATTTCCTTTTTTTTGTTTATTTATTGCTAAATTAATAGGAATTAAACCACATTTTTCTTTACTATTTAAGAAACTTCAAGATATGGCATGCATTTAGAAAAGTTGTGAACTTTGCAAATCCTGAAGGAATGGTGAATGCTTATGTGTGTCTTGTGTATTTACAGATGATCCAAGCCATACAAGTATTAAGGTTTCATCTGTTGGAACTAGAGAAGGTAATTTTTTTCCCCTACATTTCTCTGTTGCTGAAGCTGAAGGCTTCTGGAAAATTTGCATAAATGTCTTTCTTTCTGGTCCTATGCAATTAGTGTCAAGACCGATCTTAGCGTCCATTTCTCTTAGCAGTTTAATTACAATTTTAGACTCTAGAATCGGGACCAAAAATGCTCCAGCTTTTTTGCTCCAGCTTTGCTGAATTTGTATAAACACTACAATTCTCTGAACTACAGCTGATATTCTGAAAGGCTATTATTATTATCATTATCATCAACATCCCAGAGACTGTGTGGGTAAAATTTGTACATACAATGTTCCTTAGGCTTACTAAGATGAAAATCTATTTAAAATATTGGAGGTCAGACTCAGGGCACCTATTGTCCTCTAAGGTTTTGAAAAAAACAAAGCAAAGCACCGCTCGGTGCGTTAGTTCCTTGCATCCTGAGTGCACCTTCAAGCTAAGGATAGAGAGCGGGGTGATAATTCAACTCTGGAGTTTTAGCAATAAAAATGCACGCGAAGTTTGAAATCTAACATTATATTGTAAGAACTTTACATATTCTTGCTAGAGGCTGTTGTGTTTTCCTTTTGCTTTCAAATTAGGCATTTTGAGAACTGAAATCTATATGAGAAGTCTTGCCTGATCTGTAGTGATTTTATTTAGCTGTACTAAACTCTAAACTGGTTCTATTTTTTTTTTTTTTTTAGACAAACCAAATGAACTAGTTTTCTGTAGCAGCAAAATGCCTAAAATAGTATGCTGTGAGGGTTAGGGGTTCAGGACCTGCTCTTTATTGTATTATTGTGCCACATGCATATTTTAAAATCTTCTCAGTCCTTATACCATTTTGACTAGGATTTTGTGACGAAATAACTGGACGGAATTAAATAGTTTACCTTAAATGTCACCCATGTAGGTCATCTTTCTAATGGCCACAGCCCCGGGAGCAGATGAATTTAACACGGGTGTTGAATATGTTGTAGCCAGTGAATCATCTTGTCACTGTCAATTTTCTGGGATATCTCTATTTTGCGAGAAAAGAAAGTTATTCCTAATTCCGGATGCGTCCGGCAGCCTCTGGAGGATAATTGTAGATGCTTCCCTTATCTGCAACTTTTTTTTTTTCACAAGGGGGTTGGATTGCACGTGTCAATTTCATTTATGTCCTTCTGATTTTATTTTCATTTCTTCATTTGTGCTCTAATGTAGGTACACGAATTATGTGACAATTTCTGCCATCGGTATATTAGCTGTTTGAAGGGGAAAATGCCTATTGATTTGGTGATAGACGACAGAGAAGGCGGATCAAAATCAGACAGTGAAGACATAACCAGATCAGCAAACCTAACAGATCAGGTATGAAGATCTCTATAGTCTTATGACAAAATTGGTATGCAGATCGCTTACCGGGTCACTACGCTTCCTTTTATTATTTGCATATGATTAAGTTCCTTTTAGATACATTTCCATCGAAATGAAAATTTTTGAATAATGTGGCTATTATTGCTTCATTAAGGCTTGCTCCCGGATTCGACCTGGCGAGATGAGCTTCTAAAAGCATGCCTGCAAACTTGACCTCCTCCTTGTCGCGTTTAATTCTGCATTTCTTTATCCTTTATTTTCCATACCTTAAAAATAAGAAGGGGGAGGGGAGAGGGAAGGGGGGTTTGACAGGCAGTTGCTTCTTGTCGAGGGCTAGTTTTGGATTGCTTGCGGAGAAATGAATGTGGCCTTGTAAAAAAAAAAATAAAAAAAAAAATAATAATAATTGAATAAAATCCATGCTAGGTGGTCTAGAAAAGATAGAGGGGGTATGAAATGAGGCAAATGCTGGGCTATTTTCTTCCTGCCTCTACGGTTCATTAGTCTGGCTTGTCAGTTTTCCTTGGCCGAACGCTTTAAGACCTCAGCAAGCATTGCTCTGAGCGGAGTCTGCTTGCTGAAAGCATCCCCTTTTATTTTAGTTTAGCACAAAAAGCAAGCTTTTTCTCCTGCACTCACTGATCCTATAGTTTGCCCGTTGTATTTAGGAAAGTCCAGTGCAGGGACTGTTCAGACGTCTGTGTTAAAGCTTGGAGGCGCCCTGGATGCCTGAACCCGCACCACAGGGCAAGGCTGGGGCAGAGGGGGAGGGGCAGAGAATCATTCCTCTGCATTTTCCTTTTCCCTGGTCTGGGGTGGGATTTGTCTTGTTGCTGCTGTTGTTTCCAATGTTTAAGAAAAGTCAAATTCACATTCAAGCATAATTAAATAGGTCAGTTCCGGGTGTTCAAACGCAAAGTTATTAAAGCAATTGATGCCGCCTTTTGTTTTGTAGAGGTAAAAGGAAAGCACAGCTTGGATTCATGCATTTTATTTTATTTTTTTTCTATTTTGGCACATATATCCGTGCTTAAGAGTAATCAGACTGACTCTAGAGGCTTCCTTTTGTGAAAAGCAAAGCGCAGTCAAGCAAACAGGATTTTTCTTGGAAGCTTTTGCCATGATAAGAGCATAGTCGAGTAGGAGCTATTTCATAGATAACTTTAGTAGAGGCTGGGGCATTATTATATTTCAGACCCAAAGACAAAGCAAAGTTTTGCATAGTCTGCAAGAAGCTCGTTATTCCCGAGGATTAGGGCTATGATTTTAACTGTGTATTTATGCAGCAGGTTTTTAGGGGTTCGACTTTCTCCAAACTATACTTTTCTTTTTTAAATAGTTAAAAAAAAGTCTATCCCTGTTTAAGTTGTGCTACACAACCTTATAACGTTAGGAGCTAGGAAGCTATTAAATGCAGGTTCAGATGAGGGCTGCCGTTGAGCAAAAATTGTAATCCAACAAGTCTAACTAGAAAATGGGTTTCTTAAAGCTCTGGAGTGCTGGGTACATAAAGCTATTTGAGCAAATTACAAGAATCGCTCAGGGGCACGAATGAAATCAACACTTTAATTGCCTCCAAAATGAAGATTTATACCCCATTTTCCAAACGAATCATTATTTTATTGAATTGAAAGCTGAGGAAAAAAAGTTATAGGGTTTTCTTGTAAATATTGGGGGTGAATATTATAAATTCAGGGCGATCTAGTCAAGGAAGTCGTCGGCTGATTTATATTTTCTTCCATATGTGACTTGAAATGACTTCAGCTGGGGGATCGCAGTCCAGACAGCAGTTGATTTCCAAATGCACTTCTCCCTTCCAAGTTTTGTTTCATTGTTCTTCAGCCTGGTGTAAGACTATATAAAATGTCATGTCTTTACCCCATTTCATTGTGTCCGGTTAGGCACAAAAGATAGATTGGGCGTGAAAAAAATATATGTACTGGCGTTTTCAATGCGCAAACCAATATTTTTCTGATCACTATGTTGGTGTTTGAGTTGACCCAAGAAATGGGGCAGTTGCCAATTCTTTTTTTTTCTCACCAGATGCGTACTTTTAAAAATGAATTAAAAATAATACTTTGTTATTCCATAAAATGTCTTAAAGATTTCATAATGCATGTTCAGCGATATATGTTTCGGTCTGTGTTTTAGGTTTCAGCTTTAAGCGATATATGTTTTGGTTTGTGTTTTAGGTTTCGGCTTTAAGGGAGCCGAATTAATTAGTACAGGGCCCCCTGCATGGAATGAGAGCAGAGTTTATAATGTGTATCTGCTAGTTTGGAAACCGTGTTACTGTGCACTGCTTGCTGGGGAAGGGGTAAAACCCGTGTTTTATCCCTTCCCTTCTGGCTGTGCTTTAGGTGTTATGCGAGCTGGAGAGCCTATTTAACTCCTTTGTCTTGCCAGTTTATTTTCGGCCGAGCAGTTTATTTCAGAAAGGAGCTGCATTAGCCAGTGAATCTCTCTGCTCGTTGGGTTTTTGCTTCTGGGCCTGGTTGTCCGCAATTTCCCGCTTTGCTAAGCCGCTTTTCAGGGACTGGGGCGGGGGGGAGGTGGCGCGGGCTTGAGCGCTCCGCGCTCTCGAGATCCGTCACGTTTCTCGGGCCGGAAGCGCCGTTGCGGAAGGCGCAGCATTGGATGAGGTCACATGACCTTTGTCTCTCGCGCCCAAAGCCTGGTCGAGCTTCTCCGCTGCAGCTGCACCATCAGCTTTCCTTTCGCGCCCTTATAAGAAGTCCACCGTTTTACATCGATTTAATAGTCTTTCTACTCTTAAAATGCATGCGTGAAGTACCCAAGAACCAAAGGAAAAGAGTGTACTCACGGACAGGCCTAAATTTGGCTTAATATCTTACCTGCCAAAATGGCGGTATAGTGGACGACCCCCATATTATAGCTTTATTTTAGTTCTGTATGAGTTTTTACACACTTCAGAGTTCTGCAGATTAGAGGTCAGTGAATTGTGACTGTCGGTTCAAGTATGTTTCATAACAAGGGCCCCACGAGTTTGCGCTTTACTTGTTTGCCTTTCTGTGGATGCAATGGAAGGTTGATAGAGCGTGATCAGTACTGAAACACTTGTATTTGCCTCCAAAAATCTTTGCCTCTTTTCCTATAAACTGAAAATGTAAAACCTTTGCCTATCCCCTGCTTTATAGAAAGGCCCCCAGATTTATTAAAATTTCTCATGGTGCATTAAAATGGTGAACGAATGAATGAAATGCTTGTCAAAATGTGAGCTTTGTTTCAGATATTAGTAAAAATATTTAAGGGACAATATGTTGAAAGAAAGATATTGCCATCCTATGGCTATAGCACATAAATGACTGAAAACATAATTGTGTATCAGTTTTGTTTTTGTGGATTGTAGGCTACAGTAAGGGTAAGAAGAGCTGGAAGATGCTTTTTGGCAGATAGTTTTCATGTTCTTAAAGTGTTGATACACAGAGAGCTCATGTTTCTGACCAGTGTCTTAATGGTATGAATGCTATGATTTGGACTTGACATGAGATGGCAGTGGTATCATTGAACTTTTTTTTGCTCTTGAGACGCTACTTTTATTCCATTCCTATTCTTTGTAAATATGTTAGAAGGAGACTGTCAGAAGACTGCTTTCATGATTAAATGATCAAGTGATGACTACTTGTCACCATGGGAGATAATGAGGATGCCCCTATTCTAGGCTGTTTTGCTAGTTTTAAGTTAGCTGTGTGCAGGTTTTAATATTTCTGCTTTAGAATTAGAAAATTAAGGTGTTGCATTGTTTTTAAAGATTGATTTCACAAATGGAAATGTAATGACAGATACAGTTGAGTTGTATGATTAAAAAGTACAAGTATATATATATATATATATTTATATTTTTTAAAAAATCCTTGGGTCCAATGCCCTGCAGTGTGAGGATCTGGCAATAAGTCTCCCGATTTAATCCAACAGAATTATGTATGGTGATGCCACAACTTCTAATCGTTGTTTAGTGTTGTGGCTAGCTTTATTTGTCTTTAAATGGCTTACAGATATCCTAGACGAGAGGTCACTTGAGAATCTATAGGTCTCATTTATTACATTTTTATAGTTAAAAGCAGGAATACAGTTCAAGGTTGGATTTAGTGATATCACTTATCTTTTTTTTTTTAAGTAGGAGGAAGAGCCATTCACTTTAAAAATGTTTGCATATTTAAAAAGTTAGATGTTTGCATAACACTAAAAAAAAAAAAAAAAATTAAACCAGCTGTTTGCAGGCAAATTACGTGTGACTGCATATTGTAAAAACAAAACATTTTGTAGTTATGCAGAAGGCATTCAATTTTATAGGTAATCTAAAATCCTTATCTGTAAGGCACCTTTCCACCCAGGTACACTGAACGGTATGCAGCTCCTAGAAAAAGTTGTTCTAATATCTTACAGTAATAATGCGATTCTTTGCCAATGAGCAGTTTTAAAATTTGGTGGACTATAGTAGGTATATAGAAAAAAAAATATAACAGTAATAAAATATAAAGCAATTAAAATAAAATATTTGGACAGCATGCCATATTTCATTGGGGCAGCAACATTTTATAGTTTAAAATTAACATGCCGAACAAGTGTAAAAATGCTAACATATGAAAAAATAACAATTTAATCATCAAGCACATGCCAAAGAAGTATACAGAGACATTTCAAGGAAAATCGGCAAACAGCCAAATTCCTATAGGGACCAGCAGGGAAATGATACAAAGAAAAAGGACATGAAATGCAACTTCCTGCAAGAAGGGCCATAACTCAACATTATTTGACTTAAACGTCAGTGAATTTGTTGAAGGATAGTAAACTGATAGGTGTTCACAGTCATTTTTGTTGCATAGTCTTGTATATTTTGCAGCTCTGGGTTTTCTGAGCTTTATAGCTGTAATCTGGTGTGTTTTCAACAAAGTAACATTTGATCATAAATGGAAGCACTTTGCTAAACATAGTCTTCAGTATTGTGTTGCATTACCAAAGGATTAAACTGTTACAATTTTAACTTTCTTTTTCTTGAGCAGAATGCACGATAGAAGCTAGTTTACACTTCAGAAAATGCTGTGTTAGAAACAACATAGTTTCTAAGTGTAGTACCCTAGCCTGAAGAGATAAGCAGAATTATAAGCGCATGTATCTTTTATATGTTTTCTTAGCTTGTATCAGATAGCAAGAAAACGCACATTGCATCTACCAGAGTTAGAGGCCCATAAAAATGAAGCGCACAAACATATCCCTATCTTAGTCTACTTGAAGATGAATTTGCTTTAACCCTGTCTTTACTGTTTGCCTCCTGGCAGTTAGCAACTGCAAAGCCAAACCCACCTGTAATAGTTAATGTGCATAAAACACAATACTGTAGCAACATTCGTGCTGAATGATTAACACATTTTAGACATACATCCAGTATAAAATGCACAGTAAATTAGAACAATCCATCATGGTGTCGGAACAGCTTTTTCTGTACACAGTTTTCATGAAACATAAAAATTCATCCTTAATCAGAATGTCCTTGCTACATACGCAATTAGCAGAAATTAATCTTTTTAAAAAGTGTGCTCTGAAACATAATGACACTGGATATATACCCAGTTTTCTCAAAGGAAAACTGGTCATATACAGTTTCTAATTGTCATTACAAATAGTTCCATAAAGTTTTTAAAATCTTATAAATGTGTCTGTTGACTGTTTGATTTCATGAAACCTATTTGTTGTTGTTTTTTTTTTTTTTTTGCTTGTTTAATAGTTACAGTTTTTGACATACAGTACAAATTGTTTTTTTTCTTTAAACAATTACCTCTAACCATGTAGCATTATGCACATATAAACAAGAAAATAATGGGCTAATCAAAATCTTATATTTCTGTAGATATTAAACTTGAAAAATGGATATATTGAAGTTTTATTTTAAACCATGGCATTCAGTGAGCTGCATTTCTCGCACAAGAAAACATATCATTGCAGTTTTGTTTAGGGTTTTACCTATCTTTCCCATACGTTTATCAAGCTGCACTAGAGGCTTTTAGCATTGGGCCAGCGAGGTAAGTGCTCCGACACTCGTAAGATTTGTATGGGTGTCAGAGCATTTTACCCTGGTGGCTTGTGCTAAAAACCTCTAGCACAGCTTAATAAAAAGGGCCCTTAAATGGTACCTTTCCAGCCATGGAAATGGTGTATAAAAAATTAATATCATAACAACTACCTGTCAGATCATTGAATTGTTCTACAATTCTAGCAGTAATACGCGTATGTATATTCAACCAAAAAGTGGATATAGTTATACTATGGGACCCTTTTACTAAAGCGCAGCAAGCAGCTACTGCGTGAATTTTAATCTGCACTGTTAGTGCATGCTATTTTATGCAGTAACTGCATATTGGGAAATGGGTGGGTTATAGACATGGATTGTGTCTTAATTAACTTTCCTTGTGCTGTCATTGGTGATCAGATACATGTGCTTATGTATGTTATTGATTTTAATATGCAGTAAAGGTCTTTCCTTTGTAGCAGCTGCATGGGCAGATACTAGTAGCATCTCTCAACAGTTAGTACAGAGGTGTTGCAGTTACTACATGGGAATGTGAGCACTTGTAACACAGTGACTGCAAAGGCTTGCGGCACCCTAGTTAAAATAAGGGCCCTTCTATGTACTTGGGACCATTATCAACATGTATATGAGCAAAATATGATAGAAATACAGTATGAGAGTTGGTATTGTACGTAATGCAAAATAAGTGTTGAAGGAACTCAAAATCTATGTCCAGGTCCATATATTTTTTGACCCTGGGAAATGCACAATTATATACAGGCTCTCTGCAACTTAAGAACGAGTTACATTTTTAATGCTGTTCTTAGATTTGATTTGTTTGTAACTCAGAACTTGTAGATTTTAAGATTCTTGCTGCTTACCTCTGCTCCCAGCTGTCAAAAGGACCAACTGTTCCTACCAGTATTCCCTCTAAGGTACAGCATGCACAACCACACACTGTGGCCATGCATCATTCCTGAATCTGCTGCAGGAGAAATGTAGGAATCTATGCCACAAGTTGTACATAAGTCAGGCGTCTGTAACTCGGGGACTGCCTGTATTCAGTTAATAAGATTATATATATATATATATATATTTTTTTTTTTTTTTTACAATACTAATATTTAGTACATCTTGTTGAAAACTTTTGCAGGGACATTTACTTTTCATATTCATATTGTGGTCAGCAGTAGTACATATTTTGTGTGGCTTTGTTTATGTAGAATCACCCCCAACTATACTGCTTCCACAGTGACTGGACAGCCTTCATTGTGGTTCTGTCATATTACAAGTTGGTTTTCATTTTCACTGGGCACCACTATATGTGTTTATGTGGTCAGTAGAAGGCATTCATCTTCCTGTCAGAATGGTGTCTCATGAGGATTATGGAACATTTAGGATGGTGAAACAAAGTTGAGCCTTCTCAGATCCAGGATCCTTAGGAAGCAGCGCTTGAGCAAGACGATATGCTGCCTAAGAGCTAAATACAGAAAATGGAAACTTGTGAATAAATAAGAAAATCTAAATAACACCTTTTACAAAAGCACACAAAAGAAAGCCAAAAAGGGACATTTTTCTTTTTTTTTTTTTCTTTTTTTTTACCATGATGATGATAATGGTAAATTTCAAACTGTATTAGTTCTGAGTTTTGCCAAATGAGAAAATCTGTACACTATAATAGTGCAACTTTCTGAAGGAAGCACTGGATTAGTAGCCATTCCTTTAACCCTTTAATTGGCAGATGGTAAAAAAAGACCGCTTTACATAACTTGATATTGAATGAGAGCAACAGTGTGACGTAACGAGGCATTTAGAGATGCAGATCTCCCATAACAGTCATAGAAACACATGTTGCTTCTCAGCAACCATGCCAAATAAAGGGTTAAGCAAAGTAGTGCGGAATTTTAAGATACAGAGAAAGCTGACACTTTGTAATAACTTTATAATGGCACACACACAAAAATTTAAAGGAATATTACATGTGCTTATAATATGTCTATTATATCTATATCTCACATATTATATACACCCTAAACCTGTTTGGTGTTAATCATGTTTAACAGGCAAATCAGCATGAAACTCATATCATGTGTGTAAAAGTGTAGAATATTCAGAAAACATGAATGTGGAGGACAAAGAAGGAAGTAAAAAAAAGGCTGCATTACTCAAACTTAGGGGCCCTGTTACCAAACAGCAGTAAAATGTGGCCTTAATATGCCCTTATGCAGGTCATAAAGGGCTTATAATCAAAAAGCTAAAACATCTAAAAAAAACAGCTTAAGGTGGCACTTGGCCATCATAATCGCCGGAATGTCCAAGTATCAATAATCAAAACCGCTTTCCTGGACATTTAGTTAGACGTTTCATCCGGTTCATAGACAAAAGCGCGTGCCGACAAAGGCGCACCGAGACAACTGAGCGCAAGGCAGAAGCCCGCGCCGAAGAAAACCAGTGTTTTAAGGGGCTCCGACGGGGGGTGTTCGTGGAGAACCCCCCACACACACACTTTACTGAATACAGATTGCACCGGCGTTGTGGGGGGGTTGTAACTCCCCTCATTATACGGGGAAAAGTGAAGTTTTCAGTATAATATGGGGGGATACAAACCCCCAAACCTCCCACAAAGCTGGCGTGATATGTATACAGTAAAGTGGGGGGGGGGTTCCCCCCCCACAACCCCTGTCGGAGCCCCTTAAAACATTGTTTTTCTTCGGCGCGGGCTTCCGCCTTGCGCTCAGTTGTCTGGGCGCGCCTTTGTCGGCGCGCGCTTTTGAATTGTCACCGTTTCATCCGCTATGCATCAAGAGTTCCAGGGGGGGGGTGGTGTTGGGAGGTGTGTTATGGGCAGGCTTTGGGTGTGCTTAACTTGGATATCTTGTGACAATAATGAAACCTTTCCCAAGATGTCCAGCACAGAACATAGATGTTTGGAGCTAGACCAATTTTAGAAGTGTCTAAGTGCCAGAAAGGTGCCCAAACTGACCAGATAACCACTAGATCCATTAAGGCAGGGGTAGGGAACTCCGGTCCTCGAGAGCCGTTTTCCAGTCGGGTTTTCAGGATTTTCCCAATGAATGTGCATTGAAAGTAGTGCATGCATATTCATTGGGGAAATCCTGAAAACCCGACTGGAATACGGCTCTCGAGGACCGGAATTCCCTACCCCTGCATTAAGATATGACCCATCCTCACACCCTCATTGCTTACTGACCCCCCTTCTACCCCCTCAAAATCTGAATGAAAGAGTACATACCTTTCTTTAGAACAGCAGCACTTAGTATGAGCATCACACAGGTGTCTTAAGTAACCTGGTGGATGGGCTAGTGAACCATAAAGAGGAGGTAACAGACCTCTAAGCCACTTTAACCACTACATTTATGGTGGAAAATGTAAGCCTACTAAACCCCACCAAAACCCCATTCTACTGCCATATAGGCGCCAACTGTAGCCATGAGGGCTATTGGGGTGGTAGACAGGTGGGTCTAGTAGGTTATGGAGGAGTTTTGGAGGGATGACTGTAAATTATAAGGGGTTATAGTGAGATGTCCACAGCAGTGCCCTCTAAGGTGTCCCATTGCTCTGTTGGCATGTCTGTGTGGCCAGTCCATCACAAAGATGGCCACTGCCGCATCCAGATGGTCTGGATTTGGATGTTTCTTTGGTCAAAAATGAGGTATAAAGTTAGGCATCCTAAAGGTTGGATATCCTGTTGGCCTAGATATCCAAGTAGG
The DNA here is from genome assembly GCF_902459505.1 of Geotrypetes seraphini. Classification (NCBI taxonomy): domain Eukaryota; kingdom Metazoa; phylum Chordata; class Amphibia; order Gymnophiona; family Dermophiidae; genus Geotrypetes; species Geotrypetes seraphini. The sequence goes on along the minus strand of NC_047086.1, from coordinate 303,826,060 downwards.
CGATTTAACCCCCCCCCCCTAATTTTTAATGTCTAGCAGTTTGGTTTCGAAAGTGGCCATTACTGTGCTTCTGACTTTGGACGTTGCTTTGGTTGAAAATGGGGTATAAAGTTAGGCATCTTAAAGGTTGGAAGTCCTGTTGGCATATACGTCTAAGTAGGTGATTTAAATATATATATATATATTTTTAAATGTCTAGCAGTTTGGCTTTCAAAAATTGCCATTTCTGTGCTTTTGACTTTGTATGTTCTTTTCGAAAATGGCCCTCTAAGGCTATGTGTACTGCTCGGTTAAAATGACTGATTTTCCTATTTTTAATATTGATGGCCATGCACTAATTTTCCCTTTAGCGCCTGAGCCTCTACTACTACCTATTTTGTACCTGTTTGTAAGGACTCGCATACTAAACTCATGCTAATTGGTTATTGCATGGCAATGCCCACAGGCTAGCTGATTAGTGCAGAACATGCCCACTCTTCGCCCCCAGACCTGTTCCCAGTGCTAAAAAAAACATTTTTAGGGGAACTCAAATTACCTCTGGATGCCTCAGTGTGTCATGTGCTAAGCCTCAGTTTTGAAAAAGAGACCCTTTACCTCTTGGTGACCCACTACAGCAGCAAGTCAGGTCTGAAGGAGCCACAATCCCGTATTTTCCTCCTGGGTTTTTTTTTTTTTTATTAAACATTTTTATTATTTTATTAAATTATAACAGTGTAATACATTTGATTGAAAATAGTAAATTATTACAGAGAATATACTATTTCAAACAAATAACATATAGAATCATAACTAAGCCCATCCCTTCCATCAATTATTAATAATAATAATAATAATAATAATACTAAACATCTTTATTACTATAATATGAAGCCACATTCATATTTAATAATAATAATAACAGTTTATATACCGCAGTACTGTGAAGTTCTATGCGGTTTACAAAAGACTAAAAGAAGGTACAAATTGATTGAACTTAAAAGAGGTGAAAGAAAGAAAGAAAGTGGTAATAGGTCAAAAGAACCGTTGAGGAGAGAGAGATGATTGGGTCAGTTGTCTAAATACTTTAGGAACAGATATGTTTTTAGGCGCTTTCTGAATTCCTCATAAGTAGTGGGCGAGAGTAATTGTTCTAGATCTTTACCCCATAATGCTGCCTGATGTGAGAGGTGTTCATGGTGTTTTTTCAGTTTACATCCTTTAACTGGGGGGGGGGAAACAAAGTTTAAATGTGAGCTTCTCTTGTGTCTGTTGGCTGAGAAGGAGAAAAGGTCAGTTATGTATTTAGGGGCTAGTCCGTATAGTACTTTGAAGCAGAAGCAGGCGAACTTAAACTTTACGCGTGCTTCCATCAGTAGTCAGTGCAACTGCCGGTAGCAAGGTGTCACATGATCAAATTTCTTTAGCCCGAAGATTAGTCTGACTGCTGCATTTTGCATTAATTGTAAACGTCGCATATTCTTTTGGGAGATTGCTAAATAGGCGATGTTACAGTAATCAAGTTGACTTAGTACGAGGGATTGTACCAGGATTCTGAATGCTGACATATCAAAATATGATTTGATGGATCTAAGTTTCCAGAGAGTGAAAAAACCCTTCCTGATTAAGGAGTCCACCTGGTCTTTCATGGTTAGGCTTTGATCCAGAGTTACACCCAGTATCTTCATGGTAGACTGAATAGGGTAACTAAATTTATTGATGCGTAGTGATTTTTTGTTGTCAAGCGGATGTGACGAAGCAACAAAGAATTTTGTTTTTTTCTGAATTAAGTTTGAGCTTGAAGTCAGTCATCCATTGCTCCATCAAATTTATAGCTTCTGATGCCTTGGGAATGGTTTCCGAGATAGAGTTAGCAAATGGGATGATGATCGTAAAGTCATCTACGTAACTGTATAATTTTATCCCCAGCTGGGTTAATTGCACACCCAGAGAGGACATGTAGACATTGAAGATCAATGGGGATAGCGGCGATCCTTGCGGCTCTCCAGGTATTGGAGAGATCATAATTGTGTGTGGAGGTTTTTCTCCTGGTTCCTGTTTTGTCTTATTTTGATCACACTGTCAGAAGAGAAAAATCATCGGTGAAGGACATTATGTTTGGGAAGATTAAAGGAACTAAGCGAAGAGGGCAACCTGAAATTAGATGGCTGGATATGTTGACAACAACCATGGGGATGAGGCTGGAGGACCTTACCAAACTAGCACAAAACTGAAAAGAAACGTGGGATGAACACAGAGGCCCTGATTCTCTAAAAGTGCGTCCCGATTTTAGGCAGCTGTAGGCGTCCTACAGCTGTCTAATCAGCCAATCGGGATGCACGTTTAAAAAAAAAAAAATGCTCCCCAGGCAGGCCGCCTATATTGAAGGCGAGGCCCGCAAGACACCTAGGCCCTGATTCTGTATAGGACGCCCGGGAGAGGCGTCCTATTCAGAATCGGCCTAAACTAAACCCTGATTCTGTAACCGGCGTCCATGTTACAGACGCGGGTTAGAGAATCGGGTTAGATTAGACACGGCCCGCTACACTTATCGCGGCAAGGGATCTCTCTGCCGCTATAAGTATAGCGGGCCGTGGCCCCCTGACCGATCACTGGCAGGAGGGTGCCCAAACCCTCCTGCCCGAAGACGCACCCCCCTCCCTGACACTATCGACCGTCCCCCCCCCCGACACTACCGATCGCCCCCCCCCCCGACAATATCGGTCGCTGGCAGGAGGGTGCCCAATCCCTCCTGCCCGAAGATGCACCCCCCTCCCCGACACTACCGACCTCCCCCCCCGACACTACCGATCGCACCCCCCCCGACAATATCGGTCGCTGGCAGGAGGGTGCCCAATTCCTCCTGCCCGAAGACGCACCCCCCCCGGGCGCTAACAACCCCCACTCCACCAAACCTGTTCTTACAGATGGGTCTTGCACGTCGAGCAAGCAGGCACGCCTCGTCGAAATGAGGCGGGCCCGCCCCTTCCCGGCCCATCCCGCCGAAGCCTAAGGCCTGATTGGCCCAGGCTTTAGAAGCCTGGACCAATCAGGCCTTAGGAATAGCGGGTCCGCCCATCCCTACTAAGTCTAAGGTCTGATTGGCCAATCAGGCCTTAGATTAAGTGGGGATGGGCGGACCCGCTATGCCTAAGGCCTGATTGGTCCAGGCTTCTAGAGCCTGGGCCAATCAGGCCTTAGGCTTCTGCGGGATGGGCCGGGAAGGGGCGGGCCCGCCTCATTTCGACGAGGCGTGCCTGCTTGCTTGACGTGCAAGACCCATCTGTAAGAACAGGTTTGGTGGAGTGGGGGTTGTTAGCGCCGGGGGGGGGGTGCGTCTTCGGGCAGGAGGGATTGGGCACCCTCCTGCCAGCGACCGATATTGTCGGGGGGGGATCGGTAATGTCGGGGGGGGGCGGTCGGTAGTGTCGGGGAGGGGAGTGCATCTTCGGGCAGGAGGGTTTGGGCACCCTCCTGCCAGTGATCGGTCAGGGGCCACGGCCCGCTATACTTATAGCGGCAGAGAGATCCCTTGCCGCGATAAGTATAGCGGCCGCGTCTACTTACAATGTAGACCAGCATTTTGCTGGCCTACATTTTTAAGCTTCTCATCTACTAGGGAGACGCGTAGGGCCGCCTAGGTTCAGCCTAAGGCCCGCCTAAGGCCCTTAGACGAGCTTAGGCATCTTGCGGGTCTCCCTAGGCTCCCAGAGGCGCCTTCAGGCCTGCCTGGGGAGCATTTTTTTTTTAAAAACGTGCATCCCGATTGGCTGATTAGACAGCTGTAGGACGTCTACAGCTGCCTAAAATCGGGACGCACTTTTAGAGAATCAGGGCCAGAGGATCTAGAATCAGAAAATAATATTAAATATTGAACTAAGGCCAGTACTGGGCAGACTTGCACGGTCTGTGTCTGTATATGGCCATTTGGTGGGGGATGGTCTGGGGAGGGCTTCAGTGGCTGGAAGGGTGTAGATGGGCTGGAGTAGGTTTTAACGGAAATTTCGGCAGTTGGAACCCAAGCACAGTACCGGGTAGAGCTTTGGATTTTTGCCCAGAAATAGCTAAGAAAAAAAAAAATTTAAAAATTTAAATTGAATCGGGTTGGGCAGACTGGATGGACCATTCAGGACTTTATCTGCTGTCATCTACTATGTTACTATGTTACTATGTCACCACTTAATGCCTGTGAAGTGGGGAACATCTATTAATTAAATAGAGAGCTAGTTACTAAAATTCTCTAGATTTTCTTCTATACTTTTTGTCGCCAGGAACGCTGTGAGATGGGAAGGTTCAAAGAAAACATATTTCAAAAAGATTGATATCTCATTATACATTCACATAGATATCCGAAGAAAAAAAGCTCCACCAATCTGGGTAACCCCAGGTTTCAAAAACAAGAACTGCTGCCTTACAACTCTTGAGTGTCTCAAGAAACAGCTGGGAAAATTTGAATCTTACAACCCCAAAACAATTTGTCTATTTTTTAAATGACAACAGAAGAAAAGATCGACCCAGAGAATGAAAACGAAAAGATACTATGGAGGATAATGTTCTTGATGCTTATTTATTGTTGTTTAACAACATAATCCACATATGCTCATAATCCACATATGCTCAGGTGAGAAAGGACCTGTCCGTTAGTTTCTTTTTGTTTTCTGCCTATTTTAAAAAACTATTTTCAAACTCCATGTCATCTGGTGCTAAAGCCACAATAGCAATCAACATTGAAGGTTTGGCTAAATCTATCAGAAGACTCTAAAACCACTGAAACATTTTGAAGAATATCATCCTGATTTTCATATTGATGGGTTTGCAAATTCTTCATTGGCAAGTAATACACTTGTGAAAATGGTGGCATTGCTTCTTCAGGAATAGATACAATTTCAAGGAAATATCTTTTAAGCTTTTCCCTAGGTATTATAGTAAACACCTAGGGGGAAATTCAAAAAACACAAATTATTATTACATATACTATTCTCCAAAGATTCAATTTTCCTTCTAATATTGTAACATATTTAACCACAGTATCTTGTACTAATTTTACTTCAACCAGGTCTTTTTCAACTTTTAACAACTTGGGCATTCAATGTCTCATTATCAGTTCTCATTGATTTTAAATTATCTTCACATTTCATTATTTTTAAATTAAAAGTTTGAATTTGCAGGCAAATACATTTTCCCAAATTGGCAACTAAAGTCCATAAAGAATCCAAGGTTACCTCAGCTGGCCTAGTCACCAGAAAATCCGGTAAATGCAAAGTTGATGCTTGGGCTGAAAGAGATTCTTTTCTCACATCATTCCTGGGAGCATCTCCAAGGTCCTCCCCCATCGCTGCTGAAGACAAAGCAGATTCAGTCCGAACAAGAACTTCTTCAGGACAACCAATTTCCAGCTTCTCCAATGATTGTAAACAAGCCTTGGGCAAAACATCAATGAATTATCAATAGTTAATCCAAGGATCTTTATCGCTGATGAGTACAACAGAGTACCTACAGGAACAAGAAGAATGCCAATGAAAGAAGACAACAACAGGCGTTGGCTGTGTACAGCCATCTTGGATCCAGGGCTCCATATTTTCTTCCATTTTAATTTTTAAAAGAAGTTTCTTAGCTTCCATGCAGTTTTGTGATTGTTTCAAATTCTGTTGTGTTGAAGACCTACAAGCCATATGTGACTTCAAGTCATAAGCTGGTTGTCATTCAGATACCATGGGTTAGAAAAGAGTGTTATCACCAGTGGAAGAGCCCATCAAAAAGTGACAGGTATAAAGGTCAGGTGCATGCACAGGCTCATGGCCCCAACCCTCCCCATTCCCTGTGACTAAATTGCCTTTCAAGCTCACACAGAATATGCACATATGTTTCCCAGAAGATAAATGTACATGTGCTGTAACGTAGCACATGTTCCACCCTTATACATTCATACCTGTGGGAAACATGCCAGAGGCAAAATTAATTTTAAGTGTATTTCTCCATGAAGGCATGATTAGGCCTTTTCCTCCATTCCATATGTGTGGGGAAAAAAAGAAAACAAAAAAAAAACTTAGGGGTCCTTATACCACATGGCGATAAACACGTGGAGGGGCAAAATGAAAAAAAAATGTCTAAGTCCCCTTTTGGCCTAAGTACTTAAACGTTCAAAGCAGAAGCAGGGAAAGTGTCCATAACCAAAACAAACGTCCTTGTTTTGATTTTGGCCTGCCCCTACTAAACGCCCAGATCACCACTATGTCTAAAAGTACACCCCCACGACATCTACACTTTTTGGCCATAATGATCCAAAAAAACGCCTAAGCCCCAAATGTCCAACAGAAGGGCTTTTAGGCGAAGGAGGAGCCAGTCCTTCGCCTAAAAGCTGGATTCTGTAACTGGTGTCTGTCAAAAACAACACCGGTTACAGAACCCCCACCCTACAATGATCCAGGCAGGAAGGTGCCCAAGCCCTCCTGCCATGTCGAACCGCGACCCCCCCCCCCCCCCGACAACATCGGGGCAAGAGGGAGCTCAAGCCCTCTTTCCCCGTCCAACTGCGACCCCCCCCCGACAACATCGGGGCAAGAGGGAGCCCAAGCCCTCTTGCCCCAGTGATCGTGCCCCCCCTAACTCAATCAGGCCAGAAGGGAGCCCAAGCCCTCCTGGCCCCAGCGCCCCCCCCTCTCTGATTTAATGGGCCAGGAGGGAGCCCAAGCCCTCCTGGCCCCGGTGACCCCCCCTCCGATTTAACGGGCCAGGAGAAAGCCCAAGCTCTCCTGGCCCCAGCAATCCCCCCTACTGGATTGGGCCAGGAGGGAGTCCAAGCCCCCCTGGCCCCGGTGACCCCCCTACCCCCCACCCCCCACTACAATATGGGCAGGAGGGATCCCAGGCCCTCCTGCCCTCGACATCCCCCCTCCCCCAACGACCACCACCCCCAAAACCCCTGATCGGACCCCCCGCCAACCCGCGACCCTCCCGGCCGACTCCACGACCCCCCCACCCCTTCCCCGTACCTGAACGTTGACCAGACGGATGGGTGCCAAGCCCGCATGGCCGGCAGGCCAGCCGGATCCTGAATGGGGACGGATTGGCACAGGCGGAAGAAACCCCGCCCACTGGTGGGGCCTGAGGCACCTGGGCCTATCATAATAGCCTTAGGCCCCACCCACAGGAGGGGCCTAAGGCTCCAGGGCCTATTCTGATTGGCCCAGGTGCCTCAGGCCCCACCTGTGGGTGGGGTTTCTTCCGCCTGGGCCAATCCGGCCCCATTCAGGACTGGAGTCAGCCGGGGGGTCGCGGGTCGGTGGGGGGGGTCTGATCGGGGGTTCTGGGGGGGCGGTCATTGGGGGGAGGGGGGTGTCGAGGGCAGGAGGGCCTGGTATCCCTCCTGCCCATATTGTAGTGGGGGGTGGTGTATAGGGGCTCGCCGGGGCCAGGGGGGCTTGGGCTCCCTCCTGGCCCAATCCAGTAGGGGGGGTCGCCGAGGCCAGGAGAGCTTGGGCTCTCTCCTGGCCCATTAAATCAGAGAGGGGTCACCGGGGCCAGGAGGGTTTGGGCTCCCTCCTGGCCCAATCCAGTAGGGGGGGTCGCCGGGGCCAGGAGAGCTTGGGCTCTCTCCTGGCCCATTAAATCGGAGGGGGGGGGGTCACCGGGGCCAGTTGGGCTTGGGCTACCTCCTGGCCAGATCGAGTCGGTGGGGGGGCACGATCGCCGGGGCAAGAGGGCTTGGGCTCCCTCTTGCCCTGATATTGTCGGGTGGAGGAGTGATGCATCGCGGCAGGAGAGATGCCTCATCTCCCCTACCATGATGCCATCACTCCTCCACCCGAGCTGCCGCGACCCGCGGCAGGAGAGATAGGGCATCTCTCCTGCCGCGGGTTGCGGAAGTTCGGGTAGAGGAGTGATGGCATCGCGGTAGGGGAGATGAGGCATCTCTCCTGCCGCGATGATTGCGGTGGGTAGATTGCTGGGCCGCTGAACTGATGGCGCCAGCAGCCATTAGCTCAGCGGCTCCTTTTTCGGCACTTAGACCTGGTTTGACTTCGTCTAAGTCAAAAAGGTCTAAGTGCCGACTAGGCAACCTGTTAATGTTTTGGTTATACCTGTTGTACGCCTAGGTGTAGGTCGGCCCACCTCCCGCCCACTGCCCACCCTTTCCCCTCCTCTAAACACACCTCTTTTCTCTCTGTGCGTTTAGTGGCAGGGGAAAGGCCTAAGCTGTTTTTAGATACGTCTAAAAACCAGCTTTGATTATGGGTACTTGGACGATCAGGCTTTTTGATCGTCCAAGTAGCCATTTAGGACACTTTTTAGATGTTTTTTTTTAAAATTATTATTATTAAACCCTTTACGCATGCGTACTGTTGCTTAAATTCCATGGCCATGAGGTGTGCTCGGGCTTCACACGCTTAATTTTGGGCTTAGCACATGCCAACCACATGCTAAAAATACAGTGTACTTTTTCGTGCAGGGGCATGTTTGGGAGCAGAGAATATGCGTGCCCTGTGCTAATCAGCATATGGGCATTGGTGTGTGCTGACCAACTGTGCAGGAGCCCTTACTGCCTGCAAAATAGGTGGTAGTAAGGGCCCACGTGCTAATGGCCACATGCTAATTTCCAAAATTAATGCGTGGTCATTAATGGGAGAACCCAAATTGTGGCCGTTTTACTGCCATGCTAAAAAGTGACCTCAGCACGCAGGAAACCCAAGTGCTGAAAATAATTCAGCCCACTTTTTAGCACAGCTTAGTAAATAAGACCCTTAATTGCAGTTCCTAAAGGACAATCTTGGGTAAGGCACCAGGAAGGGAGCTTAAGAAATTAAGGGCCCCTCTTAGAAATCCACGGTAGCGAGGCTACGGTGGTAAATACATCAAAGTCCATAAGAATCGAATGGGCTTCAGTGCATTTACTGCAGCAGCATCGCTACCGCAGCTTTGTAGAAAGGGCCCTAAGCCTGGACTTGAAAGTAAAATGCCCTAAAAGACAGTGGAAATGTGAATTTTTGAGTGTGATGGAGAGAGTTACTAACACGGACGATACATATAATATAGAGGGGCCTATATTTTTACAACCCTTTACAAAGTATAAGATTTTATGCTGATCTGCTATGACCACAGTCTAAAAATAATTTATTTTTTAATTATTTTTTAAATTTGTTTTGGCCCTTCAGTTACCTCCTGTTTCTTTATAACTCCATTTCAGTTGGAACCAGGGCCATGATCTGGTGTCTTGAATTACTGGTACCTGGGGGTTTTCTCCCTATTTTATATTTTTGCCCTTAATATGCCCAGGGGGTCACTGCAGTAACAGTCCATCAGGGCACGCTATTGAATCCTGCAATCATGGCCTCTGTCACTGGGTGTCACCCTTGAGCAGTGACCAACTCCCACTCTGAGGCTGTGAGTTCTGCCACCCCAGTCAAGCTGGGAAACTTGAGGACTGAACTGAACCAGGAATCATGGGATTAAATTGCACAACCACTGAACCAAAGAGTCTATGATTAAATTAATCAATATTAACTTGTAGATGAGTAGTACTCTGCAAAGTCAGCTTGTAGTTAAATTCATATGAGCTCTCTAGTATAGATTTTATAACCTGATTATCAGTCACTACTACTGATTTATAAATTTCTTAGTAATCACCATGTATCACTCAGCAAACAAGCAATAAATCTTTTTATTTCTTGTAGTTCAAACTAGTTAACTAGATAAGAGAAATCTGTTACTTCTTTTAGTGTAATTTTTAGTGTAGTGCTAGCAGGTATATGTGTCACTTTACAGAAGAATATAAAAGATAGTTCCCACTTCTTGAGGGTATTACCTAATGGGGGTGTGCATGCAGTGGCATAGTAAGGGTGAGCGGCACCCGGGGCAGTGGCGCCCCCTTCCCTTTTCCCTGTACCTTTTTAACCTCCGACATGAGCAGCATGCTCACATCGATGTCGGCTTACCCTTTGATGTCACTTCCTAGACCCGGGTTCCGGAAGTGACGTCAGAGCACCGATGCTGACGCAGGCAGCAACCTCACACCAGGGAAGTAAAAATTGTACGGAGGAAAGCAAGGAGCGCGTGGCAAGGAGAGGACCGGGGGTGGGGGCAGAGAGGAGGAGGGGTGCCGCACCCTTAGGAAGACTGCCTGGGGCAGACTGCCCCCCCCCCCTCTTGCAACGCCACTGTATACATGGGAAAAATTGGTTTGGGGTCATTTTCAGGGTTTTAGTTGATTTTCAGACATTAATAAGTAAAATTTAGGGTCCCTTATAACTAAGCCATGATAAGCATTAATGCAGGCATCCCACAGTAGTTGTGTCTCGAGAGTGCTACCCACATGTGAAAAAATTATTTATTTATTTAAACAATTTTATTGAATTTTATATCAGAACAAAACCAAACCAAAACACTATGGGGTCCTTTTATCAAGGCGCGGGAGGGGTTTAATGCGCGGAATACCACGCGTTAAACTGCCTACCGTGCTAGTTGCTAACGCCTCCATTGATCAGGTGTTAGTTTTTTTGCTTGCCGCGGGGATTAGCGCGTGATGAAACGTCTGACGTGCTAACCCCGCTAGCGCGACTTGATAAAAGGACCCCTATGAGGTACATAATCGAAATGAAAATACGTCTAAAAACCTGCCTAAATCGGCACTTGGACGATCAAGAAGACAGGTCGTCCAAGTACTGAATCGAACAGGGTTTTAGACGTATCTAAAACCAGCTTAGGCCTTTTGACTGCTTCCGTGCACCTAGAAGAAAAAGGGACGTTTTTGGAGGAATAGGTAGGGCGGGAGGTGGGCTGACTTGGGCTTAGTTGTCATAATTGAAAAGGTTAACAGGTTGCCTGGACGGAACTTATATGTTTTGACTTAGACCAAGTCAAAACAGGTATAAGTTCCAGATTGGGCCGCTGAGCTGATCGCGGCTGCTTCGATCAATTCAGTGGCCCAGACAATCCGTCCCCCCCTGCAATGATCGCCGGCAGGAGGGATGCCCAGTCCCTCCTGCAGAACATCTCCCCGAACCCTCCTGCAAGACTGCCATTGAGAGAAGATGAATTGATCAGCCCGCCAGCTGGTGGTGCTGGTGTTTAAGGCAAAGCACTGCTAACTGAGAAGGTAGAGTGCAGAAGGGAGCCTATGGGGGAGGGAATGAGGAGAGAGAGACTAACAGCTGGGGGAGGGAAGGTAGGAGAGAAAAGACTGGACTGCAGGGGGCAGTGAGTGAGTTAGAAAGGAAGGATAAGAGATACCTGACCGGAGGGGTGGGGTGGGGGTGGAGGGGGAGAGAGAGACACCACAAGGGAGAGAGATGGTAGACAGTAGGAAAGAAACAGAAATGTTGGATATGGCAGAGGAAGGGAAGGTACAGAGATGGAAGATGGATGGTGAGTATGGAGAAAGAAGAAAATGTCAAAAGGGCAGGAGAGCATGTGAGTTAACAGAAGACAAAGAAAAACTAGAGCCTGGGACCAACATGATTTGATTAATAAAATGACCAGACAACAAAAGTTAGAAAAAAATAATTTTATTTCCTATTTTGTGAACTAAGAAACGAAATAGCGGAAACATTCCGACAAATTTGCAATCTATCCTTGAAAACTGGGGAGATCCCGGAAGACTGGAAAATAGCAAATGTTACACCTATCTTTAAAAAGGGATCGAGGGGTGACCCAGGGAACTACAGGCCAGTAAGCTTGACTTCAGTTCCGGGCAAGATGGTAGAAGCCCTGATAAAAGACAGCATCTGTGAGCACATAGAAAAAAAAGGACAAATGAAAGCGAGCCAGCATTGCTTCTGCAAGGGAATAATCGTGCCAAACGAACTTACTGCACTTCTTTGAAGGGATAAACAGCCAGATGGACAAAGGGGAACCCATAGACATCATTTATCTTGACTTCCAAAAAGCCTTTGACAAGGTACCCCACGAGCAGCTATTTAGGAAGCTGTGGAACCACGGGGTGGAAGGGGACGTATACAGATGGATTAAACACTGGTTGGCAGGCAGAAAGCAAAGGGTTGGAGTGAAGGGCCACTACTCGGACTGGAGGAGGGTCATGAGCGGTGTTCCGCAGGGGTCGGTGCTCGGACCACTGCTGTTCAATGTATTTATAAATGGCCTAGAAACAGGGACGAAGTGTGAAGTTATAAAATTTGCGGATGACACTAAACTCTGTAGCAGGGTTAGAATCGCGGAGGAGTGTGAAGACCTACAAAGGGACCTAAACAAACTGGAGGAGTGGACAAATAAATGGCAAATGAACTTTAATATAGAGAAATGCAAGGTCATGCATATAGGGAAAAAGAACCCGATGTTCAGCTACAAAATGGGAGGATTAATACTAGGGGAAAGTAACCTTGAAAAAGACTTGGGTGTGCTGGTGGATACAACAATTAAATCAACGGCACAATGCGCAGCAGCCTCAAAGAAAGCAAACAGAATGTTGGGTATTATTAAGAAGGGTATCACAACCAGGACGAAGGAAGTCATCATGCCGCTGTATCGTGCAATGGTGCGCCTGCACCTGGAGTACTGTGTCCAATATTGGTCACCGTACCTTAAGAAGGACATGGTGATACTTGAGAGGGTACAGAGAAGAGCAACGAAAATGATAAAAGGTATGGAAAACCTTTCATATGCAGACAGGTTAGAAAGGCTGGGACTCTTCTCCCTGGAAAAGCGGAGACTTAGAGGAGACATGATAGAGACTTTCAAGATCATGAAAGGCATAGAGAAGGTAAAGAGGGACAGATTCTTCAGCCTATCGGGAACCACAAGAACAAGGGGGCACTCAGAGAAATTGAAAGGGGACAGGTTTAGAACAAATGCTAGGAAATTCTTTTTCACTCAGAGGGTGGTGGGCACCTGGAATGCGCTTCTGGAGGTTGTGATAGGACAGAGTACACTACGGGGTTTCAGAGAAGGATTGGATAAATTCCTGAAGGATACGGGGATTGAGGGATACAGATCGAGGTAGAGATAGGTTATAAAAGGGTATAGATAGAAGGATAAAGGGGACTAAAGGGTTTTAGACAAGGATCACTTTACAGGTCATGAACCTGATGGGCCACCGTGGGAGTGGACTGCTGAGCGCAATGGACCTTTGGTCTGACCCAGTGGAGGCAACTTCTTATGTTCTTAATATTTCAGATTTGAAATGTGTATTCTGCCAGCGCTGGTGTTAGGACCTAACAGAGAGAGGAAAAGACATTTTTGTTTGTTTACACCACACCACTGGCATGGGATTGGAAAGGGCAAAAGGAGGTGGGGTGGGTGAAGAGGCTAGAAGATAAACCCGCCAGAAGTTTTGAAAAAAAAAATGGTGAAATCTCGCTTTTCATACGAACTATGTGGTGAGACCCGACATGTTTCACTGGAGTTTCGTCAGGGGTCTACCCACCACCGCAGCCGTCCACCTCATATCAATGTTCATATGAAAAGCGAGATTTCACCATTGCTAAGTTAAGTAACAATAATATGTTAAGAAATGCACAATATTTAAATCAATAGAGACCTGTGAGGATTTCACTGCTTGTTATCTCCCCGTGTGTACACCTTGGTGGGACGGAGGAGTGGTGGTTCTGAGGTCTCATGAAAATAAGAAGTGTTTCAAACAATTGTGAATATATAGTCTAAAGTAGTTATTGGAAAGAAAATTGTAAAGTACCTTAGAAATAAATTCAGGTACAATTGATTAAGTCTTCTAAGGAAACATTCAGCCGGTTTCACATAGTTTGAACGTAAGTTTGCAAGATTATCAATAGCATGATACCCTCAGCACATACTTATTAGCCACAGGTTGGTATTCCTGACAGCAAACTTTTTTTTTTCTTACAAAAGGGCCCTTTTATTAAAGTTTTGCACATGCTAATGGACAGAATGTGTGAAATGCTGCATGTTTTATTTTATAGCTATGGGCTACATGACAGCTTATGCTAATGTCCATTAGCGTGTTCTAAGCTTTATTTAAAAAAAAGCCTCAAGATATATTACATAACATGTAGGTGGCGTTAGCCTACCTGAATGCTTGGAAATTAAGGTCAACAAAAAATATATAAGGTAACTTGCACTAGGAAAAATGCAGTTTAACCTCATTCTGCATGGATGCAGCTGGCCTGACTGAGATGACAAAAAATATGTTGTGGGTTTTCAGTATTCCTTACCCTCTCCTACACAAAGACGCACTAGCGTTTTTATTGCCAGTCAAGGCAGTAAGAACTCCAATGCTCATGGAATCCCTATGATCATCGGAGGTCTTACTGCCGCGGCTAGTGCTAAAAACGCTAACGTGACTTTATAAAGGGGGGCCTTAGTTACAGGATGGGTTTGATTTAAATCAAATTAATTTAAATCACAATTTAAATCACTAGTCAGAAAGACTTGTTTTAAACAATTTGCATCAATTTGAAAAGGAACAATGCGGCTGAAGTCTTTAGCTCAACTATGTATATTTTATAACATTTTTGCTGTGAAGAAGAAGCATGATATCCTTACAGCAGTGTTTTTCAACCGCTGTTCCGCGGCACACTAGTCTAAAAAGTGGCCTAAATGGCTACTTGGATGATCAAAAAGCCAGATCATCCAAGTACCCATAATAAAAGCTGCTCTTCCTGGATATTCAGTGCCAATCAGCATCTGGGTAGTGACGCTAACTAGAGGTCTGCATGGAAAAGGGGATTATGGGAATCATACAGGACTCCCACAGGTCCACGGGACTCCTGCGGGGATGGATGCTGGTTCTTCGGGGTTCCTATGTTCCTTCTAAGCTTCTTCGATCTCTCAGCACACCAGTTTCTGATTTCCACTCACATGGGAAAGCTCTGTACATCCACCAATCAGGGAGACAGAGCTAGAGCTTGATGGCCAATCCCAGACTGGTAGATGTGCAGAGCTCTCCCAGTAGTGAGCCTTGGCGTGAGACCCCCCCTCAAGAATCTCGTTGGCTCAAGCCTGCCACCACTCACTGCGGCTGTGCAGAGGAGCACGAGAGAAACTGTGCAGCAAAACTGTGCAGCTCCGGAGCCAGACTACCCTGCATTAAACTACTTCAGCCCAACAGGTACCAACATTAAATATGTAACTTAAAAAAAAAAAAGAGCGGAGGGGGAGAGAATTGTTGCTCCTGGCATCTTCTTTCTGTTCATCAAAATCTACTTCTTTGGGATAGCAATCTTCACCCGACTGGGGAGAGGGAGAGAGAAGGGATATTGGTTTTAGGCCTGTTTTGGCAGATGTCTGACTTTGTTTTCAATTTTCTGTAAAACTCAATTAAAACTAAAATCAAAACTGTCAGAAGTAATTGCTGCTTTTTATGGGGACAGGTAATTTTTATGGGGAGATGGAGGGGATTCCTCACGGGGACGGGTGGGGATGGAGGAGATTCTGGTGGGAACTGGCGGGGATGGGTGGAATTCTGGCGAGTATGGATGGGGACGGGCAGGATTCTAGTGGGGACGGGTGGGATTTCTGTCCCTGCGCAACTCTCTAATGCTGACATTGCAACTGAATATTGGCCTGTGGCTGAATTGTGCTGAAGAGAGACTTCTATACAAGAAATAAATCACTTGTTACTAAACTGTTGATTTACACTGTTAAGTTTCACCGGCAATTTAGATTGATCTGGTATAGTATAATTTATTTTATTTTATTTGTTTTCCAACTTGATGTTTTGTGATAAAATGATATAAAGATACTTTATATAAGGACACATTAACCATGCGTGTGGGTACCTCTGTTTTTTACCATTTAAAATAGACGGAACCCATTGGAAAATAGTGCCAAGGGATGCAAAGGCTTAAGATACTTAGAATAATTATATTAAAAATGTGACATGTCATGTGCAGTCTACAGTTTCTATAGTGATGATCCTGAGGCTGTCTGATCTTTGTAGGGCACAGTAACAACTAACAAGATATGTTAGATGATGCTTATCCAGAACAGTTATACAAATTGCAAGAAGCTCAAGAGATTATCTGACTGCAGCTGGCCTTGGTGTTTTCCATTTTAGACTCCATCCTGTTGCATATAAAATCACAATATCCGAGGAAATACATTTAGCTACAGTACTTCTAGGTAGTTCCTGGAAGGTGGGGAGAGCTATTATGTTCAGTATGCAACACTTTTTGGAATGAAAGGAATCCTGGTGAAAATATAGTTTACATCTGTAGAAAAATGCAGCCCTGGAAGCTAAGCAGCAACTACTTCCATGGAGAAGGTCCTCCAGTTCATTTCCCTGCTCTGATCTTCTTTACCCCGAGGAGTGCAGATACTGCTTTGATAGTATTTGCTAGGGATGGGAGACCAAACATATATTTGTGTTTTATTTAGTTTCCCATGTTGTTTAGGGGATTTTTTTGTTTTTTTTGGAATTTAAATTTTTTTTTTTTAGTGCTGTCAGTAGTGTGCATTTTGTGCAGTAGTGCACATTGTTACTCAAATACCCCCAAATTCTATATATGGCACCTTAAGTTGCACGTGCAAATAGGTGCACATAACATATTTGCACACATAACTTAATAGACTAATTGGCCTAAGTGCCACCAATAATTGACAATTAATACCTTGTAATTGTTTCTAACTGGCATTAATTGAAAGTTATAGGCACAACTTGGAAAGCACAATTCTGTAAAAAGTACGTGCCGGTTGTAGTGCGTGAATTTGAAAAAAGGGGGTATGGTCAGAGGAGAGAAATGAGAGGATCATGGGCAGTCTTAAAAGTTATGTGCATTGTTATAGAATACGCCCGATCCACGCTCAACTGAGGAACAGACATTTAGGCCTGGTTTTAGCTGGTCTACATGGGTGCACTTAAACACTATGCAATGCACAGGTGCTTAGCGCGAGTCTATAAAAGGTAGGCACATCTTGTAGAATCACGCTAAGTGCTATTCCAGTTTGCACTGATTTTTTTTTGGGGGGGCACTATATATAGAACTTGGGGGATAGTGTGCCCTGTTGGTCAGTAATGTAGTCAGCAAATGGTGCCCAGAGTTAGCTGCTGGAAAGATCCACGCTAAACAAATATTCTTTAAATGGCAAGAGCCCTTTGCAAAATAGGTTAGTGTAGATTTTGCGACTAACTTTGGGCGTTGGATTTATGCCTGCTGAAGCATGTAATGTCGGTACCCAACATTATTCTATTATATTGTGCATAATGTTTGGAAAGCTCCCCATCCCCATCCCCGGTTTGCCCTTCTCCTCTTATATCTAAGCACTTTCTAGAGTTGCATGCTGTGAAATTTGGTGTCAGGTAAAAAGCGTGCCGGGTCAAAGGCGCGCGCAGACAACTGAGCACAATGCGGAGGTGCGCGCCGAAGAAAATGACTGTTTTAAAGGGCTCTGACATGGGGGGGGAACCCCCCACTTTACTTTATATAGATCACGCTGCATTGTGGAGGTGTTGTGGGGGCTTTGGGGGGTTCTAACCCCCCCCCACATTTTACTGAAAACTTCACTTTTTCCCTAAAAAACAGGGAAACAGTTAAGTTTCCAGTATAATGAGGGCGGTTACAACCCCCAAACTCCCCACAACGCCGCCACGATCTGTATTAAGTAAAGTGGGGGGGGGGTTCCCCAACAAAACCCCCGTCGGAACCCCTAAAAACACTCTTTTTCTTTGGCGCGCACTTCCATCTTACGCTCAGTTGTCGGCGCGCGCCTTTGTCTTCAGCGGTTTTGTCTATGAACCATGAAATTTAGGTGCAGGTGTTATAGAACAGTGTTTAAGAGTAGAGGTGCTTGCAAATCCAAATTATTGCCGATCAACTCCAATTATACTGATTGAACACCTCAGTAACTAATTAAAGTTTCAAGTTTTATTAAAATTTTGATGTATCGCAATATCATTAATTCAAAGCGATTTACAATTAAAACAGGGTCTTAATTATTAACTAAAACCAACACAGACAGACATGATGTACCGATACATAAGGGAAGTAGGGAGAACTACATTAAGTATAGTAAAGGATACATACAAGGAAAATACAAACAGAGGGTAAGAAACTTTAAAAGTATTGACAAAAGTAGAATAGAAAATTAAGAAATTTTTTTTTTTTAAATTAAATTTCTCAGCCTAAAACAGAGGACAAGTGAGTTTAAGCAACGAATGGGATCAATAGAGACTCCGATAATTAGGTCTCAAAAGCATCCTTGTACAACTAGCATGTTAACAGTCCTTTAAATTTACTTAGTGATTTTTCTTCCTTAATAAATGATGGTAAGGAATTCCATATTCTGGGCGCTGTAACTGCCATGATCGTATCTTGTCTTGTATTATTATACTAAGTGGTGGAATTACATGTGCATCATGTGCCTTGGGTGCTCAGCTTTGGATGCCCAACTGTGGATGACCTATATAGAATGCAGGGGTGGGGGTGGGGGTACTGTGGGATTTTTACCACTCATAGGTTTCCTTTTACCAAGCTGTGGTATGCACTAGTGCATGCTTACCGCAGATTAAAAGGGCTTACCGTGGTGTGCGCTCAGACGTCTTACAATAAGTTCTAGGTTTGTGCATTCACATCACTCAAAGATTATTTTTATTTTTACCATGTTGGGAGGGGGGAGGGGTGCGCCGGAGGCAGAATGGACATTTTTCTGCAGAAACAATCAGCACAGCTATATTGGTGCACGCTAACTGATTACTGCATGATTAACACATGAGCCCTTATCACCTACGAAATAGGCCACGCCAATGGTAGCATTAGCAAATGACCCTTAATACAATAATTCAAAACTCAGTCATTTTACTGCTGTGCTGAAAATGGCCTTAGTGCGTGGGAAAGATCCACATGTGGGCGCACTAAGGCCGTGTTTTAGTGCTGCTTTATAAAAGGGCCCCATAGTGCTTACCACGTTGCAGCCATTACTGTGGAGCTGCATTATTGGTTACCTGAGTTAAAACCTGTGGTAAGTTCTTAAGACAGTTTACTAAACGTACCACTTGGAGGGAATTCATCAAGCAGCATTAGGGTTTAATGGACGTTAACACGAATTAAGAGAATTAGCATGCATTAAACGCTAAGGCCCTGATTCTATAAATGGCACCTAAGTTATAGGTGCCGAAGAATCGCATTTTGCAGTGCCTAAAATGGATTTAGGCGCCAGTAGGTACTTGAAACTTATGTGCACCCTATTTATGTTAGGGTTTTCTTGGCCTAAATACCGGCATCTAAGTTAGGCCCCTATTGGCTCTGAAGTCCAGCTTAGGTGCCTACATGCAAAACATGCCCAAGATCCACTCTTAACCATGCCTACTTTCTGGTAGGTGTCTTGGACTAGGCACCTACCTGAAAGTTGTAGGCGCCTACAGAGTTAGACACTTACCACCCAATAATTTTAATATAAGCCAATTATGAGGTGCTAATTGCTTGTTAGTGGTGCCAATTAAACTTTTAAAATAATTATCCCCCTCCCCCCCCGGCTTCACAAAACCATAGCGCAGTTTTTAGCTCCAGCTGTGGCGGTAACGGCCCCGACGCTCTTAGAATTCCTATGAGCGTCGGAGCTGTTAACCGCCACAGCCAGCGCTAAACACCACACTGTGTTTTTGTAAAGGAGAGGGAAAGTTAGGTGCTTAGATCATCTAGGCGCCTACCTTTAGGCATCTTTTATTGAATCTGAGCCTAAAACCCCATAGGCATAAAATGTGTTTTAGAATTTACCATCCCCCCTTTTTTTTACAAAACTAGTGCGTTTTTTAGCACTGGCCGCGGAATTCTATGAGCATCAGAGATGTTACCACCGCTGCCTGTGCTAAAAAATTGCGCTACAGTTTTGTAAAAGGGGGAGGGGCTAATGGGCACTCATTCCCTTAATGTGCATTAAAGGTGCATTAAACCTTAATGCTTCCTGATGAATCCCCCCCCCCTTTAATGTGCACTAACATATGAAGTTGATTAATGCAATACTTATTAACTTTCTACTGGAGGCATACTTTGCCAGTTAGGTTTTCAGAATCTCCACAATATTCATGAGATACATTTGAATGCAGCAGAGATCCATTATATGTAAATCTCTCAAAAATATTAAGCCCATGGATCTGATCCGTGAGCGATCCGATCTGATCCGTGGCTCGGGCGCTGATTCATGAAGCGTCCTCATGCAAATTATTACAATCGGAGGCATGCTCCAAACCGATCACACGGATCGCTGAAGAGCGATCCCGACGCATGCGCAGACCCTCTTCTTTGCCTGTAGATGGTCTGCGCATGCGCCTCTATCCCTCATGCACTTTTATTCCTACTGCTGTTTGCATTCCAGTGAGTGTGAGGATGACTTAAGACCCAAAGGAATTGGATTGCTGAGATGTGCTTATGTTTAGCAGTGGAGCTTCTGAGTCTTCTGAATTCAAAGTTTGCTCTCTGTGTCTTTTTTCACGAGCCTGTGGCTAGAATAGAACACGCCGCAGTGCAGCCCCGCTTTAAATCCGCAGGTTAAAACCATGGGCTTGCTTTGCAGGGAAAGGCAGCAGAGTAGGAGAGTCAGGGCAGCAAGAGCAGGACAGTTGCGGCGGCAAGGAGAGAAATTGCTTCTGAGGGGCAGGAGAGTCGGCAGGGATGTGAGCGACTGGTCCACAGCAGTCGCTTCTTTTTTGATCGGTCAGCCCAGTCGGTGTTTCTGATTTTTTTTTAGTGAATCGCTGCCTTCCTACATTTGCATGCCATCCCCCTCATTTGCATGCGTGGATCGGATCGAGAGAAATATTAATGAATTGGGTCGGGGGTCGCAAACTGGTCGGGACGTTATCGGTGTCCTTAGTGAATCTAGCCCTTATTGTTGCAATCCTGAAAACCTGAGCCTAATTTATGACCCTAGTGCTGAAAATCAGTGCCGGTCTCCTAACTTCCTAAATCTACTCTTGTTACCACCTACTTTTATGCTTCTTTAGTGAAATTTTGAATAAAAATGTATGCACTCACTCAGCTCTACTGCATTTTCAGAAAGGCCAATTTAGATGCATAACTGTCAAGTTAGTAGCAGAAATCATTTGAATATCTTGCACTTTGGAGCTCATAATCAAAAAATAAAGACATCCAAAAATATCATGACGGCACCCACATGTCCTAGTCATCAGGATGTCCAAGTGCCGATTTTCAAAGCCGACTCTCTGGATGACTAGTGAGGTGTTTTGCCCACTGTGCATTCAGAGGTCTAGGGAGTGTTATGGGATATGGGTGAGTTTTGAGTGGGTTAGTGTTGGGCGTCTTTCGGCGATAATCAAACCTTTCCCATACCTGTACATATCTGTCTCTAGAACAGCAGCACTGGGAAGGGGTAAAACACGGACCTCACGGACCTGACGGACCTCGCGGATCTAAACCCGTACGGCCTTAAAAATCTGTGGTCCGTGTCGGTCCGTGTCCCTGCCACTTGTAGTTTCTGTCGCTGACAGACCTTGATGAGATTTTTGCACTGATGGATCCGTCTCAGCATAGGGAGGGAAAAGCGTTAGGATCCGTCAGCGCTAAAAATCTCTTCGAGGTCTGTCAGAGCCAGAGACTAGTGCTGGAGTTTGGAGACTTCTTTTCCATAATGCACGTTCAAAAACCTATGTCCCCGCTCTCTTGGCTTCTGCTCTGCCGCTCCAGCCCTAGTTTCTGGCTCTGACAGACCTCGAAGAGATTTTTAGCGCTGACGGACCCTAACACTTTTCCCTCCCTATGCTGAGACGGATCCGTCAGTGCAAAAATCTCATCAAGGTCTGTCAGCGACAGAAACTACAAGCGCCATGGACACGGACCGACACGGACCTCAGATTTTTAAGACCGTACGGGTTTAGATCCACGAGGTCCGTCAGGTCCATCAGGTCCACGTTTTAACCCTTCCCAGCAGCACTTGCTATGGAAAAGCCTGGTAGAGCAATACACCAGTGTTTTAAGTAACCTGGTGGGTGGGCTAGTGAACCATAGAGAGGAGGACCCAGGCCCATAAGGCACTCTAACCATTACATTTGTGAGGCCACCAAAACCCAGGAGACAGCCTGAAAGCAATCAAATTCCTATAGCATACCTAAATTATGGAATCAACTCCCTCCTGCCATTAGGGCAGTTGATAACCTACTGACCTTCCGGAAAGCAGTAAAGATGTTTCTTTTCATAGACCGGATCAATTCTGGTCTCAAACAGACCTTGCTTCAACGTACCTTACTTCAGAACACCTGTGCCTGCGAACCAGTTTTTTTACCATTCACTGCAGATATGTTAATACCCATGTGTGACTCTATGATTTATTTTCTTAGATTCTGCAAAGCATGTGTTCTTAGTCACTACCTTTATAAGTTGTAAATTATTGATTCTAAAGCTTTGTGTTTTGATCCTGTAGCATGTTATTGACTATGTAATGTTTATATCTCTGTTCCTGAAAACTTTGTGTATGTATCCTTGTAACCCATTCTGGGCTCCTGGGGAGGACGGGCTATATAAATGAATAAATAAATATAGGTGCCACCTGTAACCATAAGGGCTATTGGGGTGGTAGACAGATGGGTATAGTAAATTTTGGAGGGCTCACCATAAATTATAAGGGGGTTATGGTGAGATGTATATCTGGCAGCCTCTGTGTGAAGTTCACAGCAGTGCTCTCTAAGATGTCCCACTACTCTGTTGGAATGTCTGGCTGACCCCTCTTATATCCAATTGGTCTGGGTTTGGACGTTTTGGACTTGGACTTTTCTGTGGTCAAAAATGGGATATAAAGTTAGGCATTTTAAAGTTGGACATCTTGTTGGTCAAGACATCCAAGTAGTTAATTATAAAAAAAATTTGGACGTCTAGTGGTTCACCTTTCGAAAATGGACATTTCCGAACCTCCAAATTTGGTCGTCTTGTGGGAAACGTCCAAATCAGACTTAGACATCCTTTTCAAAAATAGCCCTCTATGTTTTTAGATCCCTGAGACAGGCAATATTTTGCCGAAACACTGGCCATGTGGGGTTCCTGTTCTTGAATAAACTGTCTACATCAGTGTTCTTCAACTGCCGGTCCGTGGACCGGTGCCGATCTGCAGAAATTTCCTGCCAGTCCACAGGGCCGGCATGTGGATCATCCCTGAGACAGTGTTCTTTAACCACCGGTCCACAGTGCAATCGATGCGGCGTTATCTTCAGGTTGGCTCCTTCTTCCTCACTGCCGCAGTTCTCAAAGCCACGGGCAGCAGCTCTTATGCGCATCCTGTGCCTGAACCTGAAGCCTTCTCTCTGATGTCGCCCCAGAGGGAAGGCTTCCATATGAGGTGCGGGACGTGAGAGAAGTCGCTGCCTGCGGCTTTGTGCACTGTGTCAGTGAGGAAGAGGGAGCCAACCCAAAGATAATACCGGGGGTGGCATAAAACGGCCAGGCGGGAGCAGGCCAGAAGGTAAGGCACAGCATGGAGAGAGAGAGGGAGACAACAAAGGTAGGAGGAATGATTTTATTTTTGAATTTAGTGATTGAATTGTGCCAATTTTGAGAATTTACATCTGCTGTCTATATTTTGCACAGTTCAGGAAGAAATGCATTTGTTTCTATTTCTCTGGGGTTGTGCTGCATGCAGAGTCTTGCATCTTAGGGTTTCTATGTATATATTAGTACTTTTAGTTTTTGGTCCCGTATTTGCATAGGGGGTTATCTGTGTTCTGGTAGGAATGAATGTTAAGAAGCATACAGTGTGCTTTGTGTAGTTTAATTTTGTGGTTAACCAGTATGTGTTGTTAATAAGATTATATTGTGTATATATATATGAAAAATTAATGGAAAAAATAGTGTTACAATTAGTACTATTATGGGGGCGGAGTCTGGGGCGGAGATGGGTGGGGTCTGGCCCACGACTTAGCCCATTGTTCTTCAACCTCTGGTCTGCGAACCAGTGCCGGTTCACAAAATAATTTTTTTTATTTCTGCCGATCCATAGGTGTAAAAAGGTTGAAGAACACTGGTCTACATCATCACTTCTGGCCTCTTACTATTAATAGCATCAACCTCTGTCTTCAGCCCTGCAGGTTAGAGCTTGGTAGGAAAAATATTCTTTTTCCACTCTTCTTTAACGAGATAGGAAACAGACTGTCTCAATGTTGACAGCTGTGTATGACAACTCACAAACTGAAACAAAAAGTTTTCAACCCTGATAGCTTTTTCTATTGGAGACACCAAGACTCCCTTTCTGTCCAGTAGCAGAAAAGTAGGGATACGAAAATAGACAACACAAATTTATTTTTATGTGAGTGTGTGGGGGGAGGGGAGATCATTAGGTTTGAAGGAAGGCATTGCTCTTCCCTTCAAAGTACATTTGAATGCTGTAAGAACAGCTTCTGCAATTCTGATCTCTGTGTTAACATCAGTGCTGAGCCCCAAGAGCTCTCACTTAAGGTTTTGGGAATGAGCCCTTGGAACGGGTTGCAAACAATCTTCAGTCATGACAGCATGGATCTCAGAGGTCCTGACACCTTCAAGTTAATATCGTACAGAAGAAAAACCCTAGTAAAAAAGTGGGGGTGGGGAGGGAGGTAAATGAATTGCCAATTAACCATCAATCCAATAATCTCTAAAAAACACTAAAA
The DNA here is from genome assembly GCF_902459505.1 of Geotrypetes seraphini. Classification (NCBI taxonomy): domain Eukaryota; kingdom Metazoa; phylum Chordata; class Amphibia; order Gymnophiona; family Dermophiidae; genus Geotrypetes; species Geotrypetes seraphini. Next base: position 303,801,576 of record NC_047086.1, on the reverse strand, counting down.
TGTTGTAGCTGCTCTTCTAAATGGCAAAGTAATCTGTTAACTATCTAATTTCAATAGGAAGAAAATTCCAAATTAAAATTGCTCACTACACAAACTAGGGCTGTGGAGTTCATACATGAAACCTTCGGCTCCGATTCTTTTATTATGGTATCTCCACTTTGACTCTGACTCCAATTCCTGTACTTGTTATACTTTAAAACAGGGGTGTCCAACCTGTGGCCCGAGGGCCGCATGCTGCCCCGTGAAGTATTTTGTGCGGCCACGATTGAGAGCGATGCAGTGTTTTCCTCCGCTGCCCCCGGGTGTTTACTGTCTTGCCGGCTCCCTCCTCTGTCTTGCTGCAGCGTTTGCGCGGCCCCAGAAACATTTTTTTCGGCCAGTGCGGCCCAGGGAAGCCAAAAGGTTGGACACCCCTGCTTTGAAAGGTGTAGTACAAAATGCAAAGTGTGGCTTCTTGGGATTTTGGGTTTTGGATTTTGGTTTTTGGTTTATCATTTATGGTCAGCTATTATGGATTTGGCATTTGTTTTCTGTGTGTGTGACCAAGGTATTCTGTTAGCATGATTGTTCTATATAGCAGTGGTTCCCAATGGAGCAGATTTGCATGCCTGGCACCTTCATTCTATGCAGATCTCTCTCATGCTTATTCATTAGGGCTATCCTGAAAACCCGACTGGCCTGGTGGTCCTCCAGAAGAGGGTTGGGAACCACTGCTATATAGCATTTTGTAATAATTTGGCTTATTCAGTTGTCTTGATAGTGGAGGGAATATTTGTGAGGCGTAAGGGGAGACAACACAGGGGTTTTGTTGATCCTTGTTCTGTATGATTTATAAAATGACAGTTATACAGAAAATTGTTTCTTTTTATACTTTAATAAAATTATTTCAAGCGTGTGCAGATGGGATCAGACAGATAGACAGAGTTTGTGGGGGCGAGGACAAAATTCACGGGGACAGAGACCAATTTTGTCCTATGTCATTCTCTAGGTGCCACTTTCTCCAATATAAATATAGTAAAATATATTACATTTTGTAATCATCAAAAAACTTGAGATCAAAATATATTCCAAAAGTAAAACATATCCTGAAAAAAATGGGTTAATCAAATTATTATCTGTGAAATAAGAAATTTAAGCATTATAATATTTGTATGATATACAATTTAAGTCTATTAGGAGTCAGAGTTGGAGTTGGGACATTTTCACTGACTCCAGTGACCCAAAAATTGCTTCCAACTCTGACTCCATGACTCCGACTCCACAGCTCTGACACAAACAAGGAGCTAGTATGTTTACGAGACCTAATCCAATTGACTGTCAGAAGACGTTACCTCATCTGATTCCTAAGATAATAGTGAGAGTTACTATGAAGTGTTAAAACAGAACCCATTAAATAAGTTGGGGCTGTACCATATAATATTTTGAAAGCAATTATACAGATCTTAAATTTTGTACGTGCCTCAAGAGCCAATGCAATCAGACAACAAAATAAGTTACTCTTTTAAATCTGTTAGCACAGTATCTCTCAAACTCTGTGCGATGGCACAGTGGTATGCAACAAGAGATTCCAGAATTTTACTTTATTTTTAAAAATTCCCTTCATAAGTATACTGTACACTAGAATAGATGTACATTGCGTATGTAAGAGTCTGTCAATGTTATAAGCATCTGTGTACGTAAGAATATAACCTCCAAGACATGCATCATTCTTTGATGTGATTGCTCCTTGAAAATTAATGGAAAGTAATTTTAAGTTTTATTTTTATGCTGTAGTTATCCTAACTTGAGCAGCAAAGCAATAGAGGCTTTGTTACCATGTGGATCTTATCATTGCAAACTTGAATTTTCAGCTCTGACAGAAATTAAATTGAAAAAAGAAAATGACTGCAAATGGTGGATAATGAAATGCATAGAGGGGCATAATAAAAAAAAACGTCTAAGTCCCCTTTTGGCCTAAGTCCTTAAACGTTCAAAGCAGAAGCACGGAAAGTGTCCATAACCAAAACAAACGTCCTTGTTTTGATTATGGCCTGCCTCTACTAAACGCCCAGATCACCACAACGTCTAAAATTACACCCCCATGACGTCTACACTTTTTGGCCATAATGAACCAAAAAAACACCTAAGCTCCAAACGTCCAACAGAAGGGCTTTTAGGCGAAGGAGGAGCCAGTCATTCGCCTAAAAGCTGGATTCTGTAACCGGTGTCTGTCAAAAACAACACCGGTTACAGAACCCCCCCCCAACGATCCAGGCAGGAGGGTGCCCAAGCCCTCCTGCTATGTCGAACTGCGACCCCCCCCCAACAACATCGGTGCAAGAGGGAGCTCAAGCCCTCTTGCCCCGTCCAACATGCGACCCCCCCCCCCGACAACATCGGGGCAAGAGGGAGCCCAAGCCCTCTTGCCCCGCCGATTAACATCGGGCCAGGAGAGAGCCCAAGCTCTCCTGGCCCCAGCGATCCCCCCCGCGACTGGATTGGGCCAGGAGGGAGCCCAAGCCCTCTTGGCCTGTCGACCCCCTACCCCCACCCCCACTACATTACGGGCAGGAGGGATCCCAGGCCCTCCTGCCCTCAAAGCAACCCCCCTCCCCCCAACGACCGACCCCCCGAACCCCCGATCACCCCCCCTCCGACCCGCAACCCCCCGACCGACCCCCCCACCCCCCTTCCCCATACCTTTTAAAGTTGGCCAAACGGACGGGTGCCAAACCCGCCCGACCGGCAGGCAGCCGACGCCAGAATGGGCCCGGATTGGCCCAGGCGTCCCAAAGCCCCGCCCACAGTTGGAGCCTAAGGCGCCTGGGCCAATCAGAATAGGCCCAGGAGCCTTAGGCCCCTCCTGTGGCGGGGCCTTAGGCACATGGCGGTTGGGCCCATGTGCCTAAGGCCCCACCCACTGGCCAGACATTCAACTGAAAGGTACTGGGGGGAGGGGGAATTGCGGTAGAGATAGGGGTGGGGGGCCCGAGTCTTAGAGGTTATAAGGTGGGTTTTGGTTCTGGTGGGGGGGTGGCAGCAGGAGGGAGTGGGCATCTCTCATTCCTGGTTTGGCTTGGGGATGGAGGTGCTGTGGTTCTGGGACCGGAAGGAGTGGGCATCCCTCCTGCCTGGCTTACTTCGCGGGTGGGAGTGTGTGGGTTCTGGTGGGAAAGAGTGGGCATCCCTCCTGCCGACTGACTTCACAGGGGAGGGGGTCCTGCTGTGGCTGCTCAGCTATTTGCAGCAGGGAGATTTCCTTGCTGGCGATCAGCTCAGTGGCCATGTCTATTTGAAATGTAGGCCAACATTTTAATGGCCTACTTTTCAGATGTCTGATGCAGCTCTAGGGAAGCGCCTAGGGCCACTTAAACTCGCCCAAGATCACTTCCGGGTGAAACCATGCCTAGCCTTGGATGAGTTTAACTGTTTCTATGCATCTCCCTAGACCTGCAAAAATGTCTATAGTGTAGGCTACCTACCTTAGGTAGGTTTTTTCTAAAAATGTGTGTCCTGATTGGCTCATTAGACAGCGGTAGAGTGCCTACCACTGGCTAAAATCAGGACGCTGTTTATAGAATTTGCCTCTTAATGTCTATTATGAGTTCTTAAGTGCCAATTATCTGTGCTAATTAAGCCTATTAATCAATAAAGTTTTAGACGCCTACATTACCTAGGCGATGTAAGTGCCTGACTTTAGGCGGATATTTTAAGGTCCCGAAAAGACATTAAAAAACAAAGCTGATGTAAGGTGAAAAATCTTGATTGGATTGTATGGGCTTGATTGGATTGTATTAGCTGGGCTGCCTCCTGCGGTCCAGTTTAGATAATAGTTGAGTCCAGTTGATATAATAGTAGTATAAGATACACACACAGATTTGGAATAAACACCAAATTTAGCAATGTGTCCTTCCACTGTTATATTTATCTAAATAGGAGTAAGAAAGATCTTAGTGAGTGGGACAGACAGTGTCAATGAAAAACATTCTGCAGTACTGCATAGCCCAATCTCAATCTAATCACTGGTCAAAAACACTTCCTATAATATCTTCACGTAAAGAAAATTTCTTAAGAAATAGATAAGTGTTGTTTCTTAAGAAAATTTCTTTACATTTAATGTGCAGATATTATATAGGACGTTTTTTTGACCAGTGATTAGATTGAGATTGGGCTGTGTAATACTGCAGAATGTTTTCCCTCCTATTTAGATATATATAACAGTGGAAGGACACATTGTTAAATCTGGTGTTTGTCCCGCATCTATGTGCGTATATTGAACTATATCAGTGGTCTCAAACTCAAACCCTTTGCGGGGTACTTGGAGGGCCGCAGAAAAAATAGTTTATGTCTTATTAAAGAAATGACAATTTTGCATGAGGTAAAACTCTTTATAGTTTATAAAACTTTCCTTTAACAGTTAAAAGGAAAGATATATAAACTATAAAGAGTTTTACCTTATGCAAAATTGTCATTTCTTTAATAAGACATAAACTATTTTTTCTGCGGCCCTCCAAGTTCTCTATTTTTTCTGCACCACTCACATTTAAAGTTTAATATCTTTTCTTTCTCAAAACTGGCACATTTCAATCACTATATTGAAAATAAAATCATTTTCCCTACCTTTGTTGGCTGGTGACTTTATTTTTCTGTGCCTTTAACTATGTTTCCAGGGCCTTCTTGTCCTTTGACTATTTTTCTCTCCGTCTTCACTTTCTGCCTTGCATCCATCTTTGGCATTAACTTAATATTCAATTTTTCTGCTTTTTTTTCAAAATCTACATTTCCATGTCTTACCTTCCCTTCCTATCTCTCTCTTCTTCCATCCTATTTCCATGGTCTGACATCTCTTTCCTTCCTTTCTCTCCCTCCCTCCTTCCTTTCTTCCTTTCCTCTGGTCTGGCATCTGTCTCCTTCCCTCCCCCCATGCCCTGGCATCTCTCCCTCCCCCTCCATGGTCTGGTATCTCCTTTCCTTCCCTCTCTCCCATGAACTTGGCATCTCTTGTTCCTCTCCTCTCCCTTGTCTTCCTTCTCCTTCCTTCCCTCTCTTTCCCCAATTGGGTGCAGCAGCAACAGAAGCAGCATTTCCCTTCCCCCTTTCCTATGCAGCAGAAGCATTTCTCTTCCCCTTTCCCTCCCCCCTCCCTTTCCCTGTGCAGCATCAGCATCAGCATTTCCCTTCCCCCTTTCCTGTACAGAAGAGGCATTTCTCTTCCCCCTTCCCTCCCTCTTCCTGTGCAACAGCATTTCCCAAGGGTCCCCCTTTCCTATGCAGCAGAAGCATTTCTCTTTCCTCTCCCCTTCCGTTCCCTTCCTTGTGGAGCAGCAGTGTGTCTGGCCGGCTCCCTTGCTTAGTCGATCGTTCCATTCAAAGCCGCAGGTGGCGGCTACTCGCGAGATCCGTGCCTGCGTCTGAAGCCTCTCTGATGTTGTGACGTCAGAGAGGCTTCCGAAGCAGGAGTGGATAGCACATAGAGCTTTGAACGGAACGATCGACTGAGCCGGCCAGACACGCTGCTGCTCCACAAGGAAGGGATGGGGGAAGAGAAATGCTGGTGTGGATGGCGCCAGGAGCCACCGCCGGCCGCAGCTTTGACCGGAACAATCAACTGCAGCAAGGGAGCTGTTGATCATCGTGTCCAGACTGCGGGCCGCAAAATAGCACCTGGAGAGCCGCATGTGGCCTGCGGGCCGCGTGTTTGAGACCGCTGAACTATATATACCATGTATATATTTTTGATGTGGATTTATTTCCCTATTTGGATTATATAGTTGAGATAATAGCAGTGCCTGAACTATCAAGGTAAATTTAGGTGAATCAAAATATTTCCTAATGGAACATAATTTGTTTATTAGAAAAAAAAATCTCTTAACCAAAAGATTTGTGTTCCATAAATTGCAAGTTATCTAATTGAGCACCCTAAGGGCCTGTTTCTATAAACGGCATGGTAAGTTAGGTGGCGATAGGCACCCTACCACTGTCTAACTTAATTATTTTAATTGGCTTTAATTGGCAGGGTAATTTAAATTTAAAAAATTTAAATTGAATCAGGTTGGGCAGACTGGATGGACCTTTCAGGTCTTTATCTGCCGTCATCTACTATGTTACTATTAAAAAACAAAAACTAGTTAAAATAAAGTAGGCTTCATAACTGCCTTAGGTCCACGTAAATGTGGTTAGAAGCGAAGACAACGTTAGTCGCCATCAGGCATGATTTTCTAAAGATCGTAAGCATATGTAGTGTAAATCAGTAAAACCCTGGCATACGTTACCGGTGCCTAAGTTTTGTGATAGGTGCAGTTAGCTGTGCCTAAGAAAGATTGATAAGTGGCCAGAGCCATTTTTGTAGATGGCTGCTGATTTAGGCGCTGTTTACAGAATCAGACCCTGAGGCCTGGATTCTATAAACAGCGTCCCGATTGTTGGCGGCCAACTGCTGCCTAACCCTGCCAGTCAGGATGCAAGTTTTCTAAAAAAAAACTCCCGAGACAAGCTGCCTACATTGGAGGTGCCTCTGGGAGTCTAGGGAGGTGCGCAAGCCCTGCTAAGCTTGCCTAAGGTTGGGCGTGGCTTGGCCCAGAAGTAACCTTAGGTAGACCTAGGTGGCCGTACGCGTCTCCCTAGGCCAGCGGTAGACGCAGGTTTCAAGTTTATTTATAATTTGGTATACTGACCATCACAGTTATCTGGCTGGTTTACAATATTAAAAATTAATAAAAAATAAAATAAGGCAAGTTGAAGTCAAGACAAGGATAAAGGTTTAGACAAGTTGGATACAAGAGGAATTTGGGGGAGGGAGATTATAATTACATCATGAAATAAAAATAAGAGGAAGGGAAGAGGGGGAGGAAAATACAGGAGGAAAGGGGGGTTGCTTCTTAAAAGCGGTTCTCTGTATTTTTTTTCCCTTGGAAAGTATTCTTAGTTGCAGTTTTGATATGCATCTTTGAATATAAATGCTTTGAGGTTGGTTTTAAATTTGGCTAGAGATTTTTCACAGCGGAGATGTGGTGGCATTGCATTCCAGAGGGAGGGGGCTGTTACGGAAAAGATAGTGTTTCTGGTATAATATAGATCTTTGATCGAGGGAACTATCAGTAGGTTCTGATCGGAGGATCTGAGGGCCCTGGAAGGAGTATGGGAGATAAGATATTTATCTAAGAAGGCAGGTGAGCGGGAAAATTTAATTTTGAAAACAAATAGGAATATTTTGGAAGTTGTTTTATGTGAGACTGGCAACCAATGTGATTCTCGAAGAAGTGGGGTAACATGGTTGTATTTTTTGGCTTTATAGATGAGTTTAATGGCAGTATTTTGAATCAGTTGTAATCGACGCATTTCCTTTTGAGTTATTCCATGGTATAATGAATTGTAGTAGTCTATGTGAGAGATCATTAATGAATGAAGTAGAATTTGAATAGAAGCAGGTTCTAGAACAGAAGTTATAGAACGAATTAGACGGAGTTTATAGAAAAAGTTTTTGGTCAATGAGCTGATTTGATCATGGTAATTGAGATCTTTGTCAAGAATAATTCCTAGTAGTTTTAATTTGGATTCTATTTGGAGTGGACAAGAGTCGATACATATTTGTCCAATTAAGGTATTGTTGTTTTTGACTGTGAATAGGATCCCTTAAGATTTGGCTATGTTCAGTGAAAGTCTGTTGGTTCGTAGCCATAGGCTGATTTTGTCCAGTTTGAGATTGATTTCTTGGATATCGTTGATGTTTGCTGGGTTAATGAGGTGAAGAAGTTGAATGTCATCAGCGTAGGCAAAAGGGGTAAATCTAATAGATTGAGCTAGAGTCAAGAGAGGGGCTAAGAAGATGTTGAAAAGTAGGGGGGAGAGAATAGAACCTTGTGGGAACACTGTAGGTTTGAAAGATTGGGGAAGAGGATACTCCTTTAGAGTGAACTTTGAAATTCCGATCAGCGAAAGAGGAAAACCAGAGGAGAGCAGAGTCAGTTTTTAAGACTGTTTTTAAGACGGTTGAGAAGTAGTTCATCATTAATTGTGTCTAAAGCAGCTGATATGTCAAGGGATATCAGGAGAACTGATTTTCTGTGATCGTGGAAGTAGTAGATGGAGGTGGTGAGACTGAGTAAAGACAATTCAGTTGAGTAGTTTATGCGAAAACCAGTTTGGTTTGGATGAAGGGCGTTTGTTTTTTCAAAAAATTCAGAGAGTTGGCTGAAAACAATTTTTTCAGTGAGTTTGGCAATAAAGGGTAAGTTGGCAATAGGCTGGAAATTGGAGCATTGAGTTTCATCTAGGTTTTGGCTTACATTATAAGTAGATGTGGCCACTGAGCTTATCGCGACAAGGGATCTCCCTGTCGTGATGTTTAGCAGCTGCAGCTGCCTGTCCTCCCTGCCAGAACACTCCCCCCCAAGAATGATTGCGGCAGGAGGGATACCCAGTCACTCCTGCTGACACCCTGCGAACCCCCCTCCCGAACGATCGATCATACTTTAGTGTCTATCTCAACCTCAGTCCTTCTATACCAGCATTCTTCAATGCAAGGCTTGAGAGTCAGTGGCTGTACCCATTCATACTTTGACTCTTCTCTCTCTCCTTAAAGAATGACATGGGGATGTTTTCCCACGGTTAACCACGGGGACGGAGACAAATTCTCTATGGCCACAATCTACCCAAGTTCCTCCCCTGCACATGCCCATTTTGAGATTCACAGACTAGAAGTGATGTGCACCACTTTATAGAATGCAATTGGAAAGTTGTGTGCGTAATTTCTAATTAGTTCCAATTCGCATCAGTTACTAGGTATTAATTGTCAGTTTTCAGCACAGATTGGCTTGTTAAATAATTAAGTTACGTGCACACATGGGAAATGTGCACCAATTTGCATGTGCAACTTAAGGCGCTATATACATAATTTTTTGTATTTCTTTGAAGGAAGTGTTTCAGGGGTAGAAAACGGACATGGGTATGCTAATCAGCTAGTGCGCTGACATTACTGCTGTGCTAACTAGTTAGTGCCTTAATTAGTAAAGCTCATAATTAAAAAAAAAAATAATTGGAAGTTAGGAGCATATCTTATTAGGCGCCATTCTATAAAAGATGAATGATGCCTATTGCATGGTGCCTAGTGGCACGTAACACCAAATTAGGCGTGTTTAGGGGTCGAGAAAGACTTAGGCGCTACTAGACGTGATTCTCTAAAGGACTTAACTGCTTATAATGCAGGCCTTTAAAACCCTGGCCTACATTACAGGAGCTTAAGTTTTAGGTTAAGTGCCATTAAGCGCAATTTTGTAATGGGCGCTTAAGTGTGATTGACATGCAGTAGGCGCCTATCTTTTTTTAGACACCAATTATAAAATCTGGCCCTTAGCACCTTCTAAATAGGAGGCGGTAGTACTCCCACGGTAATTTTAAAAAAATTTCTACATGCTAATGCTAACATTAGCACACGGCTATATATTAAAGAAACAGTAAAAAGCCCTTTTTGATGACTATGCTAAAAACATATGTGGACTAAGCTCATTTCTCAATGAAGCTTAGTAAAAGGACCCCTCTGTTGAGTTTGTAAAGTAAAATAAAAGCCATTGTTTATGCACAGTTATTTTGAACTGGTGTAGATCAGAGATGATTATTTATAAGTAACCTTCATAAAACTTTCCGAAGGTGTTATTTTTTTTTTCCTCCAAACTAGTTAGAACAATTAGAAACTATTCTAGCTGCTGCAACAAATCTGGGAGACATGACACATGCTTAGCTATGAAAGCAGTATGTACAGAAGGGTTTTCATTTAATATCTTCACCCAGCGACTTTGCAAAACCAGCTTGAAATGGAAGTGCAGAATGAATTGTCAATATTGGCTCAGGAGGCCCCCGTTGCTCCCCAGGAGACAAATCATTTTCCACTGCTTTAGAAAATATGCTGATCCGAAAATGTCAGACTTCTTTCTGCCTGCTGCATGAGCTGTGTATTGGTCAGTAGCTTATTTTAAGTTTTTGTAATCTGATCTTATCTGTACAGATAAAATTTTATTAACGTATGTAGTCTCCTACAGTTGTTTCAGGGTCACTAGGCCGTATATGTGTTTTACTAACTTCTTTTCTATTTCTCAAACTTGGAGTTGAGGTTTTCTAGCTCTAGCAGGTTTTTTTTTTTAAGGGTAACCAAAAGCAAAACATGGAACAATTCATAAATTTCACAGCTAAGGGCATGATTTGCCCATATTTATATTGCTTTATGGATATCAGTGGCAAATGAGTATGCTGAAATGAAATAAAAACGTGTATGCTTGTGTGTTTTGAATATATACATATAATTTAGGGCTCTACTGAACATTTATATTCGATTTGATTTGGCCCCTAATAGTGCACAAATACATTATTTGTATTCAGCCGAATAGTGATTTAAATTTGAATATGAATAATTCAGGACTCTCCTGTGCTAAATCCTATCAAAATAAACACTTGGAGCTCCTTTTACTAGGGCTTTAACGTGCGGAATAGCGTGCGCTACATTGCCGTGCACGTTAGACCTTAACACTAGCATTGAGCTGGCATTCGTTTTAGCCGCGTAGCGCGCGGTAATTTCCTGCGTGCGTTAAAAACGCTAGGGCACCTTAGTAAAAGGAGCCCTTGATCTCTGATTTCACATTGCTTAGGTAGACCATTTTATTATTTGCTCAGTGCCTATTATTTGTATTCGTATTTGGCCGAATAATAAAAATCACTATTCATATTCGGCTAAAGAGTGAAATATCTTATTTAGGACAGCTCTGTATATAACACATGCTCCTTTTCTAGAATTTCAGCACCCGAAATATATCATGCCTCAACGTTTTTCAAAGCTATGTATATGGATAAATAGCACTTTATCCTCAGATTTTTCTGTTTGAAAATTGCTCTCCTTCTGGCTGGCTAAGTTTTCATGTTGTTCAGCTGCATTTAGGGGAGGCTGTTCCAGTAAGTGTTTTGCCTGGGATTAGAAAGTAGCAGGCATAGATGACATTTTTAAATTTACCAGCATTATTTTTCTTAGAAAATCTGTTGCACAAAGACAGGTGCAAAAATCCCTGAGCATTTGAGATCTGTAGCAGGTCCATATGTGTTTTTTCTTTGAAGTGGTTCAAAGACTGTGAGTTAATATTAACTGTGAATTTGACCTAAAGTGGACAGTTTGAAATTGGTCTCAAATGTTTAAGTGTTCTGTGTGAAGGAAAAAAAAAAACAAAACCCTCTGCAAATAATGGGCTCCTTTTATCAAACCATGTTAGAGCTTTTTAACACAGGCTGGTGAGGTAAATGCTCTGACATTCATAGGAATTGAATGAGCATCAGAGTCTTTACCTCACCGGCACACAGTAAAAAGCTCTACCGCGTTTTGATAAAAGGAGCCCAAAGTCTCTTGGTGCATAGTATAATAGTTTCAGTAGTCTTAAAATTTAGTGAAAATGCTTTGAACACTGTATTAAAATGTGATTAATAATATCAAAACACCAACCACTGGGGAGATATACAATGTTATTCTGTGATGATTATTAAATCACTTTTTATTTTTATCACAGCTCTATAAATAAATAAAATTAAATATAATTATAATTATTGTGAAGTGTTCAGACCAATACCCATAAATTCAGTGATCTCACCGAGCTGGGGTATACTTGGGACCATCATATCACTTCTCTTGTCCCTTTGCCAGCCTCCTTCATTTGTACAATACAATGAATCTTATTATGTGTACTTGTAAATAGATAGATTTCACTTATCTTGAAGAAAACTTCAATGGGCTTGGCATCAATCTCCTTAACTTCCAGCTGCGGTGAGATTAAAGTGCTTAAACCTTAAAGTGCTTTGTGCAATTTGTGCTTGCCAATGTCATCCGTGCTTGCTAAAATTAATTGAACTTAAGCCCGGCCCACCCCCCCCCCCGACTCGAGTTTCGGGTCCTTCGTCAGGAGGGGTCCCTGTTAAAAACACAATTTTAATTAAAACCTAATTAAAACTTAAATTTTGAAGCGGTACTAAGTCTCTATACATTAATATGAATCCCATACTATTTGTCACATGGACCTAACTATTTAAATCACTCTTTTTTACATACCTGTAAGGCTTACTTCTACTGGGTTACCATCGAAAAGAGCACGCTGAGAATCTACTGCTTACATGCCTTATATATACTCCATTTTGTTTTAGTCACTCCCCCTATTACTGCTGAATTCTAACCGGAAATGACGTATCTAGCTTATCGATAGAATTATAAGTTTAACCATTCGATTTCAGAATTAAGACCATATGGATGCAAGGTATTTTTGTTGAAGATGAGACGTTGTTCTTTTTGCAGCAAGCATTTTGTGATGTCCCCTTCTTGTAGATCTATATGAATCAAAACCGTGTACTTTAATTCCTCCAGAGAGTGAGACTTTTGTAGATCGATCCATAATAATACATAGGGCTGACAAGGGAGGCGGCATAGTCATTCAGGACTATGATAAATATCAACAGGAAGCGTTACATCAATTGACAGATGAGTCGTATTACAAGATTTTAACACAAAATCCGACAAACGATATAAAACAAAGAATAGATAATATATTACAGGAGGCAAAAGGAGATGATATCATCAGTTTAAAAGAATTTAGGTTTTTGACCAATGAGTTCCCTAAGACTCCTCTAATATATTTCATCCCAAAGATACACAAATCTAGTACGAATCCGCCCGGCAGACCAATAGTAGCCGGGATAGGATCCATTTTGGAACCCTTATCCAAATACCTTGATGGGTATTTAAAACAATATGTCTCAAAGGCAAAATCATACATAAGGGACTCCATGCATTTTTTGCAAACAATTGATAGTATATTTCAACACCCCCTCCAGGAAGGAACCATTTTAGTTACAGCGGATGTGGAGGCCCTGTACACAAACGTCCCCCAATCTGGAGCTTATTCTATAGTGAAGGATCAACTACCCAAGTTACAAATTTCAAGCTCTAAAAAAACGATGCTAGAGAAGTTAGCAGAAATAGTAATCTTTGATAACTATTTCCAATTTGAAGACACCGTTTATCACCAAATTAAAGGGGTAGCTAAGGGGGCTACGGTAGCCCCGACCATAGCCTGTCTATATATGACAGAGTTTGAGGAGACGTTTGTGTACAGATCCAACCACTATGTAAAATGTTGGAGGAGATTCATCGACGATGTGTTTTTTGTGTGGACTGGGGATCAAGATACATTAAAAGAATTCTTAGAAGAAATAAATCAAAAAGATCAGAATGTTAAATTTACATATAATACAGACAAATATCAGATGTCATTTTTGGACATAAAAATTTATAATCAAGAAAATAGGATATCCACCAGTCTACACAAAAAACCATCGGATCGTAATAATCTCCTCCAATATCAAAGTTATCACCCACGGGTTTTAAAGAATAGTATACCAATAGGACAGTTCTTGCGACTGAAACGGATCTGTTCAGGTACACAAGACTTTGATAAACAAGCAGAGATCATGTATAAAAAATTTTTAGACCGAGGATATCCAAGCAAAATAATTAAGAGAGCTTGGAAAAGGGCTAAATTTTGTCAAAGGTCTTGGCTGATGCAATCAAAAGCTAAAAGTAAAGAACAACATACAGTCTGTGTATTACCATATTCAAACAACAGTAATGCAATCAAACAGATTATATTAAAACATTGGCCTATTGTCCAATATTATCCAGCTCTGTTAGAAAAACCGAAGTTTGCTTTTTCTAGGTCCCAGAATCTGGGGGAGATGTTGAAATATAAGAAAAGAAATAAGTCGTTCAGAAATTATTCTTTACCCCCACATAAACCATGTGGGCATTGCCGTTTATGTAGTTACGTTTTGCAGCAATCATTTGTAATGTTTCCAGCCTCCAGAGAGGAAAAATTTATGTTATCTACGGGCACTAATTGCGAGTCTCAGGGAGTGGTGTATTATATAGTGTGCCCCTGTGGTCTCCCATATATTGGTCAGACCAGTCGAAAAATAAAAACAAGAATAACTGAACATCTAAGCAATATACGAAAAGAAAGAATCTCTGCCCCCCTGGTAGCCCATTGGCTACAAAAGTCTCACTCTCTGGAGAAATTAAAGTACACGGTTTTGATTCATATAGATCTACAAGAAGGGGACATCACAAAATGCTTGCTGCAAAAAGAACAACGTCTCATCTTCAACAAAAATACCTTGCACCCATATGGTCTTAATTCTGAAATCGAATGGTTAAACTTATAATTCTATCGGTAAGCTAGATACGTCATTTCCGGTTAGAATTCAGCAGTAATAGGGGGAGTGACTAAAAACAAAATGGAGAATATATAAGGCATGTAAGCAGTAGATTCTCAGCGTGCTCTTTTCGATGGTAACCCAGTAGAAGTAAGCCTTACAGGTATGTAAAAAAGAGTGATTTAAATAGTTAGGTCCATGTGACAAATAGTATGGGATTCATATTAATGTATAGAGACTTAGTATCGCTTCAAAATTTAAGTTTTAATTAGGTTTTAATTAAAATTGTGTTTTTAACAGGGACCCCTCCTGACGAAGGACCCAAAACTCGAGTCGGGGGGCCGGGCTTAAGTTCAATTAATTTTAGCAAGCACGGATGACATTGGCAAGCACAAATTGCACAAAGCACTTTAAGGTTTAAGCACTTTAATCTCACCGCAGCTGGAAGTTAAGGAGATTGATGCCAAGCCCATTGAAGTTTTCTTCAAGATAAGTGAAATCTATCTATTTACAAGTACACATAATAAGATTCATTGTATTGTACAAATGAAGGAGGCTGGCAAAGGGACAAGAGAAGTGATATGATGGTCCCAAGTATACCCCAGCTCGGTGAGATCACTGAATTTATGGGTATTGGTCTGAACACTTCACAATAATTATAATTATATTTTATTTTATTTATTTATAGAGCTGTGATAAAAATAAAAAGTGAATTAATAATATCAATGCCATAAAAAAGTTTTTTAACCACATATTTCAACCAGACAATGAAGTTTACAAGCTCCTTTCAGGGGATGCAAGCAGCAGTTGTCATTTCAGAGTAATAAAAGGCACTTCCTATCTGTGTTTTGTTTCACTTCTTGCAACTGGTGATCCTGTGGCTTTCCTTGAGCTGTGCGAAGGTCTTGTAATGAAATTCTGGACATTGTGGTTGAAGTGCTCTTATATAAAGGAGATGTGTAAATATGAGGGTCAGTGAGGAATTAAAAGTACTGTATTTTTTGCTCCATGATGCACTTTTTTCCACGCAAAAGTGGATGGAAATCTCGGTGCGTCTTATGCTGCGAAGATACAAATTTTGTTACCCTCCCCATACTGTTGTTAAACACCCTCGCTGCCGCACCACCCATTGTCATACCTTTTTAACCTGGTGATCCAACGTGTATCCCTCCCTCATCCTATTTCCCAGCCAGCAGTACACAAGTCAGGAGCGTGGACATCAGGAGCAAGCTTTACGCTCTCCCACTTGGCCCTGAACTGCTTTCTGAATGGCTGCCGTCAGTTCTCGCGGGACTTGTGAGAACTGACCGCAGACATTCAGAAAGCAGCGTGGGGCCAAGTGGGAGAGCATAAAGCTTGCTCCTGATGTCCACGCTCCTGACCTGTGTGCCGCTGGCTAGGAAATAAGGAGGAGCCTAGCAGATCGGTGAGTCTGACCGCTGTACCGGGAAAGATGGTAGAATCACTGATAAAGGACCGCATCATTGATCACCTTGATAGACACAGGCTGATAAGGACCAGTCAGTACAGTTTTAGAAAAGGCAGATCATGTTTGACGAACTTGCTGCACTTCTTTGAGGGAGTAAACAGACAGATAGACAAGGGCTACCCGGTCGACATTGGATTTCCAGAAGGCATTTGACAAGGTTCCGCATGAACAACTATTTTGGAAATTTGTGAGCCACGGAATCGAGGGTGAAATACTCACATGGATTAAAAACTGGCTGGAGCATAGGAAACAGAGGGTGGGGGTAAATGGACAATACTCGGATTGGAAGAGTGTCACCAGTGGGGTGCTACAGGGCTCTGTGCTTGGACCCGTGCTCTTCAACATCTTTATAAATGACCTGGACATAGGCACGACGAGTGAGGTGATTAAATTTGCAGACGATATGAAGTTATTCAGAGTAGTGAAGAGACAGGGGGATTGCGAAGATCTGCAATGTAACATAATCAGGCTCGAGGAATGGGCATCGACATGGCAGATGAGGTTCAACGTGGATAAGTGTAAAGTGATGCATGTAGGTAACAAAAATATCATGCATAAATACAGGATGTCCGGGGCAGTACTTGGAGAGACCTCCCAGGAAAGAGACTTGGGAGTTATGATCAACAAGTCGATGAAGCCGTCCACACCATGTGCGGCGGCGAAAAGTGCGAACAGAATGCTAGGAATGATAAAGGAGGGGATCACAAACAGATCGGAGAAGGTTATCATGCAGCTGTACCAGGCCATGGTGCGCCCTCACCTGGAGTACTGCATCCAGCACTGGTCACCGTACATGAAGAAGGACACGGTACTACTCAAAAGGGTCCAGAGAAGAGCAACTAAGATGGTTAAGGGGTTGGAGGAGTTGCTGTACAGTGAAAGATTAATGAAACTGGGCCTTTTCTCCCTCGAACAGAGGAGATTGAGAGGGGACATGATCGAAACATTCAAGGTACTGAAGGGAATAGACTTAGTAGATAAGGACAGATTGTTCACCTTCTCCAAGCTAGGGAGAACGAGAGGGCACTCTCTAAAATTGAAAGGGGATAGATTCCGTACAAACGTAAGGAAGTTCTTCTTCACCCAGAGAGTGGTAGAAAACTGGAACGCTCTTCCGGAATCTATCATAAGGGAAAACACCCTCCAGGGATTCAAGACAAAGTTAGACAAGTTCCTGCTGAACCGGAACCTGCTCAGGTAGGGCTAGTCTCAGAGCACTGATCTTTGATGAGAGGGCTGCCACGTGAGTGGACTGCTGGGCACGATGGACCACTGGTCTGACCCAGCGGCAGCAATTCTTATGTTCATCATGGTAATGAGTGATCTAGGTAGGAGATTATTAATAGAGGGTAGATAACTTCAGATGATTGAGAATGAAGATTCGAAGCCAGCTCTGAATGAGCCAGAAACACCAAGGAGCAAAGTCAACCACTAGGGCAATCTACCTGCACAACCCCCACCCCCTTTAATTTTTTAGCGAAAGGGGAAATGCTTTAATACCATATAGGCTGTCATTTTAATATAATAGCAAACTCTTACAATTTGTCATTCTTTTTGTTTGATTGCTTCTTGAAGTTTATTTTTGCACATTAAAGTAGACTAACATGGTAACCTAAATACGATGAGACTACTAAGGGGAAAAAAAGGATCATGATGGTGAAATCAACCTGATGACTGGTATTACATATTAAGAAATATTGTGCAAACCAGATGTCAGATAATTACGCTGGCTGGTTGTTTATGTACTCTTTATTTTATATGTCAGTTTTCTGTCTTTCTAAATATGTCAGTCTAAGAGCATATAAGAAAATTCAAAAAGAGCTCTATCACTTTTATTTCATATGCTTATGTCTACAGAATTGTTTTGTTTATACAATAACACATAGGTGATACCCATTGTCAGGCAACCATCTGGTCTGCTTTATGCTTAATAGCTCACCTAAAGCAGAGGGTACTTGCGTACACTCTAGCATGTAGGTGACCTGTGGTGCCTGGTATCTTTATTGCAATCAAGACTCGACACGTATGTGTTTTGGCCCTAAGGTCTGCCTCAAGAGTCTTATTGAAATGGTGTTTGATTCAATCATACAAACAAAATGGTAAAAATGAAGATAAACACATATCAGTTGGACTGAACAATCTGGCATTTCCTTTGTCTTGTGAGTGCTTTCCCGCCTGATGCCAGCTCACAGCTCCTTCAGTTTTTCATTCTCTGAGGAGCGGAGAAGCTGTTTCTCTCAGGATGTCTATTATGTACGTTTATTTTTATATATTTTAGACGTCTAGTTTGTGCCTTCCCTTCATTTTATACATATTTTTCATTTTTCTTTTGTTCAGTGAAAAAAATTTTCAATTTTGCTTAACTTTTCAGGCGTGTGGGCTCCGTTTAGCCTGTGTTTAGGCCAGGAGTGTTGACCTATGTGTCCTTTGACCTCATGTCAGCAGTGTTTCTGTCGATGAGCAGGGTTTTAGCGACTTCAAGAAGTGTGATTGAAATAATAGGGCTTTTTCAGACAGGGATCCACCTAACTTGTATATCCAGTACCTTGGTCCTAATCATCTTGATATTTTTTGCACACTCTGTTCTCGATTATAGAAAAAGTCACTTAAAGCCAGAATATTTTAGTTTGGAAAACTTTTTGGTTCACCTTCTGAAATTATGCCTGGAGAGTCCGGCATCGATGTCTCTTATGAACGCGTGTCATCAATGCCTAACATGGACGCGCATCATGCACATGCAACATCGATGCCTAGCATGGCTCCTTCAACGTCCACTTTAGGGGAGCCCCCTTAAGAAAGCTAAGAGGTGTAAGCATCTCTCTCTCTTTCAAGGCAGACATCACCATCTTCACAAGCCTAATTGCCAATGACGTGCATTAAGTGTCAGTGAACCAATTCCAGATCACCTTTGAAGCGCGCCTCAATACCAGGGTCACCAATGCTTTAACATCCAATGCAACAAGTGCCTAATGTACCGACAATGGTACTGGCACCATCTCTGCAAGAGCAGCTTCATGTGATGTTGCAGAAGGAGCTAGTTGGGCTACTGCAGGCACTTCAAGTGCAAATAACCTACTACTACACTCCCAGCCTTGACTCAGTCCAAGCAACACCCAGACAGTTCAGCACAGCTAAGATCTTTGACTCCTTGATGTCGAGCATCTACATCCAGACATGCGGTGATGTCCAGAGGGCCTAGCTCATCACATTCTTAATGTTCCTTTCGATGTCCATGAAAGTACTCTAGTCGACATCCATCTCGATGCTCTACACAGAGATCGCCTCAACATAGACGTTCTCAGTCTACGAGGTTGGATGTCTAAGACTAGAGCTAGAGCTCTCAGATGATGAGTCATATGAGGTACCTTCAGATATATCTCATGAAGGAAGATTGCCCCCAAAGGGTCAGTCTTTTTCAAAGTTCATAAGACAAATAGGGCAGGCATTGCCTATAAAAATGGAGTCTGATATAAAATCTGATGCAGATTACAAACAATGCCCTACAAACTGCATAAAGGTTCCTCTCATGAAAGAGGCTTCATTGAAGAACTTAATGTCCCACAAACTGGACTCCATACCATATCCATACATGCCCTGGTTTTGACAAACCACAACTACAGCATTATTCTTTGGTCGTGGAGTCTGCTTTGAAGTGAGCAAATACTTTCAGAACTTACGCCAACACTCCACTTGGAAGAAAAGATAAAACTCTTGACAAATTTTGGCGAAGATGTTCCAAGGATCTATGCTAGCAAACAGAAATCTAAACTACAGTTTCTAAATGATGTTCTACATGAAATCTCACATCCAGAAAATGTCAAATTATGACCGATTCATACATCAGAATACATCACTTCTTACCAACATTTAATGAATGATCTCCTGGAGACCAGGAAGTACACAGCCTGTTCGACATTGACATAACCTCGAGAACTTCTGCAGTCTCAATTGCTATGCAAAAGCAAGCATGGTTAAGAGGGGAGTGTGTGGCATAGTGGTTAAAGCTACAGCCTCAGCACCCTGGGGTTGTGGGTTCAAACCCATGCTGCTCCTTGTGACCCTGGGCAAGTCACTTAATCCCCCCATTGCCCCCGGTACATTATGTAGATTGTGAGCCGCTGGGATAGACAGAAAAATACTTGAGTACCTGAATAAATTAATGTAAACCGTTCTGAGCTCCCTTGGGAGAACGGTATAGAAAATTGGATAAATAAATAAAATCTCTGAGCTCTAGTTTATTATGGCTAAAGAAGGGGGAGGAGTAATGATTGGTACAAAAGTATTGCCCATAGTTTAACGAACCGGCTGTTGGAGTATTCTCCAGTGCTGTCTCTTTTGTTTCTTATCTTTGGATCCTAAATCTTGTGGACTAAATAATTAATGTTACTTTTCTATTATTCTTGGTGCCATATGTTATGTGGGAGTTCTTTCTAAATCTGTTTTCAAGTAAGGTTTGCTTGTTTATATTTTTTAAAATTCAATTACAAAAAATCTCTGATCTGGATGCCAACATGCAAAATCATCTCTCCAACATACCTTGTACAGGAGAAGATTTATTCGGAGACCGTATTGAGGAAACTACATAGAAACTCCAAAAACATGTTGACTGTATGATCACCTTATCTTTGTCCAAATCGCATCAATCTCAGATGCCATGAAGATATTCAAATGCCTCTAGATGTTCTATGTATTATTCGAGGCCCAGATATTGCCAACCGCACAATGACTCAAAGGTGTCAGAGGCAGCAGAAAACCTCTGTGCAACCTCGGTCCAAGCAAAAGAAGTCTTTTTGACTTCCTCCTAGACAGGTTAGTCAGTGTTTCTCAACCTCTACATCATACTCCACATGTTGGAGGTAGACTCCCCGGCAGGGAAGGCCACGAAGCAGCCCTTTCAGAGAAGCTGCCACCACTGTTTTCAAGGCTTCGGAGTTGGAGATATGTCAAGCTCACGGTGGGAGGGTCAGTGGGAAGGATAGAAAGATGCTGTACAAGGGGATGGTTGAGAGGTTATTAAGTTTAAGTTTAAGTTTATTAGGATTTGATATACCGCTTATCAAGATTATCTAAGCGGTTTTTACAATCAGGTACTCAAGCATTTTCCCTATCTGTCCCGGTGGGCTCACAATCTATCTGAGGAAAGTTGCTGCACATGGGAGGGGGGGGGGGGGGAGAAAGGAAAGAGGAAGAATTGGGGTGGAGGAGAGGAAGAGAGAGAGAGATGATTGGCAAATCGGCTAATGCTGGGGTGGCTTTGGGGGTCGATCATAAGTAGGGCTTATTTTTGGGGTATGGGTTATATTAGGACCATCTTTAAAAATCATGCTAGGGCTTATTTTCAGGGTAGGTCTTGTTTTCGGGGAAACACGTTACTCTCAGACCCTGCTAGGCTATGTAGGCCTTTAGGTATGTCTTTGGCAGAAAAAGGCTAGTTACTGTTACCTTCCTGTCAGCTAGTGCAAGAATCAAAGGGGTGCTGCAGATCTTATTATTCAAATGCCAAAGCGTGTGTAGGATCTGCCACCACTGAGCCATGAGGGAATAGGGATGGAGACGGCTGTGTTGTTGTAATGGGTTATGTTAGCTCTTGCAATGTAGGGGGCCAAGAGGCCCAATCATTATCAAAGGGGTAGACGAGCTTGAGGGCTGATCTGCTCTGGTGTACGGGGGAGGTGAGTTATTGGTGTATTGTTGATGTATCTCAAGTGTTATAAGTTGACTTTCCTGTGATGAGGCCTATATTAGTATGATTAAATTTTAATGTATTGGATGGGGTCATTAAGTAATACCCCCATCCAAATGTAACAGTTATTACAGCAAATTAACCCTATTTCCCTGTAGTTTATAGGCCTTGTAGTGCAGTTGTCATGTAATTCATAGTTCTACATTTTTATTACATTTATCTTGTATCCAGATTTCTTATTACTGCAGGTGCAAACCAAATCTAAGATATGAAATTCACAGCTTTCTAACTTCAGAATAGGTACAGCTATGCGTGCAATGTAGTTTTATTTTAATTCAAGATTTAAAGTGTCAAGAAGCATAACAGCCAGCCAGCCAGCTTTAACACTTTCACCAAACCTTCCCTCCTGTCTCGTCCCCCCCACCCCCCATCATGCCTCAGAAATACTTTGCAAACTGTTCTCACAAAATGTGAAAATAGTCCTTCCTGTTAATTTACACATTTAAACATTATTGTGCAGGCACACCGGGGTCATCTTTGTGGATTTTGGTCAGTAATGATGTATTTATAAAATAAAAAGACATGCAGAGCCCAGTTTGTTTGGGTTACCTCTTAAATTTATCTAAATGTAGGGTTAGAAAATGAATGTTTGCTCTGTTGAAAAGCTAGTACATGAAAGAAAATAGGTAAAAACATCTTGAACTCTGTTTTCATAAGGTTTCTCTCATTCTGCATGGATGGCAGAACGGCGTGTATACATAACATGTGCCGTTGAACATCACATTAATCACAAACCACTAAGTGGTGCCCCTGGTGGATTCAGGAACTTAAGCATATAGGTTGCATGAATGTTGCACACAGTTTTGATAAACTGAGGAGGAATCCAACATTTCTTGCATGAGTGCCCGTATAATGTGGCGATAGCTGTGAGAAAAGAGGAACCCAGCATCTAAGACCCAACACAATGAAAATGCAATGAATTGGAATGCCTCACAGATCATAGCAGAATCAGAGTTTCCAGCAAGGAAAATCTTTTCATGGTGAATTAAGTGGTGGAGGAAGAAAAATGGTGATGAAAATAGGTAGGCGCAGATCACAAATGCTGGGCTCAGAGCTCACTGCTGAAGATTTAAGAACCTTAGCTAAAGCTATGCAGAATAGAATGTGGAAAATTGAATTTACTAAACAATTAAGCACTGAATTAATCTACATCCCGCACAGTGGAAAAGTGGGGGATGGAGCTGAGCAGAGCTGAATAAATCAGTAGAGCTCATTAAAAGATAGTGAATATATCAGGTTTGTTGTTGCATTTAAAAGGGACAGTTTCTTGCATAATGAAGCATAATTCTTTAGTTCTAAGTCACCTTTTTTCAGAGTTGTACTTTTAATCAGATTAATCAACACATTTCTGCTGAGCAGAGTCGCCTACTCTATATTTTAGCTTGTTATCTACAGCTTTTCTATTAATTACAAGTCAGATCACTAGTTAACAATAGTAGTGAGGGGCAACATAAATAGAATGAGAGTGCCCTGGAGATGTCACTCCTAGGATCTGATGCATCCCAGAACTCCCACGGGTTCCTGCAACCTCCCACATGTCTTGCTGGTCTTTTGTTCAATTACAGTTAATGCAATAGTTTGCCATTTTCTCCTTCTAATTATATTTTCAAGTGGGATTTGTAGCACATAGAAAAACATCCTTTTGCATGTTGAGGCACTAGGGCTTTGTGCCTGGCATTGTCTGTCCCTCGGGTGCTGTACCATTCTTTTCCCCAAGCTCTGAATAAACAACTCCCCCTTTTAAAGCTGCAGTTATACAAACTTCTGCATTAACTGTTTGCATTCTGAGCATGTGTTCCAGATTACCTCTTACAACATGCTTCTGGTATGCTGCAGAGGGCATTATTTGTTAAAAGCATTTCTTTCTCAGTTCACACATCTTCTTTTCAATCACAGATTTACTAGATCAATTAACACAGTTTAAAACATAACCGTAATAGCTGTTTACAATATTCATATGCCATGCCAGTTCATTCCTTTCATTGCATTTAAATTCAGGCATGAAGTCCAAAGACCCAATAAACAAGATAATAAAGATGGGGTCTTTTTCATCTTATTTATATGCAGGTTTGTGATTTAAACTAGCCTTGAAAGTACTTCTGAAACAGTGCCAGGATGTGAGCCATATTTGAGTACTGCTCTGCTTGCACACACACACACACACACATATTTATCTATCCCTATACTCATGCGAATGTGTTTTCAGTGGAAGAGTACTGTTCAGTAATACTTTTAGGAGATAATATTATACAGATTGCTTAGACACAGGCTCTTCCATTATGCATAGAAAGGCTGTGTAGGATGGCCAGTGACTCACTGTGATGGTTTTAAAAAATGAGCACTAAAAGCTAATTAAAACCTTTTCTGGTGATAAAGAGAGATTTGGGAGGAGTGTTGCCACGATTGTTTTCCCTAAGAATTTAATTTACAGTCAATTTTTCCTATCTGAATGCTACTTTCAAATGCACCCAGTGATAAGAAGTAACATCTGTTTTTCTGTTCAATAGTACAAGAAGGCCCTGCATGGGGCAGTGTGTACACAGGTCCATGTGACACCATTGTTGTTCTCGTTGCTTTTTTGTCCCACTGCCTGGTCCATTTGCCACATACCATCCGGCAAACAGCTGACACATATTGGCTATTATGGACCTAGGCCTAATTATGAATGAGGTCTTAAAAGCCCTTCCATGTTTGTCTTCCCTGATGAATCGGAAAGCCTATATAAACTGTCCTACTACAGGCCTGCAATCTCACTTGCTTTTTGCTCAGCAGCAGACTGCTGTGCCAGAGGGTTTGTTGATGCTAAAAATATAGCTAGAATCAAGTAGCTGTTATTTTGCTCCATTCCCTGGAATGTTTCTGTTTTCTAAGGTAATAGAGCATGTGATTATTTGCAAAGTAATTCTGCATGGTTTAGTTTATATTAGCTTAGAGAGGGGGAAAAAAAGCTCAGATTCATTCGTTAGTATTTTTCTATAGGAGAATACCTGTTATTCATGTCTCTGTATTGCATATTTCTTGTTAGACCTTGCTTTGTAATGATTAGCTTAATTCCCTTTTCTGTATCTTCATCTTTATTTCCATTTTAATTTACTCTTCACAGCCATCTTGGAGCAGAGACCACGATGACACAGCATCAACACGTTCTGGGGGTACTCCTGGACCCTCTAGCGGGGGGCACACGTCGCACAGTGGGGACAACAGCAGTGAACAAGGTAAGGTTATTTTTTGTTGGTTTCTTGGTTTACTTGAAAAGTAAAAATTCTCAATGCGTTAATCATGGTAAATCTGTAACCAAGGTTTGCAAAATCAGAAATACTTAAGAGAGTTTATTTTGCTGATGTATATTTTTTAAAATAATCTTCAGTGTCTTTTGCCCGCAAAGTAGATTGCATGTCTGTCTGATAGATGCTATCAGCATGAATCAAATTTGATTAGCATATGGACCAATCTTGCAGTATGTGTTGCATATAAAATGAATATCTATTTGTCTACTTAAATACCTGCTTAAAATATTTAAAAAAAATATGCAAAGCTTGTTCTTATTTAAGGAAATGCAATTGTTGTAACATTTGTAAAATGATGATAATATATTTTAGATTTCAAAATAAAGTGTATCACTAAGAGGACCTTCCCATTCTTCTCTTTCCTTGATGGATGCAGTTTCCTCCAGATTCTATATATGGTGCTTAAAGTTGTGTACATGCATCGGTGCATGTAGCCGATGTATGAGCATAACTTACTTAATTGATTAATTGACCTAATCAGCATCAATAATTGGGAATTAAGATCTCATAATTGACTCTATAAATGGAACTAATTAAAAGCTATACACACAAGTTGAAAAACACATATCTGTAAAAAGTATGCACCAGTTGCAGTGCATGAATTTGAAAAGGGGGCATGGCAGGGGCAGATCAGGGGCATTCAAGTTTCAAGTTTATTAAAAGATTTTTTTAAACCACTTAATCAGGTTTCTAAGCGGTGTACAATATAAAATTTACATAAAAACATATTAAAACTGGGGATACTAGATAAAACACTAATAAGACATATAGACCAACTTCAAACAATAGGAAAAAAGGGGAATAACTACAATTGTAGAAGAGAAGTGAAACAAAAAAGGGAAAACACAATAGGTTAGGGTAAAAAGTAATAATTTTAATTTTTGTCCTTAAGAGGACAGTTGTTGTCCAAAGGCATCCTGGAACAAGAATGGTTTTAATTTTGCTTTAAATTGTTTTATTTCGGATTCCTAAAAGTTAGGTACATTGTTATAGAAAATGCCTGATGAATGACTGAATTAGGCATAGGCATTTAGATCTGGTTTTAGCTGGTCTAAATGTCTGCACCTAAGTTATGCGTCGCACACCAGCACTAAGCATTAGAGAATGACATGGGGACAAATTTGTCCCCGTCCCTCCAGGAACTCAGTTTCTCCGTCCTGTGTTCCCATGAGTTTTGTCCCTGTCCCTGCCCCATTCTTGTAAGCTCTGCATTAACTGCACAAACCTTGAACACTTTTAAGTGTTTGAGGCTTGTGCAGATGAGGACAGAGCTTGCAGGAATGGAGCAGAGACAGGAAAAGAACTCGCTGGGACAGGACGCGAAAATGAATTCCTGTGGGGACAGGGAAAAATTTGTCCCCATGTCATTCTCTAATTGCAACTACTTCAAAATACAGCAACCAGACTGGTTTTTTGAGAGGGTTAGTCCACTGCTAAGAGAGTTACACTGGCTACCAATATAAAAAAAATAGAGAATTCAATTTAAGGTTGCTTGTATGGTTCATAAAGCAATATACATAGAAACCTCTAATGGACTAATCTCCAGAATCACAGTTACGAGTTCCTGTTATTGTAAGTTGACCCTTTTTTCTTCATTGCATGTCCACCAGAAAAAGTTACTTGAATCTACTTTTGAATTTTAAGCTCCAAAGTTTGGAATAGTCTGCTACAGGATTTATGTCAACAAAAGTCACATTACAATTTAAGAAAAATGCTTCTCTCAATAATCATCTCAACCGTTGTCCATATTTACTGGTTTAAGAATCTCATTGTTAACCACACTGAATCCTTGTTGAAAACTGTGGGATATAAGAAACTGTATGATATGGTAAGAATAGGAAAACACCTGGACTGGATGGTATACATCCCAGAATATTGAAAGAACCTAAAAATGAAATTGCAATCAACTAAAATCATCTGTGGTACTTGAAGATTGGAGGATGGCAAACATAGCACCAGTTTTAAAAAGGGGTTCCAGGGGTGGTCTGGGAAACCACAGACCAGTGATTCTGGCATCAATGCTGAGAAAAATAATATAGTAGAAACTATTATAAAGAATAATATTTATTTAAATATAAATAACCTTGAATTAATGGGCCATAGCCAACATGGCTCACCAATCTGCTACATTTATTTGAATCATGAATAAAACTATGGATAAAGGTGAGCTATGGATAAAGGTATTCTTGTATTTTCATAAGTCATTTGAAAAAGTCTCTTATGAGATTCTCCTGAGGCAATTAAAATATCATGGGACAGGAGGCAGTGTCACTGGTTAAAAGATAGAAAACAGAGTAGGGATAATTGGCCAATTTTCTTAAAGGAAATCTATACTGTGCCCAGTGCTTTCTAAAATATTTATTAATGAACTGGAAATGAAAATAGTTTGCAGATGGCACAGCATTATTTAATGCTGTCAAATCATAAACAGATTTTTTAGAAATTGTAGGAGGACACTGGGAGACTGGCAGATAAAATTTAATGTGGACAATTGCAAAGTGATACACATAGGGAAGAATAGTCTAATTGATATAAATATTATGCTAGGTTCCACATTAGGAGTCACCACCCAGGAAAAGGACTTGCGTATTTTCATGGGAGTTCATTGAAATCATCCGCTCAATGTGTGGCAGTGAACAAAAATTCAAATAATACTAGGAAATATTTTGGATAAGTTCCTGTAAGAAAGGTTCATGAATTGTTATTAACAAGGTACAGTTGGGGAAAGCCACTTCTTATCCTTGGGGATAAGCAGCATGGAATCTCTCTGCTTTTCTGAGATCTTGTCACATACTCGTATTTCTGACCTGGATTGGCCACTGGGTTCGATGGACCTTTGGTCCGACCCAGTTGGCAGTTCTTACATTCTCTCTAAAAGGAGGAAGAAAGAAAAAAATGGAGCATCATAGTGATATGGAAATCACATTTCCATAAAGTAAAAGAAGGTAGTATTTTCCATAGAAGCAGAAGCTCAAGGGGAAACAGTTCTGATATAGAATTTGAAGGAAAAGCTACACACTGCCAGGCAGGGCCTATGAATTCTATTCCTAGATCTAGTCTACTTCTCCCAAGACTTCTGGGACTAGATATGCTCTGAACAAACATTCACAACCCTTTTAGGGGAGAAATAGGGAATTTCATTCATCATATAACTGCTGGATTTAGGGAACGGGATCGCAGGCTTGAGAAAGAGCTGTGGTGCTCGGTCCCTTACTGAAGAATGGCTGCAATGTTAGTGATTATAAAATCCCTACATCGTTATGGGTGATATCATATGGTGAAAGATCTTGGCCCTGGTTCTAAGTGAGCTGGAATCTCAAAGGAAAATTACCATCTCCCATCCATTTCAAGTTTTTATTAAAATTTATTGAATCGCTTATCTAAATTCTAAGCAAGAAACAAATTAATATATAATTAAGAACTTAAATACAAAAAAAGCATAAACATATTTAAAAATAAAATACAACGCCAATAACCAAATAATTAAAAGAGTTTAAGTAAAACATCAAATAGCATACTAATTGGTTGAGAATTTAACAGACAAACATGAAACAGGAGGGAGGCTGGGTTGGAACTACAAGTTATACAGGAAAGAAAAAAAAATGAGGAACAAACAAAAAGGGAGAGAGCACTGCTACTTGTTTCTTTTGGAGAAGATTGAAGAATGAAAAAATCAAGTGTTATATGCTTCTTTAAATAGGTGGCTCTTGAGTAGGCCTTTGAACAAGGTTATTCTCCTCCCTAACAGGGGCTGGAAGGGTATTCCAAAGTTTGCGGGGCCACCACTGAAAAAATGTAATTCCTTTTTGTTCCTGTTATTCGGAGGGAGGGGACCGAAAGCAATTTACGATCAGATGATCTGAGACTTCGTGATGGCTCGTTATGGAACAAGATATTTGTCGATGAATTGTGGTGATTTAGAATGAATTGTTTTAAACATTATTAATGAAATCCTATAAGAAATTATTTGATTAATTGATAACCCATGAGCATTTCAGAGTAATGGGGTTACGTGATCATATTTCCCACCCAATTGCCATTTTGAAAAAGAAGCATTCTGATCACTTGTGGGTAAAGTGGCACTGGCCATTCAAAAGCAGAATTTATATGAGAGGGTTTATTCAGTTATTAAAACTTGGGGAAAGCAACTAACCATTCTGCGTGCTGGTGTGCATCTAGTTTTGTTGTTGTCTGTAAGTGTAAAAAATTTTAAAACTATCAAAATGACTCCTGGGGGACTTAAAGGGAGGTGCATGATTGTAGCAGCACACAAGAGATAGACTTCAAGTAGTTGGGAGCAGTGTCATAGTAAGGGGGGAGGGACAAGAGCAGTTCGCCCAAGGCACCATGTTGGTGGGGGCGCTGGCACCCTTCCTCCTCTTTATCCCCTGCCTCTTCTCCTCCCCTTTCTGCATGCGCCCCCTTCCCTCGTACCTCTAGTGGTTCACCGCTGTATGCAATCACTTCAACGTGTTCCTGCTGATGTCACTTCCAGGTGCCGCATATAGGAAGTGATGTCAGAGGGAGAGCCAACAGGGTTGTCAGGAGCACATTAAAGCTCTTGTTGCTCGTGTCAGTGAACAACTAGAGGAATGGGGACATGGAAGGGGGGACGTGTGCGCGGCAGGGAGGATCGAGGAAGGCGCAAGGGGGCGGAGATAAGGGCGAGGGAGGGTGCCACCGCCCCGGGCTACTCTCACTCTCACTATGCCACTGGTTGGGAGAGCGAATAACTGTATTCATGTCTAAGCCTCTAGGAAACAAAAGAGGTCTTTACTAAAACGCAGTAAAGTTTTGCTTTTATTGTGCAATATTTGTGAAATCTTTGAAGTTTCCAAGCATCTGCCTAAGCAGTTAACACAGAAAATACATCTACTTCCAAGTTCTGGGTTGCCCAAAGTTAGGTGCTCAGTTTTGGGTGTGGATTGCAGATATGCACCTAAAGTAATTGGCTAAGTTGGTGCTAGCAATCGACAATCAGTGCTTAATTGGCAGTCATTAAGAGTTATGTGTGGATCTGCCCTACACTGCAGTAGCATGTGCTTACCATAGGCTAAAAAGGCTTACCATGGGGTGCACTCTGGCATCCTTTAGTAAAATGTGCACTTGTGCATGCAAAAAAGTAAATTTTATCTTTGTGAAAGGGGTGTGTCTGAAGGTAGGGAGTAGGTGTGACAGCTTGAATCAACGCATGGGGCATTGCCATTTGTTAATTCATTAGTGCAGGGCTAGCAAGCGGGCCCTTACTGCCTGCAAAATAGGAGGTGGTAGGGGCTCACACACTAATTTGTTTTAATGGCCATATACTAATGTTGAAATCAGCGTTTGGTCATTAATTTGGAAAATGGATAAGAACATAAGAAATGCCTCTACTGGGTCAGACCTGAGGTCCATCGTGCCCAGCAGTCCGCTCACGCGGCGGCCCAACAGGTCCAGGACCTGTGCAGTAATCCTCTATCTCTAGGTTGACCATTTTCTGGCTGCAGGAAAAGTGGTCTTAGTACTTGGGAAATATCTGCTTAAATGGTATGCTAAGGCCATTTTTTTGCCGCAGTTTAGTAAAATAACCCCGTAGTGCATAAATGCAAGGGGGGGTATGCACAGAGTGAGGCACATGGGTGAAGCTTGGGCACATCCCAGGCTTATGTATATAATCTAATCTAATCTAATGCAGTATTTCTGAGTTGCACTATGCCTAATTAGGTTCAAGGTGACTTACAATATAAGGAATTACAGAATGTATAAGCTCCATTATATTATAGCAGTTTGAAGAGAACCGAGTTATGAGTGAAGTAATGGGGAAGAGAGGATTGAGGTTCAATGATTGTACTGATATAACACTTGAGAATACTATAAATTATGTGCTATAAATTAAATGCTCATTGATTTGAGTGCCACATGTAGGCCTGCACTTTTATGCCTGCTATTGGCATGGCCTAATTGGGCATACCTAGGTGTTATTGAGTAAATGCTGACATAATCTGATATTTTATAATGGAATCTGGGCACCTTGATGCTCAGCGCATTACATCTTGGTTTCTAACTTGTGGCACACTAGATATAATTGCCCCCAAGTGTAAAACTCTGTCCATACCCAGTCTTGGCCCCATTCTGAGTTTGTTAGATAACACAGGAGTTAGTGCACATTGTCCTATTTCTGTGTTAACTATTAACATCGATCTGCTTTCATAATGTAAGCTAAAACTGCTTTAATATTTGAGTGAATAGGTCAAGGGTGGGAAGCCTCTAGCTTGTGCGTTGCATTTGACCCATAGCCTAATCTTATGGGGGCCACTTAAGGACTTCCAGTCAGCTGTTCTTAACAGGAGCTCTTAAGTACATAAGTACATAAGTACATAAGTAGTCGCCTCCGCCGGGGCAGACCAGAGGTCCATCCAGCCCAGCGGTCCGCTCACGCGGCGGCCCATCAGGCATATTGCCTGGTCAGCGGTCCCTGACTAATTTTATTGCCTACCTCTACAGTTATCTCTAAACCTTCCACTGCTCTTATCTGTACCCCTCAATCCCTTTGTCTTCCAGGAACCTATCCAGGTCTTCCTTGAAACCCTGTACTGTGCTATTTCCTATCACGGCCTCCGGAAGGGTGTTCCATGTGTCCACCACCCTCTGTGTGAAAAAGTACTTCCTTGCGTTTGTTTTAAACCTGTCCCCCTTCAATTTCATCGAGTGACCCCTTGTTCTTGTGGTTTCTTTCAAATTGAAAAATCTGTCTTTGTCAACCTTTTCGATGCCCCTCAGGATCTTGAAGGTCTCTATCATATCTCCTCTGAGTCTCCGCTTTTCCAGGGAGAACAACCCCAGCTTCTTCAGTCTGTCAGTGTATGTAAGGTTTTCCATACCCTTAATCAGTTTAGTTGCTCTTCTCTGGACTCCCTCAAGCATTGCCATGTCCTTTTTGAGGTACGGTGACCAGTACTGTACACAGTATTCCAGATGCGGGCGCACCATAGCCCGGTACAGTGGCAGGATGACTTCCTTCGTTCTGGTCGAGATACCCTTCTTAATGATACCTAACATTTGGTTTGCTTTCCTCGAGGCTGTGGCGCATTGTGCCGACGCCTTCAATGTCGTGTCTACCATCACTCCCAAGTCTCTTTCCAGATTACTGACCCCTAGCATTGATCCCCCCATTTTGTAAGTGAACATCGGGTTCCTTCTCCCTATATGCATGACCTTGCATTTCCCTACATTGAAGCTCATTTGCCACTTTTTCGCCCATTCTTCCAATGTCGTAAGATCCCTTTGGAGATTCTCGCAGTCAACCGTGGTTTCAACCTTGCTGAATAGTTTGGTGTCATCTGCAAATTTGATGACCTCGCATTTTGTTCCCTCCTCCAGGTCGTCAATGAATATGTTAAACAGGAGCGGTCCCAGCACCGATCCTTGAGGAACCCCGCTCGTGACCCCTTGCCAGTCCGAGTAATGGCCCTTTACACCAACCCTCTGCTTCCTGTCTGCCAGCCAGTTTTTGATCCATCGGTGGACCTCCCCGTGCACCCCATGGTTCCATAGCTTCCTGAGCAACCGCTCATGTGGTACCTTATCGAAGGCTTTCTGGAAGTCTAGGTAAATTATGTCTATGGGTTCTCCTTTGTCCACCTGGTTGTTTACCCCCTCAAAGAAGTACAACAAGTTTGTGAGGCACGACCTACCCTTGCAGAACCCATGCTGGCTCGACCTTAGCTGTCCATTTTTTTCGATATGGTCACAGATGCTGTCCTTAATCAGTGCCTCCATCATCTTTCCCGGGACCGATGTGAGGCTTACCGGCCTATAGTTTCCCGGGTCGCCCCTCGAACCCTTCTTGAAGATGGGCGTGACATTAGCTATTTTCCAGTCCTCCGGGATCTCTCCAGTTTTTAGGGATAGGTTGCATATTTGCTGAAGTGTCTCTGCTATTTCATTCCTTAATTCCTTGAGCACCCTTGGGTGAATGCTATCCGGACCTGGCGACTTGTCGCTCTTTAGCTTGTCTATCTGCCTGAGGACATCCTCCTGGCTCACCTCTAATTTGACCAGCTTGTTATCTTGATCTCCATTTTCTATTTCCTCTGGTTCCGGAATGTTGGATGTGTCCTCCCTCGTGAAGACCGACGTAAAGAAGTCATTTAACTTGTCAGCTATTTCTTTTTCCTCCCTCACTACTCCCTTTCTATCCCCATCATCCAAGGGCCCCACTTCCTCCCTCGCTGGTTGCTTCCCCTTTACGTACCTGAAGAATGATTTGAAATTTTTTGCCTCTCCCGCTAGTCTCTCTTCATATTCCCTCTTTGCTCTCCTAACCACTCGGTGGCACTCCTTCTGGCTTTCCTTGTGTTCCTTTTGGTTGGCCTGCGTTTGATCCTGTTTCCATTTTTTGAACGATGCTTTCTTGTTACTGATCGCCTTTTTTACAGCTGCCGTTATCCATGCTGGGTTCTTTATTCGATTTTTCTTGCACTCTTTTCTGAACCTGGGGACGTACAGGTTCTGTGCTTCGTGCACCGTACGCTTGAGCAGGGTCCAGGCGCTTTCTACGGACTCTACCTTCCTTGTGCTGCCGTTGAGTTTCTTCCCCACCATTTTCCTCATTGCATCATAATTCCCTTTTCTGAAGTTGAGCGCTGTTGTTGTGGTTCTTTTCACCCTGGATGATCCCAGTTCTAGTCTGCACTGGATCATGTTGTGATCGCTGTTTCCCAGTGGGTCTAATACCGCTACTTCCTTTGCAGGTCCCCCCAGTCCACTGAAGATTAGATCAAGAGTAGCTTCTCCTCGTGTAGGTTCCATGACCAGCTGTTCCAGGAAGCAGTCCCTCGTGGCTTCCAGGAATTTGGTCTCTCTCTCGCAACTTGAGTGCCCGATACTCCAGTCTATCCCAGGGTAGTTGAAGTCTCCCATCACCACCACACTTCCATTCTTGCATACCTGCCGCAGTTCCGTCTCCAGGTCCCGGTCGATTTCTTCCGATTGGCCAGGCGGTCGATAGTATAGACCCAATTTGATGTCTGCTCCAGATCCTCCTGGTAGCTTAACCCATATTGATTCCAAGCCCTCCGACCTTACTGCTGTTTCCATTTTGGTTGAGGGTATGGAGTCTTTTATGTATAGCGCTATTCCTCCACCCTTCTTGTGTGTCCTGTCTCTCCTGTAAAGTTTGTACCCTGGTATGACCACATCCCATTTATTATCCTCAGCCCACCACGTTTCTGTGATTCCAATTATGTCCAGGGCTTTTTGACTGGCTATAATTTCCAGCTCTCCCATTTTGGCCCTGAGGCTCCTCGCATTTGTGTAGAGGCAATATAGGTCCTGATTTGTCGCCCGCCCTGCTGTTTTCTTTCCATGGCTCGGCGCTCCCACCTGGCTTGCCTTTACTCGGTCATCCACCTCCCGTGGCGTGTCCGTTTTGCCCCCATCCAGTATCTCCTTTTTTGGATGGTCCTCTTGCTCCCATTGTTCTCTTTCAACCATGTCTGTTAGGCTCGTTTGTGCACTGGGCCCCTGCATTGCATCTGTGGGCCTTTTTTCTGAAGATTTCCACTCAACCCTTTTGTTTAAAAGTTCCCTCTCAGTCCCTTTGTCCAAAAAGTCCCTCTCAGCCCCTTTGTCCAAGAGTTCCCACTCGGTCCCTTTGTCCAAAAGTGTCTCCTCAGTCCCTTTGTCCAAAAAGTCCCTCTCAGCCCCTTTGTCCAAGAGTTCCCACTCGGTCCCTTTGTCCAAAAGTGTCTCCTCAGTCCCTTTGTCCAAAAAGTCCCTCTCAGCCCCTTTGTCCAAGAGTTCCCACTCGGTCCCTTTGCCCAAAAGTGTCCCCTCAGTCCCTTTATCCAAGAAGCCTCTCATAGTCCCTTTGCCCAAGAATTTTCTCTCAGTCCCTTTGTCCAAAAGATCCCACTCGGTCCCAAGCTCTCTTTTGCAATGTCCTTGTTCGGTATCATTTTTTGATACCAATGTCCGGTGTGTCGAGGCCAGATCGACTTCCGGCTTTCCCCTTCTCTTCAGTTTAAAGCTAGGTCTATGGCGTTTTGGATGTTTCTTGCCAGCTGCCTCGTCCCAGCTGTGCTCAGGTGCAGTCCATCTCTCCTGTAGAGCTTGTTCTTCCCCAAGAAGGTCGTCCAGTTTCGAACAAAGTGGAATCCCTCCTCCTCGCACCATCTCTTCAGCCATCCGTTCATTACTTGTAGTTCGCTCTGTCTTCTTGCGTCTGCTCTCGGTACTGGTAGGATCTCCGAGAAGGCTATCCTATTTGATCTCAGCTTCAGTTTCCGCCCCAGGATCCTGAACTGCTCAGTCAGTGTAGTCCGGTTGAAATTTTTCCTGCTGACGTCGTTGGTTCCAATGTGGATTACAACTGCCGTCTCCTCTGTCTCGGCTCCCTCCAGGATTCTATCAATTCTGCTGATGACGTCCGTTGTTCTTGCCCCCGGGAGACATGTCACTAGTCGGTCCTCCCTTCCTCCGGCAATGTGACTGTCCACTTCTCGCAGGATTGAGTCTCCTACTACAACAGCAGATTTCCCCTTCCTCAGATGTCTCTCTGGTCTCAGGTCCGTGTCTTCCGGGCTCTGCTGGATCTCCGCTGGTCCTTCCGCCAGGTCCTGTTGGGTACCATCATCTGCATTTTCAGACCCTACGCTAGGTCCCACTCCCATGGTGTTTGTTGGTTCCTGACCTCCAGCTGCCGGTTCTCGTCTGATACGCTGGTGGTCCTGTGCCTCTGCCATCTGCCAGGCCTCCTCTATGTACTTCTCGAGCTCTCTGACTTGTTCTGAGATGTGGCTCTCTCTGGTAGTCTCCTCCGTTTCCCCACACTGTTCCTCTATTGAGCAGAGTCCCTCCAGCTCCTGGACTCTAACCTGCAGCCTTCCGACCTCCCTCTTCAGGCTATCCAGTTCCTGGCATCGATTGCATATGTATGCCCGCCTCCCAAAGGGGAGGTAGTCATACATATGACATGCGATGCAGTATACTGGATAGCCCTGCTGGATTCCTGCAGCCTCCATTTCTCTGTTTTCTTTCCTGTGTTCTTGCACCACTCCCAGCATTTCACTTGTTTTGCTGTGTCCCAAATCAGCTGCTAATGACAGTAGATCACCATCTCTTTTGTTCATTCTCTAATCAGCTCTTTCTGGTGGCCGAAGGTGCCATGAATGGCTGGGAAATGACAGTCATTCATGGCACGTTTTAAAGTCCTCCTTTGATCAGGCTCTTAACCTGGAGGTTCAAAGACCACCCTTCCTTGTTACCACAACCTCTCAGATATTATGGATGGTTGGTGGGTTACTGTGCCATGGTAAAGTAAGAAGTGGTCCCAAGAGTGCTGTGATTGGACAACAATTGAGACAATGCCCAGAAGACAGCATCAGTGAGCAAGAATAAAATGCCCTCTACCTAATGCTCGAAACCCAGTTGGAATCTGGGACTGGGTGCTGAGGCTTGTGGCAGAGAGTAAGTATGAGTGATTTTTGCACAGATGAGTTGTGGACTTTCTCTATTGCCTTTGATCTCTCCCTTTTATTACAGGTAGAGAAGAGGGGCATGGTAGTAGCTCCTGCTCCTTGTGCTTGTAAGAGTTCTATTGGTACCTCTGAGGAACTGGTGTGACGTATAGGAATAAGCTGCAGGATTCTTTGAATGATATTCTGGATCATAGGTAGCCAGTGAAGTTTGTGATAGTAGGTTATAAGTGAATCTTATTTCTTTAGTCTGAAGATCAGCCTAATTTCTGGTTCTGAATAAGCTGTAATCTATGTAATTGGGTGGTATTGAGGCCTGAAAATAGGGAGCTTCAGTAGTCAAGTTGTGATAAGATGAGCATTTGAACCAGGATGACGAAGTGTTATTAAAAAAAAAGAGGGGTCTGATCAAACATATGTGGTAGAAAGATTTCTTCCAAAGGTTTGAGATTTGTGTGGCATAGGAGAGAGTGGAGTCATGGACAAATACTTTGGAGATTTCGTGTACACTGAGAATCATTCCAGATGGTAGTATAAGTGTTTGTTGGGCTATGTGAAACCAGAGTAATTTGGTTTTGGTTATATTTAATTTGAACTTATTGGTTGCCCAAGTTGATAGCTTGTTTATTCCATTTGAGACATGTTCTGAGGTGTTTGGTGTAGTCAGGTCCAGTTGTATAAGTAGAAAGATGGCGTCTGCATACTGTAGGTGTGTAGCTGCTCTCCCTTTTCAAATTTGGTGTTTTCAAGGGTGCACTTGAAGAGGTTGAATAGGAGTGGAAACAATGAGGAACTTGTGGAACTCCACAAAAAGATTCCAGATTTGGGAGTAGGTCTTTGCATACAGTGTAGTATTCTCTGTTGGTCAAGAATGAGTTGAGCCAATCTAGAACTGTGCCTCCTATTCCAGTTTTGTTGAGCCTTGTTAGTAGTAACTTGTGGTCTATGGAGTCGAAGGCTGCGGGGATATCAAATTGAAGCAAGATGGCTTGTCCTCTGCATAGGATTTACTTGATATTGGTTGATCATGCAAGTAGTAGTAGTTCAGCTCCTATACCTTAGGCTGCGTGCCAAGCAGCAGCATGCTGCTTGGTGTACCACCTAAATAGGCACCGTGGAGAAGCCTGTTGTTCGGAGAGGGGTGGCACAATCTCCTACACCGGTTCCCTTAAGTCCTGGGCTGGGTTCAGGTCAGGGCAACTCTGGTGGTGTGGAGCAGCCCTGAGGAGTTGCTTTTCCCAGCCAGCACTGTGGAGACTTCCGTTGGGGGGGGGGGGAACAATCTCCCTAGGCCGGGTTCAGTATAGGCAGGTCTGGTGGTGTGGAGCAGCCCTAGAGGTGATCTAGCCGCTTCTGTTTTTCCCAGCCAGCACTGTGGAGACTTCCGTCAAGGGGAGGAGGGAGAGCAAAACCTGCTTATTTTTTGCTGTTTGGCATCTAGAGACAAAAGAAAATTTGGGTGAATCCACTGTATTGTGTGTTTTATAATTTTTTAAACAATGATTCCTGTGTTTATGGTTTTTTTAAACATATGGGACCCTGCATATTTTCCCCCAATGTGGGAGAAAACCTTTATTACACAGGTCCTATAATATATTTTTGCAATTAAACAAACAAATTCCTTAGGCTCCCTTTTTCCCTCCTTCTACTTTTGTTTCATTCATAATGTACTTTGAAATTTGAAACTGTTTCAACTCATCTTCCCATTAAATTATGATTTTTAAGTAAATTAGAGTATTGCCAAGTTGATATTTGTGAGAATCTCATGTAAAGACCACACTGATCAATGCCAAGGAAATTTTTTTAAAGGGGGCATGACTTCTTAAAAAAAAAAGTATAAAAATAGAAGAAATATTTTAGAACCAAAAGGAAGGAGACTGATAAATGAAACCAAAGGTGACAAATTGAACCAAGAAATAAGCAACTTGATATTATAAAAAAATCTAGCCTGAACTAGTGCTTTAAAATAGGAGTGCTGAATCATCTGAGGATTCTCATGATGTTAGCGAGACACCAGTTTCTGTTTATCTTCCAGTGCATTGTTTCCTTTTAGTTTTCAGTGGGTTATACTGCATTTCACATTATATTTTCAACCAGCCCTATTTTTCCCATTGCATACATGGTTCTGAAGAAGTAGTACTTAATAGTTTTGGCAAGCTTAATCCTTATTCCAATGAATTTTGGAACTTATAATTTTTGCTTTTTACTCAGAAAAAAATGATAAAAGTGCCATGACACGAATTTCCACTGTGGTGCCCATGTTTGTTTCTGCTGACAATCAACAGATGTAACTAAAAAAAGAAAGAAGTCACACTGTAAGAGGGCATACACCAGCTGGATACATCTATGTATGGTATGGGCCCTGCATTGATTCAGTTACAATCTCAACTAGTATCTTAGAAAGCATGAACATGAAGTTTAAGAAAAAAAAGTGTGAACCAATATATCAAGGTTGTCCTGAAATAGATGGCAAAAACCATCTCAGAGTCAATAAAAATGCAATTCTAAACTTAAGTCCAGTAGGCCTTGACAGCCAGGCAACAGATAATCCAGAGTAGAGGCATAATCTAACAATCACAGAAGACCACAGAGATGGATATAAACCACAAAAAGCAGCAGTATAGTGATATTCCCTTTACTGGAGATAAAATCAGGTCCTTTGGGGGGGATCAAGTTTATTGAGGGGCCCCCAGCCTCAGGAGGACCAGCCTGTGTCTGAAAGTGGGCAAGGCTGCTCAGTGATGGCACTGATCATGAATAGAGACTAAACCTATCTCTGTCCTCTGCAGAGCACATATGTGGTATAGATGACACAAAGTACAATGGTTCCTTTCTTGGGGATGCTTCTTTAGATGGAGTTGGAGCTATCCTTGGAAGAGGATGAGGACTCCCTAGCTGTGAAAAGCTTTCATTGGGATTGGCTCACTTCCTTACCTGAGCAGGTCTTTTTGGCTCTCCACATTTCTGCACCCATCTGGGAGGAGCCTACATAAGAACATAAGAACATAAGCGTTGCCTCTGCCGGGTCAGACCAGGGGTCCATCGTGCCCGGCAGTCCGCTCCCGCGGCGGCCCCCCAGGTCCATGACCTGAAAGTGTTCCCTACCTAACCTAAAATATCCATACCCTATTCGCTAAATGTCCTGTAAGGTAAACCTCTATCTGTACCCTGTTATCCCCTTTGCTTCCAGGAAATCATCCAGTCCCTTTTTGAACCCCAGAATTGTACTCTGTCCTATCACCTCTCCGGGGAGCGCGTTCCAGGTGTCCACCACCCTCTGAGTGAAGAAGAACCTCCTTGCATTCGTTATGAATCTGTCTCCTCTCAGTTTTTCTGCATGACCTCTTGTTTTAGTTGGCCCTGCTAGTCTAAAGAATCTGTCCCTCTCCACCTTCTCTATGCCTTTCATGATTTTATAAGTTTCTATCATGTCCCCTCTCAGTCTCCGCTTCTCCAGGGTAAAGAGCCCCAGCCTGTCCAACCGTTCGGCATATGAAAGTTTCTCCATACCCTTTATCATCCTCGTTGCCCTCCTCTGGACCCTCTCGAGTGTTGCCATGTCCTTCTTGAGGTATGGCGACCAGTATTGGACGCAGTATTCCAGATGTGGGCGCACCATTGCTCGATACAGTGGCAGGATAACTTCTTTTGTTCTGGTAGTGATACCTTTTTTGATAATGCCCAACATTCTGTTCGCTTTTTTTGAGGCCGCTGCACATTGTGCCGCCTGCTTCATTGTGTTATCCACCAATACCCCCAGATCTTTTTCTTGGCTGCTTTCCCCGAGTACCCTCCCTCCCATCGTATAGCTGTACATGGAGTTCCCCTTCCCTATGTGTAAGACCTTACATTTCTCCACATTGAAGCTCATCTGCCATTTTTTTGCCCACTCACTCAGTTTGTTCAGGTCGCTCTGCAGTTCTTTGCATTCCTCAACAGTTCTGGCCCTGCTGGAGAGTTTTGTGTCATCCGCGAACTTGATAACTTCGCACTTTGTCCCCGTTTCTAGATCATTAATAAATATATTGAACAGCAATGGTCCCAGCACTGACCCTTGCGGAACACCACTTGTAACCCCTATCCAGTCAGAGTAGTGCCCCTTTACTCCTACCCTCTGTTTCCTGTCCGCCAGCCAATTTTTGATCCATCTGTACACGTTCCCTTCCACCCCGTGACTCCACAGTTTCTTCAGTAAGCGTTCATGGGGCACCTTGTCGAAGGCTTTTTGGAAATCTAGATATATAATGTCTACTGGGTCACCTTGGTCCAGTTGCTTACTTATCCCCTCAAAGAAATGCAGTAGATTTGTCTGGCATGATCGGCCTTTACAGAAACCATGCTGGCTCGATCTCATCAGATTATTTTTTTCTATATGCTCATTGATACCTTCCCTGATCATTGATTCGACCATCTTCCCCGGAACAGAGGTTAAGCTCACCGGTCTGTAGTTTCCCGGGTCGCCTCTCGATCCTTTTTTGAAGATCGGTGTAACATTCGCTATCTTCCAGTCCTCCGGGATTGCCCCTGTTCTCAAGGACAGGTTGCAAATATGCTGCAGTAACTCTGCTGTTTCATCTCTGAGCTCTTTCAGTATTCTCGGGTGGATCCCGTCTGGGCCCGGAGCTTTGTCTGTTCTTAATCTATCTATCTGCCTGAGAACGTCTTCGAGGCTTACCTCCATGCACGATAATTTCCCCTCTTGTTCTCCCCTGAAGATTTTTTCCGGTTCTGGCACACTGGATGTGTCCTCTATTGTAAAGACCGACGAGAAGAACTTGTTTAGCCTACCAGCCACCTCTTTTTCCTCTTTCACCACTCCCTTCCGGTCACCCTCATCCAGGGGCCCCACCTCCTCCCTCACTGGCTGTTTCCCTTTCACATATCGGAAAAATGGTTTGAAATTTCTTGCTTCCTTTGCTAGACTCTCCTCATACTCTTTCTTGGCTTTCCTGACTACTCGGTGACATTCTTTTTGTTGCTTCCTGTGCTCTCTCCAGTTTCCTTCAGTTTTGTCCTTTTTCCACTTCCGAAATGATTTTTTCTTGTCTCCTATCACTTTCTTTACTTCACTGGTTATCCATGCAGGGTCCTTTGTCTGATTCTTCTTGGAACCTTTCCTAAATCTTGGTATATATAGGTTTTGTGCCTTGTTTACTGTGTCCTTGAATAGGGACCAGGCTTGCTCCACAGTCCGAGTTTCCTTGGAGCTGTTTTTGAGCTTCTTTCTCACCATTTGTCTCATGGCATCATAGTTCCCTTTCTTGAAGTTAAATGATGTTGCCTTGGTTCTCTTTCCCATAGGTAGTCCTACTTGCATTTTGAACTGAATCATGCTGTGGTCACTGGTTCCTAGTGGTCCTATGATCTCCACATCCTTCGCGGGGCCTTTCAGCCCATTGAGGATCAGATCCAGAGTCGCTGATCCTCTCGTTGGTGCCTCGACTAGTTGTTCCATGAAGCAGTCCTGGACTGCTTCCAGGAACTCCGTTTCCCTTGCACATTTTGAATTTCCAAGACACCAGTCTATCCCAGGATAGTTGAAATCTCCCATAACTATGGTGTTTGGGTTCTTGCATTCCCTTCTCAGCTCGGCTACCATTTCTGTATCTTCAGCTTCAGTTTGCCCAGGTGGACGGTAGAACAGTCCCATCTTTATCTCGGATCCGTTGCTTCCTGGTACTTTGATCCACAATGACTCCAGTTGGGCATTTGTCTCTGCTGTGTCCACAGTGGTTGAGTGGATGGTATCCCTTATGTATAGTGCTATTCCTCCCCCCTTCTGGTACGTCCTGTCTTTTCGGTAGAGTTTGTATCCTGGCAGTACTATGTCCCATTTGTTTTCCTCGTTCCACCATGTTTCCGTGATCCCTATGATGTCTAGTTTCTCCTTATTGGCCATGACTTCTAGTTCCCCCATTTTGTTCTTTAGGCTCCTTGCATTTGTATACATGCAGTTCAAGTCCTGGCATTTTCCCTTCCTTTCTATTTTACCTTGCATTTCATGCTTCATTCTGTCCCCTTCCTGGCCTGTCAACTCCTGAGTATTGTCTCTTTTGTCCTCTCTTTGTGGTAGATTCCTATTGCCTTCCCCTTGTGGCGTGTTCCTATTGTCCTCCTCTTGTTCTTTCTCATCATCCAATCCCGTTTTGACTTCCCCTTCCAGTATGTTCATCCTTTCCCCCTCTCGCTTCATCTGACTCCCTTGTTTGCTCATAGTCTGTTGCTTGCCACTTGTGTCTTCCCCAAAATCTTTCCCCTCAGTACCCTCACTGGGTACTGTTTCCCGAACCATCGATACCAGGTCGACTGTCGGCTTTCCCCTTCTACTTAGTTTAAAGCTTGCTCTATCGCTACAGATGGGGATCCCATTCTTGAAAGTCTCTGCAAACATTCTAATAATAATAATAATAATAACTTTATTTTTTCTATACTGCCACAATCTAGGGCTTTTCCATTTCTTCATGCTTGCTTTCAAATGGTGGGAGTAGCTTGATGGAGCTATCCAGGACACTAAACTCACAAGCAAGTTCTCCCACAGGAGGATCATGGCAGATTTCTTCTTTTCCCTAAAGTGGACACTTGTGATGGTGGTTACAAAAAAGTCTACTATTCCAGTGGAGAGCAGCCAAGCCATTAGGGATACTCAGAATTGCAAGATGGAGTTTTTTTTCTAAAAAGAAGTATTTAACACTTCAGCTCTTAGCATACAATCTTCTGTGTGTAGCAGTTCCATGGCCAGGGCTGGATGCAACAATTGCACACATCAATGGTGCATCCAGAACTAAAGGGAGGCGTGTTCTGGGCAGGTTTAGACTTGGACTTCTTGTGCCAGTAATTGAACATTTCCCAAGATGTCTTGGACAGAGCTTAGACATTATAAGTTAGACTTCTTTTAAAGGTATCTAAGTGTCAAAATGGCACACAAACTGACCAGAATGCCACTGAAGTGATAAAGTCATGATCCCCACACTCCTCCAGTGGC
Source organism: Geotrypetes seraphini (assembly GCF_902459505.1). Taxonomy (NCBI): domain Eukaryota; kingdom Metazoa; phylum Chordata; class Amphibia; order Gymnophiona; family Dermophiidae; genus Geotrypetes; species Geotrypetes seraphini. The sequence goes on along the minus strand of NC_047086.1, from coordinate 303,758,411 downwards.
CATTGACCCCCTCTCACCCCCCCAAAATTTGAATGAAACAGTACTCTCTAGAACAGCAGCATCTGGTATGGGAAAGCCTAATACAGCATCACACAGGTGTCTTAAGTAGCTTGGTGAGTGGGCTAGTGAGCCATAGAGAGGAGGACCTTGGCCCTTAAGCCACTTTAACCACTACATTTGTAGTGGAAAGTGTGAGCCCACCAAAACCCTACTTTACTGCCATATAGGTGCCACCTACAGCCAAAAGGGCTATTGAGATGGTAGACAGGTGGGTATAGTAGGTTTTGGGGGAGTTTTGGAGGACTCGGCATAAATTGTTAAGGGATTATGGCACCCTTTATATGAAGTTCACAGCAGTGCCATTACGATGCTGGCCCCTCCCACGTTTAAATGGTTTGGATTTGTACATTTTGCAAGAATGGTGAATAAAGTTGGACATCCTGGCAGCCAAGACATCTAAGTAGATGAATGGGCTAGAGCAGGGGTGCCCAATACGTCGATCGCGATCGACAGGTTGCTCGCTCAGGCGACCCCAGTCGATCGCAGAGCGGGTTCCCTTCTTCCCTTCTCTTTTTTCCCCTCCTGACTGGCCTGCTCCTGAATTCTGCTGCTGCCGCCGCTGCTCAACATTAAAAAAAAAAACCGGCTTGGAGAACTTATGCTCCGGGGGCTAACGTGTGCTTGTACCAGCTTCCCTTCTCTTCCCTCTGAAACCGGAAGTTATGTCGGGGAGGGGGAGAGAGAAGGGAAGCCGGCACGCACATGTTAGAGACCCGTTCGCAGGCTAAATCGGGAGACAGGTCAGTGAAGCTTGCGACTTGCTCTTCTTGCTGCCAGGTCCTGCCTACTTTCTGTTTCCTCAAAGGCAGGACCCAGCAGCATTTCTCCCAATAGGTCGATCTTGGGCCAATCAGCTTTCCTCTCCCCGACGTCAATTCTGCCGTCGGAGAGGAAATTCTGGCCAGTGGAACTTCCTCTCCGAAATCAGAATTGATGTCGGGGAGAGGAATGCTGGTGGGCCCGAAGCAGGGAGAGCTTGGCCGGCGGCGGCCGGTTTGGGGGCCTGTTATCTGATGGCAGCGGCAGTGGCAGTGGCTTGGGGGAGGGCAGGGAGGGAGAAAGAGGGCAGGCAGGGAGACAGAAGGAAAGAAGAGAAACAGAAAAAGAAAGGGGGCATGAAGATAGAAAGAAAGAGAGGGCAGAGAGAGAGGAAGAAAACGTTGAGGGGGGGGAATGAGGTCAGGAGGAGAGGAAGCATACAGGCTAAAAGAAGGGAAGAAAGATTGGATGCACAGTCAGAAGAAGAAAGTGCAACCAGAGACTCATGAAATCAACAGACAAGGTAGGAAAAATGATTTTATTTTAAATTTAGTGATCAAAATGTATCTGAATTTATATCTGCTGTCTATATTTTACACTATGGTCCCCTTTTACTAAACCGCAATAGAGGTTTTTAGCGCAATTGAGGTTTTTAGGGCGACCCCCCACCCCCCACTACAATACGGGCAGGAGGGATCTCAGGCCCTCCTGCCCTCGACGGGTCCAACCCGGGCCATGAGCCTAAGGCTCCACCCACATGAGGGGCCTTAGGCTCCCGGGCTTATTCTGATTGGCCCAGGTGCCTTAGGCCCCACCTGTAGGTGGGGTTTTGGGAGGGCTGGGCCAATCCGGCCCCATTCTGCTGTGGGCTGCCTGCCGGACGGACGGGTTTGGCACCCGTCTGTCTGGCCAATGTTAAAGAGGTATGGGGAAGGGGGGGGTCGTGGGGTCGGCCGAGGGGTCGCAGGTCGGCTGGGGGGGGCCGATCGGGGGTTCTGGGGGGGCGGATGTTGGGGGGAGGGGGGTTCCGTCGAGGGCAGGAGGGCCTGGGATCCCTCCTGCCTGTATTGTAGTGGGGGATGGAGGTAGGGGGTCACCGGGGCCAGGAGGGTTTGGGCTTCCTCCTGGCCCAATTGAGTAGCGGCGGGGGGGGGGGTTGCCAGGGCCAGGAGGGTTTGTGCTCCCTCCTGGCCCAATTGAGTAGCGGCGGGGGGGGGGGGGGTCGCCAGGGCCAGGAGGGTTTGGGCTCCCTCCTTGTCCGATCGAGTCAGAGTGGGTGGTCGCCGGGGCCAGGAGGACTTCGGCTCCCTCCTGGCCTGCTTGTTCTTGGCGGGAGGGGGGGGCACGATTGCCTTGGGGCAAGAGGGCTTGGGCTCCCTCTTGCCCCGATATCGACGGGGAGTCAGGGAGTCGGCGGGGCAAGAGGGCTTGGGCTCCCCTTGCCCCGATGTTGTATGTGTGTGGGGGGGTGATGCATCGTGGCAGGAGAGATGCCTCATCTCCCCTACCGCGATGCCATCACTCCTCTACTGGAACTGCCACGACCCGCGGCAGGAGAGATAGGGCATTTCTCCTGCCGCGGGTCGCAGCAGTTCGGGTGGAGGAGTGATGGCATCGCGGTAGGGGAGATGAGGCATCTCTCCTGCCGCGATGGTTGCGGTAGGTCGGTTGCCGGGCCGCTGAACTGATGGCACCAGCGGCCCCTTTTTTGGCACTTAGACCTGGTTTGACTACATCTAAGTCAAAAAAGTCTAAGTGCGGACTAGGCAACCTGTAATTGTTTTGGTTATACCTGTTGTACGCCTAGGTGTAGGTCGGCCCACCTCCCACCAACTGCCCGCCCTTTCCCCTCCTCTAAACACACCTCTTTTCTCTCTGTGCGTCTAGAGGCAGGGGAAAGGCCTAAGCTGTTTTTCGATACGTCTAAAAACCAGCTTTGGTTATGGGTACTTGGACGATCAGGCTTTTTGATCGTCCAAGTAGCCATTTAGGACACTTTTAGACCTTTTTTTAAATTATTATTACCCCCTTAATGTCTTATTAAAGAAATGACAACTTTGCATGTGGTAAAACTCTTTATAGTTTATAAATCTTTTCTTTAACAGTTAAAGGAAAGATTTATAAACTATATAGAGTTTTACCTTATGCAAAATTGTCATTAACTATTTTTTCTGCGGCCCTCCAAGTACCCTATTTTTTCTGCAGTCCTCATATTTAAAGTTTAATTTATTTCCTTTCTCAAAACTGACACATTTCAATCACTATATTGAAAATAAAATCATTTTCCCTACCTTTGTTGGCTGGTGACTTTATTTTTCTATGCTTTTAACTGTTTCCAGGGCCTTCTTGTCCTTTGACTGTTTTTCTCTCTATCTTCACTTTCTGCTTTGCATCCATCTTTGTTAAGAAAGCATACAGGGACTCGTATGTATAAACGCTAGTCAGTAAAGTAATTGTAATATTAAATGAAAGACTGACTATAATGGTAATAATTACCAGTAGGGAGAGAGCAAATAACTTCTAGAAAAATGCTCAGAGAAGTGAAACTCTGAAGGGGAGGTGGAAACCTCCCCTTAGGGAAAGAGTTTACCGTCCAGTCATTGTATTAGCTTTGCAAATCATCACTCTCTGACCACTGGTAAAAAGCTTAATTATTTGAATCGTGCTTGAAAAATCGACATGAAATGTTCAAAACTTGTTATGCACAAAGATCTCTTGCTCATTGGAAAAATGATACCATACACTTATCTGTGCAAACTTTTAAGGCTTGTGGTGTTTAGGACTCTTGGGGGTCTCAACGTGGCCCCGTTTCGAATATCTGCTTCAGGAGACCCAATACTACACCCTTTATAACCCTCTGTACAACCGTATCTTTCCAAGAGATGATCTGAAATTACAACAAAATTATCTATCAACATCACTCACAGCGCAGGAATAACTCACATAAACTGCGTTGTGAGGAAATTATACTGCTTATTGGCAAAATAGGAGAAGGAAGAAAGCACTGAAAAACTCACATACCGTTTACCGAATTCAGAGATTCCAAACGACGGAGACCGCTATCCACCTCACCAACTCTATACTACAGTGAGGAGGAAGGGGGAGGGGTGACCTCCGACGGAACGTGATGACGTCATGACGTCAAAAAAGGTTATTGTTATGAATGAACCACTGTCACTGTGAATAAAGACTGTTGAAAATAGTTGAAAAAATGTTGTTGAAAAAATGATTATTGCACAGACTTTAAGTAGAAAAAGTAAAAAAAGGATAATAAAAATAAAAATTAAAAATTAAAAAATTAAAAATAAAAATTAATGGTTTGAAATTTACAGGAAAGCAACCCACTCGATCTCATTGTTTAACCCATTAGGGTGAAGCGTGTTTAATTCAAAGATCCACTTTTGTTCTTTGCGCCAGAGAAATTTGGGTATATCACCCCCTCTAGTAGTAGTTACTATATCTAACACAGAAAATCTCAAATCGGCTATATCATGTTGCTGTTGGGTCCAGTGTTGTACGAGGGGAGCTTCTTGTATGCCTGAGTTAATTCTACTGATGTGCTCTCCTATCCGGATTTTCACACTGCGAATCGTGCAGCCCACATATCTTAGCCCGCACGGGCACTGTATTATATACACCACTTGTTTGGTGTTACAATCTGAAACTGTTGAAGTAAGTTTCTTTTTAGTGGTGAGATTCATTTCTTGTAATGAAACGCTATGCTGACACATTCTGCAATGCCCGCACGGGTTGTGCCCCCTCATGGTGGTAGAAACTTCCTGGGAAGGGTTTATAAACTGGGAATGAACCAATCTTTGTTTCAGATTATGAGTTTTGGAAAATGCAAATTGAGGTGGCTCCTGAAACTCAGGGTGGTACTGCATGATATGCCAATGCTGTTTGATGGTACGTTTGATATGGAACGCCAAATGAGAGTATGGTAGAACACATACTAAAGATTGTTCATCACCTTTGGGGTGAGACTCTAGCAACTGTAGGCGGTTGGCATACAGACCCCTCTTGTAGGCTTTATTAATAACTGTAACTGGATACCCCTTTTCCTTGAACCTGGCTTTCATGGCTTCTGATTTAGAGATATAATCCTATGTTGAAGTACACAATCGTCGAAGCCTCAAAAATTGACCCGCAGGGATGTTATCCCTAAGGTGTTTTGGATGAAAACTGTCGTATTGTAAAAGGTTATTTCGATCAGTGGGTTTCCGATATATACTTGTATGAAAACTACCATTGACCAACTGAATACTAATGTCCAAAAAAGGTACTTGATGATAATCTTTAATCAAAGTAAATTTCAAATTGACGTCACAACTGTTCAGCCATACTACAAATTGGTCCAATTCTTCTGCAGTACCCGTCCATACTCCAAGAATGTCATCTATGTATCGTTTCCAAAACAGCAAATGCTGCCAATACGCTGAAGAGTATAAATAATAATAATAATAATAATAACTTTATTCTTGTATCCCGCAATACCATGGAAGTTCAGTGCGGTTAACAATAGAAGAGACTGTACATTTACAGCGATGATACATATTACAGTGTTATTACATTTACAAAGATGTTACATAAATAGCAGTAATAAAAAGGCATATACTAAAGAAGAGACTGTACGTATACAGCGATGTTCCATGTTAAAGCGGTGGTACATTTACAGTGATGTTAAATATGAGGCTATGAAAAGGCAGGGCAATTAGATAAAACAGAGCTTGAGAAAGAGAGGCCATAGTGGCTTGGGAGGGGGGCGTAGTCAGAGGGAATGGAGGCATGTCGAGGTCAGGAGGGTGCAGGGAAGGGGGGAAGGCAGCGTTAGCGGAATTTGTCGAAGAGGTAGGTTTTTAGTGACTTCCTGAACAGGTGGTAGGGTGGAGAGTTGGAGATGAGGGCGGTAAGGCAATTGTTCCATTTGCCCGCTTGGAATGCTAGGGTTCTATCAGTGAATCTCTTGTAGAGGCAGCCTTTTAGGGAGGGAAAGGTGAATAGGTGGGCGTTTCGTGTGCGAGAGGGGCCTGCTATTTCAAGGTGCTCAGACAAGTAGATTGGGGAAGATCCTGTTAGAGTTTTGAAACAGAGGCAGGCGAACTTAAAGATGATCCTTGCCTCTACTGGGAGCCAATGGAGTTTGGTGTAGTAGGGGCTAACATGGTCGTATTTTTTGAGATCATAGATGAGGCGGACGGCCGCATTTTGGACTGTTCTAAGACGTTTGATGGTATTTTTATAGGATCCCAGGTAAATAATGTTGCAGTAGTCTAATATGCTTAATACCAGAGATTGGACGAGTAGACGGAAGGCTTGGTGGTCGAAGTAACGTTTGATGGTGCGCAGTTTCCAGAGGGTACAGAAACATTTTTTTCACCTGGGCACTGGTATGGTCATCGAAGGTTAGGGTGCGGTCCAGGATGACTCCAAGGATTTTTATGGTGGGTAAGATAGGGTAGTCTAGCCCATTCAATCTGAGGGAAGTGTTTGTTAATTTGTGGTTGGGACTCGCTAGGAAGATTTTGGTTTTTTCAGAGTTCAATTTTAATTTGAGTTTTGAGGTCCACAGTTCTAACTTGGTGAGGATAGATGCGATGAGTTTTTCCGTTTCTGGAGTGAGTGAGGTAATGGGAACAATGATGGTGATGTCATCTGCATATATGAACGATTTTAGGTTAGAGTTTGCTAGGCTTCGTGCCAGAGGGGTCAAGTAAATATTGAATAGGGAGGGGGATAGGGGAGAGCCTTGTGGGACTCCACAAGGGTTACGCCAGTGGTGGGAGAAGGCTCCATTACTGTGGACCTGGTAGGTACGGTTGGTTAGGAAGCCTGTGAACCAATCTATTACCTGACCGGAGATGCCGATGGAGTCAAGGCAGTTGAGCATAATGTCGTGGTCGACCAGGTCGAAGGCACTACTCAAATCGAATTGAAGTATCAGGGCGCTTTTACCCAGTGAGAACAGGTGGAGGAGGTAATTTGTCAGGGCAGCTAGGACGGTTTCGGTGCTATGATTTGGGCGGAAACCGGACTGGGAGTCATGAAGAATATTGTACTTGTCGAGGTAATTCGTAAGGTTGTTGTTGACAAGACCTTCCATGAGTTTTTGGAAGAGTGGTATGTTGGCGATGGGTCTGTAGTTGGTGATGGAAGAGATTGGCTCCTTGGGTTGTTTAGGGATAGGGGAAATGAGGATGTGGCCAAGTTCGGACGGGAAGTGTCCAGTGGACAGGCATAGAGATACCCAATTGAAGAGTTCTGCTTTGAATGATGGGGGGGCGCATTTCATGATGGTGGGAGGACAAGTGTCTAATAGGCAGTTGGAATTGGCGTATTTAGAATAAAGTTCGAGGAATAGATTCCAGTCAGGATTTACAAAGGAGGTCCAGGACATGTCGGCTATTGAACCTTCTGTGTCTGCTGCGCGTAGGTTGAGTGGGGGATCGGGGCTGTGAGCTGAAAGAGACAGTTTTAGAGTGTGGATTTTGTTCGCGAAGTGGTCGGCTAGAGTGATTGCAGAGGGAGGGAGGTCGGAGGTGGGGCGTTTGTGAGAGTCTATGTCGAATAGAGAGTTAACTAGTCTAAAAAGTGCTTTGCTGTTTAGAGAAGGGGAGTTTATTAGTTGGGAGTAGTGTTTACTGCGCTTATCGATGATCTGTTTTTTGTATTCTTTGACTTTCAGTCGCCAGGTAAGTCTGTCTAAATCAGTCCCTGATTTACGCCAGATTCTTTCATGTTTCCGGACTTCTCGTTTTATGGTCAGGAGGTCCGCGTCAAACCAGCTGTTTGAGGGGCGAAGAGTTTTCGAGCGAAGTTTAAGAGGGACAGTGGTGTTAAGAACCTGGTCGCTAAATTTTTCCCAATTTAGGTGGAAGTTGGGGTCTACGTCGGAGTCGGAGATGAGAGTGTAGTGTGACCAGAAGTCTGCTGGATTAAGATGTTCTCTTGTCCAGATGAATTGCTTTGTATGGATGGGGTTAGGCTTTTTGTCAGGTTGTTTTTTGTGCCAGGCTAGTTCAAAATTGCACAGGAGGTGGTCAGACCAGGGGGTATTTGACCAGGTTTGGTCTGAGAGACTTATATTGGGAGTGGTGTTGGTATTGGAGAGAAAGGTGATGAGGTCGAGGTGGTGGCCTTTGTTATGGGTTGTGGTTTGGGGGGGATTGGAGAAGCCTAGTGTCGTGAGGAAGGAGAAAAGGTCTGCGACATTTGGGTTCTCTTTCTGTTCTAGATGTAGGTTGATGTCTCCTGCTAAGAGATTGTAGGTACCTGCTGACGAGTTCGCAAGAAGGTGCTCGTAGAAATCATCTTTTGCTTGATTCCATTTATTAGGGGGTATATAGAATAGCGTGGCGATTAGGTTATCTATACAGTCTGTTTTGGAAATTTTGCAGGTGAGGATTTCTAGGTCCTTGGTTGATTTAGAGTCTAGGACATGGAAGTGAAGGTGATTATGGAGAATGATAGCGAGGCCACCTCCTCTTTTTGAATTTCTTGAGAGAGTGATAATTTTGTAGTGTGGAGGGAGAATGTCCCCTATGATGGGGTCCTGGTCGGAAATGAGCCATGTTTCGGTTAGGAGGACAATGTCTTTTCAAATTTAGATACATAGAGACAGGCAATAGATGGAGCCATTTTAGCTCCCATAGCGGTGCCCTTAATTTGCTTGTAAAATACATCACCAAACTTAAAATAATTCATACCCAGCGCGATTGAGGCCAAACTTATCAAAAATTTAATCCTGGTATCTGAAATGGCCAACATCTGTAATTCCTCCTTGATGATAATAATTGCTTCCCGTTGGGGTATGTTTGTATATAAGGCAGTGATGTCCAAGGTGAAAAGTATGGCACCATGTGGAATATTGTTAAACGTGGCCAAAAACTTTATCATACTGGCTGAGTCTAAAACATATGAGGGTGCAAGAGGAACCCGATCTTTAAGATAAGAGTCCAACATAGATGACAGGGGTTCCAATATAGACCCTATGCCTGAGACTATCGGTCTTCCTGTGGTTTTACCAGTGGTCAGAGAGTGATGTATTGCATCCATCTTTGGCATTAACTTAATATTCAATTTTTCTGCTTTCTTTTCAAAATTGACATTTCCATGTCTTACCTTCCCTTCTATCTCTCTCTTCTTCCATCCCTATTTCCATGGTCTGACATCTCTTTCTTTCCTTTCTCTCCCTCCCTTCCTTTTCCCTGGTCTGGCATCTGTCTCCTTCCATCCCACAACTTTTTATTTCTTTCACCCTGCCCCCTTCTTTCTTTCTCTCTCTCTCCATGCCCCCTTTCTTTCTATATGTCTGTCTTTCTCTCTCTCTCCGTGCCCCCTTTCTTTCTTTTTTCTTTCTCCATGCGCACCCTTTCTTTCTGTCTTTCTCTCTCCATGCCCCTTTCTGTCTGTGTCCCGTCTCCCTTCTTTCTTTCTGTCTCCCTATCTCCCCCCTTTCTTTCTTTATTTCTCCCTGCCCTCCCCCAAGCCACCACCATTGGGGAACAGGCCGTCACCGCCGCAATCGAGGAACAGGCCAGCGCCGAGATCTACCTGCTTATCTTCCCCAGCGTGGGGCCGACCAATTCTCGCCACCCGACGTCAATTCTAACATCAGAGAGGAAGTTTCGGGCCAGCCAGGCAGCGATTGGCTGGCCCAGAACTTCCTCCCCGACATTAGAATTGACGTCGGGTGGCGAGAATTGGTTGGCTCTGAGCTGGGGAAGATAAGCAGAGAGAGCTAAGACCTCAGCGCTGGCCTGATCCCTGATTACGGTGGCTTGAGGGAGGGCAGTGAGAAGGGAAGGGAAGCAGATTGGGGACTCCTGCTTTAGGCGAGCTGCAGTTGCGGTCCGTACGCGATTGTCCTCTCCACAATCAGAAAATTTGTGAAGTGGAGAGGACAGATCGCGGGCCGCAAAATAGTCCCTGGGGGACCGCATGCGGCCCATGGGCCGCGTGTTTGAGACCGCTGCTCAACAGCCACAATTTCACCTTTCACAAAATTTAAATATCATTTGCTTCAGGCATTGCAGTGCTATTTTTTTGTGGTGATGTTGCATTGTGAGCCTTTCTGCGTGCAGATTTGTGTACAGTATGAAATGGGGAGAATACACTTTGGGCTCCTTTTACGAAGCCATGGTAGCGGTTTAACGCGCACTAAACTGCCGGCCACGTTAGCTGCTACCGCCTCCTCTTGAGCAGGCGGTAGTTTTTTGGCTAGCGCGGGAGTTAGCGCATGATTAAAAGTCACACGCGTTAAAGCTGCTACCGCGGCTTCGTAAAAGGAGCCCTTTGTCTCTCCCATCTGTTCATGTCATTCTCTCACACAAACATAGGTGCACTTACATTCTCTTATTTCTCTCTCTTCCTAGTACTCTCTCCTTCTTCCTTTCTTCTAATCCCATTAGTTGTCATCGGTGCTGTCCCTTTCCTCCCTCCTCTCCGTTGCCCCAGCACTCTTTTTTTTTTTAAATCCTGCCTCTTCTCCCCAGTCTTAAAAGTTTAGTATTTCACCCAGCCTTCCACCTAGTTATGTGGTAATTCTGCTGCTTCTGCTGCCTCTTCCTTACGGATCTGCCTCGCATGAGTCAAAGCCAGCTCCTTTTTCTGGTTGACATTGGCCAATGCTTGCACCACCTCTTCCTGGCATTCTGCCCAGTGAGATTAAGTGTTCCCCTGCTGCTGTCCTGTGGTGATGACAGAGTAGCAGTGCCAAGGTAAACTCGGGGAGGATGTGATCCAGCTGACGGCATAGAGTGCATGCAGTGCATGTTCCAACCATGTGTGTCACATCACACCCATGCGGGGAGAAATGCCACAGGGAACAACCCAGTGGACACCCATTATTTTTATATTGAAGAGGTGAAATTGATTCCATAGAACCACTTTCTAAAACAAAAATTAATGTCACACGGTTTAAGGTTACTGCTACGGTATCCTTTTCTACCAAAGGGGAGGGGAATAGTGTTGAGAAAAACAAACATTTTTTTGATTGTGGGAGGAGAGGAAATAACTGTGCATAGAATAGTTAATAAAAATTATTCCACCTCCCCCATCTACACTTCTCTATCCCGGCTGATTTCTAAGCTCAGTGTCATAAAAGCCAGGTGTAGCCCATACATCAATGTGGGAAAATAAAACAAAAGGTACGGCAAAGAGTTCATCTTTATCTTTTGTAAATGTTTCCCTCCTCTGCAGACCCTTCACTCCAGGGCCATTTCAAGGAGGCGTTTGTATGAGGAAAGTTTTATTTATTTATTTTTTTTAATTCAAAATTGTTTTCAGGGGTAGCCTTTTCTGATTGGTACCCTTTAATTTGCATGAAATGTTGAAGGCCTGGTTTGCTAACTCTGTATCTACAGTCAAAATACTGTGTGCCCTTAATAGGAATGCACTTTTAACTCTGTTTTTATGATCAGGTTTCATTCAAGTGCTGTTAAGCAGCAAAGGCATTGTATGCTTTTTCAAGACTCAAGGGTACTAAAAAGTCCTGATTAGAAGGCTAACATCTACTTTACATTTAACAAGATCAAGTAGCAAAACCAAAACTGGCATTGTGAATTAACATCGACTTCTAGAATTTTTAAGTATCTTCTGAGACCTTTCATTGTTTAAAGAGAAAGTTGCTGACTTCCTCGCAGTATAGCCTAATAAAGAGGGCCTGTTATAGTAAACGGTTGTAGAGCAGAGGCAGAAACAGGTAACCTTTTAACCTCTAACTTCTACTGCAAAATGATATGGAACATAAATTCAAGGGGCCCTTTTTCTTTTAAGCGAATACTCGTGTGTGTGTATAAAAATACCTTGTTTAAATCTTACAAAACATTCACAATGTTTGTATTTCAATTATCAAACAATGACCCAAAGCAGCAATACTTATGTATCAATAATTAAAATAGTTGCAATCCTTCCTGTGTCACACACTTATTCTATTGCACTAGTCTTTAAGCCCATTACATTAACGGGTGCTAGAATAGAGTGTCTGTCTGTCTGTGTTTCTTTATCTCTCTCTCCTTGGCCACTGTCTGTGTCCTTCTGTTTCCCCCCCCCCCCGAGCAAAGCTGTCTGCCCCCAGCACACACCTCCCACCCAAAGCAGCCCCTTTTCCCTCTCCCTATCTCTCCATGGCCCCTTCTGTCTACCCCAGCACATCCCTCCCCCAAAGCAGCCCCCTTTCCTTCTCCCTGTCTCTCCATGGCACCTTCTGTCTTCTTCCCAGAGTAAAACTGTCTGTCCCCAGCACACCTCCCCCCCAAAGCAGCCCCCTTTCCCTCTCCCTATCTCTCTATGGCCTCTTTCCCTCTCCCTCTGGCCCCCTGAATTAATCCCCCTGCTTACCCTCCCTCCATCCCGGCGTCTTCTGGCCTGCTCCTCTTCAAAGCAGGCCGCGATCGTGGTGGCCGGCCCCAGCGAACTTCGCAGGCCGCTCCCCAACCCGGAAGCACGCTCCCCACCGACGCGATCCCGTGCATCAGAGGGAACGTGCCACCAAGGCCAGAAAGTGGCCGTCGAGGCCCGCCAAAGCTGGCCACGATCGCAGGCTGCCCCGAAGAGGAGGATCAGCGGCAGTGGCAGTGACAGCAGCGGTGAGCGAGGGCAGGAGGTATGATCCAGCTTGCTTCGGGTTGGTGAGGGCGGGAGGAGGGGAGTGGCCAGAGTGATCATTGGCCGGGTTCTAAAATGGAACAAGGCCACGGATCACACACCACGGCCGCAGTAATCACGCTTTTTTAAAAGTGCATGCCCTACTAACCTTTTATTATATAGGATAGGTTCAGACTCTACACCATGTTTAAAAACAACAGGGTCATTTTTATTTTACTCTATAACAAATAAATAGCTGGGGGTGTAATAATAAAACTTGGCTCATATGCTTATGATAGAACTATAAAATGATCATGCAACAATTATGTAGCATGATAATTATTCTTTGTAAATTATGACATCGTTATAATGTCATTATTTACAGTTGGTCAGTATGGGTTTTTCAGTATAAGATATGCACATAATAAAAATTTCTGAGACAAAATATTCCCCCTCTTTTACTAAGGCGCACTAGCCATTTTAGCGCACGCTAAATGCTAAGGCGTCCGTAGAATATAATGGATGTGTTAGCGTTTAGCGCGCGCTAATATTTAGCATGCACTAAAACGCCTTAGTAAAAGGACCCCCCCATTATGTTGTGAAAAGGTGTCCTAAAATGTTTCCTGAAAATCAATGACCAAAGAAACTTATTCACGAAATCAGAATTAGTGGCGATCTCAATTGCTATCCCTGCAGCGCATGCACTATCGGTGTCATTGACCGTGCGGAAGATCTGCTGTTAAGTCAGAAAGACACTCCACAGATCCATTTCATACAAAGACATTTTGAACATTGTACTTTAAACTGTCAGTGCAAATAACTTAAATTTAGCAAATGTTTGCATCCAGATTGATTTAGGCCCAAATTCTATATATGGCACCAAAAATTAGCACAATTTTATAAAAGGCTCCTACTATATATATAGAATCAGGCGAAGGAAGTGGTGCATGGATCGGATGTATTCTCTAACAGTGCGTTCATGATCTGCCCATGCTGTTCCCATGTCCACATCCCCTTTTCAGATTCACTCACTAGAAATGATGTGTACCACTTTATAGAATGTGCCTACCAAGTTGTGTCAATTAGCATCAATTATTAGGTGTTAATTGGAAATCAGTGCTAGTCTTTTTTTAATTCTTTATTGATTTTCAAACCTTCAATAGTGCAATAAACAGATATATGATATATAATAGATCACTAAAAGCACATTCAGCTTACCAACCATTTCTCCCACCCACCTACCCACTGATAATTCCATAAAACACAAAACATAGATCTTCCCAATATCCTTACTCTATTCACATTAATAATATCTTCCCAGCCTCCCACCCCCCAAGCATGTAAATATTTAACAGTCAAAATTAGGACAGAAATCAAACCCTCCCCTCCCACCCTTCCATGGATTTGTACAACCCCCCCCCCCCCCCCAAAAAAAAAAAAAAAAAAAACCATGCTAATTCATAATCAAATCCCTACTAAAGTAAAGTAATATAAGATGTCAACGGGCCCCAAACCAATTTAAAGAAATTACTGTGCCCCAAACTATCGACATTCAACTTTTCAAATCTATAGCTGGAGCACAGATTTGCCCACCAGAAAGGAAAATTTAAACGGTCGTAGTTCTTCCAGTTACGGGTAATTATCTGCATGGCTATCCCGGTCATGATAAAGAAAAGATGGCATTTATATTGATCCATAGGGGGCTTAACATGTAATAATGTTCCACAAATGACCGCCTCGTACGTCAATGGAATTGATGATTCCAATATGTTGTTAATCTTACCCCAAATTGACCTCCAAAAGTTAAGTATCAAAGGACAATAGAACAACAGATGATCCAGTGTCCCTATGTCCAGATGACAATGCCAAAATTCAAAAACAAAAATGTGCACAAATTATCGTATCAATAAACAAAACTTAACTTAAACTAGCCACCAGAGTGATGAGCTTTAAACAAGCCGTACCGCATGAGTTCCTCAGAATGCCACACGATTTTAACGTATGGTAGCTGTCCTCATAGGAACCTTTATAATATGCGATTTTTCATTCAATATATTATTTTCTTTTTTTCTTTTTTTTCAAGTTATAAAGTGCTTGTGCTTAATATTATAATATAATAGTAGCAAGTGTAGCTGTTACTTAGCTTTTTCTTAATAAACTGGGTCTGGCTTGGTGGGGATTGGTGGGGATTGAGCCAGACCCAGTTTATTAAGAAAAAGCTAAGTAACAGCTACACTTGCTACTATTATATTATAATATTAAGCACAAGCACTTTATAACTTGAAAAAAAAGAAAAAAAGAAAATAATATATTGAATGAAAAATCGCATATTATAAAGGTTCCTATGAGGACAGCTACCATACGTTAAAATCGTGTGGCATTCTGAGGAACTCATGCGGTACGGCTTGTTTAAAGCTCATCACTCTGGTGGCTAGTTTAAGTTAAGTTTTGTTTATCAGATGACAATGCCAACATCTATTAGATTTAGAACAGTCTAATCTGTGTAACCTAACCGGGGGGTCCAAAAAGATCTATGCAATAAGAAAAACCAGGTTTGTCTCATACATGCCGATGATGTACATCTCAACCTCCAAGTCCAAACTCATGGCCATCGAGATGCAGAAATATGCTGCTTAATCTCAATGCTCCAAATGTCTCTAAGACCATTCTTTGGTTTTTTATTCAAGAAATCAGATATGAATTTATACCACCGGGCAGCCTGATGTCCTAAAAAATACATCTGGAAGGAAAGGACCTGCAAACTGTAATGATTTTTTAAAACTTTGCATCAACTGCAACCATTTAAATTTTGAGACTTTGCAATACCAAATGTTTGTTGCAGTCGTGAATCAGTGCTAGTCTTGTTAAACAACTTGCATGTGGAAATTGGCTGTGCACACCAATTTGCATGTGCAACTTATGACACCCTATTCAGAATTTGTGGGTTAGAGTATAATATTTATAGGGCTAGATTCACTAGCCTGCCCGAATTGGAAAAATCTGTTTCCGATTCGGTCAGGTCTGACGGATTCACTAACCTAAAATATGCAGATGGGGCGATCAGATGAACGCTCCCATCTGCCTGCACGGATCGCGCATGCGCAGACCCCTCCGAGCCGCAACTTTTTTTTATTAACTTTAAACTTTTGCGAGCCCGTGGGTTTAACTTGCTTCGGGTTAAAACCACGGGCTTCCACAGGCAGTCGGGGCAGGCATGTTCGGGGCCTGACTCTCCTGCTCCTATGCAGTAGCAGCGGCAGCCTCTTCCCTCATTCCCTTCAGTGCGAGCCAGCGGGTTTAAAGCTGGTGCTGCACTGCGGCATGCAGCCCTGCTTTAAAACCACGGGCTTGCAATGCGGGTAAGGGTGGCAGAGAGCAGGAGAGATCAGGGCAGGCAGGCAGGGGGTTCAAGTTCGGGGCAGGCAGGCAGGTGCGTTCAGGGCTGCAAGAGATGGGGCTGACAGGTTAGAAAGCAGGGCAGCAGAAGGCAGGGCAGTCGCAAAAGGTTTCAGTGACTGGTCCTCAGCAGTCGCTTTTTGCGAGCCCAGTCGGATCGAAAAAAAAGTTTAGTGAATCGCGTCCCTGCCTACTTTGCATGCACGCACCGGAATCGGATCGCTACACAGGTCAGTGAATATTGCAGGAGGAAAATCTTTTCACAAAGGGCTCGCAAACCAATCAGTACACGATCGGTTTGCTTAGTGTTCACATTTATCATTTTTATTTGTTTATGTGACATTTCAAAATACCTTTATTATGTGAAATTTACAAAAAATGTTAATCACACTACATATTTGTAGCATGATCATTATATAGCTCTATCACAGGCTTATTTGTGAGCCACGTTTTATAGTGACACGCTCAGCCAGTTATTAGTTATATAGAAAAAAGGAGGGGGAGAGGAGTTCCTTTATTTTGAAACATGGTGTTTAGGCAAAGCTAGATCTATTTATTATGAAAATGTGTCTCCAGGCAGTTGATCCTAGCCTGTGAAGCCAGCAGGCAGAACTGGATAAGGAAAGAGAGTGACAGGACTTAGGGAGAAGGGAGGGGATGTGAGGGTAGAAAGGGCCACATTACGTTCCAGATGACTGAGCAACGATTTATATCCCGGCTCTTCATTTTACATGAAGAATAAAAGTAATAACAGTGCAGACCCAGGCATCTGAATCAGTCAGATGTCTGATGATTAATGGGATAGGTGAGAAGGAGTTCTCTGATTGGATGTCTTAATGAGCACATTTCGCACAGAGTTTGGACTGCAGTTCCCCTTGACCTTTGCCCTTTATTGACCAAACTGACACTTCATTTTTCACATACTTCCAATTATGGCTCAGCTTAAGTGTTGCCCTTCCTCCTTTGTTTCTTTCGTACGAACAAGTCGAGAGTGGTTGAGGATCACAAGAAGATACTGTAATTTGAAAAAACTACCAAGTCAGGTTTGGAAGGACTGTCAATTTTGCACTTTGTAATTCTGCTGATGAAAACAATGGTTGAAATTTCTTTGTCTAATAATAATAATAATTAAAAAAAAGTTTTTGAAAGAGACTAAGAGTTTTAACATGTTGAAAAATTTCAGCTGGGAAAGTGAATTTCTATATGTTCAAATAAATTGAATGATGTGGGGCTTCTTGATAGTGGGAGATCCTGAAATATGCTTTGAGCAACACTTATAAACCTGAGAAAAACTAAAGGAGGACCACAGCCTTCATGCGTTAAAGCCACTGTGGAGAATGTTTGCTATTTTACTAGTATTTAATATGAGGCCCGAGGTTAAATGTGTATACTATTTTTACCTATACCTAAAATTTGGTATCCTGATAATAACAGTCAGTTTTGAGAAAGCAAAATAAATTCTCTTAGAAAATGAATATCATTGGTCAAAGAAATTCATGTTGTAACACTTAAGAGCAAATTGTTTATCTGGTAGCGTACACACTGTCTAACATAAACCAGATTGTTTTTCAAAATGGAAATTATAGTGCTTGTGCCCTAACAGATATATTTTGATCCTGACTCTGTTCTACTCAAAATTCATGGAGGCCATGTTTAGATATGCAGCCGGAGTGCAAACTGTGTCAAGAGAGCTGTGTAGTTCATGAAATGTAATGGTGGATAGTAAATTTTCTTAAAAGATTTCATATTATAGATCTTATGTAGCTTCATGTATGATCCAATAAGCAGGATTTGTGTTATCATCAACATTCTAATAGAAGTCATGAAAACACAAGAGCTATTTCTCAAAAAAAAAATCTGAAATGTTTCCTAATTTTATTATTTAGTCTTCTGATTGTGGCCCTTTTTTACAAAGCCACGGTTGAGATTTCTATTGCAAACTGGGGCGTAAAATGCTCTGACGCTTCTCCGAAACTCATAGGAATTTTGTGAGTGTCAGAGCATCGTCGGAGCATTTAACGCTCCGGGCTGCAGTAGAAACCTGTACCGCAGCTTAGTAAAAAAAGGGGGGGGAGGGTTAGTGAAGGTGTGGCATATTTCTACTATAATGTGGAAATATCAGTACATAGAAGGCAGGAAAACATTCAGTCTTTTTGGTAAAGTGACCCCTGTTACCAAGTAACTGCTTTACTTATCTGCTTATTAAAAACTAAAAAAAAAGAAGAGTTTTTCACAGGGCTGTGGAGTCGGTAGATAAATGTTCCGACTCCGACTCCTCAGTTTTTTGTACTTCAGACTCCGACTCCGACTCCAGGTACCCGAAATTTACTCCGACTCCGACTCCTCGACTCCGGTTCCGACTCCGACTCCACAGCCCTGGTTTTTCATACTACACAGGCATTGATGTAAAAATGAGCCTGCTGGTGTCTAGTTTCCTTGATCATTTTTAGAACAATTGATTAACCAAATTACTGCTGTCATTGGTTGACATTGACTGATAGCAATTTGTCATAAACTTAAAGGTCAGCCAGGCAGTAGAAGTTTTGGCTTGTCTTTGACTGACCTTCATAAAAGCCATTATCGTGTGATTGGGTTTGACGATCTATGACCCTCAGCTGGAAAAGACAAAACATTGATTTTTTTTGTGCTTTTCGACTTTATGACCTGGTTGAGTCGTACAATATTTTGTGGTGGTAAGATTTTTCACTATTATAAAATTGAAAATAATTTATAAAAAGTGGTGTTAAGTTTTACACAATAGTAAAGGTATAAAGTTTTTTTAAGATTAGATTGAGTAGTAAAATATAAAGAAAGGATTAAAAAAATTATAGTCCTTTTCACAGTGAAGGTTTTTGATCAATGATAGATAACCTCTACCACCGTAAAACTAAAGGAGAATAATCTTATGATCCTTGGGATTTTATTCTGAGATCTTTTTCATCACTTAGGCATTAACAGTTTTCAATTAACCATGTGAGGATCTAGTTGAGTGTGGGTTAACATATTTTTCACATTTTGTGACCTTTTGTGTGCCTAAATCTAGACATTTTTTACTGGTTGTTTTTTTTGGTTTTTTTTTGTAAGTTCTTGTTGTAATACATCTTGGATAATTCTTTTGTAATCCGCCTTGAACTGCAAG
Organism: Geotrypetes seraphini; assembly: GCF_902459505.1. Classification (NCBI taxonomy): domain Eukaryota; kingdom Metazoa; phylum Chordata; class Amphibia; order Gymnophiona; family Dermophiidae; genus Geotrypetes; species Geotrypetes seraphini. The sequence goes on along the minus strand of NC_047086.1, from coordinate 303,739,474 downwards.
GTAATGGCGGAATAGAAATCCCTAATGTAATGTAATGTAATGTAATGTTTTGCCATTTGAATAATGAAAAAATATCTGGCCGAATATGACTAATGGGCATTGAGCTTTAATAGTCAAAGAAGCATCATGAAATCCGAGAACGTGCGCAGGTAGGGCTAGTCTTTGACCAGAGGGCCACCGCGTGAGCGAACTGCTGGGCACGATGGACCACAGGTCTGACCCAGCAGCGGCAATTCTTATGTTCTTATGAGATCAACCCCCCTCTTTTACAAAACTGCACAAGAGGTTTTTAGCGCCAGCTGGCACACTGAATGCTCTGCACTGCTACATCGGTCAAAGAGTTCCTATGAGTGTCGGAGCAGCGCAGAGCATTCAGCACACTGGCCGATGCCAAAAGCCTCTTGTACAGTTTTGTAAAAGGAGCAAGTGTTTATTTTAGTAGGATTTAATACAGTAGAGCCCCAGATTGTTTGTTTGTATTTGAATTTAAATTACTATTCAACTAAATACGAATAACGTATTTGGGGCACTATTCAGTCCGAATTGAATCAAATATGAATATTTGGTACATCCTTATTGGGCAGAACTCACTTATGCACATAATTTATGTTGAAAAATTTTTATTGAGCAAATTCTGAACAAAGCAAAAACCAGGTGAACAGTTCAACATACATTGCTCCAATTTGTATATTTGTGTAGCTCAGAAGATAGGAACATAATCTTCATTACTTCCTTTCTCCCCCCTCCTCCCCCCCCCCTGCTCCTTATAGTCAACAATTTTGGGATAAGAACAAGCAGGAGTTGATTAGGCACAAGCTCTTGGATTATATATTTAGTATTCTACTTCGTGCTACTGATGGTAAAGTTAACCAAAAAGGCTCCCAAATAATCTGAAATTGTTTCCCCTTTATTGAGGAGAAATCTTTCAACTTACATTGTTCCAAAGATAGCATGTGTATCATATTAGATCTCCAAGTCTGTATGGTAAGTGCTGCTAGTGAAAACAGGATAAGCGAGATATTTTTAGTTTCATCGGAAAGACCATCTGAGAAACATCTTGAGACCTTTCTTGTACTTTCTGGTATAGGAATATCTCTAAATAGAAAGTGAATCCTTGGTTTAATGGGAAACTTCCAGATATTGGATATAAAAAGGAAATCCAGTTCCAAAATGCAATTATAAGTAGGCATTTTCAAAACATGTGGCCCAGTGTAGTCTCCTCATGTCTACATTTCAGGTAGACTCTGGATCTAGCAGCATGGAGTAAGAATGCTTTTTGGGGGTCCACATATAATCTCAAAATGGTTTTATATTGTATTTCCCATAAGTCCATATTAAATCACAGCGGGTATAGGAAAATCTGGTTCCAAAATGCAATTATAAGTGGGCATTTCCAAAACTTGTGGCACATGTAACCTCCACGTGTCTACATTTCAGGCAACTACATTTCATTTAGATCCATATTAAATTGTAGTGGGCGTAAAGTTTGTATTGCGGTTTCAATTAACTCTTCAGGCACGGGAATCTCAGATCTGTGATCCATCGATTTAAAATCTGATTGTATTCTATAGTTGACAAATATTCCTTCAAGTGCATGTGATGAAACCTAAGTGGGACTTGGACTTGTGAGCCTAAAAATGCTGATGATTAAAGCTCATGCATTTCTTCAGTCAAATAATACTGTAAGTTACTTTTATATCTCTGGTATTTAATCATGAACACTTGCGCCTGCTTCAAAGCTAGCATTAAGGGCCAAATTCTACAAATGGTACTGGTATCGGCTGCCACCTAAAAATGGGCCCACGATCACATGTCAATTACGCAACAGCACTGTTTGTAGAATCACATATACCTCAAACATAAGCACCAAAAATGTACCTCAAACATAAGCGCCCGGGTTTTTGAGGCTACATTTCCAGCACCTGTGCTTGACGTAAATTGCGTCTATGGAAGCACCTGAGGATGCCAAAGGTCATTTCTGACATTAGCCACTTCTACTTCAACTTTGGCGTTCTACTTCAACTTTGGCGTAAACGTAATCTAGGTACCGGTTTTGTTGGTACCTCTAGATGCCTACATTTTTTTTATTTTAAATGATTTTAAAAATTATTTTTAACAGCCTTGCTAGTTAAGTTGGGTGCCAACAGGGTGCCGTTTATAGAATATGGGCCTTAAGTGTTAGCACCTTAAATAAAAGAAAATTATATATATACTGTATATATTCACTTAGTACACTAGTATTCTATAAGTTCAAGTTCAAGTTTATTTATTCTTGATGAATCGCCTATTTAAATTACTAGGCGATGTACAATAATAATAACATATATTAATAAATTAAACAAATAAAATGTTAATGTTGACATAAAAACAAATTTGTTGTTAGTTAAAATTTAACAAACTTAACAAACTGAGTGTAGACATAACTTTAAAATAATTTTGTGGGTAAGACTTACAAGACATGTGTGGTTAAGAAGGGGAATAGTTACAATTTTTGATAGAAGAGAAGAAAAAACATAAAAGGGAAGAACATGAAGGGGGGTAAAAATAGTTGTTTAAAAAAAAACAAAAAAAAAAACTCCAGGTTGCAGTTAAAAAATAATCGATTTTTTAGTGTCCTAAGATCCATACGCATCTTTAAAAAGAAAGGTTTTTAACGTTTTTTTAAACAGTGTTAGATCTTTTAATTCTCTAATGTATTGTGGTAAAAGATTCCATGAATGTGGGGCCATAACTGAGAACATGTCGTGTCTTCTAGTTCCTATCATTTTAATTGAAGGCACGGAAAGAAGATTAAATGAAGTTGAACGAAGTGATCGTGTTATACTATAAGGGATAAGCCATCTGTTAATAAATTGGGGTTCGTTAAAGTTTAAAGCTTTAAACACCAAAAGCAGTACCGTAATTTAAAGGTGATGCGATGGCTTATCGGAAGCCAATGGGATTTAATCAGCAGTGGGGTAACATGTTCATATTTTTTAGCTTTGTAAATTAGCTTCACAGCGGTATTTTGTATAAGTTGCAGCCTTCTTTTTTCTTTTTGTGTTACGTTTATAAGAAGGGAATTGCAGTAATCTATTTTAGACATTATTAGGGAATGAATGAGAATATTAATGGATTCTGGTTGTAAGAATTTTGCAAGAGAGCGAATCAATCGAAGTTTATAAAAACATGATTTAACGATATTGTTAATATAGTCGTGGTATGTGAGCTTATCATCTATCAAAACGCCTAGTATTTTTATAGAAGTGACCTGTTCTAAATCAATATTATTGATAGAGATTGGAGATCTTAATGTTATATCTTTTTTCCAAGGAAAAAGCATCGATTTTGTTTTATTAATATTTAATGATAGTTTATTTGTATTTAGCCAATTTTTTATTGTTGCAAGTTTATTGTTAATGGCTGCGATATCATCATCGATATCTGGATCCAATGGATGAATTAGCTGAATATCATCAGCATAGACGAAAGCTGTAAAACCTAAAGATTGGGCTATGTTTAGAAGTGGAAAGGAAAGAAGGCACCATAATCATGCTGTTATAGGATTACTCTCTTAGCATGACCTGCAAGAGGTTATAAGTATAGACACTATAGAACATATGTAGGTACAGTCTGGATTTTATTCAAAGTGAGTTAACCAGCTGGGAATGGCCGCTGGCCAGTTAACTTGTTTGTGACTATCCAGTCATTTTCAGCAGCACTTCAGTAGTTAGTACTGCTGAAAATGACTGGTTAGTGCTGACCTTCAAGCCGGTCATGTCAGGAGCATTCCAGTGGAGAGGGTTAAGTTACGCCCCAAAATTCATACTAACTGGTTTAGTGGATAAATAAGACCACATAAATGTCAGTCCTGTCTTTATCCGCTAACCTGTGGCTGGCTAGCCAGCTTTAAAAAAATGGAAATTCAGTGCCAAAGCCCAGACAGAGCTGGCATTGAATTTACGGTTTTAGTGCTGGTTGCAGACAAAAAAAACCCATGACCACCACCAACTGAATATCAAAAGGAGTAGAAATTTCCCCTGTTGCCATAGGTCTTGCAATCTAACCCCCCTTTCATGAAGTTGCGTTAGTGTTTTTTTTCGCTGGCCACAGTGGTAAAAGTTCTGACACTCGTAGAAATGATATGAGCGTCAGAGCTTTTACCACCCCGGCCGGCAATAAAAAAAACACTAACATGGCTTAATAAAAAAAGGGGTTTGTGTGTGTGTGTAAGTTTATACCTGAGGGTTGCCTTCCCACAATCCTAAGGAACAACAGTAGGATTTCAGTTTGACTTCCCTGGTTGTCAGCCTCTTGCTCTAACCACTAGTCTCTTCCTCCACTCCATAGAGTTACTCCAGCTGGTTGACCATTTGCTACACTGTAGTGAAAATTTTCTTTACAATCTTTGTTTTCAATTATAAGCATTATATAAAAATATAAATTCTTAATATTAAGGATTACATGTGCACATATGTGATCAAATCATGATTACAGGTCTGAAATTATGCAGCAAATTGACTTTGCATTGTATTTTCACGATCTCATACTTGCACTGTTTCTCTACAAGCTTATCTTCCACCATAAACATCATTAAATAAAAAAACAACCCCCCCCCCACCAAAATACAACAATTGTAAACCACTTAATACCTAGTTGTTAATAGTGATATATTAAATTAATAAATCCAGTCCAATTATGGCAACAAAATTAGTCACAGCTTTATGAATAATGTTCAACTCAGTGCAAAGTATATCATCATAGAGTGGTTTTTCCATCACCCTTTCCCAAACACCAGCTAGTCTGTGACAAGCTAGATGTCATTCACCACAATATTTCTTTGCAAGATAATATCCATACACTTCCCACAAAGTCCTGTGGTAACACCACACCTCACTCTTTACCCATGATGGTGTCACATACAAACTGGGAAGGAACTCAACATCTCTATCCTTTCGTTGCTCCCTACATGCCTTGAAAACCGCTTCTGGGCTCTACTTCACCTCATCTTTTCTGCAAGCTGCGACCATTCTTCTACCTTCCCCAATCCTTAAAATTCCAAAATACCTACAAAATTAAAAACTAACTCAACAAGAAGGCTGGGTGGAAAAAATTTCCTCAAGAACACCCCCAAACACAACTCTCCTTACCAATTCATCCAAATTGTAAACGTTCTCCTGCCTGTTCGAACTCATCGTAAACATTCCATTCCCCTCCTGCCCACTCCCTCCCTTCTATGTTGACCAATATGTTTCCCCATCACATCTGTCAACTGAAGTTCCACTCAGCATTGTCCCTCATCCATCCTCCCCCTCCCTTCCCTTGCCCAGCTCTGGAATCTGGTTTAGCCAGATTACCTGCTCTCAGTCTGAAGGCATTCTTAACACAAGTTTTTGTACTGCTGCTCTGCAAAATTGCCTTTCACCATAAACACCATTAAAAAAAAAAAATACCAAACCACAATAATTATGGCATAACACCAGCGGCAGCTTTGTTAACAATATTTAACTGAATATTAAGTATATCATTCCAGAGCAGTTTCCCCATCACTCTTTCCCAAATGCCTGCTGGTTGGTGATGACTTAGCTGTCATCTACTACAATATTGTTTTACAAGATATTATCCATATATTTCCCACAAAGGCTTGCAGTGACACCAAGCCTCACCCATCACCTGTTTTAGTGTCACACACAAGTGGGGAAGAAACCTAATATCTCCACCCTTTCCTTTTTTGTCACACCCTCTCCAAAACCATATCTGGGCCCAAATTCACCCTCATCTTTTCCACCACAGTGACAGTCTTGAGTTTTGTTACCACTCTGTGGTCATAGTTCCAGTGCTAAGGAAATTATCCAAACCACGCTGGACAAATGCACACTGTCAAGCCCATAAAGACCTGGACAGTCATCAGTCAGTAACTCATCTGATATAACCAGACCTAACAAACCCATCAAAAACTTAGATTACTCCCTATTAACCCTGAAGCATAAGCGTTCAATAGCCTGCACTTTACTGGCATCACACCTCACAAATCTAGGCACAATGTAGGACCAAACAAAACAGGTATAAGGAAAATTATGTTCAGACAGAAACAAGTCTCTCTTCATCTGGCAAATTTAAGTCCATCCCTACATAAATCATTCACTTCCAAATGAATAACCACTAATTGCAGGGAGGAAAAAGCATGCCCTGAAGGCACTACCATCGAATGCTTATGCCCAGAGCCTCATGTCCCAAATTCAGTTCCCAGCAAAACATAGCAGCTCGTTTCCAGGCCCAGAAGTTGTAGGACTGACTGCACATCCATATACAAATCTCTTCTAGCAATAGAAACTAAAGAAAAACAGCATCAGGAAAACAGTACAAATTGGAACCACAGAGTACAAAACTAAATAATAGTTGGATTCCCATCTGCCCAATTTATGTAGAAATGCAAACAAGCCTTCTTGTTGAACCACAAAAGATGCTATCCCTATGCAGGTCTCATAATACGCATGATCTAGACCAGGAGTGTCAAAGTCCCTCCTCGGGTTTTCAGGATTTCCTCAATGAATATGCATGAGATCTATTTGCATGCACTGCTTTCATTGTATGCTAATAGATCTCATGCATATTCATTGGGGAAATCCTAAAAACCTGACTGGATTGTGGCCCTCGAGGAGGGACTTTGACACCCCTGATCTAGACCAAGGAAAACTAAAACCTTTTTAAGTACTGCTGCAAACTGATAACAAGTTAATGGTGAGCAATCTTGATACACCAGTCAGTATAAGTCTTTGTTGGTTACAACTGCATGTAAACGGAGCATGTACTCAAATTAGCAGACTCAAGTAAACTCAACCAAACACCTTTTTCACAGCTGATCTGTCTTTGAATGGCAAATCTGTAATCTTAAAAATTTGAGTTTCAAGACCAAATCACCTAGTAATACATTTGGGAAACCTGCATTCCTGGCAGAAGCCACCAGCTCCCCAATGTAAAGAGCACCAAAGAAAGCTAGCAGAAAAACAAGTTTAATTAAGACTGCCTCAAAGGTAAAGGAGCATAAAGCATCAAGCATTCCAAACAATGCATATAACTCATCATGTAAAATTAGCAGTCTGCTTGGCCGAGCTCTTGTAGTCACCCCACTGTGAATAAAACCCCTCAATAACTTCCACATAAGGTCACCTCAATTATTCAATTAAGGCAAGAATGCCAGGGCAGTCACTGACTACTCTACTATCCTGCTAGACCAATTGTTCCCAGTCCTGTCCTGGAGGACCACCAGCCAGTCAGGTTTTCAGGATAGCCCTAATGAATATACATGGGACAGATGTGCATGCCTGTCATCTCCATTATATGCACAGCTCTGTCATGTATATTCATTAGGGCTATCCCAAAAACCCGACTGGCTGGTGAGTCTCCAAGACAGGGTTGGGAACCATTGCATTAGACCAATGCTTGGATTTAGCAGAAATGAGAAACCTAACCATATGGGCTTCCTGAAAAAGAAGGATAATAGTAAATGTGATACTACACAAGTCCAAAAGGAATAAAAACATGCCCGATCAGCATGGTAACTTCTCCAGGTATTCCTCACCAATTAATTCTTCAATAGTGATTCAAAGACTCCTGGAACTGGGTCTTCTGACATCTCAGTAGAAATACTGTCTGCACCAGGAGCCAAGGATTGAAAATGGGCCGACTGAAAAAGAGACAAACCATCTGAAATCTCATTAAAAACATCCGGAACATGTCTTGCTAACATTGTAAGGTTAGATGCAAAGCAGCATAACACTAAAAAAAACTCTACCAGAACTGAGCAATGAGCTGATTGCTTATTTGACATGGGGAAAAACTGTGAGAAGAGGGAATCAAAGCACACACCAAAAGGATAAAAGAAGACCAAAGCGCCTTGCAGACTGGGATAGTAGAGTTCACTTTATTAAATGACCCGAAACAAGCCGTGTTTCAGCAAAACCGCCTGATGCAGGCAGTTTAGCCAAAACACAACAAATATTTTAAAATAAATCTGTGAAACAAAATTGAACTGTAACTGATCTTAGTGGAATTCTTCTTCACAGAATCTATCTTTAGGGTGGGTTAATTTTTGAAGAAATGACACATACACCTCCTTTTACAAAGATGCAGTAGCGGCTTCTGCGCTTCAAATGCTCTGATGCCCAATGAATCCCTATGGGTGTCGGAGCGATTACCACGGCACATATGGTAAAAGGGGGCAACATATGGGGAAGGGACATGATTAGCCAACCTTAGGGATAAACAGTTTATTGAAAATACATAAATAAAATAATACGTACATAACATAAACACAAACGGCTGTTGGTTTAAATAAAAGAGTCTTTCAATCCTTTTATTTAAACCAACAGACCTTTGTGTATATGTTATATACATATTATTTTATTTATGTATTTTCAATAAACTGTTTGCTCCTAAGGTTGACTGACCGTGTCCCTTCCCCACTCTTTTTTGGCTTCATATTTTCACACGTGGGGCTACATTTCCTTTGTGTTGTGGGATATATTGGAATGAAAAAATTTACCACACTGCAGTAAACATGCCCGTAAATTTTTCCTTAAAAAGACCATTAGAAAAGCTTTATTAAATCAAGCCTTCGGGCCCAGTGCACTACAGTAAGGTAACATAGCTGTTAGTGAAATGTTTAATGCACACATTAAGTGGCTGATGATTACGAGATGAAAATAAGATGAGGGTTAATTCAGTGTTAATGTACGCATGTTAAAGTACACACTTGAATATGGATGCTAATGCAAAATTTACTGACACATACACATGTTGTAAGGGTTTTTTTTGTTTTGTTTTGCGTTAATGGATCTGTGTTAAATTTTGCATGCTTTAATGTGTGAGGTTTTTCCTGTACTAACAGGTAATGAGCTATGTAACATAATTCTGCATCTCATTAGCATAAGTTTTGCATTAACCAAAGCTAGTGTTACCATTAATGCAATTTAGCATAATGGCCACTTTGTGTTTAGAAGGGAAATCCTTCAGTTCAAAATTGTTGATAAGAATGCTATGGTAGTTAGAGGAAATGATTAGCAAGCTGCTTATATCACATGGCTTATGGAAAGTGGAGATTTGTGCATTGTCTTATATTAACAGAGAAGAGAACATTTTATAAGTGAAGACTTTTAAAAGATGTTTCTTTAAAATGACTTTATTCCTCTGTATATAGTAGTGCATCCTTACCAAATTGCTGTTTAATGTTTTAGATCTGTTGCCAAATGGAGTGCATGAATGTAGATTACATGGATGTAGATTGCACAGAGAGTTTATGACATTTGTAGAATTTTTGAAAAGAATGATTCATTATTCTAGGACAAGCAGGCAGCATATGCTCACATGTGGGTGATGTCATCCACGGAGACCGGTATTGACAGTTCAAAAGTATACTGTCACTTTAAAAAACTGAAAAATCTCGAGATAGCCCATACTGTGCATGCTCTGGTGCCTTCCTGCTCGATGTCAGGTTTATTATTATTATTAAGTTTCAAGTTTATTAAATTTTTACTATACCGACTATCACCAAATATCTAGCCGGTTTACAAGTTAAAGTAAGATAAAAGATAAAAAAATAAAAATAAAAATAAAATTTATACAATATATAAAATAATAGAAAAGAAAAAGAAGTGGGAATGTGAACATTTAGACTTTAACTGGACATACTGGAAAGTGATGGTAGGGAAAAGTAGTGGAAGGGGAAAAAATACATAGTTCTAGCTCATGGGATCATAAGTTCTCAGTTTTCCACAGAGCTGAGAAACAGTATTTTGTAGTTTTCTATACCGCATCAAACTTTTTTGTTTTTTTTTTGCCTTCCTGAACTCTTTTACTTTCATATATTTTCATTTATTACTTATTTGATCATTTTGTTGAAAAAACATTTTTTTTTTTTCCATCGATTTGATTTTTGGGCATTCAGGCTCTTTCCAGCCTGTTTTCAGGCCAGAAGCATTGAGGCATTTTCAGTATAACATCTACTCAATATCCCTGGACCATTGAGTCCTTTGACCTTGGCTGTGTTCCCCTTGATGTCAAAACTTTTTAGAAACTTTAAGCTGTTAGAAGGTTTTGACATATCTCAGACTCTTTCTATTGGAAGTTCACAGGGTGTAACCAGACCATTTTTATCGCTGACCCGCACAACTGGTGTATTCAGTGTCTTGGTCCTCAACACCGCCCTGACTCTTGCCCGCGCTGCTCCAAATTGCAGAAAAGGTCCCTTAAAGCGAGACAACTCCAATTCAAAAAACTTTTTGGGACTCTGGGAACATCAAAGAAGTCTACAGAATCTGCCATTGATGCACAGAGATAACTTTCTGCATCTGCATTGGTACCAACAAAGTCTACTCCTTGTTCAGCCTCTTCATTGGCTCTACCTCCATCAGGAGAAGTACATAAAAAGGCTAAGAGGCACACACATCCTTCTCCTTCCAGACATACATCAGCGTCTCATGTATCCACACCAACACATTCTAAGTGTTGACACACTGAGACTAGGTCACCATCAATTCATCTGGTGTCCCCCTTGAGGCTTGTCTCGGCATCAAGGTCACCAACGCCTCAAAATCCAGCACATCCTGCTCCCTTGGTACTACTCACTTCACTGGTACTGGCACCATCCATACAGGACCAGATCAGGGAACTTCTACAAAAGAAGTTGGCTGGGATGCTACAGAAGCACACAGTGAAGGTACCTGTCTTGAAGCATCTAGTACCAGCCCAGTCCAAGCAGCATTCTTAGTTGTCATCCAGAGCTCGATCTCAGACTCCGCATCGCTGATGTTCATCATCAAGAAGGCCTGCATCTTTTTGGGGGTACAGTTCTTCCTCATGTTCCAGGCATTCGACAATTTGGCTCCGACACTGTCAATCATTACAAAGAATGTCTCTCAGTACATCATGATATTCTCCTTGACGTTCTCCTTGGTGTTGACATTCGCCTCAATGCCTTCCTTGATGTTCTCCACCTCTGGGGTATGGCATTGAGAAATATATGACTCTGACCTTTCTCAGTACTCTTCTTCTGACCATACAGAGCTATCTGCTGAGGTATCTTATAGCATCCCATCAGACCCTTCTTCTCCTCCTCCTCCTCCTCGCAGAAGGTTATATGATAGATGGGTCATGCCTTACCAACTAAGATAGAGTCTGAATCTGAACCCAGAGCTGAACTCATTGATGCTCTGGATTACAAGGAATGACCTAAGGACTGCCTCAAATTCCCATTTCACAATTTGATGAAAGAGTCCATGTTCAAGAACTGGGAGGCAGCTCTATTAGTTCTAGTAGCTCCCTGAATATTAGACACTTTATACAGAATCCAATTGTGTCCAGGGTTTTGCAGACCACAACTTCAGCATCAATCTCTCCTGGTAGAGTCTGCTTTGAAAAAGACCAATAGTTCCAGAACTTATGCCAATAATCCACCTGAAAGACAGGGTAGATTTGAATGGTGAGTATTTCAGAGTTCCATGCTGACCAGCAAAATTCTGAGTTATATGGTAATTTTTATATGACTTTCTATATGAAAGCTCTACAGTGTTCCTCTGCGAATTCACGATTCACAGTGTAAGTTATTCGCGGTATTTCTGACTGCCTCTTCCGGTCAGAAAATACAGGGAATGAGTCCTCCAATTAGCCTTCTGCACAGCCGATTCCTCCACCCAGCTGACTTCTCCTGTCTTTTTACAGACTCAAAGCAACATTTGCAGTTTTTCAAAATTCACGAGTATTCCTGGAACGGAACCTCTGTGAATTTCGGGGGAATACTGTACTTCAAAAGTTGTTGGAATATAAGCACTACATCCTATCGGACATCTGGACTCTTTTCAACATATTAATGATCTCTTTGAAACCAGAAAATATAGAGCCAGTTCAGTATTTGATGCTTTTGACGTCACTTCATGAACTTAAGCAAGTCTCTATTGCCATGAAGAGGCAAACCTCAATGCTAACATCCAGGAACATTTAGCTAGCATCACCTGTCTAGGAGTCGATTTGTTTGGGGACAAGATTGAAGAAGCAACTCAAAAAAATTATGAGACATGAGAACTCTATGACAACATTTTCAACCTCAAAAGCCTCTAAATCCCAAACGATGTTACAACCCTAAATGCTTTTCCTATTATTCAAAGCAAAGGCATATTCCATCTTCTATCTCCTTACAAGCTCCACAGCAGAAGCGTCCCAGACAGAAGAGACTTCAGAAGTCACAAACTCAGGCTCGGAGCATTTCAGCTTAACAAAAATCTCAACCATCTTTTTGTCTTCATCCTAGAGAGCCTAGCCAGTATTCTGCAACCCATACCTCAGACTCTCTCTATTGGAAGTCATCTCACTTATTATTATTATTATTTTTTTTTTTTTACTAACGATGGCCCTTCATAACAACAGATTGCTGGATTCTTCAGGTAGTGAGACAGTGTGCCCTTCACTTTCTTAAAAAAAAAGCAAACCTCCAGACAATCTTCCGTTTCCATCAGAAGACCATCCTTTATGAAGAGCTCTCAACCCTCCTTCAGCTCAATGCTATCAAACAAATACCTCTGCAGGAGGGTTCTACTCCAAGTATTTTCCTAGATCTCTGTGCTCTCAACAAATACCTAGTGAAGGAGAAGTTTTGCACGATTTTTCTGGGAACCCTATTACCACTACTGCAGAAAAATGTCTGGCTCTGCTCTTTAGATCTCAAAGAAGCCTACACACACATTCCCATCTTCCCAGCCCACAGAAAATATATTTATTTTTGAGTGGGACCACACCACCTCAAGTACAAAGTATTCCTTTTTGGTCTGGTATCAGTACCCAGAGTGTTCACAAAAGGCTTGGTAGTGGTGGTTGCACTCATCTGAAGTTCCTCCCAAAAGTCATAAGAACATAAGAATTACCGCTTCTGGGTCAGACCAGTGGTCCATCATGCCCAGCAGTCTGCTCATGCGGCAGCCCTTAGGTCAAAGACCAGTGCTCTAAATGAGTCCAGCCTCACCTGCGTACGTTCCAGTTCAGCAGGAACTTGTCTAACTTTGTCTTGAATCCCTGGAGGGTGTTTTCCCTTACAACAGACTCTGGAAGAGCGTTCCAGTTTTCCACCACTCTTTGGGTGAAGAAGAACTTCCTTACATTTGTACGGAATCTATCCCCCTTCAACCTTAGAGAGTACCCTCTCGTGCTCCCTACCCTGGAGAGGGTGAACAACCTGTCTTTATCTACTAAGTCTATTCCCTTCAGTATCTTGAATGTTTCGATCATGTCCCCTCTCCTTCTCCTCTTTTCAAGGGAAAAGAGGCCCAGTTTCTTTAATCTCTCACAGTACGGCAACTCCTCCAGCCCCTTAACCATTTTAGTCACTCTTCTCTGGACCCTTTCAAGTAGTACTGTGTCCTTCTTCAAGTACGGCGACCAGGGTTGGACACAGTACTCCAGGTGAGGGCGAACTGGCCTTCTCTGATCTGTTCGTGATCCCCTTCTTAATCATTCCTAGCATTTTTTTCACCCTTTTCGCCACCGCCGCGTATTGCGCGGACGGCTTCATCGACTTGTCAACCAGTACTCCCAAGTCTCTTTCCTGGGGGGGGGGTCTCTCCAAGTACCGCCCCGGTATGAGATTTTTATTACTGACATGCATCACCTTACACTTATCCACGTTGAACCTCATTTGCCATGTCGCTACCCATTTCTCGAGCATGATTATGTCACGTTGCAGATCTTCACAATCCCCCTGCTTCTTCACTACTCTGAATAACTTCGTATCGTGTGCAAATTTAATCACCTCACTCGTCGTACCTGTCATCTTGGCATTTCATCTGAACCAGTTTATAGTTCTTCCTGTTTTCTTTTCAAAATCACATTCTCATCCTGGTGAAGCTACATTCCACATATTGGACTGTAAATGGGCTCTTGTTTATTATTTGGATCAGACCAAACCTCACAAAACTTATACTCCGTTGTTCTTCTCATTCAATTCTAACAGACTTGGAGCTCTCATCACCATGCAAACCATTTCTACATGGCTGATGGACTGTATCTCCTTTTGCTACACATACTGAGCTGTCGCTGGAATGTCATATCACTGCACATAAAGTAAGATCAATGGCAACTTCAGTAGCCCATCTATGCTATGCTCCTATTGAGGACATCTGTAAAGCAGCCACCCGATCCTCAATTCATACATTCATATTCTTCTATTGTTTGGAGAATCATTCCAGAAGGGATAGTCGGCTCGGCCAGGCAGTTCTACAGAATTTATTTTCCATTTAGATTCCAACTTCCCTCTAGCCTTTTTGATTTCACTAGGCTCCTAATCATGATCCTGGCAGCTAAGGAGTCACACATGTGAGAATATGCTGCCTGCTTGTCCTAGGATAAAGCACAGTTACTTAACTGTAACAGGTGTTATCTGAAGACAGAAGGCAGATGTTCTTACAACCCTCCCACCTCCCCTAGTTGGCTTCTTAACTCTTTTACTGTGAGCAGACATCGGGCAGGAAAGCACTGGCACTTACATGGTATGGGTGGTCTCGAGACTTTTCAGTCCTGTGACAGTACACTTTTGCACTGTCCGTACCGGGCTCTGTGGATGATGTCACCCACATGTGAGAATATCTGCTTGCTGTCCTCGGATAACATCTGTTGCAGGTAAGTAACTGTGCTTTATTCAAGTAATGTGTTAGCATATAATAATTGCTCAGTTGATTTTAATCATAAGAACATAAGAATAGCCATACTAGGTCAGACCAATGGTCCATCTAGCCCAGTATCTTGTCTTCACAATGGCCAATCCAGGTCGTAAGTACCTGGCAAAAACCCAAACAGTAGCAACATTCCATTCAATTGGTAAGTTGTTTAATCATGAGTTTGGCCCTTAAGAAGAATCTTTGTGCTCTCTGGTGAATATTCTTAAAGCTGACTGTGGGTTCAGCACAATATGTATATTGTAAATTAAATACATTTGCAATAACTTGTTGCAGATTCAAGGGCACTTACAGTAGATATATTTAGAAGCTGAGAAGCATGACATAAAGTATACTGTATAGCAGTGGTCTTCAATGCAAGGCCTGTAAGCCAATGGCAGCCCACGGAGGCCTTCTAGGTGGCCCATGCACGTGTCTGGGGTTCCATCCCCACCCCGGCAGGATCTGATAGTTGCTTATGCTTTTTCTTCCTGACAGCACCACTCTTTCACTCTTTGGGCCACTGGCAGCATGAGTGAAGTGAAAACTTCCTTTGGCAGCCTAGAAGCCTTCCCTCTGCTACTGTTTCCTGTCACTGCATAGGTGGGAATCAATAGCAGAGGGAAAGCTTCAGGGCTACCAAAGGCAGGGTGTTTATTTGCTCACGCTGCTGGCGGCCTGAAGAGTGAAAGTGCGACATTGCCAGGAAGGAGATGGGTGAGCAAATGCCGGATCCTGTGGGTGGTGGGGGTGGGGGTGTCGCAGAGAGGATCTCAGGGAGAAGGTACTAGAGAGAAGGAGAGAGATGTCAGCCTACTGGAGGAGGGAGGAAAGGAGATATATATGCCAGGGAAGGGGAGGAGAAGAGAGATTCTAGACTAAGATGGGGGAGGGGAGGACAGAGAGATGCCACACCACAAAGGGGAAGGAGGGGAGAGAGATTCCAGACTGTGGGAAGGAGAGGAGAAAGATGTTAGACCACCAGCAGAGGAGAGAAAGGGAAGAGATGTTGTACAGTGATTGAGGGGAAAGAGTGAGAGAGAGGAGATGATGCACAGGGATGGAGGGGAGGGGAAGGGCAGAGAGAAGGAATACATAGTATACATGGACAGATGGGAAGGGAAGGCATGGAAAAGTAGAGAGATTTGGGAAGGAAGCAGGAAAATTTAGGAAAGCTGAATATTAAAATATTAAAAGGATATAGGGCAGAAAGTGAAGAAGGAGAGAATAATAGCAAATGGATAAGAAAGCCCTGAAAACAGAGTTAAGTGCACAGACAGAAGGAAGTATAACCAGAGACTGAGAAAAGAAGTTTAGAAAAATAAAATCATCATAGGTAGGAAAAAAGATTTATTTTCAATTTAGTGATTGAAATATGTCAGTTTTGAGAATTTGTATCTGCTGTCTATATTTTGTACTGTTTTTGAAGAAATACATTTGTTTCTATTTTTCTGGTATACTGTATGCCGAGTTTGGCATTTCAGGGTTTTGTTTGTGCATGAGGGATTGCTGAAAAGTTTTCAGCCCAGCCAATAAGGTTGGGACAGTCTCTATCGAAGGCTTAGTTCAGTGATTTTCTTCGTTCCGTCGAAAAAATACGGAACAAGAAAAGTAGAAAATTGCTGGGCTAAATGTGTAGCCATTGATGGAGACTGCTCCAGCTTTGTTGGTTAGGCTGAGAACTTTTCAGTGGCCCCTTGTATATTAAGGCTTTTAGTTTGTGGTCCTGTATTTGCATAGGGTTTATCTGTGTGACCAAGGCCGGGTGTTTTGTTAGGAATGAATGTTGAGAAGCGTCGTTGGTGTCATGGCCCCAAGTAGCAAGATATTTGTCGGCTCTCCTTCAGTCCTTTTGGACCCAAAACGGCCCTCACTTAAAACTTAGCGAAGACCATTGCTGTATAGAATAGATATGTAAACAGCAGCTTTTTAGAGTGATTTTGTAGGTTTAGCAGGAGTAGGGTTACCATATGGCTCCAGAAAAAGGAGGACGGATTAAGAAATTCGTGTTTTACTTCCATTACTTTCAATGGAAGTAAAACCCGGCTGTCTCAATCTGTCCTCTTTTTTTTTCTGGAAGAAAAGGAGGGGGAGTATCGTTATATGTTAAAGATCATATTAAAGCCACACAATTGCAGAATCTGCAGGGCAAGAAAGAAGCACTGTGGATCAATTTGGAAAGAGGGAATGGTGAATATATTTACATTGGTGTGATATACAGGCCTCCACAGACGGAAGAAGTAGAAAGAGATTTAATAGTAGACATTCAGAATATATCTAAAAAAGGGGAAGTCTTGCTAATAGGTTCTGTTCTTGGGCCTGTTCTTTTAAACATTTTTATAAATGATATTGCTGAAGGGTTGTCGGGTAAGATTTGCCTCTTTGCGGATGATACCAAAGTCTGCAATAAAGTAGACACGCCAGATGGTGTGAATAACATGAAGAAAGATCTGGCAAAGATTGAAGAATGGTCTGAAATTTGGCGGCTAAAGTTTAATGCTAAGAAATGCAAGGCCATGCATTTGGGCTGCAAAAACCCGAGGGAACGGGGGTGAAGAACTTATGTGCATGGCGTAAGAGTGGGACTTGGGTGTGATTGTATGTGATGATTTTAAGTTGGCCAAACAGGTTGAAAAGGTGACGTCGAAAGCTAGAAGGATGCTAGGTTGCATAGGGAGAGGTATGGCCAGTAGGAAAAAGGAGGTATTGATGCCTCTGTATAAGACTCTGGTGAGACCTCATTTGGAATATTGCATCCAATTCTGGAGGCCGCACCTTCAAAAAGATATAAAAAGGATGGAGGAAGCCTACTAAAATGGTGTGTGGTCTTCATGGTAAGGTGTATGGGGACAGACTTAAAGACCTCAATCTGTATACTTTGGAGGAAAGGCAGGAGAGGGGAGATATGATAGAGACATTTAAATACCTACGTAATATAAATGTGCATGAGTCGAGTCTCTTTCATTTGAAAGGAAATTGCAATGAGAAGGCTTAGGATGAAGTTAAGAGGTGATAGGCTCCAGAGTAATCTGAGGAAATACTTTTTTATTTAAAGGGTGGTAGATGCGTGGTACAGTCTCCCGGAAGAGGTGGTGGAAACAGAGACTGTGTCTGATTCTGAATTCAAGAGGGCCTGGGATAGACACATGGGATCTCTCAGAAAGAGAAAGTGATAATTGTTACTATGGATTGGCAGACTAGATGGTCCTTTTGGTCTTTATCTGCCATCATGTTTCTATGTTTGTATATGGTAGCCCTAAGTAGGAGATTCCTAGGTGGATCAGTCATTTTTTACAGTGCTGTTCAAAAGTGTTGTAGGCAGCCTTTTCCATTTCCTTTATGCAATTTTGAAATTCATTTTGACTTGCATTTCTAGTTGAAGCATACATCTCTTTCCTTTTTTTTCCTCATCCTTATTGGCCCGATGGTGGGAAAGATTTAACAATATTCATTCTAAATTGACAGGTGATTGCTTCCATAAATGAATGCATTCAAATCATAATTGTTGCAACAGGGTTGCCTGATTACCTTGCAATTGCCTCTTTCTCTGTGTGGTAGCTTTCAGCTCACCTGTTTTGTCGGTAGAAGTGAAGGGCCCTCCTGTTTATGACTCAGTGAATGTCAGTAGCAATTGCACCTAAAGATAAACGAAAATGCAAGTGCTTGTTGACCTTGACTTTTTTTTCCCTACAAGATATTGCACTTGATGACTCTATTGCTGTAGCACTGATAAGGCCTATATACTGTAGTTTAGGGAAATGTTTTATTCCCAGAGGAAAATAACATAGTACTGTGAGAAATGGTACTGACTAATGCCCTTTGCCAAATTTACTCGGTTCACCTTCATTTAAACTGTGGGAAAATGGACAAAAGAATCACTTTTTATTACTTTAATGTCATGCACTTTAAATACACTTGAAATTTTTGATTTGTTTAGCTAATAGATTGTGTGTATGATAAGGGAAAGCCTGTGACCTCTCAGTTTTATAGATTTCTCTTGGATATAAGGCTATGTTGACTGTTCTTCCATTTTTTCATTAGATCCTATTTTATTTTGGAGTGAACCAAAATAAATGTGTTCCAAACTCATTTGAAACTTTTTAATACATTTATATTACTAGTTAGTTATTTATGCTGACTCTAAAAGTGAGAGATGGGAGAAAAAAGGAGGTCTGCGTTGCAGAGGGCTTTTTTACATGTTCCTGCACATATGCCAAGTATGTTGAGAAATACTGAAATTAGTCAATTTGCTAGTTTCCTGCTAGTGAGAATTTACTTTCTATATGAGAGCTTTGCTATTAAAAAAAAAAAAAAAAAAAAAAAGAGAGAGAGAGCACAGTAGCCATGGGATTGTTTCAAACATGTTTTCTGGAAAATAATTGGCTTCTTTGTGATTTGAAAAGCTGCAGCTACTAATGACCATCATGGAAACATGGAAATTATCAACAGGTTTTGCTTCTCTGTTTTCAAAAGCAAAGCAAGAGTTCTCAACCCAGTCCTCCAGACATACCTAGCCAGTCTGGTTTTCAGAATACCTACAATGAATAGCATGAAAGAGATTTGTATTGAGTGAAGGTACTGTATGCAAATTTAACTCACACCTAATCATTGTGGATATACAGAAAACCTGACTGACTTAGGTGTGCCTTAGGTCTGGATTGAGAACCCCTGGTCTGAATAAAAGCATAGGGGGCAACAGGAGATTTCAATCAGATGCCGTTACACCAAAGTTTTCAAGGAAGCCCTAATAGAAGATATGTTATACTTAACAGAATGAATTATGTCACATGAGGAGAGAAAAGATTATTGAGGGTCGTGCATTCATTAGTCTGCATTTGATTAATTAAAGCATCTAAAAATGACTGCAAAAAACAATATACTCTGCATTAATCTATAAATTAATGTCTATAACAGTCGATTCCTCCATGTTAAAAGAATCTAATGTAGGTTACATTTTTTTCCAAATTAAGGTGACTGTGTGATATAAGTTGTAAAAAAATATCTGTGAAAGTTGAGGGGGTGTTGGGGGGGGGGGAAGCCAGAAATGAAACAAAACCTTTGCTATGCACATTCCTAGAAAGGACGCAATCCAGAAGTAGCAAAGTATTTCCAGCAGGTGGACACCACTGACTTATGTATTTTGTACCTGTCTTTGGTATGTGTAATGTTGCTCCTTCTTTAATTTTGAGGAAAATTACATTAGTGCAGCTATACTAAAAAGGGATGTATTAATTGAAACCTTTTTATAATTTTTTAATTAAAGAGATTCAAATTCTTGCACCTCAGTTTACTGCATCATCACAGAATATTTTCTTATTAATCTTCTGTGGTAGAAGCCACATGTTCAGTCATTGGTGCACATCTGTAGTGCATTGCTTTCTGCATCCACCCCAGAATCCCCACACAAGCAGCAAAACTCGACAACCAAATCTCCAATCTACTAATTAAGATCCCAGACTACAAAACATTCAGAAAATAAATAAAACTCTACTCTTCAAGAAATTCCTGCAAACGACTTAATACCACTAGCTCATTCCCAATTCCCAATACCACTCCCCAATACCTTCCCTATTCCCCAAAGCAACTTCATCTACTCTTTATCTCCTCTAGAAGTTACCAGATATCTTCTTCATGTAATAACTTTTTTGTAATTCTTTTGTAATCCGCCTTGAACCACAAGGCATTGGCGGAATGGAAATCTCTAATGTAATGTAATGTAATCATTAACATATACCTTTCTCATTGCTTATTATTTCACTTTTAAGAAGAAAGCTTAGTTCAGGTTTTCTAAACGTTTGTTCCACATGAAAGAACTACTCCAAATTTCTCCCAGCTTTGAAAATACTAGGTTTTCTTCATTGATTCTAGAGCAGTCGTTGCACTGTTGCAGAAGTTAATAGGTTCATATGTTTAATTCAGTGGCATACTAACAAATATAGAAACATGATGGCAGAAAAAGGCCAAATGGCCCATTCATTCTGCCCATCTGTAACAACCATTATCTCTTCCTCTCTCTATGAGATCCCACATGCCTATCCCAAGCTTGCATTCAGAAGAGAAACCTTTATAATAGTTGGCTTGCCTCTTCAGAAGCAGTCCAGAAGCACTTGGTTTCAATTTTGTGGCCCAAATACAAAACCTTCCTCACTCCCTCAAGCCCCGAAGTGGCAGAAGCAGGCGCTTGCTCCGTCCCTCCCTCCTTCTCTCCTTTCCTTATCTAAGTACAACTGGTCAGCAGGAGGCAGCCTCGAAACAGGCAGTATGCAGCCAGCCCTGGCAGGGTCTTTCCTCTGATGCATCACAGAGGAAAAGTTCTGCCAGGGCTGACCTTGAGCAGCCTGTTTTGAGGCTGCCTACTGCTAACCAGCTGCGCTCGTGTAAGGAAGGGAGAGAAGGATGGAGGGAGGAAGCAAGGGAGTACGCGGCTCAGGACCACCGCCTGCTTCTGCCACTTTGGAACTTGAGGGAAGGAGGAAGGCTTTGCGGCTCAGGATCGCTGCTGCACTGGTGCTTCAGGGTGGATGGGGTGAGGGGGGGGGAGGAATTGAGACTGTGTTAAACAAGGTTTCTAACACACTCTCAGTTAGCCAGAAAAACTGTTATCCTGTATCCATCATTCCGCGTGGGTGCTGGATAACTACTACTACTACTATTAATTATTTCTATAGCGCTACCAGACGCAACGCAGCGCTGAACAGAGTCACAAAGAAGAAAACAGTCCTTGCTCGAAAGAGCTTACAATCTAAACAGCCAAGATAGACAAACAGGATGTCATGAGTACAGTTAAGGGGAACGGTTAATCAGCTGGCTGGGTTGGGGGGCAGAGGAGGTACAGGACAATCAAGCCATTGTGACATCACTGATGAGATTGGCTCTTATTGGTGGAAGAGCCATTATGACATCAGAAGCTCAGCTCTGCTTCCCAAAGACAAATAGGATGTCATGGATACAGTTAAGGGGAACGGTGAATCAGCGGGCTGGGTTGGGGGGCAGAGGAGTAGGGTTAAGGACTTGAAGGCTATATAACTGAGATTCTACTGTAGATTGTTTTAATAATGTGTTGCCACTCATGCCAAATTTCAGCCATCTCCTTACAGTGGAAGGGCCACTGATATGTACAGAGAGTGAGGCTGTTAAGTTATTTCCAATAAGCAGGGAAACTAGAATTGCAAAGTGGAGAAAGTTGAACCCCCCCCTTCCATGTTTCATGCCGATAGAGTACATATTTGCTGCTTGTTGAAAACTTATTTTATTTAACTAGCTGTACGAAAATGAGGGGGTTTCTTTGGGTTTTTTGTTCTTTTAAAGCAGGTGGTGTAATTCTTCTACTTTGTCAGTGATTGTAATATCATTGTGTCTCCAATGGAGGTGGGTGGCAGGCCATTAACCTGCATAAAATACAACTTCGTAATCTCCATCAAAAGACCAAGAAGGGACTGGCTTAAGTTCATAGTACAGGCTTATATTTTTGGACCTTAGTCAAAATGAGGCCAAGCAGTGATCTAGAGATAGCCAGCACTGGGATTCTGCTCTGCTGACCTTCATTAGAACCACATGATTATCATAGATTCCTTGATAACATGAAAAGTAAGACTACATCATGAAGAACTGAATGGTACACTTGGGATAGTAGATTTTTAAGCTCATCCTCCACATCTCCTTTTTCAACTGCCTTTTCAACTCTCCTCTGTCCTACTAGAATGTTTGGATATTGGTTGACTGACATAATCTATCCTATCAATATATTGTAGTTCTTTTCCCTGCCTTTTGTTTTAATTTGTTTTTAGAATTGTAAACTATCTAGATTTTCTAGTTAGCCCATGGAGGTATAGCAACTTCTAATAAGTTATAAACTATTCAGTAGGTTGATAGTAAAGATGCATAATTTATACCCCTAAAGCACATCTTCCATCCAAAATAAAAACAAAGATAAATTAAAATATACTTGCATAAAAATTAAAGTAGTTTGACAAAGTCCAAGACAACAGCATTTCTGTAGTACACAACATATTGTTGAAAGAAACTGCTAAGTGCATGTGTCTGAAAAAAAATCATTGCAAAGTAAATAAGTCAAATGTTATTTAAAATACTGTATTGTAATTACAGTATGCCTAGTCTTTTAAGCTCTAGTTCTACTGTGGAACTGCAGCATAAATTTTTAGTGTTAATAATTCCAGCTTTAATTTTATATAGTGAATACATTTGTTTTCCATGCAAAATAGCAATGTCTGCTTAAAAATTTATTGGAAACTAGAAGAAGCTAGAATCTGAATTTCATTATTAGGATTATCATTTAGGTTTGAGTCATATGCAGATATGTAAAAGCATAGAGCTAATTTTAGCCTACAAAGAGGATGAAGATAAACTGTCTAATTCTACTGTGCCATATGCCAGTGTATTGCAAACTGTGTGCCTCCAGAGATTCCAGGTATGTTGCAAGATGCTGGGGAGGAGGAGAGGCACCGGTCAGAGGCTCTTTGCCCACTTAAATTCAAGTTTCAAGTTTAAGTTTATTAAATTTTTGATTAATCGCTTTGTCATATTTTCAAAGCGATGAACATAAATACAAAGTAATAGAAGTGGATACAAAATTACCTTATTAAAAAATAAAAAATAAAAATTAAATATAATCTAAAACATTAATTGTCCATAATCAGTAAACCTATACTATATACATTCTTGACAAGACATGAATAAAAGGGAAAAGGGATAAGAAATACAAAATTCAATAAAAAGAGAGGTAGGGGCAAAACATGAGGTTGGGAATTAAAATTAATGCATCATTGTGTTCCTGTTTATGAGTACTTAATCGAAAGCGTCTTTGTAAAGGAACGTTTTTAGGTTGATCTTAAATTTATCGATATCATGTTCTTTTCTTAAATAGATTGGCAAGGAATTCCATATTTGGGCAGCTGTTGATATTCAGCGACACTTAACCGGGGCAGCACCACTGAATGCTGACACTAACCAGCCATTTACATAGTAGGTAGGAGAGAGGCATTTTGAGGGCGGAGTCTGGGAGACTTGGCAGCTACTCAGGTGCTCTCAGAGACCAACTAGGACCTCATAAATAGCACCTAGCTGGTGCTGGCACTGACTATTGGACAAAATGCACACAGCTTCAGGGTACCAGTCAAACTTGTCCCCCTTACAGCATGGTCTGACCTCCCTCCTTATCCTTTCCATACCAAGCCTGTGATCAGACACCCCCATCCCACATGCTCCTGTGATCAGACTGTCCCTGTGATAAGAACCTGAAACCTCCCTAAGTTCAGCCTTCCCCCACCCCGTGAGATCAGATCCTCTCCCCTGGGGCCTACCTTACATCCCCAGTAATCCAGTGTGACATCCGGGACAGGAGCAATCTTCATTCACTCCTGCCCATAGTAAGGGTTACCAGCTGTCTGAGAAAGCCTGGACATGTCCCCGTTTTAGAGGACTGCCCAGGCTCCCGGACGGACTTTACAAAACCTGGCATTTGTCTGGGTTTTGGAATGCCCCGACCAGTTCCAGCTGCATGTAGATGGCCTCTAAGCATATGTGGATGACATCACACACATCCGTGCATGCTCCAGATCCTCCAGATGCAGCCGGAGCTGGTTGTAGAAGAGAGGGAGGCAGGGCTGGGGGCAGAATGGGGCAGAGCCAGAGGCGAAACAGGTTTGGGTTATGTGCCCGGGGTTTTCTTTTTCAAAATTTGGTAACGCTACCCATAGTGGGTCCATTGGCTAAAATGGCTGCAGCAGGTTTAGCAGTAGGCTCACGGTACTGCCATTAGAGATCATGAGAGTACAGCTACTAGTGTGTGAATCGCTGCTGCCTGGAATAATCCACTGGACCACCAGGGGATGTAAGACAGGCCTTGGGGGAGGGATCTGGTCTCACTGGGTTTGGGAGAGAGAAATGATCTCAGAGGAAGGTTGGGAGGGGCTGATCCTGGGGAGTTACAAAGGGAGATCAGAATCAGTGGAGGAGGAGGAGAAATTGACAGATCCTCTAATGCGGGCCCTAGCTGAATATTGGCTAGGACTAGCAAAAGTTTGGGTGGCTAGCAGCAGTTCAGTCAGACCTGCATATTCAATGCCGGTGTCTGTATGTGGCCTGGCATTGAATATATCTGGGTCTAGGTTAGGCGATGACGATCTGTGTTTAAAAGCATGCTGTCTGATGCCAGCTGAATGGCAAATGGTTAATGTTTTAGTGGTGGGGGAAAAAAGAGGTGTTCAGCAAATATCTGCTTAGTGTATTAAAATAGAAACAATCTCAAATATTACTTGAATTTGTCATAGAAGTAAAGAACATAAGAGATGCCGCTGCTGGGTCAGACCAGTGGTCCATCATGCCCAGCTATCCGCTCACACAGCGGCCCTTTTGGTCAAAGACCAGCGCCCTAACTGAGACTGGCCCTACCAGCGTACGTCCTTGTTCAGTAGGAACTTGTCTAACTTTGTCTTGAATCCCTGGAGGGTGTTTTCCCCTATGACAGCCTGCGGGAGAGAGTTCCAGTTTTCCACCACTCTCTGGGTGAAGAAGAACTTCCTTACGTTTGTACGGAATCTATCCCCTTTCAACTTTAGAGAGTGCCCTCTCGTTCTCTCTACCTTCGGTCCGTGATACATGCATTTCACATGTATCTAAGATAACCTGTTAAAATGAGGATTGGCTTCTTTCAAGGACAAAGTGATAGCCTGCTGTGTTTCCATGCTATAAAAAAATTAGAGTATGTCATTGAAAGGAAAGGACTTGATGCACTCATTGAAAATAGTATTTCTCAAAGCCTGCTTTTCTCAGACAAAAATCCATCATTCTTCCATATTTGGGGAACTCGGCATATACAGTTTTAGCTAAGAGTATTTCACCTATTTATTTGTCACTGAGACCACTTCATAGGGAGGCTTGTTAGTTCCTGCTAAACTGAGAAAAAAAATACAGTGTGGTTGGGCAGTGTGTTTGCAGATAAAATGGACTGTGCAAGAGACGTTAGAAGGCTTGGTGGAAGCTTTGGGTTAACAAGTGGTGAAAAGCTTGACCTTTTTGTGACCTAGGCAAAACAAACCCCCAACTCAAGAGCTGTCTTTTGACATGAATACCTGTTGGGGGTTTAGGAAAAATAAAGATAAGGTAACCTCACTGACCCAGAAACCTATTATTTAAAAATAAGTGCTACGATTTAGCAAACTGTAAGGATAATATTGACAATATTTAAGTAATTGTTACTATAATAATCTTGGTATAAGATAGTAAATAATTTTACAAATACTACTGTTTTATAGTGATGGTTTTGGTGGGTTTCTTTTTTTAATGATGGAAGGGATAGATAATGTACACATGCTTTTAAAGTGTAACATGATCTTGGTGGCAGCTCACCAAACAAAGGGTCTGAGTTCTGCTGATGAAAGCGTTTGATAAACTGTAAAATAAAAGATCTGGCAACAGGAGATGGCGCGTCTTCTGTCGTCTTTCCCCACTCTTTTGTTTTTATAGTGATTTTTTTTTTCAGGAACAAATACATTTGAGTAAATAAAAGCAAAATAGCACTGCTTGGCCGTATCGTGGTAGCACACATGCTCACAAGTCGGCTTTGTCAGGAAGTTAGTAAGGTCTGTTCCATACCATTTCCATTGCATCTTTATCTCTCCAGCTCATTGTTTGTCGCTGAGGGCTTAAAACCTCAACTTCCCAACTAAAAGCTTCCTGTTGCTTGCTTGCAAATTTGGTTTCGTACAAACAAAATTTCGTAGGAAGACTTCTCAAAAGTGAAAGAAATAGATGGCCAACATACTTCTAGCAAGGCATTCTCTAATTATTTAGTTCCACAAATGGGGTAGCGTTAAAGTTGTAATTAGTTAAAATTGAAGTTAGTTGGCATTGCATTATTTGGAGGTTTATGTATATATTAATGTTCATTTATGTTCTTGGACTAAATCAGGGGTAGAGAACTCCGGTCCTCGAGAGCTGTATTCCAGTCAGGTTTTCAGGATTCCCCCAATGAATATGCATGAGATCTATGTGCATGCACTGCTTTCAATGCATATTCATTGGGGAAATCCTGAAAACCCGACTGGAATACGGCTCTCGAGGACCGGAGTTCCCTACCCCTAGACTAAATGGTATTCTAAGGATAGTCACCTAGTTGCTACTGTATATATAGTACTTTTACCCTTGAAAAGGGACTAAAGCAGTTTTATAGTTTTACTGCTCAGTTAGAGGTACATTTACAAAGCTGCACAGGATTCTGCCAGGTACATATAACCTGGATAGGCCACTGTTGGAAGCAGGATACTGGGCTAAATGGACCATTCGTCTGCCCTAGAATGACTATTCTTATGCTCTTAATTATGCATGCAGTTATCATGTGTAGTTTGCCTATAACAGGGCTGCCCAAGTCCGGTCCTCGAGATTTACTGGCAGGCCAGGTTTTCAGGATATCCACAATGAACATGCATGAGAGAGATTTGCATACCAAGAAGGCAGTGCAGGCAAATCTCTCTCATGCATATTCATTGCGGATATCCTGAAAACCTGGCCTGCCAGTAGATCTCGAGGACCGGACTTGGGCAGCCCTGGCCTATAACATGTTATTTGCTGATAACATACATTAATTACCTATAATGTGTGTTAGTTGCCAGTAACATAAATCAAATCCAACCAGAGTAAAATACTAAGGGCCAACATTATGTACAAATGTGTTGAAGCAGTTTATTACTGTGGAAACAGAATTGTAGCTTGTGGTAAACTAGCCAAGCCATCTTGTTTTAGGAAAACAAATTACACCTCAGTACTGTAGCTAACTTAAACTGGGAATGTTCCTAGGAGATTGGCTTAAAGTAGGGTTACCAGACGTCTAAATTTTCCTGGACATGTTCTCCTTATGAAGTCATGTCCGGGGGTCTGGATGGCTTTTAAAAATCCAGCACTTTTGAAAAGCCTCCTCTCACTCGCGTTGGGCAGGAGGCAATCTGTGGATGCACAGATTGCCTCTTGCCTGACCAAAGCAAGTTGGGGCAGAGATGGGCGAGCCTGGGGGGCAGATTTAGGGTGTCCGGATTTTCAAACATAAAATCTGGCAACCCTAGCTTAAAGGGACTGCAAGACTATCCCCACTTCTCCATCCAGATTGCCTGATGATCCCTGGGACGTGAGGATCCAAGATGGCCGCACGAGGAGTTGTTTGAGCTTCACTCTCCCTGAAGCTCCCTACAATATCTTTGTCTACTGCAATTATTTACCTGGTTTATAATGCTGAAGAGGAGGGGACGCAGCGCTGCTGGAGCCTCGCAGCGCTCCAGAACGGCCGTCTTTGGAAACATCGAGAGATGATGAGGAGAATGCAGGGCACGCCGACAGCTTCGGGGAGTTCCCCGCGGGAGACGCATGGTGGAGGCGCATCTGTGTCGCTCTCCATGGGGCCGGAGACATCGTTGAGCCCCGAAGTAAGGGCACCTCCCCCACGCCCTCAGTCAACCAGTTCCCCGCGAGAGGAGGTACTTCCTGAGGTCGGAGTTCACCTCCTCCCGGAGGCTAAGGAGAACAACGGGGGAACTGTGTGGCAGGACTCCCTGCCGGTGCAGAGGAGTCTGAGCGAGGAGACTGAGGAGGAAGCGGCAGGGGATGAGAGAATTCGACAGACTGCCGTAGGAGACACGCTGCCAGAGGGTGAGCTAACTAAATTAAAATTACAACCTTTTCAAATTGAGAAGCCCTGAGAGGTTACATTAGATTCTCTGTGGGCTCTTGTGGCCAATTTGGCAAGATCTATAAACCCACAACTACAACAATTAGAAAAGAAACTTAATAACCATGAAATTGAGATTAAAAATTTAAAGACTGGACTTGAGGACTCAAAAACTTCAGTACAGAATGTCTGTCAAGAATTAAAAGTCTCCCAACAAATTACTGAGACATTAATTAAAGACAATACTAACCTAAGAAGGAAGATGGAGGCAATGGAAAATTTCTCTCGTAATAATAATTTCAGACTAATAAATTTCCCTAGGGTTTCTATGATAGCCCCAAGGGAAATATTGAAACGTTATATGACGGAAGTATTGGAACTTTCTGAAGAGTCGTTACCACCATTTACGCAGGTCTATTACCTTCCAAATAAAACTCAAGACCAACAACAACAACAGAAAATGGGACCTGATTTAATGAACATATCTAATATTTTGGAAATGTCTGATAGAGAATTGGTGACCCCAACCACTTTACTTTTGACAGTAGCTCTCGCACCAGATAAAAACTGGTTGCTGAGACTCTTCTTTAGAAATAAACAAAAATAATTTTTAGGTTGTAAAATTCAGATGTTCCCAGATTTGGCTAGGGATACACAAAGAAGGAGACGAGAATTTTTGTTAAGGAAACCTGGTGTTATATCTCTGGGGACGACCTTTTACTTGCGACATCCATGTAAATGTGTTATTAATTATCATTCTCATAAATATGTTTTCTTTGAGCCATCTCAACTGACAACCTTTCTCTCAACTGCATCTCTGAAGAAAGAAAGTGCTTAGTTTAAGAAAGGATGCTTTAATCTCATTCAACTAGTTATTGCTTGGTTTAAATATAATTACTTTGATTCGCCTATTACCCCTCTTGGATCTGATTGAGGACTTGAGTAGAAATTTATGCTTATATTTGATATTCTTTTATATATCTTTTCAATTGTATTAATTTCATGCTGAATTTCCTTTCTGTACAAGTTTTATGCTTGATTATATTGAAAAATTCAATAAATATTAAATAATAATAAAAAAAACAGATTGCCTGATGGTCTGTAAGGTTAAAGCAACTATCCCTAAAATATCAATCTGTCTTTCTAAATAGACATATTTTAATATGTTGGCTTGTATTAAGCTGTGCTTCCTTATGAAATCATCCTCCAGGAGTGGCTCCACATACCCCTCTCCCAAAACACCCAGTTTAACCTCTAAAAGAGATTCTCAACCCAGTCCTCAAGAGACACCATGCCAATCAGGTTTTCAGGATACTCACGATGAATATGTATAGAAACAGAGAAAAATGAAGGCAGATAAAGATCATATTGCCTATCTAATCTGCCTTTCCATGAGAGATAATTTACATGAACTGCCTCCATTGCATGCAAATCTCTCCCATACATATTCATAGTGGATATCCTGAAATCTGACTGGCTGTGTGTGTTTGTTCCAAGGACTGTGTTGAGAACCCCTGGCCTGTAAGCACTGCTGAAGAAAGGCAACAAAAATGGTCATCACTCTTGCCTCATTGTTGTCATAAGACACAATGTCACCAAGAGATGTCATATGGTGCCATTTTGTATTGTTTGTTTTTTATATATAGCATGTGCAGAGCAGAAGCAATTAGGGGATTGCTCCCCTTACTTCACTGCTAATTACAGGCAGTCCCCGAGTTACAGACACCCAACTTACTGTATTTTTCACTCCATAAGACGCACCCTAGATTTAGAGGAGGAAAACAAGAAAAAAAATCCATTCTGAACCAAAATTCTCCCTGCCAGGCTCTGCACCCTGTCCCCCCTCCCTGCCAGGCTCTGTACCTTGTCCCCCTTCTGGTGGTTTAGTGGTAGGCAGGGACAAGGCTCAGGGCAGGCAGGCAGGCAGGCCTAGTGATAGGCAGGGCCCCCACCCTGAGGCAACAAGCAGGCAGGCAGGGCCCCCCCAAAGTGTATAATCTTTCTTTTCTTCTTCACTATCCATGTGTACCATTTCTTCCCCTTCCATTAAATATCACATCTCTGTATCTTTATTCCTCCCCTTTCCAGCATTATTTCATGTCCCTGTCCCTATGCTTCCTCCTCCTTCAGCATTTCTTTGCTCTGTCTCTTTCCCTACCCATGTTAAGCTTCATTTCCTTCATTCTGTAATTCTCACCCCTACCCCTAGACAGGCAGGCAGGGGCTCCCCGTACCCCCACTCACCTCTCCCCCGTACCTTATAGTTCTTCCGGCGCAGCTTGACGGGCCCATTACTCCATGTCCCACCCGAACGCGAAGGGAGTCAAGGAGTGTGGTGGAGGCAGCTGAGGCCAGATGTGCCACCCAGAACTGCCTTGGGGAAAGGGAGGGAGGCGAGTGGGAGGCCGGAACCAGCCGCCGCTGCTGCTGTTAACGTAGCCGCTCGCTCTCGTCAGGGCCATACCTCCAAGCCGACTCCCAGCGGCTGCCAGTTCCGATGGCTGCTGCTCATGCCCGGCCCGTGGGGAGTGTGTGGGAAGCAGGACTTGCTGTCTCCAGTAGCAGAGCAGTGCGCCAGGCTGCCTGCCTGGTCGGCTGATGCGGCTGCCTCCTCTTCCCTTCTGTAGTGGCAGAGTGGCGCACAAGGCGAGAACGGAAGCGGCGTGGAACTAGGCAGGCAGCCTTATGCACCACTCTGCCGCTACAGAAGGGAAGAGGCAGCCGCGTCAGATGACCAGGTAGGCAGCCTTGTGCACCGCTCTGCCGCTAGAGAGGCAGCCGTGTCCAGCGAGAGAGGGCACCAAAATTAAAATAAGGTAACTGGAGGGGGGAGGGGGGTTGGGTATTCGCTCCATAGGATGCACCCTTTTTTCCACCCACTTTCTTGGGTGGAAAAAATGCGTCTTATGGGGTGAAAAATGCGGTAAGTGCAACTCATACTTAAGAATGTGGTTGTGGCTTCATTTGATTTTCTGAGCAGTATTTCCAGTGGCATAGACTCCTACACTTCTGTAGCAGATTCAGGAATAATGATGCATGGCCACATTAAGAACAGTGTGTGGTCGTGCATGCTGTACCTTAGACTTAGAGGGAACATTGGTAGGGACAGTTGGCCCTTTTGTCCGCTGAGAGCAGAATCTTAAAATCTACAAGTTCTGAGTTACAATCAAATCTGACTTAAGAACAGCTTTAAAAACGTAACTCGTTCTTAACCTGGGGACTGCCTGTATAGAGTAAACTGGAGAGCTTCAGGAGGGTTGGGACAACTTCAGGGGAGATCTTGACCACAGAATGGGGCTCAGTTAAAGGCTAGTTATTTATCTGTATGTCTGGAGGGAGGGGAGAAGTAGCCTGGGGACATTTATTACCTGTGAAAATTGGATATTGGGGGGAGAGGAGTTTTTACAGAGCCTTACAGCCCCTTTGTCTAGATAGCCCTGAGATGGAGTCTACCATTATGTGTTGCCATGGCTGTAACTTTCCTTGTTGTGGTAACATAAGTAAAATTCCCATGGGATTTGGTAAATCCCATGCAAATAACTTGTGGTGAAACAACATAAGAATGCCCTATTTTAACATGGGGTAATAGCCCCCATAGACTGCTTTTGTGCCATTCATCTCTCTTTGATTAGTTCCGCTTCACACTGTTGGGCAGCTCCCATCTTAAACACCTCCCATGCTGCCTCTACAACAAAGGGGGAGATTTTCAAAAGAATATCTGGCTAAGTTCAGCTATTAGCCAGTCAGAGCTCACCTTTTGAAAAATTTCCCCCTTAAGAGCTGATCAAAAGTTGGGTGTTCCCAGAGGCCTAATTGTTTGTGTGTGCATATGTGTGTGTGTGTGTGTCAAAAGTTGGGTGTTCCCAGAGGCCTAATTGATGGTGTGTGCATGTGTGTGTGTGTGTTGGGGGGGGGGGGGAGAACAGGACTAGGTGTCTTAGCCAAATAGTACTAATTTTCAGCCGTGTGCAGAAATAGCAGGCTTAGATCTAATGGACTATGTTGTAGACAGCCAAGCGAGCTGTCTGCATCTTTGCAAAAAGGCAGCTCACTTTTTGGATGAGGGGCTTTGCGAAATGTTCACTCCCAAAGTGACTAAGAAAAAACAAGTACCCTGCTTCCTCTATTTCCCAGCTGCCTTCACATGTGCAGTTCCAAACCTTCGTGCACTGCATCAAGATTCATTTCCTCTCACCTTTATGTCTTTTCTCCCTAGAGCTGCTACAAGCACTAGCTCTTTAGATCTTTCACAGCACTTAAATACCCATGTTTTCGCTGATGCATTCTTAAAGCTAGGCGTGTTTGAGAATTAGAGACAGTTTTCTTTCATGATACACATAAACCCCCTTATTCTATAACTTCAGTGCCTCAATGTAAGAGCCATTTGCATGCTAAAATTATAGACTACTAGCACTCTCATAAATGTACAGTTATGTGTGCTGAGCAGTATTCTATAATTAATGCACATAACTTGTTTAGCACGTAAATGCAGGGGCATACAGCAAACACACATGGGCTTTCCATATATGCTCATAAGTTACACACTAAAGTATTGCATTAAGGTGCATACTTTACACCTGCTACTGTAAGTGGACATGCCAAATACATACTAGTATAATATAATGGGATACAAAAGGCCTTATTTACTAAACAGAGGTAAGATATTGCAATTACTGCACATGAATTGTCAAAAATTAATGTGTTGTAACTGTAAAACCTCTGCATGATCTGTTGGGAGTGATCCTAGAAGTGTCCCATTCAGTTAGTACAGATCAATCTTTGTTATCTCACATGAACTGCATTGCAGGTAATGCACTGCAGTTAGTTACATTTGTTCAAGCGATGTTATCTGTGCCTACGATTGCTGCTGCGTTACCAGTTAATGTGTGGTATCTACCCTCTGCCCATTCTCTGGCCTATTTCACTATAACTGTGAATGCAAAAATTACTGTGCATAAGAGAAATAGTTGTAGAAAGCCGTTCTTGTGCGTATTTGACCACATACTTTTGTAATTGTTGTTTTACAGAATTACTTACTTTATAAAAGAGTGAGCTGCTATATCAAGGTGTGCAATTTGCCAGTGTGTTTGCACATGGGCAGAGTTTGAGTGGCGCATGGGAGCTAAATGCAAGTGCATATGTAGAGGATAAATGCTATAGCCTACATGCAAACTTGCAAAATATGTTCATGGCAGTGGCATTGCCTTGGCAGGGGAGGGGGGCGTGGGGCTTAGGTTCCCCCACTTTGGGATTGGGCCACATCTGAAACAGCAGCACTCCTTTAAACAGTTGTCAGAGAAGCCCAAGCCCCCTGCCGGCCAGTTCCCGAGCCACTCCCCTTGTCTTGGTGCTGATTCTTGAATGTAGAGGTCAGAGGCGTGCTGAATTTTCTACGTTAAGAATCAGCGCCAAGAGCAGGGAAGAGGCTCAGGAACTGGCAGATGGAGAAGCACATCTGCATAAGTAAAAGAATACTACAAGTTACACATGTAATGTAATGTAATGTAATTTATTTCTTATATACCGCTACATCCGTTAGGTTCTAAGCGGTTTACAGAAAATATACATTAAGATTAGAAATAAGAAAGGTACTTGAAAAATTCCCTTACTGTCCCGAAGGCTCACAATCTAACTAAAGTACCTGGAGGGTAATAGAGAAGTGAAAAGTAGAGTTAGAGGAAAAATAAAAATAAAATAAACATTTTAACAAGACAGCATTGATCTAAATACTTTGGAAGGTAGAAGAGAGGAGAGAAAGGAATAGAAGCAGAAGGGGGAGCCGTTGAACAGTAGAATTCTGGAGAAATTTAAATGATAGAAATAGAACAAAACAAAGACAAAAGGCAAAACAATAGATAAGATTAAAGATAAATCATAAGCTGGAAAGAAAAATAAAATAAAACTTTGTCTTCAATCCACGGTTTCAGCGTCAGTGATGAAGTGGAGCAAGTAAGTTTAGGAGGAGCGATTGACGTTTCCAGAAAGGGCTTCTTCAGGGAAGAGACTTGGCAGACAGTCCCAGGATGTGTCTGCAGCATTTAGGTTTGTGAGCTTACACAAGGTCTATGGCTGGCGTGCATGCTCACACTTAATTGTGTAAGTTGTGCTAGTATTCTCTAAAGCAGGGCTTCTCAACCCAGTCCTCGGGACACACCAAGTCTCATTATGTTTTCAGGATATCCACCATGAATATGCATGAGATAAATTGTCATGCACTTCCACCTTGAAGTGGCGTAATGAGAGTAAGAGGCACCTGGGGTGGTGGCACCTTCCTCCCTGCCCCCCTGCTCTTTCCCCGCCCATCAAGCCACACTTGCACCCTCCCTTCCCCCATACCTCTTTAAATATTCATCAGCATGCGCAGCTTCTCTGGCCTACTGCTCGCATCAGCGTTGGCTTTACCTCTGATGTCACTTTCTGGCCCTGCGACCTGGAAGTGATTTCAGAGGGGAGCCAGGCTGGAACAATCATCAGGCTGGAAAAGTTTCTTGCACAGGCAAAGATTTAAAGAGGTACAGAGAGGGGAAGGGGGCAAGCATGATGAGGGGGTGCGGAGAGATGCCGGTGCCTGGGGTTGAGAAGCCCCCCCCGTCTTATTACACCACTGCCACATTGGTATGCAAATCTATCTCATGCATATTCTTGGTGAATATCCAGAAAACCCGATGGGACTTGGCGTGCCCTGTAGACTGGGTTGAGAAGGCCTGTTCTAAAGGAATGTAACAGCCTACTTTCCAATATAGAATGGGCACCTAAATGCAGGCATAATATTATAGAATTGTTTCCTAACTGATAAGGTTCAGCCTTAGCTGTTAACACGGTGCCCATATTACTTATATGTGCACATTAATTGCCATGTTATCAGCTGACTCAGCTTAGTAAATAGCACCCTAAGCTGGCGGTCACCTCATTATTCTTTTCTGCGTGTACCATTTTTGTCTGAGGTAAAGGTAAACAATACCCTGCAAATACATTCAGGCTTTCCTCATTATTAGAGCAGGTAAGATATTAAAAATTGAGCTTATATTTGTGGAAAACTTTAAATTCTAGCCTCAGAGAGTGACTCTGAAGAACATTCTATCTACGTCCAGGGCATATGAGAGAAGGCAAGGAATCAAGTGAAAAACAAAGCTTGTAGAGAACAGGGGAAATGTGCATTTGCTAATTTTAACCTTTGGTTGGAGTTAGTAGAGACAGGAGAAGGGAGGGGGAAGGGATGGGAAGAAGAGAGCTAAGGCCGCAGAAACATACAGCCTTAGGCTTCAGGAGGCTAGTTAGACAAGCAGAGAGCCCCAGTGGTAATAAACAATGCACTGAATAGCTAGTGAAATTAGCCTTTTATCCTCAGTCCAATCTTCAGGACTCTCAGTGCTTCAGAATTAGTATGTTACTGTATTATCCCCTATCTCCTTAGTTGCAAACAAAACAAAATCGGTGTTTTATCATTTTGACCCATTTCATTCGCATACATTCAATTAATATTGTCAAAAGTGTTTTGCTACTCAGCATTGCTGGCAATTAGAGAGAGAGAGAGATAGAGGCTCGGTTGTACTGTTTTGTAACATGCCTGTACCTGGGTTTGCAGGTGATGAAAAAGTTTTTCAAAGTTCAGTCACACATAGACTCCAGGAAGACATGGTTTGTGGTGGGCAGCTACTACTGGGTATGTATAGCACCCTACAATTGTGGAATGATTCCTGAAAACTGATCCGTGAACCTCTGTGATGGCATGTCATGTTTACCCTGAATGGAGGCTTCGTTTAGCGTTTCTGCTGCTTTATCCGTGTCTTTCATGAATCATTAGCTAATATGTTTGATGATAATTGGTAATGAAATTAGTGCCCCATTCCCACACCACCCCTCATTCTTTTTACCTCCTCTCTTCTAATTAGTGAGCAAAGAAGATAAAAGTCATCTGTAGGTAAAATAAATTTTAATTTTGTGAGTTAGGAAGGAGACATTTCTCATAAGCAGCTAAACTGCAAGTGAATTACTGGTCAACTCGGTCTAATTCTGGTGATTATGGGTATGATTTACCTAAACTTTATATACATTCTGTACCAAATGAAGAAAAAAAAAAAGTTTTATAAATCATATTTCTTGCTATACTTTCATTCTCCCCCCCCACCGGTCTATTAAATACTATTTGTGTGATTAATTCTTTAAAAAAATATAGGGCCTGTTAAATTGGGTTATGTGTTTGCTGGCAAGTGCTGAATGTATAAATTATTTATACATATATTTTCAACACTTTAAGAGGTGTCTGGTTTAAAAAGGCAAATAGATGCCTACTTAAGTGATATTTTATAAAGATACATAGGTACCTATGTGTTACTTTAGACTTTAGAGAATGACACGGTGACACGGGACAGGGTGGGCATGGGGACAGAGCCCATGAGGATAAGGATAAACTTTGTCCCAGTGTCATTCTCTAAAAACTTGAGACTAGTATCAATATGTGAAAACTTAACACATCTTAGATAATTCACAACTGAATTCATTGATTTAAAAAAAAAAAAAAAAACCTACAGAAGCTGCTTTTGGATTTCAATGAACTACTTTTAAATGACATTATTTGTGTCTTGTTTGCCATCTGCAATGTCCTTCCATCATGTGTCCAGCTGCTCAGGCATCTTACTGTTACTGCAACAGATTCATCCATCATTGCTACTAGCATCAAGGAACATTTCTAACATTTAATAGACACTTATTTTCCTGTTCATCCACTACAGAGTTTAGATTCTCTTCTACACCCATGTCTGAAAAGCAATCCAGTTATCTTCCCAGATGATATAAAAACATAGGCAACTGAGCCTTTGGCATAGAAAGGCTCTATTTGTGATTTATAAACAGTTGTACAGAATATTGTCCCTTTTTATATTTTAATAAAAAGATTTAAATATAAAATCATAAGTGTTCGATGCTTGTACAAATGAGGACAGTCCACGGGGACATGGATGGAGCCAATGGGGTTAGTTGGGGGAGGGAGGGAGATGGATGAGAAAAAGGACAGAGCTTGCAAGGATGGGGCGGGGACGGAGACAAACTTTGTCCCTGTGTCGTTCTCAACCAAACACATCATACAGCAAAAAAAAGGCCTGAACAGTTAACTTACTAAATGTACAAATTTAGGGCTCCTTTTACAAAGGCGCACTAGCGGTTTAACGTGTGTAATAGCGCGTGCTAAACCGCCGGACGCACTAGCCGCTACCGCCTCCTCTTGAACTGGCGGTAGTTTTTGGCCAGCGCGGGGGTTAGCGCGTGATGAAAAGTCGTGCACGTTAACTCCGCTAGCGCACCTTTGTAAAATGAGCCCTTTAATCTATAGACGAAAGGATCAACATTGGGGAAAAGCAAAGGTTGAACTAGCAGTTTAATGGCAAATAAATAGATGGCCCAACTTTCAATGGATAGCTAGTGTTATCACTGGTAAGGCATACTGATGCTAGTGAAATGGGACGCTGTTGAACATACATATAAGTTAAGTGTTTTTTTTTTTTCCAATTCTTTATTCATTTTCAAATTTACAATAAGTGTAACAATGTATTCAAACAAATTAACAATAATTATATCACTTAATAATCATCAATGATACAAATGATATGTTCTTAACTCCTACCCTTCCCTATCATATAATCAATACCTTATGCAATATGTAACATAAATTTACCCTTCCCTCCCCCCTCACAATCGAACTTGTAAATTTAAGGGGGAAAATAAATAAATAAATAAATAAATGCCATCTAATCCGTACAATACTTTGTAAATGGCTCCCACACATCTTGAAATTTCCTAAAACATCTTTGCTGTATTGCTATAAATCTCTCCATTTTATAAACCTGACATAAGGAATTCCACCAGAAATTATAATTTAA
Source organism: Geotrypetes seraphini (assembly GCF_902459505.1). NCBI lineage: Eukaryota > Metazoa > Chordata > Amphibia > Gymnophiona > Dermophiidae > Geotrypetes > Geotrypetes seraphini. Next base: position 303,701,249 of record NC_047086.1, on the reverse strand, counting down.
TCTACTTCAATTTTTCCAATTATACGTAATTTGTTGAATGGCAACCCCATTCATTATAAGTAATAATTTGTTATTATTTGTAGAAATCTGACTTTTTGCTCTCATTTCCATACCAAACAGCACAGTATCATATGATAATGCCACTGGGTTATCTAATAAACAATTAATTTGGTCCCAAATTGATTTCCAAAAATTCATAATAAATGATCTAAAGTCCCTGCTTCGAGATGACAGTACCAACATTTATTAGACTTAGAGCTATCCAATTTTTGTAACCGAACAGGGGTCCATAATGCTCTATGTAACAGAAAAAACCAAGTTTGTCTCATAGATGCCGACACTGTACATCTCATCCTCCAAGACCAAATTCGTGGCCATTGAGATGCAGTAATCTGATGCTTAATCTCAATGCTCCAAATGTCTCTCAGACCAGTGTTTGGTTTCTTTTTAATAAATCCAGTCAGCAATTTATACCACTGGGCGGCCTGGTGACCCAATAAGTCTGCCTGAAAGCATAAGAACTCCATATTATATTGATTATTAAGGTTTTTCCAGTCAGGGAACCCTGCCTGAATGGCCTGCTTCAGTTTTGATGCTTAACTTACGACTGGACCAGTTGAATATCGGCAGTTAATTTACTAAAATGTACAATAACATTCTTAGTGAAGTACATAAAACTGTCCTTCTACTAAAAGGTGTTAAGCATGTAGGGGATAATTCTGTATGGAGAGTGCCAAAATTTAGGCACCAAGAACATGCATAACTACACACATTTTGGCTACACACTGTTATTCTATAACATGGTTCCTAATTGTTTTGCTGGGCAGTGTTCAGTTGTTTTTTTTTCACATGGGTGAAGTCTGGGCAGAGCATGACGGGCACACGTTAATGTACATGAACTTGGGCTATTTTCAAAAATGTAAATTTCCACTTCCCTCTACCACCAACTCCCACTGTACTTCCCTTTTAATTTTTGTAAACCGTGACGAGCTCTATATTTATAAAGAAGATGCGGTATATAAGCTTAAGGTTTAGTTTAGTTCTTTTGCAATTTAGATGAAATATTTATACCAGCTCTAGGCAGGTTTTTGACATCTAATCCTCAATTTCTGGATCGCTCTATGCCTTCTAGTTCAAGGCAACTTACAAATCAAGAAGTTTACATTATGTTTAAGAGTTACAAAAATGAAATCTAAAGTAAGCAGTATACTATGAGGTAGTTACCAGAGATAGGAGATGTAGTAATCATTCAAGTGGATTGATTTTTCACTCCGTCAAAAATTACAAAGACTAGGGGACACTCAATGAAGTTAAAACCAATAGGAAGAAATTTTTTTCACTCAGAGAATGTGGTAAGAGCAGATAGCGTAGCTGGTTTTAAGAAGGGTTTAGACAAGTTCCTGGAGGAAAAGTCCATAGTCTGTTATTGAGAAAGACATGGGGGAAGCCACTGCTTGCCCTGTATCAGTAGCATGGAATATTGCTACTCCTTGGGTTTTGGCCAGGTACTAGTGACCTGAGAACAGGCTACTGGGCTTGAAGACCATTGATCTGACGCAATAAGACTATTCTTATGTTCTTATGTTCATTGGAGGGGAACATTGAGCTGTTCATAGCATTATAGTACAGCAGTTTGAAGTGTACAGTTGAGTTACATTCAAGTAGATCGGTACAATTATGATATGTAGAGTTTGGGGAGGAAGCCCTTGTGGTTTCTGGAAGGATGAAATGCTGTGTAGGTTGCTGTGAAAGATCAAGTACATGTTCTCAAAAAGGAAAGCTTTCAGTTTCTTTTGAAATCTGAAGTGGTTAGGATCTGTCTTGATACTTGGAAGAGCTTGGTGCCAAGGTAGCTGAGTAGTGAGTTAAATATGCGCTTGAATTTTACACCTTTGGGAGAGGGAAGGATCAATTGAAATGTTTTTAAGTTTTCTGGCTGATATTGACCAGGAGTTTACGAAAATGTTTAAGTGGCCCTGTGGAGTTCGCATATAGGATGTTGGCATTACACATGATAGTTTGAAGGTAATGCGAGTATTAATAGGTAGTCAGAGCAATCTCTTGTAGTAAGGTAAGATGGAATCATGTTTTTCAGGTTGAATATTAGTCTTATTGTAGTATTTTGTGTCAGTTGTAGTTTGTGCATGAAGGTAGAGTTAATGCCAGCACAGAGAGAGTTACAGTAGTATAGTTGGGATAGCACAAGCATCTGTGGTTGGTGGTGTGGTTACTTCAAGTACCTATTATACACAGGCATAATAATAATCTCAGCTTTGTTCTCCATCCCTTTCAAATAATTCCTAACATTCTATGTGCTTGTTTAGCAGTTGTGTCACAATAGGCTGAAAATATCAGGCCCCGATGCTCTAAAATCACCGTGCATTTAACGATCGACGGTAAAACATTTATAACTGGTTTAGCATTGAAGTATTTTAGCTTCTGATGCACAAAATGGCTCTGCGTGGTCTTTTCCATGTGTCGTTGCAACCTCTGATAATTGCATTACAACGAGTTCATAAATATTAAAATGAACACTCTGGGTGATGTCAAGATATTGCTAGGTGATGCACAAAATAAAGTGCCATCCTTTAGCACTCCAAAATTACCAGCAGGTCTGGAGGTGTTGATAACGTTGAACTACATGTGTTAAAGGTATGTCTCAGTCATGTGAATTAAAGGCATGTCTCAGGCAAGTTCTTTAAAACCATATACTGGCAGGACTGGGGCTACTGATTTGTTTTGGCCAATCAGGGACTTCCTTAGGCTCCTTCCTAAGGCAGTCCCTGATTGGCTCAGATGCCTCAGGCCCCACCCAAGGGAGGAGCCTGAGATGTCTGAGCCAGTCAGGGCCTTAGGCCACTCCCCATGCATCACATGATGCACCGGGGAGGGTCCTAAGGCCCAGTGTCGTCGTGGAGGAGCTGGAGCAGGAGATGTTTCGGTACCTCCTGCTCCTAATGTCAAAGGTATGGGGCCTGGAGGGGGAGGGGCCTCTGGTGGCAGGAGGGAGTGAGCATACCTCCTTCCATTTTTGGGGTGGGGAGTGGGTGGGCGCCTTTGGGGCAGGAGGGAGTGGGCATCCCTCCTGCCATCTTTTTGGGGGATGTTGGCTCGGGAGTGCTAGCACAGGGGGAGTGCCTAACTTAGAGTGCCCTATATAGAATTAACCCCTAAGTGATTATAATGCATAATTTATAGAATAGTGCCAAGCACTTACACATGTAAATGCCAATGGTGTGCGTATGGGTTCATAGATTAAACCGTGCGCAGACAATGCCGGGCAGACAGTCGCGTGCAGGACATCAGGCACGCTGGATTAAAACAGTATTTTAAACCGCTTCGAGGGTGTGTGTGAGTGGGGAACCTTCCACTTTACTTAGAAATGTTGGCACTCCCATTGTGGGGAGTGTTGGGAGGAACCCCACATTATAGAGGAAACCACTTTTTCCCTAGTTTATAAGGAAAAATTACAATTTCCTCTTTAATGGGGGGGTTCCCCCACCCACCCCCAACGGGAGGGCCAACAGTTCTAAGTAAAGTGTGTGTGTGTGGGGACCAGTCGCTTGTGTAAAAAACTGCTCTCTGCCCCATCAGAAGCACCCTGCTCTCTGCCGCCTCTCCTTCCCAGAACAGCACCGGAAACTAGCCCTTACCCTGCTCTTGCTGCCCCGACTCTCCTGCTCTCCCAGGGAAGGGCGATCCCCAGCAGCAGCAGCCTCTTCCCCTTCGCCGACTCGACAAAAGTGCAGACTGTTGCGGCGCACAAGTTCACTGCCCAGGCAAGTCCCTGCCACCCTTCCCCGCAGTGTGAGCCTATGGTTTTAACCCGCGGGGCTGCATTGCAGGGAAGGGCGGCAGAGAGCAGGAGAGTCAATAATTATGCCTGCTTTTTAAAAAGTTAGCTGTGGCTCTTCGCGGCAGGGACTCGCCGGGGCTAGCTTTGGCTCTTCACGTGGCAGGGACTCGCCCGGGCAGTGACCTTGAGTGCCGCTACAGTCTGCACTTTTGTCAAGTCGGCGAAGGGGAAGAGGCTGCTGCCGCTGGGGATTGGCCTTCCCTGGGAGAGCAGGAGAGTCGGGGCCAGTAAAAAAAAAAAAAAATAGTTAAATTCCCCCCCCCCCCAGCAAAAATAGACAGCAAACGCATGCACAGACCATCTACAGGCAAAGTTGATGGTCTGCGTATGTGTCGGGATCACTACACAGCGATCCGTGTAGTCGGATGGGGGTCATTCCTCCAATCGCCCCCATTTGCATAGAGATGTTTGGTGAATCGTTTGGACACGGATCTGAAGGTTAGTGAATCTAGCCCTAACTGGCTATGTTACATGACATAGTCAGTGAATGGGATATTCATCAGGAGATAGCCTGCTCCACCTAGCTATATTCCCTAACACAGGGGTAGGGAACTCCGGTCTTCGAAAGCCGTATTCCAGTCGGGTTTTCAGGATTTCCCCAATGAATATGCATTGAAAGCAGTGCATGCAAATAGATCTCATGCATATTCATTGGGGAAATCCTGAAAACCCAACTGGAATATGGCTCTCGAGGACCGGAGTTCCCTACCCCTTCCTAACACGAAGGCCCTGACTCTATAAATGACACTTACAGAGGGACAGAGCACATAGCACCCATCAATCTTCAGTTAGGCATCATTTATAGAATCGTGCCTAAAGTGGACTTAGGCAGTGGTAGGCACCTGAGCCTTAGGCGTCCCCTATTTATGCAAAAGTTTTCCTCCTAAATCCACTTTAGGCACCTACACTCAAAGCACAATCAAGATCCACTTCTAACTACATCCACTTTCTGGTAGGCGCCTTGGCCTGTGCGCCTACCTGAAAGTCATAGATGCCTGCCACCCAATTAATTTTAATGTGTACCAATTATGGACTGCTAATTGCTCATTATCAATTCCAATTAAGCTTATTTAATAATTAAGTTAGGCGCATAAATGGCCAATCCAGCTGCCTAACTTTAGGCGTCGTTTATAGAATCAGGGCCAAAAGGCCCTTAATGCATGCACCTCTTCGCTGATTGTCCAGCGCTTCTTACTGTAAACCACCTCGAACTTCTATGGCTTTGGCGGTATATAAGAATAAAATTATTATTATTATTACTTGTAAAAATAACGTAAAAGAAGTTACTGTGTTTGTGCGATAGCAGTTAATGTGCTTCAGTAAAAGAACCTTTCTATCTTCTTTCATTCAGATAAATAGATAAGGACACATTGTGTCTGATATTCAAAAAAGCTGAATGCCTAAATGTAGGCACCTAAGTTAGGTCCCTAAATTTTTTTCTTTTTTTTTTTCCAGACAAATTTAAGAACCTATAGGCTCTTTTTATCAAACCGTGTTAGAACACTTTACTGCGAGCCAGCAGGGTAAATGCTACGATACTCATAGGAACTGAATGAGCATTTGCCTCGCTGGCCTGCAGTAAAGTGTTCTACCGCGGTTTGATTCAAACAAAATAACTTAGCCAGATTCACAAAAATTTTGATCCCTCTTGATGAAGGCCTCGTGTAAATCCTATACTATATTTTGCATATTATTATGTATATTTTGGTATCTGCAGCTTATTGTTTTGTTTTATTCTTATACTTTTGTATTTGTAAAATTTCAATTAAAAAAACAAACTCTACCACGGTTTGATAAAAGGGGCCCTGAGTTTTCATCTGAAAATCCATCTAAATTTAGGAGCTTAAAAATTATGCTTATAAATTTAGATTTGAAATGAATAGATTTATGAGTCTACTTTGTTAGCATAGTGCAGAAAATCAGTGGTAAGCACTTAACTTCTTTTTCCTACCTTAACTTCACCCCTATTGCCATTTACTTTTTATATCAAGAGTCTAATAATAATAATCATAATGATCATAAATTTGCCCCTTCTTTTACAAAAGCCAGTAGCATAGGCTGACGCAGTAAATGCTCTGATGTCCATAGCAATTGAAGGGGTATCGGAGCATTTGCTGAGTGGCACTCGTCTACACGGCTTTGTAAAAGGGGGCCTTAGTTATTTAGGGCCCAATATTCAGTTCTGTTTAGATAGCCAGGAATGGCTCCCAACTGTCTAACTAGCACATAGCATAGTAACATAGTAGATGATGGCAGATAAAGACCCGAATGGTCCATTCAGCTGCCCAACCTTACCCACTCTTTAAATTACTCATTCAATTTTAATGTTTTTTTTTCTTCTTCTTAGCTATTTCTGGGCAAGAATCCAAAGCTCTGCCCAGTACTATGCTTAGGTTCCATCTACTGAAATTTCCGTCAAAGCTCACTCCAGCCCATCTAAACTATCCCAGCCATTGAAGCCCTCCCCAGCCCATCCTCAACCAAACGGCTATATACGGACACAGACCGTGCAAGTCTGCCCAGTACTGGCCTTAGTTCTTCAATATTTACTATTATTTTCTAATTCTAGATCCTCTGTGTTCATCCCACGCTTTTTTGAACTCTGTCACCATTTTCCTCTCCACCGCCTCCCTCGAGAGCGCAGAGCCTTTGAGATTTAGCTGGCTCGCTGCTGAATATTGGCATAGACAGCCATGTTCTGGCTGTCCAACAATAGACAGGAAATTCAAAGTTGGTGGTTGGATACCGTGTTGGCACTGAATTTCTGGTATCACTGCCGACCATGGGAGATCACTGGTGATCTCCCATGGTCTGAATATGAGCCTATTAGAGTCTGATATTCGCTCTGTGACGGTAAGTGGCTAGAAAGCCGCTTCCAGTCATGGGCTGACCTGACCCCAAGATATTCGATGTGCGCCTCCTGGCCAGGCACTGGCCAGTATTAAGACTGGTGCCTGGTTAACTGAGCAAATAAAGTTAGGAGAGATGTTACGTAGCAGTTTACAGAGTGAAAATCTCCGCCAACCTGCTAAGTTGCCACTACACCCTAATTCTGCTCCCTAGACTTCCTTTACCTATCTGGTTATAGATAGCTGGTTAGTGGACATAACAGTGATAGGTTTAAAAAAATATATCTTGACTGCTTGAATTACATGTATACAGTATGTGATATAATTTTGGGCCTAATATTCAAAATGATTTAAACAGCCAGTCCGGATATTGCCGCTGGAAATGCCCACTTAGCACCCAAGCTAAAACAGGCTCGTTTTGTGAGCATTCTGGGAGTGGAACTGGCACTTTGCTGGTTAAATGCTGATTTTCAACTTAACTGGATAAGATAGCCACTTAAATCGTACTGCATAAAACAGTTATTTTGTTATGCACTTCTTCAAAGCCACTTAAGTGTCGAATATCACCCTTAACTAGCTTTATTTTTGCTGGCTCTGTATACCCAGAAATTCAATGCCAGAGCCCAGAAGTAGCCCCACATTGAATTTCTGGGTGTACGGAATTGTGGCAGCGGTGGTCAAGCAAAATGCTGATCACTGCCAGCTAAAATATCAGGCTCATTATCTCTGAGTGTGTTATACAGTGGCCAAAGCTACAGCCTCAGCACCCTGAATTTGTAGATTCAATACCCTTACTGCTCCTTGTGACCCTGGGTGTCGCTTAATCCCAATTATATCAGAAAAACACTACTCTCTTCGAGACCGGTCCAGGAAGTTGCTGTCAACATAACATAGTGGAGATGAAAGACCCCAGTAACTACTGTGCTTAAATAATACCAGCATAAGGTCCAAATCAAAGTAAGCACAGCTTAATTATAGGTCAGAAAAAAAACTCCACAGTAGTTGTCAGCACCAAAAGTCCCAAACCAACTCTGGGAAGGCTTATAAATATTTTCTCTCAGTCTTACAACAGTACAGGGACACATAAAGTACTTAGCTTAATGAGATTCTTCTTAGCTCTTCAACACGCGTCTTCATAAATCCATTCAAAGCACAAAGTCCCACAGAACCCGACAGGTGTATACCCTGTTTCGCAGAGCGCGTTGTCGGGGGATAGCACAGAGAGAATCCTGACTCGCGGCAAGAGAGTGGTGTTTATCTGATTTAATTGATGTACTGCATACTCTGACCCCCGAATAAATTACTGTGTCACTTAATCCCCCCATTTCCCCAGGTACATTAGAAAGATTGGGCTAGATTCACAAAGCAAACTGATCGTGTACCGATCGGTTTGCGACCCCTTTGTGACCCGATTTTACTCCGGCTCGATTCACTTACCTCTGTGCCGATCCGATTCCAATTTGTGCATGCAAATGAGGGGAACGGCATGCAAAGTAGACAGGGACGCGATTCACTAAAGAAATTTTGGAAACCGACTGGGCTGGCCGTTCAACACAAGAAGCGACCGCTTGGGGACCAGACGCAAACGTCCTTTCTGACTGTCCTCAGCCTGAAATCCCAGCCCTTCAGCCCGTCTCTGCCGCTCTGCTCTCTGCTCCTTCCAGCCGAGCCTTGCTCTTGCCACCCCGACTCTCCTGCTCTCTGCTGCCCTTCCCCACAGTGTGAGCCCGTGGTTTTAAAGTAGAGCTGCACTGCGGGGAAGGGTGGCAGAGAGCAGCCTGCTTTTAAAAGTCCCCTGCAGTGAACTTGTGTCGGCGAAGGGGAAGAGGCTGCTGCCACCGGGGATCGCCCTTCCCTGGGAGAGCAGGAGAGTTGAGACCACTAAAAAAATAAAAACAACCCAGCAAAAGCAGACACCAAATGCATACGCAGACCATCTATAGCAGTGGTCTCAAACTTGAGGCCCGGGGGCCACATGTGGCCCGCCAGGTACTATTTTGAGGCCCTCGGTATTATAAAGAATGACTCTATGGAAAACCTGTGCCTCAAGTGTCCAGCGGTCGTGTCCTGGAACATTACCCGCCTCACTGCTGTAACCTCACACAAGTGCTTTCCTGCGTCTGTACGCTATTGTCCTCTCCACTCCAACTTGCAATCAGGCGAGGCGGGCAACGTTCCAGAATGTAAGGTAACCACTGGAGGCAGTGCAGCTTGTGCGTGTGTCCGGTGCTGGAGGACACTTAAGGCACATGTTTTCCATAAAGAATCAATCATCCTTTATAATACCAAGGGCCTCAAAATAGCTGATCCAAAATCTTGTCTCTTGCAGTTGATACTTTGATAGTTTTTCACTTTCTGCATGTTGCACTGCTTTCTGCTGTGTATAGCTGAAATTATCAGAAGCAATTAAGGAAAGATCTATAAACTAATTTCAGATAATCCACATTTTGGATCATGCAAAGTTGTCATTTCTATAATAAGACATTTATTATTTTTTTTCTTCGGCCCTCCAAGTACCTACAAACCCAAAATGTGGCCCTGCAAAGGGTTTGAATTTGAGACCGCTGATCTATAGGGAAAGCAGATGAATCGCACACTAGTGATCCATGCGGTCGGAGGGGGGCGTTCCTCCAGTCGTCCTCATTTTAATTTTTTTCTTTCTTGAATTGGTAGGGCCTGCATGGATCGGGCACGGAGAGTCAGGTTAGTGAATCTAGCCCATTGTGAGTCCACCAGGACAGACTGGGCAAAATGCTTGAGTACCTGAATAAATCCATGTAAACTCTTCTGAGCTCCCTTGGGAGAACAGTATAGAAAATTAAATAAATAAATAAATGCTTGGCATTTCTGGTCACTGCAGCACAGTGGCATAGCGGTGCTGAGCCAGGGCAGTGGCGCCCCCTCTCCTGCCCTCTTCCGCCCTCTTCCCCGCGTCCCCTGCCGCACACACAGGCCCCTTCCCCATACTTTTTTTTATTTGACGCAAGCGGCCACGAACTTGCTGCTCGCATTGGCTTCAGCGCTCTTTCTGATGTTGATTCCTAGGCACAGGTCCCAGAAGTGACGTCAAAGAGCGTGCCGAAGCCGACACGAGCAGCAAGTTTGTGGGCTGCTCGCGCTGAAGATAAGGTATGGGGGAAAGGAAGGGGCGTGCGCATGCGGCAAGGGGGGGGGGCGTGGAAGAGAGGGGCAGAGTGCAGGTGGGGTGCCAGTGGACACCCCCTCTTGTTATGCCACTGCTGCAGCATAGTGTTGCAGTAATATCATCATGTGATTGTTTCTGTACCTCTTGAACTTTTATGGTCCCCTGACTTCTTATTTTACATAGTAACATAGTAAATGACGGCAGATAAAGACCCGAACGGTCCATCTAGTCTGCCCAAACGTGCACTCTGTATAAATTAATCATTTCATTTAAATGGTCCTTTTTCTTAGATATTTCTGGGCCATAAACCCAGAATATTAGAAAATCACATGCTCTTCTTGTTTTCTCCTCGATTAAAGGTTGCAAAAGCAAGAAATATCATGACCATCTGATCTCATTGCAAGCAGCTTTTTAGGATAAGGATCTTCACCCACTGCTACTGACATCATGCTCTTATGAACATTTCAGAAAGCAACTTAAGTCCTTTCTTTTCTCTAAATAACCTGGTCGACTACTGTAGTTGTTCTTCGATTTTTTTTTTCCCTTGTTAATTATGTAACTTTTGTAAACTGCGTTGAGCGTATGGTTATGCGGTATAGAAGTGTGATGTTATGTTATGTAGCTGTGCCCAATAGTGTGCTTAGGTTCTGTCTATCTATGAACTAATTAATGGAGAAGCGTGTAATGTTTTTGTGCTTGAGTGGACGTATGTGACCTCAAACAAAAGTGAACTTGCCTTTAAGACTGCCAGTAAGGGAGATTAGGGAAGGAGTGTGGCTGGAGGTGCAATTAATGGAGAAAGAATAGTAATTAAAGACTCCGAAATCTAACAATAAAAAAGTTATCTTTTCATTTCTACTGCTTGACAATTTTATATGTAGTGTCAATTATTGGGGGGGGGAGGGTTGTTCTAAAGCAGCGGTCTCAAACACGTGGCCCGCGAGCCGCATGTGGCTCTCCAGGTTTTATTTGTGGCCCGCAGTCTGGACGCGATCAACAGCATTTCTCTTCCCCTTCCCCTTCCTTTTGGAGCAGCAGCGTGTCTGGCCGGCTCATTCCATTCAAAGCCGCCGGTTGGCGGCTCCTCTCGCTATCCACTCCTGCATCGGAAGCCTCTCTGACATCACAACATCAGAGAGGCTTCAGACGCAGGCGCAGATCTCGCCACCTGCGGCTACGAATGGAACGAGCCGGCCAGATACGCTGCTGCTCCACAAGGAAGAGAACGGAAGGGAAGGGGAAAGAGAAATGCTTCTGCTACATAGGAAAGGGGGAACCTAGGGAAATGCTGCTGCTGCTGTACAGGGAAAGGGAGAGGGAGGGAAAGGGGAAGAGAAATGCCTCTCCTGCACAGGAAAGGGGGAAGGGAAATGCTGCTTCTGTTGCTGCAGCACCCAATTGGGGAAAGAGAGGGAAGGAAGGAGAAGGGAGAGGAGAGAACAAGAGAAGTAGCCAAGTTTGTGGGAGGGAGGGAAGGAAAGGAGATAGACTATGGAGGAGTAGGGGGAGATGCCAGGGCATGGGGGAAGGGAAGGAGACAGATGCCAGACCAGGGGAAAGGAAGGAAGGAAGGAGGGAGGGAGAGAAAGGAAGGAAAGAGATGCCAGACCATGGAACTAGGACGGAAGAATAGAGAGATAGGAAGGAAAGGTAAGACATGGAAACGTAGATTTTGAAAAGAAAGCAGAAAAATTGAACATTAAGTTAATGCCAAAGATGGATGCAAGGCAGAAAGTGAAGACGGAGAGAAAAACAGTCAAAGGACAAGAAGGCCCTGGAAACATAGTTGAAAGCACAGAAAAATAAAGTCACCAGACAACAAAGGTAGGGAAAATGATTTTATTTTCAATATAGTGATTGAAATGTGCTAGTTTTGAGAAAGAAAAGATATTAAACTTTAAATGTGAGGGCTGCAGAAAAAATAGAGTACTTGGAGGGCCGCAGAAAAAATAGTTAATATCTTATTAAAGAAATGACAATTTTGCATGAGGTAAAACTCTTTATAGTTTATATATCTTTCCTTTTAACTGTTAAAGGAAAGTTTAATAAACTATAAAGAGTTTTACCTCATGCAAAATTGTCATTTCTTTAATTAGACATAAACTATTTTTTCTGCGGCCCTCCAAGTACCTACAAATCCAAAATGTGGCCCCGCAAAGAGTTTGAGTTTGAGACCACTGTTCTAAAGGTTATATAATTACTTTTAATTAATCATTGTTGCACTGCTATGTTAGACTATGGGTTAGAAGCTTCTATGACTCTTACTGTTTTGAGCGTTGATAGCTGGAAACATTGCAGAAATGCTGTTTTCATTCTCTGAAAAGGAGTACAGTTGACCTTCCTGTATGTCAACTAGAGGAAGCTATTTGATTTAAAAACTGTAGGAACGGAGAAATCATTCAGATTTTGCAGTAATGTACCATCAATAAGATTCAACATATCCTTTATGAGAATAAGGATAAATATTTCAAAATGATGGGTGTAAAAATTTCAGGACCCCCATCTGAACCCGGTAACAAGTTTGTTTCTTTTTATTTTTCTGGCTAGTCCAAATGCTTTCATTAGCAAATTAAGGAAAGTGAGCTAGTCCTAGCCATGTGCTATACAGTATAGTTTGGAATGGACAGAAGAGAAATTGATTGCAGATTAGAAATGGTAGCCTGGACCCATTAACAGCAAAACTACTGTAATGGTATGAGAGTCAATTATTTGCTGTTGAGAATTAAAATGACTCATTAAGGGCTCCTTTTACTAAGCTGCATTAGGGCATTAATGTGCGGAATAGTGCGCACTAGACCTTAACGCCAGCATGTGGGCACATTTATGCTAAGCAGCCATTAATGCTGAAAAAAAGAAAATCATCCATTATACTACAACACTAAAAAAGGTCTTAGCACATGGGAAAGACTTGCATAAGGACATGCTAAGGTCACTCTTTAGTGCTGTTTTGTAAAAGGGTCCCTCAATTTTTGTAATTGACCCACAAGTTCTGCATATGTTCTCTTATTGTAGAGTTATTGTATGTTGTGTTTAATTATATTGTATGCTTTTTTGTTTGTTTGTTTTATGAGTGTTTAGTTTGTAAAGTGCTTAGATGTGCTGGATAAGTGGGATATAGATTTGATAAATAAATATTTTGGAGAAATTACATAAAATTACTTTAGTTGGCTCTTAGACTGACCCCTGTGCAAAATACTGCAAGTGTAGCATCATTCTTGTTTCAAAATGTACAATTTTTGTTATCCTACATTTGAGTTGTTTTCATGTTGGTAGTAACAAGAGGACAGATGGAGGGGCATTTTTGGTAGGACTTATAAGTCTGAGGTTGGACGTTTTGGACAGGATGTCCACAAACCCAGGAGAAAAAAATGTCCATTTTCAAAGCTGACAGACGTATATCTTTTATTTTTGAAAATGACCTAGGTATAAGTTTTGGTCCTTAGGATATCTATCTTTTTTTGGCCATTTTCAAAAATAAAAACGTCCCCATGAAAAAATGCATGAAAGCAAATTTTGTAGGCGTACCCAGCTACCTTGTCTAATCGCGACAAAGGAATCATCATCAGCTGAACCAGTTTCGGACATTCCTGCTGGCTCAGCTGATGGCGATTCCTCTGCCACGAACAGCTGATGGCAAGGCCTCAATGCACTGGGTTTTTTTCCTCCCATCTCTTGGTCGTGGGGAAGGGGGGTCGATGACAACTGGCGGAATAAGGGGGGATCATATGGGCAGCTTTGGGGCACTTAGACGCAACAAAAACAGGTATAACTGCTGGCGTCTTAAGTTCCCTCTAGAAAAGTTTTAATTATCGCTGCAGTATGTCCAGTTTAAGCCCACCCATAACACACCTCCCATTATGCCCCTTTGAGCTCTGGACGCACAGCAGCTTAGAAGTGGCTGCAGCACATCCTGAAAGTTGGTTTTAATTAATTATCGACACTTGGATGTCCTAATAGCAGTGACATCCAAGTGCTGACTTAGGCTGGTTTTTGGACGTTTCAAAGTTTTGATTATGAGCCTCATATTATGCATGTTTTATTTATATAGACCAAAAAAGTCAAACTTTGACAGTGCAATACAATTAATTTAACATAAACACTACACAGAACGCACTTTAAATACACAATTAATACATAAAACATTCATTTTCTCCCCCTCCTCCCCTAACTAATACAAGAAGACATATATATGCAATTACAATATTATATATAAGTAAATTTAGCAAACCAGAATACATACTCCTCCCCCAACCCACCCGCCCTGGATGTGTAAGGAAGTCTAATCACAGAATATCATCGGTCTAGAGTTTTTTAGAAAGTGCTTAAAGTGCAATCTTTATAAATATATTTAATAAATGTAAGTACTCATCTTAATATGCAAGAAACGTGACTTGGGAGTACATATTCCAACATTTGTTTATAGGGGGATTCCTTGATACAGCCGTTTGGCGAAACATAGCTCTATGTTAGAGTATGTACCTCCAAGTCGCGTTTCTTGAACATTAAGATGAGTACTTACATTTATTAAATATATTTATAAAGACCTTAGTAAAGGTAACGTTAGTCTATTTGCTATTGTACTAATGGAGAAGCCATCACTTTATTTCTGGTGAAAAATGGCCGAGATGGTTGTTAGATGGAGGCCACCAGCTTTACAAAATGCACTAATAAATATAAATTGTAAAAGGTGGGGTGTCACAAATGTCAAAGGAGGCCACCAATCGGTGTAGAGATAAAAGGCAGTCTTTATTTACAAGGATATCAATGGAAGAAGACTTGACACGGCTGCGTTTCAGATGTGAAGCTTGTATCTGGAGTCAGTCCAACCCTTATTGAAAATCCTGAGTGCAAGCTATCAGATAAATGGAAAATCTCTAGCAAGAGTGATATGTGTAGCATTTTTGTCCAAGGACTTAGGATACGCTGCATCCTATGACACAAAACTACACATATTGATCTTGCTTGAGATTTTCTATTTATTTCATATAACTTGTACTCAGGATTTTCAGCAAGGGTTAAACTGTGTAGGAGGCTTCACAGCCGAACCATGGCCATGTCAAGTCTTCCTTCACTGATATCTTTGTTAATAAAGACTACCTTTTATCTCTATACTCACTGGTGGCCTCCTTTGACTTTTGTGACACCAGACGTTTTTTTGCTCATTGTTCACAGACGTGATGGACTTGTTTGTCCCGGTTTATTCCTTTTGCACAATTAACTACAGCAGGGCCCAGGTGTAAATCAGGGCTGCCCAAGTCTGGTCCTCGAGATCTACTGGCAGGCCAGGTTTTCAGGATATCCACAATGAATATGCATGAGAGAGATTTGCAAATCTCTCTCATGCATGTTCATTGTGGATATCCTGAAAACCTGGTCTGCCAGTAGATCTCGAGGACTGGACTTGGGCAGCCCTGCAGTAAATGATGGAAGAAAAAGACCCACACAGTCCATGCAGTCTGCTCAGTCCATGCAGTCCATGCAGGCCTGCCAGTAGATCTCGAGGACTGGACTTGGGCAGCCCTGCAGTAAATGATGGAAGAAAAAGACCCACACAGTCCATGCAGTTATGCCAGAGCCATGGGGCAGCTTCTCTGTCTGTCTTGTGCATGAGTCTAGCAATATTCTAGCATGTTAACTCTGACTGTTACTGGTATTTTGTCTATGTTTGTCATTTTGTATGTGTATTTGGTATGTGTTATAATGGGAGTGAGTTCTAGATCTTATTTTTCTGCCTTTTTTATGTACTGTAAATATAAATCCAAATGTGCTATAAGAAATCCACATGACTCTTTGCAGCACAGCTGGATCGCATTGGTTGCACTGCAATAAATTGTGTTCATTGTTAAGATTTCTGAGATGCTTTTGATTTTCTTTTTCTGTAACTGTTTCCTTTCAGGGCTACTGCTTGCTATCCTCTCTGGAAGCAAGGGGGCTGATAGTCAAAAGCCCTTAAGCAGCCTGAATCAGAGCTTTCTTCAGAAATTCTTGTATGGAAAGCACATATCTTTTGATGATATAAGTTGCTGTGTGGCCATACGTTATGCATTTCTAGTAGAGTGGGATTAGGGAGTACAGCGTAAGTTATATGGACAGCAGGGACATGTAGCTTAATCAAATAACTTAATCAAATAAGTTAGGCCGCTGAAACAGCAGGCTTGTTGTTATATGTCATTTTTAGCCATCTGTCTTCTGCAGATGAGAATGCTGAAAATGTTCATAGGTTAGTAGTATACCTCTTTTTTTGCAAAATTTATTTATGAGAGGCGGATGAGCTCTTGGTTCACTACAACTATAGCTAAACTGTGCAGAATGTCTCAGATGTTTGGATGTTCCTGGTTTTCGTAGTATAAGAAAATAATATTCTTCCCTCTCTGTGTGGTGGAGGCAGGTTTAAGTGGCTTGCTGGCCCAATTCAGAAGTTCTTTGTGCCTCCCTCTGTCCCTGATGCCTAGTAGGCTTGACCCTTCCCAGTATAATTGAACTAAGAAAGAGTCCTCCTGGGCATCCTTCCTGGGAGAACCTCTAATGCTTGGTGTCTCGTAGGACAAACTCCTCCCTCTTCTCTCAGCTTTGTCATAGGGCATGAATGTCAGCAGACCACCACCCCATGGAGCCCTGGTCCTTAAACTAATATGCTCCTAATCCCTGTTCCTTCCTGACGTACTTTGCGTTCCCCTACCCCCTAAGGGGTCCGAGGGGTTGATGTAAGAAGGCGTGATCTCCACTTGCTTAGGGTTAACCAGATATTTCTTTAGTAAAATCTGGACACCCCCCCTAAACCCGCCTCCAGGCCCGCCCAGTCCTACCCATCCCTGCCTCATTATACTCCAGTCCTGCCCCCAATCCTGCCCCAGCACTACCCCCCACTGCCTGCTCTTGTCGGGCAGGAGGGCATCTGTGCATGTGCGGATTCGAGACGATGACATCAAGCGCATGTGATTTCGAGGAAGCTTTTCAAAACCCGGACAAAGTACTGGACATGTCCTGGGAAAGAAGAACATGTTCAGGGAAATCCGGACGTCTGGTAACCCTACTCTAGTGCTCCTCCTCTAGTGTCTGTCTCTCTAATATGGTGCTACTTGACCCCTAATGATAATCTCATGGTATAAATGCTAGGGGTCAAGCTGCCATATAATTGGGGTAGCGTGGCATTATTTTAGAGGAGACAGCCACCAGAGCAGGAGTGAGCAGGAACCTTCTGATGATTATTCTATACTCTTACCTGGGGAAAGGGGTTTGAATCTACTAGATACCAGGGACTGGCAGTCTTCCTAGGGAAGGTGGGGGTCTGAGGGCTCTTTATTTATCTACCATATTGGAGCTGAGGAGAGAGGGTTCTTTTCCACTAGATGCCAGAGATCTGAGCCCAAAAGTTTACCGAGTAAGGAACTAGACCAAAAAGCCTTCTCATTGGCAATAGAGGCAGGGATGGCCCCAGTCATACTGCAGCCTGCAATCTGCTACTTGAGCTGAGAAGTGACTAATGGTTTAGATTTGTTTTCATTTTATACGTTGCTTTCTTGGGAACGGAGAGGAGTCCAGGACATTTCTTCCTTGCCTGGAAAGGCCTTTCAAAGAATTTGGGAGCCTTTTTGGACCACATTGTCTCCGGTGGCTCGCA
Organism: Geotrypetes seraphini; assembly: GCF_902459505.1. NCBI lineage: Eukaryota > Metazoa > Chordata > Amphibia > Gymnophiona > Dermophiidae > Geotrypetes > Geotrypetes seraphini. Next base: position 303,683,778 of record NC_047086.1, on the reverse strand, counting down.
GCCGCATTTTGAACTGTTAAAGACCCTGAGATTTGTCTTTTTCTTTGTTTTCTTTATTTTTGTTTGGCATCAGTGAGAGTGTGTGTGTGTGTGTGTGTGTGTGGGGGGGGGGGGGGTTGGGTTGGGTGGGTTTGTTGGATTGTTGGATTTTGTGTAAAATTTGGAGCTATTGTTGGAGCTCTGTACTTGTTTCTTCTTGGTGCTTTTCTTGGTGCTCAATAAAATATATTTGACGATAACTTCATTTTTCATATTTGTTAAATTTATTGAAGATAACTTTCTGTTCAAATTGAAGCTAGTATTTGTAAACATATCTGAAATTCAAACTAAAAGAGGTGGTTTTGAATGCCATAGAGGTGAATACAGTTCTCCCCTCCAGCACTCTTCCAACCCCCATGTCAAACTCTGTGCGCTGCCACACATAAGTATAAATTGCTCCTTATCTAAAATCATTACTTATGCATATAGCCCAATTTTAACATATAAATCCCCTATTTACATGTGAAAATGGCACCTAAGCCTTATAAAATTTAGTCCATTGTCACTGTTACAAGCTAACAATATTTTTTTTGTTCTAATGTTTTGTACTAGAGGATATGAGCAATATTTTGATAGGGTTGTTAAAGATGAATGTCTGAAAGAATAATATTTCCTATTTTCCACTAAGCTAGAATAGTATATCTCTAGTGTCAGTGCTCATTTGCTTTTAGTTTTCAATTCTTTATAATTGTCAGGGTGTGTTTTAGGCAGGACTAGGGCAGTGGTTCCCAACCCTGTCCTGGAGGAACACCAGGCCAATTGGGTTTTCAGGCTAGCCCTAATGAATATGCATGAAGCAAATTTGCATGCCTATCACTTCCATCATATGCAAATCTCTCATGCATATTCATTAGGGCTAGCCTGAAAACCCGATTGGCCTGGTGTTCCTCCAGGACAGGGTTGGGAATCACTGGACTAGGGCATGCCTAGAAGATACACATTTAGGCCACTCTAATGAAACCTCCATTTGAACCACTTTCATCTCTTAAACATCTTAACTGGAAAGTGCTGTTCCTCATAGCTCTCACATCTGCACACCAAGTCAGTGAGCTCCAACAAAGTAGCTCTTCGCACTCATTCTAAGTTCCTCCCAAAGGTCATCTCAGCATTTCACCTAAACCAGTCCATAATTCTTCCAGTTCTTTTTCCAAATCCACATGTTCACCAGAGTGAGGCTGCCCTCCATACTTAGTGTAGACTCATGCTTATATAAACATGCTCTTGCTTATTATCTAGAAAAAACTAAACCTCACAGGTCATCTACTCGACTGCTCCTAACAGGCAGGGAGCTCCTGTCTCCAAGAGAGCCATCTCTACATGGCTAGCAGACTACCGTATATCTTCTTCTGCTGTGCCCAGACTGGGTTGACGCTAAGAGGTCGTGTTACTGCACATAAGATGCGAGCAATGGCAACTTCTGTAGCCCATCTCCATTCCATTCCCATTGAGGACATCTGTAAAGCAGCCACTTGGTCCTCGGTCCACACCTATACATCCCGTTAATGTTTGAAAAATCTTTCCAGAAGGGACAACTATTTTGGCGAAACAGTTCTACAAAATTTATTCTCTTTTTAAAAGCCAACTTTCCCCCAACCCTGTTGGTATTGCCAGGCTCAAGATAATGTTAAAAACCCTTCTGACAGATAGGGAGTCCCATCTGTAAGAATATGCTGCCTGCTTGTCCTGGGATAAAGCACAGTTACTTACCTGTAACAGGTGTTATCTAGAGACAGCAGACAGATATTCTTACAACCAGCCCTCCTTTCCTAGTTGGCTTCTTAGCTTTATTACTGAACTGGCAGTCCCATGAGTTGGCAGCGGGCAGGAAGGCACCTGCGTATGCACAGCATGGATTGTCTTTGAACTTTTGCTTTTAAAATGATATTGCACGTTTGTCGTGTCCGGACTCTGTGGGAGACGTCACCCATCTATAAGAATATCTGCTTACTGTCCCCTGGATGACACTTGTTACAGGTAACTATGCTTTGTTTCTCCCAGCTCATTTAGTTCTGTCATTGCAGTGGCAGTCTCCAGACAGAGCCTGAGAACCTTCTAGAACCTAGCAGGTTTCCACTATGTGCAGCGCCTTCTCATACCATGTCCAGTTCTCTCCCTCTGCAGCATCTTTAGCTCCAATCAGAGTGGGGACAGAATCTTTGTCCAGGAATCAAACTCGGATACTCCTGAAGATGGTATACAGCACTGCCAATGTGACACAGTGTTAGCTCGTTTATTTTAATATTTAATATTTCATTGATGTAAAACTATCTGGCATCTTGGCCTTAGTGGCTGAGGTTTTTTCAGAATTCCATTAAGTAGTTTGAGGCTTTTTGTTGAGTATAACCATAAAAACTGCCAGACAAGTGAAAAATACATGAATTCTATGCTTTTTTCCCTCATCTATTCATTAAGACTGTTTTCTTCTTTGCAGAGACATCTAATTTGCTATTGCTCCCCTGAGGGGAATGAAAGCCAAAAAAGGGCATTGAGTCAATAGAAAAAGGGCTTTCCTGCTTAAAAGAGTAAAGTACAATGATTCAAGAGACAGAATACAACTTTAGAGAATTGGCAAAAAAAAAAAAAAAAGCCAGGGCTGGGGTGTCTAAATTATGCATGTCTGATTCATGTTAAGTATGGTGTGAAGAGTGTTTATTATTCCTAGAATTATTTTTGCAAATGTTGCCTTTAATCTATAGCTTTGTGCGGGAACATTTCTCATTTACAAACTGCTTCTCTAAATCAGGGTTTGAAATAAGAATACTTGGCCAGTTCCAATCTGCCAAGAAAACTACTATTGAAATGGCATCATTCAACTGATCCTCTTACAAGGGTGTGAGGTTTGCATCCATCATTAAGCTAACAGTGTATAGAATGGGATAGAAACTCCTGCACGTCAGCTCTGCAAACAGACACTCTTCATCTACTGAAACACCCCCAGCGGTGCAGAACAGAATTAGGACATTTCCACTCACTACCCAGCATACAAAAAGAATATTCAAATTCTGGTGTCACCTCAGAAGCTGTGACATAAATGCCTTTCATTACTAGACACTATAGTCAAGTAACAAAAAATCTTGAAAAAAAACCACTCAGTATATATGTAGCAAACCTGCCATAACACAACAATGCCAACTGTTAGGGTTGAAGCAATAAAATCCCTACATATGAAAAAGCACTGCTGTAAATATTACATGGGCCCTGGAATACCAAAGCATGTCCTCCTGGGAGGTGCAAATTGTAACACAAAACAAAATGGATTGCTCAAAAACTACCCAAAAGCAAAATACCTTACTTCAGCTACATGCACAGAACACACAGGTCACAGATTAGAATAAATGGTCACAGATTAGAAATAATCTCAAGCAGCCAGATTCTGCATTCACCGCACCATTGGAGATACAGAAAAAGATAAAGGCATTCTATATCTAATCTGGGATTTGTGAGTCTCGCTATGCCTGCGCCTTACAGTACAGTTTATGGAGAACAGCTTAGTACTGTGCAAGGATGTTATAGAGCAGTGTATCGCAAACTTTGTGCCGTGGCACACTAGTATGCCTCCTGAGATTTGAAGTGTGCTGCGGCATACAGTGCAGGAAGAGAGGCGCCAGCGTCGGCTAACTTGGAACTGCCTGCCTTCTGCTGCCGATAAACTACCGGGACTCCTGCTTGCCTCTTCTTCTCTGATTTTAATGTACCGCAGCATACAGGGCAGGAAAAGAGGAGTCGGCGTCAGCTCACTTGCAACTTCCTGCCTTCTGCTGCCGATACGAAGAGGAAAGCAGGCGTATAGGGTAGGGGGAGGGGAGAGAAGCTGCCGGGACTCCTTGACGCCTCTTCTCTCCCCACTCCGGACCAGCAGCGGCAGCTCAGTGTGATTTTAACTTAGTCACGCAGCTGCCGCTAGCATTAGTTTAGACTCAGTTTCATCAGGCAGCCGTGGGGCCTTTGCTAGGCTGGCCCACTTTGATGATGTGAGGTGGGCCGGCCAGCAAAAGCCCCAAGGCTGCCTGATGAAACTGCAGCTAAACTAATGCTAGCGGCAGCTGTGTGGCTAAGTTAAAAGCACACAGTGAGCTGCTGCTAGGCTAGAGAGGAGGAAAAGGAAAGATAGGAGAGTTACTGCTGGACAGGGGGAGGAGTGAAGGGAGAAGGGGTACTGCTGGACAGGGGGGAAGGGAGAAGGGGTACTGCTGGACAGGGGGAGGAGAGAAGGGCTACTGCTGGACATGAGGGAAGTAAAAGGAATGGAGAAGAGCTGCTGCTGGACTTGGCAGAAAGGTAGGGAAAGGAAAGGTGCTACACATTGGAGGGGAGGATGAGATGGTGCATGGGGAGAGAGTATGTTGGGTTGGGGGTGGGAAGGAGGATTGCCACTCGAGGGAAGAGGTCAGGACAGAGAGAGAAAGCGTGCAGGAGGCAGAAAGTGTTGGACTCATGGAGAGGACGAGATAGATGGGGAGGACCTAAAGAAAGGAAGGAGAAATGTTACACTAGGGAAGGGGGAGAGAGCAGAGAGTGAAAAGTTGGACTCATGGAGGGAGAGAGAGAGATGTTGGTTGGGGGTGGGAAGGAGGACCAGAGGAGAAGCATGCACGAGGAAGAGAGAAAAAATGTTGGACTGGTGGAAAGAAGGGAGAAATGTTGGACAGGGCAGGAGTCCAGAAAGGAGGAAGGGAGATGGACTGCAGGGGGCAGAAAGGAGGAAGGGAAAGAGAAATGTTACAGTGGGGGGGGGGGGGAGGAGAGATGACTAAAGGAAGGGAGAGATATCAGACCAAGGAATGGAAGGGAAGGAGGGGAGTTTGGTAGTGCTATAGAAATAATTTTAGTAGTAGTAGTAGAGAGAGATGCCAGATTATGGGAAGGAGAGGACAGAGATGCAATACTGGGAAGGGGAAAATGAAGGAGAGAGATGTCACACCACTGAGGGGAGGGGGGGAAGGAGCGAAAGAGAGAGATAGGAAGGGAAAGTAAGACATGGAAAAGTAGATTTTAAGAAGAAAGCAGAAAAATGGAAAAATTTAATGTTAAATTAATGCCAAAGATGGATGCAAGGCAGAAAGTGAAGGAGAGAAAAATAGCCAGTGGATAAGACGGCACTGGAAACATAGTTAAAAACACAGAAAAATAAAGTTACCAGACAACAAAGGTAGGGAAATTATTTTATTTTCAATATAGTGATTAAAATGTGTCAGTTTTGAGACTTTATATCTGCTGTATATATTGTGTATATGATAAATGAATGGAAAAAATTGCATTACAATTAGTAAAGGAGGTTGGATCTGGGAAAGAGCTTGGGTGGGTCTAGGGTGGAGTTTGGGAGGTCTGTGGTTGGGGGTACTCAGTTGATATTTGTTAGACTTCCCTGCTGACACGCCCTGCTGGCATTTAAGGGCCTCTGCGCATGCGTTGATGTCAGCATGATGATGTCATCACGGCGATATCTGCACTTCTGGGTGCCTCGAGCCGTGGCCACCACCTTTAGTGTGCCCCGGCTCAAGAAAGTTTGAGAGACACTGCTATAGAGATACATTACAATACTTCTGGGGTTCTTTGAGAATTCTTCTGTATTGCACAGAATATTGTGTGACATACTGAGGATATTGGATCAGAGGAATATAAATATATTTTAAATACATAAGTGAAAGAAAAAAATTGAAAGATGAACATTTCCCAAAACAGAGAGAGAGAGAGAAAAAAAAGCTCTACAAAAGAACAAGTAGGGAAAACTGTATAGATTTGGGGTAGCAAGTAGCTATGGAGGCAAAATATGTTGCATTGTTCCACCAGGTTTGATATTTGGGCTGGACAATCTTCAAAGTCAATTATCTAGGTAAATTGTGATTTACAAAGGGTTTGTGCTCCGCTGCCTTCTTTATATGATTTTAATGAAGACTAAGAACATAAGAACATAAGAACATAAGAAGTTGCCTCCGCTGAGGCAGACCATAGGTCCATCCTGCTCAGCGGTCCGCTCCCGCGGCGGCCCATTGACTGAGCAATGGTCTATACCTATCTATACCCCCCAATCCCTTTTTCTTCTAGGAATCTATCCAAACCTTCTTTGAAACCATTTAGTGTTTTCTTGTCTACAACAGCCTCTGGGAGCGCGTTCCATGTATCCACCACCCTCTGAGTGAAAAAGTACTTCCTAGCGTTTGTTCTAAACCTGTCCCCTTTCAATTTCCCCCAATGCCCCCTTGTGCTTGTGGTGCCCCTTAATTTGAAAAATCTGTCCCTGTCTACTTTTTCTATGCCCTTCAGGATCTTGAAGGTTTCTATCATGTCTCCTCTAAGTCTTCGCTTCTCCAGGGAGAAAAGTCCCAACTGCTTCAATCTGTCAGTATATGGGAGATTTTCCATTCCCCTTATCAGTTTGGTTGCTCTTCTTTGTACTCCCTCAAGGAAACTGTGATCTACTCAGGAATAATGTCTTAGCTGAAAATTTGCCTTCTGTCTAATTTATATGTGAGTTTCCATAATGTATAGTATTTATTTTTAACTTTGACATATCCGCGGTCTTTGACTCGGTTGATCACCACCTGCTCATACCAAAACTTTCAGAGATAGGGATAACAGATACAGTTCTTAACTGGTTCATGGACTTCCTCATGAACAGAGAATACACCGTCAAAAAAAATGATGTCTACTCTAACAGCTGGAGGGCCTTCTGTGGAGCTCTGCAGGGATCGCCCATTCTATTTAACCTGTTCATGAGCTCACTCAGAGATATCCAATTTGAAGATGAGAGCATAATGTCATACGCTGACGACATCCTACTCCTCATACCAGCGGCAGTAAACCAAGCTGACACTACCAAGAAAATCTCAGATAGCATAGAAAAAATCCAAACCTGGGCAACAACTCAAAAACTTAAGCTAAATGCCTCCAAAACCAAAGTCCTTTACTTCCACAGTGTCCAACAAACAGCATCAACAACCATCACGCTCCAATCTGGCAACACATTCACAGTAGATAAAACTTCTAAAATTCTAGGCTGCATCCTGGACTCCACATTAACCATGGAACCTCAAGTATCCTATCTTCAAATGAAAACCCACTTCACCATGAACTCGGCTGTTCCTGTCATTCAATCCTAACAGACTTGGTGCTCTTGCCACCAAGAAAACCACCTCTACATGGCTATTGGACTGTATCTCCTTTGTCTGTGCTCAGGCTGGGCTGACTCTTCAAGGCTGTGTCACTGCACATAAAGTTCTAGCAATAGCAACTTCAGTAGCCCATCTACGTTCCACTCCTATTGAGAACATTTGTAGAGTAACCACCTGGTCCTCAATTCATTCCCTCACATCCCATTACTGTTTGGAGTGTCATTCCAGATGGGATAGTCAGTTTGGCCAAGCAGTTCTACAAAACTTATTCTCGACTTAAATGCCAACTTACCCTCCAACCCTTTTGGTTTTGTCAGGCTCATGGTAGCTGTCAATAACCCTCTTAGAGGCAAGATCCTGGCAGCAGGTGTTCTCGTAGGACAGCAAGCATGTATTCTCACAATCCTCCCACCAATAGAAGGAAATATTTTTTCACTCAAAGACTAGTTAAGCTCTGGAATAAGTTGCCAGAGTATGTGGTAAGAGCAGATAATGTAGCTGATTTAAGTCTAGCCCATTTCCCCCGGTATAACTAGGAAAAAATCCTCAGAATCTTGGAATGGTTTTGCAGTTTGTGATTTTAATTACTTAGGGCCCCTTTTATCAAGCTATGCTAGAGGTTTTTAGCACAAACCAGCACGGTAAATGCTCCGACGCTCATAGAATTCCTATGAGCATTATAGCACTTTCCTCACTGGCCCATGCTAAAAACTTGTAGCACAGCTTGATAAAAAAAATGGGGGGTGGGGGGGGTTAGTTATCAAGTTTCAAGTTTATTGACTTTTAATATACCGACCATCAACAAGTATCTGGCCGGTTTACAATAAAAATTTTAAAAAAAGGAAGATAAATATATATATAAAAAAAATAATAAAAAGTGCACACTAAAGACATTAACTAGACAGACTTGAATGTGAGGGAGAGTAGGAAGGATGGGGGGAAGTTACATGTTGAAAGAAGAAAGGAGAAAGAGGGAAGAGGGTAAAACAGATAGGGTGGGATCGCTTTATAAAAGTGGTTGGTTGAATATGAAAAGAAGAAAAAAGACAAAGAATGTTTGTATTTATTTATTTATTTATAGTATGTATATACCACTTATAGCCTAAGGGCTCCTTTTACTAAGGTGCGCTAGCGTTTGTAGTGCACGCGGCAGATTAGCGCACGCTAACCCCGTGCTACGCGGCTAGAACTAATGCCAGCGTCTAGTGCACGTGACATTGTAGCACGTGCTATTCCGCGTGTTAATGCCCTAAGGCAGCTTAGTAAAAGGAGCCCTAAGTGGTTAACATTTAGGTACTCAAGTATTTCTATCTGTCCCAGTGGGCTCGCAATCTGACAAGTACCTGAGGCAATGGAGTGGAGTTTTTTAAAACTATGTTTTAACTCATCTTATTCAACACCTCCAGCATGTTCTCTATTAAACTAGTTATAATGAAATCTATAGAAGCCACTTGAATTAAAGGAAATTTCCATACACATTATTAAGAAATCTTAAATGGCTCCTATGCCTTTTAGTCCTAAAAAAAAGTGGATTGCCAACAAAAAGAAAAGAAATGTAAGCATAAACCTATTCTCGAAAAAACAGAAATGAATTCCTCCTGAAGAGAAGCAATTTAATAACCTGAGGTGACTATATTGCTTCTTTCCCCTTTCTGTTAACAGCAAAACAAAAAAAAAAATGATCAGAAGTACTGTAGCATCCCAGAGACACAGGTCTAATTTTACTTTTCAGAAAAAATCGTTATGGAGCAATTTTTGAAATTTTCCACATTAGTTCATGTTGCGTGTGAATTTTTATTTATGGGTTTTGCACCTCTCTGCAAAGGGAAAATACGAGCCTACTTTTCCTCTGAAAACTGCCATCTCTGCATCTATTTTCTATGTTACCTTTTTACTAAAAACAATGCATGATTACACATGGGTTTGAAAATCCAAACCACCTATGTTATTGCCTCTTCAGCCCTAAGTCCGCTTGCAGGGATGCCTTTAAAAAAACAAATTAAATTACACATATTGTAGAAGAACATATGTAGCTCAGTAGAAAATGCAAGCATGTCCATTAAATAATTCTTAAACATCTCCACAGGTGAGGCAGTTGGTGGCTTAGGGAAATTTAACAGCTGCATGTTGAGATAGCAACTGCTGTTTTCCAGGTTTTCCCACCTTAAATTTTCAAGGTCAGATTTTCCTTAATTATAGCAGATTGAACAGCATGTATTCCAGTCATTTGGGATTTCATAGCTTCAGAATTTTCATCAAGCACCTGTAATTTAGCATATTTAAAAGCAAAATGCCATAGCATGTTTTCTTATAATGACAAGGAGGGCAATATTAAAAGCCATTTTCAAGGGCAAAGCAGTGTATTGCCAGGGGAAATCAGATTTTTATAAAAATTTCCTACTCAGTATGTAGAGAAAAATATGCACACAGTACCATTTTGTACATATTTTATCTGTGGTAGGGAAAGGGGTTGTTTAGTTGAGGTTTGGAAATGTGTGGTGGTTCTAAATCTCTGCACACATGTACTTTCACTAAAAACCCAGCAAAATCTAAGGAGTGAAATGTAGATGTGTACCTTCACCACATTTCTAGTTATTGCTTTGTAGGAACTGTGTGGGCAAAATAATGTTTAGCTACTTTTTCAGTTTAAACAAAGTTTTGCAAAGGATTTCTGTTACTTCAGAATAGTGTGGTAAAATTAATAACAGGGGCCTAATGTGGGGATCGTGTTATCTCTTTACCCAAACAGGAACAATGGTTGTTGCTGTCAGCAACAATTCCTTGTCTATAAAGTATATCATTCAGGAGTGCTGTACACTTATTTCTGCAGCCCCTTTTTTGACTCACCCGTAAAATTTAGGCACGGATCCTTTGCCTACATGTGTGCAGGTAACCCTTAAAAGAGACTATTTAACTCCAATAATTGCTTATTAAAATGCCAGTTATCGGTGATAATTAGCTTGTTATTCAATTAAATTTTGTGCACAATTTGGGTACATGGCCAAAATCGTGAGCACAATTTATGGCGCTTTTTTATAGATTGAGGGGGTATTAGCTCATTCGTTTTCAATGTCGTTGGGCCTTCCATATAGAATGATCTGCCTTTTGTTCTAAATAGTATAGCTCAATAGGGTAGTAGGATATAAACAATTATCCAAATTAGCTCACATTTAGCAAACCTACTAATAAAATACATATCAAGCCACTGATAGAAGCCATCCAGAGGGAAGGAAGAGCCTCAGTTTCAAATTGGAGCATATGCATTGATCTGATATGAGAATGATTCTACAGTATAGAGATGGGAATAACTAGTAAGATAATTAAATTTGCTGATGTCACAAAATTGTTCAAAGTTATTAAATTGCAAAAGGATTGTGAAAAATTGCAAGAGGACCTTGTAAAACTGGGCGTCAAAATAGCAGATGATGTTTAATATGAGGAAGTGCAAAGTGATGCATGTGGGACACAGGAACCCGAACTATAACTATATGATGCAGGGTTCCACATTAGGAATCACTGCCCAGGAAAAGTGCACCTCAATGTGCAGTGGCTAAGAAAGCAAATAGAATGTTAGGAATTATCAGGAAAGGAATGGAAAAAAATGTTATAATGCCCTTATATCGCTCTATGGTATGGCCGCACCACAAATACTGTGTGCAATTCTGGTCACCGTATCTCAAAAAGATATAGCATAATTAGAAAAGGCACAGAGAAGGGCGATGAAAATGATTAAAGGGATGCAATGACCTCCCTAAGAGGAAATGCTAAAGTGGCTAGGGCTCTTCAGCTTGGAGAAGAGATGGCTCAGGGGTGATATGATAGAGGTCTATAAAATACTTAGTGGAGTGGAAAGAGTAGATTTGAATCGCTTGTTTACTCTTTCTAAAAATACTAGGACTAGGGGGCATGCGATGAAACTACTAAGTAGTAGATTTAAAACAAACCAGATAAAATATTTATTCACACAGCATGTAATTAAAATATGAAATTTATTGCTGGAGAATGTGGTGAAATCAGTTAGTTTAGCAGGATTTAAGAAAGGTTTGGATAATTTTGCAAAAGAGAAGACCATAGACCATTATTGAGATGGCTTGGGTAAATCCACTGCTTATTCCTAGGATAAGCAGCATGAAATCTGTTTTACTACTTGGGATCTAGCTAGGAACTTGGGACCTGGGTTGGCCACTATTGGAAACAGGATACTGGGCTTGATGGACCTTCAGTCTGTTCCAGTACGGTAGTTCTTATCCCATAGAATCCACTATAAAAATTTTAGGACCAGTTAGATCATATCTTAACCATGAAAGCACAAGTAAATGAAATTGTGTGCAAGGGTTTCTGCGCTCTATGGAAATAACGCTCTATCGGATCATATGAGGGTCATTTCATAAATAATGCACACTTTTTTTTTTATTTACATTTTTTTTTCCAAGTATTTCTTTACAATTCTTCAGTATAGTCTCCCTGCTTTGCAATGACCGAGTCCCAACATCCGGGAAGCTTCATTATTCCATCCAAGACACCGTTTTTGTTCAGTTGCCGAATGGCTCAGATAACGGCGGAAGAAAGCTCCTCCAGAGATGCAAAACGATGTCCACACATAGGTTGTTTCAACTTTGGAAAAAGGTTGAAGTCTGGTGGACTCATATCTGGACTGTAGGGAACATGAGGTAACACCTCCCAGCCATATTTGTGTAGTTTTTCAAAGACAACATTCCCTATATGCGGGCGAGCATTGTTGTGAAGAATGAGTGACCTAGCCAAGAGCAACTGAAGTCTGGTTTCGTGTATTTTTCTTCGCATTTTTTGCTGTGACACTTCTTCCACATGGAACTTTGTCTGTGATGATGATGCCTTCATGATCATAAGCAAAAATCATCATTTGTTTGACTTTTGATTAAGCTCATCAAAATTTTTGGGGTCGTGGGGAAGATGGAACTCTCCACTCATTGGACCGAGGTTTCAGCTCTGGCTCAAAGTCTCTGACCCATGTTTCATCAATAGCAACAATGCGATTCATGAACGCCTGACTTTTAATGTCTAATCTTTCTTTCAGCATGGTTGCATTGTCCAGACATCTCTGCTGCTCTTTAGCAGTCAAGAAGTAGGAGACCCGTCATGCAGAAATTTTTTTCTTTTTTAAATCATTTGTCAGAATTCAGTATACTGATGTCGGTGGAATCTCTGTGGTTTCAGAAAGCTCCTTGCATGTCGCACAACGATCTTGTTCAAGAGCATCAGCCACGAGTTTCACACATCATTCATCGGTTGTTGATTTCGGCCTTCCTGGTCTTGCATCATCATTTATGCTCACACGACCACTCTGAAAACGAGTTGCCCACCGAGAAACTATACTACGGTTAACTCACCACAAACTTCAATTAACGCACTGTGGATTTCTGTCTGGTTTTTGCCACATAGAGTTTCAATCTTAATGTACGACCTCTGATTGTCAACAGACACAGTACCCGAGACACCTGTAGTCTCCATTTCCCACACTTGTCACAGCCACACTATGTACACTACAGAGCTCCTAAGCACACGTCCTGCTGCTTCAAGCACTGAAGTGAAAGTGAAACAAGGTTTACTACAATTGCATCATCCACTCCTCAGTGTTGCCAACCTGTGCATTATTTATGAAATGGCCCTCGTATTTTGACTCTACAGCGTTTCAATTGTTGGTGCAGTCTTTAGTTTTATCAATTATAGACTACATAGAAACATAGAAAGATGACGGCAGAAAAGGGCCAAGGCCCATCAAGCCTGCCCACTCTATAGACCCTCCCCTTGAGATTAGCCAATGTTTTGCCCTGACCCACGTAGTGATCCCACATGGGCGTCCCATTTATTCTTAAAATCTGGCACGCTGCTGGCCTCGATTACCTGTACTGGAAGCCTGTTCCATTGATCAATCACTCGCTCCGTGAAGAAATACTTCCTGGTGTCGCCGTGAAATTTCCCGCCCTTGAGTTTGAGCGGGTGCCCCCTTGTGGTTGAGGGGCCTCTGAGAAGGAAAATGTTATCTTCCACTTCTATACGTCCAGTGACGTATTTAAACGTCTCAATCATGTCTCCCCTCTCCCTGCGTTCCTCGAGAGTGTAGAGCTGCAAATTGTTTAGTCTTGCTTCGTAATATAGTTATGTTGTCTGGTACCCAGAAGCACCTTTGAAGGTTCCGCATGTTACAAAACACAGCGTTTCGTCTAATATTCAAATTAAAAAGATCAGATCATATTACACCTTGCATTGGTTACCTGTGGAGGCATGTATTATATTTAAGTTAGTTTGTTTTTGTTATAAGGCACTTCATGGTTTGCTGACTGGTTATTTACCAGATTACATTGTATTTAACAATTCTTTTTGCAAAATCTGGCATTCTTTGTCTTTCCCCCAGTCAGAGGATGCATATTTAAGAAATTTTGGGGTAGATTGCTTTCTTACTAGGCAGCAAGCTGAAAATCAGAAATTCATGATGTTGTTGTGTTTTTAAATTAAATTCTACATCTTATCTTTAGCTTAGAAAACTGCTTGAAACCTACTTGTTTAAATTTTTTTTAGATGTATAGCATTTAAATATTCATTTATGATTGTTGATGTATTGTGTGAGTAATACATGAAATTCACTGTACATGAAGTTTCTTTCATTGTTTGTTACCCTAATTGAACTGCAAGGTATTGTGGGATAAAAATAGTGTTATGTTATCAGTGGGTATGAAGTTTTAGGGCTCCTTTTACAAAGGCGTGCTAGGGCCTTAACGCGTGGAATAGCGCACGCTAAAATGCCGCTTGCGCTAGCCGTACCGCCTCCTTTTGAGCAGGCGGTAGATATTTGGCTAGTGCGCACTAATCTGGTGCATGCGGTAAAACCCGTAACGCACCTTCGTAAAAGGAGCCCTTAATGTAGATATGTGTGAAAATGTACACAAATACTTTATTTCAGTGCAGTCAAACTTCACATGCAGAATTAAGGGAAACAGGATTGTTGGCAAATTGCAATCGAATAGAAACTATTACAATTTAAATGAAGTGATGTTTTTCTCTACAAAGATTTGTGGATCTGATTAAAAAAAAAAAGGTTTTCCTAAATGTTCATGTATGTCTCACACCTCTCAGTTTTTCAGCTTTCACGTGAGAACCACAGGGAAAACTGGACAAGAGAAGAGTTATCGTGCTCCTTAGTCATGATATAAGCCAATTACACCGTTCCCTTTGATCCTTAGTGAATCCCTTCACTGACTCATTCCCTCAGTGTATGAGCAGTGGGATCTTCCTTTAGCTTCTTTGCTTTTGCTCTTCATTCATCTTTTCAGTATGACCATAGGCTGCCCCATTGCCACAGCAGCAGAATCAGAATGTAGGAGGTCACAGTTTGCTCAGGGGCAATGTTCCCTCTATGGATTGGCCAGGTGTGTGCAAATTTTTTGTGTGAGCGACAAGTTCTAAAAATGATTTTCGTGTGAAACCTGAAAATTTTCCAGATTTGCAAGTGTTTTTGCAGGTGACCATGTAAAATTTGTGCGCGGTACTCCTAGAATTTATGAGAGATTGCTCATGTGGATTAAGTGCAGACACGTGTACTTACTAGTGATACAAGCAATTTTCATTGGCCACAATCTATGCACCTGACAGCTACACAACTTCATGTTTAGGAACACAGCATCATTTTTTAGACTGTTTGAAAATTATTTAGACTCTTGATTCAGGCCATAAGGCCAAATCACATTCTTTTTAAGTCTGTGTGAATTTGAATAATAAAATATCCATAGCACCTTGGGTCATCTTCACTGTGTTTGTGCTGCATTTCATCTTGTGAAGATGTTTCTCTTGCTGTTCTGGGCTCCGCTTAGAGGGAACATAGCTCAGGGGTATTTTTTTTAATTTCATATATACCATCTGCAAGCCTAAAAGGTATTGCAGAGGTGTACATTCAGGTACAGTAGATATTTTAATGAGGGTGCGTTCTGTTCTATACAGAAGAGGCTTCAAATAGGTGCTTTCCTTGCACCTAAATCTGGGCACTTCCGTATAGATTTATCTATATAGATCTTAACCCAGAGATAAATTTGCATTCACTGCCTCCATTTTATTCAAATGTATCTCATGTATATTGATTGTGGATATCCTGAAGTCCTGAGTGGTTAGATGTGTCTCAAAGACTGAGTTGAGAACCACTGCTCTAAAAGGATATTCACTGTCAAATTAGATTTCCTTTAAATATTAATGTCTTTTCAGTGTAAATATTGTCTGTGTATTATATTTCATTCCACATTTTTTTTTAAATTATTAGAGCATTTATAGTAAGAATATATTGAGAGATAAGTGAAGAATGCCTTTTTCCAAAATCATAAACTGTAGAATTTTGACTTATAAATAATATCCTTCAATCTCTGAAAACAGAACAGACTCCCAGTTATTTGTCAAGGATAAGAGGATGGAGGAAGTGAGTATGGTGGAAACAGCCTGATGGTATATTTTACTTATAATACATTAGATTCAGTGCATAAAAGACATAAAAGAAATCATGCTTGATATCCATTGGTGTTAAGTACCTTAGCATACAAATATTATATTTGTCTTTTGAGTGTGATTCTGTTCTCATGAAGCATTTGTAGTCCTGAAGCTAGTTTTGTCGGAAATGAAGCATACCAATGCTTTGATAGTTAGAAATCGGGTTTCTATCCTGGCTATTTCCTATCCCTAAAAGAGGGCACGACCTTTCTCCTGCAGAGAGGGCTGCTTGAGGATGGACTCCATGGGTGACAGAACAACCAGGAAAGCAGAAAGAAAATGGAAACACAGAAGTAATGTTCTGCAACTTTGAAAGAATTTGTTTTATTGTGTGGCTGGGGCTGCATCATAATCTTTGAATCCATGTTTTTAGATAAATAGAGTGCTTTTAAATTTAAAATTCTCCTAATTTCAAATGAAAAACATGCAGCATTTTAGTTTAAGTAATAAACTCTGAAAAAAGAAATAATACCGCAAGTCTCAAACTCCACCTCTCACTAAAGCCAACTACCCCAAACAAATAACCTTACCCATTTCTTACTCTCTTTGAAAATGACCAATTATTATTATTTTATTTTTTTGGTAAGTTCTTGTTGTAATACATCGTGGATAATTCTTTTGTAATCCGCCTTGAACTGCAAGGTAATGGCGGAATAGAAATCCCTAATGTAATGTAATGTTGGGTCTCATTAAAGTTTGTAAAAAAAAAAATAATAATAATTAAGAAGTTAATTTATAATTTACGTCGTTGTGCACCATGAGTAACAACTGAGCTGAGTTATAGATAGTACTGTTTGATTTATTTTTTATTTAAAGGTCTTATTTTGATTTTATTACATTATAATGCAATCTAGTTTACCAAGCCTAGAGGTGCTAATTCAATCACTTTTTCTTTGGGTGGAGGGGATAATTCTATAAAGTACTCCATAAGTTAGATATCATTTAGATGCCTAACTATTGGTGTAAAAATGGAAAATAACAGTAGTTGAGTGCCACAACTTGAGTAAAATGGCTGTTATGTGTGTGAGTACACAGAGGTGTTATTCTATAAGTTCTAAGTATTCTCATACGCCTAAGTATTCTCATACATAACTGTGAAGAGAACATTCCCATCAGAGAGGCATAGGCGCTTCTACTATTTTGCATGTGCTTTATATAATACTCACTAGGAGTGTCTTAGTAGATAGAACTCCTGCCTCGGCACCCTGAGGTTGTAGATTTGTTCCCAGCACTGCTCCTTGTGACCCTGAGCAAGTCACTTAACCCTCCATTGCCTCAGGCACCACAGATTGTAAGCCTACCGGGACAGATAGGGAAAATGCTTAGAAAATGATAGAAAAAAAAATTATATTTAAAAAAAAAAAAAGAAAAACTTGAACACTGCCCTGAACTTCTCCAAGATAGGGTGGAACATCCTATACCAATAAATATAGACATATAGAAACATAGAAACATAGAAATAGACGGCAGATAAGGGCCCACGGCCCATCTAGTCTGCCCACCTTAATGTCCCTCCCCTACCTTTGCCCTGTGAATAGATCCCATGTGCCGATCCCATTTGGCCTTAAAATCAGGCACGCTGCTGGCCTCAATCACCTGTAGTGGAAGACTATTCCAGCGATCAACCACTCTTTCAGTGAAAAAGAATTTCCTGGTGTCACCTCGTAGTTTCCCGCCCCTGATTTTCAACGGATGCCCTCTTGTTGTCGTGGGACCCTTGAAAAAGAAGATATCTTCCTCCGCCTCGATGCGGCCCGTAAGATACTTGAACGTCTCGATCATGTCCCCCCTCTCTCTGCGCTCCTTGAGCGAGTATAGCTGTAATTTGTCAAGCCGTTTTTCGTATGGTAGATCCTTGAGTCCCGAGACCATCCGGGTGGCCATTCTTTGCACCGACTCCAGTCTCAGCACATCCTTGCGATAATGCGGCCTCCAGAATTGCACACAGTATTCCAGGTGGGGCCTCACCATGGATCTATACAATGGCATAATGACTTCCGCCTTACGACTGACGAAACCCCTTCGTATGCAGCCCATGATTTGTCTTGCCTTGGACGAAGCCTGCTCCACTTGATTGGCAGACTTCATGTCCGTGTATGACTTCATATGTTCGTGTACACCACCGATAGACATGGCAGCTTTAAAGTGCAAACCTGCCATTATAGAATACTAGCTGAGTGCCCAAAACGTTTTATTTTAAATGTGAAAATTAAAAAAAAAATAAAATAAATGCTATTATTAGAGTTGCCAACCTGCATGCAAATGGTTCCCCATCCATTGTGCCCTGCCTACATATGCTCCCATAGGGACACAGACCTTATCCCAAAGCATTGCAGATGACAGGAAACCTATGTGACTTGAAAGAACTCAAATATGCTGTAGTCCTGCCCTCTCCAATAGGGTCACACTGACCGCCCATGCCACTCTTTTATGCAGCCTTACCCCTGCCTAGAGTCATATGCACCTAAGCATTGCAACGGTGACTAGGAAGCAAACCTCTGTTCCCTCCCTGATGAAAGCCTTATTCTGATACTTCTCTATCATGTGGTGCATGTCTTCATCAGTAAACATAGTGGAGCCATAGTCAAATTGCTGGGTGGGACTGTAATCTTTCATGGCAGCAACCATTTAATCTGCCAAATGGAAATCCAGCAGCAATGGCTGTACTGAATCTCCACCACATAGTCCATGTTTAGCCTAATCCTTTAACCACTGCTGTCACAACACTCACTACAGCCCCTGATTTGTTGAGATTGCCAATGCACAGGTCATATAAAAACATTTGGCTGACTTAATTACTGAGGATACTCTCCTCCCTCCAGACCTAGGAACATAACAGATTATGAACGGTTTCAAAAAAGAACATACTGAATTTATTTGCCTAATGCAGAGACAGATTGCAGTGGCATACCTGGCTTGGTGGCCGAGCACCCCCTTCCTCTACTACTATTAATTATTTCTACAGTGCCACAAGACATAAGCAGAACTGTACAGTCACAAAGAAGACAGTCCCTGCTCGAAAGAGCTTACAAGCTAAACAGACAAACAAACAGGATGTCATGGATACAGTTAAGGGGAATGGTTAATCTGCTGGTTGGGTTGGTAGGTAGAGGGGAGTAGGGTTATGGATTGAAGGCTATATCAAAAAGGTGGGTTTTCAGTCTGCTTTTAAACAAGGTAAGGGAATGGGCTTGGCGGACAAACGCGGGTAATTTATTCCAGGCACAGGGGGCAGCTTATCTGAGGAATAGAATTTTCTGGGAGGTGTGTAAGGAGAGAGAAGAGAGGAGAGATATTGAGAGGCAGCAGAATGAACACACTTGTAGGTCAGTAATAGGAGCTTGAACTGTATGTGAAGGTGGATAGGGAGCCAGTGAAGTAATTTAAAGAGAAGGATGACATAAGTGTAGCAG
Source organism: Geotrypetes seraphini (assembly GCF_902459505.1). Taxonomy (NCBI): domain Eukaryota; kingdom Metazoa; phylum Chordata; class Amphibia; order Gymnophiona; family Dermophiidae; genus Geotrypetes; species Geotrypetes seraphini. The sequence goes on along the minus strand of NC_047086.1, from coordinate 303,664,706 downwards.
ATTGGTAGAAGATGAGTCATGTAGCAGAGTTTTGCACAGATTGCAAGGGGGAGAGGCAGCACTATGGGAGACCAGTTAGAAGTAAATTACAGTAATCTAAGCATGAGGTTACGAGAGTGTGGACAAGGGTCTGGGCAATGTGCTCAGAGAGGAAGGGGCAAATTTTGGTGATTTGTAGAGATAGAAACGATAGGCATTAGCATTTTGTTGGATGTGTGTAGAAAATGAGAGGTCAGACTCGAAGACGGTTGAGAGCAGAGGAGACTGGAACGATGACAGTATTATTTACAGAGATGGAGAATGGAGGAAGAGGAGCAGAGGGTTTAGAAGGAAAGAGGAGCAGCTCAGTCTTGGATATGTTTAGTTTCAGATGACAGCAGGACATCCAGGCAGTAATGTCAGCCAAACAGGCAGAGACTTTTTCTTGGACTTTAGGTGGAATTTTGGGTGTAGAGAGGTAGATCTGGGAGTCATCAGCATATAGGTGATACTGGAAGCCGTGGGAGGAAATCAGGGCACCAAGAGAAGAGGTATAGAGAGAGAAAAGAAGAGTACTAGTGGAGTAGCAGCAGAAGAGGACCCACCAACACATATACTAAAGGTGGAGTCCTCAGCACAAATCTACATTTCAGTTAGAGCAAGCAGGAGTAGGGACTGGGAGATACAGAGGTCATGAATGTCGGGCAGTTTGTTAGAGGCAGAATGAGTATTCTACAGGGCACATGAAAAAGGGGGAGAAGAATGGTTGTGGCGGTTACATATGTGGGGAATAAGATGCTGTGGAGGGCCATGGTTGGGATTGACATCCTCGGCAGTGAGCAGAAGAAGGAGTAAGAGAGTGCGTCAAAGCAAAGGGGAATAATGATGAAGACGAGTGGTGCTCAAAGAGAAAGGTGATGGATGAATGGAAGAGAGAGAATGCTTGAGATTGAGTGCAGTGAATAAGGTAGATGACAAGATGGCTGGTAAGGGGATAGGAAAAGGAGAAGGATAGTGAGGATTTGTGGTGTGGAGAGGAGAGGGAAAGGGAGTAAGATTGGGGAGAGTGAGTATGAGAAGCAGAAAGTAAATTGGAGCCATAAGGAAAGAAACATAGAAAGGAAATAGAAATATACAAGAAGTGAGGTGCCCTCAGGAAGCACACGAAGGAGCGCACTAAGGAACACATGTTCCTTGTTTGTGCTCCTTCATCGTGTGCTAGGGTTCAGATTAAATAGATAGCAAGGCTAGTGAGGTCACCTGAGTGCTTGCTTGGGAGGGGTTACAGTCAGCCAGTCAGAAGCAGCGAGGGAGGGTCTAGAGGTAGGCCTCAAGAGAGATGGGGGATGGAGAAATTAATTTGCTACCCTTCCAGTTTCTGGAGGAAAGATGAAGTCATTCAGGACAGAGGCCCCCCCTCTAGGCAGTGGAGTGATCATGGGGCCGTGGTCCGCATGTACATGGCCGTCGGCTCTGCTAGTCTCCTGCTCAAGAACAGTAAATTGACAACAAAAGTGGATCGGGTTTTTACTGCATCAAGATTTACAAAGACTAGGGAACACTCGATGAAGTTACAAGAAAATACTTTTTAAAACCAATGGGAGGAAATGTTTTTTCACTCAGAGAATAGTTAAGCTCTGGAATGTGTTGCCAGTAGATGTGGTAAGAGTGGTTAATGTAGCTGGTTTTAAAAAAAGGTTTGGACAAGTTCCTGAGGAAAAATCCGTAGTCTTCTGTTGAGACAGACATGAGGGAAGCCACTGCTTGCCTTGGATCAATAGCATGGAATGCTGCTACTATTTGGGGTTTTGCCAAGTACTTGTGACTTGGATTGGTCTCCTTGAAGAAGGGATACTGGGCTAGATGGACCATCGGTTTCATCCAGTAAGGCTATTCTTATGTTCTTATGCAAGAGCCAGGATTTAGTGGAGCCGATGGCCGCTCACATATAGAAGACCATTGCCCTATGACCAGTCTATGCACCCCCACACTGCCTTCACTGCTCTGCTCTTGGTATGCTACAGCATGGTTGTTTACTAAGAGACCTAGAATAACTAAATTTGTTTTAGTGAACAGGCATTGCAGCAACCACATGGCTGTGATCTTATTCCCCTGATTATAGACCCCCACCCAGCTACAAAAATGGCTTAGCCACACAGTCTTGGTCTCCTGTATATTGACCTGCATTCCACATCTCTTACAGTCTATGGAATAGATGCTTTGTGATGTAGTATTCACAGATTGACTGCATTGCTGTTTCTTCTAGTGTCTGCAGCCATATCCAGCCTTGTTCCTAAGTGGTGTATCCTTCAATTGCAGATAAGAACATAAGAATTGCCACTGCTGGGTCAGACCAGTGGTCCATCGCACCCAGCAGTCTGCTCATGCGGCGGCCCCCAGGTCAAAAACCAGTGCTTTAAAATAAGTCCAGCCTCACCTGTGTACGTCCCAGTTTAGCAGGAACTTGTCCAGCTTAGTCTTGAAACCCTGGAGGGTGTTTTCCCCTACAACAGACTCCGGAAGAGCGTTCCAGCTCTCCAACACTCTCTGGGTAAAGAAGAACTTCATTACTTTTGTACGGAATCTATCCCCTTTCAACTCTTGTTCTCCCTACCTTGGAGAGTGTGAACAGTCTATCTTTATCTACTAAGTCTATTCCCTTCAATATTTTGAATATTTTGATCATGTCTCCTCTGTCTCCTCTTTTGAAGGGAGAAGAGGCCCAGTTTCTCCAATCTCTCACTGCACGGCAACTCCTCCAGCCCCTTGGCCATTTTAGTCGCTCCTCTCTGAATCCTTTCGAGTAGTACCGTGTCTTTCTTCATGTACGGTGACCAGTGCTGGACGCCTCTGGTACAAGGAAAACATGTTATTAGAGACAAATTGGGCACATTATCACACTGAGACATTGAGGAGGATGAAGGACTATATTGTATATTGGGTTACATTTGGTAAATGTCTGGATAAGTTCATTTCTTGCTGCTGTTGTATGCTGTTCTGATGGGTCTGGCTTCTTGCAAGTGAGGGCTAGGTTGTTGAGCATACAGCTGGCCATGAAGATGTCACAGATTTTAGCATAGGGTAAGAGCAGTTCCCCACCTGAATGATCCATTCACCAGAATCATGACATCCAGATGCCAAAAGTCCATTCTGTCACAGCTCTGATTTTTCTCTGTGCCTTTTTGTACTCCTCCTCAGGTATCCCCTGGAGGTTGACAATGATAGGTAACAACCAGGTCTGTAGAGACAGCCTCTGCCACCTACAGGGAAAGGAGCAAAGTTGACGTTAGTGAAGTTTGCTACTGATGTGTGTATTGGTATATCAGAGAATTCATGGTCCTAAGGCTTGCAGAACAGATAATGACACATTATGAGAGTCAACTGTAGTTAGTGATTGTAAGGGTGTTGGAGGGTGCTTGGCTTAACCTACTAGCCATCCCCCAGTGCTCTGATGATCTAAAAACATCCAAGTAGTCAAGATTGGGATAGGATGTAGGCATTGCGACTAGATCCTGGTAGAGTGCACATATATCAGTTATGATATTTAAGGCACTGCAGACCACCTGCATGTTTAGCGAATGGTAGGTCTTTCAGTTCCTAGATTGCTTCCCTCCCTGAGGGTTGTCTTATGGCTTTCTGAGTGAAGTCTGTGGCTCAAAGTAGATGATGACACGGGGACAAATTTTTCCCCGTCCCTGCAGGAACTCAATTTTCCCGTCCCACCCCTGCAAGTTTTGTTGCTGTCTCTGTCCTTATCCCATTCCTGTAAGCTGTGCCTTAACCGCACAGGTCTCTAACACTTATGATTTTAAAGTGTTTGAGGCATGTGCAGATGAGGATGGAGCTTGCAGGAATGGGGCAGGGACAGGAAAATAATTTGTCGGGACAGGAAAATGAGTTCCCATGGGGACGGGGAAAAATTTGCCTGTCATTCTCTAGCTCAGAGCACCAAGGTGAAGTGTGCTAGTTGATAGAAATCTGTCTTGGTTTGGTGTTACTCTGCCTCTTGCTCAGGGATCTGAATATATTATTTGTCTCTCCAAAGAAAGGCCTGTAGAAACTGAGCAGTGCAGTGTGAGGCAGATGACTGACTTATGCCAGCTGTGGCCCTGAGGGATGTTTGGAAAACTCTTGTGGCAAAGAAGGCTAGGGTTGTGGCTCTTGGTCTTCCTCCAGCTAGTTGCAGAGGTGTACTGAATGACCCAGTGACAGAATTTGTCACCGTCCCTGTCCCCGCAGATAACTGCAGGAAACCATCCCGTGTCCTTCTTTAGTCCTTCTACACCAGGGGTCTCAAAGTTCCTTCTTGAGGGCCGCAATCCAGTCGGGTTTTCAGGATTTCCCCAATGAATATGCATGAGATCTATGTGCATGCACTGCTTTCAATGCATATTCATTGGGGAAATCCTGAAAACCCGACGGGATTGCGGCCCTCAAGGAGGGACTTTGAGACCCCTGTTCTACACCAACATTCTTCAATGGAAGGCTTGAGGGACAGTGGTTGTGCCTATTCGTACTCTGTTTCTTCCCTCTCTTCGTAAAGAATGACACGGGGATGGTTTCTAGCAGTTATCCACGGGGACAGGGATGGTGACAAAATCTGTCACCGTGTCATTCTGTATGTAGCAATTTCATATCTGCACAGACATAGTTCCGCTGTCATGACTATGAATTGTGTTCTAGGTCTCTACCCAGGGGCTCTCCTTCTCCTCTGTTACCCGTCTCTCCAGTGAACCAGTACTCACAGGATCAACAGTTTGCTTCCACTCATGCTTGTAACTACCACTTACATTCATTTCCTACCACCAAATCTAGTACAGGACTCCTACACACAGACTTGTGCAACAAAGTTGGTTAAAATAAACACTGCTAGATAAATAAAAACAGAGAATGGTAGATGACCACAAGAAAATGCATGCACTCACACACATATGTACACACTCACCAGGTATTTGGTAGAATGGGACAAAAAGGAGATGACTGGTTGATAACGGACTGTAGGAAGTTAGGTGAGATCAGAGAAATGAGTTAGATGAAGAGGAAGACCTTACCACGCATTGAGACTCCAACCAAAAGCACAAAGCACCAAAAACACTAGAAACAAGACATCTTCTCTTTCATTTAGGCAGGAAGTTATCAGCATGGGCTACTGTTAAGATGAGCTATTTTACTGTTAACCTCTTCCCATAAAATAGGATCTATGCTAAAAAAGCGTGAGTTAGTGATAAAATAACCCATCTCGACGATAGCCCGTGTTGATAACTCACTCCTCCCCTTTAGTCATACTTTGTAGGAGGAGTACATTGGGGCACATCTTTTATACTTCATCCACACGTCCAACATTTATAGAGTACATTCTGTATGCTTGGGTGCTGTTACTGCCCAACATATGCATACTTCCTATCCCAAATGCCTGTTTTTGGGGTGCATATATTTATGTAACATGCATTATGTGCGCATGCCTGTTTTCCTGGTTTAGAATACTGCTGAGCTCGATGCCGGCATTTGAGTAGTCTGATGCGGATTTTGCACGCGTGAATGGCGCCTTTTATTGAACTGACACCATAGTTTTCTGTGAATTTGTAATGTATTTTTCTGTGTGGAACAGAGTACACAGAAAAAGCTATCTACAAATTGGTGTCATTATTCAGATTCCCAGACTGCCTTGTGGTCCAAGTGTCAAAGAAAAAAAAGGCAGGAGGGTTTCTGCTCCCTCTTTACAGCAGCAGTGAAACTAAACAAATCTTGTGCTTGAAGGTTACTGTTTGTAATTGTTGGAAGCACTCTATGCACACTCTTCCCTTGCTTCATTGAGTCCCTGAATCACTTCTGGATGTGGTTGCTATTTTGACATGGAGTTCAGGGCAGCAGGGAAATTTCAAATTAGGTTGGGAAGCTTGATCTATCTCTGCTTAGCAGAGTTAAACCAGTCTTACATGTAAGTTCTGGGCAAAACATTTTAACAAATGAGAAATCCCCTGGGCTTAGTAAAATGAGGGTTTGTTTTTGCTTTTTAATAAAATCATGATATCAAGATCTTGCTTTTTAGAGAAATATCTGCTGCTATAATCCTAACACAGGATATCTGTTTATGTAAATCATTGTATGCAACAGATAAACCTACAATGCAGTGTTTATTGCGATGACCTCAAAATGTTTAGGAGTTTTTGCCTTTTGCCTCTTCTGTGTGGATTTTTTTGAGGTGGGGGAAGGCAAGCTTTGACCCCAGTGAGAAGGACCCCTGCTGACATGGCCAGTTTGACCCATTGAATAGCCTGAATAAGATAAATGCTGCTTTATTCCTTCTTGAAAGGAACAAGATAGCACAGCCTAAATGCCTGGGTGTGCTTAAATGGGCAACTCTGGGATGTTTGATTTGAGTGTGTTTGAAATCTGAGCTCCCTGACAGCCTGAGAGCTGCCACAGGTCACCTGCCTTACTCCATGGGGATAGACCTAAGCCTCACAAGAAACCGGCCATGGACGAATTGTAGTACAAATTCCTTTCTTTGTTGGTTGGCCCCTTTCACTAGACCATGGCCTATAAAATTTTGTAAAAACAATTCTTAAATATTATTTGAAAGGGCAGCTGGATCTGCTGAAAAGCTTGACAGTTTGACATATAGTGCATGCTTTTGGAAATTGAAATAGGGAGCCAAGACTGTCCGCATGCTTGTTATAGGTTCTGCCTTTTTAAATTGTGTTTAGTTGCAGTGCTCCTAACAATCTGACAGGCATCGAGTTTGCTTCATTGATCTTAAATCCTTTTAGACTAATTTGCCAGAGAGCAAACTACAGCTACCACTTTTGGATTCAGTGTTAAAGTAACAAAATATCTGGAATAGACAGTCAAAATGATATTTCAAAGAATCATATCAAAATGGATTACTTTAAATTCCTCTGCTAATGTCATGCAATGCCTAGAAAGCAAAAGCAACTGAAAGGATCAGAGTGGACCAGTCCTGTCTAGAGACCTAGAGGTAGTGTGAAACAGAATCTGCATTAGAATGTTGCATGTGCAGTGAGAGTGCCAGCAGTGAATGCATGCTGTGCCCTCAAATAGCCAAGGGCCATTTTTAAGAACCTCTAGCCTCTCAGTCACTGGCCTACTAGTTAATTACTACACAGGCTTCATGACACATGGGTAGATAATATGACATTTTCAGTTTCTGTCACTAGCAAATGCTATAACTTTGCTTGCACTAGTTGCTATGAAGCTGTCAGAAACCATTAGCGGTTGGCCAAAGTTACCCTATGGCATTTCTTCGTGGCATCAGCAAAATGAGCATAAATCACCAAGTGGAGCCTACTGCTGTACTAATGAGGCTGTAAGCTCATTTATGGACTAGCATTATTTTTTTTTTCCAGCTTTTCAGTTTGCCTTCATTTTGTGGCTGGGGGGGGGGGGGGGAGTCAGCTGCAGAGGTGAAGTCACTGCTGACACTTTACAAATACGGTTTGTGCTTCTGTGATGGTGTTGACTAGTAGTTGTAGGCTTAGACATTGAAACGGAGGGAAGAAATCATTCAGATACTTTGAAGAAATTATCCAGAGCACAGGAGTTCCTAAAAAAGGCCACAAACCAAGCTGGTTTGGGGGCTCTTTGTCATGAATATTTATCAGATGTATTTGCATCTAAGAACTAGGCTAATATGCATAGCTTGATTACCCTAAATGGTAGACTGTTTTGTGACCCTTGAGGACCAGAGATGTGAACCTTTTTTTGTTAATATTATTCATAGAGGCACTGATAAGTTGTTGGGTTTGTTGTTTTTTTTCTCTCTCACTGTAGCTTAGTCTTTTAAGGGTCAATTTTCAAATGGAAGGAAAAGGTTAAACAATTTGTTATAAACCCTATGAAGTGCAAACAAAATATTTTCCTTCAGAATAGTCTGCTTTATTATCCTCTTTCTCTGTTTCCCCAACTCGTGTTGGACAGGACCAAGGTTTATTGTTTTAGGCTTTTCTGAACATGCACCAGTATTTACACTGGATTGAAAGCATTTGCTTCCAATGAAAATCTTGTCTAAGATTACAGCCCAGCAGTGTAATTTCCCTCCCAGATGGGAGTAAAGTAGCTGTATTTGCCTAAAAACAGTAGGAAGAACAAACTGTGCATTAAGCCAAGGCTGTTTTTGGCTTGAGCTAATGATGTAACAGAAACCTTTTATTTGGGATAGGTCACTGCCAGGGATTGAAGGAGGTGATCTGGCTCTTGCTTGAAAGGTTCCTCCATTGTATCTACATAAGTCTTCACTTAAAAAATGCTGCTCCTAATGCTTCTGCTTTCATAGAGCAGAAATAAACAGGAAAGGTTCTGGTGAGTGTTATACATGGAATGCAGAAAGCCTTTCCTCTCCTAATGGAGTATATAATTCAGGTGCCCTAAAGGCATGCTTTCAGGAATTCTTTTGCCTGAGGTAATGGGAAGCTAAGACTGTTTTAAGGCCTTGATTATCTATTGATGCACAAAGCTGGAAAAAAAAACCCTCATCTCTGTTGGATTATAGTAGATAGTTCCATAAATTATCAATGAATTCTCTCCCAGACAGGGACTGAGTATATTGCCTGCTAAATTAATCTAAAGGGGTTTGAAAACTGAGAAAAGTATTTCTAAAATAGAGGGATAAAACAATAGCATTAAGATGGCAAGAGGGAGTGTCATCAAGTTGGAAGCTTTTCATTTTTAATCAATAAATATGATTTTCCCCTTTCCCTTGCTTATTTCATGAATATAAAAAGTAGATTAGCCCCCTTTAAGTTTTAAATGCTTTTGAGCTGTTAACCTTTGCTTGGTTTTCTTTTATGAATTATTATTTTACACAGTGATTTGCTTTGCAGTATAAAAAGCCTTCTTTTGTATTAAGTTTTTAAAGGCTTGTACCACTTAAAGGTCCTGGACTGCCCAAAACTATGCTTATAAAAATATAATATTCATGTCTAGTCTTTTATTAGCTCCATAAAATATCAAGTCATATGGGTAACTGCTGCCTCTGTAAAAATGCTAACATCTCAATATGTTAGATATTTTAGTTTCAATAAGAGAACCAGGGGATAATTTTAGAAGCCTTATTCACAATTTCCACATAGAAATTTCAACATTTACAGTTGAAAATAGGGTTTTTAGAACGGGCTCAGTTTACATATGGATGTCCATAATATGTAGAAATTGTAAGTGTGTGTTCAGGACATAGTTTGGGTGTGGCCTGGGTAGCTCATTTATCTATAATGGGAATTTCATGTATGACCTAATATTTCCATGCTTGGATTTGCAGCTGCTCCTTGGTGTGTGTAAGTTTTTCAAAATGCTATTTTCAGCTAGCCTTTTCCAGGAAAGATTCATGAAGGTATCCTTTTTAATTCCCTGTTTATTTTCTTTTCCAATCTGAAAACAAAGATCGTAGCCTCTAGTCAATTAAGAGAAAGGGATTGGGATTTATATATCGCCTTTTTATAGTTTTACATCCACACTCAAAGCGGTTTACATATAGGTACTTCAAGCATTTTCCCTATCTGTCCAGCATTATATAGATAGATTTTCAAAATGGCTCACGTGCACATGTAAATATTGATATGTGTACAAGTCTGTTGTGAAATGCCAACTTTTATATGTTCTTTCATTGAGTTTTCCATGTGTAATTCTGTAGAATAGCTGCTTCCACTCCACATGTCGACAGATACACATGCGTTCCTGCAGGTATTGTAGAAAAGACTCTAGCAGATCCTTTTCTAAAATACTACTGGAATAGAACATGACCTGATCTGACCTGACCTGGACCTCTCGATTCCACCAAAGTAAAATCTCTGTGTTTTAGGAAAATTATGCTCTTTGTTCAGCCTACCTCAGAAGACATTCTTCATTGTTCTTGCCCAGAACACTTGCAAAGTTCCATCCTTGCTTTGTGCCATTACAGTACTGTTCTGGGAAGCCACAGTACACTACCCTGTCGGAATGTATGAAAGGAAATATATACAGATATTTCATGGGGGGTTTTCATGTTGAAAGAAAAACCCCTTAATCAAATGTGGGTAGCTGTGTCAACCACAAAACCTAAAAAGAATTGCTAGGTAATGTTTATCTTACATAATGACAGTGGGTTTTGTTATGCTGCTGTCTCGTCAACGTAAGATGCTTAGTTATTACCCTTACCTATTTGAACATAAAGGGATTAGTACCAAGTGGTGTACCTCTTATAGCTGACATGTATAATGAATATGATAAACAGAGAGATCGTGGTCTCTGAAGAAGAATGTTTATGCTTTGGCAGTTTCTCATGCATCCTGTGGTCTCATAACATTGCCAGTATATTGCAAGTCAAAAACGGCATTGGACATCATTTACATACAGTATTATGTGCATGTATGCAGTGTCAAAGTTCCTAATAAATAGGGAGAATCTCACCCTGTTACTGGAAGTGGTAATTCTGTATAGCCTGTGTCCATAAGACATTGCAGACCCATCACAAATCAATATTTTGGAGGAGACTCCACCCTACTAACTAGAGAGAAGCAGTTGGCTTCAGGGTTGTCCCCAGGTATGAGTCTGATAGCTAGTTCAAGGATTTGAGGGCATCAGAAGTAACACAGGTTCCATTTTGCCCAGCAAATGCTCTGTTTGGCTGACCCAGTGCCTAGAGTAACTGGAGGGTTAAATCTGCCATTGCATGTGTAAGAATTTTTGGCATAACTTATAGGTATTTTTTTTTTTTTTTTTTTAATTCTTTGATCTGCCTCCGATGACAAAGATCATAGGGCTGGGCAAGCAGAGAGACCTTGCAAAAGTTTCCTGTTTGTTCCATACTGCCAAAAGAATTATTTGCCTTACCTCTGTGGCTATAGTTTTTCCAGATTTAACAGAAGGTAGTATGTTAACCTTCTAAAATGTATTACAGTTAAATAATGGTACCAAAAGATAGGCATTAATTAAAAAAATATAAAGATAGCACCCAGTCAAAATTTGATTCAATATATTTACAGGTGACGGCTTGGACAACAGTGTAGCTTCCCCCAGCACAGGTGATGATGACGATCCAGATAAGGACAAAAAGCGACATAAAAAGCGCGGCATCTTTCCCAAAGTAGCCACAAATATCATGAGGGCGTGGCTGTTCCAGCATCTAACCGTAAGTGAATTTTAGATTGTATATCTGTGAAATTAACCATTGACAGTTTCATGGTGGTGGTCGAAAACAACATTCTAAGTCCTGAGTTTTTTTACCCTGTTTAAAAGTGAGCATTGAGATGGCAACATTTATTTCTAGAAGAGGTGGGAAAAAGTCCAATTTTAGCAAAAACAGTTTATACTAGTAAGGGAGGGGCTAGAACTTTTTTGATGGATGTAAGCTGATCCCCCATATCTTCTGGATGTTCTTGGTGGTACTCTTGCTTGCTTATCGTGATTTCATTATTTGGGTGCAATTGTAGTATGATGAAAATATGAAGTCTTTTCCTATTCTGGCAAAATGAGTCAGAAAGGCATATTTTTTATATAGAGAAATGATTTTGAGAAAGTTTAAGGGATTGACCTGCTTCAGAGCAAATATTTAATTTTAGCTGCTTATTGTAGATGGTAATACATTTTTTTTAAATTCAGTTGCCGCAGTCCTTGTTGGCCACAGAGGGAAAGTTGTCACTGTACTTAAAACTGTGAAGGGAAACAACAATATGTAATCAGTTCTTCCTGTGCTTTCCCCAGTGACTTGTTGGAGAGTGTAATAGTTCATTGTCCGAGTGACTATTGTTGTTTCAGCCACAGTACAGGAGGTCTCAATGAGATGAGGAACTGAGATTATTAAACATTTTATAGGTGTGTGGGATTCTGACTCCATTGGTAGGATATCTACTGACATTTTTGTGCTATGTATGCCTGTTTGTTTATCAGTGTGGAAGATTACAGTATAAAATAGTTATGTAATAATTTTGTTAATGGTAATTTTTGTAATTGAATAATGCTGACTTAATAAGGAATTTTGAAAGCAATCCCTGCAGCTATATTATCCTGTTTTGAAAATGCTGTACTTCTGGTTAGTGAGAAGTCTGTTTTAAAATGTTTTGCTTACTCTTAGTTCATTTGGGGCGGGTTTGGCTTCCTGGAGATAAACAGACTCTGAGCTTTCCCAATATATCTAAGGTTGTAAATGGGGATATTCAGCCCACTATGTAGTGTACATTAAAACACTAAAAAAAAAAAAGTTATTTGGAGCACTCAAGAGGCACAGCTCACATATATACTCCATTATCAGGCTTCAATCCACCTCTTCTCTTGCCCACAAAATGGTATTCTAGTCACCTGGATTCATAGCTTTCTTTTGCCTCACTGAGGCCTCTATCCCAAACATAGAAACATAGTAAATGACGACAGATAAAGACCTGAATGGTTCATCCAGTCTGCCCATAAGTTATACCCATTAAAAAATACATGATTAAATTAACTTGTCTCTTCTTTGATATTTCTGGGCCATAGACTGTAAAGTCTGGTATTGTCCTAGGTTCCAAATGCTGAAGTTGCCGTCCAAGCTCACTCCAGCCTATCCAACCATCCTGTTGTTTACATAATATCTACCGTAAAGTCTGGCCAGTAGCAACCTCATGTTCCAAATTAGTGGAGTTCCCATTGATGCCCTCTCCAGCCCATCCTACTCCGAATCACCATATATTGAGGACAGACCATGCAGCTCAGAGCATGAGTAAATCAAGCCAATCTCCTATTTGTCCATATGGATCTCATTATTTCCTATAGAATGAAAAATAAAATGTTTAATTTTCTTTAACTTCTAGGAACTAACCCATGACACACTATTTTGTTTTACTCTTTAAAATTCTTCTGGAATGGAGTTGGAAAAAAAAATGATTCCAGAAAATGCAGCAGTTTTTAGCTTCTTTGAAAGAAACGGTACCTAGATGGTCACAGTGGATCACGACACTTGCCTGTTAGAATACAGTATTGGCAGTTCCCGCTGTTCATACTTGTTTCTTCTGATCTTCATATTCCCCCTCTCCTCCTATTCAATTTATACATCTTTCTCATAATCGCTAATAGATATATAGTGCCATGATCTATCCTGTATACCCATGCTCACACCCATAGATAATGCTCGTATTTTGGGTGCCATATTTAGAATCCAGTGGATAAAGAACAAGTATTCTGTGGTTGATAACATTTTTTTATTTCAACAAATGTTGGACTTGCATACCTGCAGTTTCTAAAGCCCCTAATTTAATCTATTGCAAAAAAAAAAAAATCTGACTTAATTCATTTTATTTTGCTTATATGAGTGCAGGAATTTTCCCCATTGATTTCTATGGTGCCAGGGCAGGTTAGTATTTTGTAGTACATAAAAGAAACAGTGTAGAGATAGAAAGGTAATGTATTTTTGTTTTCCTGTCCTTAGAATCAACATCATGGACCGAACATGATCGGTGTGTTCAGTCTTCCTTTTTCTATAAAGCATTGATAGCACCAGAGCTACTTTGCATGTCTGAGAAAACCCATGCATAATACAGTGAAGCAGCTAATGCACTCTGGAACTGAAATGCCTCATTAAAAATCCATTTTGAACCTATTTGACCACCCATGCATCCCGTCCTCTAGCTTTAAAGGTACAGATATTTGTATTTGCTAGCCTCTCCTGGTAACTTTTTTCCCAGGTTACTTTCTGGACACATAATTGTTGAAAGATCCCATAGATTAAGATGTTTAAAAGGCATAATATTTATTTTAGAAACTAATTAGTTCTTTATAAAATAATTTTTCTTTGAGATGGGTGACAGAGCAGTGTTTCTCAACATGCGGTACACGTACCCTTGGGGGTACATGGGTCACCTATTGGGGGATATGTGGCCTGGATGCCGCCGGGGATCCCTCCCTGTCTGTCTGCCCGCACGCTGCACCAACCCCTACTCCCAAAGCTGACCCTCACCAGAGCGAACATGCTCCATCAGCAGCATCTTCACGCAGGGACGGGCAGGGCACATGCATCGACTCACACACTGCATGTGGCCGGCACACAAGCCTTCCCCCTGGCATCAATTCTGATGTCGAAGAGAAGGTTCTGGACCAGCCAAGCAGCAATTGGCTAGTCCGGAACCTTCTCTCCAACGTCAGAATTGACTTCAGGAGGAAGGCTTGTAGGCCAGCAGCATGTAAGTCACTGCACGCTCCCTGGCCTGTCCCTGTGTGGAGTTGCTGCTGGATGTTGCTGATGAAGTATGTCGGCTCAGCGAGGTGGAAGGGTCAGCTTTGGGGGTGGTGAAGCGGGCGAACAGACAGGAATGGATCCCCAGCGGCGGCAGTTTCAGCAGGGGGCAGTCAGGGATGCCCAGCAGCACCTGCAACTTCCATGGATGGGTCAGCTTCGGGGGGAAGGGGGCATGGATTTGACACAAAAGGAAGGGGCATGGACATGGGGGCACTAACTTGGGACATAGGAGGGAGGGAATAGAAAGGGAGAACTGATGGGCTTGAGTATGTGAGTGAGAGATGGTGCACATGGGGAAAGGAAAATTGGGCATAGAGAGAGAGGAGTGAGGTAGAGATGCATGGGGAATAGAAGGATGAGAGGGAGAAATGTTGGATATGGTGGTAGAGAGGGCAGATTGAAGGGTTTGCAAGGGGGAGGAATGTTGGACTTAGTGATGGAGGGAGAAATGTGGCATTGTGCTGGGGAGGGATGAAAGAAGGATAAATGGGCATGGGGCTGGTAGGCAGTGGTGAAAATGTTGCACATGATGCAGGGGATAAGAGAGGGAGAAATGTTAGATGTGGCAGTAGAGGGGTTGGGAAACATGCCTGGATCTCTCGACAGATGGACAGTGAGAGAGGGAGACATATTGCTAATAGGGTGGAGGAGAGAGGAAGAAAAGTTGGACTCATGGAGTGACAGAGAGAGAGATGTTGATGGGGGAAGGGAATGGGTTCCGGAGGAGAGGAAGCGTGCAGGAGGCAGAAAGAAAGAAATATTGGAAATGCAACCAGATACTCATGAAATCACCAGACAACAATGGTAGGAAAAATAATTTGTCAGTTTTGTGAATTTATATCTACTGTCTATATTTTGCTCTATTTTTCTATAGTTGTTACTGATTGCATATTTTAAAGTCATCTGCCTTGATCTCTTTGAAAAAAACCCTGAATATAAATGATAATTAACATTTTCTGTGCGCACAGTATGCTTTGTGTTTTTTTTAATTTTGTGGTTACCATAACACTGGAATTTGCACCACGCTCAGATTGCTCACAATAAATACACCAACTCATATATAACGACAAAAAATGGGCCATAGCTTTATTTTCATTAAGAACAAACCTTAATAAAATCAACTTATCAACATTTTCAAAAAACAGTGTAGCTTATTCTCAAAATTCTGGAGCTACTCGGTGTCGAACTAGCTCCTCTTCCAAAATTCTCCCCCATTCCCCAATTCCTTTACAGCAAGGCTCGCGGTGCCGCAGAGTCCAGCCGCCACCCATGGCGGTATCGCACATGAGCAGTTACAAAAATTAGTCATCAAATCTGTTGCATAGCCACACTGATCCAAAATTGTTTCCCCAACATAGCATTTTTCCGCCAATAAAACTGCGACAAACCCAACCCCACACCCAAAAAACAAAACCTGCCAAAGAGAGGACCCCAAAAAGAGGGACGGGAAGGGTGGGACAATTTTCCCCACCAACCCTAACCTTCCCACACTCCCTTCATACCCTTAATGCTCCACTGCCCGCCAAATTCTCTTCACAAAATTCCTCCAATCCCAGAGCCCCTTCCCCAGCCAATCCTCACTCTCCCTCCTACCTATCTCTAACCTCTTACTTCAACACCCCTCCCCTTACCTAACTTGCCTAACAACCCACTATCATTCTTTGACTTTCCTGCTAATATTAATTAACCCTTACCCCCCAATCCAATCTTCGCTGGCTCATCCAGCGTTATAAGCCCGCAGATTAATCTGCAAGCCATTTTATTTATTAATAAGATTATATTGTGTGTACATGAAAAATGGATGGAAGAAATTGGTTGGGGGTACTCGGTTAGTATTTGTTAGGCCTAGGGGGTTCTTGGCTTGAAGAAGTTGAGAAACACTGACATAGAGAATGAGGCAGTCTTATAACATCATATGGGTCACTTGTCCCACAGATTATTCTGTGAGAAGTCTCAGGGACCAAACAGCTGTAGTTTAAGCCTTCAACAATCCCAGAATGTTTTATAAGGCTTTTACTAGATCTGGGTTCATTTTTGCCTTTTTTCTTTTTTTTCCCACTGGTTCTGGTGAAACTTTCCTATTGTTTGCTTGACCATACAAGCTTTTTACCCGGTGCTAATTTTTATTTATTTTTATTTTTATATACTGCCTGCATTTCAGGTTAAGTAGTGAGTAGGATACCTTTTATAACATCAATTATAAGGTGTTAATTAACAATTATTGATACTGATTAAGCCAATTAATCAATTAAGTTGTACACACACATTGGCTGTGTGTAGTAATGTGCACGCACAACCTTAGGACCATATACAGAATTTGGAGGTATGTTTATTTATGATAGGATATACTTTTCTCTTAAACTAAGTACTGCCATGTTCTATAAATAGTTGTTGCTGTTTTCCATTGAAGCCACACTGAATTTTTCCCATAGCCCTTGTAAAGAATTTTACATAGGCACTCTAATTGTCATAGTAGTATGAGTATAGTCATGATAACCATATCCATACTGAGACAGACCAAAAATCCATCACGTCAACTATCCTGTTTCCAGCAGTGACCAATTCAGGTCAGCAGAATCTGGCAGGATCCCACAAAAGTTAAATTGATTCCATGCTTCTTGTCCCAGGAATAAGCAATTGATTTTCCTCAAGTTCACCTTAATAATGGTCTATGGACTTATCTTCCAGGAACTTGCCCAAAACTTTTTAAACTCTTGCATGCCAAGTGCTTTTACCACATTCTCTAGCTATGAATTCCAGAGCTTAATTATACAGGTCTCCCTCCATATTCGTGGGTTTGGCACGTGTTACTTGGGTTATTGTGAGCAAGTGTTCCATCAATAGTGCTTTTCTTAAAGAAGTCAGGCCTACCAGTCTGTCGGCAGTGGACTAAAACTAGGCGTGGATTTGGCTGTTCTTTATGACATGGAGCTATTTGGAGCACTATATATGGGAGATTCTGAACACCGAACAGCTTAACTGTGTTACTCTTCAAAATGTGACACCTCAAAAATGGTTATTCAGTCCTTTGACCTAGTGTATCTGTAGGAATTTATGGAATAAAAACATTTTGCATTTTTGTTAATAAACAGAGAAACACTGGTTATAACTCAGTTTTAAAGCTGTGACCACACCAATAGATTGAGGATATTTTTGCACTGTTTGCTTTGGTTGCTGTAGTTGCAGATTTAGTTAGCAATATCACTCCAACTTCAGTGTTTACTTTTTATTGGCAGGCTACATCAGGAATGTGTATTTATTTAAAACTTTTTTTTCTTATTGAAGAGGGAGATCCTTTCAGGGCAACTTCTTATATAGAAGTCAAAGCTCTCAATGTGCCAATTATGGGCGAGTCACAGTTTTAGAGAGACTGGGAAGAAATTAACTGCTGTGAAATCCTTTTCTGTATAAAGTAGAAGGGTAGATGAGAATATAGTGGTTTGTGTAGTCTGTGTGAATTAAAATTCCTGGTGTTTGCCTTATCTAGTGGAGCCTTCTGTATGCTATATCCTGTACAAAACATATTTTAATATGCTCATGTTTAGATTAGTCTATTATCTTTAGGCAGTTGAGGACCCCAGAAAGTAATATAAATGTTATTGTAAATGGAGACAACTTGATGAATACCTATCGCACCCAATCTGAACTTTGCAACCAATTAATATTGTATTTACTATTTTTATTGTTCATGTATGTTTATTTCCTAAGTTTTATATGTTCTTAACAATTACACCTTTTTAACTACCATCAGTTCTTGATGGCATTATGTTTCTCTTTAGAAAGTTGATTATGGGGTAGAGAATGACAGGGGGGGGGAATTTGTCCCCATTCCCGCAAGCTCGGTCCTCGTCCCCACCCTGTCTCCATGAGCTTGGTCCCCATCCCCGCAAACCATCTGATCCCATTCACATAAGCCTCAAATAGTTATGATTTTATACTGAACTTATTTTATTAAGTATAAAAAGAAACAATATTCTATCGTTTTATAAATCACAAATAGTACAGAGCAAGGATCAACAAAACCCTGTCTCCCCTCTCTTCCCCATCACAAATATTCCCTCCACTATCGAGAAAACTTAAGTCAAATTACTACAGAATGCTACATAGAAAAATCAAACTAACAGAATACTTCAGTTACACATGGCAGGAATAGTGTTAGGGGAGTGCAACTAGGGCAACTACCCCCTGTTCAGAGAGAGCTCTAAGCCAGCTGGAAGCTAAAGAAGCATAGCCTGAGCTTTGCAGTCCCCAGTTATATCTAACACCAGCTCTAGCAGGAAACATATTTCAAATCTGATATATTCTAATCACAAAATAGAAAATAAAATTATTTTTTTCTACCTTTTATTGTCTCGCCATTTTATTGTTGTTGGTCTCAGGCGCTGGTCTCTTTTTTCTTTTGTCTTCTCTTAACTCACCAGGGTCTCCTGACCATTTGACATTTCTTCTTTCTCCATGCTCACCATCCATCTTCTATCTCTGTGTATATATTGTTCCCATGTTCAGCGTCTTCCCTTCTCTATGTCTCCTATATGTCCCTTTCTAGTATTTCCCTTGTGCCCATCTCCCTACCTTCATAATCTCTCCATTCTATGATGCCCTCCCCCTGTGTACAGTATCACTCCTCTATATCCCTCCTGTCCAGCATCTTCTTTCTGTGTTCTTATTCTCCCCCATGTTTAGCCATCTTCTCTCTTTCTCCATATACCCTCCCATGTCTAGCATTACCCCTCTGTGTTCATATACCATCCCCATGCAACATTCCTCTTTTTGTCCCTGTTCCTATGCTCCCATTCATGCCTATCTTCCCTCTTTTTGTATATCTCCCTGTGTCTAGCTTCTCCCCTCTATTACTCCCTTACACCAATGCATATCTCACACTTTCTCTTTCCTCCCTTCCTCCTCTAGGTTCAATATTTCACTCACTCTTCCTTTATCCCTTTGGTTCAGTTTTTCTCTTTACCTTTTCTTCTGCACCTTTCTCCCTTCCCTCTAGCCCCCTTCCCTTGGGTTCAACACCTCTATCCCCTCCCTTCAGCACCCAGGTGTGGGTCTGGCACCTCTCCATTCCTTCTAGCTCCACTCAACCCACCACATGGGCACAGCACCTGTTTTCCTTCTCCCCCCCCAATCCCCAGACCAGATCTAGTAACTGTCACCATTCTGCTCCAGACCAGAGCCAGTAACTTTCCCCCCAGCCCCAGACCAGATCCAGTAACTGTCACCCTTCCCTTCAGCAGCCTAAGGAAACTCCTCCCTCCTTCACGGGTACAGAAGCAGCCCCTCTCGTGAGTCCAGCAGCCCTCTTCTCTCCCTCACTATCGTGGATCCAACAGCCCTTGCACCCTTCATCCCTGACTCCCCCAGTGGTCACCGATCCCCCTCCTACAACCCAAGGATGTGCCCAGCCTGTATGATAGATTCACATGGCTCACATACATTGACACAGCAGAGCAGAGGCAAACTTTAAAGAATACTGCGGTGAATGTCATATTAAAAGTCCCAGGTACAGATGTCACTATAACTTGCTTATATTGTATAGTGAGCCCTCCAAAACCTACTGTACCTGCATAAAGACGATACCTGCAGTCATAAGGGCTATTGTTGTGGTGTACAGGTGGGTACAATAAGTTTTGGGTGGATTTTGGAGGGCTCACCATACAATATAAGGAAGTTATGGTGACATCTGTACCTAGGACTTTTAATATGACATTAACTGCTATAATCCTTAGAGTGCCTCTTCTGTACTCAGAAATGATCAGCTGTCTATGATAGTTTGCTAAGAATGCTGGCTGCTTGGATGTCAAAAAAACTTGCTTTTGTGCATTTTTCTTGTGGACATCATTAACGCACCCCTCCCTTAACTTCCTCCCCCCCTTCCCTTCCCTTTCTTTTAAGATTGTTACTCCCCACCTCCTTAAAGCTTGTATGCATCTTCTCTTAAATGCATTGTATATATTTACTGTATGTACTGTATATAATCTTTTCCCTCACTTAAATTGTAAACGTATAACTAGTTTGAATTCATGATTGCTTTGTTATTTTCCTCAATTTCAACCGCATTGTCTGTATTTCATCTAACTGTTGTGAACTGCCTAGAACTCCCTGGATATGGCGGTATACAAAAAATAAAATTATTATTATTATTATTATATTCCATAATGGCCAAAAATGATAGACATATTAAGGGCCCAAGCATCTAGATAATTTATTTTCAAACAAAAAAGTCGTCTTGCAGTTTTGAAAATGAACATTTTCTCTATTGGATTTCTGGACATCTTTCCCATAATGTCCAAACTCAGACGTCTTATGAAAATGCTCCTCCACATTTCTAGTATTATTATTGCATACTTTTCATTGAATGACTTTTTATATCGTTGTTCTTGTACATAATTAAAAAGTCAATAAAAATTATTTTTAAAAAATAGAAAAAAATATGTTATGCCAATATTCCAGTCACATTTTGTGACTCAAATATAATTAGTTTATCAAAGTGATATTGTCATAAGCACAGAATGAATGAGAAGTTTTTGATTTTAGACTTCAACATTTTTTTTGATAAACTCTTCTTTCCTTAAGAAGGGTAATTATCGCACGATATGCACCTCTTAACATGTGTTAAATGGCAAAAAAATACATTATTTTACCATAATGCTTGTTAGAATAAGTTACTCCAGGCTGCATAAAAATGAGATGCAAAAATTGTATATGTATGCAAAATGTCTTCTTATTTCACAAGTTGAATAATGTAGCTTGTGTCCAACACAGCAAGCTGTATTATTTATGAAAAAATAATCCCAACCAAAAGATAGCCTGTGAGCATTTAGCTGCTAACACACATCCTGATGCTCCCAGGTACCATCTTAAAGGGGCCATAGCTGTATAAATAGTGTCCGCCTACTACTACTACTCTTAATTATTTCTTGAGTGCTACTAGGCATACACAGTGCCGCACAGTCACGAAAAAGATAATCCCTGCTCAAATGATCTCACAATCTAATCAATCAAAGACAGATGAACAGGATGCCAGGGTAGGGGTTACAGTTAATAGGGATGGTTAAACTACTGGCTAGGGTGGTGAGGAGAGGACAGTGAAGAGTAGGGTTATAAGTTGAAAGCTATCTCAAAAAGATGGGTTTTCAGCCTACTTTTGAACAAGGTAAATGAAAAGGATGCAACATACAGACCCAAATAGTTTATTCCAGGTATACGGGGCAGCGAGATGAAAGGAACAAAGTCTGGAATTGCCAGTGGAGGAGAAAGATACAGATAAAAGCAACTTATCTGAGGAACGGAGTTCTCAGGGAAGCGTATAAGGAGAGACAAGAGAGGAGAGATACTGAGGGGCTGCAGTATGAACGCATTTTTAGGTTGGTAATAGGAGTTTGAACTGTATGCAAAGGCGGATAGAAAGCTAGTGAAGTGATTTGAGGAGAGGGCTAACATGAGCATAACAAGGTTGGCAGGAGATAAGTCATACAGCAGAGTTTTGCACAGATTGCAAGGGGAAGAGGTAGTTCAGTTGGAGAACTGTTAGAAGTACACTTCAGTAGTCTAAGCATGAGTTTACAAGGATGTGGACAAGAACAGAACCTCCCCCAAGACAGCCTTCCAAATGCTTGTCCAAGGCCCCTAACCCTTCAAGACTCCATAGACTCTACTCCCACCATCTGGATCTACCTGATGCACTTCCTTATGATCCAGTTGTACAAGATAGGAGTAATCTTCAATCAATCCTACCCCTTGTGTCTTCAGATTCAAAATTATGAAGGTGACCCTTACTATTAGTCTTATGGTCCTACTGCAAGAGGTCAGGTTGCCATAGGAGGGGAGTAGGGCCACTATTTAAATAGCTCCAAACCCTTTAAGTAATGATCTCAATTGGGCCATGTGTTAGCAGCCTGGTGCTTTCAGGGAGCAGAATAATATACTGATCTTTTATGAGATTGATCACAATTTGCATTATTCAGTTGCTGTGGAAGTCATCAACATAAAGATCTGAGTTACTGCAGGTTAGGGACTCCAATGGTAAATTAAGTTATGGTAAAATTCCATATCTTACCTCAGTTTAGCAACTTCCTTCCTAAGGGGCCTTTCCAGATCAGTTTGTAACTTAAAGCATGAAACTCCTTTAAAAGATAATAATAATAATAACAATAACAGCTTATATACCGCAATACCGTGAAGTTCTATGCGGTTTACAAAAGATTAAGTAAATATACAATTTGACTGACTTCAAGAGGGATAGAAGAAAGAGAATTAATAGGACAGGAAATTCATTGTTGAGGAAAAAGTGATCAATAGGACAAGTTAATCGCTATTGAGGGGAGAGAGATGAGTGGATCAGTTGTCTAGATGCTTTAGGAACAGGTGTGTTTTTATTTTTATTTTTTTTTTAATTTTCACAGGTGTGTTTTTAGACGTTTCCTAAATTCCTCATAAGTAGTGGGCAAAAGTACCGTAATTGTTCTAGGTCTTTACCCCAAGATGCTGCTTGGTGTGAGAGAAGGTGTTCATGGTGTTTTTTCAGTTTGCAACCTCTCACTGGGGGGGGCAACGAAGTTGGAATGAGATCTTCTCTTGTGTCTGTTGGCTGAGAAGGAGAAAAGGTCAGTAATGTATTTAGGGGCAAGTCCGTATAATGCTTTAAAGCAAAAACAGGCAAATTTGAACTTTACGCTTGCCTCCATCGGCAGCCAATGCAGCTGCCAGTAGTAAGGTGTCACGTGGTCAAATTTCTTTAGTCCAAAGTTCAGTCTAACTGCTGCATTTTGCATCAGTTGCAGGCGCCGCATATTCTTTTGGGAAATTGCTAAATAGGTGATGTTACAGTAGTCAAGTAGACTCAGTACGAGGGATTGGACTAGGGTTCTGAAAACCGATGTATCGAAATAAGCTTTAATGGATCTGAGTTTCCAGAGAGTAAAGAATCCCTTTCTGATTAAGGAGTCTACCTGGTCTAGCATGGTTAGGCATTGATCCAGAGTTACACCTAGGTATCTTTATGGTAGGCTGGATAGGGTAACTAAGGTTATTGATACATAGTGGCAATTTGGTGTCAAGCGGAGAAAGTCATTTTTTCTGAATTGAGTTTGAGCCTAAAGTTTGTCATCCATTGCTCCATCACGTTTATGGCTTCTGAAGCTTTGGGAATAGTTTCAGAGACAGAATTAGTGAATGGGATGATAATCGTAAAGTCATCTGCATAACTAAATAGTTTTACCCCCAGCTGGGTTAGCTGCATGCCCAGTGAGGACATGTAGACGTTGAAGAGCAATGGGGATAGTGGAGACCCTTGTGGCACACCGGATGGATTGCTCCAGGTGTCGGAAAGCTCATAATTAAAACGTACCTGATAGGTGCGATATAAGGAAGCAACGGAACCAGTTCAGCACCTTATCCCTGATACCAATGGCGTCTAGGCATTGCAGCAGTTTCACGTGGTCTACTAGATCAAAGGCAGAACTCATATTGAATTGCATAACCAGAGCATTAAGGCCCCTACTAAACAGTAGGTGCAAATTGTCTAAGATAGCTGCAATTACTGTCTCAGTACTGAATAGCAGTTTAAAACCGGATTGAGTTTCATGTAGGAGAGAGAATTGATCAAGGTAACCCATCAGTTGGGTGTGTACCAATCCCTCCATAATTTTTACAATAAACGGAATGGATGCTACCGGTCTGTAGTTGGATATTAGGGCTGAGGATACTTTACGATTTTTTAGAATTGGGGTTATTATAATGTGACCATTGTTAGAGAGGAACTTCCCATTTTTTAGGTTGTGAGCCAAGTATTGCATCAGCGATAGTTTAAATTCTAAAGGTGCCGCTTTCATGATTTCTGGGGGGCAAGAGTCCAAAACGCAATAGGATCTAGAGTATTTGTTATATAGTCTGATGTAATCATTCCACTCTAAATCTTGAAAGGAGCTCCAGATCATGTTGTCACGGATACCAGATTGAATAATTTCCTCACTGAAAAAAGCACTTGTATTACTTGGATAGTTTTAAAGTTAGTTTATATGAGAAAAAAAGCCACTCGATATTTAAAGTGATTTAACCAGGCAGTGTCACTGAATATGAGCTCTAACTGCCCTTACACTATCCCTGTAATGCTGGGGCAGTCCATGGGCAGGGTTTGGGTTGAACCTGGGCAGAGGTGGTACTTAACCAGTTAGAGGCAATATTCAGACCATTACTGTAAAAGGCTGTCCTAACTTTTTTTTCACAGAGGTAACCGTCCACCAGTCTGAATATCAAACTGGTGACAACTCCAGCCTAAGGGATTCCTGCTGCCCTTTCCCTCCCTATCTCAATCCCCCCTTCTACACTTCGAAGTCATTAAGCCCCAAACAAAGCCCTCCCACCCCCACCCATATGCCATCAGGTCTACCTTTTCTATCCCTGGTGGTTTAATGAGGACCTACAGGCAGTGCATGTGCTGGTAGTATTAAGGCAAGATTGACTAAAATGCACAAATGCTTTAGTTTGCAGTATTAAACCCATAGCACAAAATGGGATTTGTGGTTAATGCGTTAATAGTGGTAGCATACTTTAGTAGATCTAGCCTTTAGTGAGCTAAAGTAAAATATTTATCTGAAAATGAAAATGAGGGGGAGGGGAATATCACAGCGTTATGAGCACGGGGTGGTTTCACATTGCTGAGGTTCTCCTGCTGAGTCGGCTGGGACATTTTTGTGCCTATATTTTAAGCAGATAAGTGCTTTGCACCAGCTTTATTTTATTATGATATTTGCATGGATGGGGACATAGAAGTATAATGACAGTCCCCCAATTTTCTCATTAGCGGCTTGCATGCAGGAGGTTTGGGCTCTGAACACTTCACATATATACATATTTCATTGGTTAAATTGCATGATTTATGTATATTATTTAATTGATGGTTTTGGAATATATCCTATATATTTTTTGATATTTTGACTTGAAAATGAGTAAACATAAAGGATACTTTTTTTTAGTTTACTGATGTGTGCTGTTCTTTGATTGTTTTTTGTTTGTGCCAGTGAGGAAATAGCAGTAAACTGTAATTCTATGAACACAATGCTCTTCTGCTTTTACAGTACATCTGCAGCCATGCTGGCATGCCAGCTAATTCCAAATGGACATGAACATTTGGAGTTAATCCCATTCCCAATTTTTTTTTTTTATCTTAGGTCTGTACACTTTCATGTAAATAGTTTTGGTATACACTAAAATCTTTGAAACTAGGCTAAAGTACAAGTCACCATCACCCACAACAGGTAATATAGTGAGGTACCAGGGATCTCAAGCGTTCACAGCTAAAAGCCCGATATTGGTTTCAAGGCTAATAACTACAAAGTGAGCTATCATTGGTCCCATACACTCGCTAAAATTTTTTGTATTATTTTATAATACTTTATATGATTTATCATCGATAAGCGCAGTAAACACTACTCCCAACTAATAAACTCCCCTTCTCTAAACAGCAAAGCACTTTTTAGACTAGTTAACTCCCTATTCGACATAGACTCTCACAAACGCTCCACCTCCGACCTCCCTCCCTCCGCAATCACTCTAGCCGACCACTTCGCGAACAAAATCCACACTCTAAAACTGTCTCTTTCAGCTCACAGCCCCGATCCCCCACTCAACCTACGCGCAGCAGATACAGAAGGTTCAATAGCCGACATGTCCTGGACCTCCTTTGTAAATCCTTACTGGAATCTATTCCTCGAACTTTATTCTAAATACGCCAATTCCAACTGCCTATTAGACACTTGTCCTCCCACCATCATGAAATGCGCCCCCCCATCATTCAAAGCAGAACTCTTCAATTGGGTATCTCTATGCCTGTCCACTGGACACTTCCCGTCCGAACTTGGCCACATCCTCATTTCCCCAATCCCTAAACAACCCAAGGAGCCAATCTCTTCCATCACCAACTACAGACCCATCTCCAACATACCACTCTTCCAAAAACTCATGGAAGGTCTTGTCAACAACAACCTTACGAATTACCTCGACAAGTTCAATATTCTTCATGACTCCCAGTCCGGTTTCCGCCCAAATCATAGCACCGAAACCGTCCTAGCTGCCCTGACAAATTACCTCCTCCACCTGTTCTCACTGGGTAAAAGCGCCCTGATACTTCAATTCGACCTGAGTTGTGCCTTCGACCTGGTCGACCACGACATTATGCTCAACTGCCTTGACTCCATCGGCATCTCCGGACAGGTAATAGATTGGTTCACAGGCTTCCTAACAAACCGTACCTACCAGGTCCACAGTAATGGAGCCTTCTCCCACCACTGGCGTAACCCTTGTGGAGTCCCACAAGGCTCTCCCCTATCCCCCTCCCTATTCAATATTTACTTGACCCCTCTGGCACGAAGCCTAGCAAACTCTAACCTAAAATCGTTCATATATGCAGATGACATCACCATCATTGTCCCCATTACCTCACTCACTCTAGAAACGGAAAAACTCATCGCATCTATCCTCACCAAGTTAGAACTGTGGACCTCAAAACTCAAATTAAAATTGAACTCTGAAAAAACCAAAATCTTCCTAGCGAGTCCCAACCACAAATTAACAAACACTTCCCTCAGATTGAATGGGCTAGATTACCCTATCTTACCCACCATAAAAATCCTTGGAGTCATCCTGGACCGCACCCTAACCTTCGATGACCATACCAGTGCCCAGGTGAAAAAATGTTTCTGTACCCTCTGGAAACTGCGCACCATCAAACGCTACTTCGACCACCAAGCCTTCCGTCTACTCGTTCAATCTCTGGTATTAAGCATATTAGACTACTGCACCATTATTTACCTGGGATCCTATAAAAATACCATCAAACGTCTTAGAATAGTCCAAAATGCGGCCGTCCGCCTCATCTATGATCTCAAAAAATACGACCATGTTAGCCCCTACTACACCAAACTCCATTGGCTTCCAGTAGAGGCAAGGATCATCTTTAAGTTCGCCTGCCTCTGTTTCAAAACTCTTACAGGATCTTCCCCAATCTACTTGTCTGAGCACCTTGAAATAGCAGGCCCCTCTCGCACACGAAACGCCCACCTATTCACCTTTCCCTCCCTAAAAGGCTGCCTCTACAAGAGATTCATTGATAGAACCCTAGCATTCCAAGCGGGCAAATGGAACAATTGCCTTACCGCCCTCATCTCCAACTCCTCGCCCTACCACCTGTTCAGGAAGTCACTAAAAACCTACCTCTTCGACAAATTCCGCTAACGCTGCCTTCCCCCCTTCCCTGCACCCTCCTGACCTCGACATGCCTCCATTCCCTCTGACTACGCCCCCCTCCCAAGCCACTATGGCCTCTCTTTCTCAATCTCTGTTTTATCTAATTGCCCTGCCTTTTCATTGCCTCACATTTAACATCACTGTAAATGTACCACCGCTATAACATGTAACATCGCTGTATACGTACAGTCTCTTCTTTAGTATATGCCTTTTTATTACTGCTATTTATGTAACATCTCTGTAAATGTAACAACACTGTAATATGTATCATCGCTGTAAATGTACAGTCTCTTCTATTGTTAACCGCATTGAACTTCCATGGTATTGCGGTATACAAGAATAAAGTTATTATTATTATTTAGTGATTTTCTATGCCATGCTTTCTCATTATAAGATTTAATATAGAAATACTTAGCTTCAATGTGTAATCTTAATGACGGAAGATCTCCGTTTCGCTCCTATCATTATACAAGAGCTTCGTCAGGACAAGCGCCACAGGCAGCACTGTAAATAAAGCATATAATTTCACAAAAAGTCACTGATTTATTTAATCAAAATATCACTAATTTATTGAATCAAAATATCATAAACACTTATGCTAAAAAAGGCTCCATGGAGATGCCTCTAGTTATACTCCTATACTTTCAAACAGTTAAATTCATATAATATATTAAGCTTCCCCAAAAAGGTTTCTTTAAGATATAAATTACAAAACATTTCCCATAGTCTTAATCCTATTGATAATTTACAAAATGTAATAGACCCAAAGCTTTCAGCTCAATCTACTACAGGAAGAAATCAACATATAGGATCAACGTTCCTAGCATACCTGTTTACACCACTGGCGCTACAAAATCACATTTGTTGAAGAGATTAGCGTCATAAAGACACGAACATTACGGTATCCAGCTCCAACTAAGAGCCTGATCGTAATAGTTTTGGTATAACATTCTAAATTACAAAATAGAGAATGACACGGTGACAAAATTCATCACCGATCCCATCCCCTGTGGATAACTTCGGGGTAACCATCTCCATGTCATTTTTTAAGGAGAGAGTTTGAATGGGCACAACCACTGCCCCTCAAGGTTGAGATAGACACTAAAGAATGACATGGGATGGTTTCTCGTGGTTATCTGCGGGGGCGGGAATGGTGTTGAATTTTGTTATCGTGTCATTCTCTATTACAAAACTCTGAATACTTAGAGGAGGAAAGAGATATAAAGATATAATGACTACTGCGGATGGGCCATTTGGCCTTTATCTGCAATCATGTTTCTATGTTAAGTCAACATGTCATACTTTACAGTACAGAAGAAAACCAAAACAAGGGGTAAATATTAATAAGCTGGGGGGGAATATTGTATGTATTATCACTATAATATCATCAACCCCACAGAAAGTACTTCAAAAATATTTTACACATAATTCACTAATTTATTGGGAAAAAATTTTTTTTCTTGTGTTCATAAGAAAAGAAATTGTCAGGTGTAAACAAGCCACCATCCCTTGTAGCTTGTTCAAACAGAAATTTGTGTCAGTAATTAATAAAGACAGTCCACTGCATGCACTAAATTCAATGTAAGTAATCCACTAAACTGGAAAAGTACTTATCTGAAAAAATTAAAGCTTTAATCTATGCTGAGTTTGAAACATTTCCTTCACCCCCAACATGGTCCATGTTTCGCACTGCTGCCTCAGGTAGACTACAACATTACATTGATTTTATAATCCAGCCACCTCAAATGTTCTTTCAAAATGGCGAGCAGTTATACCAATAATGGAAGCTAGTGTATCAGGACCTAGTTGCTGCAGATATGTACATAATGTACAGTATTCTATAAGTTATATCCATAAGTTTGAGCCTCACCTATGTGTATACCCCCCTAGTGAACATGCTTTATGTAAGTTAAGTGGGTATTTACAGAACAGTGTTTAGGAGTTATTCTGGCTGTTGTGCATATGTTTGCATAGGTACACATATACTTATACAGCAGGAACAAAGTTGGTTTATTCTGTTTCAAAAAGTGAGGCTTCATCAAGAGCCAACTGAATATTTTGTGGAGTGCACACAGTATTTCTGCTTTCTACTGGAAACTGCAGAAATTCATTGAGTGCTTTGACATGAGTGACAAATAAAATACTATTTTGATATATATTTTTTTATTGGCATGTCAATACAAAACAAGAACAAAAAAAGAACAAAGTGCTGTTATTTATAGGTCAGGAAGAAGGGTTTATTCATAGAGCAGTGTAGAGCAATAAAGAATAGGTATATTGAGTTTCTTTCTCAGCCTAATTAGACTCTCTATGGGGACAGTTTCAGCTGACCAAATAGTTAGGCCTGTGTTGGAATATTATATCTTTCTGAATCATTTAGCATGTTACTTTTGAAAATTTAGAAGACTGCAAAGAGTTGTGTCATTTTTTCCTTCGCATTCTGAACTTCTCCCAAATTCCTGCTCATGTGCACGTCTTACTCCTATGCCAACAGAAACACCAAACAGTGGTACTAGACTTTGAACACACAGACTTCCCAAAATCAGAGCTCAAATTATGTTCACTGTTATTCTAGTTGCATGAACTAGCTAACAGTAGTTGGTCATACAGAACACCTTCCGTAAGATTTTCCCTCTGTCCATATGGCAACAACTCCAGAGAGCTACTTTTCTCAGTTGGCTTCTGGAGATATAGGAAAGTGCTTATGCAGCTATTACTCACCAACATGGAATCTAAAATGTAGTTTCTCTAGTACAGTAGGTGGAGAACAGAGCCACAACTTGGGGGTAGAGTTGCTTTAAAGCTGGAGACAATAAGCAGAATCTTAACAAAAAATGTAATTTCAGTAATTTAATTTGGTGAAAAAAAAAAAAGTAATTTTAGTTATGGTTCCGTAAACAGTGGTAATGGTGGCATTTCAGTAAACAGTCCCTTCAAATTTGCAGTCAGATGCTTCTGTTTTCTCTTCCTGCGTGGTTAATGCTTGCAAATCTACATGCAGAAAAGACCAGTTTATGATGCAATCCAACACCTGACCTATGACGAGAGTGCCAGCTTCGATGTCAAATGGCTGTACTTGATTTTGTATTGATTTGACCTCTGCATCCCACACCTTCTTGCAGATCATCGATACACAATGCTGCATTCCCTGCTACAACTTAAAAATCATCTGCCTCTAAACATGATTGCTGTCAGTTATATTTGCTTTCTAGTATAACATCTTTGAACTACGAACCAACTGTGTACAATGGAATCCAGGCCAATATCCTAAAGCTTCAAGACAGATTTCCTCATGACTTCATCTCAAAAAAGATATAGCGGAATTAGAAAAGGTACAGAGAAGGGTGATGAAAATGATAAAAGTTATCGGGCAACTTCTTTATGAGGAAAGGCTAAGTGGTTAGGGCTGGGGCTCTTCAGCTTGACGATGAGACAGTTCAGGGGAGATATGATAGAGGTCTATAAAATACTGAGTGGAGTGAAACAAGTAGATGTGAATCGTTTGTTTTCTCTTTCCAAAAATACTAGGACTAGGGGGCATGTGATGAAACTACTAAGTAGTAGATATAAAAGAGACCAGAGAAAATATTTCTTCACTGAGTGGGTAGTTAAACTCTAGAATTTGTTGCAGAAGAATGTAGTGAAAGTGGTTAGTTTAGCAGGGTTTAAGAAAAATTTGGATAATTTCCTAAAAGAGAACTCCATAAGCCATTATTACAGTGTCTCACAAACTTTGCGAAGCTGCAGCACACTAAACATTGTGGCCGCGGCTCAAGGGCATTCAGAAGTGTTCGGTCGTTGATGTGATGATGTCATGTGCATGCATGGTGTCATCATGACATCCACGCATGCATGAAGGCCCACCAGATGGGGCCCTGAGCCACCACTGGAGGAGTGCTGGAAGGAAACAAGCGCAGAGAGAAGGAGAGGCGCTTTCTGACTGCCTATAGGATGTGCCTCTCACCGTGAGAGGCACATCCTGTAGTCAGTCAGCTGGCGCCGGTGCCTTTCCTCCTCCCTGGCATCTCGTGCCTTGGCCCACAGTTTGCGATACACTGCATTATTAAGATGGCTTGGAGAAATCCACTACTTATTCCTAGGATAAGCAGCATAAAATCTGTCTCACTCCTTGGGATCTTACCAGGTATTTGTGACCTGGGTGGGCCCCTGTTGGAAACAGGTCGCTGGGCTTGATGGACCTTCGGTCTGTTCCACTATGGTAACTCTTATGTTCGTATGTAACATACTTCCATACCACCAGTATAAAAAATAGAGGGTGGGAGGGAGAAAAGGCAGGGAAGCCACTGCACCCACTCCTTTTCTTTAAATTCTGATTGTTGAATTTTAGAAACAATACACTATCCAAATTTAACATCCACTTCAATCAAGAGCTGGTATGTGAGTGTTTTTACACTTTCCATCAGATTTTTACAGTTTGAATAGAACTCTACATTTACACATCGTCCTCAGTTTCTCTAATTATGATCTAGAACAGGGTTGTCCAGCCTCGGCCTTCACCAGGTCAGGTTTTCAGGATTTCCCAAATGAATATGTATGAGATTATTTGAATATTATTTGATTATTTGAATGCAAATAGATCTCATGCAAATTCATTGGGGAAATCCTGAAAACCCAACTGGATTGTGGCCCTCGAGGACTGATGTTGGACAACCCTGATCTAGACTGTATCAACAAAATAGGCCCAATACACTACCCCTAGACTCACCTGTATTCTCCTCTATTCTAATAAAACAAGTATTCTTAATAGGAGCAAGAAAAGCAACCAAACAGTACAAACTTAGGATACGTGCAACATATATGGTCTGTTCCACAATCCACTTCTGGATGTGACAGAGAACATGTCCCAAAAGAGGCTTCCAAATTCTTTGGAATGTCTTACATTGAAGCTTTGTTTTTTTCCATCCACTGCCATCCTTTCCGTAGTCAATGGCTGTTTCATTTGCATTCTCCATTGTTGGACTGTAGTAGCCTGAGCCTTTTCCAGTTTATAAATATGCATTTATAAGCAATCAAAAGGCCTTGTCTCAGAAACCTTCTTGGTCCTTTTCCTCCAATGTCAGACAAAAACTCATGTGAAGGAAAAATGCATACACTTAAAAGGATAGAACAATAAGAACAAATATCTTTCCAAAATCCCTAAATCAAGGTACAGTGCCTAAACATATGTCCCCAAAACCCCTCCTCCCATGCATTTAGGTCATTCACCTTTTGGACACAGAAGGGAAACCTTTTATCTCCCATGATGATCATGCTCTGTGCATGATGCCCTGCTACTCATTTGCCATCAACATACCACCAAGGCTATGAACAAACATCCATCACCTACTTGGTACCCATGTAATGCTTTTTGAGATGATAGGCAGTCTCATACCACACATTCACTTCAGTCCATCTGCCTTTTCCTTATGTAAGAACTCGATGTTTATTTGAAAGCAAGAAGAAGACAATAAGTTTAGTGAACCTAAAAATTGTTGGTGTTGACAGCGTATTGCCATTTTTAAAAATATCAACAAGTAAAGTGCTGCCAGTCTATATTTTTCATTAATATTATATTATAAAGCATATCGCAGGTGCATGATATAAAAGTGCTCAGAATTTTACAAGCTGTTCGCAGGTTGCCTGCTTTTCGCAAATATACTACTTTTTGGGAATAACATTATAAGTTAGTCCTTCGTTTATACATTTCCCCTAAGAGGGCTTATCTTGCTGGATTCCGTGAATCAGCTGACTGTCTTCGTTGTCAGGCCCCAGCGTTCGTTCCTTTTGGGAAGCCATATTTCTCTTTGTGGAGCGCATTTGAACCATTACTATTATACGTTCTCCTTTGTTTTTATTTGGAGCTGTACCTCATTTTTCCCCCTCGTAAAAATGGGGTTGCTGCCTTCCTCAAGTGGACAGTTCTTATTGCTTTGAAATGTATTTTATTTAAATGGCTTGATGGAGAAGTGCCCGATTACTCACTCTGGCGGTGCCGGATGATTACTCTCCTGATGTGGGAGCGCCGGTATGTGCGGAACTTTTCTTCCCTCTCAGGGCGCTCCTTTCAACGTACTTGGGAGCCCTTTTGGTCTACTATGACTCCATTGGCTCGTAGCCCTTTGCTTAACTGCTAATTTACTGTGTTGTTATATTATTCTGTTCATTTTCTGTATACCTGTGTATTTTATACTAAATCATAGTTCATTTTTGAGGTTGTATTTGGAAGGAGGACCGGGGGGTGGGTAAGAGGGATGGGTATGCTGTGGTGAGGTTTTTGATATAACTTGAGCTTGTTTTTTTCCTGCATTTGATGCTTTTTATTGTCTGTTTGCTGAGCTCAATAAAATATATTTGAATATAAAAGTGCTCGGAGAATATGGCAATCTGAGGGGTCCTTTTATTAAGGTGCACTAGCCTTTTTAGCACACGCTAAATGTTAACACGTCCATAGACTATAATGGATGCGTTAGCGCGTAACGCGCGCTAAAACGGCTAGCGTGCCTTAATAAAAGGACCCTTGAGTCTCAGATTTCCATGTCCTCTGAGTACTTTTATATCATGCACCTGTAATATTCTTTATAATATAATATTAATGAAAAATATAGACTGGCAGCACCTTACTTGTTGATGCACTGGCATTTGCTCCAGCAGTGATTATTTTATTTTTCTCCTCTTTTTATTTTATTTTTATTTACTGTAAAAATGTAGGAAGATAGAGGGGAAGCACAGTAGAGGGAGGTTCTTAAATGGGCTCTTCAGTAAAAGAATAAAAAATGATCATATTTAGCATAATTCACTACAAGGTTGTATCGGTTTTATATACACTTCTTCCTCATTTTTCACGGGGGATACGGGCAGAGCCGGACCGCGAATGGCGAAAAACCGCAATTATCCGGCTCTGACCCACCCCCACCTCTGCCGCCTTCCCGGCCTTACCTGGTGGTCTAGAGGGCTTTCTGGGCAGGAGCGATCTTTCTACGCTCCTGTCCATGCAGATCGCCATGAGGAAATGACTGTAGGGAGTTCCCGACGTAGTCTCGAGAGACTACGGGAATTCACAGCAGCTATTTCCTCATGGCGATCTGTACGGGGCAGGAGCATAGGAAGATCGCTCCTGCCTCGAAAGCCCTCTAGACCAGGTAAGGCCGGGAAGGCGGCAGGGAGATGAAAAATATGTTTTTTTTAAATTTTCCCCCTCCCCAGAAAAAAATTGCGATTATGTGAAATCGCGAGTGCAGAAACCGCGAATGGGGAGGGGGAAGTGTAGCTGGTTGACAATCTGAATTGACCAAAAGAGCGAATGAAGAATATCGAAAAGGATGAAAAGGATTAAAAGGCAAATTGAAACTTTAAAAATACACATTACCAGCCAGTCCTTTTGCAAGGAGGTTATGAATATGAGATACAATTGCCCAACTCATTTGCAAGCGTTCTTTTTGACGTCTTTCACACAACTGGTGTTTTCGTGTTTAATTTAACAAGAAATGAGTAGTAAATGAAAGCTGCTGCCTGAAATCCCACTGTGAGCGTGTTTTGCACTTGGCTCCCCAGTGAAAAGGCAATTTGTGAAATTATGTGATAGAGTAATTAGATGAAGCTAGGCCTTCTGATTGTTGCCGTGCTTATGTGGTGAGGGTTTGCTAGAGAGAGAGAGAGAAAGAAAGAGAAGAAAAAAAAGATTATTACCCTGGCAAGTTGGCTCAAAGCTTCTTCATTTATTTGTAAACAGAATATTTAGTGACCACATAGGAAGTAGCTGTAATCACTAGCTCATAAAGAAACCACAGCAGAGCGCTCGGATTTTTACAGAGTGCTCATGTAAAATTTAAGCTGGGAGGCAGAATCCCCGTTAATGTAATTAGGATCTAATTTACCACCCTTTGTACACAGATGTAATAATATCTAGATATTATTTCTTGTACACGTTTCCCATACCTCCATGAACTGAAACAGGTGTGAATGCTCTCCCGCCTCCTATTTTTTTCCCCCTGTTCACACTGTAGACAGAGGAACCGAGGAGAAATATTTATATATATATATATATAAAAAACCCAACATAGAAAGAATGTCTGCAAATGAAGCGGTAATGGACAGTTGCCCTTTATGTACTGATGGATTTCTCAATGATTTAAGTAAATTAAAGCAAATGCTAGAAAAATCAATAGGCTCTGCAGAGTCTTGGTTGTGCCTCATAGACTTCAGGACAGAATGACAGATGTGGTGCATATGACCCATTTAAGTATTTGTTCTTGGGAAACTGCTTCAGCATGCAGGGTTGTAGGCCTTGAGATATTCTATAATATTAAATTACAGACAATAATAGTTTTAAGTGTGGACAGAATTTATATGTTTCAGCTTGGTTGTTCTTATGAGCAGCATATTTTTTCCCGGAAGATTAACCACTGAGTTTTTTTTTCCAATGGAAGATCACTTTTCAGAATTCATGCACTGAAGCTGTCTTATAGGTTTGTAATTGGGAAGCAAATAACTTGCAAATTGTAACTACTGGTAAATTTGCTAAATTTATGTAATATGTTATGTGCATTTGTTTAACACGAGATAGAATGGAGCTTATTTTAGAAGCTTATTTTTCATGTTTTAGATGTGCTTAAACCAGAATTTGGATAAGGGTATTGCGATCACATCTAAATCCAGTTTTGCAAAACTGGGATATTACATGTTTAAAATGCAAAAATGTGGATCTGGTAAGGAGACATATTTTGGATGAAGTTAGGGTGGGCCTAAGACAGAAAAATATATTCCCCAATTTATTCCCCAAACATCTCGGCACTGGGATTTACACCTGCTACCCAGGGCATTTAGGTTTCAGAAAAATGTTCATTTTTTGCTGCATTCCACATACATGTGTACATTGCTGTTTCAGAATATACATGCTTATGTGCCCAGTTTTGACTCCATTGGTAATTTAGATGTTTATGGTTTCATAATGGATGCTCCTACTGCACATGTCTGGCGTATGAACATCCATTCCTCAATGTATTTTAGAGAAGGCTTTATGTTTATAGATCCTTTTTCTAAAATACTAAAGGAACTTGAGACATCCCAACCTGGACATTAGAGGGCAACCACAACTGGTTTTGCCAAAACAACATGTGACCAAAATTCTCTACTATGACCCAGACCCAGACCCTCTCCTCTGATGACTCTCCCTAAAATGAAGGAGCTCAACTTCTTCTCTCCCTTCCCCTTGAACAGAAGATCCCCCCTCCCAACCCATCCTGTTGGTCTAGTTCAGGGGTAGGGAACTCCGGTCCTCGAGAGCCGTATTCCAGTCGGGTTTTCAGGATTTCCCCAATGAATATGCATGAGATCTATTTGCATGCACTGCTTTCAATGCATATTCATTGGGGAAGTCCTGAAAACCCAACTGGAATACGGCTCTCGAGGAGCGGAGTTCCCTACCCCTGGTCTAGTTGCTTGTAGGTACAGGAGCTCCTACCCATGCCAGCTCCAGTCACAGAATGGCTGCTGTGACTTCCAGCGGCAATCTCATAAGACTGCCATTGGAAATTGAGGCACCCAATTTGACTGCAGAGATGGCATGGGTAGGAGTGACTGGGAATTGCTTCTACCCTAGACCACCAGGGTGGTCCAGTAGATTGGGGGAGCCTATGGGGGGGGGGTCTAGAAAAGAACTTTGTTCATAGGGGTAGGAGGGAGGAAGTTGAGCTCCTTTGTTTCTGTGAGGGGGAGGGGAAGGAATAAGTTGAGTTCTTTCAGTTGCAAAGAGGGAGAAGGAGAAAAGCCACAGGGCATGAGACTAAAAGTTTATGTTTCAGTTGAGAATGCACTGGCATTTTTAGCTGAAACCAAAATAAGACTGAGTGCAGATTTCAGGCCTGTTTTAGCGCTGAAACTGAAATCAAAATTTGGTCAGCCTCTATTGGACATCTGAATTCCAATTTGTATGTCCTTTCTAGAATGCCAAGTAATGGTCTGTGACATTTCCCATGCCATTTCATGTAACTTTTTTTTTTAACAGAAACAATAGAAAAAAATCCAAAATTATTTTTTTCTGCATTTTCTAAAGTGCACTCCTTTGATCAAATATTGTACACTATTGCTTAACACAGTGTGCCCTCTTGTTCAGTAATGCATACAGTTTATCAGTAGGCTGCACTCTTGGAGCAATTGGGAACACATTGCTCCCAGACAATAATCATTAAAAAAAAACAAATACATGTTAGCTTATGCATGTGCCACAAGGCATGCATGAATGCTATGTATCTCTTAAAATCTAGTGTCTCAAGCCAATAGCAATTGCAAAAACCAACAGTACATACCATCCCTCCACCACACCTTCCCAATATCCATCATACCCACTCTATCCAACCTCAACTGCTCCAATACCTCATGCACCCATCATCCCCCAGTTCCTCTGACAGCACCACTCTTGTTCCATGCTAAACATTAGGCTGAACCCCTAGTAAGAGCTGGGGGAGGGAAATCAGAGAATGAGGATTAAATCTTCTTTATACCAGGAGTCCAAGGGAGAGCCAGTCACTAGAGGTGCTGTGGGAGGAGGCTGGATGGGAGGAAGAGTTATTGTAGATATTTGAAGGGTTTTGATCTGACTGCTAGTTTCTTTATCATGTAGCAGACCTGACCTGACATGTGTTCTGGTCTCTAGGTTGCTGCTGCCGGAGACCCACAATGTTGCTGGCTACAGCAATGCTTAAAGTATAAGATGGGGCCAGTACTTTATTTTCAATGTCCTAATTTCTACAATCACTGCTTCTTAAATATGACTGCACTAAAATATGACTGTTTGCTATCAGGCTGCTTCAGAGGCTTTTCTATCTCTTAAATTTGTTTTATTTTATTTTTTATCTTTTTTCATTATTTCTATTTCTTTGATTTTTTTTGATGTTGTTATTACTTATTTTTAGTTTATCAGATACTTTAGCTAGATTGTGAGCCTTTGGGACAGATAGGGTAGTTTTTCTCAAGTACCTAATTTCATTTTAGTTTGATACATTGTAAACCGCTTAGGTCAGTAAAATGCAGGAGCAGTATATCAAATCTTAAATAAACAGAAACATAAATGGGCATATATTCCTGTATCTAGGGTTACCAGACATCCGGGGAAAACCCAGACATGTCCTCTTTTTAGAGGACTCTCTGGGTGCCTGGATGGACTTTCCAAAGCCACATACAGTAGTTTGTCCAGGTTTTGGAAAGCCCCAACCTCTGGCCGTATCTGAAGGGCCTCTGAGCATGTGCAAATGTTATCACATGCATCCACACGTGCTCAGCGGCCTGGAGGTCAGAGAGGGCACTGCTGTGAACTTTACATAAAGGTTGCCAGATGTACATCTCACCATTATCCCCTTATAATTTATGGTGGCCCCTCCAAAACTCCCCCAAAACCATACCCACCTGTCTATAACCCAATGGCTTATGGCTGCAGGTGGCACCTATTTAGCAGTATAGTAGGATTTGGATGGGCTCTTTGGAAGAAATGTCCATAGTATGCTATTGAGACAGTC
Source organism: Geotrypetes seraphini (assembly GCF_902459505.1). Taxonomy (NCBI): domain Eukaryota; kingdom Metazoa; phylum Chordata; class Amphibia; order Gymnophiona; family Dermophiidae; genus Geotrypetes; species Geotrypetes seraphini. Next base: position 303,625,772 of record NC_047086.1, on the reverse strand, counting down.
ATGGGGGAAGCCAATATTTGCATTGGGGTTGGTAGCATGGAATGTGGCTATCATATTTATGTTTTATGTTCAGCCTGCGTATGACAATAGATATAGCAGAATTAGAAAAGGTACAGAGAAGGGTGACAAAAATGATAAAGGGGATGGGGCGACATCCCTTTGAGGAAAGGCTAAAGTAGCAAAGGCTCTTCAGCCTGGAGCAGAGATGGATTTGAGGAGATATGATAGAGGTCTATAAAATAATACTAGGACTAGGAGGGCATGCGATGAAGCAACTAAGTAGTAGATTTATATCAAACTAGAAAAATATTTCTTCACTCAATGCGTAATTAAAATCTGGAATTCATTGTCAGAGAATGTGGTGAAAGCAGTTAGCTTAGCAGGGTAAAAAAAAAAAAAAAGGTTCGCATAATTTCCTAAGACAAAAGTCCATAAGCCATCATTATGATGGACTTGGGGGAAGTCCACTGCTTATTTCTTGGATAAGCAACCTAAAATCTGTCTTACTCTTTGGAATCTTTTCAGGTACTTGTAACCTGGGTTGGCTACTGTTGGAAATAAGATGCTGAACTTGATGGACCTTTGGTGTGTCCCAGTATGGCAACTCTTATGTTCTCATAACTATTTTACGGTGCTGTTATATGTTTATATTTAGGATACTGTTTCATGTTAGACCTTTTACTAGGATTCAATTTGTCCTCTCCGGGTTTACTTCATTGATTGTGTTTGTGCTTATTTTTATTCATTTCACTATTTATATTGTTAAACAATTTTTTTAATGTCAAACTGTACCTGTTGTATATCGCCTTTGGTGAATCTATTCATAAAGATGGTTCAAAAATCCCAATAAATAAATTGTAGAAAGGTGGTTTGCTACTTCTGGGCTTGATAGGACTGCATTTGCACAATCTAGATGGATAAAAGTCCCAAAAGCTGTCAGGCCTAGGCCATGTAACATGGAATCAAGTGATGACATAGCCTTGTCATTTAACCATATCTAGCTTCATTGCAATGGTGACAGTACATGGTGATGAAAGTAATCATTAAGGTTCGGCCAGCATACTCAGTGGATACTGTAGCTGCCAGTCGTCTTCTGCCGCATGACAGAGTTGATAGCCCCTGGTGTCAGGACAGCACTAGATCTCTAATGACAGAAATGATGCACACATTTCAATACTGGTGTAATTGCTGCTAGCCTGGTTGCCCAGCCTTGGCAGCTTTCTATAACGATGTCAGAAATAAACTCTTATACTTTAATTTATTTATTTAAATAACATGTGCCTGGCACAATCTTGACAGAGTAAAATATAATTAAAAATATATAGTTCAGCAAGGACTTAAAGACATTATCATCATGAACTACAAATATATACAAAACTCTATAAAATAACCAAAAACAACAGCAACAAAAAGACACTCTGAAAAGCATCGTGCTACATCCTTGAAAACCTGACATAAAAAAGGTCAAATAGCTCTGTTCAGTCCCAATAATATTGGGTAGCATATTCTATGTACAAAGACAAACCAGAGAGAAAGCTGTCTGTTGTGCTAAGACGGTCTTGCCTCTGTTAAAGGAAGCATTTATTACACATTTCACCTCTCCTCCTGAGAGTAGAACACTCTTGTAAGCACTCCATTAAATATACCAGCCTGAAATATCAAACTACAAGTTTTATAAACAATTCATTGTTTGATTGGGAGCCAATGGAGTTGTTCGAGCAAAGGTGAAATATGCCACTTTCTATCGCATCAAAATAAATATTTCACCACAGAATTCTAGACTAATTACAAAGCTCAGATTGATACATCAGGAAACCCACTTAGGGCTCCATTTACAAAGCAGCTGTACTGGTGCAGTAAATGTGATGCAGCCCATAGGAACTGAATGGACTGTATCACATTTCCACATAGGAATCGCTGCCTTGGCTTTGTAAAAGGTGTCCTTAATAATCTATTTGACATAAAACTATAAGTTGCAAGACTATTCAAAATCTTTAATGCCCAGTACATGTCTCGGTATTTGGAATAATCTCAGTTAAAAAAAAAAAAATATCCCCAATCACCTTTCTAACATGAATTTTAACCTGCAATCGTGAATTAATTTTGATCCTAAACTACTAATTTCAAAACTCGCAGCAGTTTTGACATTATCAATATAAATAGTTATGCAAAAATGAGTGACTCACCTAGAAAATAATAGTCTTAATGCTTCATCTGTACCCTCAATAAGGGCAAACAACAATTCACATTCTCTGATAATACATTAAGGTTTTCGATTGAATCTACAATTTGTACGTCATCACATAGACCCAAAAATCTTAACCATGCTGGTGAAGGAAGAATGCTAGTAGGGCAGGGCTCTGTTGGCCATAAAAGTGTAGCTGAAAGAACTCAGCCTTTGGCTACCACAAAGTCATAAGGGAGGGGCAGTAGAATAGTATGTCCCAGTCCTCATCTGCTCAACTCTGTCTTTCAGAAAGGAACAAACCATTGGAACATACCTGCCACATTCTACCTTCCCTAGAGTACCAATTGGTCTCACTGAGCTCCCCTCTCTGAACTGCTCCTCAAAATATATACCAAGAATTGAATCTAATCTAATCTATTTCTGCGTCGATCATACCTAGGTAGGCTCAAGGTGACTTATAGAGGGGAGCGAGGATGGAGAAGAGGGAGGAGGAGTGGGAAAAGAGAAGAGGGGGATAGGGAGAGGGGTGGAGGGGGGAGGAGAGGATACAGGTGATTAAGTGTCAAATAGATGAATTTTCAGTTTCTTCTGGAATATGGTGTGGTTAGGTTCCGTTCTGGTCATTTCAGTAAGGTCATTCCAAGTTTTTACGCCTAGAAAGGTAAGCATGGAGTAGAAAACACATTTGAATTGAAAACTTTTTGTGGAAGGGAGATTTAGAAGTATTCTGTTGAGGGTTCTGCTTGAAGTAGACCATGCCTTGGAGAAGAACTGGATGAGAGGAGCCACGGAGTTTCCGTAAAGTATACGGTGAATGATGCATGAAGCTTTGAAGGTTATTCGTGATGGGATGGGTAGCCAGTGCAGTTGTCTGATGAAGGCTGTATTTTCTCAAGTTGAAGATTAGTCTAACAGCAGTGTTTTAGATAAGTTGCATTTTGTGGATTAGAGTGGTGTTGATTCCTATGTAGAATAATAGCAACTTCTCCGTACTATTCCAATGATGAAAATTACCCTGGAAAGAATCTATTTTCTGATTCTCATCCCCCCACCCAAAAAAAAAAAAAAAAAGTATTTATCAGGAGCAAAGCACAGTTTCTAATAATGCTTGCTCAAAAATGGAAGATTAGCCTCAGGGTGATAACTAGCACAATCACTAAGATTTAGCCCGTTCTTTTTCAACAATGGCAATATGACTGATCTTTTCAGTCCCAGCGGCATTACACCTTCTTGCAAAATATGATTAATAGTTAAAGACAGGAAAGTAGTACAATCCCTAACTGCTGGGCCAATAGCCATAAAAGGAATGGATCAAGCAAATTATTCTTAATCATTCAACTGCTCAAAACTTTCCCAATCTCTTCTTCATGCAGAACCTGAATTTCATGTCAGGTTTGCTCTTTCACAACTAATTTATCCAAGTTACTACTGTACCCTCAGATGAAAACCACCCACATAATTTTCTCATTTTTCTCAATAAAAAATAACATTGCAAAGTCAGAAGCTGAGGGTATCCCATCTTGATGCAAATTGACGACCTAGTAGTACATTCCTTCACCACACTGGAAAGGTCCCTTGGAGACACCAAAGTCTAATTAATCCATCCAGCACGAAAACTGCTTCTCTCCTCAGTCATAATTAAATATAATCTCAAGAGTTTCATATAACTTCAAGAGTTCTAACTTTCTTCTCTCCCCCCATCTCAATTTACACATTTTATTATAGATGGCAGAGGAATACGGAGAAGCATGAGAATGCATCTTCCTTTTTTGTAGCAATGAAACAACTTCATTAAGAAGTATACTAATCAAAGAAATCTATTTCTCAAGCTCCAAAATACTCCAAGCAAGTCATTTCTCAAAAAACATAACTTCATCAATGCTATCTCAAGAAAAAAACCATCCGTAGTCAATTTAGGCTATGAGGTCTCTTTTTACAGTCCAGCTGAAATGAAAGTAAATAGTGATCTAGTTGTGGAATCTTTTCTACTGACTATTGCTTTAGTACAAACCATCTGTCTGGTCACTTATAAAATGATGAGATGTGGTACTTATAGCCCTCCAACTCCCAACAATTAGGTTCCAAAGCAGATTAACAATTAGAACCACCGGTAATCTACAGAAACCATTTAATCAGAGTTACAAATTCAGCTTGTGGAACAAGTAAGTTTTCAATCTTTTCCAGAAAGATAGATATGTAGGTTTGATCCTTATTGCAGTCGATAAGGAAGACCAAAATTGAACTGTCTGGTAAGGAAAAGCTAATTGTAAAGATTGCTTATATCTAATCCCAGAAAATGATGGACAGTAAAGTGATTGATGATCTCCAACTCGAGAAGAAAGAGGTGATAAAGGAAAAGAAAACAATCCAATCATATATTCAAGACAAATGTCCGCAAACCTTTTACAATTCAACATAACAGTTTAAATATGTCCAGCATAATGAGTAGGATTGTTTGCCTTCTACTTGAAATCCAAGCCAGCCAAAGACCCCAATAATTGCTTCATGATCATCATCGGTATTATCAAAATGCACAGTAAAATCTCTGAGAGTCAAGAGAGTTAAAATCAACCTCTGTTGTAAGCAAAATCTCCACTTAAGGCAATAAAACCAAGGGTCAGAGGATTAGAGGTTTAAAATACCCTCCGTTTTAATAATATTCCCTCACATCCATCAGACACCATAGCAAAAATTTCTGTAACCCATTGGAGGTGGGGTGGAGGTATCACCAGAAAGTGATGTCATAACTGGAAATCTGCACGATAGCTTCTAGAGATTTTTCTACCTTTTTGAAATATAACGTGGCATATTTTAAGATCACTTCAGGTATTATATTATTTTAAGAGATTTTTATAGATTGTCAGGATATTTTAAATTTTGTATATTTTTGTAAATAAGTCATATTGACCACGTTTAGTAACAGTTTCATAACTTTTATAACATGAAATTTATTATAGCATTTAGTGAGTGATAATACAGGAGATTACCGTATTTTCACGCATATAACGCGCGCGCATATAACGGAATGAGGCCGGATTGGCCCATCCGTCCCAAAGCTCCGCCTACTGGTGGGGCCTAAGGTGCCTGGGCCAATCAGAATAGGCCCGGGAGCCTTAGGTCCCACCTGGGGGCGGGACCTGAGGCACATGGGCCCAACCCGACCATGTGCCCAAGGCCCCGCCCCCAGGAGGGACCTAAGGCTCCCGGGCCTATTCTGATTGGCCCAGGCACCTTAGGCCCCACCAGTAGGCGGAGCTTTGGGACGGATGGGCCAATCCGGCCTCATTCCGTCGTTGGCTGCCTGCCGGACAGGCGGGTTTGGCTCCCGTCTGTCCGGCCAACTACAGAAAGGTACGGGGAAGGGGGGTGGGGGTGTCGTGGGGGTCGGCCAGGGGGGTCGCGGGTCGGCTGGGGGGGCGGTCGGAGGTTCTTGGGGGGGGCGGTCGTTGGGGGGAGGGGGGTTTGCGTCGAGGGCAGGAGGGCCTGGGATCCCTCCTGCCCGTAATGTAGTGCGGGGTGGGGGTAGGGGGTCGCCGTGGCCAGGAGGATTTGGGCTCCCTCCTGGCCCGAACAACTAGGGGGGGGGTCGCCAGGGCCAGGAGGACTTGGGCTCCCTCCTGGCCCGATATTGTTGGGGAGTTGGGGAGTCGGCGGGGCAAGAGGGCTTGGGCTCCCTTTTGCCCCAATCGTGTCGGGGAGTCGGGGGGGCAAGAGGGCTTGAGCTCCCTCTTGCCCCGATCGTGTCGGGGGTGCCGCGGTTGGCTGGGGCAAGAGGGCTTGAGCTCCCTCTTGCCCCGATCATGTCGGGGAGTCGGCGGGGCAAGAGGGGAAGCAGCAGGACACCGGTAGGAGCTTCTACATGATGGGGGGGGGGTCGGGAGGCTGTGGGGGTGCGAGCGGTCTTTCAGGGTGGGGGTGCGTGCGAGCGGTCCTTCGGGTGGGGGTGCGAGCGGTCCTGCGGGGAGGGGGTGAATCGGACGTCGGGGGGGGGGCATCAGGCTTTCAGGGTGGGGACAGGACTTCAAGGGGGAGAGGAGAGTCGGGGTGGCCAGAGGAGAGTCGGGGCGGGCGACTGGAGAGTCGGGCAGCATGCACGGTATACGGGTGTGCACGGTATACAAAAATTTCTGTACATAAATTTGTGTTTTCCACGTGCTATACCCGTGTGCACGTTTTACACAGGTGCGCGTTATCTACGTGAAAATACGGTACTTGTGAGAAATGAGAAGATCTATTAGGCCTGTAGATAGTTCATTTGAGGTAATGACATTGTATATTGTCACATAACATTCTGACTAAATAGACATTTATCCTGCAAGCGACAATTGCCTGGAAAGATGCCACTTCCAAAATGCCATTTTCATCACAAGTGGTATTGTGTTGCTGTAATGAAGTTTCTATTGAAAGCAGCGACTCTGAGGAATAATTTGATGGTAGAATGGTGGAATTTGATGGTAGAATTTCAAGTGAATCTGAAGGCTGCAAACCAGATGAAGTGGGTGTATCTTACACTTGTAATGCTTCTTTATGATTTATTTTGCATTTTGGAGACATGACAATCTGAAACTGATGTTTAGATTATGTATATTGCTGGGTTACTCAATGAAATTTCTCCTATGAAGGAATAAGAAGGGAGGTAGGGTTTTAGTTATGTTTAACCATTGGCAGTGAAGTCAGCTTTTGAGATGACTGTGATGAGATGGGGTAAAGTATATCCCAATACAGTTTATTGGGTATATAATGCCAAATGTCAAGGAACAACATTCTACAATGTTTGTCACACCCTTTGAAGTTTCTGTCACTTTGGCCTTTTCGGTGACAATATTGTGCACCTAGTTCTAGCTATAGCAAATTTACAAAAGACGTCAATGGACTCCAAACTAATTTGAATATCTTATTATGCACCAGCATATCAACATTAATTTTCTCATATTTATATATTTTCTTGTATGTGAAAGAATCCTCAAAACAATGTTTTGAGTGGATTGAAGTCTTTTAAAAAGAGTTGTGGAAGACCAGAGTAGAGACCACTACAGTAATCAAGTTTTGAAGCAAATAAAGCATAAAACTCTGCTGTTACTGCGATTGGCAGTCTACAAGCAATAATAAACATAAACAAACTAGGACAAAAGAGAGCTAGTGATGACAATGTCAGACAGTTGAGTCAGAAGCAATGTATGATCAATAAGATCAAAAGCAGTAGTCAAGTCAAGGTACGAAAGGAGAGCAATCTTGCCCCAGTCCAAATACCGATGAAGATTACTGACTAGAGTGAAATCCGGATTGGTGCATTTGAAGGACATTAGTATCAGAGACAAATTTTATTTATTTAAAAAACTTATGAGGGTGAATCAAAAATTAAAGGCAATAGTTAAATTATGCGATAACCGGAACAGACTAGCAAAATGAAACATATGTACTCGTACTTTGCCTGTTCGTCCACGCACAGTGCAGCGCTTGGCCTTTAGTCATGAGGCAGCCATGAGATCATCGAAGAACAACATGTGGAAATTCACCATCAGATATTGACTCAGTATGGACCTTGAATCAAGTGGGTAAAAAGGTTTAAAGTGGGAAGAACAGGTGTAATTGACAAAGGTTGTTCTGGTTGCCCATCAACATCGTGTGGATGCCTTGATTAGAGAAGACCAATAGATAATAATGTCTCAATTGGCTGCGAATGTGGATATCAGTTATGGATCTGCATTTGCCATAATGCATGCGCCCGATGGGTTCCCAAACAGCTTACTGATCTGCACAAGCAACAGCGTGTGGAGGTTACGACCCAGTTCCTGAGACGGTATAAAACACCCATAGTAACATAGTCAGTCCATTAGTTATTCTCATTAAAAATACATGATTAAATTAACTTGTCTCTTTTTTGATATTTCTGGGCCATAGACTAAAGTCCACCTGGTATTGTCCTAGGTTCCAACTGCTGAAGTTGCCAGCTAAACTCACTTCAGCCTATCCAGCCATCCCATTTGCAGTATTTCTATTGTAAAGTCTGGCCAGTAACATCCTCATGTTCTAAGTTAGTAGAGTTCCCATTGATGCCCTCCCCAACCCATCCTACACTGAATCACCATATATGGGACACAAACTGTTTAAGTCTGTCTACCAGCCTTAGTTCTTTAATTTATACCATTTGTTTTCTATTTAGAAATCCTCTGTTTATCCCATGCTTTTTTTTTTTTTTTCCAATCACCGTTTTCCTCTCCACCACCTCCTTCGAGAGGACATTCCAGGCATCCACCACCCACTCCGCGAAAAAGAATTTCCTAATGTTATGCCTAAGTCTCCCTCTCAGCAACCTCAAGTTATGCTCTCTAGTTTTACCATTTTCCCATCTCTGGAAAAGATTTGGCTCTATATTAATACCTTTCAAGTATTTAAACATCTGTAACATATCTCCCATGCCCTCCTCTTGGACCAGCCAAAAATGTCTTATCTGCAGGTATGCAGAAGCTAGTTGAACGATACAACAAATGTGTCGTCTTGCATGAGGACTATGTGGAAAAGTGATATGTTCTGCTGTTCACAGTTACTTCTATGAGAACCATTAAATATATTTGCCTTCAAATTTCAAGTTTATTAAAAATTTTATTAATTGCTTATTCAAAATTCTAAGCAATGTACAAAAATTAAAATTACAGATTTCAGGGGGACAGAATAAACAATTTGGACTAACCAGACAGAACACACCAAACAAAAGGGAAAAAAAGGGGAAAGAAATACAATTGTTGATTGTAAATAAGACAAATAAGGAAAAAATAGGCAGGGTAAAAGCAGAAGACTTGAAATGTCAGAAAATAAAATTTGTTAAAAGATCCTAATCTAGCTTACTAACAGTCAAATGCATCTTTTAAAAGAAAGCATTTTAACTTGTTATTGAATCTGTCAAGAAGGCGCTCTTCCCTTAAATAAATGGGGAGGAAATTTCATGTTTGGGGCACTGTGACGGAGAAGATAAATTGTCGACATGTGTTAATGTTTTTGAGAGAGTGAACAATTAATAAATGTTGGTCGTTTGAGCTAAGTATTCTTGCTGGGGTATAAGGAATCAAGAGTCTATGAATGAAAGTGGGGGGGTTTATAAAGGAGAGACTTGAGACTTAGCAAGCATAATTTATATGTTATGCGATAAGCAACTGGAAGCCAGTGTGCTTTCTTAAGGAGGGGCGACACATGGTCGAATTTCTTGGCTTTCATGATAAGTTTAATTGAGACATTCTGAATAATTTGTAGACATCTTATTTCCTTTTGGGCTGTTCCCTTAAATAGGGCATTACAATAGTTGATTTTTTAAATCACCAGAGAGTAATAATGTGTTAAGTCACTTGGGACATAAGAATTTTGATACAGAACGAATTTGACGTAGTCCGAAGAAAATCGATTTGACAATGCTACTAATATGGTCGTGATAAGTTAGTTTTTGATCAAAAGTAACCCCTAGAATCATGATATTGCTGTCGTCTGGAGCGTGATACCCTTAATAGTGATAGGAAAGTTGAGTTTAAGGCCGTCTTTCCAAGGGAAGAGCATCATGTTTGATTTATTAACATTGAGAGCCAATCTGTTAGCATCAAGACATTGATGGATTTGTTCGAGTTTCGTATTGATTGCTGAGGTTTCCAGAGGGTTATCAGTGTCCAACAGGTGTAAAGGTTTAATATCATTGGCGTAAGCGAATATGTTAAAACCAATGGATTGGCAGAGAGTCATCGAGGGTGCAAAAAGATATTAAACAAAATTGGTGAGAGAATGGACCCTTGAGGAATACCATGAGTTGCTGAGAAATTTTCTGAAGTAGCATTGTTGAATGACACTGTTGAGGAACGATTAGTGAAATAGGATCTAAACCAAGAGAGGACCTGATCCGTAATACCAATAGTCTCTAATCTATCCAAAAGGAGGTTATGATCAATTGTATCGAAGGCGGATAAGAGATCAAGAGGAATTTAAAGGACAGATTTATGGTGATCCAGATAGTAGAGAATAGAAGTAGACATACCGATTAACGAGTGTTCCTTAGAGTGATGCTGCCTGAAACCTGTTTGATTTGGATGTAGAATGTTTTTCTATAAATTCTGATATTTGTTTGAATACAACCTTCTCTGTCAATTTTGCTAGGAAGGGGATGTTGATGATTGGTCTATAATTTGATTATTCATCAGGACTGATTTTATGATCTTTTGTGGCATTTGTTCAGCTTGATCTGGATCGGGAATTGGTCATTTAGTTAAGGTTAGATTTTTCCTGATGTCCTTAGAAGATCTGGGGCAGAAATATTAAACAAGGTAAAACAACAAAGTAAAAAAACTTGAAACACAATAGTAAAATAACAATTATAAGGCAAGGTAGTGCAGTGCTTTTTTGATTTATCCTCGTGTCCCGCTTAAACTTAAGCGGGTTACAAAAATACATACAAATTTATGATATAAAATTCATACAAAATATAACATAAAACAATCCTTATAACACTTTCAGACAAAATAATTGAAGTCACTGTGGAGTATTTATTCAAAAAGCCTCAATAAAAAGGGATGTTTTCAAATATTTTTTAAATGCCTGTATGTTATTAATCATCCTCAATGCCCTACCAAGTTATTCCACAAAATTATTCCTGTCACATAAATGACTGTAGACCTAGTACTAGCATATTTCACTTCCTACATCCCTTTCAAGGATATTGTATTCTCTAATCTCAAGGATCAAGATGATTGTTATAAAGTTACAGCATGAGAAAGATACCAAGGTATGTTTTGGTAAAAAGCCTGAAAAACTAACACAAGCACCTTAAGTACAACACGTGATTTGATTGGTAACCAATGTAGTTGTCACAAAAAAGGAGTCACATGCTCAACCTATTACCTCCTAGAATTAAATGTGCTGCAGTAGTTGTTGAAAATCGATATGCTCAGTCAACTTTGAGAGATAATCTTTATCTCTCAGATTAGAAAGAGGTCAGTAATTAGACATCAGAAATGGGTGTAAGGCAAGCTTCATAAGAATAGGGTAGATTATGCCATAGTTCCAGGCAGATAGAACATTCCCAGAGGTGAGACTATTCAAAACCATCAAGAATGCAAGAGGCTGTGTCTAGTTTGCTTGAGCAAGGAAAAGGAGATAGGATCACGAGTACAAGTGTGGTAGCTCTTGCAAAGTGGACAAATTTATCAAAAGTTGCAATTGTAGGCAACAAGAAATTGTTCCAAGAAGTTGAAAAAATGGGAATAGAAGAAGGATGGCAGTCAATGGAGATTTTTTGAAGAGAGATAATCTTGGAGAAGAAAAATAAAGCAAGGTCATCAGCAGTGGGATCAACAGTAGTAGAAGTTTTCTTACCAAGAAAAGTTAATCCAGGATAGAGAATAATTTCTTAGTTCTATTTGTTGAAAAACTTTTTGCTTGTTTATGCTTCAAGTTGTAAAAAGGGGAACAGGCTTTAAAATAGCAAAGGTTGGAAAAAGTTTGTTTTTCCTTCAGTGCCTTTGTGTTTGACATGTTCGATTGCATAGCAAGCAGGGACACATTATGATTAAACTAAGGTTTACGACTGGAGTATCTAGCAGTGACTGATCATTGGGGTAAGAACATAAGAATATAATTGCCATACTGGGACAGACCAAAGGTCTATCAAGTCCATTATCCTGTTTCCAACAGTGGCCAACCTAGGTTCCAAGTACCTACTGTACTGTAGCTAGATCCCAAGTAGCAAAACAAATTCTATGCTATATGCCAGGGGTGCCCACACTTTTTATGCTTGCAAGCTACTTTTAAAAATGACCAAGTCAAAATGATCTACCGGTCGATTGCGATCGATGTATTGGGCACCCCTGCATTATGCTATGCTATATCTTTTTTTTTTTTAGATCAGAATTCCACACAGCATTTGAGGTGTGGCCATACCATCGAGCAACACAAAGGCATTATAGCATTTTCTTTTTTTTTTTCATTCCTTTCTTGATAATTCCTAACATTCTATTTGCTTTCTTAGCTGCTATCGCACACTGAGATAAGGGTTTCAATGTATCCTCAACAATGACACCTATGGGACTGGGCGACACATTGACGAAATGGATTGGGAACTGGCTTGGAGGTAGGCTTCAGAGGGTAGTGGTAAACGGCACTCCCTCTGAAATGACGGAGGTGATCAGTGGAGTGCCTCAGGGCTCCGTCCTGGGCCCGATCTGTTCAACATCTACATAAGAGACTTGGTGGAAGGGCTCCGAGGTAAAATAACATTATTCGCCGATGACGCCAAACTAAGCAATATAGTGGACAAGAGCACATCAGACAGAAATTCAATGCCCAACAACATGATGCACGACCTACTTCTACTGGAGTGCTGGTCTAGGTCCTGGCAACTCAACTTCAATGCCAAAAAATGCAAAGTCATGCACCTGGGCATTCAAAATCCATGCAGGACTTACACCCTTAATGGCGAGATCCTAACAAGAACTGAAGCAGAACGAGATTTAGGGGTGATAGTCAGTGAAGACATGAAGACTGCCAATCAAGTGGAGCAAGCTTCCTCCAAAGCAAGGCAAATCATAGGTTGCATACGCAGGAGTTTCGTCAGCCGTAAACCTGAAGTCATTATGCCATTGTATAGATCCATGGTGAGACCTCACCTAGAGTACTGTGTGCAATTCTGGAGGCTGCATTACCGCAAGGATGTGCTGAGGCTAGAGTCGGTTCAGAGAATGGCCACCCGGATGGTCTCAGGAATCAAGGACCTCCCGTACGAGGAGTGGCTAGAGAAGTTACAGCTCTACTCACTCGAGGAACGCAGAGTGAGGGGAGACATGATCGAGACGTTCAAGTATCTCACGGGCCGCATCGAGGTCGAAGAAGATATCTTCTTTTTCAAGGGTCCCACGGCAACAAGGGGGCATCCATGGAAAATCAGGGGCGGGAAACTGCACGGTGACACCAGGAAATTCTTTTTCACTGGAAGGGTGGTTGATCGCTGGAATAGTTTTCCACTTCAGGTCATTGAGGCCAGCAGCGTGCCTGATTTTAAGGCCAAATGGGATAGACATGTGGGATCTATTCACAGTGACAGGTAGGGGAGGGTGATTGGGGTGGGCAGACTAGATGGGCCGTGACCCTTATCTGCCGTCTATTTCTATGTTTCTAAATCCTTTTCCTGGGCGGTGACTCCTAACATCGACCACCTGCATTACATAGCTAGAGTTTGGGTTCTTCTTTCCAACGTGCATCACTTTGCACTTGCTCACATTAAACATCATCCGATTTCAAAAGGTTTTTCATAATCCTCTTGTGACTTAACAACTTTGAACAACTTTGTGCCATTAGCAAATATAGATCCCTTTTATGAAGCTGCGTTAGGCTTTTTTATCGCTGGCTGCATAGGTATTAGCTTCGATGCTTATAGGAATTCTATGAGCATTGGAGCTTTTACCACCATGGCCAGCAATTTAAAAAAATAAAAAAAAGACTAATGCAGCTTCGTAAGCAGGGGGAGAGGATAATTATTAGTTATTCCCATCTCTAGATCATTGATAAATATGTTAACCAGCAGCAGTCCCAGCACAGACCCCCCTAGAGAACCCCACTATTTACCCTTCTCCATTCTCAAATCTATATAGCCCACCAATCATATGACCTGCAGCATTTTGGATAACTTGCAGCATATACGGTTTAACTTGTGGCAACTCCAAATAAAGCATGTTGCAATAGTCTAATCTGGATACAACTTAACATAGCACAACCATCCTAATGTCATAAATCTTCAACATGGGCTTCAATTTTGCAACCAGTATCAAATAATTAAGACTGCTACTTATTTGATCATGGAAAGACAGTTGTGTATCTAGCAAAACCCCCAAAATTTTTATTACAGATATCAACTTAATCAGCCAATCAGGACATAAAGTGTTAACTCTACTGACATGCTTTAATTCCTACTTATCATTAAAATATCATTTTTAGCCAGATTCAAAATCAGACACCTACACAATTCATACTATTAGTCACTTTCATAGTAAGGTTCTCCCCCTCTTAACAGGAAAAATATATATACATCATCAATGTATATCTGATAACTGACCTGAAGCTGGCCAAATATGACACCCAAAGATGGCATATAGAAATTAAATAATAAAGCAGAGAAGGCAGATTCCTGAGGAACACCCATCAAAGAGTATTGTTCTGACACCCTGTCATTAATCGCCACTTGCAATGATCTATTATATAAGAAGGATTTAAACCAATCAAAAGCAGACCCCGTAACACCAAGTCAGCTAGTTTTTGTAACAGCAACTCTATATTGACAGTTTCAAATGCAGAAGATACATCGAGCAATACCAAATGAGTTGCATCTCCATCAGTTCCTTTTTTTATTTCATCAATCGTAGCAAAATTCAAACTAAGGGGTCCTTTTACTAAGCCGTGCTAGCCGTTTTAGCACGTGCTAAACGCTAACAAGTCCATAAACTATAATAGACGCATCAGCATTTAGTCTGCGCTAAAACGGCTAGCGTGCCTTAGTACTTTGTTAATTCTACTCAATTTGTAGCATCTTTTAATCATTGTAAACCGCATAGAACTTCACAGTCCTGCGGTATATAAACTGTTATTATTATTAAAAGGACCCCTAAGTTACTCCTGTAAATGTAAATGGAACTAATTATATCTGTTTCTTCCAGAACAATTGAGAGTTTTCCTGGATTCAAAAAAGATTCCAACTGAGTCTTAATAATATAAATATTGAGATAATATGATTTTGCTGGGTATTTTGCCATATGCCTTTTCTTTTGATTTATATTTTCTTAATATTGCTCTCTTAAGAGTATTTTTCCCCTCTTTAATTCTTGATGCCTGAATAGGGAATATATGTTTCTTTAATATTAATCCTTCCAATTTTTGTATTGTATTTTTGTTTTACCAACATTTCTAATACAATTATATTGGTTGTATGTTTCAAAAAGTTGAAATTAAAATCATTCAAGATCAAGCAAGGTCTTGGACCTAATGTGGGGAAAGAGGAGGGGGGAGAAGACTCATAAGATTGTTCACAAGATACTTAAGATCCATGCCTTTTATGGTGCCCCTTCCTTTACAGGCCAAAAAGCCCTTCATATTTTCTTCTCCTGTAATTGGTCGAGCCACATCTTCACTTTTCACCTCTTTTTGTACAACAAAACAACCCCGATATTCTCCCTTCTCCCAGTATTCGCTCTAACTTGCTGTATCTCCCCAAGATTACTGTCCTCTCCCTATCCCTCAATGCACCAACTTTCAAGCACATAAAAACAATTACACAGCCCAGTTACAAAAAAACCAAAATATTTTGATCACCAAATTTGTCTATACTCCTTAAATAGGCAAAGGTCGTACCCTAAATAATACAATCTCTCACTAGCACACAAATAATATATACCTAATCATAGATATCCACTTCATAGGCATCTCGGTTTAAATAACCTTTCAAGTCATGAACTTATGAGGCACCAATCCGTTTCAACTTAAGTAGCTACAAACATTCTATAAAATGCATGGTGCTTAAGGGTTAGCTCATTCAAAAACTTGATAGTCCATCACAGATCTGTAGAAGCTGAGGAATAAGCAATACCATTTGCTCCACCAGAGGTGCTTCTGTATAAATGTCTGAGCAGGTTATACTTATTTATCTGCCCCATAATTTTGAGTAGTAGAATTAGTAGGAGGTTTTTTTATTTACCAAACTTTGTTGATAAAAAATATTTTGATCTCAGAATTATATTGCTTCTTATTTGTTTGTATTTTACCATAACAATTCAGAATCTATAGAGCTCATGTTCAAAAAGGAAAAATGTCAAAAAAATGGCATTAACCAGTACTTTGGATGTTTTTCTCACCAAAATGTCCAAGTTCTGATTTTTTGAAGCTGACTTTCTGGAAATCTTGTGAGGCGTCCTAACTGCTGTGCATCCAAAATTCAAGGGGGGGCGTGTTAGAGGTGTCTTATGGGCAGGCTTTGGACATGCTTAGACTTGGACATCTTGTGGTGGTAAACCTTTCCCAAGATGTCCTGGATGGAACTTAGGCATTCAGAGGTAGACCTGTTTTAAAAACATCTAAGTGCTAAAAAGATACCCAAGCTGACCAGATGGTCACTGGAAAGATTAAGTACCAAGCCCCCAACGCTCCCCCACTGGTCACTGACCCCCCTCCTACTCCTCCCCAAAATCTGAATGAAACATTACATACCTGTCTCTAGAACAGCAGCACCTGGTATGGAAATCCTAGTAGAGTATCACAGAGGTGTCTTAAGTAACCTGGTGAGTGGGCTGGTGAGCCCTAGAGAGGAGGACCCAGGCCCATAAGCCACTCCAACAACTACATTTATGGTGAAATGTTTGAGCCCACCAAAACCCACTAGCATCCTACTTTACTGCCATATAGGTGTCACCTGCAGTCAAAAGGTGGTAGACAGGTGGGTATAGTTTTGAACGTCATGCGGGAAACATCTTCTTTATCAGTTTTGCATATAGCATGCCAATACTTAATGCTGCTTCCAGTTTTCTTTATTTTGATCCAATGTTTGTTTTTTAAACATGTTCTTTTGGTTCTAATAGCCTTTTATACCTCACTTTTTAACTATGCCAGTTTTTGTTTGGCCTTCCTTTCACCTTTTTTTTAATACATGGAAAACATCTGGTCTATGCTTGCAAGATGGTATTTTTAAACAATATTCAAAAGAAAAACCCAATTTATAAGTAGTAATAATGTGTCTCTTATGACAATATGGAGAAAAAAGTCATCAGGTAAAATCAGGGCTGAATGATTTAGCCCATTACAGGATTATTCTAATGATTTTTTCAAGTACTACTTTCAAAAATCTTTTGTAACACAGATTTATTACAATTGTGAATGTTTAAATTTATTTGTTGTTATGAAGGACATATGGAGGTTTTTGTTATGTTTTTTTTTTTTAAATGATAATATTTTTCCTATAATGGGCTAAATCATTCAGCCCTGATTTTCCCTGATGTCTTTTTTCTCCATATTGTCATAAGAGACTCATTATTACTATTTGTAGATTGGATTTTTCTTATGAATATTGTTTAATAATACCATCTTGGAAGCATAGACCAGATGTATTTCATACAGGGCCGGATTTAGATGAAGAGGCCCTAGGCTATTCCACTTATGAGGCCCTTTCACCTCCCATTTTTAAGTTTGTAAATTACATGAGAGATAATAAAATACATCATTACTGTGATATATATCAATATGTTAAATGAAACATGTTGTTATTGGTATTAACCTTTATAAAAAATGTGAACCAGATAATAAATAAAAAAAAGTCGAGAACACTTATTTGGACATTTATTCTCAGCACCATATATAGTACTTGTAACAATAACTAATCAAACATAACACACAACATTGCCCCTTCCTATGTCCATAGTGCCCCCAGTGAGTCCTACCTCACCTCACCCCCCCTCCGATGCTCGCCTGCCTCCCATCCCCCTTCCATTGAACACCCCCCATGCCATCCTGCCTTCCATTAAAACCCCCACCCCCCTCCGATGCCAGCCTGCCTGCCTCCCATCCCCCTTCCACTGAACCCCCCTCCCCCCCAATGCCAGTCTGGGCTGCCCTGTCCTGACGGATCCACATGTTTCCGGACTGACGTCTTTACCTCCCCGATCCTCCTCCCAGAGCGAGAAAAAGAAAGGGAGAAGCCGAGCCGGCGCCCCATTGCGGCCGGAGCCGGTTCCAATCTCGAAGCGTAAAATTTCTCCTTATTTTCGGTTCAGTGCTTTAGTGTTCACTGTTTTTAGAATAGTGTAATTTTAATTTTGCTAACAATTTGAATGTAGGCCCCTCTTGATCTTGAGGCCCTAGGCTGAAGCAGCCTATAGGAAAATCCGGCCCTTATTCCATATATCAAAAAAGGTGACAGGAAGGCCAAACAAAAACTGGCATAGTTAAAAAGTGAGGTGAAAAAGACTTTTAGAGCCAAAAGAACATGTTAAAATAAAAACCATTTGATCAAAATAAAGAAAACTGGAAGCAGCATAAGTAATGTCATGTTAGATGCAAAACTGATAGAGAAGGCTAAAGGAGAATTTGCAAAGAAGCTTGCCATAGAGGCAAAAATCATAGCAAAATCTTTTTTCAAGGATTTTAGAAGTGGAAAGCCTATGAAGGAGTTAGTGGAACTGTTAGATTATCATTGAGTAAAAAGGAGCATTAGTTCTTTGGTTTGGTATTTACTGAGGAGATTGTAAGGATAAAACCTGTGCCAGAAATGGTATTTAAAGATGACAATACAGAGGATCTAAAATAAATTTCAGTTAACCTGGAAGATGTAATAAGTCTAACCAACAAGATTAAGGGCAACAAATTACTCGACTTGGATGGTATACACCCCAGGGTACCGAAAGAACTCGAAATCAAAATTGTAGCTCTACTATTGGTAATTGTTACCTGTCATTAAGATTCCACATACCTGCAAATTGGAAGGTGGCCAACATAGTTCCAAGGTTCCCGTGTTGACCTGGGAAGCTTCAGAAAAATTATAGAAACCATTACAGAGAACAAAATTAGATACAAACGTGTTTTAATAGGACAGTCAATTCTTGCCTCAGATGCTGTGGATAGGTAGACTGGATGGGCCATTTGATCTTTATCTGCCATTATGTTTTTATATATCAGTTTGTCAAATTTTTTAAGGTGTGAATGTAATATATCTTAGACTTTTTTAAAAAAATCTTTTGATAAAATCCCTCATGAGAGATAAGAGGCAATAGAAACAGAGAGTAGGATTAA
This sequence comes from Geotrypetes seraphini, assembly GCF_902459505.1. Classification (NCBI taxonomy): domain Eukaryota; kingdom Metazoa; phylum Chordata; class Amphibia; order Gymnophiona; family Dermophiidae; genus Geotrypetes; species Geotrypetes seraphini. Next base: position 303,606,793 of record NC_047086.1, on the reverse strand, counting down.
ATGGCCATTTTTTAATGGTGGAAGGTGAACAGTGGAATGCTACAACAATATGTATTAGGACCTTGGTGACGGGAATGATGAGTAAGGTGAAATTTACAGAGGACACACAGCTATTCAAAGCTGTTAAATCGTATGCAGATTGAAAAAAATTGCAGGAGGACCTTGGTAGACTGGAAGACTTGGCATTTAAATAGCAGATTAAATTTGATGTAACAATAGGAGGCTCCTGAGCAGCAGCACTGAATATCCAGGTTTTGGGCAGCACTCAGAAGCTATATTTGCTTGGTATGGCTGATATTCAGTGCTATACCCACATAACTAACCAGGTATAATTAGGACTGCTATTCATGAGGTCTAATGTGCCCAATTAGCTATGTGAGCACTAACGGTGAATATCTGTGGTGCATCCAAATCAATCTGGATTTCGCCCAATGCCCAGTACTAAAACTGTCATTTCCCTTGTCCAGTAGATTCCAGCTGTCATTGATGATGTCTATTAGGACTGTTTCGGTACTGTGGAATGACCTGAAGCTGGATTGGTAAGTGGAGAGGGCTTCATGTTGATCCATGAAGGTTTGCAGTTAGCTTAGTATACTTTTTTTTTCCAATATTTTAGATATGAAAGGTAGGTTGGAAGTCTGTAATGACTCAGATTGTTTGGATCAAGGGTGGGTTTCTTTAGGATGGGTCTGATGATGGTGTATTTCCAGTGGTGGTCACTTTCCCAATTATCAGGGAAGAGCTGATTAGAGGAAATATTGATTTTATGTATGCGTCTTAGACATTTAGTAGGAGATTGGACCGGACATGGAGTTAGATAGTTGTAGTGTTTTTATAATTTCTGCAAGGCCCTTGTGTGTGACTATGTGAAAGCGAGTTAGGGTTCTGTGTGATGGATCTCTGGGAGGGCAAGAAGGGTTAACGGGCTTGGGTGCCTTGTAGTTCATTGAGTCGAGGTTGTTGTGAATACTGTCAATTTTTGTTTGAAAGAAGGAGGAGAGCACTTCGCTATCAAGGTGAGTTTGGATGTTGTGCTGATTCCCTTGAGAGGCCATGAAGAGCTTGAATAAGAAGGGGAAGAGGGAGACAGTTGGAGGGGCAGGTAGGGTCTAGCAAGGGATTTTTTGAGGACAGATGTAACTACGGCATGTATGAAGGTGGACACAGTTGCATTGAAATGTGATAAGTTGAGGATATGGCAGATAGAGGGGATGACAGTAGGAGAGATGGTGATAAGTAGATGGGTGGGGATGGGATCATAGAAGCAAATATTGAGTTTAGAGGAGGAAAGAAAATATGCAGTTTCCTCATCAGTAATTTCTGAGAAAGAAGAAAAGGCAACAGGGGCTGATGGAGGGCCTGCAGAGTGGACTGGATGAGGGAGAGGTTGAGGCAATTTGGTTGAGAACTCAAGGTAATATTGTGTATCTTGTCATGGAAGTACTCGGCCATTGTTTGGGGAGAAAGTGAAGGGAGGGGTTAGAGTTGAATGTGGCAAAGAGATGGTGAGGGTTAGATCCAAGAGAATTAGTTAAGTGGGTGTTGTAGTCTTCTTTTGCAAGTGAAAGGGCAGACTGGAAAGAGGTCAGCAGGAATTTTAAATGCACAAAGTCAGAATGAGTGCAGGATTTCAGCTAGAGACATTACACAGTTTGGGTACAGGAACATAAGAAGCAGATCATACAGGTCAGCCAGGACTGGGTTTTGGCACACCTTACAGAATGTGAAATGGAAGGCATGAGGGTATCAAGAGCAGAGGAGAGAATATTATTATAGGAAGAGACTGCCTCATTGATAGACTTACATAGCGCAGTGTTTGAGAGGAGGGAGAGACAGTAGTGGAGAGAGAGCAAGGGTCAATAGCCTGAAGATTCCTGAATATATTGGTGAGGATTGGTCATGTCTGCGGGGGTGGGTGATGAGTTGTGAAGCTTATCAGATGGCGGTCAGAGAAGGGAAGAACTGAGGTAAAGAAGTTAGCAATTGAGCAGTTGGAGAAGAGGACAAGATCAAGGCAGTAGCCATTCTGGTTTGTGGGATTAGTGGAACACAGCTGAAGATTGAATGAGGAATCAGAGGGGTCATTAGAATAAATGTTAAAATCACCAAGAATGAGAGAAAGAGGCAAAGGTTTCAGAAAGACAGTGCCAGGAATCAAGGTCAGTGAGAAAGGAAGATAGGGATTTGTTAGAGGATCGATAAATGACCGCTATTCAGAGAGATAGGGGAGCGAATAGACATATGGAGTGGACTTCAAAGAAGGAGAAGTAGTGAGATTGAGATAGAAGAAGAGGTTGAAATCTACAGGAGGGTGAAAGTAACAGCCCAGTTCCTCCTCTGTGACCAACTGGGCAAGGCATTTGGAAGAAAAGGTAGCCTCCATGACATAGGGCAGCAACTAAAACAGAGTCAGATCTCAGTATAAGCAGGTGGAAAGAATAAGAGAGAAAAAGGTTGTGAATTTAAGCAAGCTTCTTGGAGATAGAGCGTGCATTCCACAGGCACATGAAAAAGATAGAGAAGGGAGAGGAGAGGAACAGAAATAAGAGAGGAGAGGAACAGAAATAAGATTGGAGACATTGTGGTGTGTTCTGCATAAGTAGAGTGAGACTTGATTACGAGAGGCAGGATTGGGGTTGATATTTCCAGCAGTGAGCAAAAGGAAGAAAGTAGGGAGAGGCGTGATAATGGCGATGGAGACGAGGTTTGGTCAGACAGAATGGGAAAGGTCTAATGAGAGGGAGAAACTGTTGAAGCTTTAGAGCTGTGAAGAAGATGGCTGATAAAAGAGATGGTGAGGTAATTAATTCAAAAAGTGGACAATGTGGTATTGAATGCAATGGTTTGGAATAGAGGGAGAGATTGAGTAAGGTTAGTATTAAGAGAAGAAGGTGTAATGGAGCTATAGACTAGAAGAGGAAAATGATACCCGAGGTGAGGTTGATCAGGATGGGCCAGGGAGTCACCCTGGGGAGTGCTGGGATGAGTATTCAGATGGATTGCAAGGCTTCCTTTGTAAGGAAGATAGATGTGGTAGACAGGTCTCCTTGTATTAGAGCCGTGGTTCCTAACCCTGACCTGGAGTGTCACTAGCCAGTCAGGTTTTCAGGATAGTTCTAATGAATATGCATTGAACAGATTTGCATACCTGTCACCTCCATTATATGCAAATCTCTCTCATGTATATTCATTAGGGCTGTCCTGAAAACCTAATTGGGTGGTAGTCCTCCAGGACAGAGTTGGGAACCACTGTATTAGAAGTAATAATTAATGCAGCAGTAAACTGTGGGTTTGCTTATAAGGAAAGGATGACTCAGTGATGAAAGATCTTGACATAAGAACCTCAGATCAGTGATGATTTTCCATTGTCAGGATCAGCTGGAGGATTATTAATGGTAGTTACTTGAAAGATATAATGTGAGCCTAAGGATGGGTGGGATGAGGGTCAGGGATCTGTGGACAGTATTAGCTGTGAAACTGATCTCTAATGCTATTATATGTTTAACACCTTACTATAACTCTGCTAGCAATTCATTGAATAATCAATGGAGGTATTAAAAGAGAAACTTAGCAGAGGAGAGGAAGGTGCAAGAAGCCAGTGATAAAGAAAGGTGCTTTAAGGAGAAGCTCAGTAGAGAAACTTAAACAGAATATTTAATTTAATTTCTATCAAGGCTAAAATACTTAGTTTCAAGAAAAACTAATAGTAACAGAGATTTAATAGTGAACAGAAATATAACCTGAATGGATTTAGAATAATGCAGAATTTAAAAATTATGCTTATTTCAAAATCCTAATTTAAAATTTTATGCTTAGCTCAAAATAAAAGGCTAGTGGTGAGGGGAGATTAAATCGCACAGGCGGTGCACAAAAATTCAGAATGGCAAAAAAGAAACTTTGACTTAGCTCAGAAGAGGAGCGAGCCTTCATTCCTCAAAGCAGTTTATCTAGCAGGAACACAAACCGTCTTGGCAGACAGGCTAAGCAGACTCCTTCAACCTCATGAGAGGACATTTAATACAACTGTCTTGCAGCAAATATTCTTGGATTGGGGGACTCTCAAAGTAGGCCTCTTTGCTTTCCCCCCACAACCACTCTTCTGTTCTAGACTCTACACTCCTAATCTTCTGGAGTCAGATGCCTTCTTTCTTAGCTGGCAGTACAAGTTTCTATATACTGTATTTTTCCGACCATAAGACACACTTTTTCCACCCCCCAAAAGGGGTGCGTGTCTTATGAATCGAATACACTGCGCCTCCTGCTGGTACTTTTTTTAAGTGGCGGTGGTCCAACACGGTCTCCTGTTGGACGGCTGCCTTTCTTTGCAGAGTGACGCACAATGCAGGAGCGTGACCTTCGTGCTTCCTGCCTAGTCCTGCACTGCTCTGTGATTGGCTGCAGTCAGTGCTTAGTCTCTTTACTTGTGATTGACTCGACACGATTGTGTATCGGCCCACAAGGGCCTGCTTCGGGAGTCTTGTGAAATCATGACAGTTAAGATGTGCAAATTCACAAAATCTTTCCAATCATCTTATGAAACACCACATGCACCTTTTTTCACAACAGTTTTATTTTCATTCAGCTGGGGGCAGTGGCATATGCTGGTTTTTCGAGCAGCAGCCCATTCTGGTTTAAAAGAAATGGTGTTTCATAAGACGATTGAAAAGATTTTGTGAATTTGCACATCTTAGCTGTCATGATTTCACAACAAGACTGCTGAGGCAGGCCCTTGTGGGCCAAAACATGATCGTGTCGAGTCAATCCAATTAAAGAGACTGAGCACCAATTGGTCACCTTTGTTGTGTTGTTTGCTGTTCACTGGTGTGAAGGCAGTTTCTCCTGTTGGTTCTCAAGCAAACCAAGCAAACACCATCTCTGTCATAGGTAGTGGAATGGGATGAGCCACAGAGGCCATGGCACCACCAATATAATACCAATAACACATCAGCAATTAAAGAGCTTGGAAGCAAGGCTCTGAAGATTGGTTTGTTGGCCCGTCCAACCAAACAGATATTCCACTGCCTCTGGTCTCTGTTATATGTAGATAAGTGATTCTAGTAAGAAATATTTTGTGATCAACCAAATCGAAAGCAGCTGAACAATCTAAAGAGATCAGAAGGATCTCGCATCCCTCATTAAGATTAACTCCCATGGAATCTAGCATTGCAGGAAGTACATGCTTGGTGGAAAGATGAGGTCTAAACCCAGTTTGTTTGGAGTGAAGGTGCTAGTGTTATCCATATCCATTTGGAGTTGTGTAACAACTAATTTCTATAATATTTTAGAAGCAAATGGTAAGTTTGAAATAGTGCAAGAATTTGAAGCCTCATTAGGATCTGAATTCTGGTTCTTCAGCCACAAGCAAATAATTGATCCTCTCCAGTCTATAGGGAAAATACCAGTCTTAAGACTGATAGTGATTATAGTAAGTAAGGCAGGAGAGGATCTATGAAATTCTTTAGAAAATATGTAGGGATAGCTCATTTGGGGTTTAACTGGACAGGAGTCTCTCCTGCCCAGTTAAACCCTTTTGAATATCTAGCCCATGGTTTTAAGAATCCCAGATATACTACAAACCTGGGAATAGATTTATTCTCATAAACTGTTTCTCTCTTTAATGAATCCCCTATTTAATAAAAGATAAGCCTGTGTTCTGTGTTACTTTCTCCTTTATTTTAGAAGTGTTTTAAATAGTGCTTCTAAATGTGTTAGATTGCCTACATTTGCAAGTAGTGATTTTAGAAAACTGCTATTTACACATAGGGATCCACACCACACAGATATTTCAAGGAGACATGGTAAGGGCATGAAGAGGGAGTGGTTTGGGTGGGTCTAAAGTATTGATATAAGCGCACATGGTTATAAAAGATTGCAGGTGTTAACTTTTGAAGCAGCTCCATGCATATAAACTTGTAAAGGGCAGATGCAAAGGCCACTAAAAACAGCCCTTTGACGACCCCATTGATTGTACCCCTCCAGGGCATCAATACCCCCACCTATAGGAACCTCCTACAGATCCCCCACCATGCAATCACAGTTTTAGCTTCTCCTGGGGATCTCTGGTAGTGGTGTAGGAGCAGGAGTAATCCACAGTCACTTCTGCAGCTCCAGATACCATATATACTCAAATATAAATCAAGATTTTTATGCCCAATGACCAGCACTTTTATTCTCCATTACCCGCTCCCCCCTGCCCCAGACTGACATCACACTTACAGTCCCGATGCTCTGGAAGCCCATGTCGGCGCTCTGTGCTGGGCTGAAGGGCCATGACCGTCTGCACATTCTAAAGACCTGCTGGCTCCTGCCCTCTCCGGGATTCTCGAAGGGAGTTCAGCAAGCCTTGAGCATGTGCAGACGCTCAAGGCCCTTCAGCCCAGCACAAAGCATCGGGATTGTACATGCGATGTCAGATCTGGGGTGGTGGGGGAGGAAGCAGGTAGTGAAGGATAGGAGTGCCTAAGCCACTGTTCTTCAATTCTCCAGTGCTGCCAGTGGCCTCTGTCCTTTTCTTTTATCAAGGTCCTCCCACCTCTGAAGCAACTTCCTGTTTCCGCTTGGGCGGACCGCAGCAAAGGAATGGTGCAGAGGAGGCTGCCGGCAGCACACGAGAATCACTCCTTTGCCAGTGACCTCTTTGCAATTTTCTTGGTGAGGGGGGCTTCAGAACCAGGTGGGGAGAACATTTGGGGGAATTAGGGGGGGTTGTAGGAAGGTTTAGAGAGAGATGCTGAATGGGAGGGGCAGAGAGAAGAGGAACGGGGGGCACATGGATGGATGGGAGAGGAAGGATTTGGTAGCACATGGATGGAGGGAAGAGGAAGAGATGGGACATGTGGATGGAGGGAAGTGGAAGAGGAAGGAAGAGATGGTGCACATGGATGGATGGATGGAAGGAAGCAGAAGAGGAGGGACAGAGAGAAGGGGAAGAGTTGGAAAGATAGATTTGAGATGGAAGCAGAAAAATGGAAGAAAACTGAATATGAAAATCAGTGCCAAAGATGGATATATTGCAAGAGGTAAAGGAGAGGAAAGAAACAGCAAATGCATAAGGAAGCCTAGGAAACAGTGTTAAGAGCACAGATGGAAAAAGATGATCAGAAAAATAAAATTGCCAGACAACAAAGGTAGAAAAAATATTTTTCATTTGAAAATTTACATCTGTTGTTTTTATATTTTGGACTCTTCAGGAAGAAATGCATTTCTTTCTATTTCTCTTGTGATATACTGTGTGCAGAGTCTGGCATATTAGGCTTTCGTTTGTATAAAGTAGTACTTTTAGGGGTCCTTTTTTCAAGCTGCGGTAGGGGTTTAATGTGTGTTAAACTGCCTGCCGCGCTTGCCACTAACGCCTGCATTGAGCAGGTGCTAGATTTTTAGCCGGCCGCAGTGGTTAGCGCGTGATGAAATATCTGACGCGCTAACCCCGCTAGTGCGGCTTGAGAAAAGGATCCCTTAGTTTGTGAATTTGTATTTGAAAAGAGTTTTTTCTGCATCTGTGACTGAGACCAGGTGTTCTGGTGGGGATAGAAGTCCAGAAACTTTGGTTGATGATGTGGCCCCAAGTAGGAAAATATTTGTTGGCTCTCCTGCTTTTTTGGACTCAAAACAGCCCCAACTGAAAAATTAGTGATTACTTATTGCATGATCCCTGATAAACGACACTCACATAGCCCACATTTCTAACATACATAAGTCGTGCCTCTGCTGGGTCAGACCAGAGGTCCATCATGCCCAGCAGTCTGTTCACGCGGCAGCCCATCAGGTCCAGGACCTGTATAGTAGCCCTCTATCTATACCCTTCTATTCCCTTTTCCTTCAGAAAATTGTCCAATTCCTTCTTGAACTCCAATACCGTACTCTGCCCTATCACGCCCTCTGGAAGCGCGTTCCAGGTGTCCATCACCCATTGGGTGAAGAAGAACTTCCTAGCATTGGTTCTGAATCTGTCTCCTTTTAATTTTTCTAAATGCCTTCTCGTTCTTGTAGTTGTTGAAAGTTTGAAGAATCTGTCCCCCTTCACTTTCTCTATGCCCTTCGTGATCTTGTAAGTCTCTATCATATCCCCTCTAAGTCTCCGCTTCTCCAGCAAAAAAAGCCCCAGTCTCTCTAATCTTTCAGCGTATGAAAGGTTTTCTATACCTTTTATCAAACGCATCACTCTCTTCTGAACCCTCTCGAGTATCACCATATCCTTCTTTAGGTACGGCGACCAATATTGGACGCAGTATTCCAGATGCGGGCGCACCATCGCCCGATACAACGGCAGGATAACTTCTTTCGTTCTGCTTGTAATACCCTTCTTGATTATTCCTAGCATTCTATTTGCTTTCTTAGCGGCCGCTGCGCATTGTGCCGACGGCTTCATTGTCATGTCAACTATTACCCCCAAGTCCCTTTCTTGGGTCCTCTCACTCAATAACAGCCCTCCCATCGTGTAGCTGTACCTCGGGTTTCTGTTTCCTACGTGTAGGACTTTACATTTCTCTACATTGAACTTCATCTGCCATGGTTTATATTTGAGTCAACCTTTTTTCCTCCTTTTTTGGGGGAAAAAGGTTATCTCGGTTTATATTTGGATTTATAATCAAATATGTATGGTATTCTTGTGGTACAACTGTAAGGGTTCACTGGATCCATTTGCAACCCCGAGCCACAGCAGCAGGAGCAGGGCTACCCTCAGATGGGGTCTTGGAGGATACCATCAGGAGGTCTTCATGTTAGGATAGAGCACCTCTGTGGGAGGAGTTGATATCTTGTGTGGTAGTGGGAGGCTTGGGGATTGGTATTTAAGGAGAATTGATGCTGTTAGAACCAACAATTTTACAAAGAGCTGCATGGCATTTATCCACATTCAGTTTTCTTTAAACACTGCTTCTGCAGGATGTGGAGAGGCAAGATCTGTAGACTTGCACGTCCTTACACATATTTTATTATTTTCTTTATTTTGAAAATTTCTAAACCGCCTATAACTAAGCGGTTAACAATTAAAACATTCACAGTAGTGCATGGACAGTACATTTACAAAATGCATTCAAATTATATTTCAATTACGTAGGGCTCCTTTTACGAAGGCGCGTTAGGGCCTTAATGCGTGGAATAGCACATGCTAAAATGCCGCACTCGCTAGCCGCTACCGCCTCTTCATGAGCAAGTGGTAGTTTTTCGGCTAACACACCTACAGCGCACGCTAATCCAGTGCATACGTTAAAAACGCTAGCAAACCTTCTTAAAAGGAGCCCATAGTAATTTAATCCACTTAAAATAATGGCCAAAGCTCAATGAATTTGCATGTTATCCATCCTCACTAACTAAAGTGCAACAATCACAGTTAACTATGCCTACCAACATAGTTTCAGTGAAAAGCCTCCACAAACAGTTGTGTCTTCAACATCTTTCTAAACTAAATGGTCAGAACAGATCCTCAGGATGCCAGGGAGGGAGTTCCAAAATTTTAACCCTGCCTGGACAACGTTGCCACTCTAGGTTTAGCATACCGGACAGTTTTCTCCGTCATGAAAGTTAATCTCATAGTACCTTCAGACCTTAGGTTCCTCCTCACCTCTCACAGACATTGGAAGTTCAAGAGGCTTTGCATTTGTCAGACCCAGCAAAATTATTTAGGGAATTTTTCATGTTCCAATTTGAATGTCTTAATTCCCCTCTCCGCAGCCTTTCTAAAATAGAACTCCATGTGTCGTTAACACAGTAGAATTACACGTTTTCTAACCTGAATAGTAGTATTAGAAAAGCTAATATTCAGAAGGAAAAAAAAAACCTATAAATGTGTCTGGCTTGCATCCTGTTTTTTTGATAACATGTTGGTAGTGTGCTTTTTATACAGATGTATGTCACTGAAGTCTCTTTAAATTAAAAGCAAATTCCTGTTCAACAGAGAAGGAATATATGCACATTTTTTTTTCTAGCTGGTATTGACAGACTAAACTAATTGATTGTGTTATTATGTTTATAAAATATTAATAGACACCATATCATAAATGTGCTGAAAGCTACATTATTTCTAAATGCCTTCATTCCAAAACACATTGATTGCCAAGCATGAGTTCTTCCCAATGCATTTTATGCTGACTGGGACATAATTCGGAAGGTATCGGAGGATAATTTAACCCTTTATTCAGAAGTTGCCTTGTTTAACCACCCAATTTATAATCACCTCTAGATACACAGAGGGACCAATATTCAGCTGTTGCCAGGCAGTACGCTGTCTACCCAACGCTGGCACTCACCCTGGATATTTAGGTCTTCTTGTATGAAGCTGTGCTAGTGAGTGCCGTGCGACAAATTCACCAAAGCCCTTTAAAACCCTATGGGCTTCAGTGTATTTACCGCACCGGCCCACACTAATCTGTTTGATAAAAAAAAAAAAAGGCTCGCAATGCCAAGACATTTTCGGCAACCAGATTTAAAAATCTGGTTTTATTTTTAGCGGTGGCAACTTAACCAGTTATGGTGATATTCAGCGCAAACCGGTTAAATGCTTAGTGGCTAAAGACAGGCCTGCTATCTATGCGGCCTGTTTTAACTGCTAAACATAACTAGTTAGGTGCTGAATATCGGCGGTGGAGGGGAAAGGTTGAAGTGCTGTAATGGTTTCTAGTATTTCTTTGTAAGGCACTGAGCACTTCTTTCACTAAACATCTGTTAGTGTTTTGGCACTTTAGAGGTGATGGCTATATACTTATTCATTGTTTTAGTTAACTTGTGAAGTCTTATGAAGTCCTGAAATTTTTTGGCAAGTACTGAAGTACCCAGGACTGATAATTATAATAATATATTCCCTTTCATGAGTGCTGAATATCAGCATACACGGCTGAGTTACTGGAGAGGACTCTTTAGCTGGAGGCTTGGTGATCTCTACCAGCCAAGGTGTTTTTACTGTTTCAGGGGAGGGGGAAGGAGATAGCATCTCACCATAACCCCTGTACATTATACAGTATGGTGAACCCTCCAAAACTCACGCAAAACTTACTGTACCCACCCCAGTAGCACTTATGCCTGCAGGTGTCACCTATGTGGCAGTACAGTGGGTTTTTGGTGGGCTTACACTTTCCACCACAAGTGTACTAGTTAGGTTGGCATATGGGCCTGGGTTCACTGCACTGCCCGCTAGGCTATTACAAAGATCTGCTTACAGCTCTACTAGAACTGGCCATAGTATCTGCAGCTGTCATAGAGACAGATGTGTACTGTTTCATACAGATGAGGATGGGGTCAGTGATCACTAGGGGAGTGTGTGGGTGCCATATTTTCATCCCTTCAGTGTTCATCTGGTCAGTTTGGGTACCTTTTTTGGCCCTTTTCATTTTATTTATTTATTTAAAAAATTTTATACTGTCAAAAGTCTCAGTGGTTTCCAAAGTAACATACATAAAAGCATAAAAATACACATATACTAAAACATAGCAATCCAAAATCATCACATATATAGCTATTGACACACACACACACTCACACACACACAAAAAGCCCTTAACAATACTTTCAGCAAATACTCATCAGCTGTAGTCAAGGGAAAGCAAGACAGTTTCAGAGGAAAATTATCATACCGTATTAGAAATAAACATCAACAAATAGCTGTCTTAAGCAGTTTTTAAAAAAATTAAATGTTCCACACATAATCTTATTTGACCAGATAAGTTGTTCCATAAAGACATTCCAGCAATCGTACACATTTTTGTTTTTGTAGACACATATTTTTTAGTCATAGCTTCTTACTACCAATTGATTGCAGGGCTTTATCAGGTCTATACATCTTCCAGAGACACTGGAAACAATATGATACCATTCAATGCAAAATTTGATGCACCAGAGATAATACTTTAAAATTAATCCTCTGTTCGATTGGTAGCCAGTGTAGACTTTTTAATACAGGGGCAATATGAGATGTTCTCATTACCCCACTAATCAATCTGCATACAGAGTTCATCATAACCTGTAGATCTCTCAGCTTTGCTTTGGCTAATCCCAGAAAGAGTGAATTACAATAGTCTAGCCTACTCAGGAACAGCAATTGTATCACCGTTTTAAAATCATAAGTTTTAAAAACAGGTCTGGCCCAAAACGCCCAAATTGTGCCTTGGACGTTTTGTAAAATGTTTGATTCACTGTAAAATGCCCAAGTGCTAACCTCGTCCTAATGCTGCTCAACCCCCCCTTCCCCCTTTAAGATTTAGACACACTAGAGACAAAAGATGCATAAAAAGTCAATTTTGAAAATGCCTATTTAGACATTTTGACTAGTAAGATGTCCAAATGCCCGTTTATGCTGTCTTTTGGATGTCTATGATTTTTGAAAATGAGCCCCATAGATTATAAAATACTATAATATTTGCATAATTGACTTTTTATGCTAATATTCTATAAAGCAGTGGTCTCAAACTCAAACCCTTTGGAGAGCCACATTTTGGATTTATGAATTTTTAGAGGGCCTCAGAAAAAAAAATAGTTAATGTCTTATTAAGAAAATGAAAATTTTGCATAAGGTAAAACTCTTTGTAGTTTATAAATCTCTCCTTTTGGATGTCTTAATAATAATGTAATTTAAAGCTATAGAAACTGTTTTATTTTACTTTTGTGATTATGATAAACATACTGAGGGCCTCAAATTAGTACTTGGCGGGCCGCATGTGGCCCCCGGGCCACGAGTTTGAGACCACTGCTATAAAGGAATGCAGGCATCTGTTTTTCTATGTAGAATAGGCTCCAAATAGACACATTTTTTGGCACCTAAAACTAGGCACACTGTTATAAAATACTTTCCACATGCTTAAAACACACGACTAGATCCAAATCTAGGCCCTGAAAGGTGAGAAAGATAACTCAAATAGATAATTTACACAAAAAGGATATTTTTTGATTATTTAAGAATAAGATTTCACAAATAAATTTCCTTTGTGTGGGAACGTATATGAATCCTTTCTGTAAGTGGCGGTACCTCTTTGAATAGGAATAACTTCAGTTAAATTCCGGAACTTGGAGGCGAGGAGGATGGCAGTTTGAGCGCAGAGCTCCTCTCCCTGGACAATCTGCCTGCTTTTAAATATCAGCAGCAGTGGGAGATCAATTGCTTTTACACCTAAGCAGCAACGGGACCAACCCACCAAAAACCCACAGTCCCGGTCCTACAAAAATATGAGCTCCACCCTCCCTGCAGTTCGCTAGGAAAATCAACTGCTTTTACACCTAAGCAGCAGCAGGACCAGCCACCACTACCAAGAGCCCTTTGCCCCGATCCAGCCAGGCATGTGAGCTCCTCCCTCTGCAGTCCATTGGAGAGATCAATCTACCTGCTTTTAAATATCAGCAACAGTGGGAAATCAACTGCTTTTACACATCAGCAGCAGCGGAACTATCCGCAACTACCAAGAGCACACAGACCCGATCCAACCAAGAGTGTGAGCTCCACCTCCCCCTGCAGTCCACTAGGAAGATCAACTGTTTTTTACACCTAAGCAGCAACAGGACCAGCCACCACTACCGAGAGCCCTTTGCCCTGATCCAGCCAAACAAGTAAGCTCTTCCCCCAGCATTCCGTTGGAAAAAATCAATATGCTTGCTTTTAAATATTATCAGAAGTAGGAGATCAACTGCTTTTACACCTAAGCAGCCTATAATAGGAGCCCTTGCCCCGATCCAACCAGGCATGTGAGCTCCTCCCCCTATATCCCGTTTAAGAGATCAATCTACCTGCTTTAAATATCAGCAGCAGTAGAAAAACAACTGCTTTTACATACAAGCAGCAGCGAGACCTACCACAACCACCAAGAGCCCACAGACCCGATCCTGCCAGGAGTGTGAACTCCTCCCCCTGCAGTCCATTGGAGAGATCAATCTGCCTGCTTTTAAATATCAGCAGCAGTGGAGATCAACTGCTTTTACACCTAAGCAGCAACGAGACCAGCCACAACCACCGAGAGCACACAGACCCGATCCTACCAAGAGTGTGAACTCTTCCCCCCATGCAATCCGCTAAGAAGATCGACTGTCAGCTCCGGGCGGCTTTCCCGCAGAGGAGAGAATCCTGCATTCACCGTGGGCCTCATCTGGGGCAGCCTCCTTGGAGCGGCTGGGGCACGGGCAGTGTGTCTGGGAGGGAATGCATGGGTGGGAGAACATCGCAGGGGAGGAGACATAGGCATCCTGGGACTGTCTGCCAAGTCTCTTCCCTGAAGAAGCCCTTTCTGGAAACGTCAATCGCTCCTCCTAAACTTACTTGCTCCACTTCATCACTGACGCTGAAACCGTGGATTGAAGACAAAGTTTTATTTTAATTTTTCTTTCCAGCTTATGATTTATCTTTAATCTTATCTATTGTTTTGCCTTTTGTCTTTGTTTTGTTCTATTTCTATCATTTAAATTTCTCCAGAATTCTACTGTTCAACGGCTCCCCCTTCTGCTTCTATTCCTTTCTCTCCTCTCTTCTACCTTCCAAAGTATTTAGATCAATGCTGTCTTGTTAAAATGTTTATTTTATTTTTATTTTTCCTCTAACTCTACTTTTCACTTCTCTATTACCCTCCAGGTACTTTAGTTAGATTGTGAGCCTTCGGGACAGTAAGGGAATTTTTCAAGTACCTTTCTTATTTCTAATCTTAATGTATATTTTCTGTAAACCGCTTAGAACCTAACGGATGTAGCGGTATATAAGAAATAAATTACATTACATTACATTACATTAAACAATTTGGGGCTGATATTCAGAGTAAGGGAGTTTGAGTGTGTTTAAACATTTGCTAAAATGCCATTTGTTTTGCCAAATGAAAGATGGGAGTTGACAGAGAATGAAAATGATAGATGCTTGCCCTTGTTTGTATAGTTTGGTATAAAGAGATCGTGGTGGGAAAAAGTGCAATGGAGTTATCAGTTTATAAGATGATGTCATGATTTAGGGCTCCTTTTACCAATGTGCACTAGCGTTTTTAGCGCACGCACCGGAATAGCGCATGCTATAGCGCACACTCCCCGAAAAACTACCGCCTGCTCAAGAGGAGGCAGTAGACGCTAGCGCATGCGGCAGTTTAGCGCGTCCTATTCCACGCGTTAAGGCCCTAACGCATCTTTGTAAAAAGAGCCCTAAATGTTTGATGTTTATTTTATGAGTGTTTGTGTTTATTAAGATGGTATTGTATTTGTATGGTTATGTATTTAGTGTATGTCTCTGTGAATTTTATTATGAATGTGTCTTTGTACAAAGCAGGCTATAAATAAAAACCATAAACCATAATTTAAGCAGGCAGGAAGCTCTCCTGTCCACTTAAATCACTTGCCACAGCCTAAGTGAGGATGTATGGTGGCACTTAACTGGAGAATGCTGCTGAATATCTTCGCAGAACGTTCAAGTAAAAGGTGAATAGGTCAAGGGCAGCACTGAGGGTGGCACTGGAGAGGAACCCCAGGTTAAGCGAGTGCCGGCATATTCAGTGCTAGCACATGCATAGCAAAGCGGCCATATTTAGAACAGCTCAAAAGCCCCAACCACATATCAAAAGTGGTTAAACTAGACAGAGGTTAGGGGAGAGAGGGCCTCCTACTGCTGTGTGCCCTCAGGCACTGCCCTGTTGTCCCAATGGTCAGTCCGCCTCTGATCTCATATTCTGTTCTATCAGAGAGCAGAGTTCTTTTACAAGTTTTTTTTGTTCGTCTTTAAAGTACTACAGGTATTTAAGCAAGATTTTTCTGACTTTGCTGTGGGAGGAGGAGGTTGCTAAGACCATTGTTAAAGCAGATGTGAAAGGATTTGCATCTGCAGTACTGCCCTTCTTGAGTTCTGAGGGGGAAGTTATCAATGCAGGCTACTGTTAAGTTGGGTTATTTTACCAAGACAGGTTATTTTAGCTCAGGATCCCACTTTATGTAATGAGACACTGTACTAAAATAATTCAACTTGTGGTAAAATAGCCGAGCTTATCAGCCCACTTTGATTACTTCTGCCATAATTTCATAATAAATAAATAGGTACACTGTAGATTTCTTTAAGACGTATGTAGTGGATGTCTTTTAGGAGCCTAAAAATCTATAACTAAAGGCATAATATTTGCCTAAAGAAGATTATCAGGCAGAATTTCTTCTGTAGACTTCTCCTACATTGGTCAGTACCTCAAAAGGACCAGGAAATATGACATATATACTCAAATATAAACCAAGATTTTTTGGCCCCAAAATGGGGTTCTCTGTTTATATCCAAGCCTCCTTTGGATGCTGCTCCTTTTTTTCCTCCCCTCCCCAACCGATGACCAACAATGCTATTTTCCACCCCTCCAGAAGCCTGGCACTGCTATACTACACTCCCTTCCCATGATCAGCACAGCTATCTCTCCCCTCTATTGATAATCGGCACTGCTATCCACCACTGATGACCATTGCTATCTCCTCCTCCCCCCCCCCGATGCCGGCACTCCTGTCTCCCCTGCACTCGTTTACCGGTACTCCTATCTTCCACTACCTGCTACCCCCTGCCCAAGACCAACATCACACTTATAGTCCTGATGCTCCAGATGCTCCAGAAACCGACACTCTGTGCTGGGCTGAAGGGCCTTGAGCGTCTGCACATACTCAAGGCCTGTTGGCTCCTGCCCTCTCCGGGATTCTTGAAGCGAGGGTTAGTTTGCTGCAATCCACCCAAGCGGAAACAGGAAGTTGCTCCAGAGCATTGGGTTATAAGTGGATGTGGGTCCGGGGCAGGGAGGAGTGGGTAGTGAAGGATAGGAGTACCTAGGATGGTGGCCTCCTGTCTACTTTTCTTTTGCCACTGTCTACCCCCCTCTGAAGCAACTTCCTGTTTCCGCTTGGGTGGATTGCAGCAAACTAACGGTGCAGGGGATGATGCGGGCATGCAGGAGGAAGGCGATGGTGGGAAGAGATGGGGCACAGATGGAGGGAAGGGGAAGAAAGGGAAGAGATGGGACACAGATGGAGGGAAGTGGAGAAGGAGGAAAGAGATGGTACACATGGACAGAGGGAAGGGAAAGAGTTGGAAAAATAGATTTGAGATGGAGGCAGAAAAACGGAAGAAAACTGAATATGAAAATCGGTGCCAAAGAAAGATGTGCAAAAAGTGAAGGAGAGAAAAGAAACAACAAATGCATAAGGAGGCCTTGGAAACAGAGTTAAGAGCACAGATGGAACAAGAATACTAGAAAAATAAGATCGCCAGATAACAAAGGTAGGAAAATGGTTTTCATTTTCAATTTTAGTGATTGAAATATGTCAACTTTGAAAATTTACATCTGTTGTTTTTATATTTTGGACTGTTCAGGAAGAAATGCATTTCTTTCTATTTCTCTTGTGGTGTAGTATGTGCAGAGTCTGGCTTATTAGGCTTTTGTTTGTGTACAATAGTACTTTTAGGGCTCCTTTTATGAAAGCGCGTTAAGGCCTTAATGTGCAGAATAGCTTGCGCTAAATTGCCACACGCACTAGCCGCTATTGCCTCCTTTTGAGCAGGCGGTAGATTTTCGGCTAGCACACGCAATAGCGCGAGCTAATCCGGTGCGTACGCTAAAACGCTTAGCGCACCTTTGTAAAAGGAGCCCTTAGTTTGTAGGTTTGTATTTGAAAAGGGTTTTTGTTCTGTGACTGAGGCCAGGTGTTCTGATGGGGTTGATAAATAACACTCACCTACCCAAATTTCTAACCGCAGTTTATTATTTGAGGCAACCTTTTTTACTCCTTTTTTAGGGGAAAAAAGGTTACCTCGGTTTATATTCATATCAGTTTATATTCGAGTACATACAGTAACTGGAATCTTGAATAATTTGAAGATCTTCAGGTCCCTATGACCAGAGCTTCTTTATTAATTTTTGTGGTGGTGTTTTGTAGTTTTGTGGGGGTTTTTTGTTTTGCTTTGATTTTTTTTAGGGGGGTTGGTTTGGCTGTTGATACCAACTGATTTTCAGAAAATGTTTCCTACAAATAGATTTTTTAAAAAAGATTATAAAGTTATAATATATCCAAGTGTTGGTAGATCAACACATGCCCATGAATTCTAATGTCACCCAAAGTTGTGAATGTAAAGCTGCATTCAAGATGCATGTGTAAACTTTTTTAGTCAATTAGATGCTGACAATTAAACTTAATTGGAGTTGATTCACACTTATACTCCCTTTTATTAAACTGCGATAGCAATTTTTAGCGTGGGGAGCCGCGCTGAATGCCCCATGATGCTCCCGAGGCTAATAAGAGTTCCTATGAGCGTTGGGAGCAGCTTGAGGCATTCAGCGCGGCTCCTGGCGCTTAAAACTGCTAACGCAGTTTAATAAAAGGAGGCTTTAATTGAAAGAAATTAATAGTTGCCCATGTATCTGCCCTACATCTCATTCTATAACATATGTACCTAAACTTCATAGCGAGGAAATAAAGGAGGCATAGCCATGGGAGGGTATTGGTGGATTGGGGTATTTCAAGAAATTAGGCCCAATTTTATAGAATACTTGAATTTTATGCCTTCACTTGAGTGTGAGGATTTACACCAAATTTCCAGTAGGTGTTAAGTCCTTATGCCCAAAGTTGGGTGTGGAAATCTGCTCTATGTGCTATTTTATAAAGGTTGCTTAGTGCTGAAAAAATTGGTGCCTAACTTTTGGCATCATTTACTGAATCTGGCCCACAAAGTGGTGGCAATTTTTGAGCCTCTGGAAGGACGTTAATAATCTTATTGTTACTTTTTATTTAACATATTATTGTAAATTTAGGATAATATTTAATGAGAAAGTGTTTCTATTTTTTGAGCCAGGTCAGCAATTCATATTTTTATATGCTTATAGGTTTGATAATATTGAAAAATCTTTTTAATTTTATATTTATTATATTTCAACAATCATGAGAAAGAAAATTCACATTAAAATGTAGTGAAATAACACAAAAATTAGTTAAAATATTCCCCCAAAATATTAAGGAAATTTGAGAACCAAACCCAAGAAAAAACTAAAGGGAAAAACAGATCAAACCTTAACAAAATCAAATCCAAGCTTACAGCCATCTTAATAGTCAGGTCCAAATTATGTCAGAATCCTCAAACTTTTCCTTTGAAATAATAAAATCAAACTGTTATTTAGAATCAAAAAGCTTATAAACTTTCCAATAAATTTTTATTTTAAAATTCTTACATCAAGTGAAATACAGTTTATACATTCAATTATGAAAAACACTTGAAAATATTAGTAAATGTTTGTTCATTATAATTTAACGCCCTCCCCCCCTTTAATATAATTTTATAACACCATATTATTACAGTAATTTTCCCACCCTATCCCTTTTATATATTCTAAATATGTGCAATGATATCTAATCAGTAGAAAAGTTTGTCAATGGTCCCCATATTGTATTAAATTTTTTAATATATCCATGTTGTAGCGCCATAGCTTTTTCCATTTTATATATATGACAAGTGGAATTCCACCAAAAAGTGTAATTTAATTTTGTATAATCTTTCCAATTCTGAGTAATTTGCTGAATGGCGACCCCTGTTAAAATCAATAAAAGTTTATTATTATTAGCAGATATCGGACTCTGTGTTCTCATTGCTGTTCCAAATAATATTGTATCATATGATAGTCCAACATGATTTTCTAATAATTTATTAATTTGGGGCCAAATTAATTTCCAAAAGGAATTAATACAGGGACAAAAGAATAATAAATGGTCTAATGTACCCACTTCTATCTTACAATGCCAGCATCTATTAGATCTACTACTATCTACTTTCTGTAATCTTGTAGGGGTCCATAAAACTCTATGTAATAAAAACATCCATGTTTGACTCATAGATGCTGACCTTGTAGTATGTATTCTCCAGGACCAGAATTTTTGCCATTGAGATGCAGAAATTGTCTGTCCTATCTCAATACTCCAAATGTCCCTAAGTCCTGTCCTCTTTTTTTTGTTTAAAAATCCATATATAATCTTATACCATTTTGAGGCTTGGTGTCCTAAAAAATCTGCTTGAAAACAAAGGATTGGCAAACTATGTTGATCATTAAGATTCTTCCATTCAGGGAACCCTTCCTGAATAGCCTGCTTCAATTGCATCCATTTAAAATATTGCGATTTATCTAATCCAAATTTTTGTTGCAATTGTGAAAAACTAAGCAGTGATCCATTTACTATTACATCTTTTAAAGTTCGTATGCCTGCTATTATCCATTGTTTCCATACTATTTTAAACCCACCAATTTTGATCCTGGAGTTTACCCAAATAGATTGATTTAAAGTTTTAGCCAATGGATCTGGAGATAAATTACTTATAAATCTTAATGTTTTCCATGTATCTATTAGAATTCTATGATCTTTATATCTCCTAGGCATTGTTATACTAATGAAATGCTCTGGATGTAAAGGGAACATGAGTCGCCATTCTAAATATAACCAATCGGGTATATTTTCCGTGAGATCTGGGAGGATCCAATACATACCCTGTCTTAAAATATAGGCTTGATGGTACCTATAGAAATTTGGAAAATTTACCCCTCCCTCCTTAATTGTTTTTTGTAATGATGCTATAGCGATTCTGGGTCTTTTCCCGAACCAAACAAATTTTGTAAGTATATTGTTTAACTTTTTATAAAAAGACCCCTGAAAAAATATTGGGATCATACTCATTTGATAACAAACCACAGGTGAAATCATCATTTTAATTGTTTGGATTCTCCCCCACCAAGAAAGATGTAAAGGATTCCATTGCTCACACATTTCTGTTATTTTCTTTAATAAAAGTTTTTCATTCTCTTTTACTGTATCATCAATTGTATTTTTTATAATAATACCTAAATATTTTAGACCTTCTTCTTTCCATTTAAATGAATATGAGTCAAATAATCCTTTGGTACAATGAATATTAATTGGAAGAACTTCAGATTTTTCCCAATTGATTTTATAACCAGAAAATTTTCCAAACTTTTCTATTAAGTTAAGTAGATATGGAATGGTGTCTTCTGGTTCTCTTAAATATAATAAAATATCATCTGCATATGCAGATAATTTAAATTCAAAATTGGTAAATGAAAGTCCCTTTATTCCCTTAGTTTGATTTATTGCAATTAATAAGGGTTCCAAAACAATATCAAAAAGTAAGGGAGATAAAGGACAACCTTGTCTAACTCCCCTTAGCAAGTTAAATTTATTAGATAAATTATTGTTTATATTTAATCTTGCTCCAGGGGAACTATATAATGTTTGAATCATTTTAATAAAACCAGGTCCTATACCAAACCATTCTAAAGCTTGATACATAAACTTCCATTCTACTCTATCAAATGCTTTTTCTGCATCCAATGATATTAGAAAAGCTGGATCATTAATATTTTTTGCTAGATTTAGAGAATGAAATGCTAATCTAGTGTTATGTGAAGAGTGTCTTTTAGCAACGAATCCTGTTTGGTGTACATCAATGATATAAGGAAGAGCTTTTGCCAGTCTTATAGCTAATACTTTAGCAATTAATTTAGCATCTACATTCATCAAAGATATAGGTCTATAGTTTGTTATCAACGTCGGATCCCTGTTTGGTTTTGGCAAGACAATTATAACAGAATCAGCCATAGTTCCTGATATATTTCCATTTTTTATTTGATATTGATATAAATTTAATAAATAAGGTATTAATATATTTTGAAATGTTCTGTAATATTCAACAGTATATCCATCTCCACCTGGAGCGGATCCAACTCTAAGAGACTTCAATGCTGACTCTATTTCTTTTAAAGATATATGTTCTTCTAAACTTCCTTTTATATGATCCGGAATATTTGGTCCAATAAATGATTTTAAAAATTCTATACCATCTTGTTCTTTATTTTCATAAGTATCAGAAGTATATAAATCCTTATAAAAATCAAGAAATTGTTCTATAATATCTTCATTGCTAGTGTGTGTGTTGCCCCGTTTATCCTTAATTGCAATAATCTTAGATTTTCTTTTTTTTGCTTTAATAAAATTTGCTAACAATTTTCCAGCTTTATTTGAATTTCCATAATACTGTACCTGTTGACAGAACATGTCTTTCCTTACAAATTGAGAAGAAATCTCATTATATTTAACTTTTGTTTTTAATAATTTTTGTAATATATCATGTTCCCATTTAATAATTAATTTTTGTTCTAATAATTTAATTTCTTGTTCCAGTTCTATAAATTGTTTTTTAAGTTGTTTTTTCAGAAATGCAGAATATGATATAATATTTCCTCTCATTGTTGCTTTATAAGCGTCCCATAAAATTTCAATATT
The DNA here is from genome assembly GCF_902459505.1 of Geotrypetes seraphini. Classification (NCBI taxonomy): domain Eukaryota; kingdom Metazoa; phylum Chordata; class Amphibia; order Gymnophiona; family Dermophiidae; genus Geotrypetes; species Geotrypetes seraphini. The sequence goes on along the minus strand of NC_047086.1, from coordinate 303,584,554 downwards.
TATATTATCCGAATTGTTAATTTGAAAAAATTCATGCATTTTTACTTTAATATCTTCTATAAATTTCATGTCAGCAAGCAACGCATTATCAAATCTCCAAATTGGTTTAGAATAAACTGATATATCATTCTGCAGATCAATCCACACACCAGCATGATCAGAAATAATAATAGGATCAATAATTGCTTTTATCACTTTTTGTGCTATATTATTAGAAACAAATATATAATCAATTCTTGAAAAGGATTTATGGACCTGTGAACAAAAAGAGTATTCCTGATCATTAAAATGAAGGATACGCCATATATCAACTAAATTACAAGATTGTATTAAATTATCTAATCCTAGTGATTTCATAATTTTACTTGGTTTTTTGTCCAAAATAGGATCCATTACAGCATTGAAGTCCCCAGCTACTACTAAATTAGAGGCAGCCAGTGGTAGTAATATCTGTTGAATTTGTTTAAAAAACTCCATTTGACCCACATTAGGAGCATATAAATTAAATAAATCCAGGGTTGTATTTCTCAGACTCATTTTAATATGTACCCATCTTCCTAAAGCATCAAATTTTATTAACTTAAAATCAGCAATACATTTCTTATTTATCAGGATAGCTACTCCCGCTTTTTTCCCAACAGCAGGAGCGAAGAAACATTTGGATACCCAACCCCCTATTAGCTTATTAGATTCAACCACTGATAGGTGCGTCTCTTGCAAAAAGTAAATATCCGCGTTCTGCTTATGAAGAAAACCCATTATTTTTTTTCTTTTAACAGGATGGTTTAGACCATTGACATTAATAGAATAGATTTTAAGTGCCATCTAAATTAACAAGTAATATTTGACATGAAACACTATTATAAAGTTTTTGATCAGATATCCGCACATATGTATCATTTATTCCTTTTCTTACTATTAAACCCTTATCTTTGGAACTTTCTTTACCCATTTCCCTTCCCCTATTCCCTCCCCCCTCCCTCCCCTCCCCATTAAAGACAAATTGTGTAAACTTGGCCACACGCATCATAGATCGGCAATAAGATACCCCGAGAAGACCTATTCTTTTATAACTTTCCCTTAAGTCATATATATATTTCAATTATCATTCAAATAAAATCATGAAGTGCAAAAAAATAATTTAAATATGAATAAAATATACAATCTTTAATATCAGCTGAAATCAATAAATCATTTTCCCCATCTGCTATTATAAATATTATCAGCAGAAAATATTAATTTGGGATTATGATGTTATGTAATTGATGAACCTCCGAGTAAAGAGTCCCTCCCACACGGAAGACGCCAACACAGAATCACACACCAGCCACTTTTTCCCCCTCTTCGGTACATGCTCTTACAATTAAAGTAAAGTTCTGTTCTTCCAATTCCTCTTCTTTCTTCTTATTTCCAACGTGGTATATTGTCCTTATGTGATTAAATATAGTTTATTTTCTTCTTGGAAATATTAATAAATATGTCATTGTTAATATAACACACAACCATAAAATCCATATCTCAAATCTTCTTCCGGTACCTGTAAAATATCCACTTCATCGATTTCCTCTTGCTGATCCTTCCAGGGATGTAAGTGCAGTTAATAAACCTATAAGTAAGACTAATGTATGACCCGCATCAGCCCCTCCATGCGAAAGACACTCCTCCCAGAAATACATCAATCCACAACATCATTCCCTTTTTCAACGCATGTCCTTAATATTTTCTTTTTTTTCTTCTTTCTTTCTTTCTTTCTTTTCCTTTTCCCCTTATTATTTTTCCCCTTGCTGACAACATTTCAAATTTATATTCTGGGAACTAAGAAAATTTTTTATTAAATTCCTTCACCAAATATTTACTTTCTCTCTATCTTTATATATTATAGTGTACTTTCTATTATTTATCCATATTCACATACTAACTCAAGCCACAAAAAAAAACTTCTTGTTCCATCATGGAATGTCTAATTCATACTATTCTAAGCAAGAAAAACGTTGAAATGGAATATATTTGAAGCTACCTGATAACATTCTATATTGTTATTTTTTGAATTTGTTTTAACTTTTTCATATATTCAAATAAGATTTCTTTTAAACAAAAATAATATAATATAGTAAATAATATATTACAATAAATATAGATCCAAAATTAGATATAACAAAGAATTAAGATGACATTGGCACTTCTTGAGATTGAATAAATTTATCCAGCTTCTCTGCATCATTAAAAGTTAAAGTTTTATTTCCAATGGTAACCTTCATATTTGCCGGATAAACTAAACCAAATTTTGCCCCCAATTCTCTTAATTTTGGCCTTAAGTCCAGTAACTTTTTCCTTTTTATAGCTGTGCTCTTTGCGAAATCTGGAACAAAGTGAATAGAAGCATCTTGATATTTCAAACCTTTATTTTTTTTTGCCATTTGAAATATTTCCATGACCTGCTGGTGGCGCAATAATTTAAAGATAAATGGTCTCGGTCCATGTTGATTTTCTGCTCTTTTTTGCGGCACTCTATGTGCCCTTTCCACCTCTATGGGAAACTTTGTTTTAAACGGAAGTAGTTTGGGTAGTAAATTTTCAATAAAATCAACCGGATTTCCTTTCTCTGCTCCTTCCGGCAAGCCAAGCAAACGGACATTACTTCTTCTTTCTCGGTTCGAATAATCCTCCAGCTCTTGAGTAATTATTTCAATTTTTTTCCTATCCGTTTGAATATAAGAAATTTCTTCCTCAACAACCATCATTCTTTCTTCCAAATTGTTTGATTTAACTTCCATTAGATCCATTTTCTTATTTAAAGTTGATACTTCCTCCGATATATCAGTAACTTTTTTAGTTAAAACTGAAAGCATTTCTTTTATATCTTTTAATTCTTTCATTACCTCAGTATCTGCCATTTTTAGCCCTGTCTCCTGTTCAGGTTTCGCTCGTTTACTGCTGCCAGACACTGCAAAGTCATTTTTATTTTGTTTTCCTGACGCCATCTTCTTAACCTCTGTATTTACCATAAATCCTATATTTTTTTTTTAAAATTGATTTAATTTTCTGACGACTTTAGATACTTTCACGGTCTTTTTCTACGGAGCTCTCTTATCAGCCGACCGTCCCCATGCGCGTCCAAGCCACGCCCTCTAAGCTTATAAACTTTAATTTCAAATTTTACTATACAAGTAAAAGGAAATCTTAGGGCTCCTTTTACGAAGGTACGCTAGGGGCTTAACATGCGGAATAGCGCGCGCTAAATTGCCACATGCGCTATAGCGTGCGCTAAACCGGTACATGCGATAAAAATGCTAGTGCACCTTCGTAAAAGGAGCCCTTAATATAAAGCTAAGGGCTCCTTTTACAAAGCCACGCTAGCAGTTTTATCGCACACACTGAATTAGCGTGCGTTAGCCGGAAATCTACCGCCTGCTGAAGAGGAGGCAGTAGCGGCTAGCGCACGCGGCAATTTAGTGCGCGCTATTCTGCGCATTAAGGCCCTAGCGCGGCTTTGTAAAAGGCGCCCTAAGCCTCAGGCAACTGAGCCCTGAGATGCAAAGCCAGGAACTCCTAGTTGCTGAGTCATTCTTGATAACTCAGAAAATATTCTAATTCTAGACCTCAGAAATGACTGATCCATTGTTTGAAAATAAAGCCTAAGAACCACATTCCAGTCCATCTCTAAAGCAATTGTCACCACAAGTATAAGTTCATGCTGGATGTCTCACCTTGTCCATAAACTGCCTGGCTTGAAATAAATAATGGGCCTGAATCATAGGTGGTAAAGCTTCAGATGGCATCTAAAATCTCTCACAAATATTTCCAGACCATGTCCAAAGGAGACACTAAAAGACGGGAAAATTAAGGAATCACAGAGAATTTTTCCTATTCTGGTTCTCCAGATATTCCAACTTCCTATGGAAAGTAAGTTTATCCTTGACTAATACACCATAAGTCTCTTGAAGATCACTGACCACCTTCTTCAATGATTCCATCTTCATGGTGAGTTGTTCCTGCATCTGGGATTGAACAGAAGAAGTTCTGAAAAATTCAGCTATCTCAGAACCAAGTTTAGAGGACAATTTTAACATGAATTGATTGAGAGATTGCATCATGTTTCAAAGAGCATCCATTCTTTGCAGCACTAAAACCACCGCACCCAAAGACTCTATCACCCTTTCTTCAACAGGGCCGTCCAAAGAGTTCTACCCATGATGATACTGCCCCGGAGCTAGTTCACCCATTTCTGGGTGGGTTTCCCCATTCAGAGCTTCCTCCAACTGGAACACAGGAGAGAGCACAACCACTCCAGGCCTATAAAAAAAACCCTGCAATGGAGAAGTACTTCAGGGCTGCTTAGGTCTTACAGCCTCCAAGGGACTCAGTGAAACTCTACTCATACTACTGCCAGAACCACTGCCTGGTATAGTTGAAGAAAGCACAGGACTTGATCCAGTTGGCATACAGAACCCTTGCAGCATGGATTGTCTCGTCATAGGGTCCATATTCTATAAACGGTGCCGTTTAAAAAAAAAAAAAAAAAAAGAAACTAATTTAAAACCAAAAATATAGGCGCCTTAAAAACAGCACCTACATCGTGCCTGTGGCCCAATACAATTCTATAAACAGCACCATTGCGTGATTGACAACAGTCGTCAGCTGTTGTTAAGGCTGCCACCAATAATGGCACTGTTTATAGAATCTAAGCCTAGGTCTATAAAATATTGAATGGAGTAGGTAGATGTGAGTCAATTGTTTATTCTTTCCAAAAATAATAGAACTAGAGGGCATGTAATAAAGCTATTAAGTAGTAGATTTTAAAAAACAAAACAAAACACAGAAGAAATTATTTCTTCACACAACATATAATTAAACTCTGGAATTTGTTGCTAGAGAATGTGGTAAAAGCAGATAACTTAGCAGGGTTTAAAAAAGTGTGGATATTTTCCTAAAACAAAAGTCCATAAGCCATTATTAAGATGAATTGGGAGAAATCCACTGCTTATTCCTAGGATAGGAAGCATAAAATCTGTTTTACTCTTTGGGATCTTGCCAGGTACATGTTACCTGGATTGGCTACTGTTAGACTTGTGGTCTGTCCCAGTATGGCATTCTGCCACAACTTCGCTCTTCTCTTCCACTTGCAAAAACCAGGGAGAACCACATAGGGGCCACCAGCAAAACAAGGGTAAAGGAGCTGCTTGGCCGACTGATGAGGATGCCATCTTGTTTCCCCGGTAATAGTGTATTTTTGTCTATTTCTTCTGTGGTTTCTTCTATTCTTATGAGAAATAAATGTAGGAGCTTATTCACCAAATAGCAGTTATCATGGACTATCAATTAATGCAACACCCTTAACAGTCAAAATGCGTTAATTTCTTTGTTTTAACAGATAATATGGAACATAGTGAAGAACAAGAGGGGACAGCTTTACAGTTAACATAGTGGTAGTTAGCATGTGTTAGCTATTAACACTGCAAGACAATGCAGTACAGTTAATGCTAGCTAAATAAAACAGGAATTGGCACAGAATACGATAGAACAGCTGACCTGTTTCTAAAACTGATTAAATAAAAAGAAGAAGCAATATGGTCAAGCGATTATATAACAGTGCCATGGCTCAGCGCCCCAGGAAGAAAAAAGTGAAAAAAATTACAATAATTTAAAATTGGGTACACAATACTTATCAGTCTTATAGCGCTGCTTCTCATGGGTAGCAAAACGATAGTATGTTGGGTCAATAAATGCAGGATTTAAAACGTCCCAGCGTTGAAGTGAGGCAGAAGGGGAGTGAGCTCTTCCACCCAAGATGTAACCGATCAAAGTTGGACCAGCAGTAGCGAATGCAAGGCGAAAATACTAGTACTTCCCGCTGGAAATTATTTAGGGTCTCTCAGCGCTAATCTACTAAGGTGTCCCTAGTCGCTTTATCAAGTCGCTTCACAAAGGCGCGAACTAAGGCGCATGCGCCTTTGATGTGCGCCTTCGATGGCACGCCTAAAAGCTGCACGCCGTTAGCACAGTTCAAATTTAAAGCCCAGCTGCCTGATATAGATGGCGGTCAGCTGGTTGGTGAAATAAGTGTAACTAACTGCAGTTTGCTATCTGTAATGCAATAAATGAGTAAAACAGACATATCCTCTTGTGCTAACTAGGAAGATGCTGGAAATGCCCCAAGATAATGATGAGTTTTTACAGCTATTTTATGTTAATTTTGACAACACAAGGAAATGGAAAAACCCAGTTGATTTTTGATGTCCCTCTGAGTCAGTGGGGAGGAGGGCATTTTAACATGGTGGGAGTCTCCTCCTTACCGCCCATAGTAACAGGGCTGGCATTGGCAGGGAAGAGAGGATGGCTAGGGATGTCAACTGATTGGCCCATACAAACTTAGGGGCTCTTTTACTAAAGCTTAGTGCACACTAGCAGACATTAGTGCTCACTAAATGCTGTATGTCTTCATGCCTTAGCATATGCTAAGTTTTAGTGAAAGGCCTCTTCATTGTCAGCTTTTGTTTTGGAGCAGGCGGCTTATGAAACACTGACATGAAAACATTTTTCAAAAGAATACCTACTGGGATTGTGTGGGTGGTCTGTGCTTAGTGAAGGGGTTTCGGCATTTTAAACTGGTTAAAAAAAAAATGATTAAAATGCAGTTCTTCACATCAGCCTGTGCTTATTTGTCATCTTCGTTGTTTTACTGTAGTTGTAATTGTGCTTATACTGGAATATTTGATCAGATAAAGGTGAGATGGAATGCAAACGCACTTGGCTTCAGATATTGCTGTTAGTACCTGCTAGCTCTCTTTGAATCCCTGTCCCTGTAGATTTTAATGTCCCCACAGACTGCTGGCAGCCTGCTTCCAGCTGTGGCAGGCATGATGCAGTGAATTGCTTTTGAATGTTCTTTACTCAAATAGGCAGTAATTACAAGCTTAAAGAGGTTTAGTGGTCCAGTAAACTACATAATCACCCCTGAATTAGCCTAGGCTCATCAGTTGCAGTCCAGCAAGCTCAAGTCTGCAGTTTGTATGCAGTCTTTTATCACATAGCAACCTGAGCAGCAGGTGTGGAACAGCGAAAATCTCCCTTAAACACAACCGTCTACTGGGGACAATGATCTCTAATGAGATGAGCCTGCACATCACTGTAATTTAAGTGGTAAAATTAACACCAGAAAGTGCACACTGCTTCCTTAGTCATATATATTGGGGACTATACCGATACTCTCTCTTTTTTTTTTTTATTTCTCATGCACTAAATACCTCTTTTCAAAGTTAATTACAGCGTTCCTGTTAAATTTTCTGCACAGGGTTCTCTCAGAAACATGGTATAAAATAAACATCTACTAGGGGGCAGGACAACTGTTCGTAAGTGAGATCATCATCTTAACAAAGCCGGCTCATACCATTAGGCAGATTTAAGTAATCGCCTTGGGAAGCAGCTTCTGGGGGATGGCAAAGAGCAGCTGGAGTCAAACTAAAATAGGTCCTTATGACTAGACAAAGAAATGACAGGAGGTACTTCCATTATCAAGGAGGATGCAGTTTTTCAAATAGCCTGTTTACTTTCTGGGAGGCATGGAATTTGTGCTGATCATGATTTTATGGGGGGACCAGGGGCCTAAAAAGATAATTGGAGGGGGCAAGGTTGGAAGTCTGTCTAGGGTGCCTCATATCCTTCTACTGGCCCTGTCACAAAACATTATGTCATGGTAGCATAGTTGCATAGTGGCAGAAAAAGACCACATGGCCCACCCAGCTTGCCCACATGTATCACACTGCAAGTGCAGGAGTAGCCTAGGGGTTACAGCACTGGACTGACAACCTGGGAAACTTGGTTCCAATCTCACCTCTACTCCTTTTGATCTTGGACAAGTCATTTAACCCTCCTTTGCGTCAGGTACAAATTTAGATTGTGAGCCCTCCAGTGACAGGGATCCACCTACTGTTTCTGAATGCAACTCTCTTGGAGCTACAAACAAGAAAGGTGTGAACTAAACCAAAATTAATATGTCTTAGCTACCCTGCTATTTAGGGATATCACTCCTTATCCAACTTAGTACAGTACTCCCCGATATTCGCGGGGATATCATTCCAGGAACCCCCTCGAATCTTGAAAAACTGGGAATACGTTTTTTTGTGGGGGAGACTGGAGAGAGCAGCTGGAACGCCGGCGAGTGCAGGAAATCACTCGCTGTATGCTCTGACCACCTCTTCCTGCACTAAGTCGCCCCCCCCCCTCCCTGCCCTGTCTGTCCATCTGTCTGTCTTTCCTACTTCCTCTGCCGCTGGAATCCCTGGTGGTCCAGAGGTGCAGTGGGCAGGAGCGAGCTTTCCATGCACCTGCCCCACTGCTAACCCGTTGGTCGAACGCTGCCATGGCTGCCCCGAGTTCTGGCTTCTTCAGCCGCTGAGCAGCACCAAGCAGGAGTGTGCTTTGGTGCTATTGCTCGGTGCTGAGCAGCTTCCTGACTGGCTCTGAATTCTCACGGGAATTCATGGAGCCAGTTCAAAATGGAGTCCATTCTGACATGGGGTGGCTCACTATGTCCAAATGGCAAGAGGGTGTAGGGAGAGCAGGGAAAGGGTGGTTTGGGCAGGCCTACAATACATATGCAAATTCTTTATTTCACATAAGGAAAAATATGTCTGCATTGGAAAAAATAGACATTAGAATTTATACCTGTTCTCAGGCACACCGAAGTACTTTGCTGTAGGGGCTGCTGTAAATCCTTAGGACAGAGCACTTGACCACCTCTTAACATTCCACAGCCCCCACGATCATGCCCTCTTCCATTCAATCCCTTTTTCCCTATGCGGGACTATCTTCCATCTCCCCTTAGCACACCTGCCCCTCCAGGTGGCAATCTCAAGTTCCTCCTCCTGGACTCACCCCTGATACACCCCTCCCTCAATGGCAAGTAACCAGCATAGTACCAGAAGACTGGAGGGTGGCCAACATGACACCGATTTTTTTAAAAAAAGGGATCCAAAGGTGATCTGGGAAATTATAGACTGGTGAGTCTCCATTGGTGCTGGGCAAAATGGTAGATACTATTATAAAGAACAAAATGGCAGAACAAATACGTAAGCATGGATTAACAAGAGAAAGCCAACATGGTTTTAGTCAAGGGAAATCGTGCCTCACCAATCTACTGCATTTTTTTTGAAGGGGTGAATGATCATGCGGATAAAGGTGAACTGGTTGATATTGTGTATTTGGGTTTTCAAAAGGCATTTGACAAAATACCTCATGAAAGACTTCTGAGGAACTAAGAAAGTTATGGGATAGGAGGTAATGTCCTTTTATGGATTAAGAACTGGTTGAAAGACAGAAAACAGAGAGTAGGTTTAAATGGTCAATATTATCAATGGAAAAGGGTAAATAGTGGGGTTCACTTGAAAAAAAAACCAAATAAAAAAACCTTTTCACAGCCAAAAAATTGTGTCCAAATGTAAACAAACCATGAATAAATTATGTAAATCCAACAACCAGTCAAATCAACAATGAGTCTAGAGGATGAAGAGCTCTTCTCTAACTCGAGAGGGTAAGGTTAACGTCATCGGCTCAAAAACCTCCTCTATACTATATTACAGCTAATATCATAAGCAAGTTAATTGTTGTTAAAGGCAGTCTCAGTTGAAACAGATTAGTTGTTGTTCGTAGCTATCCCAGTTAAGGCAAAAATTAGTTCATGCCCCAAATTAGGGCTAGATAAGTTGCTGTTAAACAGTTGTCCCAGTTAAGGCACAAAATAAATTTTAAACAAAACAATGCACCTGCAGATGTGTTTGAAGATAAAGTGAATGAGATTCAAAAAAAAGTTAGATACATTACAGAAATATAAAGTCAAGAAATATAAACACAATGAGAAAGACTATAAGAAAGCGTTGGTATATCCATGGCTAAATCCAGATTCTAAAAACACTGCTCGGACTAGACCTAACATCAGTACAGACTCTTCGACCCCTTCTGTGTCATCCAGTTCCAGATCTAATACTTTTTTTGACCAAAAGAGGCAAGACAAGATCAAGAAGAGGGAGAGGAATGAAGCCACCCAAACAGGGAAGGCCAGTTACAAGTTCACAAAATCAAAATCAAATGGCATAATGATTGATTTATCTTCATATTCATTTCCTCCTATATTCATTAGGGCTATCCTGAAAACCTGACTGACTGGTGGTCCTCCAGGACAAGATTGGGATCCATTGCTTTACTGAATAGTGTGTAGCACTAAGATTTGCACTCAACTTTGGGTGCGAGCTGTTACACCAACTGAAACCAGGCGTAAATTCTGGCATGCAAGTTGGACGAGGAGCCCCCAAATTCTGTAACACTGTACACATTTCAAGGAAATATATTTATTTATTTATTTTTCTCCCAGGGGAGCTCAGAATAGTTTACATGAATTTATTCAGGTACTCAAGCATTTTCCCTGTCTGTCCTGGTGGGTTCACCAATCTGTCTAATGTACCTGGGGCAATGGGGGGATTAGGTGACCTGCCCAGGGTCACAAGGAGCAACATGGTTTGCAGATCTTCACAGAACACTTGTGCATGCTATTCTATAAATGGATGCATGTGTTCTCATATGGAACTACTGTTTCTCCTCCATGCGTCTATTAGAATGCTTTTTTTTGCACTGGAAATTCAGCGCAGATTTAGCAACTAATGTTTGGTGCCATATATAAAATTTCCCCTATCTAGATACTTTATCCATTTAGTTTAGGTATATTAAATAACAGTGCCAGCATGGTACATTCAGCGCTATGTCTATAGATTAAGTTAAGTGCTAGTGTTTGACTGAATCCAGGTCCAATGCTAGTTGAATATTATCTCCATGGCTTCTTAGAGCAAGCACATTTGAACTATTTTAAATCAGATGATTGGGTCTTAAAAGCAAAGGAATAAGTTAACACCTTCAGTAATGTCAGCTTGTATGTTAAGCACATATCCTTGTTTATGTGTTCCAGTAGAAAAGGGAAGTACACTTCTCTCTCCATTTTCACAGGGGTTAGAGCAGGAGTGTCAAACTCAGGCCCACGGGCCAAATTTGGCCCACAGGGTAATTAAATTTGGCCTGCGATTTGGCCCACCATTCCTTCCCTCCCTCCATCCCAGTTTCCCAGTCTCATCTTTAAAGTAGCCTGCAAGAAGATCACTGGTCAGCTGTAGTGAACCTAGAAGGCTGCCGTCGACCTCCGCAGCACGTTCCCTCTGCCGTGATCCCGTACGTCAGAAGAGGGGCGGGACCGCAGCAGAGGGAAAGTGTTGCGGAGGCCGAGGCAGCCTTCTAGGTTCACTACAGCCGACCGGCTATCCTCTTGCAGGCTGCTTTGAAGATGAGACCGGGAAGTTGGATTAGAGGGAAGGAAGGAACTGCGGGCCAAATCTCGAAGGTGAGACCGGGAAGAAGAAGGGGGAAAACATGCAGGCCTTTGGGGGGGGGGCATGGTGTAGAGGGGTCCAAACAGATGTGCATATGGTGCACTGAGTGTGGGGGAAGAGGGGAAGAAATAATTGGTCTAAAAACAGAGGAGAGGAAGAAAGATTGTAGACAATAGGATGGAGGGAGGGAAGGAACAGAAAGGGAGAGAAATTGGAGGCAAGGGATGGTGTGGAAGGGGGATAGAGATACTGGATAAGAGGGTAGTTGGGAACAGAAAGGGAGAGATGGTGGACCCTGGGGTGGTGGGGAAGGAGGGAGGATGCTGGATGAAAGAGTAGTTGAGAAAAGGAAAGATGGTGGAACTGGGGATGGTGGGGTCCGTCGCTACAGCTGCGGGAATGGAAATGAAAAAAGGAAAAATGCCAGACCTCCAGGGGAGGGAAAAGAAATGGAAGAAGAGGACAGAGATGGAAGATGGATGGTTAGCACGGAGAAAAAAGAAAATAACAAATAGGCAGGAGACCCTGGATAGCGAGTTATCAGAAGACAACCAACATGATTTGAAGGTAGAAAAAATAATTATATTTTCTGTTTTGTGATTACAATATGTCAGATTTGAAATGTGTATCTTCCAGAGCTAGTGTTAGACAGCAAGTATGAACTAGGACCTAAAAGAGAGAGGAAAAATCTTTTTTATTTATTTTGTTCACATCGGTTACCTTAATAAAAAGACCCCTAAGTATCTTAATAAAAAATTTGGCGTGCGACTTAGTCTATGGGCTCCTTTTACAAAGGTACGTTAGCGGTTTAACGTGCTTAATAGTGCATGCAAATCTGCCGGCCACGCTAGCCGCTACCACCCCCTCTTGAGCAGGCGGTAGTTTTCCGGCTAACGCGTGATTAAAAGTTGCGCGCAATAAAGCCTCTAACGCGGCTTCGTAAAAGGAGCCCTATGTTTTAGATTTCGGCTCCTTATGTGATTGAGTTTGACACTCCTGGGTTAGAGTTCAAGACAGCCGACAAATAACTTTTTGCTTTCATATTTGTGGGGTTTGTGGTATAGCCTTCGCGAATACCATGGAGCAGGAGGAGATGAAGGAGCAGAAGGACTTTGCGGTTCCTCCTGCTTTGTAAGACAGCACTGGAGGGAGGCCTAAGGAGCAGGAGGGACTGAGCACCCCTCCTGCTCTCAACTTTTAGGTACAGGGGAGGTGTCGGGTCGGGCCAGGCCTGACCAGGGGTGGGCCAGTTCGGTTGGGGGTGCGGTGGGCCGGTCAGGGGTTGTGGGCTGGGCAGGGGGGGAGTCGCATGCCATATTCACGTGGGTAGGGAGGGCAGCGTCGAGTGATTGAAGGAGGGAGTGGGTCATCGGGAGGATCGCATTTGTCGGAGGGGGGTGCCCTCAGCTGTTTTTTGACAGGCCTGCCTGTCTTTTCTTTTTTTTTTATGGGGCAGATATTTTGCGTGTGTAACACATGCAAAATATCTGTGCCATGGAAAAAAAAAATGGATAAAAAAGACAGGCAGGCCTGTCAAAAAACCTGCAGGCCTGTCGGTAACTCAGCCAAGCAATTGTTAGTTAATCAATCGCTTGGCTATTTTGCATGGGGTTTTACTAATTTGCATGGGAGGATCGGGATCGGATCGCTATAGGCTTTAGTGAATCGGGTTGGAGGGAAATCGGGTCGCAAAGGGCTCGCAAACCGATCAGTACACGATCGGTTTGCTTAGTGAATCTAGCCCTTTGTGCACTCGGCCTGATTCCATATGTAATGCCAAAACAAAAATTGGTGCTGACTAGAATGGCATGTAGCGCGATTCTGTAAAAGGCACACACCATTCAGAGAATTGCACTTAGCAGCTTATGCATCAATAACATTTAGACACACCCATTTAGGCCAAGAAAAGCTAGGCCGATAAATATTTGGACCAAAGTTGTATGCAGATCGGGCTGGTTCTATATCAGTGCGCTTATTTTTAGGAACACCCATGATCCTTCCCTGGCTATGCCGTTTCCAAATTCATGCACTAGAACTGATGCACGCCACTTTATAGAATGCATCTACCAAGACGCGCGCATAACTTCTAATTAGTGCCATTCAGCACCAATTATGAGGAGTTAATTGCCAATTAGCATCGATTGGTCTTGTTAAACAATTAAGTTGTATGTGCAAATCAGCTGTGCAGATGAATTTGCATGAACTTATGGCGCCATATACAGAATTTGAGGGTCAGCGTGGAAATGTGCATGCAAGATGATAGAATTAGGGGGATGGTGCCTTCTAAATGACTTGTTTGCTCAGTAAACTCATTGTTCCTTCTGACCAAGCAAGGATAAATGGTCCTTTTCCCTGAAAGCGGAAAAACCCACAAGTCAGATAAGCTGCTTTGGGTGGTTACTGGTACATTTTTATTTTTCACTAGCTATCAAAAGAGTCTTAATTCTCTTAGAATCTCAGAAATAAAAATAAAAAAAAAAACACTACCAATTCACATTTCACGTGTTAAATTTCGACCTGTATAAAAATATAATGCTGAAGAGACATATTTGCCTCAACTAATTTTTTTTTTTTTAAACAAAGTTGTTCGGAAGAAATTAGACTTTGAATGCCCAGCGTGTAAACTTTTCCAAGTTTATCGTTTTGAGCACCAAGCCTGAGAAACAGGACAGCAAAAGTGCAGTTTACAATTGACTATGAAAACGCTTTGTTTTCAGGACAGAATGATCCCTTGGAAATTCGTTCTCAGCAATAAGTCCCTATTAAGGGTGGCACTTTGAACTGTTATATTGTATATAATTGCATTTATTCTTTAGAGTTGTAACCCTCAAACATCTGTAAGATCAAATTGTATAAATTCCTAATTGACTTGCGTGGTTCTGTACCTCAATTTGACAGCTTCTTATGGTCGCATCTGAGTATAAATGAAATTGCAAAACCCATTTAGTAGGACGGTTATAGACTAAACAGAAGACAGAACAACTGAAACAGTAAACAGAATGCAGTTGGGTGACATGAAAGAAAAACAGAGCAGTTGAAAATTCAAAAAGCAGGTCAAAATCTTCTGACTTTGCTGGTGATGTTCCAAATGTTTTTGGCAACTTTGCTGCTACAGACACCCTGCTTATTCATTTGATTCTTGAATGTGTGAGGATATAGAGCCTAGCTACTATAAATTCAAGGGATGTTCTAAGACTACACCATGCACTGCTTTGTAATGCAAATGAGAGGCACAAAGTGCATCTTTGATAATGTGCAGTCAGCGGACAAAAAAAGCATTCACTGAAACAGTAAAACTAATTCATAAAATTGAAAGACAAAGAGAAAGCACTATGGATTTTCAAAAGTACCACTAATCAATGCACTTGTAGCAATATATATGAAATGTTACATTTCTAAATAGTTAGAAATTGTGTTGATTTTGAACACTTAGAATTAACACTCAGTTTGCATTTTGTTATTCTGTTTATTATACAAAGAGCTCTCTTAGGGCCCCTTTTACAAAGCCGTGATAACGAGTTTCAGTGCGGCAAATGAAACGCAGCCCAAAGGAATTGAATGGGTTGTGTTGCATTTGTCCTGCTGGAATCGCTACCGCAACTTTGTGAAAGGGGCCCACAGTGTGCCTTGTTTAGTTTCCCTAGCAAAAATAAAATCTAGAAAATGAGTTTAAAGGTCTTGGAAATACAATAATGTAAAAAAATTAAAAAAATTATGTGTAACATTACAATATAAAAAAAAAACAACCTGAGAGAATTAGAGGTTATATATACTGGAAGCCCACATGGCATCGTTAGGGAGTATCTCTCCATCCCATACCTAAGTTTAGCTCAAGGTCAACTTATTATTAATACATTAAACTTTAGTTGTGGAGGAGTGAAAGCTGGAGGAGGAGGGATAAAGGAACTTCCGAAATTGTTCTCACCACCAACCAAGCAACAGAACATTGCCTCGATAAGGAATATATTGGACAGTTGCCACAAACTCCTCAGATCAGATTTTCCAGTGTGTGTTCCCATACCTTTAAAAGAATAACATAACAGCACTTTACTTGTAAATGGCCCCTGCCTCTGTTGCTTTTGTAATGGTTGTCTGGTATGGCGGCATTTATATGTTATGAAAAATTACTAGTCTCTGGGATTTGATAGGGAACAGTTTAGCCTTCCATTATTATCTCAGCGGTAAACGCACTGCAGGATTATTTTCAGATTTTCTGCAGTCACTAAAATGTTCAGTCTTAGTGGGCAAGGCAGTAAGGAAGGGAATGTTGTTGATACTTGGTTACCAGGGCAGATAAGATAAAAAAAGCATATCACTGTCCTGGCATCCAGAATTGTAGCCAGCGGTGGAAAATTTGATGAAAGGGAGTACATTTGTACAAGGAATATCATTAAGATATAGCACTGGACATTTTCCATCTGTATTTACTGTGCAATTTTCCCATTGATGCTAGGCAAAGGGGGGGGAAAAAAGTCATTTGGCTGTTTATATGAACAAATTGCAAATGTCAAAAATGCTTTCTCATGGAAGAAGGATGAACATTGACTAATGGAATAAATTCAGTTGATGGAAACTATATAACAACTTGTTAAGGGGCCTTAAATATTTCAGTCCATCACTTTAATTTCTTATTAGTGGGATGAGTGTTGCGATTCACATTTTATATATTGATATTTGTCCCTTTGAAAAATTTCTAATGTTTCTTGCACCCTGGGGATACTGATTAAGCAACCCAACTGAATTCAAATAAAAACACAACTATACTCTAGGTCTTTCATGGCACCGTATGACAATACGAAAAAGAGTAAAAAATGAAAAAGAGTGAAAATATGAAAAAGAGTTTATTATTGCCCAGTAATTACTTTATTACTAAAAAGCATATGAATTTCTTCTGAATGGCTTTGCCCTGTTATTAATGCCTGCCTTTCCCCTATGTCTTAAATCGACCTCTTAGCTAAGGTCTTGATAGGAATGCTGTTCTGCATTCTCTTAATTCATGTATGCTAGATTGATTCTGGGAAAGAGGGTAAGCTTTCTCATATATAAGCACTGTTTTAAGGCTTTCACTCAGCCTTAAGGTGTTAATGCAGATAAAACGGAAAGAACATTACAGCTTCTGCAGTTCCCCCATATACTATCCCAATCGTTAATTCTGATTGTAAGATCTCAAGGTAATTTTGTTTGCTCGCCTAATGCATTGCAGCTCTCCCTCTGGTCCTGCTGTATCCATTCTCAAATTCCCATCTTGATCAATTGTTTGCAAATAATTAAGCTTTCAAGAGATAATGGTATAAGGCTAATGTATACTACAAAGTTAAAGGTCTCAAGTCATGGGTTTATTGGACAGCCCTCAGGTTTGCTCTGATAATGCAAAGTGATTGTGACAGTGGATTCACTCTTTGTTGCTGTTTAGTGACTGCTAATCATTTTGACCTAGTTTGTTTTTGTCAGTTTTACATTATTAATAAGGGAAGACATCAAAGAAAGTAAAAGTTTGAATAGTATTTTTCCTCCTTGGAAAGTGGATTCAATAAATGGTTTATTCATGGACTGCTCATTCCTTTGTAAAATGGCAGTTGTGGAAGTCCATACTCTTCCTCTGTATACCTGTAGTCCGGGAATTGCTAACCCTGTAGATAAGAGCACAATTAAGGCCTTGGCTGATTTTTTCTAACAGCTTAGCCTTTGGATTGTTTAATTAAGTTTAGCTTATTCAAATACTTGATATACTGCCTTTTGAAAATAAAAATGCCAAGCAGATTATGTAACAGTAAGGGAGAATATAAATCATTCAGGAAAAATTATACATACACATAACAGAAATACACGTTAAATAATGTAAAGCAACAAAAAACATCAGAGAAGGAAAACACAAGCAATTAGATTTTTGTCATCACATTTATCTAAAGTTCATACAAGGAGAACAACTCTTTCCGCCCGATATTCAGCAGTACTTGGCCGACTGGGAACAGCTTCCAGCTGGCCAAGTACCATTAAACTGGCTATCTGACGATATTCAGAGGAAGATAGCCGGCTATCTTCCACTCAATATCTTCATCAGCAGATTGGCCGGTCACCAGCTATACCGTGCAACATAGCCATTCTCTGCCAATATTCATCAGCTCGCTGGCTAAGGAGTGGGGCTAGACAGACCCACTTAAAAGGTAGGTCTATCTTTGGCCACTAGGTCTTAGCTGGCAGCTGACTTTAATCCAGAAATTTGCTGCCAGTGGCCGGATATGGCCCTAAAATTGAATATCGGAGATTGCCACTAACTGCGGGAGATAACCAGGCTGCCTTCCACAGTCTGAATATTGGGGCGATTCTGTTCATAGAATCCTTATTTCAGGGGCTATTTTATGAAGTCATATCTGCATATAAAATCTGTATAACTTACAGAAAAGGGATTGTATAAAATTTTGTGATCATATGCATACATAAAAATTATGGGCCTGATATTCAATGCAATTTAAGCTGGCAGGAGAGGCTCCTGCCCACTTGAATCGTGCTCAGTGGGCCAGCTGCCGATATTAAGGGACACTTAACTGATCGGTGCTGCTGAATACTTGCACTAGCTGGCCATTTTGAAAGTGAGCAGGAAAAGGTTGAGGACAGAGTTGGGGAGGAGCCAGCAGCTATTTGGGTGCCAGCACTGAATATTCAGTGTTGGTATTCATCTATCTAAGTGACCAAATAGAGTTACATAAAAGGCTGTCCTGTGGTCACTTAATTGAGCTGGTGCCAAAACTGAATATTGGCTGATATCTGCATCATAACTTCTGATTCACTGATCGCAGGACCCTCTCCTTTTCCAGACCCCCATATCCGTTTAAATCCCCCTTCCTGCCAACCCCCCAAATAGAATGTCCCTCCCAACTCTCTTCCCTTGAACAGCAGGCAAATCCCTTTGTCCCCCCACCCCCCAGAACAACAGGGAAACCCCAACCAGAACTTCCCCCACTCCCTATAGGCCTCCCTCCAGGATACATGTAGGAGTTATAGGGTCCTAAGAGCAAGAGTAATGCCCAGTCATTTCTGCCCACCATAGTGACAATCTCAAAATGGCAGCCACATACTTGTAGTGGCAGCTTCACAATTGTTTGAAAAACAGTATTCCCCCGATTTTCAAGGGGATTCCGTTCCAGGAACCTCCGTGAATATTGAAAAATCACGAATATGGTTTTTCATCTGGAGAGGCAGGCCTCACCAATCAGAAGCTATTTGACACGCAGCTCCTGATTGGTGAGGCCCGACTTTAGTACAGGAAGAGGCAGTTGGAGCATACCGCGAGTGATTTCCTTCACTCGCCGGCGCTCAGCTGCCCTATCCTGCTTCCCCTTCGCGGTCGGAAAATACCGCTAATGACTGGGACTGCGAACCACGGACTATGAATTTGCAGGGGAACACTGTACTGTGAAGTTGCCTCTAGAGGTTGTAGCAGCCATTTTGAAATTGGCACCGCAATGGGCAGGAGCAAGTGAGCATACTCCTGGTCTTTGGACCCTACAGTTACTAAAGGTAGGCCCACAGAGGGGTTTGGAAGAGTGGGGGTTCTAGTTGGGGTTTTCCTGTTTGGAGGGTTTGGGAGGGAGGAGCACAGCCATTTAAGGGGGTCAGGAAGGAAGAGGACATGCTGTTCAGGGGGGTTGAAAGGGGGTACTGCTCTTTGAGAGGGAATTGGGAGGGGGGAATTGGAAAGGAGGGGAGAATGTCTGGTCCCCTTTTGTGTATCTAGAATAAAATACACATAAAAAAATCTTCAGAATAGTTGTGAATTTGTGTGTGGATATTTGTGTGGTGCTGGAGCTATATCTGGGAACCTATTTTATAAAGATGCATAGATGCCTATATTGCATTTAAAGATGCCATTTTGGACTTATTATTTAGCCAGCCTGTTCTAATAGAACCCCGTAATGTGAATGAACAGTGATTCAGATATGTTAAAGATACTGAGTTTCAGATAAAAGGCTTAATTCATGGTGAACTTTTGGCTGGGGAGATTAGCTGCGTGAAGTCATGACTTTCATGTGATTATGGCAATTATAGATTTTTTTTCACGAAACTAAAAGTTTCTGCTACATTGAGCCAATGACTAGACTGAAGAAAAAAGAATCAGATGACCTTAAACATAGCACAGCCTAGGAATTTTGTTTTCAAACACTCTTACTGTTGTTTTTACAGTGGCTGTATTATTCTGATGCCCAATTTGTCTGGTCTTGTCTATTATTAAGAAGGTCCAGGACAATTGAAAATTGCTTAACAGAGACAGAGTTCTTGATTCCACTAGCTAGAGGCAGACTAGCAATTATTGCTTTCTTCATGAAATTAGATACAGTTTGTTCCAATTACTTAAAAAATCATATCATATGAAATGTAACACAAAAAAATAGTTTGATTTAAAAAGACTTTCAAATTTCCTTTGTTCAGCTAAGAAAACTGCCGTACCAATATAGAAAGATGCATCTTAAGATGTACTAACAAAAATGTAATTGTTTACAGACTTTATGATATAAATTCAAATTGCGATGACTGTTACTATGGTAATTTCGGAAATAACTCACTGGATGCTAATTTAAATGGCTATGCATGTTTTCAATTATTTTTCTGAGTAGCATTATGCTTTTTAACATATACCATCGAATGCCAGAAAATTCACAGTTCTGGATAGTCCAAAAGCTATAACTTTGGTATTGTCATTGTAACACAAAAAGGTTTTTTATGACATCATCCCACAATAATGTCAACTTCAGATGGCTAGCATTATTTCCTATAAGCTTGGAGCTCTTTTTCTTTTTGTGACTGAATTGCAAGACATGTTAGAAAAAGGTTTCCATTATATCCAATAATTTTAGCAGTCTGTCCTAAATATTCATGCCTAATATATCATATGTACTTGTAGGTAGTTTTATAAAGGGATTTCTAGTTTAAGAGGGCAAGTAAATACGTATTTTGGTGCCTATAAAATATTTATTTATTTTTACTCGTATTTATAATAGTGTGATGCAGTGGTTAAAGCTACAGCCTCAGCATACCCACGCTGCTCCTTGTGACCCTGGGCAACTCATTTAATTTCCCCATTGCCCCATGTACATTAGATAGATTGTGAACCCACCGAGACAGACAGGGAAAAATGCTTAAATACCTGAATAAATTCATGTAAACTTTTCTGAGCTCTCCTGGGAGAACAATTGCCACTAGAAGCGAGAATCATCTTCAAATTTGCCTGCCTCTGCTTCAAAACCATAGCTCTCTCACCACTGTGCGTTCCCAGTTACCACTCGCACATGCAATGCCTATCTATTTACCTACCCATCCCTAAAGGGATGCACCTACAAAAGATTCCTTAATAGAACTCTCTCATTCCAAGCTGGTAGATGGACAGATTGCCTGACCACCCTCATCTCATCTGCCCCATCTTACTCATACTTCAGGAAATCTCTCAAATCTTACCTCTATGATAAATTTCTCAAACCCCTCCCCTCCAAATAACCAAACCCTCCTACTTCTCCTCCCCCGATCTCTCTCGTACCGTTTCTTTCACTGTATAAATATCGCTGCTGTTAATGTACAGACTCCTGCACTGTAATTCGGCTTTGCTTTCCGCAGTATTAACACTTATGCTAAATATGTACAGTCTCTTACTTTGTAAACCGCTCTGAACTGTTTGTGGTATTGCGGTATACAAAAATAAAGTTATTATTATTATTATTAAATAAATAAAATTGCCAAAATTGCTGCAATGTAGTTCACAATAACAAAATTCAGGACAAAGGTGAAGAGAGAAAAAAAGAAAAGACAACACGAGGCGTCGTGAGGAGTTTTTAAAATGTTGAATAAGAAGATTCACGGCCTCTTTTACAAAGCCGCGCTAACGGCCCCGAAGCCCATAGAGATTTAAAAGGCTTCGGGGCTGTTGCCGCGCGGCAGCCGCAAGCGCGGTTTTGTAAAAGAGGCCATCAGTTTTTATCTTGGTCGGTAGTTTTGAACTTGCATGGGCAAATGCAGTTTCACAAGGGACATAAATGGGAAGGTGGAGGGAGCTGTAGAAGTGAACTTTAAGAAGATTGACGTGCAGGAACATGGACGCGGGGTGTGAGCAGATTGCTAATGTAAGCAGCAGAAA
This sequence comes from Geotrypetes seraphini, assembly GCF_902459505.1. Classification (NCBI taxonomy): domain Eukaryota; kingdom Metazoa; phylum Chordata; class Amphibia; order Gymnophiona; family Dermophiidae; genus Geotrypetes; species Geotrypetes seraphini. Next base: position 303,563,062 of record NC_047086.1, on the reverse strand, counting down.
TTGCAGGCAAAGACAGCTCAAACTATTCAAGCGCAGTTATAAATGCCCATGCCTACTGTAGATTAGGGGCTCCTTTTACTAAGGTGCGCTAGCGTTTTTAGCACACGCCTGAAATTACCGCCGGCGGTTAAGGGATAGCGCACGCGGCAGTGTAGCACGTGCGATTCCGCGCGTTAAAGCCCTAGCGCACCTTAGTAAAAGGAGGCCTAAGTGTGGTACGAGAGGCTGCTGAAAAGTTCTCAGCCCAGGCAACAAAGTTGGGCGACGGGTCAAAAGCGCCCGAGGACAAAGGCGCGCCGACAACCCAGCACAGACAACTGAGCGCAGGGCTTGATCGCGCCAAAGAAAACCCGTATTTTAAAGGGTTCTGATGGGGGTGTGGGCCCCCCACTCTATTTAATAGGGATCGCGCTGCCTCATGCTGCCATGTTGAGGGGGTGTGGGGGGTGTAACCCCCCCATTATGCTGAAAACTTAACTTTTTCCCTAAAAAACTGGGAAGTTAAGTTTCCAGTATAATGAGGGGGGTTAAAACCCCCAAACCACCCACAATGCCAGCACGATCTCTATTAAGTAAAGTGGGGGGGTTCCCCACCAACATCCCCCGTCGGACCCCTTTAAAATACGTTTAGTTTTCAGCGCGATTAAGTCCTGTGCTCAGTTGTCTGCACTCGGTTGTCGGCGCGCACTTTTGACTATGAACCCAAAGTTGGGGCAGTCTCCATCGAGGGCTATGCACTTACTTAGTCCAGTGATTTCCATTTTTTATTTATCCAGTTGTAATTCAGTTGAGTTTCCCTCAATGGAGACTGTCCCAACTTTGTTGGTTGGGCTGAGAACTTTTCAGAAGCCCCTGGTAATGCGAATGACGGTTCAAAGTGATTTACAATAAGAAGCCCAATAAATTAACATGAGAATTTTACAATCATTCAGATATATATATCAACTATTTAAACTCAATGAAACTTATCAAAGAGAAAAAAAATTTGGCTTCTTATGGAAAGTCAGATAGCTCACTTTGTCCTAATAGTTAAAGGCAAATAGATATGGCTAGATAAATAAACGTAGAATTAAACTGATACTATTCTGTGCTAATGCAGATAAGTACCAAGAAGACTTAAATGCTGAGCATTACACCAGGGCTTTAATGTCCTATCTGATGAGGTATAGAAAGGCTATCTCGTTCTTCTGCTGTAACACCTGTGAGGATTTAACACCTTCTCTTATTTTTCCTGTGCGCATACATGACCCATCAACATTTTTCTTGGCCTCAATAAAGAACATGGATTAAAAAAAAACAAAAACCAACAGACAGAATGGCGGCGGTGACAGTTCTGCTCCAAGGGCAGCTACCACTATACACTGGTCTTAGCTGAATAAAAGTGTATGTGCTGGAATGTTGCTCTTTGCATAAATATTGTCATTGCAAAAATTTAATGTTCACAATAGCATTCCGTCTCGTGTGCAGATTGTGCTGATATGTTGGGTTTTTTTTTCATCTCAGACCTTCTCACAGCATTAGCTGTCCTTAGCACAAAATCTTTTGCTCGTATGTTCAGTGTGCTCCCCCTTATTCACGCACAAGTTTGCACATTTGCAGAAGTTGTTTTTGCATACACGTAATCCGCCCGATATTCAGCGCTATTTAACCATCCAGGAATGGCTCCGGGCTCTGGTTAAATTACACTGAGCCAGCTGAGCGCAAGATGGTCCACTTAATATTAGCACTTAGGGCCAGAATCTATAAACAGCGCCTAAATTGGCAGGTGCTTTGAAAAAAGGCAACAGCCTCATGTCAATTGCACTTAAGTGCCATTTACAGAATTGTGCCATATGGCATCTATCACAAAAATTAGGCACTGGTAATGTAGGCCAGGGTTTTACTGGCCTACATTGCAGGCTTATAAATTATTTTCAAAACCACACCTAATAGCTCCTATCTCTGTCTCTACCCCCCAAATACGCTCATTTAGGCTCTAGGTGCCATGTAATAGGTGCCTACCGTTTATAGAATCAGGTAGGCACCTATCGGCTAATTAGTTTTTTTTTTCAGTTATGAGCTTGTTAAAGCTCATTTAGATAATTAATTTAGGCACAAATCTAGGTGTCTAGTGGTGCCTAACATAGGCATCCTTTATAGAATCTGGCCCATAGTGGCTAGCCCGGTCAGCAACTATGTCATGAGACATAGCTAGTTGGCGCTAATATTTAATTAATGGCGCTAATATTTAATTAATGGCTAACTTGCTAAGTTGAGCATCCAGATAGACCCACATAAATACCAGGTCCATCTTTGGCCGCTATAACTTAGCTGGCAATCTTACGAATGTCAGCTTAACCAGCTATGCTAAAAGCAGCTGAAGATAGAATGGAAATTCAGTGTTTGTCACCGGTTCCGGACTGGCATTGAATTTCTGGGTTTGCCCATCTAACTCCTCTGGTCTGTATTGGTAGCATGGAATATTGCTACACTTTGGGTTTTGGCCAGGTACTAGTGACCTGGATTAGCCACCGTGAGGATGGGCTACTGGGCTTGATGGACGCTGTTCTTATCAGCCCCAATTTGTTTATTGCATCAATTAGCAAAAATTGAATGTTATGGTTGTATTTAGAAGCTGTGCACTAAGCCATCAATACAGAGCTATAATACAAGTTTTCTGCATAATTTGCAAGATTTATTTTTAGTCTGTTGAGGGCTTCTTCTCCCCCTCTCCCCCCCACCTAACTTGAATTCTCCAGGAAGGGGAAAAGACTGCAACGCTGTGATAACCTCCAAATCAACTTGTGAAAAACCAGTTCTCTTTGTTCCTGCAGGATCCATACCTGCATAATCTGATTGTCCTGTGTAATCTGCAGCATTTCCTGTTCACTTCAGGTGAACAATATTATCAGTGCCTAGCTCTGCAATTTGGCCTTGCCCCTGCCTCAAGGTGTTGATTACCAAACTATCAGTAATTCTGATTCCAAAACTCTGGAAGCCAAAACAGGTGTGTTTTTTTTTCCCTCTAATATCTGGATGACCTGTGTCAGGGAATAGCTACATCTGGAATGCTCCAAGGCCCACAGTAAAGTGATTATCTTTTTTTGTTGCTATACCAGTAAAGTGGCAACAGATTATATCTATAATTTTTTTTGGTAGGCTGCTATTAAACTGAAATTTAATCATTTGGTGGTGATAATTTTCCATGGAAAGAAATAGACATTAGCAAAAATAATACATTATTATTTTATGTAATAAGAACTGCAATATTTGGCGGGGTGAGGGGGTTCTTATTTTTCTCTCCTTTTGGTGGAGGCATTCATATTTGCAACCTTTAAATCCTATTTGGGAGATGAGATAGGGCATCTTGAGAATAATTTTATAAACATTTTTTGCATGTTTATAAAATTGGGTCACACTTAAAAGAACACACGGTACAAGCTGACCCACAATTGTGGAGTAGGCATACTCAAGTGAGAAGTTCAGACAGAGAGCATGTTCAGAGTTGGACTTTAAAACTGCATTTCATAAAACACAGGCAGGCAGCAATCCAGCAGATCAATGACAGTATTTATGTATTTATGATTTGGCGCGGTGAATAAGCCATGGCTTTTTATATGGTGAACAGTCTTGGACTTTTTACTGTTATCGATCTGCTGGTTTGCTGCCTATTCTGGATCTTGTAAATCAGTTTCCCATTTGTTTCCTAGAACTTTTATAAAACATATACATACTTAACACACTAAGACAGGGGTCCCCAAAGTCCCTCCTCGAGGGCCGAATCCAGTCGGGTTTTCAGGATTTCCCCAATGAATATGCATAAGATCTATGTGCATGCACTGCTTTCAATGCATATTCATTGGGGAAATCCTGAAAACCCGACTGGATTCGGCCCTCAAGGAGGGACTTTGGGGAACCCCTGCACTAAGGGCTCCTTTTATTAAGGTGCGCTAGCGTTTTTAGCGTGCACTAAACAAAAAATACTAACGTAAGCTCTATGGAGGCGTTAGCGTTTAGCATGTGCGATATTGTAGCGTGCGCTAAAACCGCTGGCGCACCTTAGTAAAACGAGCCCTAAGTAGTCCTTTTACCAAGGTGCACTAATAGATTTAGCACACTAATGATTAGCACACACTATGGCAGTGATCTCAAACCTGCAGCCCGGGGGGCCACATGCGGCCCGCCAGGTACTATTTTGAGGCCCTCAGTATGTTTATCATAATCACAAAAGTAAAATAAAACAATTTCTTGATCATATGTCTCTTTAGCTATAAATGACAATATTATTATTAAGACTTAGCCAAAAGGAAAGATTTATAAACTATAGAGTTTTACCTCATGCAAAATTGTCATTTCTTTAATAAGACATTAACTATTTTTTCTGAGGCCCTCCAAGTACCTACAAATCCAAAATGTGTCTCTGCAAAGGGTTTGAGTTTGAGACCAATGCACTAAGGGCTCCTTTTACGCTTTATCGCACATACCTATTTAGCGCGCGCTAACCCCCGTGCTAGCTGTAAAACTACCGCCTGCTCAAGAGGAGGCGGTAGCGGCTAGTGCTGCAGACAAATTAGCGCGCACTATTACGTGCGTTAAACCGCTAACGAGGCTTCGTAAAGGGAGCCCTAAATGCTAAGAAGCTCATTTTTAGCTATGGGCTTCTTAACATTTAGCACACACTAAATCCATTAATACACCGTAAGTGTCAGCATCCACAATATACGAGCGCAACATTGCTGCAAAATTTGAGCTAGGATTTTATAAAGACACAAGTATCTATGAGGCCTTTTTACCAAATACCAGTAAAACGTGTCCGTAGCACGTTATGTGGGTAATTCCTGAGCGCTAAAGCCATTTTTTACTGCTGGGGGTAAAATGACTGATTTTTCTATTTTTCCATATTAATAGGTGAGTCCCAATTGCCATCTGTTTTGCAGGCTATAAGGACTTACGCGCTAAACCTGTGATAATCATTTTGCACTGTAACCAGTTAGTACAAAACATGCCCAGTTTCTGCCCCTAATGCATGGGTGGTGCGCACACATCCCTAAATTACCGTGGGCTGATGTGTCCCATAGTAAGCCATATTTTCCTGCAGTAAGCACACCTTAGTGCTTACCACAGCTTTGTAAAAGGGCCCCTCTATGCCTTTATGTCATATATATAAAAATTGGCTCATTCCTGCCCTATTAGAAACATAGAAACAGACGGCAGATAAGGGCCACGGCCCATCAAGTCTGCCCACCCGAATGACCCTCCCTATCTATCTTTGGGAATAGATCCCACATGTCTATCCCATTTGGCCTTAAAATCTGGCACGTTGCTGGCCTCAATAACCTGAAGTGGAAGACTATTCCAGCGATCAACCACCCTTTCAGTGAAGAAGAACTTCCTAGTGTCACCGTGCAGTTTCCCGCCCCTGATTTTCCACGGATGCCCCCTTGTTGCTGCGGGACCCTTGAAAAAGAATATATCTTCTTCCACCTCGATGCGGCCCATGAGATACTTGAATGTCTCGATCATATCTCCCCTCTCTCTACGTTCCTCGAGTGAGTAGACCTGTAACTTCCCTAGCCGCTCCTCGTATGGGAGATCCTTGAGTCCTGAGACCATTAACCTAGTTGCCCTATTATAAAATTAATTCTCATATGTTTTGTGAATCAACTTAAGTTGGACTTTGGCTTAAGGAAGGTAGTCTGCAAACACCTTTACTGAAGCTCATGCCAGCTGCTCTGAACTGACTCCCCACTCATTAGTAGTGGTATTGAAGCTTCCAATAAACAAAAAACATAAATATAGCACAACAGAAGAAATTAATTATCAACCAGGACAAAAATTATCCGACCCTTCTACAGGATCTGATTCACACGGGAAGCATTAGGGGCAGGAACAATCTTCACTTGCTCTGTACTGACAACTCTCTTTTTTTTTATTTCTATTCATCATTAATTATATTTAGTCATCCCAGAATATACCTTCATGAAATTAGTAAATTAATTTAATTGTAAACCTTTAATAGTATCATTACTAACTGATGCTTCTATTAGTGAAAGTTGACAACAGAAAGAAAATATCAATTTAGAGTGACAGTGAGTGTGTGTGAATGTTTTAATGTACAGTGCTGTCTATGTCTAGCAGTGCTATAGACATGAGAAATAGTAGTAGAGGTGTACAGATACACTTCCCCCTCCCCATTTGCGGTTTCGTCAATTGCGATTTCACATATTCGCGATTTTTTGGGGAGGGGGAAAAAAGAAGAAAAAAAAACCCATCGTTAAGTCTTCCCCCGGCATCCCTGCCTTACCTGGTGGTCTAGCGGGCTTTCGGGGCAGGAGCGATCTTCCTACGCTCCTGCCCCGTGCAGATCGCCATTAGGAAATAGCTGTAGGGAGTTCCCATCGTAGGCTCGAGAGACTACGGGAACTCACAGCAGCCATTTCCTAATGGCAATCTGCACGGGGCAGGAGCGTAGGAAGATCGCTCCGGCTCCGAAAGCCCGCTAGACCACCAGGTAAGGCGGGAGGGAGGCGGGGGTGGGTCAGAGCCAGATATTCGCGGTTTTTCGCCATTCGCGGTCCAGCTCTGCCCCTATCTCCCGCGAATCCGGAGGGAGAAGTGTACAATATAATTTACTTGCATTCTATCAACTCCGTATAGTTATTCTTGAAGTTATGTTATGCTTAACCACACACTTCCTAAATAATTATACTATCAGCCAGGTGGTTGGATATGTGAAGCCTTAAAATATATTTTTTCATTGCAGGATTTTGGTTTATATTTTCGCTGAATTTTTATCTGTTATCCAAAGAGTAGTGGAATGTTTTTTGTAATGATGGGCTATGGTGTCAGTTCTGTAAACACATTGTAGGTGCCACGAAAGAGTTTGCTTAGTACCAATTCTATGACAGCGTTAAAGGTACACCTAAACCGTTACAAAATCCTAGGGCAAAGGCTCTTTGCTGAAGATACCAAAATCTGCAATAAGGTTGATACCCCTGATGATGTGGAGAACATGAGGAAGAACCTAGCGAAGTTTGAAGAATGGTCTGAAATTTGGCAGCTAAAATTTAATGCTAAGAAATGTGAGGTCATGCATTTGGGCTGAAAAACCCAAGGGAACAGTACAGTTTAAGGGGTGAAGAACTTTTGTGCATGAAAGAGGAGCGGGACTTGGGTGTGATAGTATGTGATGATCTTAAACTGGCCAAACAGGTTGAAAAGTTGACAGTGAAAGCTAGAAGGATACTTGGGCGCATAGAGAGAGGAATGTCCAGTAAGAAAAAGGAGGTAATGATGCCCCTGTATAAGAGTATTGAGACCCCCCTGTAGAATATTGTGTGCAATTTTGGAGACTGCACCTTCAAAAAGATATAAACAGGATGGAGTTAGTCCAGAGGATGGCTACTAAAATGGTTAGTGTTCTTCATCATAAAGCATTTGGGGACACACTTAAAGATCTCAATATGTATATTTTTGAGGAAAGGTGGGAGAAGGAAGATATGATAGCGGTGTAAATAAATACCTATGTGGCATAAATGTGCATGAGGCGAGTGAGTCTCTTTCAAATGAAAGGAAACTCTGGAATGAGGAGGCATAAGATGAAGGTGAAAGGAGATAGACTAAGAAAGTAAACTCAGAAAATACTGATTCATGGAATTGGTGATGAATTTTATTTATTTAAAATATTTATTATCCATCTGAAACCTAGGTGGCTTACAATAAAAACATCCAAAATCATAAACACAAACAAAGCATTAAAAATCATCAGATACATACAAAATGATCCAATAATGATACTGAAAAACAACCTGAATACAAACACGCTACTTTTCAGTGTACAAAAAAGTAGGCCAATCTCCTGGTGGAGATGGTAGAGACATAAAGTATATCTGAATTAAAGAAAGCTTGGGACAAGTACGTTGGATCTCTAAGGGATAGGCAAGGTATAGTAGATGACATGGTTAGGCAGACTAGATAGGGCATGTTCTTTATCTGCCTTCATTTTTCTTTCTTTCTAAGTCACATTGACACACCAGAAGTTAAGGGCTCCTTTCATTAATGTGCGCTAACCGAGACATTTTAAGCTTGCGTTAACCACGCGCTAACCAAAAAATACTAACGCAAGCTGTATGGAAGCATTAGCGTTTAATGTGTGAGGTATTGTAGAGCGTGCTAAACGCGTGCTAAAACCGCTAGCGCACCTTAATAAAAGGAGCCCTAAGTGTTTATGATAGGCCAATGACTAGCATAAGTGGGCACACAATTGATAGCATTCTATAAGTTGCATGCATCATTATATAGAGATGCTGAATATACTGTACATATACATTTAAGCACCCATGTTTAAAACTGTTCTAACACCACTGAAAATTACTTCCATGATGATGATTGTACAAGTTTAAATAATCTTGCCAAACACATTTTAAGGATAATTTAAAGCTGCATAATTTAGAATGCACTGTGCCTGAATTTACTTTATTTTGCATTCAAGACAGTTGGACATCTTAGCTGAAAAATGAATTGAGCCATATAATGTTTACTAATCGTTAATAGAACTGTTGTTGTTGTCTTAGTCCAGTGAGATATGTGGAAATCAGGGTCAGCAAACAAGCTGTGGATAATACTTTGTATGGGACTAAATATATCTGTGACAAGTTATAACTCTTGAAAGCTTGTTGCTGGTATATTGTTAGTCCCATGAAAAGGTATCACCCACTTGTCTGTTGACCTTTATTTGCACACAGTAGTTACTAAAAACCAGACAGTGTAATTTTTCTGTTTAATTTCTTCGTTCTATTCAGTTGCTTTCACACACTGTGTGGTCCCTGCAGAGTAATTTACTCTGGGTCTATTCTTATATCATCATGCAGAAGAAAGAGAGGTGTGTACTGGTTAATCAGAAGAGTAGAGTGGTGAGGGTGTTGAAATAGAGAAGACCAGAAGGTAAAAATGGCTGAAAGAAAGAAGAAAGAAGAAGCAAACAGTGGAGACTTTCAAAACACAAGTGTACTCGTTTATTTCAGAATTCTGCTTTAAGTGTGCAGAGTTCTGGAATAAACGAGTACACTTGGGTTTTGAAAGTCTCCACTGTTTGCTTGTCCGTTATTTGGTTGTGGAGGGGACTCTCCTAGTTTTTCTTGCCATATTGTCTTTGAAAGAAAGAAGGAACATGAGAAAGTAGGAAAGGCAAGATCAAGGTATGAGAATATAGCATGAAGAGATGGTTAGGGAGGGAGAAAAATGGAGGAAAATAAAAGAGACAAATATTGTAGAAGATATTATGCAGGGTATCTGGTTCTTTTATCTATTATAGCAAATAAAATCCTTTTAAAATATAGGATTCTCTTCAGATCTGTTTCTTTGTTTTACTACTAAGGACATTAGACAGACAGAAGGAAATATTAAAATGGAAAGGAGACCCTGGAAAGAAGATAGGATAAGACAGACTAGAGGATAACAGAAGGACCAAGCAAACAACAATAGTAGAAAATAGAATTTTATGTATTTTCAGTTTAATTATTGGAATATGTAACACAGTAATTTAGTAGTTATTTAGCTCTGGGAGTAAAATTGTCTCTCTGCATGCTTTTATTGGATTGTGAAACTTTGATCTGACCCAGTAAGGCAGTTTTTATATGCCAAAGCAAAAACATTCACAAATATTACATGTGAGCTTTTGAAATAATTTAACATCAAATTTTCAGCTTGGACTACTGTTTCTTATGCAGCAGATCTGAGCATTTGAGGAAACGGTCAGTGGCAAATCAGGTCTTTCTCAAAGGACAAGCAGGCATTATATTCTCACATTTGGGGATGACATCATCCATGGAACCCAGCACGGACAGGCAAAATGTGTACTGTTACTTTAAGATCGCCTGTATTGCATGTGTGCTGGTGCCTTTCCGCCTGACCTCAGCTTGTGGGACCTTGCAGTTCTTAATTTTCCATGGAGCTGAGAAGTTGTATTTTAGAGTCTCTAAGTATGTCAAATCTTTCTACTTTTTTGTTCCTTTCCATTCTTTTTTTCTATGGGTTTTTTTTTTTTTGTCATAGTATTTTATTTTCTATCATTTCTTACCATTTTATTAAAAAAATTTCATTTTCCCTACATTGGGTATTTTGGGCCTTCACGTTCTTTTCAGCCTGCTCCCATTCTAAGATTGTCAACTTTTTTTCTGTACACCTCAAATCCATGAGCAATTGAGCTCTTTGACTTCATGTCAGCGGTTTTTCCATCGATGTTCAGGCTTCTAGTGGCTTCAAGTGGTGCATTCAGTGTCAACGGACCATTTCAGGTACAGGCCCACATAACTGGTGTGTTCAGTGCCTGGGTCCTGAGCATCGAGACATTTCATGCACACTCTGCCTTCACATGCAGAAGAGGTCAATTAAAGCCAGGAAGTTGCAATTCAAGAAACGTTTTGGTATAATTTCAGCAACATTGAGTATGGCTGGAGACTCCAACCCCAATGCACATCCACATGCTATTCCAGCATTAGCACCGACTGCATTTATGATTCACTCTACCTCTTCATCATCGGTGCTACCATCATCAGGTGAGCCTCGTAAGTGAGTCAAGAAGCACAAATATGTCTCCCCCTTGAAGCATATGTCGGCATCATCTCAGGTGTCATCTCCATTGATGCACTCCAAGTGTCGATGCACCAGTGCCCAATCACCATCGCTTCAACTAGTGTCTTCTCTGAGTTGTGCCTCAACATCGAGGTCCCTAAAACCTCAACACCCAATGCAGCAAGTGCCTAATGTACCCTTGCCAATATCAATACCGGTGCTATCACTGCAAAAACAGCTTTGAATGCTGTTGCAGGAAGAGCTAACTGGGATACTGCAGTCGCAACCTGTGTGAACTCTCCAAACAGCAGCCCAATCTGAGCACCGCCCAGACTCCACAACGTCGATGATCTGTGCCAAAGATATGCATGCATCATCTTCCAGGGAGCAGAGCATACCAACTTCACCTTGACACTCCCCTTGACACTCTCCTCAATGCTGTCCTTGATGTTCCACTTCCAGAAGAGCTGACATTGATGAATTTAACTCAGATCTGTCACCACACTCTTCCAGTGACTATTCAGACTTCTCTGCTGATGAGTCTTATGGGATACCGTTAGATCCTTCCTCGCCTCCTCCTCGATTCAGGTCTCTTCCTGAAAGTCTGTCTTTTACAAACTTTATTAGACAGATGGAGGGAAGCACTTCCTAAAAACACGGAGTCAAAGACAGAGTCTTGAGCAGAGCTCATGGAGACCTTAGACTACATGAAGTGACCTAAAGGTTGTATAAAAGTACCACTTCATAACCTCAAGAAGGAAGCCCTCTTTAAGAACTGTGAAGCACCACTTTCTATTCCAGTGGCTCCACGTAAACTGGACACACTTTATAGGATCCAGTCTTGTCCTGGTTTTGACAGACCACAACTACAACACCAATATTTACTAAAGTCTGCTTTAAAATGAGCAAATAGTTCTTATACTTATGCCAGTACTCCACCAGGCAGAGAGGGCAGAACCTTGGACAAATTTGGCAGACGAGTCTTCCAAGGTACCATGCTTGCTAACAGAATACTAAATTATAACTTTTATATGACATTCTATATGCAATGTCTCATTCAGCAGTTGTCGTCTTTTGAGCAGTACATTCTATCAGATTATCTTAAGACCTTTAAGCATCTGACCAATGATCTCCTGGGGACCAGAGGTCAACATCTGATGATTTTAACATTACCTCCCACACTTCGGCAGATATCTAATTTTTAGGTCTAAGCAATGATATTCAGCCACTAAACATACAAAAAAGACAACAAACTGAGTTTCATAAATATCAGGTATAACTTGAAATATCTAACTTGGATGCTTCAAGTAATGGATGGATATACTGATAGCACTGCTAAATACAGGTATAATTTGAAAATGCCTAGGTTAGACATTCTAAATTATTACATTGACAACATGGCGGAATACTGATCTTGTGGTGTTGATATAAATACTACAGAACCCAAATGTGAAGATTTTAGCAACAACTTTTGAACTTAGCTTTATTATCAAATATCGTATGCTGTTACAGCATGAACCTAATATGAAAGAATAGCCAGGATCCTAAATTGTTACATTTTTCCATGTCACTAATTCTTATAATTATCGCATGTTGTGTTGTATCTTAACTAGATGTGGGATTCCTTCGTTAAAAGAGTGGCACACCTTACGGCCTCTATTACAAAGCCGCGTGGCAACAGCCCTGAAGCCCTTTAAATCCCCATGGGCTTCGGGGCCGTTAGTGCAGCACAGCCGCTAGCGCGGCTTTGTAAAAGAGGCCGTTAGTGTCTTCACTTTAATTATTGTCTATATTTGGCACTTTTGTTTTTAACAAAATCTGCACAGCTTTTTGCTTAACACAAACATATGTGTATTTTTGTGTCTTACAGCACCCTTACCCTTCAGAAGAACAGAAAAAGCAGTTGGCACAAGATACAGGGCTTACTATACTTCAAGTGAACAATTGGTAAGTAATTTGGCTCAGTGTTTACATACAATCAGCACTCCAGCCTCTGGCAACCTGCAGCTAATGATTTGCATTAATATGACACACCCTGTAATTGCCTGCTTTTCCTGGTAGTTTATTGATGCAAAAGTGATATTGCCTGCGGAATATTTCCAGTGATGGGAATCTCACAACTCCAGTGCTATGGCAAATAAACAAGCAGTTTACGTCAGGTTGTAATTCAGTAAATAGGTAGCTAAAGTATATTTGAATCGTGTTCAAGGTTTTGAGCATGTTTCCAATATATTTAGGTACTGAAACTTAGGTAAACTGCTGTACTTATTAACATTTTGATGCAAATGTAATTTGCAATGTAACTTTTACTATCAAGTAATGTGGCTGTGGTGTTCCTTTCCCTTAATCTACATGAATAAACAGAAATAAAGGTCAATCAAACAAAAGGTGATACCTTTTTTTATTGAACTAACTTTATACATATGAAGCCTCATTTTCCTTAGGGCTCCTAGGTCTTAAGTAGAGTTTCCACCCTATTTTACAAAATCCTTGACAAATGTGAAGCCTTTTGTAAAGTACCTATAGGGTTGTGAGAAATATATGAATATTTCCTCAAGTGTGAAGCTGGAACAACCTTTTTATAAAAATACTTGTACAAAAAGAGAGCAGAAGCATTCAAAGACTTCTGCTTGTTAACAGCAGCACTTCCACATTCAAGTGGCAATTTTTGTGATCCAGGGGGGCTAATACTCAGAGCGATTTAAGCGGACTAGAGAGACACTGACTCAAATCACTTGTCACCGCCCAACCTCTGATATTCACTGGCACTAAGTTGTGCAGTGCTGCTGAATATTGTCTCTGACCAACTTCCAAAAAAATGGACCAGTTATGGGCAGGCCAGAAAACAGTGCTGGGGAGGAGCCAGTAATATTCAGCCGAGGCATGCATAAGATAAGTGGGTGAATTTAGGACAGTTCAAAAGCTGTCCTAAATTTACTCGCTTAGGTTATGTAGCCCCAGCTGAATATCAGGCTGGAACTGGCATAAGCTTTTTGTTAAAAGAAAAAAAAAAAAAAAAAAAACCTACTGATACACTACCATCCCTCAACAATGCCCCCTCCCTCGAGCTACAGCAACAGCTCACCTCCTCCCTCTGCCAGACACCCCACCCTACCTCCAATTTCTAGGTAGATCCCCCCAGGCCTTCCTGAATACCTAGTGGTCCTGTGGAGGGGGGTCGTTGGATTCAAGAGTTCAGCCCCCTTGTTCTTTTCTCTTTCTGGCGCCTCTGTAAAATGGCTGCTGTGACATCTCATGACAGTTTACATTACTTTGTGTAGTACCGCGAGCTGCAGCAAGAGGTCATAGCAGCCATTTTAGAAAGGCTCACTGGCAAGGGGCAGGAGCAAGGGAGCTGTGCTTCTTTCCTTAACAACCCCCTCACTGGACTACCAGGTATTCAGGTAGGCCTAGGGTGGCCTACCTAGAAATGGTGGGTAGGGTGTTGCTGCAGGCTGGAGGGAGGGGGCATTGTTGTGGGGCCAGAGAAGGTTGAGGAGTTTTTGTTTTTTTTTTGTTGTTGTTGTTTTTTTTTTATAAGGTTATGCAAGCAGTATTTATTCAGGACTGCAGAACTCTTATGTGGCACTGACTGAATATTGGCCAGGCCCAGGCAGGCTGCACAGAATTATATGCTAATATTCATTACCAATGCCCAGATGCAGCCCTGAATATCAGAGCATAATTTAGCCGGTGATGATCAGCATTTTAAAAAAAACCCAATGACTGCTGCCAGCTGACTATCAGGGGGAGACAGATGACGAGGAGTGGATACCAGTGTCACATTCCACAAAACTATACATATAACAGTCACCAATTAAGGAGCCAAGTTCCTACAGTTCAATTTTTTTATTTCAAGTTATTTTAAATAGAAATGGCTTAAGCAAAATTGTCAAAACACACCCTTAAAAGCTGTGCATCATATGGCATTTATGAGCCACATCTGTAAATACTACTTTTTACATATGTAAATGCTGCACAAGGCTTCAAACTATGACCTCCTTCTTGATTAGCTTTCTGGAAGTACCCTATGTACTCAAATATATATACTGAGATTTGTGGGTCAAAATAATGGCCCAAAATGGGGGTCTCGGTTTATATTCGGGTCAGCGCCCCCCTCACACACACACACACCCTCCTGGACTTGTTGCTGGCCTCCGTCAAGCCTGCCGTATGACCTGGTGGGGTGGGCCAGGACATGAGGGATCCCTCACTTCTCCTGACCCATTCTCTGACAATTCTTTTAACTTCTACCTCCCCCTGTGTACCTATTTGAATCCCTGGTGGTCCAGCAATGTACCGGGCAGGAGTGAGCTTTCCATGCTACTGCCCAACGCTGAACCTCTCCCTGAATGGCCACCTTGAGTTCTCAAGGGACTCATGAGAACTTGTGGCAGCCACTCAGGAAGTGGCTCAGTGCAGGGCAGGAGTGCAGAAAGCTTGTTCGTGACCTTTACACTTCTGGGTCACGAGAACTCGGAGGTGGCCATTCAGGGAGGGACTCAGTGTAGGGCAGGAGTGGGGAAAGCTCGCTCCTGCTCAGTACACTGCTGGACCACCAGGGATTCAAAAAGGTACGTAGGGGAGGCAGGAAGGAGGTAAAAAAAAAAATTGGCAGAGTTGGCCGGAACAGGAGACGGGAGGGATCCCTCCTGTCCTGGTCCAACAGGCCATACTGCAGGCCCGGTGGAGGCCTGCAGGACATCGGGAGAGAGGGGGTAACAGGGGACATGGCAGGGAAGTGTGGCATAGGAGGGAAGGGGGCAGGGCACAGATTCTGGCAGGACAGGACACATTAACATTAATCCCCTCAATTTATATTCAAGTCAACCTTTTTTCCTCCTTTTTGGGGGAGAAAAGGGTACCTCGTCTTATACTTGGATCAACTTATATTCGAGTATATACAGTACTCTCCCTGGATCAGGTCAAAACAAAATTTGATCTGTTGCAAGGGGAGTAACTCCAGAAGGCTAGTGAGAAAATGTATTGTTAATATATAGGATTATAATCTTTTTTCATTGATCCTTATTTACACACTTTTTAAATATAATATAGATTTATACTAGGTTGTAGAAAACATCCTGCCCTTCATATTTTTCTACATGAGGAGGCACCCTCCATAGTCCAATCATAGCTTTTATCATACAGTCATCCTTACATATGAACTTAAAGTAAAGTTATGCAATCTTTCTGTGTTAATTATTGGGGGCATGCCCAGGATCTGCCTAAGCAATTATCACAGAGACAACGTACAATACATTTACCAAGTATTATGTGGATGGCAGATAAAGTGGATGTGCTTAACGCAACCTATTGAGGTTGCATTTTGTGATCTGGGTTACCTGTTGTTTTAACAGTCAGTAAGCAGTAAGATAGTGTGCATTATTTATGTATTTAAAACTTTTTTTATACTGTTTACAAAAAAAAAACTAAATGGTTTAAAACCTAAATAAAATAAAAACAAACCATGTCATAAAATCTCCACAATTAAACAATTTGTTCTCTTCAAATGTCACCTAATAAATTGCAAGATTAAAATAGCTACATTATTTTCTTCAAATGCCGACTAATAAATCACAAAAATGCAGTAACAAACAGCTTTTTAACTGTTTCTTAAACTGAAACCGATTTACACGCAGTCACAATTGGCCCAACAGAGCATTCCACATTTTAACACCAACAATGCAGAAAGTCATTGCTCTGGTGTATGCATAATTTCTCTGCGCTATTGGAATTAATAGCCTTTGACTGTCAGATCATAAAGATCTATTAGGCTTATAGAGTGCCACAACTTGCCAAAAGTACCGTGGTGTTTGATGGTAGATAATCTGGTGGACCACAGAAACAACTTTATGCTGCACCCGAAACACAACTTCTATACAGTTAACACAGGAATTAGCACATGCTAAATGTCAACCACTGTTAACTATTAGAATGAATGTGTACTGAGGGCCTGATTCTAGTAATGGTGCCTACATCCGCTGGCGCCTCCAAAAATGTCAGTCACACGTAGGCGCTGTTAAGAGAATCACAGCTTATGTCTAACATAGGCATAGCTAATATAGGCCAGGGTTTTGCAGAGGTACCTAAGTTCATTTCTGGCATAAATCACACCTACTTTGACATTAGGTGTCTCTGTATGATGTGATTACGGTGTCCTTTTTTATAATGACTTTTTAATTGGTTTTAAATGATGTGGCCAATTACTGCTCCAATTAACACCAATTAAAACAATTAAGGGGCCCTTTTATTAAATTGCACTAACTGATTTAGCTCACACTAAATGCTAAGGCATCCATTATATCCTTTGGGTAAATTAGCATTTAGCGCAGGCTAAAGCAGTTAGCACACCTTAATAAAATGACCCCTAATGGGAACAGTAAAGCGTTTACCGCCAGCTAATATATGGCACCATTATTTTAATCAGGTGTATTTCCTGCATTATTAATAATAATAATAATAATAATAATAATAACAACAATTTATATACCGCAGGACCGTGAAGTTCTATACGGTTTACAATGATTAAAGATGTTACAGATTGAGTGGAATAAACAAAGTTCAGACTTAATGATTTAACAGTTCTAGAGATCATTTGTTGAGGACTAAGATTGTATATGTTGGTTTCCTTAGTCTTTATTCCTGTCCCAGCTCCTTCAAAAATATTTTCCAGAAAGATTACAAATTCATGTGCTTCATATGCAAAAAGGACAATTTTCTATCAAGTAGGATAAGTGGGTGACACCATCGCATGCTTCTAGGATAGGAAGAACCCAGAACTAGTGTAAAATTCAGAGCATGCACGGCTCTTTTTGTATGCACTGGTCTTAGTCCCTCAGGTTTGTTTTTTTTCCATGTTGTGGAATGGATTATTTTCCAATGTCATTTTTTCTCATATTTGTTAGTAAAACAAAAACAAGCGTGAAAAAGCTTTGTATTATTTTGTTTAGTTTCTGGAACTTCTGCAACATGGCTCAGACTAAATCTATCTTCAGGCTATGCCTAGAGTGTGGAAGGAAGATTCAGATGGAGAATGGCACAGTGGCTGTTATCCACAGATAGCCGCGGGTAACCCGCCAAAACAGTGAGGAAAAAGAAAGTGCTCACTGTGGGTATGGGGACAAGGCCATCCACCGCCCCGTGGAGCGGTGAATGGCCTTGTCTCCACAGTTAAGGGAGGGAACGCACGCAGCCCCCTCCCTCTTTCCTACCTAACGATCACCACCACATCTATCTATCTCCCTCCTTCCCTTCCCTTATCTTTGTGGCACATTTTAATTTAATTTGTTCAAGCAGCCGGAGCCTGAAGTTGCATGCATCTGCAGAAGCTTCTCCTCTGACGCAACTTCCAGTTGTGCAACTTCCAGGCTCCAGCTGCTTGAACAAATTAAATTAAAATGTGCCACGAAGATAAGGGGAAGGTAGGAAGGGAGATGCTTGGACCGTGCGAGGGGTGCTGAAGGTGGATGGAGAGAGGGAAGGGGTGGAAAGGAACAGACCCTGAAGGGGGTGGAAAGGAACAGACCCTGAAGGGGGGGGGGGTGGAAAGGAACAGACGCTGAAGGAGAGGTGGAAAGGAACAGACACTGAAGGGAAATGGGGAACAAAGAGAGGGGAGAAAGCGCTGAAGGGAAATGGGGAGCAGAGAGTGGGGAGAAGACGCTGGAAGGAAAGAAGACAGAGATGCCAGACTATGGGGGGAGCAGAGGGAAGAAGATGGGTGCCAGACCAATTGGGGTGGAGGGAGAGATGAAAGGGAGAGGCACAGCAACAGAACAAATGGAAGAGGCAGAGAGAAGGCAGATAGTGGATGGAAAAAATTGAATGAGGAGAAGATGAGGAAAGCAGAAACCAGACAACAAAGGTAGAAAAAAAAAATTATATTTATTTTCTTTTTTTTTTTGCTTTAGCATAAAGTAGTATATTAGTTGTTTTGATAAACATTTATAAACAAAGCTCTACCGACTGAACATCTCTTTCTCTAGTTCAGCAGCCAGAACTTTGATTTATAAAATGACAATTGTACAGAATATTGTTTCTTTCTTATACTTTAAGAAAAGAAGTTCAGTATAAAACTATTCGAGGCTTGTATGGATGGGATCAGATGGTTTGTGGGGGCGGGGACGAGCTCATGGAGACAGGGCGGAGATGGGGACAGTTTTTTTCCCTGTGTCATTCTCTAGATCCAGACTCTGATACCCATATGTTAAGTGTTTGAGCACAACCAGGCTAAAAATAAATGCTATGAGAGAATGTCTCCACATATTCTGAAAAATATCTTCAGGAACACTTTGAGGCAGAAATGACGTGCCCGCTTACAGAACTGCCCCATACTGACACTGCACAAAAGGGAGACAAAAAAATCTATATACAGATCAGTATTTTCTACACATTCTAATGCAGGGGTGGGCAACTCCGGTCCTCGAAGGCCAGAATCCAGTTGGGTTTTCAGGATTTCCACAATGAATATGCATGAGATCTATTTGCATGCTCTGCTTTCAATGCATATTCATTGGGGAAATCCTGAAAACCTGACTGGATTCCGGCCCTCGAGGACCGGAGTTGCCCACCCCTGTTCTAATGCATCCTCATCTGTTGATACGGCCTCAAAACTCCAGTGAGCAAGTTATAAAGCCAGGGCTCTTCCACTTTGACTGTAGACGCTGGTAGATGCCTCTGTAGATGGGACATCGGCAGCCTGTTTTATAAGCATCTACATATTTTTTTATTTATCAGTTTAATCATTATCATTTTACAAATAATAATAAAGAAAGGAAAGATTACAGAAAAATATATAAATATTCTTAATTATAATTCACTATCTCCTCTAGTCCACATTATACATTTTTTTTAAATTAGTTTTTAATTGGTTTTACATGATGCGGTCAATTACCGTGTTGTTTATCATCAATTAAGCTAGGCGGCGGTAGGATGCCTACCACCGCCTAACTTTTGTTATCCTTATGAGAATCAGGGCCTTAGGGCCTGTTTTACAAAGCCGCGGTAACGGCCTCGAAGCCAATAAAGATTTAAAGGGCTTCAGGGCTGTTGCCGCGCAGCTTTATAAAACAAGCTGTTAGTCTTTTTATAAGATCTTTCATCTCTAGATGTTACCCATCCAATCATCTGACTTGATACAACAGCCAGTTGGCTCTTCAGAACAGACTGAAGTTAAATCCTAAAAAATATAAAGCAAGGTGGGTTGCATATCTCCCCCTCTCTTTTTACCATCTGTTATAAAAGGCCTGTTAGTGCCACTCCAGGAAAGTATCATTATCCTTGCTTTTAAAACTAGATTCCCTCTTGATCCTAGAGCCATAGATGGTGAGGTCTTCCTTTTTTGTTCTCAAGTAAGTCCTTTTTCATAATCCAGGATCTCAAGACTCTGATATTTGCACTAATATTAAACTGCATGGATTGTGCAATTCTTTGTGTAGTGTTTTAAGAACATAAGAATTGTCGCTGCTGGGTCAGACCAGTGGTCCATCGTGCCCAGCAGTCCGCTCACGAGGCGGCCCTCTGGTCAAAGACCAGTGCCCTAACTGAGACTAGCCCTACCTGCGTACGTTCAACTCTTCATCACCTTCAGATTATTTAAAACACTGCAAGATTTCTCACAGGAGCTAACAAATTTGACCGTATCACACATATTTAAAATTAAAAAAAAAACCCACCCTTCATTAGTTAGCTATATATTTTAGAATTCATTTTAAAATATTATTTCTAGTAAACAAAGTACTGTGTACAACTTTCCTTATTTATGTCTCCAGCTTACTGACACCTTTTCTGTGTACTCACATATATAAATAAGTTAATCTTGCTGCCTCCTTCACTCCCAACATCATCTGGATATAACAAAGTATAATGTCTATTTCTACTTTGACACGCCTTGTCTTGAATTCTTTGCTACCAGCCATAAAAATGGGAACCAAACAGGGCCCGTTTTAAGGCAGGTCTGAAACGCTTCGTTTACCCAATCTTTTGGAGATCTGTGAGGTGACCCAAGCCAAGATATGGGGAACAGGATCACACACTACTCTTATCTCTTGCTGAATAATTGCAAGCTGTACAGTATATTGTCCTTTTCTCTCTAATTTTAATTAACTATGAACCACTTGATTGTAATGTGGGCCAAACAGCAGTTATATCAAATGATATATCAAATGATATAAGTTAGTCCCCCC
The DNA here is from genome assembly GCF_902459505.1 of Geotrypetes seraphini. Lineage (NCBI taxonomy): Eukaryota > Metazoa > Chordata > Amphibia > Gymnophiona > Dermophiidae > Geotrypetes > Geotrypetes seraphini. The sequence goes on along the minus strand of NC_047086.1, from coordinate 303,542,327 downwards.
CAGCTTTACTGCAAGGGTTGAAAGAAAAGTAATGCTCCCACCTCCATAATATATCAGCAAATAGCACTGACATGCTACACGTGTTTACTTGTTTAGTTGTTCTTTGAAATCTTTGGGAAGGGGTAAAACGCGGACCTGACGGACCTGACGGATCTAAACCCGCGCGTCCTTAAACATCTGAGGTCCGTGCCACTTGTAGTTAGTTTCTGGCTCTGACGGACCTCAGTGACAATTTAGCGCTGACGGATCCGTCTCAGCATAGGGAGGGAAAAGTATTAGGATCCATCAGTGCTACAATGTCATCGAGGCCTGTCAGAGCCGATTTACTGGGGCTGCAGGAAACCAGTTTAAAGGATTCGTTGTAGAGCCGCTACAGCACTAGCACTAGTCTCTGGCTCTGACAGACCTCGGTGACATTGTAGCGCTGACGGATCCTAATACTTTTCCCTCCCTATGCTGAGACAGATCCGTCAGCACTAAATTGTCACCGAGGTCTGTCAGAGCCAGAAACTAACTACAAGCGGCATGGACCTCAGATTTTTAAGGACGTGCGGGTTTAGATCCGTCAGGTCCGTGAGGTCCACGTTTTACCCCTTCCCAAAGATTTCAAAGAACAACTAAGCAAGTAAACACGTGTAGCATGTCAGTGCTATTTGCTGATATATTATGGAGGTGGGAGCATTTTACCCCTTCCCGAAATCTCTTCCTTCACCTCAGTTGGTGAAAAGAGCCTGTGTAAAGAGGCTAATTTGCTGTTGCTTGCGGAATCAGTATGCAGTGAGCACTTGGTGTGATTTAAGCAATGTGCCGTGATGGAATTTCTGATTGTTCAAGGAGTCCTTTCCATTGGGTTTTTTTTGTCTGGAAATAGATTGTGTATGTTCAATTGTAACCCGCCTAGGTTTTAGATGGAAAATAAATTTTTTAAATAAATCGAAATTCACCATTGCATGCAGGTTTATCGTGATGCATGTGTTGACGTGAGTACTGTGCATCATTGGGCCAATGAAATATAAAGTTTGTGGACCATCAAGGACTGATTTGTGTAATCAAAAATGAAAAGGGCGACCTGTGAGAGCAACAGATGAGTCTCCTTGAACCTGTTACTACCATCAATTGCCATTGCAGCCCTGAAACCTTTTAAAGAATGATTCAGATGAGTTCAAAAGCACAAGAAGAAAATTTTGTTGTAACGTGAAAATGCTAGACCTTGAACAGAACAAAGCACTACAAAGGCAGTTGCGAAGATGGGTCTTTCAGTCTTACCACATTCACCATACAGCCCAGACTTAGCACCATACAATTTCTATCAGATCCTCCCCCCCCCCCCCCCCCGAGTTGAAGGAAAACCTTCAGGGGCATCTGTTCAGCTCGAATGAAGAGGTAGAAAAGACTGTGCAACTGGATGAAGAGACAAGCTATGCGGTTCTTTCAAAACTTGTCCATCATTGGTAGAAATGTGTGGCAAATCATGGTGACAATTTAAAAAAAATAAAGGCATGTAATAAAAGAACATGCTTCAAACATTATTTTGATTTTTTTTGTTTTTTTGTTTAATCATTAGAATATCTTAACAAAAGTTATGGAGTTGGAGGCATTACTTTTCATTCGGCCCTTGTATGTCCGGCTACTTTCATTTCATTTGTGTCGTTGCTTTCTAGACTACTTTACCAATTTCATTAGCTTTCTCCAGACTGCTGGCATCAACATTTAAAGAGGAGATAGAACAGCTTTTAAACTAGGATCTGGGGGAAGTCTGGTAATCGCTCAAAAGAGCATGGTCTGAAACAAGGTATCTTTGAATGATATCATCAAAACAGGGAAGTTAAGGCATCCCAGTAGTGATATTGCAATAAAGACAATAGTAAACCAGGTGTCTTTAATTAAAGAGCAGACAGACTTGAAAGATTGCAAATTCACTGTCAACTGCTGAATAAATTGTTAATATAAGAAACAAAAGGCATTGTTTGGAGTATAATGTATACAAATGTTTTTTACTTTATTTTCTTGCTTTTCCTCATAAACGTATATATGTGGAGGGCCATTTTTGAAAAGGACATCTAAGTATGATTTGGATGTTTCCTGCAAGATATCCAAAGTCAGAAGCACAAAAATGTCCATTTTCGAAAGCCGTACCACTAGATGTCCATCTTTTAGGATGCCTAACTTTATACCCCATTTTTGACCACAGAAACATTCAAGTTGAAAACGTCCAAATCCAGACCGTTTGGATATTGTGATGGACTGGCCACACAGACATTCCAATAGAGCAGAGGAACACCTTAGAGGGTGCGACTGTGAACATCACATAAAAGGTGCCAGATGTACATCTCGTCCCCTTATAATTTATGGTTACCCACCTATCTACCACACCAATAGATGATACAGGTGGCACCTATACGGCGGTAGGGTATGGTTTTGGTGAAATCATACTTTCCACCATAAATGTGGATAGAATGGCTTATGGGTCTGGCTTCTCCTCTCTATGGTTCACTAGCCCGTCCACCAGATTACTTAAGACACCTGTGTGATGCTTTCCCATATCAAGTGCTGCTATTTCATTAAGATCTTTGTGGGGTGGGAGGGGGTTAGTGGCCACTGGAGGAGTGTGTGTGTGTGTGTGTGGGGGGGTCATTACTTAATTCCTTCAGTGGTCATCTGGTAAGGTTGGGTAACTTTTTGGCACTTAGAAGCTTCTACAACAGGTCTAGCCCAAATGCCTAAGTTCCATCTAGGACGTCCTGGGAAAGGTTTGGCTATCACTGCAAGATGTCCAACTCTAATCCGTCCATAATACGCCTCCAAACACACCCCCTGTAACTCTGGACACACAGTAGGCTAAATACCTCACAAGACATCCAGAAAGTCGGCTTCGAAATTCGGCACTTGGACGTCCCAGTGCCGACTTATGATAGTTTTTGGACGTCTTTATTTTTTATTATGAGCTCCATACGAGAGGGTGCTGAAAAGTTCTCAACCTAACCAACGTCCTAAATTCTGAGTGTTATTTTGCCACTGTAGCTCTAAAGAGTGTTATTTTATTTTGTATAATGCTAATTTGCAGGATTGTAATGTTATGTTTTGGCATTGTTTCAGATCATTGATTGAACCACATTAACAAATAATGTAGAATTTTCAAGTTTGGAACTCTGAGCCGTCATGAAGTTCCTATTCCTACAGAAGAAAACTCCAAAGGAAATCCATGAATGTATGATGTAAACATACTCCACAGTGAAGAAGTGGTGTGCAAACTTTCAGCATGGAGATATTGAGACTGAAGATGCAGCAAGGTCTGAGAGGCCTCAAACGGTGTCAGCTCCTGGAATTATTGACCATATCCATGACCTGGTTTTAGCAGATCAGTGAATATCAGCTAAGTAAATTGCTGAGCCACTACAGATATCCAGGGAATATGTTGGGTATATAATCCATGAGCAGCTGGGTATGTAGAAGCTGTCAGCCGAGTGGGTACCCGAATGTTTGAATGCTGACAAGAAACTACATCGAGTGAATACTTCCAAGTTGATTTTGCAGCATTTTCAGCGAGCTGGTGCCAACTTTTTGGAACTGTTACTGTTAATGAAACATGGCTACACCACTATGATTCTGAGACAAAACAGCAGTCCATGCAATGGTGACAGGTTCTCCAAAGCCAAGGAAATTCAAGACCCAAAGGTCAGCAGAAAAGGTCATGGCCACAGTGTTTTGGGATAAAGAAGGTGTTGTAATGACTATCTTCCAAGGACCAAACATTTAATATAGATTACTACTGTAACTTGCTGTGCCAATTAAAGGAGGCATTGAAAGAAAAAAGGTGAGGGAAGCTGCGGAAAGGAATTTTCTTTTTGTAAGACAATGCACCTGCTCACAAAGCTGGCAAAATGATGGATGTTTTGACGTAGTTGGGGTTTCATTGAAACCAGGAGTGTCAAACTCAATCACATAAGGGGCCAAAATTTAAAACACAGGCTAAATCACAGGCCAAATTTTTTATTAAGATACTTAGGGGTCCTTTTATTAAGGTGCGCTAACCAATTTAGCGTGTTCTAAAGATTAGTACATGCTAAATGCTAAGGCATCCATTATATTCATATGGGCATCTTGGCAGTTATCACACGCTGAATCGATTAGTGCATCTTAATAAAAGGATCCTTTAGTCTTAGTAGAAGTATAGGGTTACAACCTCTCCAATCCCACGCCGGCTCTGTAGTGTAAACCACTGTTCTTCAACCGCTGGTCCGCGGACCGGTGCCAGTCAGCAGAAAATTTCTGCTGGTCCACACAGGCCCGGAGAGATCAAGTTGGCAGTTAAATTTCCTGCCGACTGCGGTTCTTCCCGACTGCGGTTCCTCCCAGCTTCAGGCGATCAAGACAGGCTACCGACGTCGGGGCCTTCCCTCTGTGAGTCTCGCCTGTTAGGAAACAGGAAGTTGAAACAAAATAGGCGGGACTCAGAGAGTGAAGGTCCTAATATCGGCAGCCTATCTTGATTGCCGCCCCTGCCGAGTTGCTGAAGAGGGCCGCGGGGAAGTTGCAACTGGGACGGAGAGAGCTGCAGATACAGGTGGAGGGAGGGAAATGGTCAGCGTGTGCGAGCAAGATCCTGGGGAGCCTTCACAGTGGCTGTCTCCCCTCCCACCAGCTCTCCTACTTGCCAGGGCAGTGATTTACGGGCAACTTCCTGCAGGCAAGTACTGAGAGCTGCTGGAAGGGGAGGAAGCCACTGTAGGAGGCTGGGAAGCTGCTGGATAAAGGGAGAGCTGTTACTGGACTTGGAGGGAATTAGAAGGAGAGATGCTGCTGGGAGGGGAGGAGGGAAAGGGATGGGAAGAGAGTTAATGTTGGATCGAGGGAGGAGGGAAGGGAGAAGAAGCAGAGATGCTGCTGGAAGGGGAGGAGGGAAAGGGATGGGAAGAGAGTTAATTTTGGATATAGGGAGGAGAGAAGGGAGAAAGAAAAAAGGAAGGAGGGAAGGGAGAAAGAAAAAAGGAAGGAAACAGCTGGCAGGGAGATTACAGGAGGGGAAAGGGGTCAGGGTGGAATGGAGAGATCAGATGAGGGAAAAGGGAGAGAGAGGAATGAGAAAGTAGAGAGACATTGATGCTGGAAAGGGGGTCAGCAGAGAATTGAGAGAGGGATAAAGATGCTAGATCTGGTGTAGGAGATATAAAAATGAAGAAGGCAGTGAAGCTGGAATGAATGATGTAAAAAGGAGAGAGGAGGCACAGGCTGGATGGACAGGGGAGAAGGAAGTCAGATACATATGGAAGGGGGAGAGGGCAGACATTGGATGGAATGCGCAGATGTTGTTTGCAGAGACAGGATAGACGCTGGAAGGAAAAGAGTGAAAAGAAGATGAAAGCAGAAACCAGAGACAATAAAAGGTAGAAAAAAATAATTTTATTTCTATTTTGTCATTAGAATATATCAGATTTGAAATATATATACTGCTAGAGACATAACTGGAGACTGCAGTATTCTGTTAGCATGATATTTCTATGTAGCATTCTATAATAACTTGGCTTGTTCAGTTTTCTTGATAGTAGAGGGGATATATGTGAAGGGGAGGGGAGACAGGGGTTTTGTTGGTCCGTGCTCTGTATATTTGTATTTATAAAATCACAATTGTTCAGAATATTGTTTCTTTTTATACTTTAGTAAAATAAGTTCAATATAAAATCATAACTGCGGCTTGTGCAGATGGGATCAGATGGTTTGCGGGGACTGAGCTCGTGGAGATGGGGCGTAAACGGGGTTTTTAAATTTTAGTCCTAGTAGTTTGCAGGTCCACAAAATAATTCTTTTATTTCTGCCGGTCCACGGGTGTAAAAAGGTTGAAAAACACTGGTGTAAACAAAATTTTAAAAAAATACTTTTCCTCTCTCTTTTAGGTCCTAGTTCACACTTGCTGTCTTAACACCAGCTCTGATAAAATACACATTTCAAATCTGACATATTGTAATCACAAAATAGAAAATAAAATTATTTTTCTACCTTTTGTTGTCTGGCCATTTTGTTTTTCCATTAGCTTGGTCCCAGTTTCTCTTTCAGCTTTTTGTCTATCTTCTACTAATTTTCTTTCCAGTGTCTGCTGTCCATTTTTTCTCCTCTCCTCTCTTGTTCCATTTTCTCCTTATACCTGTCTCCAACTTATTGATTTTTCCTAATCAGCTTTCTTAACTTTTTCTTTTTGCCTCTGTCCACTCAAATCTTTCCCTCTTTCTCACCCTTCTTTTTAAATTTTCAGCTACCTTTCAATTCTCCATATCCTCTCAGTCCCTAGCTCTCCCATTTCCCATCTCACTCCTTTCCCAGCCTCATATTTCCTTCTATCTACTCCCCATTACCACATCTCTCCTCCTCTTTCTCCGTGGTCCAACATTTTTTTCCCTCTCTTTTCTGTTGTTTTTCTTCCCTCTCCCCCCTTGATGCTGAACAATGAGATGGAAGGAAAAAAAAAGAGATGATGCATCTCTCCCTCTCTTCCATCCCCAGGCCTAACATGTCTCACTCCCTTCCATCCCCAGATCCAACTTTTCTCCCTTTCTCTTCCCAACTGCCCCCAATCCCATCTCTCCCCTGTCTGCCTGCTTCCCTCCCTCCTCCCAGGTCTACCATTTCTCCCTTCTCTTCCCAACAGTTCTCCCTTCAAGTATCTCTTTCCCTCTTCCTCCACACCATCCCAGGTCCAACTTCTCTCCCTTCAGAACATTGCCCACCATCTCTCTCTCTCTCTCTCTCTGTTTCTGGCCCCATAAGTTCTCCCCCCCTCCACACCCAATCTGACACTGCTTTTAATACCCTCCCCCTTCCTACTTTAAAAAAAAAAACCAAAGAACCAGTTAGTTCAGGAGACTTCTTCTGCCCAGCATGTTCTCCCCCTTCTCGCAGTCCGATATCACCATCACGCTGAAAATGTGGCCCGCAGCAGTACTCCCAGAACTTCCCCTTCTCATGGCCCAGCATGTCTTCCCTCCCGTGCAGGTCTGATGTCTCCGTCACACTGAAAAATCTGCCAGCCTCTGCAGTGATTCAGCAGCGTTGTCCATGGCTCCCCTTCCTGCTTTCTATCTTCCGTGGTCTGTCTACAATGATGCAACTTCCTGTTTCCACCTTGGTGGACCACAGGAGACAGAAAGCAGGAAGGGGAGCCGCAGACAACGTTGCTGAATCACTGCCGAGGCTGGCAGATTTTTCAGCATTACGACAACATTGTACAGTGGTGCCTCACACAACGAACTTAATTCGTTCCAGGAGCAAGTTTGTTATGCGAAAAGTTCGTTATGTGAAACGCGTTTTCCCATAACAATACATGTTAAAAAAAATAATTCGTTCTGTAGCATAAAATATGCTAAGATGACATAAAAAAAGATAAATTTATCTTGTTAGAGCTGGTGTTAGACACAACTGGGGACTGCAAAGTCCAGGCAGAGGCTTACGGCTCTCTTTGACCAGGGGGGACAGTTGCCCTAGTTGCACTACCCTAACCCTATTCCTGCTATGTGTGACTGTGGTATTCTGTTAGCATGATATTTCTGTGTAGCATTCTATAATAATTTGGCTTATTCAATTTTCTTGATAGTAGAGGGGATATATGTGAAGGGGAGGGGAGACAGGGGTTTTGTTGATCCTTGCTGTGTATTATAATCACCCCCCACATACTCCCCAGTACCTTTTTTAATTCCTCCCATCTTTCCCAGCCAGTGGCGTACAGGCCAGAAGCGCAGAGATCAGGAGCAATTCCTCTGCACGCCTGTGTGGGCCCATGCCAATCTCCGAATGGCTGCAGTTAGTTCTTGTGAGTCCCGCGAGAGCTGACTGCAGCCATTCAGAGATCAGCGCAGGCCCAGGCAGTAGCACAGAAGGCTTGCTCTTGATCTCTGCGCTTCTGGCTGGGAAATTTGCTAGACCACCAGTTACGAGTGAGCGGGTGAGATTAAAGTTGCAGCAGTGGTGGCTTTTTTAAAAAAATATGTGGCGGCGGGGGGAGGTTTAAAAATATGCGGTGGCGGCAGAGGCTTAAAAATATGCAGCAGCGGCGGCAGGGGGGTTTAAAATATGTAGCGCCACTGCACAGGGAGCCAGGCGGAGAGAGGGCAGTTAAGCGCAGTGCCTGCGCGGAAGGATGCAGCTCGGGCGACTTCGTTGTGTGAAACGAAGTTCGTTGTAGGAAGCAAGACCTGAAGTTTGTTGTGCGCAGCGTTCGCTGTGCGAGGCGTCCGTTATGCGAGGCACCACTGTACTGGCATAGGAGGGAAGACATGCTGGGCCTCACTTCTGCGGGCCACTTTTTCCTGTACCTTTCCCTTTTATTTTTAATATTGTATCCTTACCCTTTCTCCCTTCGTTTTGTTTCATTTTTTGTCTTAATAATTACTTTTAGTTTTGTTTGTCTATTCCCCCAATTTTTAATTAAATTTTTTTTAACACAGTAAAGATGTAAACCACTTTGGATATAATAAACTTGAAACATGCTGAGCCATGAGAAGTTCTGGGAGCACTGCCGCGGGCCACATAAAATAGCCAGGTGGGCCGGATTCGGACCGTAGGCCTTGTGTTTAACACATGTGGCATAGACCATCCACTCTATTTGCCAGATCTTGCTCCATCTGATATTTTCCGTTTCCAAACCTTAAAAAGAGTTTTAAAAAGTGACAATTTTTAAGTGATTCGGAAGTGATTGCAGCAGCACAGCAGTATTTCAGTGACCAGACATCAGAGTATTTTTTGGAAGGGTTACAGAAATTTCAGACATAATGTGCCAAGTGTGTTGAACTTAGGGGTAAACATGTAAAATAACTTTTAAATTTTTTGGCTCCATGTCATTCCCTTCTTTCTTGTAAAAGCTCGAGTTAGTTGACCACTCGGGAGCAACAAGCTGTACAGCTGCTGTCCAGTGCTCTTGGGACTTATCTTGAAGGGGCTGGCAATGTTACAAAATAGATGTAGTCAGAGCATCCCCTCAACAACTTCCTTTTATGACCCCCTTCAAATCAGGAGTCCCCCCAGAAGTATTGCCCAACCAGAACCCCCTCATTCTGAAGGATCCCCAAGGGCTAAACATCCCCCACAGAACTCCCATGCCCCCACCCTCCTGAAGGCCTTCTCCCTGGGCTTACCTTTGAAATTCTCTAGTGTGTGGTGGACCAGGCAGGAACAGTCCACAGTTGCTCCAGCCTTTGTTGGTGCCAGTGATTCTTAAATGTGGTCTCACAGTAAAGGGGTTTACAAGACATGGTTGAGACTTTGACGAGGCAGGGGGAATTTCCAGGTGGGGTTCATCAGTTTTGGGGGTCTTCAGGGTTGGGAGAACACTAATGGGGAGGTCTTGATTTGGAGGGCCACAACAGGGGGTTTCTGTTGAGGGATGATCTGACCATAGCTATTTTGTAAGGTTGCTGGTCCCTTTAGGATGGAACCTAGGAGCACCTCGTGGCCTGATGCTCCCGGGCTGATGGAATAATGTGGTTTGTATGGTGACTCTCAACTAGCATTGTTCTTTTTACATGGGAGTCACCAACCTATGCCACTGAGATACTGCAAGTTGGTGACTCCTGTTGTTAATCAAGGTTCACTAAAAGCCTTCATCACACCATGATAACTATTAACCTTACAGAAAAAGAAATACATATATACACATGCAATGTATATAGACAGCAAAAGAGAGAGAGAGAGCTATACAGATAGATTTAGAGAAAGAGCCTAAGCTACTAAGCCTTTTCCTAAGAATTTGAAAAAGGCTTTGGTAAATCATACTTAGTCTCACACACACACAAATACACACCCGTGCGCATGAACCTGGTATTACAACAGTTTGAGCTAATTATTTAGAATCATGGGTGATGCACTAACAAAAATATTTTGACATAAGCAGAAAACTATGTCAGCAAATCTTTAGTGAAGTCTGATTTATTACCCGTTTCTAGAGTTTTATTTCTGCTGATAAGTAGGGTATTTGAAGGCTTTTGAAATCTAAAACCTTCTAAAACTAAGTGTATCTAATTAATTATTCCAATATATTTAGATTACTGTTTTTAATGGGAAATTTTATCCTCTTTGAAATTAAACCCAGAAAATGACTAAGGCAAGCTGAATGCCTGCTCAGGATGATGTTGGGGGAAGTGCCAGTTTGCAGACCTAAGTATTATTTTCTATTCAATAAGTGCCAGAGATTAATATTACCATGACTCTGATTACACGGACTAATCCATTCTAGTGAATAAATTTGGTCATGATGTCCAATGCACATACATCAACAAACCCTGAATATTTCTAAAGACTGAACCTATGAGAGAGATCTCAGATATTATTAAACCCCATTATGTGAAATGTAATTTCTATCAATGTAATCCCATGTATTCTTCAATTTAGTATGATTGAGATAACAACCAACTTAAAATATAATTGCCTTTGGAGGATTAATTTGCAAAGTGCACTATCTGTGAGATTCAGGCAGACTTACATAAGCATGGCTTGTAAGAGTTATCAGTTTCAGTGACCTTTCTGAGGCTTGCAAGATCAGTTTTTACAGCCCTTCCAGGGGGAAACAGAATATGCTGCATTATTTTTGTGTTTGGTGTGACTTCAGTTTTTTTTTTATAAACAATTAAGATAAATTTAAATTTCATTCTATATACCATCCCAACACTATCAATTCATATTTTCTGTCATCTAATCAGTAGCCTCATGTACTGTACGTACTCGAATATAAACCTATTTGGGTATAAACCAAGATAGCAGTTCCCTCTCCCCCCCCCCCCGAATGGGGAGGACTGTAAACTCGAATATAAACCAGAGGGTATATATTCAAGTATAAGGTAACGCCCCTCCCCCCGAGGCCCACCGTCACTGATATCCTCCACTCCAAACCCGCACACCCACAGCTACCGGCAATACTCTCCTCACTTCCTTACCCAAGCTGATTGGCTCCCCCCAAAACCACCTTTGCTGCTGTTCTCCCACTCAACTCCACCCTCCCCAAAGACCACCAGTGCTACTACCATCCACTCCAACCCCCCACCCCTTCCCACCAAGGAACACCAGCGCTGCTCTCCTCCACTCTAACCCCTCCTCAAGTCCACTGGTGCTGCTATTTTCCCTTCCTCACCCAAGCTGATTGGTTCCCCCAAAAAACCACCTTTGCTGCTGTCCTCCCGCTCAACTCCCCCCTCCCCGAAGACCACCAGCGCTACTACCATCCATTCCAACCCCCCACCCCTTCCCACCAAGGAACACCGGCGCTGCTCTCCTCCACTCTAACCCCTCCTCAAGTCCATTGGCGCTGCTATTCTACCTTCCCCACCAAAGCTGATTGGCGCTGCTGTCCATCTCCTCCTCCCCCTGTCGATTGGCACTTTACTTATCATGTGTGTGCTGGTGCTGAAAGAGGCTGATGCCGATGTTCTATACTGGGCCCATGCGGGGCCTTGAGCATCTGTGCATGCTCAAGGCCTTCCGGCGTCCCAATTCTCAGAACATGAGAATCTCGGAGTGTATGGTAAGCAGAAAGTACTCCCCATACGCCCCCTTTTATATTTATTCTCCAGAGCTGACCACCTGTTTTTATATGAACTGAGGAGTACAGGACAACCAAAAGAGAAGGGAGGCAGAGCAGAAAAATACAAATGAGGCTCTCTACACACTCTATGGTGAAGGTCCATAAACCCACTGATTCAAGACTGATGTTCCATATCTCCTAGAAAAATCAACAAATAGGTACCTTCCTGCGCTCTTACCATAAGCACCCTGTTATAAAATCATCTTCCATAAGTTGAATTTTAGGCAGGTTGCTTTCACATTATGCACTTTGGGACCTATTTACTAAATTGTGTTAGCTGTTTGGTGCAGCTCTTGATGTAAGTTAAGCATGTAAATCATTAAAAATGACCAATAAATAGAATTAATGTGCAAAGGTGCAGTTCACTGCATTTACATCATTTGAGAAGACATTAATGTACACTTACTGCATGTTCTCTGAACTCGGTGGTGTATTAAGGGAGGGCAGAGCACCCCAGATGCTGTCTTAGCAGGGGGCGTCACCCAGCAGCAGTATAGCAGCATATGGTTAGTGGGGATCCTCAAGCCCTGCAGCTGAAGACTCCTGGCATCTCTCCTCTCCTTTCCTCCCCCCCCCCCCCCATCAATGAGGGGAGTCTCATAACTGCACCACTCCTCGGTATCTTTTAAATCCTTCTATTCATTGGAAGTGAGCAGGTACTTCTATCCCCTGTTGATGCTGGCCCCAAGTCCTCCATCTGGTGTAACACCCTGTTCATGGGACCAGGAAATTATGTCAGAGGGAAGATTTGAGCTGGCGTGAATGGTGGATAGCAGTTCCTGCTCACTTCTAGCAAAAAATAGACAGATTTAAGAGGTACCAGGGGGAGTACAGTTAAGAGATCTCCAGTTAGCAGGAGGGAAGGATGGGATGGCAGGCACCACTTCCTTCTACCTTGGGCACCATTCTACCTTACTATGCCGCTGTCTGGGTTAATGTCTTGGCAGATCTCTCTCATTTGCCAAATACTTCCTCTGTAGTTACTGCAGAGATTTTGTACCTTATGTGCCTTTAAAATTATAGTTAATGCATAACAAATGTAAAACCTTAACTTAGTAAATATAGGCCTTAATGGGGCTCCCACAGAATGATCAACATGAAAAATGTATATGATGTAATTAATCACATTGTTTTCCTCATATCATACTTTAAAAAAAGTACTTGTTAAATCAGGACAGTAGAATAATACAGCTCTTACCTGTTTTCCCCAATGAAGTTGGTTTAGTTTGGATGAAAGTTTGAAACATTTTAGCATAGTCTTCCTTTATGTAGCCCAAAGGTTTCTTTGTGATTCTTTGGATTTTCAGCTCAACTGAAACTGGCTAATACAGGGTTAAGATCAAAGCCGGCCTAACCATTAGGCCTACTAGGAATAGCAACATCTGGAGGACAGTATAGAGCAGCTGCAGTCATAGCAAAATGATTGGTCCTTATAGTCTAGAGCAGGGCTGGGTAATTCCGGTCCTCGAGAGCCACAGGCAGGTCAGGTTTTCAGGATATCAACAATAAATATGCATGAGATAAATTTGCATCTCAAGGAGACAGTGCATGCAAATCCATCTCATACATATTCGCGGTGGATATCCTGAAAACCTGACCTGCCTGTGGCTCTCGAGGACCGGAATTGCCTTCCCCTGGTCTAGAGTAACTCATTATGTACAGGCAGTCCTCAGGTAAGGACGTTCTTACATAGACTAAACACAACTTGGAAACTACCTTCATTAGAGGATTTGAATAGGAAAGTAACAGTTGTGGACAAGATCAATGCAAGGAAATTAGCAATGTTTGGGCACATCTGTAGGATGGAAGGTGACAGGTTGATCACAACAGTGATGCTTGGAAGATTCAAAGGAGTGGAGAGAAGAGGAAAACCAATAACAAAAGGGTTGGATGATATCTGGGAGTGAACTTGATTGGATATCCAAAGTGCAGTACACTTGGCTCAGAACATGAAAAGACTTCAGGCCTTACTCCATAAAAATAATATAAAACCGCCTATCATAATAATTTTGAAATCTGTTAAATATTGTATTGTTTAAATAGATAAGTTTTAAAATCTTTCCGAAATTGATGGTAAGTGAGGGCTGGATGATGTTCAGTTATGCATTGTTAAAATATTTATCTGAGAGGAGTGGTAGTGGGGCATCATGATTATTGAATTTAAATATTAAATCTCTAACAATGGAGGAGGAGGAGCAACAGAAGGAGCCTGAAAATTAATTGAGGGTACACGAGGCTAAAGATTCACCTTGGATGCCTAATGCCCTTACCTCAGCCTTGGCTAAGATGCTATGGAGCTTCATTTGCAAGCAATTAGCTGACTCTTATTATGTCCCCTCCTCCCACGTAACTAAGCATTTGCCAATTACAGTTCTTGGAGAGAGGACACAGACCATGGACGTTTTTGGAACCAAGTACATTGAACTCTGACATTATTGTGCAGTGGCCAAGATGCTGAGTCCCTCATCCCTACAGCATCCACAGTTCCAGCCAACCTAGGAAGTAGAAGCCTGGCCCTGGAATTGAACTTGTCTCTTCTTCTAAGCAGCACCCAGGTCTGCTGATGAGCCAACAGGCTAGTTATATTGTCCCTTTTTTAAGCCCTAGTTTCTTTTATTCAATTTTTAAAGGATAAGTAAGCATATTATATTGTTATTGTGGAAGATGTCAGGGCAACTTAAAATATATGCCTACAGGTTTCCAAGTCTCAGAGTTTTTAAATTTCATTTTTTTTCAGCTGCAGTTTCATGTATGGAAAACACAAATACAGTGTCCTATTAGTAATTAAAATCAACAAAAATATAATATTTCCAAATAGCCAAAATCAAGGGGAAAGACTAAGGGCTCCTTTAACAAAGGTGCGCTAGCGTTTTTAATGCATGCACCGGATTAGCGCGCGCTAGCCGAAAATCTACCGCCTGCTTATAAGGAGGCGGTAGCGGCTAGCGTACGTGGCAATTTAGTGTGCGCTATTCTGCGCGTTAAGGTCCTAGGACGCCTTTGTAACAGGAGCCCTAAGAGTTGTCACTTTATTTATAGGAGTAGATCAGTAAACAGAGCAAACTAGAATTATTTTGTGTGTTATATCTCCTGTAAGATTTAAAATCTCCAAAACTCTACTTGGGGGGCATTGGTGAATCCTTAGGACAGGGGTGTCCAATGTCAGTCCTCGAGGGCCGCAGTCCGTTCGGGTTTTCAGGATTTCCCCAATGAATATGCATGAGATCTATTTGAATGCACTGCTTTCAATGCATATTCATTGAGGAAATCCTGAAAACCCGAATGGACTGCGGCCCTCGAGGACCGACATTGGACACCCCTGCCTTAGGAGATGACTGCTTAATGGAGGGCCTCCTTGAGGAATATGATTAAAGATCATTATTTCTCCATCAGTACTGCTACATCCCATCACATTTAAACTTAGGGAGATGATGGCATCAAAATTAAGGATGAAACCCCTTTTTCTGTCTCTCAGGGCATCAAAAGATCATAAATGACCCTCCATTACTCAGAAAATAGTGCCTGCTAGGTCAGAGGAATCTTCTTTTGAAGCAATTATATCTAGAATGTGTTGTATGAAAGACTCCTGCATGACACTAGGAACTCAGCTAAAGAAAATAAAACAAATTGTCATGAAAGCTGAATATACTATCTTTCATTTTTATGTTTCTACTTTGGGATCTCACACAGTTACAATGGAGAATTTAATATCACAACTCCAGAAGTTAAGCTCTGTTGCTATTCTTCCTAGAGGTGGCAGAAGGCTCCCTTTCATTTTTGTTTTTTGAACCAGTTGTCTCATACAATTTGGCAAAAACCTAGAAGTGGAACAGACACACGGTACCATCATATTGCATGTCCAGTATGAAATATCCATAATCTCTGGTGATAAATATATTTCATTATACCCAAGCACACAAATCCTCACCACTGCTAAGCACAAGGCCCTATCCTTCATGAAAATGGGAAGATTTTAATCTTACCAGATCTACATAAAGCTACTGTTTGGCAACAGAAACGGCTCTTAAAATTTAGAGAGCAACTGAAGCAGGTGAGCATCCAGTTCAGGCTGTGTTTCCCAGCATGGAAAGCAAATATCAGGAGAGGAATCTCAACACCAGAGAACAACCTCATAACAAAAAAGGAATAGAATTGGCTACGGACAACAGGAGGCAAATTCAAAAGGATCTGCGTCAATAAACTTTCATTATCCTTGGACATTTTCCAGTGCTGCATGATAAAACCCACAATTTTGAAGATTCAGACACTCTATCCCAAATATGTAAAGGAAGAGCTGGGTTCTATCATAGAAACCCAAGAAAACTGACACATTATTATATCTTTCTTTTCCAAGTTTATTTATATGAAAGAAGGGAATGATTCTGGTTCTGGTCTACAGAAGGACTGTTTAGGCTACATCTCAAGGACAGTTACATTCTGCTTTCTGTCTTCCTCACAGGCTGCTTCACCAGATACAAGAACTTTCTGCATTCAGTTTTATTGTTTGGACACAGAGGCAATCATTGACTTGATTTGCATGCGGGGCAATGTACAGATTGTTATATGTGTTGAATGTGACGATGCATTTGTATATTTGAAACAAATATGTGAGAATATTAGAAAGCAGGGCGTCTCCTTAGGCTGATGGTAAAAGTAGATGAGGCAGGAATGTGTACTTGACGTTATGTGTAGCCTAGATGGAGAATTGCCATCTTGATATTTTGTTTGTATTGGTATAGTTTGAGAGTTCAGCGATCAATTCCTTATGGTGATTTTCTATAGCATGGGCATGTATAGACAATGGAGGTATGTTGGCTTTGAGGATCAGATTAGTATGAATGCAGACATGGGATGGTGGGGGGGGGGGAATGAATGCTTTTGTGATGACTCGCATGCCAACAAAGAAGGAGTGATTGAGTGGATGTATGCTAGCAGGCATAATATTTTCACATGTGGGTGACGTCGTCCATGGAACCTGGTACAGACACTACCAAGTGCACTGTCACTTTGAATTTTTTTGTTGCTATAGTAGAGCCTAAATGGAAGTTTCAGAATGGTTTGAATGAGCTGAGCTTACATCTTCAAGAACAATGCCATTCTAACATTGGCACTCACAATTCCACTCACTCAAACTTACTTCAATCACCTCCAAACACTAAACTCTAAACAATACCAATATTGTCAGAACCTTGGCCGCAGCTTTATTACAATACATATTCTCCAACAACATTATCATTTAACATCATACTGCATCATACTGAAGCAATACAAAAGCAACTTCACATACCCTCCCGGGCTAGGCTAGCTGAAATTCTTTAGCTCAAACAAACTTCAACAGTTTTCTTAATCCCAAAACTGCACAACTTGCGGTACTGCAAAGCCCTGCCCCACTCAATGCAGTATCATGCATGAGTTTAACTTAAACACTCAGCCCCACATCTACCCAATTTCATAACCTTCACTCCTTCCTCACCCAACTTTTCTTGCCATCTGTAACCGCTCCCTATTCCTCTCATCCCCTTCCCCTTTCTCTGAGCGCAACACCCACATAGGGATGATGGGTAAGAAAGCTTTCTGCATAGCCTCCCACCACCTAACCAAAAACAAAATTTTCTCTTCCTGCCCAAGCTCCCTCACCTTCCCTCACCCTAATCCCGCCCCTTCTTTCCTCACAATCTCCACCTCTATCCATTCCCCTTCCTCCTCTACCTATTCTGGTTTTATTAATCCTTTCCTACTCCATTCTAACCTACCTCTCTATCCCTTCCCATTCTAACCCCACACCCCTAACCCTTCATCCAAAATTCTAACCCCATTCCCCCCCCCAATAGCTTGAGGAATACTTACCCAATGTTTATTGTTTATTTAAAGCTTCTATATAGCTAACTAATGACTATGAAGTCAATTCAGAGCTGTTTACATGAGCAGCTTTGATGGAAATATGAACACTAACTTTAGTGGTGATGGTACAATACACGAGCTACAATATATGAACTATAGTGAAATAGTAACACAACTCCTGGAGTTATAATAAAATAGCTTTTAGTAATGGTGTTACATACAGAATTAGATTGTTTCTGAGATGTTCAGCATACATATACATGTACAAATCATTTACCTAGTCTATCCTTTGATTGATTCAACAATAAAGAATACTATAACCCTATATCCCTTCCATTATACTTTTTTATATAATTAGCCTCTATAAATATACATACTAAAACTTTTAGTTGCCATTTAAATGTATCATAAATTAGACTTCCTTTGCATATCCTGTGTCATCTTATCATGTATGAACTATGAAGTAGTGAGCTAATTCCATCATATTAATTACCCCTCCTGGATGATTTTTATATTAAAGTAGTCTGAGAAAAGGAAGATCTTAATTCCTTTCTTGCACATTTTGGTATCTTTTTCTAGCTTTAATTCCTTTGGTAGGGAGTTCCAACACATTGGAGCTACCACTGAGAACATTGTTTTCCTGACACTTTTGTATTTGATGTCTTTGAAAGATAGTATTTCCAATAAGTATTCTTGACTCGAGTGAAGTGTACGTGTTGTAGTATGGTTGTATAGTCTGGTTGCTAAGTAATTCAGTAAAGGGCACCCAATAGGGCTCTATGAAATTACCAACAAAATTCATGGAGCTAAACGGACGAAGTGTGAGATAATAAAATTTGCGGACGACACCAAACTATTTAGTGGAGCTCGGACTAAAGAGGACTGCGAAGAATTGCAAAGGAACTTGAACAAACTAGGGGAATGGGCGATGAGATGGCAGATGAAGTTCAACGTTGAGAAATGTAAAGTATTACATGTGGAAAACAGAAACCCGAGGTAACAGAAACGCCCCGTTTAGCTTTGGTCGTTCAGCAACACTATGTAGGCCTAGGTCATTTAGAAATACGTCCAAAACCCGTTTTTATTATCGGCACTTGGACGTATTTAGGAAATGTTCGTCCAAGTGCCGACTTAGGCCGGTTTTTGGACGTTTTTCTCTTTTGATTATGAGCCCCATACTGTATATATAAATAATGAAATAGCATTGTCTGATTTCTGTGCAATCAAGGTAATACTAAAATTCTTTTGAACAAGGGTGGCAAACACCATTTCGTTTTCTTTGCAGCATACCAAAAAGGTAATCTCCCCAACCCAGATATTTTTCAGCTTAAGGGACTCTGGAACCAAGATGATACATTCAGCTCAAGGGCAGAAAAATCTATAATAATGCATTCGCACATGAGATAATAACATATTCAAACCTATTCAAACTATCCAAAGTCCCTGTGAGAATTGAGACATGAAAGTCATACTTCCAAGGGAGACCCTAGTTTTAACAAAGTAACACTCCGCCTGCTCTATAAGGCATTTAAAATCAAATGTAAAAAGCATACACCTCCAGAGTATCCATGATCATGTCAGACCAGACAAATAGTCATGATTCATTGACATCAAATTTGCAGAACAGCATTAATTTATTCAGGTTCTGAGTTGAAACAGAATAATATAAAAAGAAAAACATGTAAAGGGAAATTCTATAAATCTGCCCTTACAAGTAGGCACCAAATACCCACATAAGTTACAGAATACTAGCACATATGCAAGTAAGAAGCACCACTAACTGGCATCTACCCATGTATGTGCTAGCCATGGTTCTATAAAGTACATGTTTATTCATCTTAGTGCATATGTGTAAGGGGGACATTCACATGGATGGGCAATGGGCAGTTCTCCTGGTCACACTTGTAACATAGAGAATACTGTAAGTCAATGTGGTGCCATATAGCTGTGAACACTTATATCAGCAATTGACATAGCGTAAGTGATCGCAGCAACATGCTTGCCTTATTCAGAATTAGACAATACACGGTCCAATAAATGTTGGCATTCTAATTTGGAACCGGGTACTTTAGATCATATGCTGTTTCACTTCCCGTTGATTCAGATTTTCTGGAAGAACATATGGAGTAAAATTACTTTAATTCTTGGAGTCAATATATCTTTATCATATGGGACTGTTTTATTCGGTACATCATTCCTGCCTGAAATTCCGCTTGATGACCATAAATATAGGCTTTTTCTTATAATGTCAGGGGTGGGGTTACAACTGATTATGAGAAAGTGGAAGAATTGGGACCGTTTAAATTTCCCTTTTTGGTGGGAAACACTTTGCCTATATTATAGATATGAAAGAATGTTGGCAGAACAAAAAGGTGATTCCCTGAAATTTAAATGGATTTAGAGTCCAATAGATTTGTTCATTAAAAGCCATTAAATTCAGATACTCAGTGAGACAAAAATATATCAATTCCTATTATGTTTATTGCTCTTTATGCACATCTAGAGGTGGGTGGGAGGGTTAGGTTTAAGGGGAGGGTAATTTTCGATATGATTTCAGTATAAGTTGTAAGTGCTGTTTAAATGTAATTGTCAATAATTATTGCACTTGTTTTGTTATAAAATTAATAAACAATCAATAATAATAAAATGCTAGAGGCGCATGCGCTCTTGAAAATTTGTGAGCGCTGGCGCCCTGAGGTGTGCTTCTGTGGCAACATTCTAAACCTCAAGGCGCATGCGGGAGCTGGAGGCGCACGACTGTTCTCTTTCCTAACCTCCCGGCTCCAGCGGCGTAGGCAGCACCAGTGGCAGCAACCGATTGGTGGACAGCAGCCCCGCTCCGGCCGTTGACCCCCCACAAACCTCCCGGCTCCAGCGGTGTAGGCAGCACTATAAACACGCTGCTTCGCGCCCTTCTACTGCCGATTTCTTCTGCCGCGTCTGTCTCCGATGATGTCATCAGAGACGCGGCAGAGGAAATCGGCAGTAGAAGGCAGCGAAGCAGCGTGTTTAAAGTGCTGCCTACGCGGCTGGAGCCCCGAGGTTTGTCGGCGGTGGGAGGGTCAGGAGCAGGCCGGAGGAGCAGGACAACGGCAGTAAAAGAAGGGGGAGGGGCCGAACGGAGCAGGGAAGATAAGGTAAGAGAAGGGAAAGGGGGGGGTGGGGGAAAATGCTGCTACTGTTTCTGCACAGGAAAGGGGGGGATAGGAGGGAAATGCTGTTGCTGCTGCATAGGGAAGTGGGATGGAAATGCTGCTGCACAGGGAAATGGGGAAAAATGACAGACAGACAGCGGGAGGGAGGGAGACAGAAAGAAAGAAAGACACAGGGGCAGGGAGAGGAACAGAAAGACAGACAGAGAAAGGGGGCCAGAGAGAGAGAGTCAGCGGGAGAGGGAAAGGGGGCAGCTTTAGGGGGAGGGGTGTGCTTGGGGCAAACAGCTTTGCTCTGGGGGAGATGACAGAAGAGGCCATGGAGAGACAGGGAGAGGGAAAGGGGGCTGCTTTGGGGGGAGGGGTGTGCTGGGGGGAGACAGAAGGGGCCATGGAGATATAGGGAAAGGGGGCTGCTTTGGGGGGAGGTGTGCTGGGGACCGACAGCTTTGCTCTGGGGTGGGAAGACAGAAGAGGGCCATGGAGAGACATTTTGGGGGGAGGTGGGTGCTGGGGGCAGACAGCTTTGCTTGGGGGGGGAAACAGAAGGATACAGACAGCGGCCAAGGAGAGAGAGATAAAGAAACACAGACAGACAGACATCTATTCTAGCACTCGTTAATGTAACGGGCTTAAAGACTAGTATTTAAAATAAAAATGCTTGCCTTATTCATGTATTTTATAACAGCACTTACACATAAGTGCCCTTACATAAGAACATAAGCAATGCCTCTGCTGGGTCAGACCTGAGGTCCATCGTGCCCAACAGTCCGCTCACGCGGCAGCCCAACAGGTCCAGGACCTGTGCAGTAATCCTCTATCTATACCCCTCTAACCCCTTTTCCAGCAGGAAATTGTCCAATCCTTTCTTGAACCCCAGTACCGTACTCTGCCCTCTTACGCCCTCTGGAAGCACATTCCAGGTGTCCACTAAACGTTGGGTAAAGAAGAACTTCCTAGCATTCATTTTGAATCTGTCCCCTTTCAACTTTTATTTTTCAAAAGTTTGAAGAATCTGTCCCTCTCTACTCTCTCTATGCCCTTCATGATCTTGTAAGTCTCTATCATATCCCCTCTAAGTCTCCTCTTCTCCAGGGAAAAGAGACACAGTTTCTCCAATCTCTCAGTGTATGAAAGGTTTTCCATCCCCTTTATCAGACGCGTCGCTCTCCTCTGAACCCTCTCGAGTAACGTCATGTCCTTCTTAAGGTACGGTGACCAATATTGGATGCAGTATTCCAGATGCGGACGCACCATCCCCCGATACAATGGCAATATTACTTCTTTCGTTCTGGTTGTAATACCCTTCTTGATTATGCCTAGCATTCTGTTTGCCTTCTTAGCGGCCGCTGCGCACTGTGCCGTCAGCGTCATTGTCATGTCCACCATTACCCCAAAGTTCCTTTCTTGGGTACTCTCATTCAATAACATCCCTCCCATAAGCCATAAGGGCTATTGGGGCGGTAGATAAGTGGGTCTAGGGCAGGGGTGTCCAACCTGCGGCCCCGTGAAGTATTTTGTGCGGCCCCGGTTGAGGGCGATGCAGTGTTTTCCTCTGCTGCCCCGGGTGTTTACCATTTTGCCGGCTCCCTCCTCTGTCTTTCTGCAGCGTTTGCACATTTGTGCGGCCTTAGAAACATTTTTTTCGGCCAATGCGGCCCAGGGAAGCCAAAAGGTTGGACACCCCTGGTCTAGGGGATTCTGGAGGTGGTTTGAGGGGCTCACCATAACCTATAAGGGAGCTGTAGTGAGGAGAAGACATGGCACCATTTTTGTGAAGTTCACAGTAGTGCCCTGTAAGGTACCCCACTATTTAGGTGGCATGTCTGGGTGTTCAGTCTATCACTTTGCAGACCCCTGCCAGGTCCAACAGGGCTTGTTATAGGCATTTTTGACTTGGACGAAAGGTTGGAAGGAAATGTGGTATAAAGATGGACAATTTAACGGCTTGGACGATCAGATCGGCAGGACGTATAATTAGACGATTTTCGAAAGAAAAAAAATTTTGGACGTATTTTTCGAAAATGTGTCCTAGGCTGTTTTTTACTTTGGACAACTTGCGAGTTAGATGCAAACGGACTTAGACGTCCCTTTCAATTATGCCCCTCCACGTATATATATATATATATATATATATATATATATATATATGCTTCAAATGCAGATTCCTTGAGCTTTTTTCAAAACTTACTCTAGGTAGCTATTCAGGTAATAAATAAAAATGCTACTCCTATCATCACAGGTAGGTCTTCAACCAACTGCTATATTTATATTGGATAGGTCAGGGGTAGGCAATTCCGGTCCTCGAAAGCCGGAGCCAGGTCAGGTTTTCAGGATATCCACAATGAATATGTATGAGATGCAAATCTATCTCATGCATATTTATTGTGGATATCCTGAAAACCTGACCTGGCTCCGGCTCTCGAGGACTGGAATTGCCTACCCCTGGGATAGGCGATCATTCTATGATCATTCTGTGGAGGACAACAGATCATATGTATTTTTATTTTAAAAAAAAAAATTCTTAGTGACATTGCAATCCCTAATGCACAAAGCTTATCTATTAGATCCTTAGCGATTGTGGAATCCTGCTGATAAGAGATCTCATATACTAGTTCCCACTACATCAATCGTATACCCAAATCAATTACTTTTTTTTACTTCAAGTATCTCATATTCTGGATGTTAACATTTATACTATTATTGTTTCTGGCCATGCTGGGGATTCCACTGTCTAGGGACAGACTTTTCACACTGTTCATGGAGACTTAATTCTAGCGTATTAAAGTTTCTTACTCTTATTATTTGGTCAGTCAAGGAATTTTATCATTGTAATCACAACAGAGAAACAGCCCATTGGGGATGCCTTAAAGATGATGCTCAGGATTGCGATTATAAATTATGTGGCCAGGGTAAATAAAGAAAGGGAGACGTAGTTGCAGGACTTGGAAACACACATTGCAGGCCTGGAACACAGACATGATTACAAAGAGCTATGTTTTGCTGTACAACTGTTTGAAATTTCATTAATACTTCATCCTTAGCCTGCAAGCTGGAGCATCTGTTTTCCTTCATAAAGCCAGATATTAGACAGAGTTCAATAAGAGTGGTCATCTCATGGCTCAGTATCTGAAGGAAAGATGTCATAGACTGAGAATTTCTGCTTTAAATATAGTAAGGAATGTAAGGATCTACTCCGATAAGAAATTGTAAAAGAATTTTATCAATATTTTTCCACAATTTACACAAAAGAGGTGAAGCACAATAAACATAATCTGGCATAGTTTTTGTCTAGATTGCAACCCAGTGGCATAGCGAGGGTAGGAGGCATCCACTCCTTCCACACACCCTGCTCCTTCCCCACCCCACACACCATACTCATGCCCTCCCTTCTCCCCGTACCTCTTTAGATCTTTGCCCGTGTGAGCATCTTCTCCAGCCTGCTGCTCACGCTGGCATTGGCTTTACCTCTGATGTCACTTCCTGGCCCCATATCCCGGAAGTGATTTCAGAGGGGAGCCAGGCCAGGTTTTAATTAATTTAATTGAGAGGGGAAGGAAGAGCACAAGCATGGCAAAGGGGGGGGAGGAGGTGCC
This sequence comes from Geotrypetes seraphini, assembly GCF_902459505.1. Taxonomy (NCBI): domain Eukaryota; kingdom Metazoa; phylum Chordata; class Amphibia; order Gymnophiona; family Dermophiidae; genus Geotrypetes; species Geotrypetes seraphini. The sequence continues at coordinate 303,518,181 of NC_047086.1, read as the reverse complement.
AGCACCCCCACCAAGACAGCACCCAGGGTGGTCTACCCTCCCCCGCCCCACACACACACACTCCCTCATACTACATCACTGGTTGCAACTCCCTTCTCTGCCTTCTAAGAATCAGGAGAAATTAGAAGAAAACATCAAGGAGGAAGAAATTAAGATGACCCTTCTAGCATTACCTCTCAATAAATACCATAAGCTTTAGATACCAAAGTTATAAAAGCTATAGCGCGCTACCTCAAAAAACTACCGCCTGCTCAAAAGGAGGTGGCAGTGGCTAGCACGTGCGACATTTTAGCGCGCACTAAAACCGCTAGCGCGCCTTTGTAAAAGGAGCCCTAAGGGGTCCTTTTATCAAGCTGCGGTAGGGGTTTAACGCACGTAATACTGTGCGTTAAACCACCTGCCGCGCTAGCCGCTAACGCCTGCATTGAGCAGGCATTAGTTTTTTAGCCGGCAACAGGGGTTAGCGCGTGATGAAACGTCCGACGCGCTAACCCCACTAGCGCGGCTTGATAAAAGGACCCCTTAGTGTTCTCCTGATCTCTGGCCTTTTTTTTTTTTTTAATTACTTGCTTCTTGTGCTTATTGGATGAGAATGGATACCTCATCTGTACTTATTTTGGCAGTAATGAATTTGTGGCTACCATTCCTTGTTCTTTCTTCCTGTGGGTTTGCCTTATTACTGTGTGATCACGTTATACTTTCTTAACTTTTCAATAATGTATGTTTTCCTTTGATTTCTTGTTAGTTTTTTTTGAGTAGTTCCAGATATCTTCCAGGTATATTTGTGAACAGATCTACACCCACTCAGTTTTGTTTTGTTTTTTCTGTAAACCCATTTATTGTTGTTCTTGACATAAGAAATAATGGGAGAATATTTTATTTTATTTGTTACAGTTCAATACTTTTAGTCACATACCATTAACAATTAATCTTTCAGAATAAACTATTTTTATTTTATTACAATTAAGGCAAGTAAGGCAAGATTTTCTCTTTGTTTGTTTGGTTTGATTACAATTAACTAGCCAGAGGTTCATGTTTCTTTTCTTTTACAAGCTTTCCTCTTTTTCTCTCACATTTTTTTAGTCTGCTACCCTATGAGCTGCAATCCCTATTGCAGCAAGCATTGGGTTAGTTACTATTCCTGGAATGGTTCAACTTCTCTTTCTACATGGGATATGGCTTATAGATTTTCATGTCAAAACATAGTACAGCAGTTTTCACCAAAATTAACTCACAGGTTTTTATGGTACATAGACTGATAGTATCTCAACTGGTTATCAATATCTTTCCATGATCTCTTTCCATGTTAAAGATATGAAGCATTCCATAAATTTATTTTTTTTTAACTTTAAGAATTAAAATATATACATATACATAACATGTAAAGAAACATGGCAGAAGAAACTGAAGATTACAGCTTAAATGAGCAAAAACATTAAAGAGATTATTATTATTAATAATAATAATAATAACAGTTTATATACCGCAATAAGTTCTATGCGGTTTACAAAAGATTAGTGGAGTACAAGTTGAGTTGACGTACAAGTTGAATTAACTTAAGGGATGTGGGGAACAATGGGGAGAAAGGGCAAGGGAGGGGAAAGAGGGAAGTGGGTCAACTGTCTAGGTATTTCAGGAATAGGTGGGTTTTGAGGCGTTTCCTGAATACCTCATAAGTGGTGGGCAATAGGAGTTGTTCTAGGTCTTTACCCCATAGAGCAGCCTGATGTGAGAGAAGATGCTCATGGTGTTTTTTTAGTTTGCATCCTCTAACTGGGGGAGAAACGAAGTGCGAGTGGGAACTTCTCTTGTGTTTGTTGGCTGAGAAGGAGAATAGGTCAGTGATGTATTTAGGGGTTAGACCGTAGAAAACTTTAAAACAGAGGCAGGCGAATTTAAACTTTACATGAGCTTCCATCGGCAACCAGTGTAGCTGTTTGAAGTATGGCATCACGTGATCGAACTTCTTTAGACCGAAGATTAGTCTGACCGCAGTGTTTTGCATTAGTTGTAATCGTCGCATATTATTTTGGGGGATTGCTAAGTAGACGATATTACAGTAGTCGAGTTGACTTAATACGAGGGATTGTACCAAGATTCTGAAGGCAGAGTTATCAAAGTATGCTTTAATGGATTTAAGTTTCCAGAGGGTGAAAAAACTCTTTTTGATTAGGGAGTCCACCTGATCTTTCATGGTGAGGCATTGGTCCAGAGATACACCCAGTATTTTAATGGTGGGCTGTATGGGGTAGTTATGTTTGTTGATGTCTAGTGGGGTTTTGGTGTTATTATGCCTGGTAGTCCACATCACAGGTTCCAAGTCAACAAATAATACGAAAGAAATTTACAAATGAAATCAAGGCCCTCTTTTACTAAGCTGCAATAGAGGTTTCTACCATGGCCCAGAGCGCTAAATGCTCCAACACTGATCCTATGCTCATAGGAATTCTATGAGCGTCAGAGCAACGTTGGAGCATTTAGCGCTCCAGGCAAAATAAAAAGGAGTGTGGGGGATGGAGGGCAAATAAGGTCCCTAATTCAGAGAGGCCCTACTCTAAAACTATTCAGAGCATATTTAATTATAAAGAACACAATACACTCAGATTAAATAATTGCTGATTTGAAGAGCTCATTTGTTTCCAGAAAGGTTTCTGAGTTAGATCAAAAAATACAAAATTCTTTCCCTGCCATCCCACCAGGCACTTACATAAGAACCGTTAAAAAAAAAAAAGTTTCTCCCATAGAAAATGTCTGGGATTTAAGCCCAAGAAATAATTTTCTGTCTAATTGTGTAACTCTAGCTATAATAGGGAAGATCTGAATTTTTGACCACAAAAAGAAGCATCCTTAATTTTTAAAGTAAGCCTTTACTATCATAACATAGTAAATGACATAGATAAAGACCCGAATAACATAAATAAAGACCCGAATGGCCCATCCAATCTGCCCAACCATATACTCTCTATAAATTAATTATTTAATTTAAATTGTCCTTTTTCTTAGATATTTCTGTGCCAGAAACCTAGAGCTTTGCCCGGTACTGTGTTTAGGTTCCATCTACTGGAGTCTCCGTCAATGCTCACTCCAGCCCATCTAAACCATCCCAGCTGTCGAAGCCCTCCAAAGCCCATCCTCAACTGAATGGCCATATATGGGATACAGACCATGCAAGTCTGCCTAGTACTGGCCTTAGTTCTTCAATATATATCCATTATTTTCTGATTAGAGATCCTCTGTGTTCATCCCATGCTTTTTTGAACTCTGTCACCATTTTCCTCTCTACCACCTCCTTCGGCATCAACCGCCCTCTCTGTAAAGAAGAATTTCCTAACATTACTCAAGTCTACCGCCCTTCAACCTCAAATTATGCCCTCTGGTTTTACCATTTTATTTTCTCTGGAAAATATTTTGTTCTGTGTTAATACCTTTCAAGTATTTGAACATCTGAATCATATCTCCCCTGTCCCTCTTTTCCTCTAGCATATATATATTCAGGACTTCCAGTCTCTTTTCATATGTCTTTTGGTGCAAGCCTCCTACCATTTTTGTCGCCTTTCTCTGGACCTCTTCAAGTCTTCATATGCCCTTTGCCAGATAAGGTCTCCAAAATTGAACACAATACTCCAAGTGGGGCCTCACCAATGACCTGTACAGGGCATCAACACCTTCTTTCTTCTACTGGTTACACCTTTCTATATAAGGGCTACTTTTTCTTTGATTAATTGGGCCAAATTTGGTTACCCCTATTATTAAAGATCAGAAGGTATCAATTGCCACAAAATCCAATTATAGACCCATAGCAAGCATTCCTTTGTTTACCAAATCACTGGAAGGTTTAGTTAATTTAGAATTAGTAAGTTATTTGGATAAATTTAATATCCTTAATGACCATCAGTTGGGATTTAGAAGAGGATATAGTATGGAGACCATCTTAACTTCAATGCTTGATAATCTTCATGGTCTATTTAGCAAAGGCACTAGTGCCTTAATTCTTCAGCTAGATTTTAGTAGTGGCTTTGATCTAGTAGATCATGAAATATTGTTGAGTTGTTTAGACACAATAGAACTTTCAGGAAGGGTCTGGAACTGGTTTCAAGGTTTTTTGAAGAAAAGATCTTATCAAGTGATTTGTGATGGTAACTATTCTCATTCATGGAGCAACCCATCTGGTGTGCCCCATGGTTCTCCTTATTTATTTAGGAGCACCCAAAAAAATTCTAAGGAAATTAAGGATAATTCAGAATACAGCTGTTCAATTGATTTTTGGTTTAAAAAAGAACGGCCATATTAGTCCATATTATCGTATACTTCATTGGCTGCCTTTGGAGGCAAGAGTATTATTCAGATTTTCCTGTATCTGCTTTAAGCTGATATCGGGATTGTCTCCAGCTTACCTTTTTCCTCATTTTGTATTGCTTAGACCATAAAGAGAAACTAGAAACTTCTACTTTTTTGCTTATCCAAAAATTAATGGATGTAGATATAAGACCTTCTTAAATAGGACCCTAGCATTTCAAGCTGGTAGGCAACAATCTTGGTTAGGTAAATGTATTCATCAAGCTATGTTATCCTATTGCAGTTTTCGGAAATTAATTAAGACCATTTTGTTTGATAAGTTTATTACTTAGTGAGTTTTATTATTGAAATTCTATTTTACAAATATTTGTATTTTTTTTACTGTATTATTGTATTTCGCTGATTGTCCAGTTCTTTTTAGTGTAAACCGCCTAGATAAACTTTTGGTTATGGCAGTATAAAGGAATAAAGTTATTATTATTATACAACCTATCATCCCTATGGCAACAGCCACCGCCTTGTCACACTGTTTCTTTGCCTTTAGATCTTCGGACACTATTACCTCACGGTCTCTCTCCCCATCCATGTATATCAGCATCTCACCTCCCAGCACATACAGCTCCTTCTGTTTTCTAATCCCCAAATGCATTACTCTGCACTTCTTTGCATTGAATTAGTTGCCAGATATTAGACTATTCCTCTAACTTTTTCATGTTTTCTACTCCTTCTCTTACAAATCTTGTTATCATCTGCAAAAAGGCAAACCTTTCCCTCTAACCCTTCGGCAATGTCGTTCACAAACATATTGAACAGGATCGGCCCCAGCACCAATCCTTTAGGGACTCCACTACTCACCTTTCCTTTCTCTGAGCGAATTCCATTAATCACCACTCTCTGTCCGTATCTGTCCGTCAACCAGTTTCTAATCCAGTTTACCACTTTGGGTCCAATTCTCTGGTCACCCAATCAAAAAATTCAATTAGATTTGTTTGGCACAATTTACCTTTAATAAAACCTTGTTGCCTCAGATCCTGTAACCCATTAGAGTCTAGGAATTTCACTATCATCTCTTTCAGCAATGCTTCCTTTATTTTTCCAATAACCAAAGTGAGGCTTACTGGCCTGAAGTTTCCCGCTTCATCTCTGTGACCACTTTTGTGAATAGGGACCACATCTGCTCTTCTCCAATCCCCAGGAATCACTCCTGTCTCCAAAGATTTGTTGAACAAATTTCTAATAGGACCCACCAGAACCTCTCTGATCTCCCTTGATATCTACTCCATTTTCGTGTGTAACTTTGCTAGATCATCTCTGTCCTTCTCCACAATTTTCTTCTGTGAGCACAGAACAGAAGTATTTCTTTAGCATGTCAGCTTTTTCCTCATCATTCTCCACATATTGGTTCATAGCATCTTTTAGTCTCACAAGTCCATTTTCATCTTTCTCCTTTCATTAATATATTTGATTTTTTTTTCCAGTTGAATGGGAATGCTGGTTGCTTGAATATCAGTTAATCAGGATTCTATTGTATCCATTTGTTGTTAAGAATAGTTTCTTCCATTTTGCCTGGTACTGATATCATACTCAGTCTATAAATTATTAGATCAACCCTGGAGTTATTGGTATAAATTGGTGTTACATTAGCAACCTTCCAGTCTTTGGTACTACAGTTACATAGAAACATGACGGCAGATAAAGGCCAAATGGCCCATCTAGTCTGCCCATCCACATTAACCATTATCTTTTTCTCTCTCTGAGTTGATTGAATAATAGGATATATACAGTAATTTCATGTTTGGATAGGGGTTTCTTGGGGGGAGGGGGTTGGGGGGGGGCCTACAACTAATGTGGGACTAATATTCAGCCAGTGGGAGGCAGCCCACATAAGTGCCGCAGTCAACGCTGACCCCAGATATTCAATGCCAGGCCATTTCCAATGACCAGCATTGAATATCTGGGAGTTTTTTGGCCAGCATTAACTTAACCAGCTAAGTGAATATTCAGCTCTGGCCTGTTAAGTCAATAGCAAGCAAAGGTACGCCAGCTATTTACATGGTCCGATTCGCCTGCTAAATATAATTGGTCAGTGGTGAATATTGCTGGTTAGCGTGCAATATAACCAGTTAACTTTTCGGCACTGAACAAGAATATTCAGCGGAGATAACCAGTTTTCTCACACTGTATATTTATGGTTTGGCGGTAAAATGCTATTTGACCATTCAGTGGCCATTTCTGGTTGGTTACATAGCTTTGAATATTAGGGGGAACGATTTTACATCAAAGATGTCATAAATGTATCTCTCCCTCTTTCTATGTGTTTATATCTTGAAGGATACGATAAATTGGTTGAAAAAGAGACAGAAACAGCTATGTTTTCTTATGTCAATAAGCCTTGTACTATGAAAAGTCAGATAAGGTTTCCCTTATGCTGTATAAGAAACCACAGTATAAAATGAAGCTTTCCTGCCTGAGAGACATATGCTTGTCAGAAATTTAATGAGAGAATTTTGCCATAGAATTATGTTTTAATCATGTTATTTATTGCCAGTGCTTTATTTTCCCATGTGACTTAAAATGCGAGGACAGATCAAGTGCATTTTTGAATCATGTTTGTCATGGGCATTCAGTGTGTGATTTCATTTTGATTTTAAAGAGGCTTTCATCCTAGCTGACTCATGAAGTTGACTTGGGCTGAAGTACCATAGAGATTATCGGCATATTTTCCTCAAAGGAAAAATAACATTTAAAGTTTAAAAGTTATATTCTATGCAATTTGGGCACTTGCTCTCGCTGACTGGACCTATAGGAGGTTGGAAGGCAGAATGAGGGAAGTAGATGCCCTCCTGGTACAGTCCAAACTCTAAATTACAGAAGAAAACCTGTTAACCTATATTTGTAAGTAATGTAGCACAATGATTTAACCCAATAACCTTCCTGTTGTATTTTAACCTAGCTAGCTTTATCGGTTAACTTTATCAAAAAGGTCCTTCTAGAAGAGCAGAGCCAACAAGCTGTACAGTGTAACCTTTGCACTAAGAGCTGCTGATACAGTTTTTTCTTGACTCTATCGAACCATCTTCTGACAACACGACTACTGTACTGTATAGGGCAGATGCATATTCAACAAACTGCTCATCTCTTTGTCCTCTAGGTGGTGAAAAACACTTAGGGCTCCTTATATTAAGCTGCACTAGTGTTTTTGTGTGCGTTAAAGATTAGCATATGCTAACCCTGCGCTACGCGCCAAAAACTAACGCCATCTCAATAGTGGCGTTAGCGTCTAGCATGCGTGCTAAAACCACTAGCGCAGCTTAGTAAAAGGAGCCCTTAAATATTTTCATGAGTTTTCTCAATCACTTCTCTTCTGATCTTGTAATCAACTAAATAAATTCAATAGTCAAAACTAGCTAATAAATCATGTTTTAATTTATTTTGCTTTTCTTCATGTAGCTCTCTTGAAAAATTTTGCCTTCACTCTTACAATTCTTTCAAACTTGTTAACACACACATGTACATTTTTGTATTACTAATGATGAGCTACTGTAAATCATTATTGCGAAGGTTAAATAAAATGCTGACGGACAACCTGGGTGCAGATCAATCATGAATTATTGGCAGTAACACAGCTTGTGGGAATACATGAAATGCGTATAAAAAAAAAATATATAAAATAAATTAATGTGTAGTGCTACGACCCGCAACCTATTAGTGCTCAACGTGAAGTGAACAAAGCACCGGTCCTACCGCCACTAAAAATCTCACTTAGTTGAAAAACATATTCAACAGAAAACTTATCTGTGTGAACGTGGCTGGGTCAACATGGATCCTGACAGCTGGCCAAACCATATGCACGCACAAATCAATAGAGCTCCTGAAGCTGTGAAACTCAAGCCAGCTCCCGACTCGAGTTTCGCAGTATCTTGCTTCCTCAGGAGGGGAAAACTACAAATGCACAAATAACCAAAATAAGTACCAACTGACACTTCTATCAATGACTTACATATAATTAACCATTCTTTAAACTGTTAATTAACACCTTAATACAGCTTCTACTCCATGGTGAAAGTTTAAAACAAAGTCCACGGACCGCTAACAGAGCACAATGAGAGCGGCCAAAAACGGAACATTTAAAACAATAACAGCTGAAACCATTCAATTTCATTATTAAGCCCAGTAGAGCTCAAAGTGCGCTAGTTAAAAATGAAACACTATTCTTTTGCCAGCAGATATTGAGACACGTCACCAGAATAAGAGGCAGCATGGAGCAGGATGGTATATCTCAAATCATGCGCTCCATAACCCGCCTCCTGCCAGTGAGGAACCAACGGTGCTGCAATGCGGCCACATTGAATGCTGCTCAAATGCTCAGCTAACCTCAGTTTGACAACTCGCTTCGTGTGGCTGATGTTAAATTTACTGCAGGGACAAACTATACAATAAACTACTGCACTGGAAGTACAGTTTATGTTTGTCTTCAAAACAAACTTCCTCCCATTTGACATAGGAATCGTGATATCACCACTATCCAATACAAACCTGCAATATACACAACGACCACATGCGTGATAACCGCATGTCTGGTTGATTTTGCACCCACGGTGCCAGTGAAGCAATATTTCACCCTTGTTGTGTACCCTTGTAAAAGCAAAATTGGGGCGTTGCTTGCAGCAGAAGGGAGTGGGTATCTCTCCCGCACACATGGCCATTGTGTATATTTCAGGTAGGCATCCCTCCGGCCAGCCATCGTAAGCAATGTAAGGGGGAGGGGTGGAGGATCATTGGAGGCCCAGGAGGGGGAGTAGGCATCTCTCCCACTGCCGGGAGGGGTGTTGGCAGCAGGAGGAAGTGAGCATCTCTCCCGCTGTGGGGGGACGGGACGGTAGCATTGTCGGGTGATTGTGCGATGCAGCAGCAGAGAGTGGGCATCTCTCTTGCCGCTCTTCAATTTGGGGTTTGGGGCGGAGGGGTTTTATTTTAAAATTTTATTTTAATCAGAAATTAAGTCAACAACAGCTCAGACATGTCAGCAGATTTTGGATGCAAATGTGGAACAACGAGGGTTAGAGAATTGCTCGAATTGATCATTTTAATATTAATGACCTCGTTGTACTACATTTGCATGATAGTATCAGAAACTGCTAGAAAACTCGGAAAAGACCTTGGTAAGCTGTTTTGATAATCTATTACTAAAATACATGCATGCTAACCTGGCTGGAACTGGTTTAGTGAGCACGTTAAAGGCAGATTTTATTTTGAGAATCTGCCCCTAATTGAAAATCGGGAAAGCTATGCTACTAGTAACTTACCATTCGTTTATATTTGATGGGAAGAGTTTCTGTCTGCAGAGACAGTGATTAGATTCTAAGGGCGACAGACTTGTCTGGAACCTGCTGTTAAATGGCAGGTGAGCTTCACCCCCAATGTGGTACTTGGGTCTTTGCAGGCTCCTGGCTAGTGTTTTTGCTTACCCAGGCTGCATTGGGCAGCAGGAAAGGGGTGCATCTAGAATCCAGCAAAAGCAAAGGCTCAGGATCTCACCTGAGCCATGCCTGCCAGCTGATGATTGGTGTAAATGTTAAAAATTGTGAGAGGATTCCTCCAATAGGATCCCACTCCTGTTTGCTGCTAGGAGGGGCAAAGGGGGGAGGGGGCTTAAGCTCGGGCCTCTGAGGAACGTGTATGAATTGTGTTACTATTTGGGTAGTGGTCAGAAGGGGTGTATTGTCTCACACCCACCATTAAAGAACTACTGTAAGTTCTCATTGTAGCACATTTTAGTAAAAGCATCATTAGAAGGATTACTCTTTGGATTCTTTGATCACATATGAGCTTCTCTGTTTAGAAATTAGAAATGATTTTGTGTTGCAATCTTAAGTTTGCTTTTAGCTGTTGAAGCTCATTGTTTTGTTGGTTATACTTAGCTGATTCTTCAATGGTCATTTCCCAATAGAAAATGAAAGGGAAACATCTGTGGAATAGCAGAGCTGGCTAAGGCTCTGTGATTGTTTATTTTAGAACTTTTTTTTTTTTTAGATTGTATTTGGATTTAACCTCTTCATTTCTTCGGCATTTGCAGCCGTCTCATGAAGTGATGCTTGAATGATCCTGTACAATATACACCTGTGAAAACATTTGAAAGTGTATTTTCATGGCTTTTTCTAAATGCCATGCTACCCTGTGGGATTGTTGGATGCTACCTGAAAATTAAGCCCCGCCCCCTTACTCCCCCCCCCCCTTTTATGAAGCCACACGGCTGAGCAGTCTGTTCTTATGGGCAGCTCGGCATTTAGCTCACCTCACACTCCTCAGCAGTGTGACGTAATAAATGGGAGGTATATTTGGTAATGGTGCATTGAGTGGTTTTAGTCTGGCGTGTGGAGGGAGTGAATGGAGTTTGTCAGTTTTCTCTTGTCTGTTAGTTATTGAAATGTAATTATGGAAACCACTTAGAGCATGGGTGGTATATACGTTTTTAAATAAATAAATAGCAGAAATGTTCTTTGAAAACCTGATTTAAAACACTTCTTTACTACAGTAAACAGATCAAAACTAGGAAAAAATATATTGGCAAATTGCCTTTGGAATATTTTTAGGCATGGAGCACAAGCACAGGTTTATGAATCAGAGTTTAAGTAAATAAATAGAGGTGTTTGTTTAGTTGTTAAATGTTACAACATTTGCAAATTATCCCTTCAACTGAAGCAATCTAAAATCAATCAAAAAGGTCATCAGGTTTCAGCATCACACTGTCTTTCTGACATACCATATATACTCAAATATAAACTGAGATTTTGGGGCCTAAAAATGGGGATCTTGGTTAATATTCGAGGCATCCCACTGTGCACCCCACGCTCCCCCTCCTGGCCCTATTTTGCGAGGTTGAAGCAGGAACTCGCGGCGGCTTTGCATGGGGCAGGGTCGTAGGAGGATTGCTTCTTCCCCGGTTCACCACTGGACCACCAGGGCATGCAAGGTAGGCCTTTGCAGGGTCCGAGAGGTGGGAGGAAGGCGGAGTGGTGCTGGGACAGAAGACAGGAGGGGTCACTCCTGTCTGGCTCACCGCTGGACCACCAGGGCTCAAGGCAGGCCTGGGGAGGCCTGCATTGAGTTGGCGGGGGCACAGAGCCGGCTGGGACAGGACAAGAAGAGATTGCTCCTGTCTCAGTTCACCAATGGACCACCAATACCTATACAGTCAAACCTTGGATAGCGAGTAACGTGGTTTGTGAGTATTTTGCAAGACGAGCAAAACATTTTATTAAATTTTAACTCAGTAAACGAACGCTGTCTTGCAGTACAAGCACATATCGCGTGTCACGTCATCAGAACCTACAGTTGAAGCGCGCAGATCTTAAGCTGAATGCGGCTGAACGTAATAAAAGTGTCACGCCCAATTTACCTACAGTTCAAGCACGCACTAAATACGCACATCTTATGCCAAGCACAGTTGAACATAATAGAAGTGTCACACCCAATTTACCTATAGCTCAAGTACTTACAGCATACAGTATTTTGTATTAAAGTTTTTGGGTTGTTGAACAAATCGTCTTAGTTTCCATTATTTCCTATGGGGAAATTTGCTTTGATATATGAGTGCTTTGGATTACAAGCATGCTTCCGGAATGGAATATGCTTGCAAACCAAGGTTTTACTGTGCTTGACTATAAACCCTAGGTTTATACTCGAGTCAATCTTTATTCCTCTTTTTTGAGGAGAAAAAAGATTACCTCAGTTTATATTTGGATCGGTTTATATTTGCTTATATACGGTAATATAATTACGCTCTTAAATCTTTTGTTTCAACCTAAGCCACAGATTGCTTTCTCAAGAAAGCTTGAGCACACAGACGTGACATAATAACAGCAAAAACGTGGTAGATTGTAGGTAACATTAAAAGCAATTTAAAATGCTATTACTTGTTTATTATGCTAAATCGTTTAATATAGGGCTCCTTTTACAAAGCTCCAATAGAGGTTTCTACCATGGGCCGGCGAGGTAAATACTCCAATACTCATAAGAATTCTATGAGCATCAGAGCATTTATCTCGCCAGCCCATGATAGAAACCTCTACCGCAGCTTTATAAAACCAGTAATAGAGAGGTAGATGTTCTTAAAACTAAACTAAAAATTGTAACATGACATACAACTAGTCTGTGAGAACATATGTTTTCAATTATTAAATCATTCCGAATGTAATTGCAGTAAATTAGTTTATTTTTTTAATGTGTGCCAAATGTACAATATAGGGCTCCTCTTACGAAGGTTGGCTAGCATTTTTAGCACGTGCTATAATGCCGTGTGCACTAGACGCTAACGCCTTCATAGAGCTGGCATTAGTATTTTCCGTGTAGCGTGGGGTTAGCATGCGCGTCATTATAGCGCACGCTAAAAACACTAGTGCGCCATCGTAAAAGGAGCCCGTAGTGTCAGATGTAGGTATAATAGATTTTTACATTTTTCTCAGTAAGTCAGCTTAATTTTTATTCAAAATGAAGGGTATAACAGTTGTAATAATAATGCATTATAGTCTTTTACGATGTGCTTAAATTACAATACTCAGTATGACCTGGTCTAAAAAAATATATATAATTGATATATTATTGGAATAGCTGAGCACAGGGGGAAAAGTAGGTGATTTGTCTTAGGCAAGAAGCTTACAAGTTCATCATTAATATTTCCCATATCTGCAGATTTTCAAGCCGCCAAGCAATGATTTGTTGTGATGGAAATGACACGTAACTGAGTTTTGACAGTTCTGAACTTAGAAATTCTTCTAGAACATAAGTGGAACAACAGCCATAAAACAGCTTTATAATTTAATTTCGTCAATCAGGCAAAGAAATTCATGGAAACTCAGAGATTCCAAGTTACATTATATACTCGAATATAAACAAATTTGAATATAAACTGAGGTAACCTTTTTTCTCTTAAAAAGGGAGAAAAAAGGTTAGCTCAAATATAAACCGAGTGTGTATATTCAAGTGCCCTGCCCTGCCAGGCTCCGTTCCCAGCCCCCCTCCATCCCTCCCTTCCTCCCCTGCCCTGACAGGCTCTGCACCTTATCCCCTCGCCCTCCCTCCCCTGATGCCTTGCAGGCCTGCCATAAGCCCTGGTGGTCCAGTGGTGAGCCAGGACAGGAGGGGCCCTCCCACACCCCTAGCAGTCAGGATTTCAGGTTATCTGCAAAGAATATGCATGACATCAAGAATGGAGGTAGTTTATGCTAATGTATCTCCTATATATTTATTGTGGAAGTTCTGAAACATGACTGCCTAGTTAAGTCCCAAGGACAGGGACTGTCCTGCCCTAAGTATATTCTATTATTTATTTATTTAAGTTGTTTTCTGTGTTCATCCAGTTTCTGATCCATTCTGTATGAACAGTAATGCTTGTAAACTGTAGAGGGTTTTTTTCCCCTGTGAGCCCACTAGGGACAGAAAGTACCAACATATATTTATTTATTTATTCATTCATTCCATTTTCTATACCATTCTTCTAGGGGAGCTCAGAATGGTTTATATGAATTTTTTCAGGTATTCAAGCATTTTTCCCTGTCTGTCCTGGCGGGCTCACAATCTATCTAATGTACCTGGGAGATTAACATAGAAACATAGAAAATGACGGCAGAAAAGGGCCATAGCCCATCAAGTCTGCCCACTCCAACAACCCTCCCCTAATCTACACTCTATCACTCGTCCCCAATCTGCCCTCCTCTATGCTACCCTCGTAGGGATCCGACGTGGGCATCCCATTTATTCTTAAAATCTTGTATGCTGCTGGCCATGATCACCTGCTCCGGGAGCTCGTTCCAATGGTCCACCACTCTTTCAGTGAAGAAGTACTTCCTGGTATCCCCATGAAATTTCCCCCCCCCCTGATTTTCAACGGATGTCCCCTTGTGGACGAGGGCCCTTTTAGAAGGAAAATGTTGTCTTCCACCTCTATTTGACCAGTGATGTACTTAAACGCCTCTATCATATCTCCCCTCTCCCTACGTTCCTCGAGAGAGTATAGCTGCAACTTGTGCAGCCTGTCTTCATACGAGAGATCCTTGAGCCCCAGGATCATCCTGGTGGCCATTCGCTGAACCGACTCAACTCTCAGCACATCCTTACGGTAGTGCGGTCTCCAGAATTGCACACAGTATTCCAGATGAGGTCTCACCATGCTTCTGTACAGCGGCATAATGACCTCTGGCTTCCGGCTAACAAAGGTCATTATGCCGCTGTACAGAAGCATGGTGAGAAGATTAAGTGACTTGCCCAGGGTCACAAGGAGCAGCTTGGGTTTGAACCCACAAACCCAAGGTGCTGAGGCTGTAGGTTTAATCACTGCACCACAGAAAGGTAGTATATTAAATCCATAACCCTTTAACTTATCCTAGTGTTCTATAATGGAAATTGAGTGTGCAACCAACTTACTAGAATTCATGCTTAGAGCACATCATCTGAACTAGAGAATGATACAGGGACAAATTTTTCTCCGTCCCTGCAGGAACTCAATTTCCCTGTCCTGTCTCCATGAGTTTTGACACAAGCCTCCAACACTTATGATTATAAAGTGTTTGAGGCTTATGCAGATGAGGCCAGAGCTTGCAGGAATGGAGCAGGGACAGGAAAAGAACTCGCAGGGATGGGGAAAAATTTGTCCCTGTGTCATTCTCAAACCCTAAGTTTTGGCATTCTATTGAGAATTACCCCCCAAATTGTTAAATACTGGACATTTCAAGCAGTGCATTGATAAATGTGTGCCAGGTGCAAAAGGCACAACATTTTAAAGATAGCTGGGGGTTTTCTCTTAAATATATTTGTTTTTATACAGTATATAACTTTATTTTTGCAGCTAATTATTTTCAGTAACTTTAATGAAATGTCCTATGTTGAAAGCTAGACTTTAAAAAGCTGTTCATAATGTACTCAAATTACTTTGATTCTTAATTAAGAAACATAGCCCCGATTTTCAGCCTGCAGCAATCAGAGGTTTTTAAACCGCTGACAGCTATGGGTAGAATTAAGCCCAAATATTTAATGCTGGGGCTACGTCCAGGTACTAGCATTGAGTATCTGGGATCAGCCGCCAATACAAACATTATGCAGGTTCCAGACAATATTCAGTGCAAGTACTAACATTGTTAAGTGAGCAGAAATATGAGTGCCTTTTGAGTGGTCTTATCTGTCCTTTTAGTTATGCAGGCCCAGCATCGAATATGATCGGTGCTTGCATATCTGCTGCCTCCTCTCCAACTCTGCCCATTGACCGTCTACACTAATTGGGCATTGCTGCAGCATTCAGAGCTAATATTCTGCAGCACTGCCAGTTAAGTACTGTTGAATATGATACCCTGTCTAATGTGGGCACAGTTCATTGCGCGCTATTGTCTTACACGCAATTGTCTGCGTGCTATTGTGTTATGCATGATTGTCTGCGTGCAATTGTCTTGTGTGCATTTGGCCAGCCACCATTGAATATTGATGGCTGGGATTCTAAGCATGGTTTAAATGGGCAGGAACCCATATTGAACATTAACCTCCTGGAATATAAATGATAAGGATCTTATGCCCGTCTATGCAGTGATATTGGCTTTCTCTTTACATCTTTGCTGCAAATTCTCTATATTTATCTGTGTTGTTTTGAATACTCTTAAATAGTCTTCTGTACACAAGTACCAAATTGTGAATGATGTATGGGGACTGCCACTTTTCTTGACAGA
Source organism: Geotrypetes seraphini (assembly GCF_902459505.1). Classification (NCBI taxonomy): domain Eukaryota; kingdom Metazoa; phylum Chordata; class Amphibia; order Gymnophiona; family Dermophiidae; genus Geotrypetes; species Geotrypetes seraphini. The sequence goes on along the minus strand of NC_047086.1, from coordinate 303,502,174 downwards.
CTATTAGCAGGATGTGTTGCCATTGCCTTTCCCAGTCATCTTTACTCTCTCTCCCCCACAGCTTGAGACTACTTGCAGGTTCTTGGCTTCATTACAGTGATTCTGGAGGTGATTCTGTTGGCAAGTGCACACGTGAGGTCACTACAGTGGGCATTGTTGTCCCAGTAGTCTCCTAGATTCATCTTCCAAACTTATCCCCAGGAAGTAGCTTGCTTGGAAGGATCTTCCATCTCACCTCCTAAAAGGAGTTCCTTTGGATCCTCTGGAATGCATGGCTGTGATGACCAATGCAAGTTTGGGGGACTGGGGAGCTTGTTGTCTAAGGTGGTTCACCCAGGGCTTGTAACAATATGAGGCCTTCAGCAGAGTTATACCAGAGCTGTTCAGCGGATCTAGCCCAAGAACATAAGTAATGGATTTTAGAGTTTAGCCAGGGCTGGGGGTTTAGCACGCCTTACAGAGTATGGGGTGGAGGGAGTAAGAGTATTTAGAGCAAAGTAGAGTGGTATTGTAGAAGGAGACAGCTTTGTTCTCAGACTTATGTAGTATAGTGGTAGGGAGGAGGGGTGAAACAGCAGTGGAGAGAGTACAGGGGTCAGTGACATGAAGATTCCTAAATGTATAGGTAGAGATCAGCCGGGACTAGGTGGGGGGAGGTTGATGGTTTCTGAAAGTTATCAGATGATGGTCAGAGATGGAGAGGACTCTTGTGAAGAAATTTGTGATAGAGTAGTTGGAAAAGAAGACAAGATCAAGGCAGCAGTCATTCTGGTGGGTAGGGGTGGTGGAACATAGCTGAAAATCAAATAAAGATGTTAGGGCTAGAAGCCTAGATGCATCTAGAGTTGGAGGGGTCATCAGTGTGAATGTTAAAATTTCCAAGAATGAGGGTGGGAGATGAATGTTCAAGAAAGAAGGAAAAGACAAAAAAGAACCAACAAGAACTGCAGAAAAAATGCGAAGCAGAAAACAAAACCAAAACTGCAGTAGAACGTACAAAGAGCAGGAATTTATTAAAAAGTCATAAAAACATATATAACATGTATACAATAAAAAAATCCAAAAACTGGTCCTAATATTGTTGTGGACCGGACCGAGGAGTCGAAGTCAACAAGGAAAGAAAAGAGGCACTTATCAGGGTGTTGGCAAATGACAGCTATGTGGAGGGACAGAGGAGCAAATAAATGAATGGAGTAGACTTCAGAAGAAGAAAAGCAGTGAGACTAAGGGCTCCTTTTACAAAGCCACGCTAGGGCCTTAACGCGCGGAATAGCGCACACTAAAGTGCTAGCCGCTACCACCTCCTTTTGAGCAGGTGGTAGATTTTTGGCTAGCGCGCACTATAGCACACACTAATCCAGTGCGTGCGTTAAAAATGCTAGCACACCTTTGTAAAAGGAGCCCTAAGGTGGAAGAAAAGGTTGAAATCTACAACAGGATGAGAGTAGCAGCCCAATACCATCTCTATGATCAACCGGGTGAGGTGTATAGAAGAAAAGGTAGCTACATACTCAAAAAATAGAAGGAGTTGGATATACAGTCATACAATTACACAAAAAAAATCCAACCAAAGAGAACCAGACACAGTTACCCATTCCACAAAAGGTAGCCACCATGACTTAGCGTGGCAGCTGAAGTAGAGTCATCAGGGCATATCCAGGTCTCACTTAGTGCAAGCAGATGGAGAGATTGAGATGTGAAGAGGTTGTGGATGTAGGCAAGCTTGTTGGAGACAGAGCAGGCATTCCACAGGGCAATGAGAAGGGCCAGGAGTGGCCCACATGAGTAAGAAAGGAGTTGATTGGGAGAACCAGAGTTGGGGTTGTTGATGTCCCCAGCAAAAGAGCAAAAGAAGGAGTAAGGAGATATGGGTGAGAGTGGAGGAGGCGGGGGGGGGGGGGGGGGAGGACTGCTGCGTCACAGGCGGCATGCATGCAGGGAGAGTAGGGATGGCTGAATAAGATGAAACTTTAGGGCTGAGAATAGGGTAGTAGACAAAATGGAAGGTGATGTAATGGATTCAAAAAGTGAGTGGTGTGGTGCTGAGGATGAAGGAAGAGTGGGGAAAGTCAGTAACAGGAGGAGGAGGTGTACAGGAACCATAGTTGTGGAAGGGAGAGGGGAACACTGGGAGGACTCTGGCTGCGAACTTCAAAGAGGTATTGGCGGTATAAAAAAAAAATTATATTGTATTGTATTGAATGTGAGGGGCTGCATAGGAAGGTAACTTACCAGGAGGGTTCACATGTAAAAGGTATGGTTATGTTAGTGTCATAGGAAGGCAGAAGGGTTTAGATATGGGTAAAAATAAATCTGCTCGCATCCACAGAAGAAACAAAAGGAATGATTTGGGCAGCGATATCCTTTTTAATCACATTGCCATGTGATCACTTCAATTCAGAGCCCAAGGAAGAGGAGAGAAACTAATTCAGTTTGATAAGTCAGTCCTGAGAGAGAGGGGAAATAACATTCAGATCCTAGAAACATAGATATAAATGCATTAAAGGCCAGGTCTACATCACAATATATGCATTACATTTTCAGACAGAAAATGCCTACATACAAGTTACTAAAGCAAAGGAGAGACAGGGAACAGTGATAATCATGGTAAGTAGGTCAAGTCGATGAGGGGCTTGCTAGAGCTTACCGCATTGGGGGAGGGGGGGCTTGAACTTGAGGGATGCTGCCACATTTCTCGGGCTGTTGCCACCGGGGCTTTCACTGTGGGTAGGGTTACCAGATATCTGGATTTCTCTAGACATGTCCTACTTTTGAGGTCCGGACGGCTTTTCAAAACCCAGTGCTTTGTATGGGTTTTGAAAAGCTTCCCGACATAATCGTGTCAGGAAGGGGCATCTGCGCAGACAATGTGGTGATGTCATACGTAGGTGCGTGTGATGTTATTGCATCATGTCCACGCATGCGCGGATGCCATCGTGGGCAGGGCTGAGGGTGGAACAGGGCAGGGAAGAGGTGGAACTGGGCGGTCCTGGGGGCAGGGCCATGGGTCCGGATTTTCCCGAAGGAAAATCTGGTAACCCTAACTGTGGGGGGAATGAATAGGAGGAGGGGTTAGGTGTGTGAATGTCAAGGGAGGAGGGGCACCAGTGCTTGAAATGAGGCCCCTTACAGAGGGAATAGCAATTTTAGAAAGCTCTGCCTAGAGCAGGGGTGTCAAAGTCCCTCTTCAAGGGCCGCAATCCAGTCGGGTTTTCAGGATTTCCCCAATGAATATGCATGAGATCTATTAGCATACAATGAAAGCAGTGCATGCAAATAGATCTCATGCATATTCATTGGGGAAATCCTGAAAACCTGACTAGATTGTGGCCCTCAAGGAGGGACTTTGACACCCCTGGGCTAGAGTCTTCTGTAAGTTTGCTCCTGATGCTTCAGTTTGGCCTAGAAAATGAAGACCTCAATTGGACATGAGAACAAATAGCTTCTTTTTACCTTCCTACAACAGAATATAGCCTGGTGAAAAATTATTCAAAATATGAAGGAATTAGAGTGCAACAATTTATAGACAAATAAATATTTGCTACAGTTGATGAGTACCGTGATACCTGATATTGAAAGGCTTTGTGCTCCTAATTTGGCCTCCCTGAAAAATTTCCTAGGGCTAAAGTTATACTCAAAAATTTAATTAGACTTCTAAATTTAAGATCATAAAAAGAGTGGATAGATAGGTGGTATTTCTATAACAGTGCCTTTTCTATAAGGGAAGGTAAACATCTGCTTTCTATTACAGAATATTAGCATAACAGGTTTGATATACAGTATGCATATGAGAATCTCACCCAGACTCATCAGTGTGTTCGCCCACCTGTCACATATGTGCTATGTAATCTTACAAAGCTAATTGTTGAGAGTTGTAGTCTTATCTTAAAGGTAAATCAAAAATAAGCAAACTCCCCCCACCCAAAAAAAAAAAAAAGTGTAACAGAAATTGCACCATTCACTTAACTCCAGAAGGAAAAGCCTCAGAACCCACTATGGCATCCTTTGTGCTCAGATACACTTTAGCATCAAAACAAAAGCCTTCTGGTTTTTATTTTTTAATTGACTTTAAAAAAAACATTCACAAAATTTCACAGTGAAGAATGAATCAGAGAAAAAATTATGGAGGTTTGATCTAGTCCCTGAGACAGTGGTGTTTTCACTTCAAAATGTTGGTCATTATAGAACATAGATACAGAGAAAAATGAATGCAGATAAAGACCATATGACCAATCTAGTCTGCCTGTCCATGCCATCCACTATCTCTTCCTCTCCCTTAGAGATCCAATGCACTTGTCCCTAGCTTTCTTAAATTCAAATACAGTTTTTGTCTCCCCTAAATGTGCTTCACACCTGGTTTAACTCCCAACATCTATCTTTAGGACAGTGTTTCTCATCTTGGTCCTGGAGTACCCCCTTGCCAGTCAGGTTTTCAGGATATCCACAATGAATAAAATAAATTTGCATATAATGGAGGCAAATCAAATATATGCATATTCGTTGTGGATATCCTGAAAGCCTGAATGGCAAGGGGACTCTAGGACCGAGTTGAGATACACTGTTTTAGGACATAGCTCTTACATCCTTTCTGAAATAAGGAATAAAAATGTATGAAATTGCCACATCTTTGTTACACATCTGGCACAACCAGGCTGTGATCCCTTCCTATTTGCACGCAAGTGTATATCCCAGTTTTGTAAACTCGGGACTTTGACATTTATGCAAGATAAAAGCCTCAAATACAAATAGGACTTGTAAAATGAAGGCCTTAGAGCAGGGGTGTCAAAGTCCCTCCTCAAGGACTGCAATCCAGTCGGGTTTTCAGGATTTCCTCAATGAATATGCATGAGATCTATTAGCATACAATGAAAGTAGTGCATGCAAATAGATCTCATTGGGGAAATCATGAAAACCCGAATGGATTGCGGCCCTCGAGGAGGGACTTTGACACCCCTGCCTTAAAGTGAGACAGAGCAGGAAGAAAAAGAGATGAGCAAGATAGGGTCAAAGGGTGAAAAACTTAGGCAAAGTCCAATGTGGAGAGGAAAGGTAAGAGTGCTGGGTAGCGATGAAGCCTAAGAAGGGGGGGGGAATGCTGAGGATAGTATTGTGGGGCTGGGGGGAGTACAGGGGACATGAGAAGCCTCCAGGGAATTTCACAAATTGTCAGTTAACTCTAACACATTTTACCTATAGAGAGATATAGATATAGATACGTGGATAATACGTAGATATAGATGTACAGAGATACTATAGATAGGTACAGATATATCTACACACATGCACAAGCATACACAAATACAGTAGGTTATATGTTTATATTAACAGTCTGTAGTTTCTTTGCAGGCCAAGATTTGGTCCATTCTTGTCAAATCTTTCTTAAGTATGTTTACATAGAGTTTGCCTTTCTGGTATTTTTTGCTTGCACAGACCTGATCTCCACCTATTTTGTGTCAACAGTTGCTGGGACTGGTTGCACAGTAATTAACTATTGAAAGCTGAGGCACCAACAAGCTATGAGCCATGCCCTCAAAGTCCCTTTCTCTCGCTTTCGCTCAGTCTCTCTCATTACATCATAAACATGCTTCAGGCTGTGCCTGCATAAAACAAACTGCATTTTTAGCAGTTAAAAAGTCAGCTTGAAATATTAAAAACCAGGCAAATGTTGCATCGTTGTTGGATAGCACAGTTTTCTCTTTTGGAAAAAAAAAAAATAAACATTGAAGCCAGAGGCCTACGGGAAGGAAGTGCTTTCTGGGGGCACATCATGTTTAGAGTGCGGTCTTAAATGACCCTCTGTAACTGATGTATGACTTTTTTTTTTAAAGCAGCATTAGCAGCTTAAGTATTTCTTTATGTAAAAAGAAAAAATATACATCACAAAAATTACTGCTTTGTTTAACATTGAAATATATTGATGCTATTTAAGGAGTTTCACTATATAATTTTTAAGCATCTAAGAAAACACAGCAGCTATATTTGTCATCTTGATTTCCCTATCTGTAATAATTTCCTTAAATGTGGCTTTTAAATGAGGAAATGAGTTAGGGAAAATAAGTTGGAAAACAGTCTAATCTCTTCCAATTTTTTTTTGTTGTTGGTTTCTGTCAGGGGAAATATATTGCATGGTGCATGATATTTCAGATTTAACAGGCAACAGGATATTGCATAATATTTTCTTACTAATAGAATCGAGTTCTGTTTTCCCATTAGCCAAAAACAGAAAAAAAGGAAAACAGCTTACAACTATTGTTCTGGTCTCAGATTTGCTTGATATGAAGGAGCTATCTCACATACTGGGAAGGCGGAACAGCTGATTTGAAATTTTTCTGGTGCATCAAATCTTTCTGCCCAGGCTGTGCATGTGGAGCAGAGGATGTTTGAACTCAACCCTGGGATATAGACCTGGTCAAAGCTAAATGCAGTTATGGTTCTAAAGCAAGAAGGATATCCAATGCCGATATTCAGTGCTATTTAGCCAGCTGGGAACTGCTTTCAGTTAGGGTTACTAGACTTCCGGGAAAATGGGCTCCCGGACGAACTTTCCAAAACCCGACATTTGTCCAGGTTTTGGAAGGCTCCTACCAGTTCCGGCCACATCTAGAGGGCCTCTGAGCATGTGCAAATCACGTCACACACATCCACACATGCCCTCCAGACGCGGCCAGAGCTGATTGTAGAAGAGAGGAGGCTTGTCGAAGATGGGAATGGGGGCACAGTGGAACAGGACTGGAGGCAGAATGGAAAGGAACCAGAGGTGGAACGGGGCAGGGCTGGAGGCAGAACAGATTTGGGCGGGGTTATGTGTCTAGGGTTTTCTTTTCTCAAAATATGGTAACCCTACTCCCAGCCAGCTAAATAGCACATAACCAGCTATCCTGTGAAGGATAGACTATCTCCTGCTGAATATCTGGCTTAGCAGATTGGTAACTGACCAGATATAGCCGCCTATAAGGGTGGTCTATCTTTGGTCATTGAGACTTAGCTGCCTAGCCGCTGAATATTAGCCTCCATGTTAAAGACTGTACTGAGAGACTTTAAGAAATGCTATCAATTTAATCAGACCATCTCAAGCTTTGACCCACAAAAATAGTGTGTCCAGTGTCTGGGTCTTGAACATTGGAACATTAACTGTGCTTTCTGTCTCTGTATGCAAAAGAGGTCACTCAAAGCCTGGAAACTTCAGTTTGAAAAACTTTTTGGTGCCATGTTGGCATCAACATCCAACAAGGTGGAGGACTTGGAACCATACACTAAGCCTCCTATAACGCCGGCATCGGAACTGAGTACATCAATACTGTATTGGAATTGGATCAAAACTGAGTACATCAATACCATATCGGAATGGGATCATCATACTAGACTTAGTGCTTACAAATGGGGAAAGTGTTTCTGATGAATTTGACAACTTTATCTAAACCACAAACCTCTCAATCTTCTTCATTGTCTAGAAGATATGCTGCGTAGCGATCTTTTATTTATAGAAAATTGGAATTTATGGAAAATAAACAGAGGAGGAATAATCTGAGGTTTTTGAATTTTCCCAAGTCTCCAGTGATTTCTGGTCTGGAAATGGTCCAGAAATACTTAAAAGAAGTTCTCTTAGTACCAGAAGAAAGCGAACTGCCTATAGTCAGAGTGCAATATATTACCTTGGAAAAAAAATGGGAAAGCTCTACCCCTACGGACCCAGTAGGACCAGAAGCAAGTGGATTGAATTTAACAAATTTTCTGGAAAGTTCTCTTGAAGTAATAACTGAGAAGACTACTCTTATTGTTTCATTTGCTTTAGAGTTTGACAGGGATCTGATTTTTCGAATATATTTCCGACATATGAATGAAACTTTTTTGGGCTCAATAATTATTTGTATATTTCCTGATATATCTCATGAGACGCAGAAGAGAAGAAAAGACTTTTTGGTTTATAGACCTAGAGTATTTGCTCTGGGTAATTCCTTTGTATTAAAACAGTTGTTACAATTTATTGTGGCCAAAGAAGGTGTGTGTGTGTGTGGGGGGGGGTGTAACCATAGGACCAATGGTGATTCCTACAGTTTAGTGAACCGGCAGCCGGAAGCGGTCTCTCTTACTTCTATTATATCCTGATAAATGATTTTTGCAATTTCCTTTTATTTTTTATTTGCTTAGGTCTTGGATTATTGTAGACGAAATAATGAATATTATGTTTTTCTTTAAAAATTTATTTGGATGGGGTTACCATCCATGGCTTCTTATATTTTAATTCTAATCCATATTCAAGTTGAAGTGCTTGTTTAAAATGTAAAATTTTAATAAAAATAAAATTGTAGAAGATATGCTGCCTCATCTAGACATTCCTATTATTATAATAAAGGTGTTAAAATCAACATTATTCATCATCTTCTAGGCCTGCTCCTCAACAACTTCGTGCAAGACAGCAAAGGACACAAAAATCACAACCTCAATCTCAAGTCAAACAGAAGTTGTCCTTTAGACTCTTTTTTAGAGAGCTTTGCCAATATTCAGCTGACTCTTCCTTACAATCTTTGCATCGGAAAACCTCCAAACCACCAACCAAAGACTCTTTTCAACTCCTCCAGAAAACCCTCCTTCACCAAGACCTCTCGGTCTTTCTCCAGTTAAATGCAATAGAACCTATACCTCTGCAAGAGAGAGGCTTGGGGTTCTACTCCAAGTATTTCTTAATACCGGAAAAAAAAAAATGGAGGCCTTTGACCAATTCTAGAACTTCTGGGCCTCAACAAATATTTGCTGAAGGAGAAGTTCTGTATGGTCTTTCTGGGAACTCTACTACCTCTCCTAGAAAAAGGCAATTGATTCTGCTGTCTAGCTATGTTTCCTCTAAGTTGAGCACATGAGCAATCGCTCATACATTCTAGGAGTGCCGCTCTTAGATTTTACATGGTCGCTCACAAAAATACTTGCAAATCTGGAAAATTGCTGTTTTTCAGAACTTGTTGCTCACAAAAAAATTTTTTTTTGAACTTGTCGCTCACATGAGAAAAACTTTGCACGCACCCAGCACTGCTCTCTAGGTCTCACTCACATATCCATTCTACCTGTTCACAGAAAGTATCTTTGCTTTTGAGTTGGATCTCAGCACTTTCAATAAAAAGTCTTGCTGGCCGAGCTGATCGCAGTTTTGGCGAGTCCTGCCGGCTCAGCTGATCAGGGTTTCCCCTGCCATGATCAGCTGATGGCAAACTGCGATCTGTTTTCAGGATTCCCTGGCAAAGATAGGTGGCTGAAATATAGGCCAGGGTTTTCCAGGTCTACATTTCAGCCATTTATCTTTGCATGAATTGCAACTACATAGGCGCTTTAGGCAACCTAATGCCACTTCAGGTGTTTGCCTTGCCTACTTTGGTGTTCAGTGGCCTAAAGCACCTATGTAGGTGCGATTCTAGCACCTCAACCTTGACATTTTGTACTGTTTCTAATAACGTTTTTCAATTTAGGCACCGGTAGGGTGCTTACTGGTGCCTAAGTTTAAGCACCAATTTTAAAATTTCCCCCTTTAATGCTGGACTAACATACACATAATAAACACAGAATATTTAAAGGACTCTAGCATAGGAAACAATGTGTGCACCGTAGATAGCAGCAAATTGTATTTATGAGTACTGAAACAGACGGATGTTAATGACATCATTTGGTATTCTCTCCCAATGTTCAGAGAACAGCGCAGAAACAATACTGCCCTTAACATTGCAAACTTACCATCAGATCGGGGATGAAGTTGAAGGTTTTGAAGCAAGGATTTCTTCAAAATTTTTCACGTTAAATTACCAATTTTGTCTGTCTTTAGAAGCAGAAGGAAACCCGTGCAACCTACAAACGCTGATAGTGAGAAACAAATGTACGCGAGTCAGAGCAAAACCGAAAGTGCAGGCCGACACTGTGCCTGTTTTTTCTGTTCTTAAATATGAGCTTCATCAGCGAAAACAATTTTTGAAAAGCTTTAAAGGCACAAAATAATGGCACTGATGTGTACTTGCACTTCCGGTCTTGCCTGTTCATGCACACGAGAGCTGTGATTACCGTGAAACTCTTGTGTACATTCACCAGGCACATTTCTCCTCCTTGTTTTTGGTTTCATTGTATGCATTTCATTTGGATACTATTTCCTTTCCAGTGATTCTGAACTTTAAGAATCTGATGAAATATTCACATAAACACAACTTTGCATGCAATGAATCTAATATACTTTACTTTTTTTTGTAGAAACAATTTTTTATTGAACAAGCCAGAAAAACAACAAATACAGTAACTGGAGATACAATAGTTCAAGAGAGTATACAACACGATACCCCCAATCCCAAGATCCCCTCCCCCACCCAGCATCCAACCCCGCACCCCTGACCCCTATATAATGTACTTTACTTATCGAGATTTGATTGTTTCATACATATATGACATAAATCAAAGGCTCCTTTTACATAGGTGCTCTAGCGTTTTTAGTGCACACGTCGGATTAGCGCGCTACCCGAAAAACTACCGCCTGCTCAAAAGGAGGAGGTAGCGGCTAGTGCGCGCGGCAATTGAGCACGTACTATTCTGCGCATTAAGGCCCTAACGCACCTTTGTAAAAGGAGCCCAAAGTATTATTAAACTTTAAAGTAAACAATCTAAAAGAAACACTCCTTTTTAATGCAAAAAGTAATGGCCAATCATTATAATTGTGAAATACAATATAGTTCTCTTGTGCAAATTAAGACAGATTTACTGCTACTACATTTTCTACTAACATTACTGCTACATGTACTCTCTCATTATCTGCGAGAAAAATCAACAGTATTGGGCTGTATAGTAAATATAAATATTCATTTTTATCTGACCCTCATGGACACCTTGAAACCAGGGGTCCACGGACCCCAGGTTATGATCCCCTGCTTTAGGCATTGGAGGGCTAGGTGTCTGGGGGTGTGGAGTGGTGCTCTTGGTTTTAGCATCAAAGTTTTGAGAATCAGCCTCTGAGCATGGTATGAGAGGGGGTGTGCATTTGTGCACATCCTTTGAGCCCCCGTCTGTATTACATTACGTTACGGACTTCTATTCCGCCTATACCTTGCAGTTCAAGGCGGATTACAAAAGAGCTAACTGGACATTTCCAGTGAAGTTACAACAGTTTTGCATGTAAAATATATGCATGTATGCATGTAAAATAACTCAATAAAGTTGTGCATGACAAAGAGCAGGAGTGATTTTCACTTGGGTGATTTTCAAAATGGAAATAATATCGATGCTTTTATTCTGAAAATTCACCAGTACCTTCACAAGAAAAAAAATATGCAAACACTGTCTCAGTTATAAAATTATCCCCATACCTATAAGTGGATGAAGCAGCTCTGTGCTTTTAGAAAACTATATTGTTGGAATCTATTTTTAAACTGTGATTCATATGGATTTCATTTGCATTTTATAAGTTGTCAGTTAATTAGTGGTTTATCATCACCAGTTTTTGCCTAATGTTTCACTTATATATATAATTCACTATTTAAGGCTGTCTTCCGCAGTGCCCTATCCTCTCTACACATTCATTTGACAAATATTCCATTACCGGCAGAGAAGTAAAGCCGTGCTCAAAGGAAAACCTACTGATTTAGATGATTGATGCTCTTGTGGTGATTTGAGTAGATTCCAATATTATGATTCTGAAGTGGGCAGCTAGCAGAGCACGTATATGGTCCTTTTCAGCGTTCTGGATGATATATTGCAGTTCAGGGCTGTCTTCATTCAAAAGGAAGGGGAGGAAGCGATGTAAAGCCAGAAAAGTTGCCAAGCATGACTTCATAAAGTTTGACTCTAGATTGAATCAGCTCTCTTTGAGCGTACTTAAAACATTTCAGAAATACTGTAGGTATTTAGCTCATGACTAGCATTTAATGGGTCATTAGGCTATATAACCGTCTTTAAGTTAAAGTAATAAACTCCTGAGGTTGAGCCTATGTCAGTCAGAATTTTTCTTTAACTGCCAGCTGCCACAGACAAAACAAGTTCAGATATTAGAGGTCTGCATGGGAACGGGAATTGCGGGGATCCCGCGGGTTCCCCCCCTGGCCCACGGGACTCCCACGGGGACGCCCCCTGGCCCACGGGACTCCCACGGGGATGAAAACAGCCTACCTAAATTCTGGCGATGCAGGCATGCAGCTTATAAGTCCAGCATCGCGGCGGGAAATAGCCATGCTGAGCAATGAGCACAGATATTCAGCAGCAATATCCAGATAGAGTAGTGATTTTGGTGGTGATATTCAGCCCCTAGCCAGATAGTTTACCCAGGTAACAGAACAGCTTTTTTGCTATCCTAAGATATTTCTCTAGATAACAGCAGTAAAAATTATCACTGTCCTGATAGGTCTAATTTCTATGAATGGTGCCCAAATTTGGGCAATGAACAAACTGAGTTCTGGTTGAGGGGCACGTGTTGGATTTCAGCAAAGCCTAGCCTTTGTTATGGGTCCTCATAAGAGACTCATAAATAAACCGATTGGCTTGAAGATGATACTCAAGGTGGTAAACAGGATCAGAAACTGGTTGCCGGAATTTGCTCGAAAAAAAAAAAAGGTGAATAGCGGAGTTCCTCAAAAATCTGTACACTGTGATTGCTGTTTATTTTAATTAATACTATAATTGATTATGATGTCATATACACTACTTATAAACCTAGGCCTCCTTATTTGCTCTCTAGAATTTATTCTTTCCTAGATTTGTAATCTGCTACTGTACACCTCTTAGGTCTATTTGGTTTAGCCATATCCACTTTAATAAAACCCTTATCGCACATGCACAGTGCCTGCCTGAGCTGATTTCCTGCCCCGATCTCCGATGCTGGCTGACTTTCTGCCTTCTGACTATGCTGCCACTGCCGAGACGCCTCTTCTTTTCACCCTCGGACCAGCAGCGGCAGCAACCACGGTTTCATCAAGCAGCCGCGGGGCATTTGCTAGGCTGGCCCACTTTGATAATGCGAGGTGGGCCGGCCTAGCAAAAGCCCCGAGGCTGCTCGGGCTAGTGGATGCTGGACAGGGGGTACTACTGGACAGGGAGGAGGTAAAAGTAAGGGAGAAGGGGTGCTGCTGGTCAGGGGGAGCAGGGAAGGAGTGCTGCTGGACAGGGGGGAGAGACAGAAAGAAAGACAGACAGACAGGGGGGCCAGGGAGAGAGGCAGACAGACAGACAGAAAGAAAGAAAGGGGACCAGGGAGAGAGAAAGAAAGGGGGCCAGGGAGAGAGAAAGAAAGACAGGCATACAGAAAGAAAGAAATAAATGCCTAAGTCTACACATCTATTCTAGCACCCGTTAATGTAACGGGCTAAAAAACTAGTATTATATAATGGTGAAACGAAAAAAAGGGCCAAAACATGACAGGGAATGTCTCCTTTGTGACTATGTACAGCACTGCGTACATCTGGTAGCACTCTAGAAATAATAGTAGTAGTAGTAGTAGAGAGGAGGACCTGAGTCCCCTGTTGCGAATTGCAGTGCATACCACTGGGTGGCCAAAACAAGACATATCCCCAGACCAAAGCTGAAAGTAATATATTTTTCAGTTCATGGCTAACAAATGCCTTTCTAAGGCTGCAGATGCAATTGCATGAGAAAACCTTTCGAAACAGAACTCGTCAGTTTTGGTCAGCTGTTATCCAAAGGCAGGAATCACCACAGCTTAAAATCTCTCACAAGCTTGCTACTGAAAGTCTGATTCATAACAACATCTTTCACTTGGTAGCGGTATTAAATCTGCTACCCCTAAGAGCTCACAGTACAGTACAGTCAAACCTTGGATAGCGAGTTACGTGGTTTGCAAGAGTGTTTTGCAAGATGATAAACAAGCGTTGCAAAATGATAAACGAGCGTGGTCTTGTAGTACAAGCACATATACGTGCGTCACATCAGATACGCACAATATGTGCGCGTCGCATCGCTGACCACATCTGAACCTAATACATGCACCCGCAGTTCAACAAACGCGCGCACACAACATACGCCCATCTCACGCTGAGCGCGGCTGGATGTAATAAAAGCATCACGCCCAATTCACCCGCAGTGTAGTGACTGTTCGAAAAAAAGTGAGATCTTGCAATACAAGTACGTACAGTACTGTATTTTCTATTAAAGTTTTTGGGATGTGGAACAAATCGTCCAAGTTTCCATTATTTCCTATGGGGAAATTCACTTTGATGTACATGCGCTTTGTGTTACGAGCATGCTTCTGGAACGAATTATGCTCGCAAACCAAGGTATGACTGTATATTACTTTATAGTTGTTAAGTCTACTTTTCATTTGTTTGCATATGCCACATTTCACTGATGCAGCAGACGGTTGTTCCTCACTAAGGGAAAAAGAGAAGAGGAGTCAGTTGAAAGTAAACGGCATTCCTATTTTGAGCGTGCCTATATACCATTGGTCTCAAACTCGCGGCCCCCCAGGTACTATTTTGTGGCCCGTGGTCTATACTAGTGCTGTCTATACTAGTGCTGCCTGCTCTTTGTAGCGTCCTCCAGCTTCCCCCCTGGCCTCTCGCTCTTATCTTCAGATAATTACCGCAGCCTGCAGAGAGGATCACTGATGCTATAGCGATCTTTGCAGGCTGCCATCGTCCCCGGCAGAACATTCCCTCTGCGGCGATCCTGCTCCTGACATCAGAGGAGGGGCGGGACCACGGCAGAGGGAATGTGCTGCGGAGGCCGATGGCAGCCTGCAAGGGACACTACAGCAGCGGTGATCCTCTCTGCAGGCTGCGGTAAATAGTTGAAACTAGGACCGGGAGGCCAGGGGAAAAGCTGGAGGACGCTGCAATAAAGGGGGGAACATGCAGGCTTTCGGGGGGGGGGGGAAGGAAGATTTATAAACAATAGTTTTACCTCATGCAAAATTGTGATTTCTTTAATAAGACATTAACTACTTTTTCTGCGGCCATCCAAGTACCTACAAATCCAAAATGTGGCCCTGCAAAGGGTTTGAGTTTGAGACCACTGCTATATACATATTAACAAAGCAAAAATAAGGAGATCCTCAAAAGAAAGGAGCATGTATAAATGAAACAGACAGATCGAAGTTGTAGCCTTAACAGTTTACATAGGGTTTATGAGCCATGTGCTAAAAAAAATATACCATTGCAACTTTAACAGAACCTGGAATGCTATGTGAAGTACTGAATTCCTTTTCAAACAGAGCCGGTCATCAATTAGTAGCTTGAATTATGGTATGTTTTACAAGATTTTCAAAGAAAACCAAACATATGCCAAGACTTTTTACCTTATAAACAATGAAGTGCTGGTGCTTTCATTGTTAGTGTGATAGATTTTTTAAACTGGGTCAAGATCCACCAGGGACAATGGAAGATATGCAAATTAGTTGTAACTTTCAAGACGAGATTTAAGCAAAAAAGTGCTACAAATAAAGTTGCAGGTTTTGTTTTTTTTTACTTAAAATATACTAGGAAATAATAAAGGATTTAATATAGAGGTGAATAAAAATATTTTGATTCTCCTTGGAAGAAGGGTGGTATATAAAGTTGAAAATAAAATTTAAACCTACTGTAACCCGGCAGCCCCTGTTGAGCAAAGTTTAATAAATCACAATAGGAAAGTACATTAAAGTGATAAAGAAGGGCATTTTCAATATGTCATCCTAGTAGATGTTTTGTGGAAGCCGTACAAAAATCCAGTAGCAAATGTGATTATTTTTAAAACAGAAAAAAAGTATTTTTGCTTCAAAAATGGTTATTTTTTTCAGATGTGTTTCAGTACATATAGCTTTTTGAAACATTTTTTGGGAAAAAAAAAATGTCCAAAAGAAAAATGCACAAAACAAGCCATTGGGATGTAAGAGGGGCCATCAGTTTTAGTAGACTGGCCACACAGAAATCCCAGCAGGGCAGTGAGGCACCTTAGGGGGCACACTACTGTAGTGAACTTCAAAAAGGCCTGGGTGCACTAGTGCTGCCCGATTCAGGGGGAAAAAAAATTTTGATTTGATTCAATTCGCTTTTCCTGTCCAATCGGACATTTTTTGTTTGTTTTTTTCAAACGTCCTGGCTGGTTTATTTTGTAGCCTTTCCAACCACCTCCCCCCCTCCTTTTCCCTCTCCACCCCATGCCAGCGCTGTGGTGTAAACAAAATAAACAAAAAATACTTTTCCTCTCTCTGTTAGGTCCTAGCTCATGCTCACTGTCTAACACTAGCTCTGGCAAGATACATTTAAATCTGATATATTGTAATTTCAAAATAGAAAATAAAATTATTTTTTCTACCTTCCACTGCCATATCCAACATTTGTTTCTTTCCCACTATCTACCATCTCTATCTCTCTCTCTCTCCTTGCCTTGTATCCTAGGTCAAACCTCTCTATTCCCCTCCATGCAGCCACTTTCCCTTCCTCCCTCCATTATGATGTGCAACATCTCTTCTCTCCCTTCCTTTCCTCCACCTCAATAATAATTCCTCTCTCCTCTTCCCCCATGTACAGCATCTTTCCTCCCCTTCTATCCTCCTGAGCAGCAGCTTTCCATTCCTTCCACCCCTCCAAGTCCTCCTAAAGTAGCAGCAGCCGTTGACGGTCAGCAGCGACATCACTCTGAAAAGGCAACTTGCGGCTTGTCCTGCTAGGGCTTCCCTCTGCCGCATCATCAGGGACACCATCAGAGACGTGGCAGAGGGAAGGCCCCGGCGGAGCAGGCCATGAGCAGTCTGTTCAGAATGATGCCATTGCTGACCATCCACCACCTCTGCCGTGGCTGATTTAGGAGGCCCTGGAGGTATGTCAGGTCTCACTGGGGGGGGAGGAGGAGGGTTGGTCGCGGAATCAGTTTGTCCAATTTTCTCAGACAACAAATTGCTTTGAATTGATTCACCAAAGTGAATCGATTTGAATCGGCAAATCAGGCATCACTAGGGTACACATCTCACCATAACCTCCTTATAGTATATGGTGAGCCCTCCAAAACCCAACCAAAACCTACTGAACCCAATTGTACACCACACCAATAGTCCTTATGCTTGCAGGTGTCACTTAAATGTAGGTACAGTGAGATTTAGGGGGGTATTTGCAGGCTCACATAGTCCACCATAAGTTTGGTAGTTAGAGTAGGGTATGGGCCTGAGTCTCCATCTCTATGGTTGACTACACTGCCCCCTAGGCTACTCCAGGAACCTGCTTGCTTCTCTACAAGGACTGGCCATAACATCTGAAGCTATCATACAAGCAGGTGTATACTATTTCATTCACATCTTTGGGGGATGGGTGAGGGGTCAGTGACCACTTGAGGAATGTGGGGGGAGGGGTTATGTCTTCATCCCTCCAATGGTCATCTGGTAAGTTTGGGCATCTTTCTGACACTTATTTGTTGTCAAAACAAGTCTACCCAACATCCATATTGTAACATGGACATTTTCTAAAATGTTCGATTATTGCAGAAAAACATCCAAATCATAAGCTCACCCTGGTCCCGCCCAAACTACACCTGTAACATTCCCCTTTGAGATTTAGACACACTGCAGAAAACCGCCATAGAAATCCACCTATAAAATGGGATTTGAAAATAGTGAATTGGAAGGATTTGGCAAGATAAACATCCATGTGCCTCTTTATGCTACATTTTTTCTTTTCTTTTTTTTTTTTGGGGGGGGAATGATCCTCAAAGGGAAATTGGAATAAAAATAATGAATTTGATGAATAATCATCAACATCTCTGTGTTCTTTTGTCCAAAACTAGAACACTGATGAAGATCTTAATAGGAAACCGAAACATTGCTCATAATGTTAATTAGGAATTGTCTTTTTGTTTAGGATGAGAACTTGACTTCTTGTTGACTGTTTAATGTAATGTTATGTAGCTATTTTTGTGTAGGCTGTACAATGTCATAGCAGGAAGCCTGTTAGCATGCATTAACTTTTTCCTTGAATCTTTAGGAGAGCTTCTTAAAAGTAGGGACAAGGGCCTACATTTTTTAGTAGAAGTTATTATGCATCCTACTTTAATGCAAAGTAAAGCATTCTGTTACAAAGGCAGGGAGGATGGGACAAAAGGTTAAAGGGCATTTTGGAAACAAACAGCTGGACCAGTTTATTTAAACAGATACAAGGATGGCGAGCTGACCTCAGTTTGACTTCTGGTGGGAGGAGCAAGAATGTCATTTTATTACTCTGCCCAGAAGGAAAAATGCTCTTGCATCTGAATTCACCCTAAAGGCATCCATACACATGGCTGTTTGCAGCACATCTCCTTTCAGAAATACATATGAGAATGTTTAAGAAGGGATTATAATGAAGTGTTTATCTAAAATATATTAAAGTAGACACCTGTGGTTGCATGATGAAATGAACAGGTGAGCTTGCCATTTATTTTTAGAAGTTAGAATTATTAGTTCTAGGCAAATACTATCGCAAAACAGTGAGCCACATATTTGTATTTTGGTGATGTAAAGGAGTTGAAATGTTACTGTTTTAATAGTATTTGTGGCTATTTTAATAGCACGATAATAAGATTTTACTCATCTAAAGCATGTCTTGAGACAGAAGGGTGTGTGTGTTTTTTTTTTAATTTGGGTTAAAAATGTTTCCTGAAAATGAAAAAGTTTAATGGATGTAGTTTTGGTAAAGAATTGCAACTGCAGTCTTGTCTGTGAAAGTCACAGGGAATGTTTGTTCAGAGGCCTCATGGTGTGATTGCTGTTCAGAAGTCTGTGTGTCACAGAGGGGTGGGAACAATGCATTCAGAGAAGCTCAGTGGGGTTTGCATTGCAAAGAAGTTTTTCTTTTCCTGATAGCACATCACTTTTTTTTCCACTGTGAAACAGTTTGCTATATCCACAGCCCACTAGCATTTGTTAAATGCAGCCAAGCCCACAAATGTTCTTTTTTTTATTATTTTGATTTTAATTCTTTCACATAGTATACACACTACACATATGCTTATGACATGTGCAATATAACATGTGCAAAGATAATGCCAATCCTTTTTATGGCTACAGTATATAAGAGAATCATTTAAAAATAGGTATTAATGTACAGCATCATTTTGGCTTCTAAGCATGTGTTTAAAATGGATTTTTTAACATCTCATAAAACATACACCAGTACTCTATTGTCAAATTGATACAGTGGGTCTGAATATTCTGGTCTATAATTTTTCCATATTACATTATGTTCCAGATTACAGGTTCTATGAAGACATGATTGATTGCATGCAAATTGTAACTTGATCATTTTCACAGAATATGCATTACAGAGGAAAGTAAAAGTCTGATAAGAGTATTATACTGCTCATTTAACCTTTAAGACATAACTTGAGCAGTGTAAATTGTGGGCTGAATGATTAATGCCTCCTAACATTTTAGTGGGCATTGATAACCGACCAAGAGGGTAATAGTGCATTTGGAGTCTCTGTTAGAAGTAAAAATTACACTTCAAGAAACTATTTGCTAGAAATTCCTCAGAGTTTCTGGATAACATGGCAAAGCAAGAGTATAAACTCAATTACTGTACAACTGTGACCTTTCCTTGACCTCAGGCTTTCCATAAGGAGGGGAAAAAAATAACAAGAAATCTCTAAAAGGAATGCATAGCTCTGAACTCCCTAGCAGTATGAGCTGGTGGCGATAAAACTCTAGACATTCCCTCATTTGATGGTGTGCTGCCATCACAGTTCATTATCTTAATAGTAAGCATTAAAGAGAATTAAACTTGCAAGAAGTTTAGGAAGGTTTTGATAAAAAAAAAAAAGTAAAGATACTAGAGTACCCAAGGCTGGAATATCACTAATTAAGTGGGGATAACAGATGCCCTTGTGAGCATCCTTTTTATGGACATTGGTTTTCCCCTACTGAATTGAAATGAGTGGTGCTGGTATTGTTCCAGAAAACTCTGCTAATTCCCACATGAAAAGATGAAATGGAAATGTCCAACTGTGGTAAGAGCGGGCAAACATAAATCAGCTCTGAAATCCAAAGCTTGCACTCTCAAAGGTCACCAGGGGCTTTGCAAGTTTTTCAGCATTTTAAGACTTGTGCATAAGACCAAATAAGTGAACGAAAAAAAAAAAACACAAAACTATCCATTAGTCCAGAACCTCAACACAAACACAAGAATTCTTTCATTAAACAAGTTATTTATGTTGCCTTTTTTAATTTTAATTTCAGGTTTATTAATGCTAGAAGAAGAATAGTGCAGCCCATGATAGACCAGTCCAATCGAGCAGGCAAGTCCCCAGTAGTAACTGTATTCAAGTCACGCAGGCGAAAACCATCCTCAAGCCATTCACCGGGAGGTCCTTTACCTGGTAAATAAACTAGCAATGAATGCTGGGAGTGACTGACAACTAAAATTAAATTCCAACCTTGTTACATAACAGCACTAATCAATTTAACTCCATAAAAGATACTTGGAATAAAATTAAGTATTGTTAATAAAGCAAATGGGCTTATTAAATTCTATAAAACTTTGATTTAGACTTTTTGCACATATTCAATATTAAATGTTGTTTTTTATTTTGAGTTCTCCTTCCCAGCTGTCCTCTCTGCTACTTTGACCACTCCCTGGTGCATGGCTTGGTGTGGAATTGCTGTAAACTTTATTACCTGTCAAAAGGGCAAAGGGGTCAGGATCGCTTGTGGGACTCAGTAAAAGTTCAAAGACATTCAATGAAGTAGAGCTTTATGGGCTTTCATAACCCAAGACAACTTACTTGAGATGCAAGCTTTTAAAGTACGGTAAAACCTAAGATTCAGGTAGCGGTATATTTATATACATCTTCTGTCTTTCTAGCAATTTCTTGGAAATCTATCTTTTGGGGTGATGATTTTTGTTCTTAATTATTTTATTCTTACATCTGTAATCCATATTTTCTTTGGGATCTTGGATAACAAATCTACATAACTACTTGGAATGAAGGAATGATCTTACTAAGGATTTTGGTTTTTTTTTACAATATTGCAATAAATCTATATTGTAATTTAAAACATTTATTAAGCAATTGCATGCTTCCAGAGGTGGTGTTGGGCTATTTATTTTCTTTTTTCTGTGCCTACTATTGTATCATTCATTGGCTATAAATTAAAATATACTGAAAGCTGAATTAGTTTAGGAATCTATAATTCAGGATTTATTGTTTTGCAACTTTGATGTAATATGTTTAGCTTTTAGTATGAACAGTTCCATGATGAAACTTTCTCAACTTATTATGAGCAATGACTATTGATGAGAACTGTTCATAAATAAATGTTCTGCACTTTTGTAGTAAGTCAAGGGACACCTTACAACCCGGACGGACAGCCAATGGGAGGTTTTGTCATGGATGGTCAGCAACATATGGGGATCAGAGCACCAGGTAAGAATTTATCACAGAGAGTCTTACACTCATAAGCAGCACAGGTAGACTGGTCAGAACAGGTAAATTATCTAATCCACTGTTCTTCAGCTATCTGCCTTGTCCTTGCTTGCCTTCTATGTGCTCAGGAGCCTGGAGAAGGAAAATCTGAAATGTTTCTCTCTGAAGGTCTCGTTGCTTCTTCATTCTCTGGAGTCTCTCTTTTTGTTTATTTTGTTTTATAGGGGTCTTTGGGCACTATCTGTTTGCTCATTTTCTGGCATCTTTTTGGATTTTTTTATCTCCCTTCCAGGACCTATGAGTGGAATGGGCATGAATATGGGCATGGAGGGGCAATGGCACTACATGTAACCTTCATCTAGTTACCCAATCGCAAAGCGAGGGGGAAGTAAGTACAAATGGGGTATCTCTTTACACTTAAGTTCAAGGAATATCTTGTTGTCTTGTATTTTCGTTTTTTTTTATTTATGTTCTCCCTGCCCATAGCTTCATGCTTGTTCATTCCTTCTTCATAAACCCTTGGTTTTTTTTTCTCGTGTGCTTTATTCCTTTTCTTGCTCATTTGTTAGTTCCTCGGCATTCTAGGCTTGTGAAAGAACTCTATATGATGTACATTTATCCTATATGTTGCCATTATACAACACTGACCACATGACAAAACAAGAAACTGGCAGGAGGTGGGGAGTACGTTTCCATAACAACAGACTGATTTGCAAAATGTAAGCAGTCTGCAGCAGTGCAAGGAGAGGAAAGAGCATGTCCCCAAAGTGTCATAAATCTGTCTAACCACAGTTGATGCATGAGTTACATTTCTACACTAACCTGCAAGACACCAAAAGGCAAACAGAGACTTCTTTTAGGTAAAATAAACATGAGCTTTGCTTAGGATGGCTTGATATATTTTGCGATCCATTCGAGAAAACTTTGAATTTTTTTTTTTTTTAGTTTATTTCTTTTCATCAGCCTGTCATAATGGGATTATGTGAGGCAGTGAAAAAAAAGGAAGAATACAAAATTGAGGTGTGCACAGCAGGCTATGGAGCTTAGCCCAGGCTAATTGACTATATCCAAATTAAGTATGCCATCATTTGCAGTGTGACAAATGGATCTGACTTATTCAGTATACAAAAATAGAGATCATTAATGCAGGCTTCAGTTGGAAGCCTACAAAACTGTCCCAGATTCTAACCCCTGCCTTTCTGAAGAGAGAAAAAATGTATGAAAAAAAAAGCGTTCAAATTGTAACCGTCCTTATGCAAGCCTTGTGTTCCATTTTTAATTACCTTTCAATGTCCTTCTTTCTTGTTCCTAAAATTAAAAGCAGTAGTTTCACAGCCTTCCTTGTATGTTTTAATTATATTATCACAGCATATGAAGGGCCAAGTGCATTTTACATCTGCGTTCTGTGGGTGTGAATTGAAAATAAGTTTAACAATTAGCTGTGAAAATGTAGCATGGAACTTGGAAATGCAACAGTCTTAATACCTCATGGTGGGAATTTCTTGCATAGATAATTTAAATTTACTCCTTTTTTTTTAAGTTTCTGGGTCAATTAAATCTGAATGATTTATTTTATGCTTTCATGACCAATTAAATTAATAGGTTATTACAAAAATATTATCTTTTTTTTTTATTAAAGAGCTGTGGGTACAGTATATTTTATAAGCAATTTTCATTAGTTCAAAAGTGTTCCTTTAGGCTAGATTAAGCAAGCATTCATTGCTAGAGCTCTGAGACCTGATTGCAAGGTGCTCATAGCATTCACAGTGTACTATTACTCAGAACTAAAGCCAATTGAACCTACTTAGCAATAGCATTATTCTTTCACCCTTGATGATTATGGAGCTTATAGCTCTCAGAAACAATACACCTGTCAGTTTCCATCAACTACAGCAATCCATGCAGAAGACAGAGGCCCATAGGAAAGCAGGAGGCTTATTGTTTTAGGTCCGGTTTTTCTTATTGTTTGCAAAATCAGTGAAAGGTTCACTGAATTCTGTGCCTGATTTTTTTTTTTTTCAGACATATATGATCATGGGGCAGGAACCAATTGATAACGGTTATTGATTTCTAATGTTTGCAAAGAGGTCTGGTTTGTTTTCAGCCACTCATCTTTCATGGTGTTCTCCATTTTTGCTTTTTATAGGGTTTTTGCAGAGGAATGCAGCTTTGCATTGTGCAGACTTTGAATGTCAATAAGGACTCATCCCCTTGTATTCAAATATGGGGCCTGTTGCAGGTTTCCAGGTCTTGCTGCATCTTTTCTGAGACCTGAAAACCGGCAACAAGCATGATGCTAGCTGTGGAGACCCAGAGAGAACAAATATTGGGCCCTTTTACTAAAGGGTGTTAGAATCTGGGTTTAGTACATCTTAACGCAAATCTTTCAAGTTTATTTAAGTTTCGATATACAACTCATAATACTGAGCGATGTACAATAAAATTAAAGGAGATAAAAAATTAAGAAAGAGGGATACACATAGCGATAATAATAATAAATATAGGATACGTTAGTATAATAAAGTATAGGGGTGGGGAGGAACTACAATATCTTGATAGGAAACAGTGAGAAGAAAATACATGAGGAAGGCGGGTAGGTTAGGTAATAAATAAATCCTTGTTTGAATAAACATAAAATGTTTAGATTTAATATACTTTAATATAAAATGCCATGAGCATAATTGAATAAAAAAGTTTTAAGACTGGACTTGAATTTAGTTAGAGAAGATATGTGATGAAGGAAGAGCATTCCAAAGAGTGGGAGCAGTTACTGAGAATATGGATTTTTGTGTAGTTTCATATGGTGTATGCACTAAGCCCAGAATCAACATGACAGTATATAGGTATGGCAGGTCCTATGTTAGTTTTTCCATTACTGCACAAGACTTGCAATAAAAATTAAAACATGAGCACTTACCATCTCCTGTTAAGGAGCTATTAAGGGCCCGATTCTGTATACGATGCCTAAAAATTAGGAGTCAACTAGTGCATTTATAAAAGTTAGATGCACTTCATAGAATCACAATTAGCGCTGCCTAAGCTGCCTTAGGTGTCCTAACCTTGGGCCAGATTCACTCACCTGCCTGATCGGGCCCGATCCGGGTAGGTCCGACAAATTCAGCAAACTCCAATATGCAAATCAGGGGAACGCCCCATCTGCCGGCATGGATTGTTCTATAGCGATCCCCACACATGTGCAGACCATCTTTTGATGGTCTGTGCATGCGCTGACTTTTTTTTTCTCTTTTTTTTCTCTTTTTTTTACAGCCCGTGGTTTTAACCCGCTTAAAGGCTGCGGGTTAAAACCACGGGCTTACACTGCGGGGAAGGGTGGGAGAGTCGGAGCAGGCAGGCGTTGAGGACAGCTCGGGGCAGGCAGGCGATCAGGGCAGCGTCAGGGCGCAGGCAGGCGATCAGGGCAGCTATAGTTGGGGAAGGCAGGCAGATCAGGGAAGCAGGAGATCAGGGCTGACAGGGCTGAGCAAGGTGGCAGAAGGCAGTCAGAAAGAACTTCAGCGACTGGTCCTCAGTAGTCGCTTTTTGGGTTGATCAGTGCAAACCAATTGGTACACAATCGGTTTGCTTAGTTAATCTAGCCCCTTAAGCGCACCTTCCCTTTGTCCAAAACAGGTGAAGCAAAACACACCCACGATCCACCCCCTAACCATGCCTACTTTGTAGTAGACACCCACCACCACGTTAGGTGCCTAACATCCAATTAAGTGTGATTTTCCTCAATTATGAGGTGCTAATATCCAGTTATCAGCGCCAATTAAGTCTTTAAACAATTAAGTTAAGAACATAAGAATTGTCATACTTGGACAGACACCGAAGTTCCATCAAACCAAAGTAGTATCCTGTTTCCAACAGTGGCCAACCCAGGTCTCAAGTATCTAGCTAGATCCCAAATAGCAAAACAAATTCTATTCTCTTTATCCAAGGAATAAGCAGTGGATTTTCCCAAATCATCTCAATAATTGCCTATGAGCTTCTCTTTTAGAAAATTATCCAAACTTTTTTTAAACCCCGCTAAGCTAACTGATTTCACCACATTCTCTGGCAACGAATTCCAGAGTTTAATTACATCTATGAAGAAATGTTTTCTCCGATTTGTTTTAAATCTACTACTTAGTAGCCTTCATTGCATGCCCTCTAGTCCTAGTATTTTTGGAAAGAGTGAACAAGCGATTCACATCTACTCTTTCCACTCCACTCATTATTTTATAGGCCTCTATCATATCACCCCTGAGTCGTCTTTGCTCCAAGCTTTGCTTTTGTGTCATAGGCAATTAAGAAAGAACACTTATTACCAAAGAACAACAAAAATATTGCAACATTAAGTTTCAAGTTACTTATTTTAACTTTACCTCATTCATTATATGGTAGAATCCCGGTTAACCAGCATTCAACTAACCAGCACTCTCAACCAACTGGCAAAAAAGATTCCCTCTCCCCACTCACCGAGGTCACCGTTGCTAATACCCAACACTCCAAAACTCCCATCCGAGGCCACTGTTGCTACTTCCCACCACTCCATACTCCCCTTGAGGCCACCATCACTGGTACCCAACACTCCAACCCCATCCCCTGAGTCCACCAGTACTTCTGTCCTCCACTGCAAACTCACCCCACCCCCTAGGCCACCGACACTGCTCTCCTCCCTTCATGCTGCTGTCCACTTCCTCGCCTCACTGACCGGCACTATGCTTGCTGCGTGCTGGTGCTGAAAGAGCATGCTATTGAAGTTCCAAGTTGGGCTGCTGTGGGGCCTTGAGCATATAAGCATGATCAAGGCCTTCTGGCTCCCATCCTCTCTGAGAATATGGGGGTGGGGGGAGGGAGTTTGGAGCCACTTTAGCCTCTCCTCATAGGGAAGTCAACCCATACCTTTTATCATTTTTGTTGCCCTTCTCTGTACTTTTTCTAATTCCGCTATATCTTTTTTGAGAGACGGTGACCAGAACTGCACAAAGTATTCGAGTTAGGCACCTATATTGACTGGGAACGCCAATGTGGGCACCTAATTGTAGACAGATTTTATAGAATTTGCCTGTAAGAGCCCAATTCTTTATAGATTGCCTAAAAAATTTGCGCTGACTAGTGTGGCACTAAACACGATTCTATAAAAGTTAGAATCACTCTTAGTGCCACCTAAGCAGTGTTAGATGTCAATGGACATCCTAACTTTTAGGCACACTGTATTTGTACTAGGATTTTCTTGGCCTAAATACATGCACCTAAGTCAAAAACAGGTGCCTAGCTCTAAAACATGCCCATTATCCACCCCAAACCACACCCATATTTAGGTAGGGGCTTTGGACAAGACGAGTGGAGGGGCATAATCAAAAGAAACATCTAAGTCCGTTTTGGGCCTGTCGCTAGTCGTCCATAGTCGGCAGTGTCTAAAGTCCATTCTTGAAAAATACATCCAAAATATTTTTTTGGCAAAAATCGTCTAACTGTATGTCCAGCCATTTTGATCGCCCAAACCGCTAAGTTATCTTTATACCCCATTCTCGTCCAAAAATTTGTCCAAGTCAAAAACGCCTAGAACAAGTACTTTTGGGTGTGGGAGGGGCCAGCAAAGTGATGGCAACAGAGTAGTGTGGCACCTTAAAGGGCACTGCTACGAACTTCACAAAAAGGGTGCCACATAAACATCTCACCATAACTCCCTTATAGGTCATGGTGAGCCCCCCAAAACATCCCCAATACCTACTAGACATACCTATCTACAACCCCAATAGTCCTTATGGCTGCAGGTGCCACCTATATGGCAATACAGTAGGGGTTGGGGATTGCA
This sequence comes from Geotrypetes seraphini, assembly GCF_902459505.1. Lineage (NCBI taxonomy): Eukaryota > Metazoa > Chordata > Amphibia > Gymnophiona > Dermophiidae > Geotrypetes > Geotrypetes seraphini. Next base: position 303,475,038 of record NC_047086.1, on the reverse strand, counting down.
CATGTTCCACTATGAATGCAATGATTAGAGTGGCTTATGGGCCTGGCTCCTTCTCTCTATGGTTCACTAGCCCACCCAGACTACTTAAGCCACCTCTTTGCTATGCCAGATGCTGATGTTCTGGAGGGAGGTATGTACGTTTTTATTCCGATTTTTATGGTGTTGTGGGTGGGTCAGTGATCACTGGAGCAGTGTGTGGGGGGTCTGTACTTTGTGTCTACAGTGCTTATCTGGTCACTTTGGATATCTTTTTGCCACTTAGACCTGGTTTTATATGGCCTAAGTCACAACGTCCAAGTTCCGTCCAGGCAGCCTCATTAAACTTTCGGTTATACTTGCAGTACGACTAAGTTTAGATCAGCCCACATCCCACCCAAATCCCGCCCTCGCCACTCCTCCTAAAACACCCCTTTTAGCTCTGGTCATACAACAGCACTGAAAGGGCCTAAGTCGTTTTGAGATATGTCTAAATTCCGTTTTGATTATCGGCACTTGGATGACTTGTCTTTTAGATCGTCCAAGTACTGATTTAGACAGGTTTTTATTTTTAAATTATGAGCCCCCTAACTTTTAGAGACTCACACCTGTGAAGTTAGGCACATGTCAGTTCTAATTAACATCGATTACAAGATATTAAGTGCCAATTATTGATGCCAGTTAAGCCTAATAATTAAGTTAACATGTGCATACTTTTGATCTGTTTTGATCTTTCCTAACATTGTTTGGGCATTTTTGTAACATTTTTTAATACGTTACTGAAGAATTTGTAGGTCTTGTTTTCATATGTGTTGTTATTATTTTGAAGAATGATTTGTATTGTTTTTGTTTTTGATCTATGTATGTTTATTTGAAACCGCTGTGACTCCAGGTGGTATATTAAGTTTTTAAATAAATAAATAACATATGAGCATAAAAATTGCTATACTGGGGGCTACATGCACAAAACACAGTCATTAAGACAGTGTGGGTCACTTTTGGCCGACTCTGAATAACGATTGATGTTCCAAGAAGTCTGCATGCAAATTATTTGCACGGAGGTCTGAGAGCGACTTGACACATGCGTAGAGCTGGCTTGGGAAGCCCTAACAGCTGAGTGGCAGGGGAAGCCCCAAAGCAGCCTCCTGTCACTCAGCTGTTTGGGTTTGTTTGGTTTTTTTTTAATGGCACAGATGTGCTTGTGTTACACATGCACAATATCTGCCCCATTAAAAAAAAAAAAAATGCTGTGCTGCCCTCCTCCCCCCCCCCCCACCGCTGATGACGGCCCTCTCCAATGACCCCCACCCTGATGAACCGGAATGGAAGCAGGAGGGATGCCCACTCCCTTCTACCACTGGATGCTCCCCCTGCCCCTCTCTCACTACCCCAAACTTCCCCCCCCCCGCACCTGTCTCAGAAGTTGACAGCAGGAGAGATACCCAGTCCCTCCTGCTGCAAGGCCCACCACTCTTCCTCTTCCCGGTGCATCATGTGATGCACTTCCTCTTCTAAAACGCTTCCTCTTCCTGGTGCATCATGTGATTCACAGGGAGGAGCCTAAGGCCCTGATTGGCTCAGACGTCTAAGGCCCATGCCCTTAGGCCCCTGTCCATGCATCACATGATGCACCGGGAAGGAGAATGCCCACCATTTTGGAGTGTCAGGCCTCAGAGTAGGAGGGACCGAGCATCTCTCCTGCTGTCACGTTCTGAGACAAGTACAGCAGAGGTTTGGGCGGGGGGGGGAGGGGAAGGGCATGGTACATCCGGTGACAGGAAGGAGTAGGTATCCCTCCTGCCTCTTTTAGTACCAGGGTCGTCGAGGAGGGCCAGCACTGCAGGCCAGACCATTATTTTTAATGGGCACAACATCTGTGCCCATAGGAAAAAAATGGAAAAAGACATACCTCTCAGTAACACGGTTATTTTACAGTATAACACCTTCAATCAATGTGTCTTCTATTGTTTGTGCTCAGTCGAGTAATCAGTATGTCTGCCAAATGGGCCTCAAAATCCAAAGGATACACACTCCAAAAGAGCAGAGCTCCTAAAGAAGGGTCTTATTATAATTATTGGCCCTCTCCCAGAAAAACACCAAAGAGAAAAAAAAACTCCTTTTAGGAGAAAAATTCTCTGGTTCAAAAACCAGAATTAAATCTTAGGCTCGTACTTGTCTCTCAGCACAAACAAATCTACTATCAAAATGTTATCAAAATTCAAGGCAGAAACTTAGCTTAAGAGCAGTCTTCCTCATTTGCTGGTACCGCCATTCCTGGGTTCCTGCTTCCATGTTGGCGATAATTTATAATCCACGAACCACCACTCTCTCTGCTAATTATCAGGGATCACCAAGCTGTCAAATTAAATCCACATTCTTGACAAGAGTTCTTGCAAGTCCTTGTTTCACAGATCACTGTGTCAGGAGAATAACCTCTCGCAATATCCAAGCTGTTCAAACTTGCCTACGTGGTTCCACCTTTCTATAGTGATGTCACTTGTGACATCAGCAAAAAGCGCAAAATTGAAAAAATCCTTAGTTCTGAAGCATACTCCACCCTAGTCCCTTTATATTTGAACTATCCATCCAGCTTTCCCACCTTACTTAAAAAAAAAGAAAAAAGAAGAAGATTTCCACGCTATAGTAGTATTAAGTCCATTTGGTTCAACTGTTTTGCAGTTCATAAATCAGTATCTACTCCTGCCGTCATAATAGTTTTTAAATACCGCCACCTCTAGCTGAGGCCATGAGCTGTTTTAAGACCGTACATCAAAGACTCTCAAAGTCATGCTGGTGCTGAATACAATGTTTCAACATAAGAAGTGCCATCCCCGGAACAGACCCTAGGTCCATCAAGTCCGGTGATCCGCACATGCGGAGGCCTCGCCAGGTGTACCCTGGCATAGTTTTAGCCCCATATCACTCTGAGCTTCTCATAAGGAGAAGTGCATCTACATTACCCTTAACCATGTCACTTTATGCCTCTCATAAGGAGATGTACATCTAACTTAATCTTAAATCCTAGAACGGTGGATTCCGCAATTACCTCTTTAGGGAGAGCATTCCAGGTGTCCACCACTCGTTGCGTGAAGCAGAACTTCCTAATATTTGTTCTGAACTTGTTCCCCCTTAGCTTCAGTATAAATGTGAAAAAAGTACCCAAGATCACCAGATAACCACTGCAGAGATAAGAGGCCCCCACACACACTTCCCCAGAGCTCACTGACTTCCTCACACCCACAAAGATCAGAATACAAATGTGCATACCTGTCTCCAGAACAGCAGCACCTGGTATAGGAAAGCCTAGTAGATCTACAGACATGTCTTTAAGTAGCCTGGTAGAACATAAGCACTTCCAACCTGCTGTTTCTAATCCATGATCTATGCTCAATAATCCTGGTGCAAAATGACCTAGATGTCTGACCAATGTAAATCCTTTTGCACAGGCACTTGATTAAATAAATCACATTCTTAGACGTACATGGTAGCTCCCATTAGAGTTTTCATCTACCTACCATAATCCCATTGCACTACTGTACCTTCTAATTGTCACGGCACAGATTGAACAGCGTCCGCACTTGAAAAAAACATTTGTCTTCCGATTTCAGTTAAGTTTTCATTCCTTGCAAACAAGACCATACAGTGAGTTTGGTACAATATCTCATGGCTGGAAAACATCTTCCACTTCCATTTGACAATAGATGCAATCTTGCGAGATAATGAAGTACATTTTAAGTTGCAAGTCGGGAAAGATTGATCATCAAATCTATTTCAAGGTTGTAACAACAAATCTCTATTATTATGCTGAATTCACCAGCTTTTTTGGGATATCCTCGATGCAAGAATTTCTTTTTAAGTTCTCCAGCTTTCCTTACATATTGTTCCTTTGACTCACAAATACATCTAAATCTAAAAAATTGTGGCATATTGAGATGTGCCTAATTTTAGATGGACTTTATAGAATTTGGGGGCTAGTGTTCCCACATTAGCTAGTAAGTGAATACTAATGCAAACATACTAGCTGGTTGATGCTTCCGTGCATATTTTCAGCCCATGACACACATCACTCTGAAAAATTATTTTCAAAAAACAGTGTTCTTGGCGCATGCAAAAAAGAATTTTGTGGTAAAACCATTTCTCATGTATTAAGGGCCTGATTCTATAAACAGCAGCAAACAAATTGGTGCCAGTCATAATGGCGCTTTGCATGATTCTATAAAAGGCATTTGCCGTATACAGAATAACGCTTCATGGCAATATGCGGCATAACATTTAGGCGCACCTATTTAGGCCAAGGAAAACTAGGTCTAAATACCTGCAGGTCGGGCATAACAGTGCGCATAACTTTTAGGAACACCCTTGATCCGTCCATGCTTCTCCCCTTGCCATGCCCCCTTTTGAGATTTGTGCACTAGAACAGAGATGAGCATAGATAGGAGGGACTTACCAGCTAAGTTGCGGGGGGAGGGGGAGCGGACATAGGGGGAGATAAGTGAAGAGAGACAGTGAGGGGCAGCCAAGCGAGTGCATTTATAGGTCAGTAAGAGGAGTTTGAATTGTAATCAGAAACAAATGGGAAGCCAATTAAGTGACTTTAAGAGAGTGGTAACGTAAGTATAGCGGTTCTAATGGAATATGAGTCGTGCAACCGAATTCTGGATGGATTGAAGGGGAGCGAGATGTCTAAGTGTCTGAGAGAAATAAGTTGCAGTAGTCTAAGCGTGAGGTGATAAGGGCATGATAAGCATTTTGGTAGTGTGCTCAGAGAGGAAGGATAAGATTTTGTTACTATTACAGAGGAAGAAGTGGCAGGTTTTAGTGATATGTTGTATCTGGGCGGTGAAGGAGGGAGAGGAGTCAACGATGCAAGCAAACAAGACAGGGAGGATTAGAGAGTGTTGCCTACAGAAACAGAATGGGGGGAAGTGGGGAGATGGGTTTAGGCAGGAAAATGAGTTCAGTTTTAGCCATATTCATATTTAGATGACAGTGAGGGGGAGGTGGGTTTAGGCGGGAAAATGAGCAGCTCAGTTTTAGCCATATTCATTTTTAGATAGCGGTGAAACATCCAGGTAGCAATGTCTAACAAGCAGGCTGAGACTCTGGTCTGGGTTTCAGTAGAGATATTTGGTGTGGAGAGGTAGATCTGGGAGTCGTCAGCATAGAGGTGATATTGGAAGCCATGGGAGCCTATTTTTGTTGGCAAAAAATAAAATAAAATGATGTTCCCATAATGGCAGACTATGTAAATCAGATATGTACAGTCTTATTTATTTATCAGACATAAACACAAGAGTTTGGAAAACCTGAAAAATATTTCTTCATACTTGCATATTACCTATTTTAGTTATTTACTTTAATGAAACCATAGAGAGCTTTGAATATATATGAAATCTGCTGGCTCATTAAGTTTTTCCTATTATTACTTATTTTTAATTATGCATGTTTATGAGTAATAACAGCTACCTTTACACTGTATTTAAAATTAATTTTGATTTTGATGTTTTCCCTTCAGGACTACAAAGCATGCCAGGGGATTACATATCTCAGGGTGGTCCACTGGGTATGAATATGGGACAACCAAGTTACACTCCACACCAGATGCCCCCACATCCTGCTCAACTGCGTCAAGGGCCCCCAATGCATACCTACATTCCTGGACACCCTCACCACCCAGCAATGATAATGCATGGAGGACCACCCCACCCTGGAATGCCAATGTCAGCATCTAGCCCCACAGTGCTTAACACAGGAGACCCAACAATGAGTGGACAAGTCATGGACATTCATGCTCAGTAACTTAAGGGATGTGTGTTGTCTGCAACAGCGGCAATTTCAAGTAGTACCTTTCTGCAATGACTATGGAGTTCCATTCTTGATGTCTACTTTAGACCAAGGAAAAGGTCAGAGTCTTCATAGGGACTTTAATAGCAGAAAACATCAACTGAACTCAACTTTTGGGGGACATAAGTATATAAGACATTAAGAGAACAAAGAGTGAAATATTGTAAATGCTATTATACTGTTATCCATATTATGTTATTTCTTATAGATTTTTTTTAAAAAAATGTGAAATTTTTCCACACTATGTGTGTTGTTTCCATAGCTCTTCACTTCCTCCAGAAGCCTCCTTACTTTGGGAAAAAAAAAAGCCTTACAATTATCCTGCATACGTCAAAGAGGGCTTATTTGCAGGGTTTTTGGAGCATTAAAATAACTATGTCAGGCAGAAGAATCTTTCTTCTATCCTAGGATTTCAGCCATGTGCTCTATCTCTACTCTTTCTTTCCCTCTCTCCCTACTCCTCTCCAGATCCCCTACCCCCTTGCCTGGGGCTTGAATTTGCATGTGTAACTCAGTTACCATATTTGAATTGGCCTGAACAGATGTAAATTGGGAAGGATAGGAAAAAATGCAGTCATCATCAATGATAATCAGCTGTTGCAAGCAATGTCTTAAGGAGACTGGTAGGAGGAGGCATGGAAACCAAAAGGCAGTGTGTTTGGAGCCTAATTGTCACATCAGAGCATCAATGTCCCCATGCAGTAACAACCACCTTATACATCACTTCCTGTTTTATGCATCTGAAAACGAACTGAAGAAGATTTATTTTTAATATGTTGACTTTATTTCTGAGCAAAGCATCCATTATGTGTGCATTTTTCCATAGTCCCATCATGGAGCATTTATGTATACATTGTAAATAAATTTTGTGCAAAAAGGACTGGAAAAAAATAACTGTATTATTGCAATTTTTTTGTAAAAGTAGCAGTTTGGTATGAATTGGCATGCATACAGATTTACTAAGTGGGATAAGCTAATTATACTTTTTTGTTGTGGTTAGACAAATGCTTGTTGATAGGATTTTTCTATCAAAAATCCAACAAGCTAATAATTAATAATAATCATTGCACACTGAGTCTTAGAGTATCTGATTGAAACAGTTTGGATTGTATATTGAGTCCGAGCCCAGCTGTAGTAGTTTGAGTGCAGTAATGAAATCTGAATCTAAAATAAAAAACAAATTATTTTTTGTCATGCTGACTCCACTACTTCAAACAGTAATTACTTTACTGCCCCCTCAAAATTTGAAGGAATACCATTACACTTAAATTTCAAAATATCCATAGAAAATTATACATTTTTAAAGGGGTCCCGCCTTAGTCAGGACCCCTAGAAAACTGTAAATTACAAATTTCTTCAATTATTTTATAACTTTTATTAGATTTTTCTCCCTGGAATTGTATTAAGCTTTTATTGCAATGTTATTATTTTGAACTGTTTCATATTACATTTAATGGATCGGGTCCAGGTTGAACTTTTTTTCTTAAGTTTAAAGGTGTGGGGGTGGGAGGAGGGATCAAAAAAGGTCAGGAACACTACTTGTGAAGAAAAAAAAAAATGATTTCGATTCTGTATCATATTCCAAAGAACTTCTATAAGGAATGGGACAATGTAAATCTGCAGAAATAATTTCTTTCCTACAGTTTCCTTTTTATGAGTTGTGCTGTAATCTGAAAATGAATGAATATTCCAGCAGAGCTTCTAAATTTGTTCCTTAAGAATTTCAGAACATTCATGATAACTATTCAAATGAAAAATTTGATCTAAGAGCTAGGACAATTTCCAGCTTGCTGATTGTTCTCAAAAGACCAGGTTTGGGAATCACGGATGTAGAAAATTATGCACAAGTCTTATTCAGACCTTTTATGTGACTGTACACTGATCTATATATGATAGAAGGGTCTACAATGACCAATCATATCAACCAAGTCTGACTGCTGGTTAACAAAATTCCTTTGTGATATTACATGCTATAAGTAGATTTCAATTAGGCCTTGGGTAACAATTCTATAAATTGGTGCCAAGATTTAGGCACCCCAGTGCCATGCGTAGAGCACCAGTTCTATGAAATACAGTGGTACCTTGGATTACGAGCATAATCCGTTCCAGGAGCATGCTCGTAATCCAAAATGCTCGTTTATCAAAGCGAGTTTCCCCATAGGAAATAATGGAAACTCGCTTTGATAGGTTCCCACCCTCCATCCCCCCCCACGAGAACCGGCATTGCTCCCCCCGAAGGCCCCCCCCCCCGCGAACCGGCACCTTCCCCCCCCCCCCCGCAATCCGGCACCCCCACACACCCCCGCCGCCATCGGGCACCCCCCTTCCGTGACCTGAGGTCCCCCCAACCCACCCGAACCCTCTTCTTACTTTGATGTAGCCTCCGCACCGGCAACGGCACCAGCATGTCCTGTGCTGGTGCCGGTGCACGAAGATCTGCCTCCTGTGCTGGGCCTTGAGCATGCGCACATGCTCAAGGCCCAGCACAGGAGGCAGATCTTCAGGCACTGGCACCAGCACAGGACATGCTGGTGCCGGTGCGGAGGCTACATCAAAGTAAGAGGGTTCGGGTGGGTTGGGGGGACCTCAGGTCACGGCGGGGGGGTGTCCGATGGCGGGGGGGGGGGCGCTCGCAAATCAAGGCGCGCTCGGTTTACGAGGCACCAAGTTTGCAAATGTTTTGCTCGTCTTGCAAAACACTCGCAAACCGGTGCACTCGTAAACTGAGGTACCACTGTACTAGTATAAGTTGGCTTTGGTGCACCTAAAGGTAGATGCCAGCAGTCACACCAAGTCAATAGGAGTCATAGTTGTTGGTGGACATCTAGATATCACTGTTGAATAGCGGTAAAGACTCTCTCCCCAACCTTGGGACTCTGAACCTTGACTCTATAGCATCTCCAGCCACAGCTGACTCAAAAATGAAGAGTCTGATCCAGGAATCAAACCCAGGTCTCTCACATACCAATCTGCAGTACAAGCACTCCCTGTTTTACAAATATCGGACTTGTACTTATGAATGGGGGTCCTGCTCTACCTTTGGTGTCCCAACGTGCCCTCTCACTCCTAAGTTCCAACACGCCCCTCCCTCCTATGCACGTCCTGCGACTGAGCCGGAAGCCTTCCCTCTGACGTGGGAGGAGCTGCCTCTGATATTGGAGGGAAGACTTCCAGCTCAGCCACTGTCCACAGCTTTGTGCAAATAAATGACTGCAGCAGGAAGGAGGAGGGAGCTGGCCAGAAGGTAAACACCCACTTGAGGGAGGCATGTACTTGAGGCACAGAATGGAGGGAGAGAGGGGCACACTGGGACACGGGAGGGAGAGAGGCATGTTGGAACTCAGGAGGGAGGGAGCAACAAACTTCGGACAAAGGATGGAAGGAAGGAGGGAGGGAGGGGAACATGAGCCATAGGATAGAAGAATGGAGGAAGTGAGAGAAAGATGCTGAGGTGGGGGAAGAATAGTAAGGGTAAATTTAGTGTCAGAGAAAGGGAAAGAGAGATGGTGGACATAGGGAGATGAAGAAAGAGGATAATTGTTGGGCATAGGGAGGGAGAGAGAATAATTGGACATGCTGGTGGGAGAGGAGTGAGGTAGAGATGCATGGGGAAGAGAGAAATGAGGAGTAATGTTGGATGTGGTGGTGGAGAGGGAACAGTGGGATAAATGGAAAGGGATGCAAGACGGGCCTCAAGGAGGAGGAGAAGGTGGGAATAACACTAGGATCCGAGTTACATACAAATTCAACTTAAGAACAGTTTAAAAAACGGAACCTGTTCTTAACCCGGGGACTGCCTGTACTACCATTGAGACACCAGGCAAGTCTTACCATTGTTCTCAAATAGCAGAATGCCAAGAGTGCATTACATATGTGCAAACTGAATGAGGCATTAGCATTGTCTGATATGAGGTTTAAAAACATAGAAACAGTGAAAAATGAAGGCATATAAAGACCATATGGCCTATTTAGTCTGGCTATCTACTATCCCTTCCTCTCCCTTACAGCTCCAACATACTTGTCCCAAGTAATATGTCTGTGGATTGTGCCTTTAAGGAGATTTCTGGGAAGCATAAGAAAGCCTTCTGGATCTGATTACATTCTTTCTTAAACTGTACATGTGGGAAGCAACCCCATAAACTATGGTAGTATCTTTATGGAGCTGATACCATTAAAATGCCCAATTATAAAGGACCATTAAGAATATTCAGCTACATAGCGTGCAGCTGAACATCTCTATTTAGACTTATCTGAGTGTAAAAGAAAAATGTTAGCTCTATGACAATTTTCTCTACTAAGCATGACCCAAATAGAATTTCATATCATTTAAAGCGCTTTCTTAAAACAGTACTACAATATAGCTGACTCAAAATTTTGATGTGCTCTTAGGATATATAATACTATAATATAGTACTATTTAGTCTCCTGGGAAAAGTATATTTTGTATTAAGAGTTTGGGGACACCAGAATTTGCCCAGTTAACTGTGGTCCCTCCTGGCAGTACTGTATGTCCTGTGCTGGTCCTATCACACTTCCTCATGCTCTGTGAGCAGATTTCTGATAAGCCCTAGTAAGGAAAGAATACAGCCTGGAATGTCATAACTGGAAGTGGCCCCCAGAAGGAGCTTTTAGTAACAGTCTCGAAAAGGTATATAGCGCTACAGATGTAGTGCTATTCATTTTTCAGGAAAGCATTTTTAAATAACAAACTCTGAGCTAATTGCACTGAAGTGGCATTTTAAAGGTGATCAGCAAAGCATTTTCAATACTAAAAGATAACTTATAATGAAACAATATACATGTGTGTAAATATAGCAATGAAGTAATCTTTTAATACCTTGGACCAATATATAAGCTTGAGTACATTATGCAGATGGGAAAACATATAAGACACATTCTGGGTAGAGATAAAATACTTAATGTACTGAAACTTATATTCTGGCCAAATAAAAGATATCATGCAACCTACTTTTTTGTTTGTGTATTTAAAGTAAATGTTAGAAATTCATAAAAATATAGAAACTTGACAGCAGATAAAGGCCAAATGGCCCATCCAGTTTGCCCATCGCAGCATCCACCATCTCATACTCTCCTTAAGAGATCCCACGTGCCCTAAAAATAGGGGTGTAATGTCAAATAAGAATTCTGTGTTCTGATGAGTAGATCTTACAGATCAAGAATTATTGGCTGGGAACTATGAATTTCATGTATAAATGAACTTACAATTGTTTTAACTACTTTTCAGAATAGGACTCATTTCCATAGTAATAGCAATGTGCTTGTTAATACTCAGGTTATGTGCCCTTGGATTGTTGCTTTCCCTACTTCTGATAGGGCACTTAATTGCCCTCTCTATTGGCCTGCTACGATAGAGTCAAATGTAAAAGCAAAATCCTACACACAAACTGCAGACAAAACATAGAGTCTGATGTCAGTCACATGTTTTGGCTAACATCTGCATCAGGGGCAAGCCTTAATATCCAAATTTCCAGTGGTCAAAGTAAAAAAAAAAAAAAAAAGAAGAAGAAGAAATGCACTTCTCACAGTCAATTATGAAATGGATATCATCTCTTCAAAATCAGAGAAAACAACTTGTATCCATACTCTCTCCGGCACGGACTTCATGCAACTCATCTTACACAAATGATGTTAGCTGAAATGTGGCCCTTTGCATCAAGTGAATACACTCTACTCCAATAAAGAGATCATTACCATACTACTGTTTCTTCTGATTGGTATCCAACTCTATGTTTTGTCTGTGGTTGGGGAACTCATTGGAAAATAATGAGAAAATTGTATGGATTCTTGGTATAATTTGGAGAATGATTTCAAAACATTCACAGATCCAGAATACAAGTACCACTCAAGTTAATGACTATAGTGAGATGTTTAGGTGTATGCTCAAACCTTCAGCTCATATTTGCTCAGTGTACTAGTCAAAATCACATTGGTCATGGTCTCTCCATTGCCTAATGTCATCAAACAATCAAGATACTTGTTATCAAATAACAGCAGCTGATTCTTTAATATCATCTATCACAGATAAGGCTTTGTATTCTAATTCCACTGTATGGTCATGAGTAACCAGTAATTTAACAAAGTAATTTAAATCAATAAATTGAGATATAAATTAGGTTATATGCAGACCACTTGATCATCTTGTTTTAACAATGTGACTTCTATCAGAGGAGCACTAAGAAGCAGAATCTAGAATCATGACTACAAACATGTTTTCCCATCTGGATATAATGCATGCAGTGCTATATTAACAATATTTGGTTCCATTCACCTAACGTTTTCAGGTGCTCTTTATAGGAAGTGCTGGAGAATGTTTCTGCCTCTGTTGTTTATCATCTGTGTCTTTTTCCAATGTATGCATGTAAAACCTTTGGCTGCCAAGAAAATGGTGTATCCAAGTTCCATGACGCTGGAAAAATCTGTGCTTTTTCACATTGGGATGCAGGAAAATGGTGTCCATAACCACATCAAAATGTACTTTTCTTATACCTTGGCAGATTGAAAAAGTTAAAGGATGGAAGTCAGCAAAAACACATACACACACCACATTCAATTTTTCAAAAGCACTCTACTTCCTCTCTCTTTTTCTGATTCACTCACAAGCATATATATGCCCACAAAGTCTTTATTTTATATATCTTATCTAAGGCTTATGTCACCTGCTTAATTCTCACAACGATCCAGAGTGGGATTTCAATAACTAAGAGACTGATCAAAATTACCAAATCAGGATAGTACAATAAACAACGCACCACAGAAAAGACCTTATTATAAAATATACACAATAGATATGTCTTACAAAACCTATGTTGCTTACAAACCTACTGTAGATAAGAACTTAATCATATGTCCTTTACTAAGAAATTCTAGAACTTTACTGGTTGTTAGGGGAAAAAAAGAGTTTTCATGAAAAATTTTAAATCTTAAACTTTTCACTTAAGAAAAGCCCAAAAGAAGGTGATTTACACTCTGTCAGGACACATCTATGCGTAACAATCACAAAGAAGAAGACAAACTCTCAGAGGAATATATCTCAAGTTTTAAAAACCAATTCTTGCAACCAATAAGAGTATATGTGACCAAAACACCTTAAAACAAATTTAAGCTCTCTGAAATACACCCACATAAAGCTGCTTTCTTGCAGAAAATCACTCATAACTTGCTTCTTTTTCCTACACACACAACAATCATCGCCTTCCCACAGACACACAAAATTGCATGTTGAAGTTTGTACTCAGTATAAGGAATGTCTTCAGAAATATGTATTTTATGAAGTACATATTTTCAGTTTTATTCCACATGCTAAAATAAGAGAAAACCAATATTTTCCTTTTTTTTATTTTAACCAATGGACATACGGGTAAGTTGAAAGTAATCTGTCATATTATTCCTATGAAAGTAATACACAAATTTTTGCTACTCTGTTCAAACACTCAGTACAAATTTGCTTTTTTTTATTTACCCATGTCACCAAATTTTGAAAGTTTGCACAGCACAGCTGTTTTTTAATTAGATTTGACAAAGTTTTTTTGTTTGCCTTTCCAAATCTTCCCAGTGTTGTGTTTGCAACAGAGAAAAATCTTTTTATTTTTTTTTAAACAAGGCCTTTATCTTTTCACAGCTGTTATTTTACTGAGTTTGAGCAATAATGTATCTAATACAGGACAAGCAGCAATGCATACAGCATGATGTAAAGTTACATCATGGGTTAGATTCTGTGAATGTTATGGCTAACACTACTATAATGTACATCATAGTTTTGTCAATGATATTGTGTAAGTGTACTTCAGTAACTCCTGAGTTAAAGGATTATCTCTTTTTCAAGAATGTACAATTGCCCCCTAATTTTGAAAACTGTGTGTGCAAATTTGGGTGCATACTCAATTTGTACATGCAGTTTACTTGGGTAGTTAATTAGTACCAATAATTAGCATTTCAACAAGCAATTATTGGCACTAATTAGAATTACAAGTTACATATGTAAATGCGCCTAAATTTTACGTGTGAGTCATAAAAGGGGCCGGAGAAATGGGCAGATCGGGAGCATTCCTGTAAGTTACATGCATAGCTATAGAATAAGGGCATCTGTGTCTAAATTTAGGTGGAGGCATTTGCACCATGTTTTCATTGGTGCAAGTGGCTGCGTCTAAAATTAGGCAGAGTTCCAGGGTGTAAGCGGTATCGTATAAGCCACACCTAACTTTAAGTACAGTTTATAGAATAGTGCAGTGCCACGGTGAAATTGCAGGTGTGCCGTGACATGCCGGCGAGGAGGAGCGGCGCTGGTGCCAGCTGACTGCTTACAGGGCATGCCTTTTGTGGCGAGAGGCACATCCTGTAGGCAGTCAGCTGGCATTTGCGCCTCTCCGCACCTCTCCTCCAGCACCCCCATCAGCCGTAGTAATTGCAGGCTCAGGGCCCTGTCTGGAGGACCTCCTGCATATGCATGGACATTGACCCGATGGCATCACACATGCACTTCCAGATGACTTCCAGCTGCGGCCCCAAGTTTAGTGTGCCGCGGCTTTAAAAAGTTTGCGGGACCCTGGAATAGTGCTTTTTCCTCACTGACTTTTTTTTTTTTTTTTAAAGTGCCATATATAGACTTTACCCCTTGAAGTGCTTTCTTTGGAAACTCTTTGGAAGCATCTCCATGTGTAAACAGTAGCATTTACATGTGTGCATGCCTTGCATAGGGACATGGTGAATTTAGAAAGCTATTTATGCATGGAGATCCATACTATGCAGATATTTTAAGGGAGTGGGTGTGGTTTGGGGTAGGCTTGTGCACCCATTTACCCCGCTGCCTAGAAAGAAGGGGTAAGTAGTTCTAGAGGTGCAGGCTTTGACTTAGGTGGGACAAAAATCTACATGCAATCCCCAATTTACAAAGAGAATACACATGTATAAGAAAAAGATGTCCCCATCGCAGTTTACACCAGCCCAAAGGTACATCCAGAGTTTTTTAATGTGTTCATTTTGGCCAGGGCTTTACATGAGAGATTCAAGGAGCCATTATCCTTTAACTACCCACCACCCATGCGACAATGTTAAAATTGAGACCGCGTTGGCATCCCCCAAACGAGAGTGATTGTAGTGTGGGGGGGGGGGGTTCCCTTTCCAGACCCCCCTCAATGTAGTGCAAGGAGTTGTAAGTAAAGTGGGGGTGTTCCACACACACACATACCCTCAGAGCGCAAATGGGAAGGCCTGATGGCGGTCAGATCAGCGGCGCGCATTTGTCCTTTGTACATATGTCAGGGCGTGTTTGTCAGCATGCCAATGTCCGCGCGCATTTGACGGGTCACCCACTTCATGGGTATGTTTGAAAAATGGGGCATCTATATGTGGAAGCGACGCTAGCTATACGTGGGATTTGCAAATATGCCGCCTCCATGTGGAAGCTGGTGGCATCATGCCATTCGTGTCATCCACATCTATTTTCTAAATTGAATGACCTAGGGTTAGGCAGCCAGAAAATGTTTGTTTCATGTTGCCCATGTCATTTCTGGGAACATTTGTTTTGATTGATTTCATTGGCCCTTCCCCTCCCAATCATGGGAGCAAAGTAATTTGAGTGTGTACTCGTTTGAAAGAGCACACTCTTTGGAAAACAGGCACACACTTTCTGAAACAGTGTGCACTCCATTCCTGATAGCATGTGCGTGTCCAGTGTTCACACGTGTGTAAATGGTTTGTGCATGCAAAATGTGTGTCCTTTTTCAAAGAAAGGGCACATTATCCACGACCAAAATAGAAATGTTCATGTTTTGGGGGTGTAGGAGGGGGTTGTGTGTGGTTATCTTCAAGTTTAAAGACATGTGACGTGGACTATGTCATCATCATTTTCATGTAGTTGCAAACGACAGCCCGGCCCTAGAACGTTCCCACAGTACATGGCGGACAAATACAGGTGCTCTCCTGAAGATAATTTGGGAAAAGCTCTTTGATGGGCTGAGCCTTTTCTAAAATACAACTAGAACTGAGTACAATTCTTATCTCCATGTTTTATGTAAAATTGAGTTCCAATAGAATGGCTGTATATTTACCAACCATTTTTTTTAATGCAGAACCTAAAAAATTTGAATATGCTAACAGATCTTATTTTAATTTAGATCAGTGGTCTCAAACATGCGGCCCGGGGGCCACAAGCGGCCCGCCAGGTACTATTTTGAGGCCCTCGGTATGTTTATCATAATCACAAAAGTAAAATAAAACATTATCTTCGTCATATGTCTCTTTAGCTATAAATAACAATATTATTATTAAGACTTAGCCAAAAGGAAAGATTTATGAACTATAAAGAGTTTTACCTCATACAAAATTGCCATTTCTTTAATAAGACTTTAACTAATTTTTCTGCGGCCCTCCAAGTACCTACAAATCCAAAATGTGGCCCTGCAAAGGGTGAGTTTGAGACCACTGATTTAGATGCAACTTTTTTGTCCTGTTTGTCATTACTAGATTGTAAGCTGTATTCTGCTTGAGCAGGGACTGTCTCTTGCATGTTTAAGGTACGTGTGTCTCACAGTGCTAAAAATAATAAATGGTAGTAGTACTAAGGAGAGTATCACATGTGAAAAAAACACCTACCAGTTTTAGTGTAATAAATCCACACATTTTAATAATTCTTCAGGTGTTGATTGCAATTTAAACAAAAGACAAAGGCTGAACGTGGCTGCTGGACTTCTGACGCTTGCCATTCACCTGGATGTCACCCCATAAACATGCTGAGAACTATTTATATTTTCGGTTGGAAAGAAGAAACCTGTTTGCCTTTAATAAGGCGCTACGTGTTGACTCACCTGCTGGGAGCAGCACTGTGCACGCTCACCTTTTGTTAAAAGAATATGAAACGAGGGCGCTTCTGAGTCGTTTGCCTTCACGAAATTATAAAAAAAAAAAAAAAGCAAAATAGAGGCGAGCTGTAACATTTTGCAAGAAAGACAAAAAAGAGAGAACGCTCTGGGCCTCTGAAAGGAAAGGAAGCCTTGCTTAAATCTAAATCCTGTACAGTCTATACAGGTCCCTCCTAGTATGTGGTTACTGGGCTGTGAACGGGCATTTTGGGGTTTTGCATTAAATAATAAACCTGTTCTCAAGCCTCGTTTGCTCTAACTTCTTGGCTCACTAAAAGGGGAGGCCGTGAGGCTGCAGGAAGGAAAGCGGCGTTAAAGCAATGAAGCCGAGAGTCAGTGGCTGAGGCCGTAATACAGATAGCAACATTTTTTTAAAAAAAACCACCACAGTGGAAGTTTGCTTTGCTGTATTTCTTCTCTCTGTGTCTTTTAAAGGGTCAGTGCACTGATGGAGGCTATTGAGCTTTTCATATCCCAGATTTCTGGCACTAGAACGAGGTTAACCAGCAATTCTCGCGCTCAATGGAAATTGTTAGAGAGTGTTTCTGGCGTTTCTTTAAAAGACAAAAACAAAACGCCCTCTTGCAAAAATGGACACACGTATTTCTTTTTTTTTTTTTGTACCTTTCTGGAGGGGAGCACAAAACTGTCGATTTACTAATATAGGACCCCACCTCCCCGCCAACGTACATTAAAAGCACTATTTTATCCCCCCCCCCCCCCCCCAGTTAATCAGCTGCAATTACAAAACGAAGAATATGCCTTAACAGTATTTTATTGTTATTGTTCATTTCGTGAAATTAAGACGGCTTTAGAAGCACAGGAAAGAGAAGTAAACGGGCTACAAATAGGGAATTATCCCCCGTTTAGCATTAAAATTCATTTAGATAAAATTGCCACAAACATTTAAATGGGAAGATTAGTTCCCCCTCACGCCTTATTGCACTTTTTCAATGGCCCCGTTAAGAACATTTTGCACGTTTGAAATTCCGTCTTCTCAGGCTGCTTGCTGTTTCCTAGCTACCCCGGATTCAAAGCAGAGGCAGGGAGAAAAAAAAAAAAGTTTTGGCAACCAGTGTGCAATTCATCCTCCGCTATCTGCTGCGGGAAGAGCAAGAGAGAAAGGGGGGGGGGGGGCAACATCTGAATTTCACCCTCTGTTGAGAAAGAAGGGGGCTCCCTACCTAAAGTCTTGCTTTTCCAGATTATTTCTCCCCCCCCTCCCCCTCCTATTTGTAACTCCCCACCCCCATACTTTTCTTTTCCAGGAACGTGTTTTAATAAAGAAGCCCAAACACGAACTTCTCCCCACGGAACCCGTTTCGTGCCACCGTCCGGCGCAGTTATTGGGGGAGGGGGCACGGGGAGCGGCTGACCGCGCGCCCCCTTTCCCGCCACAGCCGCGGCAGCCACGAGCCGGCCTCTAGCGCCATCTTTCGGCCGCGCGAGCGAACAGCGGGCGAAAGCCAGCCCGGGCGCTGTCACGTGGCCAGCGCGGGGAGAAAAGGGGCGGGGCGCTCCGTAATCTGCCGTTTCAATATTTGATGTGGAAAAATTAGCCGTAAAACAAATTACTCTCCGTTTAAAATTGGAAATCGCTTATCGAATTAGAGACGCATTAAAGAGCGTTGTGGTGTTAGGCGCTACTCCGGTGGGGGGGGAGGGGGGAGAATCGGTTCTTGCATTACATAGCCAGTACAAAAAAGTTTAGAGCCTCAGGGCCTTATTCAACGCAATGTATCCTCATAGGTGTAGCATGCACCAAAAAAAATCCTTTCACTTAAGACCTTTCCAGCCAGATTTACTACGGGCGGGCGTTTTGTGTCTCTGGGAAAATGCATTAATAGATCTGGCACTAAACAGATCGCAGGAGCTTTCGAGAGAGAAAGAAGGGGGCTGAGGGGATAGTTTTCATGCTCCCAGAACCGAAATAGAAAACCCAAGTGGAGCGAATTCTTCCTCTCTTGCAAGAGACGTTCAGACAGAAAGCAGAGTGGGTTGGGGGGAGGGGGGCACAGGTAAAGATGAAAAGAAGGGTGGCTCTGTATTCAGGAGGCTGGTGAATACAGTATCTGGCGCTGGAAGGCTCGTGCAGCCGGGTTTACCCCTCTGCCTAGAACAGGAGTGTCAAAGTCCTCGAGGGCCGCAATCCAGTCGGGTTTTCAGGATTTCCCCAATATGTGTGAGAACTGTTTGCATGCACTTCTTTCACTGTATGCTAATAGATCTCATGCATATTCATTAGGGAAATCCTGAAAACCCGACTGGATTGCGACCCTAGAGGAGGGACTTTGACACCCGTGGCCTAGAAAGAGGGGGATGGGTAATTCCAGAGGTGCAGGCAGATATGGCCCTGAACTTTAGGGTTAAGTGAAAGTTAGTTCATTTCACGGGTTCTCGGGAACTGGGCCGGGGTATGAGACAACATCTAGTCTATCATGTAGTTTTAAATAGATAAGTCAGATCCTAACCCACGGCCTCTCTCATTTGAAATGGGGGGAGGGGGAATACATATGCTGATATGTCACCTCGTCCAAGGATCTTTATTGGTTGTGAGAATGGAAGAGGAAAGGTTGTGGATTTCTCTCCAGAGATGGCAGCTTTAAGTTATTCTGTGCGGTTTACCTTGACGGTATATTGCACAACGTTCAACACTGGTTACAAGCAGCCTATGGGGTTTCTCATGTGGACTGTAGTTACACGCTCAAATTAATGACATTTATAACGTTTCCGAGTTAAAAGAAAGCCCGATGCAGAATAAAATCTGCTTACTTAAGATAGGAACCCCACAAAACACTGTTCACTGGATCAACGTAAAAGTTTGAAGCGCTTACACTGCTCTTGAAATGTAGATAACGTGGATTTGTCCGGGTAATAATATGTACATTTTCAATTATTTGTGGAGTCAGGAAGTAAGAATCAGCTCTGAGACCTCTATCAGTGTAAGGTAACTATGTCGATAACTTTAGTTGATCAGTATTTTTTTTTTCTTGGACGTGGTTATGAGGAAAACTAAGCAAGATTGTATTTTTGACACATCTGTATAATTACAATGAGCTCAGATCCCACTAAATGCTTATGGGAGGAAACGGGGAAGAGAGATGTTCATTACAAGCCACCAGACTGCCTGTTTTATCACTCTAGCCCAGGGGCAGGGAACTCCGGTCCTCCAGAGCCGTATTCCAGTCGGGTTTTCAGGATTTCCCCAAGGAATATGCATGAGATCTATTTGCATGCACTGCTTTCAATGCATATTCCTTGGGGAAATCCTGAAAACCTGACTGGAATACAGCTCTCGAGGACCGGAGTTCCCTACCCCTGCTTAGCCAACCTAAGGAACATGGGAAAGTACACTGGAACAACTTTATTCTGATCATTGGTAACAATAAGTTAACCTTTGTATCTTTTAGCTTTTATTTATAAAACATGGTGGATTTTGAGTTAAAAATCCCATAGCAGGTGTCAAGAGAGTTTCCAAGTAGGTTGCACACATTCTCTGCTTTTACCTCATGATGTCCTCTAACAAGGTACAATTTATAACAGACAGTGAGAAGTTTTTGTCACCTGCATTCCAGGTAGCGAAGGTCTCCTTAACCAGTATCATTCTTTTCATGTCTTTTTAAACAGTATTCTTTTGTTTTGTTTAACCCTCTGCTTATCCTATTCCAAAGTCTCAATCCTTCTTTCTCTCAAAGATATTTTATTGTGTACAGGACTTGATATGTAGTTACAGCACCACCATGCATATTCTTAATTTCACCCTAGGTTGCTAATACTATAATCTAGTTATATGATGAAGGTAGTTCTGTTGCTATCTCAGGTATATGATGATGATGATCAGTGCAGCAGCACCCTAAGGGAGATCTAACATGATGATCTTGATTAGGTCTAAAATGATTTTAAGTAAAAAGTTCAAAATGCTGAGAAGTCCCATGTATCTTCACTTAATTCTCGCTAAAAATCAGGAATTAGAGCTAAAGGAACATCGTAATCTGTTTTTGTTGTTGTTGTTACCGTTGTTGTAATTGATGAATAAATTGCATAAAATAATGCTTTGCTAGCATTTCTGTTTTTAATAGCCTCTAGCACAGGGGTAGGGCACTCCGGTCCTCGAGAGCCGTATTTCAGTCTGGTTTTCAGGATTTCCCCAATGAATATGCATGAGATCTATGTGCATGCACTGCTTTCAATGCATATTCCTTGGGGAAATCCTGAAAACCCGACTGGAATACGGCTCTGGAGGACCGGAGTTCTCTACCCCTGCTCTAGCAAAAAAAAAAAAATATATATATATATATATTAAAACGTGTGCTCATTCAGCATGTCTCCTTTAATCCCTTTATTTTATGGCTGTTAATAACTGCATCCCTCCTAAAAACATTCAGAGCACTCCCTGAACATTGAAACAGTTGAAAGAAATTGTGTTGTCTTTAACAGACGGCACTGCAGTATTCACAAAATCATATTGCTTCTCTGAAAAGTGTTATGATTTCATAGAGCATTAAGAATCAACATATTCACGGGAAAAACATTTTTTTTTGGGGGGGGAGAGCCCCCCCACACACACCTTTCTCCTACATTATGTTATTGGAGGCTCACACCGGGCATGCATTTGGATAAAAACGCTAACTTCGTGTAACTTAATGACACATATTTTATACTTAATCAGTTTTAACTGTAATCGCACTTTTCTTGGGGGATTTTTTTTTTTTTTTCATTCTTTCTTGGTTTGTTTATTTTTTATGTGCTCTCAGGCAACCAAGTTGCAGCTGCGTTTAGGTCCAAACTAACTCTTTGGAAGAAGGGAAAAGAGAGAAAGGAAGAAAAAAAAGAGACTTCATTTTTTTTTTTTTCCTTTGGTGCCATTTTGGATGTCATCTGTTTCCTTGGTGATTGTGTTCAGCCCCCAAAGCCCCTGGGCTCCTGGATTGTTAGAGAAAAGCATGCTATTTCTGCAGCGTCATTTATCACTGTCACCACATAATGATTCCCCTTGCAGCTCCTTATTGATGTTTGTAATTGCATTATCTCATAAAGGGGGGGATGATCAATGAAACCGAGCCATGCATTCTGGGGTCAGGGGATGCCAAAGTACTGTTTGTCCCCTTTAATACAACAAGCACTCATTATCTTTGGGGCTGTATTCAGGAAGGGGGGAAAAAAAAACCCACCACGATCTGATCCGGTGCTGACCCTGTAGAACATCTCAACAGTTTCTAAAAACGCGGTTTGTGTAACCTTTTGCATAAATGCTAAATCAAGTACCTGTCTTGCATTTCAACGAAATGCGTTTCCAGTACTGAAAGGGGGGAGGGGGGGGCATTTTTCACGTTTTTCTGGTTTGAAAGGTTACTTTGAAGGGACCTGAGTTGGTTGCAGAATGTCCACCCACAGAGCCCGCCCACCCTTTGGACGGACCTTTTTGGGTAGGAAAAAGGCTGAAGAAAACGCAGCCGACCGGGATTTTTCTTTCAAAGGAGGGGAAAAAAAACCCCGAGTTTAGTCAAACGGTGACGCGAAAAATATTCGAAAACATTTTCTAATGTGACTTAAACAAGTAAAGTACAAACCCCCGTGTTGCTCTCTCTTCCACGGCAATTGACCGACTAAATAATCGAATTCTCAATATAGTTTACAGTCAAACTCCGAATATATTTCTCTTATTTGCTGACTGTGAGTTGTCTCTGTTTGATAATTAAATGAAACTGCATCGCTTGTACGTTTCCAAATGAAGACAGCGGCTGCTCAACAAAACATTGGCCTATTTACTATAAAGGACAGAAGTGACCCAGTCAGACAGAGACAAGTATGTGTAAATCCCACCAAAATCAGTTATTTTGCTGCCAGCAACAAATCGAAATGAAATACAAGGGGGTGAAAAAAAATTTTGACTGTAATTTTAAACCCAGTCCGTTATTGGACTGTCACAGGAATATCTAAACAGTGAAAACTTGATTTGTTTAGCCAGAGGCGGGAGGTGCTGGTTGGGTGGAAGGAGGGGTGGGGGGGAGTTGAGTAAGGGACGTGTGTATGTGTGTGTGTCTCGTCAAGTTATTATGCCACGTTTAACTAAAAGGTTTTGAAAATGCAGTCTATGTTATGTACGTGCGCTGTCATTTCCACTTGTAAAAAAATATATATATATATTAAACATCATAAACAGAGGTTCCTCACTTTCTCAGAAATGGATGACCCCCCCAAATAAAACGTTTTAGATCAATAAAAAAAGGTGTTTTTTTTCCCTCTCTCTATAGCTCAATTCTAAAGGAATATTACCGGAATAAAATGACCTACCTCGCCCCCCCTCCCCCCACACACATATACCAAAATCCCAATAATGCCTGTTTTATTTTCTTGAGGTTGCAAAAATTATTTCTGAACCTTGTTAGGCATTAATTTCGCATCTTAAACAAAGCAAACAGCTGGAAAAATAGAAAATAGTTGACAATCTAAAAGTTTAGTCATAATGATATTTCATGTTTTCATTTCAAAAAATGTAGTTTTGTAGAAGAGCATAGTAATGCTTTGACTCTGTTTTGGCTCCTTTAAAGAGGAGAAGCTGTTACTTTTCATCAGCTAAAGTCTTCCATTTGGCAGGTAATATTCTGAATTCCTATTAAACTGAATGTTCAGTAAAATAACCTTTTCCATGAATATCATGAGATTGTAATATTTTATTCTGTTCTTTGATCTTACACACATTTTCACCCACAGTTCTCAGGTTTTGTTTTTTTTTTTCCTTTTGGGCTGTTTGTTATTTGTTTTTTTGGGGGGGTTCTTATAAAATTCCTTCTTTACAGTTTAAAAGATCAGAACCAACTAATGTTCTGCTTACAATGAAATAAATGATTGCTTTCGATTTTCTTGTTATCACAAGGGATCAAGATCGTAAAACGTGAACTTGGATTTAGTTACACATATGAAGATAATGTGTAATATTTTTATACATCTGAACAGTGCTCATTTAATTTATTTTTAGGATGACCTTGCTATTCTCCTTCTAATCTGTGATGTTTATTTTTTTAAGCCCATTAGTTTAATCTAATCTAATCTATCTATCAATATATCCATATATAAACTATGCTTTCGTATTAGGTAACTCGGTGCCTATAAGTTTACGCATCTTTTACTATCTTCAAATGCCATAGGAAGCACACGACTACATTTTATTGCAAAGTGGACTTTCTTTTTTCACCTTAGCTGGTTTTATAGAGTAAATAAAATTGGCATCAATTACGCCATTACTGTCCTCCCCCCCCCCCCCAACACGTCCAGGAAGGTGACTGCGAACAAAATATTTGCTGTACTTTAAAATCCTCTGAAAGTCCCGCCAGGGTGTTTTCTTTTCATTGTTCTGTTTTGAATCTGTCTCATCTTTAAGCATAAACAAGCCAAGCAGAGCTTATATTAATAGAAGAATTCGTTGACAGCTCAATTAATAAAGACCAAAGGAGAGAAGCCGTTCTTTAAATGTCTTCCCTCTGAGTTTGTTTGAGGGGTGTCATTAGGTCGGGGACCTTGCTAGCCCTGTGTTGGGGGGGGGGGAGAACGCCCTGTGTGGGAAGCTTCAAGTTGCTGGTCCATACATTGGGCGGGTGGAAGCTGGTAGGAATAATTTCTATTCCCTGGACGCTGGCAATCGAGGAAAAAGACCCTTGTCATGGATTCCTGCTGGAAATATTATAGTTAGTAAAAACAACTGCTGAGAAGCGAGCGACATTAGCAGCCCGGGAGGTAATCGTCAACATTTTTCAGGTTCTGAAAGGAGAGGAAAGGGTGGTGGGTTAAGCGATGGAAACCAAAATCATTTTTGCTTTTTTTGTGTGCAGAGCATTTTCCCTTTTCTAAATCAGTGGCATTCTGTTCTCTTTTTTTTTTTTCTTTATGGATATAAGAGCCCTAGAGCAAATATTAATCAGAGTATCATGGTAACAGCATAACAGTGCTGATGCACTTTGATAGATGAACAGGGCACAGGTTTAGAAACGTCTAGGTTGATAACTTTTCACTTTAAATAAATGAGCGTTCGTTGCCCTCTTTTCCTTCTGCGTACGCTGCTACCTGGACTAGGTAATTCCAGTGTGTTTTATCACCTTTTCCACAGAAAGAAAATTTCGGGCTTGTTAACCTTAGAAGAGTGACATGTGAACACTTGCTGGACTGATCGTGTGTGCCTTGAAATGTATAAGAAGGAACATCTAGAAATCAGCGACAAAGAAACCTACAGGAAAACCAATTGCGTTCAGCTGCAGTTTCACGACAACCTTGTAGGCAAGTGGAAAGACCAGACTGAAAATGCAAAAGCAAAATAATGTGTAACTATTAAGAACGTATTAACAACGTGTCTCACACCCATACCCTGCAGTTTTACTGTTGGGTAGTAACAATTAGATTTATTTATCACCCAGACTATGCAATAAAATAATGATCCCAAGCGCAAAATATAACTTTCCGCCTTCAACTGTTCATTTTATTTCACAGTTACAGCGAAAGGTAAAACACTTTTTTTGCGCTAGATAAATGTGTCTGTCAGCGTGTGCCAAATTATAAATATAACATTGAAATAGAAAATTTCAGGGGTGTGTTGTGGGCCTCTAGATTTTCTACCAAGATTGTAAATAACAGAGAGCAGACGGATTGTTTGAACAGGCAATCCGCTCTTCTCTGAACTCCTGCCTCCTCCAGTAAAACTCGTATTCATACATTTACATTAAGACATGCAAACAGTGTTAGCGCGTGCTAATCGTTAGTAAATGGTGCCCTTAATTTGACAGGACCAAGGAAACCCAAACAGAAAGCATGCTTGCAAGAAACTGTGATAAATTCATTGGGTCAGATGAGGCTGCAGAGAAGCAGTCTTCTTCTCTCCTGTTGGCCGTAAAAACTTATGTAGTTTTGAGTTGACCTACTGAATCATTAGTATAAGCAACTTCCATCATCTCCTAAAGTTGGTTAAAAATATGAAGCATCTACTTCCCAGTAGCCACTTTTTTTCCCCCCCCTTTATTTCTTCACACCCTCTCTTAAGATTTCCCCCCCCCTGTCCTCTGATGGAATTAAAGGTGACCTTGGCAGCAGATTGCCAAGGTCAGAGCAGATTGGGCTGCCTCAGGTGTCAGCACAAGCTCAGCTTGCTCAGCTCCTCTCCACCTGATGTGATCTGATCCAATAATAGTCACTGTGTTAGCCTTTAATGAGGCACCCTGTGAGAGCTTATCGGCCCCCACCTGCTCTCTGCCATAATACCGACAGATCCAGAGAATGCCAAAATGCAGCCAGCATCCTCTTCCCATTTTCCTTCTTACCTTCAGCGATATAGTGTTTCAGCCCTACAATAAAAACATATATTCAGGGGTTTCTTTGATCCATGCATGCCCAGAAGAAGAAGAAGAAGAAAAAAAAAAAAAAGCACCTGACGGTGAACAGTGATGAAAAAGAAAACAGAGGAGGGCAATAAGATCATACAATTTGGTGACTTGTGTGAGGGATGAGATTATGAGGTTGAAAAGTGAGAACATGCTTTTGTGATAGATATCAGCGTTATTTAAAGTGACTTTTTCTTTAAGAGAGAATATCTGTGACTTTGGGTTTTTTTTAAAAAAAAGAGCAGTGCAAATACTGTCCTCAGATTCTCACTAGCATGTGTTAAAATTATATTATAATAAATGCAGGTTATAAATGAGATTATAGCTGAAGTTTCCTTGGATTTTTTGCTAGGGATAATTGAAAAAGAAAAAAAAAGGAAGAACGACTTTTAGATTTAGTACTGTTGAATGCAACACTCAGAATTCATCTTTTGAGCTGCAAATTCTGCACATAGTAAAATGTAATACCATGTGTTATCTTCTCAGCATGACAAGCTGTCTGTCTAATTTCAGTGGTAGATAACCTAATTGTTTCCAGAGTTCAAGAATTATTAAACCATGTTTAGAAAACCCCACATTAGCAATGACAGGTAAGGTTCCTGTAATACCTTACCTGAATTTTACAATTTGAGGGCTGTTCTTTTTAAATAAACAAGCATGTAGTATGGGAATAGTATGCCATGAGAAATACAAGTGATATTCTAAAAATACATTTTTTATGATGTTTGCCCAAAATGGTCCTAATTATATGTAATTAATGCTGAGAAGAAAGTGTTTTAAAGTTGTTGTTTTTTTGTTTTTTTGTTTTAGGAAACCATGCAAATCTAGTTAACCTGTATAAACTCTCCTGACAGTGCTCAGATTTTAGCAATAATTATATAAGAATAGGAGAGACCTAAAAATGGGACCTGGCAGCATTAAACTGAGAGCCTTGTGAACAGCAACCAATAGGCAAATCTGACTGGAGAGGTCAGTCACAATATGAATTATTTACTTAAACAACACTTAATTTATTCAAGTGCTTGTTTTCCACTCTTGATACAATTAGGAGCACAAGCAGTTAAGTAATAAATAATTATTGGGAATGGGGAACATTTATTTATACTGATTTTCAAAAGTAAAATTATCTCATTTATCTATACAGAGAGAGAGAGATGGATAAATGTAGGAAGACTTGTATTTATATCTAACCCATACCTAACCATGGGATATGTGTACTAAAGGACATTACATTTTTGCACTTAATGTAGGTTGACAGCCATAATTAACCCGTGTTAAGTACAATGGCTCTGTGGTAACTGCAGGGGGTCTGTCCAGCATTTCCCCTGCAGTTACCATAAGGATATGTTTTCGAATGCACTTGCCTTTCAGGCACTATGGACGCAGATACACCTATTGCTAAGCAGTGTTAACTGCTCATTTGCCAGTTAGTACACACTACCTACCCTGTGCTGCCTGCAGTGTGCAAACCACACCTAATCTCCCCCCAGCCCGCGCCCCATCCCACACTAAAGGGTTAGTGGCAGACTTTTAGTGCACTGGCTGTTTTAATGTGTGCTGATGGTGCATGCTAGTGCTGCCTGGTAGTGTGTGTTAAAACCCTTGCTAACTGTGCGGTGTCCTGGAGTACCCCCTTGCCAGTCAGGTTTTCAGGATATCCAAAATGAATATGCATGAAAGAGATTTGCATGGAGGCAGTGTACGCAAATCAATTTTTTCCTGAAAAATCTGACTGACAAGGGGGGGTGGGGAAGGGGAGGGTACTTCAGAACTGACTTGGGAAACGCTGCTTTGGTAAACAAACCTCCATATTTCCCACTTTAAGTAGCACTAAAGTATTCCTGCAGTCATGACCCCAAGTCCTGGAGCTGTAAACATGAGAATGCATTACTGCTAGCTAGATTCCTTAAGGATACACTTAGCCCATACCTTTCTTCTTTGGTTTTATGCCTAGGTCTCCTTCCTTTCATGTCATAATTTTTAAACCTTTAGTTGAATAAAAGTTCTATTTAAAAATAAATAAATAAATAAATAAATAAAACACCTCCTGTGTGGTACAGATTTCCTGAGTCAGCAGAGGGCATTGCTGTAGGCATTTCAGCGCCCCGCCTGCCTGGCTGCTGGTTAGTGTCAGTGCAGCAGGGCCATCGTATATTTATTTGGTTTTATATCCCGTCCTCCCAAAAAAATGCTCAGAACAGGTTACAAGTTTACATACATAATAATAATGCATTTGCAATGCCTAAGGCCGATAGATTACAAAGAAATATTAATATATATTGGCACTAGAGCATCGGTATGTGTCACATGAGGGTAAAAACTTATATTGATAAATCTTGCACTGCTACTATGTCAAATTTCTCCTGTAAAGTGTATATTGGTATTAGATCCCTAGAATGTGTCAAGTTAGGATAAAACTTGTATTGGAAAACCTTACTTCATAAGTGGCAAATTGTAACCTGTTAACTGTATACAAGTAGAAAACAAATTAAATAAATAAAGAGGAGCTTTCGGATCAAAGAATGGAAAATAAAAAATTATTATCTCAGTCCCTTTTATGGGACTGAGCAGTGGAATCAGTGGGAGCAGTGGAATCAATTTTAAAAAGCACATTTTATTAATACCACTCAGTGCTGTTCATTGACGTCTAAGGGCTCCTTTTACTAAGGTGCGCTAGCGTTTTTAGCGTGTGCTGAAGATCAGCGTGCGCAAACCCTGCACTACACGGAAAATACCAACGCAAGCTGTATGGAGGCATTGGCGTCCAGTGTGTGCTAAAACCGCTAGCGCGTCTTAGTAAAAGCAGCCCGAAAATTTTTTTTTTTTTTGTAGCTGACTTTCAGAACGTTGAAAATTCAAGGGCTCCTTTTACGAAGCCGCGCGAGCGGCTTTATCGCACGGCGACTTTCTATCATGCGCCACACCCCCGCGCTAGCCAAAAAACTACCGCCTGCTCAAGAGGAGGCGGTAGCGGCTAGCGCGGCCGGCAAATTAGCGCGCCCTATTACGCACGTTAAACCTCTAACGCGGCTTCGTAAAAGGAGCCCTAAGTTCAGTTTTGCACTGCAATTCTTTTGCGACTTGTATTCCAAACACAACTGTATCTCAGGAAAAAAAATGTTTGTCTCACTGGTTTGTTTAAATATCACGAGTTAGTGCAATCAGAGGGTATCCCGTCAAACTTGTTTTTCTTTGTTGTTCGGTTACATTTTCCCATTGCTGCTTGGCTTGAGCCATTTGAATCTAAGGTATGACAAGAAGCAGGGCAGGATTAACCAATAGGCCAAGTAGGCATGTGCCTAGGGCCCGAAATGGTCAGGGGGGCCCGATGAAGGAGGGCATCAACATTGTTTTTTCCAAACGGCGATGGACCCCTCCAGCATGGATCGGCAACGCGGGCCCCCCCCCAATCGGCAACGCAGCACTCCCCATCGATGGAAAGTAAGACAAGCAAGCAACGCGGGTAAGAAAGGCAACGGGAACTGTAATTGTGCAAGCGGTGCTGCTTGCCCAAAGCTTCCCTCTGACGCAGCTCCCTGTTTCCGCCTGGGCGCATGGTGGGGTGGGGCGTGGCAGGGGGGCCCAGTGTACTTGGGTGCCTAGGGGCCCTCGACGAATGAATCCTGCCCTGCCAAGAAGTATCTCAGTAACTCCATCCTGTTGCTTCTTGACCACTGCACTGCTTGAATATCATATACTAGCTTTCATTGCTGGACTACGTGCCGCTGGGTGACAGTGGAAGTGCCAATCAGTGCTAAAAAGCGAAATACAAAGTTGTGGAACTTGATTAAAATAATGGGCTTCACTGTACAACTGACTGGCATTTTTTAAAACATTTGTCATATATTCACGATATAAACTGATATGTGCATTATAAATGTACGAGGTTGAAATCTATTAAATGTACTTTTTTTTAAATAGTTTCTTTTCATTTTATCATGTTAATTTGATAGACAAGCTGTTGGGAAGAATCTGAGAGGTATGTTTCCTAATGGGAAAATATTTAATGAAGGCTTTTCTTTTTAAAGCCCGCAGACACTGCAAACATTTCTTTCACCAATCTGTTTGAGACACTTTTCAGTTTGACACAGTTTTGGCTTATTGATTTCATTACTGTATTGTATTTGATGGCCTACATTACATAGCTCAGTATTCTGCCAGCATTCAGTCACTTAATTCATTCTTTCACTACCATTACAGTACTAGGCACAACACCCACATTTCAAGTAATATGTTTGAGTTACTTATGGACTCAGCTTCTGAAATGATGTAGGTGTAGGGCAACTAAACCACCAATTGCACATTCCCATAAACATCTCTCAACAAAAGCAATGCATTTAGGATTACACCCAGGGGTGTAGCTACCATTAAGCAAGCCTGGCAAAAAGCCCAGGCCCACCCAATGTTAGTGGCCACCTGAAACTGCATGCATTAGATTCCCCCCCCCCTACCTCTCACACACACACTGCACCTGGGTCCAGCATCACTACCCTCCCTCCAGCAGGGCCTTCACACACTGCAGTGGGAATTGCAGCAGAGACAAATTAAAAGCTGTTGCACTGTCTGGTCGAGCCTTTTCTCTGTCATGTCAAGCAGGTCCATCTAGGGGAGAGGAGAGCTATGCTGGACCTGGGCACAGAGGTGGGATGAAGAGATGCTGAACTGTCTGGGAGGGAGGCAGAGGAGGAAAGGTGCTAGACTTCAGAGAAACAGAGGGAGGAGAGAGAGAGAGGCCTGGAGCAAAGAGAGGGGGCAGATTCTGGAATGGAGCGGGGGTAGCAGAAAGAAAGACCCGATCAGATGAGAGGGGGAAGATGATGGACCAACAGAGGGAGGGATGGGTTGAGGCGGGGTGCAGGAGAAAGGGAAGAGAGAAGATGGAAAGATGGACATGGAGACGGACAGGTACACAGAAGAGATGGCAGCCATGGAGGGAACAAGGACAGGGATACAGAAATGGACACAAAGGGAGGAAAAGGGACAGGAGAAATGCTGAATATGGGGAGAGGATGGGGGAGGGCACAGAGGGCAGATGATGAACAAGACAGGTAGGGACACACAGAAAAGATGAATGCTAGACAGAGAGTGAGAAGAAACATTAAAAAGAGAGGATACATTAAAGAGGGTTAAGAAAAAAAAAACCAGAAGAAAGACAGCAGAGCCAAAACAATACTCAAACAAAGGTAGAAAAAAGTCTTTTTTTTCTTCTGAATTTATTAATTGTAATATGTCAGCTTTAGGATATGTGCATCTTCATGCCCCCGCCCCCCAAAGTTTCTGCCACCTTGGCAGAGATGGTGTTATAGGGGGCCCATTTCAATTTTTATGCGCGGGATCCATTCAGTCCTACTATGGAACTGATCCCACCTTGTAGATAAAGTGTGTTTTTCTTGTTGTTGTTTTTAGCTTTGCTTCTCAAATAAAGATATGGTTATCAGATGAGCAATTTTGATAAAACTAGATATTTAGACAAAGGATACAATGAGGTCCTTTTACCAAGCTGTGGCAAAAGTTGGCCATAGCGCAGCCTTTCACAGGTTTTGCATCTCACTAAGGCCATTTTTCTTTTTTTTAAATTAACGGCCATGCAACAAAAATTAGCACATTTTGTAGGCAGTAAGGGTCGGATTCTATAAACGATGCCTAACGCGGTAGTTACTCGTATGTTGCATTTCACTAGCTCTGTTCCGGTTACCGCATAATTTAACAATTGCCTGTAATCAGCATGGTCACTAGGATGCCTGAGGAAAAGTTACAGGCATTAAGGGAGAGGGTGCGCATGGTAAGGAGCGCTAAGGAGGTCTTGGTTAGGCAAATGCGGTCATTAGTAAGAGCCCAGCATTTTGCCACTGCAGTAATATTCAGGGGGAGGTAGTGGCGTAGCGAGGGTGAGAGACGTCTGTGGCCGTGGTGCCCCTCCCCCGCCCTCATCTTCACCCCCCTGTTCCTTCCCATCCTCCACACTGCTAGTTGTTCACCACTGCGAGCAACAAGAACTTCAATGTGCGCCTCATGACCCAGTAAGCTCTCCCTCTGACGTCACTTCCTATGCATGGCACCTGGAAGTGGCATCGGTGGGAGAGATGTCGCGGGCTCGAGGAACACGTTGACGTTGTTGCTTGTGGCGGCAAACCACTATGGGTATGGGGGAAGGGAAGGGGACATGTGGGAAGGATATTTGTTAGGCACTATCAGAAGCAACAGCAGGAATAAAAAGAATGACTGTGGCTATGAGAAAAGATCTGAAGGTGTGCGAGAAATGTTTTAAATGGGAATCTCCATAATCAGTGGTGTAGTAAGGGGCAGTGTGGTCTGCGCCATCCCCAGTCCTCCTCTCCACCTCCCGCTTCCCCACTACCATGCATGCATGCCCCATCCCTTCCCAGGTTCTGTTCCCGGTGCAAGCAGCAACCCCAACCTGTTGCTCATGCCTGTGTCGGCTCTTCCTCTGACATCACTTCCTGGAGATGTGCCTATGAAATGACGACAGAGGAAGAGCCGACGTTGGTGTGAGCACTGCTTGTGCCGGGGACGTTAAAGAGGTACGGGAGAAGGGAAGGGGCATGTACACGTGGCAGGAGGGGGCGGGGAAGGAGCAGATGGGGATGGGGGTGGGGGTGGAGGGCAAGGGAGGGGCACCATCCCCCCCCGGGCGCCTCTTACCCTTGCTACGCCGCTGTCTATAATACAAGAAGACTCAGATTCCAACAAAGATCTGGAGTTGTTTATTGATGCAACAGGGGGCAGTAGGGTTTGCTGCCTATTGGCAAGCTGCATGGTGCACCGCTACCTGATCCAAAGACTGTAGAACACAGGTGTCAAAGTCAGTCCTCGAGGGCCGCAATCCAGTTGGGTTTTCAGGATTTCCTTAATGAATATGCATGATATCTATTAGCATGCGATGAAAGCAGGTCACGCAAATAGATCTCATGCATGTTCATTGGGGAAATCCTGAAAACCCGACTGGATTGCGGCCCTCGAGGTTCGACTTTGACACCCCTGGTGTAGAAGGTTACTCAGAAGCCTAACTTATTTGGAGCTATTTCCAATAACCATGATATTAAAAGTGTGGGAAGAGCAGTTGTGCAACAGACATGTGAGAGTCATTAATAGACAACTGGCAAAATGCAGACAAATGTCAGACTTGTTGAGAGAATTTAATGTTTGATATCAAAGTTTTGGCAAGGGCCAAATATGTGGTAACAATTGAGCATTCTATTGCAGCCTGTCTCATTAATAGTGGGACATATTTCAAAGACTGAACCACCTGAGAAAGAGGTGGGGGGATGACCATTCTGGCACATCTTTGTGATCTTGGAGCAATCAAGTATGGGAATGCATCAGAATATTTATTTGTTAATTTGTTCAATTTTCTATACCGTTCTCCCAGGGGAGCTCAGAACAGTTTACATGCATTTATTCAGGTATTTGAGCAGTTTTCCCTCTCTGTCCTGGTGGGCTCACAATCTATCTATCGAACCTGGGGCAATAGGGGGGATTAAGTGACTTGCCCAGGGTCACAGGGAGCAGCGTGGGTTTGAACCCACAACCTCAGGGGGCTAAGGCTGTAGCTTTAACCACTGCGCCACACTCTCCCCTGAATCTCTGGCACCAGCTACTTGGACATCATATGTCAGAGGCAGGGGACTAATCCTTGAATTCTTAGATCAGCAAGATGAGAAGGAGAGGTCATATGAAAGAAGACAATCATATGATACCCTATGCGGCTAAGAAAAGGGGATTGGCAATCTCCATGGTTAGAACACAATTGGCAGATTTTTTTTTTCTTTTTTTCATGTTTTATGAAGTTAAATGGGTGGAAAAATCTACTGGAAGGGACTATAATACATAAGATACTGAGAAGCCAGGCCAAGGGCAGTAGGGCAAGAAGAGATGGGAAGCTTCCGAACACTTCTGAAGAGCTAAAAGAGCTAGTTGTGGGAGTTCCAGGCAGATGTTTATCTAGCAACTCTTCAAGACAGTGTTTGTCTTAGCATTTTTCAGAGCACTAAGGTTGGACACAATTGTTGGTGGAGGTCAAAGGTGAGGATGGTGGGTTTGTGAGCAGGAAACCTTTTTAAATTTTATATTTATGAATTTACAGTTACAATAACACAAGCAATTCACTTGAAGTAGAAAAAGAGATAATTGATCATTTTGTAAACAATGACATTAAGAACCAAAGAAGATCAACACAGTTGTACTCTACAAGTTCTCAATCAAGGGAGCTATCCAAAACACAAAACAGAAAGAAAGTTCCCAAGGAAAACTAAGAAACACATATGATATCATAAGACTAGGCCTAAATAGAATCAAATCTTTAGGCTAATCCAATACTGAGATCAATGTTGTAGTAGAACTCTAATGGTCGGGAGTCCTAGTATTCAGAAAAGAAGAGAGCGGTGGAGGTTCATAGAATATATACCTTACCTAGGGGCCCTTTTACTAAAATTGTGGCAAAAGTGCCCTTAGCGTAAATTCACTATGGGTCTTTCCCACGCATCAAGGCCACTTATACTATGGCCAGAAATAGGATGATTTTCCTATTCCTGGAATTAATGGCCATGCACTAATTATGCAATTAGCATGCAGTCACCCTACTGCCACCCATTTTGTGGGCGGTAAGGGTCTCTGAGCTAACCCTGTGCTAATTAGATAGTGAGCGATAATACTCCATTCGCTAACTGATTTGCTCTGTCATGTCCAAACTTTCCACCCCAGGAAAATAATAATGATTTTATTTAGCATGTGGTGTGCATTCATAAATTGCCAAACTTACTTTGGGATACATCAGCATGTTCTATGGTAACCCTTTTTAAGCTGTGGTACGCATGCACTGGTGCTCACTGCAGCTTTGTAAAAGGACCACCTTGATATCTAACCAAATGGATGGATGGATCATGCCACTGAGTCATGGCCCCATGCACAGTGAGGAATCCTCCCTGTGATGTTTTAAGGCAGAGTACAGGAGTGGTTTCCTATTGCCTTCTCCTGTGTAGTATATGGCTCCACTATGTTGCTGCTGCCCAACATAGGGCCCCTCAGCCTATGGCACCTGGTATTCCCGGGTGGTCTCCCATCCAGGTACTAAGACTAAGAGCAGGTCTACTCACGGCGGCCAGGCTGTAAGATATTTAACAAAATAAACAATGTAAAATCCTAACAAACATTTTTTGAGCTTACTATAATAACATTATACATTAGGTATCCTAAAGGTAAATCTACAAATCTCCTGCTAGCACTCATGTCTGTATATGCTAGCATTCTGGGCATTTATGGGTCCAATATCCAGCATTATTAGACGGCCAGGATCAGCTGTTGGCTAGCTAAATAGCTCATAGCTAGCTATCCAGTGATATTCAGTGGGAAATTGCTGGCTATCTCACTGTGAATATTCCGGTCTCTGGATTGGCCGGTTACTGGATATGTCATGTGACATAGCTGGTCACCATAAATATTCAGCGGCTAGCCAGCTAATCTAATACAAAATTTCTGAATTGCTCTAATACCATTTAGTTCAAGGCGATTTACATAAAAAATAAGCCATAATAATTCTATGGGAAAATACAATACCTAAAAGATGTCCTTACAATTCTTTAACTAAAAGTACTAACTTTACAAACTATCATATAAAAATGGTGAAATCAGTTAGCTTAGTGGTGTTTAAAAAAGGCTTGAATAATTTCCTAAAAGAGAAGTTCATAGGCCATTAATGAGATGACTTGGGGAAATCACTGCATATTCCTAGGATAAGCAGCATAAAAGCTGTTTTATTACTTGGGATCTTGCTAGGTACTTGGAATCTGGGTTGGCAACTGTTGGAAACAGGATACTGGGCTTGATGGACCTTCGGTCTGCCCCTATATGACAATTCTTATGTTCTTATGTTCATTCTATGAAATTTCCAATAAATGAGCTGATGGCAGGAAGGGAATCTCCCTCCCCTGCCCCCATAAGTTGGCTGACAGGAGAAATGCCCACTCTCTCCCGCTGCCAGCTCTGAACCCCCCCCCCCCCCACACACACACACACACTGTCCACGGCAAAAGGGATGCCCATTCCTTCTTGCGAGAACCCCTGAAACAACCCCTGGTAGGAGGTATCCCCCATTCCCTCCTGCCGGCATTCCTCTCTGAACACATGAGCCCCCAAACCTCCCACCCCCAAAACCCACCCAGATCCCCCTGTACCTTTATCAGAAAGGTTGTCTGGAGGGATGTCTACTCTCTCTGGCTGGCAGGCCCGCCTCTACAGAATGGTGGGCCTTCCCGGTGCATCCTGGGATGCACCAGGGAGGGGCCTAAGGCCCTGATTGGCACAGGCATCTAAAGCTCTCCTATAGAAGGGGTTTTAGGCACCTGGGACAACCAGAGTCTTAGACCTTCTTAGTGAATTCTAGGATGCAGTGGGAGTGGCCTTAGGGAGCTGGCCAATCAGTCTTAGGCCACTCCCAATACCTAACTCCTCTCACCTTGGGTTCTGCATTCCCAACCCTATATGTTATGTCTGTCTGTCCATGTTAGATTGTAAGCTCTTCCCGATCAAGGACCATCTATATATGTCAAAATGTACAGTGCTGAATTCTATAATTGACTGGCAGCCAGTGTAGTTCTATCAGCAGGGGTCTGGCCCTCTCAAATTGTGTTCTGGAGTAGCTGCAACTAGTGCTGCCCGATTTCCGATTTGAATCGATTCACCGATTCACTTTGGTTGAATCAATTCAAATCGATGTGTATTTTTAAAAAATCGGCTTCTCCAATTCGGGGCCCAACCTCCCCGTGCTCGGCTGTCATCGCGTTCACGAATACTGCCACTCAAAACTTTTTCCCGGCCTGACTCAGCACAACCTGAAGTTGTGTTTGACTCCGGTAAAGAAAGTACAAAAGGAAAAAAAACAGGAGCTTTTTCAAACCCTCCCCGTAACACCAGCCTATATTAGCAGCTGCACCGCTCTCTCCTTCCGTAGCTTTAGCAAATCAATTCCCTTCTGCAGCCTCAGAGCCTCTGCTAGGCCGTCCCGCCTCCGAGGAAGAAGGAAGTTGCATCATCAGAATCAGGCAGCACTAGCTGCAACCTCTGAAGTCCTTTCTTTGTGATATTGCAATAATCTAGATATGGAGGTAGAACTGCTTGAGTCACTGTCCGAAAACTAGTTGGACTCAGTACTGATCTTATCATCCTCAACTGCCTGAATCTCAAGAAAAATCTTTTAAACAGTGAGGTAATCTGCTTGCCCATGGTGAGATTGGAATCTAGAATTACTCCTAATACTTTTGATGGTTTATTAATCATGAGCTTCTCACCTGAGGATAGTGCTAACTCTGAGTGAGGTATTGAGTTGTGATCACCAAACCATAGCACCTTTGTCTTCTGCTTAATTTAAGGAAGTTCTGTTGTGACCATGTTCTTAGATCCTCAATCAGAATAGATATGTGTTGCAATGTATCCATGAAGGAGTCGTTGGCTACACAGAGGAGAAAGAAATCATCTGCATAAGAAAAAGTATAGACATGTGGAGGTGAACCACCTGCCCGAGGCGAAAGAGGTGATCCTTGTAGAACCCCACAGAAGGCATCCCAGGTTTGAGATTTCTCACTTCATATGTTCTCTTGCTAAGGAATTCTGTGAACCATTTCAACAATAACCCACATATTCCTAGTTCTTCTAGTTTTAAAAGTAGTAATGAGTGATCTACTGTTTCAAATGCCGCTGAGATATTGAACAGCAACAGTACAGTTTGCTTGCCTTTGCTAAGATAGGTCTTTGCCATTGATGTTAAATCTAGGAGAAAGGATTCAGTAATGTGCATCGACCTGAAACCATGTTGAGAGCTATGATAGCCATCTACCAGGCTTAGAAATTCAGAAAGCTGTGTATTAACACATAATTCTACCAGCTTAGCTTACCATGGTATGCCTGCTATTGGCCTGTAGTTTTCTACCTTAGATAGATCTAACCCTGTGGCTTTGGGATTGGGTGTTAGTAAGATGGCTGATAATGTCTTAGGATAGAGTCCCTTTGACAGGCATCTGTTAACAAGTTCTGTCAGTCAAATTATAAACTCAGCGGGTGCTTGATCCAGTAAGCTAGTAGGACAGATATCAAGATGACAATGCTTGTTAGATAGTCTTTTTAGTAAGCTAGTGACTAGAGAATGACACGGTGGCTGTTACCGTGGCTAGCCGCGGGTAACCCGCCAAAATGGTGGGGGGAAAAAGTGCTCACTGCGGGTACAGGGACAAGGCCATCCACCGCCCCTTGGAGCGGTGAATGGCCTTGTCTCTGCAGTTATGGGAGGGAATGCGGGCAGACACCTCCCTCCTTCACAGTAGCATACCTAAGGTGACCATATGTCCCGTTTTGAACGGGACAGTCCCGTTTTCGGATACCCTGTCCCGTTGTCCCCACACACAGCTTCGGGACGCCCAAAATGTCCCATTTTCAGAGACAGCGTCCAGAAGCTGTGCGCGGGTACAACGGGACAGGCGATCGCTTCCTGTCCCTCCCCTGCCGCACCAAAAAAAAGCCTCCCTCCAGGCCCGATTTAGGTCCACCGCCGCTGCTCCTCTGATGCCACTACTCGAACCCGGAAGCCTTCTTCCCGACGTCAATTCTGATGTCGGAGAGGACGTTCTGGGCCAGCCAATCGCTGCCTGGCTGGCCTGGAACGTCCTCTCCGACGTCAGAATTGACGTCGGAAAGAAGGCTTCCGGGTTCGAGTAGTTTGCAGCAGAGGAGCAGCGGAGGTGGACCTAAATCGGGCCTGGAGGGAGACTTTTGTTCTCCGCGGTAGGGGGGGGAGGAGGTAGGCAGGCAGGCAGGCTGGCTGGCTGACTCTGGGGGAGGGAGGTAGGTAGGCAGGTTTTGAGGGAGGCAGGCTGGCAGGCTGGCTCTGGTGGAGGAAGGGAGGTAGGCAGGCTGGCTAGCTCTGGGGGAGGGAGGTAGGTAGGCAGGCTAGCTAGCTCTGGGGGAGGGATGTAGGTAGGCAGGCTTTGGGGGAGGTAGGCAGGCAGGCAGGCTCTGGGGGAGGCAGGTAGGCTGGCTGGCTCTGGGGGAGGTAGGCAGGCAGACTGGCTGACTTTGGGGGAGACAGGCAGGCTGGCTCTGGGGGAGGCAGGCAGGCTAGCTCTGGGGGAGGCAGAAAGGCTGGCTCTGGGGGAGGTAGGCAGGCAGGCTGGCTCTGGGGTAGGTAGACAGGCAGACTGGCTTTGGAGAAGGCTGGCTTTGGGGAGATAGGCCGGCAGGCTTTTGGGGAGGGTGTGGGACAAAGGCTGGAAGCAGTGAGGGGACATAGGAAGGAAGGATGAAGGAAGGAGAGAAAATGGCAGAGAAGGGGGGGTTGTAAGTAGAAGAAAGACTAGAGAGATAAAGGCCTGGACCAAAGGGGAAAAACAGGAGGAAGAAGCAGGACATTGGGAAGTGCAGACAGAGGGGGAGAGCCCCTGAGGAAGAGCAGAGAGAGAAAAGATCATAACAGAGGAAGGAGAGAGAGAAAGGGAGACCTGGAACAAAGGTACAAAGGAGAACTGACACTGGATCTGGGGGCACTAAGGACATAGGAAGGAGGCACTGGGGGCACTAAAGACATAGGAAGGAGGCGCTGGGGACACTAAGGACATAGGAAGGAAGGAGGAAGGGAATAGAAAGGGACAATTGTTGGGCCTGAGTGCAGAAAGAAATGAAAGATAGGATGCAGAGTCAGAGGGAAACGCAACCAGAGACTCATGAAATCACCAGACAGCAAAGGTAGGAAAAATGATTTTATTTTCAATTTAGTGATAAAAATGTGTCAGTTTTATATCTGCTGCCTATATTTTGCACTATATTTGTCTATTTTTCTATAGTTACTGAGGTGACATCGTTGAAAACCCCCCAAATATAAATAATTAACATTTTCTCTGCGTATAGGGTGCTTTGTGGTTTTTAAAAAATTTTATGGTTACCATTATGAAATAATAAGTTATTGTGTGTACATGAAAAATGAATGGAATATATTGGGGGCGGGGCTAGGGTGGGATTGG
The DNA here is from genome assembly GCF_902459505.1 of Geotrypetes seraphini. NCBI lineage: Eukaryota > Metazoa > Chordata > Amphibia > Gymnophiona > Dermophiidae > Geotrypetes > Geotrypetes seraphini. The sequence continues at coordinate 303,434,955 of NC_047086.1, read as the reverse complement.
GGTGGGGCTAGGGCAGGATTGAGGTGGGGCTAGGGCGGGATTGGGGGCGGGACTGAATATTAATAGATGTCCCGTTTTGATGAAAAAAATAAATGGTCACGTTAGGCATACCTAGCATATGCGACTCCCAGGGCCTATCATTTTTTGACACCCCCCACTCTGTACGAAAAACATGATTTTTAGTAATAAGCCACATGTCACACATGAGTAACTAGGAAAAGGCAACATTTTACATACTGCAGTGATCAGTACATTAATACACCCATTGTAAAACTAAACAAGCCAGACTAGTACAGATCAATCCTGCAGTCAAGCCTAACAAAAAACCATGTCTTTCGAACACACAGAACACAGAAAACACCTTCGCCTAGTATGGAATATGTAATCACAAATTAACCCCTCCCTCTTTTACAAAACTGTAGTGTGGATTTTAGCCACAGTGGTAACAGCTCTGACGCTCATAGAATTCTGAGCATCAGAGCTGCTACCACCACGGCTGGCGCTAAAAAACGCTCCACAGTTTTGTAAAAGGGGGGATAAAATAGAAATACATAGACAAAGGTTAAATTGAACCAGTAAGAAGCTGGACTCTGCATATAGTGCACCACAGAAACAGTGACACATGTCTCCTAAAGCAATAAATAAATAGAATTTTTTTTTCTACCTTTGTCTTCTGTGGTTTCTGCTTTCCTCATCTTCTTGTAACTCTCTTTCTTCCATCCACTGTCTGCCGTCTCACTTCCCCTGTATGGCATCTTCTCTCCTTCTATGCCCCTTCCAGAAACTGTATGCCTCCCCCTTCCATCTCTCCTTTCACCCCCATTGGTCTGGCATCTCTCTCCTCTCCTTCCCTCTCCCACACCTTTCCTCTGCAATCCCTTTCCCCCCTCATTTACCTTTTCAATTTATTTTCTGCATCTGTCTAGATTACATTTTTAGTACCCTCTCATCAATGTTCTTTTTTACTGTCTGCCTAAAGCTTACCACCTCTTTCCCTCACCCCTCCAGTGTTTTCCTAACTCAATCCTTTTCTCCCCATCATGTGCCCTCCTTTTATTTATCCCCTCCTTCCATCATGTACCCTCTTTCTCCAACCCTTCCATCTAGTACCTTCTCCTCTCTCTGTCCACTTCCATCCAGTGTCTGCTCCCCTCTTTCTCTCCTCCCATTTCCTTCCTGCATTTGCTTCCTTATCTCTCCCACCTGCACTTCCATCCAGCATAGGCTCCCCACTACCATCCAATGTCAGCCCTTTCTCTCGCCATCCATCCCTCTTCAGTCAGCATCTGCCCCCTTTCTTTCCCTCCAATATCCTTCCCCCTTATCTCTCTCCCCTTTCTCTGTACATCAGTTCTATCAGCAAAACCCTTCCATACCACCCTGCCCCCTTTCTTTCCCTCCACTACTCTTCCATTCCAGCAGTCCTCCTCCTTTCTCTCCCTTCATGCAGAAAGGTCCCACTATGACTGTAGCTGCCGGCTGCCAGTCCACCCCACTCCGAAGTACTTGCTCTGGAGCAGACTCAGCAGCCGCATGCTGGAAGGTCCCGCAATGACTCGTCTGCTGGCTCTGCTCCGGCAGACGCAGGGAGTTGTGGCAAAGTCTCGCAATGACTGCGTCTGCCGGGTCCACCCCCTCCGACGTAACTTACTTCTTCCGGAGCAGAGCCGGCAGACGAGTCATCGTGGGACCTTCCTGCACCTCAGCGCGGCTGCCAACTCTGCTGCAGAGAAAGTAAGTCAGAGGTAAAGTGACCATTTATTTTTTTCATCAAAAGGGGACATCTATTAATTGACTGTGCATCCTTTCGTTCATTTCTTTCTTTCTGCACTCAGGCCCAACAATTGTCCCTTTCTATTCCCTCCCTCCTTCCATGGTGCCCCCAGTGCCTCCTTCCCCTGACCATGATGCCCCCAGTACCTCCTTCCTGTGTCCTTGGTGCCCCCAGTGCCTCCTTCCCGTGTCCATGGTGCCCCCAGTGCCTCCTTCATGTGTCCATGGTGCCCGCAGCACCTCCTTCCTGTGTCCTTGATGCCCCCAATGCCTCCTTCCCGTGTCCATGGTGCCCCCAGTGCCTCCTTCCCGTGTCCATAGTGCCCCCAGTGCCTCCTTCCCATGTCCTTAGTGCCCCCAGTGCCTCCTTCCCGTGTCCATGGTGCCCCCAGTGCCTCCTTCCTGTGTCCATAGTGTCCCCGGTGCCTCCTTCCTGTGTCCATGGTGCCCCCAGTGCCTCCTTCCGTGTCCTTAGTGTCCCCAGTGTCTCCTTATGTCCCCCCACTGCCTTCCAGATGTTGTCCTCCCCCAAAGCCAGCCTACCTGTCTGCCTACCTATCTCCCTCCCTCCCTGCTGCGCTAAAGCCAGCCAGCTTGCCTGCCTACATGCTGCCCTACCTGCCGCGGAAAAAAGAAAAAAAAAAGCCTCTCCCCTTCCTTTCCCCCAGTCCGCGCCTGCAATCTTATCTCCCCCCGCTGACAAGAAGTCTTTCTGACGTCAATTCTGACGTCAGAGAGGACATTCTGGGCCAGCTAATCACTGCTTGGCTGGCCCGGAACGTCCTCTCCGACGTCAGAATTGACGTCGGAAAGACTTCTTGTCGGCGGGGGGAGGTAAGATTGCAGCGGCGCAGGCCGGGGGATAGGAAGGGCTGGAGGATCCGGACCTGGCTGGCTGTGCACCCCCCCAAGCGTGAAGTCGCGTGTGTCTGCAGGCAGAAGCTTCTCCTTCCAGACTGCAATAGCATTTTTCATATACACACAATATAATATTAATACATAATGGTAACCACAAAATTTAAAGAAAAACACAAAGTACACTGTACGCACAGAAAGTGTTAATTATCATTTATATTCTCTTTTTTTTCAAAGAGGTCAAGGCAGATGATTTTAAAATATGCAATGGCACCTCAGTAACAATTATAGAAAAATAGACAAATATATTTCAATCACAACACAGAATATGTCAAAAATGACATATTTTGATCAATATATATATATATATATCTCACTATTATATATATATATCTATATATATATAACTATAACTATATGTATATATATATATATATATAATATCACTATTATATATACAGTATATAATATCAGACTGCAATAGCAAACAATGAGGCTCCGCCCCTGACCCCATAATAATAGTATTAATTGTAATGCAATTTCTTCCATCCATTTTTCATATACACACAATATAGTCTTAATACATTATAGTAACCACAAAATTAAAAAAAATATAAAGTACACTGTACGCACAGAAAGTGTTAATTATACATACCAATGTACTATTGGTACATTGGTAATTGATACACACACCACTGTACTATTGGTATTTATTTATTCATTAAAGTGGAGGAGTAACCTAATGATTAGTGCCCCAAATATAAAAATAAGTACAGTAAAACCTTGGATTGCAAGTAACTTGGTTTGCAAGTGTTTTGCAAGACAAGCAAAACATTTTATTAAATTTTAACTTGATATATAAGCAATGCCTTGCAATACAAGTACTTACAGTATACACAAATCACAACTGAGCCGATGGTTCTTCTCTCTCTGATGCTGCGGGACTGTAGCGATTGTTCTAAACAAACAAAGTCTTGCAATATGAGTACATACAGTATACACGTGTCACATCATCACAACTGAGCCGATGGTTTTTCTCTCTCTGACGCTGCTGGAGCATAGTGACTGTTCTATACGAGCGAGGTCTTGCAATACAAATACGTATAGTATTTTGTATTAAAGTTTTGAGGTTGTGGAACGAATCATCTGAGTTTCCATTATTTCTTATGGGGAAATTTGCTTTGATATACAAGTGCTTTGGATTACAAGCATGCTTCTGGAACAAATTATGCTCGCAAACCAAGGTTTCACTGTACTTGTATATAATATGTAAACTGCTTTAATTGTAACCACAGAAAGGCAGTGTATCAAATCTCACCCCTTTCCCATTTATTAACCATCAGTGGTGTACAGCAGGTATAGTTTAAAATAAAATTTACAATCTTGTAAACAGCATAGCAATAGTAAAATGATCAAACATAAGCATAAATACAATCAACGAGATAAACTTGGAAACAGCAAATTGAAACCTAATAATAGGAGTGCCAGTATTCCTTGTCTGCTTTGCAAATATTGTCTCGCTTTCGCCAGCACTATATACCTCTTCAGCTCTTTTCTCTAGCACACACCCTTTTTTTTTCCTTATCTTTCAACAACTACAAATATTTTCATCTAATATAATAACTAATGTTAGATTTGGCAACAGAGCCTACATTACTTTCAGTAATTAGGATATTTCCTTCTTACATATAAAAGAGTTATGCATCCCAGGGTACAGACTTTTCTGAAGCGCATACAAATATTTTGATGCTGAATGAACACCAAAATAATATAAACAACGTTTGTCTAATAAAATGAAATTTTACTGGTCCTTGATATATAAATAAGCTAAATAAGATATATAAACTCCTTAGTACTAGCAAAGTAGAAAAGTGGCATGTAAAAATATTACATTCACATAATGTGAATAGTATTAATCAATATATGTTTTTTAATATGCAAAGTTATTGAACATAGGGACATGAAATAGGAAGGAATTCAATAAATGGTGCTGAAAATTTGTCACCAAAAATCTGAGCACTAAGCGTGTTCTATGAAGAGAGTACAACTTTTGGCATGGATCCGGTGCCTAATATTTCACTGCCATACTTAGGCACACTTCAGCTGAATTCTACAAATCCACATGCAACTTTCTGGAATGCCCTTGACATGTCTCATGCCATGCCTTCTTTTCAGATATGCATGCTTAAAGTTAGGTGCTATGCTTTATAGCAGGGGTAGGGAACTCCGGTCCTCGAGAGCCATATTCCAGTTGGGTTTTCAGGATTTCCCCAATCTAATCTAAATCTAATCTAAACCTTAGGTTTGTATACCGCATCAATTCTACATTCGTAAAGCTCGACACGGTTAACAAGAGTTAGGGTAGAAAGGAACTCCAGTGGGGGCAAAAAGAGGAGAAAATAAGAGGACTAAAATGATCAGAGAGGGAGGAGGAGTTACGTTTTTGAGAATAACCAGGTTTTCAGATGTCTACAGAAGAGTTGGAGAAAGCTCTGAATCCTGAGAGGGGAGGTAAGGTTGTTCCAGATCTCAGTGAATCTGAAATGGAAAGAGGAACCGAGTTTTCCTACAAGGGAAACACCTTTTAGCGAGGGAAAGGAAAGTTTCATTTTTTGGGTGGATCTGGTGGAATTGGGGTTGGAGGAGTTCCAAGCGAGAGGGATGAGGGGAGGGAGGATGCCGTATAGGATCTTGAAAGTAAGGCAGGCACATTTGAAGTGGACTCTGGAGATAATCGGCAGCCAGTGGAGCTTGGACAGAAGCGGTGAGACATGGTTGAATTTGCTTTTTGCGAAGATAAGCTTGGCAGCGGTATTCTGAATCCGCTGGAGTCTTTGAAGGTTTTTCTTTGTTAGGTTTAGGTAGATAGAGTTGCAGTAATCCAGTCTGGCAAGGATGATGGATTGTACTAGGACGGCAAAGTGTTTTTGATGGAAGCAGGATCTCACTTTCTGTAGCATGTGGAGACTGAAGAAATATTTTTTTACTAGGGAATTGAGGTGATCGTTGAGGGAAAGTGTAGAGTCAATGATGACTCCCAGAACTTTACTTGAATATTCCAGATGTAAAGTGGGGCCCGAGGACAGTGAGATGGAGGTGGGCAGTTGGTCCAGTTTTGGGCCGAGCCAGAGAAGTTTTGTTTTAGATTCGTTTACTTTCATCTGCACAGTGTGAGCCCAGGATTGAAGATTCGATATGCATGAGGTTATGTTCGCCGAGAGGTTTGTGAGGGTTCGGTCGGTCTCGAGGAGGATAAAGATGTCATCTGCGTAAGTGTAGAGTGTTTCGAGGGGGGAGAGGTGGAGGAGTTTAAGGGAGGACATATAAATGTTGAAAAGGATAGGAGAGAAAGATGAGCCTTTCGGGACTCCACAGATCGGGTTCCAGGGGGAGGATGAGGAGCCCTTCATGTTGACTATGTAGGAGCGGGAGCATAAGAACTTCGAGAACCAGTCAAGGACTGTGGAGTTGATGCCTATTTCGGTGAGTTGGTAAATTAGAATATCATGATGTACGACATCAAAAGCTGCAGAGATGTTGAATTGGAGAAGGACAGCGAATTTGTTACGAGAATGGAGATATTGAACTTTTGAGATTAAGGAGGTCAGAAGGGATTCGGTGCTGAAATTGGGACGGAAGCCGTATTGGTAGGGTTGAAGAATGGTAAATTTCTCAAGGTAGGAGGAGAGTTGAGTGAATATGATGGACTCTAGCATCTTGGTAAGAAGGGGAATGTTAGCTATTGGACGGTAGCTGGATGGTAGAGCGGGGTCTAACTCAGGTTTTTTCAGTAGTGGGGTTAGGGAGATATGGCCCATTTCTGGGGAGAAGAGACCCGAATGGAGGGCGGAGTTTATGAGAATGGTAAGAGATGAGATGACCTGGGGGGGAGTGTTCTCGTAAAGGTAGGAGGGGAAAGGATCCAAGGTGCAGTTACAGGATTTCAGTTTGAGGCAGAGATTATAGACCAGGGATTCGGAAACAAGTTCAAAGGAAGACCAGGATCTGTCAGCTGGGATAGGATAGGAGTCTGTTAAGAGTGGGTTGGGGTCGATTGGAATCAGGGATTTGTAGGAGATTGCAGTTGGGAAGGAGCGCCTCAAGGTGGAGACCTTATTGTTGAAGAACTGTGCTAGAGAGTCAGCTAAGGGGGAAGAGGGAAGGATGGAGTCATTTTTGGAGGTTAAGGAACGCCAAATGTTAAACAATGTGCTACTTTGATTGTTGGATTTAGAGATTTTGTCTCCGTAGAAGTTTTTTTCTTGCTTTTTTTAGAACGGTATTGTAGACTTTGATGTTGACCCTCCAGGAGAGTTTGTCTGTAGGGGATTTAGATTTTTTCCATTTTCGTTCCAGAGCACGGCATTTTTGCTTCAGTTCTCTGTGGTATGGGAGGTACCAAGGGGCCTTACGGGAATAGGAAATGGTTTTAGTGGAGAGAGGGGCGAGGGAGTGGAAGGTGGACTCGGAGAGGGTGACCCAGTTTTGCCAGTTAGTTTCTGGTTCAGCAGGTTTGGAGATGGGGGAGTATTTGTCGAGGAAATTGCTCCAGAACAGGTTGCTTGAGATTTTTTTACGGAAGGTAATAGAATTTGAGGTGCGGGATGGGGGCCCGAGATGCAACATGAAGATGGGGAGGCAGAAGACCCCTAGGTAGTGGTCGGACCAGGGTACGATTTCCCAGCGAATGTCGTTGTATGAGGTTTTGTGAGTAGTAAGATCTAGAAAGCTTGATGAGGTCTAGTGTGTGGCCTTTTTCGTGGGTTGGGGAGAGTGTGGGGGGGAAAGCCTAAAGTGGAGAGGAAGCTATTAAATTTGGATGCATCATTGCTGGAGACATCGTCAAGGTGGAGATTGATGTCTCCGATGATTAATAATCTTTGAAATCTGAGGGAGGCGTTTGTTATGATTTCAAAGACGAGTTCGGAGGAATTGTTCTAAGGGGCAGGTGGGCGGTATAGAAGCAGGATACCCAGAGGGTGAGGGTGGAATTTATCGCTGACTGAGGCTAACATGTATTCTAATGAAGAGTGGCTGCCCTTTTCAAGGAGCTGGACATCAAAGAATGATTTGAAAAGGAGGGCCAGGCCGCCTCCTTTTCGGTTGGTTCTGGGAGAGAAGAGGCCTTGATAGCCATGGGAACAAAGTTCGTTTTGAGTGAATTGGTCATCTTCTGTGATCTAAGATTCTATGATGAATAGGAATCCGGGGTCTGCTCCTGCCCTCGACACAACCCCCCCAACGACCGCCCCCCCGAACTCCCGATCGCCCCCCCCCTCGCCGACCCCACGTTCCCCCCCACCCCCAATCCCACCCCCCATACCTGTAAAATGTTGGCCGGACCTACGGGTGCCAAACCCGCCTGTCCAGCAGGCCATCCGGCTGCAGAATGGGGCTGGATTGGCCCAGGCATCTGAAACCCCGTCCACCGGTGGGGCCTAAGGCGCCTGGGCCAACCAGAATAGGCCCGGGAGTCTTAGGCCCCTCCTGTGGCTCCCACACTAAACCTGTGCTAATTGGTTAGTGCAAGGCATGTCTACTCTCTGTCCCCAAACACAGCTTCAGTGCTAAAAAAATGAAAAATATTTTTTAGTGTGTGGTTGGTGTGTGCTAATCTCATAGCCACAGACTTTAAGCAGTAGTAAGCAAGTATTAGTGCTTACTGCCACTTGGTAAAAGGGCCCCCAAATTTATTTTTTAGCACTGGGGGCATATTGGGGGTGGGGTGGGGAGCAAAGAATGAGCATGGCTATGTTAGTTATGATTGTAGCAGGTTTCCGGGTCTTGCCACGTCTGTGTGGAACAGGGGTGTCGAACTCAATCACATTAGGGGCCGAAATCTAAAACATAGTCGCAGGCCAAATTTTTTATTAAGATACTTAGGGGTCCTTTTATTAAGGTATGCTAACCGATTTAACATGCGCTAAAGATTAGCACACGCTAAATGTGCACCTTAATAAAAGGACTCCTTAGTCTTAGTAGAAGTATAGGGTTACAACCTCTCCAACCCCACTCAGACTCTGTGATGTAAACAAAATAAATAAAAAAGACTTTTTCTCTCTCTTTTAGGTCCTAGTTCACGCTTGCAGTCTAACACCAGCTCTGGCATGATACATATTTCAAATCTGACACATTGTAATCACAAAACAGAAAATAAAATTACTTTTCTACCTTTTGTTGTCTGGTCATTATTCAAATCATGTTGGTCCCAGGCTCTGGTTGTCTTCTGATAAATAGCTTGCCTGGGTCTCCTGCCCATTTGTTGTTTTCTTCTTTCTCTTTGCTAACCATCCATCTTCCATCTCTGTCCTCTCCTTCCATTTCCCTTCCCTCCCCTGGAGGTCTGGCATCTTTCTTTTTTTTCATCTCCATCTCCGCAGTTGCAGCGATGGACCCAACCATCTCCAGATCCATCATCTCTCCTTTTCGAAACTACGCTTTCATCCAGCATCTCTCTCTTCTTTCCCACCACCCCAGGTCCACGTTCTCTCCCTAACTACCCTCCTATCCAGTATCTCTATCCCCCCTTCACACCATCCCTTGTGTCCAACTTCTCTCCCTTTCTGTTCCTTCCCTCCCTCCATCCCATTGTCCACCATCTCTCTCCCTCTCCTCTGTTTTAGACCCATTATTTCTTCCCCTCCCCCCCACCCTCAGTCCGGCATATTCATGTCTTTTTGGATCCCTCTTTCCCTCCCTTCCTCCGTGTACTTCTACACCACGGCCTGCCTTCCCCCCCTCCCCCCAGGCCTGCATGTTTTCCCCCTTCCCGGTCTCACCTTCAAAGCAGTCTGCAGAGGATCACTGATCAGCTGTAGCGAACCTAGCAGGCTGCCGTTGGACTCCGTAGCACGTTCCCTCTGCCACGGTCCCACCTCTCCTCTGGCATACAGGACCGCAGCAGAGGGAACATGCTGCAGAGGTCAACAGTAGCCTGCTAGGTTCACTACAGCCAACCGGCAATCCTCTGCAGGCTGTTTTGAAGGTGAGACCGGGAAGCCGGGAGAGAGATTGTGGACAATGGGATGGAGGGAGGGAAGGAACAGAGGGAATTTACTCGCGGGCCAAATTTAATTACCTTGCAGGCCAAATTTGGCTCACGGGCCTGAGTTTGACAGGTTCCAAATGTTGCCATTTTTTCTCACTTAAGGAGATTATAAGATTTTATCTTTTCTTGTAATTTTTTTAATATTTTATTTTTATCCCTCTCATTATTTCGATCTCTCTCATGTTGTTTCTATGCATGCTATTGTCAGTGTCAGGACTATGAAGTCTGTACCTTCTGACCCTATAAGCAGTAATATATGGCAATTTCTTATTTGTATTTTCATTTTTATGGGTAAGAGTAGCACTAGAGGGTCCTAACAAAATAAGAAGCCTCATAATGAGCCAGTAGTGATCAACATTTTGTTGACTGCCTCCTGCATTAATCCCGGACTTTCAGTGGTGTACTATGTCCAGGCACTGGCATTAAATTTCCAGGTTTCCAGAGTTGTCTAACACATAGCCGGTTAAGTACAATATTCAACAATTAACTGGCTGTAGGTGCTTTTATGTGGTCCTTTTTTTCTGGTTAACTTGGCTAGTTAAATGCTGAATGTTGGCACTTAACTGGCCAAATGCTGACTCCACCCTAGAAACGCTCCCAAAATAGCCAGTTTTCAGTTTAGCATTACGGTTCTGATTCTATAAACAGCGCCTGAAGTTAGGTGTCTAAATCACCTAACGGTGGCACCTAACTTAATTTTTTTTTAAATTTTCTTAATCGGTGCCGTTAATTGAAAGCACCATTAAAAAATGATTAAAAAACAAACAAACAAATTATTAATTATTTGTTAGATAATCCGGTAGCATTATCCTATGACACCGTATTGTTTGGCATGTCAATGAGGGCTAAAAGCCAAATATCCTCTAATAACAATAAGCTTCTACTCATTATGACAGGGGTTACTATACAACAGATTACGAATAATTGGAAAAATTGGGATAGGCTGAATTATAGCTTTTGGTGGAACTCTTTGTGTCACATATTCAAAATGGAAAGGGTAATTGCCATGCAGCAGGGAAATTTTAAGAAATTTCAGGTCATTTGGGAGCCATTAACAAGATACTGTAAAGATTGAAATTACTGCATAGAATAAATATTAATTTTTTCCCTTTTGTTCATACACGTCCAGGATGGGGTGGGAGGTGGGAATATTTTATGATTTCTTTTGCTTATGAATAACTGTTGGGTATAAGGGAGTGGAGATATTTAATGCGAGTTAGAATTTGAAGATATATTAAGTGATGTTATAGTATAAATGATTGTATTATATGTTACACTTATTGTGAGCTTTAAAAATGAATAAAGATTAATAAAAAACAAACAAAAAATTTTAGCTGGTAAGTGCCTAACTTGGTAGATGGCTTCTACTTCACGGTAGGCATCTACACCAAGGTGCCTACCAGCACTTACATGGAAAATATATGTGGTTAGATGTACAGTTTGGGCATGGAATGAGTTAGGCGCTGGTATATTAGGCCTTGAAAACCCTGGCTTAATATACCAGCACCTAACATTAAAATCAATTAAGGGTTATATTCATAAATTTGGATGTGGGATCTATGCCTAAATTTTACATGCGACTCAAAAAAGGGGGTGCAGAAATGGACGTGACATGGGCAGATCAGGGCATTCCTTTAAATGAAGTGCGTGATTACAGAATTAGGTACTCTATAACTAAATTTACATGCAGGCATTTGTACCACGTTTTCACTGGTGCAAATAGTGGCCCCTCAAAGTAAACTCTGCTTTCCTCTGCTTAGCACCGCGGTACACTGGACTTCAAACAACTGGTACAATTGCTCACATCTAGATTGCTAAAGAAAGCTTAAATTGTAGCTTATGTCCACTTTGGACTGCATTTAGTAAATGGTGCTCAAGATTGGCGCTGAATGGTATACTATATGGGGAATTCTGGGATAGGTGCCCTTTATAGAATAGAGTATAGTGTCGGGATCCACACTCAACTTTGGGCACAAGGATTTACACTAATTAAATTCAGATGTAAATCCTGGCACGTAAGTTGGGATTTTTTTTCTACCTATGATGTCTGGTTGGGTAGAGCATGTTATATATTGCTTATCGTTGATCTGAGGCTTTTCCCTTCATTGCGCATACCAAGTATGGCCAACAGCTGCTGTATGTATTTTCAGTGGAGTGTTTTCAGTGTTAAGTGGATCCTTTTTTAGTTCTTCAACTCCTTCTTTTTGTATCTGTGCATACACACATAAATGCTGGAAATTTGCTTGCGTGCTACATATGTGCATAACTTGCTGATCATGTATTTGACAAATAGAATTAAACATGGGTGGATTCTGAGTAAAACATATGCAGGACTCCCACTAACTCACATGCGTAACTGATAGAATATTATAGGGTCAATATTCAAAAGGGTTAACTGTGCAGTAGAGGCTCATGCCTGGTTAACCCAAGAGAGCTGGCCACACCCAGATATTCAGTGGTACTTAACCGGATACTGCCATTGAATATCCTCTCTGGCTGCCAAAGCACTAACTGGTTGGTTAGAGACAGTCCAGGAGCAAAGTGTGAGTGGAATCAGAATTTAACTGGTTAACAGTAACATCCAGTCCACTTACTGGTTAAGTGAGTAGATAAAATTAGAAGAGCTGAAATCAATATTGGTCAGAGCTCAGTTGACTTCCAAGTTGCCACACTACAAGGGGGTGCTGAAAAGTTTGCAGTCCAACCAACCAACTTCCTAAATTCTGTGCATTATTTTTCCACTGTAGCTGAAAAGAATAAGTGCCAATTTGCAGAAACAAAATTCTATGTTTTGACATTGTTTCAGGTCATTGATTAAACCATATCCACGTCATTCTCTTCTTAGTTGAGCTGAGAACTTTTCAGCACACTCTCATAATGTGGATATTCAATGCTGGAAATTGGACATACCCCAGCATTGCATATCTAGGGTTAATTCAGCCCATGTCTGAATATCAGGCCTATGGGTTCCTTTTATGAAGGTGCGGTTTAACGCGCATAATACCGCGCGCTAAACTGCTGGCTGCGCTAGCCGCTACCGCCTCCTCTTGAGCAGGCGGTAGTTTTTAGGCTAGCGCGGGGGTTAGCGTGTGATGAAAAGTCACGCGCGCTGAAGCTGCTACCGCGGCTTCGTAAAAGGAGCCCTATAACTTACATGTGTACTGTACATATAAAATTTACCCCATTGTGTCTGGGCAGTCAGAACCAAATTCAGCAATGCCACCTTGTTAAGTGTGGTTGGATTAGCAGTCAGCCTCTCCTGCCAATTTAAAGCACATTGAATATCTACCAGATATTTTTTCAATTATAAGATTATTGTGATTATTTCTGTTAGGTTTTGATTACTGAAGATAGTCCTAGAGTATGCTTATGTAGTTTTTATAAAAATAAGTTCAACATATGTACCAATGTACCTTGACCACAAATTTTTAATGTTATAAATGACCCCCACATTTTAAACTGTGGAGATTTCCAGAGAATGTAGGGAATCTTTTTCTGTGAACGCACTATGATCATCCGGATGCAACATTCTCAATGCTCCTTCTTTTCTTTTGATTCACTTAGCTTAGAAGAATGTAGAAACTGAATTTTTTATGTCTGGGGGCCCAAGTGGTGGAAGGTGCTCCCTGAACAGATCAGGGTAGGAAAAGATCTACACGTTTTTAAGGTTTTATTGAAAACATTTTTATTTAAGGATGCGTATAGCTCCTGAAGAGTTGGGATATAAATTTATTTGATGGCGGTGGTTGAATGGATGGAAGAGCATTAAGATGGGTTAATTTGTGTGAGAGCAATGAAGTTGAACATATTGATTTTAAGTAGTAGTTGAGATTATATTTTAGTATTGAAGTACGAAAGGCTGCTGAAAAGTTCTCAATCCAACCAAGAAGAGAATGATGTGGAACCATGAAACCTACAAGTTATAACACACTTTTTATTTACAAAATTGTGGAATAACTTGTAAGTTTCATGGCTCCACATCATTCTCTTCTTGGTTGGGCTGAGAACCTTTTCAGCAGCCCCTCGTATATATGTTTATTCGTAATCTGCCTAGAAACAAATTGAGCGGAATATAAATGTAATCAGTCAATCAATAAATAAAAGTTATATAAGTGACTCTAGAAGTCACTAGGGGGTCATTTTACTAAGCTGTAGTAAATGTTAGTGCGTGCTTGCCATAGCTTCAAATGGTTTAATTGATGTGCACTACCTGTGCGCAAAAAAATAGTTTTTCATTTTTCTTGGAGGGACATGTCAGAGAGTGGGCAGTCCTGCACTAATTGGTTAGTGCAAGTTTATCAATAGCATATAAGCCTGCCTACAAAATAGGTGTCGGTAAGTGCTCCTGGGATAATTATGTTAATGGCCATGAGCTAATGGAAGTACACAAAAAAACTCCAAAGAAAAACTGCCAGAGAAACTTAAAAGACGCAAAAAAAGAAGCAGTAAAAGTCAATGGGTTCCAAGAGAGAACTCCGGGGATAACCACTCATGGAAACAATAAACACTCAATAACTCATTAAATCAGAATTAAAGTAATAAAATTTTTTTAGTGAAACGGGGTATCCTCAGTGTGGGGGGTCCGCGAACGGAGGTAAAACCTCCAGCGCAGAAAACAACTAGGTTAGGTTAGCAAACCCCTACCAGCACACCATCATCTGATACCTCACGTGTGCATAAATAATACAGTGAAAATAAAGGTGACCAATGAGTGATAAATAATTTAGTTGTCACTTGAGTGAAATCACACGGAAAACACTCTGAGAACCCTCCAGCCAGAGTGTTTTCCGTGTGATTTCACTCGTGTGACAACTAAATAATTTATCACTCATTGGTCACCTTTATTTTCACTGTATTATTTATACACACGTGAGGTATCCGATGATGGTGTGCTGGTAGGGGTTTGCTGCCCTAACCTAGTTGTTTTCTGCGCTGGAGGATTTTCCTTTGTTCGCGGACCCCCCACACTGAGGATACTCCGTTTCACTAAAAAAAAATTTTATTACTTTAATTCTGATTTAATGAGTTATTGAGTGTTTATTGTTTCCACGAGTGGTTATCCCCAGAGTTTTCCCATTGACTTTTACTGCCTCTTTTTTTGCATCTTTCATGTGCTAATGGAAACATTAGTATGACCATTAATTTAACAAAAGGAAAATTGACTATTTTACTGCTGCAGTAAAAAATAAACTTGGTATGTGGGAGAATTCCATAAGGGCATGCTAAGACCACTTTTTATTGCAGCTTAGTAAAAGGACTCCTAGGAGATTTGGTCACCAGGGTGCAAAGGAAGATACAGGGAGGAGTTGTGACTCTCCAGTCCCAGGAGGGGGAAAACTGTTATTTTTCTTTCCTTTGACAGATTGGACTATCTTCTCGATTTTGGCAGGAAGGAATTCCAGGAGGAACTCATCAATTCACAGTGCCCAGGAAGGCATTTGTCTAAAGTCCAAAGGATCAAGTTTTCTGACACTGACCAGGTATTTATTTAATCTTGTCAAATGAGAAACTATTGCAGGTTTCTGTCATGTTTCTGAAGGAAAGAGACCTAGTGGGAGCTAAGGGAAGTCCCAGTTTCCAGCAACTATTACTCAAGTGGCTTGAGAAATTGATCTTGGTGATTTTTTTTTTTTTCTTTTGAACACTTGCAACGTGCAATTTTGTGCTTTTGGATTGTTGAAATCTACCAGCCATTTTCATCTATTTTTGTATATTAAAACTACTACATTTTGTCTTCTGTTAAGTATGATATTGTTTGGAGCAAAACTCTGCCCATGAAGGCTTTTATTGGAAGACTGCATATGTTATCCCCTTGTGTGCCACATGCCATATTGCTTACTATTGGAAAAATCCTAACTCAGGGACTATATTGAAGGGGTAGCATATACCACATATACAGACCCCCCATTTCTGTATATGGCGCCTTACATTGTGCATGCAAATTGCTCCGTACAGCTGATTTGCAGGCACAGCTTAATTGTTTAACAGGCCGTGTTGGTAATTAACACCTCATAATTGATGCTAATTGGTATAAATTAGAAGTTACATATAAAACTTGGTAGGCACATTCTATGAAGTTCTGCGCATCAGTTCTAGAGCGCAGATCTGAAAAGGGAGTATGGCCCAGGAGGAGCATGGGTGGGTCAAGGGCATGCCTAAAAGTTAGACTCACTGTTATAGAATATGCTCAATCTGCACACAAGTTAGATGCAGGTTATTTAGGCCTGGTTTTCCTTAGGATAAGCAGCGTAAAATCTTGTTTTACTCTTTGGAATCTTGTCAGGTTCTTGCGATCTGGGTAGGTCATTGTTGAAAACAGTATACTGGGCTTGATGGAAATTATACTGGCTTCAACCTGTTCCAGTATGGCAACTCTTATAAGTCCCTTTTGAATTATATGCTATTGGAGTTAGGCATGCTGCCTTACAGAATAACATGCAGCCATATACACACAAATTGTAATGGGTGTCAATTAACTTCAATAATTGGTTATTATCATTGAATTATTGATGGTTCTGACGTAGTTATTCAGTTAATTTATGCATGCAGTTTGGAAATATGCCTAAATTTGGGCACGCAAATCTAGACCCCATATGTCAGTGTCTCGCAATCTTTACGAGCCGCAGCACACTAAATTGGTGGCCACGGCCCGAGGGCACCCGGAAATGCGCGGATGTTGCCGTGACGATGTCTTTTAAAGTGTTACATGCCTTATGCCAAACTATCATAAAGTACTCTAACAAGTGCTTAATATTAAAAAGCTACCTAGGAGCTTATAAACCAGCACTTAGCTTTTATTTGTGCGTTGGTATTACTGTTGCTCCTTATTGTTTGTTGCGGCTTACAACCCTACGGGCCCCGTTTCACTGATTCATAGGCTTCTTCAGGGGTCTGAAAATTAAACTGCAAACAAAAAATTATAAATTCTAATATGTACCACTCGTCTATATATCCTACAATTAACACACTGAACCCACGGTTACTCACTGTGCAGCCTTGCTAAGATATAAGGCAAAAAATGGCGCTGGCTACTACCTGACGCCACGCATGCGCTTTAATACTCTCCTTTAATGATGTCAATTCCACAAATGCGCATGCTCATAGAAGTCTCTCATATTTGAATCAAAACTAATGATTATAAAAATAAACATCGATTCAAAAAAACAAACACCAATCTACTAATACATTTAGCTCTCTTGGTTTTAATGTACCCAATTTAAAGATCCAACGGGATTCCCTTTGTTGTAATTTACGTTTTCTATCCCCTCCTCTCACATGTGGAGCTTCTTTATCAATGCAGAAACATTTCAAGTCAGAAAAGCGATGCTGCTTCTCCATGCAAAGTTCTACTAAAGGGGCATTATATTTTCTGCATTTTAGGCTAGATATGTGTTCTGACATTCTTGTTCTAAACGGTCGCATTGACATGCCCACATAAAATTTGTTGCATGGGCAGGTTATCACATATACTATATGATCGGATGTACAGGTTAGAAAATGTCTAATATAGTATTTCCTCCCATCATCTGGTTAAACAGTTGTGATAGAGGGGATAGAAAACGTAAATTACAACAAAGGGAATCCCGTTGGATCTTTAAATTGGGTACATTAAAACCAAGAGGGCTAAATGTATTAGTAGATTGGTGTTCGTTTTTTTGAATCGATGTTTATTTTTATAATCATTAGTTTTGATTCAAATATGAGAGACTTCTATGAGCATGCGCATTTGTGGAATTGACATCATTAAAGGAGAGTATTAAAGCGCATGCGTGGCGTCAGGTAGTAGCCAGCGCCATTTTTTGCCTTATATCTTAGCAAGGCTGCACAGTGAGTAACCGTGGGTTCAGTGTGTTAATTGTAGGATATATAGACGAGTGGTACATATTAGAATTTATAATTTTTTGTTTGCAGTTTAATTTTCAGACCCCTGAAGAAGCCTATGAATCAGTGAAACGGGGCCCGTAGGGTTGTAAGCCGCAACAAACAATAAGGAGCAACAGTAATACCAACGCACAAATAAAAGCTAAGTGCTGGTTTATAAGCTCCTAGGTAGCTTTTTTAATATTAAGCACTTGTTAGAGCACTTTATGATAGTTTGGCATAAGGCATGTAACACTTTAAAAGACTTTAAAAAGTTCAGCTCATAGCTCGATGAAAGATACCTCATTCCTGCTATAGCTGGTCTAAAAACTTTGAATGATCAGTGCAGGAGTCTGAGAGCTAATGAGCATAAAATTCTATATTGATGACAATTAATATAGTAAGTCCTGTTTTTGAGTTTGAGTTGTAACATAGAGGGCTTAATCCATTGTGATTGATTTGAGTGTGAACCTCACAGATAATACAGCAATAAGGTGGAGGAGTGAGGCATGATGGAGCCAAGTGAGCCAAATGTATTGACAAAGCACTTATTGAAATGACTCAGCATGGCCATGTTTTGGTGATGACGCCTGCATCAAGAGTCAATCTGCCTTAATATGTAAAACTTCTGTATCTTTAAGAGCACTATGAGTGGTAAAATGAAGGCAAATAACACTGATTGGGAGTCAAACAGTACAGTGTTCTGCTACTTATCTAAAAAAAACTTGGATAGCTATTCACTTGTGACCAAAGACTAAAAATGATATATACTCGTATGTGCATTGCTACTCTAAAATATGGAATATACAAGGGGTGTTCAATAATTTATCTACCTTAGTATGAAAGAAGGTAGCAAATGTATTGAAACAAGTTTGTACACATTATGACATGTCTCAAGGTTACTCATGCACAAGAGGCAGGATGTCAGGAGAGTCTGCGTGTGAATCATGTAAGAAACTGCTAGATTTGGATCACTGTTCACTGATAAAACTTCTCACAAAAGAAGGGAAAAAGTCAAAGAAGATTCATGAACATATTACTGCAGTTTATGGTGAGTTTATCCCATCATCCTACAAAGTAAAATTTTGGAGCAAGCAATTTAAGTGGGGTAGATGACCCTTACACTGGATGGCCTGTAGAAACAACTTCCACAGAAATGTGCAAGAAAGTCAAGGATTTAATTTGGTCAGACAGACAAATTAAGCTTTCCCAAATAGCTGAAGAAATTGGTTTCTTGGCAGGTACAGTTCGGAAAATAATTCAAGAAAAGTTGGGCATGTCCAAGATTAGTGCAAGATGGGTTCCAAGAATGCTGACGCCATGTCAGAAGGCCACAAAGCTCCAGTGCTGTCAGGAGAACTTGGAGATGCTCCGTGAAGACTAAGTTAATGTTTTTTCATCATTTGTTGACTGGAGCTGATACTGGAGATCACAGAGATCCTAAGTCCAAAATGGAATCAATGCAGTGGACCATAAACAGAATCCTCCAGATACAGAACGACACTGTGGGGTTAGTCTACATCACAAAGACGGTCCTACCTGCCAAAGGAGTGGACCAGGTAACACAGAAGAAAAAAAATGTGGAACCAGTTCCTGGACTTCCAAGAGTTTAAAATTACAAAGCTTATTGGTATATAAGACAAATAAAATATATCACAAAATCTTTTTCCAACAGTATAGTGATGGTACTGCATAAACAATGACCAGACCCTATACGGGCCTTGTTTCGGCTTTATGTAGTCTTCCTCAGGGGTCCTAAAAGCATATGATAGTACAAACAAATAAGGGATAAACAACACAAAGGAAAAAAACATAAACAAAAACCATCAGTGTGCAATCAATATGCGATCAATGTTACAAATACATAAACATAAAAAGATTGTATAGAAAGTATCATTTTTTTTTTATTTTTTTTTTTAGTTCAATATTTTTTATTGATTTTTTGAAAAAATATAAGAAACAGTTCAAGTACATGGTATCAAAATATAAAACAAAACATTTAGTATAACAAATATTCAGTTACATTATGCAATGTAGAATTGAATCATTTTAAAAGATCTAAAGTACTAGGACTGTTCATGAAAAAATAGTAAAAGAAAAGATAAGAGGAAAGAGAAATTGAAGGAAGAAAAAAAAAAAAAAAAAAAAGGACAAAAGATGAGGGTAAAGAAAAAGAAGAGGAAGAGGAAGAACAAGAAGAGAGGAGTGTCTATGAAATAGATTGAACATATGAGTCCAGGAATTTCCAGGGTGATTTACATTGTATCAAATTTTTGGAAAGTCGAATTATATTTTTCTTTTCATAAGCATATGATTCAAATTTATGATACATGCTCAAAGAATTCCACCAGAAGGTATAGTTTAGTAATGAAGAGGACTTCCAATTTTTCAAGATGTGCATAAGGGCAGTCACAAACATTGCATCAATGAGTTTAGGAGGACAGTTAGACTGTGTAAAACAAGGGTGTTGAGATCGGAGAATTATAATGTCAAAGGAAATTTCTTCTGAACAATTGGTAATAGACTTTATGGTGTCCCAAATGCACGTCCAAAAGGAACGAACTTGAGCACAATGGAAAAGCATGTGATCAAGAGTCCCAGCTTCTTTCATACAATTCCAACATATAGAGTCTTGTTTTAGGTTAGCTTTCCACATCCGAAAAGGTGTCCATACCGCATTCCACATAATGAAGAACATTGATTGTGAGACTCTGGATGATAAAAGAGGTCGGTTTGTCGAGGACCAAAAGAGTTCCCAGTCAACATCAGAAAGTGAGGTTCATATTTTTCATTCTATAAGATGCACCCGTCCATAAGATGCACCCCCCGTAGAGGAGGAAAAACCAAGGGAAAACATTTCCTCCTCTAAAGGGGAGTGTGTCTGGTGGTCTGGTAAGTCTGGTGCTGGGAAGCCCGAAGCAGCCCACCCACAGCCTAAAATAGCTCACTCCCAGCCTACAGCCTGAAGCTGCCCACAGCCGAAGGAGCCTGCCCATAGCCCAAAGCCGCCCACAGCTCCCTGGTACCTTTTTAAAGTTGCGGTGGTCCAGCACACTCTCCTGCTGGATGGCTGGCTTTGGTAACAGAGCGGTACAATGCAGGAGCACAACCTTTGGGTTTCCTGCCTGGTCCTGTGCCGCTCAGTGATTGGCTGAGGTCAGTTCTCATCGAGGTAGATAAATTATTGAACACCCCTCGTATGTATTCTTTGAAGGACTATCCAAACTATATCCAGAGCATACCTCCAATCTCTCTGTGCTGTGCATATGAGTAACACCTTTGGGAACTCTTTGTCATCTTTAGCTCACTATAGAGTACTCAATACATAATTATATTCTCTGTTTTCAAGAGCATAGGGATTTAATTTGGGGAAAGGGAAATCACAAGGATGGAAGTAGATTCTTAATATCGTACAAGATGCAATAAAATGCTATTCTTCAATACTATGATATTTACTGTTGAATATATTCTGTTAACTCATTTTGATGAAAGGGACAGCTTTGCTTGACTTGATAAAGTTGTATCATTGGTTGTATGTTTAATAAAGATTCAAAAATAAAATCATCTTGTATGTGTGATAATATGTCAGGGAGTTGGAAAGGAAGAATTGATGAATGATGAACTCCATCATGGCATCCATAATGATGCTATTTTCAAGCTCTTTTCTAGGGATTTCCCTATAGCCCAGACTATAACAAAGAAGCAATCACAGACCATAGATTCAAAAACAAAACAAAATATGCAGAGATGATAACGTATCCAGGCAGATTCTTGAAGAAAAATTCTACTAAGAGCTGCTGTGGTTAACGAGCATGGTTCAGCCATTAATAGAGTTCAGCTGTTCAAGTCTGCCTAAGCCTGAACTGTCCCTGCTTGACTGAGCTGTATTGTACTTTCTTGTTACAAGAAGTCTGAGTTAACAAGAAGAACAAAGAGAACGTTTCTTTGTCTACATGGTGTACTTTGTTGTTTGGGGTCTATTTTATTTTGTAAGTTCTAGGAAGCCTCAGACACGTTTGTTGTGTGCATTTGACTTTTTTGAACTTTAGTTATTAGGAACAATCAGTTTCTTGAAGTGGAAGACCTGTTCTAAGAGAACTGAAAGAGATGAAGATTATGGTAAGAAGATTTACATGTTAAGGACTATCCAAAACAAGGTCTATGCAACTGTTTGTCATCAGGCCATTTTCAGCTCAAGTTGCTATGACTGATATTTTAGGAAATAAATTACTATTATGGTTTATTTCTTGCTTTGTGCAGGAGACAAAATTCATTTTAGCTGAAGGGAAAGATTCCTTATACAGTAATTAATGTGAGTTTGTGTTGATGTTTAAAAACTGCAAATGGAAAACAAAATTATAAACTAGAATAATGTTGAAAAAAATGTATTAAAAAAAATCTATTAAAAATCACAAAACACAATGTCTCTCTCTAGTTGTCTTTTTTTTATACAGTATAAGGGTATGTCTAATAAACCTCCTCCCCCCTTTTAGTAAAAGTAAAATCTTCCCGCGCTGCTCCCGTTCTTCTTGTTAACTCAGACTTCTTGTAACAAGAAAGTAAAAGGGGGGAGGGGGTTTATTAGACATACCCTTATACTGTAGCGGATATTACCTATACAATAGTGGATATTAGTGCAGGGAGCCGCTCTGAATGCTCCGCGCTGCTCCCGACGCTCATAGGAACTCTATGAGCATCAGGAGCAGCGCGGAGCATTCAACGCAGCTCCCTGTGCTAATAACCGCTATAACAGTTTAGTAAAAGGGGAGGGGGGAAGTGTACTAACAAATGGTTTTACTGCGTGTTAATGTGGGACTTTCCCGCATACTAAGCCTATTTCAAGTGCACCTAGGAATATTTGCGGGGGTTAGGGGCAGAGCCGGCCCGCGAATATTGAAAATTCTCAAATAACATTTGGACCGATTCTGACCACCCCCGCCTTCCCCCAGCTTCCCGGACTTTACCTGGTGGTCTAGCAGGCTTTCGGGGCAGCAGCGATCTTCCTACGATCCTGCCCCATGCAGCTCACTCATACAAAATGGCTGCAGGGAGTTCCCGTCGTAGTCTCGAGAGGCTATAAGAACTCACGGCAGCCATTTTGTATGAGTGATCTGCACGGGGCAGGAGCGTAGGAAGATTGCTCCTACCCCGAAAGCCCGCTAGACCACCAGGTAAGGTCCGGGGAGGTCCAGGATGCAGCGTTTCTTTTCTTCCCCCCCAAAAAAAAAAAAATCACAAATAACCGAATCCACGGAAACTGAAACCGAGGATTCGGAGGGAAAAGTGTAGTTCATTTTAGGCTGTGTGCTAATGTTGTTAGTGCACAGAACCTGAGAAAAATTGATGGGAGAAGCACTTACCACCTCCTATTAATGAGAGAATAAGGACTCCCAGATTATGGACGTTCTAACTAAATAGCGTAAGTAATCAGAATGCTGGATAGCATGTCCATGCCCATTTTCTGCCCCTGACAGACCCCTTCCAGAAATTAAAAATAAATAAATACAGTGCACTTAAAGCAAACAAACAGGTTAATAGCCACAAAGGGCCTGATTCTTTAAAGGATGCCGATCTCGGCAGCCGCCTAAGAAGCGGCCACATCACATGTCAGTCACACATTGATGTCCTTTAGAGAATCATGTCATTTTTTCTAACAGACCCCTTAAATGTGAGCCAGCATTTTACAGGCCAACATTTAAGGCATCTGTCTCGCACCTACGGAGATGTATAGGGATGCTTACGGATACCCATGGCTACTTCTGATGGAAACCACTCCCATGTCGGCCTTGGGCTTCGGTAAGCGTGCCTAGATGCCTCTGTAGATGTGAGTCAGATGCCTATATTGTAGGTGTCCTTTATGCCATGGGGTTTTTTTTAACGTGCATTCCGATTGGATGGTGAGATGGCAGTAGAATATCTACCATTGGTTACAATTGGGACACCGTTTGTAAAATCAGCCCCAAAATGTTTTAACGTGCTTTATGGTAAGTGTTTTCACACACTCTAAGAACATAAGAATAGCCTTATTGGGTCAGACCAATGGTCCATCAAGCCCAGTAGAACAATTCTCACAGTGGCCAATCCAGGTCACTAGTACCTGGCCAAAACCAGAGGTGTAGCAATATTCCATGCTACCGACACAGGGCAAGCAGTGGCTTCTCCTATGTCTTTCTCAATAACAGATTATGGACTTTTCCTCCAGGAACTTATCCAAACCTTTCTTAAAAACAGCTATGCTATCCACTCTTACCACATCCTCTGGCAACGCGTTCCAGAGCTTAACTGTTCTCTGAGTGAAAAAAATTTCCTCCAATTGGTTTTAAAAGTATTTCCCTGTAACTTCATCGCGTGTCCCTTAGTCTTTGTAATTTTTGACGGAGTGAAAAATCGATCCACTTGTACCCGTTCTACTCCACTCAGGATTTTGTAGATGTCAGTCATATCTCCCCTCAGCCATCTCTTTTCCAAGCTGAAGAGCCCTAGCCTTTTTAGTCTTTCCTCATACGAGAGGAGTTCCATCCCCTTTACCATCTTGGTCGCTCTTCTTTGAACCTTTTCTAGCGCCACTATATCTTTCTTGAGATAAGGAGACCAGAATTGAACGCAATACTCCAGATGAGGTTGCACCATGGAGCGATACAGGGGCATTATAACATTCTTAGTCTTGTTAACCATCCCTTTTTAAATAATTCCTAGCATCCTATTTGTTTTTATGGCCGCAGCCACACACTGGGCAGAAGATTTCATCGTATTGTCTACGATGACACCCAAATCCTTTTCTTGGGCGCTAATCCCCAAGGTGGACCCTAGCATCCGGTAACTGTGATTCAGGTTATTCTTCTCAATGTGCATCACTTTGCATTTGTCCACATTAAATTTCATCTGCCATTTGGACGCCCAGACTTCCAGTTTCCTAAGGTCTGCCTGCAATTTTTCACAATCCGCATGCGTTTTAAGAACTTTGAACAGTTTAGTGTCATCTGCAAATGTTAGGATTAACATCTTTTAGTAGAGATACCCCATAAAATTAACTGTGTATGCTGCATATATATCAGTGCTCTTTTTATTTTAGCTGTCTAATTTATCAGGATAAAGAATCCAGCATGAAGTAATGCCACTTGTTATTCATCCTTTATTTTCCTTCCTGATCCTAGTTAAGAACTCATGTGGGTTGCCACTTATTTGAGTGATTTCTCACCTCCACAGGTGACATACCAAGAAATCACTTTAAACTTTTTCTATCATAATAAATTTTACGTTACGCTGGTTCCAATCGTAATTATTTTAGCAAAGTTTTGTATTATTCACCGTTATCATTTACGGCTATTGTAAACATAATGTAAATAAGTCATGTCTGTAAATTCAAATATTTTGTGTTCCTGTCGTGTACTGTATGTCCCATGCCATGGGACATACGATGGCAATGACATTTTTGGAATGTCCCGTCATCCGGGACACACGATAGGAAAAGGTTAATAGCAAAAATAAATACACATTAACTCCTGAAATCTGTAAAGGTTGCCCAAATTTGGGTGCCCATATTTACACATTCTGAGATCCGGGCATAAGTGGTTAACGAGCCATTAGCAAGCAATAATGGGATGCTAGCAACCAATTATTGCTATTAATTTATACCAATTAATAATTGCACACGCATTTACTTATGCGTGATTCTATAACACTGGGCACCCAAATCGCAAAAGGAGGCACAGCCACTGGATGGACATGGGTGATTCAGAAGCGTTCTGCTAATTTGTTATAGTGTTATATATAGTATACTAGGGATATACACCCAACTTGCACACTAGAATTTATGAGCAGACATTAAGGAGAGAGATCCTCAAGGTAATGTCAATCAATAAGTAAAGTGTGAGAAGTTCAATAGGTGTGAGCATTTACTGCTGCTGCTGCTACTACTACTAATCACTTATATAGCGCTGAAACGCATGCGCACCACTGTACATTTTGACATTTTTAGACAGTCCCTGCTTGGAACAGCTTGCAATCTAACATGGACAGACAGACATGACATATAGGTTGGGGGTGCAGATCCCAAGGTGAGAGGAGTTAGGAGTCGAAAGCACTCTGGAAGAGGTGGACTTTTAACTGGGCCTTGAACACTGCCAGATATGGAGCCCAATGGAGGGATTCGGGCAGTTTGTTCCAAGCATGCGGTGCAGCACGGTAGAAGGGACAGAGTCTGTCACTCCAATTATAAAGGATTGGAAATGGTCGGTTAACTTGGTTGCCAACTTTAGGCCTATAGTCTCTATTCCTTTCTTAGGTAATCTTTTGGAAGGTTTAGTTTCTCTTCAGTTACCAAATTACTGGTATGTGGAATATTTTTCTCTACTCTACAGTTTGGTTTCAGATTGTTCCAAAGTACGAAAACAGTGCTGGTATCTCTATTTTACCACATGGCCAGCGATAAAGCCTAAAGTGTGCATATGTGTGTTAATTTTTAATTATGTTTGATGCATTTAATATTATTATTTTTTATTATGTATGATGTAAAGAATATTATAGATTTTTTATTTAATTCTTATTCTTGCTGTGTTTTATATTTGTAAGGTATCGCTTTTTCTCCTAAAAAAGGCATACTTGCTGAAACACAACCATTTTGAAACTTGAAGTGATACATGTATTGTGTTTTATGAGGAGTGATTAGTTTTTCTGGATTAAACATATTTAAATCCTAGATTCTTTTGTGCATTTTGTTTTTAATTCCATGGGAATCAATGTCTTTGTTTTTCAAGGGCTTTGTGATTTCTTGTGCTCATGTTCTTACCAAGTACTATTTAACAGCACACTTTTTCAACCCTGGAGTAAACCTTGTAGTGTCCACAAAGGTCATAAGAACATAAGAATTGACGCTGCTGGGTCAGACCAGTGGTCCATCCGCTCCCGCAGCAGCCCTTAGGTCAAAGACCATTGCCCTAACTGAGATTAGCCTTACCTGCATATGTTCCGGTTCAGCAGGAACATGTCTAACTTTGTCTTGAATCCCTGAAGGGTGTTTTCCCCTATAATAGCCTCTGGAAGAGCGTTCCAGTTTTCTACCACTCTCTGGGTGAAGAAGAATTTCCTTATGTTTATACGGAATCTATCTCCAATGTTTTGATCATGTCCCCTCTCAGCCTCCTCTTTTTAAGGGAGAAGAGGCCCAGTTTCTCTAACCTCTCACTGTATGTCAACTCCTCTAGCCCCTTAACCATTTTAGTCGCTTTTCTCTGGATTCTTTCGAGTAGTACTGTGTCCTTCTTCATGTACGGCAACCAGTGCTGGACGCAGTATTCCAGGTGGGGGCATACCATGACCCGGTACAATGGCATGATAACCTTCTCTGATATGTTTGTGATCCCCTTCCTAATCATTCCTAGCATTCTAATTGCTCTTTTTGCCACCACCACACATTGCGCAGATGGCTTCATTGACTTGTCGACCAATACTCCCAAGTCTCTTTCATGGGAGGTTTCTCTGAGTACCGCACCAAACATCTTGTATTCGTATATAAGATTTTTGTTACCGACATGCATCATCTTACACTTATCCACGTTAAACCTCATTTGCCATGTCGTGGCCCATTTCTCGAGCGTGTTTATATCACGTTGCGGGTCTTCGCAATCCTTCTGCGTCTTGACTACTCTGAATAGCTTCGTATCATCCACAAATTTAATCACCTTACTCATTGTATCAATTTCCAGGTCATTTATAAATATGTTGAAGAGCACGGGTCCAAGCACCTATCCCTGCGGCACTCCACTCATGATACTTTTCCAGTCTGAGTATTGTCCGTTTACCCCCACTCTCTGATTCCTATCCACCAACCAGTTTTTAATCCACGAGTATTTCACCCTCAATTCCATGGCTCGCAATTTTTCGAAGTAGTCGTTCATGCGGGACCTTGTTGAACGCCTTCTGAAAATCCAGATATACAATGTCACCTTCACCCCCCTTTCCCCTCTAATATTTATTCATTCTCTTTGGGACCCTGGTTATCAGATTTGGGGATTAAATTTAACTATGCAGATGGCATTACTGTCATCATTTCTATTGCATCAGTCCCCTCAAAACATTGCATGGAAATCTCGGGGGTGATTTTGGTGGTCGAAGAGTAGACAAAGGAATTTAATTTGAAACTAAGGGCTCCTTTTACTAAGCCGCGATAGCGGTTCTAGTGCGTGCTTAGCACACGCTGAATTGCCCTGTGTGCTAGACCTTAATGCCAGCATTGAGCTGGCGTTAGTTCTAGCTGCACAGCGTGGGCTTAACATGCGCTAAAATCCTGCGTGTGCTAAAAACGCTATCACAGCTTAGTTAAAGGAGCCCTAAATTTGAATAAAAGCAAATTGTTCTTTGCTACAATTAAACTTACTGAGGATTGTTTGTCATTACAAGGGTACAATATCCTATTCTTCCTACTTCTAAAAATATTAGGAGTCCTGTTGGACAGAAATCTTACTATGCGAGCACAAGTGGATGTTGTAGTGAAAAAAGGTTTTTCTGTCTATACTATGGAAATTGCACTCATTAAGGGCTTTACTTCATGATTAAGCTTTTCAATTATTGGTGCAGTCTAGTTTTATCAGTTTTGGTCTATTGTAATATAGTCTATTTTGCTGGTCTACAAAATAATTTTCGGAAACTGTGGTTAATTCAGAACTCCGCAGTCTGATTGATTTTTAATTTGGAAAAAAAAAAAGAGACTACATTACTCCTTATATTCGTAAACTACATTGGCTTCCAATAGAGATCAGGGTAGTTTTCAAATTTGACTGTTTTTGTTATAAAGAGCTTTATGGTCTATTGCCATATTATCTGATCAACTTGCTTTCAAGATATCCAGGTGCCCTTCACGTTTTTCTGCTATTTTTTTTTTCCTTCTGTAAGGGGCTGCTCTAAATTGAAATATGTGGAAAAGATATTGTCTTTTCAGGCTGCTAGTTGGAAGAAAAAACTAGGTCCTATAATACGGTCATCTGTATCTTATGATCATTATAGGAAAATGTTAAAAACTTACTCATTTAAACAATTTTTTGAGGAATAATGTGGATGTAATGTATGTTTCCATTGTTTGAATGCACTGTTTTCTTTATGTTAACTGCATAGAACTGTGTGGTGTTTGCAGGGGGTGTGTTCGTTTGGGGGTTCTGGCAGGAGGGAGTAGGTATCCCTCCTGCTGGGGGCTTCGAGGGAGTTTCAGGGATTGCAGCAGAAACAGGAAGTTGCGTCAGAGGGAGGTGGATCGTGGCAGAGGGAAAGCTTATGGGCAGCTTGTGAGGATGACTGCTGCACCGGGGCCCCTCTGAAAAAGAAGATTTTGACTTTGAAGGAGACCGGGAAGGTGAAGGAGAAGGGAGGGAGATGGACAGAAGGGGAAAAGATGTCTGGGAAATGGGGCCCCCTGGAGCTGTGAGGCCCATGGCAGCCACCCAGTTTACCCTCCCCTAATGTCGGCCCTGTTCCAAGTTAATGATCAAAATTTTACACTGTATGCTTGAACAATCACAGAATTGATGTCTTGGGAATACATTTTTTGTACCAGTCTGTGACTTGGGATGATAACTTCAGCAACCTGAGACCCAAATACTAATTTATTTCTCCCTGTTCATAACGAAACCTAGAGAATATAGGGATCTCACTGTGTCCCTCAATTCTAGTCATCAGGTGACTTGCGACTATACAAAAACTAAACACAGCTGCTGATTTAAGATTTGCAGATTCTCTTTTCAGCGTTCTGAAGAGGCTGGGTCTCACTGAACTAAGGATTGTCTTCAAATTTGAGTTAAAGGCTCTCCATGAATATTTATGAGCATGTCAGTAGATATGACATTGAAAAGAGTATCTCGAAGAGAAGCTCTGATGATGACAATGCTGAAATGACTTTTATCCAGTCTTTTTGCCTTTGTAATGAAGCGCCAGGACACTTTACATAAGAATGATTGGACCCACCTGTCAACTGAATGATAACTGTGCTGCCTACCTTACCCCTCTTGAGAGAGCCAAGGACCACTTGACAAGGCAAGTAGTGCTTAGGTAGATGTCTGTTTGAGAATGCTTGAAGGGATGTGGTAGGAGAAGGCTGCAGGGATGATGAAAATAATTGAAAATGTGGTGCACTTGTTTAAATCAGTACATACAGTTATTTGGGCAGATGTCAACACTGATCAGGTTTTGAAAATTTAGCACAAAGAGATTGATGTTATTAGATCAAGGCAATTTCATTTATGATATGAGTTCTTAAACCTATGTTTAATTTGTGCATTATCTATAAAAGTGTATTTTTCTCTTACAATTTTATTGAATGATATTTTTTGGCCGTGATGTACTGTTATACTATACATATAAAAGCAAAAGAGAAAATTTAAATTCAGTTTAATGCAAATTGCCCTGCTTTGATGTCAGAATTCCAAATGTGTGTATATTTAGCCATTCCAGATTGTGAAGAAATCAGACAACCAAGTATGAAGAGTTTTCATCTACTAAATTCAGAAGGAATGGTAATGGATTAATACTGGAAAATGATCTTTTTTTTTTGCAAAAAGATATTCAGCTATAATTTCCTTATATTTGCTTTCCATTATACAAACATTTAGCCTTTGTAGCAAATGGCTTCCCTTTGATGCTCTGTGTACATTCCCAGTTATGTGGCATATTAGGAATTTAAGTTATTCTGAATTCTTTGTAAACTGTGATGCCATTTCTTGAATCAATGTAAAAATGATACAGAAACATTGTGCAGTCTTACAGAGGCTTTTAAGAATTGCATAGGGCTAGATTTACTAAAGTGCAGTATTGCTGTCATTTACATATATAATTAGTAAATAGGTAAATCAACTAAAAATAAAGAAACAAAAATTTGTCCAAAACAAAAACGAATATAAAGCAGAGAACAAATTCATGTCAAGTTATGTTGGATTACCAGACCTCAAATACCCAAGGCACTACTTAACTGATTTTTCATGCCCTTACTGGGGTAGTAAATTCATCATTGGTCTTGGTAAAGTGACTTGTGCTATGAAATTTTTTTAACTATTTACAATATTAATTTTCAATAAATGTAAAGTGCAATGGTGCATAAGGTGCTTGAAAAAGGAGAGCACTTATCTTTTGTGCCCGACGGCTGCACCAACTGTTTCATGCTTTGTTTCATCAGGGGCTATGCCTCCTTATATTACTGCACTAAACTTATTTTAAGAACATTCATGGAGCCACCATAATGAGCACCTGCACAGGACAATTCTGAGCCTAAAACTTTTCCAATTTGACATTTGGTACTGGACAGGAAAGAAGCTTCAGAATGCAGACTCTTTCATGGGGTGACCCCACTGAATCAGGTTCTCAACTGGGGTTAGCTAAACTGAAGGGGAAGTTGTGTGAAATATTGTATAGGAAGGCATTGGTGTCCTCTACGCACACTTCCTCACAAGGCCACTTTAAGAGGCCTAAGTCTGCAAAGCTCAACCATGGGAAATAGCAGCTCAGGGCTGGAAAAAGACAGAGAGGTAAGGCAGTGAAGATTCAGACCTGTGGAATACTCCCACAAGGCATTCATGAGAAGTATCAGAGAGGTAGTTGTGAGGTAGGAAAAGCTTTTATCTTACAACTCTGTGCACACAGTTTTTTGCAGATCTACATTTAAGGCGTCTGTCTCGTGTCTACGTAGCTGCATAGTGATACTTAAGCCCACCCAAGACCACTTCCGGGCGAAGCTACACCCACGCCTCGCCTTAGGCGTGCTTAAGCAGTGCTACGCATCTATGGAGATGTGCTCCAGAGGCCGCCAATGTGGGCGTCCTGCCTTGGGGAGTTGTTTTTTAAAGTATGCATCCTGATTGGCTGCCCGACGGCGGTAGGACACCTACCACCGCCTGCCATTGGGACACCTGTTGGGATTCAGACCCTAAGTGCTATTCTATAAGGTGTGCACACCCTTTATAGACTATGGCATAGCACCGATTGCCACACCTAACTTTAGGTGCCGGACTTGCACCTGCTGAAGCCCAAGTTGGGCACTCCGATGCAGTATTTAGTGCTTGATTATTATGGTTAAGAGCTCATTTACATCTCTTCAGCATGCTCACATTTGGGTACCATACGTAGAATCCAGAAGATTATGAACTACTCTTATCAGCAGGGAGGGTGGGCAGTGTTCAGATGATTTTTGAAGAGGTGGTATAGGATGATCATGATTGTTAAGTTCAGCTATCAAATCTCAGGAAAAGGAGGGGGTGTCTGCGGTCTGGAAGTTAATTGAGGTATGGGGGAAGGGAGGGCGCAAGGCTGAATGTTTGTCTACAGTGCCTAACACCCTTGCATTAGGTTAATGCTGGTGCATCCTGGCAAGCTGCGATAAAAACTGGAGTCACTGGGAGAATGCAGTTTCACTCTGATATGCCCTCATTCATCTTCAGAAAGCCCGATGTTTCTCCAGCCCCTGAAGAATCATTAAACTTCATAACTGTGATAATGAACTTTGATAACGTTCCAGGAGTAAAAGGTCAAATGGTCACGTTTTTTGGCTATGTACTCTGAGATGGCTTCATATGCCAAATACTTGGCCAAAGTAAAAAATGAATCAGTCTATATAAAGGGACAGTTAGTTAGAAGATAAACTGACATGGGGGAGTCTGGATAGATTCTCAGCTAATGCACTCATCCTGAAAAGAATCTCTTCCTAATGCAGTGTTTCGACATAAAACGGTTTGGTTTCCAAAGTAACCATAATAACCTGCTCATGACTTTTCAGAAGGAGGCCAAAGCCTATCTTTGTAGTATTATAAATCAAAAGGCTTCTCTCTATTGGCTTAAATATTGTACTGGTTACTGCTCTTCTTGGCACATATTCATAATAAATAAGCCAACTAACATTGTGCAATCAAACTAACTGTTCAAAAGAATCCCACTAAAATATGATTTACGGCGCAATAAAATGTGAAAGCAGCATGTGGTGATGCACAAGTTTTGACAGGAATCAGAGTAACAAACAACACGAGTACAGGAAAAAAAAAAGAATTGAGAACTGCTACCACAGATCTCCTTTTAATTACAGAGGAAAATATGCCAACTTCATATTTATGGCTAGACAACTGTGCAGCCTGTAAAAATGATAGCATAATCAATGAAGCAAACTGAGGTATTCCTCATGCTGATCATTGCACTATTTCTAAGACAAGCCAGTGGAAACAGATTCAAAGGGAAATCCCATTATTAAGAGTCTTTCTTATGAAAATATAACTACCACAAGACATGATGACAGGGGTGTCAGTCGGCAACAGCTATGGCTTTATTTGTTACCAAACTGCATGGAAGAAACAAGTTATTGGTTTCCGTGTTTTAATCTGAATTAATTAAATTGTTGACAGTTAAATTGTTCTGTGCAGCTTCACGGTAATGGATGATTCCCAGATTTTTTCCCTTCCAGACAAAAACTTTTTCTGTAGATCAGAAGAGCTCATTTTAGGCTCCTGCCTCAGCAGATGTCAAAATGTTAACGTTTAATCATGCGCTCTTGCTCCACGGTGAAATATTCAAGGGTAGATTTTATGGTCTGTCTAAAGGAAACCTTTAAAAGAGAATAATCTCACAAACAAGATCATGGTCACTCTATATAAGCCCATTTTAGGATAAGCACTAAAAAATGACTAATTGTAGAAATGTGTTGTTTAAATCATACATTTATTTCTTAAGGCAAATTTTTACAAGTGCATACAATGAGTGAAATGATTGATTTTGTGCATGTGTCTATTCTAAGCATGCATTCTATTTGATTTTTTGACCCTATGCATTAAAATGCAATAATTTTTTTTCAGTTACTATGTGATACCTGACAAAATTTAATGTGTGGTAACTGTAAAACATTTTGTCAATTGTTTCATTCAGTTAACACACAGAAAATGTATTAACCGCATTGCAAATGGCGTGATGCGGTTAGTTACATCTATTTGGTTTGGCATTGATCGTATTCTACTATCTACCACATTAATAGGTAACATGTTAACTACTCAGCATTAGCTTCCTGCCAATATGCTGCCCCTTTCTAAATTAGCTGTAAACATGGCTACGTGTTAACATTAGCTGTAAACATGTAAATTAGCTGTAAACATGTAAATTAGCTGTAAACATGGTCCTGTGTTAACTAAATTAACCCTCACTTTTATGAAGCTGCGTTAGACTTTTTTATTGCCGGCCATGGCGGTATTAGCTCCAATACACATAGGAATTCTATGAGCGTCTGAGTTTTTACCACCACAGCCAGAAATAAAAAAAATAGCCTAACGCAGCTTCTTAAAAGGTGGTGGTGGTTGTGGGGATAGTTTGTTTAGGTAATCCAAGTGGATTTATTGGTCAGAGTACTGAGTACAGGAGAAATTCTTTTGATAGAAGAAAAATCTAGGGTTTGGGGAATTATTTTGGATTGTGATTTGACATTTGAGAATCAAATAAATGGATTAGTAGAGTATTTAATCATTTGCATCAATTACGGGCAATACGTTCTGTTTTATTTTTAAAGAGTTTTAAAAATGGTGATAAGAGCTATTGTACTGCCTCAATTAGATTACTGTAATTCTTTAAATACTAGGCTTTTTAGACATATGAACGATAAGTTCTTTGGTTCGACAATTCGGATTTTTCCTAACGTTGCTCAAGTGACACAGAAAAGGAGTAAGGACTTTTTACTTTATAAACCCAGAGTTTTGGCACTGGGTGCATCCTTTATTATGAAATTTCTGGCAAGTGCTGTGTTTCACTACAGGGAAAAAATTTTTTATTCTTTGAACCAAAGCAACTGTTGGAATTTATTGTGGCCAAAGAAGGGGGTAGAGTGGTGATAGGTCCGATAGCCCCTCCGGTATTTTAAGTCCAGGCTATTGGGGTTTTCAATCAATGTCTCCTGAAATGTTCATAAGATGAATGAAAAATTTCCTTGATATGTAATTCTAAAACTTGGATCTTTACTTAGGGCTCCTTTTATCAAGCCGTGCTAGCGGGGTTAGCGTGTCGGACATTTCATCACATGCTAACCCCTACGGCATGCAAAAAAACTAATGCCTGGTCAATGGAGGCGTTAGCGACTAGCACGGCAGGCAGTTTAATGTGCGGTATTCCGTGCGTTAAAACCCTACCGCGCCTTGATAAAAGGACCCCTTAATGTAGTGGACTAAATAATTAATAATTATTTTCTTTTCAACCACTACTGATTTAAGTAGTGCTTGGTAATATAATTTTATGTGTTTTTAAAAATTATATATCTATATTCAAGTATTGATTTGCTTGTCTATAATTTTAAAAGTTGAATAAATAAACAAATTAAAAAAAATAGGCTGCAATTGCTTCAAAATATGGCCTTGCTTTGATTTTAGAGCAAAAAAATATGACGGGTTTCTCCTCTTTTGAATCAATTACATTGGTTGAAGATTGAGAAGAGAGTACATTTTAAATTGATTATACTGTACTTAAATATAAATTGTTGCAGGGACCAGAAGGTTTAATGAAGTATATAACTTTCCAAATAAATAGAGCTACCTCCCGATTCTATTCTATAAGTTCATATGGTTGCTTGAAATCTTTGATGAACAATTCTTTTGAGTTTATAGAAACAAAGCATGGGAATGATCTTCCTACTGAACTAAGAAAATTTGCTTCTTATTATATCTTTAGAAAATTGTTAAAGACTTTTTATTTTTAATTATTGTTAAATGAATAATTTTATATGGACACAATATTTTTTAATTGCTGTTACCTGCCTAGAATCTATGTGAAAATAGTGTGGAATATAAATAAATAAGGGCTAGATTCACAAAGCAAACCAATCGTGTACCAATCAGTTTGCGACCCCTTTACTATCAAATTTCCCTCCAGCCTGATTCACTTACCTCTCCTGCGATCTGCTTTGAATCCATGCATGCAAATGAGGTGAAACATATATAAAGTAGGCTGGGACGCGATTCACAACACCAAATATCAGATCCGACTGGGCTATGGCTCAATCAATGATCTAAAACAATGTCGTTTCTGCAAGTTGGCACTTAATAAAATAAGATAACACTGAGATTTAATAGTTCTAGATTTCAATCATTGATCCCCAAAACCTCTCAAGCAATGCACACAGTCTCAGGCTATTTGAAAAATATTTTATGGTCTAAACAGGTTTCTGAGATCTTTTTCCTCTCTTAAATAACATAGGAGCATGGAGGGGCATAATCAAAAGGGACGTCTAAGTCTGTTTTCATCTAAGTCGCAAGTTGTCCAAAGTAAAAAACAGCCTAGGGACACATTTTCGAAAAATACGTCCAAATTTTTTTTTTGTTTCGAAAATCATCTAACTATACGTCCTGCCAATCTGATCATCCAAGTCACTAAATCGTCCATCTTTATACCACATTTTCGTCCAACTTTTCGTCCAAGTCCAAAATGCCTAGAACAAGCCCTGTTAGACATGGGAGGGGTCTGCAAAGTGATGGACTGAACACCCAGACATGCCACCTAAATAGGGGGTACCTTACAAGGCACTGCTGTGAACTTCACAAAAAGGGTGCCATATCTTCTCCTCACTATAGCTCCCTTATAGGTCAAGGTGAGCCCCCCAAACCACCTCCAGAATCCCCCAGACCCACTTATCTACCACCCCAATAGCCCTTATGTCTGCAGGAGCCACTTATATGCCAGTAAAAAAAGGGTTTTGGGGGTGGATAGGGAGTGCACATGTTTAAGTTTCAATGCAGTGATTACAGGGGCTTATAGGCATGGGTCCTCCTCTCTATAGGTCCCTAACCCCCCCTCCCCCCAAGATGACTTAAGCCGCCTCTGAGCTGGAGGACTAGGCTTTCCTATGTCAGGCTGCCAGGTGATGATGGTCTGGAGGCTGAATTTTAAAGGTGTGATTAATATTTTTATGGGGATGGGGGAATCGGTGATCACTGGGGTAGTGTGTGGAGGTCTGTTTTATATATTTGCAGTGCTTATCTGGTGACTTTAGGTGGGTTTTTGTGACTTAGACCATGTTTTACATGGTCTAAGTCACAACGTCCAAGTTCCATTGATCCTGTGCTGTATAACTTCCGGTTATACATGCTGTCCGACTAAGTCTAAGACGGCCCAAGTCCCGCCCAACTTCCGCCCTCGACACTCCTCCCAAAACGCCCCATTTAACTTTGGCCGTTCAGTGGCACTATGTAGGCCTAGGTCATTTAGAAATACATCCAAAACCCGGTTTTATTATCGGCACTTGGGCGTATTTGGGAAATGTTCGTCCAAGTGCTGACTTAGGCCAGTTTTTGGACGTTTTTCTCTTTCGATTATGAGCCCCTTACTGTATTGTAACAAAAAGAATCTTTTCATCACCCCCTGTAAACCTTAGTAAAAGGATCCTATAATGTGGGGCTCACTTTAACTGCTAATGCAAATTAATTACCATGTTAATGGTTAATTCAGTTTAGTAAATAAGCCCCTTGATATGGAAATCATTAAAACAACCAGTTTCCAAGCACAACAGTTAAAATTAATTTTTATGGCCCAATAGTAATAATTAGGATTTGGAATATACGATATACAGCTAGAATTTAGTAACCTTGCATATTATCAGTTGTTAGAATTTGGTCGGCTTCCTGCCTCATAATTAAATCCATTGAACTGGTCAAGTATGAGGGATTATAAATGTAGCATACACCGATCTGGATGGAGTTGCAATGTTGTCCCAAACAATTGCCAGCTAGTTTTGAGAGCAAAAGTCAGATATTT
The DNA here is from genome assembly GCF_902459505.1 of Geotrypetes seraphini. Taxonomy (NCBI): domain Eukaryota; kingdom Metazoa; phylum Chordata; class Amphibia; order Gymnophiona; family Dermophiidae; genus Geotrypetes; species Geotrypetes seraphini. The sequence goes on along the minus strand of NC_047086.1, from coordinate 303,397,679 downwards.
GTTCAATCAGAGGTCTGCTGGAGTGCTAGAATTTTGACTTTGAAGGGGTGTGGAAAAGGAGACCGAATGCAAGGTACAAGTCTGAAGATGACAAACTGCATATGAGAATTCTTTATTTCAGTAGTAATAGATGCCTTGGACAAGATGATGGAGGGTGTCCTTATGTGGGCTTAGACCAGGGGTAGGGAACTCCGGTCCTCGAGAGCCGTATTCCGGTCGGGTTTTCAGGATTTCCCCAATGAATATGCATTGAAAGCAGTGCATGCAAATAGATCTCATGCAGATTCATTGGGGAAATCCTGAAAACCCGACTGGAATACGGCTCTTGAGGACCGGAGTTCCCTACCCCTGGCTTAGACCCTGAGTAGCACTGGAGGTGAAACTTAGGCTTCTGAGAAATAAAGAAAGGGAGAATTTCATTTTGGATTTTGAAAATTGTAGCCTATACCCTAACAGTAATTTATGTCCACACAGGTAAAGTAAGGCAATTATTTTGGCAAATAGTAGTGTCGCAACCTGCCAGACATTTTCGTACAGCATGCTACTATGCACGGAGTGCTGAGCAGCCCAGGTGACACTCAGAACCTTTTGTTCTGTGTAATATCTTCAGACCAGTGAGTTCTTTGATTAAGCTGCATAGAAGACCATAAATATTACCAAGACCTGCATCATACCTTGCAAAAGTTACAATTGGACAGATTAAATGCAATAGGTCAGGTGCTGGAGCTTGCAAACATGTTTCCTAGCAAGTACTCAATGCAAACAATTTCTAAACATCAGCACACCGTACACATTCCACGAGGAATCTGCTACAGTTCTGCTTCAAAAAGACTAACAATAGCAAGAACATCTCACTGTTTACTTAATGAGCAGAGAATGAAGGTGTGAAGGCGAAAAGACAGATTCTTGGTTAGAGACTGACAAGGTGATATTGCTTCTTTATCACACTTCTTTCTTAACAAGCAATATGATGCCTGAAAGCAACGCGAATGGAAGGGACTGGAAATCTCTCTCAGTCGCTTTTATGCTTTTTGATTGCACTTTGCCTCTTTGCGAGGCTCATGAAAGCTCCCAGTTTGCTACGTAAACTCTTAATTGGCTCATGATTGCTGCATTCAAGTTACGGTATTTTGTTAAACATCTGTTTTATGTCTTATCCCATCTATATCAAACGTTTTGGGAATATCACATGTACTTCATGGAATTATCAGTCAAAAAGCTCAATAAATTAACAGTAATAAAGATCGTTTCAGGCTGAAGACTGTAAGATAAACATATTACAAAGCCCTCTGCGCCTTTAGGGGATAATATTATAAAGCTTTTCTCACGTGCAAGGCCTGTTTAAAGCAGAAAGAAAGAGCTTTTATGAAATGGCGTGACCACATCCACAAGGAATGGTATATACAGTACATGGAGAGGTAACTTCAGTAACACTGGGGGAAAACAAGGAGCGCAAGCGCTATTCTATAAATGATGTTCAAAATTGGGCGCTGCTTATAAAATAGCAGTTGGTGACTGAGATCCACACCCAGTTTTGGCAACGAGGATTCACACCGACTGAAACTTGGTGCAAATCATTGTCTGTAAATTAGGCGTGGATCTGCCGTATTCTATAACACTGTGCAAAAGTTCTAGGAATGCCCCTGACCTGCCTATTCCCCTCCTGTGGCCACGTCCCCTTTTCAAAACGAGGCTTAAATATTTACATGCACATTTTTTTATAGAATGCTGACTAGGAAGTTGCACGCATTAATTCTAATTGTTCCCAATTAGTGCCAATGATTGCTTGTTAATGGCCAAATGTTGGCACTAATTGAAAGGGTTTGATGAGAAAAACACCCATCTGCCCCTTTATGCCACTTCTGGACGTTTTTCCTTTTTGAAAATGAGTCCCTTAGTCCTCTCACTTGTGTCACTGCAGGTACTAAAGTGAAAAATATCAATATGTAGCAGCACAATCCTAAATCAGGATTCAGAAAAGGATTCAGCACCGAGACAGACCTAGGCTCTCTCCTTAATCACTTATATGACCTTTTCAGTCAAGGTACCAGCGCCCTGATCCTACAGCTAGACTTTAACAGCGCTTTTGACCTAGTGGACCACGAAATAATGCTTAGGTGCCTAGACGAAATGGGTCTATCAGGAAAAGTGTGGACCTGGTTCCAAGGATTCCTAACCAAACGATACTATCAAGTGGTCCATGAAGGAAATTACTCTAAATCCTGGAAAAGGCCTTCGGGAGTCCCTCAAGGTTCCCCCCTATCTCCCACCTTGTTCAATATATATATCTCCTCCCTAGGTCACCTATTACAAAAGTTAAACCTAACTTACTATATATACGCAGACGACATCTCTATACTAATTCCAACAACAAATGTGACCACAGCTAACTCAAAACATATCTCCTCCATCATGACCGAAATAGAACAATTTCAAACTGAAACTTAACTCAGAAAAGACAAAAATTTTCCTGGCAAGCCCAAATGAAAAAATCACTACAACCACACTACATATAAATGGCCACGACCACCCAATACTGAAAACTATAAAAATACTGGGAGTCACCCTGGATACCCACTTGACCTTGACCGATCACATAAACTCAGTGACAAAAAAAAAAACGCTTCTTCAACCTTTGGAAACTGAAAACCATAAAAAAATACTTTGACCCTCTATCCTTCAGAATATTGGTACAGTCACTGATTCTATCCATCCTGGACTACTGTAACATTATTTACTTGGGGATACCTAATAATAACGTGAGAAAATTGAGAATAGTTCAAAACACAGCCGTCCGCCTAATATTCGGACTAAAGAAAAGCGATCATGTTAGCCCCTTCTACAAACTTTTGCACTGGTTACCAATTGAAGCACAAATTCAATTCAAATTCTCCTGTCTTTGCTACAAACTAATCTGGGGAATGGCCCCCAACTACCTGCTACCTCACTTTGAATTCTACTCCTCCACCAGGTCTACCAGAAACCGCAACCTCTTTACTTACCTGAAAATCACAGGCTGAAGATATCGAACCTTTCTAGATAGAACATTCAAGTTCCAAGCCGGTAGACAGCAAACTTGGCTAGGCTACTTCACTGATGTCGCTAGACAGACCTACAGTGTCTTTCGGAAAGAATTAAAAACCATCTTGTTCAAGAAATTCATACCCTAGCCAGACTTTTCCCCCCACAATTAGAGCCACCTCACCTCACCCGAATTCCTTCTTCACCATAATAGGAACCCGTTATTCTTTGTCTGCCATAACGTCCTCCCCACAATCGTTACCCAACTTCCCGCTGGTGCCCGATCATGTTAATGTAATATGGAAACAAGTAAATTCTTCAACAACCTATGTATATTTTCTTCTAATCCATCTTGCACCTTGTAATTCTCTGACCGCGCAGTGCTCTCTTATCTACATCCGCTCTGCAATTCGCTGATTGTATAGTGTTACTTATTGTGAACCTTGTAATTCACTGACCCTGTAACTCACCTTGTACTTTCATTAACCGTTCAATGTTCTCTTATCTACCTATACCCTGTAATTCGCTGTTTGTACAGCTTTTCTTCATTGTGAACCGCCTTGAAGTCGCAAGATTATGGTGGTATAGAAAAATAAAGTTATTATTATTATTATTATTAATAGCAAATTGTAAGCTGCAAAATAGCAAAGCTTATCACAACCACTGATAGTTAAGCTCAGTGGCATAGTACTGGGGGGTAGACCACCCCAGGTGCTATATTGGTGGGGGTGCTGGCACCTCGTGCCAAGCTCACACTCTTCCCTGCCAAGGTAGCTCTTTAAATCTTTGCCAGTGCGAGCAACTTCTCTGGCCTGCTGCTTGAGCCGGCCTGGGTCTCCTCTGAAATCACTACCATGTCGCGGTGCCAGGAAGGGACGTCAGAGGGAAATCCAATGCCAGCGCGAGCAGCAGGCTGGAGAAAGTGCTCACTCTGGCAAATGTTTAAAGAGGTACTGGGGAAAGGGAATGCGTGAGAAGTGGCGTGGGGGGGAGAGAGGAAGGAGTGGCGTGTGTATGTGTATAGAAAGAGCAGGGAAGCAAAGAGAAGGTCGGGTGTGTGGGGGGGTTTCATCGTTCTGGGCACCTCCTACCCTTGCTAAACCACTGCTATTCTGTGGCCTACAATTTGCTATTAGGCTAGTGCTGCATACTACTATTTATCATTTCTATAGCGCTGAAAGGTGAACGCAGTGCTGTACATATAACATGTAATAGGTGGTCCCTTCTAAGAAGAACATACAATTTAATTTGGACAGACAGGGATGGGGAATTTCTGGTTGATATTTTTCACCGTAGTACCCACAGTTTCATCAATAAGATGGATGGGAAAATATATATTTTTATTGATTTATACTTCACTATGCATTTGCCTGGGAACTTAAAAGAAAAAAGAGCTCTCAGTTGTAAAACACCAGATTTCATCAGAAGAAACTCTTTCCTACATTTCTGGGTTCCTTTGGTAATAACTAGAAAAACCCTAAAAATAGGGGTAGTACCCAGTCTCTATCTGATCGCAGTGCCAATGAGACCATCAAAGTACATGTTGTCACCATTTCTGAATCAGAAGTTTCAAATATATATATATATATATAAATACATTTCACCTTTTTGTACTTATATATTTTAAATCAATAAAATTTTTGAACTTAAAAAAAAAGAAGTTTCAAATGTATCTGACGCATCCAGAACTGAAGGTACTAGATCCAGGCAGCCCTTCACTAGTTCATCTTTTTCTGCATTGGGCAAATAGCATATCTGAATGATTGAGGACTTTCAATAGCTCAGCCAAATACTGGATAAAAATTTGCTTAGCCGATCTCAATGGAAGTTTAGGAAAATTTAATATATGTAGATTAGTAGCTCACATCAGTCAGAGACTCTCTACCTTTTACTTGACGGGACTAAAGGATAATAATGCGCAGTGTCAAAGGGCTCAAGAAGAAAAGTCCATGGTGAAGCTGGTTCAGGGAACTCTGGATGTAGGTAAATTGAGTTCCTCATGTGGACCTCACCATTGCAGCCACAAGCTTCTCCAATGACAACAGAGTCCATCCTGGAATCCCCAATTGAAATTATTACTGCTGGTCTAAGGAGAAAAGAATAGTGTTAGGGAATCTTGCTATTGCTACAGCACTATTTGCATTGGAGACTACTAAAAGTTCTGGATCTCCTGCAATTTTGACAGATATTATTGGTAATCTGCAAGAGGAATGTGGATCTTAAGAACATAAGAATAGCCTTACTGGGTCAGACCAATGATCCATCTATCCCAGTATCCCGTCTTCACGGAGGCCAATTTGTCACAAGTACCTGGCAAAAACCCAAATAGTAGCAGCATTCCATACCACCAATCCAGGGCAAGCAGTGGCTTTCCCCATGTCTTTCTCAACAGCAGACTAGGACTTTCCTCCATTAACTTGTCCAAACCTTTTTTTAAAACCAGCTACATTAACAGCTCTTGCCACATCCTCTGGCGATGCATTCAAGAGCTTAACTATTCTCTGAGTGAAAAAATATTTCCTCCTATTGGTTTTAAAAGTATTACTCTGTAACTTCATCGAGTGTCTCCTAGTTTGTGGTTTCAATGGATACTATTGGTAATCTGTGAGAAGGTCAGTTACCTGTATCTATAAACGTGAGACAGTTTACTCCTAAGAAACTGGTTCAGTTCACTTTGGACTCAATTTGGAATTTGATTACAGAATTAGGAGAAAGGGCTCTTTCTCCTCAAATTGATGTACTTCAGCTTAAATACCATGATCAGGAGAAACAGATTAAAAATATTGGAGTTGATATTCAAAGCAATTTAACTGGCAAAAAATGGCTCCTGGCCAGTTAAATTGCTTCCTTGGGGCCAACCAGTCATATTCAGTAGCACTTAACTGGATAGTGCTACTGAAAATATCTGGTAAGCACCCATCTCAAAACCAACTGTTTTGGGGACGCTCTGAGGACAGACTCAGCATTGGCCAGTTAAGTGTCGATATTCAGCACTTAACCAGGTAAGCTAACCACATACATAGTACAGCATAAAAGTCAGTCCTATTTTTATGTGGTTTGCCATAGCCAGTTATAAAACCGGCTATGTTTTTTTGCCAGCTTAGTATACCTGGAAATTTAACGCCAAAGCTCGGCCAAGGCCCAGTATTTAATTTCTAGGGATAATACCTCTGGCAATTGGCATAATGCTGATCGCTGCTGGTTGAACATTGGGCTCATCGAGACTGATGTGAATGTTCTCAAGAAATCAATGGAAGACATTAAGGATTAGATTCCGTAAATGTCACATAGATGTGGGTACTGAAATAACAAGCACTGAGCAGTGTTTTATATACAGTGCTATAAGTTGGGCACTGTTTATAAAATAGTGGTGCAAGCAATGGCATAGTGAGGGGGCAAGAGGGTGGACCACCATGGGTGCCGTATTTGCAGGGGCACTGGCCCCTATCCTCCTCTCCGCTCCCTGCGTACCTCTTTAAATGCTTGCCAGCTTGAGCAGTATCTTCTACTTGCTACTTGTGCCAGCATCAGCTCCTTTCTGACATCACTTCCTGGTCATGGGAGCAGGACATGATGTCAGAAGGTGCCGATGCCAGCATGAGCAGCAGGTGAAAGATGCGGCTCATGCCAGTGAACATTTAAAGAGGTACACAGAGGCGTGGTGGGACCCAAGTAGCGGGGAAGAGTGGGGTAGGGCACATGGCACAGCAATGCTGGGCGCCACTACCCGGGTGTCAACCTTCCTTGCTACACCACTGGGTGCAAGGATTTATACCAGGGGTAGGGAACTCCGGTCCTCGAGAGCCATATTCCAGTCGGGTTTTCAAGATTTCCCCAATGAATATGCATGAGATCTATTTGCATGCACTGCTTTCAATGCATATTCATTGGGGAAATCCTGAAAACCCGACTGGAATACGGCTCTCGAGCACCGTAGTTCCCTACCCCTGATTTTACCAACTGAAACCTGGTGTAAATCCTTGCGTGTAAATTATGTGTGGGTTCATTCTGTATTACTGTGCTCATCAGTAGTGAATGCCCCTGACCCTCCCTTAGCCACACCCTCTTTTCAGTTGTACTTTAAAAGATTTATGCACACCTCTTTATAGAATACTGCCTGGCAAAATAATGCACACAAATCTAAATTGTCAATTGTGATATTTGGGTAACTTTATTTTTTATTTGTATTGTATATTAGGATATATTATGATATTATTATATGCAGGAAAATGAAATTATTGAATGATATTTATGTTACCTGTATAGATAATAGTGTAATATGTGGAATATCTTTTGTTCTTTCATTTGTATGACACTGTTTTTGATTAAAAATCAATAAAGAATTTTAAAAAATATATAAATTGTCGATTGTTAGTACTCAATTATTGGCGCTCATTACTCAAATTGTGTGTGCAACTTTTGAGTGCCATTTATTATTTAATTTGTATCTGCAGCCTTTGTGTAAGGTTATAGAATTCCTCTCATATGTGGAAAGACTAAAAAGGTAAGGGCTCTGCAGCTTGGAAAAGAGTCAGCTGAGGGAACATATGATTGAAATCTACAAAATCCTGAATGGAGTAGAACAGGTACAAGTGGATCAATTTTTCACTCCGTTAAAAATTACAAAGACTAGGGGACACTCAATGAAGTCACAGGGACATACTTTTAAAACCAATAGGAGGAATTTTTTTTTTTCACTCAGAGAATAGTTAAACTCTGGAACGCATTGCCAGAGTTTGTGGTAAGAGCGGATAGCGTAGCAGGTTTTAAAAAAGGTTTTGACAATTTCCTGGAGGAAAAGTCCATAGTCTGTTATTGAGCAAGACATGGGGGAAGCCACTGCTTACCCTGGATCGGTAGCATGGAATGTTGCTACTCCTTGGGTTTTGGCTAGGTACTAGGGACCTGGATTGGTCACCATGAGAACGGGCTACTGGGCTTGCTGGACCATTGATCTGACACACAAAGGCTATTCTTATGTTCCTATGTTATGAGTTTCCTAGGTGTATCATTCCTCATTTATGCATATGACGTTCAATTTTTCTTTCCACTCAAACCTTGGATGGATTTTATAATTACAGAATTTCTTTGAAATTAATTCAAAATAGTTAACTGACCATGGCCGGGTTCTGAATGTTCAGAAGTCTGAACTGTTGGTTTTGTCTTCTGATCCTTTGTTGACATTGCCAGAGTTGCTATCTTTGCTTGGTACTGTTGTGAAGATAAAACAGCAATTAAAGAATCTGGGTATTGTACTGGACTCTAATTTAAATTTCCAACCACAGATTTGGGCCCTGATTTAAAGTTTGTTTTTGGCTAGCATGGGGGTTAACGTGTGATGAAAAGTCACGCTTATTAACCCCGCTAGTGTGGCTTGATAAAAGGAGCCCTAAGTTCTGTAAGGAATGATAATTGATTTTATTTTATCGACCCTTAAGCTTACACATCCAGGGTGGGTGGGAAGTGGGAGGGTTTTGCATTGGAATTTCATTCGGGGAATATATGGAGGTTTCCTGTAAGGATGTACTTTTTCTGATTATTTGATGAGGGAGTGGGGGGAAAGGGTTGTACATTAATGTCTGTAAGTTAATGTGCATTTCGTGTAAATTTATGTATATTGAAATTGTTTGCACTATGGTAGTTTGGAAATTTAATAAAGATTTACAAAAAAAAAAAAAAAAGAACAATACAGTTTAAAATATGGCTGGAGGAGTAGAGGAGAGCCTAGTGACTAGAGCTGCTGTCTCAGCACCCTGAGGTTGTGAGTTCAGTTCTGACACTGCTCCTCGTGACCCTGAGCAAATCACTTAACCCTCCATTGCATAGATTGTGAGCCTTCCGGGAGAGATAGGGAAAATACTTAGAGTATCTGATTTTAAAACTTGCTGTATAAATCCCTCTCTGCATAAAGTGCTAAATTCTATATATCAGTGTTCTTCAATGCAAGGCCTAAAGTCAATGGCAGTTCCCCAAGACCTCTGGGGCAGCCCCTATTATATTTCTAGGTTTCTTTTCTGCTACTCTGCCTCTCTACCCATGCTCATGACAGGAAGAGGGAATGGAATTAACACATTGGGGGAAGGAAGAGTCACATACTTGAAGAACAAGGCATTTCTCAACAGGCAAAAGAAAACACACTTTGAAATGATCTCAAACTTGAGGATACCCCCTAAAGAAATTTGAAGGTGGGCTGGTTGGGATGGATACCATTGACACATGCTAGTCAGCAGTGTCATTGCTGCATATGGGAAGATATTTGGCAGCTCTCCCTCAGCCCATTAGACTCCAAATTGGCCCCTGCTTAAAAATTAATAAAGAACATTGCTATATATGGTGCCCAGGGCAACCAGCAGGCACATGTATTCCAGTGCAAATATGTCACTTACAGTTCTGCAGCAAATAAATCTCATGAGACCAGAGCCCTCTTAGCATTTAAAAAAAAATGTTTTTAACCCCACAGGCGTTACAATAGGAAGAACAATTTGAGATTAGTAATTTTCCTCGAGGCCACCTAGAGCAGGGATCTCAAAGTCCCTCCTTGAGGGCCGCAATCCAGTCAGGTTTTCAGGATTTCCCCAATGAATATGCATTGAAAGCAGTGCATGCACATAGATCTCATGCATATTCATTAGGGAAATCCTGAAAACCCGACTGAATTGCGGCCCTCGAGGAATATTTACACAGTTGCCCGACCAAGAAGAGAATGATGTGGAGCCACAAAACTTACAAGTTATTCCACACTTTTCATGATACTTTTCGTTTCATTTCATATCACTGAAATGAAAAGTGTCAAGAACTAGAGTCTATTTAAAGACTAAAAGAAATGTATCATACGCTTGTGAATCCCCAATATATATCTCCTCAGTTTACACAATCAGACTCCTGAGGCAGGCCTTTCCAGGCCAAAACACGATCGTGTCGAGTCATTGTTATATTGTTTAATAAAGGAGATTGAGCACCAACCAGTCAACTTCTTTGTTTCTTTGCCTTCCGCGTTCTGAGAAGGAAGAGTCTCCTGCTTTCTCTGAGCTGACACATAGACAGTTGACAGACTGGATTTGCTATAGTTACAGTGCAAGATTTTACAATACAAGATTTCCTTACGTGACACATGCTGGGTTCTGGTACCAATATACATTTTTTGTAATCCATCGGTCAAGGGCAGAGGGGTTAGGTGAAGAGGTATGTATTTATTGCTTTCCTAAAGTTGAGGAGTCCTTCAAGGGATCTGATCAGCGGAGGTAGTTGATTCCAGTGGCTCGGTATGAAGTGGGAGTAGGAACGTCATTTGGCGATTTGCAGTTGAAGGGCACGACCAGGGGGCATTTTGAAGCGTATTTCTTCCTGTATGCCTACAAAATGCATACTTGTTGAAAATAGACCAATTGCTGATTACAAAAATGAAAGGCATGATTTAGGCGCCAAAGTTATCAAGATGCGGTAAAGGTGAGCTTGTATTGCACCTTGGTTTACCATGAGATCCAGCAACCTGCAATAAAGTCTTACAGGTTGCTCACTCCTGTGGTAAGTGTATAGTTACCAGATGTCCAGATTTAACCGTTCATGTCCTCTTTTTAGAGGACCGTCCAGGCGTCTGGATGGCTTTTCAGAACCCGGCACTTTGTCTGCAGTTTGAAAAATATTGAGATCGGGGCCATGACTGGAGGGCATCTGCACATACGCAGATGTGACGCGGTGACTTTACATGCATGCATGTGATATCATCGTGTCACATCCATGTATTTGCAGATGCTTTCCAGACATAGCCCCGAATAGACGAGGTTTGTGTGGGGCTGGGGTGGGGGGGGGGGGGGCGGGGCGGTATGAGATGAGGCCAGGGGTAGAACGAGGCAGGGTCACACACTGTCTTTTTCCGGACCACAAATCTGGTAATCCTAAGTAAGTGAATAGTGCTACTTGTTATTCAAGCAGCCTGGAAGCACTGGGCTGCACAGCTGTGGCCTGATGCTCCCAGGCTGCATTTTATAAGAGCCATCAGAGCTCCTCCCCCCCAGTCTAAGCCTCCTCCCGATCAGGCCTTTAACCCCCAGTCCAATTATTCAGCCCTGAAACAAAGCCCCCAACCCACAATCAAATCTCTCCACCCTCCAATCGAAGCCCTCCACCTTTCTTAAGCTCCCACACCATGCCCATACTTTCTTTCCCTGGTGTGCAATTGAGTCCCTCACAAAAACATACCTGAATGTGAACATGGAGGATAGGGGAAATGCGTTATGTCCCACTTTGCACATGCACTTTTCAACTCTTGGCTCTCATTGTGTTTGTTTCCTTTGAGGTGAGAGAAAACAAGAAATCTATATTTGTAATATTGTAGTCAAACATTTTTCTGCTCTTTGCACCATTTCTTGAGATTGATAGAGAAAAATGTTTTGATATATGGAATACTAGCTGAAATCAAACAAAACTCAGTGGAGCTTAGGTTAAACCAAACATAGACAAGAAGAGGAAAAAATTACCCAAAATCTAACTGTGCAGATGAAATTTCTTACATAACTCATTTGCTGTAAAATAAAATGAAGTTGTAAGAATGAAATTCTCAGTAGATTTGGGTAGCACAGTAATAGCCTTTATGCTTGGAAATTTATGGACCATGGACAGTTTATAAGAAACGATGTAGTTCATCAGAGAGCCAGACTGATGGAGCACATGGGAGCATTCTGCACAGGAAGTTGGGTTTTGGAATAATACTTACTTTGATAGAGTTGTTTTCCTAGCTAAGTAAAACAGTGGGAAAGCCAATGGCCACTTAGGCTTCAAACATAAATACATATTGATAAGTCGCCTGGCTACTTAATTGAGAGCTCTTGAAGTGTATCTCCAGCAGTGCTGAAAGAACCTAAGAATTTTCAGGCCCTTATTAGTAAGAACGTAAAACTTGGAACTGCTCTGATTAGCTCTTGGTAGCACTAATTAGTTTTTAAAGTCCTTGTAACGATGAGCCATGAGGCGATTTTTCATAAGCTGCCCAGTAACAAGTTATAGAGATAATTCTGTGCCTGTCTGATGTCACCTGCTATATCTGCTTTTGGATTTCATGCTGGAATGCATCTATAAATGCCTGTTTTTCACAACTAAATTTAACTGCTCTCTCTCACACACACATACACACTGGTCAGTGATTTTAAAGGCCCTGAGCACCGAAGACAGATTTTCATCCAGATATTTATTCCTCATCCATGTCTCAGTATTGAATATCCAAGTCCTACCTGGCTGTCAGAATGTTATCTGGATGTCAGATGATATTTAGACTGACACCTTCAGTCCATAATCCTACTCCCCACTGCCCACCATCCGAGCCAGCAGATTAACCCCTCCCCCCCCATTGTATCCATGGCATCTGTTTGTCTTCGTTTAGACTGCAAGCTCCTCTTAGCAGGGACTGTCTCCTTCATGATTCTGTACTATGATGCATACATCTGGTAGCACTATAGAAATAATTAATAGTAGTGGTTATTTTGCTGTCATAACTTTATCTGGGCATTTACCTGATTAGCAGCTCAAAACAGCCATTAACCAGTTAAATCCCAACTTCACTCAGACTCTACCCTAGATCACCCCAGCCCTAATCAGAAAGTGCTGCAATGGTCTCCCCAAATTTTCAGCAGTACTGTCTACTGAAAATTCAAGGTCAGCATGATTCAACTGGGAGGGAGCCTTTCCAGTCCAGTTTAAATATCAGACCAGACTTAACTCCTAATTTTAGGCTTCTAAATTTGTCCTCTATTTTCAACCAAACTAAAGAGCTTGTCTGCTAAAACACAGTAGTAAATTGGTTTAATGTGTGCTAATGTGGGACTTTCCCTAGCACTAGGCCCATTTCTAGTGTGCCCAGGAAATACAGGTATTTCCTGTCTTTCTCTTACAGGTTTCTCTTACAGGGTGTGGACTAATGTGTGCATTAGCATACTTAACCTTAAAAATATTGACAGAGAAGAACTTACTGTCTCCTATTTTAGAGGCACTAAGGGTCAGATTCTATAAATGGTGTCTAGTGGTACCTAACTTGGTATGCGCATAGAAAAACAACACCTACAGTGTGTCAATCAAAGTTAGGTACGGTTTATAGAATCGCACCTAGCGGCACCTAAATTGACTTCTTCTACAACCCAAAGGTTTAACATTTCAACAATTTCTTTCTCTACCTCTTCCTTCTTTGCTTCAGGGAGATGATATGGCTTTTGTCTAAAAATATTCCCAGGATAGGTTTCAACTGAATGGACTTTACGAGATTTCCAAGTTTATTATATAGTTTGATTAATCGCCTAATCTACATTCTAGGCGATATACACAATAGTTACAAATATCTAAAAACATGGGTAAATTATTACATAGACATACAATGTTTCAAAAACAAAACAACAAAAATTCATAAATACAATATAGAAACAACAGGAAGATTATTTAAAGGATACAATCTGTATTAAATTTAATATAAAGGTAAAAACAATGGGAGGGAAGACAAACATGAAAAAAAAGAAATATAAGATAAAGATAGATTAAAGGATCATTTATTCACTAAAAGCATCATTAAAAAGGAAACTTTTAAGCTTAGTCTTAAATTTGTCTAAATTCTTTTCTTCTCTTATATAGAGTGGGAGATCATTCCAAGACTGAGGAGCAGTCACTGAAAAAATAGTAAGACGCCTCGTATTAATGACTCTCAGTGAAGGAATGGCCAATAAATGTTGATCCTGAGATCTCAGTGTTCTTGAAGTAGTATAAGGAATTAAAACTCTAAAAATAAAGGCGGGGGTTTGAAATATTAATGATTTAAAAGTGAGTAAACATATTTTAAATAAAATGCGATGTGCATTTACCTGGGATGGGAGAAAACACATCCTCAAACTGATGAAGTAGGGCTTGTGCTTGTACCTTCTGTTGAGGGGATAGGTGTTCCCCAAATTTCACTCCCTGACTGGTCATTTTTTAAAATTGTCCGGGCCTAATTCTTCTTTTTCCTATTCAACACAATCCCCCAGCAACCTGTCCCTTTCAACCCAAGCTACGTAATGCAGGGTTCCACATTAGGAGTCACTGCCCAGGAAAAGGATCTAGGTTTCACTGTTGAGGATACATTGAAACCCTTGGCTCAATGTGGGGTGGTGGCTAAGAAAGCAAATAGAATGTTAGGAATTATCAGGAAAGGAATGGAAAACAAAGACCATATCCTTGTAATGTCCTTGTATCACTCTATGGTACGGCCACACCTTGAACACTGTGTGCAATTCTGGTTGCCTTATCTCAAAAAAGATAAAGCGGAATTAGAAAAGCTACAAAGAGCAACAAAAATTATAAAAGTGATGGGACGACTTCTCTATGAGCTAGGACTCTTCAGTTTGGAGAAGAGATGGTTCAGGGATGATATGATAGAGGTCTATAAAATACTGAGTAGATTGCAAAGGGTAGATGTGAATCACTTGTTTACTCTTTCAAAAAATACTAGTACTAGGGAGCATGTGATGAAGCTACTAAGTAGTAGATTTAAAACAAACTGGAGAAAATATTTCTTAATACGTGTAATTAAACTCTGGAATTTGTTGCCAAAGAATGTGGTGAAATCATTTAGCTTAGCAATGTTTAAAAAAGGTTTGGATAATTTCCTAAAAGAGAAGTCAGTAAGCCATTATTGAAATGGCTTGGGGAAATCCACTGCTTATTCCTAGGATAAGCAGCATAAAATCTGTTTTACTACTTTAGATCTAGCTAGGTACTTGGGACCTAGGTTGCCCACTGTTGGAAACAGGATACTGGGCTTGATGGTCCTTCAGTCTTTCCCAGTAAGTCAATTATTATGTTCTTATATTTCATAGGTTACTAGGCCTAACTGTCAACTCATCTCAAAGGTCCCCTTTCACTGTGCTAGCAATTTGTTACCGAAGGTAGGCATTAGGATTAGCACCTTCCTGGTTTGAATCCTCTTTCTATCCCTTTCTTGTCATAAAAAAGTTTTATGTTTTGTTCCCGCTTACAGTTCTGTTGGGACATATCACTAACTCTTTCCAATGTGGTCCTCAGCTGCTGGACATACCATGGTACAGAGGTCACCTCATCCTTTGGTCCCTTGAATATCCTTGACTATTTGTAATAATGTATACTGTATATTCAATTATAAACTGAGATTTTTGGGCCAAAAATATTTGAGTCCTTTGGTCTGTACCCCTCCTCCACCCATACCTAGACTTGTTGCATGCCTCTCATGGGCCTGCCTGAAGCCCTGGTGGTTCACGGTGAGCTGGCACAGGAGCGATCCTTCCCATGAGACTGCAGCAGGAACCTTGCGGCAGACATTTTTGATCACAGCTCTCACAGGGGTGGAGTGTATGAAGATCACTCCTGCCCCAATTCACCACTAGATCACCAGGGCTTTAAATGTAAAATCTACATGGGTCAGGGAGGTGGGGTGGTTTAGAGTTAGCCGGGACAGGATGTGGGAAGGATTGCTCCTGTTCTGGCTCACCACTGGACCTCCAGGGCTTCAGGCAGGTCTGTAGTGGGCACTGGGGTCTGGGTAGGAAGGGAAGGAAGGAAGGAAGGAAAGAAGGAAGAAAGGAGGGCTGAGTGCACGGCAGGGCACTTGCCATCCATTTTTGGACCAGGGCCTGAGGTCTTTCTGTAACTTGGAAGTCCCACTTCCTAAATTTCCTCCTATAGTACAGTGTTTCAGGATATCCACAATGAATATGCATAAAATTTATTTGCATACACTGCCTCCATTATATGCAAATTTCTTTCATGCATATTCATTATGGATATCCCAAAAACCTGACTGGCAAAGGGGTACTCCATGACCGAGTTGAAAACCACTGTTATAGTGCTCCGGGGATAAGACTAGCCTATCTTGAATTGCGACCCTCACTTGTCAATAGTCCAGGGCCTTGGTAGTATCTAATGCACAATAGACTGCCTGGACTTCCCTATTAGATAGGAAGCTAACTGCATGGCCCGCTATTCTGCAGGCCACCATGCCACAGTTGCGACTCTTTCGAAAATACAGTAGCAAGATAGGCCTCTGGTCATACCTCCAGGCCCAATTTGGTTATTGCCAACCAATCCTCCAGACCCCATCCCACCCCAGTGTCCTGTCGCACAACAGCTTTCTGTATGCCATTGACTAGTCTATGCAATTCTTTTGTTTGTAGTTCAATGAGTTGAACCAATGGCTGCTGCTACTTACTGGTCTAGGGCTTGGAGGAAAAGTTGCTCCATTGCTTCCTGCTAGGCTTGTAACTGCTTCACTGCTTCAGGTGCAATAACTCTGTGGAATAACAAACAAGAACAAATCTATCTATTACGAGTCCCTGCTGATATTCCCCTCCCCCCTTGAGCACACTCCTTCTAGCCAAGGTACTCTTTACCTGCTAAAGCTAGGTAAAGTGGCTTCCTTGAGAGAATACAACTTCTAGTTAGTCTAGCAGTTTCAGGATCCCACCACTGCCACAAATGTCACCATCTCTGTAGTTTCTTCTAGTTTCAGTCTTACCAAGGGTTAGGCCAAAGCCTGCATTCAACCCCTCAAGGGTCACCTCTAAGAACCAAACCTCTAAGAAAGCACTCAGAGTTCACACTCAAAAATAAGGGCAAAAACCAGTCAAAGGTCCTTCTTCCAGAGCCCTTTTCTTATCAGGGTGAGGAAATGCCCCCCCTAAACAAAAATATAGTCTCTTGGCTTCATTATCCGTTCCCATGGTCTACTTCAGAAGCTGTCCACCCTTCAAATCCCAGAAAACCCTTAAATGGCACAAATAAGTCTTCTCAATAGCAGTTCTCTCAATGGGAAAACATATGCAAATTAATATTCTAATCAGTTCAATTCAGAATAATAGATGAAGCAAAATGGAGTTTCTCAGTCTTCATGAACTGGTGTAGGTTGGTATTGAGAGGCTGATTCTCCTCACCCTCCTGCCACTTCCCACTTAGCCATCTCTAAGTAGCTACTACCACCAACTGGAAGGACTCTTGACCCCCCTTGATATGGAAGAAAGACTCCCAAGACCTAGCCTCAGAGCCATATGGTCTTATATGCTTTGTTTGTTTGTTTTTTATCTTTGTTAATTTTCAAAATTTCAATAGTGCAATATAACAAATGCAATGTATAATTATACAATAAAAGCACATTCAACTTACACATGTTTATAATCAACCATTTTCTCCCACCCACCTACCTAATGATTATTCAATAAAACACAAAAACATATATTATCGCAAACACCTTACCCTATTCTAAATACTGATATCTTCCCACCTACCCCAACTGTAAATATTGAAAAACCAATTTATATCAGAAATACCCCCCTTCCACCCTTCCCTGGGGGTGGAATAACAAAAACTGACTCACAGTCAACAATCAATTATAATGAGGGGGGCGTTGCTTGGCTGCAGGACGGAATGGAGGGATAGTTTCTGAGCTCCTCCGTCAAATTCCTTTTTTGGGTAATTTTATATGATTTTCCTTCCCAGTTTTCTTTACTTTTGCCCTAGTTTGGGTTCTTATTAGGAGAGAAATGTATTTCACACTCTTTATTCAATAGAGTGATTTTGATGTGAACTCCACATCAATACAGGCTGCCTCATAGTTCTGATATATTCTTTCCTTCTAAGGGACTTCTTTCTAGGATGTCTGGGCTCCTGTGACAGGACATACACACCATCACAGTAGGTTATTAGGCTGTTTAGGTTGCAATATCATCTACTGCAGGGGTGCCCACACTTTTTTGACTCGCGAGCTACTTTTAAAATGACCAAGTCAAAATGATCTACCAACAATAAAATAAAAAAAACACAACGCACACTGTACGCATAGAAAATGTTAATTATCATTCCTATTCCGGGGTTTTTTCAAAGAGGTCAAAGCAGTAACAACCATACAAAAATAGACAAATACTCCCCTTCCCTTTTTACTAAACCACAATAGTAGTTTTTAGCACAGGGAGCTGCGCTGAATGCCCAGCGCTCTCTCGACGCTCATAGGCTCCCTGTGCTACAAACCACTATTGTGGTTTAGTAAATATTGTAAAATATAGACAGCAGATATAAATTCAGACACATTTTGATCACTAAATTTAAAATAAAATCATTTTTCCTACCTTGTCTGGTGAATTCACGAGTCTCTGGTTGCACTTTCATCTTCTGACTGTGCATCCAATCTTTCTTTAAGCCTGTATGCTTCCTCTCCTCCATACCTCATTCCCTCCCCCAATTTTTTCTTCCTCTCTCCCTGCCCTTTCTTTCTTTTTCTCTTCATGCCCTCTTTCTTTTTTTCCTGTTTCTCTTCTTTCCTTCTGTCTCCCTGCCTGCGCCCCTTTCTTTCTTTCTCCCTGCCCTTCCCCAAGCCACTGCCACTGCCGCTGCCATCTGGGAACAGGACCCAAACCACCACCAATGGATAACAGGCCTCAAATCTGACGCCGACGCCACCCCAAGCTCTCCCTGCTTCGGGCCGACCAGCATTCCTCTCCCCGACGTCAATTCTGCCGTCGGAGAGGAAGTTCCACCCAGCCAGGCAGCAATTGGCTGGCCCGAACTTCCTCTCCGACGGCAGAATTGTTGTTGGGGAGAGGAAGACTGATCGGCCCGAGAGATCACCAAGGCAAAGTGAGTCCTGGGCGATCGACTCACTTTGCCTTGGCGAGCTACCGGTCAATCGCGATCGACCTATTGGGTTCCCCTGCTCTACTATATATGCTGATGACATACAATTTCTTAATCATAACTCAATTTGTGCTAAGCCAAGATAGATGAATAGATGTCAGAAAAGAAGCTCAAACTGAAAATTGTAAAAATTCAAATTATATTTCTTTCACCTTATCTCTCAGATGTTATTCCCTCTAAAGCCACAATTGCAGATATTCCAGTTGTGACACAAATTCAAAACTTAGGAGTAATGATTGACTCCAATGATTGACTCCAATTTGGCAATGAGATATCAAATGCAAAAAGTGATGTCAGGTGTTTTGTATTCTACATACATTGTGTAGATTATGATAATATCTGACATAGGATAACTTCAGGAAAGTTATTCAAATTTTAGTGTGTCCTTATTTTGACTAATGTAATGGGTTACTTTTAGGAATGTCGAAAAACTTAATGAGAGTGCTACAGGTAGCCCAGAATGCGACAGCCAGAGTAATTTTTGATAGATCTTCATACGAACATACTTTTCTGCTTTTAAAACATTTACAATGGCTGCCTATCCATCAAAAAATTGAATTCAAGGTTATGTTGCTTGTATTTAAGGTTCTGAGTAATACTATCTCTGGTTGTCATCACTGCTAGGTTTTATCAGTTTTCAAGAGCTTTGAGGTCAATGAATCAGGCTAAGTTACTTGTAAATTTACCTTCCCTACAATCTGTAAGACTAGAGCAATATCGATCTTCTATTTTCTTCATTATGGGGCCAAAGCTCTGGAATACACTACCTTATTGCTTGAGAATATTGCAGGGTGTGAAGGAATTTAAAAAAAAAGATTTGAAATTGTTTCTTTTTCAGCAGGTGTATGACCATGTATAGAGAGTACCTATGTAAATTACTTGCATTGTGATGTTATATTGTATTATGAGTGTTCCTCTGTATCCCGCTTAGAAGATTTTATAAGCAGCTTATAAATGTTTCTAAATAAATATAAAAAAGGAAATGTCAAGTGACTGAATCAGTAAAGCAGTGGAAAGAGAAAAATATTGAGGAGGAGTGGTCCATGGATAGATCCTTGAGAAACTCCTGAAATGAAGGGTCTAGAATCAGAAAGTGTGGATGCACAAGAAACCTGAAAAAATCTGTCAGGTGGGAAAGGATAAAACTAGGCAAGAATGGTTCTACAAATGCCGAAGTCAATCAGGTGTCTGAGAAATCAAAAGCAGATGATACACAGTTATCCTCTGGAGAATTCTACAACTGGACGTCTCTTTTTACTAATTTAAGGGAAGAAAAATTGCTTAGTAAATTTAAAGATCTCCTGAAAAGCTGGCTTTTTAAGGACACATTTAGCTGAGTTATTTGAACTCTAATTAATTAGGATACTCTTTAGTGCACTAATAATGCTGTTAAGCGAAAATTGAGCGGGTAACCTTTCCCAGTCCTATTGTTTCTTTACCCATGCCCTTTTTATTTTATTCATAAACTGTATTTAATCCTCTTTTTTTTTTCTCCCTGATGTATCGTGTTGCCCTATTATTGTTTGGTTCAATCAATGTGTTTTTCTTTTTATCCTGATTTTATTGTTATTTGTAAATCGTATTGGATTAAGATTTTGCGATTAAATCAAATTTTTAAATAAACTTGAAACTATTCCTTTTTACTATTACTTTTCAGATTGAGTTTAACATTTTTGTTTCAATTTTTAAGATATTGAACAATAAGACCCCCCACTGTGTTGAGTGCTCTTTTGCAGTTGTATCAGCTGTCTCGAGTGCTACACTCTGAAAATAAAATTTGTTTAGAGGTACCGTCACTGAAACTTGTGAGGCTGTCCTGCTTTCGTCATACTATGATGACTGTACTGGGTATTACATTGTGGAATGCTCTCCCTGTTGAAATAGAAAGTGCGTCCAGCCTGCTTCAATTTGGGAAGATGATTAAAGCCATATTATTTCAGAGATGCTTTTCTTGAAAGATTTAATTTTGAAATATGTAATCAAGGTAATCTTGCTTTTGGTCTGATGAGTTAATTGTAAAATTTTATTTTTTATGTATTATGTTTGTTTTAGTTTGTTGCTTTTTAAATTATGTATGTTGTATATTGTAACTCACATAGAATTGTTTGATGTTCATGAGTAATACATTTTTAAAATAAATAAATAAATCTCTAATTTGCCAGTTACAGTGCAAGATTTTTCAATACAAGTTTTTATCCTAATGTGACATATACCAAGGATCTAGTACCAATATACATTGCTTTGTAATCCTTCGGTTGTGGACAGGGGAGTTAGGTGAAGAGGTGTGGGAGTGGGAGGGGGGTCAGTGAACAAAACAGAGCATGGGGGGTCATGTCTTAATCCCTCCAGTGGTCATATGGTCAGTATAGGCAACTTTTTGATTATGGAGGGAGTGTCATGTCTTAATCCCTCCAGTGGTCATATGGTCAGTTTGGGCAACGTTTTGGTCATATGGTCAGTTTGGGCAACTTTTTGGCACTATTTATTATTAAAACATGTCTGGCACCAAATATACAAACTGTGCCCTGAATGTTAGATTATCGCAGAAAAGCATCCAAATTGTAAGCCCACCTAGTCCCACCCAAACCATGTCTTTAACACATCCTGTACAGATTTAGATGCACTGAAGACAGCCACCATAGAAATCCATTTGTAAATTGATTTCAAAAATAGTAAATTGGAAGGGTTTGGTGAGAAAAAGTCCATCTGCCCCTTTACGCTATTTTTGGGACATTTTTTCTTTTTTGAAAATGAGACCCTTTGTAATGGAATTCTGCAAGTGATCTATTTCCCCAAGAGGATAAATAAATCAGCAGAGAAAGAAAATAGACCGCCTTTTCTCAAAGAAAAGTGACCATCAGAACTTTAGGGCAAAAACAAATGGAGTCATATGAAAATTTTTCACGTAGAAATAATTTAAGGGTCTTGGGTTTAGCGGAGGGGGCTGAAGGTAAGGATTGTATATCTTTCTTGGAAACTTTAATCCCCAAACTACTTCCCCTCTCTAGTGGATATAAATTAGAGATCGAATGAGCCCACAGGATCCCAGCACAATAGATCAATGGTCAAACAAGATCTAGACCGCTGATCTTTCGAGTACTTTAGTTTCAACATGCGCTAGAGATTTTGAAGTTGGCAAAAATAAATAAACAATTAAATTATCAAGGGTCAAATTTAATTTTTGTGCCGGACTTCGCTAAAAAGACTTTTAACAAGAGTAAAGAATTTTTACAGTTGCAGTCTCAATTACAAATGTTAGGAGCTAAGTATGGATTGTTTTATCCGGTGATCATGAGGGTTACTCATGAGAACCATACCATACAATATGATGACCCAGAAAAACTAAAAAAACATATCTCTCAACGAAGTGAGCCAATGTCATAGGAATACAATATTGGTCTGTTTTATGGATAATAATTATAATAATTATAAATATAAAATAGACAAAAAGAAGTGAAACAATGGAAAGACCTTTATAAATAATATAACTAATATATTAATATACTAATATATTAAAACTCCAAAAGCAAGGAGAACACATGTATCTGTGAAGCTGCAAGAATATCGTTGGAATGGAATTTGGCAGTTTGAAAATAAATAGGACATGAGATGATGTTAGACTAAACCTAAGGAGGTTTGTTTTGCTCACGTTCTTAGTTACTGTGATTTTTGAAAAATCTTTGGTGAGCTGTTTCTAACATTGTCACAAAGATTATTATTTGATACTGCACACCGATTTTAACATCAATATTAAAAGTCTCTGGAATCCTAAGAGCAGCTGGAAAGACTGGTTAACTTCATTACAACTAGGGTAGAATTCTAAGTTATTAGAATATTATTAAAATTTGACTGCCTGGAACAATGATATATAAATGGAAAGTTTGCTGTTTATATTTCTTCTGGATGTAACTTTTAGTGTACACTGAGGAATATTTAGGAAGAAGCTCAACTAATGAACGGGCTGGAAGGAGAAGTTCAGGATGAACCTGGATCCAAAGGACAAGAAGGAAAACGGCTATACAGGTTGTTCAATAGGACATGTTATAGATTCAGAATGGACAGTTTATGGAAGGCCGTGCTGGTGATTTATAATGAATTTTTGAATTGTTTCCATGGTGGTGAGGCTTAAATAGAAATTACAGTTCAAGACAAGTTATATTACATTATTTTAAAAAAATTTAATGAATAGCCTAATTAGTTTATCATACTATTTGTTGTTTAAGTGTATTGGGAGGTAAGAGATATATACAAAGCTATATAATATAATATAATATCATATCATATCATATACTATTCAATTAAATTAATATTTACTAATTTCCATACTGAATGAAATAAATGAAACATTAGTTATAACATTGATCAGAATTTTAAGTAGTTATATTTTATGATTTCTGTAATTAATGAAAGTTAAAATAATACTGTCAAGTAAGGCAGCTTTTTTAGATAAGTAAATGTAACAGTTGGATGTTTTTGGACTATAAATATTTTATTTATAATTTAAAAAGGGATAAATTATAAATAATAAATTTTTAGATGAAAATGATTTTTAATAGGGTTAATATAACAGGGGTATTTCTAAAGTTAATATGGTTGATAAATTTGGAGTTAAGATGTTTCATTTATCATTAATTTAAGAATAGGATATAACTTCTGAAATAAAAAGGAATTGGCTTTTATTAATGTTTTTAAATATGAATTAATAAGATGAAATATATTGATTATGATAGTGTTTTAGAATTACTATTATTAATTTAATTAATATAATATATCACATGTCCAATGTTTTATATGTAAAATTCATTTACACTATTTAATCTTTATGTTTGTTATAATTTAGAATGTATTGATGATTTAGTTTGAAAAAGGAATTGTTGCTGATTATAGATCTACCAATAATAGTATTATGAACAAATGATAATATTGTTTATGTTATTATGTTTTGTTCAATTATTATTAAAAGAAATTAATTAGAAGTTAATATGTTAATTGTCTGGGAAAGCTTCTGATTGCTGGTTTTAATGTGCGTTTTCAAGCAATCATATTATGATTGGGGTGGGGGGGTATGGTATTATGGTTTATAAATGGGGGGATTTGGATGTGTATAATGTATAATAATTTATGTTGAGTGTGGTTTATTTTAGGTTTCTTCTATTGGTGCCATAAAAAATATATTAAAATGTCTTTGAAAATATATTCACTTAATGTCAATGGGCTTAATCAGCCTATAAAAAGGAAAAAAAACACTATCTTTTTTAAAATGGCAGAATGCGGATATATATTTTATTCAAGAGACCCACTTATCGGCAGTAGAATCAAAAAAATTAGAGGGGGATTGGGTTAAACAGTGTTTTTATGCCCCTGCTGTAAGGAAAAAAGCTGGAGTAGCTATCTTGATACATTAAAAATGTTTAGCGGCATTTAAAATGATATCTATGGATCCGTTAGAAAGATGAATTAAAGTGGAAATGAGCTCAGGGAAAGATACCTTGATGTTGTTTAATATATATGCACCTAATTCGAATCAAACAGAATTCTTTAAAAATCTTCAAAAACTGGTTTTACCATCATCCACCTCCAATTTAATATTGGCAGGGGACTTTAATGCAGTTATGGATCCAATATTGGATAAAATTTTAAAATCATTAGGTTTGGATAATTTGGCAAAATCATGTGGTTTAAAAGACATTAGGAGGATTCTTCATTTGACGATAAACTTTCATTTCATGAAAACATAGGGCACACAATTAAATCATGTTTCTTTAAATTACGCATGATACGCTCTATAGCTAAATTTCTTGAACGTAAGTCTATTAATATACTTATTCACTCTCTGATCATCTCCAAAATTGACTACTGTAACTCACTTTTCTTTAATATTTTACAAAAGGAAAAAAAAAGGTTACAAATTATCCAGAATACGGCAATTAAATTAATACATAAGGCAAAAAAATTTGACCATGTTACACCTCTAATGATTGATTCACATTGGCTACCAATTAGCCATCGAATCACATTCAAAATACTTCTTTTAGTTTTCAAAGCCCTAACTTATAAGGAACCGCAGTTTATTACACGGATGCTTATTCCATATACTGCAGCTAGAACACTTCGATCATCCTCCAATAATTTATTAACAGTTCCATCTTTGAAAATAATCGGGACCAAAAGACAGGATGTGTTCTAGGTCACAGCACCTCTTCTATGGAACTCTATTCCTCAATATATTAGAAATGATAAAGATCTTGCCTCTTTTAAAAAATCCCTAAAAACTTATCTCTTCAAAGATGCTTTTAATCTATGATTTTTTTAACCAAAACTTCCTTTTAACTTGCTATTTTAAAGTCCTATTTCCCTTATGTTATTTTCCTTTATATGTTCCTTAACTTTTGAAAAGAAATTGTAACTTCTCCCTTCTTTCCTCCCTATTCGTGTATTGTCTTTTTTGCAGTTTGTTATTTATGTATTATTGTATTACCTGTTATTTTTTAAATTTGTATTGTACATCGCTTAGGAAATTAAATAGGCGATTCATCAAGAATTAATAAAACTTGAAACTTGAAACTTGAGGATTCTTCATTTCAATGATTGGGAATTTTCATTTTGCTCTCATGAACATAAATCATTTTCAAGAATTGATTATATATTTGTATCAGATAATTTAGTTCAACAGGTAACAAAGGCAACCATAGATCCGATTATTTTATCGGATCATGGAGGTGTCTGGATTGAATGTAGTATAGATGGACAAGAAAATAATAGACCTGTGTAGAGATTCAATAATACATTGCTGGCAGACTCCAACTTTAAAAATGAATTTCAGTTGTAAATGAAATAATTTTTTCAAATTAATGCTTCAAAGGAAATATCTATAGAAACATTATGGGATGCCTTTAAGGCTACTATGAGAGGAAATATAATATCGTATTCTTCATATATTAGAAAGCAACTAAATAAAAAAATTCTTATTTCAGAACAAAATATTAAAAATTTAGAACTACAATTGAAGTCAAATTGGGATTCAAATACTTTTCAGGCTCTTTTAAAAGCAAAATTTAGGTATAATGAAATTTTATCTCAGTTGGCTAGAAAATAGTTGGTGATTCATAAGGCTTTGTATTATGGAAATTTGAATAAGGCAAGAAGATTACTAGCTAATTATTTAAAAGCAAAAAAGAGGAAAATAAATATTACAAGAATTAAAGATGAAAATAATGAGCTTCACTATAAAAATAATAATATACTAAAACAGTTTTTGAAATTCTATACCAGCTTGTATTCGTCTGAGCATTATTTAACTAAAAAAGAGGATGGGTTAGAATTTTTGAGGTTGATTGAGGGACCTAAAATTCCCGAGTATGTGAAAAGAAATCTTGATGCACCAATCTCACAAAAAGAAATACAAATTGCATTGAAGTCTCTTAGAGTTGGATCCGCTCCAGGTGGTGATGGATATACGGTAGAATTTTATACATCATTTCAAAATATTTTGTTACCTCATTTGCTAAATTTATATCAAGATCAACTGAAAAATGGTTGTATAACAGGTACTATGGCAGAATCATTAACTATTCTTTTGCCAAAGCCAAATAAAGATCCCATGTTGGTTTCTAATTACAGGCTGATTTCTTTGATTAATGTAGATGGAAAATTATTAGCGAAGTTATTAGCTTTACGTTTGGCTAAAGCTGTCCCTTATATTATTGGTATTCACCAAACGGGGTTCGTTGCTCATAGACATTCTTCAAATAATACTAGATTGGCCTTTCATATGCTAAATTTGACCAAAGACATAGAGGATCCGGCCTTCTCTGTGTCCTTAGATGCAGAGAAGGCCTTTGATCGAGTGGAATGGACCTTTATGTATCAGGCAATGGAATGGTTTGGTATTGGTTCTGGATTTATACAAATGATTCAAACCTTGTATAGTTCCCTTTCTGCCAGATTATATATAAATAATATTTTTTCTGAACGGTTTTGTTTGGAGAGGGGAGTTAGGCAAGGGTGTCCATTATCTCCTTTGCTGTTTGATATTGTTTTGGAACCTTTATTGTTGGCTATTAAACAAGCAGAGGAGATACATGGTATTCCTTATGCAAGTCGGGAATACAAAGTTACTGCTTATGCAGATGATATTCTGCTTCATTTGAGAAATCCTGCATCTACCATCCCATATTTGCTGGACCTGATTAACAGATTTGGAAAATTTTCTGGTTACAAAATAAACTGAACTAAATCGGAGGTTCTTCCATTGAATGTACATTTTGCAAAAGGTTTATTTGATGAGTTTCCTTTTATTTGGAAGGATGATGGTATTAAATATCTAGGGATATGGATTAAAAGTACATTGGAAGACACAATGAAAATAAAAGATCATTATTACTAAAGGTCACGGAGATGTGTGAGCAATGGAACCCTTTACACTTGTCTTGGTGGGGGAGAGTTCAAACGGTCAAAATGATGATATTACCTGTGGTTTGTTACCAAATGGAAATGTTGCCAATTTATTTTCAAGGGTCCTTCTATGTTTGTCTCATAGATGCAGGGCAGGATTAACCAATAGGCCAAGTAGGGACATGACTAGGGCCCGAAATGATCAGTGGGGTCCGATGAAGGAGGGCATGAACATTGTTTTTTCCAAACAGCGATGGGCCCCTCCAGCATCGATTGGTAACGCGGCCCCCCCCCCCAATCGGCAACGCGGGCCCCATCCCAATCGGTAACGTGGCTCCTCCATTGATGGAAAGTAAGACAAGCAAGCAACGTGGGTAAGAAAGGCAATGAGAACTATAAATGTGCAAGCGGTGCTGCTTGCCCAAAGCTTCCCTCTGACACAGCTTACTGTTTCCGTGTAGGCGCATGTTGGGGAGGGGCAGAGCAGGGGGCCCAGTGTACTTGTGTGCCTAGGGGCCCTCGACGAATTAATCCTGCCCTGCATAGATGCTAACGCTGTACATCTCATCCTCCAAGTCCAAATACGTGGCCATCGAGATGCAGAAATATACTGCTTTATCTCAATACTCCAAATGTCTCTCTAAGACTGGATTTTGTTTTTTTATTCAAGAAATCAGATATTAATTTATACCACCGAGCAGCCTGATGTCCTATAAAATCTGTCTGGAAGGAAAGGACCTGCAAACTATAATGATTTTTTAGATTTTGCCAATCAGGGAACCCTTTCTGAATGGCTTGCTTCAACTGCAGCCACTTATAATTTTGAGAGTTAGCAATACTAAATGTTTGTTGCAGTCGTGAAAACTCAAGCATTTTCCCATATGATGTAACATTATCTAGTGTACGTATACCTGCCTGCATCCATTGCCTCTAGAAGATCCCAGACTTGCCAATTTGAATCTTGGACTTCAGCCATAAGGATTGATAAGTGGATTTCTCTACTGGGATATCTGTTAATTTGTTAATAAATTTCAAAGTTTTCCAGGTATCAAATAAAATACTATTGTCTTTTACATATCTGGGTAATCTGATACTCAACACAGTCGTAATGGGGACATCAATTGCCCTTCTAAATATAACCAATCAGGGAGATTTTCCATGAGCTCGGGGAGGATCCAATACATACCCTGACGCAGTATATAGGCCTGATGATACCTATTAAAATTGGAAAAATTTACCCCACCCGCCACAATTGGTTTTTGTAAAGATACTAAAGCAATTCAAGCAGTTTTACCTAGCCAAATAAATTTAGCAAGAATACTATTTAATTTCATATAAAAGGACCCCTGAAAATAAACTGGCAACATACCCATTTGGTTTTGATTTTATTTTAAGTCTTAGTTTATCTAAACCAACAATAAAATACAATATAAACAAATAACAATGTACAGAAATAAGAGATGCATACATCACCAGAAAGAATTAGAATAGATATTAGGTCATGTGACAGTAGGGCCAACCATTTCTTGTTAAAAGAAATAAGAGTTGGATTTTTATTGGCAATATAAAGCTCATATCTGTAGAGCAAATAAATCTGGTTCCACCATCTGGCATAGGTAACTTGTGAGAGGTCCTTCCAAGATCCACAAATGGTTTTTAATGCAGCAATGAGTAAAGAATCAAGTACAGCGTCAAAATCATTTAAAACAGAATTGAGAGAGGCACTTTTCAGGAGAATTGTTGCATAAGAAAAATTTGCCAAAACTGAACTGGAAACCCCATAACAAACTCAGCAAGTACTTCATTTTGTACTAAACACAAATGGTGGCATAACCATGAGAGGGGGCTAGGCCTCCCACTTTGAGCTTAGCCTTCCTCAAAATGAACATCGCCCTTGCTTAGCTGGTGGGACATTTTGTTTTTTCCATCATCTTGGTTCCAGTTTCTACTTTTGTCTATCTTCTACTAATTGTCTTTCCAGGCCTCGTGAGAGTCCCGTGAGCCTGGAGGGATCCCCGTGGAAGTCCCGTAGATCTGGGGGGATCCCTGCAGGGTTCCCACAGGACCCACAGGATTCCAGCAATCCCAGTTCCCATGCAGACCTCTAATCGCAGGTCGCCTTCTTCGACCATTTTCAATAGGACATCTAAATTCGATGTTGATTTTGAAAATCATCCACATTTTTTTAAATAAATGGCCACTTGCTGGACATTTTTGAGCTCAGTGCATCTATCTATTAGGACCATTTTCAAAAGAAAAAAAATATTCAAGGGAAAAGCACAAAAATAAGCCATTAAGATAAATGTGGGGGAGGGGTGGGTGGGTGGCAGCAGACAAACAGCATAGAAAACTGTCTAAAAAATGTTTTTCAAAAATAGTGATTTGGACATTTTTCCACCCCAAAATGTTCATCTGCCAGGAAGGATGACAGAAAGGTTTTGCATTGGTGGCTTCTGTTCTCTCCAATGTGATTGCCTTTAACCTGCCTACCTTTATGGCCCAGTTAATATGGGCTGCAGGAACTAATTAAGAACCTTTTTTTAATGCAGCAATTGTAAATGTGACAGCGTTCTGCATCTTACTACTCCATGAAGAAGCGGAACATGATGCTTATGTCAGAAATCAGAGGATAGTGTGTATTACTTGTCAATTTTTTCAATAATTTATATTCCACATATCCTACACAGATTACAAATTATTCAGGTACTCAAGCATTTTTCCCTAACTGTCCCAGTGGGCTCCCACTCTATCTAATGTACCTGGGACAATAGGAATTAAGTGATTTGCCCAGGGTCACAAGGAGCAGTGCGGGATTTGAACCCACACTCTCAGGGTGCCAAGGCTATAGATCTAACCACTACACCACACTCTCCCACAATTTTAATTCACATTAGTAGACAGATGTTTAACATGGTAAGTTATCCCAATTAATATGGATCACCTACAGATTGTATGTTGACCTTTTTAGATTTTTTTCTTTTTTAGGGGTTTGTTTATCCATATGGGAGGACACAACTGGATACACACCATGAAAATAGTCTCAGTATAGCTGGAGCCCCTTGAGCCAGGGTTTTCCCTTCCTCCAGTAAAATAGTTCCTTCGACATTCTGTTTTTCTCTATGACCTTTAACTTTTGGTTGGACTAGGAGGAGGTGTGCAGCTGAGAAAGGCTATTATTGTTTAAAGGCACTCTCTCAATCTGTTAATGACCTGTCCTTTCCCCCACAGCTGCCCTCTTAAAAAATTCAAAATTTATTTGAGTTCAAGGCAGAGGCTTTTTGGAGCCAAGGAAGTGGAGTGCAGAGGGGTGTTATTGATTGATTTAGTACGGACAAGTTCATCCACCCCAATTTTGCAGATTAAGAAAGCAGACTTGCTGCCTCCCCTAACTCCCCTAGCGACAAAAAGTACACAAACACCCCACTTTAAGCAAACACGCCAACACACACTCCTTGTCAGTAGGGTAGATAATGTATGGTGACATCTTTAGCTTTGCACAAAGTAGTTTGTAACTTCCTATTATAATTTTACGAGAGACAGATTTACAGCTTGATTCGGTCACATTTGTGACAAGGAAAATATTCTGGCAGAAAATTATTCATTGACTTTAGGAAATAAAAATCATCTCCTGTACTATAAAAATGGGATCAGAGACCATGAGTATCTTGAGAAAACCTGAACAATCTTCTACTCTATTACCTGAGTGTTGAGAATGGCCTGGCTCTGAATCATATAAAAAGCAAATCAGTTTCAGCATGCCTGGTGCTTCTGATTCATTTCTAATATGAAGAATCTGATTTCCTGAAACTACTCAAATCGAGGACTTGGGAAGAGGAATTTTGCTGAGTGTGTTCTCACCATGATGCTACCTTGAATGTTCTCCTTTAAATATACCCTGAATTACGAACTGTACGTAGCTCAATTCCAGTGTGCAGCCAAAGGAAAAATAAAGCACAAATCTTTCACTCCTGATGGAAAAGCACTTAAAATGAGAAGAGAATGCTTTGTAAGAGTGAGGGAGTGCTAATATGAATGCAACTTGATGAAATTATTCCAGCTCTGTGTAGGCCTACCTAAGGTTCAGATGAGAAGATTGCAGGCTATTCAGAATAGCACTGCCCATTTTGTATCAGAGGTTCAAGTTTCTGATCATATCTGCCCTGTCATGATGACAACTCATTGGTCGTCAGTAAGTCAGGTGTCAGAATTTATGATTATTATTTTTAAATTATGTATTGCATTTTATTTTTATGGTGTTTAAAGTATTAAGGGCTCCTTTTTACAAAGCCACATTAGGCTTTTACAGTTATCGGCTGCCGCAGTATTAGCCCCAACACTCATAGAATTGCTATGAGCGCCGGAGCTAATACCGCCATGGCCGGTGATAAAAAAGCCTAGCATGGATTTGTAAAAGGAAGGGGAGAGGGTGCCTCATGTTTTGGCTACCCAGATTCAAGGGTATTCACTTAATCTAAATTTACTTCATCCAGGTTTGAAATTGTTGCAGCCCTAGAAAAGTTAATCATCCGATACCAGAAAGAAATCTTTTTTTCCTGAATGAGCTCTGCATGCTAGAACACCATTCACCATGGTCTTCATTTAACCACAGATGTAACCCCTTCTAGAAAGTCATGCAAAGCTTAGCTATTCAATGCCACTTTTGGTAACATTTCATAATGCATTTTATATTGAAAGTGGTTCTGATTACTGTATTTTTGGGCTCTGATTACTAAAGTGTGATAAAATTTTACAGTTACTGCATGCTATTTGTCAAAATTAGTACACAGTCACTGCAAAAAAAGATGAACTTTCTGGGTATTTTAAAATTTGTTTTGCAAAGCTCGATATACTACAAGGGATCCTCAAAGTAACTATGCAGTTTACAATAAAAGGCAGTGGTGGAATGAAATAGTAGGGAAGGGAAGACAAATTAAGTAGTGGTAGAGCCAAAGCACAAAATAGGTGAGTCTTGAGCAATGAGCTGAATTTTGCATATTTGATGGATTTGATTTAATAATTTGATATACCATTTTACACTTAGAGGGGCATAGTCAAAAAAGCGTATAAATCCCCTTTTGGCCTAAGTCCTTAAACGTTCAACCCAGAAGCAGGGAAAGTGTCCATAACCAAAACAAACGTCCTTGTTTTGATTATGGCCTTCCTCTGCTTAAATGCCCAATCACCACTATGTCTAAAAGTACACACATCTACACTTTTCAGCCATAATGAAACAAAAAATGCCTAAGCCACAGACGTCCAACAGAAGGGCTTTTAGGTGAAGGAGGAGCTAGTCCTTCGCCTAAAAGCTGGATTATGTAACCGGTGTCTGTCAAAAACAACACCGGTTACAGAATCCCCCCCCCCAACCATCCAGGCAGAAGGGTGCCCAAGCCCTCCTGCCATGTCAAACACGACCCCCCCCTCTCCCGACAACATCGGGACAAGAGGGAGCTCAAGCCCTCTTGCCCCGGCCAACCGCAGCACCCCCGACGATATCGGGGCAAGAGGAAGCCCAAGCCCTCTTGCCCCGCCGATTAACATCGGGCCAGGAGAGAGCCCAAACTCTCCTGGCCCCAGAGACCACCCCCCCCTCCCGCGACTGGCTTGGGCCAGGAGGAAGCCCAAGCCCTCCTGGCCCCGACGACCACCCCGCCGCTACTCAATCGGGCCAGGAGGGAGCCCAAACCCTCCTGGCCCTGGCGATCCCCCCGCCGCTACTCGATCGAGTCAGGAGGAAGCCCAATCGAGTAGCGGTGGGGGGGTCGCCAGGGCCAAGAGGGTTTTTGTTCTCCCTCCTGGCCCTGATGACCCCCCCCCCGCCGCTACTCGATCGGGCCAAAAGGGAGAACAAAAACCCTCCTGGCCCCGGCGACCGCTACTCGATTGGGCCAGGAGGGAGCCCAAACCTTCCTGATCCCGGCGACCCCCTACCCACACCCCCCACTACATTATGAGCAGGAGGGATCCCAGGCCCTCCTGCCCTCGAAGAACCCCCCTCCCCCCAAAGTCTGCCCCCCCCAGAACCCCCGATCGCCCCCCCGGCCGACTCCATGACCCCCAACCCCCACCCCCACCCCCCTTCCCCATACCTCTTTAATGTTGGCCGGACAGACAGGTGCCAAACCCGTCCGTCCAGCAGGCAGCCCACAGCAGAATGGGGCTGGATTGGCCCAGCCCTCCCAAAGCCCCACCTACAGGTGGGGCTTTGGGAGGGCAGGGCCAATCCGGCCCCATTCTGCTATGGGCTGCCTGCCGGATGGGTTTGGCACCCGTCTGTCCGGCCAACATTAAAGAGGTATGGGGAAGGGGGGTGGGGGTGGGGGTTGGGGGTCATGGAGTCGGCCGGGGGGGCGATCGGGGGTTCTGGGGGGGGCAGACTTTGGGGGGAGGGGGGTTCTTCGAGGGCAGGAGGGCCTGGGATCCCTCCTGCTCATAATGTAGTGGGGGGTGTGGGTAGGGGGTCGCCGGGACCAGGAAGGTTTGGGCTCCCTCCTGGCCCAATCGAGTAGCGGTCGCCGGGGCCAGGAGAGCTTGGGATCCCTCCTGGCCCGATCAAGTAGCGGGGGGGTCACCAGGGCCAGGAGGGCTTGGGCTCCCTCCTGGCCCAAGCCAGTCGCGGGGGGGGTCGCTGGGGCCAGGAGAGCTTGGGCTCTCTCCTGGCCTGATGTTAATCGGCGGGGCAAGAGGGCTTGGGCTCCCTCTTGCCCCGATGTTGTATGTGTGTGAGGGGGTGATGCATCGTGGCAGGAGAGATGCCTCATCTCTCCTACCGTGATGCCATCACTCCTCTACCAGAACTGCTGCGACCCGCAGCAGGAGAGATAGGGCATCTCTCCTGCCACGGGTCACGGCAGTTCGGGTAGAGGAGTGATGTCATCGCGGTATGGGAGATGAGGCATCTCTCCTGCCGCGTTGGTAGCGGTAGGTCGGTTGCCGGGCCGCTGAACTGATGGCGCCAGCGGCCATCAGCTCAGCGGCCCCTTTTTCGGCACTTAGATCTGGTTTGACTACGTCTAAGTCAAAAAGGTCTAAGTGCTGACTAGGCAACCTGTAACTGTTTTGGTTATACCTGTTGTACGCCTAGGTGTAGGTCGTCCCACCTCCCGCCCAGTGCCCGCCCTTTCCCCTCCTCTAAACACACCTCTTTTCTCTCTGTGCGTCTAGAGGCAGGGGAAAGTCCTAAGATGTTTTTAGATACGTCTAAAAACCAGCTTTGGTTATGGGTACTTGGACGATCAAGCTTTTTGATCGTCCAAGTAGCCATTTAGGACACTTTATAGACGTTTTTGTTTTTTTATTATTACCCCCTTAGGTTTTATTGTTTACATATCATAGAAACCAATAAAAGTAGAACATAATGCAGTATACAAACTATATAACTGAAACTAAATCTAACCCACCAATTATTCATAGAAGACTCCTAAGGGATTCCATTAAGAAAGATGCCGACCGGAGATCTAATGGACATGAGCGACGGGGGGAGGGGGGAGGGGGGAAACATGCCGCGCTATTAAAAAAAAGAAGGAAAAAAGGAGAGGAGGAGACAAGGGAAGGTGGGAGAAGAGGAGGCATGGAAAAGAGGAGGCCAATCATTGGATTTGGGGGAGGGGCACGGCCGGAGCAGTGGGGAATATGAACCTGCTCTAACCCCAGTGTGGCCAGTTTTTTTTGGGTGCTGGGAGAGAAGCGAGCACCATGAGCAGCATGAGACGAGTACCGAGGCAGAACGAAGACCCAGACAAGCATTTGCAGAAGAATAAGGTGCATTGTGTATGTTTGTGGTTGCAGTGCCTCACTTACCATTTCCTGTGCTACATGAGTAGCAGCCGAGCCCCTATTCCACTTCCAGCGACAACATCCAGCAGTAGGTTTCTTCACGTGCAGAAGCCATGTTTCCCAGGCCATGTTAGGAGAGCACCACCTAGACCTAACCGGAGAGTAGGCAACTGCAATAGCTTGCAGAGATGTGAGGGTCCTGGGTTTGTGTGTAGACATAGTGTGTGCATCTTCTAGGCAACATGTCCATGTCACTTGCACATTGCTAAGGGAAGTTCAAGGGCCCTCTTGCAGTGGCTTCGTAGCATGGCTTCTCTCTTAGCACAGCACCTCACCAGTGGAGTCTCTCCCAGGAATGGAGGGTATAGGTGGTGATGGTGGTCTTGTGGCGAAACAGTAAAACAGTAAATTGGATTTGAGGGAATACTTGTTACTTGGATGCCATCTTGGTTTGGACACAGACGGCCTCATGGCGGCCATTTTAAAATAAAAAAAGCAAACCCTTTGGCAGCTAGAGGAGAGGATTACCGCACCACCTTGCACAGCCATAAGGGATAGCCCATATTCCTGCAATTATCAAGGGCATATGTATTGTATGCAGGTGCAGATTATCATAGGTGTGCAGATTTCTAAAAAATAAAAGGAGCAAGTGGGCTGAAGAATTGGGTGATTCTTCATGAAGGCAATTAATAAATTCAAAATATAAAATAATTGTTGATCCCTCAAGCTGGTTGCTGAGTTATGAGGATGTCCTAAAGGGCCGATCTATGTGATGATTGCACTGGGGGTAATCAAACAGGCTTTAGGTCCCATCATTCTAATGAACTCTGTTAGTTTCAAGTTTATTAAAAATTTCTTATACCGTCTAATTAGGCTTCTAGGCAGTGTACAATATTAATAATACATAGAAAAGATACATTAAAACCAAATTATAAAATTAACAGAGCTGGACAATACTAGGGAATGTTAGTACAACAAATTACTTGACTTACGGACCCACACCAGACATAAGGAAATGGGCAAGAACTACAATATTTGAAGAAAAAAAAAACATAAAAAGGGAAGAACGATAGGAAGGGAAAAAACCAGAAGAGAATTGTTTTGTCCTTAGAAGGGCAGTTATTATCCAAAAGAATCCTGGAACAGAAAAGTTTTTAGATTGGATTGGTCTTGTCTCCGCCATTTGATGCTTCCTTGATCAAAGGAAATCAGTGCTACTGGTATCTCTAGATTTAACAGCAGCATTCGATATGATTGATCACTCTTTGTTATTGAAAAAGGCTTCAATCACTAGGAATATCAGGTACAGTTCTAGACTGGTTCTAGAATGTACTTATCAGGTTAATTCCTCAGATTAATCATCCAAATTTTATTCTCAGAATTTTGGAGTTCCCCAGGGCCCTGTGCTTTCACCAATCTGTTCCTGGCTCCATTATTAACTATAGCTCAAGTCATTGGTTTTACTATCTTCGCCTATGCCGACGACATCCAATTTCTTCACCCAATCCAAACACATAATATCCTTTGAGAACTTTCTCCAGTTTTGTATGGAGAATAGACTACAGACATCTCCATCTTTCCACTTAAACACCATGGTGCTATATGTGCAGAGGCATAATGAGTGGGAGAGGTGTGCACCCCTGTTCTTTTCCTATGCCCCTCCAGTATGTGCATGCTCCTTCCCTTCCCCTGTACCTCTCCAACTTGCTGCCCGCGCCGTCCTCGGCTCTCCCTCTGATACCACTTCCTGGTCATGGGACCTGGAAGTGAAGTCAGAGGGAGAACTGAGGCCTGTGTGAGCAGCCTGTTGGAGCTGCTACTCATGCTGGCGAACCGCTAGAGGTACATGGGAAGTGAAGGCACATGTGAGGTGGGAGAAGAACGGGAAGGAGTGGAGGGCAGAGCGGATGAGAGGTGCCAGTACTCCCACCAGGATGGCACCTAGGGCAGTCCACCCCCCTTACTATGCTGCTGGATATGTGCTTCATTTGAAGGACATTGGAGAACCCCTCTCAGTCATTCAATCTCACCAAGCAGGGATTAGTTTCTTCGTGAAGGTCATAGGTAAGGACAATCCCTCCAATCATTTTGTGATCAGGCAAATGTTGAAGGGTTGAATATCCAGGTAGCCCAGAAGTAGACACCAGTTACCCATCACAGATAGCATACTAGTCTCCCTGCTAGCAATCTTTTAAAACATATGCTCCAATCACTTCAAAACAACCCATTTCAAATTGTCGGATGGGAGGGGAGGGACATTTATTATCTTCTTTGTTACTGATGGAATTTAAGTGCTTATTTTTTAATAAATGTATGTATAATTTATGGCACTTTCTATTAGTTTTGAAAATTAATAAAGATGTATAATAAAAAGAACAACAAACAACCCATTTAAGAGCAGTGTTCAAGTTTGTCTTTTTTTGAGGCATTTAGGGTGGGTGAGTTAGTCCCACCAAAATCAACGCAGGTCTCTGGGTTATTAGTGCAAGATATAAAGGTGCAGGCCAGGAATAGGATGATCGTTCTTGGCGCATTACAAGAGTGTACTGTTTAGCCTTATGGCTCACGGTGGTCCCAAGGCTGCTCTTCCATGGAAATGCCATATCTGTCACTAAATACCAGTTCACGAGAGTCCTCAGCATGAGCTTAGGGGCTGTGGGGGCTAAACACAGTTCAGTACACACTTTTTTTTAGAATTTTTGCTGCAATAACTGCAACCTAGGTAGGCCTCTCAAGGGAGCAGATAATGGCAATTGGTAGGTGGGGATCTGATAGATATAGGATATATGGTAGGCCACACCTTTGTTAAATCAAAGGGTAGCATGATGTTAATTGTCACTATCTTGTTTTTTTCATAGGCGCACGGGTGGTTTGGATCCACAGAAGGACCCTCTCGCACATTTCCAGTGAGGGGCTCATTGATATCAGTGCTATGTGTCCCATAATGCACCATGGTATGGTTGACAGAAATCCAGAACTGGCCTAAAATCTCCTTCCTGGGAGTTGGTAACTTGGGAGCACTCCTGCTCTAACCATTAAGCCATGCCATTCAAATTGTAGCTTGCTTAGTCCCAGTGCTCATTAACAAACTATTAACACCGACACACCCACAGCTATAGCAGATTCTGCACTTTTTTCTGCTACTTATGAAGAGATAAAATGTTGGGGGAAAGGCCATGTATAAATATTTGAGGGGGTGGGTACAAGGAATATTTTATCTAACAGTACCTACATAGGGATGGCACATAGGTGCTCCAAGGCATAGGTAGGTTTGCACACATGCTGGAATGTGAAGGGTTGGGGTGTGTGTGTGAAGGAATAAAAAAAAATGGGGATCTATAATAGGGAAACCCACAAATGCATGTTTGTGCAGGGCCCAATATATTTTGATCTGGCCTTGGCTATAATTATATGATTTTTTTATTATGTATATTTGTATATACATTTTTTGTAATTTGCTATGGGGAGAAGCAGATTATAAATTGTATAAAAATATAAATAAATAATCTATCCATCCCCATATCAAATATTTCCTTGCTCTCATTACCTTATCAAAATATTGCACATCAAGGAGAAAAAAAATCTCTTTCCCCAGAATACATCTATTTTTAACTATTCTCCACCCCTTTGGAAGGGAATGTCTCAATACTTCAGAAATTACTACTGAGAAATGTAGCACAGGAAGGGCGAGTAAATAAATTCTCCCCTCCTTCACAGAAGACGGGCATCTTCAGATTTTAATAGTCCGTGCTTTGAAATGCACAGCACAAAGAATATAAACATGTGAACAAAATTAAGACACTCATACACAAATATACACTTGTCTCCCCCAATAACATGATCTTGGAGGAGAATTTGAAATAAATGCTTAGCAATTGCAGTCTAACATCTTTCTTATAAATAAGTCTTCTATAATTGTGTGTTCCTTGCACTTTGAAGTCTATTTGACTTGGATTAAAAATGTCCTCCTTGTCCAGAGAAACAGCCAAAGATAAGACTTGTTAGATGCAAACCTTTGTATTAATTGTTGTGTGATTAAATATTAGTTAATATGTTTTCTGAAGGAGAGGTATGACTAATATGTATAGATTAGTTTGAATTATGGATAATTCATATCACATGGATAGCACTGCCAATTTAACATTAGTGAGTCATAGTTGACGTGTTGTGTGCTGTTGACTCTTTTTTGGGAAACATCTAAAGATAGTCTGCACATGCGCGGGGATCACTATAGAGCGATCCATGCCGGCAGATGGGGGCGTTCCCTCCGATCAGAGGGAAAGCCAACACCGACGCGGGCAGCAAGTTTGTGATTCTGCTCGCGCTGGGAAAATTGAAGAGGTACAGGGGAAGGGGCTGGGCACACGTGCAAAGCAGGGGAGTCGGGAAGGAGCAGGGGGAGGGTGCGGAGAAGTGGACGAGGGAGGGGTGTCACTGCCCCGGGTGCCACTCATCCTCGCAACACCACTGATCCGGCCCTAAATGATAAGATGCCCATTATATTCTTATGGGTGTCATAACGTTCAGCATGCAATAATTGTTAGTGTACACTAAATCCGTTGGTGCATGATAACAGTGTTAGCGCCCCTTTTAATCTCCAATAATATGTATGGAAAAAGGTGTGGCTACAATGGATTGATGCCAGCTTCAAACAGGCATAAATATATTAATTTCTGAGAGCTGCCAGACATGAACATATGTATGCATATGGCTTAATAGGTATTTGTAGACATTTCTGTGGGTGGAATAAATGGCATTAATTGTGATTCTACGATGATTCCTTCACTTGTGTGCTCTGTATATCTTTCTTCAGGCCGTGATAAATGATTTTTTTTTTCTAAATATATTTCTAATATCTGTTTTTATGAGGACTGCTGTTTGTTTTCCTCTACCATTCACTCTCCAGATGCTGAAAAGAATTTAGGGGAAGTGAGTCTTTAATGTGTAACCCATTCTCTGAATGTTATTTTCTGTAAATCTTGGAAGTACATACAAAAATAATATATTTTGGGATCTATGCCAAATGTTAGCTGTCTGAAAGAAGATTTTTTTCTAAAGTATTTCAAATGTTCTGGGATAGAGGTCAACAGGAGGTAGCATTATAAATCTTCTAGAGAACTAAAAAGGAGATAACTTACAATCAGGAAGGACAAGTTTCAAAGCCCCTCATGTGAGCAAATAGCTGTTTGAAAGCTGGTCTCCCTCCATACAGCTAAAAACAGATTTTATAAATGGTGACTGAAGTTAGGAACCTAGATCCGCGTAACTAGTCAATCTAGGTGCCTAACTTACCCCCACACCCTTTTTTGTACAAAACTGCAGTGCATTTTTTTTGCGCCAGCTATGGTGCTAACAGCTCCGATGCTCAAAGAATTCCTATGAGCGTTAGAGCTGTTACCGCCGTGGCCGGCAGTAAAAACCACGCTATGGTTTTGTAAAAGGGGGAGTCAATTATTCAATTAAGTTTTATCAGCCTCATTAATTGAAAAGTGCCATTAAAAAGTGATTGAAAAACACCTACTCTGAGGCATGGTTAGGGGCAGATTCTGTGTGGATCTGGGGCACGGTTTGACTTAGGCACATTTATTTAGGCCAGGAAAACCCTGGCATAAATGAGAGTGCGTCTAAGGTTTCAATGCCTTCTGGCACCTAAGACCTCTTAGGTGCCACTAGGTGCGATTGTATAAAAAGTGCCCAGTGGATGATTGACAATTGCGCTCAATTAGGCACTGTTTAGAGAATCAGAGACTTTTCCCCAAGATTCTATAAAAGGTAC
Source organism: Geotrypetes seraphini (assembly GCF_902459505.1). NCBI lineage: Eukaryota > Metazoa > Chordata > Amphibia > Gymnophiona > Dermophiidae > Geotrypetes > Geotrypetes seraphini. Next base: position 303,357,043 of record NC_047086.1, on the reverse strand, counting down.
TCAAAATTGCATGTGCCCAATTTGGGACATGCAATTTAATTGAGTAATGAGCCAATTAGCACCAATTGGGTGCTAAGAATCCGTTATTGGCATTAATTGGCAACAGTTTGATCTCAAACTAACCAAAATTCACGATTAGCTGAATGCTTATATGCTTTCTTTAAGCATTTCTAAAACTAGCACTGTGCTTTTCCCATGGAAAGAAGGTTTACAGTTAATTGCTCCAGTTTCCATCGACAATGTTCTCTTAAACTACTACAATCAAAATACTAGGAGTTCTTATTGATAACAAACTCTCATTCCGTCCTCAAATTAGTGCACTGGTCAAAAACTGTTTTTACAAACTCAGGATAATTAGATCTTTGGTCCCGCTCCTTGACGCAAATTCCCTTAAAGTGTTAACTCATTCTCTTGTAATATCTAAAATAGATTACTGTAATTCATTATTAAAAGGGATATGCTTAAAAGATATAAAATGTCTTCAACTTATACAAAACACAGCTATCAAAATTATTTCGGGTTAAAATTAGTTTGATCACGTCACCCCACTGTTACAATAAGCCCACTGGTTGCTTGTTCTAAATAGGATTACATATAAAATTGCCCTCTTGACCTTTAAAACTATGCAAACTAATGCCCCGGCTTTCAGACAGACTCTTGATCCCTATGACCCTCCCAGAGCCTTAAGATCAACCTCACAGCATTCCCTTAATATCCCATCATTGATAATTGGCACTCGTACCCTTATTTTTTCAGTTACTGCCCCTTTGATCTGGAACTCTCTCCAACTATATCTAAGAGCCGAACGAAACATGCAGAAATGCAAAAGCGGTCTAAAGTGTTTGCTCTTTAAAGATGCCTATAACTGACAATTATACACGTATCTACTCCAGCAATTTTTAACTTTTCCCATTTCTACTCCAGCAATTTTAACTTTTTCCCGTCTCCTATTGTATTTTCCTTCTTTGTATTCTTTCTATAAAAATTGTGGTTCTCCCCTCCTTTTCCCATTGTTCATGTATGTCCAATAATTAGTTTATGTATGTCTAATAAGTTTAAATGTTTATCTTCCAGCTATTTTTAAATGGTTTGTACAACACTTTGTACTCTTGGATAAGCTTTTAATAAAAAACTTAAATAAAGATAAAGATAAAGTTTGGATTTGTGCACATATCTTTCTATGTGTTATTCTATAAAGATGTGCATGCAAATGTTTTAGTGGGTAATTGAAAAGGAGGTGTGGTCAAGGGAAGGGCATGGGTAGATCAAAAGTGTTCACTACAGATATACACTGTGTTGTAGATTTAAGGGAATCTGCGCCTAATTTATGTGTGAGGACGTACCAGATTTCAGCTGGTGTAAGTCCTCGTACTCAGTGTTGGGTGCAGATCCTGGCGCTACGCACTCTTCTCTAAATGGCACCTTGCTTGGAGCCCCATACGCACTACTGTCCTAAAGAGGCAATTCTCGTGATTATAATCCCTTAGACTGATTTAAGGTGCTCAGAAGAACCAAGGAGATGGTAAGAAACTCACAAAGAGGACAAGCCCCAAAATGCGATTTTACAAGTCTATCATTGCACCGTACTTAACGAACAGGGGTTTTTTTTTTGTGTAAAAAAGTGTTCAAACTCCTAAATGATATCTTCAATCATGAAAACGAAAAGTTACTTAACCGAGGTGAATGAAAATGTATTATAGAAGTTATCATACTGCGGTGAGTTCTGATGCGTCTCGCCAGAACGGCTTCCACTCTCGCTGGCTGTTATTCAGTAGAAAAACTGTCTTCCTGACCAAAAAAAAACCGTGAAAAAACCATTCACTGACCAAATACGGTGCAACGATAGACTTGTGACATCGCATTTGAGGCTTGTCCCCATTTGTGAGTTTCTTACCATCTCCTTGGTTCTCAGCACCTTAAGTCTTTCTAAGGGATTATAATCACGAGTCCCTTTTGTTTGGTATGAGACCTAGCGTGGAGCACAATTTATAGAATACCATTTTGTGCGCATTTCTTTTTCAGCAACCAAATTTGTGCACCATTTACTGAATCTAGTCTTTTCTTACCCAGTATGTATACAGCACAAAGAATGGCACAGACGGATGACTTGCCGGTCTGGAGGGACGATAAAAAAAACACTGCTAACACATCCTCAGTTCACACCAAATAAAAGGGCATTCATTGGAAAAATACTGAAAAATATCACTTCCCATAGTATCCTCACAATGTCACCTTGCCTGCTTTGGATCTTCCATTCTATGTATTTTGTTCCTTTTCCACACTTAGGACTCTGTTTTACAAATATATATGTTTGATTCAGCTGGTAAAGCTACTCACTAATATTAGCTATAGTGCAGTGGTCTCAAACTCAAACCCTTTGCAGGCCCACATTGTGGAGGTACTTGGAGGACTGCAGAAAAAATAGTTAATGTCTTATTAAAGAAATGACAACTTTGCACGAGGTAAAACGCGTTATAGTTTTTCACTTTCTTCATGTTGCACTGCTCTCAGCTGTGTATAGCTGAAATTATCAGAAGCAATTAAGGAAAGATTTATAAACTATAACAGGTTTTTCCTCATGCAAAATTATGATTTAGATTCTAAAGTATCAACTGCAAGAGACAAGATTTTGATGTAGTCCTCTAGGCTTCTTTGTAGAGGGGAGAATCAATATCCAACTTGTGCCTGGAAAACTTGTGTTTTAAGTGTCCGGTGGTTGCGTCCGCAACCGCCTTCAGCTCTTACCTCCTCCAGCACCGGACACAACCGCCATCTTACATCAAGCAGTCACCGCCAGGAGAGGTGCCGAATTTCACAAGAGTTCATGAGATTATGTATACACGCACAAGCTGCACTGCCTCCAATGGTTACTGTACGTTCTGGAACGTTGCCCGCGTCACTGCTGCAGCCTCATGCAAGCGCTTTCCTGCCTCATGCAAGCGCAGGAAAGCGCTTGCATGAGGCTGCAGCAGTGACGCGGCAATGTTCCAGAACGTACAGTAACGATTGTCCTCTCCACTCCACCTCACAATCGCGTACAGACGCAGAAAAGCGCTTGCGTGAGGTTACAGCAGTGAGGTGGGCTATGCTCCAGAACAATGGTAACATACTGAGGGCCTCAAAATAGTACCTGGTGGGTCGCATGTGGCCCCTGGGCCGCAAGTTTGAGGCCACTGCTGTAATGCAACAGTACCACTAAATACTGGAGGAGGGGGGGGGGGTTATTAAAACAGAAAATATAGATTCACAAAATATTTTCAAAGGGGTGTGTGTATGTTAACCTGTAACCCATTCTGAGCTGTTTGGGGAGAACAGAACAGAAAACAAAATAAATAAATAGTACTTTTAGCCACTCTTAAGAGAATGTAATTTGGTTGAGAAAATAATGCAAGTAAATTATTTTCTATGTATTATTTTCCATGGATAATCTACTCACATAAAAAGCAAGTACAAAACTCCAAGAGTTGTTTAGCAACCACAGAAAGATCAAAAGATAAAGTAAGTGCACATGAAGGCAGATAAAGACCATAAGGCCTATCTAGTCACAGCGGCATAGTAAGGGGGAAGCGTTTCGTGCCGATGGGCCAGAAGACACCAGGAAGCCGGGATGGAGGAAGGGTAAGAACAGGCATGCACAACATGGAAAGGGGGCTGCTTTGGAGGGAGGTGTGTGCTGGGGGCAGACAGTAATCATGCTTTGCTCTGGGAGGGGGGAAACAGAAGGGGGCCACAGAGCAGGCAGGCATGGCACAACAGGGGGCACGGGGAGAGGGAAAGGGGGCTGTTTTGGGGGGGAGGTGTGTAATGGAGGGCAGACAGCAATCATGCTTTGCTTTTGGAGGTGGGACAGAAGGGGGCCATGGAGCAGGCAGGTATGGTACAACTGGGGGCAGGGGAGGGGGAAAGAGGGTTGCTTTGGGGGGAGGGGTGTGCTGGGGGGCAGAAAGCAATCATGCTTTGCTCTGGGAGGGGGGAATAGAAGGGGTCACAAAGAGACAGGCAGGCATGGCACAACAGAGAAATACAGGCAGGCAGGGGGCCAGGGAGACAGACAGAAAGAAAGACAGACAGACAGGGGGCCAGAGAGAGACACAGACAGAAAGAATGACAGACAGACAGACAGTGTCCAAGGAGAGAGAGATAAAGAAAAAAAAAAAACAGACAGACAGACATCTACTCTAGCACCCGTTAATGTAACGGGCTTAAATACTAGTCATATATAAAGAAACAGATTATGCCAAAAGCAGCAAAATCCCACCCAACCACCTAGTCACCCCCCATCCCAGAAACCCCGCTCTCCCATCCATCAGGGAAACCAGCAGTAAGTAGATAAACAAAATTAGGAAAAGAGAGAACAAGAAAGAAGGAGAAAAAGAAAAAGAAAGAAAAAAAAAAAGGAAGAAGATAAGACTCACGATTGGACACCTGACAACAAAGGAGCATAAACACTCCCCTGTACCTTTTTAACTTTGGTGCAAGCAGCCATGAACTTGTTGCTCACGTCAGCTTTGGCACTCTCTGATGCCACTTCCGGGACCCGCACCTAGGACGTGACTTCAGAGAGAGCGCCGAAGCCGATGCGAGCAGCGAGTTCGTACGCCAAAGATAAAAAGGTATGGGGCATGGTGGTGGTGGGGCAGAGAAAAGGGTGGGAGAGGGGCGCCAGCTCCCTGGACACCACTCATCCCCGCTACCCCACTGTCTAGTCTTCCTATTCATGACATCTACTATCCCTTCTTCTCCATTAGAGATCCAATGTATTTATCCCAATCTTTCTTGAATTCAGATACATTTTTCATCTCTGCTACCTCCACCAGGAGGCCATTCCACGCATTTCCCACACTTCCTGTGAAAGAGTATTTTTTTGAGGTTACTTCTTAGTCTATTTGCTTTCACCTTCATGCTATGCCCCCTTATTCCAGAGCTTCCTTTCAACTGAAAGAGACTTGCCTCATGTGCATTTATGCCACCGAGGACTCTTTTTACAAAGCCCCAGAAGTGATTCTCCCATGGCAAATGCACCAAAGTCCATGGGAACTGAATGGGCTTCGCTGCATTTTACGCAGGAGAATCACTACTGAGGCTTTGTAAAAGGAGCCCTTGGATATTTAAAAGTCCCTGATTAGAAAGTATGCATGGCCTTTGTCTTACAGTGCACAGCTTAGAAAAATCACTCCTATTATGATTCCCCAATTTGATGTTGTACAATTGTTACACAATTGGATTCTATATATGGCACACAAAATGTACACATATTTGGGAGTATGCCCAGTTTGTGCACACAGTTTAATTGAGTAAGGGACTGTTTACCCTTGAGAAGAGAAGACTGAGAGGGGATTTGATTGAGACTTTCAAAATATTAAAAGGATTTGATAAAATAGACCAAGAAGCAGCATTACTGACATTTTCACATGCGACACGGACGAGAGGTCATAGCCTGAAACTGAGTGGCAGCAGGTTCAGGACAAATGTCAGGAAGTTTTCTTTCACACAGCGCTTGGTGGATGCTTGGAATGCACTCCCGGAGGAGGTTGTGGAGGAGACTACTGTACTGGGATTCAAGCGCAAGTTGGATGCATTCCTTCTTGCATATCATATTGAGGGATACGGTAAATCAGGGTCTCCATAAAGGAGTACCTAAATGGGCCGCTGCGTGTGCGGATCGCCGGACTAGATGGACCTCGGTCTGATCCGGTGAAGGCGTTTCTTATGTTCTTATGTTCTTAATCAGCAGTCAAAATCAATTTCTGGAACTAATTGGCAATAATTAGAATTGACGCACACATCTTGTTAGGTGTTTTTCTTTAAAGATGCTTGCATAAATTCTTATGTGTAGATCCAAAAAAGGAGGCGTGACCATGGGTGAGGCGTGGTCATTCCAAGAATTTGCATGCGCTGTTGCTCGGTGCTCGGGCCACTACTATTTAATATATTCATAAATGATCTAGAAATAGGGACGACGTGTGAGATAATAAAATTTGCAGACGACACCAAACTATTCAGTGGAGTTCGGACTAAAGAGGACTGCGAAGAATTGCAAAGGGACCTGAACAAACTAGGTGAATGGGCGATGAGATGGCAGATGAAGTTCAACGTTAAGAAATGTAAAGTACTGCATGTGGGAAGCAGAAACCTGAGGTACAACTATACGATGGGAGGGATGTTATTGAATGAGAGTACCCAGGAAAGGGATTTAGGGGTAATGGTGGACATGACAATGAAGCCGACGGCACAGTGCGCAGCGGCTGCTAAGAAAGCAAATGCGCTTCCAGAGAATGTAATAGGGCAGAGTACGGTAGTGGGATTTAAGAAAGGATTGGACAGTTTCCTGCTGGAAAAGAGGATAGAAGGGTATAAATAGAGGATTTCTGTACAGGTCCTGGACCTGTTGGGCCGCCGCGTGAGCGGACTGCTGGGCATGATGGAACTCAGGTCTGACCCAGGAGAGGCATTGCTTATGTTCTTAAACTACCATAGTCAGATGACTTCTAGGCGGTTCACATCGAAGAGGGCTGGACAATCAGCGAATTACAGAATGCAAAAAGTGAGGGTACACCATATTACACAAGAAATAGACAGAAGGAAAATATAAATTTATAAATTTAGTGTGGCTTCTGTTTAGGAGATGAATCTGTCAAACAGTACGGTTTTAATTACTCTCCAAAAGGCGCCGTAGGTTAGCCTGGCTCCATTGATGTAGTTATCCAGAATATGCCAGATCTGTGCCTGTTTTAGGCATGAAGATTTACACCAGGTTTCAGATCCCAGAGCTAAGCGCTACTGTATGAGGGGCCGTTGAAAAGTTCTCAGCCCAACCAACAAAGTTGGGGCAGTATCCATTGAGGGCTATACACTTAGGCCCTGATTCTCCAAAAGTGCGTCCCGATTTTAGGCAGCTGTAGACGTCCTACAGCTGTCTAATCAGCCAATCGGGATGCACGTTTTTTAAAAAAAAATGCTCCCCAGGCAGGCCTGAAGGCGCCTCCGGGAGCCTAGGGAGACCCCAAGATACCTAAGCTCGCCTACAGGCCTTAGGCGAACTTAGGCGGCCCTACGCGTCTCCCTAGTAGAGGAAGAGACGCTTAAAATGTAGGCCAGCAAAATGCTGGTCTATATTGTAAGTAGACGCGGCCGCTATACTGATGGCGGCAAGGGATCTCCCTGCTGCAATAAAGTATAGCGGCCGCGGCCGCCTGTCCCATCACCGACAGGAGGATGCCTAAATCCTCCTGTCGGAACCCCGAACCCCCCTCCCCCCAAACTTGTAATCGCCGACAGGAGGATGCCCAACTCCTCCTGTTGGAACCCCAGAACCCCCTCCCCCCCCAAACTCGTAATCGCTGACAGGAGGATGCCCAACTCCTCCTGTCGGAACCCCGGAACCCCCTCCCCCCCCAAACTCGTAATAGCCGACAGGAGGATGCCCAATTCCTCCTGCCGGAAAGCCCAACGACCCCCCGCCCCAACTAATCTCCCTCCCCCAACTAACCTTTCAATGTTGGTCAGCTGGACGGGTCTTGCTGCCGTCCAGCCGACGGGTCTGCCTCGTGGAAATGAGACGGCACGCCCCTTCCCGGCCCATCCCCACTAATCCTAAGCAGTGTTCCCTCTAAGCGGGCGGGTGTTGTGAGCAAACTTTTTTCACTGTGAGCTAAAAATATCGGGCGCCAGCAAGTTATGAGCCAAATAAATATGTTGCTTTCTACCACAGAACTTCCTTACGTTTGTATGGAATCTATCCCCTTTCAACTTTAGAGAGTGCCCTCTCGTTCTCCCTGCCTTAGCTACTAAGTCTATTCCCTTCAGTACCTTGAATGTTTCTATCATGTCCCCTCTCAATCTCCTCTGCTCAAGGGAGAAGAGGCCCAGTTTCTCTAATCTTTCGCTGTACGGCAACTCCTCCAGCCCCTTAACCATTTTAGTTGCTCTTCTCTGGATCCTTTCGAGTAGTACCGTGTCCTTCTTAAAGTACCAGTGCTGGACGCAGTATTCCAGGTGAGGGCGTACCATGGCCCGGTACAGCAGCATGATAACCTTCTCTGTCTCTTCAGTCCAGCATCTGCCCCTTCCATTCACTGTCTGTCTTTCCCTGCCATCTCTCCTCCTGCCCCCCCCCACCCCCCAATTTGGTCTAGCATCCATCATCTTCCTTCTGTTCCCCTCATGGTCTGGCATCTCTATCCTTCCCTCCCCCCTGTGGTTTTTAGCATATCTCTCTTCTCATTTCCTCCACTCAGATCTGATCATTCTCTGCTCTCTCTTCCCTTTTCTTCTCTGGTCTTCCTTCTCTATTTTCTGCCTCCATCTAAATTAAATTCTTTCTTACTATTTAGTCCCGTTTCCCTCTTTTCACTGTGTCTACACACAGCTTGTCACCCCTTTCCCTCACCCCTCCATTATCTTACTATTTTCTTCCCCCTTTATTTATCTCCTCCTTCCATCCAGTATGTGTTCTTTCCCCACTTCCATTCAGCATCTGCTCTCCCTTCTCAACTGACATCCATCTGCCTTCTGCTCTCTCTCCCTTCTTCTCACTTCCATCATCTGTCCCCTTCTCTCTCTCTCTCATCTCCTCCATTCCATCATCTGCCCCTTCTCTCTCTCTCTCTCTCTCCCCCCCCCCCAACTTCCATCATCTGCCCCCCTTCCCCTCACCTTTGTGGGTCACTTTCTTTCCCCTGAGGGTGGCTCATGTCACAGGGGAAGCTTTGGCCGAGCAGAACCGCTTGATTGACAGTGGAACTTACTTGATTGATGTCGATGCTGGGGCTCGTTGCCGTTTGAAGGAAAAAAAAAAGGTGGAAAAAAGGAACCTGTAAAGGCGAGAGGAAGGGAAACCTCCAGGACAGCTGCTTTTTGCCCTCCTTCAGCGGCCCAAGAGTTCAGACCAGCAGCGGCAGCTCTGTATGCTTTTAACTTCGGCACAGAGCTGCCCCTAATCAATAGTTTAGCGCGGTTTCATGAGGCAGCCTCGGGGCCTTTGATAGCCGGCCCGCTTCGATGATGCGATGTGGGCCGGCCTAGCAAAGGCCCCGAGGCTGCCTTATGAAACCGCGCTAAACTATTGATTAGGGGCAGCTCTGTGCCGAAGTTAAAAGCATACACAGCTGCCGCTGCTGGTCTGGAGGTGCGGAGACAAGGCAGGAGGCAAACGCGGTGGAAGGCAGGAGTCCCGGCACAGCGACTGCAACAGGAAGTTGCAAGTCAGCTGACGCCGGCCTTTCGTTGCGGCGGGGACCGAATCCTTCGTGGACCGGCAAGATTTTGTTTGCGGACCGGCGGTTGAAGAACTGTGCTCTACACTGTGTGCGCTGCGACGAGAAACTTGTGCGCTGCGAGGTAATATTTTGTGCGCGTGCGCACGTCAACGCAGCTTAGCGGGAACACTGATCCTAAGACCTGATTGGCCCAGGCTAGGCACCTTGGCCAATCAGGCCTTAGGATTAGTGGGGATGGGCAGACCTGCTATGCCTAAGGCCTGATTGGTCCAGGCTTCTACAGCCTGGGCCAATCAGGCCTTAGATTTAGCGGGGATGGGCCGGGAAGGGGCGTGCCGTCTCATTTCCACGAGGCAGACCCGTCGGCTGGACGGCAGCAAGACCCGTCCAGCTGACCAACATTGAAAGGTTAGTTGGGGGAGGGAGATTAGTTGGGGCGGGGGTCGTTGGGCTTTCCGGCAGGAGGAGTTGGGCATCCTCCTGTCGGCGATTACGAGTTTGGGGGGGAGGGGGTTCCGGGGTTCCGACAGGAGGAGTTGGGCATCCTCCTGTCGGCGATTACGAGTTTGGGGGGGGAGGGGGTTCCGGGGTTCCGACAGGAGGAGTTGGGCATCCTCCTGTCGGCGATTACGAGTTGGGGGGGAGGGGGGTTCGGGGTTCTGACAGGAGGAGTTAGGCATTCTCCTGTCGGTGATGGGACAGGCGGCCGCAACAACTGCGGCCGCTATACATATTGCAGCAGGGAGATCCCTTGCTGCCATAAGTATAGCGGCCGTGTCTAATTTAACCCGATTCTCTAAAGACGCCTCTCCCGGGCGGCCTGCCTGAGGAGCATTTTTTTTTTAAAACATGCATCCCAATTGGCTGATTAGACAGCTGTAGGACGTCTACAGCTGCCTAAAATCGGGACGCACTTTTGGAGAATCAGGGCCATAGTCCAGTGATTTTCTACTTTTTCATTCTGTCACAATAATAAGCCTTTGATGGAGACTGCCCCAACTTTGTTGGTTGGGCTGAGAACTCTTCAGTGGTACCTCTTATAGGAATAGCACTTAATGTTAATTTTTGTTTTGCAGATTTTTCAGCGCCATATATAGAATTTCATCCAAAGGGCTTGATTCATTAAGGAGGTATTTTTCAATAGAATTTCAATGAGTGACTAACAGTTTACCTCTGTGAAAAAAAGTCTCACTTGGAAAATTGACCTTATGTAAGGAAAATTATATGCACTGTCCTATGAAGAAAAGGACAACATTGGCGACAGTGAACTTCATGCTAGAATCTTATTTTGAAATCCTTGTGTGTTCTTTACCCTATATACCTTGAACCTGCATGCAATTTATTCAGGTTAAAGGGATCAGTATTGTGCTGGCTGTTGGGAATTTTCTGTTGAAAATACCATGGGGAGTTTTCCTATGAAAATCTGCTAGGTACAACGCATTTAAAAATGGCATGCGAAAACATTTTTTGTAGGTGTGCATTTCAGTTAAAATTATAATTTTGAAAGGGGACTTGTACACTGCCTTTTTGTGGCTTTGGCATTCAAAGCTGACATTCAAAGCGGTGGGCACTGGAAGATTAAGTGACTTGACCAGGGTCACAAGGAGCAGCACTGGGATTTGATTTCACAACCTCTGGGCGATTAATCATGTGGTTATAGATATGTTGTTTACTTATTTTTCCCCACTGTAGCTCCAGATAAGGGTGATTTTCAGTGCCACTATCCCGATAATTATCTGGCTAGCTTAGGACAGCAGAAGGGCTATCTGAACAGTGCCGGTATTTCATCACTCTTCCAGAGGTTTAGTTGCTATCCAAATACTGTTGCTGAATATCCAGAATTTTATTGCAATTGTATCTTGTGTTTAAAAAAAATGCTGACCAAACAATTAAGATGCACTAAAATTGCATGGGAGAGTAATTATTAAAGCTTAGCATGCAAAAAAACCCAGACATTTATGTGTACAAAAAGCACCTAAGAACCTTAACCCCGCTTAGGTATATATTTAATGTAACTTGGAATGTAAACCGCTGAGGTCTGTAATATGGTGTATACCAGTGGTTCCTAAACCTGTCCTGGGGGACCCCCAGCCAGTCAGGTTTTCAAGATATCCCTAATGAATATGCATGAGAGAGATTTGCATACCTGTCACTTCCATTATATGCAAATCTCTCTCATGCATATTCATTAGGGATATCTTGAAAACCTGACTGGCTGGGGGTCCCCCAGGATAGGTTTGGGAACCACTGGTGTATACCAAATGATAATAAACATAACATAACATAACTTTAGGTAAGACTGCATGTATTGTGAAATTTCCATTGCTTGCTCCACACATGTACTTTGTAATTCCAAAATATTGTCACCCTAAAAATCTAATGGGGAAGTTTTTCATGTAACATTCATTAACTTTGGTTATTAGTACATATTGGGCCTAATTCTATAAACAGTGCCCCGATTATAGTTGGCAGTAGGTATCCTATCGCTGTCTAACCAGCCAATCATGACCTTTTCAAAAAATCAGCATAACATGTGTAACCCTCCTGCCAGCTGATTTCATGGGGGGGGGGGGGGGGGGGAATTGGTTCCCTGCTGCAGCTGCTAAAATGATCGTGGCAGTGAGATTCCCTTGCCACGATTAGCTCAGCAGCAATGCGATGCTCTAACCCAGGTGTAGGGAACTCTGGTCCTCGAAAGCCATATTCCAGTCAGGTTTTCAGGATTTCCCCAATGAATATGCATTGAAAGCAGTGCATGCAAATAGATCTCATGCAGATTCATTGGGGAAATCCTGAAAACCCGACTGGAATACTGCTCTCAAGGACCGGAGTTCCCTACACCTGCTCTATCCAATGACTGTGACATGGATGCCAGTTAGAAAATCGGGGTGGTTATATGGGGTTAGGTGTCTGTCTATCAGGACAGATACGATTATATATAGGACGCCTGTGTGCGATTCTCAAAACCCGCTTAGGCAGCTGCTGAGACCAGGCATCCTATATAGAATCAGGCCCACTGAGTATACTTTAAACACATGTACAGGTTATTCAATAGGGTCTTAGCATTCACATTGACATTAATGCAGCTTCATGCAGTTTAGGGACCCCCACAATGGCTATTTATTTTCTTGCAGTATGGCAGCCTGAGGCATAGCTTCAGGGAGATAACATTGGTCTTTTTCAGAACAAGCTCCGAACCACATAGGGAGGAGCGATGACAAATCGGCCGAAGCCTTGGGGGCCAATCGGCTAGGCGCAGGGGGGGGGGGAAGGGGGGTAGGATAGATTAGGGTGAGCGAAGGGGAGGTCGCCCCTTTCGATCCGGCTTCACATGAGGCTGACGCGGCTTCCCCTTCCGCTCACCCACTACAGCAACAATGTTCTGTCTCTCAGCTTACATGAGCTCTCCCGCGGAGCTGGAGCCTGGTAGGGCGTCTTTGTGAGCGACTGGGGCTGGAACGTGAGGGCCGCGGCACACGCGGCCAGGGGCAGTCCCCGACCCATGGGGAGCGGAGGGTGGATCGCGGCAGGCCTCCTACTTAGCGGGGTCACTCCCCAGGTGATTCGCCGACTCACTCTGCTCCGGCGTGCACTCCCACCCGCTCTGCGTGGCTGTCTTCCTTCACCTGGAAAGGGGGATGGGGGCCTCCGGCCGCGCGTCTGCGGGCCGCGGGCTCCGGCGGGGCCCATCGCTGTCTCCCTGCCGCCCGGCCGAAAATATTGCAGACACAGTGCAGGACAATGAGAGTTACTTATTGTTGTTTTGATAGTGCGGCTGTTGAGGAGTCGCGGCGTCGGCCGCCCCGGCTTTCAGGGCCGCCGACTCCCTCCTCCCTGACCGCATGTCGCGTTGACGTTCGGGGACGGCACAGAGGGGGCGGCCCGCCCTGAACGTGCGTGCGGGTCCGCCTGCCTAGGAGCGCCGCGCCTTCCTGCCGCTCGGCTTCCTGGTGCCGGCTCTCCCCGCGTGTGGCTAGTGCAGTAGAGGGAGGGGTGCGGCTTGTGAGGAGTCGCGGCGTCGGCCGCGCCGCCTTTCGGGGCCGCCGACTCCCTCCTCTCTGGCCGCAGGTCCCTAAATCCCTCCTCACATGCCGCGGGCCGCGTGGGGACGGGCGGCCCGCGGCGTCGACAGCGTTTGACCGGCGCCACGTGGCGCTGGCGTGCAGGGCCAGCGATTCCCTTCCTCCGCGTGGGGGCTGGCGGCTCGCGGTGAGCCCGGCCAGAGCTCCGGGTCGGCGCGCCCGCTGGCCACGTGTGCGGCTGCCCAGCCCCCTCTCCGACGAGGGAGGTGGTGGACTGGAGGAAATCTTTGCTGCCTTGCACCAAGGTTTCGACTCCCGGGCTGGGATTTAGGAGAGCAGCGGCGCTCTCCTCCTCACAGACCGCGAGCCGCGTTGGGGGCCAGCAGCTCGTGGCGCGGAACGCTCGGACCAGCGCTCCCCTCCTCCCTGGCCTATAGGGTAATTTCATTTCTATTCTTATTTCCAAGTCCGCCCAGTTTTCTGTGGAAGATTATGGTTAAATTCTGCAGAAAGGCTGTAAAACATCTGTGACTCTTTTAAGAAGGTTTTGCTTGCTATACCTGCATTAAAATGTCAAGTGGTGGTGAAAATCTCCCCTTTATTCTTAAACAATATTAAACATTTACAGTTTATGTAAAATTTACCATAAAAAAAAAAAAAAAAAAAAAAAATTGTTAACAAATAAAAACTTAGAAAAAAGTTAGGGATCGATACTAAGCTGGCAGTGGGGTGCCAGCGTTCGGGCCAGCGATTCGCGATTCCCTTCCTCGCGGCTCTAAGCCTCGTGCTGGCCAAGCGCTTTTGGTCGGCGCTGCGGGGTGCCGCCGTTCGGGGCCAGCGATTCCCTTCCTCGAGGCTGGCGTCGCACGGCACCGATTGAGTCCGACGTATGTCCCCGGCCGTCGCAGCTGGATCGTCCGCAGTGGCCCAACAGAGGGTTGACCACCCACTTGGCCCCTCTCTAGCCTGTGCTGGTAGCCCGATTAAGGTAAGATGTTATAGGCTATATGCTTAGCGGCCATTTTATGCATGTCTGTGACCAGCATACGCTTTAGATGCTATTAAGCTTATTACTGCATTACTTTTATTCATGCTATGTGCCATTTTATGCTACGCAGGCTATTGTGTGCTATTTAAATGCTATTGCACGCTATTATATACGATAGGCCATTATATGCTAATTTGGCTATTTATATATGCTATATAACAACTTTCAACAACAACAATATGGCTCCAACGCGCTTGTCTACTGTTAAATGCTATTGCAGGCTATTATTTGCTATTGGCCATTATATTCTTGGTTGGCTATCTGTATGGCTATCTGTATTTGCTATGCAACGTGGCACCAACGCGCTGGTCTCCAGCTGGTTCTCTGGCTATCTGTATATGCTATGCAACGTGTCACCAATGCGCTAGTCTCCAGCTGGTTCTCTTGCTATCTGTATTTGCTATGCAACGTGGCACCAACGCGCTGATCCCCAGCTGGTTCTCTTGCTATCTGTATTTGCTATGCAACGTGGCACCAACGCGCTGGTCTCCAGCTGGTTCTCTTGCTATCTGTATTTGCTATGCAATGTGTCACCAATGCGCTAGTCTCCAGCTGGTTCTCTTGCTATCTGTATTTGCTATGCAACGTGGCACCAACGCGCTGGTCTCCAGCTGGTTCTCTTGCTATCTGTATTTGCTATGCAACGTGTCACCAACGCACTGGTCTCCAGCTGGTTCTCTTGCTATCTGTATTTGCTATGCAACGTGGCACCAACGCGCTGGTCTCCAGCTGGTTCTCTTGCTATCTGTATTTGCTATGCAACGTGTCACCAACGCGCTGGTCTCCAGCTGGTTCTCTTGCTATCTGTATATGCTATGCAACGTGGCACCAACGCGCTGGTCTCCAGCGGTTTCTCTTGCCTGCCTTTGTTACTGACGTCTGTATACGTCTATCTTATGCATATTTATAGAGCCAGCCTCACTGTCTCTATTCTTTTAGTACTTCTTATAGACATGCTGGCTCAACGTAAGTCGCGAGCAAAACGTAAGCCACGAGCAAAACCAGCAGCTCAGATACAGCCCTCAGCGACTAGTCAGAAAAAGACTAGGACTACGCGTGCCACAACATCAGCGGCTCTAACAGCCGAGGCTTCCACGGCCTCAACTGCAGCGGCAGCTTCTACGGCAGCACAATTTCAGCAATATACAACAGCAGAGGCTTCCACGGCCTCAACTGCAGCGCCAGCTTCTACGGCAGCACAAATTCAGCAATACACAACATCAGCGGCTCTAACAGCAGAGGCTTCCACGGCCTCAACTTCAGCGCCAGCTTCTACGGCAGCACAATCCCAGCAAGATCTAGTTGCCTTAATGGCGGAGTTCCAGAGGCAGATACTTCAGCACGGGGTTCAAACGGTGCACCAACGACTTCTGCACCAGCACCGACATATCCACCTCCAGCACAGCCGATGTTACCAGCACAGCCGCTGTTCCACAACAGCTGATATCTGGAATCCTGTACTCGCAATCAGCGGCAGTACGATAATCAGCATCTGGGAGGTAAGTTCGATGCACGAAGGGACAGGGCTTTAGAGGGATATAAATGGAATCGGCGTGCTCACATATCGGCTACAGATAGAACAATTTTACTTTGGTTATATGAAAGTTATAAAGGGATAGAAGCTGGGACCTTAAGGGGTCTACTTTCGCTTTATCCATTTAACGACTTACATATGGGATTTATAAGACCTTCAGAAGGAGAGTTTACTTTACCTCAACAGCATCTACGGGACATTATGTCCGATGCCTCCCTTACGGCTTGCAGTACTTCCAGACCTACTACACACAGGCTAGGCTTATCAGTACATTGGATATGCTCCTCTGTACATCGGGTAGGTTTTTCAGTACATGGGATATTCTCCGCTGTATCAGTACATTGGATATGCTCCTCTGTACAAGGGCTAGGCTTATCAGCACATTGCATGTGCTCCTATGTACAGTGGCTAACCTTATCAGTACATTGGATATGCTCCTCTGTATCGGTACATTGGTTATGCTCCTCTGTACATTGGCTAGGCCTATCAGTACATTTGATGTGCTCCTCTGTACATTGGCTAGGCTTATCAGTACATTGGATATGCTCCTCTGTATCAGTACATTGGATAAGCTCCTCTCTACATTGGCTAGGCCTACATAGGCTTATCAGTACATTGGATATGCTCCTCTGTATCAGTACATTGGATATGCTCCTCTCTACATTGGCTAGGCCTATCAGTACATTGGAGGTGCTCCTCAGTACATGGGCTAGGCTTATCAGCACATTGCATTTGCTCCTCCGTACATTGGCTAGGCTTATCAACACATGGCATTTTCGGCCTATCAGTACATTGGATGTGCTCCTCAGTACATTGGCTAGGCTTATCAACACATTGCATTTGCTCCACTGTACATTATCAGCGCATGGCATTTGCTCCTATATACATTGGCTATTGGCTAGGCTTATCAGCACATTGCATGCGCTCCTCTGTACATTGGCTAGGCTTCTAGGCTTATTAGCACGTCGCATGGGCTCCGCATTGGCTAGGCTTATCAGCACATTGCATGTGCTCCACTGTACATTTGCTAGGCTTATCAGCACATTGCATGTGCTCCGCTGTACATTTGCTAGGCTTATCAGCACATTGCATGTGCTCCGCTGTACATTTGCTAGGCTTATCAGCACATTGCATGTGCTCCTCCGCTGTACATTTGCTAGGCTTCTCAGCTCATTTCATGTGCTCCCCTATACGGCCTATCAGCACATGGCATGTGCTCCTCTGTGCATTGGCTAGGCTTATCAGCACATACAGTTGCTAGGCTTTCAGCACCTAGGTACATTGGCAACGCTTATCAGCACATCGCAAATGCTCTACATTGGCTAGGCTTATCACAGCAGAGGCTTCCACGGCCTCAACTGCAGCGGCAGCTTCTACGGCAGCACAATATCAGCAATATACAGCAGCAGAGGCTTCCACGGCCTCAACTGCAGCGCCAGCTTCTACGGCAGCACAATATCAGCAATATACAACATCAGCGGCTCATTGGCAACGCTTATCAGCACATTGCATGTGCTCCTCGGTACAGTGGCAACGCTTATCAGCACATCGCATGTGCTCTACATTGGCTAGGCTTATCACAATATACTATGGCTGGCTATGCTCTTTACATGCTATTTTCTGCTATTATATGCAATTGGCCATTATATGCTATTGCTGGCTTGCCATTATATGCTATTGCTGGCTATTGGATGCTCTTTACATGCTATTTTATGCTATTATATGCAATTGGCCATGATATGCGATTGGCCATTATATGCTATTGCTGGCTATTGGATGCTCTTCACATGCTATTTTATGCTATTATATGCGATTGGCCATGCTCTTTACATGCTATTTTATGCTATTATATGCAATTGGCCATTATATGCTATTGCTGGCTATTGGATGCTCTTTACATGCTATTTTATGCTATTATATGCAATTGGCCATTATATGCTATTGCTGGCTATTGGATGCTCTTTACATGCTATTTTATGCTATTATATGCGATTGGCCATGCTCTTTACATGCTATTTTATGCTATTATATGCGATTGGCCATTATATGCTATTGCAGGCTATTGTATGCTCTTTACATGCTATTTTACGCTATTATATGCGATTGGCCATTATATGCTATTGCTGGCTATTGTTTGTTGCATATATAACTTGAGTAAGCTGAGACAATGAAGTTAGCAGGACCTTGGCAACTATCAGTTGATGAAGTTTGCATATATCAGTTGATGAAGTTACCCGTACCTTGGCATATATAGTTGGAGCGCGGTACCCGTGCAGTGGGTTGCGTATATTTCATTACACTGAGGCGATTCATAGCGAAAAGTTATTTCATTACACTGAGGCGATTCATTGCGAAAAGTTATCAGTACCTGAGGCGATTCAGTACGAAAAGTTATCAGTACCTTTGCATACCCATGCAGTGGGTATCATATAGGCCGCAGCTACAGCACTTGGGGGGAACCCGCGATAAGCGAGGTGTCGCTATCCCGGGTAGTGGAGGGTAAGCACAGCATATGAGTCAACGACATACACCTTTACATTGCTTAGGAAATTGGGCATGTCACCTTGCTTGGACGGCAGGGAGGCCAGGCCCTGATCTTCACAGCAACGTACTGCTGATGAGAGGACACATCCTTGAACGGGATAGGTCCAGCGAGCAGGGGAAGCTGTTACGGCAACTCAGATTCGGAGAGGATGAAGAGGCATATGCTGTGCACATGATCATGTGGTGGTCATACCTGATTGGTTATTCTGCTCAATTGATGATAGTTGTGATGTAATAGTGCTGTTATGGCTGCGGCCTAATAAATTCCACACTAGTTGAAAACGCTTGTGTAGTGTCTTTGTTTTCCGGACCAAGGGGTCGAGCACCAAGTGCTGAGTGCACGATTTGAGAACAAGCTCCGAACCACATAGGGAGGAGCGATGACAAATCGGCCGAAGCCTTGGGGGCCAATCGGCTAGGCGCAGGGGGGGGGGGGGGGGGGGGGTAGGATAGATTAGGGTGAGCGAAGGGGAGGTCGCCCCTTTCGATCCGGCTTCACATGAGGCTGACGCGGCTTCCCTCCCGCCCACCCTCTACTTCTGTCGCAGCCAGACTGGAAAGGAGGGTAAGCACAGCATATGAGTCAACGACATACACCTTTACATTGCTTAGGAAATTGGGCATGTCACCTTGCTTGGACGGCAGGGAGGCCAGGCCCTGATCTTCACAGCAACGTACTGCTGATGAGAGGACACATCCTTGAACGGGATAGGTCCAGCGAGCAGGGGAAGCTGTTACGGCAACTCAGATTCGGAGAGGATGAAGAGGCATATGCTGTGCACATGATCATGTGGTGGTCATACCTGATTGGTTATTCTGCTCAATTGATGATAGTTGTGATGTAATAGTGCTGTTATGGCTGCGGTCTAATAAATTCCACACTAGTTGAAAACGCTTGTGTAGTGTCTTTGTTTTCCGGACCAAGGGGTCGAGCACCAAGTGCTGAGTGCACGATTTGTTGTTTAACTCCCTGGGAGATATGGCTTTCTAGCAGGTTTAACTTCCGAGTTGGGACTAGTAAACACTGGTAGGTTTTTGACATCAAAATCCATTCACTCCACACTTCTCCTTCCAAATAATCAGCACAGATCAAATATTGTTTTGAACTCAGAATTTACTGAAAGTCTTAAGGGGTTGTTGACAAATATGAAATTATCTGTAGTTCTTGAAGATTTATAGGGTTGCCAATGTTATGCCGATTTTAAAAAAGGTTCCAGGGGAGATCCGGGAAATTACAGATTTGTAAGCCTGATTTCAGTGCCGGGCAAAATAATGGAAGCAATTATAAAAAATTAAATTGTGGAACATGTAAACATACATGATTTAATGGGACAAAGTCAGCATGGGTTCAGCCAAGGGAGATCTTGCCTCACCAAATTGCTTGACTTCTTTGAAGGTGTGAATAAACATGTTGATAAAAGTGAACTGTTTGATGTAGTGTATCTAGATTTTCAGAAAGCTTTTGATAAAAGTTCCTCACAAGAGACTCCTGAGAAAATTAAAGAGTCATGAGAAAGGAGGCAATGCTCATTTATGGATTAGGAATTGGTTATGTTAGAAAACAGAGGGCAGGGTTAAGTTGCCATTTTTCTCAATTGAGGAGGGTAAATTATGGAGTGCCACAGGAATCTGTACTGAGACCAGTGCTATTTAACTTATTTATAAATAATCTGGAAACTGGAACGATGAGTGAGGTGATTATATTTGCAGATGACGCTAAACTGTTCAAAGTTGTTAAAATGCATGCAGATTGTGAAAAATTGCAGGCAGACCTTAGGAAATTGGAAGACTGGGCGTCCAAATGGCAGATGAAATTTAATGTGGACAAAGGCAAACTGATGCAGATTGGGAATAATAACCCAAATCATAATGAACAGGCCTATTTATCTATAACTCCTCCTTCCTCAGACGTACTGGGTCAACTGTTCCCCCGTGTACATCTTTGTGGTGCAATAGCCTGGCCAACCAAAGACTGTTTCTTTCTTCTGTATGATGCAATACCTGAGGGAGCCAAAGACAATGATTGCAGTAAGGCTGGGGGTTTTATACCTGTCCCAGTTTCCCCCTAAAATGGGTCTCACCCACCATTGCCTCAGTCGTCAGGAGAGCCCACTCCTTGTTTCAAATATTGCAGAGGTATAACCAAGTCACAGCACTGTACTTTAAAGGAGCCACTAGAGGCCTCTGCCATCCAAGCAAGGCAGAACTCTAGGGGCCTGTATAGTACATGAATGAATAGGGGGATTTAATAATATCTCCAACTTTCAACACTTGAAACAAGGAAGTAAATCAAGCATTTAGGATTTTGATAAAGATCGTTCAATAGTAACATAGGGCTCCTTTTACTAAGGTACGCTAGCGTTTTTAGCGCACACAGGAAATTACTGCACGCTACACCACACACTACGCTTCTAGAACTAACACCAGCTCAATGCTGGCATTAAGGTCTAGTGCGAGCGGCAATGTAGCATGCGCTATTCCAGGCATTAAAGCCCTAGCGCACCTTAGTGAAAGGAGCCCATAGTGTCATATAGTAGTTAGTAATCATTTTCTTAATTCTGCTAAATTTGAATTACTGTTTTATTATTTTATTGTTTTTTTAAAATAGATTTTGTAAAGTGATTGTATTGTATTTTTAATAAGTTTTTTTTAAAATTGTACACTGCTAAATACTTATGTCAATAGCGGTAAATCAAATAATAAATCCAATCCAATTCCCTTAGTCATGACTTTTTTACGGTTCCACACCATGAAATTTAGGTGCACATTATTACAGAATAGCATGTAGTAAGATGTGTGCACAAATTCAAATTGGTGTCAATTAGTACCCAGTTTTGGCACTAATTAACTCAAAAAATACAGTTGGGTGCACATCTTGGACCATATTATAGAATATGGGTGTTAACGCAAATGTTGATCACTTCCGCACAGGTGCCAACTGTTATCTTAGTGGCATGGTGGCTTAATTTGTGCATTAACTACATGTCGAGTTAGGGAGTGAAACTAGGCTGGTCGTAGATGGAGAATGTGCGTGGTCTGTATATTGTAGTTAGCATGCTGTACTAACTGTCCTGTCCGTCTCACTGTTTGCCAATGATGGCGCTATTTTCAGAGCCCTGATGAAACGATCGGAAACATCGTGAAACGTTGGCCTTTGTTGGCTAAGCCTAGCAGTTGGGATATTTTTCCGCTGTCAGTTTTTCAGCACAGGGACGGATGAGTTTGCAGCCATTAACAGTAGCGGTTTGAGTACTTCTGACACATCTAAAAGATAAGTTCAAATATCCAATAGAGGGTTTTTTTTTCTGTGGATGCATTGTCAGTAATGTTTGTATAGTGCCTTGATACCATCTGAAAAGATTTACCAGTATTCTTGAACTATAAATTTTGTGCCTAGCAAGGGTTTTTTTTGGCCAATGCTAGAAGTTTGAGGGAGAGCTATTTTGAAGCGTTGTGCTCTCTCCCATAGCTCCAGTGCCGGTGTCTGTCCCGTAGCTTCTGAGGCCTTTTCCCTCTTTAATAAAGTTCTTGTCTTAATTCTTTTTGAATTGAATTACTGATGGATTTGATATGAATAATAATAATAATAATAATAACAGTTTATATATCGCAGGACCGTGAAGTTCTATGCGGTTTACAATACCGTATTTTCACACATATAACGCGTGCGTTATACACGATTTTTACAAACCGTGCATAACCTTGTGCGTTATACGCGTGAGCGCATTTTACAACTTTCTTTTTACATAGTTCCCCCCGACGTCCGATTCACCACCCCACAGGACCGCTCGCACCCCCACCCTGAAGGACCGCTCGCACGCACTCACACCCGCACCCCCACCCCGAAGGACCGCTCGCACCCACTCCCACCCGCACCTGCACCCCCACCACGAAGGACCGCTCGCACCCCCACAGCCTCCCGACCCCCCCATCATGTAGAAGCTCCTACCGTTGTCCTGCTGCTTTCTCTTGGCGGTCCCGGCCCTTCTGTGAGCCCTGCATCTGTGCTGCTTCCTCTTCCGGCGGTCCCGCCCTTTCTATGACATTAGAGAATGGGCAGGACCGCCGGAAGAGGAAGCAGCGCAGACGCAGGGCTCACAGAAGGGCCGGGACCGCCAAGAGGAAGCAGCAGGACAACGGTAGGAGCTTCTACATGATGGGGGGGTCGGGAGGCTGTGGGGGTGCGAGCGGTCCTTCAGGGTGGGGGTGTGGGTGCGAGTGCGTGCGAGCGGTCCTTCGGGGTGGGGGTGCGGGTGCGAGTGCGTGCGAGCGGTCCTTCGGGGTGGGGGTGCGAGCGGTCCTGCGGGGGGGTGAATCGGACGTCGGGGGGGGGGCATCAGGCTTTCAGGGTGGAAATAGGACTTCAAGGGGGAGAGGAGAGTCGGGGCGGGCGAAAGGAGAGTCGTGCGGCATGCGCGGTATACTGGTGTGCACGGTATATAAAAATTTATTTACATAAATTACAGTTTCCCGCACACTATACCCGTGTGCGCGTTTTACACGGGTGCACGGTATAAGAGTGAAAATACGGTAATTAGAAGATGTTACAAATTGAATGGATTTAACAATATTCTGCTGGTTAACATTGATTGAAAGATGTTACAAGTTGAGTGGATTTAACAAAGTTAGAAACTAGTGATTAACAACTCTAGGGATCAGTTATTGTGGGAAGAGGTTAGTTGTCTAAGTACTTTAGGAACAGATATGTTTTTAGGCGTTTCCTAAATTCCCCATAAATAGTAGACGTAAGCAATTGTTCTAGCTCTTTACCCCATAATGCTGCCTGGTGTGAGAGGAGATGTTGATGATGTCTTCTGAATTTAAATTCTCTAACCGGAGGGGAGACAAAATTTGAGTGTGAACTTCTCTTATGTCTGTTGGCTGAGAAAGAGAAAAGGTCAGTTATGTATTTAGGGGCTAAACTGAATAGTACCTTGTAACAGAAACAACCAAATTTGAACTTCACACGTGCCTCCATCGGCAGCCAATGCAGAAGTCAGTAGGAAGGTGTAACATGGTCGAACTTCTTCAGCCTGAGGATCAGTCTGATCGCTGTATTTTGCACTAATTGTAGTCGCCGTGTATTCTTCAGGGAAATTGCCAAGTAGGCGATGTTACAGTAATCAAGATGACTCAGTATGAGGGATTGTACCAGAATTCTGAATGATGACACACCAAATTATGCTCTAATGGACCAAAGCTTCCAGAGAGTGAAAAAACCCTTTCTGATTATGGAGTCCACCTGGTCTTTCATAGTTAGGCTCTGGTCCAATGTTACACCCAGTATCTTCATAGTAGATTGAATAGGATAACTGAGTTTATTGATGCATAGTGATGTTTTGGTATCAAGCGGGTTTGGCGAAGCTCCAAAAAGTTTGTTTTTTCTGTGTTAAGTTTCAATTTGAATTTTGGCATCCATTGCTCCATCAAATTTAGTACTTCTGTTGCTTTGGGAGAGATTTCCGAGAGAGAGTTAGTGAATGGTATAATGATCGTGAAGTCATCTGCGTAGCTAAATAATTTTAACCCCAGCTGGGACAATTGCGCACCTAATGAAGACATATAGACATTGAAAAGCAATGAGGATAGTGGTGACCCTTGCGGCACGCCAGATGGATTGCTCCAGGTAACAGAGAGATCGTAATTGAAACGTACTTGATAGGTGCGAGACATAAGGAAACCTCAAAACCAGTCTAGCACCTCTTTTCTGATACCAATTGCATCTAAGCATTGTAGCAGTTTCCCATGGGCTACAAAGTCAAACGCAGAGCTCATATTGAATTGCATGATCAGGGCGTTAAGTTCTTACTGAACAAGAGGCGTAGGTTATCCAAGATAGCCGCAATTACTGTCTCGGTGCTGAACAAGGTCTAAAACCAGATTGAGTTTCATGTAAGAGAGAGAATTGATTGAGATATTCCATTAATTGGATATGTACTAATCCTTCCATGAGTTTTACAATAAATGGAATTGATGCTACTGGACTATAGTTGGTGACTAGTGCTGAAGATTCTTTGCTATTTTTTGGAATTGGGGTTATAATTATGTGGCCATTGTTAGTGAGGAATTTTCCATTTTTTAGATTATCGGTTAAATAATTCAGCAACGATAGTTTAAAGTCTAATGGAGCTGCTTTCATAATTTCTGGAGACATGAGTCCAAAACACAGTATGATTTTGAATACTTGTTATATAATTTGATATAGTTATTCCATTCTAAATCTTGAAAGGAACTCCAAATCATGCTGGAATAGCATTTCCTTGTATTTTGGCTATTTGATGTTCACCATTTGATATAGCATATAGCAATTTTTTACTGGAGTTGTTTTGAGTAATTTTTGTTTTTTTACACTCGGGTTCCTCTCCTTTTTGGATTTGTCTAACTGTCACTTTTGAATTTGGCCCAGGTTCACTTAGCACCTTCTCAATAAAAGGTGCTTAGTGCATCCATGCTAATTCCAATTCAGTTTACACATGCTAGTGCAGTTATCAGTGTGGCAATTGTTGAGGACATGCTGATCACACTTTCAACAGTTTTTACTTCCTTTCTCTTCCTAATTTTCCATTCCCCAGCTCGTGAGTCTCTTTGGTCATTCAACCTAGAATGATTTGAAGACCACAAAAGATCAACTGTCCACTAAGAGAGTAATGTGCAATACGGTTGGAGGATCCATTTTGTTACAGCTCTTAAGAGGACTAAAACTGCTGTGCGCTTCTTTTAAGTGAAAACAGCTGCTGCTCTGTATGTTGGGGAAATATTATCAAGATGGAATAATGCAGACATTTTCTCACCTTTCCACCATGTCACAATATTCTTGGAGCACTATGTCATTCTATCAGTCTCTCTGGTCGTTTTGATTCAGATGCTCCTTTGATTCAAAACAATCCAAGAGGTGTTCGTGTTACAGGCTTATTTCAAGATCTTTTGTTTACTTTATGATCTTCATAGGTCATTGACATCCCATTTAGCTCTGGTGACCCTGTTTATACAATTGGAATATAAATTAAAAGTGTTCTTGGGGATAACATTAACATTCTTGAGCTTAATTCATCACAGAGGCTAACAATAGCTTTGACTCAGCTGTGTGCCTTGCTAGTAAAAGCTTTTTATGTGGAATTCAGCATCAAGATCAAGAGAAAGGTCTGATCAAACAGATTTGTTTTCATTCATTCTAAGTGCTACAGGATCCACTGTTACATGTCCTGTGATGAAGTGCATTGTGGGACCGAAAGTAGCTTTAGCACATTACAGTGACCCATATAAATTGTTTAATTTTCTAGTCAATTTTTCATTGAGCTCTTCCAGTGTCTAGAGAAGAAAAAACATTAAAGAATAAAGTATTGAGATCATACAAAGCACAAAGGTTCAAAATACAAAGAGTGCTCAGTTATAAACAGTGTGCATATTCTTCACCTAAATTTCCCCAACCTGAACCACCTCCCCCTACCCACCCCACCCCTAAAGCTAAGTACATATTGCATTCCCTGAAGAGTAACAAATCTCCAAGCTCTAAACTAAGCATTTAATACTCTACTATGAGCCACTTTGAGGGTTTTTCTAAAAAGGCTCTTAAGTGGTCTGAAAACTAGACCCCTTGAGAGATGAAAAACCAGTGACTTTCCGTCATCCCCACATCAGGAGCTGAATCATATGGGATTGCTATGTTTGCTCTGATGGAGCCTCTGAGTCAATCCAAAACAATAAATGCTCTTCAAGCCTACCAAACTTGCCCATTTTAACTCTAGACCTTTCTGAGTTGTAGACCCTGAAAGCACCAGTTTAATTTCTTCTTTTTTCTCATTGTGGCTGCTCTTTTGGGAATCATTTTCTAAAAATTGCCGTTAGCATGATTGTTAAACTGGTTCGATATGCACAGTAAAGAGCAGTGGGTAAGGTATAAGAGTATATATAAAAATATGGACTAATACATTACCATGTTAATGATAAGCAATTTAGTGGTATGCTATTGAAAAGGAATATGCAAATTAATGTATAAAAGGCATACTAAAGCTATGACCTTAGTCCCTGAACTACATGCTAATTTGTGACCACAACAAATACCAACTATTTATCATTCACTCAGGCCATATATTAGGAATTGATTTTTACCCTGGCCTGAGGGCACTTTGGGGCGAGGGAATGGAGGCATGTTGGCTGCTTTATCAGGAAAATAGGCAGCAAGCAAGGATACACAGTAACAAAGAGGAGGAGCAGAAGAGTAGATGGTTAGGGAGAAGGCAGGCCACAAGCAACTTCCTACAGACAACAGCACTGTCTCTTTATTTAATGTCAGTGCTAACTATGTACCTTGCATTCAGGGCAGGATTAATCAATAGGCCCAATAGGCACGTGCCTAGGGCCCGAAACTGTGAGGGGGGTAAGCTGAAGGAGGACGATTCACCTTGCCATTTTTTTAAACAGCAACGGCCCCATCCCGGCATCAACAGCAACGGGCCCCTCCCCCAAAGCAAAGGCAACGGCCCTCCCAACAGCAACGGCAACGGATGGGCCCCCTCCCCCTACAGCAATGGCAACACGGCCAGATCTGTTACAGGAAGGTCCTGCGATGACTGCTTCTGCTGGTCCATCCCCCTCTGATGTCACTTACTTGCTCCGGAAGAAGTGACGTCGGAGGGAGATGGACAGGCTGAAGCAGTCATTTTGGGACCTTCCTGTAACAGATTCGGCTGCGTTGCTGTTGCTGTTGCTGCGGGGAGGGGGGGCATTGCCATGGGGGGGTAACCCGTTGCCATCAGCTGTTCTAATGCTGATTTCAGGCAAAGCTCAGAGGCCAGAACCAGCAGCTGCAATATTTGGAGGGGGAGAGATAAAGGAGCATGGAAGGGTGGTGGAGGGAGAGAAAGAGGGCAGGGTGGTATGGAAGGGTTGTGAGAAGGATGGTATGGAAGGGTGGTGGAGGAAGAGAAAGGGGGCAGGGTGGTATGGAAGGGTGGTGGAAGGAGAAAAAGGGGCTGATGGAATTGGTGTGCAGGGGAAGGGTAGAGATATAAGGGGAAGGATCCTGGATGAAATTGGGTTGAAGGGAGAGAAAGGGGGCAGATGCTGATGGAACTGGGAGGAAGGGAGAGGAGAGAATGAAATGCCTGACCATGGGGGTGTGGGAGAGGGAAGGGAAGGAGAAGAGAGAGATGCCAGACCATTGGAGGAGGGAAGGGAAGATGATGGATGCCACACCAATTGGAGGGGGGGGGGAGAAGAGATGGAAGCGAGAGGCAGACAATTTCTGGAAGATGCACAGAAGGACAGAAGATGAAAGGAAGAGAGTGACAAGAAGATGAGGAGAGCAGAAACCGGAGAAGACAAAGGTAGAAAAAAAATTTCTATTTATTTATTTTTGCTTTAGGGGGACATGCAACGCTGTTTCTGTGGTGTTGCATTGTATGCAGAGTCAAGCTTCTTGGTGGTTTTATTTAACCTTTGTCTACGTATTTCTATTTTATCTCCCCTTTTACGAAACTATAGAGCATTTTTTAGCGCTGGCCGTATCTAAAAACCATACTACAGTTTTGTAAAAGGGGGAGAGGTTAGTTTGTGATTACATGGTTTTTTTGTTAGCATTGACTAGCCTTGTTTGGCGAAATGCATCAGGCATGGTTCTTGGGAGCACCTTGAATTAACCTGATTTGAATCTCCTTATTTTCTGCCAAATCTTCTTTAGTTTCATGTTGGATTCTTTGGTGGACTGCTGGCCTTGTTGTTTCGTTGCAAGTTAACATACATGGAGTGGAACGTACTAGAGGAGTTACAGATTTGGTTGTTTATACATGCATATGGGTTACATTTGGTTGACGTAGAGTGAGGCAGTTGAGAGGCATTGTAAACTTGGTTATTAATATAGATTTATATTTCGGATAGCATTACTGCTTTACAAATATTTGAACACATGGAAAGGGTTCAGAGTTAAAGTCCTGGGTAAGTAGGTGGGAAGGGAAGGAAGGGGAATTTCTTCAGAGATGTTATGTGGGTTGCATAGAAGAAAAACTGTGCACTGGTATACTAATCTTTGTTTGTTTTGAATTAAAAAACAAAAGAAATACAAGTGGAAATAAAGAAGTAAATAAGAAAACAGATAAATGGGGTGGGACATGGGTGGGGCGGGGCAGGGCCTGGGGGTCCCAGTGTACTTGGGTGCCTAGGGGCCCTCGAAGAATTAATCCTGCCCTGCTTGCATTGGTCTTTTTTTATGTATCAAGTTATTGAGGAGTGAAAGAGCGATTGAAGAGCCAGACCTATGGTGTGTGTGTGGGGGGAGAGGGGAGGCAGTAAGTAAGTGGTTAAGCCATAGCGTAAGTGGTTAAGCCATAGCTTACAGCAGTCTATTATATTTAGAGTTACCAGATGTACAGATTTACCCAGACATGTCCTCTTTCTAGAGGACTGTCCAGGCGTCTGGTTGGCTTTTCAAAACCCAACAATTTGTCCAAGTTTTGAAAAGCATTGAGCTCAGGGCCACATCTAGAAAGCATTTGATATCGCATGGCATGCATTTGATATCGCATTGCATCCACGCATGCACAGATGCCCTCTAAACATGGCCATGAAGAGATGAGGTTGGTGCGGAGCCAGGGTTGGGGGCGGAATTGGACAGGGCGTGGCCATACATCCTCTTTTTTCAATATAAAAAATCTGAATCTCATTCTTGAATCATCTATCCCCTTGTCATATGAGGCGATAATATGTGGTACACTACTTCATGTTAAACCTACTTTAGATAAATATAAAGTCGCCTTTTCCTGATCTTGACAGGAATAGGGGTTCAACTGACTACTCATAATTGGAAAAACCATGATAGGATTAATTTTACTTTTTGGTGGGCAACTGTGTGTACTATGTATAAGTATGAAATGATGATGGCGGAACATTGGGGGAATAATAAGTCCTTTAATGATATATGGAGTCCATTGACTAATTTTATTGCATTATAATTAGGGTTATGTTTCTTTCTTTCTTTTTTCATTAGAGTCCTTGCACATCCAGGGAGGGTGTTGGGGTGGGGGAGAGGAAAATGTATTTTAAGGAGTTAAATTATTATATTATAATAGTGAAATCATATCATATGTATTATTGCTTTAATAATTAAGATAAGAAGGGGAGAAAATGATTGTTTAATGTAATAATTGTATAGTTAATAGTGTGTTTTCATATAGTTTGTATGATTTATCATTTGTATTGCACTATCAAAGTTTAAAAATCAATAAAGATTTACAAAAAATAAAAAATAAAAAAATCTGGTAATCCTAACTATATTCCAGCAACAGGATTAGATAATGACACAGGGACAAATTTTTCCTATCCCTGTGAACTCTTTCCCTGTCCCTACCCCATTCCTGCAAGCTCTGTCCTCATCTGCACAAGCCTCAAACAATTTAAAATCATGTGTTCGAGGCTTGGACGGTTAAGGCAGAGCTTGCAGGAATGGGATGGGGTGGGAATGGGATCGGATGGGCATATTGAGATCCCACGGTAACAGGGACAAATTTGTCATCATGTAATTCTCCAAGCAGGATCCCACACATCTGAAGAGCATGGAAAGTGAGAAGGCAAGACATACTTGGGAGAGCCATTGCTTATCTCTGAAATGAACTATAAGAAACATCAAAATATTGGGATCTGCTAGGTACTTGTGAACCACATTGGCTACTGTTGGAGACTCGGTGGATATAGGTCTGACTCAACAGGGTCTTTCTCATATTCCTCTGAAAGGGGGAAAGAACCTCTGCTACCTTGTACCACTCTAAGATTCACATCCATACCCTCTCTTAACCACTTTCAATCACCTCTGAGGGAAGGGCTATACGCAGAGAGGTGTCTTTCACCAACACCAGACCCCTACAATTAAAACAAATCAAGAACTGAGAAATCATAACAACATTAATGGAAGTATACATAGAAGGGGAGGGTCATGGGGGATGTGGAGGGATGTAGGACCATATTCGAAGACTCATTGCAAGGCCTCTTCTCCATAAGGCACTAGAAGCTGAAAAGCAGAACCATGTCCAAAAGCACAATCACTCACTGGTAGGACTGGCCCTGTAAGCCAAGAGTGAGGTTTACTAGAGTGGGATACTTCATTAGCACATGCTAATTGTATTATTTACTTACATAAGAATAGCCTAACTGGGTCCATCAAGCCCAGTAGCCCGTCCTTATGGTGGCCAATCCAGGTCACTAGTACCTGGCCAAAACCCAAGGAGTAGCACTATTCCATGCTACCGATCCAGGGCAAGCAGTGGCTTCCCCCATGTCTGTTTATTCATTGGGATTTATTAGCCACTTTTACGAAGAGATTCATTCATGGCAGGGTACAACATATATAGCTTGAAATAAATAACTTGCAGTGTATTAACAGAGTAACAATAGTAAAATCATCAAATGCAAGCATAAAACACAATCAATGAGGTAAACCTGTAGATATACAAACCAAATCCTAGTACAGGTACAAGATCCTTGATCCCAAATCCTTGGGACCAGGCATATTTGGTTTTCAGAACTTTTTGGATTTTGGAATGGCAATGTTAAGTCAGAAAAAGACAGACCATAAGACCAAAAATATTCCACCAGGCCCTTTTTTTTAGGGAATTGGGAATGCACTATGCTGTGACAAGGGCTACGGTGTTCTCAATAGCTGGAGTGAAAATGTGGAATGGACTAACAGGGAACTTGCGACTTTGTGCTGATTGTGTAAATTTCAAGAAGTTGCTGAAAACACAGTTATTTGTTAATGCATTTATGTAATATATCTTAGCAGTTAGCAATGAAGATGTAAAGTGAGATGTTCTTGTCTTCGTAATGATATTTGCCTTAATGATATGTATGTTTAATTGGAAACCGCTTGGTGACAGGTGGTATATAAATGTTTAAAATAAATAAATAAATTCCAAAATAAGGCAAAAGTTAAACACTTCAAACACAAATATGTTCCATATTAAAAAGTCATATTCTATATACAAATCCAGAGAGGGGGGAGGGGATTGTTTATTTGGTATTCATGTATAGCACATGTGTTTTTCAAGAATGTTATTGATGAATAATCTGTTACACTTACTGTAAGTTGTGTTTTTATAAAATTAATAAACAATTTAAATAGGAAACATGTTCCAAACTATGGGACCTTCAAACATATATGAAGTGTCAAATTTTGGTTTTTGGAGCTTTTTGGTTTTCAGAATTCTAGATAAAGGATCTTGTACCTGTAATAGCAATCATAGGATATAGTATCAGATACATAAATATTTAAAAAAAGCTCAGTAGAACATTTGTAAAACAAAAATATGGTATATGTCAACAGAACACAAATGATATACCATAACAAGCAGCATGGAAAAATTTTCAAATAACACTCACAAGGTCAGCACAATACAAATTAATTACCTTAAAAACAAATTAGAACATTTGAATATATGATACAATGCTCTCACATTGTTTATACAATACAATGAAATATCTTAATAGGCTGTTGAGGGAACAAGTACTATTGGGACAAATAGACACGATGGGTAAGATGAAGTTATCAGGATAAATGGGTGGCTAAAATTAAGTCAAATTATATGTGCAGTTAAATAAGGGATGTAGAACTGGCTCTCATTACAAGGCATGAAGCCAGTTTTTCCAGGTGCAAAGTGAGGGGTTCAGATTGACTGGGTGACCATAGAATTGGATAGTGTACATGTGTTAGATGTAGTCTACTTGGATTGCAGTAAGGCACAGGTGTCAAAGTCGGTCCTCAAGGGCCAGAATCCAGTCGGGTTTTCAGGATTTCCCCAATGAATCTGCATGAGATCTATTTGCATGCACTGCTTTCAATGCATATTCATTGGGGAAATCCAGAAAACCCGACTGGATTCCGGCCCTCGAGGAGGGACTTTGACATCCCTGCAGTAAGGCCTTTGAGGCTCATAAATAAACTCAGTGGGCTCAAGTTAGGATATAAAGTGGTGAACTGGATTGGGAACTGGTTGACTGACAGATGGCAGAGGGAGGTGATTAATGGAGTTTTCTCAGAGGATATAAATGTAAGTAGTGGAGTGCCTCAAGGATCAGTACACTTACCGATTCTATTCAAAATATTTGTGAGCGGCATCACTGAAGGGTTAGAAGGAAAAGTTTGCATTTTTGCGGGTGAAACCAAGATTTGCAACAGAGTGGACACCCCAGAGGGAGTGGGCAATATGAAAAGGGATCTACAAAAATTAGAAGAATGGTTGAATGTTAGCAGTAAAAATTCAATGTGAAGAAGTGCAAAGTGATACACTTGGGGTATAGAAATCCAAAAGAGTAGTATGTGCTAGGTCAGGCTGCCCAAGTCCGGTCCTTGAGATCTACTGTCAGGCCAGGTTTTTAGGATATCCACAATTAATATGCATGAGAGAGATTTGCCTACACTGCCTTCTTGGTATGCAAATCTCTCTCATGCATGTTCACTATGGATATCCTGAAAACTTGGCCAGCCAGTAGATCTCGAGGACCGGACATGGGCAGCCCTGTGCTAGGTAGTAAAAATCTGACATGCATGGATCAGGAAAGAGACCTTGAGGTGATAGTGTCTGAGAATCTCAAGGTGGTAAAACAATGTGACAAGGTGATGGTTGTTGCCTGAAGAATATTAGGCTGTATAAGGAGAAGCATAAATAAAGAAAGGAGATGTTGATGCTCCTGTACAGGTCATTAGGTTGACCCCTCTTGGAGTACTGTGTCCAGTTTAGAAGGCAGTATCTCTACAAGGATCTAAAAAGTTCAAGGGAAGGTGACCAAAGAAGTGTAGTATTTGTATCATAAGACTTGAATAAATAAATATATTTTTATATATATATATATATATATATATATATATATATATATATATATATATATATATATATATATATATATAGGAAAAAAGAGACAGAAAGGTGATATAGGGTTCCTTTTACAAAGCTGTGCTAGGGCCTTAATGCACGGAATAGCGTGTGCTAAATTGTCACGCGCGCTAGCCGCTACCGCTTCCTTTTGAGCATGTGGTAGATTTTCGGCTAGCACGCGCCAATCTGGTGCGTGTGCCAAAACGCTTAGCGCACCTTCGTAAAAGGACCCCATAGTGTCTTATCTAGAATATTTCCAAAATAATTCTGTTTTCAACAGATTATAGAATGACAAATATAACAAACCATCAAAGAGTTTGTCAAACAAAGAATTCCATAATTCAGGACCTACAAAAGAAAAAAGCTCTGCTTCTCATGAGAGACAACTTTATGATATCTAGTCCTGGCAATGAAAACAGCTCTTTCCTAGTAAAGTGCAGGAGTCTCTGTTGTCAATTTCAATAATGAATCCTCAGGGAGTGCCTATTTTATTTGACAAGAGTTCTCTCCTGTCTATAATTCTTGTCAATTATTTTCCTTTGATATAATTACATTAATTTTCCTCTCTTTTTATTATAAAAATTTGTAAACTGCCTTTGTTTTAAAAAAAGAGGTAAACAATACAATACTGCCATAAACCAGAGACTGATCATAAACCAGATCTTCCCAAACTGTGGATCTTCCCAATACTGCCGGAACCCTCCCCCTAGGGCCACAATAGGTACCTGAAATGTAGGCCAACAAAAAGCTGATCTACATTTCAAACAGACATGGGCACTATGCTGATCATGCCAAAGAAATATCACTCATCAAAAACAACAAATAGGAGCATTATAAACTTAAAACCACTTTATAAACTTCCTAAAGGAGCTCAGAACGATGAGATGATGTAATGAACACGACCAGGGTAAAACCTGATTAGTGTTTCAAATGTCTATCATTGCTCCCTTTTGGAGTTGTTTATAAAGTTGTTTCATATTGTGTAAAAAAATTTTGCCTAATTTCTCCTGTGGAAACCCCCTCCCAAAACACCCCCCAATCAATATGCCCACTCCCTCCTGACAGAACACCCCCCAAAATACCCCCCACCCAACCGTGATAGGCAGGAGGGATGCCTACTCCCTCCTGCCAAAATACAATAAAATACAATAACATTTTTATCCTGCTAATACCATTAAGTATGAAGTGGATTACAGAATAAAAAGAACCCCCCCAAAATATCTTGGGAATAATAAATTTAATCTCTCTAAAAAAAAATCTTAAATAATATTGTTTTTAGAACCTAAAATATTGATAGTTAAAAAACAAATTAAGGCATAATTCAAAAGTCTTTCATTGTTTAGGAGACTGACCATAAACCAGATTTTCCCAAACTGTGGATGGGACTCCACAAAACCCACATCTGAAGTCAAGATCTAGTAAGCTTTCTATAGGTGCATCATTAATCTCCACAGCCGGGGGGGGGGGGTAGGAGGAGGGGGTGTCACTGAATTTTATTTGGTCCCATCATTATTTTGATCCCTATCATGAAAAGATTGTCAAACGAAACTATCAAATATTATCTGAAATCCAAAATGTCTAACCAGCCAATTGGGATGCATGTTAAAAAAAAAACAAAAAACCCAAAACACCCAGAGACAGGCAACCTATACTGTAAGCATTTGTTGCCTTTGAGGGAGATGCATAGGGATGCTTAAGCTCACCCAAGGCTAGGTGTGGGTGTGGTTTTGCCCAGAAGTGGCCTTGCGTGAGCTTAGGCAGCTCTGCGCGTCTCCCTAGGGCCACAATAGGTACCTGAAATGTAGGCCAACAAAAGCTGATCTACATTTCAAACAGACATGGGCACTATGCTGATCATGCCAAAGAAATATCACTCATCAAAAACAACAAATAGGAGCACTATAAACTTAAAACCACTTTATAAACTTCCTGAAGGAGCTCAGAACCATGAGATGGTGTAATAAACACGACCAGGGTAAAACCCTGATTAGTGTTTCAAATGTCTATCATTGCTCCCTTTTGGAGTTGTTTATAAAGTTGTTTCATATTGTGTAAAAAAAATTTAAGTAGAAGTGCAAAAGTGTTTCACTAATTCACAACAGCTTTCTTAAATGTCAAATGAAAAAAACTTTATGACAACCTAATAGCCTCCAAAGCAGCTAAGTTGGACAGACAACTCACCACTCTGTTATCTTCATCCACAGATTACAAAACCTTCAAGAAAGAAATTAAAACCATACTCTTCATAAAACACATTAAACCTATCCAGCACAACAATCCTAACCCAACATCCAACACTCTATAAACCCTTAGTACTCTCTACTTTTCTAGTTACCAAACATTATCTAAAACCTATAAATCTCCCTTAAAATTTTATCTCATCGTTTAATCTATTACTTCAAAGTTGAAATGTAATTCTTGTTTTAGTTTGGATGTAATCTTCCTTGAACCGCAAGGTAATGGCAGAATAGAAATCACTAATGTAATGTAATGTATATTTTAAACTTTGAACTTAGTCTTTTTGAAAAAACTCAAGGTAAGTAAAAGTTATCTTTCTGAAGCAGAATCTTATCTTGCTAAAGCCGGGTCTGACGCGTTTCGCCAAGACGGCTTCCTCAGAGAACCCTCGAAGCAAGTTGACAATCAAAAAGAAAACTGCATTCTTCAAAGCTCTCCTGACTTCTCTAATATCCGGTATCACTGTCATGATCATCTGAGCGGCCACAGCAGGGAAATTGCGCCCCAATGTCAGGCAGTAGGAAGGATGTCCACTCCCTCCTGCCAACCCTCCTCCTGAAGCATTCCCCCAAAGCATCCCCTGACAGGAGGAATGCCTAATTCCTCCTGCCGGAACCCTCCATCCCCCCCCCCGAGCAATCCCCGGCTGAAGGAGTGCCTAATTTTTCCTGTCAAAAACCCCTCCCGAAACACCCCCCAACCATTATAGGCAGGAGGGATGCCCACTCCCTCCTTCCAGAACACCCCCCCACCCAACCATGATAGGCAGGAGAGATGCCTACTCCCTCCTGCCAAAATACCCTCCTGAAACACCCCTCCACCCAACCATGATAGGCAGGAGGGATGCCCACTCCCTCCTGCCAGAACACCCCCCATATAACACCCACCCAGTGACCATCCATCCACCCCCCAACGATCCCCCTTCTACCCTATGACCCCCACCCACCAAGTGATCTCCCTAAAGGGGGAGACCACCCCTCAACTCATCCTCCCGTACCTTGTAAAAGAAGGTCCAGTTGGAGGGAGCAAATGGAAAATGATAGGCCTTGCCCTTTCCAGTGCATTCTGGAATGCACTGGGGAGGAGCCTAAGGTCCTGATTGGCTCAGATGCCTAAGGCTCCTCTCATGTGTGATTCTCAAAAGCTACTTAGGCAGCTGCTGAGACCAGGTGTCCTAAACAGAATCAGGCCTAAAGTCTAGTGATTTTCCATTTTTTTCATTCTGTTAGAAAAAATATGGAATAAAAAAGGGGAACATCGCTGAAGTAAGCATATAGCCCTCGATGGAGACTGCCTCAACTTTGTCGGTTGGGCCAAGAACTTTTCAGTGGCCCCTCGTACATAGGGCTGCTCATGCGTACTTACCACAGCTTAATCTTTCTTTGTAAGGCACTTTAGTTTAGATTGTAAGCCTATAGTATGTATTCCATTGTGTAGGACCTAGGGAATGGATGAAATACAGGTTATAAGACTGTGTTGTTAATGAGGTGGAGATGCTGACAGTAAGATGTTGGTCACCTATGTATTTTATTGTTTGTATCTTCTGCTCTGTTTTATGGGTGTATCCCCATTGCTCTTCAACGTCTACATGTCCTCACTGGGCACGCAGCTAACCCAGCTGGTGATAAAACTATTTAGTTATGCAGATGACTTTACGATTATCATCCCATTCACTAATTCTGTCTCTGAAACTATTCCCAAAGCTTCAGAAGCCATAAACGTGATGGAGCAATGGATGACAAACTTTAGGCTCAAACTCAATTCAGAATAAACGACTTTCTTCGTTGCTTCACCACATCCACTTGACACCAAATTACCACTATGTATCAATAACCTTAGTTACCATATCCAACCTACAATAAAGATACTAGGTGTAACTCTGGATCAATGCCTAACCATGAAAGACCAGGTAGATTCCATAATCAGAAAGGGATTCTTTACTCTCTGGAAACTCAGATCCATTAAATCTTATTTCGATACATCGGCTTTCAGAACCCTAGTCCAATCCCTCGTACTGAGTCTACTTGACTACTGTAACATCACCTATTTAGCAATTTCCCAAAAGAATATGCGACGCCTACAACTGATGCAAAATGCAGCAGTTAGACTGATCTTTGGATTAAAGAAATTTGACCACGTGACACCTTACTACAGGCAGCTGCATTGGCTGCCGATGGAGGCACGCGTAAAGTTCAAATTCGCCTGTTTTTGCTTTAAAGCATTATATGGACTTGCCCCTAAATACATTACTGACCTTTTCTCCTTCTCAGCCAACAGACACAAGAGAAGCTCACATTCCAACTTCGTTTCCCCCCCAGTGAGAGGTTGCAAACTGAAAAAACACCATGAACACCTTCTCTCACACCAAGCAGCATCATGGGGTAAAGACCTAGAACAATTACTTTCGCCCACTACTTATGAGGAATTTAGGAAACATCTAAAAAAACACATGTTCCTAAAGCATCTAGACAACTGATCCACTCATCTCTCCCCCCCCCCTAGTAGCGATTAACTTGTCCTAATGATCACTTTTTCCTCAACAATGAATTTCCTGTCCTATTAATTCTCTTTCTTCTACCCCTCTTGAAGTCAATCAATTTGTACCTTTGCTTAATCTTTTGTAAACCGCATAGAATTTCTCGGTACTGCGGTATATAAGCTGTTATTATTATTATTATTTATTGTCGATCTTGTATGCATTTTTGTATTTATTTTTGTATGTAAGTTTGTAACCCGCCCTGGGTAAGGGTGGGATTTAAATAAATAAACCAAACCAAACCAATGGGCTAGATTCACTAAGCAAACCGATTGTGTACCTGTCTTAAAACTATGGTTTTGCTCCAGAGTACAACATGCTGACAAGTCTATTTACGTACACCTTGCCAACAAGTATTTCACTAGTCCCCTGAGGAAGGCTTATGCTGAAACTGGGATCCTAGTTGGGACCGCAACAGATGAGAGTGTTTCTCTTTGCTGGACTAATAAATATGGCTTTTTCGGTTGTTTTAAGACATCTCACTTGTGGTGTTTTGTTGCTGATTAAGTGGATCAACTATTTTTTTTTTTTCATGCAGAGTTCTATATTGATTTCATGTAGAATTTTAAGCCTCTACAGAAATCACATACCGGTTATCTTTATAGGAAACTTCTGGTTGTTCACAAGCTGCAAAAAAAGTTCAGATGTTTTACTAACTCCCTAACATAAAAATCAGAAAAGAGTCTGTGCAAATCTGTTTCGGAACAGGAGTCAAGGACTAAACAAATGGTAGATAAATTAGGATGTAACACACATGGCAGAAGGAAGTGCTGTATGCAGATGAGAGCATTTTAAATGCTGAGTTAAGAGTTTGCTGGGAAGCATGAATATCTGAGAAATCTTTCTTGCAGAATAACCTCCAGGTCCAATAAATAATAGCAAATGTATTTGGGCTGTGTGGTAACATACTAAATGGCCAGATGGAGATGAGCAGAATGAGTAAGCTTTCATATGAGTCACTTTGAACTAATAAAAAGGAGAAAGAGGTTTTTGGCGTAACTTAGACACATGAGTTGCAGCCACTTTACTCATATAATGACTCATACCTGTTTATGCGGTCAAAGGCAGGGCTGGACTTATAAACTGATTTTATTGAAAATTTTGCAGTGGTTACACAGTTAAATGCATAAATCATGTATGCTGGCATTTATAAAGATGTAAAAACAAAAACAAAACAACCCCCCACCCCAAACACTGATATAAGGAAAACCACCATCACCACTGATTGATTTCCTGTCAGTAACACCATGGGGTAGGAAAAGCCTCAGAAGCTTATGGAAAATGTGTAGTATTTTATAGCTTTCCGTTGTCCAATCATAGGCAGAAAAACTTCCCCATCTGTCTTTTTATTTTTCAGTGTTTATGCATACCTTATATTGTTCAATTTTATTTAACTTCTCATTCAGAAATCTTTCATAAAATCCAGTCTAAGCATGAACAGATACAGCAGTAAAAATAGAAGGAAAAAAAAACCTTTTACTTAACTTTTATTATGGCAGTGTCGGGCAGTATCTATAACATTTAGTTGTCACCTTTAAATTCCTTCAATATCCTGCTTCGCTGTCAGCCTCAGGGATATTCTAAGGCAGTGATTCTTAAACTTGTCCTGGGGGCCTCCAGCCAGTGGATCTTTCAAGATATCCTTAATGAATATTCATTCCACTAAAAAACACACAAGTCCCCTCCTCATCCAAAATAATATCTTGAAAAATATGATGTACTCGAACCCATAACCAAAATGCCACAGGGTAGGCAAGGGTTACCACGGGACCATCAATGTCCCATCTGCCTATACCTTGTCACACATTTACAATTTTTTTATCATCATCTATGATATATATATATCTTTATATCTATCTATATATCCTATATAATAAAACGCTAGCCGCGCATGCGCACTTACCTGCGTGCTTCCGTGATCCCTGATCTGTGATCAGTAGGTCCGTGGCCAGCAGGAGTGTGGATGCGTGGGCCAGATAACTCTGGGACAAACACAGCACAGCCGGCAACTACCCCCCTCCCGCCCTCACTCACCGCCAAAACCACCACTGCCAAAGCCTCCTCTTTCTGCTCACCCACTTTAAATTAAGAGAAAAGCGCTGCACCGTGCTAACGCTGGCCTCGCTGTCTTCTGTCCACTGTGGCCCGCCCTCTCTGACTACTTCCTGTTTCCGCTAGGGTTGGCCGCAGTGGATAGAAGATGCCAGCGGTAGCGCGGAGCAGCGTTTTTTTATCTACTTAAACGCTGCGGTGCTTGCTTTTGGCGGCATCTGAGCGCAGGGCCGCAGCGACAGCAATTTGGGGAGCTCTTCTTGAGGCCTACTGCGTCAGACTCCCAGGGCATAGCTTGCGAGACTCCGATGTGTAGCGGCACTGCGTCAGGTTTCTTCTTACACTCACCGAGTGCATGGGTGGCGTCTAGGATCTCCCACTGCTGCCGTTGGCCTTCATAGTGCCGAGGTTTTGAGGAAGGCAGCTGGAGTTCTGGCATACGGTCCGGCGAGAGCAGGACGGCATAGCATGGTAAGGAGGGGGGCTGCCGGATTCCCTCCTGTGTTTTGCATTGAGGTGTTGTAAGGAAGTAGAGCTGAGGTTTTCTTAAGTGGATGTGGAGGGGCTGGCCACAGGGAAGAGAAGTGTGTGTGTGGGTGGGGGGGCATGCTGCTTCTGCACAGGGAAGGGTGGGAAATGCTGCTGCTGCACAGGGTAGTATGTGTGGGGGGGAGGCGGGACTGCGGGAAGGGGGGAAGGGAAATGCTACTGCTGCACAGGGAAGTGGTGTGGGGGGAGGGAATGCTGCTGCTGTGGCTGCTGTACAGGGAAGTAGGGTGGGGGAAATGCTGCTGCACAGGGACATGGAGGGGGAGGGAATGCTGCTGTGGCTGCTGCACAGGGAAGTGGGGGGAAAGAAAGACAGACAGCTAGCACCCGTTAATGTAACGGGCTAAAATACTAGTATATATATATACATATATATATATATATATATATATATATATACTGTATATATATCATAGATGGTGGTAAAAAGATTGTAAATGTGTGA
The DNA here is from genome assembly GCF_902459505.1 of Geotrypetes seraphini. Classification (NCBI taxonomy): domain Eukaryota; kingdom Metazoa; phylum Chordata; class Amphibia; order Gymnophiona; family Dermophiidae; genus Geotrypetes; species Geotrypetes seraphini. The sequence goes on along the minus strand of NC_047086.1, from coordinate 303,315,999 downwards.
CAAGGTATAGACGGATGGGATATTGATACAGCTATGATGGTCCCTTTGTAACCCTTGCCTACCCTGTGGCATTTTGGTTATGGGTCTAAGTACATTATATTTTTCAAGATATTATATATATATATATATATATATATATACAATGTACTTATCTTTAAAGTGTGACAGGTGGTTCTTCCACTTCACAACATACCTTGTCACCTGGACATTAACACCCTTTTATATTTTTAACTTGCAACACACAAACTTAAGGACTCCCCCTGACTTGAGTTTCACCGTTTTTGGCTTCTTCACTACAATACACAAACATACCCATGTTAAAATCAAATTTTAAATAACCCTATAAAACCTCTATCAGACTCCATCGTCTGTTATTGAGAAAGACATGGGGGAAGCCACTGCTTGCTCTGGATCGGTAGCATGGAATGTTGCTACTCCTTGGGTTTTGGCCAGATATGAGGGACCTGAATTGGCCACCATGAGAACAAGCTACTGGGCTTGATGGACCATTGGCCTGACCTAGTAAGGCTATTCTTATGTTATGTTCCATGCTACTTAATAATCAATTCTATTAAACACAATACATTTAAATATTACTAATCTAGCTATTACCTAAGGTGAATAATCCAAATCCGCTCTGAATGCTAATTTGCCGGTGGCTGTCTGAGCCAAATTCCCAGAGCTGTTTAACCCTGCTAGCATAAACCAGCCTCACCCTACTGCACTTGGATCATCACACTTGCACACTTCAACCTCCAGTGTATCACAAAATGCTTCTGAATTTAAACCACTAAATAAACCACACTAATAATAATAACTTTATTTTTTTATACTGCCATAACCAAAAGTTCTAGGTGGTTTGCACTAAAAAGAGCTGGACAATCAGAGAAATACAATAATACATTAAAAAATACAAATATTTGTAAAATAGAATTTCAATAATAAAACTCACTAAGTAATAAACTTATCGAACAAAGTGGTCTTAATTAATTTCTGAAAACTGCTATAGGATAACATAGCTTGCTGAATACATTTACCTAACCAAGATTGTTGCCTACCAGCTTGAAATACTAGGGTCCTATCTAAGAAGGTCTTATATCTACACCCATTCATTTTTGGATAAGCAAATAAGTAGAAGTTTCTAGTTTCTCTTGATGATCTATGCAACACAAAATAAGGAAAAAAGTAAGCTGGAGACAATCCCGATATCAGCTTAAAGCAGATACAGGAAAATCTGAATAATACTCTTGCCTCCAAAAGCAGCCACTGAAGTAAATGATAATATGGACTAATATGGTCGGTTTTTTTAAAACCAAAAATCAATCGAACAGCTGTATTCTGAATACTCTGCTGTTACCATAATGCCACACTCAGCTACTTATAATTCATATCTTATTCACTCCAAGTACAACACAAAATACTTCTGTGCTTAAACCACACAAACCAAACTCTCTATGCACACATTCTCCTAATGCTCTTTAATATACTCTACTATTGTCATAATCACCTAATGTTCATAAGTATACACCAAACATTTCAGTAGGGATACCAGTCGTCTGGGAAAACCCAGACATGTCCTCTTTTTAGAGGACTGTCTGGGGTCCTGGACAGACTTTCCAAAACCTGGTATTTGTCTGGGTTTTGGAAAGTCTCGATGAGCTTCTGGAGGGCATCTGGAGGGCATGTGCAGATGATGTCACATGCTCCAGGCCCTCCAGACGTAGCCGGATCATGTCAGGGAAAAAGAGAGGAGGTTTGTGGGGGTGGGGCTGGAGGATAAACTGGGAGGGGCTGGATGGAACGACACATAACAAGGCGGGGCCATATGTTTGGGTTTTTGCAGCCTACAAAATGGTAACTCTATCCCTCCTGGAAAACAAGGAAAAACTGCAGACAAAACGTATAAGATGCAGGCTATGTTTATTACATCTATTATTAAATGCGGTAAATGTTACCACTTTTTAACAAACCAAGGGACCCGACATGGTCCGTGTTTCGGTTAGCACACCTTCTTCAGGGGGCCAAGGATGATAAGGTTTCAAATTAAACCACAAATAAATATAAACATGAGCCTGTGTAAATCAAGGGTAATCGCTGACCAACGGTCTCAGTGTGAACTTGCTACAACAGGATGAAAAGCTATGTAAGACAAAGCATGATTGCTATCAGTGGTGTGACTTTGACCCCATCCTTTCTGCTGTTGACTGCATTTTTGTGATACACTACTGTACATGTTCTCCCATGACTAACTGGCTGGAAACCTCTGCTGTATTCAATCTAAGTCTCTGATAAACATTAGACTAGCTTTCTGTTTGGCTATTCATGTACCAATCATCCAGCTATATGAATGTTCTTCTATTAGCATTACTTAATAAAATGTAACCATATAAAATATGAATGTTGCTATTCACATCATATTTCACTCGTAGTGTCTCCATACATATTTCCAAATTGATGTTATTCTAAATAAATCAGTGTGTCAAATACAACTGTTTAAATTACATTGCATATAGGACTGAGCTCGGCAGCATTTAGAGGCAACTTTTAATGGCTGTATCTGATGCTTGAAATATGCAATTTAATCTAGCAATAATTTTAGATTTATGATGAATTCATTAAGATAAAATTGAAGAAGAATCTAATCAACAATATTTGAGGCATTTGCTTGCTTTGACTAATTCATTGATTGATGAATGCTTGCTGGAGTTATGATGTTTGACTTTGTGACAAGGGTATAGTAATTGACCAAAAATTTAGCTACAAAAGACTTTTTTTAATAGGCACAAAATGCAACAAAAATAATTTAAATTAGGAACTTTAAACTATCTAGCAGTTAATCTTCATCAGTCATACTATTGACATAGTGTAATATTATAAAGATTGTCAAAACTTTTGGGCACACCTAAAAATAGATCAAGAGGTAGGCAGTATTTTATAAAGTAAGGGCAGTTGGGCACACACTTTATAAGTAGGTATATTTGTGGGTTATAAAGTACTCCCCTGAAATTAACGGGGGTTCCATTCCAGGAACCCCCGCAAATTTCAAAAAACTGCAAATGTGGTTTAGGAGTTGATCAAAGGCAGGAGAGGGCAGCTGGGGCTCCAGCAGGTGCTAAAAATCATTCTCAGTATTTTCTGACCGCCTCGTCCTGGTACTAAAGTCAGGCTACACCAATCAGGAGCTGCTTTGACACACCAGATAGCGTGTCAAAGCAGCTCCTGATTGGTGTAGCCTGACTTTAATACCAGGAAGGAGGTGGTCGGAAAATACCACAAATTACTGAGTCCGTGATTTGTGAACCACAAAGTCGCAGGGGCTTATTGTATGTGCTTACTTTTAGCATGTGCATGCATACAGTGACGTAGTAAGAGGGAGCAGGGGAAGCGGTCTGCCCTGAGCACCGTGTTGGTGGGGGCACCGGCACCCCTTCTCCTCTCACCATGTGCATGCCCCCCTTCTCTTTCCCTATACCTCTAGTGGTTCACCACCATGAGCAACCACGTCATCTCTTCAGCTGACATCACTTCCAGGTGATAGGAAGTGACATCAGAGGGAGAGCTGACAGGGTCATGAAAAGCACATTGAAGTTCTTGTTGCTCACAGCGGTGAATGATTAGAGGTACGGAGAAAGGGAAGGAGAGTGTGTGAAGCAGGGGGGGTCTGGGAAGGAGCAGGGGGGGGAGGGAGTGCCACTGCCCTGGGTGCTTCTCACCCTCGCTACGCCACTGCATGTATGCTTCCAGATCTGAGGACCATGGTATTGTAAATATTTTTTTGCTTAATATCATGAATGAGTACTAATTAAATTATTTATTTTCAGGATGCAACTGTCCTAAAGCAGGCATTGAAACACAGCTATGTTGTCAAATGGCCTTCCTGAGTACAAACCAAAGAAGAGGTGCTGGTTTCTATGCAACTTGATAGATAGAACTTGATAGATGCAACTTGATAGATAGAACTTAAAGATAGTGAAAGACTTTAGGAGTAGTAAATGCATTTATACATATATCAATGATGATGTATGGCAAGCGTTGGACTTCTGAATGATCCAAAAACATATTATGCTGAAGAATTTGTAATAGCATGTATGGCTACATAAGATATTTAAGAGTATGATAGATGGTATTTACATACTACCCCACTAAAAACTATTGGGACTTTTGGATACTTCATTTTATGTGATATGTGCAGTGATGTGGCATAAGAACATAAAAATAACCTTACTGGGTCAGACCAATAGTCCATCAAGCCCAGTAGCCCGTTCTCACGGTGGCAAATCCAGGTCCCTATTACCTGGCCAAAACCCAAGGAGTAGCAACATTCCATGCTACCGATACAGGGCAAGCAGTGGCTTCCCCATGTCTTTCTCAATAACAGACTATGGACTTTTCCTCCAGGAAATGTCCAAACCTTTCTTAAAACCATCTACGCTATCTGCTCTTACCACAACCTCTGGCAATGCATTCCAGCGCTTAACTATTCTCTGAGTGAAAAAATTTCCTCCAGTTGGTTTTAAAAATATTTCCCTGTAACTTCATCGAGTGTCCCCTAGTCTTCGTAAATTTTGACAGAGTGAAAAATCGACCAACTTGTACCCATTGTACTCCACTCAGGATTTTGTAGACTTCAATCATATCTCCCCTCAGCCGTCTCTTTTCCAAGCTGAAGAGCCCTAACCTTTTTAGTCTTTCCTCATATGAGAGGAGTTCCATCTCCTTTATCATCTTGGTCGCTCTTCTTTGAACCTTTTCTAGTGCTGCTATAACTTTCTGACAGGTGCAGAGATATTGACAAAATGGTGTTGAGCCATAATTCCCAATTTTGATAAGCCAGACACTCTCCTGCTGGCTAGGATTATGCTAAGGTGGAAAAACCAGCTCTTACCAGTGTCTGGAAGAGGAAAGACAATGGAAGAATGCATTGGTCTAGGAAAGGCTAGCAGGTGGTTCAATAACCGTATATCTTTTAAGAAAATGTTAAAACCACAATTATTTGTGGGCGCCTTTTTCTAACCCTGTGGTTATTATTTGTTTTAGATTTCAAGAATTCTGTATTAAGGAAATTTGTGGGGAAGATTGACTTGTTTATTGCATTTTATAATTTTTGTTTGTGCTTGAAATTGTGCATGTAAATGTTTTGTACATCACTTAGATTTAAGCAATTCATACATTTTTAAAATAAATAAGCAAGCTTCACACCCCAAAGAGGTAAGTGCTAATAGGGCACTGATATAGCAGGAGGAATGATCCCTAAAAGCAATAATTTCATACTAAACAGTGAGATCTTTCAGACAATATATCAATGTTATGAAAAGTACAGCATGTAAGTGATATATACTGTAGTTTTCTTACAGCAAAAAAGAAGTACAGAAGACACAAGGGGAAGGAGAAGGAAAAGACAGAGTTGTCAGACCATGAAGGAAAAGAAAAGAGAGAAATTCTAGACCAAGGGGTATGTGGGTAATGAGGGAAGAGAGAGCTCTGATGAGGGATAGAGAAACAAGGGGGGAGAAACACTGGATTCACAGACGTAGGGAGAAAGAGAGAGAGAGAGACAGACAGATGCTGAGCTGGGGGTCTGGTGAATGGAGTGAGAAAATAGAAAATTGGATGGATGGATGGAGAAGAGAGTAGGAGAGACACTGGTCGTCAAAATGGAGTAACAAAGAGGGCAAGGTGGTCATAGATTTTATATGCAAATTTCTGTCATACAACCAAAGCAAAGTGTGTGTGTATGGTAGTGGGGGGGGGGGGGGGGGGAGAGTGTCTTTACTTTGTCCCTGAAGTGGTTATCTTGTCACTTTGGATAACTTTTGGGCATTTAGACATGTTTTTATATCGTCTACTCTAACTCACAGCATATAAGTTCCGTCTAATCAGTCTTGTCAAACTTTTGATTATCTGTACAGGACAACTAAGTCTAGATTGGCCCACTTCCTGCCTACATCCCGCCCTAACAATTCCTTCAAAACTGCCCCTTTCAGCTCTGAGCACGCAGCAGAATTCAGAGGCCTAAAAAGTCCCTGAATACATCTAAAAAGCAGTCTTGATTTTCGGCACTTAGAGGAGCTGTCTTTTAGGACATCCAAGTGCTGACTTGGGCGGGTTTTTAGACGTATTTCAGTTTTGATTATGAGCCCCATAATCACTACATAAATACAATTATATAAAAAATAGAAAATTTCACAAGTCATAAAATCATTCAACTTACATACAAGAGACTACCACATACAGTATGTATCTTGATTTGTGCTCATGAAACATGTAAATAGTAGATTAGCTGTATATAATCACATGCATATGTAATAACCCCGCTCCTTTTAAAAAGCTGTGGTAGTGGCTGCTGCATGACAAATGCTCTGTCTATTAAATCGCTATGGGTTTCGGAATGATTACCGCAGCATTGTAAAATAAAACCAAAATAAGGTGAAATCATTTATCAGTGCATTATAAAAAGTGTATCATTCCTTCAAGTAATACATGGAGGGCCAGATTCTGAAATTGGCGTCTGGAAAAGAAAGGCTCCTATTGCATGTCAATCACGCTTAGGCGCCCATTACAGAACTGCGTCTAACTTAAAACATAGACTCCTGTAATGTAGGTCAGGGTTTTTAAGGCCTATATTTACGTTTCATTTATTTTTTTATTTTTTTTTTATACTCTTTATGTTGTAGTTTTTGGAGGTGAGGCATGGCCTAATGGTAAAGCTGCTACTTCTGCTCCGTGTGACCCTGGGCAAATCACTCAATCCTCCATTTCCCCCCATACAAAACAAGTACCTATATACAATGCCGTAAAGGTTGTCTCTGACTCAACTGGAAGTTGCATCAGAAACGATCTTTACAGCAGCCATATGCAACTACAACGCTCCGGCTGCCATAAGAAGGCAGTTTAGACATCGCCGGCCACAGGGCAGGGAGGTTTGTCGGACCAGGCCTGTTGGGTGTGTGTGTGAAAGCACCACGAAGGTAAGGGGGGGATGAAAGCGCCACGTAGGTAAGGGGCAGGGAGGGAGAATGGGAGGAAAGGTGGGGTGGAGAGGAAAAGACGCTGAAGGGAAATGGGTAAAACAGAGGGGGGAGAAGGATGCTTAAAGCACATGGGGAAGACAGAAGGGAAGAAGGATGCTGAAAGCACATGGGGAAGACAGAGGGGGGAGAAGGATGCTGAAAGCACATGGGGAAGACAGAGGGGGGAGAAGGACGCTGAAAGGACATGGGGAAGACAGAGGGGGAGAAGGATGCTGAAAGCACATGGGGAAGACAGAGGGGGAGAAGGACGCTGAAAGGACATGGGGAAGACAGAGGGGGAGAAGGATGCTGAAAGCACATGGGGAAGACAGAGGGGGAGAAGGACGCTGAAGGGAAATGGGGAAGAGAGAGTGGGGAGAAGATGCTAAAGGGAAATGGGGATGACAGAGTGGGGAGAAGACGCTGAAGAGAAATGGGGAACAGAGAGTGGGGAGAAGATGCTGGAAGGGAAGAAGACAGAGGTTCCAGACTATGGGGGGGGAGAGGAGGGAAAAAGATGGGTGCCGGACCAATTTGGAAGGGGGGAGAAAGGGAGAGGCACAGTAACAGAGCAAATGGAAGATGCAGAGAGAAGAGAGACAGTGGATGGAAGGAATTGAATGAGAAGATGAGGAAAGCAGAAACCAGACAACAAAGGTAAAAAAAAAAATTATACTTCTTTTTCTTTTTTTTTTGCTTCAGGATAAAGTAGTATATTAGTTGTGTTGATAAAAATTTATAAACAAAACCCTGCCAGCTGAACATCTCTTTCGCCAGTTCAGCAGCCAGAACTTTGATTTATAAGGAAGGAATAAGCTAAATATTGCAGTACTGAGGTTTGTATGGATGCTGCGGGGACGGTGACGGGGCGGTGAAGGGAATGGTGGAGACGGAGCAGTGAAGGGGACGGTGCAGTGACGGGGACAGATTTTTTCCCCGTGTCATTCTCTAGTGCTCATGTCAAAAGCTTCCCTCTGACTCAGCTTCCTGTTCCGCTTTTGACTGAGCACCGCGTTGCCGATCTGAAGTTCTGTTGATGCCAGGGGTAGAAGAGGCTCATTGCCGATCTTAAGTGTCATCACAGGGGGGGGGGGGGGGGGGGGAGGCGCTGCCGATCTTGTTGCCAAAATCAGAAAGGTGAGGAAGTGAGAAAGATGGTCCTGTGGTGGATGGAGAGTTTGAGAGAAGGGGCAGATGATGGAAGTGGGGAGAAGGGGCAGATGATGGAAGTGGGGAGAGAGAAGAGGGCAGATGATGGAAGTGGGGGGGGGGGAAGAGAGATAAAGGGCAGATGATGGAAGTGGAGAGAAGGGGGAGAGAGAAGAGGGCAGATGATGGAAGTGGAGAGAGGGGGAAGATGATGGAAGTGAGGAGAGAGAAGAAGGCAGATGATGGAAGTGGGGAGAAAGGAGAGCAAATGCTGATTGGAAGTGGAGAAAGAGAACACATACTGGATGGAAGGAGAGATAAAGAAAAATGCTGGATGGGGGAAGAAGATAGAGTTAGTGAGATAGTGGAGGGGTGAAGGAAAGAGGTGGCATGCTGTGGGTAGACATAGTGAAAAGAGGGAAACTGAGGACTGCATAGTAAGAAATAATTTAATTTAGACAGAGGCAGAAAATAAAGAAGGAAGACCAGAGAAGGGAAGAGAGAGAGAGGAGAGAGAGAGATGCCAGAGAACGGGGAAGGAGCCAGAGATATCAGATCTGAGCGGAGGAAATGAGAAGAGAGAGATGCTTAAAACCACAGGGGGAGGGAAAGAGAGATGAAAAGAGAATGATGCCAGACCATGAGGGAACAGAGGGAAGATGATGGATGCCAGACCAAAAGGGGGGGGTCTAGAGGAGAGATGGCAGGGGGAGACAGTTTCTGGAAGGGGCAGACAGTGGATGGAATGGGCAGATGCTGGATTGAAGAGACAGGGCAGACGCTGGAAGGAAAAGAATGAAAAGAAGATAAAAGCAAAAACCAGAGACAACAAAAGGTAGAAAAAATCATTTTATTTCTATTTTGTCATTAGAATACGTATATCAGATTTGAAATATATATCCTGCTAGAAACATAACCGGGGCTTGCAAAGCCCAGACAGTGCTTCTTTAGCTTCCAGCTGACTTAGGGCTCTCTCTGACCAGGGGGCACTCCACTAACACTATTCTTGTCATGTGTGACTGCAGTATTCTGTTAGCATGATATTTCTGTGTAGCATTCTATTATAATTTGGCTTGTTCAGTTTTCTTGATAGAAGAGGGGATATATGTGAAGGGGAGGGGAGGCAGGGGTTTTGTTGGTCCTTGCTCTGTATATTTATATTTATAAAATGACAATTGTACAGAATATTGTTTCTTTTTATACTTTAATAAAATATGTTCAATATAAAATCATAACTGAGACTTGTGCGGATGGGATCAGATGGTTTGCGGGGACTGAGCTTGCGGAGACGGGGCGGAAATGTGTTTTTTAAATTTCAGTCTTAGTAGTTTGCCGGTCCACAAAATAATTCTTTTATTTCTGCCAGTCCATGGGTGTAAAAAGATTGAAAAACACTGCTCTAGAGCATAGTCGGCAGCTATGCTGAGATGCAGGAAGGTCCCCTGATGACTCGTCTGCTGGCTTTGCTCGGAAGAAGTAAGTTATGTCGGAGGGGGGTGGACCCGGCAGACACAGTCATTGCGGGTCCTTGCCACAACTCCCTGTGTCTGCCGGATCAACCCCCTCTGACGTAACTTGCTTCTTCCGAGCAAAGCCAGCAGACGAGTCATCGCGAGAAAGGAGCAGGACTGCTGGAATGAAAAAGTGGTGCAGGGAGAGAAAGGGGGCAGGGTGGTATGGAAGGGTGGTGCTGATAGAATTGATGTACAGGGAAAGGGGAAAGAGACATAAGGGAGAAAGATACTGGATGGAATTGGATCGGAGGGAAAGAAAGGGGGCAGATGCTGATTGAAGAGGGGGTGGATGGAGAGAGAAAGGGCAGACATTGGATGGTAGTGTGGTGGGTAGAGGGGGAGCCTATGCTGGATGGAAGTGCAGATGGGAGAGATAAGGGAGCAAATACAGGAAGGAAATGGGAGGAGAGAAAGAGGGGAGCAGACAATGGAAGTGGACAGAGAGAGGAGAAGGTACTAGATGGAAGGGGTAGAGAAAGAGGGCACATGATGGAAGGAGGGAATAAATAAAAGAAGGGCACATGATGGGGAAAAGGATTGAGTTAGGAAAATACTGGAGGGGTTGAGAGAAAGAGGTGGTGAGCTGTAGGTAGACAGTAAAAAAGGAAATTGATGAGAGAAAGTAATCTAGATGGATGCAGAAAATAAATTGAAAAGGTAAATGAGGGAAGAAAGGGATTGCAGAAGAGAGGTGTGGGAGAGGGAAGGAGAGGAGAGAGATACCAGACCAATGGGGTTGAAAGGAGAGATGGAAGGGGGAGGCATACAGTTTCTGGAAGGGGCATAGAAGGAGAGAAGATGCCATATAGGGGCAGAGAGATGGCAGGCAGTGGATGGAAGGAAGAGAGTAACAAGAAGATAAGGAAAGCAGAAACCAGAGAAGACAAAGGTAGAACAAAATTTTCTATTTATTTATTGCTTTAGGAGACATGTGTCATTGTTTCTGTGGTGTTGCATTCTATGCAGAGTCCAGCTTCTTGCTGGTTCAATTTAACCTTTGTCTATGTATTTCTATTTTATCCCCCCTTTTACAAAACTGTGGAGTGTTTTTCAGTGCCGGCCGTGATGGTAGCAGCTCTGATGCTTAGAATTCCATGAGTGTCAGAGCTGTTACCACCGTGGCTAAAATCCACACTACAGTTTTGTAAAAGGGGGAGGGGTTAGTTTGTGATGACATTCCATACTAGGCAAAGGTGTTTCCTGTGTTTTGTATGTTCAAAAGGATTGTTCTGTGTGTTCTGTTAGGATTGACGGTTGGGTCCATGTGCCAAATGCCCCATCCACAGGAGGGGCCTAAGACAACTGAGCCGATTCTGGTTGGCCCAGGCGCCTCAATCCCCACATGTGGGTGGGGTTTGAGCTGCCTGGGCCAATCAGGTCCTAAGGCCAGCCATTCTGGAGATGGCTGACCTGTCGGAGGGATGGGCTTGGCACCCGTCCGTCCAACCAACAATTTTAAGGTATGAGGAGGGGGGTGGGGGGGTCGTGGGGTCGGCAGGAGGCGGCGATCAGGGGTTCAGGGGGGCCGGTCGTGGGGGGTTGCGTCAAGGGCAGGAGGGCTTGGGATCCCTCCTGCCTGTATTTTATTGGGGGGTGGGGGTTAGGGGGTGTCACCGGGCCAGGAGGGCTTGGGCTCCCTCCTGGCCAGATCATGTGGGGGAGGGAGGGGTTGGAGATCGCAGGGCCAGGAGGGCTTGGGCTCCCTCCTGGCCCCATTGGATTCAGCAGTGAAGGGGGTTTGGGGATCGCGGGGCAAGAGGGCTTGGGCTCCTTCTTGCCCCAAACGTAATCAGGGAGTCGGGGTGCCGCAGGGGCAAGAGGTCTTGGGCTCCCTCTTGCCCTGATCGTTATGGGGGGGAAGGGTGGATTGTGGCAGGGAAGATTAGCCATCTCTCCTGCCACGATCATTGCTGTAGGGGGTAGGCAGGTTGCTGGGGCCGCTGAGCTGATCGCAGTAGCCACGATCAGCTCAGCAGTCCCTTTTTGGCACTTATACCTGTTTTGACTTGGTCTACGTCAAAACGTATAAGTGCCGATTTGGCAACCTGCCTAAAGTTTTGGTTATACCTGCTGCACGCCTAGGTGTCGGTCGGCCCACCACCTGCCCTTTCCCCTCCTCTAAAAATGCCTCTTTTCTTTCTGTGCGTTTAGAGGCAGGGGAAAGGCCTAAGCTGGTTTTAGATACGTCTAAAACCAGCTTTGATTATAGGTACTTGGACGATCATGCTTTTTGATCTTCCAAGTACCCATTTTGGCCACTTTTTAGACTTTTTTTTTTATTATGAGCCTTATACTGTTTTATCTCGATGCTCCAGATGTCTCTAAGACTATTTTTTGGCTTTTTATTAAAAAAATCCAGAAATCAATTTGTACCACTGGGCAGCCTGATGTCCTACTAGATCAGTTTGGCAGCAAAGGATCTGCAGGCTAAAATAAGTTTTTAAATTTTTCCATTCAGGGAACCCACTCTGAATAGCCTGCTTCAACTGCAACCACCTATATTGTTGAGATTTTAAAATTCCAAATGAATATTGCAGCTGTGAAAAATCAAGCAGATTTCCATTAGATATGACATCATCTAATGTCCGAATACCTGCCTGCATCCACTTCTTCCAAGCGATCCCAGCACCGCCTATTTGAATCTTGGAGTTTAACCATAAGGACTGCAAAGTAGATTTCATTATAGGAACATCTGTAAGTTTGTCAGTAAATTTAATTGTTTTCCACGTGTCCAATAAAATTATGTTATCTTTAGCATAATTAGGTATTTTAATATTTAATATATGAGAAAGTTGCATTGGGGACATAATTTTCCACTCAAGATATAACCAGTCTGGCTGATGTTCCAAGAGCTCAGGGAGGATCCAATACATACCTTGACGCATTATATAGGCTTGATGATACCTATAAAAATTGGGAAAATTTAACACCCCCCCCTCTGCAATTGGTTTTTGTAAAGATACTAAAATAATTCTTGCTTTTTTCCCTAGCCAAATAAATTTTGTCAGGATAACATTTAGCTTTTTGTAAAAGGACCCTTGAAAATAAACTGGTAACATACCCATTTGGTAACAAATTACAGGCAAAATCATCATTTTGATCGTTTGAACTCTCTCCCACCAAGACAAGTTTAACGGGTTCCATTGCGCACACATCTCAGTGACCTTTAATAATAGAGATTTTTCATTTATTTTCATCGTTTCTTCCAATGTACTTTTAATCAGAATACCTAAATATTTAATACCATCTTCCTTCAAATAAAAGGAAATTCAGCAAATAATCCTTTACCCCCTAAGTCTAACAAATATCAACTGGGATCATTTATCAAATATCAAAAATGAATGGAAAAAATTGCATTACAATTAGTAAAGGGGATGGGATCTGGGGCAGAGCTTGGATGTGCCTAGGGAGGTCTGTGGTTGGGGTACTCAGTTGGTACCCCCTAAGTCTAACAAATATCAACTGAGTACCCCAACACCAGACCTCCCTTGGCACATCCAAGCTCTGCCCCAGATCCCATTCCCTTTACTAATTGTAATGCAATTTTTTCCATTCATTTTTCATACACACACAGTATACACAGCAGATATAAATTCTCAAAACTGACACATTTCAATCACTATATTGAAAATAAAATCATTTTAGCTACCAGCGATCCTCTGCAGGCTGCTGTAATTAGCTTTAAAGGTAAGACCGGGAGGCCAGGGGTGAAGTCGGAGAACGCTAGAAAGAAGGGGGAAACATGCAGGCCTTCGGCGAATCAGGCAGCGCTGGCGTTGTACTACATAGGGAAGTCAGCTGGCAGGCGCCTCTCTTCCTCTTCAGTGTGCCGCTGCACACTTGGAATCTCAGGAGACACACTAGTGTGCCTCGGCACACAGTTTGAGATACACTGGCTTATATGATGCATATACTTCTGGGATCCAACTGAACAACCTTAGTGCAGAATGTTGCAGGTGTATGAAATAATGAATGATCAAGGACCATAGGAATTAGCATCTATTATCAATCAAATTTCCCAGCAACTTGAGGCTTTAAATTGAAAAAAATTAATAAATTATGCCATATATTTTTTTAAAAAATAGCCTCTAGCATGACAAGTTTTCATTAGTCAGATTTATAGTCTGGTTTTATGGAACTTGTGTTCCATATCAACCTTAATGTTTAACACATAAATCTCTTTATAGACAAATGGACCCACCGTATCTTAGACAAGCTTAGTTAACAAGAATGCCTAAGCCTTGATTTTACATAGATCATGCTGGTAGGAAAAGGGATGTCCATGTCAGAATATTCATAAAGTGCAAGGTATTTTACTAAAGTTTTGCTGAATGTGGAGCCTTTTGTAAACTATGCACAAGGTTGTGGAAGATATATGTTAATTTGGTTGCACATACATTGAGGCTCTGTAAGTTGCAACATTTATACAAGCAAGGATCAGATTTTGTAACCTATATATAGTATAGTATCTTAAGTGCTGCCTTTTAAAATTTGTGTCAAATTTCACAAAACTGCATGTCCAAAGGGAAGCAATTAAGGAGTTTTGCTCACATTTTTGGCTTCAGTTTTGAGAGAGAAAAAAAAAAGCGCTGATGTTTGCAAAATTTCTCTTTTCAATCATTCTTCCAGACCAGGTCCAAATGAACAGGTAGCTCCATTTATGCATGCCCAGGAGCAGGTACAAATGCAGATGTGATAATATTTAGAGCTGTATATAGTTTTCTACTAGATCTGTGCCAAATAGAATATACAGTGATGCCTTGGAATCCGAACTTAATCCATTCCACAACCCCGTTCGAGTTCCAAAACGTTTGAGTTCCAAGACAATTTTTCCCATTGAAAATACAGTAAAACCTTGGTTTGCGAGCATAATTCGTTCCAGAAGCATGCTTGTAATCCAAAGCACTCGTATGTCAAAGTGAATTTCCCTATAGGAAATAATGGAAACTCAGATGATTCGTTCCACAACCCAAAAACTTTAATACAAAATATTATACGTACTCATATTGCAAGACCTCGCTTATTTAGAACTGTCACTACACTCCTGCAGCATCACAGAGAAAAGAACCATTGGCTCAGTTGTGAAGATGTACTCATATTGCAAGACTTTGGGCTCCTTTTACTTAGGTGCGCTAGGGCTTTAACACATGGAATAGCGTGCGCTACATTTCCGCGTGTGATAGACCTTAACACCAACATTGAGCTGGCGTTAGTTCTAGAAGCATAGCGCGCAGTAATTTCCTGCATGTGCTAAAAACGCTAGCGCACCTTAGTAAAATGAGACCTTTGTTTGTTTAGAAGTCACTACACTCACTACAGTGTCAGAAGAGAAGAACCATCGACTCAGTTGTGATGTGTGTATACTGTATGTACTTGTATTACAAGACATTGCTTGTATATCAAGTTAAAATTTATTAAAATGTTTTGCTTGTCTTTCAAAACACTTGCAAACCAAGTTACTTGCAATCCAAGGTTTTACTGTAATGGAAACTAGATTAATCTGTTCCTGGGTCCCACAAACTCAAATTTTTTAACAGTAAATACACTGGATTTTAGGGGCAGACACACACACATGTAGGCCCCAATTCTGTATAGGATGCCCATCCTGGGCGTCCTATACAGAATCAGGCCTACATGGCCCCCCCCGCAGGTCACCGGACCCCTCTTGCCAGACCCCCCCCAATGAAAGCCCCCACCCCGGAACCCCTCCTTGGGTTTACCTCCAATTTGGCCAGACGGCAACTTGTACCGTCCAGTCAGCAGGCTCGCCTCCATCCAAATGAGGCGGGCCCACCCCTCCACTGCCCAACCCACAGGATCCTAGGGCCTGATTGGTCCAGGCACCTAAGGCCCCTCCCGCTATAGGTATTAGATTATTAATATATTTTAAAATTTGCCATGTGGAAAATAAAATTCTATTGTCCTTATAAATTTAAGGTAGCTTGATACTTAAAACTTGACACAATCGCAATGGGGACAGGAGTTGCCATTCTAATATTAACCAGTCCAGAAGACTTCAGGAAGGATCCTGCCGCATTGTAAAAGCTTGATGGTATCTATAGAAATTTGGAAAATTTACTCTTCCCGCCGCAATTGGTTTTTGCAAATATACTAAAGCAATTCTAGCAGTTTTATCAAGCCAAATAAATTTAGTAAGAATACTATTTAACTTTTTATAAAAGGACCCTTGAAAATAAACCAGCAGCATACTCATTTGGTAGCAAACTACAGGCAAAAATCATCATTTTGACAGTTTGGACTCTTCCCCACCAAAAAACACATTTCTTTGACTTTCAGCAATAAAGATTTTTCATTTACTGTCATTATGTCTTCCAATGTTTTCAAAATCATGATACCCAAATATTTTATTCCCTCTCCCTTCCAAAGGAATGGGAATGGATCAAATAGTCCTACTGCACAATGAACATTTAACGGAAGAACCTCTGATTTGCTCCAATTTATTTTGTACCCAGAAAATTTACCAGATCTATCAATCAATTCCAATAAATGCGGGATGGTAAATTCAGGATTCTTCAAATACAGCAAGATATCATCTGCATAAGCAGAGATCTTATATTCCCGACCTGCATAAGGAATCCCCTGTATCTCCTTTGCCTGCTGTATAGCCAACAACAAGGGTTCCAAAACAATATAAAGAAGCAAAGGAGATAAGGGACATCCTTGTCTAACTCCCCTTTCCAGACAAAAATGCTCTGGCAGAAGGGGAACTATACAAGGTTTGAATCATTTTAATAAATCCGGATCCTATACCAAACCAATCCATTGCTTGATACATGAAAGTCCATTCCACATGATCAAAGGCCTTCTCTGCGCCCAAAGAGACAGAGAAAGCCAGATCATTCATTGTTTTTGATAAACTTAGCATATGAAATGCCAATCTAGTATTATTTGAAGAATGTCTTTGAGCAATGAAACCCTATAAAATCATTAAGGTGCAAAACCATAATCTTTTCAGTTAATTTTGACACAATAATAAGATGAACCACTGCTTGCTTCCAGGTAATAGGTACTATAGCAAAATCCAAGGAAGTATTAATCATAGTTCAAAGAGCAGAAGATTCCCAAAGATAGATTCTTGACAAATCTAAAGGGCAGTGGATCTAGAATATAAAAGATGCAGAAAATGTCATAGATGCAAACGCTTTCTCCACTTAAAACTTCCATCCTTTAGCACAGACCACTAAATAGACAGTTGACAAGATGATAGAGGGAAAGCACCTTAGACTTTAAGCCCCCAATCATACTGGATTCAATGGCAGTGGCAAAAGAAATGAATTCTGAATCCTATCAATTTTGGACACAAAATACTGAGCCAGTTATCCAATTGCTAAAACTATCCTTAGGATTTGGGTTTTTTTGTTTCCTTTTTCCTTGCCTGCTACTTGTTTCTTGGCATATTTTCCCCATCACAGTCATGAATTAAGGCCCTCTTATACTAAGCCGCAGTAAAAGTTTCTACTGTGGCCTGGGGCACTAAATGCTCCATCACTGCTCTGACGTTTATAGGAATTCTATGAGCGTTGGAGCAGTGTCGGAGCATTTAGTGCTCTGGGCTGCGTTAAAAACTTCTACTATGGCTTATTAAAAGGGAGATACCGTATTTTTCGTTCCATAAGATGCACTTTTTCCACCCCCAAAAAGGGGTGGCTTGGGTTTAGCTGGCTGGGTGGGAGCTGGCTGGCTTGGGGCTGGCTGGCTGCCACTACATGTGCCTACCATTAGACGTGCCCACCACTAGACGTGCCCTGTACCCTATCCTGGCCTACCACTAGACCACTAGAGAGGGTACTGGGCACACCATTTGGTTCAGAATTTTTTTTCCTCTACAGCTGGGTGCGTCTTATGGTCAGGTACATCTTATAGAGCAAAAAATATGGTAAATAACTTAGGGCTCATTTTATAAAGCTGCGGTAGAGGTTTCTACCATGGGCCGGCAAAGTAAATGCTCCGACACTCATAAGAATTCTATGAGCGTCAGCGCACTTACCTCACCGGCCCATGGTAGAAACCTCTGCCGCAGCTTTGTAAAATCCAGCAAAAGTTTTGAAACGCTCAGCTTAATATTTTGCTCTGAAATTTATAACTAGAAATTTCTTAATGGCCCATACTCACTATTTTAGGAAAACACATGGAGTGTGCATGATTTAACCTGACAACAAGATTATATTTATACAATTAATTAATGTTTGCTTGATCACTTTTATCCAATTTCTTCTCCTAGTCCATAAAAGAGAACCTGACATAAATTTCTGTTTCAAAACAATTCACTCAGCAATTGCTGACCTTCTGTTCTGTCATTCTCAGGATTGATTGGATATTGTTGAATTGTTTCATTCTACAGTAATTAAACACAGAATTAATTATGCTAGTAACCCATTATTTCTTTGAACCAAGGACTAAGCCATTTGTCTTTGCTTGGTTACTCTGAAGTCCTGACATGAGACAGAACAAAAATCTTACTGTTGCGTACAAAAGCTTAAATAATTCAGGAGAGCAATTTAATAACAAAATATAATATAGAGATTTCCAGTTTCCTTAGCTGATGCTTATTGCATTTGTCTCATGTAATTTGAGCAATAAATCTTTTAATCCTTATGGTTTCATGATTTAAAGGTTGCCTCATCTGGTTAATTGCTTGAGTAAAATAGCTGGGAGAACTGTGTTGACGGATGAGTCCTGGTAACTGTGGAATGACCAGTGATTTTTGACTTTGGTTTACAGCAAATAATACGTCTGGCTTTCATACATAAAAATATTTCCTATGTCGATGATAAATATTTGCACTGATTAATGCATTTGCTGTTTTAACCTGTTTTGCAACAGAAAGTAGTATCAGGATGAGAAGATTGAATTAACAGAATATATATTTATTTATATACTACTTATATCCTAAGTGGTTTACATTCAGGTGCTTTATCATATTTCAAACTTTATCTAGTGTACCTGGGACAATGAGAGGATTAAGTGATCTGCTGAGGGTCACAAGGAGCAGTGAGGGATTTGAACCCACAACCTCAGGGTGCTAAGGCTGTAGCTCTAACCACTGTGCCACACACTCCCACATATATAGTATATATAGTAACAGAGTAAATGCCAGCAGATAAAGGCCTGAACGGCCCATCCAGTCATATTTATTTATTTAAAATTATTTATAACCCGCCTATCCACAAATCTAAGTGGGGAACAAAAATCACATTCAAAATCACAATAAAAAATACACACAAGTACAAAACAGCAAAATAATAATAAAAAAGAACTACCCTAACTTAAACTGTCACATGGCTCACACCAAAGTAGTGCTCAACCGGCACAGTTTTCACCCCCTTTCTAAAACACCAGAGCATGTTAGATTGGCGCAAAGACAGAGGTAAGGTATTCCACCGTGCCGGGTCCTGCACAGAAAGTATGGACTTACGGTTCCCCATAAACCTCCCAACTGCTAATGATGGAACTGCTAAACACAAATTATCTGAAGACCGTAGCTCACGCGAAGGACAATGCCACTACAGAAGTGAATTGTCTTTTTAGACCATAGATGTCCACCCGGGACTGTCTTTAGGTTCCCACTGCTGGGGTTGCCATTGAAGCCCACTCCAGCCTCTCCTAACCATCCTGTCACTGGAGCTTCTATCAAAGCCCTCCCCAACTCATCCTAAACCAAATCACCATATTTGGGACACAGACTGCAGAATTGCCCTATACCAGCCTTAGTTTGTTTTATACCATTCATTTTCTAATTAGAGATCTCCTCCTGTGTTTGTCCCACGTCTTTTTGAATCCCGTCGCCATTTTCACCTCCCTCGGGAGGTCATATACCGGGGTTTATGGTTTAATTAGCACAAGCATAGGCATTATGCCAGAATTCTATAAATGGTGCGTTGAGTTGTGTGCACAAATTGAATAATGAGCCAATTAGTGTTGATAATTGGCTTCTCAAGAAGCAATTATTAGCATTAATTGGTTTCAATTTAAAATTACATGTGTAAATGTAGGTGCAGGTCAGGATCAACACCTAAAATTTATACATGATGCCATAAAGGGACGTGAAAATAGGTCATGAGTGGAATGGGGGCATTCTTCAAAGTTACCTACACAATTATAGAATAAGGGGCATCTGTGTCTAACTTTAGGGGTGAGGTTTTGCACTATGGGGGTCCATTTACTAAGACACGCTAACCGATTTAGCACGCGCTAATGTATTTAGCACATGCTAAAGATTAGCCTGTGTTAAATGCTAAGGTGCCCATTATATTCTATAGGTGCCGTAGCATGTAGTGTGCGCTAATCTTTTGCATATGCTAAATCGATTAGCGCACGCTAAATCAGTTAGTGTGCCTTAGTAAAAAAGACCCCTATGTTTTCACTGGTGCAAGCTGTCAAGCTGAAGTTAGACATAGCTTCCAGACATAAGTGTTATTCTATAAATGGTGTCAAACTTTAGGCAATGTTTACAGAATAGCGCTTAGGTGTTTTTTTTCAGCACCAATTTTTTTTTTTAGGTGGGATTTATAGAATTCAATCCTAAATCCTTTCAAAGGAACAGCAGATAATGTTCAGCCAAGACGGGAGTTTGTTTCATCTCTCATACCTACATACCAAAATAATAGTCAAAAGTAGCAGCTCTAGGGAAATAACCTGCACGTTTTGAAATACAAATAGCAATATAGAACAATTCAGTTACTTTTAATTCTTGTCCCTATAAAATAGAAACATTGAAATGCAGGTCTTCTTCTTTTTTGCTTTAGAACATTTAACAGAATGTTAATGCTTTATTTATTATTATTTTAGTGTTTATATACTGATCATAATAATAATTTAAAAAATACGTTCAAAAAGTGGCCTAAATCGTTACTTGGACGATCAAAAAGACAGATCGTCCAAGTACTGATAATCAAAGCTGGTTTAAAACCAGCTTAGGCCTTTACCCTACTTCTAAATGCCTAGAGCGAAAAGAGGCATTTTTAGAGGAGGGGAAAGGGAGGGAGGTGGGCCGACCTAGACTTAGTTGCCCAGTTGGAACTTAAATGTTTTGACTTAGACCAAGTCAAAACAGATCTAAGTTCCAAATAGGGGCCACTGAGCTGATCGCTGGAGGATTATGCCCGGGGTCACAAGCAGCAGCACAGGGTTTGAACCCACAACCTCAGGGTACTGAGGGTGCTGCTCTAACCACTATGCCACACTCTTCTTTAGGAGGCAAGGAACAACTATAAGATGCTAGGGCTCATCCACTGAATTTCCTTTCCTCCTTCACAAACTCATACAGGCTGATCATGCAGTTCTATGTCAAGGGGTATGGACTCAGTCTCTTCTGGATTTACTTTATTACATAAATGGACACATGAAACCCCACTTTGCATAAGACATCTAATGAAGGTCAGAAGGTCATGAATTTTATCATCAGTCCTAAAAATAATCTTCATTGTTGCCTGTTTTATTTTTTAAAAATTAGTTTTACTATATAAAAATTGGATAATGCAACAACTCAAAAATCAGGAACTGCTAAAGAATCAGAAATACTTAGGGCTCTTTTTACAAAGGCGCGCTAGCGGTTTAACGTGCATAATAGCGATTGCTAAACCGCTGGACGCGCTAGCCACGAGGCGGTAGTTTTTGGCCAGCGCGGGGGTTAGCGCATGATGAAAAGTCACGTGCTTTAATCCTGCTAGCGCGGCTTAGTAAAAGGAGCCCTTAACTTACCATAAATTTCCAACGGAGAATCTGTCATTTCACACAACTGGCTTCTTCAGGCATTAATTCTTCGTTAGCATTCACTTGTATACTTAAATACAGTTTATCCAAAATTTGAATCCAAATTCTTGAGGACTTTTATTGTATAACATCTCCTTTCTAATTTTTATATAACAAAAATAATAATAAAAAAACAAAAACAGCCACCAGTGAGGTTCTATAGGTCTGATGATAAAATTCATGACCCCATTAAAGACTTGGAGTGTGATCCATTGTCTGGGTGTTTGAGGTCCTTTTCCTCACTATTTCCTTTTGACCAATTTGAATTCAAGCGTTGATTAAACTTGAACTTGACCTTCACATACTCATTTTGGTTGTTCATTAGCATGTATGGTTTTGCGCATAATTGAAGCTTCTACCGATTGTTGAGAAATGAACCGAACTTAAGACTGACATGCTTCAAGTTTTTGATAGGTTTTGATAGCATTACGCAAATACGGTTGGGAGGTGTTACCTCATGCACTCTACAGTCCAGACATGAGTCCACCAGACTTCGACCTTTTTCCAAAGTTGAAACAACCTATGCATGGACATTGTTTTGCATCTCTGGAAGAGCTTTCTTCTGCCGGTACCCGAGCCATTCAACAACTGAACAAAAACAGTGTCTTGCATGGAATAATGAATCTTCCCGGATGTTGGGACTCGGTCACTGCAAAGCAGGAAGACTATATTGAAGGACTGTAAAGAAATACTTGAAAAAATATAAAACATATAAATTAAAAAAAAAAAAATAGTGTGCATTATTTATGAAATGACCCTCATATTCTCTGAGAGAAAAAAATTTCCTCCTATTGGTTTTAAAAGTATTTCCCTGTAACTTCATCGAGTGTCCCATAGTCTGTAATTTTTGACGGAGTGAAAAATCAATTCACTTGTACCCATTCTACTCCACTCAGGATTTTGTAGACTTCAGTCATATCTCCCCTCAGCTGTCTCTTTTCCAAGCTGAAGAGCCCTAACCATTTTAGTCTTTCCTCATACGAGAGGAGTTCCATCCCCTTTACCATTTTGGTCGCTCTTCTTTGAACCTTTTCAAGCTCCACTATATCTTTCTTGAGATAAGGAGACCAGAATTGAACGTAATACTCTAGGTGAGGTCGCACCGTGGAGCGATACAGGGGCATTATAACATTCTTACCTCATCTTTTACAAAGCCGAGCTTGCAGCTGCCAGCGGGAACAGCCCCGAAGCCCTTTAAAGCTCTATGGGCTTCGAGGCCGTTACCGCAGTGGCCCGCGCTAAACGGCTTCATAAAAGAGGCCCTTAGTCTTGTTAACCATCTCTTTTTTAATAATTCCCAACATCATATTTGCTTTTTTTGACTGCTGCTGCACATTGGGCGGAAGGCTTCATTGTATTGTCTACAATGATACCCAGATACTTTTCCGGACAATAAGATGAAACCTTCTGCCCAATGTATGGCGGTGGCCAAAAAAGCAAACAGGATGCTGGGAATTATTAAAAAAGGAATGGTTAACAAGACTAAGAATGGTTAACAATGGTTAACAAGACTAAGAATGTCATAATGCTCCTGTATCTTTATTCAAAACTAAAGGTCCCAACTAGTATCCAAGTTTTGGCGTGTTAGAACACCACCTTCCTCAGGGGATGCTGACACGGAGTGAAGTTTGGCATGATTTTGAGGTGTGGTAAAACAAAATAGCCAAAAATAGCCTCTAGAACAGTGCATCTTATCCCATTCCTCGGAACACATCCAGCTAGTCAGGTTTTCAGCATAACCACAATGAATATGCATGAGAAAGATTTGCATAATTTGCGGACACAGTGTGGCGCAGTGGTTAAAGCTACAGCCTCAGCACCCTGTGAGTCCTTGTGACCCTGGGTAAGTCACTTAATCCTCCCCATTGCCCCAGGTACATTTAATAGATTGTGAGCCCACTGGGAGAGGTAGGGGAAAATGCTTGAGCACCTGAATAAATTAATATAAGCAATTCTGAGCTCCCCATGGGGAACAGTATTGAAAATTAAATACCTTGAAAATCTGACTGGCTGGGTAGAGAAGCACTGCTTTAGCAAATGCCAGTTAATAATGGGTCTTGTAAAAAAAAAAAAAATAGTTGCCAGTCAATTCATAAAACAGAGACTCTCACTTATATAAAATGGAGATATTTGCCATCACAATTCAAACTGAAGGGCATGCTTTATTTACAGATTTCATGTCCCAATCCTGCTCAGAGGGCACATGACTGCAATTTTGGCATCTCAGTTTGTTTTGGGATATTTGATAGTCCACTCATCAGTAGAAACACACCAGTATTCTTGATGAACGGGTGAATAATCGTCCGTCCCAATATGCATTGACCTATAATGCGTACGGACCATCTGTCTGCTTCCATAATTGAATCCCGCTCCCATTGGTAATAACTTCTAACAACAAAATATTGCCCTAGAGCCGATTTATATGGGATGAACAAAGATCTGGATGCAAAGTGGACATGCGAACAATGTCAGATTCCTGAGTATTTTTCTGTTTATTGTTTTGCAGAATTCATTAATTAAGCCATTTATCTGGCATACTAGCACCAGGGCACTTTGAGACAAATTACATACAAGAACAGTTTTAAAAAGCTAGCAGCACTTTGGCTTAGTAACTTGATTGTGACAAATCTTCACAGAGATTGTTCAGTACAGTCGAGAAATACTGGTGTTCTTTTGGCCTTGTCACTAACAGGAATAGTCAACAGATATCAAAAACCATTGATTAATGTCCACCCAAGCAATCATAATCTTACAGCTTTTATTTTCAAGGACTTACAAAAGTGTACACATGTAACCTTCTATCCAGCTTTGTATTTTTTTAAATTTATTTTTTGTTTGTTTAAAATTTAAGAGATAAAGAAGAAAAATAGTTTTATCAGATTTGGTGTGGAAACAAAAACAGCTGGAATTTCTGTCAGCAGTACCTAAGGCAGTCAATATCAAACCATTTCTGTTAGTCATTGTTTGTGCTAGGTATTACAAGACTTCAATCATAGTTTCTGGGGGACATTACAAGACCTCAGTGCTGTCTTTTCAGATAAAGATGGGATGGTGGTGGGGTGGATTAAGGAATTTTGCTCCACAATTTGAGAAGCTTTGTTAGGAATTGAGGAGATTTGAGTGGCTTTGTTCTCGAACCACATGTTAGTGGAAAAGCAAACAGGCACTTAATCCTGATAGACAGCAGAACTTGACATCAATTTGTCCCTTGGGAGGTGACCAGACCGTTCTCTTTGACTAGCTAAAACGGTCATTTCTTGTTGTGGAGCTTAATGTCACTGTTGAATCCAGACCAGTACCGCTCAGTCATATGCACCATATTTCACAATTTCCAGGCCCGGATCCTAAGTTTCATAGACTGAAACAAGTCTGTGTTATTCTTCCTTTTAAAGAAATAACTCTCAGCCAGGTACCAAAATATTTACGAAAGCACCTTTATATCATGAACATTCCATCAGTTCTAAAACAGACCCTGCTGAAAAAAGCTGACATGTTTCCTGTACTGTGTTAGAATAGTTTCCTGTGACAGTGCAAATAAAGTACAGGCCGGGCAGACAGCTGAGCACAGCCTGCACATAGCTGTAGCTTGCTTACTGACATAAATGTTAATTTCAGATGCTGATCTTTGAGGTTCTTTTAAACAACCATTAACAAGTTAGGATCGTATTCCAAGAAGGTCGCTGACGCATATGTATTTATAACAAAAGAAACAAACATACCATTCATTTTGTTTCTTTAGTTTAGCAGATTTGTGAAACTTAAAAGGACGCTCTTATGAAAAATGTTTGGCAGTATACCAGGGTTGAGCAGCATCATTTTATCTTATACAGTATTTCTCTTATATTCTTGTAAATATAAAAAAAATAAAAAAAGTTGCACCTTGTACTCTGCAGCTTTAACCGATGTTTTTGCAAGCCCCTCTGGCAAAGTAATCAAGCTCCATGAAAATACAGTGTACTTTTGGTTTAATAAACCACCTCATCCCAATTGCTTTTATGCTTAGCCAATGCTCTTCGGCTCTTAGAGTGGTTGGAGGAAAAAGGCTCGGTGGGCCTGATATTCAGCCTATTTATCTGGCCAGGAATGGCTCCTAGCTGGCTAAATAGCATATAGCTGACTATTCGCTGATATAGGGTTACCATATTTAAGGATGGGAAAACCCAAACACATGGCCCTGCCCTGTTCTGCCCCACCCGCTCTTTGTCCTGTCTCTAACCTGCCTTGTTCTGCCTCTAGCCCCTCCCCATTCTGCCTCCAGTCCCGCCCCCCAAAAGCCTCATCTCTTTTTTGCCAACCTCCAGGCTGTGTTTGGAGGGCCTCCAGCATGTGCGGATGCGTGTGACATCATCTACACACGCTTGTAGAAGGCCCTCCAACAGCTTGCATTAATTCCTAAATTAACTGTTTAACACACTTTAATAAAAGGCCCCTTTAAATTAAAAAGGAAAACTCAATAAAAGCAATGCATACTTTAGGGCAGGAGTGTCAAATGTCAGTCCTTGAGGGCTGCAATCCAGTCGGGTTTTCAGGATTTCCCCAATGAATATGCATGAGCTCTATTAGCATATAATGAAAGCAGTGCATGCAAATAGATCTCATGCATATTCATTGGGGAAATCCTGAAAACACAACTGGATTGCGGCCCTTGAGGACCGATATTTGACACCCCTGCTTTAGGGCCACACGTATTTGCTTTCTCTCCTTTTTCCTTATCCGTGCACTTATTCCCATCCCATCATCACCGCCACCCCTGTCGCCGAGAAACTGGCAGCCAAACTGGCGCTCGCCCGCCGCTAGAGGCACCCGGCCCTGAAACCAGCCTGGTTCTGCTGAGCAGCGTCGACTCAGAGAAGGTGCTGCAGCCGCTAGCTTCGGCCATGATGAGGAGCGACCCCCACGACCACCACCGCCACCATGGGGGGGAGGCCATGGTTGGCGCCGCAAGCGGTCAGAGAGACGCGAGCGGTGCCTGTCCTGAAAGGAGACAGATTCAACGAAATTGACATGCAGGAGGAGAGAGTGAATACCTTAGACGAGTTGATGACCGGAGACTCTGGATTTGGGGCTTCCGGTTTGCTGACAAGGATCGGATGACATCTGGAGAAGTTTCGCAGCCAAAGCAGTGAAGTCATTTCAAGCTGGACTTCAGTCTTGACTGTTTGTTTTTATTTTTTCACTTTCTTTTTAGTTTATGATATTTTATTTTTAAATCTCATTCATTGTTTTGCCACTTGGTTTTTGTTTCCTATTTTATTATTTAAATTTCATATAAATTTCCCAAGCATTCTATAGTTTCAACGGTTCTCCCTTCTGCTTCTATTTCCTATCTCCCCTCTTTTTTCAACCTTTCAAAGTCCTTTAGACCATTGTAGTCTTATTAGAATGTTTATTTTCTTATTTTTTATCTTCTATCTCTATTTTATCTTTTCATTACTCTACTAATTGTCATTTTTCTAGATACTTTAGTTAGAATGTGAGCCTTCGGGACAATAAGGGAATATCTAAGTACCTATTTTACTTATAATTTTAATGTACCCTATTGTCTATTTTTTCTGTAAACCGCTTAGAATCCTAAGGGAGTTTAGTGGTACATAAGAAATAAATTACATTACATTACATTCTCTCTCTCTTGACACTCATCTGAATTATTGTAATTTGCTATATGCTGGTCTACCACTTCATGCGCTGAAATGTCTCCAGCTTGTGCAATCAACTGCCAACAAGTTATTTCACAATGCACGTTGCTTTGAAAGAGTGGCCCCCTACTGAAATCGGAACATTAATTGCCCATTAGTACCCATGTAAAAATGCAAAATCTTAGTCTTCATAGGATAGTTTCCCTCAGCTCTAGGATATCTTCACAGACTTCTGATCCCCCATGACTCAGCTCGCTCCTTACACTCTTCATGGTAGCACTCTTACACCTCCCATCCACTCTTCCCTCTAAACTGAGTGGGTGTCCTCCAATTGCACTGCTACCAGTAGGGGGTGGTGTGTTTTCAATTGTAATTGACAGGCAGACTCCATAGAGACCTGGAGAATTTGCCTGTCCCTGACTATTGAACATGCAATACTGAAACAGCACCTCCCACTGGCAGGACTGTAGGTGGAGGACTCCCTCTCAGCTTAGAGGGAACAGTGCTCCCATCATCTACTGTTTTATGCTTAAATATTACCATGAGATGACCTTCAGCTACCTAGCTCCCAAGCTCTGGAACACTCTCCCAAATGACGTCTTCTCAGAATCCTCTTATTTAAGTTTTAAATCACAAATTAAGATTTTATTTTTCCACTCATACGGCACACCTTTTCAATCACCTCTCCCTTTGCTTCCTCTTCTTTTCACTTCTACTCTGTCTTTACGATGGAATATTTCTAATAAGCTAATGCACACCTAATGCAGCAAAAAATGGATTACCCGCGACACGAGCTGCAATGTCACACAGAAGTGTTTTTTTTAAATGTGTGTGTGCTAACTGCATAATAAATAGATTTTTGTATTTTTCTGAGGGGGTATTTCAGGGGTGGGCCCATAAGTTGGGATGCTTAGCAATGCATAGCAGCGCTTAGGTAGTTCTATAGTGCATATAACTTTTATAGAATCACACTTAGGGCTCCTTTTACTAAGCTGCGCTTGCGGTTTTAGCGCGTGCTAGATGCTAACGCCACCATTGAGCTGGCGTTAGTTTTACACGTAGCGCGGGGGTTAGCACATGCTAATCGGCAGCATGCGCTAAAAACGCTAGCGCATCTTAGTAAAAGAGGGGGTTAGTGCTGTACTAGTCGGTGCCAAGTTTTTTAGGTGAAATATATAGAATCAGGCCCACAATGTCTCATTCTATCCTCATACTTCATTCCCTTTCTCTTACCCCCTTTTCACACTCACACTTATTTCTATTCTTTCCAAATTACTATCATTCTCATCATTTCCTAACACATACCCCTCACTATCTCCTCTAAATTCAGTGTCTTCCATCCATAATTCCCTGCTCTGCACTCAGTCACCAAGTTTCAGTTCTTCCAAATTCAATTATTAATCTCCTCCCCCTTAAATTTTCCTTCTCCTCCCCCAAGTTCCATCCACATTCTGCTTCCCTTTCCCTCAAGTGCCATCCAACTTATGCTCCACATCCCTTCCCCTCTTCTCCACTAAGTCCTATTCAACTTCTGCTCCATTTTCCCCTTCCCCATCTCAAACTTCTGCTATCTTTTCCTGCCCCTTTCCCCATCCATCTTCTGTTCCCTTTTTCCTTCCTTCCCCCTTCTACGCCCCATTTACTTCTGTTCCCCTCCAAATCCCATTCAGATTCTCTTCCCCTTCTCTCTCCTTTCCAAGTCCTCTCCAGCTTCTCGTCCTCTTCCCCCACATTATATCTAGTCCCGCAGAGTCCCATCAAACTTCTTTCCCTCCTTCCCCTTCCCAAAGCTCCTTCCATCCTACACAAATTGGGATGCACAATTAAAAACTGCAAGATGAACCACAGGGCTCCTATGAAGTTCAAGCACTTCCATTCCTCCAAGAAGGCTAATCATATGCATTATAAGCTATGAAAGAAATGTAAGTTTAAATCAGAAACATAATATTCATTCACACAAATATAATAGATGAAATTTAGGATTACTCAAGGGATAAAATGTCTCGCAAAACATATGCACTTAATATAATGGTAATAAAAGTGGTTAAAATATATGTCAAAAATAATAAGTTATGCTTATGTCTGAAATAGAAATAATTTCTCATTGGCCTTTATCAATTCAACTAAGATGGGCTCTGGCTACAGAACCCCCCCCCAAAAAAAAAAAAAAAAACCCAAACAAACATCTGTTAACAGTGAGAGATTAGAGAAACTGGGCCGCTTCTCCCTTGAAAAGAGGAGACTGAGAGGTGACATGATCAAGATAATGAAGGGAATAGACTTAGCAGATAAAGACAGATTGTTCACCCTCTCCAAGGTAGGGAGAATGAGAGGGCACTTTCTAAAGTTGAAAGGGGATAGATTCCATACAAATGTAAGGAAGTTCTTCTTCACCCAGAGAGTGATGGAAAACTGGAATGCTCTTCCGGAGTCTGTTATAGGGGGGAAATACCCTCCAGGGATTTAAGACAAAGTTGGATGGGTTCCTGTTGAACCAGAACATAAGCAGGTAGGGCTGGTCTCACGGCACTGATCTTTGACCTAAGGGCCACCGTGGGAGCGGACTGCTGGGCACGATGGACCACTGGCCTGACCCATCAGCGGCAATTCTTATGTTCTTATTTTTATTCCTTAGGACTATAGTTTGTGTGTGTTTATGCAAAGTTAGGGTTCCTAGACGTCTGGATTTACCTGGACCTCTTTTTAAAGGACACGTCCGGGCAGCCGGACAGTTTTTCAAAACCCGGCACTTTGAACAGGTTTTGAAAAGCTTCCACCACGGGAACACATCGGAAGGGCATATGCGCATGTGCGAATGCAAAGCGGTGATGTCATGCATATGCATGCATACTTGTGACATTATCGCATTGTGTTTGCGCATGTGCAGATACCCTCTCGATGCGATCCCAAGGGCAAAATCAGGTGAGGGGGGGTTGGGGCGTAACTTGGGCATAATGAGGTGGGGCTGGGTGGAACTGGGCGGGCCTGGGGGCAAGGCTATGGGTTTGTTTTTTTTATAAATCTTTATTCATATTTTTAAAACTCACAATAAGTATAACACAGTTACAATCATTTTATACTTTAACATTACTTATTAAATCATCAAATTATAGCTTTCATCAAATATCCCCCCTCCCTTATATCCAACAATTAATCATAAACAAAAGAAATCATGAAATATTTCCACCCCCCCACCCCACCCTGGATGTGTATGAACAAAAGGGTATTAATATTTATTCTATGCAATAATTTCAATCTTTACAGTATCTTGTTAATGGCTCCCAAATAACCTGAATTTTTTTTTAAATTTCCCTGCTGTATAGCAATTATCCTTTCCATTTTGAATATGTGGCATAGAGTTCCACCAAAAGCTGTAATTCAGCCTCTTCCAATTTTTCCAGTTATTCGTAATCTGTTGTATGGCAACCCCTGTCATAATGAGCAGAAGCCTGTTGTTATTAGAGGATATTTGGCTTTTAGCCCTCATTGACATGCCAAACAATACAGTGTCATAGGATAATGCCATTGGATTTTCTAACAAATTATTTATTTGACCCCATATTGATTTCCAAAAAGCAAGAATGAATGGACAATAGAATAACAAATGATCTAATGTCCCAGCTTCAAGATGACAGTGCCAGCATCTATTAGATTTAGAGCTATCTAATTTCTGTAAACGAACTGGGGTCCCAAAATGCTCTATGTAACAGAAAAAAACAGGTTTGTCTCATAGATGCAGACACTGTACATCTCATCCTCCAAGTCCAAATTTGTAGCCATTGAGACGCAGTAATTTGATGCTTAATCTCAATGCTCCAAATGTCCCTAAGACCAGTCCTTGGTTTTTTATTCATAAATACAGATATCAATTTGTACCACTGAGCAGCCTGATGTCCCAGAAAGTCCACCTGAAAACATAAGAAAGGCAAACTATACTTATCACTAAGATTTTTCCATTCAGAGAACCCTACCTGAATGGCCTGCTTCAATTGGAGCCATGTATAATTTTGTGGTTTATTAAGACCATATTTGTGTTGCAATTGTGAAAAGTCAATCAGCTTACCATTAGAAATAACATTATCTAAAGTATGTATACCTGCCTTCATCCAATATTTCCAGATGACCTTAAATCCGCCAATTTGAAACTTGGAGTTTAGCCGTAGGTCTGATACGTTGATTTAAGTATTGAAATAGGTGTTAAATTATTAACATATCTTAACGTTTTCTATGTATCTACTAATTTTCTATTTTCTTTATATAACCTAGGCATTTTGATACTGAGAACATGGCTTAATCTCAGAGGAAACATGAGTTGCCATTCCAACGTCAACCAATCTGGGAATTCTTCCCTGAGCTCAAGGAGGATCCAGTACATACCCTGACGCATAATATAGGCTTGATGGTACCTATAAAAGTTGGGAAAATTTACCCCACTCTCCGCAATTGGTTTTTGTAAAGATACCATGGCAATTCTTGCTACTTTCCCTAGCCAAATAAATCTTGTCAGAATACTATTTAATTTCTTGTATAAAGACCCCTGGAAAAACACTGGCAGCATACCCATTAGATTACAGGCAGAATCATCATCTTAACTTTTTGGACTCTCCCCCACCATGACATAATGAGGTGGGGCTGGGTGGACCTGGGCGGGCCTGGGGGCAGGGCTTTGGGTTTGGATTTTACGGGAGCAAAATCTGGTAACTCTATGAAAAAGTTAATGTTTTTAGATCTGCACTGTGGGCCTGATTTGGGGAAACTACGCCTGCCATGGTAGGCGTCTGCACAACAAGCACCTACCATGTGTCAATCACCAGTAGGCGCTGCATCCAGAATCACATCTGTTTTCTTCTACAGGTGCCTTAAATGTAGGCCAGCATTTTACAGGCCTTCATTTAATGTATCTGACTCGTGGCTATGAGAAGCACCTATCTTTTTTTTTAATTTTAAAAATTTATATTTTGCTTTAAGTCATAGCGGATTACAATAAAAACATCACAGAAACATCTGAGGATCAATTAAACAGAGCATCAATTTCCACAGAGCTTCACCAAATTTCTAAATTTCTTGGGCACGCCTCTGACATAAACTACACCTATATCATCCTTAGCCGTCCATAGGTGTGCCTAGACATCTCCACAAGTGCACAAACAATGTCTACATTGTAGGCATCCTATGCCACATCATTTAAACAAAAATATGCATCCTGATTGGCCTGTTAGATGGTGGTAGGACACCTACCGCCGTCTACAATCAGGCCCTGTATGTGTTTGCTTAAATGGGTAAATTGATGAGTACATTTAATGATGTTACTATGGAAAAGTTCAGTTCTTATAAGTACAAACTGATGCCATTAAATATTTGATATAATCTAAATCTATGGGCTCCTTTTACTAAACCAGGGGGCCAGTGAGGTAAATGCCCCAATACTTATTCAATTCCTATGAGCGTCAGAGTATTTACTTTGCTGGCCCACGATTAGAATCTCTTCTGCAATTCAGTAAAACCCAATGTATATTTGTAGATCTCACTTTAACATGCAAAGTGATCAATAATAATACAAGAAAAATAATACAAGAAAAAATAAAATATAAGAAAAAATAAAATAATACAAGAAAACAATACTGAAACAATAATAAGTGTGATGATTTTGAAGGACATATACTACACTTTGTAGGACGTAACCACTGGAAAAAAATAACATTTTTACCTGGGTGCCCTATTTTCATCTTTCTGCCCCACTTCAAGCAAACAACCTGTGGCAAAAGCCTTCATAGTTATAAAAGATTTCCCTCCCACCCCTCAACCTCGAGCATATAGCTCCTTTCTTAAGTATGCCACATATGATAGAGATCTTTACATTTCGGAGGTAATTTTGCTATTTTGTCAAATGCTGATTTATATGTATAATTACCTACTGGCACAAAAGTACAGTATGCTCAGTGAGGTGATGGAACACTTACAAACTCAGCAGATAATGACATGATAGGCCATTCTTTGCCAGAAGGCATGTGCAGGAGCAAAGAACAAGTGTAAATGTCTACACCTGCAAGGTAGGCATGATTTCTGTCTATTATGCTGTGTCTTTGTAAAATGGTGGTTCTTTTAGAAGCTCTATTTGTGTTATGGCCGTCTGAAAACCAGCATTTAGACCAGTGTCTCACAAACTTTGCAAAGCCGCAGCACAATAAACGTGGTGGCTGCGGCTTGAGCGCAACCAGAAGTGCGCAGACTTTGACGCAGTGACATCATGTGCATGTGTGATGTCATCACGTCAACATCCACGCATACACGAAGGCCCTCCAGACGGGCCATGGGGGGATGCTGGAAGGGGAGAGGTATGGAGAGAAGGAGAGGTGCTGGTGCCAGCTGACTGCCTACTGGATATGCCATTCACCATGAGAGGCACGTCCTGTAGGCAGTCAGCCGGTGCCTCTCCTCCTCCCCGGCATCTCATGGCACATCTGGAATCTTGGGCAGCACACTAGTGTGCCACGGCACACAGTTTGCGATCCACTGATTTAGACAATCATATTGCATGGATGCCCAAATCCTAGTTTTACAAAGGCAGATCATGAACATCTAAGACTGCAGTATATTTATATGGCAAAGGGGTGTGGTCTGGGAGTGTTTTAGGTGGGACTGGGAGGGGCAAAATATGAATGTTCAGTTCCAATTGCAGAAGGAAAAGTGAAATCCATGTCTAAAAAGATCGACCTAGACCTGGAACTTGGTATGTCCAGGTTACAGAAAGGTTCTCCAATTGAGCAATTCTCCATTGGAGGGAGTAAGGGAAGTCACAGTAGTTATTTTCTTGTCCATGGGGGAGGGGCTCTCTCCTGCTTGTTCTAACCATTAGGGCAAGGGTGCCCAAAAGGTCGATCGCGATTGACCAGTAAATTGTGAAGGCAACGCAAGTCGATCGCAGAGCCCATCCCAGGCACCATGATAGACTCGTGTTGCCTTCGCATTCTACCTGCTTCCTGACGTGGTAAATAGAAACGCCGGGCCTACCAGCTTTCCCACCCGAGAGGAAGTTCTGGGCAAGCAAATCGCTGCCTGGCTGGCCCGGAACTTCCTCTCCGACGTCGGAATTGACGTCGTGGGGAAGGCTGGTCGTTCCAGTGCTTCTGTTTACCACATCAGGAAGCAGGGAGAGCTCACAACTCAGCGGTGGGTGGCTTGGGGACCTGTTCCCCGATTGTGGCGGTGGCTTGGGGAGGACAGGGAGAAAGAAAGAAAGAAGGGGGCAGACAGGGAGACAGAAAGAAGGGAGATAGAAAAAAGGAGGGAAACAGAAAGAAAGGGGGGACAGGGAAACAGAAAGAAAGAAGGGAAACAGAAAGAAAGGGGACATGGAGAGAGAAAGACAGACAGAAAGAAAGGGGGCAGGGAGACAGAAAGAAAGGCAGGGAGAAAGAAAGGGGAGGGGGCAAGAGAGAGGAAGAAAAAGTTGGGGGAGGGAATGAGATCTGGAGGAAAGGAAGCATACAGGAGGCTGAAAGAAAGGAAGAAATATTGGATGCACAGACAGAAGAAGAAAGTGCAACCAGAGTCTCATGAAATCACCAGACAACAAAGGTAGGAAAAATGATTTTATTTTCAATTTAGTGATCAAAATGTGTCTGTTTTGAGAATTTATATCTGCTGTCTATATTTTGCACTATGGCTCCCTTTTACTAAACCACAATAGTGATTTTTAGCGCAGGGAACCTATGAGCATCGAGAGCAGCACGGGGCATTCAGCGCAGCTCCCTGCGCTAAAAACTGCTATTGCAGTTTAGTAAAAAGGAAGGGGGTA
The DNA here is from genome assembly GCF_902459505.1 of Geotrypetes seraphini. Classification (NCBI taxonomy): domain Eukaryota; kingdom Metazoa; phylum Chordata; class Amphibia; order Gymnophiona; family Dermophiidae; genus Geotrypetes; species Geotrypetes seraphini. The sequence continues at coordinate 303,281,120 of NC_047086.1, read as the reverse complement.
TATTTGTCTATTTTTGTATAGTTGTTACTGAGGTGACATTGCATAGCATCATCTGCCTTGACCTCTTTGAACCCCCCCCCCCCCCGGAATATAAATGATAATTAACATTTTCTCTGCGTACAGTGTGCTTTGTGTTTTTTAAAATTTTATTGTTGGTAGGTCATTTTGACTTGGTCATTTTAAAAGTAGCTCGCAAGCCCAAAATTGTGAGCACCCCTGCGTTAGGGCATTCCTTTGCATGGATTGCTATGTGGCTATTTTATACTATGTGTTTCAACCAATCTATATCAATGGCTTTCAGTTATATAAATATTCAAAAAATTCCAATCATATCATAAATACTGATTTTCCTAGATAATACAATTCTTATATAACAATCAGACCATCAGAGGTATTACTCATTAGTAACACTTTTCTACTGTCACTGAGCTTTACATACTATAATCTCACTGGTCCAAAATCAAGTTAAGGGGTCATTTTACTAAGGCACTCTAGCTGTTTTACCATGCGCTAAACGCTAACGAGTCCATAGACTATAATTTTAGCGTGCACTAAAATGGCTAGCGTGCCTTAGTAAAAGGACCCCTATATATTATGCTATTTTATCCATTTTAAATCTTTATATTTATAGAAAACATTTTAAAGCTATGTACTCATCTTTTAATCCAAGGTGGCTTGGATCCACAATCTAGCAAGAATCATCTTATGCTTTATACTGTATTAAGGAATTTTCTTGCAGAAAATAAATTGTTAAAACACCACGAAATGCCAATCTAAAAAGCTCCTCATTTTGTTTTAATACTAGCTTTACATTAAAAAAACTTTACTATATTAAATCCAACATATATTTATTTAAGCCGGTTCTGCCATCATAAAGTTCCTTTACTCAATATCAAGATGGTGACATTGTTCTTTGCACTATTTATATACTACAACTGAAATCACCTGATCTTTAAGGACCAATTGCAGAGCTCCAAGATTTAAACTAATGCAATCCATTTAATTTCATATAATTATATCAAGAAAACTCCAGTTGAATATAAATCTTCAAACATTCATAAGGAAATACTTTGATACTCGATCCTCAGAGGGTTAATCTCCCGTTAGTTCTAGTGGACAGAGCCCACCGAACCCGATCTTCATAGGATCTCATCGGATCAAAATATAACTTTTTTTCTTTTTATATCAATTATTTCAGTTATAAATAGTAAATATAAAACTTTTACTTAGCTTGACTAAACTAGAATGACACCATATCGAACGGAGCGATTTCTGCTGAGCAAAATAATATATTAAGGGAGCCTCGACCCTGAGGAAAGCGTGTGAAACATGGACATGTTGGTGGAGGCGCTCCCCCCTTTAAAATAAACTATAAAAGCTAAGTAAAAGTTTTATATTTACTATTTATAACTGAAATAATTGATATAAAAAGAAAAAAAGTTATATTTTGATCCGATGAGATCCTATGAAGATCGGGTTCGGTGGGCTCTGTCCACTAGAACTAACGGGAGATTAACCCTCTGAGGATCGAATATCAAAGTATTTCCTTATGAATGTTTGAAGATTTATATTCAACTGGAGTTTTCTTGATATAATTATATGGACTGATTCCAGTTACAAGTATAGCCACTAGAGTATTCATCCATTTAATTTCAACATTTAACCCACCAAGAGTTACCTTATTCAAATAATAAATCCAACATTGCTCTTTATGATTTAGAAATCTTTCAGAGTGACCCCCCTCCCACTCTCTTATAATCTGATTTCTAACTCACAATCTGCCTGTAATTTCATGCTGTTTCTCCTGCTTGAGCTCATCCCGCAATAAGCCTTTTCAAGCTGCAGTAAGCACGTGTTACCATTTACCACAGCTTAGTAAATGGGTCCCACAGTGATTTGTTGGCCATTTATCCAGGGCTCAATTTCAACTGGCAGCTCATTTCTACGTTTGATACTAATTTGATATTTTTGACTTACTTTTATTTTTTTCTAATAGGCAGTCGATGAAATTTAGACACATTGGGGCTGGTTCTCCCCTGCCAGTTATGGTCTCCAGTAGGCAAATAGTATAAAATCAAAAGATTTATCCGGCAAAAACAGGTTTCAGTCAGTTCAATTTTAACTAATCAACATTCTCTCCTTTAAACCTTTTCTTTGTGTATGTAACAGTGCTTCCAATACCAGTTTTTCTGGTTAAAAAAGGGATCAAATCAGAGCATTTCCAGGACAGTGTTTTAAACATATGTAAACATGACCCCACTTGCGTGTCACCCAACTCTACTCCTGAACACACTATGGGCTCCTTTTACAAATTCATGTTAGCGGTTTAATGCGCATAATAGCGCGCGGTAATTTGCCGGCCGCGCTAGCCACTACCAACTTTTCTTGAGCAGGCGGTAATTTTTTGGCTGCGCTAAAAAGGTGCATGCCATTAAACCGCTAACGTGGCTTCGTAAAAGGAGCCCTAAGGCACATGTTGCACAAATATTCATGCCTTCTTGGCACAATGTTTATTTTTATGGAAACCACTTTGTTTAAAGGCAGTAAATACATTTTTTAATTACATAAATAATCTATAATCTAAAAATATCTGTCTTCTTGTCAGAAGAAAAGTTAAAGCAGAAGAAACTCAGATGTAAGATTATATAAATTTTTAAAATAGCAGAACATTGGATTGGTGTGGAGGTGACAGAGAAGGGATGCTCCAGTGAAGCGAACAATTTTTGCTTTTTCATTTGAATGCTATGACTTCTAAGTGCAAAAATTCAAAGATCGAATGATTATTGCTTGTTTGAATAGCCTGTGATGTGAATGACGGGTTGGTGAGTTGTGACGAGTGGAAGATTTAATAATTCCTTAAACTATATGATTGTCTGATGTCATGTTTTACAGATGTTGACATCCTTTGATTGGAGGATGCCTTCAGCAAGGTTTGTAAAAGGTTTAAGTCCTTGATGCAAAAGATTTGAAATGTGATATCATGTTGGTCAATTTTTGGAGAATTTGCTATAAATACAGTACACATTATTACACACTGGAAGTATGCTTTGAAAGTTAAAATAAGAAAAAACATTGTGGCTTAGAATAGTTTACCACGGGCTGCACTCAGGCATCCAGAGATAAGTTCCAGGCTAGCGCCTGCACATCACACAGTAAAATAATTTTAATTTTACTGTGGAGAAGGAGTATCTGGGGCACAGAGTGGGCTTATCTGCTGTGTACTAACTGAATAGTGAGTGATCAGTACAAAATTGGTGCTGCTATCAGCTCACACACTAATTTTTTAATGATCACACATCCAAGGCACCATTTTTTTAATCTTTCCTTTGTTTTGGAATATCTTCCACCTTATATTAGATCTGAGCAATCCTTTTCAAAATTTAAATCACTTTTGAAGACGTACTCCCCCTTTTACTAAACTGCGATAGTGGTTATTAGCGCAGGGAGCCGTGTTAAATGCTCCACGCTGCTCCTGACGCTCAAAGGAACTCCATGAGCATTGGGAGCAGCATGGAGCATTGAGCGCAGCTGCCTGCGCTAAAAAACGCTATTGCAGTTTAGTAAAAGGGGGGGGGATGTTAATTTTTTCAGAAAGCCTTCCCAAGGTAACTCTGAATGAAATTCATGGCATCAGTAAATCTGTTATTAATTTTAACCATTTTAATAGTATAGCTTTTAAAATATATTTTTAAAATTTGATTGTAAGAATGTTTCTTGTTTGATTGTTTTATCTTTTCTATTACTATTGGTGTTATTTTCATTGTGATTTTTTTTTTTTTTGAAAGCCACTTTGACCTTCTGCATTAAGCAGGATATCAACAAAAAATAAACATAAACTTTAGCACATGGCCATTATTACAAAAATTCAAAAATCAGCCATTTTACTGCTGCACTGAAAGTGACCTTAGCATGCGAGAAAGACCCGCATAAGGACACGTTAAGGCCACTTTTTAACATCGCTTTGTAAAAGGGCTCCTAAATCCAGGGTGCCCAAACTAGAGCCCAAGGGCTGGATCCAAGTGCTGGAACAAGATTCCCTGGCTCAACATGTTTCCATGGTTCAGTGTGCTTTTCCTGTCAGCAGAGCAGATCTGACCTTTCTTTCATTAGTTTAGCTTGAATTTTGAATTCTACCAGAGTAGAGCAAATTCTGAGGAATAGTCTTCCCATCAGCCAATTTCTTCGGCTGAGGCGAATTTGCTCTACTCTGGTAGAATTCAAAATTCAAGCAAAACTAATGAAAGAAAGATTCCGGCAGCGAGAATACCCAGTGAAGATTATTCCACAAGCATACACACCGACCAAATATGCACAGAGAGAGCTATTGTTGAACTACCAGAGGAGTTAGGCTTTATCTTTTGTTCAAAAGTTCACCCCACTATCCTGGAAAATCAATAAGCTAATTTTGAAACACTGGCATGTGGCCAGGTTAGCTGTACCAGAATCTCCGGAAAGACCAGTATTTTCTTACAAGCATGCTAAAAACATAGGAAAAATGGTGAAAAACAAATCCTATAGAGATAAAGTTGTTAGGGGCATCCACACCACATGTGGTAGATGTCAGTGGTGCGTTTTAGCTCTTACAGGGGAGTCATGGGTCCATCCAGTTACAGGAACTTTATATCATACTCATGTCACCACTACTTGTGAATCCACTGGGGTGGTTTGTTTGATTCAATGTCCATGTAATAAGATCTACATTGGACGGACGATGAGATCAATAAAAACCCGTTTAAATGAACATAAATCACACATACGTACAGAAAGGGATACGGCCCCATTGGTAAAACATTGGCAACTAGTGGGGCACACTTGGTCAGATATTAAATGGAGGATTATGGATGTGGTCATAGTAGGGTGGGAGGGAGGAAATATCCAGAAAGCTTTAGCCATCAAGGAACAACAATGGATTTTTAGACTCAAATCTTTGGTGCCTGTGGGGTTAAATGAAGAAATAGAATGGTTATCCATATTGTGAGAACTTTTCTTAGTATACCATTCCCCGGGCTTCTTCTTTGAAGTAAAAAATGTGACTGCTTTTCTTTTGAAGCTGAGCCCCGCACGACGCGCCTAATGACGTCACACGCGCGGCGGTGTGCGGCGGGCCAGCTGCATTTAATGACACTTGTTCAACTCGCGGCTAAGGAATTAGACTGAATTGCTCCCTCAAACGGTAAGCACTGGCGTCCATGCCAGTTTGTTTTATCTTCTCATTTTGTTTGAGATTAAATTTAGTTGAGGCACTGTTGTTAGGAGTCTCTAAGGATTAGAACGTCAATATCACAGCCTAACGTTTGCTTGTTTTTCTAGTTGCCTCGACCCTGAAGAAAAGTTTCTAACATTGAAACATGCATGTCGGGAGAGGTGTAAAGATGAACTGATCACTATTAAGCTAAGAGAGGTTCCTCTTTCCAATAGGATTAATAAGATTAATATAATATGATGACTAAAAAGAAATGAAGATTTTATACATATAAAGAAAAAAGTTAAAAAACAATGAATAAAAATTAATAAAGTTTGGACTGACGAAGAATATAGCAACTGAGGTGGTGTGGTGCCCGGTTGCAGTCAGAAGGTCCATACAAATAAATAAATATAGAACTGTATGGGGATATAGACATGACACCCCACACTTCCCCAGTAGCCACTGACCTCCCAAAGATACAAATAAAACAGTACATACCTACCGGTATAACAGCTTCAGATGTTATGCCCAGTCCTGTTGAAGCAACAAGCAGGCATCTAGAGTAGACCAGTGGTCAGTACAGTGGACTGCAGAGAAGGGGACCAGGTCCATATCCCACTACACTTGTGGTGGAAGGTGTGAGCCCACCGAAACACACTAAAAACCTACTGTACCATCGCATAGGTGCCTGCAGGCATCATGGCTATTGGTGTGGTGTACAATTGGGTACAGAAGGTCTTTGGAGAGCTCACCATACAATATTAAAGGGTTATAGTGAGATTTGTACCTGGGGTCTTTTATGTGAAATTCACTGCAGTGTCCTCTAAGATGCCCCACTGCTCTACTGGGATATCTGTGTGGCCAATCTACTAAAAATGCTGGCCCCTCCTATATCCCAATGGCTTGTTTTATGCATTTTTCTTTTAGATGTGGTTTTTTCACCAAAATGGTTCAAAAATACAAACACATATCTGAAAAATGGCCAAAAAAAAAAGGATAGACGTTTTGCATTTTTGAAAGTGGGCATTTTTGGTACTGAATTTTTGTGTATCTTCCGCAAAACATCTAGGGCTTCCAAGAGGAAAAAGAACAAAGAACCGGCGTGGCTCACTGTAGAGGTGAAGGAAGCGATCAGAGACAAGAAAACCTCGTTTAAGGAATGGAAAAAGTAAAAAACGGAAGAAAACTGGAATAAGCCCAAACAACATCAACGCAGGTGCCATAAGGCGGTAAAAGGAGCCAAAAGAGACTATGAGGAAAAAATAGCCAAGGAGGCGAAAAACTTCAAGCCATTCTTTCTAAACTAAACTAAACTAAACTAAACCTTAGGTTTGTATACCGCGCCATCTCCACAAGCGTAGAGCTCAGCACGGTTTACAGAGTTAGGAAGAAAGGAACTCAAATGAAGGGTTATAGGAAAGGAACAAGAAGAAAGAGAGGGACAAGGTCCCAGAGAGCAGGAAGTGTTAGATTTTTGAAAAGAGCCAAGTTTTCAGGTGTTTGCGGAAGAATTGGAGGGAGTTTGAATTTCTGAGCGGGGATGTGAGGTTGTTCCAGAGTTCTGTGGTTCTAAAGGGGAGGGATGTTCCTAGTTTTCCTGCGCGGGATATACCTTTTGTAGAAGGAAATGATAGTTTCAGTTTTTAGGAAGATCTGGTGGAATTAGGGTTAGAGGAGTTCCAAAGGAGTGGAATAACGGGAGGAAGGATGCCGTGTAGAATCTTGAAGCTAAGCAGGCACATTTAAAGAGGACTCTGGAGTGTACTGGAAGCCAGTGGAGCTTGGACAGGAGTGGAGAGACGTGGTCGAACTTGCCTTTTGTGAAAATAAGCTTAGTTCTGAATTAGCTGAAGTCTATGGAGGTTTTTCTTAGTTAGGCTTATAAAGATGGAGTTGCAATAATCCAGTCTAGAGAGGATGGTGGATTGAACAAGGACGGCGAAGTGAGAATGATGAAAGCAGGATCTCACTTTCCTCAGCATATGAAGGCTAAAGAAGCATTTTTTTTACCAAGGAGTTGAGGTGATCATTGAAGGAGAGAGAGGAGTCTATGATGATGCCCAGGACTTTGCTTGAAAACTCAAGCTGAAGAGTGGGGCCGGAGGATAAAGGGATGGAGGTAGGTAAATGATGTAATATTGGGCCGAGCCAAAGTAATTTTGTTTGGACTCATTCAGTTTCATTTTTACAGATTGGGCCCAGGATTGGAGGTTCATTATACATGTGGATATGTTCTCAGCGAGGTTAGTGAGGTTTGAGTCTGTCTCGAGGAGGATGAGGATATCGTCAGCATAGGTGTAGAGAGTTTCTAGGGGGGATAGGTGGAGGAGTTTCAGAGAGGACATGTAGATGTTGAAAAGGATAGGAGAGAGGGGTGAGCCTTGCGGGACTCCACATATCGGCTTCCAGGGGGAGGATGAGGTGCCGTTTATGTTATCGGTGTAGGAGCGGAAACGTAGGAATTTCGAGAACCAATCTAGGAATGTGGAGCTTATGCCTATTTCGGAGAGTTGGAAGATTAGGATATCTTGATGGACGATGTCAAAAGCTGCGGAGAGGTCGAATTGTAAAAGAACAGCAAATTTATTGCGGGAATGGAGTTGTTGCACCTTGGAGATTAGTGAGGCCAATAGGGATTTGGTGCTGAAGTTGGGTCTAAAGCCGAATTGGTGGGGTAGGAGAATAGAGAATCTTTCTAGGTAGGATGAGAGTTGAGTGGATATCTTGGTTAGGAGAGGGATGTTTGCTATTGGGCGGTAATTGGATGGTATGGAGGATGGATACATTAAGGGGAAATGACCCGTGAAGGAAGCGGTGGGGCCGTTGGATGACCATGGAATAAAGGGAGTATTAAAGGAAGATAAAAAAATAGCTGAAAAACTGAACACATTTTTTGCGTCTGTATTTACCGAAGAGGATATACACAACATACTGGAACCCATCAGGCTCTATGCTGGAAACGAAGATGGGAAACTGACAGGGTTGACAGTCAGTCTGGAAGAGGTATACAGACAGATTGATAGGCTAAAGAGCGACAAATCCCCGGGACCGGATGGCATCCATCCGAGGGTCATCATTAACTGAAAGGGACTATAGCTGAATTGCTTCAACTAAAAGCCAACCTGTCAATCAAATCGGGGAAGATTCCAGAAGACTGGAAGGTGGCAAATTTTATGCCAATCTTTAAAAAGGGCTCGAGGGGAGATCTGGGAAACTACAGACCGGTGAGTGTGACCTCGGTACCGGGAAAGATGGTAGAGGCGCTGATAAAGACCGCATCATTGATCACCTTGACGGACACGGTCTGATGAGGACCAGCTAGCATGGCTTCAGCAAAGGCAGATCTTGTCTGACAAACTTGCTGCACTTCTTCGAGGGGGTAAACAGGAGGATAGACAAGGGCAATCCAGTCGACATTGTTTATCTGGATTTTCAGAAGGCGTTCAACAAGGTTCCACATGAACGACTACTTTGGAAGATTGTGAGTCATGGAATCGAGGGTGAAATACTCACATGGATCAAAAACTGGCTGGAGCATAGGAAACAGAGAGTGGGGATAAATGGACAATACTCGGACTGTAAGAGCGTCACCAGTGGGGTGCCGCAGGGCTCGGTGCTTGGACCTGTGCTCTTCAACATCTTTATAAATGATCTGGAAATTGGTACGACGAGCGAGGTGATTAAATTTGCGCACGATACTAAGCTATTCAAAGTAGTGAAGACGCAGGAGGATTGCGATGTCTGCAACGTGACATAAACATGCTTGAGAAGTGGGCTGCGACATGGCAAATGAGGTGATAAGTGATAGGTGATAAGTGATGAGGTGATAAGTGTAAGGTGATGCATGTCGGTAACAAAAATCTCATGCACGAATTCAGGATGTCCGGGGTTGTACTTGGAGAGACCTCCCAGGAAAGAGACTTGGGAGTTCTGATCGACATGTCAATGAAGCCGTCAATGCAATGTGCGGCAGAGGCGAAAAGGGCGAACAGAATGCTAGGAATGATTAAAAAGGGGATCACGAACAGATCGGAGAGGGTTATCATGCCGTTGTACCGGGCCATGGTGCGCCCTCACCTGGAGTACTGCGTCCAGCACTTATCGCCGTACATGAAGAAGGACACGGTACTACTCGAAAGGGTCCAGAGAAGAGCGACTAAAATGGTTAAGGGGCTGGAGAAGTTGCCGTACAGTGAGAGATTGAAAAACTGGGCCTCTTCTCCCTTGAAAAGAGGAGACTGATCGAAACATTCAAAATACTGAAGAGAATAGACTTAGTAGATAAAGACAGACTGTTCACCCTTTCCAAGGTAGGGAGAATGAGAGGGCACTCTCTAAAGTTGAAAGGGGATAGATTCCGTACAAACATAAGGAAATTCTTCTTCACCCAGAGAGTGGTGGAAAACTGGAACGTTCTTTTGGAATCTGTTATAGGGGAAAACACACTTCAGGGTTTCAAAACAAAGTTGGACAAGTTCTTGCAAAACTGGAATCTACGCAGGTGAGGCTGGACTCATTTAGAACATTGGTCTTTGACCTGAGGGCCACCGCGTGAGCGGACTACTGGGTGGGATGGACCACTGGTCTGACCCAGCAGCGGCAATTCTTATGTTCTTATGTTTACTAAACTGCACTGGTGTTAGTTCTTGGCGCGTAACGTGGGGGGCAGTGTGTGCTAATCCGCAGCACACGCTAAAAATGCTACCGCAACTTAATAAAAGAGGGGGCTAATCTCAGATTTGGATGTCATATTGAAAATGGCTCTCCATATCTTTTTTTTCTCACTCTTTTCCTTCTATATGTTAGGGAATTCAGCAGATTGTGAGCAGCCCAAACTTTTTCATCAGTCTGACCTTTTTCCCCTCTCCTTTATGAGTTTTCCTGCTGCTCAGATCAGCTTTCTCCTTTTTTGGCTCAGATAGTTGGAATGGCTTCAGTAAAAATATAAGGAGCAGTGTTTGTTTTGTTTTGTTTCATGTTGTTATACATTTTTAATTCAGGGCAATTTTGTTAGTTAGGAAGTGGCTGCAGTTGCCTGGCAGTACATTGTCATGTGTTTCTTACAATTGAGCCTGTCTTCGTCTAGATCAGGGGTAGACAATTCCAGTCCTCGAGAGCCACAGGCAGGTCAGGTTTTCAGGATATCCAAATGAATATATACTGTATGAGATGGATTTGTATGCACTGCCTCCTTGAGATGCAAATCTATCTCATGCATTTTTATTGTAGATATCCTGAAAACCTGACCTGCCTGTGGCTCTTGAGGACCAGAATTGCCTACCCTTGATCTAAATGAAGATTTTCGCCATTTTCTTTCAAGTTGACATCCTTGATGCTAAAGGATCCATAGTTCTGAGGAGAACTATGGGTAATGTTTGTTTGTAGAGTATAGAACCTTCTTTAGAGAGGCTCTAAACGAAAAAGAAGAAAAAAAAACCAAACAAACCAGGTCACGACAAACCACCCCAAACACCTGATCACAACCTACCTGCCTAAGAACATCACTCAACCCACCTCTTACCCATGGCACCAACATTAGGCAATGCATTATCTCTACCCTATGCTGAAGGAGACAGCTGATCTTCTGTGGCACTTAAAAGGAATTTTACCAGAAACTGATGTCTTAGAAGCAGGATTCAGTAAAACGAAGGTAGGTATAAGAGGCTGCTAGGAAAAAGCTGCCTAGAGTCATAACCCCAAGAGACAGCATAGCTACTTCTGAAAGACAGGTGTTCTGCAACCCAAGAGTCTCTAATTAAAATCTGACAAAACTGAGACCACTCAAATTTGTTTTTCTTTTCTCATCTTTTTGGGTTATTTAAATTTCCAATGTTATTTCAAATAAGTTCACATCCTATAGATGGATGGACTGGGAATAGCTCTTACCTCTGGATCCCACATCTGCTGAACCTATTAAAGGTGAAGCTGCCTAACTACTAATCCCCACAATTGCAGCTCATCCCCAGCTCATACCTGTTACAGGAGATAGGGTTATCTGTTATACCCTTATGAACCCTGCCCCCACTTTCATCCTTGCCTAGCATTTGAAGTCACTGGAAGGGCCAGACATGGCTCTACCTCACTCAGCCAGCATTTTCTCTGAGTGGGAACCCACCCCCATCTACCCTCTGAATTGTTGAAATTAGGCCACACCTGAAAAAAATGGACATATTAAGGCTTTAGCAGTTTGCTTTGAATGTGCATGTCTGTTACAGAATTTTCCATAGATTCCTATGAAGTTCGGCCAAATAAGTTTCAGAGCTTATGAAAATGAGGTAGTGTGAAAATCAAAGTGTGTGTAGGGTTCTTGTCTATCGCACTGTTTCTTGGTGTGGTTTCCTGCCTTTTTTATATAGAGGATCAAACTGCGCCATCTCCATCCTCCACCTCTCACGGTCAGAATGCCTCCTAACCCAACTGGGAGGTAAGGAACCAATGTGGCTGCTTATGGCCAACAGAGTACCTCTCAAAAACACATCATCTGAACAAGAACTGCTGGTGTTTGAGGTAACTCTAAGCCAGTGTTTCTCAACTCGGCTCTGGAGTACCCCCTTGCCAGTCAGGTTTTCAGGATATCCACAATGAATATGCATAAACTTGATTTGCGTACACTGCCTCAATTATATGCAAATTTCTTTCATGCACATTTATTATGGATATTCTGAAAACCTGACTGGCAAGGGGGTACTCCAGGATTAAGTTGAAAACCACTGCCCTAAGCTATTCTAGGCTACTGATCATGGGAGACTAACCTACATATTGAAATTCTAGACGTCACCACTGCTGCCTTTCTTGGTACGATGGCAGCTCTAGGATTCACTCAGGTGATTAAATCTCCAACCCATGAAAAGGGTCATATGCTATGTACAAAGGGGCTGAAATCTTTGAATACAAAGCTGGTGGCATTGAGATAATATCCCTATCATGGTCTGATCATTTTCTAATTAAATTTTCTATTAAGGACTAGATAAAAAAGATGGGCCCACCAAAAGTTTGGAAGGAAATTTGAGAAATCTGACTTCTGATAACTTCCTAGAGGTCTTGTTCTACTCCTATGTGGATGAAAAGATGCTGACAGCATGAGAACAGACTTAGCGATGGCGTTAGAAAAAAAACCAACAGCCTCTCTAAAGAAGGTTCTATACTCTACAAACAAACATTAGCATCAAGGATGTCAACTTGAAAGAAAATGGCGAAAATCTTCATCTAGATCAGGGGTAGGCAATTCCAGCCCTCGAGAGCCACAGGCAGGTCAGGTTTTCAGGATATCCACAATAAATATGCTTGAGATAGATTTGCATCTCAAGGAGGCAGTGCATACAAATCCATCTCATACAGTATATATTCATTTTGGATATCCTGAAAACCTAATCTGCCTGTGGCTCTCGAGGAATGGAATTGCCTACACCTGATCTAGACGAAGACAGGCTCAATTGTAAGAAACACATGACAATGTACTGCCAGGCCTTAAACATCAGCCAAAAAGCAATATTTCTCTGAACACATTGAACAAGCTGCAAATTCAACCAAGCAACGATTCAAAAGAGTAAACAGCTTTATAGCGCCTTGCAGGAATCTCTTCATAAAGGCAATTAATAAATCCCAGTAAATAAATAAATAAATGAATAACAAATGAAGACACCTGAGTGACTTTGCCTGCCCGAAAAAAAGGAATAATGGGGAGGCTCACACATAGGGCAACGATGCAGTTAGGCCCGGATTCACAAACAAGTTGCCTTACATTAGGTGCAGGCAGGTGCCTAGATCATATCTACTAGTGCCTTATGTAAGTGGTTTAATTGGGTTTAAATGGCATTATTGGTTGCATCATTAAAACCCAATTTTAAAAAAATTATTTGTGGTTTGTATCTTTATTCTATACTGTAAGAATTGTATGATGAAAAAATTGAATTAACCCCCCCCAAACAATTAAATCCTCTTTAAAAAAACACCCATAGCCTCTGCTATGCAGCCTCCGGGACCGGCGACCTCTGGGACTAGAGGCTAGTGGTGCCCAGAAGTGGTCGTGTTTAGGGGTGGGGCCAGACTTTGGCATCACTATGCTCCGCTGGCCATGATTCAGACAGCACCCTAGGCATCGGAAATGTAGGCCTGTTAAACCCTGGGTCCCTTTTCACCGTGATTCTGGAAGCAGTGCCTGTCCGTGACTGACGCATGGCAAGTGCCCGCTTTGTAGGCACCTGCCACAACAGGCGCTGTTTTCAGAATCTGCCCCTTACTGTATTCTAACTTTGGGACAGGGTGGGCTTGAAATAATTCATTCTTTGCCCATTATTGCCCCATCTTCAGTCTCCTGCACAACCTTATCAAATATATTCACTTCCTTTCTTGCCATGAAATGAGTGAATTAATCCATTGCTTATAACATAATTAGAGATGATATATTAAAGAAGTGGACTAATTATACACAATGCACTTGAGCCCAATTAAAATAGCATCTGCAGTGAATGCAGAAGTATTCTCTTTCACAAATCTAAATACTTTTGCAACAGTAGAGAATAAAACTGTTAAACGGGATATGCAATTGGGATCTTAAATATCCTATTAGCATGTAAAATGAGGATTAACCTTATTAATTGCTGTACGCTAGATCATCGAAAGTCATGTTTCACCTTCATGATGCACTATAGTTGTATCCATTTTGAACAAATGTACATTAATAGATTTAAATGACTTGATGCATTTTTCATACTTTAAAATTAGCGGATGAAGATAGCTGGTTAGCGGCTGCCCCTGAGCATTTAACACAATAGAACACAAACGGTGGTGTCACTAGATTTAGCTGATTTTGCTGAATAAGAAGAGAAACACCACAGAGCTTAAACGACAGCTGCAAGAAGTTCAAGAAACCTGAAGAGAATGGCAACTGGTGAAAGATAAAGGGGCCCTATTGCTAAGCTGCGGGAAAAGGTGGCCTTAGCGTGACCTTGTGTGTGTGTGGTTTTTTTCCCATGTGCTGGGCCATTTTAGCTGCAGCCATAAAATGGCCAACTTTCCATTTCTTTTTGTTGCCATTAGAGCATGACCATTAAAAAAAATTATCACATGAACTCTTTTTGCGATCTAAATTTTGTAGGCAGTAAGGCCCTGATTCTATAAAAGATATCTAACGTTAGACACCTAGATTGGGGCACCCGGACAATCTAGGCACCTGACATAATATATTTTTTTTTATTGGCTTAATAAGAACATAAGAAGTTGCCTCCACTGGGTCAGACCAGAGGTCCATCGCGCCCAGCGGTCCGCTCCCGCGGCGGCCCATCAGGTCTGTGACCTGTGAAGTGGTTCCTGACCATTTATATAACCTACCTCTACTTCTATCTGTACCCCTCAATCCCCTTATCCTTTAGGAACCTATCCAAACCTTCCTTGAACCCCTGTAATGTGCTCTGGCCTATCACATCCTCCGGAAGCGCGTTCCATGTGCCCACCACCCTCTGGGTAAAAAAGAACTTCCTAGTATTTGATCTAAACCTATCCCCTTTCAGTTTCTCCGAATGACCCCTAGTACTTGTGATTCCCCACAGTCTGAAGAATCTGTCCCTGTCTACCCTCTCTATGCCCTTCAGGATTTTGAAGGTTTCTATCATGTCTCCTCTAAGTCTCCGCTTTTCCAGGGAGAACAACCCCAGCATTTTCAACCTGTCAGCGTATGAAAAGTTTTCCATACCTTTTATCAGTTTAGTCGCTCTTCTCTGGACTCCCTCAAGTACTGCCATGTCCTTCTTGAGGTGCGGCGACCAGTACTGGACACAGTATTCCAGATGTGGGCGCATCATTGCACGATACAGCGGCATGATGACTTCCTTCATCCTGGTTGTGATACCCTTTTTAATGATACCCAACATTCTGTTCGCTTTCTTTGAAACTGTCGCACACTGTGCCGATGTTTTCAATGTTGAGTCCACCATCACCCCCAGGTCTCTTTCAAGGTTGCTCACCCCTAGCAGTGATCCCCCCATTTTGTAGCTGAACATCGGGTTCTTTTTTCCTACATGCATGACCTTACATTTCTCTATATTAAAACTCATTTGCCACTTTTTTGCAGGTTAGGTCCTTTTGCAGGTTAGGTCCTTTTGCAGGTCTTCACAGTCTTCCGTGCTTCTAACCCTGCTGCAGTTTGGTGTCATCAGCAAATTTGATAACCTCACATTTTGTCCCCGTCTCCAGGTCGTTAATAAATATATTGAACAGGAGCGGTCCCAGCACCGAACCCTGTGGAAGCCCTCTCGTGACCCATTGCCAGTCTGAGTAATGGCCCTTTACTCCAACCCTCTGTTTCCTGCCTGCCAGCCAGTGTCTGATCCATCGGTGGATATCCCCTTGCACCCCGTGGCTCCACAGCTTTTTAAGTAGCCGCTCGTGAGGTACCTTGTCGAAGGCTTTTTGGAAGTCAAGGAAATGATGTCTATGGATTCCCCCCCCTTATCCATCTGCCTGTTTATTCCCTCAAAGAAGTACAGTAAGTTTGTGAGGCACGACCTTCCTTTGCAGAAGCCGTGCTGGCTTGCCTTTAGTTGTCTCTTGTTTTCTATGTGTTCGCAGATTGTGTCCTTAACCAGTGCTTCCATCATCTTTCCCGGAACCGAGGTCAAGCTCACCGGCCTGTAGTTTCCCGGGTCACCCCTTGATCCCTTCTTAAAGATGGGCGTGACATTTGCTATTTTCCAGTCCTCTGGGATCTCCCCAGTTTTTAAGGATAAGTTACATATTTGGCGAAGTGTTTCCGCTATTTTGTTTCTCAGCTCTTTTAGTACCCTCGGGTGGATGCCGTCCGGACCTGGTGATTTGTCGCTCTTCAGTCTGTCTATCTGTCGGAGGACATCCTCTTGGCTTACTTCTAGTTGGACCAGCTTTTCATCATGGGCTCCGTTTATGATCTCCTCGGGTTC
The DNA here is from genome assembly GCF_902459505.1 of Geotrypetes seraphini. NCBI lineage: Eukaryota > Metazoa > Chordata > Amphibia > Gymnophiona > Dermophiidae > Geotrypetes > Geotrypetes seraphini. The sequence continues at coordinate 303,265,022 of NC_047086.1, read as the reverse complement.
TGGGATATTGGATGTGTCCTCTCTCGTGAAGACTGACGAGAAGAACGTGTTTAATCTGTCAGCGTCCAATGGTCCCACTTCTTCCCTGGCTGGTTGTTTCCCCTTCACATACCTGAAGAATGGTTTAAAGTTTCTTGCTTCCCCCGCCAGTCTCTCCTCATATTCTTTTTTCGCTTTCCTGACCACTTGGTGACAGTCTTTTTGGTGCCTTTTGTGCTCCTTCTGGTTGTTTTTTGTTTGGTCCTTTTTCCATTTTCTGAAAGATGTTTTCTTGTCACTGTCAGTGCTGATAATTGAAAGTGCCTTTAAAAACCAATTTTGGTCTCCATCAGCTCGGCCCACTATGTCAGCTTCAATTTGCCAATCTACATATTTTGTTCTGCATAGGGCCTACTTGACCCCTAATAAAATCACCCAGTTTAAACTCACAACCTCATAAAGGAAGTGCTGGTCATGTAATTCTCAGCCTGGCACTCTTATACATCTCCTTTTTGAGTATTCTAATGTACATTTATTCTGGTCAAGCATTTGGCCGAAAATACCTTCTATAACTCATTTAGACAGTGGTATCTCTATCTCTTACAGAGTCATTATTTTGCGCTCCTCATGCCCAGATATTTCAATCCCATCAAAGTACTTTAAAATATTTGACACTATGGGCTCCTTTTACTAAGCTGCGATAGCGGTTTTAGCGCGCGCTAGCCGCTAACGCCAGCATTGAGCTGGCGTTAGTTCTAGCCGCATCGCGCGGGTTTAGTATGTGCTAAAATTCTGCGTGCTCTAAAAACGCTATCGCAGCTTAGTAAAATGAGCCCTATGATTGCCTACAATTGGAAAGATAATTCCAATCTCAATTTTCACGAATGGTGGAATTACTTGTGTATGATTAGGAAATATGAAGAAATTTTAAATTTAATAGCATTGTTAATGTCAATCTGAAATGGGCCCCGCTAGATGATTTATGTAGAAACCTATTATGGTTTCTAATTAAAGATTTTGCAGCTCTTGTGTGTATTTTTGTTTAATTTTATGTTTACTTTGGTTTATTAGTATATGTTCTATTTTATTTATATTAAGTTATTTGATTTCCTTTATTTTTAATTGATATGTGTAAGATGTATTATTTGAAAAAGTGAATTAAAATTATTATTATTTTTTTTTACAAATCTTTATTCATTTTAAAAAATATACAAAGTGCATACAAAAATACAACAAATAACACAATAAAACAGCACTTATTACTAACAAATAATGATATAAATATCTTTCCCCCTCTTCCCCCAACCCGGATGTGTGTAAAACTCAATAAAAATGGAAGGCTTGTACTATTGATTGGTGTTTACAAAATTTGTTAATGGGTCCAAAATTTCATTAAAGTATTTACAATGACTATTTAGTTCCGAATTCATACGTTCATATCGATAACACAAGCACAGGGATTCCTACCAAAATGTATGATTCAATCTATCGCAACTCTTCCAATTTTTTGTGATTATTTGCATAGCAATCCCAGTCATTACAAGAAGTAGTCTATACTTAGCTGCAGAAATTGGAGACTTATGATGTAATATAGTTCCAATGAGTACGATATCGTATGACATTGGAATGGAAGTTTCCAGTATCCTATTAATTGTAACCCACATCAACTTCCAGAAACTGAGTATTAAGGGGCAATAGGACAACATATGATCCAGCGTCCCTATATCAAGATGACAATGCCAGCATCTATTAGACTTTGAACCATGTAACTTTTGCAAACAAACAGGGGTCCAAAAAATCCTATATAAGAGAAAAAAACATGTCTGTCTCATAGATGCTGACTTTGTACATCTCATCCTCCAAGACCAGATCTGTGGCCATTGAGTAGCAGAAATGTCTCGCTCTATCTCAATGCTCCAAATATCCCTTAAGCTTGTTTTTGGTTTCTTAATCAAATATTTCGATATTAATTTATACCACTTGGCAGCCTGATGTCCAGTAAATCTGTCCGGAAGCATAGACCTGGCAAGCTTTACTGATCATTTAAAATTATGCCACTCAGGGAACCCCCTTCTGAGTGGCCTGCTTCAACTGCAACCACTTATATGCTTGAGACTTTGTAATACCGAATGCTTGTTGCAATTAAAAAAAATATATATATTAAAAAATATTAGCAAAATGAATTAGCAGGAAGGTTCCAAACTCAGTAGGCACCTACCCCTTTGAGGTAAGTGCCTACACCAGGGCACCTAGTTAGGAGCAGATTCGGGGGTGAAGGTTTGGCATGGTTTCAGTTGGTGCCTACCTTAGATGCACACATTTAGCCTCAGTAAACCTTGGCCTAAATGGCAGTGTGGCTAAGGGTTTAATGCCTACCAGTGCCTAAGAACGCTTAGGCGTTGCTAGGGGTGATTCTATAAACGATACCTAGTGGATACCATTTATAGAATCTGGCCCTAAGAGCTCAAATGATAATTCTGCACTTATCATTTTGTGCATAGTTGTGCAGCTGTGCTTACCGATTAGTGCGACAATGCTCCCTGACATGCTCCCTCCTCTCCGAAAAACAATTAGTGCATGCATACATTTGCCACTTACGGCAGGACACCTGAGCATACTCCATAGTATGCTATCTTAAGGTGTGTTAGGTGCACGATATTGCTTAACAAAATTTACGAGTTAGTAAAAGGTCCCCTAAGTCAGATGCTCATGAATAAATTAGATCTTACAACACCCCCATCTCTGTAATCCTTTCAATTGTTGGTTCAATCACTTGTCCTTAGTCAATTGGACTATTGTAACATTGTTCATCTTGCTGGTACTCGGAAAAATCCTCATGGACTGTGCATAATTCATAATGCAGCAGTCAGATTGATTTTCAATTTAAAGAAGTATGATCATGTCACTGATTTTTTATCGTCGATTGCACTGGCTTCCAATTGAGGCACAGGTTAAATTTAAGCTTGGCTGTATTTGTTTTAAGGCAGTAACAGGCTCAATTCCTGAGTATCTTATGGAATCTTTTATCATTACAAACTCTAAATATCCTAGAAAATCTCATTCATTATTTTCATTCCCTTCTGTAAAGGGATGTAAATATAAGAAATTTCAGGAACGATTACTATCTTTTCAGGCAGCCTTATAGACTAGGGATTTAATTTATATATTCTTCCTAAATTTGTATCAACAATTTCGACGTGCCTTAAAAACGTGCTTTTTAGGGAATCTTTCTGAAGTTAGATATTGGATGTTTATTCATTTGTATTATTAGTCTTTGTGAACCGCATAGAACTTAATGGTATTTGCAGTATACAAGTAAGTTTTATGTTATGTTATGTTTATGTATAAAACTCCACACACATATATGCCTTTTTGAAAGCACACACATATTTTGTATTTTTTTGTAACATAGCAACATACACATCTCTCTCTTTCAACAGGATATTTCCAACAGCTATTTAACGAGATGCCTGCAAGCACCATTTTGTTTGCATGAGTTTGGTGAATGAAAGCATCGGGTCTGACATATGAGATAGTTTCACGGAAGCAGGAAGAGGTGTGTAGTATATGACGATGGGACATTATCCAGGAAAGGTATTTAGGTCCAGGATATCAAAGGCTTGACAAAGTACTTTGCATGTCTGTTTTGTTGTGAAGGAGGATTTAGGGGGTTCAATACTGAGAAGTTACAAATTACCTATGGATTTAAAAATCAACCACAGCCTTAGAGGGGCATAATCAAAGAAACATCTATGTCCGTTTTGGGCCTAAGTTGTTAGTCACCCAAAGTTGGCAGTATCTAAAGTCCATTCCCCAAAAATACGTCCAAAATATTTTTCTTTCTCGAAAATCGTCTAAATATACGTCCAGCCGTTTGTTCGGCCAGACTGCTAAGTTGTCTATCTTTATATCACATTCTTATCCAAAAATTTGTCCAAGTCAAAACGCATAGAACAAGACTTTGTGGATGTGGGAAGGGCCAGCAAAGTGATGGACTAGACACCCAGTCATGGCAACACAGTAGTGGGGCACCTTACAGGGCACTGCTGTGAAGTTCACAAAAAGGATGCCATATACATATCTCACCACAACTCCCTTATAGGTCATAGTGAGCCCCCCCCAAGCACCCCCCAAAACCTACTAGACTCACCTGTCTACAACCCCAATAGCTCCAGACTACTTAAGCCACCTCTGTGTTGCTCTATTAAGCTTTAGAGGTCTGCACGGGAACGGAGATCGTGGGAATCCCATGGGTTCCACGGGGAACCCCCTGGCCCATGGGACTCCCATAGGGACCCTCCTCTGCCCCATGGGACTCCCACGGGGACGATGCAGCTGAGAGACTAGTCCGGCGCCTTGGCAGAAACAGCCATGCTGAGCAGTGAGCTCTGCACTAGAGAGCTGCATGGGAACGGGGATGACGGGAATCCCGCGGGACCCGCGGGGATCCCACGGGTTCCCCCTTTGGGTCACGGGGATCCCGTGGGGACGCCCCCTAGGGTCGCGGGGATCCCGTGGGGACGCCTCCGAGGGTCGCGGGGTTCCTGCGGGGTTGGATCGCAGTGCACTCGAGCCGCAAGGGTAGTCTCCTCCTCCTTACCTGCCCTGTCGCAGCACACAGCCGAATGGAAATCTTCTCGATGTCAGCGCTGACGTCGGAGGGAGGGCTTAAGCAAAGCCCTCCCTTCCTCCGACGTCAGCACTGACATCAGGAAGACTTCCGGTTGGCTGTGTGCGGCAGGGCAAGTAGGGAGAAGGCAATGGCGTACAAAAGAGGGGGGAGGGGGCGGTCCACCCCAAAGAATGTGCACAGCCGGTCAGGTCCCCCGATCGACCGACAACAGGCCCGGCCGACAAATCTCCCTGCCCTGTAGCCGCGAATCTAAATTACCTCTTACAGCAGCTTCACTACTCCAGCTGCTGTAAGAATGTAATTTAGATTCACGGCTACAGGACAGGGAGATTTGTCCGACCGGGCCTGTTCTGTTGTCGGTCGGGTGCAAAAGCGCCACAAAGGTGGAGGCAGGGAGGGAGGAAAGGTGGAGTGGAGAAGAAAAGACGCTTAAGGGGGGAGAAGGCCGCTGAAAGCACTGGGGAAGACAAAGGGGTGGAAAAGAACGCTGAAAGGACATGGGGTAAATGGGAGGAAGGGGGGGGAAGGACCCTGAAAGCACTGGGGAAGACAAAGGGGTGGAGAATGCCACTGAAAGGACATGGGGAAAACAGGGGTGGAGAAGGCCGCTGAAAGGACATGGGGAAGACAGAGGGGGGAGAAGGACGCTGAAAGGACATGGGGAAGGCAGAGGGGGGAGAAGGATGCTGCCTGACAGGACATGGGGAAGATGGTGGGGGAGAAGGACACTGAAAGGAAATGGGGAAGAGGGAATGGGAAGAAGACGCTGGCAGGGAAGAAGACAGAGGTGCCAGACTATGGGGGGAGCGGAGGGAAAAAGATGGGTGCCAGACCAATTTGGGAGGGGGGAGAAAGGGAGAGGCACAGTAACAGAGCAAATGGAAGACACAGAGAGAAGAGAGGCAGTGGATGGAAGGAATTGAATAACATGAAGAAAGCAGAAACCAGGCAATAAAGGTAGGAAAAAAATTCTTTTTTTTTTTTTTGCTTAAGGATAAAGTAGTATATTAGTTGTGTTGATAAAAATTTATAAACATTAGAGGCTCTGGTAGAAACCCGTTTACAAAGTATGTATTCTTCCCAATTAATGTTTCCCAATTAATAAAGTCTTTTTGCTTATTTTTAAATGGGTTTCTACCAGAGCCTTTAATTCAGTAGCATAATTAAATGAAATAACTATTTCTGTAGTTTATAGGGACGGGCGGGGACGTAGGGGATTCCTCGTGGGGACGTAGGGGATTCCTCGCGGGGATGGGCGGGGACGGAGGGGATTCCTCGCGGGGACGGGTGGGGACGGAGGAATTCCTCGCGGGGACGGGTGGGAGTCCTCACGGGGACGGGTGGGACTTTGGCGGGGACGGGTGGGATTTCTGTCCCCGCGCAACTCTCTACTCTGCACGCACACAGCTGAAAGCCTTGCTGATTGGTCTGGCGGCATGGCGGGGTGGGAACAGCAAGCAAGTCTCTCAGCTGTTTATGTGCTGAACTCACTGCTCAGCATGTACACAGCTGAGAGCACTGCTTGCTGATTAGTCGGCAAGGCTAGAGCGGGAAGACACAGGATGTATTTAGTGATTCGCCCAGTAAAGCGAAGGCCCTGAAACTGGCGAGATTCAAACTCAAAGAGAGTGACCCGAGGAGAAGGCAGGAGACAAGGAATTGAGTGATTTTTTTCCCAGACCCGAGCTGAGGATGAAGCAGCAGTGAGCACAGCAGGCAGGAGGAGGTGCTTATCAACTTTCCTTCTCTTTCTCTCATGATTTAATTCTCCCAATCCCGTCTCACTTTTACTTGGTCTCCTATTCCCCATTACCACATTTCTACCACCTGTGTTCGCTGTCTTCCTCTCACTCATGTCCTTTCTATTCCCCCCAATAACCACATAGTTCTAATATTTCCACTTCTCTCCTCACTCCTTCTCTAGTAGCTTTACATTGCCTTATTTCTTCCCCTTCACCTGACAACATCTTTCTATTCAATCTCTTTCCTCCTGCCCCCATCTTTCCTTCTTTCCATCCTCCCTGCTGTCTTCCCCTTCACACCCATTATTAACGTAACCATTTATTTTTTTCATCAAAACGGGACCTCTATTAATTGTAAGTCCCGCCCCCAATCCCACCCTAATTTTTTCCATTCATTTTTCATATACACATAATATCTTATTAATTCATAATGGTAACTATAAAATAAAAAAAAAAAAACTACAAAGCACACTAGACGCAGAGAAAATATTAATTATCAGTTATATTTTGGGGGGTTTCAAAGATGTCAAGGCAGATGACTTTAAAATATGCAATGTCACCTCAGTAACTATAGAAAAATAGACAAATATAGTGCAAAATATAGACAGCAGATATAAATTCTCAAAACTGACACATTTTGATCACTAAATTGAAAATAAAATCATTTTTCCTACCTTTGCTGTCTGGTGATTTCATGACTGTGCATCCTTCCTTTAATTTCTTTCTTTCTGAACTCAGGCCCAACAATTGTCCCTTTCTATTCCCTCCCTCCTTCCTTCCTATGTCCTTAGTTCCCACAGTGTCTCCTTCCTATGTCCTTAGTGCCTCTTCTCATGTTCTTATTTTTTTTTTAATTCAATTTTCTATGCAGTTCTCTCAAGGGAGGTCAGCATGGTTTACATTAATTAATTCAGGTATTCAAGCATTTTTTCCCTGTCTGTCTTGGTGGGCTCACAATCTACCTAATGTACCTGCGGCAATGGGGGGGGGGGGAAGGATTAAGTGGCTTGCCCAGGGTCACAAGGAGCAGCGTGGGTTTCAACTCACAACCCCAGGGTGCTGAGGCTGTAGTTTTAACCACTGCGCCACACACTTCCCTTAGTGCCCCAGTGCCTCCTTCCTATGTCCTTAGTACCCCTTCCCATGTCTTTAGTGCCCTCAGTGCCTCCTTCCTATGTCCTTAGTGCCTCCTTCCCATGTCCTTAGTGCCCCTTCCCATGTTCTTAGTGCCCCCAGTGCTCCTTCCTATGTCCCCCTCACTGCCTTTCAGCCTTTGTCCCACCTCCTTCCCCGAAGCCAGCCAGCCTACCTTCTTCCCTCCCTGCTACGCTAAAGCCAGCCTGCCTGCCTCCCTCCAGCACTGAAGCCTGCCCCCCCCGGATCGGCCTCCGCTGTTGCTACCTACCCAGATATTTCTGCACTAATCAGCATGTCTGCAATCCCACATGCTTACTGATTAGCAGGTAAGCCCTTAACACATTTGGGCTAATGGCAAAATTAGTGCATAGTCATTAATTTGGAAAATGGAAAATTGGCCATTTTCTGGCTTTGCTAACAATGACCTTAGCATGAGGGAAAGACCCATGTAAGAGTGATTTAAGCAGATCCTATTCAAAGGACCCCTAAGTAAGTACTTAGGGGGGTAATTTATAAAGGATTTTTGCGCATAAAGGCCAGGGATTATGCACAGGTGCAATGACAAGAAGGTGTATATTTTTAGGGGACCCACATGCAGGCATGACAGTGAGAGGGGCAATTTAAATGCATTTAAAAAAATAAAATATGTGCTTAAAGGTGTATGTTATATAATACACATTTGCGTCTGCTAGGAAGTAGGTGTAAAAATCTGTGGCTTCATGATAGGAACAATTTCTGCCACCTTTTCCTCTAGCATTTTGTAAAGACACATCAGATTTTATAAAGTAGACTCAAAATAGGTGGTATATGTTTTCACTTTTAAGGAGGATGGGAAGTGACATAGTGAGGGTGAGTAGCGCTTGGGGTGGTAGCACCCCTCCCATGCCCTCTTCTCCACCCCATTCTTTTCTGCCCCCTCCCCCCGCCACGCACATACCCCCTTCCTCCCTACCTTTAAAATTTTCCAGGCGGGAGCATCATCATGAACTTGCTGCCCGCATTGCGTCGGCTATCCCTATAATGTCACTTCCTAGGCCTGGGGCCCGGAAGTGACATCAGAGAGAGGTGGCACTGACACGGGCAGCAAGTTCACAATGCTGATTGCACAGGGAAAATTAATAAAGTATGAGGGAAGGGGAGCATGCACATGGCTGGGGAGGTCGGGAAGGAGCGGAGGGACAGAGAGGAGGATGGATGCCGGCACCCCTACCAAGACCGCGCCTGGGGCAAACCACCCTCCTGCCTCCCCTTACTACACCACTGACTAAGAGGAGATCATGTTTTTACCCCTCCAGTGGTCATCTGGTTAGTTTGGGTACCTTTATTCCACTTCATTGTTATTGAAGCAGGTCTAGCCCAAAATATAACAAAACAGAATGGAATTGTCCAGATCAGAATGAAGTGCACTAAAAAAGTGTCCTTCAATTCATCTGATAATGTGAAGATCTTTATTTCTCCATTGTCACAATGGTACATTTGAACGATTCTATGAGTCATTGAGTCATAGAATCGTTAGAATATACCATTGTGACATTGAAGAAATAAAGATCTTCACATTATCAGATGAATTGGAGGACACTTTTTTAGTGCACATCATTCTGATCTGGACAATTCCATTCTGTTTTGTTGTATTTATATCTGTGGTTTTGTTTGCCCCTGGTTTGTTCTTTTCCTAGCCCAAAATATCCCATATTTTTTGCCCTGGACATTTTTTTTTTATATATTCAATTATCACAGAAAACCATCCAAAATATAAGCCCAAACACACCTCCAATAAGTCACTTGAGATTGACAAACTGCAGAGAAAAAGTCTTAAAAGTGAGTTTCAAAAATAGTCATTTGGACATTTTCTCCCTGAAAATTCTATTTGCCACTTTATGCCAGTTTTGGGGCATGTTTCTGTTTCAAAAATGAGCCCCTTAATGCCCCAGACAGTCCTTTCCCAGTCTTTATAATCTTCCCACCATTAAAAGAATTTAAAAAAATCCTATTTTTGCTAGCCCATACTTTTTAATGATGGAGAGACCAAGAGGGTAGGGTGAAGTCCAACAGGACAATTTCCAAAATACTTTTACATCAGAAAATGGGAACATGTCATAAATATAAAAAAATATAGGACCCCTTTTATCAAGCTGCACTAGAGGTTTTTAGTGCGGTAAATGCTCTGACTCTTAGGGCTCCTTTTATCAAGCCGTGCTAGCGAGGTTAACGCGCGCGACGTTTCATCACACGTTAAGCTCCACGCTGGCCTAATAACTACCGCCTACTCAAGGGAGGCGTTAGCGGCTAGCGCGGTCAGCGGTTTAGCGTGCGGTATTAGATACATTAAACCGCTAGCGTGGCTTGATAAAAGGAGCCCTTAGACTGAGAATTCCTATGAGCGTCGGAACACTTACCTCACTGGCCTGTGCTAAAAACCTCTAGTGCAGCCTGATAAAAGGGGAGATAGTCTTAAGGGATGGAGAAACAAGTGGTGGAAGGGGGGGGGGAAGAAGAGGCAAAAAGGACAGGTATATTATTAAACTGCGTGATTTTTGGCACAGAGCAATTTGAGCTGGAGTAAATATTCATCAAATCTTGATGTTAGATGTAGTCTGCTATTGAGGCAGAATGGAGGGAAGCTACTTCTTGCCCTGGGATTGGTAGCAAGCAGTGTTGCCAGGTTTCTGCCAGGTACTTATGACTGAAATTGGCCACTGTGGAAACAGGATACTGGACTAGATGGACCATTGGTCTGACCCAGTAAGGCCATTTTTATGTTCTTATGCAGGAGAACATTCAGCCCTAAAGTCTAGCCAATTTGATTTAACTGAATATTCACCTAAAGACAACTGACTAAAAGAAGTTGATTATCTTGCTGGCCCAGTAAGTATTTGAATAGTTACATCTATTTATTTCAAGGATTAGAGTACAAACAGCAAACCTTGGCATTTTTATGACATGGCTTATTTCCCTTTAGTCTTGGGGACAAGTCATTGCACTCCCGTTGCAATCAGGCCACCAGCTGCTACTTAGAGGAGGTGCAGGAACAGGAAATCCTGGAAAGGAAGTTGTTGAACTCGGGGTCATGACATGATGCTCCAAGGAAAAACACCAGCAAATATTTTTTTCAGGAAAGGGTTGTCCATGCTTGGAATGTCCTCCGGAATGGGCGATGGGGACTACAATAACATAAAGATATCAAGCAGACTGGCCAAAACCTCTAGGAGTAGACAGAATCAGAATGAGAAGTAATCAAAGAAAACTATGGAAGTGGTCAAATGCTCGGCAGTTAAGAGTCAATATTTTCCTTGGATGAATATATGTACACATTGGGGGGTGGGAGGGAGTTTTTCTGGAAATTTCACTATATTATGTGTTTATATTATATTTATGATATAATTGATTATAATATTTGAAAGAAGGTGGGACAGGATATAATTTTTATGTTTGTAGAATTATATGAGAATTACAAGTGTTATTGTTGTTACTAATGATATATTCCTGTACGCTTGCTGTAAGTTTTCAAAATGAATAAAGAATATTAAAAAAAAGAGTCAATATCAAAAAGTGCAGAGCTATTGCACTGAAAGTTGCTGGAATGGTATGCAATAGGCAGTAAAGGGCTGAGATGGATAAACAAAGTGAGAAAATGTTGGCCAGAGCAAAAGAGATGTTGGGGTGCATAGGTAAAGCTATAGCCAAAAAAGGATATGCACTTGTTAGTGTGCATTTGATTCATTAGTGGATCTCAAAAAATTTAGGACACACTATTGAGCTTGCAGGAAGATATTTAATTGATTAGGGGCCTTTTTAGTATGTTGCACTAAGAATGGGCTTAGCATGCCCTTATGTGGGTCTTTCCTGCGTACTAAGCCCATTTCTAGAATGGTCATGAAATTGCAAGAGGTCATGGCAGCCATTTTGAAAAGTCACCACAAGGGGACAGGAGGGGGCTGTGTTCTTGCCTTGAAAGACTCCTGCCGGACTAACAGGTATGTAGGTAGGCTTGGGGGAGGGGCAGGGACGCTACCTACATATTGGGAGGGGGTGGGCAGGCAGGGGGGTCTTTGCCATGGGAAGGGGAGGAGGGAAGGAGGAGACATCATTGGGGGGGAAGAGGTGAACTTTATTTTTAAAGAAAAATATACTTATCTGGGCCCTGCCCTGATATTCAGCAGGGGCCCACATAACTGTTTTGCGGCCCCAGCTTAATATTGGCCAGGCCTGCATAAACTCCGTGTGGTCAGGCCGCCCAAAATTATGCCTCGATATTCAGTGCTGGTGCCTGGACGTGGCCCTGTGCTGAATATCAGGGTATAATTTAGCCAGAAACGATCAATGTTTAAAAAAACACTGATCACCGCTGGATGAATATCGGGAGTAAATGTCTAGAATACTTGCACTTACATACCTTGATCTGCCAACTTTTCGATCGATCCGACTTAAGGCTTTCAAGTTCACAACGGTCCTGGTTGGAGGAACCCAACTTTGGAATGCTATGCCATATGATTTGAGAATGATATGAGAAATGTGAGATCTATATAATTGTTTAGATAGCTGTTGAAAGCACGTCAGGCTTATTAAATGAGCATATACTGATGGTGATTTAATGCTTTGGATATTTATTGACTGTTGTATGTTTTGATTTTATGTGTTTCAATATTGTACACTGCCTAGAATTGTAAGATAGTGTGGTTTGTAAATGTTTAAACATACAGTAAATAAATAAGTATCCTGTAATGGTTCATTCAAGTGACATAGCACATAAATGCAAAGTGGTGTAAACATGAGTGAAACATAGGAAGGGAATGGATGGCGCTCACACCGGACATTATGATATCCCTGTTGCATTTATGCTCCCTCAGTTATCCCTGTTCTATGGCTTCTCTAACTGCAAGAGTATACATTTTAGGTGTGCTGATATTGTGTTAAGAGTTGTCATGATGTGCAACAAAGGGGGAGGAGGATTGTGATGTCACAAAAGTCTTACAGTAATATAATCACTTGTAATTTTATACCTAGCTAGACCTCCAAAAGTGAACTCATTATAAGCTTGGACTGAACAAAGCCTGTAGTGCAGCCCAGCTTATTTTGAGTTGCCATACAGGAACAGATCGAAGGTCCATCAAGCCTAGTTGCTGTTTCCAACAGTGGCCAAGCCAGGTCATATGTACCTGGCAAGATCCCAATAAAGTAAAACAGATTTTATGCTGCTTATCCTAGAAAGAATAATGAATAGTCTCAAGTAAATCTTTAATAATGGCTTATGGACTTTTCTTTTAGGAAATTATCCAGACCTTTATTAAATCCTGTGTAGCGCCCCCTAGCTTCAGCGCAGCCTTGTCCCAGTCACACAAAAACACATCTAATGTCACAGTGGTCTGTTGGTACAAGTTGGAATCCCCTAGCACAAGGCCCACTTCCATTAATCTGCTACTGAGGTTTTAAGAATTTCCGGGTGCCGTATAGTTACCCAATGAGACACCAGGAAGAAAGAGACTGTCACATCAAGTTGCAGTTAAAATTTAACAATTTTTAATTGCACACCAACAATATTTCAAGAATGCTCAGGCGAATTCTGCTTTCAGAAGAATCTCCAACAAATCAAGTGAAATAAGGTGCATCACAACAATTTAAAACAGCTAAAAACAATTAAAATCAGGTAAAGTGCTTCAACTGTAAGTTCTATTTAAAATGCATTAAAACCACATTAAAATACTGTAAAAAATGGAATAAAGCACAGATTACTTCTAAAGTGCATATAATATCTCTTCTGTTTCCAGATTCTAACCAGTGATTTGAAGAAAAGGAACCTCTGATGATTATTGCCTTAAGTTTTCTCTCACTTTAGCAATAACTGTTGCTTTCAAATTCTGCTTTGTGTAATGTCTTTTTGTTTTATAGGTACCACCATAGGCAAGGAAACGCTTTTTTGTTTGGGGGGGGCTGATAGCTCCGTCCCAGACCCCACCCAATCTCCACCCCAGACCCCGCCCCATAAGAGTACTAATTGTAATACCATTTTTTCCATTCATTTTTAATACATACATACAATATAATCTTATTAATAACACATAATGGTTAACCACAAAATCAAACTACACAAAGCACACTGTATGCTTCTCAACATTCATTCCTACCAGAACCCAGATAACCCCTATGCAAATCGGGACCACAAACTAAGGGCTCCTTTTATCAAGCCACGCTAGCAGGGTTAATGCATGTGACTTTTCATCATGTGGTAACCCCCGCACTGGCCAAAAACTACAGCTTGCTCAAGAGGAGGCGGTAGCGGCTAGCGCGGCCTGCGGTTTAACGCGCGTTAAACCACTAGCGCGGCTTGATAAAAGGAGCCGAAAATGAAACCCTAAGATGCAAGACTTTGCATGCAATGCAACACCACAGGAATAGTGACACGTCCCCTAATACTGTGCAAAATATGAAGAACGTAAATGTAAATTTGAAAAAACTAATACATAACAATCACTACTTTACAAATTAACAAATAGAAATAAAAAAATAATGAGAAATAAGAAAATACCATTTTATTGGACTATTCTATTTTTCAATTAGCTTTCAGAAGCCAAATCTTTCTTTAGGACAGTACTCTGGCATCTCTCTCTTCTCCTTTCCTTCATTTCCACTCCACACCATGGTCTGGCATCTCTATTTCCTTCCCTTCCCTCCCCCCATGCCCTGGCATCTCTCTACTCTCTTCTATCTCTCCCTCCATGCTCTTGCATCTCCTCTCCTTCCTTTCCCTCTGGTTTGGCATTTGTCTCCTTAGTTTCCCTTCTCTCCCTGACATCTCTCTCCTGCCTTTTCCCCCTCCCCCTCCATTATCTGGCATCTCCTCTCCTTCCTTTCTCTCCCTCCCTCCTTCCTTCCTTTCCCCTGGTCTGGCATCTGTCTCCTACCCTCCCCCATACCCTGGCATCTCTCTGTGAGGGAGTCAGAGATTTTTCCTCACGAGTGATGTTGTTATATTGGTGGGCAGTAGAGGGCACTGGCCAATTAGTGGGTAAACTACAGGATCCAGAATGCATTGAGCTCTGTAGTTCAGAGTTCAATCCTTATCCAGCAGGTGATGCTGACCTACATGGTTCAAGATGCATTGAGCTATGTAGCTCAGAGCTCAACCCTTGTCCAGCAGGTGGCGCTGAACTGCATGAACAGGCAACCCTGCTGAGTCATGAGGTGGAACCGAGGCAGGAAGAGCTTCATATGCCCAGTCTAGGATTCATTCTGAGAGGTCCCTGTGAGAGGATCTAGGAGAGGGTCACCTGTGGGAAGGTGAGAGCCTCCACAAAGAGACTTCCCTAAGCAGAGTAGTCTCAGAAGCCGTGGGCTAAGAAGAACCCTGGGTAAGCCGAGAAAACTGATAAGGATTTCTTGGAAGAGCTGGTATAGTGAGTGGTGTGCTTGGCTGGATGAGAAGCCTTCTGAATATATTGGAAGCTTGGACAGTAAAGGTGCTGGCTAAGGTAAGCCAATTATTATTTGGTTGAGGCTGTATGCTGAAGAGCCTAACACTGCTTTGAAAGGACAGCTAATATCTGGCGTGACTGAGGTAAGCCACGCAGGTCCTGAAATTGTTAAGAGCTGATTAACTAATTAAGCACTGAATGGGAATTGATACTGTTGAGGCATTCCCCCCTACCTTTTTGTCACAAGACTCTTGACACATATTAACCTGACACAGGTTTATCCTTATTTCATCTCTTATCTTGTTTAAGCATCCCTTATAAGGGCAACAATCAGACTTTGTCTACGTGCCAAAGCAGGCTCTGAGTTTAAGGCTAATCAAGAGAGCTTAAGAAGCATGCATTATAACCTTTGGCTGTCACATGCTATAGTAAGATTTGAGACATATCAGAAATGTACACATTGGAAATCACTTTATTGTAACTGTTATTATGTATTCATATGTCATGTGAGATAGTAGCTTTGAGAAGCACATGAAATAGGTAAACAATAAGTTACCTTGGTCTAATCCTCACTGTAAATGCATTAGGAAATTATAACCTTGTAGAGCATTAGCTAAGTAATTAGTGGAGCTAAGATTCTCAATAAAAGGGTGAGAGACAATCCATTAGGGAGCGCCTCCTTTCCCACTCTAAGACTGTGTATGTATGTTTCCTGTGTGACATTCCTATATACTGTCTATAGAACAGACTGTTACATTGGACTGAGACTGAACTTAAAGTAGAGTTTGGGGTTTCTCTGAACTTGTGAAGGAACAGTCTCAGGTCCTGAACACCAATATAAGTGTTCATTATACTTTCAAGAGTGTTCAGGAGTATATATGTGTATGAATACAGAGAGGCTTGTTAGAAAACCTGGCCTAAAGCATTGCAGGTCCTGGCAATATGATGGGAAAATGACCACTCGGTGTCACACTCTCCCTCCCCTTCTATGGTCTGGTATCTCCTTTCCTTCTTTCCCTGTCGTTCCCCTCCCATGGACTTGGCATCTCTCGTTACTCTCCTCTCCCTTCCCTCTTTCCCTCTCTCTCCCCAATTGGGTGCAGCAGCAGCATTTCTCTTCCCCCCCCTTCATGTTGGCAGTGCAGCATTCAAAATTCGCTGCTCCTGCTTGCTTCAGGCCTTCCTCACTGCTGGGTCCCTCCTAATTTCTGTTTTCGTAAAGGCAGGACCCTGCTGAAGCAAGCAGGAGCAGCGAGTTGTACACCTCCCTCAGTGCCCTATCTCCCGCCATAGGCTGCAAGCAAATTCATCCATGCTCCGAGGCTCTAACACTGTGCTTGCCGGCTTCCCTTCTCCTCCCTCCCCCCTCAAGATGTAACTTCTGGTTTTGGAGGAGAAGGGTTGGGAAGCTAGCAAGCATAGTGTTAGAGCCCTGGAGCATGGGTGAATTTGCTTGCAGGCTACAGCGGGAGATAGTGTTTGCTGCCCCCTAACGCTGGCCATGGAGTCATGGCCAATTTTTTGGGAGGCCATGGCCCTTGTGCCCCCCCCTTCCGACGCCTATGCATACCACAGTAAAGGAAACCCTGATTACAGGTAAGTATCTACTCCTTTTGTCTTTATGTATCCTTTTCCATTTTAATATGCCTAACCTTGTGTTGTTCTACTATTCCTTTTGCAGATATTGAAATCTTCCAAAATACCAGGTAAGTATTGTACAGGTATAAAATTTAGTTGTACACACCAATAAAAATGTTTAAAAATAAGTTTTGTTCCTTTGGGCCCTCAGTCGATTGCTTGCAAAGGGTACCTGAGATGATTTTCTGCCAGCTGCCACTTAATTCAGGAATGGACCATCAGGATGCACCATCAGGATCAGGAACTATTCCAAGTACATCTGAACAAAATTAAAGGGAGGCAAAACCCTAACTCTTCTATGTGAATCCATTTTTGTTTATAACACTGCTGACAAACAATTCATGCCTACCCATTTCAACATTTTGATTTAGTTTCGGTTGGCTCTGAACCCATCCAACATCATTCTGCTGTCTTCCCGCCATCCAGTATCCCCCAATCAGCATCACACCATCTCTCATTTTCTTTTTCTTTTACCCTTCCAGCATGGCCCCATGACCCAGTCTCTCTCATTTCCCCCCACCCATCCAGGATGGCCCTCTCCCTCTCTCTTTCTCCCAATGCCCAACATCACTCAGGGAAAAAAAACAGTCTGTTAATCCCTCAACAAACTTTCACAGCAATGGATATACTGTACAGCAGGGATCTCAAAGTCCCTCCTTGAGGGCCGCAATCCAGTCGGGTTTTCAGGATTTCCCCAATGAATATGCATTGAAAGCAGTGCATGCATATAGATCTCATCCATATTCATTGGGGAAATCCTGAAAACCCGACTGGATTGCGGCCCTCAAGGAGGGACTTTGAGATCCCTGCTGTACAGTAACATTGCCTTAGCAGCCGTAACAGTTTCCAGTAAACTCTTAGAATGGAATAGTATGTGTCAGAGATTTTTGAAGAAATGTGATGGGAGGTGAGATCAATTTTGGACCAAAATCATGCAATGTAATTTAGAGATGATCTCTTATGCTAATATTGTATAACAAAACCTGGGTGCCTAGGTTCCATTACAGAATAGACTCCCAGGGTGTCTAAATTTTATGAATATTTGCTACATTTCTACAGTGCTCCTTGTGACCCTGTGCAAGTCACTCAATCCTTCATTGCCCCAGGTATGTTGGATAGATTGTGAGCCCACCAGGACAGATAGGGAAATGCTTGAGTACCTGATTGTAAACCACTTAGATAACCTTGATTAGGTGGTATATAAATACCTAACAAACATTTTAGGAATGTTTACTACTTGGGAACCGCTTAGAGCTTAGGCGGTATATAAATGCAGGCAGCCAGTTATCAATTTGCCCCCATAGAGTACATGCACACATTCACATCGTCTTCAGAGCAGAGTGTTTGTGCACTATTAGAGCCGGCTTTGGGTGCTTATTTTTTAAATGCACATGCACACTTGTGTTATAAACTAGGCTGACAATAGGTGCCTTTTTGGATTTCTCACCTAGGTGCCCTGTTATTAGCCTCAAAAATATCATGTTGTGAGAAGCTACTCATGAACTAAGAAACTGCCTACAGTGGTACCTCGGAATCCGAACTTAATCCGTTCCAGAACCCCGTTCGAGTTCCAAGACAATTTTTCCCATTGAAAATAATAGAAACTGGATTAATCCATTCCTTGGTCCCACAAACTCAGATTTTCAAATAAATTTAACACTAAACACACTGGATTTGGCTAATAGAGATGGCCTGAGGGCTGTGCAGGAACAATGCGCTGTAGCGTAGACAATAAGATCAGATCCCCCTGGCAAAATTGGGCCCCCACCGGCATAGACAGCAAAATCGGCAACGGCAACTGCAAGCGGTGCTCAGCCCAAAGCTTCCCTCTGACGCGAACCGCCCAGGTAGAAACAGGAAGCTGCGTCAGAGGGGAAGCTTTAGGCTGAGTATCGCTTGTAGTTCTCATTCGTTCGGATTCCAAAGCAGCATTTGGATTCCGGGACAAAATTTATTTTAAAAAAATAGTTCAGATTCCAAGTTGTTCGAGTTCTGGGGCGTTCGGATTCCGAGGTACCACTCTACTTAGATTAATTAGTTACCATCAATTCAGTTCAACAGGCAATGGGGCTATATAGGCCAGAGAATTCTTTGCTGTGCAGTTGCTCTGGATTCAGATGTCGTGGAGGTTTTTTTGTTGTTGTATTTTTTAAATAGAAACTCAGGTGATTTAGCTAAAAATCAGATTTTATTTCCGTAATGGGCTGAGACAGGTCATTCTTTTTTCTTTTAAATAGTTTAACTCTTGTGACCTCATAGCTGATACCTCTCAGGTCTCAAGTGCAATTCTTTTCCAGTGCTAAAGTATGATTACACAGATCCCCTTTGCAATTGATAAGCAATGATTTGCTGTTGGAGTGTTTTGGACTTAATGCTGGTAAATATTTCTTCCTTTCTTGTGTGTGTGTGTGTGTGTGTGTGGTCTTGTGTGTGTGTGTGGTCTTGTGTGTGTGTGTGTGTGTGTGTGGTCTTGTGTGTGTGTGTGTGTGTGTGTGTGGTCTTGTGTGTGTGTGTGTGTGTGGTCTTGTGTGTGTGTGTGTGTGTGTGTGTGTGGTCTTGTGTGTGTGTGTGTGTGTGTGGTCTTGTGTGTGTGTGTGTGTGTGTGTGTGTGTGGTCTTGTGTGTGTGTGTGTGTGTGTGGTCGTGTGTGTGTGTGTGTGTGGTCTTGTGTGTGTGTGTGTGTGTGGTCTTGTGTGTGTGTGTGTGTGTGTGTGTGTTTATGACTCTTTAGAACAGGCTCTGTCAAGTTTTCTTTGAATTTAGGAGCTGGCCTAAAAAATTGGAAGCTGGCTGAAGAGATCCAGGTTATGATACCCTCCCCCCACCCCCCCCCCAAAAAAAGGCATATCGTAGCTCCCTTAGTACCCGATTTACGAGATGTTTTCTTATTTTGTGTCTTTTAATAAATTAGGCCCTTAACATGCCATTGCACAGTGCTAATAGAAGGCAGCGGCCCTTCCCTCCCACCACTCCTAATAAGCTTGCCAGCAGCAGATCAGTGACCGCTTATAACTGCACCTGAGGCAACTGACAGTTAATAAATCCCAATACAATAAATTAACTTTACATATCACTATGGCCTGGTAATAGATGAAGTGAGATGTATCCCTCATGTCTCCATATCCTGTGCTTACCTAATTTCTCTTTCTCATTCTCTTTTTTTTCTCTCTTCCTCTCCCTCTCATATGGCAATGCAGCTTTCTCTTGCCACATATCTCTTTTTCTCTCATATGCACCCACATCCTGCTGTAACCCAGTATCTCTTCCCAACAGTGCTTAGTCCCCTTTCTTTACAAATCTGTACCCTTCATCCCACCCCATCATTTAGCCAGACACCTCTTGGCCATCTACTTCTTACTCTTCACTCAATTGATAGACACTCTTTACCCCTCCTACTTTCATGGAGAAGTATGTTGGTTTTCTTTACCTTTGCTTTCTTTATATAAAAAATCTGCCATATTATAACATTTGTATAGTTTATCCCACTGTTCCTCCACCGTATTCACTTATGCTGATGATATCCAACTACTTCATCCCATAAATCCCACATCCCCTGATGAAATAACAGAAATTAATCAAAAACTCAACAAAATTAGCATCTGGCTTTGGCATAACAAACTATCACTGAACATTCTTAAAACTACTAGTGTCCTCTTTTCGCTTTCCCCAGATGACCATCTATGTCTACCCATCAGTATTGACTCCTTCCCAATTCAAATGGATAACAAAGATAAACTTGGAGTCATTCTAGATAGGGACCTTACTTTTCATCAACAAGTTAGTGCAGTTATACAGAAATGTTTACATAAGCTTAGGCTCATCCATTCTATTTCTTCTTTTCTTGATCACTCCTCCATTAATATCTTGATTCACTCTCTAGTACAGGGGTGCCCATACTTTTTTGACTCGCGAGCTAGTTTTAAAATGACCAAGTCAAAATGATCTACCAACAATAAAATTTTAAAAAAACACAACGCACACTGTACGCATAGAATTGTTAATTATCATTCCTATTCCGGGGTTTTTTCAAAGAGATCAAAGCAGATGACTCTATGCACTGTCACCTCAGTAACAACCATACAAAAATAGACAAATACCCACCCCCTCCCTTTTTACTAAACCACAATAGCAGTTTTTAGCGCAGGAAGCTGTGCTGAATGCCCAGCGCTGCTCTCGACGCTCATAGGCTCCCTGCGCTTAAAACCACTATTGCGGTTATAAATTCAGACACATTTTGATCACTAAATTTAAAATAAAATCATTTTTCCTACCTTGTCTGGTGATTTCATGAGTCTCTGGTTGCATTTTCTTCTTCTGACTGTGCATCCAATCTTTCTTTCAGCCTGTATGCTTCCTCTCCTCCACACCTCATTCCCTCCCCCAACTTTTTCTTCCTCTCTCCCTGACCTTTCTTTCTTTCTCTCTTCATGCCCCCTTTCTTTTTTCTGTTTCTCTTCTTTCCTTCTGTCTCCCTGCCTGCCCCCTTTCTTTCTTTCTCCCTGCCCTTCCCCAAGCCACTGCCGCTGCCATCGGGGAACAGGACCCAAACCGCCACCAATGGATAGCAGGCCCCAAAGCCGACGCCACCCCATGCTCTCCCTGCTTCGGGCCGACCAGCATTCCTCTCCCCGATGGCAATTCTGCCGTCGAAGAGGAAGTTCCGCCCAGCCAGGCAGCGATTGGCTGGCCCGAACTTCCTCTCTGATGGCAGAATTGACGTCGGGGAGAGGAAGACTGATTGGCTCGATAGATCACCAAGGCAAAGTGAGTCCTGGGTGATCGACTCACTTTGCCTTGGCGAGCTACCCGTCAATCGCGATCGACCTATTGGGCACCCCTGCTCTAGTAATTTCAACCATTGATTATTGCAATGACCTCTATCAGGGCATAACACAGAAAGAGATCCGTCATTTACAATTATTGCAAAACACTGCTGTTAAATTAATCTATCATGCAAAAAAATTTGACCATGTCACCCCTCTGCTCCGTAAAGCACATTGGCTACCCGTCTCTCATCATCTATCCTTCTTACTTTCAAAACAAAAAACTCTAATCAACCGGTGTTCATAGACAAACTTTTAATCCTATACTCATCCTCAAGGGTCCTCCATTCAAATAATCAAAATCTACTCTCTATACCGTCGATACAGGAATTATTTCACGACACTACTCGCAAATCTATCTTCTCAGTTACCGCCCCCTCTTTGTGTAATTCCCTTCGATTGGAGAACTCCCTCGGAAAATTTAAAACCAAACTTAAAACATTCCTCTTTAAAGATGCTTTCACTCTTTAGCATCAGCCTCCACCTTCTAACTTCCTGACTTATATGTAGCTTTGAAACAGCTAACACTTCTTCTGAAGCGATCCCCCTTCCTAATGTCTTTACCACTCCTTATTCACTGTCCTTTTTTAATAATTTTTATTTCGATGTATTTTAAACAACCTCTCCCTCCCCTATTTTCCTTCTATTTCATGTACATTAATCTAAATTTGTCTAATATTTTTAATATTTGATGAATTATTGTTTTTATTTACTTATTTTAACTGTTTCCTATAATTTTTTATAATGTACAAATAGACATGTATTTTTATAGACAGTATATCAAAAATAAAGAAACTTGAAACTTCCCTTATGACTTTTCATCAAAGTTACCATATCACATGATGATCACTGGTGTTTGGGTGGGCATTCACCTAGGGTTGCCAAATTTCCTCTTTAAGAAAGGAGGATACCTGGACACGCCCCATTCCACCTCCAGTCCCAAACCATTCTACCGCAGCCCTGGCCCATTCTATATCCAGCCCTACCCCCACACAATCCTTTCATCTCCATCCGCGAGCTTGAGGCAGTGTCTGCAGGGCAGATGTTGATGCAATTACATCAGGCACATGTGTCTGCTGGATTTTGGAAATCCCTCCGGGCACCTGGACAGTCCTCTAAAAAGAGGACATGTCTGGCAATCCTACATCCACCAGGATATTACATAAACTGTGTCCATTTGTGAGAACTGGTTCCTGTATTACTCCTTCCATTATGCATTCCATTGACACTTGTCTGAGCAGAGTCCTTGAAGGGCATCCATAGTCTTTTTACTTCTTAAATATTCTGTAGATGGAATAGGCCAATCCACACCTGTTAAATTAAAGTCCACTAGTAATATAACCTCTCCCGTCCCACCATTTGCAATTTTTTTTAATGGCACTACAACTAATATGGACCCAGAAAACAAAATGGCAGGCAGGTTCCTTATTTATTTGAGACAGTTTATAGGTACTTTTAGTCATTTATGTATATTATGTTTTATATTAATTTATTATGACTATGTATTTCAGGCCTTGACAAAGTTTCATTCACTCTAGGAACCAGCCCAAAACTTAGGAACCAGCGTTTAAGACCTTTTATGCTTCTTCTTTCCCACCCTTCCAACATTGTCCCCAGCAAACTTTGGAGTGGGGGTTAGGATCCCCTCCCAGATTACTAGTAGCTCCTTTAAAAATTGACTAAGAATTCCCCCCCCCCCTATTTTGTGCCTGTGGGCAAAGAAACTGGGTGAAGGCTGAGGGAAGGGGATATGAAAGAGAAACTGATGGGAACCCAGGCTGTGGTGACAGGTGAAACATAGAGGGATTTGTCTCTTTTCTTTACCTATCTAGAGGGTGCTGTTGTACACTACTAGTATGCTTTGGGAAGGGAGTCTATTAACTTTGCAGTTGATTAGTAGAGGCATCTCAAGGAACTGATTTACTGCAGTCTATCTCTTCATATAACAACCCCCCACACCCACACTCACACACCACCACCAGACTTCACCCAGGTTATTTCAGCTTGTGGCTGTGAGCGTCTTACAAATGGCTTACCAGCATGAGCTGAATATCAGGCCTTGTGCATCTTTATCAAATAAGTTTAACATACACATTTATCTGGCTTTCAGAAAAAGGCAATCTGTTGTGAAATTGCCTCTCTATTATTTAGGCTCCCAGCATTTTTGCTTTTAACATTCCAGCTCTTTTTACTAGGTTGCTTATATTCTGTAGAGACTCATACCTGGTCTCCTGCTTGGTTACTGATGAGTTAATTCAAATGGTTTCCCTCAGAATGAGACGATTCATCGTGAGATGTTTCATCATAGCTCCGCTGAATTGAGCAGAGAGAGACCGAGTTAGGTAGGCTAGATTTACTTCCCTCATATAGGAGTAGAACCTTGGGTGATACATGGGGGTATGTGGGTGTTGGGGGGGGGGCATCATCTCCCCCAAATGATGAGTCATCCTTTAATAGAGTGTTCATCATGGGATGTTTCATGGACTGATTCAGTGGCAAAACAACCGCAATGAAATGACCAAGATGAATCATCCTAGATCTGGTTTCCCTCGACCTTTGCCTTGCAGAATAGATGTATGGGCTTTGGCAGAAATGTCTTGACAGGTAATGATACCTTAACATAATAGTTTAGGAGCTTAAAAGTTATGATTATAAATTTAGGCCGGCCATTGGCCTAGATTTTTGAGCCTAATTTTTGAGCCTAGTACTCAGAATCAATGCTAGACATAACTTTTCCATGTCCTCAATCTGCCTCTGTTGCCACCCACTTTCTATGCTCCTACATTCAGGAGTTTGGTGACATTTTGAGTATAAAATTATACATTGAGCGGGCTACCATTAATACATGTTATTTTACTATTAACTCCAGTTATTAGTAACTAGGTCTCAGTGCTTAAAATGAGACCTCCCCTAAAATAACATTAATGGTAAAATAATGCATCCAGTGGTAAAGCTAGAGGTGGGCCTGGGTGGGTGCAGGCTCACTCATTCTTAACTCAGGCCCTCTTAGTCTAGTGGCCCATAAAGCTCTCCAAACACCTCAATGATGGTACTTTACTCCCCTCTACCTCTTCTCTGCTTGTGGCCTGTCATCTGTCTGTCTCTTTCTAAAACCTCTCCTGGTCTACCTCAGAGAAATTTCCAGCAATGATTTCTATAGGCTAGCTGTGCTGGCCCTGCAGATTTTCCCTCTTCTTCATCCCTGCCCATGAAGAAACAGGAAGTGACATAACTGAAGGTGGGATATGGTAAAAGGAAACCTGCAGTACCTGAACAGATTCCTATAAAAATCACCGCCTACAAAATCTCTGAGGTAGGACTGGGGGTGGTAATGGTTGTGGGGGATTCAGAAAGAAATGGACAGGTGCTGGATATGGAGTACAGGAGGGGGAGAAAGGAAGACATGTGAATAGAAGGGAAGAATGAGAGAGAGAGATGGATGCAAGGGTGTTAACTCTGGCTCCTGTATTGACATAGTAGCCTGTATTGATAACTACACCCCTTACTTGATTATGTTCCATAGAAATTTACTTCTGTGCAAAACCCAAAACTTTGGGTCCATGGAGGGGCATAATCAAACATACACCTAAGTCCAATTTAAACGTATGGCGCTAGACGCCCAAGGTCGGCAGTGGAAAAATGCCCATTTTCGAAAAATACATCTAAAATTTTTTTTTTTTCAAATCATCTACGGTATCTGGATGTCCAAGCGATTGGATCACCCAGACCACCGGGGCTTCTATCTTTATACCACATTTTTGACCAAAATTTTGCCAAGTCCCAAATGCCCAGAACAAGATCATTTGGATGTGAGAAGGGCCAGTGCTGTAATGGACTGGCCACCCAGACATGGCAACAGAGTAGTGAGGCACCTTACAGGGCACTGCTGTGAACCTCACATAAAGGGTGCCACGTGAACATCTCACCAGAACTCCCTTAGAGGTTATTGTGAGCCCCCAACAACACCCCCAAAACCCACTATACCTACTTGTCTACAACTCCAATAGCCCTTATGGCTGCAGGTGGCACCTATATGACAGTAGAGTAGGGTTTTGGGGTCTTTGGTGGGCTCGCATTTTCCAAAATGAATGTAGTGGTTAGAGTGGCTTATGGGACTTGCTACTCCTCTCTATGGTTCACTAGCCCACCCCCCCTCCCCAGGCTGTTTAAGACACTAGTGTGCAGCTCTACTAGGCTTTCCTATACAAGGTGCTGATGTTCTGGAGAGAGGAATGTACTTTTTTATTCTGATCTTTGTGGGGGTGTGAGGGGGGTCAGTGAACACTGGGGGACTGTGTGAGAGTTTCAAGTTTCAAGTTTATTAGGATTTTATATACTGCCTATCGAGGTTATCTAAGCGGTTTTACAATCAGGTACTCAAGCATTTTCCCTCTCTGTCCCGGTGGGCTCACAATCTATCTAACGTATCTTTACTTTGTCTCTGAAGTGGTTCTCTGGTCACTATGGATATCTTTGGCACTTATACCTGTTTTCACATCATCTACAAAAGAACATAAGAACTGCCATCTCCGGATCAGACCATTGATCCATCAAGTCCGGCGATCCGCACACGCGGAGGCCCAGCCAGGTGTGCACCTGGCGTAATTTTAGTCACCCACATCCCTCTATGCCTCTTGTAAGGAGATGTGCATCTAGTTGGCTTTTAAATCCTAGAACGGTGGATTCTGCAATAACCTCCTCATGACATCTAAGTTTCGCCCAGGATGTCTAGTAAAACATTTGATTATCCCTGCATGATGTCAAAGTCTAAGTCGGCCCACATCCTGCCCAAATACCACCCTGACCACTCCTCCAGATATGCCCCTTTCAGCTCTGGGAGTACAGCGGCATTCAGAGGCATAAGAAGTCCCGTTACACGTCCAGAAAGTCGGTTTGGTTATCTGCCCTTTGGCGTCCTATTAGGATATCAAAGTGCTGACTTAGGTGGGTTTTTAGACATTTTAAAGTTTTGATTATGAGCCCCTTGATGTTTTAGATTGCTATGTTGTCTTGTCCAACATTCTCTAAATCTGGAAAATCCCGCCTGATTATTACAGTACAGGAATTCATGTACTGTCTGTATCTGTCCTATTCCAAATAGATCAGTTCTACTGTGAAATGCTGGTGCATTCTCTAGGACGTCTATAACCAGAAACTTCAAATGATTATGCTAAAGCAGCTTGCTCTGAATATTCTATTATATTGAGTTCTTGCCACCAGATACAAAGAAATAGTCAAATTTATTAAATAATACCAATAACATCACAATGAAGTGACTATCTTAACACCATTTCACTACAACAAAAGATCTATACACCAGTGAGTTGTTCATGATCTAAATTTAATTCCGAGCACTTATCAAAGTGAATGATTTTTGATGGGCTCTAAAATATTCAGTTTGCTACATCTGCTCAATTTGGGATTAAAAAGCAATTTTCCTTTTACCACCATGAAGGGCCTTAAAGAGTCTGCAGTGACAAGTGTAATTTTAAATGTTGAAAAGCTATTAGAGTGTCACATAACTAAATTGCTGCTTTTCAAAAGTACCACTAGCAGAGCCCCAGTGACACGCCTCTTTCTTGTTTGTGGCTACCTTCTCTGGGAGTTCTTTTTTTTTTTAAAAAAAAAAAAACTAGAAATCCGTTCACTGAACATTTCCAGGAGAAGCACATAGGGGAAAAATATCAAGAGTACAAATGGCTTGACCTGTTTTGGAGAAACAGAAAAATGTATCGTCAAGATGCTAGCAAGTACAACAATTGAATACTGAAGTTTATGAATAATAATAATAATAATTTATTTTTATATACCTCCATACCCGAAAGTTCTAGGCGGTTCACAACAATCAAGCACAGTACATACAATGCAATATATACAATGCAAATGCATACATCAGATTAAAATCTTCTGAAGATTCAGCAAAATAAAATGCTAAGGGGCTCATAATAATAATAAAAAAAAAACATCTAAAAAGTGGCCTAAATGGGTACTTGGATGAACAAAAAGTCTGATCGTCCAAGTACCTATAATCAAAGCTGGTTTAGACGTATCTAAATCCAGCTTAGGCCTTTCCCCTGCCTCTAAACGCATAGAGCGAAAAGAGGCGTTTTTAGAGGAGGGGAAAGGGCGGGCGGTGGGCCGACCTAGACCTAGGTATAACCAAACATTTTGACAGGTTGCCTAGTCGGCACTTATACGTTTTGACTTAGACCAAGTCAAAACAGATATAAGTGCCGAAAAAAGGGCCGCTGAGCTGATGGCGGCTGGCGCGATAAGCTCAGCGGCCCGGCAACCTACCCACCTCCCACCGCAACCATAGGGCAGGAGAGATGCCTCATCTCCTCTGCTGCAATAGCGATACCACCAAGTGCTGCCAAATGAGGCATTTGGGATCTCTAAAGCGACAGGAGAGATGACCCATCTCTCCTGCAGTGATCCACCCCTCCCCCGATCCAATTGGGCCAGGAGAGAGCCCAAGTCCTCCTGACCCCGCCAACTATGATCGGGGCAAGAGGGAGCCCAAGCCCTCTTTGTCCGGTGACTCCTTGACTCCATCGGGGCAAGAAGGAGCCCAAGCCCTCTTGCCCCGCGGCACCCCAAAACCCCCCCACCCCGCCGATTACGATTGGGCAGGAGGGAGCCCAAGCCCTCCTGCCCAGGCAAGCCCCCTACCCCCACCCCCACTAAAATACAGGCAGGAAGGATCCCAGGCCCTTCTGCTCTCGACGAACCCCCCTCCCACCCCGAACCCCCAATCGGCCCCCTCAGGGAAGGGGGTTTGTCGAGGGCAGGAGGGCCTGGGATCCCTCCTGCCCATATTTTAGTGCAGTGGTCTCAAACTTGTGGCCCGGGGCCAGAAGCAGCCCGCCAAGTATTATTTTGCGGCCCACGGTATGTACTAGTGCTGCCCGCTCTTTGCAGTGTCCTCTGGCTTCCCCCCTGACCTCCAGCTCTTACCTTCAGATAATTACTGCAGCATGCAGAGAGGATTGTCAGTGCTGTAGCGATCCTTGCAGGCTGCCGTCATCCTCAGCTTCACGTTCCCTCTGCCGCGATCCTGTCCCTGATGTCAGAGGAGGGGCAGGACTGCTGCAGAGGAATGTGCTGCAGAGGCCGATGGCAGCCTACAAGAAATGTTACAGCACCAGCGATCCTCTCTGCAGGCATGATAATTAGCTGAAACTAAGACCGGGAGGACAGGGGAGAAGCTGGAGGATGCTGCAAAGAAGGGGGGAGACATGCAGGCCTTTGGGGGGGGAAGATTTATAAACTATAAAGAGTTTTACCTCATGCAAAATTGTCATTTCTATAATAAGATATTAACTTTTTTTTCTGCGGCCCTCCATGTACCTACAAATCCAAATGTGGCCCTGCAAAGGGTTTGAGTTTGAGACCACTGTTTTAGTGGGGGTGGGGGGTAGGGGGTTCACCTGGGGAAGAGGGCTTGAGCTTCCTCTTGCCCTGATCGAGTCGGGGAATCACCAGGGCAAGAGGGCTTGATCTCCCTCTTGCCTCGATCTTAGTCGGGGGTTGGGCAGTCGCCGAGCCAGGAGGGCTTGGGCTCTGTCCTGGCCCGATCGTTGTAGGGGTAGGGGGTGGATTCTGTAACCGGTGCTGTTTTTGACAGACACTGGTTACAGAATCCAGCTTTTAGGCGAAGGACTGGCTCCTCCTTCGCCTAAAAGCTCTTGTTTTGGGCATTTGGGAGTTAGGCTTTTTTTAGGTTGATTATATGTTGCTAGTGTAGACATAGTGGTGGTCTGGGCGTTTAAACAGCTGAATGTAGAGGCAGGCCATTATTTTAAAAAAACTCCTTTTGGACGTTTTTTTTGATAATGGACATTTTCCCTGCTTCTACTTTCAACGTTTAAGGCCTTAGGCCAAAAGGGGACTTAAACGTTTTTTTTAAATTATGCCCCTCCACCTATATAAGGAAATACAAACAATTTAAAATAGGATAAAAAGTTAGATTAAGAGAATAAACAACATTAAGATTCTAGCCTATTAAATAGTTGTGCTTTTATCTGTTTTCTAAAGTCAAGGTAAGAGGAAGCTTCCAAAATAATTTTTTGCAAGCCATATATTCATTTTGGCCGCCTGAAAGGAAAAGGTTCTCTCAAGGAACCTTTTATAATGACAGAGTTTTATTGAAGGATATGCAAACAGGATTTTGATACAAAAAAAAGAGGGGGATATAAACAGTTAAAGAGATAAAGTAATAAGTGCTAAGCAGTGGCAAAACTGGCTGTCAATGCACAATGTTGTCTGGAAAATTGTAAAAAGCTTGATATTAAAAAAAGTAAGTTTGTAACATGTACATGCCTAAGGAAAGTGTTTAGAAAAGAGTGTTAGGTTACGAGTCAAAAGCAGCATATCCCCCGTTTATACAAAACCGCAGAAGTGTTTTTTTTTTATTGCAGGCCAGTGAACGGAATGCTCTGCGCTTCTCCAGACGCTCAATGGAACACTATGAGTGTCGGCAGCAGGGCAGAGCATTCAGCACTTCAGCCAGTGCTAAAAACCGCTTTCGTGGTTTTGTAAAAGCGGGGGGGGGGGGGGGGGGAGGAATTAAGTACAAAAGCTCTGCAGTTATGGTGATTATCTTTGTACTAGTTATATAGCTTGTGAAGTTAAACCCAAGTTGCATTATTTAATTTGCATAATAATGAGGTACTTTGTATGCATTTGCATGAATTGCATCTCATTATTTTTTTGCTCATGTTGTGTTGTAAAAATATGCATTAAGGACAAGTAATGTGCACTTTTCTCTTTTAACAAACATTGGCCCCCTTTTACAAAGCTGCAGTAAAGGTTTCTACCACAGGCTGGTGAGGTAAATGCTCTGACGTTCATAGGAATTCTATGAGCATCGGAGCATTTACCTCACCTCTATTGCAGTTTTGAAAAAGCCAGCGATAATTTGGCAAGAAAGATGTGTTAGTTTTCTAATGCACATTACTAACTACCCTTCTAATTTTTTTTTTTTTTTATTATCTTCTTTATTTTCAGGAGAAAATGCTGTGAATATCTGCTTTATAGCTTCATCATAGATAGGCCTTAAATAATGAAAGAGCATGATAACTCTCCCTTTATCCAATCAGCATGCATACAGTGAATTTGCAATGCTAATAAGCTTGGCCTTTTACATTATGCCTTAGTTTTGTTTATGCTTTAAATCAGTGTCAGAAGAGGAAAGGGGCAAAGCTTCAGAGTTTTTTTTTCCCTGTCCTTGAAAGGATCCACCAATAGTAGCTCTGGTGGCATTTCTAGTATACCAACTTTTTGAAAGCTGCCTTTTATTAATTCCACTTTTATCTACTTTAAACCACTTGTAGAGGGGGTTTGAAATCATTGATACACACAGCAGCTTCAAATTTCCAGCTTTCATATTGATTGGCACCGACAGTGCCCCGTTAAATCTATAATTTTAAAACATTAGCAAGCACAGCAATTTTGCCTCACAATTGTTACATTATGATGATGGGCTCATTCCGACTTCAGAGAGAGACATCAGAAAGGCAGTGGACACACTTCAGAAAATGAGCCCTGACTGACGAGATCAAAGAAACAAAAGCAGAGAAACTACTTTTGTTGCAGCGGAAAGAGAATATGGGCCAGTGCCTAAGGTTTTCTTTTTGCTGGGAAAGCCTGCAAAGGGCCACAACATACAATATTAAGTAGCAAGTATAATATTGCAACTCGTGCCAAAGTACGATTTCGGTTTTAAAGAAAATGTGAATCTTTGAATCTAATTACCATTAAAACATGTTGCATGTCTCTCATAGAGCCCCGATTGAGATAAATAATTTTTTATATGTTTGTGCAGTACTCCTGTTTGACTGACTTTGTTGGAGCAGCTCTGGTGAATATATACTAATGAGTTATTATTACCTTTGTTAAAACACTGGTGTTATTACACTTTTTTCATTATTTAATGTCACACATATGAAGACTCTATGATGGTGTGGTGTGTTGGGCTGGTGCCCTCACACGGATTGTAATATTGAACGAATTTGATTTCACAATCCACACTGAGGTCTTCATACACAAATTAATAATTTATTGTTTATTGTTCACTCATTATTTCCCCGTTTCTGCTCCTCACATTCCGTCTTTCAGTGACACTATTAGGACTTTTTTCTTTAGCTTAGCAGTAAACATAGAAGCATTGTTCCCTTTAAGTCAGTGGTCTCACTACAACAAAAGATCTAAGCCATTAGTCTCAAACCCGCAGCCCAGGGCCACATGCGGCCTTCCAGGTACTATTTTGAGGTCCTCGGTATGTTTATCATAATCACAAAAGTAAAATAAAACAGTTTCTTGATTATATGTCTCTGTAGCTATAAATGACAATATTATTATTAAGACTTAGCCAAAAGGAAAGATTTATAAACTATAAAGATTTTTACCTCATGCAAAATTGTCATTTCTTTAATAAGACATTAACTATTTTTTTCTGAGGCTCTCCAAGTACCTACAAATCCAAAATGTGGCCCTGCAAAGAGTTTGAGTTTGAGAACACTGCTCTAAGCTGTGTGGGAGTCAACTGGCGTAGTAAGGGGAGTGCGAGTGTGTGTGTGTGTGTGTGTATGTGCGGTCACCTCGGATGCAGCCTTTGTATAGGGTGCAGATACCCACCTTCCTCTCCATCCCCCTCCTTCCTGGTCCCCCCTGTGCCCCTTCCCTTTCCTTCCCTTGTACCTCTTTAATTTTTCCTGCACGAGCAGCATTATGAACTTTCTGTCTGCATTAGTGTTGCCTCTCTCTGACGCCACTTCTAGGCCCCGTGCCTAGGAAGTGACTTTAGAGGAATAGCTGACACGACGTGGGCAGCAAGTTTGTGCTGTTGCTCTCACTTGAAAATTGAAAAGGTACAGGGGAAGGGAAGGTGGCGCACTGTCGCACACCCGATAGTGAGTAGTCAGAATGGCTACTGGGTGCTGCGCACAAACACAGTTCCTAGACGTGCCTTCCCGAATTGAAAGGCCCTGCTGGTGATAATAATGTCAAATAAATACAAAAATGCTCAGGATGCTTCAGCTTTTAAAGATAGCACACTTTATTTATCACAGTCACTGTGCTCAAGTCCACATTCAAAAAGGTAAAGAAAACAAAAGAAAACTCAGTAGTTCAGCTTATCTTACAGCTAAACCTGAGTAGCCCTTTCCTCAGGGTAAGTCTTTCTTAGGTAGTCTTTATTATGCAATTCAAAAGTCAGTTTGTTTTCACAAGCACGCTGTGTTAGCCTGAGAGTATCACAGGCTTTTCCCCTTTTAGCCAGCAAAGCTGACGGGGGTGGGGAGCTGCTGAATCCACTTATTTAGCTTGCCAGAAAATGGCCCCTCTATCCCGACCTAGGATCTTTGTGGATTCAGACCCCACAACTCCCACTGGAAAACACACAGTAGCTCCTGATCCCAAAAGAAACAGGAAAAACCAAACTCAAAACAGAGTTCACAGTCCTCAGAGTTTCTTTAGGGTGAGACTTAATAAAAATGCTCACCCACACACCCACAGTCCCAGCCAGCACAAGTTCCAGGTGCCTCAAAACACCAATCAGCTTTGTCAGAGAAAAACAAACACAAAAGAAAAACAACTTAACTTTCTTCCATGCAGTCTTCTCCAGGCTCACAGGTAAAATCCATAGCTTCCTCAGGCAGGCTTGTCAAAGGGAAATTACTCAGGTCCTTCATCTCAATCTCGTTCCCTTGCTGAGCCACAGGAGCAGCACCTGGCCATGAGTCTCCTTCCAAGGTTGGATCCAGACTGAATCTTCCCAGCCTGGACTGCTGGTTATGACCAGGTTTGAGAAAGCCACGCCCTGCTCTAAAAGGAGAATGGGTTGGCTTTTGCTGAGCCTTGTGGTGTTGCTCAATTAGTCTCAGGAGCTGTGTGCTAGCTTGATTAGGAGCCTGCCTACCAGAGTGCTTTTTAACAGGGCCTGTTCTAGGTTCAGGGAAGTTTTAAAACTCATTCTGCTTCCCCTCCCCCCAGGGCTCCTGCTCTTGGGCAATTTCCTCAGGGCTAGAATCCTGTTCCCCACTGCTAGCACTGCTGCTGCACTGATCAGCCCTTTTAAAGATCAGGGGTTTTTGTGCTTTCACAGTCACAAACCTGACCTCAGTAGCAGGTTTGTGACATACCCCCACCTTTGGTTGATGACTGTCCTCAGGCATAAAAGGGTTCAGGGATCTCCTGTATTCTGGACCAACTATCAATATCGCCTACGTGTTTTGTTATTTTTCTTCCCTAGTGGTCCGGGTGGTGGCTCAGGGTCCCCAAAATCATCGGGCCACTGTAACACTGGGGTCTCATACCTAGCTTCCAAGGCTATGGTAGCATCATTTTCCACATTTTCCAACCCCTCCACCCGCTTCACCAGGGCAGTCATTACATTTGCTATTCCTTCCAATTCCTCTTCCTTCATTTGGGCTACTTGCTGTCTCATCTCGCTTATTCCCTTTTCTACTTCTTTAAAGGTTTCTATAACCTGCCCAAATTGTTGATTATGTTGTTCCAGTTGATCTTTCTGGGTCTGTTGTTGCTTGACCCACCCTTCTGTCTTACCATGTTTGTTGGCTAACTCCTCACATAATAGCCTTACCTCCCCAACACTCTGTTTCACTCCCTTCTGTTGAGCTTGGTCTTCTGCCATTTGAACTTTCAGCTGACTTATTTGTGAGTTCATCTGAGCTAACAGCTTTCTCAATTTTTCCGACTCCTGTTGACATTGTGCCAGCATTTCCACTCCCAACTTCTCTGCAGAACTCTCGGGGGGGTCCTTTGAGGGGAGGGCATTATCTTCTGTCTGCAACTTCAGCTCTGATTCCCATTTCCGCTGTGTTGCACCTAATTCTTCCCTAAGGGCCAACATCTCTGCTCGCAGCGCTGAGAGGGTCTCCTCCACAGGATCCCCTTGTTCCCCCCCTACTATTATAGGTGTTGACGGGGTCGCCTGCGACCTATCTCCTGATGACCCAAATCCTTCCTGTCCCCTTTTTGTGTCTGGAAGCCGCCCCCGTTGTTCTAACCTGGCATGCCAAATTCGTTCACACACCATTTGGGCAATGCGGTCTCCGGGGTGGACATTATATTCAGTATCCCCTTGGTTGACCAATAGGACCGCTAAATTCCCTCTAAAATCAGGGTCAATTACACCCGCAGCCACATCCACAGAGTGCTTCAGTGCTAACCCTGACCGAGGAGCTATTCTTAAATAGGACCCTGGTGGGGGTGACACTTGGATATCTGTAAATACCAAGGCCCTTCCTCTAGCTGGGATAGTTTGTGCTTGGGCAGCATAGAGATCATATCCCGCTGCCCTAGCATAAGCTTGGGTCGGTGTTAAGGCTTTAACAGAAAGAGGGGCCCAACGAATAGAGGGACGCCATCCCTTGGGCCTTGGCTCCCTAAATTGACGCCACCTCCCTGCGGGAACAGAACTTTTCCCTTTTACCTTGTCTCCTAACACCCATTTTTCCCTTTTTGGTGGGTTCTTACTTCCTTCAGGACTCTTTGCCTGAGTCTGGCTTAACCAGTCCCTACCCAGTATCAAAGGGTAAGGGGTAGAGTCCACTACAGCTATCTGAATGTGTGCTCTTTCCCCTTTATGCTCTATTGTGACCGGCCAGAGAGGATACTCTCTAGACTCTCCATGAATACATGTAATAGGGACTTTCTCCACCCTATCCCCCCTGCTTTGGGTTTTCCCCAACTGGGTCCATAGTTGACACGAGGCTACCGACTGCTCAGCCCCTGTGTCCACCAGGGCAGAAACTTCTCTCCCTGCTACGGAGACTAACACTTGGTATTCGTTAGGGATATTAATATTTGTCCCTTGGATCACTACTAAGTCTTTTCTTTCTTTACAGAACCTCTGGGTATGACCCGCTTTCCCACACCGGTAGCACCGTAGACCTTCCTTGTATGAGGTCTCTTTGGGCTTGGGATACCCAGGGGTCTTGTAAGACTGGCCCTGAGGTCTTCCTACTTTCCCCCTCTCCCCGCTCTGGAATGAGGTAGCTTTCTCCTCTACACCTATGTCCTGGGCGTCTAAATACGCCTCCGCTACTTCCAGAGCTTGGGCCAGGTTCTTACAGCCCTGTCTCCGGACCCAGCCCCGTAAATTTCTTGGGACTGACTCCAGGAACTGCTCTCTAACTATTTCCAAGAACAGAGCTCTGGGGTCCCCTAAACATGAATGCAACCATCTCTCTGCCAATTTAGAAAGTTTTTGTACTAAAGCTTTGGGCCTTTCTTTATCCTGCATTACTGTGGACCTAAACTTCTGCCTGTAATGCTCCGGGGTAAAACCTAAATATTCTAGAATATGAGCTTTAACGGCCTGATAATTATGGGCCAAATCTGGATTCAACGTCTGAAACGCTGCCAGAGTTTCCCCAGCAAGGCATGGCAAAAGTCTGACAGCCCATTGGGCCTGTGGCCAACCCGCTGCGGTAGCTACCCTTTCAAATGCACTTAAAAACTCATCTGGTGCATCCATAGGGGTAATCTTACATAAATTCATAAGTGAAAGAGGGTTAGCTCCTACCGCTGCTGGTTGCACATAGCCTAGTGTAGGATCACCGCCCGTAGTCGGCGCTGGTTGTTGTAATAGCTGGGTCAGCGCCTTGGTCTGCTCGCCCATAGCTATGACCATTTCATCATGTTGTCTCCGGGAATGTTCCTGAGACCGATACCAAAGGTCTTGATTGGCTTTGAGGACGGCCTGCAGGTCTTCACTCTGCTTCTGCCGCTCCGCAGTGAGGAATGCCATCAACTGTTGTTGATCCATCTTGGCTGAATCTGGAAGGCAAACAAACACAAGAGAAACCCAAGTGTGGCACTTCAAACAACCTGACACCCCTTCCGATGAAGGAAATGTCAGCCACTTAAGCTAGGGTTACTTTTATCCTCATCAGCCCCTTAGGTTGGGTACCCTTACCCGCAGTACTGATGAGTCTACGCCTTTGGTTGTTAGGCCTCCTTGGCCTCCAGTCGTTCTCCGCACGGCTTGGGCTCTGCACTGCAACACACCACCTCAGGTCCCCGCTGTCTGCTTTCCGGAACTGTGTCCTCCGCAGTCCTCAGCAGGTCTGATCCGGTCAGGTCCCTCTGGATCCGGTCCTTGGTTCCTCCACTACACTGCTCCTGGCTGTTCGTCCTGCTGCACTTCCTTGCAACCACCAACAAAAAGAGTCCAAAGAACAGTAACTGGAACCAACAAGCTCAAAAAAAAAAAAACACAATCCAAAATGGGTTTTCCTTTTTTTTTTCCCAAAAAAAAAAAAAATTCCAAACCAAAAACGTTTTTTTTTTTTTTTTTTTCCTCAATTCTCAAATGTCACCAGCAGGAGGCACTAGATCCCACTCCTGATACCACTTGTCGCACACCCGATAGTGAGTAGTCAGAATGGCTACTGGGTGCTGCGCACAAACACAGTTCCTAGACGTGCCTTCCCGAATTGAAAGGCCCTGCTGGTGATAATAATGTCAAATAAATACAAAAATGCTCAGGATGCTTCAGCTTTTAAAGATAGCACACTTTATTTATCACAGTCACTGTGCTCAAGTCCACATTCAAAAAGGTAAAGAAAACAAAAGAAAACTCAGTAGTTCAGCTTATCTTACAGCTAAACCTGAGTAGCCCTTTCCTCAGGGTAAGTCTTTCTTAGGTAGTCTTTATTATGCAATTCAAAAGTCAGTTTGTTTTCACAAGCACGCTGTGTTAGCCTGAGAGTATCACAGGCTTTTCCCCTTTTAGCCAGCAAAGCTGACAGGGGTGGGGAGCTGCTGAATCCACTTATTTAGCTTGCCAGAAAATGGCCCCTCTATCCCGACCTAGGATCTTTGTGGATTCAGACCCCACAACTCCCACTGGAAAACACACAGTAGCTCCTGATCCCAAAAGAAACAGGAAAAACCAAACTCAAAACAGAGTTCACAGTCCTCAGAGTTTCTTTAGGGTGAGACTTAATAAAAATGCTCACCCACACACCCACAGTCCCAGCCAGCACAAGTTCCAGGTGCCTCAAAACACCAATCAGCTTTGTCAGAGAAAAACAAACACAAAAGAAAAACAACTTAACTTTCTTCCATGCAGTCTTCTCCAGGCTCACAGGTAAAATCCATAGCTTCCTCAGGCAGGCTTGTCAAAGGGAAATTACTCAGGTCCTTCATCTCAATCTCGTTCCCTTGCTGAGCCACAGGAGCAGCACCTGGCCATGAGTCTCCTTCCAAGGTTGGATCCAGACTGAATCTTCCCAGCCTGGACTGCTGGTTATGACCAGGTTTGAGAAAGCCACGCCCTGCTCTAAAAGGAGAATGGGTTGGCTTTTGCTGAGCCTTGTGGTGTTGCTCAATTAGTCTCAGGAGCTGTGTGCTAGCTTGATTAGGAGCCTGCCTACCAGAGTGCTTTTTAACAGGGCCTGTTCTAGGTTCAGGGAAGTTTTAAAACTCATTCTGCTTCCCCTCCCCCCAGGGCTCCTGCTCTTGGGCAATTTCCTCAGGGCTAGAATCCTGTTCCCCACTGCTAGCACTGCTGCTGCACTGATCAGCCCTTTTAAAGATCAGGGGTTTTTGTGCTTTCACAGTCACAAACCTGACCTCAGTAGCAGGTTTGTGACAGCACGCACTGCGGGGGATGGGGCTCAGGAAGGAGCAGAGGGCAGGGGAGTGGCGTCACCTTCCCGGGTGCCACTTACCCTCACTACACCACTGCCAAAAACTTGTCAAAAAGGCAAAACCTGTTAGAAATATTTTTTGTAAGTACATCAGAAGCAGAATACCAGTGAGGGAATCTGCAGAAGCATTGGATGATCATGAAGCAAAAAGGGTGCTCAGGGCGGATAGGCCATAGCAGAGAGACTGAATGAATTCTTTGCTTTGGTCTTTAAGGAAGAAGATAAAAGAGATCTACCTGAACTGTTAATGGTTTTCAAAGATGATGATGTGGAAGAACTGAAAGAAATCTCAGTGAACCTGGAAGATATACTGAGCCAAACTGAAAGAATGATAAATCACCTGGACTGGATAGTATACATCCTAGGGGTCTAAAAAAAACCTCAAACATGAAATTGCTGATCCGCTGTTAGTGATCTGTAACCTATTGCAAAAATCGTCTATGGTATGTGAAGATTGGAGGGTGGCCATAGAAAGCCTGACTTCAGTGCCAGGCAAAATAGTGGAAACAATTGTAAAAAATAAATTTGTGGAACATGTAGCTAAATATGATTTAATGGGACAGAGTCAGCATGAGTTCAGCCAAGGGAGATCTTTCCTCACTAATTTGCTTGACTTCTTTGAAGGTGTGAATAAACATGTGAATAATGGTGAGCTGGTTGATGTAGTGTATCTAGATTTTCAGAAAACTTTTAACAAAGTTCCTCATGAGATGCTCCTGAGGAAATTATAGAGTAATGAGATAGGAGGCAATGTTCAGTTGTTGATTAGGAATTGGTTATTGGACAGAAAAGAGAGGGCAGGGTTAAATGGACATTCTTCTCAATGGAGTGCCGCAGGAATCTGTACTGGGACCATTTTTATAACTAGTTTGGAAATTGGAATGATGAGTGAGGTGATTAATTTTCAGTGGCGTGTGGTGAGGGCTTTCAGCGGATTCAGTGAATCCCCCAGCTCTATAGCCATGCCTTTTTTGGTTTGTTTGTTTACTTTTTGCTTGATGTAGTTTGATTTGTTGAGTGGGCAGCCTGCTCAACCAGTCAAACTGCATCAAACAAAACAAACAAAAAAGCAGAGCTCTTGGGCTGGGGATTCTTGGAAACCCCTGAAGACCCTGACAGTACTGATCTGAATTTCATTGCTTGTTGCCTGCTCAATCAATCAAATTTAGAGCAGTGCCCTAAGGGCCTTTAGGGGGTGAGGTGAATCCCCTGAAGGCCGTGACCACATGCCACAGTTAAATTTGATGATACTAGACTGTTCAAAGTTGTTAAAATGCATGCAGACTGTGAAAAATTACAGGTAGACCCTTAGAAGATTGGAAGACTGGGCATCCAAATGGCAGATGAAATTTAATATGGACAAATGCAAAGTGATGCACATTAGTATGAATAACCTAAATCATAGTTACCAGATGCTAGGGTCCACCTTGGGGGTCAGCACTCAAGAAAAAGATTTGGGTATTATTGTAGACAATAAGGGGATGGAACTGTTGTCGTATTTGCAAAGACTAAAGAAGTTAGGGCTCTTCAGTTTGAAAAAGAGACGGCTGAGGGGTGTAGAATGGGTACAAGTAGATCATTTTTTTTACTCCATCAAAAATTACAGTACAAAGACTAAGGGACACTCAATGAAGTTACAGAGAAATACTTTTAAAACCAATAAAAGGAAGTAATTTTTCACTCGGAGAATAGTTAAGCTCTGGAACACTTTGCCAGAGGATGTGGTAAAAGTGGTTAATGTAGCTGGTTGAAAAGAAGGTTTGGCCAAATTCCTGGGTGAAAAGTCCATAGTGTGCTATTGGGACAGACATAGGGGAAGTTTGGATTGGTAGCATGGAATTTTGCTACTATTTGGGTTTTGGCCATGTATTTCTGACCTTGATTGACCACCATGAAGATGGGATACTGAGCTAGAGGGTCCATTGGTCTGACCCAGTAAGACTATTCTTATGTTCTAAAAATATAGAATGGCATGATTTTCAAAAACATTTCTGCACATATAAATCCTCTTTTACATGGGGAAATATCTTTGAAAATTACCCACTAAATCTGAGGGCCTTTGTAGCAACACCAATTAGAGAGTGACAGGAAATACAAATATAGCACAAGGGGCCTTCAAGTTTCAGGCAAGCAGACTTCAATTTATTGATGGACCTGACACGGGCTGTGTTTTAGTGTACCCACCTGCGTCAGGGGTCAATTGATGAAATAATTAATGAGCAAACATAATAATCTGACATAAGATTATATGAATATAAGTTTGATCAGAATTCTTTCTCAATTAAAAAAAAGCCCAGCATGTCAATAATCCATCAACATCTGCATTGCGTTAAACTGAAACCATGTGCATACAGGCAGCATGCAAACATATGGTTTCAGTTTACCACGACCTGGATGCTGATGGATTGATGACGTGCTGGGTTTTCTACTGAGATAGAATTCTGATCAAACTTATAATATTGGTATAATCACTAATGATCTCATTGATTGACCCCTGACACAGGCGGGTATTCTGAAACATGGTCTATGACGGGTCCATCAATAAATTGAAGTCTGAATGCCTGAAACGTGAAAGCCCCTTGTGCTTCTTTTCTTTCTGCTCCTTGTGTGGCTTGTACTTTGGTTCCCTCTATGCTTTTCACTTCTCTATCCAAATGTGTCATATTTTTGATACCATTCAATATAGTGGGCATAATTGAAATATAAATGAAGATCAAGTGGTGCCACTAGACTCTCAGACCAGTTTTTCAATAGTTATGCTATCTTAGATGCCAACTTTTATTAATTCATCTTCCCTGACTTACTTGTCTGGACAGTGTGATCTGTGTTATGCTATTTATGGATGTCATGTCATTTATCTTAGGAATAGAGTGGAGAATGAAATTTCAGAGACAGAAAGAAGGAAAATGTACTATTTATGAAAGATATTACACCTTGTTGTGCATTTCTGATATCAAAGATTGAGAGCAATCTTTCTCACCTTTTTAACAAAATTATAATTATATTAACCTTCTTAAACTTCAGCAAAATAGCCTTTGCAACTTTGGTACAAATATTTCTCAAAAAGGAGGTCCTCACAAGGAGGAAAGGACTTCAGAGATACAATTGGCCTTTTATAGCATTTTAGCCATTTTGATAAGTCATAAGTTACCTATGATGGATTAAGATTTAGGTGTATGAAAATATCTAAAATGCTATAAAAGCTTAGATCTCTAAGGCCTTTCTCGTGAAGTCTTTCTTTTTTGAGAAATAAAGGCTCTCTTTTACTAAGCCATGGTAGAGGTTTCTACTGTGGTCTGGGGCACTAAATGCTCTGTTACTCCAATGCTCATAGGAATTCTGTGAGTGTTGGAGCATTTAGCACTCTGGCTAGCAATAGAAACCTCTACCACGACTTAGTAAAAGGGGGGGAAATTATTAGGTGATTTTGATTGTTTTCTTTCCATTGAAGAAATATTTAATTTCCTTTGAATTCATAATAGTAACCTAACAGCTGAGTAGAACAAATCCCACATATGATGATCCTGAGCAAGGTAAATAGAAGTATGGATGACCCTATCTGTGCTTTCCTTTCATGGAAGAATAACATTTAGTACCCAAGAAATGGCATCTCCATCCCTATGAAATAATTTCTTTTTTCTCTTAAATGTGTTCTTTGGTCTGCAGACATGGCATGCCCTAGAACAGGGGTCTAAAAGTCCCTCCTTGAGGGCCGCAATCTAGTCGGGTTTTCAGGATTTCCCTAATGAATAAGCATGAGATCTATGTGCATGCACTGCTTTCAATGCATATTCATTGGGGAAATCCTGAAAACCCGACTGGATTGCGGCCCTCAGGGAGGGACTGAGATCCTTGTTCTAGAACAGCTCAACCACTTTGAAACATAAACATAGAAAATTGAAGGCAAATAAAGACCATATGGCCTTTCTAATCTGCCTAATCATGCCATCTACTATCCCCTCCTCTTCCTTAGAGATCCAATCTTTCTTGAATTCAGATACACTTTTTGGGCCTGATTCTAAAAACGGCGTCCTACCACCGTCTAATGGACCAATCAGGATGCACTTTTTTTAAAAATAATTATAGGGCATAGGATGCCTGCAATGTAGACATTGTTCACTTGTGTACAGAGATGTCTAAGGTCAGCTTAGGCATGGTTTATACTGGAAGTAGTCTTAGGCCTCCTTAGTCGTGCCTAGGTGTTTCTCTTAAGCGTGAGTCTGACATCTTAAATGTAGGCCTGTAAAAGTTGGCGGCTGAAATATAAATAACCTGCACTATGCAGATCAGCAGCAGCAGCAACAGCAAAGAAGACATGCTGTATCTATTGAGAAAAGTCAAAGCTGAAAGTCATAATATGGGATTAGAATTAAACATACTGTATACAAGATGAAGATCATGAACATGGAAAATGATGAAGATTTCGAGTTTGAAGGTGATAGAAGTTGTAAAGGATTTCAATCTTCTGGGCTCTTTCCTAAACAAAGAAGCAACTTGGGAAGAAATACTCTGCAGAATAGCACTGGGTTGCTCTTCAATGAAGGCTTTTGACAAAGTATACAAAGGGACATAACACTCCAAATGAAGATTTGATTTGCCCATGCACTCATTTTCTCAGTGGTCAATTAAGGATGTGAAATCTGAACACTCACGGAAACAAGACAGAAAGAAGATTGACTCATTTGAGCTTTGATGCTGCAGAAGGATTTTATGTGTGTCATGGACTGCCAGAAGAACTAACAAATCTATTCTGGAAAGATCAAACAAGCTATGTCACTTGAAGTCCAAATGATGAAGTTATGACTGTCTTATTTTGGTCAAACCATTAGAAGAGAAAGATCATTGGAGAAGGACATTATGTTTGGGAAGATCAAAGGAACCAGGTGACTGGACATGTTGAAAACAACCACGAGGATAGAAACATAGAAACATGATAGCAGATAAAGGTTAAATGGCCCATCCAGTCTTCCCATCCACAGTAACCTTACTGGACTAGTACAAAGTTGATCTATTTTTGGATCTGTAATTCATCAAGTTGCTAGGACTCGAGCATGAGTCGATGGCACCTAACTAAAATGCTGACCTACATTTAAGGTGTCTGTAGAATAAAATAGATTGACAAGCGGTAGGTGTCTGTTTTGAAGATGCCATTTCCAGATTCAGGCCCTTTGTCTCCAGAGGTTGTTGTAAGAGTGGATAGCATAGCTAGTTTTAAGAAAGGATTGGACAATTTCCTGGAGGAAAAGTCCATAATCTGTTATTAAGAAAAACATGGGGGAGGCCATTGCTTGCCCTTGATTAGTAGAAAGGAATGTTGCTACTCTTTGGGTTTTGGCCAGGTACTAGGGACCTGGATTGGCTATTGTGAGAACAGGCTGCGGGGCTTGAAGGACCATTGGTCTGACCCAGTATGGCTATTCTTATGTCCTTATGTTCACCTCCACCAGGAGGCCGTTCCAAGCATTCACCACCCTATCCATGAAAAAGTATTTTCTGAGGTTACTTCTAAGTCTATCCCCTTTCACCTTCATCATATGCCCCCTCATTCTACAGTTTCCTTTCAATTAAAAGAAACTTACCTCATGTGATTTTATGCCATGAAGGTATTTAAACATCTCTGTGATATCTCCTCTCTTCCACCTTTCCTCCAAAGAATACATACTTTTATTATGGAAAATATCTTGACCTCAGATTTGGAAAAGGCCAGTATTAAAGGTTCCTTGTGAGACTAAGCATAACTGTCTAATTTAGGGGCCCTTAAACTAAGCTGCAGTAAGTACTAATGATAGAGGTTTCTACTATGACTCAGATTGTTAAATGCTCCGACGCTCATAGAATTCCTATGAGTCTCAGAGCATTTAGCATCCCAAACCATGGTAGAAACCTCTACAATGGCTTAGTATAAGAGGGCATAAATGTGCTTACTGCAGAGAAATAATGCTTACCACGGGCATGCTGAGACACCCTGTGGTAAGTTTTGCATGTTCTCATGCTTCCCCCATGATAAAAAATTAACTTTATTTTTTATTACTATGAGTGGGTCAGTGTCAGAGAGAAGGTATGTTTTGTGTTAATCGGTTAGAGCAGCTTCATTGCCGATGCTGATTAGCATGTGGTTAGCACATAAGCCCTTAGGCCTTGATTCTAG
This sequence comes from Geotrypetes seraphini, assembly GCF_902459505.1. Lineage (NCBI taxonomy): Eukaryota > Metazoa > Chordata > Amphibia > Gymnophiona > Dermophiidae > Geotrypetes > Geotrypetes seraphini. The sequence continues at coordinate 303,220,832 of NC_047086.1, read as the reverse complement.
AAACAATGCCCAACTCATAGGCATCGTTTGTTGCAATCATCTGCTAGGCGTCATTTATAAAATTGCACTTAGCGATTCCTAAGCAGTCTTAAGCTCTAGTAGCTATTGAAACATTAGGTGCACTCCCATTGAGGTCAGGATTTTTTTGACCTAATTGAGTACACTCCCATTCCCAAGCTCCACCCAGAGTCTTCCCCTAACCACACCTACTTTCTGGTACACTCCTCAGAGTAGATGTCTACCTCAAAGTGGTAGGCGCCTACTGAGTTAGCACCTACCAGATAATTAATTTTTTTAATCCATTTTTAATGTTTTTTAAAGATGCTTTCAATTAATGGCACTGATTGAGCTCATTAAGATAGGCGCCTAGATCGACTAGGTGTGCCGATCTAGGCACCTAACTTTAGGCAACATTTATAGAATTTGGGCCTTACTGCCTACAAAATAGGTGTAATTAAGTGCTCGTACACTAATGGTCATTCACTAATGAAAAAATTAGCACATGGCTTTAATGCTGAAAATAGAAAAATCAGCCATTTTATCATGTGATAAAAATGGCCTTAGCGTGTGCGGATGACCTGCATATATTATATAAACATGTGATACGGCAAGGGAGTACGGTCTGAGCAATCTTTGGGTGGAATTAGGGTGGGACAAAAAGAAAATAAATATAGAAACATGTATTCCTCATTTCAGAAGGGGGCACACAAGCCTATGTCCAAAATGTTTGGCGTTGAGATTTACACCTCCTACTTGGGCCATCAGGTTTCAATGAAGTCTTCATTTTGTGCAGTGATCTATTGGGGGGATTAGAGGAGGTCACTCAATCCCACTGTGGTTGCTATCTCCCTTGAATGCAAAACTGGCAAGGGATATCCAACTCTGTGACAGCTTAGGTACAATAAACATTTATAAAACAGCTAACATAAATGTTTATGTTTCACCACATAAATGTATATGTTGATATTGCAGAACGTAAACTTTTTTTCTGCTGGCACATAAATGTTTATGTCCCTGTTTTGTTCCCATTGATATTTTAGAAACATAGAAATTGAAGGCAGATAAAGACCATATGGCCTATCTAGTCTGTCTATGCCATCTATTATCCCTTCCTCTCCCAACGGACTTGTCCCAAGCTTTCTTGAATTCAGATACACTTTTTGTCTCCACCTCCACTAGGAGAAATTTCCAAGCATTCACCATCTTTTCCTTGAAGAAATATTTTCTGAGGTTACTTCTGAATCTATCCCCTTTCTTCCATGCCCATTCCAGAGTTTCTTCAAATGAAAGAGACTTGTCTCATGCGCATTTAGGCAATGCAGGTATTTAAATGTCTCTCTCATATCTTCCCTGTCCTGCCTTTCCTCCAAAGTATACATATTTAGATCTTTGAGTCTGTCCCCATATGCCTTATGATGAAGACCACTGACTATTTTAGTAGCCTTCATCTGGACCAGCTCTATCCTGTTTAGATAATTTTGAAGGTGTGGTCTCCACAACTGAACACAATATTCTAAATGAGGTCTCACCAGTGTCTTATACCTCCTTTTTTCCTACTGGCCATTCCTCTCCTTATGCGTCCAAGCATCCTTCTAGTTTTTGCCATCATCTTTTCAATCCGGCCACCTTAAGATCATCACATACTATCACATCCAAGTCCTGCTCCTCTTTTGTGCACAAACGTTCTTCACCCCCTAAACTGTACCATTCCCTTAGGTTTTTTTGCAGCCTAAATGCATGGCATTGCATTTCTTAGCATTAAATCTTAGCTGCCAATTTCTGGACTATTCCTCAAGCTTCACTAGGTCCTTCCTCATGTTATTCACACCATCAGGGGTGTCTACTCTATTGCAGGTTTTGATATCTTCTGCAAGAAAATTCATTCTTAAAGGAAAACTCTACTAAGTTGTACATTTTTATTAACACCCTTATTATAGCAACATATTTCCTCCATAATACAGTCATTGTTTCTGTTCTGCCCAGTTACTTACATTTCACATATCTTCCATTAGAATAACCTCTTTTTTTTTTCTATTTAAGCATCACTTTAAAATAATGTTAATCCTTTCATCAAGCTTTGTGTGTGCCACAAATTTGTAGCAGCACATACTTCAAACATGTCCTAAAGTTCAAACCCAAACTCTTGGTAATTAACTTCAGGCCACTGCTGTGTGACACTAACGTGATGTACTGTTTAAAGTGAGTTACATTAGCTGGTCATTAGCTTCCAGAAATATTAATAATTTGTCAACTATCACAACAAAATGTGTATTCAAAGAAAAACTTGAATGTAATCACGATGAACATATGTAATCGTGCTTTATTTGAATTTCTTTTCTTGCGGGTGACATACACCACCAGAAAAAGAGTAGGAAAAAAGCTCACTTTTAATAATGCAAATCTGATCTGGTAAATAATGCATATTATAGTTGTATCATGTGCCATGCTACTAATTTTTCATGATGTTCTAGTAGTGGGCATGCCTCTGGTTGGATGTTGAAGCACGTGGAGGGGCATAATCAAAACTGTGCCTAAGTCTGAGGTTGGACGTTTTGTGCAAGAAGTCCACAAACCCAACCGGAAAAATGTCCATTTTCAAAGCTGCCAAACGTCTATCTTTTATTTTTGAAAATAAGCTAGGTATAAGTTTCGGTCTTTAGAACATCTACCTTTTTTGCCCATTTTCAAAAATAAAAATGTCCATGTGAAAAACGTACAAAAGCAAGTTTTGTAGACATACCCGCCAACTATCTTGTCTGATTGCGGCAGAAGGAATCCCCATCAGCTGAGCCGGTTTTGGGGGATTCCTGGGGGCTCAGCAGATAGGGATTCCCCCTGCCAAGATCAGCTGAGCCATGGAGCTCTACACCCCTCCCCCTGACATCCCCCTGATATCCCTCACATCCCAACATCCCCCTGATTTACCCCACATTCCCCCTCATATCCCAATATCCCCCTGATATCATGTACCTTTCCTGAAATCTCTACCCCCCATCCTCCCAACATTCCTGGTTCCCCCTTCCACATCCCCAGAATCCCCCTCCCTTCCGGTAACTTTGGAAGAGCAAATGGCAGGAGGGAAGCTCACTCACTACAGGGCCCCGTGCTGCAGTGATGGGGCTTCCCCCTCCCATTGCATCTTGGGATGCAGTGGGAGGGGCCAAAGGCCCTGATCAGCTTAAAATGGCAATTTTGAACCAATCAGAGCATTCGGCCCCTCCCAATGAATCTTTGAATTCCCTTACCCTTTTCCCTCTTGTAATTTCCTTTCACTTTCTTTCCTATGAAGATATTGTAGTTCTTTCCCCGCTCCTTAAACTTTATTATCCTATCATATCTTATGTCTATTATTATTATGTGTGAATCCCTCTTTCTTATGTAATTTTTCTTTCTCACCATTTTTTTATTGTACACTGTTCAGCTTTATAATGAGCAGTATTTCAAAACTTAAATAAACTTAAAACTTGTATTTCTCTACATGCAGTGTTGTTCCAAGGGGAGCGGGGGGGGGCGGTCCGCCCTGGGTGCAAGCCATGATGGGGGTGTTCCTGGCCTTGGAGTCATGGTCCAAGAACTTCCCTTCTCACGGCCTGGTCCTAAGGCTTTGGGTAGTCCCCGTGGCCCAGCATGTTCCCAGCCTTCTCGCCTGTCTGGTCCGATGGCCCTTTTCCTTCTGTGAAGCTGAAAAAACTGTCGGCCTTGGCAGTGATTCAGCTACGTCGCCCGCGGCTCCCCTCCCTGCTTTCTGCGTCTGCCAATGACACAACTTCCTGTTTCCGCCCGGGTGGATTGCGGCAGAGGCAGAAAGCAGGAAGTGGAGCCGCAGGTGACTTAGCTGAATCATTGCCGAGGCCGGCTGTTTTTTCAGCTTCACAGAAGGTAAAGGGCCATCAGACAGGAGAGAAGGCTGGGAACATGCTGGGTCACGGGGACTACCCAGAGCCTTGGCACCGGGCCGTGAGAAGGGAAGTTCCCAGCCCATGACTCTCAGGCCAAGAACACCCCCCTCATGGTTTGCACCTGAGGGAACATTACTAAAAACATTTTTTTACATTGGGGGGGTGTCAAAAATGATGGCAGGGGTGTCAAAAAACAATGGGCCCCAGGTGTCCCTAGGTATGCCGCTGCCTACATGAGCAGCTTATACTGATTCACCATTTGTCACTGTGTTTGTCATAATTCGATTGTAAGCTCTTTCGAGCAAGGACCGTCTCTTGTGTGTTTAATGTACACTTCGTCCATACGGTAGCATTATAAAAATAGTAAATAGTAGTAGTAGGTAAGTACATAAAATAGAGAATGCTATAAAGTATGTGCATTCATGCAGACATTTATGCATGTGCATTTATGCCTCCTATAGGTAATTATTCACACCTATGTTCTCATGTTAGTATTATGTAAAGAACTGTAGGGGCCTACTTTTGTTTATAGAATAGGCTTAAAATGGGTACCATAAGTAGTGCCTATACTAGATGTCCAGTTATAGATTTATTTGTTTAAAAATGTATACACCACCTAAACCTAGATGGTTTCCAAAAAAACAAAACAATTTACCACAATGGCCTAGATTTAGCAAATGGTCCTCAAATATCAAAGATGAGAGCACCCATTATAAGCATCGCATTGAGTGCTGAGTTCAACTTCAGCGCCCAAATTTGGGTGCCAGGACTTACACCTGCTAAAACTAGATGTAATTCCTGATGTCCAATCTGGGAAAACATCTCCAGTATTCTATAACACTGTGTACAAATTTTAGGAATGCCTTTAATGGACATGCTCCTTTTTGGGTTGCACACTCTGGGATTTATGTGCATATTGGGCTAGATTCATAAAGCAAACTGACCAGATTTCCCTTGGGCCCCATTCACTAACCTCTCCAGCAATCCGCTTTGTATCCGTGCATGCAAATGAGGAGAAACGAATGCAAAGAAGGAGTAACACGATTCACAACACAAAATTCACGATCCGACTGGGCTGGCCGATCAACTCATGAAGCGACTGCTGGGGACCAGTCGCAAACCTTCTTTTCCCACTCTCAGCTCCATTTCCTGCTCTCTGCTGCCCCGATCTCACTGCCTTTACTGTTTCAGGGGCTACAGAAGCCCTGGGGCCGGGGGGAGAGCAGTGCCTGTTTTTTTCCCTGACAAACAAAGCTGGAATGGGCTGCAGTAGGAAACACAACTTTAAAATTTGAAACTTTAGCTCCTCTCGCCACCCAGACTGATCTCTTCTGCCTTCCCTGCAATGTGAGCCTGCGGGTTTAACGCGGGGCTGCACGCCGCAGTGCAGCCCCGCTTTAAACCCACGGGCTCGCACTGCAGGGAAGGCGCAGAGAGCAGAGCATGGGAAGAGGCTGCCGCCGGCAGGAAGAGGCTGCCATCATCGGGAATAACAGGAGCAGGAGAGTCGGGCCTGAAAAAATAAAATCCAGTTAAAAAAAATAAAAAAGGACACAAAACGCATACGCAGACCATCTGCAGGGAAAACAAATGGTCTGCGCTGTGTGTGGGGATCGCACACCAGCGATCCGGGCAGGCAGATGGGGCATTCCTCGATCTCTCCCATCTGCATATTTTTGTTTTAAGAATTCATCGGACCTGCCCGGATCAGGCCCGATCGGGTAGGTTCGTGAATCTAGCCCATTGTTATTAAACAGATCATAGCGTGATGTGCTTGCAAATCCAATTTGATGCCAATTATCACCTAATTATTGGTACTAACTGGTTTGTTAGCCAATTTAGTTGTGCACACATCTTGGACTCCACAGATAGAATATAGGGGTCTGTGGGGAAAATTAGGCATATTATTTTACAATGCAACGTTATGAAGGGATGCTCCTGGAGTGAGGAGAAGGCAGATGGTATTAAATATGTAGTTTTAAATAAAAAAAATAACCCAAAACATTACTCATGGGGGCCCAAGATGATGACTTGAGCACTAATAGTAGTTTATGCTCTGATGTCTGGGTGATTTGTGCTAATTTTGGGACTTTGCATTTTGCCAAGGGAAGCACAAGGGAAGAATGATGCTTACCCTGTTGTGGTCAAGCCTTCTCTTGCCCTCATTCTTCAGTGGCTTTTTTTAAGTTCAAGTAAGTTTTTATTGAATAATCAATATAACACAAAAAAACCGAACAAAAATGGCTCAGTTCAACAATTACAAACTTGCAATACTCATAGGCAAGGCCATAAATCAATAAAACAGCAAAGAAATTGAAATAAGGAAGGAAAGAACTAATGAGGGATGAGAAAAAGAGAAGGTCAAAAATGTATAGGCAGGAAAAAAGCAAGAAAAAGTACAAGTAACACCTGTAAGTCAGTCACCTAAATTTTAATACTGTGATACTATAATGAGAAATCATTGATTTGAATGCTATCACGATGAGACATTAGACAATAACCCATATATATAATGAAGAAGCAATCAGGAAGGATAATAGGGTGATTTAGCATAATGCAGGGGTGGGCAACTCCGGTCCTTGAGAGCCAGAATCCAGTTGGTTTTCAGGATTTCCTCAATGAATGTGCATGAGATCTATTTGCATGCACTGCCTTCAATGCATATTCATTGGGGAAATTCTGAAAACCCGACTGGATTCTGGCTTTCGAGGACCGGAGTTGCCCACCCCTGGCATAGTGCAACAGAGGTACCCAAAGTCGTTTGAATTTCTTCATGGAATGGGATCGTTCGGCAGCTATGTGCTCATACTTGGCAACTAAGCATACTGTGTTCCACCATATGGTATGCTCCACTTCAGCCAAAGTTTTCCAGTTTGAGAGAATGATTTTTATCGCTATAAGAATTAAAATGTGCAATAAGTTATCTTGATCTCTCGTCAGAGGCTGAGGAGCCCTAAGCCTCCAACAATAATAATGGTGAACGACAAAGGACAGGTGATCTGAAGTAATGAGCAAATATCTGTCCAAACTCTTATCTTAAAAAACAGTAAGCAGGGAACAGTTGAATGTCATATGACGCAGCGTGCCTCTTGCAGATCTGTCATCATTTTTGGAGCTGAGCTTCGATAAGCGACTGGGAGTCCAAAAGGCCCTGTGGAGCAGGAAGAAAGATGACTGAAGAAACGACGCTGATCTACACACCATATAAGTTGCCATTCGCTGTCTGCTAAGTCTAAATTCAGTTCAATATTCCAACGAGATTCAGTCTCTTGAGGCCGCATTGCTCTATTAAGGCGTAAGAATTTGTACCAATGTGATGCACTGAGTGGCTTTATTATTCCTGCTCAAGATGAGATAGCTCCTGAGACATTGCTTGGGCCTACTCCGAGAAAGAACCATGGGTTCTTGCTCAGCTGAAGCATACATTGATAGATTCCTCCCTTGATAATAAAACAAAGTAGCAGAGTACTACCAAATAAAAAAAAAAAAATTAATAAGAGAGGCACAGAATGGTGTTCACTGAGACCAAAGCTGCCAGAAGAGCTAAGGAGAGCATAACAGAGCTGTGTAAGGGTCATTTGGAAATGGGCACAGTGACTTAGATGGAGCTATGGAGAGCTGTGAGTCAGATCGAAACTGCCCCTGTCCTCTCAGATAACTGCAAATAATCTCTTAAGTGTGTTACTCGTGCTCCGTCCATAGCAGTGTTCAAAGGCCCACTTTTTTGAAACTGCTTTCAACTCTTAACTCCCCCTCACTGCAATCAGTTACCTATACCCACTATAACCTCCCCAACCCTGAAATGTCCTGTCTAAATTTAGATTGTAAGGTCTTCTGAGCAGGGACTGTCTATTGTATGTTAAAATGTACACCTTTCAGGGCTATAGAAATAATAAATAGTAGTATTAATCTCATTTAAATAATTTTATAACTGTTGACAGTCCAAAATAAAATGAGTTTTTCAAATATATCCTTGAAGTGCTAAGATAGATAGTGGTGATAGTGGTGGAGATAGTGGTGTTATTTCTTAAATGGGGATTACTCCTTGAAACAGCTTGTAATGCGAAACGCTGAATTCACCTCGGAGCCCCATTCAGTATATTCACATAAGATGCGATAAATTCTTCATTAATTTTAAGTTATATATCTATTTATATTTAAACATTGAGATAATTATTTAAAGGCCGATGAGGAGGCTGGCTACTTATAGGCTCGAGTATTACATGAAATATGACACTCGAGAGTAGCCGCTGAGGCCATATAAGGATTTGATAAGAAGTCGGGAAAGATTCTGCTATGAGTGAAAAGAAACAAGTAGGAAATTTCTATAAGCAATAGGTGATATTACAAACTTTAAGATATCACAGAGTGTGGCATTAATTGAGTTTTCCTGCATTGAATATTGCCTCTACTCAAAAATCTAATATATTGAAGCCATTAAATTTAGTAGAATCAATATTAGCATTAATTGTTAATGTTTAATACCCAGCCTGAACAAGCAGGTCAAGGCGATTGACAAAATTAGTAGTATGTGTAAGCTTGAAATCATGTGATGGCCCTCTGAGCGTTCTCGTTTTCACACTGCGGCCCTTTACATGAAAAAAGTTGGAGATTGCTGCTATAGGGGTTTACCTGATTTTGTTATAGACATCTTATGGTAGCCTGGGATTTATAGGCAGCATACTTATGTTGCCCTAGTTAATGAGGTCACAACCTTCAAAGAATTGTTTTCTGTACCAGTAATACAGTCAAAAAGATTTTGCCTTTTTAAAAGACACTCAGTAGTGCTTCTTCATTCTCTCCAAGAACATGAGCTCAGCAGCTGTTAACCTGAAGAAAGACTGAAAAAGGGGCAAATGTACCATGCAAAACAAGAAGATAAGGGAAGGGCAACAAGAATAAACACCCATGTCATTGGAGCTCTAATTGTCAGCTTTTAATGAGAAGCTGGTATTATGGAATAGAGGATTAGCCAAATGGTTAGAGCAGTGGTCTGTGAACCAGGAGAGCTGGGTTCAACTCCCACTGTGGCTTCTTGTGACCCTAGGTAAGTCATTTAACTCTCTATTATCCCAGGTACAAAAACAATTAGGGGGAAATTCTGTATAGGACGGTTTCTGCAACCACCTATGAAGTGGCTGAGAATCTCACACCAGTGTTCTATACAGAATTGCGTCTACCTAAGGGAGAGACATCCAACCTCACCTAACCGATGCCCATGTCACAGGAACCAGTTAGAGAATCGCACCTGATCCCTTCCCTTCAGTTGATCATGGCAAGGGAATCCCACTACTGTGATCAGCTGAGAGGCTTTGGCCAGCAGGAAAAATGCCTATTTCCTCCCTCTGTCACCCCGAACCACTACCCAACACTATCTGCAGCAGGAGAGATGTCCAATCCCTCCCACTGCTGGAACCCCTGTAACAACCCCTCCACCACCACCACAATAGCAGGAAGGATGCCCAGTACCTTTTATAGTTTGGCCTACACCCTCCATCCACCAGGCCTGCCTCTTCACAATGTGAAGTGGCGGGCCTGGAGGCTAGAGGGAATAGGCATTCCTCCAACCTGCCAAACTACATAAGCTATTGGGGCTGTCAGGGTGGGTTTTGGGGTGCCGGGATGGGGGGTTCAGGTCTGGGGGATAGTATCATGGGTTTGGAGGTGGTGCTGCTGGCAGGAGGGAGTGAGCATCCCTCCTGCCTATTGCAGGGGGTGGTTGTTCCAGCAAGGAGGGAATGGGCATCCCTCTTGCCACGGACATTGTTGGGTGGGAGTTTGGGGGTGCAGCAGGAGGAATTTGGCATCCTTCCTGCCGTAGACAGTGTTGTGGGGGGGGGTGTTTGGGAGTGGCAGCAGACCGAAATGGGCATCCCTCCTTTTGGCTGACTTGCAGTGGGGTTCAGGGCTTCCCTGATGTGGTCACTCAGATGATCGTGGAAGTAGATTTCCTTGCCGCGGTCTGCTTTGTGGCCGTGTCCATTTGAAATGTAGGCCAGTATTTTAATGACCTACATTTCAGGCATCTATCATGACCCTAGGGAGACATCTAGGGCCGCTTAAGCTCGCCCAAGTCTACTTCTGCGCAAAATAATGTCCATGCCCAGCCTTCGGGGAGTTTAAGTGTCCCTAGGTGCCTCCCTGCACCTGCAACAGATGCCTTAGGTGTAGGCAGCCTGCCTTGTTTTTTTTTTTAAAGAATACGTGTATCCCAATTAGCTGGTTAGACAGTGGTAGGACACCTACCGTTGCCTTCAATCGAGACACCATTTATATAATTTGTCCCTTAGGTTCCTCTTATGCACCTAATTGGCAAAATGCCTAAGTGGGCATTTCTTTGGGTGGAGCATGACTTAAGTAATTCTCTAATGACTGGAATGTAGGCCTTTAAAACCCTTGCCTAAATTTCAGGCGCCTAAGGTATTACCTAAGCACCGCTAGCCGTGATTCTGTAAATGGCATCTAAGTGTGATTGATACATGGCTGGCACCATTTCTCTAGGCGCTGGTCGATTTAGACGCCTTTTATAGAATCATCCCTCTAGATTGTGAGCCCAATAGGGAAAGAAAAAAGTACCTGTATATAATATGTACTGCCAGGTCAGGATTAACCAATAGGTCAAGTAGGCACGTGCCTAGGGCCCGAAATGGTCAGGGGGGCCCGATGAAGGAGGGCATCAATATTGTTTTTTCCAGCCTCGATCGGCAATGCAGGCCCAACCCCAATCGGCAACGTAACTCTCCCCCATCGACGGAAAATAAGACAAGCAAGCAACGCGGATAAGAAAGGCAATGGGAACTGTCATTGTGCAAGTGGTGCTGCTTGCCCAAAGCTTCCCTCTGACGCAGCTTCCTGTTTCCGCCTGGGCGCATGGTGGGGTGGGGCGGGGCAGGGGGCCCAGGGTACATGTATGCCTAGGGGCCCTCAACAAATTAATCCTGCCCTGTGTACTGCTATGATTGTACCACAGAAAGATGGTATATCAAATGCTACCAGAATTCTATATCTTACCTTGAATCTTCAGCTAGATTTCTGGCATATAAATGTAAGTTAGACAAGAAAAATATGATGTACAGCTGTGGACAAGTAACTGATTAGCTTACCAAAGTTTTGTTATTATTGTTTTATAAAGCAGTGACAATGAATAAACAGATTAATAACTAGTCAGTGGCAATATGGTGTGGCAATTTAAATACTGCTGAATATCATCTCCTTGGTGTGATTTAACCAGACAGGAGCTTTTCCTGCCTGGAAAAATAGTTTGGAATATCAGGCCCAAAGTAACTGCCTTGGAAAACCTAACAAAGTAAATATAGAGAAGATATAATTGATTAGCACAAGTTATAAATGTACGCTACATAAGGAAATTCCCTACCCCGAAAGGGACGGAGAGGAGAAATGAGGATGCAAGTAGATAAAATAAATCCACAGCATTTCAGCTTCCATCTTCTTCAGGTAGTAAGTAGTTTGTCACACAGTGAGCCACAAAACATGTCCTATCTGAGAGAAGTTGAAATGTTGTTGATCTGTACTATAGCAGACTGATCTGTTTATCAGTTACGTTCACTGCCTCTGTATTTCTTTTGCCATGTACTTGTGATTCATTTGTGTCCAATAGAATGTGTTTTCCAGTAAATAATACTCAACACACATAAAAACACACTTGGGTTCTTTATATGACACCTAAAACTGTTCACCTAAATTTGGGTGCGCGCCCAAGTTGAGCGACAACTTAATTAACAAGGCATTAACTAGCATAATCGGTTGCTAACCACCAATTAGTGAAGTTAATTGGCTCCAATAATGGTTTCCAGGCGTACATTTATGGCACCTACCTTTGATGTGAATTGCCCACAGTGGTGTTAGGTGCCAATTTGGGCAGGTGCCCAAATCAGTGCGCACATTTTAATTTGCTTAATGAGCCAATTAGTGTTAATTGGATGGTAACAATCAATTATTGGCAATAATTGGAATTTACACATGCATCCTTATAGTCACTATTCTATAAAGATGTGCTGTAAATTATGCTATGTGGATCCAAAAAGGGGGGAGGGGCCATGGGAGGGGCATGGGTAGGTCGGGGAGCTTCTAGAATTTGTTCGCATAGAATTTGAGAGATCCATGCCTAATTTGGACACAAGGATTTTTCACCAGGGTTTGGATTTTATAACAGGGTTTGGTTGGTGTAAATCCTCACACCACAATTGAGCCCAGATCTTGGCACTAAGCACTATTCTATAAATGGCACCCAACATGGACTCATGTAGTAATATATAAGGGACAAAATGTAATACTTACAGCAAAATTGCACTAAATAATAAGTTTGCTAATGATGCAGATTTACAACCAAACATATACAATCAAAAGAACAACAAAACCAAACAAACATGGCAAAAAAAAAAATCAAAATTGCAAATTCACATAAAAGGTATCAACCATCATACTTCATCTTACAAAGCAGATGATGTTTTAACAATTTTTTTTAAAAAAATTGTTTAAATCTCAAAGCTTATGAGTAACCCTTTTGAAACAAATTAGAGAAAATAAGTATATTTAGTTATATAGTTTATTTAAAATATTTATATCCTGCAAATCCAACAATGCTAAGCGGGTTCCAAAATTACATACATAATCAAAATACAAAACAGAACAAGACAAAATCACAGAAATTACAAAAACTATATGACAAAAGCTAAAAATTTAAAACATCATAAAAACTGCATTAAAAAAAGCAGATTATACAACTAAAAAAGGTAGTCAGTGAAACCCACCACAAGCAAATTTATAACCTCATGAATCGTAGTGCAAATAAAATTGTTTTCACACCTTTCCTGAACTGAGCCAAAGTTGGTCTTTTTTTCACGCAGTGATTAAACTATAAAATTTGTTGCCACAAGATGTGGTATAAACAGTTGACGTAGCTGTGATTCCAAAGAGTTCATTACTTTTTTTTTTAATTCCAATTCTTTATTCATTTTCATATTTACAATAAGTATAACAATATATTCAAACAAATTAACAATAATTATATCACTTAATAATCATCAATGGTACAAATGATATGTTCTTAACTCCCACCCTTCCCACCCTTTCTTATCATATAATCAATACCTTATACAATATGTAACATAAATTTACCTTTCCCTCCCCCCTCACAATCAAACTTGTAAATTTAAGGGGGAAAAATAAATAAATAAATAAAAAGCCATTTAATCGGTACAATACTTTAAATGGCTCCCACACATCCTGAAATTTCTTGAAAGAACCATTCTGTATTGCTATAAATCTCTCCATTTTATAAACATGACATAAGGAATTCCACCAGAAATTATAATTTAATCTACTCCAATTTTTCCAATTATACGTAATTTGTTGAATAGCAACCCCAGTCATTATAAGTTTATTACATTAGTGATTTATATTCCACCCTAACCTTGCAGTTCTAGACGAATTACAAAAGATGTAAACTGGGCATTACCAGAAGAGGTACAGGGTAAAGAACAAGGTACTGGAGTGGAGGGATATATGGTGCTGTGACAAATTGTGCTAATTAGAAGGGCAAAGGTATCTTTTGGATTGGCTTGATGTTGTCTTAATATATTTTCTGAATAGTAGGGTTTTTATTTCCCTATGGAGGGTTTTGTAGCCCGGTGTTGTTATCAGCAGTAGAGAATGACATGGTGGATGTTACCCGCAGCTAGCCACGAGTAGCCTTGGGTAACCTGCCAAAACGGTGGAGGGGGGAAAGGTGCTCACTGCAGGTATGGGGACAAGGCCATCCACCGCTCCGTGGAGCAGTGAATGGCCATATCCCTGCAGTTAAGGGAGGGAACGTGCGTGGTCACCGATCGCGCGCAGCCCCCTCCCTCCTTCCTACCTACCCACCCGAATTTATCTCCCTCCCTCCCCCTTACCTTCACGGCGTGTTTTAAGGTTACAGACTTGTTGAAAGCTGCCGGAGCATACGTGCAGTCGCTTGCGTGTGTGGGCAGAAGCTTCTCCTCTGACATGACTTCAGGTTGCATCAGAGGAGAAGCTTCTGCCCACACACGCACACAACTGCATGAACACTCCGGCGGCTTTTAACAAATCTTCAACCTTAAAACGTGCCAACAAGGTAAGGGGGAGAGGGAGATGCACGGACCGCACGAGGGGTGCCGAAGGGCAGTGAGATGGTGAGAGGGAAGGGTGGATGCTGCGGGGACGGGGCGGTGAAGGGGACGGCAGGGACGGGGCAGTGAAGGGGACAGATATTTTCCCTGTGTCATTCTCTAATCAGCAGGTTGGAGAGGTAGTCCAATTTGGACATAGAGTGCTAGTTGCCCAAAGTCAGCAGGGGCAAAATTTTCATTTTCTAAAAGTACATCCAAAATATATATTTTTTGAAAATCATCTACTTCTGCTTCCAGCCATTTGATCATCCAGACCACTAGTATGTCTATCTTTATGTAGTATGATAAAATAAAAAGTTATTGCCTGACCCAAGAAATGATTCATTTTGATGGATTTAAAGTAAAGTGTATTTCTAACTTGGTTTCCTGAGCCAGCACTGCCATCTTATCCAGGTTTTGTGTTAAATGCACCTATTCAAAGGAGAACAAAAAGACAGCCAGGGTGGATACCAGTGCTACTGCACCATAATAGAGAGTGTATGCCAGTATCTCTTCACATCACATTCAGCAAGGACAGTAATAATACTCTGTTTTGGGACACCATTTTAAGCCACTCAGACAGAGATAAGAACATTCAGTCAATCAGATGACATCATCCGCCTGGAAACAGGCGATGTCAGCATCAGGGAGGAGACATAGCCCCCCCCCCCCCCCCCCCCCCCGAGTTCCTGCATTGGGATTGGACAATTGCTCCTGGATTCTGGTGTCTCATGGGACCAGATTTCAATCCACCCACATTTATAAAACCAGAAGATTCACCCATGCTCTTTTTCTTTCCCTCGGACCAGCACTGGAACCATGTCTCCCTCTCTTTTTTCTCCTGGGGATCATCTTGCTGCAACATCTCTTCTATAAACCATGTGTTTCTAGGCCATGTTCCCAGCTCTACCATGCGGTCTCCTCTCCAACTAAAGGATTTTTCACATGGTGAGTAACTTTTGAAACAATGTAAATTAATCATTCTGCTTTAGCAATATCTTGTTATGTGGCACAATGTCCCTTGCTTTAAAGTTTTTAAAAAATCCTATCTGTAACCTGCTCTATCTGCCTGATTTTATAAATCCTGCTCTGTAAGAAATAAAATTATAGTTTGATTGCAAATGCATTTAATCTTGGTCTTTTAATATATATATAATATTATAAAGCTACGTTTTAACAGGCAGAGCTATATTTTCCCCTGATTAATATATCTGTATAAAATATATTCTTCTCTTTGAGGGCGATATATTTTATTGGTGGAGATTTACCCTAATACACAGTATGAGGTGTTGGTCGGTGAAAATCTGAGTTGTATTAGGTTGCTTGAGATTGATTCTTGGTATAGGAAAAGTGATTGGTATTGCTATTATTGTCAGGCTGGTATTTTATTTTGATTTTATGCTGAATATGATGTATATTGTTGGTTTTTTTTGTAAGATGTCTGAAATGTGTGTGAAGTACTATTATATGTGTGCTGTTCTACTTCACCTTGAAAAAGGCGGATTATAAATAAACAAACCATAAACCATAATAATAATCCATTAACATTTATATCACATTCTCGACCAAAAAAATCATCAAAGTCCCAAACGCCTAGAACAAGACCTTTTGAATGAGAGATGGGCCAGCAAAGTGATGGACTGGCTACCCAGACATGGCAACATAGCAATGGGGCACCTTAGAGGGCACTGCTGTGAACGTCACAAAAAGGGTACCACATAAAAATCTCACCAGAACTCCCTTGCAGGTCATGGTGAGCCCCACCAAACCCACTATACCCACCTGTCTACAATCCCAAAAGCCATTATGGCTGCAGGTGAAACCTGTATGGCAGTATAATAGGGTTTGGGGGGGTTTGGGGTGCACATTTTCCACCATGAATGTAGTGGTTAGAGGCTTATGGGCCTGGGTCCTCCTCTCTATGGTTCAGTAGCCCATCCTCCAGACTACTTAAGCCACCTCTGTGCAGCTCTACTATGCCAAGCGCCAGGGCTGGATTTAGATGAAAAGAGGCCCTAGGCTATTCCACATATGAGGCCCTTTCACCTCCCATTTTTAAGTTTGTAAATTACATGAGAGATAATAAAATACATCATTACAGTGATATATATCAATATGTTAAATGAAACATGTTGTTATCGGTTCTAACCTTTATAAAAAATGTGACATGGATAATAAATTTTAAAAAAGTCGAGAACCTGAACCGGAGGCAGGATTGGACTGGGGACCGGCGCGTGCCCCCACCCGGGGCTGAGACCGATTCCCCTCCGGAACCGGGAAAGGGGTGGGGGGGGGGGGAGAGGAGCAGCGGGATCCGATTCGGAGCTGGAGCACGTGTGCAATTCGGATTCCCCACCCCTGGCTGAATTTTGATGAGTCGCTGGTGCAGGCGCCGTGAGGAGTGACACAGAAGCACACCTCACGCCACCAGGACTCAGTGTTTTAGTGTTCACTGTTTTTAGAATAGTGTAATTTTAATTTTGCTAGCAATTTGAATGTAGGCCCCTCTTAATCTTGAGGCCCTAGGCTGAAGCCTAGTTAGCCTATAGGAAAATCCGGCCCTGCCAAGCGCTGATGTTCCGGGGGCAGGTATGTATGTTTTAATTCTGAACTTTGTGGGGGTGCAACGGCGTCAGTGAACATGGAGAGAAGGGGGGATGTGGGTGTCTTTACTTTGTCCCGGCAGTGGTTATCTGGTCACTTTGGATACCTTTTGGACACTTATACCTGGTTTTAGATCGCCTAAGTCACAACGTATAAGTTCCGTCTAGGCAGCCTCATCAAACTTTCAATTATTCCTGCAGTATCACTAAGTCTAGGTCGGCCCATGTCCCACCCACATCCTGCCCTAACCACTCCTCCAAAAACGCCCATTTCAGCTCTGGGCGCACAGTGGGATTCAGAGGCCTAAAGTCTCTGGATACGTCTAAAAATCCATTTCAATTATCGCCACTTGGACAACCTGCCTTTTAGATCATCCAAGTGCCGATTTGGGTAGGGTTTTAGACGTATTTTTGTTTCACTTATGAGCCCCATAATCGCCAGTATGGAATACCTGTGTGAGTGAACATTTACAAGCCAATGTTCAGCTAGAGCTGCTTATGCCATTCCAATGGCTGCTGTTAATAACCACAACTAAATGGTGCAGTTGTATGCATAACTAACAGTATTCTAGAATTTTAGCGCATAAGTGCTGAGCATGCCACGGCCTCTCCAATATGCACATCCCCTTGCAGTGACACACTACAGCTAGATTGCTAGAATAGCATCTGAGTGTGCTATTCTAGAAACCTGATTTGCATACACCGCCTCCATTATAGGTAAATTTCTTTCATGCATGTTCATTGTGGCTATCCTGAAAACCAGACTGGCAAGGGGGTACTCCAGGACCGAGTTGAGAAACACTGTTATAGAATAGCGCTAAGGGCTCCTTTTACAAAGGTTTCAGCTAGCGGTTTTAGCGCGTGCTTAGCATGTGCTTAAATGCCACATGGGCTAGCCGCTACCGCCTCCTTTTAAGCAGGCGGTAGTTTTTCGGCTAGCGCGCACTAAAACACTGGCACACCTTTGTAAAAGGAGCCCTAAGTGCCATACTAGCTGCCACAAATTTCTTTAGGTACTACATATAGAATCAGCCCCTATCCAAATTATGCTTACCCTTCCAGAATGGTGTGTATGTGTAAGGTTACAGTTGCCCCCACCAGTGCCAGTATTCTGTACACTTATACACTCATTTATTTATTTATTTAAATTGTATTCTTTCCCATTGTCCCGAAAGAGCTCAGAATGGGTTACAGGTTAAACATACATAATATAGTTATATAATATAATTATAATACAAGTTTTTATACTATGAGTCTAAAATCAATATACATAATATATAGTTTATATATTAAATATGCCATAGTTAGTGTGAGATTTTTCAATAAAAATTTTTATCCCCAAACAATCCCTGATACCTCCCCACATTCCCTGACTCCACCTACACTCCCCAACTCCACCCCTGACACTCCCTGATACCCCAAGACCCCCTGGCATGTCCCAAATGCCCTCTAGCACCCCTAAGATCCCCTGCCACCCCTGAACCCCCCACCCATTTATCTGATGGCCAACAGGAGTGAGGTCCACTCCCTCCTGCCGGCAGTTGCGCCACTGCATTCTGGGATGCACCGGGGAGAGGCCTAAGGCCCTGATTGGTTCAGATGCCTAAGGGGGCTATAGGAGGGGCCTTAGGTATCTGGAGAATTGGAGTCTTAGGCCACTCCCAGTGCATCCCAGGATGCACTGTGAAGGAGGCCTAGGTCTCCTGTTGGCGTATGGGAGGGACCTTAGGCATCCGAGAATGCACGGAAAATGGGAAGGACTGCCATTTTGCAGTGGCGGGCCTGCCGGCAGGAGGGAATAGGCATCCTTTTTCAGTTAAAGTATATCTAGGAATTAATATGCTTACAATATACAATCTATTGCATTTTAAGTTCTTTTCCATGCAATGCATGCCTAAAAAACATGAACAGGTAAAACAAATATGAAAAATACCCCAAATTATGCAAAACATTGTTATGGCCACAAACACCTCTAGTTGGAACTGTGTGTTTTGCCCCAGATTCTATATAGGTCACCCAGATTTGAGCATGGATCCCAGATCCATGCATAAACTAATTATCATTTACACACTAACAATTATTAGCATTAACAAGAACTTAATTGACAGTTAATTGGCCCTACACCCTAGTCCTCTATATGCACACATACAAGTGATTTGCACCTACTTTCAAATCTGAAGTGCCTAGATGAGCTTAATTGATGTTCTTGAGTGCATACCTCTAGTCCCTATTCATTGGAAATAGTTGAGACCAGCCGAAGGACACACCCATTAACAGCTGAGATGTTATGGTTTATGTTGTTATGTTAAGTTAATCAGGGTTTCTATTCCGTATTTACTTATTCAGTTCAAGGTTGGATTACATTACAAGAGGTTGGGTCACCTACCGAGGAAGTTACAATGGATTGTTTGATACAGACATTCAATAGAGTTGCTAGTACAGGGAGATCAGTACAGTTATTAATACAGATCCAATATATTTCTTAGACTTTGGCACACTTTATAAGTTCTTCGTAAGTCATGTATAATCCTAGTAAATGTAGCCTGTGCAAACACCTTCCCAATTATCCACGTTCATGTAGAACACTGATAAGAAGGCGTTATCACAATTAGCATCCATTAGCAGCTGTATCTTGGATCTGACATGTGAAGGCAAAAGGTTGACTTGCTCTGCTTTTTGACTCACTAGTTTACTTTTCCTTATCTAAGGGCAGTCGTAGAAGCGTAACAGTCATCTTTGATTTTCTGAAAGAAATAAAAGTTTAATCAACACAAACAAACAAAAAAAAGAGCAAAAAAAAAAAAATGCAATGAGGATTTATGACCTTCACATTCCTTCAGGGTCAAGCAATTTATCAAATTCTCCCACTTTCTGGTTTCAATTACACAGCTATTGTGGAAAGAACTTATTTTAGCAGGTTCATTTGCCTCAGTAGGGAATATAGGACTTTGGCCTAATGCTTCACCTTTAGTGCAGGCCATTTGAGCCTTAGAACAAATACCAATCATCACTCTTTCTGGAGGAAACAAAATAATGGCATTGGAGTGGCCTATTGGAATGGTGTTTCTGTCAAGGTAAACGGTTGTCGGCAATGACTGTGGTAGAATGGTGATAAATCCCATTTTACTGCTGAAAAATTCCAGCTTCTCTCTTTTCCTGACAGCTCCCCACATTCTCATACCCACTTGGACAATTTCTGCAGTATGTCCATCTGGTTCTTATTACCTCTCAACCTGCCTGTGCCTGTTCCAGAAAAAAAAAAAAAAAAGCACAGGTCAAAACCAGGGGAATGAAACCAAGGTGATGGACAAAACAGAAAAGGGAGAAGAAAAAAAAAGTAAGAGACCTTTAGTTTAATCATATCGTGCTGCTGAAAGAACATTTAGATATACTGAGGTTTAGTGACAGAGATATGTGTTTGTAAGAGTCCAACTAAATCACAGCCTTAAATGTCAGTCACAACTTTCATGACACCTGCCTAAGCAACGTAGGCCGCTTTTCTTAAAAATCTTAATTTTTGTTCTGTTAGCCTTTTATAAGACTTCCCTGCGGTGCTGGGATTTCTTTAAACGTGAAGAGGAAATCTAGTTGTATTCTGAAGATAAAAGAAATGAGACTACCAAAGAATTGGGCCGATCAAACAACGTAAGGTTGACTTATCATAGACTATTATGCAGTGCGGCCACACAGGAGGCTCAATCTCAGGTGTCAAACTCAATCACATTAAGGAGCCAAAATCTAAAACACAGGCTAAGTCAAGGGCCAGACCCCTTCCCCCAATCTCCACCCTGGACCACACCCCCATAATAGCACTAATTGTAATACCATTTTTTCCCATTCATTTTTCATATATTCACACAATGTAATCTTATTAATGACACATAATGGTTAACCACAAAATTAAACTACACAAAACACACTGCATGCTTCTCAACATTCATTCCTACCAGAACACAGATAACCCCTATGCAAATAAGGGACCACAAACTAAAAGTACTAATATATACAAATGAAACCCTAAGATTCAAAACTCTGCATGCAGCACAACCCCAGAGAAATAGAAACAAATGCATTTCTTCCTGAACTGTGCAAAATATAGACAGCAGATGTAAATTCTCAAAATTCATACAATTCAATCACTAAATTGTGCAGAGAAATGAGTGCGGCAGTGAGGAGGACGGAGCTGGCCAGAAGTTAAATACTCAGGGGCGGCAATGAGCAAAATGCAGTTGGATACCCCTGATGTAGTGTAAGGCGCACAGTCACTGTGGGCCACATAAAATGGCCAGGTGGGCCAGATTCGGCCTGCGGGCCTTGTGCTTGACACATGTGCTCTAGGGGATGCATTGCACGGGACACATTTCCGGCTCAGGATAGTCCTGCTTGTGTTTAGTTGATTGTGTAGTTAATAAATAATGGACTGGTCTTCAGTAATTCATACTGGTCCTTATTCTGTGAATATTGGAGATAGAGTAAAACCTCTGTAAGTCGGTCCCCTGAACTAACCCAAATATCTTATTGACAGGTATCTACAGATACTGCTTCATTTCTGTAACTTAGAGGCCCTTTTACTAAGGTGCGCTAGCGTTTTTAGTGCATGCAGGAAATTACCGCGTGCTATGCTTCTTGAACCAATGCTAGCTCAATGTTGGCATTAAGGACTAGCGCACGCAGCAATGTAGCACGCGCTATTCTGTGCGTTAAAGCCCTAACACGGCTTAGTAAAAGGAACCCTAAGTATCAGTAATATTTGCTTACCATTGGGAAGCTTAGGCATCCCTTGGTAATTTTTGGTATGTGTGCATAATACCCATGTAGTGACAAATATATTTCTCCTTTAGTGCTCGGGCAGGTCAGAGCAGAGAGTAGCCCAGCAGGACAGATAGGGAAAAATGTTTGAGGACCTGAATATAAACTGCTTAGACAACCTCCATTGATAGGCGGTATATAAATAACTTAAATAAATTTTAATTAATTGGAAGGATCTTTCTAAATTGGAATATAATACATGGTGGAATACTTTATGTTTATATAGCAAATATAAAAAAATGTATGTGATTAAGCAAGGTAGTTTGAGACAGTTTAATAAGATATAGAATTGTTTACTTAAATTCACAGATTGAATGTTATTGTATTTAATTTGTATCATATGCTATGACACCCTTTGACTTTATGTATTATATTATACAGTGGTACCTCGGTTTACGAGTGCACCGGTTTGCGAGTGTTTTACAAGACGAGCAAAACATTCGCAAAATCGGCGCCTCGGAAACCGAGCTTGCCTTGGTTTACGAGTGCACCGGTTTGCGAGTGTTTTACAAGACAAGCAAAACATTCGCAAAATCGGCGCCTCGGAAACCGAGCTTGCCTTGGTTTACGAGTGCACCGGTTTGCGAGTGTTTTACAAGACAAGCAAAACATTCGCAAAATTGGTGCCTCGGAAACTGAGCTTGCCTTGGTTTACGAGTGCACCGGTTTGCGAGTGTTTTACAAGACAAGCAAAACATTCGCAAAATCGGCGCCTCGGAAACCGAGCTTGCCTCGATTTGTGAGCGGCGCCCTCTGCGATCCGGCACCCTCCCCCCTCGCGATCCGGCACCCCCCCCAACTGCGATCTGAAATCCCCCAGACCCACCCAAACACGCTTCTTACTTCCATCTGGCCACCGGCATCGGCATGTCCTGTGCGTTGGTGCCCGAAGATCTGCCTCCTCTTCTTTGCTGGGCTCTCGGAAAGAGCGTGAAGTCGCAGGCCTTGAGCATGCGCAGATGCTCAAGGCCCAGCAAAGAAGAGGAGGCAGATATTCGGGCACCGGCACCAACGCACAGGACATGCCGGTGCCGGTGGCCAGATGGAAATAAGAAGCGTGTTCGGGTGGGTCTGGGGGATTTCAGATCATGGCGGGGGGTGCCGGATCACAGCGGCGGGTGCCAGATCGTGGGGGGGAGGGTGTCGGATCACGGGGGGGGGGGAGGGTGCCAGATCACGCGGGGGTGGGGTGGGGTGGGGGCTTCGGGAGGAGCAATGCCGGTTCTCGGGGGGGGGGGAGGTAGAGCAGTGCCGCTGGCCTCGGGGAGTGGGGTTGGGTGGGAACGTATCAAGCGAGTTTCCCTTAGTTCCTATGGGGAAGCTCGCTTTGATATACGAGTATTTTGGTTTACGAGCATGCTTCTGGAACGAATTATGCTTGTAAACCAAGGTACCACTGTATTATATTGTTTGTTTGTGTTGTTTTCTTCAAATATTTTCAATAAAATCTTATTGGAGGAATAAAAAAAAAAATTGTTTAGAGGAGGTACATCACCACACACTAAGGCCCTTTTACAAATCAACGCGCGCGCTAACTGCTAACATGTCCATAGGATAACATGCATGCATTAGCGTTTAGCGCATCTTTAGCGCGTGCTAATATTTAGCGTGAGCTAAAAAGCCATGCGCACCTTTGTAAAATAGGGGATAAGGTTTAAATTCTGTAGAGGACACCTTTTTTAGGTGCCTACATAAATTGGTATCTAACCCCTCTTTTACAAAACCGTAGCATGATTTTTAACCTTGGCCGTGGTAGTAACAGCTCCAATGCTCATAGGAATTCTATGAGCGTTGGAGCTGTTACCGCTGCGGCGACACTAAAAAACACACTATGGTTTTGCAACAAGGGGGTAAATGAGCTTTAACAAGCTCATAATTGGAAAAATAAATTAAATTGGCTGATAGGCACCTAGCTAATTCTATAAATGGTTGGCACCTATCACATAGGGTCTAGCAGTGTCTGACACCTAAATGGGCATGTTTGGTGGTAGAAACAGTGATAGGTGCTATTAGGTGTGTTTCTGAAAGGAACTTAAGCACCTGCAATGTAGGCCAGTCAAACCCTGACCTACATTATTGGCCCTTAAGCTTTGTGATGGGTGCTGTAAGGTGCAGTTCTGCAAATGGTGCTTAAGCATGATTGACACACTGTGTATAGAATCTGGCCCTAACTGATTAGCACATAGTTAGTACCTGAGCCCTCACTGCCTGCAAAACTCGTAGGTGCTAATGAGTGCTCATGCGATAATGGCCACACGCTAAAGGGAAAATTTAGGGTGTGGCTATTAATACTGGAAAGAGAAAAATTGGCCCGTTCACCCACTCTGTAAAAATGGCCTTAGCGCACAGGAATGACACACATAAATAAGCATGTGCTCAGGCCGCTTTTTACTGCAGCTTAGTAAAAGGTCCCCTTAGGCATTTTACTGAATAAAGACCTTTATGTTTGTTGCTTTTGATTGATTGATTTGTTGATATATTGATTGATTGATTTGTTGATATATTTAGTTATGCATGTATTTAATTTTTAATTTGCAGTTTTTATGATAGATCAAGTGAAATGGTACAGTGGCCATGTTACTCCACTCTTCAAGGTAATATGTAGAAATAAAAACATAAAGGAAAAAAAAATAATACTTTTTTATTGGACTAACTTACCCCTCCCCCCCTTTTACAAAGCTGTGCTAGCGGCTACCGCTGTGGTAACTGCCCCAAAGCCCATAGAGAATGAAAGGGCTTAGGGGCTTTTGCCATGTGGCAGCCGCTAGTGTGGCTTTGTATAAGGGGGGTTTAATTTACTCCCTCTTCTACTAAACCACGTGAGCGGTTTTAGTGCGGAGAGCCACGCTGAATGGCCCGCACTGCTCCCAATGCTCATAAGAACTCAATGAGCATCAGGAGCAGCACGGGCCTTTCAGCGCGACTCCCTGCGCTAAAACCGCTAGTGCGGCTTAGTGGAAGAGGGGGCTAGTTTATGATTTAGCATTTAAAGGTAACCCCTTCTTTTGGATCTGATGAAGAAGGGGTTATCTTCATAACCTAAACATAAATTACATTTAACCCCCCCCCCCCCACCACCACCACCACCATTAAGAAGCTGCGTATTCTATGAGCATCAGAGATAATATCACTACGGCTGGTGAGAAAAAAAGCCTAACGCGGCTAGGTATAAAAGGTGTTTTTTTTTTCCCCCCCTTCTTGTTTTTGTTTTATTTCTACATTATACATCAAAGAAGTTATAGATGAATTTATTTTTAAGACAAGAAGAGTTTTTCTAGGATAATCTACAGTCAAAATTAAAATATGAGCTTACAGTGGTGCAATAGAAAAAGAAATGAGAACCATGTTTAGTTACAAAAATGTATACATTGATGTCCTTTGAATATCCAAACCATAACAGCAAGCTGCTTTGGAAATAAGGACTAATAGCATTGTTCCCGTCTGGGCTTTAGAAATGTACTACACAAAGCTGGGAAGGTTTGTGCTGGAGCTCATAAACAACCAGGACACAATGACAGCAATACCCTTTTGCTTGCAGAATAAAAAAGCAGGATATTAATTCAAGCAAGATTTCTTAATTGCTGGCATGACTGTCCTTTGTGGCGAAGTAAACTGTCACTCCTAAGTGCTAGATGATACATTTTTTTAATGGTCAGTAAGCTCTGGGCTTCATTATACACACAAAAAATCAGGGTAACTTGAATGCCTACCCCTGGTGATGGATGTCTGTTTTTGCACTATAGGAATTAGCTAATTTGGCAAGCTTTATCGAACACACAGCGGTCTCATTTCTACGACATCTCTGTGCCAAATAAATGGAGATATTTGCCCATTGTTCAGCCTCGTATTTTTGGGCATGCTTGAGAGATATTGGGTTCTTTCCCACAGGGATTCAACAACTGTCGGAGGAGAATTTTTACCATACCTTTGAATTTGACAAAAACAATGTTGGTATTGCTTTATTATGTATTGGTGCACTAATGAATTTAATACAGTGTCACTCAAACTGTGTGCCAAGGCACAGTGGTGTGCCATGATGAAATTCCAGGTGTGCCACAAGAGATTCCAGAATTTTACTTTATGTTTAAAAATTCCCTTCATAAGTATACTCTAGAATAGATGACATGCACGTCACAAACGCATGAGTCTGTCAATGTTATGAGCGTCTGTGTGAATAAGAATACAACCGCCCAGACAACATAAGAACATAAGAACATAAGCAATGCCTCTGCCGGGTCAGACCCGAGGTCCATCGCGCCCAGCAGTCCGCTCACGCGGCGGCCCAACAGGTCCAGGACCTGTGCAGTAATCCTCTATCTATACCCCTCTATCCCCTTTTCTAACAGGAAATTGTCCAATCCTCTCTTAAACCCCAGTACCGTACTCTGCCCTATTACGTCCTCTGGAAGCGCATTCCAGGTATCCACCACCCGCTGAGTAAAGAAAAACTTCCTAGCATTTGTTTTGAATCTATCCCCTTCCAATTTTTCCGAATGCCCTCTTGTTCTTTTATGTTTTGAAAATTTGAAGAATCTATCTCTCTCTACTTTCTCTATGCCCTTCATGATCTTGTAGGTTTCTATCATGTCTCCTCTGAGTCTCCGCTTTTCCAGGGAGAAGAGCTCCAGCCTCTCCAATCTTTCAGTGTATGAAAGGTTTTCCATGCCCTTAATCATTCGTGTCTCTCTCCTCTGGACCCTCTCAAGTATTGCCATATCCTTCTTAAGGTACGGTGACCAATACTGAACACCGTAATGGTGCGGGCGCACCATTGCCCGATACAACGGCAGGATGACTTCTTTTGTTCTGGTCGTAATACCATTTTTAATAATACCCAACATTCTGTTTGCCTTCTTCGCGGCTGCTGCGCATTGCGCCGTTGACTTCATTGTTGTATCTACCAGTACACCCAAATCTCTTTCAAGGTTACTTTCCTCTAATACTAATCCCCCCATTTGGTAGCTGAACATCGGGTTTTTTCTCCCTATATGCATGACTTTGCATTTCCCTACATTGAATTTCATCTGCCATTTATTCGCCCACTCCTCCAGTTTGTTTAGGTCCCTTTGTAGGTCCTCACACTCTTCCGTAGTTCTAACCCTTCTACAGAGTTTAGTGTCGTCCGCAAATTTTATAACTTCACAATTCGTCCCCGTTTCCAGGTCATTTATAAATATATTGAACAGCAGCGGTCCAAGTACAGACCCCTGCGGAACTCCGCTCGTGACTTTCCTCCAGCCCGAGTAGTGACCCTTCACTCCAACCCTCTGTCTCCTGCCTGCCAACCAGTGTTTGATCCATCTGTGTACGTCCCCTTCCACCCCGTGGTTCCACAGCTTCCTAAGTAGCCGCTCATGGGGTACCTTGTCAAAGGCCTTTGACGTGATTGGTCCTTAGAAACTAATGGCAAGTAATTTTATTTTTATTTTTTATGCAGTAGTTATCCTAATTGAGCTGCAAAGCAGTCAAGGCTTTGTTACCATTTGTATCTTCTTATTTTTGCGAACTTGGATTTTCAGCTCTGACATAAGTTAAATTGAAAAAAAAAAAAAAGAGAGAGAGAACTCCAGATGGTGGATGCTTGTCGACTATCGAGCCATGTTTTGAGTTAGTTTGCACTCAAAAACAAGCACATTCATCGCATTGATTAGCGATTCTATTTGACCTATTTGTTTCACCATTGTTACAATTACCCGTACATAGGGCTCCTTTTATCAAGCCGCCCTAGCGGTTTAACGCGTGTAATAGGGTACGCGAAACCGCCGGCTGCGCTATCCGCTACCGCCTCCTCTTGAGAAGGCAGTAGTTTTTGGCCAGTGCAGGGGTTAACGCATGATGAAAAGTCACGTGTGTTAACCCCGCTAGCGTGGCTTGATAAAAGGAGCCCGTAGCTTAAAGAACTTTAAATAAATAACTCTCAAATTTTATTTTTTGTTGGTTTTGCAGTTTTATAATTTCAATCATAATGTGCTGCGAAAAACATTTGCTCTATTTAGTGTGCTGGAGCTAAAAAAAAGTTTCAGAGACACCGATTTAAGTACATGCTAATGATTAGTGTGCGCTAAGGCCCAGATTCTATAAATGGCGCCAGAAATTAGGCGCCTATACTAGCATGCCTAGCCAATCTAGGTACCTAACTTAATTTTTTTAATTGGCTTAATCAGCATTGATAAATGAAAGTGCCATTAATAAACAGTAAAAATATTTACCACCCTTTACAAAGCCGTGTTAGGCTTTTTTTAAATCACCGGCGGCAGATGTATCAGCTCCAACGTTCATAGGAATTCTATGACCATCAGAGCTAATATCACTATGGCCGGTGATAAAAAAAAAATCTAACATGGCTTCCTAAAAGGGGTGTGTGTGTTAATTAGCCAGTAGGAGCCTAATTCAGTAGGAGCCTACCACTTCCAAGTAGACATCTATACCAAGGCACCTATTGACAAGTAGATATAGTTTGAGCTGAATTTTGGGCATGGTTTCACTTAGGTGCTGGTAGGCACCTACCTTAGGCGTACTCATTTAGGTCAAGAAAACCCTGGCCTAAATGGTGGTACACCTAAGTTGTTAATGCCTACCGGCACCTAAGAATGCTTAGGCACTACTAGGCATGATTCTATAAATGGTGTCTAGTGGTTGATTGACTGTGCTCAATGGCACCCAGGAGCTAGAGCCTGGATTCTATAAATGGCGCCTAATGGTGCTTACATTGTACGTGCCACTCGGCACAGTTGCCAATTAACCGCTAGGCACCGTTTATAGAATCACGCCTAGCAGTGCCTAAGAAAACTTAGACATCGCTAGGCATCCTAGATATTGGTGCCACTCCGTTAGGCCAGCTTTTCACTCACCTAATTTGACGGCACCTATGTCAGGCACTTAGCAACGCCTAAGTTGACCATGCCTATTTTCCACCTATAACCAAGCCTACTGTTTCAGATAGGGGTCATTAGGAGTCATTAGGCATGGGAAGGCGCTTCCACTTAGGTGACACTAGGCTTTCTAAGAGTTTGGTGCCAAACTGTTAAATTGTTTAATGTTATTTTTTTGATTGGCTGAAAATCGGCACGGTCAATTACCACGCTGATTATGCCAATGAAAAAAAAAAGTTACATGCAGATCCAAATCTTAGTTATCACTAGGCAGCTGCAATTAGGACACTATAGAATATAGCCTATATTCCACACAGCCCAATATATCCTATGGACTCCATGGCATTTAGGCATCCCATGGACTGCATGTGCTAACTATTAGCATGTGCTAAATCTATTAGCACACCTTAGTAAAAGTACCTTAAAGGCCTGAGAGTTTTTTTACTGAGAGCGAGTCATGCACCTGATGCTAACACAGAAGAGTTACAAATATATTTTAAAAAAATGAGTGATTTGCAATGAAGACTTTAGACCAGTGGCGTACCAAGGGGGGGAAGGGGGAGAGGCGGTCTGCTCCGGGTGGATGCCCCAAGGGGATGCACAGCTGGCCACCCTCCAGTGTTCTCCCTAGGGCAATGGTCGGCAAACTGCAGCTCGCGGCTCGTCAAAAGCAGGGGTGTCCAACCTGCTTCCCTTCCTTTCTCACTGCCCTCCCCCAAGCCACCGCTGCCATTGGGGAACAGGCCGGCGCCGTGTTCCAAGATTGTCCTGCTTCTCTTCATCGTGGGGCCGACCAACTTTCGCCACCCGACATCAATTCTGACATCGGAGAGGACGTTCTGGGCCAGCCAATCGCTGCCTGACTGGCCCGGAACGTCCTCTCTGACGTTAGAGTTGACATCGGGTGGCAAGAGTTGGTCGGCGCCGCGGGGAAGAAAAGTAGGGAGAACTCAGTGCCGGCCTGTTCCTGATGGCGGCAGTGGCAGCATGTTTCCCAATGGCGGTGGCATGGGGGAGGACAGGGATCCAGAAGGAAGGAAAGGGGGTGACATGGAGCCAGAAAGAAAGAAAGGGGGGGGGGACATGGAGCCAGAAAGAAAGAAAGGGGGCAGGGTGAAACAAAGAAAGAAAGAAAAAAATGGGGCATGGAGAGAGAGAAAGACAGACAAAGAGAAAGAAAGGGGGCATGGAGAGAGAAAGAAAGAAGGGGGCAGGGTGAAACAAAGAAAAAATTGGGGGAGGGAATGAGGTCTGGAGGAGAGGAAGCATACAGGAGGCTGAAAGAAGGGAAAAAATATTGGATGCACAATCAGAAGAATAAAGTGCAACCAGAGACTGATGAAATTACCAAACAAAGATAGGAAAAATGATTTTATTTTCAATTTAGTGATCAAAATGTGTCCATTTTGAGAATTTATATATGCTGTCTATATTTTGCACTATGGCCCCCTTTTAGTAAACCTCAATAGTGGTTATAGCGCAGGGAACCTATGAGCGTCGAGAGCAGCGTGGAGCATTCAGCTCAGTTCTCTGTGCTAAAAAACGCTATCGCGGTTTAGTAAAAAGGGAGGGGATATATTTGTCTATTTTTTAGGTGACATTGCATAAAGTCATCTGCCTTGACCTCTTTGAAAACCCGTGGAATATAAATGATAATTAACATTTTCTCTGCGTACAGTGTGCTTTGTGTTTTAAAATTTTAATATTGGTAGATCATTTTGACTTGGCCACAAAGGTAAGGGGGAGGGAGGTGAGCTGCTGAAAGACATCTAGTAATCCTTGCAGGCTTGACTGTGCAGGGAATTATTTTTGTAAAATCATGTTTTGTTATGTGACTGGCATTATTTAGACTTTAATTTCTATGAATGAATAGAATGAAAATGATATAAAATTACTTGCTTGTTTTTATGTGCGTGCGCTGAAGGAAAGTGGAGAGAGAGTGGGCTGAGGACGCTGAAGGGAAATGGGGAAGAGAGAGTGGGGAGAAGACGCTGATTTATAAATTGGCTATTGTACAGAATATTGTTTCTTTTTATACTTTAATATAATAAGTTCAATATAAAACAATTCAAGGCTTGTGTGGATGGAATCAGGTGGTTTGCGGGGATGGGGACCAAGCTTACGGGGACGGGGAGGGGACGGAGACAAATTTTTTTCCCCTGTCATTCTCTAGGCTCTGCCATGAATCGATTTCGACTACATGCAGACGAGCGGGGTGTCAGTCGGGTTGATGTAGCCATCATAGCGCAAGCGGGCACGGGCATGGCTCTCAAAAAAAATCTTAATCGTATTGCTGATTTTGGCTCTTTTGACTAATGAGTTTGCCTACCACTGCCCTAGGGCCTTTTAGCTGGGCGCTGAGCCCGGCTAATTTAGATGACCACCCAGCTGCCATCTATTATGAATCCTGCCGCTGCTCAACATTAAAAAAAAAAAAAACAACCCCCACCTCTCACCGGCTTGGCGATTTCCCACCTTAGCACATAGCGAACTCATGCTTCGGGGTTTTAAAGTGTTCATGCCAGCTTCCCTTTTCTTCCCTCAGAAACTGGAAGTTACGTTCCGGTGGTGGGGGAGGAGAAGAGAAGGCACGCACACGTTCAAGCCCCGGAGCATGAGTTCGCTAAGGCTAAGGTCAGCGACGGAGGGAAGCTAAGGGAGACAGGTCAGCGACAGAGGGAAGTTAAAACTTGTCTTGCTGCTCTTCCTTGCTGCCAGGTCCTGCCTACTTTCTGTTTCTGCGAAGGCAGGACCTGGAAACGAGGAAGGCCCGAAGCAAGGAAGAGCAGCAAGAGGTCAGCGATGGAGGGAAGCTTGCGACTCCGTCGATGGGAGAGATGGGAAGAGAAATGCTGCTGCTGCTACACCCGGGGAGGGGGGAAGAGAGATGCTGTTGCTGCACCCAAGGGGGGAGGGGGAAGAGAGATGCTGCTGCTGTACCCAATTGGTGAGGGGGCAAGAGAGAAGTGCTGCTGCTGCATCCAATTGGGGAGGGGAAGGGGGAAGAGCAGTGCTGCTGCTGCACCCAAAGGGGGAGGGGGAAGAGATATGCTGCTGCTCCTAATGGGGGAGGGGAGGGGGAAGAGAAATGTTCTGCTGCTGCACCCAATTTTTTTGGGGGAGGGGGAAGTGAAATGCTGCTGCACCCAATTGGGGAGAGAGAGAGGATAAGGAACACCAGGGAAGGGAGAGGAAAGAGATGCCAAGACCATGGGAGGAAAGGAAAGGAGCTACCAGACCATGGAAGGGGGGGGGGAGAGATATCATGGGGGAGGGGGAGGAGGCAGATGCCAGACCAGGTGGAAATAAGAAAAGAAAGGAAGGAAAGAGATGCTAGATAATGGAGTGGAAGAGGGAGATGAAAAGAGAGGAGAGAGATGCCAGGGCATGGAGGAAGGAAGGGAAACTAAAGGAGACAAAATGCCAGACCAGAGGGAAAGAAAGGAGAGGAGGTGTCAGAGCAAGAGATAGGAGGGAGATGCCAGGGCATGGGGGGAGAGAAGGAAAGGAGAAGAGAGAGATGCCAGAGCATAGAGGAGGGGGTGAAGCCAAAATGAATCATGTACAAAGGAGAGAAAGGGCACAGGATATACAGTTTATTGAAGGGACATAGAAAGAGGGAAGATGCCATATGGAACAGAGAGAGGGTGGACAGTGGATGCAAGGGGCAGAGAGAGGGTGAACAGTGGATGCAAGGAGCAGAGAGAGGGTAGACAGTAGATGGAAGGGGTAGAGAGAGAGGGCACAAGCTGGGTGGAAGGGGCAAAGAGAGGGCAGATGTTGATGGAAGGGAGAGAGGATAAACGCTGTATAGAAAGAAGAGAGCAAAGAGAAGATGATTAAAACAGAAACGACAAAAGGTAGAAAGATTTTTTTGTTGCTTTACTTAGAATCAAGTAGTATTGTAACTGTATTGATAAAATTTTATAAATAGGAAATGGAAATAAGGCAATTTTTTGGACTAAACCCTTTTCCTCAGGTCAGGACAGGATACCATAACAGTACTGTTCTGAAGAAAGATTTGGCCTCTGAAAGCTAATTGAAAAATGGATTAGTCCAATAAAATGGTATTTTCTTATTTCTCATTATTTGTTTTATTTTTATTTGTTAATTTGTAAAGTGGTGATTGTTATGTATCAGTTTTTTCAAATTTACATCTACTGTCTTTATATTTTGCACAGTATTAGAGCAGTGGTTCCCAACCGTGTTTTGGAGGACCACCAGGCCAATCGGGTTTTCAGGATAGCCCTAATGAATATGCATGGAGCAGATTTGCATGCCTCTCACTTCCATTATATGCACATTTCTCTCATGCATATTCATTAGGGCTAGCCTGAAAACCCGATTGGCCTGGTGGTCCTCCAGGACAGGGTTGGGAACCACTGTATTAGAGGACATGTGTTACTGTTTTTGTGGTGTTGTGGTGTTGCATTGTATGCAGAGTCTGGTTTCTTGGCGGTTCAGTTTAACTTTTGTCTACATATTTCTATTTTTAGTTTGTGATTATTCCATATTGGGTGAGGGTGTATCTCTGTTCTGTGTGTATGAAAAGAACATAGTTTTCAGTTGGCATTGACTGCAGGATCAATTCTGCGGGATCTGGCTTGTTTAGTTTCACAATGTATGTGTTGGTGTTCTAGTGTTCACTGCACTGTTTAAGATGCTGCCTTTTCCTAGGTACACTCTTGTGCGATATGTGGATTGTTACTAAAAATCATATTTTTCCTATAGATGGAGGGGTGTCAAAAAATGATGGGCCCCGGGTGTCACATATGCTAAGTACGCGACTGCTTTAGACCAGACCTGACCACAAGTTAGTAGAAAGAATACTTCAGCATCCAAACAGTTAATGGCAAATGCTGTACTTAAAAAAAAAAAAAAATCCTTCTGGTTTCTCATAAAGGATACCCTGCTGCTCAGAGAAAACTAGGCTGCTTTGCTTTAGTCTTGCGTGGCCAAAAGCAAAAACAGTATAATAAATCAGTAACATATATCGCCAAGAGGGGATAAGTGATGTGAATAAAAAGTCACCGAGACCTCACTATTAATCTGTGATGTGGAAAGCAGTAAACTTAACTCAAGATGGATTAGGTTAACTGATTAATATTTTAAACGTCATTGAACTGTATTGCTGGCCCTTGCTCATGTTGTTTCTGGTTTTCTTTTTATATTTTGTCTTTTTGAAGCTTATATTTAGAGGCTGTCTTATTTGATGCTTTAAAGTACTGTAAGTCCCTTAGTCCGCAATCTTCCTTAAAAAAGTAAAGCTATATGGTTGATAAACAATTGTGGGAGAGGTTTTTTGTCATTTTCCCTGCTCATGTTTTCTACTTTGGACATGGGGGTCTTGGTAAAAAAAAAAAAAGGTCTTTATTTAATAAAATACACCTCACCCACTTAGTCTGTAAAATGGTTCACATACAGATTAAACCAATGTACAAGAAGCTGCCCGTCAAGATGAATGGCAAGTCACCGGAGCATATATAATTAATTATATTTACCAGCATTTAATATATTGGAAAAAAAACAACTCCGAGATTGACAGAATTTGTTTTTATTTGACTGCTGCATTGCAATATACTTTGACAAATGGCATAATATATATTGTTCTACAAAGCAACAATATAATCAATCTCTACACTGAATATACATCAAGGATTTCATTAACTGCTGATAGCTAAATTGTAGTTTGGTCCATAATGTCTATTTATCTACGTATGCCCCATGCTATATTAAAAACCTTTAAATGACTGTAATATCAATTGCTCGTAGCTATTATAATAATTAATGGTACTGTTTTACAAATCAATATCTGAATTTTTGGTAAATTCATATTCAGCTAATGATATAATTTACATAGCAAATGAATGCAATCAAGGATAGTCCAAAATTGTCAAATCTTTAAAGGTTAAAGGGCAAATTTGTCTAAATTTCATCGTTTATGAAAGAAATATCTTTTACAATAGATGTAACCTTTTTTTTTTTTTTTGGTATTGTGCAATAAGTTTGGGGATTTACCAACTGTTTTTTCCCCCTCCTTCTGTGTCTGTGGGAATAAAAGCTTAGTAAATCTGGCCCGAGTGTGCTAATGATAATATTTCAACCAGATGTCTGAAAGATTTCAAAATGAAATGATTAGTCCCACAGTATACTTATAACAGAGTAATAAAACTAAAACAAATCACAATAATTATTCCCTTCTTGTTAACAAATGCAAATGACATCCATATTAATACTACTCTGTGTTTAAAAAAAGGAAAATGTTGCAATGTACACTATACAGTACACCTGATCTATATATGTATGCATGTTTGAGAAAGAGAGAATGAGTAAATCTATTTTATCTATCTACAGTATATGAATGTATAACCATATTTCATTATGCTGTATAATGTATATGTTTACAAATACTTATAAAAATGTCTCTCTCTCAGTGTGTACATTTCACTCATGTATGTTCATAAATATATATCCAAATCTCTCTCACACACATACAATTATAGTAGATATTTATATAAAGGGATTGGGACTTGTATACTGCCTTTTTGTAGTTTTATAACCATATTCAAGGTGGCTTACGTTCAGGTACTCAAGCAATTTCCCCATCTGCTTTGGAGGGCTCACAATCGATTTAACGTACCTGGGGCAGTGGAGGATTAAAGGGCAAATTCTATAAGAACCGCCCAAAAGTTAGGCACCTAATTAGACACTGTTCAGCGCGATTCAAGTAAAATTGGGTGCTATTTAATGAATCACACTGAGTAGAATCTATTTTGGAGACGCCCAAGAAATAGGCCAGCTCTAGGGTCAATTATAAGTTAGGCGCCTAGTTGAGCGCTTAAGCACGCTTAAGAGCAGCGATTCTGCAAGAAGGCGCCTAATATATAGCCACGCCCACACCTAACGTGCATAGCGTCTATTTTTATGAAGGCCGCCTAAATTTTTAGAGGCGCCTTGTTACAGAATCGCACTTTCTTGATTGGCGCCTATGTTTCTAGCTTAATTGAGCTTGTTATTCAATTTAGATAGGCGCCTCTATCTAGTTGGGCGCTTCCAAAATAGGTGCATAACTTTAGGCGCTGGTTACAGAATTTGGGCCTAGGTGACTTGCCCAGGGTCATAGGGAGTACTGTGGGGTTTGATCCCACAACCTCTGGGTGCCAAGGCTGTTGCTCTAACCACTGTGCCACACTTTCCTTGACACGTTTTGTTCCGTCTCACATCATTGAAACGAAAAGTGTCGAGAAACGTGCATAATAACTCATAAGTTTCATGGCTCCACATCATTCTCTTCTTGGTTGGGCTGAGAACTTTTCAGTGGCCCCCTCGTAGATAGAGATTTCTATATAGATAGGAACGTGCCTAATCTATTCTTTTCTTTTTGTAGATCCTTGTGCTTTAGTCTTAAACACCTCTTTGTACCTTTGGAAAACTCGAAGAAAGAATATACATAAAAAGGTTCAGGAACATAGCAAGTGTGGATGGCTTCATAGCAAGTTCCAGTTCACACTGCTAAATGAAACTGACAATTGTTTTCTTTTTTGCTAAAGTAGGAGACCAGTTATATTTGCTTAAAATCAATATATTAAGTACAAAACGCATCATCCTCATAGACTATCACTGAAGCTGCTGTATATATTTTATGATGTACATTCCTCCAAATCATAACTTATCTACTATTTTGAGCCAGCTCGATTACTGTAACATTGTATACTTTGCTGGTGCTCAAAAAAAAATCTTAACAGATTGCGCATTATTCAGAATGCAGTAATTTGATTGATTTTCAATCGGTAAAAGTTTGATCATATTATGCCTTTTCTCTGCGAACAGCATTGGCTGCCAGTTGAGGCCTGTGTGAAGTTTAAGCTTGGTTGATTTTGCTTCAAAGTATAAGAATAGCCTTACTGGGCCAAACCAATGGTCCATCAAGCCCAGTAGCCCATTCTCAAGGTGGCCAATCCAGGTCACTAGTACCTGGCCAAAACCCAAGGAGTAGCAACATTCCATGCTACCGATCCAGGGCAAGCAGTGGATTCCCCCATGTCTTTCTCAATAACAGACTATAGACTTTCATCTGACCTTATACCCAATTATCATGTGGATTTGTTTATATTTGTTAATTCAAAATGCTCTAGACGTTCACATGCTCT
Source organism: Geotrypetes seraphini (assembly GCF_902459505.1). Classification (NCBI taxonomy): domain Eukaryota; kingdom Metazoa; phylum Chordata; class Amphibia; order Gymnophiona; family Dermophiidae; genus Geotrypetes; species Geotrypetes seraphini. The sequence continues at coordinate 303,184,348 of NC_047086.1, read as the reverse complement.
ATTTGCTTTTCCATCACTTAAAGGGTATAAATTTGCCGTAAAAGATATCATCAACCTCTCTTGTTTTATCGAGCAGCAACTTGGGATAAGGATTTGAATTGTTTAGTTGCGACTTCCAGTTCTTATTAACAATTTAGGCGAGATTTAAAAACATATCTGTTAACTAGATTTTTAGACAACTGAAGTATTTCATCTAATTGTAATTCATTTTACTTTTGTAAACTGCATAAAATGTAACGGTACTGCAGCATAGAAGTTTTTTATATTATGTTATGTAAGAAGTTATCCAATCCATCTATATCAGGGATCTCAAAGTCCCTCCTTGAGGGCCGCAATCCATTTGGATTTTCAGGATTTTCCCAATGAGATCTATGTGCATGCACTGCTTTCAATGCATATTCATTGGGGAAATCCTGAAAACCCAACTGGATTGCGGCCCTCAAGGAGGGACTTTGAGATCCACGCCCTCTTCTACAAAGGTGCGCTAAGCTTTTTAGAATGCACTAAACACATGCTAAACGCTAACACGTGCATGCTATCCTATGGATGCATTAGTGGTTAGCGCACACGTTGATTTAGCGTATGCTAAATCCACGCTAAAACGCTTAGTGCGCCTTTGTAAAAGAGAGCCTTAGTATAACTTTTGAAAAGAAAAAAAAATCGGCCCAACCTTTGTTAACAAACACTTTTGTGTCCTATGCCTTATTTAGTCGCAAAAGTTTAATCGCAACTTCTCCATCTTCACTAAACACCATTTTGCTAAAACAGATATTAATGGCCATTTCCTAAATGACAACATTTTGAAAGAGGGGCTCAAATAGTACATTTGGGGGGGGTTATTTGGGGAAAAATGTTGGAGGGGACTGTTTTTTTCCAAACTCCATGTACAGGTATATACAAACTACCGAATATTCATGCTCAATTCATTTCAGCCCCGAAGAGTGGACCGAATACATTATTCATATTTGGCTTAATAGTGATTTAAATTCGAATCGAATAATCCAAGGTTTTACTGTGCTAAATCCTGAAAATAAACACTGGATCTCTGATTTTACCTTGTTTCTTTTATTATTTGTTATGTTAAAGCTCAACGCCCGTTATTCATATTCAGTTGAATAATATTTTAATTATTCATATTTATCTGAATAAAAAACAAACACAACCACAATTTGTGAACAATAAACATGATACTGGGCTAGATGGACCACTGGTCTGACCCAGTATAGCTATGTTCTTAATATTTTTCCTTCCCCCCAGTTCCTTAATTCCTTTATGCAGAATATGAAGTCTTGTCATCCATGCTGATACCAGCCAGAAATGTTGCTCGAATCCACCGAGGTTTGTTTTCTGACATTCTTCTTAACATTGCCCAGCCTTATTTGGAGTAGTAACTGAGATTTGTGCAGTTGTGCTTGACACTGATGGGTATTTTCAAAATGTTACATGAGAAAAAAAGGTTTGCTGTCAGTCACCTTAGCAATTCAGCTATGCAAGCAATTACTGTTTGTTAAAAGTTTACATGTGAAATGAAGCCAGAATTTAAAGATGCATTATCCTTCTGCTACGACTGGAATCAGAACTATGGGGAGATAAGGCGGAAAGCACGTTTATAATTACATGTTCTAGTGCGCTCTTGTTCTAGAGGATAACAATCTGTTTAAAAGGTATTTTGATTTCAGATGAAAAGAGGAGTACGAGACACAGCCATCCTGTGAAGATTAATTCAGGCTTTAGGGATGGGAGCAGAAAAATCAAGGTACAGGAATGCACTGAAATATGCTAGCTAAATCCAAATAAATTGAACGATGTGTGTTTATTTTCTCTCTTGGGATCGCTAATGTGTCTATCCAGAGACAAAGCTGGGCACGCAAAATAATACGTTGAGAGAGACTCCATTTCTAGGCAGATTTGTGACTTTTTTAAGCTTAAAGGTAATATGTAGAAATAAAACATAAACATAAAGGAAAAAAAATAATACTTTTTTTTTTTGGGGGGGGGTTAATTTACCCCCTTTTATGAAGCCACATCAGGCTTTTTTATCGCTGGCCGCGGCAGTATTCGCTATGACGCTCATAGGAATTCTAGGAGTATTGGAGCTAATAGCGCCGTGGCCAGCAATAAAAAAAAAAGCCTAACGCGGCTTCGTAAAAGGAGCTCTTAATGTAGTTTATGATTAGCTTTCGAAGGTAACCCCCTTCTTCCTCAGATCAGAAATTAAAATCTTTTTCTATTTAGGTTTTATTTGCCTTTTTCAACACCCACACTTTCCAGTGTGCATCTGGAACCACAAATGAACTGGTTACCTGTATTATCTTTTCCTCAGAATGAATTTCAATTCATTGGTTTTCATATTATCATTTATAGTTAAAGTTGTACAAATGTGATAGCATTTAAAACCCTTTTCAAGTTGAGGGAAATATTTTATGCATCAAACCAATGAAGAATCCTAAGTTATTCTACAGTCTGTATTTCAACTTAGGAGTTAAGTTTGGAATTTTTTTTTTACTCATTCATTTCTTAAAGCCAAAGGATGAACAGAATAAAAAGATATATTTATATCCTTGTCTGCAGAGCTGTGCATCAGATGTAAATATAAAGACAGGTAGCTGGTTTTAAAGACAAAAGTCAGTCTTTTGAATCCTACATCGCATTAAAGAGCTATCAGTGCTTGGGAAAGGGTGACATTTTAATTTTATATGAATTTAAAGGAAGGAACTGGGATACCAGTTAACAAAACCCTTAAAGGTATGCAGGTCTTCAGCAAAATGCATTTATTTGAAGGAGGTAAGGATGTGCAGGTTGTAGCTCTGGTTAATTTAATATTGTCAGGTATTACACTGTTTCCCTCTATTTGCCCTCTAGTGTTTATGCTAAATTACAGTATGCAAAGCAGATTCATTTGAGAATCAGGTGTTTTTGGCAAGTGAATTTATTAAAGAGTATTTTTAAGTTCTTTTTTTCCCCCACTCTTTCTGCTCTTGCAGAGGTCAACCAACTCATCAACTTTCCAGCATACAAACAAAAAATAAGCAGAATATATTTTATAGGTGATCCCCTCCCCCCCAATAAAGACCCTGTGGAGAACAACATTGATAATCAAAGTATTCCAGCATTACAACACTCATATTAAACCATGGATTTTAGGGGATGCAAACAAACCACGGCCGTATAAGTGATTTCTTTTAATTTTAATAATCCTCTTCCTACACTGAGCATTGCCGCTGTCTTTGTCAAAGTGAATGACAACAATTTGGCCCAACTCTCTCCAAGCCACACTCAGCAGTGACAGGCAAATTATCAGAGGCCCTGCACTCCTTATTATCAGAGGAGAAGTCATCACGGGGACGCGTGGAGGATCCCTCTCCCCTGTCACTATTTGTCAGTGGGACAAGGGCCACTGCTATGGGTAGCTGACAGGTAATTTCAACAATAACAATTACTCCTATTACTGGTGTCATAAACAATTCACCCAAGGCTTGACAATAGCAAAGCTTTATAATTCAATGCCATATAAATAAATGCCAGCAGGTAACAAGTAATTTAGCTCCAATCAAGCCTTGGCCCTACCATTAATATTGTTATGGTAAGAAAAAGAAAATTGAAAAAAAAAAAAAAATTCAATATGTTAATGAATTAATATGGGTTCAAAAGCTAGACAAGTGGAAGGAAGGGACAATTACTGCTGCTCCAGATTCAGAAAAATATTTGTGTTTGGACTGAATTACAATGACTTTTCGACATGAGGGCATGCATATCTGCTACATTTGATATGTTACACCTGGATACAGTATTGGCTTTTTATGTTCTGTTTACTATATATGAATTATAGACCATTAATAATAACTTCTATGCACACCTAATTTCCTTTTTGTGTTGGCCACTATTATATTTGCACTAGAAAATGACATGGGGACAAATATTCCCTGTCCCTGCAGGATCTCTCTAAACCCATCCTGTGCCCACAAGTCCTGCCCCATTCCTGCAAGCTCTGCCCTCATCTACACAAGCCTCAAACACTTTGAAAGCATAAGTGTTTGAGGCTTGTGCGGTTAAGGCAGAGCTTGCAGGAATGGGTCAGCGACAAGGACAGCACTTGCGGGAATGGGACAGGGATATTGAGATCCCGCGGAGACGGGGGCAAATTTGTCCCCGTGCCAATCTCTAATTTTCACCCCAATAGATGGTATTAAAAATAGATTTCCTCCTTTCTCTTTCCACAAATCAAAATCAATACTTTAGCCTATTTATGTCCGGGATCAAAAGTGATGCTATTTAATTGAAATAATAATTTTTAAAGTTGCAAAAAAGGGAAGAGTATTATTGCCTGCCTTGAACTCGGTAGCTTGAAGGATCAGGCAAAGAACTTCTTAATAAAACCCTATTTGCGATCTGAGTATTTGTCCAGTAAGACAATGTGCCATCAGCCTGACAGCAGTAAAAGAATTTGAAAATCTCTAATTAGGAGAGCTGCAGAGCAATTAACACATGTCAAATTTCACTTCATCAAGTGCCAGTCTAATTTTCCCACTAAAAATTAATGGACTTTTTTTTTTTTGTATGTGTGTGTCCCCTCAAGGCAATGTTGATTCAAATCTGCTCAAGATGCAGCGTTGCACAGCTAAGCAACTTCTTGATTACAACCCGCCACACTTCTAACTGCTTTCATTCTCACTGCCATAGATACTTTGTCAACAGTCAAATTACACCATGCTGATAACAATGCGTAATGGTGCTCCTTGGAGAAGGCCCCCCTTGTCATGGTACAGGGCTTCAGAAAAAATAAATGCACAGCTCCTCCGAGAGACAGGAGACAACCGACTAAAACAAAGCAAAGAAAAACAAAAACAAAACAAAAGGAAGCTTGGAGGACTCCTTGATTGGAAATGTAAGTTGCATGCTTGACTTTTAGTTATAACAATGTTGCAGGCTAATAACAACCCTGGGTAGGAAAATATTTCCAGCCTGCAATTTGTCAGCCTTTACAGCACAAAGATGCTTTCAATATATATAGATATAGATAAATAGATAGATATCGAGAGAGAGAGAATGAAGTTATCGTATGTGGGCTACCATTAACTCATGCTTTTTTACTGTTAACCCTAATTTTTAGTAACTAGGACTTATTGCATAAAATAGACCCTGTGCTAAAACCACATGAGTAAGTGATAAAATAACATATATAAACATTAGCTTGCATTGATAACTATGCCGCTCTATGTATACATATCTATATATATTTAAATTCATATAGGGCCTCTTTAGCAAAAGCATTTAGCATGGGCCACTGCAGTAACTGCCCCAAAGCCCATTGGGATTTAGAGGGCTTCAGGGCCGTTGCCACACGTCAGCTACTAGCACGGCTTTGTAAAATCAGGGGGGGGGAGGGGGGTTAGTGAGAGATACAGAGAGTGAATTCAAAAATGTTAAAGGTCTTGTTTTTTTTTTTAAGTAGCAATAAGAAACAGTGCTAATCCAATTTGATTTCAGAAGCAAGAGCTTCTTAAATCCTCTAAATATCATGTCCACATCAGATATAATAGTAATTCTGTTTGAGCGACGCATGTTTTGGAAAATACACAGTGCGCACATTTAACTGTGCCTTTCATGCTTGGCGCTCGCAAAGTCTGATCCAGTAAAAGCCCCTGAATCTCACACAAATTTTTTTTTTTTTTAATGGCAACTGAGTTTTAAAATCAAATTTCAAATCCAGCACATATGAGGGGGTGCTGAAAAGTTCTCAGCCCAATCAAGAAGAGAATGGCGTGGATATGGTTCAATCAATGATCTGAAACAATGTCAAAACATAGAATTTTGTTTCTGCACATTGATACTTAATAAAATAAGATAACACTCTTTTCAGCTATAGTGACAAAATGACGCTCAGAATTTAGAAAGCTGGTTGGGTTGAGAACTTTTCAGCACCCATTTCGTGTATGTGTGTGTATCTATAGGTATAAATCTTCGTATTTTATACACTCACAGCATACTGAAAAACAGGGCAGAGTACTGTTTTTTTATGCCTGTGGCTAAATTGGTGCTATCCAGGGCTCTGAAAATCTGAAATTAAGTTAAAGGTTTTGAGATTGTATCTCTACAGTCTCTGGAACTAGTGATGGTGAACTCTGTTACATCTGCTTCAGCCTCTGTGTTAAAAGGTGACATGAAATGTTCCATCAGAGTCACTCCTCATGTTGACTGTTCATGGTACAGTATTTATTTAAACTCTCAGTAAATTCTTTTATCTCATATAATTTGCTTATTCATTTTTTTTTTTCCTTTTAGCAACACTCATTATTCATCTTGTTTTCTCTCCCTCTCTTCTACCGTGGTTTACATAATGAAGCCAATGTCCCACTTCAAACAACATTTGTAAGGAAAATATTTAGGTTTCTCTTTCTTAAGCCCAGTTGTCCTTTCCTCGCAGATATAGGCAAGTCTGCTCTTAAGCAATTTGGCTAATCCAATTAGAAGGGCCTGGTTTCTTTCATTAAACTGGTCCTCCAAAGTCCTTGGCTGCTTTTAAAAAAATGAATACATTGCTCAAAGAAAAAAAAAAGAGAGAGAGAGAAAGTAGCAAAACAGCTTCATACTTCCATGAAGCATTTGCCGGAAACATGTTCCACCAGAGCGACTGGAGTCTGAGAGGACAGCATATCCAGGATCGTAATACATGTCCTGTTGAAGCTTAGCAAGTCTAACAAAATGGCCAAATGACATTTCTGGAAAGAGAGAGAGAGAGAGAGAGAGAAAAAAAAAAAGGAAAGAAGCCTTATCATGCAATCAAATTCACCATTTAATCCATTTTACCTTCAGTAGGTTGCTGGTGTTTTTTGAAATGCTAAACAAACAATACATAATGCATCCCTCATCAGCCAAAAGCAGGAAGACTCTGCTGGAATAACAGGCAACATATTCAATTTTCCTAACAGAAGACAGTTCATTAAGCTGTGCCACATCAAATAAAAGTTTAATTTCTCCAGCATCAGAGTTGCAATGAAAGCTATTGAGAAAGATGAGCCATATGGTACTTCTATCAGCAAACCCATATTGCTTATTCCCCCAAAGTTCTCTAATTCTGCTCCCCAGACCTGCGTAATATAGATAATGTGCTCTGAGCGCAGCAACCATGAGCTATCTGGTGTACATTTCTAATACTGTATTTAATGGGAAATAATGAATCATAACAGGCTGGAGAGAATGGCTTTTGCTAGCCTATATCTCAGCTGCAATTTCGTTATTCTCTGCCTAAGATACTGTTTGCCCTTTTTCAAAGAACAGCAGTTGAACCTAATTATGCCGCTTCATATACAGACTAGAGGAAAATCCAGAAAATGATAGCAAGTTGCAGTTAACTCTTTGATTCCTGCTTGTCACATTTTGTCCCCGGGTTTCAGCAGACCCGTCAGCCTGTGACGGTATCTGATTCTGACAACCCCAAGATTTTACAGAAGGTGAAATGACAGCGTATAGTGTATCCCCGCACACTATGCCCTAACTCCCACGTGCATCTAAAGATTCCCAAATCAGCTTTAGGTTAGGAAGATTAAACTCTTTGCAGGATATAATGCTTGCTTCGGGTTGCAATATATTACGAAAGCGACGCAGATGCTTGAATTTAGTAAAGCAAATTGTTGGAGACTCACTAAACTCAAAGGTCTGATTTTTAAAATATTTATAACTTGTATCCCTAAAAGACTGTAGCATAGAGTTCCTGAAATATTTACAGAACCATTTTGTAAGATAAAAAAAAAACAGACAGTATTTTTCTCATTTTCTTCTCCTTTGTTTTATATTCTTCGATGCTCTGGTAGGAGCTTTTTTGGTACTTGTTTCTTCACAGAACTACTTTTCGGGTTTGAAGTTATACAGCTTAACTGTAGTCTCTGGGAAAAGTTTCATACCTCTTAGGGCAAGGATGTTATTCTGATTTGGCTCATTAACACTAAGATTGTTTTCTTCTCTTTTTGTGTTTTAAATCCCAGTTATCAATATTTTATTTATATTGAACTAATTTACATTACGTTCAAGTGTTGCTGCTTCTCTGTACAGCGTTTTTTTCTGGCTCTGGCCATTGATGAACCTAAAACAATTGAGTGATTAAAAGTGAAAAAAAAAAAAAGCAGTTTTGGAGGAAAAAAAGAACATGTTTTATTTTGTGACTGAATTAATAGTATTTAGTCACTTGTTTTTCCTTGTAAACATGAACTGTTTTGATCCTTAAGTGTTCAATCCCCTATTCCCTTAAACACTTTACAGCACGGATTTTCAGTATAAAGATGTTTTGTTTTTTTTAACATGGCTGGAAAGTTAACATCCAAAGTGAAACATTATATGCGTTTACTTCATGCACAGAACAGATAACCTATCAAAAGAGTGAAGCAAAGTAATAGTAATCATTATAATAAAAATCCAACTTAGAACAGTACAGAAAAATAACAAAAAAAACCAATCATACTAATTAAATTTCATGAATGGCCTAAAACAAAGGTTGTAACAGGTTTCTGAAACAGTGCAAGTGACCTCCCCATGTTCAAACCGCTCCCACTGACAATGGCCTACTGCAATGTGCAACAAGCCCCAGGATAAAAAGGTGCTTTTTTGGTTACCATTTTATCAAAGCTGTTCATCTTCTAGCTGCAGGCAGCATTTTGCTGTGGCGCTGCAGATATTTCTCTGTCCAGGCTCCTTTGTTTGTGCATCTCATTTGCATACATTTGTCTCCAGCTGAGGGTGCTTTCAGCTCATTAAGGCCTCCCCTTACATTATTTCATAAGCCAGCTGCTAGGAGGGATTTCACCTGTGGTGACTGAGAAAAGAGGGGTGAAAAAAACAAATTCTTCATAAAAAGGAAATCTTCTGACTCTCTTCTCCCTGTAAATGGGCATCATTTGTGTTAAACAGCCTCTTGTCATGATAGATGCCTTCAAGGGTCAGGGGTTAAAGTTGATCTGAAGGTCAGCAGTAAAACAACAGACAAACCAGACGCCAAACTGGTTCCTTAGCTGTCAGTGGGAGAACTGGTACAACTAGGTCTTGAACCTTTTTTTTTTTCCAGCTTCAGATAAACTGAGGATGAATCTGGGATCAGCTAGACCGCAGGTGAAGACACACACACACACACATATTCACACATGCACACAGAAATAACACAGCACCTATCTACTTGAATATCTAAAAATAACGGGGAGACGAGTTTGCTCTCAGTGCCGTAAGCCTGTTTTCATTGTTTCAAGAATTAATTCTACTTATTTCTTTAAGGTGTGTCAGCTCACTACCTAAACCTGTTTTAGTGACAAGATGAATAAAACTTTTATGGCTCATAAAATAGAACCATCCATCTCAATGTTCTATGTGGTACTTTTCCTGACAGACCGATGTAGGCCTCTGCTGGGATCGGCTTACATAAGGAACCTACTGTTGCTATGGAGTGTATCATGTCCGAACAGAAAATTATTTTTGATTGGCAAATAGAGCTCAGCAGAAATGATAAAGAAAAGCATAGCAGCCACATTGTCATGCCTCGAAACAGTTCTCAGGGCTGCATATCTCCTTCCAGAAAAAGTTTCTTATTTCTAGAAAGTGATGTTCTCGCATTCATAAGAAATAAAAGCAAGTGACCTGCACACAGGGAAATGAATATGTAGTTTCTCTGCCCATCTCTGTGGATGTCATTTGTCTGTGCTCAGTATTCATTTCTGCAAAGGAGAGCTAAATTTCCTTAGTGGACTGCACCATCTATTTTGCAATAAAAAGGCATATCATTCCACGTAAACATTGCATTTTCACTTGCTGTTCACTTCTTTTCTATAGCCCCTTTAATTCTTAAGCATGCTGAAGAATTACAAGTTATACTTACTGTGCTTATGGGTCCGTGCAGTGACTTCTCCACCTTTTCCTTTTTTTCTTGTGGGGAGGGAGAGACCATGCCAGTTTGGCACTGTGGCTTTATGTACCATGCAGCAGCATTTACTGAATGCAACCTTCGTTCCTCAGGTGATTTGAATCTCTGACTATAACTGAGCTAAAAGACATGTGTAAACAAATATTTACTTTGTATATTTTATTTAACATTGATCCACAAGTTTCTCAATCACAGTCCCTTCCTCCCCCCCCCCCCAGCTCTGGAACTTCCTGCCTATTTACATCAGGGAGGAAACCACACTAAACAGATTTAAAGGCTGCCTCAAATGTTTTCTTTTTAAGGGTGCATTTGAAAACTATGATTAGAGTGTTAGTACCACTAAGTTCACTTGCCTAACTATCAAGGCTCCCTAATTCTTTTCCTCAGCCCTCCTTTTGTTCATCCCTTAAATGTCTCCTTTACTTTAAAATTGTAGTTCCCCCCCTCTTTTCCAACTTGTCTCTAGTTAGTCTAGTTTTGGTGAATGTTCAGATGTACGTTTTTGGTTTTTTAAAATTTGGTGTCCCCATTTTAAACGATGTACATCGCTTAGAAATTATAATAAGCGTTCAATCCAATTTGAAATAAAACTTGAAACTTGAAAATGCTAGTTCAAAAATGCACACCTTGTTTTTCCATGTGCTTTTTCTATAGAATATTTGTTACTTTTGCCATGAAGACAGAACTAAAAAACTTTTCTTCAGTTTAAATTCTCATATTATCCTTTTTCTCTCCCTCTAAAACACATTTTTAATGAGCACATATTCTGTAGTTTTACTTGTTTAACCTAAAAAATATAAAAATAGCAGATATAAACAATTTATTGAGGGTACCTCTGCTGTTTTTCTGCTTTTTATGTTGGTTCCAGTATAATTGTTAATTTGTCTATGTGGTTGAATAGTTAAAAATGTTAACTGCTAGCCATGCACCCTGCCTCCCACTCATATCTGTCTCTGTTTATGGAATGGGCCCTAGTTTCCTCCTTCCCTTGTTCTGCTCCAGGTCTTCAGGTCACGAGACTGTAAATACACACAGCACTGCCCCAGCCCATAAATCTGAGCAAAGGGCAAGCGTATATATTCAGATTAGCAATGTGGAAAAAAAAAAAAGAGAGAGAACAAACAGGGTCTGTAATGCATCAGACACTTTCCTAGAAACAAAACTGGAAATGCCAAAAAACCTTCTAAGCAACCTCCTTGGGAAAGAAATTCTCTCATCACCTCCTAATATTTACATCCCCATAGATGATCCCCAATTTAGGAATAAGCTGGTTTTATTCTTATGTAGAAATTGCCTTATGTTGTTCTTATCAGCTATAAGTGGTCAAATTAGAAAGAAAAAATGATTCCATTGTTAATGCATACATTTACATCATGAACATATTATATTTTTTTGTGAATTTTTTTAAACCATTTTTCACAAATTTTTACATGAATTTTTACTTTTGTCACTTTTCAGTTCCAAGGCCTCAAAATAAATAACATTATTACTCACATCACCAATTTTGAAGAAATATTGCTGTATTAAATGGGAACAGTGCTAATATTAGCCAAGTGATATATGGAATACTACATACCTTTCAGCCTTCACTGCCTCGGGTAATCCTAGGATCATCCAAATCTTTTTCTTGGGGCCTCTAGTTAAAATAAAAAAGAAGACCCTCTAGGCAATATGATCTTCTCCCTAGAAGATACTAAGTAATATAATGTTGAGATCAAGATAGGTATTCTTGTACTGAATAAGGAAGCAAAGAGAACAAGGCTAGAATTAGATTTTCTGAATCACCAGGGATGTGTCTTGATGCCCTCATATAGAACCTGGCAGACTGGATTTAAGCAAAGCTAGTCGAACAGAAATATCTCCAATGTACAAAGCACTACAGGGGGAAAAAAAGAATCTTCTTTAGGTTTGTGTTACTGACCTTTTCTGTTTTCATCATTCATCTGCCTTCCCTCCTTTCTTCTTATCTCCTGTGAATGGAACCTGCTGTTAGAAAGCTTTCCTTTTTCACTTTAGTTCAGGTGAGGTGTAACATAGTACAGATGTGACAATGATAGAACCCATTATGCTGAGGAGCTTTTCCCTGCTCCAGTAGAAATTCAAGTGAAATCTGCAATCAGTTGACAGACCAGGAAAAAAAAAAACACATGCCAAAAAAAGAGTAATTATTTGCAGTGTTCCCCTCCTCCCTGGATGACATAAAACAATTGTATATGAAATGTCTGTGGTACTGATGGATATTAGAATTAAAGATTCTTGCATCAAACCAGTTTGTTTGTTGCTTTGGCTCAGGTCATTGAGATCTGACTGAATTTTCTTCACAAGGAAATGCACTACACTACAGGACGACGAGTTCCTTTTCCTTTCTCTCCTTCTCATTTTAAAATGGACCAAATTGAGAGATGAGCAGTTTATGTGGTCAGTTGTCTCAGTTTTACAGATGCAAATCATCTTGGGAAAACATTCACCTTCCTTAAAAAAAAAAAAATCTGAAAGTGTGAGATGTTCATTTCATTTGAAGTTTGAAACAAAATATCTTTGTGATCATAAACATGGGCAATATCTGTGGTAAAATGTAGGGTTTTCCTTTTTGGTATGTGTATTATCTTTATTTTTATTTATACATTTTTAAATTTATTTTACAAGGGGCCACAGTGTATTTTTAAATGTATTTTACAAGGGGAAAACTGTGCATATGGATAGCCCCAGCCAGCCCTGGGTAATTCTGTAGGATCAAGATCTTCCTACCTAACGAGCAGAAACATTATGGGGAAGGGGGTGGGTGGGTGGGTAATAAAACCTCCCACATAATGGGAAAACAATTAAGAGTTGTTCAGAAAATATATTTCACTGTAGTACAGATGAAAATGTACCAAGACAGTGGACAAAGGACTCACTACAAGGAAGCAAACCAGCACCCTGCACTCGCCTTCTTCCCCTTCAGCCCGCTTTCGACGCTTCAGGCCGGTCTGTCAGTGTCTCTGCTATCTTCACAGCAAATAGAGGTTGAAGAAATAACAGAGGCATTCACCCCAAACTCTTTAGTCCAAAACCCTTCACTGCAGAGATCAAGACAGGGTACAAACAGCTGATTGCAGCATTTCAGTGCCTTCACGGCTCAGTTCAGCCGAGGCTACACTGGTCTGACCAGGTTTCTGTAGTGGATAGTTTGGAAGGAGTACATCAGTCAGTCCCTCAACTATGAGGTTTGGAATAATTTGTATTATGCTGAACCAGATTTAGAATATTCTTCCACAAAAAAAAAAAAAAATCTGACTGAGGTTATTACTACCATCTCATGCAGGTATATGCATTGAATCTCACTGTTTGAAATCCTAATTAAAATCTTCTCGGGAACAAAGCACTCTGTTCACGATTTACAGTACTTTCCAATAATATGTCAGGAACAAACACAATGACATACAGCAATTCACCTCGATTTGTGCATTAGGAATTTGTACAATGAAGAGACGTTTGGTGGCTAGGACAAAATTCAGCACATGCAATGTTAAAAATTCTGGCTCAGAGGCACGTTTATGGGAGTTTTTAAGTTGGCCTGTTGGAGGTATGTAAGATAGCAGAGTGAGGAGTGACTTGATGGTCAAAGATGTGGGCTGAGAAGCGCGCATTCAAAGTCTTCTGCTGCTCTATGTAATCCTGGACAAGTCACTTAACCCTCCAATGCCTCTGATTACCATATGGCTCAAGAAAAAAAGAGGACGGATTGAGCTATCCAGGTTTTACTTCCATTGAAAGCAATAGAATTGAGGATGGATAGAGACATCTGGGTTTTATTTCCATTGAAAGAGAAGTAAAACCCGGATGTCTCAATCTGTCCTCCTTTTTTTCTGGAGTCATGCGGTAACCTTACCTGATATGACCTTAGAGGCCTTTTACCAAACACCAGTAAAAAGTGTCCTTAGCGCACCTTACAAAGATCATTCCTGTGCACAAAGGCCACTTTTTACTGGTGTTTGCTAAAAGGCCCCTAAGGTCATATCAGGTAAGGTTACCATATGACTCTGGAAAAAAAGGAGAATGGATTGAGACATCCGGGTTTTACTTCTCTTTCAATGGAAGTAAAACCCAGATGTCTCTATCCATCCTCAATTCTATTGCTTTCAATGGGAGTAAAACCTGGATAGCTCAATCCATGTGCACTAAGACCATTTTTACTGCTGGGGTAAAATGGCTGATTTTCCTATATTTTGTCTTAATGAGCCCACACTCATTCTTCCATTGGCACATTAGTGTATCATCCCCTACTGCCACCTAATGGCGGTAGGGACTCACGTGCTAAACCTGACCTGATTGGTTAGTGCACAGCAATGCCCACATGCTAACCGATTTGCACATATCATGCCCACTCTCTGCTCCTAGTCTAGCCTCCAACACAATAAAATAACGCATTTTCAGATTTCCTCAGGATTGAAAATGCTGGAAGGGAGAGGGTTTTTTATTCTTTCTGTATTGTTACCGATTGATTATAAGTGCTTATTGTGATTATTAATATATGTATGTATAATGTTTTGCACTTTTTGTTAGCTTTGAAAACTTAATAAAGATTACAAAAAAAAAATAAAATTACCTCAGGATCTCACAGTGTGCCATGTGGTAAACCATTTTTTGCTGAGCCCCTAATATTGTAAGCCCTCAGACAGGAAAATATCTACAGAACCAGAATGTAACACCTTGAAACTACCAAGAAAGGCATGAGCTAAGATTGAAATCCCCTACTGAATTCATTACAACATGCATGACCCTAATTATCCCCCTTCCAAAGGGCAGAGGAAACAAAATAAGCACATCCCACTGTGAATTCAGTTTACACTGAGGTCAAGAAGTCAAAAATGCTTGCTCATCCTTCAGTCATCAGATTCATTTATTTATTTGTACAGTATCTTTCAAATCCGAAAGTGCATCACCTCATTTAAATATGCTCAAAGATGCTTCACAGCCTTTGCTCCTTAGGAAAAGAAGGGGGGAAAGGGAAATTGAAAGCAAGCTAGTAATCCTTCATTTTGGCGACTGTGTCTAATAGGAAAGAACTTACAAAAAGAGTAACAAGATAAAATTATGATTTACCTCTATGGAACTTTATGTCTCATTCCAATATTTTCCTAGATCCAGTACATTTGGAAATTTTTCTTTTACCTGAAGAATCTAAATCTAATTCAGGATGATCAGTTATTGGACTCAAGTTTTGGTTAGGGTTGCGAATGGATGACTCAACACGGTCTAAAGTTGAATGTGAATAAAACAGAACTAATGATTGCAAGAAGAGATATTGAGTTGGCTGTGATGGCGAGTTTGGCTATTATGGGTGAGGTGATAAAGGTAAAGAAGGAAATTCACTTTTTGGGAGTTTGCCTAGATATGGTTGTTGAATATGGGGCAACAAGTTTTGAGTATGGTTCAAAAGGGTTATGCTCAACTTTGTTTACTATATAGACTGAAACCTCTCCTGACAAGTTATGATTTTAGAACGGTAGTACAATCATTGTTTTTGAGTAGGCTTGACTACTGTAATTCATTGTTACTGGGGTTAGTGAAAACTAAGCTGAGAGCTTGACAGGTTATGATGAACTCGGCAGCTAGAGTGATTAGTGGGGTAATACGAACATCTAAAACACAAATACTATGGAAGTATAT
Organism: Geotrypetes seraphini; assembly: GCF_902459505.1. Taxonomy (NCBI): domain Eukaryota; kingdom Metazoa; phylum Chordata; class Amphibia; order Gymnophiona; family Dermophiidae; genus Geotrypetes; species Geotrypetes seraphini. The sequence goes on along the minus strand of NC_047086.1, from coordinate 303,168,795 downwards.
AATGAATACTAAGCAACAAAGTCACCTCCAAAAATCAGCCACTGTACTAGTTCACAGACTACTCAATGCCAAGCCTTTGGCCAGTGATTGAGACTTTGACCTGACTGTGTATCTAGCAACTCGTTGCTTGAATACTAGGTCTCTGAGGCTTGGCATTGAGTAGTCTGTGAACTAGTACAGTGGCTGATTTTTGGAGGTGACTTTGTTGCTTAGTAATAAGAACATCTCACATTACCCCTGTATTAAAAAGTCTACACTGGTTACCAATCGAACAGAGGATTCATTTTAAAGTATTATCCTTGGTGCATAAAATTTTGTATCGAACAGTACCATATTGGTTCAAGTGTCTCTGGGATATGTACAGAACCGGTAAAGCTCTGCGATCAGTTAATAGTATGAAGTTAGTATATCAATCAACTATGAATATATTAATCTTTAAGCCCGTTACATTAACGGGTGCTAGAGTAGATGTCTGTCTCTCTCTCCTTGCATGCTCCCTGTCTGTCATTTTTTCTGTCTGTGAATCTCCCTGTGCCTCCTTCCTATGTCCTTAGTGCCCCATCCTATGTCCATAGTGCCCCTTTCTATGTCCTTAGTGCCCCCAGTGCCTCCTTCCTCCCCATCTGATGCCAGCCTGCCTTCCATTGATAACCCCCCACCCCTCCGTTGCCTCCCATCCCCCTTCCATTGAAACCCCCCCATGCCAGCCTGCCTGCCTGCCATCCCCCTGAGCAGCATATTTCCATGGAACCCCCCCGAAGCCATCCTGCGTGCCTGCCTTCCATTGAACCCCCCCTCCAAAGCCAGCCTGCCTGCCTCCCATCCCCCTTCCACCGAACCCCCCCATGCAAGTCTGCCTGCCTGCCTCCCATCCCCCTGAGCAGCATGTTTCCATGGAACCCCCCCCCGATGCCATCCTGGTTGTCTGCCTTCCATTGAACCCCCACCCCCCTTCCGATGCCAGTCTGCCTGCCTCCCATTCCCCTTCCACTGAAAACCCCCCCACCCCCATGCCTGCCTGCTTGCTTACCTCCCTTCCCCCTGAGCAGCATGTTTTCATGGAACCCCCCCCCGATGCCATTCTGGTTGTCTGCCTTCCATTGAACCCCCCACCCCTCCTTCGATGCCAGCCTGCCTGCCTCCCTCCCATTCACCTTCCACTGAAACTCCCCCACCCCCGATGCCTGCCTGCCTGCCTGCCTGCTTGACTCCCCCCCCGCCGACCCGACCCGACACAACCGAAACCCCCATTGCCCCTCCCACTGCTACAGGGATGACAAACCCGGCAGGAGCAGCAGCGTTGCAGGCACACTAAACGCTGCTTCGGGTCTTCTACTGGCCTAATTTCCTCTGCCGCGTCCCTGATGACGTCATCATTTTGGGGAAAATTCTATAAGAAGCGCCCAAAAGTTAGGCGCTGATATAGGCACCGTTCAACTCGATTCATGTACAATTGAGTGCTGTTTAGTGAATTGCGTTGAGCGGCACCTATTTTGGCATCTAGTTTGGAGGCGCCCAATAAATAGGCCAGCTCTAGGCACAGCTTAAAGTTAGGCGCCCATGCGAGTGCTTAAGCATGCTTAAGAGCAGCGATTCTGTAACAAGGCTTAATTGAGCTTTATTCAATTTAGATAGGCACCTATCAAGTTAGGCGTCTCTGAAATAGGTGCCTAACATTAGGCGCCGGTTACAGAATTTGGGCCTTTATTTTTAAAAAGCTGCTTAAACTAAGCTAATCGTCGATGCTTACTTATGATACGGTATGACAATTATTCCTCTGTAATTGCTGAAAGTATTTTTAAGGGTACTTTTCTTTTGTCGTTAGCAATACGCATGACAATTTTGGATTACTGTGTACCAGCTTATGTGTATTTTAATGTTTTTTTGCATGTTACTCTGGAAACTGCTGAGATCTTTGGCGGAATAAAATTTTAAAAAATAAATCAATAAATAATTGATACTGTCCTGTAGGAAATTCTAAATTGTTTGCTTAGGGCAAATTGAAGTAATACTTCCAGTTTTGATCCTTCCCTCATATGGACTTGAATCTTATAATTTGTGATGATATGATATTCTAATATAATTTTCTTTGATTTTTCTTGTAAAACTTAATAAAATTTTAATTAAAAAGAATCCTTGTGTCTGCATATATATATATAAGCAACTTCTCTAAAGGCTGATAACAATTATCATGCCTGTTAAAGTAGTATCTCATACATATTGTGTTAAGAAGGAAATTTTTACACTGCCTGCATTGCATTACCCATGGCTTTCCATCAGTATTAGTGTGAAAATACTGTGTAATTTTACTTTCCCTTCCCCCGTACCTCTGTAACATTCCTGGCATGAGCAGCAACCCCCAAGTTGCTGTTGTACCAGCGTCGGCTCTTCCTCTGACATCACTTTCTAGGTGCGGGTCCAGGAAGTAACATCAGAGGAAGAGCCAATGCTGGTGCAACAGCAGGTTGGGGGTTACTGCTCACGCCATGAACGTTACAGAGGTACGGGGGAAGGAAAGCAGCACGCGCGCATGGCAGAAGGGGAAGGAGAAGGAGAGGGGATGGAGAGGAGGATGGGTACCTGTGCCCTCACCAAGATGGCACCCAGGGCAGACTGTCCCCCCCCACCCCCTTCTTACTATGCCACTTTATCAGACCTTGTTTTGGGCATTTAAATTACTTGCCTCTTGCAGACGTTCAAATACTTGAAAGGTATTAACATAGTTAACAAAATATTTTCCAGAGAAAGGAAAATGGTAAAACCAGAGGACATAATTTGAGGTTGAAGGTGGTAGATTCAAGAGCAATGATAAGAAATTCTACTTTACGGAGAGGGTGGTGGATGCCTGAAATGCACTCCCAAGAGAGGTGGTGGAGAAGAAAATGGTGCTGGAGTTCAAAGAAGCGTGGGATGAACACAGAGGATCTAGAATCAGAAAATAATAGTGAATAATGAAGAACTAAGGCCAGTACTGGGAAGACTTGCATAGTTGGTGTCTGTATATGGCCTTTTGGTTGAGGATGGGTTGGGGAGAGCTTCAATGGCTGGGAGGGTGTAGATGGGCTGGAGTGAGCTTTGACGAAGACTTCAGAAGTTGGAACCCAAGCACAGTACCGGGTAGAGCTTTGGATTATTGTCCATAAATAGCTAAGAAGAAAAATTTTTTAAAAAAATTTAAATTGAATCAGGTTGGGCAGACTGGATGGACCATTCGGGTCTTTATGTGCTGGCATCTGCTATGTTACTATGTTACTCTAGTGCCCAGGTCTTAAAGATGGCTTCCTATCTCATGATAGCACAGAACATTTTGAAACGATCCCCCCCCCCCTTATCCAATTGTACTTCCCTTCCCATTTTGCCTCTCTTTATTTTTATTTTTCATTTAAATGTTTTTAAGCTCTCCTCTCCCCTTGTTTCCCTTCTGTATCATGTACGTATATGCGTAAGTGCTTCCCTCCTTTTGGCTTAGCCATGTTTTTATTTTAAGTTTTTAATTTTTATATTCTATTTTATTGTTAACTGTTTAGATACTTGTATGATAAACGGTATATCAAAAATGAAGAAAACTTGAAGAAACTTGAACCTTTCCTCCAGTGTTCTCAGTTGATAAAGAGAAGTGCAAACTTCTCTTGTCTTCCTCTAATGTTTCCATGCCTTAATTGGAATCAAATTGCAAACACAATAGAGGATGGAAGAGATATAAATATAACAACACAAGAATCCTCTTCCTTTTAATAAAGCAAACAGATAAATAATTAAGCAAGCAATATCCTAAACAAAAACAATGAACAGCTCATTTCTCTGCATTTTCTATTTATACCTCTGCGGAGATATTGTTCTTAAGTAAGTGTTATATTCTGGGGGAAAAAATGTATATTGAATCACTGGTTGGCTGATGTTCCTCCCTCTTTTTGGTATTGGAACAATAAATTACATGAATTTTTGGGGTGGGAGGCAGCCATGGCTTACTCCTCTCGCCATAGAAGCAGAGACTTTGCCCGTGTTTGGTCTCCTTATTTGGACATTTTGCCTCCCCGAAGTCGTAATCGCATTTTGAACAGTTTGCAATTGTATCCTATCACACTTTTCTGACCTTGTTTTCTTTCTTTTTTTTTTTGGACAGGGGGGGTGGGGGGTAGAGGGTGTTGTTTGGGGGGGAGGGGGTTGTGAGTTTGAACTGCATTGTACCCTGATAGGACATCAGAGCCCAGTCCTCTTGGGGGGGGGGATCCCTGCTCTGTATCATTTCAATTCTTGTCTGCTGTGTTGTATTCGTTGCTGTGTGGTTTTTCTTGCTAATAAAAACAGATTTAAACATAAAAAAGGGGTGAAAAAAAGCCTCAGAAGCAAACCTCTACTATCAACTCTCAAGGTACAAAGATTTAAAAGTAATGACCTCATAGGCATTAAAAAGACCTCTCTTTTGTTTAAAACACAGATATAATGATCTCTAAGAGAAAATTTCAATGTGAATACTCAATACTATAAAGATGTTATACATACACTCAGAAATGTGTAATCTTGCCAAGGACTGAAGTCCCTATAGCTAGACTATTTAGTGGGGTTAGGACTAAAGAGGACTGCGAAGATTTACAAAGGGACCTGAACAAACTAGGAGAGTGGGCGACGAGATGGCAGATGAAGTTTAATGTAGAGAAATGTAGTCTTGCATGTAGGAGGGCTGTTATTGGGTGAGAGTACCCAATAAAGGGACTTGGGGTAATGGTGGATGAGAAAATGAAGCCGTCGGCACAGTGCGCAGCGGCTGCTAAGAAGGCGAATAGAATGCTAGGTATAATCAAGAAAGATATTACAACCAGAATGAAAGAAGTTATCCTGCCATTTTATCATGCGATGGTGTGCCCGTATCTGGAGTACTACGTCCAGTATTGGTCGCTGTACCTTAAAAAGGATATGACGATACTCGAGAGGGTTCAGAAGAGAGTGACACGTTTGATAAAAGGTATGGAAAACCTTTCATACGCTGAAAGATTGGAGAAACTGGGGCTCTTTTCCATGGAGAAGAGGAGACAGAGGGGATATGATTGAGACCTATAAGATCATGAAGGGCATAGAGAAAGAGGAGAGGGACAGATTCTTCAAACTCTCAAATACTACAAAAACAAGAGCGCATTCAGAAAAGTTGAAACCAATGCTAGGAAGTTCTTCTTCACCCAACGGGTGGTGGACACCTGGAATGCGCTTCCAGAGGGTGTGATAGGACAGAGTATGGTACAGGGGTTCAAGAAGGGATTGGACAATTTTCTGAAGGAAAAGGGGATAGAGGGGGATAGATAAGGGATTGCTACACAGGTCCTGGACCTGTTGGGCTGCCGCGTGAGCGGACTGCTGGTCACGATGGAGCCCTGGTCTGACCCAGCAGAGGCACTGCTTATGTTCTTATGAGCCATTAATATTTTCTCATACACAATGAGTGGATGTGGGTCTGGCTATAGGGACTTTGGGCTTTGGCAAGATTACCGGTACACATTTCTGAGTGTATGTATAACATCTTTATTAGTCTTGAGTATTCACATTGAAATTTTCTCTTAGAGATCATTATATCTGTGTCTGAAATGTTTTTCTGATCTCTACACACTCACGACACCAAATAGTTATAGTACATTTCACTATTTATGTTTTTGATTGACCCTCTGAGCCAAAAGACTGTACAATGCAAAACTTAGAGTCCCAATACCTTTCCCTTTAAACTTTGATAATGCAAAGCTTGGTAGTGCAAAAATAAAAATAACTTATCTGATATCTGAGGGCCTCTTTTACAAAGGTGTGCTAAGTGTTTTAGCGCAGTTTTAGCGCATGCTGAATCAACATGTGTGCTAACCGCTAATGCGTCCATAGGATAACATGCATGCATTAGCGTTTAGCACACAATACTATTTACCGTGCACTAAAAAGCATAGCACACCTTTGTAAAAGAGGGGGTGTCTTTGGTCTCTCCTATTGGTTCTAAAACCCAACAACCTCTCCAATCAAGGGTTTTAGGAGAGTAGATAGAGGTTTGCTGCTGAGGCTTTTCCTTGTTTTTTTTTTCTTTCATGTTTATTGTTTATGATGTTGTTTGCTTAATTATTTAACTGTTTGCTCTATTAAAAGAAGAGGGTTGTTGCCCAAGCCTTAGCTGACCAAGCAAATCAAAAATGCATTTTCAAAATGTTAACAATTTTCAAGGAGGCAACTCTATAAATTGGAGTCAAGTTATATCAGTGGTCTCAAACTCAAACCCTTTGCAGGGCCACATTTTGGATTTGTAGGTACTTGGAGGGCCTCAGAAAAAAATAGTTAATATCTTATTAAAGAAATGACAATTTTGCATGAGGTAAAACTCTTTATAGTTTATAAATCTTTCCTTTTGGCTAAGTCATAATAATAATATTATAATTTGTATCTAAAGAGACATATGATCAAGAAACTGTTTTATTTTACTTTTGTGATTATGATAAACATACCGAGGGCCTCAAAATAGTTCCTGGTGGGCCACATGTGGCCCCTGGGCGGCGGGTTTGAGACCACTGAGTTATATGACTCACTTGGAGGGCCATTTTCAATATGACGTCCAAATCTGAGTTTGGACGTTTTGCGGAACATGCACAAATATCCAGTACCAAACATGACTATTTTCAGAACAAACGTCTATCTTGCATTTTTTTCAAAAATGACCATTTTTTTAAATGTGCATCTATCTTTTTGAACTATTAAACAACAAAAAAAAACTAATCCAAAAGAAAATGCACAAATCAAGGGGCAGCATTTTTAGTAGACTGGCCACACAGACATCCTAGCAAAGCAGTGGGGTACCTTAGGGTGCATTGCAGTGAACTTCACATAAAGAGGCCCTAATAGTGTATGTGTGCCCTCTAAAACCCACCCAAAACCTATTGAATTCAACTGTATACCACCCCAATAGCCATTATACTTGTAGGTATCACCTACATGTAGGTACAGGGGATTAAAGTGGATTTTGGAAGGCTCACAAATTTCACCATAATATAGTAGCTAGAGTTGGATATAGTAGCTAGAGTTAGTACCCATCTCTGTAGTAGACTATACCACCCACTGGACTACTCCAGAGACCTGCTTTCTACTTTATTAGGACTGACCATAACATCTGAATCTATCATAGAGGCAGAAAAGAAATAGCAGAGTGAGCCTGGTCTTCAAACAAAACATACTTTAATAGCAACCAATGGCATAAAACATACAAAAAAATCATCTGGTGCATCATCTGACTCAAAATACTAATGGAATATAATGTTCAAAAAAATCTGGTGCTAAAGATACTTGCAAAAGACAATCACTACCATTCACCAGATACACCAAATAACCCAACGTATAGTATTGCTTATCTTGCGCTCAGAGATATGCTGGATCATGAGACCTTAAGTGAGCAAACAGCCCACTGTAATAATAACTTGTGTTCTCAATCACTGCACAAATTGTTTTTCTTGTTTGGTGAAAAATACTTATATAGCTGTGCAATTATATGTATTCAGCCACGGATCCTGACGCGTTTTGCCGACTGGCTGCTTCAGAGTAACTCGGTAAGTGAATAAATCATTTTACTCACAGAGTCTCTAAAGTAAAAAGTACAGAAAACTTCATTAGATCACTGTGTTGGAAACCTTAAATGCATACATGCCAACTACTATATTCATTATGGTTTGAGTACTCTGAGCCCCCTCACAACTTTTGAATTTTAGAAGAATTTTTGAGCCTTAGCCCCACCACTCCACCGCCTCAAAATGCTTTCATCACGGCGAGCTTTACATGATTATTTCCTCATTGGCTCATTCTATTTTGTACTTTCTGTCATTTTTTCTTGTTCTCAACTATTTTTAAAGTGCATTGTGCCTTATACTATTGCACACTTCCTTATACTTTATATCAAAGTGCTAAAGAATTGAAATTTGATAGAGGTGGATCGATTTTGGTGGTTGTGGGAGGACCCTTGAAGCAGCAGTGGGCGAAACATGTCAGGTCCAACCCTCCCAAACCGAACAAACTAAACTGAAGGTCTATGAAGTTAGATGAACTAAATGATACAAAGCTAAGTTATTTGATCTTTTTATATATTATTTATTTATAAAATATAGTTGAGGTTGATGAAATAAGTAAGCACAAAGCACTTTGATATAAAGTATAAGAAGTGTGCAATAATATAAGGCATAATGTACTTTAAAATAGTTGAGAACAAGAAAAAATGACAGAAAGAAGAGGAGGCAGATCTTCGGGCACCGGCATCATTGATTTTAGTATCTTACTGGGTTGTTTATCCAACAGCATTAAAGTCCCCAGCTACTATTAAATTAGAAGTAGCCAGTGGCAGAATAAACTGCTGAAGAGTTTTGAAAAATTCAGTCTGATTTGAATAAGGGGCATAAACTTTAAGAAGAAGAGTATCTTTTCCTGAGCTCATATCCACTTGAATCCATCTTCTCATAGGATCTTCTGTAATTGCACCAAATGCAGCTGAGCATTTTCTATATACTAGGATAGCCACCCCAGCCTTCTTCCCCACAGCAGGAGTGAAAAAACTATGCTTAACCCACCCCCTTCCAACTTTGTCGATTCAATAGTAGATAAGTGAGTTTCCTGAATAAAACATATGTCCGCTTCCTGTCATTTAAAAAAAATAAGGGATTTTTCCTCTTTATGGGATGATTGAGCCCATTGACATTTAATGAAAACAATTTTAAACTCATGGTAAAATTTTAACAGAATGGGACCATGAAAAATAAACCATAATTATATTTATCCTTATCCTTATCAACATCATTAAACCAATACACATCCAAAACCCCTTAGGAAAACCCCCCTTTTCCCCTCCCTCCACCCAATCCCAAAAATAACACCTACCTCCAGGCATCATTATTGTTTCCCCATAAAACCAAACACTGATCAGCCTCAATGTATTCCAATAAATAAATGCATAAATACATAAATTAATAAAACAATTACTGTGATATATTATAATAAATAAAGATGAAAAATTAAAATTAATAGTGTAAAAATATAAATATAATACATATGAAATCTCATGAAATCGAAAAAAGTATAAATATGTTAAATTAACATATAAAATTAAATATCATATAAGAAATTCATCAAACAATATGTTTCTATGCATTATTTGGAAGGAGGGGTCCAACCTTGTCTGCAGAAAAAACCAACCAGGAACAAACAAAAACAAACTGCAGATGTGTACAAGATGCAGGCAAAATTTATTTTGACGAATATAAATTTATAAAAACCTTTTTACCAAACAAGTGACTCAACACGGTCCGTGTTTCGGACAAACCTTCGTCGGGGGTCCAATATGCAAAAAGGTTTGAAAAATATGCCACAAAAAATATAGAATAAAAAATCATAAACCAAAAGGTCCAATACCTGTAAAGGAGTTGGCGATTCTCGGCATATTGGACCTTTTGGTTTATGATTTTTTATTCTATATTTTTTGTGGCATATTTTTCAAACCTTTTTGCATATTGGACCCCTGAAGAAGGTTTGTCCGAAACACGGACCGTGTCGGGTCCCTTGTTTGGTAAAAATATTTTTATAAATTTATATTTGTCACAATAAATTCTGCCTGCATCTTGTACACATCTGCAGTTTGTTTTTGTTTGTTCCTATGCATTATTTAAAATCATCCTGAAAATATAATGAATGTACTCCCTAAAAATCATAAATCATATACTATATCCACTCTCTCAAAAACTCAAATTATTTGCTCTGTATTTATAATTATACCTATGACTAGAGATATATCATAAATTAATGTATTAAGGAAAGTGTAGTTAGAAACCATAAAAAGCTATCCAATAGCATAATACATTATAAACTTGGGAATATCTCCCAATAGTTTCCTTCTACCTAAAATATCATAACCCAGAAAATCCCAATCCCATGGATTGAAATTAATATTAACTATGTCAACAAAGAGAATAGCATCTAGTAAGTTAAGTTACTTATTTGTCATTACCTGGCATATTCAAGCTTACCCCCAATTTGAGACAAAATTAACTCCCCATAACTAATGAATATATCTCATAACATATGTCAAGTGAATAAAAACAATGACTTAAACCAGCACAAACTACATATCAGAAAGTAACAAAGAAATATAGAATACAGATAAATAAATAACATTCTAAGATAAATAAAGATTAATAAATAGATATTTTTTAAAAAAATTTTCCTTTCACCCCTTCTTTTTCCCTTCTCTTTTTCCTTCCCCCTTCTCTCTTAAAGTGGTTGAGATATCCATAATAGCAAACCATTTGTAACCAAATACTTATTTTCAACTCAAACTCATACAACTTCCCCCTTCTTCAGTCGTCCATATCACCTTATCATCCAACAGTATCCAAGTTTAGACAGCAAGAACCCAGTTATTACATCTTGTATTGCCAATCCAATCTTTCCCTATTGCGTCTGAAGAACTTTCAATTAACTGTCTCTCTGCTGTACTGGCTATAATAGTCAAGATAATCTTCTCCGTTGATACTCCAGTGCCACATCCGTTTGTGGAATTGTTTTTCCTACCCGGATGCAATAAAACTGGGTAAAACACAGAAGACAGAAAAATCCCGGGTAGAGGAATAAAAACTGTTTTTTGTTTTTTTTTACGATCTTGGTCCAAGCTATATTTTCCCTCTCCATTTCTGTCCATCATATTATCTTTTCCATATCTCTCTCAGACACCTTGTTCTATCTTCAACAATAGTTTGTGGTTGAATTCTGAAAAGCAGGCTTCTTTGTAAATGGCTATGGCTAAAACATATCTTTGCACATATAAGTGAAGTAGCAGCACAAGATACAGCCCTGAGTCCATCAATCATTCTGTGCCTGAGACTGCTGATAGTTCCTGTAATATTCACCCATGCTGAAGTCATCCAGGTCACATTTTAGGCTTCGCAAAGCTCACAAATATTTACGGCCATGAGTTTTGCACCTAAAATTATCTTCACCTTCAGCCATCTCTTAAGAACCTCCTGATGAACAAACTATAGGCTGTCCATATACCGACACCGATATGGCTCCATCAGTGGATTGGTCGGACTATCCCAGCAATCCGACAGATCCTGCACAAGATTCCCTCCAACCTTCCGAAAAAAAAATCCCTTCACCGTAGAGCCAGAGTCAATGCAGGATTACAGCTTCTTTTCAACCGCCATAACCGCCATAACTGACATGAATGCTGACTGCATCATTCCCACTGTCAGAAGGCATACTGCATACACAAGAGTATTTGAAAGTTGATAAGCACTACAATCTCCCATCTTTAAATTTTTTAACCTCAAAACCATATGAAATGAAAAAAAAAATAAAGTCAATGTTAAATCAATAAATGGTGCTCCTTCCTCAATTCATTGGCTCTGCCTGTTGAAACAGAAACTCCATTAATTTAGCGAGGTCATCAAATTGTGTAGATTTATTACAATAAGTAACCCTCATTATCACAGGGTAAAACAGACCATATTTTGCCTGAGCTGTTTTAATTGTGGTCTCAACAATAAAAATTATCTATGCAAGTTTGCGGTTGCCGTCGCAAAATCTGGGACAAATAATATTTTTGAGTCTTTATATTTTAGGCTTCTAATCTCTTTTGCCAACCGTAAAATTTCCATAGCATGTTGGAAATGGAGGACACGAAATATTAAAGGCCTGGGGCCTGACTGACTTGCTGGGATTCTATGCGCCCTTTCGATTTCTAACGGCATTTTTAAATTAAGGGGGAGCATGGAGGCATTAGTGTTTAGTGCACATGGCATTGTAGCGGGCGCTAAACGTGTGCTAAAACCGCTTGCGCACCTTAGTAAAAGGAGCCCTATGTATATTCAAGTTTTTTATGAGGAATTTTTTTAAGGCTTAAAAATCATGAAAAATTATGCCTGGAGATGGGAGCCTCACAATCACACATCCATTTCATAGCATCTCCAAGCCATCCCCCCCCCCCCCCCCTCACTATTTTACTTCTGATTACTGGTTCAATTGAAAATATTATAGATGTTCTAGAAAGAGTTTTTGACACAATGGAAAATTAGATGACCATATTTAAATTGAAACTTAATACTGAAAAAACAAATTTGCTTTTGGTTGAAAGGGATACACCACCTACTGCTACTTGTATTACACTGGTCAACACTCATTTTGGTGCCTCAAATGTTAGACCTGTTTCTGGGTATATTTGAACTGCTGATTCCAATAATGGCACCAATTTTCTCCTTTGAACTGCAAGGAGTGCAGCAGGATACAGGCCCACAAGAGTACAAGCAGAAGAAAATAAGTGGGACAGGACAATGGACCTTCGACTCAAACCACAATGTTCAAAGGACCAGACCACAGTCAAACCAAATCTGATCAAAATGTTTATTCAAATCCAAACCCAACACAGCACTGTCTTTAGACGTGAAAATCGCCTGCATCAGGGGTACTGATAGGATGAGTACTCTTCTGAGAAATCAGAGCTGTGCTCATTTAGAAACTCAGGCACAACTTGCTGTGAGAATTCACCAGGCTCTCTTAGCTTTAGTGAGTCAGACCATGGAGCAGGAACTTATCTCGAACAACAAATCACCCAAAGGTGCTATATATAAATTAAATAATAAAAACAAAAGCATTAGCAGCAATAGTCATGCACACTAGAGAATGACACGGGGAAAAAAATCTGTCCCCGTCACCGCCCCGTCCCCGTCCCACCATCCTCTGCACCGCCCCGTCACCGCCGTTCCCTTCACCGCCCCGACACCATCACCGCCATCCCTTTCACCGCCCCTTCACTGCCACTGCCATCCCATTCACCGCCCCGTCACCATCACCGCAGCATGCATAAAAGCCTCAAACAGGTATGATTTTATATACTTATCTTTATTAACATATTCCCTTGGGTTACATACTGAACATGTGCTGGATTCCTCCATTCTTGCAGCACATGTTCAGGAATAGGATTCAGTAACCCATGGGAATGGACACAGCACACTACTACACTAGTACTCAGATTAAAAAAAAAAAAAAGAACCAGCTCCCAGCTCAGCCAGACTCCCGTCTCCAACCGGACAAAGAATCCCCCCACCCCTGCCGCCGCCGCCGCCAACCCTGGGCAGGCAAGTAGTAGGAAAGTGTGCACCTTACCTCTACTTGTAGCGCCAAAGTTTTCAATGAAATTTCAGCTCCTCCAAGTCTGCAGCAGTGACTCCTCTCCAATCCAGGCAGCGACTCCAAAAAAAATCCTGGGCTTGCCTCTCAGCTCCGAAATCCCCCGATTTCCAATCGCTACTGCAACCCATTAAATATCATGCGTGGCAGTAGCGATTGGTCCCCTTCTTGAGCAGGAAAGAACTGACTAATGAGGAGCCAGAATATTGAAGGGGGCAGAGTCAGGCAACGTGCAAGTCGGGTGGAGAGAGACGAGTTGGAGGAGACCACATGGCCGACAAGCATTGCCGCCGGAAAAAAATCAGACACCTGTCCCGAAGTGAACCGAACACACGGTGAACACCCAGTAAATCGCGGTATGTAGAAGGGGATACATTTGCCTGCGGGGACAAATCTTTTCACCGTTTTTGCGGGCGGTGAAAACTTTTGTCCCTGTGTCTGCAGCGATTTGGCTATGGAGTCTCCATAGCCCGCAGCCACGCCGCGGTTCCCTGCGGGGATAGCTCCCTGTGTCATTCTCTAATGCACACAGACATTATATATATTGGCCCATATTCTATACATGGTACTTAAAATCATGCATGTCCAATTTAAGCATGCAATTTAATGAGCCACTTAGGACTAATAACCAATTATTGATGTTAATTGGCAAAAATTCAGATTTAAGTATGTATCTTGCTAAACACTGTTCTATAAAGCTGTGCACATAAATCCTTTAGCATACAACTAAAAATGGAATGGGCGAGGGAGGGTAAGGGTCATTCATTAGAGATGCACACTGTTTTATAGAATTGGGGGGATCTGCACATAATATACCCACCAGGATTTACACCAGCTTTCATTTGATGTACAGATCCTGGACGTAAGCACTATTTTATAACTGGCGTCCAACTTGGAGCATCTTTTATAGAATTGCACTGAGCATGGTTTTTGTTTGATGTCCAAATTTGAATGCCATTTTTAGAATCCCCCCTTCCAGTATACAGCATTAAAATCTGCATCACGGTTACCAAACTACAATTTTTTTAATATTTAGTTTAATTCTTTGGAATCCTTTTATTAAGGTACGCTAACCATTTTAGTGCACACTAAAGATTACTGTGTGTAAATGCTAAGACATCAATTATATTCCTAGAGGCATCTTATCATTTAGCGCGCAGTAAATAGGTTATCATACTTTAGTAAAATAAGCACCAGCATGTAATACTAACTCAGCTGAATGAAGGGCCCACAATGCAGTGTAAAATTTACACATTCTGTATTTTTCCTCAGATTTCTCCCATGTGATTTTGCACAGTCCCTATTGGTGAACTATACAGTACTATACAGTGGATTCAGTTATTAGGATCTTGGGGGGGGGGGGGGGCGTATTTTGACATTAATTTGTCATTGGCTCCACATGTCACTAAGATGGTAAAAAAAATCCTTTGGGTTATTTTGGAAATTGATGAGAATTAAGAACTATTTTGATCATTATCAAATTTGTTTATTAGTTCAATCTTTGTTTTTATCACTAATAGATTATTGCAATATCACTTTTTTGGATTGTCTTAAAATAATACTGCACAAATTGCAAACATTACAACATACATCTATTATGCTGATATCTGGATTGAAAAAAGTGACAGTATATATATATATATATATATATATATATATATATATATATATATATATATATATATATATATATATTGTATATAAAATAGAATAGGAAATCATGGGTAGTCTTGTGGAATGCAAAAGAAACTCTGTGGAATGACGATGTTCTTTAAAAGGACTTTATTTGTAAATGTCAAAGTTCCCAAAGCACACTAAAATCATCCACATAAAATAAAATCATCCACATAAAAATAAAGTAATCCACATAAAAACCTTAAAGGACCTAGTCCACTAGGGGCGCAGGACCCAACACGGTCTGCATTTCAACAAAAAGTCTTCTTCAGGGATCCCTGAGAGTCCTATAATGGTGAATAAGTAGAGAATCTAATATATGGTGAGCAGTGAGAAAGACGCTGCTTGCATTCAAAATGAATAGTCTTGTGGAACCCCTCAAGGTAGCATCCAAATTGCTGAAATTTGGGCTCCCATTTTATTTTTATAGTAACAGCATGTTGAGAATTCCGTTCACAAAGCTAACACCTGACCTGAAATGCCAATTGAACATAGCTTATACAGTAATATAATCAACTGTATCAAATGCTGCCATTAGATCAAATTGCAGCAAAATAGCTGACTTGCCATATGCAAACAATGATTTATCTCTGAAATCAAAGCTAATAAAACTGATTCAGTGGAGTACAAAGGTCTAAAGCCAAACTGTAGGCAATCAAATTTCTCCAAGAAAAAGACAGTAGTTCTGCAACAAATGATTCTGCTAATTTAGTAACTAGCAGTGTACTCACACAGGTCTGTAGCTAGAAGGGAGATTCTTTGCCAACAATACATTTTTTATGAGGTGTTAGAACACTCACCCAGCATAACTGGAAACCAACCAGCTTGAAAGAGATTTCTCTGAATCAACATAAACCATTTTACTATTAAAACTGGTGGATCTGCTGGAATGGATTCAGATAAAGAACAATCTGGGGGGGGGGGGGTGTAGTCTCTCTGATTTTATCAATTTGTTCAGAAAAATATTCACTAAATTCTCCATGAAGAAGAATGCACCTGTATTTCATATTGGTTCAGAGAAATTCTTATTATAGAATGAAATCATCTAAATAATTTCCTTTCATCTAATTCTATAACCTTACACCTAAATTTAGGTACCCTTAGACTACCTAGTCTACCGCTAACTAGTGCTGCCCGATTCAGGGAAAACATTTCCAATTCGATTCGATTCAGTCTATTGAATCAATTTTTCGATTTGATTCAATTTTCCTGCTCAATTGGGTGTTTTTTTTTTTTCAAACATCCTTGCAGGTTTATTTTGTAGCCTCTTTACCCACCCCACCCCCTTTGCCCTCTCTTACCCATGCTGGCACTGTGGTATAAAGAAAATAAACAAAAAAGACTTTTTCTCTCTCTGTTAGGTTATTGCTCACATTCGATGTCTAACACCAGCTCTGGCAGGATACACATTTCAAATCTGACATATTGTAATCAGAAAACAGAAAATAAAATTATTTTTCTACCTTTTGTTGTCTGGTCATTATTCAAATCATGATCCCAGGCTCTGGTCTCTCTTTGTCTCATGTTTACTCGCTTGCCAGGGTCTCTTGCCTATTTGACGTTTTCTTCTTTCTCAGTACTAACCATTCATCTTCCATCTCTGTCCTTTCCTTCCATTTCCCTTCCCTGCCCTGGAGGTCTGGCACCTCTCCTTTTTTTGTCTCCATCCCCGCAGTCCATCATTTCTCTAATGATCGCTTCCCCATCTATTATTTCTATCCCCCCTCCCTCCCCACCATCCCTTGGGTTCAACTTCTCTCCCTTTCTTTTCCCTCCCTCTCACCATTCCATTGTCCACCATCTCTCTCCTCCTCTGTTTTAAGACCCATTATTTTTTCCTCTTCCCCTGTACCCTGTGTCTGGCATTTGCCCTTCTCTTTGGACTCCCTCTGTAGTACTTCTAATAGCTACACCAGGGGGCCCCCACCGAAGGCTGGCATGTTTCCCCCTTCTCTCCACCATCGTCTGGCTTCCCCTGGCCTCCCGGTTTCACTTTCAAAACTAATTATGGCCTGCAGAGGATCACCGGTGATGTAGCAATTCTAGCAGGCTGCCGTCGGCCTCTGCTGTATGTTCCTTCTGCTGTAGTCCCACCCCTCCTCTGACATCACATCCTAATTTGGTCTGGGGTGGACCAAGGCTGACGGACAAAGTTGGACAAGTTCCTGCTAAACCAGAATGTACGCAGGTAAGGCTAGAATCAGTTAGGGCATTGGTCTTTGACCTAAGGGCCACCGCGGGAGCGGACTGCTGGGCACGATGGACTACTGGTCTGACCCAGCAGCAGCAATTCTTATGTTCTTATGTTCATTGAATTTCTGAGCTTAACACCGGCAACAGTCAGCAAAATGCTGCGCAATCTTTGATTATTAATTGAAAATTGTAAAAATATAATTTAAATTAAAAAAAATTGCTTTCAGTTGATTTTGTTCTTAGGCCATCTGTTTTAACCACTTAATTGATGCTGTATCCTCGATGTGATCCTTAATGTGACCACTCCCACATAAATCAAGATAAGAAAACAAGGTATTCGCCAACAATCCTCAAACTTCTCTCCCCCCAACCCCATTTGAAGCGTTTGGTTTTTTTTTTTTTTATCACAGGCTCATAGGAATTCTATGAGCGTCTGAACTTTTACTGCCACGGTCTGCGATAAAAAAACTCTAACATGGTAGGTTTCTGGGGACAGCAACACAGTGCTGGCATAGATGGCTGTCATGCTGACAGTTGTCTCTACATTTCAGATGGTCCAATCTTCACTCAAGCTAGCCCCCTGTCGAGGATTTCTGGTCATTGTGAGCATGACAATAAAGAATTGGCTGGAGGGCAGAGGAATGAAGACATTTATTCAGAGAGATACATACAGTCCAAGACAGACATTTACACATTTTGGGTATGGGATTGATACAGGCAAGAGAAACCAGCAGAGCAATGTGTTTTGAATGTCATTTCACACCTATGTGCAGAATTTGCAGAGTGAAGTGAGCTTGTGGTCACAGGGAGCACAGGAGGAAATTTACTAGAGAGGGCGTGGGATGATAGCGACAAGGTCGAGAAGTTGGAAAATGAAGTTAACAGGGTGGTGGAGAGAAATTAAAAATAGCCTATATGCAAAGGTCAGACATAGGCTGAGATAGAAGAAGTTCTTGGTGTGGTCAAAACTTGATAAGGAAAATAAGAAATGTGATAAGCAAATGTTCCCCAGAATTGATACCTATAGTAATGTGATAAGAGGGCCTGAAAAGCAACATTTACAGTATATAGATAATGCAAAACTGTTTAACAAATGTTTAACCTGCTATGAAATCATGAATTGAAGTATGAAAAATGGAGTTTCAGCTTAGTGCCAGAAGCAGGAAGTTACTATGGAATGGGAAACCACAAAATTAACCTGTAACCGTGGAGACATGAATATGCTAATTGAGTAGACTTCTCTTGTAAGAATGTTATAAAAATCAGCTTTTGTAAGAGACTGACGAGGCTGTGTTGCACTTCCACAGACCTCCAAATACAAACACTGTTTTCAATCTAACTACTAATAAATTCTTTATTGAAAATTTTACTTCTGTAGCCTTTGTGTCTTCCTTTTTGTTACTGGATAGGTTCCCTTTTTCTCTTATGTTCAGACTGGTCCCCAATGCAGCCAATCTTTCCCTAGACTAGAGTCTCAGAAGCAACCGGGATGAGTCTCAACATCCCTCCATCCTAAAGAGAGGAATGTTATGCATATGTTTTGAGGTTTTTTTAAAAGGCTTTTTCACCTCTAGTTTCTTTTGTCTTTCTTTGATGACCTTTCCTTAAACTTCTATTTCTATTTTTAGGTATTTATATACTGCCTATCAAAGTTAGCTAAGCAGTTTACAATCAGGCACTCAAATATTCTCCCTATCTGTTCTAGCTGGCTCACAATCTTCCGAATGAACCTGAGGCAATGAGGAGCAGCGTTGCTCTAACCCAGGGGTAGGGAACTCCGGTCCTCGAGAGCCGTATTCCAGTCGGGTTTTCTGGATTTCCCCAATGAATATGCATTGAAAGCAGTGCATGCAAATAGATCTCATGCATATTCATTGGGGAAATCCTGAAAACCCGACTGGAATACGGCTCTTGAGGACCGGAGTTCCCTACCCCTGCTCTAACTACTATGCCAAGTTTGAAGTTTTATTTAAAATTTATTATCCCAGCCAATAAAGCATGTCATCTGGGCAGCTTACAATCTAAAAATTAGGGAAATGGGGGCCAGTATTCAGAGTTTATAGTTTATTTATTTGTATCCCACTTTGTACAAAGCAGGTCACAACAAGAGCATAAAGAATAGTCTAGTAACAGACAGTTACAAAACTTATTAGCATCCAATGCTCATATATACAATGGAATGTTCAGTTCCTGTATTTCATCTTGCTAAATAAGTATTGTTTCAAGTTACTCAGATTTTCCTGCTGGCATAAATATAACAGAATCTCATTCCATTCATGAGGAACTATACAAGAAAACATACTCACTCTAGTTACTTTTAATTTTAGCTGTTTCATTGTTGGAATATATAAATCATCACGATCAACCGTCGGCGCAATGTGTGGCGGCGGCGAAGAAAGCAAATAGAATGCTAGGCATGATAAAGAAGGGAATTATGAGTAGATCAGAGAAAGTTATAATACCGCTCTACAGAGCCATGGTCAAACCGCACCTGGAATACTGCGTCCAGCATTGGTCTCTATACCTAAAGAAGGATATAAAACTGCTAGAGAGGGTGCAGAGACGAGCAACGAAGCTAGTGAAAGGTATGGAGAACCTGGACTACGAGGAACGACTTAGGAGACTGGGTTGTTCTCCCTTGAGAAGAGAAGACTGCGAGGGGATCTGATCGAGACTTTCAAAATACTGAAAGGATTTGACAAAATGGAGCAGGGAAAGCAGTTATTTACAATGTCCAATGTGACATGGACAAGAGGACACAGACTGAAGCTGAGGGGGGGACAGGTCCAGGACGAATATCAGGAAGTTCTTTTTCACGCAGCGAGTGGTGGACACCTGAAATGCTCTCCCAAAGGAAGTAATTGCAGAATCCACCGTTCTAGGATTTAAGGGTAAACTAGATGCACATCTCCTTAAGAGTGGCATAGAGTGATACGGGTAAGGGTAAATTAGATGCACATCTCCCTTGAGAAGCATATAGTGATATGGGGACTAAAACTATGCCAGGGTAGACCTGGCGGGGCTCCGCGTGTGCGGATCACCGGACTTGATGGACCCAGGGTCTGATTCGGAGATGGCAATTCTTATGTTCTTATGTTCTAACAGAGCACAACTTTGGAAGTGGAACATATGGCAGAATACTATCTACTAAATATCTTGGAGCCAATTGATTCGCACAAAGGTAAACCATCATCAGCAGTTTATAGCGTATCCAATATTCCACTTTAAGCCAATACAATTTTACATAGTATTCTGACACAGGTTCATGCTTCCCCACTTTAAATTGTGTTCTAATTATTGAGTTTTGCGCAACCTGCAATGCACCCATCACCATCACAGGTATGCCCAGCAAAACAAGATTACAATAGTCAAGACTTGATAAAACCACAGTCAGCAAAATAGTCTTAAAATGACTCTAGAAAAATATGGTCTAAGATTGTTTAATAGGCGTAACTTAAAAAATATTTTTCTGACCATAGTTTGAACATGCTCCTTAAAAGTCAATCGGAAATCCACAAGGACACCCAAGTACTTAATTTCAGATGAGATCCTTATAGGCATTCCAAAAAGATTGACTGAGTCAGGAATATCATTCCCTAAACTCCTTATGAAATACATCACCTTTGTCTTTTGGAGACTCGATTTTAACCTGTTGAAGCCCATCCATTTCTTTACTCCAGTCATTACCATCCGTAATCATTCAGCTGCCCACCCAAAATTTCCTTCAATGGGATAAAATAACTGTTTATCATTGGCATAAAGTCTATAAGAGACCCCAAATTCTTGTAGTAACTTACAGAGTGGCAAAAGATAGAGGTTAAACGAGGCTGCAGAAAAAGCGAACTCTTGATGGACACCCGTCTTCACCACCCTTCAACAGGATAATTTCCCATTAACTATAATTTCCTGCTGCTGATGACATAGAAATGAGGAGAACCACTTAATAACCACCCCTCCAAAACCACAACTTCTGAGTCTGCTTAATAAAATGTCATTATCTAATGTGTCAAAGACAGCCGAGACATCAAGAAACATTGCTCAATAGTCTCTCCTGCCATCAAGACCATTCCGCAATTCATTCAGCATTGAAACCAACAAGGTCTCGGTGCTATGATGTCTGTGAAATACATACTGATGAAAATCAAGAATGTCATTTTCCTGTAAATAGTTATCAAGTTTTAAGTATACCAATTTCTCCAGAATAAGCACTGGTAATGAAGCTACTGGCCGAAAATTGCTAATCTCTTCCACCCCTACCTTCTTATCTTTAATTATTGGCTTAATTGAAGCTATTTTTAACACATCTGGTACCATCCTCTCTTCCAGAGAGGCCCTGGCCCACTTAAATCACCTATCACTGCCCAGACACTGATATTCAACAGCACTAAGCCAGGCAGTGTCGCTGGATATGGGATCTGACCGGCCCACAAAAAAGAGGGCTGGTCAGGGGCAGGCCAAATATCTGTGCTGGGGAGGAACTGGAGCTTATGCGGGCCTTGGCAATATTCAGCTGAGGCCCGCATAAGCTAAGCAGATGAATTTAAAAAGATAATATATTTTACCTTAAAGATTAAATTCTATTCAGTCTGGTTTGCAGCTCTGCTCTCTTTGAACCAAGCTCTGCTACACCTTTCCTTTTTTAGACTCCTCCTCTTCCAGGTCCCACTTTCAGCAGTTGCTTTGGTAACCAAGTTATCTCATTTCCATATTGGAAGGCATGAATTGCCTGTTTGTGATTTCCTTCCTTGTCTTTTCCCTGGCTTTACTCTGCCACCCTGGTGATAGAATATTTGCTTAATCAAACATCATCCATTTTTTTTCCAGGATTCTTGAGCCTCTGAATCTAATACTGCTTCCCCTGGACAAGAAATTGCTTTTTCATGATCTATGAAGGACCCAGAAAGCATATACTTGGACCACTAGATATCATTTCATTAGTCTAGGACAGGGGTTCTCAACCTACTCTTCAGGACACACCTAGCCAGTCAGCTTCTCAGGATATCCACATTGAATATACATGAAATAAATTTGCATGCACTGCCTCCATTCTATGCACGAGGAGGTGCTGAAAAGTTCTCAGCCCAACCAAGAAGAGAATGATGTGGATATGGTATATGCATTGATCTGAAACAATGTCAAAACACAGAATTTTGTTTCTGCAAATTGACACTTAACAAAATAAGACAACATTCTTTTTCAGCTACAGTGGCAAAATAGAACTCAGAATTTAGGAAGTTGGTTGGCTGAGCTGAGAACCTTTCAACACATGAGTATTGGAAAATTATACAAGCTCACCCAGTATTTGAGAATATTAGATTAAGGACAGCATACATACTTGGACATAATTTAAAGGAAATCCTAAATCCAGCATGTTTACCAGATAAGAACCCTAAAAAGATCAATGGACCAGTTGGACACTTTAAAATGTGGTTTATGTGATATAACATTACAACTGCAGTCTTTTAAGAACACGATTAATGGTAAAATATACAGGATAAAACATTTTTGTAATTGTAATACAAAGTCGGCTGTTTATATAATTTTATGTCCATGCAATAAAATTTATGTGGGCAAAACAAGAAATTTCAGAATCAGAATTAATGAGCATACATCAAGTCTTAGAAGAGAGCATACACAGGCACCTTTTGTTCAACATTGTTTAGATTAAACTAAACTAAACTAAACCTTAAGTTTATATACCGCGTCATCTCCACAGAAGTGGAGCTCGACACGGTTTACAGGATTATAAACATAGGGGTCCTTTTACAAAGGTGCGGTAGCGGTTTAACGCTCGGAATACCGTACGTTAAACAGCCTGCTGCGCTAGTATCTAATGCCTCCATTGACGAGGCGTTAGGATTTTAGGCTGCTGTGGGGGTTAACACGTGATGAAATGTCTGACGCGCTAACCCCCGTAGTGCGCCTTGATAAAAGGAGCCCATCATTTTTCTCAACTGCATTGTTTCATTATTGACATTATACAAAAAAAGCCCCCCCAAAAACCAAGAGGAGGGGATCTGAATTGTTTTCTGTTACAATGTGAACAGCGATGGATCAATAGACTTCAGTCTCTGGACCCGAATGGACTAAACGTCAGTATGGAATAGAAGGCATTATTTTAGTCAGTAAAATGATTGACATCAATTTTAACATGCTTTTGATTGTTTAATGTCAAACCTCCATTATTATTTTTGGTACCGCTATAGTTTTTTACAATATACATCTCAAGTAATTTATGGCAATATATGAAAATGGTATCTTGATGTTAATCTAAATAAGTTGGCATTAATTTTATATGTCATCAATTAAATTCAGATTAAGAGCAAACATCTATATGGATGAGTAAGTATTTTTTTTAATATTCATTCCATTGTGATTGTTCAAACAATGAAGTAAGTTCATTTGAAGTGATTTGATTGGCTGGTGAATGTTGGCATCTTGTTAAACAGCCAGCAACATTTTGTTTCCTTTTAAAATGCTAGATTCAAGAAACTAAACTAAACTAAAACTTAGCAGGTCATCAGCCAAATGGAGCTCGACTTGGTTAACAGTAAAAGGTAACAATGCAGAGGAACAAAAGCAGAAAATCTAAATTAAAAGAAATGATTAATTTCCAAAATCTTAGCAAACAAGAAAGTCTTCAGAGCTTTCCGGAATAGAACGAAGGGTCCTAAACTTTTTAATGCAAGCGTTAAATTATTCCAAAGCTCTATTAGTTTGAAAGCGAACAAGTTGGGGCGGGCGTGGCTTGCCTGCAGACAAGATGGTCGGGTGATTCCACAGCTCCTCCTTCATCTGCACTATTCAGCTGATTATTTAGTTCAAATAGAGAAATTTCTCCTCTAAAAAGGGTAAATTTCCTTACTAAGATTACTTGGTACAAGAATGGCTGCTGGAAGACAATCAAAGTTAAAAGCAGCATTCACGGCAGGGGGAAATGCTAAATGGGCCAAGATTGACCCACCAACCCCCTCTAAAGTACTCCTCCCGAAGGAAACTTCAGAATTTGAACAGCTGATGGAAAAATTAAATAATATCACAGACATGCTTCAGGATAATACCACTAAATTAAATCTTGTGCAAGAGGAAGTTCATATCTTATCACAGCAATTAAAGGTATGTGAAAATAAAACAGATCTTTTAGAACATCAGGTGACAGAGGTGGAAAACCATTTGACTACAGTTCAAACTGAGTATAAGGAATTGACTCGCATTTCTTTTTTTTTTTTTAATTCTTTATTGATTTTTAATCAAAAACAGTGTCATACAAATGAAAGAACAAAAGATATTCCACATATTACACTATTATCTATATAGGTAACATAAATATCATTCAATAATTTCATTTTCCTGCATATAATAATATCATAATATATCCTAATATACAATACAAATAAAGAATAAAGTTACTCAAATATCACTACCAATATTTATTCCCCTCCCTCCAACCCCCCACCCCCCTGGATGTGTAAAGATAAATAAACCAAAGAAAAGAAGAGATGTGATGAAAATACATTATGTTATTACAAATTTAGTCAATGGGTTCCAAATTTTATTAAATACCTCACTAAAACCCCTACATTCTGCATTAATTTGTTCGTATCTGTATGTAGTATACACATTCACCCACCAAAATGTATAATTAATTCTATCATGGTTTTTCCAATTACTTGTAATCAATTAAATGGCTATACCTGTTAGGATCATAAATAGACAACTCTTATATTTATCTAGAGTGGGTTTCACATGTAAAATTGTTCCACAAATTATAGCCTCATATGACATTGGACACTAGACACTAGACATTGGACACTAGTACTAGATTTATTTGTCCCCAAATTGACTTCCAATATATTAATATAAATGGACAAAAATACAACAGATGATCCAAAGTCCCTATACCAGTATGACAATGCCAGCATCTATTAGACTTAGAACTATCTATTTTATTTAATTGAACTGGGGTCCAGAAAATCCTATGTAACAAAAATAACCTTGTTTGTCTCATAGATGCTGACGCTGCACATTTCAATCTCCAAGTCCAAATTTGTGGCCAACGAGACACAGAAATATACTGTTTTATCTTGATGCTCCAGATGTCTCTAAGACTATTTTTTGGCTTTTTATTCAAAAATCCAGAAATCAATTTGACCACTGAGCAGCCTGATGACCTACTAAATCAGTTTGGTAGCAAAGGATTTGCAGGCTAAAATATGTTTTAAAATTTTTCCATTCAGGGAACCCACTCTGAATAGCCTGCTTCAACTGCAACCACCTATATTGTTGAGATTTTAAAATTCCAAATGACTGTTGCAATTGTGAAAAATCAAGCAGATTTCCATTAGACATAACGTCATCTAATGTCCGAATACCTGCCTGCATCCAATTCTTCCAAGCGATCTCAGCACCGCCTATTTGAATCTTGGAGTTTAACCATAAGGACTGCAAAGCAGACTTTATTATGGGAACATCTGTTAACTTATCAATAAATTTACGGTAATTGTTTTCCATGTGTCCAATAAAATCACATTATCCTTAGCGTCCCCTTTTCGGCACTTATACCTGTTTTGACTTGGTCTAAGTCAAAATGTATAAGTGCCGACTCTGCAACCTCCCTAAACTTTTGATTGTATCTGCTGTATGCCTCTGTCTAGGTTGGCCCACCTCCTGCCCTTTCCCTACTCTAAAAACACCTATTTTCACTCTATGTGTTTAGAGGCAGGGGAAATGCCTAAGCTGATTTTAGATACGTCTAAAACCAGCTTTGGTTATGGGTACTTGGACGATCAGGCTTTTTGATCGTCCAAGTACCCATTTAGGCCACTTTTTAGACTCTTTTTGCTTTGATTATGAGCCCCATAGTCTGCTGTTGAGACAGACATGGGGGAAGCCACTACTTGTCCTGGATCGGTGGCATGGAATGCTGCTACTATTTGGGGTTTTACCAGGCACTTTTGACTTGGAGTGGCTTCCGTGACGACGGATTACTGGGCTAGATGGAACATTGGTCTGACCCAGTAAGGCTATTCTTATGTTCCTATCTGTTACTGGCTGTGAAACCATGAGGATGTGTCCTGGACCAGGTTGCTGGAGAATTTTGCGAGAGTCTGGGCTCAATGAGGTCTCCAAGCCGTTAATAATTGTGTTTTCTAGTGTAGTGCCCTCTGGACTCGATACTTCACCCTTATTTGCTGGATTTTATGGTTCGCTGAGTAAGAAGGGTTGAGCCATTCTTCAGCGGGTAATTTTGCACTGCATCCTTTAGTTTACCCATGAGGGATTGGGCACCCTCCTGCCAGCGATCGATATTGTCGGGGGGGGAGGGTGCGTCTTCGGGCAGGAGGGATTGGGCAACCTTCCTGCCAGCGATCGGACAGGCCGCGGCCCGCTATACTTATAGCAGCAGAGTGATCCCTTGCCGCGATAAGTGTAGCGGGCCGTGTCTAATCTAACCCGATTCTCTAACCAGCGTCTGTAACATGGACGCCGGTTACAGAATCGGGGTTTAGTGTAGGCCGATTCTGAATAGGACGCCTCTCCCAGGCGTCCTATACAGAATCAGGGCCTAGGTGTCTTGCGAGCCTCGCCTTCAATATAGGCGGCCTGCCTGGGGAGCATTTTTTTTAAAAAAAACGTGCATCCCGATTGGCTGATTAGACAGCTGTAGGACGCCTACAGCTGCCTAAAATCGGGACGCACTTTGGAGAATCAGGCCCTTGGTGTCTGCCTTTTATGATACCAATTGTGGTTATATCTCCCCCCCCCTTTATTTTTTTGTTGAAGGCAACCTGTAGCTATGGAGTGCCATACATCAGTGGGTAGGCTTGGGTGGGCAGATTCCCACCAATTCTTGGCTCAGGTCCACCTCTCAGCAGTACCTCACTCAGCAATCTTTCCTCCTTTACGTTCAAGCATCTGCCCCTCTCTCCCTGTGGTCATAGTTATTTATCTTCACTTACTGGCCCCCACAGGCTTCCCTCTGTTGTATTCCACCCTTGCTGATGTCACTTCCTTTTCCTCACCAGTGGGACTTGATAGAAGGAATCCTGTGGGGGCCAGATGTACTGGGGAGGGGGGTGGGGGGAGGGTTGGGTAAAACAGAGGAAATTCTGAGATAAGAGGTGGAATTGAAAGGGCCCACCCCAAAAAGAAGGTCTGGATTAAGCTACTGTAATGCATGAGGATTCATAATCCTGGTTGGAAAAAATAAAGTTACTTACCTCATAATTCTCCCACATTCCTCAGAGTTGATAGATGTCCAAATGACAGAATTTGGACATCTTACTTGTCATAATGCCCAAGTGGGCATTCTCAAAACAGACTTTCCAAATGTCTTTCTGGTTGCTTTGACTCCAGTGCATCCAAATCTTAAGGAGGCATGTTTTGGGCGGGCTTAGAACTCAGATGCTCGTCAGGCATAATCAAACCTTTAACAAATGGTCCTGTGCTTTATTTTAGACATTTGGGGCTACACCTGTTTTAAAAGCATCTAAATGTTAAAAAGGTGCCCACACTGACCAGTTGACCCCTCTTACTCCCCCACTGGTTACCGACCCCCTCCCACCACCCAAAGTTGTTAAAAAAACAGTGCGTTCTAGCCTGTATTATGAAAGGGTACTGAAAAGTTTTCAGCCAAGTAGCTTCCAATGTTAACACAGATATCTGAGCCCAGGTACAGAGGTTACTGTAATGAATTTCACATTAAAAATTTCAGGTACAGATGTCACCATATCTTGCTTATATTGTATGGTGAACCCTCAAAAGTCTACTGAACCTAAATTAAGATGACATCTGCAGGTATAAGGGCTATTTTTGTGGTGTACAGGTGGGTACCGTTAATTTGGGGTAAGTTTTGGAGGGCTGCTGTTTTTAAAAATGGTTTGGACAAGTTCCTGGAGGAAAAGTCCATAAACTGCTGTTCAGACAGACATGTGAGAAACCATTGCTTGCCCTGGATAGGTGGCATGGAATGTTGCTACTATTTGGGCTTTTGCCAGGTACTTGTGACTTGGATTGGCCTCCGTGAAGATGGGATATTGGGCTAGATGAACCATTGGTCTGATCCAGTAAGGCTATTCTTATGTTCTTATGGAGTGAATAGGTGAAATATAGCTCTGTCCTTTTACTAGGGGAGGTCACCTAGTGTAGACCCAAGGAAATTGGTCACCCACCTCCCCATACTCTTGGGTGGGTGATTCTCCCCTCTGTGGGGTAGATGGACCCAATGCACTAAGGATGGGTTGACCAAATATATCATCATTTCTACCCCATATCTGTTCCTTTGGTAAAATCTCTCCTTTAGAGTTGGACTTCTTGATTTTGGTGTATTTTTTCCTTCTTAGTCATATTTCATCAACACAACAGGCCTTTATAAAAATTAGGTAATCACCATCATCATCTATGTTATGTAATGTGACTGCAAGAAGAAGAAAAGGCATCTAAGCCTACTATTGACCAACAGAGCCAAAGTGAATGGGAATACATACATGATGACTGACTCGTTATGTGCAACTGAAGAAGCAAACATAAGCAATGAAGACATGAATAATGTTGCGATTTCAATGTAAACAGTGGGAAAAACTCACTGGGTGCAGGTTGCTGCCAAGTAGTTCTGAAGGCCCAGGACTGTTGCTGCTGTTGCATTGAGTGGCATGGAGTCAGAATTGTGGGTACTCGTGACCCAGAAATTTTCCCATGCAAGGAGAAGCATACACTCTGGGTCCTGTGTGTGTTGGCTTCAGTCACTGTGCCTATGTTGGAGTGCCTGGGTGGTATGAAGGCAAGCAGTGGCAGAGTAATGGTGGCAGTGGGAGGCAGCCATATTGGGGAGAGTAGAAACGTAGAACTTATTATTTCCAGCTTATGATTTATCTTTAATCTTATCTATTGTTTTGCCTTTTGTCTTTGTTTTGTTCTATTTCTATCATTTAAATTTCTCCAGAATTCTACTGTTCAACGGCCCCCCCTTCTGCTTCTATTCCTTTCTCTCCTCTCTTCTACCTTCCAAAGTATTTAGATCAATGCTGTCTTGTTAAAATGTTTATTTTATTTTTATTTTTCCTCTAACTCTACTTTTCACTTCTCTATTACCCTCCAGGTACTTTAGTTAGATTGTGAGCCTTCGGGACAGTAAGGGAATTTTTCAATTACCTTTCTTATTTCTAATCTTAATGTATATTTTCTGTAAACCGCTTAGAACCTAACGGATGTAGCGGTATATAAGAAATAAATTACATTACATTACATTATTAGTGGTATGGGTGCTGGAGCCATATGCGCATGTGTGAATTGGTGAGCGTGTAAAGAAGAGGAGGCAGTGAGTGGACTAGATCAGTATGAAGCATGCACCTGAACAGCATTTGGTGCTAGGCAGGACACTGTGCCAATGCTGAAGTGGTCGCGGTCAGCTAAATAAGCAAAGCCATACAGCGGAATGTGCAAGGGGAAAGAGAGAATAGCAGGAAAGAAAGAAGAGAAGCCTGAGAGACCTTGGCAAGGTACTTAATGAGGGGAATTTATAAAAGCAGAGGGTTTAATTCTGTGTGCTGAAGTGCTAAGTGTGGCACCAGGCTGCAGCTGTCACTATCTCGTGGCTCTCTCGTGCTGCCATGAGGCAGAGACAGGCAGCTTTATGAAAATTCCAAACTGACGATTTTGACAGCTGGGTGGGAGCTGTGTGAGTGTAAAGGTGGCTGTGTTAAGTTGCCCAGCCATGAAAACCTTCTTGAATTTAGGTTTAAATTTGTTCAGTCAGGGGTTTTTATGGACCGAGTGTATGAATGCAAATTACTTTAGAGAAAATCACCCACAAAAACACAGAGTGACTGAGGGTGAAGAGAGGAGGGCTTAACAGAGCAAACATAAGGCTCCTTTTACTAAGCTGCGATTGCGATTTTAGCGCGCGCTAAACCCGCGCTATGCGGCTAGAACTAACGCCAGCTCAATGCTGGCGTTAAGGTCTAGCGCACACGACAATTTAGTTCTAGCCGCGTAGCGCGGGTTTAGCGTGCGCTAAAAAAGCTATAGCAGCTTAGTAAAAGGAGCCCATAGTATTAGGTATAATCTTGAGTGGGCATTTCACATGAAACATAGGAATTTTAAAGAAATAATTAAATAGAAACCTTAGGAAGTTGTACAAATCACATCAGGGAGTCTTACAGCTGACACTCTGGTGACACAGCTCTTGCTTTCACTGAAGCTGGCAAGCAAAGCTTGCTAAGGAAAAGTATATGAAATGTCTGCATAAAAATTATACAGATAGAACTGTAAAATGAATTTAAGGCAAAGCTTTGGCCATTAAAGACCAAATTCTATACAAATGCCTAAAGGCCCTGTTTGATTAAGCAGCAGAAGAGGTTTCTACCGCAGCCCAGAGGGCTAAATGCTCCTTCGCTCTTAGGAATTCTGTGAGCATCAGAGCAGCGTCGGAGCATTTAGCGCTCTGGGCCGTGGTAGAAACCTCTACTACAGCTTAGTAAAAGGGTGGAAAGTTAGGCACCTAAATTGCTGATGTAGGCGTCAAACTTAATTACCAAAATGACAACCTTACGGCCAATAGGTGCCTACCCGATTCTAAAAAAGGTAAGCCCTTATCGCATGGTGCTTAGCGGCTTCTAACGCCAAAGTGGGTGTGTTTTGGGGTGGAGATAGACATAGGTGCCAATAGGCATTTTTTGACTAGTACTACTACTACTATTAATTATTTCTCTAAATAACTTAGATGCCTGCTGGGGTTTTGTTAGGCACCTCACTACTACCACTACTTATCACTTATATAGCACTGAAAGGCATACACAGCACTGTACATTTTGATATTTATAGATGGTCCCTGCTTGGAAGAGCTTACAATCTAACTTGGACAGACAGACATTACATAGGGGATGCATAACCCAAGGTGAGAGGAGTCGAAAGCACTCTCAAAGAGGTGGGCTTTTAACTGGGCCTTGAACACTGCCAGAGACAGAGCCCGCCATAGGGATTCGGGCAGCTTGTTCCAAGCATTTGATGCAGCAAGGTAGAAGGGACGGAGTCTGGAGTTGACAGCTGAAGAGAAGGGCACAGATAGGAGGGACGTACCAGCTGAGTGGAGCTCATGGTGGGGATCATAAGGGGAGATAAGTGACAAAAGATAGGGGCAGCTGAGTGAGTGAATTTGTAGGTAAGTAGGAGGAGTTTGAATTGTAGTCTGAAATGAATGGGAAGCCAATGAAGTGACTTTAGGAGAGGGGTAACATGAGTAAAGCGGCTCTCCCGGAATATGAGTTGTGCAGCCGAATTCTGGATGGATTGGAGGGGAGCGAGTTGGCTAAGCGTAAGGCCTGAGAGTAGCGAGTTGCAGTAGTCTAAGTGCAAGATGATGAGGGCTTTAGGCGTGATTCTGTAAACAGCGCCTAAGTATGATTGACACGTGACTGGCACCATTCTTTTAAGTACCAGTTGATTTAGGTGCCATTTACAGAATCCAGCCTTAAATGCTCAGAGCACCAGGTTCATCTTTCGAGCTGGGACCGTCTCCTTTGTGACTCTGTACAGTGCTAAGTACATCTGGTAGTGCTCTAGAAATAATTAATAGTAGTAGTAGTTTAAAGACAATTGGCTGTCAGACTTTTTTTGTGGCTTCTGAACTATTTGTTCTTCCATGTGTAAAGGAAATATAGAAGGTGCCCTTTAATTTAATTTGTGCTGGCTGTTGGTCTTGAACCAGAGCAAGAGAATGCATTTAAAGGGAAATAAAATATTAATTTGTGTGGGGAATAGGGAAGATTTGATTTAATTTTATTTTCCTTGGTTTAATTAGAGGCAAATGGGCTCATAATAATAATAATAAAAAGTCCTAAAAGGGGCCTAAATAAGTACTTGGATGATCAAAAAGCCAGCTCGTCCAAGCACTGATAATCAAAGCTGGTTTTATTTGTATCTAAAACCAGCTTAGGCCTTTCCCCTGCCTCTAAACGCCTAGAGCGAAAAGAGGCATTTTTAGAGGAGGGGAAAGGGTGGGAGGTGTGCGGTAGGTGGGCTGACCTAGACTTAGTTGTACAGCAAGTATAATCAAAACCTTGAACAGGTCACCTAGTCGGAACTTATAGGTTTTGACTTAGACCAAGTCAAAACAGGTCTAAATTCCGAAAAAGGGCCGCTAAGCTGATAAACAAATCTTAATATGCTATCCCTCTCCCTCCCCCTTCCCTGGATGTGCAAATGAAATTGATAATAGGAGAATAAACCATTTAATTAAAATTAATAAAATTGGTCAATGGACCCCAAGTCAGTTTAAACAACTTATTATTACCCATTTGTTCAGAATTCATTTTCTCGTATTTAAAACACATGCATAATGAATTCCACCAAAAAAGTGAAATTTAATCTGTCAAAATTCTTTCAATTTTTACTGACCATTTGCATGGCTACCCCAGTCATTATACCAAGTAATCTGCTTTTATGTCTATCTATTGGAGGTGTAGGAGATAACAATGTCCCACAGATTATCGCTTCATACGACAGCGGAACCACAGTCTCCAGAATCAAATTAATATGTCCTCATATAGATTTCCAAAAGTTAAGTATCAAAGGACAATAGAACAACAAATGATCCAGGTCCCTACATCAAAATGACAGTGCCAGCATCTATTAGACTTGGAACAGTCCAACTTTTGTAAATGAACAGGGGTCCAAAAACTTCTATGTAACAAATAAAACCATGTTTGTCTCATAGATGCTGACACTGTACATCTCATCCTCCAAGTCCAAATCTGTGGCCATTGACTAGCAGAAATTTGCTGCTTATTCTCAATGCTCCAAATGTTTCTCAAGGTTGTTTTTGTTTTTTTTATTCATATAGTCAGATATGAATTTATACCACTTGGCTGCCTGATTCCCTAGCAAATCTGTCTGGAAGCATAGGCCCGGCAAGCTATACTGATTAGGGAAGATGCTTGAATACCTGATTGTAAAACCGCTTAGAAAACCTTGATAAGCGGTATATAAAATCCTAATAAACTTAAAACTTATTATTTAAATTACGCTAATCAGGGAACCCCTTCTGAATGGCCTGCTTCAACTGCAACCACTTATATGCTTGAGACTTTGCAATACTGAATGATTGTTGCAGTTGTGTGTCTGAAGCAGTCTAATAGAGAATAGTTTTAAGTTTCAAAGGCGTCTTTTAATAGAAAGGATTTCAGTTTTGACTTGAAACGATCGAATAGGGGTTCTTCTCTAATGTAGATTGGGATAGAGTTCCAGAGTGAGGAGGCAGTTACAGAGAATATAGAGGATCGGGTAGAATCATAATTTATTTGTCCTAGTGATGGAATCGCTAAAAGTTTTTGAGATTGTGACCAAAGTCATCATAAAGGCGTGTACGGGATCAGAAGTCTGTTGATGAATTCTCGGGCATTGGTGGCTAAGGACTTGAATGTGAGTAGGAGTATTTTGTAAGTTATTCTGTAAGAGATTGGGAGCCAGTGTGCTTTGAAGAGAAGTGGTGTAACATGTCTTCTTCCCACTGAGCTGCACATTCAATAAAGTGATCTACAACTCTGGAGTTTTTGAAGCTTCACCTGTCTGTTGCCATTTGGGGTACACAAACTGTAGAAATCTGTCCAGCATCAGTCTTGGTTCCCCCAGAGCTAGAGATGCCGAATCTTCTTCAGTTTTATGCCATTTGTCAGCACAGAGCTTAGAAATCTCACTGACATTGGCTTTAGTTCCCCTGTGCTGGATTTGTCAAATCTTTTTTCAATCTTTTGCTATTTGCGGAACACAGACTTTAGAAGTCTGTCTGGCTTCAGCCTTTGTTCCTATTGCTTGGCAACCAGTGAAGCTGTAATAGAATTAGGGTGACATGGTCTGAGTGAGCAATACCCAATGTAAGCTGAGCAAGAGCATGCAAAACCAGCTGCACAGAGTGAATAGTAGAAGCAAGCAGGCAATGTGACATTACATTACTACATCTCAACAGCCATGCTTGTCCCCCATATTTATCTTAAAATGTTCTTGTGATTTCTGAAGACAATGTTGCATAGTCTTGAGCTACTCTAAATAAAACATGTACTATCAGTGGCTTAGTAAGGGGGTGCAGACTACCCAGGGTGACGTCTTGCCTATTCCCCGTGGCGATGGCAGGGAGTCTCTGAAAAGCACTCCCCTCACTATCTCTTCAAATCTTTGTTGGCCTCATCCCTTCCTCTGACATCACTTTCTGTATGCGCCAGGTACCAATTTCCCTCACTACACCACTGTGAACTATTAATATCTGTTCAGTTTTGTGAGAAAACCTACTAATAACTTTAACCTTTAGTTAATAGTAAACACAATAAAAATATTTTAATGTTATATTCTCTGGCTTGACATTGTGATTAATTGGGACACCAACCATAACAATAAGAACATCAGTTTTATAAGGTATAATACCACACTCCACCACCAGGGAGTTTACATAAAAGTTGCTCGGCAACCAGTGAAGCTGTAACAGAATTAGGTTGACATGGTCTGAGTGAGCAATACCCAATGTAAGCTGTGCAACAGCATGCAAAACCAGCTGCAAAGAGAAGTAAGCAAGTAATGCGACACTACATTACCAAAATCTGCACAAGGAATAATAAGCACTTGAACTACAGTATGGAAATCAGATTCTTTTAAGATAGGACACAAGTATCTAAGTATCATAGCTTGTGGAAAGAGTTCTTGATTGCATTGATGACAAGTGGAAGAAAGTCAAGTGTGTATCCATTTGGCACACGAAAATATCCATGTTAGCTGTACAAGTAACAAATCATGCTTTCATGGCTTGCAGAAACAGGTATTCATGGCTATTAGATAGTCCGTACTGTTCAGCATCATTGGGATTGACCTGCGGAATACCATAAAGATCAATAATATTGCCTATGTTATTCAATAACTACCTCAAGCCACTAGCCAAATTGATTCAATCAACAAACACTCATCAGATCTATACAGCTGATATGCAACCATCCACCCATGGAACCAGACTTACCTACAACCCAGAATAAAATGACTACAGGCAGTTCATGGTTTAAGAACCCTCAACTTATGTCGAACTCGTACTTATGAACCAGGGTACTGCCTCTCCCTTCTATGTCAACACGCTACTTCTTCCTCCCTTTCTGTCCAAACATGACCCTCCTCTTCCCTTCCTTTTTCCAACGTGCCCCTCGTTATCCCCTTCCCTTCCGTGTTCCAAATTTGTGCCTCCCACGGGTGTTTACCTCCTTTGTTTGGCTCCTTCCTCCCAGCTACACTTCTGTTGGCAAAGCCGCAAGCGGCAGCTCCAGCACAAGTCCCCTGATCTTTGCAAAGCCGTGATTGGTGGCTCATGCATGCAGCTCGTTGAACCGGAAGCCTTCTCTCTGATGCAGACATCAGAGGGAAGGCTTCTGGGTCAGTGGACCATGTGCAGGAGCCGCTCATTGTGACTTCGTGAAGATCAGTGGGCCTCATGCAGAAGCCACCACTCGTGGCTTTGCCAACAGAAGTGCAGCTGGGAGGAGGGAGCTGGCCAAAGAAGGTAAACATGGGAGGCACAAATTTGGGATGCGGAATGGAGGGGGATGACGAGGGGCACATTGGGACAGGAAGGGCCGGATTTTGTATAGCAGATACCTAAGCGGCTTTTGAGAATCGCACATGGGTGACCTATATAGAATTGCATCTGTCCTGATGGACAGATGCCTAACCACCCCGATTTTTTAACCTGCATCCATGTCACAGGCACCAGAGAATTGTGTTGCTGCTGAGCTGATCATGGCAAGGGAATCTCCCTGCCGCTATCAGTTTAGCAGCCGCAGCAGGGAACCCAACCTTCCTACATAGTCAACTGGCAAGAGGGATGCCTACTCCCTCTGCCAGAAGCCCCTCCCCCAAATGTCCGCAGCAGGAGGACTGTTGAATTCCTCCTGCTGCTACCCACTGAGACATCCCCCAGCAGGAAGGATGCCCACTCCATCCTACCTCCATCCCCCAAAGATCACCAGATAGAGGGACTCCCTCCAGCCAGCAGGCTCACCTCCACAGAATGGTGGGCCCTTCCCCTTCCCCTTCCCGGTGCATCCGGAGAGGGGCCTAAGGCCTTGATTGATGCTTGGGCCAACCAAGATCTTAGGCCTCTCTCCCAATGTATTCTGGGATGCACTGGGAGTGGCCTAAGATTCTGATTCTATGCATTGTGTCAGTATCCTGGCTCGAAACCATATCGCCATTGCTGACTCATATGCCAACTTATAGTTTTCTAGTAGATGTTTTCCTTCATCATAGTGATGAAAATTGACCAGTTGAAGAACATCCATTCCACATAGCAGTCTAGCAGGCCACATAGCAGTCTAGCAGTTGACAACTGACAGACTGACTTCCCAAGGAGCCAGTTTTTGGATACAGATTGCAAACTAGATAACATATAAACTAATTATGCACAATCACCTACATACACAACACACAAGCAAACAGTGCATGCTGGGATGATCTCTAAATACTGTCTAATCAAGCTGACATTTGACATATGAGTAAGACAAAAATAAACTTTGTGGAGACAAGATTTGACAAGGTTGATTTAAAAAAAAAAAATTCTTTATTTATCACATTTCAATCAAGTATAATGTATAACAACTTGAATCAGATCAATAATTTCCAAAGAAAAAAGAAATTTCTATTTAATTATATAGACCACAATACTTTGAGAGTGGACAACAGGAAATTAATTTCTAGAAGAAAATTATACAATTGATCAAACGAGAAAACAGCAATACTCCGTTGGTCCTAGAGATGGAATTATGACAAGTTACATATCTTAAGTTAGAGATGATACACCCTCTCTAGATTCTAACAGCTGTTTAGGCTCCAAAAACAAGTAATTCTTTATCTGATATGTAATAAACATTTCACAGGAAATTTCAACACAAAAGTTGCCCCCAGGACTAGGACTCTTGGCCTTAATGCCAAGAGTTCCTTTCTGCTCCTCTGGGACCTCTGAGACATGTCAGGAAATATTTGCCCAAAAACTGATCATTTATATGTCGGAAATAAAGATGCAATACATATTCTCTATCGCTTTCCAAAGCAAGAGTTATCAGCAAGGTTTTTCTTTCCGTTATGACCTCAAGCGAACTTTCCAAAAAAGCTGTTAAATTCATTTCCACCACTTTGTCAACTTGAGTCTCATTAGGGGTAGAAACCTTTGCAAGTTTCTTCATTTGAAGGTAATTAGCTTTCACAATCTGAGGCAAATTGTCTGTTGGAATAGCAAGAATTTCTGTAAAATATTTTCTTACCATCTCCAATGGAGAAATCAAAGGACACTTAGGAAAAATCAAAAGTCTCAGGTTATTTTTTTCTTAACTGATTTTCAAAAGATTCCATTTTCCTTGCTATAAAAGTTCTTTCCTTCATGTCCCGAATCTTTTCTTCCTGTTTATCCAACTTTTCATTTACTTTTGTAAGGGCTAAACTTTGTTGCTTAACTTTGGAAAAAATAGTTCAACAATCAGTACTTAAAGTTGAAAAATAAATTTTGAGGTTAGCATCCATTACTGATATGGGCTGCATTAATGCTTCTATAGCAATTTTTTTTTGGCTTTTCAAGCACCCTAAATTGAATGGAAGAGACGCCAGAAGCACTCTCACCTCTGCTCCAGTGCTTGGCAATTCTCCTACTGCTTCTTCTCCCAAAACAGTTGGTGCAGGAGACCCTCCAGCACTGAGGTCCAAAATCTCCATTCTGGGCTCAGCTAATTTGGTCTCTCCAAGCACTGGTGTGCTTCCTGGTTGGGGTGGGACCAGCCGCTGCTCTGGGCTTAGAGATGCCCGGTATGAGTGAAAGCCAGGATCGCTTGAAGTCGTTGGGCTCTCCCTTGAAGTAGGGCAAACCAGCTCACCAGAGAGGGATAAGGTTGCCTCAAACATTGCGGGACCACCACCGCCACTGGAGGATTAGAGCATGGGGTTCCCTTCCTCTTTCCCATAACAAATGGGAAAGGCTGCTGGAACTGGCATTAACATCGGTAGGAAGATCTTATAATAAAGTTTGCAAAAAAGAACTAGCTTGAATAGCAAAATCCCCTCTTTCAAATTTAGATCTAACTAAGGGACCCTTTTACAAAGTTGTGGTAGTGATGTTGTCACAGTAAATGCACCGAAGCCCATAGGAACTGAATGGGCTTTGGTGCATTTACTGTGACAGCATCGCTACCGCAGCTTTGCAAAAGGGACCCTAAATAAGTGGATTCATTTCTTAATTTCTGCATTTACAGATAAAGTGAAATGATCAGACCAAATAGGGAGGATATAAACATATTTATCAATTGTTCCATACCACCTTTAAGAAATGGAAAAATCTAAGGCATAATCAGCAATAAGAACATAAGAATTTCCGCTGCTGGGTCAGACCAGTGGTCCATCGCGCCCAGCAGTCCGCTCACGCGGCGGCCCCCAGGTCAAAGACCAGTGCCCTAACCGAGACCAGCCCTACCTGCGTGGTTGGGTTGCTAGTATAAGTCCAAAGAAAGCATACAATCTATAAAAGATTTGAGCGTTAAATCAGTTATTTTCACTAAATCAGTAAAATCTCCTACAACAATATTTTGAATAAAGTGATTACAAAGATGGGCATCACCAGCAGTCCATTTGGAGGGACACATTAGATATCATACCTTTGCTGGCAGGGTTTTTGAAGCCTTGCCAGCTAAAGAAATCTACTGCCCAAGCTTGGTGAGTGCTGACCAGCAGCTGGAGGCATGCTGATGACTTCCTGGCCCTAAGGCAATGGGAGGCTTGGACAGCAAATTTCTTCAGATGGTGGTTCTTCGGTATCTTTGTCTGTCATTGAATGGGTGCTGCAGCTTTGGAGAAGGCCTGACCCAACGTGGAAGACCAAGGTCTACAAAGCCTCCCCCCCCCCCACACACACACACATAGATGGCTATGCTACTGATGCCTTTGAGACATAATCGCTGGATTCTCTTTTTGACCCCATTCATTGCAGAAACTTTCACATCCTTTGTCCCAGGCCTCAAGAAATTTAAATAAATAAATAAATGTAAAAAAATCTTTTTAATTTTTTTTTATTATACTTAAAATTCTTACCCTCCATTGTACTTACCTTTCATGTTTACTTTACTATGCTTATTGTAGTTCTCCCACTTCCCCTATGTATAAGTCTGTAATGTTTGTGTGTTTGTTGTAGTTAGTAACTGAGACCCTGTTTTTAACTGTAAATCACTTTGAATTTATGATATTGCGATACATCAAAATTTTAATTAAACTTGAAATTTGATTAATGCACTACTACTACTAGTAATTATTTCTAGAGTGCTAAGAGAGATACACAGCGCTGTGTAGAGTCAGAAAGGAGACAGTCCTTGCTCGAATGAGCTTACAATCTAAACAATCAAAACAAACAAACAGGATGCCAGGGTAGGGTTTACAGTTAGAGGGGATGGTTAAACTGCTGGCTATGGTGGTGAGTGGAAGGTAGAAGGGAGTAGGGTTATGAGTTGAAGGCTGTCTCAAAAAGGTGGGTTTTCAGCCTACATTTAAACTAGGGTAGGGAAGGGGCATTACGGATGGACTCAAGTAATAATAATAACTTTATTCGTGTATCCTGCCATATCTTACAGCTCTAGGCGGTTCACAAAGTAGTTTATTCCAGGCATATGGGGCAGCGAGAGGAAAAGAATGAAGTCTGGAAGTGGAAGTGGAGGAGAGAGGTACAGATAAAAGCCATTTGTCTGAGGAACAGAGTTCTCAGGGAGGTGTATAAGGAGAAACAAAAGAGGAGAGATACTGAAGGGCTACAGATGAAAGGACCAATATCTTCCTTGTCGAGATTTGGAAAAGTTTCCAGTCACAGTCACAGTGAACTTCGGTGGATTATATAGAACCAATCCGGATGCCTCAGAGATGGTTGAGTAGCCAAGTATAACATTCTGGTGGGGATGAATGGATGGATAAGTGACTGGAATTGTGCATGCTCTGGTGATATTTTTAAAATCTAAACTACGGGCTAATATTGCTGTTTTTGTTATTCTGAGCCTTTATAGCTACTTTATAAGATAATGCTTTACTTATTGTTTAAACTCTGGAATTCATTGCTATGCTGATGATAGCTCAATTTTTTTCATCTTACCTCACACTGGTGTACTTCTGAAGTATTGCCTCTAGTCACAGCAATTCATATTTGTTGCCTGCTGTGGCCCTACATGCTTCTCTCTCTCTGTTGCATCCAGCCAGAAAGAAAAGAGGAAGTGATGTCAGCCAGGCAGGAGGCAGTAAAGACAAGCCTGTAAGATTATAGCAATCAATGATTATGACTCACTGTGTCCATTCCAAAAAATGAAAAAAAATAAATCTAAATTTTAAAATGGTCTGTATCACATTTGCCACAGGAGTCACTATCGTAGCTTTGTAAAAGAGGCCATCAGTATTTAGCAAACTTCATTTTCTAAGAAAAATTAGATCTTACTTATTTCATAATGACCTACAGAAGGTTACTCATTGATCACCTTGATGGACACGGTCTGATGAGGATCAGGCCAGCACGGTTTCAGCAATAGCAGATCTTGTTTGACGAACTTGCTGCACTTCTTCAAGGGAGTAAACAGGCAGATAGACAAGGGCGACCCGGTCGACATTGTATATCTGGATTTTCAGAAGGCATTCGACAAGGTTCCACATGAACGACTACTTCGGAAAATTGCAAGCCATGGAATCGAAGGTGAAATACTCACATGGATTAAAAACTGGCTGGAGCATAGGAAACAGAGAGTGGGGGTAAATGGACAATACTCGGACTGGAAGAGCATCACCAGTGGGGTGCCGCAGGGCTTGGTGCTTGGATCCGTGCTCTTCAACATCTTTATAAATGATCTGGACATTGGTACGACGAGTGAGGTGATTAAATTTGCAGATAATATAAAATTATTCAGAGTAGTGAAGACACAGGGGGATTGCGAAGATCTGCAACGTGACATAATCAAGCTCGAGAAATGGGCATCGGCATGGCAAATGAGGTTCAACATGGATAAGTGTAAAGTGATGCATTTCGGAAACAAAAATCTCATGCACGAATACAGGATTTCCGGGGCGGTACTTGGAGAGACTTCCCAGGAAAGAGACTTTGGAGTTCTGATCGACAAGTCGATGAAGCCGTCCATGCAATGTGTGGCGGCGGTGAAAAGGGCAAACAGAATGATAAAGAAGGGGATCACGAACAGATCGGAGAAGGTTATCATGCTGCTGTACCAGGCAATGGTGTGTCCTCACCTGGAGTACTACGTCCAGCACTGGTCACCATACATGAAGAAGGACACAGTACTACTCAAAAGGGTCCAGAGAAGATTGACTAAAATGGTTAAGGGGCTGGAGAAGTTGCTATACAGTGAGAGATTGGAGAAACTGGGCTTCTTCTCCCTTGAAAAGAGGAGACTGAGAAGGGACATGATTGAAATAGATAAAGACAGATTGTTCACCCTCTCCAAGGTAGGGAGAACGAGAGGGCACTCTCTAAAGTTGAAAGGGGATAGATTCCGTACAAACATAAGGAAGTTCTTCTTCACCCAGAGAGTGGTAGAAAACTGGAACGCTCTTCCGGAGTCTGTTATAGTGGAGAACACCCTCCAGGGATTCAAGACAAAGTTGAACAAGTTCCTGCTAAACTGGAACGTACACAGATGAGGCTGGACTCATTTAGAGCACTGGTCTTTGACCTGGGTGCCGCCGCGTGAGCGGAATGCTGGGCATGATGGACCACTGGTCTGACCTAGCAGCGGCAATTCTTATGTTCTTATGTTCTTATTGAATGTTTTATAATTTGATGATCGTAATTCTCTCTATACAAGATTGTCTAAAATAATCATTACATAGGATCCAGTTGCTTCAAAATATAGCAACTAAAATTCTTTTGTACAAATCCTGTTTTGATAAAGTCACCCCTTTGCTGAAAATATTAAATTGGCTTCCAGTAAGTGCTCAAATTGAATTTAAGATTTGTTAATTTATATTTAAAATTTTATATGGACCGTGTCCGTATTATCTTTTATCATCATTTCTTTGCCAACCACTTTTGTTCTAGTAGGTTACTTCATAAAAACAAACTTTTTTTTTTTGTTCTATATTTTTCATGAAGAAAGACTTCCTTCTTTGCTGACATCAGACTTTGGAACTCTTTTCTCTTAGATGTTAACAAATATTTAAAATTCAGATAGATGATTGCTATTAGTGATTCCTCAGATTTATTTTGGTTTTTGTATATTGGAATATTTGAATGCTTTTGCGAACCATTCTGAGCTCTTAGGGTTTGACACGTTAATAAAATTGTTATGTTATGTTTAATTATGCAATTAATGGCACTATTAACATTTTTAATCGTGATTGTGCTTAAAAATTTGAATCAAAATGTAGCTCTAGAAAAAACGTGAATGAAGATGATTTAATTGAATTAGTGTTACCTACCCCCTTTTATAAAATTGCGGAAGCGGATATTAGCGCAGGCTGGCACGCTGAATGCTCTGCATTGCTCCTAACACTCTTAGGAACTCTATGAGTATCAGGAGCAGCATAGAGCATTCAGCTTTCCGGCCTGCGCTAAAAAATACTTTCACGGGGGGGTGGGGGGGAGGGGGTGTAGAATTTCAGAAAACTTTTGACAAAGACCCTCCTGAGAGTCTGTTGAGAAAATTAAAAAGCCACTGGATAAGAGACAGTGTTCTGTTGTGGATTGGGAACTGGTTAATAGATTTTTTTTAAAAAAAACAGGGTAGAATTAAATGGTCATTTCTCTCAATACAGGAAGGTGAATAGTGGAATGCCCCAGGGATCTGTATTGGGACTGGTGCAATTTAACATATTTATAAATGATCTGGAAATGGGAACAATCAGTGAGGTGATTAAATTTGCAGAAGACACAAAACTATTCAAAGTTTATAAAACATATGCAGACCTTGAAAAAAATTGTAGGAAGACCTTAGGAGAATAAAAGACTGTTCATTCAAATGGAAGCTGAAATTTTATGTGGTAAAGTGCAAAATAATGCATATTGGGAAGAATGAGCCAAAAAATATTTACTTGATGTTAGATTCAACTTTAGGAGTCATCACACAAGTACAAGATCTAGCTGCCATCTTGAAATATTCTGCTCAGTGTTTGGCAGCAGCTAAAAAAACAAATAGAATGCTAGGAATTATTAGGACAGGAATAGAAAATAAAACAAAGAATATTATAATTCTATGGTGTGATTTCACCTTGAGTATTGTATGCAATTCTGGTTGCTGTATCTCAAAAAAAGATATTAGATGATAGAATTAGAAAAAGTTCAAGGAAGGTCAAGCAAATGATTAAGGAGACTGAACCCCTCTCATGTGAGGAAAGGTTTAAGAGGTTAGGGTTTTACAGCTTGGAGAAGATATGGCTGAGAGGGGATATGATACATACCATACCATACTGATTCTTGTATCCCACAAATGTAAGCTAGGAATCATTGCAGCTTATATAATATTAGAAATGATACAACGGTATAAGCTTCAAACATATGAATACGTTATAATAGGTCAGTGCAGAGAAGTGAATAGATGAGTTTTCAGTGCCTTCCTGAATTGGTAAGCTGACGTAAGCTGCTTGGGAGTTTGTCCCAGATTTTGGGTCATTGGAATTCAAAGGTGGTCTCGAAGAGGGCTTTTCTCTGGATCTGGCATCGGGAGGGGAGTGGTAGCTTCCAGCATTGAATTGTCCTCGAGTTGTTGAAAGACTGTGAGGGTTACCATATTGCTCCTGAAAAAGGAGGATGGATTGAGACATTCGGGTTTTACTTCTATTGAAAGCAATGCAAGTAAAATTTGGATGTCTCAATCCATCCTTTTTCAGGAGCCATATGGTAACCCTATGATAGAGGTCTACAACATTCTGAGTGGAATAGAATGGGTGAACACAAATGGATAGTTTACTCTTTCAAAAAGTACAAAGACTAGGGGACATTCCATGATAATACTTTTAAAACAAATAGAAGAAAATATTTTTTTCAATCAACAAATAGTTATGCTTGGGAACTCATTGCTGGAGAATGTGGTAACAGTAATTAGCATATCTGGGTTTTAAAAGATTTGGACAAGTTCCTAGAGGAAAAGTCCATAATCTGCTATTAAAATAGATAGGGAGAAAACCATTACTTATCCCTGAGAACTATAGCATGGAATCTTGCTACTCTTTGGGATTCTGCCTGGTACTTTTGATCTGGATAGGTCCGCATCTTGAGTACTGCATCCAATATTGGTCACCATATCTTAAGAAGGA
The DNA here is from genome assembly GCF_902459505.1 of Geotrypetes seraphini. NCBI lineage: Eukaryota > Metazoa > Chordata > Amphibia > Gymnophiona > Dermophiidae > Geotrypetes > Geotrypetes seraphini. Next base: position 303,124,464 of record NC_047086.1, on the reverse strand, counting down.
TATGGCGTTACTCGAGAGAGTTCAGAGGAGAGCGACACGTCTGATTAAGGGAATGGAAAACCTTTCATACGCTGAGAGATTGGAGAAACTGGGTCTCTTTTCCCTGGAGAAGAGGAGACTTAGAGGGGATATGATAGAGACTTACAGGATCATGAAGGGCATATAGAGAGTAGAGAGGGACAGATTCTTCAAACTTTCAGAAAATAAAAAAACAAGAGGGCATTCGGAAAAGTTGAAAGGGGACAGATTCAAAACAAATGCTAGGAAGTTCTTCTTTACCCAACGTGTGGTGGACACCTGGAATGCGCTTCCAGAGGATGTTATAGGGCAGAGTACGGTACTGGGGTTTAAGAAAGGATTGGACAATTTCCTGCTGGAAAAGGGGATAGAGGGGTATAGATAGAGGATTACTGCACAGGTCCTGGACCTGTTGGGCCACCTTGTGAGCGGACTGCTGGGCGCGATGGACCTCAGGTCTGACCCAGCAGAGGCATTGCTTATGTTCTTATGGATAGGTCCCTGTCAGAAGCAAAATACAGGGCACAAGATAGATCATCAGTTTGACCCAGTATGACTATTTTTTTGACTGATAAGCATGATCATGAGTTTTTAATGAAATTGGAAAACTGAAAAATTGAAAAAGCCATGACAGATTAAACTACAATTTAGGTGGACAAATGTATATAATACATACAGATATGAGAGAATGAAGGCAGAATGTCTGGGGTCCAGTGTTTCATTTAACAAAGTATGGAGTCCATTGGCTTTATTTGCTGCTTCACATTAATGGTTTATGTACTTTTCTTCTAAGTTTTTCCTTACACATCCGGGATGGAGAGGTGGGGGAGGGAGAGGTAATTGAGAAATTGATATTAATTCTTCATATCAATGTAATAAATAAAGATGTCTTGTATTATTAATAATTGATAGAAAAGTGGGTGGGAAAAGTTATGATTCTATATACCACTTGTATAAAATGGTGTAATCTCTGTAATATTTTTCTGTATTCAATCACTGTTGTAGTTTATAAAATAATAAAATAAAAAAATGAAACCTCTCAATACATGGAAAGAACATCATTTTTGAGTGACATTAACCAAGTTCTACCATGAGTACCACATACTGTATAATATAGATTCTACAGCATTGTAAGTTGGTAATAGTGATTTACTACATATTTTCTATGAGATAAATGTCTTTATTATGCCAAACTGGGCAACTTTTATTAGGTAGGCATTTAAGGGAAAATTCTTTAAATGGCACCTAAAAAGATAATAATAAATTTTATTAATAATTTAGTTCTCAAAAACCCACTCTTGCTTACTAAAATTTCATCAACATGCAAACTGTTTTGTCAAAAATGTACAAACTTGCTAGTATTCAACCTCGGGGGTCTTCAGAATGCCAGCTTGGTCATCAGACTCAAGCTGTCTGGGCTCCTCATTAGTCCCGTTGGTTTATTTTATACTCTTACAAGTAATTAAATACTATTTTAATTAATTTGTTTAGTCTTTGTGATTATTTGTTCATAATTAGTTCTTTTATCAGTATGTCTTATTCAGTTCATTAGTAAAACAACTAAATGCACTCAAATTTATCAAACGTGCACTTAGCTTGCTTTGCAGCAACACCTCTCCGATGGAACATCTGTTTCAACCCTTTCTTCAGGGAGCAGGTGAGCTTTTACAGCAGAATGCTGCAAAGCCAAAGTGAAAATCACATTAGTGACCCTACTACTAACAGTCTGCAAGACCCTATTATTGTAAAAATAACTTTTACATATAAGAAAACCCCCCTTTCTAAAAATATATATATACATATTGAATATCAATCAAAAATCAATCCAGAAATCGAATACTTCATACTAAGCCACTCACCGGATGAACGCAAACTGAAACTTGTTGCTGCGAATGTGAATAGAGATGGCCGCGGCGTCTCTCCCACTTATCAGGAGAGAGGTGCCACCCTCTTTGCACATAACCACATACTCAAAAGCTGATAAACGCTCAAATGCGCTACATTAATCTAAAAAGATAGGCAGCTATAATGTACACATAGATACCTATCGCATGTCAATTATACTTCGGAACCTATTACAGAATAGCACCTATAATGTAGGCCAGGGTTTTAAAGGCCTACATTATAGGCACCTAAGTCATTTAGAGAATCTGGCCTAGCAGTACCTAAGTGTTTCTCTGCCCCTGAACATGCCTACTTTAAAGTTAGGCACTGCTGGGTGACATGCGATAGGCACCTACCTTTTGTAGAATCAAGCCTAAGATAAGCGCCTATCATCCGATATTTATTTATTTATTTTTTAATTATGAGCTTGTTAAAACTCATAACTGAAGCCAATTTACTTATTAAGGTCCCTTTTTACAAAGCTGTGGTAGAGGTTTCTACCACGGGCCAGCGAGGTAACATAGTAACATAGTAGATGACGGCAGATAAAGACCTGAATGGTCCGTCCAGTGTGCCCAACCCGATTCAATTTAATTTTTTTTTCTTCTTCTTAGATATTTCTGGGTAATAATCCAAAGCTCTGCCCGGTACTGTGCTCTGTACAGTACTGAAGTCTCCGTCAAAGCTCACCCCAACCCATCTACACCCTCCCAGCCACTGAAGCCCTCCCCAGCACATCCTCAACCAAACGACCATATACAGACACAGACCATGCAAGTCTGCCCAGTACTGGCCTTAGTTCTTCAATATTTACTATTATTTTCTGATTCTAGATCCTCTGTGTTCATCCCACGCTTTTTTGAACTCCGTCACCGTTTTCCTTTCCACCATCTCTCTCGGGAGTGCGTTTCAAGCATCTACCACCCTCTCCGTAAAGAAGAATTTCCTTACATTGCTCTTGAGTCTCCCACAGCCTCAAATTATGCCCTCTGGTTTTACCATTTTCCTTTCTCTTGCAAGGTAATTGCTCTGATGTTATAGAATTCTTATGAGCATCGGAGCATTTACCTCTCCGGCTCGAGGTAGAAACCTCTACCACAGCTTTGTAAAAGGAGTCCTAAATTAGATGGCTAAATTTAGATGCCTGTTTAGGCACTTCATAGAATGAATTTGCCTCTTAGAATGATAAAACTGTTGCTTAGTTGTGTTTGTTAGAGGATATATATATATTTATTTTTTTGGGGGGGGGTGGAGAAATGAGGAGAGGGGAAGGACTTTACTTTCACACTGTTAGGTTTACTAAAATAATCATTTATGCCACACTTTGATTATCTTGGGAAGCGGACCAGATTTTTCTGCTACTAATTACCATGCGAAATGATACCTTAAATATCAGGTACAGAATTAGGAAATGCAAAGTATGAACCAGCTCCATTCTCATACAAGTGGAGAATTGTTGTTAAAGAGAAAAATGTACCACTAATCCATCCCCTGAAGTAATGTAATCCTGAGTTTATATCATATGGTTTATGGGAATTTATTGGAATATACAACAGGGTTCATGTAGTGTGTCACAAGGTGAAGCCTGTTTTGCTGGTGATTTACAAGCTGCATGTGCCTGCGTAACTGTAATTTATAGAACACAGATGGTCAGGGATTGCCCCCGCTGACTTGTAGCTGAATAAGAAACTGAGCCCCGTGTGTCATCTGCTGTGGGTACTTATGCTCCACTTCCCAAAATTATGCACCAATATAGATTTCTGTTCTTCCGGGGAAGCTTCTAGAGATTCCCCTTTTGAAAGTAACAGTCCTTTTCTTCAGGAAAAGAAATGTTTTACAAAATTGTTCATTCATGTTAGTAAAAATAAGCAAATACCAACAAAGAGACATTCAAGGTCATGATATATATATATATACATATATATCATGGTCATTATATATATTTATATATATCATGGTCATGATATATAGATAGATATAGATATATATATTTTTTTACTATGTTGACATCTATTTTGGATCCCAGGCTCATTGATAAGATGAAATGCCAAACCACTTCTATTTAGCCCTCATAACATAAACATCTCCAAGCTGTTGAAGACATAGGATTATGCATCTCTTTCATTCTAAAGTGCGCTTGTGGCATTTCATAAGAAATTGTACTACGGTAATCTCCTTTAATCTTTGCTACAACACCATTTTTACAAAACTCGAGAGTATCTGGCACCTTAAGAAAAAATAGCAAATTGCAGTGTAATGTCTCATTATATATAATACTACTTAATTGATGTTTTAGTTCAAAAATTAAGATTTGTGTATAAGCTCCTGTAGCAGTTCTCAATACATCTGTTTAAAGTCGCTAGCACTCTAGGCTGATGCTGAAAGGCCTCAGGATTTAGAAAAAAACGAAGAAGAAAAGGAAGCACTTGAAGTTCAAATTTTATTGCCTGCAGCTTTTGTTTTTACTGATTTGGTCATATTTCATTGTGGGGAAATAGCTTTTACTTTTAGATAACTGCTGTATACACATGCAGAGTCTGGATCCCATGCGCCAGTAGTCTAAACATTAACAAGAAATCAGTAAGGCTGCTTAACTTTTCCAGTTGCTCAGAGCTGTGACTGTATGTCTGAAATATCATTTATAAACATTCTCAGGTTGTTTTCTTATCAAGGTGAAAAAAAAAAAAAAATGAAGGAAGGGAACCAGAAGGAGAGCTGTAATAGAAATAAAATTGACAGCCTCTCAAAACTCAGGTGGCACTTTCCCTTTCCAGTTAATTACAGTTTTAATTACACGGCTTCTTGTGACTCCTTGATACCTAATAAACCAGACTCTGTGGGGCGGCAAAGTTGAGTTTTGCTTGAACTTCAGGTGTAAGACTCAGCATGAAACATAAATCAACTTCTTAAACATGTTCCCAGGGTGTGCTCAAGCTTTCTCTTCATGTTTGCCTACAAAAATCACATCTTTTCAATATTGTTGGTATAGATCTGAATGAAATTGCCAAATAAAAGTTCTAGATCTTGGTTAAGTGGTCCCAGTAACAAATCCTTTGACAGTAACCCTGGTAGCAGAACAAAACATTATATTTATTAATTTATTTTTAATTATTAATGTATTAATTTTCAATAAACATATCACAAGATTACACTTGTTACAGAAACATGGAAAATATTAATTAAATGGGAAAAAAATAAACCAAGACATGTTTATCTCCTGAATTGTCCACAAAAGGAGGGGAGTGAGTTCAAAATAAAGGAGAGAGTGAGCTTCCCTCCTGCTATTTGCTCTTCTTAAAGTATTGGGGGGGGGGGGTCCGTGGAGGTAGGAGGGGGGCCCAGGAATGTTGGGGGGGATGTTGGGGGGCAGAGATATAAGGGGATATCGGGGGAGGTTCAGGATATCTTTGGAATGTTATGATGTGAAGGGGGATGTGGAGGATATCAGGGGGATGTTGGGATGTCAGGGGGGGATGTCAGGGGAGGGGTGTAGGGCTCTGTAGCTCAGCTGATCCTAGCAGGGGGAATCCCCATCAGCTGAGCCATCAGGAATCCCTGAAACTGGCTCAGCTGTTGGGGATTCCTTTTGCCTCGATTAGATAAGGTAGTTGGTGGGTACGTCTACAAAACTTGCTTTTGTACGTTTTTCGAGTGGACACTTTTATTTTTGAAAATAAGTAAAAAAGGTAGATATCCTAAAGACCTAGCTCATTTTCAAAAATAAAAGATAGAGATTTGGCAGCTTTGAAAATTGACATTTTTCCTGCTGGGTTTGTGAACATCTTACATAAAATGTCCAACCTCAAGCTTAGAGGGGCATAATAAAAAAAAAGTCTGTCTCCTTTTGGCCTAAGTCACTAGACGCTGAAAGTAGACAGCAGGGAAATGTCCATTCTCAAAAGAAATGTCCAAAATGAGGCATTTTTTTTAGAACGGCCTACCTCCACGTTCAGCAATCTACTTGCCCAGACTGCCATTACGTCTATCTCTACAACACATTCCAAAACGCCCAAAACCAGACGTTTCAGGCAAAAGAGGGGCCACGCCTTCACCTAAAAGCAGGATTCTGTAATAACGCTGGTTACAGAATCCTGTAACTGTCCACCCCTAACCCCTCCCCCCCCCACGATTGCGGCAGGAGATGAAGATAATGTTTGTTTGATTTTATGGCCCATTTTTTGTGGGTTATTTTTGGGGGGTTTTGATTTGAGGGTTTTGATTTCTACACATATGGGATTGGGAACATTTTGATTTCAACTGCTATGGCACTTTACAATTCCTCTATGGCGCTGACAAGAACAATTAAGATAAGTGACCTGTTTTCTACTCTTTTTTGTCTGAATAATTGTTAAGGAAGATCTTATTTTGAGGAGGCAGGGAGGGCATTGTGCTATGATGTAAAACAACACTGTTAATCCTGGCACTCCAGCGGGATCACAAGGTGTTTGGTCACTGAGTACAATTATCATTATTATTCTTAATATTGTATACGCAGTCAAAAGATATATAAATTCACCACACCACAATGTCTAAATACACCAAAACCACAAGTGAGTGCTATACTGAAAACCATCACTCTAGCTCTGTATTATAACACCTTTGCAGAAGCTCATGTAAACCACTTTCAATAAACATGAACATAAATATTATGGAAACAAATATCTAAAAATTTCTGTATTCGGTTGGTATTCAGACACAACACAAAGAAGATAATGCTGAGCTCTTCTAACAGAACTACCTTTTGGAAATTTCATGAACTTTATCCTTCTGTTGATGCCCATGTGTGCACTGAAATAACAAATATTTTGTTGAAATGCATTTAAAGCATGATTGACTGTAGGGATAATTCCAGCTGCCTTGGAATTTATGATTCTGATTCTTTAATTAATGCAACCCATCAGGAATAGTGAGAGATTTATTGATATTGGCAGAAACATTTATAAATAACCTAGATAATTTCTTGACATGCCATATCTCTAGGAATTACAAGTTGTCTGTGGATTTTTTTTTTTTTTTAAATAAGAGGCTATCAATAAATTAAATTCAGGACTCAAAATGTTGCACAAATTACAAGATGGTTGCACATTCTCAAAATAAATGAAAGAAAACACTAAATAGAAAGGCAATTTGTATTATAGGTGTGAGAGTGCATGTGCTCTTAGAATTCCATGAGTTACTCTATATTTTATTCCATCCTCTTAACGTATACAGATTCTTTGTATATATTATGCTTTGTGAAGCAGGATTCAAATATGTGAGAAACCTTCTTGTACTAACCCCCGGATTCTCTATAAGGCACTGATAATGGCGGCCATCTAAAAAACAGCCATTGATCTTGTGTCAATCACATGATGGCACCCTATAGAGAACTGCACCTCTGCGAAAGATAGGCACCAGAAATGTAGGCCAGGGTAGACTCTTGCAGACTCAGAGGGGCTGATGTTCAGATTGCAAGAGGCAGCCTGGCTACTTCCTGTGGTTGATAGTGAATGCAGAAATTCAATGCCAGGACTGTATACGGTGACCTGGATTTCTGGTCTACATAGGCGCACTTCTGGTGTTAGGCATGCCCGTAGTGGTATTTGGCGGCCTAAAACCCCTACAAAGGCACAATTCTGGGGCTTATTATTTAGGTGCCAGTAGGTACTTTAATGATATTTTTGTTTTTGCTGTTTTAAACAGTTTGTTAATTAACTCCCCTTATTAATGACCTCCCCAACATCCCCTGACATCTCTGCCCAAGATGCATTGGGAGGAGGAAGCCCCATCATTTATAGCATACGGCCCTATAGGCTTCCCTACTGCCTTTTTCTCATCCAAAAGTATGGTGGTGGTGGTAGGGTCCGGGGATGTAGGGGGGGTACTAGAAAGTGGGATGTGGAAGGGGTGGTTTAAGATATCAGGATGTCAGGGGATGTTGCGGGAGGTCTGGGGATGTCAGAGGCAGGGCTGGATTAAAGGGTAGGCCCAGTAAGCATGTGCCTCAGGCCCAAAAACATCAGGGAGGCCCCAGGGCCAGTGTTAGGGGAGGAACAAACAGGGCAGCTGCCCTGAGCCTCACAGTTGCAGGGGACCACTGACTGCCTGGTGAGGTCAGGTCAGGTGAGCTTCCCTCCCTTCCACTCCCTCGCTGCCCAAAAGTGAACTGAACCCATGCCATGGGGCTCTAACACTACACATGCCTGCTTCCCTTCTCCTCTCTCCCCCTCATGATGTAACTTCCTGTTTCGGAGGAGAAGGGAAGCCAGCACACAGTGTTAGAGCTCCGTGACCTGGGTTTAGTTTGCTTATGGGCAGCGAAGGAGTGAAAGGGAGGGAAGCTGACCTCACCTCAGCAGGCAGTCGGGTACCAGGAGGAAGAAAATAATTTGTGAGGGGAAGAGAGATGGGCCCAAAGGGGGCTCTTTACCATGGGTGACTCCTTGAGCTCCGGGTCTGGCAGGCAGACATGTTAGGAACAGCCCATTTGCTCCTGTAGCGACAGCTTCCGGCAATGCAAAGTCACAATTGGCTGCTGTTGTTGGGCCTTCCTCTCTGCCAAGTCTCACCTACTTCTTGTTTCTAGCAGTGAGGAAGGCCCAAAGCCAGCAAGAGTAGCGAGTTATGAAGGCTAGGCTGTGCTGCTTATTGGAGGAAGGGGGGATAAATGCTGCTGTACCCAATTGGGGAGAGAGAGTGAAAGAGGGAGAAGGAAGACCAGGGAAGGGAGAGGAGAAGAAAGATAGATGCCAAGACCATGGGGGGGAGGAGAAAGAAAAGAGATACCAGATCATGGAGGGGGAGGGGAAGGGTATGAGACAGATGCCAGACCAGGGGCAAAGAGGTGGGAGGGGGAGAAAGGAAGGAGAAGAGAAAGATGCCAGGGCATGGGGGGAGGGAAGGGCAACTAAGGAGACAGATACCAGACCAGAGGGAAAGGAAGAAGAGGAGATGCCAGAGCATTAAGGGGGAGGGAGAGATAGAAGAAAAGAAGAAGAGAGAGATGCCAGACCTTGGGGTTGAATGGGAAGGAAGGAAGGAAAGAAGAGAGAGATGCCAGAGCATAGGGAAAGGGGTAGAGACAGGAAAATGGAGAAGGGGTGAAGCTGAAATAAATCATGTACAAAGGAGAGAAGGGACACAGGACAGACAATTTATTGAAGGAACATAGAAAGAGGGAAGATGCCATATGGAAGAGAGGGAGCAGTCACTGGATGGAAAGGGCAGAGAGGGCAGACAGTGGATGGAAGGGGTAGAGAGAGGGGGACAGATGCTGAATGGAAGTGTTGGGGGTGAGAGAGGAGGATAGATGCTGAATGGAAATGTGGGGGATAGGGTGGATAGATGTGGAATAGAAGTGTGGCGAGAGGGGGCAGACGCTGAATGGAAGTGTAGGGGAGATAGGGACAGACATTGAATGGGAGGGGGTGAGAGAGGGGAGCAGATGCTGGAAAGAAGTGGGGAGGAGAAAGAAAAAAGGCACATGCTGGATTGGGGAAAGAGGATAGAGTTAGATACTGGAAGAGGCGAGGGAAAGAGGTGGCAAGCTGTAGGTAGACACAATGAAAGAGGGAAATTGAGGACTGAATAGTAAGAAAGTATTTAGACATCTCTGATTGTTGCAATGTCAACTTTGATGGAATTTGTTCTTATGTTTAACTTCTTTCTGTACAAGTTATTATGCTTGATATAAGTTTGAAAATTATATAAATAAAGAAAAGAAAGTATTTAGACAGAGGCAGAAAATAAATTGAGAGAGAGAGACCAGGGAAGAGCAAGAGGACGGGACAGGAGAGAAAGATGCCAGAGCAGGGGGGAAGGGGAGGAGACATATATCAGACCTGGGAGGAGGAAAGGAGGAAGGAGACAGGTACCAGATCTGAGGGTAGGAAAGGAGGGGAGAGAAAAATAGAAAAATCTGCTGGGAGGGAGGGAGAGATGGAAGGGAAGAAGACAGATGCCACACCATGGGGGGAGCGGAGAGAAGTAGATGGATGCCACACCAATGGCGGGGGAGGGAGAGATGGAAGAGAGAGGCAGACAGTTTCTAGAAGAGGCATAGAAAGAGAGCAGATACCATATGGAAGAGGCAGAGAGAGGGCAGACAGTGGATGAAAGGAAGAGAATGATGAAAAGATGAGGAAAGCAGAAACCAGACAACAAAGATTGAAAAAAATTTCTCTATTTGTTTTATTTATTTATTTTTTGCTTTAGGATAAAGTATTATTGTAGCTGTGTTGATAATCGTTAATTAATAGAAAATGGAAATAACGTGATCCTGTTTATTGGACTAATTTTAATACATTTTTTTACTAATTCAGAGACTATAACTCCTTTCCTCAGGTCAGGATAGTGATACTGTAAAAGCAGTATAGTTTACTGACCTGAAGAAAGAGGTTTTAACTTCTGAAAGCTAACTAAGAAATATATTAGTCTAATAAAATGACGGGCACTAAAATTTTGTTCCCACCATGCCCCATGCCTCCTATCCAAATATAAAATATGGGCTTCCAAAAGCCCTGAAGATCTCTTCCTCTAGGAAGGAAAGGAAGATTTGTTCAGAGATATTTGGAGGCTGCATAGAAGAAAAATTGTACACTGGCACTGGTATGGTAATCTTTGTTGTTTGTTTTGAATTTTAAAATAAAAGAAAAAATAGAAATAAAGTGGAAGTAAAGAAATAAATAAGAAAATGGGGCGGGGCAGGGGGCCCTGTGGACTTGTGTGCCTAGGGGCCCCCGATGAATTAATCCTGCCCTAGTCAGAGGGAGGGGTGTAGGGCTCTGCTGCTCAGCTGATCCTGGCAGGGGGAATCCCCATCCTCTGAGCCACCAGGAATCCCTGAAACTAGTTCAGCTGATGGGAATTCCTCTGCCTTGATCAGACAAGGTAGTTGATGGTTACGTCTGCAAAACTTGCTTTTGTATGTTTTTCACGTGGACATTTTTATTTTTGAAAATGGGCAAAAAAGTTAGACATCCTAAGGACCAAAACTTAAACCTAGCTCATTTTCAAAAATAAAAGATAGACATTTGGCAACTTTGTAAATGGAATTTTTCCTACTGGGTTTGTGGACGTCTTGCACAAAACGTCCAACCTCAGATTTAGGCACACTATTGATTATGCCCCTCTAAATGTTAAGAGCGGATAGCGTAGCTGGTTTTAAGAAAGGTTTGGACAAGTTCCTGGATGAAAAGTCCATAGTCTGCTGTTGAGAAAGACATGGGGGAAGCCACTGCTTGCCCTGTATTGGTAGAATGGAATATTGCTACACCTTGGGTTTTGGCCAGGTACTAGTGACCTGGATTGGTCACCATGAGAAAGGGATACTGGGGTTGATGGACCATTCCCTGACCCAGTAAGGCTATTATGTTCTTATGTTCATTTTAAACCTATGGGCTTCTTAGCATTGAGTGTACACTAATTCCATGAACGTGTGCTAAGCTTTAGTAAAAGTGTTTTCAGCAGTGCAAAATTTGCATGAAACATCCTCTTTTAGTATTCATATTTTACCTGATGGGCTGATTTTCAGACCACAGGAGGCAGCCTGGCTACTTCCTGTGGTTGGTGGTGAATGCAGAAATTCAATGCCAGGGCTATATCCGGTGACTTGCATTGAATTTCTGGGTCTATGTGCAGCTGACCAAGCCGATATTCGTCAGCTCACTGGCTAGGTCACAGCAGCCAAAGATAGACCTGCATTTAGGCAGGTCTATCTGGCAACTAAACCTATACAGTCAGCCAGTGAATACTGGTGCTAACTGGCTATGTCATTTGACATAGCCTGTAACCAGGATATTTAGTGGGAGATAGCCAGCTTATAATAATAATCAGTTTATATACTGCAAGGCCGTAAAGTTCTATGCAGTTTACAATAGTTAAAAAAAAAACATTAAAAGAAGTTGAATAGAACTAAAAAAATTAATAGTCAATAATTAGAGACACTAGAATGATCAAAATAGTACATAATAAAATTTTTACATATTAGCTGGCTAAATACTTTGAAAACAGGTGGAGGGGCATAATAAAAAAAAACGTCTAAGTCCCCTTTTGGCCTAAGTCCTTAAACTTCAAAGCAGAAGCAGGGAAAGTGTCAATAACCAAAACAAACGTCCTTGTTATGATTATGGCCTGCCTCTACTAAACGCCCAGATCACCACTACGTCTAAAAGTACACCCCCACGACGTCTAAACTTTTTGGCAATAATGAACCAAAAAAACGCCTAAGCCCCAAATGTCCAACAGAAGGGCTTTTAGGCGAAGGAGGAGCCAGTCCTTCGCCTAAAAGCTGGATTCTGTAACCGGTGTCTGTCAAAAACAACACCGGTTACAGAATCCCCCCCCCCCCACAACGATCCAGGCAGGAGGGTGCCCAAGCCCTCCTGCCATGTCGAACCGTGAACCCCCCCCCCCCGACAACATCGGGGCACGAGGGAGCCCAAACCCTCTTGCCCCGTTGAACCGCGACCCCCCCGACAACATCGGGGCAAGAGGGAGCTCAAGCCCTCTTGCCCCGGTGATCGTGCCCCCCCCCCCTCCTGCCGAGTACGAGCAGGCCAGGAGGGAGCCCAAGTCCTCTTGGCCTCGGCGACCCCACCCCCGACTAACACAACGGGCCAGGAGAGAGCCCAAGCTCTCCTGGCTCTGGCAACCCCCCCCTCCGACTAACGCAACGGGCCAGGAAAGAGCCCAAGCTCTCCTGGCCCCGGCGACCCCCCCCCTCCGATACAACGGGTCAGGAAAGAGCCCAAGCTCTCCTGGCCCCGGTGACCCCCCTGACTAACACAATGGGCCAGGAGAGAGCCCAATCACTCCTGGCCCCGGCGACCCCCCCCTCCGATACAATGGGCCAGGAGGGAACCCAAGCCCCCCTCCCCCCAACGACCCCCCCAGAACCCCTGATCGGACCCCCCCCCCCCACTGACCCGCGACCCCCCCCGGCCGACCCCACGACCCCCCCACACCCACCCCTTCCCCATACCTGTAAGTTGGCCAGACGGACGGGTGCCAAGCCCGCCCGTCCGGCAGGCCAGCCGGGTCCAGAATGGGGCCGGATTGGCCTAGGCAGCAGAAACCCCGCCCACATGTTTTGGTTATACCTGTTGTACGCCTAGGTGTAGGTCGGCCCACCTCCCGACCACCGCCCGCCCTTTTCCCTCCGCTAAACACGTCTCTTTTCTCTCTGTGCATTTAGAGGCAGGGGAAAAGGCCTAAGCTGTTTTTAGATACGTCTAAAAACCAGCTTTTTTTTATGTGTACTTGGACGATTAGACTTTTTGATCGTCCAAGTAGCCATTTAGGACACTTTTTAGACATTTTTTTTTTTTTGATTATGAACCCCATATGTTTTTAGATGTCTCCTAAATTCCCCGTAAGTGTCAATAAGCAAAAGCAATTGCTCTAAATCCTTACCCCATAACGCTGCTTGATATAAAAAAAGATTTTGATGATTTTTTTAAGTTTACATCCTCTAACAGGTGGAAAAACAAAATTCAGATGTGAATTTCTCTTATGTCTTTTGGTTGCAAAAGAGAAAAGCTCAATTATATATTTGGGAGCTAAACCAAACAATGCCTTAAAACAGAAGCAACCAAACTTAAACTTCTCCCACGTCTCCATTGGCAGCCAATGCAGTACTTGATAGGAGGGTGTTACGTGATCATATTTCTTCAATCTAAAAATCAGCTTGACAGCTGCATTTTGTACTATTCGCAAATAAGCAATGTTGCAGTAATCAAGCTGGCTTAGTATGAGACTGTACCAAAACTCTAAATGATGAAACATCAAAATACGACCTAATGGACCGAAGCTTCCAAAGAGTAAAGAAACTCTTTCTGACCAAAGAGTCCACCTGGTTCTTCATAGTCAAGCCCTGGTCCAGTATTATTCCCAAAACCTTAATGGTAGATTGAATAGGATAGCTGAATATATTTATATGCAATGATGTTTTAGTATCAAACGGGCGCGGTGAAGCTACAAAAAACTTCATTTTTTCTGAGTTAAGCTTAAGTCCAAATTCAGTCATCCATTGCTCCATTAGACCTAATATTTCTGTTGCTTTAGGCTTAACTTCAGAAAGAGAAATAGCAAATGGAATAATGATTGTAAAATCATCTGCATAACTAAACAGCTTTATCTCCAGCTGGAACAATTGCGCATCTAATGATGACATATAAACGTTAAAGAGCAATGGGGACAATGGTGAACCTTGCGGAACACCAGATAAATTATTCCAAATACCTGAAAGCTCATTATTGAAACAAACTTGATAGATGCAAGACATGAGAAAGCCCCAAAACCATTATAACACTTCTCTAATGCCAATAGCATCCAAATATTGCAGCAATTTCCCATGGTCTACTAAATCAAATGCAGAACTCATATCAAATTGCATTTTCTAGGCATTAAGACCTTTACTAAACAAGAAACATAAATTGTCCAAAATAGCCGCAATTACTGTCTCGGTACTAAATAAAGGTCTAAAACCAGATTGAGATTCATGCAAGAGAAAAAATTGATCATGTTATTCCATTAGTTGAAGATGGACCAATCCTTCCATAATTTTTTACAAAAAAATGGAATGGATGCTACTGGTCTATAATTAGTGATTAATGCTAAGGATTCTTTGGGGGGTTTTGGGATTGGAGTTATTATAATATGACCATTATTAGTGAGGAATTTTCCATTCTTTAAATTATCAGTCAGATAATTCAACAAATTCAGTTTAAAATCTAATAGAACTGCTTTTATAATTTCCAGGGCACAAGAGTCCAGAACACAATATGATTTGGCAATATGTTATATAATATAATATAATTATTCCATTCTAAATCATGAAAGGAGCTCCAAATAATATCCGCTTGTATTACATTTCCTTGCATATTAGGCATTTGATATTCATGAGTATCATTTATCGAGCAATTTTTTCTTAGATTTTTAATTTTTAAATTAAAATGCTGAGCTAAATCATTTGCTAAAGGTAACATAATATTATGTATAAATTGAGTGTGGCGTTTGGTATCGAGTAAATTTGTAACCAGATTGAATAGTTCTTTTGTATTGATACCCACTGAACCCATATAAGATGAATCAATTTTAGATAAATAAAATGCTTTACATTTTTCTTTTATCAATTGTTTGTAAATTTTTATGTTGGATCTCTAATTATTCTGATCTAATAATTTTCCAGTTTTTTGCCAGATCTTTTCCAATCGTCTTACTAATTGTTTCATTTTTAGGAGTTCATTATCAAACCACTTATTATGTTTATTCGAACAAAGTTTGCTTTTTCGTTTAGGGGCAATGTTATCTAAAATAGATGTACTTGTTTCCATCCAATGATCCCAAAAATCAACTCCTTCACCAACCTCCGTTAACAACTTGTATTGTGACCAATATTTCTCTGGATTAATATGACCCCTCATAAGATGCTCTTTTTTTATTATTGAATGATTTTTAAATTTTAATTGGTTCCAAACTAAATTAAAATAATAAGTGAAATGATTGGACCTCTCTCCTGCTGCGATAGCTATCACCCCTCTACTCGAACTGCCACAAACCGTGGCAGGAGAGATTGGGCATCTCTCCTGCCGCGGATCAAGGCAGTTCGGAGCTGGACCGATCGCCATCACAGCAGGGGAGATGAGCCATTTCTCCTGCCACGATTGTTAGGGGGCGTGGATTCTGGGGGGAGGGGGGATTCTGTAACCAATGTTGTTTTTGACAGACACTGTTTACAGAATCCAGCTTTTAGGTGAAGGTCTGGCCCCTCCTTCGCCTAAAAGGTCTGGCTTTGTGTGTTTGGGACTTAGGCTGTTTTTTGGTTGGTAATATGTTGTAAGTGTAGCTGTAGTGGTGGTCTGGGCATTTAAACAGCTGAACGTAGAGGTAGGCCATTCCAAAATAAAACCCTCATTTTGGATGTGTTTTTTGAGAATGGACATTTTCCATGCTTCTACTTTCAACGTTTAGGGCCTAGGCGAAAAGGGGACTTAGACGTTTTTGTTTTTTTTATTATGCCCCTCTAAGGTGCTATTCAAAAGTACTTATGTGACTGAATAAGAATTTGTTGTCCAGGATGCATATCATTCATATTAGACTGATAACTCAATATTCACTCAATGTTTATCAGTACAAAGTTAGAAAGAGCCAGAGATATTTGGGGGAAGGGCTAAATTTGACCAGAGTGGGCAATATTTAGCTGCTGTGGATAAATACAATTGAGGAAGTGAACTACATAAATATAGTCCTAACTTTATTTCTGTATTTATTAAGGCACAAATTCTCAAAGCTGCGCCAAACATTAGGGGCGCCCAACTGCCACCTAATTTAAGTGGTTTAATTGTTGATAATGCGGTAATTGACCACGTCATTTAAACCCAATTAAAATCTAATTTTAAAAAAATGTAGATGCTTGCAAGCATCTACAAATGACGGCAGCCAATTCTCATCAATAGAGGTGCCTACGTCTAAAGTAGTCATGGTTTAAATCAGAAGTTGATGTAGGCACCATTAGGTGCTTTTATGATGTGATTCTCATTGAAAGTAGGCACCAGAAATGTAGGCCTGTAAAACCCTAGCCTACATTATGGTGCCTACTTTCGATGTGGCCGTGATTCTCTATGGTGCCATTGCTTGACTGACACACAATTGGCTCCGCATTTCTAAGCAGCCGCCACTAGAGGCACTATTTAGAGAATCCTAACCCTAAGTGCCTTTATGAAGAGATTCACCCAAGATAGTGTAATTTGTATGGTCCAAATTAAATTGCCAAATTGATTGATAATCACATGGATGTTGGATAACTTTGTCCCTTACATAAATGAAATAATAATTTAAGAACTGTTTAGTGTGTTTATTCAGATTCCCTTTGTCTAATATTACATTTTGTTTAATGATCATATATATGCAATAATAGAAGAAATCCAGGGGTGGGGGGTGGGGATGACAGACTTTTTCAGTTCACTTTATGTACACTGTTCCAAAATAAAGAAAGGAACAGTTTGATTCTCTGTTTGTATTTGGTCATGTACCAGTAGACTTGAAATTTCAGAGTGACTGTACAACACTGCTCTCCTGATTTGTTTATAGAGTTGTTTTTATAAAGCTATGGTAGAAAGTGGCCTTAGTGTGCCCTTACACACCATTATCCATTTTCCAAATTAATGCCTACACACTAATGTTGCCATTACCATTGCCAGAACCATTTTGGAGAGGAGCCAGCTTTATATGGACTATATTGGTAGAAGTGAAAATCCTGGATAATGCAATACTCCCCTGAAGTAGCCTTGTAGGAGAAACAGAAGGACTTTTCTGTTGGGACACGACCTGAGGAATCGTTATAACCATCTTGTTTTTTTCAGATGAGTGAACGTTTCTTTCTCTTATTGTTGGCAGTATTTTCAGGCTTCTACAATTACTTACACCTGTGAAGTTGAGCTGTTGCCCTTATAAGAAAAATTTTTTTTTGGTTAGCTTGGTTCCGGTTCACACTGAAAAATAGATTAGTAATACTACTGACTGGGCTCACACAAAAAAGTTTGAAAAAGAAAAAAGAGTTTTTGACAAAACGTATGAATGAGAATTATTTAAATGTACACGGAGTTTTTTTATGAACCCGTGATGATGTGAGTTGGTTCAGGTACTTGTGTAGTCCTGACCTCTCACAATTGAGGTTCATTTTTCTCCGTTGTTTTATGTCTACATTATTTTTCATATGTTGTGTTATTGAGAGTGTGTAGCCTGAAGGTCTTTGTTAAATGGGGTGTGAATGATGTCCAGCTACTAAAATCTATATTCAATTTGTTTTGCATACATTCTGTCATTAGCATGTGGCCATTATTAAAAATTAGCATGTGAACCTTTACTGATGCCTAATGGAGAAATATAAGAAATGTCCTGATAAAGAGGGTGGAGGAGCACAAAACTTGAGCAGTGCTGCTGTATCACATTCAGCTTTTTTGCACTACCAGTAAATGTACTATACCAGGAAGAAAAATGGCGTTTTGTATCGAGTTTACTAATCTTGCTAATAATAATTTAGTTGTATTTGCCTCAAAACTGAATAATCCCACTTATTTTTGAACTGGATGGTCTGCCTCAAAGTCTGAATAATTACAAGGGGCCGCGGAAAAGTTCTCAGCCCAACTAACAAAGTTGGGGCAGTCTCCATCGAGGGCTAAACCCTTAGTCCTGTGATTTTCCACTTGTTTTTTCATTCTGTATTTTTCCGACGGAACAAAAAAAGTGGAAAATCGCTGAACTAAGTGGATAGCCCTCGACGGAGACTGCCCCAGCTTTGTTGGTTTGGTTGAGAACTTTTCCGTGGCCCCTCGTATTTACTGAAGTATTTGTGAGAGATTTATCACAAGAGGAAAATATTTGTTGCTGTGTTATGGAAAACCTATAATAGTTTCTTGCCAAAAATAATGCATTAGACTTTAGCAGTAAAAATATATAAAGATACTTACATCTGTTTATATTTGAAGGGCCTAAAGTGAGTGAGTGGAGCTGATGCTCAGAGTTTCTTCTGCTACAACAGTCCATTCTACAGCACTGTCAAAGAGGGCAAGAGTGAAAATGACCATGTGACCGTAAGCTCATTTTCAAAGGTAAACACCCCATGGAGTGGAGGATTGGCTTAATGGTTAGCCCAGCAGGCAAAACACTAGCAAAATCATGGTTCATCTCCTGCTGACACTATTAGTGACCTCAGGCAAGCCATTTCACTCTCCATTGAAGAGGTTTGATTTGTTTTTAATTTATTTCATTTACACAAACTTGTATTCCACCCATCCAGGAAAAGTAACCCCCATTTAGATGGTAAGCACCCCAAGGGACACAAAAATACCCTACCAAAGTGCAACTCATCCTGAACTACTAATAAAAGGCATAAATAAATACATGCTGCATTTCTCTTTGAAAATTTGGTTGGTGGGTGCAAAGTATCTCTGTGTTTTGTACAAAGAATAAGGAAAAGGGGATTGAACTTGATACACTGCCTTTCTGTGGTTACAGTCAAAGTGGTTTACATATTATAAATAGGTACTTATTTTGTACCTTGTGCAATGGAGCATTATGTTTAAGGCCAGAGTCGGGGGTGGGAGAAAACAGGTAGCTGCCTTGGGCTGAACAGCTCCAGGGAGCCCCTATGGACAAGGATGCCCATCCCTTCTCCCAACCCAGTTCCGAAGCCCCCATCACTTGTAAAAATATAAGGACATTGCCGGATCGGCAGCGATTCTTTAGCTCTGCCCATGGCCTCTTTGGTGCTTTGCCATCGTCCACTCCCCCTCTGATGCAACTTACTGTTTCTGCTTGGGTAGACCATAGCAGAGGAATAGCGCCGAGGAGGCAATTGGCAGCGTTAGAGAATCGCTGGTTCATCGGTGACCTCCTTGCATTTTTACAGGTAAGGGACAGCTTCAGAACTGGGTGGGGAAAGAGAAGTGCATCCTTGCCCATGGGGGCCCCCTGGAGCAGTTGATGTTAAAATGAAGGGAGGGATGCTGGATCAGAGGGCATTGAAGGAGGGAAGGATGAAGAGGGGAAAGATGCTGGATGGGAGGGCATTTGGTGGGTGGGGAAATTAGGGGAGGGTGCTGGGAGGAGAGGCATTGGGAAGGCCCTCTCCTTAATTTCTGCCCTGGGCCCCATCATGTCTAATACCGTCCAGAATCACAAGGAGCTGCAGTAAGAATTGAACCCATTTAGGGGCTTTTTAAAATTAGGGGCTTTTTCAAATAAAGTGAATTAAAATCTGGGCTTTACAGCATTCCAATGTGGGACTTTTCCATGGGCTAAAGTGAGATTTACCGTGGCATATTTTACAGCTTTTTCTCTCTCTATCTCAGGATTCTCAGCTGAACTGAGGCTCCACCTGCTACCTCTTAAGAACATAAGAACATAAGCAATGCCTCCGCTGGGTCAGACCCGAGGTCCATCGTGCCCAGCAGTCCGCTCACGCGGCGGCCCAACAGGTCCAGGATCTGTGCAGTAATCCTCTATTTATACCCTTCTATCCCCTTTTCCAGGAGAAAACTGTCCAATCCTTTCTTAAACCCCAGTACCGTACTCTGCCCTATTACGTCCTCTGGAAGCGCATTCCAGGTGTCCACCACACGTTGGGTAAAGAAGAACTTCCTAACATTCGTTTTGAATCTGTCCCCTTTCAACTTTTCCGAATGCCCTCTTGTTCTTTTATTTTTTGAAAGTTTGAAGAATCTGTCCCTCTCTACTCTCTCTATGCCCTTTATGATCTTATAAGTCTCTATCATATCCCCTCTAAGTCTCCTCTTCTCCAGGGAAAAGAGACCCAGTTTCTCCAATCTCTCAGCGTATGAAAGGTTTATCCCTTTTATCAGACGTGTCGCTCTCCTCTGAACCCTCTTGAGTAACGCCATATCCTTCTTAAGGTACGGCGACCAATATTGGACGCAGTATTCCAGATGCGGGCGCACCATCGCCCGATACAACGGCAGGATAACTTCTTTCGTCCTGGTTGTAATACCCTTCTTGATTATACCTAGCATTCTTTTCGCTTTCTTAGCGGCCGCTGCGCACTGTGCCGTCGGCTTCATTGTCATATCCACCATTACCCCCAAGTCCCTTTTTTGGGTACTCTCAGTCAATAACATCCCTCCCATCGTATAGTTGTACCTCGGATTTCTGCTTCCCACATGCAATACTTTACATTTCTCAACATTGAACTTCATCTGCCATCTCGTCGTCCATTCCCCTAGTTTGTTCAGGTCCCTTTGCAATTCTTCGCAGTCATCTTTAGTCCGAGCTCCACTAAATAATTTGGTGTCGTCCGCAAATTTTATTATCTCACACGTCGTCCCTGTTTCTAGATCATTTATGAATATATTAAATAGTAGCGGCCAGAGCACCGAGCCCTGCGGAACACCACTTGCGACCCTCCTCCAGTCTGAGTAGTGGCCCTTCACCCCTACCCTCTGTTTCCTACCCGCCAACCAGTTTCTGATCCATCTATGTACGTCTCCGTCCACCCCATGGTTCTTCAGTTTCCGGAGTAGACGCTCGTGAGGCACCTTGTCAAAGGCTTTTTGAAAATCAAGATATATGATGTCTATGGGGTCTCCTTTGTCCATCCGTTTGTTGATTCCTTCGAAGAAGTGCAATAAATTAGTTAAGCACGATCTCCCCCTGCAGAAACCATGTTGGCTTGGTATCAGAAGTTTGTTTCTTTCAAAATGCTTATCAATGTTTTCTTTTATCAGTGCTTCCGCCATTTTCCCCAGAACCGAGGTCAGACTCACTGGTCTGTAGTTTCCTGGGTCACCTCTTCTTCCCTTTTTAAAGATGGGCGTGATGTTGGCTATCTTCCAATCCTCAGGTATCACGCCTGTTTTCAGAGATAGGTTGCAAATTTGCTGCAATAGTTCCGCTATCTCCTCCTTTAATTCCTTCAGAACCCTTGGATGGATTCCATCCGGACCCGGGGATTTGTCAGTTTTTAGTTTTTCTATCTGCCTGTGCACATCTTCAAGGCTCACTTCCATGGATGTTAATTTTTCTGCTTGATTTCCATTGAAGAATTGCTCAGGTTCCGGTATGTTGGTTGTGTCTTTGTTCGTAAATACAGACGAAAAGAACATGTTAAGTCTTTCCGCGACTTCTTTCTCCTCCTTCACTACTCCCTTCCTGTCTCTGTCTTCCAGCGGTCCCACCTCCTCCCTAGCTGGCTGTTTCCCTTTGACATATCTGAAGAAAGGTTTGAAATTTCGTGCCTCCCTGGCTAGCCTCTCTTCATACTCTCTTTTGGCTTTTCGTACAACACGGTGACATTCTTTTTGATACTTCCTGTGCTCCTTCCAGTTCCCCTCAGTTTTGTCTTTTTTCCATTTCCTGAATGAATTTTTCTTATTGCCTATCGCTTCCTTCACTATTTTAGTCAGCCATACCGGGTCTTTTGCTCGACTCTTTTTACTTCCCTTTCTGAATCTGGGGATGTTCAGATTTTGCGCCCCGCAAAAGACCAGGCATGGTTTACCGTTTGCCATTTCTTGGAAGTGTTCCTAAGTTTTTTCCTTACCATTTCCCTCATTGCTTCGTAGTTTCCTTTCCTGAAGTTGAAGGTTGTCGCTATGGTTCTCTTTCTTTTCAGTATTCCTACTTCAACTTTGAACTTGATCATATTATGATCGCTGTTACCCAATGGTCCCACTACTTCCACTTCCTTTGCAGGGCCCATTAACCCATTTAGAATTAGATCCAGAGTGGCATTTCCTCTCATCGGTTCTCTAATAAGCTGCTCCATGAAGCAATCTTGTGTAGCCTCCAGGAATTCTGTCTCCCTAGCGCATCTTGAGCTTCTAAGATTCCAGTCTATTCTGGGGTAGAGCTGCATGTCAGGCGAGCCTGCACCATCGGTGGGCCACACTAAAGGGCCATGTCAAAGGGTGTGGCCCTTCATGTGGACCAAGTAGGCCCATGCTAAAACCTCTGCCCAGCTTTACCCATAAATAGCAACAGTCCACAAAGCTGTTTAATTGAGGACCAATGCATCGGAGGAAATCACTTTTTAAATCCACCTTTGAGTTTCAAGGCCCCAAAATTTGGAGCTGCCTCCCGACCAGCTTACGTCAGACCTCCTCCTATCTTCAATTTAGGAAGGTGCTAAAAACGCATCTGTTTTCATTGTAGTCTTGCTATGATTCATAATGTCTATATTGCTAACCTTATTAATCTTATGTAAGCCGCAATGATTCCCAGTTGATATTTCTGGGGTATAAGAAACAATATGATATAGTAATGTTCATGAAAATTAAAGTGGTTGCACTTACCACCTCCTATTTAGAGACGCTAAAGGGTTCATAATAAAAAAAAAAAAACCTGTCTAAAAAGTGTCCTAAATGGCTACTTGGACGATCAAAAAGCCTGATCGTCCAAGTACCCATAATCAAAGCTGGTTTTAGACGTATCTAAAACCAGCTTAGGCCTTTTCCCTGCCACTAAATGCACAGGGGGAAAAGAGGCGTGTTTAGAGGAGGAGAAAGGGCGGGAGGTGGGCCGACCTACACCTAGGCGTGCAGCAGGTATAACCAAAACCTTAGGCAGGTTGCCTAGTCGGCACTTATACGTTTTTGACTTAGACGAAGTCAAAACAGGTCTAAGTGCCGAAAAAGGGGCCGCTGAGCTGATCGTGGCTGCTGCGATCAGCTCAGTGGCCCCAGCAACCTGCCTACCCCCTACAGCGATGATCGTGGCAGGAGAGATGCCTCATCTCCCCTACCGCAATGCCATCACTCCTCTACCCGAACTGCTGTGACCCGCGGCAGGAGAGATGCCCTACAGGAGGGGCCTAAGACTCCCGGGCCTATTCTGATTGGCCCAGGTGCCTTAGGCCCCATCTGTGAGCAGGGTTTCAGCCGCTTGGGCCAATCCGGCCCCATTCTGGAGCCGGCTGGCCTGCCGGATGGGCCGGCTTGGCACCCGTCCATCTGGCCAACATTTCAAAGGTATGGTGGGTGGGGTCGTGGGGTCAGCGGGGGGTTGCGGGTCGGCGGGGGGGCCAATCAGGGGTTTGGATAGGCGGTCATTGGAGGGGGAGTTGTGTCGAGGGCAGGAGGGCCTGGGATCCCTCCTGCCCGTATTGTAGTGGGGGGTGGGGGGTAGGGGGTCTGCCTGGGCAGGAGGGGTTGGGCTCCCGCCTGCCCCGATATCATCGGGGGGGTCGTCGGTGCCGCAGGGCAGGAGGGCTTGGGCTCCCTCTTGCCCGATGTCATCGGTGAGTTCGGGGGTGCCGCGGGGCAAGAGGGCTGTGGCTCCCTCTTGCCCCGATGTTGTGGGGGGGAGGAGTGGATTCTGTAACCGGTGTTGTTTTTGACAGACACTGGTTACAGAATCCAGCTTTTAGGCGAAGGACTGGCTCCTCCTTCACCTAAAAGCCCTTGTGTTGGACGTTTGGGGCTTAGGGATTTTTTTGGTTCATTATGGGGTATAAGTATAGACGTCGTGGGGGTATAAGTGTAGACGTAGTGATGGTCTGGGCATTTAAACAGCTGAATGTAGAGGCAGGCCATTATCAAAAAAAGAACGTTTTTTTTTTTTTATTATGGACATTTTCCCTGCTTCTACTTTCAACGTTTAAGGCCTTAGGCCAAAAAGGGACTTAGACTTTTTTTTGATTATGCCCCTTCACGGGTTTATTTAACCCTGCATTATCCAGTTAGTGCATACTAATCGGAATGCACCAGCTGGATAATGCTTCCACATCTATTCACTGCCCCAAAAATAGTTTTTAAAAAGAACTAATGTGTAGTTTAGAATGCACTTACCTCCAGATTCTGTATATCAGGTTTCAGGTTTATTAAAAATTTGATATACTGCCTTAGCAAATATCAAATAATAGTATAAAAAAAGAAACTATTAAAAACAGATTTTGATACAACGACAATCATACACACTGACAAACAATGACTTACTGGTATTAAAGGTAACTGGGCAGAACTACAATATTTTCATAGAAAAGAACGGGGAGGGGAAAAACAAGTGGAAGGAGTAGCAGGCAAAGTAGGGTAGCGTAAGGTTGTATGCACACATCACCGTATGTAGCCGACGTGCATGTACAACTTAATTGATTAATTGGCGTAATCAGAGCAAATAATTGTCAATTAACACCTGTTAATTAACACTATGTATAACTTGGTAGCCACAATGCACAGAGGGCTAGATTCACTAAGGACACCGATCACTTTGCGACCGCTTTGTGACCCGATTTTCCTCTGACCCAATTCACTAACCTCGTGGCCGATCATCCTCCAATCCGATCTGCACATGCAAATGAGGGGGAAACTGGAACACCAACTGGGCTGGCCGATCAAGAAACAAGTGGCTGCTGGGGACCAGTCGCTCACGTCCTTTCCGACTGCATCTCCTACTCTCTGCCCCGACTTTCTGCTGTCTGCCCTGACTCTCCTTCTCTCTGTCCCGATCGCCACCCTGCTTCTGCCCCGACTCTCCTGCTTTCCTGCTCTTTGCCTCAATTGCTTCCCTGCTTCTGCCCCGACTCACTGCCCTGCTTCTGCCCCGATCTCTGCCCTGCTTCTGCCCCGACTCTCCTTGCCTTCAATGCAGTGCGAGCCTGTGGTTTTAACCTGCGGGTTAAACCTGAGTTAGGGTATTTATACTTTGGGTGTGAATGTAACCATTTTAACCTGCGGGTTTTAACATGAGTTAGGGTATTTATACTTTGGATGTGAATGTAACCATTTTCAGTCATTTGAAATGCACACATTTAGGGGACTATTTACTAATATGTGCTTGTACCAAATGTATGTTTAGAACCACAGTTAAGGTAGATTAGATGTGAAACCTCTCCATTAATAGTTAGGGGTATTCCCAGACAGTGGCATAAGGCGGGAGGGGTGAACCACCCCTGGCGCCATCTTGGTGGGGGCTCCAGCACCTCTCCACCCCTCCATGCCACGCTTGTTCCAATCCTTCCCCCACATCTCTGTAAATCTTCACCAGCATGAGTAACTTTTCCAGCCTGCTGCTTGCCCCAAGACTGGTAGCATAGAATCTTGCCACTATTTGGGTTTCTGCCAGATGCTTGTGACCTGGATTGGCCACTGTGGAAACAGGATACTAGGCTAGATGAACCATTGCTGTGACCCAATATGGCTGTTTTTATGTTATTATTATTATTTTTTAAAATTTCCCAGTTGCCTCCAACCCAGGGTCTCCACTAGTGATTAAGAAAGCAATTGTGCTTACTTCTGAAGTGTCTCATAGCACTTAAAAAAAATGTAACATTGGGACTCATACATCAGCCTTTCCGAAAACCACACATATTTATAATAATAATCCAGGACAATCATAATTATTGGGCAAATAATTGGCCACAGTTTTATTTCATATTATATCAAACATTAATTTAACAAATTTGTAAACATCAGCAAACTTTACACTTAACCATTTATGATTTCTTCCGAGAGCTAATCGGTATCGACAGTAACTCACTTATCCCCCAACTTTCCTTTAACTCCCAGTGACTTACGGTGTCGTAAAGCCACCTCACCTCGTGGCGGTGTCGCACACGAGGACATATTACTATTCCAAATTGATAGAACTTCAAATTCATCTGCCTCTAATAATGGCTGCCCTTAGGCACCAAACAACCAGCTGCGACCGACCCCTCCCCCCTCCACCCAAATTCCCACCTCCTCCCTCCTACTCCGTCCCAACCCCAATCCCAAATAGCGGTGGGAGGGAGGGAAACTCAAATTTTACTATCCTCCCTTTCTTTTACCCTTACTCTCTTCTTCTAGCCCGCCAATTTCTCACCTTCTCACCTCATCCTATGCCCAGCCCCTTTTTTCCCATTCCTCCAATCAACTAATCCCAATATCCTCCAATCGAATTTATCCTCCTGTTGCTACCCCTTCACTCTTCATCCCCCACTCCCTATTTTAACCCTTTAACTTATCCTCCGGCCTTGATGTCGCCCAATGTTACTGGCCACTCAGATTAACTGTGTGGCCTTTTTAACATTGGGACTCATACATCAGCCTTTCCGAAAACCACACATATTTATAATAATAATCCAGGACAATCATAATTATTGGGCAAATAATTGGCCACAGCTTTATTTCATATTATATCAAACATTAATTTAACAAATTTGTAAACATCAGCAAACTTTACACAACCATTTATGATTTCTTCCGAGAGCTAATCGGTATCGACAGTAGCTCACTTATCCCCCAACTTTCCTTTAACTCCCAGTGACTTACGGTGTCGTAAAGCCACCTCACCTCGTGGCGGTGTCGCACACGAGGACATATTACTATTCCAAATTGATAGAACTTCAAATTCATCTGCCTCTAATAATGGCTGCCCTTAGGCCACAAGCAGTGACAGAATTTCTTGTCACTGCTCCCCCCACTACTGCAGCCAATTAGCCCAGCAAACAGTTTTGTAACAAATCCTGGATGGAACTAAGAAAGATGTTCACCCCAATTATCGATAAATGTACCCCATCCGGGCGAAAGAGTCCCGGACAATCCACTGAAATGAGGTCATGGATCAAGACCAGACCGCCCATCATAGCAATAAACTTGGACACTTCAGTATTGACACGCCTGCGTAGACGCTCAATAGCTGCAGGCTTCCGTGCACCCTTCCAGCAACGGCGAGGAAGAATATGTGACCATACCAGGCGCGCTGCCGGAAAGGAGCATGCAATTGCCAATAAATCTTGTTTAATTTGATGAATTAATGCCACCCCTGTGACTGAGCATAGGTCATTGCCTCCCAAATGCACTAGTATAAGTACTGGAGATGAAAAACGATGAGCTTGATGCAAAGTAGGCAACAGCTGCTCCCAAATCATTCCTCGAATACCAAGCCAGCGAATCCGGACTCCAGCCTCAGCCAGGCCCAAATTGTGACCCCATGAAGAATCTCTGGCATGCTTATGGGCCCAAAAGATGTGAGAGTGTCCACAGAGCCAGACGCATATATCTGTAGACAAAGGTAGCATTGGTCGAGGATCTGGAAAAGAAACTAAAAACATATCAGTAACTACTAACTCAATTATGCCAAATCCCGTACATAACCCTTATATTGATTGGAACGCCAACGTCCCACTCTCTGAATCAGCGCAGGAGGTGCCCCAGCCGCCGCTGCAGAAGTGGCTGCGCCAATTCTAAAAGAATGGGTTCCAAATTCCCGGGAATCATATCCTAGGGCATTCAAGCTCTTCTTTAAGAGAGCCGCAAATTGATAACGAGTTAAAGGCAACCGATTCAAATGCTCTAACCAATAAAGGCCCCCAGAAGGTCGAAGCTCACTGTAACGGAATGCCAAATGTATAGGGCACACCGCACTATTATCCGACCTTCTCAACACAGACCAGACTCCTCTACCCTCCTGATCTGTTTTGGACCTACGAAAATGAAGCTTCAAATAAGATTCTCCCAGAATAACGTCCTGAACCAGCAAACCAGATTCTCCAGCTGCCCTTTGCGAGGTCGCTACCAACTCTCCAACTCTGCATGCTGCAAAGAAGGCCACTACAAATGCTAGTTGAAACAATAAAATTTCATACTCAGACGAGCAAATACTGGACAATTGACCACACAGCAAACCAAGCAAGTCATAAGTAATAGGAAGGCGTCGCAGGCGAGGTCGGTATTCAACTCCCGACCGCGCATAGCCCTTTAACAGTTGTTTAACTAAAAAAGTTCCTGTGACAATGGGCCACTTATATAGACGAGAGACAAATGCTAAACTAGCCATTGACTGCGACACCATCCCAAAGGACCATCCCTGATGAGCACCATAAATGAGGAATGCAACAAGTGTCTGTTCCGATATAGGAAAACCACCACCAACAGACTCCTGGTCCAAAAACAACAGTAAACGCCTCCATCCAGTCGCATAAGCTCTCCAAGTGTTAGGAGCTAAGGACCGGTGCAAGAGCTGCTGACCGCCCGCTGGAAGATCTCCCATAAGTCCTCCCTCATGGGTGTTGGGAAGCCATCCGCTGCAGGAGCTAGCGCCCGGAATCGGGACCACTGCGAACGAGAAAGGGCATCAGCAATTTCATTGAACACCCCTGGTACATACCGTGCCGACAAGCACACATTCAAATGCAGACATGCTAGCACAATTAGTCTCAGTAATTCAATGAGTCTAGGACATTTTGCCGATTGTCGATTAAGAGCTGAAACCACAGCAGAGTTGTCAGAAAATATGACAACTCTCTTGTTAGCCAGCCGGGCACCCCAAGTATCCAAAGCTACCCATACCGGAAACAGCTCAAGCAATGCAATATTGGAGCACAGACCAACTGATCGCCACCAATTCGGCCACTGATGAGCACACCACGCCCCGCCAAAAAACACTCCAAATCCCATCCCCCCAGAAGCATCAGTGAACAATTGAAGATCAGGACTAGACACTGCAGCAGATTGCCAAATACATACTCCATTGAAAGACAACAGAAATGAATGCCACAGTCCCAAATCCTGACGAACTTCCTGTGTCAGACGAACCTTATAGTGCGGACGCTTCAGACCCACAGACAATAAAGCCAAACGCCGAGAAAAAACTCTCCCCATCGGAATGACTCGGGCCGCAAAATTAAAATGGCCAACCAAAGTTTGTATTTCTTTCAAACTTAATTTTTTCTTGGCGCGGGCTGATGCAATTGCCGTCACTAAAATTTGCACCTTCTCCAAAGGCAGCCGGGATTCCATCCGAACTGAATCCAATTCAATCCCTAGAAATATCAAAGATGTCACAGGCCCTTCACACTTATCCCGTGCTAACGGGATTCCTAATGCATCTGCAACTGCCTGAAAGGCAGACATCAAATCAGCACATGCCAAGGAATTCGGAGCCCCCACAAACAGAAAATCGTCCAAATAATGAACTATGGAACTGCTCCCACTCACTTGCCATACCACCCAGTGTACAAAGGTGGAAAATGCCTCAAAATATTTACAAGAAATGGAACAACCCATTGGCATACATTTGTCAAAATAATATTGATCCTCAAATTGGAAACCCAAAAGATGAAACGCAGTGGGATGTACTGGCAATAAACGGAACGCTGATTCAATGTCTGCCTTAGCCATCAATGACCCTTGACCACATATCTGGACCAAAGCCACGGCCTCATCAAACGTGGCATATTGTACTCTACATAACTGTGGATCAATAAAGTCATTGACACTGCAACCAACCGGGTAAGAAAGATTGTGTATGAGCCGAAAACTACCTGGTTCCTTCTTTGGAATAATACCTAATGGGGAGATCACAAAATCGCTTAAGGGAATAACCCGAAAAGGCCCAGCAATTCTACCCAAACTACACTCCTTCTGCAGCTTATCACAGACAATATCCCGATGCAAAGCTACCGACTGAGAATTGCTCGAGCGATGTTGCAAGGGCGGCCCGTCAAACGGTATCGGGAAACCCTCCAAAAATCCAAAACTTAAAAGATCAGCATCACCTCTGTTTGGGTATACATGCAACCAAAGTTGTAAAACCGTAATATTAATGGGGGAAGGAGCTTTGCCCTCCACTCTTTGCCGCAAAGGAGCCTGAATGTCCGGAAAACTGTCCCCGACCAAACTGCAGGCCTCCCGGGCAACGAAAGGCTGGGTGACTTCCCGCACACTGGCTACAACAATGTCGGAAACGACAGGAGGCACGAGTACATCGGCCGGCATTAAATTGAAAACATGCCGACGGGGCCAGTCCCCCTTTTGGCCCAAGTCCCCTCCCTGTTCCCATATCATGCCCGAATCCCAAAGCTGGGGAAGTCCATCGAGCCCCTCCAACAGCTGGTCCCCCATGAAATGGTCCACCCCCCAAATTTCCAACTGTTGCGCCAACAGTCCGAAAGGACGCCGCCCGAGAAGGGGTCATCTCTGCCAACCATAGATCAACATCCCTCACCCCCCAACAATCAGCTTTATCGCGCACAAGACTTTTCCTAAACTGCTCATCATAGTTAAGCCAAAACCATCCCCCATAAGTTCTATAAGCCCTCAATATGAGATCCGCATAACGCAACAACCCAGGATATAAGTCAGGACGAGCCTCACCTAAAACACTAGCAAACACATTAAATCCTAATAACCAATTAAATATATTCTTTGCTACACGGCCACCTTTTTTCTTAGTATCATCTTTACTACTCTCTTTAGACTGAGTTCCCGTATCCTCCCTCGCTAAAAGAGTAAACAAATCAATAAACTTGCCCCGCAAAATCTTTCTCTTCCACTTTGGAGAAATATGACAATCCAAAGGAGCTATAGCACATAAGGTATGCCCCTTTCGAGATAATCCCGGCACACCACCCTCACTAGGACGGAACCCCTCAACATTCGTCCTTAATTGAGGACGCCTCTCCTCCCCCTCTGAGGAAGAAGAGGAAGAAGACTGAGAAGACCCTGTTGAATCAGAAGACTCCCAGACCAACAAAGGATCCGTTCCCACTAATCGCCGCTGATGCTTTTCCCGATCCATGCGTTTCACCACATGTCTCAAGCACTTCAAAAACTTTTTATCACGCAGGCTTTTACGCAGCGCCTTTTTGCCAGAACGCTGCAAACCCGATGACTGTCCCGCCAGCGACGACTCCCCCACCTCACCCCCCTGGCCCTCCCCTAAAGCAGTAAGCAAAGACTGAACCAACTCACCCGATGTCCGCGGTATCGCTGGAACACTGGTACTAGGGACTGCATCTCCTGCCATCCCATCACCGACAGTGGAGGGAACCGGAACTGGAACCACCTCCCGAGCTTGCGATTCCTCACTCGGCACACTGGAATCCACAGCCGGCTGACTGCGTTTTCTGACTGAGGGCTTAGCAGGCCGTTTTGTTCCACCATCCATGCCCCCTTTCTGTTGCGGCTTATCAGCCTTCCTTGGAACCCTCTTACCAACCCCTGACTTACCCCTCTGCCCCCCTTTTACTCCTTGCTGACCCCCAGCCCCAGATTTTCGGACCCCACCCATAGCCCTGCAATACTAACCAAGTAAAAAACCAACTATGACCAACCCAAACCCACCTCCTATCCTGTAAAACTAAACCTCAAAACTTATGCCCCAGATATTCCTTCTTCAGTCTAATCCTCAATTCACCCAACCCAACCAATCAATTCCCTAAAATCCTCCCCCTTAATTCAAAATTATAGCCCTGTCAAGCACTACACACAAACCCCCCCCCCCCACACACACACACACAAACTCAAAAAAGGTCAGCCAATGAATTCCAGACTGCACAGGGACACCCGACACCGTGCAGGCAGCTCCCAGCGGCCCCAATTACATACCCGGCACTACAGAGCTGCTCCAGCTAGCTGCGGGCGAAGTCTCAGAATAGCGCTGCTACACGCGCGCTGCCTCTCTCAACACCCCAGGCGCCTTGCACACAGCTGCCCGCGGCCGCGACCAGACCACCGACAGCGCTGCACCGGCGCTCAAGCAGGCCGCGGGTGAAGAAAACAACAACGACGCGCCGCACGCAGCCGCCCACAGCCCCGCCCGCAGCAGTCGCCGACCGAAGCACAGCTGCCAAAATTGAACAAGCCGCTCACGCAGGCCGCGGGCCACAGGCGAAAGTGAAGCCGCAAAAAAAAACAGCCACACGGCTGCTAAACCAGCAGCAACACGAGTCCCCAACAGCAAACTCACCCTGCCGGGCCCTCCAAGAAGCAGCCAGCCGAGAAGTAGCTTACTCCCGCAGCCCAACTCTGACAGCCCGACAAGTAAGTCTGCAAACTCAAATTTTACTATCCTCCCTTTCTTTTACCCTTACTCTCTTCTTCTAGCCCGCCAATTTCTCACCTTCTCACCTCATCCTATGCCCAGCCCCTTTTTTCCCATTCCTCCAATCAACTAATCCCAATATCTTCCAATCGAATTTATCCTCCTGTTGCTACCCCTTCACTCTTCATCCCCCACTCCCTATTTTAACCCTTTAACTTATCCTCCGGCCTTGATGTCGCCCAATGTTACTGGCCACTCAGATTAACTGTGTGGCCTTTTTTATTTCACTCATATCCTTGCACATGCTGTTCTATTAAATTCACCACTTGCAATGTAAGTGATGCAATTTTTCTCAAGTATGTTGTGAGACTGGCATTTGAAAGTGTATTTGCCAGCACTTCTCTGATTAAAGAAAACCAATTCCTTGTTAAATATGTACACTTCTAAAATGACTATAGCCATTGGATTGCCATCCAATACACATGCATTTTTCCATCTATGTATTTTACCAAAGTCTCATAATTCAGTAGGGCCTTTATAAAAATGCTTGGGGGACTGAGAAAATCCTGGCCTGGATGTCCCAGTTCCTACCTTGAAGTCCCATGCAAATTGTAGCTGTAAATCTCACAAAGTGATCACATATGGAACTTACACAGTTATCCCCTAGGAGCCAGAAAAAGAGCTCAGAGGAACTTTTCCGACAGAGACATATGCAAAACATCCAAAACATCATGCCTGCCCTATTTGCACACCATTCAAAGAATGCATCCTGCAGTGAGCAGATACCTATTAGTCCTGGGGGAATGCAGCAAAAATGTAACAGCTCAAATATATTTAGCATGATGGGTTGCTTTCATAAACACATTAAAGTAGACCAAAGAGTACTATTGTTTTATTTATGCTTTGTAATAATGGGAAGAATTTTTAGCTAGGAAAATTAATAACCAGAAAGCATATTTTTATGTTACACGGATTGAATCCTATTACCAGCTCTTCTCTAAATCTTGTAGGGGTCCTTTTATTAAGGCGTGCCAAAGATTAGCGTGCGCTAAATGCTAAGGCATCCATTATATTCTAAAGGCGCCTTAGCACTTAGCACGTGCTAATCTTTAGCGCACATTAAATCGGTTAGTGCACTTTAATAAAAGGCCCCACATAATTTGTAAAGATTGAGGGCCGGATTCTCATAACTTACCGAGCCTTTAACAATAGGCACTAAACCAGCTCTAGCTAGTTTAGCGTGGCAATATTTTAATGCGCAATTAGAACGACTTACCGTGTTCTCCGACTCTGCCATGCAAAAGTATTACAACGAGGTCATAAATATTAAAATGGCAGTCAAATGGACTCATTCATATTTAAATGAGCACTCTGGGCGATTCTCCATCATCACCGGGTGATTTTTCAAGCACGGCGCAGGTTTTTGATAACCAAAAATTATCAGCTGGTCCGCAGGGGCCGGTGCTGTGAAAAGTGTGTTTTTGGCTGTGGCTCATGATAAAAGTTTTTTAAAATTTACACCATTCACATAAATTATAATGGTATTATAATTGTATAATAGTTTTGGGGAAAAAATCTCAAAAGCATGCATCTTAGGCGCGTGTACTAAAGGTGTGTCTTATGCACGCTTGTTGATAGCTGATGCTTGCACTTCCCCTCCCTTCCCTTCCCATCCATCCAAAAGTGCTGGCACAGTTATGATTGACACAACAGCGTTTGTGAAGTGCGCCTAAGATGTATGTATATATTGTGCTCCAATAAGGCATGCCCATGATATGCGTAACTCTGGCGTAGATTTTTCCTGCCACATACACACATTTACCCCTCTTTCCGTGGACTATTCTGCGCATGTGTCGATCTCTATCACCAGTGACTCATCTCATGTAAATTTGGTGACACTCTGTGAGCCTCAACAAACCTCATTGAGAATGACTCGTTTTTTTGAAATCATTACATTTACAGCCATGACAGTGGCCCTTCAGATTTTACCGGCAATATTAAAGAATCCAGCCCTTAGTTTCTTTATACTGGCAGAGTGCCTGAAATTATTTATATTCTTCTATCAAGTTGTTTGCTTTGTTTAGCAACAGTGGTATTTTAAACAGACAATTAATTTGTAATACTTCTCTATATAAATGGGTTCTTTCCAACTTTAACACAGGCTATCAACATTCCAAACAATTCACTATACAACTGTTAGTAGCTGGAAGCCACTTCTCCACTTAGGAATACTCATATGGCCTAGAACCATGATACTGACACCAATGACAATAATTATAAAAGAATAATATAGCAGTAATTGATGCAAAATAAATACAAGTGTGTTATCTCACAGGTATATCTTAATCAAACTAGCAACTTAGAAGGCTACCATCCTCTTTCCTCAAAGGGGTTCAACTTCCTCTTCAAGGATCTTCTCATCTATTTATCTTCATGAAAAGTGCAATCTTCTTCCATCCCATAGTACCTAACATATAGTAACATAGTAGATGAAACTAGACCACCACCTCTCAAACATACTGACCACTACAACCGATTACAAAATATTCCGAAGGGAAATTAAAACCCTGCTATTCAGAAAATTTATATTAAAAAACTAAAACATATCCTTAACTATCCCCAATCTTGTAATTTTCCAAGCAAATTCTCAACCATGTAATTAGCACCTTATCCTGTAATTTTTTCCTGGAAATGTCCAGTTATCTTCTGTAATCTGCCTAGAACTGCAAGGTATAAGCGCAATAGAAGTCACTAATATAATGTACAGTAATGAATTGATGGCAGATAAAGACCGGAATGGTCCATCCAGTCTACCACTCAACAGTAATGTCCATGGACCTTCCTAACATTTTGAACTATATTGATATTCCCCAAATGGTTGTAGGTTGTAAGCCTACCTGCCATCAGCTTCAGTAGTTTGTGAATATTAACATAAGAACATAAGAACTGCCATACTGGGACAGACTAAAGGTCCATCAAGCCCAGTATCCTGTTTTCAACAGTAGCCAACCCAGGTCCCAAGTACCTAGCCAGATCCCAAATAGTAAAACAGATTCAATATTGCTTATTGTAAGAATAAGCAGTGGATTTCCTCAAGCATCACAATAATGGCCTATGGACTCCTCTTTTAGGAGATTATCCAAACCTTTTATAAACCCCACTAAGCTAACTGACTTCACCACATTCTCCGGCAATGAGTTCCAGAATTTAATTACACATTGTGTAAAGAAATATTTTCTCTGGTTTGTTTTAAATCTGCTACTTAGATTCATCACATGCCCTCTAGTCCTAGTATCTTTGAAAAAGTAAACAAGCGATTCACATCTACCCTTTCCCCTCCACTCAGTATTTTATAGACCTCTGTCCTATCATATCACCCCTTAGATGTCTCTTCTCCAAGCTGTAGATCCAAAATCACTTTAGCCTTTCCTTATAGGGAAGTAGTCCCAAACCTTTCATCATTTTAATCGCCCTTCTCTGTACCTTTTCTAATTCCACTGTATCTTTTTTTGAGATATGATAACCAGAATTATATGTGGAGGGGCATAATCGAAAGGAACGTCTAAGTCCATTTTCGTTCAAATCGCAAGTCGTCCATTGTCCAGCTTAGGACACATTTTCGAAAAATACGTCCAAATTTTTTTCGTTTCAAAAATCGTCTAACTATATGTCCTGCTAATCTGATCATCCAAGCCGCTAAATCATCCATCTTTATACCACATTTTCGTCCAACTTTTTGTTCAAGTCAAAAACCCCTAGAACAAGTCCTGTTGGACTTGGGAGGGGTCTGCAAAATGATGGACTGAACAACCAGACATGGCACCTAAATAGTGGGGTACTTTAGTCAGGGCACTGCTGTGAACCTCACAAAAAGGGTGCCATGTCATCATCTCACTAAAGCTCCCTTATAGGTCATGGTGAACCCCACAAACCACCTCCAGAATCCCCTAGACCCACTTATCTACCACCCCCAATAGCCCTTATGGCCACTTATATGCCAATACAAAAGGATTTTGGGGGTGTATCAATGCAGTGATTAAAGGGGCTTATGGGCATGGGGCCTCCTCTCCATGGGTCCCTAAGACGGCTTAAGATGCCTCTGTGCAGGTCGACTAGGCTATCCTATGCTGGGCTGCCAGGTGATGATGGTCTGGAGGCTGAATTTTAAAGGTGTGATTACGATTTTTATGGGGTGGGGGGGGTCAGTGATCACTGGGGTAGTGTATGGGGGTCTGTATTATGTGTTTGCAGTGCTTATCTGGTGACTTTAGGTGGGCTTTTGTGACTTAGACCATGTTTTAAATAGTCTAAGTCACAACGTCCAAGTTCCGTTGATCCTGTGCTGTACTAGCACAAAACCTTAGGGAATCCCACAATTTACTCTTCATCATTGAGAATATTAGCCATTTAAACCTACTCTGTTTTCTGTCTTTCAACCAGTCCTTAATCCATAATGGAACATTTCTTCCTATGCCATAACTTTCTAATTTCTTTAGATGTCCTTCATGAGGTACTTTGTCAAATCCCTTTTCAAAATCCAAACATACAATTTCAACTGGGTCACCTTTATCCACATGTTCATTCAACCCTTCCAAGAAATGCGGTAGATTGGTGAGGTAAGATTTCCCTTGACTAAATCCATGTTGGCTTTCTCTCATTAATCCGTACTTATGTATATGTCCTGTCATTATGTTCTTTATAATAGTCTCTACCATTTTGCCCAGCACCAACATCAGATTCACAGGTCTATAATTTCCCGGTTCACCTCTGGAACCCTTTTTAAAACTTGCCCCCTGTTTTACAAAGCCACACGGCAATGGCCCCAAAGCCCTTTAACTCTCTTTGGGCTTCGGGACCATTACCGCAGTGCAGCCACTAGCGCAGCTTCATAAAACAGGGCCATGGTGTCACATTGGCTTTCCTCCAGTCTTACAGTATTAAACTGGATTTTAAAGAAAAATCACAATTTACTAACAATAGCTCTGCAAGTTCATTTTTCAATTCTATCAGCACTCTGGGATATATACCATCCAGTTCAGGCAATTTGCTATTGTTAAGTTTGTCAAACTGACCCATTACATCTTCCAGTGTTAGAGATTCTGGTACTGGTAATTCCCCCATATCTTCCTCAGTGCAGACTGAAACAAAAATTCATTTATTTTCTCCACTATGGCTCTGTCTTTCCTGGGATCATCTTTCTATCCCTCAGTCGTCTAGTGGTCCAACCGATTCTCTTCCCGACTTCTTGCTTTTAATATACCGTATTTGCCGGCGTATAAGACGACTGGGCGTATAAGACGACCCCCCAACTTTTAGTTAAAATATAGAGTTTTGTTATATACTCGCCGTATAAGACTACCCCTTCTTCCGCACACCTTCTCTACCGCCCCGGGTGCAGCACAGCCGGCCAGGTCCCCTTACTTTTGTGGCACTTCCCCGACCGACCGACAACAGCCCCGGTCCGACAAACCTCCCTGCCCTTAACCGCGAATCTAAATTACCTTCTTACAGCTGCTGTAAAAGGTAATTTAGATTCGCGGCTACAGGGCAGGGAGGATTGTCGGACCCGGGCTGTTATCGGTCGGTCGGGGAAGTGCCACAAAAGTAAGGGAACCTGGCCGGCTGTGCTGCAACCGGGGCGGGGCGGCCTCCCCTCTCTCTTGGTAGCCACTCGAACCGCGAGGCTACTCTCCTTCTCCTTATCTGCCCTGCCTGCAGCACAGAGCCGAACGGAAGTCTTCCCGACGTCAGCGCTGACGTCGGAGGGAGGGAGGGCTTTGTTTAAGCTTTGTTTAAGCCCTCCCTCCCCTCCGACGTCAGCGCTGACGTCGGGAAGACTTCCGTTCGGCTCTGTGCTGCAAGCAGAGAAGGTAGGGAGAAGAAGAGCCGCGTACATCCAGAAGAATGAGCATCCAGCCCCGCAGGAGCCCGCGACCCTCGGAGGCGTCCCCATGGGATCCCCGCGACCCTAGGGGGCGTCCCCACAGGATCCCCGCGACCCTAGGGGTGTCCCCGTGCAGCTCTCTAATGTAAAGTAAGGGCATGTAAAACAGTACCCGGCGTATAAGATGACCCCCGACTTTGAGGAGGATTTTAAGGTACTGAAAAGTCGTCTTATACGCCGGCAAATACGGTACCTAAAAAAGTTTTTACTATGTGTTTTCGCCTCCAGCGCAATTTTCTTTTCAAGTTCTCTCTTTACCTTCCGTATTAACACCTTGCATTTGACTTGCCATTTCCTGTGCTGTTTACAATTATTTTCAGTGGAATCCTTCTTCCACTTTCTGAAGGATTCTCTTTTAGCTCTATGAGCTTCTTTCACCTCGCTCATTAACCATTCTGGCTGTCATTTGGTCTTCCTTCCTCTTTTTTTTAATACTTTGAATATATCTATTCTGGGTCTCTAGGATGGTATTTTTGAATAACATCCATACCTGATGTAAATTTTTTATTTTTGCAGCTGGTCCTCTAAGTTTCTTTTTTACCATACTTTTGTATTGGATTTCCTGTGTGAACTTATTCCAGGTATTATATCAAATCTGATCATGTTATGATCACTGTTATCAAGCAGCCCCAGCACCATTACCTCCCGTATCAATTCATTTGCTACACGGAAAACTAGGTTTAGAATTACAGTATTTTACATTTTGTCTGGAAGGTATGGCTCACTGGTAGAGCTACTGTCTCTGCCCCGAGATTGTGAGATCAAATCCCAGTGTTGCACCTTGTGACCCTAGGCAAGCCACTTAATCTTCTAGTGCCCACTGCTTTGAAATACCAAAGTCATAAGTCCACCCTTCCCTTCCTGAACCTGCTGCTCCATAAAGCAGTCCTTTATTTCATCAAGGAATTTTATCTCGCTAGCATTTCCTGATTTTACATTTACTCAATCAATATTGTGGTAGTTGAAATCACTGAATAATTAACCACTACTACTACTACTATTATCCATTCAGTCATGTCCGATCCTTGGATACTCTGTAGGCCTGTCCTCGCCATGCTTCCCTGTTTTCCACGGCTTCTTTCAATTGCTTGATGTTCATTCCCTTCTTATTCTTTATGGTGTCCAAAACTTATAGAAGAGAGTATGATAAATCACTGAATAATTAAACACTCCATTCTCTAAATATTCACTGGAACTTCTCTCCCAAGCTCATCCAGCAGGGACAGAAAACCAAAATCCAAAGAAAAATAGCAAAGTGGAGAAAAAACTCAGTTAATCTTCATGGGTTAAAAAAACCCTCCATTTTGTCACATATCAAATAATCCAAAAGAAACTACAATGTTCTACTTATAAGTACCAGGATATCAGCCTTTAAGGAGAGAATCAGTTCCATTCTGATATTCGTATTCAGTTCTATTCAACACGTGATGTTCAGTTGCCAAATCATATATACCATCAAAGATCAAATTAGAAAAACTGGGAGACACTTAGCTGCAAACTTCAAAGCACATGTCAGTCCATCAACTTCATAATCTTCTCTGGTGTGCAACCGTGTTCCACCACTCAACAAGGAATTCCCGTTTCACCAAAAAGCTGGGTCAGGGGTTCGTCCTCTTCCTTGCAATTAGGAACATCTCAGCTCAAAACATGGCACTGGACATGAATATATAGAGTATGTAGTAGTTAATTATTCAGTGATTTATCATACTCTCTCCTATAAATTTTGGTAGTTGAAATCACCCATTATTATTGTTTTACCCAATTTGTTAGCCTCCCTAATTTATTTTTTAAGTTCAAAAGTTTTTATAATTTCTGATAACATTTCAGCATATGTCCATTCATCCTTGTCAGGTGGACAGTAGCACACTCCTATCACATTCCTTTTCCCCTTTGCACAAAGAATTTCTACCCTTAGGAATTCCAAGGTGTGTTTCTGCTCCTGTAGAATTTTTAGTCCATTTGATTCAAGGCCTTTCTTAACATATAACGCTATGGGGCTCATAATCAAAGCTTTAAAACATCCAAAACCAGCCTAAGTCTGCACTTGGACGTTCTAATAGCAGGGACATCCAAGTGCCAATAATCAAAACCAACTTTCTGGATGTGCAGTAGCACTCCCAAACTGCTGTGCATTCAAAGATCAAAGGAGCATGTTGGGAGGTATGTTATGGGCAGGAATCAGGTGGGCTTCAACATGGATGTACTGCAGACATAATAAAAATTTTCCTAGAGGGAACTTAGATGCCAGCAGTTAGACCTGTTTGAGTTGCGTCTAAGTTCCACAAAGGTGTCCAAGAAGGATTTAAGGCATGACCATCCCTTATTCCACAGTGGTTATGACCCCCTCCCACAATCCAAAAAGCAAAAAAACAAACAAACAACAAAAACCCGTTGCTTCCCATAAGTTGATTGCAGCAGAGGAATCCCCATCAGCTGAGCCGGTTTCGGGAACTCCTGGCAGCTCAGCCGATGGGGATTCCCTCTGCCAGGATCAGCTGAGCCACGGAGCCTTACACCCCTCCCCCCAACATCATCTGACATCCTGGACCTCCCTTTGACATCCCCGATATCCCGCCGATATCCTGGACATCCCTTGGCATCTCCTCCTCCCCCACATCCCCCCCACATTCCTGGGCCCCACTCTCATGTCCCTGGACCCCTCCATACCTTCAGATGAGAAAACATCAGGAGGGAAGCCTACTCCCTCCTGCCTAAAGGGCCATGTGCTGCAAATACGGGGCTTTCCCCTTCCAATGCATCTTGAGATTTAGTGGGAGGAGCCAAAGGCTCTGATTGGCTCAAAATTGCCATTTTAAGCCAATCAGGGCCTTTGGGGCAGTGGCACCCTCTTGCACCCTCCTCTCCACCTGCCACTCCTTCTGGGCCACCGTTCCTCCCCACTCCTTCCCTGCCCCCCACACCTCACTCGCACAATCCCTTCCCCATACCTCTTTAAATCTTTGTCTGCATGAGCAGCTTCTCCAGCATGCTGCTTGGGCCAGCAATGGCTTTCCCTCTGACATCACTTCCTGTCCCCGTGACCAGGAAGTTATTTCATAGGGGAGCCAGGCTGGCACGAGCAGCAGCCTACAGAAGTTGCTTACACTGGCCAAAATTTAAAGAGGTATGTGGGAAGGGAGGGCATGAGGGAATGTGGTGTGGGAAGGGATAGAGAGGTGCTGGCACCCCACCAAGATGGTGCACAGGTTGTTTTGCTCTCCCACCCCTCTTACTATGCAACATAGCCAGTCACCAGCCAATCCACTAAAAGGATACTCAGCAGGAGGTAGTCAGCCATCTTATGCTGAATATCAGCAGATAGCCAGCTATGTGCTATTTGATTGGCCAGGAACAGTTTCTTGCCTGCCAATAGCAGTGAATATCGGGCAGATATATAACAAAGAATTAAATGAAGACAAAAATTATAAAGCAAAAATATTTAGGCTTGTAGTCCACAATAAGGCGAATGGGACAAGAATAAAAAAAAAGGCCATAGGAAGCTGGTAGTCAAAAAGATAAAGGAAACAAAGTAGATCTTTGCTAGTTTTTGCATCGATATATTTAGGCGCCATTTGTAGAATTCAGTTTTTTATGGAGAGGAGCATTGCGTTCATGTGGATTCTGTAGCTTACTCTGTCTCTCAACTAACTGCAACCAAGTCCTCCCCATGTAAGGTTTATTATCTGGTGGGTGTCATGTTAACAGTAAGGCATTTTTGACCCTGGGCACAGTTAAAGGCAGTTGGCAAAAGAATGCTGGAAGCTGAAGCTCCTTTGTGTATTGACAGAGGAAGAGTACCAGCTGGCCAGGTCATGCAAGGTGAATGTACACTACTTAAAATATGTCATTCAATTAGAGTCTATTCAGAGAAAATATTTAGCAGCACTGCTGACCAGCACAATTGTCAATGACCATTAGAGTTGCCTATAGCCAAAATGTAGACAAGCCTATGTTTACATTGTAAAAATAATCACCTAGGTCAGATACTGTGTAGAACTTTGGGCAGCCTACTATGGCTGAAGATACCGCTGGTATTTATTGCTCATGTCACTGTAGTGTTGCTTATCATAAATGATGCCTGGTCTCTACTTCTTCTACTGCATCTTTTCAGCAACCTTGTGTAACCCGATGAATCACAGAAACAGAATAAAAGGAATTATGAATGAATCGAAAATAGTAGAAGAAACATCATTAGCAGAATTTTTTTCACACACGACAAAATTAATAGACAAAAATTATGATTACAACCAGCTTGACGGGCATGAGTAACATGTCATGCGCATTCCAGGAAAAGTGAAGGAGAAGGAAAGGTAGAAGACACAAAAGGATCAATATAAAGTTCACGGGAGAAAAGCTGGCTAACTCTTGTGGTCAGCACTTAGCACGGATATTTAATGTTTGGTGACAGGTATTTGAATATCTCGAGGGTTTTTTTTTTTTAGTAGCTATAACTTAACCGACTAAATCAATATTGAGCACTGGCCGGTTAAATTTATAGTGGCCAAAGATAGGCCTGTTATTTATATGTCCTGATTTGGTTGCAAAACTTAGCCACTCAGCACTCAATATTGGCAGTTATAGTGTTATATATCTGGCTAAGTTTTAGCCACTAACCATGAATATTCAGCGGAGATAGCCAACTATCTCCCACTGAATATTAGTGGTCACCTGGCTAAATGCTATTTAACTAGCCAGGAGTTGTTCCTGGTGGGTAAATAGTGCCAAATCCCGGGTGGAAAGATTATGAGAGGAAAAAGGACACCAGAAGAAATGTAATACATGAGGCAAGAGAGATAGAGAGAGAGAGAGGAAGAACAGAAATACAAATATTAGGGGAAATGCAGTGGCGCCATCTTGGTGGAGGCAAGGCACCTCGCCTCCTCTCCTCCATTCCTCCTCTCTACCGTCTGCACCTTTTCGGTTCTTTGCCAGCGTAAGCAGCATTTTCAACCTCCTGCTCGTGCCGGCCTCGGCTCTCCCTCTGAACTCACTTCCTGACAGGGTGGAGAAGAGGGCAGGGCTGCTACTACCCCAGGTACCTCCCACCCTCCCTACACCACTGGGGAAATGAATATTCTTTTACTTGTGAAAATGGGTTTTTAGAAAAACATGTGGATAAATTTGTAAGCATACTACCTAATGCATGCATACTTTTATCCTTACGGAGAACAGGCATTCCCAGGATTGGGATTAGGGAAAATCTTGTACTTTTGCATACTGTATAGT
Organism: Geotrypetes seraphini; assembly: GCF_902459505.1. Taxonomy (NCBI): domain Eukaryota; kingdom Metazoa; phylum Chordata; class Amphibia; order Gymnophiona; family Dermophiidae; genus Geotrypetes; species Geotrypetes seraphini. The sequence continues at coordinate 303,081,158 of NC_047086.1, read as the reverse complement.
TTATATTTTCAAATTAGCAGGTATAAAAGCATGTGGGTAAATTTTCTGTTATAATATTCTTATATGAACGTATGGGCATACTTTCATTTTGAAAGTTGGGTGAAGTCTGAGGGTAAAAAATGTCTGTGAACTTTGTACTAGTGTGGACAGATAGAAAATTGACCCCATAAGAGGGAAGCAAAAATATGGTGGTACATTAAAGGAAACCAGTCACATAGAAACGAGGGAAAAGAAGAGAAAAGTATAACAAAGATAGCATAACATGACAGACAGGCAAGAAATAGAAACAGAGAAACATGACAACAGATACAGGACAAGTGGCCCATCCAGTCTGCCCATCTACAACATCCACCTCCTCCTCCTATCCCTAAGAGATCCTTCCTATTTGCATGTTCTATACTTTCTGGGCCTGATTCTCTAAAAGTGTGTCCCGATTTTAGGCAGCTGTAGGCGCCTTACAGCTGTCTAATCAGCCAATCGTGATGCACATTTAAAAAAAAAAAATGCTCCCAGGCAGGCCGCCTATATTGAAGGCGAGGCCCGCAAGACACCGAGGCCCTGATTCTGTATAGGACGCCCGGGAGAGGCGTCCTATTCAGAATCGGCCTAAACTAAACCCCGATTCTGTAACCGGCGTCCATGTTACAGAATCGGGTTAGATTAGACACGGTCCGCTACACTTATCGCGGCAAGGGATCTCTCTGCCACTATAAGTATAGCGGGCCGTGGCCCCCTGACCGATCGCTGGCAGGAGGGTGCACAAACCCTCCTGCCCGAAGACGCACCCCCCTCCCCGACACTACCGACCGCCCCCCCCGACACTACCGACTGCCCCCCCCCCCCGACATTACCGATCTTCCCCCCCGATAATATCGATCGCTGGCAGGAGAGTGCCCAATCCCTCCTGCCCGAAGACGCACCCTCCCGACACTACCGACCGCCCCACCCCCGACACTACCAACCGCCCCCCCCGACATTACCGATCTCCCCCCCGACAATATTGATCGCTGGCAGGAGAGTGCCCAATCCCTCCTGCCCGAAGACGCACCCTCCCGACACTACCGACCGCCCCACCCCCGACACTACCGACCGCCCCCCCCGACATTACAGATCTACCGCCCCCCCCCCGACAATATCAGTCGCTGGCAGGAGGGTGCCCAATCCCTCCTGCCCGAAGACGCACCCCCCCGCGCTAACAACCCCCACTCCACCAATCCTGTTCTTACAGATGGGTCTTGCACGTCGATCAAGCAGGCACGCCTCGTCGAAATGAGGCGGGCCCGCCCCTTCCAGGCCCATCCCGCCGAAGCCTAAGGCCTGATTGGCCCAGGCTCTAGAAGCCTGGACCAATCAGGCCTTAGGCATAGCGGATCCGCCCATCCCTACTAAGTCTAAGGTCTGATTGGCCAATCAGGCCTTAGATTAAGTGGGGATGGGCGGACCCGCACTAACAACCCCCACTCCACCAAACCTGTTCTTACAGATGGGTCTTGCACGTCGATCAAGCAGGCACGCTTCGTCGAAATGAGGCGGGCCCGCCCCTTCCTGGCCTATCCCGCCGAAGCATAAGGCCTGATTGACCCAGGCTCTAGAAGCCTGGACCAATCAGGCCTTAGGCATAGCGGATCCGCCCATCCCTACTAAGTCTAAGGTCTGATTGGCCAATCAGGCCTTAGGTTAAGTGGGGATGGGCGGACCCGCTATGCCTAAGGCCTGATTGGTCCAGGCTTCTAGAGCCTGGGCCAATCAGGCCTTAGGCTTCGGAGGGATGGGCCGGGAAGGGGCGGGCCCGCCTCATTTAGACGAGGCGTGCCTGCTTGCTCGACGTGCAAGACCCATCTGTAAGAACAGGTTTGGTGGAGTGGGGGTTGTTAGCGCCGAGTGGGGTGCGTCTTCAGGCAGGAGGGATTAGGCACCCTCCTGCCAGCGACCGATATTGTCGGGGGGGGAGATCGGTAATGTCGGGGGAGGGTGGGCGGTCGGTAGTGTCGGGAGAGTGCGTCTTCGGGCAGGAGGGATTGGGCACCCTCCTCCCAGCGATCGGACAGGCCGCGGCCCGCTATACTTATAGCGGCAGAGAGATCCCTTGCCGCGATAAGTATAGCGGTCGCGTCTACTTACAATGTAGATCAGCATTTTGCTGGCCTACATTTTAAGTTTCTCATCTACTAGGGAGATGCGTAGGGCCGCCTAGGTTCAGCCTAAGGCCCGCCTAAGGCCCTTAGACGAGCTTAGGCATCTTGCGGGTCTCCCTAGGCTCCCGGAGGTGCCTTCAGGCCTGCCTGGGGAGCATTTTTTTTTTTAAAATGTGCATCCCGATTGGCTGATTAGACAGCTGTAGGACGCCTACAGCTGCCTAAAATTGGGATGCACTTTGGAGAATCAGGGCCTCTGTGTCTCCACCACCTCTACAGGGAAACTATTCCACGCATCTACCACCCTTTCTGCAAAGAAGTATTTCCTTAGATTACTCTTGAACCTATCGCCTCTTAACTTCATCCCATGTAGGGTTACCAGATTTTTCCAAAGGAAAATCCAAACCCATGGCCATGCTCCCAGGCCCGCCCAGTTTTGCCTCATTCCCCTCCCAGCACCACTCCTAGATGGCATTCGCACATGCGTGGATGCCCCTTCCCGACGCAATTTGGATGGGAAGTGTTTCAAAACCCGGACAATGTGCTGGATTTTGAAAAGCCATCCAGACCCCCGGATGTGTCCTCAAAAAGGAGGACATGTCCAGGGAAATCTGGACATCAGGTAGCACTAATCCTATGCCCTCTCCTTCCAGAGTTTTCTTTCATTTGAAAAAGACTCACCTCCTGCCACAGAAATATTTAAATGTCTCTATCATATCCCCTCTCTCCTGCCTTTGTTACAGAGTATACGTATTGAGATCACTAAGGGCTCTTTTTATAAAAGTGCGCTAGCGTTTTTAGCGCATGCACAAGATTAGCATGCGCTATAGTGCGCACTAGCTGAAAAATTATCGCCTGCTTAAAAAGAGGCGGTAGAGGTTAGTGTGCGCTAAAACCGCTAGTGCACCTTTGTAAAAGGAGCCCTAAGTCTATCCTTATACGCTTTATGACAGAGACCACTAAAGGAGAAATGGGTTTTAGTGAGATAGAGAAAAAGATCTGAGCAAAGAAAGAGGAAATGAATGAAAGCTAAGAACATAAAGATGCCGAACAATAAGAAAGCAAGCCATTGAAAGAAGACAGTAATAACTAGTGACTAGTAATGTACTTTGGTATATATTTAACCTTTTCTAGGTGAAGGGGCCTATGTAGAAGCCTGCAAAATATTAAAATGGTATTTAATATACTGTGCACTGCATTTTACCAACGACATGTTTGTACTCTGTTCCTCAATAGCTTGGCCTCAATATTAACATGTCCATTGAAAAGGGTTAACCAGTCCACATTGAAAGGGCTGGTTAGCAGAGAGGGCTTCTTCTCCCTGAATATGTATAAAATATCCTCCACCACAAATTACAAAAGCCTCTATACCAGGTCACCCTGCTCCCCCACAGTATTGAAAATGAATGGCCATTATTAATTATTTCTTAATTTACAAGTGAAGGGATCTATGTCGAAATGGGCTCTTGTTTCCACTGTGTTTGAAATTTGCATTGATTCAACTTTAACAGACATCTGATTGTCAGTTTAGGATATGAGTTACTGTACAACGTGGTCATCTATTTTCATCCCATTCTAGGAATACCATTTGTTCATTGTACAATTTGGACATGTTAACTTGACACTAATATTTTTGGACTCTAGCATCTAGTGGCAAACATCCAGCTTACTTCAAATGAGGTATCCACATTGAATATCACTTCCCCAGAAATAAACTACTTGCTATCCTATCCTGTTCCAGTAACACCATTTGTACGTTGTCCAACCTTGAAATACTAAGCTGACTCTTTTAGTTAATATATAGACTACACCAATTTACAGTGACTCACTCGATGAAGCTACAGGGAAATACTTTTAAAACCAATAGGAGGAAATAATTTTTCACTCAGAGAATAGTTAAGCTCTGGAACGCATTGCCAGAGGTTGTGGTAAGAGCAGGTAGCGTAGCTAGTTTTAAGAAAGATTTGAACAATTTCCTGGAGGAAAAGTCCATAGTCTGTTATGGGGGAAGCCACTGCTTGCCCTGGGTTGGTAGCATGGAATGTTGCTACTCTTATGGTTTTGGCCAGGTACTAGTGACCTGGATTGGCCACCATGAGAAAGAGCTACTGGGTTTGATGGACCATTGGTCTGACCCAGTAAGGCTATTTTTATGTTATGTTCATATCCAACTACACTAATATGTCCATTATTGGTCACTTTACAGGATGCTCAGTCGACCAGAATGTCTCCTAGGCAGTACCTTCAGTGAAAAGAAATGACAGGAGGAGAGGGGTTGGATTAGGGAACAGAATAGCTTTTTTCTGTTCATTTCAGCAACCTCCCCCCCCCCGCCCCCCCCTCCATGTCAAGAAAGTACCTAGAAGAGACAAAAGAGGAAATGAGGGAAGGACTGGATTATAGGTCAGAATAACTCTTCTCTGTACTCTGTCCACTCTAACATCACTCCTTCCTTTCCTGTTCCTTTCACAATCCTGCCTGGAAGGGAGAAGGGCTGCAACAGGAAGCTGAGAACTCTGATAACCCGAATATTTGATTAACTGACACCTCTTCCTCACACATTCTGCATAACAGAGCTTTTATGGTAGTCACCAATAGGATATTTACATTGTAAGGTTTCTGGCCCTTGAAACAAATAACTTGCTAATTATAAATAACATTGCTTCAATATCTCTGACACATACCAACCTAGCAAACATGCCTGCTGACATTTCATTAGAGACAGAGGTATGTACTGTATGAGCATGTACTGCTAGACTTCTGCAAGAGCTAAAGAGAAAGACATGACTTCTGAACAGCAAAGCTGAAAATCAAGACGCAATTTGAAAAGCAAGAAAAAGACCAGTTAAGTTAAAAAAAAAGAGAGAGAGAGAGAAAAGGTAGGCCTTGGACTTTATTTTATTTAGCTAATCCCTATGACTTTACATTTTAGGTTTCAACTGATTGATACACAACATTAAGACACCACAATGTAAAAAAAATAAATACCCCCCCCCCTTTTTACAAAACCATAGCGTGGCTTGTAGTGCCGGCAGCAAAGGTAATAGCTCCGACGCTCATAGGAATTCTATGAGCATTGGAGTTGTTACCACCTCAGCCGGTGCTAAAAATGCGCTATGGGGGTAAAGCTGGTATAAAAAGCACAACCTATAAACTAAGGCCCTGATTCCTTAAAGTCCGCCTAAAGTTAGGCGTCTACATCAGTGCACCTAGGACAGCTTTTGGCAATGTAAGCGCCTAACTTAATTGTTTGATAGACTTAATCAGCATTGATAATTGAGAATTAGCACTTTATAACTGATGTACATTACACTTAATTGGATATTAGGCACCTAACTTGGTAGACCCCTACCACTTTGAGGTAGACACCTAGTCCAAGGCACCTACTTCAAAACAGCCATTGTTAGGGGGCGAATTGTGGGCATCTATTGGATGGAGGGCCTGTTTTGGACTTAGGCAAGTATTTATTTATTTATTTTTCACATTTATCACCCACCTACAAATAAGCGGCGGGCAATATGAACATATACTGCAAATGAAAAACAAGAACAGCGCATATTCATTTTACAGCTTAACATATCTTTTGCATAGATTCTTTGGATCTTGAGACGCATAATCTGCCAATATTTATTTTATTCATTTAAAATTATTTGTAGCCTGCCTATCTACAAATCTAGGCGGGGAAAAATGTAAACATACAAAATCAACAAATAGCTAACAACAAAATGCAATAGCAATACACATAAATATATATAGTTCAAAGCTGATACCAACAACAGCCTAACACTAAAAGATAGAATCTCATATATCTACTCAGCTGGTGCCAAAAGCACGTACAAATAATACGGCTTTTACCACTTTTCTAAATTGACAAAGCATGGCCAATTGACGCATAGAAACCGACAGGGCCCCAAACTGACAACATGGAATTCCTATTGCCAGCAAGTTTCACAGTTACTAAGGATGGAATTTCCAATCTCAAACTGTCAGCAGACCATAACTCACGGTTAGGAGAGTAACATCGAAAGAGTGAGCGAACAGCTATAGGACAATTGCTTTGAACCACCTTGAACATCAAACACAAGATCTTAAATTCTACCTGCATCTCAATGGGCAGCCAATGAAGCGCACATAATATCGGGGTGATTACGGTCAAATTTGGACACATGAGCAGTAGGAGGACAAAAGCCCTGGCAGCTCTCAGCGTGATTGAATAAAGTACGCCTATCGTTTATAGAGTTGCGTTTAGTGCCGCACTAGTTGGCGCCTAATTTTTAGACACCATATATAGAATCGGGCCCTAAATGCCAACATTTATGTGATCATTGTGCAAGTAAGTGTTAGACCAGGTGTAGGGAATTCCGGTCCTCGAGAGCCGTATTCCAGTCGGGTTTTCAGGATTTCCCCAATGAATATGCATTGAAATCAGTGCATGCAAATAGATCTCATGCATATTCATTGGTGAAATCCTGAAAACCTGACTGGAATATGGCTCTCGAGGACCGGAGTTCCCTACCCCTGGTTTAGATGTAGGTGTGCACTTACATGCCAGTATGCTACCTAAGTGCTGTTCTGTAAATACGCAATGGGTGGATCTTTGATGGGACATAGGCTTTGTTCCCACTTATACATGTAACTGTAAGTTACTTGCTTCCCCACCTATAACCAGCTCTATGATTTGCATAAGTGCAGGTATGTTGATATGAGGTTACACTAGTATTCTATGATGGAAATTAAGCTGGTATGTTTCACTGGACAATAGAATAGATTCTATTGTCCTCCCCTCTTATTGAATAAAGTCCCCCAAAATACCACTCCTCCTCATAATCTCTCCCTCCTCCCATGGATTTTCTTATATCCTCCACTCAAATTTTTTGTCTTTTCTGTCATGATAAACTCCTAAGTGACCCACATATACCTATTTGCGTCAACCAGAAACAGTACTAAGCAATAGCACCTGTAGCATGAAAACACTCCGGCCAATATTCAAATAAAATATTCTACATGACATAGATAGCAGTGTGGAATCCTTATGGATAGAAATTCCAAGTGTGGAGGGAAGGAATATAAAGGTAGGATTATACTACCATCCCCCGAGACAAAATGAGCCGACAAATGAAGAAATGTTTTCAGAGATTAGGAAAGCTGTAGAAATGGGCAGCACTAATAAAGCATGAAAAAGCCACTGAGGCGTCCTTCCAACAAGTGCCGCTGAAGGCAGGAAGGAGGTATCTGGGATCCTCTGCTGCCCCTCTGCAGCTCTGATACTGGAGGGAAGCCTTTTGGGTCAGCTTTGGTTGAGGGGGGCAGGAAGGAGTGATCCCAGTGGCGGCTTCAGTGGGGAGGTAGCGGGCAAGATGGAAGGATCCCCAGTGGCGGCTTTGGTGGAAGGGGGCGGGCAGGCAATATGCTTGATGGTGGCAGCAGCCAGTGCCGCGTACTCCCAACAAGCTGCTCGCATATCTCCAAGGGTATGCGTACCACGTGTTGAGAAACATTGCTCCATACCATTATTTCAGCTTCTTCTCTTACACCTTGTTGAATCCCTTCACAATCTTCATTCCCTAAACCTTCAGCAAGTTCCTTTTACTTTCACAGATCCGATGTCCTTACTTTCTCTTTCTTAAAAAAGTATTTTACAATGGACTTACCACTCACTAATTCACGCAATTTAATGCTGAAATTTATTCAAGGAAGCTAGACTGGAAAAACACTAACTTGCAGCCAAATGGTATGTAATGCAATATTTCCTCAAAGAATTTACCCTCAGCAACTGAAAGCTGTTATTGTGCTCATAAGTCTCTTGGCCTCAGAGAACTTTATAATACTTCTGTCAATTGCTGATATAGTTTATTATTGCCACATAGAGCAGCACATCTTGAAGTTATCTGAAACAATAAAAGAGGGCTCCCAGAATGTTCAGGGATAATTTGACAAATTAAAACTCTCTCAGTAGTTGGAACAAAATCCATTTTTTACTTTGGTAAGAAGTCGATGCAGACAGAGCAGAAGACTAAGACAGCATTAATAAAAGGTTATTTTATGAATGCAAGTGTCGCACGCAGACTTCATGGGCATATAAGGAGGGATGTCAGCAAGATGGCAATTTAGGAACCGTGGCTGTCATGGCTGTCATGGGGTGATTTATCAAACATTGCAAAATACATGACCAAGGGTGGCAGCATTTCAGAAATGGTGGAGTTTGTGAACTGTTCATGGAGCTGCTGTGGTTAAAGCGTACTGTGAGTGGACAAATTAAACCTTTTCGATGACCCAAAGTGGTAACTGTTGATGCAAGAGGTGAATGTCAGCTGAACAGGTTGGTGTGGGCTGATCGACATGCTACCATGGAACAACTCACCATCCAAATCAACCAGGAGGCTTCCTGATGTGTGTCCAAAATGACTGTGCAGCTAACCCTGTTGCGAATGCGGCTCTGGAGCAGACAGCTGTTGACTGCACCCATGCTCATGAGGGTTCATCGTAAAAAATGGTTACTTGGACTTGCACCAAGTGGCAAAAGGTTGACTTCTCCAATGAGTCACGTTTTGACCTCGATCGAATAGATGGACGTTGGCATGTCAGGCATGAAACTGCCAAGAACAAACATCCAGCAACCATTGTTGCCAGGTACTAGTGACCTGGATTACCCACCATAAAGACAGGCTACTTAGATGGACCATTATTCTGACCCAGTAAAGCTAGTATTATGTTCTTATGTTGTACATACACAAATTGGTGGTGGCAGAGTTATGGTCTGGGGAATGTTTTCATGGTAAGGTCTGGGTCCCTTAATACCTCTTGAAGGCACTTTCAAATGATATGGGTATCTCTCCATCTTTGCCAATCAAGTACACCCATACATGTTGACAGTATTTCCTATGGCCAATGGGATCTTTCAACAGAACAATGCGACATATCATACAACTTTAATTGTTTGTGAGTGATCCGTAGAGCACAACCAAGAGTTCTAACTACTTCCGTGGTCTCCAAATTCCACAGTCCTTAACCCAATCAAGCAATTTGGGACCACCTCGACTGACATATTTGCTGACTGGATTCACTATCATGCACCTGTCAGCAACTGTTGGATGCACTGTAGCCTGCATGGCTCTAGATACCTCTAGCAACTATGTAACATCTTATTGAGTCACTCCCACAGCATCTGACTGCTGTCCATGCTGCCAGAAGTGCTTTTTCTGGATATTAGCAGGTGGTTTAGATAATGTGAATCAACTGTAAGGAATCAAGGCCATAGTGTCTCCTAAATAGGAGTCAGTAAGTACTCCCATGTTATTTATTTATTTATTTTTTGCAAGTCCCACAGCATTAATACAAGAGGTCACAGCAACCATTTTAAGGATGCAGCTGCTAGGGGCAAGAGTGAATTGGTTTTATTTCTATCCCTATTGCCTCTACTAGACTACCAGGGATCTGAGGTAGCCCTGTGTGGGGGGGGGGGTACCTATTGAGATCGGGGGAGTTGAGGGGTGTTCTCGGGGATGAATGGGAAAAAGGTTCTCAGTGTCACAGAGAAAAAATGTAAGGAGGGGACTGTTGGGGCGGGGGGCAGAAGGGGGCTCAGAGGACTCAAAAATGATTTGAAAAGTTATGTGGGTTATGTGAAAAGTTATGCAGGCCATTATTCATTGCCAACACCCATGTAGCTCACTGGCTGAATTTCAAACAACTTTTGAGGTGTCCTAAATTTACCCTGATAGTTATGTGGGTGCTGGCACTGAATACTGCTGGCTCTTCCTCAATAGCACCCCCTGTATCACCTCTGATCTGCCCACTTTCTATATGGGCTGTCAAAACTATTATTCAGTGGCTCTGCTTGGTTAAGGGACACTGAATATTGGCAGCTGAGCAGCTCCAAATGATTTAAGCAGGCAAGAGTGGGCCTGTTTTCAGATGTTATGGGTTTCCTGTCTTTCCCTTTGAAAATTTTGGGATGCTCAAACAGCAAGTGCAAAGAATATGCTGGAGACTATGCAAAGGTCAAGTCAAAATGAAATCACACATTCATTTTTGTTCCAAACTAAACTTGTCTCCTTTTCCCTGTGAGTAAAAACACATGCATTTTGGACCATGCATTATTTTACCTGCTTTTTTTTTTCTGGTGGGGGCGGGGCACAAATTTTCAATGCAATTTTTATACAAGTAAAAATACATCAGGGTCGATACTCAGCGGGAGTTAGCTGGAGAGGACAAAGCAACAAAACAAAAAGAAGAGTTCCAACCTAAACTGCAGTAAAAAACAACCAAGAGCAAACAAGACAAAACTGCAGATCTGTACAAGACGCAGGCAAAATTTATTTGTGACAAAAAAATTTTTAAAACCCTTTACCAATCAGGGGACCCGACATGGTCCGTGTTTCGGACAAACCTTCGTCAGGGGTCCTAATAGAGTACAAATATAACATAAAATTTATTATTATTAAAAAATACATAACAAATTAAAATAATGACTAAAAACTTATACCAAAGTTTGTGAGAAGTACGACAAAAAGTACGCATGTGCGCAAGACGAAAAATATATAAATAAAAAGAACAAATGTCTTTTCACGATTTGAAATTCTGTGACCGAGTGAAGTGATGTGAGTGTTTTTATATTGCTTTACTATTTCTTTGGGTTTTGGGAGTTTGAATGTGTTAATTCTGTTTTTAATTTGCAGTGAGCCTTGATTTAGAATGTCCTGGTGGCCCTGACGCAGCGGATGTTTTAAATTTCCCGCGAAAAGCTGGCCGCGTTGGCAAACAAACACTAGTGACTGAATGAATCTTTAAAGACAAGTCAGCAACAAGATAAGTCTTTTTCTGGTCTATGTTTTTCAAATCCTGGCTTGCACTTATACACAGTACCCCTGAAAAAGTTTCTGAAGTTCAGGGTGGAGTTTTAGCTTTATTGAAATGCTTTAGAAAACTATTTAAAAAAATCTATACATCGGCCAATGATTGGAGCAGGAGCTGTATCACTACGCGGATTATCCTCAGTCTGTGATTTTCACTGCTGTGCGTAGGCTCTGATTCTGAGGCCATAGCCCTTCAAGTTTGTCGGGCTAACAATACTGTTGTGTATTGTTTGCTATAAGCGGTATTTTTTGATTGATTTTCATTATATTATTGTATACTGCTGGGGTGACTAGTTTTAGGTTGCTTTCTATTGGTATCAGAATGTTATTTGCCTGTGTCTTTACTTTTATTTACTATTGCTCATGGTTGGGTACTTGTTATTTTATAAGTACTTTAGTTTTATTTGTTCATTGATGCATGATTTTTGTTTTTATCTCATAAATCTATGATTGGCCTTTTGGGAGCCTTTTGAGCCCCTCTCCTCACCTGTTATTCACCCCACAGAGGCAATTGCCTTATGCTCTTTGGAGTATTTTTTGTTACCCATGGAGGGGTATAATAATAATAAAAAAAAAAATCTAAGTCCCCTTTTGGCCTAGGCCCTAAAGCCTAAACGCTGAAAGTAGAAGCAGGGAAAATGTCCATTCTAAAAAAAAATGTCCAAAAGGAGGGTTTTTTTGATAATGGCTTGCCTCTATGTTCAGCTGTTTAAACACCCAGATTACCACAACGTCTACACTTACAACATATAATAAACCAAAAATAAGCCTAAGTTTCAAACGCCTTTTAGGCAAAGGAGGAGCCAGTCCTTCGCCTAAAAGCCAGATTCTGTAACCAGTGTCTGCCAACCCCCCCCCCCCCCCCAGCAACGACTGCGGCAGGAGAGTGGGCTCAGGCAACTAGGCCAATTCAAGTTGGCCCAGGTGCCTAAAGCCCCTCCTGTGGGCAATCAGCTCAGCGGTTCCTTTTTCGGCACTTATACCTGTTTTGACTTGGTCTAAGTCAAAATGTATAAGTGCCAACTAGGCAACCTGCCTAAACTTTTGGTTATATCTGCTGTACGCCTATGTATAGGTCCGCCCACCTCCCACCCTACAACGGGAACTCACGGCAGCCATTCTGATGAAGGCTCTGCACGGGGCAGGAACATAGGAAGATCGCTCCTGCCCTGCTTCACTGCTAGACCACCAGGTAAGGTTCCAGGGAAACAGAAGGGAGGTGGGGTAAGTCAGAGCCGGCCAAAAAGTTATTTGTGATTTTTCACACTTCACGGTCCAGCTCTGCACCTAACCCCCGCGAATACCGAGGAAGAAGTGTATTTACTAGATCTTGTTAGTATGGTACCCTTATTGGATGGTGGAGATTTTAATCTTTGCTTGGACCCCTTCCTTGATAGGTCCTCTTCTCACAAAGTATCTTCTCACAATGTATCTTCTTCCACATCTCGCTCTACCTTATGCTCTATTATGGACAAATTTGGATTAGCTGATCTATTGAACCCCACTGGAAAGGAATATACTTGTTTCTCTGCTCCCCATTCATCTTATTCCCGTATAGATTATTTTTTGCTTTCTAAGCAGTTAATTTCTCAGGTGATCTCTATTCAGATTCATAATATTTTAGTTTCTGATCATGCAGCTGTTAGTGTGGTGCTTACTGGAGACTTCACTTCTGCTGGTCATTCCCGATGGCGATTTAATACGTCCCTTCTAATGGATGATAAATGTGTCACTGAAGTTGAAACCTTTTTTGCTGAATTTTTTATTCTCAATGATGCTGTTTCAACTTCCATGAGTATACAATGGGATGCTATGAAAGCTGCTCTTCGAGGATTTATAATGAACTATGTCTCTAAGCAGCATAAGATCACTTTTAAATTAAGACAGGAGTTAGATATTCAGATTAAAGATTTAGAACACCAGCATGCTCATACTAATGATCCTCTGGTATATTATGATTTATTGCAATTAAAGTATCACCATAATACTATTTGCTCTGAAAAATCTGTGGCCTTTCTATTTAGAAAGTCTGCTAAATATTATGCTGATGGAAATAAGGCTGGATGTATATTGGGGTCCTATTTGAAAACTCGAAGGGCTGCTCAGAGAATTGCTGGTATTAGATCTCCATCGGGGGTAGTTGTCACGAGAACTGAAGATATTAGTTCACTTTTTGTTGATTTTTACTCTTCCCTTTATACTACCGATTATAATCTTGGTGAAGGCAAGATATTAGACTTCCTAGCTGGAATTTCCCATCCTTCCTTATTGGAAGCTGAAGCTGCTGGTCTCAGTGATCCTATTACAGTGGAGGAATTGGAATGTGCTTTAAAATCACTGAAACCCCGTAAGTCACCAAGGGGGGATGGTTTCCCGGTGGAATTTTTTCATAAGTTTTTTGCTTTACTTCTGCCTAGATTATTGAAACTGTATGACCATATCGCTCATAATTCTAATACTTCATCCACTTTTTTTGAAGTGCTTATAGAATTGTTTCCAAAGCCAGATCGGGATCCTATGGAGCTTACAAATTAGCGCCCCATATCTTTAATAAATGTTGAAGCCAAATTGTATGCCAAAGTTTTGGCGGTTCGCTTATCCTCTGTCTTATCCAAAATTATTCATCCCGACCAAACTGGTTTTATTTCTTCTAGATATTCTACCACTAATACTCGTTTCCTATCCCATATGCTTTCATCTGCTAAGCAATCTACAGACCCTATGGCTGCCTTGTTTCTCGATGCGGAAAAGGCATTCGATAGGGTCGAGTGGCCCTATCTGTTTGCTGTTGTTCATTGGTTTGGATTCCCACTTCCCTTTATTCATATGATACGTGTCTTGTACTCTCAACCCTCTGCTAGACTCTGGCTTAATTCTGTTTTGTCCTATTCTTTTTTCTTATCCCGTGGTACCAGGCAAGGGTGTCCCTTGTCCCTGCTCCTTTTCGATCTGGCTTTGGAGCCACTTTCTCTTGCTATTCGTCAGTCTACCCTGATTCATGGTATTAAATTTCAATCTCAGGAGGTTAAGATGTCTTTATATGCGGATGATATGGTTCTATATATTTCTGATGTTTCTGATTCCATCCCCCCTTTGATGGATCTTATTTCTGATTTTTCTCTTATTTCCGGCTATAAAATTACCTGGAAAAAGTCTGATATCTTGCCTTTGAATATTCATTGCATACAACAAGATGTATCTCACTTTCCTTTTAAATGGGTTAAGTATTTAGAGATTTTACTCATGACAGATTTTGATTTTAGTATGTTACTTAATAGAGCTAGGGTACTGACTACTGTAGAAGGTCTCTTACAGAAATGGTCTCCATTGTTCCTTACTTGGTGGGGGAGAATGGAGACTGTTAAAATGATGGTAGCTCCTGTTATAAACTATACTTCTATGATGCTACCTTGTTTGTTTGACTTAGCGTATTATAAGTTGTTGGAGTCTAAGACATGGCTGGTACTGGTTTCAACCGGTTAATGATTGGATACTTCCTTGTTGGGTGGGGATAGAGAGAATTTTGATACTACCATTAACCTTTAAATCATTACTTAGCTGTATTTTACCGCCTGTTTTGATTGGCACTATTCAGGTTGGATTCAGGTTGGATTCACTTTTTCAGATTCGTATAAAAGATACACTCCATCAATCTCTTTGGCTTAACACCAATTTTCGCATTGCTCTTGCTCCCATCTTTTGGCCATCTTGGATGGCTAAAGGGGTATTCTTCTTGGCTCAATTGTGGAATCAAACTTTGATTACTTTTCAGGAAGTACAAAGTCAAATTCATTTATCTGATTTGGCCTCTTATCAATGGTTGCAATTACAACATTTGTCTAAAAGTAATCTATATTTTTCTACTGAGCTCCCAGATATATATAAGTACATATCTACCTTATTTACAGAGCGCAATTTATCTTCCCATATATATTAGGATCTTAATAAGTTTGATGATACTTCTCCTCCTTGTATACTGTTTGGGAAAAGGATGTGGCGGGTAATTTAACTTCAGCACAATGGGAGGACTTTTGGCTTCGGACTTTTAAAATATCGATGTCTGCTAATTTGACACAGTCCTTATTTTTTGTTTATCATCGTGCTCTTTGGACTCGGAGGAAATTGTTCCGTATTGGATATTTATCATCTGACTTTTGTTGGCACTGTAATTTTGAGAAAGGTGCATTAGTACATATGATTTATGAATGCTCTAGGCTACAACCTTTGTGATCTTCAGTTTGGAATATTATTTCTCATATCTTCTCACTAGCTGAGGAGCTTTCTTTGGCTGTTGTCCTTTGGAGAAGCACTGTACTTGTATCTCCTCTTTCTAAGGGTCAATCTCGTTTATTTGACATTTTAATTCTTAAAAATTGGAAAATGCATCATGATTTACATGTGGTCACTTGGTAGAATTTAGTTTCTCTGACTCATAAGTTTGATATGGAGAATACTTATTTTACACCTCGGTTTTGTTCTGTACATTGTATGTGGGCCACTTTTCAATCTTATCTTGATAGTGAAAATGCTTAATTTTTCTGTCTTTATATTTTGATTTTGCTCTGTATTGTTTTTTCTTGTTGTGTGATTTGACATGACGTTGTTTTTTTGAAAAATTTTAATAAAGAATGTTTGAACAACAACAAAAAAAATGAACAATGATACATATGTTTAAAAAAAAAAAAACAGCAGTCCCAGTACAGACCCTTGGGGAACTCCACTATTTACTCTTCTCCATTCAGAATATTGACTATTTAAACCTAATTTCTGTTTTCTTTCAACCAGTTCTTTATCCATAATAGGACATTACCTCAGAAGTCATTCATGAGGTACTTTGTCAAATGACTTTTGAAAATCTTAATACACAATGTCAACTGGCTCACCTTGATCCACATGTTCATTCACGCCTTCAAAGAAATACAGTAGTTTGGTAAGACAAGATTTTCCTTGACTAAATCCATGTTAGCTTTCTCTCATTAATCCATGCCTATGTATACGAGTATGTTCTGTCATTTTGTTCTTTATAATAGTCTCTACCATTTTGCCCAGCCCCAACATCAGACTTACCAGTCTATAACTTCCCAGATAAATGAGAAAAGGTGGACTGTGTTCAAATATTGGGGGCCAGCACATCTTGGGTAGTGCATTTGTATATAACGACCTAGGCTGCAACTGCAGTTAGATGATACCCCAAACCAACTGCAACTGAGACAACTGCAAACAATGAAGAAAGGAAAATCACAGACAGAGGAGGTTTTCACAGAAGTGAAGGAGCCAAGAGGACAAGAATAACCACTTTTTCATTAAGCATAGAGAAAAGACTCAAGATAGGAAGTGATCTGACACCTAGGTGCATCTATGTTCTACTCCTAGGAAGTCAAGTGCTTACGTGTAGAAAAACCTGTCTTCCAGGTATGTCCCTAGCCTCCCAGTCAGAGAGTTAATTCAACATATTAGATTTACTGATCAGATGTATTTTTACTCTTGTGTGGTTGGGGAAAGGAGCAAGTGATTCCATAAGCCTATCTCTTCTTAGGAGGTATACCTCTCTTTATTGTGAGAAGTTGCTTCAGAAGACATAGAAGACATAGGGAAGACCCCAGAGCAGGCCTCTGAGGATCAGTGGCAGAGGCTCTCAGGCTCTATGAGGTATAAATAGAGAGGCGGGGAGGGAGAGAGACAGAGATGCCAGACCCGTGGTAGTTGCACTTTGTTTTGTTTTTAATTACCATGGGAGTAAGGCTTTTTACCGCTCCGTTACTGCTAGAAGTGTTTATTTAGATTGAGAACTATAACATCACACTTTTCTCTTGGTTGGTGTACTTTTTTATTTGTTATATATTAATCAGTAGAGAGCATCTCTTATTAGGGAAAAAATTATGTTTGAATATTAAATTTACCTCAGTGACTTTTGGTAAGACAGAGATCCCACTTGTAACATATTCTCACAAAATCCTCTTGGCATATGGTATTTAACTAGAATCTAATGGTAGTATACAGTAGACAAAACCTGAGGGTTTTGAAATTCCCCAAGCCCAAGAGCCAAAACAATTTGATTCTACCCCTGCTAGCACTTTGGGTCAGCCTTTAATGGGAATTCTTTTTTTTCCTAAGGTAGTGAGCGCCTGAGTACACATAAATGTGAAGGTCTAACTGCAATGTCAAATATAATGGGGACAGCCAATGTTTAAGCTTGCTCCCACATTTCTGTCAATGATCCTTAATCCTGATCTTTGGCTGTTTTGAGATTCTCTGACAGGGACTGTCAATTGTGTCCGGCTGTGCCAAATTACCTGACACTCTTGTGATGTGGACAAACGTCCACAAGGGAGTAGCCTGACTATTAAACCCAGTTGATTTGGGGCCTGACCATGAATCTCATCCAGGTTTTCTGCACTAAAGTCATTGTTCTGCAACACTTCCTGTAAATTAACATTGAATATCAGAAAATACAGGAACACTGCACAAGGTTTTGTAGCAAAAATTAGCATAGTTTATATGTCTTATTATCTCAGAATTGTTAAGGTCTTCCCCAAACTGAAAATATAGCTCACTTGTGGTTAAAAAAAGAAAGAAATTAAAATCATGAAAGTAATATATAATTTTAATTAGTGGTGTCTGACTTTGATTTTATGCTTATTATCAAATATACGCATATTCTTTGCATATAAAAAGAACATGCTGCCTTTGTCATCTGAGCATTGGAAGTAGACATTCCCATTTAATTATTTTCTATTATAAGTAACCTCCAATTTGTTTATCCAATTAAATCAGCCGCAGATGTTTTTATTTGTTACTTTTACTGTTTGTGACATCCTTCTGTTTTTCCTCTCATTCAAAAACATCTGAAAAACATTGAGGAGAATCGGAATTAGTCAGCTTCCTTTACAATTTCATACATGGTTATTTGTATAAATACCAGTTCTGGCGATGGAAGCTGCATTCAATTTCCGCAACAAAGATAATTTTGTGCATTTTAACTGCTTTAGACATAGGGCATACAGTATAGTCATATGAGGCTCACTTCACCCACAGTTTGGTCTTTGGAGGGCAAATGGAGTCAAGCACCCTTATATCAATTGTCTTGAAAACTAGGAAGATAGCTGATAAAAAAAACCCCAGACATTTATGGCTGGAAAGGGAAAAAATGATATGCAGCATGTGCCAAAGGAGGCACCACAGAAGTACCCTTTGAGGCTGGTACTCTTCCCACAAACATTGTTTCACATTAATATATTCATATATTTTATTTATCTCTTGGAATCCAAAAGTGTTTAAATTTGGGGGGAGGAGGGGAAGGGAGTTGATTCATTTTCAAATCATTTTCAGGCTTTGCTCCCGAAGTTTGAACATGTTTTGGCTCGTTTCACGTAACTGTTTTAATAAACATTTAACATACCTTAATTAACATAATGCACATTATTTCACAGGTTAATGTATGTTACTTTGATTTAGCATGCATTAACGTTTTTAGGCATTTATTGTTATGTTTGGTCATTTTACTATTGTTATGCTGTTAGCAAAATTGCACATCCCTAATAACTGGCTGAGGGTGGCAGAAGGTTAGGATAGAATACCACTGCCTTAGCTTTTATGAAAATCTTACTCAAATTGCAATCTCAGTAGTAAAAAATCTTAAAGAATAAACTTATACAGTGTTAAACCTAACTTAGGACCTCATACACCCAGGACACTAATTCTGTTGTGCCCTTACTGGGATGGTGTATTCATCATTGGTCCATTTATAAAATATTTTCAAATTTGGCTAATATACCAACTCTTATGTGCCTCTAAAAGAAGAAAAAAAGGAGGAAACACTTAACTTTAGCCAAATTTGAAAATATTTTATAAATGGACCAATGATGAATACACCATCCCAGTAAGGGCACATCAGAATTATTGTCCTGGGTGTATGAGGTCCTAAGTTAGGTTTA
This sequence comes from Geotrypetes seraphini, assembly GCF_902459505.1. Lineage (NCBI taxonomy): Eukaryota > Metazoa > Chordata > Amphibia > Gymnophiona > Dermophiidae > Geotrypetes > Geotrypetes seraphini. The sequence continues at coordinate 303,062,234 of NC_047086.1, read as the reverse complement.
ACACTGTATAAGTTTATTCTCTAAGATTTTTTTATAGCTTTTATGGAACAATTTTGTCAATAATTTATGCCTTCACAAAAGTAAAACATGTTTTCAACAAGAAATGATTTATATTTGCTCTTTCATACTTAAAAACCTTTACATTTTCTTGAATAATCTTCCCATAGTTTTAAACACAACTAAAATTGTATGTGGGAAAAGCCACATTTCAAGGATAAGTTACTTTTCATGCTTGCATTTTGAGGAAAAATGTTTCACACTATTCTAATGTCCATATTTCTCTACATAACTTTCATAGCATTTCTTTCATTATGATCTAACTCTATAGTTCCTTGAATTTTGATCATTATTCTCTCTCTCATATTCATGAAGTCACACCTCACAAATTCATATTTGCATGCTACATACGAGGGGCTGCTGAAATGCTCTCAGCCCAACCAAGAAGAGAATGATGTGGAGTCATGAAATGTACAAGTTATTCCATACTTTTCTTGACACTTTTCATTTCATTTCATATCATTGAAATAAAAAATGTCAAGAAAAGTGTGGAATAATTTTCATGGCTTCACATCATTCTCTTCTTGGTTGGGCTGAGAACATTTCAGCTGTCCCTTATTTATTTATTTAGATTTTTATCCCGTCCTCCCAGTAGCTCCGAACGGTTTACAAGTAAACATTCACAATGGAGTGAATTGGACATACAAGATTATACAGTAGATTTAAATACTTGGACATACGAGACTGTGCAGCAGTTTAGATATAGGGACTATACAGCAAATTAAGAACAAAAGTTAAATATAAGTAGTTTAGTTTAGATACAAGTTATTTGAGTATAGGCTGAGAGTGGACTTATCAGAAATTTAGGCAGAAGATTAGAATGGAGAAAGAAGGGTAGAGGTGGGGTTTAAGGGGGTTGGGTGTAGACTGAGGGTGACCTTTAGTTGAAGAGGAGGATCTTTACCATTTTCCAGAATGTCATTAGTGAGTATGTTATTTATCCATACAAACCTTACTCTTCCCAGATATCTCTCATCATCTCAGACACATAGAACACAACTCTAATCCAATCCAATCCTTTGGTTTTATATACCAATTCATCCCTCTTAGAGTGCTTGATTTGGTTTACAAATATTAAGAATCATAACAAAGATGATCATGATTAACAGATACAAGATCATTAATTAGTTGCAGAAAATATATATTTTTTTAGACTTCTGAAACAGGTGAGTTTTTAATTTTTCACGAAATGCTGCTAATTGAGAGAGAAGTCTACTACATGTATTCTCAGCTCTGTGGACAAGGAGCACATTCAACACTCTATGTTAATACTGCTCAGTCATATTATCAAGCTTGACTCAGCAACATTTACTATTCCTCATGGCAGGCTACACTACGCTCATTTCTATAGAACACAAACTGCCCGATATTCAGCGCTATTTAACCAGTTAAACAGCTTTTGGCCGGTTAACTGCTTATATTCAGTAGGAAATAGCCAGCTATTTCCTACTGAAAATCCAGGTTAGTGGCTATCACAAATACTTAGATGCTGGCGAGCTAACTTCAGTGCCTAAGACAGGCTGCTTAAATAGCTGGTCTATCTTTGGCTGCTAAAAACTTAGCTGGTTAGTGCTGAATATTGCATAGCCAGCTAACATTTTAGTGCCCCACCCCCTAGATATTCAATGCTGGCATCAGAAACGGCCCAACATTGACTATTCAGGCTCAGTGCCGTGGGATAGTGGTGAAACCAGACATCCAATTTTGGGTATGCCTGAACCCAAAGTGGGTGGGCACAAAATTTTTCTCTCTTCTCCAGCTCTCCACCCCTCCTAATTCAAACAATCCTGATTATATTCTCCTCTCACTCTCTTTCTGTTCTCACATATCTACCCTTGCTCCTTCCTCCTTGCACATATTCTTCTGTTCCACTCACTCTTCTCCAGCTCTTCATAATTCCCTTCTCTGTCACCTTTCCCTTCACTTCCTCATCATCTCCTTCTTTGTCCTTTTCTCTTCCACACCATTCTTTCTACTTCTGCCCCTTCCCATAGCTTTTCCCCATCTCCGTTCTCTTTGTTCTCTCCTCATTGGGCATCTCCAACTTGACCCAGATCACCCTTTTTGCACTTATCTCCAACCCTAAACCTTTGATTTTCCTAGCGCTGCAAAACTTCAACAGTGAATCGCAGCACAGCAACTTGCAAAGCCTCACTCACTTGTGTTCTGCAAGGCTCTGCTGGTCCATGTTCTGCCCCCTCTGATGTACATTTCCTGCTGCAGAGGGGGCCAGGCAGGGACTGGCAGAGCATATAAGCTTGAGGTTCTGTGGTTTGCTGTGTTTCAAATCGCCATTGAAATTTTGCGACACTTGGGGAATCAAAGGTTTGAGGGGAGGAGAGAGGGCTACTTAGTCAAGATAGGAAGAAATTTTCTTCTCCCTCTTCTGGTGCACCATAGTCTCCAGCATTTGAGTGGGCCTAAGCCTAAAGTGGGTGGGACCTGGTCTACCCAGGCCCACCTATGGCTACAACTTTGTCACAGGAGTTAGCTGGCCTCCCTCCCCAAACTGAATATTATTCCCAAAGAAAATAGAAGATTTCCTGTGGCAAAGATGAGAGGCATATAGTGACCTGATAATTTAAAATAAATTCTCACTTGAATTATTGAGTTTTGTTGTTCTTGTTGCTTACCTGCTGAGCTCATCTTTTGTTGGCTTTAGTTTAGATTTTAGCAAAGTCTTTTACATTGTCCCACACTGACGTCTAATAAATAAACTGAGTGCCCTTGGAATGGGTCCCAAAGTGACGGGCCGGGTCAGGAACTGGTTGAGTGGAAGGCGACAGAGGGTAGTGATCAATGGAGATCACTCTGAGGAAAGGAATGTTACCAGTGGTTCTGTTCTTGGTCCTGTTCTTTTTAACATTTTTATAAATGATATTGCTGAAGGGTTGTCGGATATGATTTGCCTCTTTGCGGATGATACCAAAATATGCAATAGAGTAGATATGCCGGATGGTGTGAATAACATGAAGAAAGACCTGGTGAAGCTTGAAGAATGGTCTGAAATTTGGCAGCTAAAATTTAATGCTAAGAAATGCAAGGTTATGCATTTGGGTTGCAAAAACCAGAGGGAATGGTACAATTTAGGAGGTGAAGAACTTATGTGCATGACGGAAGAGCGGGACTTGGGTGTGATTGTATGTGATGATCTTAAGGTGGCCAAACAGGTTGAAAAGGTGACGATGAAAGCTAGAAGGATGCTAGATTGCATGAGGAGAGGTATGGCCATTAGGAAAAAGAAGGTATTGATACCTCATTATAAGACTCTGGTGCGACCTCATTTAGAATATTGTGTACAATTCTGGAGGCCACACCTTCAAAAAAATATAAAAAGGATGGAGTCGGTCCAGAGGAAGGCTACTAAAATGGTGTGTGGTCTTTGTGATAAGGCATACGGGGAAAGACTTAAAGATCTCAATCTGTATACAGTGTTCCCCCTGTCAATTGCGGTCGGCAGTTCGCGGTCCCGGTCATTCGCGGTATTTCTGACCGCGAACCACCGACCAGGAGAGGACAGCTGAAGAGGAAGGAGAGAGCAGCTGGAGTGCTGGAAAGTGAAGGAAATCACTCGCTGTATGCTCCGACCGCCTCTTCTTGCACTAAAGTCGGGCCTTACCTATCAGGAGCTGCTTTGACACGCAGCTTCTGATGGGTGAGGCCCGACTTTAGTGCAGGAAGAGGCGGTCATAGCATACAGCGAGTGATTTCCTTCGCTCTCTGGCGCTCCGGCTGATCTCTCCTGCCTCTCCCACTGTCCTCTCCAGTCTCCCCCATGAAAAACCATATTCACGGTTTTTCAAGATTCACGGGGGTTCCTGGAACGGAACCCCCATGAATATTGGGGGAGTACTGTACTTTGTTGGAAAGGTGGGAGAGGGGAGATATGATAAAGACGTTTAAAACCTACATAATATAAATGTGCATGAGTCGAGTCTCATTCATTTGAAAGGAAACTCTGCAATGAGAGGTCTAGGATGAAGTTAAGAGGTGATCTGAGAAAATACTTTTTTTGCAGAAAGGGTGGTAGATGTGTGGAACAGTCTCCCGGAAGAGGTGATGGAAACAGAGACTTTGTCTGAATTCAGGAAGGCCTGGGATAGGCACATGGGATCTCTCAGAGAGAGAAAGATATAATAGTTACTGTAGATGGGCAGACTAGATGGGCCATTTGGCTTTTATCTGCTATCATATTTCTATATTTTTATGTTTATTGGCAAAGTATATAATAAAATAATTTCTGATTAGTTGGGGTTGGGAAAGCTGTTCTAGGGTTTGCAGTAGGCTGTTTACTTTTTTAAATTGCATGCAAATATCATTGCATGCAAATATCATTCCTGAATATTCATTCTGGGTATCCTGAAAACCTGACTGGCCAAGTGTTCCCTGAGGAATGGGTTGGGAACCACTGCAATAAAAACTTACAGCAACAAAAATATTCATGACCATATCACAGAAGCTTACATCAACTCACATTGGCTACCAATCCAAGAAAGAATACAATTTAAATTCTACTGCATGTTATTTAAAACCTAAACGGAGACAGCCCATCCTACCTGAACAACCGCCTCATCCAAGCACCCACAACCAGACACAGAAAAGCGCATTCCCCATTCATACCTCCTCCGATCAAAGAAATAAAACGATCTAAACTACACGACGGCCTCCTAGCCACTCAAGCCGCAAGGCTAGACAACTAGATCTCCGACCTTCTGATGACCACCCCAGACTACAAGACATTCAAAAAAGAAATAAAAACAATACTTTTCAAGAAATTCCTGAAACAACCCTAACTTCACTTACTCTCAACAATGCAAAAATTGACAAAGGATCTACTCTTTTCTACCCTAGTAATGACAATTTTGCTACCATTGTAACCCCCTTTTATAAATCTTCTGTAAGCCGCCTTAATCTTAACAACCCGAGAAATGTCAAAAGATCTACTCTTTACTACTCTAGTAAACCAATTGTTCTCCCATTGTAACCCCCGTTTATAAATCTTTTGTAAGCTGCCTTGAACCGCAAGGTAATGGCGGAATAGAAATCCCTAATGTAATGTAATGTACATAGTATAGTATACAGTAGTATGCTACTTACAATGTCAATATAATACATTCATTACATTAGAGATTTCTATCCTGCCATTACCTTGCGGTTCAAGGCGGATTACAAAAGATATAGAAGGTGGGTTACAAAAGAAGATTACTGGTCATTTCTAGTGAAGGTAAAGAGTAGATCAGCATTACTATGCTGACTATAGCTTACTGAACAGTTTACAGTTTCCCAGAACAGGTTTTGTACTGAAAAACAGGACTCCTCTGAATGGCCAAACACTGTTGAACTTACTCTGAGTTATATTGGCAATTATATGAAGCTCCTATTCAGTTAACCCTTACTTCTGTAATCTTAGCATTACCATCCAGACTCTGTATTTCTTGAACAACTTTCTTTAATAACATGAAATAAAGAATAAACACTTACAATTGATGCCTTCGAGGCAATTCAACTTTGTCATAGAATCTTCTTACTCTACCAGCCCCTTCCTATTCACAAATGGATCTTGGAGTGTGTCCACACTTTGTGGAAATATCACTGTTCTCCAGTCTTAGATATAATACTATGCTGTGTTAGATTGTTAGAAATAAAGGTGAAAACCTGGTAGGAGAACAATACTAGTCTCAGGTTCTCCTACAGCCATTCAGTCCACAAACATGGCAACTCTCTCAGATTGAAGAAGGGCAGTCTTAAGCTCTGTGGATACAGCCTAGCTCTCTAGGAGAATCAAAGCCCTCTGAGGGTTTAAGTCCACAGAGCACACTTTAAGTATACATCTTAGCATAATCACTTAAATTTGTTCTTATATAAGAAACTGAGCAAATGCCCACATAAAGTGGAGGCAGAATACTCCCTGCCTGGTATCAGTAGATACCACTATTACTATTTAAACTTAATAATGCCACACAGTCCTGTAAAAGCCCATAAGTCACTGAAGCTTGACTTGATGACCTCTGGCTTGTCATCTCTGATTCATGGATGAACTCTCTCTGGTAGTCTCACAGGAGCTGTAACAAGAGACTGACAACACAGACAAAGAAATAACATAAAATAGAGTAAAAAGATGGAGTCTTTGAATCTCTGGGATGGACACTTCTGTAACTGGTCAGATGAAGGTCTTCGCTATTCCTTGGTTTACAGTCTTAACTTCTAGCTTGCAAACTTTCCCATCCTCACTGGGAAGGTTTTGCTGATGAGGCCCAAAGGCCAGATGTTACGCTGTGCTTGGTTGTCCTTCATCAGTACAAGTTCTCCTTCTTGTAAGTTTGGCCCGTTGTCTTGCCACTTATTCCATGGTCGAAGAGTAGGAGGGAACCTCTTCCATTGTTTCCAGAAAATATCAGCGAGATGCTGCACTTCCTTCTACTGGTACTTGTAAATGTTGCCACCCTTAAAGTCTCCAGGTGAAGCAGCATTGGTATTGGGTTTCTGTGGAAGAAGTATAGCTGGAGTCAAAATCAATCATGTGTTAATCACATATAGGCACATTTATGTGCGCCATTTACTGAATTTAGTCACAAATGTGTATCCTCCCTTGCATTTTAAACAGAACCTCTGGAATGCTTCTTTTTCTAACAGCTAAAAGCATACGTACTGTAGAAGCCATCTATTCATTTAGCCACTCAGAGAAGGATCAATTTTTCAATCATTTTACCCAGTACTGTAAATCATTATTTACCTGTGTAAATGGCTTTGAAAATTGTACTTTTTCTGGGGTTTTTTTTTTCATTTTCTTTTTCAAAGTAATCAAACTTTTAAATACTGTATAGCGCTCATAAACTTTAGTTTTCACAACACATGGCACAGAAGTCTATAATGAGGTGTCTGTGCTGTGAGCTTTCTTCATTCTTTTCAAGCAGACAGATGGAATAATGGAACCTGTTATGAAAAGAAACATACACAGCTAAATAAAGATACAACAGTCTCTAAATCCTCCTCCTTATCTTCTTAGAAAAGTGTTAAACAGTACATAAGATAGTGTAGTCTCTGATACAGTACATGCCAACTGCTAGTTTTGTTTTGTTGGTTTATTATTTCTTTTCTCATTATACAGTGGACGGGTATTCATCCGGAAGGTACCATCAACAGGATCCGTTGTATGGTGGTGTAGAATTTCTCAGATAATGTGAGGGAGGAGTATAGAGTATACGGCATCTCCAGCATCTTCAAAACGCAGTAATCGGGCTTCTAAAAAATCTATGTGCCCACGACCCTGCCTCCCATGCTCTAGCGTCGGCTCACTAGCTGCCAGTAGCCAAATGTATCTTCAAGGGCCTGATGTTAGCGTTCAAATCCTTGCACAACATGGCACTGGCCTACATGATGGCTAAACTTCCTCCATATGTGCCGAACCAGTCCCTCTGCTTCCAGGAAGAAATATGCTTCAAAACACCACCTGTATCATTCTCTTCTTTTGCCAACTCCAGACTGATCCTTCTCTCTTACTGCGCTTTATGCCTGGAACAGACTGCTTGAGTCAGTACACCAAGCTCTGACCCTGGCAGTATTCAAATCCAAGCTAAAAGCCCACACTTTTGAAGTTGCTTTTAACACCTTACTCCCACTTGCTTGTAAAGTATCCATGCCTGAGAAACTCTCTAACCCCATATTTGCCTGTTTCTCTGTTTGATTAGATTGTAAGCTCTACTGAGAAGGGACTGTCTCTTATATGTTTCAATGAATAGAGCTGCATGCGTCTAGCAACACTATAAAAATGATAAGTAGTAGTAGTAATAGTAGTTAGATCCAGGGTGGGGGGAGGGGAGGGAAGGGTATTTTGAAGAATCAAATATTTGAGTATAATGTTATATAAATAATATGATTAAGGTATTTATGAGATGGATGGGAGAAAAGGTTGTTTTCTTTTCTATTTGTGTATTATAGTGCATTTTATGTAATTTCTTTTATTGTCATATTATTTGTAATGCACTGCTAAAGCATGGAAATTAATAAAGATTAAAAAAAAAAAAAAGTAGTTAGATGTATCAAAATTGAAATAAGTTGAATTTTTAACCACAGCTTTAAATATTTTGAAGTACAATTTAATAAAATGCATCCTTTGACTTTAAAATTCATTTCTGTGTGCCTCATTTTTATTCTTGTGGTGTAGCCAACTACAGATCGTCAAACCATCTTTTAAAACTCGATTTTACAAAACAAAAAGAGACCAACACCGAGGTTCCTGAGAAAGGCCGATTAGGCCAAAACATGTGCATGTTGAGCTGTGGCACTTATTAGACAGAGATCTTATATTAATAAAGTTTGCATACCAGTATTGTTGAACATCTCCACTGTTGTTTTTGTCGTGCTTAAAGCTGAATGCCATTTATAGATTAGTACTTAGGCGCAAAGATTTACACCAACTGAACCATGGAATAAATCTCTGGGCTTAAATTAGTCATGGGCAGTGGCATAGTAAGGGTGGGTGGGGGAGGACCACCCTAGGCACCATTTTTAGGGGGCGCTGGCACCACTCCACCCCCCTCATGCCACACTTGTGCCCTCCCTTCCCCCCTGTAACTCTTTAAATCTTTACCAGCACGAACAACTTCTCCAGGCTGCTGCACAACACCGGTCTGGCTCTCCTTTGAAATCACTTCCTGTTCGTGGGGTAGGAAGTGACATCAGAGGGAAAGCCAACGCTAGAGCAAGCAGCAGGCCAAAGAAGCTGTTTGTGCTGGTGAATATTTAAAGAGGTATAGGGGAACGGAGAGCACAAGTGTGGCATGGGGGATGGGGAAGGAGCGGTGGGGGGGGGCAGTACCACTCCAGGCACCACTTACCCTCGCTTCACCACTAGTTATGGGATTCCCCCAAATTCTATAATAGTGAGCACATGTTTTGTGACTGACCCTGATCTGTCCATGCCCTTCCTATGACCACACCCCCTTTTCAGTTGCATGCTAAAGAATTTACGTGTCCATCTTTATAGAAGAGTGCTTAACAAGATGCAGATGCAAATCCAAATTGTAGCCAATTCTTTGGACAAATTTAAGGCCCAATTAAAACCTTTTCAATGATGCATTTAGCCAATGCCCTTCTTTTACTGGATTCATTTTCAGGCATCTTGCTTTCTTACCTTAAAGTTCGCTGAGATGTACCCCACAGCTGAAGCGAGATAGAATTCCCTGCTTACCCTCTCCCCCATCCCACTGTCTTATCATGAACTGTAATTCCCTCTTCCTCCTTCTCTTTTTTTCCTCTATTTCATTCCCCTTTTCTCTACCTCAGCTAATACTTTTTCAATTTTATTTATTTATTTATTTATTTTTTTGTAAGCCACTTAGAAGTACCGCAATGAACGGTGTATCAAATTTTTAAAAACTTGGAAATTTGGAATTAGCGCCAGTAATCAATTGTCAACAATCGTTGCTAACCAGGCTCATTACTAAATTAAATTGCACACGCAAATTAGGCATTCGATTTAATTCCCCCGCTGATGTTCAAATATCTGCCTGTTATTTTGCCACTGACTGACTGCTTGCACAAATTGTGTCATATAAGTGTACTTATCTTTAACATACATACATACCTGCACTTGCTAATTTTCAATGAGGTACAACGTGCATTGAAAATGTGCCCCTCCAAAACTGCTCCCAAGGCCAAATATCATGTTTTATTTATTGCTACTAATTCGCCTTTTAGGATGCAGACTGAAGCAATAACCTCTCGAGAATTGTTTATGTTATAATGATAAACACTTTCTTTCTCATGTTTCACAGGGTAGGCAAAAAAACATCTGCTACTGGTTAGCATCCTCCCCAACACCAGTAGCAAATACAGAATCGGAATAAAGAGGCAATTTCTACAATTATTTTGGTGGAGCAATTTGCAAAGGTGAATGAATACAGAAGACACAACATTGTCTGCAGCAGTATTAGGGAGATGATTGCCTGTTTTATTTTGCGGAATTAGCAGTGCTACTGAACTAAACTTCTGAGGAATCAATGTCTTTGTTCAATTAATTAGTGAGGTCAAGGGTTCAGTCTGTCACTTTCCATTCATCTCGAATTCAAAGATGAGGCACGCAGAAATGAGTTTTAAAGTCAAAGGACGCATTTTGTTAAATTGTACTTCAAAATATTTACAGCTGTGGTTAAAAATTCAAATTATTTCAATTCTGATACACTTTACTACTACCAGTTATCATTACTATACTGCTGCTAGACGCATGCAGCGCTATTCATTAAAACATATAAGAGACAGTGCCTTCTCAGTAGAGCTTACAATCTAATCAAATTGAGAAACAGGCAAATAGGGGGGTTAGGGAGTTTCTCGGGCCTGGGTGTTTTACAAGCGAGTGGGGGCAAGGAGTTAAAAGCAACCTCAAAAAAGTGGGCTTTTAGCCTGGATTTGAATACTGCCAGGGTCGGGGCTTGTTGTACTGACTCAGGCCGTCTGTTCCAGGCGTAAGGCACAGCAAGAGAGAAGGAACATAGTCTGGAGTTGGCAAAAGAAGAGAAAGATGCAAATAAGAGAGACGCCCGATGAATGGAGTTCTGGGGAGGAGTGTAGGGAGAGATAAAAGAGCAGAGATATTGAGGAGCTGCAGAGTGAATGCACTTGTGACCCGGTGGAGTTTGAACCGTATGCAGAAATGGATAAGGAGTCAAGGAGGTGATTTGAGGAGAGGGGTGATGTGAGTACAGCGACTCTGTCGGAATATAAATTGTGCAGTAGAATTGCTATGGGTTTCTCAAGCGCTGAGGACACTTGTTAGCACGGCTGTAAAATGGCCGCAATTTGCTTTTTCCTATTAATAGTCATTGGGCAAATTTTGAAAGTAGCGCATGAGTAGGGTTACCATATGGCTCCAGAAAAAAGCAGGATGGATTTAGACATCCAAGTTTTACTTCCATTGAAAGCAATGAAAGTGAAACCCAAAAGTCTCACTCTGTCCTCCTTTTTCTGGAGCCATATGGTAACCCTCCGTGTGAGCCCTTACCACTGGCTATGTTGTAGGTGGTAAGGGCCCCCGTGCTAACACTGCTCTAATCAGTCGGCACATCAATACTAAGTAGGAAAGATTATTATATTGTAAAGCTTATGCCTTTGCCAGTTCATTTGTTGCTTACAAAATTTCATACGTACAGTAGATTATACTGTAGGGTCATGAAATGGTTAACTGTTGTTTAAAATATTGCTCTGATTTACATAGCTGAAGAAAGTGTACAATCTATTGACTTCATCTGCCTAAAATGTATGTCCCTACCTTACCACGTTGTAAGCTGAATAGATAAAAGTTTGAGCCATGATGTACCCTGCCCTTTTGTACATTTAACATTTAGAACTGTAAGAGTTAGATAAGTGACCTGCCATGTGAGCTTAGGACCAATAATAATTGTAGAAAAGTTATAGAAGTAACAAATGAAAATTGTAGTTTTTGCATATATTAGTTTGCAAAAAGGGCATAAAAGTCCTTGTATTTCCTGTTTCTGACACTCTAGTAGGCAGGCTATTAACTGCACTAGAGTCCGGTATACCGTAATAAATTTCTTGTACTTTCTTCACGCCTCTGACTTTGTGTGTCCAAGTGACCTTTCAATACTGTACCTAGAAGTGTGGATGAGTGGGTGAGAAACCTTTGAAATGAAGTAAAATATAATTGGCATAGGAAAGTGTTTTGTCCTTAGAGAGTGTTTCAATTTGGAAGATTTGTCCAACTAATTCTTTTGAATATTGCCTAAGGATGTACGTTCATTAATGCACATTCAGTTTCATTAGCATGCTTTAGAATATACATGCCTTATCACATTAGCATGCACTAATATTGTTAATGCATATTATTAATAAATGGGAGGAGAATATAAGAATAACCTTACTGTGTCAGATCAATGGTTCATCTAGTCCAGTAGCCTGTCCTAACGGAGGTCAATCCAGGTCACTAATATCTGTCAAAAACCCAAATAGTAGCAAGTAGGAGGGAGTTTTCAAGCTATGTTGGTGCACTAGCCTGAATTATTTGTTCTGGGTACAGTGCCCTAATGCAGCATGAAATAAGACACCCCATGCAAAATATGTAAATGTATGTAAAGCAGCTCATTATTATGTAAATTTGGTACTGCGATTTGCAGTATCCACTGGGTACACTAAGGCCAGTAGTGGGCATATGGCCTCTTGGTTGAGGATGGGCTGGGGAGGGCTTCAGTGGCTGGGAGGGTGTAGATGGGCTGGAGTGAGCTTTGACAGAGACTTCAGCAGTTGGAACCTAAGCACAGTACCGGGTAGAGCTTTGGATTCTTGCCCAGAAATAGCTAAGAAGAAAAAAATTTAAAAAAATTTAAACTGAATCAGGTTGGGTAGACTGGATGGACCATTCGGGTCTTTATCTGCCATCATCTACTATGTTATTAAGTTACACATTGCAAGTCATGGTATTGCCAGTATAATAAACCGAGATAAAAGCTCCTGAGCCATCTCTTAATAGGACTCGCAACAGACATAGTAGTGGGTAATAGAAATAGGGGGTCACTGGAAGGAGCTTTGGCTAGACAGGTATCCCAAATAGTTGAAGAAATGGGCATCTCGGCAGGTACAATTTGGAAAATAATTCATGAAAAGTTGAGCATGTCCAAGGTTAATGCAAGATGGGTTCCAAGAATGTTGATGCCATGTCAGAAGGCCACTAGGCACCAGTGCTGTCAGGAGAGATTGGAGATGCTCCATGAAGACCGAGTGAATTTTTTTCATTGTTTGGTGACTGGAGATGAGTCTTGGGTCTATCACAGAGATCCTGAATCCAAATGGAGTCAATGTAATGGAAGCATAAGTCATCTCTCCCCCCAAAAAGTTCAAGACAGAAAAATCTTCAGGCAAGGTAATGGCAATTGTCTTCTGGAATAAAGAATGACTTTTGCTTCTGGAGTTCACGCCACAGAAGATAACCATAACTGCAGAGAGTTACGCCAACACAATAATTACTTTGTGAGAGTCAATCAAAGAGAAAAGATGAGGAAAACTCACAAAAGGTGTTCTGCTTCTTCATGACAATGTACTGGTGCACATGTCATGACAATCCAACAACCACAGCAGTACACTTTTCAAAATCTGGCGCTCCAAAAAAGACTCCATCTCTCTCCCCTCCTCTCCCTCAGCCGAAGTACTAGCAAAATTCTTCAATGAAAAGGTCACTACCCTACGTTGTTCCTTCCCACCTGCAATCTCCTACAACTCCCTGGTGCTCACTGACCCCAACCCTTCTCTAATAGCCCCTAGCACTATCCCAGCCGACAGATTCTGGGCTGCCTTTGAGCACATATCCGAATCCCACATCCTTAAACTCTGTCTCAAACTGAAATCTTGCAATTGTTCTTTTGACCCTTTCCTCTCCTACCTCTACGAGGAAATACCACCTCAGGCCATCTCTTCCATTACCAAACTCCTAAACTCCGCCCTACATTCGGGCCTCTTCTCCCCAGAAATGGGCCATATCGCCTTAACCCTTCTAGTGAAAAAACCCGACCTCGACCCTTCCACACCATCCAGCTATCGCCCAATAGCAAATATCCCTCTCCTAACCAAGTTGCTCGAGACCATCATATCGACCCAACTCTCATCCTATCTAGAGAAATTCTCCATTCTCCTACCTTACCAATATGGCTTTTGCCCCAATTTCAGCACCGAATCCCTACTGACCTCCCTAATCTCCAAGGTTCAACAACTTCACTCCCGCAACAAGTTCGCCGTCCTCCTGCAATTTGATCTTTTTGCCGCTTTCGACGTTCACCACGATATTCTAATCTACCAACTCTCCGAGATCGGCATCACCTCCACAGTCCTTGAATGGTTCTCAAAATTCCTCCGCTTCCAATCCTACATTGTCAATAGGAATGGCACCTCATCCTCCCCCTGGATACCAATCTGTGGAGTCCCGACAAAACTACTCTGGCTTGGCCCAAATTTAGCTCAGCTACCCACCTCAATCCCACTGCCCTCTAGCTCCACTCTGCAGCTCGAATTCTCCAGCAAGAACCTGGGCGTCATCATTGACTCTACATTGTCCTTCAATGACCACCTCAACTCCCTGGTAAAAAAATGCTACTTCAGCCTACACATGCTGAGGAAAGTAAGATCCTGCTTCCACCAAAAACATTTTGCCGTTCTCGTCCAATCCATCATCCTCTCCAGACTGGACTACTGCAATTCTATCTTCATAAGCCTAACAAAGAAAAACCTTCACAGACTCCAACAGATCCAAAATGCCGCGACCAAGCTTATCTTTGCAAAAAGTAAATTCGATCACGTCTCACCGCTCCTTTCCAAGCTTCATTGGCTCCCGATAATTTCCAGAGTTCACTTCAAATGCATCTGCCTAACTTTCAAGATCCTCCACGGCATTCTTCCTCCTTTAATTCCACTTTCTTGGAATTCCTCAAATCTTAATACCACCAGATCTACCCAAAAATCGAAATTATCCTTCCCCTCATTAAAAGGCATTTCCCACCCAGGAAAACTGGGGACTTCCCTCTCCTTCAGATTCATCGAGCTCTGGAACAACCTTACCTCCCCTCTTCTAAACCTGAGTGCTCTTCAACCCTTCCGTAAACATCTGAAAACCTGGCTCTTCTCCAAAACCTAACACTCCCCCCTCTTCTGACATCCTAGCCCTCTAACATTCTTCTCCCCTCTGATCTTCATCTAGCCCTTCCATGGAGTTTCCTTTCTCATTACAATTCCTGTAAACCGTGCCGAGCTCCACAACTATGGAGATGGTGCGGTAAACAAACCCAAGGTTTAGTTTAGTTTAGTTTATGACAATCACAGGCTACCTTCTGAAAATGTGGGTTTCAGTAGCTGAACCATCCACCCAACAGTCTTGACCTGGCTCCTTTGGATTATTTCTTGTTCTAAGTTTTGAAGAAATCTTTGTGGACAGTGGTTTTCAAGTGATGAACATAAGAACATAAGAATTGCCACTGCTGGGTCAGACCAGTGGTCCATCATGTCCAGCAGTCAGCTCACACGGCGGCCCTTAGGTCAAAAACCAGTGCCCTAACTGAGACTAGCCTTACCTGCGTACGTTCTGGTTCAGCAGGAACTTGTCTAACTTTGTCTTGAATCCTGGAGGGTGTTTTCCCTTATAACAGCCTCTGGAAGAGCGTTCCAGTTTTCTACAACTCTCTGGGTGAAGAAAAACTTCCTTACGTTTGTATGAAATCTATCCCCTTTTAACTTTAGAGAGTGCCCTCTTGTTCTCTCTACCTTGGAGAGGGTGAACAACCTGTCTTTATCTACTAAGTCTATTCCCTTCATTATCTTGAATGTTTTGATCATGTCCCCACTCAGTCTCCTCTTTTCAAGGGAGAAGAGGCCCAGTTTCTCTAATTTCTCACTGTACGGCAATTCCTCCAGCCCCCTAACCATTTTAGTCGCTCTCTTCTGGACCCTTTCGAGTAGTACTATGCCTTCTTCAAATACGGTGACCAGTGCTGGACACAGTATTCCAGGTGAGGGCGTACCATGGCCCAGTACAGCGACATGATAACTTTCTCTGATCTGTTCGTGATCCCCTTCTTAATCATTCCTAGCATTCTGTTCGCCCTTTTTGCCACCCCCGCGCATTGCGCGGATGGCTTCATTGACTTGTCGACCAGTACTCCCAAGTCTCTTTCCTGGGGGGTCTCTTCGAGTACTGTACCGAACATCTTGTATTCGTGTATAAGATTTTTGTTACCGACATGCATCACCTTACACTTATCACGTTAAACCTCATTTGCCATGTCGAGGCCCATTTCTCAAGCGTGTTTATGTCACATTGCAGGTCTTCGCAATCCTCCAGCATCTTCACTACTCTGAATAACTTCGTATCGTCTGGATTGAAGGTGAAACAGAAGAATTCTTTTCAAAGGGGTTAAAGTCATTGCAGGAAAAATGGATGAAGTGTATGGAGCTATCAGGGGACTATATGAAAAAATAAAACAAAAAGCTTGTTGAAAACTGTTTTCTTTCCAGCTGAGGTAGATACATTATTGAACACCCGTTGTACAATTATTAGATCCTAATGTTAGAAAAGCAACCTAATATCAAAACTAAAACATCATCGTTAGGCAATCAGATTCAGATAACTATTGGTAAGACAATTTTACATGTGGTGCCAATGTACATTTAGCAAATAAGGTAAAAATATAAAATAAAAATGGAAGATAAATTACAAAATAACAACTACATTAGTAAAATAAATATACATACAGAGAGACCAATAACAAAGACAGTTTTCAGGTTTGGGATCTGGTCATTATTGTTCCCGGTAAGGTCACATTTCATGCCTAGTGGCTGGACAATGTTACTACAATTACTGTTTCTCTTTCCCCCAGTATTGTACAGTTTGTCCTGCTTATTCTTTCTCTGGAAAGTCTTTGATTTTTTTTCTGTTAATTTTGGGAAATATGCATTCCTGAGATCTTTATATTTTCCACAGTATATTAGGAAATGCTTTTTTTTTTTCTCCTGTATTTCATTGAAACTATTATTCTTGAGATTTCCAGTTCAGTTTTTATCTTTATTTTTTTTAGTTTCTGGTCACTTATTCTGCATTTGGTGATGGTCTGTGTGTGTTTAATGTGACTGATGTCAGGGATTCTGCTAGGGTATATTTTCTGTGTTAGGGGTCTTTAGCATGCCAGCTCCCCTCCCCTCTCCAATATATACCTTCCAATAGGAGGTGCATTAGTGGTTCCCAAACTTATCCTGGGAGACCACCAGCCACAAATGCTTTCAGGATATCCTCAATTAATATGCATGAGACGTATTTGTATGCCTATCTCTTCAATTATATGCAAATCTCTTATACATAAATATTTATTATAGATAGCCTGAAAACCTGATTGACTAGCAGTCTCACAGTACAATAAGGCTCATTGTAGTGTTTGGATTACCTGTTTTTCGTAGGCAAGGTTGTCACTATTTAGGTGTTGGTTTTGTAGGGCAGGTTTGCTATATAGATGCTAAAAGCATTTTAGGGGGAATTTTGCATATTCTTTTTGCCTCAGGAGTAGTGAGGGGAAGTGACCTAATTCTGCTTTGTATCCATTAGTGGGGATATGAACAGTATCTGCATGTAGAACTGGAGATGCAAGATTATATTGTGTCTCTGGCCTAGACCCTGTAATTTTGGGTTAATGTTATATCCCATATAACAATATTGGCTGAATGATGCTATGAAATAATTTAATTGTTGAAAACTCTACAACGTTTGTTCCCAACCCTGTCCTGGATGACCTCCAGCCAGTCAGGTTTTCAGAATAGCCCTAGTGAATATGCATGGGGCAAATTTGCATGCCTGTCACCCCCATTATATGCATACCTCTCTCATGTGTATTCATTAGGTCTATCTCGAAAACCCGACTGACTGGTGGTCCTCCAGGACAGGGTTGGGAACTGCTGCGCCACAAATTGTGAACATCTGGACTTGAATGGCCCTTTCCCTACTGAGAAGATCAGTGCAAAACTGAGCTTCAGATTGGCCTAGAAAGATGCTTGTGTGAGCATGCTAAAATTAGTGGTCTTGATATTCAAATGCACTAATGCAACCAGAATTCAGTGATGGCTGCATGATTGCTTTATTTACATTTACTTAGGGTTACCAAACATCCAGGAAAACATAAACATTTCTCAAATCTGGCAGTTTGTCCAGGTTTTGGACATTCCCGAGATCGGGATCGCATCTGGAGGCCGTCTGTACATGGGCGGATGCTGATGCAATGACATCATATGCATGCACATGACATCATTGCATTGACATCTGTGCAAAGATCCTCCAGACCTCAGGGAAGGAGACAGGAGATTCATTTGGGGGCGGGGTTGGGAGCAGAACAGGGCAGAGTTAGAGGCGGAATGGAGTGGGGCTGAGGGCGGAATGGTGTGGTGCCAGGTATCCTCTTTTTTTTAAAGAGGAAATTTAGAAACCACACATTTACTAACATGATGAATAGATACAGTATATTTTGGCAGCATAAGTCAACAATGAGGTTATTCTATACAAAAGGTGCTAACCAAGCACAAGGAGAGAGATTCATTACATTACATTAGTGACTTCTATTCCGCTTGTACCTTGCGGTTCTAAGCGGATTACATTGGAAGATAACTGGACATTTCCAGGAAGTTACATTACATTGGAAGATATCTGGACATTTCCAGGAAGTTACATTACATTGTAAGGTAGTTGGTTTCAAGTTACATAATGAGGTTTCAGGTTATATTTTGTGACTTAGAGAAGAAGTTACCAACTGGATGGGTTTCAAGTTATATTTAGTGACATAGAGAGGAAGTTACTAGTGATGCCTTTGAATAATTCACCTTCATATTAGCAGGACGCCGACCCTTATGAAGGCATCCCACCACCTATATTATTCTCTTATGTTTTTCTCCCTTTTCTTTCTCTTTCCTATACCGATTGTAGTTCTCCCTGTACCACCCTTTCCATTTCAGTAAGTAAATATTGTCCTAAATTGTCTGTCTCCCCTTTTTCTTTTTTACTATTGTACATCGCTTTGAATTTATGAAAAAGCGATTTTATAAAATTTTAAAGAAACTTGGAAAAAAAATAAAGATTGTTCTTTAAACCCATTCTTCAGACCCACATGCAGTGTTTGTGCTACTTAAACTAGGTGCTTACATGTATTTGCCGGATACGCATGCAAATGATTAGAATAAAGGCATATGCAGGTATGTACACTTATACATATAAGGATATACATGCAAAAATCCACCTAAGCACTCTTCTGTAAATAAATGCTTATCTTACATGTGCATATTTTGGGTGGGGAGTAGGTTGGACTCACAGAGCCCAATATTCAGCACTATTTAGCTGACCGGGAACTGCTTTTGGTAGGCTAAATAGCACACAGCCAGCTATTCGACAATATTCAACAGGAGATCACCGGCTATCTCCTACTGAATATCCAATTTGGTGGATAGCCCGGTGACCATTTATGTTGCACTAAATAACAAAAAAACAGTACTCCACTCGTATGAAGAGGTCTCTATTTTCTTATCGCACTTATGTTGCACAACATAGCTGGTCACCACCAATATTCAGTGGCTTGCTGACTAAGTTCAGTGGCCAGATAAAGCCACCTTAAAAGCAGGTCTATCTTTGGCTGCTAGGACTTGGTTGGCTTAGCTGGGTATGTCTTGGCCAGCATAAAACCTTGGAAATTAAATGCTGGTCTCCAGACACAATGCCAGCACTGAATTTCCAGTTTCAACATGGTGTACACAAAATAAAAGCCAAAATCTGCCACAATGTGAACAACAACAGCCGAGAAGCAAATTAGTCCAAGTAGAAGACGCATGATTTATCAGCAACAAAGACCCGACGTGGCCATGTTTTGCCCCCAGGCTGTGTCGGGGTAAAAACTGCAGGGGAAATTTGATGCACAACTCTTCTAGTTAGCACTTCCAAACCACAGAGCAAATCAACATGTCTTCCTTCAGACTGGCAGCAAATTTTTGTTGCTAATAAATCATACTTGGACTAGTCAGCCTCTTGGTTGTTGTCCAGTTTCATCGTGAACACAGCCGGTTATCTCCTGCAGTCTGAATATTGACGGACACTATGCACATGACTTATAGAATAGTATAAGTTACAAGCATATATCTGACATTTAGCCATGAGTACTTGTACCAGCTCTGTGGTTGGCATAGGAGCCTACTTTTCATTATTTTAAAAAAAATTTTAATTATTTATATTCCGGATATCCTACAATTCTATGTGGATTACAAATTATTCAGGTACATAAGAACATAAGAATCGCCGCTGCTGGGTCAGACCAGTGGTCCATCGTGCCCAGCAGTCCGCACACGCGGCGGCCCTTGGTTTAAAGACCAGTACTCTAACCGAGCCTAGCTTTACCTGTGTACTTTCTGGTTCAGCAGGAAGTTGTCTAACTTTATCTTGAATCCCTGGAGGGTGTCTTCTCCTATAACAGCCTCCGGAAGAGCATTCCAGTTTTCCACCACTCTCTGAGTGAAGAAGAACTTCCTTACGTTTGTACGGAATTTATCTCCTTTTAAATTTAGAGAGTGCCCTCTCGTTCTCTTTACCTTAGAGAGGGTGAACAACCTGTCTCTATCAACTAAGTCTATTCTCTTCATTATCTTGAATGTTTCTATCATGTCCCCTCTCAGTCTCCACTTTTCAAGGGAGAAGAGGCCCAGTTTCTCTAATCTCTCACTGTACGGCAGCTCTTCCAGCCCTTTAACCATTTTAGTTGCTCTTCTCTGGACCCTTTCAAGTAGTACCGTGTCCTTCTTCATGTTCTGGACGCAGTATTCAAGCATTTTTCCCTAACTGTCCCGGCGGGCTCCCACTCTATCTAATGTACCTGGGACACTGGGGGATTAAGTGACTTGCCCAGGGTCACAAGGAGCAGTGCGGGATTTGAACCCACAATCCCAGGGTACTGGGGCTGTACATAATAAATGTCACTTAGGCATCCTCCAGGTGTCCAAATATAGGTGCATAGTCATACAATACCCCCAAGATGCCTATTTAAAAAGGAAAATGGAAGCCTCTAAAGCAGTGGTTCCCAAACCTGTCCTGGAGGACCCCCAGGCCAGTCGGGTTTTCAAGATAGCCCTAATGAATATGCATGACAGAAATTTGAATAAAATGGAGATGCCAGGAATGCAGATCTGCTCTATGCATATTCATTAGGGCTATCTTGAAAACCCGACTGGCCTGGGGATCCTCCAGGACAGGTTTGGGAACCACTGGTCTAAAAATCACAAACCTATCATTTATCTCTCCACCTGCTTATTTATAGGTTTAGACTCACAAACGTTGAAATCAACTCGATACATTATTTACATGATATTCCGACCTGAATGCACTGGACTAAATGTCAAATGCACTGTTCACTGTCCCCAGGGAATACTTTGAGGTTGTTTTGACCTGGTAAATGCCCACCTTTTTATTGCTTTTCCACATCAGCCTCTCTTTTGAACAAGTCTATATGGTTGAGAGGGTTTGGAACATTCCAGACAACTGTCTGCACAAGAGTATCTGGATCAGTGACCGTGATCAGGGGCTCGGTAATTTGTTTGATTAGAGCATCCGTCTAAGACAAAGGAAGTGTAGCGGAGTGTGTCAGGCTCTGGTCTCATTTACAGGTCTGGAGATGCATGAAGACACCATTACAAGTGACCTCTGGCCCGGGCCACCCTCAGGTGACACTACTGTGTCCAGCAAACCTCCTGTCAGCTCCAGTCAAATGACCGTGTGAGCTGCTGCAGTAGTGGCTTGGTAATTGTTAATCGCGTAGACAATATGAGGACTACAGACCAAGCCTGGAGCTATGCAGATGCAGAAAAAGCTGATGAATCTAAAACTAAAATTGTTTTGTAATTGCATTATGGTGCTTACAAGAAATCTGTTGGTAAATCAAATTTTGGGCAGCAGAGATAAAAGAAATCTCTTTGGGGAAAAAAAAAGTCACTGGCTTAGGTTTATTTATCTGGAAGGTAACCATGACAAATGTCGATATATCTCTAATTGGAAAGTACATTTATTCTGCTTAAGTTGTTCCCCACATTAGCAGAGTTGTTAAAATGCACAGTTCTGCCTCGGGAACATTACAGCTTTATTTTCTGTAATTAAAATTGTGGACATTGGGGTAGGGAGCTGAACTAGAAACCCATGAAATGTGCAAGATAGAACTAAAAACAGATATTACTAATCAGACTACAGGCACATTTTCAAGGATAACCAGGCTGGAAGGCAAAAGGTTAAAGTTTAGCATGAACATGTCTATGACTGATATTTTCAAAAACGTGGTATGTAGTATTTACTGTAAGATATATGGGCCAGTTCTGTTGAAAACAATCTGAAGAAAGCCCATTTAGATTTAGGGCCAATAGGAAATCCTAAGGCAATAAAGGGGCACTTTTCATAAGGCTCCAGCAAGCTATACATTTTGCAGGTATTTTTTGCCTGTGGACGTTGTATCAATTTTCAAAGCACAGGCTTTCTCTTTGAAAACTGCCTGAGGGAAAAAGGACGTGCAGATACTCGCACCCCATTTTTGCAGTGTAAAAATAACATCCATGCATGCATACATATGGCAAAAGACTGAAAGGAGATTCACCAAATCCAGTATGGGGAGCTAAGGCTGATGCAGGACAGACTTCTATGGTCTGTGTCCTGCAAATGACATAATACTGAAAGAAGATTAGCCAAATGCAGCAGGGGAAAAACTGAAGTCAATGCTGGACAGACTTCTACTGTCTGTGTCCCGCCAATGGTAAAAGACAGATGAAGCTTTGACAACTCCAGTGTTGTAGATCCACGTTGTCATATGTTGAGAGGGGGGCAGGGAAGACATCTTGACTGGTAAGTTGAATACTGTCAGCAATACTTGGAGTCTTGCTTTATAACCAAATATCATCCCTATCATATTTGGCTGCCTTTATGGTTGGCATAGTGGAGTTTTGACAGACAGTGTTTTAGCATGGGTGACTGGGGCCCGCATAGAGTGGTAGGAGCGGCACTGGCCACCTTATTGGGCAGACTAGATTTGATTGTGTGGGTCTTTTCCTGCCATTGTTTACTGAATTACTGTATTTTGGAAAATATTGTAAAGCTCCTTAGTGGCGATTTGATACAGTTGCATTACAATTTAATATAATAACATAGTAAATGATGGCAGATAAAGACCAAGTGGTCCATCCAGTCTGCTCAACTATACATGCTCCCATAAATTAATTTAGTTTAAATGGTCCTTTTTCTTAGATATTTCTGGGACAGAAACCCAGAGCCCTGCCCAGTAGTGTGCTTAGCTTCCATCTACTGGAATCTCCATCAAAACTCACTCTAGTCCATCTTAACCATCCCAGCCATCAAAGCCCTCCCCAGCCCGTTCTCAACTGAATGTCCATATACATGACACGGCCATGCCTTAGTTTCATTATTTTCTGATTAGAGATCCCCTGTGTTCATCCCACGCTTGTTTGAACTCAGTCACCGTTTTCTTCTTCACCACCTCCCTCGGGAGTGCATTCCACGCATCAACTACCCTCTCCGTATAGAAGAATTTCCTAACATTACTCTTGAATCTACCACCCCTCAACCTCAAATTACAATTAAATGTATGAGATGTTATAATCACGGTCAGATATTTCAATAGGTTTCCCCTTCAATTCACACCAACACAGAGGTTAAACATTTAAATATTTGTATTTATTTGTTGCAACTAAGAAAAACAATATCAATTGAGGGTGAAAGAAAACTAAATAGTATATCCATCAACTGTTGTTATAAGATGTTGTTTAAACAAGGTAAATTACATTTAAATATAAATGAATTGCAAAGCTAATTTAACATTCACGTTTGATCAAATTTACATTGATTATACAATTATAGTTAATGATAATATTCAAACCTCAAACTAACATATCATGCCTTTCAGCTTAATACCAACTTTGTTCTAGGATATCCAAAACCACAGATAAGTATTTGACTAGGTGGCTCTTAAAATCAGAGAGTGTTTCTCAGTTCCAAAGTTCAATAAAATACAAAAAATAGTATATATGAGTGTATGCACACAAAAATAAAGTATTTTTTAAAAATCCCTGTTTTCACTGGTATTACTGATTTCTTGTGCTGGGTACCACTAAGTTTTATCTCATCACCTGTCTAGAACCAGCAGCTCCTCTGAAGATCCAGATGTTTTCTGCTATCCTATGGTAAACAAAAGAAGGGGAAACCCTAACCTCCCTGGATGAATTCAGGCTAAAGTTAGTGTCTTCTTAGGATAAGTTAAGGCCGTGTATTTCCAACTACGTGTGCAAAAGAACAGATAATTATTTTATCCCTCAGCTGACCCAAAAGATGTTTGATATGAAATCAGTTCACAGAGTTTCAACACACACATTCACACAAATCTGAGCCACCTCAGCCTTTTCTGAATATCCAAGTATCTTTGATTCAGAAATAATGAAACTCCACAGTAATTATTTCATGGTCTCATAGTTTTATCATACAGAGCCTGATAGTACTGTATATCAGCAATAGTGACTGGAAACAGCTCTACAGCACAGAACTTCCTAGAATCCCAAGACAATACATCACTCCCAAGGCTTCAGACCCTCAGTTCTCAAAAGAACCTTCAGCCTCCCACAGATAGTTTCAGATTCACCAAACGTTACACAGTGGTGTATACTGGCCAAGGTCTCAGCAGACCAGCAACCGGAAAAGATTGCAAGAATGTACTCCAGTAGAAAAAAAAAACAGCTGAATATTAAATATAAAACATTTGCCTTAAACATCAATAATATTAGGCAATCTGAGCTGAATTAGTGGTTTTATACAGTGAAGGGATTAAAACTCTCTATTTTCCAGTACTTAATACTTCTTTTAACCAATAGGAGTCACAAAAATCCAGTTTAAATTCTAAAACACACTTTAAAAGCTCTTATAAATTTTTCTTTGAAATCTAACTTCAAACTTAATTTAGGGCCCCTTTTATCAAGCTGCACTAGAGAATTTTAGCACAAACTGGCATAGTAAATGCCCCAATGCTCATAGAGTTCCTAAGAGTGTCAGAGCATTTACCTGACCTTCCTGCACTAAAAACCTGTAACACAGTTTGATTTAAAAAAAAAGGGGGGGGGGGGGTTAGAAATCTCCTTCACAGTCTTCTCATTACACACCTCAGCACAACAGCCCATACCAGTAAGTCTCACATCAATAGTGTGTAAACTCATGGAAACTCTACTTAAAGGGAAATTAGACACAATATTGGATGAGGGGAATCTGAGGGATCCCTGTCAACATGGATTCACTAGGGGCAGGTCATGCCAATCCAATCTTATCAGCTTCTTTGACTGGATGACAGGAAAGCTAGACTCGGGAGAGTCTCTGGGCATAGTGTACTTGGATTTCAGTAAAGCGTTTGACAGTGTCCCACACCGTAGACTATTAAACAAGATGAAATCGATGGGGTTAGGTGAGAAACTAATGGCATGGGTCAATGACTGGCTGAGTGGAAGACTTCAGAGGGTGGTGGTCAATGGCATCCTCTCTAAGACATCGGAGGTGACTAGCGGAGTACCGTAGGGCTCAGTCCTGGGACCATCCCTTTTTAACATATTCATAAGGGACTTGACCCGAGGGCTTCAGGGAAAAGTAGCACTGTTTGCCAACGACGCCAAACTGTGTAATATAGTAGGTGAAAGCGATCTCACGGATGGTATGGCGCAGGATCTGATCAAGTTGGAAAATTGGTCCTCAACATGGCAGCTGGGCTTCAACGCAAAGAAGTGTAAGGTGATGCATCTCGGCAGCAGAAATCCATGCAGAACATACACCTTGAATGGAGAAATACTAGCTACGACCTCAGAAGAACGGGACTTGGGAGTAATCATCAGTGCAGACATGAAGGCTGCCAAACAAGTAGAGAAGGCCTCATCCAAGGCAAGGCGAATGATGGGATGTATCAATAGAAGCTTCGTCAGCCGTAAACCTGAAGTCATAATGCCACTGTACAGAGCCATGGTGAGACCTCATCTGGAGTACTGTGTGCAATTCTGGAGGCCACATTACCGTAAAGATGTACTTCGAGCTGAGTCAGTCCAGCGAATGGCCACTAGGATGGTCTCCGGACTAAAGGGTCTCTCATACGAGGAAAGACTGGGCAAATTGCAGCTCTACTCTCTAGAGGAGCGCAGGGAGAGGGGTGACATGATTGAGACATTTAAGTACGTCACAGGTCGTGTCGAGGTGGAAAACGACATATTCTTTCCTAAGGGACCTTCAGTCACAAGGGGGCACCCGCTCAAACTCAGAGGAGGGAGATTTGGTGGTGACACCAGGAAGTATTTCTTTACAGAAAGGGTGGTGGATCACTGGAACAAACTACCGGTGCAGGTGATCGAGGCCACTAGCGTGCTCGACTTTAAGAATAAATGGGACATCCACGTGGGATCTCTACGTGGGTTGAGCAGCACTCTGACTTAATGGGGTGGGACAGTAGAGTGGGCAGACTTGATGGGCTATAGCCCTTTTCTGCTGTCATCTTTCTATGTTTCCATGTTTCTAATTTGCAGCATTTCTCATGAAATGTAACATTTATAGGAAATATTATTTAAAAAATATGCACTCCTTCCACACACATACAAACTCCAGAGCGGAAATAGAGACCCTCACCAGCAGCTACAAACCATTTCCTCACCAATAACTTGTGCTACCTTAATTCCTCTGCTCTCCAGCTCTCAACAACAGTTCTTTAATAATAGAGCTGCTATTATGTGCAGCTTACCCCAAGCCTTCTGCTGCAGACTCACTGTCTCTCATCTCTCTGATCTCCCTGCAGCTCGCCCATCCTCTGAGCAGCCCTCAGCATTTTCCTCCTGCCTCTCCCATGTAAGTGCTCCAAATTTATTATTTTTTCTTCCTGTTACAATATGATAGTATGCATGTTCTTGCAGTTTACCTTAAACCAGACATCAGAATAACTCTGCTAAATTAGGGTATAAGTGTGTGTTTTAACAATATTTAACACTATTTATCTTCCAAATTGGCAAGTGATGGAATATGTTCATTTATAAGGTGCATTTTCAAATGAGCTTTCCTATCCTATAATAAGGTTAACTTATTTTGACAGTTAAGAAAATCATTTATGTGAAGAAAATCAATAAAAACAAGAGAAAAAGGAAGCCGATATGGTTCTCCAACCTAGTGGCTGAGAAAATAAAGGCGAAAGAGTTGGCGTTCATGAAATATAAAAAAACCCAAGAAGAGGAGAGCAGAAAGGACTACAGGGTGAAACTGAAAGAAGCCAAGAGAGAGATACGTTTAGCGAAGGCACAGGCGGAAGAACAAATGGCTAAAAATGTAAAAAAGGGAGATAAAAATTTTTTCAGATATATTAGTGAAAGGAGGAAGATAAAAAATGGAATTGCTAGGCTAAAAGATGCTGGGAACAAATATGTGGAGAGTGATGAGGAGAAAGCAAATGTGCTAAACAAATACTTCTGTTCTGTGTTCACAGAAGAAAATCCTGGAGAAGGACCGAGATTGTCCGGCAAAGTTACACGAGAAAATGGAGTAGATTCTGCGCCGTTCACGGAGGAGGGTGTTTATGAGCAACTTGAAAAACTGAAGGTGGACAAAGCGATGGGACCAGACGGGATCCATCCCAGGATACTAAGGGAACTCAGAGAGGTTCTGGCGAGTCCTATTAAAGACTTGTTCAACAAATCTCTGGAGACGGGAGTGATTCCTGGGGATTGGAGGAGAGCGGATGTGGTCCCTATTCATAAAAGTGGTCACAGGGATGAAGCAGGAAACTACAGGCCGGTGAGCCTCACTTCAGTTGTTGGAAAAATAATGGAAGTGTTGCTGAAAGAAAGGATAGTGTATTTCCTTGAATCTAATGGGTTACAGGATCCGAGGCAACATGGCTTTACAAAAGGTAAATCGTGCCAAACGAACCTGATTGAATTTTTTGATTGGGTGACCAGAGAGCTGGATCAAGGACATATGCTAGATGTAATTTACTTGGATTTCAGCAAAGCCTTTGATACAGTTCCTCATAGGAGGCTGTTGAACAAACTTGAAGGGCTGAAGTTAGGACCCAAAGTGGTGAACTGGGTCAGAAACTGGCTATCGGACAGACGCCAGAGGGTGGTGGTTAATGGAAGTCGCTCGAAGGAAGGAAAGGTGACTAGTGGAGTCCCTCAGGGTTCGGTGCTGGGGCCAATCCTGTTCAATATGTATGTAAGTGACATTGCTGAAGGGCTAGAAGGAAAAGTGTGCCTTTTTGCAGATGATACCAAGATTTGTAACAGAGTAGACACCGAAGAGGGAGTGGAAAATATGAAAAAGGATCTGCAAAAGTTAGAGGAATGGTCTAATGCCTGGCAACTAAAATTCAATGCAAAGAAATGCAGAGTAATGCATTTGGGGATTAATAATAGGAAGGAACCGTATATGCTGGGAGGAGAGAAGCTGATATGCACGGACGGAGAGAGGGACCTTGGGGTGATAGTGTCCGAAGATCTAAAGGCGAAAAAACAGTGTGATAAGGCAGTGGCTGCTGCCAGAAGGATTCTGGGCTGTATAAAGAGAGGCGTAGTCAGTAGAAGGAAGAAGGTGTTGATGCCCCTGTACAGGTCATTGGTGAGGCCCCACTTGGAGTATTGTGTTCAGTTTTGGAGACCGTATCTGGCGAAAGACGTAAGAAGACTTGAGGCGGTCCAGAGGAGGGCGACGAAAATGATAGGAGGCTTGCGCCAGAAGACGTATGAGGAGAGACTGGAAGACCTGAATATGTATACCCTAGAGGAAAGGAGAGACAGGGGAGATATGATTCAGACGTTCAAATACTTAAAGGGTATTAACGTAGAACAAAATCTTTTCCAGAGAAAGGAAAATGGTAAAACCAGAGGACATAATTTGAGGTTGAGGGGTGGTAGATTCAGGGGCAATGTTAGGAAATTCTACTTTACGGAGAGGGTGGTGGATGCCTGGAATGCGCTCCCGAGAGAGGTGGTGGAGAGTAAAACTGTGACTGAGTTCAAAGAAGCGTGGGATGAACACAGAGGATTTAGAATCAGAAAATAATATTAAATATTGAACTAGGCCAGTTACTGGGCAGACTTGCACGGTCTGTGTCTGTGTATGGCCGTTTGGTGGAGGATGGGCTGGGGAGGGCTTCAATGGCTGGGAGGGTGTAGATGGGCTGGAGTGGGTCTTGACGGAGATTTTGGCAGTTGGAACTCAGGCACAGTACCGGGTAGAGCTTTGGATTCTCGCCCAGAAATAGCTAAGAAGGAAAAAAAAAAAAAAAATTTTAAATTGAATCAGGTTGGGCAGACTGGATGGACCATTCGGGTCTTTATCTGCCGTCATCTACTATGTTACTATGTTACTATGTTACTATGTATTTGTGTGGAGGACAATTTATAAAATCACACAAATAATGATTTATTGAGAAAAAGGTCATGGGTTTGGTATACCACCTTTCTGTGGGTACAACCATGACAGTTTTCATATATTGAGGGTTACCAGATGTCTGAATTTACCCAGACTGTCCAGATGTCCAGACGGGTTTTCAAAACCCGGCAGTTTGTCCAGATTTTGAGAAACATTGAGCTTGGGGTCGCGTCTGGAAGGTTTCTGCGCATGTCACTGTCTACATGGATGCGACATGATGATGTCACACGCATGCGTCACATCAGGTTATAGCAGACATAAGTGGAGAGTGGACTCATTTCCAAGACTTAATATTCATCCACTTTCAATATTGACCCTTAAGTGACCAGTTTTCGGTTTGAAAATATTGTTACCTTCCATTGTTTTGTGAATGGAGGAGAGGAAGAAAAATCACACATGGGGCTAGATTCAACGTGGATAAGTGCAAAGTGATGCATGTCGGTAACAAAAATCTCATGCACAAATACAGGATGTCCGGGGCGGTACTTGGAGAGATGTCCCAGGAAAGGGACTTGGGAGTTCTGATCGACAAGTCGATGAAGCCGTCCACACAATGTGCGGCGGCAGCAAAAAGGGCAAACAGAATGCTAGGAATGATAAAGAAGGGGATCACAAATAAATCAGAGAAGGTTATCATGCCGCTGTACCGGGCCATGGTACGCCCTTACCTGGAGTACTGCGTCCAGCACTGGTCGCTGTACATGAAAAAGGAAACGGTACTACTCAAAAGGGTCCAGAGAAGAGTGACTAAGATGGTTAAGGGGCTGTACAGCGAAAGATTAGAGAAACAGGGCCTCTTCTCCCTCGAACAGAGGAGATTGAGAGGGGACATGATCAAAAAATTAAAGGTACTGAAGGGGATAGACTTAGTAGATAAGGACAGGTTGTTCACCCTCTCCAAGGTAGGGAGAACAAGAGGGCACTCTCTAAAGTTGAAAGGGGATAGATTCCGTACAAACGTAAGGAAGTTCTTCTTCACCCAGAGAGTGGTAGAAAGCTGGAACTCTCTTCTAGAGGCTGTTATAGGGGAAAACACCCTCCAAGGATTCAAGACAAAGTTAGACAAGTTTCTGCTGAACAAGAACGTGCGCTGGTAGGGCTAGTCTCAGTTAGGGTGCTGGTATTAGATCAGAGGGCCTCCGCGTGAGCGGACTGCTGGGCATGATGGACCACTGGTCTGACCCAGCAGTGGCAATTCTTACGTTCTTATGTTCACTAACTCATTGAAGAACATCTCCCTGCTCTTTTAAAGCACTTTAAACTATGCTAAGGGGAGAGCCTCAGATCCCCGTGCATTGCTAGATTTTACAACAGCACTGGAAAGGGAATAAATCCTCACCGGCTCTTGGTCCCCCTCCTGTCCCCACTAAACACAACTTTGCTTCTTCAAAAACCAGCTTTAAACGTGATGATTTTGAAAAGTTACAAAAAAACCAAGCTACTTAGCTGCAGGGCAGGGTTCGTTAATGGTTAAAGTATGTCACTGCATCTCACTAGTCCTCGCTGACATCCAGCTAGCTGCCGTTTCGCCCACAAACTGCATCAGGGCTCCAGACCAATGTCTGCAAAAAAAATAAAAGTAGAAAAGTGGCAGGGAATATATCTATTAGCAGAAGGACATTCCAATAATCTTGTAACTTACTATGGCGTGCTATCTTACTCGCTCACTATGGCAGAGGCAGAGACAGCCCCAGGTGAAAGCTGCTTCCGCTTAAGTGACTTCTGACGTCACTCACGTTCTGCACGTTTCCAGCTGACTGACGAGTCAAGAGCCTCGATCTCATATCGGGTACCACATTTGAATCTATAATCAAAGAATGTTCCCAACCAGGATTGGTGAAGTGAAAAATCTCTCTCCCCTTAGCATAGTTTAAAGTGCTTTAAAAGAGCAGAAAGATGTTCTTCAATGAATTTGTGCCTATTTCAAGAATTTAAAACAATTTGAGAAAGGTATTGGATCAGAAATTTGATTGTTTCTTTCTCACTCCTGTATATGATTTTGGGTGCTAGATTCACTAACCCCCGATTCCGTGTCTAATCTGTGCCCGATTGCATGCAAGCTGACAAATTCACTAAAGGCCTGCATGCAAATGGGGATGATCTTGACATGCCCCCCACCCACCGCATGGATCGCTAGAGAGCGATCCTTGAGCATGCGCAGACCATCTTCCTTGTCTGCACATGCTCTCAGTAGGAAACTTTTTTTTTTGCATGCCCATGGTTTTAACCCACTTTAAGCCTGCGGGTTACAACCACGGGCTTCTACAGCGGGGAAAGGCAGGAGAGTCGGGACGTCAGAAGAGATTCGGGGTTGAGAGCAGGAGATTGTGGCAAGCAGCAGGTCTGGTCTGAGAGCAGGAGATTGAGGCAGGTAGGACATCGGGGCTGAGAGCAGAGAAGCAGGGTGGCAGGCAGGAGAATCGGGACAGAGAGCAGGGCGGCCAGAGCAGGAGAATCAGGGGATTTAATACAAGCGACTGGTCCTCACCGGTCACTAGTTTTTTGATCGGCCAACCAGTCGATAAGTGTAGTGAATCGCATCTTTCCTGCTTTGCATGCTGATTCCCTTCATTTGCATGCATGGATCGAGATTGAATCGGAGGAGAGGTTAGTGAATAGGGTTGGAGGGAAATCGGGTTGCAAAGGGCTCGCAAACCGATTGGTACACAATCAATATGCTTAGTGAATCTAGCCAATGCAGATTAGAAAATTGTGTTCTGAATGTGAAAGCCTTAAGATTGCGATGTCAATAAGTTAAAAAAATATGTTGCATTCTGTAGTATGTAGGAATGAATATTTTTCATCATGGGTCTCAAAAAGATATCTATACATTTATATACTCACTCCAACATAGACCTAAGAGAAGAAACAATTGGATGCCCAGGAAGATGAAATATATTATCCTTATGAATCTTAGAGCACAAAAGTGTTAGTGAGACAAATATTTATATTCAGCAGCTGTTAGAAATTCTTGTTCTTTGCATCCTTTTAAAATGGATAGCGATATTGGAAAAAAAAAAACTCAACTGAAGAGTCACCATCTAATATGCACCATTTTATATGCACCTTTTTGAGATATGGAGCAAGTTCTCGGTGGAGTGTTTTTTTTTTTAAGTCAGTGATAAGATTTAAGGCAGCTATAAGTTTCTTTATGCTGCAACATAAGTTTGAGGCTTTTTTCTCCACATGTTTGCAATTGCTAGATACTCTGTAGATTCTTTCCACTGCCTGGCTTGGTAACAATTTATGTATAGTGGTGACATTATTTTTTGCACATACCACGACAGTAATGAAAATTACAGTATATGGAGTAACCTGAGAGACTTCCAGTGAATTTTCAAGAGGGTTTGTTTTAAAAATTCAGGTAGTTTGTGCACTGTGGATACTTTTGTATTCACTTATCTCACAACAGATTGGGAAGATAGGAAAAGTGTGAGCCTTGGGGGTACACAGCGTGATTTGAAAGTGACATCACCACATATACATTCCTTCTCTTGACCTAAAACCCTCTCCATTTTCATCCTTTGTAATGCATACAAATTGTTTCAATGTACACATGCTTTTACCCACACGAATGGAGGTGGAGGGTGGGGAAGAGGCGTTCAAATTTGTGCGTGCAAAATTGTGCATGCAGCCGCTATGCATGTGCAATTTCATTTAACAATGGGCCAGTTAGTAATTGGGCAACAATTAGAATTTAGGCGTGCAGCTTTGCTGTCCATATTTTATAAAGATAGGCGTATACATTTTCCCCAAGAGTCTGAAAAAAAGTATGATAATGAAAGGGACAAGGGCAGTGGTGCAGTAAGAGGGGGTGGAGGTGGGGTAGAAGAACGGCCCGGGCACTGTCTAGGTGGAAGCGCCAGCACCTCTTTGGCCCCCCCCCATTCCACGCTCGCGCCCTCCCTTCCCCGCCCCCATACCTCTTTAAAATCTCCGTCAGTGCAAGCAACTACTCTAGCCTGCTGTTCGCGCCGGCCTGGTTTCCTTCAAAATCACTTCTGGGTCGCGGGGTCAGGAAGTGACATCAGAGGGAAAGCCAACGCCAGCACAAGTAGCATACCGGAGAAGCTGCTTGCGCTGGTGAAGATTTAAAGAGGTACGAGGGTGGGAAGGGAAGGCGTGAGTGTGACATGGGGGCACAGAATGAGTGGGGAGATGGCACAGAAAGAGTGGGGTGGAGTGGAAAAGAGGGGATGGGAGGGTTGGCATGGAAAAGGGGTGGAGAGGAGAGCGTGAGAGGCACCATCTCCTTGGGCATCTCCTACCCTTGCTACGCCACTGAGCATGGGCAGTTCATGAGTATTCCTAGAATTTGTGTTCAGTGCTATGGAATACGGTAGATCCAAGACTAATTTAGGCACAAAGATTTATACCAGGTTTCGGTGTGAATCCTTGCATCTAAAGTTGGGCATGGATCTCAACTCTAAACTTTGTTCTATAAATGGCACCGAAATTGGATTACTGTTTATAGAATAGCACTTAGCATTCATATTTTTGGTGTCCAAATTTGGTTGCCATTTGCACAATCTAGCTCATTCTGTTATCCATTTGAATGCTTTCCCAAAATGTAAGGTTAGCAGTAGCACATAAACCTTAATTCGGTCTCAATAAGATAGCATATTATGATTGGTAAAAATAAACAATTTATGTTTAAAGAAACCAAAAACAGTGAAAATGTTTTTACAATCATCATAAAATGTATTACTGCACTTCCAAGTTAAAAAAAAAAAAAGTGTCTTTTGATGAGAAACGTTATGCATGTTGCTTGAGACAGGAACATGGAAAGTGCTGGAAAGGAACAAAAGGTCACACAGCCCATTCTTTCCCCCACATCACTTCCTTGCCAAGCTAGAATTTACATCCTGCGTTATCTTTTCCTGGCTTGATATCAAATGATAGCAAGCTCTATAAATTCTGGCAGAAATTTCAAAGGTTAACTATCAGTTTGTCATAGTCCCATCTTTTCAATGCAAGGTAGAGACAAGAGTAATTTGCAAGACTCCACTGATTCATATTCTGGACAAACGCAGCTAAGATTGTGGTCAGTAGTTTAACAGAAGGGCAATTATCAAAGTCTGTTACTTGGGTAAACTGAAAAGGGCCCCTTCAAATACTTTGCAGGATTTTATACTTTGCCTATGGACATTATGCAGGGAAGGAAGGCAACATGGATGCCTCTGATTTTCAAATGTGAATGCTATTTTGCCCTCTGCTGTCAACACAGTAAGCGCAATGTACCATGGGTCTGATTTTATTATAGGGTACTTATGTGTGAAGTCCTGCATACTTTTTAAAGGCAACATTTGAGCCTTTGGGCCAGATTCTATAAACAGTGACTAATGGTATCACTGTCTACATTAAATGCACCACTCAGTGCGGTTGTCAATCAACCTCTAGGTGTCCTTTATAAAATCCCATCTAGTGGTGCTTAGATATCACTAGGTGTCCTTGAGGTAGGTGCAGTGGCGTAGTAAATATGCCCATGTCGGTGTCAGCTCGCCCTTTGATGTCACTTCCTAGGCGCGGGTCCCGGAAGTGACATCAGAGAGAGTGCTGGTGCCGACACGGGCAGCTACCTTGCACTGGGTAAGTAAAAAAGGTATGGGGGAGGCAAGGGGCACGCGCATGGCAAGGAGAGGAACGGGGGGAGGCGGAGAGGAGGAGGGGTACCTTGCCCTTAAGAAGTTGCGCTCTTAGGAAGACCACACCCAGGGCGGACCATCTCCCCTCCCCCCGCACCACCCTTACATCAGTATATTAGGCCAGGTTTTACTAGGCGTCGTTCATAGAATCGTGCATAACGGCACCTAAGCATTCCTAGGTGCTGGTAGGCACTGAAACCTTAGACACTCTCCCATTTAAGCCAGGGTTTTCTTGGCCTAAATGAATGTGCCTGTCAAACCATGCCCAAAATCCATCCTTAACCATGCCTACTTTCTGGTAGGTACCTCAAAGTGGTAGGCACATGCCAGATAATTAAATTTTTTATTGTTTTTTTTATTTTTTAATGGTGCTTTTCAGTTATCAGCACCAATTAAGCCTTATTGAAAAATTAACACCGCCCCCATAGCGCGTTTTTTAGCACCAGCCACAGTGGTAACAGCTCTGATGATCATAGAATTTTTAGGGGTGTCGGATCTGTTACCGCCATGGCTGACGCTAAAAAACGCGCTAAGGAGGAGTAAGTTAGGCACCTAACTTTAGGCGTCTTTTATAGAATCAGGACCTTACTGTCTCCTTTTTAGTTGTAGGTGTCGCAGCATTATGAACCTATAGTTTGAAGGGGTACTTGTTTTTTTTTTTTAATTTCATTTGATTTATCAAAGACTTTTATTGAAATTCAAAATGAACAGCGTCAAACATTACTAGTACATAGTTAAAAACAATGAACACTTAGGCCCTCTTTTACTAAGTTGTGCTAAACAATTATCACGCGCTACTCGATATAGCGCACGCTAAATGCTAACACATGCATGTTAGTCTATGGACACGTTAGCATTTAGCGCGCGCTAATCGGTTAGCGCACCTTAGTAAAAGAGGGCTTAAAAGTTTTAATCAGACACTTACAGCTGACAAATCTGCCCTTCACCTAGAACAGGGGTAGGGAACTCCGGTCCTCGAGAACCGCATTCCAGTCGGGTTTTCAGGATTTCCCCAATGAATATGCATTGAAAGCAGTGCATGCAAATAGATCTCATGCATATTCATTGGGGAAATCCTGAAAACCCGACTGGAATACGGCTCTCGAGGATCAGAGTTCCTTACCCCTGACCTAGAAGTACTGCAAAATCCTCCATGCTCCTTTCTGTCTAATCCACACTTCCTTAATCTCTTGTAACACTTCTAGATACACCCAGTGTAGGAGCAATCCTGTTTCTCCTGATCTGCCAAAAATGTAATTTTATATGGTAGGGATGAGCATGAAAGAAAAAAAAAAAAAGATTCTCATATTCTGGTCCTTTTACAAACCTGTGCTGTTGAGCAGTACACTCTAAATTCCAAGTCACCCATTCTATTCCTATGGGCAGCTCAGTATTTAGCACTAAAGCAAAAGAGACTGTGGAAAAGATGTTCTTTTTTTAACTTTATTTAGTTTTTAATACCAACAAAAAGTGCAATACAATTTATATACAAATAATAATAATCAACCAAGCACTTATAATCAATCAGTATCTATATAAAAGATAAAAATTACCTCTCCCATCCATCATTACCATCAGGAATAATACCGAAACAAAAGATATACCCTCCCCCTCCCGCTCCTACCCTACCCCTGGATGTGTGGGTGAAAAACAACGGAAAATAAAGATAAAGAACAACTATAACAAATCTACAAAAGATGTCAATGGACCCCAAACTAATTTTAATATCTTATTATGCCTCAGCATGTCAGCATTCATTTTCTCATATTTATAAATTAAACATAAGCTCACCCACCAAAAAGGAAAACTAAGGTGATCCCAATTCTTCCAATTGCGAAAAGATGTTCTTGATGCAGGATTTTATTCAGTCTATTTTTTTTAAAAAAAGCAAAACAATCCACATATGCATAAGATGAAGAGGACCCAACACAATTTGTGTTTTGACGAATATGCCTTCCTCAGAGGTCCTAAGTTGTGCTATATGATCAAGGAGAGAAAATGTGGATGTTGAGAAATCAACGTAAAACCGAGTACTTGGACTGTTCTACAAAACCTGCCTTCCAGCAAAGCGGTACAGGTTCTCCTCACACTACTCAGATGAAGATCTGAAAACCTGAGTGGTGCAAGGAGAGCCTCCGAGAGTACTGGACTTTAAATGTTAAAAAAAGATATAAATGAGATTTTGAAGAGCAGCAGCCTCTGAGGAAACTTACCAGTGAAAGGCTGGGTAGCCGTCAGGCCACAAGTTAAGTGCTCTTCTTAATATCAATTATTGCACCACATTGGTAAAATTTGTTTTTGCCTGCACTAAATAAATAATTTTGAAACAAGACCAATGATGAACACTTCACCCCAGCAAGGACACAAAATATATTTAAGTAGTGTCTTGGGTGTTTGAGGTCTTGGATACAAAGTAAATCTGTACCAGTTTATTCATATCCAGCTGTCTAAATATTCTATATATGGCACATAAAAAATTTGCACCGCCTAAAGCCGCACTAAGCGTGATTCTATAAAAGTTATGCGTACCTTATAGAATCACTAGCTGATGACCCGGCGTTGCACGGGTATTTAATTATAGCAATAACACATAAATGGATTCAAATAAAGATACTTTATAGTGGTGAATGAAATTATATTTTTACAGCTTTATAAAAAGTACAATATTCAAATTATAATGTGAAATATTTGACAAAATGAATACAATACAACTAATGCAAAACATGATTATAAACAACATTTTTAGTTTCACCTCCAGGAGCAAGAACATATAAATTCTTGGGTGAACCCACCCTTGAGCAAGCAACATAGAGTTGTGGGCCGCGAGACCCCCAGAACATATCACCCCAGGTAGTGAGGGATCTGCATACCAAGTTTCGATCAAATCGGTCAAGCCGTTTATTATTTACTGTGAGAATGGCAGCTGTGTACATTTTTTCCATTGACATGAATGGGAGAAATCTGATTTTCTGTTTGTAGCTCCGCCCAAGTGTGCAGGTGGGCCGTGAGACCCCCAGAACCTATCACCCCAGGTAGTGAGGGATCTGCATACCAAGTTTCGTTCAAATCGGTCAAGCCGTTTTTAAAGTACTGTGAGAATGGCAGCTTTTTACTTTTTTTCCATTGACATGAATGGGTGAAATCTGATGTTATGTTTGTAGCTCCGCCCACGTGTGCAGGTGGGCCAAGAGACTCCCAGAACATATCACCCCAGGTAGTTGGAATTACTGTGAGAATGGCAGCTTTTTACATTTTTTCCATTGACATGAATGGGTGAAATCGGATTTTATGTTTGTAGCTCCGCCCATATGAGCAGGTGGGCCGCGAGACCCCCAGAACATATCACCCCAGGTAGTGAGGGATCTGCATACCAAGTTTCGTTCAAATCGGTAAAGCCGTTTTTGATTTACTGTGAGAATGGCAGATGTTTACATTTTTTCCATTGACATGAATGGGTGAAATCTGATTTTCTGTTTGTAGCTCCACCCACATGTGCAGGTGGGCCGCGAGACCCCCAGAACATATCACCCCAGGTAGTGAGGGATCTGCATACCAAGTTTCGTTCAAATCGGTAAAGCCGTTTTTGATTTACTGTGAGAATGGCAGCTGTTTACATTTTTTCCATTGACATGAATGGGTGAAATCTGATTTTCTGTTTGTAGCTCCGCCCACGTGTGCAGGTGGGCCGCGAGACCCCCAGAACATATCATTCCAGGTAGTGAGGGATCAGCATACCAAGTTTCGTTCAAATCGGTCAAGCCGTTTT
Source organism: Geotrypetes seraphini (assembly GCF_902459505.1). Taxonomy (NCBI): domain Eukaryota; kingdom Metazoa; phylum Chordata; class Amphibia; order Gymnophiona; family Dermophiidae; genus Geotrypetes; species Geotrypetes seraphini. The sequence continues at coordinate 303,023,779 of NC_047086.1, read as the reverse complement.
TGCGTGATCGCGGCACATACACACACACACACATACACATACATACACACATACATACCTCCGATTTTATATATATAGATGTGTCATAATCTTTAGGTGCTTGAGTCTACGTTGTGCACACATGAATGCAAAGGTGAAAACCTTGACCAAAACTGAAAACCATGGCCCATGATCTGACCCTAACCACATCCCTTTTTAGATATGGGCCCTGGATATGACACATAACACTTTGTGCTATATACCTACCAAGTTGTGCCTGTAACAATCAATTAACTCCAATTAGCATTAATTAAAAGGTGTTAATTGCCAATTATTGGCACCAATTAGGCCTATTAATCAATTAAGTTGCATGCATATAGGGGGGGGGGAAATTCTGTATAGGACACTGGTCTCAGCAGCTGCCTAAGAAGCGGTTGATAATCACATACTGGCGTCCAATATAGAATTGCATGTGCCCTAATGGGCAGATGCCTAACCCTACCTAACCACCCTGATTCTCTAACTGGTGCCTATGTCACAAGTGCCAGTTAGAGAATCATTCTTGATCCTATGCCATTAGCTGATCACAGTAAGGAAATCTCCCTGCCACGATCAGCTGAGTGACCACAGCAGGGAACCCTGAACCCTCCTCTCCCCCGGTCGGCAGGCAAGAGGGATGCCCGTCCCTGAACTCCCTATGTATGTCCATGGCAGGAGGAATGCCCAGTCCCTCCTGCCACCACCCACAAATTCCTCAACAAATCCCCTAGTAGGAGGGATGCCCACTCCCTCCTGCTGCCATCCCCCACAGAACTTCCACCCTTTACCCAGTGACATCTCCCTTCCAGAGTTCCCCCCCCAACTGTAGACCCTCCTGGTATCCCCCAGCACCCCACATCTCCCTGTATCTTTTAAGATGAAAGTCTGGCTGGAGGGATGCATACACCCCCTGGCCGTTAGGCTTACCACTTCAAAATAGTGGACTTTCCCCTTCTTGGTGCATTCTAAGGCTCTGATTGGCCCAGATGCCTAAAGCATCTCCCATGAGAGGGGCCTTAAGTATCTGGCCAATTGGAGTCTTAGGCCACTCCCACTGCATCCCAGGATGCACTGGGAAGGATGCCTAAGACTCTGGTTGGCCCAGGTGCGTAAGACCCCTTCTATGCTGGTCTACATTTCAAATAGATGCAACTGCTGAGTTAATCACAGCACGGGAATCTCCCTGCCGAGATCAGTTTAGCAGCCACGGCAGGGAACCCATCCCCCCTGCAAAGATGATCGGCAGGAGGGATGCCCACTCCCTCCTGCCAGAAAACCTAAATCCCCCACCCCGAATGTCTGCAGCAGTAGGAGTGCCAAATTCCTCTTGCTGCCACCCCCCTGAGACCTTCCCTGACAGGAGAGATGCCCACTCCCTCCTGCCTAAACCCTCCACCCCCTAAGATCATTGACAGGAGGGATGTCCAGTCATTTCTGCTGGAACACCCCCCAAAGGCATGCCCCTATCCTGGCCAACTCAAGCCCACCAATACCTATTTTTCGTTGGCCGGCCAGAGAGATGCTTACTCCCTCCGACTGGCCAGCCCTCCTCCACAGAATTGTGAGCCTTCTCCTTCCCAGTGGATGCACCAGGGATGGGCCTAAGGCCCTGATTGTCCCAGGTGCCTAAGGCCCCTCCCATAGGAAGGGCCTTAAGTGCCTGGGATCACTGGAATCTTAGGCCTCTATCCCAGTGCATTCTGGGATGCAGTGGGAGTGGCAAAAAGAAGTATGATCACGTCTCTCATTTGTTCATTTCAGAGAACTATCTTCTGGTAGCTTAACAAATCCCTTTGAAATATTTGACCATTGTTTATCAAGTCCTTTATTCTGGAATCCCATCATTTCTCTATAATCTCTTCTTCCTTACCCTCCACAATGGATTCTTGCTCTTCTCAACAGTATCTCCTTACTATACCATCTCATTATCATATATGGCTAGACAATTTTAGAAATTCTTGCTTCAGTATCATCATTATGACACTCTAGAATAGTCTTCCACTCTCCCTCAAGACTGAGATTTCCTATCACATATTCAAAAGAACTCACAAACCTATTTCTTTACTAAGGCCTTCTGCAAGTCTGAGCTAATACTCTCTGCTGAGTCATTAAAATATAAAAACATAAGAATAGTCTTACTGGGTCAGACCAATGGTCTATCAAGCCCAGTAGCCCAACAACATTCTATGCTACCAATCCAGGGCAAGCAGTGACTTTCCCTATGTCTGTCTCAATAATAGACTATGGACTTTTCCTCCAGGAAATTGTCCAAACCTGTCTTAAAACCAGCTATGTTAACCGCTCTTTCCACAACCTCTGTACTACAACGTCTGTCAATACGTTCCAGAGTTTAACTATTCTCTGAGTGAAAAAAAAACACCATTTCCTTCTATTGGTTTTAAAAGTATTTCCCCGTAACCTCACTGAGTGCCCCCTAGTCTTTGAGTATTGGCAGCTGTATGATACCTTATGTTTTGTCCTTCTCCATAGGTTCCTTTATCAACTTAAACCTTTTTTTGTTTTCCTTTTGTTTGATGATTTGTTTTACCTCTATTCATTTCGTTTGAGCTATCCCCAATTCTATTGATTTTATAAACTGCTTAGACATTTTATCATGATTTGTGTTATATCATAATAAATTGAACTTGAAATTATACGAAGGGGTGCTGAAAGGTTCTCAGCCCAAACAAGAAGAGAATGGCATGGATTTGGTTCAATCAATGATCTGAAACATTGTCAAAACATAGAATTTTGTTTCTGCAAATTGGCACTTACCCCCCCCCCCCCCACACACATTTTTACAAAACCACGATAGCATTTTTTTAGCGCAGGCTGGCGCCCTGAATGCTCTGCGCTGCTCCTGACACATAACATAACATAACATAACATAAAAATCAACTTCTAGACCGCATAACTTTGCAGATCTATGCGGTTTACAAAAGATTACATCAACTTACAACCGAGCGATCACGGAATTGAATTACCCAAAAATCTAGAGAATAAGTAAGTCTTCAAATGCTTTCTAAATTCCAGATATGAGAAAAACGTAAGAGATAATTGTTTGAATTCTTTGTCCCAACTAGCAGCCTGATATAAAAGCATGCATTCATGAAATCTTTTGAACTTACAACCCTCCACTGATGGGTAAACAAAAAAAGCATGAGCTTTACGTGAATGTTTTTGACTAGCAAAGAAAAAAGAATTAATCAAGTAAGCTGGAGATAGACCCAAGACTGTATAATAGACACAACCCAACTTAAAAATAATACATGCCTCGACTGACAGCCAATGCAGTTCATGATAAAAAGGAGTTAGATGGTCATATTTCTTCATACCAAAAATAAGTCTGATTGTGGTATTCTGTATGTCTCACAGCCTAGAGATAGTCTTTTTTTGTTCCGGCCAAGTAAATAATGTTACAATAATCCAAATGGCCTAACACTAGCGATTGAACTAGTAACTTGAATGCCGTTATATCAAAATAAGCTCTAATAGAATGCAATTTCCACAGGATATTAAAGCCCTTACGGATTACCAAATCCATTTGGCTCTTCAAAGACAAATTCTGGTTAAGCATGACTCCCAAAATTCTGACCGAGGAACAAACAAGATATTGAATATTCTTAATAGTAAGAGAGTCCTCTAATACATTCTCACGAGGTGAGGCAAAGAAAATGGAGTTCCTATGAGCGTTGGGAGCAGCACAGAGCATTCAGCTCGCCGGCCTGCGCTAAAAAACGTTATTGCAGTTTTGTAAAAAAAAGGAGGGGGTGTTAATGTAATAAGATAACATTCTTTTCAGCTACAGTGGCAAAATAATGCTCATAATTTAGGAAGTTGTTTGGTTGGACTGAGAACCTCTCAGCACCCCCTCATATGTATAAGGTAGTGATATTTCTAGGGATAAGAAAAGGTCATGGAAGGTAGATGATCTGTGCCATATGGGATTTTCCAAAACTGTGCACATTCTTTTCCCTGGAAAAATCACCACAGAAAAAGCAAGCACAAATCTCTATGGGAATTTTTTCCCTGCAGCAATAAAAGAAAATTAATTGAGTGGCTTTGCTTTGGTTAGAGTCATAAACCCTCAGGTAAAAACTACTAAAATAGGCAGTTAATCACTGCCCCCAGAATGAGAATTTTTTTTTCCTCCCATAATTGAGGAAATGATTGAAATTGAACCTTTGGCCAAGAGTAATTTTCTTGTTTGAAATAGACTCAGTCGTATCATTGTTCATGGCTTTATCTCTGTAGTATCACAGTATGCGGGTTATCAGTTCTCTACTATGTTAGAATAACATTTTGTAAAGCCCCAGTATCATATAACATGGCCCAAATTCTTCAGTGCATTGTGCATTATATCAAAGCAATTTTGACTCCCTTAGATAAATATTAAAACATGAGCACGCACACACGAGCACACACATTTCTCTATTTATTTGTCCTGTTGATGCTTCTTTACATGGGCCTTCTATACTGAGCAGTAAGATGTACCTTCCATGGCAAAACTTCCACATGTACTTGCTGTTCTGTGAAATAATGATGTTGAATACATAGATAGAATAAAATGTTTCTCATGGAAAATGAAGATGAAGCATACGTTGGGCTCCTTTTACAAAGCCACACCAGCGATCTTAACGCACGCACTAGCCGGAAATCTACTGCCTGCGCAAAAGGAGGCATAGCGGCCAGCGCGCACGGCAATTTAGCACGCGCTATTCCGCGCGTTAAGGCCCTAGCGCGGCTTTGTCAAAGGAGCCCTTTATCTCTCCTCATACTAATATACTAAAGTAAAACACAGATAACAATTTCCCAAATCTTTTTATTTATTTATTTATATTTTGTTCTGTGACTATATTTGAACGGAGCAACAAAACAAAGAGAAGAAAGTTCCAACCTCAACTGCAGTAAAAAAACAACCAAGAGCAAACAAAACAAAACTGCAGATCTGTACAAGACGCAGGCAAAATTTATTGTGACAAAATAATTATATGCAAACCCTTTTACCAATCAAAGGACCTGACACGGTCCGTGTTTCGGACAAACCTTCGTCAGGGGTCCATGGTAAAAAAAGGGGGATAACAAAAAAAGTCACAAAAAATTGTAGAGTAGCAGCAAAGTATCAGCGACGTCAAAAATCTCCACTGCAATGAGCCGTCACAAAAAATAGCAGTGGAGATTTTTGACGTCGCTGATACTTTGCTGCTACTCTACAATTTTTTGTGACTTTTTTTGTTATCCCCCTTTTTTTACCATGGACCCCTGACGAAGGTTTGTCCGAAACACGGACCGTGTCGGGTCCCTTGATTGGTAAAAGGGTTTGCATATAATTATTTTGTCACAATAAATTTTGCCTGCGTCTTGTATAGATCTGCAGTTTTGTTTTGTTTGCTCTTGGTTATATTTGAACGGAGCTATAAAGTCACAGAAGCCACTTTTAAAATGAATGAAATGTTCACATGTTAGAAAAGAAGAAAAGCTCTCCTAGGATATCTATCGTTTGTCACTTGTGTTTGCAAAAGCCACCTTTTTCACAGATGTAAATCTAGGCAATATGCTATTCAAACTGGACCTGCAGATCATTGAACTGATGTAGAAAGAATTAAGAAGGAAAATGCTTGTATTCAAAAGAGTTTCAGAAAGAACCTGCGCAACTTCATACATTAAAGCGATCCTTTATCAAGTTCTTAAGGGTCCGATATTCAGAACACAGGAGTTAGCAGTGCTGACTCCCCTTGGCCAGCACTGAGTCCAGATATTCAAAGCTGGGCCATTTCCAGTGATCAACACTGAGGGTTCCTTTTACATAGGCACCTTAGCGGTTTCAGCGGGCGCTAAAATGCCATGAGCGCTATAGCGTGCGCTAATTTGATGCATGCGCTAAAAACAGCTAGCGCACCTTTGTAAAAGAAGCCCTGAATATCTGGTCTATTTTTAGCCAATATAAACTTATCTGGCTATAATTTTAAGCATTGGCCAGCTAAGTTTATAGCGGCCAAATACAGACTAGAAATTTAAGCGGCCCAATTTGGCTACTAAACTTAGATAGTATGAGGGGCATAATCGAAAGGGACGTCTAAGTCCGTTTACGTCCATATCGCAAGTCGTCCAAAGTTAAAAAAAGCCTAAGGCACATTTTCGAAAGATACGTCCAACTTTTTTTTTACTTTCGAAAATCGTCTAATTATACATCCTGCCGATCTGATCGTCCTAGCCACCACATCGTCTATCTTTATACCACATTTCCGTCCAACTTTCCGTCCAAGTCCAAAATGCTTAGAACAAGCCCTGTTGGACGTGGGAGGGGTCTGCAAAGTGATGGACTGCACACCCAGACATTACAGGGCACCGCAGGGTACCTTACAGGGCACCGCTGTGAACTTCACAAAAAGGGTGCCATGGCTTCTCCTCACTACAGCTCCCTTATAGGTGACGGTGAGCCCCCCAGACCACCTCCAGAATCCCCTAGACCCACTTATCTACCACCCCAATAGCCCGTATGGCTGCAGGAGCCACTTATATGCCAGTAAAAAAGAGTTTTGGGGGTATATAGGGCAGTGCACATGTTTCAGTATCAATGCAGTGATTACGGGGGCTTATGGGCATGGGTCCTCCTCTCTATGGGTCCCTAACCCACCCCAAGACGACTTAAGCTGCCTCTGGGCTGGACGACTAGGCTTTCCTATGCCAGGCGGCCAGGTGAAGATGGTCTGGAGGCTGAAATTTAAAGTTGTGAATAAAATTTTTAGGGGGGGGGGGTTGGTGATCACTGGGGTAGTGTGAGGGGGTCTGTGTTATGTGTTTGCAGTGCTTATCTGGTGAGTTTAGGTGGGTTTTGGTGACTTAGACCATGTTTTACATGGTCTAAGTCACAACGTCCAAGTTCCGTCTAGGCTCTGTTGTTAAACTTTCGGTTATACATGATGTACGACTAAGTCTAAGCCGACCCACGTACCGCCCAACTCCCGCCCTCGACACGCCTCCCAAAATGCCCCGTTTAGCTTTGGATGTTGAGCGGCACTATGAAGGCCTAGGTCATTTTTAAATACAGTACGTCTAAAACCCGGTTTTATTATCGGTGCTTGGACGTTTTTGAGCAATGTTCGTCCAAGTGCCAACTTAGACCGGTTTTTGGACATTTTTCTCTTTCGATTATGAGCCCCTAAGTGTTTTAAATTCACGGATAGCTGACTAAGTTGCACAACATAGCTGTTAGCCAATAAGCATTAATATTTAGCAACCATTTTACGCTGAATATTAGGGCGTAGCCAGCTTAGCACTATATAACCAGCTAGGAGCCATTCTTGGCCAGCTAAATAACACTGAATATTGGGCAGTATATCTTTTAGAGATGCTGTGCAAGAGCTCAGGCGATGAAATAAGTGTCCCCTTCATGTGTAAAATGCAAGATGACATTATAAATATGGACCTGCCTAATATGAAAAGCTCATTTTCAGTGCACAAAAAGGATTACGGAGGTGATGTTTGTGATGTCAGCGTTTATTCAGTCAGTCGAATGATGTAGAATCACATTTTTGGAGGGGGATTATGAATATTGAAACAGAGCCCTAGAGGTAAAAGGAGGACTGACAGTTTCACAGAAAAGGAAGAAAAAAAAGCTATAACTTGGGAGAAGAGGAGCCGGTAAAGAGGAAAGCAAAGGCTCAGATTTTTCTGCTTATTGCCTATTGGCATTTCTCTTTGAAATCAGATATCTCCGGACCCCTGAGGAAGACAGTTTAGTTGAAACATAGGCCGTGTTGGGTCCCCAAATTCGAAAGCATATGTGGATTCTTATGTTGTAATGTGATTCTACATCATTCAATTGACTGAATAAACGCTGATATCACGAACATCAATTCCGCAGTCCTTTTTGTGCTTTGGATTCACTGTGGATCTGTTGGGTTCTCTTGTTTTTGTTGAAGCTTTATTCACAATTTACATGTAAAAATATTACTACACAAAAATACAACTCTCCACTGAAAAAAACAATGCCGAGCCGTCACGCTGGATGAAAGAAAAAGTCTCAGGTCACTGGTGAGCACAAACAAGCTCAACAACCACCATCCACATCATCGGCATAAAAAACTTTCGCCTGAGTGGTTGATGCCAAGCCAATTACAACATAATATGAACTATCTCGGATTAATTGAGAAAATACAGTAAAGCCTTGGTTTGCGAGCATAATTGGTTCCAAAGCATGCTTATAATCCAAAGCACTCGTATATCAAAGCAAATTTCCATTCTGTATTATTTTTTGCCCTTCTACGTACCAAGCGCACAGTATTTACTGTCTTTTTTTTTTTTAGGTGATGTGTTAAGTGTGGAGAATGGGCATGAATGCTTTAAACAGCAAGTACAAGCTGACATTACTGTCGTGTTAAATGGTTAGTGCATCCATAACATAGAAGTCTTTAACGCCTCCTAAATAGGAGATGGAAATTGTCCCATGTTAATGTTTTATAATGGCTTTAACATTAGTACATGGCCAGAAAAAGATACAACAGAAAAAGACTGATGGACAAGTATGGGTTTAGTATGCAGGAAAAAAAAAAAACCCTGCGTATGGATGTGCTAAGCTAAGCCCACTTCTTAGTGGAGTTAGCAAGGACAGGGCTCCAAATCCAAATGCAGCAGTCTACTTCCGAAAAGAAATGAGCTAAATCTATAATAATAATCATCATCATCATAATGACTTCCCAGTGCAAATGACTTTGAATGGTGCTGCCTTTATGTAGATACAATTAGACAGATTCCATTTACAATCTCTCCATATGATCAGAACCTTGGCAGAAGCCCCCTTTTACAAAGGCCCGGTAGAGGTTTCTACCTTGGGCTGGCGAGGTAAATGCACTGACCCTCATAGGAATTCTATAAGTGTCAGAGCATTTACCTCGCAGGCCCATGGTAGAAACCTCTATTGTGGCTTTGGAAAACCCAGTGAAAATTATGCAAATATATTCACTAGTGAAACAAAAAAAAAAAACCAAACAACAAAAAAAATCTAGTAAAAACTAACCTTTGCAAAGAGAAAACTATTCCCAGGAAATAAGTACTTTCATCATGCAAATTTATGGGGAACATTTGAACTATAAAAATGATCAAAATTCAGTATCTGCATCTTTGTGCAATGTATTATGGTTAAAATCCATGGGGAATGTTCATATGATTGTATGGCTTTTTTCAAATATTTTTCCAAATAGATGTTTACACATCCTTAAGAGAGGATGCTAAAAAGTTCTCAGCCCAACCAATCAACTTCCTAAATTCTGAGCGTTAAGAGTGTTATCTTATTTCTTCAAGTGCCAATTTGCTGAAATGAAATTCTCTGCTTTTACATGGTTTCAGATCATTGATTGAACCATATCCATGTCATTCACTTCTTGGTTAGCCTGAGAACTTTTCAGCACCCCTTGTAGTGTGAAGAATTTGTGTCTGGTAACCAGAACTGAGATTATGATGTCATAATGCCTCATTCCACCAATAAGAGCCATCCTTATCAATGATGTCACAATGGCTTGATTATCATATACTTGGCTCACTTTTATTACATATGAGTGGGTGCTAAAAAGTTCTCAGCCCAACCAACCAACTTCCTAAATTCTGAGCATTATTTTGCCACGGTAGCTGAAAAGAGTATCTCATTTTGTTAAGTGCCAATTTGCAGAAACAAAATTCTCTGATTTGACAGGGAAGGGGTAAAACGCGGACCTCAAGGACCTGACGGACCTCGCAGATCTAAAACTGCACGTCCTTAAAAATCTGAGGTCCGTGTCCGTGCCGCTCGTAGTTTCTGTCTCTTACAGACCTCTATGACATTTTAGCTCTGACGGATCCGTCTCAGCATAGGGAGGGAAAAGTATTAGGATCCGTCAGCGCTAAAATCTCACCGAGGTCTGTCAGAGGCAGAAACTACGAGCGGCATGGACATGAACCTCAGATTTTTAAGGACGTGCGGTTTTAGATCCGTGAGGTCCGCGTTTTACCCCTGCCTGTTTTGACATTATTTCAGATCATTGATTGAACCATATCCATATCATTATCTTTTTGGTTCGGCTGAGAACTTTTCAGCATAGTTCAGATCTAGTGCCAAAGAGATGGTAAATCATGAGAACTATTAGTGAGTCATTAGACTCGTAAGAAGATAGGAAATAAAATATACCATAAGCTTCTTATAAAAATCATTGTTTCGTGTTCATTTAGAGTTGATGTTAAGTATCTTAATTGATTCAGTGCTTAATTGATCCAATGACATTTTACAATGACATTGACCTTCTTTTCCTTCTGAATCTAGTCTCTTCATCTGTATTTGAATTTCCAGTCAAACCATTACAAAGAAAAATGTCAACTTCCTTCCTCATTAACCTTTGAGGCTTATTGTTTTGTACAACCAATCTCATTGTTCCCAAAGGGACTGAGAAAAATCCTGAAATCACAATATTTATTTACTTAAGACTTTAGGAGGGACTTAAACTGCTGTGCATGAGGAACAAGGTAAAAGGCTAAAGTCTTCAGGCCCTCTTGCCTTCTTCCCTGTGGGTTTGGCGATTTTTAAAAAAATGAGTTCATTTAAACTGCAAGGAAATTGGCCAATAAATCAGGCTGCTAATTCTGCTTTAAAAGATACATTGAACGCTGTTAAATGTGCAATTTCTAGAAATTGCAGTAGCTCCCAGTCTCGGTTGTCTTCAACCATTCACAAGTAATGATGTTAAAATAGAAATAGATGCCACACAGTCATTAATGTACAGATTTAGCTTAGACATTCAGGGCTCCTTTTACTAGCGCTAGCAGGATATTACCGTGCGCTATACCGCGCGCTACGCAGCTAGAACTAACGCCAGCTCAATGCTGGCGTTAGCGTCTAGTGCACGTGGCAATGTAGCGCGCGCTATTCCGCGCGTTAATGCCCTAACGCAGCTTCGTAAAAGGAGCCCTCAATGTTTCAAAAGGGACAGCTAGAGTCCAGTAAAATATAAGGTAAAAGCAGGGCTAATAAATGTAGAAATAGCTTGGAAGACAGTTTGCTAGAATAATTTGGAAATAGTACTTTGTTTTAATTTCCTGAAAATCTCAGAGTGAAACATTTTTTTTTTTAACATATTTTTGCTACCGCAATTATTCTGGAGATACTTTCCCCATGCAGAAGTTGCAGGAAATTATATTCATGGGAAATATTGTGCTATTGAAACTTTTGTTGCTGTTGTTAGGTACCATAGTGGTTGAGTCCTAGCGACTTGAAGAATTGCGAATCTAAAAAGAAATCAGTTTTGTGCTAGTCCAGAGAGGTCCTCCAGCGACATCCCCATGGTTGTTTTCAACGTGTCCAGCCATCTGATTACAGTTCGCTCTCTTTGCCTGGTTCCTTCAATCTTCCCAGACATGATGTCCTTTTCCAGTGAGTAGGCTTACTTGCAGATACTTGCATTATCTTTTTGTATTATTTTGGTCTGATATTAAAATATGACTTTTACAGCTCCAACCAAAATATGATTGGGGGAATTCATTTAGGTGAAGTAAAAGATTGCCTTTTACAACTGGATTCAGCTCATTCTCATGTAAAAGGAATAATAATGTGTGAAGCCACCTCGCAAGCAGTGTTATTCCAGCGGTTCCTAAAAGGAATCATGACCCCCCAGTGGTAGTTGTGTGAGATTATCACTAGGGGTACCATTTTATGAAGGGTGCCAGACTGGGCAGAACCCTCTGGAATAGTGTTGACCGATTCAGGGAAAAAAATTCAATTCAATTTGGTTTATTGAATTCAGTTTTCAATTCAATTCGATTCGATTCACTTTTTGCTGCCCAATTGGATGTTGTTTTTTTTAATGGACTGCCAGGTTTATTTATGTAGCCTCTTCACTCACCTCACTCCCTTCACTCATTTCCTTTCTCCGTTAGGTCCTAGCTCATGCTCGCTAACACCAGCTCTGGCAGGATACATATTTCAAATCTGACATATTGTAATCACAAAACAGAAAATACAATTATTTTTCTACCTTTTTGTTGTCTGGTCATCTTATTATTCAAATCATGTTGGTCCCAGGCTCTGGTTTCTGTTTGTTTTCTGTTAACTCACTCAGCAGGGTCTCCTTCCCATCTAACATTTTCCTCTTTCTCCGTGCTCACCATTCATCTTTTGTCTCTGTACCATCCCTTCCACTGCCATATCCAACATTTTTGTTTATTTCTCACTGACTACCATCTCTCTCTTTCTCTCTCCTTGCCTTGTGCCCTAGGTCAAACCTCTCTATTCTCTTTCACGCAGCATCTCTCCCTTCCTCTCCTCTATTATAATGTGCAACATTTCTTTCTCTCTCCCCATGCAGCATCTCTCCCTGCCTTCCACCCAACATTTTTTTCTCTCTCTTTCTCTTATCTTTGCATATCTCCCTCCCATTCACCATATGCAAGAGTTCTCCCTCTCACCCCTTTCCACCTCTTAATTTACTCCCGGCAGAATTCTGTGCAAATAAATTTCAAAATTCTATGCACAAAAATAGAAAAAAAAATGCAAGAGAGAAAGAGAGATGGTGTACAGTGGGAAAGAAAAAGAAATGTTGGAAGAGGAGGTACAGAGACGAAAAATAGACGCTCAGGTCATCCCAACAGAACCATTTTACGGTCCCCACTTTCAAAGAAATAGTTTACAAAAATACTAGACAATGCATTTTCTTTGAACCATACTCCCAGGACATCTCTCTCGTACAATCCTCTATTGAGCACTTCAAGGCTGATTTCAAGACATTCCTGTTCTCTGATTCCTTCTAGTAACAAATTAAGTTTTCTCTAGTTGGCACTGGAACTCTTCCCTCTCATGTCCAGTCTGTTGTTTCGGTTATACTACTGTCAGACTGTAAGCCGCTCAGATGGTTTGTTCCACAGGTGGGATAGTAAATCTCTAAGAAACTTGACACTTCTTTTGGTTGAACATGATATGAAATGACACAGAAAATGTCACTTACATGCGTATCCCTATAAGTCTGAGATAGGCAGAGACAGACACCCAAGAGCAGCAATTAAGTAGATCTGATTAAGAAAGCTGTATTGGTTGCCTTAAGTATGCACTTTGGATTATGTTGTACAAGCTGCGGTAAGTCTGTTGTAGAGGTTAACTGGAAGTATGCTGTTTAAAGTCCTAGACAGCCTGTCAGGAAGGGAACTTTATTCCCTGTTTGAAAAGTGTAGTTCAAGAGGGCTGCATGCTAGATATGGAAGGTTCTAATTAAGGGCCCGTGTTGTAGCAACCTGATAAAAATTGTAAATAAAAGCATATAGGGGTCAGCCATCCGTGTCATTCTAAGATATTCAAAGTCAGGGCCTGTGTGGGCTTCGGCTTTGAATATCCACTTATTTATAAGCCAGCTAGCCACTTGTCAATATTCATCACTTAAGAAGCCATGGGTTACCACAAAAAATAGGACAGACATTTATGTGGTCCCATTTATGAACTAACCATGGCCACTTGAGAGTGATGAGTGCAAGCCAAGATAGCCGGCGGCACTAACCATGATATTCAGCAGCACTTAGCTGGTTACGTGTTATTGGTTAATTAATGGTTAGCTCCAACCAAGCAATTCAACTGGTCAGCAGCTGGCTAAATTGTTTTGAATATTAAGCAGATCAATATTTTACCAGTGCCTGCCTCATCCATCATTCTTCTTCCAGATGAGCAGTAAACACAATGCATTGTGCAAAAGATAGTTAAGGGGCCGGAGGAGTTGCCGTATAGTGAAAGATTAGAGAAACTGGGCCTTTTCTCCCTTGAACATTGGAGATTGAGAGGGGACATGATCAAAACATTCAAGGTACTGAAGGGAATAGACTTAGTAGATAAGGTAGGGAGAACGAGAGGGCACTCTCTAAAACTGAAAGGGGATAGATTCCGTACGAACGTATAGAAGCTCTTCTTCACCCAGAAAACTGGAGCGCTCTTCCGGAGTCTGTCATAGGGGAAAACACCCTCCAGGGATTCAAGACAAAGTTAGACAAGTTCCTGCTGAACCAGAACGTATGCAGGTAGGGCTAGTCTCAGTTAGGGCACTGGTCTTTGACCAAAGGGCCGCCGCGTGAGCGGACTGCTGGGCATGATGGACTACTGGTCTGACCCAGCAGTGGCAATTCTTATGTTCTTAATAAAAAGTAAGAATAAATTAATATAATGTGCCAAAAGCAATATTTTCCATAGAAACAGAGAAAAAATGGCCAGTTCTGTAACTGGGGAGTATAGTTATGCATACCTTGCACTGAAACCAGCACTTATGTGTGTAAGTGCACCATATGCTATTCTATAAGATGAGTGTTGTAGTGCATTAACTGCATAGGAGGAGTACAGACGGGTGGAGCATCTGATTTCAAGTTTCAAGTTTATTTATGGCTTGATATACCAGTTTAATTACCAAAGCGATTTATATCATACAGAATTTATAAATAATGATTAAAGTTTAGGGGAAGGGACATACATACTAAAAGATTCTAGTGACAAAACATTGTACAAAATGGAAATGGGTAGGGTTACAGTACTTAAAATAAAAAGGAGAAGGTAAAGGATTTATTACATGTACTATAAGTTATGTGCATTGCATGGCACACTTAGGCATGTTGGGGGCCAATATTCAGACCGTGGTGGGCAGCCCGGCTATTGGCGGTGAACCCGGAAATTCAATACCAGGACCATATCCGGCCACTGGCATTGAATTTCTGGTCTAAATTCAGCTCTGGAAGACACAGCCAGCTAATCCGATATTCATCAACTGACCAGCAAAATCATAGCAGCCAAACATAGATCTGTTATTTAGGCTGGCCTATCTGGCCACTAGACTTAGCCAGACAATGAATATTGGTACTGACTGGTGTAATGAGGCAGTCCCAAAGCCATCTGGGATTAAATAGGATTTTGCAGAAGCCCACCATGATTCCAAAGAGTCTTTTCAGAATAAGTGGGAAAAGGGAAAATCTGGGGAAGATACTAGAAGAAAGAATCAAGCTTTCTCTTCCCAGACACAAGGTTGATTTACCCCATTTCTTCCAGAGGGGGTGAGAGATAGAGGTAGATAGAGTTCCCCTGAATGGGTAAGCAGTGTGTTATGCTTCCCAAAGAAAATGGTGGTGGTGAGGATATGGCCTACTCCAAAGCTCCTTTAAACAGATCCGGTGGAGATGCCAGAGATCTGTGCACTGGAGCAGGACAAGGAACTCCAAATTGAATTGGAGGCAATGGACTTTGTGGCGGCAGGAGTCCTCAATCCTGAGGAAGCAGAGGGGAAGGAATGTGACTCCAGAATGAACACCCAGTGTTCAAGGTATTAGCAGCCTAGTGGGTGGCCACAGTGACACGCACCAGAACTGTGGAGTGGGAGGTAGGCTGCCAACACTCGCATGTGAGGGTTTTGGAACAGGGACACTGAACGAAGTTATGCTTTAAAGACCTTGTGGTCTTCATAAGGTATATAAACTGGAGACTATTAAGTTCTGTTTATAGGTCTAATTATTTGCTTGGGTGAAAATAAAGGCAAAAAAACCCTCATACCAATTCAGTTTGAAGTCATGGATTGAACTAATTTGCTCCCAGAAGATCTGACTATTTGGAACTGTGAGAGAGAGATGGAAGAAGATCCACCCCGCTGACTGGGATATTAATCTAATCTAATCTAATCTTCTATTTGTGCGTCACTCATATCTATACAGGCTCAAGGTGACTGTAAAGAGAGGTAAGAGGGGAGAGAAAGAGGAGGGAGAGAGATGAGGTGGATAGGTAAGAGGGAGAGGAAGGGGAGAGAAAAAGAAGGGAGAGAGGAGGAAGGGAAAGGGAGAGAAGGAGATTAAGTATGGAACAGATGGGTTTTCAGTTTTCTTCGGAAGATGATGTGGCAAGGTTCAGTTCTGGTCTTTTCTGTAAGATAGCCAAATTTCTCCCACTGAATATCAGTGGTTAGCCAGTTTAGCACTATTTAACCAGCCAAGAGCCATTCCTGGCTGGCTAAATGGTGATAAGTATCAGGTGAACTATTTACATCTGTCATAGACTGAGCATATATGGCTGCAACTAAATTTAATCTGGGCACCCTGATGTTTTTATGGATAGGCACTTCCCTCACAGCACTAGGCAGCTAAATGGAGATATCCCTTTATAGAATTGCACTCAAAGACAATATGGTCTATCTAGTTTGCCTATCCACACCGCTTACTAAGCCTTACAATTGTTTCCTGTTTCTCAAAAATACTCTGTGCTTGTTCTATGCTTTTGTGAAGTCATATACTATTCTTATTTCCACTAGCGTTATTGGGAGGCTGTTTCATGTGTCTACTACCCTTTTTAAAAAGATTACTCCTGAGTCTATTGCCCCTCCTATAACCCCTTATTCCAGAGTGTCTTTTCTAATTGAAAGAGGCCCATTATCATATATCCCTTATCCCAAATTTCTTCATAAGTATACATATTTAAGCTTTAAGACAAAGACTGCTGACCATTTTAGTAGCTGTCTTCTGGACTGACTCCATCTTGTTTATATACTTTTGAAAATGCAGTCTCCATAATTGTATACAGTACTCCAAATGAGGTCTCAAGAGAGAGTTATACAGAAGGACTATCACCTCCTTTTTCCTACTAGCTATTTTTCTCCCATTATATCCAAACAACCTTTTGTCAAGCCTCTGGTATAAGTCATTGGTGAGACCTGTGTACAGTTCTGGAGGTCAAAAACATTGTGGAGAAAATGATGTCCAAGATGCAGGCTTTATTGAGAATACAGTCAATTTTTCTACAACAATTTAGGGTCACTCAATCGTGCAGAGTTCTCGACCAGGACCGTTTTTAGCCTTTGACGGTTTTTTGCCTTAGGACATCAGGAAACAATCCGTGTGTGAACTCCAGCTTCAATACAGGCTATGGGCTAATTTTAGTTTTCTTGCTTGCGGCTTTATCAACCTGGGACCTCTGATGAAGGCGTGATAATCAAAACACGGACTGCGTCAGGTCCCTAGGTTTGTTTTTAAGGTGGTATTATTAACTGCACTCAATTATTTTATATAAATAAATTTAGCCTGCATCATTGTACATGTTCCTGCAGTTTTCCTTGTTTTTGCTAGAATATAACATAATATAACTTTATTCTTCTATACCACCATAATCAGACGATTTCTAGGCGGTTTACACCGAAGCAAGCTGGACAGTCAGCGAAGTACAAAATACAAATAGCAAAAGTACCAACATATTTCTTAAGAATAGTCAGAGTAAAATTATTATAATTAGTATAACTTCTCTTTAGGAAATGAATCTATCAAACAATGCAGTCATGATTCCTTTCCAAAATGGCTCCATTGATGTAATTACCTAATCAGGACTGCTGTTTACCTGCTTGAAACATAAAAGTCCTATCCAAAAATGACCTGTATCTACAACCGGTGATCTTTGGATAGGCAAATAAATTACAATTTCTGGTTATCCTTGTAGGGCTGTATAGCACGAAATGAGACAAAAGATAGGTAGGGGCTAATCCTCAAACCAACTTAAAGCAAATACAAGATAACTTAAATATTACTCGTGCCTCCATCGGCTATCAGTGCAGCAGTCTATAGTAGGGACTAACATGATCACTTTTCTTCAGCTCAAATATCAGACAGACAGCTGTGTTATGTGCTATTCTCAATTTTCTCAATGTTTTTTTAGGTACACCTAAATAAACGATATTGTAGTAGCCAAATATAGATAGAACCAATGACTGCACCAATAATCTGAAGGCTAAAGGATCAAAATATTTTTTGATGGTCTTTAATTTCCATAGTGCAAAAAAAGCACTTCTTCACCACTAAATTTGTATGTTCAACCATGGACAAATGAGTGTATAATGTGACTCCTAGTATTTTTATAGATTTAGAGATCGGATAATCATGACCATTTAAGTGAAGTGATGTGCTAGTAATTTTATCCTTTGGCCTTGCTAAGAAGACTTTTGTCTTTTCTGTATTTAATTTCAATTTAAAATTGATTGTCCATTGTTCTATTTCGGTCATAATGTAAGAAATGTGTTTTTAAAATTTCATTGGTTATGCTATTCAAAGGAATTAAAATAGAAATATCATCAGGAGTGATTCCCAAACTTTCACTGAGAGAACCCCAGTCAGCCAGGTTATTAGGATATCCACGATGAATATAAATGAGATAGATCTGCATGCATTGCTTCCTTCTTTTTATACAAATTAATCTCATAAATACTCATTGTGGATATCTAGAAAATCCAAGTGGATGGTGGTCCTCTAGGACAGGTTTGGTAACAACTGTGCTATTTTCTTGTTCTCTTAAAACAGTTTAAAAATATAGTACCCCAATGTAAATATATAATTTCATATATTCCTAATACTGCATTTTTTCAGAATATCATTCTGGTTTTTAAAATATTGAGCATGGAATGACATGAGCATAAGTGGTGAGACGGATGAGTTTGCCTAGGTAATGAGTTTTGATATCCAGATGGTTTTACAGAGGTTGGGGTATACTGCGTATGGTTTGGACCCAGGTCTTATGAAAATAGTATGGTTGTTATATAACCAGGTGGTGAATGAATTGATGAAAGTTGTTAGATACTTTAGAGTGGTAAACTTCTAGATAGCCTTGACAAAGGTAAAGATCCACCTACTTTTGAAAGGGGAAAAGTTGAATCCAGGGGTGGTGTTTTCATACTAAAATCAGGGTTAGGTAAAATCAAAGAGAAATGGTACTATCAACAGGTTAATGAGTTCTAGAAATGAACAAGACCATTGTGTTACTACTACCTGTCAGGATTTAGTATAGGGCATGGAATAGAAATGTTGGTTTGTTTGGTTGATATGATTGAACTATGGACAAATAGGAATAAGAATTGCTGTTCATCCTCATATCAATTATACTTTAGAAGAAGTAAGAAGCAAAAGAAGAAAAAAAAAAAAGAACATAAGAACAGCCTTACTGGGTCAGACCAAAGGTCCATCAAGCCCAGTAGCCCGTTGTCACGGTAGCCAATCCAGGTCACTAGTATCTGGCCATAACCCAAAGAGTGGCAATATTCCATGCTACCGATCCAAGGCAAGCAGTGGCTTGCTCCATGTCTTTCTCAATAACAGACTATGGACTTTTCAAATGCTAGCTCTTCCTCAGACCACTATTAAAGGTAGGGAGGAGAAAAAGAAAAACAAGGGAGATATTCTACAAAAAAAATCATTAGAAAGGAAAAAAAAGCTTAAACAGAAATATCCTGGCTTAATTCCAATAATTAAACTTCATGTACCACCAATAGTTAGCTTCTTAAGATCTAAAAAGGATCTAAGATGTTTTGGCAGGAAAAAAAAACATATCTCAAACCAAATACTTAACCACACACTTGCATGGCTATGCCAACAAAAAGGTAGCTCCAATTTTCCTTGTTTCATCTCTCATAATTAAAAATTATTTCCTTCTTTCCTGAGTTGACTTAGTCACATCTGGATATAACCTGATTCACTGACCACAGAAAAGAGTTCCATTATTTTTAAAATATATCTTCATAATAGAACTTAAATCTTGCTCAAAAACAAAACTAATAATGAGAGTCGTATGATCTATTACATCAGAAAGAGAGCTTCAAGTATTACAGTTATATCACGTAGACCTTTCTCTTGTTGCTTATTTATAATAGTCCCAAAATAATTTGTAGTCTTTTTGTCCTTATAAACTGGCAAGTAATAAGCCTTATTAATAGATGGAATATTATCACGAGGAAATTTTAAATTTTTCAGAAAAAGCTTTTAAAGACTTCCGCTGGGGACATGCCCAAAATTTTGGGCCAATTTAATACTCTCAAATTTAACCATCTATTAAAGTTTTCTATTTGTTCAATTTTCCTCAAGATAAACTTTTGATCTTTTATTACTGCTGAAGCAATCTCTTTGAGGTTGGTAGTTTCTGTCTGAATTAGAGAAACTGTTTTAAGCAATCTTAATGTACTTTATTCATATTCAAGGAAAGAGAGTCCACTTTAGTCACAAGTACCTCCATATCTTATGCTTTTTCTCTGCTGTAACATCCAACTTCCTTGTGAAATTCAGAAGCATTCCCAGGGTCACTACAGACTCCAAAGCTGAATTATCAGGTTCTCTGATATTCCCAGATCCATACAGCTCTCTTGAGAGTAAGGCTCTGTTTGGCCTAAATAACTACATAATAGGCTTTATGCCCCTCAGCTCTTATTTCTATCTTAGAGGAGATCAAGGAAAAGAAATCTAACACAAAAGTGTGGCTTAAATATTCAAGGCTTTGGGAGCGTTTTGGCCTTTTACTAAATTGGTAAGATGACAACAAAAAGTCTCCCCAAATTACAAGTGACTGGCCATTTTATTGGGATAATGACATCATCAATTAATTCATTATTAAACATATGTAGTTGGTACATCTTCCAATTACAATCCAATTACAAATTGCATACTTCAGCAATATTCTATTGGTTCTATTCAAGGCACATGGTTTCTGGTAATTTCTCTTAGTACCTATAATGCTTCTCTTTGGTTTTTAAATTTTCCCAATTATGGAATGAACTTCCTTTAATTTTGAGATGTCCCAGTCCTTTCCAATCCTTCCGTAAATCTTTAAAAACTTTTCCATTTGCTAGACATTTTGAAAATTAATCTCCTTGCAATTTTAGCATATCTTTATTATTGTTATCCATGTCGAGCTTCCTCTGGTTGATGACCCGGTATATAAAGCTAAGTTTTAGTTTAGACTTAACTCATTTGGTTTCACCCCTGTCAGCAATAGAAGGAAGTGAACAGCATGTTCACTGAGGACATGCTGACCTTGTTGGCATGCTATATTCTATTGCAAACATCTATTTTACAAAACTTTAATCTTTGCTAGACAATATACTTCTGTAGGCTACAATCACATGGTTACAGTCACATGATTTCTCCTAACTCTACAAGACATCCCTATGTCATACTGGTAAACAGCCAAGTATCGCCTCCCCAAGCAGTTGTCAAGGGAAGAGTACAAAATATGTTAGTTCTGAGGTCAGTGTGCCCCTAGTTATGACTTTTAGCCATGTTTGGGTTATCACACACATGAAACCTAAATATTTCTCTTTCTGGTAACAGTGGTAACAAACAATATGTACTCTGTGTGTCCATATTATGCTATGTCTCAACTCTCTGAAGCATTTCTATCATTCAGCTCCATCTTTTTATATATACCTATTAGTGTAAGGGATACCTATTACATATTAATTATGGCCACCCTTATATTCTGCTTAATTCAATTAGCACAGTAAGCCCCATCCAAGTCCAGATCCTGGATGACTTCTCCAGATCTCCCAGGACTTGATGCTGAACCCCTCATCACTACTGGGCATGGTGGTGCATTAGTTAACAGAGGTGAAAGAGAGATGTCATGTTCCAAAGGGCCAAACACTCCTTCGTTCGGGTCCTGCACAGAGCTCAACCTCTGATCCTCCAGCCGAGTTGGCAGCGTAATATTCTAGCACCTGGGGAATTGTTGGCTGCACTGCTAATGCCGATGATGGAACGGTTCTAACTGTCCCTTTCCTCTTGGAATGCAGCATTTGAGGACAAATTTTCATCTAGCAGCTGAAAAAGTAAGTAAATTAGAGTTAAAACAAGTAATTGCTGGAGCAAGAAAGACACTGTCAAAGTCTATTTGCCATCTTGACTCCTCCCCCGCTGTTCATCCTTTTGACTTGTCTTCTGTATTGATAAAGTTAACCATACCCTACTGTTAGAAAGGTTGAGTGAGTTGAGATTGGGAGAAAAGTCACTGTGATGTTTTGCTTCACATTGGATTAGTAGACAATCTTATACAATGGGAAGGAGTTTGTAATGAAACCTACTACTACTACTAGTATTAATTATTTCTATTGCGCTACCAGACGCACGCAGCGCTGCACAGAGTCACATAGAAGAAGAAAAGAGTCCCTGCTTGAAAGAGCTTGCAATCTAAATAGCCAAGACAGACAAACAGGATGTAATGGATACAGTTAAGGGGAATGATTAATCAGCTGGCTGGGTTGGAGGGCAGAGGAGAAGGGTTAAGGATTGAAAGCTATATCAAAAAGGTGAGTTTTCAGTTTGCTTTTAAACATGGGAAGGGAAGGGGATTGACAGTCAAACTCAGGTAATTTATTCCAGGCATGGGGGCAGCTAGATAAAAGGAACAAAGTCTGGAATTGGCAGTGGAGAAGGGTACAGCTAAAAGCGGCTTATCTGAGGAACGGAATTCTCTGAGAAGTGTATAAGGAGAGAGAAGCAAAGAGAGATATTGAAGGGCAGCAGAATGAACACAGTTGTAGGTCAGTGATAAGATCTTAAACTGTATGCAATAGCAGATAGGGAGCCAGTGAAGTGACTTAAGGAGAGGGGTGGAATGAGCGTAGAAGATGAGTTATGCAGCAGAGTTTTGCACAGATTTCAAGGGGGAGAGGCGACGCTGTGGGAGACCAGTTAGAAGTAGATTGCAGTAATCTAAGCATGAGGTTACAAGAGCATGGACAAGAGTCCGGTTATTGTGCTCAGAGAGGAATGGGCAAATTTTGGTGATATTGAAGAGATAGAAGTGATAGGTCTTAGCAGCTTGTTAGATGTGCATAGAAAATGAGAGGTCGGAATCGAAGACCACACCAAGGTTGCGAGCAGAAATCAAGGGGGGGGGGGAATTTCACAATTCAATATTATCACTGTCATTATTTAAGATCTATTTATCACTGTTAGTGGGTACCATTGAACAATTTATCCTAATTGGTCATATATATGCAGATGATACAAACTCCAAAACAGGATATTAGGAGTTTGGGAGTAATGTTGGACTTGTTGGCCCCACAGGTTTTGAAAGTGGTGTGGGAAGTTTTTATCTTCTTGCGGGCATATTTTTGTAGTTGGGTCTCTTTAGATGATAGCTCAGGATTTAAAGCTGATGATGCTTGATTATGGTAATGCTTTATAGCAAGGTACCTTGTAAATTAATTCAAAATCTTCTAAGCAGTTACAGAATATCACAGCAAAATTGATTGTGGGGGGCATGGCAAAATAATTCTATAATCCCATATTTTATATCACTTGAATTGACTGAAAGTTCAACTGTACTCCATTTCAAAATTATTTTTGTTTTTTGGTTTGGGATGTCCAGTATATTTGGTGAAATTATATGAACCCTCACAGCCCTTGCAGTTGAGCGAACAAAACTTATTGTTCCTTCCTTCCAGCAGTAGAAATGGTGAGGCTAGCATACAGTATACAAGCAAGGTAGCCTACAGTTATGTAAACCCACATTTGGAATTCTTTACCCTCAGAGATTAGAAATGAAATGCATTATTTATACTTGAAAAAGAAAAGAGTGAAAAAACTTGACTTTTCACACAATATATAAGTTCAAAAATTTTTTTAAAATTGAGTTTAGTATATAAAGTACAATAAATGTTAACAAAGCAAGAAACATGCAAAGAGTCACTCAATATTATCTACATAATGTAATACAGCAGGCTGACGACATTCAGTAAAATATTTTAACATTTATGGTGAGTAGTGAGGGAAATGAAGATTTCAATGCTGCTGTTCATTAATTGGAGATGAAAGCTTTTTTTTTTTTGGGAGGGGGGGGTTAGGATTTTTTATAACTGTACTGTTTTTTTTATGGAATTGCAGTTTATTTGTAACTGTTTTGATGTTGAGTTTATGTGTGCATTGAGAGAGATTTTAACATTAATTAGAAAAATTATTTTCTTAAATGACAAAAGAAATAATTATTTCTCAGTCCAATTTATAATGCACACTGACATTGTCATTGTATCATGTGAGGTCATATTACTTGAATCATGCCATGTAATGGGGAGGCAAGTCTCAAAAGCCATTTACTCTTTTTTTAAAATAAATTTTCTAACTTTACAGATTAATGTCTACAAAGCACAGGAAAATTGGAAATAATCAAGTATAACAAAGAAAAAGAAAGAAAAAGAAATGACATATGCAAATCAATCAATCCTATTCTTACTTATGAGGGGCCACTGAAAAGTTGTCAGTCCAACCAGCAAATTTGGGGCAGTCTCCATCGAGGGGTGTACACTTAGTCCAGCGATTTTCCACTTTTATCATTCCATCTACCGTATTTTTCGCTCCATAAGATGCACCTGACCATAAGACGCACCCTAGATTTAGAGGAGGAAAACAAGAAAAAAACATTCTGAACCAATTCTCCCTGCCAAGCTCTGCACCCAACCCCACATTCCTTGCCAGGCTCTGCACCCTGTCCCCCCACCATGCCAGGCTCTGTACCCTGTTCCCCCTCTGGTGGTCCAGTGGTAGGCCGGGACAGGGAACAGGGCAGGCAGAGACAGGGCAGGCAGACCTAGTGTCTTAGTGACAGGCAGGCAGGCAGGGCCCCCACCCTGAGGCAAGCAGGAAGTCTGGGCCCCCCACCCCCAGAAAGCAGGCAAACAGGCATGGCCCCCCACCCCACAGCAGGGCCCCCAACCCCGATGCGAATAGGCAGGCAGGACCCCCATACCCACCTCGAACTCCCCCCTTGAACTTTTTGTTCATCAAGTTTAATGAAGTACATTCATTAATATTAAGTTGGTCCCCTGATGTAACAAAACCACTGGTAAACAAAATAAAACTGTAAGGTTTTACGCTATAGGAGTTAAAAACTTAGCAGCTATTTTGTGAAACGAAAAGCTCAAAAGAGATGATAGAGCATTTTCATGATAAGTACTAATTCATTGATTTATTGATCTACACAGAATGTATCAGTTATTACGATTTTTGAATCATACTCTGCACTAGTCTGCCTGTTCTGTATTGAAATAATCTGTTAGGTGAACCAGCAATACGAGTGAAATTTTCTATGTGCAGGTGGGAGTAGAGAATGTGCCTTTTAGGAAATAATTTTAAAACAATTTAATAAAGAAAAGAATACAGAAAATAAGGTTGAAAAGAATAAAAATAATAAAATTAAGGAGTGAGAGGGGTGTAAGTGAGTGACGTGAGGTACGTTAGATCAGTGATTCCCAACCCTGTCCTGGAGGAACACCAGGCCAATCGGGTTTTCAGGCTAGCCCTAATGAATATGCATGAGAGAGATTTGCATATGATGGAAGTGATAGGCATGCAAATTCGCTTCATGCATATTCATTAGGGCTAGCCTGAAAACCCAATTGGCCTGGTGTTCCTCCAGGACAGGGTTGGGAATCACTGCGTTAGATAGATTGTAAGCCCACTGGGACAGATACAGAAAATACTTGAGTACCTGATTGTAAAACCGCTTAGATAAACCTTGATAAGTGGTATATAAACACCTAATAAACTTGAAACTTGAGTATATGAAGACTTTCATGATATAACCCGAATTGGCTATCAGAAGGCAGTATTGATCAAGATCATTGTGCCCCACCCAAATATTCACCAGATGCTAAAATGATCGCATCCAATTATGCTCCTGGACACTTTCTTGGCTTTCTCTGCATCTTTCTGCACTTTGGACAATTTCTTACCTTTTCTCTTAATCCTTTCCTCCATAAGATTAACACATCTGTACACACCCTTGTCTAGGTCTTCGATTTCATGGATCACAGGCTTTTTAACCCCGATAGAGTGAAACCTTACAGTTTACCAGTGGTTTTGTGATATTTAGTATTTAACACTTTTGAACCACAGGATTTCTCTTTGATGTGGTCCCCTGATGTAGACAAACTCAGTGGTGTAGCAAGGGTGCCTGGCGCCTGGGGCAGTGGTGCCCCTCTCCCACGCTCTACCCCACCCTCCCTCCTGCCACGCACACATGCCCGCACCCCTTCCCCGTATCTTTATAACTTTGGCCTGAGCAGTGACAAACTTGCTGCCTGCGTCAGCTTTGGCGCTTTCTCAGATGTCACTTCCTTCTGGTTTTTGACGTCAGAGAAAGCATCGAAGTCGACGCGGGCAAGTTCATTGCTGCTCGTGCCGAAGTTAAAAAGGTATGGGGAAGTGGTACAGGCACGCACCCTCCCTTACTACGCCACTGGACAGACTTGTCAAAACAAGGCTCATGTCGGGTTCTGGTTCCTTTTGATGTATATATATTGGACTTTGATTAAAGCTTTATGCCAGCTTGACACCTTGGTCACCTCTGCTTGTTTTGTGTTTATCGATAATTGGTACAGAGACATTTATTTCAAACGCATTTTCTTATCAAACTTTCAGGAAGTCAATCAAAACTTATCTCTTTTTTTTTTTTTTTTTAGTAAATCTTTATTAATTTTTAGACTTTGATACAAATGATAAATCATACAAAGTACATGAAAACACACTATTAACTATACAATTATTACATTAAACAATCATTTTCTCCCCTTCTTATCTTAATTATTAAAGCAATAATACATATGATATGATTTCACTATTATAGTGAAGTAATTTAACTCCTTAAAATACGTTCCCCCCCACCTCCACCCCTCCACCCTCCCTGGACGTGGAAGGACTTTAATGAAAAAAGAAAGAAAGAAACAAAACCTTAATTATAATGCAATAAAATTAGTCACTGGACTCCATACATACTGATTACTCATAATTGGAAAAACCATGATAGAATTAATTTTACTTTTTGGTGGGTAACTGTGTGTACTACGTATAAGTATGAAAGGAAGATGGCAGAATGTTGGGGGAATAATAAGTCCTTTAATAAAACTTATCTCTTTGACAAATTTCTCTGACTCCACTTTGCCTTGATGCATTCCTCAAACACTCCCAGATAAACTTAATTAATCTTAACATGCTAATGTAATTTCAAACTTTTTTTGTATTATCACTGTCTATACACAGTCTCTTCCTCTGTAAACCGCTCTGAACTATTTGTGGTATTGCGATATATAAAAATAAAGTTATTATTATTATTCTTCTTTGTTTTGTGGCCCTGCATTTACTGCACAGGATTTGCACTTACACATGTTAATTTTAGCTATCAACCTGAGGTAAGTGCAAAATTTACTGCACTTTATTTTGAGATGTTCTCCTGTCTTTAAAATTTGTTACTGTTCACATTAAAATCAAATACTGAAATACAGAGTGCTATTAATGACTTTGTTCAAGCCTCCAATACATGATTTTACTGACTGCATAGTGCATTAGGGCTAATCATATGGACCCAATGAATATATTCTCCTGAGCCGTACTTCTAAATGTCACACAAAATTAAAGAATGTGCACTATAACAGAAATAATATGAAATGAACTAGAATTTTCTGCAGCTATTTTGAGTCATGTTTAACTAGAGTTTTCTCCTATTCTGTCCTTGCAGACAACCCTTCCTCCCCTCCCAAACCATAAACAGCAAACAACAAAAAATACACCGATAAAGAGACCCTTTACTGGCTAAAAAACATAGCTTAAAGGTAATTCATGTGTAAACCTATAAGCAGGGTGAGAGGAGCATTGTGCTTAATCAAATCCTATGCTCGCAAACATTTGTACTACGAGACTTAATGAAAGAGGAGTGTCCCAGTTAACATCCTAAATCCTGCCTATAATCCCCACTATAACAAAAAGACAAAGACATCCTCCTTCCCTGAAATATCAGGAAAGCAGATAGGCCGATGGGATGATGCAAACTTAAAATAATTGTACATGTAAGCTTAAGCAAAAAGGCTTTGTTCCTAAATACTGAGAAGCCACTCACCCTGAAACAATGGGGCAAATTAGCATACATCCAGCCCAGGGGTGTCAGGAGTACACACATGCACTCACAGTGATGGATGCTTAGCTCTTGCTGGGAGGTCACCACTAGGGATCTTTTTGGGGCAAGGCAGCATGTCAGATTTCAGGCACTCTTCCTACAAATGGGCTTTTGCAGCTCAAAGGGGGGCTTTTTGATCCAGATAATAAAGTCCATTTACATGAAAAGATGCCGCTTTCAAAGACATGATTAATTTCGGAAATACCTGGCATCTGAAAGAAGCAAAGAATTCAAGAGATGACTGATGATGAGAAAGGATAATTAGGCAAATGTCAAGAGTCTGTGTTTTGATTGGTGACTGAGAGGCTGGTCTGTCTGGGTTATCATACACTCACTTCAGATGGAAATGAAAGGTCTTTATGAAGAATTCAGAATGATCAATGCATGGCCAAGCACAAACTTTATATAGTATCTGCTTTCTAGAGATTTTTTTTATTTTTTTAATATTAAATGGTAAAAGCCTTCCCCCTCCAATATAGAGAAACTGTTTTACTGAGCAGAGAAATAACTTTTTTGTCCAAATGTTCTTTAGTTTCATGTTATAATTGTGTATAATTTCAAGCAACTTGATTCTTTTTCAAAACAATAGAACATTCAATGATCTCTGGTTTCCTGAGCAGTGATAAGGTAAAACCAGACCATTGATCTTCTGTTTTGAGACCTAAGCACACAAGAATTGCCATACTGGGACAGACTGAAGGTCCATCAAGACGAGTATTCTGTTTCCAATAGTGGCCAACTCAGGTCCCAAGTACCTGCAGAAACACAAATTGTAGCAACATTCTAGAGCTCAGATTGTGATGTCTTAAAGCCTCATTCCACCAATGGCAAACTCATCAGTGATGTCACAATGGCTTGATTATCCTATACTTGTCTCACATAAGAACATAAGAATTGCCATACTGGGGCAGACCAAAGGTCCATCAAGCCCCGTATCCTGTTTCCAACAGTGGCCAATTCAGGTGCCAAGCACCTAGCTAGATCCCAAGTAGCAAAACAGATTCTATGCTGCTTATCCTAGCAATGGATTCCCCCACCTTAAAATTGTAGGTATATAAATCAAATTAATTTTTAAAATAGTGATTTTTCTTCAACAATATTTGTGTGTTTATTTTAGAACTGTTATTTACATTTTAGTTAAAAATTTACAAAGTTCAGATATACACATCTAAAACCTAAGGACGCGCAAAGGCATGCCAAGAAGGCATGGTCTGGGCGTGAACATTTATGCCCAATTTCAAAAGAGGAATGCACGTCTATGTCCTAACATATTGACACTGGGATTTACACCTGCTACCTAGTATGCCTTGGCTCCAGAAAAGTACTCCTATTAAGCAACACTCTACTACTAGGATTAGGGGAATCTTATGTTTATGTTTATTGAGCGCTTCTATACCGCTACTAATGACTGGGAAGTCAATTCAGAGCAGTTTAATTGTCCTCTATTTCTTTTTGGGATTAGACCAATTGCTATTCCTGTTGCTATTCCAGATCGCTTTGAATTCCTGATGCAGGCAATAGTGCTGAAACACAGCCCATGTTGAGCCCCATCCGATAACTGCGATTAAACATTGTTTCTAATAAGGACTTTGAGTTGCACACTGTTGGCTGATGCTGAATTCACTGTTTGTATTTTTCATGTACACATAGTATAACTTTTGCTTCAAGGTATTGAAGGGGATAGACTTAGTAGAGACAAGTTGTTCACCCTCTCCAAGGTAGGGAGAACGAGAGGGCACTCTCTAAAGTTGAAAGGGGATAGATTCCGTACAAACGTAAGGAAGTTCTTCTTCACCCAGAGAGTGGTAGAAAGCTGGAACGCTCTTCCGGAGGCTGTTATAGGGGAAAACACCCTCCAGGGATTCAAGACAAAGTTAGATAAGTTTCTGCTGAACAAGAACGTGCGCTGTTAGAGCTATTCTCAGTTAGGTCTTTGACCAGAGGGCCGCCGCGTGAGCGGACTGCTGGGCATGATGGACCACTAGTCTGACCCAGTAGCGGCAATTCTTATGTTCAACTCTGCCTGCCCATCTCCGTGACATTAAAAATCAATTCCTAAAGCCCCTCCCCCACCCCGGGAGCCAGGCATTTCTGAAATGCTTTTCCTTCCCTCAGGCAGAAGGAGAGGTGCTTACCTCCAACTATCACTGTCTAACTGCACACTTCTGCACACCTCTCTTTTGATTCTGACTTATTAGATGGTATTGGAGCTTGTGACATTAGTGTGATTTTAAAAATGATTGAAAAGACGGTAGCGTCCAGGGTGGGGTGGGGGGAGGTGGAAATATTTTATGATTTCTTTTGTTTATGATTAATTGTTGGACATAAGGGAGGGGGGATATTTGATGAAAGCTATAATTTGATGATATAATAAATAATGTTAAAGTATAAAATGATTGTATTTTGTGTTATACTTATTGTGAGTTTTAAAAAAATGAATAAAGATTTATAAAAAAAACCCCAACAATATAAAAATAGGGTAGGGCACAAAAATTAAACAAAATGTAGAGAATCAGTGGTTACAATATTAAAAAAACAAAAAGATTGGGTGAGAGGGAAGAACAATATGGTAGGGGAGGAAACAGAAAATTAGTGCTGCCCACACCGATATGAGAAAACTAAGAAGGCAACTTTTGGAAAAGATTGTCATCAAAGAAAAAAAAATTAAGAGCAGAAGGCCAAGGAGAAATAATATGCTATATAGCTATGAGAAAGATAATGCGCTGTGGGAGTAATTTTTAGCTTGAAGGGAGTCAGCATTTTTTTTTTGTTCGTACCCAGATATTCAGCATCATGCCATAACCAGATACCAGTGTCGAATATCTGGATATAAAGTGACTACTGATTAGGGTTTCCAGACGTTCGGATTTCCCTGAGACCGGATGGCTTTTCAAAACCTGGCACTTTGTCTGGGTTTTGAAAAGCTCTGTTGGGCAGGGAGGAAGTCACGCATGGAGAGAAGTGGGAGGGAACTGTTGTGGGAAGGGAGGTTTGATTGGAGGGAGGTTCTGTGAGGAGTGGGTATTTAGCAGGAAAGTTTTGGCAGGTTTGTGGCATTTTGGTTGGGAGGGAGGTCGGTAGGGTGAGGGTTGTTGTAGGGGAAAAGTTTCCCGCCCATTTCCCCCATCTTTTGGTTGTCATTTGGGGTTTTGGGCTAGGAGGTTGTGGGTTCCTGGCGGGGTGAGTGGTTGGGTTGGTCGCAGTTTTATTGGTAGAAAAATGGATGTTTGGGGGAAAAATGTGGACCAGTGTGGCTAGGAAAATTATGGGGGATTTGTTTTTGAGCTGCTCATGTGCGACACCACCATGGGTGGTGGCAGGACTCTGCGGCACCGTGAGCCCTGCTGGGATGGGGTATTGGGATTGTGGGGACATTTTTGTGTATGGAGCTAGTTAGTCACCAACTAGCTCCAGGGGTTGTGATTGTTATGCTACACTGTTATGCTACACCGTTTTTTGATGTATGGTTATCACTGATGGATTTATTGTACTTTGGGAGTTAATAAAGCTGCGGCACAAATTTTGCCTTTAATTGACTGGTGTTATTATTATTGTTAAGGGAAACAGTAGCAGAGATGTGCGAATGACAGTGTTACTTAACGTAATGCCCCCGATCCACCTTTTACCAGCCCATTTTTGCTCCCCCTTTTTTGAGTCATACGTAAAATTTAGGCACAAAGGCCTGGATTCTCAAAACAGCACCGATAACGGCGGCTGCCTTAAAAAGCAGCTGCTGATTCTGTGTCAATCACGCATCGGTGCCGGTTTTGGAATTGTGCTGATGTGAAAGATAGGTACTGGAAATGCAGGCCAGTGTTTTCCAGGCCTACATTTTTGGCACTTACCTTGGTGAAGAGCTTCCGGCATCTTTGTGAGAGGAGCTTCCGTCATTGGCCATGACTACTTTGGCATTTGGTGGCCTATAACACCTATATGGTGCAATTCCAGTGCTGAATCTCTAAGTGCCAGCATGCGCCCCAAATCTCAGTTAAAATGGTGTTAAAATGGCAATTAAAATGGAGGCATGGGTGCCTACTGACGCCTAGAAAATCAGCTCCGGTTTGAGAATCTGTGTCATAACTTATAATTGATTTTAATTAGCACCAATTATTGCTTCTCAAAGTACCAATTATCGGTGCTAATTATTATTATTCAATTAAACTGCACATATGGAATTTGGGTATGTGACCAAAATTGCAAGCACAATTTTTAGCACTTTTTATGGAATTAGGGGACATATGAAAAGAGTGCACCTAAAAAGAAATGAATGATATGGAAAATGTAGTTGGTATTTCCCCTGTCGTTTAATTCATTTCACATTGTTTCTGTGCAAAAAAAAAAAGTGAAATCCAAATGCAAATAAATTATTATCCACTGTTGCAGATATTTAGCTTTCTCCCTTTATGTATGAGAGGGTGCTGGAAAGTTCGCAGCCCAACCAACCAGCTTCTTAAATTCTGAGCGTTATTTTGCCAATGCAGCTGGAAAAAAAAAAGTTATCTTATTTCATTAAGTGCCAATTTGCAGAAACAGAATTCTGTTTTGACATTGTTTCAGGTCATTGATTGAACCATACCCGCTTCATTATCTTCTTGGCTGGGCTGAGAACTTCTCAGCACCCCCTTCTAAATATGTACATATACTGTATGTAACCCGATAGCAAATTTTTATGTGCGTTAACCTGTGAACTTTGTAGGCTTTTATTTTTTTTAACAAATAATTCCCATCAAGCATTCCAATTTTCTTTCAGAAATGTACATTTTACATGTCTCTCATTTAGTAGGCTGAGCCTGAAGGGTATTCTACCTTTATAAGATTGTTCTAATAAATGTGCTCCCATCTGTATTTAAGCTGCTAATTAGTGCTTAAACAAGCACATAGTTTAATTCTTTGGAGGCATCAGATTAAAGGCTAATATAAAACTGTTTATGTGGAAGGATAGATAAAATAAGGTGCTAAATTCAAAACAAATTGAGTGACACCAGGTTTCCCACCGTGCTAATTTTATGCTTGTTTTCCTCTCATTTAAAGTTCAGATGCCTGCATTATAACATGCTGTATACACAGATTAAATGAAATGCACCCATTTATGAGTTTTTCTGGCTTTAAGGAGACGCTCGCTAACTAGCAGCTTCATAAGATAATTTGTAAACTGAGACACACTGTGGATTTATAATAAAGGTATACATGGCAAATTTACTGGTATAATTTATTTTCTAAGTAATTTTATTAGCATGGTTCAGAACATTTCATGCTACGGATTCCTTGATGTCTGTAGACAAACTTGTACAGCATCAGAACAGTACTGTATATGTAGATGCCTGAATGCCTTTCACAATATTTTTATTCAAGATAGAAACACCAAAGTCATATAAGAGGGGGGGGGAGGGGATTTTTTAGCACTTTCCACATTGGTACAAGGGCAATAAGTGCTTTGTACAAGCGGTCAAATAGAAACTATAAACATATTTGAAAATTGCCCCAGGAAAACGTACCCTCACAGATCTGTGTATGCTTCTTCAATAGCAGTGGCGTATCTAGGGTATGTGGCACCCGGGGCCCATCATTTTTTGACACCCCCCCCCCCCTATGTAAAAAAATATTTTTTGTAATGACCATGAAACAGAATAAATGGTCAGAATAGAAACAGGCAGTGAAAATGTTCTTATATTCCAAACATAACATAACATAAATTATGTCTGAATTGTCATGACATCAGAAGTACATATGGAGTAGTTGCAGGTGATGCTTGGGACAGTTCTGATTGTGTTAGTTCGGTTTTATGTGTTTTTTGAATAGAAGGGTTTTTATTTCTTTTTGAAGGTTTTGCAGTCTGTGGTCGATGTCAATTGGTTGTAGAGTTGGGGGTCGAGTGTTGCAGCTCGAATGGCTAGGAGGTTGTCGAACAGTTTTTTTCTTTTGACGTTTTTGGTTGGAGGGTGTGTGAATGGTGCGTGAGTTCTCCTATGTCTGTTTGAAGTGGATTGAATTATTTAGCTGAAGAAATTAGTTACCCCCTCATCCCACACACATTAATGCTCTTCCATTTTTGTTCCCATTATAAAAAACACTGATAAGTTCCCAGAAAAAAAATACATTAAAATAAGAAGTGAAAACAAAGGCCCCTACAGATGAGAACATAACATAAGAATAGCCTAACTGGGTCAGACCAATGGTCCATCATGCCCAGTAGCCCATTCTCATGGTAGCCAATCCAGGACACTAATACCTGGTCAAAACCCAAAGAGTAGCAACATTCCATGCTACCGATCCAGGGCAAGCAGACACTTCCCCCATGTCTTAATAACAGATTATGGACTTTTCCTCCAGGAATTTGTCCAAATCTTTCTTAAAACCAGCTACACTATCTGCTTTTACCATAACTTCTGGCCACTTCATTTTTAAGTTTAGATCTTTCCTTTCAAACAGAGACCTTGCTAGATGTCAAATACAGCACAAGGTAACTTCACATGGACTTAGCTGTGCAGGAAATGTGAATCTCCTCATACACCCACCATATAGTGCAAAAATGTGCAAAGGTCTGTTTTTTTCTTTCGATCACTACATAGCCTAATGCCACACAAGCTGTGCTGTTACAAACATATTCTGTAGGTCAATGCTAAGGATAACAAAGTTTCCTTCCTTGGACCAGAAGGAGATAAACCACTGGAAGAGATCCCAAAACAACACCCAAAGACCCACTCAGTGTGTGAACCAGTTGAGTGGAGTGGACTAACTGGGGGGTGGAAATGGGCCCGGAGTTTGCTCAGCAGAATTTCCCAGACCACCTCTTCCTCTCAACACATTGACACGCTGCCACCATCACCACTAGGAACACCTCAATGGGTAGGCCAGCTATGCTATAAACTTTATAAAACACATTATTATATTTTCTTATAAAGCACATATTTTAACTGAACTCTCTGACATCCTCAGCCTTTCCATTCACAAAAATAGAAGGAAGAAAAGTTCCCATTTCCTGCTGTCTCATGTCCCCGGCCTATACAATATTTTTTTTCTGCAGACCCTTCAAAAGTCTGACCAAATCCTCATTTCACTTGCATTATAAAGTACTGAGGATGCCATCTCTCCCCAATCCCAGGTCCTAAAGTCTAAGACAGTAGCGCAAACTAATGCTGCCAGATACAGGAAAAAAATTTTTGATTCGATTCAGCCCTATTGAATTGGTTTTTCAATTCGATTTTCCTGCCCAGTTGGGTGATTTTTTTCAAAACTCCTGGTGGGTTTTATAGCTTTTTCACCCCCTTTGGCTTCTCTTAACCACACTGGCGCTGTGGTGTAAATAAAATAAAGAAACAAAAAGGACTTTTCCTCTCTCTGTTAAATCCTAGCTCACGTTTGCAGTCCAACACCAGCTCTGGCAGGAAACACATTTCAAATCTGACATATTATAATCACAAAACAGAAAATTAAATTAATTTTTCTACCTTTTGTTGTCTGGTTATATTTCAAATCTTGTTGGTCCAAGGCTCTGGTTTTCTTCTGATAACTTGCTTGCCAGGGTCTCCTTCTTTCTGCATGCTAACCATCCATCTGCCAACTCTGTCCTCCCTTTCCATTTCCCTTCCCTTCCCTGGAAGTCTGGTATCTTTCCTTTTTTTTCATCTCCCTCCATAGATCCACCTTTTCTTAAATACCCTTTCATCCGGCATCTCTCCCTCCTTCCCCACCACCCCAGAGTCCACCATCTCTCCCTTTCTTTTCCTAATTACCCTCCTATCCAGTATCTCTATCCCTCCTCCACACCATCCCTTGTGTCCAATTTCTCTCCCTTTCTGTTCCTTCCCTCCCTAAATCCCATGGTCCATCATCTCTCTCCCTCTCCTCTATTTTCAGACCCATTATTTCTTCCCCCCCCCAAAGTTTGGCATATGCATGTCTCTTTGAACACCCCCTTCCCTCCGTGTACTTCTAAATCATGGTCCCCCCCAAAGGCCTGTCCCCCCTTGAAGGCCTGCACCCCCCTTGAAGGCCTGTCCCATCCCCTTGTAGGCCTGTCCCCCCCTTTAAGGCCTGCCTGCCTGTCCCTCCCTTGAAGGTCTGCACCCCCCGAAGGCCTGCACCCCCCCGAAGGCCTGTCCCCCACTTGAAGGCCTGTCCCACCCCTTGTAGCTTCTCCCCCCCCCTTGTAGGCCTGTCCTCCCTTGAAGGCCTGCCTGCCTGCCTTTCCCCCCCTTGAAGGCCTGTCCCCCCTTGAAGGCCTGCACCCACTTGAAGGCCTGCACCCCCCCCCCCCCGGAGGCCTGCCCTCCCTTGAAGGTCTGCACACCCCCGAAGGCCTGTCTCTCCCTTGAAGGCCTGTCCCACCCCCTTGTAGGCCTGTCCCCCCCCCCCCTTGTAGGCCTGTCCCCCCTTGAAGGCCTGCCTGCCTGCCTTTCCCCCCCTTGAAGGCCTGTCTCCCCCTTGAAGGCCTGCACCCCCCCCCTTGAAGGCCTGCACTCCCTTGAAGGTCTGCACCCCCCCGAAGGCCTGTCCCCCCCTTGAAGGCCTGTCCCACCCCCTTGTAGGCCTGTCCCCCCCTTGTAGGCCTGCCTGCCTTTCCCCCCTTGAAGGCCTGTCCCCCCCCCTTGAAGGCCTGCACCCCCTTGAAGGTCTGCACCCCCCCAAAGGCCTACACCCCCCCGAAGGCCTGCACCCCCTGAAGGCCTGCCTGCCCCCCCTTGAAGGCCTGCACCCCTTGAAGGTCTGCACCCCCCCCGAAGGCCTGTCCCCCCTTGAAGGCCTGCCTGCCTGCCTGTCACCCCCCTCCCCCTTGAAAGCCTGCTTGCCTGCCCGCCTGCCCCACCCTGAAGGCCTGATGCCCCGACCCACCCCGAAGGACCGCTCGCCCCCCTGGCCTCCCCGCACCACCTATGAAGCAGTAGCAGCAGGATCGCGAAGTCAGCGTCAGCGATCCCTGCGCTGCTTCCTGCGCCACGGTCCCGCCCCTCCTCTGATGTCAGAGGAGGAGCGGGATCACGGCGCAGGAAGCAGCGCCTAAGCAGAGCAGGGATCGCTGACGCTGACTTCGCGATCCTGCTGCGGGCTGCTTCACAGGTGGTGCAGGAAGGTCAGTGGGGCGAACGGTCCTTCGGGGGTGGGGGGGACTGAACGGCAAGGCCGGGAGCACCCCCTTAGGGCTGGCACCCGGTGCGCACCGCCCCCCACCGCCTCCCCCTTGGTACGCCACTGTTCAATAGGCAGTTCTTCCATGGAAAACAATACTTGTGTGTTTTTTTTTAATCCAAATGGTCACACATAACTGGAAGAGCCACGACAGAATAAATTACACATTTTGGTGGGCAAATGTGTGTACCACATATAAATATGAGAGAATGAATGCAGAATGTATGGGGTTTAGTAGTTCATTTAATAAAGTGTGGAGCCCATTGAACACATTTGTTACCTCGCAATAAGGGTCATGTATCTTTCCTTTTCTTAGATTTCCTTACACATCCAGGGTGGGTGGGTGGGTGGCGGGAGGAAAATGTATTTTGAGGATTTAAATTACTTAATTATAATATTGTAATCACATATGTCTTATTGTATTAATAATTGGGACAAGGATGGGAGAAAATGATTGTTTTATGTATTACTTGTGTAGTTAATAGTGCGTTTTATTCAGTATTTTATGTTCAATTAATTGTATTGCACTGTCGAAGTTTGAAAATCAGTAAAGATTGAAAAAAAAAAAAAAAATACTTGTGGTTTTGGAAACACAAAAGGATGCGCATTTGCCTCCACTGACCAAACCCACTTTTTTTCCTGATAAACTACACATGTTGTTCATCTACTTGTCTACTACTATTTAGGAAAATGGCAAAAAAAAAAAATTCTGATAGCCTATTTACCTGGGTAAAACTTAAAAAAAAAAAAAAAAAAATTTGGATTTGTAGATTTTGAAAAGCATGCAAGATTGCATTTAGATTTACTGTGATTATGCAGGGTGGGCCACGGAAAAGTAGCTCGCCTCTAATACTGGTGCCAGCAAGATGGTGTTCTCCCTGGAACAGCAAAAAGTGATCGTGGAAGGCTATGTGCGAAGCGAATCGATTAAGGAAATGCAAGAGGCCTTTACCGAACAAGTACCCAGGAACAAAACCACCAGCTACACGTTGTATTCAGAGTCTGGTTCAGAAATGGTGTCAAACCGACTCTGTTGCTGACGTTCAGCAGTGGATTGCAGTTAGCCCCCGTAAATCAACTTGAAGACTCTCTCAGCAAGTTAGTGCCTAGCCATGAATGGAGACCACTTTCACCATCTGTTGTAACTTGTAGGTAAGTGAATAAAAACAATCCACTTGCTCGTTCATCTTGGCATACTATCATGGAGGTGGGCTACTTTTCTGTGTCCCACCCTGTATTTGTCACTAGGCCTGTGGAATTTTGTCTTTGCTTCCTTCCCCCCCTTTGTAGAATTTTCTTCCTTTCCCAACCAAGGTGGAATGCCAAGGTGAAAGAAAGATATTCAGTAGCTAAGAAGGTTGGAGGGAAGTCCTGTCATTTGGCCAGTGAAGGTCTTTGCTGTAGCATCAACTTCTGTCCTCTCTCTTTGGGATCAACCACATGAGGGCAATTCTATAATTTGGTATAAGGAAGTAGGCACCACAATAAAACAAATTCTACAGCATAATGATACTTCAGGCGCAGCTACGTTGTTATAGAATGCTAGTGTAAATCTTCATTGGCATGCCAGAAGTTAGGAACGATCACTTACGCCAGGTCAATGGTGCAATGATCAATGTGTGCAGCTGATGTCATTCTATACATTGTGGGCCAGATTCTTCAAATGGTGACTATATTGGCGGCCACTTACAAAAGCGGCACTGATTGTGTGTCAATCACATAACAGCACCGTTTGGAGAATCGCGGCTTGTGAAAGGTGGGCACTGGAAATGTAGGCCAGAGTTTTAAAGGCCTACATTTTCGGTGTCTACCTTTCATGAGAATCACATATACAGAGGCGTCTAACGGGGTCTAAGGCCACTTCGGGTGTTAACCACGCCTACAGTGGCCGTAGGTGTGCAAGGCGTCTCCTTAGTCCGGACAACAGTGCTGTCTTTGGGCAGCTCCATTTTTTTTAACGGTGTTTTAATTGTTTTTAATCAGTGCACTCATTTACTGCACCGATTGAACCAATTAAAACAATTAAGTTAAGCGGCAGTAGGGTGCCTACTGCCCCCTAACTTGTGGTGCCATTTAGAGAACTTGGGTCCGTGTGCATTATTGGAAGACATACCCATGGCCTGCAAACACTCCACTCCACAGAATAACAGCTAGGGGTCGATATTTAGCTGGCGGTGATGATTGTTTCACTGACTGATGTCAGCGTTATACCTTTGAATTTTATGATCTTTTATTTTTATTTATCCCCTCCTGATGTTTAACCCTTTATTTGTTTCTTTTCTATTAATTATTGTATTTCTTACCCTTTTTCCACTTTTGTAGTGTATGTGATGTTTGTTGAGTATTGTTTGCATGTTTTTTAAATAATGTATATCACTTTGAAGTATGATTAAGCGATTAATCAAATTTTAAAGAAAACTTGGAAACTTGGATTGCATTTCCAGGTTTTTGGAGTCAGCTGAAACGTAGCTAGTTAAGTGCAATATTCAGCAGGTTAGGTGCTGAATATCGGCACATAACTGGCCAGGTGATGACTCCGCTCCTGGAATACCCCTAAAACAGCTGGTTTTGTGTTAGGCACTAGTGCTGCCTGATTCAGGAAAAAAAAATTTTGATTTGATTCGATTCAGCCTATTGAATTAGTTTTTCGATTCGATTCAATTTTTCTGTCCAATTGGGTGGGTGGTTTTTTGTTTTTTTGTTTTTTCAAACATCCTGGTGGGTTTATTTTATAACCTTTTTACCCCGTTTGCCTTCTCCTAACCACACTGGCGCTGTGGTGTAAACAAAATAAACAAACAAAAAAGACTTTTCCTCTCTGTTAAATCCTAGCTCACGTTTGTGGTCTAACACGTTTCAAATCTGACATATTGTAATCACAAAACAGAAAATAAAATTAGTTTTTCTACCTTTTGTTGTCTGGTCATTATTCAAATTTTGTTGGTCCCAGGATCTGGTTGTCTTCTTATAACTTGCATGCCAGGGTCTCCCCTGAAGGTCTGTTCCCCTGGAGGCCTGTACCCCACCCCTGAAGGCCTGCACCCCACCCCTAAAGGCCTGTGCCACCATCCCTGAAGGCCTATTTCCCCCTTGAAGGCTTGTCCCCCCCTTAAAGGCCTGTCCCCCCCCCTTAAAGGTCTGCATCCCACTCCTGAAGACTTGCCTATCCCCTCTGAAGGCCTGTCCCTCCCCCTTGAAGGCCTATCCCCCCCTTGAAGGCTTGCCCCCCATTAAAAGCCTGCATCCCATCCTTGAAGCCTTGCCTGCCTGTCCCCCCTGAAGGCCTGTCCCACCCCTCACCCCAAAGAACTGCTCACTCCCCCCCCCCCCCGGAAGGCCTGTGTGTTCCCCTTGGCCTCCCACTGGTGTCCGGCTTCCCCCCTGGCCTCCCCGCACTGTTTACCTTCAAGGAGCAGCCTGCAGACAAGATCACGGTGCTAGCGATCTTTATACTGCTTCGGAGCTGTTTCCTCTGCCACGATCCCACCCCTCCTCTGATGTCAGAGGCAGGATGGCGGTGGAGGAAACAGCTCAGAAGCAGTACAAAGATCGCTAGCACCGCGATCTTGTCTGCAGGCTGCTCATCGAAGGTAAACAGTGTGGGGAGACCAGGGGGGAAGCGTGAGGCCGGGGGGAGGGGGAAGCCGGATGCCGGGGGGGAAGCGGGAGGCCAGTGGGGAAGCCGGACGCTAGGGGGGGGAACTGGATGCCAGGGGGGAAGCCAACAGCAGCACTTCCCGACTGACCCTCTCCCCTCGCCCTCTAAAGCAGGTGTGGCAGCGGCTGGCCAGCAAGAGCAGCGCTGCCGCTCCTGCTTTAGGGGGCCAGGGGGGAGGGTCAGCCGAATTGGGAAGCCAATTTTTTTTTGTTTTGAATCGATTCAGATCGATTCACCTGAAGTGAATCGGTGAACCGATTCGAATCGTGAATCGGGCAGCACTATTAGGCACTAACTGGACATTTTCAGCACTAACCAGTTAGAAGCAACTTAAAATAACTGGTTAGGTCAAAACAGGCGATGCAACCAGCTAGGATACATTTTTAACTGTTAAATTGCTTCAAATTTTGACCTGCTAGTACGTATTTGCATATCACTACTTATTACTGGCACCAATGACATGTGCAAGTTTCACACAGTTCTAGGTCCCTTTTTATAGATGCGGCCTAATTGCATCTAAGATGTGCCTGCCCCCTGCTAACCAAATTTCACAGCACATTCCAACTATAGCATTGTAGCCTTTGCCAGGGTCTGTACATTAATAGTAATGTTCAATACATTAAGAAGGACACTTTCTTTTTGTCCAAAGACCCAAGAGAAGAGAATGATGTTTCTGGAAATAACAGTCCTAAAATTTAAGCCTTGCACTTATAAGAAACAATGTAATGCTTTGCATTATGTTTGTTCTATGTTTATTTAGTATTTTTATATATACTAATGTACTAAAGTAAGAATTAGAAAACTGGACATTCTGGTCCAAAGAATATAGATTTCTCGCTTATTATTTATTTATTTTTATGATCGCTGTGCATTGAGCCATTTTGTTTTGATTGCTAATTTTTTAGCCAGTTTTTCTTTTTTTCTTCATTTACTGTGTTTCCATATGCCATCTTCTCCGTAAATAATTTTCACTGAAAGGTTTGTAGGCACAGAGACTTCGTTTAAATTATTTTAAAGTGGGAAATGAGGGGGGGGGGAATTTGCAATCATATCCAAAGTGCTTTTCCTTTAAACATAAAAATCAAAATCACCCCTCCTAGAAGATATTTCAGTTTTACTTTCATCAAAGAGTTAAAGAGCCAAGGGCTTTTAGCATCTCGTTTCACTCACACACATAGCCCATTATAACCTGCATAAACAAGAATGACAAGTTGAGATTAATGAGAGTCCCAAAGTGACAGAACAATTTAATTGTCAGAAATCATAGGAGCTGAACTTTGCCAGTGTATTTATATAAGACTTCCATAGCCTAAAATCTTCCCTAATTGATTATGACCAATAAGTAATAACAGAGAGAGTCGTTTTCTGATATACCAATAATAAATGACCCATAATTGCTAATAGAACCAGTAAGATGCACAAGGGAAGAATACAAAATCGACATGACAAATGGAGAAGCTAAAGAGTTTTTGCTCTCACAGTACGTATTAAGTCTGCAATTTACACAGTAGACTTTACTTTGGGCACCAAAAAGGTAATAAACAATTTTTTGTCGTAAGAATCAGAAAAGCACTGCAAGATGGCTGCCTTCTGTTCAGCTGAGCTGTGTGAAAGTAGATATGAAGTTTACTACGAGGGCAGCTCCAAGATGTCAGCAGGCCAAACCGCTCTTTCATTTCACTCAACGGTGGCTCCAAAAGCAGCTTTCACTGGGAATCAGATCTCACAACAGTGGCATCCTGCAAGCATTTCTTTGTTTTGTTTTATTTTTGATCACATTTCTACATTAATTAGAGTCAAGAAATAAAAACTCTCTCAATAGCATAGAAATTACAGCAAATAATCAAGTAAAATAACAAAGCCAAGAAGTAAAATTATAAACACTTTCGCTCTTAATAAAAAACAAACAAACAAAAAAACTAGAAAGAAAATAAGATTCTGCAAGCATTTTATACATAAAAACAAATCTTGTATTTGTTGCAGCTCATTAACACAATGCACACTGAACT
Source organism: Geotrypetes seraphini (assembly GCF_902459505.1). NCBI lineage: Eukaryota > Metazoa > Chordata > Amphibia > Gymnophiona > Dermophiidae > Geotrypetes > Geotrypetes seraphini. The sequence continues at coordinate 302,981,253 of NC_047086.1, read as the reverse complement.
GCTCTCATATTAGCTGAAAAAAAGGCAGCATGTACTAATTTAGCAAAACAGGTTTTAAAAAAATTGCATAATGAACCTTGGAAAACTTGCAGAAATATATGGTCCATGCAGAATGTCTAGGTCTTAGTGGGGCTAAACTGAGGAAGACAGGCTCGTGGTATTTGAACACAAAAGAACAGTTGCAATTTCCCCCCTCTTCTTCTCTTGCCCTGTGATGGAGCGCTGTTACCTAAAAAGTTCTTACGATGGACGGCAAATGTTTTAGGGCAGCTGCTATCACATTGTATTTGTCTGTCCCTGTTCTCATCTTTAGAAACGACGGCGACATTCTGTAGGCGAGTCAGGTTTTATAATGTCACTTAATGACAGTAAATGCTAAAAGCATAGTTTAAAAAAAAATGTTAGTAAGAATAAGAAACAGTCAACTATGATTCATCCTTTCAATCAATTCTGCTCTATTTTTTAAATTCCTCATATGCAAGTTAGATATAATTCAGCAAGGAATAAAAAGATATAACTGGCTTCTGTTTTTTTTTTTTATTCTTTTCTGCCCCCTAACCCTCTTATTTCCCTGAATCATTTTGAATGCCGAACCTTTAAAATATGAATCCTTAAGTTCTGGAAGGCAGATATTTGGAAAGCACACTTTTATTACCAAACACACCATTGAAACAACCAGGTACATTCTAAAATCTTTTTGTAGCAGGATTATAAGTATAAAGTCATTCAAACATATATATATTAGGAAATCTAGCAGGACACGGCCTTTTCAACTGCTTACATCACCTACACGTAGTAGGTCTCAAGCCAACACTTGGGGCTGTACTGCAAAGGTTCAGCTCAGCTCTGGTAGTTCCATTTGATTAATTGAAAACAGCACCATTTAACAGCCTCCTCTCATACGCAGGCTTGAAAAATAACCTATTTGGTATTCTCTGGCTCCCACCACATGATTTCACTGGGAAACTATGCAAAAGACACTTTGGAAATAAATATGCCGAAGGAATTACAACTCTGCCTGAATGACCCTCTACCTTGGAATGTCTAGAACTGTGAGAATTCTAAGGTCAAGAAATATGTAACGGCCCAGAGCCTTGAAACATTGTGAATCCTTATTTGGAATCTGCACAGACGTGAAAGCTGAATTTATATAAACTGAAAGGGAGATTTTTTCCCTGCCGCTTACATGCCTAGTCCTTGACCTATCCCATTTATAGTTTCCTTTAAGATACCGTGCTTTGCAAGTTCATTTGTTTCCTACCAGGCTTCCAGTGTCAAGTTTCAGAACCAGCCGGTATTTCATACAAAACTTAGATATGTAAGCAGAAGCTTGATATTTAAGCCCATAAAAATGCAAGCTATTAACGCATAGTTGGTACGGCAGTGCCTTAGGCTCCCATCACCACAGCACCGGTGGTTTAAGTTCTGAAAACAGGATCCCTAAACAAAATATTTGCAAATCCTATATTCCAAAGTCATATTACCAATTCTGTGGTAATCCTAGGGCCATGGGGGGGGGGGGGAGAGGGGTGTAGAGGGAGGCAGGGCCATTTATGGAGCCTCATTGAAAGGCCTCACTTGCATAGTTCAGTAGGAGCTGAAATTGAGCCAAAAATCAGAACCATGTGCGAAAACCAATGTCACTCCTTGGTAGGACCGGCCTGGTGGTAACATGAGCTGAATGTAATGTAGCAACAACCTTGAAAAAATAATTTGCATTTCTATATATTTAAGTTTATATTTATATATATATATATATATATATGTAATGTAATGTAATTTATTTCTTATATACCGCTACATCCGTTAGGTTCTAAGCGGTTTACAGAAAATATACATTAAGATTAGAAATAAGAAAGGTACTTGAAAAATTCCCTTACTGTCCCGAAGGCTCACAATCTAACTAAAGTACCTGGAGGGTAATAGAGAAGTGAAAAGTAGAGTTAGAGGAAAAATAAAAATAAAATAAAAAATTCTGGAGAAATTTAAATGATAGAAATAGAACAAAACAAAGACAAAAGGCAAAACAATAGATAAGATTAAAGATAAATCATAAGCTGGAAAGAAAAATAAAATAAAACTTTGTCTTCAATCCACGGTTTCAGCGTCAGTGATGAAGTGGAGCAAGTAAGTTTAGGAGGAGCGATTGACATTTCCAGAAAGGGCTTCTTCAGGGAAGAGACTTGGCAGACAGTCCCAGGATGCCTATGTCTCCTCCCCTGCGATGTTCTCCCATCCATGCATTCCCTCCCAGACACACTGCCCGTGCCCCAGCCGCTCCAAGGAGGCTGCCCCAGATGAGGCCCACGGTGAATGCAGGATTCTCTCCTCTGCGGGAAAGCCGCCCGGAGCCGACAGTCGATCTTCTTAGCGGATTGCATGGGGGGAAGAGTTCACACTCTTGGTAGGATCGGGTCTGTGTGCTCTCGGTGGTTGTGGCTGGTCTCGTTGCTGCTTAGGTGTATATATATATATAAGAAATATTCTCAACTCAATCTTTGGGACATACCAAGCCAGTCCGGTTTTCAAGATATTCACAATGAATATGCATGAGATAACTTTGCATGCCCTGTCTCCAGGAAGTTGGCATGACGTGCTTTGCAGAAAAACAAGTATTGGTATGCTCTCTTTCTTGTCTGACACCAGCACTCAATCTCCCCAGCATCTGTGTGCCATCTCCCTTTTCCTACCAGTGCTGCTGTCCTGTGTGAGCCGATCAAGAGCTCTGTAGCATTGCAAAACTACTCTCCTGAGGATTTTGGCTTTGCAGGCTAGAGGCTGATGTTCAAAACCTCTTGCTGTTAGCACAGCTGCAGGGGTCACATGGGTATGAAATTCAATAGAGTATATGGGTATGCTAGTGCACACATGTGCACCCCACTGGTCCACAATAAATAGACCCCATTGTAGGGAAAGGAAAGGAAGGGATTTTGAATTTAACTCAAACCTTTTCAGTTGCAGCTTAAGGCAAGTTACATTTACACACAGTAGGCATTTTCCAGCCCCCATATGGTTTTATACTTGAAACACTGGAGGGTTAAATACACCTAAGCACTTCATAGACTTATCTCCTGTTTTACGAAGCTGCACTAGTGGCTGCCACGTGGCAACGGCCCCGAAGCCCTTTAAATCTCTATGGGTTTTGGGGCCATTACCGCAGTTCAGCCGCTAGCGTGGCTTCGTAAAACAGGCCCTTATTAAATGCCTACAATGGAGCCCCATTTTATACAGAATGAAGACATTAGATGCCCAGGTTAGGGCATGCTAAATTTTACCAATATTTTAGAAAAGAATCTGCAGATATAGAACATTTCTAAACTACCTGCAGAAGTGCACCTGTATTTGATAGCACATCAGCAGGAGCAGACATTTTTCAAATATAACATTAAAAAGATCAACGGAGAAACCACAACACGTTAAACATGCAGGTGATATTTTCGCGTTTAAGGTGTTTCAAGGTTCAAGGTTCAAGGTTTATTAACATTTGATTTATCGCTAAATCTGTTTACAAAGCGATGTACAAAATAAAACATAAAATATAGAGATACAAAATTAAAACGCAGTAACAAATTTAAGACAAGACAAACTTGAGATGGAGGGAAAGAAAGGGAAAAGATTACATCTGTCTTAGTTAGGATGTTTGCATGCAACATACAGTACACATGCATGAGGCATGTGTTCCATTTTTGGAAAACCTATTTTTGTGAACACTGCTAATGAAGTACAAAGGCCTGGAGGGGAAAATAAACAATGGTGGGTGGGGTGGGGTGGGGCAACTTTTCTAATCCCTTCTGTAATGAGAAAGGCAAAACTAGCACATTACAAAAAAATTAAATTCTATACTGTATGTCAGGACCCTTATATGGTGACCTGACTCCTAGTAATAGTACCATGGGATTACCACTTGTGTTTGCCAGCATTATTTGAGTCTGACACAGGGATGAGCAGGAGGTACTGGTGACTGTTCCTGCTTGACCACACAAAACCCCAGAATATTTAAGGTAGGGGTAGGAATTTGCTGACTGGAGAGTTTCCAGAGGGAGAGTTGAATTGGAGGCAACCTCTAGATACCACTACTGCTACTATAATTTATTATTTCTATAGTATCAAAAGGCATATGCAGCACTGTACATTTAACATTCAATAGATGGTCCCTGCTAAGAAGAGCTTACAATCTAATTTGGATATTCAGACAGGGCATCTCAGAGTTGGGGAGTTTCTGGTAGGAGAAATGATGCAATGGGTATAGGTATCTGACAGAGAGTGGGAGTTAAGAATTGAAAGCAGCTTAAAAAAAGTGTGCTGCTAGAGACAGACCATGACGTATTGACTCTGGCAGCTTGTTCCAGGCATATGGCATGGCAAGAAAGGAGGAACGGAGTCTGGTGGAGGAGAAAGGTACAGATAAGAGGGACTTCCTCAATGAACGGAGTTTGAATTGGAGTGTCTGGATGGGGGATCATATTTGGGAGGGGTGTCTTCTGGATAGGGGGATCTGATTGGGGGGTATTAGCTCTTTAAGAAGTGACCAGGAATGTCAGGCCACGGCTTTACAATCTTATGTTGCTAGAATGGAAATATAATGCCAGCTTTTTGCAAGCAGTATTTTTCCAGGAATAATAGCGAGGCTAGCGGTATTCACCTCATATTGAATTTACATACTAATGAGCTGTTTGCATGTTTGGCATCTCATTAGTAAGTATCCCAGGGTAACCAAAAATACCATCCCTTATGGTATTTTGCTTGTGTCAATATACAGTCTCATGACTTGTGCCCTTTAACATGAGTTAAGAGGCAAATAACACATGCTGTAGCTATAACACATCTTGGTGACTACCCCCAAGTCTTAATTTACATCTCATTATGCTCATTAGAAAATGCTTTTGTCCAGTTAAATAGTGCTGGCCAACCCTAGAGCAGATATTCAAAGGCACTTAACTAGCTAATGCTGCTGGATATCAGTTTTAATGGTTAGGTCTGGGGGAGGAGTTACCAGGGCACTGCCAATATTCAGAAGCAATACCCAGATAACTATCCATTTAACTAAGGACAGAAAAATGTTGTCCTAAGTTATCCAGGGAGCTATCTACGTAGCTTTGCTAAATATTGGCAGCACCTGGGTAACTCCCGATGGCTGCGCCAGACCCACTTAACATTTAACATATTTACGTGGGGGTGCTGAAAAGTTCTCAGCCCAACCAACCAACTTCCTAAATTCTGAGCGTTATTTTGCCACTATAGCTGAAAAGAGTATCTCATTTTGTTAAGTGCCAATTTGCAGAAACAAAATTCTCTGTTTTGACATTGTTTCCGAACCTTGATTGAAATATATCCACGTCATTCTCTTCTTGGTTAGACTGAGAACTTTTCAGCACCCCCTCATATTTATATACGGTCGACTCTGCTGAAGTGCAAGGCCTCTGGACCAGACCGTCACGTGTGCTTAAGTGGTGTGTGCGCTTAATAGGAGTACCACTTTTTAGTCAGGCGGTCGTTTAGCCATTATTGGAAGCTACCTGGGGTGATGGCGCCAACAGCAAGCAGTGCTGAGAGGAAGGTGCTGGTGAGTGCTTGGTGTGCTGGCATCGGTCTCCCGTCTACTTGCTGCCTAGGATGTCTCGCGATGCTGTTACGTTCCGGGGAGGGGGGTGGGAAGGGGATAGTAAATGTGATGCAATAAATATAGAGGACCAGTAATTGCATTTAACCGGATTGAAGGTAACGTAAAAGAATAGAGGTAGGACCTATGACATCAGTGCGCATAAGCGGATTGTGCAAATATCCAGAATTTATGTCTATGGACTTTAATGTAAAACAACAGGACCATGGTGGTAGGGTGCAGATAACCGGAGTGTGCGCTTATCCGACATGCACTTAGGTGGAGTCGAGTGTACCACATATACCTCACAGTTCAACATGGTTCACAAATATATTTATATATATAAATATATATATAAAAAAAAAATATATATATATATATAACTGGACATTCCCAGAAATAACAACTCATACAATTAGTTACAAAAGCAATAAAAAAAGTAAGTCATAAACCAAAATTTTACTAAATAAGTGAGTTTTCAACCTATGTCTAAATTATATATATGAGGGGCCACTGAAATGTTCCCAGCCCAACCAATAAAGTCGGGGCAGGATCCATCGAGGGCTATACATTTAATCCAGTGATTTTCCACTCTTTTCATTCTGTTGGAAAAATACGGAAAGAAAAAAAGTGGAAAATCACTGGTCTAAGTGTATAGCCCCGATGGAGACTGCCCCAACATTGTTGGATGGACCGAGAACTTTTCAGCGGCCCTTCCGAAGAAGAGGAACTAACAATCAAAGGAACAAATTCTGACCCAAAGTGGGCAGACTGAAAAAGCAAGCAAATACTCTACAACAGTCAACCGTTACCTACCCATAAATATTGGGCATTAAAAAGGGGTTGACTGATTTTTGTTGCATAATAAGAGACAGAAAAGTCAAAATGTGAAAGCACATCAATACCCATGTCTAATTAACGGGCAGCGGCCAGTGTTTATAGAAACGTTGACCACCACCAGCTGACATTGCTACCTAAAAAAAAACAGTTTTCCAAATTGCCTAATCCGTGTTAACGATTGCATATCTAGAAAATTTCAGCTGACAACATTTTTTTCCCCTTTCTGAAGAAAATATACAAGTATGATTCTGTACCCTATTTATAAGTATTTTCACAGTCTTCTGAGAACTGAGGGCCTTCTCTGTTTCTGCATGAGTATGGAGCCATACTTATTAAAAAAAAAAAAAAATAACCATGGTTTTAAAATGTTTATCACATATAAAATATAGATGCATCCTGGTGGTCTCTAAATAGGCATCGACCATTTTTTAAAATGCTACATTACAATTTCTCTTTCACAGTATGGAAGTACTTCCATGTCTAACATTAAGAGATGCTTAATTCTATGGTTGGCTAGGAGCAGTAAAGATACCCTATGCTGATTGCTCCTAATGTCTGATTAAATATTAACATATCAATGGTCTCATTTTCTTCTGACCCCTGAAATGCCGTCAGCAAATTGAGATCTTAGTCCAACACTATTCTGACACAAGGCAATTTGTACCCCCCACCCCCACCCCTTTGTATGCCAGAGCACCGCTGTTAATAAATCAAGATGCTTAAATTGAATAAATCTATTTAAATACTTATAAAATATTAAGAGTGCATTTGGGAACAGCCTCTAAGGTTTCCGTGGCACCCGATGTACTTCATAGTAGCTAATTTATTAAAGAGTTTGCAAACCTGAGAACAAAAAAAAGAAAAATGATTTCATGAAACAAGAGTAGAAGCCAATTTTTCAGTTTGGAGGATGAAAAGGAAGCATGCATTTCTAATCAAAAAGGCAGATAAGCCTTTTTTCTCTCCCACCTCTCCCTCCCTGGTAAAGTGCCTTTTCAGCATCAAGAATGCTCCATTCCTAATGCCCCTGAAGTCTTCCTTCATCTTCTCCACACACTAATAATGCACACAAAGAATCCCTTTGCAGCAAGGCACCATTAGCTGCAGCAAGCTACCTTTGTATATGAGGTTCTCCTGTATGTAGGTCATTAACCTAAGGCTAAATCTTTTCTACTGGACATGAGAAGAAATGTGTCACTGTGATAGATATTTAAGTCATCTACTGCAAAATGAGAATGACCCTACAAACCTTCACCAGCGCAGTTTGGAATCCAGTCATCCCCAACGCATCTGTTCCCTCACACCCGAAACATTGATCCCAGATAAAGGAACTTCCTCTGTCACTGCCAAGCCCAAGCTTGCTTTTTTTTCATGGCAAAATTTGGTTCTTAGCTAGCCTGTCTATAATTTCAGCCCCTCATTTACAGAACATGCTTCTTAGAAGGTCATATGTACTGCCGTAAATTTGTCCTAAAACGAAAGACTAGTTTGGGCATGTTGCAACCGAGGGATTTATGTGAACATCTTCCTTCTCATGGGTGTGGTAAAAGGCTATGGAAACTGTCAACTTTAACAGAAAGTGGAATGACATTTCACAACACTTCTTTGAATAATGTAGTACCGATTAGGTTAAATTGAGGATTCTGTCATTCCCCCACATTTTTTTTTCCATATAATTGTCTTATGCTGCCATTAAAGCCCTCTGACATTTCTTACCACAATTCAATTTGCAATGCAGTGCTTACTATAGACTGTATTAACTAATGTACAGCAGTTTGGTTACTATTCATTTGACAAGACGGAGCAAGAAGGAAAAATACGGTACACAGAATAACGTTTATAAGCAGGGATTAAATTACTTGTCTGTATTTAAGATGAGGGCTGGTAACACCCTCATCATGATGGCACCTCTTGCCCAATCACACATAGATTTCTTTATGACAATGAAACTTAGGGCTTCTTTTACAAAGGTGCGTTAGGGCCTTAATGCACGGAATAGTGCGCACTAAATTGCCCCACGCGCTAGCCGCTACCGCCTCCTTTTGAGCAGGCGGTAGATTTTCGGCTAGCATGCGCTAATCCGATGCGTGCGCTAAAACGCTTAGCGTACCTTCAGAAAAGGAGCCCTCAATGTCATTTTTATTTTCTAAGAAGATTAATTTTATAAAACAGAAACAAAAATATTGGTGCTATGTGGCAAATTCTGAACACAAGTATCAGCACAGTAACATTGGGACTCGTACTTCATGCCATTCTCTTACCTGATTATCTTTTCCATTTCAAATAATGACACTACGACATCTGATTGGGCAAAAACACTGGCTGCAGCTTTATTGAACATTATGGGGTCCTTTTACTAAGGCATTTATTTAGATTTTTATCCCATCCTCCCAGTAGCTCAGAATGGCTTACAGCAAACATTCACAGTGGAGTACATTTGGACAATACAAAGACTATACAGTAGTTTAAATACAAGGACTATATGGCAATTTTAGTATAGGTTAAGAATGGACTGTACAGCAATTTAAGTAGAAGTTTAGAAAGGAGAAGAGAGGATAGAGGGGAGGGGGGGGGTCTTAGGGGGGTGAGGCGTAGACTGTGGATGCATTTTAGTTGAAGAGGAGGGTCTTTACCGCTTTCCAGAAGGTCATCACTGAGTTCTGTAATCTGATTTGCGCGGGGGAGTTGGTTCCAGAGTTGGGGGATGAAGTGGCTGTAGGAGCATTTGTGGGCAGTTTCTGACAGGAGGGACCTTCCTGGGGGGATGCATAGGCGTTTCTCCATTTCCAATCGGAGGGGGTGGGTGGGGGTGTACCAGGTTAGCTTGGATTTTATGTAGGCAGGGGTGGTGGCGTATATTCTTTTGTGCGCTATTACCAGGGCCTTGAATGTGCAGCATTGGTTAATTGGAAGCCAGTGTTCAGCGCGGAGGGCTGGGGAGATGGGATCATGGTAGTTGAGGCTGTATAGGAGGTGGATTGCTGCATTTTATACCCGCTGGAGGCGCTTGAGATCTTTTTTGGCAGTAATCCATCCTGGAGAGGACATAGGCGTAGAGGAGTTGGGCCAGGTCAGGTGTGGAGATGTAGGGTTTGATCCTTCTTAGTTGGCGGAGGCAGTAGAAGGAGGTAGAGACTACTTGAGATATGTGGGTGGACAGGGATAGGTGGCCGTCTAATGTTACTCCTAGGCTACGTACTTGATCTCCTGCAGTTAGTAAGGTGGAGTCCAATGATAGTGTTGGGCGTGTGTATTTTGTACTTTTTTTCCTGATCCATAAAAGTTTGGCATGCTAACCAATTTAGCGTACGCTAAAGATTAGTGTGCGCTAAATTCTAAGGCACCCATAGAATATAATGGGCGCCTTAGCATTTAGCACGCACTAAATCAATTAGCATGTGCTACATTGGTTAGCGCACACTAAATCGGTTAGCGCGCCTTAGTAAAAAGGACACCTATCTTAATATTACTTTCAAAACATTTTTATAACTACAAGAAATTCCAATAAGTTTCAACCTTTTGGTGGATCTATCTCCGGGAACCATTCAGAGTCGAAACTAGCTCCATTATTCCCATAAAACTTTTCTTATGATCCCCCAGTGACTTACAGTATCGTCAAGCCACCTAAACTCAAAGTGGTACCGCCCATGAGCACATATTTAAATCTCAAATATCACGTGTCTTAAATTTCAATTTCAATTCTGCGCCTGATAATTGTTCTCCTCAGGGGCATCTCCATACTCAGCTGCGACTACCCCCACCCTCAAACCCCACTAAACCAACCCCCACCCCTCATCAAACAACCACCCCCACACAAACCCCAAATGGGGTGGGAGGGAGGGGAATGCCAATCGCTCTAGACTTTCTTCCCCTTCTGCCACATCACAAACAATCCTTTGCCTGCCAGAATTTTCCTCATATTCTTCTACTTCCCCACACTCCTCCCTTCTTTTTCTTCCAATCACTTCTTTCCCACAACCAACAATCAGTAATCTCCTTTTCCCATTGCCAACCTAATTCTTCATCCATTCCTATCCCTTTCGCTCCCTCCCCCTTTCCTCTCCCCCCATCATTCCTTTCCTTAACATGGCTTCAACTCACCCACTGTTTAAACTGTGTGGCTCTTTTTATGGTCAGCAAACTATGTGCATCATGTGTTGACAATCTAGCAGGACATCCGTGTTTTCTAGTCTATGATCCCACTGGGGTCAGTATTCAAAGCAATTTAACTGGTGGGGGTGGTAGAGATGGTAGAGATGAAAATAGTATCTGAATTCAAGAAAGCTTTGTACAAGTACATAGGATCTGTAAAGGAATGATAAAGAGAACAGATGGTATTGATGTTTTTATATGCCTTCATATAAGGCATATATGCCTTTATAAGGCATAGATGGTATTGTCTGTATGACTTCATTTTTCTCTGTTTCTGTATTTGCTCTTGGGTTTTTTTTTGTGCAGTTTCCGCCCCCAGATCTGTCCCCACATAAACCTCCTCAGAAGCTTGCGGCTGTATCTGGGAGGGCTTCTGAGCATGTGCGGATGCAACACAATGATGTCACACACAGGTGGGCATTCGTATCACATCTGCGCTTGCTCGGAGGCTCTCCCAGACACAGCCCCGAGCCGAAAACCCAGACAAACTCCTTACAGGTTAGAAAGATGCCCAGACACTCTGATGTCTGGTATCCCTATTCATACATAACCTTCTGATGGCCTCCCCTTTTGCTGTGTGTCTCTCTAAATGCCTCCCCACAATACTGCAACAGATAAAACCCTGGACTCCTATCTAATACTATGTGGAAAAACAAAAACCCTACCTAACATGCGGGTGGTTGGGATGCTGCAGCTGCCTCATGAGCTCAAATTGATGGCGCTCTGTGTATTGTATTTAAAAATTACACTGCTGCTCCATTGCTCCGCCTCCCCTCTCTTATCATTGGTTCCCCCATCCCCTTTTCCTGTGTCATGGTCCCTACCACAGGTTTTATTTTATTTACTTTTTAAATGATCCCTTCCTTTGTCTCCCCTTACATTAAATAGCGTTTGACTCTGTCACCCTATTTATGTAAGTCCTGCTCTTATCTCTTGGGCCTCTGCCTTTTCCAGCACAGCTGAAAAAGTGGCATTTTCTTATTTGTAGAATTCATGGCTGTGCATTAATGCTAGCATTAGCAGGAGGCCATTTTAAAAAATGAATGTGGAAGCACTTAAGCCCATATTCTCTAAATGGTGCCTTAACTTAGGCAGTGGTAGGTGCCCTACTGGCACCTAAGTTAAGTCCAACATGCTGTTTAAAAGAGGACTTAAAAGACTTTTCATGGTGCCTACTGATGCCTAAAAATGGCGCCAGAATCACGCCTCAGGAGGTGCTTTAAAGCACCTAACGCCACTGAAGTGGCTTTAGGCGCCATAAAGAGCCTACATAGGTGAGATTCATTTCAAAGGTATGCTCTGGAAATGTAGGCCTTGAAAACCCTAGCCTACATTTCCGGCGCCTACCTTTGTCGGAGGCGCGATTCTTTAAATGGCGCCATTGCGTGATTGACATGCGATTGGCCGCTGGTTTTAAGGTGGCTTCTGATGATGGCACCATGTAGAGAATCCAGGCCTTATTGCTTCCTTATTTAGAAGGTGCTAAGGGCTCTCATAAACCCCCAAAAGGACAACCAGAAATCGCAACCTCTTTGCCTATCCAAAGATCACTGATTGCAAATACAGGACCTTTCTGGACAGAACTTTTAAGTTTCAAGCTGGTAGACAGCAGTCCTGGCTAGGCAACTTCATTGATAAAGCTAGATCGACCTACGGCGCTTTCCGGAAAGAAATTAAGACCGCTCTGTTCAATAGATTTATTACCTAGTTAGACAACTCCCTCCTTTTTTAAAGCTAATACTCATCATGTTGATACTGCGTATTCTCTCTAATTATACCTGTATTCACTGAACGTTCAGTGACTTCCTCACCAACTGTATTCTGAAATTCGCTGGCTATTGTAACATACAAATATTATAATTCTTACTATTTTGTACTCTATAATCACTGACTGCTCAGTGACATCTTTCCCTATTTGTACACTGTAATTCGCTGATTGTACAGCTCTCTTCACTGTGAACCGCCTAGACGTCGCAAGATTATGGCGGTATAGAAAAAATAAAGTTATTATTATTATTATTATGAATGCTCTAACTAGAGGCACGCTGGTGATGTGAGTACACTAGCCTAATAGCACTTCCATGCCCATTCTCCATCTCTGACATACCTCCTCCAAAAATAATAGTGTTTGCTCAGGGCCAGATTCAGTAAAAATAGGTGCTAGGAAAAATCAGATAGCGCTATTCTATAAAGTGCATTCTGGGATGAGCGCCTTTATAGAATTACTCCTAGTAGGGATACCTCTTAGTTACAAACTTCCGATCCGTGCTTACTGCCATAGGGACTCCTCATTTTATTTACTGCAATTTGCTTTATTTGGGTTTACCTAAATATGTGATCCGGGCATTGCAGTTAGCAGCTCGTATGATTATTCACGCTTCTAAATTTGAACGTCACATCTATGCTGTATGAGCTCCACTGGCTACCCATTGCTAGCAAGATTGAATTTAAAATTCTCTGTGTGATTTTTAAGACCCTAAAAGACGATGACCTATTAGTTATTAGATCATTGTTTTGTATAAATCAACTAGCTAGGTCTTTACGTTCTGGGCACACATTGAGCCTGGAGGTGCCAGCTTTGAATAATGTGAGGCTAGTAAGCTCTCATCAGTCGATGCTTGCAGTACAGGGAGCGATATTATGGAATGCTCTTCCAGTTGATGAACGAAATGTTAACAGTCTGCTTCAATTTAGAAGGGTGGTGAAAACCTTTTTATTCCTGAGACATTTCGTCTGACTGAGTCTTTGATTTTGCAGCATTTGATTTATGGATGGCTATGTCAGGTAGAAAGGGTTATGATGATATATTGAGGTACGAGTGAACAGTATGTTTTGTGTATTTGCTTATATTTTATGTATGTTTTCACAATGTGACTCGCTCAGAATAGTAGAATGTAGCGAGTAATACATTTTTACTTAAATAAATAAAATTCCCATGTCCAGTTTTGGACATGAGTTTCCAAGTTTATTATTTCTTTGATATACCGGCTATCAAAAAAAAGTATCTAGATGATTTACAATCAATAAAAAGCATTAAAACAAATATACAGTATAAGCAATTAAAATTTACAAAAAACACACACACACAAAAGAGGGGATTACAATATCTAGAGGGACTAACATGACAAGAAGGAAGGAACAAGAGGTAGTAAAAATACATCGAGATTAAATAAATAAAATAATGGAGGGGGGGAGGGAGGAGACATTTAGAAGGGTTTCGTTTTAAGAAAAGCGTTTTGGTGAAAAGAGCCTGAAATTGAGTCTTAACCAAAGAGGAGAATTGAGGCTCTAGTATTAAGAATTGAATGCATCCATAAAGAGGTGAGTTTTAAGTTTTGACCTGGATAGTTTTAAAGTGGACTCTTGTTTAATATAGAGGGGAAGTGAGAATTTATGCCAGCTGAAATCTGGTGTAAATCCTGGCAGGCAAGTTGGGTGTGCAGATTCCCAGAATTCTGTAACACTGTAATGCATCTTTTAAAGAATGCCCCTGACATGCCCATACCTCTCCAGAGCCACACCCCCTTTTTGGATTGCGCTCTATGGGATTTGGACGTTCAGGTTTATAGAACAGCATGCAGTTAGATGCGCCCACAACCCCTAATTGGCGCCAATTAACATCAGTAATTGTTAATGCCCAGTTATTGAAGTTAATTGGCTTGCTAATCAATTAGATTATGTGCACAGCTCAGGACTGTACCCAGATTTGGGTGTGCATACTTGGGTGCCGTTTATAGAATCCAGGGATTAGTGCATGCAGATTACAGTACTCGTGCAGAACGCTTTAGCACGTCCTGTGTCGTGCCAGTTCTCTTGCAAGTGCTTAATACTCATATAGCTTAGCAAAAGGGCACCTTAGTCAGAGCTTTGTTATTCTTTTAGGGCTCCTTTTACGAAGCCGCGTTAGCGGTTTAACGCGCTTAATAGTGTGTCGCTAATTTGCCGGCCGCGCTAGCCGCTACCGCCTCATCTTGAGCAGGCAGTAGTTTTTCAGCTAGTGCAGGGGTTAGCTCGTGCTAAAAAGGTGCGTACGATAAAGCCGCTTCGTAAAAGGAGCCCTTAGTATTATTCCTAGATGCACAGAATCTCATCATATAATGAAAGCACGGGCTCAGCTTAACTGCATGTAGACTGAGACCAAAATTGCAGAAAAGCTCGGTCATTCATGTTTTGTGCAATCCAGAAAATTCTTATGTGTTTGTCTGCATGTTTTGCAACTTTGCCTATCTTTCGTATCTTTATACTAAATGTACAATATACCTAATCTTATATAAATATATTATTTCATGGAATGAATGTACCTAGCAAAATTAAACATATAAATACAAAAGATAAGTACAATTATTCTATATTCTATTTTTTTTTTTGTTTGTAACGTACCAGTATGAGTGATCATATTGAATCATAGAGTTAGTGTAGAGGAAATAGTTTTCAGGCAAGGTCATCCATTAATGCCCCATAGCACTTTACGGTAACATGTGACAAATCTAATGGCTCATAGTCAATAGGTGTGGGATTTGGCACACAAGACACTTCTTCCAGGAATGAAATTCAATTATGTCAGTGGTATTATCAGGAAGAATATTCTGCAGTCACAGAACTGAGTACAGAAAGAGTTACTGATGCTGGGAGTTTGAAATGATCTTAGCATTGATATTTTGAAATCTCTTTCTCCTCCTTATAATCTGACTGCAGCATATTCCCTTTGATTTCTTTTCCCGGCCACAGTATTGCATTTTCAGAGAAGGGGTCTTAAAATTACCATCTCTCACATTCTACTGTCCTCTGTTAGATGTATTTGATGTTAGCACATGTTGTGAGACCAGTGGAGGATATTGTTTAAAAATTATAAATATTTTCTCAGTTTGGAAGTCTGGATTCCATTCAAAATTTTATTTACAGAAAAAAAAAAATCCATTGAATATGCAGGACTCTCTCAACATGTTATCTCCTACATATAAGGGGCCGCTGAAAAGTTCTCCGTCCAGCCAGGAAGAGAATGATGTGGAGCCAGAAAACTTCAAAGCCATTCCACACTTTTCTTGTCACTTTTTGTTTCAATGATATGAAATGAAACAAAAGTGTCAAGAAAAGCTTGGAATACCTTGTAAGTTTCTTGGCTCCACATCATTCTCTTCTTGGCTGGGCTGAGAACTTTTCAGCAGCCCCTTGTATCTAGCAGAATTATTGTTTTGTGGCTCATTAAGGCCATTCTTGTAGGAACTTAAAATTATTTCCCTGGAGTCAGGCATTTGTGCTGAAACGTGGCCATGCCAGGCATGAATGACAGAATTTGGCAGTCCAAGCAGTCCGTTCTATCCATAGTATCTAAGAAGTAGACAGATATTTTCAAAAAATACACTATCCTCCAAATTGTGTAAATGGCACCTAAAGTTGGACAAGTATATTGGTGCATATAGCCAATATACATGCACAACTTAATTGGATTAATTGGCCTAATTGGCACTGATATTTGTCAATTAACGCCTAATTGCTAACACCAAAATGCTAATTGGGACTAATTAAAAATTATATGCACGCCAGTACACACCAGTTGCAGTTTGCAAATTTGAAAAGGAGGCATAGCTAGAGGCAGATTTGGGGGGCATTTCTAAAAGTTAGGCACATTATTATAGAATACACACAATGTACATATTACAAAGGCGCAGGCATTTAGGCTTGGTTTTAGCTGGTCTAAAAGCCTGGGTCTAAGTTATGTGCTGCACTATGCTTTGTTCTGGTCAGCACTGATTTTTCAGGTGACATATATAGAACATGGCCCTATGTGTGCTTTGATTGTGGTTGCTCGGTCCTCATGCTTCCCTCACCAACTGAAACTTTAAATAGATTGTGAGCCCACCAGGACAGACAGGGAAAAATGCTTGAGTACCTGAATAAATCCAAGTAAACCGTCATGAGCTTCCCTGGGAGAACGATATAGAAAATTGAAGAAATAAATCAATAAATTCAATAAATTCAATTTTCAGACCTTTCTCCACTTACATTTTTATTAAAATTAGGGGTCCTTTTATTAAGGTGCATTAACTGAATTAGAGTATGCTAAATGCTAAGATGCCCATAGGATACAATGGATGCCTTAAAATATGGGCCTCATTGAGAACTTATGTTATCACCATGTAGAATGCCTGGGTACCTTTTTCTACATGTTTATATATGTTTATGTATACAGCACATCTATAATAATAAAACCCTAGAGCGCGCATGCGCTGTTGAAAGTTTGTGATTCCTGGTGCCGTGAGGTGTGCTTCTGTGCCAGTCCTCACGGCGCCTGCTCTAGCTGGAGGCACGTGCGTTGGCTGGAGGTGCGTGAGCGTGCAGCTCTGTCAATGGCGGTCGGCTTAGAGGACCGGCAGGAGAGTGGCAGTTGCGGTGGCAGAAAAGTGTCCGACAGAGGGCTCCGTTTTGAAGCTGTGGCTCTCATTGAACTGCCAATTGGCCAGCTCCCTTGCCGGAGTTATTTTTCAGTTTACAAGGGCCGCCGCGGCTCCTCTCACGAGCCGCACCTGGGTCAGAGAACACTTCCGATGCCGCAGCACCTTTAAACTTAAAAATAACTCTGGCAAGGGAGCCGGCCAGACCATGGGAAGTGTAGGGGGGATGGAGAAATTCTGCTGCTGCACAGGAAAATGGAGGGAGAGGGAAAAAAATGCTGCTGCACAGGGAAATGGAGGGGATAGGAATGCTGCTTCAGCTTTTGCATAGGGAAGTGGGGGGAGGGAAAAATGCTGCTGCACAAGGACATGGTGGGGGAGGGAAATGGAGGGGGAGGGAATGCTGCTTCGGCTTCTACACAGGGAAGTAGGGAGGGAGACAGAAAGAAAGGAAGAAAGATACAAGGGCAGGGAAAGAGACAGAAAGACAGACAGACAAAGGGGGCCAGGGAGTGAGACAGACAGAGAGAAAGAAAGACAGCGAGAGGAAGAGAGACAGAAAGAAACAGACAGGGGTAGGGAGAGAGACAGAAAGAAAGGCAGACATATATTCTAGCACCCGTTAATGTAATGGGCTTAAAGACTAGTATATATATATTACTACTCTTTCTGGTATAGCTCTAGCCACTATTGTATTGATTTCTTATTAGAGGGATAGGGTAGGGGTAGGGGTGGGGGAGATCTGAAGAGGCATTTGATAAGTTGTTATTGTATCTGGAAAAACTCATTGTTGAATGTTTTGATTTTATTTAAAAATTTAATAAAGATGGAACTAAAAAAAAGTTGTTCTTATTTTCTTTTTCGACATTCTCTAAAACCCTTTTTATTTCAGAAATTTCTATGTTAACCTATTTCTTGCACTTCCCAGTTAATTTATTGGCTCTTATAATATATTATTACTGTTGTAATCCGCTTTGATCCTTGTGGGATTCAGCAGAATATAAATTCCCAATTATATTAGGTTTGATTAGATTAGAACAGAAGGCTAAGAAGGTTGTTCTAGATTTAATGCTATCTTGAGAATCCTTGAGGAAACCTGACAATTCAAAGGTTCAGAGGGCTCTAGGCAATCCATGCCACCCTGAGCCTGATTCTCCAAGCGAGTGAATTTAGAAACATAATACATATCTATTAAAATATTCTTAGAGTCAGGCACACAGGCCCAGATTCTGTTAATGGCGTCTACATCAGCCAGCACCTTCAGAAAAAAGCACTGGCTATGTGTCAATCATGTGTAGGAGCCGTTAATAGAATTGCAGCTTATGTCTAACATAGGCTTTAGTAAAGTAGGCCAGGGTTTTGCAGATCTATATTACTGGTACCTATGTTTGATGAGAATCACATCTACAGAGGTACCTAAGGTCATTTCCAGCATAAGCAACACCTACTTTGACCTTAGGCGATATTAGGTGTCTCTGTAGATGCGATTACCACATCCTTTCTTGTAGGCACCTATGGGCACCTACATTTTTTAAAATTACATTTAAATTGGTTTTAAATTACCACAGCAATTAACACCAATTAAAACAATTAAATTAGGCAGCAGTAGGACGCTTATGACTGCCTAACTTAAGGCGTTGTTTAGAAAATTTGGGCCACAGTGTTTCAGATAGACATTTCCTAAGTAAAGTTTCTACTGGAAGCAAATGGGCCTGAGAAAAAGCACCTCAAGTTCTTAGCTGTATGCCCATTTTTCAAACTCTGCAGCATATGATGAATATCGAGACTGTCCTTAATAGCTGACACCTCAACTGTTTGCAGAAACTAGACTTTCCTCTGATCCAAGTTCTGTAATTTCATGGTGGAGCCCACCATATAGATACCGTAGATAGCTCAGAAACCCTGCAGTAATTCCTACACTTTAATAATTACACACTGGCCCACAGATTCTATATAGGTAGTGAATTCCAGATCCACTTATATGCAATTTAGTTAATGAGCATTAACAATCAATAATTGGTGCTAATTGGCAGGCTTTTGGGTTTACATTTAGATTTGTCCTGTGCCCTATTATATAAAAAGTGCACCTAAATTTTATAGTGTACACTTCCCCCTCTGAATCCGCGGTTTCAGCATCCGTAGATTTGACTATTCGCGATTTTAAAACAAAAAAAACATTAAAAATTTTTGGGCTATTTTAAGCCATGTAAACCCCCCCTTAAGCCTTACCTGGTGGTCTAGTGGGTTTTCGGGGCAGGAGCAATCTTCCCATGCTCCTGCCCTGTGCAGATCATTCATAGGAAATGGCTGCCTTGAGCTCCTGTTGTAGGCTTGAGAGACTACTGGAGCTCAAGGCAGCCATTTCCTGTGAGCGATCTGCACGGAGCAGGAGCATGGGAAGATCGCTATTGCCCTGAAAACCCGCTAGGCCACCAGGTAAGGCTTAAGAGGGGGCTTACAGGGCTTAAAATAGCTGGGGAGGGAAACAGAGGTTAGGGGTAAGACCAGCCTGAATATTATTTGCGTTTTTTTAATATTTGTGGGCTGGCTCTGCCCCTAATCCCCGTGGATACAGAGGGAGAAGTGTATAACTCAAAAAGAGATCTGACCATGGAAGAGGCATGGACAGGTCAAGGTTTTTCCCAGAAATTAGGTGCAATGGTAAAGAAAAGGGTTATTTACATACCCAACTGCCATTAGTTGCACATCACCATTTATTGAGCGCTATTAACTGCCTTTATGAAGAGCGATTCACCCAAGGCAGTGTACAGCATGTTTATAAAATCAGTTAGCTTAGCGGGGTTTAAAAAAGCTTTGGATAATTTCCTAAAAGAGAAGTCTATAGGCTATTATTGAGATGGCTAGGGGAAATCCACTACTTATTCCTAGGATAAGCAGCATAAAATCTGCTTCACTACTCAGGATCTAGCTAGGTACTTCGGACCTGGGTTGGCCACTGTTGGAAACAGGATACTGGGCTCCTTGGGGAGGACAGGATATCAAACCAAACAAATAAATAAATAAATGGGTGGACCTTTACTCTGTCCCAGTATGGCAATGCTTATGTTCTTAAGTATTTTTCCCAGTGGACTCACAATCTAACTATAGTAGCTGGGACAATGGAGGGTTAAATGACTTGTCCAGGGTCACAGAGAGTGGTGTTGGGATCAAACCAGTGGTCTCAAACCCAAACCCTTTGCAGGGCCACATTTTGGATTTGTAGGTACTTGGAGGGCCTCGGAAAAAATAGTTAATATCTTATTAAAGAAATGACCATTTTGCATGAGGTAAAACTCTTTATAGTTTATAAATCTTTCCTTTTTGGTTAAGTCTTAATAATAATACAGTATTGTCATTTATTGCTAAAGAGACATATGGTCAAGAAACAGTTTTATTTTACTTTTGTGAATATGAAAAACATACCTAGGGCCTCAAAATAGCACCTGGCAGGCCACGAGTTTGAGACCACTGGATCAAACCAACAACCTCAGGGTACTAAGACAGCCGCTCTAACCACTAGGCCACTCTTCCACTCCACAGCAGCTTTCAGCCATACCCAAAGTTATGCGCAAGATCTGTGCTAAAGTAGCATTCTATATAGGGCACTCTTCCCAACACCTAACATTGGGTGCCATTCATAGAATTACGCCCCTCCTACCCCCACCCCCAGACAGACAGGCAGTGGCATAGTAAGGGAGGGGGGTGAAGTCTGCTCCGGGTACAATCTTCCTAAGGGCGTGGTACCCCTCCTCCTTTCCCCATCCCCCCACCCTGCACCTCTCCTTGTCACGCACCCCCCCCCCCCTTGCCTTCCCCATACCTTTTTTACTTCCCCGGCATGAGGTTGCTGCCTGCTTCGGCATCGGCGCTCTTTCTGATGTCACTTCCGGGGCCTGCACCTAGGAAGTGACATCAAAGGGTGAGCTGATGCCGATGTGGGCATGCTGCTCACGCCAGAGAAGTTAAAAAGGGAAGAGGGTGAGCCTGTGGCAGGGGGGCGGGCAAAAGAGCGGGGAAGGGGCACCGCCCTGGGCACTGCTCACCTTTACGACGCACTGCAGACAGGGACACAGCCAAATCAATCATTGTTTCTTTTGAAGCAGAATCAACTAGAAAAAAACATAGTTACTGCAGCAAGCATCTTAACATTTGAACTTCATATAGAACTCATAAGATCAGAAAGACTCCGCTATCTTTTAAAGAGGGTTGAAACAAAAACCTACATTCAAGTAGATGCAATGTTGTAGGTTATGGAGGTTATAGAATAGAGTCAGTTACATATATAACTTAAAATAACTTGCTATAAATTGTGCTAACGGCCAGTTAATGCTTATAATAAGTAAGTGTTATTTGGTGCTAATCAGCACTAATTAGCAATTACATGTGTAGCTGTCCTTAGTTAGATTCTACAATTCGTGAATTCAAAAGCCATAGCATGCAAGAGTAGACATTCTTATCTATTTGCTGACGCAGAGGCTACATGAAAGGATTTTTCCTCAGAGGGTTCCTGAGGCAGGCCGGGTAGGCCGAAACATGTGCGTGTTGAGCCATCGTTCAATTTGTCAGAGGTTTAGAAATAAATCAGCACACCTATATCTTTGAATGTCTCCACTGTTGGTTCATGCTTGATTGAGTTGCGGAGATTTTTCTCCTATTGCTTTTGCTATATAGAATACTATCAATCACACATCAAACTTGATCGCAGTAAGGTGCGAGAATTTACACCAGCCTTTGATCTAGCTTATGTGCCCATACCTAAAGTTTGTTATGTAACATTGGACTTCTAGTGTTCTGCATTGGCAATTTATAGATGTAATTGCCAATATAGAATTCATATCATCCCAATGACTAACTTTAGGCGACCTTTTGAGATTTCATATATGTCAATGATACAACATTCGGCATGCTCAGCACTGCACTCTTGCAACCGTACTCACATAACCTGATCCGTCACCCAAAAAATGGTCCTACAATTAAATTGGGCAAGAATTGGGCCACAGCTTTATTTGTACTTCCACAAGAATTCAACAACCATGAACATTCCATTATCACCCTTTCTTCCTAA
The DNA here is from genome assembly GCF_902459505.1 of Geotrypetes seraphini. Classification (NCBI taxonomy): domain Eukaryota; kingdom Metazoa; phylum Chordata; class Amphibia; order Gymnophiona; family Dermophiidae; genus Geotrypetes; species Geotrypetes seraphini. Next base: position 302,959,205 of record NC_047086.1, on the reverse strand, counting down.
GCAGCACCCCCAACTCTCTTTCCCATCAGTTAGTTGGTCACAACCTAGCTGCTCTGTCCTACTTAATCCCAGTAAATTCATGTTAAATTCCCACAAGTATCCCATCTGCAAGACCCGCAATGTTACCAGGCCTCACAGCTATCTGTGGTGGTGTTGCACACAGTATATAACATTATCATACATCTTACACCCCTCACAAAACTATTACTCATCTGAAAGGACCCTCTATTTTTTTAGTTTCTTTTTAGTTTTATTAGGATTTTATATACCGCCTATCAAGGTTATCTAAGCGGTTTTACAATCAGGTACTCAAGCATTTGCCCTATCTGTCCCAGTGGGCTCACAATCTATCTAACGTACCTGGGGCTATGGAGGATTAAATGACTTGCCCAGGGTCACAAGGAGCAGCGCAGGATTTGATATTCCCGCCCACAGCTGCAACCTCCCCCACCCACCCCACAACCCCCTCTCCTGCAGAGGATCAAATCCATCCAGGAGCAAATGATGCCCTCCCCATTGTCTCAATCGATAATAAAGACAAATTCTATACCCCATACCTCACATAACAAAGCCAACAAAGGTGGGAAAGGGGGGGGGGGGGGGCAAAATAAAACTATCCTTTAAATGCTCTTTCATAAACTCCAACAGTCCCCCACTCTATCCGTTAGCTCCTACTCTTATGGATAGCCCTATAACAACCACATACTCTCCTTCTCACAATCTTCTATCTAAGTCCCTCTTCCAATCACTACCAATCACTAACTAATCACTTCTACCTAAGTCCCTCTTCCAATCACTACCAATCACTAACTACCTTACCTTAGTAACTAACCCCATCTGCAAATGTCCACCAATCCAGTACCTCAAACACCAAAACACACTCCCCCACCAACCTAGTCCATACCATCCCCCATCTCTGCTTATCAATCTGCTAAGCAGTGGGCTCAGCCAATGTTATTAGCCCACTGAATATTTAAGTGGGCCTCTCGTATCAATATTGTTCTAAAATAATGTGTTCAATGTTTAAGTTTTATGTTTATTTAAAATTTGTTACCCCATTGCATCAGGAAATTCATCTGAGCAACTTACAATATGGTAAAATAAAAAGAAAATAATAAAAAGAAAGAAGTCAGGACAGAACAACAAAGATTCAATTACTAACAGGAAAGAGAAGAAAAGAAAAGAAGGAATTTACATGCTGTGCTCTATGTTTTACATCCACTACTTATTACTCTTTGGGATGTTGCCAGATATAGTACTTTTGACCTGGGTTGGCCACTATTGGAAACAAGATTCTGGGCTGTAGTGTGTCCCAGTATGGCAGCTCTTAATTTCTTATGTTAATCCCAGTTACAGGACCTCACAAATGTTGGGTTTTACTAAACCTTGGTAGAGGCTTCTATTGCGGCCTGAAGCACTAAATGCTCTGATGCTGTTCCGATGCTCATAGGAATTCTTTGAGTGTCGGAGCAGTATCAGAGCATTTAACACTCTAGGCTGTGATAGAAACCTCTACCACAACTTACTAAAAGGAGCCCAAAATACAGTCAATACTCATTCTCAATTAACCAAACCTGGAACCTGGAAAATAATTGCAGCTTGGTTGCATTATTATATTTTTGTGCCTAAAATGTTCTCCCCTTTCAAAGTACACAGGCAAGCAGGAATTTGAAGAATAAGGGGTTCATAATAATAATTAAAAAAAAAAACTCTAAAAAGTGTCCTAAAAGGCTACTTGGACGATCAAAAAGCCTGATCGTCCAAGTACCCATAACCAAACCTGGTTTTTAGACTTATCTAAAACCAGCTTAGGCCTTTCCCCTGCCTCTAAACACAGAGAGAGAAAAGAGGCATGTTTAGAGGAGGGGAAAGGGCGGGCAGTGGGCGGGAAGTGGGCCGACCTACACCTAGGCGTGCAGCAGGTTGCCTAGTCGGCACTTATACCTTTTTGACTTAGACGAAGTCAAACCAGGTCTAAGTGCCGAAAAAGGGGCCGCTGAGCTGATGGCCACTAGCGCGAACAGTTCAGCGGCCCGGCAACTTGCCCACCCACCCACCACAACCATCGCAGCAGGAGAGATGGCTCATCTTCCCTATCACGATGCCATCACTCCTCTACCCGAACTGCCGCGACCCGGGGCAGGAGAGATGCCCTATCTCTCCTACTGCGGGTCGCGGCAGTTCAGATAGAGGAGTGATGGCATTGCGGTAGGGGAGATGAGGCATCTCTTCTGCCGTGATACATCACGCCCCCCACACACACACACACAACATTGGGGCAAAAGGGAGCACAAGCCCTCCTGCCCCGGGCACCCGCGGCACCCCGATGACATCGGGGCAAGAGGGAGACCGAGCCCTCTTGCCCCGCGGCACTCCCGACCTCCCCGATAAAATCGGGGCAAGAGAGAGCCCAAGCCCTCCTGCCCTGCGGCAGCCGCGGCACACCCGACGATATTGGGACAAGAGGGAGCCCAAGCCCTCCTGCCCCGATGATCGTGCCTTCCCCTGCCAAGTATAATCGAGCCAGGAGGGAGCCCAGGCCCTCCTGGCCCTGGCGACCCCCCCCGACTCGAAATGGCCAGGAGGGAGCCCAAGCCCTCCAGGCCCCGGCAACCCCCACCCCCCACTACATTACGGGCAGGAGGGATCCCAGGCCCTCCTACCCTCGACACAACCCCCCTCCCACCAATGACCGCACCCCCAAACCCCAGATCGGCCCCCCGCCAACCTGCGACCCCCCCGGCCGACCCCACGAACCCCCCTTCACCGTACCTTCAACATTGGCTGGACAGACGGGTGCCAAGCCCGCCCATCCGGCAGGCCAGCCGGGTCCAGAATGGGACCAGATTGGCCCAGGAGACAGAAACCCCGCCCACAGGTGGGGCCTAAGGCGCCTGGGCCAATCAGAATAGGCCCGGGAGCCTTAGGCTCCTCCTGTGGGCGAGGCCTTAAGCACATGCGTTTTTATGGTTTATTATGGGGTATAAGTGTAGACGTCGTGGGGTTGTACTTGTAGATGTAGTGGTTGGCTGGGCGTTTAAACAGCTGAATGTAGAGGCAGGCCATTATCAAAACAAGGACGTTTGTTTTGGTTATGGACACTTTCCCTGCTTCTGCTTTCAACGTTTAAGGCCTTAGGCCTAAAAGGGACTTAGACGTTTTTTTTGATTATGCCCCTCCACGCACCTAGGTCCCTGCTACATGGGAATAAGTATATTCTCCCATAATGTGGGCTAAGAGGAATTTTTGATTAGATGAAAACTTTTCTAATAAAATATGTTTTCTTTTCTTTCCATTTCCTTAATTTCTTTGTGAAGTGTAATTTGAAAACGGAATGAATAAAAAAAACCCAAAACTACATGGGTATATGTGCACATCCACACTTAGGGCTCCTTTTACAAAGGTGCGCTAGTGTTTTTAGCGCGCGCTAACCGAAAAGCTATCACCTGCTCAAGAGGAGGCGGTAGCGGCGTTCAGGGCATTTTAGCACGTGCTAAGCGCAGGCTAAAACCACTAGCGCACCTTTGTAAAAGGAGCCCTTAAATACTCGTATTCTAAACATTTATAGAATTTCCCTTAAAATGTATTTTACTATGTAATGTTTTCTAAACTTTTACAATGCTCTGTATGTTTATCTTTTTTTATTTTGTGGGATTTTATTTATTTATTTTGTATGTACTAGGTTACTGTTTGGTCTAAGAGCAAGCTATATACATTTTATAATCAAAACAAGTGTGTGTCATCATGGCATTGTGGTCAATAACTGAAGATTGATTGAGGTCTTTGCTGAATAACCTCACTTTGTAACTTTTATGTGAAAGTTTGATAAATGGAGGTAGGGAGTGGTACAAGAAGGTGATTAAAACCAGACTGACCATAAAGCAAAGATAATCTTTAATGTATTAGAAATTTTTGGGGGTCTGGGCTTTTTTTTTTTTGCATATTTAACCTTTCGCCCATCATTCTTCACACACAAATCTGGGTCATATGTGAGTGTGTGTTCTGAAAAGAAATAATAATATTTTCAGTGTTATCATGTTTTGTCATCGAAAGGCTTTCTAAACTTGTTAAATCTTTGTATGCAAGGCAAAAAAATGATTAAAACAGTAGTTAATTTGGTTTCATTTTTAAGAAAAATAAATTCTTGTTACTGCAAATATGAAATAATACTTATATAATAAAATCCACTATCTGCAAACCTCTAGGGATCAATTCAATAAAGAACATTCAAACTTAGGCACTTAAAGTTAGGGCACTCAGCTTGGATTCTTTAAAGTCACATTAGTGCAACTAAAGGGCCATTTTCGAAAAGGATGTCTAAATCCAGCTTGATTTTGGATTCATAATGAGAAATTTATAAAATTGAGATATATATATAGGGAACTTGATTGCCTGCTTGTACAGTCCAAACTATATCTGGAGCTTGATCAAAAAGAATGTGACAGTGAGAATTAAGATACAGGTTTTGAGTTGTAAATATTGAAAGATGTCACAGTCTTGTAAACCATATTTATCCTTCAATTTTGGAAACCCACAATAATCTTATTATCCAGGATATTTTTCAGAGAATAAACACCATGTAGCATCCATTATTTTGAATATATAGGTTGCATATCTATAGTAAAGACAGGATTTCCCTATAAAGGAGTATTTAAAGTGGTATGAATAGGGCAATCTATTAAGAAACCAAGCGGCTTTCACTGTATGATTGAGATACACAGGAGGCAGATCTCTTTCAACTGAAATGAAGCTCTGGAATGAGAGGGCATAAGATAAAGTTGAAGGAGAATAGAGTCAAAATTAATCAGAGGAAATCTTTAAGAAAAGGGTAGTGGTTGCATGGAATGACCTCCCAGTGGAGGTGCAAGAAATGAGGACTGTATCTTAATTCAAGAATTCAATTCAAATATATATATACACGAGTGGTCCAAAAATAGAAAACACTACTAAAATGGTAAATACAAGTTTTCTAGATCCCCCCCCCCCCAAATATCATGGGGCTATCTATGTTGTTGATCAGTAGTCCATCTAAATCTTAAGGGGCCCTGGTAGAGGCATGGTATGGGCTGGACTAGGGCAGGTTTATGATTTGGACATTTTTCTGCCGTAATCAAATTCTTAAGAATACATTCAGGGCATAGTTTGAACATTTGGGGCTAGACCTGATTTAATATTGAATATGTGTCAAAAAGGTGCCCAAACTGACCAGATGACCACTGAAGAGATATAAACATGATCCCCCCCACACAAACACACTTCCCCAGTGGTCACTGACCCCCCTCCCACCCCCAAAAGATGTGAATACCTGCCTATATGACAGCTTCAGATGCTCTGGCCAGTCTTAGTAGAGCAGCAAGCAGGTTCCTCAGGTAGCCTAGTGTAGTCAAACAAAGTGATGGGGACATAGGGCTGTGGCTCACTGGTTGAGCAGCTGCCTCTGCACCCAGAGGTTGTGAGATCAAATCCCAGTGCTGCTCCTTGTGACCCTGGGCAAGTCACTTAATCTTCCAGTGTCCATCATTTTGAATGTCAGCTTTGAAATTTTGTATTTATTTCTATCCCACTTATATCCTAAGTGGTTTACATTCAGGTACTTTATCATATTTCCCTATCTGTCTCAGCGGGTTCAAACTCTATCTAGTGTACCTGGGGCAATGAGGGGATTAAGTGACTTGCCCAGGGTCACAAGGAGTAATGAGGGATTTGAACCCAGATTTTTATTTGGACTTTTTTTTATTTAATAGTTCAAAAAGATAGTCGCAGAGAGCACAAACACATCCATTTAAAAAAAAGTCCTGATAGACATTTTATAGTTTTGAAAAAGGGCATGTTTGGTATTTAATTTTTGTGCATCTTCTGGATTTAGACATCATAGCGAAAATGGCGCTCTATATAAACAAGTGCTGCCCAAAATCATACACCTGTGTATGAGTGGAAGGAAGCTCTCAGTTAACCAACAACCAATATTTAATAACAGGTGGACATATTAGGAGTTGTTCAATAAATGTGCCTGTCTTCATAGGGACCAACATTTATAATTCCTCTTTGACATCCCAGAGCTCTCCCAGTGTAATAAATCAAAATAACTGGTGAAATGTAAGCAGCCACTCAACTATACTTAACCCCAATGATATGAGTCTGTAAATAGGTGCATAAAAATACTATATGCTATATGCACTCAATAATAGTTCAAATTATCAAAGAAATTGGGAACTTATAAATTGGATAATGATGACCAGGAAGTTCTACACATGGTCTGTGTTTAACATCTGAATTCAAGATAGCATGGGGCAGGCATGTGGGATCACTTAGAGGAAGTAGCCCTCTGCTGGCGTCTTTTGAGCTCCATTTCTAGGAGGACTATTGTGCAATAAGGTTTCCTTAACCTTGCATTTCCACGGATTTGATTTTCACTTTTGGTTTGTTACTTACATTATTGAGACTCCTGATGTAGGCCGTTTAGCCGAAACATGGTCCATGTTACATCCTTAATCTGCCAGATGTTCTTATGATTAACAAAACTGTTCTATACATGTTTTTATGATTGGTTGCTATTAAAGTGGGTTTTGATCACCAGGCTTGCACTGCTCTTTTCCATTGGATTTTGTCTTTATCTGATCTCATTTTCTGTATTTATATGTTTCTATTAAATGATAAAACAGGTAAAACACAGTTTGATTTTAGTTTGAATGGGGTCTTATGAGTGATTTGTGTTTAGTATGAATAAAATTTTGAATGAATGGTTTGATAAGAGTTTATAATTGTATTTCTTTGGTATTACAATAGGATTAATCCTTTATGTACATTTCAGAACTATGTATGTTAACCTTGTTTAGCCATTGGAAATTCTGCATTTTTGCTTTGTTCCAAGGTTGAAAGAAGAAATTTGTATAAGTGATATATGTTTAAATAGAATGTAAAATGTTTCTGGTGCCTCCTTTATATATAATTCATATTAATATTAGTGTGTTCATTTGTGCTACTGTATTATTGATGTGTGGAATTAATGACAGTGGTCACACTAGAGATTTGCTACATGGTATTGAGAAAAGTAGGAAGCAAGTGAATGGAACAGTGACCACTAAAGGAACCTATTAATGGTTTAACTTGGACAGTGGCCATTCTGAGGACTTACTACATGAAGAAACATTGAGGAACGATGATATCCCATGTTTAAACAGCCCTGTTGGGACAGCTAAAATGAGAGATTTTGAGACGCAACAAATGAGCATGCTATGTTTTTGGGGGGTAACGTGCACATATGGTTGACAGTTGGTTAAAGTCTTACTCAATAGGGTTGATCTAGTCTTGTGCTTAGACCATTGCACATGGAGACTTGCAATTTTGCATTTCTTAATGAATGCAATTAACAAACCAGAGCTAAAAATCTCTGCATTGCAATAGGGAAAACACAAGACTGGATCAAATATATTGGAAATCTGGAGCCAGTTGGCAACCCTATATTATACAACAAAACTAAAAAGGAAGAACTAAGAAAGTCAACTTCACTTAAATATATAAACTTTCAACCTGAGAGGTGCTCAGAACCTTGAAAAACAAGGTGGAATAAATGCTAATGGGGACAAGCCCCTATAGACATTTCAGTGTTCTATCATTGCATCCTCTCCTGTGTTAGAAAGAATATAGTGAACTAATTTTTCCAAAAATTGAGTTAATGTCACAAAACAATCATGTGAACAAAATAATAACTTCAGCGTTTTTTCAAAAATGTGAACTTAGCTTGCATGGGTGCTTTAGGAAGCTGTCTCACTCTAGCGGGCTCTAACACGTTTTGCCGCAAGGCTTCTTCAGAGAGCCGCCAAACAAGCTGGAACTGAGTGAAAACTTCTTCCTGCCAATACAAGAGAGTGCTTTCAATGATACATTGTTTTAAAAGAAAAATATACAGATAAACTCTCACTGAACTTTACATCGCTGCCGGTGGTACCTTCCTTGTCACCCGTGATTACATCACTTCCTGATAGGAGAACTTCCTCCTAAACTCCCATTATATATACAGATACACCTGTCAATTTTAGTGGAGGAACGCCCACCATTCCACTTCTTTGTTCAAACCTGCCGGGCTGACAGTCTGCCAATGGAAAATCCAGGCTTGTTCATGTTTCCATAGTAATGCTTGTTTGTTCCCGCCCCTATGGAGAGTAGGAGCTTCCAATACAACAAACTTTAAATCTTCAAGGGAGTGAGACAGCGCTTGCCAATGTTGTGTAAGGGGAGCTCCCAAATCTCCTCGTCGGATTTTACTGAGGTGTTCCGTGATTCGAACCCGGATAGTCCGGGTGGTATGTCCAATATACAACAATTGGCACGGGCATATGATCATATACACTACTCCCTCAGTACTGCAATTCGTGTGATGTTTGAGATCATATGACTTATGTAAGACTGGATGAGACACCCGCTGGGTTTCCATGACATGTGGGCAAACACTGCACCTCCCACATTTAAAATGCCCCTTAGATGTAGCAGAAAATTGAGGATACATTTGTTGGTTCTCCTGTATAAACTGGGAAGATGTGATCCGATCCCTTAAGTTCTTGCCTCTGGAGTATGCAAAAATAGGAAGATGTTCCAATGGCTCATGCACCTGTAAAATATGCCAGTGAGACTTGATGATTTTTTTGATATCAAATGCTCTATAAGAATATGGCAAGGTGCATACCATCCTAGGCTCATTGGAATCTCTAGAGGAAAGGAGTAGATGATCCCGTTGCGCATACAGAGCTCTTTTAAAGGCTCTTTTGATGACCCGAGAGGGGTATCCCCTCTCTTCAAACTGCCGCCACATCTCCACTGAACGGGATTTATATTCTTCCACAGTGCTGCACAAACGTCTCAAACGTAAAAATTGGCCCACTGGAAGGTTGACAAGCAAGTGCCTAGGATGGTAGCTGTCAAACCTCAAAAGGTTATTTCTATCTGTGTCCTTACGGAATATGGTTGTGTTGAAATGACCCTGATCCAGATGAATGAGAATGTCCAAAAAAGCAATGGTTGAACATGACTCAGATATTGTAAATTGCAAACACTGAAATGTCTATAGGGGCTTGTCCCCATTAGCATTTATTCCACCTTGTTTTTCAAGGTTCTGAGCACCTCTCAGGTTGAAAGTTTATATATTTAAGTGAAGTTGACTTTCTTAGTTCTTCCTTTCTAGTTTTGTTGTATGATTCTGTTCTTTTGGGAGACATAGTTTTAAGTTTGACCCAGTAGTTTTCATTGGGAACCCTATATTATATGCATTTTCAATAGTGGCTTTTACTGGGGGGAGAACCACAAAATAATAATGGATCATTCATTCAGTGTGGTTTCAGCATGCAAGCTAGCATCTTTATCACTTGTGTGCTTGAACTTTTCAGTAGAGATGAGATGTCATTTGCTCCAACATGTTGTTCGCTAATGGTATGAACTCTTCTAAAAGGGTGCACACTATCCCCCCATTCTATAATGTGAGCACCTAAATGTAAGTGCTATTTGTGTGTTTAATCTATAGAATACTAGCACTTACATGTGTGAATGTTACAGATTTGTGTGTAAGTGATAATTGGGTACTGAGGGCTAGATTCTGCCGGACCCCCCAACGGCTCCCCTAAGATCACCGGCAGGAGGGTACCCAGCCCCTCCTGGCAGACCCCCCAATGACCCCGCTCCAAAGATCACCGACAGGAGAGTGCCCAAATCTTCCAGCCGGGCCCCCCCAATGAAAGCTCCCACCCCGGAGCCCTTCCTTGGGCTTACCTCCAATTTGGCTGGACGGCTCCTCACACCGTCCAGCCAGCAGGCCCGCCTCCGTCCAAATGAGGTGGGCCCACCCCTCCACTGCTCAACCCACAGGATCCTAGGGCCTGATTGGCCCAAGCGCCTAAGGCACCTCCTATAGCATGAGAGACCTTAGGTGAAATTTGTGTTATTCATGAATTTATGGTATTTGCGTGGGGGCTATGCCCCTAACCCTTGCTAATATGGAAGGAGACCTGGACATTCAAAGCAGTTTACATATATGCAAGTACTTATTTTGTACCTGGGGCAATGGAAAATTAAGTGACCTTGCGTAGGGTCATAAGGAGCAGTGCTGGGATTTGATCCCACAACCTCTGGGTGCAAGGGTAGCAGTTCTACCACTAGGCCACTCCTTACCTCTTAGCTAGGTCTAAATGTTGTTGTATAAATGCTGACTTATGCTAGTATTCTATAACTGAATCAGGGTGCCCAGATCTTAATACAAGATTCTCCCTTCTGATGCACTTTATAGACTTGCTTCCTATGGTTATTGGAGGTTGGAGCAACTAATTTCTCTTTATGGGTTTTCTGCTACCATGCTGGTTATGTGAAACCCCAATAAAGATATTTAAACATAAATAGGGTATGTTTTGCTTAAAGAGTATGCAATGTACGAAGGAGAACAAAATCTTCTTAGAACGTGCATGCTTTTCCAAGGTGTGAACATGCGTGGACAACTATGAGGCTTACACATGCACAGGGGGTCATGCATGTGAACACTGTTGGGAAAAGACTGCATACTCTTTCACCATTTGTGTGCTTCGACAATAGAATACTAGCACTTACATGTGTGAATGATACAGATTTGTGTGTAAGCGACAATTAGGCACTAAGTGCCGGATTTTGTATAGGACGCCCTGTCTCAGCAGCTGTCTAAGCGGCTTTTGAGAATCGCACATGGGCGTCCTATAATAAATTGCATCTGTCCTGACAAACATACACCTAACCCCGACTAACCACCATGATTCTCTAAGCAGCATCTTTTAAGGACAGTGCATCCTCTTTACACAAACTCTGGATTCTGTATTGGTTGCCCCAAGTTGGACACAGATTCTAGATCCACATGTAAACTAATTTGCCAACAAAGCATTAACAATCAATAATTAGTGTTAAGCACTTAATTGGCAGTCATTAGGAGTTATATGTGGATTTGTCCTATCCTCTGTTCTTTAACACACATGTCTAAATTTCATAGGGACCAATAATCAGACCATGGGAAACAGTACAGCTAAGTCTCATGGTTGGCGGTGAGTCTGGATATTCAATGCCGGGCCATTTCCGGTGACCAGTATTGAATAGCCAGTTATTTATTTGGCTAGCATTAACTTAACCACTTAAGGCAATATTCAGCATTAGATGGTTAAGTTAATAGTGGCCTTGGTGTGATTTGCCCGCTAAACGTAGCCAGCCAGTGCTTGAATGCAGACAGTCCTCGGGTTAAGAACCTGTTACGTTTTTAAAGCTGTTCTTAAGTTGGATTTGTATGTAACTCAGAACTTGCAGATTTTAAAAATTTTTGCTGCTTACCTCTGCCCTCAGCTGACAAAAAGGCCAAATGTCCAGTGTTCCCTTTAAGGTACAGCATGCACAACCACACACTGTTCTTAATGTGGCCATGCATCATTCCTGAATGTGCTGCTGGAGAAGTGTAGGAGTCTATGCCACCGGAAATACTGCTCAGTAAAATCAAATGAAGCCGCAACCGTGTTCTTAAGTACGAATCATACTTAAGTTGGGTGTCTGTAACTCAGGGACTGCCTGTATTTGCAGCTAGCTGGCTAAGTCGCACAACAAGGTTGGTTAGACGCTAACCACTAACTGTGAATATTCAGCGGAGATAATCAACTATCTCCCGCTGAATATTAGTGGTTAGCTGGCCAATGGTATTTTAATATTGCTGAATAACGGGGTCTTAGTCTCAAAAGGGGATATATCCATGAGAAGGGTACAGGTAAGCCAGGGGTTTTACCTGAAATTATAGAATACCGACATTTATGTACTTAACTGCCAACAGTTGGGTATGAGCATGAACACCAGCTTCTGGTACACATAAGTGCTTGCGTCCAAACTTAGATGCAAAATGAACACTATTCTATAAAAGTTTGCTCTGCACAGAATACCCTTTAGAATACTAGCTTAACTTGAATCATAGTAGTGCCTAGCTTTGGATGCCAATTACTAAATTGCACTTCTTTGAAAAGAGTGTCCACTCAATGACATTGACTCCAGAATGCAAAAAAAGGCTGTTCATTCCTATTTTTCAGTGTGGGTTTCGGTGCTTAGCTGACTTTGAGCTCCATGCATTAGTTCCAAAGAAGTATTCATTCAGACATCCTCTTCCCAACAAAAAAAAGTTGTGACTTATTTCTGTTGAGAAAATGGGTTGCCTTAGTGATTCTTGTCTGTTTACATTACTGGTCTGTTTCTAGAGGTTAAAGTCTGGTAATGTCATCAATCAGAGAGAAGCTTTCTTGCCTCCGTGTTCTGCTGGGTTTATATTTAATACAGAAGTGTGTTGTGTATAACTGCAGCTTGCTTGCATCTATAGTATTCCCCGAGCCAACATTTATTTCATTTTCCATCTTCTTTTGAATACAATGAAGACACCATTTAAAACTTTCCAACCTCCATGGCCTTGATTCGCCCACATATGAGCGTTCAAAAAAAAAAAAAAAAAATCTGTAATAGTTGGTTGCCAGAGTGTATACAGAAATTAGTATTCCACCTTGAAAGTGCTGCCAGAGGGCTTCCAGGTCTTCAAATTTTCATGTAAATGGCTTTCCCGCGTGGTTTTAGGACAGCCTCAAAATACATTATCCGTTTCTTTTCATTCTCCTCCCCCATTATCCCCTTATGAATATCTGACCTCCCGATGTCATTATGCACATCTGAAAGTGGGGCAGCGGACATATGATGAGTCTGCTTAAGACGCACAGGAAATACAAACTGCCAAACTGGATGGATGTGCATACGTCATTTTTTCAAAAGCTTTGTTTATGCAATTTCTATAATAAACCAAGTATGAAACGGCAGCATGAAGAACTTCTTGTTTCACAATATTAGAATTCAATACAAAAAAGCAAGCCCTCGCCTAATTTTCTCCCTCTCTATCAACCTCCTCCCTCCCCCTACATATATCATTTTTATAAAAGGAGGAATTGATCCACTATTTGTGATGTATTTTTGAAGAAGCAACAAGTTAGTTAGACAGGCCTGAGAAAATGTATTTGGAACATACAGAAGAAAGGATCAAGGGCCCTGCTTCATCTACAGCCCTACTCCCAATAGATTGTCTCTTTCTCTGGCAATGTGGGTTACAGCTTCCTTTTCTAAGGCCACTACCAAGATAGATTTACCACATGCGACTCATACAGAACACAGCGGTAAGATTAATCTATGGTTTGAAAAAATTTGACCACTTATCTCCATTTTATCGCAAATTATGCTGGCTACCCATGGGGGCCCGTATCATCTTTAAGTTTGGTTGTATAACAGGTCAGGCACCCTCATATTTGTTAGATGTATTCACAGTCTCTAATTCAAAATACTCTCGGGAGGGAGGGGGATTGGGAACAGAGGACCCTTGCTTCTATCTGTGCAGGTCTCAGCTGATATTCTGCTGGGCCCAAACAAGTATCTTGCATTGGTCCCAGCTGAATATTGGTTGGAACCTGCATAAGATCTGGTGGCCAGCACATACAGCATTAGCTCTGGATATTCAATGTTGGGACCTGAACATGGCCTGGCATTGAATATCAGGGGCTAAATTAGGTTTTGGTGGTCAGCATTAAAAAACCCCCAAAAAACATTGACCTCAGCCAGCTGAATGTTGACCAATTATATTCGCCCTCTTGGGACAAGGAAATACCTAGTGCATAGGCAGCAGAATGCTGTTTTGTTTGGGAGACCAAGGGGCTCCACCCTAGGCCCCAGCGGAGTCCTCCGGCATGACCTCTCACCAGCCTCCCACACTCTCACCTGTCCCCGGAAGTAGAATGAAGGGTTCCGGGACAGGCCTGTATGGCAGCTGCCCAAAGATTTAAAAGTGCCGGCAGGAGGTGGGTGGGGGAGTAGAGCCATAACCGATTGGTGGTCACCAATTTTTGAAAAGGCTGTGGCCCCTTTGGCCTCCCCCATTCCGACCTCCATGACCTAGTGTATTTGCATGTAACACACATTGAAATACTATAATAAAAAGTATGAGCTAAATTCAAATATTGTAAATAGGCAAATGCCTAAAGTATCAAATGGCATTTATTCTTTGAGGGGATGGTGGATAAGGAAACATTTTATTTAACAGAATTTTAAAAACTTTTATTTGATTTTCCAAAATATAGACAGCATTGTCTTCTCTTTAGGTTTCTAGAAGTGAGATTAAATAAAGGTGCATTGGAAGGAAGTCACTTTTTCCATGCAGAGCTCAGCCAAGGAAAGTTTAGATATTCTAGAGGATTTCTTGCCTTTGATAGTGGTGATGAGCAGATTTGGCTGGGTCCCAGTGGGTGAGTGTTTTTCTTTCTACTGGTAACACAGAGCAAATGGTGCATCACTAACAACAGGACATTATCAGTATTCTGTGTGCAGCACTGTGCACTTTGTATTTTTTCTTTTCATTTTATACACATCATTTATTTATGAAAATCAATTTACGTATGATCAGTACTAAGCACTGTGCAGGCATTATATTTAAGACTAAGAAGCCTTGGAAGTACTGCAGACCATATTTATTTGCTGATCAGTTTTTGACTAGAAATTGCTGGGGTTTGTTTTTTTTTTTCCTTTTTAATAGGGGAAATTAAGCTAGGCCATGCGGGCAGACTCATTCTCCTTCAGAATAAGTGAGAAACATCCTTTCTGGTTCTTTTATTTTATGGTGCCTCATGGGTAATATTCTGGTTTATTTTCATGTGGTACAGGTTTCTGGGTCATGGATTCCCTCAATTATTTAGTGTAACGTAATGTGGCTTCCTGGTCAGCACTGTGGGAAACAGATGCAGCCATTTCTTGGGATTCTATGTTTCTCAATAAAGACCTGCTCGTAAGAAATAAATCCTCTAAGTTAGCAAATAAAGAATACATTCTTCTACACTGGTTTCTGTGACTTCTTTATAAATCGGTTGTTTGTATGGTTCCCAAGATTACTACATGTTTTTTAGAAGATAATTTTAGAAAGATTTTTCCATGTGCAAATGATTTTTATAAACGGTGTGACCTTATATGTGTAAAAAATAGGTACATGGAAGAGCGTAATTCCTAGGGGCATAATCTAGGCAGAGGAGAGGCGGAATTGTTATATACATGTGTATTTCTTTTTAAATGCTTGGATACGTGTGTAGAGTAGATATCAATGTTGCTTACCAATAACACATGTTTTCTGTAGATAGATAAGGCACACAAGTGAGTAACATCATCCAACAGTGCTGAGAAGGAACCCCTCTCGTCGAGCTCAGAATTTACTGTAAAGCTCTGAGCATGCATGGCCCTTTCTATGCACAGCAGTATCTTCATCTCCCCTATTAGATCTGAAGCTATAGAAAGAAAACCAATTCTTTGGGAGGTGGGTTGAACTGTGTACCTTACGGAAACCTTGATTATTTTTTTTAATATATGTGTATGTATGTCCAGGAAAATAAAGATGCAGCAGTTGGAGCATCAAAGCTCCAATTTACCATCTACATACCTGAAACAGATAACGTGCTTTCTCCAACAACAAGCAGAACTGAGTCAGGCATACAGGTGAGTAACTTCGAAACTTACGGCTGCTAAACCGTTTTGAACAGACTGCACAGTTGACTGAGAGAGTTGTTAGCTTGAAGCTTGACCCCAAAATATATGGTGAAAGTATAAATAGAGGACTACGTGGCTGTTTTACAACTAGCATTCAGCAAGGTGGTTTTTACGAGGCCAATATGAAGCTTTTTTTGCCAAGAAGAGCATAAACTTTGTTGATAGCCGAACTGTACTGAAGAAGCAAGTCAGTTTGCCAGAGTTCATTTTTGTAGCTGCCTTACCAGTTCTAGTTGGATCAAACAAGTTAACAGCTGAGTTGATTTCGGAACAAGTTGGTTCTTCTCTAGTTGTAGGTGATAACTTTTAAATAGTCCAGGATTGCCCAAATCCTATAAAACGCGCTAAAAATTGTGTGTGCAAATGTGGGTGGGTGCCCGATTTGCACATGCAATTTTAATTGAAAGATGAGCCAATTAACACCAATAATTGGGATCTTAATGAGCAATTGTTTATTTAAAATTTTATATACCGCATAATAACTAAGCGGTTTACAAAATTACATGCATACATATTTAAGAAATGATAAACATGTTTCGACAAGACAAACACAAGAAGACATTAACGAACGGTATCATTATCAAAATCTTCTTTTCAATTCATCCAACAAGATGCCTAAATGTTACACAGGAGTCAAAATAGGGGTGCAGAAATGGAAGGGTCATGGGTGGACCAGGGTGTTCCTCCAAGCTGTGCATGTAGCTGTAGAATAAGAGAGATCCATGCCTAATTTAGGAGCAAAGATTTGCACTATGGGCTCCTTTTACGAGGGTGCGCTAAGCGTTTTAGCGCACGCACCGGATTAGCGCGCACCATAGTGCGCGCTAGCCGAAAATCTACCGACTAATCAAAAGGAGGCGGTAGCGGCTAGCGCGCGCTATTCTGCGCGTTAGGGCCCTAGCGCAGCTTTGTAAAAGGAGCCCTATGTTTCAGTTATGCAAATGGCTATACCTAAAATTAAGCGTGGTTCCCGGTGTTAAGTGCTATTCTGTAAATAGCACATGACTTTGAGCACCATTTATAGAATACCACTCCGGTTTTTTTTTAGGAGCCATATTTAGAATCTTGTTCTGTATAGAGTTCTTTTTCTTCAGGATTTGAATGGATTTGGACAGAAAGCTGGAAGCAGTATTTCCTATTCATATGAGATGGTGTCACCAGTTTAGGCAAAAATTGTGAGCATATGAACCAGAGGGCACTCGCTGAAAATCAGGGGAGGGAAGTTTCAAGGTGATGCTAGGAAGTATTTCTTCACCGAAAGGGTGGTCGATCATTGGAACGAGCTGCCTCAGCAGGTGATTGAGGCCAGCAGCGTGTTGGATTTCAAGAGGAAATGGGATATTCACGTGGGATCTATAGGGGAGTAGAAGTCAGGGAGTGGGTTATTGGTATGGGCAGACTCGATGGGCTGTGGCCCTTTTCTGCCGTCAATTTCTATGTTTCTATGTTTCTATGAACATAAGAATAGCTATACTGGATTGTACCAATGGTTCCTCTAGTCTAAGTGTTTCTCAATTTTGAGGCAGGGCCAGGCGTCCTCTTTTTTTTTCAAAGAGGAAATCTGGCAACCCTACCTAACAGCAAAACAGAACTCTTCATTCAGATGTAGGATAGTACTTCTAGTTCGATTAGACAATGTTGAGCTGGAAGGGCTTTGTATTAGCAATTCAGTTTTGAAGTACTTCAAAACAGAATTGCTGTTTTGCTGAAAGATGCTTCCTACTGTTGCACCAATACAATATGCTCTTATATTCCGCAAAATCAGTTAAATTCTACAGTATGTGGATTAACAGTTCAAGAGATCCAGACAATCACTGGAGAAGAACAAGTTAATACATTTCTATTAAGTCTGTATTAAAAATTTATTGAAAAAGAAAGCCTTTAGATGTTTTCTGCATAAATCATATTTTGTAAGTTTTCTTACATGAATAGGAAGAGTATCCCAGACATGTGCAGCAAGGTAAGCAAAATCGGATGAAAAAATTACCCTAGAGCAAAGGCCCTTTGGAGTTGGAAACTGTAGCAATAGCGGGGTTCAAGTCATAACTGATATATTTAAAGATGGAAAACCATATTAGATGGAGCATCTCCATATATGAGTAATATATTGAAAATCATGGTACATAATTTAAATTGAAAATGTGCTACTAAGGAAGCCAATAAATTGTTTTTATAAAAGGTGTTGCTCTCACCCTCTTAATCTTGTGAGCCTTGAAAATTAATCGAGCAGCTGTATTCTGAATACTTTGAATATTGTTCAATAGAAAACAACCAAAATAAATTACAATAATCCAATTGTCAAAGCTTGAGACTCGTACACTACTATTTTGAAAGCCATTGGATCTAAACAATTTCTGATTCTTATTAATTTTCTCATGTTGTTCATCAATCCTTGAAGCAGCTTACAGGTAAAACATGATTATATCAAGTTATATTATATGATTTATCAGATGTAGTTGCTTGATTGTTAGTAAATTAGTGATCCACTTTGGATTCCTTTAATAATAATAATAACTTTATTTACCGCCATAACATAAATAGTTCTAAGTGGTTTACAAGGGAAAAGACTGTATACAGACAGCGACATTACAGCGAACTTACAAATTTACATTGGCATGTTAAGTTTAGTCAGATTTATCTGGAAGTGTATTGAAAGTATATCAGGTTGAGGTGTGAGTCAGAGAAATTTGTCAAAGAGGTAGGTTTTTATTGACTTTCTAAACGTTTGGTACGAAAGTGCGTTTGAGATGAAGTTGGTTAACCATTTGTTCCATTTGCCTGCTTGGAATGATAGTGTTCTGTTGAGGTATCTCTTGTAGGTGCAGCCCTTTAGGGATTGAAAAGCGAACAAGTAGGCACTGCGTGTATTAGTTGTGCCTGGGAATTCGAATTGGTGAGACAGATAGGTTGGGGATGAACCTCTCATTGTTTTGAAGCAAAGGCAAGCAAACTTAAAAATGACCCTTGCTTCCAGAGGCAGCCAGTGTAGTTTTTTGTAATATGGGCTTACATGGTCTGATTTCTTGAGGGCATAAATGAGACGGATGGCAGCATTTTGGATGACTCTCAGTCGTTTAATGGTTTTTTATACCTTCATGTCTTCTTATGACTCTGGACGAGTCGTTTAAGGAACCTTTTATTAAGCTGCAGTTAAAAAATTGTCTTAGTGCACCCTTATACAGGGTTCTCCCATATGTTAAGACCGTTTTTACCACAACCATACAATGGCCAATTTTCTATTTTTTTGTATTTATGACCATGCACTAATGTTGCTCTCAACACATGATCATTAAAAGAAATTATTGCATGAGCACTTAGGTCCAGGTTCTATAAATGGTGCCTGAAGTTATTTACTTAGAATAGCATGCCAAGACCATCTAGGCACCTAACTTTTTTTTTTTTTTTTATTAGCTTAATCAACACCGTTAATAAGCAAAAATGAGCTCATAATTGGCAAAAATTTAAATTAATTGGGTGGTAGATGCCTAACTTGGTAATCTGCCTACCAGAAAGTGGGCATAGGTAGGAGCAGATCATGGGCAGATCTTGGGTGTGTTTGTCATCTAGATGCTTAAATTGGATTTAGGCGCCAGTATTAAGGCCGAGAAAACCCTGGAATAAATAGGGGGTACGTAAGATTTTGATATCTACTGGGCATGCTGTAAAGTGTGAAGATTTGAACAAGTGGAGGGGCATAATCAAAAAAAACGTCTAAGTCCCCTTTTGGCCTAAGGCATTAAACATTGAAAGTAGAAGCAGGGAAAATGTCCATTATCAAAAAAAAGGTCCAAAAGGAGGGTATTTTTTGATAATAGCCTGCCTCTACGTTCAGCTGTTTAAACTCTCAGACCACCACTACGTCTACACTAACAACATATTATCAACCTAAAAAAAGCCTAAGTCCCAAACGCCCAACACAAGAGCTTTTAGGCAAAGGAGGAGCCAGTCCTTCGCCTAAAAGCTGGATTCTGTAACCGGTGTCTGTCAAAAACAACACCGGTTACAGAATCCACCCCCCCCCCCCCCCCCGGCAACATTGGGCCAGAAGAGATCCTATGCCCTCCTGGACCCGCTGATCCAATCGGGCTAGGAGAGAGCCCAAGCCCTCCTGGCCCCGCCAATCCGATTGAGGCAAGAGGTAGCCCAAGCCCTCTTGCCCAGGTGAACCCCCTACCCCCCACTCCCACTAAGATATGGGCAGCAGGGATCCCAAGCCCTCCTGCCCTCGATGCACCCCCTCCTATGATCACCCCCCCAAACCCCCGATGCCCCCCCCCCCGCCGACCCGGCTTTGACCCTTGTGCCTAAGGCCCCACCCACAAGAGGGGCCTAAGGCTACTGGGCTGATTCTGGTTGGCCCAGGTGCCTCAGGCCCCACCTGTGGGTGGGGTTTGAGGCACCTGGACCAATCAGGCCCTAAGTCTAGCCATTCGTAGGATGGCTGGCCTGCCGGACGGACGGGATTAAGACCCGTCCATCTGGACATCTTTTATAGGTACGGGGAGGGGGATTGGGGGTGGAGGGGTTGAGGGGTCGGCGGGGGGGTCTCGTGGGTCAGCGGGTCAGGGCCGATCGGGGGTTCAGGGGGTCAATCGTGGGAGGGGGGTGCATTGAGGGAAGGAGAGCTTGGGCTCCCTCATGCCCCGATATTTGTCAGGGAGGGTCGTGGCTCATGGGGCAAGAGGACTTGGGCTCCCTCTTGTCCCGATCAGGTTGGAGGGGCCAGGAGGGCTTGGGCTCTCCCCTGCCCGGATCGAGTCACGGGGGAGGGCTGATCGCTGCAGTAGAGATGGCTCATCTCTCCTGCCGCGATGGTGATCGCCCACCCCCCTCCGAACCTTGGCACTTCGGGGTGAGGATCGCTGGCAGGTGAGATGCCCTACCGCGATGCTCACCCTGAATTGCCGCAATTCGGAGGGGGGTGGGCAATCACCATCGCGACAGATAAGCCATCTCTCCTGCAGTGATAGTTGCAGTAGGCAGTAAGCAGGTTGCTGTGGCCACTGAGCTGCAGCGATTAACTTTCAGCACTTATATCTGTTTTGACTTGGTCTAAGTCAAAACGCATGAGTGCCGACTAGACAACTTGCCTAAACTTTTGGTTATACCTGCTGAACGCCTATGTCTAGGTCGGCCCACCTCCCGCCCACCTCCCACCCTTTCCTCTCCTCTAAAAACGTCTCTTTTCGCTCTATGCATTTAGAGGCAGGGGAAAGGCCTAAGCTGGTTTTAGATACGTCTAAAACCAGCTTTGATTATGGGTACTTGGACGATCAGGCTTTTTGATCATCCAAGTACCCATTTAGGCCATTCTTTAGGCGTATTTTTTTTATTATTATGAGCCCCATAGTATACATATGGACTGTTTCATCTATTACCTACATTATAACTCTTGGGAATGCCTGCTTTTAAAGCTAAATGTTTGTGCATCCTGGAATGAAGTAAACTTTTAGCTCCACCGAGGGTGGGCAAGATTCAAATAGCTAATTTACACAAGTAAATGATTTTTTTTGTGTGTGTGTAAATTGCTTTGAACCTCACCTTCTTGTTCTTCAGGGCCTAGCTGGCCTGTTTCTCTCCCAAAATCGACAACTATGTCAAAGGCCATTCATCACTGAGCTGCTAATCCATCTTTCACAGCACAGACATCTGAATCTCACAGAGCAATGTCTGGCAAAGTCGAGAGCTGAATCTACAAGGGGGTGGTCTCCACTGACCTGAGATTCAACTCCCATGAACCTATGTGAGCAAGGTAATCCAAAAAGGTCACTGCATCATAGTAAGATAATATGGGGGAGGGGGGAGTTAATACCTCAAACTAGCAATTTAAGGCTAAATGGCTCCTTTTACTAAACAGTGCCAGAGGTTTAGCGCAGGCTGGCACTTATAGAATTCCTATGTAGTAAAACCCATTTGAAAAAAAAAGAAGAAGAAGAAAAAGTTAGAAATCAGATCGGAACTTTAACATCTTCCTATCATTCTGACACAGCTCTGCACACTCCCCCTTGGACTCGGGTTGTACATGAGACAATTTTGTGTTCATTTTTTCTTTTTTACTTATTCAATTTAAATTTTGTTTCAGTTCATCACACATGGAAATGCCTGAGTTGATTATATATACATGAAACTGATTATGTCTGTAAAATCTTATGCACATAAGGGAGTATGGAAGAATTCTGAAATTCCTCACTCTGATCTGGCATTAAAGCCCTGAAAGGTATTTCATTGTTTTTATATTCATCAGGCCTTGCATCTTTGAAGATACTAATTTGTGGCATGTTTATGTGCACTGTAACTTAATCAAACTATTAAAGTAAATCAGATTTTCTTTTAAACTTTATTTAGTTTTTAATACCAACAAAAAGCACACTACAATTTATATACAAATAATGATAATCAATCAAGCACTTATAATCAATCAGTATCTATACAAAAGATAAAAATTCCCTCCCCCATCCATCATTACCATCAGGAATAATAATTACATTACATTAGAGATTTCTATTCTGCCATTGCCTTGCGGTTCAAGGCGGATTACGAAAGGATTACAATAAAGGTAATAATAAATCTGATTTTTTTTTTAAATTATTATTATTATTGTACAAATATTGTGGCTCTTTTACAAAGGGGCATTACAATCTGGGCTTAGCGTATCTTAACACAGGTTTTTCCCATGCACTAAGTCCAGATTCAGTGTGGCACTTTAAAAAAAAACATTTTGGCCCAAATTCTAGTCTAGTCTAGTCTTCAGTTTATATACCGGATCATCTCCTAATGGAGCTCGACTCGGTTCACAAATAACTAAAGACCAGAATACATAAAAATAAGAACATGAGAAAGTGAATGGTACAGTGCTATCAATTCATTAGTTCAGTAGGTAAGCCGTTTAGGTATTGTGTAAACAGCAAAGTTTTTAGGACTTTGCAGTGGCGTACCTAGCATATGTGACACCTGGGGCCCATAATTTCTTGACATCCCCCCTCCCCCATCTGTATGAAAAACATGATTTTTAGTAACAATCCACATGTCACACAAGAGTATACCTCGGAAAAGGCAGCATCTTACATATTACAGTGAGCAGTACATCAATACACCCATTGTAAAACTAAACAAGCAAGACTAGTACAGATCAATCCTACACAGTCAATCCTAACAGAAAATTATGTCTTTTCGAACACACAGAACACACCTTTGCCTAGTATGGAATATGTAATCACAAACTAACCCTTCCCGCTTTTACAAAGCTGTAGTGTGGTTTTTAGCCACGGTGGTAACAGCTCAGATGCTCATAGAATTCTGAGTATCAGAGCTGTTATCACCATGGCCAACGCTAAAAATCGCTCTACAGTTTTGTAAAAGTGGAGATAAAATAGAAATACGTAAGTTAAACTGAAGCACCAAGAAGCTGGACTCTGCATATAATGCAACACCACAGAAACAGCGATGCACCTCCCCTAAAGCATAAAAAAAAATAAATAGAATTTTTTTCTACCTTGTCTTCTCTGGTTTCTGCTTTCCTCATCTTCTTTTCACTCTCTTCCTTTCACCCACTGTCTACTCTCTCTCTGCCCCTTCTATATGACATCTTCTCTCCTATTCCCCTTCCAGAAACTTTATGCCTCCCCCTTCCATCTCTCCCTTCACCCCATTGGTCTGGCATCCATCTTCTTCCTTTCCCTCCTCCAATGGTCTAGCATCTCTCTCCTCTCCTCTTCTTCCCTCTCCCACACCCCCATAGTCTGGCATTTCACTCTCTCCTCTCCCTTTCCCCCCCCCACCTTCATCAGCATCTACCCCCTTTCTTTCCCTCAAACCAAATTCCATGCAGTATCCTTCCCCCTTATGTCTCTTTCCCCTTTCCCTGCACACCAATTCCATCAGCATCTACCCCCTTTATTTTCCTCCACCACCCTTCCATACCACCCTGACCCCCTTTCTCACCCTTCACCACCCTTCCATACCACCCTGACCCACTTTTTCTCCTTCCACCACCCTGCTATGCTCCTTTTTCTCTCCATCCAAATCAGCAAGGTCCCGCGATGACAGCTTCTGCTGCCTCTGCTCCGGAAGAGGTAAGTGATGTCAGAATGGGTGGGCTGGCAGACACAGGGAGTTGCGGCAAAGTCCACCCCCCTCCAATGTCACTTACCTCATCTGGAGCAGAGATAGTAGACACAGTCATCGCGGGACCTTCCTGCACTTCTGCGGGGGTGCCGACTCTGCTCTGGAATAAGTACGGCAGCCGCACTGAGGTGCCATTTAGAGCAGCACGGGAGGTTGTGGACCGGCCGGCTGTGCACCCTCTTGGAGCGTGCACCCGGGGTTGATCACCTCCCCCCCCATTTGTACACCACTGGGACTTTGCGAAAGTGTTGTAGCTGACCTATCAGTCTAACAGAATCAGGGAGTCTGTTCTAAGTTTCTACCAGTTTGAAATAAAGGATTGGCTAAGCTTCCCAACAGTTTTGATTTCCCTAAAGGAGGGGAACAATAGTTTATATTTCTGTGTAATCCTTGAGTGGCAAAATCTAGTATTCCAATATAAGAGGACCAAAACTATAAACAGTGCCACTAGTTAAGCACCATTAGGTGTCCTAACAGTGCCAGATTTTAATATTAAGATGGGTATTGAGAGGACTCATTCAGAACTAAAGATTCTAGACTTTAAAATAAAAACTAATTTTGTTTGGATGGGGATTACATTAAGGAGCTGTTGTCTGGATGGGAATGTCTAGAAGGAGTGGAAATGCAGTGTGAAAAACTGAAAGGAATAATTGTAAGAGCAACAAATGTTTTTGTGAGGCAAGTAAGTAAAAGTAAGAGGAAAAGAAGGCTGCTTTGGTTCTCAGAAATAGTAGCTGAGAAGGTAAGGAATAAGAGAATAGCTTTCAGAAACTACAAAAGATCACAGAAAGAGAAAGACAGGCAAAAATATCTGGAAAAGTTAAGAGAGGCTGGTTGTGTAGTCAGGAAAGCAAAGATGCAAATGGAAGAAAAAAATAGCAGGCACGGTAAAAAGGGGAGACAAGACATTTTTTAGATATATTAGTGATAGCAAGAAGTGCCAAAGCGGCATTCTGAGACTCAAAGGTGAAGAGGAGAAATATGTAGAAGAAATATGTAGAAGAAAAGACTGAATTGCTTAACAAAGATTTCTATTCTGTGTTCACGGCTGACATGCTGGGAGTGGGACCGGAGAAGACAAACATGAATAAGTGAAGGAGTGGTAGACCCTGATTGATTTTCAGAGAATTGGATAGAGGGAGTGTGCTAGATGTAGTGTGTTTAGATTTTAGCAAAACCTTTGACAGTGTTCCATACAGATGTCTAATAAATAAACTGAGTGCACTGGGATGGGTCCCAAAGTGATGGGCTGGGTCAAGAACAAGTTGAATGGAAGGCAATAGAGGATAGTGATCAATGAAGATTGCTCTGAGGAACGGGATGTTACCAGTGGGTGTGCCATAAGGTTCTGTTTTTGGGTCTGTTCTTTTTAACATTTTTATAAATGATATTGCTGAAGGGCTGTCAGGTAAGATTTGCCTTTCTGTGGATGATACCAAAATCTGCAATAGAGTAGACACTCAGGATGTTGTGAATAACATGAAGAAAGACCTAGTGAAGCTTGAAGAATGATCTGAAAGTGGGCAGCTAAAAATTAATGCTAAGAAATGCAAGGTCATGCATTTCAGCTGCAAAAACCCAAGGGAATTGTACAATTTAGGGGGTGAAGAACTTATGTGCGCGACAGAAGAATGGGACTTGGGTGTGATTGTATGTGATGATCTTAAGGTGTCCAAACAGGTTGAAAAGATAACAGCGAAAGCTAGAAGGATGCTAGGGTTCATAGGGAGAGGAATGGCCAGTAGGAAAAAGGAAGTATTGATGCCCTTGTATAAGACTTTGGTGAGGCCTCATTTAGAATATTGCATATAATTCTAGAGACCGCACCTTCAAAAAGATATAAAAAGGATGGAGTTCGTCCAAAGAAAGGCTACTAAAATGGTGGGTAGTCTTCGTCATAAGGCATATAGGGACAGACATAAAGAGCTCATTCTTTATACTTTGGAGGAAAGGTGGGAGGATTGATTTGCAGCAATGTTCCACATATAATTGCCTCATACGTCAAAGGGATTGTTGATTCCAGTATGAAGTTTATCTGTCCCCATATTGACTTCCAGAAGTTGAGTATCAAAGGACAACAGATGATCCAGTGTCCCAATGTCTAAATGACAATGCCAACATCTATTAGATTTAGAGCTGTCCAACTTATGTAACCTGACAAGGGTCCAACAAGATCTATGTAACAGAAAAAAAACATGTTTGTCTCATAGATGCTGACACTGTACATTTCATCCTCCAAGTGTAGATTCGTTGCCATCGAGATGCAGAAATATACTGCTTTATCTCAATGCTCCAAATGTCTCTAAGACCATTTTTTGGTTTTTTATTCAATAATTCAGGAATTAATTTGTATCACTGAGCGGCCTGATACCCCAGCAAATCTGTCTGGAAGCATAGGACCTGCAAGCTATAATGATTTTTGAGATTCTGCCAATCAGGGAACCCATTCTGAATGACCTGCTTCAACTGCAACCACCTATAATTTTGAGAATGACTATTTTCAAACCAGAAATACATGTATCATTTTGTTTTGTTTTGTTTTAAAAAATGATAATTTCTAGATGTATTTGCTCTCTGTGTATCTACCCTTTTTGGATCAAACTCACAAATCACCTTAAACACTTTTTAATCTAAATAGAACTTCATAAATAAATAAATGTGTGTATGTGAAAAGCTCAGACCCAACAACCAACCTCTACTGATCCTCTGAACCATTTTCAAAAGAAAAGTCCAAATGAAAAGTATAAGAGTAAAAGAGGCCCATATTATTAAACATGTAAGTATGACTCAAAATTGTGTTATAATGTCACAACCAGCGTGGAAAGTCAAATCTTTTATTGAAATAAAATGATTAAAAAATCAACGAAATCCCAACTGGGACCCAGTTTCGGCTACCACGTCGCCTTCTTCAGGGGACAAATGTTTATCTAAAAAGATACATAACCAAGATATACATGTAAAACAAATAAGTAAACCACCATAAAGCAATGCATGAATGTAAGTCCAGGTCAGGATATGCAGTTGATGGAATTTAAGTGCTTATGTTGTTTATTAATGTTTGTTTAATTCATTGCACTTTGTATTAGTTTTGAAAATTAATAAAGATGAAAAAAAAAAAAAAAAAAAGAAAATAGTAATTTTCTCTACCTGTGGACTTTTTTTTTTCTCAAAAATGTCTAAACTTGGATTTACACATCATATCTAAAATAGCCCTCCACATCACTCAGGTGTTTCACTGTATAAGTGCTGGCATAGAGTACCATAAGTGCCAGATTTTTTTTAAATAAAACTGAACATCTAGGAAGAGCCATTGAAAGAGCCAAATATAAAACCAGGAGCCTGCAGTGGTCAGGTTGGTTTTTTTTTTTTTAGCTGCTGACAGCCAAGGGCAAATTTTATTCCTGATATTCAGGGCTGGGCTATGTCCAGTCACAAATGCAAAATATCCATGGTCTCAATGCAGTCCAGAAGTTATGCAGTTGTCAGTCATAACCTGCATAGTTAAGTGGGCAAAGATACAACTGTCTTTTATGCATTCTTAATCAGCACGATTAGCTTGATGCCCATTTGACTGCCGGCTCCTCCCTGACTCCACCCCCAATTTACCCCCAAATTCTATAAATGGTGACAAAAATTAGGCACACAATTTCCTATATTGATATAGAATAGAGTCAGTTACAAGCATAACCTCATTGGCTAATTAGTACTTCATTGAATGCGGGCCAGCGAGGTAAATGCTCCAATGCTCATAGAATTCCTATGAGCATCAGAGCATTTACCTCACCAGCTTGTGCTAAAAACCTCTAGCGCCATTTAGAAAAAACCCTAGTGTTTATAAGAAGCTGTCTAGAGTTATGTGGCATGAACATGTAAATGCCAATATTCTAATCATGTATGCATGTATGTGAACACATTTCATGTAAATGACCATTTTCTAGCTAAATTGCGATTAGATGCCACTAGGTAGGCACCGTGAGGTGCCCTAATGGCACTGTTTTTAATTGGTGCCTCAAATGTTAGAACTGTATCTGCGTATTTCTGACCTGCTGATTCCAAAAATGGCACCAGTTTTCTCCTATCAGCTCTAGTTTTTGAGATATAGAACATGTGCCATATACCACTCTTCACTCTGCTCACCCGTTAAAAGTCAGGATATTTTAATGTAGTATTTAAATTAATATCTTTTAAGCATGAAGGAAACATATTAAAAATTAAAAGAAAAGTGTACACATGAAAATCTACTTATTTCATACCAAAAGCATAAGTTTATGATACAAACTTTCCAGTCATTCAACACACGAGAAGATCCTTTTGTAAGACTTTGAGGTGGGATCTGCCAGGACAATCCTGCATAAGATTCCAACAATAGTCTGCCATCATGTGTGCATCCCATATTCCTTGGTATCTGGCTTCCATTGTTTTTATGTCTTGGTGAAATCTTTCACCTTGCTCTTCGCTTATGTCACCAAAGTTCTTTGGAAAGCGATCTAAGTGAGTGTGCAGATAATGGACTTTAACACTCATGTTACAGCCAAACCTGATGAAATGAAAGAACAAATCTTCTACTAATTGTGTGTAGTTGTCTGCCTTCTTGTTGCAAGAAAGTTTTCACAATAAAAATAAATGAAGATCAGGCACTTGGTTTGATTTCATTCATTGTTGCTATGACATGTGGGTCATTTATAAGTTGTCTGATTGATGGACCATCAAAAATTCCTGCCTTCGGTTTTTCTATGGCAAATCCAGGTAACATATGTGCTATGTATTCAATACATGAACCATCTTTATTCGAAGCCTTTACAACTTGTTTTATCAGGCCTAGCTTTATATGTAGTGCTGGCAGTATGATTCTATCTCATGCTGCCAAAGGTCATTATACACAAAAAATGTGGGTAATTTAAATACATAAATTTTCCATTCAAAAAAGAAAGCTTGTTATGACATCCCGATTCTGCAGAAGAGATCTTTTAAATAGTTGTAAAAAATTAATAACTTCAACCATATCTAAGAAACTAGAGCTGATATG
Organism: Geotrypetes seraphini; assembly: GCF_902459505.1. NCBI lineage: Eukaryota > Metazoa > Chordata > Amphibia > Gymnophiona > Dermophiidae > Geotrypetes > Geotrypetes seraphini. The sequence goes on along the minus strand of NC_047086.1, from coordinate 302,930,467 downwards.
GTCTATCCAATTAAATTTTCCGAATCAGTACCTCAAATAACCCCAGAAACAAGTAAAAAAATTCAAGGCTCCAAGAATTGTTTTTTTGTTGTTGGCCTGTGTAATTGGTAAAATATATATATATATATATATATATATTTGGGTGATAGGCGCCTATCTGATTCAATAAAAGAGAGTCACCTATTGCGATGCGCTTAGAGGCACCAAAGTGAGATTTTCTATAGGTGAAACGTGAGTTAGGCACCGCTAAGCACATTTCTCCAAAAACTTAGCTGCCTGAAATGTATTAAAACCCTCGTCTACATGTCAGGCTCTTAAGTTTATACATAGGTGCCACTAGCTGTGATTCTTTAAACGGTGCCTAAGCGCAATTGACATGCAGCCAGCACCCTTTTTTTTAGGTGCCAGTCGATTTAGACACCTATTTTAGAATCAACTCCAAAATGCCTTAGTGAATCAATGAACTGAGAAGTTGAGTCCTGAGCAAAACAAAAGTTATGTATTTTGCCTACTTTTTACAGTAGAAAAGTCAAGGTGATGACTTTTTTCCTGTCATCTTAATATAGATAGAGATCCTGAAGGCACTAGAGGTTTTTAAACACTCCAGGGACTTGAGGGACTGAGCCTGGCATAAAGGAAAAATATAAGTTTTCCATTCATATGATGATGATATGCATAGGGAAGAAGTGCTGGTTTTGGGAGGTGTCTTCCAGGTAGGGGAAAAAAATTCCTGGATGCAGGAGGAGAGAGGGTTCTGGTGTAGAGTAGTATCTTGAAGGTCAGAAGAGGGGTTTCTTGCCTGAGAAAGTGAAGTGAGGATGATTCCTGACAGAGGAGCTTAGTGACGTTGCACTGGAAAAGGAGGAAAGTTCTAAAATGAAGAAAACAGATTTTTTTTTTTCAGTTTTGTCTGTGAAGGTAACAGGTTGTTGTTCTACTTTTTGTAATCATCAAGGAATGATAGGGTATCTCTCCTGCTGGAGAAATATTGGGGGTCGCGGCGAGTGCCGGGCAGGAGGGACTGGGCATCGCTCATGCTGCGATCATTCGGGAGGGGAGGGGGTATGCAGGAGAGATTTAGCATCTCTCCTGCCGGCGATCATTTGAGGAAGTCGTAGCAGGTTCCGGCAAGAGAGACTGGGCATCTCTCCTGCCTTGATCATTTGGGGGGGTGTCACGTCAGGTACGGAGGAGAGATTGGGCATCTCTCCTGCTTGCGATCATTTGGGGGGTTGCAGCGGGTGCCAGCAGGAGGGACTAGGCATCCCTCCTGCTGCGATCGTTATGGGAACAGGGGAGCAGGTTGCCTGGGTCACTGAGTTGATTGTGGCAGCCATTATCAGCTCAGCAGCCCGATCCAGAACTTATACCTGTTTTGACTTGGTATAAGTCAAAGCATATAAATTCCGTACAGGCAACCTCATTAAACTTTCGATTATGGCTGCCGGATGACTAAGGGCTCCTTTTACTAAGCTGCGGTAGCATTTTTAGCGCACGCTATCCCCCACACTACGTGGAAAAACTAACGCCAGCTCAATGGAGGCGTTAGCGTCTAGCACACGCGGCATTGTAGCGTGCGCTAAGTGTGCACTAAAACCGCTAGCACAGCACATCCCGCCCACCTCCTACTCTAACCACTCCTCGAGAAATATCCCTTTTCACTCTGGGCGCCCAGCAGCAGTGAAAAGGCCTAAGCTGCTTTTACATATGTCTAAAACTCGTTTCGATTATCAGTACTTGGATGACCTGTCTTTTTGATTGTCCAAGTGCCGATTAAGGTGGGTTTTTAGATGTATTTTCTTTTTGATTATGTACCTCTTAATATATGTGTACTATAAAATTTGTGATGGGTGAATGGCTTTGATTCAGATTACATTTTGGTTTGGATTTTCTAGTCAAACTCTTTTCTTACTGGAAAAAAATCAGACTAAAATGAAAATCTAGTTTTTCAAATATTTGACCTGAGTCTGATCCATTTCTGATACTTACTAAATAGAAGACTATGTTGCCTTATTCAAGAATTCCATTGAAATTCATGACATTTTTCATTTTAAGAACTCTCAAACAGGCTGATCTTGAAGGATGCCATTCGATAGATCTAGATTACTAAAAAGGGTTTGGTTCTGTTGCATCAAAACAAGAAAACTGGTTTTTATCTTAGAATTATACAGAATAATTAACTCTGAGTATGATCAATGTACACTAACTGTATCCACTTATAACTCGGGTAGCATGATTCTGTTAGTCTTGCACTCTCTCATCTGCATCTCTCACACTCATACATCATCTGCAAAACAGGAAAAGCAAGAGGAGATAAAATGGTAATCAAAGGCCACAGCTTTATTAACCAGCAGACAATAAACATAGACATACTCAAGCTTAATAACCATAGAAACATTTGTCACTATCTTCTAATAGGCATCTGCCATGTCTCAGCAGGATGCTCCATCCGCAGGCCAACAGCCTGCAGACCATGACTGACCAAGTGGTCACCGGGTAGGCTCTCTTCTCACCCCCAGCAGGAAGTCCACACCAGATGCAACTGAACCAAATTGCAAAGGCTCATGGCAGGGTTGGCTTGGACCGAATCATCGGATGCGCCCGGCTGGTTCATCAATGTAGATCTGAACGCCTGCCAGTTTGGGTATCCTAACTCCCTTGCATACCAGCTGTGATGAGAGGAGCACCAAAGTACGACACAGAAACATATATGGGATGGGTTGGAGCAATATCACTAAATTCTTACTATGCTGCCCAGTTTGCTTTGAAACTGTTCACATTGTAGAACATTGCAGGCAATATTGTATTAGCCAACCCTGAGGGAGAACAATTTTCAAACAGCCACTCTGTGTATAAATCATTACTGACACACATAAATGGCTTTGAAAACCGCCTTTCCTATTATTTTTACCTTACAGTCTCTTTCATGCTCACCTGGCCACTTTGGGGGCATTTGTATGACTAGGTACCTGCTTTTAAATGCCCTGACGCCTTATGGTGGAATCTGGATGCCCAGATTCTATAACAGAATACTTGCATAACCTGACATCAATGCCTAGTATTTGTTTACCTGCAACTATCACACCATAACTGCAACTGAATAAATGCAGTCTATTTAATTACCAGCTTTTCATAAAAAGATTCGCTCAAAGTGGTTTACAATACATTGAATAGTCACCAGGTACTATCAAGTATTTTCCCCAACTGTAGTACCTAGGGCAATGGAGGGTCAGGTGGCTTATCTAGGGTCACAGAGATCAGGCCAGGATTGAACTCACAACCTCTAACCAGTGGGCCACTCCTCCAGTCCATGAATAAGCACCACGTTCTGCTTGCTCTTTAAAGCTTCAGAATTTGAGAAAGCAACCCCTAGGCTGCTAAAATTCTATTGGTTACCGGATGAATCAAGACATCATCTGTAAACTATGCTCCTTCGTACGGCTGTGCCCCCGGCTATATGACTTCTCTTACTATTTTGCCTGACAGTAATTCAAGAGCAATGGCAAGGGAATTTTTAATAGTGCATTACCGTAGTCCTAGGAAACTGGTATATAAAAAAAGGTTTTCTCAGCGTTATTCTCGTGTCAGGCTGCGACCACATCAAATGTTTTGCCAAATATGATAAGATATAAACTAAACCAGGGGTGCCCACACTTTTTGGGCTTGCGAGCTACTTTTTAAATGACCAAGTCAAAATGATCTACCAACAATAAAATTAAAAAAAAACCACAAAGCACACTGTACGCATAGAAAATGTTAATCATCATTCCTATTCCAGGGTTTTTCAAAGAGGTCAAAGCAGATGACTCTATGCATTATAACCTCAGTAACAACCATACAAAAATAGACAAATATACCCTCCTCCCTTTTTACTAAACCACGATAGCAGTTTTTAGCGCAGGGTGCTGCGCTGAATGCCCAGCGCTGCTCTCGACACTCATAGGCTCACTGCGCTAAAAACCTCTATTGCGGTTTAGTAAAAGGGGACCTTAGTGTAAAATATAGACAGCAGATATAAATTTAGACACATTTTGATCACTAAATTTAAAATAAAATCATTTTCCCTACCTTGTCTGGTGATTTCATGAGTCTCTGGTTGCACTTTCTTCTTCTGACTGTGCATACAATCTTTCTTCCCTTCTTTTAGCCTGTATGCTTCCTCTCCTCCAGACCTCATTCCTTCCCCCAACTTTTCCTTCCTCTTCCCTGCCCTTTCTTTCTCTGTGCCTCCCTTTCATTTTTTTCTGTTTCTCTTCTTTCCTTCTGTCTCCCTGCCTGCCCTTTTTCTTTCTTTCTCCCTGCCCTCCCCCAAGCCACTGCCACTGCCATTACCATCGGGGACCAGGACCCAAACGCCACCAATAACAGGCCACAAGCTCTCCCTGCTTCGGCCAACCAGCATTCCTCTCCCCGACGTCAATTCTGCCGTCGGGAAGAGGAAGGCTGATCAGCCCAAGATCGTGATCAATCTATTGGGGGAAATGCTGCCGGGTCCTGCCTTCGCGGAAACAGAAAGTAGGCAGGACTCGGCAGGAAGAAGAACAAATGCTTCACTAACCTGTCTCCCGCATTAGCCCGTAGTGAACGCTTGCTTCAGGGCTCTCAACATGTGCGTGCTGGCTTCCCTTCTCCCCCCCCCCCCCCAGGACATAACTTCCGGTTTCGGAGGGAAGAGAAGAGAAGCCGGCATGTACACGTTAGAGCCCGGAGCATAAGTTCGCTACGGGCTGAAATCTCCAAGCCGGTTTTTTTTTGGGGGGGGTTTAATGTTCAGTAGCGGCAGATGACAGCTGGGCGGACCGCTCAGCTAAAAGGCCCTAGGGAGAACACTGGAGAGGAAGGCTGATCGGCCCGTAGATCAGGACGGCAACACGAGTCTATCACAGAGCCCGGGATGGGCTCCGCGATCGACTCGCGTTGCCTTTCTGAGCTACTGGTCGATCGCGATCAACGCGTTGGGCACCCCTGAACTAAACTATAAAGCATTCCAGAAATTGCTGAAAACACCCCTGTTTAAGAGGTTTGTTCATTCTAAGTAACCCTATCTACTCTAATTAGTAAATTCTGCATTTTCCTGAGAATACTCAGTTTCTTTTTAACATTTATTAGCCACACAGAACCCACTAGGATAGTGTGAGATACTAATGTTATAATGCTAATGTAACTTACAGTATTATTTAAGCTGTGTACACTGTTCCCTCAAAGCCAGTGCCCCGCAAACTTTCCCGAGCCACGGCACATTAAATGTAGTAGCTGCGGCTCGAGGCATCCGGAAGCGCACAGATGTCACCATGATGACATCATGAGCATGCGTGACATCATCACACCCATGCCTGCGCATGCGTGAAAGCTCTCCAGATGGGCCCTGAGACACCAGAAAGGGGTGCCAGCAGGGAAGAGGGCCGGAGAGAAGGAGAGGCGCTGGCGACACACCCAAAATCTAAGGAGCAGAAGCCTTCCATCTACAGTTCTGCCAATAGAGGTGGGGGGTGGGGGTTGGGGTGCTGTTTCACTATCATATTTTCAACAGACAAACTCTGCAGGATTCCAGGGAACCTGCCTTTCCCTACAGATTGAAAATCCAGTATTGAAATGCCACCCATCACCAGGGCAGGATTAACCAATAGGCCAAGTAGGCACGTGCCTAGGGCCCGAAATGGTCAGGGGGGCCCAATGAAGGAGGGCATCAACATTGTTTTTTCCAAACAGCGATGGACCCCTCCAGCATCGATCGGCAACGCGGGCCCCCCCCCCCCCCCCAATCGGCAATGCGGGCCCCACCCCGATCAGCAACACAGCACCCCCCATCGACGGAAAGTAAGACAAGCAAGCAACGCGGGTAAGAAAGGCAACGGGAACTATAATTGTGCAAGCGGTGCTGAGGTAGCTTCCTGTTTCTGTCTGGGCACTTGGTGGGGTGGGGCGGGGCAGGGAGCCCAATGTACTTGTGTGCCTAGGGACCCTCGACGAATTAATCCTGCCCTGGCCCTCACTGTCAAGAATCTTAGTTTCGGCATATAGCAAACACCTTCCTCAGATGCTGAGTCCAAAGCACTCTTGAGTGAGCAAACGGCAGCACTCAGAGCCAAAACTGGGATCCTTGTTGGGACTATTTGATTTCAATAAAGACTCAATCATTGGTTGAAAAGATGCCTCCCTTGCCTTTCTGTTTGTCTGAAGCAGGGGAAGAGCAGTGGAGGAGCTGTCTTGCACACTGCCACCGTTCCCCTCTAAGATGAGCTGGAGTCCTCCTACTGCATTCCTGTCAGTTAGGGGTGGTATTTCAATATCATCACCTGTTTAATTTTCTATTTCTGCTCATTTTTAAAAAAATTTTTACTCCTCCCCTAGCTTCTTTCTACTTTCCCTGACCACTCTCATATTTTCCTTCCCTGCAACTGCACTCACAATATCTCTTTTCCCCTCTTTATGATCTAGTAATATCTGTATTCCTGGTCATTTCTCTTCCTAGCTTATGGCCTTGCACTATTGTTGACAACCAAGGGCTCCTTTTACTAAGGTGCGCTAACGTTTTTAGTGCGTGCTGCATTGCCGCGCACGCTAACCCCGCACTATACACCAAAAACTAATGCCAGCTCAATGCTGGCGTTAGCATCTAGCGCGTGATAAAAACGCTAGCACAGCTTAGTAAAAGGAGCCCCTTGTCTAACTCTACTAATTAGTGCCTCTCGTCACAGTTTCTTCCCTCTCCACCTTTCTTCACCAGACTTCTAGCATTGTGGTTTGCTTGCAAGGGTATATTGGCTAATGGTTTCTCGCTTTATATCGTCTGTGTGAAATGGATTTTCTGTGTCTTATATATTATGCTAGTAAAGACATCTTCAAATCCACTGCAATTTTTATTTTATTGTCCATGTATTCAGGCATTTTGGATATCAATATGGGATCAAGTTAATATGTTGATGGAGAGTCATGTGGCTTTATCCTATGACACAGTGATTTTTGGAATGTGTATGAGGGCCAAATGCCAAATATCTACAGCAAACAATAAATTATTGTTGATTCTTACGGGAGTGGGAATTCAACAGATAACAACTAATTGGAAAGACTGTTCTAGATTGAATTGTAATTTTTGGTGGAACTCAGTTTGTCATATGTATAAGATGGAAAGATTTCTTGCGATACAGAAGGGGTATTTTAAAAGTTTTCAAGAGGTGTGGAGGCCATTAATTGAATATTATAACGAGTAAAGTTTATTCTTTTTCCTTAGGGGATAATATATAGAAATGGGATGGGATGGGAGGGATAGGGAGGGAAAAATATTGGAAATATGTTGTTATGAAAAATAAGGAGATATATGTAATAGGATGGGATATTTATTGTTGTGCATTACTGGGTATAATAAAATGTTTAAAGTGTTTGAGGAAGAAGGATGGGGGGAGGGACAGATTTCATGTCAGATTAATTGTATTATCAAAAAGGGATGTATAATTATATATAAATTTGGAAGGAATATTTTATTGATATGGAAAAGGGTGGGAGGTGGAGGGGGGAATAAAAACATGTATAATAATATTGTTTAAGAATGCCAAGTGTGTTATGTAAATTAATTGTAATAATACTGTACACTTGTTGAAAGAAATAAAAAGGAATAAAGATTTAAAAAAAAAAAAAAAATTATTTTAAAAATTTCTTCTCTACTTAATGCCTAAGTGGATTACAGTAAAAACATAAGTAATCAAATACATTTAGACATATTTTAACAACAAATGTTATCTCTTCCAACTCCCAATATGAACGTAACAAGAAAAAAAGACAGCGTGGATGGTTACTTCTACCCCCCTCACCCACATCCCTCCCGATTGAATATACTACAAAAAGGGACAAAACCCATTCATGAAAGAACCAGAAAGTTGTGAAATATTCATTCCTCTGTTATGTTCTCATCCCCCTCAGAAAGAGGACAAAGGAGACTTCAAATAGTCAAATGTAAAAATCTAACACTCATGCGTGAAATATAGGCGCATAACATTTCTGAACTGACACATGAACAGGACACATTAATGTTGCTTTATTTCAGTAGGCTGGCAGAGCATTTTTAACTTTGGTTCCTCTTTAATAATTGTGAACATTTGAAAAGTATGTAGCTGGATAAAGATATACTTTTCTTTGAAACTCTGGTTATTTTCAGGATAAAAGCTTCTTCCCCACACTCAAAAGAAAATTTTAAAAGGTAAGCGATTCTTCCCACTCTTTGGGTACTATTTCTTAGCAAAATAGAAAAGGTTCTAAATATTCCTTAAGTACTTTTTAATTTCTTACAATATGTACTTCTTATTATAACAATTCTTTTGTAATCCACCTTGAACCGCAAGGTAAAGACGGAATAGAAATCACTAATGTAATGTAATGTAAAATTGATGTCACTAATTGGGAAACAAAATAAAAAATACTAAGGCCCATATTCTATAAATTGTGCCTTAAGTAGAAAAATGTTTAAAATATATATATATTTATATATATTTTATATATTGATATATTTTAAATATATATATATTTATATATAAATTTATATATTTTAAATATATATATTTTTAATATAGGCACCCAGAAAAATGGTGCCTGCATTTCAGTTACAGAGTCATTTTACAATACCTAGCGCTACTGTAGGTGTGGTTAATGCTGGAAGTTGCGTTAGGCATTGTAAAGTGCCTTCCTGGTCATGTTTCACATGAAAGGTAGGCCTCTGGAAATGTAGGCCTTTAAAACCCGTGCCTACCTTTCACGAAGCTGCAGTTCTAAAAATGGTGCCATTCCATGACTGACATGTGATCGGCGACCGTTTTTTTAGGCAGCCACTGCTGACAGCACCATTTATAGAATCTGGCCCTAAGGGGTCCTTTTACTAAACCTAGGTAAGTTCTAGAGTATGCTTACTGCAGCTTAAAATAGCTAACTGTGGGACACACTCAGGCATCCTGCAGTACTTTCCTAATATGCATGTGCTTCATGATCGCTAAAAATATTTTTTATATTTTTGCATAGAGGGGACATGTCTGGAGGACATGTCTGATTAGCTTCTGTTCTAATCAGTTAGAGCAGCTATATTACATAAGACCCTTACTATCAACAATATAGACCGGAGAAAATATTTTTTTTTCCAAACGTGTAATTAAACTCTGGAATTTGTTGCCAGAAAATGTGGTGAAATGAGTTAGCTTAGCAGGGTTTAAAAAAGGTCTAGATAATTTCCTAAAAGAGAAATCCATAGGCCATTATTGAGATGGCTTGGGGAAATCCACAGCTTATTCCTAGGAAAAGCAGCATAAAATCTGTTTTGCTATTTTTTATTTATTCAGTTTTCTATACTGTTTTCCCAGGGGAGCTCAGAACAGTTTGCATGAATTTATTCTATCTATCTAATTCTATCTAATGTACCTGGGGCAATGGGGAGATTAGGTAACTTGCCCAGGGTCACAAGGAGCAGTATGGATTTGAACCCACAACCTCAGGGAGCTGAGGCTGTAACTTTAACCATTGTGCCACACTCTTTTGGTCCTAAGCTGGGTGCTTAGGACCAGGGTTGGCCGCTGTTGGAAACAGGATGCTGGGCTTGAACTTCTGGACTGTCCCAGAATGGCAATTCTTATGTTCTTATATTCACCTTTTCTATAAAGAAATGTTTCCTTAGATTATTTCTAAACCTATCCCCATTTACCTGTATCCTATGAATCCTCATTCTAGAACTTTCTTTCAATTGAGACTCACTTGCCTCTGGTACATATATGTCATGGGGGTATTTGAATGTCTCAAGCATCCTATTTGGTTATATCCTGATGTGAGAAAGTCTAGTCAGGAAAGAGAGAAAATAATTTTTGTTTATGAGAAACGAAACAGAGAAATTAGAAGCTACTTTCATGTTGGCATATCCTTGCAAATGTGTTGTGAAGTACCTGGAATTAAGGAATTAAAATATATGTGGGTTTTTTTTGTTTTTCCTGTTTGAACATCTTAGATCTTTTTAAATCTCAAGAGCCTCACCGATGGGAGTCAATCATGATTATAGCCATTAGGTTTAATGTCTGAGAAGAGATCAAAAAGTCTTTTATATGTTTCCTTAGTTTGATCTCTTTTACTTTTCGAGTAGCCCTCCCCAAGAGATTTGGTAGTCTAAGGTAGAGGTTGAATTCTTTTAGTAATGTTTCATTGTGGATATAAAATAATTTACTCTGTATTACTTGTGCAAGTGATTTAACTTATAATTTGATTAAGTTTATAAATAAAAAGTAAAAAAATAAAAGTCTCAGTCATTTCTCCCCTCTCCCACCTCTTATCCAAGCATACATATTGAGCTCTGTCATATGTTTTATGATACAAACTACTCACCATGGCTCTTTGTCCCGTCACCACTCACCATTTAGTATCCACACTCTTGATTTACTCTAAACCAGTGGTTCTCAACCCTGTCCTGGGGACCCCCCCCAGCCAGTTGGGCTTTCAAGATATCCCTAATGAATATGCATGAGAGAGATTTGCATATAATGGAAGTGACAGGAATGCAGATCTCTCTCATGCATATTCATTAGGGATATCTTGAAAACCCGACTGGCTGGGGGGTCCCCAGGACAGGGTTGAGAACCACTGCTCTAAACTGTTTATGTTGTTTTGAAATTGTAGTTGTCGGAACAGCACCCAGTACTCCAGATAAGTCTCATCTGTTAAGTCTACAGAGGCACTATCAATTCTTTTTTCCTGATTGGCTATTCTTCTTCCTGTGCACCTACCACCTTTCCATTTTTTGCCTTTGCCTTTTGTATCCATTTTGCTACCTTAAAGCCTGCAAATATGAACACCTTGACATACATGTAGTAACTGTGTGGGGACATGCTGGAAATGCCCCCTAAAGTGTATAGGTATTACACTTTCAGTACATTAATTTTTGTCATTATACTCATTGCATTCAGGGCGTTTATATACAAAGAGACGCTGCCGCCATTTTCTGTAGTAGCCACGGGAGGAACTGCGAGTCTGGAGATAGACAAGGTATGGGTTCTGATGCAGCATTGAATTTATATGTTAAAAACAAGCTCCGATACCATTTAGGGAGGAGCGCTGACAAATTGGCCGAAGCCGTGGCGAGATTGGGGGGAAGGGGTTAGGTAGAAGTAGAGTAGGGCAGGTTAAGGGAGGGACGAACAGGTAGGCCAGTCGGGGAAGAGTGGGGCTAAGAAAAGGGATACAATAGGGGTGAGCGGAAGAGAAGTCGCCCCTTTCGGTCCGGCGAGCACAGGGGACAGAGGCGACTTTGCAGCGACCGGCATTGCTCTCCACGGTAACGATTAGGGACTAGCCTTGCTCGCCCCAGAAGCGATCGCTCCTTGCGAGCAGAAGCTGCGCCTTCGTCGGCATCGTCGGCAGTCCCTGACCAGCGGGCATGCCCTTAATAAGACATGCACAGCGTCAGAGCACCCGAGATATGCCGGCTGCAGCATTGAATTTATATGTTAAAACATACTAAAAAAAGAAAAATTAGTAAATTTATGCTATTTGCTTTAGCTAAATCGCTCTGGATAATTCTCTGGCCGCATTGGAGATATAAATGAAGTGGCCTTGGATTAAAAAAAAAGAGTAAAAAGAGTAAAAATGTGCAAAATGAGCTAAGTAACAGTTTAGAAGACATATGCTTTTCTTCAAAGAATGTGATTGTAGAAATTTGAACACATTAGGGCATTAACGCGTGGAATAGCGCGCGCTAAATTGCTGCGTGTGTTAGACGCTAATGCCGGCATTAGTTCTAGCCGCGTAGCGCGGGTTTAGCGCACGCTAAAATTTTGCGTGCGCTAAAAACGCTAATGCAGCTTAGTAAATGGAGCCCTAGGTCTTCTGAAAATTGGTTCAACCTATTCATGAGTTCATTATAAAAATTATACTACTAGTTTTCTTAACGAGATGAATTAAGAGGAATTGAGAAGACTTACGAATGTATCTATTATTTATTTATTTAAGCATTTATATACCACTTATAGTCTAAGGGGTCCTTTTATCAAGCTGCGGTAGGGGTTTGGCACGCATTATACCGCGCGTTAAACCACCTGCAGCACTAGCTGCTAATGCCTGCATTGAGCAGGTGTTAGTTTTTTAGCTGGCCGCGAGGGTTAGCGTGTGATGAAATGTCCGATGCGCTAACCCCGCTAACGCAGCTTGATAAAAGGACCCTTAAGTGGTTTACATTCAGGTACTCAAGCATTAAAAGATTGGATATTAACTTTATGAATCAACCATAAGAAATAATGAAATCAGCCCTCCTGACAATGGATTTATAACTTTTATAAACAATATTTATTGAGGATTTTTTAACAGAAGAAGTAATAAAGCAAACAAAGGGGATAAGGTTTAAAAGGATACCACATCCATTTTTCCTGTATAATACCGGTTTTGCGTTTCTCATACAGCCTGTACTTATTTTGCGCATTGCGTCCTTGTACTGTTGGATGCCTGTACACTCTGTGTTGCAATCGCTAATAAACATATTTTAAAAAAAGGATAAAAATTTAAATTATATAATAAAATATCAAGTTTATCAAGTTTATTAACAAAATTTGATTAATCGCCTATTATAATCACTAAGCGATGTACATAACAAAAATATATAAAGTAAAAAGGGATTAACAATTTAACAAAAGAACATTTAACTTGAACAAACATACAGTTGGGAAGGAAAAGATAAAAGTTACAATTTTTGTTTGGGGTAGAATAAAGGAAATGACAATAGGTAAAGGGGAATAATAACCTCAGCAATTATAAATATACTATGCTTTAAACATTAAAAGCATCTCTAAATAAATAAGATTTTTAAAGTTTTTTAAATATTAATATTAAAAGAGGGGGGAGGTGGTATAGCCTATGATTAAAAATGTGAGAGAACTGATGTGACCCCTTGCAACTATACAGTCACTATACTCTGAGGCTATTTTTCCACTTATAGTATAAGATAGTGATAGTAGAGTTTAGGGATTTATGGGTAGAAGATATAGGGCTCCTTTTACTAAGGTGCACTAGCGTTTTTAGGATACGCAGGAAATTACCGCGTGCTACACCGCGCACTACGCTATTAGAACTAACGCCAGCTCAATGCTGGCATTAAGGTCTAGTGTGTACTGCAATTCAGCGCACGCATTTCCGCGCATTAAAGCCCTGACGCACCTTTGTAAAAGGAGCCCATAGTATATCTATTTTTTCAATGAAATTATATTTATAGTGTAAAATACATTGAAGTTATATTAATTTCTAGTCACACTTGATAAATACAATATTTTACTGCACTTTAGTACATAGCCTGCAAAGTTTCTACTACAACTCAGAAGCAAGGAGCTCAGACACTCTTGAGAACCAGGGGAATGAGGTTCAATTCCCACAGCAGCTCCTTGTGACTCTGGGCAAGTCATTTAACCTTCAATTGCCCCAGGTAGAAAATAAATGCCTCTATATAATATGTAAACTGCTTTGATTGTAACCATAGAAAGGCAGGATATAAAATCCCATCCCTTTTCCCTTTCCCAATCTACATTGCATTATTGCTCTCATAAGGGGTCCTATCGGGAAGAAAATCATTGAAAATAAAATATGATGCATTCTTGCCTTTAATACAGGTGATAATGATTGCTTTAACCAGTCTAGAAAGAATCAAATTACACTGAATGAAATAAAGCTGATGCCTCAGGACCCTGAGGTTGTGAGTTCGATCCCAGTCTGCTCTTTGTGACTCTGGGCAAGTCCCTTAATACTTCCATTGCCCCAGGTAGCTCAGTTAGATTGGGAACCAGTCTGGAGTGGACAGATAGGGAAAATACTTATGAGTACCTGATTACTACTCAATGTATTGTAAATTGTTTTGGATGAATTTGATTGATTTCTATTGAATGAATACATTAATTCTGTCTGGATTAAACCGCTATAAAAAACTATAAAAATGGAGATTGTTTTGTTCTGTTGTTGCTGCTTTCAACATAGTAAACATATTTCTAGCATTTGAACTGCAAAACAATTGTGGCCTATTCTTTTTATTATTTCACACCTAATCTGTGGGTTCATAGACAAAATCGCGCGAGACAACGGCGCGCCGACAACTGAGCGCAGACAACTGAGCGCAAGGTTGACGGCGCGCCGAAGAAAAGCACTATTTTAAAGGGTTCCGATGGGGGGTGTTGGTGGGGAACCCCCCTATTTTACTTAACAGACATGGCGCTGGCGTTGTGGGGGGGTTTGGGGGGTTGTAACCCCCCTCATTATACTTGAAACCAAACTTTTGCCTGTTTTTTAGGGAAAAAGTTCAGTTTTAAGTATAATGTGGGAGGTTACAACCCCCCAAGCCCTCCACAACGCCAGCGCAATGTCTGTTAAGTAAAGAGGGGGGGGTTCCCCCCCCACACCCTCCGTCGGAGCCCTTTAAAATAGTGCTTTTCTTCGGCGCGCCGTCAACCTTGCGCTCAGTTGTCGGCGCGCCGTTGTCTCGCGCGATTTAGTCCCGTCACCAATCTGTGTGGTACAAATGTTTTGGTTTCCATACCTAGTTCAAAGGTTCATTAGTCTTAACGTTTCAAAATCTTGAGTGTCGGTGCTATTCATTGCATACCCACAGTGCCTGCAGTTCACACACAAATTCAATTTATTTTTTTTAATTCTTAGTATTAAGTTCATTGGCTCATTTTGTAACATATGACAGATGTGCTCCGTTGGGCTTTCTAGGAGTTCTATGATTGCTAACTTCAACACTCACCTCTAATATATTCTGACTTTAAGTGTGCAACCTCATTGAAAATGTACTGCTAAAGCATATATTTTCATGTATTGCTGTGTCTGAATGCATGATAACCAGGTTGAAAATCTAATTATCTGTGTTAGGGTGAATATTATAGTGTGAATGCTGCCTGCTGTGCTGTGAATGAATCCTGTAAACACAATCAAATATAGGGAACATCAATGTGAACTTTGGAACAGCAGTTTTACTCTATAGCTCTTGGTATCCCATGGTTGAAGCGATTCGTTTTTCTCACGGATGACGCATTTAGCTGTATCACGATGCCCATCTTCCTCAGTGCCGGAGCAAAATGTTCGGCTAGGAAAACTGGCATTCTGATTAAAGTTGTTTTACAGATAATGATAACATAAATATTGCACTTACTGTCGCAATACAATACGTTCTACACAATCCAACATGTCCACAGAGAAATGCCAGGTCCAAGAAACTGTTTATTGTTTCATTAATTGCACTGAACAGAGCTTATTTTCATTTTGCTACGATGCAAGAATTTTTGACCACTTTGAAAGAGGATGTACTTTGTCATGTGCCGGAAGAAAAACCCTGTTTGAACAAGGAAAATCAGACAATCAGTACCGAACTACAGATCATTTTTCAAAGACTGAACAGATGACCTTTGTAACTGCAGTTTGTCTCACAACTGTTAATTCTTGAAATGATTAAGGTGTATTATTCTTATTTATATTGTAGTTATGTTTTAAGCAAGCCATAAAATCTCTTATGAAACAAGCAATCTCATTGACACTGGGTCTTAAGACCTTGTATATAGTCGGCTGTCAAATTTGATGGATGTAATCGGAAATAAAGGGGATTTCAGTGAAGTTTTAATGTAATAGTTTTAAAACTGTGTTGTAAAGACTTTTTTGTATATGGGACCTGTTTACTAAATGTTCCTGAGTGCTAATGAGTATCAGCTTGTGCAATCTGCTGCCACGCCCATAGGAATAACGGGTGCAACAGCAGCACACACTAAACAATTATAAGCATGAGCAAACATTTAATAAATGTGCTCCATAGTAAACAGTTTGTATACAATCAATAACATCAAGATACTTGGTTATCCATTACAGCACAAATTTTCAAAGGCTAATAGGTGATGCTTAAGCCTCTGTAGATATGAATCACTTGTTCACTCTTTCCAAAAATACTGGGACTGGGGCGCATGTGATGAAGCTACTGAGTAGTAGATTTAAAACAAGCCAATATTTCTTCACACAGCGTATAATTAAACTCTGGAATTTGTTGCCGGAGAATGTGGTGAAATCATTTAGCGTAGCAGGGTTTAAAAAAGGCTAAGATAATTTCTTAAAAGAGAAGTCCCTAGAGGCTATTAGAGAGATGGCTTGGGTATATCCACTGCTTATTCCTAGGATAAGCAGCATAAAATCTGTTTTACTACTTGGGATCTAGTTAGGTACTTGGGACCTGAGTTGGCCACTGTTGTAAACAGGATACTGGGCTTGATGGAACTTTGGTCTGTCCCAGAAAGCAACTCTTATGCTTAGAAGCATTTCTTTGTGTACATTGTAGCATTTACAGGTGTTGATCACATACAGGAAGGATTAAAGGAATAATTCTCCATTATTTATTTCTGTCTTAAAAAAACCTCACAATTTGTGGCCTCAGTACTTAATTGCGGCACTCAGATATATAGGTTTGTAAAATGACCTCTGTGATATGTGTAAGCATCGGCAGTATCATGTGGAAATTGCAAGATTGCTACTTCCCTATATAAGTGGAGGGAAGCACTTACATGGAGAATGTGCCAAGCTGTACTTTTTTGTACATGTGTAAAGTTTCCTTATACCATACATACTCAAATATAAACTGACCTGAATATAAACTGAGGTAACCTTTTTTCCCCTAAAAAGGAGAAAAAAGTTTGACTTTAAATATAAACTAGGGGAGGTGTGTGTGTGTGTGTTAATATTCAAGTACCCTGTCCTGTCCAGCTCTGTACCCAGCCCCACACCCTCCCTCTCTCCTTTGCCCTGCCAGGCTCTGTACCCAGTCCCCCTCCCTTCCTGTCCTGCCAGGCTCTGCATGCACTGCCTCATTGAGATGCAAATCTATCTCATGCATATTTATTGTGGATATCCTGAAAACCTGACTTGCCTGTGGCTCTCGAGGACTGGAATTGCCTACCCCTAGTTGAGACTAAACAGAGGTAAAATGACTGATGACCATTTGAACATCAGCTACTTTTGGGCTTTAACTCAGCATTTGCTAAAAAAAAAAAAAAAAAAATCTAAAGACTAAAATAATTATGGGGCTCATAATAATAATAAAAAAATTAGGTCTAAAACCCCGCCTAAATCGGTACTTGGACAATCTAAGACAGGTTGTCCAAGTGTCGATAATCGAAACGAGTTTTAGACATATCTAAAAATAGCTTAGGCCTTTTCAGTGATGCTGTACGCCCAGAGCTGAAAGGGGCATTTTAGGAGGAATGGTGTGGGCAGGATTTTGGGCGGGACGTGGGCCAACCTAGACTTAGTCGTATTTCAAGTATAACTGAAAGTTTAACGAGATTGCCTAGCCGGTATTTATAAGCAGTGACTTAGGCGATCTAAAAACAGGTGTAAGTACCCAGAAGATATCCAAGTGACCACTGTGATAGCCACTGCAGACACAAAGTTCAGACCCCCATCCCCACACTCCCCCAGTGATCACTGACACACACAGCCCCACCGCCTTAAAAATCAGAATTAAAACATACATACCTTCCTCCAGCACATGGCATAGGAAAACCTAGTAGAGCAGCACAGAGGTGGCTTAAGTAGTCTGGGGGTGGGCTAGTGAACAATAGAGAGGTGGATCCAGGCTCATAAGTCACTCTAGCCATTACCTTCATAGTGAAACATATGCACCCCCCAAAACCCTATTGTACTGTCACATAGGTAGCACCTGCAGTCGTAAGGGCTGTTGGGGTTGTAGACAGGTGAGTCTAGTAGGATTTGGGGTGTTGGAGAGCTCACCATGACCTATAAGGGAGTTGTAGTGAGATGTTAATGTGGCACCCTTTTTGTGAAGTTCACAGCAGTGCCCTGTAAGGTGCCCCACTACTCTGTTGCCATGTGTAGGTAACCAGTCCATCACTTTGCTGATCCCTCCCACGTCCAAAAGGTCTTGTTCTGGATGTTTTTGACTTGGACAATTTTTTGGACGAGAATGGGGTATAAAGATAGATGAGTTAGCGGTCTGGACGATCAAATGGCTAGATGTACAAGTAGACGATTCTTTAAAAAAATAAATTTGGACGTATTTTTCGAGAATGGATTTTAAATGCTACTGACTTTGAGCGACTAGAGACTTAGGTCCAAAACGGACTTTGACATATTTTTTGATTACGCCCCTCCAACTTGTTAAGAATATTTTTTACCTTCACTAGTCATGACCACTGATCTCTTCTTGTAACAGACCAACCTTAAATCTTTTGTAATCCACCTTGAACCGCAAGGTAATGGCGGAATAGAAATCTCTAATGTAATGTAATATAATTAAAAAATACTTTTAAGAGGTTATACTGTAATACTTTTACTTGATTATTTTTTGCGATAAGATTTTCATTTTTTACTTTACTACTTTACAAGCCAGTACTTTTACTTTTTACTTAAGTACTTTTTAAAAGTAATGGTCCCATCCCTGGTGATGCTATAGCATGGACATTCAAGATGCATGGCAGTCATTAAGAAACTTAAAAAATACAACATCCACCTACATCGAATTAGTGACACAATATTAATCATTCATTGGACCAGTCTTGTTTCTCAAATGATGTCTAAAGAGAAAATACAGCAATCCTTCAAGCAACTTACCGTAATACTCACTGTAGCTACATAAGAGAGAACATTTTCTTACACTGCTTCCTTGGTCTGTTTAAACATAGTAAATTCTTAGACTAGTAAAATGAATGGGGCATTAGATTACCAGAAAAAGGATAAACTTAACAACACGAAAAAAATAGTCAGTGTGGTATATGAGTGAAGAATGACATTACTAAGGAAAGAGACTAATGGACATTCTGATTGGCTATCATTGCTGAGACAATCTGAACTGAAATGAAAGACCTAAAGCCTATAGGGAAAATAAAGGATCATAGGAAATGGTTTCAGACCTCCCAGGCAGGATGGGGTGGCAGACCAGGAAATGTTTATGTGATAAAAGAGGCTTGTAGAAAGGCAAAACCAAGTATTGACTAGGATTTTAAATAGCTGGACCCTGACTGGAGAAAGAACTGCTGAGTGACTAAGAAAGGCAAATGCTCTAAAATGTGCCCATAGATTTTTCTTCACTCACGTGGTTGAGTAGGTAGCAAGATGAGAGATTATTTGTTCTAAAAAAAAATAATAATAATTGGTCACAATGGATGCAAAGAAAAGGGTTATGACTTGATTTTGGTTCTAGATCTTCATTACTTTTCCTCTCCTGATCCTTCAGATTCATTGGGAATGTTTCTTGGTGACTGAGAAGGCATTTCTATATCATATATACCAGCGGACTCAAAATCAAACCCTTTGCAGGGCCACATTTTGGATATGTAGGTACTTGGAGGGCCTCAGAAAAAAAATAGTTAATGTTTTATTAAAGAAATGACAATTTTGCATGAGGTAAAAACTCTTTATAGTTTATAAATCTTTCCTTTTGGCTAAGTCTTAATAATAATATTGTAATTTATAGTTATGGAGACATTTGATCAAGAAACAATTTTATTTTACTTTTGTGATTATGATAAACATACTGAGGGCCTCCCAATAGTACCTGACGGGCCGCGAGTTTGAGACCACTGATATATACTTACCTGTAATTGTGCTGTGGGACCAGAATCTTGACCTGAGTTGTCCCCAATAGGCAAGGAATATGAGGGTGAGCTGAAAAGTTCTCAGCCCAACCAAGAAGAGAGTGACATGGATATGGTTCAATCAATGATCTGAAAATGACAAAACATAGATTTTATCTCTGCAAATTGGCACTTAATGAAATAAAGTACAGTGGCAAAATAATGCTCAGGATTTAGGAAGTTGGTTGGTTGGCTGAGAACTTTTTCAGCAGCCCCCTCGTACCATTTGTTACTATAATCTGTTTAAAGCAGTATGCTGGTTTGGCAAGATCCCACACTGTGGCAGTGGGTAAGATGCAAGTCTAAAGACAGATAATCTGGTCCTTAATTACTTTGTGTCCTCCAGTGCATTCACCCATTTCCATTCATTTCTCTGGGCAAGTACATGCAGATGTGTATTCAGTGGCATGCAGTGAGGGCTATCCGGGGATTCAGTGAATCCCCAGCTCTACAACCCTGCATTTTTATTCATTTATTTATTTTTGTTTACTTTTTGCTTTATACAGTTTGATTTGTTGAGCAAGGTGTCTGCTCAACCAGTCAAACTGCATCATACAAAAAGTAAACAACAAAACCAGCAGGGCTTTTGGGCTGGGGATTCTCCAAACCCCCCTGAAGGCCCTGCCAGTCCTGATCTGAATTTGATTGGCTGAGCAGCATCTGCTTGTTGCCTGCTCAGCCAATACAATTCAGAGCAGTGCCCTCATAGCCTTTAGGGGTGAGGCAAATCCTCTGAAGGCCCTGACGGCATGCCACTGTATGTATTATTTATATGCATGAAAACTACATTTATACTTTTTACAGTAAGGAAATGAAATATAATATGCAAATAAAAAAAAAGGAAAATGAAATAAAAATGATGTGTACACCCTGATAATATAATTATTCCACATAAGAACACAAGAATAGCCATACTGGGTCAGACCAATGGTCCATCTAGCCAAGTATTCTCTTTCTGCAGTGGCGAATCCAGGTCACATGCAGCTGACAGAAACCCCAATTGTATTTTAGAGATTAATCTATATCTGTTCTTTTTTTAACTACATTTATTTTCCCAATCCCTTCTGTGTTTACCTTAAATGTTTCTCACATTTACTATATCAATTGTATTTCCCCCCCCCTTTCCTACTTGTGTCCATTGCTTGTTAGTCCATAATTACCTAGTATGTATTGTTGTCAGCCTCGCAGTTCATAGAAAAGTATGTTTTAATCGTTACATTTTTTTGTTGAAATGTTATTTTATACCCTGTACAACGCTTTGTAGTATCGAAAAAGCGTTTAATCAAAAAACTAAATAAACAATAAACAATAGTAGCAATATTCCATGCTACTGACACTGTAGCAAACTTTGGACTTTTCCTCCAGGAACTTGCCAAACCTTTTTTAAACCTAGCCACATCTTCTGGCAATGAGTTCCAGAGCTTAACTAGTCTTTGAGTGAAAACATATTTTCTCATATTGATTTTAAAATTATTTCCGAGTAAAACATTGATTCACTTTTACCCATTCTACACTATACAGGACTTTGTAGACATCAATCATATCTCCCTTCAGCCATCTTTTTTTCTCACTATCAGATACTTTCCTCTGTTTTCATATCCACCATTTTGCATCGCCTGCCCATTTTGTTGTGCAATATGGTTCTCTATTGCTCAGTAATGCACACTGTTTATTAGTACTATAGGCACACTATGAAGAATCATGTGCACTGCTGTGCAATAGCACAAACAAATAGAAGGAGGAATGGATGAAAAACCACTAAAATACAAAAAAATAATAAATTCCACTAGGTAGAGACAGGCACTCAGGCCCTGATTCTGTATAGGACGCCCGGGAGAGGTGTCCTATACAGAATCGGGCCTACACTAACCCCGATTCTGTAACCGGCGTCCATGTTACAGACGCCGGTTAGAGAATCGGGTTAGATTAGACGCGGTCGCTACACTTATCGCGGCAAGGGATAAGTATAGCGGCCGCCTGTCCGATCGCCAGCAGGAGGGTGCCGAACCCCTCCTGCCAGAACGCTGCCCCCCCAAACTCACAATCGTCAGCAGGAGGGTGCCGAACCCCTCCTGCTGGAACACCGCCCCCCCAAACTCACAATCGCCGGCAGGAGATTGTCCAACCCCTCCTTCCGGAAAGCCGGACCCCCTCTGGACCCCCTTTGCTAACGACCTCCCCCACCCATGACTCCCTTAACCTCTACCCCAACTAACCTCCCCCCCAACTAACCTTTAAATGTTGGTTGGCTGGACAGGTCTTGCTGCCGACAGGCCCCCCTCATCGAAATGAGACAGGGCTGCCCCTTCCCGGCCCATCCCCGCTAAGTCTAAGGCCTGATTGGCCCAGGCTTTAGAAGCCTGGACCAATCAGGCCTTAGGCATAGCGGGTCCGCCCATCCCCACTAATCCTAAGGCCTGATTGGCCCAGGTGCCTACAAGCCTTAGAGTTAGTGGGGATGGGCGGAACCGCTATGCCTAAGGCCTGATTGGTCCAGGCTTCTAGAGCCTGGGCCAATCAGGCCTTAGACTTAGCGGGGATGGGCCGGGAAGGGGCGGGCTCGTCTCATTTCGATGAGATGGGCCTGTCGGCTGGACGACAGCAAGACCCGTCCAGCCGACCAACATTTAAAGGTTAGTTGGGGGGGTGGAGGTTAATTGGGGGGAGGTTAAGAGAGTCATGGGGGGGAGGTCGTTAGCATGGGGGGTCCAGAGGGGGTCTGGCTTTCTGGCAGGAGGGGTTGGGCACCCTCCTGCTGGCGATTGTAAGTTTGGGGGGCGGCGTTCTGGCAGGAGGGGTTGGGTACCCTCCTGCCAGCGATTGTGAGTTTGGGGGGTCGGTGTTCCGGCAGGAGGGGTTCGGCACCCTCCTGCCGGTGATCGGTCAGGCGGCTTCAGCCGCTATACTTATTGCGGCAGGGAGATCCCTTGCCGCAATAAGTATAGTGGCTGCGTCTACTTACAATGTAGGCCAGCATTTTGCTGGCCTACATTTTAAGTGCCTCTTCCTCTACTAGGAAGACATGTAGGGTCGCCTAGGTTCGCCTAAGGCCCTTAGGCGAGCTTAGGCGTCTTGCGGGCCTCCCTAGGCTCCCGGAGGCGCCTTCAATTTAGGCGGCCTGCCTGGGGAGCATTTTTTAAAAAAACGTGCATCCCGATTGGTTGATTAGACAGCTGTAGGACGCCTACAGCTGCCTAAAATCGGGACGGCACTTTTCAGAATCAGGGCCTCAGAGTTTAAGACAAGGAAAGAAAAAAACTTCAGTGCTAGTGAGCTTATTATAGTATGGCTCTACTCAACTGACATCACAGGCATAAAAACCTTCCTGTCTGAATAATGCGGGGGAGAACGCTCTGTTTAGTATCACAATAAATAAAAAGGTTACTTGTGGCCTAAGGTCATTTCGTGGTAAGGATTCACTTCTTCAGGGCCAATCAATAGTTTGTTAACCTAAAACAAACATTTAAAGTTGTAAAAGCTGCCGAAAAACCTTAGAACATTAAAACCCAAATGGTAGTAAGACGCGACTTACTCAGAGAAATCTCTGCCTTCACTGGCGCAGGGTGAAATGCTCAGCGTGGTGACGTGCTCAAATACTACCTGAAAACCAATCAGACAATATGCTGCCTGATTGGTCTAGGGAGCTGCTGAAGGGCCAATCATGACTACGGCAGAAAATTCAGTAGAAATAAAGTGACAAGCACCAAGAAATTCAGTTGAACATGAGAAAAAATGACAGAATAAATGAAATCCAGTCCTAACGCCTTCTTAGAAAAAAAATAAAACCAGTCAATGCTTGCATTCAAACCCTTAAGGAAGGGGTCTCAAAGTCCCTCCTTGAGGGCCGCAATCCAATCGGATTTTCAGGATTTCCCCAATGAATATGCATGAGATCAACATGCATGTATTGCTTTCAATGCATATTCATTGGGGAAATCCTGAAAACCCTCAAGGAGGGACTTTGAGATCGCTGCCTTAGGGTGTACGGTGTTTAGGGTAAAAATCCAGTATTGTTCACGACGTTGTAGCTATAATATGCGATTGCCTCCTCAAATGTTCTTCACAATATAGTCAATCACCAAACATTTGAGTTGAAAAAAATCATGTCCATATTGAATGCAGTGCTGCACTATAGGGGCATATAACACCCCTCTGGAAAACGCACTGCAATGTTCACTAAGTCTAAAACGCAGTGCTCGGGATATCTGCCATATGTACATCAGGTTGCAGGGACAGACTATACAATAGACTACAAAGTCAGTTTCACAGGAAGTATTGAATCTTAATCTGTAATGTGCACCATCGTGGGGGTTAAAGAAATCTGGAGTAGTCAACATAATCTTACAATTCGTGCATTTACCTTTAAACTGGACATGTTGAACGTTATCTCTCAGAACTGCTGGGCTCAATTGTTCTTTAAAATTGTTGCCTCTTTTATAGGCAAATCTAAGCCGATGTGATGTAAATCATTTTAACAAGACCCCAGTGTTCATTTAATATTCTCCGAAGTTGATGAGTTTTGGGGCCAAAGCAAAGGGCACATATGACCGTTTTGTCTTCTGGCTTGTTCTGTTTGTCTAGAAAAAGAAGGTTCCGGTCGGCATATTACATTAATTAATGGCTTATATTCCGTCTGTACCTTGCAGTTCTAAGCGGATTACATCAAAAAGATAACTGGACATTTCCAGGAAGAGAAATACAATTAAAGAAGTTGGACCTAGTACAACAAAAAAGATAGCTGAACTTTTCCAGTAAGAGGAATACAATTAAAGGCGTAAGGTCTAAAACAATTTTGATGTGAGGATTCTAAGAGGGGGCGAGAGGGGAAAAGGAAGGGGTTAGGATGTTTTCAAGTTGGGTGCATAACCCTGGTATTCTACAATACTGCACCAAAATGTTTGGAACACCCATGACGAACCTATTCCCTTCCGATGGCCACATCCCTTTTAGGTTATACATGGCAAAATTTAGGCATAGATATTAAAGAATAGTGATTAGGCTAGATGTGCGCATAAATCCAAATTGATGCTAATTAAATTAAATTATTGATTGTCGACACCTTGTTAACTCGTTAATTTGTGTGTGCCTCTTCCCTGCATGCCCAAATTTAGGTGGCTTATAGAATCTGGGGGTGGGGGTGGTGGTAGGGATTGAATTAACACACGTTTGAAAGTTGTGATCAATAATTGATAAAATGTAAAGAAACATTGATAAAAGTGAGCCAGTTGGTGGACTGTATTGGGATTTTTCAGAAGACATTTGAGATAGTCCTTCATGAGAGATTCCTCAGGAAATTAAAAAGACAAGAGGCAATGATCTTTTATGGCTAAAATACAAGGGACAGAGAATAGGACTAAACTGTCAGTTTCCCGATTGGGAAAGGGTCAATAGCTGAATACCCCCAAGGGTCTATACTGGGTTTGTGGTGTTTAACTTATTCATAAATCATTTGATGAAAGGATCAATGAGCAAAGCAATTCAATTTGCAGGTGACATAAAATTGTTCAAAATAGTTAAAATAGCAAACAATTGTGAGGAATTGCAGAAGATCTTGTGAGACTAAGAAACTGGACACCTAAATGGTAGATTTTAAGCAGAAAAATACTAAGCACATAAGGAAAATACAGTAGACTCTGAACTATATTTACATCATCACCAAAGAAAAAGACCATGGAGCCCTGGTCTCTGGTAGTCTTCAAGTCCAGGCTGAAAGCCCACTTTTTTTGAAGTTCTGCTTAAGTCCTACCCTGCCAACATGTAAAGCACCCATATCTGTTGTCATTCCATCTCTTAAGTCTCTTGCAATTTCCACCTAGGTTTCATGTATAAATTCAACTTTATCGTGCATGTCTGTCAAATTAGATTGCAAGCTTTTTTGAGCATGTATAATGTACAACACTGTGTACATTACACTTTAGAAATAATAAGTAGTAGTAGTAGTAGAAACCAAATTTTCAGACCAATGTCCCATTGCTACTACAAAAGCAAATAGATTATTACTACTACTATTAATTATTTCTATAGTGCTACCAGACACATGTAGTGTTGCATAGAGTCACAAAGAGTAAGAAAACAGTCCCTGCTCAAAAGAGCTTACAATCTAAACAGGCAAGAGAGATAAACAGGGTGTCATGGATACAGTTAAGAGGAACGGTTAATCAGCGGGCTGGGTTGGAGGGCAGAGGCGTAGGGTTAAGGATTGAAGGCTATGTCAAAAAGGTGGGTTTTCAGTCTGCTTTTAACAAGGGAAGGGAAGGGAAGGGGCTTGACGGACAAATTCAACTAATTTATTCCAGGCATAGGGGCAGCTAGATGAAAGGAACGAAGTCTGGAATTAGCAGTGGAGGAGAAGGGTAACATTAAGAGTGACTTATCTGAGGAACGGAGTTCTCTGGGAGGGGTATAAGGAGAGAGAAGCAAGGAGAGATATTGAGGGGCAACAGAATGTTTGGGATTATTTTTAAAGGATTGGAGAACAAAACTGAGAGTTTTATTATTCCCCAGATTCTGTATATGGTGACCAAATCTGAGCACTAATCAAAGATGCATGTGCAAATTAATTGGATTATGAGCCAATTTAATTGTAATAAATTGATGTTAACCATTATCACAGATGCAAATTAGCTATTTGCATGTGTATCTTTCTGGGTGCTATTCTATAACACCACATGCCCAAATCTCCTAGTGCATAACTCAAAAAAGTGTGTGGCTAGGGTAGCATAGGTCATGCCAATAAATTGTACACATAGTGTCATGCCAAGAGTTGGGTGCCGACAGCTAATATTTAATGCTAAGAAATGCAAAGTCATGATTTTAGGCTGCAAAATCCCAAGGGAACATAACGGTTTAAGGTGTGAAGAACTTTTGTGCATGAAAGATGAACAGGACTTGGGTGTGATAGTATGTGATGATCTTAAGGTGGCCAAGCAGATTGAAAAGATGATGGCAAAAGCTAGAGGGATGCTTAGGTGTATAGGGAGAGGAATGGCCAGTAGGAAAAGGAGGTAATGATTCTCATATATAACGACTCTGGTGAGACGTCATTCAAAATATTCTGTACAATTCTGGAGACCGCACCTTCAAAAAGATATAAACAGGATGGAGCTGGTCCAGAGGAAGCTACTAAAATGGTCGGTGGAGAATCTAGTGTAGGGTCTCCAGTAGCATCCAAGTTTATGAGAGTACAGATTCAGCAAAGTTAGGTCTGAGGGATAATGATTCTGGGTGTGAAGCTGCAGGAGGAGTAGATGCCCCTAGTGCTCCAAGAGAGATAGTGTTAATGGGATCAGGGTAAGAACTTAATATAGAGGTCTCCAGGTGCATCAAAGAGTATAGGAATGCAGACTCAATAAGGTGGGAATTGGGGGACAATATAGGCATATGAGAACAGACTTTAGGTATGCATAATTTGGAGGAAAGGCAGGAGAGGAGAGAAATGATAGAGATGTTTAAATACTTATAAGGCATAAATGTGTATGAGGTGAGTCTTTCCATTGAAAGGAAACCCTGGAATGAGGGGACAAAGGTGATGGTGAAAGGGGATAGATTCAGAAGTAACCTCAGAAAATACTTTTTCAAGGAAAGGGTGGTGAATGCTTGGAATGGCCCCCCCAGTGGAGGTGGTGGAGGCAAAGAATGTTTCTGAATTCAAAACAGTTTGGGACAAGTATGTTGGATCTCTAAGACAGAGGAGGGGATAGGAGATTATATGGTTAGGCACACTAGATAGGTTATATGGTCTTGATCTGCCTTCATATTTATATGTTTCTATATTCACATCAAGTTTCAGCTGGCATAAATAGTTGCAGCCAAATTTGAGTGTGGGAATGAGCTCTAAGCACTATTCTAAGAAGAGTGCTCAACTCAGAATGCCCATTAAGAACATAAGAATTGCCATACTGGGACAGGCCAAAGGCACATCAACCCAGTATCCTGTTTCCAACAGTGGCCAACCCAGGTCCCAAGTACCTAGCCAGATCCCAAGTAGTAAAATAGATTTTATGCTGTTTATCCTAGGAATAAGCAGTGGATTTCCCCAAGCCATCTTAATAATGGCCTATGGACTTCTCTTTTAGGAAATTATCCAAGCCTTTTTTAAACCCGACCAAGCTAACTGATTTCACCACATTCTCCAGCAACAAATTCCAGAGTTTAATTACATGTTGTGTGAAGAAATATTTTCTCCGGTTTGTTTATATCTACTACTTAGTTTCTTCATCATATGTCCCCTAGTCCTAGCATTTTTGGAAAGAGTGAACAAGCAATTCACATCTACCCTTTCCACTCCACTCATTAATTTATAGACCTCTATCATATTACCCCTGAGCCATCTCTTCTCCAAGCTGAAGAGCCCTAGCCTCTTTAGCCTTTCCTTATAGGAAAGGCATCCCAAACATTTTTGTCACCCTTCTCTGTACCTTTTCTATTTCCGCTATATCTTTTTTGAGTTACGGCTCCATGCTGATTTTTTTCTGGTGTCCAAATTTTGGCACCATATATTAAATCCAATCCTGCGTCTCCTTATAGGGCATGGTGCAATTTCACTCTGCATATTGTTTGCAGTTCTGGTCACACTATCCCAAAAATGCTATAGTAAAATTTCAAAATATTCAGAGAAGGATGATAAAAATGATTAAGGGAATGGAAAATTTCCCTTGTAAAGAATAGCTATGCAGGTTGAGGGTGGATATGATAGAAATTTATAAAATCATGATTGGGGTGGAACAGTTAAACAGGTA
Source organism: Geotrypetes seraphini (assembly GCF_902459505.1). Classification (NCBI taxonomy): domain Eukaryota; kingdom Metazoa; phylum Chordata; class Amphibia; order Gymnophiona; family Dermophiidae; genus Geotrypetes; species Geotrypetes seraphini. Next base: position 302,902,110 of record NC_047086.1, on the reverse strand, counting down.
AAAATTGTTTAGCATTTCAAACAACACTAAACAAGAGAACACAGGAGACGTGACAGGAATAGACTAAGAAGTAACCTTAGAAAATAGTTTTTCACAGAAACTGTGGTGAATTTATGGAACAGCCTCCAGGTGGAGGTCGTGGAGACGAAAAGTATATCTGAATTCAAGAAAGATTGGGACAAGGATGTTGGATCTCTAAGGGAGAGGATAGGATAGTAGATGGCGTGGATAGGCAGCCTAGATAGAAAAATGAAAGCAGATAAAGACCATATGGCCTATGTTTCTATGGTGATATTAACTGCTGAATGGAGCCTGGAGGTACTGTGAGGGTCGATATTTATAACTTAAACAGTCATTAGTCACTGCATAAAGATAGAGCAGACATTTAGGCGGTTCCACTTATGCACTAATCCTGAATATCAGCACTTCAGTGGCCATGTTATGACTCTGCCCCTGGAATGCCCTCCAAGATAGCTCCAAACATAAGGCTGGCTAATTGCAATATTCAGAAGCACTTAGCCTATGTCATAGCAAGGGTGGGAGGCATCCATGGGGAGGTGACACTCCCTATCCTCTTCTCCGCCCCCGTCCTCTTCAACAACCCCCAGCCCCCTTGCTGTGTGTGCCCCTTCCCCCAGCATCTCCAGTTTGCTGCCTGCTCCAGCCTCGGCTCTCCAACTGACTTCCTGGTCCCATGACCAGGAAGTGACATCAGAGGGAGAGCCGGCATGTTGGAGCTGCTGCTCATGTCGGTGAAGAGCTAGAGGTATGGGGGGCTGATAGGGAAGGCGCGCATGCCATGGGAGAAGGGTGGGAAGGAGTTTGGGTGGGGGGGGGGGGAGGAGAGGAGAGTTGCCGGAGCCCTCACCAAGATGGCACCTGGGGCAGTCCACATCCCCCACCCCATTACTTACCCACGTCACTTAACCGGTTAAGGGCCACTGAATATTAGTGGCTATCCCCAACCAAGAGATTTAACTGGTGGTTAGCTTAATCATTTTGAATATTGGGCAGTATGGTTTTTTTAGATTCTGGCTAATTGGAAAATTTCCTTATAGATAAAAAATTGCTAATTCAATAACCATAGATTAGGCTTAGTATAAAAAGGTAAAAAAGGAAAGAGCAGCATTAATTTGTATCTTTTTCCTATTATTTAAGTACTCCTGTTTATGTAATCGCCAAGTGCTTCCATTGATGTGATGTAGTCAAAAATCTACCGCTTCCTAAAAAGGAGGCAGTAGTGGCTAGCGCACTCGGGAATTTAACACGTGTTATTATGCACATTAAGGCCCTAGCACACCTTTGTAAAAGGAGTCCTAAGTCTTTGTATCGATCTTACTCCCTCATTTTTATTTTTATTTCTACAATTTGTATTTCTTACTATTGTAAACCGACCAGATACTTTTGATAGTCGGTATATCAAAATTTTAATAAACTTGAAACTTGCTAGTATATTTGTTTTTGATATATTTAATTATTACTCTTGAAATACTATTTTTCTTTGTTTCATATAAAATAAAAAAGTACCCAAGAGAACAGTCCATGAAACTAATGACCAGCAGATTGTAGAAATTATTTTATTTTCATAGAGCAGATAATTAAGCTATAGAATTTGTTGCTGCATGATGTCAAGATGAGTTAAAATAGCAGGGTTCAAAGGGGATTGGCAAGCTCCTAAAGGCAGAGCTCATAAAAATGGTTAGCTGGGTAGACTTAGGACAATCATTTTTCATCCCCTGAAATGAGCTCAGAGAAATAGATCTAATTTTTGGGAATCTGGTTAGGACTGGAGTTTGAGCTCTATGAAACATGGCCTGATGCAGCATAGTTTCTCTTATGTCTTATGTTCTCCCTTTAGGTGTTGATATTCAATACGGTTTAACTAGGCAGAAGAGTATCTTGGCCTAAGATTACCATATGGCTCCAGAAAAAGAAGTTGAATCCCAATATAAACGACTGGGTTAGGTCAAAAAAGCCTAGTTCCAAAAAACGGAATCACAAATAAACAGATAGAGGAACCAGTTCAAAAAATACTTTCCACTTTCAACGGTGCTCAGAATCCAAGATGGAATGTAAGAACTCAGAGTGGGGGATTAACCCCTACCAGAACTCTTGTGGTATCTATCATTGCACCATGACTGCTGTGAAAAGTTGTTTTGAAACATTGAATAAAATAAGTGATACTTTGTAACTTGCACACTTTCAAATTGCTTATAATGTATGAATGGTTCAAAGGTTAAGTAACTTAGCTGAAGATTGCTGCTAGCGTTAGTTTGGCTGGGTCCTGACGCGTTTCGCCTTACTGGCTTCCTCAGAGAACCCGCATACAATCTTGCATATTGTTATTTATCCTGGTTTGAAATCAGTCAAATTTTCTTTTCCTGTCAAAGAAGACCAAATTGAGACATCCGGGTTTTACTTCTACTGAAAGCAATGGAAGTAAAACCCGGATGTCTCAATCCGTCCTCCTTTTTCTCGAGCCATATGGTAACCCTAGCTTGGCCAGTTATAACATGCTGAGTTGGCCATCTGCCAGTCTTCTATAGCACTAAGCCAGGCAATGTCGCTGAAAATCAGCTCCAGCTGTCGATAGTGAAACTGGCCAGTTGAGGCACAGTCTAGAGAGGAATCAGGGCAGTCCAAGAAATGATGGGAGCACCAGCAATATTCAGTGGGGATGCCTGAACAGCTAACCAGACAAGTAGGACTGCACTAATAGCAGTGACATCTTTGCCTGTGTGTGGTGCAGTGGTTAGAGCTACAGCCTCAGCACCCTGAGGTTGTGGGTTTAAATCCCTTGCTGCTCCCTGTGACCCTGGGCAAATCATTTAATCTCCCCCCCCCCATTACCTCAGGTACACCAGATAGAGTTTGAGCCCACTAGGACAGATAGGGAAATATGATAAAGTACCTACATGTAAAACCACTTAGGATATAAGTGGTATATAAATTATATATATATATATATATATATATATATTTGCCTTCTAGCTAAGCTGATATGGTATTGAATATCAGCCATACCTGCATAACTTCTTAGTATTGAATATCCGTGTCTAACTTTGTGGGCGAGGGTCAGTGTTTTAAGAAATGCTCACCACCCTTAAGTCCAAATTCTGTAACCAGTGCCTTGGTCGGCGGCCGCCTTAAAAGCAGCCACCAATCACATGTCAATTACGTGACAGCGCCGAGTACAGAATCACCCCTCTGGCAAATGTAGATGCTAGAAATGTAGGCAAGGGTTTAAGCCTACCTATGATGTGAATCACATCTATGGAGGTGCCTTAGGCCACCTAAGGCCACTTCTGGTGTTAGCCACGCACACAGTAGAGTCCAGCAGTCTAAAGCGCCTCTGTAGGCGCAATCAGGGCAGGATTAACCAATAGGCTAAGAAGGCACGTGCCTAGGGCCCAAAATGGTCAGGGGGGCCCGATGAAGGAGGGCATCAACATTGTTTTTTCCAAACGGCGATGGACCCCTCCAGCATCGATCGGCAACGCGGCCCCCCCCCCCAATCAGCAATGCGGGCCCCACCCTGATCGGCAATGCAGCCCCCCCCCCTCGATGGAAAGTAAGACAAGCAAGCAACACGGGTAAGAAAGGCAACGGGAACTGTAATTGTGCAAGCGGTGCTGCTTGCCCAAAGCTTCCCTCTGACGCAGCTTCCTGTTTCCGCCTGGGCGCATGGTGGGGCAGGGCAGGGGGTCCCAGTGTACTTGTGTGCCTAGGGGCCCTCGATGATAATCCTGCCCTGGGCACAATTCCAGCACCAATATTTTAGGCATTGGCAGGCACCTTGAAACTCAGTCAAAAACACTGTTTTTACTGAATTTGGGTTCCTATTGGAGCCTAAAAAAATCGGCGCCAGTTTGAGAATCTAGACCTTAGTGAATAAGAGCCTAAATGGATGATCCTTCTGAAGTTAATTTTTAAATAAATTGGAGTGTCTTCATATTCTCCTTCCGATTGTTTTCCTTATAGAGTTTTATCGGAGTTGAAAACACCCAGTTTTGCCTGTGCATAAGAGCTTTGCTGTGGTGACCTGAAGATCAAATAGTTTTGCATTTGATGACTTTGAGTATTCAATACATGTGCAATCTCATTCTAGGAAAAGACCTCAAGATAAGAGAATCTATTACAAACAGGCAGCCTCGGTAAACTTTTTTTTTCACCCTGGGTCAGATTTCAGGTGATTAGCAGGGTATCCTGTATTGTATTGTCCTGTGAGGAGCATGGGAAGAAGCAGTAATAAGAATGTTGAAAAAAAAAAAAAAGACTCTTTGTACTTTACGTTAACCTTAAGTGCTGTCAGTTTGGCTTCACTGGTTTCAAGCAGCCCTTAGTCTGCAGAAGCAATGAAGTCAGTTTTAAAAGTGCCATTAGTAAACTGTAACTAATAGGTAAGTGCACTGTAATTTTCATATAGCTGTAGGGACTTTACATAGTAACAGAGATACAATTATGAGCTGAATAATTCAACTTTTACTCCCCATTGACTGCTTTAATGCTGGTGCCTGAGAAGTACTATAATTATATCGAATACTTGTTACAGGACTAACGCTGCTCTGCGGAAATCAGAAGCATAACTTTCAGAGACGGGAGAAAGCAATTCAAGTGCTATAACTGATGGTTCAGGAGGCATTGGTTAGGGATAGGCTTGGTAGGTTGGCTGCTCAGACTGTTCAGTCAAGTACTCATTAATTTTAGCTAAGAATCTAATATACCTTCCTAGTAAGCAACAATAGTCCAGTCTAGAGATGAAAAAGGAATGGATTAACGAGTGAAATGTGTTGTGATCGAAATGGTTATGAATTGACCACAGTTGACAGAAGGTAAAAAAAAAAAAAAAAGCTCATTTTAATTAAAGATGAAATCTGTTGGTGAAATAATAGATATGAATCTAATATCACCCCTAAATTTCAGAAGTGATCGACTGTGGTGATCTCATTATCAAAAAGTGTCTCAGATAGTTTGGGAAGCGTGCATGTTAGCCAGCAGGTAACCATCTTATTCTTATTTAGAACCATTCTGCTTTGGGACAGCCAGTTGACAACTGCTTCTAGGCAGCTTTGTAATGGAGACATAGATGGAGCAAAAGGATTCAATGGAAAGACCAAGAGAATATAATCTGCATAGAAGTAGGTAGATCTTGCTCTAGTTTGGATTAATGAGGCTCATGGACTGAGGAAGAGGTTAAATAAAAGTGGGGAGAGAATGGAGCCTTGTCGCACACCACAGTCTATCACATGGCTTTGTGATGTTGAATGTGGAGTGCAGATCAGGAAGACTCTTTGAATTAAAAAGGATTCTACTCAGGAAAGAACAGTACCTGACAAGCTAAGAGAGTGCAGGTGAAGATGGTGGTCCACTAGATCAAAAGTGGCACTCAAGTCAAAGGAAACTGCTAGCATAATATCATGTTTGGCAAGGTGGGAGTAGACCTCGCTCAGACGTGAGGCTAATAAAGTCTCTGTACTGTGCTGTGCTGTGCTCAAAAAAACAGATTATCTAGTTACATGTGTAAGTGGGAGACATAGCCAAGTTCCACCCTTGCTCCTCTCAAAAGTCCCTTATTTGGTAGACTAATCCTATATGATTCAAGAATGCAGTATGTGGGATCAGGTGTAGCCATTTTAGAAGATGGCAATGGGGAGGAGTGAATGACATCACTCCTGGCTCTTTTTCAGGGTATGCAGGGGAGTCAGGGAGACCTAGGGGGAACATGTGAGTGGGGTTCCACTAAATTAGTCTAAAAGATGGTGTATGGGATCAAAAAGGAATCATCCACAGGAAAAACAAAATCCTATAGACTCAAGCATAGAACACTATTGCAAGGTGGTTGAGGATCTCAGAAACCAGCTTGAACATATATAAATGGATCTCAAGGTCAAGACTTACAGGTTCCAAGTTTCAATCATCAATCTTTGAAACGTCCCCCTCCTTATTTTCAAGCTCTATAATTATAATTTCAATTTTCTAATATGTCTTTCTGATAAAATTCTTCCAAAGGTGGATACTAAAATAGTAACATAGTAGATGGCGGCAGCTAACGACCCGAATGGTCCATCTAGTCTGCCCAACCTGATGCAATCTAAAAATTTGTTGTTTTTTTCTTCTTCTTCTTAGCTATTTCTGGACAAGAATCCAAAGCTCTGCCCAGTACTGTTCTTAGGTTCCAACTACTGAACTCTCCGTCAAAGCTCACTCTAGTCCATCTACACCCTCCCACCCATTGAAGCCCTCCCCAGCCCATCCTCCACCAAACATCCATATACAGACACAGACTGTGCAAGTCTGCCCACTATTGGCCTTAATTCTTCAATATTTACTATTATTTTCTGATTCTAGATCCTCTAATTGGGAGTGACGCAGCTAGAAATAGACACAGTGTTATGACTGAACCCTTGAGAAAGCCAATATAAAAGGCGAAATGGGTCCCGTTGGCTATAAATTTTTGCATCTACTTAAGACAAGTTATTTCCATTTCTACGCTGGGTGAAGGATAATTTATATATATATATATATATCTGTGAATTAGGATCCACCTTTGGAAGAATTTTATCGGAAAGAAATATTAGAAAATTGAAATTATAATTATAGAACTTGAAAATAAGGAGGGGGAGGTTTCGAGGTTTGATGATTGAAACTTGGAACCTGTAAGTCTTGACCTCGAGATCTATTTATACATGTTCAAGCTGGTTTCTGAGATCCTCAACTACCCTGCAATAGTGCTCTATGCTTGAGTCTATGGGATTTTGTTTTTCCTGTGGATGGTCCACTAAATTACCAACAATTTATATTTTGTTGGTGTTTGGAAAATGGGGCATTGTAGGCAGGGGGTCTACTAGACTACAAGGGGTTTATTATTGGAAGGTCAGGAGAATCAGGGGTGGGGGTTCACTACAGTACACACAGATATATTTTGGAGTGTCAGGGGGAAGTCAAGAGGGGTTCAGGGGATCATTTAGTGCAGGGGTAGGCAATTCCAGTCCTCGAGAGCCGGAACCAGGTCATGTTTTCAGGATATCCACAATAAATATGCATGAGATAGATTTGCTTCTCAAGGAGGCAAATCCATCTCATACATATTCATGGTAGAGATCCTGAAAACCTGATCTAGCTCTGGCTCTCAAGGACCGGAATTGATTTAGTGGAATGAGGGATCAGGCATAGGAGGTGCTTTCTAGGGTTATGGGTCAGGGATTGGGGTCTTGGAGGCCCATAGGGGATTAAGGTTCCTACATTTTTCTGCTCCAACATCTTCTGCAGCAATACTCTACATCAGGATTGAATATCTAACAGTCTCCATTTTAATATGCTGTGTATCGGTGTCTTATTGCAAGGTTTTGCTACTGTACAAAACCTCATGTATTGGGTGTCCAGAAAGTTGAACACAGACATCGTACTAACTGCACAGTTCCATCTGCCCTAGCTTTCTGCATCAGTCCCTCAGTAAGTCTATCTGGAGTGACTGCTAAAGAGAAAGGAATAATACAGGGAGTCAGTGGTGTAGTAAGGAATGTGTGTGTGTGTTGGGGTGGGGGCGGGACCATCCCAGGTACAATCTTGGTTGGAGCACTGGCACCTCTCTACCCCCTATATCACGCTTGTGCTCTATTTTTCCCATCCCCATACCTCTTTAAAATATTCACCAGTGTGAGCAACTACTCTAGCCTGTTGCTCCCTCTGCAATCACTTCTGGATTGTGGGACCAGGAAGTGACATCAGAAGGAGAGTCAATGCCAGCCTGAGCAGCAGGCCGGAGAAGCCGCTCATGCTAGTGAAGATTTAAAGATGTATGGTGGTGAGAAGGGAGGGCACAAGTGGGGCATGGGGGCATGGAAGGAGCGGGGAGGGGTTGATGTGGAAGGAATGAGGGCTGAAGATGAGTGTGCAGGGGGGATTGGTGTGGAAGGAATGGAGGCTGGAGATGAGTGCGCGGGAAGGGGTTGGTGTGGAAGGAATGGGGGCTGGAGATGAGTGCGCGGGCGGGGGGGGTAGCATCACCACACCGGGTGCCTCCCACCCTCTCTACGCCACTCCAGGGAATCTACAAAAAGTCTGGAGACCAAATTCTGGCTTCTATGCATAAAAAACATCAGAGATCTTAAAGGTAGAGCTGCTATTCCTTCAAGAATGTTTAAAGTCCAAAGAAAAGAGGAGGTGATAGGTGTTGGAGTCTAACCATTGGGCCTATGTTAGAGTGAAGGGGCAAAATGTCTAAAGGACAACTACTTTTCTAAGCTTAATTCATGTGTTTGCTGAATGACGTTGAGCCCATAAAGGAGAAGAGGCGTTTCTGCAGAGGTAGGGACTTGGAAGCTTGTCTTTCTATCCTTCCAGTAGGTCCCCTTTCCCTGGATTCTGTCCACAAGGTACTCCAGGACTATATCTACTTTCCATTATTAATTACTGATTTCATTTTAACTAGGAAAAGATGAAAGTGGCAGTGGTTGAAGAACTATGGGCGACCCTATAAAGCTTTCCTCTCCTTATTAACTACTGTGTGAATATTATGGGCAATGTTAACATTGTGGACAGAGAACAATAACATTGTACAAGGCCTCAAAAATGTGAAATAATTTCCTCCGTGGAGAAGGGAGAAAACACAGCCACTTTCAATCTATAGAAAACAGACCATGTGCCAATAATTTAAAACAAAAGAGCAAACCTCTTCTGCAGAGTACACAAACGTCATCGTAACTTGGTGTGGCCTTAGTATCCAGTTTAAGATCTACTTGCTTGGAAAAGGCTGAAATGTGTATACTGAAGGTTCAAGAAAATTAAAACCGTCTTTCTAAAATCAAGACTGAGCTTGCTGCAGCTTAGTGCTGCCCAGTACATAGCCTTGGGGCATTGTTAAAATATGATTTTTATAAACAAATCTGACATTGCAAACCTAATGCAAAGCTCTATGCGTGTAATGTCCCTTAATCTGTGCAACATGTTTAAATTATACTGGCAGAAAGAGGGAAATGTAGCTGGCATATCGTAACTTGTTTAACAAATGCTCACATACCAGCAGGGTTTACAAGGGATGACATATGGGTTTGATTCTGCCATGTTCAAGAGGCGAGAAAGTGGCCAAATAACTGGTAGTGTTCTGTGTTTGGTGCTTTTTTTTTTTTTTTTTTCCTTAAGCTAAAAAAAGAAACTTTGAAGCTAATCTTCCCAATACTTTTAACTGGCACAACCCAAATATATTTGGACTGAGTAATAGGAACAGCCAGAACCCCCCAACTACTTCCTGAGCAGGAATTGAAAAGTTAGGCTGGCAAAAGAGCTGTCTGCATGTAGTCCTTCTTTTACCTTCACCTTTTCTTCCAGACTTTATGGTAGATAGTCTGCAAACAGGATGATTGGATAGGCTGGAGTGAGCTTGGACGGCAGCTTCAGCATTTGGAGCCTAAGACAATACCAGGTGGACTTTACAGTCTATGACCCAGAAATATCAAAGAAGAGACAATTTAATCATGTATTTGTAATGGGTATAACTAATGGGCAGACTGGATGGACCGTTCAGGTCTTTATCTGCTGTCATTTACTATGTTCCAAAATACTGCTGTCAGAGGTTGGGCCATACTAACTAGCATCCCTCAGTTTCTAAACCAGATGTGCAGAATGTTATGAGGAAGGGAGAGGATACCACATGCACATGTGAAGAGGGAGAATGAGGGGAGAATAAGCTGATAACATGTTGCATAGTTGAGAGATGATGCAGATCATGTTAACATAAGAACATAAGAAGTTGCCTCCACTGGGTCAGACCAGAGGTCCATCTCGCCCAGCGGTCCGCTCCCGCGGTGGCCCATCAGATCCACGACCTGTGAAGTGGTTTCTGACCACTTTTATAACCTACCTCAAGTTCTATCTGTATCCCTCTATCCCCTTATCCTCCAGGAACCTATCCAAACCTTCCTTGAACCCCTGTACAGAGTTCTGGCCTATCACATTCTCCGGAAGCGCGTTCCATGTGTCCACCACCCTCTGGGTAAAAAAGAACTTCCTAGTATTTGTTCTAAACCTGTCCCCTTTCAATTTCTCCGAGTGACCCCTAGTGCTTGTGGCTCCCCACAGTTTGAAGAATCTGTCCTTATTCACTTTCTCTATGCCCTTTAGGATTTTGAAGGTTTCTATCATGTCCCCTCTAAGTCTCCTCTTCTCCAGGGAGAATAGCCCCAGCATTTTTAACCTGTCAGCGTATGAAAAATGTTAGCTTTTATAAAGTCCACTGGTGTTTTGGAACCCTTATTTTTAAACTTAAGAGACCTTTTACTAAAGCTTAGCTTGCTAACAGAATTAACGCATGCTAGGAAGCCTATGGTTATATAATGGGCCTCTTAGCATGTACTAAAAAGCTTGCATTAAGCTTTAGGGCTCCTTTTACTATGGTGCGCTAGCGGTTTTAGCGCGCGCGACAATGACATGCCTGCTAGACGCTAACGCCTCCCTAGAGCTTGTGTTAGTATTTTTCGTTTAGCACGTGGTTTGCACGCGCTAAAGACACTAGCGCACCTTAGTAAAAGGAACCCTAAGTAACAAGGCCCTTTAAGAAAGCAATTTTGATTTATTCACTGACCACTTTGAATATCCTTGGGTGGTTTGTTTTTTTTCTTTTCTCCCACTCCATCAAAATAAAAGATTCAAACCCTATGCTTCATATAGCATCTAAAAGATTCCTTAAGTTCAGACTGTGAAACATCTATTGGTTGTTTTTTTTTTTTGTTTGTTTAAAAAAGAATGAGGGAAAAATAATTCTTTGTAAAAGCTTGCAGTGTCTACCTTTCCTGCCTATAACTTTGGACAGCATATTGTAAGGTTCCCAAAATGCATTGCTAGGACACTAATACATACAGAAGAATATTGCTAGTGCTTACTCTTTCTTCTAGGAGCATGCTTCAGATGTATATATGGTCTGCTTAAAATTCAGAAAAAATTTAGGAGGGTCTGCATGCAGCATGGTTTAAGCAGGCAGAAGAAGTTCCTACCTGCTAAAATCATGCTGCGTGGGCTAGTCGGAGAGTGTGGTGCAGTGGTTAAGGCTACAGTCTCAGCTCCCTGAAGTTATGGGTTCAATCCCATACTGCTCCTTGTGACCCTGGGCAAGTCATTTAATCACTCCATTGCCCCAGGTACATTAGATAGATTGTGAGCCCACTGAGACAGACAGAGAAAATGCTTGAGTACCTGAATAAATTCATGTAAACTGTTCTGAGCTCCATTGTGAGAATGGTATAGAAAATTGAATAAATAAAATATAACCTGTCATGTGAAAGTCAGCTACAAAAAAAGGGTAGACCATGAACAGAGTCAGGGATGAACCAGGACTAATAAGGGAATTAGAAAATAATATTCAGTGCCCGAACAGCTTTGTAAGGAGGTAGAACCATATAAAGAGCAGTCCTATGAACTTTGCCCAGTTAGCTACGTGGGTGCCAGCACTGGTCAATACCAACATAACTTCCAGTTACCCCACCTCCACAGATTATGATCCCCCTTCCCTCAATACCAGAAGACCATGTCCATCTCATCCCTCCTCTAGAATCCTTTACTCTGGAAAAGGCCCCTCTGCCATGCCCCAAGTCCTAACAGTCCCCTCCTCCCCCATGTATACTGTGTCTGGCCTGGAGATCTAACTTAACTTTGTTTCAAAGACACCATTGCTCTAATTTGTTCATTGTTTCTCCAATGATTCTTCACTTTATAACTCTACCATTGTCTTAGTACAAAGTAATATTATCCTTATAGTTTTAGCAACACCTAATTTTTTTGTTCTTGCTTATAAGGTAAAACACATTGTTACTCATCTTTTTTTTTCTAATTCTGTACCACCTGTATCAACAGGGTATATCGTAAATTCATATTCAGTCTCTTCATCGATACCAAATGGGATCATGTTTCTTTACCCATGAGCCCCCTGTAAGAACGGAGTCACACTGTAGTATTTTCTGGAGTGGAACGTATCCACTACCTCCACAAAGTTTTCTTTCTGATTGGACAGCTTATCTACCAGTCCATCTATTGTTGCTGAATCACTACCTGGTAGTTAGGGTCTTCTGGGCTATAGGACCTGCAGGTGGGGTCGGGTATTATCTGATTGAAGATCTCCTCCCAGATCCATGACTCTCTCTGGGCCTCTACCAGGGTAATCACTGGGAGTGGGACAAATGGGTACCAAAGCTGTCCCAGATCCCATACCAGGTGCCCGAGGTAGTGTTCCACCCTGCTGAGTTTCATTAGCTTGGCTTCTGCTCTCCCGGGCTCCACCCAGGAATCACACAGGTATTCTCCTGGCAGCTGAGTGTCCATCCACTTTACAATCCCCCACCCCAGCAACTACACAGGCCACCCAGCCTCGGAATCCCCAGATCAGTCTGTCCTCCTCCATCCTCTGGATGGTCCACTCAGTACTCAACTCAACCTCCCTCAATGCCAAAAACAAAAATAGGAATATAGTCTCTGACTGGGGTAATCCAGACTCTAGATCTTTCGGTATATACTTCTTTCTTCCTGGATTTTGTTGGTTCACTTGAGAACCCTTAAAAGGAGAGCGGGTCAATTTTCTCATCACATGCAAAGGATTAGCTGCAGGGGATTCACCTAATGCTGTTCCTCACACCCAAAGGGCTCATACCAGTTCATCATCCTGGTCTCACAGATGATTTTCTCCTTCATAAGTTGAGTGCTGCAAGGTTCCTAGATTCCTTGGCGACAGTGGTCTTGGATACATCAAGGCAGTTGGTACTCCTCCTCTACCAACCACGTCCTCATGGCAATTTCAATTTTGTTTCTCTTCCTCTCCATATCTCTGACCTGGAGGGGCCCATCATCAAGTTCATGACCTCCTGAACCAAATTCCCCTGAATGGGTATGGGAACCAGTCTGAGTTCAACACTCCTAGAGCTGGCTTCTCCTCTGGTCTCTAGTCTGGAGGTGTCTTACCCTCCAAGAGAAGGGACTCACTGCTTCCTCATGCTGGAAAAACTGTAAGGGAAGCTCAACCCCTGAGCCTTACACCCATCACAAATGATCTGGACTTCCTTCCTCCATGAAGGCCTTGATTTGGGCTATCAATTGGTACATCATAATTATTCATTCATTCATTCAATTTTCTATACCATTCTCTTCTTTACCATTCTCCCCAGGGAGCTTAGAACGGTTTACATGAATTTATTCAGGTACTCAAGCATTTTTCCATGTCTGTCCCAGCGGGCTCACAATCTAATGTACCTGGGGCAATGGGGGGAGGGGATTAAGTGACTTGCCCAGGGTCATAAAGAGCAGTGTGGGTTTGAACCCACAATCTCAGAGTGCTGAGGCTGTAGCTCTAACCATTGCATCACACATTCCCCCTCTGTGAGGGAAAACCCTCATGTGCAACATGTACAACAACCAGCATGACCCCAGATGGCACAGATTGACCCCAATAGTCCATTTAGGCTTCTAACATAAGTCTAACAAAATTAGGGGTAGATCACTGAACAGGATACCCTGGGGATACCTGCAGGGACTCCCCTTGTCTTCTCATGGGCCCTGAGTCTTCTGCACTTCGTCAAAGACACTGAGTAACTGTCTGAAGAACCCAGAGAGTTCTTCTCCCCCCAAAAAAACAAGTCATCTGTGAATCTATTTCACAGGAGGGACCAGAGGATGCTAAGCCCCTCCTCAAGTGCCCCCCTGGCATGTGAAATAAAGTTGTTCCTCAGCCAGCCAGCCAGCACAAATCTGGCATGAATCTGGGGTAAAACAGCTAAGGAGTCAATATATAATGATTTTAATCAAAACTGAGGTGTTTTTGAGGCATAAGCTTCTAAAATTGAATTGAAAAATCCAAGATGGCCACCATAGCAGCATCTTGGCACCAACAAATGGCCTGGGAGAGCTAAATAAAAGTTCAGAAAATGTGGGAAAGGGGCTTTTGGAGGAGAGCAAAACATAACATTAACATTGTATTTCTTAACCGCATAACCATAAGTTCTACATGGCTTACAAAAAATTTTTTTAAAAAATTAAGAACAATTTAAGGATGACTAGAAATAAATTATTTGATCAAGTATTTTGAAAAGAAATAGGTTTTCAGTTGAGTTCTGAAATGTTTGTAAGACTGTGCTTCAAGCAATAATAATCAAAATTCTTTATCTTGTAAAGCCGCTTGGAATGCTAGAATATGGTCGTGAAATTTCTTATTTTTGCAGCCCTGTATTGACAGAAAGGTAAACAGGCATGAGATTTCCTACTGTATTTATAAGATGCTAAAGAAAATCTGTTAACCATGTAAGATGGAGCGGTTCCATACATAACCTTATTGCAAAAGCAACCTAACATGAACAAAACACGAGCCTCAATTGGCAACCAATGCAGCTCACAATAAAATGGAGTTACATGATCGTACTTTTTTAAGACCATAGATCATTCTAGCCGTTGTATTTTGGATCAGTATAAGTCAAGTCATGTCTTTCTTTGCAATGGTTAAGTATACCCTAATGTTTTGTACATCGCTTAGATTTAAGTGATTCATAAATTTTTTAAAGAAATAAAATTAATCCAAGTCCCAGAAACCCCAAATAATGCAATTAAACCCCCCCTGATGTCTCCCAGTAATAGGCAGTACTCACAGGTGGAAGATGGGGAAGACTACTGCTTCAGTCAAGCCTATAAAAATGGTTCCAGATGCTTGTTTATTCATGCTGCCAGTCAGACTGTGTTAGAACCTCAGAGACCAGACTCCTACAGCTCCTAGCACGTCTTCATGTATGGCGAGATGCAGCTGGCAACCGAGAAAGTCCCTGGGACCGCCATGGATGCCACACAGCCTGCACTCAAGTTCCTGTAACGTGTTTACAGCTGAGGTGCTCACACTTCTTCTCCCACTTCCACTCTCTTTGCTCTCCATAAACAAGTGGCCAATTGGGGTGTGGTTCCAGCCTACGCTCTCCTCTCTTCCACCAGAACCCAACTCCACCCCACATATTCTACTGATGTTACCATGTCTCTCCCTGCTGTGTCTCAATCCAGGGGGCAACTCCACCTCCTCCCCTGCCATTTCCCACTGCAACAGTCTTTTCCTGTCCATTCTCTGACCTGCTGGTACTCACAGTTTTCAGCAGGGACATCCACCATGGTCTCTCCACTCTGTTAATTTCCTGGAGGAAAGTCCTTTTCCTCTCTTGTCAACAATGCTGTGTCTCTCTGGGATTTGTAATTCTTTTTTGTAACCATGGTCTCACTCACACACAGTCTGTGGGTACCGGCCCGCTCTTTGGGTCGGGCATCCATGACTGGGGTATACAAAAAAAATTTATTTTGGAGCAGATATTTTAGTCTATGAGCTGGGTGCATGCCAGGAATGAACTTACTCTGGTAGGCTGAAGGATCTCAATCCCGGGATTCAATAACCACACTCAATCCTTTACTTAGGGGTCCTTTTACTAAACGCTAACGAATCCATTATATTCTATGGAATCGTTAGCATTTAGCGTGCGCTAAAAGGGCTAGCGCGCCTTAGTAAAAGGACCCCTTAATTACTTATCAAGAAATCAAGCTGAGACCAAGGTGTGATTGATAACAAACTTTTACTTGAACTTGATTGCAGCATCAGTGTATAAACCATTTACAATTTCTTCTTGCAAGAATACTGAAACTGATTTTACAAGATGTTTATGATAAAGCCTCACAAACAAAAAAGAGAAATCCAACAGAGTCTGCAGTACAGAAGCAGCAAACAAAAACAAGAACAAAAATGCAGACAGTGTGTACAAGATGAAGGCTTTGTTTATTTTACCCAATATTAAATGTGGTAACTAGCATCACCTTTTTACAAACCAACAGACCCAACACGTTCCATGTTTCGGAAAACACACCTTCTTCAGGGGTCCATGGTGAGCAAATGGGATGCCCATGTGGGATCCCTTAGAGGGTTAAGCCAAGGGAACCCTAGGATAGTAGACTTGGGGGTGGGTCAGTAGAGTGGGCAGACCTGATGGGCTATGGCCCTTATCTGCCGTCATCTTCTATGTTTCTATGTTTCTATAACAAACCGCAATATAAATGGATAAAAGACAAAAGCCTATATTTGCTATGAACCTTCAACAACACTTCATTTATGTCCTCCAATCTCTTCAGACAATTCCTTAATACACACGGCGAACCACTCCAGGGTCGCACCCTCTTTCCTCAGCCCAGGACCACTCTCTTTCCTGCAAAGTTGAAACATTCCACACAGGTTCTGCAAGAAGCAGGGTCTTTTCAATTACAGTTTCCCTTTGAGATGGATCTCCACACACTCCTTGTTCTGTCCTCTCCTGATGACCCCTTGGAAAAGTAAAGTCTCCTATATTCTCTCTCAGTGAAACTTTCCAAGCTCCACTTTCTTTCCTCTCACTCTGTTCTCTGGTCTTCTGGCAAACCCTCTTAGACTTTCCCTTCACAAGCAGGAGACTCCCTCAGTAGGCAGGAGAATCAGGATAACCAAAAGCCTTGAATTTACTCTTCATTCCCCCTTTATACTGCACCCTCCTCCAACTCAGGCAAAGGGGCTTCCAACTCCACCCACAATGTTCTGCTATCCACAAGCACACATACTCAATGACTCCCCCAAATAATCCAGTGCCTTTTTTATATATGTATGTATTGTATGTATGTGTATATAACATACTAAGCATAACTGAAGATATAATATTAGACTATCTATCTATCTATATGTTGAAATGATACATTCAAAGAATAAATGTTGTAAAGAAATATGAAATTAATTATAAATGAAATGCTATCCCATATCTTCTGGAAAGAAATGATTCAATTATATCTTTGTTGACATTAAAGGGGGAGTCAAGAGTCCCACTCCACAAGAAGGTGGAAATTTAAGAAAAATTACAAAATGTGACTTTTTAAGATTTTTTTTTATAGCTTATGAGTTGAGGGAGTTTAATTGGTCCCCATCTTTAATTTGTGAAACAATGGTTCATTTTGCAAACTATACTTAAAGTGGAAAACATTTGAAAGCCTCTGTCTGTCTGTCTATCTCTCTCTATATATATATACAGTATACACAGTCTAATATTATAACATCAGTTATGCTTAGTACTTACCACATAACATCTATGAAGACTATAAAAAATATATGTATTTATGTATATATATATATATGTATATATACATTATATATATATATATATATATATATATGTATGGATGTATGTATGTATATTATATATATAGAATTCCTCTCCAATATATGTTTGCTTATGATTCTTGATAAACAGTCAAATTTCAGTTTGCGAGTGTTTTGCAAGAGGAGCAAAACACTCGAGCAAACTTTAACTCAAAACCAAGCATTGACTTGATAAACGAGCTACCACTCTGGGAACTGGCTTCGCTTCTCCCCCGAGGCCACCGGCGCTGCTCCCTCCCTTCACAACCATCAGTACTGCTGTCCACCTCTTCCCCCCACTGACCGGCCCTGTGCTTACCCATGCGCTGGTGCTGAAAGTGCCTGCTGCTGGTTCCAATCTCAGATCTCATGAGAATCTCAGAGAGGGTGCGATCCAGATGGCCTTTAGCAAGCGCAGATGCTCAAGGCCCCGCAGCAGCCCAGCATGGAACCAGTGGCAAGCACTTTTAGCACCGGCGCACGGGTAAGCACAGGGCCGGTCAGTGGGGGAAGGAGGTAGACAGGACTGATAGTCGCAAAGGGAGGGAGCAGGGCCATAGGCCTCGGGGGAGAAGCGAAGCCGGTTCCTGGTGTGGCCTCGGGGGTGGGAGTCAAAGTGGAGAACAGCAGTGGGAGAAGTGTTGGAAGGGATATGGGTAGGGAGGAGAGATGGACTGTCTATTGTCAGTGGAACAAATCATCCGAGTTACAGTTATTTTTTATGGGAAACTTTGCTTTGATATACGAGCACTTTGGATTACGAGAATGTTTCTGGAACAAATTATGCTCGCAAACCACGTTACCACTGTATTTGCCTTTCTGTGATAAAACCAAAGCCGTTCACATATTACATAGTAGAGGCTTTCAAATGTTTTCCACTTTAAGTATAGTTTGCAAAACAAACCATTGTTTTCACTAATTAAAGATGGGGAGCAATGTAACTCCCTCAACTCATAATCTATAAAAAATCTTAAAAAGTCACATTTTGTTTCTTTTGTATATTTTTCTTAAATTTCAACCTTCTGGTGGAGTGTGACTCTTGACTCCCCCTTAAATGTCAACGAAGATATAATTGAATCATTTTGTTCCAGAAGATATGGGATAGCATTTACTTTATAATTAATTCTATATTTCTTACAACATTTATTCTCTGGATGTATCATTCCAACTTATCAATAAATACAAAAGTAGCTTTTTGATCTGCAAATGCATAAGCAGATACAAACTCCTATACACAGACTTGTTCCAAGTATTTCTTCACTAAAGCAGCAGTGTCATGCACAAAAAGGTTTTTGCTTGGCATAGATCCATGGTTATAAATAAAAAACATCTTTTGCTTTGGTCATGCCTGTAATTTAAAAGGCTTACAACAATGATTTCCCCCTTCATTTTAAAACTGAGGTAACACAAGTTCTTGCAAATGATCTCTTCAGAAAAGCAAGTAGAAAATCTTTCAGCCTCTAACATCTGGAAAGCATTACAGGCTCTGTTTTCAAAAGTGAATAAGGGAAGCTCTTCTGCAAATTACTCTAGTGGTGCATTCTTCTTGGCTATTTTGCTCACTCAAGTTTAAGTGTCTCCTTTCTAAATTCACACAGGTATTTACATTAATAAAATAGAGTACAGATCTGAGACAGGAAAACTTAAAGTGCAACTGCTAAGCAATTATTACCATGCACAGTCTTGTGATTTGGATGAATAAAACAGAGTGTGAACCTTTATGTCCATGTATCTATTGACTTGGAAAAAGTCCAGAAAAACTTATACGTTGTTTAATCAAGATTAATCTACTGAGACTGTGTTGAAAAAAAGAAGAGAGAAATTATGAACTGGGCAGTGGCAAGTACTCAGGAAGTAACATGTTACTGTTGCTAATTGCAAGACTCTAGAAAAGACAGCGGCAACTCCCGCCCTCGAGGGCTGGAATCCAATTGGGTTTTCAGGATTTCCCAAAATGAATAGGCATGAGATCTATTTGCATGCACTGCTTTCAATGCATATTCATTGGGGAAATCCTGAAAACCCGACTGGAATCCGGCCCTCGAGGACCGGAGTTGCCCATATCTGCTCTAGAAGCTGGTATTACCAAAGGCATTTTGTGTGGCAGTGCTGTGCCATTGTCTCAATTGCTGGCTCTGTGTCCACTAATCAGAAGGACCCTTTGGAAATCACTGTTTGGAAAGGGAATGGAAACTTTCTCAAATGGTTTATCCACCTCTGGAAATGTCAGAGACTACTCAATAAGGGCTTGGGTTGAGAGACAAATGCATCCATCCTGAACATAAAAGATGAAGCCGTGTGTCTCCTGAGCACAATGGTAGGCAAATGGAAACTTGATCAGCTGTTGGAAACACACAACTCTGACATCTAATTTGTCAACAATGTTAATGTGCAGTGCCTTAAAATAGTTCCTTTGAACCAACCCACCAGCTTTGGCACCATCTGGAATTTTGTGGTAAATGTCAGTACAGTTTGTGAAATTCTTTTAATAACATATTTTAGCAATGTTTTCAACTATGTAATCCACAAGTAACAGCTGACTTAAAAATAAAGATTTAGAGTATGGATAAGTTAAATTGAATAAACATAACAATATGGGCACTGTAAATTCTTTAGTAATACATAATTGAAATAATACTTTGTATCTCCATAAAATTTATTTGAAAATATTGAATAGCTTTTGAAGTCAAACTAAGGAAGTTTCTAATATCCTAGACCTGTCTTTTTGCTGCAGACAAAAAAATAAATGTCAACCACAGAAGTATACATGGTACAAGCAACATTTTAAAATATAAGTTGACAAGTATAGTTAACACAAATAATAAGAACATAAGAATAACCTTACTGGGTCAGACCAATGGTCCATCAAGCCCAGTAGCTTGTTTTCACGGTAGCCAATCCAGATCACTAATACCTGGCCAAAACCCAAGGAGTAGCAATATTTCATGCTACCGATTCAGGGTAAGCAGTGGCTTCCCCCATTTCTTTCTCAATAACAGCCTATGGACTTTTCCTCCAGGAATTTGTCCAAACCTTTCTTAAAACCAGCTATGCTATCTGCTCTTACCACAATCTCTGGCAACACATTCCAGTGCTTAACTATTCTCTGAGTGAAAAAAAAAATTCCTCCTACTGGTTTTAAAAGTATTTCCCTGTAACTTTGTCACGTGTCCACCAGTCTTTGTAATTTTGGACGGAGTGAAAAATCAATCCACTTGTACCTATTCTACTCCACTCAGGATTTTGTAGACTTCAATTATATCTCCCCTTAGCCGTCTCTTTTCCAAGCTGAAGAGCCCTAACTGTTTTAGTCTTTCCTCATGCTATCATGTTCTCTTATCCCTATCTATTTATGCTTTAATTGAAAAGTCTTGATCTGTAATCAACTGCTATTTCTCTGGCCTATACCAATGGTGCACTGGAATTTCCCCAGAGGTATTCAATGAATAAAATCTTTTCAAAAATAGAACCCTCATAATGCTATGCAGCCAAGATAGAGTCTGGTGGTCCTTGTTTTGCTGTAGTGTTTAAAACCGAGCTAGATTAACCCCTCTTTTACAAAGCCCGACAGTGTGAGCTGCTGCGGTAACTGCCCCCAGCCCAAAGGATTTTAAAGGCTTTGGGGCTTGTCCTGCATGGCAGCCGCTAGTGTGGCTTTGTAAAAGGGGGTTGTTTACCAAAAATTGCCCTTTATTTTTCCTCCCCCACTTTACAAAGTCACGCTAGTGTTTTTAGCACTGGCCGCAGCAGTAACATCTCTGATACTCATAGAATTCCTAAAAGCGTCCAAGTTGTTACCGCCACTGCCAGAGCTAAAAATGCAAGCACGGCTTTGTAAAGGAGGTGGTTTAATAGGGAAAACACTGGTGCAAATCAGGTACTTTTTTTTTTGTACTTTTTGTACTAGAAGAAACTTCAATTAATCAGCACACATTGATATAGATTAATTTTTTTGATCATTATAAACCACCTATTATTTTAGAAAAAAAAAAGGTACTTTTTTCATTAATATAAAGTTAAAGTAAATATTCTAAAAATATACAAATCAATATTCAGCTGGTGATGGTCAATGTCTTCTTTATATTATTTAAAAGTTTTTTTTAATATACCATACATCTACAATTCTAAACTAAACTAAACTAAAATGTAACTTTATATACTGGGTCTTCAACCAGAGGAAGTTCGACACAGTTAACAATAAATTAATACATTTCTAGGGGAGATCAATTTCTTATAAAACGGTTTCCTATTACTCAAGATAACAGGAATTTTTTGACCCAAACAAGAACAATCTGCTAAAATTGATTTAATAGAATCTATAGGTGATGAACCTACTGAGTGTATGATGCCAGCATTCCAACAGAATAGGAATGCAACAAGGCAAAATATAAAATCCATATTGCAAGAAAAGAATAAAAAACAATGATATCAAATAAATAGCCAACTTAAAAAGCATTGAGAAATAAAACTAACAATATATTCTAAAACTGATCAGAATAAAAAGTTTACGAAAGGAAAAAGAGGACATGTCCGGGAAAATCCGTACGTATGGTATCTCTAAGTTTAATAGCACATATTCCATTTCTATTAATTAATTAAACGCAAATGGTGCAGAGTCCTATCACATAAACAAATTAACACAAGCTGAATATTTGAAAATTTTATAACCACCAAAAAATATTCGTATGATATACCAAGACCAAAGACTATGTAAGGCAAGATTCCAAGCTGATACGGAGAAAATACCTATTTTGACTATTTTTTGTGTTGTTTTTTTCTAGAAATTCTCCTGATGCAGCGATAAAGAAGAGCACCAGATTCATCTGGTGTGATATAACATTAGCTGAGCTGATGTCACCGGCTGGTAATATTTATTGAATGATGGTGTGGGTAAAATGGGAGGGGGGCAGAGGGTGAGGGGAATATATGAGGTGTTGTCAAGGGTCTGTAGAATAAGGATTGACAAGTTTATAAGAGGAGGTAAGAAAGGGTTAATAGACAGAGCTTGTAAGAAAGAGAAATGATCAGGGAGGTTTCTAAGGGGATGGGGTGGAGCAGTCATGTGATTGGTTGGATGTTGTGGCAGGCTGGAGTGAATTCTGTGAGGAAAGGGGAACAGAAGAGTAGTCTCTTCAGGAAAAGATTATCCCTCCCTTCCTCTCATTTGTGCTAGTGTTATGTTTTGTGTCAGTGTTGTGGGGTGGGGTGGGGGGTGTACATGTTTTATGTCAATTTGGGTGGGTTTGGTGGAGCTTATGGGGTTGGGGGGAAGTGGTCACAGCTTTGGGTAGGAAGGGAAATGGGGTTTGGCCCAGTTGGATCTGGGTGATGAGCAGTTAATAAATAAATAAATGTAACACTCGTATGCGATACCGCTGCGAGGGGAAGCATGGCCTTGCATCACCGTGGGCCATGTTTGGGGGAATGTTATAAATTTAAAGACTTAATGGGAGCTAGTTTTGACACCGAATAGCTCCCTGGGTGGGGGGGGGGGGGGAAATATGCATTGGGGGTTTGTTGGTTTTTGACACAGATTGTATTGTAAGTGGAGATAATACATTACATTACATTACATTACAGATTTCTATTTTGCCATTACCTTTCGGTTCAAAGCGGATTACAAAAAGAGTTATGGAAGAAGGGTTACAACGTTAGATCAGAGAAGGTTTCCAGATATTCAGATAGATAATAAAGCTGCGGCCAAATATTTATTCCAAAAAAACTGAATTGTGTGATTATTGATTGATGGTGATTAGTTTTCAGTTGCAGGTGACGGGAATGCGAATGCTAATGTTATGTGAAATAGGGCCTGTCGGGAATTCTAAATTCTTCTCCTGTGCATTGCATTTATATCAGAACTAGGAGGCTAATCTTAACTGAAGATTTTTTTCCAACACCAGAGGACCCACTGTTACTAATAAGATAAGTGGAGGTTTTCTAATTTTATATGAAAGCTTATACTAAGAAGTTTATTGATATGCTATTTTCTTAACTGTAAATTGAGTTTTTCATAGACCAAGGATGTATTTCTCTATGGCAACTATACACTTGCCATAGAAGTTTCCCAGGTTCGCAGTCATCTATCAGCCACATTGACTCTGAAAGAAGACACAATATAAAGTGTGATGACTTTTCTGAGTTCAGCTGCTGTAGGTGAGTTTTCAAAGATCTCTTTTCTGCTTACAGCTGTAGAAAATCCTTGAGACATCTTGAAGGCTCATGTAAAGTCTCAACATTTCATTTATCTATTCATGCTTAAAAAATTATTCTTGTACTACAATAAATGGTATATCATTCTGCAATTAAAGTCTATCAAAGCAAATGAGAACATTCTGATATAAGTTCCTATATACACAATCTGACAGGAAATCATAAATGAAGAAAGTGTGAAGTATCATATTTTACATTTCAGGCAGAATTCAGGTATTAACATAAGAACATAAGAATTGCCACTGTTGGGTCAGACCAGTGGTCCATCATGCCCAGCAGTCTGCTCACGCGGCGGCCCTCTGGTCAAAGACCAGCGCCTTAACTTAGACTAGCCCTACCAGTGCATGTTCTTGTTCAGCAGGAACTTGTTTAACTTTGTCTTGAATCCCTGGAGGGTGTTTTCCCCTACAACAGCCTCCGGAAGAGTGTTCCAGTTTTCCACCACTCTCTGGGTGAAGAAGAACTTCCTTACGTTTGTACAGAATCTATCCCCTTTCAACTTTAGAGAGTGCCCTCTCGTTCTCCCTACCTTGGAGAGGGTGAACAACCTTTCCTTAAATGGAGGTGGTAGGCCCAAGGTCCTAGTGTAGAAACTAGACTTCTATTCATATTCAGCTTCTGTTATATTTTGTTAATATACATTAAGAAGGAAAATAATTGTCAGAGAAAAGTATGAACATGTTCTATGTTAAGACATGTGGAGAGGCATTTTGGAAGGACATCCAATGGAGCCTCCCACTCTCTTCTCTACCCTTGCTCTCTCTCTCTCTCTCTCTCTCTCTCTCTCTACCAGGGGCTGTGGGGGAGGGGATGAAGATATCAGATCATGGGGAGAGGGAGGGGAGGAGATAAATACCAGACTACAGGGAAGGTAGGGAGGGAGGAGGAGGATTCAGGAGCAGGAAAATTTGCCAGAGAGGGAGAGAAATTGTGGACCCCAGGGGTGGGGTAAGAAGATTCTGGTGTGCATGAAGATTTGCTGGGAGAAAGAGATGTGGACGGGGCAGGGGTGATGTTTGAGAAGGTCATATGCTGGAAATATGGATTGAAAAAACAAGGAAGATGGTGACAGAGGAGGGAAGGAGGGAAATGGTGATCACAAAGTGGTGTGGAAGAGAAGACAGTGTGCCAAGAGGAGGGGAGAGTGGAGATAATGGTGCTAAGGGGAGGGGAGGGAGGAAATGATGGTGCCCATGAAGGGAAGGGAACTAGACAGATTTGAAATGAAGGAAGAAAAATGGAAGGAAAGGTAGATATAGGGTGGAAAGTGAAGATTAGAAAAAAAAAAAGAAAAAGAGTGAATAGACAGAAGGACCTGGAAATAGGAGTTGAGAGCACAAGGAAGCAGATCCAGAGATGCGGAGCGAGATGACTAGAAAGATAAAATCACCAGACAACAAGGGTAAAATAAATGATTTTACTTTTAGTTTATTAAGGGGGGTAATGAGATTTAATATACCGTCTTTCTGTGGGACAATTGAATTGAAATGTGTCTGTTTTGATAATTTACATCTATTATCTATGCACTATATAGGATGAAATGTGAGGGGAACACTTTATGCAATTCATTGTGTGATTACATATTATAATCGTGATTAATTGTGTGATTAAAATTTAATTGATTTATAGCATTAGTTTTCAATAGTAAACACCACACAGGTTAAATAGAAATTAATGATAAATAAAAAAATAACTCTTCTATTCTGTAAATGAAGCTAAGATGCCCCATATACCACATTTGCTATTTGAATCAATTGTGTAGACATAGAGATAAATATCCTCATTATCTACATCAAACCCACTGCTTGTAAGATGGGGAGGAAAAAGCCTCAGAACCCCACCTCCATCTTAATGAATTTGGGTGGTAGGCTTAATAGGATGAAGAAACCTCATCAGCATTTAAAAAAAAAATAAAAAAACACCTCTCCCATCAAAACAGTGTTATTTTTATTTATTTAAAAAATGTATATACCGCCTGGAGTCTCAGCAGTTTCCAAAATAACATACATACGTAAGAATAACACACGTTACATTTTACAATACTTTAAAATATCTTAATAAATGCAACCTGAGGACTTCTCAGTTTCATCCTTCACTGTTATTACAGATAGATTTTAGAATAAAAGTCCAAGGGAGCAATTCACATATATGCATCGACAAATAGCTTTGTTTTAAGCAATCTCATAAAGCTATAACAATCCAAACACATTCTTAATTAACCCTGAAGTTTATTCCTTAAGGAAACACCCATACATGAAAACATTTTAATTGTATGACCACGTACCTTATGTTCACAGCCAAATTAGATATCCAACGCATACTACTGTCTGATCTCAGAATTTGCGAGGGTCTATAGACCGCCTAACAATCCTGAAACCAATGATATACAGACTGATGCACCAAAGATAACACTTTAAAATGAATACGTTGTTCAATTGGCAGCCAGTGAAGCCTCTTTAATATGGGAGCTATATTGGCTGATCTTGAAACCCCACTAATCAAACCAGCCGCTGAATTCATCAATATCTGCAATGCTTTCAACTTGGCTTTAGTCAAACCTAAAAGTAACGAATTGCGGTAATCTAGATTGCTCAGGAGCAGTGACTGAACAACTGTTCTGAAATCATAGGCTGTCGGGATCACATTCAAAGCTTGCTTTCCCATAGTCAAAAACATATCTAAACAAACACCCAACACAGTAATCTCTTCCTTTACCTATATCTGCTCAAAGTCTCAATCAAACCGACCTCATTCTCCTTCCCCACAATCATCACTTCCATTTTCATAACCTTCAACTGAAGGCCGTGTTGAGACATCCACGCACATACTTTTATCATATACTGATTCAGGCGCATCTCAACTTCATTCCAATGGCTGCCAGTAGGGAAAAAGAAAAGAAAATCATCTGCATAAATCCTGTATTGCATCCCCAAGCTTTGGAAAACCTGACCAAGTGATGACATGTATATATTAAACAGGACTGCAGAAAGTGCAGATTCTTGAGGAACCCCTCTACTAATTGTTCATCTATTCGAAACCTGTATTCCACCTCTCACACAAAAGGACACCCCATCAAATAAGATGAAAACCAGTCAAACATTCTCCCTTGAATTCTTAAATTCTTCAATTTTGAGAGTAAAACAGTAAGATTCACCATCTCAAAGGCACCAGACACATCGAGTGACACCACACAATACGAACAATGTTTATCCATTGCTTCCCTCAAAGTATCTAGTACCAAAATTAACAACTCAACACTGTGAGCCTTAAGAAAGCCATACTGGGGCGGGTCTAAACAGTTAATATCCTGCACATATTTCTCCAACTGACTCAGCACTATCTTTTCAATAA
The DNA here is from genome assembly GCF_902459505.1 of Geotrypetes seraphini. Classification (NCBI taxonomy): domain Eukaryota; kingdom Metazoa; phylum Chordata; class Amphibia; order Gymnophiona; family Dermophiidae; genus Geotrypetes; species Geotrypetes seraphini. Next base: position 302,875,400 of record NC_047086.1, on the reverse strand, counting down.
TTTTTCCAACAAATGAAACAACCAAAATAAGCCTATAACTAGACATCTGAGTGGCATCCAAACCACTCTTTTTTAATATCGGCATGACTGCTGCCTCTTTACAAACTGAAGGAAAAATACCAGCGGCAAGAGACTTAATATCTATAGATCTTACAAAGGGTGCAAACTCATGTGCCACCCCTCTAACGACATTTGTGTTACAAGGGTCATGCACAGACCATGTTGGGGTAAGTTTCCTAATAGCATCGTACACCTCCTTCTCAGTTACCTCACTAAAGCAGTCCCATGACTACGCTGTATATACTGAAACTGCAGTATCCACAGCAACCGATTTGGTCATTTATCTTGGTATGCATAATCATCCACCTCCACACCAACTTTCCCTCTAGAAACATGTCCCCCATCTGTAAGGTATCTCATAGTGTGAAACAACTCCCTTGATTCACAGCCTTCTTCTTTTCTGGAAGAAACGGCTACGAGTCATATCACATAACACCTTATACTCAGATATCCTAATCATATAGCTGTCATATTCCTCTTTATCCTTGTATTTCCTCCATAACCTTTCCGATTTCCGCAACTCTCGTTTCACAGTCAGCGGGATTTCTTTTCTCCATAACTGTGACCCATGAATTTTGTTGTGAAAGTCCATAGACTGGACTATTTACAAAGTCAAACTGCAAACTTCAGAGCATACCCTGTAGAAAGCCACAATATGGTGGCTGAAACATCAGTTTCTACCTGACAAGACACAGCGAGACCTGGAAACTTGTAACAAGCACAATGCCATCTGCAGAAACCCTGAGAGAACATGTAACCCAGCTCCACGAGGAGGACATCTTCAAACCATCCAGAGATGTTTCCATTCTATGTACTTTCACAACAAAATCAAAATTTCTGACCAACTGACTTCCCTGCCAAAATTCAAATTGGTGGACTGCCATGTTCCCAATCAGGTCAATGAACTCACTATTTACAAAGTGAAGCTGCAGACTTCAGAGCATACCCTAAAGAAAGCCACAGCATGGTAGCTGAAACGTCAGTTTCTACCTGACAAGATGCAGCGAGACCCAGAAACCTGCAACAAACACGACAGCTGTGGGAAACCTGAGAGAACATGATTTCAGGAGTTCAGTGCATCCTAGTCTCACTTAATGATTCAACTACAGGGTATCTCTGTTCTGCTGCATTAAAGCTTGATGTCTCATGGTACACTCTTACACTCTCTTTAAAGCATCCTTATGATGTCAGAAAAGAAGGGGGGTTAACATTTTAGTGCCAAAAATTAAAAAAACCAAAAAGCTCAAAAAATTCAAAGCCTGCATTATGTTAACACTTATGTGTGCTGAACTTCAATTTGTCGATTTCAATGTGATGATTTGTTGTAAGAAACTTGCAGTAGATTGGAGAACTCATGGTCTCAAGGACCACGTGGAAATGTTGAATGGTAAATGGACTGTATGGAAGTCTAAACCATACTGTGTTATCACAGAAATTGATTCCACTCTAACTTTAAGTTCCAGCCAGTAGGCTCTTCACTATCTAATGTGTGAATCCAAAATTGTTCACATCACAAAAAAATCACTTCCTATCAACAACATAATTAGGGATGTGATCAATAACGAGGCAGCATAAGTCTTCAAACATATGTCCTTGTTCTAAACAATGCAACACCATTGGAGCTTGAAGACGGTTGTTACGCAGACAACTCTTGCGTTCTGTCATTCTAGTCTTCAATGCTCTAATGATTTGCCACACATAAGTTTGTCCCATTAGTTTTCAGATATCTAAAATGAGAACAGAGCTTCTAAAATAATCTCCACAGTCATGTATTAATCTCTTGAAATGACCTGGCAAAAGTGTGATTGAAAATAGAAATATGCTATGACCCATACTTACTAAACTGTGTTAAATGTTAATATGTCAGTTAATGCTTGCTAGGCGTTATTGTGATGCCTCATTAGTTAGCTTCCAGTAATTTTCACATTAAAGCACCTAAGGCACAAAGGAGCATGGGATGAGTGAGAAATAGGCAGGCACTATGCCTTGCAGTTAAAATGGAGATGGTTACAAAACACTAAGAAGAAAATTCCATATATGGTACCTAAAAGAATTGGTGCTACAAAAAGGGCTAGATGATTTTGTATTCTCCTATGTATGCATTATGTTACAGGAATGTGTATTGTCATGGTTTTTTTTGCATCATTGAAAACCAATAAAAATGATGAACTTAAAGTTAAGCACAGTTTATAGAATAGTGCTTGTGCCTGGGAACTGCGTCTAATTTTAGTTGCAGCCATTTGCACCAACAAAAATGCTGTGCAAATGCCCTTGCCTAAAGTTAGTCCAATACCACTTTGGCTACTATTGATAAAGATGCAACACTGTATCAACTTTACACAGCATACCTCACAGATCTCAACAACTCTTTGGTACTTCTTAAGCAAATATAATGACATTGCTTATGCTATTCCTATTTGGAACTTCTTAAGTAAATATTATGACATCGCTTATGCTATTCCTGCAAACTTTTAATGTAATTCTTGATAACTTTGATGTAATCTGCCTTGAACCGCAAGGCATTGGCGGAATAGAAATCACTAATGTAATGTAATGTAATATTACAGTTGTTTCAATGGTGAAGTCACAACAATACACTCCAACTCTGCCAAAAACCTAAACTAGCAATAACAAAAAGGCAGACCTAGTCACTTCAAGGTTCATTAAGGGGACGCTCAGGAACACAGGCTGTGCAAACCACACAAACTACGTACAATATAACGTGAATAGTATCAACATAAAGGGTGCTCTCAGTGTGAACCACCAGCGATAGGAGTCCAGCTCCAACACTTCACTTCTAGGTAGAGGTGATAAACCCCCACCCGCACACCATCATAGAGCACCCTAAGTGTGCTGAAAATAAAAGTGAAAATTTCCACCAATTTAAGCCAATAAATCAACAGGTGAATAAATCAATGTGACCAATGTGACCTGAGTGACCCCTAAACGAACACTGCCAGCCAAACCCCCGAAAAATGCAATGAAAAAATCAAACTACACCATACAAGACAAAAATCAAATACTTATCTGCAAAATAACAGAACATAACACAGGAAAAAAGCGCCAGGAGAGCAGGTTCAACTGCGCTGGTTTCGGGGAAAAGCCCTTCTTCAGGAACCTAACCCCCGACGACGAAAACAAGACGCTGAGGTCGGCTGGAGGGCGGGGTGCCCGGGCGGTCCCGTACTCGCGTTCAAAAGCGAACAAGGAAGCAACGTCATGCATACAACAACCAATCACACAGAACTCAAACAACTTTCACACTAGGACCCAGACAAACCTGAAATCCACGCTTGAAGTCAGAGCACAAACACAACAAACACATTAAGGAAAACAGTAGCACCCAACCAGACTCACAACTAAATGATAGTATTCCATTCCACACATTCGTTAAGACCACTAGGAGAAACAGACTGTAATTGGAAAATCCAATATTGCTCCCGAAGGTTCAGATGAGACTGTCTGTCCCCCCTAAAATCCCAGGGAACCTGCTCCAGCACAAACCAGGATAGATCAGTGATCGTTTAGGGGTCGCTCAGGTCACATTGGTCACATTGATTTATTCACCTGTTGATTTATTGGCTTAAATTGGTGGAAATTTTCACTTTTATTTTCAGCACACTTAGGGTGCTCTATGATGGTGTGCGGGTGGGGGTTTATCACCTCTACCTAGAAGTGAAGTGTTGGAGCTGGACTCCTATCGCTGGTGGTTCACACTGAGAGCACCCTTTATGTTGATACTATTCACGTTATATTGTACGTAGTTTGTGTGGTTTGCACAGCCTGTGTTCCTGAGCGTCCCCTTAATGAACCTTGAAGTGACTAGGTCTGCCTTTTTGTTATTGCTAGTCAATGGTGAAGTCTGCAGTAAACTCTTCAAACTTTAGATTACAGTGCCATTTGGTAGCATAACTCACATTGGCCCACAGCCTCACAGGTTCCTTTATATTAAGTGCAATAATGCTTATTTAAAGTGCTTTTTTCTAATATTAATAATAATTTTTTTTTAATTTAAGTATAAAACTTATCTCATGTTGAAGCAAGTAGATATTACCCCTTCCGACGTTTTTCAAGTCAAGGCGGATGGTCCGAGCAAGTCATCGTAGAACCCAAAAAGTTGACATGGTTTTTAACCATTGATTATACACCTACCCTGTAGAAAGCTCTTGAAGCACATCGGAAGGGGTAATATCTACTTGCTGCAACATGAGATAAGTTTTATACTTAAATTTTTAAAAAAACTTTATCATGAATATTAGAGAAAGCACTTCAAGGATTATTGCACTTAATATAAAGGAGCCTGTGAGGATGTGAGCCGATGTGAGTTACACTACCACAAGGCACTGCAATCTGAGGTTCGAAGAGTTTACTGCAGACTTCATCATTGAAACAACTGTAATACTTTAACTTGCTGTGAGGTATGCAGTGTAAAGTTGATTCAGTCTTGCCTAAAGTTAGACATGGATGCCCTTACTCTATAGTTACATGTGCAACTCAAAGGAATACCTCCAATCTGTCCATAATCTGCCCATTTCCATGCCCCCTTTTTTGACTTGCATGTAAAATTTTGACATGGACCCATGCCTGAATTTGCATATGTAACTTCTAGTTGATTCTAATTAGCACCAATAATTGCTTGTTAAAATGATAGTTATTCAATTAAATTGCACTGTGACAGGGTAAAGTTCCCTGTCATTGGCATTCTACTAGAGGGAGCCTGAGCCATGGTAATGATGAGGAAATTTTCATAAGAGCTGCAAGTGCTGCTGGGAGCTGTCCATTCACCCTGAGTAAGCTGTGGAGCTGAAAAGAACAGTTCCCAGACAGAGAGCTCAATAAGCTCCTTTGGGAGCTGGACAATACTTGGGAGGAAGAATGCTGGCTAAGGCCTAACACCTGGTAAGCCCTGAAGGCTACTGTTTCCCAGCACTGATAGGAAGTCTGGTACAGTAGAGTGGCAAGGTTGACTAGTTCTGACAGGGGGGACGGGTACAGTGGAGAAGGAAAGTCAGGTGGTAGGAGGGTCTGCAAGAACCTATACATTAGCAGAGGGAGAGAGATTGGGGGGACTGGTGGATAGGAAGTTTTTTGGCTTATAAATTAGAGTTGTTTTTTTTTTTTTACTTATCTAGAATTACCCAGAAGCAACATGAGGAGTTTCTGGCTTTACATTCCAGGACCTGGACATTGGATCTGAAATTTATATTGTCTTTTCTTTGTGCATGTGTTATAGTATCTGATAACAAATCATATATGTTTTTTGAGCCAAAACAACTGTTGAAGTTTTAGTGTCTACTGTAGAGAAGAAACAAAGATCCATAATCTACTGAGGCTGGCTAGGCAGACTGAGCAATGAGGCTGTGTCTAAAATGAGTTAAAATTTCCTTTCCTGTACCATATTTCCTTTATATCTTGAATACCTGGTTAATATGGTTGAATACTTTAGATTGCAATATTGTATTTTTTTTTTTCTAACCAGGAGATAGTTGTAGTATTTCCTTTGTCACAATGTGCTTGTGATTATATTATATGATATCTCAATAAAAATGAAGTTAAAAATAAAGATTGGCCTCTTTTGTGGAACTTTCAGCAAGACAGTGAAAAAATGGTGACCATCATATCTGCTATCACTTTTGCACTTTTGCACTGATGAACACAAAAACATTTTGCTCTTTTAAACACAGCGAACTAGGAGAGAAAAGAAGCAGAAAAAAAAGGTATGATTAGAATGGATGAATAGCTTTTTGAGCTCTCCTTCAAATTCTTCACTCCTTCCACTAGCAGTAAATTAAAGAGATTGTGATCTGATCCGACATACCTTAAAGTTTGAGAGAAGTTCATTTCTGTCGAGGTATGTGCAAATGTAATCCATTTGGGGAAACTATTCCAACTGAGTTCTCAAAGGACACTGATATTCAAAATGATTTATGTGCTTAGCTTCAGTTATTTATTTATTTACTCAGTTAATTTGATTTATTATTCACATACTCATGAAAACCCTATGCAATTTACAGTTCATTAAAACTGCATCATTAAAATATACAATTTGTAAATAATAAATTGCAGAAAACAAACGTAACCACATCAATCATTGTGTTTGAAAAGCTAGGGCTAGTGACTGTGTGACCTTTGGCTGGAAATGTTGATGTCCGGCCAGATGTTATGTGGATAAAAGAGAGAAGGCTTGGATGTGTGCCAGTGGCGTGGTTTAAATTTAACCAGTGTCAATATTTGGTGCTACCCAGTTATCATAATGCGGTTAACCTGAACTAAACGAATAGCTTCTCTAGGGGTCCTGTTACTTAGCTGCTGAAAAACGAACAGAATTTGTTTTGCCTCACCTTGAAGTGTTCATACTGGAGACTACGTATCTGGCAAGATATTTTTAATCTAGGTAAGACTTTCTTTTCACAAAATTTTTTGGATAGATATCTCTGTTAAAAAGTTGGAGAAGAAAGTTACTGATAATGAAACAAAAACTGGCTAATTTGATGGGAAATTATCTAAGGTAGAAAATCTATAGCTCACCTGAAGCCAATGAACTCTGTTCCAGTTAAAGATAATGCTCTCCTTAAGACCTTATGAAACACAACTTGAGCACATAATATCAGAATTATAAATTTTCCACAATTGCTTTCTATTTCAACTAAGGGGCTATTTATTAGATATCTAAAGGAAATATTAAATGTTTCACCTGCTGAGATTTCCCCTTTTACAGCCAACCAAAGAAGGCTTGGATGTTTTTGACACTGAACTTGTTCAACCAGTGACATTTACTCTAGAAACTGATAAAAAGTGGTTGTTAAGACTATGGGCTCCTTTCACTAAGGTGCGCTAGCATTTTTAGCGCACGCAAAAGATTAGCGCACGCTATAGCGTGCGCTAGCTGAAAAATTACTGCCTGCTTAAAAGGAGGCGGTAGCGGCTAGCATGCGTGGCATTTTAGCGCGCGCTATTCCACGCGTTAAGGCCCTAACTCACCTTTGTAAAAGGAGCCCTATATTTCAAACAACATGAGAAGACCTTTCTTAATTTTAAAATTCATATCTACCTCGATGTATCCAGAGAAACACAGGAAAAGAGGAAATAATTTCTGTTGATAAGACCCGCTGTATGAGAGGCAGCTGAAAAGTTCTCAACCCAACCAACAAAGTTGGGGCACTCATACACTTAGGACCATACTCTCTAAATGGTGTCTAGATTGTAGGCGGCAGTAGGCGTCCTACTGCTGTCTAACCAGTCAATCGGGATGCATGTATTCTAAAAAAAATCAAACCGCCTCTACTATAGACATCTGTGGTGCAGGGAGGCACCTAGGAATGTTTAAGCTCGCGCAAGGTCTCCTATGGGAGGGGCCTTAGACCAATCAGGGCCTTAGACCCCCTCCCTAGTGCATCTCAGGATGCACCAGGAAGGGGAAGGCCCACCATTCTGAAGAGGCGGGCCTTCCTGCCAGAAGGAGTAGGCATCCCTCTGGCCGTCCTTGCTTTTAAAGGTACAGGGGGGATTTGGGTGGGCTTTGGGGCTTGGGGGGTCAGGGTTTAGGGTTGAAGGATTCATGGGATCATGGGTTTGGGGGGTGCCAGCAGGAGGAAGTGGGCATCCTTCCTGTCAGGGATGTTGTGGGGGAGGTGTGCTGGCAGGAAGGAGTGGACATGCCTCCTGCCAGGGATGTTGGGGGGGTGCCAGCAGGAGAGGGGCACTCCTCCTGCCAGAGATAGTGTGTGTGGGGGGGGAGTGCTGGCAGGAGGGAGTGGGCATCTCTCCTGCTGCTGACTATGTGAGGAGAGGTTCAGGGGTTCCCTGACACTGCCGCTCAGCTGATCACGGCAGGGAGATTCCCTTGCTGCAATCAGCTCAGTGGCAACATGATTCTCTAAACGGCATCTGTGACATGGATGCCAGTTAGAAAATCGGGGTGGTTACATATCTGTCCATTAGGACAGACATGATTCTATACAGGACACCCGTGTAGAATTCTCAATAGCCGCTTAGGCGGCTGCTGCGACCAGGCATCATATAAAGAATCAGGCTCTTAGTCCAGTGATTTTCTACTCTTTTTATTCTGTCAGAAAATATGGAATGAAAAAGTAGAAAATTGCTGGACTAAATGTGTAGCCCTCTATGGAGAATGACCCAATTTTGTTAGTTGGGCTTAGAACTTTTCAGCAACCTCTCATACTACAGATGGGGACATTATTTTTTTATATAAAATTCCTATGTAAATGTGTGATTAAATATAGATCTAATAAATATGTACTTTTTGAAGCTTCACAGCTTTCTACATTTATCTCTGCAATGGTTTTGAGGGAGGGAACAGAACCTCCCCTCTTATCCCAGAAGAATTGGATGCTTAAAGTAGATATATGGCTTGCTGCCAGTTCTTTTTCCTAGCATTTTAAATTGTTTCTTTTCATTGTGTACTTGGTTCCTTCTTGGTATGGATAGAATATTTATCTTCCTTAGTTCAGAAGAAGGGTAAAGGGGTCAAAGGTCATAGAATTGATATATCACCTTTCTCTTGGTGCAACCAATTCTCTGTAACACATGTGTTACTGATCCTAAAGCATGTTATTGATTCTGTAGCATGTGTGTCATTGATCAGTGTATGTATCCTTGTAACGATAAAAACAAAAAACTGGATGCTGATGTTCTGAGAATGATTTATTATACTCTCTTTCACAGTAAAACCATAAAAACATAAATATTACAAATGTAATAGTCCAACCAGACCCTACATGGTCCGTGTTTCGGCGAAAATGCCTTCCTCAGGGGTCCAATGAATGTCAAATACACAGATTAAAAATTGAGTATAAATGGTGTATTTGTCTTTAAGCTGAATGTGATGGTTGCAGTTTCTCAGCTTCAGGGTGGCATGGGGAAGACATGCTATAAAAATAAATAAAGTGTTTTTACATATATTTTGAGTATATGCAAGTACTTTTTCTAAACTTATTCTTCTTATGTTCCTGTTTGATTTTATACTTTTCTGTATGAGTGTTTATTTGGTATGTAAACTTATAATTTTTAATAAAAACAAAATAAGACCTGTAAAAGAGAGAAGTCAAGGATCCAAGATGGTGGATTAAAAGTTTGGCTGAGCGTTTCGGTTCAGACGGCTCGTCAATTTTGTTTCTTATCTTATTAAAATTACCTGCATTAATGCCAAAGCGGAGAGGGCGCAGTGCCGCTGGAGCCTTGCGGCGCCTGGGTCTGGCCGCTTTCGGCAATATAGATGAGCTCCTGCGTCGAATGCAGGACATCACCAGAGCGTCGGAATGCCCGCTGGAGATGCGCCGGGGCGAGACGGAAGTGACCTCCTTGGGCCTGGAAACCACCCTGAGCCCCGACGCTGGAGTGCCTCCCCCTCCTCCTAGGATCGCCAGTTCCCCGCGGGTGGAGGAACCATCGGGAGTTGATGTGGGACTGTCCCCCGAGGCTAGTGGCAACGTGCAGGGGAACTTGGAGTTGGACTCTCTGCATTTGCAGAGTGTCCCTTTGGAACCTGGGGATTTACCAGCGCCACGTTTTGCATGTGAGCAGGAGACCAGCAGCCACAAAGGAATTTTAGTTGGTGAGGATATTGTTTCTTTTAAAAAACCCTTCTCTACGTAACAGAAACCCCAAGAAGTAACTCTTGAGGCAATTTGGGATTTAGTGGCGGATTTGGCTAAATCTATTAATCCTCAGCTCTCTCAGTTAGAGCACAAAATTAATACTCAAGTAAAGGAAATTAAAGTTGATTTACAAGATTTAAAAAATTCAACTTTGAACTCTTCCCAAGAAGCGAAAGTTTCTAAACAAATTACAGAAACACTAGTGAGAGATAATATTAATTTAAAGAGAAAATTGGAATCTTTAAAAATTTTTCCCGTAATAACAATCTTAGATTAATTAATTTTCCTAGAGCCGCGACAGTAATTCCTATAGATATGTTGAAGCGATACATGATGGAGGTATTGGAAATTTCAGAGGAATTGCTACCGCCAGTTACCCAAGTGTATTATTTACCAATAAAAAGGGAAGAAAAGTTGAAGGAAGAAGATGATCAACAATTACTTAATAGTTCTACATTTTTGGAACTTTCCGATAGCGAACTCGCAAAGCCGTCAACACTTCTTCTTACCCTTGCCTTGACACCAGACAAGAATTGGCTATTAAGACTTTTCTTTAAAAATAAACAGAAAGACTTTCTAGGGTATAAAATACAAATGTATCAAGATCTGTCACGAGACACACAAAAACGTCAATGTGAATTTCTGTTGTTAAAGCCGGGAGTTATTGCTCTTGGAGCGACCTATTTTCTTCATCACCCATGCAAATGTGTGATAGTGTAGCAAATGCAAAAATATGTTTTCTTTGATCCTAGTCAACTGACAACCTTCTTGTCAGCTGCTCGCCTAAAAAAGGAGAGGATACATGAAGCACTCGTAGATTTTGATTTCCTGATTCAGCCAATAACCTTATCTTACTTTATCTTTATTTTTACTTCTTTGTTAATATCTCGCTGATTCTACATCTTGGATCCTTATTGAGGACTTGAATTAAAAGTTAAGCTATATATTAAGTTATATCTGATTAGTGGGTTAGTAGCATATAATTTACATTGTATCTTATTTTCTGCTTAACTTTATCTTTCTGTACAAGTGATAACTTGATTGTAATTGAAAATTGATAAATAAATAAATAACAATAAAAACAAAATAAACAACCTCCTAACCCTGCCTCAAAAATCCAAACTGGTATACCGTGGGCATACTATGATAACTGCAAAATGCGCTAACCACAGTCTAAGAAAAATATTTGAGGGGTTTGTCAGGGGACCCTGAAGCCGTCGGCACAATGCGTGGCAGCGGCAAATAAGGCAAATAGAATGTTGGGCATGATAAAGAAAGGAATCTCGAGTAGATCGGAGAAAGTTATAATGCCGCTTTATAGGGCAATGGTCAGACCCCACTTGGAATACTGCGTCCAACATTGGTCTCCCTACCTAAAGAAGGATATAAAACTGCTGGAGAGGGTGCAGAGACGAGCAACTAAACTAGTGAAGGGTATGGAGAAACTGGAATATGAGGATCGACTTAAAACACTGGGATTGTTCTCCCTTGAGAAAAGGAGACTGCGTGGGGATATGATCGAGACCTTCAAAATACTGAAAGGAATTGACAAAATAGAGCAGAGAAGATTATTTACAATGTCCAATTTGACACGGACAAGAGGACATGAAATGAAGCTAAGGGGGGGCAAGTTCAGGACTAATGTCAGGAAGTTCTGCTTCACACAGAGAGTGGTTGACATCTGGAATACTCTCCCAGGGGAGATTATTGCGGAATCGACAGTCCTAGGTTTCAAAAGCAAACTAGATGCATATCTCCTTGAGATAGGCATATAAAGATATGGTTGGCTATAAAATAAGCCAGGTGAATACCTAGCAGGGCCTCCGCGTGTGCGGATCGCCGGACTTGATGGACCGAAGGTCTGATCCGGAGATGGCGCTTCTTATGTTCTTATGTTCTTATGTTCTATGCTAACCAGTTAGAGCAGCTATATTACCACACACTAATTTGTTAGTGCACAGATAACGCATATGCCGTTACCACCTACAAGAGCGCACATGCATAATTTGATTAAATGGTCACTTCTCAGAACCGGATTTCTCTCAACTACTCTACATCTTTGTCCTCTCCCGTATGGACTACTGCAATGCACTCGTAAATGGCCTCACTACAAAAAACTCCATCGACTATGACGAGTACAAAATGCCATCATCCGACTTCTGAAGAGCCTCAGCATATGAGACCTGATCGCTCTGGCGTTGTGTGCTGCCCACTGGCTGCCAATTGACAAATTATGTATATTCAAAGGCCTAGTAATGGCCTCCAAACTCTTCCATGACATGGCACTGACCAATATGGCCTCCAAACTTCCACCATACACCATGAAGTGATCGCTTTGCTCACAAGAAGCAAAGCGACTACATGCTCCACTTTGAGAATACCCGCACCTCTGGAACAAACTACCTACCCGCATATGATCGTAAGAAGGTCTACTGATCTTCAGGAAGGCAATAAAAACTCACCTCTTCCCCTGCAGTGACCGACTATGTTGTGTGACATAGCCAGTCACTGGACTGGCTGGCGAGCCCAATAGTGGAAGATAGCCGGATATCTCCTTCTGAATATTGATGGATAGCCAGCCAAAAAGAACTTTGCCAGTTAACTAAGTCCCACTGAATATTAGGGGGTATGAGTTCCTTTTACTATGCTCCAATATAAAGTGGTCTTAGTGCACCCATATGTGGGTTTTTCCCCCGTGCTAAGGGCATTTTTACCACAGCCGTAAAATGGTCAGTTTTTCCAATTTTTTTAGAGGACTGTCTGGGTGTCCAGACAACTTTTCAAAACCCAGCACATTGTCTACATTTTGAAAAGCTGTTGAGATTGGAGCCAAGTCTGGAGTGCATCTGCACATGCGCACTCCAGACTTGGCCCAAAGAAATGAGGTTTGCATGGGGTTGGGATTAGGGGCAGAATGGGGTGGGATCAGGGACCGAACAAGGCAAGGCCATGCCCCCTCTTTTTCCAGATGCAAAATCTGGTAACCCTAGTCTCATAGTTCCAACATATCAAGAAGTAGTTCATGAACACATAGACATCGGAACGTAGAAGTATGACGTAGACATCAGAAGTATGGTTTTCCTGACTCCCCCACATACCACCTCCCCACCACTGTAATACTGTGATTTAAAATCTTTGGGCAGTCAGCGACACAACAAAGAGAGCCTCCTGCTGTCAGCCAGCCCTGGAAGTGTTCTTTCTGCAGTATCCTACCTACAAAGGAAGAAGTGCTACAGAAAGAACATTTCCGGGGCAGGCTGATGGTGGGAGGCTCCCTTCATTGTGCCACCGGCTAACCAAAGATTTTAAATTGCAGCACCAGGGAGGTGGTAGATGAGGGAGTTGGGAACTGAGGTGATCCAGCTGAGGGGTAGGCTGGGGTTGGGAATTAGGGAAGGACATATGCTGCATGGACTACAGGGGGGGGAAGTGAGAAAGATAGATATTGTATGGATTGGGAGGGGTTGGGAAGGCAGGGAAGGACAGATTTTGCATGAGCTGGGGATTAGGAAGCGAGGGAAAAAGAGATGAATGAGTGGGGTGATGGGAAGGAAGGGAAAAAGGGATGCTACCAGTGGGTGAGGGAAGAGAAAAAGAAAATTGCTGGACATAGGTATGTGGAGTGGGAGGAAAAGAGAGATGGTATACATTGAAAAAATAAGAAAGAGGGAGAATTGTTGGACATGATAGTGGTAGAGAGGAGGGAAGAAAAAATGTTACACTGCAAGGGAAGAGAAATTACTCAAAGAAGGGAGAGATGTCAAAGGGTGATGGAAAGAGGAAAGATAGAGATGCCAGACTACAGAATAGATGGGGATAGAGATATGCCAAACTGCATAAAGGAGAGGAGAAAGATGCCAGACCGTGGAAAGCAGAGGAGAGAAGGAGAGAGATGTTAGACAATGGGAAGAGGAAGGGAAGGAGAGAGATGTTAGACCACAGGAAGAGGGAGGGAAGGAGAGAGGTTAGAACATGGGAAGAGGGAGAGAAGGAGAGTGATATGCCAGACCATGGGAGAGGAGAGAGATTCCAGGCTATGGGTAGGAGAGGAGAAAGATGCCAGACCATAGGAGGTGGGAGGGGGAAGAGAGAGATGTCTGACCATGGGAGAGGGAGAGAGAGGGATGAGATGATGCACAGGAATGGAGGGGAAGGGGAGAGAGAGGTAGGAGATGGTGCACAGAAATGGGTGTGGCAGGGAAGAGATACGAAGAAATGCTTATGGATATATGGGAATAGGGAAGAAGTTTCAAGTTTCAAGCTTATTTAAAAATTTATTATACCGCCTAATCAGCCTTCTAGGCGGTGTTCATTAGTCAATTAAAACCGTCAAATTAACAAACATATTTGGGGGAACAATTAACTAAACAGACAGACTTGTACAAAAGGAAAAAAGGGGTCAAACTATAATCTTAAGGAAAGAAACACTGAAGGAAAGAACAAGAGGTTAGGGGAAGGCTAAAAGAAAGGAAGTCAAATTGTCCTTAGAAGGGCAATTGCTATTAAACAGCATCTTTAAAAGAGTAGATACTACTCGAAGGCGTCTTTAAGTAAGAAGGTTTTTAATTTGGATTTAAACTGGTTTAAATTTGTTTCCTCACTTATATAATTGGGTATGGAGTTCCCGAGGGAGGGTGCAGTGACCGAAAAGATGTTTAAGAACATGGTTTTAATATTTTTCAGAGAGGGGGTAATAAGAAGATGTTGTGTAGAAGAGCGGAGTGATCTGAGGGGGGCATAAGGTATAAGAAGTCTGTTTATGAATTCCGGTTGGTTACAAGTTCTAGTTTTGAATGTAAGTAGAAGAATTTTATAAGAGATTCTATGTTCGAAGGGGAGCCAGGGTGCTTTAATTAGTAGAGGTGAAACATGGTTGAATTTCCTTGCCTGGAAGATAATTTTAACAGAAGTATTTTGGATAATCTGCAATCGTCGGATTTCTTTATGTGTGATCCCTTTGTATAAGGCATTATAATAGTCAATACATGAAATCACAAGAGAGTGAATTAAAATATTGACAGATGAGAGTTTGAGTACTTTAGATAGAGAGTGGATCAATTGTAGACGGTAGAAACATTTTTTTAACTACTGCACTGATTTGGTCATGGTAATTGAATTTACTGTCAAGGATGACTCTGAGTAATTTTAGGGTAGGAACTGTTTGAATAGGGATGGAGTCGAGTTTGATGGGATTGAGTAGTGGTTTCCCTTCTTTGAGGGGAAAAATCATTATTTTTTATTTACTAATGTTAAGAGATATCATGCTCGTGGTTAGCCAGGTTGTGATTATTTTCAAATTTTGATTTATTAGGTTGATATCCTCAGGATTATACAAGTAAATTGGGTGTATTATTTGAATATTATCAGCATAGGCATAAATCATTAGGCCTATTGACTGGCCTAGAGTAAGCAATGTGGCCAGAAAGATGTTAAACAGTAAGGGAGATAAGATGGAGCCTTGAGGAATACCGTGCCATTGAAGATTACTTTTGATAACCAATTGGCAAGGTAGGAAGTGAACCAATCCATGATTTGTCCAGAGAGTCCAACATCTTGAAGGCGTTGTAATAGGAGTGAATGGTCAATGGTGTCAAGTGAAATGAGAACAACAGATTTGTGGTGGTCTAGATGATAGAGAATTTTGGTAGTTAGTCCAATCATGGAAAGTTCTGTTGAATGATGTTGGCAAAAGCCAGTCTGGTTGGGGTGTAGTGCTTTGTTTTTTTTCAATGAAATCTGAGATTTGTTGAAATACCATTTTCTCAGTGAGTTTCGCAAGAAACGGAATGTTTGATATTGGTCAATAGTTTGAGACTTCCAGGGTACTAATTTTGGGATCTTTAATCTTGGGGAAGATGATGGATTCCTTCCAGGATTTTGGTAGTGTGCTGGTCTGTAAACTGGTTTTGACAAGGTCAAGGTTATGTGGTCCAAATATAGAAAAAAAGTGTTTTAGTAAGAAAGGAGGAATAGCTTCAGAGTTGGTACCTTTACTATTCAAAGTGTTTAGGCATCTTTGAATATCCGAAAGAGTCGGTAAGATAAAACTTGCGCATTTAGAAAAAGAAAGGTTATGTGAGATGTCAGCATTGGTTAGATCAGTTGTAGAGATTGAGGAATTGAAAAGATTAAATTGTGTTTTCTGAGGAAGGGAGTCCCTGATCTTTTGTATTTTGTCAAGAAAATAAGAAGCAAGTTCCTTTGCGGCAGGTAATTGTTCCGCTTTCTTTTCCTTGGCTTGAGTTGCTATTAGAGATTTCACAATAGAGTAGAGTGGCAGTATTTTTGGCCTTATTAATACATTTCGATAATTTTAGATTTGTAGTATTTAGACTGTTCCTTGTATTTGTTTAAATTGTGCAAGGATTTGTCATGACGCCATTTTGTTTTGAGTGAATGGAGTTGTTTTTTGATTAAAGCCAGATTTTTTGTGTACCAGGGATTTTTTTATTTTTCGAGATGGGATTGTGTAAGCAATCTTAGGAGCTGATTCATCTTTACCATTATCTCTTAGATTATTTAACTCTCTTGAAAAAAATTAAGACTGATTTTAAAACATTTTTATTTGGAGATGCTTATAAATTGTTATAGTATATTGTGATGAGGCCAGGGGTAAGCCTAGCACTGGCAACTCGGCTCCCGTCTCAGGCGCAAGAATAGCGCTCTTTCGAGGACCACTCTGAGAATCCAAAGCTTTTCCTGGTACTGTGCTTGGGTTCCAACTGCCGAAATCTCTGTTAAGACTTACTCCAGCCCATCTACACCCTCCCAGCCATTGAAGCCCTCCCCTGCCCATCCTCCTCCAAACGGCCATGCACAGACACAGACCGTACAAGTCTGCCCAGTAACTGGCCTAGTTCAATCTTTAATATTATTTTCTGATTCTAAATCTTCTGTGTTCATCCCACGCTTCTTTGAACTCAGTCACAGTTTTACTCTCCACCACCTCTCTCGGGAGCGCATTCCAGGCATCCACCACCCTCTCCGTAAAGTAGAATTTCCTAACATTGCCCCTGAATCTACCACCCCTCAACCTCAAATTATGTCCTCTGGTTTTACCTTTTTCCTTTCTCTGGAAAAGATTTTGTTCTACGTTAATACCCTTTAAGTATTTGAACGTCTGAATCATATCTCCCCTGTCTCTCCTTTCCTCTAGGGTATACATATTCAGGGCTTCCAGTCTCTCCTCATACGTCTTCTGGCACAAGCCTCCTATCATTTTCGTCGCCCTCCTCTGGACCGCCTCAAGTCTTCTTACGTCTTTCGCCAGATACGGTCTCCAAAACTGAACACAATACTCTAAGTGGGGCCTCACCAATGACCTGTACAGGGGCATCAACACCTTCTTCCTTCTACTGACTACGCCTCTCTTTATACAGCCCAGAATCCTTCTGGCAGCAGCCACTGCCTTGTCACACTGTTTTTTCGCCTTTAGATCTTCGGACACTATCACCCCAAGGTCCCTCTCCCCGTCCGTGCATATCAGCTTCTCTCCTCCCAGCATATACGGTTCCTTCCTATTATTAATCCCCAAATGCATTACTCTGCATTTCTTTGCATTGAATTTTAGTTGCCAGGCATTAGACCATTCCTCTAACTTTTGCAGATCCTTTTTCATATTTTCCACTCCCTCTACGGTGTCTACTCTGTTACAAATCTTGGTATCATCTGCAAAAAGGCACACTTTTCCTTCTAACCCTTCAGCAATGTCACTTACATACATATTGAACAGGATTGGCCCCAGCACCGAACCCTGAGGGACTCCACTAGTCACCTTTCCTTCCTTCAAGCGACTTCCATTAACCACCACCCTCTGGCGTCTGTCTGACAGCCAGTTTCTGACCCAGTTCACCACTTTGGGTCCTAACTTCAGCCCTTCAAGTTTGTTCAACAGCCTCCTATGAGGAACTGTATCAAAGGCTTTGCTGAAATCCAAGTAAATTACATCTAGCATAAATTACATCTAGCATACATCTGGAATAAGCACAGCAAAGAAAAAGAAAAGAAAAAAAACCAACTTTCCATCAATAATTTCCAGTTCCAAGTTTTATTATCCAGCTCAGTTTGCACTGGTTCTAATCTCTCCTGCCTGCCACCCTGCTCTCCCCGGCAATGGAGCTGGAGAGTCAAAAAGGACGTTTACGACTGGTCCCCAGCTTCTTGAGTTGATCGGCCAGCTCAGTCGGTTTGCAAAATTTGTTTTGTGAATCGCGTCCCTGCCTATTTGCATGCCGTTCCCCTCATTTGCATGCATGGATCGGAATCAGATCGTCAGAGAGGTAAGTGAATCGGGCAGGAGTAAAATCAGGTCGCAAAGGGGTCGCAAACCGATCGGTACACGATCGGTTTGCTTAGTGAATCTAGCCCTTTATCTGCCTTCATTTACTATGCTACTATGAATCAGTTTGTTCATTTCATTTGCTTTTTGAGCTTGAAAAGCCCTGTTCATGCTTTCTTTGTAGATCTGCCAAATGCCCATTTCCTAAAGGAATATTACTAGCCAGTGCTGGCTTTTTGACAGCCCCTCCTTTTACATTTTGGTACTTGTAGTGTTTATGCCAAATGGAAAATACGAGACTATAAATATTACGATGCTTTACAATAGAAATTCTAAAACCAAGAATGGCCAAAAACTTCTTTCCAAAAATAAGTCATTTGGTTGATTTGCCAATGGCCATAATGTTACAACAGCAACTTGATCAGCAATTCAGATTACAGATTTGGACAAAATATTCAGAGCCATGCTGTAATGTTGATTTCTATACTGAATAAATTTAAATTGAGTATGGCTGAAGATTAATGTGACACACAGGCATAGAAAAGATCTGTTTAATGATTCAGCTAGGAATGTTTGGAAGAAACATAAAAATTCCATACAAATCTCTCTGTCCTCACTCCTTCTTTCACACTCATTTATATTTCCCATTTGCAGAGAAATGATTAAATTAGCACAAATTTGAAACATGTGAGAAGCAGCACAATCTTCAGTCTTAGCTACTGATCATTTGCACAACTTTGACACGCAGACAGTATGTTGAAGCTAAATGTGGTTTACGTCATGTGTACAGAAGGCGCTTCAGTTTGCAAAAGATGTCTAATAGTAGTAGTTCAAAGGTTTTAAAGACTATGCAATGGAATTTAAAGATCATAAAGAATGGAATTTAGCAAGGTATAATGAGAGTGGGATGATGGATGTGGAGGTTAGTGGATGAGGTTACATTTATAGAGAAAAAGTTAAAAAGAGGAAGCTAACAAAGTTAAGAATTAAACCATAGAAATGTTATATTATGTTATACAAATACTTTTATTCCACTTTTACCTATTTAGTTCAAGGATGGCTTACTGAAATTGTTAGCTGGTTAGTTGACCCATGAATTATTGCAAATGAGGGGAATTAAACAGACATAATGCAGTATATTTCTTAGATATTAGCTTGTGGTTGATTCAATTTATTAGAACAGAAAATATTTTAGCAGTTTTCTGAATCTGAAATAGTGGTTGCACAAGCGTATATTCAGTGGGAGTTGGTTCCATAGGTTAGCTAGTTGATATTGAATGGACAGGGTTAAGTGACTAGTCGATTGGATATTTTTTGTACATTGAAAATTTTAGTTGAAGGGTGTTTCTGGTTAAGTAGAGGAGCCTTGAAGTAATATTGCTAGGTCTAATAGGTAGCTTGGAGTGAACTTTATTCTGGGTGTAATGAACAACCAGTATAAGCTTTTGTAATAAAGTTGAATATGTTCAAATTTTCCAAGTTGCAGTGGTGTTATAAGAGATTTGGAAAAGATTGTGAATGTGATGTTGCAGTAGTCTAATCTCAACTAAGATTCAAAATATTTCCATATCAAAGTATTTTCTTATGGACCTAAGTTTCTTTACAACCAGGAAGGATTGTTAAATTATGTTTAATGCATGTTGGTGCATTGATAGGGAGTTGTCTACTTCTACCCCTAGGATTTGCGAGTGTATGTCTAGTGGGAAACTTTTCCCATCTAGAGTTATGTTTGACAAGTGCAACTGCCATAGACATACCAGGGACTACTAAATAGTTCCCAGCCCAACCAAGAAGAGAATGATGTGGAGCCATGAAACTTACAAGTTTTGACCACCAATTACAAGTTATTCCACATTTTTCTTAACACTTTTTGTTTCATTTCATATAATTAAAATGAAAATTGTCAGGAAAAGTGTTGAATAACTTGTAAGTTTCATGGCTCCACATCATTCTATTCTTGGTTGGGCTAAGAACTTTTCAGTGGCCCCTCATAAATGGGTTCATTTTGAGGGTCTGGCCATAAAAATTTTGTTTTGTTTTTGTTGAGTTTGAGGTGAGGTATGGAGATCCAGTTTTCAATTATCAGAAAGCAGGTCTTCATAGTATGGAGGATGTCTACTATATGTGAGGTGACTGGTGAGATGACTGTGATGTTGTTAGCATAGGAAAGGTGATTCATTCTGGCTTGTTCTGAGTAGGTTGAACAGTGTGGGTAAGAGTGGGGAGCCTTGAGGCACCCCATTTAGAGGATGCCAACTGTTTGAAAATTTATTGTCATTCTTGACAGTATAAAGGCATTGTGTTAGGTAACCTTGGAACCAAGTTAGGGTGGTCCTGTGCAGGCCAAAATGACTTAAGAGACATTTGGTCAAAGTCTTCTAAGTCAAAGCACTGCTGAGATCAAACTGGATGATAATAGCACAGTAGCCTTTGCAAATTAGTCCTTTACCATATGCAGTTATTGTGGATATTACTGTCTCTGTACTGTGATTTTCCCTAAATCGTGATTGTGAGGGGTAAAGGATTTTAAAGCATTGGAGGTAGCATTCAAGTTGTTCTATGACAGAAACTTCCAAAATCTTTGTAAACAGTAGGATGGATGTGACTGGTCAGTAATTACTGACATCATCTAAGTTGTGTTTTGGATTCTTTGGGATGGGGGGTTAAGACTGTACTACCTGAAGATTGGAGGGTGGCCAATGATTTTCAAAAGGGCTCCAGGGGAGATCCGGAAAATTACAAACCGGTAAGCCTCATTTCGGTGTCGGGCAAAATGGTAGAAATGATTCAAAAAAATAAAATTGTGGAACACATAGACAAACATAATTTAATGAGATGGAGTCAGCATGGGTTCAGCCGAGGGAGATCTTGCCTTACCAATTTGCTTGACTTCTTTGAAGGTATGAATAAACATGTGGATAAAGGTGAGCTGATTGATACAGTGTATCTAGATTTTCAGAAAGCTCCTCATGAGAGGCTCCTGAGAAAATGAAAGTGTCATAGGATAGGTGGCAAAGTTCAGTTGTGGATTAGGAATTGGTTATCAGCTAGAAAACAGAGAGTAGGGTTAAATGGTCATTTTTCTCAGTGGAGGAGAGTAAACAGTGGAGTGCCACAGGGGTCTGTACTGGAACTGGTGTTATTTAACTTATTTATAAATGATCTGGAAATTGGAACGATGAGTGAGGTGATTAAATTTGCAGATAACACTAAACTGTTCAAAATTGTTAAAACGCATGCGGATTGTGAAAAATTGCAGGTGGACCTTAGGAAATTGGAAGACTGGGTGTCCAAATGGCAGATGAAATTTTATGTAGACAAATGCAAAGTGATGCACATTGGGAAGAATAACCTGAATCACAGTTACCGGATGCTAGGGTCCACCTTGGGGATTAGCGCCCAAGAAAAGGATCTGGGTATCATCGTAGGCAATACGAGGAAACCTTCTTCCCAAAGTGTGGTGGCGGCCTAAAAAGCAAACAGGATGCTAGGAATTATTGAAAAAGGGATGGTTAACAAGACTAATAATGTTATAATGCCCCTGTATCGCTCCATGGTGCAGCCTTATCTGGAGTATTGCATTCAATTCTGGTCTCCTTATCTCAAGAAAGATATAGTGACACTAGAAAAGGTTCAAAGAAGAGCGACCAAGATGGTAAAGAAGTTGGACTTATGGCGTCAGTCCTTTAAAGGGTTTAGAGTAGCTGATTACAGCCAATTACAGTGTTGGGAGGGTGGGGCTGAGGTTTTGCAATGGTGAGGCTTCTGGTGGGATAACGAGGGACCATCAGGTTGCTTGCTCCTTACCCTGTTGGCTCTGATGAAGAAGGGTTGGATTTCTGGTGTCCAATATTCTAGATCAGTATACCTAACCCTAAAAATGTTTACAGTAACAGTTATCATAAATTATTTTCAAAATGAATATGCCTTTTTGCTTTAGGATAATTTGTTCACATTAATATTGTTGTCAAACTGTACTATATAATTATTGATTGAATTCTATTTAAAAGTGTAAGTCCAGTTTAGGTCTCAAGAAAGCAGAGGTTGTTTTATGTTTGTTTCAGAACATGACTGGAATAAAGTTTTCTTCTTGGATGTATCACTACAAAATTTTCAGAATCAGATAAGGTGAATTGGGTACAGTATTTGATCATGATTAATTTAACACATTGCAATTTCTTAATTGGGAAAGACAATCAAAAGGTGTGCTTCAGTTTTAAAAGATGCTGGGATGAGAGTAAGGGAGTGTTAGTTTAATCTCTTGCAAGGATAGCTAATAGGCCAGCACTTCCTCCTTACCCTGCTGGAATGAGGAGCAGGGAGAAGATGGCAGTTTGTGGTTTGGCTGCAGGCCCTTTAAAGTGATGAGAGCTAGGCCCAGATGTCGGTTGGTGAGACCTCCAAAAGCGATCTTGGCAATGACACTGGTGGAGTAAGGAGGGACTGTAGCACTTCTTCCTTATCCTGCTGGATTGAGGAGTGGGGATCAGATAGCAGTTCCTGATCTGGCTGAGGTCCTTTAAGGTAGTGGGAGCTGGGCTCAGATGTCAGTGAGCGGGGCCTCCAATGGCAATCTCGGCGACAACTGGCGGGGTAAGGAGGGACTGGAGTACTTCTTCCTTATCCTGCTGGAACAAGGAGTGGGGAGCAATCTTTACCACCTATCTTGCACAATTATCATCCTCTTCCAGTATGAAGTGCTGTCTCTATACATATTTCAAAATCTAGTTTGCTCAATTTAGCTAAAGTACATTTCAAAGAAGATTTTCATTATTTTTTGGACTTTTCTCTCTTCTCTTTGTAACAAATATGACAAACATGTCTGTGATCACTTTTGATTTGCATTTTTTATTCCTGTCCTCTGTGGATTTACCTGAAGCCCAATAATTTCAAAGTATGTTAGGAGTTGTGTTAGTATTAGCAACCAGAAAGCAAAATGTGCTTAAAGATATTTTTTCTGTACATCTGGCTAAGGTTACATGGTTTTTGGATCACCAATATTTATTTATTTAAAATATTAATTAATCATTCCATCTGCAGTTTAGGATAAGGTACACATTACATGCATAATTACATTCCCCCCCCCCCCCATTTACAAAACTGTAACACATTTTTTTGCGCTGGCCATGGCAGTAACAGCTTCGAAGCTCATAGGAATTCTATGAGCACTGGAGCTGCTACCACCATGACCAGCAAAAAGGGGCAGGTAAATCCTCACCTTTACATCAAGCTGCGCTGTCAATCATCACAAGCTAAATGTCGAGTTGTCCATAGGAATAGAATGGGTGACTCAGCATTTAACTCACGTTGCTCAGCAGCACACCTTGATAAAAGAGGGGGTAAATCAACAAACTGCGTATGACGTCATTTTAGAAGCATCTACATGAGAAAACAGTGGAATTTACACTTTTAGATTGGCTACATGTTCAAATAACCCGACTGGCTGGGGGGTCCCCCAGGACAGGGTTGGGAACCACTGATCTAAGGGAACAAAGTTTGGATAGGCCAAAATATTATACCTGTATTTCCAGTTGTACAGTAAGAATACAGTTATAAACAAAAAGATTTCCCTGTTGGTTTTTGCATTTGCATCAACCCACCCCCCACTTTACAAAAGTTTGGCATGGTTTGTAGCACCGGCCCCGGAGGTAATAGCTCCTACGCTCATAGGAATTCTATGAGCGTCGGAGCTGTTACTGTCGCTAAAAGCCACACTATTCTTTTATAAAAGGGGGAGACAGAGGGAGCACAACCCATCTATAAGTGTTCTTTCAGCCAGAGCTTAGCACGGAGGTTTAAGGTGTCTCGCTTTCTTAATCCTCCATTTTTTAAGTTTTAGATTTGGATGACAGAAAAAAGAATGATGTAGTTTTGCTCCTTTATTGATCATTCTTATATATCTACTACTCGATAATCAAAGGGGCTCTTTTACTAAAGCTACAACAAAAATGGCCTTAGCACACCCCTTATGCAGGGTTTTTTTTTCTGCTTGTTAAAGGCACTTTTGACATGGCCAGAAAATGGATGATTTTCCTATTTTCTGGATAAATGGCCATACAATAATTTTGCATTTCCACTTGAGCCCCTACCGCCATCTATTTTGTAACACAAGACAATGCCTCATGTGCTGATTAGTGCTGCCCTGATAATTGGGTTGGGAACGGCTGTGTTATAGAATGAGGTGCATTATAAGCATGGCAACTTGTAATCTGTTTTGACTATATATTATATATGTTAACCTGTAACCTGTTCTGAGCTTTAGTTTAGTTTAGTTGACAGGATAGAAAACAAATTAAGAAAATAAATAGTGTTCTGATATGCGGCTACCAAGGGGTTAATTTTATAAATATTTTCTGCATATAAATCCTGCAACAGTAAGCCTCAGAATTCTTGATGATAATTCATACATAAACATTAGATGAAAGTCTTCTTTGAACAACGGTGCTTTAAGAATTTTTCATAAGCTGATTATGGAAGTCTCATTTCATATTTCTGCTAGTAGCAAATTATACAGAATAGGACCTACAATAGAAAAAACATGCATGCAGGTTCTCACAGCAATGGCACTAGCATAAAATAGTATGAGCTCATATAAAGTCAGATCCAACAGTTATCATAGGATATTTAAACTTTTTGGTCTGGGATGGACCATTCATTTGTTTTATCTGTAGTCATTTTCTATGTCAGTACACTAACCAATTAGCACAGGGCATGCTTCCTCTCTGCCCCCCATGCTAAAGAATAAAGATGAAGTCTTAGCACGTGGTTGGCCTGCATATGGCTCCTGAACATGACCTGTTAGCACAGTTTTTAGGCGGTGGTAAGCTCGCATTAGTGATTACTGCTGCTTAGTAAAAGGGCTTCTGTGTGACTTGTTCAAAGATTCTACCGATAATTGTGCATCATTGAATTTCCATTTTCCTGGCAAGCCAGCCATCTTAAGTAAGGTAAGGGGAATGGAGTGGGGGGTCGTCAGAAGCACTGGGGGTATCAGGGGGGGGTTGCATGCCGTCGGAGGTTGTTGGGGGTGCATTACTTGGTGGCGGGTGGAGTGGGTATCTCTTTCGTTGCGGGGGGAGGAGGGTATTAGTGTCAGATGATTGTGCAACATAGCAGGTGAGAGTGTGCATCTCTCTTGCCGAACTTCAGGTTTTTAAAAATTATTTTAATTTGTGTGTGTTGGGGGGGGGGAGGGAAGGAGGAGGTCTGAGCTCTCAAACCTTACTTTCCTGTCAGTGCCAGAGCCAATCAGCGCTTGCAAGGTAACGAGAGCTCAGACTTATCGGTAAATTTTGGCTGCAAATGTGGCATAATGAGATTAGAGAATCACTCGGCGATTACAGAGAATCGTTCAGAGTGATCATTTTAATATTAATGACCTCGTTGTTCTACATTTGCAATGCAGTATCAGAGACTGCTAGAAAACTTGGAAAATACCTTGGTAAGCTGTTTGGATAATCCACCGCTAAAATACATGCACACTAAACCGGCAGGAACCAGTTTAGCGATCACGTTAAAGGCAGATTTAGTTTTGAGAATCTGCCCCTAAGTGGGGAATTCATCAAGAGGTTTTTAGCACACACTAACCTCATTAGCATATGCTAAACACTAAGGGCTAGATTCACTAACCTGCCTTCCGAGGCCGATCCGGGGCTGATTCCAGCAGGCCCGACTAATTCACAACAGCAAAAAATTGAAATGAGGGCGATCGGAGGAACGCCCCCCCCTCCGACCGCATGTACCACTAGTGTGTGATCCTGACGCATGCGTAGACCATCTGCTTTCCCTGCATATGGTCTGCGTTTGCGTTTTGAGTCTGGTTTTTTTTGCTGTTTTGTTTTTGTTTTGCTTTAAACCTGTGGGATCACACTGCAGGGAAGGTGGCAGAGATCCAAAGCTCGGGGCAGGGAGTAGGATATGATCAGCAGAGGATCCCGATGGCAATAAACCCACTCACTTTAAAGAACTTTCCAGGTTTCAATCAGCTTTTTCTTCCCCAGTCAGCGTGGTGGCTACAGCTACTTTTCTTTAAATTATACTGTAGCAAATCAGATAGTAGAGTGATAGGTTTTCAAGCTGTGTTCCCCTGCTGCATTTCTTTTTTTTATTTTTTAGTTCAATTTGTTTATTGAATAATGAAGAAAAGGAAAACAAAGTACATCATGTAACAGAAAAAAAAACAGAGTACAGAAATTGGCAGAGAATATCATAAGAATGCGGGATATATATCCTCTGAGAGTACTTGTGCTGCATTTCTGGTCATTTATTTGCTTAATCCAAGAGGGCATTTTTCTGAAGGGGAAATTATCTGCTTGTTACTAAACCCATATAGCTCCTGTGCTGCTAAATGTTACCTGAGCAGTGTTTTTAATTCATCTGTTGAGTGGAACAGAAAAGTTACTTTGGTTGGAAACAAAACAAAATAAAGAAGTCGGCAGAAACGTGTGGAACTGGTCCCCAGCAGTCGCTTATTCTGTTGATTGGCCAGCACAGTTGGTGTCCCACATTTGTTTGGTGAATCTCAGTTTCCCCTCATTTGCATGCACGGATCGGAAGCGGATCACAAGAGAGGTTAGAGAATCGGGAAATTAGGTCACAAACCATACGGTTTGCTTAGTGAATCTAGCCCTTTGACATCCATAGGAATATAATGGGCATCTTAGCGTTAGTGCGCGCTAACGCGATTAGCACCCCTTAATGAATTGCTGTTTAAGTGTCCTTTAGTTGAATAAATCTTCACCAGACTAAACAAACTCCAGCACCTTAAATATGTATCAGAATAGAAAGAAATATTCATAAAAATCTTCAAGTGTATGAAATGGTAAAACTTTTATTTTAAGACATAGACTTTTTAATTTTTTTTTGTGAACTGAACCAAAAAAAGAATTGTTTATGTAGCTTTTAGAGCACTTTATAAATGACAATTGATCAAAGGAACAGAAGTGTTGGAAGGAGTCCTTCAGTGTGTAGAAGGATTATTTGTCAAAGAGATTTCTATTATAATCCACAATAAAACTTCTCAGTCAGAAAGACTTAAACTCATTAAGGTGGGAATGTGATGACAAATAGCTACCATTCTGCTCCTGGCTGCAAAGAACATGATGACACCTGTTGAATTCCAACATCTTAAATTGGTTGAAGTATCGGCCTTCTATGATTAGTCCAGTTTTGCTAAAGCCTTACATCTGCTAAAAAGAGAAATTCAGATTCTGGAGACTAATGGCAACCTTTTTCTTAAATGCAATTTTACAAGTCAGGAATGCTGGGGTTGAAAATCAGGACTAAGGTAAGATTGACAAGGCGTGAAAAGATAAAAAGAATTGGGATTAAGTATTTAGCAATCTTAGAAGGATGACACTTGAGGGTCAAGGAGACGATTAAGAGAGCATAATTAGGTCGGGAAAAAAATCTAAAGGAGTGAAAATAGAGGATGAGACTTTAAGAAACCATATTACAAAAACTATACATAAGAACATAAGAATTGCAACTGCTGGGTCAGACCCGTGGTCCATCATGCCCAGCAGTCCGCTCATGCGGCGGCCCCCAGGTCAAAGACCAGTGCTCTAAATGAGTCCAGCCTTACCTACGTACGTTCCAGTTTAGCAGTAACTTGTCTAACTTTGTCTTGAATCCCTGGAGATTGTTTTCCCCTATAACAGAGTGTTCTAGTTTTCTACCACACTCTGGGTGAAGAAGAGCTTCCTTACATTTATACGGAATCTATCCCCTTTCAACTTTAGAAAGTACTCTCTTGTTCTCCCTACCTTGGAGAGGGTGAACAATCTGTCTTTATCTGCTAAGTCTATTCCCTCCAGTGTTTTGTATGTTTTGATCATGTCCCCTCTCAGTCTCCTCTTTTCAAGGGAGAAGAGGCCCAATTTCTCTAATCTCTCACTGTATAGCAATTCCTCTAGCCCCTTAACCATTTTAGTCGCTCTTCTCTGAACCCTTTCAAGTAGTACCATGTCCTTCTTCATGTATGGTGACCAGTGCTGGATGCAGTACTCCAAGTGAGGGCGCACCATGGCCCAGTACAGCAACATGATAACCTTCTGTGATCTGTTCGTGATCCCCTTCTTAATTATTTCTAGCATTCTGTTCGCCCTTTTCGCCGCCGCCGCAGCATGATAACCTTCTCTGATTTGTTTGTGATCCCCTTCTTAATCATTCCTAGCATTCTGTTTGCCCTTTGTGCTGCAGTGGCGCATTGCGCGGACGGCTTCATCGACTTGTCGATCAGAACTCCCAAGTCTGTTTCCTGGGAGGTCTCTCCAAATACCGCCCCAGAAAAATGCACTGATCTTAGAAAAACAGTTTTAAAATTTAATTTTTTGGGGGGAGGGGGGAAAGTTGTGCTTATTTTTAAAAAGCAGTTTTGGAATTAGAGGTAGTGCTATTTCTTATTATAAGTAATACATTTTTCTCCGTTTGCTTTCATGAGTCACTAAGGCCTGGATTCTATAAACAGTGCATGTGTCGGCAGGCGCCTTAAAATGGCTGCCGATCATGTGCCAATCACGCATCAGCGCCGTTTATAGAATCATGGCTGTTTTTAAAACAGACGCCTTAAGTGTAGGCCAGCATTTCACAGGCCTACATTTAAGAAGCCTATGTTGCGCCTATGGAAGTGCCTAGAGTCGCCTAAGGCCACCTCTGGTATAAACCACACTCATAACAGCCTCAGGCATCCTTTGGCTTGCGTAGACGCTTCTGTAGGCATGCTAACAGTGCCTTCAATGTACCACCACCTAACTTTGAGATACCATTACTTGAATCTGGACCTAATTGGAAGGATTAGAAAAAATTGGAATAACATTGTAAAAGCTGACATTTGGCAATTAAAGGTATCATGGTTCTAAAATGCTTATTCAGCTAAATACCTATACACCTTTTATTTCCCTAAGATCTGAATATATTTATTCCTTCTAGAAAATAGCTTAAGTCATATTGTTTTAATAATTTCCTATGGGAAACATTTTGACTTTTGTGCTTGGACTAAAATAGGAAAGGAGCTGCAACAGGCCCTTTGTTCTTACTTCTATCCTATTGTGTCATAATATGGTAATAATAGACGCTGGCTTTTACAAAGCTGCAGTAGAAGTTTCTACTAGAGAATTTCATGGGGAGAAATTTTTCCCCGTCTCCATGGGAACTCATTTTCCTATCCCATCCCGGAGAGTTCTTTTCCTATCCCTGCCCCATTCCTACAAACTCTGTCCTCATCTGCACAAGCCTCAAACACTTTAAAGTAGAGAGTTACGCAGGGACAGAAATCCCACCCATCCCCGCCCATTCCCGCCAGGATCCTCTCCATCTCCACCCGTCCCAGCCAGGATCCTCTCCGTCCCCACCTGTCCCCATCAGGATCCTCTCTGTCCCCACCCATCCTCACATGGAATTACCTCCATCCCCGCCTGTCCCCATAAAAAGCAGCAATTACTTCTGACAGGATCATCAATTCCACAGTTTCTTTTGTGTTTGTGCTGCTGTTTTCTTTGGTGGAACCCTTTTTTTGTTTTCTGTTCAGGTAATTAACTTATAAATCCCCTCTTTTACTAAGGCTGACGTGTCCATTATATTATATGGACGAACCCTGCTTCCAAAGCCTTCCATCCCCGTGGGAGTCCCGTTGGCTAGAGGGGGGTCCCCGTGGGAGTCCCGTGGGCCAGAGGGGGGTCCCTGTGGGAGTCCCGTGGGTTAGGGGGGATTCCCGCGGGACCCCCGCGGGACCCACGGGATTCCTGCGATCCCCGTTCCCGTGCAGACCTCTACTTTAAAGTCATAAGTGTTCGAGGCTTGTGCAGTTAAGGCAGAGCTTATAGGAATGGGGCAGGGACAGTGACAAAACTCACTGGAACAGGACAGGGAAATTGAGTTCCTGCAGGGTCGGGGAAAAATTTGTCCCCATGTCATTGTCTAGTTTCTACCGCAGGCGAGCGAGGTAAATGCTCCGACACTCATAGAATTCCTATGAGCATCGAAACAGTTACCTCGCCGGCCCGCAGTAGAAACCTCTACCACGACTTTAAAATCCTAAAATGCCAAAAAAAGGAAAAAGGCTGAATTTGTTGCATCATGATCATTTTACAAACATCTTCCTAATACTCTGTTATAGGGATGTATTGAAGGAAAGGGTAAAGAATAATAGATTTATTTATTTGTTTATTTAAAAAAATTATTTTCCGCATATCCTACAATTCTATGTGGAGTACATTAAAACATCCAAATAAAAAAATAACCAATTACAGCCTTATCATAAAACACATCTACTATAATAAAACGTTAAGCGCGCATGCACACTCATACCTGCATGATCCATGATCCATAGATCCGTGGTCAGCAGGAGTATGCATGTGTGCTTAGCTGTACCAGTGGCCACCAGAGAAATTGAAAAGTGCTGGCCTCCCTGCTCTCCATCACACGTAGTCCTCCCTCCAGGAAATACGGCCCTACTGGCCAAAGTTTATTTTTAAATTAACAGCCGGAGCGGCGGCTCCTCTCAAGAGCCGCACCTGCTTCGGAGAAGGCTTCTGACGCAGGCAGCGATCATGAGAGGAGCCACCGTGGCACCTTTCAACTTAAAAATAAAGCAGACAAGACCACGGGAAGGGAAGGGGGGGCGGCGGCAAGGGACTAAGGGAGCAGGCCAGACCGTGGGAAGGGAAGGGGGGTAGGGGGAAATGCTGCTGCTGCTGCACAGGAACGTGAAGGGGAAGGGAACTACCGCTGCTGCTGCTGCTGCACAGGGATGTGAAGGGGAAGGGAAATACTGCTGCTGTTGCTGTACAGGGAAGTGGGATGGGGAAAGGAAATGCTGCTGCACAGGGAAATGGAGTGGGAGAGAATGCTGCTGCAGCTGCTGCACAGGGAAGTGGGGGGAGAGGGAAATGCTGTTGCTGCTGTACAGGTAAGTGGGGTGGGGGAGGGAAATGCTGCTGCACAAGGAAATGGAGGGGAAGGGAATTCTGCTGCAGCTGCTGCACAGGGAAGTGGGTTGGGGGAAATGCTGCTGCACAGGGAAATGGAGGGGAAGATAATGCTGCTGTGGCTGCTGCACAGGGAAGTGGGGGGTGGGGGAAATAAATGCTGCTGCTGCATAGGTGGCAGGAAGAGAGACAGATAGAAAGAAAGAAAGCAAGAAAGAAAGAAAGACAGCGGGAGGGAGGGAGACAGAAAGAAAGGAATAAAGACACAGGGGATCAGGGAGAGAGACAGACAGAACGAAAGACAGTGGGAGGGAGAGAGACAGAAAGAAAGAAAGACAGACACACATATATTCTAGCACCCGTTAATGTAACGGGTTTAAAGACTAGTATTTCAATAAAACAACAAAACAGCACAATACAATGAACATATAACAATACAACCAACAATGAACAAATACCAACAAAACATCTCCATTGCTTTTATTTGACTGAGACTTGACTGATGGTTCATTACTCGCTGCTAATGGTAGGGAAAGCGCACAAAATTTTTTAAAAAAAAGTTTTCAGCTTTTTTCTAAACTGTAAAACGGATGATGCTTGCCTAAGATCCACAGATGTGATGTACCACCTTTCTATGGCATGACCAAAGTGGTTTACATATACTAAATGCAGACACTTTCTCTGTCCCTAGTGGGTTCACAATCTAGGTATTGTGAACCTGGGCAATGGAGGGTGAAGGACTTTTGCAAGGTCACAAGTAGTTGCAGTGGAAATTGAACCCAGTTCCCCAGGTTTTCAGCCCATGCATTAATCACAAGGCTACTCCTCCACTCCTGAAGAGGAAAGAAGTGGCCAAGCCAAGATGTTATAACATAGAAAAGAGAGAAAAGACTTTTAGAGCAAGAAGAATAAAGAATCACGTTTCATTGTCAAGCAAAGACTGTTCCCTCTAAGCTGGGCGAGAGTCCTCCAATTGCATTGCTACCATTAGAGGGCAGTGCTTCAATATTGTGTCTTCATCACTAGGTACAGGAAGTTTGCCTGGCATTCTGCACAGCATGCCTATCTCTCACTATTGAAAATGTGATAGTGAAACAGTACCCTCCACTGGCAGGACGACAGGTGGAGGACTGCTGCTCAGCTTAGAGGGAACAGTTTATTCCTGGAGAACATATACTGTGCATGCGTCATTCAATGGAGTCATTCTAAACCAAAGTTACATGTGCATATTATGCAAACAGACAAGACAAGGAATTATACTTGCATTTCTACATTCACACACAGTCATGCAAACATTAATAACAAAGAGTAATCTGCCAGATATTCAAAGTGGTATAACAGGGCAGGAGAGGCTCCTTTCCAGTTAAATCGATTGTCTCTAACTAACCACTGATATGCAGCAGCAGTAACTGCCCCCGTACTGTGTGGTTAGTGTTTGGATGGTCCATGGATGGACCTTAAGCAGAATCCAGGAAGAGCAGGTACATTATTAATTAGCAGTGATATTCAGACTGCTAACTGGGTAAACAGGCGGCTAAAGTTGGGACAGCAAAAATGCTGTCTTACCTGTAACTGCAAAGCTAAGCAGGTACCATTCTGAATATTGGTTGGCGCCCAGTTAATTTCTAGGTAGAGGCAAAGGGTTTTGGGGTGCCCCCTTCTTGACCTCCCTCCTTCCCCTTGAAGGCAATGATCAGCCTGGTCCAATTCCCCTACTCCCCCCTCCCCTGAAAGCAATGGTCAGCACAACTGGAGCTCCCACAGCCTCATCCCTTTAGGCTCCCTGAAGCCTACCTGGAACCTCTCTAGAGAGTCCTGTGGGCAGGAGGAATGCCTCAAAATGGCTACTACACACCCTAGCAACACTCTCACGGTACTACTGAAGTAACTCAAGTCTGCTGCTAGAGGTTGCGGTAGCCATTTTGAATGGGCAGCCACGACAGGCAGGTGTGATCAGATATTGCCCCTGCTTTTATGAGTCCACAAGCTACCTCATCCGAAATGACCCACAACTCAAACACATATCTGAAGAAAATATTCTTCAATTAATTTCAGAACAACCCATAATCATTCTGCATTCTCAAATGTTCAGGTAGCTTGTTCCGCAACAGTGGTCCCAATAATTGAGAACATTCTTGCTCTCACTCTGACAGGTTGTGTACAACTAGTTGATGTGTTACAGGCAATCTCAGTAGTTTTCTCAGGTTATAACAATCCAAAATGCAGGCATTCTCTCCTACATCACCTTGAAAACAAGAATGCAGATCTTAAATTTCACCTGTGGCCAAACTGGCAGTCAGTACAAGGCGTCTAACTCTGGAGAGTTATGTACGAGCGTACTATTCCCTAAGCCTAGAAAGCTTTTTCACACAGCACATAATTAAGCCATGGGATTGTTTGCCATTTAAAATACATTAGTAAATGAAGCCCTGCAGTAAATAGGGACCATAGTTTTAAATTGTAATTGACAAATTCAATCCTGGTTTCTTAAAATATAGCAACTTGCCTATAAATTGTAAAACACAGGGACAGAAGAACACTTTTTCTGCCCCCTTCTCCTACATTTCCTAAGCAAAAAAAAAAATTGATGGGCCATGGCTTATGTTGAAACGATCAAAAAGCAAATTCATAAGTTCAGGGAGTGTTCCACAGAAAAGGGAAAGGAAATTGAATCACTTTTTTGTGTTAAAGGATCTTTTTGAAATACATTAAATCTTAATTAGTTTCAGGCAAACTTTTATTTTAAAAAAGAAACAGCTGTTGATGAGATTTCTAGTTTGTGGTGCGCAAATTATGCAGAATGCAATTTCAAAGCAACAACACTTTAAAAAAAAACACACATTATGGAAATCTTCCACGCTCATGATGGATCGTATCACTTCTTCAGTGAAGATTTTATCATGAAGGAAACAGACACAATCACCCAGGCCTGCATTTTTAATGTTTAGAATTCACCACAGAGCAGCTGTGAAGAAATCCATGATTACCCTCCCCCCCCCAAAAAAAAAAATATGTAACATTGTCTCCCCAATATTCAGCTGGTGGCAGCTCATGCTTTTTATTTGTCCACCACCAGTGTTAAAACTAGAAATTCACTGTCGGGTTTTGTGTAGGCTTTGCCTTTGAATTTCTGTTATTTTAAAAGCCAAATAGCACATGACTGTTTGAGTCAATATTCAGACTTAACCGATCATGGATTTGCGCGTAAAGGTAATCCAGCTATTTATGCAGTCCTGTTTATGTGCAGGGAAGACCAAAAGCATGTTGGCTGGGGTGACGGGACAAAAGCGCGCCGGACAAAACTGCACTGACATTTCAGCCCAGACAATGCGCGCAAGACTCCAGCGCGCCACTGTAAAAGTTAATTTTAAAGAGCTCTGAAGGGGGTGTGTGGGAGGAACCCCCCACTTTACTTAATACTGTTTGCGCTGCCGTTGGGGTGTGTGGGGGAGTGCAACCCCCCATATTATACAGAAAACTTAACTTTTTCCTAAAAAATTGGAAAAAAGTTAAGTTTCCTCTATAAAGGGGTGTTCCAACCCCCCCAATCTCCCCCAATGGCAGCACGAACACTATTAAGTAACCTGGGGGGTTCCCCCCTCACACCCCCTGTTGGAGCTTTTTAAACTTAACTTTTCCGGTGGCGCGCTAGAATCTTGCGCCCAATTGTCTAGCCTCAAATGTAGGCGTGGCTTTGTCCCACGGGCGAATGACTGTGAACCATTGGCTGGATATCATCAAGACTGACACGGGAATAAACATCAAGCCATTGAAAGAAACTGCAGAAAACAGGGAAGCATGATGAGGACTAACCTACAGAGTATTCAAGGGTCAGACATGACTAAGGTGACCATACATCCCATTTTGAACAGGACTGTCCCTTTTTCAAATCCCCTGTCCCGTTGTCCCCATCCACAGCTTCAGGATGCCTAAATGTCCCATTTTCAATGACGGTGTCCCGAAGCTGTGTGTGGGGACAACGGGACAGGCTATCGCGGGAGAATGGTAATCTCCCTGCTTACCTGCATGCCACTGCAACAACAGCTAGAAAGGCAAGTCTAGGCGCCAGCCCAGAAGCCTTCTCCCTAATGTCAATTCTGGTGTCAGAGAGGAAGTTCTGGGCCAGCCAATTGTTGCCTGGCTGGCCCGGAACTTCCTCTCCAATGTCAGAATTGATGTCGGGGAGAAGACTTCTGGGCAGCGCCTGGACATATTACATATCCCTGGGAAAGCGGAGACTTAGAGGGGACATGATAGAAACTTATAAGATCATGAAAGGTAGAGAGAAGGTAGAGAGAGACAGATTCTTCAGACTAGCGGGAGCAACAAAAACAAGAGGGCATTCAAAAAAATTGAAAGGAGACAGATTCAGAACAAATGCTAGGAAGTTCTTCTTCACTCAGAGGGTGGTAGACACCTGGAATGCGCTTCCAGAGGAGGTGGTAGGGCAGAATACGATTTTGGGTTTCAAAATGGGATTGGATGATTTCCTGAAGGAAAAGAGGATTGAAGGGTATAGTTAGAGGGTTACTATACAGGATATTAAAGGATTAGGGAATAAAATGTTTTAAGTAAAAGATCACACACAGGTCATGGACTTGGGGGGCCTGCTGCGGGAGTGGACTGCTGGGCATGATGGACCCATGGTCTGACTCGGCAGAGGCGATGCTTATGTACTTATGTTCTTATGTTGTAACTTAGACCATTTAAAACATGGTCTAAGTCACAAAAACCCACCTAAAGTGACCAGATAAGCACTGCAAACACATAATACAGACCCCCACACACTACCCCAGTGATCACGGACCCTCCCCCCACTATAAAAATATTAATCTCAACTTGAAAATTGTGCCTCCAGAACATCATCACCTGGCAGCCTGGCATAGGAAAGCCTAGTTGTGCTGCACAGAGGTGTCTTAAGCCGACTTGGGGGTAGGTTAGGGACTCATGGAGAGGAGGACCCTTACCCATAAGCCCTTGTAATCACTGCATTGATATTGAAACATGTGCACTCCTCAATACACCCCCAATACCCTTTTGTACTGGCATATAAGTGGCTCCTGCAGCCATAAGGGCTATTGGGGTGGTAGATACGTGGGTCTAGGGGATTCTGGAGGTGGATTGGGGGGTGAGATGATGACATGGCACCTTTTTTGTGATGTTCACAGCAATGCCCTGTAAGGTACCCCACTATTTAGGTGCCATGTCTGGGTGTTCAGTCCATCACTTTGCAGACCCCTCCCATGTCCAACAGGGCTTGTTCTAGGCATTTTTGACTTGGATGATATAAAGATGGTTGATTTAGCGGCTTGGACGATCAGATCAGCAGGACGTATACTTAGACGATTTTTGAAACGGAAAAAAGTTAGGATGTATTTTTCGAAAATGTGTCCTAAGCTGTTTTTCACTTTGGACGACTTGCGATTTGGATGAAAACGGACTTAGACATTCCTTTCGATTATGCCCCTCCACGTATATTAATATTAGACCCCTAGTATGTGGCATGTTAGGATAAAAACTTGTACTGAATTCTGTGTGTTTAACTTGTAACCCGTTCTGAGCGCTTTGTGGACAACGGAATAGAAAACAAATTACACTTCCCGCTCTGTATTTGCAGTTTCCGTATCTACAGTTTCGATTACTTGCGATTTTCTGCCAAAAAAATCATTTTCATTTTTTTGGGCTATTTTAAGCCCTGTGAGCCCCCTCGACGCTGCTTTGGATGAAGTTAGGGCTCACTCGCGGTCGGCGGGGAGGGAAGGATGGAGGGTCAGCAGGGGTTCGGCTGTGCGGTGGGGATGGTGGGGTGCTCAAGGGTTCTGCTGTACAAGGGATGGGAGGGAGGGAAGGATAGAAGCTGGGCAAACTGCTGCACAGGGGGATGGGAGGAAGGGAGGGGAGGAAAGATGCTGCACATGTGGGGGAGAGAAAGGAAAGAGGAAGAATTGGGGTGAAGGAGAAATTGGGGTGAAACGTCTTAAATGTTTCTATTTTTCTCACTAATCTCTCTAAACACATTTAAATACTTCTTTCTTTCCTATCTAAATTTTATTGTTAACCGGTCAGATATTTGTTTTATGATCGGGGTATAAAAAACCAATAAACTTGAAACTTGAAACTTGAGGAAGGGAGAGATGATCATGTGCATACCCCGAAAATCTGACTTAGTGCCTTTTTCGGGCCCCAAATGAATATATAACACTGTCTTATTTTCGGGGAAACATGGTATTTGGGTTTTTGCCAGGTACTTGTGACTTGGATTGGCCTCTGCAAAGATAGGATACTGGGCTAGATAGACCACTGGCCTGATCCAGTAAGGCTATTTTTATGTTCTTATGCTCTTAAAACAGGTCTAAGTGTCTGAAACTGATAAAATGACTACTTGAGAGTTTAATAAATCAAATCAATGCACTAGTGTATAATTTTTATCAAGGTACCAATTCATTCAATTCAATATTATAGCCAGAATGTAAACTTTCTTAAGGCTATGAGAGTTTAAGGCATAACACCCCCGCCCCTTTACTCTCCTAGTGGTCATGACCCCCTCCCACCACCCAGAAATGTGGCAACAAAACAGCACGTTGAGGGTTTGCCATCAACTGATCTCGGCAGAAAAATCCCCATCAGCTGAGCCAGCAGGAATCCCCGAAACTGGCTCAGCTGATGGGGATTTCTCTGCCGCGATCAGACAAGGCAGTTGGGTACGCTTACAAAATTTGCTTTTGTGCATTTTTCACGTGGACATTTTTATTTTGAAAATCCTAAAGACCAAAACTTATACCTAGGTTATTAAAAAAACAAAACAGATAAACGTCTGGCAGCTTTGAAAATGAACATTTTTTTCTCCTGGGTTTGTGGATGTCCTGCCTAAAATATCCAACCTCAGACTTATACGTCCTATCGAAAATGCCCCTCCACGTCTTCATTAGTTCTTCTGTCATAGATCTGAATTATTTCAGGTTCAAAGTTTGGGTATTTCCTGAGTAGTGTAGAAGTTCATAGAATAGGAGGGAGAAGTTTCTGGCTATGTGGTAAAAGGTTTTGTATGAAATGCTTTCCTCATAAATGTCATATATCAGTTTCTGCTGTGAAATACATATTTTGTGAATCAGACCAACCTAGGTTTTTGGTAGATGCTAAAAAGTTAAGAGCCCAGAAATACCCAGAATTTATAGCTAGTTTCACTATGGGCTCCTTTTACTTAAGGTGCGCTAGCGTTTTTTAGCGCACGCTAAAGATTAGCGCGTGCAAACCACTAAAAATATTAACGCAAGCTCTATGGAGGCGTTAGCGTTTAGCGCGTGTGGTATTGTAGGGCACGCTAAGCGTGTGCTACAATCGCTAGTGCACCTTAGTTAAAGGAGCCCTATATACCGTAGTAGTAAATATGTTATTTTTTTATTGTAACATATTGTTCTGATTTTGCAAGTACTTTGCTCATTCAAGCTGTGCTTGTATAATTTTTTTTAAAGCAAGAAAATAAAAGAAACACCCATGGAAGCCGAGTGGGTACTATGCTAAAGCTCATTAGTTTTTAGGCCCCATAATTTTGTTTGAATTTCTAAAAACAACATGCACAGTTCAGCAAAAGGCAATGATTATGGATCTTTTTCTCTTAAAATCAGAGGGTTGCATACATGTATGCAGAAAAAAATAAATCTCTGTTGGACCAAGCCAAATATCCCCTGACCTGACCCAAATATTTATTTTCACCATGAAGAAAAAAATGCTATATTTAAAATACCTTTTTTGATGTGTCTATTTATATAGCACAATAATTTTGCCAAATAGAGACCTACGTATATCCCCAGGAGATCAGTAATGTATGCACTGACAATTTACATAAATGTACCTAATAATTTTGTTGTTATTTCAAAACTGTTCTCATAGCAACTGCTTTATCACCTGAATGTGTACTTTGAACTGCTACAGAAATGTCAGTACTTTGGGCATTATTGTATGTCTTTTTTTCTCAGTTATGATTGTAAGAATAGGTCATTTTTCTGACTTGCCAACAACATATTATATCTTCCTAAAGTAATTTATTCTGCTCTCCCCATGGACACTGTTTTCAAACAAGTCCATTGG
Organism: Geotrypetes seraphini; assembly: GCF_902459505.1. Taxonomy (NCBI): domain Eukaryota; kingdom Metazoa; phylum Chordata; class Amphibia; order Gymnophiona; family Dermophiidae; genus Geotrypetes; species Geotrypetes seraphini. The sequence goes on along the minus strand of NC_047086.1, from coordinate 302,836,431 downwards.
CATAGAATAGAAGAAACCTTTAATAAATATGAGGATTAGTTTGACCCCTAAAACTAATAAATTATGCCCTATCGGAAACCATAGGAGGGACCTACCTAGACACTACCAGTTCTACCCACTGCACTCATACAAAGACCCACTCATTCACTTAATACACAAAAAAACAAGAAAAAAAAAAAGTGGAGAAAAAGTCTCAGTTCATCTTCATATGGCAAAAAAACTCCACTTATAAACAGCCATTAAGCAAGGTCCAAAATATATCAGTTCACTCAGCAGTGAGAAACACTATAGTAGCCCTAGTAGGAACCACCTCAAAAAAACTCTAGCACGCCAAATTACAAAACTTAAAAAAATGTGAGTAAAGCAAGCAGCACATATTTGAGTCTCAAACACAGTCAATGGTAAGCAGGAAAAAACAAACACTTAGCTGCAGAGGGTGTCCAGGCTGTCTTCCATGCATCCAAAAAGTGCAAGCCTGCCTGGGAGGGATTCTATGCTTGATAGAGTATGCAAATAGTTGACATTCATTTGCAGCCTTGCTTGTCGAATGTGAGATCTCTTTTTAATGAATACCACCCATTTTTTTGAAATTATTGGAGGAGTGGGACTGTAGGGCATCAGAAATCACCTTTTTGGTGACGTTTGATGTCGCTGCCCTGTATACTTCAATCCCTCAGGATGAGGCTCTTGAGATATTACATTAAGCGTTATGCCATCTCCCATGCCCTATGAAGAATTATTTTTTGTTTGAGAATGTGGAATGTTTATAAAATATTTAGGCAGTTAATTAGCAAAGATTTTATGATAGATTGTTAGATTATTATAGTTTTAATCATTGTTTTTTTAAATTTTAGTTCTATTTTAACTTCTCTTCAATTGCAATTTTTAATTATTGTAAACCGCATAGAACTTCATGGCTTTGCGGTATATAAACTGATTATTATTATTATAATTTCCTGGAAGAAAAGTCCATAGTATGTTATTGAGACACACATGCGGGAAGCTACTGCTTGACCTGGATCAGTAGCAAGGAATGTTGCTACATTTTTTGGTTTTGCCAGGTACTAATGGCCTAGATCAGGGGTCTGCAACCTTTAAGACATAAAGAGCCACTTGGACCCGTTTTCGAAAAGAAAAAAAAAACTTGGAGCCGCAAAACCATTATAAAACAAATCTAACACTGCATATATTGTTTCTTATCTTAATGCTATATACAGGATCACTAAATTGAAAATAAAATCATTTTTCCTACCTTTGCTATTTGGTGATTTCATGAGTCTCTGGTTGCACTTTCTTCTTCTGACTGTGCATCCAATCTTTCTTCCTTTCTTCCAGCCTCCTGTATGTTTCCTCTCCTCCAGACCTCATTCTCTCCCCCAACTTTTTCTTTGTCTCCCTGTTCCCCCTTCTTTCTGTCTCCGTGCCGTCCCCCAAGCCACTCGGTTTGCTGCCACCGCAATCGGGGAACAGCCCCCAAGCCACCACCGTCCCAAGCTTTCCCTGCAGAAGTGTTGCGCTGACCAGCATTCCGCTCTCTGACGTCAATTCTGACGTAGGAGAGGAAGTTCCGGGCCAACAAGGCATTTCTCCTCATTCCATCCAGCCTGAGCCCCATCTCTCCTTGATCCAGCATTTCCCTTCTGTGTCTGTCAGAATTACCATTCCACCTATTTTCCAGCATCACCCTTCTTTGTGTCCATCTCACCTATATCCCTATCTCATCATTTTTTCAGAATCTTCATTTGTCTCTGTCCTTGTCTTTACCCCATGTTCACCATTTGCCCTTTCAATGTCTTTATCTCCCCCCCCCCACTTTTTCAGCATTACTTCTATGTCTCTATTTCACCTCCTCTTCATGTCCCCTCTGTATCTCTATCCTTATTCAGTAGGTCCTGCTTACTCTTTCTCTTCTTTGTGTCACTATCTCCATTTTTAGCTTTCCCCCCTTTTCCTTTGTTACTGCACCCTGTAGCCAGAATCTTTCCACCCTCCCTCCACTCCGGCCCAGCCCAGTATGAAATATTTCATTTTGTTTCCTCCCCTCTCTCTTTCTCTCTCTCTTCTCCTCCCTCACCCACGAGTCCTGCATCTGGCCCTCTCCCTTCTACCTGCACCTGGCAACACCCCCCTGCTCCGCGGCTCTCTTCAGCAACTCGTCAGCAGCGGTGATCAAGACAAGCTGCTGACATCGAGGCCTTCCCTCTACGAGTCCCGCCTTTGTGGAAAAAGGAAGTTGAAACAAGCGGGACTCGCAGAGGGTAGGCCCCGACGTCAGAAGCTGCTGCTGAGTTGCCGAAGAGAGCCGCGGAGCAGGGGATGTGGCCGGAAGCAGGTAGAAGGGAGAGGGAGATAGGAAGGCTGTAGATCTCCGGAGCATGACACCGACCCCGGCCAGGATGATTTCTTTTTCAGGCGTCGCGGCGGGAAATAGCCATGCTGAGCAGTGAGCTCAGCACTACACAGATGAAAGCCTTGCTTGCTGATTGGTCCGGCGGCACGGCGGGGCGGGGCGGGGCCGCCGGACCAATCAGCAAGCAAGGCTTTCATTTGTGTAGTGCTGAGCTCACTGCTCAGCATGGCTATTTCCCGCCGCGACGCTGGACTTGTAACTGCATGCCTGCGTGACACACTACCGGAGCCGCAGGAAAGGTGGAAAAGAGCCGCATGCGGCTCTGGAGCCGCAGGTTGCCGACCCCCGGCCTAGATTGACCACCATAAAGACAGGCTACTGGGCTAGATGGATCATCAGTCTGACCCAGTAAGTCTACTCTTATGTTCTTATGGTGAGGTGTGTACCTGGGACCTTTAATGTTAAGTTCACTTCAGTGCCCCCTGAGTTGTCCCACTGCTCTGCTGGGATATCTGCATGACCAATCTACTACAAATGCTGGCCCCAACTACATCCTAATTACCAGTACTTATTTAGTGCATTTTTCTTTTGGATGTGTTTTTTTGAAAATGTTTCAAAAAAGATAGGGGGAAAAAAAACCCATTGTGCCAGACCTCTACTCATTTACTTTTTCATTGGTTTTATGTTGGGGCAATCTGCTGGGGGTTTCTTGCTCTCAAAAAGATAGACGCACCTCTGAAAAATAGCCATTTTTAGAAAAACAGGATAGATGTTTTGCAGTTTTGAAAATGGGCATGCTTGGTCCTATATTTTGGGCCATCTTCTCCTCCAAAATGTCCAAACTCGGATTTGGACATCATTTTGAAATGGCCCTCCACATCGCTGCATCATACCAACATAAAACTGAGTACTTATAGAAAGAGTAGTATCTATCGTCCAGAGCAATACAAGATGTGCATGGTGATGTTGATCAGCTGTAGTCAAAAATGTTTGAAATATGAAATCTATATATATAAAATCGGAGGTATGTATGTGTGTATGTATGTGTGTGTGTATGTGCCGCGATCACGCAAAAACAGCTTGACCGATTTGAACGAAACTTGGTATGCAGATCCCTCACTACCTGGGGTGATATGTTCTGGGGGTCTCTTCACCAAAGAATTTATATGTTCTTGCTCCAGGAGGTGAAACTAAAAATGTTGTTTATAATCACGTTTTGCGTTAGTTGTATTGTATTCATTTTGTCAAATATTTCACATTATAATTTGAATATTGTACTTTTTATTAAGCTGTAACAAAATAATTTCATTCACCACTATAAAGTATCTTTATTTGAATCCATTTACAGTGTTATTGCTATAATTAAATACCCGTGCAACGCCGGGGCATCAGCTAGTATATTATATAACAGTAATCTAATTCACGTTTCACACAAGAAAGTGAGCTTAAAACTTACTTTAACTCTTACCCTCCCACCCCCCTTTAACAAAACCATAGCACGGTTTTTAGCACCAGCCACGGCAATAACAGCTCTGACGCTCATAAAAGGTTAAAGACTTCTTTTACTAAACTGGGGAAGAGCTTCTTAATGTGGTTTGGCGAGGGAAAAACTCTGACGCTCCTTCAATTTCTATGAGCGTCAGAGCATTTACTTTGGCCCGTGGTAAGAAGCTCTTCCATGGTTTAGTAAAACCTGAAGTAAGTTTTTAGCAGCCCCTCCCCCCCCAACAAAAAAAGGATATTAAATGCTGGTCATTGGAAACAGCCCAGCACTGAATATTCACAGTAAGCACTGACTGTAGGAGTTATCCCAGCTGCCTCCCAGTGGCTGAATATCAGGCCCACTGTGTTATCTGCAATGCCGTTAATGCACAGTACTTGTATTTTCTCTTTATTAATAATATAGGAAAATGCTGGGCATGCCTCGAGAAGTAAACACAAGAGGATTTGCAATTAACAGGCATTCATTTTGTTAACTGCTATGCAATAACTGGATAAATCTTACATTTTAATAAATCTAACTAGGAGTGAGTTGGAGCAGAAGAAAAGACTGTGTTAATTAACCCTCACACTCACACCAGTGGTCATTGGGATTGGCAGGGGCTGAGTTATTGAAAAGCTGCTGGGAACCAGGAAACTGTTCCCAGCAGCTAGAAGGCTATTAATCCATTTGCTATGGGATTTTTTTTTGGCCACAAAGACCCTGCTGATAAACCTTCCCACTTCCAGACTTCCTGATACTTGTTTTGCTGCAGTTTCCTGTTTCAGGCTGTGTCAATATGCTCTTCAAGTTCCTTCTATCCACCCTTCATTACCAGCTATCCATTGGTCAATGTGGAGGTCAGCAAGTACCTAATCCTTTTTGAATAACTTTGAGTCAGACTCATGCACTCTAGTGCATGAAGCACGTACAGTTTTGTAAGTACCGAGAGGACAGCAATTTGACACCTCTTAAGCAGAAAAGGAAGCTCTGAAATAAGACCCACTGTTAGGAATAAGTCTTGGTAATAATTTAAGTTTCTGAAATAAAATTAAAAAAATAATTATATTTACAGCAGACACTAGACTTAACAGTAGATGACTCCACATTTATATTCAGCAATGATGCGAGACTGGGCAGTAGTGACTGGGCATCACTACTGTCCAAACACCCTCTGGACCCTTGAAAGACTACCACCCCAGAAGACCCCCCCATACCATCACCCCAAACCACCAAGGATACCAATATAACCCTTGAGAGTCAAGGGCTACGATTGAGAAGAAGAAGTGGCGATTTGTGCCAGGGGACTTAAATTGGGGGGGGGGGGGGAGGGGAGGCAAAAGCCTTGAGGTACCTTGATCTGCTGTATGGCTTTATGGCTCAATGTTCCTGATCAGTAAAAAAAATAAATAAATAACAGCAAAATGTTGGGGTTATTTTTGCCATGATTTTTGGGCTCTAACACAAATTGTGGTGAAAGATAAGACCTGCATTTTAGGTGGGTCTATAGCCACTACCCTAAGCCGGGCAGCTACTGAATATTGACAATGACATAGCCGGTAAGCAGGAGCTAGCCGTCTATCTTCTGATGAATATCGGAGCTCAGTTGGCCAAGGGCACTTAGCTGGTGTTCCCAGCCAGCTAAGTCCCGCTGAATATTGGGGGGATATGTAACTATTGGGCTCATTTTCAAATCACCGAACTAAGTGTATAGCCCTTGATGGAGACTACCCCAACTTTGTTGGTTAACCTGAGAAATTTTCACTGGCCCCTTGTAGTCACTGGGGTCCTTTTACTAAACTGTAGTAAGTGATAATGTATGCTTACCATATTTATGTTTATTTTTCATATTTATGCTTATTTTGCACTTGATATACTGCCCTTTCTGAAAAAGACAGGTCAAAGCAGTGTACATATTGACTAAATAAAAGTCAAGAAAGTGAACTCCTTTTAAAATAGGAAATGTAGCAATAAACAAAAATGAAAAACTCAAAATAAGAGCTTTGAAAATTAAACTAAAATTTGCAGACTGGCTTCATGGCCCTAAAGAGATCTGGCACTTGGAGGATGACTGGAAGGGGGATGGTTGGCGATTGTGGGCGACTTCAGATGCAGGCTTCTGGCGTAGACAAATCTACAAGAAAGAAGATTGTCGAGGTAAGAACCTAACTTTTCTATGAGAGAGCAGACCCACAAGACCAGCAATTACTAGAACCACCAGCCCTCAGTTTTGCAGCTTTGGAAGGAGTTCATAAAGCTCTACGAGCTAAATAATGCAGAAACTGAGTGACTGCTGCTGATAGCGAAATTTCCCAATGTGGCTCAGGAAGACTGTCCCCTAAATTAAACATGCTCAAGCGCAACACAAATATACCCCTACAAGACTTCATCTTGTATACAGTAGATGCTTTTTTTGGGAGAATCTGCCAGAGTCACACCAAAAAACATAAGTCAATTCAGGAGCCAAACTAAGCAGTTAAGCAACTGCTTGTCTGCGCTGTAATCAATGTTTTAGCTGTATCCCTTGGTAATGATGCCTACCTTGTAGTTTATATTCCTTTTCAAGCAGTTCAAAAGTCTTAAATTACCCTACTGAAAAAGCTGATAGTTTTCTGTCTGCAGTGAGATCAGATAGAAACATGATGGCAGATAAAGGCCAAATGGCCCATCTAGCTTGCATATCCACAGTAACCATTATTTCTTTCTCTCTCTGAAAGATCCCATGTGCCTATCCCTCGAATGAACCTTCTCTTTTCAAGCGGCCAAACTAAATTCATGGCTCGCCCAAATTATACTTGACGCCTCTTCATACCTCCACTTTAGAAAAAAGCTCAAAACTCTGCTTTTCAATAGACCAAATTCCCCCACCCCTCTAAGATTGTTGCTCCCCCCTTTCATCTAATATGCTTTGTCCCCCCCTTCTCAGAAATTAAATTATATTCGCTTACAGAACATACTGTATGTGCTCTGTATTTAGCCCTTCCCTCACCCAAATTGTCAATGTAAACTAGTTTGACCCTACGATTGTCTTGTTATGTTCTTTTTTCAATCGCACTGTATGTAATTCATCTATCTGTTGTGAACCGCCTAGAACTCCCTGGTTATGGCGGTATACAAAATAAAATTATTATTATTATTATCCCATGCCTTCTTGAATTCAGACACAGTCTCTGTCTCCACCACTTCTTCCAGGAGACTGTTCCATGCATCTATCACCCTTTCTGTAAACAAGTATTTCCTTAGATTACTCCTGAGCCTATCACCTCTTAACTTTATCCTATGCCCTCTCATTCCAGAGCTTCCTTTCAATTGAGAGAGACTCGACTCATGTGCATTTATGTCTTTCCTCTGAAATACAGTATACATATTGAGATCTTTAAGTCTGTCCCTATATGCCTTATGATGAAGACCACACACCATTTTAGAAGCCTTCCTCTGGACCGGCTCTATCCTTTTTATATCTTTTTGAAGATGCAATCTCCAAAATTGTACACAATATTCTAAACTAGTGTTAAAGCCCGTTACATTAACGGGTGCTAGAAAGCAGCCCCCTTTCCCTCTCCTCCTCCAATTCCTCCCTGACTGTCTCTCTGTGGGCCTCTTCTGTCTCCCCTCCCCCAAGCAAAGCTGTCTGCCTCCCAACACATCCCTCCCCCCAAAGCAGCCTCCTTTTCCTCTCCACCTCCAGTTCCTCCCTGACTATGTCTCCGTGGCCCCCCTTCTCTCTTCCCCCCAAGCAAAGCTGTCTGCCTTGCAGCATACCCCTCCCCCAAAGCAGCCCCCTTTCCCTCTCCCCCTCCAGTTCAAGTTCAAGTTCAAGTTTATTTGTTCTTGATGAATCGCCTATTTAAATTGCTAGGTGATGTAAAATATAATAAAATTTACAAATAAAGTGTTAGTATTAACATATAAAATAACTTTTGTTATGAGTTAAAACTTAATATACAAAACACGTACATTTAAAATATTTTTATGGGTTAAAACTTACAAGAATTGTGAGGGTAAGTGGGGAGAAAGTTACAATGTTTGGATAGAAGAGAGGAAAAAACATAAAAGGGAAGAAAAAAAGGAGGGTGATTTTAGCTGCTTAGAAAAATCGATAATTAATATATTAGGAGTCATAAGCATCTTTAAAAAGAAATGTTTTTAAGGTTTTTTAAAATAAAGTTATATCTTTTAGCTCTCTAATATATTGGGGTAAGAGATTCCACGACTCTGTCCGTGGCCCCCCTTCTGTCTTTCCCCCCAACCAAAGCTGTCTGCCTCGCAGCACACCCCTCCCCCAAAGCAGCCCCCTTTCCCTCCCACCCTGCGGTGTGGCCGGCTCAATTATGAGACAGAGCTTATAAATTAACTGGCAATTTGGAATTTCTGTCCTGTGATTTTGAACTCTCCTGCTTGCCGGCAGCGACCAGGACCCGTTCCTTACCAGCAGCCTCCCCGCCATAGCGCAGCCTGGGCTTAAAAGCAGCGCATTCGCCTCAGCGGAGAGCTGCAAGGAAGGCTCACCGCCCCGGCTCTGTCCCCGTCCGCAGCCCTGCCAGGGCCTCCAGCGCTTTCTCACCAGCCCGGCTCACTCGGTTGGTTGTTTGTTTTTTACCTGGTCGCTCCTATTCCGGTATCCGACAGGCCGCCTGGGTAACGCCAAAGAGGTTCCTGCGATGCAGCTGCTCTCCGTCCTGGCCCTGCGTCTGCCCTCCGCCAACAGCCATCTGGAGTTGTGGGCAAAATGTTAATTTAATTCAAAACCGACGCCTCGGCTCCTTTCTTCATCCCTGCCTGCTGCGGTTCGAGAATCGTGAGAGGAGCCGCGCCTAGATTAGCTGAAGAGTGTTTCTTCCACTTTGTCTGGCCGCCGCATACGCACTCTGGCCACGGACCTACAGATCACGGATCAGGGATCACAGATCACGCAGGTCTGAGTGCGCATGCGCGGCTAGAGTTTTATTATATAGGATGAGGTCTCACCAGAGCCTTACTCAGGGGCATCAATATCTCCTTTTTCCTACTGGCCATACTCTCTCTAGGCAACCTAGCATCCTTCTAGCTTTCGCCGTCGCCTTTTCAACCTGTTTGGCCACCTTAAGATCATCACATACAAATCACACCAAAGTCCCACTCTTCTGTCATGTATATAAGTTCTTCAACCCCTAAACTGTACAGTTCCCCTGGGTGTTTGCAGCCCAAATGCATTCTTAGGCACCGGTAGGCACTGAATCTGTAGCTCCCTGCCATTTAAGCCTATTGACGTCTAAGTCAATCAATGCCAAAACTCCACCCTGAATCAACCCATAGCCATGCTTACATTCTAGTAGACACTTATCAAGATAAGAACTTACCAGCTAATTAATTTTTTAATATTAACTTTTAATGGTGCTTTCAATTATCAACGCTATTTAGGCCAATTTAAAAAAAAAATAAAATTAAGCTATGCACTAGATTGGTGATGATCTAAGTACCTAACTGTAGGCATCTTGTACAGAATTAGGGCCTAAATGTTAAGAAGAAAAAAATATGTCTTCAACTGGGGTTTACATTTTTCTAAAGATACTTCCTTACGGAGAGATACTAGTAAAGCATTTCAGAATAAAAGGGAAATGCAGAAAAATGTTGATTTACGTGTAGATTCTAAGGCCAAAATTCTGTTTAGGATGCCCACATTGGCTGCTCAGTAAAAGTGATCCTCGGTGTACTCCCTGGATTCCCAAATTTATCATTGTTTCATTTAATTGGTGTTTCTAGAAATGTGAGCTTTCTTCCTAATAAGATATGATAGCGAAACACGAACATTTTTCAGTTCCAAAAGTAAGCTATGCAAAACAGTTCTCATTACATTGTTTAAATGTTTTCATTCAGTCCCTGCTGAGATAAGAGAAGGTGATGTCATAATTTATGGCGTTCAACTGGTTACTGAGGGGCCATTACACAAATGATGTCTTAATTGATGATCTTAATTTGGTCACATTCATGACATAAACTGGCACTTATGATTATATAATATCAATTATTCTTCAAAGTACTGCTTTAGATCACTTAGATCCGAGCCATTGTAGTTTTAACAGGTTCATATTTTTTTGAAGCTGCTCACCCACTACTAATTAACAAGACAAAAATACACTTTTGTTGCACTAAAACTGTGTTAACTTCCTCCTCCTCTATTATAATAACCATCTGGCCTTTCAACTGAAATAAGACAGAGATAACAGTTCTTGGTCCTAAATATACATATATTTTTACCCACTTATAGTTACTATATATTTATCTTTCCAAATACAGAAACTGCTCTTGAAAAGATGAAGATTAAGGGGTCCTTTTACTAAGCTGCGGTAAAAGGTAGGCCTTGGTACACCCTTATATCAGTCTTTCCCGCATGCTAAGACCATTTTTGTATTAATGGCCAAGCACTACATTAGCTTGAAGTCAGTTTGAAAAATTGCCATAAGTGCACTTCCCACCACACATTTTGTAGACAGTAAGGGCACATGCACTATCGCTGCGCTAACCAGTTAGCAAACAGTATTGTAGCTGTCCTAACTTAATAGCTCTCCTCAAAACATATAAATTTTTTAATCATATGGTTAATGTGCACACATTTGACAATTACCACAGGATATCTGAGTGCATCCTGCAGAATGTCAATACAATACAACTTCTTATATCTCACAATTTTTAGCAGGGAATCATTGTGGCTTACTTACAGCAAGATTGGTTACATTTGTGATATAGAGTTTATTGAGAAGCGGGTTTGATATTGTCAGGTTAATTTAAGAAATGGCAGTCTGTGGGATGAAGAGCGCTGGGAAGAGTTGAGTCTACTGGTGGAAGAGATATGTCTTTAATCTTTTCCTGAACAGGCAGTGTTTAGGTAGACGTCATAGCTAGTCCAGTAGACTGTTGCAGATATGTGGTCCTAGGAAGTTTTCACTGGCCCCTTGTAGTCACTGGGGTCCTTTTACTAAACTGTAGTAAGTGATACCGCTTCTCAATAACTCTGTATCACAAATGTAACCCATCTTGCTGATTTTACATAGGGCACCTAAAAAATTGGGGGCTGATTAGAATGGCGCTTAGCGTCATACTACAAGGTGTACGTGCCTTTTATAGAATTGTTCTAAGAGCTAATGTTTCGCATAACTTTTAGGATATAAAAATTCAAAAATATCACTCCCAAACAAAAGCACCACACAGGTCAAGAAAGCTAGCTTATTACTTAAGCGAAAGAAAAGCCTCAGACAAACGGAGAGGTGTACCCACACTCTTCCACCCAAGCATCAAAGGCAAAAAAACTTTCTCACAAGTTTAAAGTTAGCAGGTGGGAGCAAAAAAAAAAAATAGCCGAGAATGATTAATGGTAAAAACCACTGAATACAAACAGGCCAGGCCGACGATCGTTTTGTGGCCGGTAACCACTGCTTCAGGGCCTTAGCGCCAAATACAGGCTATCAGTACGCAGATCCTAACTGCTGCTTTCAACCAAAACTTTTAGGTGCACTCATTTAGGCCAGCTGAGACCAAGCCTTTATGTCTGCACCTTAGTTGTGCATGGATCAGACATATTCTATAACAATGACATAACTTTTAGGAATGCCCACGATCTACCCACAATCCACCCCTGGCCACACTCCTTTTTGAATTCATATACTACAACTGGCATATACTTTTTATAGAATCACTAGTCTTATAGCCCGTTACATTAACGGGTGCTAGAATATATGTGTGTGTGTCTGTCTTCTCTCTCTCTTTCTCCTTAGCCGCTTTCTGTATTTCTGTCTTTCTTTCTTTATATCTTTCTTTTTCCTTGGCTGTCCACTACCATCCCTTGCCTGTTCCCCTTGTCCATTCTGCCTTCCTTTTACCTCCCCTGTGTCCACCACCACCCCTTCACTGCTCCCCTTATCCAGCAGCAGCCTTTCTCCCTTTGTTTTATCTCCCCCCTGCTAGAATATATGTCTGTCTGTCTCTCCCACTGTCTTTCTTTCTTTCTGTCACTCTCCCTGCCCCTGTCTCTTTATTCTTTGCTTTCTGTCTCCCTCCCACTATCTGCCTTTCTTTCTATCTGTCTCTCTCCCTGCCCCCTATGCAGCAGCATTTCTTTCCCCCCTCCACTTCCCTGTGCAGTAGCCACATCAGCATTCCCTCCCCCTCCATTTCCCTGTGCAGTTTTGTCAGATCCGTGAGGAGGAGTGAAGTGGCTTGGAATTGAGTGTGCTGGATCCTAGGTAAGGTGGCAGTCGGGTGAGTAAGTGTGCCAGATTGGGGGTGGAATGGGAGCAGAGCAGTTGGGGAGATACAGTAAAAAAAGGATGTTTATGGGTGAGGGTAGAGTTTTGAAAGTGGTCACTAAGGGAGAAGTTGGGAAACAAATGAATTGGATGGGAGGAGGGAGATAGTTTTGGTGTCTGTCAGAGCAGTGGAAGGAAAGAGCAATTGAGTGAATGTCACAGCAGTCGAGGATGGGAAACAGTTTTGAAGTGTGTGTGTCACATGGAGCCAGGGAAGTAGAGAATCTGAGTCATACTGAGAGAGAGTGTCTGATCAGGAGTAGTGGTTGGAAAATAAGTGTGGATGGAGGGATTGGGAGAGTGTGAATCAGATGGAGAGAGGAACGGAATTGGGTTAGTGGGAACCTTAATTAGTGGGAGAGGCAGTAAGGAATGATTAGTGAGTTTGCTAAGACATTGGCGAGTAATAAAAGTGTAGTGGGAGGAGGGGAGGAGTCTGGGTCGGAAGCATACTGGATGAGTGTGAAGGGAGGTATTTGGGTAGTGAATGAGCCCTGTCAATTTGAGGAGAAGGTGAGGTTGGTGTTTATGTTGCATCAGCCAAGTCCAGCAGGTTAAATCTACTGAACTCAATGAGTCGCACTGTGTTTTCCCTCGGAAGTTGTTCTGCGGGGGAGAAGGGGGAGGGAAGCACAGGGGGAGTGTCACATGTCTTCTGCTGGCCTCACACTCCAAGAGCCCCCCTCTCTTCACACGCATTCGGAGACCGGTCTCTCCTCTTCCACTTCTCCAAACCCTTGCCAATCCAGTGCATCTCTATCCGTACCCTCCCTGTGCGCGCACGTTCGCTCTCAGGCCTCCCCACCCCACCATCCTAACGTCAAACTCATACCTGAGGCCGTCCACCACCACCACCACTTCTGCAGCTCTCTCACGCTTCGATACCCCGTCCCCTCTGACACAGCCCGCCTCGCTGGAAACAGGAAGTGGTGGCAGGGGGGGGAGGGCTGGTTGCTGGATAATCGGGGGAAACAACGTTCAGAGGAGGGAGGCTGCGGGGTCTGTCGCGGATGGTCTCAAAGGCAAATGGAGAGAGAGGGAAGTAGCCCTCACTCCCCCCCTTTGCGGGAGTTTTATGAGCGGGTTGGGCGTGGCGGGGGAGGCCCCGACTGCCCCAGCTGAGTTGCCATGTGTGACGTAGGTAGTAAGCAAAGACACTTTGGCCGGTAGGGCCGTATTGTGAGGTGGAGAGCAGGGAAGCTTTTCTGGTGCGCGAACACGCGAAGCGAGTGCGCATGTCTTTCAACAGGGAGCGGACAGACCGTAAGCCGCGCATGAGCACTTCCTATGTGTCGCTACAGCTCACGGAAAACCGGCGCACACATAGGAAGTGCGCATGCGCGGCCTAGCATTTTATTATATTAGATGCTTTCCAAGTTGTGTGTGTAACTTTTAATTAATGCCAATTAGTTTCAAATATGAGGTGTTAATTGCAAATTATTAGTACCAATTAGGTCAATTAAGTTGTACATGCAAATCACCTGTGTGCATGGATTTGCGCATAAAACTTAAAGCACCATATATAGAATTTGGGGGTAAGTGCATGCTAGTATCTCAAGCAGCTTAGAGAAGGGCTCCTTAGTTAAGATTTGGAGTTATTTCACAAATGAGGTAATCTTGGCAGGAACCCAGAAAGTAGATAAGCATAATAAATTCCCAGATATACCGTACCTTAATAATGGTTTATGGACATTTCCTCCAGGAGTTGCTTAAATAGAGGTAAAAAAATATATATATATTATTTTTTCCACAGTAGCTTATTCGCAATATGAATGACTCATAACACGTAGAGTTTTTTGTTTCAATAGAATCTTTATGTCCAGAAAATTCAACTGTGTTCAGTATATCAAGGAGTTTGACAAGATGGAGTGTTCATCTATGACAAAACAAACAGATTTGGGAATCTATCGACATAAAGTCTCAGAGTAAGCTTATAGCATGTCTAAAATTGTAAAATAAGCTGTGGAGTAAAATAAAAAAGGAATTTTAGGAAACATGAGGAAAACAAATAGTTTAGATAAAAATTAGTTCACCGCCTAATGTAATGTACTGGATGAATAGAATTAGGAAAGTGTATTCATACGCATATGTGGTATACTAATTTTGCTTAAAACCATTAAAGACAAGCCTGTTCTAGTTGAAATTCCAGTTTTTTCCTGCAAATATTATATGAGGCCCAACTCCCAGATCTATTGTTCCTATGTCATTCATATTGAGCATTGCTTCCAAATATCTCAAACTCCATTTTTAGATATCTTAGTGTAACCTGATTGATACGTCATCTCTCTCTTTTTTAGCACTTCACATTATAGAAACAATAGGATATCTAGGGCTTCCTAGACACTGTAATGGAGAATACCATAAAAAATAAAATAAAATTGTCTAAAGATATTCTCTACTAAACACAATCCAGGAACCTCAACCATATCACCCAAAATATACAAACCAAAGAACTCTGGATGCCCTGTTGTTTCTAGAAAAGTATCTAGCTACATGGACTCCACCTTCAGTCCCTATGCCATCAGCAGACCCAATTACCTTCATGATACTATTGACGTCTAAATGAAACTCCATTCTATTGGTCACATAACTTAGAAGATAAGAATTCTCTTTTTGAGCCAGACCAAAATCCCATCACACCCAGTAACCTGTTTCCAACAGTGGTCAATCCATGTCACAAGCACCTGGCAAGAGCCCAAAAATGTTGATTCACATGGAGAAGCAATGGCTAATAATGGTTCATGGGCTTTTCCTTGAGGAATATCCCCAAATTTTTTTTAACTAAGTTGCATTTATAACATTTATTACACCCTCTGGTAATGTATAGGCAGCAGAATTATTTTCTGTTTCGGGGGAGAGAGGCCAAAAGCTCCACCCTAGCCCCAGCCGGATCCTGTGGCACAACCTTTCTCTCCAACTGCCGACTCCCCCACCTACCTTCCCCAGCTGCTGTAATTATAAATCTTTGGGCAGCTGCATCACAGTGTCAATGAGCAAACCTGCCCCGGAAGTCTTCATTCTGCAATCCTGTTCCCATCTAGGTGGAATGCTGCAGAGGCGTGTGAGTTCTCTTTCAAGAGAGCCACTCTATCCCCGGATGAGCAGAGCCCGCCAATTTGTCCTCAGGCATCGGAGGAGCTGTTGTCGGCTGTGTGCTATTCTATCAGGAAGGGCACTTAACTCCCATGGTATTTCCCTGTAGTTTCATTGAGTGTCCTCTAGTCTTTGCAATTTTTGACAGAGTAAAAAAATCAATCTACTTGTACCCGTTCTACACCACTCAGGATTTTGTAGACTTCAATTATATCTCCCCTCAGCCGTCTCTTTTCCAAGCTGAAGAGCCTTAACCTCTTTTGTCTTTCCTCATACGAGAGGAGTTCCATCCCCTTTATCATCTTGGTCGCCCTTCTTTGAACCTTTTTAGTGCTGCTATATCTTTTTAGTGTAATTCCTTATTGTTTATATCCCTATTAGCTGTGTCTTCAGATTTGCTTTCCAAATGATAACCTATTTCACATCGGAAAAATATGCACTGCATATGCAACAGTTAAAAATGATAATTTATGCTCTGCACTCCTCATTAACCAGCTGTATCATTATATTTCTTATTTTGTTCAATACATTTCAATATTTTTTCATTTTCCTTTCTTATAACAATATTTAAGCAAATCACTTATCTGTGTGCTATTTCTTCAACATTAGCTGGGAACTCATTTCACCCAACGTGTTTTGCCAATCGGTTGCCCCTATAAAAGTATGAAGAATGGCTTAGCACAAATTCCAGAACAGGTGATGAAATTAACCTCAACAAAGAAACAGGCAAGACAGGGATTACATGCATACATGACACCACAATCCTCTATGTTGGTATGCTGAAATTGTGATTCATGGGAATAAAACTATGCATACTGAATTAAATATTGATGACAAGGATTTCCGCAATCATTGGAGCCAGCTCTGTAGGTGCTATGGGTGCTTGAGCACCCCCCAATATTGAGCAAACTCCTTGAGTATGTCTAGGGATGGGTAATTTCCATTGGGTTTAGCACCACTAATCATTTTAAAAAATTGATTTATGTTCCCAATTGTTGAAGCTTGGTCAACTTTGAAAACCTTAGAGTGAATTCTGTGGCTAGTTCCTGTGTTTGGGGATTTGTGAAGAAGGAAGGTGGTACAGCGTATCCTGCTAAGATTGTCAGTTGACTGTTCCTTGTCTTTACCAGAAAATGTCTATTACACATCAGTGAAAAGTTATCGATCTGACACGGCCCCTGGAGAAGTAATCTTCTAGCACTGCATACCTAATTATGTGCAACTCAAAAGAGGGTGTGACCAGGGAAGGGGAATGGGCTGATCAGGGGCATTCCTAAACTTTATGTGCCGATAATAGGGTCATTTACACGCCCAATTGTCATTTGGGTATTATACCAATTTTCAACAGACATAAGTCCTTGTACTAAGCTATATTCTGTAAAGGTTGCTTAGCACTATGACAGCCTTTATTGAACTGGCACTTAGCATAGATTTTAATGGCACCTAACTTGGAGGTACCAGCCAGTACACCCTTTCAGTTTAGCAGGATCGTCAGAATACTGTTTAAAATAGTTAAGTTAATTTCAAACATCATAACTCCTCATTGATCCCAATTTTTTCTTCATTTATAGTCATAAGCTTCTTAATTCATTTTTCAATTTTTTTAAATATTCATAACCCCCCCCCCCCTCTTTTACTAAACTGTGATAGCGGTTATTAGCACATGGAGCCACGCTGAATGCTTTGTGCTGCTCCCGACACTCATAGGAACTCTATGAGCATCAGGAGCAGCGCAGATCATACAGCAAGGCTCCCTGCGCTAATAATCGCTATTGCAGTTTAGTGAAAAGGGTGGGGGGGATAATTTTTAAATTTTCAACACTATTAATAGTGATAGCAATCAATAACTTATCTGAATGTTCTTTAAAGATTAATCACACCCCTTCCGACATGAATTCATGTTTCACTTGCTTCATCAGGGTCAAGGTAAAATGCTACTCCTCCATAACTACAATGGTAAAAAGAAAAAAAAAATTAAGATTTTCAAATATTGAAATATAACTATTATTGCAGCAAAGCTACAATAGTAAAAACATTTCTTTAGCATTACAGATTTTTAAATGTTTATTTTCTTATAAATTTTCTTGTAAATCCCAGCACATGGGGGCTCCTTTTACAAAGGTGCGCTAGCGTTTTTAGCGCACGCACAGGATTAGTGCACACGAGCTGAAAAATTACTGCCTGCTTAAAAGGAGGCAGTGGTGACTAGCGCGTGCGGCATTTTAGCACGTGCTAAGCACGCACTAAAACTAGTGCGCCTTTGTAAAAGGAGCCCCATGCTACGGTAGCATTTTTAGTGTGTGCTGCAGATTAGCACGCGTTAACCCCGCGCTACACGCCAAAAACTAATGCCAGCTCAATGGTGGCGTTAGCGTCTAGCGTGCATGGCAATGAAGCGCGCACTAAAACCGCTAGCACAGCTTTGTAAAAGGAGCCCATAGTGTCATTTTTCTTACTGCACTAATCCAAACTTTGGTTTCAACATGGCCGTGGCGTCTTTGTGAGCAGCTCTTTAAATCAAACAGCTGATGTTTCTGTCAAAGGACATCACTTTGGACTGACATGGCTCAAGGAAACAGTATATACATTTTATGAAAAAAAAAACGTGCAGAAATTAAACTCACTGGTGGACAGCACCATTTCTAAAGCTGAACAGTCATAATAGAGCGTGGAGGGGCATAATCAAAAAAAAGTCTAAGTCCCCTTTTGGCCTAAGGCCTTAAACATTGAAAGTAGAAGCAGAGAAAATGTCCATAATCAAAAACAACGTCCAAAAGGAGTTTTTTTTAAAATAATGGCCTGCCTCTACGTTCAGCTGTTTAAACGCCCAGACCACCACAATGTCTAAACTTATACCCTATAATCAACCTAAAAAAAAGCCTAAGCCCAAACGTCCAAAACAAGAGCTTTTCGGTGAAGGAGGAGCCAGTCCTTCGCCTAAAAGCTGGATTCTGTAACCGGTGTCTGCCAAAAACAACATCAGTTACAGAATCCACCCCAACCCCTCCCCCCCGCTCACAGGTAGGGTCTGAGGCACCTGGGCCAACCAGAATAGGCCCGGGAGCCTTAGGCTCCTCCTGTGGGTGGGGCCTTAAGCACAAGGGCCTGGTTGGGTCCATGTGCTTAAGGCCCCGCCCATAGGAGGAGCCTAAGGCTCCCGGGCCTATTCTGGTTGGCCCAGGCACCACAGGCCCCACCTGTGGGTGGGGATTTCAGCCGTCTGGGCCAATCCAGCCCCATTCCAGATCCGGCTGGCCTGCCAGATGGGCGGGCTTGGCACCCATCCGTCTGGCCAATGTTTTGAGGTATGGGGAAGGGGGGTGGGGGGGGGGGGGTCATGGGGTCGGTGGGGGGTTCGCAGGTCAGCGGGGGGGCGATCGGGAATTCGGGGGGCGGTCATTGGGGGGGTTTATGTTGAGGGCAGGAGAGCCTAGGATCCCTCCTGCCCGTATTGTAGTGGGGGGTGGGGGGTAGGGGGTCTGTCTGGGCAGGAGGGGTTGGGCTCCTTCTGCCTGATCTTGTAGGGGGTGGGGGGCAAGAAGCCAGGAGGGCCCTATCATAATCGGGGGGGGGGCGTGGGTCAGGAGGGCTTGGGCTCCCTCCTGCCCCGATCATAATCAGTGGGATTGGGGATCGTGGGGCAGGAGGGCTTGGGCTCCCTCCTGCCCCAATGTCGTCGGGGTGTTCGGGGGAGCCCAGGGCAGGAGGACTTGTGCTCCCTCCTGCCCCGAACGTAATCGGGGGGGGGGGGAGGAAGGGTGGATCGCACCAGGGGAGATGAGCTATCTCTCCTGCCGCGATCATTGCTGTAGGGGCTAGGCAGGTTGCTGGGGTCGCTAAGCTGATCGCAGCAGCCACGATCAGCTCAGCGGCCCCTTTTTTGGCACTTATACCTGTTTTTACTTGGTCTAAGTCAAAACGTATAAGTGCCGACTAGGCAACCTGTCAAGTGTTTTGGTTGTACCTGCTGCACGCCTAGGTCTAGGTCGGCCCATCTCCCGCCCTTTCCCCTCCTCTAAAAACACCTCTTTTCTCTCTGTGCGTTTAGACGCAGAGGAAAGGCCTAAGCTGGTTTTAGATACGTCTAAAACCAGCTTTGGTTATGGGTAGTTGGACGATCAGGATTTTTGATCGTCCAAGTAGCCATTTAGGCCACTTTTTAGATGTTTTTTTTTTTTAAATTAAGAGCCCCATAGTGTCTAATGGTTAGTATCCTTCATACTTTCTTTATTCTCTTATTTCCATTTCATTCAAACAGTCAGTGTCACCTATGCTCCTGTATGCAATAGAGTGTATCTAATTTACCCAGAGAACGAAGGTACTAGCATGTCAAATGTACTACTTGCAAAATTAAAATAAATTTTTAACAAAGGAATAGGAAGACAAGTAGTTACAACAAATTAACAGAAACAGAGCAAGAATGTTTGCCATGCTACGCTTTTATATATATTACTATGGGCTCCTTTTACTAAGGTGCGTTACCATTTTTAGCGCACGCAGGAAATTACCGCAAGCTACACCGCATGCTACGCTTCTAGAACTAACGCCAGCTCAATGCTGGCGTTAAGGTCTAGCACACGCGGCAATGTAGTGCGCGCAATTCCGCGCATTAAAGCCCTAGCGCACCTTAGTAAAAGGAGCCCTATGTGTACTTGGGTATATTGGTTGGCATCGTTGCTGATTTATGGCCTAATTTTGGGGAGTCCCTAAATTTGGGGGCCATTTACTGGATCTGGCCCTGTAACTCTAAATTCTGAAGCACCAGGAGAATTCTTGTCACGGGTTTGCTATTCCAAACATGAACCTCTTCTTCTTTCCTGCATGGAACATACTTTGCCCTTTGTTACAAGAAGCATAAATACTAAGAGGTGTCTTTCACTAAAAATTAGTGCAAGTTATTTGCAGCAGGGCTCTTAGAAATAAAAAGGATTCTGTGGACGATAACATGTGCTAACCTTTAGTAAAAGATCCCCTAAGGCCAGAAATCACACTATAATAAAACCAAGATCTTAAGGGCAACTATTTTTTTTTTTCTTTTTTTTTTCCCTGTTTCTTCTAAGTGGGTGTTGCAATGAGGAGAAACAAGAGCTTTGCTACGCTGAAAGGGAATAAAAAAGATTCTAGAGTATTGACTAATGATTCAATTGAGATTTTAAATCCACCAAGCTTAGGGCTGCTTTTACAAAGCCGCGGTAGAGGTTTCTACCATGAGCTGGTGAGGTAAATGCTCCGACGCTCATAGGAATTCTATGAGCGTCGCAGCATTTGCCTCGCCGGCCCGCAATAGAAACCTCTACCGCGGCTTTGCATAAGCCAGCGTTAATGCAGAAAAGGGACTTACAATAGCTCTTTGCAAAAATCTAATTCAGGGTTTTATTTTAAGAAACTTGGGTTCATGACAGCTTTTGTGTTGGAAAGGACATTAGCCATTTGTAATTTATTGCTTTTAGATTAAATCTGGAGAAACTCAATATTGCAGTTGAATGATTAGAGAGCAATGCCCCTTGGAGCAATAAATTTTCTTTCTGCTATGTATCTCCTGATCATGTTTCTTTTCTAATTACATTTACATAAATGATATTCTGTACAATTAACATTCAAACTGTTACATGCGATGAAATGACAAAAAATAGTTTCCGACTAAGCTATCTGAAACTTTGTGTGCTTTTCCTGTTGGATATAGGAATAAATTTTAATATTGTGCACAAATATTTTACTCATTGCTTATTTGCGTGATCTAAACTTTAAAATAATGTACCGAATATGAAAAGCCAAAAATACTATTTATGTTTTATTACATGTTATATATATCCTGCCTTGCTTTTCTGAACAAAGTTATAAGAAAACAAATTAAAAGGAGCTCCATTAATTGCAGGAAAGCCTATACCCCCCCCACACAAGACCATACACACCTTCTATTCCTCAATATAATCCATTTTATGTTGTTACAACTTCAGAATCCCTACTGTATTCTCTCAAATGTCTGTATACAATAATAAGTTTTTAACAACACAAAGGGCCCCTTTTATCAAACTGCAGGGCGGCGAGGTAAATACTCTGATGCTCATTCAGTTCCTATGAGCATTGAAGCATTTACCTCATCACCCCACAATAAAAAAAGCTCAAACACAGTTTGATAGAAGGGGACCTAATTGTTTTTTTAGGGTTTATTTCTTTCTGTAAAAATTTTGGCAATTTATTCCAAAGGAATGGTGCTAACCAAAAGAAGGCTCATTACCTAATCCAAACTGTAGCGACTTTAGTACAGATATGGGAAACCTACGGCCCATGGGCCATATCTGGCCCGGTTAGCATTTTAATACAGCCCGCCAAAAATTTCCTGCCGGTCTGTGCAGAGCCAATGAGAATGGTGTGCAGAAATTTCCTGCTGGTCCGTGCAGGGCCAGCAAGATCAGGGGGGCCCGATGAGCTCCAACATTTTGCTTCCCAGCCGCTGACAGTGGCTTCTCTCCCTCCCCTCCCAGCAGCTCTCAGTACTTGCCTGCAGTAGTGCCAGCATAGTGATTCACTTAGGCAGCCTTGGGGCTTTTGCTGAGTCGCGGCCGACCTCTGATGATGAAACTTCCTCTTTCCTCAGAGGTAGGCATGACCCATCAAAGGACCCAAGGCTGCCTAAGTGAATCACTGCGCTGATGCTACTGGCACTGCTACAGGCAAGTACTGAGAGCTGCTGGGAGGGGAGGGAAGATAGCCACTGTTAGAGGCTGGGAAGCTGATGGACTAAGGAAAATAAAGGGAGAGCTGCTACTGGACCTGGAGGGAGGGAGAAGGAGAGATGCTGCTGGGAGGGGAGGAAGGAAAGGGAAGGGAAGAGAGTTACTGTTGGATAGGGGGAGGAGGGAAGGGAGAAGGGATACTGCTGGATAGTGGAGGAGGAAAAAGTAAGGAAACAGCTGGCAGGGAGATTAGAGGCAGGGAAGGGACCAAGTTGGAATGGAGAGATTTGAGGGAAAGGGGAAAGACAGAGGAATGAGAAAGTAGACAGAGATTGATGCTGGGAATGGGGTCAGCAGAGAAATAAGGAGAGAGGGATAAAGATGCTAGATCTGGTGTAGGAGAGATAAAAATAAAGAGAGCATTGAAGCTGAAATGAAACATGTAAAAAGGTGAAAGGGGACACAGGCTGGATAGAAAGGGGAGAGGGGCATAGAAAGAAGGCAGGTACCATATGGAAGGGGGAGAGGACAGACAATGGATGGAAGGGGCAGATGCTGGATTGAAGAGACAATGAGGGCAGACGCTGGAAGGAAGAAAGTGAAAAGAAGATGAAAGCAGAAACCAGAGACAACAGTCTGTCCTATGGGGGAAGGGTTCTTTCTTTCTGCCTTAGCTCTTTCTCTTACCATCATCATTCTGCGGTGCATCAGACCCCCCCCCCCCCCCCCTCCAGCTGTGTGGTCCCTCTGGCAATGTGGCCCACGAGTCATAAAATTTGCCCACCCCTGCTCTAGTATGATGCAATGTAATCATCTTATTATCCTTCAAGGACCTCATAGTCCTTGCAGGTATATAAGTAACACATCAACAATCCTAAATACTGAGGTTGTTGCTTGTAAAAAAGCACTTTGGGTCTACTTTAAAATTTTAAAATGAATTCTCAAAACAATAGGCAACCAATGATAATGATTTTACAATAGCGTGATATGATCAAATTTATGTATCCAACCTAATAACCAAATTGCTATATTTTGAAATGTCTGTGTTATATATACTGAGGTTGTTGCTTGTAAAAAAGCACTTTGGGTCTACTTTAAAATTTTAAAATGAATTCTCAAAACAATAGGCAACCAATGATAATGATTATACAATAGCGTGATATGATCAAATTTATGTAACCAACCTAATAACCATATTGCTATATTTTGAAATGTCTGTTTTATATTTGTCCTTGTAACACCTGCATAACTCAAATTTCCATAATCCAATTTTGAAATTAAAAGATCATGCGACAATGTATGTAACACCGTTTCATCAAAACAATATCTCACTGCCCTCAACTGTCTAAAATCCCATTTTCATTAATGAAGAAATTTTCTCATCAAAAGCTAATTAAGAGTCTATGATAATCCCCAGATATTTAAAACTATTTACATGTGGCAACATTGTTCATTAACTAACCTTTTTTGTTGCATGAAAAATGTCCCACATTATTGCAGTATGTGAAATAAATAATTTTATGATACTAGAATTGTTACAGATTAGCACAGGATATGTATTTTCACCATAGAACAGTTACAGCTGTTTATAATTGAAGAACAGAAAGTTTATTGCCTGGTAGGGGAACAAGCTTCTAAGCTGTTTAAGGAAAAGGTAAAACAGAAAAAAGGTCTGGAGCAATCACCAGGAAAGTGGTTATCATGCTACTGAGGGAAACTACTAGAAAAGTGCTTTTGTATGATAGAAAGTAATTCGACCCTGGGGTACTGTAAGAAAGCTACCATGCCACGATATTCCAAAAATACCTCTATAGGTGGGCACTTTATGCATGGGGTGGTTTGAAAAGTTTGGTAAAAAAACAAGTTAAACAAAGTAGTTCCCATCGAGGGCTATAAATTTTCGGCCTCTTGTACAAAGCTGCGCTAGCAGCTGCCACGCGGCAACAGCCCCGAAGCCCTTTAAATCTCTATGGGTTTCGGGGCCGTTAGCGCAGCGTAGCCGCTAGCACGGCTTTATAAAAGAGGCCGTTAGTCTAGCGAGTTTCCAGTTTTCTCGTAAGCTATTTTTCCTATGATACAAAAAAACTGGAAAATCGTTGGACTAAATGTATAGCTTTTTTTTCATTTAACCAAACTTTTCAAACCACCCTCGTACTGCCAGTACAAGGGTATCTGATGCCCTAGGTAAACCTTCATAGACTAGTAGAACTCCAAAAAGAGTTCATGGGTATGTGTGGAATCGTATAATGTTATTGCTCAACTATAAGTTTAGAATTTTTTACCTAGGGGGAAAAAAGGCTTCAAGCGCCCGCAGCTGCATGGTTTTAGAACTTGTCTTAGCAGGTCAGCCTCTTGCGAGCTATAATTAGTCAAAAAACCCTTATTTTAGGTGTATCCATTCATAAATTATTTAAATATTTATACGATGCTTGAACAGATAAGCATAAACTAATAGTGATTGTACTTAGCTTAGTATCTAAGTGGCTCATAATAAAAAAAACAAAAACGTCTAAAAAGTGGCCTAAATGGGTACTAGGACGATCAAAAAGCCTGATTGTCCAAGAACCCATAATCAAAGCTGGTTTTAGATGTATCTAAAACCAGCTTAGGCCTTTCCCGTGCCTCTAAACGCACAGAGAGAAAAGAGGCATTTTTAGAGGAGGGGAAAGGGCGGGCGGTGGGCGGGAGGTGGGCCAACCTAGACCTAGGCATGCAGCAGGTATAACTAAAACTTTAGGCAGGTTGCCTACTCGGCACTTATACGTTTTGACTTAGACCAAGTCAAAATAGGTATAAGTGCCGAAAAGGGGCCGCTGAGCTGATCGTGGCTGCTGCGATCAGCTCAGCAGCCCCAGCAACCTGCCTACCCCCTACAGCAACGATCACGGCAGGAGAGATGGCTTATATCACCTGCTGTGATCCACCCTTCCCCCTGACAATAATCAGGGCAGGAGGGAGCCCAAGCCCTGCCCCGCGGCACCCCCGAACCCCCCCCGGCACGATCGGGCAGGAGGGAGCCCAAGCTCTCCTGCCCTCGACGCAAGGGTCCCCCCCCCGAACCTCCGATCGCTCACCCACCCCCCTCCCTGTACCTTCAAAAACGATGGTCGGACGGACGGGTGCCAAGCCCGTCCATCCAACAGGCCAGCCATCCATTGAATGGCTGGCCTTACGACCTGATTGGCCCAGGCTGCTCAAATCCCACCCATAGGTGGGGCCTGAGACGCCTGGGCCAACCGGAATAAGCCCAGTAGGCTTTCTCAGTCAGAGCGGTATGTCTGATTAGACAACGGCTCTTTGGGTAGAATGTTAGAACATTTTAAACTTCTCTGTATCATTTACGTGATTACGTATGTTGTTCATAGAAGGGAGACTGATGCAATGACGTCAATGTTTAAATGAAGTATTGCTTGTAAATTTAATTCTTACTTGTTTATTGTAAACAGTTCTTAATAAATTTACTTTATGGGGAGCTGACACTCATCTGTTCAACATAAATTGTTTTAATTTGTTTAAAAAATGTTTTAAATTGTTATAAAAATGTTTTCTGATTAATTGTTGCATTTAGTCCCCGCGGATGTTCAAGTTGGATCCATCGTCTTCAGTGCTTACATCCGCGGGGACTAAATGCAATGATTAATCCGTATAAAGTCCCAAGATACTTTGGTTTAGGAATCCCAGGAAAGTCCCGACTAAGATCCCAGTTTCGGCAATAAAGTTGCCTTCTTCAGGGGACAAGTCACTAAGGTGTAGTAGGACAGAACATAAGAAGATATAAAATACACAGGAACATCATAAATAACAGTATACATCTTTAAAAGCAGTCTGCATATATTTAAAAACATAGTTATACATTTAGGATGAAATAAAACCAAGCATATATATATACATAATAATAAAAATAATAATAAGCAATATGCATCAAAACAAAACCAACATACTACAAAAATATATTAAAATATTGTGTCACTGGAAAACAGAACCAGATAAAACACTGAGGCTAAAAAGGTAGATGTGGCCATATGGCATTAGACAGGAGCACATTAATAACAATAGAACTGAATATCTCAATGAGCAGTATAAAAACAGAAGCAGATCAATGTGTGCCTATACTCTGAGTGTGGCTAGCAAAGGGCATTTTAACAGCTGTGAACAGTGATAAGCATATGCTGAAAGTAAGCCATTGTAAACAAGCATACAGAAGAGTAGTTAAAGAGAAGAATGCTGAGTTCTCCTGGTGCCGGTGAACAGTGGCATGGCAAAGATCAAAATCTGTGCCGTAGTAGGCATATAAACAGAATTAGGGTATATCAAAGCACAAAGGGCTCCTTTTACAAAGCTGGGCTAGTGTTTTTAGCGCACACAAAATTTTAGTGCACGCTAAACCTGCGCTATGTGGCTAGAACTAACGCAGCTTCATAAAAGGAGCCCATAGTCATCCAATCATACAGAAAAGAGGTGCAGGTGCCGGCGAACAGTGGCGCACCAGACTGCAGAACTGTGAGGAGAAACGAAGATGCTTACCTCTAGGTCGAGGGATTAAACGATTAAAAATCTGCTAAAAAAGAAAAGCAAATAACTGAATCCGAGGCGTCCAAATGTACTAAAGAATATATAAAAACAGTGACATGGCTAGAAAAAGGACCTGCATTGTTGGAGCCTTACCATGTCGGCGTCTCTGTAATGAAAGCACGCCAAGCGATCACACATGTGCTCTCACTGAAGCAAAAAGTAAAAATGTCAGGTGAAAATGGAAGCACGTTGAGTGCTACCGAGAGGTGACGTAGGCCACCTAATATAAGTGATATTCAACGTAGAGTACTTTGATGAAATTAACAATAAAAAGAAGGAATTAAACCAAATTTAAGCACAAGCCAGAATAAGTACAAATATAAAATAATCTTGAAATTACAGTAAAAATGAGGAAACTACAAGGAAATGTATGACATGGTCTTGTAAATGCTTAACGTATCTTTATTGTAACCCATGTACTGACTAAATGTATCTTTATGGTAACCTACCTGTATCCCTTACACTGACAAAATGCACCTTGATAGTAAACCACTTGTATTGTAACCCACTTGCATCCCATGTACTGACTAAATATATCTTTACTGTAACTTGTATCCCATGTACTGACAAAATATATCTTTACTGTAACCCACTTGCATCCCATGTACTGACTAAATGTATCTTTATTGTAAACCGTTTCTATCCCATGTACTGTCAAATGTATCTTTATTGTAAACCGCTTCGAACTTCACGGTATAGCAGTATATAAGAAATAAATTATTATTATTATTATTATTAACATCAGCATAAATAATAAGGGACTACATAGTTGAATGCTTGAGTGCATAACACAACATTTATAAAAGCACTTGACCTAAAATTAAATAGTTAGACAAATGAGATTATAAGCACATAAATAATAATATGGCTAAATCAATTATAAAGACACCCACCCTGAGATCAACATTATAAATACATAAATGAATAAAATCAAATAGGATCACAATTAACATACAAAGAGCTTAACAAAAATGAATGATAAATATGAGTAAACGATAAATACATATGAGACTAAGATGCAGATAACTTTTTTTCATTTTTAAAAAAAAATTCTTTATTGATTTTTAATCAAAAACAGTGTCATACAAATGAAAGAACAGTAGGTATTACATACATTACACCAGGGGTGCCCACACTTTTTGGGCTTGTGAGCTACTTTTAAAATGACCAAGTCAAAATGATCTACCAACAATAAAAATTTTTTAAAAACACAAAGCACACTGTACGCAGAGAAAATGTTAATTATCATTTATATTCCGGGGGTTTTCCAAAGAGGTCAAGGCAGATGACTTTATGCAATGTCACCTTAGGAACAACTATACAAAAATAGACAAATATAACCCCTCCCTTTTTACTAAACTGCAATAGTGTTTTTTTAGCGCAGGGAGCTGCGCTGAATGCCCTGCGCTGCTCTCGATGCTCATAGGCTCCCTGCTCTAAAAACCGCTATTGCAGTTTAGTAAAAGGGGACCATAGTGCAAAATATATACAGCAGATATCAATTCTCAAAACGGACACATTTTGATCACTAAATTGAAAATAAAATCATTTTTCCTACCTTTGTTGTCTGGTGATTTCATGAGTCTCTGATTGCACTTTCTTCTGACTGTGCATCCAATATTTCTTCCCTTCTTTCAGCCTCCTTTATGCTTCCTCTCCTCCAGAACTCATTCCCTCCCTCAATTTTTCTTCCTCTCTCCCTGCCCCCCTCCCCTTTCTTTCTGTCTTTCTTTCTTTCTTTCTGTTTCCCTGCCCCCTTTCCATTCTTTTTTTAAGGTTGGATGCAGGGCTTAGCATTTCTCTCACCCTTCCTTGCTCTGTATCTCCCTCTCTCTGTCCATTTCACCTCCTATTGTGAGTCCAACAGCAGCTCTCCCTACTTACCTCCCTCCTTCCCTGATCTGTGGCCCTATGAACTTGCTATTTTTGCCATAGAGGCAGAATTCCTCCAGCCCAGCCCTAGGGGCCTATCATAACTTCCTGTCAGGGCCAGCAGTGCAGCCACACAGGACACAAGGAAGGCCGGGGCTTCAAAACTGTGTCTTGCCCATTGCCTTCTCTGCTTGGCTGGGGTGCAGTGGATGGGGTGGGGTGCATGTCATATCGACCACATTTCCAGCTTGGGACGATCGTGCTTCATGTTACTTTGTAGGCAGAAAGGTCCAAGGCCAGCTGGAGGTAGCAAAGACAAAGCGTTTGTTGGATCATGGAGAGGGTGATGCTGGGCTATAGAGAGTGGGAACGGATGTCAGGGAAAAGGAGCTGGCTCCAAGAGAATGGAAATGGTAAAAACACAGTAAAGCTGCTGGACTGGAAGGAAGAGGCAATGCATTTCCATCTCAGTCTCTGCTGCTTTTTAGGGGGGGGGAGGGTTGACTGTGGCTTTCAGTAGGGTCTTGCTGCAGCCAGGCAAATGGCACTGAAGTTGCAAAACAACGAGAAGAGCAGAGGCTGCATCTTCGCTGCCATCCACCGGGGATTTGAGCATCACTGACAGCCGGAGAGAGGAAACAAGAGGTGCATCAATCGGAGGCCGCACCTGTTGCCCCGATGCTCAACTCCGTGTGTGTGTTCTCGAGCCAGGGCTACAAGTCCTCAGGCAAAGCCCCCCCGCAAGCCCAGCCCGAAGGAGGAGCTGGCCCGGGATGACGGCTCAGAAAGGGTGGTGCTAGACGTTGGGGGCACCCGGCACGAGACCTACCGCAGTGCCCTACCAGGCACTCTCCCTGCCCCGCCGAGCTCTTCTTTGACTGGCACCCGGGACGCTTTGGCTTTGTGCTCAACTACTACCACATGGGCAAGCTATACTGCCCGGCCTACCTGTGCGGACCCCTCTTCAAGGAGGAGCTCGCCTTCTAGGGCCTCGACGAGACCGACGTGGAGCCCTGCTGCTGGCTCAGCTAACGGCAGCACCAGCACGCCGAGGAGGTGCTACGCAGCTTCCAGCAACTCCAAGCTCTGCCTGCTTCCCCACACAGATGCATCGGGCTAACCAGATTTCCTCTCCTCCATGTCATTTCTGAAATCGGAGAGGAAATTCCGGTGGGGGAAGTTGGTCGGCTTGGCACTTCTTAGTTGGGAAGCAAGTAGAACGCGAAGGCAACGCGATCGATTCGTGTTGCCTTCAGGATCTACTGGTCGATCACGATTGACTTATTGGGCACCCCTGCATTACACTAATATCTGTATAGGTAACATAGATATCATTCAATAATTTCTGTTTCTTGCATATAATAATAGCACAATAGAACCTAATATATAATACAAATGAAGACTAAAGTTACCCAAATGTCGCTATCAATATTTACTCCCCTCCTTCCAACCCTCCCTTCCCCTCCCCCCTGGATGTGTAAAGATAAATGAACCAAAGGAAAGATATGATAAATATACATTATTTATAAACCGTGTCGAGCTCCATTCTCATGGAGATGATGCGGTATATAAACTTAAGGTTTAGATTAGATTTAGATTAGATTATTGTATTTTTACAAATTTAGTCAATGGGCTCCAAACTTTATTAAATACCTCACTAAATCCCTTACACTCGGCGTTAATTCGTTCATATCTGTACATAGTGCACACATTCACCCACCAAAAAGTATAACTTATTCTATCATGATTCTTCCAATTACTCGTAATAAATTGAATGGCTATTCCTGTTAGGATCATAAGTAAACGACTTTTATATTTATCTAGAGTAGGTTTCACATGTAAAATCGTTCCACAAATTATAGCCTCATATGATAGTGGAACATTTTAATCAAAATTAGACTTATTTGTCCCCAAATTGACTTCCAAAATATAAATATAAACGGACAAAAATATAGCAGATGATCCAAAGTCCCTATATCAATATGACAATGCCAGCATCTATTAGATTTAGAACTATCTATTTTATTTAATCGAACTGGGGTCCAGAAAATCCTATGTAAATAACCATGTTTGTCTCATAGATGCCGACGCTGTGCATTTCAATCTCCAAGTTCAAATTCATGGCCGAGACACAGAAATATACTGTTTTATCTCGATGCTCCAGATGTCTTTAAGACTATTTTTAAGCTTTTTATTCAAAAATCCAGCAATCAATTTGTACCACCGGGCAGCCTTCTTGGTGTATAATGCAGATAACTTCTACAAAAAAAGAAAAGACTATCTTCTGCAATAAAATTGGGGACACAAGGAACCAGCATAGTAATATCATAAATGAACTGGGTACCAACACCTAATATGGCTTGAGAAACAACTGTGTGTCAACTCCTGACATGATCCCATATATTGGAGATGGAAGTTAACAATATAACATGTCATAAAAATATACTATAGTCAATCTATATATTCAGAACGCATGGATGAATTGTATTCAAATCATGAATGATTTGTTGTTCAATCTTGAGAAGCATGTTATCAATATCTCCTTCTCGTGGTCTCCTTTTGATCACCCTGAGCACAAAAAATCTTAAATCTCGTAGCTCATGTTTGAATTCTTCCCAGTGTGCAACCAGAGGTAATGATGAGATCTGCCATCTAATGTTACTCTGATGTCAATAATCCTTGTCTTAACAATCCTCTTGGTTTTTATGACATAGATTAGATTGCATGGACAAAGGATGATGTAAATGACACTGCCTGTATTGCAATCTGAAAAGTGGTGCAATGGGTATCTCTTGTTGGTCACTGGATAAACAAATTTTATAGTTTCTATACAATGGCTGCAAATCGTGCATTTGCCACATTTCTTTTGGCCTGTGTGTGCTTCTGTAAGGGAGGGAATGGGATCAGGTAGTCTTGAAGGCACAATGTATTGTTTCAAGTTCCTGTTCCATGAATATGCAATGACTAAATTTTTCTCCTGAAAACATGCATGTCCCTCCAGAATTTTCCAACTGAATCTTATAATTTTATTAATATCCATGGATAAGTGTGTATATCATAACATACATATAATATCAGGAGTTGATATGATTGTAGGTCATAGTAATTCACTTCTATCTCTTGCCCGTGCTCTATCGTATCCTTCCTTGATATACTGGTGGGTATCCTATACTTGAAAATCTCATCGCCATTTCTGCTGCATTTGTTTCAAAATCATATGAGTCTGTACAAATCCTCTTCAACCTAAGAAATTGTGTGTAAGAAAGATTATTTTTGAGTGATGTTGTATGGTTGCTTGTGTAATGAAGATATGCATTCCTATCCATGGGTTTCCTGTACAGTGTGGCAGTCAATCTGTTTGAGCTCTTCTGTATTCACATGTCAAGAAACTTGATCCTCAAATCATCTACATGAATCTTGAACTTGAGATGAGGGTCTGTCACCTTTCCATAGAATAAAGATGTCGTCAATATAACGTTTGTAAAAGATGATCTGCTCAGAAAAAGGATGGTCTTGAATATAATTGTTCTTGAAATTAGCTACATAAAGGTTCGCTAAATCAGGTGTCATTGCGGCACCCACGGCAGTACCTATGATTTGTTGGTAAAATTTGTCCTGGAATTCAAAGTAGTTCTCTGTGAGGGCTATCGTGGTAAAAGCCAATTTTAGTCTATTTGGGATCCTCCTATCAAAATCTCAACCATTAAGGGTTTTCTCTGTTACTGCCAAGGTATTCAATTGAGGTATGTTTGTATAGAGAGCATCAATATCCAACGTCACCAATGTCACGTCTGAAAGATCAAATTCTAATTAGTCAAATAGATTGATATGGTGCACTGAGTCTCTGATATATGATTTAATTTTAGGTATATACGGTCTCAAGAAGTGGTCCACGAAGATGGAAAGGGGTTCCAAAACTGAGCCATTATCAGAAACGGTGGGTCTCCCAGGGGGTTTGGTAACTGATCTGTGGATCTTCAGTAACATATAAATAGTAGATCTTATGGAATTTTGAACTTTCAGAAAATCCTTTTCTTTAGCTGTAAGTATACAGGCCCCAAATGAGATGTCAATAAGTTCATCTATCTCTTCTAAAAACAAATAGTCACAAAACAAAGTGGAATACAACATCACAATTTCTGAATGAACACACTCAATTTTATTGTAGGAACAATTCTTGATTGTAGTAAATTCTAAACAATTCTCAAATTCTAAAAATAAATAGCACAAATGCTATTTAATAATCTTCAAAGATGTATAGGAAATCTATACAGATGTTTGACATTAAAACACGATGGAGTCAATATTGAGCAGAACTTATCTTGGCAGAAATGGCTCCTGCTCGGATAAGTCCCCCTCATCGAGTTCATACCCTGATTTTCAGCAACATTATTCAGATAATGCTGCTAAATTTGCAAAGATCATCTCAGCACTATCCAGAAAGTACTGGGGTGGCCCAGGAGCAAAGCCTGGGCAGAATTGACACTCATCCGTTTAGTAGCAATATTCAATCAACTAACCAGGTAACGTGACATAAACACACTCGAGAAATGGGCTGCGACATGGCAAATGAGCTTTAACGTGGATAAGTGTAAGGTGATGCATGTCGGTAATAAAAATCTTATACACGAATACAGAATGTTCGTGGCGGTACTTGAAGAGACCCCTCTTTAAAAGGCATCTCCCATACAGGAAAACTTGGAACATCCCTCTTCTTCAAGATCACCGAGCTATGGAACAGCTTATCTGCCCCTCTTCGAAGTTCGCCCTCCCTCCAACGCTTCAGAAAACATTTGAAAACTTGGATTTTCTCTAAAATGTAACCACTCCCTCCCTCTCCACCCTACTTAGTCCCCTCCTTCTTTCCTTTCCACCAAGCCCTTCTTCTTCCCTTTGGAGTTCCTTTCTTTAGTAATTCCTGTAAACCGTGTCGAGCTCTACTTCCGTGGAGATGATGCGGTATACAAACTTAAGGTTTAGTTTAGTTTAGTTTAGAAAGAGACTTGGGAGTACTGGTCAATAAGTCAATGAAGCCAACGCGCAATGTGCGGCAGCAGCGAAAAGGGCAAACATAATGCTGGGAATGATTAAGAAGGGGATCACGAATAGATCGGAGAAGGTTATCATGCCGCTGTACCAAGCCATGGTACGCCCTCACCTGGAATATTGCATCCAGCACTGGTCGCTTTAAATGAAGAAGGACACGGTACTACTCGAAAGGGTCCAAAGAAGAGTGACTAAAATGGTTAAGGGGCTGGAGGAGTTGCAGGAAAGTGAGAGATTAGAGAAACTGGGCCTCTTCTCAATTGAAAAGAGGAGGCTGAGAGGGAACATGATCAAAACATTCAAGATAATGAAGGGAATAGACTTAGTAGATAGAGACAGGTTGTTCACCCTCTACAAGGTAGAGAGAACGAGAGGGCACTCTCTAAAGTTAAAAGGGGATTGATTCTGTACAAATGTAAGGAAGTTCTTCTTCACCCAGAGAGTGGTGGAAAACTGGAATGCTCTTCCGGAGTCTGTTATAAGGGAAAACACCCTCCAGGAATTCAAGATAAAGTTAGACAAGTTCCTACTGAACCAGAACATAGGCAGGTAAAGCTAGTTTCAGTTAGGACACTGGTCTATGACCAAAGGGCCACCACATGAGCGGACTGCTGGGCACGATGGACCACTGGTCTGACCCAGCATCGGCAATTCTTATCATCGGTCGTATTTTTTAATTGTCTTTTTTGGCTGAATTATTATGATGTACAAAAAAATAGAAGAGGCACTTAACTTTAGCCCGTTTCACTCCTTGGTTTCATCAGGGACTGTGCTACTTCATCAATATGTTAAATCCACATCACTTCATTCAAGAACATATTAATTTTTATTGAGACCGCACAGATTGAATGTTTTTCAGCCAATCTTTTGCTTGCAAACATTGAATCTGTGCGGTAAATATTGGGCTAAAGTTAAGTGCCTCTTCTATTTTTTCACACATCTTAGCCAAAAAAGACAATTAAAAAATATGAATAGGAGCGATGATGAATACACCAGCCCAGGAAGGACATGAAAGAAATTTGAGTAATGGCCCGGGTGTATGAGGTCCTTTACCAGGTTAATTTTGTACTCGTTTACTCTTTTTGCTGTTTATAGCACAACAAAGGAGTCATGAGGATGAGATGTCAATAATTCAGCCACAGGTGTAAAGTTCAAAGTTCACTTTATTTATAGTAGCACCCATGGCTGAATTATTGACATCTCATCTTAACAACTCCTTTGTTGTGTCTTGATTGTCTCATCGTTGAGGCCCCCTTGGGTTACCTTTTTGGGGTAGTGGGAATTGGCCACACCATTGAAGTAAATTGAATATTTAAAAAAAAAATAAAACTAAATTAAAAGTTAGGATCGGAATTCCACGTGGTGGCTAGTGATGCCTAAGTTGAGGTGCCTACTGACACCTAACAATGCGTATCTGAAGAGTAGTCATGGTTAGGGGTGGAGAATAGACGCCAGTATATCAGGTCTGATAAAATATGGCCTAATATACCAGTGCCTACCTCTAGGATTTCAAGTAATGTATAAGAGTGCCTAGGTGCCACTAGGTGGGATTCTATAAATGGTGCCTTGCGATTGATTGACAACCATACAGAGCAGCACCTGCAATGTAAGTGGTGCTAGGTGCTGTTTATAGAATCTGGTCCTCAGTGAAAAGAGTTCATGGCTTTCAAAGAATAAATCTGATCTCTGAAGTCTAGAGTAGCCTACTAAATTACATGCCTACCATCTAAATAATTGCAATTGCAACAGCCATATCTATTTGAAATGTAGACCATAATTTTGCTGGCCTACATTTCAGGCACCTATTCTGGCCCTAAGGAGATGCCTAGGGCCACCTAAGCTCACTAAGGCCACTTCTGGATGAAACCATGCCCATACCTAGCCTTGGATGAACTTAAGCGGCTTTACGCATTTCCCTAGGTTCGTGAAAACACCTACAGTGTAGGTGACCTGCCTCAGGGTGTTTTTTTTTTTTTTAATGTGTGTCCCAATAGGCTGGTTAGACAGAAGTAGGATGCCTACCACCACCTATAATCGGATGTCATTTATAGAATTTGGCCCTAACTGATTAGCACAGAAATGTCTGCTCTCCATCCCCAACACACCTCCTCCACAGAAAGCATATACAAATTATTTTGTGTGCTAATGCTAAACTTACCATAGGAAGCCTGAGTACAACCCATTAATTTCTAGTGAAGCTTTGTAAAAGGATTCCCACTTCCTCCTGCTGGAACCCCTCCACCCACCACAAAGAGCACCTGCAGGAGGGATGACCATTCCCCCCTTGAACACATGCCCACCCCGACACTCCCAAGTCCACCTGGACCCCCAAACCTATTTCTCACAGGCTGGCCAGAGGATGCTTGTTCCCTCTGGCTGGAAGGCCCACCTCCACAGAATGGAAGGCCTTCCCCTTCCAGATGCATCCTGGGATACACCAGGAAAAGGCCTAAGACCCTGATTGGCTCAGGCACCTAAAGCCCCTCCCATAGGAGGGGCCTTAGGAACTTGGGCCAACTGGATTCTTAGGCCTCCCTCCCAGTGCATTCTGGGATTTACTGGGAGTGGCCTAAGACTCAGATTGGCCAGATCACTTAGGCCACCAGGAAGGGGAAGACCCACCATTTTGTGGAGGAGGGCCTGCCAGCTGGAGGGAATAAGCATTCCTCTGGTCGACCTGTGAGAAATAGGTATTGGGGTCCGGTAGGCTTGGGGGTATCGAGGTAGGGGCATGAATTCAGGCAGGAGGAAGTGGGCATCCCTCCTGTCAATGATCTTTTTTTTTGGGGGGGTGGATGGGTTCCAGTAGGAGGGATTGGGAATCCCTCCTGCCAGTGAACTTTGGGGGCTGGTGGCAGGAGGAATTGGGCACTCCTCATGCCTCATGCTGAGGGAATGGGAATCCCTCCAATCAGTGATCTTTGGGGGCTGGTGGCAGGAGGAATTGGGTACTCCTCATGACTCATGCTGCAGACTGTGTCGGGAGGGTTTGCCTTTGCAGCAGGAGGAATTGGGCACTCCGCTTGCCATGGACATTCGGGGAGGTAGGGGGTGACTTTTGCGGTTCTGGCAAGAGGCAATAGGCATCCCTCCTGCTGGGGGATGCCTTGGGGGGTGGCAGACTCTTTCAGGAGAGTTCGCCGTTGCAGCAGAAGGAATTGGGCATTCTTTCTGCCATGGACATTTTGGGGGCTTCAGGGTTCTGGCAGGAGGAGTGGGCAACCCTCCTTCCAGCTGACTTTGTGGGGAGGATGGGTTCCCTGCTTTAACTGCTAAACTGATTATGGCAGAGAGATTCCCTTGCCGTGATTGGCTCAGCAGCTACATCTATTTGAAATATAGACCATAATTTTGCTGGCCTGCATTCAGGCACCTTTTGTGGCCCTAGGGAGATGCCTAGGGCCACCTAAGCATGTCTAGGGCCACTTTCGGTTGAAACAATGCCCTTGCCTAGCCTTGGGTGAGTTTAAGCAGCCTTACACATTTCCCTAGGCTCGTGAAAACACCTACAGTGTAGGTGACCTGCCTCAGGGTGTTTTTTGTTTTTTTTAATGTGTGTCCTAATTGGCTGGTTAGACAGCAGTAGGATGCCTACCGTCGCCTATAATCGGATGCCATTTATAGAGTTTGGCTCTAACTGATTAGCACAAAAATGTCTGCTCTCCATCCCCAACACACCTCCTCTACAGAAAGCATATAAAAATTCTTTTGTGTGCTAATGCTAAACTTACCATAGGAAGCCTCAATGCATCCCGTTAATTTCTAGTGAAGCTTTGTAAAAGGATCCCTTACTGCTAATGCTTAAAAAAGCAAATTTTGTTGTAAACATCAGTCTGATGCAGAACAGTGTTATCCTTGTTTAGTTTAATGTCCTTTGGAGTCCTTTTATAAAAGTGTGGGAAAAAGTGGCCTCAGTGTACCCTCGTCCTGTGCACTAAGGTCACATTCTATCACATCAGTAAAATAGGCTGGGAATGCATAAAATGGGTTTTGGAATGATAATCTACACAGGGTAGACTGAGTGGAGGCTATGTGGATGTTGAAATTTCATTGGTTATATTTACTAATGGAAGTTTTGTTTTAGTTTTTCTTTAATTGCAATTACTGAAATTAAATTTTTTTTAGATATTATAAATCACTTCAGGCATCCCTTCAAAGTGTTCAGTTAAATAAAACTAACTAAATTAATTAATCAATGACTCAAGGTTTAATAAAAGCCTATTGGCAGATACATTAACAGAGTTTATGGTACACAAAGCAGGCTTTGCAAATCAGAAGGATTCTTAGAATACTTGAAACTTCCTAACAAATGATTGATGCTATTCTAAATAATACACAGTGGTATCACCATACTACATACTTTAAGACACTCAGGGTTAATATAAAACCAAATATATGTATAGTAGAGGTGCTAGAAGCCAAGAATATTGCATGTGATTGATATAAATGTGGTAAAGCCATAAAAAAGTAGCAACCATTTAGATCTTAAAACATCATATCAACAAAAATCTAGGAAGGACATTTTTACATATGTTGGAATTCCACATTATCATCAATTCTTCATTAAGGAAATCCTCTCTGTCAGATCTTACTGAAGAGAGAGTCTGAACATTATCAGTTTGACAGAAGAAAATAAGAAATCATTATTGAATTCTCATAGAGCATTGTGTAGAAATCCTCTAATCATTGCCTCAGAATTTACAAAAAAAAAAATTGTTAGTCAAATACTTCTGATATGGAGTTGAAGGCAGTGCTCTTCCAGGTTACTTATGCATTAAGCGCTGTGTTTATGTGTCAGATGCCATTGACTCGAGTTCAAGTCCTAGTGACTCGATGAGTAAAAGATCTAAAAAGAAGCTGATCAAGTACACGTTCGACAAGGTTCTTCAGTGTTATCCCCAAGGTAGTTGTCAATGTGTCCATTCACCTAGTTGCAGGTCATCCGCTTCGCTGAGTTCCTTCAATCTTCCTAAACATGATGCCCTTCTCCAATGATCTCTCTCTCTTTTCTAACAGTATGACCAAAACAAGATAGTCATAACTTAATCATATGGGCTTTGAGCGACATATGTGTTCTGATTTCTTCCAAAATTGATTTGTTAGTTTTCTTGGTGGTGCACAGCACACATAGAATCCTTCTCTACCTGAGTAAAAAAAACAAACCAAAAAACAATAAGCACATGTTTTCAAGTTTCAAGTTTCAAGTTTATTAGATGGCTTGATTAACCGCTTTAAACAAAGTTTCTAAGCGGTGTACATTTAAAAAGTTACATAGATTAGGTAACAAAACAGACCATACAATTGATAAATAAACTTATTATGCTAAAAATTAACAATATTAAATACAAGGTAAGGAGGGATGAAATACAATTTGTAAAGTAAAGAGAAGACATCAAAGGAAAAAACAAAGGGTAATAAGACATTTGAGGGGAATAAAATAATCAAAACAATAAAATAAAAGATTAACTTGCAAATGCATCTCTAAAAAGGAAAGTTTTTAACTCGTTTTTAAATTTTACAAACTCTTTCTCCTCCCGTAAAAACATAGGGAGGGCGTTCCATGTCTGCGGTGCCGTACAAGAGAAGATAAATTGTCTCCTTGTATTGATAATTTTTAGAGAGGGAATAGATAAGAGATTTTGTTCGCTAGATCTCAAGGTTCTCTTTGCAGAATAAGGGATAAGCAATCTAAATAAAAATGCTGGGGTCTTATTATATAGAGTTTTAAAAATAATTGTACATAATTTATGAGTGATTCTATGCATAACAGGAAGCCAGTGAGCCTTTTTGAGGAGTGGTGTAACATGATCGAACTTTTTGGATTTAGTTATTAATTTAATTGATGCATTCTGAATAATTTGTAGTCGTTTTATTTCTTGCAAAGCAATTCCTTTAAATAAGGAATTACAATAATCGATTTTAGATATCACCAGAGAATGAATAAGTATATTTAGTGCTTTAGGACAGAGAAATTTAGAAATTGAACGAATTTTCCGCAATCTGTAAAAGGTAGTTTTCACAATGCTACTAATATGGTCATGAAAGTTGAGTTTATTATCAAAAATTACTCCTAGAATTTTTATATTTTTAACTAATTGAAGAGGAACGTTTGAAATTGAAATAGGAGTAACAAGAGAAAAACTATCTTTCCAGGGAAAAAGCATGACATTAGTTTTTTTTATATTAAGAGCTAGTCTGTTTTTGTCGAGCCAATGATGCACTTGATCTAGTTTCTCACTGATATCTGAAATTTCATTTATGTTGTTATTAACCAATGGGTGCAATAATTGTATGTCATCGGCATAGGCAAAAACATGAAATCCAATGGATTGGCATAGTGTTAATAGTGGGGCCAAAAAAATATTAAAAAGTAAAGGTGAAAGAATAGATCCCTGAGGAACCCCATGTGTAATATGTGAGGGTAAGGATGAAGATTCATTGAAAATAACTGTGGATGTGCGATCCTTAAAGTATGATGTAAACCAAGCTAGAACTTCATCTGTAATCCCTACAGAATGAAGTCTATCAAGGAGTAATTGGTGATCAATCGTATCAAACGCTGCTGAAAGATCAAGCGAGGTTAATAGCACCGATTGATGATGATCTAAAAAGTATTGAATAGAAGTTGTCATGCCGATAAGAGAGTGTTCAGTGCTATGGTGCTGTCTAAAACCTGTTTGATTTGGGTGTAACACATTGGTTTGTTCTATAAACTCTGAAATTTGGTTGAAAACAATTTTTTCAGTTAACTTTGCCAAAAATGGAATGTTTGAAATTGGTCTGAAATTAGTTAGATCGGTTGGACTTGTATTTTTTGTTTTCATAATTGGTCGAATATATGATTTTTTCCAGTTTAATGGCACTGTGTGTTGGTTTAAACTTTCTGTAACTAGTACGTGAATCTTAGGTCCAAAGATGTCAAAATATTGTTTAAGAATTAGTGGTGGTATTTGATCAGCTTTGGAACCCTTGATATTCAGAGTTTTAAGAATAAGTTCAATCTCCTTTAGGCTTGGAATTTTAAATTTTGAACATTTTGAGGATAGAAAATCCTGATGACTTTGGTCTAAATCAGTTGGAAGGAGTAGGTTTTTAAATGATTTCTTAATGTTGATAATTTTATCAATAAAATAATCAGCAATTTCTTGTGCTGTGGGAATTATAGTATTTGAGTCAAGATGTTTATTTTTGCTTGGAGTTATGTTATTAAGGATTGAATAGAGAATAGAAGGGTTTTTAGCTTTAAATATTTTCTCGGAATAGTATTTCATTTTGGTTTGATTTATTTTTTTTTTGTAAAGGTCAGAATATTCCTTATAAGTAGCTAAATTTATGTGATTTTTATCCTTCCTCCACATACGTTCACGAGATCTTAATTGTTTTGGTATAGAATTCCAAATATGTTATCTATTGAAAAGAAAGTTTACACTGATCATAGACCATGTGACCTCAAATGACTGTAATATAAATAGAGCGCTGGTTATTTTTCTTTATTGCTCATGTTTGTAGTCAGTCTCCCAATGTGGTAAGGCTGAGGGTGACTGGAAGGGGTAGGTACACATTATTTTGGGGCATATATGTAGCTACAAGAAACAATCTCCTCAAAAGCCTTCCCCAAACATATAAACCTGTGATAAGGGTCCCTTGCTAGACTAGATATTTAATTTAAAAAAAAAGAAATATCTACACAGGTACACCATTCATATACATACATTATTGGGTCCTCCCAACTGTACAAAAATATGCAATGAAAGCAATAAAGCATAAAACCCAGAACAATATATCAAAGTGATGGCAAAAAGCATGAAATACTCAAAGAATTTACAATTCTTGATCTTCTATATTTTCCTAAATTCTCCTGTGCTCCTATTACTACTATTTGGGTTTTTGCCAGGTACTAGTGACCTGAATTGGCCATCATGAAGATGGGCTACTGGGTTAGATGAACCATAGGTAAGACCTAGTAGATGGGCTTAGAATCCTCTTTGCCCCTTTTAGAACATAAGAAGTCATACTGA
The DNA here is from genome assembly GCF_902459505.1 of Geotrypetes seraphini. Lineage (NCBI taxonomy): Eukaryota > Metazoa > Chordata > Amphibia > Gymnophiona > Dermophiidae > Geotrypetes > Geotrypetes seraphini. The sequence goes on along the minus strand of NC_047086.1, from coordinate 302,795,041 downwards.
GTAAGACCAATGCTCCATCTAGCTCAGTATCCTATTTCTAGCAGAGGCTAATCCAGATCACAACTACCAATTGGTTGTCAATGTAAAAAGGAGGAGGAAAAGATCTCAGAAGCTTTTGAGTCAGATTCACAAAACTCTGTTCTCTGTAGGCTAAATCTCTCATTGGTCTACACAAACCTCCTTTTTTTATTTTTTTACATCGACAACCATAAGAACATAAGCAATGCCTCCGCTGGGTCAGACCCGAGGTCCATCATGCCCAGCAGTCCGCGCACGTGGCGGCCCAATAGGTCCAGGACCTGTGCAGTAATCCTCTAACTATACCCCTCTATTCCCTTTTCCAGCAGGAAGTTGTCCAATCCTTTTTTAAACCCCAGTACCATACTCTGCCCTATATCGTCCTCTGGAAGCGCATTCCAGGTATCCACCACACGTTGGGTAAAGAAGAACTTCCTGGCATTTGTTTTGAATCTGTCCCCTTTCAACTTTTCCGAATGCCCTCTGTCATGTAACAGGATCAGATCTTCTGTTTTGGGATTTTATTAGGCAGGTCTGAAAGCATCTCTTCTGAATTCAGTATATGGTACTTAGTTTTCCATATAAAAGCAAACCGATTTTTGTTCTAGACCAGGGGAATGTCCAAACTCTGGGTCTACTGAAATGCTGCCCAAAAACATGCCCCCTAACATTATCCCTTGTGATTTAGAAACTGTGGAGAAATCCATCTCAATTCTGGGTTCCAAAAATTGCAACTCAGACGTTTGGCATCCATCTGGCACTTTGTGTCACTTTTGAGATATTTCTCTCTTTTGAAAATGTGTGCCTTAGTGAATTTCCCTTGTGAGAAGGAAAGGAATACTCTACATTCATGTGCTCTACTTCCCTCCAATTCCTGAAGATTTACTGCTATTGGGCTACTTTCCTAAAACAGACCATCCCTTCATTAGTATGACAGACACTACCCTGGAGCAGGAACCAAAATGTTCCTCCTGTTACTGCATAGGAAAGCAAATTGTGACTTTTTGCTACACATTTATGGAAAACGTTTCAGACAACCTGCAGGGCTTGCCATTCTACATGGAAATTGTTCCTATGGGCCTGTATGTTTACTCTGAAACTGTGAGCTCCTTTTACGAAGACACGTTAGCAGCTTTATTGCCTACACATTTTTAACGTGCGCTAACCCTGCGCAAGCCGAAAAACTACCACCTGCTCAAGAGGAGGCGGTAGCGGCTAGCATGGCCAGCAAATTAGTATGCGTTATTATGTGCGTTAAACCACTAACGCGGCTTCGTAAAAGGAGCCTGTATATAAGATTTCCCTTTGAAAATCAAGACAGCTATGGGAACGAAACTGCTTTTCCCGAGTTACAATCGCACTCACATTGCAACAGACACAGATACACCAATAAAACAAAGCACAGAGCTTTGAAAATGTAAGTCTCTCGTATTTTTTTTTCTACCTTTCTTGGCCTTGACGCTATTCAGCTAATTTAAAATAGTCATCAGCAATGTCAGTATTTTGACCTCATTGGAGAGCAATCCATTTTCCAAATGGCCTTTTCCTAAAGGCAAATGCCCATTTACTTTTGAAAATTGTCCTGCTCATTTGAGAATTCATTACACAATTGAAACAAGCATGTCACTGACTTTTTCCTTTACCCAAATTGTTGGGGCTGAGTTGGGGAAGAAGCATAAGGTAAAGAGGAACAGGATGTTAACAGAATATTTCAGATTAAGCATATTGGCTGGAATATTTTTTTTTCTTTCTTACCAGCAAAACAATTAAGGACAACTGAGGAATTGATAAGGTTGCTATCTAGTGAGACATGCTTCTCAGCCTTAAAAACTGATCCAGAGGAAGTGAAGGGAAGGATTGATAAGATCCGTAAGGAAGTGGGTCGCAAACTTCTGGAAAGATAATTGTTTTCTCTTCAATGGAGTTTAGAAATCCCTGTCAAAGGAAGAGCAGTATGGTGGTGGATTCTGAAAAGGCAACTTCTGTATCACTGAAGCTTTTCTTTATTTCCTTTCATTTTTGTAGAAAAGCACACGTTAAAGCACTCACATTCTGCTTTTGATCCCGGTGCTTTTTTGTAAATAGCTTTAAGTGCAGTTTTTTGGCTGGTGCGGAACCTGATTGAAAACCTCGAAAATGGAGGACCTCTGCCACCATAGGAAAAGAGAATTACAGATCATAATTACAAACAACGAGGCCCTTTCTTATATGTAGAACAGCTTCTACTGGATATCTCAGTTTGTGTTTTGTTCTGTGGTTATCCAATGATGGTATTCAAATGCACTATTTCTGGGTTCGCTAGCTGCTGTGACTTTTGGGGAAAGGAACTGCTGAGTTGCAGGCAGTGCTTTCCCTAAAGAAGTATAGCCTTAGATATTGCACTTCATCATGGGGACACGTCAAATAGAAGCAAGCAGACAGTTCAGCATCTCTCTGTATTTAAGTCCTCTACTAATTAAATTTATGTAATCATTATAATAAGGCTAGTACTATTGGACATATTATTCATGGCTGAGAATATTAATCCATAGGACCTGATAAACTGCCATAAATAAATAAGGATTTACAAGTTAATTTTAGCAGTTTGTCAGCTTAGTCAAATGTTATAGTGGTTGGAGACTGATAAGGGTGAGTTCCTGGTTACTATTTCATTTTTATGGTGTTCATGTGTATTAATAATATACTGTATCTCAAAGCCCATCAGACCTTTTCCAAGCAGACCGAGAAAGTTATTTGCTGGAAAATACTATAAGCTTTGCTTGTAATAAAAAGCTTCATTTTTAATGATAAATTGCACTAAGTTTTGCACCAAGTAAGCATTTTTACTAACTTTAGCCAGGCCAATATTAGTGCGAAAGATCAATATGTTTATTTTGATAATGAAAATATTAGAAATTTATCAACGATGTAATTAATGTTCTGTTGTGAAGTCTCATAGGGGTCGAAATTAGAGAATGACACGGTGACAGAATTCATCACCGTTCCCGTCCCCGCGGATAACTGCGGGAAACCATCCGGTGTCATTTTTTACTGTCTATCTCAACCTCAGCCCTTCTACACCAGCATTCTTCAATGCAAGGCTTGAGGGTCAGTGGCAGGGACCATTCATACTCTGATTCTTCCCTCTCACCTTAAAGAATAACATGAAGATGGTTTCCTGCAGTTATCTGCGGGGACGGGAATGGTGATGAATTCTGTCACCATGTCATTCTCTAGTCGAAATCACACAGGGCCATGTTACTAAAGTGTGTTAATCACATAGGGCTGGGTTCAATAAATACTGCTCAAAATTCAGTACCCCAAAAACTGGTGCTGAACAGTATTCTGTAATGGGCATTCTGGGATTGGCACCTTTTATAGTATAGTGCCCAGCACCGGGATCCTTACCCAACTTCAGACACGAAAAATTTACATCAAATGAAACCTGGTGTAAATCTTGGCATTTAAGTTAGGCATGGATCCCCAATATTCAGTAATACTGCACACATCTTTATTGAATGCCTCTGACCCACCCATGGCCATGTTCCCTTTTGAGGTGCACACTATATTGGCTTGTGAATCTTTATAGAATATCCCATAGCAAGATAGAAACAGAGAAACATGAAGGCAGAAAAAGGCCAAATGGCCCATCCAGTCTGCCCATCTGCACTATTTCCTCCTTTCCCTAAGAGAACATAAGAACATAAGCATTGCCTCTGCCGGGTCAGACCAGGGGTCCATTGTGCCCAGCAGTCCGCTCCCACGGCAGCCCCCCAGGTCCTTGACCTTTAAGTTCCCACCACCTACATTGTTTGTGCCCTAATCCTGAAGTACCCTATATAGTAACCCTCTATCTATACCCAAGAAGTCATCCAAGCCCTTTTTGAAACCCAACATTGTACTCTGTCCTATCACCTCTCTTGGAAGCGCATTCCAGGTGTCCACCACCCTCTGAGTGAAGAAGAACTTCCTAGCATTCATCTTGAATCTGTCTCCTTTCAGTTTTTCTGAATGCCCTCTTGTTTTTGATGTCCCCGCTAGCATGAAGAATCTGTCCCTCTCCACCTTCTCCATGCCTTTCATGATTTTAAAAGTCTCTATCATGTCCCCTCTAAGTCTCCGCTTTTCCAGGGTAAAGAGCCCCAGCTTCTCTAGCCTTTCGGTATATGCAAGGTTTCCATGCCCTTAATCATCTTTGTTGCCCTTCTCTGGACCCTCTCGAGCATCGCCACATCCTTCTTAAGGTGCGGCGACCAGTATTGGACGCAGTACTCCAGATGTGGGCGCACCATCGCTCGATACAGCGGCAGGATAACTTCTTTCATTCTGATAGTGATACCTTTTTTGATAATGCCCAACATTCTGTTCGCCTTTTTTGAGGCTGCTGCACATTTTGCCGCTGGCTTCATCGTAGTATCCACCAATACCCCCAAGTCCTTCCCCCAGTACCCTTCCTCCCATCGTATAGATGTACATCAGGTTCCCTTTCCCTATGTGCAAGACTTTACATTTCTCTACATTGAAGCTCATCTGCCATCTTTTTGCCCACTCACCCAGTTTGTTCAGGTCACTTTGTAGTTGTTTGCATTCCTCAACAGTTCTGATCCTACTGGAGAGTTTTGTGTTGTCTGCGAATTTTATAACTTCGCATTTTGTCCCCGTTTCCAGGTCATTAATGAATATACTGAACAGCAACGGCCCCAGCACTGACCCCTGTGGGACACCACTCGTGACCCCTTTCCAGTCTGAGTAGTGTCCCTTTACTCCTACCCTTTGCTTCCTGTCCGCCAGCCAATTTTTGACCTATCTGTGCACGTCCCCTTCCATCCCGTGGCTCCACAGCTTCTTTAGCAGGCGCTCATGGGGTACTTTGTCGAAAGCTTTTTGGAAGTCCAGATATACGATGTCTATAGGGTCTCGTTTGTCCAGTTGTTTGTTTATCCCCTCAAAGAAATGCAGTAGGTTTGTTTGGCATGATCTTCCTTTACAGAAACCATGCTGGCTTGTTCTTAACAGATTATTTTTTTCTTTGTGTTCACCGATACTTTCCTTGATCAATGATTCCGCCATCGTCCCCGGATCCGAGGTTACTGGTCTGTAGTTCCCCGGGTTGCCTCTCAATCCTTTTTTGAAGATAGGTGTAACATTTGCTATCCTCCAGTCCTCCAGGATTACCCCTGTTCTCAAGAATAGATTACAAATCAGCCGCAGTAACTCCGCTGTTTCATCCCTGAGCTCTTTCAGTATTCTTGGGTGGATTCTGTCTGGGCCTTGAGATTTGTCAGTTTTTAATCTATCTATCTGCTTGAGCACGTCTTCGAGGCTTACTTCCAAGTATGATAATTTTCCCTCTTGATTCCCCTTGAAGATTTTTTCCGGTTCAGGCACGTTAGATGTGTCTTCTCTTTAAAGACTTAGGAGAAGAACGTGTTTAGTCTATCAGCCACCTCTTTTTCCTCCTTCACCACTCCCTTCCTGTCTCCCTCATCCAAAGGTCCCACCTTCTCCCTCACCGGCTGCTTTCCTTTCACATATCGGAAGAATGGTTTAAAATTTTGTGCTTCCTTGGCTAGTCTCTCTTCATATTCTTTCTTTGCTTTTCTGACCACTCGGTGACATTCTTTTTGTTGCTTCCTGTGCTCCTTCCAATTTTCATCAGTTTTGTCCTTTTTCCACTTCTGAAATGATTTTTTCTTGTCTCCTATTACTTTTTTTTACTTCATTGGTTATCTATGCTGGGTTTTTTGTATGATTCTTCCTGCATCCTTTCCTAAATCTGGGTATATACAGGTTTTGCGCCTCGTATACTGTGTCTTTGAATAAAGACCAGGCTTGCTCCACAGTCTGACCTTTTTTGGTGCTGTTTCTGAGTTTCTTCCTCACCATTTGTCTCATGGCATCATAGTTCCCTTTCTTGAAGTTAAACACTGTTGCATTGGTTCTCTTCCCTTTGGGTAACCCCATTTCTATTTTGAACCGGATCATGTTGTGGTCACTGGTTCCTAGTAGTCCCACGACCTCCACTCCTCTTGCGGGTCCTTTCAGCCCGTTGAGGATTAGATCCAGAATCGCTGACCCTCTCGTTGGTTCCTTTACAAGTTGTTCCATGAAGCAGTCCCTTACAGCCTCCAGGAACTCCGTTTCCTTTGTACATTTTGAATTTCCAAGACTCCAGTCTATCCCGGGATAGTTGAAATTTCCCATAACTATGGTGTTATTATGCTTGCATTCCCGCCTCAACTCGGCTTCCATTTCTGTATCAGTTGCTTCATTTTGCCCAGGTGGACGGTAGTACAGCCCCATCTTTATCTCAGATCCATTTCTACCTGGTATTTTAACCCATAGTGACTCCAGTTGGACATTTGTCGCTGCTGCTGCGTCCATTCTGGCCGAGTGAATGGTGTCCTTTATGTATAGTGCTATTCCTCCTCCTTTCTGATATGTCCTGTCTCTTCGGTAGAGCTTGTACCCTGGCAGTACTATGTCCCATTTGTTTTCCTCGTTTCACCATGTTTCCATGATCCCTATGGTGTCTAGGCTCTCATTTCTGGCCATGACTTCCAATTCCCCCATTTTGTTTTTTAGGCTCCTTGCATTAGTGTACATGCAGTTCAAGTCCTGGTATTTTTTCGTCCTTGCTATTTTTCTGTGTGTTACATTCTCCTTTCTGTCCCCTTCCTGACCTGCTGACTCCTGATTTATGTCTCTTTTGTCTCCCCCTTGTGGTTTATTCCTATTGTCCTCCTCTTGTTCCTTCCCTTCGTCCAGTTCCAATTTGACTTCCCCATGTTCCTCAAGCCCTCCTCTCCTATGTCTTCCCCTTGTGATATGTTCCTACTGTCCTTATCATGTTCCTTCCCTTTGTTCAGTTCCATTTTGACTTCCCTTTGCAGTATGTTCCTCTTGACCTCTTCTTGCTTCTTCCATTTCCCTTGTTTTTTCCACTCCTGTTGTTTGCTATTTGTGTCTTCCCAGCGTTTTTTCCACTCAGTATCTTCTCGGGATACTGTCTTCCAACCCGTCGACACCAGGTCAACTGTCAGCTTTCCCCTTCTCCTTAGTTTAAAGCTTGCTCTATTGCTCTTCTGACGTTATTTGCTAGTTGTCTAGCTCAGGTGTAGTCCATCTTTCTTGAAGAGCTTGTTCTTACCCCAGAATGATGTCCAGTTCCTCACGAAGAGAAATCCCTCTTCTTCACACCATCTCCTCAACCACGCATTTATTGATTGTAGCTCTGCCTGTCCCTTCGGTTCTGCCCTCAGTACTGGTAGGATCTCTGAGAAGGCTATCCTCTGAGTCCTCATCTTCAGTTTCCTTCCTAAGATCTTGAACTGTTCAGTCAGTGCATTCTTGCTGTAGTCCCTCCTGGTGACATTGTTCGTCCTGACATGGACTATCACTGTTGTCTCTTCCGTCTCTGCTCCCTCCAGGATTCTTTCAATTTTATCGACAATGTCCTTGGTTCTTGCTCCTGGGAGACAGGTCACTAGCCGATCCTCTCTCCCTCCTGCTATGTGACTGTCTACTTGCCTTAGGATTGAGTCTCCCAGCAGGAGGGAGAGAGGATCGGCTAGTGACCTGTCTCTCAGGAGCAAGAATCAAGGAGCGTAGGATTGGTCTGTTTAGGTGATGAATTTGTCAAACAGAGTGGTTTTGATAGATTTTCGGAATGTGTTGTAGGTCTGTCTGGTTTTATTTATGTAGTTTCCCAGCCAGGATTGTTGTCTGTTAGCTTGGAACATGAAGGATTTGTCAAGGTAGGATTTGTATTTGCAGCCAGTAAATAGTGCCCCAAATACTTTATTCATATTTGACTGAATAGTGATTTAATTTGTGGCTCTATTGTGCTAAATTCTACTGAAATAAACACTTGATTTTTGATTTCTAGTTGCTTCTTTTATTATTTGTTATGTTAAAGATCAATGCTCAATTATTCGTACTTGGCCAAATAATATTTTTCATTATTCATATTTGGCCAAATAGAAAAATATGCTATTTGGTACAGCTCTAGAGATTATATTTTGAGTTGGGGAGTGGGGTGGGGGTGGGGGGAACTGGGATGACAGAAACTAGGAGTAGAAAAGATTGGATAGAAAGTTTCAGGCCCACTCAAAATTGGCCATTTGGCTAGGCCACTACTGTATATACAGTATCATCCTTGTCACAGAATTGCTATCTTTGAGTAACAAAGACTTCTTTAGTGGAACCTATTGCTGCAAAGCACTGAGGAATAACTAATATAAACTATCTTAGATGGACAGAAGTGAATTTGAGATTAAAATTGCTTTGCATTTGGAGAAACAGAGGGTAATAATCTCACTAAGTGTCTTTACTTGAATTTACTGTAGCTCAGTCATCCGGAACAATGGCAAGAGAACCAAAGTCAGTATTTGATAATATTTGAATCAGATCACCTTTGAAATAGTGGTTAAATTATAGCCCTATATTATTTTAGCATTTTCCACTGCTTTTGCTGTGAAAAATGCTATCCCTATGCATATGCATATGCATTTTAAGGCCCATTTAGTTTTTCCCTCAGATGAGTTTTGAAACACACTCCATTTGCATTTCAATCTCATTTGCATTTTGCATTGCATTTCAATTTACTTGGGGAAAGCTATCTAAATACTATCACGCGCTTATATGTACATTTGATCACATATGTATAAAATCAAAGAAAAAAAAAGCAATGAAAAAGGTAGAATGTGTAGATAATTACACGGAAATGATATGATTCCAGCATTCTGGAAATGAAAAATCAATTTTTACGTAGACCACTTGGCCTTCATAAATAAACAAACAAGCAGAAATACTGTGAGTCACACCATGTTATTTTTGGCCTCATAGTCGCCTCAAAGATTGATTGGCATTAATGGTTTTATGGGTTTGGATTCATGCTGTGAGGAAGGATAAAGGAAAAAGCATTCATTTAAACACTTTCAGAAGCCCTTGAAAAACATAGATTATCACATCGTAATGCATTGAAGGAGAATGTCTGGTTTCTCTCTGGAATGAATGCTCTTCTTTGGGTTGCAGTCTGCCTGGGTCAAATATGATTGAGATGAAGTGTTGCAAATGGTGATTGAAAAGGATTCCTACTGTTTGCGACCGGTGCTGGTATTTAGAGTTGCCAGATTTGCAGGACAGAAAGCAGCAGGAGATAGTAAACTTTCCCAAAGACTGGTTAAACTTTGAGTCACCTCTGCTACCAGAGCTCCTCTGTCAGACATATTTGGAGAAAATGGATATTATAATTACTAATCTCTGTGAGGGCCTAATATGCAATTTGAAGCGTTCCCCTGCTTTCTGTATAATTATAGCAGGGTTGGGATGCCTGTAGGCATTATGTCTCCCCCACCCTTAAAATAAACTGGATTAAGTTACTGCCACATCCAGACTACCGTGGACAGGTAACTGAGCAGTAGACTATTTTTCTGCTTGTAATGAGAGAAAATTATTATTGTCAAAACTGGCTGCCAGCTATTAAAGGTTTGAATGTCACCTCAAAAGAACTTCTTTCTGACCATTAAGTGGTGGCGTCTCAAGGGCTGTTTTAAGTAGGATTTTTACCCTGCCAGGAACCAATTCTGTGAGCTGAGAACGTTTTATTTGCCTTCCCCTCTCCCCCCATGAACTATCACTTTAACTTCAAAAGAAAGATTTGTGGGAATATTGGCACCTGCTGGACTAAAACTTCTAATAAGAACAATTTTTTTAACACTATAGGGTCATATTTAGGGACTTATGAAAAAAAAACCACTCCTATAATTTTAAAAAATGCCCAGGCCCAAATTTGAGTTTGGTGTATGATTATAAAATTTGAAAACTTCACCAAAATTTGTTTTTATTTTTTCACAAATATTTTCACTTTTTGCAAAACCATTTTTTAAAAATAAAGACTACAAATATGGAAGTGCTCATACACAATCTAACCCCCCTTTTATGAAGTTGTGTTAGAATTTTTTTATCACCAACTACGGCTGTAAAAGCTGCAACGCTCATAGAAATCCTGAACTTTAGAACTTTTACTGTCACGGCTGGTGATAAAAAAACACTAAAGCGACTTCATAAAAAAGGGGGGGTGTTAAATTTGACTTAATCACCAAATCATTCATCTTTTAAAATATTTGCTGTTTTACACATTTTTGTTTATTATTATTATTCATTTTCACTTGCACACTCTATAAATCTGGTTCCATATGGGAGGCCTTATTTTGCATAGGAAGCTGAAGTAGGACTTGTCTGGCTGATATATTCAGCAAATTATCCATCTGGGAACCTGGGAACCAGTTAACCTGCTTATCGGCAGTTATCCAGTCATTTTCAGCAGCACTTAACCAAACCCCCCCCCTTAATGAACCCGCATTAGGTTTTTTATAGCTAGCCACAGTAGTAAAAACTCACACTCATAGGAATTCTATGACCATCAGAGATTTTACCACCACAGCCGGCAATAAAAAAAGCCTAATGTAGCTTCATAAAAGGGAAGGTATATGGTGCTAAACATAATAATAATAATAATTTTATTCTTGTATACCACCAAAGTCATAATAGTTCGAGGCGGTTCACAATGAGAAGTACTGGACAATCAGTGATAAAAAAAAAAATACAATACAAATCATCAGAAATACATACAAGATAAAAAGATAAAAAAATTAAAACAGTGAATCATTAGGTTAGAAATCACTAACTTTCTAAAAATAAAATAAGATGAAGCACCCATAATAATATTACCCAACCAGTCATTCAATTTGCCTACCTGAAATGCAAGAGTTCTATCCAGAAATCTTTTAAAGTGACAAGCATTTACTGTTGGGAGCAAACATGGATTCTGCGTGTAGGCCTGTTAAAACGGTCTAGAAAAAAAGTGAGAGACTATGTACGCAAGAGCTATACCAAATAGATTTAGAACAGATACAGGAAAATTTAAACAAAACTCTTGCCTCCATCAGTAACCATGTTGGGGTGTTCTGGGAGCATTTTGAGGGCAGAGACCAGTGAGTTCCCAATATTCAGAGCTAACTGGCCAGTGTTAAAGCGTAAATAAGACCACATAAATAGCTGCCTTATCTTTGGGCAACCTTTCACCATGCAGCAAATGTGACATAGTCCATTCAATTCCCATGGGCTGTGTCACATTTGCAGCACTGGTACTAACTACCATGGCTTTATAAAAGGGGCCCTTTATGCACTAATGCCTGGTCAGTTAGCTCTGAATATCAAGTTAACCGGACACGATCTAGCTGGCTTACTAAAAACAAACAAAAACAGATAGTCAATGCCAGCAACCAGATATGGCTCCACATTGAATATCTGGGTTCAAAGCTGGTGATGGACATTAATGATACTGCCCGTTGCTGGCTGAATGTCAGGAGGTAGATATCCAGGATGAACGTTTTGTAAATATGTATTGGGACACTGACAAATCCACGTGTATTTGCAGGCAGATATAGTGCAGTGAGAGCAGCTGTTCCATGAATTTCCATGTGCAGAAAAAGAACAGCATCGCTGGTAAGCTACCATGTGTCAACGCTGTAAAAAATATTTTAAAATGACAATTTTTGCTATCTCTAGGTATAAGTACTGGCAAATCTATGCATAATAGCCATATTCCCATATAAACTGATACAATTATACATATAAATAAACTCAGGCCCACTTTTATCACCCCAAATTAGAGTTTTTAATTGCCGGCCACTGCGGTAAAAGCTCTGACACTCATAGGAATTTTAAGATCTTCAGAGCTTTTACTGCAGTAGCCAGTAATAAAAAACCTTAAAGGGGCCTTAGTTAAGAAGTGAAGCCTTGAAAAGTATTATTATTATTTTATATTTTATAATTTAAATAATTAGGAAACTAAGCACAATTACTCCTTTGATCGCTTATTTCAAACCATGGCCACATGAACATATTATTGAAATGTAAGATTTGCCGCTCCTGGGTCAGACCAGTGGTCCATCGCGCCCAGCAGTCCGCTCCTGCAGCGGCCCCCAGGTCAAATTCCAGTGCCCTAACTGAGACCAGCCCTAACTGTGTACGCGCGGGTTCAGCAGGAACTTGTCTAACTTTGTCTTGAATCCCTAGAGGGTGTTTTCCCCTATAACAGACTCCGGAAGAGCGTTCCAGTTTTCCACCACTCTCTGGGTGAAGAAGAACTTCCTTACGTTTGTACAGAATCTGTCCCCTTTTAACTTTAGAGATTGCCCAATCGTTCTCCCTACCTTGGAAAGGGTGAACAACCTGTCTTTATCAACCAAGTCTATTCCTTTCAGTATCTTAAATGTTTCTATTATGTTCCCTCTCAGTCTCCTCTTTTCAAGTTTCTTTAATCTCTTGCTGTACAGCAACTCCTCTAGCCCCTTTACCATTTTAGTCACTCTTCTCTGGACCCTTTTGAGTAGTACTGTTTCCTTCATCATGTACGGTGACCAGTGCGGTGATGGACGCAGTATTCCAGGTGAGGGGGTACCATGGCCCACTACAATGGCATGATAACCTTCTCCAATCTGTTCGTGATCCCCTTCTTAATAATTCATAGCATTCTGTTCGCCCTTTCCGCCGCCGTCGCACATTGCACGGACGGCTTCATTGACTTGTCAACCAGTACTCCCAAGTCTCTCTCCAGGGGGGTCTCTCCAAGTACCGCCATGAACATCCTGTATTCGTGTATAAGATTTTTGTTACCAACATGCATCAACTTATACATCCACGTTGAACTTCATTTGCCATGTCACGGCCCATTTCTCGAGTTTGTTTATGTCACATTGCAGATCTTCACAGTTCTCCTGCATCTTCACTACTCTGGATAACTTTGTATCATCCGCAAATTTAATCACCTCACTTGTCGTACCAATTTCCAGATCATTTATAAATATGTTGAAGAGCACTGGTCCAAGCACCGAACCCTGCGGCACTCCAATGGTGACACTTTTCCAGTCCGAGTATTGTCCATTTACCTCCACTCTCTGTTTCCTATGCACCAACCAGTTTTTAATCCACCCTCAATTCCATGGCTCGCAATTTTTCGAAGTAGTCATTCATGCGGAACCTTGTCGAATGCCTTCTGAAAGTCCAGATATACAATGTCGACCAGGTCACCCTGCCTGTTTACTCCCTCCCTCGAAGAAGTGCAGCAATTTCATCAAGCAAGATCTTCCTTTGCTGAAGCCATGCTGGCTGGTCCTCATCAAATTATGTCTGTCAAGGTGCTCAGTGATGTGATCCTTTATCAGCGCCTCAACCATCTTTCCTGGTACCGAGGTCAGCCTCACTGGTCTGTAGTTTCCCAGATCACCCCTCGAACCTTTCTAGAAGATTGACGTAACATTTGACCACGTGACACCCTACTACCGGCAGCTACATTGGCTGCCAATGAAGGCACGCATAAAGTTGAAATTTGCCTGTTTCTGCTTTAAAGCATTACACGGACTTGCCCCCAAATACATTACTGACCTTTTCTCCTTCTCAACTAACAGACACAAGAGAAGTTCACATTCCAACTTCGTTTCCACACCAGTGAGAGGTTGCAAACTGAAAAAACACCATGAATTCCTTCTCTCACACCAAGCAGCATCATGGGGTAAAGACCTAGAACAATTACTTTTGCCCTCTACTTATGAAGTATTTAGGAAACGTCTAAAAACACACCTGTTCCTAAAACATCTTGACAACTGATCCACTTATCTCTTTCCTCTCAATAGCGACCTACTGTCCTTTTGATCACTTTTCTCCTTAACAATGAATTTCCTGTCTAATTACTTCTCTTTCTTCTTCCCCTCTTGAAGTCAGTCAATTTGTACCTTTGCTTAATCTTTTGTAAACCGCATAGAACTTCACGGTATTGTGGTATATAATCTGTTATTATTATTATTATTTGCACCTTTCAGTCTTCCGGAATCCTCCATGATTTGATTGGTAGATTGGTTATTAGTTGAAGCAGTTCAGTTCTAGCCCCTTTCAGTTCCTTGATTACCCTCGGATGGATGCCATCTGGTCCAGGAGATTTATCATTTTTAAGCCTATCAATCTGCCTGCATACTTTTTCTAGACTGACCATCAACCCTGTCAGTTTCCCATTTTCATTTCCCCATGTATAGCCTGTTGGCTTCCTGTATGTTGTGTATATCCTCTTCGGTAAACACAGACGCAAAAAATGTGTTCAGTTTTTCGGCGATAGCTTTGCCTCCTTTAGCCTTCCCTTTATTCCATGGTCATCCAACGGCCCCACCTTTTCCTTCGTGGGTCGTTTCCCTTAATAAATCGAAAGAACGGCTTGAAGTTTTTTGCCTTTGTGGCTATTTTTTCCTCGTAGTCTCTTTTGGCCCCTCTTACCACCTTATGGCACCTGCTTTGATGCTGTTTGTGCTTTTTCCAGTTTGCCATGGGGAAATACAAAAGCTGATGAGGATAATTTTATTTTTTTGTAAATCTGTATTGATTTTTAAACTTTTATAGTGCAATACAAATGGTAAATCATACAAACTGCATAAAAACACACTATTAACTATACAATTATTACATTAAACAATCATTTTCTCCCCTTCTTATCTCTGATGAGGATAATTTTAAAAATATGTTCCCAGTGTAAAATTTATTTCCATTGTAAAATGGGAAATATGTGTAATTTATTGGCGTAGTCCAGTGGTCCCAAACCTCTCCTGACGGCTTCCCAGCTAGTCAAGTTTTCAGGATATCCACACTGTATATTCATGACAGAGATTTGCATGCACTGCCTGCACTCCATGCAAATCTCTCTTATGAAAACCTGACAGGACAGGTTTGGGAACCACTGGATTAGTCAACCATGCCCCTTTTGAATATGTGCTTTTATACATGTTAGGGCTACCAGATGTCTGGGAAAACCTGGACATTACCTCTTTTTAGAGGACTTTCTGGGGTGTCTGGGCGGATTTCCAAAACACGGCAATTTGTCCGGGTTTTGGAAAGTCTTGAGCTCTGGGCTGTGTTGGAGGGTGCACGCTTGGAGGCCCTCCAGACACGACCCTGAGCTTGGGGAAGAAGAGATCAGGTTTTTGTGGGGGGCGGGGTGGTGGGGTTGGCCAGGGCTGGGGAGCGAAACGAGGTGCAACTGAGACAGAATAGGGTGGGGCCACGTCCGGCATTCTGAAATGACCATCTACATATACAGCCAAACTGCATGTGTAAATGCTGCTGTTTAATCTAAATTAACAATACATATTCCCACAATAAATCAACAGTCATACCTCACTTAGCCAAAATATCTTTTTTACACGTTTCTCTCAAGTCCTATTTTCACTCTAGCAAATGTTGCTTCTGCTATCAACCTCCCCCGGGAATATTGAAACCTACTTCTGCAGACAAGCGCATTAATAATAATAATAATAATAATAATAATTTTATTCTTATATACCGCCAAAGCCATGGAAGCTCGAGGAGGTTTACAGCAAGAAGCGCTGGACAATCAGCGAAGTGGTTACAATCAAAGTCAACAGTACAGTCTTACATAATGAAAGAATTGGAAAGCTAAATAGTTCTTAGCAGAGCTGTGTAGATTCTCAGTTTACAAATCGATTGAACAAACTCGTTGTTACCAATTTTCTGAAAATAGGATGACATTTAACAATTTGGCAAACTTTTATTTGTCAGAATTAACAAAAACTCTGAAATTACAGTAATATGGCAAACTTCTTTACGATTCTCAATAATAATAATAACAGTTTATATACCGCTGGACCATGAGGTTCTATGCGGTTTACAATGATTAGAAATGTTACAAATTGAGTAGAATTGACATAGTTATTATCTATTGATTAACAGTTCTAGAGATCAGGTATTGTGAGAGAGATTGTGTGAATCAGTTTCCTATGTACTTTAAGAACAGATATGTTTTCAATTGTCTCCTAAATTCCCTATATGTATTGGCAAGCGTAAGTAGTTGTTTCAGATCGTTGCCCTATAATGCTGCTTGATAAGAGAGAAGATGTTGGTGATGACTTTTGAATTTACATCCTCTAACCAGGGGGAAGGGGGGGAAACAAAATTCAAGTTTGAGCTTCTTTTATGTCTATTGGTTGAAAAGGAGAATAGGTCGGTTATGTATTTGGGGGCTAGTCCGAATAGTACCTTAAAGCAAAAGCAGCCGAACTTAAACCTCATGCGTGCCTCCATCGGCAGCCAATGCAGGAGTCGGTAGGAGGGAGTTATGTGATCGAACTTCTTCAACCCGAAGATTAGCCTGATTGCTACATTCTGCACTAGTTGTAATCGCTACATATTCTTCTGGGAAATTGCCAATGGGTAGGATCTGTACAAATTTGTAAGCTCTTACAAGCTAGAGCAAACAAACCAAAAAACTGCAGACTTGTACACGGTGCAGGCAAATTTTATTTTGACAAATAAATCTTAGCTAAAAACCTTTTACCAGGCAAGGGACCCAACACGGTCCGTGTTTCGGACAACCTTCATCAGGGGTCCTAATAGGTACAAATACAATATTAAAACAACCATATAAAAAAATGTTTAAATTAATAGAATTGCTATAAATGAATATTGTGTGTTATGATGATCCTACTTGTGCTTAAAATAGGTGTGTGGGAAAAAGAAATATAGATGTGTAGAAAAAAATAAAAAAATAATAATAAAATAAAAAAGAAGGAGAGAAAGAAAGAGAGGAAATTCATGCATAGTAAAAGTATGTGTAAATATAAAAATATTTAAATTTAATATGCATAAACATACTGAATGGATCTGAATAAAAAACAAATAAATATAAAGTGAGACCAAGGTTAACCAGGTATAATGGAAAGGGAAAATGAAAGGATAAATATCCTTGAAATGTGATAAAGAATAGAGACAGGAAAAAAGAGAGATTTATATTTTAAAATATAAATGAACAATACATACCATGGTGGTAAAGGAAAAAAGGAAAAATGTCACAAAAAAAAGAAGCCTGGAAAAATAGCTATCAAGGGACATAAAGAAAAGACATATAAATATAAAATAATCTTAACCAAAAAAGTAAATAAATAAATATAAGAAAAATATAATATGTAAATTAGTAATAAGCAAACAAACATCATGAATTACCATATAAATTAAAAAGTCATTAAATTTTTTTAAATATATAAACAACAATAAATTTGAAACCAACGGAACGTATCAATTGATGTCTGTAATATGCAATAGAGAACAACACAGCCGATAAACAATTTAAATTGCCCACCACATTATGTTAGAAGATGTTACTGGTGTGAGATATAAAGACTCCCCAAAGGCTATATGCAAAATAATGCTTTAAATAATTGAATGCAGCAAAAGAAATCCAAACGGAGATAAAATTTAAGGCTAGCTCCAAAAGATTTTTAAGCCCTGCAGTTGTAGTGAAAAAGGGGGTTACTACATGAATCAAAAACCGCTCAGCATTATAAAGAGGAAAAAGAGAAAAGAAGGCATATGATTTTTAAGGCTAGCTGTAAAAAATTCAAACCTGCATTCATAGTTAGAAAAAAGGAGGGGGCCACATGGATCAAAAAACGATAAGCATTGGGGCAACAACCAGATATATCAGGGGAAAAAAAGGAGAGACGAGAACATGAAAACACCAAAGTTTTATAGAAAGTTTTATAAAAACTTACCGTTTGGTAACACACCAGTGAATCGCCAAAATGCAATGCAAGTTCGTCACAGTAAAAATTGCTGTGAGATTACAACATGCTATAAAGGAGGTGGGGTCGTAAAGAAAGGTCATAAAAGTGTTGTAAAAGATAAAAAAATGTCAGATCGATCGTATAGAAAATTAAGACGTTCTTGTATCAAAAAGAATAAAATAAAGTAAGAGGCAGCTTGATATATAAGATTTTTAGCTAATTACATAAAGAAAGGGGATAATAAGAATTGTAAAATGAAAACAGGACTGGCCAATCGGCATGGTTGTGGGCGTGTCGATTCATGAAAAATGAAAAAAAACGAAAGAAAATAGTGGGGGAAGGAAGGCGAAACCATCCAAATAAAATAAAATAAATAGAATAAAATAAAGTAAGAAGCAGCTTTATATATAAAAGAATAGCAATAAAATATATAAAATTTATAGCTAATTACATAAACAAAGAGAGTAATAAGAATTGTAAAGTAAAAACAGGACTGGCCAATCGGCATGGTTGTGGGCGTGTCGATTTAAAAAAATAAAAAAACGAAAGAAAATAGTGAGGGAAGGAAGGCAAACCATCCAAATAGCCTTAATTTGGCCGTATTAATTTGACAGATGCATTAAAATTCATTTATAAAATCGCACAAATGTTCTTAAATAGAGCAGCATTTGTTTATAAAATGAAATAAAAGATTCATACATTTCTTAAAATTATTATAAGACATAATATGGTAGCAAAATCATGTAATATATAGCATAAATTGTTTATAATAAAAACCATAACAATAATTTAAAAATATATACAAATGCAAAAATTTTTTGTATATATATGTATAAAATCTAAAAGAATAAATATTATCAGAAAAGGATATATGTACATTTTGGAGAACAACATTAAATCATTTGAATTTAGAGAAATTAAAGAAAAGGACGATAATCTATCTCTGCATTAAGACCTGCAGGTATAATTGTGTTAAATTCAAAGATAATCCTTTGTTCCGTGCATAGCAGGACATTGTCAATGTCACCACCTCTCCAACTTTTTAAAAAAGTTTTAAAGACCAGAAAACGTAGCTCATCAATAGTATGTGAGAAATCCTTCCAGTGTTGGACCAAGGGTGCTGTTATGATCTCTCTCAAAATACAGCTCCTATGCTCTATAATTCTTGTCTTAATCTTCCTCTTGGTCTTACCCACGTATAGAAGATTGCATGGACATCTGATAATATAAATCACATACTGGGTGTTACAGTTACTACTAAAATTTAACTTATATGTTTTTCCAGTCCGTGGATGTTTGAAGGAGGTGGCTTGCATAGAGTGCTTACAAACTGAGCATGACATGCATGGTTGATGTCCTGTATGAACAAGTTGGGCCGTATTCACTGCAGGAAGTGCAGAGGGCACAAGTTGATCTCTTAAGTTTGGATTGCGTGAGAGTGCGATGAGAGGTGTCTTGCCTTTAAAACACTGATGTAGTTCCAAAATTTGCCAATGAGATTTGATAATGCGTTGAACCTTCCCAGAGAGGTGCGAGTGCTTCAGGACACAGGTGAAGTCCGGTGCCTTGCGCAATCCAAACTTAAGAGATCAACTTGTGCCCTCTGCACTTCCTGCAGTGAATACGGCCCAACATGTTCATACAGGACATCAACCATGCATGTCATGCTCAGTTTGTAAGCACTCTATGCAAGCCACCTCCTTCAAACATCCACGGACTGGAAAAACATATAAGTTAAATTTTAGTAGTAACTGTAACACCCAGTATGTGATTTATATTATCAGATGTCCATGCAATCTTCTATACGTGGGTAAGACCAAGAGGAAGATTAAGACAAGAATTATAGAGCATAGGAGCTGTATTTTGAGAGAGATCATAACAGCACCCTTGGTCCAACACTGGAAGGATTTCTCACATACTATTGATGAGCTACGTTTTCTGGTCTTTAAAACTTTTTTAAAAAGTTGGAGAGGTGGTGACATTGACAATGTCCTGCTATGCACGGAACAAAGGATTATCTTTGAATTTAACACAATTATACCTGCAGGTCTTAATGCAGAGATAGATTATCGTCCTTTTCTTTAATTTCTCTAAATTCAAATGATTTAATGTTGTTCTCCAAAATGTACATATATCCTTTTCTGATAATATTTATTCTTTTAGATTTTATACATATATATACAAAAAATTTTTGCATTTGTATATATTTTTAAATTATTGTTATGGTTTTTATTATAAACAATTTATGCTATATATTACATGATTTTGCTACCATATTATGTCTTATAATAATTTTAAGAAATGTATGAATCTTTTATTTCATTTTACAAACAAATGCTGCTCTATTTAAGAACATTTGTGCGATTTTATAAATGAATTTTAATGCATCTGTCAAATTAATACGGCCAAATTAAGGCTATTTGGATGGTTTGCCTTCCTTCCCTCACTATTTTCTTTCGTTTTTTTATTTTTTTTAATCGACACGCCCACAACCATGCCGATTGGCCAGTCCTGTTTTTACTTTACAATTCTTATTACTCTCTTTGTTTATGTAATTAGCTATAAATTTTATAAATTTTATTGCTATTCTTTTATATATAAAGCTGCTTCTTACTTTATTTTATTCTATTTATTTTATTTTATTTGGATGGTTTCGCCTTCCTTCCCCCACTATTTTCTTTCGTTTTTTTTTCATTTTTCATGAATCGACACGCCCACAACCATGCCGATTGGCCAGTCCTGTTTTCATTTTACAATTCTTATTATCCCCTTTCTTTATGTAATTAGCTAAAAATCTTATATATCAAGCTGCCACTTACTTTATTTTATTCTTTTTGATACAAGAACGTCTTAATTTTCTATACGATCGATCTGACGTTTTTTTATCTTTTACTACACTTTTATGACCTTTCTTTACGACCCCACCTCCTTTATAGCATGTTGTAATCTCACAGCAATTTTTACTGTGACGAACTTGCATTGCATTTTGGCGATTCACTGGTGTGTTACCAAACGGTAAGTTTTTATAAAACTTTCTATAAAACTTTGGTGTTTTCATGTTCTCGTCTCTTCTTTTTTTCCCCTGATATATCTGGTTGTTGCCCCAACGCTTATCGTTTTTTGATCCATGTGGCCCCCTCCTTTTTTCTAACTATGAATGCAGGTTTGAATTTTTTACAGCTAGCCTTAAAAATCATATGCCTTCTTTTCTCTTTTTCCTCTTTATAATGCTGAGCGGTTTTTGATTCATGTGGTAACCCCCTTTTTCACTACAACTGCAGGGCTTAAAAATCTTTTGGAGCTAGCCTTAAATTTTATCTCCGTTTGGATTTCTTTTGCTGCATTCAATTATTTAAAGCATTATTTTGCATATAGCCTTTGGGGAGTCTTTATATCTCACACCAGTAACATCTTCTAACATAATGTGGTGGGCAATTTAAATTGTTTATCGGCTGTGTTGTTCTCTATTGCATATTACAGACATCAATTGATACGTACCGTTGGTTTCAAATTTATTGTTGTTATATATAAAAAAAATTTTCATGACTTTTTAATTTATATGGAAATTCATGATGTTTGTTTGCTTATTACTAATTTACATATTATATTTTTCTTATATTTATTTATTTACTTTTTTGGTTAAGATTATTTTATATTTATATGTCTTTTCTTTATGTCCCTTGATAGCTATTTTTCCAGGCTTCTTTTTTTTGTGACATTTTTCCTTTTTTCCTTTATCAGCATGGTATGTATTGTTCATTTATATTTTAAAATATAAATCTCTCTTTTTTCCTGTCTCTATTCTTTATCACATTTCAAGGATATTTATCCTTTCATTTTCCCTTTCCATTATACCTGGTTAACCTTGGTCTCACTTTGTTTTTATTCAGATCCATTCAGTATGTTTATGCATATTAAATTTAAATATTTTTATATTTACACATACTTTTACTATGCATGAATTTCCTCTCTTTCTTTCTCTCCTTCTTTTTTATTTTATTATTATTTTTTTATTTTTTTCTACACATCTATATTTCTTTTTCCCACACACCTATTTTAAGCACAAGTAGGATCATCATAACACACAATATTCATTTATAGCAATTCGATTAATTTAAACATTTTTTTATATGGTTGTTTTAATATTGTATTTGTACCTATTAGGACCCCTGATGAAGGTTGTCCGAAACACGGACCGTGTTGGGTCCTTTGCCTTGGAAAAGGTTTTTAGCTAAGATTTATTTGTCAAAATAAAATTTGCCTGCACCGTGTACAAGTCTGCAGTTTTTTGGTTTGTTTGCTCATGTCTGTTTTTTCACTGCAGACGAAGTTGGACCTTTGGTTCTTTTTCTGGTTTGTTGTTTAGCTCTTACAAGCTTACACATATGAGGCGAGGCAAAGCTACATATTGTTGCCTGGTCATTATTACAATGAAATGCTATGATTAGCAAAGCCAGTTTTCTTGCTTTAATGTGTACAGTAAACCAATAGGATATTCTGGCTGTGTGCAATGCTTGCCCTGTATCTGGAGTGAGCTTTCTTCGTAAGATGCATTACAAGTAGGGTTATCAGATTTTACTTGTATAAAATCCGGACCCCTAGACCTGCCACTGGCCCGTCATGGCCCACCCAGCCCCATCATGCCTCGGTTATGCCTTGTCATGCCTCCAAGCCCTGCCTTCAATCCTGCACTCTATTGCCTTCTCTTGTCGAGCAGAACATCCGCACAAGCTCGGATGCCCTCCTACATGAAGGAAAGCTTTTCAAAACCAGGACAAATTGCTGGGTTTTGAAAAGCCATCCAGACCCCTGGACATGTCCTCAAAAGGAAGACGTCTGGGGAAATCCAGATGTCTGGTAACCCTACCCTAGACCCGCCCCCAGGCCCACCCAGTTCCACCCATCCCTGCTACATTATGCCCACACTACACCCCAGCCTTGCCCCTAGCCCTGCCCCCCTCAGCCTACTCATCTTGGTCGGGAGGGCATCCACGCATGAATGCGCGGATGCCCCTCCCAACACGATTTGGTTTTCAAAACCCGGACAAAGTTTTTTGGAAAACGTTTTTCGGAAACTTTTTCAGAAAGTTTTTGGGAAAGTTTATCGGGTTTTGGAAAGCTGTCTGGACGCCTGGACATGCCCTCTAAAAAGAGGACATATTCAGGTAGATCCGGATGTCTGGGAACCCTAATTACAAGTGAAATGTATGCTGATACTGTGCAACCCTGTGGGTTATACAGAAAGAAAGATTGCCCACTAAACCAGCAAAAACAGGTGATGTGAATTTAAAACATTTCTGCTCCCTGTCTCGATGGGGGTGATGGGAAGAGGATGGTTTGGGAGGCAAGAGAGAACATTACTGAAGGCAAACAAAATGTCGCCATGCTCACCGCTTCCCATCACCCCAGACCCTTCGGCGATAATTTTATGAAGTCATTTTCATGGATATATGCCAATATGCGTGTGTATTATACCTCTTATAAGATGACCTCACACATAAAAGTAGATGTAATAACAAGGTCACACATACTTCTGCAGGGTTTGGGTGGAATTGCAATTCACACAATATTTTGTACTATCCCAGATAGTCTCCACTCACCACACATATACCTCTGCCCTATGGTTTCAAGTTTTTCAAGTTTATTTAGGGTTTGTTATACCGCCTATACATTCTAAGCGGTGTGCATTTAATAAAAAATCAAGGATTATACAAACTATTGGTACAAATTAACGTTTATGAGACGTAACTAATGTACAAGAAACAAGAGGTAAGAGCGGAACCCCATTAAATGTATAGGAAAGCGAGACACCTAAGGGTAACACAAAGGGAAGGGGAATCCTGTCTGAATGAGCCTAGAAGGCATAGTTTTAGCCTCACTGTCCACACACATCCCTACTCCACAAAACAAATTCTGTCTCTAATACCCACTGACATACAACACCTATCTCAGACAGGCACCTAAAGAAACCCATGCCTGAGGCGACAACACACATTTAACGGCCCCAAAGCCCTGAAGAAGTAGCGGTTGAGCCACTAAACATGGGCCCTCATAGTTTTTTAAAAATTTTGTTTAAATTGTACTCATTTCGTTGCGCTTGTACTGTCTACTGTTTCTGCATCAATTACAGAATTCTGGAGATTTTTTTGTGCCTGTGATGTATGAGAGAAGGGCAAAATATTGATGCTCTCTCTGATTCTGAGGGTTTTTTCTCCAGTTAATGTTATTGTTTGCTGTGAAGCTAGTGGACTAATCCTGCTTCCAACAGTAGCCAATCCAGGTCACAAGCACCTGCTAGAATCTCAGATAGAAGTAAGATTCCATGCTCTTGATTCCAGGGCAAGCAGTGGCTTCTTCAATGCCTGTCTCAATATCAGACTAAGAAAACACTCAGTCAATATCCCTGATCTTTTCATTTTTCTCCCTTGGTTCAACAGTTAGCCATAAACCTGTGATGCTCCAAATCAGAGACAGCAGTCTTCCCAGAGAAGCTATTCTGGTCCAATTGTATGCAGTGAAACCTAGTTATAATAACCTGGGTTAACAGTAAAATTACCCATCCTAATGGTAGCCCACATTGATAAATTCCCCCAGGGCTACCATTAATTTTAGCAGTAAAATTACACATCTTAAAGGTAACATGTTAATAAATACACTTCTAATTTTTAAATAGATTAAAAATCATTAGCCTCAGTACAGATCTCTAAGACACGTCACTATTTATTGACCACCTTTTCATGAAGAGATTCACCCAAAGCAGTTTACAATACATTGAATAGTAATCAGTTACTCTAAGGGCTCCTTTTACAAAGCCACGCTAGGGCCTTAATGCGCGGAATAGCACGCGCTAGATTGCCGCACATGCTAGCCTCCTTATGAGCAGGTGGTAGATTTCTGGCTAGCGCACATTATAGCGCACGCTAATCCAGTGCGTGCGATAAAACCGCTAGCGCGGCTTTGTAAAAGGACCCCTAAGTATTTTCCCTATCTGTCCCAGCAGGCTCAAAATCTAACTGTGGTACGTGGAGCAATAGAGAGTTAAGTGACTTGCCTAGAGTCACAAGGAGCAGGCTGGGATGGAACACACAACCTCAAGATGCTGAGACAGCAGCTCTGACCACTAGGTCATGCCTCTATTTACCTGTCGCCACTGAGAAAACTGTACCATAACTTTTTAAGTCCCTTAGGGTTCTTTTACTAAGGCGCGCTAGCCGATATAGCGCACGCTAAATATTAGCGTGTGCTAAATGCTAACACGTCCATTATAGCCTACTAGTCTTTAAGCCCGTTACATTAACGGGTGCTAGAACATATGTGTGTGTGTCTGTCTTTTTTTCTCTCTCTCTCCTTAGCCGCTTTCTTTCTTTCTGCCTTTATTTTTCCTTGGCTGTCCATCACCACCCCTTGCCTGCTCCCCCTGTCCATTTTCCCTTCCTTTTACCTCCACTGTGTCCACCACCACCCCTTCACTGCTCTCCTTATGCAGCAGCAGCCCTTCTCCCTTTGTTTTACCTCCCCCCTGTCCAGCAGCACCTCTTTCCTTCTCCCTCTGTCCAACATTAGTCCTCCGTTCCTTTTTCTTCACCTCCCCTGTCCATCAGCATCTCTTTCCTTCTCCCCCTGTCCAGCAGTAGGCATCTCTTCCTTTTTTATCCTCCCTCCTCCTTCTTATCCCTATGATACTCTTACCTTGCTCTGCCCCTGATCAAAGGTTCCCGACAGCTGCCCAGTTGCACCCATTGGAAAAGTTCCCACTGCCGCATCCCGCACCCCTCCTGACGCGGCTCCCGCTGTCCTTTCTGTCTGTCTCTGTCCCTGGCCTCCTTTGCCTGTCTGTCTTTCTGTGTATCTCCCTGACTCTGTGTCTTTCTTCTTTCCTTTCTGTCTCCCTTCCTCCCTCTGTCTGTCTGTCCAAAGCAGCATTCCATCCCCCTCCATTTCCCTCCCCCCACAACAGTTCCCTGTGCACCTGCCCCTGTGTCTTTCTTATTTTCTTTGTGTTTCCCTTCCTCTCTCTGTCTGTCCAAAGCAGCATTCCATCCCCCTCCATTTCCCTCCCCCCACACCAATTCCCTGAGCACCTGCCCCTGTGTATTTCTTATTTTCTTTGTGTTTCCCTTCCTCTCTCTGTCTGTCTGTCCGTCCAAAGCAGCATTCCCTTCCCCTCCATTTCCCTCCCCCCCACCAGTTCCCTGTGCAGCAGCATTAGCGTTTCCTCTACCCCCCCCCTTTCCCTTCCCGCGGGCCGGACTACAAAGGTGGTGATTCCAGCAGCGCTTGCATCAGTCTCCACACGCTGCTTCGGGCCCTTCTACTGCCCTGATTTACTCTGGCACGTCCCTGATGACATCATCAGAGACGCGGCAGAGCAAATCAGGGCAGTAGAAGGGCCTGAAGCAGCGTGTGGAGACTGATGAACACGCTGCTGGAATCGCCATTCAGGCCCGCGGGAAAAGAAGGGGGTGGGCGGCAAAGGAGAAACGGAGATCGGCGGTGGCGGCGGCAGGAGAAACGGAGAATGTCGTCTGGCTGCGGTCCGGCTTGTGGAGGCGATAGGCTGGTGACGTATTAGCGCGCATGCGCACTCCTTAGGCCACAGACCTACAGCGCACGGAACACGCAAATAGGAATGCGCATGCGCGAGTTAGCCTTTTATTATATAGGATGGATGCATTAGCATTTACCGCGTGCTAATCGGCTAGCGCACCTTAGTAAGAGAGGGGTTAGTTATCTTTTATAAGGGAATTTATTGAATGTCTTTTTTGAAAACCTTAATATACTGCATTGGCTGACTCACCCTTATCCACATTTGTTAACATTTTCATAAGAAAATCTAATAGATTGGTAAAGCAAGACTTCTATTTTCTTTAATCGAGATTGACTCCACCACATTAAACCATGTTTATCCTAGTGGTGCCTAAATTATCCAATGCCCAAACTCCACCCCCAAATGCACTCCTAACCATGCTTATTTTCCATGTAGGCGTCAGTAGGCACCTCTCTGTAGACACCTACTTCAAAGTGGTAGGTGCCTACTGGAAAATTAATATTTTTAATAATTGTAATTGGTTTTTGATGGTGCTTCCAATTATCAGCACTGATTATGCCAATTTAAAAAAACAAACAAAAAAAATTAGGCACCTAGAGGGGCTAGACAACACCTGTATTTATTTATTCAATTTTCTAGCCTGCTCTCCCCAAAATAGCCCAGAATGGGTTACAAGTTTACATACACAATATAGGTTAATGATATGACAGTTGTAGTACAGTCTTCAAACAAGGAGAGACATAAACATTTTGAGTTAGTAGTAAGGAAGCTGGAGTATGGGCTTTAAATGAAGATTAGGTGATTTTTAACGGTAGGGTTCTTCATACAGTAATAAGACAATTGTTTTACATAGTATGAAAGATTAAACATGTTTTGGGACTTAATACAGCAACAAGTCATTTGGTAAGGTATTTTTGGGGATATGGCACAGAATTCTTACAGTAGTGGGACAATTTCTGTTTGCAGTTTGAAATCTAGCATATGAGTTGGGACTAGTTTCAGCAACAAAACAATAACTTGATTCAACATTAGGAGAGCTTGTCAATTCTTTATATATTATTGAGGTGGGTCCTGGGCTAGCTTATAAGAGAGTCAATCAAGTTGGTTTAGGGTTAGGAGTTGTCTTTATCCCCCTCTTTTACTAAGACACATTAGCATTTAGCATGAGCTAAATCGGCTAGCGCGCCTTAGTAAATGGACCCCCATATGTGTGGTATTTAAGTAAAGGTGGGTTTTTACTACTGAAGTTTAATAATCCTGTCAGTAATCTTAAGGTTCACAGAATCTTATTACAGTGTTCCCCTGGTCGTTCGCGGTCGGCGGTTCGTGGTACTGGTCATTCGTGGTATTTTCCAACCACGAACCACCGACAAGGAGAGGGCAGCGGGAGAGGCAGGAGAGAGCAGCTGGAGCATTGGCGAGTGCAGGAAATCACTCGCTGTATACTCCAACCACCTCTTCCTGCACTAAGTCAGGCCTTATCCAATCAGGAGCTGCTTTAACACGCAGCTCCTGATTGGTGAGGCCCGACTTAGTGTAGGAAGAGGGGGTCGGAGCATACAGCGAATGATTTCCTATACTCGCTGGCACTCCGGCTGCTCTCTCCTGCCTCTCCCGCTGCTCTTTCCAGTCTCCCCATTGAAAAAACGTATTCGCGGTTTTTCATGATTCATGGGGGTTCCTGGAACAGAACCCCCGTGAATATTGGGGGAGTACTGTATATAGTTGTATTTCTTCCCTACTTACCTTTCGTTCCATATCAGCTAAGTTCGACTCATTTCAAGTTAGTTAAGCTATTTGTTTTAAAGGCTGTTTTAAAATGCTCATGTTATAATGTATTTTTATTGGTGTTATTAACTTTAATCCCCTTTTTGTCCTACCTGCAACTCGCTTAGAAGCTCTGATAAGCGATGGAATCAAATTTTAATAAAAACTTGAAACTCTGGGTAAGAAGAGAGAATAGGCACGTTTGTTACTAGAGATGAAATTTCCAACTACAGTATAAGGAATTCAAGAAGAATTTTTTTTCTGCTTGACACAATGCCATCCTTAATATAAAGCCCCACCCCTCTACCAATTTTATTTTCCCCAAAGTTTTAATATTTTGTGTCTTGATATCAAAATACCCTATTGGTTATCCTCCTCCATCAGGTATCTGAAATGCATATTATGTCTATATTTTCATTTAGTGCTATACTGTATACAAGTGGCCACTGACGAGTTCTCAACCCAACTGAGAATGATGTAGAGTCATGAAACTTACAGTTATGCCACATTTTTCTTGACATTTTTGTTTCAATGATATGAAACAAAATGAAAAGTGTCAAGAAAAGTGTGGAATAACTTGTAAGCTTCATGGCTTCTCATCATTCTCTTCTTGGTTGGGCTGAGAACTTTAGTGGCCTCTCATATTCAACTTTCCATACTCAATTTTTAGACTTCTGCCATTTGGATACAGATAATTCAAAGTATGGTTCTATTTGTATTCATAACTTGTCTAGCAGCTGATAGAGTTATATTAGAACCATTTATATCTGTCTGCTCTTTATTGTAATGCCCCTGGGCTAGTTCAGCCTTTATGACAATCTCTCTATTGGGATATGCAAATTTGTCCATTTTGCCAGTATCCTTTGATAATTCCTCAGTCTGAGCCATGAGCTCCTAAGTGATTGTCCTCCACAAATAATTTCTAATATGTCTTAAATTTATCATATAGAATCATATTTTGGGGGTTAGGTTAAGAAAGTTATGCATCCTAGATCTATTACTGAGCACCTATAACATAAATATTCAGAGCATATCATTTAAAGTTACTCATTTGGATTCGAAGTTTAAATACAAAGTTGTAATTGGAATATAGTTATGGAATGTCACCCATATGGAGGTTTACTAAAGCATCTAGAAATTGTAGCCCCACTGCAGACCTAGGCTGAGACTAAGCAGTGCTCTCTGTGGCTACTAACAAAATGTGCACTGGCATATGACCTGGACTGGAGTCACCCTGCAGGTTTTATAAAGGAACTGGAATCAAACCACAGACATGGCTGTAGAATGGCAATATGAAAAATTTACTGTTCAAAATAAAGTCATAATGTTCCACAAATCAGAATGGCTTAAAGCTTAACGAACAGATAACTGTCCAAAACAAAATAATGGCCAGAGGAAAAACTCTGGCAGCTCTCAGGATTTCTTAATTTTCCCAAAGTTTATCTCCCCCCTAAGTCTGCTCCCAAGCAGAGCTCAGGTAAGTGCAATTCACCACACTCCAAACAGTTCCTGTCAGTTCAGTCTTCCTGGTCTCAAAACCATAAACCAAAAGAAACCTCCAGCCTAACAAAATATCTGGGCTGGGTACAGAGGAGTGGTCTAAGTTTGCCTTTCCAAAAAGCGCACACACAGCTTTCAAAACTCCCTCCCTGGTGTCAACAAACTTTTCCCCCCAACTCTCTCTGAGTTTCACAAGCAAAACACAGTCAAGAAAGATGAATGGGAGCAGGTAAAAGAACCCAGTCACAAAAATTAGTAACACAAAAAAAAACCTCACAGTCTTTGTTTAGTCCAAGCTGCTTGTTACTCCCACCTCCATTGGTTCCAGGGCTCCATTTGAATTTCCATGGGAGTCTCCTCATCAACTGCTATTAAATCTGGAGAGGTTCAGGGTTCATCAACCTCCATGGGTGTACAGCCATTACTCCTGCATGAACCAGGCAGGTTTTCCTGAGAGGGAGATCTCAGCTTCCTTCCTGTCCTGCCTAATAGTTTGTGAAGGACTGCTGACCTTTCTAGGTGAGGGATACGCCCTGATCTTACTGAGTCAGCAGGGCTGTGCTCCTCTCTTGGGCTCCCCCGGTGGTGACCTGGATACTGGTTTCTCTGTGGGCTCTTAGTTCTGACATTGCCTTCCTGGGTCCTAGCTCTACTGTGTTCCCGAGGAGTGTGACAAGTTTTCCAACCCTCGGCCCTGAATGACTAGCAGGCTCAGAGGACTCTAAATAGGGTTCTAGGCACTCCTTTTTTTAGTTTCCTACCCATTTTCCTCCCAGCACTCACAGGGACCCTGACAGGTGCGGAGTCTGCTTGCTCACATAATCTAAACTGATTCAACATTTTCAGGACAGGTTAATTCAGCCCTGGGTTTTACCCCACTGCATACATGGAGTTGTAGCATTACTATTTTCAGAGAATGCAATATAAAATCAGAACTATGGGTCTTGCATGCAATTGTATAAAATACAAGTTTCATTGCTCTTGTCAAAAGTACTAATCGCATATTTTCCCTCAAGAACTCTAAGATCATCCCAGCAATATCACTTGGTAGTCTCATCTTTTCAACAGATACATTTTGACTTCATTCATAATGCTATTTTCACCACAGTTAGCCCAATTCTTTTGAAACACGTATCATTCTACTTTCTCTATTAATTGTTGTTCCAGAAGTTTAAAATGACATTGAAAACATATTTATTTGATAAATCGTTAATTTATCCTCCCCCACTGGCGTGGGACTATGGCATGGGTCATAGCTCTGATATGCATAGCAGAGAGATCTGTGATCTTATTATTTACTTTTTAGTGTATACAATGTAATTTATTTTCTATTTGTCTCAAATTTACTGCATTTTACTGGACCACATAGATAGCTGACTGTTAACACTGGGTATTCAGTGCCAAGCCATGTGTGGCTATGGGCTCTGAATAGCTGAGGTTAATAGACCTGCTCCTAGCTATCAGAGGCATATATGGATCCCGGCTGATATTCATCCGGGGCCTACATAAGACAGTTATGTAGACCTGGCTAAATATCAGCTGTAATCCGCATAATTGTTTTCTTTCCCCTTCCAAAGCCCTCTTCTGCACCCAAAGTAGCCCTCTCCTTCCAGAAAGACACCCCCCCCCCAGCCAGTGACATTTATCCTACCCCAGAATTTCCCCTTAACCCCTCTAGGACTACCTACTATCCATGGTGGTCCAGTGGGAGCAGAAACAAAGACTACTTACTCCTTCCTTTAGTGACAGCATTTTCAAAATGGCAACCAATATTATGGCAACCATTAATGTAAAAGTCACAGCAGCCCCTTTGAAGATACTACCACTAGGGCAGGAGCGAGTGAGGTTCACTACTGCCTCAACTGGCCCCACTGAACCACCATGGATAGGAAGGAAACTATCAAGCCTGAGGGTTTAGAGGACATTCCTGGGGGAGTGGGGTTGTCAATATTGTGGGTTGGGGTTCAGTATATACCACATACAACAAAGAAACAGTATAAAATAATCAGGCCAAATATAATTAATATTTTCTAGAATTTATCTGCAAAATCCTTTTATTGACCAAAATGTCAGTCCATAATGTATTTAGCACTTCAAATGGAACCCAACCAGGAATCCCTATTTCATGATTGCTGCCTCAGGGGGAAATTCATTGTTCCATGTTGACAGCACTTTGCAAATGGCCAGTGAATTTTCCCCTACCACAAGGATGTCTATATCTCGTTTGAACCATTAATTGTTTAGACCTTTCAGTTTATAAAATGGATATTTATGCTGGATGTAACCAGCACAGAGATGTCCATTTTTCATTTACTGTATGTACTAGCACCACAACTGACATATTGACCTGGATGTCCAAATTCTGAGTTGCTGTAGAACTTCACCTTCATCAATCACCAACTTCAGCATAAATTATAATTCATATCTCTACTCAAACTGATTTGAATCTCCTAAAGACCTCAGTGGCTACCTCTCAAAAACCAAACTCATTTCATTTTGAGATTGTTGTAATCAGTCTCTTCACTGGTCAAATATTATAATAATTTTTTTTCAAGTTCTCATTCACATCACTTTGCAGTTTACAGTTTGCAGTTTATAGTTAAACTTTGATACTCATCTTAGAAGTATAAATTAGGGCCCCAATTTATATTTAAGAACTGTGGCGTAATAAGGGTGAGAGGTGCCTGGGATGGTGGTGCCCCTCCCACACTCTCTTCTCCACCCTACCCCCATCTGCTCCTTTCCAGCTCCCTCCTGCCATGCGTGCACCCGCACCCCTTCCCTTCCCCTGTACCTCATTAATGTTCGCAGCTCAAGCAACAACCCCTACCTGCTGCTTGCTCCCTCCCCTTTACTATGCCACTGCTTAAGAACATAAGAATTGCTATACTCTGACAGACCAAAGGTTCAAGTCCAGTATCTTGTTTCCAAACGTGGCCAACCCAGGTCCCAAGTATCTAGCTAGATCCCAAGAAGCAAAATAGATTTTATGCTGCTTATTCAAGGAATAAGCAGTATATTTCCCCAAGCCATCTCAGTAATGTCTATGGACTACCCTTTTAGGAAATTATCCAAACCTTTTTTTAACTGTAAATCGCAATCTGCAAAGTGATGTGAGCGAGAACTTGAAAAAATTATTATAAATATGGTAAAGACAATCTCAAAACAAACTCAAAACAAAATAAGTTTGTTTTTTGAGAGGTAGCTGCTGAGGTCATTAGGAGATTCAAATCAGTTTAAGTAGATATATGAATAGCAATTTATGCTGACGTTGGTGATTGATGAAGGTGAATTTCTACAGAGGCTTGGATGTTGATAATTCACCTTATTGTTGTTTATATAAAGCCATTCTCAGAGTGTTTATCTAATTCTGAGTTGGACATCTTTTATAAAATGCCTTTGCATGTCTTTCTAAAACAGGCCCCTTCTCTACCTTCAAACCTTGGTAACTTGATATAAATTTACCCTTCAACCATGGGTGTCCTGAAAAATAGATTGGACAGAAATCTCTAAAAACGGGTTTAGAAACTACTGCTCTAAAAAATGGATCATAATATAATGCTCCAAAGAGCGAGATTCAAGATAGACATAAGAAAAAATAAATTTCTGATAAAATACATAGAATGACTTACTAGGTTGTTGGACAAAAATAATCAGAATTGAAGAAGACATGAGCATAGAGGATCCTTAGTTTCAGAGACATGAATAGAAAGCCAAAGATTTTCTGGGGTCTATGACATTGCTCCAGAATTGAAACTGGATAGAATAGATGGGGCTAAGGGAACTGATCTGCCTTCATATTCTGTGATTCAGTTTTAGTGTATTGCCAACACATTTCAAAGTTAGTTCATGCTTTTTCAAGGGATGTGACTGTAGTAAAGGTTTGAATTTTACCAGGTGGTTTCTTTCCAAGCACATGGAGCTTTTAAAAAGAGAATAGCTGTCAAGGCATTGGATGACCTCAAAAAGACCCAGTCACAGTAAAATTCAAACCTAAACAGCCTGAAATATCAGCATTAAGTCAATTTAGCATCTTTTAACAAAATGCCAGTCATACATAGCATAAACAGAGTATAGAATTATAAATGGACCCTTCTAACACTTATGATTCATGATCCAGGGGTCACAATACAAGAGCTTATTTCTATGGGATATATTTTGAACTCTTTGATCTTATACTAAGAAAGTGATAAATAGCAATGCTACAATTTGAATCATGATTCACATTAGGGAAATATTATTTTTCTCCATTTTTAAAGAGCTAATGTACTTAAGTGGGATAACTTTGGTCACTTTCCATTAGTTATTTACCCAAAGTATTTTATGACCCCCTCCCCACCTCCTAGCTTTTTTTGTTTGTTTGTTTAATTCTTTATTGATTTTCAATTTTGACAGTGCAATACAACTATATTAAACATAAGCATTATACATAACACACTTAAAATACACAAAATTAATATATTACCAATCCTTTTCTCCCTCCCTTCCTTACATAACTATTACACTGCATATGCATATATTATTGTAATATTATAGATAAATACCTTTAGCAATCCCAAATAACTTCCCCTCCCCCCATCCCACCTTCCCTGGATGTGTAAGGAATCTGTAAAAAGGGAGATACCTGACATTCATTGCAATTCAACATATGCAGTCAATGGGCTCCACACCTTATTGAATATCATACTAGACCCCAAACACTCCACATTAATTCTCTCATATTTATACGTGGAACAAATATTTGCCCACCAAAATGTGTAATTCAGTCTGTCGTACCTCTTCCAGTTACGTATAATCATCTGGATGGCTATTCCGATCATAATCAAGAAGAGCCGGCTTTTATATCTATCTAAAGAAGGCTTAATATGCAATATTGTTTCACAAATTATGGCTTCATAGGTTAACGGGATTGATGACTCAAGAATAATATTTATTTGTCCCCAAGTTGACTTCCAGAAATTAAGTATCATTGGACAATAATACAACAGATGATCCAAGGTCCCTATATCAATATGACAAAGCCAGCATCTATTAGACTTAAAACTATCTACCTTATTCAAACGAACTGGGGTCCAAAAATTCCTATGTAATAAGAATAACCAAGTTTGTCTCATAGATGCTGATGCTGTACATCGTAATTTCCAAGTCCAAATTCGTGGCCATCGAGATGCAGAAATATATTGCTTAATCTCAATGCTCCAAATATCTCTCAGACCATTCTTTGGTTTTTTGTTCAAAGTTTCTGAAATTAATTTATACCACCTGCCGGCCTGATGTCCTAACAAATCTGTCTGGTAGCATAGGATCTGCAAGCTATAATAAGAGGGGCATAATCGAAAGGAACGTCTAAGTCCGTTTACGTCCATCTAGCAAGTCGTCCAAAGTTAAAAAGATCCTATGACACATTTTTGAAAGATACGTCCAACTTTTTTTTACTTTCGAAAATCGTCTAATCATACGTCCTGCCGATCTGATCATCCAAGCCACTAAATCGTCTATCTTTATACCACATTTCCGTCCAACTTTCTGTCCAAGTCCAAAACGCCTAAAACAAGCCCTGTTGGACATGGGAGGGATCTGCAAAGTGATGGACTACATACCCAGACATGCCACCTAAACAGTGGGGTACCTTACAGGGCACTGCTGTGAACTTCACAAAAAGGGTGCCATGGCTTCTCCTCCCTTATAGGTTACGGTGAGCCCCCCAAACCACCTCCAGAATCCCCAAGACCCACTTATCTACCACACCAATAGCCCTTATGGCTGCAGGAGCCACTTATATGCCAGTAAAAAAGGGTTTTGGTAGTATATAGGGCATTGCACATGTTTCAGTATCAATGCAGTGATTACAGGGGTTTATGGTCATGGGTCCTCCTCTCTATGGGTCTCTAACCCACCCCCAAGACAGCTTAAGCTGACTCTGGCCTGGACGATTAGGCTTTCCTATGCTGGAGGCTGAAATTTAAAGTTGTGAATAAAATTTTTATGGGGGTGGGGGGGTTGGTGATCACTGGGGTAGGGTGTGGGGGGTCTGTGTTATGTGTTTTCAGTGCTTATCTGATGAGTTTAGGTGGGTTTTTGTGACTTAGACCATGTTTTACATAGGCTCTGTTGTTAAACTTTTGGTTATACATGCTGTACGACTAAGTCTAAGCCGGTCCACGCCCCGCCCAACTCCCGCCCTCGACACGCCTCCTGAAACGCCCCATTTAGCTTTGAACATTGAACGGCATTATGAAGGCCTAGGTCATTTAGAAATACATCCAAAACCCGTTTTTATTATCGGCACTTGGACGTTTTTGAGAAATGTTCGTCCAAGTGCCGACTTAGGCCGGTTTTTGGACGTTTTTCTCTTTCGATTATGAGCCCCTAAGTTTTTAAGCTATTCCATTCAGGGAGCCTACTCCAAATGGCCTGCTTCAACTACAACCACCTGTAATTTTCAGACTTTAAGAGACCAAATGCTTGTTGCAGTCAAGAAAAATCAAGCAGTTTTCCATTAGATATGACATCATCCAATGCACGAATGCCTGCCTGCATCCAATTCTTCCAAGCAATCCCAGCACCGCCTATTTGAATCTTGGAGTTCAACCATAAGGACTGAAAAGTAGAATTCATTATCGGAATATCTGTTAATTTATCAATAAATTTAATTATTTTCCATGTATCCAATATTATAATGTTGTCCTTAGCATATCTAGGTATTGTAATACTTAATACATGAGATAGTTGCATAGGGGACATAATTTTCCATTCTAGGTATAGCCAATCTGGGAGATGCTCCATGAGCTCGAGAAGGATCCAATACATTCCCTGGTTCATTATATAGGCCTGATGGTACCTATAAAAGTTGGGGAAATTTACCCCACCCTCCACAATCGGCTTTTGTAAAGATACTAGAGCAATTCTTGGATTTTTACCCAGCCAAATAAATTTAGTGAGGATACTATTTAATTTCTTATAAAAGGACCCTTGAAAATATAATGGTAACATAGTCATTTGGTAGTAAACCACGGGCAATATCATCATTTTTAACGGTCTGAACTCTCCCCCACCAAGACAGATGTAATGGGTTCCATTGCTCACACAATTCAGAGACCTTTAGCAATAAAGATTTTTCATTTACTTTTATCGTCTCTTCCACTGTATTCAAAATCCAAATACCTAAATATTTTATACCCTCTGCTTTCCACAGAAAAGGGAATTTATCAAATATTCCTTTTGGACATTGCACATTCAACGGAAGAACCTCTGATTTACTCCAATTTATCTTATATCCTGAAAATTTCCCAAATCTATCTATTAACTCTAGTAAATGTGGAATGGTAGTTTCAGGATTTCTCAAATGAAGCAATGGACATCCTTGTCTAACTCCCCTCTCCAGACAAAAACATTCTGAAAAAGTATTATTAATATATAATCTAGCAGAGGGAGAGCTATACAAAGTTTGAATCATTTGTATAAATCCAGAACCAATACCAAACCAATCCATTGCTTGATATATGAAGGTCCATTCCACATGATCAAAGGCTTTCTCTGCATCCAAGGATACAGAGAAGGCCGGATCATCCATGACTTTTGTTAAATGTAACATATGAAAAGCCAATCTGGTATTATTAGAAGAATGTCTCTGAGCAACGAACCCCATTTGGTGCATACCAATAATGTAAGGGAGAGCCAAAGCCAAACGTAAAGCCAATTTAGCTAGTAATTTTCCATCTACATTGATTAAAGAAATGGGCCTGTAATTTGAAACCAATATGGGATCTTTATTTGGCTTTGGTATAACTATAGTTAAAGATTCTGCCATAGTACCTGTTGATTTGCTGTGAGATTCAGGGATAATAATTACAGACCTGAGATCAGAAATAGGCTATGATATCAAATCATTCAACTGACCCAGATTGGTAACAAAATTCATGGAGAGTGATCAAAATAAAGTTTATAAAAATACTCAGAGATATGGAACTCTGTAAGGAAGGCTTGAATACCTCCCTTGGGTGAAGAGTTCACCTTCCAGTCATTGTTGTTTTATAAAAACTTTGATCACTAACTCCACAGAATATTGCTTAATTCAGTCTCAAAAAACTTTCATAATAAAGATTTTTAACGTATTTGAGAGTCACTGTGTGTTGTACTATGTGCTGAAATAACACTTAGCTTAAGCAGGACTTGGGGGTCTCAAATACATTAAAAATCTTTATTATGAAAGTTTTTTGAGACTGAATTAAGCAATATTCTGTGGAGTTAGTGATCAAAGTTTTTATAAAACAACAATGACTGGAAGGTGAACTCTTCACCCAAGGGAGGTATTCAAGCCTTCCTTACAGAGTTCCACATCTCTGAGTATTTTTATAAACTTTATTTTGATCACTCTCCATGAATTTTGTTGCTAATCTGGGTCAGTTGAATGATTTGATATAGTACCTGTTGAGCCTGATATAAATTTAACAAATATGGTAGCAGGGTACTTTGAAATGATTTGTAAAACTCTACAGTAAGACCTGGGGCTCCAGCCGTCCTCTCTGCTCATGTTCTGTTGGAGGCCAGGTTCCTGAAGAAGGGCTCCTCCGAAAACCAGCGCGGTTGAACCTTTCCTCCTGGCGCGGTTTTTCCGTCGGTGTGACAGTTTTGGATAAGTATTGTTTATTTTTGGATATGTTTTTCACCTTTTGGTATGGTTTTTGATTTTGTTGTGATTTTGTGCGTGCTTTTTGAGGGGGTTTGGCTGGCAGAGTTTGTGTGGGGGTCGCTCAGGTCATTTGTGTTGAGTTTATTTACTCACTTTGATTGTTGATTGGTTTGATTCTTGCACACACAGGGCGCTCGATGATGGTGTGTGGGTGGAGGCTTATCGCCTTGACCCAGAAGTGAAGTGTCGGAGCTGTGCTCCTATCACTGAGGGTTCACACTGAGAGCGCCCTATAACATTATACAGTGTGACATGCTTTTTTGACATGTTACACTGTATTTGGCTTATAAGTTGTGAGACAAGTTTGGCACTGTGAGCTTCCCCCACGCAGACCTTGATGTGACTTGGTTGCCTTTCTTGTTTTTACTACTATATTAGAAGCAGCCAGTGGTAGTATCAACTTCTGAAGAGCCTTAAATAATTCAATTTGATTAGTATTAGGGGCGTAAATATTAAAGAGCGTCAAGGTATTATTCCCTGAGCACATTTCTACATGAACCCACCTTCCTAAAGAATCTGCAGCAATTAATTTTAACATAGCCAAACATTTCTTATGGACCAGAATAGCCACCCCCGCCTTCTTCCCCTCAGCAGGAGCAAAACAACAATGCTTTACCCATCCTTCTTCCAATTTCTTTGACTCTATATCTGACAAGTATGTCTCTTGTATAAAATATATATCAGCATTCTGTTGCTTCAAAAAATTAAGTGTCTTTTTCTATTTAATTGGGTGATTGAGCCCATTAACATTCAATGAGTATATTTTTAAATCCATTTTAATTGACTATACCATATTAACAAATATTTTCTTAAATTCCCTTTGAACATGTTGAATAAAAGGTCCCCCCCACATCCACATCCAGAAACCTAAATGGAAACCCCTCACCCTAACCCCAAATTCCTCACACATCACCAACTCTTGTATGTCCCATACCACCCCCTCGCATATCCCACCCCATATCCCCCATAAAATTAATTCATGGACAGCTTGATAGCCTTTAGGCAGACCCACAATCTCTCTACCCTCCCCCTACACTAACTCCAATCATTATTTCCTTCTTCCCTTATTCTAAACCTAAACTAAAATAAATCCTTGCAACTTAAAGGAATCCTAGGTATTGACTATTCTTCAATTTCCCACCTTGAATATCCTAAAATATAACAATAAATTTTAATCAGTTCATATTCTAAATGAATAAGACTATTCAGAAGAATCCCATAATTAATCAATCAATCCCCAATATAATGGATTGACTATTGACATTCTATTTAATAATAAAGTAAAGAAAATTAACCCCCAAAATGATGACCTTGACCCTAAAAAAAATCGTAATTATCCCCATATTTTGCCCTCTTCCCAAACATATTTTATAACCGAATTTATACCTAAATTACATAATATCAGTGAACATTCATCTTTATAATAATACTATCATACTAGTCCGCCCACATTCCTATTAAATATATTATAATTTATTTTTCCCCATTTTCTTTATTTTTTATTTATCCTTCCTTCTCTTCCCTTTCCTTCCCTTCTTCTCCCACTTCCCTCTTTCTCAACCATTTCATAACCAAAATTGTTACCCCCCCCAATTAACTCTTACTTATGTAAAGCATTTACACAATAACACTAAGAAAATTCAGGCAGTAACATTTGTTGTAAACTAGGATGGTGATATTATACGTTTACCCTCATCACACTTCCCTATAACCGAAAAGACCATAGATTTAAATCTTTATTCCTTACGTTACCTATTACAAATCAATTCAAATCACCGGTAAACATTCTTTAAAATATCCAGGAGGATACTACTGA
Source organism: Geotrypetes seraphini (assembly GCF_902459505.1). Classification (NCBI taxonomy): domain Eukaryota; kingdom Metazoa; phylum Chordata; class Amphibia; order Gymnophiona; family Dermophiidae; genus Geotrypetes; species Geotrypetes seraphini. The sequence continues at coordinate 302,755,094 of NC_047086.1, read as the reverse complement.
AAACACTTTTGGACAGTATACATGCAGCAGTTTTCCCCCAACTTCATGCACACCAATCGTAACACCATCTTCGGTATCCTCACGGGTCTCTTCCATCAAATATCACATATATTCAGCCAGAAAGCAGGCCATAATGTTAGTAAAAAGTGGAGCCACTAGTGCCACCAAGGCAGAATAAGAACTGCAGCTTTAAACATCCACGCACCATGGAGGGAAAACTAAAGGACCCAGAAAGGGGGCCAGTGCCTTTCTTCCAGCCTTTCCAGCACAGCACTTCGATTAATGAGGTCTCTTTACAAAGGCTAATTATCTCTCGTGACCGCTATCGTACCGCTGAGAAGCAGCAGGAAGAAGACCGAGATCAGCGATCCGCTGGAGACTGGCAGTGAAAGAACCATCCAGTTTCACGTTTCCCAGCCACCGAAGACAAAAACAAACAAACAAAAAATACAAAAAACAAACAAATCTTTTAGTAGAGCAGCAAGGGAATACTTGAAGGGGCCTGTGCAGCGTTAGGCAAAGATTCTCCCCTGCTCTGACTCGTTAATTTTGCAAAGTTGGGTCTGAGCCAGTGAGTCGCTAAACGCATGCTGCCATGTAAGAGTCCCTTTCTTCAATGCTGTTAGTTTTGCCACTTATCCAGGCTGTGTTTTTCCTTCTTTTCTTTTCTTTTCCTTTTTTTTCCTTCCCTTTTTGTTTGGAACACAACACATGCAGGCTCACTTCCTAGAAGACTCTGAGGCGGAAGTTAAAACATGCAGAACTCTATGCGATGCACACCCCTCTGTGAAATTCCAAAGTCCATCCGTTGCACTTGAATCTTCTCCTCAAGTCTTAACAACCAGTGTTCCACTTTAACTGTCTGCTACATGAATCAGCATTGACTACTGACCAATCCAGTCCAAGTCTTATATCTCATATTTAAATGAAGATCATAGGGAAGAAACAGGGAAGGCAGTTGTAAAATTTCTAATTCCCTCCCATTTTATTATTAACCATCTTTTTAAAACTATTTTGTAAAACATATTTTTAAAAGAATTCCAGCACTAAATAGTACAATTAGTTGATATCATATGACCTTTAATTTCTTCTGTTCAGGTCAGAGACCCTCCATTTTCCCAGTTTAATCTTTACTCCATTCTTTACTCCCGTTGCTTAATAAAATCCATTAAATCTTTAGGATTTTCATAATTGGTGGTTTTATTATGAATGGTAACCCGCATTACTGCAGGATAGAAAAGACCTTACTTTGCCCCTAAAAGCCTTAGCTGTGGTCACATATTAAGAAACTCCTTTCTGACAGCTGCAGTGTGTCTCGCAAAATCAGGCAAGATGAAAATTTTATTGTCCTTCCATTTAAGAGGTCTTATTTGTTTGGCTGCCGTTAGAATTTGCAGCGTTTGCTGATGCCTTAGAAGTCTGACTATTATAGATCTGGGTCCTACCTGTTTGGTGGATCTGAAGGTAGGCAAACGGTGGGCCCTTTCAATTTCAAAGAGGGAGGAAAAAGTAAGAGACAATGCTCCAGGTAAAAAATCCTCCAGGATCTTATTAATATTATTTCCTTCCAACCCTTGTGGAATCCCTAAAATACAAAATTTATTTTTCCTAGAATAATTATCCGCTGCCTCCAATTCTTTCTCCAGTCTCTTTAATGTTTTCCTATCTGCTGCTCTTAGAATGTTGTCATCTTCAATTGCTACAATTCTTTGTTCAAGCTGATCTATCCTTGAGGAACAGATGGTTAATTTCTATGACAAGTTTAATACTTCAGCTTGAATAGAGTCCAGCCTCTCAGTATTCCCCTGAACAACAACTAGTATTTTTTCCAGCTTTTCCATGATTGGATCCATACTTTCTTCAGCCTCACATGGTAAAGGCACAGTTGAAGGTGTTATGAGATCTTTCTTAAGCCTCTTTGCGTTTGCAGCAGTGGCAGATTCCAAGGTAATCTGTTTTCTTGAAGCCATAATCCAAGGTGACACTTATATATCACTTTACTGAGAAAAAAAAGGGTTTAGAAGTCTATTCTAAAGCTTAACAGAGTGCAGGGAGTGGAGAGCACTGATTATGCTTCCACTCTCATCAACAGCCAAGCTCTGGAACCCCACCTCCTAGCTTTTGAATAAGATGTACAGTATTTTTACTGCATTACTATCTAGCAGTGGTGTATCTAGCATATTTTACAACCAAGAAAGATAATTTTTAATACTCCTAGCAATGTTTTTAATAGGTTGTATATAGTTTATTGTTGAATTGCCAAACATTAGTGTGACAAGATGGAGTACCTGTCACTGGCCAGCAGAGGGAGCCCGAGCAGTGGAGCACATTGAGCTTGAGTGAATAGCTAATCTGCATAGAGCTGCATGTGCTGCTGGAAGCTGTCCAATGACCCTGAGTGGATTGGGGTGTTGAAAAGAACAGCTCCTAGCAAAGCGAGATCAGAAGCTTCTTCAGGGGTTAGATGGTCCTTGAGAGGAGAAATGCTGGTCTCTGGCCTAACTCCTGGTAAGCCCTGAAGGCAGTCCTAAGAGGGGTAACTGCTGCAGCAGGGCAGAGTGGCCTGGTTAACCAGTCCTGACAGGGGGAACTGCTGCAGCAATAGGAAGCCCGGCAATGGGAGGGTCTGTGGGGACCTATAACACCAATGGAGAGATCTGGCTCTGGAATGAAGCCCAATGGTGGGAGGATCTGTGGGGACCTATATACCAGCAGGAAAGAGTTAAGAGTAGCTGGAGGGCCAGGGAATCAAGGAAGGGACTCAGGCTTGATAACTGTTGGAAGGACCAGTGAAGAAGGTTCCAAGTGGTGGGGACTCAAGAGGCCAGGGAGTGAGAGACTGGTGGTGGCCCCACAAGAGACAACTGGAAGAGCTAGCAGAATCCAAGGCTGAGGGGGGCCAGTAATGGGACCTGCAGGGCCAGTGGAGATTGGCAGAGAGACCAGTGATGGCACTGAAAGCCATCAGAAAGGACCCCAGGTGAAGCATCCTAAGAGACCCTGGGAGTATTGGCCAAGATCTAAGGAGCATCCAGTGGAGGACTGTCTGAGACAGTGTCAATTGGTGGAGTAACCGGTAATGGCACCAGAGGCTGTCGAAGATGGAGAGGACGAATACAGGGTAGGAGGAAAAACTCAGGAGAGACCTTGAGGGATGGCATCCATGGAGGACCCAGGAGAACGAGGAGTCCAGGGAGGATCTCAGGATGACCAGGAGGTGTTGGGAAGCCCTGGTCACATACTTTCATCTCTTCTGTGGTCATCTGGTCAGTTTGGGTACCTTTTTGGTCCTTATTTGCTTTAAAACAGGTCTAACTTAGAACATCTACATGATGCTCTGGATGTCTTGAAAAAAGGTTTGATTATCCCTACAAGTTGTCCAAATGCTAAGCACTCCCAAATCATGTCCAAAACATGCCCCTTTAACATTTAAATGTCCCGGAGGGTGAATGCCCTGCAATAAATCTAAAAATTAGTTTCAAAAAACAATGCTTGAATGTTTTGGTAATTAAAACATCCAAGTGCCAGTTTATGCCATTGTTTGGATGCTTTTCTCTTTTGAAAACGAACCCATAGTATAATTATCTGCTATGAGCTACCAGCAGATTTTTAGAAGGAAAATCGAGGACATAGAGGATTTTCCTTTGACAATTTATTTTCCGCCGAAGGCCAGAATATATCCAGAGGCCTGAAACCCTTACACTCATTATGAAAATTTCCCCATTGATGATCACAATACCTACTTACTCATTGTCAATTTGATTCACCTAAATTCAATGCAGGGAACAATTTCCAGCAGCAATTTGCTTGTTAAATCCTATGCTACGGTTTTCTCTGCAGCCCAAAAGGATTTGGGAGAACTGAGCCCCAAGCAAGGAAAGAAAAGACTGTTTCCTTCATTGCTGCTTCATTGAAATGCACACTTATCTCAGCTCTTCCATCGTGCCGGTACATGTCTTCCAATTGCACATATTTTTCTTTCTAATTCTGCAACCTGAGTGATTCAAAACAACTTTGTTAAAAGAACATGAGTCAGTGTTGTGTTTGGTAATCAACAAGGCTCTTAGCAACAGCTTATCTTTGTGCATGCATCATGAATTAAAAGAAAAACTAAAGGAAATGGGAATATTATAAGAAAATCTTAGTAATTCAGTTTTCATTATGTGCATGCTTAAACTGTTTAGGGAAGCTGTTGTGGGGGTTTTTGGTTTTTTTTTCCATTGCCACCGAGAATCAATAAAAATGTACGGTCTTATGCTAACAGGCTAATGTTTCATCCTTTGGACAGCGGAGTGTTACTGGCTAAATATGCAAGCCAAGGGAATGAGCGCATGTACAACCATTTGCCTAACACAACTTCTGCTGTCATGGCCTATTAAGACTAGTTTACATGGGCATGTCGAATTTGATGAATATTCATGTGACCTCTTTCATAGCTATCACTCATTGGACTACAGCCCCCAAAGCAGGGAAACAGCACCTCTCATTAAACACTGCATGAGTTATGGGCACGTTATGTTAATATTTCTTCTGAACTTTAGAGTGGGTTTCTTCTTGTCCCAATAATTCTCTCTTACAAAAAAAAGGTAAAAGTTGAATTAAAATAAAATATTTTCTCTTTTTCTTTGCTCTGTTCTAGTTGATGAATCTGAAATGTTATTTCAATAAGAAAAAAAAAAATAGAGCAGGTAATACACTCCTTTTATGGAATTAGATCATAGATATTTATTCTACAAATTTATATTATTGTTCTTACTGCACACATTTTGGGCTCCTTTTACTAAGGTGCGTTAGGGCCTTAATGCGCGGAATAGCACGCGCTAAATTGCCACACGCGCTAGACCTTAACGCCAGCATTGAGCTGGCCTTATTCTAGAAACGTAGCACGTGGTAATTTTGTGCATGCGCTAAAAACGCTAGCGCACTTTAGTAAAAGGAGCCCTTAAGGAAATACTACTGATAATTATGTACTAGAAAGCTATTTTATAAAGTCATGCCTAATTAATATGTATTTTCACAAGCCTAATTTACTCCTATTTCCTACAACCAACCTACTTGGACTTTATAAAAATGTTATTTGCAATCTTATATCCTGCCAAATCCTCATAAATTAGAGTTCTAAGTGGGATATAGGCAACATATTGTTACATAGAATTATACATATTACATAAAGTTATCAGATTGTTATCAAATTATACATTCAGTCTAAGGTAATATATCATAAATAGTGGCTGACTATTAACATTGTCTTTGTTTCAGGTGATTTGTATTATTAGACTGAGTCTCTTTGGACCCCTGTTAGGGATTTCTTAAAAAGCCACGTTTTTAGATTTTTGTGAAACTGTGTATATACTGTGGTTGTGCGAATTTCTAAGGGAAGTGAGTGCCACACTTTTGCTGTTTGGTACTTAAATGATTTCCTGTGAGATGTATTTTATATCTTTCAGAGTTGGGAATGAAATGGTATGGTGGCCATGTTAGTTCACTTTTCAAGGTAGTATAAAGAAATAAAACAAAAAACAAAGGAAATAAGGTGATACCTTTTTTATTGGGTTGGGAATGATAGGGTCAGGTTGTTAGTGTTTCATTGGTCCACAGATCTACCTAATAGTTCAATAAATCTGGGGAAGCTATTAGGGACGTCGGAATATAGCATTTTAAATGCTACACAACATAGTTTGAATTATTTTCTGTTTTCTTTCGGTAACCAGTATAGTTTGATAAATAGTGGTGTGACAAGGTCAAAGCTTGATTTACAGGATATGGATTTTGCTGCAGTGTTTTGTATCAGCTGGAGTTTTTTTCATTAATTTCACAGAGAAACCTGAGCGTAGAGCATTTCAGTAGTCTAGTAGTGACAATGTCGTTGACTGCACTAGTATCCTGTAGTCATTATGGAACAAGTAGGGTCTTACCCTTCTTAGGTTATTGTAGTGGAAGAAAGGATTTTTGGACTAAGGCCCTCTTATACAAAGACGCGCTAAACATTTTAGTGCGGATTTAGCGTGTGCTGAATCAACTCGTGTGTCCTTTCCTGTGCAGGAGAGGCATTTCTCTTCCCCTTTCCCTCCCTCTCCCTTTCCCTTTACAGCACCAGCAGCATTTCCCTAGGGTCCCTCTTTCCTATGTAGCAGAAGCATTTCTCTTTCCCCTTCCCTTCCATTCTCTTCCTTGTGGAGCAGCAGCGTGTCTGGCTGGCTCGTTCTATTCAAAGCCGCGGGTGGCGGCTCCTTGAGAGATCTGCGCCTGCGTCTGAAGCCTCTCTGATGTTGTGACGTCAGAGAGGCTTCCGATGCAGGAGTGGATAGCATGAGGAGCCGCCAACCCGCGGCTTTGAACGGAATGAGCCGGCCAGACACGCTGCTGCTCCAAAAGGAAGGGAAATGCTGTTGATCACGTCCAGACCGCGGGCCGTAAATAAAACCTGGAGAGCCACATGCGGCCTATGGGCCGTATGTTTGAGACCGCTGATCTAAAGTGACTTCTGGTACTTTGAAGGGTTTTTTTCAATGCTGAAGCTGGTTCCAGTTATTAGAATAGTAGTAGATGGGATTAGGTATGTGTATCACCTAAACCATAATAGTTTTTGTTGTTGTTGTTGTTCAGTATTTAGTTTGAGATGGTATCTCCCCACCCATTCATGCACTTTAGTTAGCGCTCTGGGCAATATTAGTAGTAATGAGAAAAAATGTATGTACATGTAGGCAGTAGCAAATACACCAGCTTGAGGGCTGGTGTAAATGTTAGTATATGCTTGCAGCATGTGCATGTGTAAAGTAAGGGATGAAGGGAGGTATCAACATGGGCTTCCATTAAAATTTGTTATTTTACTATTAACCCCACTATTAGTAATTAGATCTCATTGCAATAAGTAGGACCTGTAATAAAATAGCACAAGTTAGTGGTTAAGTAACAAGTCTTAATGGTAGCCAACAATGATAACTATACCCCTTTATGATCTATGCATATAAGAATTAACTCTGCCTCTTTGCATGCCCACATTGGCTAAACATAAACATACTGTCAAACAGAAAAAGCAAAGTGGCCCTCTGCCATATACGTGCCACCTGCAGCTGTAAGGGCTATTGGGGTATGAGACAAGGGTATAGTATGTTTTGGGGTAATTTTAGAGGAATCACAATAAATAATAAGAGGGTTATGGTGAGTTGTATATCTGGCACCCTTAAGTGAAGTTCATAGTAGTGCCCTCTAAGAATAGGTAGACATCCAAGGGAGGGACCTGATAGAGGCCATATTTATGTCATAATGCCTACATCAAGGGTCATCAAATTAAGTGCTATCATGAGACAGATGAATGACTTCTGTTTTACGGGCAGCATTTTCTATTTAGTTGTATGAATTAACTACATTATTTCAACCACTGTATGTTTTGAAGGAACAAAGGACAATACCTTAGTTGTATCACCTATTTTATGAACCACTGATGCAGGCATTACGCTGAAGCATGGCTCGCGTCGGGTCCCTCAATAAACTTTGGGTGTCTACCAGTGTTCCCGCTAAGGTGCGCTGGCCTGCGCACGCGCACAAAATATTACATCGCAGCGCAAAGTTTCTCTTCACAGCGCACACACGCGTCGCAAAGGTAAGGGGAGGTAAGGTAAGGGGACGCATTGGGGGGATTGCACTTCCCCACAATTGCCATGCTTCGGTTCCTCTTCTTCCTTCCTTCCTCCCCCCCCCCCCCGCGGGACCCTGCGGCACCATCAACTCTTACTCCCTCTAATGTCGGCCCTGCAGCTCCAGACTTCCTCGCACCTTCTCCCCTCCCCCTTTGGATCGCTATTATTTTAAATGTTATAGCCGCGGAGCTGTATCCATCAGTGGAGATGTCTAACCTCGGCCTGCCCCGGAACTCTTACTGCAACAGTGACTTCCTGTTCCTGCCTAGACGGGCGGCTGCTGCAGTAAGAGTTCCGGGGCAGGCCGAGGTTAGACATCTCCACTGATGGATACAGCTCCGCGGCTATAACATTTAAAATAATAGCGATCCAAAGGGGGAGGGGAGAAGGTGCGAGGAAGTCTGGAGCTGCAGGGCCGACATTAGAGGGAGTAAGAGTTGATGGTGCCGCAGGGTCCCGCGGGGGGGGGGGGGGAGGAAGGAAGGAAGAAGAGGAACCAAAGCATGGCAATTGTGGGGAAGTGCAGAGCTGCAGGGAAGAGTGTTGCGGTACCCAGCTGGAGGGAGAAGGAAGATGAGGGAGGGAATTAAAGGATATGCCAGGGCTTGGAGCGTAGGAGGAAGGTATGCCAGTCTAAGGGAAAAGGAAGGGGGAGATGTGAGAGCATGGAGGGGGAGCGAAAGATGGAAGAAAAGGAAAGGAGAGAGATGCCAGAGAATCAGGGAAGGGGAGATACCAGACTATGAGGAGAGGTGTGGGAGAGGGAAGGCGAGGAGAGAGATGCCAGACCAATGGGGTGAAAGGAGAGATGGAAGGGGGAGTCATACAGTTTCTGGAAGGGGCATAGAAGGAGAGAAGATGCCATATAGGGGAAGAGAGACGGCAGACAGTGAATGGAAGGAAGAGAGTTACAAGAAGATGAGGAAAGGAGAAACCACAGAAGACAAAGGTAGAAAAAAATTTCTATTTATTTATTGCTTTAGGAGACATGTGTCACTGTTTCTGTGAAGCATTGTATGCAGAGTCCAGCTTCTTGCTGGTTCAATTTAACCTTTGTCTATGTATTTTTATTTTATCCCCCCTTTTACAAAACTGTGAAGCGTTTTTAGCACCAGCCTTGGTGGTAGCAGCTCTGATGCTCAGAATTTTATGAGCATCAGAGCTGTTACCTCCGTAGCTAAAATCCACACTACAGTTTTGTAAAAGAGGGAGGGGTTAGTTTGTGATTACATATTCCTTACTAGGCGAAGGTGTTTTCTGTGTTCTGTGTGTTCGAAAGACATGGTTTTCTGTTAGGATTGACGGTGTAGGATTGATCTGTGCTGGTCTGGCTTGTTTAGTTTTACAATGGGTGTATTGATGTACTGCTCACTGCAATATGTAAGATGCTGCCTTTTCCTAGGTACTCATGTGTGACGTGTGGTTTGTTACTAAAAATCATGTTTTTCTTACAGATGGGGGGGGGGTGCCAAAAATGATGGGCCCCGGATGTTACATATGCTAGGTACGCCACTGTATGTAAAGATACCAGAAAGCTGGCGTAGCAAAAACTTCTAAGTTTTGAGTATTTAACCCTCCCACAATCTCACGGGCACTCGTTTCAAGTTTATTGAGATTTTGATTTAAACGCAATATCAAATATTTTCAATGCGTATAACAAAAATAAATTTGGGGAAATAAATAAAACCATTTGAACCAGTGTTCCCGCTAAGCTGCGCTGGCGTGCGCTGGCGCACAAAATATTACATCGCAGCGCACACGTTTCTCGTCACAGCGCACGATCGGAAGAGGCGTACGGCAGATGGCAGGGCGGCGAGAGGAGAATCGGGCGAGTTGGCTCATAACTTGCTGGCGCCCAATATTTTTGGCTCACGGTGAAAAAAGTTTGCTCACAACACCCGCCCGCTTAGAGGGAACACTGGTGTCTACCTATTCTTGGAGGCCCATTCTGCTTTATCTGTTTGTCTTGGTGGTTTTCTTTGTACATTCTCTCTCCTACTTTCTTTTATTAAAAACATCTGAGCAGTTTACAATCAACAAAACAGGAGATAGAGCACATAAAAATAAGAAAACAAAGAATAGCTGCATATCCTGCCATGGCCACAATGCCTAGCTTGATAAAAGCCAGCGTTAATGGGCTTAAAAGGCAACAATTATTGGCACTTAATTCATAATTGATATTCTGTTACATCCCTTCTGGATTCTATATGCTTCAATCCTAGCCCACAATCTGGGAGTTGAAGAAATCCAACACTTGTCTGAGCACTTGCTGCTCCCCCTTAGACTGAGAGCTAGAGCCTTATAGTTTCAATTTCTGCAAGCAATCCATGCAGATGTCTTTTGAATTACTCTGCTTCTGTTTCTTCTTTTTCCACTTAAAGTTTGGTCTTTTCGGTGGCTTCAGAGCCTTGAGACCCCTTTTCAGTGGTCCTCTGTCAGAGAAAAGGATGCAGTCCCATAAGTCTGGGTGCTGCTTCATGGAGAAACGTTGATGGATCTGTGGAGCCTGCCTGCTGTGAGCCACCATTCTTTGACTCGGGGTCCATTCCCTTGTGAGTTTGCTTGCCTGCTGACCTTGTCAGGGGTTTAAGCGCACACTGTATGTGTTCTGAATGATGCATTTCCCGCCCCTGGTCAAATGGAGAGGATCCATGGGGTGAAGGTTACAGTCGGTGTCTGTCCAACTGGCAGTCCGAAGATCTTCAAGTCTGATCAATTTGGAGCTATTCTGAGGCAGAAAATCATTTTCTTTATTCAGCTGCTGTGTGAAAAAGCTGACAGGCAAGGCACTTCAGTGACTGTGAGTAAATCTCCATTATTTCCTATGGGATCTTCGAGGGGTAGTTTGTAAAACAGGTTAAAACTCATTTTTCACAGTTTCAGAGGGTAGGGTTCAGGTCCCCTACCTTCCCATACCCCAAATTGCTTTTTTTTTATTTTATTTTGTTTATTTTTGCTGTTTTTGGTGCACATTTACTAGTGGTGGCCATCTTAATCTTATTTTCAAAGTTTCATTTCTGCCTCAAAATCGATTTGATTAAAAATCATTTGGGATGGACTCCCTAGCCGCTAATCTGTCGAATTTTGCCTTGGTTGTTCCGGATTGGCGCCATATCTGCGACTATATTCCATATACCACAGAACACTGGGGAAGGGGGTGGGAGCCTTAGGATTCACCTTCTTCAGGTCCTCCAGGGCTAAGGAGTTGGCTTAGGTCTGCAATTTTGAGGAAATATCTCGCCCAGAGGCCATTATGGAGTTTGGCGCCAAATGCCTGTGTTCTGAGTCTGGTGACTCTTTTGGCACAGTGTGAGTGCCTTAGCAGTGCTCATGATGCAAATTTTCACTGGACATTTTTTCAGCTCCTCTGGAAAATGTATTTTTTGGACCCAGCTCATTGGATGCAACCAGCGAGCGTGTTAGCTTCTTCTAACCCAGTTGCACCACCAGTGGAAGAGGTCCCTTTTCAGGAACCCTGTCATCCGGCTATAGCTGAGCTCGATTGCATTGTGCCATATGGATAGTATATTGCTTTTATCTCTGGACACTGCTTTTATTTTAGATCTGGCTGATACCCTTGCTGAGACTAGTCCACATGGCCATCCTGTGAATTTGGTTTATGCATGGACTTGTTTGCCCTTTTCCTGCTAGGATTCTGAAAGAACAAAAAATTAAAATAAAATAAAATAAAATAAAATATAATTGGAATCTCCTTCTTTTTCCATCCCATCCACAGCTTCTTAGTCTGATTACAGGACAATAGGATGCCCAGGCTGCTCCTTCCAGCTTGCTCAAGCTATGTTTTAAGCTTTTTCCACTGGGTCCTGCTTTTCAACAGTTTTGTGTATCCTAAAGTGGATTCCACCGTTGTGCAGGATGCTCAGTGCACAGACCTTCCTGGTGTTGGAGGAGTATTGTTTAAGGACTCCCAGGATCACACAGCGGATATCTTATTTTGAAAAAAGAAAATTTGAAGTGGCTTCTTCAGGCTTCAAGACAGCAGCAGCCTCCTTTGTGGTGTGTTCTTTGTAATGTAAAATTGCACAAGGTGTCCTCTGTGGAAGTTTATCCCCAGCTAGTACTGGAAGGTATGGATAAAGTGATGGATTCCCTTTCTAATCTCATTTGACTTCTTACCACTTGTGTGGTATCTGCGTGTTGGCCTCTATAGATCTGTCCTTGGGCTGGGGACGCTGTCTCCAAGGCCATGTTAAGCAGACTTCCTTTCAAGAGTCAGCTTCTTGATAAACTTAACATCTTAGCATATATAATATAAAAAAAAAGTATATAAGATAAGTAAGCTATTTGTATTCATTTATATCGGACGTAATATGGAGCACTGCAATAGTGAAGAGAAACCAGTGATGCCAATTTAATCAAGCCCGATCTATAGGAGTGGGATGGTGTAACTCCATAAATTCTTCCACCTTCAGAGGTCCACAAAGTCCTTGGTTATATTCTGGTGTGTGATGCAGAGACGGGCAGAGTAGAAAATGCCGAAACAGGCTCCCAACTCCTTCAGCTGTGGTCTGTATATTAAAAACTTTTTACATACTTCAGCTGTGTATTTGCTGAGATCTGGGAGGAATAGGATCGTGTTGCCATTTGATTTTATCGGTGCTCTAGTTTTGGCTGTTGGTACCTCAAAACCTTAATAATGATGGGTAGCGGATACTTCACCAATTGCAGATCTTGTAGCTGAAGTGCGATGCACCGATTTAACTTCATGGATGGTACCAACTCACAGCAGTTTGGGCTGGTGGCTTCAGGGGGAGGTTCTCCACCAGGGCAAGCTTCTTTGGATTTCAGAGTGGATGACTATTTCAATGGATAACGCCTATTGGGTTGGGGTGCTCACTGTTTGAATCGTTCCATTCAGGGGCAGTAGCCTCCTTTTCTGAAGTGTTTGTCGATCATTTGTCTGCAGCTCCGGGCATTTTGGCTACAGTTCCTCGCTCTCCAGCCCATTGTGGAAGGAACATGGATGCATGTGTTCTCCAACAACACCATGGCAGTGGCATACGTATATGGTCAATGGGGTGCAAGAAACTCTCATGCTGTTTCGCTGGGCAGAATTACTGTACCTATTGGTGGCCCATGTGGCTAGAGTCGACAATGTATAAGCAGCCTTCCTCGGTCATTCAGTCCACAAGAGGGAGTATGGTCCTTCTTGTGGACAGCTTTCCATCTGCTTGTGCAGAGTTGGGGGTGGCCCCAGCTGGGTTTTATGACTTCAGCAGAGAATTTGAAGGTCAGGCCCTTGTTCAGTCATAGAACAGAGCATGTAGGCTTAGGGCTGGATGCCTTGGTTCAGTCCTGAATGGCTCATGAGCTCCTTTATGTGTTCCCTTCATGGCCTCTGGGTAGCCGGAACATCCGCTGGATGACAAAATTTCCCAACCTTCTGATTCTAGTTGCTCTGGACTGGCCTCATCATCCATGGTATGTGGTTCTTGTCCATCTTCAGTGGGACAGGAGGCTCCAACTACCTCTTTGTTGCTACCTTCTCAGTCTGGGTCCGGTGCCCCTGGACCATCTACAGAACTTTGGTCTTACAGTATGGCTCTAGAGCGCTCAGCCTTGATGCAATGTGGTCCATCAGATGCAGTCATCTTGACACTTAGTAGTTACAGATGCCCTCTACTATGGCTTCTTATGCCAAAACCTGGAAGGCTTTTCATGTTGGTGTGCAAAAAACAATGTGGAACCTGAGAGGTCTCCCATTTTGGTGGTCCTGGCCTTTCTTCCAGCAGTTCCCGAGAAGGGTTTTGCAGTGGCCTCCCTTGAAGTTCAGGGTGCAGATTTTTCATGCTTCTGATCACTTACATCTTGTCCAGATGTGCCCAAATTTATGAGGGGGATGCTTCGTTTGTGGCCTCCCTTGCATCATCCTTTCCCTATGTGGAATCTTAACATCATTCTTCAGGGCTTTGGGGAAGCCCCTTTTGGGCTACTGATGACAGCTACTCTTCTGGATCTGGATCAAGACTGTCGTTCTGGTCACCATTGTCTCAGTACATTGTATTTTGATGCTTAAGGCTTTTTCGCGTTGGGAACCCTTTCTCCGTTTTCCAGAAGCAGGAGTTGTTCTCCGTACTGCACCTTCCTTTCCACTGAAGGTGGTTTCCACCTTCCATGTCAACCAGGAGGTTCATTTGCCTGCATTTCCTTCCTCAGGCTCGAAGAAACAGGAACAGATCTTGTGCAAGTTGGATGTCAGGAAAGTCTTACTCCACTATTTGGAGAGGACTAATGATTTTTGGCTGTCTGATAACCTCTTTGTCCTGTCTGCTGTGCCTCTCTGTGGTTGGCTGGCATTCAAGTCCTTGATTGCTCAATGGGTTTGACTGGCCATTTTCCATGACTTCCAACGCCCGCGGCAAGCAGTCGCTGGTTTCTCTTACAGCCCATTTGATTAGAAGTGTGGCTGCTTCATGGGTACAGTCTTGCGCAATTCATACAGATTAAATTTGCAGGGCTGCTACTTGGTTCTTTCTTTGTACGTTTCCTGGTTTTACCAAGTGAATGTGGCAGCTCACTCGGATGCTGTTTTCTAGGACCTCGGTGTTAAGGGCAGGCACTTTTGTCCCTCCCTAGCTGATACCATTGCTTTGGTACATCACCTAGCATATGGAATCTGGAAGGGACGTAAAAGAATGGAAGATTAGGTTTTTAACTTTCGATATTCTTCTTTCTGTCAGTCCCTGTAGAATTCCATACGACCCGCTCTCTCTGTGTACGCTCAGTTGTTTGGAATAGCCTGCTTTTTTCTGTCTTGATTATTCTGCTTGCTGGCTTGAAGACTTTCCAGTGAGTTGATGGATCCTGTGGGGATTTTTACACTTCTGTGAGTATGCTTAACTGAAGGCTGTCTTATATGGGTGCTTGTTGGACACAGCAAGTTAGTTCTATATTGTTCCTCAATGTTTTTCTGGGTTGCCTTTGTGCCTGTTTATTACTTGTTTCATATTTTGCAGAGCAGACTAGGTCAGAAATTGTTTCTGTTACTGGGGATCTTCCCCCGTACTCCCCTTGTCATAGATTTGTTCAGGTATGTTGCTTGGCTTTGGGACTTAACTGTATATGGCTCTAGCTTTCAGTCTAAGGTGCAAGCATTTAGGCCAAGAAAATCCTGGCATAAATATGGTATGCCTATAAGTTAAGACGCCTAGTGACACCTAAGACCACTAATGTGGTTCTAAGCATGATTCTGTACAGTGTGTCTAACTTTTATAGAATCATGCCTATGACACAAAGTTGTTCAAAGTTGTTAAATCACATGAGGATTGTGAAAAATTGCAAGAAGACCTTGTGAAACTGAGAGACAGGACATCAGAATGTCAGGTGGCATTTAATATGAGCAAGTGCAAAGTGATGCATGTAGGAAAGAGGAACCCAAACAATAGCTACGTGATGCAAGGTTCTATGTTAGGAGTCACTTCCCAGAAAAAGAATCTAGGTGTCAGCTCAATGTGAGCGGTGGCTAAGAAAGCAAATAGAATGTTAGGAATTATCAAGAAAGGAATGGAAAATAAATATGAAAATGTTATAATGTTCTTGTATCGCATTATGATATAGTCACACCTTGAATACTGTGTGCAATTCTGATTATTGTATCTCAAAAAAGATATGGCAGAATTAGAAAAGGTGGCAAAAATGATAAAAGGGATGGGGCAACTTCCCTATAAGGAAAAGCTAAAGCAGATAGGGTTCTTCAGCTTGGAGAAGGGAAGGCTCAGGGGTCTGTCCAAGTATGGCAATTCTTACATTCTTGGCACCGCACTAGTCGGTGTCAATTTTTTAGGCAGCATATATGGAATCAGGGTCAAAAGTATAAAACAAAAACAAGGGCATTTAAAAAAAAATCAATTGTGCCAGTCTAAACCAGCAAGTCTCAGTCCAGGCTAGCAAGTTCCTTCTCCTGAGTTGGGCCCTATGCAAAATCCATAAAATTAAAACATAAAATAAAATAAATAAATTTCCTGGTTTCTGGCTAGGCCGGTCACCAGCTATATTATGTGACATAGCCGGTCAGCGCCAATATTCATTGGCTGACCAGCTAAGGTTTGCGGCCAGATAGACCCACCTAAATAGCACTATCTTTGGCCACTATGATTTAGCTGGTATCTCAATGAATATTGGGCTTGGCTGGATATGTCATACGTGGCTGAACTTAGACGGGAAATTCAATGTCAGTGTCCAGATTTGACCCTAGTATTTATTTATTTATTTGATTTATAACACAATTTATATACCATTCTATCCACAGTCCTAGGTAGTTTACAAAATATTAATATAAATGAATGCTAATACATGATTGTTGCAGTTTTCCAGGTCTCGCTGCATCTAGGTAGGCAGAACTGGGGTAGGCAGAACCAACGTTTCAATCATTATGCTGTGGCTTTCTTCAGGGTATGCTGTGAGGTCTGCAGTTTGTTTTTATATATAGTAGGTCCTCAAGCCTGATTGACTGGGGCTTCAGGTGATTGAGACAGGAAAGTCTGTTGGTCACCAATTTGAATTTTGGCGGGAAAGTGTGTTGGTCACAAATTTGAATTTTTGGCAAGACCCAGAAAACTGCAAAAGTTATGATGCCAGCAACAAAGCCTAAAAGAACATACAACATAACTTTATGGGGAGAACATCCTTAAACTCACCAGATAATTCTTCACTCTATTGGAAAAGAAACCAGCTGATTTTCCCAGCAAAATTTCAGATTTGTGACCAACACACTGTATGTCACATTAACTTGGATCTCAAAGACCAACCTTGCTGCCCTACAACCCCAGACCCATGAAATGGCTTCACCTGCTATCAAACAAATCCCTCTCCCCCTAATTCTGGACTGCAATTATACAATGCATAGTTGAGTTTGAAAAAAAAAAAAATGTTCTAAAACTTTCTAGAAAAACAGTCATCACTAGTACATTCTGATGTTTTTGGCGCAAAGCCATCTTTATATCTACTATGTTAAAGAATCTTTTTACAGTCATTCTAAGCTGCTTGGCCTACTTGTTTTAATTTATGCTGTTGTCAGTTCATTAGAGCAATGTGCGCGTGTGAAATCTGAGTTAGGTTTTAGATAATTGATTCTAGCCAGCTGTGACCAAGATCACAGATGAGCAGGGGTGTAGCCCCATCAAAACTTCAGTTTGTGATTGAAATTATCTGCACATGTAACTTGAAAATGGATAATTGAGTGGCTTGAAAAGTATTGCAGAACAGGAAGTTTATAATGTAGGGATGGTAGGATCTCATCAGTGTTAGAAACATAGTGCCAAGAACATAAGGATCAGGTAGGAATTAAAAAAATGAATGGAATACCAGCAGTGTTCAAGGAAAGACACAAACAGATTTGTAGCCATTTCAGGCAGTATGCCATACTGAATTGCAAGGACAAAGTATTGCAGAGGGAAAGCAAGGACAAGTAGCATAACGGAGTGGACAGATTATTAGATCTATTTACTAAGCTGTTTTAGCATTATGGGGAGTATGTGGCACAGCGGTTAGAGCCACAGCCTCAGCATCCTGAGGTTGTGGGTTCAAATCCCATGCTGTTCCTTGTTACCCTGGGCAAGTCATGCAATCACCCATTGCCCCAAGTATATTAGATATAGTGCAAGCGTACCAGGACAGATAGGGAAAAATGCTTGAGTACCTGAATGTAAACCACTTAGGCTATAAGTGGTATATACATTATATAAATAAATAATCACAGTCCTTAACACACATTAAAGTCATGAAAAATGTGTTACAAAAACAGCTGCAAGTATTAATGTGAATTTCTCTAATATAGTTAAATGAGCTCATTAATATGTGAAACCATATAATTAAACACATTGGGGCCGATATTCAACCAGTGCTGTCTGCCTGATGCCTGCGCTAGACCCAGATATTCAATGCCAGACCATTTCTGGTGACTGGGATTTTTGGGCTAGTGCTAACTTAACAAGTTAAGTCAATATTTGGCACTAGATGGTTAAGTTAATAGCAGCCAAAGATAGGCCTTCTATTTAAACAGTTGATTTGGCCACTGAACTTAGCTGGCCAGTGGTTGAATATTCACAGCTAGCCAGCTAACCACAAATATTCTGTGGAGATAACTGACTATTTGACCCACCAGGAGCTGAATAGAACTGAATATCAAGGAGACTGGGTATCTTTACAAAGGCTGCATAAATTGCATCCATGCTACTATTAAGGGAATGTTAGCAATGAGCTGAAAACTAGTTAGTTTTTTTATTAACTAGCATCACTATACTACTATACTTGTACATGCCAGATTTGGCTGCAATTGTTGAAAAGGCAGCCAGCCATATCGAAGGCTTTTCTTTATAACTTAGGCCTTAATCCCAGAAAGCACATTCTCTTTTCAAGAGCACATCCCTAGCCTAATTCCGCCTGGCACAAAATGAAACTCATTTACATTTTGAGAACTGAAGCTGGTTGGGAGTTTCTGGAGTTTATTCCTGTGTGTGTTAGGATTAGGGTTACCATATTTGTGAAGCCAAAAAGAGGACACCTGGCCCCACCCCCTGCCCCATTCCTCACCTAGGCGGTTGCCTGTTGTGTGCAGTCAGGGTCGTAGCAAACTATAATCACATTCCGTGCAACTTGCCCTCCATAGCGCCCCCATATTTTCTTGTGTTCACCCATGATATATCAGACTTTCAGTTATGAGTCTATAAAATACTGAGTGGAGTGGACCAACCCTTGAATTGATATCCATGTAGAAACAACATTAAACAGTCCTCCAGCTGTTAACAGATCCGAAGCATCAGGGGCAATTGAAAACACCAACCAAATACTAAAATAGCAGGCACTATGGGCTTTATTTCAAAGCCTATCCAGGGAAACTAGCTTTCTTTCCTGACCATAGTCAGGTTCAGTACCTCTCTCTCTCAATGTTTTAAATATTCAGCAAATGGTCATATATAGCAAATGGTCATAACAGCCCCAGGGGTCTCAGTAACATATGAAGAGCACAAGTTACAGATTGTCAACCCCCCCCCCCCAAAAAAAAAAAAAAAATTAATTAAATTAAATTAAAAAAAAAAATAAATAAATAAATATATATATATATATATATATATATATATATAGTGACGGGGCCAGGGGTAAGTCTAGCGCTGGCAACCCAGCTCCCTTTGGAGGAACACTCTGGAATAAGCACAGCAGAGAAAAAGAAAAGGAAAAAAAAAAAACCAAAAACCTTCCACCAATAATTGCCAGTTCCAAGTTTTATTATCCAATTGAATTGCACTTTTTCTAATACAGCCATACGGGCTGATGATGCTGGAAAATATTTCTCACAAACAAAAGTTCTCTTTTATAGCAAGTCCTTGCTTCAATCAGGAAAGAAAAAAAACAACGCCAAAACATTTCCCTTTAAATAGGATTTCTATCTCATAGTTCTGCTGCCATGCTTTGCACAGTTCTGGGTAGCATTCTGAACTTATATAAAAGAGCCCCTGTGGACCAGCCAACCCTAGGCTTTAGCTCCATGCCTTCTAGGCTTGGCACAATTATTGTATTGAGCCCAATGTTTCTTCAGGAAGTTCTCCCTACCTGACTGCCTGAAGTATGAATATCCCACTGACCCTTCTTATTTCTGGGCTGGGAACCATCCACCCTTGTTTTAATGGTCTAAGATTCCCCTCTCAAAAGTTCCCACTATCAGGGATGTGAAATGTCAGGTCACTGAAACAACTCAGGGCTTTATTTTACATTACATTACATTTGTGATTTCTATTCTGCCTGTGCCTTGCGGTTCTAAGCGGATTACAGTTAAAAGAGATCAGGACATTACCGAGAGAATTACATTACAACGATTTATGTAAATTACATGTTGTGGTATAGAAATACAAGTATAAGATATCTGGATTTATCGATAGAATAACTTGACAGGGTTCAAGTAGTTACAAGGTTCAGTGGGGAAAATAATATAGGCAACTGAAGAAAGATACCTAATTTTGAAGGAATCAGTTAAGTGGATACCTAAGGGAGATGCTTTTTTAGGAGAAGGTTAAATGGATACCTAAGGGAGATGCTTATTTAGGAGTTTGGATATTTTTCGTAAATGAGGTTCAAGGGGATGACTAGTGTGTTATTTGCTGGGGAGAGTGCATGTGCGATTGGGGAGGGGAATATTAAGTAAGGACGTGTTTTTTGAAAAGAAATGTTTTGATTTCTTTCCGAAACACTTTGATGTCTGTTGTTTTGATCATCAGTTTGTTGATGGTGGGGGTCAATTTTCACTGCCTGAGTTGCTAGAAGGCTGTCGTAAAGTTTCTTACGTCGGGTACCATTATGAGGGGGGAAGGTGAAAAGATTCTGAGTTCTTCTTGATCTGGGTAGTCGGTAGCGGCAAAGACGGTTGTTCAGGTAATTGGGGGCCATACCATGGGTTACTTTGAAAAGTAAGCAGTAGAGTTTGAATTGAGTTCTTGCTTTTATCGGAAGCCAGTGAGAGTCTACATAGGCGGGTGTGACGTGGTCGAATTTGCTGAGCGAGTAGATGAGTCTGATAGCTGTGTTCTGAACGGTCTGTAGTTGTTTTATCATAGTATTTGGGCAAGGTAGGTAGAGGCTGTTGTAGTAATCTAAGGAGCTGAGTATGAGGGATTGTACAATGATCTTGAAGTGTTCTTTGGAAAAGAATTTTCTTATTTTTCTTAGGTTTCACATGGTGAAGAATGCTTTTTTTATGGTTTTGTGTATTTGTGTTTGCATTGTGCAGCCTCTGTCTAGGTGTGTTCCCAGAATTTTGAGAGTATTCTGTATTGGATATTTGATTGTGTTTACATCTAGTTCTGTTAGGGATGGTTTTTGTTCCTTCTCTAGTAGTAGGAATTTGGTTTTCTCCGCATTCAGTTTTAACTTGTGGTTCGTCATCCATTATTTCTCCTTCTAACATTAGTTAGCATTAACCCATCCCCCACTCATCATGCTTTGCTTGTATATAGGGAGTCTGGTTTAATTTCTGTTGCTAACTAATCCTCACATTCACACATTAAACTCTCATTCATTAAATAGTCTCTCATAAGGACAGAAATGTTTCTTTAAAGAACTTTAGACCATTGTTATAGAACAAACTTTCATTCCCTTCCCCCACACAGTACCATACTGACTCATGATGCATTCAGACATATAGTCTAAGGCTTCTGGGCTGCAGTCCATTTCATTCCCCTCAGAGATATAGCCTTCTACTTCCATAAGAAACTTCTCACTCTCTGAAGCTGGGTACAAGCTATCCTCTGGAACAGCATTTGGCCAGCCCTGCTCATGGAGCTTTTCCCTTCCAATTAGCCTCTGCCTGGAAAGCAAAGTTTTTCCAGCATGGCAGTGCTGTGGGACAGGAGGTTTCTTATTAGAAGGCAGTAAGACAGAGCTCCTAGCCTTCAGTTCCCTGTTCTGTGAGGAACATCCTTCCCTCCAGGTTCCTGATTGCCTGTGTTTGTTCTCAGCTGGCCTTGATTTATTCTGCTGTGGAACTTTCACTTGAGCTCTAACCATGTTCTGCCTGTCAGCTCCACCCCTTTCTTTAACCCTTGCTGTGTCAGATTGCCTGACCAGAGGTTTTACAGGAAAATTAACAGATGGTTTATAAAAGGGATTATAGTGGCTTGGAACAGGTATTCTGTTCTTCTCTGCTATCCCTTCTCTGTTCTGCCCTGCCTGTCTGATCTTAGCACTGGGAACAGAGATAATGGGCAGCTTCCTTGGCTTAGGGATAGGCACGTTTTCTTTAGGGGCAGGGTTTAAAGCAGATTTTAAACCAGTGACAGGGGCTTCCCTGTCACTATATATATATATTCCATAGCATCCATTCCATTGGAGTTTATTTCTTGAGGACCTGGCAGCCAATACATAACCTTTTCTTTCTCTCTTTCCCAGGGAAGAGGCAATTGGGAGGAACTTCCTGATATATGCTCCTTTTGGTTGCCCCTAATCTTAGGGCAGAGAGCATTGTTTAATTTTGTCCCAACTTCAGGCTAACTTAGGCAGCAGAACACTAGTGCATCTGCACTGTCTGTGTAGTAAGTCCCTCCCAGATCTCGGCTGGCCTCTTCAATTTTTCCTCCTCTTCTTGAGCCTTGGTGGCTGCCGGCTACTTACAGTGCAAAAGATCAGAGGAGAAAGGAGGCTCTTTTTGCTTGCCCCACGGCACGCATCAGAAGATAAGGTGATCGATGTAACCTGAGCTGACCTCTATTGGTGCATGCTATGCACCTGCGCTAACCATTTTGCACTGACTGCTGCAGCATCAGGTATGGAACTCAGAGTCCAGCCGTCAGTGGTATACCTGGGTCAATCACCTCTCCTCTATATGAAATTTTTTTTTTAAAAATAATAATCCACAAGTCATACCTAGGAAAAGGCAGCATCTTAACCTTTACAATGAGTACACCCATTGTAAAACTGAATAAGCACAGTCAATGCTAATAGAAAAGCATGTCTTTTTTTCACACACATAGAACATAGAACACAGATTCATTCTCACCCAGTATAGAATAAGTAACCACAAACTAAAAATAAAATATGTAGACAACAATGAAACTGCATCCTAAAAAGCCAGAATCTGCATAGAATGCAGCACCACATAAACAGCGATACAAAATATAAAGACAGCAGATGTAAATTTGAAAAGACTGACAAATACCAATCACCACATAGAAAAAAACAAAAATGGAAAATAAGATACCATGCTATTGGACTAATACATTTTTTATTAACTTTCAGAGTCCAAAATCTCCTTCCTCAGGTCAGGTCCATATACTGGTGTTACGGTATCCTTTCCTGACCTGAAGAAGGAGTTTTGGTCTCATAAAGCTAGACAAAAATATATTAAAATTAGTCTAATAAAAAGATCACCTTATTTCCATTTTCAAATTATAAACATTTATTAACCCAGCTATAAAAAAAACCCAATCTTTTATCTACCCTGATTGTCTCTGGGTTTCTGCTTTCTTCATCTTCTATTCACTCTCTCATTCTTTCCAATGTCTGTCTTCTTTTTGTGTCCCTTCCATATGACTTGGCCCTCTTTCTCCCCATTCCATCTAGCCTGAGCCCCCATCTCGCCTTGATCCAGCATTTCCCTTCTATGTGTTAGTCTCACCTATATCCCTATCTTACCTCTTTTTCAAAATCTTAATTTGTCCCTGTCCTTGTCTTTCCCCCATGTTCACCATCTACCCTTATCTCCCTCGTTTCTTTTTTTCAGCATTATATTTGTGCCTCTATTTCACCTCCTCTTTTTCAGCATTGTTCCATCTGTTCCAACCTTCCATTTCAGTATTATTCTCCTCTGTGTACCAATCTAGCCTCTTTCAGCATTGCCTCCCTCTATAAACCCATCTACCCCACTTTCAGCGTTTCCCCTCTGTCTGTATCCCTATCCTTGTAGTTCTTGCTTGACCTTTCTCTTCACTATGTCACTGTCTCAATTTTCAGTTTATCCCCCTCTTCCTTTGTTCCTACATCCTGTAACCAGCATCTTTCCACCCTCCCTCCACTCCACTCCAGCCCAGCCCAGTATGACATATTTCCTTTTGTTTCCTTCCCCCCCCCCTTCTCTCTTTTTCTCCCTCATCCACAAATCCTGCATCTGGCCTTCTCCCTTTCACCTGTACCCGGCCACATCTCTTTCCCCTCGGCCCTCTTCAGCAACTTTTCAGCAGCAGTGATCAAGATAGGCTGCCAACGTCGAGGCCTTCCCTCGGTAAGTCCCACCTTTGTGGAAACAGGAAGTTAAAACAAAGTAGGTGGGACTCACAGAGGGAATGTCCCAATGTTGGCAACCTGTCTTGATCTACACCTCTAATGAGTCACTGAAGAGGGCCACGGGGAAGGGGGTACAGCCGGGTGCAGGTGGAAGTGAGAGGGCCATATGGGAAGGCTGCTGGAAGAGGTAGGAGCTCTGGAGCATGACGCCGACTCCGGCCAGGATGATTACTTGTTTAGGCTGCTGCCGCCATCGTCGCCTCCCACAATGGCAAAAACCGGACTAAAATGGCAAATTGAAAAAGCCGCTCAGAAGCCTGATGGAGTCCTCAAACAGAGGACATGTCTGGGGAAAACCGGACATTTGATAACCCTAGTTAGGATCTAAAGGCTTCTTGTGATATGGCCAACCAGGCTGGCAGAAGTAAGGCATGACACTTTAATGTGGTTCAATTCAATGCAAGGCTTGTGGGATCATGGCATTTTTCAGGGATCACTGTAGTAGTCTCTGTTGTCATTCTGTGCTTTATTTATTTGTTTTTATTATTTTACATCTGTATGCAGACTGTGGGCTTGTACTGAAAAGCACTGAAGTCTTGCTCCTAAGGTTGGGCCTCTCACTCTTCACTTTCTCCACTCCTGTGAGTCCAGCATTCTCTCCTTATCTCCCTCTTCTGTTCCTGCCCACCTAACACATAATCCTCCAAATTCCTTAAGTTTGCTGGCAGTGATTAAGCCAGGCTGCCTCCAGCTGGCTTGAGAACTTTCCCTCTGTCAAATTATCCTGTTGCTACATGGGTGTGTCACGGCAGAGGGAAGATTTTGGGGTTCCATAGAAATCAGTCAGACTTAATTACTGCTAGCAAAGACAGTAAGTTTGGAATATCATGGGCTTGAGAGGGAGATAGGAAGAAATGGTGAATTCATAAAGGGGAGAGAGAATGGAGGAAGAGGAAAAAGAATAGATTAGACTGGGGAAGGGAAAGGAAGATGCATGACCATGGGGGAGGTGGGTCAGGAAATAGAGATGAAGAGACACTGGAGGAGGGAGGATGGGTAGCTGGAGGCAGAGGGGCATTTTAAGAAATTTAGGGATGTTTGGGAGCCATTAACAAAATACTGTACAGAATGAAGATTATTTTCTCCTTTTTGTTCATACACGTCCAGGGTGGGGAGAGAATACTTTATGATTTCATATGCTTAAGAACAATTGTTGGGTATAAGGGAGGGGGCTATTTGATGTGAGATTCTTTGATGGTATATTAAGTGATGTTAAAGTAAAAATGATTGTATCTTATGTTACACTTATTGAAAATTTTAAAAATGAATAGACTTTAAAAAAAGAAAGAAGAGATGTACCTGGATGGAGGGGAAGGGAAGAAAGTGGGAGATGATCTAATTTAATCTAATCTAAGATTTGTGGATCACTCTCTGCCTATAGAGGTTCAAAGGAATTTATAATTATACATGAGCCCATGGATGGATGGGAGAGGAAGGGAAGAAAAGAAGGAAGGAAGAGATGCTGCACATGAATGGAGGTGAAGGGGAAAGGGCAGATTTTGAGTACAGTAGGAGCAGAGTTGTGATATACATATGGAGCAGGAGCAAATTTGGAAACCTAAAACAGTGCAAATTTTGGAACGGATATTTCCAAATCAACCCTATTAAATGCATCCTTGGCACTGAGTGATAAAACAAGTATAGGTCAGGGAGATGACTTTGCCAGCAGAATGATCAGGCAACAAAATATGGCATTATAGCCTTTAAGAAACCAACTTGATCCTTTACTATAACAAAAGCATTTTTTGCTGGTATTTTATAATAAGAATTTAATAAGAATATGTGATGAAAATTGTGGGATCATATGTTATCCTTCCCATATTTTTCACGTAAAACAATTACAGCATCTAAGAAATTATAACTTGGATTTGACATGGAGGAAAACTTAAATAATGCTTCATCTGACTCTTTTGCGTCTTGGGGCCTAAACTGCTGCAATTTATATCACCTAGCAAGGGTTTTTGAGCTTCTACTTGCATTGGTTGCTGTTGGATTGTCTCACATAGTGATGATATCATCAATGTTTTCATGCACAAGCAGTATTACTCCCACACCTAGACTACTGTAACTCCTTATATTATGGCATTACTATAAAAAAATTTGAGACTACAATTGCTACATAATACAGCAACTAAACTTATCTTTCAAGTAAGCAAGTTTGAAAAAGCTAGTCCATTGCTAGCAGATCTACACTACCTAACAATGAAGTAAAGAGTTCAATTTACAAAGGTTATTTCATAAATAATGCACACTATTTTTTTTTTAATTTACATGTTTTATTTTTTTTTTTTCAAGTATTTCTTTACAAGTCTTCAATATAGTCTCCCTGCTTTGCAATGACCAAGTCCCAAAGTCCAGGAAGTTTCATTATTCCATCCAAGACACCGTTTTCGTTCCGAATGGCTCGTATACCGGCGGAAAAAAAGCTCTTCAAGAGATGCAAAACAATGTTCACGCATAGGTTTCAACTTTGGAAAAAAGTTGAAGTCTGGTGGACTCATTTCTGTACTGTAGGGAGCATAAGGTAACACCTACCAACCGTATTTGTGTAGTTTTTCAATGACAACATTCCCTATGTGTGGGCTAGCGTTGTCATGAAAAATGAGTGGCCCAGCCAAGAGCAACGGAGGTGAGGTTTTGTGCATTTTTTTCTGCACATTTTTTGCCAAAGAATCATGATAATACACTGCTGTAACACTTCTTCCACATGGAACTTTGTCTATAATGATGACGTCTTCATGACCATAAGCAAAAAGCATCATTTGTTTGACTTTTGATTGAGCTCGTCAAAACTTTTTTGGCCATGAGGAAGATGGAGCTCTCCACTCATCATTGAAAAACTATACAAATATGGCTGGGAGGTATTACCTCATGCTCCCTACAGTCCAGACATAAGTCCACCAGACTTCGACCTTTTACCAAAGTTGAAACAACCTATGCGTGGACATTATTTTGCATCTCTGGAAGAGATTTTTTCCGCCGGTACCCGAGCCATTCAGCAACTGAACAAAAATGGTGTCTTGGATGGAATAATGAAGTTTCCCAAACATTGGGACTCAGTCATTGCAAAGCAGGGAGACTATATTGAAGGATTGTGAAGAAATACTTGAAATAACAAACAAACGTAAATTTAAAAAAATAGTGTGCATTATTTATTAAATGACTTGTATATAAGGTATACAAGGCAATATATGGAGAGAACTCTAATGGACTATTATCAGATATTAAGCTCATGCCTTCCTCTCACACCTCTGGAACAACACAGTGCCTTAAACTGGCATTCCCTTCTCCAAAACTAGTTCAATGGAAAAAGCTATTTGAGTCTTCCTTCGTAAACAAAGGACCCAAAGTCTGAAATAGTCTGCCCCTAGACCTACGACAACTCCCCACCTACGACAGTTTCAGGAAAATGCTAAAGACATATTTTTTCTCTTTAACCCTTTGAAACCTACCTATCTAAGATCTGAAGACAATGAAGCAGTCGGCACAGTGCGCAGCGGCCTCTAAGAAAGCGAATAGAATGCTAGGTATAATCAAGAAGGGTATTGCAACCAGAACGAAATAAGTTATCCTGCCGTTGTATCGGGCGATGGTGCGCCCGCATCTGGAGTACTGCGTCCAATATTGGTCGCCGTACCTAAAGAAGGATATGGCGATACTCGAGAGGGTTTAGAAGAGAGCGACACGTTTGATAAAGGTATAGAAAACCTTTCATATGCTGAAAGACTGGAGAAACTGGGGCTCTTTTCCCTGGAGAAGCGGAGACTTAGAGGGGATATGACAGAGACTTACAAGATCATGAAGGGCATAGAGAAAGTGGAGAGGGACAGATTTTTCAAACTTTCGAAAACTACAAGAACGAGAGGGCATTCGGAAAAATTAAAAGGGGACAGATTCAGAACCAATGCTAGGAAGTTCTTCTTCACCCAATGGGTGGTGGACACCTGGAATGCGTTTCCAGAGGGCGTGATAGGACAGGGTACGGTATTGGAGTTCAAGAAGGGTTTGGACAATTTTATGAAGGAAAAGGGGATAGAAGGGGATAGATAGAGGGTTAAATACAGGTTTCTGGACCTGATGGGCCGCCGCGTTAGCGGACTGCTGAGCATGATGGACCTCTGGTCTGACCCAGCAGAGGCACTGCTTATGTTCTTATGTTAAAACTTTGCTGTAATGTCAATTGTATATCCTGTAACAATATTGTAAACTGCAATGATTCCAAGCAGAAAATTATGGGATATAGGAAACTGTATGGTGTGGTATGATATATAAAATGCCAAAGTTCTGAAAAACCTTACTTTGTCTCTTTTCCTTCTTAGGACTAAACCACTGCTGTTTTTATCATCTATCTGGGTCTTTGAGCCTCAGCTTATATCAGTTGTTGCTGGATTGTTCTACCTAGTGCAATAATATCATCAATGTCTGCCTATATAAGACTCTGAAGTTCTTCACAGGACTTTTGTGGGACTAATAAGTGGGATATGGTGTTTGTTTGTTTAAAAATATTTTGTGGCAAGATATTTGGTGGGAAATAGAGGGAGAGGGAATGAACAATTTTGATGGTTGGACTGAGTGCAGGATCAAAAAAGGAAAATCCATTTCTTTTTGTACGAATAAGGGTTGATATGCTGACTATTGGAGGGAGAACATTTTGTATAATGCTGGATTTAAATCCACAGTTTGTAATGAGAAAAAATTAACTGTACCTCTCTTTCAAACTTTAAAAAAAAATGATGAAAAAGGTTTCTTAGGTATGGGGATTATGCTGTACTGTGTTTGTTAATGCTAGCTCTCTTGTAAATAAGGGTAATATAATATGTGATTTCATACAGCATTCAGCAATGGATATGTTGGTAGTCATGGAAACCTGGTTACCCGATGTTACTGACCCATAGTTAGGGTTACCATATGGCTCCAGAAAAAAGAGGACGGATTGAAACATTTGGGTTTTACTTCCATAGCTTTCAATGGAAGTAAAACCTGGATGCCTTAATCTGTCTTCCTTTTTCTGGCGTCATATGATAACCCTAACCATAGTTGATGGATATTTGTCCAAATGGGTATGATATTTTACATCAGACATGGATGGGGAAATGAGGTGGGGATATAGCAATGGCAGTTAAGCGTTGTTAAACACTCTGGGATTTCCAGTTTGAC
Organism: Geotrypetes seraphini; assembly: GCF_902459505.1. Classification (NCBI taxonomy): domain Eukaryota; kingdom Metazoa; phylum Chordata; class Amphibia; order Gymnophiona; family Dermophiidae; genus Geotrypetes; species Geotrypetes seraphini. The sequence goes on along the minus strand of NC_047086.1, from coordinate 302,726,511 downwards.
GGGAGAAGGTACGTTTATTAAACTATCAAAGGGTGGGAAGGAGGAACATTTGAAAGTCTATCCCCCACCTAATAGGTTCAATCAAGAAAAATAAAAGTTGCATGAGTTTGTTAAGTGATTTTGGTGCTGTGATTTTCAGGGATCTTAATTATCATATGAATGATATCTGTAATAGCAGAGTACTTGATTCGAAGTGATGGATAGGAGGACTAATGTTAAAGAGTTTGATTAATGAACCAACCCATGAATAAGGTCATGTATTGGATTTATTAATGATTTCTAATGAATGCCACTAGTTTTATAGCTTTATCAGGCAGATGATATATTTTTCTCACCTTTCCTTTGGTGTGACCACAAATTGTTAACAATTTGAGTAGTTAGGGATTTTTGAGATTTGTGAGAGTAGAAGACAAACATGGGCCTCTTCTATTAAACTGCGCTATCAGTTTTCTAATGCGGGGAGCCGTGCTGAATGGCCCGTGCTGCTCCTGATGCTCATAGAGTTCCTATGAGCATCAGGAGCAGCACGGGCCATTCAGTGCGGCCCTCTGCGCTAAAAACTGCTCGTGCAGTTTAATAGAAGAGGGCCTAACTCTATCAAAGAGTAGATATTTATAGATATTATACTGTTCCATGAAAAGTCATATGTGTGTTTAGAAGTTCATACCTCTGTCCCATCATGTGATCTGGCCAATACTTGGAATACTTTCTTGTCTGCAGTAATGGAGGAGATAGCTCCTATAGAACAAAGAAATAGAAGAATAAGAAGAAATCCCTATTCAGAAGGGTTTAGAAAAAATTAAGGAACTTGAAATATAAATGGCCCAAAAAAACCCAAGGGCATATAATTTAAAAAAAGTGTGGAGACAACTGTTCCGTTTTCATCCAATTCATCCTCAGAATTTATCAAGCAATTCAAGAGTTAAGGACGAAGATAATGGTTGGAAGAGAGAAGATTATATAACAGCCTACAGAGCAGGTTTTATCTCAGGTTTTTTATAGATGAAATTAACCAAGAGAGTTGGCAAATTTTCAAGGAAACATTTCTCATGAATTGCCTTTGAATAGGAAGGAAATAAAAAGAAGAAAGTGGGATTGTTGAAAGAGTTTTACAAGCCTTCTGATAATTATATTTTACAATTGTTGCACAAATTTACAAGAGGAGATAGTCAAGTGGACTCATGCCAGCATGATGACTATGATCCCTCTCAGTGGGGATTTTAAAAATGATTTATTTTGATAATTGGAGAAAGGAGTGATGCCTAGGACTCAGCCAATGAGACCTACAAAGGGCATTCAATAATTTGTCTACCTGAGTATGAAAGAAAGTAACAAAGTTGATTGAAATAAATTTGTGCATGTTGTGACATATCTCTAGGTTGCTCATGCACAGTTGCGGCTCAGTGTAAGTCTAACTTTTTAAGAGATAAGATGTCAGGAGAGTCCTTGTGTGAATCAAGTAAGAAACCGCTAGATTTAGAGCACTGTTCAGTGATAAAAGTTCTCACAAAAGAAGAGAAAAACCAAAAGAGATCCATGAATACATGACTGCAGTTTATGATGAATCTGCCTCATCATCCTACAAAGTAAAATTTTGAAGCAAGCAGTTTAAGGGGGGTAGAGAGTCCACTGAAGATGACCCTCACACTGGACAGTCTATGAAAGCAACTTCCACATAAATGTGTAAGAAAGTTGAGGATTTAATTTTGACAGATGGACAAATTAAGGTTTTCCAAATAGCTGAAGAAATGGGCATCTCGGCAGGAAAAGTTTAGAAAATAATTCATGGAAAGGTGGACATGTCTAAGGTTAGTGCAAGATGGGTTCCAAGAAGGCTGACACCATGTCAGAAGGCCACAAGACTCCAATGCTGTCAAGATAACTTGGAGATGCTCTGTAAAGACCAAGTAAATTTTTTCATTATTTGGTGACTGGAGATGAGACTTGGGTCTATCATAGAGATCCTGAGTATAAATGGAGTCAATGCAGTGGAAGCACAAGTCACCCCCCACTCCCCAAAAAGTTCAAGATAGAAAAATCTGCAGGCAAAGTCATGGCAACTGTCTTCTGGGATGATGAAGAACTTTTGCTTCTGGAGCTCATGCCTCATAAGACAACCATAGCTGGGGAGAGTTAGGCCAACACAATGATCTCTTTGCGGGAGTCAACCAAGGAGAAAAGATGAGGAAAACTGAGAAAAGGTGTTCTGCTTCTTCATGACAATGCACTGGTGCACATGTCACAACAACCACAGGATCCCATCCAAGGGTTTCAGCAGCTGAACTATCCAACCTACATTCCTGACTTGACTCCCTCAGATTATTTCCTGTTTTGAGTTTTGAAGAAATCTCTCCATGGACAGTGGTTTTCAAGTGATGAAGATGCCAAGGAAGCTGTGACGTCCTGGTTTGATGGTCAAACAGAAGAATTATTTTCAAAGGGGTTAAAATCATTGCAAGGTAAAGTGGATAAAGTGGATAGAGCTATCAGGGGACTATATTGAAAGATAAATTTTTTTTGAAAACTCTTTTCTTTCCTACTGAGGTAGATAAATTATTGAATGTGTCTCAAAATTCAAATTTGCCTCTGATGACTAAAATGATCAAGCTAATGTTGCTTCATAATTGCAGAATTTTGTGGAGTAGATTAATGGACTGGGTCAGTGACAGTCAGGATTTCATCAATGTTTTAGTTATGGAACAGCTGTAGCATTATTTGTGAAAATGCAGAGATGTTTAGATTGGAAAGTTTCAGGGGTTTTGTTTTTATTAGATCTGATGGTGGTATTTGATACTATGAATTATAGCTGTATGTTAACTAGATTAGATAATGCAGGAGTGAATGAAAAGTGGTTATCCTCCTTTTGAATTAGTGATCCTTTAAGGTATGTACAAATTTAGGAGAATCTCAGGTAATGTAATCATTTGATGAAGTCCCTCAATACCCTCTATTATCATCTTTATTATTTAATATGTACAGTATATTCAACTGTTGCCATCTCTTATTGGATCATTTGGATGTGCTGTTTACAATTTTTTTTATTTAATACCTTTGAAGAGGATAAAGGATATGGAGAAATGGCAGTTAGAAGCCTGTATGCCATCTTTTAAAAAATGAAAGCTTATTCTCTGAAAATGAATGTGGCTAAGATGGAGATTTTGTAGGATGGTGCAAGATAGCTACCAGGGGAATTCAGTAAGGTGTGGTGTTTGAATCATGAATGGCTGGTTATCCAGGATGGGAAAACATTAGGTATTTATTCAGCATTTTCTTTAACATTTGATACCCAAATCAGATATTACACTCATGCCTTCCTCTTGCACCTCTAGAACAATGTTGAGTCTTAAACTGGCATTCTCTTCTCCCAAACTAGGGAAAGGGAGGGGGCACGCGAAGGGTGCCGAAGGGTGGTGAGGTGGTGAGATGGAAGAGTGGTAGAGGAAAGGAACAGATGCTGAAGAGGGGTGGAGAGGAACAGATGCTGAAAGGAAATGGGGAAGACAGAGTGGGGAGAAGACGCTGAAAGGAAATGGGGAAGACAGAGGTGGAGAAGACACTGAAGGGAAATGGGGAAGACAGAGTGGGGAGAAGACGCTGAAGGGAAAGGGGAACAGAGAGTGGGGAAAAGATGCTGTAGGGAAATGGGGAAGACAGAGTGGGGAGAAGACGCTGAAAGGACATGGGGAAGACAGAGTGAGAAGAAAACGCTGAAAGGACATGGGGAAGACAGAGTGGGGAGAAAACGCTAAAAGGACATGGGGAAGACAGAGTGGGGAGAAGACACTGAAAGGACATGGGGATGACAGAGTGGGAAGAAGACGCTGAAAGGAAATGGGGAAGACAGAGTGGGGAGAAGACACTGAAGGGAAATGGGGAAGACAGAGTGGGGAGAAGACGCTGAAAGGAAATGGGGAACAGAGAGTGGGGAAAAGATGCTGAAGGGAAATGGGGATGACAGAGTGGGGAGAAGACGCTAAAGGGAATGGGGATGACAGAGTGGGGAGAAGACGCTAAAGGGATGGGGAAGAGAGAGTGGCGAGAATACGCTGGAAGGGAAGAAGACAGAGATGCCAGAGTATGGGGCAGCGGAGGGAAAAAGATGGGTGCAAGACCAATTGGAGGTGGGGGGGGAGATGAAGTGAGAGGCACAGTAACAGAGCAAATGGAAGACACAGAGAGAAGACAGACAGTGGATGGAAGGAATTGAATGAGAAGATGAGGGAAGAAGAAACCAGACAACAAAGGTAGAAAAAAAATTTCTGTTTATTTATTTCCTTTTTTTTTTTTTTTTTTTTGCTTTAGGATAAAGTAGTATATTAGTTGTGTTTGTAAAAATTTATAAACAAAGCCCTGCCAGCTGTACATCACTTTTTCTAGTTCAGCAGCCAGAACTTTGATTTATAAGGAAGGAATAAGCTAAATATTGCAGTACTGAGGCTTGTATGGATGTTGCAGGGACAGGGCAGGGACAGTAGTCGCAGGGACAGAGATGGGATGTGGACAGTGGTCGAGGGGACGGGGCGGTGACAGGGTCGGTGCCGCGGGGACAGGGCAGTGACGGGGACACATTTTTTCCCTGTGTCATTCTCTGAATGTACTGGAAGGGGGGGGGTAATTCATTTTGTATTGTTACTGATGCATTGTAAGTGCTGATTCTGATTATTAATTTATGTATAATTTTATGCACTTTGTATTAGCCTTTAAAATTTAATAAAGATTACAAAAAAAATAAGGAATCATAAAAGTTAATGATAAACAAAGACAGATATTTTTTAATTCAGAGGATTATTGTTGTAAAAGATGGATATGATTTTGAGTTTTTTGTAATGTTTTGCTTTTATTCTCTGTAAGCTAATCTGAATGGTTAATTGTAAGCCATCAGGACCTGGAGTGTTACCCATTGAAAGAGCTTTAATGGCACTAGATATCTCTTCCAAGTAGTTTGGTCATTAAAGTTCTCCAACATCTCACAGGGAATTTAGGGAAGAGATACTTTTATGAGAAAGGTTTCTAACACCAATAGTAAAGGTAAGAGGTATAGAATCTATTAAACTGATCTAGGATCCCATTATCAGAATTAATAATTTATTTTTCCATACTACAAGGGAAGCAAATCTCAGACAATTTTTATAGCTTTCTAGATATTGTGCCAAAGATGTCCAGATTTGGTATTACTAGCATTCCCTCTCCCCCCCCCCCCTCTTTTTAATAAGCCACAGTTGAGGTTTCTACCTTGGCCCTGTGATGCAACTGCTTTGACACTCATAGAATTCCTATGAGTGTCAGAGCAGTTACCTCACTGAACCAGAGTAGAAACCTCTACCATGGTTTAAAAAAGGAGAATCCTCCAAATAATGAACTACAATGTGGGGTTGATCTAAGCCACAAAGATGGTCCTACCCACCACAGGAGTGGACTTTGGTACCAAAAAAGACCAGGTAACACAGAAGAAAAGAGATGTGGAACCAGTTCCTGGACTTCCAAGAGTTTAAAATCGCAAAGTTTATTGGTGTATAAAACAAATAAAATATATCACAAAAACTTTTTCTAAGAATATAGTGATGGCACTGCAAAAAACAATGACCAGACCCTACATGGGCCATGGTTCAGCTTTATATAGCCTTCCTCAGGGGTCCTAAAAACATATAATAGTACAAACAAATAAGAAATAAACAACACAAAGGAAAAAGCATAAACAGAAACCATCATTGTGCAATCAATGTTACATATACATAAACATGAAAAATTATATCAAAAGTATATCTATCTATCTATGTACTGACCTTGAAATGCAGTAACAAAGAATCAAAAACAGTCAATCCTAAAAACATGAGCATAATAAGACTTGAAACAGACAATCATATTAGTATCTGAGCAATGTAGCAAAAACATTAAAAACATAAATAAAATTGAAATATCAGTGTAATCCACCAAATGTAAAGTGTCTCCAAAAAAAAAAATAGTAAGAAAAATCCACCCGGACATAATAACAACTATTTAAGTGGTACAAAGAAAAATAGTATCTAATCAAAGAACTAAAATATGTAATTTCACTAGGATGGTGATAGACCGATGTTGTAGCTCACAATGGGCTGAGCCTCTATGGATACACGTCCCTGGTCCTAATGGTGACACAATGAAAATGAGAAGAAAACCAACATGCTAGTGGACCAGAATATGATAAATGCAGGATACTATAGTGTGGGTGGCAAGGACCGAAAGCCTACCCTACGATATACCACTGCCAAGGGTAAAACAAAGAATCTGCAGAAAAAAGATGCCAAGACTTAAGACTCGCGTTGCAAAAAAATCTCCAAAATTTGGTCCACAGCAGAATAAGTGCAATAAATTAATTTATAAATTAATTTGAAAAACCCCAACAAGGGGATTTAAAATAGGAAGATTATTACTGAGTGAATGTTAAGAGCGTGGAGGGGCATAATCAAAAAAACCGTCTAAGTCCGTTTTTGGCCTAAGTCCTTAAACGTTCAAGGCAGAAGCAGGGAAAGTGTCCATAACCAAAACAAACGTCCTTCTTTTGATTATGGCCTGCCTCTACTAAACGCCCAGATCACCACTAGTTCTACAAGTACACACCCACGACTTCTACACTTTTTGGCCATAATGAACCAAAAAAAACGCCTAAGCCCAAAACGTCCAAATGAAGGGCTTTTAGGCGAAGGAGGAGCCAGTCCTTTGCCTAAAAGCTGGGTTCTGTAACCGGTGTCTGTCAAAAACAACACCGGTTACAGAATCCCCCCCCCACAACGATCCATGCAGGAGGGTGCCCAAGCCCTCAAGGTGTAGAACCGCGAACCCCCCCCTGACAACATCAGGGCAAGAGGGAGCCCAAGCCCTCATGCCTCATTGAACTGTGACCCCCCGACATCAGGGCAAGATGGAGCCCAAGCCCTCTTGCCCCGTCGAACCGCGACCCCTCCCTGACGACATCGGGGCAAGAAGGAGCTCAAGCCCTCTTGCCCTGGCGATCATGCCCCCCCCCCGCTGAATATGAGCAGGCCAGGAGGGAGTCCAAGCCCTCCTGGCCCTGGCGACACCCCCTCTGACACGAAGGGGCCAGGAGGGATCCCAAGCCCTCTTGGCCCCGGCAACCCCCCCCCCGACTGGATTGGGCCAGGAGGGAGCCCAAGCCCTACTGGTCCCGGCGACCCCTCCCCCGACTGGATTGGGCCAGGAGGGAGCCCAAGCCCTCCTGGCCCCGGCGACCCCCTACCCCCACCCCCCACTAAAATGCGGGCAGGAGGAATCCCAGGCCCTCCTGCCCTCGACACAACCCCCCTCCCTCAATGACCGCCCCCCCAGAACCCCCAATTGCCCCCCGCCAACCCGCAACCCTCCCGGCTGACCCCACGACCCCCCACCCCTCTTCCCCTTACCTGTTAAGTTGTCCAGACGGACGGGTGCCAAGCCCGCCCATCCGGCAGGCCAGCCGGGTCCAGAATGGGAACGTATTGGCCCAGGTGGCAGAAACCCCGCCTACAGGTGGATCCTGAGGTGCATGGGCCAATCAGAATAGGCCCGGGAGCCTTAGGCCCCTCCTGTGGGCGGGGCCTTAGGCACATGGGCCCAATCCAGGTGGGGGGGGTCGTGGGGTCATCTGGGGGTCACGGGCCGATCGGGGGATCTGGGGGGCGGTCGTTGGGGGAGGGGGTTGTGTCAAGAGCAGGAGGGCCTGGGGTCCCTCCTGCCCATATTTTAGTGGGGGGTGGGGGGTAAGGGGTCGCCGGGGCCAGGAGGGCTTGGGCTCCCTCCTGGCCCAATCCAGTCGGGAGGCCGCCAGGGCCAGGAGGGCTTGGGCTCCCTCCTGGCCCAATCCAGTCGGGAGGCCGCCAGGGCCAGGAGGGCTTGGGCTCCCTCCTGCCCCAATCCAGTCGGGAGGGTCGCCGGGGCTAGGAGGGCTTGGGCTCCCTCCTGGCCCCTTCGTGTCAGAGGGGGTGATCGCCAGGGCCAGATGGGCTTGGGCTCCCTCCTGGCCTGCTCGTACTCGGCGGGGGGGTGGGGCACGATCACAGGGGCAGGAGGGCTTGAGCTCCCTCTTGTCCCGATATTGTTGGGGGGAGGGGTGATGTATCGCGGCAGGAGAGACTGGCCATCTTCCCTGCCGCGATGCTATCACTCCTGTACCCGGACTGCCATAACCTGCGGCAGGAGAGATTGGACATCTCTGCTGCCGCGGGGGTAGATTGGTGATCGCATCGCGGTAGGGGAGATGAGGCATCTCTCCTGCTTCGATGGTTGCGGTGGGTAGTTTGCCGGGCCGCTGAACTGATCGCGCCAGCGGCCATCAGCTCAGCGGCCCTTTTTTCGGTACTTAGACCTGGTTTGACTTCGTCTAAGTCAAAAAGGTCTAAGTGCCGACTAGGCAACCTGTCAAATGTTTTGGCTATACCTGTTGTACGCCTAGGTGTAGGTCGGCCCACCTCCCGCCCACTACCCGCCCTTTCCCCTCCTCTAAACACTCCTCTTTTCTCTCTGTGCGTCTAGAGGCAGGGGAAAGGCCTAAGTTGGTTTTAGAGACGTTTAAAAACCAGCTTTGATTATGGGTACTTGGACGATCAGGCTTTTTGATCGTCCAAGTAGCCATTTAGGACACTTTTTAGACTTTTTTTTTATTATTATGAACTCCATAGTATAAACTTACTGTGAGAAAAGTGCTGAAAGAGTAAGGCCACTACAGATTGGCTAAGAACAAAATGTATATTTGTGCTCTATCTGTAAGATTTCTATTTCAAGCTCATTTTTAATGCTAGTTGTACATTTGGGATTTGATTCTGTATAGGATGGCTGGTCTCAGCAGCCGCCTAAGTGGCTTTGGAGAATTGCACATGGGCATCCTATATAGAATTGTGTTTGTCTATTATAGAATCATGTCTGTCCTAAAGGACACACACCTAACCCCGTCTAATCCCGCCTAACCATCACGATTCTCTAACTGGCATCTTTTTTACAGGCGCCAGTTAGAGAATCTTGTTGCCGCTGAGCTGATCACGGCAAGGGAATTTCCATGCTGCGATCAGCTCAGCTGCAACCATAGTGACAGGGAACCCCCAAAATCCCCCCGTGAAGTCAATTGGCAGGAGGGATGCCCACTATTGCCTGCAATCCCCCTGAAGAATCCCCCCTGAAGCATCCACTGGCAGGAGGAGTGCCCAATCCCTCCTGCCAGAACCCCTCGAGCAACCCACAGCAGGAGTAGTACCCAAATTCTCCTGCTAGAAACCCCCCAAACCACCCCCCCCAACCACGATAGGCAGGAGGGAGCCTACTCCTTCCTGCCAGAACACCCCCCAAAACACTCCCCACTCAACCACGATAGGCAAGAGGGATGCCCACTCCCTCCTGCCAGAACACCTCCCCTCAAACACCGTCCCACCCGGAAACTGACAGACCCCCCACCCATCCGATGACCACCTCTCCACTTCTCTACCTGCCAACTCCCCACCTATCCGGTGATCCCCTAAAAGGAAAGACTACTCCTCAACTCCCCCCCCTGAACCTTGTAAACAGAAGGTCCGGCAAGAATGAGGCATACACCCTCCAGCCAGCAGGTCAGCCACTGGAAAATGATGGGCCTTTCACTTCCTGGTGCATTCTGGGATGCACCGGGAAGGAACCTAAGTTCCTGATTGGCTCAGATACCTAAGGACCCTCCCGGGAGCCTTTAATAGAATTGCACTAAGCTCCATGCTGATCAGGACCAGTTGTTTGACCAGTTGCCATATATAGAATTTGGCCATTAGTGCAAATGACACAGTAGAGTGGATTCTTGGAATCCTAACCTATAGAGTACATATATAAGGAACTGGCAGCATGATCAGGCATTAGAATATCATGCATTTTCTACTATGTATTACTGGTAATAGACCTTTATAGATTAAAATGTAATCAATTCCAGTGCAAGTAAGGAATGGTGAATGCACCAGGGATCTAGTAATCTTAGTTTCTACAAAAGAGATTGTAAAGTAAATATAGTGTGTATATGAGAAGATATAGTTTGAGATAAGCAGGATCTTCAAAAAGTTTCTGCAGTTTTTTTAAACAATATTTATTAAATGTCTCAAAAACAAATTGCATCACTACCTGAAAGGCGAGTCAGCTTGCCTGACTAACTAGTCACATGACATTCTATGATATGGCCTCTTATCATTTCTCCTGCCCACAACCATTTCTTGTGAAAATATGAAAGTGTTGAAACTTTTTGAAGAATGCTCATAGATGATCTAATAGGTATAAAGCTACCCTGAAATCACCACCCATAAAAATAGGAGCATTATCTCCCAAAAGCTTATGTGTAGTCAGAAGGGAGAAAAATTAAGAGTCATTTATTGTGGAAGTATATATGATAATATGATAGAATTCATGGCCATTCAGTTTAATGGAGGCATGTACTCATCTTCCCTTCCTATCAGTCTTATAAAATCAAATTATGTGTAGTTATTTACAAAAACAAAAATGTCTAGGCCATTTATTTTAGGAACAGCTGGAGAGAAAATACACTCACCAATCAATTTTTGTTCTCATTTTTGTTATTCCAAGCCTGTCAAGTATGTTCTTGAAAGAAACATATGTCAATTCAGATATGCCAGGATTTTGGTATGCTTAATAATGTAATGAAGCCCTTTAACATTTAAGGAGGCAAAATGAATAATACCTCAGCCATTATATCAACTAGAAACTTCTACAGATGGTACACATGTGTGTCAGAATCTAACACTCCTCCCCCCCAGGATAACACAAATGTTTTGATTGATAGATTATTGAAAATCCCTTTTTAAACATCAAAAACTTAAGCAAAGTAATCATTTCCAAATGGGTTGACAAATATAAATAATCATGGGCTCCCCTTTGCCACGCAAGGGTAGGTAAAAAAAAAAATGATTTATTTTACTTCAAGTACAACAGCAACAAGATCTATAATATAGTTGTTATTTATTTCTTTTATAAATTCAAAGATTCAGACTCCTGAGGCATAGTGGCCATAGTGGCCATAGTGACCAAAACATGTACGTGTTGAGTCTAATTTGATATAATAAAGAAATTGAGCTCCTCAGCTCATCTGTGCTGTTTTTCTTCTCTTTCTACCTTGGGGAAGAGGTATCCCCTGTTTTGTTGTGTTGTGTTATTCCAGGGCAAGCAGGGTAAAACAAGACATTTCTGACTTCAATTGCTTTCAATTTTGGCAAAGCCCAAATTTCCCCCACCCCCTTTTACAAAACTGTGATAGCGGTTTATAGCGCAGGCCAGTGCACTGAATGCTCTGTGCTGCTCCTGACACTCACAGGAACGCTATGAGTGTCGGGAGCAGCGCAGAACATTCAGTACGGCGGCCTGTGCTATAAACCGCTATCACAGTTTTGTAAAAGGGGGTGGGGGAAATTTGGGCTTTGTCCAAAACTGAAAGCAATTGAAGTCAGAAATGTCCTGTTTTACCCTGCCATGCTGTTATTGACCTCCGTTATCTCAAAAGATGTGACAGGAGATATCAGTTGTTCATGATCTGAGACAGGTAGAGATGACAATTCAACCCCATCTAAGAAAGCGTGCAAGGTATCCTGGTCAACTGATTCAGAGGAGTATAATTGTTCATAAAATTGTTTAAACTCATTCAGGATCTCAGAAGTGGATGAGATAGTGTTTCCATCAGAAGAAGTTAAAGTGGTGATTGATTTCTTTTCACTTTTGTGCTTTAAGTAGGAGGCAAGTAGATGACCTGATTTATTATTTTCTGAATAATAGTTAGCTTCTGTGATAAAAACGGAATGGGCTGCTTTGTTCCTCAGAATGCAGTTAAATTGAAAGCAGAGTTTCTGTAGATCTAGAAACAGGATTAATCAGGCACACAAACACAATAAGTGACATCATTGCATGGTGCCAGATGAAAACAATGTGAAAAATTCTGAGCATGTATCGCCCTTCGCATGGACATTGGTTTCCTTAGTCTCTCCTGCTAGTTCCATAGATCAATAAATAACGCAGCTTTGGGGAGATGAAAAAGACTATGGGCTCTTTTTACTAAGGTGCGCTAGCGTTTTTAGCGCGCGTGGAAGATTAGCGCATGCAAACCATGCGCTAAATGAAAAATACTAACGCAAGCTCTAGGGAGGCGTTAGCGTCTAGCATGCGCGGCATTGTAGTGCATGCTAAACATGTGCTAAAACCGCTAGCGCACCTTTGTAAAAGGAGCCCTGAGGTTTTAGCACGCTTAGCACGCATTACAATGCCGCACACGCTAGACGCTAATGCCTCCATAGAGCTTGCGTTAGTATTTCTTGTTTAGCGTGTGGTTTGTGCGCGCTAATCTTCAGCATGCGCTAAAAATGCTAGCGCACCTTAGTAAAAGGAGCCCTATGTGCCTGATTTATCCTACAATCTACAGAAAACACCTGTTGCTGGTAAACAGCTGTGTTTTTTTTCTAATGACAAACAGGATACAATCAGGCACAGAAGTGTACGACTTCCAGACTTAGGACAGCTCAGCCTCATAGATAATTTGTTCAGTGTCCAGGAGCAGCCCACTCAGCATGATAATATAAGAGTTGCTTATCGCAGAAAGACAGGTTGGACAGTGCTGATTGATGGGGATATACAGACCAAAAAAAATATCTATTTGGTTTGTGTTTGGATCTTTCGTCCTTTCAGTTTACTTTCAGATTTTGAATTATTTGTTTATTTCATTCAGGTCCTTAAAGCCAATAGTGCAATCAGTTCTTCATTATAATAGGGGGCTTTCCATCCATTTGCAGCAAACCATGTTTACAATTAGTTGGCAGGCTTCTGCAAAAAAACAGCATAAAAGATACCAATAGTGTCATCAAAATAATGGCAAAAGGCACAAACAGTGGCATGAAGACCTAAATCTACTGTCAAAAGGACAAAGCAGTACAAACAGTGCCGTGAAGACCCCAAGACACTTGGGAGAGCGATTAAGCAGAGCCAACATTGACAGGAAAAAATAAAGGCACCAGGAGAGGGAAAAGCAGCAGAAATATTGGCAAGAAGTTGCCAAGGTGTCTGGAGAGGACTAAAGTGGCACCAACAGGCAAGAAGGCCGCAAGGTACTAGAAGAGGAGTAAGGTCCATTTGCATTGGTATGAAGACCTCAAATTCTTTAAGCAGAGGGCAAGGAGCAGCAATAGGGTTAGGTCAGAGTTTTGTGAAGAAATAAGAACATTTGAGTGTCTCCATAGACAAGCTTTTCCAGAAAATTTTTATGAAAAGGTTTCTTTTCTGATGCACTGGCAGAAAAAGCATGGGAAAGGACGTAGGACCCCTACTTTGAAAGTAAGATTGGGATGTACCCTGAAAATTGTTTATCATTATTATTATTATTTGATGCATTTGTTTTTATCTGTAATCCGCTTAGGTTTAAGCGGAATATAAATTTTTAAAAATAACTAACTAAATTAATTATTAAATACTTATCCTACCATGTTTAGTGTTGCCATAGCAAATTTATATACAAACTAATTAGAAATATGAAAGGAATGCCATATACAGGAAAGCTAAGAGGGAAATACAAACTAAAAGCACACAGGACCCAATATTCAGTGCTATTTAACCAGCCAGGAACAGTTCCCAGAGCTAAGGTTACCAGACATCAAAGAAAACCTGGACATGTCCTCTTTTCAGATGGACTTTTCAAATCCTGGCAGTTTGTCCGGGTTTTGGAAAGCCTTGACAAGGTCCGGCTGCATCTGGAGGGCATCTGAGCATGCACGGATGATGTCACACACATCTGCACACGCTCCAGGCCGCAGCTTGTTAGGGAAGAAGAGAGGAGGTTTGTGGGGGTAGGGCTGGAGGCTGAATGGGGAGGGGCTGGGACAGAACAGGGCGGAGCGGAATGGGGTGGGGCTGGAGGTAGAACTGGGCAGGGCCATGTGTCCGGATTTTTGCAGCCCAAAAAGTGGTAACCAGCTCATAGCTGGTTATCCACCAATATTCAGCGGGTGATCGCTGGCTATCTCTCGCTGAATATTCCTTTCAATAGCTAGCTCTGTGACTGGCTATGTTACATGACATAGTAGGTCATCAATATTCAGTGATGAAATTCAATGCCGATGGCCAGACACAGAGCTAGCATTGAATTTCCAATTTTGCTGCAACTGCAGCTATCTTCCGTTATCTGAATATTAGGCAAAGAGTTCTTGGAAGAGAACAAGTGGAGAAAGATGGGTAAACACTCTGGTCTCATAAGAACAGCCACAAGCCACTGGTCTAGTAAAATAGCCAGTGAGAATAAATAGGCTTTAAGGCCAGCCTTAAATTTTATGTAGGAGAATTTGGCTCACAGCACAAATGGTAGCGAATGGCACAAAGTCCGTGCTAGTTTGTTGAAATTAAGCCAGCAAGTGAAGGAGGCGAGATTGACAACAATAATTTGGTGGAAGAACAGAGTTTATGGATGATAGGGAGTAATAAGGAAGGTCAGATAAGGTGAGATGTCAGTATGGAAGTCTTTATGTACCAGGTTGAGGATCTTATACTGCAAACAAAAGTAAGTGGGAAGTCAATAATACTGATAAAAGAGAGGGGAAACATAATAAAACTTGCACGAATGACACAAAATCCTTGTTGCAGTATTCTGAAGGTGCCTGAGAAATATTTGTGGGAGTCCAGCAAATACTATTGTACATTGCACTAATCTAGTTGCAATGTATAAATGGCATTGAGAATTGTTTGGTCAGTGTAATATGCTCTACCCTTACACTCTGGAAAGGTTAGGACCAAACTCCAATTCATAACAAAACACTTTTTATTCTTTCAGTTTGCCTCACACTTTATAAACAGCTTGGCTTACCTCAGTCAAGCCGTTACAGTCCTTTTCCCACAGCTTTGCCCTCAACTGATGCCTAGGAAAAAATCTGAAGTTTTTCTCCCTCACGCAGGGGCCTTTCTGAACTGATCCCAGGCTCAGGTATATATTCTCCTCCCTGCCTAAGGACCGCCCCTGTGACTCAGCAAGACTGCTAAGCCCAGTAGATCCTGGGAGCTGTAGTTTCTGTACCACTGGGTCAGCACCCTTTGCTGCCCAGTGATATAATGACATCAGGGAGAATCCCTGACTCTTTTTCAGTCAGACTTGTCGCCCAAAAAACACAAAACAACCCAGTATACAGTTTTGAATTGATACAGGGCACAGAAACAATATTTCACTACAGAAGAGATATGTGTATTGAATGAAAACTGATGGTCCAGAATAACTCTAAGATATCTGAATGAGTCTACTAATTGAATAGGAGAACCAGATAATATTGGAACAATGGATGGGCAAGAAGAGTGATCAGTCAGTCAGTAGGCAGAAGTCTTGGATGGGTTAAATACTAGTAAATTCCTTTGGAGGCAGTTGGACACTTGACTTAGGCAGTGTTCAAGGGGTCATAAATTTAGCTAAAAAGAATCATCTGTGCTGTTCACTTGTCACAAAGGAGCTATAATTGATCTGCTTCTCAGACAATATCATTGTAACGTGTGAAAGGGAAGGACTTTGCTGTAACTTTACTGCTGCTACTATTTGAAATGAAGGATGGTGTCCTCAGACTACTATCAGTACCTCCCATGAAGTCAGCTCTAATGGGTATCGTTTGTACACATGATGGAGATGCCACTATTAGAAAGATGCCCCCCTTCCCTAGCTTATCTCTACTGATGGACTTTTAAAAGCAAATTAATTCTCTAAAACACACTATATAATGCCTCCACACATCTTAGTTGTTTTTTTTTTTATATATAAGTTTCATTTTCTGTGTCTTTGGGGATTGCTACTGCTTGATCTGGTGCTAAGACTGGATCAGGAGGTGAAAGGCCAGGAAAATCCCTCTCACAATCAACTACATGTTCATACTGGGAAGTGCTCTTGTCCCTAGCTCTATTACTATGTTGGTGACACCTATAGTCATAAAGTCTATTGGGGTGGTAAACAGGTGGGTCCAGTAGGTTTTGGGAGTGTTTTGGGAGGCATGACATGCAATGTAAGAGCGTTCTGGTGAGATGTGTGCCTGGTATCCTTTAGGTGAAGTTTATGGCAGTGCCCCGTAAGGTGCCCCACTGCTCTTCTGCATGTCTGTGGCCAGTCTAGTATAGATAGTGGTTCCACCTACATCCAAATGGCTTCGTTAGGATGTTTTGCATTTGGACATTTTTATATTAAAAAATGGCCAACAAAGATAAATGCACTAAAGGCCAAAATATCTACATAGGTCATTCCCCCCTTCCCCCCCCCAAAAAAAGAAAAAGACCTCTTGTGATTTTGAAAATGGACATTTTATCTACCCCATTTTGGATGTTTTTATCTACCCCATTTTGGTTGTTTTATCTACCCCATTTTAGATGTTTGGACTTAGACGTCATTTCAAAAATGGCCTTCCACATCCTTTTTCAGATACGGTGACCAGGACTGAACACAACCAGTTTCTAAGCAAGTCAATCAGTCATTTTGACACCCATACTGACAGCACTCATAAGTTACCTATAAAGAATCATAACAAAAGCTTTGCTAAAATCTAAATACGTGATATCTAATTGTTCCTCCCTCAATCCAAATGTCTGGTCACCGAGTCAAAGAAATTAATCAGATTTTTCTGACAAGGCTTATCTCTAGTAAAACCTTGCTACCTCGGATACTGCAATCCATTAGATTCCAGAAACTCTCACTATCCTTTATTTTAGAAGCATTTCCATTTAATTAGCTGCCACAGAGGTCAAACTGGACTGTAGTTTCCAATCTCCTCCATATGTTCACTTTTATGGGAAAGGACCACATCTTTTCCCGCAGAAGATTTTGAAGCTGCTGCTCGTTCTTCTAAGATATTCCCCTGAAGCAGCCAATCTGCGAAACAGGGCCTGTCGGGAATACTGAGACGTACTTTGAAGCATGATTTGAAAATTGAATTGGTTTCTTCTACGGAGCAGTGGAGATTTTACCTAACTGCTTGTCGGGAGATGTATTGAAGATAAGTGCAAGTTTATTTAAGCATGTTGCTATTTGCAGTTTGAACTGTGTATTTTGAACTGTGTTATTATAGCTTTCTAATATTTATTCACAGAGTTTTTTGACCAAGGATGTGTTTTTCTATGATGGTTTATTACTTGTCATAGTAGTTTCTTGAATGTTTTTCCTTGAAACACTGAGGTCTTGCCTTTCTGCCTTCCGATATTAGCAGTTCTATTTTGAATATCTACTAGAGTTTTGTTTTTTATTTTTTGATATTCAGCTTGTATATTTTTGTTAAAAGGACCACATCTGCCATTCTCCAGTGCAACTGAAGCATCAGTACATAACTTTAAACCCACATTCAACACTACTGAAGATTGCCAAATACATACTTCATTAAAGTTTCTTGAAATATTTTCCAAACCTTAATTTAAGACATTTTTACAAAGTGGTGTTTTTTTTTTTCTTTATCCCTAAGTAAGCAAAGCCAATTAGAATCATTCTATGTGCCACATTAAAATGACCCAATAAACTTTGCAACTGCTCTAAAGCAACTTTTTTTTCATTGCCCCCACCTTCTCTATCAAACCCAACAGTTCAGATATTTCAACCTGGTGGTTTTGATTTTCACGGACCCTTGCACTGGCAGCCCCATAAAGGACACTGTAGTTGTGGTACACTTCTCTAGTATTCTCAGCTCCCCTGGTACAAAATTGTTCTTACTGAGCCCTGCATCATCTCTCCATCATAGTTATACAATGTGATATAGCTGGGTATCCAAAAGCCTGTTTTATAACTTGGCACATAATATCTCCCACTGCATATCTGGTTTACTAGATTGGCCAGTAACAACTATGTCATACAACATAGCTAGTCACCGCCAATATTCAGCAGCTGGCTGGCTAAGCCTAGCAGTTAGATAGATCCACCTATATGTTGTACATAGGTTCCCCACTGTTTCTTGAAACTATGGGCTAGATTGACTAAGGACACCGATCGTGTTCCAATCACTTTGCGACCCGATTTTCCTCTGACCCGATTCACTAACCTCATGACTGATCATCCTCTGATCTGCGCATGCAAATGAGGGGAAACGGCATGTAAAGTAGGTAGGCAGCGATTCACTAATAAAAAACTGGAATACCGACTGGGCTGGCTGATCAAGAAACAAGAGACTGCTGGGGATCAGTCGCTCACGTCCTTTCAGACTGCAACTCCTGCTCTCTGCCCTGACTTTCCTGCTCTCTTCCCCGACTCTCCTGCTCTCTGCTCTGATCACCGCCCTGCTTCTACCCCCAACTCTCCTGCTCTCTGCCCTGACTTTCCTGCTCTCTTCCCCGACTCTCCTGCTCTCTGCACCGATCACCACCCTGCTTCTGCCCTGACTCTCCTTGCCTTCCCCGCAATGCGAGCCCATGGTTTCAACCCGGCTTAAAACCAAGGGCTCGCAAAGTAAAAAAAAATTTTTCAAAAAAAGTTGCTGCTCTGTAAGCATGTGTAGTCCATCTACAGATGGTCTGTGCGTGCGTCGGGATTGCTATTCAGCGATCTGTGCAGTCTGTTGGGGGCGTGATTCTGATTGTCCCCATTTGCATGAGGACGCATCATGAATCAGCCCCCCCAGCCAGTTTAGTGAATCTGGCCCTATGTAAGTTATTTTGGGTAGTAGATAGGTTCCCATCTAGGTTTTTTTTTTTTTTTTTAACTATGTACTATATGTTCTCCTGTAACCTGTCCTGAGCTTTCTAGGAGGATGGGATATCAATTGAAATACATAAATAAAAAGCAGGTCTGTCTTTCACCATTTTGCTTTAGCTAGCCAGCTGTTGAATATCGGCTTGGCTGGCTAAGTCCTCGGCAGCAAACTTTGACTCCGATATTCACTGCTGGTGGCTGGATACAGCTCTGGCATTGGATATCCAGGATCCCTGCAGACCATGGCAGGTAGCTGGGCTGCCTTCTGCAGTCTGAATATCGGGGCCAGTGAAACTAACAAAACTTAGCACTGCCTAGGCCACACAACCCAAAGAGCAGGGTCAACCAATAATAATGGCTTTTGAGAAGAACCAAACCTTCAACTGAGATTTAAACTTAATGAAGGAGGTTTCAGCTCTAATCTGAGCAGGAAAGGTATTTCATAAAGAAGAGCTCACATTTGTAAGAGGACTTTGATGAGTCATATTGAATCAAATGTGGAGAGAGAAATATGATCTAACAGAATGAATCTTACAAAGATTTTAAAAAGAAATATCTGACACAAATGACATTTGTGAGTTAAATGCAAGGAGGGAATCAAATCTTTTGAGATTGATATTGTGTCATGAAAAGCAAAGGGAGTATCTGTGATTGCTGAGGCCAGTACGAGGTAATATAAACTTTTGATGTTTATTATACCATTTTTATTTCCAGTGAGATGATTTACGGGTTGCTTTCTGATTAGGCAGTTGGCATGGTTTTGGAAACTGCCTCAAATAAAGTGTAATACATTACAAAAATGTTAGGAATCAAGAGTTTGGAAGGAGGATGGGATTCCCCTTCCTAACTATCCCCTTCCTTTACAAAGTCACAGTAGTGTTTTTAGCACTGGCCGCTGCGGTAACAGCTCTGAGGCTCATAGAATTCCTAAATCTTCGCTAAAACGCTTTGCATGCCTTTGTAAAAGAGGGCCTTAGTGGTAGTATCTGAAAAGGATTAGGTCCCAATTACTGCCCCACACTCTTTCTCTGTCTGTCATTTGCAAGACAGATGCATCTGGGGACATATCTTAGAGACAAGAAATTATCTCCCAAACATGTTCAGTTTATTGTCAGCTTTACATCTCTTTTATATCATTTTACATGAGTCAATGTCGTCAGCATGTGACGTAAATACAAACCATATATGGACACAGGTCACATGAAACTTTAAAAGAAATAACAAGCATCTTTCTATCTAAAGACTGAAGTCCAAAGGGTGCTTTGGTCAGCAGAGCCTTAGTCTTATCTAAAGCTGCTTGCAAATACAGCTATGAAAACAATTGAATTCACTTCACAACAAGATAAGAACACATCTTCTCAAACATAAAATGGCCTTGCAGTATTTCAGCAAGAGAAGGCAAACAGTGTCTGGATTTACAGCTTCAAACACAGTTGAAAGAAAAACTGCAAGACACATGAAAAGTATCCCTTCAGTATCCAGATTTATTTATTTTATTTAATTCAATAACTTATTATACTCTTATTTCCTAAGCGGCTTACAAGTAAACATACACAGTAAAGGTCCAATTTTACCAATACGTTTTGTATCACATTACAAAACTTACATAGTAAAATAGTAAAAACAAATAAACACATCGGCCTTGTTTATATTGCTTTACAATAAATGTAGTCATCTTCTAACATTTTATTGGATGCGAGTGAGACAGCTAAAAAGCTAAGATGAAAAAATGTGCCTTAAGTAATTTTCGAAATAGCAGTACATTGTTCCAAAAACGTATTGCTCCAGGCAGTCCATTCCAAGACGTCCGACCCGCAATTGAAAAACAAGACTTTCTAGTGAAGACATACTTAATTTTATCTCATTCTTGCATCTAACAACATCCTATCTTCCGATCTCAAAACTCTTCTAGGTTTATATATTTTTAAGCATTTGGTCAGATAGTCTGGTAGAGAGTCATATATCCCTTGATGGATTATTTTCAAAATCTTAAACTATACCCGATAACAGATTAGTAACCAATGTAATTTCTTTAAAATTGCTATAATATGTTCATATCGTGCTGCTCTGGTCAAGTCTCGTGCCGCAGAATTTTGTATAATCTGCAATGTTTTTAAGCGGGTGGATGGAAGACCCAGTTAAATACCATTACAGTAATCAAACTTTGAGAGCACTAATGTCTGTAAGACTTATCTGAAATCCCAACCTGATAAAGATCTTTTTCAGTTGGAGCATCTTTCTGATTGCAAAGTATGTAGCCTGCATTACTTTTGTTACTTGAGATTTAAATGATAATTTTGCATCGAAGATTATCCCCAGCATTTTGATCTCTTTACTAATGGTAATCAAATGATCATTTATGAGAATGCGACTAGGCCAAAGATGTTCCTACTGCTCACCTATAATCATTATTTCAGTTTTATCAACTATTTGTAGACACATTTCTTTGAGTAATTGACCTTATGCAAGGATTGAATCTGTTTGTTTTTTTTGTTCCTATCTTGTTCTGATTTTTATCATATTTTATGCATGCAACTTTTTGTAAACCATTTTGGAAAAAAAAGGTATAGAAATTTCAAAAATAAATAAATAAAATAAAATAAATAAATTTAGCCTCAACCCATTATCAAACATCCATCTATTGATGCTACTCATTTAATTTCATAGACAATTTCTCACCCCACTTGTTAATCATGATAAAAAATTGAACAACATCAGCATATATTCTATATGATACCCCCATCTCATCCAAGAAATGTCCTAAAGGGGACAAAAATATATTAAAAAGAGTTGTAGATAGTGCAGATCCCTGTGGAACACCTCTTTTAACCAAAAATCTGGGAGAAATTTCTCCATTGCTGTGAACACACATTTTTCTGTCTGCTAAAAATGCTCTAACCACGGGTGTCCAACCTTTTGGCTTCACTGGGCCGCATTGGCTGAAAAAAATGTTTCTGGGGCCACACAAATGTGCAAATGCTGCAGCAAGACACATGAGGGAACCGGCAAGACGGTAAACACCCGAGGGCAGCAGAGGAAAACACTGCATCACCCTTGACTGAGGCCGCACAAAACATTTCATGGGGCCGCAGGTTGGACACCCCTGCAAGTCTAAGCCATTCCTATCTCCTTCAGAATTCTTTATAATATAACCTACTTGCTTTTCAGATACTGGATTCTGGTTCTCCTCTATTTTTATTTTCTCATCTGATTTCATACTTTTCTAGATGGGAGCTGTGTTCCTCCGATTAATCTTTACTGACCATCCCATCAATTAGGCAGTTTTTTTCTAAACATTTACAGAGATTCTACTTTCTCTGTAATGGCCCCAAAGCTCTGGAACTCTCTTCCACTATAACTGCCCACAGAAAAATCTCTTAAATCATTTAAATCACATTTGACTCTAGTTCTTAACACTTCAGTTTAGTTCTTCATTTTCTTTCTTCTTTCATTTTTTTTTTCTTTTTCCCTTATCCTCCTGTTTTTACCTTATTTGTTCTCACCTCTTAATATTGTAAACTTTTCCTGTTCTTGATTGTCATTTTGGCCCTCTTTTACTAAGGTGCACTAACCGATTAGCGTGCACTAATCGAATTAGTGCACTAAACGCTAACACATGCATGTTAGTCTATGGACGTGTAGTGCACCTTAGTAAAAGAAGGGGGGTTTGTGTCTAGTATTGTTAATTGTACAGTATACATTTCCCTGTTGTGTTTATTTTATTGTTGTTTTTAAATTATAACCCTTTGCTTTTTATCTATTGTTAAACACTTTGATTTGACTTTCTTTGTTAATAATGCCGGGAGGGGGGATATTTGATGCAAGTTAGAATTTGATGCAAGTTAGAATTAAGTGATGTTAAAGTATAAATGATTGTATTATATGTTACACTTATTGTGAGTTTTAAAAATGAATAAAGATTAACAACAACAAAAAAATAATGTCGGTATATCAAATAAAATAACTGCAACTATAACTGTTCCAGCAATCCCAAGTTGTCTAAGTCTCAGTAATAAAATTTCATGGTCTATGGAATGAAAAGCAGTAGAAATGTCAAGAGAGACCATGCAAAAGCACATCCCTTGATCCATGCCTAAGCATAGCTCATCAGTTGTGGCTAACAATAAGGTTTCCACATTGTGAGCTTTCCTAAAGCCAAATTGATTTTTATCCAAACAAACATTTTGATCTATAAACTCCTCTAATTGTGGCAAAACTGCCTTTTCCAAAATCCTGGCCAGAAATGGCAAAACTGAAATAGGTCTAAAATTACACATCTGGTCCTTGTCTATCCCCTCTTTCTTAAGCACTGGGTTAACAGTACTGACTTTACAACCCTCAGGAAATATTCCAGCAGTAAAGGATTTATTTACCAGTAGAGTCAGGAAAGGTGCAATTTCATCAGAGATTTGACTCACGGTGCTTGAAGAACATGACTCGCTTCAAGCCCTAGTTACAGTAAGGGTGCAGATCACTTTTGCAATCTCTGAGGTAGAAATATCTTGAAATGGATTTCATATCACTGCACTCTCTGGTACACAATTGCAAATACTCTTTCAACCGTATCTCATAACTCTAGATTTTCTCCAGCGTCTCTCCGCTTGTCTAACTTTCTGTCCCACCTTAAGTCCAGAAGCAGAATACCATCTCAATATTCCATTTGAGTACATTGTCATACAACTTTTTCAGGGGCCACAACATCCAAAGCTGCTGTTAAGGAGGTAGACTAATCATGTACAACATTTTTTATATAGCATCCCGGATCCCAAAATAAACTAGAACTCCATACGTTCCAAGGATATCTTGTGATCTTACTTTTCTTTGTGTAGGGCTTTGAACAATGGAATTTTCAGATTTATTTATTCAGTTTTCTATACTGTTCTCCAAGGGCAGCTCAAAACTGTTTACATGAATTTATTCAGGTACTCAAGCATTTTTCCCTGCTGGCTCACAATCTATCTAATGTACCTGGGACAATGGGGAGATTAAGTAACTTGTCCAGGGTCATAAGGAACAGCATGGGTTTGAACCCACAACATCAGGGTGCTAAAGCTGTAGCTTTAACCACTGGCTGTTGCTGAATATGAGAGCAACTCAAAAATTAAAGACAATTGTTAATTACTTGATAACTGGACAGAACTAGTAAAATGCATCATATGTACTCATATATTGCCTGTTGGATAGTTTGTCCATGCACAGTGCAGTGCTCGGCTTTTAGTCACGCGGCAGCCACAAGGTTAGAAACATGGATGCTCCATTGCAAGATTGCGCCATCGAAGAACAAAATGCAGTAGTGCACTTTGGATGGAGGGAGTGAAACCTGTGGGAATTTACCACCAGATAGTGACTCAGTATGGTCATAGCACAATTACATTACATTACAGATTTCTATTCCGCCATTACCTTGCGGTTCAAGGCGGATTACAAATGATTTATGGAACGGGGGTTACAATGGAAGAACATTAGTCATTACTAAAGTTGTAAAGAGTAGATCATTTGTCATTTCAAGAGTTGTAAAGAGTAGAACATTTGTCAGTATTTGAATGGTAAAAAGTGGAGAGGAGTAGGTAGAGATTTAGGAAGAAAGGGAAACTAAGGAAGATCATTTGTTGTTTTTCAGGTTGTACAATGGAAGAACATTTGTCCTTTCTAGAGTTGTAGAGAGTAGATCTTTTGTCATTTCAAGAGTTGTAAAGAGTGGATCATGTCAGGATTGTTTCAGGAATTTTTTGAAGAGTATGGTTTTTAGTTATTTTCTGAATATCTTGTAGTCTGGGGTGGTTATCAGTAGGTTAGAGATCTGGTTATCAACAAAAGATTTATGAGTGGGTAAAAAGGTTTAAAGCAGGAAGAACAGATGTAACTGACAAAGGTTCTAGTCACCCATCAACACTGCACACACAAGAGCACGTTGACAGGGCGGATGTCTTGATTAGAGAAGACCGATGGATAACAGTGTCTCAATTGGCTGCAAATCTGGATATCAGCTATGGATATGCATTTGCCATAATGCATGATGACTTGGGATATAGGAAAGTCTGCACATGTTGGGTTCCCAAACAGCTTACTGCACAAGCAGTTCCGGAGATTGTATGAAGAAAATCTGAGTATTCTGGAGAGAATTGTCACTGGCGACGAGACATGGGTGCATCACTATGACCCAGAGAGCAAAAGACAAAGCATGATGAAGTAAAGGAAGCGGTGCTCACCTGGCTTTAGGAGCAGCCAAAAAACTTCTTCTCTGTAGGAATGCAGAGGCAAATTGAACAATACAACAAATGTGTCATCTTGCATGGAGACTATGTGGAAAAGTGATATGTTCAGTTACTCACAGTTACTTCTATTAAAGCCGTTAAATATATTTTACCTTTTCTTTTTGATTTGCCCTTGTATATAGATACTGCAGTAAGTGTTAGCACTAGTTTAGTAAACAAAAAAGGCAGCAAGCCCTGGTAGAAGTAGATGAACTTCAAAAGCTTTATTAAAGTAGGACCCTACACCACCCATGTTTGGGCAATAATGCCTGCATCAGGGGTCAGTATAAACCAGGCCCACAAAGTGGACAAAGTGATGTACATACAAGCAAACTTGCTTGAATAAATGAATAATACACCCTTTACATTGTGTTTATAAAAGTCTCTCTAGGTAGCAGAATAATGTGCTCACTGACCCCTGATGTAGGCACTTTTGCCAAAACATAGGCAATTTTGGGTCCTATTTTATAAAGCTGTTGCATTTCACCTACATCTGCATGGGCCTGACACCTTTTTGTTTGAGTGTGTGTGAGGTGACTTTCCCAAGATTACAAGGATTTCACTACAAAGTGCAAGATTTGTATCCTGACATCCCAGATTCAAGCTCGCTGAACTATTGAGTTATTGTGCTTGGTTTAAAATGTTATAATGGACTTGATGCATCATAGGGATGTTTTTACCAGCATTTTTACTTTAAAAGCATGTTCTGTATGTGGAAATGGGATCTTATAAAATTGCATCTATTCTTTTGAATAAAGGCTGTAGACATTTCAGTGGATGCAAAGGAGGCAGGCACCTTTCATGTGGATGGAGGCTCTGGAAGAAGAAACCAAAGAATGAGTGTGAAAGGAATAAATGAAGAAAATATTTATTTATGGAAAGGGTGTTGGTGGATGTGTGGACCAGCTTCCCATTGAAAGTGATGGAGACAAGGATAATATCTGAATTCAGTAAAATACGGGAGAAACACAGAGGATTCTAAGGGACAAATAGAGATTTAGGGCTAGGTTCTGTATTGGACACACAGTCTCAGCAGCAGCCTAAGTGGCTTTTGAGAATTGCACATGGGCATCCTATATAGAATTGTGTCTGTCCTGACAGAATGATGCCTAACCCCACCGAACCACCCCCATTCTCCAACAGGCGTCCATGTCACAGGCGCCGTTTAGAGCATTGTGTTGCCACTGAGTTTATCACGGCAAGGGAATCTCCCTGCTGTGATCAGCTTAGTGGCCGCTGCAGGAAACCCCCCAGCTATGAAGCTGGCTGGCATGAGGGATGCCCAGTCCCTCCTGCTGGAACCCCAAAATCCCCCCTCCCCGAATGTCCATGGCAGGAGAAGATACCAATTCCTCCTGCTGCCATTGCCTGAAGATCACCGGCAGAAAGAATGCACAGTCCCTCCTGCCGGACACCCCCCCCCTCGAAGATCAACTTCAGGAGGGATGCGCAGTCCCTCCTGCTGGAAAGCCCCCCACCTCCCTCGAAGATCACAGGCAGGAGAGATGCCCACTCCCTCCTGTCAGAACTCCCTCTGAAAATTTGCCCTAACCCAACACCCCCAAACCCACCCCAATCCCCCCTATACCTGTGTGATTCTCAAAAGTTACTTAGACAGCTACTTAGACTAGGCGTCCTATAAAGAATCCATTCCAAAATGTCCAAATTGTGCCCTAGACATATTCTAAAATGTTCAGTTATGTCGAAAAAATGTCCAGGGCGATAATCCCTTCCTAGTTCTGCCCACGCCATGCCTCTAATATGCCCCCTTGAGATTTAGTTGAACTGTAGATGAGCAGAATAGAAATCCATCTAGAATATTGGTTTTGAAAATAATGAATTGGAAGAGTTTGGCAAGAAAAACATCGATCTGCCCCTTTATACCACTTTTTGGACCTTGTTCTTTTTTAAAAATAAGCCCCATAATCTAATATACACATGTGGCAATTATACAGCATTCATAGGGGACAAGGAGAGACATGTGGAAAATATATGGATTGTCCTGAAAATTTCATTTACTGTATTTTGAAGATGCATAAAGTACATAGAGTGTGTTGCAATGATACAGACGTTATCCATACTTTCCCAGGCAGTCATACCTCTGGAAAATAAAGTATGGCTTTAAAAATAGGTACATTTTATCTAAATCATTGACTCAAATCTATAAATGATTTAAAGATCATTTTAATTGTCAAGTCACAAGATATCAAATGAAAAGAGGTCATTTCTCCAAACAAGATGAGAGGAGGGAAAACGTTAGAGCAATCTTATCTCTGAAACACATGCTGTACAGGCCAAGAAAAGGGCAGAAATAATATAAGAAAATTTGAAAACTCCGGTATGAGTATTCTCACATTCTCTAAGCTAGGAAATTATGGAATCCAACTTCAAGAGACATGAATTGGTCATAGAAAGATGGAAACTCTGTCAGTCCTGAGGAAGGCTACTAAAATGATGTGGTCTTCATTATAAGGCTTATGGGGACAGACTTAAAGATCTCAATCTGTATATTTTGGAGGAAAGGCGGGAGAGGGAAGATATGATAGAGACATTTAAATACCTATGTAATACAAATGTGCAATGAGAGGGCATAAGATGAAGTTAAGAGGTGATAGGCTCCGGAGTAATCTGAGGAAATACTTTTTTTCGGAAAGGATGGTAGATGCGTGGAACAACCTCCCGCAAGAGGTGGTGGAAACAGAAACTGTGTCTGAATTCAAGAGGACCTTGGATAGGCACGTGGGATCTCTCAGAGCGAGAAAGAGATAATGGATACTGCAGATGGGTAGACTAGATGGTCCATTTGGCCTTTATCTGCCATCATGTTTCTATGTTTCTTTAATAATATTAACATCTATGTCATGTTTGATAAGAACTGTCTGGTTATACACTAGACAAACACTATCTTGATTCCACAATATAGTCAGCATATCCATGTAATTAGTCACAGATAAATTTAAATATATGAGAATATGTAGAGCTTAGCACTATCATATTTTGCTGGACTTCATGACTCAATGCTTGTGTAATTTCATATAACTGGAAATCAATAAATATGTTTAAAAAGATACCAGAAATAATAGACGCTTCTATAACAGAGAACGGAGCTTAATCACTCCAAAATCTTAAAAGAAGTAACAAAATATTAATTACTTTTTGAGTCAAAGTTCAGTGCTTTTATTAAGCACATTTGTTATTTTAAAAAATTACAATTTTAAGAATGTCTTTGTGGATTTCATAGCTGTCATTAATTTTCTGACTAAACAGATAAAACTTGTGTGGAGATTTTGCTGAGAGTTTAGTATCAAGTTGAGCACAAGGCTTGAGCATTCATAAAACTGATGTGCTGGGTATTATACTTTGATGCATTTGTAACCACCCAAGGAATTCTTTGATGGTTCATTGAACACAATGAAACATCTTTAGTCAGCCTAAAACTATTTAACTAATGCAAGCTGCTTTGTGACTTACTGCACAATAAAATGGTTTAGGAAACACAGGGACGTTATTTCCTGAACTAACATAATTATACAATAACCTTCCTTTTATGACTTGCTTCATAATGTCAGTGCCTAAAAAATAAAAATCATCCTGAGCTCCTTTCTATTGCACTGATTTCTCCTAGGGAATTGCAAGGAATATAGGATGTGAAAGCATAGATGTACTAAGAGAACGCTCAAAATATATCATATATACTATAGCAGGGATCTCAAAGTCCCTCCTTGAGGGCCACAATCCAGTCGGGTTTTCAGGATTTCCCCAATGAATATGCATGAGATCTATGTGCATGCACTGCTTTCAATGCATATTCATTGGGGAAATCCTGAAAACCCGAATAGATTGCTGCCCTCAAGGAGGGACTTTGAGATCCCTGCACTATAGTAACTACTGCTAGGATATGTGCAATGTAGAGACTGATGTACTGAAGTGTTAGGGCTCCTTTTACGAAGGCACGTTAGCAGTTTAACCTGTGTAATAGCATGCGCTAAACCGCCAGCCCTGCTAGCCACTACCGCCTCCTCTTGAGCAGGCGGTAGTTTTTCGGCTAGCGCGGGGTTAGCACGTGATTAAAAGTTGCTAATGCGGCTTCATAAAAGGAGCCCTTAGTGTTTCTGTTTAGGGGGGCTTAAGATGTGAAAACAAGCTAAAAGACCCAAAGGGCACATAAACACTAGTGTTTTGATGGAAGGTGTTATGTGTGTGTGCACAGATTATTAACCCCACCCCTCCCCATTTTTACAGAACCACACAAGAGGTTTTTAGCATTGGCCGGCATACTGATTTCTCTGTGTTGCTCCAACAGTCATAGAGTTCCTATAAGTGTCAGAGTAGCACAGAGCATTCAGCATGCCGGCCAGCACTAAAAACCTATTGCTTGGTTTTGTAAAAGAGTGTGTGTGTGTGTGGGAGGGGGGGTAAATAAGACAATTTGGTCAGTCCTAGTAGTAAACATTAATGCATTTATTTATATATGTGTTTTAAATTTTTCTATTCCGCTTAATACCTAAGCGGATTACAAGAAAACATACATATATTATCATATCAATAAATCATTGATACGTGCATCGCAAATATTACAAAACTGTTACAGAACTGTGTTAGCTGCCAGAATATCCTTTAAACAAGAAAGGACAGATATACAATTTCAAAGAATCTGCTACAAAGATTATTCATTCTACTAAAATGCTTTGAAATACAAATGAGCTTTTAGCAGCATTTTATATGATTTCGTATTATTACATAATCTTAAAGAACCCAGTAAAGCGTTCCATAACTGTGGACCAGCCACCAAAATAGCTGCTACACCAGAAAATTCATGTAAAATTCATGAATGCTGAGCCACTACATTGGAAAATGATACAAAGCAGCTGAGCATTTATGAATCTTTTGAAACCTAATGTTCAAAAACTTCTTTCCATGCCAATTTCATAATAAAGATAATTATTTTATGCAAAGTTATCCATAGGTAGCATATGTGTGCAAGTCTGTATATGAGTCTAGTACAAAACCTACACACAGAAAATTGCTACTTGTACTTGAAAATTGGAACATTTGGGGGACAATTTTATAATTTGGCACCTCCATCGAGGTATGATGTTGTCATATACTGAGCACCAATTCCATAATGGCATCTGTGAGCCAAGATGCTGTTATAGAATACTAGTATAAACCCAAATTGGTTTACCTAAATTTAGATATGACTATGTTATTCAAATAATCCACTTCAATACTCACAGCTCTAATAGTAATCAAACTATTAACCAGAGGAGGGGCCTAAGGATCCCGGGCCTATTCTGATTGGCCCAGGCGCCTTAGGCCCCACCTGTGGGCGGGGCTTTGGGATGGCTGGACCAATCTGGGCCCATTCTGGCATCGGCTGCCTGCCGGATGGGTAGGTTTGGCACCCGTCCGTCCGACCAACTTTAAAAGGTATGGGGAAGGAGGGTGGGGGTGAGGGTCGTGGGGTCAGCCGGGGGGGTCACGGGTCAGTGGGGGGGCGATCATGGGTTCTGGGGGGCGGTCGTTGGGTGGAGGGGGTTGCGTCGAGGGCAGGAGGGCCTGGAATCCCTCCTGCCCGTAATGTAGTGCGGGTGGGGGGTAGGGGATCGCCGGGGCCAGGAGAGCTTGGGCTCCCTCCTGGCCCAATCTAGTCACGGGGGGGGGGGGGTCGCTGGGGTCAGGAGGGCTTCGGCTCCCTCCTGGCCCAATCTAGTCACGGGGGGTGGTCGCTGGGGCCAGGAGAGCTTGGGCTCTTTCCTGACCCGTTCAATCAGAGGGGGGGGGGTCGCCAGATCCAGGAGGGCTTGGGCTCCCTCCTGGCCAGATCGAGTCGGGGGGGCACAATCACTGGGGCAAGAGGGCATGGGCTCCCTCTTATCCCGATATCGTCGGGGAGTCGGCGGAGCAAGAGGGCTTGGGCTTCCTCTTGCCCCGATATCGTAGGGGAGTTGGGGAGTCGGCAGGGCAAGAGGGCTTGGGCTCCCTCTTGCCCCGATGTTGTCAGGGGAGGGGGGGTCGCAGTTGGATGGGGCAAGAGGGCTTGAGCTCCCTCTTCCCCAATGTTGTCAGGGGGGGTCACGGTTCGACATGGCAGGAGGGCTTGGGCACCCTCCTGTCTGGATCATTGTGGAGGGGGTTCTGTAACCGTTGTTGTTTTTGACAGACACCGGTTACAGAATCCAGCTTTTAGGCGAAGGACTGGCTCCTCCTTCGCCTAAAAGCCCTTCTGTTGGACATTTGGGGCTTAGGCGTTTTTTTGGTTCATTATGGCCAAAAAGTTTAGACGTCCTGGAGGTGTACTTTTAGACGTAGTGGTGATCTGGGCGTTTAGTAGAGGCAGGCCATAATCAAAACAAGGACGTTTGTTTTAGTTATGGAAACTTTCCCTGCTTCTGCTTTGAACGTTTAAGGACTTAGGCCAAAAGGGGACTTAGATGTTTTTTTTGATTATGCCCCTCCACGTGTACAAGTTATCCACAGGACCTAATTGTGATTCAAGTGGAGTTGTCTATTGTGTAATATGTCCTTGTAATAAATATTATATAGGACACACTATTAGAAAAATTAAAGTCCGGGTTACTGAACATTTGAGTA
The DNA here is from genome assembly GCF_902459505.1 of Geotrypetes seraphini. Classification (NCBI taxonomy): domain Eukaryota; kingdom Metazoa; phylum Chordata; class Amphibia; order Gymnophiona; family Dermophiidae; genus Geotrypetes; species Geotrypetes seraphini. Next base: position 302,695,014 of record NC_047086.1, on the reverse strand, counting down.
ATATAAGGAAAGGTAGGATATCAGCTTCTTTAGTCAGTCATTGGCAGCAATTGGCTCATTCCATTGATTCATTTAAATACACTGTGCTCTACCACGCTAAGGATTTCTCTGGGGATATTTCCAAGTTCTTATTAACTAAAGAACATAAATTCATTTTTAATTGGCAGACATTATCTCCAGTTGGTCTCAATATGGAGATTGACTGGTTTCAATTATGAATCAGTTGTTACGTTCCCCTGGTTAGTCCCTCCTTTCTTTTTTAGTTCTTCCTCTGATGTCATTGTTGGGGTGGAGCTTCCTGTGTAACATAAATAGCTGTGTTGTAAAAACCGCCTCTGTTTCAGTCTTGATCTTTATGCTGTCCGGGTTGATCACAGCCAAGTAAGGGTATGGTTATGAGTATTTAAGAGTATTGAACATGGTATTTATAACAGAATTGAGATTTCTATGCAGTATACAGTGATAACTTAGTGATTTTGAATTTACATGTGTGTTTTATTTTTTTATTTTTATTTTTATAGTGTCCCCTCTTGAGGAAGGGTTACTGAAATTTGAGTCGGGGGATCATTTGGCTAATGATCTTTATCTGCACTTTTATTGGCACCTTTATATTTCCTATGGTTGTTTGGTTAGACATCTATCAACCACTCCACACTACAGATAAGTGAATTTTACATCTTTTACTATATTTAATATGAGTGGTTTGGAACAATAAAGCGCAATGATGGTCCCACTACAGCCATAGTTTGTAGTTATCACAGACATAATATGGTTTTGGGTCTGAGCACTTTATATTTATAAGTGGTTAATAGTTTGATTACTATTAGATTTGTGAGTACTGAAGTGGATTCTAGATATCCTCACAGATTATTATATTTATTTCCCTAGTGGAATATTATATGTTATTCAAAGTACATAACTGATTGTATTCTATATTAATCATTTAAGGTAGAGACACGCCCATAGCCTACCCATGCTCTATCCACATATATGACACCCCCTCTCACTATGGGGCTCATAATTGAAATGGAAATACATCTAAAACCGGCCTAAATCGGCACTTGGATGATCAAAAAGACAAGTCGAAGTGCCGATAATCGAAATGGGTTTTAGACGTATCTAAAAACAGCTTAGGCCTTTTCAATGCTGCTGAAAGCATTTTAGGAGGAATGGTGAGGGCAGGTTTTGGGTGGGATGTGGGCTAACCAAGAGTTAGTCGTACTACAAGTATAATCAAAAGTTTAACAAGACTGCCTAGACGGAACTTGTATGTTGTGACTTAGGTGATGTAAAAATAGGTCTAAGTGCCCAGAAGGTATCCAAAGTGACCAGATAACCACTGCAGACACAAAGTACAGACCCCAACACACTGCCCTTGTGATCACTGTCCCCCATGCCATAAAAATTGAAATAACAACGTACATACCTGCCTCCAGAACATCAACACCTGGCATAGGAAAGCCTAATAGAGCAGCATAGAGGTGGCTTAAGTAGTCAGGGAGGGGGGGGGGGCTAGTGAAACATAGAGAGGAGGACCCAGGCTCATAAGCCAGTCTAACTATTGCATTTATAGTAAAACATGTGCACCCCCTAAAACCTCCCAACCTATTGAACTGCCATATAGGTGCCACCTGCAGCCTTAAGGACTATTGGGGTGGTAGACAGGTGGATCTAGTAGGTTTGGGGGGCTCACGTTGACCTACAAGGGAGTTATGGTGAGATGTTTATGTGGCACTCTTTTTGTGAAGTTTGAAGCAGTGCCCTGTAAGATGCCTCACTACTCTGTTGCCATGTCTGGGTTACCAGTCCATCACTTTGCTGGCCCCTACCATATCCAAAAGGTCTTGTTCTAGCCGTTTTTTGACTTGGACAAATTTTTGGATGAGAATGGGGTATAAAGATAGACGACTTCGTGGTCTGGCATTTGGATGTATAATTAGACAATTTTCATAAAAATATATATATATTTGACATATTTTTTGAGAATGGACTTTAGACACTGCCGACGTTGGGCAACTAGCGACTTAGGCCCAAAATGGACTTAGACGTATTTTTTTATTATGCCCCTCCACAGCATTTAGGCACAAGATTGTAGAAGAGTGCCTAGTGCACGTACATGCATACCACTAATTTTAGTACCTCTGATGTGTGTAAGCAGTGTGTAAGGGTGGGCATGATGTTATGGAATTGCCTTTCATATGTTTATGTTTATTTCCAACTTCTTCAAGCTGAGTATACCTTAAGTTGAAAATATTCAAACAAGGACCCTCAAACTCCAATCAACTCTGGCAGATATACATTCCAAAAACTGACATATTTTAATCATGACATATTTTAACTAGACATATTTTAACTAGACATAGGAGAACCCACAAACCGTTCATGCCTCCCCCAATCAGAGACGTCAAATGAAAAAAAAAACTGTACGATAGCCTTCTAGCCACACAAGTAGCAAAACTGGACCACCAACTCTCCAATTTACTCATAACGACCCCAGACTATAAATTGTTCAGAAAAGAAATAAAAACCATGCTATTCAAGAAATCCTTGAAGACAAACTAACACCGCAAGACTCTTCCCAATTCTTTGAAACAACTTGCTTTTCTCTTAAATTCCTCTGGAAATGGCCAGATAACTTCTTTTGTAATCCGCCTTGAACCGCAAGGTATTGGTGGAATAGAAATCACCAATGTAATGTAATGTAAAATAAACTTACTTTTTATATCTTTGTTGTCAGGTCATTTTATTTCTCTAATCAAGTTGGTTATAGTCTCTGGTTTCTGCTTTCCTCTGCCTTCTCTTAACTTTCTTGCCAGAGACTTCTTTGTTACTCTCGCTTCTTGTAATATACCCATCAATTTTCTGACTCTCTCTCTCTATCCCTGTACCAAATCAGCATCACCAGGTATTTTTCTGCCTTCACCCTACCTTCCCAGATCAGCATCACCCAGTCTCTTTCTGTCTCTCCCCTGTTCCAGATCATCAACACATGGTCTCTCTCTGTCTCCTCCCCCCCCAGATCAACATCACCTAGTCTCTTTCTATCTCCCCCCCTTCCAGATTAGCAACACTTGGTTTCTTTCTGTCTCTCCCTCCCAGATTAGCATCCAGTCTCTCTTGTTCCTAGATCAGTTTCACCCAGTCTCTATCTGTCTCCACCCCCACCCTACCCAAGATCAGCAACATCTGTTCTCTCTCTGTCTCCCTTTCCTTCCCAGATTAGCATGACTTGGTCCTTCTCTGTTTCCCACCCTTTCAGATCAGCATCAACTGATCTCTCTTCCCTTCCTTCAGCTTGGACTCTTAGACTTAGAAAGGCAACAGGATGAGCAACGGAGGATGGGGAGGCGTTTCAAATGATAGAAGGGTGCAGTGGTGTAGTAAAGGTGGGGGGCAGTCCACCCCATGTGCCATCTTAGTGAAGGTGCCAGCAACTAACTAAACTAAAGCTTGAATTTATAGACTGCATCATCTTTATAAGAATAAATTTTAACTCAGTTTACAGTATATAATGTTAAAGGGGAAATAATAAAGAAGAAAACTTACAATTTAGTGAATAACTATGTTTTTAAATGTTTAAGGAAAGATTTGAAGATAGTCTAGTTCTCTCAACCACAAAGGGTTATTATTCCATAATTCAGTGAATTTGAAAAAGAGAGACTTCCCTGCTCCTTCCCACTGCTCCTCCTGCTGCGTATGTGCCTTCACTCTCTCCCCCTCCCCCCACCACACCGTACCTCTATCTCTTTGCTGGCATGACCAGCAACTCCAACCTGCTATTCACACCAGCATCGGCTCTCCCTCTGATGTCACTTCCGGGTCCCATACCTAGGAAATGACATCAGAGGTAGAGTCTCCGCTGATGTGGGCAGTGAATTGCTGCTCACACTGGGGCAGTTAAAAGCGGTAGGGAAGGATGTACATGTGAGGTAGGAGGGGGTGGGGAAGAGGCACCACTGCCCCGGGCATCTCTCACTATGCCATTTAGAACAGGGGTGGGCAACTCTGGTCCTCGAGGGCCGGAATCCAGTTGGGTTTTCAGAATTTCCCCAATGAATATGCATTGAAACCAGTGCATGCAAATAGATCTCATATATATTCATTGGAAAAATCTAACTGGATTCCAGCCCTCGAGGACAGGAGTTGCCCACCCCTGGTTTAGACTATATGGGGCACCTATTATGGGCAGGAGGAAAAGGGAGCAACAGCAGCAGAAAACTGGCATTTACATTGGTTGGTTTGCTGGGCACAACATACCACCTATTTAGGTACTGTGCATCCTTTGTAGTATAAGTACTGCAAGTTGGAAACCTCTGCACAATACCACCCTTCATCCAAAGTGGTTCACAACATTTTTAACAGTAAAACAAACACATTATAGTACAATGGCTACAAAAATAGCATGGCTGTTATTAATAGAAAAAGACTGTCCCTTTCTATACCATTATTTTTCCACAGTGTCAACCAAAAAGTATGATAACCCATAAGATCTATTTTTATCAAGTATAGTTTTGGGTTTTTTTGGTCAGGTATTCCCTCCATCTTGGGAAGGGAAGCAGACAAAATACAGTGGTGCCTCGCATAACGGACGCCTCGCACAGCGAACGCTGCGCACAACGAACTTTATGTCTTGATCCGTACAACGAACTTCGTTTCACACAACGAAGTCGCCCGAGCTGCATCCTTCCGCGCAAGCACTGCTTAACTGCCCTCTCTCCGCCTGGCTCCCTCTTGCCCCCCCGACTCCCCGACACGATCGGGGCAAGAGGGAGCTCAAGCCCTCTTGCCCCCCGACTCCCCGACACGATCGGGGCAAAAGGGAGCCCAAGCCCTCTTGCCCCGCCGATTCCCCAACTCCCCGACAATATCGGGCCAGGAGGGAGCCCAAGTCCTCCTGGCCACGGCGACCCCCTAACCCCACCCTGCACTACATTACGGGCAGGAGGGATCCCAGGCCCTCCTGCCCTCGACGCAAACCCCCCTCCCCCCAACGACCGCCCCCCCCAAGAACCTCCGACCGCCCTCCCAGCCGACCCGCGACCCCCCTGGCCGACCCCCACGACACCCCCAACCCCCTTCCCCGTACCTTTCTGTAGTTGGCCGGACAGACGGGAGCCAAACCCGCCTGTCCGGCAGGCAGCCATCGACGGAATGAGGCCGGATTGGCCCATCCGTCCCAAAGCTCCGCCTACTGGTGGGGCCTAAGGCGCCTGGGCCAATCAGAATAGGCCCGGGAGCCTTAGGTCCCTCCTGGGGGCGGGGCCTGAGGCACATGGGCCCAACCCGACCATGTGCCTCAGGCCCTGCCCCCAGGAGGGACCTAAGGCTCCCGGGCCTATTCTGATTGGCCCAGGCGCCTTAGGCCCCACCAGTAGGCGGAGCTTTGGGACGGATGGGCCAATCCGGCCTCATTCCGTCGATGGCTGCCTGCCGGACAGGCGGGTTTGGCTCCCGTCTGTCCGGCCAACTACAGAAAGGTACGGGGAAGGGGGATGGGGGTGTCGTGGGGGTCGGCCAGGGGGGTCGCGGGTCGGCTGGGAGGGCGGTCGGAGGTTCTTGGGGGGGGGCGGTCGTTGGGGGGAGGGGGGTTTGCGTCGAGGGCAGGAGGGCCTGGGATCCCTCCTGCCCGTAATGTAGTGCAGGGTGGGGTTAGGGGGTCGCCGTGGCCAGGAGGACTTGGGCTCCCTCCTGGCCCGATATTGTCGGGGAGTTGGGGAATCGGCGGGGCAAGAGGGCTTGGGCTCCCTTTTGCCCCGATCGTGTCGGGGAGTCGGGGGGCAAGAGGGCTTGAGCTCCCTCTTGCCCCGATCGTGTCGGGGAGTCGGGGGGCAAGAGGGCTTGAGCTCCCTCTTGCCCCGATCGTGTCGGGGGTGCCAGGGACCACACGGAGTCACCCACCGTACCACCCGATTCGGGTAAGCGCAGGTATCGGTGGGTGGCTTATTTGCGGGGGGGTGCCTTATTTTACATTTTTTTCTAAAAAGGGGGGGCTGTCTTATTTGATGGCCCTGCCTTATCGGGGAAACACGGTAGAAAAAAAAAAAAAATGAACAGTTAAGTCCCAGTTTTTGCCGCTGAGACTCTGCCCTCTCTCACTGTAAAATTAGACTCTACTTAGTCTGTCTTTAAATTTAAAAAATGTGTGTTGTTTTAAAAAACAATTATGTTTTTAGATGTATCTAAATAAAAATAATAACCAAAAATTTATCTTTTTTTGTCATCTTAGCATATTTTATGCTGCAGAACGAATTATTTTTTTTTACATGTATTCTTATGGGAAAACGCGTTTCACATAACGAACGTTTCACATAACAAACTTGCTCCTGGAACCAATTAAGTTCGTTGTGTGAGGCACCACTGTACTCATTTATTTCCTTTCTGTATCAACCTTCGTCATAACTAAAGGCTCAGCAATAATCTAATAACCAGTAATACTTTATAGCTAATATTAATGTTTATTAAAATTTGGTATCTTACAATTTACAACAGATCAATGCAGCTTGCAAACACAATAAAATAGTTAAAACAAGAAAAGAATGTCATTATCAATAGGGAAGACCTAATCTAAATATTGAGGAGAAAAAAAAACACAAAACAAAAAACAACTCTTTTTGTTGTGGTTTTGTAAATGCAGTTTTCTCATAGAAACATAGGGTTCCTTTCACTAAGCTGCGATAGCGTTTTTTAGCACACGCTAAACCCACGCTACATGGCTAGAACTAACGCCAGCTCAATGCTGGCATTAGCATCTAGCGCACGTGACAATTTAGCGTGCACCAAGAATGCACTAAAAGCGCTATCGCAGCTTAGTAAAAGGAGCCCATAGATTCATGATGGCAGATAAAGGCCAAATGGCCCATCTAGTCTGCCCATCTGCATGTCCATTAACAATCTAAAAATTACCTCAAATTAAATGCTAACTTGAAAAAAAAAAGTTTTCAACATAGACTTAAATTTTGGAAATGAAAGTTCACTTTGAAAAACTTGTGGAATTCACACTCTGTCATCTTATAACCACAATAAAAATTTTCAGTAAAACCACAGACAACATCTTCTTGTGGCATAACTATCTGGCCGCAGCTTTATTCTAATAACTTTAACAATGTTCAAAACTTACAAATTAACTTTATTAATATTCACAAGTCCCAATGTGGCTATCTCCAAGCCCCTTTTCCCCATGAGCTATTCGGTAACGAACGTAGCTCATCTATCTTATCAACCCCCTCCAACTTCAAACCTAAGATGACCTACAGTATCGTCAGATCATGCCCCCCACCCCATCTGATGGCGGTGCCACCCATGAGATATCCCCATTGATTCCCCACCTCATGGCGGTGTCGCCCATGAGTGATGCATTTCAAGTCCCCCTTTAACATGTATATTAATTCAATCCCCCAGCCGCATTTCACAATATTTTATCCCCATTCGGCCAAATTCCCACAGTAAAGCTGCGATCACCCATCCCCCCATTGTCCAACCACCCTACCCTCCCCATTAACATCACAACAATGTTCCCCCCATTATCCCAACCAACACCCAATTATTCCAAAACACGGGTGGGTGAGCGTGAAAAACTTATTCCCACCACCTCATACCAACCACCCGCCTCCTTCAAATTCATATAATAATTCATCTCACCCAAAATCCCCACACTCTTTCCATCAATCATCCTTGCCCCCTTTCCTACCAATCACATTCCGTTCTTCCTCCTATACCCTAACAACCACAACCAATCCCCTTTCACCCCTTCACACCTTTATCTTCCAACCACTTTAATCTTATCCTATCCCCTATCCCCCCTCCCTCCTTCTCTAATCCCTAACCTCAGAAAATGACAAGCTCATCTAATGCTATTGTCCCACCAGTCAAAACTAGTGGGACCCTTTTCCATAAGAATGGAGATAAAAAGAAAAAAGCCCAAACATTCTGCCATCTAGGCCTCTGGTATAGCCTACCAGGCATATCTAGCTTTAAGAGCATCTGTGCTTTCACTGGGACTTCTGGGATAGTTACTGGTTTTTAGATCACTTCTATTGACTCAGTTGAAGATCTGAGAAACAATAGGAATTTTAAAATATATACTGTACAATAAGGGTTTTTTTTATCACAATCTGATCTAAATAGCTCCTATTACTACCATTACTCATGCAAGAGAACACATTTTTGAAAACTCAGGGTTTCCATTCATTTGGCATAAACTAAAATATGATGCAGATGGACATAGTTTAAATATAGAGCTACTATATCATACAGAGACAAATTCCCCGTTACTCATTTTCAAATAGTTTAATTTTGGCTTGCTGAATGCAGTTGTATAACTAGTGTTGACAAATGATTTCACCACAGATTTCTAAAAGGTTTGAGACTTCGATTTTAAATATCACTCAACAATTGACAAAGATGGTCCAAACCACTCTGTATTAATCTGGTTTCTATTTAGAAACATCACTAGGAAGAATTACAAACAACAATTATGGATCAGCAGTCTCCAAACTTTTCACCACGAGGGCCACATTGGGTACTTCAGCACTTTTAGTGGGCTGTAATAAAAAAAAGAAAAAGAAAAAAGATAAATAACTCTAGATATATGTGTTTTATTGAAAGCAGAAAATTTTATAAACTAATTACAGAATATATGAGATTAAATTATATAAATTATATTAATAACGATGAACACTTCCAGCAAATTCTCATATTTTCATCACAAATTATAATAAAACAATTAATATAAATGACGGAACTGTTTTTGTGTTTTAAAAATCTTATTAAACTGAGGTTCAAATTTTGAAACGCTAAATTACAAGTAGTGACTTCAAATGTTCATCAGATAAATTTGCCCTGTATTTGATTTGATATATTTAATTCAAGAAAAAGTTTGTTTTTATAGATACATTGTCCCAAAAATTGAAATAAATGTACAAGAAAATTTCTTCAAATTTGGAAACTGCTCAGAGTTCAAAAATTTATAAAAATTGATCAAGTTTCCTTCTTTGTATTTATCTTTAATATGTTCATTTGCCTGAAGTTCAATAATTTCTGTTTGAATTTGACTTGGGACATCAGCAAAATCACAGAGATAGATTGGATGTCTACAGTATAAAATAAGTCTGTGTAAAATAAGTTCAAAAATTAGTTTTGTAAATAATTTGACTACTGTGTCTCATTTTATCTTATTTTGATTGTCCCGGTTGTTATTACCATCAGTTCCGGCTAGCCTGATTTTTAAATTTCAGTAAGGCTGCCGTTTTTTGCACTCACTTCCTGTCAGCTCCGGGTTTGTAATGGTTATGTAAACCGGAACTGACGATAGACGCTGTTAAACACCATGTTACTTTATGTTTTCACAATGGAGGACAAACATTTTCAGATTGGAATAACCTTAAAGTGGAGGGGGTTTTTTTCTGGGACCTGTGTTGAGACGTGAGCTCACTCGCTTTTAGCATTAGCTATTATGTTTGATCTCCTCAATAATTGTGAGAGGGTTTTTTTTCTCCACTTTTTGATTTTGATATGATGCTACCTTCTCCCCAATAGAAGAGGATAGATTCATATTAAGAGTGATAAACATCCTGATACTATCCATATAAGAAGGGGCCAAGTTTATTTATTCAGTTTTCTATATAGTTCTCCCAAGGGAGCTCAGAATGGTTTACATGAATTTATTTAGGTATTTAAGCATTTTTATCTGTCCTAGTGGGCTTACAATCTATCTAATGTACCTGGGGCAGTGGGGGATTAAGTAACTTGCCCATGGTCACAAGGAGCAGTCTGGGTTTTAACCTCAAGGCTGCGGCTCCTTTTACTAAGCTGCGCTAGCGGTTTTAGCCCGCGCTTAGAGCACGCTACAATGCTGCACATGCTAGATGCTAATGCCTCCATAGAGCTGGCATTAGTTTTTCTATTTAGCGCGGGGGTTAGCTTGCGCTAATCTGCAGCACGCACTAAAAATGCTACTGCAGCTTAGTAAAAGGAGTCCTGTGTCACACTTGAGGCAGGAAGAGAGTGGAATAAAACATTATCCATTTAGAAGCAATATCCAGTAGGCCCATGATAAATGGATAGTGCCGGCATGGTAACCACATATTGGCATATTCAGTGCCAGCTCAAAATTTACCCTATTCTATTAACTAGGTTCTATTAACTATTTTTAGTTAAGACAACCTATTCTATGAGTTTCTACATTTTTCAAAATAAAGCTGTGACAGAGATACTAAGTTACTGGCAAGTACTGCAAAATAGCACTGCTATATCATGTTCAACAAATTCAAAGCAATAATAAATTGCACTGCAGGATTATGATTAAAAAAATAGCTTTAAGTGAAACACCTTATATTGTTCTATAAGCAAAAGAAAAAAAAAATAGAAGTTCTTGAAATGTTCTATCTATCTACACACACACACACACATATTTATTTGTTTATTTATCCACAGTTCTGAGTGGATTACAATTTATATAAATTGACTCGACTTAAGGTGCATTAAGAAAAAACTTCCCTCTCTGTCCCAGATAGGCTCACATTCTAAACTAAAGTGCTTAGGGAAATGGAGAAAAATGAACAGTATTATAAGTATGTACATATATAGGGAAATACACACATATATATATCTATATATCTATATTTATATCTATATACAGTATCTATCAATCTATCAATATATATACACACACACACAGTATATATATAATTTTTTGTCTATCTATCTATCTATAGATAGATAGATATGAGAGTAAGGGGAAAAGAAGATTCTATGGTATTAAGAGGATGCATAAAAAGAAAATGGAAGTATGTTTCAGCAAATAAACCACTAGCTGTAGGACTATACAATTTTAGCACCCTTTACATTCCTATTTATTTTATCTCACCTTACTGTAGATCCTAGTTAAACATATGGTTCCCTAGGTGTGAATGACTTGCCATAAAACTGTCACCATACCTTTTATAGAGGGTAGAATACACCAGAGATCTAACTTTATTTACACCCTCAGCAAGATTCCCTTTCTGCCTTTTCAATGGAGTAACCTGTGACAGGCATAAGGGCAGACATAAAATTCTCCTCTATTGACTTACTTTTACACCACTCTGATATCTAAGCCTGGTATAGGAGGGAGTACTAATGGCCAGGCCAATTTCTAGAGCCTTACTGGAAAAGCTAACTATGAGTATACACAGCTTTTTTTATGATTGGATGTTCTTACTATTACTCTAGGGCCTGCTTTGGTAAGTTTTTTTCCCCTATAATCAAAAAATAAAAATGGGCAGAGTAAATTAGACGCATAGACACATATACCTACTGAAATAGAAGCTTACAAAATAAACTTTATAGAGCTCACGATCTTTGGGAGAAGTTATCAGTTTCAGCACTAGAAAGCTCTTTCAGGCAAACAGACACTCAGATAAACGGGCAAATAAAAAATGTTTGATGTTCAAAACTAGAGCAGGGGCTGTATAGAAAGTTGAATACCTGAAAAAGCATTTTGGATTCATCTAACTAAGGACTAGATTCACTAAAGATAGTGACTCAGTCGCTGTTGGCTGATTCTCTGGCTAATTTTCCAACAGCGATTGATTCACTATCAAGTTTGCATGCAAATTATTTTCCAACAGCGATTGATTCACTATCAAGTTTGCATGCAAACCCACTGACTCAGTCGCTCAGTGAGCTATTGACACAATGCAGATCCCTAACAGTAGTGGCAGGGGAAGCAAATGGCCAATCAGGGACTTCCTAAGGAAGTCCTTTATTGACTCAGATGCCTTGGACCCCTCCCAATGGAGGAGCCTGAGGCATTTGAACGGGGTGTCCATTGGCAGGAGGGAGTGGGCCTCTCTCCTGCTTTTTTCTTAGGAGGGGAGGTCTTTTCAGACAGGAGGCAATGGTCATTCCTCCTGCCATTTTTTTCAGAGGAGGGAGGGAGCGCCTTTGGGGAAGGAGGGAGTGGGCATCCCAACTACCTTTTTCCTCAGGGGGAGGGGTGAGATCTTTTCAGGCAGGAGGGAGTGGGCATCCCTCCTGCCATTTTTTTGGGGGAAGGGAGAGAGTGAGTGCCTTTGTGGCAGAAGGAAATGAGCATCCCAGAGGAGGGAGGGAGCGCCTTTGGGGCAGGAGGGAGTGGGCATCCCTCCCACCTTTTTCCTCAGTGGGAGGGGGAAATCTTTTGGGGCAGGAGGGAGTGGGCATCCCTTCTGCCATTTTTTTCAGCGGGGGAGGGAGTGAGCGCCTTTGTGGCAGGAGGAAGTGAGCAAGCATCCCTCCTGCTGTTTGTTTTAGGGTTACCGCGTTTGTCGGAAGGAGGGTGCGCAATTATCGGGGGTCGTTAGGGGAGGGCCGGTGGCAATGGTGTTTGGGTTTTTTTTCTTTTTTTTTTATGGGCAGATATTTTGCATGTGGAATACATGCAAAATATCTATGCCATTGAAAAAAACCACGTACAATTAGATTTCATAACGCTAAGCTTAATGTGCATTGTCTTCACCGGATCCTATATTTTAATTTTACTTTATAAATATTTAATTAACTTTATGAATATTTAATTTAATTTTAGCTTAATTTTTAACTTATCGTTCAGTTCGTGGTCTCTCTTTAGTAGGGACGTGGAGTGGTGCATCTGAGGATCGAGTTGACAATCTTTATAACCCGTTTCTAAAAGGGAACAAGTTTGAAATGTTTGATTGAAAAAAACCAGGCAGAACTGTCGGTAACACAGCAGGTCTACAACAATTGGGTTTTAGGATTGGTAAAACCCAATGCTAAATAGCCAAGCAATGTAAGTGAATCAATCGCTTGACTATTTTGCATGAGGTTTTACTAATTTGCATGGCCGGATCGGAAAATGGGCAGTCAAGGGGGAAAACATGTAGTGGGCTGTTTAGTGAATCGGATCGGTTAGCAGCGATCGTCGCTAAACCTGTGATCGTTGACTGTAATAAATCTAGCCCTATATATCATGGCACCATGGCTTAGTGAATCTCATTGTCACTTTCCAAAGGTAAAATAACATGCTTTTTTAAAATCTTAAATTAGTAAATAGGGGCCGAGGTCTGCTATAAATACATAAGCATTACGGTACTGTACTGGGATAAACCGAAGGTCCAACAAGCCCAATAACTTGTTTCGAACAATGACCAATTCACGTCACAAGTACTTGGCAAACTTTATGCTACTTATCCCATGAATAAGCAGTGGATTTTCCCAAATCCACTTTAATAATGGTTTATGGACTTTTCTTCAATGAACATTATCAAACTTTTTAAAACCCTGCTATGTTAAACCACTTTTACCCCATTCTCTGACTATGATTTCCAGAGTAGAAAAATGGCACAGTTAACCTCGAGGTGGGGACGGAGACAGAGCTCACATGGCGGGGACGGAGACAGAGACAGAGACTACGTGCATAGACAGAGACAGGGATAGAACCTACAGGGACACGGACAAACTTTGTTCTGTGTCATTCTCTAAAATCTTGAGACTAGAATTAATATGTAAAAACTTAGCACAACTTAAACAATTAGCAGCTGAATTCAATGATTAAAAATCAATGCAGAGGCTGCTTTTGGATTTAAGTGAACTACTGTTAAATTGCATAATTTGTGTCTTATCTGCCTTTGATGTGGCAACAAGAGTCTTGTCTGCTCTTACTGCAACAGATGCATCAGTCTTTTCTGGCATCAAGGAAATTTCCAACATTTAACATACACTTATTTTCTGTTAATCCATTACACAGTTTAGGTTCTCTTCTACACCCATATCTGAAAGACAATCCAGTTACCTTCCCAGATGATGTAAAAACATAGGCAACCAAATCTTTGTGAAGGTTAAACCAAAACCAGATCAAAATGGAAGGCTCTATTTGTGATTTATAAAAGTTATACAGCATATTGTCCTTTTTATACTTTAATAAAAAAATATTTAAAAATAAAAGCATAAACATTTGAGGTTTGTGCAAATGAAGAGAGTCTGTGGGGATGTTGCGGGAATGGGGGCAGAGCTCATGGGGATGGGGTGGGGTAGAGATGGAGCCTGCAAGGAGGGTGCGGGGTTTGGATCATAGTCTGTGGGAACAAACTTTGGGCTTCTTTTACTAAGGTGCGTAAGGGCCTTAACGCAGAATAACGCGTGCTAAATTGCCGCACGCACTAACCTTAATGCCAGCATTGAGTTGGTGTTATTCTAGAAGCGTACCGTGTAGTGTAATATGCGGTAATTCTGTGCGTGCGCTAAAAATGCTACCGCACCTTAGTAAAAGGAGCCCTTTGTCTCTGTGCCATTCTGTATTCCAGAGTAGAGAATGACACGGGGACCGTTTACTGCAGTAAACCATGGTCACCGCAGTAAATCCGCAGTAATGGGGACATTTGCAACTGGTTTTCCGCAGAAACAGGGACAAGACTTTTCACCACTCTGCGGGAATGGGGACAAGACCTTTCACCGCCCCGTGAAAGCGGTGAAAAGTCTTGCTTCTGTGGTAAAAAAAAATTGCACCCATGTCAGACTCGGCATCTCCTCCCCAGCTCCTCTTGGGCCTATTTTACCTTCAGGAGCCAGCCATGCCACGATAAAGACAGAAGGAACCCAAGACCAAGGCCTGAGATCAATGTGATTTGAAGAATAAAATTATCAGCCAACAAAAGGTAGAAAAAAAAAATGTATTTATATTTTGTGGTTAGAATATTTCAGATATGAAATATGTATCCTGCTAGAGCTGGTATTAGACATAACTGGGAATCGCAAAGCCCAGGTTGTGCTTCTTTAGCTTCAAGCTGGCTTAGGGCTCTCTCTCTCACCAGGAGGCAGTTGCCCTCCCTTAACACTATTCCTGCCATGTGTGACTGAAGTATTCTGTTAGCTTGATTTTTCTATGTAGCATTCTATAGTAATTTGGTTTGTTCAGTTTCCACAATAGTGAAGGGGATATTTGTGAAAGGGAGGAGAGACAGGGGTTTTGTTGATCCTTGCTCTGTATTATTTGTGTTTATAAAATGACAATTGTACAGAATATTGTCTCTTTTTATACTTTAATAAAATAAGTTCAGTATAAAATCATAACTATTCGAGGCTTGTGCGGGTGGGATCAGACAGTTTGCAGGGCGGGGACGGGGACTGAGCTCGCGGGGACGGGGCAAGGATGGGGACTGAGCTCGCAGGGACAGGGCAGGGATGGGGACGAGCTCACGGGGACAGGGCGGGAACGGTGATAAAATTTTTCCCCAAGTCATTCTCTATTCCGGAGCTTAATTACAAGAATTTTCCCTCTGCTTCTTATGTCTACTTTCCCTCTTTACCCTCCCCTTCTGCTTCATTTTAGTAGTATGAGAAGGTAAACCACCTGCTATAGAAGTTCCTGTGAGTCCATTAGTCCTAGACTGGAATCTGTAATAGTAGGTTCTAGATATGGTACATGACATATGTTTACAAGCGCATCCAGAATTTTTTTTTTTTTCAGTAACTGCTCAGGAGAATTAAAAGGCTGAACATACAGTATAACTGAGTTACATGATGTAAAGCTTGTGCTGCAACTATCTGCAGATGTTTCAGCAATATTTGACTGGCATGCACCGAGTGTGGGAAGAACATCTGATGTGCAAGGAACAGCATGATGCTGCCTTTCTGCTCACTTTTCAATGAGAGCTTGCTTGGAATCTGCCAATTACTCTGTCCAAGAAGGCAGAATGTCTCTAGGACAAGAAGCAGGGTGAAGCATGAGGAGATGACAGTTTTAAAAACTTCTTGCCAAGTCTGTGGCAGATGGACACCAGGTGGTATTCAGAGCTATGCTCTGTCTCGTATCTCCCTTTCTGACCTCTAGACAGTGAGTTTAAAACTCTGGCAGAATAGCACATCATGTGACTTAGAGAAAGGATGTCTTCCCATCTATTAGCTCAGGACTTTCCCTCTTTAACTGCCCCTTCAAATTAGTTTCTTAGGGCTAGATTCTCAAAACTTCACGGTGAAAACTGGTGGGCTGCTGCCACAGCCGTTATTGTAGCGATTTCAAAAAGGTAAATTTATGTTTAATTTATAAATATGAGAAAGTGAATGCTGATTTGTCGGGAAATATAAAAAATTTTAAATTAATATGGGGCCCATTGATGTCATTTGTAGATTTATTATAGTTTTGAATTTGTTGTTATATCAATTGCACATCCAGAGGAGGGGATTTTCTTTTAATTTCATTTTTTTTAAATTGATTGGGTGATAGGGTGGGTGGGAGGGATTGGTTTGAGTCTTGAATAATTAAATATTTTATATAGGTGCTTACTATTTCCTTATTAAGATGAAATTTGACATTTGTACTTTTGGAAGGGTATAAATATACTTTATCAATAACTATATCTATAATAATTTTTAATGGGGAAATATGTTGATCTTATTATATATTCTAAGGATTTTAAGTGATGTATAAAATGTATCTTTTTTCTTGTATTCACTTAATGAAAGTATTAAAAATGAATAAAGATTTTTTTTTTTTAAAAAAGGTAAATCATTCTTTTAAAAAAATGCACATGCAAATGAGGTTGACGGAAAGTAACAAAGATTTGCCAAATTTACCTGCGATGAGTCGCTGGTGATAGTGAACGGCACCAGCGCAGAATACATCACAATGCCATATAGCTGCGCCCTTGGATGGTATGGGTGAATATCAAGGGCAGTGTGTCAATCACAGGCATGCCAGAGCTATTGGATGAAGAGAAAAAGGAAGGGCGGGGAGAAGCAATATTGGCTTTCAACAAGTGCACATAAGACACGCCTTCCCCCTCCCAAATTACTATAATTTATATAAATCTTATAATATGTTTTTAATGTTAAGTTTTATCATGAACCACAGCCAGAAACACATTAGACACACCTGTAATACACATGCTAAAGAAATGTGTTTCCCCACCCCCCTGAAAAGACTATAATTTATGTGAATCATGTAATTTCTATTTTGTTTCATTAGCCACAGTCAAACACACACCAGACATGCACTTTTTACAGTGCTGGCACCCCTAGACAGTCGCTGATTTTTGCTCACCAAAAGCCGACACAGCGCTTGGAGAATCACTCGGCAACGATGAAGAATCGACTGGAGTGCTCGTTTAAATATTTATGAGCTCACTTGCATGGCAGAATCAGAGACTGCCAGGAAGCTTGGAAAAGACCACAGTGAGTCATTTTGAGAATCCGCTGCTAAAATGCATGCACGCTAAACCGTCTGGAACCGGTTTAGCGACCGCGTTAAAGGCAACGTTACATTTTGAGAATCTGGGCCTTAATGTTATCATCTAAGATCTCTCCTTCTCTCTTTTTATTTTTCTTATTAGTACAAGGCAATGAATTCTTTGTTCCTCAGGAGAATGTAGAATTTGTACAAAGAGATAGTGATTTGCTTAAATGAACTCATGTAGTATGTTTTAAATGCGATTGGCAACTAGACTGTTCCTATCAACTGCATGGTATACTCAAAAATATCTTTACAATTCAGACGTTGTTTGACTTGGAAGGGTGTGGAACTAAGATGACCAACATATAGTTGTAGATCAAAGAAATTAGGGTTGGAAAGATGGCTTCCCTCTTGGGATGGAAGGCGTCTTTCCAACCCTACTTTATTTTACCTATTGTGGTGACACATAGAGATTCGGTTCTGCTTTTGTTTTGATCAACATATTGTTCTGGTTCATTGTGTGTTAGTGTTGACCTCCTGATTCTCCTCAACAACTTTGAAGTCACATATCTCTCATATCCATATATATCATTTTATTACCTTTCACATCTCTCCAATCATCCTATGCTCTAGCACCCCTCCAAGCTTTCCCCAGTCCCATCCCTTCCTACTCCCACCTCTCCATTCCACTTCCAAATATCCCTACCATGTTGCCTCTGTGGCATACTGTTTCTTCTCCTCAGTGAAGATACTTCACACGCAGACTACCTTTGCTCTAATCATGACACCTGCTGCTACAAAACTTGGTTTACTCTGAAAAGCTACTGTCACTATTTCTCAACAGTTTTAAGCAGGTCAGATCTACAGGTTGCAAAGATAGGTGAGAAATAATGCTGCAATCAGTGAAGTGGGATACTGACGGAAAAATAATGCTGAGGGAGGGGAGTGAGAGAAAAATAAAGTAGTTACTAGACTTGAGGCAAGGTGGGAACAATGCTGAAGATGTGTAAGACATTGCAGCTGATTCAAAAACCCATTGAACCAGGTAGGCCCCATTATGTTGAACTGCTGCAAAATGGCATGCACGGGGAGATGTAATTTAGAGGGAAATACGGCCAAAATTAACCTAACTTTTAAAATAATATATAATACATAGAATATATTATTTATTTATTTAGAAAACAAATTGAAACATTAGGGGTTTTTTTTAATTACTTTTGACCATTTTGTTAAAAAAAAATTACACAACCTTAATCTCTGTTTCTTTATTATTAGTAGTATTTATACACTGCTTAAATCTTATGCAGTTTTACATTTAGGTACCCAAGTATTTTTCCCCTATGTGTCCTGGTGAACTCACAATCTAACTAATGTACCTGGGGCAATGGAGTGTTTTTTTAAGTACCTTTATTATTTTCTTATTTTTAATTTTAATGTATATTTTCTGTAAACCGCTTAGAACTTAACGGATGTAGCGGTATATAAGAAATAAATTACATTACATTACATTAAGTGACTTGCCTAGGATCACTAGGAGCAGCATGGAGATTGAACCCAAAACCTCAGGGTGCTGAGGTTGCAGCCCCAAGATTTGTTTACATTAAAATATGTGCAAAACCAAACAGATCTCAATCTACTTAAAATGGAGGAAAAAAGCCTCAGATATCCAGAGGTGAACAGCTGTATAAGCATATATAACAACACCCCATATATGGACTCCACATCTTTCATAGGCACACACAAAAAATAACCCCTCCATGTAACTAATACAACTAAGCATGTAATGAAATTGAGTAATCATTAATAATGAACCAGCACTTATCTTATGGCCCGACGGTGACCTGTTTCACATACAAGATTTTATTTTATTTATTTATTTTCAAATTTTCTATACCGTTTTAGACCAAAACGGTTTACAAAGCTGTTACATACATAAAATCTTAGATCAAGTTAAAACAACTTATTGATACAGATTAAGACAGATACATGCAGAAGGGTTCAATTCTTTCTAGGAATCAGCAGACAAGGAGAATCAGTTACTTAAAGGAACGCATTTACAAATAATTGTGTTTTTAGTAACTTTCTAAATGCCTCCCTATCACTGCATTTCCGGACTTGCCCTACGAGAGAATTCTATAGTCTGAAAGAACATGCATATTTTCCCTTTGAAAATTGCCTAGGAAAATGTACTTGCAAAATGTGCACCTGTTTTGGGATTTCTCGCCCCCCCCCTCCCCTTTTTTTGCAGGTACATTTCTTTTTCCAAATAACAATTTTCTGTAGCTCAATACTGATTCTGTAGCTTGATACTGAAAACAACTGTGTATGTACCCTTGTAACCTTTTCTGGTTTCCTGTGGAGAATGGACTATAAAATAAATACATAAATAAATATTGCCTCCCCTGACCTAACCTTGCCTCTGTACCTGCCAACTTTTAGCAAATGCAACAAGTTGCTGTTCCCCATGCATACTTTTACCAAGAGAAAGGGTAAGCAATTTTCAATGAATTTACACCTGAAAAAGCCATTTTCTAGGGATGTGCATTCCTGGAGGAAAAGTCCATAGTCTGCTATTGAGACAAGCATGGAGGACATCACTGTTTGCTCTGGACTGGTAGCAGGGAATGTTGCTGAGCCGAGCTCTACTTCTGTGGAGATGATGCGGTATACAGACTTAAGGTTTAGTTTAGTTTAGTTAGTTGCCACTATTTGGATTTTTACCAGGTACTAGTGACCTGTATAAAGAGAGGAGTAGCCAGTAGAAGGAAGAAGGTGTTGATGCCCCTGTACAGGTCATTAGTGAGGCCCCACTTGGAGTATTGTGTTCAGTTTTGGAGACCGTATCTGGCAAAAAATGTAAGAAGACTTGAAGCGGTCCAGAGGAGGGTGACGAAAATGATAGGAGGCTTGCGCCAGAAGACGTAAGAGGAGAGACTGGAAGCCCTGAATATGTATACCTTAGAGGAAAGGAGGGACAGGGGAGATATGATTCAGACGTTCAAATACTTGAAGGGTATTAACGTAGAACAAAATCAAGGAAAATGTTAAAAACCAGAGGACATAATTTGAGGTTGAGGGGTGGTAGATTCAAGAGCAATGTTTGGAAATTCTACTTTACAGAGAAGGTGGTGGATGCCTAGAATGCACTCCCGAGAGAGGTGGTGGAGAGGAAAAAAGTGACAGAGTTCAAAGAAGCGTGGGATGATCTAGAATCAGAAAATAATATTAAATATTGAACTAAGGCCAGTACTGGGCAGACTTGCACAGTCTGTGTCTGTATATGGCCATTTGAGGGAGGATGGGCTGGAGAGGGCTTCAATGGCTGGGAGGGTGTAGATGGGCTGGAGTAGGTTTTGACGGAGATTTTGGCAGTTGGAACCCAAGCCCAGTACCGGGTAGATTCATGCCCAGAAATAGCTAAGAAGAAAAAATTTTAAAAAAATTTAAATTGAATCAGGTTGGACAGACTGGATGGACCATTTGGGTCTTTATCTGACGTCATCTACTATGTTACTATGACCTGGATTGGCTACCATGAAGTTGGTCTTCTGTTCTAGATGGACCATTGGTCTGACCCAGTAAGGCTATTCTTATGTTCTTACGTTAGGTAGATTGTGAGCCCACCGGGACAGAGAGGGAAAATGCTTGAGTACCTGATTGTAAAACCGCTTAGAAAACCTTGATAGGCGGTATATAAAATCCTAATAAAAAGAAAAAAAAAAATTTGGTGCATTAGGGCATTTTAAATAATTAGGACTGAATTCTAGAAATGGTTCTGAAAAATCGGTGCTGACTATAAAATGAACTCAGCACTATTCTATATACGACACTCAAAGTTAGGCGCTGTTTATAGATTAGAGCTTAGTACCGGAAACCATGCCAAACACTTATACCAACTAAATGCCTGCTGTGAATCCCCTCACCTAACCACCCCCCATGCCCACCCCCCTTTTACAAAACTGCAGAAGTGGTTTTTAGCACAGACCGGCATGCTGAATGTTCTGCGATGCCCCCAACGCTCATAGGACCTCTATGAGTGTCAGGAGCAGCGCAGAACATTCAGCACACTGGCCTGAACTAAAAACCACTTTTGTGGATTTATAAAAGGGAATGAAAAGTGTAAATTAGGTGCAGATTCCCCTTATTCTATAACAGCACAGATAAATTACAGAATTGATTCTGATCTGCCCCGACACCCCCCCTCCCCCCCGCCTTGGCCTTGTCTCTTCTTTAGAGCCACAGGTAAAATTTATTGTGTGAATCCAGGCACATAAAAATGCATACATACCCCCATATTCTATTAAAAAAAAAAAACACAAAAATTTGCATGCACAATTTTGGTCATGTATTCAAATTGCATTTGCAATTTAACTGAATGACAAGTTATTTAGCGCCAATAATTGCCTTCTTACAGACAATTGCTGGTGCTAATTAAAATCAATTATAAGCTGCATGTGTGACTTCAGGTGCAGAATTTTACATGTAAGTCTTAAAACGGAGCATGGAAATAGGCAGGTCATGCGTGGGTCATGGGCGAGTGGGTATTACTTTCAGTTACGTGCCTAGTTATAAAATGACATCCACGCCTAAGTTTAGGCATAGGCTTTTGTTCCATGTTTTGCTTAGTGCAAATGGCCATGCCTAAATTTAGTCGTGTTTCCAAGGTGTAAGCAATATTTTATAAACTATGCCTAACTTTAAGCATGGCTTATGGCAGTTATGTACCTGTAGATCACGGAGGGGTCAGAAATAGATCGCCATCCCCACTTGGCTCCATCTCTCCGGCAGCTTGCCCTGTCATTAGGAGAGAGCTCATGCCAGCAGGTCATCTGCCTAGGGCTTGCCTCCGCTGCTGATCCTTTGCCTGTCTTTTTTCCCTGCCTGTGGGAATCTTGCCTGCGGGTGTATTGGAGATGCTTGTTGTTTTTGTGCCAATAGTTTGTGGGTACCCCAGGGTGCCGCCACCCTGCAACGATACACCACAGGCCTAGCATCATACCTGGTCTCCTGCCTCTCAGAATCACCCATTCTTGCCACCGCCCCCAACACCCCTTAGAAGTGTGTTATATACAGGGAGATATCCATTCGCCCGAGCTTTACCTGAGTACACTTACCGTATTAATTGTGTTGTGTGCTGGTTGCTGGTCGCTTTATAGTTCGCATTCATTAAACGTTTTTGGGCAGACACAACAAAGTGTCAAGAATTTGGTGATTTTGGCAGGCTTTTCCAATTTTGTTCTAACTTGCCTAGGTGTTGCCTTCAAATTGGTTCAAACCACTGTGACTTTTGCTTGCCTCTGCAATTTTATTTTGCCTTGCCTTTGCGCTGACTCTACACTGTGTAGAGAATTTATTAAATTACGTATGGTGGTATTTGAACTTGTTTGGCGGTATTTGATTTTATCTGGTTTGCTGGACAGGTGTTTGAGGGTTTTTTTGATGATTGTTTGATGGTATTTGATAATTGGTACTAGTATGATGATTTCTTATTTTTACTTTTAGAATTGTATGTGTGGTTTTGGCATCTCCAGTCCTTGTATTGCACATCATCCAGAGGTCTTCAGTTCCTGTTGATCTTTAATACTTTGGGACAGTGACAGTTTTGGACCAGATTCAGCCAGTGTTTATTCTAACTTAGCAGATTTGGCCTTCTTATATCCAGCCACCCCAGTATAGCCTCAGTATAAGAAGAACAAAACCTACCACTTTCATGATGAATGGGAAATGGACTATTTCTTCATCATGGTGAAAGACAAGTGTTGTTGTCTAATTTGTAACACCCCAGTATCCTTGCCCAAAAAGGGTAATCTGGAACGTCATTATAAGGCTCCGCATAGCAATAAGTTTGATGCTGATTTTCCACCCAAAAGTGAAATTTGTAAACTGAAGCTCAAAGAACGCAAATTGAAACTGGCTACTCAGCAACAGTTGATGGCGAAGCCAAAGTCACATTCGGTCAATGCAACCATATCATCCTTCAAGGTCAGCAACCTTATGGCAAAGAAATGCAAACCTTTCACTGAAGGGGAATTTGTGAAAGATTGCTTTCTTGATGCAGCTGGCAATCTTTTTGAAGGATTTGAAAATAAGAAAGAGATCATAGCTGCTATTCAAGATGTACAATTGTCAAGAAATACTGTTGTGTGGTGAATAGAAAAGATGTGTGGAGACACAACTGAACAATTGTTAGAGGATGTTTCAAATTGTGTTGCTTTCTCACTCCAACTGGATGAATCTACAGACATAAGAGACATAGCCCAGTTAAACGTTTATCCGGATGGTTTTTGAAGACTTCAGTGTTAAAGAAGAACTACTTGGAATGATTTCTTTAAAAGGGAAAACTACCGGTCAGGAAATATTCCGTTTTTTCCATTCTTTTGTGACAAAGTGTAATCTTCCATTGCATAGACTTGTTTCCATCACTACTGATGGAGCAAGAGCAATGACAGGTGAGGTTAAGGGTTTCATAGCCCTCTGTAGACAGCATGATGACTTCCCAGATTTCTTTACTTACCAATGCATCATTCACCAGCAAGTTTTGGCAAGCAAGAGACTCAATACAAAGATGAGGAGTGGTTATGTGATCTGGCATTTCTCGCTGACTTTAAAGGCAAACTAAGTGATATGAACCTTGAACTACAAGGAAAAAACAAATGCATTGGCGATATGATAAGTACAGTTTCATCCTACAAGAGCAAATTTGAGCTAATGATGACTGACCTTGCAAACAACACTTTTGATCATTTTCCTAATACACAGGACCATCTGGGACAATATCCAAATTTTGTTTTTCAGAACGAGAAGTATTTGACAGAAATCTGTTCTGTTATCCAAGAATTTGAGAATAGATTCTGTGACTTCCAAAAAATTGGAACAGTTGTGGAATACTTGTCATATCCATTCAAAGTAGATGTGGACATTAAAGAAACTGCAGCTGCTATCAGTAAAAATTACTCATTGAACAAGCCATCTCTTGAAAATGAAATATTAACCCTTAAAAATGACATTTTTCTCAAGACCCGTGCTGAGCAAGAATTGTTTTGGAAGCTAGTGCCTAGAGACAAATTTCCCAATTTGAGAAGATGCAATGAAGCTGTACACTCCTGTTTTGGTTCAACTTATTTGTGTGAATCTGCGTTTTCCCAACTGAAAATGAAAAAGAGTACACAATGTTCCAACATGACAGATAATATCTCCAGGATTCCCTGAGACTGGCCCTCATGCAATATTCACCCAACTTCAAAAAGCTGGTGGATGAAATGCTGGCTCAAATGTCTCGCTAATAAGCAAGAGTGAAATATTAAAGATTGTGAAAGATCAGCCTGGATCAATACTCAACCTAAATTTAACACAAATTACTCAATGAAAGTTAAAGAAAGTTATTACTTAATAAAACTTTAAGAAAAAATGTACTTTCCACAAAATTGGCACTCGGCACTTGTTGCCTCCCCCCCCCCCAACTCTTAATACCTTGCAAGCACTACACCAGGAGTGCCCACACTTTTTGGGCTTGCGAGCTATTTTTAAAATGACCAAGTCAAAATGATCTACCAACAATAAAATTTTAAAAAAAACACAAAGCACACTGTACGCATAGAAAATGTTAATCATCATTCCTATTCCAGGGTTTTTCAAAGAGGTCAAAGCAGATGACTCTATGCACTGTCACCTCACTAACAACCATACAAAAACAGACAAATACCCCCCTCCCTTTTTACTAAACCACAATAGCAGTTTTTAGCGCAGGTTGCTGCGCTGAATGCCCAGCGCTGCTCTTGACGCTCATAGGCTCCCTGCGCTAAAAACCTCTATTGTGGTTTAGTAAAAGGGGACCACAGTGTAAAACATAGACAGCAGATATAAATTCAGATACATTTTGATCACTAAATTTAAAATAAAATCATTTTTCCTACCTTGTCTGGTGATTTCATGAGTCTCTGGTTGCACTATCTTCTTCTGACTGTGCATCCAATCTTTCTTCCCTTCTTTTAGCCTGTATGCTTCCTCTCCTCCTGACCTCATTCCCCCCCCCCCTCCAACATTTTCTTCCGCTCTCCCTGCCCTCTCTTTCTTTCTCTCTTCATGCCCCCTTTCATTTTTTCTGTTTCTCTTCTTTCCTTCTGTCTCCCTGCCTGCCCTCTTTCTCCCTCCCTGCCCTCCCCCAAGCCACTGCCATCGGATAACAGGCCGCCGGCCAAGCTCTCCCTGCTTTGGGCCCACCAGCATTCCTCTCCCCGACGTCAATTCTGCCGTCGGAGAGGAAGTTCCGTTGGCCAGAACTTCCTCTCCGATGGCAGAATTGACATCGGGGAGAGGAAGGCTGATGGCCCAAGATCGACCTTTTGGAAAAAATGCTGCCGGGTCCTGCCTTTGAGGAAACAGAAAGTAGGCAGGACCTGGCAGCAAGAAGAGCATATCACAAGCTTCACTGACCTGTCTCCCGCTTTAGCCCGTGAACGGGGCTCTAACAGGCGTGCCGGCTTCCCTTCTCTCTCTCCCCCCCCCCCCCGACATAACTTCTGGTTTCAGAGGGAAGAGAAGGGAAGCCGGTACAAGCACACGTTAGCCCCCAGAGCATAAGTTCTTCAAGCCGTGAGCAGCGGCGGCAGCAGCAGAATTCAGGAGCGGGCTAGTCAGGAGGGGAAAAAAAGAGAAGGGAAGGGAACCCACTCTGCGATCGACTGGGGTCGCCTGAGCTAGCGACCTGTCGATCGCGATTGACGTATTAGGCACCCCTGCACTACACAGACACACAGTTCTTTGACAATATGTGGATTTATTAATGGCCGCAACCATAAATGCCCTACTACAACATCATCTAAAAACAGCAAATACCAACATACCAAAACTTTAACTATGCTCAATTTAGATGCCAATGTATATCATCATATTCATTCGCCTGAACATTTTATATATATATATATCATAGGCACATCATATTGTTGCATCTCAGTCCTTACCCATCAACTGATCCGTGTCCTGCCCAGCGTCTCTGGCTGGGTCATCATTGTTGTCATTGGGAGATCCATTCAAGCTGCCCTGCCATCTCCCCATCCCGTTCAAGGAGGGGCCATAAACCTGTCGGTTTTAGAAGTCATGTCACACGGCCTCCTCTCCGTCCAAGCCTGGAGACAAGCAAACCTCTGAGTGCTTACCTCACTTACTTCTGCAATGCTATATGTCGCCACATCTTTTGCTATCAACAACTGTAACACAATATTCTTTCTTATCTATATGCTGTGCTTATGACCCCACTATGATTATTTTCGCCACAAACTGAGATAGCAAAACCTCACTTATCTCGGATCCCCATCAGGCATACAGCTGCAGCCCCCACCACACAGTTTGGCCTTGAAGACCAGTACTTATAGCATATCCACACTCACATCTACCCCTTTGGCGTCAACCCCCCTGTCCACACCCCCTCCATATGAAGAGTACCCCAATCGCCTGAACCCCTCCTTCAGAGACGCTCCTGAGTGATTGACCCAACCTCTTACCTATTTCCGCAGGCTGACGTTGAGGATGAATAAAGAAAATCTATGCAAGGCAAAAGAAAAAACTGTTAAGACATGACACATGTAAGACATGACGTATGGTGCAGGTCTAACCGCCCCCCCCCCCAACTTTTGTTACGGGCCACTGTTGCCCCGAAGCAAACTCACTCCTTTCAGCTTCCAGCGCCACCAATGTAGCCCCCCCTTCTCTGCACGCTACTGCTATGCCGCGTTCGGGCAGTCACGTTTATTGTCGAGGTCGGCGCACTCCCTGCTCCCAGCCTGCAGTTTGGTGATGTAGTCCCGTGTGGCCCTCCGGCACCACCAAGTGCCTAACCGAAACCCATCGCCAGAAGATAAGCACCTGGACTGACTGTGCAAAAGGCCGCTTACCATGCAGACATGCTGATTCAACCCAGCTAGGTCAGCTTTCATGCACGGCCTGTATGCTCGATTAGCTGCTGCCTGAAATCGAACTTCTGTGCTTTTCAGGCCGCTCAGGGAGGAGAGAGGGGGCAAGAACTTGAAACAAAGGAAACCCCAGTGCACTGAGGCATCGCAAGGATGCTACCCCTCGGAGAAGAACCAAATTCCGCCCCTACGCACATTGCACCGAGCGCCGCAGGCCCCTCTGAGTAGAAAACGCAGCCACTTTGACTCACCCTGCTCAGTCGCCGAGCGCCACCATTGCACGCAGCCACCAGATGCTCCTACACCCCCATGCTCCTACACCCCCATTCTCCTACATCCCCACTCAGCCGACTGCAACTCGATCCGTGCTCCTGGATGCTGCGGCAGGAGGTGAGTGGCAAGCAGCCTCTGGCTGCAACGTGGACCCCAGAACAGCACAACTGAGCGTGAGAGCAGGGAATAAGCAAAAAACGCCACGACGCTCCCATGGCGAGGGCCGAACTGTAGCTCCTGCTTCAGTTTGGGTTGCCTCACCTTCGTTCCTCCGCCACTCATGCCTACGTCCCTGACCCTCATTGGCCCCCCGATCCTATTTCTCTCTACCCCGGGTTTCCCCTCCCCCTCCCTACCTCCCTTTCCATTTACCCTCCCTAGGCAACGGCCTCGGCCCTTTTGTCGTCGCTGTCCCCTATAGGGTGGGGCGCTTGTCCTTTTCCCCTAGCAGTTCTTACTGGATCTTCATCTCTCTGTTTTGTTTTTGCTTAATTTTCTTAACAGCTGTTCACATCCAAGTACATGACAGAAGGTTCATTAAAATGGGGGGGGGGGATTCCTCTAACTTTATTGGGTTAAAATTTAATTTGAAACTAATTTGAAACTTAATTTTCATGGTGGTAGATCGCCGGCACTTTTGGCCGGAAAACGTCGATCACAACCTGTTTGAAGTTGGACATGCCTGGCTTATGGAATAGCACTTATGAATCTGATTTTTTGGGGGGTGTCATGTATAGAATTTAGCCCATAACTTTTAATTGATTCCAATTAGCACTGACAATTGATTATTAAAGCTTAATTGACTTATTATTCAATTAAATTGTGTGCAGTTTTATAGCCTTAGAGGGGTTTTATAGCCTTTATAGGAGTTAGTGAGCACAGTCAATTTAACACGAAAAATTTATATTAAAAATAGTTTGAATCAAACTGAAAAAAGTCCTAAAGTTCAAAAATGCCCTATAAATGAACTGAAAATGTTTTCTATGTATATTCTTATGAGGAACCTGAGTAAATAGCTTTAAAAAAAATTGACCCCTGGCTGCTACGTTTAAAGAAGCCATAGTGTCCCCTTTGATTGCAGTTCCTTGATTATGCACAAACATTTAGAAAGCTGTCTATCTAGTATCCATAAACTAATGACCTGCAGACAAGGGAGTGCTGAAAAGTTCTCAGCCCACCTAAAATGAGAATGACATGGATATGGGTCAATCAATGGTCTGAAACAATGTCAAAACACAGAATTTTGTTTCCTCAAATTGGCACTTAACAAAAGAAGATAATATTCTTTTCAATTACAGTGGTAAAATAATGCTCAGAATTTAGGAAGTTGGTTGGTTGAGCTGAGAATTTTTCAGCAGACCCTCGTTTTTGTTTCACATTACCTGGAAAGTAAAAATGTTACTTAACGGTTATTTATCATTTTCTGGAACTTTTTTTACATAAAGATTCATAGCAATATATTTAAGTACTGCATAGAAACATAGAAACATAGAAAGTGACGGCAGATAAGGGCCAAGGCCCATCAAGTCTGCCCACACCAATGACCCTCCCTTACCTCCCTCTGTGAAGAGATCCCACCTGTCGATCCCATTTAGTTTTAAAATCAGGCACACTGCTGGCCTCAATTATCTGTATCGGAAGACCATTCCATCGATCCACCACCCTCTCGGTGAAGAAGTATTTCCTGGTGTCGCTATGCAATGTCCCTCCCCTGATTTTCCACGGATGCCCTCGTGTTGACATGGGTTCCTTGAAGAAGAAGATATCCTCCCCCACCTTGATACGGCGCGTGAGGTATTTGAATGTTTCGATCATGTCTCCCCTCTCCCTGCGTTCCTTTAGTGAGTAGAGCTGCAATTTATTCAGCCGTTCCTCATACGGGAGATACCTGAGCCCTGTGACCATCCGTGTGGCCATTCGCTGGACCGATTCAAGTCTCAGCACATCTTTGCGGTAATGTGTGAAAAGGATTCAGGTCCCAATTCCTGCCCCATACTTTCTCTGTCTCTGTCATTTGTAAGTCAGGTACCTGGGGACACATCTTAAAGACCAGAAATCGTCTTCCAAAACATGTCCAAAGTTTATTATGAGTTTCACATCTTTTATACGAATCAGGTTTGCCAGCATGTGTCAGCATGTGACGTAAATACAAACCATATATGGAAGGTCACATGAAACTTTAAACACATCAGCATTTTTCCTATCTGGAGATTGAAGTCCACTGAGGGTCAGAAAAAGCCTTAACCAGCAGAGCTTCTAATCTAAATCTATCTGTAAATACGGCTTAACAAAACAATTGAATTCACTTCACTACATCTCTGTTTAAACATTACCTGTCCTTGTACCATCTTCAAAGAAGGGAAAGATAAACAGGGCCTACCTTTGCATCTTTAAACAACATATGCCTAAGGACACTTACTAAAGTTCTGATACGTGTCCGTTCAATTCCCCTCTTACGTCATGTAAATGACGTCACAAATACACAGCATGAGCTGGAAGGGAGTGATACCCTAGGCATGTCTCTCAAGGAGGGGTTTTTTAGGAGCTGTAATACGAATAACACAGTACATGAGCAGTCAAGATAAGAGTGCAAATAATAAGAGATTATGCATTCAACTAAAGTGCTGATCCCAAGAATTAGATAAATCAGAGTTACATTTGAACTCAGCAAAGAGGTCTGCTAATTTCTGAATGTCCATAGGAGGACCTATATTGTCAGAAAGAAAAGTACAACAGCATAAAATACTGAGGAGAATTTAACAGAATTCTCAGCTAGAATCATATCTAGGGCCATATGATTTTGAGAACCATCTGAGAAGTGGAGCCTAATTAATCAGTAATACCTTGCAAGGCGTCCCTAGAATAGTTCACAAAGCGTTGCTGATTATAATAATTTTAACTAATCCAATCAACATTCTTATTAATAGTAATAAAGGGAATAAGGAACTCAAACCCAGCCTTAACCTGAGCTCGGGCCTTAAATTCATCAGGGACCCCTCTTGGGACCCCTATAACATCTATGTATACATGTGATCAGATTTATATCAAGACAAATAAAAGGAAAAACCATGTGAATAGGAAGGATGCCTTTCAGAAAGAATATGCAGAAGCATAGTAACCTTAACTAAAGTGCACTGGCCTATCCACTGGCTGGGTAGCTTAACAGGGAGCCAAAAGTCTCCATAAAGCCAGTAAATATCAAATCTGATGCAGCAACAATGGGGCATACCTATGAGCCAAGACAGAACAATAACCTGGGGGTAAATTACCTACAAAACTACTCTGTGTCAGATTAGAAACATGACATGTGTAATTGCCCTTATAGATGGTAACGGCAATATCAAGCTTTTGCTGTCCTGGCAACAAAGGGTATTTAGAACACTGCAGTGCACAAAGGGGATAGGTAAAATTAGAGGAGATATTGGTAAATAACCCAAAAAAGCATGGTTGGATACCAGGAGGGAGGTCCAGATGTATGGTTCCTAGATAGGGTCTAGCTTGAGCACATATGTAACAATTACTCTTATTATGTTGATCAGCAGTGAATTTCATCCATTCTAACCAAAGGTTACGTTCTGAAAACCCTACCTCAACAGCCACAATATCTTCAAAAGTGGGATTGGCAATAGCCATCATGTCAGTAAGTTTATTGAATGTAGGGGCCAGTGGGTTAGTATTTTTTGGGGCCCCCACAAAATGGCGGGAGAGGATGAGTGGAGGTAGATAGATCCCGTAAGAAAACTGATGGGTCGGATAGCTAGACCCACCCTTAAACCACATGTCCATAATGTACATACCTTCATCAGTAGGTCTAGGGTTGTCAATAGTAAGAGAAAGCTTAATAATTTGTGCAGGAACACTTTTCCTATAACAGTGTCCAACCTTATGAAGGGTCATACAAGTAAGCAATGATTTACCATTTTGGTCCACTGTTTTTCAGGGTATTCTCTAGTTTATAAGCCCAGTCAGTATCAATATTCCACCCTACCACTCCCCAGAATGCACACTTAACCCCCAACGTGAGTCAGTAACATATATATATATATATGTCTTTAGTTTTAGGAATCTCTGAGGACCAATGGCACAGCCTTGGGATATCAATTGATGAACAGTCCACAATGTCACAATACTCAAAGGAGAAGGTGGCAACTTGCACACTGCTGGAAGTATACCAAAGGGTAGCATACTATCAGTCTTTTCTGGATTCCAATTGAAGGACAGCCTTTGCGAAGGAGTAGTCCAGCTTGACGTCGTGTTCGCAAAGAGGTGTCGGGGGTGCTGTTTACAGCAGGAGTGTCATTTACAGATGGGTATGGGCAGAAAGTGCCGTGGACCCAGAACACATCATCCCTGTAGACCCAGTTAGAGATGATCCATACAGGGAGAAAAACTAGCAGCAGCGGTGCCAGTAAGAGAATGATAAAGTTGGTAGAATGCTGCAATGAGATCATCATGTTGTTACACTAGAGGAGGTGAAATCTGCGCAGGGAAGACTTGCTTCTGGGGTTTTAGGTTAACCCTCTTCAAGCGACTTGCGTGGATCCAAACAGGAAACTCCTCAGTGAGTGCAGCGGGCCTGGTCACAGCGATCACAGTAGTGGGAAGGCCAAAGGGGAAATCCGTCTGCTTCCGATCCTTGGAAAGCTTCTGGACAATCACCAGGCTGGAAAAAATGGGTAGGAATCTGTGGAGAGAAAGGAGAAGTGCAAGACACGTTTCTTTGAACAAGCCCTAATATTTCAATTAGCTTTTGGACGTATTCCTCCTGTATCAAGGGAAAATCTACCCATGGGGCGGGGAAAGGTCATCCCGTGAGAATCTCAAAGGGAGAGCAGCCAGATGTCTGTGCATACAGAAAGAGATACTTGAAAAGAGATGCTTGAAAAGCATTCCAAATATCATTCAGCAGCTGTACTCCAATGTGATCCAAATAAGAGATAGAAAACAAGAGAAACCATGTTGCCTGCACTGAATGTGGCAACATGTAACAATACCAATTCATGTACTTAGCATAGCTATTGCAAAAGAGCGACAATACTCAGTTACTTAAGGTTCTTAATTGAACAATCCAAAAAGATATGTTTTTTCGTGCTTCATATAACTATTATGCACTTCAGAGAGACCATACTGATGTACTGAATGTATTCAGACATGTATATTGAATGGATCATATGTAGGGAACACCACGAAATAAACGCTGTATAAAGTAAAGCTTTTTTCTTATAACCCCTAACTAAACTATATTCAGAATATAAAAGCTAAAAGTAAAAGAACATTGCGCAGTTAGGCTAGTAAGAAGTGGAAAAAGAGCTCTAGAAATGGCCAATATTATGTATCCTGGGGTACCCACTAAACTAAAACAAGTAGACATGACACAGACAAAACATAAAGTTTTTAAGCGTGGAGCTATTTCTCCATCTGTCAAGTGTGCAGGGCTGAATTTAACTCTGCAAATAAACACATTGATATAAAAAAACCAAAACTACAAATAATGTATATCATAACCATCTCATATTTGAAAAAAGGCATAAAGCTAATGTCTCTTTGGAGCGTCTCTATCTCTGCAGTGATAAAGAGGACCCATGGAAAACATTAGAAATATCTGTGCCAAAACGGATCTGGGATGGCTATGTATAAATCCGGAAAAACCATTTTAAATTAGCAACATCCTAATTTCAGCTAAAACAATAAAAAGGAATTGTATTTTCCAATTTATTTTCAATTCACAACCATGCCAGCTGTAATTATTGAGCTATATATATCTCTGTATCAAGGAGCAAAAGTTCAAGAATGAAAATATCACTAGCAAGAAGTTAAAATGTCGAGCGAGCACTACGATAACCAATACCATGATATTGGGCAATGAATAAGGGGGAGCTAGCAGCTGGTATCCAGGGTTTCCCCTCTTTGCACCAAAGTCCGTCTAAAAGGGCGGCTTTGGGCACCTGCCAAACGCCAGGCATCAAATTCAGAGGAAGCTGTGAAAAAAGAGAGGAAGAGAATCCTGTTCACCCATGAGACCCAAAAGCCCATTTAAAAGAAGGGCTTGAACATCGTGAAGAGTATGAAGGGTAATCGGGTGACCAAGGGTCAAAGAAGTAACCATCTCTACCACCATAGCACAAGCAGCCAGGGCTTTCTTGAACAGGAGTGACTATAAAAAAAAAGGCAACAGAGCGTAACTTACCGCCATGTTCTCCCTTCATGGTGTTACAATAGTCCCAAACAAAGAGATAAAACATGTGGGCATAAGCAGAAAAACCCAAACTTGAGCTAGAAACCAAAGCACATCTTAAATGTCCAACATTTCATAAGTCCATCTGATAAGAGCAGTCATTTC
Organism: Geotrypetes seraphini; assembly: GCF_902459505.1. NCBI lineage: Eukaryota > Metazoa > Chordata > Amphibia > Gymnophiona > Dermophiidae > Geotrypetes > Geotrypetes seraphini. The sequence continues at coordinate 302,661,350 of NC_047086.1, read as the reverse complement.
AGAAACCAGGGTCTGTCTCAAAATCTGGTCATAGAAGGAACAAGCAGAGATCCATTGGCGGCAGTGACCAATCATAGCAAGAAAAGTAAGCATGTCTTTCTTGGTAGATGGGCGGGGCAGACCCAGAACAGCAGCAGTGCAGAAAGTGCAGATTTTCCTCTGACCATGAGACAGGACAAAACCCAGGTATTTCACTTCAGATGTACACCAGTGCAGTTTATTTCGTGACACCTTGTGACCACACACAGACAATCATTATAAAAGGTGCAAACTATCAGCCTGACAGGTCTCCTGAATTATGGAACACAAAAAGTTGTACAAAATGAGAATAGGACCATGAGGGGCAGTGCATGACTTGTAGAATAGCCCGAAGGACATTCCACACTAGGTATACTGTTGCTTAAAGGTGAAAGCAGCCTCACCAAAGGGACTAAAAATAAAACATTCTTTAGGACAATGACAGAAAAAATCATTGGCTGCCGGTGGAATGGTGGAAGAAACATAAGTGCAATGAGAATTACCAAAACACTAACAGCCCTAAATCTAGGACGAAACAGGGAATGCCATCAGCTTTGACAACAAGAGCGATGGGCGTATTATAAGAAGAGATGGTGGTTTTGATAATGCCGGAGAAAAGTCAAGAGACAAGCAGTGGAATCTCACCTTACTGCTTGATAAAACCAAGAATGAGTATCTTCAAAGAAGCACTATAGGGGGTCAGTGGAAGCCCAAACAGAGAAGTCTGGGGGAAGGGACAAAAACATTCATGCACAGACCCTGATAATGAAAGCAAAGAACAGATTAGCTTTGCTCTGCACAAGAAAGAAAACCTCTAAAACGGAATTTTTTTATTTTTCTTGTTTCTTTTTTTTTTATGATCCAGCACAGAACACAAAGGAAGCAGCCATAGAAAAAAACGCACAAAATTAGTCAGGATCAAAAGGAAGACAAGAAATAGTGCTTGTGTACAAACTACAAGGGAAAGATCTTAGACTGATTCAAACAGCGCTTTCAATTCATTCCACATAACAGCATGTCCTACCTCAGTATTAAACATTGGTGACACAGAAAGATGGGAGCTGAAGGAAAAATGTCATACACACACACAGCCGTACAAGTCTCATTTGTCTAGGAGTAAGTGCCTTTATGACTCATTACAAAACCCAATATAACAATGCAAAAATATTCGCTTATCTTACCTTATAAGCGAGGTACAGTAATAAGAGACAATAAAATCTTATACTCTATAAAAGTTTTAACCTTACAAATGACAGAGTGGGCAGGGGGGTTCTATAAATAATTTCATTCTTCCCGAAAGAATGGCAGCTGCTTATATTTACGAGGGGTGCTTACCGAAAGTACCCCGAGATTTTTCCCAAAAAAAACTCCATAATAGAACCCAAAGCTTGAACTTAAAATAAGGGGTGGGTACAGGTCACCACTACCCAGTGAGTATTAAAGAACAGAAAAAATTCAGAAATACTCACAAAATATTGGTGATATCATCTGCCCATCCCGGACGAGCCCCCAACTGAAAAGGATTCAGGTCCCAATTCCTGCCCCATACTTTCTCTGTCTCTGTCATTTGTAAGTCAGGTACCTGGGGACACATCTTAAAGACCAGAAATCGTCTTCCAAAACATGTCCAAAGTTTATTATGAGTTTCACATCTTTTATACGAATCAGGTTTGCCAGCATGTGTCAGCATGTGACGTAAATACAAACCATATATGGAAGGTCACATGAAACTTTAAACACATCAGCATTTTTCCTATCTGGAGATTGAAGTCCACTGAGGGTCAGAAAAAGCCTTAACCAGCAGAGCTTCTAATCTAAATCTGTCTGTAAATACGGCTTAACAAAACAATTGAATTCACTTCACTACATCTCTGTTTAAACATTACCTGTCCTTGTACCATCTTCAAAGAAGGGAAAGATAAACAGGGCCTACCTTTGCATCTTTAAACAACATATGCCTAAGGACAGGTCTCTAGAATTGTACACAGTATTCCAGATGGGGGTCTCACCATGGATCTATATAATGGCATTATGACTTCGGGCTTACTGCTGACAGACTACACAGCTAAAATGTGAGCCACAACAAGCAGATGATAGTTTTCTTTTGAATCTTCTCTTTTAATGGCAGGGCATTGTATCTCAAGTATAGGGCTCCTTTTACTAAGTTGTGCTAGCGTTTTTAGCGTACGCGGGAAATTACGGCGCGCTACGCTTCTAGAACTAATGCCAGCTCAATGCTGGCATTAAGGTCTAGCATGCGCGGCAATGTAGCGCACGCTATTCCACGCATTAAAGCCCTAGCGCACCTTAGTAAAAGGAGCCCATAGTGTAGTTAAGCCATATTTTCAATGGTAGTTAAAAAAAAAAAAAAAGTGAAACTACTCTTAATGCAATCTCCTTTGCCGCTGTGAGACATCTATAATAGAAATGACTGCAACAAGATTTTTATTACATTCTTTAGCTATTTGGGAGCCAGATGCCTCTTACTGATGCATTCTTTTAGCCAAGACATTGAAAATCCAGTGTGATAAAGATCTTTCTCTATTGTGATTTTTAGTTCTATCAAAAACAGCATGGAGGAGTGGTGTCAGCTTAGCATATCTACCCATTCTGAGACTTTTATGTATTTAGATGCGTCAGTCTTTTCTTCTACTTTATATGCCTATTACATTTTACATCAAAGCATACTCTGAATACAATAATAGCCAGTCAGTCCATTCTGCATATCTAAAGCTTCATTACTCTACATATACTGCAAGAAAGACATATCAGGCCTCCATTTTGTACTTTCAAAGCCTTTCACCTTATCTGGACAATGGTACAGTCAGGTGTTAATACAGGTTTCATAATTTATTATATATTTAAAACACTGAGTTTACCAACTTTTTGACCTGTAAACATGTCTACAAAGCTGAGTAACTGGTAGACTCCGGTTGAGTAAAGGAATTTCTGAGAAGTGCAAACATTATTAATTCCTCCTGTTTCTTCATCAAATCCTTAATCTATGTTTTGCATACATCATAAGAAATTAACTACCCTACTTTATATAACAAGAATCTCCAAGAGGGAGACAGAACACTAGAGTCTCATTGTGTGGATGAAATGATAGGGCAGGAAAGAGGAATTTAGATTTATTAGGAATTGGGCAACGTTAAGGAGAAGGAGAGCCTATTTGGAAAAGATGGTCTCCATTTTTACCATGGAGGAACTAGGCTGCTAGTGCTAAAGCTTGAAAAAGGAAGTAGAGCAGCTTTTAAATTAGAACCTGGGGGGAAGCTGATAGTCACTCAGGAGTACATGTCCGGAACAAGGTGTCTTTGAAAGATACTATCAAAATATAGAAGTTAAATCATCCCAATAGAGAGGTTGTAATAAAAGCAAAGTAAGCCAGGTGTCTTGAAGGCAAAATCAAATGGAGGCAGAAGATTCCAAATTATGCCTGTCGGCACCTAAGAAGACTGTAGATATAAAAAAGGAATGCACTTTGAAATGTCTATATACAAATGAGAACCTAAAAAGTGAGATGGGAGAATTAGAGGGTAGTGCAGGGGTGAGTAACCATTGTTCTTGCGGGTTACAACCCATACAGGTTTTCAAGATTTAAACAATGAATATGCATGATATTTATTTGCATAAAAATGGAAACAGTACATCCAATTTGATCTCATGCATATTCATTGTGGAAATCTTGGAAAACTCGTTTTGGCTGTGGTCTGCTAAATGAAGAGATATAATAGGAATCTCAAAGACCTGGTAGAATGGGAATTTCGAAAGGGCCAATATAATATCAATAATATCACAATGATAAGTCAGATTGAGACTTATTTTGAATACCACGATGAGACTTATCTATGGTCTGAAGAAGTTTAACCACATAACCCCCTTCTATCGTGAATTATATTAGCTTCCTGTGGAAGCTCATATAATCTTTAAATTGGGCTATATTATATTATAAGGTCGCCTTTGGTAAGGCCCCATTTTTTGTTGATAGATTTTCAATAGCTTCTCAAAGGAACAGTAGAAAATCTCATACCTTTTTTGTTAAGGGTTGTAAAAATAAGAAATATCATGATTGTACGCTCTCATTTCAGGCAGCTTTCTATGATAAGGATTTCCGACATCTGTTACTCACATCTCATTCCTACGTACATTTTAGAAAACAATTGAAGACGTACCTTTTTTTTCAAAATATTTGGTTGATTAGATCCCCATTGTTTTCTTCCTCTGTTATTTTTTTAACTTTTTCTAAACCACATTGAACTTCAAGGTTATGTGGTCTAGAAACCCGATGTCATGTTATATTATATAGGAGGGGTGTTGCTATATTTATTTTTAAAATTTTATATAACCTACATGATTCACATAAGAAATATATATATAAATTTGACTATATAGACATAGTAAAGGCAAATCCTACATAACTTAAAATAACATCAGAGTACATAAACCGAGGCTTTGACCTACCAAATGCCTCACTTCTCAACCTCAGTCAAACCCCATCACATAAATGCATTGACAAAAAGGTATGTTTCAATAGTTTCTTAAAGCATAATCTGGACATACTAAATCAGAAGGTTCCAACCAGAGTGTTCCAAAGCTTCACACACACATACCCCAACACCATGGCATCTCCAAACCTTGAATGTACAATTGACCTGCTCTTGTTAGAATTTAACTGCATGCTTTTTCAGATCTCAAAGATCTTTGTGGGCAATAGATTTCAAACCATCCCTTCAATATAATAGGATAAACATGATACACTATCTGATGCACTATTGACAATACTTTCTATTGCACCCTAAGTTGAATTGGTAACTAATAGATCCCTGAAATGTAACGTAATCTTATTTGTACTCTAACTGTAATCTATTTGTTATATCACACAGTAACGTATAGTCAATTTAATATCCAATTTGCAAGTTCTTCCGGAATTAATCCAGCTACCTCTCCTCCCTTTTAACCGGAAACCCCCCCCCAAAAAAAAACAACCCAAAACTGTTGTAACTTCACTGGAAATGCCCAGTTAGCTCTTTTGTAATCCGCCTTGAACTGCAGGGTATAGGTGGAATAGAAGTCCCTAATGTAATGTAATGTAATTTAATAATCAGTTTTATATGAGCTATTCTCGATGCTCATATAAAACAGTAATCAACCATGCTGCAGAATTAAAAAAAAAACTGCAATGCTCTCATCTTCACCTTTGCTGATCGGAGCACTGTTTAGTCAGAAAAAAGGGTAGCCGTTTAGCAAGAAACATAAAGCTGTGTTTTTCATGTGCTGTGCTTCAGTTAATGGATCTTTTCCTCTAATTAGCAAATAGCATTGTTGTTTGTCCATAAAAATAGAAGGTTTTGCAAGCAAAATATCTGTTTTGATGTGCCCTGTTTATGTGGTGCCTTATTGAATGTATTTTGAGCTTAATAAAGCAAAAATAAAAACCCAGAGAGCTATTTAAGGACATCCAAACTGTGCCTAAGTTCCATCCATAGAACTCATGTCTATCTGAAGCCCAAACTATGCTGAAAAGTAGACTTCCTTTACAATGCCTATAGGACCTAGTTTTACAACTGCTATATAATTTGCTAGCTCACTGTGTAGTATACTGGCTAAACCTACAGCCTTCTACCCTAATGTTGCAGGTTCAAATCCTAGTCACTCTCTCTGATGGAAGAGAAATAAATAAAAGCATTAAAAAGATTCAACTCCCAGTATCACAATTATAATAAAAATCACCATTCTAATAACATCCTAATAATAAAATATAACATTAAGGACATTGTTTAAACATCTTACTCTTGCCTAAAACCCAATTCTCTAAAGGACATATTAAAAATTGAACTTCTAAACAGTGCTGAGCATCGCTGAGCACAATTCTACAAAGGACGCCTATCTTGGACACCCAAACTGTGCCCAACTTTAGGCGTGCTTTGCAGAATCAGGTCCTAAGGGCCTGATTCTATGAATGGCACCTAACTTTCATTATTCATTTTTTGAGAGTTTTTCTAAAGTTTGTTTATTATTTTGACAGCGGTTTCCCTGATGCAGCGTTAGTGAAACAGGCCCTTGTCGGGAATCCAGAGTCAGTATATCATTATTGTAACACAGTGTTGGGATATCATCATTTGCAAACTGAGTTTTGGATTATCCTTTGATCTTCTGGAGAATGCTGGAAAAATTGGATATATTTTCGGCCACAATTGCATTTGCATGATTGAAGACTTCAGGCTGGATGTCTAAGATAAGAACTTTCAAAATATCTTGTTCTTTATTTAGCTCCTATAGTTAAAATAATTGAAGTATTTGGTGATTTTGCATTACAAAACATAAGGGAGTTTGTTTGTTTTTTACAAGGGTTTGATTTAGAAACAGGTAGAGACCAAAATGATTAAGTGCAAGGAATAACTCTCATATGCGGAAATACTAAAGAGGTTATGGATATTAAGCTTGGAGAAGATGATTGTGATAGAGGTGTATAACATCCTGTGGAGTGAAATGCATATTGTTTATCCTTCCCAAAATACAAAGACTAGAGGATAGTCAACATCTAAAAGAAATCATAGAAAATATTTTTTTTCACTCAACAATAATTCAGCTCTGCAATTTGTTACCAAATGATGTGTTAAAAGCAGTTAGCATAGCTGGGTTTAAAAAAGGTTTGGACTGTATTTCTTTTAAGAAAAATCCATAAATTGTTATTAAAGTAAACCTGGGGAAACCACTGTTTATCCACATACAAAAAACTGACAAACAAACTGTGAGAAAGAAGCTCAAGTGCAAAAGATTATGAATGACTGTCCTCTCTAGTCTGAGGGGGGGATTCTCCCTGAGGGAGGACTGAAGCTTTTTCTCCACTATAAAAGTGAATCATCTTTAGTACTTGAGCTTCTTTTTCACAGTGTGTTTGTCAGCTTTTTTGTATTTGGATAATAATGATTGCAACCTGATTGGATTCCATTTAATTGGGTGTTTGACCTTTATAAAGAAACCACTGTTTATCCCTGGGAATAAGCAGCATGGAATCTAGCTACATTTTGGTATTCTGCCAGGTACTTATGAAGCAGGACACTGGAGCAGATGAACCTTTGGTCTAAACCAATATGGCAATTCTTAATTTCTGATGCTGAAACCTCATTTCCATTTATCAATTCTATGATGTCCATCATATACACTAGTGCTGCCTGATTCAGGAAAAAAAATTTCGATTTGATTCAGCCTATTGAATCGATTTTTCGATTCAATTCGATCTTCCTTCCCAATTGGGTGTTTTTTTCAAACATCCTAGTGGGTTTATTTTATGGCCTCTTCATCCCATTTGCCCTCTCCTACCCACACAGGCGCTGTGGTGTAAACAAAATAAACAAAAAAAAAGTTTGTTCTTTTTGCTCAATTTTTAAAGCTGATGTAGGGAAGCAATCAATTCATGTAAGAAGTGTGGGCAGGAATAACTAAGTACAGGGCCAATTACGTTTTTTTTCCCATGGACATTTATGGTGTTACCAATACTGCTAGAATTCACAGAAAGGGCACAAAACAGACAGTTGCATTACTATGATAGGGAAAGAGGGAATACACATAGGAACAGCATAAGCCCTATTAACAGCCGAGATGATTATTAATACCCTGGGACTCCTATTAGATGATACAAGAGGCCGGAGCAGGAGGTGCACACCAAGCTTCCGACAGTGATGTCAATTTATGTCACCCCGTGCTGCTCACACTCAAAGCAGTGGCAGTTGGGCAGGCTAGAGCCCAGCTCCTGTACTCGCCGACCCCAGACCTCATCCTGCTCCTTCGCAGGCTTCTTCACCATAACGGCGGTGACAGACAAAGAGGAGGAGGGGAACCATTTCTAGACTAGGCTCCCTTCTACTAAACCTCGCTAGTGTTTTTTATCACTGGGAGCCGCGCTGAATGCTGCGCACAGCTCCTGATGCTCATAGGAACTCTATGAGAGTCGGGAGCAACACACAGCATTCAGCGCGGCTCCTGGCAATACAAAATGCTAGTGCGGTTTAGTAGAAGGGGGCCTAACCTTCACTTGCCCACTGTTTCCCTCACCAGCCACGAGCCACCATAGGAAGTGGGGGAACTAACCCGCCTGCATGACCGTTCACCAATCACCTACCAGCTCTCTCCCCGAAGGCGAGAGCAACACCCACTCACACACCTCAGATATAATCCATGCCACGTGTAACCCCACCCCGAAGCAACAGCAGCTAATCCGTGGGCACCGAATCGGCGAGGCTGATTTTTTAAAAAAGGGAATCAATTCAAATTTATTCACCCAAAGTGAATCAGTGAATCAATTTGAATCGGAAATCGGGCAGCACTAATATACACAGCTATATTTACATATACACATACAAAGTACCTTGAAAATCTGGTCATTCTTATAAGAAAAGCAGTAACCATTAGCTTAATGGTGTGGGAGTCAGGTTTTTGGAGCCTGTTCATAAGAACATAAGAATAGCCATATCGGGTCAAACCAATGGTCCATCTAGCCCAGTTTCCTTCTTCCAAGAGTAGAAGATCCAGGTCACAAGTACCTGGCAGAAACCCAAATAGAAGTAACATCCCTGATCTCAGGGCAAGTAGTGGCTTTGCCCATGTCTGTTCAAATCTTTTTTAAACCCAGCTATGTTAACCTATATTACCACATCTTCTAGCAATGAGTTCCAGAACTTAACTATTCTTTGAGTGGTTTTAAAAGTATTTCCATATAACTTCATTGAGTGACCCATATGTCTTTGTAATTTTTGATAGAGTAGAAAATCAATTCACTTTTACCCATTCTATACGATTTAGGATTTTGTAGACCTCAATCATATCTCTCCTCAGCTGTCTTCCAGTCTGAAATGCCCTAACCTCTTTAGCCTTTCCTCATATAAGAGGAGTTATATCCCCTTTATCATTTTGGTTGCTCTTCTTTGAACCTTTTTTGAGATGTGGCAACCAGGATTGAATATAATACTCAATGTGAGGTCACACCATAGAGCAATACAGGGGCTTTTTAATTATCTTGGTCTTGACATTATTTCTTTCCTAATAATTCCTAGCATCCTCTGCAAATTGGTTGGAATGACACCTAGATCTTTTTCTTGGGTGCTGATCCCAAAGGTTGATCCTAACATCTGGTAAGTATGACTTGGATTATTTTTCACAATGTGCATCACTTTGCATTTTTCCACATTAGATTTCATCTGCCATTTGGATGCCCAGTCTTCTAATTTCCTGAGGTCTTCTTGCAGTTTTCCACAGTCCGTATGTTTTTTTTAAAGAACATTGAATAGTTTTGTTTCATCATCTGCAAATTTAATCACCTCACTTGTCATTCCAATTTCCAAATCATTTATAAATATATTAATTAACACTGTTCCCAGTACAGATTCCTGTGATACTCCACCATTCACTCTCTTCCACTGAGAAAAATAGCCATTTAAACCTACCCTCTGTTTTCTGTTGAATAACAAATTCCTAATCTAGAACAGAACATTGACTTCTATCCTATGACTCTTTAATTTTCTCAGGAGCCTCTCATGAGGATCTTTGTCAAAAGCGTTCTGAAAATCTAGCATTAGTTGGCATTGATGTGCCCATGTTTAGAGTAGGTGTAAATTGATGTTCTTAGGTGCACCAATACCGTATTTTCGCGGATATAACGCGCGCGTTATACGTGATTTTACGTACCGCGCATACCCCTCGCGCGTTATATGCCTGAGCGCGGTATAGAAAAGTTTTTAAACATAGTTCCCACCCCGCCCGACGCCCGATTCACCCCCCCAGCAGGACCGCTCGCACCCCCACCCCGAACGACCGCTCGCACGCGCTCCCACCCGCACCCGCATCCACGATCGGAGCAAGAGGGAGCCCAAGCCCTCTTGCCCGGCCGACTCCCCGACGTCCGATACATCCCCCCCCCGGCAGGACCACTCGCACCCTCACCCCGAAGGACCGCCGACTCCCCAACAATATCGGGCCAGGAGGGAGCCCAAACCCTCCTGGCCACGGCGACCCCCTAACCCCACCCCGCACTACATTACGGGCAGGAGGGATCCCAGGCCCTCCTGCCCTCGACGCAAACCCCCCTCCTTCCAACGACCGCCCCCCCCCAAGAACCTCCGACCGCCCCCCCAGCCGACCCGCGACCCCCCTGGCCGACCCCCACGACCCCCCCACCCCCCTTCCCCGTACCTTTGGAAGTTGGCCGGACAGACGGGAGCCAAACCCGCCTGGCCGGCAGGCAGCCAACGAAGGAATGAGGCCGGATTGGCCCATCCGTCCTAAAGCTCCGCCTACTGGTGGGGCCTAAGGCGCGTGGGCCAATCAGAATAGGCCCTGGAGCCTTAGGTCCCACCTGGGGGCGCAGCCTGAGGCACATGGGCCAAACCCGACCATGTGTCTCAGGCCGCGCCCCCAGGTGGGACCTAAGGCTCCAGGGCCTATTCTGATTGGCCCACGCGCCTTAGGCCCCACCAGTAGGCGGAGCTTTAGGACGGATGGGCCAATCCGGCCTCATTCCTTCGTTGGCTGCCTGCCGGACAGGCGGGTTTGGCTCCCGTCTGTCCGGCCAACTTCCAAAGGTACGGGGAAGGGGGGTGGGGGGGTCGTGGGGGTCGGCCAGGGGGGTCGCGGGTCGGCTGGGGGGGAGGGGGGTTTGCGTCGAGGGCAGGAGGGCCTGGGATCCCTCCTGCCCGTAATGTAGTGCGGGGTGGGGTTAGGGGGTCGCCGTGGCCAGGAGGGTTTGGGCTCCCTTCTGGCCCAACTACACAAAGGTACGGGGAAGGCGGGTGGGGGTGTCGTGGGGGTCGGCCAGGGGGGTCGCGGGTCGGCTGGGGGACGGGCGGAGGTTCTTGGGGGGGGGCGGTCGTTGGGGGGAGGGGGTTTGCGTCGAGGGCAGGAGGGCCTGGGATCCCTCCTGCCCGTAATGTAGTGCGGGGTGGGGTTAGGGGGTCGCCGTGGCCAGGAGGGTTTGGGCTCCCTTCTGGCCCAACTACACAAAGGTACGGGGAAGGCGGGTGGGGGTGTCGTGGGGGTCGGCCAGGGGGGTCGCGGGTCGGCTGGGGGACGGGCGGAGGTTCTTGGGGGGGGGGCGGTCGTTGGGGGGAGGGGGTTTGCGTCGAGGGCAGGAGGGCCTGGGATCCCTCCTGCCCGTAATGTAGTGCGGGGTGGGGTTAGGGGGTCGCCGTGGCCAGGAGGGTTTGGGCTCCCTCCTGGCCCGATATTGTTGGGGAGTCGGCGGTCCTTCGGGGTGAGGGTGCGAGTGGTCCTGCCGGGGGGGGGGGATGTATCGGACGTCGGGGGGGGGCATCAGGCTTTCAGGATGGGGACAGACCTTCAAGGGGGGACAGGACTTCAAGGGAGGACAGTGCACGGAAAGTCAGGGGGGGTGAACGGAGAGTCGGGACAGCGCACGGAAAGTCAGGGCAGTGCACGGAAGTCAGGGGGGGTGAACGGAGAGTCGGGACAGCGCACGGAAAGTCAGGGCGGGCGAAAGGAGAGTCGGGCAGCATGCGCGTTATATGCCTGAGCGCAGTATAGAAAAGTTTTTGTACATATCATCGTGATTTCTGCGCGCTATACCCCTGTGCGCGTTTTACAATGGTGCGTGTTATATCCGCGAAAATACGGTAAATGTGAGTAATTTATAATATAGTAACTGGGAGACACATCTATGGCCTGGTAAGCTACACCCATGTATATGCCCCCTCCCCCAACACTTTGGTACTGTTATAGAATAGCATTTATTAAACATAGGAGCCTTTGATATGCATAAGTGGCACTTACTTCTAGGTTCCCAATCAAATTACTAAGTAAAAATTAACAAGTGGGAATAAGCAAGCTCTGTTATGGAAAAAGGAAGAGTCATGGATTTTCCATTGGCAGACAGTGGTTTAATCCAGGAGATAGAGTGGTGGGCGTTCCTACATTGAGATTGACATTGGGAGTAGTGTTTCCACCGGGAGATCAGCTGAAAGTGACGTTACCAGGAAGTGATGTAATCTGGGTGAAGCGTAAGGTAGCCACCGGCAGCGACGTGAATTTATGAGCAACATTGGTATGTTCTACACATTAAATGGCTTTCTATCTTCTTTTGTTAGGAAGAAGTTTTACTCATTGATTACAGCCAGCAAGTGGGGGTTCTCTGAGGAAGCCACTGGCGAAACGCGTCAGGACCTGCTAGAGTGAGTCAAAACAACTGACGATTATATCTTTTATTCATAAATGAACACTGTAAAAAAAACCACAGTTAATTACCTTTCTACCAAATGAAGATGGTGCAATGATAGAGCACTGAAAACACTTAAAGGGGCATGTCCCTGACTCGTGATTTTCTTACCATTCTATGGTTCTGAGCACCACCTTGGTTTGAAAGCTTTATATTTTTCACGGTCTTTTTCATTGTTAGTTGAGTGACTTACTTCTAGGTGCCAGCTTATAGAATTGTCCCAATTGTTTAAACAAAGTGGAGTTAGGCTTGCAAAGTATGTGCATATTTTATAAAATAGTCACACACGTGCATGGAATACATACACAAGTGTATACCAATTTCAGAGCAGGCATAAATATGTGCATGAGGATTTATAGCTAGATTAGGAATTATTTTTAGAAGGCACAAAGGCACATGGGTTGCCTTTATAAAATATGCTTAAAATAGACACATTTACATAGGTATCCTCTTATAAAACAATCTCCCACCCCCATGACCTCATTTTGCTTTAGGATGCCCATGACAAAAATCCAAAAAGATGTGTGTTGTAGGACTTCTTTATGAAGAGCCGCTTATGTGTCTTTCTAAAAGAGGCCATAACAGCTCCTTAAGGGGCCCTTTTGGTAAAGGGTGTTAAGCCCTTAATTAGGGGTTAACAAGTGGAAGCAGGTTACTGCACATCCACGTTAAAGGGCTTTGCAGAAGTGTGTCTGTTTCTCTGTGTTAAACTGCACATTACTGAATTGATAGCTGCTGCTTCACCAGCCCCGCCGATGCATTTCAATCTTTCATCAGGGTCGAGGACTATGCCAGAGCTAAAAAGAAATCAGAAGCCAGCAATGAAATAATATTACAAAACATAACATTTAAATAAACCCAGCGTCGGCGGGGCTGGTGCAGCCACAGCTATCAAAAGCTAAGTCAGAATGCTTTACAATGTGATTATATGAAATATAAATATAAGAAACAATACTCTTAGAATTGTGTTAATAACATTAAAAGGTAACAGAAGATGAAATAATATGAAAAAAAGAGGTTAGGTGTGGAATCACACTATAGTTGCAGGATCAATGAGGAGTGCTGCCACCACAGGCTAGACTGCTTGGGTGGCTTTCTAAAGATTAAAGCAAAAATGAAGATGAAAAGTGAGGCAATCTGGAAACTCCCCCAACGAATAACAACCCCACTGGTTGGGAATTGATTGTAGAAAGGCCTAGAAGCTTATCATATTCTTCTTTAGATTAAGGTTCCGGCCTACCATGAGATGGTAGCAATTATGCTTAATCTATTAGCTAATAAGCTTACTATTCCAGTTCACTGTTATCTAATAAAAAGATAACCACGACTGTTCAGTCTATTTACTTATCCTTTAATGCAGTATCTCAAGCGTGCCCCGACGGGACCCATTTTGCCTATACAGGCTTTTTCAAGGGTTCAAACAAGGAGCTCTTATTTCAGCGTCCTCTCTATTATGGGGCTTGGGCTGCTCTACAAAAAGAGGTTAGGTGTGGGTTCACACTATAGTTGCAGGATCAATGAGTGCTGCCACCGCAGGCTAGACTGCTTGGGTGGCGTTCTAAAGATCCCATTCTAGTGTGGTTACCATTAGAATTAGTCCAGCGCTGATGTGTGTTATGCAAGTGTATCAAGCAGCATATGTATGAGCACACAGTTACATACATATGTCACATATTTACCCCTCCATCATTCAAACTACCTCCCAAAGAATGCCTACATGAGCCGTTCCTAAAAGAACACCTTGCTCTGTTGCTGTGCATACCTGCATACACATATACCACTGTACTGTTTTATAAAAGGTATTTTTCCATACGTAAGACTGACTTTACACATGGCAAAACTGGTATAAAATTCACCTTCCTCACGTGTGTTATTCTAGTAGTGAATTTCCAGGCTGAGCACTGATATGCGAGTTTCTTTGAAGTACCCGCTGTTTCTTGCCACCTATTAGAATGATTTGAGAATGTTGAAAAACAGAGAAACGCTAGTTAGTGCTTGTTTTCAGTAAAGTTATTTCTGTGTAGAGAAGACAAAGTCGAATGCACATTAGAAAAATAAAGCATGCCATTGGTATTACAGGATAGTGACTATACCACTGTCAATGGGTCTCTGGAGAACGTTTAAGACCTTTAATGACTGCAGCATGTGTGTTGGTATTTATCAGTGGGCTAATCAATTTGCCGCACATGGCAGAACTAGCCAATGGTGCAAATAGTAGCCAGATACTTGGAATAATAGTCAAAAATTGGATCATCAAGTCATTTTAGGAGGTAAGGCATAGCTGAGTGGTACAATATTAGGATCTTTGAACTGACAGAAACATGGTGGCCTAGAAAAAAAGTTAATAAGAAGCTTAGGAAAAAAAAGATGTAGCATAACAGATGGCAGAATGAGAAACCTCAGCTGGAAATTTTGAATGCAATAGGCAGCTACACGGTGAAAGCATTGATTAAGACTATTTTCTTGATTAAGTGGAATTGTTTGATTCATGAGGTGATGAAGGAGGAACAACTACCATTAGTGTGCAAAGCTTAAGTTTGCTAGGAAGTTGAAATTCAATCTAGTCCTGGGAATCTCAAGAAGAGCAGATGATGCTGGGAGCAAAGGGTCAAGGTGAAGTAGAGGTCATGCCTGGATATGTAAAAGCTGCACATTCCAAAATGAGGGGGCTTCTTAAGAATTGTGGTTAAGTCCTTCTTCGACATATTAAGTACAATGGAGTTGCACAAGACTTGGAAGGAAACAAGAAAATAGCAGTTGTGTAATGAGATGAAGGAGAGAAAATGGGCCAAGTATGCTCATAGATAATTAGCAAAATAAGCTTTGCACTATTTTGGAGGTGGGGGGAGTTATCAAGTTGCATTAGGGCAATAATCTGCATTATTTACATCTTAACACAACTTAAAGGGTGCTAAAGTAAGATGTCTTTCTTAAGGTGGCAATATTTCAAGCCGCTGTGGTTTCCATAGTAATGAGATGCTAAACATGCAAATGCATGTCTGAGGATGTTCAAAAAGTTTCTGCACTTTTATTTTTTTAAAACACTATTTATTAAATATCTCAACAGCAAATTACATCTCTTTTCTACATAATTACCCTGTTTTGCAATACATTTTTCCCAGCGTCCTACTAACTTCTTAATTCCATCAGAAAAGAATGTTTTTGGTTGATAAAACAGCTCATTACTATGAGTTTACATAACACAACTTGCTTTAAGCTGGGATTGTTTTACCACCTGGGATGTCTCTAAAAAGAGACAACAGCTATAAAAGAATGTAAATGTGTCTGCCTCCCCCTCCCGCCCATAAAGCCTATTTTGCCCTTACAGGTGAAGGGTAAAGGGTCATGGATTTGATATACCACCTTTATCTAGTTCAACCAAAGCAGTTTACATTTATGGTATGCAGGTGCTTTCTCTCTCCCTAATAAACTCACAATCTAATTATAAATTTAATCGGGGGCAATAGAGATTTAAGTGACTTGCTCAGGGTCAGAAGGAGCCATAGTAGCAGGAATCAAACACAATTCCCCAAGTTCTTAGCCCATTGAACTAATATTTAGGCTACTCCTTCATCATACCTTACATTGAAAAATGGCCCCCCTAGCAATAGTACTGTAAGACTACCACTAGGGTTCAACTGCACTGTTTTGGATCTTGGTGCCAATAGGGCATGCCTCCTAGACCACTATGGACCTTTGAATGCACAGGTGAGAGGGAGCCATTGAAGATGGTATTGGGGGAACCTTCTTCATTTGAGGAGCATCCATAAGTTTGCTAACAACTACAAATATGCATGTGTATTTGCTAGCACATGCATCTTAAGCAACCATATTAGAAATATACACATTAAAAAAATAAATGGCATAAGCCTGTTTCCATGTGAAGCTGTCCCATTTTATAAACCTACAAATGTAAGAACTACCAATTAGGTAGCAGTTTCAATGATCTAGAGATGGGAAAAGCTAGTGAGATAATTAAATTTGCTGATGCCAGAAAGTTGTTCAAAATTGTTAAACAGCAAAAGGATTGTGAAAAATTGCTAGAGGACCTTGTGTGACTGGGAGACTGGGTGCCAGAATGGCAGAGGACATTTAGGCCCTGATTCTGCAAAGCACGTCTAAAGTTAGGCGTGGTTTAGATATCCAAGATAGACATCCTTTGTAGAATTGCACTCAGAGATGTCTTTTAGAGAATTGGATTTTAGGCGAGAGTTAGATATCCAAAAAAGTCCTTAATGTTATAATATTTTATTATTATGATGTTATTAGAATGGCAATTTTATGGTGCTTTTCATCATAACTGTGATACTGGGAGTTGGATCTGGGATTTGAACCAGCTACATTAGTGTAGAAGGCTTTAGGTTTAACCAGTGTGCTACACAGTGAGCTAACAAGTTGCATAGTAATTGTAAAATTAGGTCCTATAGGCATTGTAGAGGAGGTCTACTTTAGAGAGTTGCGCGGGGACAGAAATCCCACCCGTCCCCACCCGTCCCCGCCAAAATCCCACCCATCCCCACCCGTCCCCGTGAGGAATCCCTCCGTCCCCACCCGTCCCCGTGAGGAATCCCTCCGTCCCCACCCGTCCCCGCGAGGAATCCCCTCCGTCCCCACCCGTCCCCGCGAGGAATCCCCTCCGTCCCCACCCGTCCCCGCGAGGAATCCCCTCCGTCACCATCCTTCCCTATAAACTTCAGAAATAGTTATTTTATTTAATTATGCTACTGAATTAAAGGCTCTGGTAGAGACCCATTTACAAATAAGCAAAGAGACTATTAATTTGGAAATATTAATTGGGAAGAATACATACTTTGTAAATGGGTTTCTACCAGAACCTCTAATGTAAATATAAAATATAAATACTCAGCTGATGAGAACCCACAAACTGTCAGCTGAGGACTTCCTTTGCAGTTGGCCTGGGGTCCCTTTTGCCAAGCTTGGCAGGCAGCAGTAGCGTCCCTGAGTCACAGATGCTGGCACCTCAGTGGCTCATGGATGCTGCCAGCGACTGCTGCGCTTGGTGGAGGGGAGTTCTGACCATCTCTAGAGGAGGTCCTCTGCTGGCGGTGCTTGGGGATCCCCACCAGTCACAGCAAGGGCCAACAAGTACTTCAACACTGTAGAAATAAAACCAGAAATGCATTTCCTTTTCTTTTGAACACAAAACAAAGATATCTGCCATATACATTTCCCAAGGCAGATGACTCTATGCAATGTCACCTCGGTAACAAAATACAAAAATAGACAAATACACCCCCTCCCTTTTTACTAAACCACAATAGTAGGTTTTAGCACAGGGAGTTACGCTGAATGCCTCGCGCTGCTCTCAATGCTCATAGGCTCCCTGCGCTAAAAAACAATATTGCGGTTTAGTAAAAGGGAGCCATAGTGCAAAATATAGACAACAGATATAAATTCTCAAAACAGACACATTTTGATCACTAAATTGAAAATAAAATCATTTTTCCTACCTTTGCTGTTTGGTGATTTCATGAGTCTCTGGTTGCACTTTCTTCTTCTGACTGTGCATCCAATCTTTCTTCCTTTCTTTCAGCCTCCTGTATGTTTCCTCTCCTCCAGACCTCATTCTCTCCCCCAACTTTTTCTTTCTGTCTCCCTGTTCCCCCTTCTTTCTGTCTCTCTGTCTGCCCCCTTTCTTTCTTTCTCCGTGCCCTCCCCCAAAGCCACTCGGTTTGCTGCCACCGCCATCGGGGAATAGTCCCCAAGCCACCGCTGTCCCAAGCTTTCCCTGCAGAAGCGTCGCGCTGACCAGCATTCCGCTCCCTGACGTCAATTCTGACGTAGGAGAGGAAGTTCCGGGCCAACAAGGCATTTCTCCTCATTCCATCCAGCCTGAGCCCCATCTCTCCTTGATCCAGCATTTCCCTTCTGTGTCTGTCAGAATTACCATTCCACCTATTTTCCAGCATCACCCTTCTTTGTGTCCATCTCACCTATATCCCTATCTCACCACTTTTTCAGAATCTTCATTTGTCTCTGTCCTTGTCTTTACCCCATATTCACCATTTGCCCTTTCAATGTCTTTATCTCCCCCCCCCCACACACACTTTTTCAGCATTACTTCTATGTCTCTATTTCACCTCCTCTTCATGTCCCCTCTGTATCTCTATCCTTATTCAGAAGGTCCTGCTTACCCTTTCTCTTCTTTGTGTCACTATCTCCATTTTCAGCTTTCCCCCTTTTTCCTTTGTTAATGCACCCTGTAGCCAGAATCTTTCCACCCTCTCTCCACTCCGGCCCAGCCAAGTATGAAATATTTCCTTTTGTTTCTCTCCCCTCTCTCTTCTCCTCCCTCACCCACGAGTCCTGCATCTGGCCCTCTCCCTTCTACCTGCACCTGGCAACACCCCCCTGCTCTCTTAAGCAACTCGTCAGCAGCGGTGATCAAGACAAGCTGCCGACATCGAGGCCTTCCCTCTACGAGTCCCACCTTTGTGGAAAAAGGAAGTTGAAACAAGCGGGACTCGCAGAGGGTAGGCCCCGACGCCAGAAGCTTGTGTCGATCGTTGCTGCTAAGTTGCCGAAGAGAGCCGCAGGTAGAAGGGAGAGGGAGATAGGAAGGCTGTAGAAGCTCCGGAGCATGACACCGAACCCGGCCAGGATGATTTCTTTTTCAGGCTGCTGCTGCCGCTACCATCCCCCACCCGAAATGACAAAAAACAGCCTAATGCCCGCGTCGGGAAATAGCCATGCTGAGCAGTGAGCTCAGCACGTACACAGATGAAAGCCTTGCTTGCTGATTGGTCCGGCGGCACGGTGGGGCGGGGCCGCCGGACCAATCAGCAAGCAAGGCTTTCATCTGTGTACGTGCTGAGCTCACTGCTCAACATGGCTATTTCCCGACGCGACGCCAGACTTGCATCGCCAGAATTTAGGTAGGTTGTTTTCATCCCCGTGGGAGTCCCGTGGGCAAGGGGGCGTCCCCGTGGGAGTCCCGTGGGTCAGGGGGGCATCCCCGTGGGAGTCCCGTGGGCCAGGGGGCGTCCCCGTGGGAGTCCCGTGGGCCAGGGGGGGAACCCGCGGGATCCCCGCGGGACCCGCGGGATCCCCGCGATCCCCGTTCCCGTGCAGACCTCTAGTCTACTTTTGAGCATAGTTTAGGCTTCAGATAGACCTGAGTTCTATGGTCGGAACTTAGGCACAGTTTGGATGTCCTTAATGTGATCTGCTAAATAGCTCTCTGGGTTTTTACTTTTGCTTTATTAAATCAAAATACTGTACATTCAATAAGGCATCACATAAAAAGGGCACATCAAAACAGATATATTGCATGCAAAACCTTCTATTTTTGTGGACAAACAACAATGCTATTTTATAATTAGAGGAAAAGATCCATTAACTGAAGCACAACACTTTGAAAACACAGCTTTTGGTTTCTTGCAAAAAAGTGACCCTTTTATCTGACTAAACAGTGCTCTAATCAGCTAATTAATGAAAGCAAGGAAAGCATATGACAAAAAATATATAGATTGCATACATAACTTCATTTGCAAAACCTTTAAAAACTGAAAAAGCAGATACAGACTTTAGCATGGCTTCTACTTCATTGCAAATGGAGGTGTGCAGCTACACAATGCTGAACTCATTGTGAAATCATC
The DNA here is from genome assembly GCF_902459505.1 of Geotrypetes seraphini. NCBI lineage: Eukaryota > Metazoa > Chordata > Amphibia > Gymnophiona > Dermophiidae > Geotrypetes > Geotrypetes seraphini. The sequence goes on along the minus strand of NC_047086.1, from coordinate 302,641,487 downwards.
AAGGTGCACGTGCAAGGTAGAACGCCACAATTAAAATATGTGCTGGGATTTGAACCCAACATGTCTAGATGATAAGAACAGAGCTTTTACCTATTGAGCCACAGCTGCTTCCTTTCAGTTGTGGGAGTCCCTACCATGAGAGCTTAGTGATTCTAGCCATGTGAAGGTGAAAATTCCTAAGAAGATCATAGCTTAGCAGATCCCTAAGCTATCATATCAGATGTGAGGAAGAAAGACATTAGCGGAAGCTGCTGTGGTTCAATGGGTAAAAGCCCAGATCCCATTTTCCAGAAGTCATAAGCAAGAAATCAATTGACATTCCTATTAAATCACATGAAGAAAAAGGAATAAGCAACTGGTAAGTTTTGGCATATTATATTTAATATAATGGACGCATTAGCATTTAGCGCATGCTAATATTTAACGAGGGCTAAATCGGCTAGTGCACCTTAGTAAAAGGACCCCCTATATTATACATAGTCTATAGTAATGATGTTGTGAATATAGAAATTTGAGAACTGGCAAGCTGCTTCCCACTTAATAAATAGACAGCTGTGAAGGTTCAAAGGAAATATATCTTGTAGCTTGATATTTAATAATATATTTACAGGGATTTTTTTAAAATATGAAAACCACTATTTGACTCTTGACCCCAATAACAAACCCTTCTGTCTCTTCATTTAGCAAGCATTGGTGATCTGAATTCAAAGTCAAAGATATATCAGATTTGCTGGAGTCGTCAAATTAGTATTAGAATTTTCCAAAATGGCCGTCAGTTTAAGCTGGTTTATAGCTTGTGCTTCTTTTAAAAGCAGGCAAATAAAAATCCCTGAATATAGGTGAAGAACAGTTAAATATCTCATAAATACATAGTAACATAGTGAATGATGGCAGATAAAGACCTGAACAGTCCATCCAGTCTACCCATTAGTTATTCTCATTAAAAATACATGATTAAATTAACTTGTCTCTTCTTTGATATTTCTGGGCCTTAGTTCTTTAATTTATACCATTTGTTTTCTAATTAGAGATCCTTTGTGTTCATTCCATGCTTTTTTGAATTCCACCACTGTTTTCCTCTCCACCACCTCCCTCTGGAGGGCATTCCAGGCATCCACCACCCTCTCTATGAAAAATAATTTCCTAACATTGCTCCTAAGTCTTCCTCCCTGCAACCTCAAGTTATGCCCTCTAGTTTTACCATTTTCCATTCTCTGGAAAAGATTTGGTTCTATATTAATACCTTTCAAGTATTTAAATGTCTGTATCATATCTCCCCTGCCCCTCCTCTCCTCATCACTATTGAAAGCTGTGGGTAGCCTAGGGAAGTTAAATAAAGATGGCAGTGACAGGTACAGTAGGCAGGCTACTCACTTAACTTAATTACAGGGAGGCCCCCATATCCATGGGTAATAAGAACATAAGAACATAAGAATTGCTGCTGCTGGGTCAGACCGGTGGTCCATTTTGCCCAGCAGTCCACTCACGCAGCGGCCCTCAGGTCAAAGACTAGTGCTCTTAAATGAGTCCAGCCTCACCTGCGTACGTTCCAGTTTAGCAGGAACTTGTCCAATTTTGTCTTGAGTCCCTGGAGGGTGTTTTCCCATATAATAGACTCCGGAAGAGCATTCCAGGTGTCTACCACTCTCTGGGTGAAACTGTAGAAAATAGTGAATGCTATTATTCATGGTTTACAGTGGCCCAGGCACTGAATGCTCCACACGCCCTCTACCCAACTATGCCATCATCCTCCTCCAGCATATCTCCTTGCCTCCTCAAATCTTCACTGGCAGTAAGGAGCTTCTAATGCCTGCTGCTGGTGCAGGCTTGAGCTTCCTCCTTCTGTGGTCAGATCTGGGTCGATCCAAATGCACCTCAGGAGGAAGCTCATGCAAGCGCGAGCAGTAGGCAGGAGAAGCTGCTATTTGCCAGTAAAGATTTGAAGAGGTACGCTGCGGGGGAGAGGGCAGGCTGAGAGTATGGTGGGGTGGAGTACAGGAGGACCCCTGGTAAACTGTGGATAAGTAGGGTTATCAGATTTTACATCAGTAAAATCTATAATCCTAGACCCGCCCCCAGGCTCGCCCAGTTCTACCCATCCCCGCCCCATTATACCCCAGCTCCACCCTCATCTCTGCCCCTAACCCTGCCCCCACTGTCTGTTCATCAGGCAGAAAGGTACCTGCGCATGTGCGGGTGTCCCAATCCGACACAATTTCTTTTCAAATTCCAGACAAAGTACCAAGTTTTGAAAAGCCGTCCAGACCCCCAGACATGTTCTCAAAAGGAGGACATGTATGGAGAAATCCAGACGTCTGGTAACCCTGTGGATAAGTAAACCCATGGCTACAGAATCCACAGATAGAGGGAGCCCCCCCTGTTTTCAATTAGGCTTAATCAGCACTGTTAATAGAAAAACACCATTAAAAAAGCAATTACTGTATTTTTCGCTCCATAAGATGCACTTTTTCCTTGCACTGCACCTTGAACTTTGGTCTATTTCTAGGTGCTTTGTTTGTCATGTGTTGCGTTTGAGCAAGCAAATGTTGAACTTGGGGGTTCTCTTCATTTTCTCCCTTGGAAATCCAGTACCTTTTAATTACTATTGTTGTTCTTTTTTTTTAATTCTTTATTAATTTTCAAAACTTCAACAGTGCAATACAACAAATGCAATGTATAATGATACAACAAAAACACATTCAACTTTCATATGTTCATAATCAATAATTTTCCCCCACCCACCCATCCAATAATCATTCAATAAAACGCAAAAACATATATTACCATAAAAACTTTACCCTATTCTGAATATTGATATCTTCCCACCCATCCCAAGTGTGAATATTCAAAAATCAATTTATGACATAAATAACCCCCTCCCATCCTTCCCTGGATATGTACCAAAGTAAACAAAATACTGACTCACAGTCAAAAATCAATTATAATGAGGTAACATATGATGCCAATGGGCCCCATATCAATTTAGATCAGAGGTATCAAAGTCCCTCCTTGAGGGCTGCAATGCATTCGGGTTTTCAGGATTTCCCCAATGAATATGTATGAGATCTATTAGCATACAATGAAAGCACTGCATGCAAATAGATCTCATGCATATTCATTGGGGAAATCCTGAAAACTCGACTGGATTGCAGCCCTCGAGGAGGGACTTTGACACCCCTGATTTAGATATATTACCTTGCTCAAAATTATCAGCATTTATTCTTTCAAATCTATAACTACAGCAAAGACTTGCCCACCAGAACAAAAAATTTAAAAGATCACAGTTCTTCCAGTTTCGAGTGATCATCTGGATGGCTATCCCAGTCATTATAAGGAAAAGACGACCTTTATATTGATCTATAAGGGGCTTAACATGTAATATTGTACCACAGATGACTGCCTCAAACGTTAGAGGAATTGATGATTCCAAAATGTTATTAATTCTACCCTATATTGACCTCTAGAAGCTAAGTATCAAAGGACAATAGAACAGATGATCCAGTGTCCCAATGTCTAAATTACAGTACCAGCATCTATTAGATTTAGAATTATCTAACTTGTGCAACCTAACAGGGGTCCAAAAAGATCTAAAAAAAACATTTCTGTCTCATAGATGCTGACACTGTACATTTCAATCTCCAAGTCCAAATTCGGGGCCATTGAGACACAGAAATATACTGCTTTATCTCGATGCTCCAAATGTTTTTTTTTTATTCAAGAACTCTGATATTAATTTATACAACCTGGCAGCCTGATGTCCTAACGAATCTATCTGGAAGGAAAGGATTTGCAAACTATAATAATTTTTTAGATTTTGCCAATCAGGGAACCCCTTTTGAATGGCCTGCTTCAACTGCAACTACTTATAATTTTGAGAATTAGCAATACTAAATGTTTGTTGCAGTCGTGAAAACTCAAGCATTTTCTCATTTGAGATAACATCATCATCATTACATAACATCATTATGACACTAAGCCTTTATTCTTGATAGATGGAATGATTATCAGTCTAATAATAGCGGATACGTTTCACAACCTCTCTTGTTTGCACTGTGGGGAATGGCGGCAGAGAGCAGGAGAGTCCGGCGAGCAGGCAAGAGCGATCAGGGCAGAGCAGGGCAGGCAGGAGAGATCAGGGCACAACCCTGACAGCAGTGACAAGAGGCTGCTTCTCCTGTCACTACTGTCAGGGTCTGCGCATGAGCGGGGATTGCACATTTGTGATCACTGCTCGCAAATGGGTGTGTTCCTCCGATTGCCCTCATTTGAATACGACTGATTGGTGAATCAGTCAGACCTGCCCCAATCGGAAACGGATTGTTCCGATTTGGGCAGGTTAGTGAATCTAGCCCTTAGTTGTTTAATAGACTTAACTGGTGCTGCTAATTGATGTTTAGCATCTCATAATTGGCATAAATTGTGCTTAATTGGATGTAGGCGTCTAACTTAAGTGTTTAATAGACATAATTGCTGCTGATAATTGACAATTTGCACCGCATAAGTGACATACATTGCACTTAATTGGATGTTGGGTGCCTAACCCGCTAGACACTTACCACTTTCAGGTAAGCGCCTATCACAAAGTAGACATGGTTAGGGAATGGATCATGGGTGTGTTTTAAATGTAGGCACCTGTTTTGGAGTAAAGGAGTGACCCAGTGATTAAAGCAGCTGCCTCAGCATCCTGAGTTTGTGAGTTCAATTCCCACTGCAGCGCCTTGTGATTCTGGGCAAATCACTTAACACTTCATTGCCCCTTATAACTCACTTTGATTGAGTACACCACACAGAAAAAGAGGTATATCAAATCCCATCCCCCTTTTGGACTTAGGCATCGGTAGGCGCCTAGGTTTCTTAGGCCAAGAAAACCCTGGCATAAATAGAATGCGCCTAAAGTTAGGACACCTACCATAAGTGACAGAACAGGGGAGGCCACAGAAGCCATGGCTTCCCCCCAAATTGGTGGTTGACAGTTGGTGCCCACCCTCCCACCCATTTCCCCTTTATATCTTTGGGGCAACTGCCACGCAGTGTCAACGAGCAGGCCTGCCCTGGAACCCTTCATTCTACTTCTTGGGGCAGGCCTGCTCGTTGATGCAGTGCAGCGGCTGACCTGATTGTACAAAGATTTAAAGTACAACGCCAGAAGGAGGTAGGAGGTGGAGTCAGGAGCTGGTGATGGATGTGCCACAGGATTCTACTGGGGCTATGCTGAGCTCCTGGACCCCCCAAACCAAACAGTGTTCTGCTGCCTATGACGACTAGTGATGCCTAAGGCCACTTAGGTGGCGCTGACTGCAATTCTATAAGGTGCACCTAACTTTTATACAATTACAATTAGTACCACACTAGGCAGCACCTAATATTTAGGTGTCATATGTAGAATCCAGGCCCTTACTTTACTTTATAGAATAGGCACCCTCTGAGCACCCTTTGAAAGCATTGTGGTTATATTAACATAGAGATATCAATTAAACACAAATAATCCTTCCTGACTAATTGTATAGATTAAAAAACATTTGTCTGTGTAAGAATGATTTTATGTCTGCTGATTGAAATGTGACATAGGGTTTAAAAATACAATAAATCAGTGATGAAAGACGTAGGGGGTAGAAGGAAGTAGGAAGTTGGAGAACTTAAGATGATGATTTTATTTCCCTGAGAATGAATTTTTGAAAATAAATAACATTTATTTTGGGTGGGTTTTTTTTTTTTTGGGGGGGAGGGGTTGTTCTCTTTCCTCTATGTCAGGGGTAGGGAACTCCGGTCCTCGAGAGCCGTATTCCAGTCGGGTTTTCAGAATTTCCTCAATGAATATGCATTGAAAGCAGTGCATGCAAATAGATCTCATGCATATTCATTGGGGAAATCCTGAAAACCCGACTGGAATACGGCTCTCGAGGACTGGAGTTCCCTACCCCTGCTCTATGTAGATACATTCAGACTGTTTAAAAGTATACACAGAAAACTGAACTCAATTTAGTTACCATATATACCTTCTCCTCATACTATTACAAGGACGTATTATAAATTCAAACAATAGTAATATCAGAAAATACAATACTGAAATAAGTAGGCAACTAAGGGCTCCTTTTACTTAGGTGCGCTAGCGTTTTTAGCGCACGCACAAAATTACTGTATGCTACACCGCGTGGTATGCTTCTAGAATAATGCCAGCTCAATGCTGGCGTTAAGGTCTAGCGCGTGGATATTTCGCGCGTTAAGGCCCTAACGCACCTTAGTAAAAAGAGCCGTATCATTTCAAGAACAGAATCCAGTTAGAATAGTTAAATTGAAATAAAACTGGATATTTAAAGTATTACATTCTGTTATTCATAAACTATCACCTTGAAATTACAGTGTAAAACTCCCCATACAAAAACAGATTAAAGACAAATTAGACTGTGGGCCAGGTCACTATGATTGTTAATTAGTGATAATGGAAATACAATTAGCATAATGAGTTCCAATTACGGTATATGGAGAAATATGAGCAGGCTGTGTTCATAAATCTCAGGCCCAGGAAAAATAAAATGCATCTGGTTTAACAAAGCATGCCCTTCTCTTCTCCAAAAGGCCTTCTGGTAAATACCTTTTCATAAAGCTAAAACCTTCTTCTGATGGGTTGTGATTTGGAAAAAAATGTGACAGAATGGATTTACCCTGTCTGATCGCTGAACAGTTTTGGATTAGCTCAGCTTCTGTTGTAAGCCTCCTAGAAAATCTTACCATCTGTTTCTTCAATCCTGAGTTGCAGAACTGAAGAGAAAACCAGAGAGCATTATATCAAATGCTCTTATTGTCTTTGATATATCTGAGGGTTTTTTTTTTCTTTTTCTGCTCCCGATAAGCTGTGAAATTGTAAAGTCAATTATATTCACATATTTACACAATTCCAAGCAGCTTTTCAAAACCCTGTGTGAAAATGTGTTGACGAAAGACAACCGTTTTAAAAATAGTAATGATGTTTCCTTAGTGAATATGTTTTTACAATGTCATTTTACTCTGACAAAGAAATTCATTATCCCTGGAGCCCCTAAACTTCTCCTGAAGTATGGTCCTCCCATACTAGCTACTTTTTTTTTTTTCTAAATAAATGTGACCCATTGTTCGCTTGACATATATACGTAGAAATAAATGCCAGTAAACAATCTGAGATGATTTATATTCTGTCTCCCACTACCTGCATGAGCATGGCAAGTAACCAAGATATCTGTGTAACTAATCCTTATCTGGATGAAGGGCGGGGCTTTCCTTTGCTGGGGCTGCCTAGCTCAACCTATAACACATCGAATTGATGAGCTGCACTACCAGTCCCTTGGTGAGCAAATAGCAGCATACAGGAGGGGGGGGAGGGTCAATGGAAGTTTCCAGGACCTGCATGCTCAGAGGTTCTAGGGCTAATGCAGCATATAGCATATATACTCTCTCCATCCTTCAACTTCTGCCACAGCTCTAGGTTTTAATTAGCTAGGAGAAGGAAAAAAGTGGGGGCAGATAATTTCATTTCATGCTTATATGGCACCCATCAAACATACCCTCCTATCCATATCTTTTCTAAAGTTGTTAGATAGTTTTTGTTATGTTTAGACAGAATGCAGATGTTTAAAACTGTACTGTTAATCCTATCAACTTAGATTTTATTCCATGTATTTCATTTTATAGAATGGGGGTTGTTGCTGGGGTTTGCAAGGTACCAGTGAGACACAGACCAATATCTCATAGGACTAAGGCCCCCTTTTATCAAGATGTGTTAATGTTTGTTTTTTTACCGCCAGTCGCTGTGGTAAAATCTTCGACGCTCATAGAGTTCCTATGAGCATCAGAGCTTTCACTGCAGAGTGGCATGATAAAAGGGGGCATAAATTATGTCAGGAGGATGATGACTCTGCTCTAATAAGATAGATGTTGAAAGAAGTGCTGACCATTTTGCAACAAGGAAATCATAGTTTTGCATGGCTGAGGCAGGTCAGACAAATTTCTTAGTTGGTATTACTGTTATTTGGAAAAAAAAAAAAAAAAAAAAAAGCAACCATACACAGGATAGGTTCCCTTGTTAGAGAACTGGCAAAGGGAAGGCCCTGCTGGCCATGAACAGCCTGTTTACAGCAAGGCTACGACTTGCATTTGCTGCTTTGGGTAAGTGAGAGGGGTCCAGGAGGCCAGACCTGCGTGGAAGGTGGGAAGGCAGACCTGGGGGAAGGTGGACCAGAAGTGTGTGTATGTGTAGGGGAGGGAGGGTCCAGCAGAGTGAAGGGCAGGGGAGGGGAGGTGGATGTATGCTGAACCCATAAGTGGAGGTGAGAGAAGGGGGAGAGAAAGTGACCCAGACCAGAAAGGAGGGTGAGAAGGAAGGAACAGATGCTGGACCTGCAAGTGGGGGTGGGGGGATGAAAGAGAGAGGAAGAGAGTGAGGTGGGAAGGGAGACAAAACTATTTTACAGTAACTCTCAAGCAACCAGTAACTACATTTATCCGGCATCTACCAATCCCCATGGGTGCTGGATAACTGAGAGTTTTACTGTCTAGAAATAGAAAAGTTAAAATGAGTAAAGTGCAACCATATCTCATTTGAAGTTATAGTCTGAGAGAAAGGAGGATGAGGAGGAACTGCCTTTGTCCATACTTCCTGCAAATGGTGGAAGTGAGTCTGGGAGGAGAAGGGGAAGACAGAACTTTTATAAAATCATTTTTAATCTTGCTAATGTGATTTCTGAGCAACCAACTCAAGAAACATTCATTTACAGTAAAGACAAGATAAATAATACTGGACAACAATTTTTTTCCAAATGCTTTGCTTCCTTAAAACAAATTGGCGATTATGATAGACCCCTTCAAAATAAACACAAATACAGTATAATTTCCCACTGACTGTATCACTTAGGAATTTTGAGAAACACAATGGTATCTTTAATTGATTATAACATGTTTTAATATACAAAGTTTCTGATATGCTATGATAGTTCACCGTGGCTGAAAGTGTTTTACTGTTGATTTTTATTTGTACTCAGTTTCTGGCGCATCTCGTTGCAGTGTCCAACAATACTCAGCCAGCATTGATGGATTCCAGTAGCCTTGATATCTTCTTCCCATAGTGACAATGTCCTGGTGAAACCTTTTGCCATGTTCATCGCTGACTGCACCAAGATTTGCAGGGAAGAAGTCCAAGTATGAATGCAGAAACTGCATCTTCAGTGACATGTTGCACTTTATGAATTTGTATGCTCTAAGAAGTTTGTCAACCAGTTGAATATAGTTTGGTGTTCTGTAACTGCCAAGAAAATTCTCAATGACATCCTTGAAAGCTTTCCAGGTGATTTTATCTGGCCCGCCTAAAAGATATTCAAATATCTTGTCATTGATGACGTGTGCGATCTGTGGACTGACAAAAATGCCTTCCTTAATCTTGGTGTTAGTTATTCCTAGATAAAGAAAACCTTTGCCTTCCTTGTCCATCGCTTTCACAAAATTTTTCATCAGTCCAAGGTTTATGTGAAGAGGAGGCAAAAATATCTTTGTTGGGCCAACAAGTGGTTTACATTTTCCTGTCCTGAAACCAAATTAGTACGGAGTGGCCAGTTCTTTTGAATGTAATGCAACTCCTTAGCAGAGCTGTCCCATTCACAAAATAACAGTGCTTGGTATATCCCAGTTGCATTCCAAGTAGAAGAGCTATGACTTTAAGATCACCACAGATGTTTCAGTTGAACTTTGTATACTGGATATGCTTTAACAGCAGTTCCATGTTTTCATATGTTTCTTTCATGTGTGCAGCATAGCCAATAGTTATCGATAGGTAGACATTGCCATTGTGCAACAAAACAGCCTTGAGGCTTAACACTGATGAATCAATAAAAAGATGCCACTTCTGTGGGTCATGCCTACAACCTAAAACTGTGAACAACCTTTCAATGACAGTGCAGATACAGAGGTTTTTAACCTGTGCAAAGAAATTTGTTAAATCGTCTTGGTGGCTTCGAAAAACAGAAATTTTCATACCTGTGAAGAACAAACACTATTCCTGCAGTCTTGAACCCAATAATTCTGCTTTTGCATTGACAAACCTAAGTCCCTGACCAGGTTGTTTAATTCTGACTGTCTTGTAAGATGAGGCTCACCAGACGTACATGGTTCAAAATCAGGATCAATGTCACTGTCAGTGTTTGGCTGGTGCATTGCAGATTCTTTGTCGGGTTTTTTAAGCTCCATTTCTCTGGTGGCTTTGGTATCAGAAGATTATCATCATGAGGCACTGGCCTCATGGCTGAAGGAAGATTGGGGTATTCAATTGATTTCTTATTTTAACCAGAGAAACCAGATACTTTTGTCAAACAGAAGTAACAGTTTGTCAAGTGATCCCTCTGTTTTCACCATATCATTGGGATAGCAAATGGCATTGACTTCCGAGTATCTCAGAGCCAAGCTCTAAGACTGACGGCACATCTTGCACAACAAATGTGAGGAGCCCATGGTTTGTCTTGATCACCAATCTTGCAACCAAAGTACGACTCATATGCTTTCTTAACAAATTGAGTCATGGCTAATCTTTGAGGCTTAAGTGTGTACTTACCACAAATATAGCAGAATGTATCACAGTTACAAATCATCCTATAGCAATTAATAATTAACTGGCTTACTAATTAAGTTACTGTACTTTCATAGACAATACTATACCTTGAAGCATCAAAATACACCCAAACTGACAGACACATAATGAAGATTATCCCTGAACTGCTTTTATATAGCCTTTTCAGGTAGCATCCATCAAGCCCATGTACAGTTCATAGTTTAGACATTTCAGTTGGATGTTCATTTTAGACATCACCAGCACTTGGAACTTCACCTCTGATATACAGTATTTTAGAACAGGGTATATGTTGGCAGATCCTGTTCTAAAACACATATGAAATGGACTTCTATATCTGTTGTGTTCTGAGATGGATGTCCTTTCTAAAATGTCACAATTTATATCACATCTGATCACTTTTTGATGCTTTCTTTTGTTCTTTTAAATCATATTTGTTGTTTTACAAGATCATATATTTATGTTAGACGGCACATCTAAATCGGCATCGATGGGGTAAGGCCTGTAAAGTCATGCATTAGGAACAGTAGTAGTATTTATGTTAGAAAATAATATATGTTTTAATAAACTACGCCAAATGAAGATAAACCTAATTATCTTCAAATGCAGTTTATTTTGAATGCTCAGTCGTAGCCCTTCATATAGCCTGAAAGATGGATGCAGTTTCCTGTTGAGTCTGACACACATCTGGTTTACAACAGAAGCAAGCGATGAAATTTCAACCAGCAAGCCATTTGTTGCTAGGTATGCTTTATTCACGTTATCATTCATATCAAGGAACTTCTGGTCTTTGTCTAGCATTTTACAGAACAGTAAAACACTATACTTTATGAGACATTTAGAATACTTTGTGTTGTAGAATGGAAATATGCTGTTATAAGTTGTGAACTTTTCTGTTGCAATGGATTCCTCACTCAGACATCCATACCTGGTAATAATCTGGTCTTCTATTTTTAGATGCTACTAAATTGTAGATTTAGGTGCTTATTTTCCAGTGAGTTAGGAATTTGCTGAACGAATCAACAAAATCAGGGCCCTTTTTACGAAGCTACACTAGCCTTGCTGCTGCGGTAAATGCACTGAAGACCATAGGAATTGAATGGGCTTTGGTGCATTTACCACAGCATCATCACTACCACAGCTTTGTAAAATGGGCCCTCAGTGTTTATCAATGTTTTTGTGCCACAGGTATTGTTGGGTGTCTTTTAAGGGAAAATTAATATGTACAAAAATGCTAGGGAAGGGAACAGAGCAGTACAGTTCAGTTTTGGAGGACGTATCTGGCCAAGGATATATGAAGACTTGAAGCAGTGCAGAGGAAAGTGACAAAAATGGTAAGGGGTTTGAGCCAAAAGAAGTATGAGAAGGGACTAGAAGACCTCAACATGTATACTCTGGAGGAGAAGAGAGACATGGGTGATATGATATAGCTATTTAAATATTTGCAAGATATTGATATAGGACCAAATCTTTTCCAGGGAAGGGAAATTGGTTAAAACCAGAGAACATAAATGGAGGTTGAGGGATGGTAGACTTAAGAATAATGTTAGGAAATTCTTTTTCACAGAGAGGGTTTTGGATGCCTAGAATGCCATCCAGAGGGAGGTGGTAGAGAGGAAAATGGTGACAGAATTAAAAAATGTATAGGATGAACACAGAGGATCTCTAATTAGAATATGAATGGGCAAACTTTCATGGTCTGAATCCCACAAAGGAGATAGTTTGGATAGTTGGAACCTAAGGACAGTACCAGGTGGACTTCTAAGGTCTATGGCTCAGAAAAAACAAAGAAAAAAAAAAGACATTTTAATTTAATCATGAAACTGTAATGCATGTGATTACAAGGCAGACTGGATGGATCGTTCAGGTCTTTACTATGCTACTATCCTCTATTTTACAAAACTATGGCATGGTTATTAGTGCCACCCGCGGTGGTAACAGCTCCAATGCTCATTGAATGACTATAAATGTCATTTACCTCCCTGGCCAGTGCTAAAAACTGCTCTATGGTTTTGTAAAATAAAAAAAATTTTAAAAAGGGGGGGGTTTGTTACTAAAGATGTGAGAGTTGATATTCAAAGTGATTTAACCAGGCAGGAGAGTCTTCTGACTGGTTAAAAGGCTTGTGTTGGGATATCCATTGATATTCCATGAAACTTAACTGGTTAGCGCCACTGAATATCAGCACTAACTACTACCTTCCTATAAGAAAAGTCTATAAGCTATTATTAAGATGGGCTTGGGGAAATCTACTACTTATTTCAGGGATAAGCAGTATAAAATGTTTTATTCTTAGGATCTTGCTGTGTACTTGTGACTTGGACTGGCTACTGTTGGAAAAAGATATTAGGCTTGATGGACCTTTGGTCTGTTCCAGTTTAGCAACCCTTACATTCTTATGTTTACTGCAGATATTCAATACCCACGCCCGGATAGCTAACTGGGCACGATGGACCACATATAATTCAGTCCTAACTATGGGGCCCTTTTACCAAACTGTGGTAAAAGGTGGCTTTAGCATGTCTTTAAGTGTGTCATTTCCGTGTGCTGATGACATTGTCACCACTACGATAAAATGGCCAATTTTTCTATTTTCCCTATTAATGGTCATGCACTAATTTTCCCACTAGTGTATGACCATTACTACTACAACTACAATTACTATTCATTATTTCTATAGTGCTACCAGACGCAGCACTGTACAGAAAGTCCCTGCTGGAAGGAGCTTACAATCTAAACAGACAACAGACAAACCGATGCCATGGATATAGTTAGGGGGAATGGTTAATCTGCTGGCTAGAGTAATGGACAGTAGGTTTATGGATTGAAGGTTATATAGGTGGGGATTTCAGTCTGCTTTCAAACAATGGAAGGGAGGGGGCTTGGCAGACAAACTCGGGCAGTTTATTCCAAGCACATGGAGCAGCTACATGAAAGGAACACAGTCTGGAACTGGCTCTTGTGCCAGTTTATAATTCAAGAGCCTTCAGAAGCAGCACTCAAAAGGACATAAAGTACTAAAATTCTTAGGCCTTCTTCTAGTAAACTGCGCTGAATGGTCCGCACTGCTCCCGACGCTCAAAGAGTTCCTATGAGCGTCAGGAGCAGTGCGGGCCACTCAGCGCGGCTCTCTGCGCTGAAAACTGCTAGCGCAATTTAATAGAAGAGGGGGTTAGATTTTTCTACTGCTATGCTTCTTTATCAGCTCATCTATTTACTTATATTTTTATTATTTAGAGATTTATCTGAAAAGTTCTGACGTGGCATAAAGCCTAAATATAAAGAAAAAAACAAAAACTGCAGACCAAGTGCAAGATGTAGGCACTGTTTATTACAATATTAATGCAGTATGGTAAATATACCACTTTATTACCAACCAGTTGACCCAACACCTTCCTCAGGGGTCCGTGGTAGATAAGGTATATACAAACCGCATTGACCAAATCAAACAAATGCCGTTCCGGCTCCAAAGTACAGTGTAGCACTGCATCGCTTATCCACCACGGATCCCTGAGGAAGGTGCTGTCCGAAACATGGATCGTATTGGGTCCACTGGTTGGTAATAAGGTGATATATTTACCATACTGCATTAATATTGTAATAAACAGTGCCTACATCTTGCACATGGTCTGCAGTTTTTGTTTTTGTTTTTGCTTGCTGTTTGTTTACTGCAGATTCTGTTAGATTTTCTTTTCATATGCATAAAGCCTAAATATATCAGTACAAGCTGAATATTTTAAATAAATATATCCACACAAAAATATTCATCTACTAATCAACATCAGAGATTATATGTGCCACGTTCCCTTAAACGGAGAAAAGACCTCAATGTTTCTCAGGAACATACCAGGGAAACTTTCTATGGCAAGTGTTGAGTTGCCACAGAAAAAACATCCTAACATATACCCATAGATATTAGATTGCACCTCTGCCGACATGCATATTTTGTATGCAAATCAATGCCTCAGGGCGCGGTATTTTTAGAGGTACAGTCAAACCTCGGTTTGCGAGTGTTTTGCAAGACGAGCAAAACATTCTCACAAAACTTGTCTCGCAAACCGAGTGTTGACTCGATTTGCGAGCACTCACCCCCATTAACCCCCGCTCGCAAAGGCTCCCCCCGCTCAAACCGTCACTCCCCCCCCCCCCGCGTGAACCAACACCCCCCGCCCAAAGAACTTGAACTTACCTCCCTGTCTGGCACCGGCACGCAACCCACAGGACATGCCGGTGCTGCTAGAACATCTTTCTGCCTCTGTCGGGCCTTGAGCATGCATCTGAGCATGCTCAAGGCCTTCTAATTCTCCCTCTCGGAGATCTCTGAGAATCTCGGCGAGAGGGAGAATTAGAAGGCCTTGAGCATGCGCAGATGCATGCTCAAGGCCGGCAGAGGCAGGAAGATGTTCTAGCAGCACTGGCACGTCCTGTGGGCAGCGTGCCGGTGCCAGATGGGGGGTAAGTTCAAGTTGTTCGGGCAGGGGGTGCCGATTCACGCGGGAGGGGAGAGCAGCACCGCTGGCCTCGGGGTGGGTGGGAACGTATCAGAGTTTCCATTATTTCCTATGGGGAAATTCGCTTTGATATACGAGTATTTTGGTTTATGAGCATGCTTCTGGAACGAATTATGCTCGTAAACCAAGGTTCCACTATACTAGATTTGATGTGGCAGGTACAATTGCTCACTTAAGCAATGATGGCAGGACATCTAGGCAGCAATGTTAGCCAAACAGGCTGAGACTTTTTCTTGGACTTTAAGTGAAACTTTGGGTGTAGAGAGGTAGATCTGGGAGTCATCAGCATATAGGTTATACTGGAAGGCATTGGACGAGATCAGGCACCAAGGGAGGAAGTATAGGGAGAGAGCATTACTACCCATTTTATAGGCAGTAGGAGTCCCTGCATTAAGCACATGTTAATCAACCAGTCTCCCTCAGACCCACCTCCAGTGCTATTGCAAACGCAAGCAGTGTCTCACTTCCGGCTCACCACACAATTGTTTCCCACGTATTCATCTTTATAGGACCCCCAGGGACCTCTGAAGAAGACTTGTTGTCGAAACGCGGACCATGTTGGGTCCTGTATCCCTAGCGGACTAGGTCTTTTATGGCTTTTATGTGGATAATCTATTTTTATGTGGATGAATTTATTTTTATGTGGGTGATTTCAGTGTACCTTTGGAACTTTGACACTTTCAAATAAAGTCCATTTATGAACATCATCACTCCACAGAGTTTTTTTGGTTTTCTCTGGATTTTCTTCTCTGTGGATATTTTGGGGTCAATACCTTTTGTTTTTTTGTCCCTGCATTAAGCACATGTTAATCAGCCAATCTCCCTCAGACCCACCTCCAGTGCTAAAAAAATACATTTTATTTTTTAGCACATGGGTAGCATATGCATATCCAAAAATAACCAAGGGATGCCGCAGCACTCCATGTACTAAAGGAGAACAAAGCCATCGCTGACAAACTGAATACATTTTTTGCATCTGTATATACCGAAGAGGATATACACAACATACCAGAAGCCGACAGGCTATACGCAGGAAACGAAGACGGGAAACTGACAGGGTTGATGGTCAGTCTAGAAGAGGTATGCAGCCTATTGATAGGCTTAAAAATAATAAATCCCTGGGACCGGATGGCATACATCCGAGGGTAATCAAGGAACTGAAAGGGGCTATAGCTGAACTCCTTCAACTAATAGCCAATCTGTCGATCAAATCAGGAAGGATTCTGGAAGACTAGAAGGTGGAAAATGTTACGCCGATCTTCAAGAAAGGTTCAAGGGGAGATCCGGGAAACTACAGACTGGTGAGTCTGCCCTCGGTACCAGGAAAGATGGTAGAGGCACTGATAAAGGGCCGCATCATTGATCACCTAGATGGACACAATCTGATAAGGACCAGCCAGTATGGCTTCAACAAAGAAAGATCTTGCCTGATGAACTTGCTGCACTTCTTCGAAGGAGTAAACAGGCAGATAGACAAGGGTGACCCAGTCGACATTGTATATCCGAATCTTCAGAAGACGTTCGACAAGGTTCCACATGAATGACTACTTTGAAAAATTGCGAGCCATGGAATCGAGGGTGAAATACTCACTTGGATTAAAAACTGGCTGGTGGGTAGGAAACAGAGAGTAGGGGTAAATGGATAATACTCAGACTGGAAAAGCGTTACCAGTGGCGTGCCACAGGGTTTGGTGCTTGGACCCGTGCTCTTCAACATATTTATAAACGATCTGGAAATTGGTACGACGAGCGAGGTGATTAAATTTGCAGACGACATGAAGTTATTCAGAGTAGTAAAGACGCAGGAGGATTGCAAAGATCTGCAAAGTGACATAAACATGCTCAAAAAATGGGCCGTGATTTGGCAAATGAGGTTCAACGTAGATAAGTATAAGGTGATGCATGTCAGTAACAAAAATCTTATACACAAATACAGGATGTCCAGTGCGGTACTTGGAGAGACCCCCAGGAAAGAGACTTGGGAGTAGTGGTCGACAAGTCGATGAATGCAATGCGCAGAGGCGCCGAAAAGGGCAAATAGAATGCTAGGAATGATTAAGAAGAGGATCACAAGCAGATTGGAGAAGGTTATCATGCCGATGTACTAGGCCATGGTATGCCCTCATCTGGAATACTGCGTCCAGCACTGGTCGCCGTATATGAAGAAGGACACAGTACTACTTGAAAGGGTCCCAAGAAGAGCAACTAAAATGGTTAAGGGGCTAGAGGAGTTGCCGTACAGCGAGATTAGAGAAACTGAGCTTCTTCACCCTTGAAAAGAGGAGACTGAGAGGGGACATGATTGAAACATTCAAAATAATGAAGGGAATAGACTTAGTAGATAAAGATAGGTTGTTCACCTTCTCCAAGGCAGAGAGAACGAGAGGGCACTCTCTAAAGCTAAAAGGGGATAGATTCTGTACAAACGTAAGGAAGTTCTTCTTCACCCAGAGAGTGATAGAAAACTGGAGCGCTCTTCCAGAGGCTGTTATAGGGGATAAACACCCTCCAGGGATTCAAGACAAAGTTAGACAAGTTCCTGCTGAACCGTAACATATGCAGGTAAGGCTAATCTCAGTTAGGGCACTGGACTTGGAACTAAGGACCTCCACGTGAGTGGATTGCTGGGCACCACGATGGACCACTGGTCTGACCCAGCAGCGGCAATTCTTATGTTCTTAATAAAAGGGATTTGTCTTTTCTATGGTTACAATCAAAGTGGTTTACATATTTTAGACAGATACTTATTTTGCACCCGGGGTAGTGTGCCCAACTGTTGGCTATGAATTTAAGGGAGATTTAGTCACAACAATTTTTTTTAGTGGTGTGACATCACACCAGCAAATATTAATGGAATGGATAATATTAAACAAAACAATTAATTTACATTGTATATAATATACAAATCACGATATAGAATAAAAATTTACAAATTTACATGTTTCTTACCCCCTCTTCGAAACTGTGCTAGCAGTTTCTATGGCGGGGAGCCACACTGAATGGCCCGCGCTGCTCCCGACGCTCATAGGAACTCAATGAGCGTCGGGAGCAGCAAGGACCATTCAGTGCAGCTCTCTGTACTCTCTCTGCGCTAAAAAACGCTAGCGCGGTTTCGTAGAAGAGGGGGGTTAGTCTTAACCTATATGTATTTGTCCACTGATGCAGCAGAACTAAACCAGGAAGATCCCAGAAAATTATTCCCCCCCTCCCCATTTTAATAAGCCATGGTAGAGGTACTTTGACACTCATAAAATTCCTATGAACATCAGAGCAGTGTTGGAGCATTTAGCGCTCCGGGCCATGGTTGAAACATCTACTGTGGCGTAGTAAAAGAGGCAATCTAATAAAAGGCAAGGTAGGCATCTATTCAACCAATGAGAAAGGCTTTATTAATAAAATAGTCTTGATTCCTAATTATAGTCTCTAGTAAAAGAGGGCCTTAGCTGTCTAATAATGGGAGTTCCTGGGAAATAAGGCAGAGTTTGTCACCCTAATCTGGGACAATGAACTGTTAAGTGACTTGCCTAGAGTCACAAACAGCAGCTGGGGATTTAATCTGCAACCTCAGGGTACTGAAGCAGCAACTCTAACCATTGGCCCACACCTCCATGCCTGATTTAGTATCTGGATAACTTCTGGGCACTGCCAAACACCTGGATATTCAGGACCGGTGTCCAGATAGAGTGAATAACATTATTTAATTTATAAAAATGCTGGCAACCACTAGCTGAATATTGAGACCTTTTTGTTTTAATTTTTAATTTTTCTTTAATGATATTATTTTTGCAACAAACAAGAACGATGGACATGGAAAATACCTTCTTCCAAAGTTATTAATTTGTACTCTTGATGTGTGAAGGCACAAGGTCACCATTTCTTAAAAAGAATGCCTTCATCTGTCCCAGCCTTACAGAGAAAAATCAACCATCTTTCCCTCCATATAACCTTTTCAGGAAAAAAACCATATATATACCTTAGCTGTGATGGCCGAAGAAAGAAAATCTTATTTTGTTTTTCTGCAACCTTGGATTCCAACCTTGGAATGAAATGGTGTTGGAACATAAGAGTACGACCAGAAAAAAAATACACTGGGTAAGTTACACTGACAAACAACTATGCCGAACTAGCTTTCCCAGAAGGGAAAAAGTGCTCCTAAGAGATTTATAAACACATACATAATAAATGGGAGGCTGAAGTTTAAACTGTGATGAAGCATTCTGTACGGGGTAGCTAAGGTCCTCTGTGATTTAAAGACCTGACATTTACTGTATATAAACCTATTATTCAGAATGACTGTTTGTGTATAGACAATATTTTAAAATGCCTCAGCCTAGATGAAAAATTCTTATTAAAACACAAAAACACTTTAACTAGATAACACTGTCATGGTTTAGACTGCTATAAAGTCTAACTGTCCAAAATTGCGTAAAATGAGGGTCTTACACAGTATTTAAAACCCCTCATTAAACTGCACTCAGTAAATTAGAATCTGAACAAAAAAGTTATTGAAAACTGACATTTGCAATGACAAATGATATAATCTTTGTTAATTTTTTGTGATGATACAGTTATACTGGTAATATTCCAGTCAATGATACCAAATAAAGTCATGTCAGAAATAGATAACTTGTATTCAATTTTAGGCATAAGAACATAAGAACAACCATACTAGGCCAGACCTATGGTCCAATTAGCCCAATTTCTTGTTTCCAACAATGGCCAATCCAGGTCACAGTGTGTGGCAGAAACCTAAAGAGTAGCAACATTCCAGGCTACTAATCCACTATAAACTTTTCCTCCAGGAACTTGTTGAAATCTTTCTTAAATTTGGCTATGCTAAGTATTGTAACCACATCCTCTGGCAACAAGTTCCAGAACTTTATTACTCATCAAGTAAAAAATATTTCCTCATATTTGTTTTAAAAGTATTCCCATGTATTTCATTGAGGGCTCCTTTTACTAAGGTGCGCTAGTGTTTTTAGCACACGCACAAAATTACCGCACGCGAAACTGCACGGAACGCTTCCAGAATAACACCAGCTCAATGCTGGCATTAAGGTCTAGCGGGCGCCACAATTTAGCACGCACTATTCCGCGCGTTAAGGCCCAAGCGCACCTTATTAAAAGGAGCCCTGAGTGTCCCCTGTTTTTTGTATTTTTTGAAAGAATGAAAAATTGATTCACTCTTACCTGTTCTATACTACTCTGCATTTTGTAGACCTCAATCATATGCCCCACTCAACTGCCTCTTTTCCAACACAGTTACCTCTTGTACTATGCCCTTCATCCCACTAAGGCCTAACCCCGCCTTTTACAAAACCGCAGAAGTGTTTTTTAGCACAGGCCAGCACGCTGAATGCTCTGTGATACTCCCAACGCTCATAGGAACTCTATGAGTTCTGGGAGCAATGCAAAGCATTAGTGTGCTGGCTTGCCCTAAAAACCACTTCCACAGTTTTGTAAAAGTGTGTGTGTGGGGGGGGGGGGGAGAGGGAGTAAATCTAAAATAGCTTTTCCTCTTGTCAGTTCCTGGACCAGTTACTCCAAGAAACAGTCATTCATTATGTCTAAGAATTTTACCTTCCTAGCACTCTCTGATGCAACATATATCTAGTCAATATTGGGGTAAATGAAATCACCCCTCTTGAAAAAGACCCACGCATGTATAATCAAAATTCCAAATATGATATACACACTTAGGGCTCCTTTTACTAAGGCACGCTAGCGTTTATAGCTCACGCAGCAGATTAGTGTGCGCTATGCTGGGAGGTGAGAAGCTGATATGCACGGACGGGGAGAGGGACCTTGGGGTGATAGTGTCTGAAGATCTAAAGGCAAAAAAACAGTGTGACAAGGCAGTGGCTGCTGCCAGAAGGATGCTGGGCTGTATAAAGAGAGGCGTAGCCAGTAGAAGAAAGGTGTTGATGCCCCTGTACAGGTCATTGGTAAGGCCCCACGTGGAGTATTGTGTTCAGTTTTGGAGACCATATCTGGTGAAGGACGTAAAAAGACTTGAAGCGGTCCAGAGGAGGGTGACGAAAATGATAGGAGGCTTGTGCCAGAAGACATATGAGGAGAGACTGGAAGCCCTGAATATGTATACCCTAGAGGAAAGGAGAGACAGGGGAGATATGATTCAGACGTTCAAATACTTGAAGGGTATTAACATAGAACAAAATCTTTTCCAGAGAAAGGAAAATGGTAAAACCAGAGGACATAAATTGAGGTTGAGGGGTGGTAGATTCAAGAGCATTGTTAGGAAATTCTACTTTACGGAGAGGGTGATGGATGCCTGGAATGCGTTCCGAGAGAGGTGGTGGGGAGGAAAACGGTGACTGAGTTCAAAGAAGCATGGGATCTAGAATCAGAAAATAATATTAAATATTGAACTAAGGCCAGTACTGGGCAGACTTGCATGGTCTGTGTCTGTATATGGCTGTTTGGTGGAGGATGGGCTGGAGAGGGCTTCAATGGCTGGGAGGGTTTAGATGGGATGGAGTAGGTTTTAACTGAGATTTTGGCAGTTGGAACCCAAGCACAATACTGGGTAGAGCTTTGGATTCTTGGCCAGAAATAGCTAAGAGAAAAAATGTAAATTGAATCAGGTTGGGCAGACTGGATGGACCATTCGGGTCTTTATCTGCCATCATCTATTATGTTACTTTGTTACTAACCCCGCGCTATGTGGCTAGAAGTAACGCCAGCTCAATGCTGGCATTAGCATCTAGCACACGCGGCATTGTAATGTGTGCTATTCCGCGCGTTAATGCCCTAATGCAGCTTAGTAAAAGGAGCCCTTAGTAATATTTAGATATTAGCTTCAAACACCCAAACATCCGCAACATGTTGTTTTTTTTTTTTTGATGGGGTAATTAATATCATCACAGGCTCTATAATCTCCCACTAGAATTGTGCCATGACTTTTAATAAACCAAACTATAATTAGATGAAGCCAATACTTAGCTTTGACCCAACGGGAGCTCTTGTCATTTTGCTTTTGAAAGCTTTGTTGGGGGTTTCACGTTTTTAGAATCTTCATCTTATTGTTCAAAGTACATTAGCATAAACACCACTGCACATACGACTGTGGCATAATAGCCAACCTCAATCGCTGTCAGTGCTCCAGATGCAAAAGCAAAATGACAAGAGCTCCGGTTGGGTCACAAGCTAAGTATTGGCTCCAACTAATTATAGTTTAGTTTATTAAAAGTTATAGCACAATTATAGTGGGAGATTATAGAGCATGTGATGATATTAATTACCCCAGCAAAAACACCAGCATGTTGCAGGTGTTTGAGTGTTTGAGGCTCTATCTCCATTATTGCATATACCATAGGTAATTGTTTTTGACCTTTACTTGTCTCACTTTTTTGGTGGGGTGGCCTTAGCTTGTCTTTAAGTGTCTCATTCCCATGTGCTGAGGACATTTTCACCACTGGGATAAAATGGCCAATTTTTCTATTTTCCCTATTAATGCTCATGCACTAATTTTCCCACTAGTGTAAGGCCATTAATACTACAATTACAATCTTTGAACTATTGGGGAGGTAGACAAATGGGTATAGTAAGTTTGAGGTGGGAGTTTTGGAAGGCTTACCTTACATTAACATAGAAACATGATGGCAGATAAAAAACAAATGGCCTATCCAGTCTGCCCATCCATAGTAACCATTATCTCTTTCTCTCTCTAAGAGATCCCACATGCCTATCCCATGTTTTCTTGAATTCAGACTCAGTCTCTGTCTCTACCACCTCCTTCAGGAAACTGTTCCATGCATCCACCACCCTTTCTATAAAAATGTATTTCCTTAGATTACTCCTGAGCCTACCACCTCTCAAATTCATCTTATGCCCTCTCATTCCAGAGCTTCCTTTCAAATGAAAGAGACTTGACTCATGAGCATTTACACCATGTAAGTATTTAAACGTCTCTATCATATCTCCCCTTTCCTGCATTTCCTCCAATGTATACATATTGAGATCTTTAAGTCTGTCCCCATACACCTTATGATGAAGACCATGCACCATTTTAGTAGCCTTCTGGCACCCTTTAAGTGAAGTTTACAGCAGTGTCCTCAAAGGTGATTCACTGTATTGGTATGTCAATAATTTATCTACCTGAGTATGAAAGAAAGTAGCAAATGTGTTGAAATAAGTTTATGAATGTTGTGATATGTCTCAAGGTTACTCATGCATATTTGTGGCTCAGTGCGAGTCTAATATTCCAAGAGACAGGATGTCAGGAGTGTCCTTATGTGAATCAAGTAAGAAACTGCTAGATTTGGAGCACCCTTCAGTGATAAAAGGCCAAAGGAGATCAATGAATACATTACTACTGTTTATGATGAGTCTGTAAAACAGTTTGGAAAATAATTCATGAAAAGTTGGGTATGTCCAAGGTTAGTGCAAGATGGGTTCCAAGAATGCTGGCACCATATCAGAAGACGACAAGGCTCCAGTGCTGTCAGGAGAACATGGAGATGCTCCATGAAGACCAAGTGAATTGTTTTCATTGTTTGGTGACTGGAGATGAGATTTGGTCTATCACAGAGATCCTGAGTCTAAATTGGAGTCAATGCAGTGGAAGCACAAGCCATCCCCCACCCCAAAAAAATTCAAGACAGAAAAATCTGCAGGTAAAGTCATGGCAACTGTCTTCTGGGATGATGAAATACTTTTACTTCTGGAGTCACACAAGTAAACCATAACCGGGGAGAGTTATGCCAATACAAGGATCACTTTGTGGGATGCAATCAAGGAAAAAAGACAAAAAAACTCACAGCATGCATGTTGCTTCTTCACAACAATGCACCGGTGCACATGTCATGACAATCACAGGCTGCCATCCAAGAATATGGGTTTCAGCAGCTGAACCATCCACCCTACAGTCCTGACCTGGATCCTTTGGATTATTCCTGTTCCAAGTTTTAAAGAAATCTCTCAATGGATAGCAGTTTCCAAGTGATGAAGATGTCAAAGAAGCTGTGAATATATTGAAAAATAAAACAAAAAATTATTGAAAACTCTTTTCTTTCCTACTGTGGTAGATAAATTATTAAAACCCCTTATATATGGCCAGTCCATTACAATGCTGGCCTCTTTCACTTCCAAATGGTCTGGATTTGGATGTTTTGAACTTGGACAGTTTTGTGGTCAAAAATGATGAATAAAGTTGGATGTCCTAAAGTTGAATGTTCTGGTAATTAAAAAAAAAAAAAAGTAGACATCTTGCTATGTTGCCAGTTTCGACAATGGTTGTTTCTCTGCCTCCAACTTTGGATGTCTTGTGGAAAACTTCCAAAGTCAGACTTGGACATCCTATCAAAAATGCCCTCTATGTAAAAAAAAAAAATAAAATAAAATCTTTTTTTAATTCATGTCTAATGTGTTCTTTCTTTATTGCCTATGTCACAAAAGTATAGAAAATGTCTATAATTCCCCTCAATCTTTGCTTTTGTGACCAGGACATTGATATTTTGAAATTTACCTTTTTTTGCAGAACATTCCAAATTGATTCCATGTTAAGTAAACTTAGGGGCTCTTTTACTAAAGCATAGTAGAATATTTGCCATGTGACAAACAGTACCACAGGCACACCACACTTGCTGCTGCGGTAAAAAAAAATAAAAATACCATGGGGCAATTCAGATGTTAAAGCTTATCAAGGCTGTGGGCAGAGATGGATGGAGAAAGGAGCATGTTGTGGGCATGCGTACCCACAATATACTGGTGTGTTGTGGTAAAGGTATGTGGCACTTACCACTGGGTTAGTGCAGGAGTCTTTACCCCCTGCTAAAAGGTAGGCAGTAAGGGCTTTACAGATGTACTGTTACTGCAACGCATGTGGGCAGAAACCTGCCTCTCGGCAAATATGCCTATGAGCTACATTTTTTTTGACCCATTGTAATTAGTAGTAAGCTCCTGCTGCACTAATTTTGGCCATAGGCCTTAGTCAAAGGGCCCTTTAGAATAACTTCATTGCTTTTTAGAACTAGAATGTTTAATTTAAAAAAAAATATTTAAATTTTAAAATGTTCAATGTTATTTGAAAATATATTATACAGTGAAACCTTGGTTGCGAACATAATTTGTTCTGTAAACATGCTTGCAATCCAAAACACTCTTATATCAAAGCAAATTTCCCCATAAGATATAATGGAAACTCAGATGATTCGTTTCACAACCCAAAAACTTTAATACAAAATACTGTATGTACTCATATTGTAAGACTTTGCTTGTTTAGAACAGTCACTACACTCCCACAGCATCAGAGAAGGAAGAACCATCGTCTCAGTTGTGATGATGTGATATGTGTATACTGTTTGTACTTGTGTTGCAAGACCTTGCTTGTTTATCAAGTTAAAATTTAATAAATGTTTTGCTTGTCTTGCAAAACACTTGCAAACCAAGTTAAACTTTGGATTGCAAGTAACTTGGTTTGCAAGTGTTTTGCAAGACAAGCAAAACATTTTATTAAATGAACTTATTGTTTTCATTACCCCAATTTCATTTTCTTCTTCAGGATGGTACATATGGGAAAAGAGAGCCATGTTTGCTATCCCATGAATTTGGTGGGAACCCACTGACCACTCAAGCAAATGCTATTCCTGCATGGTGGGCACTTCCAAACATTGAACTGGCAAGCATGGATCTGCAATCATTTATCCAGACATTCCTTCATTCATATACACTCCCCCAGAGATAGAACAACTGTCTTCAGAAGAAAAGCAGCAAGTCAGAGAGTGATGGAGATGTTGTAGATCCAGTTCACAATATCAGTGGTGCAGCTGAGAGATGCCCATACTATCCAAACCAGAAAGACTTCAGCAACTTGATCAGAGATTTTGGTCTCACCAAGTCCAATGCAGAGCTTCTGACATCTAGGCTCAAGCAATGGAATTTGTTGGATGAAAGTGTTTTAAGTCACAGATCAGAGGAAGCATCACCAAGATTTCTCCACCTTCATTATCCATCAAGATGGGCTCTGTTTCTGCCATAATATGTCCACCCTGTTTGAGGCAATTGGAATAGCTTGTAACCTGAAAGAGTGGTGTCTATTCATTGATAGTTTATCCAGAGCATCAAAGCCATGCTGCTCCATAACAGGAACAAGTACCTATCTCTTCCACTAGCTCACTCAGGGCACCTTAAAGAGGATTGCAACATCATCAAGACCTTGAAGTATGATGAGTATGGTTAGGAAGTCATTAGAGATTCAAAATGGTGGCATTCCTAATGGGTCTCCAAGGTGGTTTTACCAAGTTTCTCTAACTTTGGAACAGCAAGGACGCAAAGGTGCACTACCAAAGGTGGGACTGGCTACAGCAAACTGATGGAAGAAACGTTGTCAAATGGTAACCATTGGTGTACCCCTGGAAGGTGCTAATGCCACCACTGCACACCATATTGTACCTCGTAATGAAACAATTTATCAGAGCTCTAAATAAGGAGTCAGCAACCTTCAAGTACCTTGAAGACATCTTCTCTAATCTGTCTGAGGCAAAGGTCAAAGCTGGTTGGACTGCAGATAAAGAAGATCCTGGAGTACAAGGAATTATACAAAATACTAACTAGGAAGGAAAAACAACTTGGAACAGTTTTGTCACAGTGGTTCAGAGCTTCCTAGGCAATCACAAGGCCGAAATTGAATTGGTTGAGAATCTGTAGAAGAATTACAGTAAAATAGGCAGTAGGATGTCTAACAAAGTCCATGCCCTAGATGCTCATCTTGAGACATTGAAGGAGAATATGAGAGCATACTCAGAGGAGCAGGTGAGCGTTTCTACCAGGATGTACTGGACTTTGAACACCATCACCCAGGACAATATAATGAGAACATGATGGGAGACTACATCTGGGGGCTGATTTATGAAAGTGACTTACAATATAATCGTAAATCTCAAAAAACTACTCACTCCTAAATCTTCTGTGGTCATCTTTGTATAACTTCAATATACAGTAAATACACGTTGTGATTCATAGGTTGCTTTTTATGACCTTACTGTATATGAATGAAAAGATGAAAATTTAGCGTTTTTCATTTGAAATAGGTAAATTGCAAAATATGACTATCCTGATCACATAAGTAAAGTTTTAAGGAAATAACAGACATTTTGTGTAGTTTATAGGCATGGGCAATTAGGAAATTACATTTACTGCTCAGGAACAAAAATTGTGTTACATAGGGCTCCTTTTACAAAGGTGCATTAGGGCCTTAACACATGGAATAGCGCATGCTAAAATGCCGCGCGCGCTAGCTGCTACCGCCTCCTTTTAAGCAGGCGGTAATTTTTCGGCTAGCGTGCGCTAATCTTATATGCGCTAAAAATGCTAGCACACCTTAGTAAAAGGAGCCCATAGTGTAATCAATGCTGGGCTATGTGTAGACACTAGCAGTCTGACTAGACTGCTACTGGCTGCAGGAACTTATGCAGGTCCCAGACAATATTCAGCTGGGACCAAGATATGTTATTTATATGAGTCCCGGCTGAATAGTGGCTTATCCAGTGGTCTCAAACTCAAACCCTTTGCAGGGCCACATTTTGGATTTGTAGGTACTTGGAAGGCCTAAAAAAAATAGTTAATTTCTTATTAATGAAATGACAATCTTGCATGAGGTAAAACTCTTTATAGTTTATAAATCTTTCCTTTTGGCTAATTTTTAATAATAATATTGCAATTTATATCTAAAGAGCCAAACGATCAAGAAACTGTTTTATATTACTTTTGTGATTATGATAAACATACTGAGGACCTCAAAATAGTACCTGCATGTGGCCCCTGGGCCACTGGCATAGACCATATTCTAATCCCCTTTCTCACCTACCCGAGCACATCTGATTCCACTCCCTGAGCAAGCAGACTGCATTCAAGAGTCATACCTGAACTATGAGATTTTTGTTTTTTTAGCATGAGGTGTTTTTGGGAGCAGAGAGTAAGTGTGCCTTGCGTATTGGTGCGTACTGACCAACTAGCACAAGATTAGCACAGGAGCTCTTACTACCTACAAAGTAGGTGATGGTAAGGCTTGCATACTAGTGGCCACATGCTAATTTTAGAATTAACATGTGGCCTTTAATAGGGAAAGCCAAATTGCTGCCATTCTAGAGCTGCACTAGAAAGAGGCCTCAGCGCGTGGGTAAGCCATGTGCTAAAAATAGCACAGGCCACTCTTATTTTTATTAGCAGGCTTTGGGGGCAGCATCCCTGAGTTCCAATTTGACCAAAGCTTACCTGTGAGTGTTTATGCCATGTGCTTTTTGTTAATTTTAAAATTATTTTTTACCTTGTTATTTTATATGTTGTGCAGTGCCTTGTTTTAATCTTTCATCTGAAATCTTATCCTGACTAGGCAAGTTGTAACAAAAGATTATAAACATTTTTTACAGTCTCTCAAATTAATTAACAAATATACCCCTCCTTTAACAAAGCCACGCTAGCAGCTACTGCTGAGGTAATTGTTCCAGCATCCGTAGGGAATTAATGGACGCCGGAGTGTTTGCCACACGGCATCCACTAGCGTGGCTTTGTAAAATAAGTCTATACATTCATTTATTCTTTTTACAGAGTCCTCTCCCCATCCATATATAAGGAAGAAAAATTGTACTTCATCAGCATAAAGCCGATATTCTACATTCAATCTCCTAAAAATTTCACCCTTGGACGCCATATACACTTAGGCCCAAATTCTGTAACCAGTGCTTAATGTTAGGCACCTATTTTGGAGGTGCCCAATTAGATAGGCGCCTATCTAAATTGAACAAGCCCAATTAAGCTTTTTAATCAGCACTAATTGAAACCTAGGCACCTATCAAGAAAGAGCAATTCTGTAACAAGGCGCCTCTAAAAATTTAGGCGGCCTTCAAAAAAATAGGCGCTATGCATGTTAGGCGTGGGCGTGGCTTCGTGTTAGGCGCCTTGTTACAGAATCGGTGCTCTTAAGCGTGCTTAGGCGCTCACATGGGTGCCTACATTTTAGTTGTGCCTAGAGCTGGCCTATTTATTGGGTGCCTCCAAAATAGGTGCCGCTCAGCACGATTCACTAAACAGCACCCAATTGCACTTGAATTGCGCTGAACGGTGCCTATATCAGCGCCTATCTTTTGGGCGCTTCTTATAGAATTTTCCAGTGACGGGATAATCGCGCGCCAGACACCAGCGCGCCGACAATCCAGCGCTGACAATTCAGCGGAAGAAAGAAGCGTGCCACCGAAAGCGACCGAAAAACTTATTTATAAAGAGCTCCGATGGGGGGGGAAACCCCCCCCACTTTAATGCATAGTGTTTGTGCTGCTGTTGGAGGTGTGTGGGGGGTGCAACCCCCCACATTGTAGAGAAAACTGAACTTTTCTTGAAAAAAATTTGAAAAAGTTCCATTTTCTCTACAATGTGGGGGGTTGCACCTCCCCCCCCATGGCAGCGCCTACACTATGCATTAAAGTGGGGGCTTCCCCCCCCACACCCCTGTCGGCGCTCTTTAAAAATAAGTTTTTCGGCGGTGCGCTTTTTTCTTATGCTGAATTGTCAGCGCTGGATTGTTGGCGCGCTGGTGTCTTGCGCACCACTGACTATGAACCAATTTTCCCCTTATTGCTGCTGTTATGCTTTCATTCCTACCAGGTGTCTTCTTGGTGTCTATTTATAGGCCACTAGTTATAGAATTACTTTTCATGTGCATTAGTTTGGACACATATACTTCAGGCTATTTATAAAAGGCAATTTCTGTGTACAAAACAGTATTTTAATCAAAGAGATGCCTTTCAAAATTACTACCAAAATTTGCTGCAATTGATTTTCTTTTAGCTTCCAGCTAAGGCACAAAAGGGATTCTATTTACTTATCTAATAACAGTGTGCAAAAAATGTCAGATTCAGTTAGTCCATTGCTTGATTGCCTCAGCGAGAAGCTAAGTTGTGTATTTTTATATCTCGCACAATTAATTCTCTTTCAGCTGCTAGGTTCATTAATTGTTTAAATGCCAAACATGTTTTTTTCCCCCCTCCCCAAACACATTTAGAAAACAACCTGTTAATTAGCATCAAATCTCTTTTAGTAACGATCAAGGGTGTCAATTGTAACAGTTATAAAAGTTTTCAAAGTATTACTAGTTTAATAAGATGTACCCTGTTTGTAAAGGTAAGATAAGGATTGCTCAAACTATATCATCTCACTACTGTTTGATCAATGGCTTTACATTTCAGCAATAAATCCTAGATGTATCTTCTGGAATAGTAACTTTCATTCACTTCAGCAGAAAATCTCTTTTGTAGGTTATTCTATCTTCTCCAATTGCTTGTGACATATCAGAGACTCAAAAGCTTATTTTTGACCCCTCAGGTTATACTTGTATGTTTTCATTCTTTCATCATTAGTTGTATTTGCGCCTAATTAATTATGAAACACTTAACCCTATGCATGCATTTTTGTGCTGAAACACGGCCGTGTCAAGTCTTTTTGTCTGTGGTACGATTGTTTTGCTGTCTTTGATTGTTCATTGTTTAACATGTCTGTTATCATTTCAGAGCAGAACAGGCTTATTCTTCGGGGAGTTTCCCCATACCCCTTCTTCACATATGTTTCTAAAAGGGGCTATCGCCTGCTTTGGAACTAACTGAAGAGGACAGCAGAGCTCTCTGATGAAGTAGGAGGGATTCAAAAGCCAGAGTGGATTCTTTCTGCATGGATCACGGGAATTGGTATATTGCTCATCTGTCCAGAATGAGACACCTATCTATTTGAAAAGATATTAGCACGGTAAGAACCTAATCTTTTTCTTTTATTATGCATTGACTATGCATACACTGATATAGTTTGCAAAGATGTTTTATTCATATTCTATTTTACACTTCATCATTTTCATACACTTCTTTTATTGTTTCTATACTTTTATATTTATATTTATTGTGAAGGTATTAAAATATATTTTGCATATTAAATTATATTATCTTTTGTATGGTTACTTGTTTAAAATACCTATGTGGCATAAATGCACAGAAAGAAAGTCTCATTTGAAAGGGAACTCCAGAATGAGAGGGCATAGGATGAAGTTAAGAGGTGACAAGCTCAAGAGTAATCTAAGGAAATACTTTTTTTTACAGAAAGGGTGGTAGATACGTGGAATAGTCTCCTGGTAGAGGTAGTGGAGACAAAGACTGTGTCTGAATTCAAGAAAGCATTATACAGGTACATGGGATCTCTTAGGGAGGAGAGAAGATAGTGGTTGCTGTGGATGGGTAGACTGGATAGGCCATTTGGCCTTTATATGTACATAGATGGATATACATATACATAAAATATACATATATTTAACTCATGTATGGTAGCACCTTTACTGAAGCTCGTATATTGTAAC
Source organism: Geotrypetes seraphini (assembly GCF_902459505.1). Taxonomy (NCBI): domain Eukaryota; kingdom Metazoa; phylum Chordata; class Amphibia; order Gymnophiona; family Dermophiidae; genus Geotrypetes; species Geotrypetes seraphini. The sequence goes on along the minus strand of NC_047086.1, from coordinate 302,610,040 downwards.
ACCTTACTAAAGCTCATGCAAAACGCTCTGAATTGACTCCCCAGTCATTAGTAGTGGTATAGAAGCTTCCAATAATCATAAACATAAACATCATGGGGCTCATAATCAAAACAGAAATGCATCTAAAAACCCGCCTAAATTGGCACTTGGCCGATCAATAAAACAAGTCGTCCAAGTGACGATAATCGAACCGGGTTTTAGACATATCTAAAAATGACTTAGGCCTTCAAAGTGCTGCAGTACGACCAGAGCTAAAAGGGGCATTTTAGGAGGAGTGTCGAGGGCGGGACATGGGCCATCCTAGACTTAGTCGTACTGTATGTATAACCAAAAGTTTTACAACACTGCCTAGATCAGGGATCTCAAAGTCCCTCCTTGAGGGCCGCAATCCAGTTGGGTTTTCAGGATTTCCCCAATGAATATGCATTGAAAGCAGTACATGCACATAGATCTCATATTCATTGGGGAAATCCTGAAAACCTGACTGGATTGCGGCCCTCGAGGAGGGACTTTGAGACCCCTGGCCTAGATGGAACTTGGATGTTGTGACTTAAGCCACCTAAAACCAGGTCTAAGTCACAAGAAGGTATCCAAAGTAACCAGATAACCACTGCAGACGCAAAGTACAGACCCCCACATACTGCCCAGTGATCACTGACCCCACCCCCACCCACTTAAAAATCGTAATAACAACTTTACATATCTGCCTCCAGAACATCAGCACCTGGCAGCCTGGCATAGGAAAGCCTAGTAGAGCTGCACAGAGGTAGCTTAAGTGGTCTTGGGGGTAGGTTAGTGAACCAAGGAGAGGAAGACCCATGTCCATAAGCCACTGTAATCACTGCATTCATGGTGGAATATGTGCAACCCCCAAAAACCCTCAAACCCTTTTGTACTGCCATATAAGTGGCACCTGCAGCTATAAGGGCTATTGGGGTGGTAGATAGGTGGGTCTAGTAGGTTGTGGGGGTGTTATGGGGGCTCACCATGACCTATAAGAGAGTTGTGGTGAGATGTTTATGTGGTACCCTATTTTTCACAGCAGTTCCCTGTAAGGTACCCCACTACGCTGGTACCATGTCTGGGTGTCCAGTCCCTCACTTTTCTGGTCCCTCCCACACCCAAAAGGTCTTTATCTAGGTGTTTTTGACTTGGAAAAATTTTTGGTCGAAAATGGGATATAAAGACGGATGTCTTAGCAGTCTGGACGATTAGATGGCTGGACATATAGTTAGACAATTTTCGAAAAAAAAAAAATATGTTGGACATACTTTTCCCATGTCCAACTTTGGGCGACATGCGACTTAGGCCCAAAACGGACTTAGATGCTTCTTTTGATTATGCCGCTCCATGTTTCTATGTTTTAATTAATTTATTCCATTTGATTGTATGATTTTGATGTTTTATTTTAAAATTTGAATGTTCATCATTGTTTTTAATGTCAATATCACTGCCTCAACTCCTGATGCAGCCTTAGGGTGAAACGTGGCCATGTCGGATGCTGATAACTAATAAACTAACTTTTTTCTAAATTTGATCTGATTTGTGTTGGAACTTCTACAGTTTGTTTGCAGATCATTGGCTCTTTTGTGTGGGTGCCTAACTTTTAAATACCGTATTTTTCGCTCTATAAGACGCACCTTACCATAAGAAGCACCCAAGAATTAGAGGAGGAAAACAAGAAAAAAAAATTCTGAACCAAATTCTACCTGCCAGGCTCTGCACCCAACACTCCTTGCCAGTCTCTGCACCCTTTCTCCCTCCCTGACAGACTCTGTACCCTATCCTCCCTCTGGTGGTCTAGTGCTAATCCAGGACAGGGCAGGCCGGGACAGAGCAGGCAGGCCTAGTGGCCTAGTTGTAGTCAGGCAGACCTTGTGGCCTAATGACAGGCAGGCCTAGAAGCCTAGTGACAGACAGGCAGGCAGGCCTAGTGGCGGGGTAGGCAGGCAGGGCTCCCCAACCCGAGGCAAGTATGCAGGCAGGGCTCCCCCCCCCCCAGAGGCAGGCAGGATCCCCCTTACCTTAACTCCTCTGGTGGTCTAGCGATATAGGGCAAAAGCTTTCAGCCTCCTGCCCTTCTCTCCTGCTTTCTCTCCTCAAGCAGCAAGCAGGCAGGTGTAAGTTTCTTGCTTCCTGCCTTGTCCCGCCCCGCTCTGTGAATGGCTCTCCCAGTTCTCTATCTGCCTGTATGCTTTCCTTCCTGATCTCTCTCTCCCCTCCCTCTCTGAGGTTGTCCTCCTTCTTGTTCTCTTTCTGCTCTCTGATGCACTCCTTCTTGCTGCCCCTCTTATCTATGATGTTCTCTTTCTACTACTACTTATCATTTCTATAGCAATGCTAGATGTATGCAGTGCTGTACATTTAAAAAACTACAAGAGACAGCTTACAAACTAATCAATAGACAAACAGGACAAGTAAGGGGTTAGGGAATTTCTCAGGCAGGTAAACTGCCCTCTCCCTCTCTAATGCTCCTCCTATGTCTTCCTTTTCTTTTCTGTTTTCCTCCTCCTTAACCATGCCCTCCTCTTTGTCCTCTCTCTCTCTCTGCTTCTCTCCTCCTCCTGCCTTGTCTCTCCTCTCCCTCTCCTCTCTGATTCTCTCCTCCTTCTACCTTGCCTCTCCTCCACCTCCTGATGCTTGCCTCTCCTGACTCCCCCTCTGGTGCTGCCTAACACGTGGTCGGCACGCATTGGCTGCTCCGTGCGAGACCTGTCAGCGGCCGGATCTAATGGAAAGCAGCCATTTGTTGGAGGCTTGAGGCGGGGGTCAGCATCTGGAGCTGCACGGCACTCTTAACGGCTGGTGCTTCCACATAGAAAGAATCCTGCTCTTCTTTCAAAACCGTCACGCTCTGGCCCCTGGCAACAGCGCTGCAGTGGACTGATAGCTCGTCCCTGCAGCATGAAGTGGTTAATTGTGGCTGCACTGGTGGCAGCGAGATGCACAGAGCTGGCCCAGTATTTTAAGGAACAGTTTGAGGATGGAGGTAAGGAGGCAGCATCGCTTCACGTGCCTGGTACCCTGCACGAGATCGTTTAATCACAGAGTGGCGCGTGATAAGGCAAGAAGTGAGAAACTCGCACCTGCCTGCTTGCTGCTCTGCTGCTACCGGTGCCGTTCGGGGAGAGAAAGCAGGATAGAAGGGCTGGAGGCTGAAAGCTCCTTCCCTACAGTGCTGGACCACCCATACCATCAGAGAAATGAAGGTAGGGGAGGGAGGGTTAGTTAGTATTCGCTCCATAAGACGCACCCTTATTTCCACCCACTTTTTTTGGGGAAAAAGTGCATCTTATAGAGCGAAAAATACGGTACTTACCTCCCCCGCCCCCATTTTACTAAAGCTTAGAAGAGTTTTTAGTGGCACACTGAATGCTCTGTGCTGCTCTGACACTCATAGGAATTCGATGACCTTCGGTGCAGAGTTTTCAGCATTCCAGCCAGCGCTAAAAACCTCTTCTGCACTTTTGTAAAAAGAGAGTGAGGGGGAGGAGGGGTTAATGAAGTACTTCTGCTAGTAATCTATATTACTAGAACTAATATGTAAAGAGCTGTTATAAGTATTAGTGCCAAAGGGAAGGGAGGGAGTTATCAATGTGGGCTACCATTATGATTGGTTATTTCATATACCTATCCCATTTTATGCACTGAGACCTAGTTACCAATAGCTAATATTAATAACTCCCTATTTAAATGTGCTAGTATTTACTATATTCCTGTCATAAGGGTGCTTAGAGCGGCAGAATTGGGTGGAGGGAGGAAGCAACAAATGTCCCAGATAGGCAACGATCCACCTCTTCATGCACCAGCCCATAAATGATAGAGCACTACTCAAGCCCTATATGAACAGGCCCACACTGAAGTGCTGCTTTGTCTTGTCCCCTGTTAGGGAGAGGGGGGGGGGAACGGGACACTGAAATACTTCTTGTGTAGATTCGAATTTACAGAAGCTATATATCCCTTTTAGGGCCAACATGGGAAGAAGTGAAAGTCATTAACAGAGGACCAGAAAGGGTGAGGGAAGAGGGGAGATTTGATAGATGCAGTATGTGTGTGGTGGAGGGGTGGAAGATTTAAGATGCTAGCTAACTGGGGAGGGGGTAGAACGGAAGGGAAGATTATGGCAATTTTTGTGTGGTAGAGAGGAAGAGATCCTAGACACCTTGGAGTAAGGAATAGCGAAAGGAATTAGAGATACAATGCTGATCATGAGATGAGGTAGAGAGGGGAAGAGAAGTTACTGGTGGCCTAGGGACATAGGAATGAGAGATGGTGAGCTCCTGGAGGAGGGATTGATAGGACCCTGAATAACCTATTGGGGGGGAGGGCTTACATGGCTGGCAAAAAAAAAAGCATCTGGGATAAGGATATTTTACAGTGTTTGCTTCTTTTTTTGACTCTTTTGGCCTGCAGTGAACAAGCCACTCTATCTGAAACCTAGGAAAGAAAGGAACAGACAATTAAATAGCTTCTGTTTTCAATTTCCTACTGATAGCCACAGAATTTGAAAATGTGAGGCATGTGAGGCTTGGATAGGCCTGTGAACTGTGTAGTGACTTCTGTTTCTTTGTTGCTTCTTCCCAAGGTAGCAGAGTGATAAGTTGCATTTCAGGCACTTATAAGAGATCCGAAAATTTATGAAAATAAATGCTTTCAAAGGATATGGCTATTTAGTTCAATAATAAAAAACGTGAAAAAAAAATGGCAAAATTTGTCACATTTTAACATTGTTTTTCATTCCTTTTTTTGTAATACACATTCCTTATAAGCTGAAAAAAATGTAGGCATTGTCCATATGGTCAGCCAAGTATAGGATTCCTCTCTATTGTTGTTGTTGTGGTTTAGAAGTATTAAAAGAATGTGGAGTATTTATTAACAACAACAAAAACACTCTTGTAATTCATCTTTTTTTTTTTAAACCCAGGATTTTGTGGGGTTTCTAGTTTGTGTACACTTCTATTAGCCCTAGCCATTACTTCTCACTGAATAAGCTCACTGACTTCAAATGTAAAACCACCATCTTGGAAATATTTATTGAGCTTTCCAAAAACACAAGGCATTCTCAAGCTCTAACAAAACCTTTTAGGGCCTGATTTACTAAGACATTTTTTTTATTTTGTGTCTATGGAAAAAATTGGCTTAGTGAATCAGGCCCTTAGTCTTTATTTCATGCCTGAGTTTAATGATCTATATATTCAATAAATCAGTGCTTGTGCTCAGGACTCTTTTTCCATTTCTTTTATTTATTTATTTATTTATTTTTGCAAAAATAAATGTCATCTGGTTTTGACTGCAGATACTGAATCATATTAAGCATTTTAAAAGCACTATTTCTTTTTTCAAGGCCTAATTTCAAACCTATTAACACTTTAATATAAAACAGAAGCACATCATTTCATTACCAGAAAAAAAAAAAAAAGCAAGGCCTCTCTCTTCCACCATATGCTGTTTTGTTCTTTAAAAATATGCTTTCAAAATCATCACTACAGCAGGGAAAAAGAATATACATTTAAAAAAAAAAAGCTACATAGGTAAGCAAACCTGACAGGGATGAACTGAAAGATTATTTTTTTATCCAGCTGAATCTTTCACTCTTTACAGAAAGCCTTCTTTTCAGCTTTTAAATTGTTGATCTTGTTTGTGATGACGGATTGAATATACCATATGTAATGAAAAAAAAATTAGATAATGTAAGAATTTTTATATTGTGCACATTGTATTTTGGCTGAATATGTCTCTGATCTCACAATTATTTGTAACAACTTCCCTGTGCAGAATCGATAACTTTTTAGGCCGGTATGTAAAAGATGGAACAAACACAGCTCTTTTAAAATATACTGTACTATACATGAGTCTAGTTGCTGGTGTGATAGCAGATGAAGCTTATTGCACATAATTAGCAGGCACATAAGGCCTGGTTACTAATTTCCTTCTAGCAGAGTAAAGACATAATTGAATCATGTTGATCAAATCATTCCTAGAAACTCAGCATAAGATCATGGTTTTCTGAAAATCAGGATTCACTGTTTGGTACGTTCAAAGCTTCCAGCATTTCCCTTCTCCTCAATAAGTAGCATACCATATAAAAATGCAAATATCATGCCTGATTTTATTTATGATATTATTTTTTTCACACTACATTGTGGATTGACAGAGAATAAGAAAAAAAAACCCCCAAAACCGGGCATACATTTTATGAAATAACAAAACTGAAAGCACTCATCTACTGGAATATGCTCTGTGATGTTATTATTATTAAAAAGTATGGCTTAAGTGTATTTCTGAGTTTATATTATCCATTAAAGAACGGAAGGAACTACTGTAATCTTTCATAAACAGAGAATATAATAGCAGAAATATGCCTACGTATTCTTTCCTGTTGTATGCTAGTACTTCTTTTCTGTATAATCTACAGTACTGTGGGACTTTTACTGTCAGTCTTCCTTTTCATAATATAATCTTTTGAAGGCTTTCTCTATTGTTTTCCTAAACTACTTAAAAACAGTGTCGGTGCTCCTTCTGCACTACCTCAGGTAGTTTTCATGTTACAAGGTAATATAATTTATCACTTACTATAATACATTTGATCTTCTATTGTTTGGTAAATAATTCTAGCAGTAACACTTTTATTCTTTCAGTAATTCTTTAGGGTAATGCTGAAGAAATAATATATATTTTTTTTTACCACAGTGATTGATGTCAGAATCTAAAGCCGAATAGACCCCATGAACAGAAGTTATTGATAAGCATCCTGAAAAAAAAAAAAAGCTCAAAGCACTTGGCATTATGAAAAGAATATCAGGGATCAAAGGGTTAATGGCGTTTTATGAGGTTGTAAAAACTACCCCCAGATTCTTGTGTTAGCAACATTCTCATTGTAAGATGCGTGTTATTAAAACAAGTAGCAGCATCTGAATTAACGTGACAGAATGATGGATGACTCCTGAAGTGGAATCGGAGCCGTTTGCAGCATTTGGGGGAATTCTGCCTCAGAGGCAGGGAGCTTGGCAGACACATTGATTCTAGGCTGACACATGTTCATAAATATGCCCCCAGAGAGGTGTGGCCTCGCCGAATTTACAAAATGATGTTCATGAATTATTGAACGTGTATTTATGGAGGCTATATTTAAACAGTGCTTGCAAAGGTGCATGAGCTGGAGCTTTATAAGATGATCTTGCCTTGCCTTATGTAAATTGTGAACAGTGCAGAGAAAGTACATTTATTGAATGGAAATGCTAAGAATATGAAACCTATGGAAATTATATGCCAGGGTGATTGGCTCAATATATATTTGCACTTCTGCCTAACAAATTTCAGGAAGCAAATGTCATGTTCAGGTCTGACGGGGGGAAAATTTAAATGACAAATCATTGGGTACAGAATGCACTCTTTTCGGTATTCAGGATATTGGATTAAAATTTTAAAATTGCCAAGTATCACTTGCTGATTGTAGAGGCCAGCTTAAGACAAACAATGAAATGTATTCAAAATCATTCTTATTGACCTAATATGAATGGATTTGAACATTTTCTTACACATACTGAACACAGATACATTGTGTGGAAAAAGGGAAAACTGGAAACAAGTTCAATATTTTCATACTGTTAACTGGCTATAAAGAGCATGAAAGTAAAATTCCTGATGCAAAATGCAAAGGAATCCAAAAAGAATCCAAATGAAATTACAGCAATCACCTTCATAAGCTGACCATAAAATGCATTGTTAGTCCAATAAAAAGGAATTACTGTATTTCCTTTATGTTTTTGTTTTATTTCTATATATTAGCTGAACAATCACAATGAAATGAAACTGAACAAAAATGGTTTATTTTTCTTTCTTTTTTTTTTTTTTCCTTTGGTTGCACACACCTATGAAAGGGAGTCAGTAGCAGCTTTAAAATAAACTGTCAAAGCAGCAGAAGGTACTTAAACATTAGGTAAGACTAGACAATCGCCTAGAACAGCAGCTGGTGGTGGTGGTAGGGGGAATAGGGGGGACAAAATTCAGCTGCAGGCAAAACAAAATTATGTCCCGATAGCTACAAAAACTCAAGCAACAGGAAATACTTTTAGCAGTAGTAAGAATGGACAATTTTCAAACAGCTTTTTTGCCCTAATTATTCAGGGACGGGTGGTTTTTTGGATTATCATGATTGTTCGGGTGGGGTGGGGAGCTGACATAAGCCTCTAGAAAAGAGAATAATGTTCATCGGCCCTCCAGAGACAGACAGCATACTATCCTGAGACACAGAAACCAAACAGAAGCAGGGGAAAAAAATGAGGTTTTTCCCTGACTCAAGAAGTCAGATATTAGAGCTTGATATCTGTTTTTATGATATGAATCCTGTAATTATACAATAAACTGTGGCTATTGCTAGGTTAAAAAACACAAACTTATGTATGCATAATTACCTAACAAGGTAGCACTCTGTAAATAAAAATAAAATTAAAAATACATTGAAGTTATATGCCTCTATACAGCAACATTCCTATAGAGATGACTGTGGAATTGAATTTCTTGAACTTCTAAGGAAAGGTATATAATAAATATTCTTTTGTGGTTATATTTAAAATGATATTTCTAGCATCTGATTTCAAAGCAGCTTTGCTCTATTATCACTCTTATATACAGTAATTTTCTGCTGATATTAAGCTTCACAATTTAACGTTTATTTAAGATTTGTACTCCTGCTCATTGTGAAAGATTTATGAGTGTGTGCGATATTGGTTTCCATCTTTTATGCACGAGTCAAGGTGCATCTGGTACAGGAGATTCATAAAGAAAAATTGAATCCTTAGATGCCTACCTGCTTACAGATTGAGTTAGGCTAAACATGTAGGTGTCCTGGAAAAAAAAAAAAGACCTTGCTTCCTCATCATAAAACATCTTGGAAAGTTTACCAATAAAGATGCATATTTTATTCTGTGGCAATAATAATTTACAGTTTCTCTGTACAATATAGGCAAAGGTTTTCACTACAAACTATGCATAATAAACATATTTCAGAACATATATAAACCTCAATCTGAGAAATGATCATTTTGAATTGTATTTGCCTTTCGGTACACTGTTAGGGGGTAATTTTATAAGGAGTAGCCTGCATTTAGAATGCTAATGATGTGTATAAATGGCCATCTGTTGGTCATTTAGTTGGGGGGGGGAATTCATCAAGGTGCAGTAAAGGTTCATCCTTTACCACATCTTGATGCCCTGCGGGATTCAGCAACCTAAGGAATCCCAGTTCCGCAGGTTGCAGAATCCTGTCCTATAGGGATAACACTGCCTGCAAGTCACCTCGCAAGCAGCATTATTCTTGTGGCCTTATATGGAAATATGACCCCTAATGGTTATCTCATGAGATAGCTGCTAGAGGCACCATTTTGGTAGCGGCGCTGGAGAGGCCAGAGCAATGAAGCATCACTCCTGGTCGCCATTCTTGGACCCCACCAGATTCCCCCCAGACAGTACAGGTAGCCACTAGGAGGTTTGGGGGGGGCCTACATAGCGAGGCCTATCAAGGGGTGTGCCTGCAGGGGGTTTCTACCAGGATGGTAGTCTCTGCTGGCAGGAGGGAGTCTCTACTGGAAGGTGGTGCCTGCCAGGTTTTTCTCTACTAGGTGTGTTGGGGTGGGGGGGGGGAATTCAGGCTGCAGCCCAGAAACATCAGGCCACAGCTTTGAAAAGATCTGGGGTTATTTTACTGTCATTTTGGGGCCGTAAAGCAACTTGTGGCATATCACTATAAGTTGTGTTAACCAATTAGCATAATAATGAGATGCAAAATATGCATTTACATGTTTGCCATCTCATTACTGAGCAATGCATGGTGACTTAAATATAGCTGTGCAATTTTTGACCTTGCAGCGACAGGGCTGTTTAAGTCACTGTATGGACCATTTACTATGACTTAAAGCTCTAACGCTGCTTGATGAATTCCCCCCTTAAGCACATAGGTGGGTAAATGGGCACTTTTATCCCTGGGTGTAATTTTATAAGTATTATTTTAGATAGTTTGTTTTGCTTTGCTTTGTGATATGTCTTTAAATTTTGGTGATTTAAGCTTCTGCAAACCTGTACTCTGCCTAGAAGCGGACAATATAAATACCAAAATTAATTAATTAAGTATACATGGAGAATTGATGTCATGTACTTCATTAGTGGGCAAGCACATGAAAGAAATATGCATAGAGCATAGGCACAAGTAGGGAGTCAATATTCAACATGATTTACTGACCAAAAGAGCTCCTGGGCAGTTAAATCATCTGTTTGGGGCTAAACACCAAGTGCTCCTTTTACTAAGGTGCGCTAGCGTTTTTAGCACACGCTGCATTGCCGCGCATGCTACCCCCGCACTACACGCCAAGCACTAAAACGCCAGCTCAACGCTGGTGTTAGCGTCTAGCAAGCGCGCTAAAACCGCTAGCGCAGCTTAGTAAAAGGAGCCCTAAGTTTCAGCAGCAACCAATCAGTGCTGCTGAAAATAACTGGCTAGCGCTGAACTCAAAACTAATCTAATCTAATCTAATCTAAATCTTGGGTTTATATACCGCATCATCTCCACAGGTGGAGCTCGACACGGTTTACATGGTTAGGAAGCAATGGAACTCCAGTGGGTTTATAAAAGTAAGTAAGAGAGAGGTTAGGTGTGATAATAATAGGGAGGGGACGGGTTATGTTTTGGAGAAGAGCCAATTTCAGGGCATTCCAGGGGTAGAGTTGGCACTTAGCCTGCTAAGTGCTGATAATTAGAACTCAACAGCCAGGTTAACTTCAGAAATAGGACCACATAAAGTCAGTCCCATTTTCACTGGGTTTCACTAAACAGTGATAGAGGCTTGTACCATGAGCTGGCGAGTTAAATGCTCCGACGCTCAAAGAGTTCTTATGAGCATCAGAACATATACCTCACCGGCCTGCGGTAGAAACCTCTACTGATGGTTAGTAAAAGGAGCCCTTTATGCAGTGACCTCCAATGCAGTTGTTGGGGAGAGGGGCTCACATCTTCTCTGCTCTCACCCGCTTTCAACCCAATAAGGATCTCAGTTGCGGAAGTGTTCAGTCGTTGACTATCAGTATTTGGGTGTGAACATTTACACCACCCCTTAGCATGGAGTAAGTGCGTGCGCCTATAGCTGGGTACCCACAACCGCACATTATACAGTATTGTTGTTATAGAATTGGCAGTTATCACCCAAACTTTGGGTGCCTAAGTTTTAGTGCCTACACTAAGAAATTTTTAATTGCAAAATGAAGTTTAAAAGACCTTTTAAAATAATTTTCAAGGTGTCTACCGGTGCCTAAAAAATGATACTGAATTCATGCCTACAGAGGTACTTTACAATGCCTAATGCCACTGTAGGCATGGCTAACACCTGAAAGTCTTATTATTCTTATGGTAAAGTCTTGAAAATCTGAAAACTTCACTCCCAAGAGTTTCTAGAAGTGCAGACAAAGCTCTAATGTTTTTTAGGGATCTTCAGCCCACCGCTCCAGTAGCATAACTCGCAGCATCCCTAATCCTCATTAGTCCCAATAACATTAGTAATTGCTGCTAAGATTCATTTGAAATATTTTATCTTTAATTTTAAAGAATTTATTAGAGTTTACTTAGCTTTTCTTAATTCATTCCCCTTGCTTGCCGACGTGTTTCGATATGCTTTATCAAGGTCAGGGATACATGGATATTTTGGCGCTATGGCAGCTGTTAAGGTATAGAGGGGCATAATCAAAAAAAACCGTCTAAGTCCCCTTTTGGTCTAAGTCCTTAAACGTTCAAAGCAGAAGCAGGGAAAGTGTCCATAACCAAAATAAACATCCTTGTTTTGATTATGGCCTGCCTCTACTATACGCCCAGATCACCACTATGCCTACAAGTACACCCCCACGACGTCTACACTTTTTGCCCATAATGAACCAAAAAAACGCCTAAGCCCCAAACTTCCAACACAAGGGCTTTTAGGCGAAGGAGGAGCCAGTCCTTCGCCTAAAAGCTGGATTCTGTAACCGGTGTCTGTCAAAAACAACACCGGTTACAGAACCCACTCCACAATTATCTAGGCAGGAGGGTGCCCAAGCCCTCCTGCCCTGTCGAACTGCGAACCCCCCCTCCCCCGACAACATCGGGGCAAGAGGGAGCCCAAGCCCTCTTGCTCCATTGAACCGCAACCCCCCCGATGGTATTGGGGCAAGAGGGAGCTCAAGCCCTCTTGCCCCGCGGCAGCTGCGGCACCCCCGACGATATTGGGGCAAGAGGGAGCCCAAGCCCTCCTGGCCCCGGCGACCCCCTACCCCCCACCTCCTGCCCTCGACACAACCCCCCTCCCCCCAATGAGCGCCCCCCCAGAACCCCTGATCGGACCCCCCGTCGACCCGTGAGCCCCCCGGCCGACCCCACAAATACCCCATACCTTTTTGATCGTCCAAGTAGCCATTTAGGACACTTTTTAAACTTTTTTTTTTTATTATAAACCCCATAGTCTTTAGGACTGATATTGTGCATGTATCCCCGACCTTGATAAAGTATATCGAAACGCATGGGCAAGCAAGGGTAATGAATTAAGAAAAGCTAAGTAAACTCTAATAAATTATTTAAAATTAAAGAGAAAATATTTCAAATGAATCTTACCAGCAATAACTAATGTTATTGGGACTAATGAGGATTAAGGACGCTACGAGTTATGCTACTTTAGCGGTGGTCTGAAGATCTCTAAAAAACATTAGAGATTTATCTGCACTCCTAGAAACTCTAGGGAGTGAAGTTTTCAGATTTTTAACACCAGAAGTGGCTTTAGGCACCATAAAGCGCCTCTGTAAGCGCGATTCACATCAAAGGAAGGCCCTAGAAATGTAGGCCTTGTAAACCCTGACCTACATTTCTGGCACCTACTTTTCCCGAAGGCACAATTCTCTAGATAGTGCCATCGCGTGACTGACACACAATCAGCAGCCACTTTTAAGGCATTTGCCAACAATGGCATCATTTATAGAATCCAGGCTTTAACGTGTGGTAAATGCAGAGAACATAATGAACAAATCTTCAACAGTTACCAAACAGCTTTTGCACTAACTTCACACAATTTTTTATTATTATAATTTTTTTTTTTTTTTTTTTTTTTTGGGAGGGGGTTTCTGTTAAAATTCAGTAAGCTCAAAAACTGATCACATTTTAACAAAGAGGCTCCAAACATCAGAAAATTATTTGTGTGTGAATGAGCAAATGTTATGGTTGATTCTTAATTTAGGTCTGTCCTATTGTTGTTAAAGTTCTTTTCCATGTATTTTAATGATGTAAACCACTTGGACCTGTCATAAGAACAAGCGGTATATCAAGTTTTAATAAAGCTAAAAACTTAAACTAAAATCGGCAAAGCTCTATTCTATAAATGGGGCCCAACTTTGAGCACTGTTTATAGAATGGCATTTAAGCCTTGATTCTATAAATGGTGTCTGCACAATAAACGCTGGATTCTATAAATGGTGCCACGGTCAGCAGCCACCCACTAAATCAGCATCGATCACATGTCAATCACGTGATAGTGCCGTTTAGAGAACCATGGCTGTATCACAAATAAGCACCAGAAATGTAGGTCAGGATTTTCAAGGCCTACATTTCCAGAGCCAGTGATGAGAATCATGACTACAGCGGCACCTACTGACGCCTAAAGGTACTTCCAGCATTAACTGCACCTATTTTACCCTTGGGCGCCAGTAGGCACCTCCATAGTCACGATTCTGGCGGTGTTTGTGGAGGTCCCGCCTTTTTTAATGCAATTTTAATTGCTTTTAAATGATACCTTCAAGTATCACATCAATTAAATGCAATTAAACCAATTAAAAATGGCGCCATTAGGGCACCTAACAATGCCTAACTAGCAGTGCCATGTATAGAATTTGGGTCATAGTGTATGTCAATCATGACTTAGGCGCCATTTATAATATCATGCCTGGCATCACCTAAATAGGACTTAGGCAGCCCCTATTTATGACAGGGCATTTTTGGGCTAAATACCAGTGCCTAAGTCCAATTTCAGTGCCCATATGCAAAGCATCAAGATCTACCCACAATCCACCCTTAATGACGCCTACTTTCTGGTATATGCTTTGGGCTAGGCGCCAATCTGAAAGTAATAGGCGCCTACCAGTCAATTAATTTTAATTTTTGCCAATTATGAGCTCATTGTTGCTCATTACTGGTGCTAATTAAGCTTTTTAAATAATTCAACAACCCCTCCCCTCTTTTATCAAGTTGTGCTAGAGGTTTTTAGCATAGTCCGGTGAGGTAAGTGAATCAATGCTCACAGGAATTCTATGAGCATTGGAGCATTTACCGTTCCGGCCTGCGCTAAAAACTTCTAGCACAGCTTGATAAAAGAGGCTGTAAGTTATGTGCCTGGATCGGCTAGGCACACCAATCTTGGCACCGTTTATAGAATCTGGGTCTTAACGCATAGTTTTTGGAAACCAAAATTGGGTGCCATTTAAAGGAACTGAGTCCACTATGTCTATTTTTTCCAAATAAGTTAAATTTGTTTCTATTTTTTTTGATGGCTGGTTTTTTAAATATGTTTAAAATTTGCTTAACTTCTCAAGTTTTTTTTATAGCAGTTTTAAATCACAAGGTTATTTCCTAATGGGCATTTCAGGCTGTAACAATTCTTCATGTGGAATTTGTTTGTTGATTAAGGGGATTATGGATTTTCCAGTGAGAACAGTTATGTCTGACTAGGAACTGCTGGTGAAAGACAGAGAAATCCTTGGATTCCTGGTTCAGACCGCAAGTAGCAATCTGAATTTATTTAAACATTATAATCCCTTTCTTCATTGAAGATTTGGGCAGACATTGAAAATATTTAAGAAAGGCAGAAACAAACAAACAAAAAAAGTAAATCTGGGTCATCATTTAAAACGTTAGGAATATGACCCATCAAAGATATAAAAATCTTTTCAGTCTAAGTCATACTTCTGCTCTTAATATCTTCCTCTCAAATTTTAGAAGTTCTGTAAATTATTAATTCAATCTGTTCAGTGTCTTGTTTATGTAAATAGGGCAAACGGAAATTAAATGGGAAGGTTGGAACGTAACCTGAATACTATTAATGCCATTGTGTTAACCAATATTGAGCATGAATGATTTTCCTCTGAACTGGTTTGAAACTTGGTTCTACAAAAACTTACACTGGGTTTCTTACTGAAGGCCAGCGAGATAAATACTCTGACGCTCATAAGGAATTGAATGAGCGTCAGATCATTTACCTCACCGGCTGTAGAAAGAAGCTCTTCCATGGTTTAGTAAAAGGAGCCTTTATTTCATATATACTGTATTTCCTCACATAAAGGCCGCCCCTATGCATATGCCGCACCCATGTATAGGCCGCAGAAAAGGGTGGTCTATGTTTAAAAACTGGAAGATAAGCCAACCCATGGTATTAGCCGCGGCTTATCTTCCGGTACCTCCCCTGTCTTTTACATTCCCCCCTCCCCCTCCACCCCTGGTACCTTTTTAGGAAGCTCCCTCACTGGTGTGCGGCTCAGGTTTCCAGCATTCCAGGGCAGCCGTGATCTCTTTGGAATCCGGCCTGCTCCTGCACCGCCCGCTGAATGGCCGACGTCAGCTCTCGCGGAACTCGTGAGACTCATGGGACTCGCAAGAAATGACCTCAGTCACTCAGCAAGCGATGCAGGGGCAGGCCGGATGCCGAAGAGATCATGGATGCACTGCATCGCTAGAGACCTGAGCCGCATGCCAGTGAGGGGGCTTCCTAAAAGGGTACCGGGGTGGGGGGGTTGATTTAAAAGTTTTATTTAGGCCGCCCCTTATAACTAGGCCGTGCCCCATATACTGGTTTATATTCTAGCTTGGCCTTAAATTTCTGAGTTTGTTAAAGTTGCCACTAAACTGTTCAAAGTTGTTGAAACTCATGCGGATTATGAAAAATTGCAGGCGGACCTTAGGAAATTAGAAGACTGGGCATCCAAATGGCAGATGAAATTAAATGTTGATAAATGCAAAGTGATGCACATTGGGAAGAATAACCTGAATCACAGTTACTGGATGCTAGGGTCCACCCTGGGGATTAGCGGCCAAGAAAAGGATCTAGGTATCATCGTAGACAATACGATGAAACCTTCCACCCAATGTGTGGCAGCGGCCAAGAAAGCAAACAGGATGCTGGGAATTATTTTAAAAAAGGGATGGTTAAGAA
Source organism: Geotrypetes seraphini (assembly GCF_902459505.1). Taxonomy (NCBI): domain Eukaryota; kingdom Metazoa; phylum Chordata; class Amphibia; order Gymnophiona; family Dermophiidae; genus Geotrypetes; species Geotrypetes seraphini. The sequence goes on along the minus strand of NC_047086.1, from coordinate 302,593,835 downwards.
GACTAAGAATGTTATAATGCTCCTGTCCATGGTGCAAACTCATCTGCAGTATTGCGTTCAATTCTGGTCTCCTTATCTCAGGAAAGATATAGTGTCGCTAGAAAAGGTTCAAAGAAGAGCGACCAAGATGATAAAGGGGATGGAACTCCTCTCATATGAGGAAAGACTAAAATGGTTAGGGCTCTTCAGCTTGGAAAAGAGATAGCTGAGGGGAGATATGATTGAAGTCTATAAAATCCTGAGTGGAGTAGAATGGGTACAAGTGGATCGATTTTTCACTCTGTCAAAAATTACAACGTCTAGGGGACACTCGATGAAGTTACAGGGAAATGCTTTTAAAACCAATAGGAGGAGGATTTTTTTTCGCTCGGAGAGTGGTTGGGCTCTGGAGTAAATTGCTGGAGATTGTGGTGAGAGCATATAGCGTAGCTGGTTTTGAGAAAGGTTTGGACAAGTTCCTGGAGGAAAAATCCATAGTCTGTTATTGAGAAAGACATGGGGGAAGCTACTGCTTGCCCGGGATCGGTAGCATGGAATATTGCTACTCCTTGGGTTTTGGCCAGGTACTAGTGACCTTGATTGGCCACTGTGAGAATGGGCTACTGGGCTTGATGAACCATTGGTCTGATCCAGTAAGGCTATTCTTATGTTCCTAATTGGTTTTTCTGCATAAATCGAGTAAAGTACTTTACTGGCCAAAAATGTATGTATGAACATGATCTATCCTTCATATTTATATAGATGGCCTGGAAAATGGCTGCTCAGTGTGTCAGTAATAACTCAGTATTTGGTGGGCCATCATCTGCTCTTGATCACCTGTCTGCTTTGAGTGAACCAGTTTGATGAAGTGATCATGGGCAGATGATAGGTTGTATCAAGAGAAGGTTCGTCAACAGGAAGCCTGAAGTCATGATGCCATTGTACAGAGTCATGGTGAGACCTCATCTGGAATACTGTGTGCATTTCTGGAGGCCACATTACCGTAAGGATGTGCTCAGAGTTGAATCGGTTCAGCGGATGGCCACCAGGATGGTCTCGGGGCTAAAGGGTCTCCCATACGAAGAAAGACTGAGCAAATTGCAGCTCTACACTCTCGAAGAGCTTAGGGAGAGGGAAGACATGATTGAGACATTTAAGTACATCACAGGACGGGTCGAGGTGGAAGATGATATCTTTCTTCTCAAGGGACCCTCGACCACAAGAGGACATCCGCTCAAACTCAGGGGAGGGAAGTTTCGTGGAGACGCCAGGAAGTACTTCTTCACGGAGAGAGTGATTGAGCGTTGGAACAAGCTTCCAGTGCAGGTGGTCGAGGCACGCAGCATCCCAGACTTCAAGAACAAATGGGATACCTATGTGGGATCCCTACGAGGGTCATGCCAAGGGATAGGGTCATAGAAACATAGAAAGATGACGGCAGAAAAGGGCCACAGCCCATCAAGTCTGCCCACTCTATTGACCCACCCCATTAAGTCTGAATGCTAATGACCTAGTTCCTATGGACCTAGGTCCATACCCTAGTGACCTAGTCACTAGGGTATGGACTTGAATGAGCGGGTCAGTAGAGTGACAGTATAATTACAATTATACTTAGGGGGTCAGTAGACTTAAGAGGGTGGGTAAATAGTGTGGGCAGACTTGATGGGCTGTAGCCCTTATCTGCCGTCATCTTTCTATGTTTCTATGTTTCTAATGCAGTTCCAGGCTGCAATGAGTAACTCAATCAATTCATGTTTTGATGTTGGATGTCTCTTGGATATCTCCCAAGCCACCTTGTGCCACAAGTTCTCGATCAGATTCAGATCTGGAGATTGAGCAGTCCAGTCGATTAAATCGATGTTGTTCTGACACCACCAGTTGATCACCTGTTTGGAGCAATGGCAAGGTGCACTGTCATCTTGGAACAGGAACTGACCTGGAAACAGCTGCTGCGCTGGTGGCACTTTTGTAGTATTGTGATGTACTTGGTTTCGTTGACCATTCTATCAATGATGTGCAGATGTCCAACACTATTGGCAGCCATGTAGCCCCAGACTATGATCGTTAAATAATGCTTCACAGTGAGGTCGAGGCACTCTGGCTTCAACTCCTCTTCAGGAAACCTCCTCATGTAGGTCATGAGAAATAGGTGCTTAGCTAGGAGTTAATTGATCATTTAGCTACTTGTAGAAATTATTTTCTTTCTTTTTTTGCTATGTATACTGTGCTTTGGGGTATAACTTTCTCTCTCTTATGTGGGCTTGTGGGTGTTGCTGATTTAATGAGATGTTTGTTTTCTTATATGGATATTATATCTGTAATGTGCGAATATATGAAAAAATATTGAAATAATAAAAATAACTAATAGAAAAAACAGTATACATTGCAAACTCATAGGCTAAGAAAAGAAGTACAGTAAAACCTTGGATTGCAAGTAACTTGGTTTGCAAGTGTTTTGCAAGACAAGCAAAACATTTGATTAAATTTTAACTTGATATACAAGCAATGTCTTGCAATACAAGTACATACAGTATACACACATCACAACTGAGCTGATGGTTCTTCTCTCTCTGACGCTGCAAGAGTGTAGTGACTGTTCTAAATGAGCAAGGTCTTGCAATACAAGTACGTATAGTATTCTGTATTAAAGTTTATGGGTTGTGGAACAAATTGTCTGAATTTCCATTATTTCCTATGGGAAAATTTGCTTTGATATACGAGTGCTTTGGATTACAAGCATGCTTCTGGAACGAATTATGCTCGTAAACCAAGGTTTTACTGTATACTGTTTATAAGACAGTACTCATATAGCAGGAAGTCCAACATCCTATATTGTTTGAACATGCAAACTACTCCCTAGTTTATAGCCCCTTTTTTTATCAAGGTGCACTAAAGGCTTTTAGTGTGAGCCGGCATGGTAAATGCTCCGACACTTGTAGAATTCTTATGAGTGTCAAAGCATTTACCTTGCAGGCTCGCGCAAAAAAGCCTCTAGCGCAGCTTGATAAAAGAAGGGGTTAGTCTTAGCTGCCTTTTCAAATCTCTGGCATTATAAAACTGATCACCATCAGAAATGCGCATTTAAGAAATCATTATTTTTGCAGCTTTTGAGCATGGCATTAAATGCGTTAGAAATTAGAATATTCAAAACGTTTGCTTGTGATTCATAGAAAGAGCTCAATAAAGCATTGGATTTGAAAATAACTATTGCAAAGTGTGATTCTTTTTTTTTAATGACTTGCCTGTCTTCCCTCCAGAACTGTAGAATATTTGGACAATAATATAACATGTGGCAAAGTCTTTTTGTCTCATTTCCATGACCTGCATAAATTGGAAGAAGTATAATTAGCAACATGCAGTGTCAGTGCATGAAAACATGCAAGACTGAGGATAGGGGGAAAAGTAAAGAGAGCAGACAAAAAAAAAAGTACAGCAGTTTTCCCCCATCCCCCCAGGAAAAGGTGAAATACCCAAGGAAAACTGCCTTTTTTCAAGGAAATCAAGAGGTTAGAACTTTCGGAATACACCAAGTGCTGGAACAAACAAGTCCTGGGAGGAACGGAAGACAGGAAACAAATTTAAGAAAGCTAGACAAACACATAGCTTGGGGAATGCAGAGAAACATCATGGGAGTTGTGATATCAAGGACAGTTCCTTGAAGGTGGGCAGATTAGTTATTAGGGGCTAGATTCAGTAAATAATACTCAAATTTGGACACTGAGTTGGGTTCTGTTTATAGAATAATACTTAGTGCCAGGATCCATACCCAATTTTGTGGGCTTGATGATATTTGCGACTGCGGGGAGACCCTTCATAAAGCCTGTGTGAAACATGTCAGGTCCAGCCCTCCCGAGTCGAGCTTAAAGAAATAATTTCCTGAGATAAGTAATTTATTTAAGAATTTGAAATGGTAAAGTATTTAATATATATTTAAGAAATACTGAGATATAAAAATCTTTCTAATTGAGAGCACAAAAACAAAAGAAAGTAAGAATAAATAGTATAATATGAAATGGAGCCAAAGACGATCTGACACATAAGCTCACTGCTATGAATATCTATTGAGCAGTGGAGTGGTGGCATTGAGATTCTGAAGAACCTAAAAAAGCTGGTATGAATGTTTGGAAAACTTAGGACTCCTTTTAAGAAAGCCGCATTAGCGGCTTTATTGCACGCGGCTTTTTATCACGCGCTAACCCCTGCGCTAGCCGAAAAACTACCACCTGCTCAAGAGGAGGCGGTAGCGGCTAGCGCGGCCGGCAGTTTAGTGCACGCTATTATGTGCGTTAAACCGCTAACGCGGCTTCGTAAAAGGAGCCCTTAGAGATAGCATATTATATATATTATTGATGATTCTCTAAGTTAAGAGTTGAGACAATCAAGTAAATAATTAATCTAAGGTTCCTTCCTCTTGTATCTGGGATACAGAAGGAGCCTATGAATGTCCCCAATTGGCTCAGATGCTTAAGACCCCGTCCATGGGGAAGGTCTTGAGGCATGTGAGCCAATAAGGGCCTTAGGCCCCTCTCTGTGCATCAGATGATGCATGGGGCGGGGCCTAAGGCCTGCATTGCAGACTGCGGCCAGGGAAGGAGTAGGAGAGACACCTGCCCCCAATGAAAGGTAAAAGAGAGGAGAGGGGCTGAGGGGGGAATGGGAGGCCAAGGAAGGGAGGCACTCTTCTGGCAGGAGGGAGTTGGCATCCCTCCTGCCATTCATTAGAGTCGGGTTGCAGGAGGGAATAGGCATCCCTCTTGCCATATTTAATAGTTTGATAGTGTCGGCGGGCAGCGGCGGGCAGGTAGACGGGGCGACTTGTGGCAGGAGGGTGTGGGCATCCCTCCTGCCATTTGTTTGGGCAGCGGCAGTGATGGCAAGAGGGAGTGGGCATCCCTCCTGCCATATCATTGTGGCAGCGGTGGCGATGGCAGGAGGAAGTGGGTGTCACTCCTGCCATTTTTTTGGTTCAGGTGGGAGGGAGGGGTCGCTTTGTCGGGGCGGGGCTTTTTTCTCTTTTTTAAATTGGGCAGATATTTTGCGTGTGTAATACACATGTGTATTACACGCAAAATATGTGTGCCATAAAAAAAAAAGAAAAAAAACCTGGCAAAAGCCCTAACAGCAGTGACAAGAGGCTGCTTCTCCTGTCACTACTGTCAGGGCTCTGCCACGACTCAATCACTCACTGAGCGATTGAGTTGTGGAGTTTGCATGCAAATGATTTGTGCCTCCGTGCAAATCATTTGCATGCAAACAAGAAAGTGAAGCAATCGCTGTTTCAAAATTGGCCAGAGAATCGGCCAATGGCGATTGAGTCGCTATCTTTAGTGAATCTGGGCCTTAGTTCTTTTTTTTTTATTTTTTTTTTTTATTAAGCTTTATGAAAAGATACAGTCCAAAAATGCATTCAGATACATGTACGACACCGGGATCTCGAAACTAATAACACTTAGTGTAACACAGCAGTAACTACAATCAATTGTAATTGGGTTTGAAACCTTCTAAGAGATCCAAAGTACTTGGACTGCTTATAAGAAAACAGAAAGAAAGAAAGAAGGAGAGAAAAGAGAAAGGAAAGAGAAGGAGAGAAAGAGAGAGAGAAAGAGAAAGAAAGAAAGACAGGAGTGTCTATGAAACAGAACTAACATAGGAGTCTAAGAATTTCCAAGGTGAGTTGCATAGTGTCATGTTCATGGATAGTCTTTCTAGGTACTTTAGTTAGATTGTGAGCCTTCGGGACAGTAAGGGAATATCTAAGTACCTATTTTACTTATATTTTACTTATAATTTTAATGCACCCTATTGTCTGTTTTTTTTCTGTAAACCGCTTAGAATCCTAACGGAGTTTAGCGGTATATAAGAAATAAATTACATTACATTACATTACATAGTCGAGCAATATTTTTCTTCTCATAAGCATATGATTCAAATTTATGATACATGCACAAAGATTTCCACCAAAAAGTATAATCCAATGATGAAGAGGATTTCCAATTCTTCAATATATGCATAAGGGCAGTCACCAACATAGTGTCAATAAGTTTAGGAGGACAATTCGAAAGAACAAAGCATGGGTGTTGAGATCTGAGAATTATAATATCCAAGGAAAGTTCATCCGAACAGTTAGTAACATGCTTTATAGTGTCCCAAATGCGAGACCAGAAGGAGCGAACTGGAGTACAGTGGAAGAGCATATGATCAAGGGTTCCGGCCTCCTTCATACAATTCCAGCATACAGAGTTTTGTTTAAGGTTGGCTTTCCACATCCGAAAAGGAGTCCATACCGCATTCCACATGACGAAGAACATTGACTGTGAAACTCTGGAAGATAAGAGAGGACGATTTGTCGAGGACCAAAAAAGATCCCAGTCAACATCAGTAAGAGGGGTTGTTAGTATGGATTCCCAGTGTTTCATGGAATGAGGAGAAAAGATAAAGGAGTTGTCCCTTAGTATGCTGTAAAATAAAGAGATTGCTTTGCCCTTCGATATAGCCAGTAAAGACCAATGGCGTATAGTGTGAATGGATAACTCAAAGTCAAATCGTAGGGACTGAGAGGATATTGCTTCAGTGAGGGAAAGCCATTGAGAAAATGTGGAAGGAGGTAGTGAGTATGTAGAGCAGAGTGTGTTGAAAGGAACAATAGAGGTCTGAGTAGTTATTTGATGAGGAAACCATAGCCCAGCCTGCTGCCATCTTTTCCATGAAAGTGACTTTCCGTTGTGTTGGAGTTTGGGGTTGTTCCAAATAGACACAAATGGGCTATCTTTGATTGAAATTTCTGCTATCGCATCTAATAGATGAAGGGCATGCTGCGTCGCACTCAACAGAGAGTATCTTCTCAAATGTCTAGGGATTGGAATTGGAATCTGGGCCTTAGTTCTAAGAAGAAGTTTGTAAGTAGTTGGCGCTTCATGATTTGAGGCATATACTATTGGCGATAATGAAGCTGAATCCATTTGAATACATGATAAGATGATATCCCAAAAATAATTATGAAGGGAGGGGAACAATTTCCAATATGATCTCACAATTAGGTAATCAAGGGTCCATATTCCCTTAGAATTTCATGTTTGCCAACATGTGACCATCTCTAGAAAAAGGTGACTAAAGAAACAAGAAATGGGGTTTTAATGAATTATATTAATACAACTGTCCAAACCTCAACCTTTTATATGATTTAAAAAAAAGTTACAGAAATTAAAACATAAGAACATAAGAATTGCCATAGCGGGATAGACTGAAAGTCTGTCGAGCCCAGTATTTTGTTTCCAACAGTGGCCAACACAGGTCTTGAGTACCTAGCTAGATCCCAAGTAATAAAACAGATTTTCTGTTGCTTATCCTAAGAATAAGCAGTAAGCCAGCTCAATAATGGCTTATGGACTTCCCTCTTAGGAATTTATCCAAACCTTTTTTAAACCCCGCTAAGCTAACTAATTTCACAACATTCTCTGACAATGAATTCCAAAGTTTAATTACACGTTGTGTGAAGAAATATTTTCTCCGGTTTATTTAAAATATACTACTTAGTAGCTTCATCGCCTGCCCTCTAGTCCTAGTATTTTGGGAAAGAATGAACAAGTGATTCACACATACCCTTTCATAAGAACATAAGCAGTGCCTCTGCTGGGTCAGACCAGAGGTCCATCATGCCCAGCAGTGCACTCACGCCTGTATAGTAATCCTCTATCTATACCCTTCTATCCCCTTTTCCTTCAGGAAATTATCTAATCCTTTCTTGAGCCCCCAAAACCGTACTCTGTCCTATCACACCCTCTGGAAGCGCATTCCAGGTGTTCACCACCCTTTGGGTGAAGATGAACTTCCTAGCATTGGTTCTGAATCTGTCCCCTCTTAATTTTTCTGAATGTTCTCTCGTTCTTGGAGTTTTCGAACGTTTGAAGAATCTGTCCCTTCCACTTTCTCCATGCCCTTCATGACCTCTATCATATCACTCCTGAGCCGTCTCTTCTCCAAGCTGAAGAGCCCTAGCTGCTTTAACCTTTCCTTATAGGGACGTCGTCCCATCCCTTTTATCATTTTTGTCTCCCTTCTCTGTACCTTTTCTAATTTTGCTAAATCTTACTATTGCCCAGTGAAGAGCAAAGGACCAACAACTAAAACAATAGATATAACTATAACAGCAAAAAAGTGATAAAAAAGGCCTCAGTAAAAAAAGGAGCCTTAAATATTCAACACAAGGCTTACTAACAAGTAAGCTCACAATAATCATAAGCCAGAAATCTCCACAAATAAAGCTGCCATGAAAACTACCAGCAACAAGGAGTTCTCAAGTTGCCTCTTTAGGCAAACAACAATTAAAATTTCCAGTTCCACAATGCTTGCAAGCAAAACTCAACAATTTATGCCATTGTATCAAAACATCAGATGTCCCAAATTTAAACTCCTAGTTTCACTTATCTGAAAAATAGTTGCTGTAATCAACTTTATGTTTGCACTTAACTTAATCCTGACAGGGGTACCCTGTTTATGCCAAAGGTTGCATCAGGGACTGACTGAAACTGTCAACTTTAGTGGCTCCAAAATTAAAGCTTGTCCCCCTTCCCTCCCCCCAAAGAAATATTATTACAATATCATCACACTTCAGTAATTTCTACAGAATTTCAAAAAAGAATTGTGGGTTATCTTTGTTTGGGATTTATATATTCAGTGGTAATACTTTCTGCATATCTATCAGTGCTTGGATTAATACCTATCTTCCTTAATCATCGTGCAGTGCTAACACAGTCAGGTCCAGATTTTTAGCAAATAGTATCATAACACCATTTTTTTTTTTAAACCAACCACTGAAGAACAAGGAATGTGCTGTATCCATTTCCTTTTAAGCCAGTGCAGTTTTGTGGCATGAGACTCCTGCAACATTACTATTGAAGGGTGATTTGTTTTAAATATAGCATGACATTTTTACATTAATGGGATGTCAAAGACCATGGAAATTCAAAGAAATAACAAGCTGTGTGTTTACTTTATGAATTGTAGCAGATATAAATCAACACGCATCATATAATACCCCTCTTCCCTTGAAACAGCTGACATCAATACTAAATGATATCAAACTAGTTAGGGGAAACTGGTCCAAGAGAAAAAAAAAAAATACCTTGGCATATGACTTGAACCTTTGCTTTAATTTTATGATTCACAGTGTGTACCTCCTCCCTTTTTCTCTGAACTTTCTATCCATCATATTTACTCAAGCACACATGAACATTTTATTTGTCTCCATTAGACCTCAAACCAGAATATATTTGCTGCTCCTCGAAGCTGGCATAATGCCATGCCAAAGCACTGCAAAGGTCCTGCAGTTGCAAATACTTTCCATTTTATTATCATTACGAGCTGAAAAGAATACAAAAAAATAAATAAGAACAGACTCTCTTCTTTTACTATATTTGAACATACCACCAACACTTGAAAAAAAATCTTTCTCTACCTTTCTTTTCATTTCATTGATAGGTAATGGAACAAATAGCGTCAAGAAAAGTATGGAATAACAATTAGTAAGTTTCATGGCTCCACAACGTTCTCTATTTGGTTGGGCTGAGAACTTTTCCGCGGCCCCTCATACAATTTAAGCTAGCTTGTTTATGCTGGGTTTTACTAAGGCCCTCTTTTACTAAGGAACGTTAACCAATTAAACATTAGACTAACATGCACATGTTAACGTTTAGCATGTGCTAATCAGATAGTTAAAGAGGGGGTAAGCAGTGTAAGAACATTTTACCGCAGTCCAGCGAAGTAAATGTTCCGACACTCATAGGAATTCAATGTGCGTTGGAGCATTTACCTCGCCAGCCCGCAGTAAAATGCTCTTACACCGTTTTGTAAAAGGAGCCCTTAATTTTAAATCAATTCCTGGTGATAATTCCTTTTGTTTGGATCATAAGTTAAATTTTTCATCAACATGTATTACAGCTCAGAAAGAGAGAAACATAAGAAACATAAGAAATGCCTCTGCTGGGTCAGACCCGAGGTCCATCGTGCCCAGCAGTCCGCTCACGCGGCGGCCCAACAGGTCCAGGACCTGTGCAGTAATCTTCTATCTATACCCCTCTATCCCCATTTCCAGTAGGAATTTGTCCAATCCTTTCTTGAACCCCAGTACTGTACTCTGCCTTATAACGTCCTCTGGAAGCGCATAGTGATTAAAGAGGTGATGTCTAGATGAACAGAAATAAAGGTCTGTGCATTAGTGCGACTCATAATGGAACACCGAGGTGGAGGGCTGCAAGGCATCAAGCTTCAACGCAGAGAGGGTGTCAGAAATAACATGCGAAACGGAATCTGATGTGAAAAGGCGACACATTAAGAGATCGTTCCTTTCATCTAGCTGCCCCCTATGCCTGGACTAAATTACCAGAGTTTGTTCATCAAGCCCCTTCCCTTGTTTAAAAGCAGACTGAAAATCACCTTTTTGAAATAGCCTTCAATCCTTAACCCTGCTCCTATGCCCTACAACCCAGCCAGCTGATTAACCGTTCCCTTTAACTGTATCTATGACATCCTGTTTGTCTGTCTTGGCTGTTTAGATTGTAAGCTCTTTCAAGCAGGGACTGTTTTCTTTTTCTTTGTGACTCCGTGCAGCGTTGTGTTTGCATCTGGTAGCGCTATAGAAATAATAGTAGTAGTAGATAGTCACCTTAATCCACAGCCGCCCCTCCCTGCCTCTTGACCTCGGGACTCCAAAAGGGATCCCAAATCATCCACAAACACAGAGGAGCCACATGATAATAAGGGCAGCCTGAAATGAACTCCCTCCTTTACTGAACGCATAGCGCAGGTTTTAGCGTGAGCAGCAGCGGTAACTGCTAAGATGCTCATAGAATTCCTATGAGTGTTGGAGCCGTTACCACCACTGTCCGCGCTAAAACCCACGCTATGTGTTAGTAAAGGAGGAGGCAAATTAGCCATCGGTAAAGTTGGTTCACATGGAATTTTTTTCCATTAAGAATGGAAATATAGCATAACATAGCATCAGCAGTGCCGAATACCCAGATAGCTTTCTCTGTTCATTTCTAGTTATTGGTGATTAAGGGCTCCTTTTATCAAGCAGCGGTAGAGCCTTTTACCGCAGGTTGGTAAGGTAAATGCTCCAGTTGCTCATAGGAATTGAATGAGCATTGGAGCATTTACCTTACCAACCCGCGGTAAAAGGCTCTGCTGCTGCTTGATAAAAGGAGCCCTAAGATAGGGGTAATGACAGCCATGTAAATTTGAAGAAGACAGATAATGCATTAATCCCCAAATTCTATATATGTCACCTAATGTATACATTAATTGGCTTAATTGGTACTGATACTTATCAACTGATACCTGTTAACTGACACCAATTGGTATCAATTAAAAATTATGTGCCAGGTCCAGTATGTGAATCTAAAAGGAGGCATAGACAGATGCAGATTGTGGGCATTCCTAAAAGTTATGTGCCAACCAACAGGCTTAACTTAGGCACAAGCATCTATGCCTGGTTTTAGCTGGCATAAACGGGTGCACCTATACTGTAAATTATGACAGGCATTGGCACTAAACATGATTCTATAAGGTATACTACTACTACTCAGTTCTATAATGCTAGTAGACATACACAATGCTGTACATCATAGCATAGCAGAGACAGTCCCTGCTCAAATGAACTTACAATCTAGTCAAGACAGACAAATTGGCCAAGAAGGTGCTTCGGGTGGGTGAATTACAGAGGGAATAATAAGACAGATATTGGTGCTTAGAAGGTGGTTTGGGGTTTGGAATTGAAAGCATCTTCAAAGAAATGGGCATTGAGTCTAGATTTGAATACTGTCAGAGATGGAGCTTGACATATCGAGTCAGGCCATTTGTCCTAGGCATATGGTGCAGCAAAGTAGAAGGGACGAAGTCTGGAGCTGGCCGTGGACGAGACGGGTACAGATAATAGAGACTTATCCGATAAGCGGAGTGCTCAGGGTGGAGTGTGGGGAGAGATAAGAGAGGTGAGGTACTGAGGAGCTTAGAGTGAATATACTTGTAGGTCAGTAAGAGGAGTTTGAGCTGTATGTGGAAACGGATAGGAAGCCAATTAAGTGATTTGAGGAGAGTGGGAATGTTGGTGTAGAAACATTGATGGAATATGAGACGTGCAGCAGAGTTCTGGACAGACTGAAGTGTGTGGGGGGGGGAGGGATGGTTTAGTGGAAGGCCAATGATTTTTAAAGTCAGTGCCAACTTTTTAGGCGCTAAATCAGACCCTGAGTCAGTAGTTCTCAATCCAGGACTCAACCAGCCAGTCAGATTTCCAGGATATAATTATGCATGAGATAGATTTTCATAGGTAGTGCATGGAAATTCATTGTGCATATATTCTAAAAACCTGACTGGCTGGGTATTTCTCAGGGACTGGGTGGAGAACCCCTAAATTAATGTCATTTTTTTTTTTTTTTTTTAATCAGCACACATTTACACCATAAAGTTGTGTGACTGTCACAGGGACCACAGAAATACATTGAACCTTGTGGCAGAAAGTACACACCAATGTGGTTATTAAGCATTAGGGGGTCCTTTTATTAAGGCGCACTAAATGCTAAGGCGCCCATTATATTGTAAGGGCGCCTTAGCATTTAGCGGCGCTAATCTTTAGCATGCGCTAATTCGGTTAGCGCACCTTAATAAAAGGCCCCCCTAGGTGTTAATAAATGAAATTATCAGTGATTTTCTGAACAAGCAATCATTCTTAAAATCCAAAGCAGAGTGAGTTTATTGACTCTTCTCAAGTTCCTCTGAAGCATATTTTTAAAATATAGCATGTGCTTATTTTCCTTCTCCAAAATGGCCAAATATCTTTCTGCTGAATGTTTTTCTAACTCCCAAATTTATTGTCTAGAATCTTATAGTGTGAAGGACCAGATTTGGATAGCACGTTGAAAAATGGTTGTGTGCATTAGACTACGCTAAGTTAAAGAGTCCGTCACAAGACACCAAAATGAAAGCAGCATGGCATGGGTGCTGAAAAGCTCAGGCGCACTGGGACCTGTAAAGCAGAAGACCGGAGGCCTCCTCGCTTCCTTACCATGAAGTGCAAACTTTCATACCTGTCAGCCATAAATCAAGAGGTTTATGGGGCTCAGCCAGGGGCTGCAATATTTACACACTAATTAAAAAATCATAAAGCTGGTCCATTTCAGTTTGTGAAGGAAAGAACTCAAGGAACTGCTACTGAAACTGGTGTTAATCAGTAACTCCTAATGATCTGCTTCCAAGCCCCAAAGGGTATTCGCTTATTCAGCCACAAATAGCAAACATGATAACAGAAGAAAGTGTGATAACAAGCACAGCAGAAGATTAACCCGTGGTGCTGTTCGAAATGGAAGATTTCCAAAACGCCTTTGGTATCTCACTTTTTATTTTTATCATGTTTTCATTCTTAAAGGAAATGTTGTTTTAATTAGTGGGATTGGTAATAAATTAAAGAGTTCGCTTTTTACTGCAGTGCTAGGTTAGAGGTGAGAGGAAACAATTTTTTATATTTAATTTAAATCATGCTTTGTTTTTTTACCCTCTTTATGGCATGCTGTCTTCTGCTAAATGCTGGCACTTTGTCAAATAGGTTCTGTACTGTTTTTGCCCTCTACTTCACCTTCTATACACACATAGACGTTTCCTTGGGATTTCTCTCAGTTCAGCAGTTATTTTGCTTTGTCTTCTCCATGACATTTGTTCCCTATTTTCTTCTCCAAATTATGGAAGCTAGTTTAACTCGAAAAAAAAAAAAGGAGGAGCTCAATGATATGTAAAGAGGGAATAATAATTGTTGGATAAATTCATTATCAGAGTTTTGCTATACTGCTCAAAATGAGACCACAGGACTGCTTTCAAATATGCAACAGAAAAGGTCCTGTAGCTCATTACCAGCTACAACCAACACGATCAGGTATCAGCAGAACGTACAATAACTTGCGGACCATCTGCTGGCTGTTTTCCAGGAAATGCTGACTTTGCCCAGATGTGTAAATTGTGCTGAACTTAACAGAAAAAAAGTCTGTCTAAATTGGAAAAGGAAAGGGAGAATGGGTGAGTATAAATGGACTGTGGTGAACTAAAAAAGAGAATTCAATTAAACAGAACATCGGCAATGAGATATTTTCTGGCACCATTGTAGTCCTCATGCAAGTAGTAACACATGAAAAGGTGAGCATGAAAAAATGCTTTATGTGCACTCCAGCTACGAGGGGCCACTGAAAAGTTCTCAGCCCAATCAAAAAGAGAATGGTATGGAGCCACTTTTCTTCATACTTTTCATGTTGTTTCATATCACTGAAATGAAAAGTGTCAAGAAAAGTGTGGAATAACTTATAAGCTGTATGGTTCCACATCATTCTCTTCATGGTTGGGCTGAGAACTTTATAGTGACCTCTCGTATGTGGTGACATATGTGCCAAAGGGCTCCCATATCCACAAAAGCCCCTCACCCTCTTGATGGCCCCTTCCAGGCCTATCTTTACAAATTCCTCTAGTTTATGAGAGGAAAGGACAGGAGTTAACCTTAGTCACTCTTGCCCATGCTGGCATCAGCATCAATATTCTCACTTACGCTGGCTTTTACAAAGCTATGGTAGAGGTTTTTAACGTGGACATGTGAGCTAAAGGCTCCGACACTCAAAGAATTCCTATGAGCGCAGGAACATTTACCTTGCCGTGGCTTTATATAAGGAGCCCTTAGGTGGCTAACTTATTCCTATCCATATTTCTAATACATGTAGTACATTTTTTAAAAAATACATCTTACTGTTGGTATCCACAGGCAAATATTTGTAAGTTTTAGATTTTGTGGATTTTTGAAGAGTTTGGGTTTTATTGTGTTTTTTATTTTCAGGTAGGTGTTTGGTTCATTTCTATCACTGGTTTTAATAAAAATATTTAACACACACTAGAAATTTAGAATGTAAGCAAATAGCTTGTGCTTGCATTCATTCATGGATTATGTATGTTTGGTAAATCAGTTGTGTGCACTAAAAAGTGGCTGCAGAATTAGTACCCTGTCAGATCCTTCAGCCGCTCTTTGCTGGCTAATGCTTCAGTCCTTTGTTCCAAAGCAAAAGAAACTGTGGAGACAGATGTTCCTGATGCAGGCTTTATTCAGTCTATAAAAAAATAGGACAATCCGCAGGCATATAAGATGAAGGGGACCTATCACAGTCCGTGTTTCAACTAACATCTTCTTCAGGGGTCCTATGGATATGAATGTAGCTATAAATGTAAAGAACTGAAATTGATGTGTAATCTGATAAAATGTGAATGATAAAAGTGTAAAAGGTTGTGTAAATTGTGTAAAAGGTTTTTTAAATTGTGGCTTGATTAAGTAGTGGATAAATGGTGTCATGTGAACAGGAATTGACTTGAAATGAGTGTGATAGATGTTGCTTAGGTGATGTGTAAAAGTACCAAACCAGAGTGAGAGGACATCAGATCAGAAGAAAGTGATTCAGGCTACCTAAGCAAAGGAGCATAGCTGATTAACCCCCCTCCTTTACAAAGTCATGCTAGCATTTTTAGTGGCGGTAACAGCTCGGATGCTCATAGGAATTCTATGAGTATCAGAGCTGTTATCGTGGGAGCCGGCACTAAAAATACTAGCACGGCTTTGTAAAGGATGGGGGTAAATGAGAAAAGAGAAGAAATCGCAAATATTTTAAAAGGGCAGGTGGGTGTGTGTGGGGGTGTGTTTTATAAAGGTACTTCCTATCTTAGCCTAACACTAGACCACCAGAGCTGAGGGGGCAGGTTACAGGGCAGGGCAGTGGGACAGGGTGCAGAGCCTGGCAGGAAAGGGGGGACAAGGTGCAGAGCCTGGCTGGGAGAGGGGACAGGGTGCAGATCCTGCAAGGAGTGTGGGGTTGGGTGCAGGTTTAGCAATGATCACTACTAACCGAACTGATTCACAAAATGGCCCACCGCATGTTTTTCCCCTCAATCGCCATTTTAAGATATGGCCAAATTAGTAAAACCCCATGCAAAATAGCCAACTGATTGATTCACTTATATTGCTTGGCTATTTTGCATTGGCTATTTTGCATTGTTACTGACAGGTCTGCTGTTTTGGTTTTTTTTTTCATTTTTTTTTTTTATAACACAGATATCTGCCCAATAAAAAAAAAGAAAAGCCCTCCTCAACAACCCACGACAAAGCCCCCTTCCTCCCTCCCTAAACAAAAAAAAAAAATGGCAGAAGGGATGCCCACTCCCTCCTGCCAACAGAGGACACCCCCCTCGTCCCCCCTCTCCTCCCTCAGCCTCCTCCTCCCTGTTACCTTTAGTCAGGAGCAGGAGGAGTCCCTCCTGCTCTTCCGCCGGTCGCCGTCATCTGCAATGCAGGCCTTAGGTCCCCTTCCCAGTGCATCATCTGATGCACGGGGAGGGCCTAAGGTCCTGATTAACTCAAATGCCTTAAGCCTATCCCCTTGGATGGGGTCTTATGCATATGAGCCAATCAGGGACTCCCTTAGGCTCCCTCTGTATCCAAGATACAAGGGGGAGGAGCCTTAGCCATAGCTTTAGCCTTAGGCGGCCTTAGCCTTAGGTGGCACTAAACTTGATTATATAAAGTGTGCCTTACTTTTTATAGAAACACACTTAGCTCCACACTAGTCAGTGCCTAATTTTTAGATACTATTTATAGAATCGTACCATTAGTGACACTTCTATAAGGGCACCCCGGTGCCAAAATTTTGTCTTAGAATACTAATACATTGGGCATTGGAATGCCAAAGAGGACTCCCTAGTGCCAAAGCAGATGCAGAGTGATGTCTTAATAACTGATGCTCATGACAGTGCATTGTTCTCCACAGAAAATGGAGACCTGCATTATACCAAGGGTAAGATTTTTTATTTATTTATTTATGAAGTAGAAATCTTACAGCAGAGCTATTTCAATGAATGCTAAATGGAGAGCAGCTTCTCAAAGTTGGGCACTTTCTGGTAAAAGGAATGAGATGAAGTGTTTCATGGTCAGGTTACAATGAAAGAAAAAGAGAGTGGCATCAGTTTGGGGAATCTTCCTAAAAGTAAGAGATACAAAAATCCAAGATGGAGGGAGGTACAGAGCAAACTGAGGATGTGAAATAAAATGATGGCCAGACCTTGGAACTGGATAAGAAGAGATATTTTTTTTATAAAGGATGATGATTTTGCAGTTCTATTATGATCTGCAGTTGGTAGTAAAGTTTTGAGTTTTCTAGAAAAGAAAAAAAAATATTGGGCTATCAGACTGCAAGAGTCAGATACTTGAATGTTAAAATCCCCCCAAACCAGGGGTGCTGGACTATCTAAAGAGCAGGTGGAAAAGAGGTCACAAAGATATTGGAGTGATGTAGCAGTAAAAGGAGGTAGTTGAAATACAAATACAAAAGAGCATGAGAAGGGTTTACAATCCCTCAAGACAAGGGGAAAGAAAGGCTTTATAGGAGTGAACCTGAACTATATTGAAGGAAAAAAAAAAAAAAAACAACAACCAGCCAGTCCACCATCTCTTTTGCAGTAACTGTGTGAGTAGATAAATTTATAGCCAAGTGGACAAGCTTGATGAAGGTAGTGTAAATCAGACTCAGAGAGCCAAGTTTCTGTAATTCAGAGCATATCCAATTTATAATCAGTAATGTAAGCAGAAATAAGATGTGTTTTTCTATGTATTGACCTAGCATTCATCAAACCAACTGTAAGAGCAGATTGTGCTAGTTGATTACTAGAGTCTCTGTACAAGGGATATGAATAAGGAAATTAGATCTTAAGGCAAAATGAGATAAATTGGCTACAGAATAGACAGGGTGCCTTCTCCACAGCGCTGGGATTCTAGGGGCCATGACTTGAATGGAGGAAAGGTACAAAAACAAGCAATGGAGAGGAGCACATGTCAACTCCATTCTAAAGGGATAAGGTTATTGGTAGGGTTACCATATAGCTCCAGAGAAAAGGAGAGCAAATTGAGACATCCAGGTTTTATTTTCTTTGAAAGCAATAGAATTAAGGAGGACTTATAGAAAGCAATGGAAGTAAAACCCAGATGTCTCAATCCATCCTTCTTTATTCTGGAGCCATATGGTAACCCTAGTTATTGATGATCCCAGGATTACTTGAAGCATAGGAGAAGGGTGGTTTCAGTTTTTGGACCTTATTGGTAGAATTTCTTGCTAGATGAAAAAAGATTTTACAAACTCTTTGGAAGTTATTCATCTTTTGAAAACATTTGGGTCAATAGTCAGCTGTTGTGATCAGAGAGTTTAAAAAACAACCACAGAGACTAAAAAAACAACAATGGATACTCAGTGTCAGTATTCAGATTTCAACCATCAAAGAAGCAGAAATCTGTTATCAGATGGATAGTTTACTAATCATGCATATCACTTACAATAATAGAGACAAGTAGATTATAGGTAGTCTGATTAAAGAAACTCATTGGCAAGACTATCCATGGTCACCAGGGCACTCCCGGGCTTAACTCTCAAAGGTTATTAAAACTATAAAAGTGTTTTCAGAGCACCCTGGATGTTTTTTGTAGGAAGGTTTAGCACAGGCAGAGAGAGAAAGAGGACCCACAAGTCAATAATCAATGCCGGGTCCATTAGGAAGTTGAAAACAGGATTGGTCTGTGATCCACAAAATCATCCCCGGAGGGAACAGCTTGGTAAGAGGTTTCACCCTAAAGATTGATTCTCTAGCTCATCCAATAGAGATGCAAGGCAACTATTTTTCTTCAATTTGGTGTTGGGGTGGTGCTTAGGGGAGGAGTCAAGTGCAGTATAAGAAGCAGCATTGAAAGTCCAGGTCAAAGTTCACAGTTACAAACTTAGCTGGCTTTTTAGGCAGATCTATCTAGCTGCTAGCTTTAGCTGACCAGCCACATATTGGCAGTGACCAGCTATGTCGCTCGAAATAGCCGGCCCCTGGCCATTCCAGAAATGGGATATTAAGCAGCTATCTCCCATTGAATATCAGTAGATAACTGGCTATGTACTATTTGACCGGCTAGGCACTCCCTGCTAGCCAAATAGTGCTGAATATCGGCCAAATTGAACTTTTTGAACTTTATTGGATATTGCTGTTTTGAACTGAATCCTGGGATGAGGAAGGGCTGATTGGGTTGAAGCCCTCTGGTAATCTTGTGAGGCAAGGACCTAATCAGAAATCTCTGAATGAACAAGATGGACAGGTTTACAGATACTCAGCCCACACCATCAGATGAGCAGTGAAAAGTTCATGAATACTTGGCCCACACCATTGGGTGGGTGGTGATAGGCACACAGACACTTGGGTACACATACCACAGGTGGGTGGAGCAACACAACAGGGTTGAGGCAAGAAAAAAGAAAGCATCGTGCCTTGCATATTCTAACCTCACATGTGACATTGCAGAAAGCACCAGATAATGTTCCTGAAATGACTAAAGAAATTGAGAAGTCACACATGAAGTAATTAAGACATCTAAATAAAGTGGTATACTGCCACATGAAGCCCTGTGCAACAGGACCATAATCTTAGACCGTAAACCAGACAGGAAGCCAATGATAATGAAAAAGTAACTGTGTGACATGATCAGGTCTGCATGCATTATAGAGGGGCCTGAAGAGATAGGAGCTATTTAGTAGTTGTTTGGGCAGCTCCTGTATAGGCTAAGTTACAGTAGTCAAGCTTAGAGATTACCAATACATGAAGTAAGCTGTGCAGGGCAGATTCATCAAAGTAACTGCCAATGGAGCACAGCTGTCTAAAAGTTCTTTGTAACAGAATAAACCATGCTTCAAAATAGAGTTGAAGAACAAATCCCATATACTTAAGAATCAATTACAACACTAGGAGAACCAAATATGGGTACCAAAAAAGAGCATGAAGGACGACTTGAAATCCAAGATGCTACTGTCTTGCACGATTAAGTACATTGATGACATGTATGCAACCAGGCCGCTATTGCGTTAATACACTACTATACTTGGGTAAGGTATAGATTATTGGTATCTGTGTAAGAAACCAGAAGGATGCCACCTGCATAATAAAAAGCACTCATACCTGATTCCTGCATGATAGTAGTCAATAGGCTGAAAGATGTGGTATACTACAATATAACTGATAGAAAGAAGAGACAAAGGAGACTATGGAATGTGAGAAAGAATGGCATTGCAGGAA
Source organism: Geotrypetes seraphini (assembly GCF_902459505.1). Lineage (NCBI taxonomy): Eukaryota > Metazoa > Chordata > Amphibia > Gymnophiona > Dermophiidae > Geotrypetes > Geotrypetes seraphini. Next base: position 302,573,693 of record NC_047086.1, on the reverse strand, counting down.
GGATGTTAACCAGCGTTGTCCAATGTTGGTCCTCAAGGGCCGCAATCCTATTGGGCTTTCAGGATTTCCCCAATTAATTTGCTTGAGATTTATTTGCACGCACTGCTTCCATTGTATGCAAATAGATCTCATGCATATTCATTTGGGAAATCCTGGCTAGGGCTGAGGTTAGACATCCCCTGATGTAAATCATTGTAAAAATTAGTCTTGGAGTCCAGTTTGAATCAATCTATCTAACAAGAGCTGGTGGTTCAACAGACTGAACATGGCAGACAGGTCTAAAGATGTTGCCAGGACCATTCAGTCATTGTTGAGCATACTGTAGACCCCATCGAGAGTTTTGGTACTGTGGCCCAATCTATAGCTTGACTGGTGAAATTTGATGATGGTTGTGTGTGGGACATGGGCTAGCAGATGATGGAAATTATTTTCCTAGCAAGATTTAATAAGGAAGGACAAGTTAGACACTAGCTTATAGTTAAAAAGGATGGAGGAGTCAAGTTAATTTGTCTTCAAAATAGCACAAACAATTGCTTGCATCCATGAGGTAGGAACAGTCTCTGAAAGGATGCCATGATTGACACTAATAGGAGCAGACCATGGATAGGAACTCTGAACTAACAAGAAGCAATGGGATCTAAAGGACATGAAAAGTATAAGGACCTTTGCTAAGAAAACTGTTGTGGTTGGTTTAAAGAGGAACCAAATATTAAAGGTGTAAATATGGGGTTGTGCCAGAGTTACCACCATAAGAGGATTGGACAGTCTCAGGGTCAAAAATAGAAGGAGACAGTTTTGGATGTAATGATAAAGTAGAGAAGTCCAAGGGAGGAAAGTAAGCAAATAAGATGGAAAATTGAAAGCAGGAATATTGGTTGAGATCCTTAGCATTAGGTACAGATAAGGCCGAGACAGTCTTATTACAAGAAAAAAAGTCTTAACTATTTTGTGTTTCAGTTGTCATTTATCAAAGTATGGTAATGGAAAATGACAAAAGAACAAGACACTAAGAAACATTGGAAAAGGAAATGGCACTACACATGGAAAACTGTGCACATGTATTTGAAACTTCCATCTGTACATACTGTATTTCTCCTCCCAACTCTGCCTCGGAAACATTACTCTTTACAATGTAAAGAGCTAATGAAAATATGTAGCTTTATTTAACTGTCCTGTGCAGTCCAACCAAGAAGAGAATGATGTGGATATGGTTCAATCAATGATCTGAAACAATGTCAAAATATAGAATTTCATTTCTGCAAACTGGCACTTAGGGGGAAATTCTATAACCAGTGCCTAAACTTAAGCATCAGTAGACATCCTGCCAGTGCCTAAGTAATTGAAAAATGTCATCAGAAACGGCAGTGTTAGAGCACCTATTGATGCCTAAATAAAATGTGGCTGAAATGGCCACTAGAATCTCAGCTGCTTTAGGCTGTGGAACGCCAAAGTAGGTGTGGCCAATGCTGGAAGTGGCGTTAGGTTACCCAGCCGCAATTTACACCAAGATAGTTAGGTAAAATGTAGGCCTGGAAAACCCTGGCCTACATTTCAGCTGCCGATCTTGACTGAATAGGCACGATTCTGTAACCGTCACCCTCAAATGACTGACGGGGCGGCGGCCGACTTGGGTGCTGGTTACAGAATCTGTCCTTTAACAAAATAAGATAATACTCTTTTCAGCTACAGTGGCAAAATGAAGCTCGGAAATTAGGAAGTTGGTTGGCTGGGTTGAGAACTTTTCAGCATCCTCTATACAGCACTTGTGTACGTCTTTCAATGCCTATATAAATGATAAATAGTAGTAGTAGCATCTAGCTATTTAACTCCTTAGATAGCAAGCTGATTCCTTAGAAAGTGTCCATTCTTTTTACATCTTGGGTACTTTCTTACAAATGTAAGACCAGTATAATTTGGAAAAGGGCCTACTTAGCTCACAGTTAAAATAATTAACGTACATTTACAAATATTGGGACCCTTTAATAAAGTCACGGTAAGAACTAATGTGTGCTTACCACAGCAAAAAAATGGCGTACTTCTGGGTACACTGTGGTGTCATGCACTAATTAGAAAATGAGGCCACATTACCTATGCACTAAAAATTAAAATTTATTGGAGCCAGGTCTGGGGATGGAGAGTAGGTGTGTTCTTTGCTAATCAGTTAGTGTATGGGTATTGCCATTCACTAACTGATTAGCACAGGTTTAGCATGAGAGTCTCTACCACCTACAAAATAGTTGGCCATAGGAGGTCATGCATTAATGGACATATTCTAATGAGAAAAATTAGTGCATGGCCATTAATATTAAAAATAGAAATATCAGCCATTTTACCACAATGGTAAAAATGGTCTCACTGGAAGGGAATAAGAACATAAGAATAGCCTCACAGGGTCAGACCAATGGTCTATCAAGCCCAGTAGCCCGTTCCCATGGTGGCCAATCCAGGTCATCAGTACCTGGTCAATACCCAAGGTGTAGCAATATTCCATGCTATTGATACAGGGCAAACAGTCTGTCTTTCTCAATAACAGACTATGAACTTTTCCAAACCATAAAACCAGCTACGGCTACGCTATCCGCTCTTACCACATCCTCTGGCAATGTGTTCCAGAGCTTAACTATTCTATGAGTGAAAAAAAATTTTCTCCAGTAACTTCATCGAGTGTTCCCTGATCTTTGTAATTTTTGACAGAGTGAAAAATCGATTCACTTGTACCTGTTTTACTCCACTCAGGATTTTGTAGACTTCAGTCAGATCTCCCCTCAGCCGTCTCTTTTCCAAGCTGAAGAGCCCTAGCCGTTTTAGTATTTCCTCACACGAGAGGAATTCCATCCCCTTTACCATCTTGGTCATAAGAACATAAGAATTGCCGCTGTTGGGTCAGACCACTGGTCCATTGTGCCCAGCAGTCCGCTCACGCGACAGCCTTTGATCAAAGACCAGCGCCCTAACTGCGTACGTTCTGGTTCAGCAGGAACTTGTCTAACTTTGTCTTTAATCCCTTGAGGATGTTTTCCCCTACAACAGACTCCGGAAGAGCGTTCCAGTTTTCTACCACTCTCTGAGTGAAGAAGAACTTTCTTACATTCTTACGGAATCTATCCCCTTTCAATTTTAGAGAGTGCCCTCTCATTCTCCGTGCCTTGGAGAGGATGAACCTGTCCTTATCTACTAAGTCTATTCCCTTCAGTACCTTGAATGTTTCGATCAAGTCCCCTCTCAATCTCGAGGGAGAAAAGGCCCAATTTCTCTAATCTTTCACTGTACGGTAACTCCTCCAGCCCCTTAATCATCTTAGTCACTCTTTTCTGAACCCTTTCGAGTAGTACTGTGTCCTTCTTCATGTACGGTGACCAGTGCTGGACACAGTACTCCAGGTGAGGGCGCACCATGGCCCAGTACAGTGGCATGATAACCTTCTCCGATCTGTTCGTATTCCCCTTCATTATCATTCCTAACATTCTGTTCACCCTTTTTGCCACCGCCGTACATTGCTTGGACGGCTTCATCGACTTGTCGATCATAACTTCCAAGTCTCTTTCCTGGGAGATCTCTCCAAGTACTTCCCCGGACATCCTGTATTTGTGTATGAGAGTTTTGTTACCTATATGCATCACTTTACACTTATCTATGTTGAACCTCATCTGCCATGTTGATGCCCATTCCTCAAGCCTGATTATGTCACGTTGCAGATCTTCGGACTGGAGGAAGGTCACGAGTGGTGTAGCGCAGGGCTCGGTGCTCGGGCCGCTGCTTTTTAATATATTCATAAATGATCTAGAAACAGGAACAAAGTGTGAGATAATAAAATTTGCAGACGACACCAAACTATTTAATGGAGTTCGGACGAAGGAGGAATGCGAAGAATTGCAAAGGGACTTGGACAAACTAGGGGAATGGGCTGAGAGATGGCAGATGAAGTTCAATGTTGAGAAGTGTAAAGTATTGCATGTGGGAAACAGAAACCCGAGGTACAATTATACGATGGGAGGGATGTTATTGACTGAGAGTACCCAAGAAAGGGACTTGGGGGTAATGGTGGACATGACAATGAAGCCGACGGCACAGTGCGTTGCGGCCGCTAAGAGAGCGAATAGAATGCTAGGTATAATCAAGAAGGGTATTACAACCAGAACAAAAGAAGTTATCCTGCCGCTGTACCGGGCAATGGTGCGTCCACATCTTGAATACTGCGTCCAGTATTGGTGACCGTACCTTAAGAAGGATATGGCGTTACTCGAGAGAGTTCAGAGGAGTGCAACACGACTGATTAAGGGGATGGAAAGCCTTTCATACGCTGAGAGATTAGAGAACCTGGGTCTCTTTTCCCTGGAGAAGAGGATACTTAGAGGGGATATGATAGAGACTTACAAGATCATGAAGGGCATAGAGAGAGTAGAGAGGGACAGATTCTTCAAACTTTCAGAAAATAAAAAAACAAGAGGGCATTCGGAAAAGTTGAAAGGGGACAGATTCAAAACGAATGCTAGGAATTTCTTCTTTACCCAACGTGTGGTGGACACCTGGAATGCGCTTCCAGAGGACGTTATAGGGCAGAGTACAGTTTTGGGGTTTAAGAAAGGATTGGACAAGTTCCTGCTGGAAAAGGGGATAGAAGGGTATAGATAGAGGTTTACTACACAGGTCCTGGACCTGTTGGGCCGCCGCGTGAGCGGACTGCTGGGCGCGATGGACCTCAGGTCTGACCCAGCAGAGGCATTTCTTATATTCTTATGTTCGCAATCCCCCTGTGTCTTCACTACTCTGAATAACTTTGTATCTTCCGCAAATTTATTCACCTCACTCGTCATACCAATGTCTAAATCATTTATAAAGATGTTGAAGATCACGGGTCCAAGCACCGAGCCCTGCGGCACCCCATTGGTGATGCTCTTCCAGTCCGAGTATTGTCTATTTACCCCTACTCTCTGTTTCCTATGATCCAGCCAGTTTTTAATCCACGTGAGTATTTTACTCTCGATTCCATGGCTCGCAATTTTCCAAAGTAGTCGTTCATGCGGAACCTTGTCAAATGCCTTCTGAAAATCCAGATCTACAATGTCGACCGGGTCGCCCTTGTCTATCTGTCTGTTTACTCCCTCAAAGAAGTGCAGCAAGTTCGTCAAACATTATCTGCCTTTGCTAAAACCGTGCTGACTGGTCCTCATCAGCCCGTGTCCATCAAGGAGATCAATGATGCGGTCCTTTATCAGCGACTCTACCATCTTTCCTGGTACCGAGGTCAGACTCACTGGTCTGTAGTTTCCCGGATCTCCCCTTGAACCTTTCTTGAAGATCGGCGTAACATTTGCTACCTTCCAGTCTTCCGGAATCTTTCCCGATTTGATCTACAGATTGGCTATTAGTTGAAGCAGTTCAGGTATGGTCCCTTTCAGTTCCTTGATGACCCTCGGATGGATGCCATCTGGTCCCAGGGATTTATCGCTCTTAAGCCTATTAATTTGCCCACACACTTCCTGTAGACTGACCGTCAATCCTGTTAGCTTTTCGTCTTCATTTCCAGCATATAGCCTGATAGGTTCTGGTATGCTGTGTATATCTTCTTCAATAATACAGACACAAAAAATGTGTTCAGTTTGTTGGCGATTGCTTTGTCCTTCTTTAGCGCTCCCTTTATTCCATGGTCATGCAACGGTCCCACTGCTTCCTTCGCGGGTCGTTTCCCCTTAATATATCAAAAGAACAACTTGAAGTTCTTTGCCTCCTTGGCTATTTTTTCCTCGTTGTCTCTTTTGGCCCCTTTTACCGCCTTATGGCACCTGCATTGATGTTGTTTGTGCTTGTTCCAGTTTTCATCCATTTTCGACCTTTTCCATTCCTTAAATTAAGATTTCTTGTCTCTTATTGCTTCCTTCAACTCTACAGTGAGCCACGCCGGTTCTTGGTTCTTTTTCCTCTTGGATCCCTTGTTGATATGCGGTATATATTGATTTTGGACCTCAGTGACTGTGTCCTTAAAAAGGGACCAAGCTTGCTCTAGCGTTTTTACAGTGCTCATCCTCTTCTTAATCTTTCTCCCTACCATAAGTCTCATCCCTTCATAATTCCCTTTTCGGAAATTCAGTGCCATGGCTGTATTTTTGAATTGATGTTTCTCTCCTGCATCCAGATTGAAGCGGATCATATTGTGATCGATGTTTCCCAGTGTCCCTTCTACTTCTACATCTTGTGCCGGTCCTCGTAGACCATTTAAAATTAAATCTAGAATTGCATTTCCTCTAGTGTTTTCCTTGACAAGTTGTTCCAGGAAGCAATCACCTACAGCATCCAAGAACTTGGTCTCTCTAATGCAGCCAGAGGTGCCTAGGTTCCAGTCTATTCCTGGATAGTTGAAGTCACCCATGATAACTGCGTTGCCTCTCTTGCTGTTGCTTTTATCTCATCTGTCATTTCTCCGTCAATTTCTTCGGACTGCTCCGGGGGTTGGTAGTAGATGCCGATCTTCATTTCCAGGCCATTTGTTTCTGGAATTTTGACCCATAGAGACTCTACCTTATCCGTCAGTTGTGGGGTGTAATCTCCAGTAGATTTAATTCGCTCTTTGACGTATATGGCAATGCCCCCACCTTTTTGAACCATTCTGTCTCTGCGGTATAGTTTATATCCGGGTAGCACAGTGTCCCAGACATTTTTCTCAGTCCACCATGTTTCTGTGACGCCTATGATGTCAACGTTATCTCTTTGTGCCATAGCTTCTAATTCACCCATCTTATTTCTAAGGCTCCTTGCGTTCATGTACATACACTTGAGTTTGCGGCCTGTTCCTTTCTTGCATTTCCTTCCCTCGTGTGCCTTTTCGATTTGTCTTGCCTATGATCTGGTGAGTCTTTCCCTCTATCTTCTTGCACAGTATCCTCCGGGTATACTGGTTCCCGAACCATTGACTCTCTCTCTTGGTCGACTATCGGCTTTCCCCTTCTTCCTAGTTTAAAAACTTCTCAACCTCTCTCTTGATGTTGTTTGCAAGTAGCCTCGTTTCATCTCTGCTGAGGTGGAATCTGTCCTTCCTGTATAGCTTGCTCTTCCCCCAGAATGTTGTTCAGTTGCGCAGGAAGTGGAATCCTTCTTCCTCACACCAGCGCCGCATCCACACGTTGACTGCTTGCAGCTCCATCTGCCTCTTTTCATTAGCCCTGGGTACCGGCAGGATCTCCGAGAATTCTAACCTCTGCGTTCTAGTCTTCAGCTTCCTTACCAGCATTCAGAACTGGTCCTTCAGTACTTCCCTGTTGTAGTTCCTGTTGCTCACGTTGTTCATCCCCACATGGATCACCACCGTCATATCTTCTTCTTCCACACTGTCGATCCTGTCGATGCGGCTCACTATATCTTCTACCTTGGCACCCGGTAGGCAGATCACCAGCCAATCTAGTCTTCCTTCTGCTATGTGGCTGTCGACTTGTCTGATGATGGAGTCCCCCACAATGATTGCTGTCCTCTCTATCTTCTCTTGATTCTCCAACCGCAGGTCCGTGTCCCTGGTGCATGTCCATCTCTCTTGACGCAGGCCGGTATCCTTCGTTCTTGCTGCTGTATCACCCATTTCTTGGTGGTGGTTGTCCGTCGGGTGGTCCACACTCTCTGTAGGTGTCTTTCAGCAGTTCCACTGTTGCTAGTGATTTTCCACAGCCTCCCTGTATGCCTCCTCTATGATCTTCTCCAGCTCTCGGACTTCTTCCTCTATGGTGTCTTCTGTCTTGTTCTCTGCTTCCCCTGTCTTGACGTTCTCTGCATCTCTGTCTCCCTCCTCCACTGCTTGAAGTGCCTCCAGTTCCAATATTCTACCCTCCAGGAGTTTAACTTGTCTCTTCAGGCTCTCCAGTTCTCTGCATCGAGCACATACGTAAGACTGCCTCCCAGAGGGGAGGTAGTCATACATATGGCAGACGGTGCAGAAAACTGGGTAGCTCAACATCTTGCTTCTGCCTGCTGCTTCCATTGCTGCCTGCTTGCCGTCTGCTGTGGTTGTCCTCTGTGCCTGCTGTGTCCTCTGTGCCTGCCTGATGTGGCTGTTCTTAGCACCTGCTGTCCTCTGTGTCTACCTGGCTGTGTGTCCACTGTGCCTGCTGTGTCTTCCTTTAGTGGTATGTGGTTGTGTGTCCTCTGTACCTGCTGTGTCTGCCTGGTTGTGTGCCCTCTGCACCTGCTGTGATCTCCTTCTGCTCTCCTTTAGTGGGGTGTGGTTGATTGACCTGTGTACCTGATGCGTCTGCCTGGTTGTATGCCCTCTATGCCTGCTGTGGTCTCTGTCCTCTGTACCTGCTGGGTCTGCCTGGTTATGTGCCCTCTGTGTCTGTTGTGGTCTCTTTCAGCTCTGCTTTAGCGGTGGCTCGTCCCTTCTCAAGGCCCTTCGCAAAGGCAATCTCGTAAGGTGCGCGCCTTTGATGTTCACCGAATGGCTGAGCACCATTGGCCCTTTCCCTTTTAAGGCGGAGTTTTGGTGGTCAATATAGGGGGGGGGCGGATCTAACTCTCACCGATTCCCCTCTTGGTCTCCAGCCTCTGCTTCTCTCTCTTGCTCTTTTTTCTGTTTTTTCCCTCTTTGGCTTCTCTCTCCCTCTGCCTCTCTCTGCAACTGCTTTTCTCCTGCTCTCTCCTGCTCAGATCAACTCTGCTCTGTTGGCCTCTTCCCTTTATCTATATCTTTCTTGAGATAAGGAGACTAGAATTGAACACAATATTCCAGATGAGGTCGCACCATGGAGCAATACAGGGGCATTATAACATTCTTAGTCTTGGTAACCATCCCTTTTAAAATAATTCCTAGCATCCTATTTGCTTTTTTAGCCGCCGCTGCACATTGAGTGGAAGATTTCATCGTATTGTCTACGATGACACCCAGATCCTTTTCTTGGGTGCTAATCCCCAAGGTGGACCCGGTAACTGTGACTCAGGTTATTCTTCCCAATGTACATCACTTTGCATTTGTTCACATTAAATTTCATCTGCCATTTCATCTTCCAATTTCCTAAGATTTGCCTGCAATTTTTCACAATCCGCATGCGAAAAAAGATAACTCAATACCTGAGTTATCTTTTTTCAATAAGGTTCTCTATATTTAAGCACCACTGAGGAAAGAGTGTTTTCGGAAACACGGACCGTGTCGGGTCCTGTGCTCCATATATGAGAACCATTATTTGGATTGCTACATTGTATTTTCTCCAATAAAGACTTTGAACCTTGTACATCGTATATGCAGTTTTTTTCTTGTTTTCACCATTTTGATTTCTCACATGCTGCCACATGAAATCAGCTGCCCATGATCTGCTCCGCTCTACTGATATTGCTGCAATTTAACACACCCGGCCGCTTCCAACAAACTTAGGCAGCCTTCAAATTACAGCCAACAGCTGTTTATTACAACTGATACAGGTAAAAAATTTATAATAGCATTGTATCCAAGCAGAGCTCTGGAGCTAGGCAGCCATTAGGCATGCTGACATCACTTCCTCCCCTTTGATGATATTGCTTCCTCCTATTTACTGCAACCAGCAGCAGGGCCACCATCAGAAATTTCTGGGCCCCTTACTGAGCAATCCTATTGGGCCCCCCACGCACCCCTTCCCCCCCGACCCCCCCTTCTTCCATGGGCCGAATACACACATACTTTTCTGCTAATGCTCCACCTAAGCCAGTCCCTTAAAATTTTCTCACGTCCATTGGGTGATTTGGCATAGAGGAGATATTCATAAAAAGAATGTCCGTCAAGATCTTTACTCATAGACTGTGCCATTTGCTTTAAATCATCTTCCATCATTAATCCAAATTGCACAATTCTTTCTCTGTCTTTGTCCTGAATGACATCTGGCCACATTGCTGGATCCTTCCAGTCAACAAATTTATGAGCAGGCGCGGAGAACGCATTTTAAACAAATGTAGTTTATCCTTGTACTCCTTATGTAATTTTAATCATCTATGGATATGTTTGTATGTTTATTGTTCAAATGGTTTTATTTATTTCCCCAAATTTATTTTTGTTATACGCATTGAAAATATTTGATATTGCGTTTAAATCAAAATCTCAATAAACTTGAAACGAGTGCCCGTGAGATTGTGGAAGGGTTAAATACTCAAAACTTAGAAGAATAACAATTTACTTAAAGTTTTTGCTACGCCAGCTTTCTGGTATTTTTACAAACAGTGGCGTACGTAGCATATGTAACACCCGGGGCCCATCATTTTTTTGGCACCCCCCCATCTGTAAGAAAAACATGATTTTTAGTAACAAACCACACGTCACACATGAGTACCTAGGAAAAGGCAGCATCTTACATATTGCAGTGAGCAGTACATCAATACACCCATTGTAAAACTAAACAAGCCAGACCAGCACAGATCAATCCTACACCATCAATCCTAACAGAAAACCATGTCTTTTGAACAAACAGAACACAGAAAACACCTTCGCCTAGTATGGAATATGTCACCACAAACTAACCCCTCACCCTTTTACAAAACTGTAGTGTGGATTTTAGCCACAGTGGTAACAGCCCTGACGCTCATAGAATTCTGAGCATCATAGCTGCTACCACCACGGCTGGCGCTAAAAAACGCTCCACAGTTTTGTAAAAGGGGGGATAAAATAGAAATACACAGTTTCAACGCTCTAGCTCAGAGGTGCCCAAACTTTTTGAGCTTGTGAGCTACTTTAAAATGACCAAGTCAAAATGATCTACCAACAATAAAATTAAAAAACACAAAGCACACTATACGCTGAGAAAATGTTAATTATCATTCCTATTCTGGGTTTTTTTCAAAGAGGTCAAGGCAGATGACTCTATGCATTGTCACCTCAGTAACAACCATACAAAAATAGACAAATATACCCCCCATCCTTTTTATTAAACCACAATAGCAGTTTTTAGCACAGGGAGCTGCGCTGAATGCCCAGCGCTGCTCTTGACGCTCATAGGCTCCCTGCGCTAAAAACCACTATTGTGGTTTAGTAAAAGGGGACCATATTGTAAAATATAGACAGCAGATATAAATTCAGAACTGTGCATAGTAAGTGAAGGGAAGTTTTCATCTCTGGGAATTTACCCAGTTAACTATTAAGTTATTTGGGCAAATTCCTTTGAAAACTGTGGTAATACTGCCTCCACTTTGCTAAATTTAAAATAAAATCATTTTTCCTACCTTTGGTGATTTCATGAGTCTCTAGTTGCACTTTCTTCTTCTGACTGTGCATCCAATCTTTCTTCCCTTCTTTCAGCCTCCTCCACACCTCATTCCCTCCCCCAACTTTTTCTTTCTCTCTTCATGCCCCCTTTCTTTTTTTCTGTTTCTCTTCTTTCCTTCTGTCTCCCTGCTTGCCCCCTTTCTTTCTTTCTCCCTGCCGTTCCCCAAGCCACTGCCACTGCCGCTGCCATCGGGGAACAGGACCCATCAATGGATAACAGGCCCCAAAGCTGATGCCGACGCGACGCATGCTCTCCCTGCTTCGGGCCGACCAGCATTCCTCTCCCCGACGTCAATTCTGCCGTCGGAGAGGAAGTTCCGCCCAGCCAGGCAGCGATTGGCTGGCCCGAACTTCCTCTCCAACTGCAGAATTGACGTCGGGGAGAGGAAGACTGATCAGCCCGATAGATCACCAAGGCAAAGTGAGTCCTGGGTGATCGACTCACTTTGCCTTGGCGAGCTACTGGCGCCCCTGCCTTAGAACACTGCCTAGGACCCTGGGGGAGCCCGGGCCCCCTGTCAGCTCTGGGCCCCTGAATGCAGGACCGGTATAGTACTGCCCTGATGGCGGCCCTGACCAGCAGCATTGTCCATGCATTGCTGCTGTACTGGCCTCTCCCTTCCTGCACATGTTCAGTTTTCATACATGTAAAAGGGGTGGGGGGTGGAGCATAGCAGCAACACATGGACAGTGCCACCAACTGTAGAGAATAGGAGAAACTGGAAGAGTTTGGGGATTTTCCTGCTAGCCATAACAAAGGTGACAGAATTTTGGATGTGCGTGAGCCCAAACTGGGTGGACCTGGGCCCATTCAAGGCAACACCTCTGCCCTACCCAAACTTTAATCCATTCAGCTATGTGTATATTTGGGCATTTACCCCCCCCCCATTCTAAAAAAAGTCACCTGATGTTAGGTACCAATTGTACACAAACTTGCAGAATGCTAGCATATAAGTTCTAGATGTGTACTCTGCAGTATTCTATAACTTTAATGTGTGGCAGCCTTAACATAGAAATGCAAGGGAATATTACAGGGGGAGGAGCATTGGTAGATGATGGGTATAACTCTCACACAGGTAATATACATGTGTAACTCACATGAATATGTATGTAAGTACCATATATAGACACACACATTTACACCTGCTATTGACATTGCATAAGTGGGCGTGTCCTAAATATAGGCACATAACCACCAACTTACACTAGTATTCTATAATGGAAATAATGCACCCAACTGCCATTATTGAGTAGGCTAGCAACCCAAATAGAGTGAGCACCTAAACTGTCGCATCCAGTTATAATACAGAACTGTCCAGACTTAAAGGCATATGGGGATAGACTTAAAGATCTCAAGATGTATACTTTGGAGGAAAGGCGGGAGAAGGGAGAGATGATAGAGATGTTTAAAAATCTATGTAACATAAATGTGTATGAGTCGAGTCTCTTTTTTCTTAAAGGAAGCTCTAGAATGAGCGGGCATATGATTAAGTTAAGAGGTGATAAGCTCAGGAATAATCTAAGGAAATTCTTTTTTACAGAAAGGGTGGTAAATGCATGGAACAATCTCCTGGAAGAGGTGGTGGAGATAGAGACTGTGTCTGATTTCATGTGGGGAGGAAGAGATAATGGCTACTGTGGATGGGCAGACTAGATGGGCCATTTGGCCTTTATCTGCCATCGTGTTTCTCTGTTTCTAGGTAACTACTGAAGTGCCTCATTTTTAGCGTAACTCACAACAGACAGAGGGACCAAACATCACATCTACTCAAAATGATCTATGAGAATCTTCAGATAGGTTTCATTCAAAAAAGAATTTACTGTTCTAAAAAGTTTTATTGAGTTTTATAGTTATAGAATACAAAGCCAACAATATGGGTGTTCCAAGGAACACAGAATAACATGATCCATTCATGTGAGCTTCGGATCATACCCAGTTCATTACCAGTCCTCTAGTATTTCATTGATAATTATCTCATATTGCTTACTCATATAAAATTAAAATATTTTTCTTCCATTTTTAGTAATTTCAATATTCTCAGTCCACAGAAAAAAGTATAACATGCATTTGCAATAGAATACAAAGCCACACGTCTTAAAGGTGAATCACTGTATTTCAGAACAGCCTCCAACATAGTACTTTGGTTCGCCTCTTCTGGCTGTATCAGGGAAGCAAGTTTTAATGCACGATACAGTTTCATTCAACGCAGCTCTCTTCAGAGCCATTTTTTTAGCGTGGCACCCATGTTAACTGTCAGCGTACATTTACTGACACATTAATAGCTAACACAGATTAGTAAATAAGGCCCAAAGTGTGTGTCATACTAGCATTCTAAGCAATGTTTCATGGCAATTGTGAAAGGTGATAAACAATTTAAAACAGGACTGAATCAAATAATTTCTGGCAATGTACCAGTTCATGCATCTCAGGTTGCCAAAATATACTTGAAAAGCTTCTGCAAGTTGCATATGGAGTTTATCAAAGCAGCAATGTCTTTCTTATCTTTCTTTTTTTTGTTGTTGTTTATTTTTTAATGAAATTCCTTTCTATTTCTTTAGGTATGGCTCCCCTTGGACATGCAGGGCATATTTTCTCCTTGAGTTAGGACAGCTTATGACAAATAATGATTAGGAATCAATAGGCGGGAGGGAAATATTGGGTGAGAGGCTGAATGAATCTCAGAGATAAATTATTGACCGCAGGCCTGGCCCTCTCTCCATTCTCTTATACGTTTGTATTCCATCTCACTAACAACCTGAAAGAAAATCAAATATTTTGTTTGGGGGCTTCACTAATATCAGCAACTTTTACTATCTTAATGGCATTTTTATTGATCTCTGCTTTAATGGGTGCTGTATATATTTGATGTTGGTCATTTAAAGTAGATGTGAGTAATAGACTTTCCCACAGAGGATCATAAAGCAGCCCCTTGTCTGGCAAGCAGGGGAAGCAAATAGAAGACAGCATTTAATCTACTGTTCTGCCGCAGTTATCAGAGGCTGGAAAGAAAAAAAAAAAAAAAAAACACCTTAAAATGTAAAGATTGGCTTTTTTCCTTGCTGACTCTCAAACACACTGGTCATCAGCAAACTAACAACAAAAGGCCATTGGCGGAATGACCTTGGCTGTGGCATCACGCACTAGAGGAAAGAAATGAAGCCATTAGACTGGAGCACGAGAACGGGTTATAAATCAAGCCATTTCCAATAAGCTGCCGTAATGGTCATCCATCATTGCCAGCCACAGCGCACAGCAGACCATGGAGACACTGGAGCTGCTAAAGCTGAGACATAAACAATAATAATCCAGGCTTGATGTTTCAGCCCTTCAGGAAATTTAGGAACATTTGCTTTTCTTTTGTTTGTCAGAGGTGATATTTAAAGAGTAAGATGTAATAAATAGAGTATAGTTGACATATGAGCAGTTTACAAGCATTGGAAACTGAGTGTGATTTAATGTGTGTTCGGGTGTGTATGTGTGTGGGGGGGGGAGGGGGAAGGAACTTACTTCATCCACCGAAATATTCATGGCTTCTCTGGAAAGGAATAATATCAGCATGATAATTTAACCTTTCAGGTAAATTAGGAATGTTTTCTTTTCTCATTCTGTGAAACTGGTAGTGATTTTATTCACACATTTTAATAGCTTACAACTAACTCTAAGCGATGTCTTAAATTTTTTTTTTTAGGAAAGTGATTAAAATCTGTAATTAGGTAACATATGGGTAACTGGAATTAGATATGCATGAACTGTACATTATAATAATGTTTTGTTGATCATTTCTAGCAGAACAGTGCAGCAGATGATGGAATTATTGCAAATATCACATGAGTAAAATGATAGTAAAGCTAACGTTTCTTTAACAGGCTTCCAAAATAAGTCCCATTGTTAATAGAAGAAAATATTATTTTGATGTACTCAGTCTCTATGATACATCTTTTATCACACCAGAATCTACCCTATAACCTTCCTCTCTCTCTGTGACCGGGGAAAAAAAACCCAACCCTCATGTCCTGATTTCATTAAACTGAAATACGACAGCATTCCTGTTTTCCAACCTCTTTGTTTACTATATAAAGTGGTAGCTGATTGCAAAGAATATTTTAAACCATAAATACAAACAGAGGGGGATGGAGATCTGTCTGGTTTTATTATCCGTGAAAGGTAATACTGGCATTCATTATGATGTCATTTGAAACCACTTGATAACAATAATATACTTCACGCAAATAAAGTATATTGCCCAGACACACCAGCTACTGAATATTCCAGAAATAGAGCAAATAAATAATATTATTCCAGCTACCACATTTTGTAGGCTCCATTTCTCATGTTTATGATACTGACAGATTGAAAGTTGTTTTATTTAAATGTATATGACTTTAGATAGATAAAGTAGAAAAATGCAATGGTAAATCTTTTTCTAATATAAAATAAAAAATGAGAAAAACATATCTACATGGTAAGTTTTAGGGGAATTTTTAGTGTAATTTATTTGTATGGAAATCATACTTTTAGGCAGAAACACATGTGTTACCCATATTCAGGGTGTTCCAGCTCAACTTTATTTTTGTGACAAACATGCAACCTATAAAAATAAATCCAAAAACATGATTAATTATATTTCCAACACAAGGCATGGTGATATGATAGAAGGTATATATTTTCTGTTAAAGCTGATTAAAACTGGTCGCACTGTTGTACTGCAACTTGCAAGGTTCTAACTTACAGACACCGTCATATGTATTTGTAATATAAACATAGAGATTTGAGGTTCAGAGACATATGAGGGGGTGCTGAAAAATTCTCAGTCCAACCAATCAACTTCCTAAATTCTGAGCATTATTATGCCACTGTAACTGAAAAGAGTTGTTATCGTATTTCATTAAGTGCCAATTTGCAGAAACAAAGTTCTATGTTTTGACTTTGTTTCAGATCATTGAATGAACCATATCCACATCATTCTCCTTTTGGTTGGGATGAGAACTTTTCATCACCCCCTTGTACACAAGAATTATCATACTACTTAAAGTACCTTCATTTTTGACTTACAAACTAGTGCTTTGACATATTAATTTTCAGTGAGTCCAAAGTGCTTCAAAGCTTGTAGATACTTACAAACTAGTGCTTTGACATATTAATTTTCAGTGAGTCCAAAGTGCTTCAAAGCTTGTAGATACTTTGCAAAAGCCAAGTATTGGGGGGGGGGGGAGGGAGCAGTAGAAATAGCACAATCCCTAGTTTTCTATATCTCTCCCCCCCTTTTCCCAAGAGCCCTGGTATTGCAAGTGCTTAATCTAGCTGTTTCTCCCCTCTTTACTCAGTGCTGACCTAGATACTCCATCCACTAGTAGTTTCTAATGGCTTTGGTTCACCTCTTCCTTTTCGGTATCTATAGGCGTTGCCTTCTCTCTCTAAAATACCTTGAGTGAGTTCTTCTTTCATCAATATAATAACTCCAACCAGCTCCTTCTTCTTTTGGAAGCTGACTGAAAACTATTCTTTGTAAGACCTCATCTAGGAATTTCAATTTCATTGGGGGGGGGAGGGGAATCTACCATAGCTATATATTTATGTTTATTAGTATTTATATACCGCTCTTTGAGGTCCTTTTACTAAGGCACGCTAACCGATTTAGCGCATGCTAAAGATTAGCATGCACTAAATGCTAAGGTGCCAATAGAATATAACGGGAGCGTTAGCATTTAGTGCACATTAATCTTTAGCATGCGCTAAATTGATTAGTGCATGCTCAGTTGGTTAGCGTGCCTTAGTAAAAGGACCCCTTTGTTACAACGTCAGTGCAGTGTACATCAGTTTAAAAGAAAAGAACGCCAATATTTTAGTACAGGTATAGATAAAGAGAGAGAGAGAAAGAAAAAAAAATGATCATTTGATTGCTATATGATCCAATGCCCAAATAAAAATTAAAAACCATATAAATATATATAAAATCAAAACTAAGAAGAAAATGTCAGTCCAAATAAATATGTTTTTAAGGAAGCTCAAAATTTGGAATAGGTAGGCTCACAGCAGTGTGGTTCCATCCCTATGTCTAGTGTTCCTGGAAATAAGATGCTTTGGAGCATGCCGCAGTGTGCCTTTGGCTGTGTGGTAAGCAAGGCAAGTAAGCAGAACAATGCACATGCTCTGATTACATACAAGTGACACTGCGCCTGCACATTAACAAGGATTCTTTTTAAAATGGGCTGCATTTGTATAATACCACAAAAAATCCAGCAAGGAACAAACCCACGTAGGCAAAGTGGAAGAGAAAAAGAGTGGGGGATGGGGCAATGGACTCTCCAGCAAACAAGCAGAGCCAATAGGGTAATGTAGCAAGGGACATGGCCCTATTGGCTCTGCTTGCTTGCTGGGGAGTCCATTGTCTCATCCCATTCCTTTTGAATTTCTTATAAGACATTATATGGATTGATATCTACTTACCTTGTGGATCATTTTAACTTTATGGACAGAAAGCCAACCTTGCTTCAATTTCATTTTCAATAGTAAAGGACTGTATTTATAAGTGGGTTTTTTTCAATAGAATATTAGCTTACCAAGCCGGCATCTGGGGAAAGTATTTTAGTAACTTGATATCTAATTTTTGTTCATACCAAACTTTTAGAAGAATGTTCAAAACTCATCTCTTTGCCAAATTTTATAAATTAGCATTCCCGTAATTTAAATATGTAATTCCTTGTGCATGTACAGTACTTGCATTTGTTAACCACATCGAACTGAGAGGTTTTGCGGTATATAAATGGTTTGTTATGTTATAGGATTGGATTGGATCGGTTTATTTATAATCTGCCTTTTACAAGATGAAGTACATCAATATATTCATAAATATACACATATGACATTTCAATCATGTATCCCACCACCAGATCCCTGGCTAATAGAGTTCCCATAGAAGATGACCAGGTCGGTTATGTTGGAGGGGGCAATGCCTCCCTAATCACACCTAAAATCTACCTTTTGCTGTCATTGTCTGTGTTTTTATGATCTCTGCTAAATCCCAAAATGAAGAGGTGGAAAACCGACTAATTACTACAAAACCTGCCCTTAACCCTTTATTTGGCATTGCTGCTCAGAAGCAACATGTTTTCTATAGCTCTTATGGGAGATCTACATCTCCAAATGCCTGTTACTTGACACACATATAATACTAGTATTGTACTATGTTCATACTAAATCCTACTTATTTGCACACATAATACCTGTATCGTGTTCTATGTTCATCTTAGATTTACATATAACCTGATAATTCTAGTTATTTGTACTTTGTTTATCATATCATCAGCAATTCTGGTTATCACTGCTGTGCTCACCCTATTGTGCTCCTAGTAAGGACTATCCTGTTATCTCCTCTGTTACATTATTAGTTTAAGTAATCTGTGAAGAGGATGGTCTTTATCCTGTTCTTGAACTTTCCGGTGTCCTTTTCTAGTTTTAATTCCTTTTGAAGAAAGTTCCACCATCTTGGAGCCATCACTGAGAACATTCTTGTCCTGATGCTTTTGTAATTGATGTATCTGAAACAGGATATTTTCAGCAACTCATGATAATAATAATAATAATAAACTTTATTTTTGTATACCGCCATACCAATGAGTTCTAGGCAGTTTACATCAAGAAAAGCTGGACAATCAGCAAATCTTCTAAATGCACCAAATGGCATATCATAAATACAATACTAAAACAATTAAGTTATGAATTTATCAAACAAGTAGGTTTTCAGTGTTTTTCTAAAAGCATGGTAAGATTGAGCTTGATGAATTAACATACTCCACCAGGTGTTCATTTTACTAGCCTGGAATGCTAAAGTTTGATCAAAAAATCTTGTATAACGATGGAAATGCAAACCAGTAAGATTTGTGTGTATTCACGTTTAAGAACATATGAATTGCTGCTGCTTCTGCTGCTGCTGGGTTAGACCAGTGGTTCATCGTGCCCAGCAGTCCGCTCACGTGGAGGCCCCCAGGTCAAAGACCAGTGCTCTAAAATGAGTCCATCCTTACCTGCGTATGTTCCAGTTTAGCAGGAACTTGTCCAACTTTGTCTTGAATCCCTGGAAGAGTGTTTTCCCCTATAACAGACTCCGGAAGAGCATTCCAGTTTTCTACCACTCTCTGGGTGAATAACTTCCTTACGTTTGTACGGAATCTATCCCCTTTCAACTTTAGAGTCAAGATAAGCTGGAGCTAAACTGAATAATACTTTAAAGCAGATGCAACCAAATTTGAATAAAACTCTTGCATCAAACAGTAACCAGTGAAGCTGTCTATAATAATAACTAACATGATCATGTTTTTTCAGACTGAAGACCAAACAAACCGCTGAGTTTTGTGTTATTCTTAATCTGTTAAGAATTTTTTAATGAGATCCCAAATAAATTATGTTACAATAGTCCAAGACAAATAGGACTAAAGACTGAACCAATAGCCTAAATGACTCTAAATCAAAATATTTCTTAATTGTGCGCAATTTCCAAAGGACAGAAAAACATTTCTTTATCATTAAATCTGTCTGAACTTCTAACACAACATCCAATATTTTAATAGTATTAGATATCGGGAAATTATGTCCATTAAGTTGAAGTACATTTTCATTAATATTATCATTTGGACAAGCTAAAACAAACTTTGCTTTTTTGGGGTTAAGTTTGAGCTTAAAATTAATAGTCCATTTCTCTATTTGTGCCAGAATTACTAAAATCTGATGTTTTATATCTGCTGTAAATGACATCATTTACAGCAGATATAGTAATATCATCGGCATAGATGTAAAATTTAACCTTCAGATTTTGCAATAAATTATTCAATGCAACTAGGTAAATGTTAAACAAAGCTGGTGATAATGAAGAACCTTGTGGAACCCCACAAGGATT
Organism: Geotrypetes seraphini; assembly: GCF_902459505.1. Classification (NCBI taxonomy): domain Eukaryota; kingdom Metazoa; phylum Chordata; class Amphibia; order Gymnophiona; family Dermophiidae; genus Geotrypetes; species Geotrypetes seraphini. The sequence goes on along the minus strand of NC_047086.1, from coordinate 302,553,596 downwards.
ACTCCAAGAAACAGAATATTTACCAGCACTGTATACCTTATAAGATCTATTTTTAAACAAACAACAACCCTGAAACCATTTACTAACATTCCCTGAAATACCAATTGAGTCCAGATAGCCCAACAGAATCTCGTGGTCAACCAGATCAAATGCACTGCTCAAATCCAGCTGAAGTATTAATGCACTGGATCCCATTCTGAACAGCCCATGAAGATGGAGGATGGACCTCTGGTCTGCCCCAGCGGAGGCAACTTCTTATGTTCTTATGATCCATCAATGAAGCGATTACAGTTTCAGTACTAAATCCTGAGCGAAATCCAGATTGGGACATTTGATGAATATCAAATTTTTCCAAGTATTTTACCAATTCTAAGTTAACTAATTCTTCTAATAACTTTGTAAATAGCAGAATACTGGCAACAGGTCTATAATTAGAATCACTTTAGAATCTTTAGGGTTTTTTATAAATCGGTGTTACTAGAATATGACCTATCTCCTTTTGAAACAAACCCTCTCTCAAAGAAAAAGTGATCCATTTAAAAAGATCTGCTTTAAAGGTAAAAGAAGCATTCTTCAGAATGTTAGGTGGACAGTTATCCAGTCGACAGTTAGATTTTGTATATCTACTAAATAGTTTACAAAAAAGTGTCCAATCAGGAGCAGTAAAATGTTTCCAACTCTTGTCAGCCCTTACTCCATCATCTGGTCGTAACATATTCAGGATCATTGTCTATTACTTGGCTAAAATTTGATCTCAAGTTAATGATTTTATTCCTAAAAAACTTGGCAAGAACCTCAGAAGATGGTGGAATTTCAATCTTTGGACGCTTTTTGATTCAATATCAAACAAATTATTAACCAATTTAAATAGTTCTTTACTATTAATATTTGTCCTCCTGATTTTAAAAGCATAAAATTTAGTTTGTTTCTCCTTTTAATTAAATTCTTATAAATTTTCAACTTTAGTTGCCAATTTAATTTGTCTTCTATTTTATACGATTTCAACCAACTTTTTTCTACTTTCCTTAATTTTCTCTTAAACTCTAGTAATTCCTTATCATACCAAGCATTTGAAACTCTATAGTTCTTTGTATATATCTTTATAGGTGCAATTGTATCTAAAATTTTTCCATTCAGTTAAAAAGTTTTCTTCAGTTTCAGATCTAGTTTTTAATTCATAATGTGACCAAAATTCCACTTGATTTACCATTTCTCTACTAACAATATTCATTTTCTGTTTCCAGTTTTTAAAATTCCCTATTTTACTTGGGTTTTTTTCTGCCAGCTCAGTTCAAAATTACAGAGCCGGTGATCATACCAAATAGAGTCTACCCATATTGCCCACTGGAATCAACTTACTTGTCATGGCAATATCGCAGACAAGGTTTGCATGATTAGTTGTCCCTTTGTACTGACATGCTACTCCTCAAAGCAAGATGTTGAATTTCTCAGAAATTTTAGGTCTCATTTTTGAAAACAAAAAACATCCAAAAAGTGGCATAATGGGCAGATAGACATTTTTCTCGCCAAACCCTTCCAATTCATTATTTTAAAACTCATTTTCTAGATAGATTTCTATGATGATTGAATGCAGTGCATCTGAATCTGAATTGGGGAGGGGGGGGCTTATAATGTGGATGTTTTTCTGCAATAATCCAGCATTTTAGAAAACATCCAGGGCATAATTTAGATGTTTGGGCTAGACCTGTTTTAACAACAAATAAGTGCCAAAAAGGTGTCCAAAGTCAACAGAGAGCCACTAGATGGATGAAAGCAAGGCACCTCCATCCCCCCCCCCCCCCACACACACACACACTGGTCACTAACTCCTCTCCCCTCCCCCTCCCCAAGATGTGAATAAAACAGTACATACCTGCCGGTATGATAGCTTCAGATGTTATAGCCATTCCTAGTAGAGGCACAAGCAGGTTCCTGGAGTAGCCTAGTAGGCAGTGTAGCCAACGATAGAGATGGGGACTCAGGCCCATACCCCACTCTAACTACTACACTTATGGTGAACTATGGTGAACTCAAATCCCACTGTACATACATATTCTTCCTAGCCTCCCCCAATGAAAAAATCAAAGACTCCACAATCCAAGTGAAAGGTTTGGTCTTCCCCCTCGAACAAACATTAAAAATACTGGGAGTCACTCTAGACAAACATCTATCCCTAGAAAATCACACCGATCTTACTGTCAAGAAATGCTTCTCGGTGCTCTGGAAACTGCGCACCATAAAAAAATACTTTGACGACTCCTCTTTCCACCTTCTGGTACAGTCCTCCGTTCTCAGCGTACTAGACTATTGCAATGTCATTTATTTGAGCTCCACAAAGAAAACCCTTAGGAGACTAAAATTGATCCAGAACACTGCTGTCCGCCTCATATTCGGCCTGAACAAATGGGACCACATCACGCCTTTCTACCACCAACTGCATTGGCTCCCTTTCGAATCCAGAGTCCTATTCAAATTCGCCTGCTTCTGCTACAAAACAGTTTTTGGCCTATTACCTAGATACCTCAATCACCATTTCACTCTGAATCTCACCAACAAGAAATCCCGCAGAATCCAGCTGTTTGTCTTCCCATCCCTAAAATTATGTCATTTCAAAAGATTTCAAGACAAAACCTTTGCTTACCAGGCGGCCAAGCTGAACCCTTGGCTTGTCCAAATGATACTCGAGGCCCCCTCTTACCTTAGTTTCAGAAAACTTCTCAAAACGCACCTCTTCCGCGAACAGGTCTTTTAATCCCCCTTGCCCCCTGCTTCTCCCCTTTCCTAAAACGCACCTTCTCCGCAAACAGGCCTTTTAATCCCCCTTGCCCCCTATTTTCTCCCCTTTCCCATACTACCCCGCTCCTTCGGCTCTCCCTCTTCCCCCCTCCCCAGACTTTATCTCTCTCTCGCTATCTCATACCTTCCAATCCTTCCTTCTGTATTACCGTTACCTCTGCTTAATCTCTATTAAAGAGTTCCCACCCCCCATCTTCATTGCCTGTAACTTTGTCAAAATTTTGTAAATCCGTGTGTCATCACGGACCTTAATTAATGGATGTGAACCACCTAGAACTTTATGGGTATGGCGGTATACAAGAATAAAATTATTATTATTATTATTATTATTATTATAGGTCACACCTATAGGAATAAGGGTTATTGGTGTGGTTTGCAGTTGGGTCCAGTAGGCAATGGGTGGGTTTTAGAAGGCTGCAGAAAATAATGTATGTGGACAAGATTTTAAATATAGATAATGGCAGTTGGATGATATTTCAATTTTATGAATGTTTTGTTACTTGGAAACTGCTTAAATCTTAGGCGGTTTACAAATTTTTAAAAATAATAAATTTTAAATAATATAAGGGGGTTATTATAGTAAGATGTGTACTTCAGCCTTTTTATATGAAGCTCGCTATAGTGCTCCCTAAGATGCCTCACTGCTCTGCTAGGATATCTGTTTAGCCAGTATACTAAAATTTCTGGCCCCTCCTATATCCCAAGAGCTTTAGTGCATTTTTCTTTGGGATGTGAGGTTTATTTTAAAAAGATAGACATACTGAGGATAAGCGCGTCTGAGACATGACTATTTTCCAAAACAAAAAGATAGATGTTTTTTTTCTGTTTTGAAAACAGTCATGTTTTTTATTGGATTTTTGTTCATCACATCAAAAATACCCCTAATAATACAGGACCCCTTTTACAAAGCCACAGTAGCACTTCTCCCGTGGATTTGTAAAAGGAGGCCATAGTACTGCAGTCCAATACTATAGAAATGTTAAAAGGAGGAAGCTGTAATAGCCCTTTACTCAGAGCCAGATATTATATTTGTGTGAGAGAGATTTTATTATTGATCATGTGAACTGTGTTCCCCAGCAAACACTGGAACCATTTAGTAATAATCAGGCTCTAAATAGTTATAATTAATATACTCGTGCATTTTATGTTATTTTAGACCATCACTATTTATGTGCCAGACTTGATGATATGTTAGACATTTATGTTTTGAAAATGGATGGTCTTGTTGCATGCAACTGGTATTTAAACATCCATTTCTTCATCTATGAGATCCTGACTTAAAACATTTGTGGAGCTTGAGACATCCTGACCTGACCTTCACCTTTACTTTTTGCTATTGTCAGAATCTTTAGCTCTGGCAGTTAGAAAAGATAGCGACATCTCTGGAATCACTATGAGTAACGAGCTGCATTTAGTCTCCTTAAGCAGTGATGCTCTAATTTTTCTGACTCTGTTATCACAGTTGCTTCCTTCTCAAACAAAATTTATCAATGATTCGAGGTAATGTTGGACTTTACAATAAATTTTACCAAATCCCTACTGATGCTTTGCTATCAATCTGATCTGGTTTGTATTAAGTATATGGAAACAGTGGGCCTTCAAGTAGACTGCAAGTGCAAGTATTTAGGGGTTAAGATTTTGAATGACCTACAGGAATTATACAGATTGAATTATAAGTCTTGTCTTGCAGACATAGCAAGGGATTTAGACAGCTATAGAAATAAATCAGTCTGCAGGCTTGGTAGGATAAATCTTATCAAAATGACAATTTTGCCCCAAATACTCTTCCTCTTCACTCAATTGTCTATTCTAATTCCTCTGTCTTTTTTCCTAGACTTAAAAAAAGGCAGTTTGTTAAATTTATAGGGAGAAAAAAGAAAGCAAGGATCAGTTATAAGCCTTTGACAATATCTAAGGAGGAAAGGGGTTTAGGCTTACCAAATCTTAGCATTTATTATTGGTGTGCTAGCTTGTAAACACAGTAATTTACTGGAGAAGGCCTCAGATCTGCAGCTCATTGGGTTAACTTGTATCCATTTCTAAACTGGTTTTTAGTGAACCATTTGAAAAACCTGTTCTAAAATGAATGAAATAGCCATTTATTTACAATGTCCTTGGAATTTTGACTTGTTTTTGTAAGAAGGTGTGCCTCCCCACATTATTTTCTTGTAATCTGCCAGCAGGTTCAGTGGTTTGATAAAGAAATGGGGAAAACTATATGGGCGTTGTTAGTTAGTCAAGGCAAGGGAATCCACGTATATTTTCCCCTTTTCAAGATTGAGAAGTTCACAGATTGCTTTAAATTTGTTCGAACCATAAATGTTGCTGCCCCTTTCAATATTTTCAAGTCAGATATTTTGTAATGTGCCCCACCAGAGTTGCCTTATTCAAAAAGTATTTCCTTTCCTTTGAGAAACCCTTGTTCAGACAAAAGAAGCCCAAGGAAGGATTAGCTAAGGTGATAGGCTCCGGAGTAATCTGAGGAAATACTTGTTTACAGAAAGGGTGGTAGATGTGTGGAACAGTCTCCCAGAAGAGGTGGTGGAGAAAGAGACTGTGTCTGAATTCAAGAAAGTATGGGATAAGCAAGTGGGATCTCTTAGAGAGAGGAAGAGATAATGGGTACTGCAGATGGGAAGACTGGATGGGCCATTCGGCCTTTATCTGCCGTCATGTTTTTATTTTTCTAGCATGCTGTTTATCAGTCATTCGATTCTGCATCACCTTCTCATGTTACTCAATGGCATAACGATTTACTAGTTAATATTCAGTCAGTGGCAGTGAGTGGGTTTTTCTTAAGCTCTTGCCACCACTGGCTAAATTAGACCTCTGATATTTGATGCCAGGCCTTGTGCAAGCACTGGCTTAGAAGGCAGCTGTTGAACCCACCCATCGCCTACTGAACCCAATGAAAGTCCTGGCTAATATTCAGGCAGGTACCCATATAAGACACTTATGCATGACCCAGATGAATATCATCTGGAACCCATATAAGGGTATAAGATCATCCATTCCCCTCCCTCCCTCCCTCCTTTTCCCCAACCCTGATCCCCATCCCAAAGAGCATAAGTCCCCCCTCCCACACACACATGCTCACACACACACATACACAAACAAGAATCTCTATCCCCATCCTTCTGGATCTACCATTACAATCCCTGGTAGTATAGGGGATAAGGGGCAGGAACAATATTCACTCTATCCCATACATAGCGATTTCAACTTCAAATGGCCGCTGAGACCTCTAGCAGCAGTTTTGTGGTACTACAAGGCTTCATCTGGAGGTTTTGACAGCCATTTTGAAGGTGAAGTCATGATGGGCAAGAGTAAATTGGTGTTATGGGGATTGTAGGGATTGTAAAAATTGGTCCAGGAAATCTACCAGTGAATGGTGGATGGGAGTTCCTTTTTGGAGGCAGGTCAGAGCATTTAGCGCTGCAGGCCGTGGTAGAAACCTTTACTGCGGCTTAGTAATAGAGGGCCTAAGGTTTAGAACAGCATGGTCAGTTTCACGTGTAACTGAAAATTAATGCCAATTAGCATCAATTAACAGAAAATTGATGACCAATTTTAGCTCCATTAATTTGAAATTTTTAAGGTAAAAAAAACCTCAATAGTAATACAGATTGTGACTGAACATTTTACAGTGAAAACAATTCAATTCTCCCAATTCTTGGAATTCTTTGTATATTTTGACTAATAATTTCATAGACTTTACTGTTATGTTGGAAATTTTAAATTACCATTGTGATTATTATTATGTCTTCATGTGAGTCATATCACAAGCAATGCTGACTGGTGCTAATTATTAATTTGGGTCTTATCCAAGGACTTGAGAATCATAGAGATATTGGTAGATAATGTATACTATTCTAAATAGGGTAGGGTTTGTTTGTTTTGGTTTTTTGCAAAATTGATAGTTATCTCTTTTGAACGTAAATGGCTCCTGCCTCGTTAAATCCAACTGAGCACATCAGGAGTGGATCTTCAGTATCACTTAACTGTCTAGTGCTGCTGGATCTCTCTTCTCTGACTGCTATGTCACTATCTGGGTAGTTCAATATCAAAATATAAAAAGGTTAGACACCTTGTTACCACCACAATATAATAATTAAAAAATGTGTCTAAAGCAGTGGTCCCCAACCCCGTCCTGGAGGACCACCGGGCCAATCGGGTTTTCAGGCTAGCCCTAATGAATATGCATGGGGCAGATTTGCATGCCTGTCACTTCCATTATATGCAAATCTTTCTCATGCATATTCATTAGGGCTAGCCTGAAAACCCAATTGGCCTGGTGGTCCTCCAAGATAGGGTTGGGGACCATTGGTCTAAAGTATTGTGCCTGATAGACTTTAGACACATTTTTGAATTACTATAAGGGTAATGCCAGAGCAGTCCAAGGACAGAATTTGGGCAAGACCAAGAGCTATGTGAGCACATAAATTCTGAACATGAATTATGACATTAGATGAATGTGGGATCTAGGCACAGGTACTTCCCTTCTACTTTCTAGTCATTGTTGGGTTTGTTGGTGGGTTTTTTTTTTTTTTTTTGGGGGGGGGGATTAGCACACTTTTGAGAGGGATGATGCACTTAAGGCTGCCATTGTCAGAAGTCATGTCCTAAATAGCCCCTCCATGAGGTTAGCACAATTCATACTGGTAAAGCATCAATTTCCAGTGTGCCACAATGAAATACATTGCCTTCCCTCAGCAAAAATAGTTATCCACTGACTTCTGGTGCTCCTGTAGTCTATCTAGCATATCGAAGAGGGATTTGACCTGTTGCCAACTTTCTGTTGCCGTTCGTGCTATTACAGATCATTTTGGTTTGACAGTTATCGCAGTTTTCAACATGTTCTAACAGAATGCTTGAAATGCCCACAGATTTCCATGGGCAGTAAAGCATCTGCTATGTATTCATATTAAGGTGGGTTTTTTTTAAAGGACATTTACTCTAAAACTGTGAATAATATGCTTGAGTGCACACGAAATATGTATTGCACAGTCAAAACCATAAAACCAAGAGAAAGGTATTAAGGGGTCAAGTATATCTCTTTATGTAGTTTCCATAGGATACAGTTTGCAATATGCTTCTTTACAAATTTTGCAATACAGACAACTTGCTTCTGAAAAATATGTAATGTCCTTGTAGTCGTTCATGTTTTATTTTACATGTAAATTTACAAATAATTTGAAGGAGAGGAAAGAAATCTTGTTGCATGAGTTCTGACGTCATAAGCACAAGGTCATGAATTTTGGTTTGATATAGTTTAGGAAACGACTGTGGGCCAAGAGATAATCATTTGATACATAACTAGGAAGTCAGCCAGATGTGGTGGAATGTTTGGCACAGAAAAATAATGTAGATGTGATACAGCAGGTTTAAATGATCCTGAGGTACTCTCCAATACATTGTAAAAATCTAGATGGTGGTGGTTATATTGTAATAAGGGGGTCCTTCTAATCATGGTCTATTGTTAATAAAATAACCCCCCAAATCTGTAAATTGCACTTAAAGTTATGCCGCACAAAACTTAATTGATTAATTGGCCTAATAAGCCTAATATTGGCCTAATATTTGACAATTAACACCTCATAATTGACGCTAATTGGGAGTAATTAAAAGTTATGGGGCTCATTTTCAAAAAACGATAGACATCCAAAGCATAAGCTGGCACATGGACACCTTACTAGTCAAAACATCCAAGTGGCCATTTTCAGAACTGGCTTTCTAGATGTCTTTTTGGTCATTTTGTTTCCAGTTTGTCTAGATCATAAGGGAGTATGTTTTGTGGTGAGCTTAGAACTTGGACATTCTATGGGGATAAGGGGATAGACCTGTTTTGAAAATGAATAAGAGTTAAAAAAGTGCCCAAACTGACCAGATGACCAATGAAGGGATTAAGACATGACTCCCCCTTATTCCCCCAATGGACATTGAGTAAAGGGAGGGGCGAGGGGGGAATTGCACCCTGGGTGCCATGTTGGTGGGGGTGCCGGCACCCCTCCTCCTCTTTGCCCCCCTTGCCTTTTCCCATTTCCTCCTCTCCTTGTGCGCTCCCCCCTTCCTTTCCCTCACACCTCTAGTTGAAGTTGTTATTCACAGCAGTCAACAACGTGCTTTTCGTGGCCCCGTCGGCTCTCCCACTGACATCATTTCCAGGTGCCATGAGAGGAAGAGCCGACGGGCTCACGAAGAGCACATTGACCACCATGAGCAACAACTTCAACTAGAGGTACAAAGGAGGGGAAGGGGGGGGGGCTCTTGTGGCAGCCGGCATTGGGGAAGAAGCAGGGGAGGAGATGAGGGCAGGGGAGGAGCACCACCACCTCAGGCGTCTTTCACCCTTGCTACACCACTGCCTCCCACCACCCAAAGATGTGAAAAAAACAGTACACTCCAAGCCTGTATTATAGCTTCAGATGGCCATACAGATAGCTGAGCACAACAGAGCAGAGGAAAGCAGAAGGGCACTTTAAGGGTTACTGCAGTGAATATCACATAAAAAGTCCCAGGTACACATGTCTCTATAACCTGCTTGTACCTGTACCTACATAAAGATGACTCATAGAAACATAGAGTATGATGGCAGAAAAGGGACGATGGCCCAACAAGTCTGCCCACTCAAGAACCCTCCCTCCTTCAAGAATCCATCTTTTAAGAATTCCTCTGGAGCAACCCCACCTATCTGTCCATCATCCCTTGAAGTCGAGCGTGGTATTGGCCTCGACTACCTGACATGGAAGAACATTCCATCGATCAATTACCCTTTCGGTGAAGAAATAATTCCTGGTGTCCCCATGAAATCTTCCCCCCCGAGTCACCGTGTCACCGTGGGACCCGTAAGACAAAAGATTTCTTCCTCCACATCAATGCGGCCCGTGATGTATTTGAATGTTTCTGCGCTCTTCGAGAGAATATAAGTGCAGCCTGCTCAAACATTCTTCATATGGGAGATTTTTTAGTCCTGAGACCATCCTAGTGGCCATTCTCTGAATCGACTCCATTCTCTTCACATCCTTTTGATAACGTGGCCTCCAAAACTGAACACAGTACTCCAGGTGAGGTCTCCCATTGATTTGTACAACTTCAGGCTTTCGACTTATAAAGCTCCTTATGATGCAGCCCAACATTTGTCTAGCTTTTGCTGTAGCTTTCTCCACTGATTCACAGCTTTCATATCTTCCCGGTTGATTACTCCCAAGTCCCGTTCTGCTACAGTTCTGGTTAGGTTTTCACCATTCAGGGTGTATGTTCTGCATGGATTTCTGCTACCAAGTTGCATTACCTTACATTTTTTGGCATTAAAATTTAGTTGCCAAATACTGGACCATTGTTCTAATAAAACTAAGTCCTGCTCCATAGTGCCGGGCATGGTTGCACTATCAGGTTCTGCTGCGCTGCCCACAATGTTGCATAGTTTAGCGTCATCGGCGAATAATATAATTTTACCTCAAAGTCCCTGAGGCAGGTCCCTTACAAAGATATTGAATAGTATAAGGCCCAAGACTGAGCCCTGCGGTACTCCACTGGTCACTTCCGACATTTTTGAGGGAATACCGTTTACTATTACCCTTTGAAGTCTACTGCTAAGCCAGTCTTCTACCCATGCAGTCAGTGTTTCTCCTAGGCCCATCGCATTCATCTTGTTCAATAACCTACGGTGTGGGATGCTATCAAAAGCCTTACTGAAGTCTACACGATGTCCAGGTACTCTCCCTTATCCAGTTTCTTTGTTACCCAGTCAAAGAAGTTTATCAGATTGGATTGGCAAGACCTTCCCTTCATAATGCCATGCTGGTGGGGATCCCTTAGTCCTTTGTCATCCAGAATCATGTCCAATCTGTTTTTGATCAACATTTCCATACTATTGATGTGAGACTCACTGGCCTGTAATTTTCGGCCTCTGATCTGCATCCCTTTTTGTGGAGCGGAATAAAGTTGGCAGTTTTCTAGTTCAAGGGAACTTTTCCCTTGGTTAGGGAAAGATTAAAAAGCTCAGCCAACGGTTCTGCCAGATCATCTCTCAATTCCCAAAGTACTCTGTGGTGTAGATTATCCCAGCCCATGGCTTTGTTCACCTTTAACTTTGATAGTTTGTGGTAGACATTGCCCGCGGTAAATGCAAAGTCCCGGAATGGGTCCTCCGAGCACCCTTTTGTCTGTGGCTGAGGTCTGGATCCTGGCGCTTCGCAGGTGAAGACTGAGCAGAAATAGTTATTGAGTAGTTCTGCTTTGTCCGCATCCGAGTCAATGAAGTTACCGTCAGGTTTCTTTAGGCGCACAATACCGCTTGAGTTCTTCTTCCTGTCGCTAATGTACTTAAAAAAGGATTTATCCCCCTTTTTAACCTGTCTTGCTAAATTTTCTTCCATCCGGAGTTTGGCCTCCCTGACTGCTGTTTTAACATTTCTAGATTTCGACAGATAGGTTTCTTTAGCTTCCGGCCGTTGCGATTGTTTGTAGGTTACAAATGCTTTTTTTTTTTTTTTGCTTTACTAGCTCTGAGATCTCCAATGAGAACCACTTCGGTCTATTTTTCTGTGCCGTTTGTTCACAGTTTTTGGCCCTGATTCTCCAAAAGTGCGTCCCAATTTTAGGCAGCTGTAGGCGTCCTACAGCTGTCTAATCAGCCAATCGGGATGCACGTTTTTTTAAAAAAAATGCTCCCCAGGCAGGCCGCCTATATTGAAGGCGAGGCCCGCAAGACACCTAGGCCCTGATTCTGTATAGGACGCCCGGGAGAGGCGTCCTATTCAGAATCGGCCTACACTAAAACCCCAATTCTGTAACTGGCGTCCATGTTACAGACGTTGGTTAGAGAATCGAGTTAGATTAGACACGGCCCGCTACACTTATCGCGGCAAGGGATCTCTCTGCCGCTATAAGTATAGCGGGCCGCGGCCTGTCCGATGGGATGCCCCCCCTCCGACACTACCGACCGCCCCCCCGACATTACCAATCTCCCTCCCCCCCAACATTACCGATCTCCCTCCCACCCCGACACTACCGATTGCTGGCAGGAGGGTGTCCAATCCCTCCTGCCCGAAGATGCACCCCCCACCCCCCCGGCGCTAACAACCCCCAAACCTCCAAACTAACCTGTTCTTCAGGCCAGACGGTTCTTGCCCTTCCAGCCTGTAGGCCCACCTGGTCGAAATGAGGCGGGCTCGCCCCTTCCCGCCGAAGCCTAAGGCCTGATTGGCCCAGGCTCTAGAAGCCTGGACCAATCAGGCCTTAGGCATAGCGGGTCCGCCCATCCCCACTTAATCTAAGGCCTGATTGGCCAATCAGACCTTAGACTTAGTGGGGATGGGTGGACCCACTATGCCTAAGGCCTGATTGGTCCAGGCTTCTAGAGCCTGGGCCAATCAGGCCTTAGGCTTCGGGGATGGGCCGGGAAGGGGCGAGCCCGCCTCATTTCGACCAGGCGGGCATACAGGCTGGACGGGCAAGAACCGTCTGGCCTGAAGAACAGGTTAGTTTGGAGGTTTGGGGGTTGTTAGCGCCGGGGGGGGTGCGTCTTCGGACAGGAGGGATTGGACACCCTCCTGCCAGCAATCGGTAGTGTCGGGGTGGTAGGGAGATCGGTAATGTCGAGGGGGAGGGAGATCGGTAATGTCGGGGGGGGGGGCGGTCGGTAGTGTCGGAGGGGGGCATCCAATCGGACAGGCTGCGGCCCGCTATACTTATCGCTTTCAGATATCGCTACCACATCAAGGTCAGTGTTTCTCATTTCTGTTTCCAGTTCTAGAATTTTATTGCCCAAGCTATGGGCATTAGCATGGCTGACCATTCTTTCTGCTTGCATGGAGTGTTTTCTGCCCGAGATAGTTTGTCCCCTTTGTCGCTCTTAGTATTGCCTCTGCCCCCTTCATTATTCACGCGATTTCTTACCCCAGACTCCAGGGTGGAGTCTCTGTCTCTCCCTCTGTCTCCTTCTTTGTTGACGCGATTATATACCTCAGATTCCAAGGTGGAATCTCTGCCTCTCGCACTGTCTCCCTCTGTACTGCCGCAAGATGTTTTGTCCTCCTTGATCTTGCCCTTGTATCCCTTGATATTGCCTCCGTCTCCTTCAGTATTTGCGCGATTACTTACCTCAGGCTCCAAGATGGAGTTACTTACCCTACTAGTGTGAGAGTGGATCCCCTCCCCCGGCTCACCTAGTTTAAAGCCTTCTGGAGCAGGTGAGCCTGAAGACATAAAGGCTACTGTACAGATGAGGTACAATACGTTTTGGGTCGATTTGAGGGGCTCACCATATGATATATGCAGGTTATAGTGACATGTGTATATGGGACTTTTAATGTGATATTCACTATGGTACCCCCTAGAGTGCCCCTATGCTCTGCTATACACAACTATATGTGGCCAGTTTGCTAAGAATGCTGGCTGCTTGGATGACCCAAATACTTGTTTTTGTGCATTTTTCATTTGCAAGTCTTTGTATTAAAAAATGGCCAAAAAATATAAGTGTACTAAGGGCCAAAATGTCTAGATAGGTCATTAAAAAAAAAAAGATAGACATCTTGTAGTTTCAAAAATGGACATTTTCTCTACTTGATTTCTGGACATCTTTTCCAAAACGTCCAAACTCAGACATGGACTCCTATCGAAAAGGCCCTTCCTTGCATACAACTTGGAAAACCTCATTCTTAATTTCAATAATTTTTATTGGTGTTTAAAGAAAAAAAATAATACATATATAAATCTCAATAGAATACAATATAATATAGATCATATGTAAGAACAAAAGATAAGAACAAACAAAACAAACAAAAATAAACAGTAGGTTAACATTTAAAATTGTTAATGATCATTAATACTTTCATAAATATGTCAAAAGAAAAACAATATGAAATCAGTTTTATTTCAGCAACATTATGAATTTTGTTGATAATCTTTTGTTGAAATGATTGAAATCTTCTATTTTAGTAATATTATTGATTCTTGAAAATTTTATAGTATATTTCTTGTTTTAGATTTTGAGTTTTATTGCATATGATATCTTTATAGATATATTGTGATGTATTGCATTGTTGAAATTTGTAGTTATGTAAACCACTTAATACACTGGTACAAGAAAATAAATCCAATCCATTAATCTGAATGTTCTGCTAAGATTGAAGAGGCACATGATTTGTAACACTCTATTGGCTATATGGCAACAAGCAGATTCGTTTGCGGTAATGAAAGGGTACATACAGTGGTAAAATAGACTTTAAAAAAAGTGTTTTACAATTTATATCTTGCTACAGCTTCCAAAGAAGCCTCAACCATATGGTATCAAATTGGTTCTAATTTGGTGACTAAATGGAATCTATAATCTTCAAGCGCAGAAGATACCCTGATCCAGAAGGCGCCAGAATCAGTTTTTCCTTCTTGTGAAATGTCCTATTCATCAAATAAAGATCTTAAGGAGACATGGTACCATATAAGTCCATAAAGAATGACCTAACCAAATTAATGGAGTAGTGACATAGTCATCAATAAAGTGACATAATTGCACTGAGCTGATGGTCACCCACAAGGGTACCTTCCATAGTAATTTTGACTCAATAAGAACATAACAATAGCCTTACTGGGTCAGACCAAAGGTCCATCAAACCCAGTAGCTGGTTCTCACAATGGCCGATTGAGCTCCCTAGTACCTGGTCAAAACCCAAGGAGTACCAACATTCCAACATCTCAAAGAATAGCAAGATTACAGAACCCCAATGAGAGCAACATTCCAGAGCTGAGATTGTGATGTCATAATGCCTCATTCCACAGTGCCTCAGAGCCAACCTCCTTAGTGATGTTACAATGGCTTGATTGTTCTATACTTGGCATACATAAAAGCATAAGAATAGCCTTACTGGATCAGACTAATGGTCCATCAAGTCCAGTAGTCTGTTCTCATGGTGGCCAATCCAGGTCCTTAGTATCTGGCCAAAACCCAAGGAGTAGCAACATTCCATGCTACTGATCCAGGGTAATGAGTGGCTTCCCCCATGTCTGTCTCAATAACAGACTATGTACTTTTTCTCCAGGAAATTGTCCAAACCTTTCTTAAAACCAGCTACGCTATCCGCTCTTACCGCAACCTCTGGCAACACGCTACAGAGCTTTGAATCTGACATAAAAGAAATAAATGGCAAAACAGTTTGATTAACAGAATTTTCTATCTGTGAATTAAAAAAATTACCAGGCACAATCACTCATTCATAAGATGTTATAAACAGCATAATAGTTGTCATTAGAATATCACTAACATTTTCCCATGAACCAGGTGCTATATACTGTAAATCAACAAAAATCCAATTATTGAATAAGACAGACTATCATTGAGTGTGAAGGTCAATGTTTCTAAACCAAGTGCCTCAAAAATAATTGATCTTTTTGATTCTGAGGAAATCTTTATAGATTACTGCCAGACCACCAGCTTTATTTTTTAATAGAATTGGGCATTGTAGAATCTTATATCCTAGAGGACAAAGAAAACCTAGCAGTGAGTCTTCATGCAAGGTTAACCATCTATGTTATACAGACTAGCACTTGAGCAACCCTTATAATGTCATGTATAATGTCAATTTTATTGCAGACTGACCTGGTACAGAGCATTAGTAGGATGTCCTTGTGAACAATACTTTGTTTATTTTGTAATAGGAATTTGCCTGATAAACTCTAAGCAATATTTTTATATCTAAGGTTATACGATCTTTTATATCACCTTGTGCCCAACAAAGCCTCAATCTTTTGCAGTTCAAATACAAATGATTTCTGCATGAGTTGGTGGTCTGTAAATGTTATACCTCATGGAAGAAAAGTTGTCATGATAATGATCCAGTCCTAAAATTGTACAGTGATCCTAGTTGAGTTATAAATCACGTGTACCAATGGATGTTTATAGTTCCTTCCCATCAACATTCCCATATGTGAAGTGACCCTAACTGATCTACAAAATTTCAAGAAAATAAAATAAAAAGTATACGTCAGCCAGATTAACTTTGATAAAATATACATTTTTCTAAAATGTACTCCTTCCATAGTGAAATCAATAAGTTCTCTTCAGACTCTGTAATGCGCCTCATCCAGACAAAAGAGTGTAGTGAAGAACAAGATTCTGATATTCAGCCGATAGTTATTCCCAGATATTCAAAGCCAGGACCTTTGCGGGCTTCGACTTTGAATATCTGGTTATTTTTAAGCCAGCTAACACATAGCTGCTCCAATCAATATTCAGCACTTAAGTGGCCATGGGCTGATACATAAAAATAGGGCATACTTTTATGTGGTCCTAAGTATGTGCTAAACTTGGCTGCTTAAAGGCTGAATATCAGCCCTTAAGTGGCAAACATAGCAAGTTTTGAGTTAGGCTCTAAAGCCAAAATTCTATAAACGGTGTCCTGATTGTAGGCGGCCAACTGCTGCCTAACCAGCCAATCTGGATGCTCATTTCTAAAAAAAAAAAACCTCCCAAGGCAGGCCACCTACATTGTAGGCACAACCGGGAGCTTAGGGAAGCATGTAGGCCCACCTAAGCTCGCCTAAGGCTAGGTGTGGGCGTGCTTTGGCTCGGAAGTAGCCTTAGGCAGGCCTAGGTGGCCCGCGGAAGATCCATACAATGTAGGCCAGTAAAATGCTGGCCTACATTGTTAACAGACACAGCCATGATAGGTTTAGCTTCTGCGGCTGCCCATCCCCCCTGAAGATGCTCGTCTCCCCTGAAGACTGGGCATCCCTCCTGCCAACAATCTTTGGGGGGATGGTTCTGGCAGTTGCCGGTGATGTTCGGGTGGGGTTGGGGGTTTCGGCAGGAGGGACTGGGAATCCCTTCTGCCGGTAATCTTCATGGGGGGATGGGTTGCCGCTAAACGTATCATGGCCGCAATAAGCTCAGCAGTAACCCGATTCTCTAACCGGCATCTGTTACATGGATGCCGGTTAGAGAATCGGGTTATTAGGTAGACTTAGGCATCTGTCCATGAGGAATTATGCGATTCTCTATAGGATGCCCATGTGCCAAAGGGCCTGATTCTCTATAGCATACCTTAGCATGCCTACATTATAGGTGTGCAGGCTTGTGGTTGTCAATCAACTGCTAGGTGTGCATAGTAGAATTGACAGATTCATTGCCATGCATTGTCTGACTTTCCACCAGTTAATGGTTGTAAATATAAAAAATTTCATGAGCAACAACTCTTTCCAAGCTGCCATGCACGATAGTGATTTCAGGCATTTGTGCTCCTTGTCTCTCTCTTACCTTCTGTTTAGAAGGCAATTGAAGACCCATCTCTTTAACAAATTCATAGGCAATTAGATCTCTTCATTCAGATTATTTCTGTATCCTTATTACTCTTTTGTGAACTGCATAGAACTATTTGGTTATGCCGTCTAAAAATTGATTTATTGTATTGTATTGCTCATCATCAAGAGATAAATTTTCTTGATCTACATATCTTTAAATACAATGAAAAACTAGTAACTACATTATACCGAAAATCTACTGATAGGAATCATTTATTACAATATCATAATTTCCATCCATATACATTGTTAAACATTCTGCCAATCAGTCAATGTTTGCATCTAAGAAGGATCTGCCATATCATTGATGATTTTCGTATGCAAGCTCTGCAACTGAAGAACAAATTTTACCAGTGGGGCTACCCTAAACAAATTGTTTGACAGGCTTATTTAAGAGCAAAATTTGCTCAGAGGTACCATTTGTTACAGTATAAGTAATAAAAATTCCAATCCGGCATGATATTTGTGCAGATATGTAACCCTCTATCCATCAAAATCAATCAAATCATTTCAAAATATTGGCATGAGGTATAATTTGCTTGTGAATATCTTTCAGATAAAGTGACTTTTTTCTATCGGCGAATGAAAAATGTAGGGGGAATCATAAATACAAGCATCCATCCTATAGTATAAAATAAAGATAAAAGATACCATACAATATGTGGTAAATGCCAATGGTATCCTTATGCCATATTAGTTGAAAGTTGGCAGGACCCTGGTTCGGGACGTAATTATTTTGCCAAAGAAGTTACAGGGGCCAGGGTGATAAAAGCCCACAGGAAAGTATAAGCCCTCAGGTAAGTGAATCACTAAATATCTCTATACAAAAGGGAAAAGGGGGTAACGTCTGGAAAGCTGTATATACCAATGCTTGAAGCATGGGGAAAAAAAGGTTATGGATCTTGATGCTGTGATAGAAGAGGCTGAGTTGGATTTAGTGGCTATCACAGACATGGTTCTAGGAGAACCATAACTGGGATATACGCCACAGGATTGGTTTCATTTTTATGAATTTGCATATACATTATCATATGTTTTGTTTGTCACATATACATATCTTTGACATATTTATCATTCATTGTATTTATATGTATTTATTTGATTGGTCTCTGGTATTGATTTGTATGGTTTATAAAAAATTTTTAATTCTTATATGATGTGATTTAATATGTTGTGTTATGTTTTTATGTTTAGTGACCCCTGATGCAGGCGTTCCTCTAACGCCAAAACACAGTGCTGTGTCAGATCCACAGCTTCTGCTTGTGTCCTTTTCTGAAATAAACAAGTTGGTTTTACATCAGTGATCTTCAGTGGAATATTCATTGTCCATTCTCACTTCCTTTTGTACGGGGCAGTGGCGTACCTAGGGGGGGGGCGGGGGGGGGCGGGCCGCCCCGGGTACCAGCCCTAAGGGGGTGTTCCCGGCCTTGCCGTTCAGTCCCCCGCCACCCCCGAAGGACCACTCGCCCCACTGACCTTCCTGCACCACCTGTGAAGCAGCCCGCAGCAGGATCGCGAAGTCAGCGTCAGCATCCCTGCGCTGCTTCCTGCGCCGCGATCCCGCCCCACCCTGAAGGCCTGATGCCCCGACCCACCCCGAAGGACCGCTCGCCCCCCTGGCCTCCCCGCACCACCTATGAACAGCCGCAGCAGGATCGCGAAGTCAGCGTCAGCATCCCTGCGCTGCTTCCTGCGCCGCGATCCCGCCCCTCCTCTGACGTCAGAGGAGGGGCGGGACCGTGGCGCAGGAAGCAGCGCAGGGATCGCTGACGCTGACTTCGCGATCCTGCTGCGGCTGTTCATAGGTGGTGCAGGGAGGCCAGGGGGGCGAGCGGTCCTTCGGGGTGGGTCGGGGCATCAGGCCTTCAGGGTGGGGCGGGCGGGCAGGCAAGCAGGCTTTCAAGGGGGAGGGGGTGACAGGCAGGCAGGCAGGCCTTCAAGGGGGGACAGGCCTTGGGGGGGGGGTGCAGGCCTTCAAGGGGGGCAGGCAGGCCTTCAGGGGGGTGCAGGCCTTCGGGGGGGGGTGTAGGCCTTTGGGGGGGTGCAGACCTTCAAGGGGGTGCAGGCCTTCAAGGGGGGAAAGGCAGGCAGGCCTTCAAGGGGGGGACAGGCCTACAAGGGGGGGACAGGCCTACAAGGGGGGGGACAGGCCTACAAGGGGGGGGGACAGGCCTTCAAGGGGGGTGCAGGCCTTCAAGGGGGGTGCAGGCCTTCAAGGGGGAGGCAGGCCTTCAAGGGGGGGAAAGGCAGGCAGGCCTTCAAGGGGGGGGACAGGCCTACAAGGGGGGGGACAGGCCTACAAGGGGGGGGACAGGCCTACAAGGGGAGGGACAGGCCTACAAGGGGGGGGACAGGCCTTCAAGGGGGGGTGCAGGCCTTCAAGGGGGGTGCAGGCCTTCAAGGGGGAGACAGGCCTTCAAGGGGGGGAAAGGCAGGCAGGCAGGCAGGCCTTCAAGGGGGGGACAGGCCTACAAGGGGAAGGGACAGGCCTTCAAGGGGGGTGCAGGCCTTCAAGGTGGGACAGGCAGACCTTTAAGGGGGGACAGGCCTTTGGGGGGGGACCATGATTTAGAAGTACACAGAGGGAAGGGGGTGTTCAAAGAGACATGCATATGCCAAACTTTGGGGGGGGAAGAAATAATGGGTCTGAAAATAGAGGAGAGGGAGAGAGATGATGGACCATGGGATTTAGGGAGGGAAGGAACAGAAAGGGAGAGAAATTGGACACAAGGGATGGTGTGGAGGAGGGATAGAGATACTGGATAGGAGGGTAATTAGGAAAAGAA
Source organism: Geotrypetes seraphini (assembly GCF_902459505.1). Taxonomy (NCBI): domain Eukaryota; kingdom Metazoa; phylum Chordata; class Amphibia; order Gymnophiona; family Dermophiidae; genus Geotrypetes; species Geotrypetes seraphini. The sequence goes on along the minus strand of NC_047086.1, from coordinate 302,533,719 downwards.
ACGGAGAGATGGTGGACTCTGGGATGGTGGGGAAGGAGGGAGAGATGCCGGATGAAAGGGTATTTAAGAAAAGGTGGATCTGTGGAGGGAGATGAAAAAAAGGAAAGATACCAGACTTCCTGGGAAGGGAAGGGAAATGGAAAGGGAGGACAGAGTTGGCAGATGGATGGTTAGCATGCAGAAAGAAGGAGACCCTGGCAAGCAAGTTATCAGAAGAAAACCAGAGCCTTGGACCAACAAAATTTGAAATATAACCAGACAACAAAAGGTAGAAAAATTAATTTTATTTTCTGTTTTGTGATTATAACATGTCAGATTTGAAATGTGTACCCTGCCAGAGCTGGTGTTGGACTGCAAACGTGAGCTAGGATTTAACAGAAAGAGGAAAAGTCCTTTTTGTTTCTTTATTTTATTTACACCACAGCGCCAGTGTGGTTAGGAGAAGCCAAAGGGGGTGAAAAAGCTATAAAACCCACCAGGAGTTTTGAAAAAAATCACCCAACTGGGCAGGAAAATCGAATTGAAAAACCAATTCAATAGGGCTGAATCGAATCAAATTTTTTTTTTCCTGTATCTGGCAGCATTAGTTTGCGCTACTGTCTTAGACTTTAGGACCTGGGATTGGGGAGAGATGGCATCCTCAGTACTTTATAATGCAAGTGAAACGAGGATTTGGTCAGACTTTTGAAGGGTCTGCAGAAAAAAAATATTGTATAGGCCGGGGACATGAGACAGCAGGAAATGGGAACTTTTCTTCCTTCTATTTTTGTGAATGGAAAGGCTGAGGATGTCAGAGAGGTCAGTTAAAATATGTGCTTTATAAGAAAATATAATAATGTGTTTTATAAAGTTTATAGCATAGCTGGCCTACCCAGTGAGGTGTTCCTAGTGGTGATGGTGGCAGCGTGTCAATGTGTTGAGAGGAAGAGGTGGTCTGGGAAATTCTGCTGAGCAAACTACGGGCCTATTTCCACCCCCCAGTTAGTCCACTCCACTCAACTGATTCACACACTGAGTGGGTCTTTGGGTGTTGTTTTGGGATCTCTTCCAGTGGTTTATCTCCTTCTGGTCCAAGGAAGGAAACTTTGTTATCCTTAGCATTGACCTACAGAATATGTTTGTAACAGCGCTGCTTGTGTGGCATTAGGCTATGTAGTGATCGAAAGAAAAAAACAGACCTTTGCACATTTTTGCACTATATGGTGGGTGTATGAGGAGATTCACATTTCCTGCACAGCTAAGTCCATGTGAAGTTACCTTGTGCTGTATTTGACATCTAGCAAGGTCTCTGTTTGAAAGGAAAGATCTAAACTTAAAAATGAAGTGGCCAGAAGTTATGGTAAAAGCAGATAGTGTAGCTGGTTTTAAGAAAGATTTGGACAAATTCCTGGAGGAAAAGTCCATAATCTGTTATTAAGACATGGGGGAAGTGTCTGCTTGCCCTGGATCGGTAGCATGGAATGTTTCTAATCTTTGGGTTTTGACCAGGTATTAGTGTCCTGGATTGGCTACCATGAGAATGGGCTACTGGGCATGATGGACCATTGGTCTGACCCAGTTAGGCTATTCTTATGTTATGTTCTCATCTGTAGGGGCCTTTGTTTTCACTTCTTATTTTAATGTATTTTTTTTCTGGGAACTTATCAGTGTTTTTTATAATGGGAACAAAAATGGAAGAGAATTAATGTGTGTGGAATGGGGGGTAACTAATTTCTTCAGCTAAATAATTCAATCCACTTCAAACAGACATAGGAGAACTTGTGCACCATTCACACACCCTCCAACCAAAAACGTCAAAAGAAAAAAACTGTTCGACAACCTCCTAGCCATTCGAGCTGCAACACTCGACCCCCAACTCTACAACCAATTGATATCAACCACAGACTGCAAAACCTTCAAAAAGAAATAAAAACCCTTCTATTCAAAAAACACATAAAACCGAACTAACACAATCAGAACTGTCCCAAGCATCACCTGCAACTACTCCATATGTACTTCTAATGTCATGACAATTTAGACATAATTTATGTTATGTTATGTTTGGAATAATGGTTACATATATGAGGTTCAATAAAAGAAAATTTTCACTGCCTGTTTCTATTCTGACCATTTATTCCATTTCATGGTTATTGCAAAAAAAAAAATTTTTTTACATGGGGGGGGGGGGTGTCAAAAAATGATGGGCCCCGGGTGCCACATACCCTAGGTACGCCACTGGTACGGGGATATAGTTATACTTAAAAAAAAAAAAAAATCTTTATTCATTTTTAAAAGCCAACATAAAGTGCAACAGGTTAACAAACAATTCATACAATAAACAGCACTCATTACAATCAAATGATATAATAAGCATATAAAAAACCCTCATGCACCCTCCTACCCACCCTTCCTGGATGTGTATAACACATAGGAACATAAGAACCTAAGAAATGCCTCTGCTGGGTCAGACCCGAGGTCCATCGTGCCCAGCAGTCCGCTCACGCGATGGCCCAGCAGGTCCAGGCCCTGTGCAGTAATCTTCTATCTATACCCCTCTATCCTCTTTTCCAGTAGGAATTTGTCTAATCCTTTCTTGAACCCCAGTACCGTACTCTGCCCAATCACGTCCTCTGGAAGCGCATTCCAGGTGTCTACCACACGTTGGGTAAAGAAGAACTTCCTAGCATTTGTTTTGAATCTGTCTCCTATCAACTTTTTCGAGTGCCCTCTTGTTCTTTTATTATTCGAAAGTTTGAAGAATCTGTCCCTCTCTACTCTCTCTATGCCCTTCATGATCTTATAAGTCTCTATCATATCCCCTCTAAGTCTCCTCTTCTCCAGGGAAAAGAGACCCAGCTTCTCCAATCTCTCAGCATATGACAGGTTTTCCATCTCTTTTATCAGACGCGTTGCTCTCCTCTGAACCCTCTCGACTAACGCCATATCCTTCCTAAGGTACGGCGACCAATATTGGATGCAGTACTCCAAATGCGGGCGCACCATTGCCCAATACAATGGCAGGATAACCTCTTTCGTTCTGGCTGTAATACCCTTTTTGATTATACCAAGCATTCTATTCACTCTCTTAGCGGCCGCTGCACACTGTGCCGTCGGCTTCATTGTCATGTCCACCAATACCCCCAAGTCCCTTTCCTGGGTACTCTTATTCAATAATATCCCTCCCATTGTATAGTTGTACCTCGAGTTTCTGCTCCCCACATGTAATACCTTACATTTCTCAACGTTGAACTTCATCTGCCATCTCGTCGCCCAATCTTCTAGTTTGTTCAAGTCCCTTTGCAATTCTTCACATTCCTCTGTAGTTCGAGCTCCACTAAATAGTTTAGTGTCGTCCGCAAATTTTATTATCTCGCACTTCATCCCTGTTTCTAGATCATTTATGAAGATATTAAATAGTAGTGGCCCGAGCACAGAGCCCTGCGGGACACCACTCGTGACCCTCCTCCAATCGGAGTAGTGGCCCTTCACTCCTACCCTTTGTTTTCTACCCTCCAACCAGTTTCTGATCCATCTATGTACGTCTCCTTCCACCCCATGGTTCTTTAGTTTCCGGAGTAGGCGTTCATGGGGCACCTTGTCAAAGGCTTTTTGGAAATCTAGATATATGATGTCAATGGGGTCTCCTTTGTCCATCTGTTTATTAATCCCTTCAAAGAAGTGCAATAAGTTTGTTTGGCACGATCGTCCCTTGCAGAAACCATTCTGGCTGGCTATCAGAAATTCGTGCTTATCAAAATGTTGATCAATGCTTTCTTTTATCAGTGCTTCTGCCATTTTCCCAGGAACTGAAGTCAGGCTCACTGGCCTGTAGTTTCCCGGATCACCTCTTGATCCCTTTTTAAAGATGGGCGTAACGTTGGCTATCTTCCAATCCTCTGGGATCTCGCCTGTTTTCAGAGATAAGTTGCAAATTTCCTGCAGTAGTTCCGCTATCTCCTCCTTTAATTCCTTCAGAACCCTTGGATGTATGCCATCCAGACCCGGGGATTTGTCAGTTTTTAGTTTTTCTATCTGCCTGCGAACGCCCTCAATGCTCACTTCTATGAATGTTAATTTTTCTGCTTGACTTCCGTTGAAGAATTGCTCAGGTTCCGGCATGTTGGACGTGTTTTCGTTAGTAAATACAGACGAAAAGAACATGTTAAGCCTTTCTGCCACTACCTTCTCCTCCTTCACCACTCCCTTCCTGTCTCCGTCGTCTAGCAGTCCCACTTCCTCTCTAGCTGGCTGTTTCCCTTTAATATATCAGAAATCAAAGGGAAATACTAATGATCAATTCTTACAATATTTTGTTAATGGATTCCAAACCTCCTTGAATTTATTAAAATTTAATTTAATTTAATTCTTATATACCACTAATAACCGTGAGGTTTCTATGCTGTTTACAAAAATGATGCATTAAAAGATACAATAAATAAAAACTAAATAAATAAGATAGGTACTTGGAAATTCCCTAACTGTCCCAAAGGCTCACAATCTAACTAAAGTACCTGAAGAAACAATTTATGAAAAGTAAAGATAAAAATATAAAGACAGAGGTAGAGATAGAGATAGAAATGAATATTCCAACAAGATGGCGGCCAGTTAGGTCCCAATATCCCAACTGTATCAAATTCATATGTTCAAATTTATAACTTTGACATAGGGTTTCCCAGCAAACGTTGTAATTTAACCTGTCCCAATTTTTCCAGTTTTTTGTGATTATCTGCATAGCAACAATTGTCATGATGAGAAGCAATCTATTCTTATTTGCATTGATTGGACTCTTGGGCATTAAAAATGTTCCAAACAACACTACATCGTATGACAATGACAATGGAACTTCCAATATCATAGTGATTTGACCCCATATAGATCTCCAAAATCTAAGTATCAAGTGACAATAGAACAGTAGATGATCCAGTGTCCGTATATCAAACAGGGGTCCAGAAAATTCTAAATAACAGAAAAAACCAAGTCCAAATCCGTGGCCATTGAGTAGCAGAAATCTCTTGGACTAGTTTTAGGTTTCTTGTTCGATAATTCAGATATCAATTTATACCATTTGGCTGCCTGATGCCCTAGCAAATCTATATAGAAGCATAGGCCCGGCAAGCTATACTGAGTTTTAAATTTTGCCACTCAAGGAACCCCTTCTGAATGGCCTGCTTCAACTTGCATCCTTCAATTCAATAACTTCCTCTCAGGAGATTACAGATATTATAAGACAACATTGGTGGATTATTCAGAAATCTCCATACTTTCAAGATTCTAAAATTAGAATTGCATATTCAAGAACATGGAATTTGAAAGAAATACTAGGCATAAAACCAGATGGGAAGAGACTAAAGAAAACATGTACAGGACAACACTTAACCGGTGGCAATTGCCAAATTTGCCCTTTGACCATCACAGGCAATAGTTTCACTAACCCCATTAATGGTAGAACTTACCATCTACAATTCACAACTAATTACAGAAGTGACTTTGTCGTCTATATGATAATATGTCCATGTTCAAAAATCTATATAGGGAAAACTACTAGACTATTTAGGGTTTGTATGGCAGAACATAAATCTTGCATACATTTGCAATGTAAGGAAGCTCCATTAGTAGCCCATTGTTTACAACATCAGCATAGTTTTAAACAATTGAAATGTCAAATCATTGATCAGATACAGGATTCTGTAAAAGGGAATAGGGGAAAAAACTTTTACAAACAGAACAGAAATGGATTTACCGTTTCCAATGTATACAGCCTAAAGATCTTAATATAGCTATCAATTGGCAAACATTTTTTTAATATTTCACCTTTTTAACATTTTAGTAATAATATCTATGGAGAATCATTAATTAACATATATGATAATTATCATCAATCAATAGAAGAGTTAGAAAAGAGAGATAAGTATATACTGCTCAACAACTTAGATGTTCCTTTCAATTATGCCCCTCAATGTTTTTAACTTAAAATTAATGCCTTGACACATTACCGCAAGGCACAAGCGGAATAGAAATCACTTATGTAATGTAATGTAATGTAATGTAATTGTCCATTGTAATCACTTTGGGGGAACTGGCTAGTCCCAAGAGCACCATCGTTTGGTAACACTATGTGAATGTGAATGTTTCCACGCAGTGAGTTACATAGTGGGAGTGCTGAAGTCTTAAAGTTAGGGGCGCACACAAAGGAATAGAGAAAATTTTTTTTTTTAAAGCTGATGGCATGCCTTAGGATGCAGCTGTATAGCACGTCACTAAGCAAATATGTGTGTATGGAAGGAAACACTAAAAAGAAGACGCTTCCATTTTGAAAACCGTCACTGAAAAGTTTCAATGCGCCAGAACAAGTGAGGAGGAAGCTCTCGTCTACAGAAGAGTGTGGTTATGATTACGCAGTAACAAGTTGCTAGTAAGTAGCCTTTAATGTATGGTTATGAGTACACAGTAATGAATTGCTAGTAAGTAGCCTTCAATGTATAGATTAAAATGATCCAAATTATGGACCTTTGGGCTTGCCACCCGCATGTTAAATAAACTTTCAGCTAACAGCATTTATGTGTCCTCGCATAAAAGTCAGATTTTAAACAATAAGGCTCGGATATTTAAAATTGTATTCACGGTAAGTTAGAAGTTACATAAAATTCTCGATAAAGTATGTGATTAAGGATTAACATCAAAAATCATATGACATGGAATTTGAAAAAAGATAGAGGAAAGGCCTTTGAGTAAAATATAGGCTTATTAATTTGTTATCATTCAACTTGTCTGTATAGCCTTTCTTAGGTGCATGTTCTGTAGTAGAGAGTTAATTAGTTTTTTTCCTCTCTTTATTTAAATAGTAATATCAATTAAGGAAGAGTTACTTAATCTCCTGATGAAACTCTTGAAAAGAGTGAAACAGAGACGCTCTGTTGAGTAAATCTAAACTGCTAAAGAATTAGCTGAGATCAGTAAACACTGGTCAAGTTTCTTCCTACAACTTCCGGTTATAAGAAACTGTCAGCACTACAATTAGAGTAACATCACATAAGCTAAGTACCATTTACTTCATTTAGCAAAATTGCAGCAGATGGAATAATTTGAATTAAAAGCAAAAGAACTAACAGGTTTCTTTCATTACTATTATAAGCAGAAATATTATATAAAGAAATATAAAAATAAAGAAATAAAAATATATAAAGAGAGTAGAAATATTAGGCAATTAAAGGCCAGTGATAGTTCACATTAGGTTGTCTGGGTAAGATTTACTCAAACCCAGTCAGCTGTGAACACTTGAGGTCTTTCAGCCTATAAGAAAACATATCTCTCTACATCATAAATTAGTGGGTTGTATGTTAAAAAATCTCTCTATATTCATCAATTTTCAAGGGATATTGGTCATAGACTTTATATATTGAGAATTAGTGTGTTCATAAAAGATCATATTAAAGCCATACAGAATTTGCAGGGTATGGAAGAGGCATTTTCATTGGTGTGATATATATAGGCCTCCTTCACAGACTGAAGAAGTGGACAGAGATTTAATAGTATAGCTGTAAAAGGGGAAGTATTACTAATAGGAGATTTTAACATGCCAGATGTTGATGGGGTATCCCTATAGTGGGGTCTTCTAGAAGTAAGGAGATCCTGGGATCTCTAGAAGGAGAAATGTTCGAGCAGTTGGTAATAGAACCCACATAGGATAGGGTCCTACTGAACTTAGGAGTCCTTTTACCAAGCTGCGAAAGGGGTTTAACATGCATAATACCGCACGTTAAACCGCCTGCCGCGCTAGCCGCTAATGCCTGCATTGAGCAGGCATTAATTTTTTTAGCCGGCCGCGGGGGTAAGCGCATGATGAAATGTCCAACGTGCTAACCCTGCTAGCGCGGCTTGATAAAAGGACCCCTTAGTGCTTACAAATGGGGAAAATGTTTCTGATGTTACAGTGGGTGATCATCTGGCATCCTGTAATCACCGCATGGTGTGATTTAACATTAAGCCAAAAATAAAAAATAAAAAAATCCAGAAAGACCTCCATACACACTAGTTGAAAAACCACCAACAAAAATAGATATCACTGATATATTATTGATATTATAATATTTTGATTTTGATATCAGTTTGATATAAATATTATTGATATTTTAGTTATTTGCATTCCCCACTTTCATTAGTGGTTTAATATTAAGACAGGTGAAGAGAGGGCTCATTCAAAAGTAAAGTTTCTAGACTTAAAAAAAAACTAACTTTGTTCAGATGGGAGATTACATCAAGGAATTGTCTGGATGGGAACATCTGGAAGAAGTAGGAAAGCAGTGGGCAAACCTGAAAGGAGCTATTGTAAGGGTGACAAACCATTTTGTATGGAAAGTAAGTAAAAGTAAGAGGAAAAGAAGGCCGCTTCGGTTTTCAAAGTAGTAGCTGAAAAGGTAAGGAAAAAGAGGTTAGCTTTCATGATCTACAAAAGATCTGAAAAAGAGGAAGGCAGGCTAAACTATCTGGAAAAATTAAGAAAAGCTTGTTGAGTAGTTAGGAAAGCAAAGATACAAATGGAAGAAAAAATAGCCGACATGGTAAAATGGGGAGGGGTAGCAAGACATTTTTTTTAGGTATATTAGTGATAGGAAGAAGTGCAAAAGTGGCATTGTGAAACTCAAAGGTGAAGGAGAAAAATATATAGAAGCTAATGAAGATAAAATTGAATTGCTTAATAAATATTTCTGTTCTCTGTTAGTGATAGAGTTGTAGTAGACGCTGATTGATTTTCAGAGACCTATGTTCATGAGGAGCTAGCTACACTGAAGGTGAATAAAACAATAAGGCAGGATAGTGTATATCCAAGAGGTACTGAATGAACTTAGGAAAGTACTGATGGCTCAGCTAGCTAACCTTTTCAGTGCTTCTCTAGAACCGGGAGTAGTACCGAAGGACTGGGGAAGGGCAGATGTAATATTTCTCCATAAAAGTTGAAGTAGGGAACTACAGACTGGTCAGACTTCTGTGGTAAATAAATTAATAGAAACACTTTTAAAAGAGAGAATAGTGAAGTTTATGGAATCCAATGAGTTACAGGACCCGAGACAACATGAACATAAGAACATAAGAAAAGCCCTCACCGGATCAGACCGAGGTCCATCCAGTCCGGTGATCCGCACATGCGGCGGCCCTTTTAGGTACTCCTGATTGGAGACCCAGATATACCATAGCCCTCAATACGATTTGCAAGAAGGTGTGCATCCAACTTGCGCTTGAATCCCAGAACAGTAATCTCCATCACAACATCCTCCGGGAGAGCATTCCAAATTCCCAGCACGCGCTGTGTAAAAAAGAACTTCCTGACATTCGTCCTGAACCTGCTGCCACTCAGTTTCAGTCTGTGACCTCTTGTCCGTGTCACATCCGAAAAAGTTAGTAATGCTTCTTCTTGGTCGATTTTATCAAATCCCTTTACTATTTTAAAAGTCTCTATTAAATCCCCTCTCAGTCTTCTCTGCTCGAGGGTAAACAATCCCAATTTCCTAAGGCGCTCTTTGTAGCTCAATTTCTCCAATCCCTTGACAAGTTTCGTAGCTCTCCTCTGTACCCTTTCCAGTAGAATTATATCCTTCTTGAGGTATGGAGACCAGTGTTGGACATAGTATTCAAACTGCGGTCTGACAATTGCTCTATAAAGTGGCAGTATTACATCTTCTGATCTACTCGTGATCCCCTTCTTAATCATGCCCAACATCCTGTTTGCTTTTTTCGCCGCCGCCGCACATTGTGCCGAAGGCTTCAGGATTCTGTCAATCAGTACCCCCAAATCCCTTTCTTGTTCGCATTTTGCTAATGTCACCCCCAACATCTTATACTCGTGTTCTTTGTTTTTTTTTCCTAGATGCATCACCTTGCATTTGTTTATGTTAAAATTCATCTGCCACTTTATTGCCCATGCTTCTAGCTTGTTCAGATCCTTCTGGAGTTCCTCGCAGTCCCTTTGAGAGTCAACAGCCCGACATAGTTTTGTATCGTCTGCAAACTTAATTATATTGCAAGTTGTTTCCTCTTCCAGGTCGTTTATAAAAATATTGAACAAGATAGGCCCAAGAACCGAGCCCTGGGGCACTCCGCTAGTCACCCTCTCCCAGTCCGAGAATTTCCCATTTATGCTAACCCTCTGTTTTCTGTTCTCCAACCACTTTCCAATCCATCTGTGCACTTCTCCTCCTACTCCATGGCTTAGTAGTTTCTTCATAAGCCTTGCATATGGAACCTTGTCAAACACTTTCTGGAAGTCCAAGTAAACTATGTCCACTGAATCTCCACTATCCACTTGTTTGTTCACTTTCTCAAAGAATTGTAGTAAATTTGTCAAACATGACTTCCCTTTCCTGAATCCGTGTTGACTAGCCCTTATTAGGTTGTGATCCTCCAAATGTTGTACAATGTTGTCTTTAATCAGTGTTTCAATTATTTTCCCAGGAACCGAAGTGAGGCTCACAGGTCGATAGTTCCCTAGATCACCTCTTGATCCTTTTTTGAATATTAGGATAACATTTGCTATCCTCCAGTCTTCCGGTATTTGCCCGGTTCTAATTGACATATTAGCCACAGATTGTAGCAATTCACCAATTTCGACCTTGAGTTCCTTTTATGTGTAAATCTATTTTATTAAGCAACAGTAAGTACAACTACAATAATAACCATGGTATGCATTTTCAGCAAACACCCGCAGAGGACTGGACTCTTATGTCCTCCCCGGACCTACCTAACCCCCACCCCCAACAAAGAAAACCCTACCCCCCACCCACCCCTCCCCATCCCCCACAGAGACAGAAACACTCGTAAGCAGGGAACAGCAGAGACATCTAGAAGCACAGTTTCAGAGGTGGAGTCTATTCAAGACCCGGCTACGACTCTCAGGAGGCAAAATGTTCAAATATGGAGTCCAAGTGTGAACAAAGTCTCTGCTCCGGCGTCGGGAAGAACGTGCCATACGGGCTTCCCAACCCATAAGTTCATGGAGGCGATTCCTCCAATACCAGAATGAAGGTGGTTCAGAAGACAGCCAACAACACAAGATACATTTCTTCCCCAAAATAAAACATTTACTAAGAAATAATTTTTCATATGAATTGTACATGTACAAGAATGAAAAATGGGCAAACAGCATAGACTGCACGGATACTGGCACAGGGGTCCGCAACAAGCCCTGTAAAAAGGAGGCCAGCTCCGTCCAGAAGGTCTGAATCCCCTCACAACTCCAAAGACCATGAAAGTAAGAATTTATCTCCACCGAACAGCGGATACATAACTGAGTATCAACACAACCCATATGGTAAGCCTGACTCTGGGAAGCGTAGGCCCGCAGGACAGTTCGAAAGTGACATTCACGGAGCTCAGCACTATGTACCAAGCCCGCAAAACACACGCCAGGCGGTTAGCCAAAAGTTTAGCCAAAAATGAGGGTCCTTACCAGGCTTCGGGAGAACTATAATACTCTCTGGTGAATTCCATCCGGTCCAGGGGATTTGTCGCTTTTCAGTTTGTCAATCTGAAAGTATATCATGTCCAACGTCACATTTACTCTTGTGAGGCTTTCTTCTATGGCTCCGGTGAATATATTTCCTGTGTCTGGCACTGTTGAAATGTCCTCATTTGTGAAGACAGAGGCAAAGAATGAATTTAACCTATCGGCAACCTGCTTATCCTCCTTAATTGATCCTTTCTTTCCTTGATCGTCTTGCCTCTCTTGCTGGTTTCTTACCTTTTATATATCTAAAAAAGGGCTTGAAGTTTTTGGTTTCCTGTGCTATCTTTTCTTCATAGACTTTCTTGGCATCTCTTACCACTTTATGACACTTTTTCTGATCACTTTTGTGACAGTTCCAGGCCTCTGATGTTTTTTCTTGTTTCCATTTTTTAAACAAATTCCTCTTCTCCCTCACTGCATCTTTCACCTCTTTTGATAACCACGCTGGTTCTCCTTTGTTCTTCTTTCGCCTACTTTTAGATATCTTTGGTATGTGAAGATTCACTAGAGGCAGGTCTTGTCAGACAAATCTTATCAACTTCTTTGATTAGGTGACCAGAGAATTGGGTAGAGGGAGTGTACTAGATGTAGTGTATTTAGATTTTAGCAAAGCCTTTGATAGTATACCACACAGATGTCTAATAAATAAACTGAGTGCTCATGGGTTGGGTCCCAAAGTGACGGGCTGGGTCAGGAACTGGTTAAGTGGAAGATGACAGAAAGTAGTGGTCAATAGAGATCACTCTGAGGAAAGGGAGGTTACCAGTGGTATGCCCCAAGGTTCTGTTCTTGGACATGTTCTTTTTAACATTTTTATAAGCAATATTGCTGAAGGGCTGTCAGATAAGATTTGCCTCTTTGTGGATGATACCAAAATCTGAAATAGAGTAGACACCCTGGATGGTATGAATAACATGAAGAAAGACCTAGTGAAGCTTGAAGAATGGTCTGAAATTTGACAGCTAAGAAATGCAAGGACATGCATTTGGGCTGCAAAAACCTGAGGGAATGGTACAGTTTAGAACTTATGTGCACGACAGAAGAGTGGTGCTTGGGTGCGATTTATGTGATGATCTTAAGGTGGCAAAACAGGTTGAAAAGTTGACGGCAAAAGCTGGAAGGATGCCAGGGTGCATAGGGAGAGGTATGGCCAGTAGGAAAAAGGAGGTATTGATGCCTCTGTATAAGACTCTGCTGAGACCTCATTTAGAATATTGTGTACAATTCTTGAGACCACACCTTCAAAAAGATATAAAAAGTATGGAGTCCAGAGGAAGGCTACTAAAATGGTGCATGGTCTTTGTCATAAGGCTTATGGGGACAAACTTAAAGATCTCAATATGTATACTTTGGAGTAAAGGCAGGAGCAGGGAGATATGATAAAGATGTTTAAATACCAACGTGATGTAAATGCACAAGTTGAGTCTCTTTCATTTGAAAGGAAGCTCTGGAATGAGAGGGCATAGGATGAAGTTAAGAGGTGAAAGGCTCAAGAGTAATTTTTTTTATAGAAAGGGTGGTATATGCATGGAATAGACTCCTGGTAGAGATGGTAGAAACAAAGACTGAATTCAATAAAGTGAGGGACAGGCACTTGGGATCTCTTAGGGAGAAGAGGAGATAATGGGAAGCTGTGGTTGGGCTATTTGACCTTTATCTGCCATCATATTTCTACATTTCTATGTTTCAATTAGCAAGCATTTATACAAATAAATAATTGCAGGGTTTTCATATTTTATAATCTGGTTATAGTTAAAGCTCACATGCCGGTTTCATCTACAACAAAACTCTATATACTATCCCATACTTTCATAAATTGTAAATCTTATGGTTTCTATCTAGCTCCATCATGCTTTGCTGTAGACCATTATGCTTATTTTTTGCAGACTCATCATTTTTTAATATACTGTACAATGTCTCTCTTGCAGCTGAAGTTTTCTTATTTGAAAATTCAAAGCGAGGCTGAAGTTTTGCTACATAGCTTGCAATTTTGCTAAATTTACTATATGTTCAACATCATATTTCATTTCTGATTGATATTTCTCATGGTACCATTATAGAGGGAATACTGAAGCATCCTGCTATCCTCTCTCTGGCAGTAGTTTATATTACGAGCAGCTTGGAAACTAAATGCAGATTTACTATTTGAGCACCGGTAGTATAATGACCCAAACATGTGCACGTGGATAATTCCCCGTGGCCATATAAAAATGAATAAGCAAAGAGAAATAATGATGTCTACATTTTACAGTAGTTACTGAAAATGCTGGCACTGAAATCAAAACTTTCATTTTCAAGGCAAAGAATAGTAGCTATGTGAATCATCTTGTACGGTGCTGTGTACTCTATCTCTGTTCAGCCTGAATAACGAAGGACACAGTTTCAAATAGCAACTTGCACTTATGATAACCCCAATGTAAAACAGTGCAGCACATAGCTGATTACAATTCTGAATATTTAAATGGTTTAGGAGCCTTTTTATTAATCTGTATTAAGCAGATAAGGCAGGTTTAACCATGCAGTAAACATTTCCATGGACCCATGCTAACACTTACTGTGTATTAAAAAAAAGCTAGGATAGATTTTTGAGGAAGCAAGATGGTGGCTAGTAGGTATTTCACTGATGTAGCTTTATTTCCTTTGGTAAACTTTCCCACTTTTGCTCCTAAAGGTGAAGAGAAAGAGTAAGACCCTGTGGTGCTAACTGGATCTCTTTTCAGTGGTCCAATGGATTGCTTTGTGAGCAGAGGTATAGCTATATCTAGTGCTCTGACCTCTCTGTGGGAAAGTTTTGAGAAGGAGAATCAACTCACCTGCTTGAGGCTGAGATTATCCTTAGCCTGAATAGTTGGAATCCGCTGGTGGATCTGGTGCCCAGGTCATTGTGCAGGAGATGCTGTCACAAGCAGGAACTGCCGAACTTGAAGGAAGCTATTTCTGCAGATGATGTTTCTCTTACTGCTGGTTCTTAAGATAGTGATACTTCACAAGTTGCCCATTTTACTGCAATTTTTTATTGAATTTGTTAGCAACTCAAGTGAAGAATCTCTATTATCTTTGAGTTTGGCTGTGTATATTTACATCCATTGAACCCAAACAGAAATTGTGACTCCCCTGAAGCAAGCCTGAAGCAAACACGGATCCTGTGTTGGGTCTTGAGGGTTCAACTTTGCTACTCTCTGATGGACTCTTGTTGAACTGTCCAGTTTTGATGTCTTCAAATAAAGTCCTTTGGAACATTAAGTGAACTTTTTACTTGTGGAAAGTTTGTGGTTCATCTCTACTTTGAAATACTTTTAGAAGTTAAAGGAAAGCATTTCTTCAGCTGTTTTTCCTTTTCTGGTTCTTATTAAGATGGTGATACATCACAAGGTGCCCCTTGACTGGATCCAGGATTGACTTAAGATTCAAGATTTGACTAAACTATTTATCCATATCATCTCAAATATATAAATCATCAGAAAATGATCAAAGTTTAGAAGAAAAGGTTTCCTTAGTTGAAAAAAAGACTAGATTAAATTGAAAAATAGTTTAAACAGTTTTCTGAGCAACAGATAGCCATCATTAGAGATAACGAGGTCATCAAATAGAGACTTGAGAATTTGGAAAATTAGGTATGGAGTAAAAATTTGTACTTTATACATTTTCCCTGAGTGTCATCTCCGGAACTCCTTTCAAACGAGGAAAGACTAAAGAGGTTAGGGCTCCTCAGCTTGGAAAAGAGATGGCTGAGGGGAGACGATTGAAGTCTATAAAACCCTGAGTGCTGTAGAATGATTTTTACTGCATCAAGATGTACAAAGACTAGGGGGATACTCAAAGTTACAGAGTAATATTTTTAAAACCAATAGGTGGAAATATTTTTTCACTCAGAAAATAGTTAAGCTCTGGAGCACATTGCCAGAGGATGTGGTAAGAGTGGTTAATATAGCTAGTTTTAAAAAAGGTTTGGACAAGTTCCTCAAGAAAAAGTCCATAGTCTGCTGTTGAGACATGGGGGAAGCCACTTCTTACCTTGGACCGGTAGCATAGAATGCTGCTACTATATGGGTTTTTGCCAGGCACCTATAACTTGAATTGGCCTCCATGAAGACGGAATACTGAGCTAGATGAACCATTGGTCTGACCTAGTAAGGCTATTATTATGTTAAATAATATCTTCAGGATTTTTTTTTAAAAAATCTGAAGATCAATCATGTCTACTAATATCAAGAGGTTATTATCTGCTGCCTTAGAAATATAGAAAAATAAAAGCAGATAAAAACCATGTTACCCATTTACAATCCTGGGCACCATTGCGGTGGGGGCACTGACACTTCTCTGCCCCGCCCCACTCACGCCATCCTTCCTCCACCCTGAACCTCTGTAGATCTTCACTAGCACAAGTAACTTCTGGCTGTTGCTTGCACCAGAGCGGTTCCCCTCTGAATCACTTCCAGGAAGTAACATCAGGGCCAGGAAGTGACATCAGAGGGAAATCCAACACTGGCGCGAGGAGCATGCTACCGAAGCCACCTATACTGGCAAACATTTAGAGGTACGGGAGAAGGGAGAGCGTGAGTGTGGAGTGAGAAGGAGCGGGGGCATGGAAGGATTAGGGGTGCAGAGAGGAGAGAGCAGGAGGCATGGGGGAGGGGGTACCTCCTACTCTTACTATGTTACTGTCCAGTACCACTTGACTCTAAAGAAATATTGGAAAAGTCAGACTGTGAAGCCACCAGAACATCTAAGTGTCCCCAATACCCTCAGATGTATGCTATCCTGCCCCATTGCTTTGTCCACCTTCAGTTTAGCTAGCGCCTCACAAACGCAGTCCCCTGAGAAATGTTCAGGGTCTACCATACTTCCATTCTGGTTTGTATTTGTCTTCTGAAGTCCTACTCCAAGCTTTTCATCTGCAAACACAGAGCATAAATATTTGTTAAGAAATTCTGCCTTATCTCTATGTGCTGGGATATGCTTGGATGGGGAGAGGGACCTTGGGTTGATAGTATCTGAAGATCTAAAGGCAAAGAAACAGTATGGCAAGGTGGTGGCTGTTGTCAGAAGGATGCTAGGCTGTATAGTGAGAGGCGTAACTAGTAGAAGGAAGAAGGTGTTGATGCCCCTGTAGAGACCATTGGTGAGGCCCCACTTAGAGTATTGTATTCAGTTTTGGAAACCGTATCTGGCAAAGGACATAAGAAGACTTGAAGCAGTCCAGAGAAAGGTGACAAAAATGGTAGGAGGTTTGCACAAATAAAGGTGTTATCAACAGTTTTTTGTTTTCTCTCTTGGGGAAATCCACTGCTTATTCCTAGGATAAACAGCATATAATCTGTTTTTACCCATGGGCACTGGTGCAAAGAGGGTTGGAAGTGCCTGGGAAGGTGGCACCTCCCCCTTGCCCCCTTCTTCAACCCCACACTCCTTTCCCACCACCCTGCCCTGCATGTGCCCCTTGCCTTCCCTCATACCTGTTTAGCTTCCCTGGCGCGAGCAGCATCTCCAACTTGCTGCCCATACCAGTATAGGCTCTCCCTCTGACATCATTTCCTAGCTGTGGGGTCCGAGTCCGGCATGAGCAGCAGGTTGGTGCTGCTGCTCATGCCGGTGAAGAGCTAGAGGTACGGTGGGGGGAAGGAAGGTGCGCACGCAGCGGTGGAGGAGTGGGAAGGAGTGGGGGTGCAGAGCTTCCACCAAGATGGCAGCCGGGGCAGTCCGCCCTCCCTTCCCCTAGGGTTACCATATGGCTCCAGAAAAAGGAGGATGGATTGAGACATCCAGATTTTACTTCCATTGAAAGCAATGGATTGTATGCTCTTCTGAGCAGGGACTATCTATTGTATGTTAAAATGTACAGCTTTGCATACGCCTTTCAGCGCTTTAGAAATAATAAATAATAGTAGTAATAAGTAATTAGGACACTGGAAGTAAAACCCAGATGTCTCAAACCTTCCTTCTTTTTCTGGAGCCATATAGTAACCCTACCACCCCCCCCCCCCCCCATGCCACTGTCTAGGGGATCTTGCCAGGGGATCTTGCAAGGGGTGCTTGTGACCTATGTTGGCCGTTATTGAAAAAAAAATACTGGACTAAATGGAGCTTCGATGTGTCCCAGTATGGCAATTCTTATGTTCTTATGTCCCCGGCTGGCTAAATAGTGCTGAATATTGGGCCCATAGTAAATATTATCCTAGAATTCTAATGTAAAGAACCCTCCCAGTGTTCTATTTGATCATTTCAATTTATTTAAATACTTATTCAAACGGTCACTGTCAAATTGTCCTCTCTGTGATAATAAATATAATTGAGACAGAGGCAAAAGCTATCGCTGAGCTGATTTTCATTAGTCATTAATACAATCATAAGTTTGATAGCTTGCTCTCACAAATTCAGTGGATGAGGTCTTTCTGCCTAGAAGACTGTGGATCAGTTGATGATACATAAAGCTTAATCGGTATTAAGGTTAATGAACTTCATACTCATCAAGATTTATGCAAAAGTTAATATAACAAATTAGTCAAGGATCTGTTAACTTCCTTTTATTACTTTCTTGAGGGCAACTGAAATTTAAAAAAATATATGATGTGTGCATCATGAATAAGCAGATCAAATGAATGATGTTCAAATTGCTCACGAGAAAAGAATTTATAATAATGTTCTGAGAAGAACACTGTAAGGCAGATTGATAGAAAATACAAAGCATAGGAAGCAGAATTTATCCTCCTCCTCTATCCCCCCCCCCCCATTTGTTTTGGTAGTTTAATATTTTTTTTGTTACTACAATTTTTTTAACATGTGTGTGAATGTTTAAAGTGCAAAAATCAACTACTCATGAATTTGTTGCTTAATGTATGTTAAATCACTCTTGTATATACTCTTTTTGTAAGGTAGCTAAACATATTTAATGTTCACAAACAAAAGTGTATCTCTGTCAACTAACCCCCTTTTCTACGAAATTGTGCTAGTGTTTTTTACCGCAGAGAGCTACGCTGAATGGCCGGCGCTGCTCCTGATGCTCATTGAGTTCCTATGAGCATCAGGAGCAGCGCGGGCCATTTAGCACGGCACTCTGCACTAAAAAATGCTAGCGCGGTTTTGTAGAAGAGGGGGTAAATGTTTTTTTACTATGCTAGTATTTAAAGTTAATTCACCAAAGACAAGCAGGCCATTTCATTCTCACAACCTCCTTAGCATGTGTGTATATGTGGAGGGGCATAATCAAAAGAGACGTCTAAGTCCGTTTTGGGCCTAAGTCGCTAGTTGCCCAAAGTAGGCAGTGTCTAAAGTCCATTCTCAAGAAATACATCCAAAAATTTTTATTTTTTTTTGAGATTCGTCTAATTATATGTCCAACTGTTTGATCATCCAGCCCACTAAATCATCTATCTTTATACCCTATTCTCATCCAAAAATTTATCCAAATCAAAAACGCCAAGAACAAGACCTTTTGGATGTGGGAGGAGCCAGCAAAGTGATGGACTGACTACCCAGACATGGCACCACAGTAGTGGGGCACCTTACAAGGCACTGCTGCGACCTTCACAAAAAGGGTGCCACATAAACATCCTACCACAACTCCCTTATAGGTCATGGTGAGCCCCCCGAAACACCCCCAAAACCTACTATACCCACCTGTCTATAACCTAGCCCTTATGGCTGCAGGTGGCACCTATATGGCAATACAGTAGGGTTTGGTTTTTTTTGGGGGGTGCACATATTTCACTAGGAATGCAATGGTTAAAGTGGCTTATAGGCCTGGTCCTCCTCTCTATGGTTCACTAGCCCACCCCCCTCCCAGACTACTTAAGCCACCTTTGTACAGCTCTACTAGGTTTTCAATGCCAGGTGCTGATCTTCTGAAGGCAGATATATAAAGTTTTTATTCCTATTTTTATGGCGGTGGTGGTGAGGGGTGTCAGTGATCTCTGGGGGAATGTGTGTGGATCTGTACTTTGTCTCTGCAGTGGATAATTAGTCACTTTGAATGCCTTCTGGGCACTTAGACCTGATTTTACATCGCCTAAGTTGTTACGTATAAGTTCCATCTAGGAAGCCTCATTAAACTTTCAGTTATACTTGCAGTACGAATAAGTCTAGGTCGGCCCATGTCCCGCCCTCACCACTCCTCCTAAAATGCCCCTTTTAGCTATGGGCGTACAGCAACACTAAAAAGGCCTAAGTCATTTTTAGATAAGTCAAAAACAGGGGTAGGGAACTCCGGTCCTCGAGAGCCGTATTCCAGTCGAGTTTTCAGGATTTCCCCAATGAATATGCATTGAAAGCAGTGCATGCAAATAGATCTCATGCATATTCATTGGGGAAATCCTGAAAACCTGACTGGAATACGGCTCTCGAGGACCGGCGTTCCCTACCCCTGGTTTGATTATTGGCACTTGGACAACTTGTCTTTTAGATTGTCCAAGTGCCAATTTAGGCAGGATTTTAGATACATTTTCATTTTGATTATGAGCCCCATAATGTATTTAGTTGCAATAGTAAACTTAGTATTATATGTGTATATATGTAGGATGATTGATTTGACATAATCACACCGGTGTTAATAACACTGAATTGTACCACCACCACAGAGCTCTGTATATTTCAGTATAGAGCTCATGTACTGTAACACCTTGCAGAAGCTCTTTGTAACTCTGTATGATAACATCTCTACAGAAGATGGAGGACCTCTCATATACTGACAGATTGAAGAAGCTAGGGCTTTTCTCCCTAGAAAAGCAGAGACTTAGGGGAGACATGATAGAAACCTTCAAGATCATGAAGGGCATAGAAAGAGTAGACAGGGACAGATTTTTTAAATTATGGGGAACCACAAGTACAAGGGGACACTCAGAGAAATTGAAAGGGGGAAGGTTTAGAACAAACGCCAGGAAGTTCTTTTTCACCCAGAGGGTGGTGGATACATGGAACGCGCTGCCGGAGGATGTGATAAGCAGGAGCACGCTACAGGGCTTCAAAGAAGGTTTGGATAGGTACCTGGAGGACAAAGGGATTGAGGGGTATAGATAGGAGTAGAGGTAGGTTATAGGGATAGGATTAGAGGATTAGAGGCAGTTACAAAGTTAGTCAGGGGCACTGTTCAGGCAATTGGGCCTGATGGGCTGCCGCGGGTGCGGACCACTGGGCAAGATGGACCTCTGGTCTGCCCCAGCGGAGGCAACTTCTTATGTTCTTATGAAGCTTATGTGGCGTAGCACCTTTACAGAAGCTCATGTAAACCGCTCTGAATTGACTCCCCAGTCATTAGTAGCGGTATACAAGCTCTCAATAAACATATACACATGGGTGATGTCCTCCATGGAGCCCAGGTGAAGATGCTTGTAAAAATGTAATATTTCTGTAAGACCTCGAAACAGCACCTACTCGCAAGCGCGGGACCAGCAGTCTATCTTTAATTCATAATGAGAGGAGGGGCATTTTTCTTAGTGGCTCCTCTCAGCCTTGGTTTCAATTTTGATTTTTTTGACATGTGGTGCTTTCCCTCAGGGATTTTTTCACTCATATTACCTTCAGCATTGGCATTTGAACTGACATCAACATTGACATGTGCACCAACATCGGGATCATTGGTCCACATAGCACAGAGGCCTGTATCCAACACTGGGAGTCGCTGTGCTTCAAGTGGGTCTCCACCTGCCTTGGCACTGGCAACTGACCAGGGCCATCAGGATTAGTCAGCATGAAACTGAGGAGACATAGGGATTTGATGCTATCCTCATCAGCACTGAGGGGACAAGCTGGTGTGCATTGGGTGAAGGTCAAGAAACACAGGCATTGATCCCCCTTCATCACATGGTGCTGGGAACTCCAGGGCATTGCAGGATTTGGAACCCAAGAACCATCAACACCAGGATGGGCACTCCCCTCTATTCAAGAGGTTCCTACATGCAGATCTCCAGCTAGTTGGGACCCCTGGTACCCGAGTCAACACCAACAGTTTTGAAGACTGTTTCTGAACCGATGCCCAGCTTTTATTGATGTCAGCCATTGATGAACAGATTCGGGCCATGCTCCAAGAGAACTTAGCAGGGCTATTGGTGATGCAGTCTCCATCAGCACAAAACCAGCTATGACTTCTACTTAGCCTATCCTGCAAGACCCTCAACCTGTGGTGCAATCTCTGCAGTGTCAGCATTGACACCAGACTATGCAAAAACTCCCTCAATGTCAGTGAAGGAAGATTTGATTTAGTCCATGGGAGAACCTGTGTCTGGGTACCATTCAGGCCCAGGGCATGATTCTTCATGTTTGAGGCAGGCAAGGTATCAACCCTCCATGAGGATGTCTTTGCTGATACCAGTTTTGAGAATTCATGGGTGTTTGATGAGGAACAACAGTACTTCTCAAAGGAAGAGTCAAATTAAATACCTTCAGACCTCTCTTCATCTAAGAAAAGAAGAAAATCTCCACAAGAAAGTCTTTCCTTCCCATCTTTTGTTAAGGAGGTATCAACTGCTATCCCAATTCATTTGGTAACGTTCAAAGTTCAGGACTATGATTCACCTCCTAGAAAGGCTGTGATTTTCTATCTTCACAAGATTTTGAAGGATGTTCAGATGAAGAATTGGGAGTCCACTCTGTTGGTCTTGGTCCTGCCCAAGAAGATTAACACCATGTATCGGATCCAGAGTACACCAGCATTTGATAGGCCCCAACTGACTCATCATTTCTTGATGATGGAATCAATGCTCAAATGAGCTAAAAGTTCTAGAGACTTTGCTTTGGTGACTTCAAGCATAGAAGTTAGAATTTTAGATTTGTTTGTAAAAAAGATGTATCAAGTCTCTATGATCATTTCCTGTATACAATCGTACCAGCTTTACACAAGCATCTACTTGCAATATGCATGATTTGGCAGACACTCTCCCACTGGAGAAAGCTGAATCTCTTTGCTAGTTGGTCGGAAAGCATAAGGCCTGCATAAAGTTTTGGGCCAGGGACTCTTATGATACTTTTAATATGGCATCTAGAATCTCTGCCCAAAGTATAGAGATGCACAGACTCTCATGGCTGCATGTCTCTGACTTGGATCCAGCAGTCCAGTAAAGGTTGATGGATGCTATGTGCCATGAAGATAATCTTTTTGGAGAGAAAGTAGAGGAGATCATAGACTTTATCAAGAAGCATACTGATACCATCAATATTCTCTCCTGCAGAGCACCTTTGGCACCCTCTTCTTCTAAAAGATTTTTGGGTAAATCAAGTAGAGCACCCTAGTACTTTCATAGGTATTGGTATGTTCCTTCTTCTCGCAACTCCAGAACACTCATTCTAGTCAACACGTTCTAGTCAACAGCATGCGCAGAAGCCCCAACTGGCTCCCCAGTCAAAACAAGGGGCACATTTTTGACTAACTCCAGAAGAGCATAGCTGCAATCAAAGTAAGTATACTGGAGGACCTACCAGTTAGATTTTTTTTCCAAGAAAGGTGGCTCCTTGTCACCTCTGATCAGTGAGTTTTGCAAATAGTCTGCTCCAGTTATACTCTCAATTGGCAAGAGAGACCATCAAATTGCCCTCTGAGAGCCACTTCAAACAGCTCTCAAAATAAGGAAGTACTTATGTATTTATTTATTTATTCACAATTTACTATACTACTATGACTGATTTGCAGAACTGAGTGGTTTACAGGCTAAAATCAGAGGTGGAAAGGAACTCCACCAAATTGACAGGAAAGGAAGAAACAATCAAATCATAAGGACATTCAACCAGGCTCATAGGAGGATGGAGAGCACCAAGAAGTAATCTTGAGACAGTTCTGATTTTATGATTTTAAAGTGTTTGAGTCTTGTTCAGATGAGAATGGAGCTTGCAGGGATGAGACAGACACATAACTTGTGGGGACAAGCTAGTGATGGAGATAAATCTCCCAGATATAGGGACAAATTGTCCCCATGTCATCCTCTAGTGAGGAACAAATGTCAATTTGGAATCAAGTGTGACACCAAGATAGTATAAAGAAGGTATAGGGATAACAGCAGTACTTAATAAAGAAAGGGGAATATCAGAAGAGGGAAGATGCCTGGTGAGCCAGCAGGCCACCATTTTATCAGGATAAAGCACCAGATGATGAGCAGATAATCAATGAGCAACTGAGTCTAGACAAGTTTGCAAGGAAGAAATAATTGGGGAAAAGGTATTGGTATGATGAAGGAGGATATTGTCTGCATGTATATGGAATAATGTTACAGTTCTGGAGAACAGTCGCAAGTGGACTAAGAAAAATATTGAAAAGTAAAAGGGAAATAATTTAGCCCTGGGGAACTCCACAAGAGAATGATTTGGCAATTGAATGATTGAAGCATACACATCAAGCATGACTTGAAAGAAAAGATCTGAATTGGGATTTGAATTTGGGTCACCTAATTCTCAATCTACTGTTCTAACCAATAGGCCATAGATGTCTCTGTGGTCATTTTATAAGATGTCATAAACCTACCTCTTCAATAAATATAACAGAGCATATATTTTTTATATTTTGAACCTTCAGAGGTAAGATTTCTAGAGTGAAAATATTTCACAGAAATCTCATCTAGGAAGTATTTCATCCATACTCATCATCAAATCATAAAAGGTTGTTTTTTTTCCCCTTTTTATATATTATTTCATGTGCACAACTTTCAATCACTTTATCCTTTAAATTTAACTTTTAGCAAAATCTTTCAAACTGTACATTCAGGGAGATACCGCCAATATGAATTCATGGTTCACTTTAGACTACCTCATGGGAAGGTCTCCATACTGTTGAATTCTTCACAACATTCTTTAGACTCACCTCAGCATGATAAAGTGATTGAAAGTTTGAGCACATGTAGATATATATATATAAATAATATGACCTGATTATGAATATGGGTGAAACACTTCCTGGAGAAGTTTTCTATGAAATGTTTTGAGTCTAGAAAGTTCACCTCTGAAGATCCACACTATAAAACCTACTGTATATATGGTCTGTTATATTTTTTGAAGAGATATGTTTGTAATATATGATAGTCTGTATATCTTTTTTGTGTAAAACACTTTCTTAAATGTGCCTACTGTGTTCAGATGGACATTCCTATGCTGCCAAACAGATGTCCATGTCCCATGTTTTCCCTGTTCATAATTTGGACGTTTTCATTTATAAAACCAATGTTTATTTGTTTATTTTTCCATACCATTCTCCCAGGAGAGCTCAGAATGGTTTACATGAATTTTCTCAGGTACTGAAGCATTTTTCCCTGTCTGTCCTGGTGGGCTCACAATCTATCTAATGTACCTGGGGCAATGGGGGGATTAAGTGACTTGTCCAGGGTCATAAGGAGCAGTGTGGGTTTGAACCCTCAACCCCAGAGTGTTAACCACTGTGCCGCGCTCTCATGATGGATCTTCCTAGTACATGGATGTCTATCTCAAATGTATTTTAAAACAGTCTGTATTCTATTCAAAAATACCCAGAGGCTGTGAGATCAAATCCCAGCACTGCTCCATGTGATACAGGGCAAATCACTTTACCCTTCATTGCACCAGGTATAAAATAAATGCCTGCATATATGGAAACTGCTTTGAGTGTGGTTGTGTAACTACAAAACATTGGTATACAAACCCCAATGTGAGACAAATATCCATTTTATGATGTTCTGACTTGGACATGCATATTCTGACTTGAATATCCTTTCTAAAATGCCCCTCCATTTCTCTTTTCATATATTCGTATCAACAGCAAAACAGCAGATAAATGCCTCCAACCTACTTCCACTATATAACTAAACCTCATATTCTATCTGATCTTCTTTCCTCAACACTAATAATAGTTTGTGTTTCTTCCTTATGTCTTTAACACTTTCATTGGTTCTTTAAGCCATAAAGAAGATTTGATTACTAGAATAAATACTATAGAAGTTCTAAATTGGGAGACATTTTCTAAGAAACTCCCCAGTTTTATTAAGAAGAACACCAGATTCATCTGGTGTGATATAACATTAGCTGAGCTGATGTCACCGGCTGGTAATATTTACTGAATGATGATGTGGGTAAAATGGGAGGGGGGACAGAGGGTAAGGGGAATATATGAGGTGTTATCAAGGGTCTGTAGAATAAGGCAGTGTTTTTCAACCGCTGTTCCGCGGCACACTAGTGTGCCGCGAGATGTTGCCTGGTGTGCCGCAGGGCCGCCGGGCCCGGAGCTTACAGGGGGCCCGAGGCAGGGGCGCCAGTAGCTCGCCAAGGCAAAGTGAGTCGATCACCCAGGACTCACTTTGTCTTGGCGATCTAATCCACAGTTCTTCAACCGCCGGTCCGCAGGAAATTTTTGCCGGTCCGCGCAGGACCGGCAAGATTGACTCATTTGAACTTCCTGCCGGTCCGCGCAGGACCGGCAAGATCAGCATCGGAAGCGTGCGCTGGGCCGGAGAGATCTTGGGGAGCCTCCGACAGTGGCTTTCTCCCCTCTCTGCAGCTCTCCTTTACTTCCCAGCGCAGCGATTCACGAAGGCAGCCTCGGGGCTTTTGCTGAGTCGCGGCTGCCTCTGATGATGCAACTTCCTCTTTCCTCAGAGGCGGCGCGACCCAACAAAGGACCCGAGGCTGCCTTCGTGAATCGCTGCGCTGGGAAGTAAGAAGAGCTGCTGGGAGGGGAGAAAACCACTATCAGTCTGGGAAGCTGCTGGGCAGGGGAAAAAAGGGACAGCTGCTACTGGAAAGGGAGAAGGAGAGATGCTTCTGGGAGGGGAGGAGGGAAAGGAATCTGGGAAGCTGCTGGGCCAGGAAAAAAAAGGGACAGCTGCTACTGGAAAGGGAGAAGGAGAGATGCTTCTGGGAGGGGAGGAGGGAAAGGAATCTGGGAAGCTGCTGGGCCAGGAAAAAAAAGGGACAGCTGCTACTGGAGAGGGAGAAGAAGGAGAGATGCTTCTGGGAGGGGAGGAGGGAAAGGAATCTGGGAAGCTGCTGGGCCAGGAAAAAAAAGGGACAGCTGCTACTGGAGAGGGAGAAGAAGGAGAGATGCTTCTGGGAGGGGAGGAGGGAAAGGAATCTGGGAAGCTGCTGGGCAAGGAAAAAAAGGGACAGCTGCTACTGGATAAGGAGAAGAAGGAGAGATGCTTCTGGGAGGGGAGGAGGGAAAGGAATCTGGGAAGCTGCTGGGCTAGGAAAAAAAGGGACAGCTGCTACTGGAGAGGGAGAAGGAGACGGAGAGATGCTTCTGGGAGGGGAGGAGGGAAAGGAATCTGGGAAGCTGCTGGGCAAGGAAAAAAAAGGGACAGCTGCTACTGGAGAGGGAGACGGAGAGATGCTGCTGGGAGGGGAGGAAGGGAAGAGAGTTACTGCTGGACAGGAGGCTGGGAGAAAGAAAGAAAGGGGGCAGGCAGGGAAACAGAAGGAAAGAAGAGAAACAGAAAAAAAGAAAGAAAGGTCAGGGAGAGAGGAAGAAAAAGTTGGGGGAGGGAATGAGGTGTGGAGGAGAGAAAGCATACAGGCTGATAGAAGGGAAGAAAGATTGGATGCACAGTCAGAAGAAGAAAGTGCAACCAGAAATCACCAGCCTGGCTGGGCGGAACTTCCTCTCCGATTGCAGAATTGACGTCAGGGAGAGCATGCGTCGGCTTTGGGGCCTGTTATCCATTGGTGGGTCCTGTTCCCTGATGGCAGCGGCAGTGGCAGTGGCTTGGGGAACGGCAGGGAGAAAGAAAGAAAGGGGGCAGGCAGGGAAACAGAAGGAAAGAACAGAAACAGAAAAAAAGAAAGAAAGGTCAGGGAGAGAGGAAGAAAAAGTTGGGGGAGGGAATGAGGTGTGGAGGAGAGAAAGCATACAGGCTGATAGAAGGGAAGAAAGATTGGATGCACAGTCAGAAGAAGAAAGTGCAACCAGAAATCACCAGCCTGGCTGGGCGGAACTTCCTCTCCGATTGCAGAATTGACGTCAGGGAGAGCATGTGTCGGCTTTGGGGCCTGTTATCCATTGGTGGGTCCTGTTCCCTGATGGCAGCGGCAGTGGCAGTGGCTTGGGGAACGGCAGGGAGAAAGAAAGAAAGGGGGCAGGCAGGGAAACAGAAGGAAAGAACAGAAACAGAAAAAAGAAAGAAAGGTCAGGGAGAGAGGAAGAAAAAGTTGGGGGAGGGAATGAGGTGTGGAGGAGAGAAAGCATACAGGCTGATAGAAGGGAAGAAAGATTGGATGCACAGTCAGAAGAAGAAAGTGCAACCAGAAATCACCAGACAAGGTAGGAAAAATGATTTTATTTTAAATTTAGCAAAGTGGAGGCAGTATTACCACAGTTTTCAAAGGAATTTGCCCAAATAACTTAATAGTTAACTGGGTAAATTCCCAGAGATGAAAACTTCCCTTCACTTACTATGCACAGTTCTGAATTTATATCTGCTGTCTATATTTTACAATATGGTCCCCTTTTACTAAACCGCAATAGTGGTTTTTAGCGCAGGGAGCCTATGAGCGTCAAGAGCAGTGCTGGGCATTCAGCGCAGCTCCCTGCGCTAAAAACTGCTATTGTGGTTTAATAAAAAGGATGGAGGGTATATTTGTCTATTTTTGTATGCTATAAAAACCAAATACAGAGAGAGACTGAGAGCTGTTGACGAAGAGCTACGTGTGTGTCTTTCTTCCATTCCAGCCAGAATATCAGCTTTGTGTTCAGCCAAACAGGCCCAGGTTTCGCACTGAATAAAGTATTTTATAATTTTTATAATTTTTATTTCATAATAAAGTAATTATAAAATACTTTCTTTGTGTTTATTTGATTCCTATTCAAGAGAATTACTTTATATATAGTCAATATAGGCAGAGAGTTAAATTTTTTAACATTTTCTAATGGTGGTGTGCCTCGTGATTTTTTTCATGAAACAAGTGTGCCTTTGCCCAAAAAAGGTTGAAAAACACTGGAATAAGGATTGACAATTTTTAAGAGGAAGTAAGAAAGGGTTAATAGACAGAGCTTGTAAGAAAGAAAAATGATTAGGGAGGTTTCTAAGGTGATGGGGGTGGAGCAGTCACGTGATTGGTTGGATGTTGTGGCAATTTGGAGTGAACTCTGTGAGGAAAGGGGAACAGTAGAGTAGTCTGTTCAGGAAAAGATTATTCTCTTCAGAGTATATTAATTCTTACTAAAAATATTCTTCTTCATTGTGATTTTAATGTTAGGAAGTTTGGTTTGTTTTGAGTAAGGGAATTTTTTGCCTTGTTAACTTTCTCTGTGTCTGTGTTTTAGTCAGGGCAGGCTATTTGTCTGTCAGGTGCTGGATTTGTTGCCTGATTAAGCAGAGACTGCAATGGAGAGGGGCAGTTTGGGCTCTTCTGTGGAGGTTTCACAGCCTGGCAGTACAACAGTCCCCTGTGTGGAGCAGCAGTTAGCGTTGGGCTGCCATTTGCTGAGTTGTCTGCATGACCGTGGGCAGAGTGGGTTGGCTGTGAGGGAGATGGGATGTGAAAGGTGTTTGCTCGCTAATGTACAGTGTGTGAGAGAGGGACTTACCTGTTGGGGTTATTTTGTGTGACACAGAGAGGTCTTTCTGTTGAGGTGTAATTTTGCCAGGTTGTTTCTTAGTAGGCTAGTTTAGGGGAGCTGGCAGGTCTTTAGTTCACGAGGATAGTGACTGGCTGCTCTGTGTGCCACACGGTTGGGCACTTATGGAAAGGTTTGATGATTTGACGTGAAATTCTGGTGTTAGAGGTAAGGAGGGAGTTGGGCGGTGCTGATGCTGCATTCAGGTGTTTGTTTTTTTACAGCTAGGCAGAGTTGTGGATTTGCGGCCTTCGCAGATTTGGTGTTCCCGTTTCTGGGAGCTGAGGAGCACTGGCAGCTGCCTTTGCAATAGTTATGTGCTCAGCGGCTGCATGACTGTACGGCATCACTATTTTCGCAGCATTGTGATTTAAAATTTTGTTTGGAGTGTCAATAGGGGCCGTTTTCCTAATTTTTCTTTTGTGCTGTGGCCTTTCTGGATCTCTTGTATCTTCCTGTGACTGGCATTCTTTCTGTGTCGATTCAGCTTGGTGTCAGCTGTCCTGATTTGTTAGCTTAGCTGGAGATGACCTGTTCTTGGTGTTTCAGGTACATTCATATTATGTACTTGTGGGTTGTTTTTTTTTTTTCTGGGTTTGTGGTGTGTGTGTGTTAGGGGGAAATAGATTTCTTGGTGTCTGTCTCTGTGGAAAGGGGGGCATTGTAATAAAAATGAGGGTTTGGTTTATTTGTGCTGGATAAATTAAAGGGAAAAGTTTTTATGGTGTTAGTGGGGAATCATCTAGGTAAGTAGTGAGCAAATTTGAACACAGTTATTGTGTATGTCATGTATAGGAACTACTGAGTGGAGTTCAGAGAAAAGGGTGGATGTGAATTGCTTATTCACTCTTTCCAAAAATATTAGGACTAGGGGGTGTGCAATGAAGCTATTAAGTACTAGATTTACAACAAACCAGAGAAATATGTCTTCACACAACATGTGATTAATCTATGGAATTCATTGCTGGAGAATGAGGTAAAATCAGTTAGCTTAGCGGGGTTTAAAAAAGGTTTGGAAACTTTCCTAAAAGAGAAGTCCATAGGCCATTATTGAGATGGCTTGGGGAAATCCTCTACTTATTCCTATGATAGGCAGCATAATTTCTGTTTTATTACTAGGGCATGGAATTTGGATTATAGGATCTCACTAGGTTCTTGGGTCCTGGGTTAGCTACTGTTGGAAACAGGATACTGTTCTTGCTGGACTTTTGGTCTGTCCCAGTATCACAATTTTTATATTCTTATGAGGTGCAAGGCATCAGAGGCACTATTGGATAGAGTTAAGGGGGGGTTAGTCGAGTAGTCTGGAAAGTGAAGATGGAGATGGAAGGATAAATAGCTGCCACGGTAATGATGGGGTACAAGACATTTTTAGATTTATTAGGGATAGGAAGACATGCAAAAGTGATATTGTGGAACCCAAAGGGGCAATAAGTAGCAGCTGATAAAAAGATAGCTGACTTCTTCACTAATATTTTCTGTTCTGGGTTCACAGCTGAAGTGTTTGGGGAGGAGGGTGTACAAACACCTCATGTGAGTGGGGCAGGAGGTGTAATAAACCCTGATTGATTTTCAGTGGCTTGGGTTTGTGAGGGTTCGTTAGAACTATGGGTGGATACTGTGAGGTACATCCAAGGGTAATGCAGGAATTTGGGGGTAGTTCTGGTGACTCTGCTGACTGACCTTCTCACTGCTTCTTTAGAGTCGGGCGTGGGTAATGCAGGAATAGAGCAGGGAGGATGTGGTTTCTCTCCACAACAAATGGAAAAAAGGCAGCACTAGGGATATACAGGCAGGTAAGTTTGACTTTTTGGTAAGTAACTCAATAGAAACACTTTTACAACAGAGCTTGGGGATTCACTAGAGATGGGTTTGGATAAGGAGAGTGTGGTGATTATGGTGTATTTTGATTTTAGTAATTTTACCATTTTCATAGGCATGTCGTACTCAGTGTTCTCGGTATGGGGGGCTCCACTGATGGTCTGGGGCAGGAACTAGTTGGTCAGTAAGGTGTCAGTGGGTTGTGGTCCCAGGAGATGGCTATGCCAAGGGGGGATCTTATCAGTAGTGTGTTTGAAGCTTTGTTATTGGGCTTGTTCTTTTCACAATTTTGTAAGTGGGATTGTTGTAGGGTTGTAAGTAAGATTTGCCTTTTTGTGGAGGAGGCCAAAACAGTAATGGACCAGACAGTCCTGATGGTGTGCCTAACAAGGATCGGCTTAAGTTTGTAGAATGGCTTCCTATTGTGCAGCTCAGATTTCATGCTCGCATGGTGTGATTATGGGGTGAAGACCTTGGTGTACGAATGAGAAGTGGGGTTTAGTGTGATTATATGTGATGAGCTTCAGGAGGCAACCAGGTTATAATAGTGCTAGCAAAAGCTAGACAGATGTTTGGGTGCATGGGGATCAGTATGGCCAGCAGGACAATGGAAGTTTGCTGCCCCTCTAAGAATTTTGGTAAGACCTCCTTGTGAATTTTGTGTACATTTAAGTTCAGTTCAAAGGAAAGCTACTAAAAGGGTTGATGGTCTATGTCCTATAGGCATATGGGAACTGAGTTCATGATCTCCATCTGTATACTT
Organism: Geotrypetes seraphini; assembly: GCF_902459505.1. Classification (NCBI taxonomy): domain Eukaryota; kingdom Metazoa; phylum Chordata; class Amphibia; order Gymnophiona; family Dermophiidae; genus Geotrypetes; species Geotrypetes seraphini. The sequence goes on along the minus strand of NC_047086.1, from coordinate 302,502,165 downwards.
TGAGGAAGGGCATGAGAAGGAAGATAATAGTGATGGTTAAATACCTATGTGGCCTAACTATACATGAGATGACTCCCCTTTTATTAGACAGGAAATCCAGAGTAAGAGGGCAAGGGATGCAGTGCAGCAGTGCTAGGCTCTGCAGTACTGTATGGCACTATGTTGTTACAGAAGGTGAGGTAGATGCATGAAATAGTTTCTGAATTGGGGAAGGCATTGGATAGGCACATGGACTCTCTGGGAGAGAGGAGAAGTTAATTGTTGCTGTGGAGGGATAAACTGGCTGGACATTTTGGTCTTTATCTGCCCTTATGTTTTTTCTAGGTGGCTTTGCTTATGTCCTCAGACTGGGTTACGAGGAACTGCAAGGCGCTGGCTAGGTGCTGGGAGCCAAAATGCTTTGTTTGACTCATTTTCTGCAATTTTTGGGTGCCAGAGGTGCGTTGCTCTTTTCTCATATGGAGCAGCCAAATGTTCTATTAGTTCTGTATGGTTTGTTTGTAGGATGATTTTGGAAGATGGTTCACTGGACATTTGCTGGTGTGGGAATTTTATGGAAGTTATGAAATTGGTACTGAAATTGGTTGTGGGTGTGTGTGATCCAGTGTCCATGTGCAGGGTTTACTTGTTTGTTTGTTTTTTGTATGAGGGTTTGGTGACATTTGTGTGCAGTATTGCCTGATGTGTGCACTTCATGATTTGTAGTGGTGCTCTGGCGATTAGCCTTTTTGTGGCACTTATCAGCTTATCGAGTGGGTGAGCTGGCACCTTCTCAACCTGCTATTGTGTTCAAGGGGTAGCTGTTTGAAGATGTTGGATTGACTGCAGGTTAAATGCAATTGCCTATTCCCTGGTCACCTGCTTGGAAGGATCAGGAATTTGGATTCTTTTGTACATGTGTGTGGAGTAACGGGAATGTGCAGTATCTTGTGTACCATTCTAGTGGGCTGGGGAGGATTGTCTTAGCTGTTTCTGAGTCCAGTGTGGCATGGACTATAGATTTTATGGTTAGGTGTATGGAGCATTTGTTGGAAATGACTCTTGCTAATCCTTTTCCAGCAAATCCAATTTCTTAATTTCCTATTCTGTTTCACTTCTGATTCTTTTGATGGGTTGTGACATTTGTTCAGCAAAAGGAGAGGATTTCATACTGCCCCTGAGGCGGGATCTGTTGTCTGCTGTCTGTGTTTTCCCTAATGCCCCCACCCCTTTTGTTTTGTTTGGTCCTCTATTGAGTGTGTAAGGAGGATTGGGACATGGTTGCTATTGAGTGGTTGCATAAATGGGTTTAATACTAAGCTTTTGGAGTTACGGATAGCTTTTGGGGGTTTAGAGTGGTTTCTCATGAGTTTGTTGCAGCTGTTTTCCCTAGACATTATTGTCCTGATGCTGTCTACTTTTCAGGCATAGGTTTGGCCAATTTTATTGGGGTACTCTAGGATTTGTTGGAGACTTGTTTTAAAGATGTTGGCCGCAGCTTATGAGGTGGGGGGAGCGGTGACAAGCTCGAGGCTGTCACCGCTTGTGGCGGAAAATGGGGTTTGGCCCAGTTGGATCTGGGAGATGAGCAGTTAATAAATAAATAAATTTAACACTCGTATGCGATACCGCTGCGAGGGGAAGCATGGCCTTGCGTCACCGTGGATCATGTTTGGGGGGAGGGGAAGCATGACCTTGCATCACCGTGGGTCATGTTTGGGGGGAGGGGAAGCATGACCTGGCGTCACCGTGGGTCATGTTTGAGGGGAGGGGAGGGGAAGCATGGCCTTGCGTCACCATGGGCCATGTTTGGGGGAATGTTATAAATTTAAAGACTTAACTGGAGCTAGTTTTGACACCGAATAGCTCCCTGGGGAAGTGTGAAATATGCATTGGGGGTTTGTTGGTTTTTGGACACAGATTGTATTGTAAGTGAAGATAATATTCAGATAGATAATAAAGCTGCAGCCAAATATTTATTCCAATAAAACTGAGTTGTGTGATTATTGATTGATGGTGATTAGCTTTCAGTTGCAAGTGACGGGAATGCGAATGCTAATGTTATATCTTATTATGCAATAGTTTGGAATGTAAGTTGTATCTTAAGAATCAGCAGCATTTATACAATGTCTTCAATTATTATATATAAAGAATATAAACAGCGCTGACAGTTTAAAGTACCACCAAGTAACAGTGCTGCTTAGATAGCAGAGCAACTGCTATCGGCTCCACTGACTTCAACTGAGCTGTAGCAGGTTGCAGTGGCAAATTTGGTTTGCAGGAAGCCTTAAAACTGTCAACACAATAACAGCAAATACGGCCTGCCATTGAGTCCAAAGGCATAAAAATGCTCTCAAAAGAGCGAGAAGGGCCTACCTGGATTATTTGACCAGGATACTACGAGCAATACTGTTATAAAGGTCACCATTGTCCATTGAGGGAATGATGTTTTTCTACTATTAAATCACGAGTAGAGGAGAATCATTTTTGACAATGTGCTCAAAAAACAGCTTTTGCTTTATTATGCCGTATGTCGGTATGAAACCAATTCTTCATTAGGAAAATAACAGTGGCATTCCACCACCAAACCTTTGTACCATACATTTGGTTATAAGTATCTTCTTACCTCCCCTCTCCTCTCATCTACATATAAGAAATTTTCATTAAAAATTTATATAAACATATTTACAGAGCAAACAATACTCAATAGGATAATATCACCAGACCTATTTTATTTCTCTTATAAAGACAATTTCATTACAATTACAATTAATTTCAATTACAGGAATTTTATGGATGTTTGGGAGCCATTGGCTAAATTTTGTAAGGAATGATAACTGATTTTATTTCATTGACCTGTAAACATACACATCCAGGGTGGGTGGGAGGGACGGGGAAGGGAGTTATACTGGAATTTGATTAAGGGAATTTATGGATAGTTTCTTGAAGGTTTTTATTTTATTTGAATATTAGGTGGGAGGATGGGGTAAATATAATTGTACATTCATATATGAAAAGTTTATTGTGCTTTTCTTGTACTATTATATGTATATGAATTACTTGTTGCACAATTGTAGTTTGAAAATTAAATAAAGATATTTTAAAAAAAGACAATTTCATGAAGTGCTTTCTCCACAAAATTTCCTTATGAGGAAAGAATAACCCAACAGGGGTATTTTGCTAGCTACTGGCAAAAAGAGACCAGCTAGAACATTCAGTCTGCCCACTAATATCTGTCACCCTGTTTAAGATATATGCCATCTGCCAGTCATGGAGCATGACCACTAGTAAATACAGTATGAACCCTTTTCTAGGAGAGTGCCACTGTGTACCATTTTGGCTAGATAAACATTCATTACATTACATTAGTGATTTTTATTCCGCCATTACCTTGCGGTTCAAGGCGGATTACAGAAGAGGATTTCTGGACATGTCCAGAGGTGTTACAGAGTAGAGCGAGTTGCTTCAGAGGATTGAAAAGTTCCATATAATGTTAGATAAACATTCAGGATCTCTTATTTAATTCACAGCCATCAAATAACTAGGAGCGGTCTGGTTGTTAAGAGCAGCAGATCAAGAACAAGGTAAGGGCTGCAATCATATCGCTGACCCTTGTGATTTTAAGCAAGTGACTTCATTGTCTCAGGTTCAAACCTACAGAACTATTGACTGATGTACAGTAAATAGCGTGCTAATTTGCTATGGATTATTGAAATGTACAGCAAGTTTATTTTTGCATTACCACAGCCAGGAATATCACACATTATGGGATAAGTACCGTAACACAAATATAGTTAGCCCCAAGTTGGCCTTAGTTAAAAAAAAAAAAACCTCCATTCCCTTCTCAAATATTTCCCTTTACAATGCCCCACTGAGATCTCTATTCAGATGTTCTTCCCTACTTAAAACCTATCCTGTACCTATAATTCCTTTACAGTTCCCCCCACTCTCCCACACTTCCATGGCACCCACTAGATGTTTCCCTAGTCGGTACCATACAAACTACTATATTCTCCATTACTGCTCCCTCGCTCTGGAATTCGGCATCAAATCAGAGAGGCTACATATCTACATATCTTTTAATCCAAATTAAAAACATTTCTTTTTAAAGACGCTTTTGAACCTTGACTGTCCTTTTAAGGACACGTTAAGACATCATTAGGTCTGGCCCATAAGCTGCCCTTCCTTGTTCCCCTCCTTTTTGTATATTCCTTAATTGTTCTTTACTATCTAAATATTGTAGTTCTTTCCCCTTTTCCTCTCGTTCTAGTTAGGCCATGTTTTTATATTCTGTCTACGTCTTTTGCCTTTACATTTGTTGAGTCAGTTTTTTGCTCGTTTTTTTCTGAATTGATATTTTAATTCTGTATAATCACTTTTGAATTTTAATAAACCTTGAAACCTTCTTCAGTATGCAATGTTCCATATCATAGCTTATTACTGTAAGCCATCTGGGGTAGGGATACACCTACTGTATCTGAATGCAATTTGACTTGTTCTTCCAAATAAAAGGAGCTTAAAAAAAAGTAAAAAAAAAAGTGAAAGCCAAACATTTGCTTGCAAGTCAGACCCTGCATTCCTTTTGGGACCATGGTTTTCTCACCATTAGAAGAAGAGTAGCACTGTTAAACAAAAGAAAAAAATTGCACAGAACAGTACTGAAAAATAAATACTGGGACATGCTACTGGGCTTTGTAAAAGGGGCCCTAAGGGTGCTCACCATTAGGACAAAATGGTTTTGAATGCTATAGCTCATACTGGGAAACTGACTTGTATAAAGATATGGTACACTACCATTAAGAAAACATTGTTTGACAAAAAAAAACCCCAAACAAACAGCCTTACAGTAAGAAATTAGGGCCCCATTTACAAAGCCATGGTAGTGATTGTCCTGTGACAAGTGCACCAAAGCCCATAGGAATTGAATGGGCTTTTATGCATTAGCCGTGCCTGGATACGTTGTTAGACTTTCTAAAAGGGGCTGTTAGTATGTTCATGATAGAAAAAAGGGTAGAACTACAATGTTTATAGGAGAGAGAACAATAATGGAAAAAGTATAGGGTTTGGGGACACAACAAGATCAAAATATTTTAGAGGAGGTAGTGTAGGGCAAAGGAATAAGCATTGTTCTGTTTGGACAGGATTTGATTAATGTTTTTAAATTTCAAACGCATCCTTAAATAAAAAAAAGTTTTCAAGGAACACTTGAATCTGTCTAAAGAGGTTTCTTCTCAAAGGTGGGCTGGAAGCGAATTCCATAATTGGGGAGCAATGATTGAGAAGATTTCATCTGGAAAGGGACAGGTGTGCAGCTCCAGAATGGCAGTAGAAGATGGAGATGTTGGCACTGGTAGGTCAACTTCAGCCTGAACAACCTCTGGTGCATGAGTCTCGCAACTTGACTGAAAGATTGTTCCAGCCTTATCTGCTGTGCTTTCCTTCTCAGCCTAAGTGGCAAATGCAGAGCTTGTCAGCCTAAGGGGCAAACGCAGAGCTTGTCAGATGCTTAAATTTTAGACTATGCTCCAGCATGGTGGGATCACATTCCTCCATGTCACTGAACAGTTTTTCCAATGTTGATGCCCATCCTGGCATGCAGTTCAGATTCTTTTCTTTGAGTGCATGAGGATTTTGGGCTCTGTAGACCATAAGAGGCTTGCACTTGAAATCACCTAGCAGGATGGTGCAATCTTTAAATGTCTTGAACCCTGGGGCTTTTGCTGCCATTTTCATTATATACTGTATGCCCATTTCCCTAGAGAGCCTTATACTTTTTAGCGCAAATCACTTTTTAAAATGCACTAGCCAACCTGAACTCGCAGAAAAGGGTTTCATATTATCCTGCTCCTGCACCGTCGGGACTGTGCTCTGCCGGGTGCGCAGAGACACCGGCAGAGGATTCATTCCTACCGGCGTGCGACTTAGCAATTTCCCGCGCTGGGGAGGCGCGGATCGAGCTCCTCTTCCCTCGCGGTCGAGTCGGCCTTGAGTCAGGGCGCGCCGGCGTCTGAGGGGATTTCGGCGGCTGTTGCAGCGTCGGGAGCGCTGGGGGAAGCCGCGGTTCCGCTAAACTACTGCACAGGACAAACAGGGTCGGCGGGATTCGGGCTAGGCTCGTTTTCCCCAGAGTTTGTAATGTTAATGCACCGTGCCTTTGTTTTACAGAGCTCTCAGCAGGATATAAATTTCTCTGGCTTTCATCCCGACAATAATCTTGGTTTTTAACTTCTCCAGCGGTCTCCTCTAATCTAGTTATTAAGGTTTGTAAATTCTCTTAAACTCCTCCAGTAAGGTTATATCATCACTAAAACCCAGATACAATGTATTTGTTGTTTCATGCATAAGATAGTCTATCACCAGAAGGAGCAGGAAAGGTGAGAGGACACAGCCTTGCTGTACCCCTGTTATGATACCAAAAAAAATCTGTAATGCCATCATCCGTTCTAACACAACACTGTGATCTCTCATACTTATTTTTGAAGATATTTATACAACTCCATGAAATTCCATATATCATTACGATTTTCCACCTTCTCCGTGGACACTGTCAAATATTTCCTTATAATCAACAAAATTTGTTGAAAATGGTGTTTGGAATTCTATGCTTTGTTCAATGATGTTATACATTGTGAAGATTTGATCAATACACAGTCATCCTTTATGGATCTATCATGTTCCGCTCACAGAATCTCATCAACCATGTCTCTCAGGTGAAGGAGCAGTGGCATGCCAAAAATTATCTGGGACTGGTAAAAGCATAATGACCCTCTTGTTATTGAATTCATTAGTGTCTTCTTTTTCTTTTGACAGTCTAACAATTTCTCCATGTCTCCCGCCTTTGAGGACACATTCCTTTACCCATCAGATATTTAACAATGATGTTAATTGTTTTACCATGTCATCACCACCGTGTTTCAGCAGCTCAGCTTGGATGTTGTCTACTCCAACAGATTTAGAAGCTGATATTTTGCTTACACCCACTATTGTTTTGCCTGAAAATTCAATGTCTGACCATGTCTGGGCTCCAGCATTGAATTTCCAAGTTTCCAGCTCCAGCTAAACCACAGCCAGTTAAGTGTGATATTTAGCATTTATCGACCCCCCACCTTCCCTTTTACTAAGCCATGGAAGCGGTTTCTAGTGTGGCCCGAAGCACTAAATAGAATTCCTATGAGCGTCAAAGCATTTAGCGCCCCAGCCCATGGTAGAAAACTCTTCCGTAGCTTAATAAAAGAGGGCCCCTGGCTATGGGCCATTGCATAAAGACAGAACTGACTTTTATGCAGTCCTATTTATGTGGCATTGGCTGATTAAGTGCTGAATATCAGAACTTAAATAGCCAAGTGCTAACTTTGCCCATTAGAATTCTGTCAAAATAGCTGGTTTTCCTTTATGCGCTAATTGATCATTTTCAGTTCCACTAACCACTTATGTGCCACTGAAAATGACTGGTTAGCAATTTAACCAGCCAGGAGCCCTTTAAATATTGACCCATTTGCTATTTTTTTTGTGTTATTCCATGTGTGACTTCTTTTTTGTGATTTTGCTCGGATTAATTTAATTGTTTTTCTAAAGTTCTTTATTCATTTTCAAATCCAACAATAATACCATTAATACAAGCAACTAACAAACATACTGTATACCAGTGGTTCCCAACCCTGTCCTGGAGGAACACCAGGCCAATTGGGTTTTCAGGCTAGCCCTAATGAATATGCATGAAGCAAATTTGCATGCTTATCACTTCCATCATATGCAAATCTCTCTCATGCATATTCATTAGGGCTAGCCTGAAAACCCGATTGGCCTGGTGTTCCTCCAGGACAGGGTTGGGAATCACTGCTGTATACTCACATATGATCAACAGATTCTACCCCACCCTTCCCTATTCTCCTTTCTTCACCCACCCTCTCCCTCTCTAAGAGTACAATGTAGAATAGTAACATATGCGATCAAACATAATCACCTTTTGAAAAGTCATATCTCCATAAATCATAGGTACTCATTCAGTTAGAGCTAAAGGTCAACATAGCAAGCCAGTGGCTTCCACACTATCATATTTGCACTTAGCAGCAATACTTTTGCTTCATATTTTAAATTGCCTATTTAGAAGTCTTGGCCACCAGGATGTCCAACCTTAGGACATCCAACTTTGTTCACCATTTTTTATCAGAAAAATGGGCAAGTTATAAACATCGAAATGCAGACCATTTTGATGTGGGAAGGGCAGGCATTGTAATAAACTGACCACACAAACATACCAACAGAATAGTGGGGCACCTTTGAGGGCACTGCTGTGAACTTCACATAAAGGGTGAAGTTCGCCTCTTATAAATTATGCTGAACCCTCTGAAACTCCCCCAAAGCCTACTTTACCCACCTGTCTACCACTCTGATAGCCCTTAAGGCTGCAGGTGACACCTATACAGCAGTATAGTAGGGTTTGGATGGCCTCACACTTTCTATCATAGATGTAGTGGCTAGAGTGGCTTATGAGCCTGGGTCCTCCTCTCTATGGTTCACTAGCCCATCCACCAAGCCAATTAAGACACGTGTGCGGCTCTACTAGACTTTCCCATTCCAGGTGCTACTGTTCTAGAGACAAGTATGTACTGTTTCATTCAAATATTTGTGCAGTGGGAGGGAATTAGTGACCACTGGAAGAGTGTGGAAGGTCATACCTTAATCCCTCCAATGGTCACTTGGCCAGTTTGAATACCTTTTGGCATATATATGCTTTTAAAACAAGTCTAGCTCAGAACATCCAAGGATTCACAGTAGCTAGGACACGTCATAAGATCTCCAGAAAGATGTTTTCAAAATCAGCACTTTGGACATCCTGGAGATTAGGACATCCAAGTGCTGATTTATGCCATTTTTTAAAAATGTCTTGATGTTTTGAAAATGTCCTTAATTGTGTTCCACCAAAAGTGTATGTTAAGCTTAAATGTGTCTTTCCATGTACACCCTTATTTTCACTTCAGGTGCTGCCTGGCCATCCTGGATGTTCCAATTGGAGTCAAAGATGTTGAATAATAGTGCTCCATATGACATAGCAGTTATCTGATTACATAACATATCTAATAAAGCATTAACCTTTAATATATTGATAGGGTCACAAGTTGATCTTAGTAGACAACATACTTGAAACCATTTGAAACAGTCCTAACCATAATATTATCATAATATTGTCTAAGTTTTTCAAAGGAAAAAAGAAATATTTTCATAATCTGAGCAATCATGTAAGCACCTTGAGAAATCCATACAGTACAAAACAATTTCTTCCCCATCTGTTCAAAATGATGTGTTATTCCATAATGGCTAATGAACTGTTACTCTCCAAGGTGTTTCCAGTTGAGCATCAATCCTGTGTAATGATTTTTTGTGTGGATACCATTACCAGATTTGCACACACAACATACAGTATGTCCAATCTAATCATCTACTTAAGAGAGAGAGGCTGAAGCAAATTGTGTTCTAATAATAGCCAACTGGGCAAAATACAAGAATTGATGGGCTGCAACCATTGAATTCCTGGACACAATGATAACTGTAGAACTTTTCAGCACCTTCTAATATATCACCAGCCTATGTTGATAATTTATACATAGTTCCATTCTAGGATATGCCCGCTTTTGCTGGGTCTTGCCTAATAGCAATAAAAGTGACTCCAATCAGCAGCATAGCAAGGAAAGGAGGCACCCAGGGCAGTTGCACCTGGCATTAACCCATCATGCACCCCCACACCCAGTAGCCCATTCTCAAGGTGGCCAATGCAGACCCGCAGTACCTGGCCAAAACCCAAAGCATAGCAACATTCCATGCTACCGATCCAGGGCAAGTAGTGGCTTCCCCATGTCTTTCTCAACAAGACTATGGACTTTTCCTCCAGGAAATTTTCCAAACTTTTCTTAAAACCAGCTATGCATGTTACTTGTGCTGGCCTCAGATTTCCCTCTGAAGTCACTTTCTGATCCCATTGTCTCCATTAATTAAACCTCCTTGGCCATCTATTACTTCATGAAGTCAAAGGGCAAGCAGCCATAGAGCCTGGTACCCCCTGCAGCATGTTAGAAGCAGTGGCAACCACTGGCTCCCTCCAGCCATGGAAGAGGCAGCAGTAGTTTTCAAGACAACATCACTGCTACATGCATTTTTTTAACCCCTCTCCCGTTCATCTCTTTGAGTTCCTCTTCCATGTTATTCACAGGAGAAAATATTGGAGGTTTGGAAGCAATCCTCCATTATGAAGTACATCATGTACAAATGCGCATAAACCTGTGCATATATATTTTTATGTACATGCTTTCAACCAATAAGCATGTTCTTTGGGGTCAAAGATAGCTCTATTATGTCAACTGTGCCATTCCTGTCACACAATCTATAAATACTAGACACTTTTAAACATCTTCTTTCCTGGATCACATCTCTGATTCCCAGACCTATATAAAATTATTCTCTATATCTATGTTTTCAATAGCAGAGGTTAGGCTCTAGAATGCTTTGCCAGGTCAATTACGTTTAAGTGCAGAACGAGCCAGTTTTAAAAATTATTAAAAACACAGCTGTTTGTTAGTGCATTCATATGAATGTGATATTAGTTTGAACAGAAGTGCAGGATTTAAGGCAGCTGTTAATATATGCATTATGTATTGTTTGGTTTTATTATCTTATGTATGTTCTCTTGGAAACCACCTAGGTTTTAGGTGCTAAATTAATTTAAAAATAAATGAATATACAATATAGTGACCATTATAATAATACAGCACACAGAAAGTGGTTTCCTGCATAAAAAACCAATACAAAAATGTATTATGAAGGAAATCAGAATGCATCTTCAATAGCTAAGCTTGAATTCCTAAAAATATAACGTTAAAACTTATAGCATATATTAAAAGTCAGGTTGTGTAATGTTGGAGGCCATTTGTTTCTCTGAAGTGAAAACATCAGAAGCTAAAGGAAGAAAACAGGTTTCAACTCTGAAACGAAACCAACCAGGAACTGATGTTAGATAAATAAATCAAGATTTCAGTCAGCTGCAATAAGTGAATAATGTGACCTCCTTGACTGAGGAAAGTTTCTCCCGTGAAGTCAGAAAGCTCCGAGAATGAAGCAGAAAGCAAACGGGTCTCTGCCACTGCTCTGTCTAGTACCGGTGGCACCAGCAAGGAAATGAAATCACAAACAAACCAGAGACTGAGAGGCTTGCTGGTACTTCAAACAACATGCAGCTGTTGATGTAAATGAAAATTTGTTTCTGCAGGAATTAGACCTTCTGAGTTTGTGTATGTTTCTTTAATTCATGCTCAAAGCCAACATTAAAGGGGTCAGTCAAAAAAAAATGAGCTCCCAAAAAAAAGTTTAATTACCCACAACATTGGCAATGATTTATACAACATGGTTTAAACTAGTTCAGAATTACAAGACAAAAGCCTGTAACACAAGCCCCAGATATACAAACAATAGGAAAAAAAATAGTGCCTTGTGTAATTTACGTTTATTTAAGAAATCATGGAAGTTTAGAGGATCTTCAAAGAATCACTAGATCTTGAAACCTTTTATCAAATCCAGACTATTTAATCACAAGTCCAAAGCCACATATAAAAATATATCTAAATAAATATTTTATCTAATCTAATCAGGATTTCTTGATCACACTTTCCTAGCACAGGTTCAAGGTAATTTACAAGATAAGGGACAATGGTTACAACACAGTGAATAAGAAGGCTATACTGTTTCAGAGGGGAAGATTACAACATGTTGAAAAGGAAGGTTACATTGTTAAGAACATAATCATATAAGAATTACCATACTGGGACAGACTGAAGGTCCATCAAGCCCATCAGGACATGGTTGGGGACCATTGCCATAGATCACCTGGTGCACAATCATTAAGACTTTATACTCAATCCTTATTTCAATCGGCAACCAATGCAATCATTTCAATACTGGACTGATATGCTTATTCTAGGCCATTCCCGTAATAATTTTAGTAATGTCTTTGGTAGTGGTCCACATAGACATCTAATAAATAAACTGAGTGTCCTTAAGATGGACCCCAAAGTGATGGACTGGGTCAGGAACTAATTGAGTGACAGAGGGTAAATGGAAATCGCTCCAGTGGTGTGCCTCAAGGTTCGGTTCTTGGACCTGTTCTTTTTAACATTTTTGTCAACAATATTGTTGAAGAACTGTCAGGTAAATTTGCCTCTTTGTGAATGATGCCAAAATCTGCAATAGAGTAGACACACCTGATGGTATGAATAACATGAGGAAGGACCTAGTTATTGTAAGCCTGAAGAATGGTCTAAAATTTGGCAGCTAAGATTTAATGCTAAGAAATGCATTTGGGCTGCAAACACCTGAGGAAATGATATAGTTTAGGGGGTAAGGGTTAGGAACTTTTATGCATAAAAGAGGAGTGGGACTTGTATGTGATTATCTTAAGGAGGCCAAACAGGTTAGAAAGGTGATGGTATAAGCTAGAAAGATGCTAGGGTGTATAGGGAGAGGTAAGAGCAGTAGGAAAAAGGAGATATTGATGCCTCTTATAAGATTCTGGTGAGACCTCATTTAGAATATTGTGTATAATTATGGAGGCCGCACCTTCAAAAAGATGTAAACAGGTTGGACTCAGTCCAAAGGAAGGTTACTGAAATGGTTGGTCATCTTCATCAGCCATATGGGGACAGACTTAAAGTTGTCAATATGTATACCTTGGAAGAAATGTGGAAGGGGGAAGATATGATAGAGATGTTTAAATACCTACATGTTATAAATGCGCTTGAGATGAGTTTCTTTCATTTGAAAGGAAGCTCTGGAATGAGAGGGTATAGAATGAAGTTAAAAGGCTGAGAAGCAATCTAAGAAAATACTTTTTTACAGAAGGGGTGGTAGATGCTTGGGATAGGTTCTCAGTAGAGGTGGTGGAGACAAAGACTGTGTCTGAACTCAAGAAAGCGTGTAGGATCTCTTAGGGAGAGGAAGAGATAATGGATACTGTGGATGGGCAGACTGTATGGGCTATTGGCCATCATGTTTCTATGTTTCTAAGTGGCTGGAACAATGAAATAGAATGTTCTGTGCCAAGTCTTCTTGAATTGTGCTTGTTTGGAACCTGGCAATACCAAGTCATGGTCATTTAGGGAACATAGGACATAGATGGAACAGTAATGACTGAAAGGTGATCAGGGACACCTAATCAAAAAGCCTTAAGATACCACAAAACTAGTGTAAATGTTCACGCCTAGATTGCTAATTCTAGTATTTTATAATATATATGCATAACTGGGCACCCTACAAAGGCTATGCCCAGACTCGGCCTGTGTGTATACCCACCTTCAAATTACTCATTATTGTACTTAGGAACCAATTTATGGAATTGAACATAGTGTAATATTGATCTTTAATGTGCATAAATAAGCACATGTATGCAGATAGTCTGATCATTTATATCTGTGTTTTTGGTGCTTAAATTTAGGCACACTGTTATAAAATTGCCCTTATGCTGATTTATGAATATAAATGGGGTCTTTTAAAATTAGGTCACACCTAAAAGTATGCACAGAGCAAATACAGTAAGTGTAGAAGAATCACTTTTTCCTCCAAGATAGTAACATAGTAGATGATGGCAGATAAAGACCCGAATGGTCCATTCAGTCTGCCCAACCTGATTCAATTTAAATTTTTTAATTTTTTTCTTCTTAGCTATTTCTTGGCAAGAATCCAAAGCTTTACCCTGTACTGTGCTTGGGTTCCAACTGCCGAAATCTCAGTTAAGACTTATTCCAGCCCATCTACACCCTCCCAGCCATTGAAGCCCTCCCCAGCCCATCCTCCTCCAAACGGCCATATACAGACACAGACCGTGCAAGTCTGCCCAGTACTGGCCTTAGTTCAATATTTAATCTTATTTTCTGATTCTAGATCCTTTGTGTTCGTCTCACGCTTCTTTGAACTCAGTCACAGTTTTACTCTCCACCACCTCTCTCGGGAGCGCATTCCAGGCATCTACCACCCTCTCTGTAAAGTAGAATTTCCTAACATTGCCTTTGAATCTACCACCCCTCAACCTCAAATTATGTCCTCTGATTTTACCATTTTCCTTTCTCTGAAAAAGATTTTGTTCTATGTTAATACCCTTCAAGTATTTGAATGTCTGAATCATATCTCCCCTGTCTCTCCTTTCCTCTAGTCTAGGGTATACATATTCAGGGCTTCCAGTCTCTCCTCATACGTCTTCTGGCGCAAGCCTCCTATCATTTTCGTCGCCCTCCTCTGGACCGCCTCAAGTATTCTTACGTCCTTCGCCAGATATGGTCTCCAAAATTGAACACAATACTCCAAGAGGGGCCTTACCAATGACCTGTACAAGGGCATCAACACCTTCTTCCTTCTACTGACTTCGCCTCTCTTTATACAGCCCAGCATCCTTCTGGCAGCAGCCACTGCCTTATCACACTGTTTTTTCACCTTTAGATCTTCGGACACTATCACCCCAAGGTCCCTCTCCCCGTCCGTGCATATCAGCTTCTCTCCTCCCAGCATATACGGTTCCTTCCTATTATTAATCCCCAAATGCATTACTCTGCATTTCTTTGAATTGAATTTTAGTTGCCAGGCATTAGACCATTCCTCTAACTTTTGCAGATCCTTTTTCATATTTTCCAATCCCTCTTCGGTGTCTGTTACAAATCTTGGTATCATCTGCAAAAAGGCACACTTTTCCTTCTAACCCTTCAGCAATGTCACTCACAAACATATTGAACAGGATTGGCCCTAGCACTGATCCCTGAGGGACTCCACTACTCACCTTTCCTTCCTTCAAGCGACTTCCATTAACCACCACCCTCTGGCGTCTGTCCGACAGCCAGTTTATGACTCAGTTCACCACTTTGGGTCCTAACTTCAGCCCTTCAAGTTTGTTCAACAGCCTCCTATGAGGAACTGTATCAAAGGCTTTGCTGAAATCCAAGTAAATTACATCTAGCATATGTCCTCGATCCAGCTCTCTGGTCACCCAATCAAAAAATTCAATCAGGTTTGTTTGGCACGATTTACCTTTTGTAAAGCCATGTTGCCTCGGATCCTGTAACCCATTAGATTCAAGGAAGTACACTATCCTTTCTTTCAGCAAAACTTTCATTATTTTTCCAACAACTGAAGTGAGGCTCACCGGCCTGTAGTTTCCTGCTTCATCCCTGTGACCACTTTTATGAATAGGGACCACATCCGCTCTCCTCCAATCCCCAGGAATCACTCCCGTCTCCAGAGATTTGTTGAACAAGTCTTTAATAGGACTCGCCAGATGTGTGGGAGACCTCCATCTGCATTGCTGCCACTGAATGGCAGTGCTTCAATATTGAGCTTTCAATCACTAGAGACAAGCAGGTTCCCTAAAGTCCTACAGAGCTCGCCTGGCTGTCACTATTTAAAATATAATAGCAAAATAGCACCCCATGCCCCCTCACTGGCAGGACTGCAGATGACTCCCTCTCAGCTTAAGCGAACAGTAATCAGTACCCATATCCAACTCAAAATAACAAGGTAATTCTTAAGAACATTCTATCTGTCCAATATTTGTTGTTATTGAACTTGCCAGAAATAGCACCGACTGGTTAAATAGTGCTTACCCGATTAAATGTTAATATTCAGCATGGTTATCTCTGCTGTATATTCATGGTTAGTGGCTAAAGCTTGACAGCCATATCGTATGGTAACAGACAATTTTCAGTGGTGACCAGCCAAAGTAGGCCATATAAATAGCAGTCTTATCTTTGGCTGCTATAAACGTAAACAGCCAGCACTTAATATTAACTTATCCCTCCTTTACAAAGCTGTGCTAGCATTTATAGCGTTGGCTGTGGCGGTAACAATTCAGATGCTCATAGGAATTCAATGAGCATTAGAGCTTTTACCACAGCGGCCAGCACTAAAAACGCTAGCGTGACTTTGTAAAGGAGGGGTTTAGCCAGTTAATTTTATGCCAGTGCAAAAAAAAAATAAAAAAAGCCCAGATATTAAATTTCTGTCAACATCTGGATACTTAATTAAAGGCATTGAATATCTGAGGTCAGTACTAACCTCTGAGTTAATTAGCCTGCTTCTTGTGTTCTGATTGGCCTGAGATACATATATATTGTTTGTTGAACCAGCAGACATCGAGCCCTTCAAAGGGATGGGATTTGTACTGTATACTGCCTTTTTGTGGTTACACATTCAAAGCAGTTTATATATATGCAGGTACTTATTTTGTACATATGGCAATGGAGGATTAAGGCCCAAATTCTGTAACCAGAGCCTAAAGTTAGGCAACTGTTTAGGAGGTGCCCAACTAGATAGGTGCCTATCTAAATTGAATAACAAGCTCAATTAAGCTTTTTAATCAGCACTGATTGAAACATAGGTGCCTATCAAGAAAGCGGGATGACATGAACATGGTATGAGGGGGTGGAGAGGTGCTGACTCCTTACTATGCCACTAACAACATGCCACTCTTTAGAAACTGTGTGCACTGTTGATCTATATGTATAAACTACCTGTAAAAGCTCCACAAACCTACTACAATGACCTTCATTGGATGAGAATTGATGTAAGATGGTATGTGGACCTTCCCAATCTAATCAAGAAACAGATAAGTGCCTTTAATCTTCAGACATGCATATGTGCATATAGCTATATAGAGATATAGATATATATAAAATATTTTGTGGAAGAGTGCTATACAAGGGGTTTCAAGGCACATTGGAAGGTCAGGGACTGTAATAGTGCAATAATGGTCCCCAGCTGTTACTTCTTGTGACTCACAGGCAGGAGGTGAGAGTACTGAGCACTTTTACACTATTTAATTTATTAATTACCAATCAACACAATTTTTTTAAATTATATATTTAGATCCTGCAGGACAGTGTAGTTTAGTGATTTTTTTTTTCATACAGGCAGTTTATGATTTATACTCCTGAAGTTTCTTGGTTGTATAAGATTTACTATTCATCTCTGCTGTAGACCCTCCTTTATTGACTGATATGTTTGCTTATGAATTGTTCTGTCACTACAGAAATGTTTGGAAACATGCCACTCTTGTATGGACAAATTAACAATGTGAGGTTGTGGAGTTGGTTTTTTTGGGGGGAGGAGTAGATTTATTTTCTAGTATTTTCTTCTTTCTCTGAACCAGTTCTTCATAAGTCATAATGAGAGGGTTGACTGGACCTTGAATGGTTCATGATTACTTACTAGAGACCGCAGAGCTATCATTATCCACACTACCATGTTTAGAAAAATATAATTTATGTTGTAAAGTCTTGGAAATCATTGCACATCAATACTGAAAGGGAGGGGTAATGATTACAACAAAGTACGAATGAAAGCCATTTACTCAGATGTGCATTTTGTTAGCTTGATAATCATAGATTTTGATTCAGTTTAGAATGGGTATGTGGAGGAAAGCATGTGGGATTGCGATTATCCTGTGCATGCTGTGTGAAACTATCTTCTATAAAAAAATGTTTTTTTAACAGATATCATTCTGAAAGACACAGTTTATCCCAAATATGAATACCAAAATCTCTAAATCTATATCTTTGAACCATCTTTTGGAAAATTTGCAGCCTATGCAACAAGGCTTGTGGTAAAAAATAATAAAAAAAAAGAAATGCATGGATCTTGATAAAAAATATTTTATGCATTGGTTAAAATAGGACTTAACATGCTATGTAATAAACTCTAACAAGAGCATATATAAGTTACCCACAAATGTGTGGTTTTAGTACTAACATTGGCCCTCTTTTACAAAGCCACACAGCTGAGTGTCATGTAGTAAATACTCCGATGCCCATTCAATTCCTATGGGTGTCAGAGCATTTACCACGTCGGCCTGCGCCGTTGGCCTTAGTAAAAAGGGGGGATTGTTCTTTAGCCACCCTTATCCAGTAAACATGGACATATCTAAGAGAGTCTTGACTGAGGATGAAATTAAAGTGTTGTCCCATGGTCTATCTTTTGTGCCTTCTACTACATTTTGATCATTTTCAATTTTTGATAGATTTAGAAAAGTTTATTAGATGTTTACAGATCAAAGTCTTTTTTTGATGGGAAAAACAGTCCTGGTGATTGGACTATGACATCTCCTCTCTCTACTTGGTACCTGCCTGGTCCTTTGGATAATATTTTAAATGTATTTAAGAAATGTGTTATCAATGAGGTTGAGAATATGGGATTTTCCTCACAAAGGACATTCTGTAATCTGGCGGCTTCTCAATGGAAAGCCCTTCAAGCATTGAGAAAAGATGAATCAATTATTAAGAAGGCTGATAAAGGCGGGGCATTGGCGATACTGGATAAAGAAAAATATAATTCTGAGGTGATGAGACAACTAAACAATAATTCAATATACATGAAGTTGTGTCTAGACCCCAATAAACATATACAAAGCAAGATCTTGAAACTAAGAGTGGGTTAGATATGGTTTTATTAACATACAAAGATTATTGGTGTTGTATGTTTTGCCAAAGATTCATAAAGATGCAGTTAATTCGCCAGGATGCCCAATTATGTCTTCATGGAATTCTGTGTTGAAACCTCTATCTAGGTTTGTAGACAAATTTCTGTACCCAGAAGTCCAAACGTCCACCTCTTACATCAGAGATTCAGGCCATCTAATTACTTTATTATCTGAGATTGAAAATGATGCCTCACATAATATCATCATATTTTTTGATGGAGATCGCAGCATCTTTAGCAATGAAATATTTTTTTTTTCTTTTTGATGGGACATTTTATCAACAAGTATCAGGAGTTGCCATGGGGGCAACTTTTGCTCCTTCCAATAGCCAATTTATATATGATTAATTTTGAAAATATCTGGATTTGATCTGCAGAGCAAAATAGATTCCCCTTTTGTGCAATTCAGTGTGATATGGTGTCATTGCCCTGTAGTTCTAGGACATTTTGTTAGAGTAGTTCTAGAATTGTAAGATTCTCTATTCCTTGTATTCCAGCATTCTTGTGCTCCAATACAACATTAGTTATTTTGTTTTATATATGTCTTTTGGCGGGTTAGAGGGACAGTATGAGGAAAACGGCGAAGGATAGGGTAGAGTTAGGTAAAAATTATGGCTCTGTAAACTTAGTTTACTGGTTATAGGCAAGCTTATTTTGGATAATATTATTTTATTTTCGGGTACTGTGTTGTTATTGGGGTTGTGGGGAAATTCTTGAGGGGGGTACTGGGTGAGTTGTGGTGGGGGGTAAAGATTTGTGGGGCTTCAGTGTGGAGATTGGTAGGCATATAATTTTACTTACTGTACTAAGCATTGGGGAGCGTGGGTTTGCTGTTTTCCTCCGATTGCTGTTGAGGCTGGTGGTTTTTTGTGCACTGTGTCAAGGGGTTCGCGTTCCAGTATGTTTTGACGGAGCCGATGAGGCCTGTTCCTTCTGCACAGTTGTTTTCTTTTTGGTGCCCAGGCAGGACGGGAGGTGAAGCGGCAGTTGGTTGCTCGGTGCAGCACCTTCGACACATGCAGGGAGGGTATGGCTGGCATCGAGAATCTAGCTTCCTGCTCTTTTCTCACTTTGGCTCTTCTGGGGGCTTTTCGGTGTGGAATTTCTTGTGTTTGCTCAAGGTTCGAAGCTGTTAGGAATTTAGCAGCTACAATGCTTTCTGGACTGTTGTGTGACTGTTTGATGGCTTGACAGCACAACAGTGTATTAAGAACATAAGAAGTGCCTCTGCTGGGTCAGACCAGAGGTCCATTATGTCCAGCAGTCCGCTCATGCGGCGGCCCATCAGGTCCAGGACCTGCATATTAATCCTCTATCTATACCCTTCAATCCCCTTTTCCTTCAGGAAAACATCTAATCCTTTCTTGAAACCCAATACCATACTCTGTCCTACCACGCCCTCTGGAAGCGCATTCCAAGTGTCCACCACCCTATGTGTGAAGAAGAACTTCCTAGCATTGGTTCTGAATCTGTCTCCTCTTAATTTATCTCGTTCTTGTAGTCTTCGAAAGTTTGAAGAATCTGTCCCTCTCCACTTTCTCTATGCCCTTCATGATCTTGTAAGTCTCTATCATGTCCCCTCTAAGCCTCCACTTTTCCAGGGAAAAGAGCCCCAGTTTCTCCAATCTTTCAGCATATGAAAGGTTTTCCATACCTTTTATCAATCTCGTCGCTCTTTTCTGAACCCTCTTGAGTATCGCCATATCCTTCTTAAGGTACGGCGACCAATATTGGACGCAGTACTCCAGATGCGGGCGCACCATCGCCCGATACAACGGCAGGATAACTTCTTTCGTTCTGGCTGTAATACCTTTCTTGATAATACCTAGCATTCTGTTCGCCTTCTTAGAGGCCGCTGCGTACTGTGCAGATGGTTTCATTGTCTTGTCTACCAGTACCCCCAAGTCCTTCTCTAGGCTACTTTCTCCCACTACATCGTGTAGTTGTACCTTGGATTTCTGTTTCCTATTTGCAAGACTTTACATTTCTCTACATTGAACTTCATCTGCTATCTCGTCACCCACTCCCTTAGTTTGTTCAGGTCTCTTTGTAAATCTTCGCAGTCCTCTTTACTCCTAGCCCCATTAAATAGTTTGGTGTCATCTGCAAATTTTATTACTTCGCACTTCATCCCTGTTTCTAGATCATTTATAAATACATTGAATAGCAGTGGTCCAAGCACCAACCCTTGCGGAACACTATTCGTGACCCTCCTCCAGTCCGAGTAGTGACCCTTCACTCCTACCCTCTGCTTCCTACCTGCCAACCAATTCCAGGGAAATAGAGGTTAGTTTGGATTGCCGTCGGGGATGTGGCCTACTTGATTATGTGAGTATAGTTTGTTTTAAGGCAGCTGGAGAGTGGCGATGTGTTCTGGGCCATCAGAGAACATTTGCTAATTGATTTGTGGTAGGTGATTGGTTTTGGATTAGAGCAATGTTTTATGGAGTATACAATGGTGTGGATGAAGTGTGTGTTGTGGGCGTCTGTGTGTAGTGGGATGTGGCATGGTTGGTCCTTTGAACAGGTGGCAAGTGTTTTTCAATTTAATTTTGTTTTTATGCAGGGATTGGCCTGGCTTAAGCGGCTGGGCAGTCGTGGTTTTGTGTAGACTGTTGGGATGAGTGTTGTGGGTTGATTTGCACTCAAAAATGTGATTGTTCCTGGTATTGATAAGGATACTGGAAATAATACTAATCAATGAGGGTTGGTTGTTGGTGTATTGGAAGAAGGGTTCTGCTTGAGTCCTTTTGGTTTTCTCAGGGTCTGGTTGCAGGGTGTATGGCTTTTTCGGTGATAGTGGCTATGTGTGGAGGTTTGGGGGTTGTGGAATTTCTGTGGATCTTTTCTTGTGGTGTATACATTATTAATCCTGGGCTGGTGGGTCTGGTTGTTTGGTAGTACTGCATATGGGGGGTTTTTCAGTGCTTGCATGGTATAGGGAGGTTGGGGCAATCTGGAAGGTTCTGGATGGTTTAGCTGGAGAAAGGGTAAATAAAGCTGGGGAATCTGCAGGAGACCCATGCCATGGGTATAGGCATAGGGTGCTATTTCATCCTCAGGGGTCAGTCACTACTGACGTAAGGTCCGATGAGTGCAGACCGGGCTCAGAGGTAGCGGATGGTGAGTTGAGGCTTTTTTTTTTTTTAAAGGAAGCTTGGGAATGAGGGAGCATAGAATGAAGATAGGCTCAGGATTAATCTAAGGCAATACTTTTTACAGAAACAGTAGTAGATGTGTGGAAAAGTCTCCCAGTAGAAATGATGGAAACAGACGGTGCGTGGGATAGGCACATGGGATTTCATATAGAGGAAGAGATAATGGTTACTGCATATAGGCAGACTAGATGGGTAATTTGGCCTTAATATACCATCATGTCTCTGTTCTAATTTGAGGAAGGGGATGTTACCTCAAGGTTTGGTTCTTGGGCTTGTTGTTTTAACATTTTGTAAGCGAACTAGCTGAAAGACCTGTCTCTTTGCAGATGATGCCAAAATCTGCAATTGAGTAGCCACCCCTAACAGTATTACATGATATTACATGAGGACGGATCAAGTGCAGCTTGCAGTGTGATTGGCAATTTGGATACAAAAAAAATTTATGATGAGAACTGAAAGATCATGCATTTGGGTTGCATTAACCTGAAGGAATTGTACATTTTAAGGGGCAGAGAATTTGGTGCACGCAAAAGGTGCGGGACCTGGGGGTGCTAGTATGTGATGATCTTAATGTGGCCAAACAGGTTGAAAGGTAATGGCAAAGCTAGAAGGATGTTTGGATGCATAGGGGCAGGTGTGGGCAGTAAGAATGATATATTGATGTCCCTGTATACGACTCTGGTGAGACTCATTTCTAATGCTGTGTACACTTGCACCTTCAGAAAGATATAAATAGGATGGCAACAGTTCAGAGAAGGGCTACCATAAAGGGTCATTGGTCTTCCTCATACAGTGCATGGGGTTAGATTTATAGATCTCATGAGTACTTTGAAGATAGGCAGGAGTGGAGAGAGATGACATTGCCAATTTTAATACCTGCATGGAATTAAGGTGCAAGAGGGGAGTCTCTCATTTGATTGGGAGCTCCAGAATGTGGGGGTATAGGATGAAGTTTAGCGGTGTTAAGCCCAGATTTATTTAAAGCACTAATTTATGGATAAAGTGTTAAGTTCGTGGAATTGTCTTCCAGTACAGGTGGTGGAGACACTGAATATATCTGCAGTCCAGATACTGTGGAACAGGCATATGAGATCTCTTTAGGAGAGGATGAGGTAGTGGCTGATGGAATTAGGTAGCCAGAGTGGATCAGGCAGCTTTTATCTGGCAGCATGTTTTATGAAGCGCTTCTGGGAGTTTGCAGATGCCTTTGGCACACAGGTAGTCTATGGGGCTGTGTAGTTTCCTGCTGATACTTAGCGGCATTTGGAAATGTTGTCAATTATTGGTTGTAAAGAAGTGAGTTTGATTTAGTTGTTGGGGAGAGTTCCTATTACATGTCTGACCTTTTGTCTTGGGGATCAGTTCCTTTGTTACAATGGGATCCTTTGATGTTTGCATTTTGGATGGTGATTGAGGTTTTGGGGTTTTCATATAGGTAGTGCTTTGATGGCTTCGGAAAAGTGTAATGGTGAGATCCATGACATTGTGTGTACCTGCTAAGTTCCATTTTCAACTCTGGTGCCCTCTTTTGGGGGTGGGTTTGTCTATTGGGCTAAGACCTGTTCCTTTTTTTTACAGTACAGATAGCATACGTGGTCGGTATGGATTTGGAAGTTTGGAAATGCCAGGTAGAGGGGTATGGTGCTCTGTCAATGAGGTTATGGTTTTCCTAATTTCTTGTCTGTCATCTTGGTGTCTGGTCATTGTATAGATTTTGGGCACAAGGTATAGAAATGTGGTGTTGGAGTTATTTTTGTATTTCTGTTGATTGTTGGGAGCTTTGTTGGTGGATGGTATTGTTTGTCGGTAAATTTAGTTTATAGTTTCCACAATTCATTATTATTCAGTCCAGTGTCTGTTTAAAGTAGAGCTTTTGTGTTGAATTGGGCTGCGTTGTATACATAATTGTGAGTTTGGTGGTAGTCAATATGATGTGTGGTTCTATGGTTTGTAGGCAGACCAGTTAACTATGTTGTATGATGGTATGGCTGCATTTTTGGTAGGTATTGTTGCAGTGTGCTCCTAATTTATGCAGGGTGCAGTTTGAGCTCATTTTATGGTGGTGGTTGGTGAGCTAGTGGCACCGTTGCAATATACTGCTAGTTTATTGAGTTTTGTTCTGTAGCAATATTGTGGGATGGGGATGGAATGTGTCTTTGTGGCAATTTTTGTTCTAATGGGGAGTGCTGGTATGGGATTCTGCTCAACATTCCTTCTGGATTTGCAGCTTCTTTGGTGCAGGGAGTACTACTGTGCAGGTTGTACTACTGTTTTGATTGGTTGCATTGGGTGCCAGGAGGTACTAACAGTTTTTGGAATCTGTAAAGGAGGACTTGGTTTAAAATGGTGGTACTACTTTGTGATAGTTTTGGTTCCAAATGTTTTGCCTCCGAATATCTGTTTGTGGATGTGTGGATATTGCAATGTCTTCCAGGTTCATCAGCATGCTTAGGAGTTCTGTGGTGATTTCAGTTGAGACTGGTAAGAGCATGGAATTCGGGTTTGATGGTGGGATATTTGGGGGTAGGTATTGGGGGCACCTGATACATACGGATTTTTTTGAGCACAGGCATTTTCATCATTTATTTATTTATTGTACATTTGGGGGGGGGGTAGGATTTTGCATGGGTGGTTAAGGATGTGGTAGCTACTCTCATTGTTCATAGTTTCTGGGAGGTTTGGTTTTATCCTGTGAGTTTTTGTCTGTCAATTGACTTGGTTTTTCTCATCTAGATGGCATCATATGCTATAATGGAAACATCCCACTTTTGGACATTTGTTCTGGAAATTTTCATTAATACTGTTCCGGATTGGTTGGCAGCTTGCTTAGAAGTTATTTGGCTGCAGCATAGTGGAGGGGTGAGCGGTGACAAGCTCAAAGCTGTCACCGCTTTTGGCGGAAAATGTGGTATTGGACCCAGTGGCGGTTGGGACATCAGCCTTTAATAAATAATTAAAGGTAACACTTGCAGGCAACACCGATGCGAGGGGAGGCATGGCCTGGCGTTACCGTGGGTCATATTTAGATGTTACAGGAGCTAGTTTTGTCACCAAATAGCTCCCCGGAGTTGTGAAATCCACATTGGGGGTTTGTTGTTCTTTTGATATATTGTATTGAGATTTTGAGATATTATACAGTATTACAAAATTAAATGGAGCTAGTTTCGTCACCGAATAACTCTCCAGGGGTGTGAAATAAACAATGGGTGTTTGTAGTTGTTTTGATGTGGATTGTACTGTAATTTTGAGATGAAGTTAAGATTGTCAATAAAGCTGTGACCAAAATGTTCTTCCACTAATTATGATTTG
Source organism: Geotrypetes seraphini (assembly GCF_902459505.1). Classification (NCBI taxonomy): domain Eukaryota; kingdom Metazoa; phylum Chordata; class Amphibia; order Gymnophiona; family Dermophiidae; genus Geotrypetes; species Geotrypetes seraphini. Next base: position 302,477,221 of record NC_047086.1, on the reverse strand, counting down.
TGTGATTATTTAGTTGTGGGTGAGTCATGCTGTTGGTGAAAGGTGATGAAGTGTGAATGCTAATGTTATCAAAACTGGTTTTAGACGTATCAAAAACCAGCTTAGGTCTTTTCACTGCCTCAGTATGCCCAGAGTGAAAAGGGGTGTTTTTGGAGGAGTGGATAGGGCGGGAGATGGGTGGGAGGGAGCTTGACCTACACTTAGTCATCTGCAGTCATAATCAAAAAAGTTTGACAGATTGCCAGACAGGTATAAGCTCCAAATCAGGCCGCTGAGCTGATTGCGGCTGCCGCGATCATCTCAGCGGTACAGGCAACCCGTTTCCCCAACACAAATAACGATCACGGTAGGAGAGATGACCAATCTCTCCTGCCACGATCAACCTGCGACCCCCTGAATCTTCCCTGGCAGGAGAGATGCCTAATCTCTCTTGCCGCGATCCCTTGTGACCCCCAAAAAATCTTCCCCAGCAGGATGGTGCCCAATCCCTCCTGCTGGACACAACCCCTCACCTCCAAACACCAATGTGAACACCAGAAGGAGGATGCCCAATCCCTCCTACCGGACACAATACCCCCCTGAGCCCCCTTCCCCCCCAAACCGCTGCCGGTCTGTGCACCTAGCCCGCAGCCTCCCTCCTCCACCTCCACCCCCACCTGAACCTTCCTAACTCCAACCCCCCCAGGCCCCCCCAATAACTGTGGGAGATGTCTGGCTGGGTCCTCCCTCCATCCGTCCGGCAGGCCCGCCTTCCCCTGAATGGGATATCATCTGTAGTTTACTAGAAATTAAGGAATCACTTACATTAAATGTTATAGCCATTTAGGACTTCAGTATCCAATATTTGAATACCATTCTAAACTGCTAAGAATTTTACTTAATTTGGCCATCAAAATCATTTTGCAACACTGGAAGGATGCTTCAAGGGTGGAATATATAACCTGGTGAAATACTGTTTGTCTAACTGCCAAATATGAACGTGTTGCTGCAGAAAGATTGAATGGGTTAAATAAATTTCATAAAATATGAGAGCCATTAAAATCTTACAGTCACGCAACTGTTAAACCATGATGATTCAGCTGAATAAGCTGTATATCCATACTATCCTTTTCATTGTATCTATGATAGCATTATTGATTAATTGTTAATGTCATTATAGTGCTATATTGTTTTGCTTTTTTTTCTTCTCTACCTTTTATTTTCTCTTACATTTGTTATCTTATACTGTTTGTATTCGTTATCTCATGTTATCTTATACTGTTGTATTCATTTATGTATGATCTATTTAAATGTCAATAAAAATTGTTTGGATGGGAGATTACGTCAAGGAATTTTCTGGATAGGAATGTCTGGAAGGAGTAGAAATGCAGTGGGTAAAATTAGAGTTATTTTAAGGGTGACAAATCTTTCAGTGAGGCAAGTAAAAGTAAGAGGAAAAGAAGGCCACTTTGGTTCTCAAAAGTAGTAGCTGAGAAAATAAAGAATAAGAGGTCAGCTTTCATAAAATACAAAAGATCGCAGAAAGAGGAAGACAGGCACAAATATCTGGAAAAGTTAAGAGAGGCTGGTTGAGTAGTCAGGAAAGCAAAGATACAAATGAAAGAAAACATAACTGACAAGGTAAAATGGGGAGACAAGACATTTTTTAGAAATATCATTGTTAGGAAGAAGTGGCATTGTGAGACTCAAAGGTGAAGGGGAGAAATATGTAGAAGCTGATAAAGAAAAGGCTGACTTGCTTAACATATATTTCTGTTCTGTGTTTATGGCTGAAGCACCAGGACCACAAAGACAAACACAAAGAGGAGTGGAAGACCCTGATTGATTTTCAAAGGGTTGTGTTCACGAGGAGCTAACTAAATTAAAGGTAGACAAAGCAGTGGAGCCAAATAATGTACATCCGAGGGTGCTGAAGGAACTTAGGGATGTTCTGATGGCTCCACTGACTGATCTTTTCAATGCTTCTCTACAGTTGGAAGTGATACTGGAGGACTGCAAAAGGGCAGATGTGGTCCCACTCCACAAAAGTGGAAGTAAGGAAGAAGTAGGGAATTACAGGATGGTAAATTTAACTTCTATGGTAAGCAAATTAATGGAAACACTTTTAAAACAGAGAATGGTGAAGTTTCTAGAATCCTGTGGATTACAGGACTGGAGGCAACATGGATTCACAAGAGTTAAGTTTGTCAGACAAATTTGATCAATTTTTTTGACTGTGTGACCAGAGAACTGGATAGAGGGAGTGCACTAGATGTGGTGTATTTAGATTTTAGCAAAGCCTTTGACAGTGTTTCACACAGATGTCCAATAAATAAGCTTAGTGCCCTCAGGATGGACTCCAAAGTGATAGACTGGGTCAGGAACTGGTTGAGTGGAAGACGACAAAGGGTAGTGGTAAATGGAGATCGCTCTGAGGAAAAGGATGTTACCAGTGGTGTGCCTCAAGGTTCTGTTTTTGGGCCTGTTCTTTATAACATTTTTATAAGCAATATTGCTGAAGGGCTGTCAGGTAAGATTTGCCTCTTTATGGATGATACCAAAATCTGCAACAGAGTGGACACCCCGGCTGGTGTTAAAATGAAGAAAGACCTAGCAAAGCTTGAAGAATGGTCTAAAATTTATCAGCTAAAGTTTAATGCTAAGAAATGCAAGATCATGCATTTGGGCTACAAAAACCCGAAGGAACGGTACACTTTAGGGGGTGAAGAACTTATGTGCATGACAGAAGAGTGGGACTTGGGTGTGATTGTACATGATGATCTTAAGGTGGCCAAACAGGTTGAAAAGGTGACAGGAAAAGGTAGAAGGATGCTAGGTGCATAGATATGGCCAGTAATAAAAAGAAGGTACTGATGCCCCTGTTTAACTCTGGAGGGACTCCATTTAGAATATTATGGAGCCCGCACCTTCAAAAATGTAAAAAAGGATGGGTCGGTCCACAGGAAGGCTATGGAAATGCTGTGTGGTTTTCGTCTTAAGGTGTATGGGGAAAGAATTGAAGATCTCAATATGTATACTTTGGAGGAAAGGTGATAGAGACAGTTAAATATCTACGTGGTGTAAATGTGAATGAGTTCAGGCTCTTTCATTTGAAAGGAAGCTCTGGAATGAGAGGGCATATGATGAAGTTAAGAGGTGATAGGCTCCAGAGTAATCTACATCTCAAGAGGGCATTCGGAAAAGTTGAAAGGGGACAGATTCAATACAAATGCCAGGAAGTTCTTCTTTACTCAACGTGTGGTGGACACTTGGAATGCGCTTCCAGAGGACGTTATAGGGCAGAATACAGTACTGGGATTTAAGAGAGGATTGGACATTTTCCTGCTGGAAAAGGGAATAGAAGGGTATAAATAGAGGATTACTGCTCAGGTCCTGGACCTGTTGGGCCGCCGTGTGAGTGGACTGCTGGGCAAGATGGACCTCAGGTCTGACCCAGCAGAGGCATTGCTTATGTTCTTATGTTCACTTGGAAGAGCAATGCTCTCTTCTTGTACCCATTTCTAAACTGGTTTTTAGTGAACCATTTGAAAAACCTGTTCTAAAATGAATGAAAAAGTCATTTATTTACAATGTTCTTGGAATTTTGACTTATTTTTGTAAGGAAGTGTATCACCCCATATTATTTTCTTGTAATCTGCCAGCAGGCTCAGTGGTTTGATAAAGAAATGGGGAAAACTATATGGGAATTGTTAGATAGTCAAGGCAATGGAATCCATACATATTTTCCCTTTTCAAGATTATGGAGAAGTTCACAGATTGCTTTAAATTTGTTCAAACCGTAAATGTTGCTGCCCCTTTCAATATTTTTAAGTCAGATATTTTGTAATGTGCCCCACCAGAGTTGCCTTATTCAAAAAGTCTTTCCTATCCTTTGAGAAACCCTTGTTCAGCCAAAATAAGTCCAAGGAAGGATTAGCTAAGGTGATAGGCTCTGGAGTAATCTGAGGAAACACTTTTTTACAGAAAGGGTGGTAGATGTGTGGAACAGTCTCCCGGAAGAGGTGGTGGAGACAGAGACTGTGTCTGAATTCCAGAAAGTGTGGGATAAGCAAGTGGGATCTCTTGCAGTGATTCCCAACCCTGTCCTGGAGGAACACCAGGCCAATTGGGTTTTCAGGCTAGCCCTAATGAATATGCCTGATGCAAATTTGCATGCCTATCACTTCCATCATATGCAAATCTCTCTCATGCATATTCATTAGGGCTAGCCTGAAAACCCGATTGGCCTGGTGTTCCTCCAGGACAGGGTTGGGAATCACTGTCTTAGAGAGAAGAAGAGATAATGGTTAGACTGGATGGGCCATTTGGTCTTTATCTTCCATCATATTTCTATGTTACTAAGTCACTTTATCCTCCATTGCCTCAGGTATGAATTAAATATCTGTATATAATATATAAACTCCTTTGACTGGAACCACAGAAAGGTGGTAAATCAACTTCCATCTCCTTTCCTTTTCTTTCCTAAAGTTGCTAGGGCTCTTCAGCTTAAAGAAGAAACAAATCAAGAGAGAAATGATACTGAGTGGAATGGAACAGGTAGATGTGAATTACTTATTTACTCTTTCCAAAATTACTCAACCTAGGGGGGCATGAAATAAAGTTACTAAGTAATACATTTTAAACACACCAGAGAAAACATTTCTTCACTTAATGTATAATTAAACTCAAATTTGTTTCCAGGGGATGTGGTGAAAGGATTTAACTTAGGGCCTGTTTTACAAAGCCACACTAGGGGCTGCTGCATGGTAACGGCCCCGAAGCCTATAGAGATTTAAAGGGCTTCGGGGTTGTTGCTGTGCGGCTTTGTAAAACAGGCCCTTAGTAAGGTTTAAAAAAAGGTTTGAATAATTTCCTTAAAAAAAGGTCTGTAAGTCATTATTAAGATGGACTTGAGCAAATCCTCTTCTTATTTATAGGCTAAGAAGCATAAAATCTGTTTTTCTTGTTTGGTATTTATGACCTGGAGTGGCCACTGTTGGAAACAGGATATTGGGGTTAAAGGATCTTTGGTCTGTCACAGTATGACAACTCATGTTCTTATGCTTTCTGAGTCCCTGTCTATAAACAGGTTCAGAGGTTCTTATTCTCTGCTTCCTCTATAAACATATTTCAGTCTTCTTTTAAATCCTCTCGTTTTATAGAAATTGTCTTGTCTCCCTTGCTGGATTTTCTCATTTCAATTTTTGGACTAAGCTGCTGCTTTCAATACAGTTCTGCCTACTGTTTCTCTCTTTCTTTTTCACTGTTTCTAATTTTAATTGATTTGCTTCTCACTTCTGAGGCCAATTTCCCTAATAATTCAAAATATACATATGCCTATGTACTGTAGGCAGATTATCAGAAGGGTGGTTGCAGCAGACTATTCTTTCTTTACCAAGTTCACATGGAGTTGTTTGCACAGTTTAATAATAGTCTATCTTGTTCAGGCTGAACAAACTGGTCCCTGTGGAAAAAAAAAAATAGCAGTAATAAATCAATAGCCCAGATGTAATCTTAGGTGTCTAGAATGCAGAGAGAGATTTTAGAGCATAATGGCACTGGTTGTCTATTGTCATTCAGACATGAGCTGCATCTGAAAAGGGCTTGTGAGAACCTGATAAGACTTGGTCAAAAATGGGCCATAAATCAAACGGAGGCAGTATTCTGCTGATTTCACACACACGCTCACTGGAAAAAAAGTGATAGATCTGCAATTTACTGCTTACCACATCTGCTAGAAGTTTCATAATACAAAAGACTGACCTTCACTGAATAAACACCAGTGTTGACTACCTGCTTTTGTCTGCAATATATGGCACCCCACTCACCTAAGATTGAGAAATGCTGCAATTTCCCTCCCCATCTTATTCTTCCCATTCCCCTCGCAACCTCCCTTTACTTTTTATTTTTTAACTTCAATGTAATTTTGAATCTTACCCTTTCCCCAGTCTCTTTTTTGTATCAATGTTGTCTATGTCTTGTCCAACAACTATGTTACTTTCATGTTGCCCCCTTTTTACTTTTTTTTTTTTTTAACTTAAATTTTAGCATTGTAAACTGACCAGATACTTGTCGATGGTCGGTATATCAAATAGTGAATAAACTTGGAAGTGGCATCTTCAGGTTGGAAAGGCTTTGTTTTGTTACTTACAGCTGAGTGGTGCAGCCATAGGCAGCGGAACGCTGCTTGGTTTGGGGGGGGGGTCCAGGAGCTCCGCCCTACTCCAGCGGAATCCTATGGTGCAGACTCTTCCAGCTCCTGACTCCCCAGCTACCTCCTCCCGGTGCTGTACTTTTAAATCTTCAGACAGCCGCTGCACAGCGTCAGTGAGCAGTCCTGCTCCCGGAAGTAGTATGAAGTGTTCCGGGGCAGGCTTGTTCGCTGACGCTGCGTGGCAGCTGCCGGAAGATTTAAAAATTAGAACACCATGAAGCGGGTGGGAGGGTGGGCACCGATCTTTGGCGAGGCCAACGCTTATGGGAGCAGCAGTTGCCTATGTTCAATTCCTAACAGATATTACACAGTGCAATGTAGTGATATGTACAGTTTACTCTTGGCAATTAGTATATCATATGCGGTGCAATATTTCCAAATGTTCTTCCCATATATGTATTCACCTTATTGATCAGAACATTTAATTTATTTAATTTATTCTTTAGACTGCTGACAAGAAATTCATCAGGGCCTTTAGAAACAATAATGCTTGAAACAGAGACACCAATTGGCTAATTTCTTTGTATCTGACCGGTCCAGACTAAGTGTGATACCATAAACAATATACCACACAAATATAACATGATTCAAACAAAAATACATTGAAAAGCACTGTTGATTGAAAGAGAAAATACACAGTTTTACAGCGTGAGGTAATCTATGATGCCATGCTAATTATGGTGTGGTCCCTGTCAGGGGAATTCTAAAATGTTCATTGTAAAAAATATAAAGGCTAATTAACTAAAGCACATTAGGTTTTTGCACGTAGCTCTCAATTCTATATAAGTCACCTAAAAAGTCAGCACTGACTATTGCCGCAAAGTGTGATTCTATAAACATTAGGCACATCATGTTTATTGTCACCTACTACTATGATTAATTAATATCTATCGCACTACTAGAGACTTACGCAGCACTCTACAGAGTCATGAAGGAGACAGTCATGAAGGAGACAAAGGAGCTTACAATCTAAACCAGTGTCTCGCAAACTTTCCGGCCGGCGGCACACTAAATCCAGTAGCCTGTCCGGAAGGCACCTGGAAGTGTGCAGAGGCCCATCTAGCCCATCTAGCTTTCCCTGCAGATGGTCTGCACATGTGTTTTGTGTCCGTGTTTTGTTTTTTTTTACTGTTGTTTTTGGGCCCCGACTCTCCTGCTCCTGTTATCCCCGCCGGCGGCAGCTTCTTCCCTCCGGCGGCGGCGGCACTGAGCTGGTCATGCCCTGCTCTCTGCGTCTTCCCTGCAGTACCAGCCCGTTGGTTTAAAGTGGGGCTGCACTGCGGCGTGCAGTCCCGCTTTAAACCCATGGGCTGGCACTGCAGGGAAGGCAGCAGAGATCAGTCTGGGTGGCGAAAGAATGAAAGTTGCTTAAAAGTTGCTTCATTTGTCAGGGAGCCAATAGGCACTGATCTCCCCCCGGCTGGACAGTGGGAAAAGAAGGTTTGCGACTGGTCCCCAGCAGTTGCTTCTTCAGTTGATTGGTCAGCCCAGTCAGATCGAGAATTTTGTGTTGTGAATCGTGTCCCTGCCTACTTTGTATGCGTTTTTCTTCATTTGCATGCATGGATCGCAGGAGAGGTTAGTGAATGGGGCCCGATGGAAATCTGGTCGCAAAGGGGTCGCAAACTGATCAGTACATGATCGGTTTGTTTTGTGAATCTAGCTCTAAGTTAGGAGCCTGTCAATTAATTCCAATTAACATTAATTATGAGATGTTAAGTTCCAATTATCGGTGTCCATTATTATTATTATTATTATTAATAATAATAATAATACATTTATTCTTGTATACCACCCATCCATAAGGTTCCGGGCGGTTAACAGAGAAGAAGAACTGTTCAGTCAGTGATGCGTACATAAAATTCAGTAAAAACATGATAATCAGGTAAAAATGCATAATTATTTGACAAACTTATCAAACAAATAGGTTTTTAAAAACTTTCTAAAAACATAATAAGAATCCTTTTGACAGATCAACAGGCTTAATCAAGAGTTTGTTTTCCCTAATTGTAAAGCAAGTGTCCTATTCAAAATCTCTTGTAACGACTGTTCTTAACTGAAGAGTACATAAACATAAAATTATTACGGGCATTTTTCGATGATCTATAAAAATTAAATTGGGAAGTTAGATTACCCGTAGCTAAGCCAAAAAAAGCTTTAAAGCCAATGTAGGCACCTATTTTTAGATGGACTTTACAGAATTTGTCCTTTAGCATACTCTAAAAACAGCATACTAATTGTTGAGGATGAGTCCAGAATGTCCTGTGGCATAGGCGTTGGAATGGGGGATGTCACAGGGGCCATGGCCTCCCCCAAATTGGTGGTTACAGGTTGGCACCCGCCCTCCTGCTCTTTTCCCAATATTGTATTTTAAATCTTCAGGGCAGCAGCCATGCAGTGTCAATAAGTGGCCTGCCCCGGAACCCTTCATTCTACTTCTGGGGACAGGCCTGCTCATTGATGCTGCATGGTGGCTGCCCCGATGATTTAAAGTACAACGCCAGGAGGAGATAAGGGGTGGAGTTGGGAGCTGATGATGGGCCATGCCACAAGATTCTGCTAGAGCTCCTGGGCCCCCCAAACCAAACAGCATTCCACTGTCTATGTCTTGTGGTATAAATGCATGTACATGTACATTAGTGCAATTAGTGTGGCTCCACATAGCACCTCCTACTGAGGAAGCACTAGTGATCATATTCTATAAACAGCACCCTCCTTAGGCACTACTAGGTGCCCTAATCATGTTTGCCTAGCAATGTCTAAGTTCTAGAATGTGGCAAACTTTTCTAAATTCACTTAATCAGTGTGGTAATTGACTACCGGTTTTCAACCAATCAAAAAATAAATAAATAAAAATTAAGCAACTTAAGAGTTTGGCGCCAAATTCTTAGGATGCCTACAACACTTAATTGGAGGTGCCATCCAATGCCTAGGGATACCTAAAAATGCCTATGTTGAAAAGTAGGTATCCAAACTCCTAACGGAACATGGTCCCCATCCCTATGGTCAGACCACTACACATACAACTTCAACATCAATTGGACCAAGACCAAACACACACCTCAATCAAAAAAAACCACATATACCACACGCAAACATATCAACCCAACCATTTTTTGGTCAAATGTAGACGAAACTATCCAAGACTGCGACCCAAAAAACTTCATCTCCCACTGGAAAAATGTATCCACCAACATCCTTGATGATCTGGCCCCCCTACAAACCAAAACCAGAACCAGCAGGAAATCAGACCAATGGTTTGATAATGAATTACTCCAACTCAAAAGACAGTGTAGAAGATTAGAAAGAAAATGGAGAAAAAAGAACCAAGATCAAACAAAAACCGACTGGAAAAAAATCAACAAACAATACAAAAATCTACTAAGGGATAAGAGGAAAAGCTACTATACTAATCTCATAGGCACGGAAACCCAAGATTCCAAAAAAATATTCCAAATCCTGAAAGAATTAACAGACACCAAACCATACACTACCACCACGAACACCCCTCCACCATCACCCACCCTCTTAGCAGAACACTTCAAGAACAAAATTACCAACACCAGAGCCACTCTCATCCTTAACCCATCCCATCAAAACCCAATCACAATCCACCCTACAGGAAAAGAGGCAACCGCAGCAGACAGAATTTGGACTCAATTCCCCAACATACAATGGTCAGAATTCAACAAATTCTACAAAAAATACAGCCATGCCTCCTGTGACCTCAACCATTGCCCCTCATATCTCCTTACCACCTCTAGTGTAAAATTCCGCACCATAACTCTACAATGGATTCAATTCACGCTCACAGAAGGCACATTCCCTGCTGACCTCAGCGAAATCGTCATCACCCCAATCCAAAAAGACCCAAAAGCACCACAAAACCACCCATCTAACTTTAGACCTATAGCCTCAATTCCGCTATATGTCAAAATTATAGAAGGCCTAGTAGCCAAACTCCTCACCGATTACATAGATGACCACAACCTACTCCACCCCATGCAATCAGGCTTCAGAACAAACTTCAGTACAGAGACACTACTAGGCTCCCTTATGGATACCGTCAGACAACAACTTAGTACAGGGAAAAAAATGCTTCTCATACAACTGGACCTAACTGCGGCATTCGACTTAGTGGACCACAACATCCTTCTACAGATCTTAGATGCAATAGGCATCTCAGATAAAGTATACTCTTGGTTTGAAGGATTCCTAAAACTCAGAACCTACAGTGTAAAATCAAACAAAGAAAAGTCAGAATCCTGGTCAAACCCCTGCGGCGTACCACAAGGATCTCCACTATCCCCTACCCTCTTCAATCTCTACACTGCTTCTCTAGGAACGCATCTGGACAATCTGGGCATAACCACCTATAGTTATGCGGATGACATCACCATCCTCATCCCATACGATCATTCTAAACCTACCATGACAGACAAACTTCACCAAACACTTGAAACAGTCACAACCTGGATGAAAAATCACAAACTTAAACTCAACCAAGACAAAACCAAATTCATCCTCCTCGAAAATGACAAGGTCCAAACCACAACCAACCTAGATATAAACGCAATCAAATATCCCATCCAAACCACCATAAAACTACTTGGCATGACCATAGACAGATGCTGCACTATGCAACCGCAAATAAATAAAACAATTCAGAAATCATTCGCAGTCATGAGAAATCTGAGACAAGTCCGAAAATTCTTTGAAAGAACACAATTCCAACTTATAGTACAATCCCTAATACTAGGTATATTGGACTACTGTAACATCCTCTTCCTTCCTTGCCCTGCAACTACGATAAGACAACTCCAAACAATCCAAAATACAGCTTTGAGACTCATCTACTCATTGAAAAAACATGACCACATCACTGAAGCCTTCATCAACTCACATTGGCTTCCAATCCAAGAAAGAATCCAATTCAAATTCTACTGCATATTATTTAAAACCCTACACGGAGACAGCCCATCATACCTGAACAATCGCCTCATCCAAGCACCCACTACCAGACACAGAAAAACGCACTCCCCATTCATACCCCCCCCAATCAAGGAAGTAAAAAGAACAAAACTACACGACGGCCTCCTAGCCACTCAAGCCGCAAGGCTGGACAACCAGATCTCCAACCTTCTGATGACCACCCCAGACTATAGGACGTTCAGAAAAGAAATAAAAACCACACTTTTCAAGAAATTCCTGAAGCAGCAATAACACCACGACCTCTTAGTAACTCTAAAACTGACATTTGATCTACCCATTACTGCACTAATAATAACAAAAGAATCTCCACTATGACCACCTATTAACTCTCTTACAAACCACCTCACCCTCAACAACCCGCTAAATGTTTATAAGATCTACAACTTACCTCTCTAGCTAATCATTGTTTTTTTAAATTAACCTTTTGTAATCCGCCTTGAACCGCAAGGTAATGGCGGAATAGAAATCCCTAATGTAATGTAATGTTATGAGCAGAGAATAGGCATGGTTGACTTAGTCATCATTAGGCGTCCGACATAGACACCACCAAATTAGGCGAGTGAAAATTTTGGCCTAATGGAGCGACGCCTATGTCTAGGACACCAAGCAATGCCTAAGTCCACTTAGATGCCACTAGGCATGATTCTATAAACAGTACCTTTTTTGATTGACAACTATGCCACGTGGCACCTACAATGTAGATGCTGCTTGGTGCCGTTTATAGAATCTGGCCCTAAGTGAAACCATGCTAACAGCGCAAATGAAGGTTAGCACACATTAAGTTCCATTCACTCACCTCATTATGAAGTCCACGTCCATTCTCTGCCCATGACCTACCTAGGTCCTGCCCCCTAACACAGTATGTGGTTAACATGTGAATTAAAAACAAACAGTGGAGATACCCAAGCATAAAGATGTGCTGATTTATTTCAAACTCTTATTTTATTCATTCAATGACTCAACACACACGTTTCAGCTCAAACGGCCTGCATCAGGATTCTTTTATTCAATATATCATACTTTGCAGAGTAACAGATGGTATACGAACATCAATAATGTATCAACACCTCATGTGCTCTTAATGAAGTATCACAAATCTGACAGCTTCACTGTCGTTGAAGAGATGGTGAAGCTTTCAGATTCGTGATACTTCGTTGAGAGCACATGAGGAGTTGATACACTATTGATGTTTGTATACCATCTGCAAAAGTATGATACTTTGAATAAAAGACTCATGATACAGGCCATTTGAGCCAAAACATGTGCATGTTAAGTCATTGACTGAACAAAAGCAAAGTTTGAAATAAGTCAGCATATCTTTATCCTTAGCCATCTCCACTGTTTCTCCGGTTTCCTACATAACATGTGAATTAACACATACAAGTCATCATGCCACTGTGATAGCTTTTAGCATGCTTCTGCAGTAGCAGTTAACATGCCTTAAGACACTTATTAACAGCTTAACACACTTTGGAAAAGACCCTCTTAAAATATAACAATTTAGCAGAACTATGGAAAGTATATCTTCTGGCCAAATTCATTTCTATTACATTACAAAAGCACTTGGTAGAGAAGGACATGAACAATTGTTAAGAATAAAACAGACACAATCCTCCCAGCAATCAAAATGTAAGATGTTAAGATCTTATTAAAGCTTACATATTCTTGCCAATGTAAAAACCTTTGGGTCAATTATCTAAAGGACTTACATAGCCAGCTGCAGGTGTCGAGAGCATAAGTCCTTTGATCTAAAAATATTACACTAGAAACAGCTTAACTTGTGGCTGTGTAAATTGATATACAGCCTAAATATGAGTTTCAATGAAGATAAGATTTTGAGTGGGCTGTGTGCTGGATGAAATCTTCCACTGATAGCAGCAATATTAAGATGATATCTGTATAGGTCATCTGGGTACAAAAAAAAGACATTTAGGTTCAGTTTCTGTAATTGGCACCTAAAAAAGTATTGTGCGCCATTCACACTTAAGCGCCCATTGTAGAATCATGCACAATTAAAACTTAGGCGCCTACAATGTAGGATAGGTTTTTAAAAGCCAACATTATAGGCACTTAAGTACTTTAGAGAATCACGCTTAATGGTGCCTAAGTCCTTCTCTGCCCCTAAACATGCCTATGTTGGAGTTAAGCGCCACTGGGTAGGCACCTTTTTATTGAATTTCCCCCTTAGGTCCATGCATTTAACAAAGTGGTGAAAGCTGAACCCTTTCCACATGTGAGTGGAATATTTCAATTTGAGATGAAGATGCTGCCGCCATTTCTAAAGAATAAACTGAGTATGAAGGGAATGTTTTCAGAGGGTTAGTTTGTTGTATATAATGAAGATTGGATACGAATGAGACCTGAGTGTGTATTTAAGTATATTTATTGATAGTTTATAAGGGATGCTCCTAGAAAAAGCATGACGCAAAACATGAATTCATGTCGGAGCCCCAAAGTATAATTCATAAGATGAGTATTAAGCATTGATTCAATGAGGATTTTAAGAAAGGTTTGGACAAGTTTCTGGAGGAAAAGTCCATAGTCTGTTATTGAGAAAGACATGGGGAAAGCCACTGCTTGCCCTGAATCGGTAGCATGGAATATTGCTACTCTTTGGGTTTTGGCCAGGTACTAGGGACCTGGATTAGCCACCGTGAAAACGGGCTACTGGACTTGATGGACCATTGGTCTGACCCAGTAAGGCTATTCTTATATGTTTTGAATAGTGTTTGAGACCAATAAGGCGGGCTACAAAAGTCTCAAAGCAAAACAAAATTGTAATTTGCTTTGAGAATAGCCACTGTGGCCTTTTGAAATGTGTATGAATAATTTCCTGAACTGGTTAAATATCTGAGCTTCTGATCTCTAAAGGTGAAACTTCTATTTGAGGCTTATGGTATTTATGGTTTCTCCTTGCTCTTATATAAAGCCATAATAAGAGTGCTTACCTTTTATAAAACATGCATAACATTGTCAGTGTAACATAAATAGGCACATTCCAAGAAAGATCAACATCACTTGGAGGTTTATAAGTAGCACTACTTACAAATAAAAGACAGACTTTTTGTGAGTTGCGGGTTAATTTTATGAACCATTTTCTGAATGTAAAACATTTTTTACACATGGAAAAGATCCCATAAAATTGGGCAGCTGAGTAAACATGTATAAGAATATGTGCTGACAAGACAGCTTCTCCTTAAACATGTTCCTTCCCAAGTATGTAGTTTGTACATAGTAGGGGTAGAGTTGTGATGTAGATGCATATTCTGTATATATTTTATAAAATTTGCATAAACATTCATACTATGGTGATAATTCTAGAAGGAGTTGCTTAGGTATAGGTGGCAGGAACCCTCTGGACTGAGATGCCCTTTAATAAGTTAAAAGTAGCCTTGAAGACTTACTTTTTCAACTGGCCTTTCCTGACTGAACCCTAAATTTATTCCACCCCTTTGGTGTCTCTTGATGATGACTGACACTTGCTGATGTTTCATCCTCCATTTGTCTACCTTTGGTCCTACCAAACCTCCTGTCTCTGCCTCTTCTGCCTATTTTCTGTTTTAAAAGGTGTTCCTTCCCTGCTCAAACTACACTTCCCCCTCCGTATTCATGGGAGTTAGGGGAAGAGCCGGGCCGCAAATATAAAAAAACCGCAAATAATATTCAGGCCAGTTCTGCCCCCAACCCATGCTCTCCCCGGCTATTTTAAGCCCTGAAAGCCCCCCACCCGCCCTTAAGCCTTACCTGGTGGTCTAGCGGATTTTCAGGAAGGAGTGATCTTCCCACGCTCCTACCCCGTGCAGATCGCTCACAGGAAATGGCTGCCTTGAGCTCCCGTAGTCTCTCGAGCCATTTCCTGTGAGCGATTTGCACAGAGTAGGAGCGTGGGAAGATCGCTACTGCCTGAAAACCCGCTAGACTTAAGGCTTAAGGCTTAAGGGGGAGTTTTCAGGGCTTACATTAGCCCCCCAAAAGAAAAAGGATTTTTAGGTTTAAAACCACAAATAAGCGAATTCGTAGATACGAATTCGCGAATATGGAGGTGGAAGTGTAGTTTGAGCAGGGAAGGAATACCTTTTAAAACAGAAAATAGGCATGCTCATAGGAAGAGTGGTATATCCTAGTCATTATATATTCTATTAACATGCCAACTATATCCCAATCATTACCAGGTATGAATCATCAGAGCTGATGCTCCCTCTTCTTCAAGTGGGACAATTTCACCCATTAGTCCATTGTACTTTAGCTTTTTTATTTTAATAAGGAATTAACTTTTTATACCCCCCCCCTTTTTTTTTTTTTTTTTTACTAAACTGTAGCATGTTTTTTTAGCACCGGCCATGGCGGTAACCGCTGCGACACCCATACGAATTCTATGAGCATCGGAGCTGTTACCGCCATGGCCGGAACTAAAAACCACACTATGGTTTTGTAAAATGGTGTGTGTGTGTATTTTTACTTATTAAATCTTCACAGATAATATACTTAAGAGTACCTGATTACTATTCAATGTATTGTAAACTGCTCTGAGTGAATCTCTTCGTGAAAATGGGGTTAATAAATCCTAATAAATAAATTAATAAAATAAAAATGAATTTTAATATCTTCAAAGTAGAAGAGGTTTACTCAGCTTTTTCCGTTGCCAAAGATATTATGCTGACATGAAATCATATTTCACCTTGGGCTGTCTCAAGGCTTATCTCCTACATAAAGAAAGAATTCTCAATCAATATATACAAACTCCTGTGAAACTACATACTATTTTACAAATTCTCTCACAAACCTCCCCTGATCCTACCTTAACAGTCTACTGCTCCGTCGTGGGTTCTCATCAGCTTTTAAAATTGCCATGTTTTTTTTACTCTATTTTTTTTTCTCTATATTTTTAACACTGAGGTCACATGACTTTTATCTAATCATTCATCTGGACCTATGAGGGCTTGCTGAATACTTCTTGGCCCAACCAAGAAGAGAATGACGTGGATATGGTCCAATCAATGATCTGAAACAATGTAAAAAAACACAGAATTTTGTTTCAGCAAATTGGCACTTAACTAAATAAGATAACAGTCTTTTCAGCTACAGTGGCAAAATATCGCTCAGTATTTAGGAAATTGGTTGGTTGGACTGACAACATTTCAGTACCCCTTCATAGACTAACATCATTCACTCAGTCTCCTTATCCTAACCCTTAAGGTATCATACTATTCAATGTATACACTTCCCCCTCTGTATTCGCAGGGCTTAGGAGCAGAGCCGGCCTGCAAATATTAAAAAAATATGAATAATATTTGGGCCGGTTGTGCCCCTAACCCCCGCTTCCCCCACCTATTTTAAGCCCTGAGAGCCCCCCCCCCCCCCTTTTAAGCCTTACCTGTTGGTCTAGTGGGTTTTCAGGCAGGAGCGATCTTCCCTTGCTCCTGCCTGTGCAGATCGCTCACAGGAAATGGCTGCCTTGAGTGCCTGTAGTCTCTCGAGCCATTTCCTGTGAGCGATCTACAAGGGGCAGGAGCATGGGAAGATCGTTCCTGCCCCAAAATCCCGCTAGATCACCAGGTAAGGCTTAAGGAGGGGCTTACAGGGTTTAAAATAGCCCAGAAAATTAAATTGACTTTTTTGTTTTAAAATCGCGAATAAGCGAATCCGTAGATACGGAATTCGCATATACGGAGATGAAAGTGTATAGCCAAAGCTGTTCTTTATCATTTACCCCCCCCCCCCCCTCTTTTTACTAAGTTTCTACCATGGCCTAGAGCACTAAATGGAAACTGTGCGCAAATGCTCCTACAGCCATTTTCTTCCTTGGCTATGGAACCAGCTGCCTGCAAGATCACTGAACTCACTGAGAGCCTTCCGAATAGCAATGAAGATCTTCCTCTTCATATGAAACTGACACTAGCAGACAGACTCCTTTATATATCTTGCCTTCTGTGAGCTCCTTGTTTTGCAACCAGCCATGTCTTTAAAATTACTGTGAATGTCCTTTTATAACCCGTTGAGATGGGATGAAAATTGAAATAAATAAAGAATTAGAACACTCAACCCAAGTAAATGGAGGACACAAAATCAAACTACGTAAAACACTCTTCTACTATGTGAATCAACCCACCTAATATGAGTAACGCAAAATAGTCTTCATCTACAATTGTATCTAATAACAGATATAATGTTACATCGTTGTGATAAAAAATCTCTGGCATAAGTGGCTTTAAACCAGGTTCAAAATAAGAGAGGTAGGAAAAAGCCTCAGAACCCTACCAAGCTCGGAAGACCTGTTTCGGAATTTCGAGTTTACACCCGGCGATGTCTATGGCGAATTATCAAGATTCAAGGCGGACAAAGCCATGAGAACGAACAATCTACACCCCAGAGTGCTCAGAGAGTTGTGTGATGTCCTAGCGGAACCGTTATCCGTGGTCTTCAATCTCTCCCTGAGTACGGGAAGAGACCCCTTGGACTGGAAAACAGCCAACATCGTTCTTCTGCACAAAAAAGGTTGCAGAGCAGAGGCTGCGAATTAAAGACTGGTGAGTCTCACATCGATAGTGAGTAAACTTATGGAAACCCTAATCAAACTCAAATTGGACATGATCCTGAACGTGGAGAAGCTATGTGATCCCCACCAACATGGATTCACCAAGGGTAAGTCCTGCCAATCTAAACTTATCAGCTTCTTTGACTGGGTAACAAGAAAGCTGGATTTGGGAGAGTCCCTAGATGTCGTGTACTTGGATTTCAGTAAAGCTTTTGATAGCGTCCCACACCACAGGTTATTGAGCAAAATGAAATCGATGGGATTAGGAGAAACACTAACTTCATGGGTCAATGACTGGCTAAGTGGTAGACTTCAGAGGGTGGTGGTTAACGGTACCCTCTCTAAAACGTCGGAGGTGACTAGTGGAGTGCTGCAGGACTCGGTCTTGGGCCCGATCCTTTTCAACATATTTGTAAGAGACCTGACTCAAGGGCTTCAAGGGAAAATAACATTATTCGTCGATGACGCCAAACTATGTAACATAGTAAGTGACAGCAATTTGTCCAACAGTATGTCGCAGGACCTGCTTTTGTTAGAGCATTGGTCCTCGACCTGGCAACTGGGATTCAACGCTAAAAAATGTAAGGTCATGCACCTTGGCAACAAAAATCCGTGCAGAACTTACACCTTGAATGGAGAGACCTTGGCTAGGACTACGGCAGAATGGGATTTAGGAGTGATCATCAATGAAGACATGAAAACTGCCAATCAAGTAGAGAAGGCTTCATCCAAGGCTAGACAAATGCTGGGTTGTATCCATAGAACTTTCGTTAGTCGGAAGCCCAAGGTCATTATGCCTTTGTACAGAACCATGGTGAGACCTCATCTGGAATACTGTGTACAATTCTGGAGGCCACATTACCGTAAAGATGTGCTGAGAGTTGAGTCGGTTCAGCGAATGGCCACCAGGATGGTCTCGGGGCTCAAGGATCTTTCGTACGAGGCTGAATAAATTGCGGCTATACTCCCTCAAAGAATGTAGGGAGAAGGGAGACATGATTGAGACATTTAAATATATCACAGGTCGTATCAAGGTGGAAGATGACTTTTTCTTTCTTAAAAGGACCCTCGGCCACAAGAGGGCATCCACTGAAAATCAGGGTCGGGAAATTTCATGGTGACACCAGGAAATATTTCTTCACCGAAAGAGTGGTTAATCATTGGAATGAGCTTCCAGTACAGGTGATCGAGGCCATCAGCGTGCCAGATTTTAAGAATAAATGGGATGCACATGTTGGATCTCTAAGAGGGTATAGTTAAGGGGAGGGATCATCAGGGTGGGATCTCCAAGAGGACAGTAAGGGGGAGGGTCAATTGAGTGGGCAGACTTGATGGGCTGTGGCCCTTTTCTGCCGTCATTTTCTATGTTTCTATGTTACACCATACAAACCATGTGTAGGTAAATTCCAGGGGTAAGGAGCCTCATCAGCATAAAAAAAACCTCCTTAGTTCAGAGGTAGGGGACTCCGGTCCTTGAGAGCCGTATTCCAGTCGGGTTTTCAGGATTTCCCCAATGAATATGCATTGAAAGCAGTGCATGCAAATAGATCTCATGCATATTCATTGGGGAAATCCTGAAAACCTGACTGGAATACAGCTCTCGAGGACCGGAGTTCTCTACCCCTGCCTTAGTTGAATCCTGTAATTAAGTCTTGAGCAATGCAAGAGATATTAGTCCCTGACCATCAACTGAACTTATAAATGATACTCATCTGAAAGGAGAAACCACCACACCAACGATGGTCAAATGTTTTGCCTATAACGGCTGCTTCAGGATGTAGAAGTATAAGTGTCTCCTTATAGTGAATGTGACTTTCACAGCATCTCATCAACTTCACAAATAAACAAACAAACAAAAAAAAAAACCCACACACGTGAATGTTCTGACACTAATAGAGTTTCTATGAGCATTAGAGCATTTAACATTCTGACCAAGATAGAAACCTCTACCATGGCTTAGTAAAAGTGGGTTAGTTTTTCCTGTAAATTACCTGTCAGAAAATGCTGTGAAGATTTAATAAGTAAAAATATAAAAAATTAATTCATTATCTCCACCCTTTTTTTTACAAAACCATAGCGTGGTTTTTAGTGCCAGCCATGGCAGTAACAGCTCCAATGCTCATAGAAATTGCTATGATCTTCAGAGCTATACCGCCAAGGCTGGCGCTAAAAAACGCACTACAGTTTTATAAAAGGAGAGTATATACAGTATATAAAAAAAGAAAAGCTAAAGGGTGTAATTGGCCCACTTGGAAAAGAGGGACTATCACCTCTGAAGGTCCATGCACATAACTGCACTAATTAAATAAAGTATTCCATAATTTACATATGTTCTGGCTAACATTTATTGTTTGCAATCTAAGGAATTAATAAGGAGCATGAAAAATCACTGGCATGTGTTACAGTTAATTCTGGGAGTGTTTGAGGATTTTCCAATGGTAGCCTACCAGAGGGGGGCACAACATTGGAGAGCTTTTGGCAAAACATAGGTTTGAAATCAACACTGCACAAGTCGCAGAAAAGCAACATATAAAATGTGGACAGTGCCAATGGTGCGACAAAACGATTGAGGTCCCTCAGTGGGTCACACCAGGAAACATCACAATAAAAGCAAGAAACAATACTTCTTGTAAATCTCATAACATAGTTTATATAATAATTTGTCCATGCCAACTGATTTACATAGGGAGAATCAGCAGACCAGTACATATTAGGCTGCATGAGCACAAGTCCAGAATACTGAATGTAATGTAATGTAATGTAATTTATCCTATATAATAAAAGGCTAACTCGCGCATGCGCAGTCCTATTTTTGTGTTCCGTGCGCTGTAGGTCTGTGGCCGAAGGAGTGCGCATGCGCGCGAATACGTCACCACCCGATCGCCTCCACAAGCCGGACCGCAGCCAGACGACGTTCTCCGTTTCTCCTGTCGCCGCCGCCGATCTCCGTTTCTCCTTTGCCGCCCACCCCCTTCTCTTCCCGCGGGTCCGAATGGCGATTCAAGCAGCGTGTACATCAGTCTCCACACGCTGCTTCGGGCCCTTCTACTGCCCTGATTTGCTCTGCCGCGTCTCTGAGCAAAGGCACACTTGTTTCATGAAAAATCACGAGGCACACCACCATAAGAAAATGTTAAAAAATTTAACTCTCTGCCTATATTGACTATATATAAAGTAATTCTCTTGAATAGGAATCAAATAAACACAAAGAAAGTATTTTATAATTACTTTATTATGAAATAAAAATTATAAAATACTTTATTCAGTGCGAAACCTGGGCCTGTTTGGCTGAACACAAAGCTGATATTCTGGCTGGAATCGAAGAAAGACACACACGTAGCTCTTCGTCAACAGCTCTCAGTCTCTCTCTGTATTTGGTTTTTATAGCATACAAAAATAGACAAATATATCCTCCATCCTTTTTATTAAACCACAATAGCAGTTTTTAGCGCAGGGAGCTGCGCTGAATGTCCAGCGCTGCTCTTGACGCTCATAGGCTCCCTGCGCTAAAAACCACTATTGCGGTTTAGTAAAAGGTGACCATATTGTAAAATATAGACAGCAGATATAAATTCAGAACTGTGCATAGTAAGTGAAGGGAAGTTTTCATCTCTGGGAATTTACCCAGTTAACTATTAAGTTATTTGGGCAAATTCCTTTGAAAACTGTGGTAATACTGCCTCCACTTTGCTAAATTTAAAATAAAATCATTTTTCCTACCTTGTCTGGTGATTTCTGGTTGCACTTTCTTCTTCTGACTGTGCATCCAATCTTTCTTCCCTTCTATCAGCCTGTATGCTTTCTCTCCTCCACACCTCATTCCCTCCCCCAACTTTTTCTTCCTCTCTCCCTGACCTTTCTTTCTTTTTTTCTGTTTCTCTTCTTTCCTTCTGTTTCCCTGCCTGCCCCCTTTCTTTCTTTCTCCCTGCCGTTCCCCAAGCCACTGCCACTGCCATCGGGGAACAGGACCCACCAATGGATAACAGGCCCCAAAGCCGACGCCGACGCATGCTCTCCCTGACGTCAATTCTACAATCGGAGAGGAAGTTCCGCCCAGCCAGGCAGCGATTGGCTGGCCCGAACCAGGCAGCGATTGGCTGGCCCGAACTTCCTCTCCGACTGTATAATTGACGTCGGGGAGAAGAAGACTTATCGGCTCCATAGATTAGATCGCCAAGACAAAGTGAGTCCTGGGTGATCGACTCACTTTGCCTTGGCGAGCTACTGGCGCCCCTGCCTCGGGCCCCCTGTCAGCTCCGGGCCCGGCGGCCCTGCGGCACACCAGGCAACATCTCGCGGCACACTAGTGTGCCGCGGAACAGCGGTTGAAAAACACTGGTCTATACAACACAAAATAAGGAAAAAGGTAAGCTGGAGACAATCCCGATATCAGCTTAAAGCAGATACAGGAAAATTTGAATACTCTTGCCTCCAAAGGCAGCCAATGAAGTAAACGATGATATGGACTAATATGGTTGTTCTTTTTTAAACCAAAAATCAATCGAACAGCTGTATTCTGAATATTAAGCAGTATTAAGTTATTACTTTAAAAAATTTGCTTGATCAAATGAAGATTTGTGTGCACAAAATCTTATGTAGCACAATATACAGCTCATGAAAGGCACATCTGAAGATCTTGAGAGATTTCATTAGAGGCATTTGGGAAGATACTGTATTTCTTAGAACTGATGAATATTTGCAGTATCAGGAATTGAGCTGGCTAACATCTAGGCATGGGCATTTATACCAGCTACAGGGCTGCTATAAGTGATCATGTCTTAAAGGTATGCATATTTTCGGCCACTTGCATACACACATACCCATATTTTGGTGCACTGCCAAATGCAGACACAACTTAATAGGCTAACAAGCTCTTAAGCCATCAATAATTGGATTCTAACAACTGATTATTGACATTAATTGCCACCAATATTATCAATAATCCAACCCAACAGCGCGGGCAGCAAGTTAGAGATGCTGCTCATGCCAGGGAAGGTAAACAGGTATGGGGAAAGGAGGGGGCAGAGAAAGAGCGGAAGAGCAGAGAAGAGGGCGAGGGGGAGGGAACCTCCACCCCGGTCATCTCCTAACCTTGCTACACCACTGATCAAGCCATTTACTATGGAATGTGGGAATAGGCAGTGTGCAGTAGTGTTCATCCCCCTTCCCACGCCTCTCTCCTGACACCCACAGTGACTGGTCCTCCCCAACACCTCCCAATACCCCCTCCAGTATCTGATCTAATTCTCATGTTGAAGCCCTGCACCTATCCAAAACACTTCCCCTTGGCATAAATGCCTCCTTCCAGATCTTGTCTCTCCTCCCCTCCCCCCATCTCCCTGTGACCTACCTGGAGATCTTTATTGATGTTTCAGTGGTCCCCGGCAGGAGTGTTCCCCTTCTGTTCCCAGCAAGGACTGCACTTTGAGCCCTAGCAGTAGTCTCATGGTTAAGGTTACCATATGGCTCCAGAAAAAGGAGGACGGATTGACACATCCGGGTTTTACTTCCATTGCTTTCAATGGAAGTAAAACTAGGATGTCTCAATCCATCTTCTTTTTTTTCTGGAGCCATATGGTAACCCTACTCATGGTGTCCTTGCTGTAAGTGTATATTCTGTGAAGTATGGCAGATGCTGGGCGCACCCTTTGGATTTACTGCATAATCCTGAAACTATTGTATCCTAGTTTTTGCACCTAATGCATGGTAAATGCAAAAACTCACTGTGTTTTAGTAAAAAGGCTTCATTTTTTTCCCATTAAAACAAACTGAAAATAAAATAACCTCGAATGGAGAAAATTCTGACAAAGAATCACATTGTTGTCTGAGAACATCCCTATTAAATACTAGATCCATTACAGAAAATAATAACAGAGGTCATATGGGAAACCTTGGGAATTTTTTCTATAACTTGCCAAAGATCAAGATGCATATTAGATCACAGCTTGCTTATTAAATACTCCAAGATCTTCCAACCTACTTTAAGGCTCTTGAGCTGTTAATTGCTTCCAAGTAGCTAACACATTTTTATTACAGAACATATTGCTATATTCTCTTTTTCTAGGACAAAAGCCTTGCTGGCATTACAATTTGGCAGGCTATAGTGAATTAAAAAAAAATATCTATAAACCAGATGGAGGAAATACAGATTAATCTTGTTAAGTATTCAGACTAGCATATAAATGTGATATCCAGTCCCTAGGTGGCAGCCAAGTATATCCTAGTTGAATACACAGTTATCTGTCTGGTCTGCATCTGCTTCATGATCCTCTCTTACTCTATGTCTGTGTAAGCAATATGGGCAGGCCTTAACACCTAAATAAACCCATTTTATCATACCTCTGGTTCTGTTCATTCACTCTGAGTAGCAACACAACAAGTACTGACAAGGATAGAATATGTTCTGTCAAGCAGCAGGAAGAAAATGAACTGAAAATCAACCAAATATCCACAACATAACAAGTGGTTTCTGTTTGGAAAAATGCCATTCTAGGCTTCTTCTGATTTTCACAATAAAGAAATAAGGACTGTCTTCTTTCCAGTACAAAACTGACTGCAAGATGATTATAATCCCAAATAGCTGACACATTTAAAAATTCCCCAGAGGATCCAGAAGACCTCTCCCACACAGTTTGATTCTGGAATTTCTGCCAACCTGTCCAGGCCATCTCACATTGTGCTTCCATTGAACTTCTCCCAATCCAACCTGATCAGCCTCCCAATTTCTTCTTCCTTCCCTACTATCTTCCTCCCACTGGATCTTCCAGTCTTAAGGCTTTGCATCTCTCTTAGGCCCTTAATTACCCAGGATTCTGCACCTCCTTCTGGTCTAAACCATTCTGTGCCCTTCAAGTGTTTGCTCATGCATTCTCTTTCACTTTGATATCAGACACCAAGTTGGAGACAAACATATGTAGATTACAAAGAAGGAAATACTTGAAGTATATAAATCAGAATAAACAAGGCCATTGGTACAAAATGTGTCATAAATGATGCTCATGAGAGTGAGACTCGGACCCTACATGGTCTATGTTTTGGCAATTGTTCAGCCTTCCTCAGAGATCCTGATGTTGAAGACACAAAATACTTATACCTAAAAACTCAGATAAACTTTTGAGACGAGTAGTCATCGGCTCCTAACTTTCAAATGAAATGAAAGAAAACATGAGGACAAAATTCAAAATTAGTTAAACCACAATAGTCAGACTTAAAGATAGAGAAAAGACCCCAGTGTCATCAGGGATATAGACAACAGCTGATATCCCACAGACTAACTTGTTTCAACTAAAATGTTGAAACAAAAAACAAATCCCAGGTCAGAAAAACTCCATCGGTTCTATTAACTTGTTTTAAATTTTTCAAAACACCATATTTCATAAGTAGCAAAAATACACAAGACAAAAACTTATCTGTCTGGGGTCCATTGCATCATGGTGCTGAACAGAGATTAGCAGAGTTCTAAAGCCTGAAGCATGCACAAAAATCTTTGCGGTTAGTGACCACCGCTGCAATTAGATTAGCCAACTCCACAGAACGAGATTTCCAACAGGGCCCCTGTTTCGCCTTAGATTCATCAGGGTAAATCGCTCAGCCAAGCTGAGTATCTATGGGTTGTAGTCAAGGTGCATATGAGTATCACCTCTTCATCATGTATGTATGTCACCTTATCATTATGATTGTACTTTGTAAGCCTCTTAGGTTTAAGTGGGTAAGAATTTTTTAAAATAAATAAAGGAAAGAAAAGATGGGCAATAAGATAGAAACTTAAAATATTTGACAGACTGGAATTCAATAGAGTAAAATGAAAGTTTTCATGGCAAAGACAATTCAAAGATAAAGGAAAAAAATATAAAGTTGAAGGAATTAGAGGAAAAGTTAGATAATAGGTACCTAGAAAGTCAACCAAAATGATAACAAGAATGGAACAACTCCAATATCCTTTAGAAAAAAATCCTTATATGGAAAGATGCCCCCTAAAGGTAATCTTACAAGACTCCTGCTAGGGAATAAAGGCATCAGTTTGGAGGACAGTGCTGACTCAGACAGCAGCAGAGGGAGAAGAAAGGCAGAAGAGGGGAGATATGAAAGAGATGTTTAAATACCTATGTGGCATAAATGCATAGGAGACGAGTCCTTTTTCCAACTGAAAGGAGGCATAGGATGAAGGTGAAAGGGAATTCACTCAGAAGTAACCTGAGGAAATACTTCTTCATGGAAAGGATGATAAATTTGTGAAACAGCCTCCCAGTGGAGGTGGTAGAGACAACAACTGTGAACATAGGATCTCTAAGGGAGTGAAAAGGAGAATGAATGGCATGGATGGGCAGACTGGATAGGCATGTGGTCTTTATCTGCCTTCATTTTTCTCTGTTTCTATGACCCCCTTCTCCCACCCTTGCTGCTTTAAACTCCACCCCTACCCTAAAACCCAGCCCCAAGTGCAACCTCTTACCCCCACATAGTCCACCCCCAGCTATATCTTTATTAGGATTTATTAACTGCCTTTATGAAGAGATTCACCCAAGTACAGTTCAACATGAAACTTACAATTTTGTTAACCGCATAGCAATAGTAAAATGACCAAATATCAACATGAAAACAATAAGGGGGTCTTTTACTAAGGCGTGCTAGCCCATTATATTATATGGACGCGTTAGCATTAGTGTGCACTAATCTATAACGTGCACTAAAATGGTTAGTGCACCTTAGTAAAAGACCCCCTAAATGAGGTAAACTAGAAATATGCAAATTGAAACTTAATAGGACTACCACGAAAGAGTTTCAAAAACATATTTCAACAGCACTGAAATTCAAATAGCAGTGATATAATACAATGTCAGCATAATACTTATGAAACACCTAATAAGCATACATTAGAGCATGCAAATAACTTAGATCTGATGTTAATGCTTTCCCACGGTACAGCTTATCATTTTGCGGAGGGGCCAAGTGCAGATAGTTGGGGACAAGATGGGTGATGCAGAGTCCATTGGGATAAACAGATGGGCGCTAAACTCAATGCAAGTTGCTTCTATAGTTAAACAAGATATAATGAAGTGGTGTAAGTTGCAGTGTGTGTAGCAAGCTAGACCAGATGCAAATGAGTATAGAGTCAATCACACAACAGTATGTATTAAAGGCTTAGGAGAAGAATTGGGCTTTTACCACCCTCCTGAAGTAGAGGTAGTCTCAAGTTAGACATAGGTGCTTTCTCTGTCCCTAACGGACTCGCAATATAAGTTTTGTACCTGAGGCAGTGTAGGGTTAAAATACTTTATAAAGCTACCTACTGTCCTTGGCCTCCCCCATGACTACTGAATAAACCCGTGTGGCAAACATTTTTAAAGACTTGGCTTTCTCACCATCTTCCCTATCCCCTTACCCACCCCTTTTAATCTTTCTTGACTGAAACCACAGCATTCAAATGGAGCAGAAGTGATACTACAAAACAGAGTTGGCCATCACTTCTGCCTCACTTAGACCTCAAACCATCCCGTGTCATTCTTTAGTGTCTATCTCAACCTCAGTCCTACACCAGCATTCTTCAGTGCAAGACTTGAGGATCAGTGGCTGTGCCCATTCATATTCTGATTCTTATGTGAGCCAAGTATAGGATAATGAAGCCATTGTGACATCACTGATGTGATTGGCTCTTAGGTATTGGTGGAATGAAGCATTATGACATCACAATATCTGCTCTGGATACCAGAGACTGTCATTCTTTAGTGTCTATCTCAACCTCTCCTTCTACACCAGCATTTTTCAATGCAAGGCTTCAGGGTCAGTGGTTGTGCCCATTCATACTTTTATTTTTCCCTCTCTCCTTAAAGAATGATATGGGGATGGTTTCCCGCAGTTATCCGTGGGGATGGGGATGGTGACAAATTATGTCACTGTGTCATTCTCTAATATTAGATTAAGGGGGAACTCAGTGTGTGGAAGGATGAAAGGGGTGTCCTGGAATGCTTTTCCTAAAGTTTATATGCAGTCCAATCGGTAAGTAAGAAGGGATCAAAATGAAAGAATAGTGAATTACATTTTGTTCTTTTTTTTTTTCCTTTTGTTTCATTTACATAATGAAATAGAAAATGTCATTGGCATTTCCTATTGAATTTTAAATGAAAGCACAGTTACTTTTGAGAAAGTCTATTTGACCTGAAATCTGCATTAGGGTACATGAAGGAAATCCATTTGATCATGTCAATGGCAATACACCAAGTTCGAAATGAGTGCTGATGATATAGTCTGTCAGCTCTGAAAATGCAGACTCCATATCATTATTGTTTCCACTATGGAGGAAATCATATATCAAGTTCATGACAATTCCAGGATCTCAAATTGATCTTTTGTAAGAGAGTTACATTACATATGTCTACTTCAGCATGCTCAAGACGTCAAGAGAAAGATTGTTGGTGAACAATCCCTGGTCTCTTCCATATATATTATTAAATTAGCATAATTAGCAGTACCTGATATTTATCCCATGCTTTATTCAGTGTTAGAAATGTAATCACATTTGATCTGAGGATAGGGAATATCAAAAGAAATTGTCATCACACATAGGAACAGTTTTAAAGAAGAAGGGTGATATAACTACATAATAAAATGTCTCAAGGTATGCATTAAGAGGCTCTTATAGTATGCTTTGTTTGGCATTAATGCATGTCTAATGCAGCAAAAAATAGACTACAGTTGGCTGTGCACATGGTAATTTTGGAATGTGTCTGCAGTAACCATATGCTATTTTTTTAGGGGGTATATCAAGGGTGACCTTAGAAAATTGGAAATCTGGGCAACCAAATGGTAGATGCTCTGAATGGCCCGCACTGCTCCTGATGCTCATTGAGTTTCTATGAGCGTCGGGAGCAGCGCCAGCCATTCAGCACGGCTCTCTGCGCTAAAAAACGCTAGCACGGTTTCGTAGGAGAGGGGGTTAATGTGGACAAATGTAATTGTGTTGAAGTGGGCAACTAAATAATTCTAATCCAAAAAGCACCACTTTAAAAAGCTAACTGATGAAAGAAAAAGCCTCAGGTTTCTTGGTTGAGCTATTTACTTGTGCTCTACTGCCTCCTCAGGGCTAGTGGACTTCCAATATTGGTTACACAGTTTGATCAGTTGTCTTGCGATCTCTACAGCATCCTAAAAGAGTAGAGATTGCAAGACAACTGATCAAACTTTGTATCCAATGTTGGAAGTCCACTAGTCCTGAGGAAGCAGCTCCATAGCTGTGAAACGTTGGCAGCATTAAGGACCCCTATTGAAGCAGTTGTTTTAACACAGTTTCTGTTTAAACTTGTTAAGAATCTAAAGTCCCATAAATACAAAGAATTTGGCATTAAGTCACTACTGACAAAAGATTTCTGCCGATGTTGTGAGCAGAGGTGATAGAGCACAAGCAAATAGCTCGACCAAGAGACCTGAGGCTTTTTCTTTCATCAGTTAGAGACTCTTAGGGCCTCTATTACGAAGCCATTTAGAACAGGCTGCTGCAGTAACGTCCCCGAAGCCCATAGAGATTTAAAGGGCTTCTGGGCTGTTGCCGCGCGGGAGCCGCTAGCACGGCTTTGTAAAACAGGCCCTTAGCCTTTTAAAGTAGTGCTTTTTGGATTGGATTGGAATCAATGTAAAGTGATGAATATTGGGAAGAATAATCATAATAACCTGATGCTAGGGTCCATCTTAGGAGTCAGCACCTGAGGAAAAGATCTGGGTTTCATTGTAGACACTATACTTAAATCTTCTGCACAGTGTGCAGTGGTGGCCATAAAAGCAGGAATGCTAAGAATTATTAGGAAAGGGGTGATAAATAAGACTCTTAATGTGGAACCTTGCATCACATAGCTATAGTTTGGGCTCCTCTTTCTCACTTGCATCACTTTGCACTTGCTCATATTAAGCGTCATCTATATTATTCTTTTAGGAGGTCAGCTTTTAAAAGAATCATCTGAGCGTGTGTCTTGTTTTGCCTTTCATTGGGAATAGAATGTGGTGTAGTGGTTAAGAACTATAGCCTTAACACCCTGAGGTTGTGAGGTCAAATCCCATGCTGCTCTTTGTGACCCTGGGCAAGTCACTTACTCCTCCACTGCCCCAAGTACATTAGAAAAACTGTGAGCCTCCAGGGGCAAACAGGGAAAACGCTTGAGTACCTGATTTGTAACCCATTCTGAGTTATTTTGGAATGATAGGCTAAAAAAATCAGATGAATATTACTGAGGGTACATTGTAAAAATATTTTTGTAAGCAGAAAAAAAACCCCAAAACTTTCAACAGAAACCATTTCCATAAGGAAATATCCCTTCTGGACATTACAATGTACTTTATTTAAAAAAAAATAAGAGAGAGAGAGAGAGATACAGTATATGGTGGCAACATTCAATGTATCTACAATAGATCTCTTTTTCTTGAGCTATGTGTTGGTAATTGTAATGGGGGAGGCATTCAGAGACAGGAAGAACATTTTTCAGCAAATTAGTGCTACTTTGCAGATCTGAAAGGTCTAAATGTGAATTGTATGCAAATAACATGGGATGTTATCTAGTGACTAAAAATTTTGTTCAAGCAAAATTAAGGGACCCCATTGTTGGGGAAGGAATTGTACATAGAATAACAATACCATGCTTATTTATTATTAGCAGGATAATGATAAGATTCTATTGAGTACAGCCAACGCATTGTTCTTTGAAAGTTATATTGTTGACTTTGACAGGAAAAAAACACAAAGAAGCACTTTTCTCGGCACTAGAGCCTGCCTTTTTTCCATGTAAAACATTTTACAGCTTGTCTCATTATAGCATTTGTAAAAACACTGCCTGAAAGCAGTGGTGCATAAATGAATTATTTAAGCTTTGCAGCAAATCGCTCTGATCCCGTGTGCAGCTTCTTAATGCACTCTAAGTGAGCCCTGGGAGGCAAATCATAGCAGACAAGGGGTGTAATGTAAACCAAATTTTATTAGCCACGAAAAACCGCACTATAACATTTATTAAGCATCAAAGGCAAATTTGGATTTACAAGACCGATTTAGTAAATAATAGTCAACATAACACCTAGCTTAAAAACAGTAGAATTATTATTTGTCACTTATGTTTATATGCTGTCTTTTTTTTTTTTTCCTTTTAAGAAAATGTTCAGGAATGACATCAGATCTTTATAATAATTAAGCATAGCTATAAAATTGAAAAACAACACCAAAAAGGAGAAATATGTAGGGACTTGTATTCAAAATACTCACTGCACAAAAAATTTATTTTGTGAGTATTTATATCATACTGCATCATGGACATAGATACAGTGGTGCAGTTGCTAGGTTGGAGGGAAAACCTCAGGACCCGGTTTGCCACTAGCTAGTTTAATTTAGCTTGCAAACTGCCATGGGACTATCCTCATTGGTTATAGCCTACCCCTGCCATTTAACTTATAACTTTTTAAACTCTTAAATCTATATGTTGTACAATATAGTACATTTCCCCCTCCCTATTCACGGTTTCGAGGTTCGTGGTTTTGATTATCCATGTTTTTTTCCCCAGGCCTCCCCCTGAGAAACGCTCATTGGCATTGAAAAAAAAAAAACGGCCTCGGGACTTGGAGGGAGGCGATCAGAGGAGGCGGAGGGAGGCGATCAGAAGCAGTGGGAGGTGATCAGAAGCAGTGGGAGGTGATCAGAGATGGCGGGGGGCGCTCAGAGATGGAGGGGGTGATCAGTTGCAGTGGGGGGCGATCAGAGGTGGGGGAGGGAGGTGATCAGAGGTGGTAGGAGATGATCAGAGGCAGAGGGAGGCGATCAGAGGCGATCAGAGGCAATCAGAGGCGGAGGGGGGCAATCAGAGGCGGAGGGGGGCAATCAGAGGCGGAGGGGGGCGATCAGAGGTGAAGGGGCAATCGGAGGTGGCATGGGGGCGATCGGAGCATGGACCTTACCTGGTGGTCTAGCGGTGACATGGGGCAGGAGCGATCTTCCTACACTCCTTACCCCGTGCAGAGCCGTGCTGTGAGTTCCCGTGGTCTCACGAGACTACAACAGGGAGTTCCTGTTGTAGTCTCAAGAGATCATGGGAACTCAGATGCATATTGTATTGTATGGAGTTATTTTTCAGAGACTAATGGCTGCAATTAACCCTAATTGCATAACATTGTTGTGCTGAATTATATTGGCACTTTTGTCTCTTTGTTCTCCACATTTTTAAAAATAAATTTATTCAGTGACTCAGTGATACTATGTTATTGACTTAAGGGGTCTCTACTATATTTCCCCTTTTGGGGTTGTTTTTCAGGTATTTATATATAGCATAGTTCTTTAGGAGTTTCTACCATTCTATTATAATATATTTCTGGTTTTAAAATAGAATAAATTGGAAGATCAGGAGGCACTATGGAAGGGATTGGTCACCAAAAAGTGAAGCTTCTGCAGACCCTTTCTGAAATCTACTACAAAATTTGGCTTCCTCAGCATTTATTGGAGAGTCTTAATGCCTGGTTGCTGTGCTTTCACAGAAGATAAGGGCTAACATGGCCTCTAAGCCACCAAGAAAGGTGAGACAAAACACCAAAATCCCCAAGGACAAGATGGCTGACACACAAGTGCCTCTGAGAGCATTATTCGGTTCCACATGGATGGTAGAAATCACAGCAGAGTTGATAGCTGTTGTGAAAGCTGCACTAGATAAAAAAAAATCACAAGGTATTTTGATAAAATTGAGGATGTCCATGAATGATTGGATAGCACAAAAGAACTGAAAGACCACTTGAACATGGAAGATCAGTGGAAGTGTATGTCAAACAGACATCAAGATCCATTAGTATACATATGAATGAATACCATAGCACTCGCTATACAGTGTATTAAAGAAAATAATAAGTTCTCTATGCTTCAATATTGAATCATTGACCATGTAACTCTGCTGCATAGAGGGGGTGATTTTGACTATATTCAGTAATAATCCAAAGTTTGAATACAACAATTGAATGGATCAGTTTTTTCTAAAAACTTGTTTTTAAAGATTTTTTTTAATTCTAGGTTTTTGAATAATATTGATAAGGTTTTTCTTTTTCTCTCTTTTGGGTTTCTTTTGGGTTTGGTGGGGAAGACTTGATTCTTTAAAAATGATAATTGTCTCCAAAATTTTATATATACTAAATATGTTTCCATTCTTATTTCCTGCTAAATTGTTAGTTAATTTTCTATGTGACAATAAAAATACCTATGATATTATTGGCAAAATTAAAAACTCTAAAAATTATGAATGGCGTTAACTTTCCTGACTTCTTTTTTTTTTTTTTTTTTTTTTGGTTTTATAAATCTTTATTCATTTTCTTATGTTACAACAAGTGTTTCAAATAAATTCATTATAAACTTGAATAATCACACTTGATTAACTTACAGATTAATATCAAATTTAAAATTTCTTTAGAAAATCAATATTTTATAAAGTTATAATATTATGTAAGAAATCTAAATTAATATAATTATTATTGAATATAATAATCTCCCCTCCCTCTCTCCCTCCCTATCAATATTGAATGAGAAATCTTTATTCATTTTCATATGTTACATCAACAATATAAATTCATACTAATATTTCAGAAAACTAAATTTATATAATTCTTAGTTAATATAATAATATCCCATCCCCTCCCCCCTCCCTTCTATTCAGTAATACATGAATAAAATTTTTAAATGTTATTTTATCCATATTTCATATTATAAATCTAGTATTAATATATTATATAATATTTAGAGATATGATCTCTTTTTCTTCTAATCAAATTCTATACATGGGAAAATTAATCATTCTTTACAATATTCAGTTAATGGTCTCCATATTTTTTGAAATTTATCTACATGTCCTTTTTGTGTTGCTATAGTGAGCTCCATTTTGTATATATGACATACAGAATTCCACCAGAATGTATAATTTAATCTGTCATGTTTTTTCCAATTGAATGTGATTTGTTGTATTGCTATTCCAGTTAAAATAAAAAGAAGTTTGTTATTACTTGATGATATTTGACTTTTTGCTCTCATAGTTGTTCCAAATAATATGGTATCATATGTCAAGGCTACCGGATTTTCTAACATCCTATTTATTTGGGGCCAGATTGATTTCCAGAATGTTAAGATGAATGGACAATAGAATAAAAGATGATCTAATGTCCCAATTTCAACATGACAGTGCCAGCATCTATTTGACCTAGAGCTATCTATTTTTTGTAATCGAACAGGGGTCCAGAAAGCTCTATGTAAAAGAAAAAACCAAGTTTGTCTCATAGATGCTGATACCGTACATTTTAGCTCTTTCCTGACTTCTTATATTATTACAAAGCATACCTACTCCATCTAGGTGTAATGCGGTTAGCATCAGTAGATTTTACATCTTTACAAAGATGGTTGCAAATTGAAAAATCTGCACTTGCTCCCATACCTCTAAGTAGAGCCTCAGGTATGAACCTTCCTTCACCATTACTTTACAACCCTATTTTTAAATATATCTACAAAGTGTTTAAATAACTAGATTGAAACCTAATGATTCCTTAGTCCAAGTCATTATAACATTCTATCTGATATCATCCATATTTTTTAACTGATAAAAAACAGATATCCTGGCACATTTGGCAAACTAATATTTGGGATATTAATTACCTTATAAAGGATTCTATATCGAATACATCCTTAATATGGAAAACATTTTCTGACTTACAATCTATCTTTAAAATCCCTGCTTTTCATTTCTAAAGATGGATATGATTACTACACTCTATTAAAAAAAGAAACATAGACCCCAAAAATCTACACAATGTCCCATCGTTACTTTTTTATTGCAAATAATTTATAATTACAGGACGCACAACTTCTCAGTTTTATAAATTAATTAAATCTTTATAAAGATTTATCAGGTTTAAGATGGTGTTGGGAAGATTTAAAATACACATTTTCTGACACAGACTTGAAATTATTTTGGAATATTACCTTCTCAGCATCTGAGTAGATGAGCACCAGTTATGCAAACAATGTTCTCTTTAGCACATACAAATCTTGCTGGACACCAATTAAATCACATTATGTAAATTCATCAATGTTTCAGAATTGTTGGCCCTGTAAAATTAATTTAGAATCTATAAAACATATAGATGGGCATAATCAAAAGAAATGTCTAAGTCTGTTTTAGGCCAAGTTGCTAGTCGCCCAAAGACAGCAGTGTCTAAAGTCCATTCCCGAAAAATACATCCAAAATATTTTGTTTTTCGAAAATCGTCTAATTATACGTCCAGCAGTTTGATCAGCCAGACTGAAAAACCATCTATCTTTATATCCTAATCTCATCCAAAAATTCATTCAAGTCAAAAACACCTAGAACAAGACCTTTTGGATGTGGGAGGGGCCAGCTAAGTGATGGACTGGACATCCAGACATGACAATACAGTAATGGGGCACCTTACAAGACACTGCTGTGAACTTCACAAAAAGGGTGCCATATAAACATCTCATCACATCTCCCTTATAGGTCATGGTGAGCCCCCCAAAACACCCCCAAAACCTATTAGACCCATCCGTCTACAACCCCAATAGCCCCAAACTACTTAAGACACCTCTGTGCTGCTCTACTAGGCTTTCCTAAGCCAGGTGCTAATATTCTGGAAGCAGGTATAAAGTTTTTATTACAATTTTTATGGCGGTGGGGGGGGGTCAGTGATCACTGAGAGTGTGTGTGTGTGTGTGTGTGTGTGTGTGTGTGTGTGTAGGGGGTCTGTACCACATCTCTATAGTGGTTATTTGGTCACTCTGGATACCTTCTGGGAACTTAGACCTGGTTTTCAATCGCCTAAGTTGCTATGTATAAGTTCTGTCTAGGCAGCCTTGTTAAACTTTCGGTTATACTTGCAGTATGACTAAGTCTAGGTAGGCCCACGTCCCACCCAAATCCTGCCCTCACCACTCCTCCTAAAATGCCCTTTTTCACTCTGGGCGTTGTGACCAGCCAGGTATTCTCCCTGCCAAGGTCCCAGTTAGGGCAGGGGGAAAAGTGAAAATGAAAACCAGGAAGGGAAATTCCAAGGTCCCTCCGGTTCCTCAGTCAGACAATATCTCCTTGGACCACCAGAGGGAGCCTGAGTTGACTGAGGAGGAATTAGGTGATCTTTACCCAAGTCGCCACCGGGGGAGCCCAAGAGGCCCCTGGAACACTGCTGACTCAGACAGAGTAGGGCGTGCACCTAAGGTATTTAAACCAGCAGTGGAGAGCAGACAGGCAGGCCGGTTAGGGAGAAGGTTTAGGCCTTGTCTCCCTGAGGTACTCCCTGGGCCAAGCAGGTGCTCTAACCCTACACCGATGGAAGTGGAGGAGTCAGGACCAGCTGAGGAGCTGTCTTTGTTGGAGGCTGAACTGCCCATGGAATGCCAAGAGAGTTTTCCTGAAGGGGATACCAATTTTCCTGAGGCCATGCAGGTTGACTGGGCCTCAAGCTGCAAGCAGTGAGTTGTTGGTTTTGTTTTCTTAAAGTAACTGTTTGCTTGCTTGTTTTTTTTTGTTGATATTTTGACAAAGCTAAGAGTGTCATTTTGGGGAGAGGTTTTGCTAACACCCAGGGAGGGAATTTTGGCAGCAATTTGTTGTGCTTTTTGCCTTGCAAAACCTGTGACACTCTCCTGTACCTGGCAGGGATATTTTAGGCTGCCAGAGGCTTTCACTTTGAGCACTATAGTTGGAGCACAAGTGCCCTGAACTGTACATAATTTTTGTGAAACGGCTTGCTTGAGAGCAGGCAGTGCTAGCTCTGAGGAGAGCTGGACCTCAGGTGTAGCTGGGACTAAAATTAATCCTGACAAAGTTTTAGACTTTATTTTTGGTGCTGTTTATTTTCCTTATTCCTTTTGCTTTACTGCTGTTTGGGAATTATGACCAGTTTACAAGCTGTAATAATGAACTACTTCCCTCATGAAGGAAAGAGTAAAGTTGAATCATTTACCAATGAACTTTGATTGTGGGATCTTTGATTTTTGATTCCTGCCTAAGAACAGTTCAGTCCTGCAGGGTGACTCCATTTCGGGTCACACGCTGGTGTGCTATTCTGGTGTAACCACTGGGAGTGCTATAGAGCCCTGGTCTCAGCTACAGTGGGCTACAGCGTACAGCAGCACTGAAGAGGCCTAAGTCATTTTGAGATACGTCTAAAACCCGGTTCAATTTTCAGCACTTGGATGACTTTGTCTTACTGATCGTCCAAGTGCCGATTTAGGCCGGTTTTTAGACATATTTCCTTTTCAATTATGAGCTGTTTGAATGTAGTCATATACAAACATTCTAGAAAAACTATATGACCTACTATTTCTTCAATATTACAATTAACTGAAGAACTTGCATATAAGCATGTCATTTTACAGTCTATATGTTTTAAATATACCTTGAATCAACAACAATGCTCTTTGGTAGATAGTCCTTTTGTCTATTTCTATAAAAATTATTTTAAATTCTTGTGAAGATTTAGCTAAAGTACAATGCATACATTGGTGGAACTTACCTTCCCTTTTATCAAGTCACGTTGGAGGAGCTGAAGGAGACAGAGAAGTATATAGAGCAGACCTACAGGGATGCTTTAGAGAAGTCTCACCTCCAGTCTGGTAGCCCCTGTGTTGCCTTGGAGGAGAGAGGTCTCTTAGAAGGAGAGCATCATCACCCTGGTGAAGTAGAAAATAATTCTGTAGCTAGGACCTGCCCACCAGGGGATGCAATATCCTCTTACACCAAGGATGTGTCTCCAGGGGCTTCTTCCCAGGAGGGAAGGGTTAGCACAGCTTTTGTAGTTGGTGATTCGATTGTTAGGCATGTAGATAGATGGGTGGTTGGTGGGCATGAGGATTTCCTGGTACAAAGGTGGTGGACCTCACCTGTCACATAGATAGGATTTTAGATAGTGCTGGGGAGGAGCCAACTGTCTTGGTACACCTAGGTATCAATGACATAGGGAAATGTGGGAGGGAGGATCTGTAAGCCAAATTTAGGCTCTTAGGTAGAAAGCTGAAATTCAGATCCTCCAGGGTAGCATTTTCAGAAATGCTCCCAGTTCCACATGCAGGACCCAAGAGGCAGGCAGAGCTCCGAAGTTTCAATGTGTGGTTGAGATAATGGTGTAGGGATGAGGGATTTAGATTTGTTAGGAACTAGGCAACCTTCTGGGAAAGGGGGAGCTTGTTCCAAAAATATGGACTCCACCTTAACTGGGATGGAACTAGGCTGCTGGCACTAATATTTAAAAAGGAGATAGAGCAACTTTTAAACTGAGATGTGGAAGAAAGCTGACAGTTGCCCAGGAGCAGTGTGAGGTATCCTTGAACGATACAATTGAAACAGCATATTTAGGGAGTCCCAGTAGAGAGGTTCCAAGAATGGTGAAAGAAAACCAGGAGGGTTTAAGATGAAGGCAGAGTAAAAGACTCAAATTTTCCTTATATTCTCAGCAGCCTATAGTTACAAGGAAAAACACAATTTGAAGTGTCTGTATACAAATGCTAGAAGCCTAAAAAATAAAATAGGAGAGTTAGAGTGTATAGCACTGAATGATGAAATAGATAAAATAGGCATCTCAAAGACCAGGTGGAAGGAGGACAATCAATGGGAAACTGTATTACCTGGGTTCAAATTATATTGCAACGATAGAGTAAATCAAATTGGAGAGGGGGTTGAATCAAATTAAATAAACATTCTGCATGACATAGATAGCAGTGTGGAATCCATATGAATAGAAATTTCATGTGTGAAGGGAAGTAATATAAAGGTAGGATTAAATGAAAAGACTGATGAAGAAATGTTTTCAGAGATTAGGAAAGATGGAGAATTGGGCAACAGTATAATAATGGATGATTTCTTTTTGTGATTTCAATTACCCCAACATTGACTAGTTAAAAGTTACATCGGGCAATGCTAGGGAGGTAAAATTCCTAGACATTATAAATGACTGCTTCTTGGAGCAACTAGTCCAGAAACTGACAAGAGGGGGAGCTATTTTAGATTTGGTCCTTAGTGGAATGCAAGGCATAGTACAGGAGTTAAATGTGTTGGGTCCGCTGAGAAAAAGTGATCATAACATGATAAATTTGACCTGATACCAGGAGTAATATTGCCTGTAGAGGCATTTAATTTTCAAAAGGGTGACTATGAGAAAATGAGAAAAATGGTTAAGAAAAGCTAAAAGGATCATTTGCAAAGGTTAGGACTGTAAACCATGCATGGATGTTATTTAAAATACCATCATGGAAGCCCAGACTAGATGTAATCCATGTATCAAAGGTAGAAAGAAGAGGAAACAAGAGCCAGCATGGTTAAAAGGTGAAGTGAAAGAGGCTATTAGAACCAAACAAAACTCCATCCTTTAAAGAATGGAAAAAGGATCTGAATGAAGAAAATAAGAAGATACACAAGCACTGGCAAGTTAGATGCAAAGCATTGATAAAGAAAGTTATGAAAGAATATGAAGAGAAACTTGCAAAAGAGGCAAAAACTCATTACAATTTTGTAGGTACATCAGAAGCAGAAAACCTGTGAGGGAATCCATGGGACTGTAGGATGATCAAGGAGCAAAAGGGGTACTCAGGGTGGATAAGGCCAAAGCAGAGAGACTGAATGAATTATTTGCTTTGGTCTTTATGGAAGTAAGAGATCTATCTGAACCGGAAATGGTTTTCAAGGGTGACGATATGGAAAAACTGAAAGAAATCTAAGCCAATTTTTTTTTTTAAAAATATAAATCTTTATTAATTTTCAGATCAAATACAAAATGCAAACAATATAAATCAAATAATACATTAAACAGCACTTATAGCCAATCAAATATTAATACAAAGTACATTCCCCCCCCCTCTCTGGATGTGTGTAGAAATCAACTAGGAATTAAAGGTTTATTCAATTAGTCAGTTTTAACAAATGCCGCTAATGAACCTCATGTTTCTTTAAACTTTTTATTATGTCCCAATTGTTCAGCATTCATTCTTTCATATCTATAATATTGACAAAGAGTTTCCCACCAAAAAGCAAAGTTCAATCTGTCCCAGTTCTTCCAGTTTCTCGTTATTAACTGCATGGCCACCTTCATCATAATAATAAGAAGTCTGGGTTTTGGTTTTTAGTTTTTTTTTTTTTTTTTTTTTGCATCAGACTCTTAGGTTTCAATAAAGTCCCAAATAAAATAATGTCATAAGACAGTGGAATAGAAGCCTCCAATATCCTGTTGATTTTGCCCCAAATTGATTTCCAATAGTTGAGTATCAACAGACAGTAGAATAATAAGTGATCCAGTGTCCCTACATCAAGATAACAGTACCAGCATCTATTAGACTTTGAACTATCCAACTTTTGTAAATGAACTGGGGTCCAAAAAAATTCTATAAAACACAAAAAAAACAAAACAAGTTTGTGGCCATTGCGTAGCAGAAATATGCTGCTTCGTTTCAATGCTCCAAATGTATTTTAGGCTTGTTTTAGGTTTCTTTTAGTCAAATATTCAGATATTAGTTTGTACCACTTGGCGGCCTGTGCCCTTGCAAATCTGTCTGGAAACATAGGCTCGGCAAGCTATACTGATTTTTTAAGTTACACCAGTCAGGGAACCCTTTCTGAATGGCCTGTTTCAACTGCAACCATTTATAACCCTGAAATTTTGAAATGCCAAATGATTGTTGCAATTGCAATAAATTTACCATTTTCCCATTCTGAATTACATCATCTAGACCACAGTTCTTCAACCGCCGGTCTGCGGACCGGTGGCGGTCCGCAAAAAAGTCTTGGCAGTCCGTGAAGGATTCGGGTCCCCACCGCAACGAAAGGTGCCGGCGTCAGCTGACTTACAACTTCCTGTTGCCGTCGCTGTGCCGGGACTCCTGCCTTCGCCGGGACTCCTGCCGCGTATGCTTCCTGCCTTGTCTCCGCACCTCCAGACCAGCAGCGGCAGCTCTGTGTGCTTTTAACTTCGGCATAGAGCTGCCCCTAAGCAGTAGTTTAGCGCGGTTTCATGAGGCAGCCTCGGGGCCTTTGCTAGGCCGTCCCACATCGCATCATCAAAGCGGGCCAGCCTAGCAAAGGCCCTGAGGATGCCTCATGAAACCACACTAAACTACTGCTTAGGGGCAGCTCTGTGCCGAAGTTAAAAGCACACTGAGTTGCCGCTTGTCTAAAGACTCTTGGGCCGCTGAAGGAGGGCAAAGAGCAGCTGTCCTGGAGGTTTCCCTTCCTCTCACCTTTGCAGGTCCCTTTTTTTTTCTTCAAACGGCAACGGGCCCCAGCATCGACATCAAGAAAGTTCCACTGTTCCTTGCAAGCGGTTCTGCTCGGCCAAAGCTTCCACTCTGACATGAGCCACCCTCAGGGGAAAGAAAGTGACCTGCAAAGGTGAGGGGAAGGGGGGCAGATGATGGAAGTTGGGGGGGGGGGGGGAGAGAGAGAAGGGGCAGATGATGGAAGTGAGAAGAAGGGAGAGAGAGCAGAAGGCAGATGGATGTCAGTTGAGAGGGGAGAGCAGATGCTGAATGGAAGTGGGGAAAGAACACATACTGGATAGGAGGAGGAGATAAATAAAGGAGGAAGAAAATAGTAAGATAATGGAGGGGTGAGGGAAAGGGGTGACAAGCTGTGGGAAGACACAGTGAAAAGAGGAAAACAGGACTAAATAGTAAGAAAGAATTTAATTTAGATGGAGGCAGAAAATAGAGAAGGAAGACCAGAGAAGAAAAGGGAAGAGAGAACAGAGAGAACGATATCAGATCTGAGTGGAGGAAATGAGAAGAGAGAGATGCTAAAAACCACAGGGGGGAGGGAAGGACAGAGATGCCAGACCATGAGGGGAACAAAAGCAAGATGATGGATGCCAGACCAAATTGGGGGGGGGGGGCAGGAGGAGAGATGGCAGGGAAATACAGACAGTGAATGGAAGGGGCAGATGCTGGACTGAAAAGACAGAGAAGGTTATCATGCTGCTGTACCGAGCCATGGTACGCCCTCACCTGGTCACCGTACATGAAGAAGGACACGGTACTATTCGAAAGGGTCCAAAGAAGAGCGACTAAGATGGTTAAGGGGTTGGAGGAGCTGCCGTACAGCGAAAGATTAGAGAAACTGGGCCTCTTCTCCCTCAAACAGAGGAGATTAAGAGGGGACATGATCAAAACATTCAAGATACTGAAGGGAATAGACTTAGTAGAGAAAGACACTATTCACCCTCTTCATGGTAGGGAGAATGAGAGTGCATTCTCTAAAGTTGAAAGGGGATAGATTCCGTAAAAACGTAACGAAGTTCTTCTTTACCCAGAGAGTGGTAGAAAGCTGGAACACTCTTCCAGAGGCTATTATAGAGGAAAACACCCTCCAAGGATTCAAGACAAAGTTAAACAAGTTCCTGCTGAACAAGAACGTGTGCTGGTAGGGCTAGTCTCTGTTAGGGTGCTGGTCTTAGACCAGAGGGCCGCCGCGTGAGCGGACTGCTGGGCATGATGGACCACTGGTCTGACCCAGCAGTGGCAATTCTTATGTTCTTGGGGCAGACGCTGGATGGAAAAGAGTAAAAAGGCAATGAAAGCAGAAACCAGAGATGACAAAAGGTAGAAAAAAATAATTTTATTTCTATCTTGTGATTCAAATATATCAGATTTGAAATATGTATCTTGCTAGACATAACTGGGGAGTGCAAAGCCCAGGCAGTGTTTTTTAGCTTCCAGCTGGCTTAGGGCTCTCTCTGACCAGGGGGCAGTTGCCCTAGTTCCACTCCCCTAACACCATTCCTGTCATGTGTGACTGTGGTATTCTGTTACATGATATTTGTGTAGCATTCTGTAATAATTTGGCTTATTCAGTTTTCTTGATAGTAGAGGGGATATATGTGAAGGGGAGGGGAGACAGGGGTTTTGTTGATCTTTGCCCTGTATTATTTGTATTTATAAAATGACAATTGTATAGAATATTGTTTCTTTTTTATACTTTAATAAAATATGTTCAATATAAAATCATAACTATTTGAGACTTGTGTGGATGGGATCAGATGGTTTGTGGGACCGAGCTCGCGGGGAAGGGGCAGCAATGGTTTTTAAAAAAAATTTCAGTCTTAGTAGTTTGCCAGTCCACAAAATAATTATTTTATTTCTGCCGGTCCATAGGTGTAAAAAGGTTGAAGAACACTGATCTAGACTATGTATGCCTGCCTGCAACCAATGTTTCCAGAGGATTTTAGACTTGCCAATTTGTATCTTGGAAGTTTAACCATAGGGATTGACACGTTGTATTAGAGTAGGAGTTAAAGTATTAATAAATCTTAATGTATTCCAGGTGGAAAGAAGAATACTATTGTCCTTGTATATTCTAGGAAGCTTGATATTCAAAATATGGCTAAGACGTAATCTGACAATAAATTAAGAAAACCTGATGGTTACCTATCAATTGAATACAATATATAAAACCATCGGTATAAACCAAAATGACACTGAAGGTGATTATTTAATTTTATTTCTTATTTCTTTTATCCTATACACGGCAACAAGCCTCAGATTATGGATTTTACCCATTCAGGGTTCTTTCAAAGAGAAAGACAAAA
The DNA here is from genome assembly GCF_902459505.1 of Geotrypetes seraphini. Classification (NCBI taxonomy): domain Eukaryota; kingdom Metazoa; phylum Chordata; class Amphibia; order Gymnophiona; family Dermophiidae; genus Geotrypetes; species Geotrypetes seraphini. The sequence goes on along the minus strand of NC_047086.1, from coordinate 302,433,932 downwards.
TTATTTTCTCTTACTCCTATTGACATCACTAGCTTGAACCCATCCTCCCTACCTTAATCCTAACATGTAAACTTAATCTTTTATTTCTTCACTCATAACTCTATAATCTTTAATTAATTTATGCTAAAACACCTGAGTTACTATTACTCTCTGATAAACTCAATGTTTTAAATACTTAATTCCTAAAAACTTAATAATTCATTGATATTAAAGACTTGTCGCCCACCCGGTCTCCGCTGGGTAGTTGTAATTCCGGGATAGGTGACTAGGCCGACATCTGTGTGCCACTCTAGAGGGAGAATGGCCCTTCAGGGTGAAAGCATCAAACTGCACAAACACAAAATTCAAGCAGTAAAAAAAAACCCAACTCTCAAACAGTTCAGGATTATAAAGGATGAGTTCAGTTTTATTTTATCCCTGTTCCAAAGGGGTGACAAGTTCAGGCTCTCAGGTAGGTTTGCTACCAGCAGAAAACAAAAAGAAAAAAACAAAACACCCTGGCTTTTAAAAATTCAGCCAAGACTTTGCAAGCTCCAGAGAGTTCAGTTCTTTCTGGGCTGCTTTCATAGTCTAAGCAGGTCCAGGGACAAATTATCATTAAGGCAAAAATAAATCACAAAAGAAAAGTCCAAACCTAGCACTGTGTTTAGGGCTAGCAAAAAGGCCACAGTCCAACAAGGTGCCTGGACTTTAGTAGTCCAAACCAAGTCCTCTTCACCAGGCCCTTGCATACATTATCAAACAAACTTTCAACCAGCTAAGTCAGTTAATGGTCTCTATACCTGCCTCTCACCAGCATTGGCATGTGTCAGCTCCTTAGAGCTAATTGCGGGGCCTAAAGTTGCTGTGTAGCTTTTATAACTTTTTCTTCAGATAACAATACAAGAAAAAGAAGCCCACAAAATAAATATGTCCCACCCGGATGACACAGCATACACAACCCCACAACCTTATACACTCACCAGCAATTCCAAAACACTACAGGGCTTTTGAATAAGAAAAAAAAAAAAAAACCTCTCAAAAGAAATAGTCTCTTGCCAACAGTGAAAATGCAGCACTGCTAGCAGTACAAGTCTTTCTCACAGAGTTCCAAGGTTTTGGTAAGTACCACACCACAAAAACAGACAAAAACTCTGCCTTTCTTTCTCCAGCAAAAGGGAAGAGAAAAAAAAACATGCCAAAAATGGCTACTTGCCCACAGTGCACAAGTTGATCTCCATGGCCTCTGCCTGGTTTGGAACTGGCTCTGATTCAGCAAAGTCCATGCTTTCCACTCCCGGGTCTGGCTCTGATGTCTGGGAATCTTCAGGACCCTGACACTTCTGCCTGGACCTCCTGCTTTGGCTGGAGAGGTTTTCTCAGCCACTGCTCCTGAACTGCCCTAGCTAGCTTCTGTAAGCTAGGCATAAATCTGTTAGTACCATACCCAGGCCTAGCTGAGCTGACTTCAGCTCTCTCTGGCTCCCCCGGTGCATAGCCAGCTCTGGGTGGTTTATACTGTCTTTTACTATAAGCTTGCTTCTTCCTGTGGCATGGAAGCACAGTTTCTCTCCTTTCTTGTATGTCAGGACTGACTTTAAGGTCTGAAATGTCACAGACTATTTAAACCTTACAGTTAATTTCAGAAACTCAGAACCAACAAAAAGTGCACTAGTGCAAAAGTGTACTTAGTGCTTTAAAGTACGGTATCAAAAGTGCATTTGTGCCGTAAAACTTTTTGGTTTCATTCAACGTGGCCTATGTTTCGCGGGATCAAATTATATCCCCGCTACATCAGGGAAAAGTCTTCTTAGCAACGCTGGAAAGTAAAAAGTCAAGCAGTTATTATCTCTTTAAAGAAGCCAACTAAATACTTTTTATATCTTCTAAAACATACATTTTTACCTTATCTGGGCTGTATACAGACTCTTGCCGGTTCAGAGCAACAAGAGAACAGAGCTGAGGCTTGTTCCTGTTTATAGGATAAAAAAAATAAGAAAAAAAAGTTAAATAATCACCTTCAGTGTCATTTTGGCTTATACCGATAGTTTTATATATTGTATTAAGACGTAATGGGGCCATAAGATGACTTTCCAATATCAGCCAATCCAGCAGACTCTCCATGAGTTCAGGAAGGATCCACTACATACCCTGACGCAAAATAAAGGCTTGGTGATACCTGTAAAAATTTGGAAAAGTTACCCCCTCCCACCGACTGTGATTTTTGCAAAGATACTAAGGCAATTTTAGCAGTTTTATCCAGCCAAATAAATTTTATAAGAATCCAATTCAATTTTTTATAAAAGGAACTTTGAAAATAAACTGGTAACATACTCATTTGGTAACAAACCACAGGCAAAATCATCATTTTGATGGTTTGGACTCTCCCTCACCAAGAAAGATGTAATGGATTCCAATGCTCACACATTTCTTTGTCTTTGAATAATAAGGATTTTTCGTTTACTGTCATTGTATCTTCCAATGATTTTGAATCATGATACCCAAATATTTTATTCCCGTCTTCAGACAAAAACGCTCTGAAAATGTATTATTAATATATAATCTGGCAGAAGGGGAACTATACAAAGGTTTGAATCATTTGAATAAATCCGGATCCTATTTCAAATCAATCCATTGCGTGGTACATAAATGTCCATTCTACACGATCAAAGGCCTTCTCTGCATCCAAAGAAACAGAAAAGGCCGGATCCTCTATTGTTTTAGCTAAATTTTGCATATGAAGTGCCAATCTGGTATTATTTGCAGAATGTTGTTGAGCAACAAAACCCGTTTGGTGCATTCCAATCATATAAGGGAGAGCCTTAGCTAATCTCAGAACCAATAATTTAGCCAGAATTTTACCATCCACATTAATTCAAGAAATAGGCCTATAGTTTGATCCCTATTTGGTTTTGGCAAAACTATTGTTAAAGCTTCTGCCATAGTACCTGATATCTGACCCTTTGTCAGTTGTAATTGGTATAATTTGAAAAGATGAAGTAACAATAAAGTTTGAAAAGATTTGAAATACTCCACTGTGAATCCATCACTACCTGGAGCAGATCCAGCTCTGAGAGACTTCAGTGCTACCTATAGTTCTCTAAATGATATAGGTGCTACAAGTTTTTCTTTTATATGCTCTAGAATTTTTGTACTAAGCCAAATTGACAAGTTAAAAAGTGATAAATCACCTGGACCAGATGGTATACATTCTAGGGTACTAAAAGAACTCGAACATGAAATTGCTGACCTGCTGTTAGTGATCCATAACCTGTCATTAAAATTGTCTGTAGTACCTGAAGATTGGAGGGTGGCCAATGTTACATTGATTTTTTAAAAGGGTTCCAGGGGAGATCCAGATAATTACAGACTGGTAAGCCTGACTTCAGTGTTGGGCAAAATGGTGGAAACAATTATAAAAAATAACATTGTGGAATATGTATACAAACATGATTTAATGAGAAATCTTGCCTCACCAATTTGCTTGACTTCCTTGAAGGTGTGAAAAAACATGGATAAAGATGAGCCAGTTGATGTACTATATCTAGATGTTCAGAAAGCTTTGGATAAAGTTCCTTATGAGAGGCTCCTGAGAAAACTAAGGCATCTATTAGGCGTCTTCAATGCAGGCATTTAAAAAGCCTATGTTAGAGGCGTCTAAATAATTTAGAATGATGCCTAATGGTGCTTAAATCCTTTTCTGCCATTATACATGCCTACTTTGGAGTTAATTGCTGTTAGGCACCTATCTTTTTATAGATTTTCCCTTTTAGTGCACATAGGTAATGACCTATACATATTTCTAAATGTGTTTTAAGGGAGTATAAATTTAGATATGTTAAGTATGTACATATAAAGGTGGTACAAAGTTATTAGAGAATGACACGGTGACAAAATTCATCACCGTTCCCGTCCCCGCGGATAACCGTGGGAAACCATCTTCATGTCAATTTTTAAGGAGAGAGGGAAGAATCAGAGTATAATTGGGCACAACCACTGACCCGCAAGCTTTGCTTTGAAGAATGCTGGTGTAGAAGAACCGAGGTTGAAATAGACACTAGAAAATGACATGGGATTATTTCCCGCGGTTATCCGCGGGGACGGGGACGGTGATGAATTTTGTCACCGTGTCATTCTCTAAAAGTTATGCATGTCAAAATCTGCATATGCAGTATAACAACCCTGCCCACACTCTGTCTGAACTTCTCTTTGGAAAGCACCTAGAAAAAAACCCACATAGAAACATAAAAAGATTATATGGCTACTCAAATTTTTTAAGTGGAGGTCTAGAAACTTCAGCTCTCTGAAAGCCAGGGTTTGCAAACTGAAAAGCAAGATACTGTATGAGATGCACATTTTCAAAGCTGACATGTACCAATTTATTGATTTATAAATTTATATCTTGCTGCATCCAACAATTCTGTGCAGGGAACAAAAAAACATATATAATGAAACATATAATTAAGTCATAAAATATATAACAAACACATTTTTGAAATTTCAAAAGAAAATACACAGGTTATACACCCAAAATTGAAAAGACTAATACATTCCCACTAAATAATCAAAGTGTCAGGCACTTATACATAGGAAAAATAACTAGTAATGTATGTCTGAAGACAGTAGCATATTAAGGGGGGGGCGAGGGGGATCAGCCTGCCCTGGCGGCCACCTTTGTGCCTCTTCTCTTCTCCATCTCCCTAACCCCTCCCTCCCCTTTTATAAAACCATAGCATGGATTTTAGCGCCAGCTGTGACGGTAACAGCTCCGACGCTTATAGAATTCCTATGAGCATTGGATCCGTTACCGCCACAGCCGGTGCTAAAAATCATGCTACCGTTTTGTAAAAAGGGAGGGGGGTAAATGTTTGCTGGAGCGAGCAGCATCTTCCACTTGCTGCTCACACCAGCCTCAGCTCCCTTCTGATGTCATTTCCTGACCTCGGGACCGAGGACATGACATCAGAACAGAGCTATGGCTGGCGCAAGCAGCAGGTGGAAGATGTTGCTCATGCCAGCGAGCATTTCAAGAGGTACGTGAGGAGTGGGGGAACTCTAGTAGTGGAAAGAGAGGGGGGTGCTCAAGTGGCGAGAAAGAGTAGGGACGTGCAGGGTGCTACCGCATCGGGCGCTAATCTCCCCACTAAGCCACTGGTCTGAGACCACAATGCAAGAGACAGAAATGGGTAGAAACTGAAAATTAAAGGAGAAAATCTTTTCTACTGCTAATAAAAATACTTTTTCAAAAAATATCTTTGTGGGTCATATATTTGGGCTACAAAAATCTGAGGGAGCAGTACATTGTAGGTACTGAAGTACTTTTGTGCACAAAAAAGGAGCGGGACTTACAGAAGGTGTGATTATATGTGATCTTAAGGTGCCCAAGGAGGGGAAAAAAAGGGTGCATAGGAAGAGGAAGAGTTGATAATGCCTCTATATAAGTCTCTGGTGAGACCTCATTTAGGGTTCCTTTTACAAAACCGAGGTAGTGGTTCCCAGTGTGGCAAATAAGACAAAACCCCATAGAAACTGAATGGGCATTGTTGCACTTGCCACAAGGGAATCACTACTGCGGTTTTGTAAAAGGAGCCCTTGGAGCACTACATATAATTTTGGAGACTGCACTTTCAAAAAGATATAAACAGAATGGAGTTGGTTTAGAGGGTGGATAATAAAATGGTCAATAAACTTTGTTATTCAAATTTTAAGTTTATTAAAAAAAAATTTTATATCGCTTAATCAAATTTATACCGCTTAATCAAATTATTCAGGAGGGAATTCTATAAACAGCACCGAAACTTGAGCACCCCCAAAAATCAGTATTAAACATTATTCTATTAAGAGCATGTACCTTATATAGTTTAGCATTTAGCATAGATCTTACACCTAACTTTTGGGTACTAGACTTACACCTGCTGAAACCTGATATAAATGCCAGTGCCCAACTTAGATGTGCTTAGGCCTTATTCTATAATTCCATGTGCAACATTTGGGAATGCCCTGATTTGACCATGGCCATGCCTTCTTTTGAGAGTTAGGCATCAAGCCTTATAGAATATCATGTATCCATATGCATGTACAAATGTTAATGAGTGCCAATTAACAATGATAATTGCTTCATAGCACCCAATAACTGATGGTTCAGAGCTCATAATCCAATTTATTTACATGCACATCTCAGAAGCATGTCCAAAGTTGGGCATACAACATTGGGTGCCATATATAGAATCTGGGGATAAGCATATGGGAACAGGTTTAAAGATCTCAATCCCTCCAATATTCAGATGGCTAGTGATCTCCTGTAGTCTGTGATGGATCCAGAAATTGCTGACACTGGCGCTGTATCATGCACATGGCATCTACCTCTATTTTCCAAACCATCAGTAGATAATATTCCAGTAAATAGATACTGGTGTACTTTTGACTTGATATCAGAAAGTCAATTAAAGAATCTTTGTGCAAAATTTGGGAAAAAGAAATGTTTACTTGATCCTTTTCCAACCTATATCTTTTGTAATATTCTCTCCCATGCTATTTCAAGGTTTACAGTTCTGATAAATCATTTACTTTTCAATGCTCATTTTTCAGTCAATATGGGACATATCTTACTTTCTCCATTGTTGAAAAATGCAGACTTAGATCCGACTGTCCCTGCAAGTTATCGTCCCATAGAAAACATACAGATAGTGACTAAATTAATTGAATCTATTGTCTCTAAACAGCTTTCAGAATATTTGGATAAATTCTCAATTCTGCTCCCTTTTCAACATGGGTTTCATACAAATTATAGTACAGAAACACTACTGATTTATTTGGTAGCAAAAGTTCAGTGCCTTCTATCTCAGGGTCGATATTCAATTTTGCTACAATTTGACTTATCAATGGCTTTTGATGTCGTTAACCATAATATTTTGATTTAATTGTTAGCTAATGTTGGTCTTAATGGAAAGGTATTAGACTGGTTTAAAGGATTTTTTATGTTAAGATCATATTGAGTCCATAATGAGAACAAGTTTTCACCTATCTGGACCTCTATTTGTGGGGTACCACAGGGCTCTTCATTGTCCCCTATTTTGTTTAACATTTATATGACTACTTTCCAATCAAAACAGTTTATAATTATTTTATTTTGTTGGAAATCAATCCTTCTCTGAATAGTTTGAAATCAGACATTAATTCCTGCATCTTAAGAATCCAAGATTGGGCATTTTCAGTGGGCATTAAATTCTACCAAGACAAAATAATTTGTTTTGGGCCAAAAATTGAGCATCTGCCTAGCTCAATTTTGTTAGTCTCCGGTGACTCACTGAAAATTGATTTTTCATCAAGAATTACATTACATTACATTAAAGATTTCTATTCATCCATTACCTTGCGCTTCAATGCGGATTACAAAAAGAGTTATAGAAGGAGGGTTACAAAGTTAGATCAAAGATCGTTTCCAAGAGTGGGTCAGGTAGGATCAGGGGTTAGGGAGAGGATGGTAAGAAGGAAGGTATTTGTGGTTTTAAGCCTTATTCGGGGATTTTGTTAAAGTATAGTTTTTATTTCCTTTCTGAACATCTTGTAGTCTTGGGTTGTTATCAATAGGTTGGAGATTTGGTTATCTAGTTTTACTGCTTGAATGGCTAGTAGGCCGTCGTATCGTTTTTTCCGTTTTACTTCTTTGATTGGGGGGTATGTGAATGGGGTGTGTGTTTTTCTATGCCTGGTAGAGGTAGTTTGGGTGAAGCGGTTGTTTAGGTAGATTAGGCTGTCTCCATTTATCATTTTAAATAGTATAGAATAGAATTTAAATTGTATTTTTTCCTGGATTGGAAGCCAATGTGAATCGATATATGCCTCTGCAATGTGGTCATATTTCTTCAATGAGTAGACGAGTCTCAGAGCTGTGTTTTGAATTGTTTGTAGTTGTTTAATCATTATTGCAGGGCAGGGGAGGTAGAGGATGTTGCAGTAGTCCAGTATACTTAGGATTAGAGATTGTACTAAGAGCTGAAATTGTGTTTTCTCGAAGAATTTTCGGACTTGTCTAAGGTTTCTCATAACTGCGAAAGATTTCTGTATTATTTTGTTTATTTGTGGTTGCATGGTGCAGCCTTTGTCAATAGTCATACCTAGTAGTTTTAGAGTGGTTTGAATAGGGTAATTGATTGAGTTGATTTCTAAATTGGTTGTGGTTGGGACTTTGTTATTTTCTAGGAGGATGAATTTAGTTTTGTCTGGGTTAAGTTTCAGTTTGTGGTCTTCCATCCAAGTCGTTAGTGTTTGGTGTAGTGTGTTTGTCATTGAAAGCTTTGGTTGGTCGAAAGGTATGAGGATGGTGATGTCATCTGCATAGCTATAAGAGGTTAGGCCTTATTTGTTCAGGCAAATTATGGGTTTTATTCTGGATTCTTCACTCATTATCTAATCAAATTAATCATGTTACTAAAAAATCCTTTTTCAATTTAAAGATGCTTAGAAGAGTACGTCATCTTTTTTTCAGCAATATTTTGCAGTTTTGGTTCAGGCCATTATTTTATTAGTTGGACTATGGCAACTCGCTATATGCTTGTTTAAGTAAATATAATTTGAGGAGGCTACAACTTATCCAGAATATGGCGGCTAAACTGATATATGGTAAACATAAATATGATCACACCTTTACTGACATCACTTCACTGGCTTCCTGTTTACTAGAGGATCCAATTTAAATGTGCAACTGTAATTTTCAAAATACTATATGGTATTTTTTTCTCCTTTGGTTCCTGTCTCGTTTAATTCACAAGAAATCTGTAATTCTAGGAGCTCTCAGAAATATAAACTTGGCTTTCCCACTGTTAAAAGAATAAAAACTATGCCCAATTTCTGTTGATCATTTTCTTTTTTATTTGTAAAAGTTTGGAATGACCTTCCTTCTATAATTAGAGTTCTCTCTCATTTCCCCACTTTTCGTAAAGTACTGAAGGCATATTTATTTCAGAAATTTAATAATGATCCTTCTTTTTTAAATAATCAATCATAAAAGATAAAATTCTGGCCTAAAAAGTGGAGGGGCATAATCAAAAAATACATCTAAGTCTGTTTTGGGCCTAAGTGGCTAGTCGCCCAAAGTCGGCAGTGTCTAAAGCAGTGGTTCCCAACCCTGTTCTGGAAGACCTCCAGGCCAATCGGGGTTTCAAGATAGCCCTAATGAATATTCATGAGAGAGATCTGCATATAATGGAGGTGCCAGATATGCAAATCTGCTCCATGCATATTAATTAGGGCTATCCTGAAAACTCAACTGGCCTGATGGCCCTCCAAGACAGGGTAGGGAACCACTGGTCTAAAGTACATTCTCGAAAAATACATCCCAAATATTTTTTTTAGAATTGTCTACCTGTACATCCCGTCATTTGATTATCAGACCGCTAAGTCGTTTATCTTTATACCCCATTCTTGTCCCAAAATTTGTCCAAGTCAAAAATGCCTAGAACAAGACCTTTTGAATGTGGGAAGGGCAAGCAAAGTGATGGACTGGCCCCCCAGACATGGCAACACAGTACAGGGCACTGATGCAAACTTCACAAAAAGGGTGCCACATAAACATCTCACCATAACTCCCTTATAGGCCATGGTGAGCCCCCCAAATACCTCCAAAACCTTTTAGACCCACTTGTATACCACTCCAATAGCCCTTATGGCTGCAGGTGGCACCTATATGGCATTACAGTAGAGTGGGGTTATGGTTGCACATTTTTCACCATGAATGCAGAGGTTAGAGTGGTTTATGGGCCTGGGTCCTCCTCTCTATTGTTCACTAGCTCACCCTCCAGACTACTTAAGCCACCTCATTGCTGCTCTACTAGGTTTTCCTATGCCAGGTGCTGTTATTCTGCAGGTAGGTATGTATGTTTTTATTACAATTTTTATGGTATTGTGTGCGTATGGGGGGGGGGGGTCGATGATCTCTGGGGCAGTGTGGTGGGGTCTGCACTTTGTATCTGCAGTGGTTATCTGGTCACTTTGGATACCTTCTGGGCACTTAGACCTGTTTCTAGATCGCCTAAGTCACAACGTAAAAGTTTCGTCTAGGCAGTCTTGTTAAACTAAACTCCCCTTTCAGCTCTGGGTGTATAGCAGCACTGAAAAGGCCTAAGCTGTTTTTAGATACGTCTAAAACCTGTTTCGATTATCGGCACATGGACGACTTGTCTTTTTGATTGTCCAAGTGCTGGTTTAGGTAGGATTTTAGATGTATTTCTATTTCAATTATGAGCCCCATAGTCTCTGTTCTAATCTCCTGTATAATTTTATTAATATTTTGTTAACTGAGTTGAGCCCTCCTGTTAGGATGAATCTGTATCAAAAATTTAATTAGATTAGATTGAATTTCCGGTCTGTTTTTGACTGGCCGAGGCATAGTCAGCTAGGCAAATATTCAGCTGCTAGCTGGCTAAGTCTCAACAGCCAAAGATAGGCTACCCTTTTAGATGGCTCTATCTGGCCAACGAATTTAGTCGGCGAGCCTCTGAATATTGGCGGTGACCAGCTATGTCACTTGACATATCAGGTCTTTAGCGCACTTTAGTAAAAGACCCCCCTATGTTACATAAATGCACGCAACTGGGCAATTAGCACATATTAGTTGCCCATATGAGCATTAATCTGTTTTGACATTAACGCAAATTAAAGCAAGTACAATGCAAGGCTAAATATAATAAGCTGTGTCACATGCAAATACACACAAATCAATTCAATGTTATGTAAAAGAGTTAACATGGCTTGTGCTAACCCTTTTTTATCACATTGCTGACTGAAAAATAACTATCATTCGCCAATGTTGCACTATTTTTGTATTCTTTATTAAATGAGACACTTATATATGTTGCATAGTGGCTGACAGTATGCTGCATTTGCTAGTCTGGTTTATGATACAATCCACTAATAGTGTGCTGACAGACTGCCAGATGATGCTACCTTTCATACAATACCAGCAGCATCTGACTAACGGAAAAGTACAACGCATCACCTGTCATTCTGAGCTGGAACAAGGACACTATCTCATTGTAGAGTGCATTCATACAGATGAGAAAAAGAAGTTCTTGACATTGTACTGCTGATTAGCTGTTGTATGTTTGTCAGGATGGAGATTTGATGGACTTCTTGTTTTCTTTTATTTAACAAACTTTCTAGGAAAAAGTGTAAAGAACAAAAGCCTGTATAAAGCAGCAGAGATGATTTGATGAAAACCGGAAGGTGATATTTAAATAATGCATGGCTGGATTTTTTACTGTGTGAAATTGCATAAAATTGGAAGATGACTTTTTTATGCGCAGAAAAGACCTCTTACAAAATTAGATCATGCCTAAAAATATACCTGGCACAAACTAGCACACTCCTACTGCATCTCAGGATGCACTGGGAAGGTGGCCTAAGACTCTGGTTGGCACAGGTGTACAGTATAAGGCCCTTCCTATGGGAGAGGCCTTAGGCATCTGAGTCAATCAAAGTCTTAGACTGCTCCCCAGTGCATCCCAGAATGCACCAGGAATGGGAAGGCCCACCATTTTGGAGTGACGGGCCAGCTGCTGGAGGATGTGAGTGTCCCTCTGGTCAGACATTCAATTGAAAAGTTCAAAGGGGAGAGGAAGTTTCGTCACTCGACCGAATGGCAGGGTAAAACTTGAGCTCCGATGGGACTTTGAAGTAATAGTGCAAAAAAGGCTTCCCTCGAGAGGCACTACTCGTACTTGTGGGTGTGCTGGTGGTCGGAGTGTATAGCGAGTCGACGGAGACTGGAGAAGTTTTGTTTAAGCGAAACAGTGAGCGGAAAACGAACCATGAAATTGCTGGCGTCGCCTCTTGTGAAATCTAAGATGACGCAGACACCCGAGCGGACGCCGCAATCTCCTGCCTTGGCTCTGCCCTCAGAAGGTGAGGCAGCATTGAAACAAATGTTGGAAATATGGTTTCAAGATTTAAAGGCAGAGATGAAGGGTGTCCATGAAGATGTTAAAGACAGCGATGGCCGAGCTGCGAGCGGAAGTTGGGGACTTGGGGGGCCGGATCGAGGCCTCTGAACAACATGTCTCACAATTGGCAGCGGTGGTGGAGGAGACAAAAACTACTGTGGCGCAACAGGTCAAGGAGATGGCGGACCTGCAGGTTCAGATCGAGGACCTGGAAAACAGGTCCCACAGGAGCAATTTGCAGTTTAAGGGGATCCCTGAGACTGAATGTTATAAAGATTGCAAGCAAGTGATCCAGGATTATTGTAGCCAGCTTCTGTGGCCCACAGAGCAGGTAGACTCTACGTCCATTGACCTACTGAGGGCCTATCGCAGCTTGGGAGCTGGCAGACCGGGTTCCCCGAAGGATATCATTGCTTGTTTTGGGGACTATCTGCTTAAGGAAAAGATCTTACTGGTGGCTCAGAAACACCCCCAGTTTCAATGGAATGGGATTGGGGTGGGTGTTTTTCAAGACATGGCCCTCACCACATTGCAAAAACATCGGGCTTTCTGGAAGATGACTCAAGTTCTACGGGCGGAGGGACATCGCCAGGGCCGGATTTAGTTGAAAAGAGGCCCTAGGCTATTCCACTTATGAGGCCCTTTCACCTCCCATTTTTAAATTTTTAAATTACATGAGAGATAATAAAATACATCATTACTGTGATATATATCAATATGTTAAATGAAACATGTTGTTATCGGTACTAACCTTTATAAAAAATGTGACACGGATAATAAATAAAAAAAAAGTCAAGAACCTGAACCGGAGGCAGGATCGGACCGGGGACTGGCGCGCGTCCCCACCCGGGGCTGAGACCGATTCCCCTCCGGAGCCGGGAAAGGGGTGGGGGGGAGAGAGGAGCAGCGGGATCCGATCCAGAGCTGGAGCACGTGTGCAATTCGGATTCCCCACCCCCGGCTGAATTTTGATGAGTCGCTGGCGCAGGCGCCGTGAGGAGTGACACAGAAGCACACCTCACGCCACCAGGACTCAGTGTTTTAGTGTTCACTGTTTTTAGAATAGTGTAATTTTAATTTTGCTAACAATTTGAATGTAGGCCCCTCTTGATCTTGAGGCCCTAGGCTGAAGCCTAGTTAGCCTATAGGAAAATCCAGCCTTGGACATCGCTATCAGTGGCTGTTCCCCTGTGGTATATGGATGACAGTAAATGGCAAATCTCACAGAGTGGATACCGTGGAAGAAGCCTGGATAGCGTTGAAGGACATGGGCTGTGGAAATTTTCCTGATGTTCCTCTGGTGGTGACACCAACGAAAGTGGGTCATTCGGTGGGGACCTGGCGGACTGTCAAGCGTTCTACCAAGAAAGTGGCCCCACCGGAGTCCTAAGTGCCTCATGTTGCTGAGGGGCAATGGTTTATCCAATGGCTGGAGGGACAGATGGTGATGTTTAATGCTGGACCTTTGGACTTCAGTACTGGTGGACTTTGCTCTCGAATGTGTGGTGTGTTGAAAGGTTCAAAGAGGTTTGGGGGTAGAGTTAGAGGTGCAGGGTGGGGGGGGGTCTGAGCCTTGGAGTGGTGTTGGAAGGTTCAACTTTGGGGGCTGGCAGTAGGAGGAAGTGAGCATCCCTCCTGTCCAGCTTGCCCCGGGAGGTTGGGAGGTGGCTCTTGATCAGGAGGCAATGGGCATTCCTCCTATCTGGCTTACTTTGGGGGTTACTTCAGGGGATTTTATGGCAGGAGGGAGTGGGCATCCTTCCTGCCCAGCTTACTTCATGGGTGAGGCTTTGGGGGTTTCACCAGGAGGAAATGGGAACCCGAGTTTGTATGGAGCAACTGAGTTTGTGTGGGGATTCAGGGATTCCCTGCCGCAGCTGCTCCATTGATCGCAGCAAGGGGATTCCCTTGCTGCAGTCAGCTGATGGGAAGGAATCAGGCATGATTCTCTAACTGGCACCTGTGACATGGACATCAGTTAGAGAATCAGGCCGGTTAGGCGAGGTCGGGCATCTGTCCCTTAGGGCAGACGCGATTCTGTATAGGATGCCAGTGTGCAATTCTCAGCAGCTTGTTAGGCAACTGCAGAAACCAGCGTCCTATACAGAAGTTCTCCTTAAATGCTAACAAGCCCATTTTGGCCCTGATTCTGTAAACAGTACCTAAATTGGCCAGTACCTAGAAACACAGTGCTGGCCACATGTCAATCACACTTAGGTGCTATTAACATAATTGGGGCAACTGATGCTTAAGAAAAAACGTAGGCACCGGTAATGTAGATCAAGGTGTTAAAGGCTTACATTTCGGGTGCCTAAGAATTTGGGAGAATCGTACCTAGAGGATATCTGTAATCTCTGCCCAGTGGCCTAGGGTATGTGACACCCGGGAGCCATAATTTTTTACACACACCCCCGGCCCATCATTTTTTGACACACACACCTCGGCCCATCATTTTTTGACACCCCCCTTCCCTTGGTACACCACTGCTACAGTTCGAAAAAGGCTAAGAAGCCAGGAGGAGCGGCCCTCCCAATCTAGTTCTATCCCGCCCCCCTCTGTGATGCCCCCTGACAGCATTCTTAGCCATTGGTCAACCTTGCCTGGGTCACAGTGCCCAGGCAAGGTTGACCAATAGCTGAGAACGCTGTCCGTTGGCGTCACACAAGGGGTGGAATAGAGCCATAACGGGAGGGTGTTCCTTAAAGGATGCTTTCACCACTCCCGCCAGCTTCTTAGCCTTTTTCTTGGCTGCAAGGGTGGACCGGCAGCTGTGCTGAAGTGCAGGTCCTAGGAGGTCCTGGACCCGGCCGGCTGTGCACCCCCCTAGGGCATGCACCCAGGGCAGTCCGCCCCCCTACCCCGCCCTTGGTATGCCACTGTCTCTGCCCCTAAACAACTTTACTTTGACCTTAGGTGCTGCTAGGTGCCATGCTGTAGGCACTATTTCGATGCCTACCCCGGTAGGTGCCTAATGGCACTACTTTTTTTTAACAGGTTTTTAATCAGTTTTAAATGGCACAGTCAATCACTGCACCAATTAAAGCTGACCAATGCAATTAAGTTAGGTGCTACATCACCGCACCGAGCACCCCCATTCTTCCTGGCCTCTTCAGCACTCCGCACATACCCTGCGTACCTCTTTAAATGTTGCATCTTCCACTTACTGCTCGCACTGGTCTTGGCTCTTTTCTGGCATCACGTTCTGGTCTAGCAACCAGGAAGTGATGTCATAAGGGAGCCGAGGCTGGCGCAGACAGCAAGTGGAAGATGTTGCTCATGCCAGCAAACATTTAAATAGGGCATCCCTGCGATGGGAAATCCCGGGGCAGTCCACCTCCCATCCCCCTTTGTATGCCACTGGTGGGGGGGAGGGGCCCGCAGCTGCTTATGTGTCAGGGATAAATGGGGCAGGAGTGGAGTGATTGACCAAGAGGTCCGCCTTTAGGAACTAGCCCTGTTTGCGGTCTTTCTACTATCAGGTTCTGAGCACTTTGGGTATTAATTATTGACACCTTTGTACTACTTTGGCAGTGGGTGATCTTTCTTATTTTGGGGATTGTGTACTGCATTTGGATTTACCCGGCAGTATATATATATATATATATATATGTATATATTTCCACGAGTATTTTTGGGTTGACATATACCAGATACATGTATGCTCTGAAAAAACAGCAGTGTGGTGCAGTGGTTAAAGCTATATCCTCAGCACCCTGAGGCTGTGGGTTCAAACCCATGCTGCTCCTTGTGACCCCGGGCAAGTAACTTAATCCCCCCATTGCCCCAGGTACATTAGATAGATTGTGAGCCTGCTGGGACAGACAGAGAAAAATGCTTTAGTACCTGAATAAATTCATGTAAACCAGGGGTGTCCAACCTTTTGGTATCCCTGGGCCACATTGGATGAAAAAAATACTAACACTAACACTAGCTGATGAGCAAAAAAAAGGTTGAGCAGGTCCCAAATTTGCAATCACTAATATAGAAGATGTAAGTATCTAATAATAAACCTTCATTAAAGGGACACTGTGGAGAGGAACCCCAAAAAGCAGTAATATTTACCCTGACTGAGTGATCCTCCACTTGCACCTCTGACAGTGGGAGCAGCCGCAAGCTTCCGCCCTGAAAGAAGCCAAGAAACAGATATGTCTGGCGAAAGCACAGGCGGAAGAACAAATGGCTAAAAATGTAAAAAAGAGAGACAAAAATTTTTTCAGATATATTAGTGAAAGGAGGAAGATGAAAAATAGAATTGCTAAACTAAAAGATGCTGGGAACCGATATGTGGAGAGTGATGAGGAAAAAGCAAATGTGCTAAACAAATACTTCTGTTCTGTGTTCACAGAAGAAAATCCTGGAGAAGGACCGAGACTGTCTGGCAAAGTTACACGAGAAAATGGAGTAGATTCTGCACCGTTCACGGAGGAGAGTATTTATGAGCAACTTGAAAAACTGAAGGTGAACAAAGCGATGGGACCAGACGGGATCCATTCCAGGATACTAAGGAAGCTCAGAGAGGTTCTGGCGAGTCCTATTAAAGACTTGTTCAACAAATCTCTGGAGATGGGAGTGGTTCCCGGGGATTGGAGGAGAGCGGATGTGGTTCCTATTCACAAAAGTGGTCACAGGGATGAAGCAGGAAACTACAGGCCGGTGAGCCTCACTTCGGTTGTTGAAAAAATAATGGAAGTGTTGCTGAAAGAAAGAATAGTATACTTCCTTGAATCTAATGGGTTACAGAATCCAAGGCAACATGGCTTTACAAAAGGTAAATCATGCCAAACGAACCTGATAGAATTTTTTGATTGGGTGACCAGAGAGCTGGATCGAGGACATATGCTAGATGTAATTTACTTAGATTTCAGCAAAGCCTTTGATACGGTTCCTCATAGGAGGCTGTTGAACAAAGTTGAAGGGCTGAAGTTAGAACCCAAAGTGGTGAACTGGGTTAGAAACTGGCTGTCGGACAGATGCCAGAGGGTGGTGGTCAATGGAAGCTGTTCGGAGGAAGGAAAGGTGAGTAGTGGATTCCCTCAGGGCTCAGTGCTGGGGCCGTCCTGTTCAATATGTTTGTGAGTGACATTGCTGAAGGGTTAGAAGGAAAAGTGTGCCTTTTTGCAGATGATACCAAGATTTGTAACAGAGTAGACATCGAAGAGGGAGTGGAAAATATGAAAAAGGATCTGCAAAAGTTAGAGGAATGGTCTAATGCCTGGCAACTAAAATTCGGCAATTTTAGGGGGGTCGGCAATTGTAATGAATGCAGTCATTTGAATAAAAAGGAACCCGGAGCAGCTATACCGATTACCCACTACATTCAAAGCTAAGTTGGTTTTGTTTTACCATCTTTGTGTAGTCATTTAGCTGTTGTTTGGTGGGTGAGACTGTGAACAACGATGATGGTCTCTCAAAACAGCTGCTCCGTGATTTTTTCACTGAGACCTCAGCTGTGGGTCTGAGTGTTCACTAAATAACTTCAGTTACTTGATTGATTGATATAATATTGTTTTTGAATAACAAAGTGAGCTAGTAAAAAAAAAAAAAAACTAAAATTCAATGCAAAGAAATGCAGAGT
Organism: Geotrypetes seraphini; assembly: GCF_902459505.1. NCBI lineage: Eukaryota > Metazoa > Chordata > Amphibia > Gymnophiona > Dermophiidae > Geotrypetes > Geotrypetes seraphini. The sequence continues at coordinate 302,416,439 of NC_047086.1, read as the reverse complement.
AATGCATTTGGGGATTAATAATCGGAAGGAACCGTATATGCTGGGAGCTGAGAAGCTGATATGCACGTACAGGGAAAGGGACCTTGGGGTGATAGTGCCTGAAGATCTAAAGGTGAAAAAACAATGTGACAAGGCGGTGGCTGATGCCAGAAGGATGCTGTGCTGTATAAAGAGAGGTATAGCCAGTAGAAGGAAGAAGGTGTTGATGCCCCTGTACAGGTCGTTGGTGAGGCCCCACTTGGAGTATTGTATTCAGTTTTGGAGACCGTATCTGGCACAGGACGTAAGAAGACTTGAAGTGGTCCAGAGGAGGGCGACGAAAATGATTGGAGACTTGTGCCAGAACATGTAAGAGGAGAGACTGGAAGCCCTGAATATGTATACCCTAGAGGAAAGGAGGGACAGGGGAGATATGATTCAGACGTTCAAATACTTGAAGGGTATTAACGTAGAACAAAATCTTTTCCAGAGAAAGGAAAATGGTAAAACCAGAGGACATAATTTGAGGTTGAGGGGTGGTAGATTCAAGAGCAATGTTAGGAAATTCTACTTTACGGAGAGGGTGGTGGATGCCTGGAATGCGCTCCTGAGAGAGGTGGTGGTGAGGAAAACGGTGACTGAGTTCAAAGAAGCATGGGATGAACACAGAGGATTTAGAATCAGAAAATAATATTAAATATTGAACTAAGACCAGTACTGGGCAGACTTGCACGGTCTGTGTCTGTATATGGCCGTTTGGGGGAGGATGGGCTAGAGAGGGCTTCAGTGGCTGGGAGGGTTTAGATGGGATGGAGTATTTTTTAACGGATATTTCGTCAGTTGGAACCCAAGCACAGTACAGGGTAAAGCTTTGGATTCTTGCCCAGAAATAGCTAAGAAGAAAAAATTAAAAAAATTTAAATTGAATCAGGTTGGGCAGACTGGATGGACCATTCGGGTCTTTATCTTTATTACTTTCAAAATAAGGCAAACATTAAACACTTCAAGCATTTCAAACACAAACATGTTCCAAACTATGGGACTGGAGCAATACCTTGAAACATAAATGAAGTGTCAAATTTCAGTTTTCAGAGCTTTTCATTTTTCAGAATTTCAGATAACAGATCACCTATCATCCCTATGTTATGCCTTCTGTATAACCCAAGTCAAGATGGTATAATACAGAATGTTCTTTCTTTGTTATACTGAAACTGCAGATTTTTGAATCAGGTTGGGCAGACTGGATGGACCATTCGGGTCTTTATCTGCCGTCATCTACTATGTTACTATCTCATGAGCAGGGATGCACGCTCTGGTTTTCCTATTCACTTCTATTACAGCTACGGTGAGCCTCTTCAGAGGTGAGTCTCATGAAAGCGGGGATGCTGAATCAGATGTCAGCAGCGCATGTGGAGGATTGTTTAATCAGGGTAAATATTACTGCTTTTTTGGGCCTCCCACTAAGAGCTTAGGCTGCCTCAAAATGAACATCTCCCCTGCTGTAGCTAGTAGGGATCCCCAAGTCTCACCAACTGACGGCCACCTCCTCCCCCTCCAATTTCCCAAGTTCTGCAGCTGACAGCAATATTGCAGACCTGCTGCCTTCCCTCCTCCCTGCCCCTCCCCCCTTGGCTTTCATGCATGCATGAAAGTAGTGGCAGCTTGAGGATATTGCCATTGGCTGCAAAGTTTGGAAATTTTGAGTTGCCAGACTGGAGGAAAATGTCTTCAGTTAGCAGGGCTTGGGAATCCCCACTAGCTCAAGTATTTATAAATTGCACTCAGGCAGAGAGAAACTTTGGTGCCCATCCACTAATTTTGGGCTCCAGTCCCTCCCCCAAATCAACTGTATATGACTATGCCACTGAATACAAAAATAATTGTGATGCACATATCCCAAAGCTAACATATTCCAGTTAATAAATCCAAAATAAAACAATTTTTTTCTACCTTGTTGTCCGGATGTTTTGTTTTTCCATCATCTTGGTCCCAGTTTCTCTTTCTTCTTTTTATCTGTATTCAATTAATTCTCTTTCCAGTGTCTGCGGTCCATTTTTTTTTCTCCTCTTCTCTCGTTCCATTTCCTTCTTATGCCTGTCTCCAACGTATTGATTTTTCCCTTTCAGCTTTAACTTTTTTTTCTTTTTTGCCTCTGTCCACTCAAATCTTGCCTTCTTTCTCAGCCTTCTTCTTTTTAAATGTTCAGCTACCTCTTAATTCTCCATCTCAGTCCCTAACTCTCCCATTTCCCATCTCACTACTTTCCCAGCCTCCTATTTCCTGCTATCTACTCCCAATTACCACATTTCTACCACTGTACTCACTGCTCTCTCACTCATCTTGTTATCTCCCTTTTGACCTTATCCACATGGCTCACCACTTTAAGAATCCCCCTCCCTCTCTCCTCTGCTCAGGCTATAATTCCCTGTCCCTTTCTTTCCATCTTCTAGCATCTTCTTATCCCAGCTCTCTTCCCTCCTGCCCTCCAGAGGGCCCATCTCTGCTCCTCTATCCCCATGGTCCAACATTTTGCTCCCTCTCTTTTCTGTTTTTCTTCTTCCCTCCCCTCTTGATGTTGAACAATGAAATAGAGGGGAAAAAAAGAGAGATGCTGCATGGCCTAATATTTCTCTCTCCCTCCCTTCCATCCCCAGATCCAACTTCTCTTTCTTTCCCTTTATAACTGCCCCCATCCCATCTCTCCTTCTGCCTGCCTGCCTGCCTCCCCCAGGTCCACTATTTCTCCCTTTCTCTTCCCAACAATTCTCCCAAAGTATCTCCTTCCCTCTTCCTCCACACCACTCCAGGTCCAACTTCTCTCCCTTCAGACTATTGCCCACCATTTCTCTCTGTCCTCTGTTTCTGGTCCTATAAGCTCTCTCCCCACATCCAATCTAGCACTTCTTTTAATACTCTCCCCCTCTGTACTTTAAAAAAAAGTCCAGGAGACTTCAGCCCAGTATGTTCTCCCCCTTCTCTCTGTGCCCATGCTTCACTACCTCACTCTTCTCCCACCACCATGTCCAATAATTCTCTCTCTCTCCATCTCCCCATGTGCACCATTTCTTTCTCTCTCTCAGACACCCAATTCTCCCTTTATGTTCTCTCCCTCACCTCAGCATCTCTTTCCCTCACTCCCTCCATTCTTCCATCTTATGGCTCATGCTCCCCTCCCTCTTTCCCTTCATTCTGAGTCCTAAGTTCATGGCCTTCCTTTATTCCTTCCATCATTTGTCCTGTTTGTGCTCCCTCTCTCTCAAGTCCCAACACATCATTCTCCCTCCCTCCCACCCTTCTGTGCCACGGGTGTTTACATTCTTGCCGGCTCCCTCCTCCGTCTTACTGCAGTGTTCGCTGAAAGCTGTGGGCAGCGGCTCCTACGCGCCTCCTATGGCTGATCTGGAAGCCTTCTCTATGACGTTGCGACGTCAGAGGGAATGCTTCTGGGTCAGCCGCAGGAGGCACATAGGAGCCCCTGCCCTCAGCTTTCAGCGAACACTTCAGCAAGACAGCCGGCAAGAATGTAAACACCCAAGGGCAGCAGTGGAAAACACTGAATAGCCCTCAAGTGGGGCCGCATGTGGCCCATGGGCCGCGGGTTGAACACCCCTTATGTAAACCATTCTGAGCTCCCCTGGGAGAATGGTATAGAAAATTGAATAAGTAAATAATATCTGCCAGCGCATATATGTTTATGTTGATCCAATTGATAATTTAGACATGCAAGTCCATTCCTTGATGCATTTAGGAACAGGCCTCATGTTGACAGATCCTGATCTAAAATATACTCTGACCTGGATGTCTTAATTCTGATTTGGGCATTCTATTTAAAATATGGAGCAAAACATTGTTTTACCAAGTCATTCCTTTTTAAAATTATACTTTGGATTTCAGACATTCATTTCTTTATTTGTTTTCATGTATGTTACATTTTGCAATAGAATGGTTTCATAAATATAATACAATTCTAGTGAACCTGCAATACTCAGGCAGTTCATTGTTTGTTTTTTAAATTAAGCTAACATCAAATCTTGACGAGCTTCGTAATATGTTTATATGGCTCCTGAAATGTCCTTTAATACAATTTCAAGGTTTTAATTCATGAATTTGGCTTGATGGATCAGCTAAATTTTGTTACCATATTCCTCCAGAACAAAAGAATTGGTTTTAATAGCATGAGCTGTTCTAGGGGGGTTGAAAATAGAAACTCCTGTAGGTTATGGAGTTAGCAAAGAAAAGCATGATTAAAAAAAAAATAAAAAAAACCACACTAAAGAATGTTTAACATTGCCCCACTTTTACTAAGCTGTGTAAAAATGTAGCAACTATCTCACATTAATAGACAATAAATAAATAAAAATAAAATTGTGCAGCATCTTCAAAGTCTCTTTTAGCTGTTAGGGACATTCCTATCATCTTCCCGAGCAGAGACGATATGCTTATCACATGTTAAGTGATCTGAGTTATTTGCAATGCAATTAAAGTCATTTATTTAGGTGGCATTAACTGCTTCACTATGGGCCTCATTTTCAAAACAAAAAAACATCCAAAAAGTGGCATAAAAATGGACCTCTTTTCATCCAAACATCTAAATTGCTATTTTCAAAACCTAGCTTTTAGACAGTTTTCTAAGCAATTCATATGCAGTCCATCAAAATTTCAAGAAGGCACGTTTTGGGTGGGACATGTGCGAGCTTATGATCTAGATACTTTCCTGCAATAATACAACATTGCGGAAAACGCCCAGGGCACATATTGGACATTAGACGAGGCTAGACCTATTTCAATAATGAATAAATGCCATAAAGGTACCCAAACTGATCAGATGACCACTGGGGAGATTAAGGCATGATCCCCTTGCTCCCTCAGTGACCTCCTTCTATTCCTAAAACAAACAATACATACCAACCTGTATGACAGCTTCAGATGTAAAGTCTAGTCATATTAGAGCAGCAAGCAGGTCCCTGGAGTACTCTAGTTGTCGAAGCAATGAACTGTAGAGAAGAGGACTCAGACCCATATACTACTCTACCTAATACCTTGTGGTTGAAAATGTGAGCACTCCAAAACCCACCAAAAACCAACTGTACCTACATATAGGTGACACCTGTAGACACCTGTATTGTTGTGGTATACAGTAGAGAATGACACGGGGAAAAAAATCTGTCCCCATCACTACCCCGTTCCTGTACCATCGTCCCCTTCACCGCCCCGTCCCCGCATCATCCACCCTTCCCTCTCGCCACCTTACCGCCCTTCAGTGGCCCAAGAATCTCCCTCCTTCCCTCTTACTTTCGCAGCGCATTAGTAAAGAAACTCTTACTGAAGCCAGCGGAGACTGCCTGCCTGTTCCTGCAGTCGTGTAATTGTGGGCGGAAGCTTCTCCTGTGACACACGCGACTGTAAGCAGGCAGGCTTCGCTGGCTTCAGTAAGTTTCATTACTAAAGCTCCGCGAAGGTAAGGGGGAGGGAGATAGATTTGGCTGTAGGGAGGGAGGAAGGGGGCTGTGCGCAATCGGTGACCACGTGCCTTCCCTCCCTTAACTGTGGGGACAAGGCCATTCACTGCTCCACGGGGCAGTGGCTGGTCTTGTCCCTGTGCCCGCAGTGAGAACTTCCCCCCCTCCACCATTTTGGCGGGTTACTTGCAGCTACCCGCGGGTAACTGCCACCATGTCATTCTCTAGTATACAGTTGAGCACTGTAGGTTTTTGGTGGGTTTTAGAGGGCTCCCCACACAATGTAAGGGGATAATGTTGAGAAGTGTACCTGGGTCCTCGTATGTGAAGTCCACTGCAGTGCCCCCTAGAATGCTCCACTGCTCTGCTGCAATGTCTGTATGGTCAGTCTACTAGTGGCTTGTTTTTGTGTGTGTGTCTTTTATTCCCTTGGACGGTTGTTGTTTTTTTTATTTCTCAAAAACGGTTCAAAAAGATAGACACATCGAGATGGAAAACATCTAGCAAATGGCCATTTTTGAAAGAAAACATCCAAAACCAGATTTAGATATCATTGAAAATGCCCCTTCACATCTGCTACATTAACAGTTACCCCCTTCTTCTATTAAACTGCGCTAGCAGTTTTTAGCACGGTGAGCCACGCTGAATGGCCCGCGCTGCTCCCGATGCTCATAGAGTTCCTATGAGCGTCGGGAGCAGCGTGGGCCATTCAGCGTGGCCCCCTGCGCTTACAAACTGCTAGCGCAGTTTAATAGAAGAAGGGGGTAAATGTGTGATGTGTGATGTTAAATATAAAGTACATTTTTAGTTAAAGATGCCTTTGATCTTTAAACAAATCATTCTCAAACCTTTATTACAGATGGGTCCACTCCTCACGTATTATCCTTAATTGTCTTTCTATCCTATAAGAAATGTAGTTCTTCCCCTTCCTCCCTTATGCTCCATTATGTCTATGCGTCTTAGGGCTCCTTTTATCAAGCCGCACTAGCGGTTTAATGCGCATAATAGTGCGTGTTAAACTGCTGGATGCGCTAGACGCTAACGCCTGCCTTAAGCAGGTGGTAGTTTTTTAGCCAGTGCGGGGGTTAGCGCGTGATTAAAAGTCTCGCGTGCTAACCCCACTAGCGCGGCTTCATAAAAGGAACTCTTAGTCTATGTATCTCCAATTTTATATATTTTTTAAAATATATTTTATGTATGCCACTTAGAAGCTTGATAAGCAGAATATCAATTTTTTTTTTAAATAAAACTTGAAACTTGATGTTTGTCAGTTAACACGTGCTAAGAGGCAAGCCACTATGTTAACTGTTAGCAAGGGAGCATGCTAGTTCCTGCATAACTGCTTAACACTTTAGTAAAAAAGGATCTTTAAATTTCAACCATAATCAGTTTTACATGTATATGTGCAGGTGCATTAGGCCTCTATTGTTCATCAGACACGGTATTGCCAAAAAAAGCAGGAAACAATGAGTAGCTAGACATTTAAATAAATGTTTACGGCAACAAACTGTGATGTTGTATTAAAATATAAACATATCCAGCTGTTTTGTGTTTCCTTGGCCATGTGCCACAGCTGGGTTCATAAGCTCTGAATCAAGACAAAAGTGAGAAACGTCCAACCTAACTTGCAATTTGAAAGAGATCCTTGGTTACTGGAAGATGGCAGGTGGAAAGTCATATGCTCTGATTCAAGGCAATATAGCTCTATGACATTAAGGCCTTTCTGCATAGAAAATTATTCATCATGCAGGATAAGGCCTTATCATGCGCATTATAGTTTTTCGTGTAGGCCCAGATTGTCAACACAGTAATATAATAAATGATGGTAGGAAAAGGCCATCTGGCCCTTCTAGTTTTCCTCTCTGCTATTTGTATTCCAGGAGGAGGATTTTAAAAATAGACTGTTCTAGATAAGGAGAAATCTTTCAAATGGTCAGACTCCCCTCATTTCGTAATGTGAGTCTTTAGAAGCAAGCATTGTTTGCATGCTCAGATTATAGAATACTAACTCTTATGTGCATGAATACTACTCATACCCCTGGCTTCTGCAAATGGTGCCCAACTTTGGGCAAAAAAAACAAAACAAGGACTACAAGCTGCCCACAACAAAAGTCAGGTCACAAACAAAGTGGGAAGAATAGCATAGTAGCAGTATATAAACACATGAACTTTAATCAAAAAATTCAGGTCCCTTTTTATCAAGCCCAAAAGCGATCATATTACTATAGCATACCTAAATTTTGGAATCAACTCCCTCCTGCCATTAGAGCAATTTATAACCTACTGCCCTTCCGGAAAGTAATAAAGACACTTCTTTTTTTGCACCGGATCAATTCTGGTCTCAAACTTTAACAGACCTTGCTTCGATGTATCTTACCTCAGAACACCTGTGCCTGCTAACCAGTTCTTCTACCATTAGAATATAAGAACATAAGAACTGCCATCTCCGGATCAGATCTTCGGTCCATCAAGTCCGGCAATCCGCACACGCGGAGGCCCAGCCAGGTGTACACCTGGCAGAATTTTAGTCACCAATATGCCTCTATGCCTCTTGTAAGGAGATGTGCATCTAGTTTTCTTTTAAATCCTAGAATGGTGAATTCTACAATAACATCCTCTGGGAGAGTATTCCAGGTATCCACCACTCATTGCGTGAAGCAGAACTTCCTGTTATTTGTCCTGGACTTGTCCTCCCTTAGCTTCAGTCCATGTCCTCTTGTCCGTGTCACATTGGACATTGTAAATAATGTTTTTTCCATCTCTATTTTGTCGATTCCTTTCAATATTTTGAAAGTCTCGATCATATCCCCTCACAGTCTCCTTTTTTCAAGGGAGAACAATCCCAGTCTCTTAAGTCATTCCTTGTATTCCAAGTTCTCCATACCTTTTATTAGCTTCATTGCTCGTCTCTGCACCCTCTCCAGCAGTTTTATATCCTTCTTTAGGTTGTGATACCAATGTTGAACACAGCATTCCAAGTGTGGTCTGACCATTGCATTATAACTTTCTCCGATCTTGATTCCTATCTTTATCACGCCTAACATTCTATTTGCTTTCTTTGCCGCTGCCGCACATTGTGCCGACGGTTTCAGGGTCCTATCTATCAGTACACCCAGGTCCTTTTCTTGTTCGCTCTTACCCAGAGTTGCACCTGACATTCTACACTTGTGTTCCTTGTTCTTTCTGCCTAAATGCATTACTTTGCACTTTTCCACATTAAACTTCATCTGCCATTTCTCTGCCCATTTCTCTAACTGACACAAGTCACTCTGGAGTTCCTCGCTATCCTTCTGCAATCTGATTGCCTGGCATAGTTTTGTGTCGTCTGCAAACTTGATGATCTCACTGGATGTTCCTTCTTTTAGGTCATTGATGAAAATATTAAATAAGATGGGCCCAAGTACTGAGCCCTGGGGCACACCGCTAGTCACTTTTTCCCAGTCTGAGAACTTCGCATTGATTCCCACCCTCTGCTTTCTGTTCTCTAGCCATTTGCCTATCCATCTTAGTATATCTCCCTCTATTCCATGGCTTTGTAGTTTCCTGAGAAGTCTTTCATGTGTAACCTTGTCGAACGCTTTCTGGAAGTCCAAGTATATTATTTCCACCAGTTCTCCACTATCAATTTGTTTGTTCATGGTCTCCAAAAATTGAAGTAAATTCGTCAAACATGATTTCCCTTTCCTGAAGCCATGTTGACTGGATCTCATTAGGTCGTGTGTATCCAAGTGCCAGACTATGCTATCTTTAATCAGTGCTTCAACCATCTTTCCAGGGACAGACGTAAGACTCACAGGCCTGTAGTTGCCTGGTTCTCCTCTTGATCCTTTTTTGAAAATTGGCGTGACGTTCGCTATCTTCCAATCTTCCGATATCTGTCCAGTTCTAATTGACAGGTTGGCAAGTTATTGCAAAAGCTCTCCGATTTCAACCTTCAGTTCTTTTAAGACTCTAAGGTGAACTCCATCAGGTCCAGGGGATTTATCATTTTTAAGATTGTCGATCTGGTAGTATATCTGGTCCAAGTCCACTTCTACTGTAGTGAGGCTGTCCTCTATTACTCCTTTGAACACTTTCACTGCTTCTGGTATTGTTGCGGTGTCCTTCTTCATAAAGACAGACGCAAAGAAGGAATTTAGTCTGTCTGCAATTTGTTTGTCTTCCTTGATGTACCCTTTTCTTCCCTGGTCATCCAGCGGTCCCACTGCCTCTTTTGCAGGCTTTTTTCCTTTTACGTATCTAAAGAAGGGCTTGAAATTTTTGGCCTCTTGCGCTATTTTCTCCTCATTGTCCTTTTTGGCATCCCTCACCGCCTTGTGACATTTCTTCTGATCATCTTTGTGTTTGTTCCAAGCTTCGGTTGTTTTCGTGCGTTTCCATTTTTTAAAGGAGTCCTTCTTTTCTTTTATGTCTTCCTTCACTTCTCTAGTAAGCCATGCCGGTTCTCCATTGCCTTTAGTTTTCCTTTCTTTGGAAATCCACGGAATGTAGAGATTTTGTGCTTCCGTGATAGTATTTTTCAGTAGGGACCATGCCTCATCTACCATTTTAATTTTGTCCATCTTTTTCTTGAGCCGTTGTTTCACCATTGCTCTCATGCTATCGTATCTTCCCTTTTTAAAGTTTAAAGTCGTGGTTAAGGTTTTGGTATGTTTCCCTTTCCCAATGTAAAGTTTAAAGTTGATCATGTTGTTCACTGCAGATATGATAATACCCATTCAGGACTCTATGGTTTCATTTTCTTAGATTCTGCTAAGCATGTGTTCTTAGTCACATTCTCTATAAGTTCTAAGTCATTGATTCTATAGCTTTGTGTCTTGATCCTGAGCATGTTATTGACTCTGTAGCATACATATCTCTGTTCAAAAAAAATTAGGGCCTCTTCTATCAAACTGCGCTAACAGTATGTAGCACAGAGAGCCGCACTGAATGGCCCTTGCTGCTCCCAACGCTCATAGGAACTCTATGAGCATCGGAAGCAGCACGGGCCATTCAGCGTGGCTCACCACGTTACAAACTGCTAGCGCAGTTTGATAGAAGAGGCCCCTAGTGTATGTGTCTTTGTAACCCGTTCTGGGTTCCTGGGACTATGAAAATGAATAAATAAATAAATAAATACTCATGGAATTGCTATGAGCATCAGAGCTTTTACCACAGTGGCCAGTGATAAAAAGAAAACCCTAACACATTTTGATATAAGGGGGCCTCAGTTCTCAAGTGTAGATGACAGTAAAAGAATCCAAGATGTAGACTGTTTTGTCACCTAAATGTAGTGGCGCTAGAAAAAGAGCGACCAAGATGATAAAGGGGATGGAACTCCTCTCGTATGAGGAAAGACTAAAACGGTTAGGGCTCTTCAGCTTGGAAAAGAGACGACTGAGGGGCAGTGTTCCCTCTAAGCGGGCGGGTGTTGTGAGCAAACTTTTTTCACTGTGAGCTAAAAATATCGGGCGCCAGCAAGTTATGAGCCAAATAAATATGTTGCTTTCTACCACAGAACTTCCTTACGTTTGTATGGAATCTATCCCCTTTCAACTTTAGAGAGTGCCCTCTCGTTCTCCCTGCCTTAGCTACTAAGTCTATTCCCTTCAGTACCTTGAATGTTTCTATCATGTCCCCTCTCAATCTCCTCTGCTCAAGGGAGAAGAGGCCCAGTTTCTCTAATCTTTCGCTGTACGGCAACTCCTCCAGCCCCTTAACCATTTTAGTTGCTCTTCTCTGGATCCTTTCGAGTAGTACCGTGTCCTTCTTAAAGTACCAGTGCTGGACGCAGTACTCCAGGTGAGGGCGTACCATGGCCCGGTACAGCAGCATGATAACCTTCTCTGTCTCTTCAGTCCAGCATCTGCCCCTTCCATTCACTGTCTGTCTTTCCCTGCCATCTCTCCTCCTGCCCCCCCCCACCCCCCAATTTGGTCTAGCATCCATCATCTTCCTTCTGTTCCCCTCATGGTCTGGCATCTCTATCCTTCCCTCCCCCCTGTGGTTTTTAGCATATCTCTCTTCTCATTTCCTCCACTCAGATCTGATCATTCTCTGCTCTCTCTTCCCTTTTCTTCTCTGGTCTTCCTTCTCTATTTTCTGCCTCCATCTAAATTAAATTCTTTCTTACTATTTAGTCCCGTTTCCCTCTTTTCACTGTGTCTACACACAGCTTGTCACCCCTTTCCCTCACCCCTCCATTATCTTACTATTTTCTTCCCCCTTTATTTATCTCCTCCTTCCATCCAGTATGTGTTCTTTCCCCACTTCCATTCAGCATCTGCTCTCCCTTCTCAACTGACATCCATCTGCCTTCTGCTCTCTCTCCCTTCTTCTCACTTCCATCATCTGTCCCCTTCTCTCTCTCTCTCATCTCCTCCATTCCATCATCTGCCCCTTCTCTCTCTCTCTCTCTCCCCCCCCCCCAACTTCCATCATCTGCCCCCCTTCCCCTCACCTTTGTGGGTCACTTTCTTTCCCCTGAGGGTGGCTCATGTCACAGGGGAAGCTTTGGCCGAGCAGAACCGCTTGATTGACAGTGGAACTTACTTGATTGATGTCGATGCTGGGGCCCGTTGCCGTTTGAAGGAAAAAAAAAAAAGGTGGAAAAAAGGAACCTGTAAAGGCGAGAGGAAGGGAAACCTCCAGGACAGCTGCTTTTTGCCCTCCTTCAGCGGCCCAAGAGTTCAGACCAGCAGCGGCAGCTCTGTATGCTTTTAACTGCCGGGACTCCTGCCTTCCACCGCGTTTGCCTCCTGCCTTGTCTCCGCACCTCCAGACCAGCAGCGGCAGCTGTGTATGCTTTTAACTTCGGCACAGAGCTGCCCCTAATCAATAGTTTAGCGCGGTTTCATGAGGCAGCCTCGGGGCCTTTGATAGCCGGCCCGCTTCGATGATGCGATGTGGGCCGGCCTAGCAAAGGCCCCGAGGCTGCCTTATGAAACCGCGCTAAACTATTGATTAGGGGCAGCTCTGTGCCGAAGTTAAAAGCATACACAGCTGCCGCTGCTGGTCTGGAGGTGCGGAGACAAGGCAGGAGGCAAACGCGGTGGAAGGCAGGAGTCCCGGCGAAGGCAGGAGTCCCGGCACAGCGACTGCAACAGGAAGTTGCAAGTCAGCTGACGCCGGCCTTTCGTTGCGGCGGGACCGAATCCTTCGCGGACCGGCAAGATTTTGTTTGCGGACCGGCGGTTGAAGAACTGTGCTCTACACTGTGTGCGCTGTGACGAGAAACATGTGCGCTGCGAGGTAATATTTTGTGCGCGTGCGCACGTCAACGCAGCTTAGCGGGAACACTGCTGAGGGGAGATATGATTGAAGTCTACAAAATCCTGAATGGAGTAGAACAGGTAGAAGTGGATCGATTTTTCACTCCATCAAAAATTAAAAAGACTAGGGGACACTCAATGAATTTACAGGGAAATACTTTTAAAACCAATAGGAGGAAATTTTTTTTTACTCAGAGAACAGTTGAGCTCTGGAATGCGTTGCCAGAGGATGTGGTAAAAGCGGATAGTGTAGCTGTTTTTTTTTTTTTAAATCATTTTTCAATAACATATCAAGTATTCACTTGTACAGAAAGGTAAGGTTAGGCAGAAAAATAAAATACAATGCAAAATACAAGACAGATTATTATCTTCTATCTTAACAAAGATTATATATATATATAGCTTAACTTTAACTCAAGTCCTCAAAAATTAAGAAACCAAGATGTAGAATCAGCGAGAATTTATAATATAAAACAAAGTATAAACCACCTTGAGCCCCGATGCCAGAGTGCCTCCTCCTCCTCCTCAGATTGTCAGCTCCCTGCAGGTGGAGGAATCATCGGAAGGCGGTGAGGGACTCTCCCCGGAGGCCATTGGGAGCAAAGAGGGGAGCATGGAGTTGGATCCCCGGTTTACACAGGGGATTCCGTTGGAACCTGAGGATTTGTCATCGCCGCAACTTGTTCGTGAGCAGGAGAGTCCTAGTCAAGAGTGAGAGTTTTGCTCTTAAAGAACCTTCTTTTACATTAAAGAAACCCCAAGAGATAACTCTTGAGGCAATTTGGGACCTCGTAGTGGATCTATCTAAATCAATTAAGCCCCAACTGTCTCAGAATGGCTGGTGTGAAAAGAGTCACCACTGAGGCTTGATTGTTATATGGTGGGTTACCTTTCTGAATTTCCTGAAGCAGTTACAGTGTTCGGCATGTCACACTAGTAGTTTTTGACCCCCACTGATTAAGTTATTGGACTACAAGAGGATTCTAAGAGAGGGAAAGGGAAAGGCATTGCTGATCCTCTGCTGGTTGAGTCTGTCAAAGAAATTTTGCTCATGCAACACAACTTTAAGCATATGTATAAAAAGATTTTCAGGGAATAGACCAAGGGAAACAAAACCACAAACTCTAATATACAAAAAATGGAGTGGATTTGTACTAATTAGAATGATGTACACAAAAAGACAAATGTCCTTTAGTTCATCTGATGGTTCAAATGACTTTATTCATCCAGTAACTCAATGACTTGACATGTACATGTTTCGGCCAAACAGGCCTGCCTCAGGAGTATTAAGAGTCTTCTACGTCATATCAAACGATGCTATAAATAAATGTGTAGTCATTCGTATCTATGCTATGAAGTGAAAGACTTCTGCAACTGTGCTCGGAGCCAAAAGACGTACCGGGCGTTCTGCAACCAGAAAAAAAGACTTTGCAACACCAAACCAATATGAAAACTCTTTAAAAAAAAATGTAAGTACAAGATAATAAAAAAATTTGCTGCAGAATTATAACTTCCAGGGACGTTTTCCAATCATCTAGGGAAAGCGAAAAGAAAGGGGAGTATGCTTCCTTTCATTATTCCCTGGGATTAGATGATTCGCCCTCCTAACTGCTATTAGCTCCACATGGAGGAGCAACTATCACAGGAGCCTTTCGTCGCTTATCACTCTCAAAATTCATATCATATCATTGAACTCCACGTGGTCTTTGGTTTTTGAGACATAGGACATCTTGGAGCCCTGAGGAAGGGAGTGTTTTTCGAAACACGGATCGTGTTAGCTCCTGTTTTCTCACCAATGTCAACTATCCCTCGGAAAACAACGCTTTATTGACTTTAATAAAGTTCCTGTATCCCTGTAAACATAGAAACATAGAAATAGACGGCAGATAAGGGCCCATGGCCCATCTAGTCTGCCCACCTTAATGTCCCTCCCCTACCTTTGCCCTGTGAATAGATCCCATGTGCCGATCCCATTTGGCCTTAAAATCAGGCACGCTGCTGGCCTCAATCACCTGTAGTGGAAGACTATTCCAGCGATCAACCACTCTTTCAGTGAAAAAGAATTTCCTGGTGTCACCTCGTAGTTTCCCGCCCCTGATTTTCAACGGATGCCCTCTTGTTGTCGTGGGACCCTTGAAAAAGAAGATATCTTCCTCCGCCTCGATGCGGCCCGTAAGATACTTGAACGTCTCGATCATGTCCCCCCTCTCTCTGCGCTCCTCGAGCGAGTATAGCTGTAATTTGTCAAGCCGTTTTTCGTATGGTAGATCCTTGAGTCCCGAGACCATCCGGGTGGCCATTCTTTGCACCGACTCCAGTCTCAGCACATCCTTGCGATAATGCGGCCTCCAGAATTGCACACAGTATTCCAGGTGGGGCCTCACCATGGATCTATACAATGGCATAATGACTTCCGCCTTACGACTGACGAAACCCCTTCGTATGCAGCCCATGATTTGTCTTGCCTTGGACGAAGCCTGCTCCACTTGATTGGCAGACTTTATGTCCTCACTGACGATTACCCCCAAGTCTCGTTCTGCTACCGTTTTTGCTAGGATCTCGCCATTAAGGGTATAAGACTTGCATGGATTCTGGCTGCCCAGGTGCATAACTTTGCATTTTTTGGCAATGAAGTTGAGTTGCCATGTCCTAGAACATCGCTCCAGTAGGAGTAGGTCGTGCATCATGTTCTCGGGCACTGAATCTTCGTCTGTTATGCATTTGCCCACTACATTACTAAGTTTGGCGTCATCGGCGAATAATGTTATTTTACCTCGAAGCCCTTCTGCCAAGTCTCTTATAAAGATGTTGAATAGGATTGGGCCCAAGACTGAGCCCTGTGGTACTCCACTAATCACCTCCGTCATTTTGGAGGGGGTGCCGTTCACTACCACCCTTTGGAGCCTACCTCCAAGCCAGCTCCCAAGCCTACCTCCAAGCCAGCTCCCATCATCTCTGCGCTCATCAAGAAGCAGCAAGAATTCATTCAGGTAGCTGAAATTGGACAGGGGCCAGCATCCCTCCCTGACCCTGTCTCTCACAGTGGGGTCTTACTGAAGGCAAGCCCAGCACCATTTTTTTGGGAGGCAGATTTGGATAAAGGTTGGCTGCCTCCCCCCAAATTTACTGTTAAGAACATAAGAATTGCCGCTGCTGGGTCAGACCGGTGGTCCATCGTGCCCAGCAGTTCGCTCCCGCGGTGGCCCTTAGGTCAAAGACCAGTGCCCTAACTGAGCCTAGCCTTACCTGCGGACGTTCTGGTTCAGCAGGAACTTGTCTAACTTTGTCTTGAATCCCTGGAGGGTGTTTTCCCCTATAACAGCCTCCGGAAGAGTTTTTCAGATTTCTACCACTATTTGGGTGAAGAAGAACTTCCTTACGTTTGTACGGAATCTATCCCCTTTTAACTTTAGAGAGTGCCCTCTCATTCTCTCTACCTTGGAGAGGGTGAACAACCTGTCTTTACTAAGTCTATTCCCTTCATTATCTTGAACGTTCGATCATGTCCCCTCTCAGTTTCCTCATTTCTTCAGGCACCTTTAAGGTTTCAAAAGGTACTAGCAATTGCCTTAGGGTACATTTCTGTAGCAGATGATGTTCCCATCTTTATTATCTTACTGTACTAATATAAAAGCTTGTCAAAATGCCACAGAGCTATCTCCCTATCTCTGCTTTTATACTAGAAACCTATGAAAAACGGTTCATAGTCAGTTGCACTCAAGACAAATGCGCGCAGTCAAATTGGTGCATACATTAGAGCACAAGACAATGAAGTGCAGGATACATGCACGCAAGTCTATATCGTGCAAGTCAATAGCGTGCAAGACAAATGAGCGCGGACATATGCGTGTAGGCTATTATCGAGCTGGACAATAGCACGCAAGACAAATTTGTGCTCATTTCTGCTGTGCGCAAACATCCCTTGCGCATTTATTTATTGCGCAATTGTCATTCATGCAATTGCTGCTGCGTTCAAATGTCTGCGCGTATTTGAATGCGCACATTTGTCTTGTGCGGATTTGACTTGCCACCGTGAAAAACAGTATCATGCAGAATTATACAGTCATATAGAGCAAATGAACACTTAAATCCTCTGGATTCTATTAAATTTAGCTCCTAACTGCTGTTGGCGTTCATGAATGCGGGAGAGGCAGAGAAAGAGAGGGAGTGAGAGAGTGTGGTAGAAGCCACCTTGGAAGGAACTGATTCTTAGCATGAGTCATATAATGAAAAAGAAACACTCCTACAATCTACTGCAATAATTCAGCCTTTTGTTTTGATCTCGTACAAGGGAAACATTGTTCCTGGTTGTTCCTGGCAAGTGAAAGGTGAGTAAGTTCCTGTCAAAACTATTTTTGATTAATTAGTGACACGCTGTCTCATAAGAAAACAAAACAATAACATGAAAACTTACCACACTAATTAAGAAACAATATATCACAAATAACCAGGTGTGTAACCTAATCTTATCTCGTGTGCTTCCAGTTGATAACTTTATTTTTATGTCTAAAAGTGGTTTCTAGATATAGGGATGGTAAAATAGTTCCTAATATGTGATGGAAAACTGAGCAGAGCTGCTGCGCAGAAAGGGTTTGGAGAATTATTAATCTTGGCAATAGTCGAGACCAAGAATTGTTTTCACTCAGAAAAGAAGAAACACACAAATAAACACTATTTTCAATTCTTTCAGCCATAAAACGGTAGCAATTATAAACTGAGGTGGGTGCTTGTCCTCTAAAGCTCATCTCTCAAAAAATTCAAAGGTTGCTATTTGATTTATTTGCATTTAACTCACACCTTTTCCAATAGCAACTCAAAGTAAGTTACATTCAGCTACACTAGGTATTCCCTGCCCCTGGATTTTTTTTGTTTTTTTGTTTTTACTAGAATACATTGGGGCCAATATTCAAAGCTCAAAAGTTAAGACACTTAGCTATGCGAGTGCCAGCACTGAATATCGGGCCAGCAACCACATACTGTACATATTTTTTTCTTTAAAAAAAAACCCTCCCACCTTGATGTCCTAACTCCCTTCCCTCCTCTCTCCCTTGAACACTCCCCCTCCCCCTGCCCTCCCCCCAAGTCTAGGAAGGTTCCCACTGGTGGTCCAGTGGGGGTTTTTGAGGAGAGGAACACAGCCCCTTCAAAGTTGCCTTTCAAAATGGCTGTCATGACTTTTTACAGCAGATATTTTAAAAGGCAGTCATGAGGGGCAGGAGCAAGGGGTCAGTCCCCCAAAGACCCCCAACTGGACTACCAGATAAATAGGTAGGCCCAAGGGGACCTACCTAGATATTTGGGGAAGGGCAGTAGTAGGGAGTTAGGTCAAGGGGAAGAAAAGGGAGGGGCTTAGGACATCACAGAGGGTAGGAGATAGTATTAGGGATTCCCTAAGGGCATTGGAAGGGTTTTCTGTCAACAAAAAATAGTTTTGTGGATCCCAGCCTGATATTCAGCTAGGGTCTCATAACTTGCTTCTGTAGACCCAGCTCAATATTGTTTAGGCCCACATAAACTCTGGCAGCCTGACTACCTACACTTAGCCCTCAGTATTCAGTGTTAATGCCCAGACATGACCTGGCACTGAATATCGGGGGTTAATTCAGCCTGTGCTGGTAAGTGTTTAAAAAAACACTGACTACAGCCAGCTGAATATCAGGGGGATTGAGTTTGGTGTTTAAAGTACTATAACATTGCATTATAGTGCACATCAAATCCAAAACTAACGTTGCATTAAGAAGAGGTGTTCCAACAATTTTTTATTAACATTTTTATTTTATTAACATTTTTATTAACATTTTATTAACATTTGGTTGACTACCTGCTACCTGCTATGAGTTAATGCTACAGAATTAGGCAAGAAGTATTTCTTGCTCAGTTGACCCATTGCTTACATACTCTATAAGACAACCTTGCTAGGACGCCTTTGATGCCGAAACATAGCCTATGTTGAGTCCAGTTGTCGTTCCACAATCTATTATACTGAACATAGGTGAATTGCTGAATAAAGGCCATCTTTTGATGAATTGCAGGTTCACCCATCTGGCTTTTCCTACTGTATTCACTTTGAAAGTGCTTTGAAAACAACCTTCCCTATAGATAGTCATAATTGTTCTGTATAGTTGGCTGAGAACTGAATTTGATTCTTGCTGCAGCAACTTGTGTCTCTGGGCAAGTCACTTAACTCTCCATTGTCCAGGGTATAAAATAAGTATCTGCATATAATATGTAAACCATTTTGATTGTTTCCACAGAAGGCATTATATCATGTCCCATTCCCTTTCCCTACGTCAGTAGTGTCCAAACTTTTTTCAAAGAGGGCCAGACTTGATGAAGTGAACATGTGCGAGGGCCGACCATTTTGCCTGACATTTAAAATTAAGTACAAATGAACTATTTTATGTAAACTTTATTGCAAACGATTTGAATTACAATTCTAAACAGTAGTAAAATCACTCTGCCTTTCATATTTAAAGTCCCTAGAAACAGGATAAGGAAGGACGCACTGTTATCGGAGGTCCTGGTGCCACCCCTCCCCTTCTACCTCTCGGCGCTGCTTTCTGGACTTTTTTTATTACATTATATACATATATATGGAATTATATGAAGCAACAGGGCTTTATGGATAAAATTGCACTTACTAAAACAGGAAGTAGACCTCCTCGGTCAACTCTACATGGGGCTACAGGTGGCTGCGTGGTGAGAGAAGGAATGCAGATTTCAAATCCTTCTGCATTCCCGCGTCGTAGGTGGCGCCAGGCACATAGAAAAGAGCGGGGGCGGGGATGTGCGATGGCTCAGACAGAGAGAAAGACATTGATCAGCCGTGTCTCTGGGGGCCGTATGGAAGTAAAGGACGGGCCGCAACTGGCCCGCGGGCCGGACTTTGGACATTGGACATTACTGCCCTATGTAATATACAGTATGGGGCTCATAATAATAATAAAAATATCTACAAAGTGGCCTAAATGGATACTTGGAAGATCAAGAAGCCTGATCTTCCAAGTACCCATAACCAAAGCTGGTTTTAGACGTATCTAAAACCAGCTTAGGCCTTTCCCATGCCTCTAAATGCTTAGAGTTAAAAGAGGCGTTTTTAGAGGAGGGGAAAGGATGGGAGATGGGCTGACCTAGACATAGTCGTACAGCAGGTATAACCAAAACATTTGACAGGTTGCCTAGTCGGCACTTATATGTTTTGACTTAGACCAAGTCAAAACAGGCATAAGTACTGAAAAAAGGGGCCGCTGAGCTGATCACAGCTGCCCCGATGAGCTCAGCGGCCCAGGCAACCTGCCCACCCTCTCCTGCAACCATCGCTGCAGGAGAGATGGCTCATCTCCCCTGCTGCGATAACGATGGCAGGAGAGATAGCCAATCTCTCCTGCCGCGATCCACCCCCCCCCCCCAATTGGATCGGGCAGGAGGGAACCCAGGCCCTCCTGCCTGGCAACTCCCTACCCCTCCTGACATGATCAGGTCAGGAGGGAGCCCAAGCCCTCCCACCCTGGTGAGCCACGACCCCCCCAACAACATCGGGGCAGGAGGGAGCCAAAGCCCTCCTGCCCCAGCAAAACCCCCTACTCCCACCCCCTCTAAGATACGGGCAGGAGGGACCCAGGCACTCCTTCCCTCATCACCCCCCGATCCCCCCAAACTCTGTGGACCCTCCCACCCTGTGACCCCGACCCCCGACACTCCCAATACCTTAAGAAAGTTGGCGAGTTTAATGGGTCCCAAGCCGGTCTGTCCGGCAGGCCCGCCATCCTCAGAATGGTGGGCCTTAGGGCCTGACTGGCCCAGGTTGTTCAATCCCCGCCCACAGGTGGGGTCTGAGGCACATGGGCCAACTGGAATAGGCCCAGTTGCCTTAGACCCCTCCTGTGGGTGAGGCCTTAGGCACACAGGCTGGGTTGGGCCTATGTGCCTAAGGCCCTGCCCACAGATGGGGCCTAAGGCAACTGGATCTATTCTGGATGGCCCAGGCTCCTCAGGACCCACCTGTGTGCGGGGCTTGAGGCCCCTGGGCCAATCAGGCCCTAAGGCCCACCATTCTGAGGATTGTGGGCCTGCAGGATGGATGGACTTGGGACCCGTCCAACCAGTCAACTTTCTTAAGGTACCGGGGGAGTGTCGGGGGTGGGGGGGTTCGCTGGGTGAGGGGGAGTATCGGGGTGGGGAGTCTGTGGGATTTGGGGGCCCTGAGCAGGGGTTCGGGGCGATCGTAGGGGGGGTGATGAGGGCAGGAGTGCCTAGGATTCCTTCTGCCCATATCTTAGAGGGGTGGGGGGTAGGGGGTTTCGCCGGGGCAGGAGAGCTTTGGCTCCCTCTTGCCCTGATGTTGTCGGGGGGTTGCAGCTTGCGGGGGCAGGAGGGCTTTGGGTTCCCTCCTGCCCTGATCATTTTGGGAGGGGTGGGGAGTTGCC
The DNA here is from genome assembly GCF_902459505.1 of Geotrypetes seraphini. Lineage (NCBI taxonomy): Eukaryota > Metazoa > Chordata > Amphibia > Gymnophiona > Dermophiidae > Geotrypetes > Geotrypetes seraphini. Next base: position 302,395,325 of record NC_047086.1, on the reverse strand, counting down.
AGACAGAGTGGGGGGTGGATCGTGGCAGGGGAGATTGGCTATCTCTTCTGCCACGATCGTTGCTGGGGTAGGGATTCTGTAACCGGCATTCTTTTTGACAGACACCGGTTACAGAATCCAGCTTTTATGAGAAGGACTTGCACCTCCTCCTCCACAAGATCTTGTGCTGGGCGTTTGGGACTTAGGCTTTTTTTTGGTTGATTATATGTTGTTAGTATAGACATAGTGGTGGTCTGGGCTTTTAAACAGCTGAATGTAGAGGCAGGCCATTATTTTTTAAAAAACCTCCTTTTGGATGTTTTGGTTTTTTTGAGAATGGACATTTTCCCTGCTTCTACTTTCAGCATTTAGGGCCTAGGTCAAAAGGGGACTTAGACGTATTATTTTTAATTATGCCCCTCCACATGTATTTTAAAGAATATTTATTTATTCATTTATTAGCCCATCCTCCCAAAGGAGTCCAGAACGGGTTACAAGATTACATTCACAGTATAATAAGACAAACTTTGGTGGGAAAAACAAACTTGGTGTACAAAGAGGTGTAAATTTCAGCTTTTACAGTATAGTCATAACATACAGATTTGGGGCTTCTTTTTTCAAGCCGCGCTAGCGGTTTAACGCGCATAATAGCACACGTTAAACCGCCAGCCACGCTAACCGCTACCACCTCCTCTTGAGCAGGTGGTAGTTTTTGGCCAGCGCAAGGGTTAGCGTGTGATGAAAAGTCACGCGCGTTAACCCCGCTAGCGCAGCTTGATTAAAGGAGCCCTTGGAGTCATAGACAGTGGACATAGGGTGTTTTAAAAATTGCAGAATTTTCCGAGAAGATATAGTCTATGGTGGTTTAAATTACATCATTTCCCGTATGGACATAGCCTAACACAGGTAAAATAGCTTTGTAGGTTTGTGTGTTATTGAAATGTGGTGGGTTTTTGGTCCGGTGGTCCGACATAAAGGTCAGTCCGGGATGCAGATGTAAGCTAAGGAGCTGGGTTTGTAAAGAGGAAGGTTTTCATGGTCTTCCTGAAGTTCCATAGACAATTTAAAGATCTGGGTATGAAATGGGAATAAGAGCATTTCTGGGCTGTTTCAGATGTGAGTGAGTGACTGGGTGGAATGGCTAGCCGTTTTTCTGCTTGGGAACTCAGTGATCGGTTGGGGACATAAATTTGTAGTTTCGATGCTATGTAGCTTGGTGTCATCTTGTGAAATGTTTTAAAAGCTAAAACCAGGGCTTTAAAGATGCATCATTTTCGGATAGGCAGCCGGTATATGGATCTTAGTGCAGGGGTGATGTGGTCATGGAAGCCCAGATTTTTCCGAAATTGGATTGCAGCATTTTGCACGCCTTGGAGACGGGAGACTTTTTTGCGGGTAAGCTTACGAGTAGCGTGTTGCAATAGTCTAAGCGGGATAACACAAACGCATATAGTAGCTGGGCAAAATCATTCTCTGAGAAGCACGGATGCACTTTAGCTGGCGTAAGTATTAGAAACATGAAGACACTAATTTTGATACATGATCTGAGAGCGGCAGGTTAGAGTCGAGAATCACTCCCAGGCTGCGGACGTTGTCTTTGGCTGTAAGGATGTCATTTCTCCAGGATAGGGATGGGTGGGGGTATGGGCAGAAATCCTTGTGTATTCAGAGAAGTTCGGTTTTTGATGTGTTGAGCTGTAGTTTGTGTGCAGTCATCCAGTTCTTTATTTCAGTTAGGGAGCAACAAAGTTTTTCCATTTGTGCATCTTGATGTTGACCTAGGGGGAGGTAGAGCTGTATGTTGTCTGCATAAGAGTAGATCTTGATTTGATATTTTTCTGCGATGTCGTGTACTAGTTTGACATACAGGTTGAAGAGGAGTGAGGATAGCAATGCACCCTGGGGAACTCCGTAGCAGAGAGGTTTTGGTTCTGATAAGGAGGGTCCTAGTAGTACTTTCTGAGATCTTTCTTTTAAGAAGGAGGAGAACCATGCCAGTGCGACATCACGGATTCTGATGGAGTGTAGTCTGGATAGGAGAAATGAGTGATCAATAGTATTGAAGGCAGCACTCAGGTCTAGTAGTACCAGTAATGTGTCTTTACCCTCATCGAGGATTTTCCAGCTGTCATCTACAATGTCTAGAAGTACTATTTCTGTGCTGTGGTACTTCCTGAATCTTGATTGGCAATTGGAGAGGGTGATGTTGGTTTCCATGAAGTCTCGCAGTTGTGTGAGTACTATCTTTTTTAGTACTTTTGAGAAAAATGGGAGGTTTGAGATTGGTCTATAGCTGCTTGGATTTTCCGGATCCATGGTTTTTTTCAGGAGTGGTCTTACTACGGCAGATTTCCAGCTCTGAGGTATTATGACCAATTGTAGGGACTCGTTAATTAGGGGTAAAATGGAGTTCAGGAATGAGTCATTGGTAGCTAGCAGTGTGGTAGATGGGCACGGGTCCAGGTTTGAGGTTGTGGGGTGTAGGGAGACTATTGTACCTTTAAGGTCATCAAAGGATATTGGTTTGAAGCCATTTAGAGTATCTAACTTGCATGGGTTGTTGTGTTGTGTAGTTTTTGGGATGTTTGGCAGGGCTTTGGCTTCTAAGTCTAGGGTTTCTCGTATCTTGGATATCTTGTTGTGGAAGAGGTTTGAGAGGAATTCACTGTCTAAGCTTGTTTTTGGGTTGTGGTATGATCCTTGGGAGGAGGAGAACAGGTTTTTGGACAGTGAAAAGATGGCCTTTGATCTGCTTGGGATCTTGGATATTAGGTTTGTGAAGTGTGCCTTTTTTGTTTCGAGTGTCGCTAGTTTGTATTCTTTCAAGAGGGTTTTCCACGTAGCTTTATGCACAGCGCTGCGTGTTTTGCACCAAGTTTTTTCAGCTTTCCTGACTTTCCATTTTCGTTCTCTCAGATTTTCTGTGAACCAGGGTGATGAGAAAGATCTTGTGTTTGTTTTGACTGCTTTGAATTTAGCTAATTTTTCATACAGTGACTTTATGCCAGAGTGCCACACCTGTGCCTTTTCCTCTAGTAAATTGGATGTGGGGCCTGTGTTTAGGTTCAATGAGGAGATGGCAATCGATAAATCATGAAGGTTGACTGACTTTGGGACGAGTGTGGTTGTTTTGTGTGATACAGTGTTTGGTCTTAGTGTATATGTTGAATGAGATTATGTGGTGGTCAGTCTAGGGGACCTGAAAGTTAGTCAGCGAGGTTGGTTTGCTGTCGAGTAGCAGGCCTTTTGAGATGAAGATCAAGTCTAGAGTGTTGCCGGAGGAGTGAGTAGGGGAATGGACTTGTTGGATGAAATCGAGGTCAGACAGTGTCTTTGTGAATTCCCTTGGTGCACCGGTGATTTCTGGGTATTCTGCAAAGTTAAAGTCTCCTAGGATGATAATTTATTTGTAGTTGACCGAAAGGTTGCATATCAAAGTTAATAGTTCATCAAGCACCGACATTGGGGAGGAGGGGGCTCTGTAGATTAATATGAATATGGTTTTACTGTTGTGGCCTAGTAAGAGAATGAGGCCATCCAGGCCTTCTAGTGAGATATAATTTATGAGTCGTGGGTTCAACTTGGATTTTGTGATGGCTGCCATTCCACCCCCTTTTTTATTGGGATGGGAACATGCCAGTGCTTGGTAACCCTGAGGGAATAGGGAACCTAGGGAGGCCCCCGTCGTTGTCCTTCAGCCATGTTTCAGTTTCTAATAGGAGGTCCCATCTGTTGTCTGTTTTAGCATCTAATAGGATGAGGTCTTTGCCGTTTACAGATCTGGCATTTATTAAGGCTGCTACGATGATGTTTGCTTTTGGTGGTTCTGTATTTGTTAGGATTTTAATGAGGTTGGGAGTTTTGGCAGGTGTTTGACTCATCTGATAGCGGTTTGTCAGATCTTTATAGCGGCCCTGTCCTGTGATAACAGGGATATGGAAAGCCATTTTGGGAAGTATAAGTGTGATAGCAGTGATAGGGCTTGGTGTGTTTGGCTGTCTGGGGTTTTTGTGGAGGGGTTCTGGCATGGTATAGGTCTAGGTCTACTTGGTCTGCACAAAGGGCCCTTTGGCGGGGCCCATCTGCTCGGCAGCCCTTAAGGCTGGCTCAGGGAAAGAAGGTGGCGTGGCTTCCCATCGAAGTAAAAGGCTTTTTAAAAAGAAGGAGTCTCGGTGCAGTGAGGGGGACGATTGATCTCACTTCCCCTCTTAGCTTATTGCTCTGAGGCAGGCATAAGTGACATCCAAATGATTGTTTTAGCCAGGAATTTAGAAAAGTGATTGAAGGCACGCACAGCAGTACTGGTAGGCTACTGAGTCTATGATCCTACCAATAATTTGAACAAGCGGAATTAGAAAAGCTACAGAGAAGGGCAACAAAAATGATAAAAGGAATGGGACAACTTCCCTATAAGGAAAAGCTAGAGCGGCTAGGGCTCTTCAGCTTGGAGAAGAGACGGCTCAGGGGTGATATGATAGAGGTCTATAAAATACTGAGTGAAGTGGAAAGGGTAGGTGTGAATCACTTGTTTACTGTTTCCAAAAATACTAGGTCTAGGAGGCACTTAATGAACCTACTAAGTAGTAGATTTAAAACAGACCGGAGTACAATTTTCTAGCCACACAAAAATTGTAATTTTCTCATTAACAATGTGATGCACTTTAATTTTTTCTTTTATGATTTGTATGAGTTACATTGAGGAGGGGTTTTGACATTTCCTGATAATTGTAATGTTTTTGCATATTTGAAATACCTAATAAACAGATTGAACTTAAAACAGACCGGAGAAATATTTCTTCACAAAATGTGTGATTAAACTCTGGAATTTGTTGCTAGAGAATGAGGTGAAATCAGTTAGCTTTGCATATTATATATGAATATATGAGGTATTATTCATATAATATAAATATATAAAAATATATTCATAATATATAAATATTAAAGGAATTTGGCATATTTGTTTGTTGTGAATGTTTTATAGATTTTTCTTATATATAGGGCTCCTTTTATCAAGCTGCGGTAGGCGGTTAACACGCAGAATACCACGCGTTCAACCACCTGCCGCGCTAGTCGCTAATGCCTCCATTGATGAGGCATTAGTTTTTTGGTGTGCCGCAGGGGTTAGCGCGTGATGAAATGTCCGACGCACTAACCCCCGTAGCGCACCTTGATAAAAGGAGCCCATAATTTTCTAAAAATGTATGTTTCTGTGCATACACTCAGTTATAACATTATAGCAGGGGAAATATGCAGGGGAATGGGTGCTGGTCTGGCATTGATGCTCTGTATGAACACAAATGTTGCATGCTAAGGATGTGTATTCATTTGAAATGACATGGAAAATATTTAACACAATTTCCCTTGTTGTTTTGCCCCATTTTTAACCTGAAATGACAGGGTAACACCAAAATGTTGTTTTTCTTACATTGTCAATAATACGGTCCATGGCCATTCAGCAGGAAAATTACAGGAAATTTATGGATGTTTGGGAACCATTAACTAAATATTGTAAGGACTGACCTTCTTTGATGATCTTTTTAAAACATACACATCTGGGGGGGGGGGCTTGGGGGGTTACGTTTTTTGGAATGGAATTAAGAGATATGTTTAGGTTGTTTATAGGTATTTATTGATTGATTGATTAATTGGGTGGGGGGAAATAAATTTGGGGCTCTTCTCTCTGGAGAAAAGGAGACTCAGGGGAGATATGATAGAGACCTTCAAGATCATGAGGGGCATAGAGAGGGTGGATAGGGACAGATTCTTCAGACTGAAGGGGACAGCAAATACGAGGGGGCATTCTGAGAAACTGAAGGGAGACAGGTTCAAAACAAATGCAAGGAAGTTTTTTTTCACCCAAAGGGTCGTGGACACTTGGAATGCGCTACCGGAGGAAGTGACCAGGCAGAGTACGGTACAGGGATTCAAGCAGGGATTGGATGGATTCCTGAGGGATAGAGGGATCGTGGGATACTGAGGGAGGAGCTGGGATGTAACACGGGTGTAGGAAGTTAACCAGGAAATGAGTAAACCAACCTTGTCGTGCATGTGTAGACCGGAGGGCTAGGACTTCGATAGGAAGGCAGGACTTAAATGGGAAACCAAGGTGGCAGGGGAGCCCCTTCTGATGATTCAGACAGGTCTTGACCTGTTTTTGGGCCACCGCGGGAGCGGACTGCTGTGCAGGATGGACCTGTGGTCTGACCCGACAGAGGCACTGCTTATGTTCTTATGTTCTTATTAAATTTTTTGTAAATTTATTGTGCTCTAATTTAATATTCAATGTAAATGTACTAATTATTGAGCACAACTGTAGTTTTAAAAATGAATAAAGAACTTTTTTTAAAAAATGCTGTATTAAAATCTCAATAAAATAAAAAAAAAAATCTGTAATCAACATGGAAAGCTAAACAAAGCAAAAGCTTTTGACCTGAACACACCAAAAGCCAATCATTGAATGAAGGTAATACAACAAACACTTGACATGCATTTTGTTTTGAAATTAAATGAAAAAAAACAACAAAAAACAACCCAATAAACAAAGCTGTCTTGTTTCTTTTTGCTTCATACTAAAATGCTGAAAAAAACTGAAATGGAATTTGGTTTATTTCATTTCATTACAGAAGTATCGTGCTCTATTTTTTAATAGTTTACGCATTCTATAAATGGTATGCATTATTTCCCAAAACATAATTATACAAAACAATATTACTATTGCTGCTACTTATAAAACTTATTACTCCTCTGCTCTTCTTGTCCCCTCCACCTCCACCTCCCTCTGCGGTCCCCCAAACTAAAAATAGAAATACTTGAGTTGATGGGGGGAGTTGATAGGGATTCCCAGTCTATGCCAACAGAAGACCTCCTCTCAGCCAGAACTCAAGCCAGCAGCATTGTTCCTGCATTGCCATATGCTCAGTTTTGCACATGTGTGCGTGCACAAAAACTGAGCATGCATGGGGGGGGGAAGAGGCAGGGGGCCCGAAGTGGCTTGGAGACAGTCACTGATTGCCTAGGTTGCAGAGTTCCATACAGAAGGAGGTCTTCAGTTGGCAGAGCTTAGGAATCTCTGCCATCCACATAAAGGGAATGCCAATTATGGGTGGGCCTGAGCCCAACGTGGGTGGGCCCCAGACTACCCAGGCCCACCTGTGGCCATGCCATGGTTACAATCTATTCAAGATAGACAATCAGCAAAAAACAAGGGAGTAGGAAGTTAAATTTACTTTAGGAATTCTCAAAACAACATGGGTATCAAACAGGTAAGAGGTGAAGAATTAAAAGCAACCTCAAAAAGTGAACTTTTCGCCTGGATCTGAAGTCTATTCCAGCCGTACATCACAACAAGTTTGGAAGAATAAGTCTGGAGTTGGTGATGGAGGAGAAGGGTATAGATAAGAGTGACTTGCCTGATAAAAGGAGTTCCCAGTGAGGAACCGAGAAATACTGAGGAACTGTGGAATGAATGCACTTATAAGTCAATAATGGGAGTTTGAAATGTACATGGAAACACACAGGGAGCCAATGAAGTGACTTGAAGAGAGGAATTAAACGATTAGTGACTCTGGTGGAAGATAAATCGTGAAGCAGAATGGTTGAACAGATTGAAGGGGGGATGATTTAGGGCTCCTTTTACTAAGGTGTGCTAGTGGTTTTAGCACGCACTTAGCGTGCGCTACAATACCGCACGCGTTAAACGCTAACGCCTCCATAGAGCTTGTGTTAGTATTTTTTGTTTAGCGCGTGGTTATAGCACGCTAATCTTTAGCGCACGCTAAAAATACTAGCGCACCTTAGTAAAAGGAGCCCCTAGTGGAAGATTTGTGACAATCAGTCATCAAAAGTATGATATGAAGAGAGTGTGGAGAAGAGTCTTGGTAGTGTGCTCAAAAAGGAACACAACAATCCCCAAAGCGAAATCAACAAAATAATCTGACCTTCAAAATAAAATTAATGAAGCAAAACCCATAGTGGTATATGAGAACCCATAGTGGTATATGAGGGGCGGTGCTGAAAAGTTCTCAGCTCACCCAAACAACTTTCTCAATTCTGAGCATTATTTTGCCACTGTAGCTGAAAAGAGTGTTATCCTATTTCATTAAGTGCCAATTTGCAGACATGAAATTCTATGTTTTTGACATTGTTTCAGGTCATCGATTGAACCATATCAATGCCATTCTCTTCTTGGTTGGTCTGAGAACTTTCAGCACCCTTTGCATGTTCGTTTATCAATGTTGCAGACCTCAAACAGATTGTAGGGGTTATTCCATTAATCAAGCAGTATGGATTAATTATTATTGTAGAAATTGGAGAGGGTCCAAATGCCAAGAGGTGATTATCAGTTAGAATAATAGTTACAAAAAAGAAACTTCTGATGTGCACACATAAAGAATATGATACTTGGTATAGTACTTGGCCACAAATTGACATATTTTGTTGTATACATAGGATTTATGCATATAGAAGCTTTTTTAATATTTGTAGGTGAATTCACTTTTATATAATGATTCAATGTGTTTTGAAAAAAAAAGAGGCAGAATAAAAATTAATTCGCTATATGGAAGAAGCAGCTGAATTTGCAAATAGCATACTGCTTCAAATGTAATTTGTACACATCTTGATTATAGTATTTGAGTGGATACAGTACATTCAATGAAATTATTGGAGATACATGTGCATGAGAGACAGAGATAGGGAAGGAATTAAGTCTTGCCCTAAGGAGAATTGTCTTTTACACATTTCCCATATTCAGCAGTACAAAGCAAAAATAAACACTCTCTCATTCCTATTGTGATAGAAGCAGTGACTATTACTCATAAAAGCACCCAGGAGAAAATAAATTGCTAATTTGTGCAGATGACATAACCAATGTTAAAGTCATTGCAATATTCATCAACAATAATATTAGACTTAACTAGTGAAATTGGTATAGGAGGGGGGTGTTTAAAATTTCTCAGCCCAATCAGGAAGAGAATGACGTGGTTAAGTTTCAGTCAATGATCTGAAACAATGTAAAAACATAGAGCTTCATTTCTGCAAATTGGCACTGAACGAAACAAGATCACGCTTTTCAGCTACAGTGGCAAAATAACGCTCAGAATTTTGGAAGTTGGTCAGTTGGGATGAGAACTTTTCAGCACCCCCTCGTAAGCAGGACTGCTGGGCATGATAGACCTCTGGTCTGACCCAGCAGAGGCACTGCTTATGTTCTTAAGTCAATCTCATGGAGTTTCCTTTTAGGAAATTATCCAAATATTTTTTAAACCCAGCCAAGCTAACTGCTTTTACTACATTCTCAGACAATGAATTCCAGAGTTTAATGATACATTAAGTGAAGGAATTTTTTATTTTTTTTTTTTTTTTGGGGGGGGGGTTAAAATCACTTTTAGAAAATGAAAAAACAACCTATTCATTCTCTCTTTCAAGTTTCCAAGTTTATTAAGGATTTTCTATCTTGCCCAATGGGCAAACCTTCTGGGTAGCTCCCAATCTAATTACAGGTTAGGGAATAGGTAGACACAAGGATGTGATAGTGAGGGTAAGAGGGTAAACTAAATACAATATAGGAAAGATGGTAAGGTAAAGAACATAAGTGGGAGCCATAATATCTTCAGGACCCACATCTGACATGCTGAAAAGGCATAAAACACAACTAATAAAGTGCTTAGGAATAAGCGTCTTTGAATTAAAAAATAAAAGATTTTGAGATCTGACTTGAATTTATTCAGGGATGTTTGAAGCCGTCATTATGGGAAGGGAGTTCCACAGTTCTGGGCACTGAACTGAGAAAGCTAAGGGGCATATTCTATAAATGTAGGAGGCGGTAGGCATCCTGTCTAACCAGTTAATTGGGTGCACATTTTCTGTAAAAATCTTGAGGCAGGCCACCTACACTGTAGGTGTCTATCACAGGTGTAAGGAGGTGCCTAGGGAAGCTTAAACTCACCCAAGGCTGGACATGGGCTTAGTTACACCCAGACATAGCCTTAGGCAAGCTTAAGCAGTCCTAGGCATCTCCCTAGGGCCTTGACAGGTGTCTGAAATATAGGCCAGCTAAAGGTAGGCTACTAAACTGATCACGGCAAGGAACTCCCTGTTGCGATCAGCAGAGCAGCCATAGCAGCGAATCTACTCCTGCAATGTCAGGCAGCAGAAGGGATGCCCACTCCCTCCTGCCACCCCCCCAAACATCAACATCCAAGACATCCCCCAGCAGGAGAAGTGCCCAATTCCTGCTGCCAGAACCCCCTGAAACATCACCCACCCAACTACGATAGGCAGAAGGGATGCCCACTCTCTCCTGCCAGAACACTCCCTCCTAAACACCTCCTCCACCCAGTGACCACCCCTTCACTCACTGAACCCCTCCACACACTCGGCAATCCCCCTAAGGGGAGACCATCACCCCCAACTCCCCCCATACCTTACAAACAGAAGGGTCAGCTGGAAGGAGGAATACACCTTCTGGCCGGCAGGCCTGCCACTGGAAAATGGCGGGCCTTCACCTTCTCGGTGCATTCTCGGATGCACCGGGGAGGAGTCTTAGGCCTCCTTCCTCCCTCTTGCATGGTTTTGTAAAAGGGGGAGGCTAGTGCAGAAAATAAATACTAAGGGCTCCTTTTATCAAGGTGCGCTACGGGGGTTAGCGCGTCGGACATTTCATCACGCACTAACCCCCACGGCAAGTCAAAAATCTTATCAATGGAGGTGTTAGTGACTAGCGCAGCAGGCGGTTGAATGCGCAGTATTCCGCACATTAACCGCCTACCGCACCTTGATAAAAGGAGCCCTAAGCTCCTAATTTCCTTGCTTTGCCTCTAAATCCATCCCCCATTGCCACCCACTTTTATACTCCTAAATGTAAACGTTTAATGGAATTTTGAACATAATTTTAGGATTTGTAAATTTTTAAAGAAGCCAATTTAGGAGCAAAAGAATAAAGCCCTAGAATTAACTGGGGTTGACTAACGTGGGTCTGGAATCTCACCTTACCAGCCCCCACAGTACGGTAAAGGAAGCTGGTAATTGATAAGCTGAGGTTTTGACTTGAGCAGCAAGAATTTGGGCAGCATTCTGTTTGTGTGTGCAAGACAATATTTTTTTGTTTTAAAGTAGTATTTTTCTGTGGTAATTTTAATTTGATATATTTTCAGATAGTTTTGTTTCTGTGGATAGCTGAGGAGTAGCTTACAGGGAAATTCTAAGCACTAATTCCCCCCCCCACCCCTTTTACAAAGCCACGGCAGTAGCTGCTGTGTGGCAAACACTCCAGTACCAATTAAATCCCTATGGGTGTCAGATCAGTTACCGCGGCTTTGTAAAAGAAGTCCTCAGTTAGGCACTTTTCAGGTTGAATAAATATTTTTATCCAATGACTGGGATAAGATCGTACAGTCAGATCATTGTATGTTAAATTTTACAATTACCGTATTTTCTCGCATATAACGCGCGCGTTATACGTGGTTTTTACAAACCGTGTATACCCTTGCGTGTTATACGCGTGAGCGCGTTGTACAAAATTTTTTTTACATAGTTTCCCCCCCCCCAACGCCCGATTCATCACCTGGAAGGAGTGCTCGCACTCCCACCCTGAAGGACCACTCGCACCCCCACCCGAAGGACCGCTCGCACCCCCACAGCCTCCCCCCTCCCCCATGGAGAAGCTGCCTACCTTGTTTCCGGATGCCAGCCCAGCTGCTTCCTCTGCCGGTGGTCCTGCCCCTTCTCAGAGCCCTGTGCTGTGCTGCTTCCTCTTCAGGCGGTCCCACCCTTTCTCTGACGGAAGAAAAAGCAGCGCAGCAGGGCTCAGAGAAGGGGCGGGACCGCCGGCAGAGGAAACAGCTGGGCTCGCTGGCATCCGGAAACAAGGTAGACAGCTTCTCCATGGGGGAGGGGGGGAGGCTGTGGGGGTGCGAGCGGTCCTTCGGGTGGGGGTGCGAGCGGTCCTTCGGGGTGGGAGTGCGAGCGCTCCTTCGGGGTGGGGGTGCGAACGGTCCTTCAGGGTGGGGGTGCGGGTGCATGAAAGCGGTCCTTCGGGGTGGGGGTGCGAGCGGTCCTGCGGGGGGGGTGAATCGGATGTCGGGGGGGCATCAGGCTTTCAGGGTAGGGACAGGACTTCAAGGGGGAAAGGAGAGTCGGGGCGGGCGAAAAGAGAGTCGGGGTCTCCAGAGGAGAGTCGGGGCAGGCGAAAGGAGAGTCGGGCAGCATGCGCGGTATACGGGTGTGCGCGGTATATAAAAATTTCTGTACATAAATTTGTGTTTTTCGCGCGCTATACCCGTGTGCGCGTTTTACACGGGTGCGTGTTATCTACGTGAAAATACGGTAATTGGAAAGAAAGATGTTCAACCTATAATAATGAAATGAAACAAGAAGGGTAGTCAAGAGGTAAAATAGATCAAACTTTATTTTGGCAGAAAGTTATGGACTTTTATAAGTTAGAGAACTCAAGTACTCATATAATAAGAACATGGAATTCAGTGTATAAATTTTAGATGGAAATGGCTCCATTTTTTTGGTCAAAGCAACTATACTTTTGATATGCAAACTAGAGTTTTGGGCATTCAATTAGATCAGTGGTTCCCAAACCCTGACCTGGGGGACCCCCAGCCAGTCGGGTTTTCAAGATATCCCTAATGAATATGCATGAGAGAGATTTACATACCTGTCGCTTCCATTATATGCTAATCTCTCTCATGCATATTCATTAGGGATATCTTGAAAACCCGACTGGCTGGGGGTCCCCCAGGACAGGGTTTGGGAACCACTGAATTAGATAATACATTAAGTATGAAACATGAAGTTAATTTACCCCTACCCCTTTTACTAAACTGTGATAGCAGTTATTAGCGGAGGGAGCAGCCCTGAATGCTTCACGCTGCTCCTGATGCTCATAGAGTTCCTATGAAAGTTGGGGGGCAGCATGGAGCATTCAGCGTGGCTCCCTGTGCTAATAACCACTATTGTGGTTAAGTAAAAGGGGGAAGGGGGTTTGGTTAGCAAAAAAAAAAAAATCTTTTTTTTTTTCTTCTAAGGAAATTATGAGTGGTTTGGAAATATTTTGGTGTCAGATTTTGCGCTTGTGGTTCAATTGCTCATTCTTTCACCGATAGATTACTGTAATACTGTTTATCCAGGTTGCATTAAAGTATTTTTGAAAATATTACAAACCATACAGAATACGGCAGTTAGGGCACATATTTCTATTTCTAAATATGATAGATTTAATATTTTATTAAATTGCACTTGTCACCAGTAATTGCATAGATTTCTTTCAAGTTTTGCATTACAATTTTTAATATTCTATAAGACCAGGTAAAACATTACTTAGGTGAATTGATATCATTAAGAGGGGCTGCTGAAACCAACCAAGAAGAGAATAACAGAGAGCCATGAAACGTATGTTATTCCACACTTTTCTTGACACTTTTCATTTCAATGATATGAAATGAAAAGTATCAAGAAAAGTGTAAAGTAACTTGTAAGTTTCATGGCTCCACATCATTCTCTTCTTGGTTGGGGTGAAAACATTTCCGCGAATCCTCGTATTATCAGGGAGACCAAATCCCTCTTCTATTAAACTGCGCTAGCAGTTTTTAGCGCAGAGAGCCGAGCTGAATGGCCTGCGCTGCTCCTGATGCTCATAGGAACTCTATGAGCATCAGGAGCAGCGCGGGCCATGCAGCGTGGCTCCCCGCACTAGAAAACTGCTAGCGCATTTTAATAGAAGAGGCCCCAAGTCATGCTGTATGGAAACAATTTTATCTTCAATTTCCCTCACCAAAGACAATTAGACTATTTTTTCAATGGAAGGTTTTTAAAAAAAATCAGGCTCCTTTAATTTGGAGTGATATTTCTATTAATATACAGTTTTTATAAAAACAATTTAAGGACATCACAAACAAAAGAAAATAATAACACAATCCCCCTCTTTTATGAATGCATAGTATGGGTTTTAGTGCCAGCAGTGGCAGAAACTGCTCCGATGCTCATGAGCTTCAGAGTAGTTATCGCTGCTGCTGGCACTAAAACCCTTGCTATGAATTCATAAAAGAGGGGGAATACTAGAAAAAGATATGTCATTGGGTGTTGCAACATATAATCCAAACTAAATATAATAACATTTATTCTTTGAAATTAAGTAAGCAATCTCATACTTTCCTAAATTTTTTCAGACTATCACACTTGATTGCATACATTTTTTCATACTTACTATACATACATAACATGTTCCACCATATATTATATTCCAATTTAGAAAATTGTTTCATTGTTATCATTATTAAGTTTTATAATTATTGTGTTTTATAAGAATTTAATGTAGATTTTAACCCGAAACTCCCCAAGATTAGATCATCTTGATAGGCGGTATATAAAAACCTAATAAACTTGAAACTTGAAACTGGATCTGGTAAGTTAATGGTTCTGATATAGAAAGCAATGTTGAAATTGTTGACTAAACTTTACTCCAATAAGAAGCCACATAAGTACATTTAAAAAGCATATGTTCCATTGTACCAATTGCATCCTGACAAGACCAATAGAATTTTCCCTTGGCAGTATCTATTTTTGATAATTTAATCGGGATCCGTAGCGCCTTAAGCATTAAGAAGAATGAAGATTGCATTAAACCTGCTGAATGTAATGAAGTGGTTGTTGATTTCCATATTAGGTCCCATTGAGACTGCCAAGTTCCCTGAATTCCCTTGGGTATCTTACATACATTTAACTCCACACACTTGCGCCTTTACAGTTTGATAATGAAGAACAAAGTGATATACAATCCGGTTGCTCCTTTTGTATTTTGATTTGAGGGCGAGCTGATTTAATACAGTGTAGAAGTTGGATCCACCTATAATATTACTGTTCAGGTAGCCCATATATTTCTACAAGATCCAAAAATAGTATCCAATCATGTTGATACATTTACTGTCTGATTTACCAAATACCAGCTGTTTTCCAAATCTTCCAATCTATAATCGACCCTTGTATTTTATATATTGGATTGTTCCATATTGGAGCCCAGGATTTTCATTCCATTTAAGATTGACAGTTTTTTCCAGTTCTTGAAAAGCAGATTTAGTAGCAGTGATCACCAGATTCCTACCCAGATAAATGGTATCAGCCATAATGGTGTCTTGAATACTATTTCCTCATACTTAATCCAAGCAGGCAATAATGTTTGTGATTCCATCAATATCCATTTTGAACTTTGCCTAAGGATAAAGGCCAGATGATATTTGTAAAAACCAGGAAAGTTATCACCTCCCCAATCCATATCACACTTTAGTTTTTTTAGACTTATCTTAGGAGGTTTATTGTTCCATAGAAACTTTGTAAGTAAACTTTACATCTTATGATATATTGATCTTTCTAATAAGATACGCAGCATACTAAGGATATAATTAATTACAGGCATAATTATCATCTTGATTGTGTCTATTCTTCCCCACCATGACAGCCTAAGAGGCAACCAGCGTGTTGTCACCTTGTTTATGTGATCACACATGTATGTGACATTGTATGTCATTGTTTTTTCAACCGCTGGTCCAAAATAAATGCCCAGGCAATTGAAATATATTGTTATCTGCCATGAACTCGTAAGGGCTTTGACAGACTATAAGTCAGAATGTAATGTAATGTACCCAGCTTTTGGTGTGGAAATGCATATTAATGGATGCAAGGTGCCAAAATGGGACAGAAACAGCAGATCAGTGAGGAAATATGTGCCCAGTTATAATATAAGAACATAAGAACATAAGAACTGCCATCTCCGGATCAGACCCATGGTCCATCTAGTCCGGCTATCCGCACACGCGGAGGCCCTATCCGGTATATACCTGATGTAGTTTTAGTCACCCATAACCCTCTATGCCTCTCGTAAGGAGATGCGCATCTAATTTGCCTATGAATCCTAACACAGTGGATTCATTAATAGCCTCCTTTGGGAGAGCATTCCAGGCGTCCACCACTCGCTGTGTGAAGCAGAACTTCCTGACATTTGTCCTGGACTTGTCCCCCCTTAGCTTCAAACCATGTCCTCTTGTCCGTGACACGTTGGACAATGTAAATAATTTATTTTCCTTCTCTATTTTATCGATGCCTTTCAGTATTTTGAACGTCCCACCTATGGGGGAAAATTTCTATGAAAGGCACCTAAAGATAGACACCTAACTTAATTTAACAAGCTCATAATTGAAAAAAAAATTAATTAATTGGGAGATAGGCACCTATATTCTTAAGTGTGATTCTACAAAGATAAGCACCTATTGCATGGCGCCTAGTGGTTCCTAACTACAAAGTAGGAATGTTTAGGGATAGAGAAGGACTGAGGTGCCTCTAGGTATGATTCGCTAAAGGATTTAGGTGCCTATAATTTTTTTTATTTTTTATTTATATATTCAATTTTTCTATACCGTTCTCCCAGGGGAGTTCAGAACGGTTTTACATGAATTTATTCAGGTACTCAAGCATTATTCCCTGTCTGTCCCAGCAGGCTCACAATCTATCTAATGTACCCGGGGCAATGGGGGGATTAAGTGACTTGCCCAGGGTCACAAGGAACAGCGTGGGTTTGAACCCACAACCCCAGGGTGCTGAGGCTGTAGCTTTAACCACTGCGCCACACACTCCCCTTAATGTAGGCCTTTAACAACCTGGCCTACATTACAGGCACCTAAGTTTTAAGTTAGATGCAATTCTGTAATAGGCACTTAAGTGTGATTGACAAGAGATAGAATCCTATATTATAGGTGCCTATCTTTTTAGACACAATTTATAGAATTTTCCACCTAAGTGTATCCATATGTAACTGGAAAGGGGCAGTCCAATGGGAGGGGTATGGACGAGTCAGAGACATTCTGGAAAACTATGCAAAGCATTATAGAATGCCACAAATGCATGTCCTATTTATTCATCTTTCACTTCAGATATAATTAATCATTACTAATGGACCTCAGAACCACCCACCTCCATCCGTTATTAGTGAAATTCTAAACGGAGAGTTATTGAGTGTATATCTCCTCACTGGTCCAGGTTTTAGTATCTTTTGTAAAAGTTTGTTAATCTTTTCAATTTTTAAATGTTTAAGTATGTTCTTATCTTTTCAATAATACAGCGGTAGGACCCGACATGTTTCGCTTCCGCTTCGTCGGGTATCCATGCTATGAAAAAATATAACTCATATCAGTAAAGTCGTATAATACTGTTATTATCCTACTGTTGGAGGCTTAATACGGTGGAACCGATGGGTTTAAACATGGAAATTGAGTGGTCAACATTGTATTGATTTATCCAGGTTTGGTTTTGGAGTGTTCCCCTTTAAATTCAGACTCTGGTTGGGATTTAAATATGTAGTAGAGCATGCAAGGGGGTTGGTCTCATGTAACAAGCTCTTTAAATAGGGTTAGCAGAGACGCCGCCACCATCTTACAGATTAACTTTAGAGCGGGGTGGATGCTAACGGTTATGGTGAGTAAGGGATATAAAGTATAAGTGCAAGTTGATTTCACAGTAGGATAATAACAGTATTGTACGACTTTACTGATATGAGTTATATTTTTTCATAGCATGGATCCCTGACGAAGCGGAAGCGAAACATGTCGGGTCCTACCGCTGTATTATTGAAAAGATAAGTACATACTTAAACATTTAAAAATTGAAAAGATTAACAAACTTTTACAAAAGATACTAAAACCTGGACAAGTGAGGAGATATACACTCAATAACTCCCCGTTTAGAATTTCACTAATAACGGATGGAGGTGGGTGGTTCTGAGGTCCATTAGTAATGATTAATTATATCTGAAGTGAAAGATGAATAAATAGTACATATTGAGGAGGATTCTTGGGACAGAGGTTGAAGAGAGACAGATTGTGTTTCACTCCCAAGATTAAACGTACAGCCTATCATCAGTGTTGTCACAAATGCATGTCCAACATCTACACCAGGATTTATGAGTACACATGGTTCTAGCTGGTGTAAGTCCTTGTGCCAAAAGCTGGGCATGGAATTCAGTGACTATTGCTATTCTATAAAGAGCACTCTTCTTGGTGTGCCCTTCAAACAGGACTGGTCCACTATTTACTAAATCTGACCCTTATTGAATAGAGCAGCTGACTGAGATCCAGGGCAAAGAACCCAGTATTGCTGGTTTAAATCCAACTGCAGTTCTTTGTAATTTGTTTTGATTGGCTTAAGAATAAAGAAAGAGGTTATACCTTGTCTGGTTTTTCTAGCACTGTTTGATGTGCTCAGAAAGCTTTCTGATATAGATATAGATATCTGTCTATAGATATAGATATACAGTAGATAAGCTTGAAATCCTTTGGTGGACCTCAGAGCTATCTTGTTTTCACACTGCAGCCTTTTACCTGATAAAGGTCAGAAACCACTGTTTTAGATTGTTACCTATGCATCCTGAATTATTTTATTTATTAGGTTTTAAGTTTCAGAACAAGTTTTTTTCTTTGACAAATGTCCATGGGGTGTTCAGAAGCCTGTTCCCAGTTTGAATATTAATTTTCTAATTTTATTCATTGGCTAGTAAAAATGGAATATGGTAATGATAAAATTATATACTATTTAGATGATTTTCAGATTTGTGGGTCCTGTGAAGAGTAATGTCTGTGCACATTAGATTGACACTTTTGATCACAGCTGACAGTGGGCCATCTTTTGTGACCCATGACCCATCAGACCCATCATACCTTTGATCCATATCTATGATCCATGGTGCATTTTCCCGACTCCAGGCGCAGTGTCAGCAGATAAGGCTACAATTTACGAATATAGGCCTCTTGCTAAATGTTTTATTTTTATTTATTTTTTATGATTACTGTATGCCGTTTCCATTTATTCTTAAATGGCAGAAAGTCACGCATCACAATTGTAATGTTCACACCACTACTACATCTAAGTTGTGTGTCGTGTGACTGCGACTGCAATAACAAAGACTATAACATGTACTGTCTGCCTGAGCCAGTCTCTGTTCCAAAATCACTTGATCAGCTTATTTTTTTGTACCCCTATGGCATGATTGAAATATCCTCAACAATTTCAGGATACATGCTACTGCGTTGTGACATAATTATGTGTTGAGCTTTGAATACGCTGAAGTGTCTCTCACATTCATTTGAAGATGCCGTCTAGCAATGTCTGATAACAACTGAAATATCTTGCAATGGAGACCCCATCACTTCAGCGCGTCAAAGTGATGTTCAGGTGGGTTCACTTCTCTATCGTAATCTCTCGTGTCATCGTCAACTCTCTGTTCCATTGTGCACCTGGATACTTGGCTCATATTACTGACACTATAGGCTCCTTTTACGAAGGTGCGCTAGGGCCTTAACGCGTGGAATAGTGCGCGCTAAATTGCCGCGTGTGCTAGCCGCTACCGCCTCCTTTTGAGCAGGCGGTAGATTTTTGGCTAGCGTGCGCTATAGGGTGTGCTAATCTGGTGCATGCGATAAAACCGCTAGCGCACCTTCATAAAAGGAGCCCTATATGTATGCAATAAACACAAGTGCTATACGTATATGATAAATATAAAGTGCTATGTTTCACCCAGTGAATAGGTAAAATACAGCACTTTACATTCCCTGACAAAGCCATAGGTGAAACGGGTCTCCGTCGGGAATTACAAGATAAGTGCTTGCTTAAATTGCTTCATAGATAATTTGTATAGAGGCTGTTTGAAATTGACTTCCCTTGAACTAAAGATTGTTCTGTTTGATTTGGAGGTTTTTTGCCCATGATAGAAACTAGTCCTGCTTAGTGTTTGCAATTCAGTTATAATGCTGTGCCCATTGGGACTTTTGAAGCTTTTTCCTCTAATATTTGTATAAATGAGTGTATTTTGACTTTTACCATTTCTACATTTTAGTCATTTGCGAAGAATGCATAAACACCATTTTTTTTCTCCCAATTTCTTATTTGGAGAGACAGGGTCAGATTTTTGTCTTTTATTAGCTGAATCAGATGCAAAAGCAGTTTTGTTTCATGCTCATTTGCTGCAGGACAATCGTTACCATGGCTTTGTAAAAGGAGCCCTTAGTTGTGGTCCTATATTTGCCTAGGGTTTATTTGTGTTCTGTATGTGTGACCAAGACCAGGTGTTCTAGTAGGAATGAATGTTGAGAAGTGTTATTGACCCCAAGTAGGAAGATATTTGTCAGTCCTCCTTTAGCCTTTTTGGACTCAAAACAGCCTTGACTTAAAAATTAGTGAAGACTATTGTGCTAAGGAGTTAACTATGATGGTTCGGGGATTAATTGTTTAGTCCTTTGGGATATGTTATTATGGGAACAATCATTGTCTTCTTTATTACAAGTGAGGCATTGACTTGCTCAGCCTCATATTATGCTGTTTACATTTTGGGAGTAATGATTTATGTATTGTTATGGGTGTGGACATCGGAATGCAGATGAAGACAGTATGTTATAGATTTCAAGTCAATTTTTGAAAACTCATTTAATTTGGTCTAATATCATTCCCAGAAGAGTTTGATGTGGTACACAGAAGGTGAAGGCAATTGATCATTTAAGGAAATGAATTCTAAGATTGCAAAACTAGTAATGTCTGGTGGTGTTGGGAAACAAAACATCCACTACAATAGGGCTAGACTAACTATCTTATTTTAAATCTTTTTTTATATACAAGATAGCCAAAAGTGCTAATACCATAAAGGAGCTCAGATCTCCACCTGAGTAATTTAACGTAATGGGGTTTTATTCTTCATAATTTCCGGTATAGCATTATTAACAAATTTTCATAAATATATTTTTTCTTTAGTTATGTTCAATAAGTTAAATAACTTAAGGCTCCTTTTACGACGGTGGGCTAGCATTTTTAGTGTACGCACTGGATTAGCGCGCGCTAGCCAAAAAACTACCATCTGCTCATGAGGAGGCGGTAGCGGCTAGTGCACGCAGCATTTTAACGCATGCTATTCCGCGCGTTAAGGCCCTAACGCGCCTTCGTAAAAGGAGCCCTTAGTTTTTTAGCAGGTTAGTCCCCTTGCTGACGCATTTTGCATGACTTTATCAAGGACGGGGGAGCTTAAGTTTATCTTTGCCTATTTTATTCTGCCACTGACAATTGCCAGTGGCAGAATAGAGCTTACAAAACAGCTCTTAATTAATGAAACCTCAGAATTCATTCAGCCAACAACTCAGTGGCGTTGAAGAGTTTGTGAATGTGTCAAGGTTGAAGGAGGACAAATTATGAATCAACCAAGAAAAAACAAAACATTATGCAAATGTACAAGCAGTCTCCGGGTTATAAACAAGTTATGTTTTAAAAGCAGTTCTTAAGTCGGATTTGTATGTAAGTCGGAACATGCATACATATGGTTCTAAGCCTAATGGCAGTTAGTCGAATGCCTGTCAAAGTATAATGCATATTTTACCTTTCTATGTTTACTGGTACTGCAATTGTATGGAGATCAGCTGATAAGAATCATAACATATTGTATGAGAGAGAATCTATGTGTATGTATGTGCAATATACAGTCTGAGAAAAACATTAAAGAAACAGTCCTTAAAATAGTTTAAATAGAAAGAAAACATAGGAAAAGAAAACTTACTTTCATTCAATCAATGTCTTGCATACCAGAAGAGGCGTTTGTGATGTGACATCATGGTAATATTATTTGGATGATAAAGATGATGGAGAGATGGCTACTGTTGAAGATTGGCCTGGTGCTGTAGAGTCATGCTTTGATAATGATGCTAAAGAATCAGGGTTTATTTCTGAAGAGCAAGGGGCTCATAATCAAAACTTAAACACATCTAAAAATATGCCAAGTCGGCATTTGGATGACCTAAAAGACAGGTTGTCCAAGTGCCGATAATTAATCAAACCAAATTTTTAGACGTATCCAGGGACTTTTTAGGCCTTTGAATGCTGCTGTGAGCCCAGAGCAAAAAGGGGTGTATTTGGAGGAGTGGTTAGGGCGGTATTTGGGTGGGATGTGGGCCGACCTAGACTTAGTCGTCCTGCAGGGATAATCAAATGTTTCACAAGACTTCCTGGATGAAACACAAAGGATCTCGAGTCAGAAAATAATGGTATATACTGAAGAACTAAGGCCAGTACTGGGCAGACTTGCATAGTCTGTTTCCCATATATGGCCATTTGGTTGAGGATGGGCTGGGGATGGCTTCGATGACTGGGATGGTTTAGATGGGCTGGAGTGAACTTTGATGGAGACTTCAGAAGATGGAACCTAAGCACAGTACCGGGCAGAGCTTTGGGTTCTGGCCCAGAAATAGCTAAGAAGAAGAAAAATTTAAATTAAATTGGCCATTTAAAGAGAGGGTAAGGTTGGGCAGACTGGATGGACCATTCAGATCTTTATCTGTTGCCATGTTACTATATGCTAGTGTTTTTAGTGCACGCAGGAAATTACCACATACTACGCATTAAGGTCTAGCATATGCGGCAATGTAGCACACACTATTCCATGCGTTAAAGCCCTAGCGCTTCTTAGTAAAAGGAGCCCTATGTTTTCTGATAACATAAAGGGGTCCTTTTACTAAACTGCACTAAAAAGTGCTTTCCCACATTCTGAGACCACTTTTAACATAGCTATAAAATAGCTGCATTTTCCATTCTCGGAATAAATGGCCTCTCACTAATTTCCAAATTAGTGTGTGGCCGTTAGCGCATGAGCCCTTATCACAACCTGTTTTCTAGGCAGTAGGAGCTCTTACTCCAATCACACGCTAATCAGCACACCTACTCTCTACCTCAAACACCCCCCATGCTAAAGAATTGCACAAAAGGAGCCGAGAATCTGTATCTAACGATCCAGATACTGTGGGGAGAGAATTGTGAATGATATGTTCCAGCTGTAGCACAGTGTTTTCAGTATTTGAATTTTGTTTCCTTGTTATCTAGTGAAGCAATAGATCAATTCATTTTATTCACCCAATAAATCACATTTTTTAACAAGAACAGCTGTAGTAACTGTTATTTTTGGAAGTGAGTGGGAAAGAGGTGAGTACACTTTCCTGGCTAGGACCTTAAAGAGGCATTCTTTCCCTTGCACCTCAGGACTCACTAACCAAAAATACGCTACAGCCCCTAGCAATTCCTGTCCACTACTCATAGCAGAGTTGTTAGTTATGCCAAATTTACTGTAAGTATCCTTTATTTATAGGAATCAATGGGAATAGAGGAAAAAGAAAAGGCAAGGTTTCAGGAAAGAACTCAGCACAAGAACATAAGAATAGCCTTACTGGGTCAGACCAATAATCCATCAAGACCAATAACCCGTTCTCACGGTGGCTAAATCAGATCACTAATACCTGGCCCAAACCCAAAGAGTAGAAATATTCCATACTACCGATCCAGGGCAAACAGTGGCTTCCCCCATGTCTTTCTCAATAACAGACTATGGACTTTTTGTCCAGGAAATTGTCCATACCTTTCTTAAAACCAGCTACACTATCCGCTCTTACCACAACCTCTGGCAATGCGTTCCAGAGCTTAACTATTCTCTGAGTGAAAAAAAAAATTCCTCCAATTGGTTTTAAAAGTATTTCCCTGTAACTTCATCGCGTGTCCCTTAGTCTTTGTAATTTTTGATGGAGTGAAAAATCGATCCACTTGTACCCATTCTACTCCACTCAGGATTTTGTAGACTTCAATCATATCTCCCCTCAGCCATCTCTTTTACAAGCTGAAGAGCCCTAACCTTTTTAGTCTTTCCTCATACAAGAGGAGTTCCATCCCCTTTATCATCTTGGTTGCTCTTCTTTGAATATTTCAAGCTCCACTATATCTTTCTTGAGATAAGGAGACCAGAATTGAACGTAATACTCCAGATGAGGTTGCACCATGGAGCGATACAGGG
The DNA here is from genome assembly GCF_902459505.1 of Geotrypetes seraphini. NCBI lineage: Eukaryota > Metazoa > Chordata > Amphibia > Gymnophiona > Dermophiidae > Geotrypetes > Geotrypetes seraphini. The sequence goes on along the minus strand of NC_047086.1, from coordinate 302,371,489 downwards.
GCAATATAACATTCTTAGTTTTGTTAACCATCCATTTTTAAATATTTCCTAGCATCCTGTTTGCTTTTTTGGCCACCACCGCCGCACATTGGGCAGAAGGTTTCATGGTATTGTCTACGATGACACCCAGATCCTTTTCTTGGGCGCTAACCCCAAGGTGGACTCTGGCATTCAGTAACTGTGATTCGGGTTATTCTTGCCAATGTGCATCACTTTGCATTTGTCCACGTTAAATTTCATCTGCTACTTGGATGCCCAGTCTTCCAATGTCCTAAAGTCCACCTGCAATTTTTCACAATCTGCATGCATTTTAACAACTTTGATCAGTTTAGTGTCATCTGCAAATTTAATCACCTCACTTTTCATTCCAATTTCCAGATCATTTATAAATAAGTTAAATAGCACCGGTCCCAGTACAGAGCCCAGTGGCACTCCACTATTTACTCTCCTCCATTGAAAAAAATGACCATTTAATCCTACCCTCTATTTTCTATCCAATAACCAATTCCTAATCCACAACTGATCTTTGCCACATATCCCATGACTCTTTAATTTTCTCAGGATCCTTTCATGAGGAACTTTATCAAAAGCTTTCTGAAATTCTAGCTACACTACTTCAACCAGCTCACCTTTATCCACATGTTTATTCACACCTTCAAAGAAGTCAAGCTAATTGGTGAGGCAGGATCTCCCTCGGTTGAACCCATGCTGACTCCATCTAATTAAATCATGTTTGTCTATGTGTTCCACAATTTTATTTTTTATAATTGTTTCCACCATTTTGCCTGGCACTGAAGTGAGGCTGTAATTTCCCAGATCTCTCCTGGAGCCCTTTTAAAAAATTGGTGTAACATTGGCCACCCTTCAATCTTCAGGTACTACAGACAATTTTATTGACAGGTTACAGATCACTAACAGCAAGTCAGCAATTTCATGTTTGAGTTATTTTAGTACCCTGAGATATATATAATCCATTTCAGGTGATGTATCACTTTTAAATTTCTCGATTTGGCTTAGTACATCTTCCAGATTCACAGAGATTTCTTTCAGTTCCTCTGCATCATCACCTTGAAAACCATTTCCGCTTCAGGTAGATCTCTTACATTTTCCTCCATAAAGACCTAAGCAAATAATTAATTCAGTGTCCGCTTTGGCCTTATCTACCCTGAGTGCCCCTTTTGCTTCTTGATCATCCAATGGTCCCACAGATTCCCTCACAGGTTTTCTGCTACCTAAAAAAATTGTTATGAGTTTATGCCTCTTTTGCAAGTTTCTCTTCATATTCTTTCTTAACTATCTTTATCAATGCTTTGCATCTAACTTGCCAGTGCTTGTGTCTCTTCTTATTTTCTTCATTCAGATCCTTTTTCCATTCTTTAAATGATGTTTTTTTTGGCTCTAATAGCTTCATTCACTTCACCTTTTAACCCTGACAGCTCTTGTTTCCCAACGGATCCAACGCAGTTAACTCCTGTTCTATGCCTTGCATTCCACTAAGAACCAAATCTAAAATAGCATCATCTGTCTGCTCATCTTGTCCCGGGGTACGGTAGTATAACCCTACCTTTATATTCCTTCCCTTCACACATGGAATTTCTATCCATAAAGATTCCACACTGCTATCTATGTTATGCAGAATGTTTATATTATTTGATTCAATTCACTCTTTAACATATAACGCAATCCCCCCTCCAATTTGATCTACTCTATCCTTGTGATATAATTTGTACCCAGGTAACACAGTGTCCCATTGATTATCCTCCTTCCACCAGGTCTTTGAGATGCCTATTATAACCTACAGTTGTGGGAAGCTAACATGATATAAATAAAACAATATAAAATAAAGTTCTTTCACATATCTTTAGTTCAGGCTCACTAATAAACTTTACGTAGAGGCACAAGGGTTCCTGTTTATCTGGGGATGGGGAAGAACAGGGTTAAATATGTCCAAAATCCTTGAGTATATTTGTTGGGGAGACAGGAAGGAACAAAATACTTCAAGTCCTAGCATCTTCCAAGTTTCAAGTTTATTAAAAATTTGATATACTGCCTATCATACTTCTAGGCGGTTTACAATATAAAACATATCAACAAAATGGTGCTAAAAACTAAGGGAAATAAACCGAAGACTAGCAGGACTGACATAAACGAATGGGTAAAGGGATAGCAATCCATTATCATAGTAATGCTATTCAACAAAGGGGAAAAACAGGTGCTTGCTGCTCCCAAAGAAAATGCAATTACTTTACAATAGTTTCAACTGTTTAGCTTGATCAGTCTACTAACATTCATCCAATAAAACCTGATTGGCAGTTATCAATACAGCTCACTTCTTTCCTTTTGTACATCTGTGACAGCAAAAGCATTTCTTTGACCTTTAGCCTGTTGTATAGACTATTTCGTCAGTTATAATTTCTGCAGTGCTCTTTATGACTTCAGGCACCATCTGACAGGGTGACAAACCAGGCATCCAGCAATATCCTCGGCCTTAACTTTGGGCCTTAACAGATATGACATCCTAATCACCTTCATGTTAACAACTGGACAGGCAAGATGACTGTACATTGCCTAAAGTAAATAATATTACATTACATTAAAGTGGTATCTTCTATCCCGCCATTACCTTTCAGTTTTAGGTGGTTTACACAAGAATTGGCCTGGGCATTCCCAGGGAGATTACAAGGTTAATAGATAAAGTGTGCATGTCCCCACATATATGTGTGGGCAATTTCTTGGACAAAAATGGGTGGCCATTGGAAGCTTCCTATTTACTGGAGTGCACGTCTTTCACATTGCTTGAATGAGAATTGATAAGGCTCAGATGATGGGTTTGCTGAGTCGCCACTGTTGTGGGAGTTGATGGGTCAGGTGGGGGTATAACACACTCCTTCATCTTGTTGGGTGGTGTGACAAGGATTAGAAACATGTTTGCCTTTTTATCTTTGTCCAGTGCAGTTGGAGCGGGAGGAATTCTGTCCTGAAAATGATCTACACAAGGGAAGGCTGGTGGGCCCGGTGCTTCTGCACGGGCCTGGCTTTTGCGGCATCGGGGAAGCAGGGAGAAATCAGCAGTGGTGGCTTGGGGGTCAGGGAGAGAGAAAGAAAGGGTGGCAGGGAGAGAAAGAAAGAAAAATTTGGAATCATGGAGGGACAGAGAGAGATGTTGGTTGGGGAATGGAATGAAGTCTGGAGGAGAGGAAGCATGCAGGAGGCAGAAAGAAGGTAAGAAGTATTGGATGCACAGTCAGAAGGAAGTGCCACAAAGGTTGGAACAACAAAGGTAGGAACAACAAAGGTAGGAAACAAAGGTAGGAACAAAGGTAGGAAACAAAGGTAGGAAAAATGATTTTATTTTCAATTTAGTGATCAAAATGTGTCCTTTTTGAAAATTTATATCTGCTGTATATATTTTGTACTATGGACCCCTTTTACTAAAGCACAATAGCGGTTTTTAGTGCAGGGAGCCTATGAGTGTCAGGAGCAGCGTGGGGCATTCAGCGTAGCTCCCTGCACTAAAAACCCCTATCACGGTTTAGTAAAAGGGGAGGGGGTATATTTGTCTATTTTTGTATAGTTGTTACTGAGGTGACATTGCATATTTTAAAGTCATCTGCCTTGAAAAAACCCACAAATATAAATTATAATTAACATTTTCTCTGCATACTGTGTGCTTAGTGTTGTTTAAAAATTTTTATTGTTGGTAGATCATTTTGACTTGGTCATTTTAAAAGTAACTCACAAGCCAAAATAGTGTGAGCACCCCTGGTCTACATCATCACATCTCATGCTCTGTCCAAATTCCATCTTTGGACACATCAATTGTAAAAAAAAAAAGCCCATTACATGCACAAAAGATGAGCAGGACTTGGTGTGATAGTATATGATGACCTTAAGATGGTCAAACAGGTTGAAAAGGTGATGGTGAAAGCTAGAAGGATGCTTGGGTGCAAAAAAGAAGGTAATGATGCCCCTGTATAAGACTCTGGTGAGTCCTCATTTAGAATATTGTGTGCAATTCTGGAGACCGTACCTTCAAAAAGATATAAACAGAATGGAGTCAGTTTAGAGGAAAGGTACTAAAATGGTCGGTGGTCATAAGGCATATGTGGACGGCCTAAACATCTCAACATGTACAGATATACTTTGGAGGAAAGGTGGGAAAGGGGAGATATGATAGAGATATTTAAATACCTATGTCGCATAAATACACAAGGGGCCAATCTCTTTCAATTGAAAGGAAACTCCAGAGGAAGAGGGCATGGGATGAAGTTAAGAGGTGATAGGCTCAGGAGTAATCTAAGGAAATAATTTTTGCAAAAAGGGTGGTAGAGGCGTGGAATAGTCTCCTAACAGAGGTGTTGGAGACAAAGACTATGTCTGAATTCAAGAAAGCATGGGACAGGCACATGGGATCTCTTAGGGAGATGAGGAGACAGTGGATACTGCAGATGGGCAAGGTAGATGGGCCATTTGGAGATAATTCTATAAGGAGGTTGCCAACATGCATATGTTATCAGAATACTTGCTGTGTACATGCTTATGTGTGCACATAGATATGTAAATGCCAGTATTCCAATCACATGCTATTCTAGAAAATCTGAAGGTTTGAAGTTTGACAGTGACTATACATCTAGGCTCTTTTACTAAGCAGTGTTTGACACTGTGGGCCACATGGCACTGGGAAAGGGAAAGCCCACCATTTTGGTGAAGGTGGGCCTGCTGGCCGTCTGGCCAACTTAAATCAAGGTTCTTTGGGGTCTGGGTGGGCTTGGGGTGAGGAGAAGGTTCTGGCAGGAGGGATGGGGGGTCCAACGCTGTATGGCAGGAACTTTCAGCACTCCTGCCAGTCCCTCCGCTGACTCCCGAACTCTCACGGCAGCGTCAGAGTGGAGCACTTTTTAAAATCCTGCTTTCCAGAACTGAATGGCAGGTTCTTTCAGCGCTCCTGCCCTTCCCTCAGCTGACTCCCAAACTCTCACGGCAGCGTCAGAGTGGAGCACTTTTTAAAATCCTGCTTTCCAGAACTGAATGGCAGGTTCTTTCAGCGCTCCTGCCCTTCCCTCAGCTGACTCCCAAACTCTCGCGGCAGCGTCAGAGCGGAACATGAGGCAGGCACAAGCTTTTCACGTTTCTGCCTGGTCCCGCTCCGCTCCATGAATAGCTACCGTCAGTCCCACGAGAACTGACGGCAGCCATTCACAGAGCAGAGTGGGACCAGGCAGGAATGTGAAAAGCTCACATCTGTCTCATGCTCCGCTCTAATGCTGCCGCGAGAGTTCGGGAGTCAGCGGAGGGAAGGGCAGGAGCGCTGAAAGCTCCTGCCATACAGCACTGGATGACAGGATTTTTAAAAAGGTATAGGGGTACAGGGGGGTATTCGTTCCATAAGAAGCATCCTTATTTTCACTCACTTTTTTGGGGAAAAAAAGTGCGTCTTATAGAGCGAAAAATATGTTACTACCTCGAGGATGCTTCGATCACCTAAACAGTCTCTTCTTATAATTCCCTCCATGCACCAAATAGTGTATGACACTACCCGCAAAACAATCTTTTCCGCTGTAGCACCATCCCTGTGGAATTCCCTCCCTATCAACTTGAGACAAGAACACTGTGCATCTAAGTTTAAATCAGGCCTTAAAGCTTTTCTATTCGAAGATACTTTCAATATCTGAAGCACTTTTTTCAGCCTTAAAATGTTTTCTCGCTAGAATGTTTGCCTCTCTCCTTTTTCTCTCTTCTTTTTCACATTATTCCCACCCTCCTGGTTTGTTCCCTTCCCTTCGCCTCTATTTTATACGGTGTATCCCTTTGCCATTTTCCCTTCTGTGTCCAGTGTCATCGTTTAATGTTTTAGTTAGTGTACGTCTCCCCCCTTTTCAATTATACCTTTGTAGAAAAATTTGTTTGTTTGTTTTCTGTAAACTGCTTAAGATTTACTTAGGTGGTATATCAAATGCAATAAACTTGAACTTGAATTCTATAAAAGGCACCTAACTATGCCTAACTTATAGGCACTGGTAAGCATGGTTGTCAATCAACCTCTAGGTGCTGCTTATAGAATCATGTTTGGTGGCATCTATGTATCCCTAGGCGTCCTAGAAGTAGGTGCCAATATTTTTTTTTTAAGTTGCCATCTACTTTTTTTTTTAGAGCAAGCTTAAAGATAGGCACTGTAAATATCACTTTTAAAAGGCATCCTCTTATGAAATTACCCTCCAAACATACAAGCCATAGCAGGTCCAAATTTATTGAGTAAGCCCCAGAATATTGATATTTGATTAGCTATAATGTAGAATATCTTTACCTCTGTTTTTAAGATGGATTTTCTAAGATTTGAATGTTATTTGTAATGCCACAGAAAGAGCTGATTCACAAATGTCATCGTGAAACATTGCTTCCATGATCAAAGATGTCACTGTACCTGAGCTAGCACTTCCACAATAGTCAAATGCACATTGTTTGATGGTATATTGAAAATCAAAGTGTAGATTGAGATATCAATTCTAAACGGAGGAAAAAGCCTCAGACAAGGGCACTCCTAACTCCACAATGGTGGAATAGCGGTGGTGGAGCGTTCACCTCACTAGCTAAAAAACCTCCTTTAATTAAAAAGACACTGCACCGCTTCAAAATGCAATAAAAAATATATATATACTGTGCGATAGATGAAAATTTCAACTTATCTTAGTTGATCGGTACACTGACGGTGGCCAGCGTTTCACTATTCAGCTACCTCAGGGTGTAACAACTCCGATCAGAACTGTAACCAGAATCAAAACATAAAGTTAGAGCTGGATTAGTATACATCTTCTCAAAATAACAGTAAAAACCAATGCAGAACATACCTTTTAATCGGACGCTGAATGCATCTCATGCATCCAAAGATGGCTCCGCGGCGTGCAAACTGGGTTTAAATCCTCCCGGTGTGCTGGCCACTATCGATGTACTGATCAACTAAGACAAGTTGAAATTTTCATCTATCGCACAGTATATATATATTTTTATTGTATTTTGAAGCAGTGCAGTGTCTTTTTAATTAGAGGAGGTTTTTTAGCCAGTGAGGTGAACGCTCCACCACCGATATTCCACCATTGTGGAGGTGGGAGGACCCTTGGCTGAGGCTTTTTCCTCCATTTAGAATTGGCATCTCAATCTGCACTTTAATTTTCAATATACCATCAGAGAATGTGCATTTGACTATTGTGGAAGTGTTATCTTTATATTCCAGTTGGTTTTTCACAGTATCCGAGTCTTTTTTACTGTACCTGAACTAGAACATAATCATTAATTTTTGTAGTTATCACTTTTACTAAGCTGCAATAGCGTTTTTAGCACGTGCAGCATTTTAGTGCGCGCTATGCGGCTAGAACTAACACCAGCTCAAAACTGGCGTTAGGTTCTACCTCGAGCTAAAACCGCTATCGCAACTTGGTAAAAAGAGCTCTATATGTTTCTTTTGTGATGTTAATCTTGCTCCCTTAGAATATGTTCAATTCTTGTAGCTGAATTTCTTTGTTACCCACTGTTTTAGTATTCTTTTATTTATTTTTTTGCAGGAATATGTTCTCATATCCAATCAAAATGTGTAAATGGAAATTTACCAAGCAGACAGCCGTGGCACTTCTAGGAATAGTCATAATTAAGATCTGCTAAGAAGGGTTAATATTGTTTGAAAGTAAAAGCTCTCATTTCCGTAACGAGACCCTTCTCTGTTCACTGCTAGGTCAGCACTGTAATTAGGAAAATTGCCTTTCGTGTGTTTGTTTAGCAATGCTATTATCATCCTTTTTCATCTTTAAACAAGAGTAAACTACTTGAAGATGTCCCCATTTGCCCCTCTTGCTTCTGCTAACCCCTAGACCCATCAAATCCATACTACCCCACCATTTAATGACCTAAATGAGTTACTTTATCATCTGGTTCACCCTGAAGTCTTTTACATATTTTTCCTGACCTCTAACCTACAGACTATTATTTTGACAGCTATCATTAATGCAGTGTCCCAGGCAACTGCACATTGACTAAGATGGATGGCGAAATGGCCAAGGAGTTGAAAGTAGCACACACCCACTTTCATCTTTCTCTTGATTAAATCGAAACCATACGAAGCCACTGCAGACAGCAAGTCCCGCTGAAGTGTCGGAACCTATTAGCCAAGATTTTTAGTGGGGTGTTATTTGGGAAAAGAAAAAAAATAGAAATATTCAGTCATTAAACAAATAGAAATATAGTAAATGCTCAGTTCTGAAATCAGGTTAATCTATATATTCAACAATTCAAATATATAATTCTGCTTAGTGCATGGAATCAGTTGTAAGAAGTTTGGCATAACATGTATTATGGTATTGACTGCTCAGGGTACAACAATGCAGAAATGATATGGTTAACTGCAAAGCAAAGATTTTGGTGCAGTGCAGGACATTTTTTTGATATATTCTCCCACTTCAAAGACTGCCTTACTCCCTCTGATCACTTGTATGGAACTCCATGGTCTGTGGTCCTACACAATTGTAAAGTCATTACAAATCATAGGCCCACACAATTTAATTATGTTCTACTGCCAGGGAATGTTAACTTGGCCTAACTTGGTAACTTAATTTATATTTAAGAAAACGGATGTGCTTGAATAAAAGCAGGGTAATAGCTTCAGAAGCCTGAAATGTGACACAGAATTTGAATAAGCATTAAAGTCCAATGGGCCAAAATCCTTCCAGAATGAATTGTAGATATGAGTGTACTATGCAGTAAAGCCTGGATTCTGAAATTGGTGCCATTAATAAAAAAACACAGCCGCCTATTACATGTCAGTCATGCAATGGCACCAATTGCAGAATCGCGGCTACGTGAAATGTAGGCTCTGGAAATGTAGGTCAAGGTTTTAAGAGACTACATTTCTGTCACCTATCTTTCATGAGAATTGTGCCTACAGAGGTGCCTTATGATGCCTAATGCCACTTCTAGTGCTAACCATGCTTACTGTGGCGTTAAGTAAGGCACCTCCGTAGGCGGGAAGACAGTGGTCTTTTTTTGGAGGCGCCCTTAGGCACCTCTGTTTTTCAAAATTGTGTTTTAATTGAGTTTTAATCAGTGAAGCCAATTAGTGCGTTGATTAAACCAATTAAGATAGGCGGCAGGAGGGTACCTTCCGTCATCTAACTCTGGACGCTGTTTACAGAATTGGGTCCTGAGAATATATCATTTAAGAGTTTTGATTCACATGAGGAGATGCCTTCCATTCCCAAAATCTAGCACATAAAGACGGTCACATAAAGCACCTTATTAAGCAAATTGTGTTGCTTCCTACGTAGCCACAGATAGTTCAATATATGGTGTATTCTAAGGAGATCACATTGTAAATAAAATTAATTTCTTTAATGTTTAATTTTCTTCTGTTCATTTTATTACTATGATATTACAGTACATTAATAGATGCAATTAAGAATGTTTTGCATAGTCAACATTGCTTTATAGTCCAATCATCCAAACTTCACAGTATTAGCTCCCATAATGAAGGGATCCATCTACTAATGCTTGTGTAATCTTTGGTGAAAATACTTAGGTAGAGGAGGAGTTGCTTGGTGTTTAGAGTTGCTACCTCAATACTCTAAGGTTGTGGGTTCAATCCCAGTGCTGCTCCTTATGACTTAACCCTCCATTGCCCAGGTACAATGGTTAGATTGGGAGTTCATTGGGACAGATAGGGAAACACTCACGAGTATCTGATCACCATTCACTGCAAACTGCTTAGATATATAAGCAGTATACAAATCGCATTTAAGTTTTTTGTGTTTTTTTTTTACATATACAGTATATATAAATTTTGTTGTGGCCAGTTTTTCATTGCTGTCTAATATTATCAGGAAAAAAAAAGGTGAGAATAATATGCAAAGAGATTAGGGCTAGCACATTTAGCTTGTGCTAATTGTTAGTACGTGCTAAATCGATTAGTACACTTTATTAAAAGAGAGGGATAGTTTTGTAAGAATAAATCTGAAACACTCAGTTTTGTTAATAATAAGTGCTAACTACAAAAATTAATGATTATGCTCTAGTTCAGGTACAGTGACATCTTTGATCATGGAAGCAATGTTTCACGATGACATTTGTGAATCAGATCGTTCTAAGGCATTACAAATAACATTCAAATCTTAGAAAATCCATCTTAAAAACAGGTAAAGATATTCTACATCAGTGGTTCCCAACCCTGTCCTGGAGGACCACCAGACCAATCGGGTTTTCAGACTAGCCCTAATGAATATGCATGATAGAGATTTGCATATAATGGAAGTGACAGGCATGCAAATCTTCTCCATGCATATTCATTAGGGCTAGCCTGAAAACCCGATTGGCCTAGTGATCCTCCAGGACAGGTTTGGAAACCACTGTTCTACATTATAGCTAATCAAATATCAACATTCTGGGGCTTTACATAATAAATTTGAATCTGTTATGGCTTGTAAGTTTGGAGGGTAATTTCATAAGAGGATGCCTTTTAAGAGTGAAATGAAATGAGCTACAAGCATTAGATTAGAGTTCATACCTGAAAGATGCAACAATAAATCTAATGCTTGTAACTCATTTCCAGAGATAAGCCATGGCTCTCCCAAGTCTACCTGTCTAAAAATTTTATATTAGACTTTTCCTCCAGGAACTTGTCCAAGCCTCTTTTAAACCATATTATTGCTGGGTTTTACTAAACTGCAGAAAAGCTTCTTCCATAGACCAGTGACACTCATGGGAATTGAATGAGCGTTGGAGCAATTAGCTCACCATGGTTTAGTAAAAGGGGCACTATATTAGACACCTTGACCACAATTTCTGCCGTTAGATTTCACAGCTTAATTATGTAATGCATGAAAATAAAATTTTATCTAATTTTTTTTTAAACTGCTGGTCAATAGTTTGTTTTCTCATTTTAAATTTAATTATTATGAACATTCCAGTCAAGGACACAAAAGAAGGATAAAGCATATCCAAGAAAAATCATAATAAAACTAAAATAATATATTTAAATCCTGCTTTCTAGCCCACATTTTGAGGGAAGACGAGACTGCAAAACTCAGAATATTGCTGCCAAGGAACCTAAAGATTATGGGCTCCTTTTATGAAGCCGCGGTAGCTGTTTAACGCGCGAAATAATGCCGGACGCGCTAGCTGCTACTGCCTCCTCTTGAGCAGGCGGTAGTTTTTCGGCTAGCGCCGGGGTAGCGCGTGATTAAAATTCACGCACACTAAAGCCGCAAACGCGGTTTCATAAAAGGAGCCCTATATATCCGCTCATCACTGGTACACATTGCAAGTCACAATCCAATTAGCATTCATTTCTCATTACCTTTAAGGAAATTTTTCAGCTGTATAGAATCCCAAAACACAAAACATCTCCCTTGAAAAGTTATTAGACATTTACAAGGATATTTCAGGAAGAATGTAGCTCCCAGAGCTCATAATTTCAAAGCTAACAAATCATTTCATCTGAGCTGCGTAGCTCTGGAAACATGAGAAAAAAAAACATTTATCTTAGTTCCACAGAAACTTTTTTTTTTTTTAAGAAATTCTTCGTAACCAACACTTTATCACTCTCATGAGTAAACGTGACCAAAAGAGTAGATCTAGACATAACGATATCCTGCGACTCTTCCAGAATCGCAGTCAAATCTATTTCAGATATTAACTAGCTGATTCACCTCTTGTTGATCAACATGGAGTTTCTTCTTAGAAGGTAAATAATAGCAATTAATAACAAGCATAAGGGTCCATTTACAAAGGCACGCTAACTGATTTAGTGTGCGCTAAAGATTAGCATGCGCTAAATGCTAACGTGCCCATAGAATATAATGGGCGTGTTAGCTAATATTTAGTTCCAGCATTTGCTAATTTCCTCCCCTTTTGCAAAGTCGCGCTAGTGATTTTACCGCCGGCCGGGGCGGTAACAGCTCAGACACTCATAGGAATTCTATGAGCGTCAGAGCTGTTACCGCGACAGCCTGCACTAAAAACACTAGCATTGCTTTGTAAAGGAGGGGGTTTAATACCTCTTTGAGATACTTTCTAAATAAGATCTCAGGAGACAACAAAGGCCAGATTCTATAAATGGTGTCAAACGGCACCTGCAATGTTGCACTATATTTGTCTATTTTTCTATAGTTACTGAGGTGACATTGCATATTTTAAAGTCATCTGCCTTGACATTTGAAAACCCCCAAATATAAATGATAATTAACATTTTCTCTGCGTATAGTGTGCTTTGTGTTTTTTTTTTATTATTTTATGGTTACCATTATGAATTAATAAGATATTAAGTGTACTTGAAAAATGAATGGAATAAATTGGGGGCAGGGCTAGGGCGGGACTGACAATTAATAGATGTCCCGTGTTGATGAAAAAAATAAATGGTCACATTAGGTATGAGGGAGCTGAGACATGGGTTGTTTGCTTCTTTTCAGTTGTGTGGGGGTTGGATTTGGCATGTGTGGGAGGGTGGGTTTTTTTTTAGTTTAGTTGGGTTCCTCTATGCCAAAATGTCATTGCCAATTGCTTAAATAAACTAATCAGTGAAATATTTTCCTCACCAAAGTTCACCCACCACAAGCCTAGCAAACCAAAGTCTCCCTGCACACAAACAACCCAAAAGCACAGAACCAGAGTGGAATTGTCCCAATCAGAATGGTGTACACCAGAAAAAAGTGTCCTTCAACTCATCTGATAAATCCAAAGCCTTTTCAAGCAGTTTAAAAAAAGGAAGCCACGCTCTAGAGGGTGCGTGAATCTTTATACTCTGTACGGTTTTTCTAATACACCCATCAAAGACTCACAAGACTCCTGAGGCAGGCCGGTTAGGCCGAAGCATGTGCATGGCGGGTCATTGGATGAATTATGAGACTTTGGATGAATTAAAACATTTGGATTTATCAGATGAGTTGAAGGACACTTTTTTCTGGTGTACACCATTCTGATTGGGACAATTCCACTCTGGTTCTGTGCTTTTGAGTTTGTGGTTTTGTTTCCCCTGTTTCATTGTGCACAAACAACCCAAACCACAATCCACCAAACACACAACTTACTCAACTGCCACACTCTCTACCCCACCCCTAACACAGCTGCACAGCTGCATAGCTGCACAGGTGATTTAAACAGGCTGAAGCCTCTCCTATCTGGTTAAGGGGCCTTTTTATTAATATGTACTGCATAAAACATTAACTCGTGCTTGACACAGAAAAAAAAAAAAAAAATAGCCTAACGCAGGATGTGCTAAAACACTCTGCATTAGTTTTGGTATGCTAAGTGCACAGTACTTCTGTTTTGATCATCTGTGCTTCCTTTTTTTCATGTTCTTTGTGCAGAGTTATTTTCTCCTTTTCCTCCATTTCCAGGGACAGAGAGTAGACATTCCCGTATTAACCAGTTAGCACATCTACATTACAGCACACTGGTTAACACGCGGTTAACACGAGAGCCCTCACCGCCACCTAAATGATACTTTTTCTAATGTTTGCATGCTAATGAAACTAATGGGGGAAAAAATAGGCTTAGCGTACTGGAATGACTGACATAAGGGCACGCTAAGCCCGTTTCCTAGCACAGCTTAGTAAAGGGACTCTTAAATTGCTTGAATATTGACCCCATAATTTATAGGTGCCTTAATTTTTTTTAAAGTTGAAAATGTGAGGACAAATTTAAGAATCAACAAAAGTCGAAAAGGTTCTTCTGCCAAGCTACAGCAAGCACTAACATGTGCTTGGTAAGTGTTGTACCATGAAGTGTAGTGGGGTATCCCAAGATACTGTTCACATATGCACGTGCTACTGGCACGGTGAAAAATAAAATTAATATTTTGCTAAATGTCTGTCTAACATCAGAGAGTGGGCATTATTGCATGCTAACTGATTAGCCCAGGATTAATGTGTGAGCCCTAACCACCTACAAAATAGGGGTGGAAAGGGCTTATGTGCTAATTTTTGCTAATGGCCATATACAAATGGCAACATTAGCACATGAATTTTTTTTAAAAAAACAGAACAACCCTGAAGCAACACTGAGTACTTATACAACCAAAGAAAGAACATGTAACTACTAAAAGGAGAGAAAAATCCCTCAGAAATCCACGGGTCAACTTTGTGTACAAATAAGATGAAGCTGTCTGCGCAATGTGCGGTGGTGACAAAAAGGGCAAACAGAATGCTAGGAATGATTAAGGAGGGGATTACGAACAGATCGGAAAAGGTTATCATGCCGCTGTACCGAGCCATGGTACGCCCTCACCTGGAGTACTGTGTCCAGCACTAGTCGCCGTATATGAAGAAGGACATGGTACATGAAGAAGGAAAGGATCCAGAGAAGAGCGACTAAAATGGTTAAGGGGCTACCATACAGTGAGAGATTAGAGAAACTGGGCCTCTTCTCCCTTGAAAAGAGGAGACTGAGAGGGGACATGTTCGAAACATTCAAAATAATGAAGGGAATAGACTTAGTAGATAAAGACAGGTTGTTCACTCTCTCCAAGGTAGAGAGAATGAGAGGACACTCTCTAAAGAAAAGGGGATAGATTCCATACAAACGTAAGTAATTTCTTCTTCACCCAGAGAGTGGTGGAAAACTGGAATGCTCTTCCTTAGGCTGTTATAGAGGGAAACACCCTCCAGGGACTCATGACAAAGTTAGACAAGTTCTTGCTGAACCGGAACATACGCAGGTAAGGCTAGTCTCAGTTAGAGCACTGGTCTTTGACCTAGAGGCCGCTGCATGAGTGGACTGCTGAGCACAATGGACCACCAGTCTGACCCAGCAGCGGCAATTCTTATGTTCTTATGATACCACTTGTATACTGACAAATCTTAATCACAGGTCAAAAAGTTTCCACTTGTATTGCACCCCCATCAATAATACCCCTAAATCATTTTATAAGTAGAAGAAATAATAATAATGATGTCAAACAACACATATCTTAATAACACCATCACACCTATTCACAAATACCGATCCCTAGCACATAGCCATTAAATTAGAAAATGGTCATTTTCCATCCGTGGCAATATGTAGCCTTAGCATATGGAAAAGACTCACCTAAGGGTATGCAAAGGCCATGATTTCCTGCAGCTGGACCAAATCTGGTGACCAGCATTGAATATCTGGTTTTAGTTTTGTCTGTGGCAACTGAACAGGTTAAGCTGATATTCAGCTCTAACTAGTTAAATGCATGGCGGTCAATTATAAGCCTATTTAGTGGTCTATCTCAGTGGTTCCCAACCCTGTCCTGGAGGAACACCAGGCCAATTGGGTTTTCAGGCTAACCCTAATGAATATGCATGAAGCAAATTTGCATGCCTATCACTTCCATCATATGCAAATCTCTCTCATGCATATTCATTAGGGCTAGCCTGAAAACCCGATTGGCCTGGTGTTCCTCCAGGACAGGGTTGGGAATCACTGGTCTATCTTAACCGCTAAGTCATGAGGCATAGCTAGTTAACAGATAGCTGATAAGCTCTAATATTCAGTGGAGATAACCAGCTAACTCATGCTGAATATTAGCAGTTAGCCGTCTAAGTGCTGTTTAACTAGACAGGGGTTGTTTCTGGCCAGTTAAACAGAACTGAATGTTGAGGAGGAGTGTCTTTAAGAACTTCCTGCTCATCTTTGTTTTCTTTTTTGTTTTCTTTTAGTCTAGTGCAGTGATTCCCAACCCTGTCCTGGAGGAACACCAGGCCAATCGGGTTTTCAGGCTAGCCCTAATGAATATGCATGAGAGAGATTTGCATATGATGGAAGTGATAGGCATGCAAATTTGCTTCATGCATATTCATTAGGGCTAGCCTGAAAACCCAATTGGCCTGGTGTTCCTCCAGGACAGGGTTGGGAACCACTGGTCTAGTGTACTTGCTGTCTCTCATGCCCCAGAATCAGTATGTATGATCACAACAAACTGTCAAAGGGAAACTTTAAAATAACTAAAAAGGGACACTTTAAAAAAGCTAAACAAATTTAAAAAATGTAGGCCCCCCTTTATCGCTGGCCACGGCGGTATTAGCTCGTATACTCATAGGAATTCTATGAGCATCAGAGCTTTTCTCACTGCGGCCAGCGATAAAAAAAAAGCCTAATGCAGCTTCATATAGGGGAGGGGGGAGGGGGGTAAAAAAAAAAACACAAGAGTCAGCTTTTCCAAAATTAAAAAACAAACAAACAAAAAAAAAAACAGCTCACTCACACATTTATAGATCTGCTAGGTATGTAAAATCCTTGCTTGCTTAGTGAAATTTTATTTAAATTGCTGACATTTTTATTTCTGATGCAACTGTTCTTTTGCCATTTGTCTGCCCATTCCTCACTAATGTTCCCATGTAGGCATTTTGCTGACAGTAAATTATGAAATAGCAAATTTGCCCAGCACATTACATTGTACTTTTGTAGCAGTGAACAGCTCATTTGGGGATCTGTGTGCTGAAGGGTTTTTCCCATTGTCTATCTACCAGGAAAACAAACAAACAAAAAAAAAGGCTTATTACTTAAAGCTCTTGGTTTATGTGCTTGCCAAGGCTTGAATTCCCGAGGCTGGCATGGTGTGGAATGTGATTGCTCTCATTGGTAACTTTTGATCACAGGCTTAACGGGTGACTAGCAGTGAGTGTATGAACTCCTCCAATCCAAACTAGAAAAGGTTCCTTAAAACTCTGTTTACTTACTTGGAGCAGTATTCTGAAAAGTCACAACCAGGTTTCAATTGTTCTACATTGTTTTAAACCCTCCCCCCCCTTTTACAAAACTGTAGTGTTTTTTTTTAGCTCCGACTGTGGCGGTAACAGCTCTAATGCTCTGAGGAATTCTAGGAGCGTTGGAGCTGTTACCGCCGTGGCCAGCACTAAAAAACACAGTATGATTTTGTAAAAAGCGGGGGGGAAGGGGTAATATTTATGCTAATTTCGTTAAAAAGATCAGAAACAAAAGTTAATAAAAAGAGGGCACTGTAGAACAGAGGTGCCTTCATTTTGTTAGCTCATTGGGGGTTCTTTTACTAAGCTGCATTAGGTGCATAGGAGGCAGCATGTGAAGGGTGGAGAATGCTACTCGGCTAGTGCATTGACGTTAGCAAAATCTAACTGAATAATGCAGACCTTAACGCAGGAGCCCTTATCACCTCCAGAATAAGAGGTGGTACATTCCACCACATTATGGGCCCCTTTTACAAAGTCGCAGTCGCAGTCAAAGTCCATTCAATTCTTATGGGCTTCAGGGCATTTGCTGCAGAAGAATCGCTACTGTGGCTTTGTAAAAGAGGCCAAAAATAAAGTAAAAAACAAAAAGAGGTCAATTTTACTGTGTGCTAGAACAGTGGTTCCCAACCCTGTCCTGGAGGACTACCAGGCCAGTTGAATTATCTGTACTAGTATTGGTTTATGTGGAAGTATTGGAGATCAAGATAACAAGCTGGTCAAATTAGAGGTGAGCCAGGAGGATGTCCTCAGGCAGATAGACAAGCTAAAGAGCGACAAGTCGCCAGGTCCGGATAGCATTCACCCAAGGGTGCTCAAGGAATTAAGGAATGAAATAGCAGAGACACTCCAGCAAATATGCAACCTATCCCTAAAAACTGGAGAGATCCCGGAGGACTGGAAAATAGCTAATGTCACGCCCATCTTCAAGAAGGGTTCGAGGGGCGACCCGGGAAACTATAGGCCGGTAAGCCTCACATCGGTCCCGGGAAAGATGATGGAGGCACTGATTAAGGACAGCATCTGTGACCATATCGAAAAAAATGGACAGCTAAGGTCGAGCCAGCATGGGTTCTGCAAGGGTAGGTCGTGCCTCACAAACCTGTTGTACTTCTTTGAGGGGGTAAACAACCAGGTGGACAAAGGAGAACCCATAGACATAATTTACCTAGACTTCCAGAAAGCCTTCGATAAGGTACCACATGAGCGGTTGCTCAGGAAGCTATGGAACCATGGGGTACACGGGGAGGTCCACCGATGGATCAAAAACTGGCTGGCAGACAGGAAGCAGAGGGTTGGTGTAAAGGGCCATTACTCGGACTGGCAAGGGGTCACGAGCGGGGTTCCTCAAGGATCGGTGCTGGGACCGCTCCTGTTTAACATATTCATTGACGACCTGGAGGCGGGAACAAAATGCGAGGTCATCAAATTTGCAGATGACACCAAACTATTCAGCAAGGTTGAAACCACGGTTGACTGCGAAAATCTCCAAAGGGATCTTACGACATTGGAAGAATGGGCGAAAAAGTGGCAAATGAGCTTCAATGTAGGGAAATGCAAGGTCATGCATATAGGGAGAAGGAACCCGATGTTCACTTACAAAATGGGGGGATCAATGCTAGGGGTCAGTAATCTGGAAAGAGACTTGGGAGTGATGGTAGACACGACATTGAAGGCGTCGGCACAATGCGCCACAGCCTCCAGGAAAGCAAACCAAATGTTAGGTATCATTAAGAAGGGTATCTCGACCAGAACGAAGGAAGTCATCCTGCCACTGTACCGGGCTATGGTGCGCCCGCATCTGGAATACTGTGTACAGTACTGGTCACCGTACCTCAAAAAGGACATGGCAATGCTTGAGGGAGTCCAGAGAAGAGCAACTAAACTGATTAAGGGTATGGAAAACCTTACATACACTGACAGACTGAAGAAGCTGGGGCTGTTCTCCCTGGAAAAGCGGAGACTCAGAGGAGATATGATAGAGACCTTCAAGATCCTGAGGGGCATCGAAAAGGTTGACAAAGACAGATTTTTCAATTTGAAAGAAACCACAAGAACAAGGGGTCACTCGATGAAATTGAAGGGGGACAGGTTTAAAACAAACGCAAGGAAGTACTTTTTCACACAGAGGGTGGTGGACACATGGAACACCCTTCCGGAGGCCGTGATAAGGAATAGCACAGTACAGGGTTTCAAGGATGACCTGGATAGGTTCCTGGAAGACAAAGGGATTGAGGGGTACAGATAAGAGCAGTGGAAGGTTTAGAGATAACTGTAGAGGTAGGCAATAAAATTAGTCAGGGACCGCTGACCAGGCAATATGCCTGATGGGCCGCCGCGTGAGCGGACCGCTGGGCTGGATGGACCTCTGGTCTGCCCCGGCGGAGGCGACTACTTATGTACTTATGTACTTATGTACTTATTACTGACCATTTGTTTAATAATAGTTCAAATAAATCAATTTAATTTATTAGTCAACCTTGTTTACAGATGCATTTTTGGATTTTTCCTTGGGGGAGAAAAAGGTAAATCTACCCACTAATACTTCTTTGCTCCTGGGGAGGGGCTTAGGACTCCGATTGGCCTGGGTACTTAAAGCCCTCCCATAGGAGGAGATTAAAGTATCCAGGCCAGTCAGGGGAAGGGGAAGGCCCATCATTTTGAAGAGATGGGCCTGCTGGCAAGAGGGAGTAGGCATCCCTCTTGCCAGCTTCTGCAACAATGTTTGGATAAGAGGCTGGGGGATTCTTAAGCTGACCCCCCCCCCCCCAGCCCACCAGACCACAAAGGCTGTCTTATGGGGTTAGTGGGATAGTGTGAGGAGGGAATCTTTGTGTATATTGGGGGTATTTGGGGGAGCATGGGGGAGTGCCTGGGGAGTGTCAGGGAGTAGAGTTGGGGGGTTCAGGTATCCTAGATGAACAACTGGATTGCTGAGGCAGGAGGGAATGGGCGTTCCTCATGTCTCTCTGGGGCATTACTGTTGCGGGGGTAGCTGTTGTCATTAGGAGTGTGCAGATGGTTCTGAGGACCCGCAATTGTAGTCGGGGGGGGGGGGGCAGCTGTGGTTGGGAGAGGAGCTGGCACGAACCCTTTTTTCTTATGGGGACAGATATTGTGCATGGTTAACAATATGCATAATATCTGTGCTCATTAAAAAAAAAAAACAACCCCAGAAAGAAAAGGTTTCCTGCCTGAACAGCTGAGGCAGGAGGCTGCTTCAGGGCTTCTCCTGCCTCTCAGCTGTTCGAGCTTCCCCTGCCAGCTCTATGCATGAGTGAAAGTCGCTTCTTTGGTGACTGATGGAGTGGGATTATGGCTAACCTCCACAAAACTAATTTACATGGAAAGTCCATCGTACATCAGTCACCGTTTTAAAATCACCCAATGAATTGGCCAACAGTGACCCACTTGTCTATAGCGACAATTTTTAGTGCATCTAGCCCAATGTGTGGAAACCCAACTGGTGGTTATTATCTGGCAAGAAATAGAACTTTATCTTTGGGTCCTAAGCAAGAGACAAGTTGAAAGACAATAGTACATACAATGGCCCTGCTGAAGAAGTCTATAGGAGGACAATTCATGAGTCAGAAAACTTTTTTTGTGTTTATTTTCTTCCTAATTGTGATATGAATAGGATCCTCCCCTATCCAAGCACATTAATAAAATAGTTTGTTCTCTTTTAATCCACTATATGGCTCTGTTTAACAGGACTCTGGGTTTAACCCTCATCCATATTCCCACATTGCTGTTCTTGTTCTAGTGTATGCCATTACTCAGTCTGTTTTCTTGGTTCAGTATAACTGCTTTGTTTTTTTACTCCTAGGGCCACTCTAGCTGCTGCTGCATAGCACACATTTAAATTAAATCCCATTAACCCTAATAATTGTTTTTTAAGAGGCCAATTATCAGCACTAAGTGGTTCGTTATTCAATTAATTTACACACAAAAAATTCAAAGCACCATACATATAGAACTAGGAGGATAGTGTGTCCATAGAAATACAAAAAAAAATATGCTAAAGATAATTAGTCTTTAGAAGGGAATTGGAACCTATCTATGTAAGGAAGCTATTACATTTCTTTGACTAATACTTTTCAATGTTGCTGAAAAGTTGAAAAATGGATTAAAAGGGCTGTCTTTAAAGAAGATATTTGCAGCAATGCTTTGGCTAATATTTGGAGTGCATTACATTATAAAAATTATTATACAGTGGTGCCTCACACAACGAACTTAATTGGTTCCAGGAGCAAGTTTGTTATGCGAAAAGTTCGTTATGTGAAACGCGTTTTCCCATAACAATACATGTTAAAAAAAATAATTCGTTCTGTAGCATAAAATATGCTAAGATGACATAAAAAAAGATAAATTTTTTGTTATTATTTTTATTTAGATACATCTAAAAACATACATCTCCCTGTCCTTTTACTTCCACTATCTTCCTATCCCATCTCTATTCCCTTTTGTCCCTCTCCCCATGATCAATCATCTCACCACCTCTCTCTTCCCTCACCCTCAGGGTTCAAGATTGCTTCCACTCTTTTTCCTGTTGTTCTCTCTGCCTGTCACCCTATGATTTAGCATCCCTTCTGCCCTTGTCCAATATTTCCCCTTCTCTCCCTCCCTCTCATCCCCTGCTCCAACATACCGTATTTCGACTGCCCTTCCATCCCCAGGCCTGCCAACTTCCACTCATTTACTGCTTTCTCCCACCTCTGCTAAAGCCCGCCCCCCTCCCCCCCGCAGTGATCGGCAACACCAGGCACCCCACCTCAATCGGTGAAACAGGGCCCCCCTCGATCGGTGAAACAGGGCCCCCCCTCGATCGGCGAAACAGGGCCCCCCCTCTCGATCGGCGAAACAGGGCCCCCCCTCGATCGGCGAAACAGGGCCGGCGACTGCTTTCTCCCGCTGCTGTTGAAGTCTGTAAACAACTTTAACACAAGCCACGGGGCTCTAACAGTGCGTATGCTGCCAACTGCTTCCTTCCTCCTTCCTCTCCCCTCATGATGTAACTTCCCATTTGGTTGATGGAGGAGGAGGAGGAGGGTAGCCGGTAGCGTCACGCACACTGCGCGGAAGGATGCAGCTCGGGCGACTTCGTTGTGTGAAACGAAGTCCGTTGTACGAATCAAGACAAGAAGTTCGTTGTGCGCAGCGTTCGCTGTGCGAGGCGTCCGTTATGCGAGGCACCACTGTATTGCACAAACAACCTTAGAGTTCTATGCAAATTACAACATCCTGACTGGTTAAATAGCACTTAACGGCTTAAACTTGGCCAGCTATATTGTGCAATAGCCACCAATTTGAAGCATTGATCAGCCAGGTTTAGCTTCCAGATCGGGCCATGCAAAAAGTTTGTTTGCTATAACTTAACTGGCCAATGCTTGAAATTGATTTAGCTGACTTATAAGTTTGAATCAGCCAAAGATAAACTGGATATTCAATGCTGGTCATCAGAAATGGCTCGGCATTAAATATCAGCAGTCAGAACGGACCACAGGAGTTAGCTGGTTTCCCAGTGGGTTTAAGTGAGAACCCAAGGTAGAGAACTGGATCAGAAACTGGTAGACTGACAGGGGTGATGGTAAATTGAGTTTTTTCAGAGGACAGAAAGATAAATAGTGGAGTGCCTCAGAGATTGGTTGTTGTTAGGTACCATTGACTCATGTTCAAGTCCTAGTGACTCCAACAGGCCCTAGCGGATCTAACAAGAAATCGCTTTTGTACTAGTCCAGTAAGGTCCTCCAGCATCATTCCCATAACTGTTTTCAGCATGTTCACCCTCTTCGCCTAGTTCCTTCGATCTTCCTAAACATAATGTC
Source organism: Geotrypetes seraphini (assembly GCF_902459505.1). NCBI lineage: Eukaryota > Metazoa > Chordata > Amphibia > Gymnophiona > Dermophiidae > Geotrypetes > Geotrypetes seraphini. Next base: position 302,348,958 of record NC_047086.1, on the reverse strand, counting down.
CTTCTCTAGTAATTTCTCTCTTCTGATGGTGTGACCAAAATAAGACAATCATAACTTCATCATTTGGACTTCAAGTGACATAGCCGGTTTGCTCTCTTCCAGAATTGATTTGTTAGTTCTTTTGGTGATCCATGGATTGGTCCTGGGACCAATTATTTTCAACATATTTGTGAATAAAATTGCTGAAGGTTAGAAAGAAAAGTTTGCCTTTTTGCTAATAAAACCAAGATTTGCAACAGAGTAAACACCTAAGAGGGAGTGGACGACATGAGAAGAGATCTACAAAAATTAGAATTGTCTAATGTTTGGCAACAAAAATTAAATGTGATGTGCAAAGTTGTATGCTAGGAGGTGAAAGACTGATATGCATGGATCAGGAAAAAGGCCTCAAGGTGATATTTACAGAGGATCTCAAGGCACCAAAGCAATGTGACAGTACAGTGGCTGTAGCCAGAACAAAGTTAGACTCTACTGATAGCGGCATAAAGAGCAGAAATAGAAGGTGTTGTTACCCCTGTATAAGTCATTGATGAGGCCCCACTTGGAGTGTTGTGTTGTTTTGGAGGCTTTGGGGCTCAATATCAAAACGGAAATACGTTTAAAAAACGACACTTGGACGTTGTCCAGTAGCTATCCTAACTTGAACAGCAAAGCAATCAAGGCTTTGTTATCATTTGAATTTGCTTATCTTTGCGAACTTGGATTTTCAGCTTTGACAGAAATTAAATTATTAAAAAAGAGAACAACTGCAGATGGTGGATGATGAAATGTGTGTTTGCTTGTTGACTATTGAGCTGCATTTTGAGTTAATTTGCACTCAAAAACAAGCACATTCTATTCTATCTACTTTAGTTTCACCGTTGTTACAATTATCCATACATATCTTAAAGAACTTTAAATAAGCGGAGGGGCATATTCAAAAAATCCATTTAAGTCCGTTTTGGGCCTAAGGTGCTAGTCGCTCAAAATCGGCAGCGTCTAAATTCCATTCTCAAAAAATAAGTCCAAAATATTTTTTTTTCTAAAAATCATCTATCTTTATACCACATTCTCATCCCAAAAATTGTCCAAGTCCCAAACTCCCAGAAGAAGGCCTTTTGGACATGGGAGGAGCCAGCATAGTGATGGACTAGTCACCCAGACATGGCAACAGAATAGTGGGGCACCTTACAGGGCACTGCTGTGAACTTCACAAAAAGGGTACCACATAAACATCTCACCACAATCCTCTTGCAGGTCATGGTGAGCTCCCTAAAACCTACTATATCTACTTGTCTATAACCCCAATATCCATTATGGTTGCAGGTTCCACCTATATGGCAGTATAATAGGGTTTGGGGAGGTTTTGGTTGGCTCATATTGTCCACCATGAATGCAGTGATTAGAGTGGCTTATGGGCCTGGGTCCTCCTCTCTATGGTTCACTAGCCCACCTCCCAGACTACTTAAGCCACCTCTGTGCAGCTATACTAGGCTTTCCTATGCCAGGTGCTGATGTTCCAGAGGCAGGTATGTATGTTTATATTCTAATATTTATTTTGGTGTGAGGGGGGTCAGTGAATACAGAGGGAGTGTGTGTGGGTCTGCAGTGGTTATCTGGTCACTTTGGATACCTTCTGGGCACTTATTCCTATTTTTAGATCGCCTAAGTCACAACATATAAGTTCCGTCTTGGCAGTTTCGTTAAACTTTTGATTATTCCTGCAGGATGACTAAGTCTAGGTTGGCCCAAATACCGTCCACTTCCCACCCTAACTACTCCTCCAAAAACGCCCCTTTGAGCTCTGGACGCACTGCGGTATTCAGAGGCCTAAAAAGTCTCTACATATGTCTAAAAACCTGTTTCGATTATGGGCACTTGGATGACCTGTCTTTTAGGTCATCCAAGTACCAATTTGGGCGGATTTCTGTTTCGATTATGTACCTCATAACTCTCAAATTTTACTTTTTGTTGGTTTTGCAAATTTATAATTTCAGTTATAATGTGCCATGAAAAACATTTGTTCTGTTTAGAGTGTCGGAGCTAAAAAAAAGTTTGAGATACACTGAATTAGAGGATATGAATGGAGGTTTTAGTAGAGTAGACTTGGGAGTAATGTCAAGAAATACTTTTTCACAGAGTTTAGTAGATGCCTGGAATGCCCTTCCAGGAGAGGCAGTGGAGTCATAAACAGTGAAGGAATTAAAAAATATGTGGAATAAGCATAGGGGTTACCTAAATAGGTAGACAGAAACAAAACATGGCTACAGAGGTATTATGTTGGACAAGAACAGTTGGGAACCATGGCCAGTTCAGGACTGACATCTACGGTCTGTGCCAAATAATGGCAAAAGACAGGGGTGGATTAGGAAACTAGGGCCACTGATGGACAGACTTTTAAAATTGTGTCCCACAAATGACAAAAGACAGAGGAAAATCACTTTATTATCACATGCTACAAGTTAAGGTTCTATGTATCTCAAGGAGGAGGGGGAAATATCATAATGTTGAAATTAGCAATACTTTTGGTTATAAAATCACTTTTGGTTATAAAATCATAAATGCCAGAGCTACCCTCAACTGCTCACCACCTCACCTAATTGAAATCACAATATGCCCCACAGAAAAAGAGTCAACAGCCGCAGACAGATCTTGGTCCCAATTCCCCAATATACAATGGCCCAAATTCAACAAACTCTACAAAAAGTACAGCCATGCATCATGTGACCTCAACCACTGCCCACCATATCTCCTAACAACGTCCAGTACAAAATTCCGTATTCTACTCTTTCAATGGATACAAAACATGCTCACAGATGGCCTTTTCCCAACTAACCTCAGTGAAATCATCATCACCCCGATTCTGAAAGACCCGAAAGGACCAACTGATTAACCGTCCAACTACAGACCTATCGCCTCAATCCCTCTATACGTCAAACTAATATAAGGACTAGTAGCTAAACTTCTCACCACCTACCTAGAAAATCATAACATACTACACCCAACACAATCTGGTTTCAGAACCAACTTCAGTACAGAGACATTACTAGGTTCCCTTATGGACACAATTAGACAACACCTCAGCACTGGAAAAAGAATGCTTCTCATACAACTGGATCTAACAGCAGCATTTGATCTGGTAGACCATAACATACTACTTCAAATTTTAGATTCAATAGGTATCTCAGACAATGTACTCTCATGGTTCAAGGGTTTCCTTAAATCAAGATCATACAGAGTTAAATCAGATAAAGAAAAATCTGAATCTTGGTCCAACCCCTGTGGAGTTCCACAAGGATCTCCTCTGTCTCCTACTCTATTCAACCTATATACTGCCTCCCTCGGAACATACAAGGAAAAACTAGGCTTAACCTCCTCATACCTTTTGATCAGCCAAAGACCACCATAACAGGCACTCTACACCGAACTATGGAAACAGTAGCGAATTGGATGGAAGACCACAAACTGAAACTCAACCCAGACAAAATAAAATTCATTCTCCTCGAAAATAACAAAACCCCCACTATTACCAATATAGAAATCAACTCGATCAATTACCCCATCCAAAACACCCTGAAACTACTAGGAGTGACAATAGACAGATGTTGCACCATGCAATCACAAATAAACAAAACAATTCAGAAATATTTTGCCGTAATGAGGAACCTAAGACAAATACGCAAATTCTTTGAAAGAGCACAATTCCAGCTCATAGTTCAATCCCTTATCCTAGGTATACTGGATTATTGCAATATCCTCTATCTCCCCTGCCCTGCAATAATGATCAAACAACTGCAAACAGTCCAAAATACAGCACTAAGACTCGTCTACTCCCTAAAAAAACACGACCACATCACTGAAGCTTTCATGAGCTCACACTGGCTCCCAATCCAGGAAAGAACACTATTCAAATTTTACTGCACGCTATTTAAAACCATAAATGGTGACAGCCCAACCTACCTGAACAACCGACTCATCCATAATACTTCAACCAGACATAGAAAATCTCACACCCCATTCACACACCCGCCAATCAAAGAAGTTAAACGAAAAAAACTTTACGACGGACTCCTAGCCATCCAAGCAGCGAAACTGGATAACCAAATCTCCAATCTGCTAATTACAACCACGGACTACAAGCTATTCAGAAAAGAAATAAAGACCTTACTCTTCAAGAAATCCCTGCTTAAGTCTTAACACCACGATTCCATCATTCCTCCTAGCTTCTTAACTCCCTGAGAATACCCACCCTCTTCACTAGTCATGACCACTGATCTCTTCTTCTAACTGACCACTGTTCTCTTTATGTAACTGACCAACCTTAATTATTTTGTAATCCGCCTTGAACTGCAAGGTAATGGCGGAATAGAAATCTCTAATGTAATGTAATGTAAAATATTGTCCCAAGACTGCATCAAATTTAAGTACCTCTGGGGCCCATTTACATAAGATAAACACATCCAACAAACGACAAATCACCATTTTCAAAACCTACTTTGTAGATGGTTTTCAATTCAATTTATCAGTAGTTCATATAAATTTCAAGGGGGGTTGTTCGAGGCATGTTTTGGGCAGGCCTAGGGCAAGCTTATGACCTAGACATTTTGCATTGATAATGAAACATTTTACAAAATATCCAGGGAACAATTTGGACCAGATGACTACTGGAGGCATGAGGGCATGCCCCCCCCTTACTCCTCCATTGTTACTGACTCCCTCCCAACCCCCCAAGATGTAAAATAAGCTATATATACCTCCCTGAATGACAGCAGCAGATGTTATGGCCAGTCCTAGAGCAGCAAACAGGAGTCTGGAATAGCCTGGTGGTCAGGGCATTGGACTCCAGAGAAGGAGATCCAGGCCCATATCCCACTATAACTAGTACATTTGTGGTAGAAAGTGTGAGCCCACCAAAACATATTGGTGTAGTACACAGTTGGGAGCAGTAGGTTTTTGGTGAGTTTTGGAGGGCTCCCCAAACTAAGTAAGGGGGTTATGGTGAGATGTGTACCTGGGATCCTTTATGTGAAGTTCACTGCAGTGGTCCTTAGAGTGCCTCACTACTCTGCTGGGATGTCTGTATGGCTAGTCTATTAAAATTGATGACTCCTCTACATTCCAATGATTTGCTTTGTGCATTTTTCTTTTGAACTTTTTTTTTCCCCTGAAAATGATCAAAAAAGATAGATGCACTAAGGTCATTTTTGAAAAAAAAAAAGAAAGTTAGATGTTTAATAGTTTTGAAAATGGCTATTTTCTCTACTTGGGTTTTGGACACACTTCACAGAACGTTCAAACTCAGACTTAGGGCTCCTTTTACAAAGCCGCGCTAGGGCCTTAACGCGAGGAATAGCACACGCTAAATTGCCGCACGTGCTATCCGCTACCGCCTCCTTTTGAGCAGGCGGTAGATTTCCGGCTAGCGCACACTATAATGCATGCTAATCCGGTGCGTGTGATAAAACCACCATTAGACATCATATCGAAAATGGCCCTCCACAAATAGTTGGCATGATGGCAATTGTCAACCAGTGTTTAAGCATGAATGACCATAAACTGCACAGGATGGTAGGTGTAAATTGGTGTTTTGGGGGGAGGCAGACTGGATGGACTGTGCAGGTCTTTAACCCTTTCAGGACCATAAGGATCGTAGGCCAATTTTTGTGGTTTTGATGACATTTTTATGGTAAAAAGGGCTTGCAGATGCCAAAAAATTGATTTTTTTTGTGAAATATCATTATTTATTTTTTTTAAATCAAACTTCTGGCTTATGGACAGTGTGGCAAGTGAATCTTCTCGTCAATCTGGCAACGACGCTAATGAATGAATGTCGGAACCAGTTTGTTTACATAAAGGCAGTATCATATGGAATCCGTACATATCAAATTTAGAACTGTAGACTATCCCAATCAAAATTTATAGGATTTTAAAGTTATGGGACAAATATGTCCCTTGGTCCTGAAAGGGTTAATCTGTTATTTATTGTGCTAATGCTCATTCTTCCCCCTCCTCTCGCATTTCCTCTTTTTTCATTCTTTCCTTTCAAGAATGCAGTTCTACCCCTTTCCCTACTGTTCCAGTTTGTCCAAGTCATTTTATTTACCTCTGTACTAAGTTATTTATTAATTTAAAATTATTTATAACCAGCTTATCCACAAATCTAAGCGAAGAACAAAATCACATTAAATAATACAGACAAATACAAAACAAGAAAGAAAAACAAAATAAGAACATAAGAACTGCCATCTCCGGATCAGACCCTCGGTCCATCAAGTTCGGCGATCCGCACACGCGGAGGCCCAGCCAGGTGTACACCTGGTGTAATTCTAGTCACCCATATCCCTCTATGCCTCTCGTAAGGAGATGTGCATCTAGTTTGCTTTTGAATCCTAGAACGGTGGATTCCGCAACAATCTCCTCCGGGAGAGCATTCCAGGTGTCTACCACCCGCTGCGTGAAGCAGAACTTCCTGATATTTGCCCTGGACTTGTCCCTCCTCAGCTTCAGTCCATGTCCTCTTGTCTGTGTCACATTGGACATTGTAAATAATTTTTTTTTCCTGCTCTATTTTGTCAATTCCTTTCAGTATTTTGAAAGTCTCGATCATATCCCCTCGCAGTCTCCCTTTCTCAAGGGAGAACAATCCCAGTCTCTTAGGTCGTTCCTCATATTCTAGGTTTTCCATACCTTTTATTAGCTTTGTTGCTTGTCTCTGCACCCTCTCCAGCAGTTTTGTGTCCTTTTATAGGTTGGGAGACCAATGTTGGACACAGCATTCCAAGTGTGGTCTGACCATTGCATTATAACTTTCTCCAATCTACTTGTGATTCTTTTCTTTATCACGCCTAACATTTTATTTGCTTTCTTTGCTGCTGCCGCGCATTGTGCAGACGGTTTTAGGGTCCTATCTATCAGTACACCCAGGTCCTTTTCTTGTTCACTCTTACCCTGACATTCTATACTTGTGTTCCTTGTTCTTTCTGCCTAAATGCATTACTTTGCACTTTTCCACATTAAACTTCATCTGCCATTTCTCCGCCCATTTCTCTAACTGACACAAGTCACTCTGGAGTTCCTCGCTATCCTTCTGTGATCTGATTGCCCGGCAAAGCTTTGTGTCGTCTGCAAACTTGATGATCTCACTGGATGTTCCTTCTAGGTCATTGATGAAAATATTAAATAAGATGGGCCCAAGTACCGAGCCCTGGGGTACACCGCTAGTCACTTTCTCCCAGTCTGAGAACCTGAGAAAAAAAGAACTGCTCCAACTCACACTTCCTTGTAGTGATGTCTATTCTTATAAGTCTTGTAAAATAATTTGTATTATTTGTCATGACCTTTTAATTGATTTACACCACCTAGAAGCCTGATTAGGTGGTATAACAAATTTTTAATAAATTTGGTAAACTATGGAGTCCTTTTACTAAGGCACGCTAACCATTCTAGCGCATGCTAAAATGGCTAGCACATCTTAATAAAAGGACCCCTATATCATCTGTGTCTCCAGAATGTGCCTATTTATCTCATACATATTTGTGGTGCAGATCCTGAAAAAACAGCTGAAGGGGAAAGTTATCAATGTGGGCTACTATTAAGTCATGTTATATTACTCTTAACCCCAGTTATTATTAAGGAGGTCTCATTGCATAAAATGGGACCTGAGCTGCAGGTCTGACTCAAGATGTTATTGCACCTCGGATGCTCTTCTGTTTTGGCATGTGCCCCAGACCCGGACCCACTTCTGTTTTCGTGCCCCCGTGCCCCACCCCTTCAAGCCAACATCTTTATCAATCAACAGCGTTAGGAGGGAGGAGGGAAGTACTTCACGTCCCTCCTCCTTCATCTGATGCTGACATTGACATTGGCCCTCCCCACCCCTCAATGCAGCTGACCTATGAATCCACATCCTGTCAGAACCGGTCAGCAGCGACAGAGAAAGGAGAATGAGGAGAGTGTCCAAGCCTCATCTTGTAGATTAACTTATGGGCTTGTAACATCACAGCCATGGACATTTGGAGCCCTTTAGCGATGGTATTCTTGGCCAGAGCTTCATCTGGTCTATAGGTTAAGCTAGCCCTGCATACTGGTAACTACACCCCTGAATGTATTAATCACCAGAACAGGTTCTGGAATCCCAGCAGACAATGACACTTTTGTGGAATGACTGGGATTTCTTCCCTTTCTGCCTCCATTGCCGACTCAGAAATTAAGATGGGCCTATGTACTGCAATTCTGTTGATAAAAATGGATATGGATGTCATCGATGTGAAGGCAAACAATAATTGATATGCTAATCACATAACTGCAACCAGATGGCTGGACATGTTGAAAACAACCATGGGGATGATGCTGCAGGAGCTTACCAGAGTAGCACAAAACTGATTTCTTTTTAGATCTGAAATTCATCAAGTCGCTAGGACATGAACACAAGTCTAAGACACTAGCTAACTAATCCATAACTATTCTTCATTAGAATCGATTAAAAACATTTAGCCCAACACAATACAAAACATTGACTTCTTATAATATAAGTTCATCTATCACCCTAGAGCAGTGGTTCCCAACCCTGTCCTGGGGGACCCCCAGCCATTTGGGTTTTCAAGATATCCCTAATGAATATGCATGAGAAAGATTTGTCTATAATGGAAGTGACAGGTATGCAAATCTCTCTCATGCATATTCATTAAGGATATCTTGAAAACCCAAGACAGGGTTGGGAACCACAGCCCTAGAGTATCTACACTGAATATATTTAAAAGATATTTATTAAAAATAGCTTTTCTCACCTTCTCTTACATTCATTTGTGTAGGACCCCTGTGGAAGGCGTGTTTGTCGAAACACGGACCCTATTGGGTCCCCTTCAGTTTATGCATAGGTGGATTTTTATTGGTACCTGTTATTGATTGAATAAACACCTGCATCATGAACATCTTTTCCACAGTTTCTTTTGTTGTTGTCAAAAATAAAAGGAACTTGTCTGAACCCATTTCTTTTGTTCATAGTGCTTAGAAATTCAGATGCTAGATATACTTTTGATTAGTGTGCACTTTAACGGGTCACATACAAGAGCCCATCTCGGTCATTAATTTAACTTGGGTTTGATTGGGGGGGGGAACCAGGTAGTTGTGTGTGGTGATTGAGAAGTGATAGATTATTTTCATGTGGTACGAAGCACATTGTTTTCTTTAGCACAGCAGGATATTCTGTTTGCAAGGTTTAACAGTGAAATATTATGCATATCTGCAACTGGCTGACTGCCAAACTTGGAGCAAAATCAGACAGGATTTTGAATCCAGATCTGAAAGCCAATGTACGCTTTCCAAGCAGAGATGTATTTGTTTTACCATTCATGGGTTTTTAAGCTTCAAAATAGTACCTTCTTAGCAAATTCATGTTTACCTTGAACTTTGTTGAAATAAAATGTATTTATATTAAATAGGAAAACATGGATTTTACAAGAGTTAATTGTTAAGCTAAAACAGCAGTAACTAGATAATGCCAGTACAATACAGTATATTCAAGCAAAAAACATGACACAGAAGATTAGGAAATCCTTTTATATCATCCCTAATGTTAAGTAAAAATTGAATTTCAAACTAGGCTATACAGTGTTGTGAAGAGGTATAAGTCTGGCAAAGACAATGGGAAAAATGAATGTGCAGGAATAAATTGGCTACAAATGTTAACTCTGCAAATGCAATTCAGCCTCAAAACAGCAAGAATCTGCAGTTTCAGTATTACAAAGAAAGAACATTCTGTATTATACCATCTTGACTTGGGTTATACAGAAGGCATAACATAGGGATACCCATGGTAGGTGATCTGTTATCTGAAATTCTGAAAAATGAAAAGAACTGAAAACTGAAATTTGACACTTCATTTCAAGGTATTGCTCAGGTCCCATAGTTTGGAACATGTTTGTGTTTGAAATGCTTGAAGTGTTTAATGTTTGCCTTATTTTGAAAGTAATTTTATGGTAACTTAGTAGATGACAGCAGATAAAGACCCGAATGGTCCATCCAGTCTGCCCAACCTGATTCAATTTAAATTTTTTTTATTTTTTCTCTTAGCTATTTCTGGGCAAGAATCCAAAGCTCTACCTGGTACTGTGCTTGGGTTCCAACTGCTGAAATCTCCGTCAAAACCTGCTCCAGCCCATCTACACCCTCCCAGCCATTGAAGCCCTCTCCAGCCCATCCTCCCCCAAACGGCCATATACAGACCGTGCAAGTCTGTCCAGTAGTGGCCTTAGTTCAATATTTAATATTATTTTATGATTCTAGATCCTCTGTGTTCATCCCATGCTTCTTTGAACTCCATCATTGTTTTCTTCTCCACCACCTCTCTTTGGAGCGCATGCCAAGCATCCACCACCTTCTCCGTAAAGTAGAATTTCCTAACATTGCTTTTGAATCTACCACTCCTCAACCTCAAATTATGTCCTCTGGTTTTACCATTTTCCTTTCTCTGGAAAATATTTTGTTCTACGTTAATACCCTTCAAGTATTTGAACATCTGAATCATATCTCCCCTGTCCCTCCTTTCCTCTAGGGTGTACATATTCAGGGCTTCCAGTCTCTCCTCATACGTCTTCTGGCGCAAGCCTCCTATTATTTTTGTCGCCCTCCTCTGGACTGCTTCAAGTCTTCTTATGTCCTTCACCAGATAGGGTCTCCAAAACTGAACATAATACTCCAAGTGGGGTCTCACCAATGACCTGTACAGGGGCATCAACACCTTCTTTCTTCTACTGGCTATGCTTCTCTTTATACAGCCCAGCATCCTTCTGGCATCAGCCACCGCCTTGTCACACTGTTTTTTCGCCTTTAGATCTTCGGACACTATCACCCCAAGGTCCCTCTTTCCGTCCGTGCATATCAGCTTCTCACCTCCAAGCATATACGGTTCCTTCCGATTATTAATCACCAAATGCATTACTCTGCCTTGAATTTTAGTTGCCAGGCATTAGACCATTCCTCTAACTTTTGCAGATCCTTTTTCATATTTTCCACTCCCTCTTCGGTGTCTACTCTGTTACAAATCTTGGTATCATCTGCAAAAAGGCACACTTTTCCTTCTAACCCTTCAGCAATGTCACTCACAAACATATTGAACAGGATCGGACCCAGCACTGAACCCTGAGGGACTCCACTACTCACCTTTCCTTCCTCCGAGCGACTTCCATTAACTACCACCCTCTGGCGTCTGTCCAACAACCAGTTTCTAACCCAGTTCATCACTTTGGGTCCTAATTTCAGCCCTTCAAGTTTGTTCAACAGCCTCCTATGAGGAACTGTATCAAAGGCTTTGCTGAAATCTAAGTAAATTACATCTAGCATATGTCCTCGATCCAGCTCTCTGGTCACCCAATCAAAAAATTCAATCATGTTAGTTTGGCACGATTTACCTTTTATAAAGCTATGTTGCCTCGGATCCTGTAACCCATTAGATTCAAGGAAGCATACTATCCTTTCTTTCAGCAGCACTTCCATTATTTTTCCAACAACCGAAGTGAGGCCTGTAGTTTCTCGCTTCATCCCTGTAACCACTTTTATGAATAGGAACCACATCTGCTCTCCTCCAATCCCCGGGAACCACTCCCGTCTCCAGAGATTTGTTGAACAAGTCTTTAATAGGACCCGCCAGAACCTCTCTGAGCTCCCTCAGTATCCTGGGATGGATCCCGTCTGGTCCCATCGCTTTGTCCACCTTCAGTTTTTCAAGTTGCTCATAAACACTCTCCTCCATGAATGGCGCAGAATCTACTCCATTTTCTCGTGTAACTTTTCCAGACAATCTTGGTCCTTCTCCAGGATTTTCTTCTGTGAACACAGAACATAAGTATGTTTTTTTTAATATATATATTTGTTTAGCACATTGGCTTTTTCCTCATCACTCTCCACATATCGGTTCCCAGCATCTTTTAGTTTAGCAATTCCATTTTTCATCTTCCTCCTTTAACTAATATATCTGAAAAAATTTTTGTCTCCCTGTTTTACATTTTTAGCTAGACATATCTCTCTCTTGGCTTCTTTCAGTTTCACCCTGTAGTCCTTTCTACACTCCTCTTCTTGTTTTTTTTTTATATTTCACCAATGCTAACTCTTTCGCCTTTATTTTCTCTGCCACTAGTTTGGAGAACCATATCGGCTTCCTTTTTCTCTTGTTTTTATTTTCTTTACATAAAGGTCCATAGCCATTTTTATCGCTCCTTTCAGCTTAGACCACTGTCTTTCCACTTTTCTTATGTCCTCCCATCTTAACAGCTCTTTCTTCAGGTACTCTCCCATTTCATTAAAGTCCGTACGTTTAGGAAGTACTGTGCAGCCACTCTCCACTTTAGCCGTTATATCAAACCAAACCGTTTGAAGATCACTACTTTACAGGTGAGCACCCACTCAAACATTAGAGATACTCTCTCCATTTGTGAGGACCAGATCCAATATCGCTTTTTCTTTCATGGGTTCCGTCACCATTTGTTGAGCAAAGCCTCTTGAAAGGCATCCACAGTCTCCCTACTTCTTTCCGATTCTGCAGATGGAACATTCCAGTCTGCATCCAGCAGGTTGAAATCTCCCAACAGCAGCACCTCCTCTTTCCTTCCAAACTTTTGGATAACCACAATCAGATCCTTATATATTTGCTCCAATTGAGTCGGAGGTCTGTAGACTATACCCACGTAGATAGAAGTTCCAACTTCTCTTTTCAGAGCGATCCATATCGCTTCTTCCTCTCCCCAGTAGAGGTCTGCACGGGAACGAGGATCGCGGGAATCCCCCCTAACCCACGGGACTCCCACAGGGACCCCCCTCTGGCCCACGGGACTCCCACGTTGACCCCCCTCTAGCCAACGGGACTCCCACGGGGATGGAAAGCTTTGGAAGCAGGGTTCGTCCATATAATATAATGGACATGTCAGCCTTAGTAAAAGAGGGGGTGTATAAGTTAATTACCTGAACAGAAAACAAAAAAAGGGTTCCACCAAAGAGATTCCACAAGGAAAACAGCAGCGCAAAAACACAAAAGAAACTGTGAAATGATCCTGTCAGAAGTAATTGCTGCTTTTTATGGGGACGGGCGGGGATGGAGGTAATTCCTTGCGGGGATGGGTGGGGACGGAGAGGATCCTGACGGGGATGGGTGGGGATGGAGAGGATCCTGGCGGGGACGGGTGGGGATGGGTGGTATTTCTGTCCCCGAATAACTTTCTACTCCCCATGTCCCTTGCATTTTAGTCGCTTGGATATTGATCTTTAAATAGAGAGCTACTCCTCCACCTTTTTGGCCATCTTTGTCCTTCCTAAAAAGATTATATCCCGGTATGTTTGCATCCAATCCATGTTATTCACTGAACCATGTCTCTGTGATAGCGACAATATCTAGATCTGCCTCTAACATCATGGCTTGCAGATCATGAACTTTGCTGCTTAGACTGCGAGCATTTGTGGTCATCGCTTTCTAGCTATTTTTCAGCGGTAATCTCCTTTTTCGTATAGATTTTTGTTTCGTTTCACTTTCTGTTGCAATGCTATGAATGAGTTGCTGATATTATTTACGTTGCAATCTTTACTACAATCACATCTTTTCTTTTGCCGGGGGTGGTCTCTATAATTGTCCTTCGTACATACACCACCCCCACCTTCTAGTTTAAATGCCTGTAAACATGAAGGGGCATAATAAAAAACAACAACGTCTAAGTCCCCTTTGGGCCTAAGGCCTTAAACCTTAAAAGTAGAAGCAGGGGAAATGTCCATTATAAAAAAAAACGTCCAAAAGGAGATTTTTTTTATAATGGCCTGCCTCTATGTTAAGCTGTTTAAACGTACGACGACCACTACGTCTACACTAACACCATATAATCAACCTAAAAAAAGCCTAACTCCCAAACGCCCAAAACAGGAGCTTTTAGGCGAAGGAGGAGCCAGTCCTTTGCCTGAAAGCTGGATTCTGTAACCGGTGTCTGTCAAAAACAACACCGGTTACAGAATGCCCGCCCCCCTTACAACGATCCGGGCAGGAGGGAGCCCAAGCCCTCCTGCCCTGGCACCCCCGAACTCCTCGACTCTATCGGGCAGATGGAGCCTAAGCCCTCCTGCCCTCGACGCAAGGGCCCCTCCGAACCCCTGATCGCCCCCCGCCAACCCCATGACCTCCCTCCCCGTACCTTCAAAATCATTGGTCAGATAGACGGGTGCCAAGCCCGTCCGTCCGACAGGCCAGCCATCGTTGAATGGCTGGCCTTAGGGCCTGATTGGCCCAGGCGGCTCAAATTCCGCCCACAGGTGAGATGCCTGGGCCAACCGGAATAGGCCCAGTGGGTTGTAGGGGGGGAGGGCTGATCACTGCAGGATGGTGATCGCCCACCCCCCTCCAAACCGCAGATTTTCGGGGTGAGGATCGCCGGCAGGGGAGATGCCCTGTCACAATGCTCACCCCGAAGTGCCACGGTTCAGAGGGGGGGGGGGGGGCGATCACCATCGCTGGCAGGAGAGATGAGCCATCTCTCCTGCAGCGATAGGCAGGTTGCTGGGGCTGCTGAGCTGCAGCGATCAGCTCAGCAGTCCCTTTTTCAGCACTTATACCTGTTTTGACTTGGTCTAAGTCAAAATGTATAAGTGCTGACTAGGCAACCTGCCTAAAGTTTTGGTTATACCTACTGTACGCCTAGGTCTAGGTCGGCCCACCTCCTGCCCGCCCTTTCCCCTCCTCTAAAACCGCCTCTTTTGGCTCTATGCGTTTAGAGACAGGGGAAAGACCTAAGCTGGTTTTAGATACATCTAAAACCAGCTTTGATTATGGGTACTTGGACGATCAGGCTTTTTGATCGTCCAATTCCCCATTTAGGCCACTTTTTAGACTTTTCTTTTTTATTATTATGAGCCCAATATTGTCTAAATTTCTCCGCAAGGTTTGTAGCCCATCAGTGCAATATAGCTTCTTGTCCTTCCATGTATTTCCCCATCCTCCCATGTACCTAAAGCCTTCTTGATGACACCAGGCTTTGAGCCACCTGTTAAAGTCCTCTGTGTTTTTTACTCTTTGCTCTTCCTTTCCATATGCAGGCAGTATTTCCAAAAAAGCTAAAGTCTTTACAAAAAGTTTCAAACCCTCACCAAGCTCCTGAAAAGCTTTCTGTGCTGCAAGTGTGGATTTGTTGGCCAGGTCATTTGTTCCCAGATGGATAACAACATCAGTGTTAAAATCCTTAGTTTCTTCCTCAATTAGTCAGCATTTGCCTGGAACTTCTGGTAGCTGAGGATCCTGGAAGACATTTCACTATTTTGGTCTCCTCGCCATGTGTTCTAAGGTTAATGCCTCTGATGATGGAATCCCCCAACAGTAATAGTTTTCTGTTTTTGGCTTTTTTATTTGTGCTTAGGGTGCGCTTGTTCTCTTGAGTTACTTTAATTGGTTCCAGTCCCACCTCCCTTCTGTTTTCTTGAGTATCACAGTGCACTAGTGGAGTGAAAGAATTCTGTAGAGGTAATATTTGTGAAGGTGGATGTTTCTGTGTTACATGCCGCAGTCTTCCTCAGCCTACTGTGACCCATTTATTCCTGGGCTGTTTTATTCTTTGAGGTAGAGGTGGTAAGTTGGTATGATTTTGTGGAGTGATGGAAGCTGCTTTAATTGTATTCAATTCCTGTTTAAGTTTGCAGAGCTCCTCCTTAATACTAGCAAGTTGAAGACAGATGGGGCATGCCTTAAGCCTCCAAATAGTGTGTCTTGGAATTAAAGCACCACAGTGATTGCATAGAATAAAGGTCATCTTGATTGGTTGTGAAGTGACTTGATTTGAGTAGTCCTGATTATTTGGTTCTCTATATATGAGCAGTGATTCCTGGGGTTGGTGTGATTATAAGCCTTACCCTTATTCCTAGGGTTTATTTTTTTGTTTTTTTAAATAAGAAACAGGGAGGAGGAGAAGAGAAATTAAGCAGATATAATGCTAAAAAATAGTGAAAAGAGCAGAATATGAAATTCTGAGTAACTTAGCTTTTAGAAGTTCAGAGGGCAGTCTTGTTCACAGCACGGTCTCAAAGATAATGCAGTTAACCTTAGTAGTAAATCAGAGCCCCTCCCTTTTACACCTAATCAGCAGACAGAATGGCTGAAAACTAATAGGTCAGAAATGCAGGCTCTATACCAGATCAGTGGCTACCCTAAAACACAGAATTTTAAACAGAAATGCAGTCTCTATACCAGTTCAGTGGCTACCCTAAAGCACAAGATTTTAAACAGAAATGCAGGCTTTATACCAGATCAGTGGATAAACAGAAATGCAGGCTTTATAACAGATCAGTGGATACCCTAAAATACAGGATTTATAACAGGATTTTCCCTACTTTTGTCACCCTGTGCCACAGGCACCAGGATTTAATTAGAGTTAATACAAGTCTTACCCTTATTCCTTTAAAGAGGAAGAGGAAATAAGATTTAACAGAGGAAAGAGAAGGGTTTATTTTTTGGTTTTTTTAAGTAAGAAACAAGGAGGAGGAGAAGAGAAATTAGGCCGATATAATGCTGAAAAACAGTGAAAAGAGCAGAATATGGAATTCTGAGTAACTTAGCTTTTAGAAGTTCACAGGGCAGTCTTGTTCACAACTCTTATGGTCTTATGGTCTGTCTTTTTCTGACTTAACATTACCATTCCAAAAAAACAAAAAGTTCCAAAACCTGAGATATACCTGGTCCCAAGGATTTTGGATAAAGGTTCTTGCACCTGTATAGGAAAACTACAAATAGTTTCCAGTTTAGCGTCTTCGGGGCTCATTTTCAAGAGAGAAAAATGCAGAAAAAGTGGCATAAAGGGGCAGATGGATGTTTTTCTTACCAACTCCAAATTCACTACTTTCAAAACCTATTTTCTAGATGGACATCTATGCTGTTCATCTGCAGTTCATATAAATCTGAAGGGGGCATGATAGAGGTATGATGTGGGCAGAGCTATGGTGGGTTTATGACTTGGACATTTTTCTGCCATATTAAAAACATTTTAGAATGTACTGTATGTCCAGGGCACATTGTGGACATTTGGGGCTAGACCTGTTTTAACAATGAATAAGTACCGAAAAGGTGGCCAAACTGACCACTGGAGGGATGTAAGCATGACCCCTCCTCCCCCAGTGGTCACTGACCCCCATTCCAGCCCCCAGAGATATAAATGAAACAGTATATACCTGTATGTATGACAGCTTCAGATGTTCTGGGCAGTCCTAGTAGAGCAGCTAGCAGATCTCTGAAGTAATCTTGTGCACTGCAGTGAAGGGGACCCAGGCCCTTATCCTACTCTAACTAGTATACTCATAATGGAGCATGTGAGCCTACCAAAACCCATCCAAAACCTATTGGACCATCATATAGATACCACCTGCAGACACAAGGACTATTGCAGTGGTTTACATCTGGATCCAGTAGATTTTAGATGGGTTTTGGAGGGCTTATCACACAATATAATGGGGTTATAGTGAGGTGTATACCTTTAATACGAAGTTCACTGTATTGTCCTCTGAGGTGGCCAACTGCTTTTTTGGGATGTCTGTGTGGTCAGTCTATTAGAAATGCTGCACCCCCCCCCCCACACACACACACACATATCCCAATGATTTGTTCAGTGTATTTTTATTTTGGATTTTTTTTAAGGTTCAAAAAGATAGATGTACATCTGAAAAATTGCCATTTTCTAAAAACAGGATAGATATTTTACAGTTTTGGAAAACGAGCATATTTGATACCGGATTTTTGTGTGTTTTCTGCAAAATGTCCAAATTTGGACGTCCAAACTTTGAATGTCATATTGAAAATGCCCATTTTTATGTAATAGGGTTGGGCATTCATTTGCAACAATATGAAAAATGTCAAATTACATAGCCCATGTTGTTGGATATCATTAAATGACTAGGAAAAAACCCACAAAAATTAATGTTTTTTATCATTTTCTGGTAATAGTGTGCAGACTTTCAAGAGAATGCCCACTATTTGCAAAGTGGTAGAAGCCCACTGCACATACGCAAATTGTCAGGCATGTATGAACTACAGTATACCAAAATAATATTGGACAACCCGCTTTCGTTAACATTGAATATCAACATTAGTTGGTTGGATCTTCAGAACTATATGCAGCAAACTCTTATATCAACTTTAGAGAAACTGCAATGCCATTGCCATTGATCCACTTCTCTTGTCAAAATAATGGGTAAATTTGATGGAGGAACATGGCAAAATATGGGACAGCCTTGAAACAGCCTAGCAGAGAAACATGTCAGTGGGATTCCCCAGCCAACAGCCCCAGCCCAAGAAAGATAAGTGCTTTACTTTCCTGTGAATTTGTAAAAATGAATGCTTAAAGTGATGAGTAATATTGAAAATAAGAGAAGTGGATCAATGGCGATGGCATTGCAGTTTCTCTAAAGTTGATATAAGAATTTACTGCAAATACTTCTGAAGATCTGACTAATTAACATTGATATTTAATGTTAACAAAAGTAGAATGCACAATATTATTTTGGTAATTGTTAAAAAGTGCTGCCTGTAACATATAGCCATACTAATTGCACTACAGTATATGCCTGCATGGTGGGGGTGGGGGCGGGGGGCGGGAAATACTATAAATGGTCAAAAACGGCCACCGGGAAAGATCAGCGATAAGTGCTATTCTATATCTACACTTTTCCCTCCGTATTCGCTGTGATAGGGGATTAACAAAACCGCAAATACAGAAAAACTGTGAATAACTTTTTCATATGTTATTCGCTGTTTTCTATTAAAAACCATTGTGAATATGGTGAAACCGCGAATAACATGGTGGGAGACCTGAACTGTTCCTGAAGGAGAGGCAAAACACGGTGAAGAAAGTTCTGGGAATCAACAATTTTCTCTGTAAACACTTGGAATCAGAAATTTTTCTATGCAAGCTAATGTAATTTTGGTGGGAGTCGCCAGCAAGCTAAAAACCATGAATAATCGAAACCGTGAATGCTGAAACCGCAAATATGGAGGGAAAAGTGTATTCTGCCTGAAACTCTGGGCATCAGACTTTTGCCTGCTGAAATCTGGCATAGATCCCAGTATCTGGCATAGATCCCAGTATAGAGCACAGAGACTCATTCTATAACTCTACATGCAACATTTTGGAAAGCTCCTGACCTTCCCATGCCCCTCCCATGGACATAAGAACATAAGAACATAAGGTTGCCTCCGCTGAGGCAGACCAGAGGTCCATCTCGCCCAGCGGTCCGCTCCCGCGGCGGCCCATCAGGCCCATTGCCTGAACAGTGGCCCTTGACTAGCTCTATAGCCTACTTCTACTCCTATCCCTATAACCTACCTCTACACCTATCTATATCCCTCAATCCCTTTGTCCTCTAGGAACCTATCCAAACCTTCTTTGAAGCCCTGTAACGTGCTCCTGCCTACCACAGCCACTTGTAAAGCTGCATGCTTAGATATTTAGGTGCCCAGTGTTATAAATTAGCATCTAGCCAGATGCAAGTGCAAATCCTTATTGGTGCAAATTAACATTAATAATTAAGTTGCACTCACATCTTGGAAGCATGCCCAAATGTGGGTGTCCAAACCTGGGCACCATATATAGAATCCAGAGAACAAAGTGCCCTCTTTTAGAAAACATGTGCCCTCTTTGCACATAACACACTTAAGGACTTTGATCCTCTGATGAAAAAAAACGGAGAAACAAAAACAAATAAACCTCTCCTTTACAAAGCCGCGCTAGTGTTTTTAGCCCCGGCAACCGCGGTAACAGCTCCGATGCTCATAGAATTCCTATGAGCATCCGAGCTATCACTGCTGCGGACGGCACTGAAAATGTTAGCGTAGCTATGTAAAGGAGAAGGAAAATGAACATTCCTATAAATGACAAGAAAAGATACAAAACAAGATCTTTCTGGCTGCCCATCCTTATAATGCAATATTTTCTCATCTATTTCAGTGAAAGAAGACCTCTGTGTCATTTGAGGATCAACCCAATGGAATAGGAAGTGTTTGACTGACTTACAAATATTCACTCTTGTGAATGCAGACAGCACATCTATAATGGAAAACAAAGGAGCCTGAGAAAGAAAAAAAACAACATACTTCTGTTAAAAGATGCCAATGCCAGAGATACAGTACATAGTCAAATAAAACGACATAGGAAATGTCAACAACAATTCTGATTTCATTTCATGTCATTTTTTTTCCAATGAAACAAAAGAAAAAAACAAACCAACAGAATTTGGTTTGCTTTTTGTTTTATTTTTTTTCTGTGCTATAGGCCCTCTCTTGGTGCTTATTAAAGAAAAATTCCTTTGTTTCCTAAATAGAATTTCTTGGTCGGATTGGCAGGTTAAGGGAGTGTGGTTTGTTAGTCAGTTGTTCCAAGGGGCTAGCTTTAAGACTTTTGAGGAGTTGTAGGGATTTAAGTTGGGGACTAAACATTATTTTCAATGGTTGCAATTTAAGCATTGGTTTGCAGTGGGTTAGAATAGGAGATACTGGGTTTTTGTGAGGATCTTATCGGACAGTCAAAGAAGGCTTCAACGGTCTATCGTAAGGTTAAGTTCAAGGAACATAAGAACATAAGAAGTTGCTTCCACTGGGTCAGGCCAGAGGTCCATTGCGCCCAGCGGTCCGCTCCCGCGGCGGCCCATCAGGCCTATGACCTGTGAAGTGGTTCCTGACTATTCCTATAACCTACCTCTACTTCTATCTGTACCCCTCAATCCCCTTATCCTTTAGGAACCTATCTAAACCTTCCTTGAACCCCTGTAGCGTGCTCTGGCCTATCATAACCTCCGGAAGTGCGTTCCATGTATCCACCACCCTCTGAGTAAAAAAGAACTTCCTAGCGTTTGTTCTAAACCTGTCCCCTTTCAATTTCTCCGAGTGCCCCCTTGTACTTGTGGAAGTGCGAGGATGTGCTGCAATTGCAAAGTGTGTGGGAATATGGTTGGGCTGAGTGTCTTGATGATGCTGTGAGAAACTTTGGGGGTTAGAGTTTGTAGGCCCACCTTGTTTGCAACTGTTGCTCAGTCACATTTTTATGTTGTGCATCGAGCATTTTGGACTCCTTATAAAGTTTTCTGATTGATGGTGGGTTGGGTATGTGTTAGATACAGGTATTTTTTAAAAAAATCATATGGTGTATTGGTGTATTAATTTGAGGACCTATTGGTAGGGTTACCAGATGTCCAGATTTCTCCAGACATTTCCTTTTTTGAGAACTCTTTCAGCAATCTGGGCAGATTTTCAATTTAATAACTTTTGTCCAGGGAAACTGGACATCTAGTAATCGTACAGCAGCTCAAACTATCCGGAGTCCTCCTCCTCTCAATAGGCACCTATCTGGAGTCCTCCTCCCTTCCCCCTCCATGTGTCCCTATCTGGAGTCCTGTTGCCTCTCCAGCCCCCCACCCCATGCCGCATACCTATCTGGAGTACTCCTCTCCCCCCCACCCCACCCCCAGGATCCTGTGCTTGCTTACCTGAAGCTTTTGTAAGTCTTTGGTTATCGTCAGCATCATTAAACTAATCTAATCTTCATTTTATATACTGAATCTACTCCTAAGGAGCTCGACTCAGTT
The DNA here is from genome assembly GCF_902459505.1 of Geotrypetes seraphini. NCBI lineage: Eukaryota > Metazoa > Chordata > Amphibia > Gymnophiona > Dermophiidae > Geotrypetes > Geotrypetes seraphini. The sequence continues at coordinate 302,327,397 of NC_047086.1, read as the reverse complement.
TACAGTTCATTAAAAAATGAAACATAACAAGTTAAAACTGTGGGATAAAAACAGAAATTGCTTAGATTAGATGGATGGAAAAAGTTAGAAAAAAAAGTATGTTGAATTGCTTAAAATTACTATTCGACAGCTAAAATCAAATTAACTATTGTGAAAACAACCTGGTTTTTAAACTTTTTCGAAATTGATATAATTGAACTTTCCAGTCTTAGAGAATCTGGAAGTCCATTCCCAATTCTCACCAATTTAAATGTAAAAGATGTACTAAGCTTCCCAGTACATTTAATACCTTTCAGAGAAGGAAATGCTAACTTGTGAATTGTTGTAATTCTTGAATAGCAGGATCTAAAGGAATTCCAACTAAGGGGAACCAATGAGTCAAATATTCCATAAAGGAGTTTGAAAATCACACATGCACACTTGAACTGTATCCTATGATGGACCGGAAGCCAATGGAGTTTTCTCAGCAATGGGGAAACATGGTCGTACTTTCTCTTTCCAAAAATAAGTTTGGCCGCTGTATTTTGTATTAACTGGAGACGATCTAAGCTGCCCTGTTTAAAACCCAAATAAATAGAATTACAGTAGTTCAACTGGGCCAACACAGTGGATTGTACCAGTAATAAATAATGTTCTTGATAAAATAGTGACCTGACGTTCCTCAGCATGCGCAAACTAAAGAAACATTTCTTTGCTAAGGAATTTATCTGGTCATTAAAAGTGAGAGAAGAATCCAGAATAATACCCAAAGCTCTAGAAGTGAAAAAAAGCTTCCAGGTCATCGAAGTTCTGTGTTTAATTCACTGACGTTCACAATGACTGAAGGGTTACAGCAGTGCTGGGTGATCTAGCACAGGATTGGGGGGTGGGGGGAAAGATGCTGGATTGTGGGAATGGGGAGGAAAAGGAAGGAAAGATGCTCTAGACCTGCAGGGGAAGAAAGGGAAGGGGCAGATAAAGATACCAGACTATGGGAGGAAAGGAAGGATAGGGAGAATGATGTCAGACCACTGGATAGGAAAGAGGGTGGGGGGAAGAAAAGAGATGTCAGACCAGGGAAAGGAAGGAGGAAGAAGAAGGGGAAGAAGGGAAAGACAGAAAGACATTTTTTTAGATGATATCTTTATCACCTGGACTGGTTCTGAGGATAGTTTAAAGGCATTTGGAGAATGGCTAAATGGGTTGGATCCTCAGATCAAGTTCACATTAAAATATGATCCACCACAGATATAATTTTTGGATTTACTGATGATTAAAGACCAATATCAACTTAAGCCAACTTTATACCGATAACCAGTTGAAATAAACACTTTTTTCAGTAGGACAATTTCTCAGATTAAGAAGAACATGCACAGAGGAGGAAGAATATGTCAAACATATCTAAGATTCTGGAGGCACGTATTGCCCATCAGGGTTATCCACAGAAGTACATTCGAAAAACATTTCTTTGGGTTAAGTATGCGAATCGAGAGTTATTATTACAAAAAAAACAAAAACCAGAATACAGAAGAGAAGCTGGTCTGTTTGCTTCCATATTATGACCACACTCATATATGAGTTGAAAGTATGAAAAAGTACTGGCATATTATGAAGATGACATCAGAGATCTTTGATGAGTTTCCTACTATAGCCTATAATAGAGGAAAAAACTTGGGAGAATGAATGTCCAAGTATACTGTAGATATATGAATGATGAAGACAAAATGATACAGTTGGTATACATAGGAAATGCGTCAATTGTCAATGGTGTGAACAAACGATTGAAGGGTCTGAATGGGAGCCACCAGTACAAGAGAAGAAACATATAATTTCAAAAACATACAGAACATGTAAATCATACAATGTGGTTTATGTTATTACATGTCCATGTGGTCTAATGTATGTTGGAAGGAGTAGCCGTCCTGTACACATCAAATTAAATGAACATAAGTCCAGAATAATGAATGGAATTCTACAGGTGCCACTTGTGCAGCATTGTCTGGATCTGATGCATACATTTGATGATATCAGATGGAGAATTATTGACCAGATTAAAGTAGGGTGTGAGAGAGGATATTATGAAAAGAGATTGAACTTTAGAGAGCTTTGCTGGATTTTCATATTAAATACTGTGACACCGATGGGTTTGAATATGGAGATCGAATGGATGTCCTGTTTTAACTCCTGATTAGCTGTCGTCATATCTGACATTTATATGGAGGGATATTTACACAGGAAATCAGACGCTGTGGCCATCTTTTGACAGAAAATTCTGTTGGGATGGTGCGTGACAAGAGTGAAGGGGTAAGATGCATATACTAAGCAGGTAAAAAAAATTTTTGCAATACGATGTGGGAATTTCAGGTATCTGTTTTGATACTGCAGGGGATTGTTCTTAAGAAAGCCGAGTGGCAAAACATGCTGAATGGGTCCCTTCCCGAAGCAGATTAGCAAACTTGAAAAATAAAGGAACATGCCAACAGTGAAATGACAGCAAAGCTAAGTTATTTAAAACATGTATATCTTTTTTATTTGAAAGTTTTTATAAAGCACATTGAGCACTACGCACTTCCCAAAATAAGTAAAAAAGCAGATTTGATGGTGCTTTACATGTCACAAAAATGTTTATTATATAGCCATTGAAATAGTGATTGGCTGGCTGGTGGCATTTCTGAGGAATCTGCAGTAAATAGTTCTTGAAGTGTAATTTTGAGGATTATATACTGCCGCATTTATATATGATTGAGACTATATTGGCAGTAAAAAAGTATATTGGGCTGCATTGGTTAACGCTTTATGTAATAAGCATATATGAGCTTATACAGCACTCCAGTGGGAAAACTCATACATGCTTATTACACAAAATGTGCCATAAACCTTACCGGTGTTTCTACTAAAGATAAGACTCCTGATGCAGGCCGATTGGGCCAAAACATGTACATGTTGAGTCAAAGAGTGAATAAAGGAGAGTCGTGAAACACACCAGCTCACCTGTTTTCTTTGGGCATCTCTACTGTTTGTTCACTTGTGGTCGATTCGTGGAGGTGATTCTCCTGTGCTGTATGCAGTCATTTAGAGAACATAATCATTTACACTTCCCCCTCTGTATTCGCGGTGGTTAGGGGCAGAGCCTGCCCACGAATATTTTAAAAACGTGAATAATATTTGGGCCGGTACTGCCCCTAACTCCCGCTTCCCCCGGCTATTTTAAGCCCTGAAAGCCCCCCCTTAAGCCTTACCTAGTGGTCTAGCAGGTTACTCCGTGCAGATCGCTCACAGGAAACGGTTGCCTTCAGCTCCCGTAATCTCTCGAGCCATTTCCTGTGAGCGATCTGCACGGGGCAAAGGGTGGGAAGATTGCTCCTGGCCTGAAAACCTACTAGACCACCAGGTAAGGCTTAAGAGGGGGCTTACAGGGCTTAAAATAGCCTGAAGAATGAGAATGCATTTTTTTGGGTTTAAAACTGCGAATAAGCGAATCCGTAGATACGGAATTCGTGAATACAGAGGGGGAAGTGTGTTTTTCCTAAGCTGTCACAGAGTCCAATATCTCATGCCAGTTTCACATCAATAATGGGAGATTAAGGAGCACTTCTCTGAAACCTAGAGATCCAGGACTGTAGGTATAGATCCCAATGTTGATTATTATTATTATTATTATTATTATTATTATTATTAGCCACAAATATGCCTCCTCAAATGGAGTATACAATACATGTTTATTTTTTAGGCCCACTTAGCCTCACCCAAAACACTCCCAGATGATACCCCATGCCATATCTACATTTTTCAATTTTAGATATGTATATCATGTTCAAGATGTTTATGCAATATAAAAGTCTAAATACTGTTTTTTGCACATCTAGGGACTGATTCTCGAAACATGCGTCCTTTTGCAGGCAGTGGTAGGTGTCCTACCATCATCTGGCATTCAATTGAGACACATAAGAACATAAGAACATAAGCAATGCCTCTGCCGGGTCAGACCCGAGGTCCATCGTGCCCAGCAGTCCGCTCACGCGGCGGCCCAACAGGTCCAGGACCTGTGCAGTAATCCTCTATCTATACCCCTCTATCCCCTTTTCCAACAGGAAATTGTCCAATCCTTTCTTAAACCCCAGTACCGTACTCTGCCCTATTACGTCCTCTGGAAGCGCATTCCAGGTGTCCACCACCCGCTGAGTAAAGAAAAACTTCCTAGCATTTGTTTTGAATCTATCCCCTTCCAATTTTTCCGAATGCCCTCTTGTTCTTTTATGTTTTGAAAGTTTGAAGAATCTGTCTCTCTCCACTTTCTCTATGCCCTTCATGATCTTGTAGGTCTCTATCATGTCTCCTCTGAGTCTCCGCTTTTCCAGGGAGAAGAGCTCCAGCCTCTCCAATCTTTCAGTGTATGAAAGGTTTTCCATGCCCTTAATTATTCGTGTCGTGTCATGTTTTGAAAAATAAATAGTTTGCATCCGTAGCATGTCTACGGTGACGCATAGGGACACTTAAGCACACTTAAGGTGAAGCATGGGCATGGTTTAGCCCAGAAGTGACCTTGGGCATGCTTACTCCCCTTTTACAAAACTGGTGTGGTTTTTAGCACCAGTCATGGTGGTAAAAGCTCCAACGATCATAGGAATTCTATGAGCATTGGAGCTGTTACAGCCACAGCTGCTGCTAAAAACCACACTACAGTTTTGTAAAAAAAAAAAAGGGGGGGGGTACGTCCTATGCATCTCCCTAGGAATGAGAAAGATGCCTTAAATTTAAGGTGTCTGATCAGTGATTTAGACGTGATTCTTTTTAGGACGCAGATGCGTGATTGACACATAATTGGTGTTCACCTTAAGGCGTTCACCAAGATTGGCGTCCTAAAGAGAATCATGCCCCTAAAGCATGAAATAGTGATTCTAACACAAGCAGCATAGTGTTATATTTTTGTGGGTTTATTGGGCTTTCTTTATGGCCATTTAAATAAAAGGAAATTCTGGGACGTTCCAGGATAAGGTATAGATAACTGTTTGTTTTTTTAATATAAGGGCTTTAAAATACCTTTCATTTGCATCATTTTTACTAAATTAAACATTAATAAATAGCATGGAATGAATCTGCATAGCAGCAGCACATTAATGTTGAATTGAAATAAATCTCATTGCATTGGTGATTATGCATACAATTTTTCTACAAAAATAGAAAACCACAAAAAATTGTAAAGTGCTGGCATATTTTTATCTGTCTTTGTGTATTTTACTGTGCAAAGTACCTTTTTGGGGGAAAAAAAATGTAGACACAGCACTGAGTACTACAAAAAATTTTACATTCAGACACAGCACTTTATATCAGCCTCTATGAAATATATACTGTTCCTGCTGGATGGGTTCACCAAAATGCAAAGGAATCCGCGATTACTGCTTGTGAAATTTAGAGATCATTGTTTACAATTTTAAAATATTTCTCAGGCATAATCTGCTTTTCTATATGACTGGGTGCCTAAATCCCTTAGCGTGCAAGTCAAACCTGGGGTGGGGATGATGGAGAATGGGCAGGGGGATTATAAAACACTCACTATAGTAGGCAAATCAGTCCTCAAATGAAAATCAAATCCAACCAACACAAAAGAGGACTACAACAGAAGTCAATCCTTGCTGGTTACAATACCGCTCTCAGAGATCTGTGCTGTCCTCACACAATAGTGTTTGGAACCATTTTCACAGGTAGAAGATATCTTTCATAGAGTCGGTATTTTTTATGCAAAAACCATAATCATGCAAGCTCATATAAAGTGCTAGGTACAATAAATAAATAACTTTTTTTTAAAAGAATAAATATCCAGAGACTTTTTGCACTTATCTTGTAAAGAGCTGGCTTATGATTCTCGGTTGCTCATAATATGGCTGAACGCCCTACGGGACCCGTTTCGCCACAAATAAAGGGCTTCTTCAGGGGTCTTTAGTTAGAAATGTGCTACAGTATAGGTATTAACACAAAATGGCGCTGGCGCCAGCGCCATTTTGTGTTAATACCTATACTGTAGCACATTTCTAACTAAAGACCCCTGAAGAAGCCCTTTATTTGTGGCGAAACGGGTCCCGTAGGGCGTTCAGCCATATTATGAGCAACCGAGAATCATAAGCCAGCTCTTTATAAGATAAGTGCAAAAAGTCTCTGGATATTTATTCTTTTAAAAAAAAGTTATTTATTTATTGTACCTAGCACTTTATATGAGCTTGCATGATTATGGTTTTTGCATAAAAAATACCGACTCTATGAAAGATATCTTCTACCTGTGAAAATGGTTCCAAACACTATTGTGTGAGGACAGCACAGATCTCTGAGAGCGGTATTGTAACCAGCAAGGATTGACTTCTGTTGTAGTCCTCTTTTGTGTTGGTTGGATTATAAAACACACCATTTCTGTGCCATAATGCCATGAGTTGGGTGCCAGCATTTACATCAGGTTTCAGCTGGCATAAATACCAGTTCTCAACTTTTGATATGGGAATCAGCACTTAGCGTTATTCTATGAAGGATGTTCATCCCAAAGTGCTTTTTGTTGAATAGTGCTTAGCACCAATTTTTTTTTTCCAGTGTCAAGTTTTCAGCGTCAATATATTAGCCATTTATAGAATTTCCCCTATATGGGATTTTCATATTTCCCTTAAATTAACATTTGGAAAAGGGGTTGTTCCTTATTTCTGTTCAATTTTCCTCTTGCTTTTTTTTTTTTTTTTTTCCAAAAGGCTTTTTAAAAAAATCTTTTCATTAAAATCCATCGTAACCTTTGAAACCTGAAAATGATGGATTGCTCTTTCACTCTTGCAAAACACAATAACATGGGGGGGGGGGGGGACCTGAATGGCTGGTTTTAAATATATTCCTCCTTGCTTGCTTCCTGTCCTTTTTCTCTCATCTTCCCCTCCCCATATACACACAAGCATTAGCCTTTTAGGAGTTTTCTTTTCAGTCCTTCAAATACATCAATGCACAAGTTCAATATTTGGTATGGTAGATTAAATTAAAAAGCAATTCTTTATCACACCTGAATTTCTGTGCCAGTATATGCTTGGTTTTGTAGGAAACATGAACTAGTAACTGAACAATTTTTATAACTTAAAGGACTCCTTTTACAAAGGTGCGTAAGGGCCTTAATGCGCAGAATAATGCACGCTAAAAGGCCACGTGCGCTAGCCGCTACCGCCTCCTCTTGAGCAGGCGGTAGTTTTTCAGGTAGCGGGCGCTAATCCGGTACGTGCACTAGAAACGCTAGCGCACCTTTGTAAAAGGAGCCCTAAATGATAACATCAGTTTTTTCAAAAAATTTATTTTTGTTTACCATAATAATGGACTAATCAGTCTTTGGAGAGCAGCAGAAAGTAAATGTTAGAAAAATAAAAAAAAGGTCTACAATTCTATTTTGGAATCATTTAGGAGACAGAGTAAGATGGAAAGGTTGAACCATTAAGGGAAGCTCCAAAACAGGAATTATTATGAAAAAAATAGTAGAAAAGAGAACAAAGAGAAAACAGCATGAAACCAGACTGGCATTGATGGGGGGGGGAAACAAGGAGACTGGGGGACAAGAGATGTCAGCTAGTGTAGGAGGGGTGCTGAAAAGTTCTCAGCCCAATCAAGAAGAGAATGATGTGAATATGGGGTTCGATCAATGATCCGAAACAACATCAAAACAGAGAATTTTGTTTCTGAAAAGTGTCACTTAATGAAATAACTCTTTTCGGCTACAATGGCAAAATAATGCCCAGAATTTAGGGAGTTGGTCGGTTGGGCCGAGAACTTTTCTGCAACCTCTCGTAGAACTTTGTCAGTGACGAAAAGAGGAATAATGTCTATTACAACAGACATCAACAATGAACGGATTCTTTCGATTAGATGCACATGCTGACCCTGCCTTCTTCTTTCAGAGTATACCCCGTCCTTTGCGCAATATCTTTTCCAGCCACTTTGAGCCTTCTGTGGTTTCCTTTGCTGAGGCTGGATTTTGTATTTTGCAACACCCTTCCAGAAGGATGCAGAAAAGCATGCGTTATGCTGACATTATTTCTTTTCCCCTACGAACTAATCCCATCAGCTTGTGCTGACATTCGGACACTAACATTTGCGAAAGATAGGAGACCTTTGGTGCTCCTAAAGGAATTTCACCCAAAGTCTTTCACTGCCCCACCCTTTCCTTATAGATTTTCATGAAATATGAATATAATCCCATTTTTAAAAGTCAAATTCCACATGCAATCAGCATCTTTAATATCAGCACACTTTGCTAAAGTTTAGGTAGTCTGTGCATTTCCTTTCTTGCTGCTATGAATTATTAAGTGCTGTATCTATGGCTCTAGATATGTATCCATAGATGTAGGTTTGAATAATCCATTCTATCTGAAAGTGAAAAGTGTTTACATAGTGTTGCAGCTGTGTATTCATCCCTGTAATGAAGGACAGTAAAGGTTTGACTCATCCCCCAGTTGCCAGTCCTTGACTACCCCCTGCTGGACTATAAGGTCACAGGTCTTCTAAACACCAATAGGTAAACCCACATGCAAAGCTCAGGAGACCTCATGTACAGCAAATTATTATCACACTTTCCTTAAATTAAGCTAGAGTGTGATGTTTGCCTTCAGATTCATTAGTGGCAATAATTTTTTAAAAAATATAAATACAATTTTAGGTTTTTGTATTTTACAAGTGTACTTTATACGGAAGTATACTGCTGTCCATGAAAAGCTGTATGATTACCCAAATTTAACTTACTGCAGTTAACAAACAAATTCAAAATAAATGAAAGCAGTGTAAGTCTTCTGAGTGTTCCTGTTGCATTAAAATTGTATCCATCCAGCTCTCCTGCAAAAGCTAAAGTCAAATTACTTCCTGTTACTGTAATGAGGCGTTACACATTTGCAGGGTATCTTATCAAACAGAGCAAGCAGTTCAGATAAAAATCACTTCTTTGTTTTACCTGCCTGGTGCTAAACCAATCACACTCTAAAATATGGATTAGTGAGTGCCTGTAGGATAAGAGTGGTTTGATTTCTGTTGAGAAAGCAAAACTGTGAAAAATGTGCTTAAGGAGCTATGACTTTTGTGACTAGAGAAAAAGAAAGTGCAATTGCCAAAATCCCTCTATTACAGCTGTATTCAAAAAGGACTTCTTTCCCCTGAGGTTCTACAATCCCATTTTATTTTGGATTCCAGAACCTATTCATTCCCACACTAGATTATATTGTAGTTTTAGATAAATCAAAAGGGATTCTAAAAAAAAGATATAAAGAATGGCATGAAAATGCCTCTTGAGCATAATACCTGTAAACAGAGCTTGCTCAAGGGATAGAAGCAGACCGGAGCAACTCGCGAGGCCTGCCACAAAAGGAGGGGCCTCCCAGGTTGGGACGGATAGAGGAGCAGAGGAGCCAATGGAGGCGAAAGGAGGGTGGGACAAGGTACGCGGTGGGCTTCTTTAAATCGGGTCATCACCCAACGCAGCCATTTTTTCAGCGGTGCGCTGGAGGGGCTGTCTGAGAAGGGCCAGCAGTACCCACTTGCTTGAATGGAAAAAGGGGAGCAAGCGCAGTCAGCGGGGCCCGAGAAGCTTGGACGGCGGCTTGGGCCAAGTGGGAGGAGAGCACGGCTTGAACGGCAGTGTCTATTCGTATACAATCAGCTACATCCCTGGCAATGTTCAAATCCAAGCTAAAGGCCCACTTTTTTGAAATTACTTTCAACTCTTAACTCCCACTCCCTGCTGTCAGATATCTATACCCACTATATCGTTTCCTCTACCATAATAGGGCAGAGTATGGTACTGGGGTTCAAGAAAGGATTGGACAATTTCCTGTTGGAAAAGGGGATAGAGGGATATAGATAGAGGATTACAGTCCAGGTCCTGGACCTGTTGGGCCACCGCGTGTGCGGACTGCTGGGCACGATGGACCTCTGGTCTGACCCAGCGGAGGCACTGCTTATGTTCTTATGTTATGTTCTTATAATCTCCTGTCTAAATTAGATTGTAAGCACTTCTGAGCAGGGACTGTCTATTGCAGGGCTGCCCAAGTTTGGTTCTCAAAACCTACTGGCATGCCAGGTTTTCAGGATATCCACAATGAATATGCATGAGAGAGATTTGCCTGCACTGCCTTCTTGGTATGCAAATCTCTTTCATGCATGTTCTCATGCATGTTCATTGTGGATATCCTGAAAACCTGGCCTGCCAGTAGATCTCGAGGACCGGACTTGGGCAACCCTAGTCTATTGTATGTTAAAATGTACAGCACTGTGTACGCCTTTTCAGCGCCCACCCCCAAATCAAAGGCATGCAAAGCAAAAAACTATATGACAGACTTCTAGCCACCAGAGCAGCGAGACTAGACCGCCACCTCTCAGATCTGCTGACCACGACACCCAACTACAAAACATTCAGAAAAGAGCTGAAAACTATACTATTCAAGAAATCTGTCAAATGATCTAACTAAACCGTATTGACCCTTTCCAGATCCCAACGCATACTATATCTATCAACCATGTAATCTCTCTGGGAATGCCCAGGCCAATTCTTGTAAAGTGCCTAGAACTGAGAGGTATTGGTGGGATAGAAGACACCAATGTAATGAAATGAAATGTAAATGGCAGTGGCTCCAGTTTCCCCCGCTTTGTGTAATAGTGCAGCCTCCCAGGTAGTTACTGCTAGTGCTAAGTGTTGTTAGACCTATATAGGAATTAAGTTGCATGCTGGTGATAATTGCTGTATTGCATGTTGTTATATAACCATGCTGCGGCTTACAATAAACTTCCCTCAGCGGAAAATTTACCGTGGACTCTGACTGCGATTTGTCAAGAGGAAAAAGGGAGGGGGGAAGGGGCAGGAGCAGGATGACCCAGCCGAGACCTCCCCAATTTTGTGTGCTGCCCTGAGTCAACTTTTGTATTGGCAGCCCCAACATGTAATCTGGTATCTTTCTCTCTCCCCATCTGTGATCCGATATGTCCCCCCCCCCCTCTTTCTCTCTCAAGTCTCCCTCTCCTGCTGGACCAGGTGAAGCACTGGCCCAGGGCACTGATGATAAAGGGTGCCAAAATCCCAGTCCAGCATTTATCTATCTAGAAGTTTGAAGATCATACAAAACACAGCGATCAAGTTAATATACAACGCCAAGAAATATGATCATGTTTCGCCATTGATGACCGATGCCCATTGGCTCCCAATCAGCCATCCCATATCCTTTAAGGTCATGCTGCTTATATTTAAAACTTTAACTTTTAATGAACCTCAATTCATATCTAAAATGTTAATATCTCATAACACTTTACGTCCACTTCGGTCATCATATCAAAATCTCTTATCTGTCCCTTCCTTAAAAATAGTAGGCACGAGAAGATCAGACATGTTCTCTGTAATGGGCCCTCAATGGTGGAACTCTCTGCCACAATATATTAAAAACGAAAAGGATCTTACATCTTTTAAAAAATCGCTAAAATCTTATCTATTTAAAGACGCTTTTAACATTTAAATTTACCACAAATTTAAAATGTGCTCTAGTCTCAACCTCCTCCATTTCATTTTGTATTTTCCTTGCTTGTCTATTTTCTTCTAAGATAAAAATTGTAACTTTTCCTCCTTCCCTCCCCTCTCATGTTTGTATTAAATTATAGGATCTTGTTATTTGGTTTGTTTTAATGTAATTTACGTTATTTTTAAAATTTTGTTCATCGCTTAGTAATTCAAATAGGCGATTCATCAAATGCTAATAATAAACTTGAAACTTAAACTAGACAGGGATTTTGGCAACCTTTAACACTGGCACCCTGGCCAGTGCATCGCCTGGTCTACAGATTGAGCTGGCCCTGCCTGTAACAAATAATGCAGTAGGTAGAAGCTGTGAATAAGTTAGAGGAAGACAAGAGGCACAATAAAAAAGTTCTGGGAAGGAATCATTTATTGTTAATAAAGTAAAGGAAGTCATTTTAGAAGGTGTGCAGAGTAAATGGCAGGTAAACAAGTGTAAACAGCTGAATATGAGGAAGTGAAGATTTAATAAAATCTGTTCTTCATGGGGCCTTTTCACTAAAAACAAACAAACAAACAAAAAAAAAACATGCTAAAATTTGCAGTTACTCTGGCTTAATGCAGAAATTTGGCATCAGGTAACTGCAAATTTTATGCAGCATCTTTCGGGGGGGTATCCCCATAATTTTTCTTGCAGGTTATGGGTTAATGTTCCCAAAAGCACATGGTACCTGCTGAGAGTTAATCCAGGACCACTTACTGTTAGTGAGTTAATAATAATAATAACTTTATTTTTTCCATACCGCCATAATCATGTGACTTCTAGACGGTTCACACTGAAGAGAGCTGGACAATCAGCGAGTTACAATATGCAGGTTCTTAAAATGGTGATTTACAATGTACAGTTGTGAAAAATACAACAATATACTCAAGAGTGGACATATTAGAAGTAATAGAATTGGTTTTAGTGTTTAGTGCAGTTATTATTTAGGTGATAAATCTATCAAATAAGGCAGTTTTTATGGTTTTCCTAAAAGCATCACAGGTCAGTCTAGCTCCATTTATGTAGTTGTCTAGCCAAGCTTGCTTGGTACATAAAAGTCCTATCCAGTAATGCTTGGGTATGCAAATAGATTGCTGTTTTTGGTTTGTCTTTTAGAGCTATATAGTATGAAGTGAGGTAGCAGGTAGGTAGGGGCTAGTCCCCAAACCAGCTTGAAACATACGCAAGAGAACTTGAATATTATTCGTGCCTCCACTGTCAGTCAGTGCAGCAGTCTGTAATAGGGGCTAACATGGTCGCTTTTTTTCAATCCATATATCAAGCGGACAGCTGTGTTCTGGACAATTTTTTAGTTTCCTCACAGTTTTTTTTGGCATACCCACATAAACAATATTGCAGTAGTCCAGTGTAGATAGCACCAGTGACTGCACTAGTAATCTAAATGATAATGGGTCAAAGTATTTTTTGATGGTCTTTAATTTCCATAGCACTAAAAAGCACTTTTTTACCAATATATTTGTGTGTTCAACCATTGTCAAACGTGTGTCTAATGTGACTCCTAATATTTTTATTGCTTTGGTAATCGGGTAATCATGATCTTTTAGGTGTAATGTTGTTCTAGTAATTTTGTCCGTTGGGCTTGCCAGAAAGACTTTTGTCTTTTCTGTATTTAGTTTCAGTTTGAAGTTGATTGTCCAATGTTCTATTTCGGTCATCTTATATAATAAAACCCTAGCCCTGCATGCGCACTCTTACCGGTGTGTTCCCTGATCCATATGTCCGTGGCCAGCAAGAGTGCGTATGTGAGGTTACAACGGCTCTCTGTAAGTACTTTCTTCGCGGTCTGACCCTCCCATCCCTTCACGATGTCTGACCGGCTCCCTTAGTCCCTTCACCCCCCCTTCCCTTCCCGCGGTCCCGACTCCAAACTTGCCGACTCGAGCAGCATCCGCAGCACTCTACACACGCTGCTTCGGGGCCTTCTACTGCCCTGATTTGCTCTGCCGTGTCTCTGATGATGTCATCAGGGACGTGCCAGAGTAAATCAGGGCAGTAGAAGACCCCGAAGCAGCGTGTATAGAGTGCTGCAGACACTGCTGGAATTGGAAGATTTGTCGGGACCGTGGGAAGGGAAGGGAGGGCGGTAAGGGACTAAAGGAGCCAGCCAGACCACGGGAAGGGAAAGGGGGTAGGGGAAACGCTGCTGATGCACAGGGAAGTGGTGTGGGGGGAGGGAAATGGAGGGGGAGGGAATGCTGCTGCTGTGGCTGCTGCACAGGGAAGAGGGGGGAGAGAAATGCTGCTGCATAGGAGGCAGGGAGAGAGACAGATAACATAAGAACATAAGAAATGCCTCTGCTGGGTCAGACCCGAGGTCCATCGTGCCCAGCAGTCCGCTCACGCGGTGGCCCAGCAGGTCCAGGACCTGTGCAGTAATCTTCTATCTATACCCCTCTATCCTCTTTTCCAGTAGGAATTTGTCTAATCCTTTCTTGAACCCCAGTACCGTACTCTGCCCAATCACGTCCTCTGGAAGCGCATTCCAGGTGTCCACCACACGTTGGGTAAAAAAGAACTTCCTAGTATTTGTTTTGAATCTGTCTCCTATCAACTTTTCCGAGTGCCCTCTTGTTCTTTTATTATTCGAAAGTTTGAAGAATCTGTCCCTCTCTACTCTCTCTATGCCCTTCATGATCTTATAAGTCTCTATCATATCCCCTCTAAGTCTCCTCTTCTCCAGGGAAAAGAGACCCAGCTTCTCCAATCTCTCAGCATATGACAGGTTTTCCATCCCTTTTATCAGACGCGTCGCTCTCCTCTGAACCCTCTCGACTAACGCCATATCCTTCTTAAGGTACGGCGACCAATATTGGACGCAGTACTCCAAATGCGGGCGCACCATTGCCCGATACAACGGCAGGATAACCTCTTTCGTTTTGGCTGTAATACCCTTTTTGATTATACCAAGCATTCTATTCGCTCTCTTAGCGGCCGCTGCACACTGTGCCGTCGGCTTCATTGTCATGTCCACCAATACCCCCAAGTCCCTTTCCTGGGTACTCTTATTCAATAATATCCCTCCCATTGTATAGTTGTACCTCGAGTTTCTGCTCCCCACATGTAATACCTTACATTTCTCAACTTTGAACTTCATCTGCCATCTCGTCGCCCAATCTTCTAGTTTGTTCAAGTCCCTTTGCAATTCTTCACATTCCTCTGTAGCAGGAGGAACGGAGACAGAAAGAAAAGAAGAAAGACACAGGGGCAGGGAGAGACACAAAAAGACAGACAGAAAAAGGGGGCCAGGTAGAGAAAGAAAGACAGACAACGGGAGAAAGAGAGACAGAAAGAAAAGAAGAAAGACACAGGGGCAGGGAGAGACACAGAAAGACAGACAGACAAAGGGAGCCAGGGAGAGAGACAGACAGAAAGAAAGACAGCGGGAGGGAGAGACAGAAATAAAGACAAACCGACATATATTCTAGCACCCGTTAATGTAACGGGCTAAAATACTAGTAATATAAGAAATGTATTCTAAGGTTTCATTTGTTATGCACAGGAAGTGCAATTCTCTAGCTCAGTGTCTCTCAAACTATGTGCCATGGCACAGTTGTATGCCCTGAAGAGATTCCGGGTGTACCAGAAGAGATTCCAGAATTTTAATTTATTTAAAAAAATTCCTTTCATAAATAGAATTAATGAATAGAATAGATGATTTATACTTTGTGTATGCAACAGTATGTAAATGTTTTGAACATCTGTGTGCGTAAGGATACAACCGACGTGTTTCTTTGACGTGATTGGTCTTTGAAAACTAATGGCAAGTATTTTTAAGTTTTATTTTTATTTTTTTATGCAGTAGTTATCCTAACTTGAGCAATAAAGCAATCAAGGCTTTGTTACCATTTGGATCTTGTTATCTTTGCAAACTTGGATTTTCAGCTCTGACAGAAATTAAATTGAAAAAGAGAACGACTCTAGATAGTGGATGATGAAATGTTTGTTTGCTTGTTGACTATCGAGCTGTGTTTTGAGTTAATTTGCAGTCAAAAACAAGCACATCCATCGCATTGATTAGCAATTCTATTTTATCTACTTTAATTTCACCGTTGTTGCTTACAATTACCCATACATAGCTTAAAGAACTTTAAATAAATAACTCTGAAATCTAATTTTGTGTTGGTTTTGCAATTTTATAATTTCAATTATAATGTGCTGCAAAAAAACATTTACTCCATTTAATATGCCACAGTTAAAAAAAAAGTTTGAGAGACACTGCTCTAGCTGATTATTACTTTCATGCTCATTCTTGGCCTATGCCACACCTCCTGTGGGAAAAAGCTGAAAAATTCAATAATGTGTGGTTTAACATGCAGAAACAGGCAAACAACTGTGAAACCTCTTAATGTGGATGTAATATAGCCTGTTTCTACATGTTAAATTGAATGTTAAAGGTTCAGTACCCTTTAGCAAAAGGGTCTCCTCATGTGTATACCTGTGGCATACATATATTTGAAGAGGGCATCCTCTGGATATTTTTTGGGTCAATACAAAGCAACAGGAGATTCTACCTTATGAAGGCAGATACTCAAAGAAAACAGAGAAGACGACCAGGTAGTACTCAATATCTTTATTCTATGAAGACTCAAAACGAACGTGTTTCGGCGGAACCTGGGTTAATCTCCACATCATGGACAAATTTGTTTGTGATCATTCCGATTGATGTGTTTGGTGAATGACTCAGTTATTATAATTTATAAGGTAGAACAGTCAGGTTATACTGTATTGATGAAAGCATTAAGACTCTTGAGGCAGGCCTTCGAGCTGAAACACGTACGTGTCGAGTCTTCAATGTTCTTTGGGTCAGCCAGAAAAGGATGGCGATTGAAAATTCTAGAATTCTAAGTGAGCCTATAACCGCCCGGAATCACCTACTTTGCAGATGCCTAAGTTCTTAAGTGAATCGCACCTAACGGCATTTGTCCCGCTCCACCCCCAAACCACGCCCATTTAGATGTAAGGCGCCATTAGGCGTCCTGCTGTAGACGTGATTCCATAGTAACATAGTAACTATGGATTTGTGTCCTATTTCATAAAAGCAATACATGTATATTGCAAAACATTTGCCTGTTGGGAGCTATACCTGCTCTGAGTCACAGGCAATGGGATGGGATTTGTATGCCACCTTTCTTGTGATTGCATATTCAAAGCAGTTCAAATATGTACAAGTAGTGTACCTGGGACAATGGAGGGTTAGAAGCTCCTTTTTCAAAGCCTTAGTAGCGGCTGCTGCTGCGGTAATCGCTCTGACGCCCATAGGGATTTAATGAGCGTCGAAGCGTTTGCCGCATGGCAATGGCTACTGCTGCTTTGTAAAAGGCGGGTAAGTGACTTGCCTAGGGTCACAAGGAGCAATGGTGGATCAATCCCACAACCTCAGGGTACTAAGGCAGCAGCTCTACCACTAGGTCACTGCTTGTTTGGGCCTAGAGAATGACACGGGGACAAATTTCCCCCATCCCCGCGGGATCTCTCTATCCTCTTCCTGTCCCCGCGAGCTCTGTTTCTGTCTCTGCCCCATTCCTGCAAGTTCCGTCCTTATCTGCACAAGCCTCAAACACTTTAAAATTGTAAGTGTTCGAAGCTTGTGTGGTTAAGGCAGAGCTTGCGGGTATCGGACAGAGACGGAACTCAGGGGGATGGGTTGAATATTCAGGTGACGGTGCTCAGCATTTTGCTGACTGCCACCAGTGTTATGTCTGGAAATTCAGTGCTGGGCCATGTCCAAGCTTTAGCATTGAACCTCCAGGTTTGCAGAGCTGTCTAAAGCATAGTCAGTTAAGTGCAGGGATCTCAAAGTCCCTCCTTGAGGGCCGCAATCTAGTTGGGTTTTCAGGATTTCCCCAATGAATATGCATTGAAAGCAGTGCATGCACATAGATCTCATGCATATTCATTGGGGAAATCCTGAAAACCCGACTGGATTGCGGCCCTCAAGGAGGGACTTTGAGACCCCTGGTTAAGTGCAATATTCAGCACTTAATCAGCTAGGGGGCACCATATACAGGACTGACTTTTATGCGGGTCTATGTATGTGGTTACCTTGGCCGGTTAAGTGCTGAATATTGACTTTTAACCGGCCAAGTGCCGACTCTGCACCCCAGAATGCCTCAAAATGTGCCAGTTATTTTCAGTAGCACCACTGATAACGAGTGTTAACCCCGAACAGGTGAGTTTAACCATCCAGGAGCCATGTCTGAATGATTAAATCACTTTGAATATACCAACTTAAATGTGTATTTTTATGAAATGGCTGTTTCCACTGTAGACGCACCCAAATGCAGGTATTTTGCTCACATCTTTCTAGGTATTTACAAAAAGGTTCTGTGCTCAGTGAGCATTTTGTAAAACACCTTGCATATTTTGAGCATCCCTACTTGGGCATTCATTTTCTTGTCTAGATGCCTTATGCAAAATTAATTTCACGTGTGCTTTGTGACAAAAAAAAAGAGAACAATTTTCCAAACAAACATGTTTGTTTGTTTTTTGGAGGGGGGGGGCTCTGGCTTTGGCTATCATTTTTATTGGCCTCTTCTTTTTACTTTGGTTACATTTCTAACATAAACAGAAATACCTATTGCTTTTTTTCTGAGAGGGAAAGGAAAAGGCATGTGGGAGTCTTTCAAAATCTGCTTGTTAAAAGATCACATTACTGGAATAGGATCACCTTGTAATTAAGGTACCATGCTCCCATCTTCTGTCCATGATGCCTGATGTCCTGTATAAACAAGGGGGCTGTAGAAAGAGGTCACAAATGACAGAACAGAATGATCCTAACAGTGAGTGAAACAGGAGTTTATGGTGTGCAACAGTGCTTTTCCATGTATCCTGTTGTGACCAGCTTAAAAGTACACCCACCCATCAATTCTGTTTTATGTTAAATGAAATTTATTTTTAAGCAGTATACACACAAGGTTAATGTGCAAGAAAAGATAAAGATATATATATATACAGTCAAATCTGGGATAGCAAGTAACATGGCTTGCGAGTGTTTTGCAAGACGAGCAAAACATTTTATTAAATTATAACTCGGTAAACGAGCGTTGTCATGCAGTAAGAGCATATATCGCGCGTCATCAGAACCCACAGTTGAAGTGCGCACATCTTACGCTGACCACAGCTGAATGTAATAAAAGTGTCACGCCCCGATGAAGGAACCACGGGCTACTACTCATACACAGGAGGGGACGACCTCACAGCAAATAAGGAAGACAAGGCAGGAAGGGACAACTCAGATACAGGAGGGGATGACCGCACCGCAAACAAGGGAGACAACACTAGAGAGGTTAAGGATACCATGAAAGAAACAGTACAGACAGCAAAGAGTAGAAAGTCCAAAAAGGTAACACAAAGAGAACTCAAATGTATATATACAAATGCTAGAAGTCTAGGAAACAAAATGGGGGAACTAGAGACAATAGCAAGACATGATAAGTTGTATATCATTGGCATAACAGAAACATGGTGGAATGAAGAAAACAAATGGGACACAGTACTTCAGGGATACAAACTATATAGAAGAGATCGAGTAGGGCAGAAAGGTGGAGGTATTGCCCTATATGTTCAGGAAGGAGTAGAATCTGTTGGAGTGGCTATGACGGAAACGAAAGAGAAGCTGGAGTCCCTCTGGATCAAGATTCCTGGACAAAACAGCGCAGACACGAAAATTGGCCTTTACTATCGTCCCCCAGGACAGGCAGAGGAAACTGATTCAGAAATGATAGAGGAAATCAAACAGGAATGCAAGACGGGCAATGTAATAATATTGGGAGACTTCAATTTCCCGAGGATAGACTGGAAACTAGGAACCTCCAACTGCAGCAAGCAGGCCAAGTTCCTGGAGGCGCTAGGAGATTGCTTCCTGGAACAAATGGTAAAGGAGCCGACAAGAGGCAACGCCACCCTGGACTTGGTACTAAACGGCCTCACGGGACCGACAAAAGAAGTGGAAGTTACGGTACCACTGGGGCCGAGCGATCACAATGTGATCACCTTTAAGCTTGACATCGGGAATAGAAAACGTGCCAAAACCTTAACCACAACCTTAAACTTTAAAAAGGGCAAATATGATCGCATGAGAGCCATGGTGGAACAAAGTCTCAGGAAAAAGGTGGACAAAGTCGAAACAGTAGACCAGGCATGGTCCCTACTGAAAAATACTATCACAGAAGCACAAAATCTCCACATTCCGAGGATATCCAAAGAAGGGAGAACAAAAGGTAAGGGAGAACCAGCATGGCTTACCAGACAGGTGAGGGAAGCCATAAAAGAAAAGAAAGACTCCTTCAAAAAATGGAAACACATGAAAACAACCGAAGCATGGAAAAAACATAAAGATGATCAGAAGAAATGTCACAAGGCGGTGAGGGATGCCAAAAAGGACTACGAGGAAAATATAGCAAGAGGCCAAAAATTTCAAGCCCTTCTTTAGATACGTGAAAGGGAAAAATCCCGCAAAAGAGGCGGTGGGACCCCTGGACGACAAGGGAAGAAAAGGGTACATCAAGGAAGATAAACAAATTGCAGACAAACTAAATTCCTTCTTTGCGTCCGTCTTTACGGAGGAGGATACTGCAAAAATACCAGAAGCAGTGAAAGTGTTTAGTGGAGTAATAGATGACAGCCTCACCACAGTTGAAGTGGAGTTGGACCAGATATACTACCAGATCGACAAACTCAAAAGTGACAAATCCTCTGGACCAGATGGAATTCACCCGAGAGTCTTAAAGGAATTGAAGGTTGAAATCGGAGAGTTATTGCAAAAACTTGCCAATCTGACAATCAGAACTGGACAGATACCAGACGACTGGAAGATAGCGAATGTCACGCCAATTTTCAAAAAAGGATCTAGAGGAGAACCGGGCAACTACAGACCTGTGAGCCTAACGTCTGTCCCTGGAAAGATGGTTGAAGCACTGATCAAGGATAGCATAGTCCGGCACTTGGATACACATGACTTGCTGAAACCCAGTCAACATGGGTTCAGGAAAGGGAAATCATGTTTAATGAATTTACTTCAATTTTATGAGACCGTGAACAAGCAAATTGATAGTGGAATGCCGGTGGACATAATATATTTGGACTTCCAGAAAGCGTTCGACAAAGTTCCACATGAAAGACTTCTCAGGAAACTACAAAGCAATGGAATTGAGGGAGATATACAAAGGTGGATAGGCAAATGGCTGGAAAACAGAAAGCAGAGAGTGGGCATAAATGGGAAGTACTCAGACTGGGAGGAAGTGACTAGTGGTGTGCCCCAGGGCTCGGTACTTGGGCCGATCCTATTTAATATATATATCAATGACCTGGAAGACGGAATATCCAGTGAGATCATTAAGTTTGCAGACGACACAAAGCTATGCCGGGCAATCAGATATCGAGGAAGTCCAGAGCGACTTGTATCAGTTAGAGAAATGAGCAGAGCAATGGCAGATGAAGTTCAACGTGGAGAAATGCAAAGTAATGCATTTAGGTAATAAGAATAAGGAACACGAGTATAGAATGTCAGGCGCAACTCTGGGTAAGAGCGAACAAGAAAAGGACCTGGGTGTACTGATAGATAGGACCCTGAAGCCATCGGCACAATGCACGGCAGCAGCAAAGAAAGCAAACAGAATGTTAGGCATGATAAAGAAAGGAATCACGAGTAGATCGAAGAAAGTCATAATGCTGCTTTATAGAGCAATGGTCAGACCACACTTGGAATACTGTGTCCAACATTGGTCTCCCAACCTAAAGAAGGATATAAAACTACTGGAGAGGGTGCAGAGACGAACAACGAAGCTAATAAGCGGTACGGAGAACTTGGAATATGAGGAACGACTCAAGAAACTGGGACTGTTCTCCCTTGAGAAGAGGAGGCTGCGAGGGGACATGATCGAGACGTTCAAAATACTGAAAGGCATCGATAAAATAGAGCAGGAAAATAAATTATTTACATTGTCCAACGTGTCACGGACAAGAGGACATGGTTTGAAGTTAAGGGGGGACAAGTCCAGGACAAATGTCAGGAAGTTCTGCTTCACGCAGCGAGTGGTGGACGCCTGGAATGCTCTGCCAAAGGAGGTTATTAAGGAATCCACTGTGCTAGGATTCAAAGGCAAATTAGATGCACATCTCCTTACGAGAGGCACAGAGGGCTATGGGTGACTAAAACTACATCAGGTATATACCTGATAGGGCCTCCGAGTGTGCGGATCGCCGGACTCGATAGACCATGGGTCTGATCCGGAGATGGCAGTTCTTATGTTCTTATGTTATGTTCTTAATCTACCCACAGTTCAAGCACGCACAACATAAGCACATCTTACGCCTAGCACGGCTGAATGTAATAGAAGTGTCACACCCAATTTACTCAAGCGCTCACAGCATGCATTATTTTGTATTAAAGTTTTTGGGTCGTGGAACGAATCGTCTGAGTTTCCATTATTTCTTATGGGGAAATTTGCTTTGATATACGAGTGCTTTGGATTACGAGCATGCTTCTGGAATGAATTATGCTCGCAAACCAAGGTTTTACTCTATACAGTACTCTCCTGATATTCGCAGGAGTTCCATTCCAGGTACCCCTGCAAATGCTGAAAAACCGCGAATACAGTTTTTAGCAGGGGAAATAGGAGAGGGCACCCAGAGAGGCAGGAGAAAGCAGCAGGAGTGCCGGCAAGTGAAAGAAATCACTCGCGGCATGCTCCACCCGCCTCTTCCTGCACTAAAGTCGGGCCTCACCAATCAGAAGCTGCTTTGACACGCAGCTCCTGATTGATGAGGCCAGACTTTAGTGCAGGAGGAGGTGGGTGGAGCATACCCGAGTGATTTCCTTCACTCGCCAGCGCTCCGGCTGCTATCTCCTACCACTGCGGCTGTCCTCTCCTGCCCAGTCATTCACGGTCGGAAAATCCACGAATGACTGGGACCGCGAACAGCGAACCGTGAATGACTGGGGGAACACTGTATATATTTAAATCATGTATGGATGGATTATACTATTGTACTAATTGCTACTTTCTCAGAATCTGAGAAAGGAGGGATGCCTACTGTAGTCTTTGAAGACTTAGGGGTGTAGTTACATATCAAAATGGGCCACTATTAAGACATGCTATTTTACCACTAATTCATGCTATTTTAGCACAGCTCCCATTTTATACAATGAGACATAAGGGATAATATTCAGTCCACAGAAGTCAGTGGTTTTTAAGCTGCTGACATCTGTATGCAAGTCCAGGTTCTGGCACTGAATATATGGATCAGTGCAGTCACCTGGAAGTTAGCTGGCGGACAACCACGAACCAGTTACCGTACTGGTTCCACCCAGCTCTGACCATGGATCGCCCCCCCCCCACCCCTGAACTAACTGGACAGTGCAAGGGAAGTTAGGCCCAGATTCTATAAACAGTGCCTGAACTTAGGCACCTAGGTCAGCGCGCCTAGCAGATCTAGGCGCCTAACTCAATTTTCTTAATTGACTTAATTGGTGCCGTTAATTGAACAGCGCTATTAAAAAGCAAATTTAAAAAAAATTGTTAAAAATATTGAATTAGTTGGTAGACGCCTACCACTTTGAGGTAGGCATCTACTCCGAGGCGCTTGCCAGCAAAGAGGCGTGGCTAGGAGTGGATTCTGGGAGAATTCTGGGCAGAGTTTGGGCATGGCTTGACTTAGGCACACTCATTTAGGCCAATAAAATCCTGGCGTAAATGGGACTGTGCCTAAGATTTCAATATCTACTGGCACCTAAGATCACTTAGGCACCACTAGGCATGATTCTATAAATGATGACTAGCAGGTGATTGACAATTGCGTGTTTATAGAATCAGGTCCTTAATGCTGTTATTAAACAGCACTGTCTGGTTAAGTGCTGCTGAATATCAAGTTTCAAGTTTATTAAAAATTTGTTTGACCGCTTAATCCAACTTCTAAGCAGTTAACATAATAAAATTACACAAAAACAAATTAAACATATTAAAACAGGGAAGACAAATGACTTACTCAAACATACAGCAACAAAAGGGCAGATGGGGAGGAACTACAATAAGTATAGGATAGATAAGTCATAAAGGCTAAAACAATAGGTTAGGTAAAAATTTGTCGAAAAAAAGAAAGAAAGTGGCCGTTTAACAAAAAGCGTCTCGGAATAGAAATGTTTTTAATGCTATTTTAAATTGTTTTATATCTAATTCGTTACGGAGATTTATAGGTAGTAGATTCCAAAGTGAAGGGGCAGACACAAGAATTGCTATGGCTTCCTAGCTACAGTCACAATTTCATCCTAGCTACAATCACAGAAGGGGAAATTCTATAAACGGTAGGTGCCCTACCAGCGCCTAAGTTAAGAGGGTAACACCATTTCAAATGGTACTTAAATAAAATTTCAAGGCACCTATTGGCGCCTAAAGAAACAGCACCAGAATCGTGCCTAATGCCACTGTAGATATGGCCAATGCTGGATAGGGTGTTAAAAATGAGCCAAATCCTCAGTTCATCAAATTATATCATGCTACAGCCACCAAAAATACTTTAGAGAACACATGTGAGCAATCTCAGAACGCCACCCTGTCTGATGAACTGTAGCATAGCATGGCAGCAATCTTCACCAGCTCACCCAATCGTGTATTTTCTTTAATCTAAATATATGATTTGGGTTTTTTACTTTTTATACATATATTTTTCTTTCATCGTTTCATTTATACTGGCAAGTTAATATATTATCTTAAAATTAATCTTCATACCTCACAGCTGCTTATTCTTTTAGCGTTTCATTTTAATTCATTCATTTCAATTCATTTTAGTTCCCACAACGTTCAAAGCTACTTAGCTTGCATAATGTCGTTGTTACACTGAACCCCACCAACACGTTTTGCTTCTTCTTCAGGAGGGGGAAAGTACCTTAACTGTAACAAATCAAACAAAAAAAAAATCCTCATTCTAAGGGAAAACTAGAATCAAAGAAGAAACATATAAAACCCCCAAAGAGTTCTTACCAACTACATTTCTTGCACACCTTCGCTAATGAAGCACTCGGCCAGTAAATAAGAATGGCCGTGGCGTTTACTTCCTGCATGATATAACCCCCATTGACGTCATCCACAGGCTACCCAATCAAACTCATCCAGCCCCAAAATTTCCCCAAAAATGGAAATTACCTAATACACATAGGGCTCCTTTTATCAAGCCGCGCTAGCGGTTTCACGCGCTTAATAGCACACATTAAACCGCCGGTTGCGCTAGCCGCTAACGCCTGCCTTGAGCAGGCAGTAGTTTTTTGTCCAGTGCGGGGGATTAAACATCGCGCACGCTAACCCCGCTAGCGCGGCTTGATTAAAGGAGCCCATAGCCTTTGCTTACATAAAACATGGATATGGATATGGTGTTAGGCACTGGTAGCACCTCCGGAGGTACAATTCGGATCAAAGCTAGGCACCAGAAATGTTGGCCTTGAAAACCCTGGTCTATATTTCTGGCACCTACCTTTTCTGGAGGCGTGATTCTCTAAACGGCGCCATCATGTGACTGACACACAATTGGCGTCTGCTTTTAAGGTGGCCGCTGGCAAGGGTGGAGAATCGGGGCCACAGTGTACATATTCTTTATAAAATACGCACGCACATTTGCACTAACTCTCTAGTATTTGGTCAAACCACATAGTTGCTTATTTATCTTTATAAAATAAGCACCTTCTTATTCTCTTAGCCTAGGTAATCTGTTACAAAATTACCCTCCTCATGATTTGACAGTTCAGTGTGTTTTTTGAAGATTTATAAAGGTGAAAAACAAAACTTCGCAGCCCCCAAACAGCCATTATGATGCAGTACATTCTAACTAACCATAAAGGCATCAGCGCAAAATAAACGACAAGCCTAAATTTATATGCACAGCTTTTAAGTTTCTAAATTAAGATACATTTTCAACTGAGAATTTATGATTAAGGGCTCCTTTTACGAAGCTGCGGTAGCAGTTTAACGCGTGTAATAGCGCGCGCTAGCCGCTACCGCCTCCTCTTGAGCAGGCGGTAGTTTTTCGGCTAGCATGGGGGCAGTGCGTGATTAAAAGCCGCGCACGTTAAAGCTGCTACCGCAGCTTCGTAAAAGGAGCCCTAAAAGTTTGGCTGAAAATAGGCACAAATGCAGAATTGTAACTTAAGTTGTCTTTTATTAAGCTGAATTAAGCGCATGGTGGACATTAGGGTGAATCCACAATAATATCTGCCGTGAGTAAAAACTTGCGGTGAACTAGCAAAATCCGGGCAAGCTGCGTAACATGGGCAGGTCAGGGTTCTATGATAGCTAGTATATAGTTTGGCACTGTGCACTGCTGCTGATAGCATGGCTATACTTATGGCCACCTCAAGAGGAGGTGCTATCTGCAGTTGTGTAACAGGAGAGATCTGCACACACACAGCCAGAACACACTTTGCGTATGAAGTTTTACTTTTCACCTCAGCCTGATCCTGTTACTTCCCAGGTTCAGGAAGCAAGTTGTACTTTTCAAGGAGCAGGAATAAAGTAAACGTCTGTGTTCCCACACTTGTCCTTCTTGAATCGCAGCTGCCTCAACACAAGTTTACTACAGTCCATCTAGTACAGGGGTCGACAACCTTTTTTCAGCAAAGAGCCAATTTATCTAAAATATTTGACCCAAGATTTACAAAGAGCCTCAAGGTGTAGCTTTTCTCCCCTCCAACCCCTCGCAGCTCTCTGCACCTCTCATCCCTCCTGCCCACCCCTGCCCCTACCTAAATTAAGAGCATAAGAATATGTCTATTTTTAGCCTATTTTATTTTAAAATAAAAAATAAAGGGCCTATGGGGCTCATAATCGAAAGAGAAAAACTTCCAAAAACCGGCCTAAGTCAGCATTTAGACGAACATTTCCCAAAAACGTCCAAGTGCCGATAATAAAACCGGGTTTTGGACGTATTTCTAAATGACCTAGGCCTTCATAGTGCCGCTCAACATCCAAAGCTAAATGGGGCATTTCAGGAGGCGTGTCATGTGTGGGACGTGGGCCAGCTTAGACTTAGTCGTACAGCATGTATAACCGAAAGTTTTACAACAGAGCCTAGACGGAACTTGGACATTGTGACTTAGACCATGTAAAACATGGTCTAAGTCACAAAAATCCACCTAAACTCACCAGATAAGCACTCGAAACACATAACACAGACCCCCCCCACACTACCCCAGTGATCACCAACCCCCTCACCCCCATAAAAATTTTATTCACAACTTTAAATTTCAGCCTCCAGACCATCATCACCTGGCCGCCTGGCATAGGAAAGCCTAGTCGTCCAGGCCTGAGGCAGCTTAAGTCATCTTGGGGGTGGGTTAGGTACCCATAGAGAAGAGGACCCATGCCCATAAGCCCCTGTAATCACTGCATTGATACTTAAACATGTGCACTCCCCTATGTACTCCCCAAACCCTTTTTGACTGGCATATAAGTGGCTTCTGAAGCCATAAGGGCTATTGGGGTGGTAGATAAGTGGGTCTAGGGGATTCTGGAGGTGGTTTGGGGGGCTCTCCATCACCTATAAGGGAGCTGTAGTGAGGAGAAGCCATGGAACCCTTTATGTGAAGTTCACAGCATTGCCCTGTAAGGTACCCCACTATTTAGGTGCCATGTCTGGCTGTTCAATGCCTCACTTTGCAGACCACTCCCACGTCCAACAGGGCTTGTTCTAGGCGTTTTGGACTTGGACGGAAAGTTGGATGGAAATGTGGTATAAAAATGGACGATTTAGTGGCTTGGACAATCAGATCGGCAGGACGTATAATTAAACGATTTTCAAAAGTAAAAAAAAGTTGGACGTCTCTTTCGAAAATGTGTCTTAGGCTCTTTTTAACTTTGGACGACTTGCGAGATGGACATAAACGGACTTAGATGTCCCTTTCAATTATGCCCCTCCACATGTCTTTATGAAATACTAGGGGCATACCAGCAGAAATTAAGGCTAGATTGAAGCCATGGACAATCCGTACGACAGCGAGTACTCTTTAACAAAAATGTGCACTTTGGTAGGCCACCCATACTCCACCAAAACTCCACTCCAGAACGCGCCTACATGTGAACCATGCTATTTTGTCACTGCATATTTTTACATGCCTAACCCTTAGGGCAATAATTCTTAACCTTTTCTGAGTCACGGGCCCCTTTAAGAATCTGATGAAAGCTATGGACCTCCCTTCCCCAGAACCTGTAGGGTAAATTAGATGGACCATGCTGGCTCCTGCCCAGTTAAACCTTGCAAAACTAGCCATTCCAAAATATTCAACAGTGCTTAAATTATTTTATGTATTTATTTGATTTTTTTTTTTTAGCCTCTTCTTCCAAATGATCTCAGAATGGGTTACAAATTGGGTAGTCAAGCATTTTCCCTATCTGTCCTGGCAGGATCACAGTCTATCTAAAGTGCCTGGGGCAGTGGAGGATTAAATGGCTTTCCCAAGGTCATAAGGAGTAGCGTGGGGTTTGGAATCCATAACCTTAGGGGGCTGAGGCTGTAGTTCTAACCCCTATGCCACATTCTCCTCACTTGTTATTGTGCTGAATATCCCCTCTGACTGTCAATGAACTAAGGCCCCAGTTCTGTAAATGGCACCTAAATGTTAGGCGTCGAGTAGTACGGTGCTAAGAGCAATTCAATAAAAGTTAGGCACACTTTATAAAATCATGCTTAGTGGTGCCTAAAGTAGGGTTAGCATCCTTACCTTAAGTGTACCCTATTTATACCAGGGTTTTCTTGGCTTAAATGAGTGCACCCAAATCCAAAACAGGTATCTACATGAAAAACACACCCACGATCCATCTCTAACCATGACTACTTTATGGGTAGGCGCCTACCTCAAAGTGGTAGGCACTTACCAGGTTAGACACCTACCATCTAATTAAGTGCAATTAATGTTAATTACAAGTTAATTGCGTTGAATAAGCCGTTCAAAAAATTAAGTTAGGTGCCTAGATTGACTAGGTACTCTAATCTAAACATCTAACTTTAGGCATGTATAGAATTGATTAGTGCTAGGGTACTTCATTTTGAGTTTGTAAGATTACATAATGTAAAATCCACAAACTTTTTCTTACAAGATCATTTTCTTACAAGATAGTAAAATCAGCATTTTTTACAGTCAGGTACCATCTACGCCTGGGCTCTTTTGTAAACAAATAAGCAGCTAGCAGGGAGGAAATATTCTGCAGAATAGCACTTGGTCACTCTTCAACGAAGGCTCTCGATGAAGTATTCAAAGGCAAGGAGGTAACACTCCAAACGAAGATCAGACTTGTCCACACACTCATTTTCTCAGTGGTCAGTTGCGGATGTGAAAGCTGGACACCACGGAAACAAGACAGAAAGAAGATTGACACATTTGAACTTTGGTGCTGGAAAAGGATTTTATGAGTGCTGTGGACCACCAGAAGAACTAATAAATTGATTTTGGAAGAGATCAAACTGGCTATGTCACTTGAAGCTCGAATGATGAAGTTATGACTTTTATTTTAGTCGCACTGTCAGAAAAGAAAGATCATTGGAGAAGGTCATCATGGTTGGGCAGATTGAAGGAACCAGGCAAAGAGAGTGACCTGAAATCAGATGGCAGGACATGTTGAAAACAACCATGGGGGTGATGTTGGAGGACTTTATAGGACTAGCACAAAATGATTTATTTTTAGATCTGTAATTTATCAAGATGCTAGGACTCGAACACAGGTCAATGGCACCTAACAGAATCATCACAAGCTGTACTGTTTAAACAAACTTTTACAAACACATAGAGATTCTTGATGCAGGCCATAGGGATGAAACACAACTGTGTTGGTCTTTTGAGTTTGAAAAATAAAGCACTACAGCACTTTTTGGCTATCTTCACTGTGTTTGTGTGAGTCTTCATCCTGTGGCAGTGGTTCTCCTGTTTGCGCCAAAAAATATTCTTAAACACATTTCAGCTCAAGTTCAAACAATAAGAGGACAAGATTAGAAAATTACTAAGGAATTATTCTTAAAAAAGTTTATTACTTAGTGAGTTTTATTATTGAAATTCTATTTTATAAATATTTGTATTTTTTTTACTGTATTATTGTATTTCGCTGATTGTCCAACTCTTTTTAGTGTAAACTGCCTATAACTTTTGGTAATGGCAGTATAAAAGAATAAAGTTAATATTATTTTTATAAAATAAAAACAGCAAACAGAGCCATGACTATTAGGATCCCTATATTAAGTAAGTTTCAGGTGCACCAATCACAAGAGATGAGATAACCACTGAAGATCTATTGAAGGACAAAAAAACTAGTTAAGTGAGCCAGAACAAAGAAAATGCAATGAGCAAATTGATATTTAATTATATATTTGCAAGTGAATTTAAGGGGGGGGAGAAAGCACTCCCAGTTGTATTTCAAAAGGAGAAATTGCTTCCTTCTCTGAGTTTCTCTTGAAATATCTGGAACAACATTAATTCTCAGAAACCAAAAAGATGTATCCCAATTTTTTAAAAAAATTATCAGTTAGCAATGCAAAGGCAACTAACACAGTAGAAGAAACAACAAATTCAGAATCAGAATGCTCCTTTATTTTGGAAATTTTGAATCCTGGATTTGAAGTCTTATATTAGGCAACGGCAGGCACCTAGATCATACCTATTGGTGCTTAACATAAGTGGTTTAATTGGGTTTAAGTGACCCAATAATTTGTTGCACCAATAAATACCAATTAAACCCTCATTTTAAAAAAATAGTCATCAGTACGTGGCCTCTGGGACTGGTGCCTAGGTCCCTGGCAGCTAGTAGCACATAGTGATACTGAAGTAGGCACCAAGTCTGAAGAAATGTTTAGAACTTCTACAGCAAATCTCTTAAACATCTCACATGGGGGCACATGGTAATTTTTCCAAGTTTTTCACTCTCGTTTTAAATTAGCATTGTGTTTAAAATAAAAGTAGCTTGCAGTACATTAATTTCCTATTTCTACTTTGTCAGCCCATTCCCACTTCCTTTTGTACTGTTTTATACCCGTGGGTTCTCTGTCCTATTAGACTTTTTGATATTTAATTTCTTGAACCAAACAGTCATTTATGAAACCAGGACTTTTCACAGTTCTAACAAATGCTCCCGTATGAAATCCAAAGTGACAAACTGCCAGGTATTGAGAAAGTAAATGAGATAAAGGCAAACCTTTAAATCCAGAAGGGTTCACCACCAGTATTCTTGATACCTGAGATTCTCCAGTTATCGCCATCACACCTCCTTTAGAAAGATGTTGAAAGACACAAATGTTTGTGGAGACTTTTCTTTGAAATAGTGCTGGTAGTCATATCTAATAAGAATCTTGGATTATGACTGTTACCCCTTATAAGCGGGGATGGATAACATGTAAACTTGTTGAGTTTTGACATTATTCTAAGTGGATTAAATTACTATGTGATTGAAATGTAATTGAATGCATTTTGTAAATGTACTGTCCTTTGAACTATTGTGAATGTTTTAACTGCTAACCGCTTAGTTATAGGCGGTTTAGAAATTTTAGAAATAAATAAACAATAAATCCACTAAGTTACTTAAAGCTTCTTTGTGCAGAATTGAGGTTTCCTCCACCATAGCCACGGTTTTATAACTATATGTGACAGCTATAAAACTGTGGCTATGGTAGAGGAAATATCAATTCTGGGATGAAAGAGATGTCCTACCCAAGACACTCAGCCTTGGCATCTACTTCTGGTGGTTTATTTAGTGGGTCTGCTCAAGAAGAGGAATCCTTGATCCATGATACTAAAGCATCAATAGGAGGGAACAACTTGGGTTTACCCTTTGTGTTTAAGCATAGAGTCAAATTAAGTAGAAAGAAAATTGCTCCAAGTACCTTTCCTGGTCCTGTCCTCATATATAATTTCTTTTTCAATATTTCATTTGATTGGAAAGAAATAGGGAGAGGGAGAATTATTAGTGTGGGTTACTGTTCGGTTATTTTTACCATAAGTCTTATTATTGTAGCACAGGGTCTCATGAATGGTAGATTCCTAGAGGTGGGATTTCCAATTTGGGGATTCACAGATATAAGATCTCCTGATCTAAGCCTCTAAGGGCTCCTTTTACTAAGGTGTGCTAGCGCTTTTAGCACACGCTATCCCCTGCAACACATGGAAAATACTAATGCCAGCTCTATGGAAGCATTAGCGTGTAGCGCACGTGGCAATGTAGTGCGTGCTAAGCGTACGCCAAAAACGCTAGCGCAGCTTTGTAAAAGGAGCCCTAAGTCTCAAAAGAGTCTTCCACAGGACTCATTGACCAAAAGACACTAAACCCCAGGACCCTTAAGGTAAGAAAATCCTACTTTGGGAACCTTGAACAAGAGCAACATGGGAACAACAATCATCTTTTTCCACCCATTCTATAACTAACCAACCATGTCACCTATCTACCTATGCCTTACACACCTACAGTACCCATTCCTTGTCCTTATCAATCTATCTACACAACCATCTCAAGAAATGGGCAGCAACATGGCAAATGAGGTTCAATGTGGATAAGTGCAACGTGATGCATGTCTATAACAAAAATCTCATGCACGAATACAGGATGTCCAGGGCGGTACTTGGAGAGACCTCCCAGGAAAGAGACTTGGGAGATCTGATCAACAAGTCGATGAAGCCATCTGCACAATGCGCTGCGGCGGCAAAAAGGGCAAACAGAATGCTAGGAATGATAAAGAAGGGGATCACGAACAGATCAGAGAAGGTTATCATGCCGCTGTACCGGGCCATGGTGTGCCCTCACCTGGAGTACTGCATCCAATTTAGGTAAAAAGACATGGTACTACTCAAAAGGATCCAGAGAAGAGCGACTAAAATGGCTAAGGGGCTGGAGGAGTTGCCATACAGTGAGAGATTAGAGAAACTGGGCCTCTTCTCCCTTGAAAAGAGGAGACAAGATCAAAACATTCAAAATACTGAAGGGAATAGACTTAGTAGATAAAAACAGACTGTTCACATTCTCCAAGGTAGGGAGAATGAGAGGGCACTCTCTAAAGTTGAAAGGCAATAGATTCTGTACAAACGTAAGGAAGTTCTTCTTCACCCAGAGAGTGGTGGAGAGCTGGAACGCTCTTCCGGAGTCTGTTGTAGGGGAAAACACCCTCCAGGGTTTCAAGACTAAGCTGGACAAGTTCCTGCTAAACTGGGACGTACACAGATGAGGCTGGACTCATTTTAGAGCACTGGTCTCTGACCCGGGGGCCACCGCATGAGCAGACTGCTAGTTTGACCCAGCAGCGGCAATTCTTATGTTCTTATCTAGGTAGTAATTATTCCCACCTCATCCAGCTGGGTAACCCTTGGGAGAAATAATGCTGGCTTTGGCCTAACTTGTGTCCCCTGATGAAGGCACAATAAAGGTTGTTTTTTGTTGTTGTTGTTGTTGTTGAATGGGATATCTCTCCTGCTTTTTCCTTTTCTTTGGTTTGTTTTATCCTTTAAATCCACAACATCTTCATCATCACATACCTTATCTAAGGAAAGTGTACTCCTCTTAGTCATCTGATCCTGCTAGTCAGCATTTTAAAAATGGTGAGGCTTTTGTTAAGATCACTGATGTCAGCTGAAATGTTGCCATTTTTGAAAACATGGCTGATAGGATCAAATGTATGTATGGAAGACCATCAGACCAGCATGTTGAGTAGATACATATGTGGAGGAGAATAGCTAGTTAGATGAGGTAAGAGGGAGCTAGGAATAGATGAGTGGATGGGTGAGAGCATGTGAGTAGATGGTGTTCAGTAGACAGTTGGATGGGAGATTAATTAGCATGTAGATGAGCTGAGTTGAGGACTCATCCCACTGTTATTCAATGGTACAAGACCAGGATGACTCTTACTCTGATGTCCTATGCAGGAGGATATCACTGATTTGCAGGTCTCATTGCACTTGAGATTGGACCAAAGAGCCTCTGAAGTTAAAAAGGATGTAAAGTTAATTTCATAACATTTCTATTTTTGCACTTTATACTTACTCCATTTTAGAGCATATTTTTCCTTAATTATTGTTGAATATCATTAGTTTATTACATTTAAAGTAAAATATTAGCACGGAAGTTAAAAAAGATGCATTAAAAATGTCACGTAGATTTTTAATGCAGTCATTACATGCATCTGCAAATACATACATCTTTGGTATATTTAAGAAAATATTTCTTCAGTGCCTTCTTATTTTTTTTTTCACTCAGATTTTAAAGCAGATTATATATTCTGTATCTAATGATATAACAGTCCAAATTTGTGTTTTTTTTTCTTGATACAGAACAGTTAACAGTTATTGTGAAAATGCTAAGACAACATTATAACTACTAATTCAGACAATGCAATGCCATAAAGCCCAGTACTATTGTCAGGTAATAAAAGTTAAGACCCTCTAATGGGGCAGTGCTAGAAAAAGCCAAAATTGTATTTGCGTAATGCGTTTTCTATTGACTTAGCAATAGAAATGCAAATTTTAACTCACAAAAATTTCCATGAAACAGATGTCTTTCCTGGTGAGTTCTGGAATATTTTTTGCCCTCAGAATGATCTCTGCTTTCATATGCCTAATTAAATTTTAGAGGTCCCTTGCTTAAATAAAGATTTATTAGCTGTTAAAATTACAGCATAATTCTTTTGCCACCTACATGCTCTCCTTTCACTTAGTTACCAGCAGACTGGTTTATCTACTATGAAAAAAAAGTGTATGATTTAATGTTGTTAAGCTACTGGTGTCAATTATTGAAACTCAGCTTCACAATAGAGCTTTCTGGAGATACTATTAGTTAGTGCTGAGCCTGTCAAATCTGTTTAAGAAAGAGGGACTGTGAACCGAAACAGTTGAAGTAATAGAGGTAATCACCACTTTCTGTGCCCAGGGGATATCAGCACATAGACTTGAACTATATAACATTTAGGATAAAAAAAATATATAAAATAAAATAAAAACCAACTCAGAGTTCCAAATTTTAGATAGGAACAACATTTACAAAAAAAAAAAAAAGAATAAAAATTAGAGATGGACAAACCCAATAACCCAATTGCATTTGTGCTATCTATATACTAATACTATTTACTGCATGTTTATTTTTTAGAATTTGATCACATCTGTGGTTTATATACTATGATAATCATTATTTGTGCAGCCCTCATTTGATACAATTAATTTCTTTGGAAAAACTTTTAAGACCCGCTTTAGAACTGGAAGGTGCTGCTCGTACAGACTATAGCTCGTCAATTAGATGTGATTGATGTCACAGAATCAGTCACTGATGCGCTGAAAAGGGATCCCAGGGGTTCCAAAGTTCCTCTTATTAAACTATTTTATGAAAACGGCAAGTGGTTCACCCCATGGAGCAGAACTGGCAGAAGCCCTTTGATAACCAATTGGAAACACATCACTGTTTTTGGTTTATTAAATAAATAGTGATCAGTGTTATCACAAATGCAATCTGACAAGTAACAAACAGAATCCATCTAAATAGCTACGGTGCATTTGAACTTCATACTGTTTTTAAACAAAATTCTATTTAAGGAACTTTATTCAGAATGAACATTTTTACGTATTCTTTCCCCAAATCCGGAAATGGTGCCAAAACTTGTGCATGTGCATTGGTGCATGTAGCTGGTGCATGCCTAATCTGTGCCAATAATTGCAATGAATTCCTTGTAATTGATGCTAATTGGGACTAATTAAAAGTTACGCGTACAACTTAGAAAGTGCAATTCTGTAAATGGTATGTGCCAGTTGCAATGCGTGAATTTGAAAAGGGTGTGTGGCCAGAGGTACATAAGAACATAAGAAGTTGCCTCCGCTGTGTCAGACCAGTGGTCCATCGCGCCCAGCAGTCCGCTCCCGCGGCGGCCCATCAGGTCCATGACTTGTAAGGTGATCCTTGTTTAAATCATTTAAGCCCCCCTGTCCTTCTATCTATGCCCTACCATAGCCTATCTCTACCTCTATCTGTATCCCTCAATCCCCTTATCTTTCAGGAACTTATCCAATCCTTCCTTGAAACCTGGTAGTGTACTCTGTCCTATAACAGCCTCCGGAAGCGCATTCCAGGTGTCCACCACCCTCTGAGTGAAAAAGAATTTCCTAGCATTGGTTCTAAACCTGTCCCCTTTCAATTTCTCTGAGTGCCCCCTTGTTCTAGTGGTTCCCAGTAGGCTAAAGAATCTAAAGGTAGATCAAAGGAGACCAGAAGGGCTCCTAAAAGTTAGGTGCATTGTTGTGGAATATGCCTGATGTGTGCATAACTTAGGGAAAGGCATTTAGGCCTAGTTTTAGTTGATCTAAATGCTTGCATCTAAGTTATGCATTGCACAGAAATCTAAGGAAATACTTTTTCTAATAGAAAGGGTAGTAGATGAGTAGAATAGTCTTCTGGTAGAGGTGGTGGAGACAAAGATTGTGTCAGAATTCATGAAAGAGTGGGACAGGCATGTGAGATCTATTAGGGAGATGAGAAGATAGTGGATGCTGTGGATCGACAGATTGGGTGGATCATTTGGCCTTTATCTGCCAACATGTTTCTGTGTTTCTATATATGTGCACCTTGTTGAATTATGCTTACTGCCATTCTAGTCGGTGCCTTTGAGTTATTTAAATGTTTCTATCATATCTTCCATTCTCCCACTTTATTCCTGCAGATCTTTAAGTCCATCTCCATATATGATATGATGAAGACCATTAATCATTTTAGTAGTTGAGTTGACTCTATCTAGTTTATATTCTTTTGTAGGTGTAGTCTACAGATGTGTATAACTGAAGTCTCACCAGAAACTTATACTTATCACTTTCTTTTTCCTATTGGCCATTCTTCTCCCTATGCATCCAAGCATCCCTTGGCTTTTGCTGTCACCATATCTACGTACATATCTAGCTTCCTTAAAGATAATCAGATACAAACAACTTCAGATCCTGCTCTTCTTTCGCATGCAAAAGAACTTTGCCACATATACTCTAATGCTCCCTTGAATATTTGTAACCCAAATGCATGATCCAGCATTTTTGTAGCATTATATCTTAGCTAACACACTCTAAACCATTCCTCAGGCTTCACTAAATACCTCTTCATGCTTGCTAATCCTTCTAGGGATTTACTGTACTCTTTTGCAGATTTTGTTTTCACCGTCACAAAGGCATATTTTTCTCAGTAGTCCTTCTGCAATATCACTTACAAAACTATTGAAAAGAATTAGACCAAAGACCAATTCCTGCAGCAAACCACTGGTAAAGTATTATTGCTCACCTATAGCAGATGTTTTTCCATAGATAGCAGGATTGATGAGACACACAAGTAGCTGACATCACCACATGTCCCAGAGCTGACAATTTTAAGGCACTGTGGTCTCCTCTGTTTATCAGTTAATTCCATTGCTCAACATTGAACACAACTCAAAGAGAGGTGGGATGGACTATGTGACTGATCAATCCTACTACCTATTGAAAACAGCAGTTACAGGTAAGCAATCATTCTTTTTCCATAAGCAAGCAGGATTAGGCCTGGTACACAAGTGAGTGAATCCAAATGATAGGGTTGCTCACATTTTTATGCATTGTCCAATATATAGGAACAGCCAAAACAGAAAAAGAATACAAGAATTGCCACATCCTTCAAAATAAAGACCAGTATAGCTCGATCGCATGTACTGCCCTCTATTGAGGACTTGTCCAAGCTTCAGTGCAAGGTAAAGATATGAGGTGAGGATCAGGATAGTGCTTTACAAATAGTATCCAGTAAAGCAGACTTCAGGAGAGGGGGATAGGGCTTGTAGACTGCCTTTTTCTGGTTACACATTCAAAGTGGTATTTAATTTATATTAGAGAATGACACGGGGACCATTTACCGCGGTAAACCGCAGGTCACTGCAGTAAATCTACAGGAATGGAGACATTTGCAACTGGTTTACCGCAGGAATGGGGACAAGACCTTTCACCGTCCCGCGGGAATGGGGACAAGACCTTTTACCACCCCGTGGGAGCAGTGAAAAGTCTTACTCCTGTGGTAAAAAAAATTGTGCCCGTGTCAGACTCGGCATCTTCTCCCCAGCTACTCTTGCACCTATTTTACCTTCAGGAGCCAGCCATGCCACGATGAAGACAGAAGGAACCTAAAACCAAAGCATGAGACCAATGTGATTTGAAGAATAAAATTACCAAACAACAAAAAGAAAAAAAATAAATTTATTTTATATTTTGTGATTAGAATATTTCATATTTGAAATATGTATCCTGCTAGAGCTGGTATTAGACATAACTGGGGACCGCAAAGTCCAGGCTGTGCTTCTTTAGCTTACAGCAGGCTTAGGTCTCTCTCTTTGACCAGGGGGCAGTTGCCCTAGTTGCACTCCCCTAACATTATTCTTGCCATGTGTGACTAAAGTATTCTGTTAGCTTGATTTTTCTATGTAGCATTCTGTAGTAATTTGGTTTGTTCAGTTTTCACAATAGTGAAGGGGATATTTGTGAGAGGAGAGATGGGTTTTGTTGAATCTTGCTCTGTTTTATTTGTGTTTATAAAATGACAATTGTCAGAGGAGCAGCTTCTGCCCACACACAAGCGACTGCAGGGCGGCACAGGCAGGCTTCGCCGGCATCAGTTTCTTTTCTAAAGCACCGCAAAAGTAAGGGGAATGGAGGAAGATAGATTTGGCTGGAGGGAGGGAGAGAAGGGGCCGCGCACACGATCGGTAACCACGCATCTTCCCTCCCTTAAGCTTCTTTATGCCGCGAAGGTAAGGGGGAGGGAGAGAGATTCTCGAGCTGCTGAAGGGTGGTGAGGTGGCAAGAGGGAAGGGTGGATGCGGGGACGGGTCGGTGAAGGGGACGGCGGGTTCGGGGACGGGGCGGTGAAGGGGACGGTGGTCCGGTGTCGGGGCAGTGACGGGGACAGATTTTTCTCCGTGTCATTCTCTAATTTATATCTGGGGCTATGGAAGATTAAGTGACTTGTTCAGGGTCACAAGGAGTAGCGATGGGATTAATCCCACAACCTCAGGGTGCTGAGGCAGCAACTCTACTACTAGACCAATTCTCACCTCACTGTAGCTGAAGTGGCATTGATTTGATGAGACTCTAGTGTTTAGAGGAGAATCTGTTTGTTGATAACAGAATTGGAAACAGTAGGCCAGGCAATTTGCTAGAGATTTTAGTGATTATTATGACTATCCTGTTGGGTCAAAAGAGATTAAAAGTTCTATAGATTTCTTAGTGGATTCAGTTCACTTTGAGGTAGTGAACGAGAGGACATTTATGGGGAAATTCTATAATAGGCACCTAAAGATAGAAGCTTAAATAAATAGGCACTTAAAGTTAGTGCCTAACTTATTAGAAAATTGACTTCAGTTATGAGCTTTAACAATTAAAAAAGCAAAATCAAATAGAGAGTTTGTCAGGGATGAAACATCACAACACTCTGGGACTTCAAGGCATACCTCCAGTTTCTCCTTAAGGTCACATAGATCAAATCATTCTAACAAGTCAACAACTAGCTTAGTTTCCTTCTGGGTATGGACAAAGGCAGAGGCTGCTAAATCACATGTTTCTTGTAGTAAACAAGAAGCAGTCTTGAAGCTTAAAAGAGCTGAGATAGATATTGCCATGGAAGTGTTGCACATATCTAAATCAGCAAGAGCCCCTTTTACAAAGCCACGGTAGCGATTCTCATGAACCAAATGTGGCACAGTCCATTCAGGTTCTATAGGCTGTGTCACATTTGCCATTCCAGGACTTGTTACTGCGGCTTTGTAACAGGGGTCCTAAATGAGCTACTTGTGTCAATAATGAAATAATAGGCCTTAACAATCAATAACAGCACCTAATTGGCATGTATTTGGATTTGAGCATGCATCTAAATCCTCTGATCCGTAACTGAAAAGTGAACATGTCTAAGGGAGGGACATGGGCAATCCAAAAATTTGCATATGGTTTTATAGAATTGTGCTTATTATGCACTGAAATGCTATGAATTCCATACCTAGCTCCAAGATAATGATGTAAAATTCTTTAATGTAGCCTTTAAATCCGGAGTATGTATACCAACTCTCCCTTTAATAAGATATCCGAATACAATATTGGTTTGTTACACGGCCAATTAGAAACTTATAGCGGGAAGCATTACGTGGACCTCCATCATTGGC
Source organism: Geotrypetes seraphini (assembly GCF_902459505.1). NCBI lineage: Eukaryota > Metazoa > Chordata > Amphibia > Gymnophiona > Dermophiidae > Geotrypetes > Geotrypetes seraphini. Next base: position 302,287,723 of record NC_047086.1, on the reverse strand, counting down.
CAATAAATAATCTTTTATCTGTATAAATATTTTTTACTTTTTTGCCTTAATTTAAATATTATATAGAAATGTTAATAATTCAAACTTTTACTTATCTTCATAGCTGAAATGACCCGGGAGAGGATGACCTGACATGTTTCGCACACCAATGCTTTTCAAGGGTCTCCCACGGCCACTTCTGTCATTCGACTTGCTGCTGATTTAAATGCATTGATTTAAATCATCTGTGAGTCGGATGACAGAAGCGGCCGCGGGAGACTCTTGAAAAAGCACAGGTATGCGAAACATGTCAGGTCATCCTCTCCCGGGTCATTTCAGCTATGAAGATAAGTAAAAGTTTGAATTATTAACATTTCTATATAACATTTAAATTAAGGCAAAAAAGTAAAAAAATATTTATACGGATAAAAGATTATTTATTGGCCAATGATGAAGGTCCAAGTAATACTTCCAGCTATAAGTTTCTAATTGGCCGTGTAACAAACCAATATTGTATTCAGATATCTTATTAAAAGGATGAATTCCATACCAACATTTATACCAGGTTTTAGCTGACATAAATTCTGGTGCTTAACTTTAGGTGCAGAAAAATCTGTTCTAAGCGCTATTCTATAAAGTGCACTTATTCTATAAAGCGCTATTCTATAAAGTGCACTTATTTTGCAGTGCCTAGAATAGGCTCAGCATTGAATTTTTGTGGCGCCAAGTTTTGTACTAAGCCTAGCCCTAAGTATAGGCACAGATGCATATAACTTGCAGCATTTTGTACATTAACCCTTTACTTGGCATTGTTTCTCAGAAGTAACATGTGTCTTCTATGGCTCTTATGGGAGCTCTGTATTAGAGAATGACACGGTGACAAAATTCATCACCGTTCCCGTCCCTGCGGATAACTGCGGGAAATAATCCCATGTCATTTTCTAGTGTCTATTTCAACCTCGGTCCTTCTACACCAGCATTCTTCAAAGCAAAGCTTGCGGGTCAGTGGTTGTGGCCATTCATACTCTGATTCTTATGTGAGCCAAGGATAATGAAGCCATTGTGACATCACTGATGTGATTGGCTCTTAGGCACTGGTGGAATGAGGCATTATGACATCACAATATCTGCTCTGGATACCAGAGACTGTCATTCTGTAGTGTCTGTTTCAACCTCAGTCCTTCTACACCAGCATTCTTCAAAGCAAAGCTTGCGGGTCAGTGGTTGTGGCCATTCATACTCTGATTCTTCCCTCTCTCCTTAAAGAATGACATGAAGATGGTTTCCCACGGTTATCCGCGGGGACGGGAACGGTGATGAATTTTGTCACCGTGTCATTCTCTAATCTGTATCTCCAAATGCCTGTTACTTGGCACTATTGCTCTTGTTCAACATCCGATCCCTCCTTGACTAATGTGTAGCATGTTTTTTTGCGCCAGCAGCAGCGGTAACTGTTCTGACACTCCTAGAATTCTGATGAGCGTCGGAGCAGTTACCGCCGCTGCCGGCGCCAAAACCCGTGCTACGCATTTGTAAAAGAGGGGGCAATTTACTTAAAGCAGCAGTTTTACCATCTGCCAATTAAAGGGTCAAGTCCCTGATTTTACAAAAGACGCCTAAAGTTAGGTGCCTAGACCACGGCTCCTATCTGCTGCTTTTGACACTGTTGATCATCTTTTACTCTTTGATACACTGTTCTCACTTGAAGTTTGAGGTGCTGCTCTGTCTAGATTTTCTTCTTATCTCTCCCATCCACTGCTATCCCACTATCAGTCAATGTACCTCAAGGTTCTGTCTTGGGACCTCTTCTCTACAGTACCTATTCTTAATCCTTTGGTGCTCTGCTCTTCTTCCATGGATATCAGTATCATCTTTATGCTGATGACTCCCAAATCTGTCTCTTCACACCAGACATTTTAGCATAAATCTAGGCTCCAATCTCAGCCTGCTTGTCTGACATTGGTGAACATGGCCAAGACTGAGGTTGTCCTCCTTTTGCCAGTATGTGCCCTTTATGAGTCCACTAGGCATTCAGCTTTATTTTTTTTTATTATTATTTTTTGGCCCCAAGCTAAAGGAATAACCTTCCTCTTATTATCTCAGGGGAACGTTTATTTAAAAAATTTAACGTACTGCTTAAATCTCATTTTTTAATGAAAGCTGTTGGCTGACTGCTGCTTGATCTGGAGCTGTATAGGTAAAATGATCATATGCTACTATCTATCTATATTTTGAGCAGTGGCATAGTAAGACTGAGCGGCATCTGGGGTGGTGGCATCCCTCCCCTGCCCTCTTCCCCATCCTCCACCCCTTCTCTTTCCCTGTATCTTTTAAACTTCTCCGGCGCGAGCAACATGCCCAGAATACCCACATTGGTGTCAGCTCGCCCTTTGGTGTCACTTCCTAGGCATGGGTCCCCAAAGTGACATCAGAGAGAACACCGATGCTGACATGGACAGCAACCTCGCGCCGGGGAATAAAAAGGGGAAGTCAAGGGATGCGCTTGCGCGGCAAGGAGAGGAGCGGGATAGGGGGGGGCAGAGAGGAGAAGGGATGCCATATTCTTAGGAAGACCATGCCTGGGATGGACCGCCCCCCCCCCCCTCTCACTACGCCACTGATTTTGAATATGATGAGGTTTAACTTCTTGTACAACTGAGATACTTTTCTTATTTCTGATTGAAATTCTTTTCTGGCTACAAATTTGGAGTGTAAACTGCTTCAGTCTTTGTCTGGAAAAGCAATGTTACAAACCTAATAATAAACATAATGGGGCCCTTTTATCAAACTGCAGTAAAAGTGATCTAGTGCATCCTTACATGTGTCATTCCTGTGCACTACGGCCATATTTTACTGCTAGGGTTAAATGGACGATTTTTCTATTTTCCTTATTAACGGCCACGCACTAATTTTCCCATTAGCTCATGGTCATTAGCGCGTGAGCCTCTATTGTCACTCTTTATGGAGGCAGTTTCAGCTCACGCGCTAAGCATGCACTAATCACTTAGCATGAGGCAATATAAGCTGTGCCAACCGATTACCAAGTTTCCAAGTTTATTATAAGATTTGATTAATCGCCTATTCCAGGTTCTAGGCGATGTACAGCTAAATTTACAAAGTTAGGGTAAACATACATAATTAGAACAATTTAATATTAAACATATTAAAATAGCATAAAAATACATAACATGACTAAACGTATATAACAGGACAATGAACATACATGATCACAAAAAGGTAAAGTTATGGGAAGAAATACAATTCAATATAAAAGAAACAATTAAGGTTAAAAAACATTAGGGAAAGGGGAAGAAATTTAATATAAGATGTAGAAAAGATTTAATATAAATTGTTAAAAAAAAAAAAAAAATCAATTAATCACTAAAAGCATCTTTAAAAAGAAATCCCTTAAGTTTGCTCTTGAATTTGTCTAAAATTCTTTCTTCTCTTAAATGAATTGGCAAAGCGTTCCAGGCTATAGCACATGCCCACTCTCTGCTCCCTGAACAATCCCACCGCTAAAAGAAGGGCTATTTTTTAGCACACGGGCAGTGGGCACAAAACCAATTTTACCACAGGACACCTCAACGTGACATTTTTTTTTGCTGCGGTAAGCATGTGCTAGTGCATACCACAGCTTAGTAAAGGACCCCATTATAAATAGAGACAGAATAATAAATATGGGAGTTGGCACGTGTACCTTCAAAACTAGCACAGCTGAAGAAGGAGATTCAACAATTAGAGGCCGTGGCCCAGTAGCTGCTATCCTGGAGATCAATCAGACGATGATGAGAAGTATATGACAAGGACAGCAAGAGTCCCATGTGTGGCTAGCTGCCCTTCCACATTTGTTTAGTGTATCTATTAAGCCTGTACAAAGAGGCAATAGCTCTCAGTGGTCATCTATGAGATAGCTTAGTTCTTCAATGCGGTGTGAGCTTGAGGATGGATGTGATGTTCAAAACAAATAATCTTTTTTTTTTCTCTGTATCTCAAACCTCCTGACACTCCTTTGGATAGTTTGCTCTGAACTGTGCAGTTCAGAGATGTCATGATGCCCTAGAATGAACGTACTGGAAAATTAAGCTTGTGAAAATAATTGATGTGTTGCTTGTGATGAGGATCTTTCGTCAGATGTGCAATGCTGGTCATAAGGGATTGAGGGCAATAGAAAAGAGAAAGTATTTAATAATGTTTTCACATGTACATGTATTTTAGTATTCCACACCTTATGTTTAGCCGTTGCTGTAACTTCAGTACAAATGTAAAAGTAATTGTGCCTTTTTAATAATTACTTTCTATGAGATTTTGAAATTCTTCAAATAAGACTGTTTGGTTAGCGATATTATAGTTCCCACTTATGAACTTATTTACTAACAATTTCCAAACTGGCATCCAAGATACTGCTGAATGAAACAATGGCATGGTACCCCTTAGAGCAGTATAATCGCAAACTGTGTGCCGCAGTGACCGGGGAGGAGGAGAGAGGCGCAGGCCCTGGTGCCGGCTGACTGCCTACAGGACATGCCTCTCGCAGTGAGAGGCACGTTCTGTAGACAGTCAGCCAGCGTTGGTACTTCTCCTCCTCACTCGCACCTCTCCTCCCCTACATACACCCTCCTCTTGCAGCCCCCCCCCCCCCCACACACACACACACACTGGAGGCTCAGGACCCTATCTGTGTGGACATCGATGTGATGACGTCATGCATGCACGTGGTGTCATCATGTCCGGCTGTGCATTTCCAGATGCCCTCCAGCCACGGTACAGGGTTTTTGTGTACTGCGGTTTCCAAAAGTTTGTGAGACACTACCTTGGAGGCTGACTGAATTTTGGTTTCAGTCTCAGATTCGGCAAAGAATCCGACCTGAAATTCAGGTCAGGTTCTGGCCAAAAATGCCTGAGCATTTTTTCAGTCAGAACCAAAAGCATGGCTCCTGCCTTCACCACTCTCGCACTTCCCAGATAAAACCTAGCTTGTCCTCTTCCTCCCCACTTGATATAGTAACTGCTACTGTACCTGATATAGTATTTTCTACTGTTGATCATCCAAAATAAAGTGAGATTTTAAAATATACCCTGAAGTGTTGTAAAATCAACATTAGTATTTATTTATTAATGTTTAACACCCATTCTAAAGCCTATGGTCTGGTTGCCCTGGGTAGGCCTACCCTTGCTGTAAGAAGCTAAGCAGGGTCAGGCCTAGCTAGTTCTTGGATGGAGGACCACTGGGGAATACCAGTTGCTGTAGGCTACAGGGCCTTATGTTGGGCAGCAGCAACATAGAAGGCTATGGCAAACCATTCCTGTACTCTGCCTTTACTGTGCATGCAACCATGGGTCAGTGGCCAGCTTGGAGGCATGCACACACATTCTGAACAAGAAGGCCAAGCTGGTTTACAAATGTAGTAATGTGTAGGCTTGAAAGCTTTTGGTAGACCTCAGAGCTTTCTCATAGTCACACTGCGGTCCTTTATATGAAAAAGGTTGGAGACCACTGGTCTATTCTATAATAACATCTGATGTTCAGATTTCATTATAGAGTACTACCGTGTTTCCCCGAAAATAAGACACTGTCTTATATTAATTTTGGGCCCCAAAAAAGGCACTAGGTCTTATTTTCAGGGTAGGTCTTATTTTCTTCATGTACAATGATCATCTCTCCCTTCCTCTCCCCTACCCCAATTCTTCCTATTTCCTTTCTCTTTCCCACATGTGCAGCATCTTTCTTCCCCTCTCACCCATCCCCTTGTGCATTATCTTTCTATCCCTCCCTCCCATCCCCCTATGCAGCAGAACTCTTGCAGCTTCTATCCCTCCCCTTGTGCAGCAGAACCCTTGAAGCTTCTATACCTCCCTTCCTTCCATTCTCCCATTCAGCATCTTTCTATCCCTACCATCCCCCCACTGCTGCTGCTGCCGCCGCCTCCATCACAGCACCTCCCCACCTCCCACCTAACCCATTCATCTCTCCCTCCCATCCGAACCCCAAACGCGAGACTGAAATACCTGGTAACTGCACTGCGGCCTTCTCACACCCAGGTGTTCCTCTGCCGTGTTGCTGATGACATCATCAGTGATGCGGCAGAGGAACACCCAGGCATGAGAAAGCGCGATGCAGCCTGTGCAGTCTCACGGTCAGGGTTTGAATAGGAGGGAGAGATGAAAGGATCAGCGGGGGGGGCAGCGGGGGGAAGCGCTGCTACCGGCGACTAGGGCTTACTTTCAGGGGTAGGGCTTATAGTAAGATCTACCCCGAAAACTATGCTAGAGCTTATTTTCAGGGTAGATCTTATTTTCAGGGAAACATAGTAGTGTGTGGTGCAGTGGTTGGATCAATAGCCTCAGCACTCTGGGGTTGTGGGTTCAAATCCTGCGCTGCTCCTTGTGACCCTGGGCAAGTCACTTAGTCCTCCATAGCCCCAGGTACATTAGATAGATTGTGAGCCCACCGGGACAGATAGGGAAAATGCTTGAGTACCTGATTGTTAAACCGCTTAGATAACCTTGACAGGCGGTATATAAAAACCTAATAAACTTGAAACTTGAATAATTCAGTAACGATGTGCCTTATGTTTACATGCCCACGCATACAAGCCATAGAGCTGGTATAACTGTGGGCACCAAAATGTGGCAAGGACATACCGAAGCTGCATTAAGTTAGTCCAATAAAAAAAGTATATTTTTTTCCCTTTATGCTTTATTTCTACATATTATCTTAAGGAGTGGGCTAGCACGGCCTCCACAGCATTTCACTCAACAAATATTCTATAACTTGTGCGTGTATGTGACATCCCTGCCCATGCCCCCCTCCCCTATGTTCCACTCATGTGAACTCCCTTTGCATTTAGCATTATGCCACTTAGACATGCCCTTACAGAATAGCACTGATGCCTGTTACTTTATTTATTTTATTTGGTTAGTTTATATCCCGTCCTCCCCAACGAGCTCAGAACAGGTAACTAGGTTGACAAACATAAAGCGTAGACAAATTATGAATTTACATTTGTACAATAATGTTAGATATACAGAGTCAAGTTTAGCATACAATTTACTCTTTACATTAACCTATGGTTATTTCCATCTTCAGTTAACAACCAGAGTGGTTCTAGTTCAGCGTACATTAGAATACATATGGTTTGAAGGGAGTGACTGGATTTATGGGAAGAGGTAAATTTTTATTGCTCTCCTAAAGTTCAGAAGCCCTTTTGAGGGATCTGATGTGAGGAGGCAGTTGATTCCAATGACTTGGTAGGAAGTGAGAGCGGGAACAGCGTCTGGCGCTTTGGAGTTGGAGGTGTTGACCAGGAGGTATTTGAAGATGTGTTTTCACTGACTAATCAGGAATGACTTTGCCCGATTGGTTGAGGTGGAGTTATAAATGTTGAGGCACCAAGTTGGAAGGTAGAATATGAAGGAAAGAATTGATTGTTGTGTTGTATGTTTAAAGATTTTGATAAATAGCGCATTTTTTGCTCCATAAGATGCACTTTTTCTCCAAAAAAAGTGGGTCAAAATAAGGGTGCGTCTTATGGAACGAAAACCTTATCCCCCAGTACCTTTCTACAATCCTGGCGGTCCAGTGCTGCATCAGACTCACGGGAGCTGATGGCACCATTCGAGTGGCAGTGCGGGACCAGGCAGGCGTGCTCGGGTTTGTGCTTGCGGCAGATGGGGAATCAGGCGGCCATTCAGCGGGAGAGCTTGCCGATGCAGTGCTGGATCGAGCTGACGACACCATTTGGGCGGCTGTGCGGGAACAGGCAGGCGCGCTTGAGACTCACGCCTGCCTCTCTCTGCCATGGCGGATGGGGACTCGGGCAGCCATCCAGCGGTGGAGCCTGCCGATGCAGAGCTGGACCGCTGGGATTGCAGAAAGGTACCGGGGGGAGGGAGGGGGTCCTGCAGAAAGGTACCTGGGAAGAGTGGTCCTCCTGCTGGAATTATGGTAAATTAATTACTTGTTTAAATTTACAACCAATGTAGAGCTGAGGCAAGAGGCCTTGTGCTGGACATGTGAATTGCTTTAAAAAAAGAGGAAATAAAAATGTAAAGGTATCAGAGATGTGCATTTTCCAAAGCTGAGCAGGAAACAGAAAGACTTCCCTGCCTGCCCTGTGCCCTGTCCCTACCTGCCTGCCAGCCACTAGGCACTGCCCTGTGCCCTGTCCCCACCTGCTCTGTGCCCTGTCCTAGCCTACCACTAGACTACCAGAGGGGGACATGGCACAGAGCCTGGTAGGGAGCGGGGGCATGGTGCAGAGCCTGGCAATGAGTGTGGGGTTGGATGCAGAGCCTGGCAGGGAGAATTTGGTTCAGAATGTTTTTTTTCTTGTTTTCCTCCTCTAAATTTGCCGATGATGTGAGCGGTGGTGGTTGAACTTATGTATGTTCGTCAGTGCCCTGAGGCTTTTTCTTTCATCTTGTAGTGACTCTTGGCAAATTAGTGGAGAGTTTGGTATTTAATTGAATATATATATATTTTTTATTTCCTCTACTTCACTTTGATTAAAATTTTGAGTAAATAACCATTCAGTATCATACCATATAGTTTCTTATATCCCACAGTTTTCAGCAAGGAATCATTGTGACTTACAATAAGATTGAAATCAATTATTACATTAGAATTACCGTATTTTTTGCTCCATAAGATGCACTTTTTTCCACCCAAATGTAGATGGAAATGGTGCATCTTATGCAGCAAAGATACAAACTTTTACCCCCCGTACCTTTTTAAAACACACACCCCGCCATACCTTTTTAAAACACCCCCAGTACCTTATTTAATTCCCCTTATATCCTGGTGGTCCAGCGTGTATCGGCAGGAGCGAGCTTTCCGCGCTCCTGTCTAGGCCTGCACCGCTTCCTGAATGGCTGCCGTCAGTTCTCGCAGGAAGGGCTACAAAAATGATAAAAGGGATGGGATGACTTCCCTATGAGGAAAGGCAACAACGGCTAGGCTCTTCACCTTGGCGAAGAGACAGCCCAGGGGTGATAAGATAGAGGTCTATAAAATACTGAGTGGAGTGGAAAGGATAGGTGTGAATTGTTTATTTACTCTCTCCAAAAATACTCGGATTAGGGGGCATGCAATGAAGCTACTAAGTAGTAGATTTCAAACAGACTGGACAAAATATTTCTTCACATAACATGTAATTAAACTCGAATTCATTGCGGAAGAATGTGGTGAAATCAGTTAGCTTAGCAGGGTTAAAAAAGGTTTGGATAATTTCCTAAAAGAGAAATCAATTGGGGAAATCCACTGCTTATTCCCAGAATACGCAGCATAATATCTGTTTTACTACTTGGGATCTAGCTAGGTATTTGGAACCTGGGTTGGCCACTGTTGGAAACAGGATGCTGGACTTGATGTACCTTCGTCTGTCCCAGTATGGCAATTCCTATGCCCTTATGAAAATGAGTTTGAAAGGTATTTAAACCCCATTCTTTAAATGAATCAGGGGCAGTGATGCTGCAATATTTTCTTCGCCGGAATCAAAACACAAAATAATTAATGCCTAAAAAATACATTTTGTTTAATAATTGCTGTTCTTCATTAGTGTGAACCAGGGGCACAGCCTATCTGAGACAAAAACATCTGTACCCCATATTTCATTATCACCAAACTTCACGTTTCACACAAAAGCATAGCTAGCAATGCTTTACCGTTTTAATTAGTTTCTGCTGTAGCTGTGAAGGTCAGCCAATTATTTTGTGTGAAATTTCAATATGAAGTGACTGAATTAAAGACAGCATAGCAATATTGTATAATCTTGCAGCTCTGTAAATCTGGCTTGAGAGAATATTTCTTTACACAAAGCAGAGTAAATTAATCATCAGACATGAAATGTTTCAAGCTCTACTGCCTAGCGTAATATGCATAGGAGGAATAACGTGAGACTTCCTGACATTCAGAGATCCCCCTGGAGTACACATCACGTGAGCCACAGCAGTGCTGAGTCTTGCAATCTGACACAATTAGCACCCACCAATTGACAAATACTGTTTGGGACCTTTATTTTGCTTTGGTGCTAAATTGCCCAGTTCTTATTAGCATTAAGTAATTTAGCCCCGGTGGTGATAAATCTGTTCCTCATTTAGACTATCACTTACTCTGACTGAATTAGCAAATAATTCTAGTCTGGATTTATTTATTTTATTTTTTTTCGACATTTTGGATGGAATTTGAAGCAAACCAGCTCCCTGAAATAAACATATGCAATTAAATATAGAACAACTAATGGTTCTTTTTTCATAGGAAGGTTTTATCCACATTTCAATACATAAAATCATGTTTCCTTTGTGTTTAATCCTGCTTAAATGCCTGTTAAAGAAGCTAGTTGACTGCCAAACATTTACATGTAAATTTGCAAAATTTTGATTTGATTATGAGGCCTTGTTATTAAGCCTTGATAAAATCAAGGCTTAGCACATGCTATCATGGGGTTTCCCACTTGATAAGCCCATTTTTAATTCAGCAATATTGAGGCCATTTTAAATACACTGTACAGTATATATATATATATTTTGCATGGCCATTACAAATTTTATGGTTAGCATGCAGGACTTGCAAAAATATATAACGTGGGAACATTTAGTGCCTCCTGTTTAGGAAGTGCTAAATGTTCCTGTATTAAGTCAGCATTATCAAGTTAGCACACACTAATGTGAATGCACTAGAGGCCAGATTCTATAAATGTCACCTAAAAAATTGACACCAAAAAGGTTGGCATAACATAACATAACATCGTACTTCTTAATCGCATAACCATAAGTTCTATGCGGTTTACAAAAGATTATAAACTAAAGATAATTTAAGAATGACAAAAATAAATTATTTGACCAAGTATTTTGAAAAGAGATAAGTTTTCAGTTGGGTTCTGAAATGTTTATAAGAACAAGCTCCAAGCAATAACAATCGGAATTCTCTATCATGTGAAGCTATGCGTGGTTTATAGAATCACAAATATCACCTATCTGCATGACTAACATTTAGGTGTAGGCAGTTATGCCAATGAAAACCAGGCCTAAACACTTGTGCCCAAGTTGTATGTAAATAGGGCATATTCTGTAATGGTGCACCTAACTTTTAGGATTGCTCACAACATGCTCATGCTCCTCCCCCTGGTCACACCCCCTTTTGAGATCCACACACTAGAATTTACGCAAACAAATTTATAAAATACACTTAGGTTTTCTGTGTGAATTCTAATTAGTGAAAATTAGTGTCAATAATGACTTGTTAATTAGCAATTATTGGCACAGACTGGCTTGTGAAACACTTAAGTTGCCTGCACAAATTGGCAATTCACACAGATTTGAGTGTACAACTTTGGCCGTAGTATACAGAATCCAGAGGTAGCTGGATAGGTTTTCCATGTCCATTTCCCACCAATGACAGTTCCCAGGGGGAAGGGGGTTCTATAACATGGCTGAGCTTGCCCCCTCAGTTTGTACTTCTTCCTTAGAGGTGAACAGTACTCAGGCATAGTTTGTGCCACTTCCCAGTGGCACCAGAGCGGGAAAATGCCCATTGATTTACATAATTGGTGCAAGAGGAATAAGTGTACCAATCAACCTAGAGAGGGATTTCCATCCAGGAAAACTTTTGGGCATGAGCAAGCATTTTGGATTTGGGAGCCCCAGACTGAGAGGTGGTTTTCAATTTGCCCATCCGCCCTGATATGGTGGTAGTGGTGGTGGGGGGGGGGGGGGAGAGTAATTGCAAGAGAAAGTGAAATTAGGGATGTAGTGAAGTTTGAACTTTGACCTAATGGAGTTTGGAAAGTCTGTGGACCGAGGAAGAACTGGGTCCAGGTGTGATATCTTTATGGGCCCTGGGTGATGGTGAGGGCAATGGACAAGGTTTTGCATTACCACAGATCTTAACAGGTGTGAACGATTAGATTGTGTCCACATAAAATGCTCTGCAATGTTGCTGAAATTGAAAAAGTTTGTGGAACTTGGATTCAAGATATGTTTTTTGACTGATTTGTTGGTTAGGTTGGGGATAAGAACATAAGAATTGCCATACTGGGACAGACTGAAGGTCCATCAAGCCCAATATCCTGTTTCCAATATTGGTCAACCGAGGTCCCAAGTACCTAGCTAGATCCCAAGTAGTAAAACAGTTTTTTGTGCTGCTTATCCTAGGAATAAGCAGCGGATTTCTCCAAGCCGTCTCATAATGGCCTATGGACTTCTCTTTTAGGAAATTATCCAAACTTTTATTAAACCCTGCTAAGCTAACTGATTTCTCCACATTCTCCGGCAATGAATTCCAGAGTTTAATTACACGTTGTGTGAAGAAATATTTTCTCTGTTTTGTTTTAAATCTGCTACTTAGTAGCTTCATTGCATGTCCCCTAGTCCTAGTATTTTTGGAACGAATGAACAAGCAATGGCATAGTAAGAGTGAGTGGCACCTGGTGCGGTGGATCCCCTCCCCCACCCTCTTCCACTTCCCCCCTGCTGCATGCATATCCCCTCCCTTTCTCCATACCGTTTTAATATCTCTGGCGTGAAAAGCATGTCCGCGTCAGTGTCGGCTCTCCCTTTGATGTCATTCCCTAGGTGCGGGTCCTGGAAGTGACATCAGAGAGAGCACCGATGCTGACACGGGCAGCAGCTTCATGCTGGGGAAGTAAAAAAGGTACAGGGAAGGCAAGGGTGAAGGATGAGGAAAGGAGGAGGGATGCTGCGCCCTTAGGAAGACTGCGTCCACACCACCTTTACTATGCTGCTGTGAAAAAGCGATTCACATCTGCCCTTTCCACTCCACTCATTATTTTATAGACCTCTATCATATCATCCCAAGCCGTCTCTTCTTCAAGCTGAAGAGCCCTAGCCTTTAGCCTAGACTTTAGCTTTTCATCATAGGTAAGTTATCCTCGCACTTGTATTATTTTTGTCATCCTTCTCTTTACCTTTTCTAGTGCGCTATATCTTTTTTGAGATATGGTGACCAGAACTGCACACAATATTTGAGGTGCAGTCATACCATTGAGCGATACAGGGACATTCTAACTGTTTTCATCTTTATTTTCCATTCTTTTCCTGATAATTCCTAATGTTCTATTTGCTTTCTTAGCAGCCGCTGCACATTGAGCTGAGGGTTTCAACATATCCTCAACAATGACAACTAGATTATTTTCCTGGGGAGTGACTCCAAATATAGAACCCATCATCACATACAGTAGCTATAGCTTGGGTTCCTCTTTCCCATATGCATCAATTTGCATTTCCTCACATTAAATGTCATCTGCCACTCTGATGCCCAGTCTTCCAGTCCCACAAGGTCCTTTTGTTTTAATAAAGCTGTGGCCAATTCTGTTATACCTCATATAGAAGTTGTTTTCTTGTGGGGAAGCGGTGAGGTGTTCAAATGTTTATGTAAAAAATATTTCACAATATGGATAAATATTACTGGGTGCCTCTAATAAAGCTTTTGCCTCATACAATGTCATGGATTTCTGTAACTTGCTCCCACCTTAAGACAGTCCTATTTTAAACTCTGAGGGGCTGAATCTGTAAATGTAGGCAGCAGTAGGTGTCCTACTGCTGTCTAGAAGCCAATTGGGACATATATATATATTTTTTAAATGAGGCATAGGAGCTTCCTTAGGCACCTGGGTCAACAGGAGTCTGAGGCCACTCCCATTGCTTCCCAGGATGCACTGGGAAGGAGACCTAAGGAGCCTTAGGCATCTCCCCAATGCATCCAAGGGGAAGGCCTGCCATTTGGAAGTAGCAGGCTAGCCGACCCGAGGGTTTGAGAATCCCTCTTGGTGGACCTTCAACTGAAAGGTACAGGGGATTGGGGGTTAGGGGTAGAGTTAGGGGTGTGGGGTAGAGGCCTGAGTCTTGGGGGATTCATGTTCAGGGGATAAGGTTCTGAGGGGGGGTGGCAGCAGGAGGGAGTTGGCATCCCTCCTGCCTAGCTGCCTCAGGGTGGGGGGGGGGGGGGGGCGCGGAAGCTCCAGGGCAGGAGGGAGTAGGTATCCCTCTTACCCGGCTTGCTTTAGGGGGAAGGGTCCAGGGCAGGAGTGAGTGGACATCCCTCCTACCCAGCATACTTTGTGAGTGGGGGTTTGGGCATTCCAGCAGGAGGGAGTGAGCATCATTCCTGCTGGCCGAGTTCATGGAGGGGGTTTGGGGGTTCCCTGCCACAGCCGCTCAGTTGATACAAATTTTCCTCCTGATAGGCTCATTTTCGAAAAAGATAATGTCTAAAAGACAGCACAGACCAGACTTTCTAGATGTCTTTCTGCTTGTTTTGTCTCCAGTGCATACAAATCTTAAGGTGGACTTAATTTTTTGTGGGGGCTTAAGTCTTGGATGCTGATCAGGGATAATCAAACCTTTAAGACAACATCCAGGGCATGTTTGGAGCTAGATCTGTTTTAAGCATCTAAATACTAAAAAGGTATCCAAACTGACCTGATGACCACTGAAGGGATTATGGTATGACTCCCCCCTCTTACTCCAACCGTGGTCACCGACCTCCTCCCATAACCCAAAGATGTGGGAAAAAAAACCCAGTACATTCTAGCCTATATTACGAGGGGGTGCAGAAAAGTTTTCAGCCCAACTAACCAACTTCTTAACTTCTGAGCGTTATTTTACCACTGTAGCTGCAAAGAGTATCATCTCATTTTTGTTTAGTGCCAATTTGCAGAAACAAAATTCTATGTTTTTGACATTGTTTCAGATCATTGATTGAACCATATTCATGTCATTCTCTTCTTGGATGGGCAGAGAATTTTTCAGCACCCCTTCCTACAGCTTCAGATGGTAACATAGACAATTGAGCCCAGAGAGCAGAGGGGGACTCTAACCCCTTCTTTTACAAAGGTGCGCTAAGCTTTTTAGCGCATGCTAAATATTAGTGCGCACTAAACACGTGCTAAACGCTAACACATGCATGTTATCCTATGGACACGTTAGCGGTTAGCACACGCGTTGATTTATCGTGCGCTAAAACCATGCTAAAACGCTTAGCGCGCCTTTGTAAAAGAGGGCCTAAGGGTTACTGCAGTGGTTTTCACATTAAAAATCCCAGGTACAGATATCACTTTAACTTGCTTCTGTTGTATGGTGAGCCCTCTAAAACATACTGTATCTACATTAAGTTGACATCTACAGGCATAAGGGTTATTGTTGTGGTGTACATGTGGGTATAGCAAGCTTAGAGTGATTTTTGGATGGCTTCAAGAAGCAAGTTAAAGTGACATCTGCACCAGGGACTTTTAATATGACATTCTCTGCAGTAATCCTTAGAGTGCCCTTCTGCTATGTTCAGGAATGCTCAACTGTCTGTGAACAGTTTGATAAGAATGCTGGCTGATTAAACATTAAAAAAACTTGCTTTAGAGCATTTTTCATGTGTATGTTTTTTATATTTGAGATGTCCAAATTCAGACGTCCTATCAAAAATACCCTTTCACACTTCTAAATTCACTGTGATTAAATCTGTTATCTAGTTTTCCTTATGATTTACTCCACACTGAAATCTTCCAGGCGCATGCACAAAAATTCTACAGTCTCTGAAACCTACCCCATATTGAAACTTTCCAGTCTCATACACAACACTGCTGTGCTTGAATTTCTGTGATGTATCTCCAGGATGATGCATTCTGTATGGGTTCTGATATTTTTCCACAGGAACGGGCAGCAAGGGTGAGTTCAGAATTATTATTTTTTTTTTAATACCTTGTGTGGGGTTTTTTCCCTCATGTTAGTCTTTTATTAATGCAAGATTTTTTTAATATAATTTATTTTTAATCAGTCTCTAATGCACACAGGTTATTATTAGAATCTCTCTACAGGTATGGAAAAATGCCAAAAGAACTACAATAATGAAACAATGAGTTCACTTGGATCCCAAAAGCAAAATTACAAAGTGTTTAAAATTTGATTCCTAAGACTATCAAAGTTCTTAGAGACCTGGGTGTTCATATTTCTCATAACAGTTTAAGACTCAGTGCTACTCTAATACCCCATTACTTTAATGATCATTAAAACAGAAAATATAATTTATGATCCTGTTTATGTAATTTGCTCAGTTACTTTCCATCAGTCACACTGGCACTGTCATGGCTTGTTTGCAGTTCCCTCACCACATGCTTTCTCCCAGCGCTTTCTATGCCCTCTCTCAACTTCCCTCCTCTTTTGCCCTCAGTCAACTGGGGCATGTATGCTACTGTACCTATATGCCCACTGCTAATTCAGTGTCAATATGCATTTGAACTACTGGGATGCCCACACTGTAAGTTCACCTAGTACTGGCAGTAAGGAAATACATTGGCCTAATATTTTAAGAGCTGCTGCAGAGAATAGGAAAGAGATGGATTTTTTGTCTTTCCCTAAGAAGCTGAAAACTTTCTATTTGTTTTTTAAAAATTATTTCTTATATTTGTAATCCGTTTACACCTGGATGGAGCACAACAGAACATACACAATCAGAAAATCAAATATATCAGACATACACGCACACAAAAAAAAATACACACATTTAAAATAAATTACTTTCTTTTTTCTAGGGCATTTGGGAATTTTAAAATTGCTTTTGTTTATCTGAATTGTTTTAGGGTTTTATCTGTTGTCTTTTGTTTGTCTATTGGTTTCTACTGATCGTGTTTGTAATTTGTTGAACATGTTTTAAGATAGGTGAGATATAAATGAATAGTTGCAATGAAAGAAAATGATAAAGTACTAATAGCAATCATGAACCTAGAGCTGCATGTTGGGTCGTTGTGAAGGTCAAGCAATGGGGCAGGGTCCAGGAGAGAGATACTGGGGGAGCATTGTGTCAGCTTTTGCAACTGTGACAAAGGCCTATGACTAAACAAGGTGTTGTGAAAAGTAATGTTTTCAGATCAAGGAAGGAGGAACAGAATACGGAGGTCATGCTGGCAAAGGTTAGGAGGACAGTGTGCTTCAACTGTGCTACAGAAGGAGAGGGAAAGAACTGGGATTAGGTTGAAAATAATAGAAAAGTGTAGGGTCGGACTAGGGCAGCAGAGGGAGGATTAACCGGGGTTAGGCTGGGGAGGAGAAAGAGTTTGGCTAGGGAGGGGACTTCTTGTACTTTAGCATAAATGGGCAGATGGATTGTATGTGATGATCTTAAGGTGGTCAAATAGGTTGAAAAGGTGATGGCGAAAGCTATAAGGATGCTAGGTTGCTTAGGAAGAGGTATGGCCAATAGGGAAAAGGAGGTATTGATGCCTCTGTATAAGACTCTGGTAAGACTTCATTTAGAATATTGTGTACAATTCTGGAGGCTGCACCTTCAAAAAGATATAAAAAGGATGGAGTCAGTCCAGAGAAAGGCTACTAAAATAGAATGTGCTCTGAGTCATAAGGTGAATGGGGACAGACTTAAAGATCTCAATCTGTATACAGTGGTGCCTCACACAACGAACTTAATTCGTTCCAGGAGCAAGTTTGTTATGCGAAAAGTTCGTTATGTGAAACGCGTTTTCCCATAACAATGCATGTTAAAAAAAATAATTCGTTCTGCAGCATAAAATATGCTAAGATGACATAAAAAAAGATAAATTTGTCAAAATGGTGAAAATGGTGGTCTTGAGGCCAAACTCTTTGACGAGGTCACACTGTTTTACCCCACATTCACTCCTTCTAATTATTTCCCGTTTCATTTCAACAGAAATCACCTTCCTGCTTTTTTTAGAAGCCATGATATATAAAAAATATTGAGTTTATCTTAAAAGGACGACTGTATACAGTGAGAGAGGGCAGAGTCTCAGCGGCAAAAACTGGGACTTAACTTTTCTTTTTTTTTTTTTTTTCTAGCATCGGGGAAGCGGCGAGAGTAGCTCCGCCCCCCCCAACGCATCAGCAGTAGGCGCCGGGCCCCTCCATAAAAGGAGGCGAGCCGACGGTCCGCCACTGCACAGGGAGCCAGGCGAAGGGCTGTGAGAGAGGGCAGTGCCTGCGCGGAAGAATGCAATACATCGGCAGCTCGGGCGACTTCGTTGTGTGAAACGAAGTTCGTTGTATGAATCAAGACATGAAGTTCGTTGTGTGCAGCGTTCGCTGTGCGAGGCGTTCGTTATGCGAGGCACCACTGTACTTTGGAGGAGAGGGGAGATATGATAGAGAAGTTTAAATTTAAAAAATTCAGAAGTTATATATATTACTCGCCAGATGTGAGCTAAACACTCCTGATAAGCATTTCAGATAAAAGCCTCAAAATTCAAATTAACAGCAGTCCACAATCAAAACTTGATAAACATTCAATACTGCTTCATTTCTTATCATAGGCAAAAAACTCCACCACCACTGATATGAATTTATCAAAGGGTGAAAAAACCCATCACTGTGCACAGAAAAGGAAAAAACAAAACAGTTTACTTAGCTTTGGAAACATGGTTGAGAACACGCCATAGATGAAAACGTCTGGCCAGAGAAAATATTAGTGGCGCTCACTAGATGAACCTTTCACAAACCATGCCCTCTTTCAAGTTCATTTCATCTCGTGAGCGTATATGGGGTATGGTAATAAAATGGTTTGCAGAGTTCCTGATCAATAGAACATATGAAGTAAGGAAGGACAATGACAATTTTCAAGCCTGGAGAGCCTTTTGTGGGGTGGCACAAGACTCACTATTGTTTCCATCCCTGTTTAATATATACCTCAGAGCAGGGGTGTCAAAGTCCCTCCTGGAGGGCCACAATCCAGTCGGGTTTTCAGGATTTCCCCAATGAATATGCATGAGATCTATTTGCATGCACTGCTTTCATTGTATGTTACTAGATCTCATGCATATTCATTGGGAAAATCCTGAAAACCCGACTGGATTGCTGCCCTCCAGGATGGACTTTGACACCCCTGCCTCAGAGCACAGGAAGAAAATTCTCACTTCAACAAATTCACATATTCTCCAATGCAGATGATATTTTCCTGTTGTGGTCAATTAAGGATGACTTTGAGGCCACCACCCAAATATATATGAAGTGCTGGTGAAGATCTCAGTGTATGGACAAAGATAAATTTTCTTTTTAACATTTTTATAAGCGATATTGCTGAAGGCCTGTTGGCTAAAGATTTACCTCCTTACGGATGATACCAACATCTGCAATAGAGTAGACACCCCAGATGGTGTGAACAGCATGAAGATAGATCTAGTGAAGCTTGAAAAATAGTATGAAATTTGGAAGGTAAAATTTAATGCTAAGAAATGTAAAGTCATGCATTTGGGCTGCAAAAACCCGAGGGAATGGTACAGTTTAGGGGTTGAAGAACTACTGGAGCTTATGTATGACTGTACTATTGGAGCTTATTTAAGGCCCCTACTCAGGGCACTCTGCTGTTCATTAATTCTTAAACACAGTTTCCTTGTGGTCTGTCCAATGTAAAACTTGCTACAAGAGTATAGTAAACAATAACCCACAAAAGCTGTCTCACATCATAATGTATACTCCTTTCGACCAAACGGATCTATAAATTCAGTCATTGTTAGCAATAATGTCACAACTTTTGCACATAATGCAAGGTTTATGGTCACTCTTCTTAGTACTGAAAGCCAACCAAGAGGATCACAACACCGCAAGACTAAGCAGTTCCTTAAAATCTGGTCCTCCCTATAACTGATGCTCATCCATTGTCCAAAAGAGACCTGGGAGTACTGGTCGACAAGTCAATGAAGCCGTTCGCACAATGTTAGAAATGATTAAGAAGGGGATCACGAGCAGATTGGAGAAGGTTATCATGCCGCTGTACTGGGCCATGGTATGCCCCCACCTGGAATACTGCATCCAGCACTGGTCGCCGTACATGAAGAAGGACATGGTACTACTCGAAAGGGTCCAGAAAAGAGAGACAAAAACGGTTAAGGGGCTGGAGGAGTTGCCATACAGTGAGAGATTAGAGAAACTGGGCCTCTTCTCCCTTGAAAAGAGGAGGCTGAGAGGGGACATGATCGAAACGTTCAAGATAATGAAGGGAATAGACTTAGTAGATAGACAGGTTGTTCACCCTCTCCAAGGTAGAGAGAACGAGAGGGCATTCTCTAAAGTTAAAAGGAGATAGATTCCGTACAAATGTAAGGAAGTTTTTCTTTACCCAGAGAGTGGTGGAAAACTGGAACGCTGTTCCGGAGGCTGTTAAAAACACCCTCCAGGGATTCAAGATAAAGTTAGACAAGTTCCTGCTGAACCAGAACGTACGCAGGTAAAGTTAGTCTCAGTTAGGGCACTGGTCTTTGACCTAGGAGTCGCCACATGAGCTGACTGCTGGGCGCGATGGACCATGGGTCTGACCTAGCAGCAGCAATTCTTATGTTCTTATGACACTACATCCCAATGTTTCCTAATAAAGACCCTCTTTTACTAAGCATAGTAGAGTTTTCTACAGCGTCCCGGGAAGCTAAATACTCTGATGCTGCTCTGACACCCATTGGAGTACTATGTGTGTCGGAGCAGCATCGGAGCACTTAGTGTTCTGGGCCATGGTAGGGGGGGATACAGGGGGAGTTAAATGAAGAGAGATAGTGAGGGGCTTAGTGAGTGCATTTGTAGGTCAGTAAGAGGAGTTTGAATTGTATTTGGAAATTAATGGGAAGCCTATGAAGTGACTTTAAGAGAGGGGTAATATGAGTATAGCAGTTCTCACAGAATATGAGTTGTGCAGCCAAATTCTGGACAGATTGGAGGGGAGTGAGATGTCTAAGTGGAAGTCCTGAGGGTAGCTAGTTGCAGTATTCTAAGTGCAAGGTGATGAGGGCATGGATAAGGGTTTTGGTAGTATGTTCAGAGAGGAAGGATCAGATTTGGGCAATATTATAGAGATAGAAGTGGCAGGTTTCAGAAATATGTTGCATCTGGGTGGTGAAAGAGAGAGAAGAGTCAAAGATGATGCCGAGATTGCAAGCAGACAAGACTATCTCTTCTTCCCCCTAAGAGAACCCAAGTGCTTGTCCCATGCTTTCTTGAATTCAGATACCGTTTTTGTCTCCAGCACTTCTACCAGGAGGCAATTCCATGCATCCATTACCCTTTCTATAAAACAAGTATTTCTTTATGCATGTCTTGGTTCCTGTACTTGTCCTGCAACTATCAGGAGAGGGCTCTGAAATCACCTTTAGGTGTGAGGGAATAAGCTATGAAACAATAATTTTCCTCCTGCTTGGAAATCAGGCTTTAAAGACCTGATATTCAACAGGCTCGGGAATAGTGAATAACGCTTCAAACACAAATCCTTACTTTGCTGTATTTTCTTTCCAACTTAAATGCAAACAGATAAAACAGAACTTATATACAACTGATATTATTCACACAGAAGATACATGGATACAAAATAGTGAATGTATTTAGAAATGTTCTTGAAGATTTTAACCCAGGCAGCAAATTCTGACAGGATAGCTGACACCTTAGAATTTTTATCAAAGTGCTCCCTTGTACTTTTTGTAAGCAAATTTATCTGAGCTGTGAAAGCTCCAAGAATAGAACAGGTGGATAATGGTTTGCTGAGTAGTCTTGAAACCTCTCTTGACCAGATTAGAAAGAAGGACAGTTTCTAAGATTCTTGATGTCTCTTAAGGTTTTGCATGGACAGGAGAGCTTGACAGAAGCAGGTTTGTTACCTGGTGATGATGATTTACATACAGTATACATCCAGATGCAGCCAAGTTTTATTAGGTATTTATATACCGCCAATCAAGATTATCTAAGCGGTTTTTACAATCAGGTACTCAAGCATTTTCCCTATCTGTCCTGGTGGGCTCACAATCTATCTAACGTACCTGGGGCTATGGAGGATTAAGTGATTTGCCCAGGGTCACAAGGAGCAGTGCAGGGTTTGAACCCACAACCCCAGGGTGCTGAGACTGTAGCTCCAACCATTGCGCCACACAGTCTATTTTGTCGGTACTCTGGAGATGAAGCTTTGTGGTTGGTATATAACTTGATTCAGGTATCATAAAAGGATCAGTGTCTGATGAATTCAGTTTAAACTCAGTCTTTGCAAAATTCACTTCTGAGATGTGGGAGCTACAACTGTTCGTCAACAGTACTCTTGTCTTTCTACTAGCCAGCTCCAATCTCTTCTTTTGGAGACAATCTTTCTGGACCCTTTCACAGAAAACAAACTACTGTCTCTTCATCTGACCTTTTTCTCTTGCTCTGTTTTCCCTTGAAATTCAAAATGTATCAATCTCATACTTATCAGTCCTGACCTTCCACTTGCATTTCTTGATTTAGGGTTCACTCTCTATCTACAGACCTTCTTTAGGATCAGGAAGTAGAAATTTCATACTTTGGCAAATCACCAAGACACAATCTTCCAATATCCAGAACACAGGAGATCACTAGTGATATCCTGTGTTCTGCGATGAACCCGGAAATTTAAATTCGGTGCCATATCTGCTGAGCAGCATTGAATTTATGGTCTATTTTGGGCTGGCCAAAACATAGCTTGACCTCTCATTCCAAAGCTTCCTTTCAAATGAAAGAGACTTGACTCATGCACATTTACACCATGTAGGTATTTAAACACCTCTATCATATCTCCCCCTTTACTCCAAAGTATACAGATTGAGATCTTTAAGTCTGTTCCCATATGCCTTATGACAGAGACCACACACCATTTCAGTAGTATTTCTCTGGACCGACTCCATCCTTTTTATATCTTTTTGAAGGTGCAGCCTCTAGAATTATACACAACTAGCGTTTAAGCCCATTACATTAACAGGTGCTAGAATATGTCTGTCTGTCTTTCTTTCTTTCTGTCTCTCTCCCTGCCCCATCTATCTTTTTTCTTTTTCTCTCTCTCCCTTCTCCGTCTATCTTTTTTTTCTATCTCTCTCCCTGCCCTGTCTTTCTTTCTTTTTCTCTCTCTCCCTTCTCCCTTCTCCTTATCTTTCTTTCTGTCTCTTTCCCTACCCCATCTATCTTTTTTTCTTTCTTCTGTATCTCTCCCTGGCCCCCTGTCTGCCTTTCTTTCTTGCAGTCTTGCTCCCTGCCCACTGTGTCTTTCTTTCTTTCTGTCTCTCTCCCTGCCCGCTGTCTGTCTGTCTATCTTTCTTTCTGTCTCTACCTGCCCCTTGTCTATCTGTGTGTCTGTCTTTCTTTCTTTTTATTTCTCTCCCTGCCCGCTGTATGTCTGTCTTTCTTTCTTTCTGTTTGTCTCTTTCCGTGCCCGCTGTCTGTCTCTCTCCTGCCCTCTGTCTGTCTGTCTTTCTTTCTGTTTCTCTCCCTGCCCCCTTCTCCCATCTACCCTTAAATCACTCCTTTTGCCTCCTGCTAGTCATTTCCACCCTCCCCAGCCTGAGCAACCGCCAACCACAGTCCGGATGCTGAGCGTCAGTATGCCTGCTTCCCTGTTATTTTTGTGCTCTCCTTGGTCCTGTTAGATGGAGTGAGGGCGGGAGGGGGAAGTCGCCGTCATGGTTACTGCCTCCAAGCATCCTTGCCTCCACATGCGCAGTAGAAGGAGCCAGCGTCACCAAGGGAGGCGATGGGACAACCACCGCTGGCTCCTTCTACTGTGCATGCGGAGGCACGGCACCATGGAGGCACAAAGCCTAGAGTTTGAAGTGCGCATGCGCGTTAAGGATTTTATTATAACAGATATTCTAAATGAGGTCTCACCATACAGGGGCATCCATACCTCCTTTTTTCTACTGGCCATAATTCTCCCTATGCATCCTAGCATCCTTATAGCTTTCACCATCACCTTTTCAACCTGTTTGGCCACCTTAAGATCATCACATGGAATCAAACCCAAGTCCCACTCGTCTGTCGTGCATATAAGTTCTTTACCCCCTAAACTCTAACATTTCCTTGAGTTTTTGCAGCCCAAATGAATGACCTTGTATTTTTAGCATTAAATTTTAGCTTTCAAATTTCAAACCATTCTTCAAGCTTTGCCAGGTCTTTCTTCATGTTATTCACACCATCCTTGGTATCTACTCTATTGCAGATTTTATACCATCCTCAAAGAGGCAAATCTTACCCGACAGTCCTTCAGCAATATCATTTATAAAAATAGTAAAAAGAACAGGTCCAAGAACAGAACCTTGAGGCACACCATTGGTAACATGCCTTTCCTCAGAGTGATCTCCATTGATAACTACCCTCTGTCGCTTTCCAGTCAACCAGTTCTTGACCCAGCTTGTCACTTTGGGACCCATCCCGAGGGCACTCAGTTTATTTATTAGATGTCTGTGTGGAACACTGTCAAAGGCTTTGCTAAAATCTAAGTAAACCACATCTAGAACACTCCCTCTATCCAATTCTCTGGTTACCCAGTCAAAGAAATTAATCAGATTTATCTGACAAGACCTACCTCTAGTGAATCCATGTTGCCTCTGGTCCTTCACCATTCTCTGTTTTAAAAGTGTTTCCATTAATTTACTTACCACAGAAGTCAGACTTACCAGCTTGTAATTCCCTATTTCTTCCTTACTTCCACTTTTGTGGAGAAGGACCACATCCATCCTTCTCCAGTCCTCCAGTACCACTTCCAGCTCTAAAGACTCCTTGAAAAGGTCAGTCAGCTAAGTTCCTTCAGCACCCTCAGATATACACCATCCGGCTTTATCGTTTTGTCTACCTTTATTTTAACTAGCTCCTCATGAATACAACCCTCTGAAAATTGATCAAGGTCTACCACTCCTCCATCCATATACATATTTGTCTTCTGCGGTCCTGCTCCTGGTGCTTCAATCATGAACACAGAACAGAAATATTTGTTAAGCAACTTAGCCTTTTCTTTATCAGTTTCTACATATCCTTTTGAAGGACCAACCAACCCACATCCAGAACATGTCTTTGAAACTGTCTGCATGCCGTGGCTTCCATGTGCATGCAGTGCCTTCTCCGACATAGCTACTTTTAAGTGCTTGTCAATGTGCATGTGTAAATCTGCGCTTTTTTTTGCAGATACAGATGGCACAGAACCATTTTAAAATCACTTTCATAGTGTGTCCAGGCATACTAGCTTACATCTGTGTGTCAGATATAATCCAAAACATGAATATGCCTGCTCAAAATAAAGAAAGAGAAACAGAACCTACAAGTAAAATAAAACAGCCTAATGTCACAACATTTGCATTAGCTCTGGCTTGTGATTATTTTTCATCACAAGAGCTATCTGCTATGCAACGACACTTGTACAGTAAATGCTGCTTGGCAATGTTCCACTACTTTGAAAACATACTCAGCTTTTCTAGCAAATACTTTCAAGCTTTCAAACTGCCTTCAAAACTATATCCAAAGAGCAAACAACTAGAATAGCTTTTTATAGTTTTATTTTAATGAAATTGCTTAACAAGTATGTGATCCAAGTTGGTTGAAGAAGGGTATTACTAATAGCAAATGTTGCAAATGCATAGTAATTCGTAATAAATGCTTAGACTACTGTGTAGAGATGATTGCTCTTTTAAGAGCAGCCTTGGGACTTGATGCAAATATAACGGTAATTATAACAGAATGCTCTCATATCAGAAATTACTTACTCACATGGAACACAAAGGGCCTTTTAAAAGATCTTCTTGTAAGCAAAATGTTCTTATCACAAGAATTTCTGCAAGCCTGAGCAGTGAGATGGGAAACGTCACACATTTATCTAAATGCATAAATGTTTTCACTCTGAAATCACATTTAGCTGAGCATGCAGGCGGAAACCCTTGTCAGAAAATGGATCAAAGAAAAGACATAATTAACACATCTGGAGCACAGAACACTCCATCTTTTGCACTTTGGGATAACTTAGAAATGTGACCTGAGTTTTGATCTAAGGAAGCCGGAGCTATAAAACAACAGAATAGGCGTATGCCTGGAAAGACTGTTGTCCATGTACTCACTGGATCAGCAAAAACCGTTAGCCTGCAAATCTTCACTTTGGCAAAAATAAAATATATATTCATAATTTCCTGAAATTCTTCCATAGCATGTCTCCTGTAACATGCTAAGAACCAACCGAGGCCCCCTTTTATGAAGCCGTGTTAAGCTTTTTTATTGCCAGTCATGGCGGTATTAGTGCCAACGCTCATAGGAATTCTGTAAGAATTGATGCTTTTACTGCCACTGCTGGTGATAAAAAAGCCTAAAATGGATTCATAAAAGGGGGCCTCGGTTGGTTCTTAGCATGTACTCCTGAGGCAGGTTTCAAAGCTGAAACTTGGAACGTGTCAGGTCCCCAATCAATATTTGTTTTAGAGACTGTTTTATTGACTTTTAATAAATACAAATATCCATCTATTTGAGTATCCCTGGTTAATGTTAGGATTAAAGCAAGGTTGAAATCCATGTGGGAACAAGCCAGAAAAGTTTCTGTGGTGTAGGTAGACTAATAGGTGCAATTATAAACAAAGAATCACTAAAACATCCCTACTTTGGGCAAAGCAAAACTGGAGGAGAAAGACAGATTTATGGAGCAGCTCGAAATACTTACCTGCAGTGTGAAAAAAAGAGTTGTTTTGATGTGGAATGCAATTCCTCCCGTGTCAGTGGACTACACATACTTTGTGACTGCAGCAAAGAGAAGAAGATTCCTATGTTCTAATCTAATCTAATCTTCTATTTGTGCGTCACTCATACCTATACAGGCTCAAGGTGACTGTAAAGAGAGGCAAGAGGGGAGAGAATTAGGAGGGAGAGAGGGGAGGTGGAGAGGTAGGAGGGAGAGGAAAGGGAGAGAAAAAGAGGGGAGATGGAGGAAGGGAAGAAGGGGAAAGGGAGAGAGGAGAGGGTAGGATAAAGGAGATTAAGGGCTCCTTTTATCAAGCTGCGATAGGCAGTTAATGTGCGGAATACCGCACGTTCAACCGCCTGCCGCGCTAGTCGCTAACACCTCCATTGATGAGGCGTTAGTTTTTTGGTGTGCCGTGGGAATTAGCGTGTGATGAAATGTCCGACGCGCTAACCCCCGTAGCGCACCTTGATAAAGAGAGCTCTAAGTATCAAGCAGATGGGTTTTCAGTTTTCTTTGGAAAATGATGTGGCAAGGTTCAGTTCTGGACCTTTCTGTAAGGCCTTTCCAAATTTTTACTCCTAGAAAGCTAAGCATGGAGTGGAAAACTCGTTTATTGTGAAGATCTTTAGTGGATGGGAGATTTAGTAGCATCTGGTTGAGGGTTCTGTGAGAAGTAGACCATGCTATTGAGAAGAGCTGGATGAGTGGGGCCGTATGCTGGATGAGTGGGGCCGCATAAAGTATGCGGTGAATAATGCAAGATATTTTGAAGGTTATTCATGATGGGGTGGGTAGCCAGTGCATTTGTTTGATGAAGTTTGTGACTGAGTCGTATTTTCTCAGGTTGAAGATAAGTCTTACAGCAGTGTTTTGAATGAGTTGCAGTTTGTGAATTAGAGCAGTGTTGATTCCCATGTAGTCCAGTTGTGGTAGGATCATCACTTGTACGATTAAGGCAAAGTGGTATTCATGAAATTATGGTCTGATTAGTCTTAATTGTTTCAGGGTGTAGAGGGATTTCTTTTAGAGCCTAAATATTTGGGGTTCCATGGTTAGAGTGGAGTCCAATATGCAGCCTAGGATCTTGGAGGACTCATCTATGGAGAGAGTTTTGCCTGATCGAAGGGTGATGCTTGTAGGTGCCATTTGCTGGGCCGTGTGGAAGTATAAAACTTTGGTTTTAGTAGTGTTTAATTTCAGTTTGTTGGTTGTTGCCCAATTTTGGATTTTTTCTATATTGTGTGAGATTTTGTTGGGTAAGTCCGATTGATTTTTGGTTGTGGGAATAAGGAGAAAAATGTCATCTGCGTATGACATTATGCTTTCGTCTTCGAATTTGATGTTACATAGAGAGCTCATGAAGAGATTGAATAGGATGGAGGAGAGTGGGGAGCCTTGTGGCACAAAACAGAAGGCGTTCCAGGGGTGGAGGTCTCCACTCTTATTGACGATATATTCTCTGTTTTTTAGGA
Source organism: Geotrypetes seraphini (assembly GCF_902459505.1). NCBI lineage: Eukaryota > Metazoa > Chordata > Amphibia > Gymnophiona > Dermophiidae > Geotrypetes > Geotrypetes seraphini. Next base: position 302,259,832 of record NC_047086.1, on the reverse strand, counting down.
AATCTGAGAACCATTTTGGCACTGTGCCTGCTATGCCTATTTCTGATAGACTGAGTTCACCTTTATAAAAGGACAAAGAGAGAAAGCTGAGAGTGTTGGACCTCATCAGATTGGACTAATCAGCTTCCCTGACTAGAAGACAAAGCTACAGAAGGAAAGGCAGGCAAAAAGAAAGGAGGATGAAAAAAACGGAGAATGAAGAGTGACAAAAGAACAGTGGAAGAGCAAGAGGTGATCACAGATCTGTGTTTGAAGTGGAACAGGGAGATTTGGATGACTTGGCAGAAGAACCAATGGAGGAGGCTCCTGTTCTATAGAAAGCTAGGAAAAAGACAATATATATATATATATATATATATAAAACCAACATAGCCCTTGCCAATTTAAGACACCATACTGGACTGAGAGAGACAGCAGAGATTGCTGCTGCTGCTGCCTGGATTGATGCAGAACTATTATTCATTTGGACACTGCTTTGGTGATTGATCACAACAAGGTGGAGAGGGCTCAGGCAAGAATCATGAAAAAATTGAATGTAGTTTGAGGAGGAACTGCAGCAGAATGGCATCAGTTGCATTTTCTTTGGTGGTCATTGCGATGATACCAGGATCATGTTAAAAGGCAGAAGAGAATGGCAAAATATATCCAGCCATGGTTAAAAAAAAAGAAAAAGAAAGAAACTTCAAACAGCTTGTATGGAGTCAGGAGGCAGATATCTGTGGCTTTTTGTTCCTACAAAAGCAACTAAACATAAGACTCGTACAAAAACAACTGCTGATAATTTGGTTGTGTGAGGAAGAGGAGCAGAAAAAGCTCTTCAATCTATGTGAAGTGATTCCTGTAATGTAAACACTGATTGGAAGAGAGGAGTGATGCATTATGTAGAGACGCTACAAAGGAGGCTGGTGTGGCTGGTGAACTACCATTCAGGTACTTGGGACCAGATTCTAGTTATATGCCGCTGCATTCCCTAATTGCAGAAGCCTAGCACTGTCTAACTAAAATCTGTGCGCAACACAAATTGTTTCAATTAGCTTAAATGGCATGGTAATTGACCGCATCATTAAAGTTAATTGATAATTTTTTTAAAAAAAATAACCAAATAAGAATTCCACACAGAACGCCTAAGTCAAAGCGCCTTCTGACACCTAACAATGCCTTCCTAAAAAGCAGGCATGGTTAGGAGTGGAAAATAGGTATGCTTGACTTAGGCATTGCTGGGTGTCTGAGTTAGGTGCTAGTAAATTAGGCCCCTTAAAACCTGGCATAATGTACTGGCATCTACCTCTACAGCATCTAGTAACACCTAAGTCCACTTAAGAACTGCTAAGTATGATTCTATAAGTGTTACCTAGCAGTTGATTGACAACTGCATGGAGCAACACCTACAATGTAGGCATGCTTAGGTGCCATTTAAAGAATCTGGCCCTTGGTGACTGCTTTAGAAGGCAAGATATTAAGCAACAACAATTGGGCAGGTCCCATTGGAAAAATGCTGGATTTTGCTACTGAAATGGAAATAAATTCTGATTTGACTAAGATTTAGTAGGTCCTGATCTTCCTTAGCTCAGTGATGAAGTGATCAAAGACCTGGCTATAAAATTGTAATTACCATTAGAACAGGTTTCTTGCCTTAGGATTTGGCTCTGTTGGAAATAAGACCTGTGTCAAATACAGCAGTAGATTGCTCTAAGTTTTATGAGAATATGAATTTGCAAACATAATCTGAAAGGAAAGTATCTGAAAAACTTAAGAATGATTGTAGAGTTCTGTGTTGGGTCAACTGGTTCAACTGGTCAACTGGTTCAATTTAAACATAAATAACAATTGGACAAAAGGCATCCTCTTCCAGCTGCATCTGTTGAAAGAACAGTGTGAAGAGGTAAGGAAGATAGTCATGCCTACAGTGAGAAGGTCAGCTTGGTATGGTTACAGCGAGTCTGTTCAAGCAATGCTGTGAAATGAAGAGGAATAGGAGAGAAGAGATACAGTAAAGAAGATATTGAAGATCAGACATGAAGAAGATGAGAAGACACGGCTTGGAGAGAGCAGGGTAAGACCCAGAAAAACATCATCCATCAGCACTGAGTCACCAACACTCATCCAATGTACCAATTCTAAGTAACAGCAAAGAATATGCCTAGGAAGTATTAAACTTTATGGCTCAAATTCTACAAACAGCGTTGCTAGGTCCTGCCGCAATCATTGCCGTGGGGGGGGGGGGGGTGATGGTTCCAGGATTCTGTAACCTGCGTTGTTTATGACAGACGCCAGTTAGAGAATCCTGCTTTTAGGCAAAGGACTGGCCCCTCCTTTGCCTAAAAGGTCTTGTTTTGGACATTTGGGACTTGGACAATTTTTTGGTCGGGAATGTGTTGTAAGGATACACGTAGTGGCGGTCTGGGCGATTAAACTGCTGAACGTAGAGGTAGGACATTCTAAAAAAAACCCAGCTAATTGTGGACATTTGTTTTGAAAATGGACATTTCCCTGGTGCCTAATTTCTGTGCCTATGGACTTAGGCCAAAAGGGGACTTAGATGTTTCTTTTGATTTTGCCCTTCCACATCTTCACTTCTGCAAATTCTAAACTAAACTAAACCTCACTCTTATATACCGCATCTTCTCTATAAGGATAGAAAGCATGGTTTAGAAGAGTTTTAAAGAAAGGAAAATATAATAAGAATTAGTGATTATATAAAGAGCAGCGGAATTAACATTTTTGAAAATAGCCACATTTTCAATAAATAACATATAGGGCTCCTTTTACTAAGGTGCGCTAGCGGTTTTAGCACACGCTAGAATGCTACACGCACTACATGCTAACGCCTCCATAGAGCTTGCATTAGTATTTTCGTTTAGCGTGGGGTTTTGCGCATGCTAATCTTCAGCGCGCACTAAAAACGCTAGCACATCTTAGCAAAAGGAGCCCATAGTGTAATCCACATCATAGGGTCTTTGCAGCACAAGTTTTCATTAAAAAGTGGAAAAAAAGAGAACTCAGAAATTTAGCTCAATTTAAACATATCCTATGTCATAGAAAGGAGCCTATCACAGGCACACCACCTCAGGCGTGCCACTGATGGGGCATGCCTAAGGGGCATATTCTTCCCTTTCTTGTGCCCCTTTGTGGGCACATTTGTGAGTAAGCTTGAGGACAATTTTCAAGAATCTCTGGGCATTGATTTTAGATTTTTATTTAGTAAATTTTAATTTGTGGTTAATTATGTTTAAAAAAAATGAAATTTCTTTTTTATATTTTATAGCTGTAGAGTAGGGGCCAGCAATCTTTGACTCTTGAGCCACATTCAGCTCCTTCACCATGTGGCTGTGGCTCTTCCTGACTCGATATACTTGTGGGCCTCCCAGGGCAGCAACAGTGGTGGAGGCTGGCCTGCAGAGGCAATGCTATGAACAGGCTACTTCCCTCTACCACATCATTGATGATGTCATTGATGATGTGGCACAGGGAAGGACTTGGTGGGGTGGCCGTAAGCAGCCTGTTCACAGTGCTGCTTCTGCCAACCATCCTCTGCCTCTGTTGCTGTCTTGGGAGGCCTGCAGGTGTGCCACTCTTGGGGGGAAGAGTGGGTCAGAGAGAGACCAGACTTGTATAAAATGATGCACATGGGTGTGAACTTCTGAGGGACAAAGCCGAACCTCCCCCAAGATGACTCAAATGTCTGATTTTGCAACAGAACAACTCTCAGACAACTCAAGAAGTTTGCAGAATCAAGGTCAAACTCTATTCTAAGTAGTTTTCTAGAAGCCTATGCCAGAAAAGCATGTGATTTCCTGGTCTCCCTGAAATCATTGAAACATATTTCAGATCTATGCATAAATACAAACACAAGTGTTAGCAAGCTGTGAAAGTAAATTGCAGTCTTCTGCATTATGAAAAGCAACAGCATTAATTAAAGGAACTGGCAATTCTTTGAGATTTTATGGAGCACCATACAATCCAATTATCTTTGAGAATGCTTTAAGAATTACACTATTATATTTATATATACTTTATTGTAACTCAGGGCTAATCCAAGGCTATATGATGCCCTAAGACCACATGGGGGAGGGGGAAAGGGAGGGGATGGAACATGGATGCTGGACCACAATTTTTTTTTTTGGGGGGGGAGGAGACTTCTAACTACTCACCAAACATGAAACAACTCTGTGCGGACATACAATATCAAAAGTATATTTAGTTTTTCTTTATTTTCTGTAAGTACCTGAAGTTTTGTTTTTATGTTAAATGCATATATACCCATATCACATTTAAAAAAAAATTTATCTCAAACCACCTTCTCTAGCTATTGCAGCTTTTGTAAATCTTGGGTCAAACATTTAGGATAAAATGGCTCTTTGCTTTAAAAAGGTTGCTGACCCCTGGTCTAGAGAAAGGGAATGCAATGACCCTTGAAAAGGGGGGGGGGGGGGGTAAAGCGTTACTTTAAAAAAAAAATCATTTGTCCACTAATTGTTATGCCAAGATGAATTTGGAAATTATGACATGCACATTTTCAGATGCTACTTCCTTTGGAAAACTGGGTTGTATTTTAGTGTACTGCCCCAACCCCCAAACCCAGGACAATAGTCTGATGTACAGACTATTGTATATGATTTTATAGCACAAAATATTTTAGGATTGTATTTTGCTAGGAGATATTAATTTGAATCTGGAAAAAAGGTCTGGCCTTGTGAATAAGGATCTATTTCATTTTTGGAATTTATTAGGCTTCACTTGATCACACTTTGAGAAATCCTAAACAGGAGGTCATGATTTATTTATATTAGTATATAATACTGATGGATGTTCTCCTATAATAATATATTGTTTGGAATCCTGTAATATGGACAGATAATTTTGTCCTAGAATTTGTCCTGTGATGTAAAATGCCTGGATTAATCCATCATTCTACACAAATCCCAGATTTTACTGGGAGAAAGGATGATTTTATGAAAATTTGGCAGTAGATCTCACCATTTTTATTTGGAAATATGGATGATCCAGGTGAAATGATTTAGAATCAAGCTGTTAAGAAAGAGTTGGATGTTATTGCTCCATTCACACTACGGTCTCTCCCCTGCAAAAGCCAAAAAATGTTGGTTTAACAATTAATTTGTTGATTTTGAAAAGATGTTGAAAACAGAGAAGGGGTTATTGCTGCCAAACAAAGGTGGAGAATGGAATTCAACTTCTATGAATATAAGATCATTTCTGCAAAGAGGATATACAGCACATACTATTCTGTACTGATAGAAACTCAAGATATAGACCTGAAAAAGCTGTTTAATATAGTGAAGGAGATTATGCAAGTGGAAAAATTGATTACCACTAATGATTCTCAAATAAGTCTGCCTTCAACGGATGAGTTAGCTTATTATTTTGAGAATAAGACTTTAAATTTACACTCCTAAATTGAATTACAACAATTATCTGCTCAAGAATTTGAGAAGGAGTTAAATACTATAAATGACATTCTGGCAGATATGATATGATCTCTCTCGTTCTGTCAACAGATATTAATGCAATGTTGCAAACGTTTAGAAGAACCCAATGTTCACTGGACTGTTGCCCTACTTATATTTTAAAAGAGGCTCCACCAGATGGATACATAATTCATTAAATTCTGATATCTTTCTTCATTCATCTGGTAATATCATTTTAAATTCCTTCATTAGCATTTTATTACAAAGTAGTTGCAAATATGCCTATATTTGTAAAGATAATGGAAAGTTTGGTTGCAGTTCAGCTATTTGCATATCTAGATACTCACAATTTGCCTCATCTATCCCAGTGTAGTTTTCAAAAGAGATATAGCATTAGCTTCAATCATGACATCTGGTCTTGATTATTGTTCTGTCTAGTCTTTCTGTGTCATTAAACAATTGTAAACCATCCAAAATACTGCAATCCAGCTACTCGTCCATGCTCACACATCTGGTTACTTTACCCCTCTCTTGATATACCACCATTGACTGCCCTTTCCCTGACTTACAAGGTACTACATGCTGGAACTCCCCTCTAGCTATCCTCCCTGTATTCCTTCGTGTGGAGTCTACCCACTATTCTGCCTTCTTTTTTTTACCCCATCCTATGGAATTCCCAGAGAGTTAGGTGTTGAGATTTAGATTTTCATTAAAGACACATCTCCTTCCCTTGACCTTCTCTGATATCTAGGTTTGTTTTTGTCAACGATGATTTGTTTGTATGCCTGTTCTGATTAAATACATCTCTTTCTAACTGTGCATGTTTATGTGGTTCCTGAGTTGTTCTCATCCTTTGTCCTTTAATATTACGTTGTCCCTATCCTGTTCTTATACTTTTTTGGGATTCCAGACTGCTTTGATTTCATTTGAAAGCCGATATATCAAATGTTTATTAAACTAAACTGAACTAGTCTTCTTGATATTGAACCATGCTGAACCAGTAATTTGGGCAATTGCAGTATATAAAAATTTATATTGTATCATAGTGTATTGCTATAGAATCCACACGTAGTATGTTGTATCAAAGTTCCTATCTTTATATACTCTTTCTTGAGTATACTCTTATATTCATATGTATTCCTGGAGACAGAGAATTAGGAGGATCAGGTGTTTGAACAGCAGGAACCTCTTTTGTGTGCCATTCAGCAATCTATCGTGATTATGGATTCTTCTCATGGAGGGGTGGAATGCAAGTTTTCAGCCTATGCTGATGATGTTCTTTTGTATCTTTCTTCACTAGGGAAAACCCTACCTATTCTATTGCAACTTATTGATACCTTTTTTTGGGATGCAAAATCCATTGGGCAAAGTCCGAATCAATGCCTCTTAGTATCCACTGAACTAGAGAGATGTTTAATACATTTCCATCCCAATGGCAAGTTAAAAGGTTAAAATATATTGAGATCTTGCTTTTTCCTGAGATTATGTCCACAATTGAAGCTACTGCAAAAAGTGAAAGGCTTACGTTCCCAATGGTACCCTCTGTGCCTTAGCTGGTGGGGCAGAGTAAATATTATCAAAATTGCGATTGCATGAATTGTTATGTACAGTACGTGTATGATGCCCATTTTTTTTTCTTTTTTAGAGAATGTTTTTGAGCTTTGTATGTCAAGGTAAGAAACCTAGAATTGCATTGTATATATAATATAAATCAAAAGGCTTTTATTACTCAACAGGGTCTTTATTGGTTTGCTGACCACGAGATATACTCACCTATATGGCTTGAGATCGAAAAACAGCTCATTCTACCACTCCAACCCCATGCCTATTTAACGGCTCCTCATTCTGTATCAGATAACCCTATCCTACATACGACGACTAAATGTCTGTTGGAATTTGACACCCATTTGGAATTTCCTTACGCAAAATCGACTTCTACCTCTCTGTGGTTTAATTCTACTATCCTCATTAACAAAACACCCTTTCTTTGGAAAGAATGGATTGATAAAGGAATTTTCCTTCTGCAAGATGTATTAGACTTAAATAATAAACTACTTCCATTTCTGTTTCTTCAAACCAAATATGCTCTTCTGAGTTCTGCTTATTTTAAATGGATGCAACTGTACCATTGTATACTTAATACATCCCATGATGCTGCAGCCATGACTCACTCCTCCTCTTTTCCTACCATGGCAACCACTTTATTGAGAACAGGACACACTGCTTCCCGTATCTATCAGCTTTTTCTGATCTGGAATACTGTACCTAATACTGCATTGAGAGATGTCTGGGAAAGAGACTGTGAGCATCACCTTGACGATCAAGCATGGCACTCCTTTGGTCTAAATCATTGCGCTCTATATCATCTGCTAATACACTTCAATCTATGTATTTTCTATACCACAAAGCTCTATGGACACCCCATAGACTTAAATCTGTTGGCCTTCTACCTACTAATCTTTGCTGGAATTGTGAATCTCAACCTGGTTCATTAATACATATGATGTTTGAATGTTCCTCTGTGCATTCCTTCTGGTTAGAAATATGGAATATAATGAAAAAAATTTTCAGATTGATTACAATTTATCTTTCTCTATTGTGATGTTTAAATCGCATTCTCCATGTATTAATATACTGGATTCTGATTAAAAAAAAAACTTTTTGATTAACATTGGGACTCATACATCAGCCATTCTGAACTGCATCACCATTTCCAATAATAACTCTTACAATGTTCTATTGGGCAAATATTGGCCGCAGCTTTATTTCATATTATTTAAACATTAATTTTCAAACTTTTGAAAATATACCAAACTTAACTCTTAACAATTTATGATTTCCTTCCAAGAGCTATTCGGTATCGACACTAGCTCTCTTATCCAAACTTTCCCTAATCTCTCGGTGACTTATGGTGTCGTCAAGTCACCTCACCTCGTGGCGGTGTCGCACACGAGGACATATTTACTATTCATAGTACTTCAAATTTTATCTGCCTATCATAAGGCTCAGGTCATAGGCCAAAAGCAGTGACAGAATTTCTTGTCACTGCTCCCCCCACTACTGCAGCCAACTAGCCCAATAAACAAGTCTGTAACAAATCCTGAATGGAACTAAGAAAAATATTTACCCCAATTAAGGATAAATGGACGCCATCCAGGCGAAATAAACCCGGACAGTCCACTGAAATGAGGTCATGGACCAAGACCAGACCTCCCATCATAGCTATAAATTTTGACACTTCAGCATTCACTCGCCTGCGAAGCCGCTCAATAGCGGCAGGCTTACGTGCACCCTTCCAGCAACAGCGAGGCGCGCTGCAGGGAAGGAGCAGGCAATGGACAATACATCTTGCTTTATTTGGCGAATTAATTCAACCCCTGTGACAGAGCATAAATCATTGCCCCCCAAATGCACTAATATAAGCAGTGGAGAGGAGAAACGATGAGCTTGATGCAAAGTAGGCAACAACTGCTCCCAAATCATTCCTCGAATTCCAAGCCAGCGAATCCGGACACCAGCCTCAGCCATGCCCAAATTGTGACCCCAGCAGGATTCTCTGGCATGCTTATGGGCCCAAAAGATGTGAGAGTGTCCACAGAGCCAGACGTAGATATCTGGAGACAAAGAGAGCATTGGTCGAAGACCTGAAAAATAAACTAACAAACATCAGTATCACCCAACTCAATCATGCCAACTCTCTCACATAACCCTTATATTGATTGGAACGCCAATGTCCCACTCTCTGAATCAGCGCCGGAGGTGCACCAGCAGCTGCTGCAGAAGTGGCTGCCCCAATTCTAAAAGAATGGGTTCCAAATTCCCGAGGATCATAGCCTAGGGCAGTCACACTCTTCTTTAAGAGAGCTGCAAATTGATAACGAGTTAAAGGTAAGGAATTCATATGCTCCAACCAATAAAGGCCCCCCGAAGGTCGAACACCACTATAGCGGAATGCCAAATGTATCGGGCACACCGCCAAATTATTCAACCTCCGCAACACAGACCAGACTCCTCTACCCTCTTGATCCGTTTTGGACCTACGAAAATGGAGCTTCAGATAAGAGTCCTCCAAAATAACGTCCTGAAAAAGCAAACCAGATTCTCCAACTGCCCGGTGTGATGGCGCTACTATCTCTCCAACCCGACATGCTGCAAAGAAAGCCACTACAAAGGCTAATTGAAACAATAGGGTTTCATACTCAGATGAGCAAATACTGGACAGCTGACCACATAGCAAAACCAACATTTCATAAGTAATAGGACGGCGTCGCAAATGCGGACGGTACTCAACTCCCGACCGCGAATATCCTTTTAAAAGCTGTTTAACTAAAAATGTCCCAGTGACATTCGGCCATTTATATAAACGAGACACAAAAGCTAAACTAGCTATTGTTTGAGACACCATCGCAAATGACCATCCCTGTTGGGCACAATATCCTATGAATGCCACAAGTGCCGGTTCCGAAATAGGGAAATCACAACCAGAATACTGCTGTTCCAAAAAGAACAGTAAACGCCTCCATCCAAGCGCATAAGATTTCCAAGTATTAGGTGCTAAAGACCGATGCAAGAGCTGCTGACTGCCCGCTGGAAGATCTCCCATAATTCCTCCCTCATGGGTGTCGGGAAGCCAACCGCTGCAGGAGCTAGCGCTCTGAACCGGGACCACTGTGAACGAGAAAGTGCATCAGCTATTTCATTTAAAACCCCTGGCACATGCCTTGCTGACAAACACACATTCAGATGCAAACATGCTAGCACAATGAGTCTCAGCAGCTCTATCAATCTAGGGCATTTTGCCGACTGGCGATTAAGAGCTGAAACCACCGCTAAATTGTCTGAAAATATGACTACTTTCTTGTTAGCCAAACGAGCCCCCCAAGTATCCAAAGCTACCCATACTGGAAACAGCTCCTGCAAGGCAATATTGGTACACAAACCAGCTGATCTCCACCAGTGCGGCCACTGATGAGCACACCAGGCCCCACCAAAAAACACACCAAATCCAATCTCGCCAGACGCATCTGTAAACAATTGAAGATCAGAACTAGAAACCGTAGCAGATTGCCAAATACAGGCACCATTAAAAGACAACAGAAATGAATGCCACAGTCTCAAATCCTGACATACCGCACTTGTCAAACGCACTTTATAATACGGTCTTTTCAGACCCACTGACAACAATGCCAAACGCCTAGAAAATACTCTCCCCATTGGAATAACTCTGGCTGCAAAATTGAAATGGCCAACCAAAGTTTGGATTTCTTTTAAAGTTAATTTTTTCTTGGCACATGCTGACTCAATAGCTGCCACCAAATTTTGCACTTTATGCAAAGGCAGACGGGATTCCATCCGAACTGAGTCCAATTCAATCCCTAAAAATATCAAAGAGGTCACAAGCCCTGCACACTTATCTTGAGCCAACGGGATCCCTAAGGCATCTGCTACCGCTTGAAAGGCGGACATCAAATCAGCACATTCCTGGGAATCAGGAGTCCCAACAAACAAGAAATCATCCAAATAATGGACAATGGAACTGCTCCCACTCACTTGTTGCACAACCCAGTGCACAAAAGTAGAAAATGCTTCAAAATATTTGCAAGAAATGGAACATCCCATTGGCATACATTTGTCAAAATAATAATGACCCTCAAAATGGAAACCAAGCAGGTGAAACGCAGTGGGATGCACAGGCAACAAACGGAATGCTGATTCAATGTCAGCCTTAGCCATCATGGACCCTCTACCAAAATCCCGCACCAAAGCAACCGCCTCATCAAACGAGGCATATTGTACAGTACAGAGCTGTGGATCAATAAAATCATTAACACTGGAACCTGCTGGGTAAGACAGATTGTGTATCAACCGAAAAGTACCAGGTTCCTTCTTTGGTATAATACCTAACGGGGATACCACTAAATCTTTAAATGGAGGAACCCGAAATGGCCCCGCAATCCTACCCAAACTGAGCTCCTTCTGTAACTTAGCACAGACAACATCCCTATGCAAAGCCACAGATTGAGAATTTCGCGAGCGATGCCGCAAGGGCGGCCCCTCAAACGGTATGGGGAAACCTTCAAAAAATCCAACCCTCAAAAGATTAGCATCACCCCTATTTGGATACAAATTTAACCAATCTTGTAAAACCTTATTATTAATGGGGGAAGGAGCTTTGCCCACCACTCCTTGTGGCAAAAGACCCTGAATTTCCAAAAAACTGCCCCCGACCGGGTTGCATGCCTCCCGGGCAACGAAAGGCTGGGTGGCCTCCCATACACTGACTGCAACAGTGTCGGAAGCGACATGTGGAGCGAGTACAGCGCCCCGCATTAAATTGAAAACGTGCTGGGGGTGCCAAACCCCCTTTGACACCAATTCCCCTCCCTGTTCCAACATCAGGCCCGAATCCCGCAGACGCAGGAGCCCACCGAGTACCTGCACCTCCCGGTCCCCCCTGCATATTTCCACTCCCAAACTGTCCACCTGCTGAGCCGAGGGTCCGAAAGGACGCCCCCCGGGAAGGAGTCATCTCAGCTAGCCACAGGTCAACATCCCGCACCCCCCAACAATCCGCTTTATCACGCACTAGACTTTTCCTAAACTGTTTGTCATAATTAAGCCAAAACCATCCCCCATAAGTCCTGTACGCTCTCAAGATGAGATCCGCATAACGTAACAACCCAGGATATAAATCAGGACGAGCCTCACCTAGCACACTAGCAAATACATTAAATCCTAATAACCAATTAAATATATTCTTTGCTATCCGACCACCTTTTTTTTTAGCATCCTCTTTACTACTATCCTTAGTCTGAGTCCCCGTATTTTCCCGCGCTAAAAGAGTGAAAAAATCAATAAACTTGCCCCTCAAAATCTTCCTTTTCCACTTAGGAGAAATATGACAATCCAACGGAGCAATATCACATAATGTATGCCTCTTTCTAGATAAACCCGGCGCACCACCGTCACTAGGGCGAAACCCCCCAACAGCCGTCCGGACAGAACTAATCCTCACTTCCTCTTCCAATGAAGAAGATGAAGAAGACTGCGAGGACCCGGATGAGTCTGAGGACTCCCATACTGACAAAGGATCTGACCCAACCATACGCCGCTGACGCTTCTCACGATCCATGCGCTTTACTACATGGCGCAGGCGCTTCAAAAACTTTTTATCCCGTAAACTTTTACGCAATGCCTTTTTACCAGCATGCTGTAACCCAAGCGATTGTCCCTCTCGTGAGGACTCTCCTAAATCAACCCCCCGCACCTCTCCTAACGCAGAGAGCAAAGAATGAACCAACTCACCAGATGTCCGCGGTATCGCTGCAACACTGGTACTGGCCACAGCAACTTCATCACTCGCAGCCCTGACGGTGCCCGGGACTGGAACTGGCTCCACATCACAGGTCCGAGATTCCTCCGCTGTGCCCCTAGGCTCTGCAGTCACCGGAACAGCCTTCCTGGCAACTTGCCTGGCCGGTCGAGCCCGTCCAGCAGCATCCTTGTGCCCTTTAGGCTGCTGTTTACCTGTAGTCAAGGGAACCCTTTTCCCAAGCCCAGACTTACCCTGCTTTCCCCCCGTCACTCTCTTCTGACTACTAGCACCTGTTTTCTTCAACCCACCCATCCTGCTCCTCCAATAACCAAATGAATTAAACCCACCCGTGTAAAGCAAAGTTATAACCCTGAATCCACTCACCCACCCACTGGCACTCACACTACGAACACTAAGAATCACAACCCTGTACCCACACAAGCCACTGTCACACAGACTACTGTGCTCTGAACTGAGAACACCCTACCTGGTATCAGCAACACTGCCTCCCAAACCTCAGATCACACAAAAAAGCCCCTTTCCCACTTTGAACCTAGAGAAAACACTGCACACACAAAAACTCTAACAAATGTATCCCCCGACTGCAAACAACCCCCCAACCGGACCCGACCAAACCTCAACCTGCCTGATAACCGCTGTAAAAGACCTGAAAGCCACTGTCTAGATTCCCCCGTCGGCACTACAAAGCTCCCCCTCTGTGTCAGAGACGCGCCGCCAGCCGGAAACTCCACCCACTGAATCGGTCACCCGACCCCGCACAAGAAAGTGCTGGCGGCCCAACTACGACACCCTTCCCTGCACACAGAAAAAAAACAGCCGGCACGGGCGTAAATCAAAGAAGGCAAGCAGATTGAACTTACCCCGGCGGCACAGAAGGGAGGGGGTGAGTGAAACCTCCACACACTCGAGCTCCGGCCTCTTCACGACGACTCGAATCCTTCCTTTATACCACCACCAATCTAGTAAGTACCAGAGCAAGCCAATACACCCTGACCACTCAAAAATTCCGAATTACAAATACCACGAAACTAAAAACCCTTTCCTCTCCTCCCTAGCTCTTTCCTCCGTGTTTCCAATTTAGCCCGCCAATTTTTTTCCTACTCTCCTCATCCCCAGCTACACCCTTTTTCCTTTTTCCTCCAATCCCCTGCTTTTATCACCCACCAATCAAAATTATCTTCCTTGTTGCTAACCCTTTGCTCTTCATTCCAACCCCTAATCCACCCTTTTCTTTAACTGTTTAGGCCTTTGATATCGCCCACTGTTATTGGCCACCCAGATTAACTGTGTGGCCTTTTATATTATTGATAATTGCACAGAAATCGATTCTTTCTAATTGGAAATCTTCAAACTCACTTCATGTTTAACACTGGTGGAACTCAGTTTTACAACATCATAAATTTGAAATCGAATTATCAAAACGTAGAGGTTAGATTAAATCCACAACCCTATCTTGGTCTCCATTATGCACTTATTTGCAATCTTTCAATGTCTAAGTTTTACTCTTTATATTTCTATTTAGTACTGACTTTCATTATTGTACTACTGAAGTTTTGTATATTTGCAATATGCCTATGTATATTTTCTTTCTTTATGTTATTTTGTTGTTTTCTTTCTGTTCTGTAAAAAAATTTTCAATAAACTTTCATGATAAAAAAAAATAATATAAATCAAAAAATCTGGGTGGGGTCAACTTTTTCCCATCTTCTCCATTACCATGTGGTTTTTATTTTGTGACAGGGTATTTTATGGATGTGGGCTTAATCCTCTCAGGAAAAGCCTCCCTGGCTGTGAGGAAATACTGGTAAAATCTAGATATTGTTCTTGTTTATTTGGAGCAATTCTTTTGAGGAGACTGTGGGACAACTTGGTGGTGCAATTAAATCTTGAAGTACTGGGTGAATTGGATGCTATATATTCTTCTCTGTTTTACTTCTCTCAGTAGATTCCATTATGGAGGAAATCCAGTCTTCCAAACAGATGAATGCTGACTATGCTGGGACATACGGATGTCTACTAATATCTAGACTCTTGAATATCTTATGACAAGACAAAGACTGATGACTTCTAAGGATTTGTAAAGTAAATATCATTTACTGTTCTCACAGTGTTTTAAATAGATGCAACTTTGCCAAAAGAGAATCCAGGCTTGTTGAAACCTACAGATGGTATTATGGAGATGAGTGTTATGACCAAGGCTGTAGGTTCTTTGGCCTCTGCCTTTTTTTAAATACAGTACATCCATCATAGTCCTGAACCTGCCATTTGCTCTCTCATGGCTATATGGGAAGCTGAAACCTGGAAACATTTCTCTGAATCACATGATCTGCATTCTGATTTCATTCAGTGAGATGCATCCCACAATACAAAGGAAATACACAACCCCACAGGTGAAAATGTAAACCAATAAAGAAGTGGGGAAGGGACACAGTCAATCAACTTCAGGGACAATCAATTTATTAAAACTCTATAAATAACTGATACATATATAACATCTACATAAAACAATGCAGGTATAACAAGGAATCTCTCAGTCCTCTTCGTGCTGGACACCCAACACGGTGTTCATTTTTCGGCTAAAGAAGCCTTCTTCAGGGGTGTATAAATGAAGTCTATAAAACAGAACAGAAAAAAAAAATATCTACAAACAAGTATATACACAATGCATAGTTGTCACCTCTATTATATGAAAATCTGCCTCCTGCATTTTCATTAGGGATATTTTGAAAACCCAACTAGCTGGAGGTCCCCCAGGATAGGTTTAAGAATTATTGACTTAAAGGATTAAAATGTTTTCTATTTCCTACTGCTTCAGTACCCTAGAGATCAGGTGTTGCAATTTTGAAGATGATGGCACTATGGTAGGAACTGTTTTACATGATTATGAAATCCAGCAGAATTTAAATAAACATAGATTTTAAATAAAGTTTTGTGTATAAGAGGACTATGCCCATTTTTGTGAAGTAACTTTGCAAAAATCAGCTTCATATGGAAATTGGTGCAAAATGCTTATATGTTATCATTTTTGTGAGATTGTGAACATTTCACGTTATTTTCCACACATAGTCCATTTTTGCAAAGGCATTTCATATTTTAGCTCAGTGGTTGTTTTGCCTGTCCTGGGGATCCCCCAGCCAGTTGGGTTTTCAAGATATCCCTAATGAATATGCATTATCTGCATATAATAGAGGTGACAGCCATGCAAATTTGCCTCATGCATATTCATTAGGGATATCTTGAAAACCCAAATGGCTGGGGGTCCCCCAAGACAGATTTAAGAACCACTGTTTTAGCTCATCAGATTCTTGGTCTGATCTTACCACTCAGATTATTCATGGCATTACACTCAATCCACATCCACCCCCCACCCCCCACCAATAGACAACATACATCTACCTATAATGGGTTGACAGCAAAAGGCTTCTTTAAGTGAGTGTGTTGGGTAGCAGACTTGTAATATGAACCAAGAAATACAAGAAATGGATGATATACATTTTTACCTGGTTTTAAGATGCTGTTGGACTTTATGAAATTTAGAGAATAAAACTTTATTATGATTCACAAATTAATGAATCAGTCTTTTGATCTCTCCAATGTTGACAGAATGACTTTTCTTCAGCTACACTGCAGGTGTTCAGTGCCCTGGAAACAAAGTCCTCCTGAAGCAGATGCTCTCTACACTATGATAATTGGATTGGGCTGTCCCCTCAGGGAAAGAAATAGTCTCTGGACAGCATGTCAGGAAGACTGCCATTGATAAGATAGGCAACGTTAACTCACATGGAAACATCTGATTAGGGTCATTATTTCATACATATATATGTAGACTAGTGTAAAGAACCATCAAAAATGACAGGCAAAAAAAAAAGGCATTTATGCACAGATCAGCCACTCCTTGACATTCCCTTTCCCCCCGGAATGTTCTTTTTCTCTTCAGCAGAAAGACAATGTGCACACTTTTCAGATCAGGTAGACATATGTGTGCTGTCACACTGCTCTTGTATCGTTACCCACATAAGACACCATATACAGAATTTGGGCCTAAGTTGTGCACGGGAATTTGTGCGCAGAGCCAATTTGCACCCGTAATTAGAATATTTAACAAGTCAACTGGCAATGATTATTGGCAAGTAACACCTAATAACACTAAGGGCTCCTTTTACAAAGCCGCGCTAGGGCCTTAACGTGCAGAATAGTGCGAGCTAAATTGCCGCACGTGCTAACTGCTACCGCCTCCTTATGAGCAGGCGGTAGATTTCTGGCTAGTACGCGCTATAGCGTGCGCTAATCTGGTGCGTGCGTTAAAACTGCTAGCACGGCTTTGTAAAAAGAGCCCTAAGTAACACAATTTTTGTTCCTAGACAACAAGTGTAATGTCCTAATTGTTCATGCCTATAAAGTATAGAAAATGTCTGTTATTTACATAAAACTTTGTTTTTTGTGACTAAGATAGTCAAATTTTGCAATTTACCTATTTAAAACTTGAAAATGCTGAATTTTCATCTTTTCATTCTTATAAAATGATAAAAAGCATCATATGAATCACAATTAACATGTATGTATATTGAAGTTATACAAAGATGACCACAGAAGATTAGAAATGAGTAGTTTTTCAAGATTTGTAATTATATTATGTCTCCTATCATGTTCTCATTATATTGTCCTTGGTAGAGGCATTCGAAGTCCAGTATGCCCTGTTGGAAGCATTCATCTTGCTCCTCTGAGTATACTCCCATGTTTTTTTGAATGTCTCATCAAAGGACATCAAGGACATTGACTATGAGAGACATCCTACAGTCAATTTTACTGCAATTCTTCACTAAATTCTCAATCAACTCCATGTACTGCCAGGGTACAAACTCTATAGGAGAGACAGGACTCACAAGAAGGGTGGAGGAATAGCACTATATATAAAGGACACCATTCACTCGACCGGAATGAATACGGCAGCAAAGGCGGAAGGACTGGAATCATTATGTGTCAAACTACCGGGAAGAAATGGAGCTGACATAAAATTGGGACTGTACTATCGCCCACCTGGACAAACAGAAGCAAACGACAAAGAACTGGAAACAGAATTGAGGCGGGAATGCAAAAGCAGAAGTGTGATGGTAATGGGGGATTTTAACTACCCCAGGATAGACTGGAGTATTGGAAACTCCAACTGTGCGAGGGAAGCAGAATTCCTAGAGGCTGTGAGGGACTGCTTCATGGAACAGCTTGTCAAGGAATAAACTCAAGGGGATGCCACTCTCGACCTAATCCTCAATGGGCTAGGGGGACCTGCAAAGAATGTGGAAGTAGTAGGACCACTAGGAAACAGTGATCACATGATCCAGTACAAATTAGAAGTAGGAACATCAAAAGTGAAGAGAACCACAGCGACAACGCTTAACTTCAAGAAAGGGAACTATGATGCTATGAGAGCAATGGTGAGAAAAAACTCAAAAACAGCTCAAAAAGGATGGAGACCGTAGAGAAAGCCTGGTCCCTATTCAAGGACATGGTGCAAGAAGCACAAAACCTGTACATCCCCAGGTTCAGGAAAGGGTGCAAAAAAAATCGAACAAACGACTCGGTATGGATAACAAATGAAGTGAAGAAAGCGATAGGTGACAAGAAAAAATTGTTCCAAAAATGGAAAAAGGACCAAACCGGGGAGAACTGGAAGGAACACAAAAAACACCAAAAAGAATGTCACCGAGTGGTTAGGAAAGCAAAAAGAGAATACGAAGAGAGGCTGGCTGGGGAAGCAAGAAACTTCAAAACGTTCTTCAGATACGTTAAAGAGAAGCAACCGGTGAGGGAGGAAGTAGGACCGTTGGATGATGGAGACAGAATGGGAGTGGTAAAGGAGGAAAAAGAGGTAGCTGACAGGTTAAACAAGTTCTTCTCGTCTGTCTTCACGAGCGAGGACATATCCAATGTACCAAAACCCGAAGAGATCATAAGTGGAGATCAAGAAGAAAAACTGTCGCAATTAGAAGTAAGCCATGAAGATGTCCTCAAACAAATAGATAGATTCAAGAGTGACAAATCACCAGGCCCGGACGGAATCCACCCAAGGGTACTTAAAGAACTAAGAAACGAGATAGCGGAAACATTCCAACAAATTTGTAACCTATCCTTGAAAACTGGGGAGATCCCAGAGGACTGGAAAATAGCAAATGTCACACCTATCTTCAAAAAGGGATCGAGGGGTGACCCGGGGAACTACAGGCTGATAAGCTTGACTTCAGTTCCGGGCAAGATGGTAGAAGCACTGATAAAATACAGCATCTGTGAGCACATAGAAAAAAATGGACAACTGAAAGCGAGCCAGCATGTCTTCTGCAAGGGAAGATCGTGTCAAACGAACTTACTGCACTTCTTTGAAGGGGAACCCATAGACATCATTTATCTCGACTTCCAAAAAGCCTTTGACAAGGTACCTCATGAGCAGCTACTTAGGAAGCTGTGGAACCACGGGGTGGAAGAGGACGTATACAGATGGATTAAACACTGGTTGGCAGGCAGAAAGCAAAGGGTTGGAGTGAAGGGCCACTACTTGGACTGGAGGAGGGTCACGAGCGGTGTTCCGCAGGGGTTGGTGCTTCGACCGCTGCTGTTCAATGTATTTATAAATGACCTGGAAACAGGGAGGAAGTGTGAAGTTATAAAATTTGTGGATGACACAAACTCTGTAGCAGGGTTAGAACCGCAGAAGAATGTGAAAACCTACAAAGGGACCTAAACAAACTGGAAGAGTGGGCAAATAAATGGCAAATGAACTTTAATATAGAGAAATGCAAGGTCATGCATATAGGGAAAAAGAACCCGATGTTCAGCTACAAAATGGGGGGATCAGTGCTAGGAGAAAGTAACCTTTTAAAAGACTTGGATGTGCTGGTGGATGCAACAATGAAATCAACGGCACAATATGCAGCAGCCTCAAAGAAAGCAAACCGAATGTTGGGTATTATTAAGAAGGTATTACAACAAGGATGAAGAAGGTCATCATGCTGCTGTATCGCGCGATGGTGCACCCGCATCTGGAGTACTGTGTCCAATATTGGTCGCTGTACCTCAAGAAGGACAAGGCGATACTTGAGAGGGTTCAGAGAAGAGTGACGAAAATGATAAAAGGTATGGAAAACCTTTCATACGCAGACAGGTTAGAAAGGCTGGGGCTCTTCTCCCTGGAAAAGCGGAGACTCAGAGGAGACATGATAGAGACTTTCAAGATCATGAAAGGCATAGAGAAGGTAGAAAGGGACAGATTCTTCAGCCTATTGGGAACCACAAGAACAAGGGGCCACTCAGAGAAATTGAAAGGGGACAGGTTTAGAACAAATGCTAGGAAATTCTTTTTCACTCAGAGGGTGGTGGATACCTGGAATGCGCTTCCGGAGGTTGTGATAGGACAGAGTACACTACCGGGTTTCAAAGAAGGATTGGATAAATTCCTGAAGGATACGGGGATTGAGGGATATAGATAGAGGTAGAGATAGGCTATGAAAGGGTATAGATAGAAGGAAAAGGGGGATTAAAGGATTTAGACAAGGATCACCTTACAGGTCATGAACCTCATGGGCTGCCGCGGGAGCGGACTGCTGGGCGCGATGGACCTCTGGTCTGACCCAGCGGAGGCAACTTCTTATGTTCTTATGTAGTTTTCTGCCTTGTGATTGCCCAGGAAGCCCCAAACCACTGTGACAAAACTGTTCCAAGCCACTTCCTCCTTCCTAGTTAGCTTCTTTGGAAATTCCTTGCACTCCAGGATCTTCTTTATCTGTGGTCTGACGAAGACACCAGGTTTGACCTTTGCCTCAGATTACAAGAAGATGTCTTGAAGGTACTTGAAGGCTGCTGACTTCTTATCTAGAGCTCTGACAATTTATTTCATTAGGACCAATGTGATGTACAGTAATGGCATCAGCACTTTCCAGGGATCCACCAGTGGTTCCCATTTGACATTGTTTCTCCCCATAGACAATTTGGTCCGCTTTGGTCAGTGCCACCTTTGGTAGTTTGCCTTTTTGTCCCTGCTGTCCCAAAGGCAGAAATAGCAGGTAAAACCAACTTGAAGACCCATTAGGAATGCTACCATTTGGAAGTCTCTGGTGACCTCCCAGCCATACTCTTCATACTTCAAGGTGCCTCGTAAGGTCTTGATGCTGTTGTAATCCTTTTTGAGGTGCAATGAGTGAGCCAGTGGAAGAGATAGGTACTTGTTTCTATTATGGAACAGCACGGCTTTCTGAATGAGCTGTCAATGAAGAGACACCACTCTTCGGATTACAGGCAATTCCAATTGCCTCAAACAAACTGGTTATATTGATGGGTGAAGAAGGTGGAACTCCAACTAGCCCAGTACCCTGTTTCCAAAGTGGCCAATCCAAGTCACAAGTACCTGGCAACATTCCATGCTACTGATCCCAAGGCAAGCAGTGGCTTCCCCATGTCTGTTTCAATAGCATGCTATGGACTTTTCCTTCAGGAACTTGCCCAAACCTTTTTTAAACCCAGCTTTGTTAACCACTGTTATCATATCCTCTGGCAACGCGCGTTCCAGAGCTTAATTATTCGCTGAGTGAAAAAATAGATCATCTAATTGGTTTTTAAAAGTATTTCCCTGTAACTTCATCATGTGTCCCCTAGTTTTTGAAATTTTTGATGGAATAAAAATTTGATTCATTTGTATATGTTCTACACAACTCAGGATTTTCCCCCAAACCATCTCTTTTCCAAGCTGAACAGCCCGAACCTCTATAGTCTTTCCTCAAACCTGAGGAGTTTCATCTCCTTTATTATCTTGGCCACTCTTCTTTGATAAATATCAGTTCAATACAAATGATACCAGAATTGACTGCATGGAAAACCATTCAAATAACAAACATTTGATACAATGTCAGCATACCTGACTGGTCCACTTTTTTAGGGGGGATGGGGACAGTCAGAGTCGATATTTAGCAGCACTGCCTGGCTTAGTGTTACTAAATATTGGGTCCTTAATTCCCCAACAGCTGTGGCTGGCAAAGAGAAGAAGCAGAGTCCACAAACTAGTAGTTACAATTTTCCTTTACACTCCCATTAGGGATGGGATTACATTTGTGAGGAAATGTCATTTACCAATAATAGTGTGCATGCTTCTTAAAATGTGTGTAAACCCAACCAAAGTAAAGAAACAATGGTCCAACTGTCTGCAGTGAAAAACAATCCAGAGCAAGCAAAACAAAAAACTGCATCGTGTACAAAGTCTTAAAATGTGTGTACCATATGCAAAGAAGACACACTCTTATTACAAAGTAAAAACTGAGAAAAATGAAGGCAGATAAAAAACATATGACCCATCTAATCTGCACTATCATACAAAAAGGGTACACTCTTCCCTGATGTGTGCACTATCAGGAAAGAGTGCACACTTTACACACATAGGGGCCATTTTCTAGAATCTTGACTTAACGTGTTTTAATGCAGGATGTTATCATTCATTAAGCTCAGATTTAGCACACCTTTTGGGGACATTTTAAGAACATATGTATTTGCCATACTGTCGTACTGGGACAGAACGAAAGCCCATCAAGTCCAGCATCCTGTTTCCAACAGTGGCCACCCCAGTTCCCAAGTACCTAGCTAGATCCTATGTAGTACAACAGTTTTTATGCTGCTTATCCTATGAACAAGCAGTGGATTTTCCCAAACCATCACAATAATGGCCTATGGACTTCTCTTTTAGGAAATGATGTAAACCTTTTTAAAACCCTGCTAAGCTAATTGATTTCACCACATTATCTGGCAATGAATTCCAGAGTTTAATTCACATTGTGTGAAGAAATATTTATCCAGTCTGTTTTAAATCTACTACTTAGTAGCTTCATCGCATGTCCCCTAAATCTTGCATTTTTGGAAAGAGTAAACAAGCGATTTATATCTACCTCTTCCACTCCGCTCAGTATTTTATATATCTCTGTCATATCACCCCTGAGACATCTCTATTTTTTTATTGCAGGTAGTGCATTAATTTTGCTATTAGCACATGCTAACTGCTGAGAGCTAACACAGGAGCACTTAGGACCAGATTCTGTATAGAATGCCTAGTGATGCCTAACTTCGGGATCCATGCACAACTTCTTTTTTTAAATTGGCTTCAATGTTAAAAATAAAATTAACTATTAGGAGTTCAGCACCGGACTCTTAGGATACCTAGTGACGTCTAAGTCAAAGTGCTATCCGATACTAAATGGCACCTACCTGAAAAGTAGACATGGTTAGGGGTACAAAATAGGCGTGGTTGACTTATACATCGCTAGGCGTCTGAACTACATGCTGGTAAATTAGATCAAGATAAAACTGGTCAAATATACCGGTGCTTACCTCCAGGATGCCTAGCGATGCCTAAGCAGGCCTAGGCATTGCTAGGCAGGATTCTATAAGCAGTGTTTAGCAATTGATTGACACCCGAACTAAAAGGCATCTACAATGTAGGCAGTAGGCACGCTTATTTGCCATTTATAGAATCTGATCCTTACTGCCTTCTATTTAGGAGGCACAAAGTGCTTCTGCATTATATCCTCAACTAACATGCACCTAAATCCAAAATAATGACAATGAAACGGGATATCCTCAGTGTGAAGGATTAGCGAGGCGAGGAGAACCTCCAGCGCTTAACACACTAAGGCAGAGGCGGGAAGCCCCTACCTGCACACCATCACTGGATATCTCACGTGTGCCTAACACAATTAGTGGATAATAGTGCAGTAAATAATGAATAATAACACGGTGAATAATAAATGAATCACACAAAAAATGAAGGCCAAGATACCACTCTAAGAACCCCCCAGCCAACTCCAGAAAAAATTAAACTTAGCTTGAATTGACGAATGGATGATATCCTTCCAATGGCAAAACATCCAAAACGAATTTAAGAGCTTGTTCTTCAGGCTGGGTTCAACCATGCCCGGTTACAGTGACAAGGTGTCCCTTCATCAGGAATCCATTAAAGTTGAAAAGCTGAAGATATCAAAAGCGTGAAGGACCGCAATCCAAGCTGGCTGGAGGGAGGGCGGAGCTACCAGAAGGAAGCCCACGCCGAGCTTTAAAACAGCACGGTGTGTCTATGGGCATAGCGATGGCTCCAAGTGTCGCCAATTTATATGTAACTGATTTTGAAGAGAAGTATCTTTATCCATTGCCCTGGATGACTAATATTGGGATTTGGCTACGTTACATAGATGACGTTTTTCTTGTTTGGACGGACACCTCTGCAAGATTCTATGAGTTTTTACGGTGGCTCAATTCTTTGGATATTCATTTAAAATTTTCAGCCACCGTGGATGCTTCATCGGTGACCTATCTTGACACCATAGTAACAAAATCTTTTTGCAAATTGGTAACTACTGTTTTCAGGAAATCTACTGATCGCAATACTTACTTGCATTATTCCAGCTGTCACCCTGTTCGTCTAAAGCAATCTCTTCCCATTAGCCAATTCCTGATAATACGGTGCATTTGTTCTACTATCGCTGAATTTAAAACCCAAGCCAGAATTCTTACTCAGCGTTTTAAGACCAGGGGTTATCCCGAGTGGACCATCAGACGGGCTTACCTTAGAGCCTGTTACGCAAACCCTGAGCTTCTTCACAGTGCTACCCCTACTCAGAATTCTGACCACCAGATAAGTGTCCTTTCGTTTTCCAATAAAGCACATACAGTTGCTAAGATTATCAATAAACATTGGCACGTTCTGGATTGTCACACTACATTTAAGGAGCTTCCCCGCATTGCCTATTCCCATCCTAAGAACCTGCGTAACTTTTTAACCCCGGTGATTCCTCAGCTGGTTCCTGGCTCGGGTGGCCATAGAGCTTGTGGCCATTGCAATATGTGCTGCAATACCCTTTCTATTGTCACCTGGCAACATCCTCAAACCAAGCGAGTTTACAAATTGAGACAACAAACAACGTGTGACTCTCAATGGGTCATCTATGTCATCACATGCCCTTGCCAGCTCATTTATGTTGGTCATACTAGTAGGAAAATTAGGACTAGATTAACAGAACACAAAAGCAGACTTAACAACAACAACAACAGCTCCTCTAGTCCCTCATTGTCTGGATAAACATCATGAATTTGATGATTTGACCTGGTTTGTGTTGGAACAGATAGATGAGAATTATAAGGGCGATAGAATGTCTCACATTCAATTAAGAGAGCAGTTTTGGATTTTTCACTTACGGGCTGTTCAACCAGACGGACTAAATGACTGTATCGAGTGGAAAGCTGTCCTATAGGAAGCTTGTTTCTGCCCCCTTATTGGCTGTATTTCATCTGACGTATTTCCTGAACTGTTTTAAAGCTTGGCGTGGGCTTCCTTATGGTAGCTCCGCCCTCCCTCCAGCCAGCTTGGATTGTGGTCCTTCACACTTTTGATGTCTTCAGCTTTTCAACTTTAATGGGTTCCTGTTGAAGGGATACCTTGTCACCGAAACCGGGCTTGGTTGAACCCAGCCTGAAGAACAAGCTCTTAAATTCGTTTTGGACGTTTTGCCATCGGAAGGATATCATCCATTCGTCAATTCAAGCTAAGTTTAATTTTTTCTGGAATTGGCTGGGGGGTTCTTGGAGTGGTATCTTGGCCTTCATTTTTTGTGTGATTCATTTATTATTCACCGTGTTATTATTCATCATTTACTGCACTATTATCCACTAATTGTGTTAGGCACATGTGAGATATCCAGTGATGGTGTGTAGGTAGGAGCTTCCCACTTCTGTCTTAGTGTGTTAAGCGCTGGAGGTTCTCCTCCCCTCGCTAATCCTTACACTGAGGATATCCCGTTTCATTGTCATTATTTTGGGTTTAGGTGCGTGTTAGTTGAGGGTGTTTTACCCTGCTCACATGTTTTTGTCCAAGATACCACCCTCAGAACCTATTGACTTTACTGCTTTTTGGTTGTTTCTTTTGCAAGTTCCTCTGGCAGTGCTCTTTTTGGAGTTTTTTTTTTGTTCATATCTGCATTAGTCAGTTAGCATTCAGTAATTATAATGCACTAGCCGGAAGTATTCCAGATGGCTAGCAATAGAGCTCCTATCATACATATAGGCACAAAACAAGTGAAACTAGATTTGACATCCTGCTCCTTTGAAGTCTACATCCTTGTACTGATTAGCATGCAGGTTCCACTCCTTACATCATACTCAGCATCATCTCCCTTCCCACGTCTAACCACACAGCTTTGCAATAATCTAAAGAGTCACTGATACTTGTGTGGCTGTTGTCCAAGCATCCAGCCTCCTAGGCCCACTATGTAGCCCTGCCAAACAGACCGGACCACATCAGTACCTGCATTTCCATTAGGACTTCCATTACTGTACACATTATTCTAAGTATCTATTACATCTCAATGAAACACTAAAAGAAGACATTCCAGTGGATTCATGACACAAAATATTGCAAATGAGTGTTTGCTTTATTTTCCTCTTTAGTCTTAGAATCAATATTAATGCAGAGAGCAGCCATAAACACAACTAATGAGAATAAAGGAGAATATTCCAAGCCCTGGAACTCGGAACTTCAACTTGTAAAACAAAGGCAATTAGCAATAAAGAATGAATCGCAGGCACCCACAATAACATCAAAGTTAGTACTATGACTAAATGTTAGTAGATTGCATTTTACAAAAGCCGCCTACTTTAAATTCAGCCTAAAGACAAAATTAAAGCCAAAGCCCTAGTCAGTTAACTGGGCTATAACATGTGAAGAATTGATTTTCTTATTTTCAGCTGTCAGATCTGCTACAAAGAATGAGTTTTAATTCTGGGGATGTTATTAAACTCCTTGCTTAACTGGCAGAAAAATGGAACTGCCTGGAGAGCAATGGTGGAGTTGCTGCTGGGTTGAATGACACCTGTCAGACTATGATGAATGACCCTCTCTGCCCCACAATCCCCTGCTCTGTCACTCAGGTGAGGGCCATTAATCTTCATTGAGAGCTTGTCAGGTCAGGCAGCCATGACGGTAAAATGTCTTCTTGCATGTACCACCAAAATGCATGCAACAGCACGATATTCTCATTGTCAGAACAACACCAAATTAGCATAATTTATTATGACTTTCCTCCCCCAAGTCACCCTCCCCCCCAAAAGCAAGTGGGGGATAGATGTGATTAGACAGATGGAGTGTAGGCCTAGGCTGCCAGCCTTGCAGCCCCCTACAGTGCTTGATGAGGAGTGGAGCATCTCTACAAACCAATCAAAAAGCTGGCAGTTCAATTACAGAGTAATAAAGGGACATTCATCATTCAATTAGGCACCTGTCATGGATTCACAAAAGGGAAAACTTCTAACCTGCGACTCCCGGGAGAAGAAGCTGCAACCAGGAGGCAGGGAAATAAATGAAAAAAGGACAAAGTCAATTACTGGGCAATCAGACAAAAAAAGAAATAATAAAATAAAAGAGAAGTTCTTCTTAGGGAAAAGTCTAGAAACTTGGATTATAAAGGGCTTGCATGAAAATCAGAAAGTGCTGCATATTTCCTAAACAGAGACAAGCTTGTTACGATCTGAATTACTAAACTTCTCCTGTGAGATTTTACACTAAGGGGAATGCTGCCGAGGAGAAAGGAGCATTTTCAAGGAAAAAGCAACAACACTGATACCAGACGGACATGATACTGGCCAGTCTGCAGAAAGTGAGAAAGAGAAGATGTGGTTAATGCCTGCAGGGACGTAAAATGTACATAAAAAAGTGTCAGTTTAAATTTGTCTACAAAAGCCTATGGATTCATAATTGCATAAGATGTGTCATGGTGTGTCATTAAGTTAGACATCTTGTCTCCTACCATGGCCAATCTGGATCATTTGGAAGTAACCTTCAGATCCTAATAGGAACATCCTTTTTCAGTTGCTAGCAGCTGTCTCTCAGAAATATGTTCATACCTTACTTAAACATAACTAATGTATGATTATTTACTACCTTCATTAATTTTAAAATTTGGGAATCAAAAATCAGTGCTGCGGTCAGTGATTTTTATTTTTAATGCCATTTGCAGCAGTCAAAAAATATCTGTATATTCAGTATCACTATCTGGTTAGTAGCTGGCACTGACTATCCAGATAACATAAGAACTGCCATCTCCGGATCAAACCTTAGGTCCATTAAGTCCTGTGATCCATTCACGCGAAGGCCCAGCCAGGTGTAACCTGGCAAAAACTTAGTCACCCGTATCCTTCTATGCATCTTTCGAGGAGATGTGCATCTAACTTGCGCTTAAATCCTAGAACGGTGGGTTCCGCAGCAACCTCCACCGGGAGAGCATTCCAGGTGTCCACCACTCGCTGTGTGAAGCAGAAATTCCTGGCATTTGTCCTGGGTTTGTCCCCCTTCAGCTTCAGTCCATGACCTCTTGTCCTAGTCACACTTTTTATCCTGCTCTATTTTGTCGATTCCTTTTATTATTTTGAAAGTCTCAATCAGATCCCCTCGCAGTCTCCTCTTCTCAAGGGAGAACAGTCCCAGTTTTCTAAGTCGTGCTTTGTAGTTCAATTTCTCCATACCTTTTACTAGGTTCGTTGCTCGCCTCTGTACCCTCTCCAGCAGTTTTATATCCTTCTCTAGGTTGGGAGACCAGTGCTGGACACAATATTCCAAGGGTGGTCTGACCATTGCTCTATAAAGCGGCATTATGACCCTCTCCGATCTACTAGTGATTCCCTTCTTTATCATGCCCAACATTCTATTTGCTTTCTTCGCTGCCGCTGCACATTGTGCTGATGGTTTCAGGGTCCTATCTATCAGTATCCCCCAGGTCCTTTTCTTGAACGCTCTTACCCAGAGTTGCACCTGACATTCTATACTCGTGCTCCTTGTTCTTTCTGCCCAAATGTATTATCTTGCATTTTTCCACATTAAACTTCATCTGCCATTTCTCTGCCCATCTCTCTAACTGGCTCAAATCTCTCTATAGTTCCTCGCTGTCCTTTTGTGATCTGATTGCCTGACATAACTTCGTGTTGTCTGCAAACTTGATGATTTCACTGGACGTTCATTCTTCCAGGTCATTGATGAAAATATTGAATAAGATGGGCCCAAGAACTGATCCCTGGGGCACACCGCTAATCACTTTCTCCCAGTCTGAGAGCTTCCCATTTATGCCCACCCTCTGCATTCTGTTTTCCAGCCATTTGCTTATCCACCTTAGTATGTCTCCCTCTATTCCGTGGCTTTGTAATTTCTTGAGAAGTCTTTCGTGTGGGACTTTGTCGAATGCTTTCTGGAAGTCCAAGTATATTATGTCCACTGGTTCCCCGTTATTGATTTGTTTGTTTACTGTTTCAAAGAATTGTAGTAAATTCGTCAAGCATGACTTCCCTTTCCTGAAGCCATGTTGACTGGCTCTCATCAGGTCATGTGTATCCAAGTGCTGGACTATGCTATCTTTAATCAGCGCTTCAATCATCTTCCCAGGGACAAACGTAAGACTCACCGGTCTGTAGTTGCCCATTTCTCCTCTTGATCCTTTTTTGAAAATTGGGGTGACGTTCGATATCTTCCAGCATTGGAACTCGGCAGCCTAAGTTATTTGGATGTTATCCATGTAGCAGAGTCAATATTGTCTCAGCTCTCACTCCACCCTAGACTATGTGGATAGTGCCAAGGCTGTCTGTAAGGTGTTATCTGGATAGTGTAAAGGTGGTCTGTATGGATATTCAGAGGTATTATCCAGACTGAGCCAAGGCCATCTGTAAGGATACTCAGATGTGTTATCTAGATGGGGCCAAGGCGGCATGTAAAGATATTCAGTATCATTATATGGGTGATACTGCTGAATTTTCCAAACAGCAGCATTTCTCCAGAGAGCAAGTGCTGTTATCTGTATAAGAGCTTTTGAATTTTAACCTGTTTGTTGTTTAATTTATTTAAAATTTGCTGCTTGCTAATTCTATGGTCTCCTAAAATTCTTTTAACAGCTAATGAACCATATTTTATATGTATCATCTTAATTTGATTTTATACCCATGAAATAAGCTCAAAAGATTAGATACAATGTTTAAGCAATAAAAAAAAAATCAATAAGCCAAAATTAACCTATCCTTCAGGTCATATTCTTCTCCTACTCATAATATTAGTCTAATACACAATCCTTCCCTTTAAAATACATGCACTAAAATACATCATTTCAAGTTTAATTCTATCTGTATTCATTTATCGATCTTTCTATATACAGATAGATAACTTTATATAAAGATTGATGTCTTAAAATAAAAACAAATATTAAAATTCAGCCAAAATCCAAAGATAAATCATTCTTAACTTTTTATACCATTTGACTTTTGTTATAAATCAAGAGGAACAGAATTACAAAGTCTTTGTCCACAGTAAACAAAGAGCTCTCTGTCAACTTACTCTGATTTAAACTTGGAGCAAGGGACAAACTTTGTAGCAAGGATCAAAGAGTCCTAGTGAAAATAAAAGATGTTAAAATAACTGCTAAATATTGCAGGGTCCATTTGGCAAGAAGATTTAAAAAGTCAAACCAAACACTTGGCTATGAATCCTAAATTCGATGGGCAGCCAATATAACACAGCCCTGAACCTTCTTTTTAAATCATAAAGTATGCCATAGTGTTCTACACCAACTGTAACTATCTCAGTTTTGTTTATTTTCACTAGGGATGCGTGACGAGTAAGGCCATTTTCTGTTTTCTCACCTTTAAATGAAGCAAATGAATATGTGTCCCAAATGGCTTGAAAATCATTCATTTCCGTTTATGTTCCTGCTCCAATGGAATCAATAAGGAAAATCCTACCATTAGAAGAGACATAAAGTACAGCAGAACCAAAGTCTTGCACCATATGTCACCTCAATTATACAAGCAGAAATTTTAGTAAAACAAAGAAACACCAATGCATACATAAGAAAATGAAGAAATTGTACTGTTTACTACGAATCAGCCTTTGACTATAACAACTCCAAGTAAAGGCTGTACTAATTACTAGAGATATAGAATTAATCTGTCCACATGCAGTTAATGTAATGTAATTTATTTCTTATATACCGCTACATCCGTTAGGTTCTAAGTTAAGAAATCAGTATCCTTGCTAAAGCGAACACCATGCTACTTACGTCCAACAAGTACGATCATGTTACCCCTCTTTTGAAAAAAAGCACATTGGCTTCCCATTTCCCACAGAATAACTTATAAAATTGCCTTATTAACTTTCAAAACTCTAACAACAAATGTACCCATCTTTATTGATAAACTTCTTATTCCCCATGCTCAACCAAGATTACTCAGATCGATAAGTCAGCACTTATTATTTGTTTCCTCTCTAAAGATTATTAATACTCGCTGTGCAATATTCTCCGTAACTGCCCCCTCAATATGGAATTCTTTACTCTTTCTTTAGGGAGAAAAAAAATTTAAACAAATTTAAAGGGGTATTAAAAAGTTTTCTTTTCAAAGATGCATTCGAGCAATGACCATCACCTTGTCTCCTTTTAGGATCCAGGACTGATACATTGCTTGTGATTGAACTCAATCTATCACTCTCTTCTCCCGTTCCCTCCTGTTTTCACCTCTTTATATTTACTTTTCTGAATTTATTGTAGTTTCACCCAGTCCCTTTTGTGTATCATTGAGTACGTCATTGTCCTTGTCTCATGTTTTTAAATATTTTTTTAAAGATTAGAATTAGATTCCCTTTTTCATATATATCATCTAGAAACTATGATAGGCGATCAATCAAAAATTTTAATAAATTTGAAACTTGGCTCATGCAACAGTTAGAATATTTCAGCCTGTTGACTCTATATAAGTTGATTGCGCAAAAGAAGAGCTGGACTTGGCTGTGATCATATGTGATGATCTTAAGTTTATCAAACAGGCAATGTAGGAAAGGTGATGGCTAAAGCTAGAAGGATGCTTGGGTGCATAGGAAGAGGAATAGCCAGTAGGAAAAAGAAGGTAATGATATTCCTGTATAAAACTCTGGTGAGACCTCATTTAGAATATTGTATACAATTCTGGAGATTGCAACTTCAAAAAGATATAAACAGGATGGAGTTGGTCCAGAGGATAGCTACTAAAATGGTTGGTGGTCTTTGTCATAAAATGTATGAGGACAGACTTAAAAATCTCAAAATCTTACTCACACACAGTCTCTGGGACACTGGCTAGCTCTTCGAGTCAGGTACCCAAAACCAGAGCTTATAAAAATAAATTTATTTGAAACTGTTTTTAAGTTTATAAGCTGGGCATCAGCCAGGGCCAGACTTACTCCAGTAGGCCAAAGGATCACAATCCCAGGGTTCAATCATCACACTTAGTATTTACTTTATTCTGTTACCAAAGGAATAAAGCTGAGACCAAGGTGCAATTGATAACTGGAACTTGAACTTGATTGCAGAGTCAATGTATACACTACTTACAATTTCTTCTCATGTGAATACTGAAACTGTTTTACAAGCTGTTCATGATAAAGTCACTTCAAGAAACACTTCAACTATGTTCCCCAATCTCTTCATTCTACTTCTTTGGACACGCAATGAGCTGCTCTAGAGTCCTACCCTCTTTCCTCAGGCCAGGACCACTCTATCTTTCCCAACAAGCTGAAACGCTCCACATAGACTCTGCAAGAAGCGGGGTCTTTTTCTCTCACAATTTCCCTTTTTGTGATGGGTCTTCACACACTCCTTACTCTGTCCTATCCTGGTGACCCCTTGGAAAAATAAAGATTGTTTAATTCTTTTAGTGAAACTCTCCAGGTTCCACTTTCTCTCCTCTCAGTCTGTTGTCTGCTCTTCTGGCAAACCCGCCCAGACTTTCCCTCCACAAGCAGTCAGTGTCCAAAAGCCTTGATCTTACTTACCCCTCACTTCCTTTTATACTATTCCCCCTTCCACTCAGACAAAGGGACCTTCAACTTCTCCCACAATGTTCTGCTATCCACAGGATGAAACAATGGTGGACGTAAATACACTTCACTTAAACAACTAAACTTAACAAAGGAGGAAGGGCGTAAAATTTAAACAACTAAAGTTTTTAAGGAGGTTTTTTGATAATGAAAGAAAATTGTCCCATAATAGTGTATACTTCAGTTGTTTATGCTTTACGCCCTGGGACTCCCGAGACTTTTTCCTCCTTATTAAGTTTAGTTGTTTAAGTGAAGTATATTTGCTTCCACCGTTTTTTCATCATTAGAGTATTGTCTACATTCATTATAGTGGTGAGATTTATCCTTTCATTTATTTATATACTGCTATCCACAAGCACACACTCAGTGACTCTCCCCAAAATCCAGTACCTCCTGCTCTACAGCAGAGGCATTCTTGGGGGGGGGGGAAGGGGGTCACATATAGTTAGGAGGAAAGGCAGGGAGGGGAGATACCTACATGGTATAAATACACATGAGGTGAGTCTCAACTGAAAGGAAAGTGTGGAATGAGGGAACATAGGATGAGTTTGAAAGGGAATTTGAAAAAAAACCTCAGAAGATACTTTTTCATGGAAAGGGTGGTAAATACTTGAGGTGGTGGAGATGAAAATGTATCTGAATTCAAGACAGCTTGGGATAAGTTCTAAGGGAGAAGAAGGGATAGTAGATGGCATTGATAGGAAGACTAGATAGGTCATATGGTTTTTATCTGCCTTCATTTTTATATGTTTATATGGTATTCTCCACTCTACTTTCTGCTATAAAATTGGGGGCAAAAAAAGAAATGAATGTTTCATCCCAAAATTCCTCTTCCTGGGAGACTGTATAACCTATGAGGACCTTGGATGCTCAAGAATGTCCTATTGCTTTTTTAGCAGCCAAGATTACAAAGTTTGTAGTCTTAGAATTAAATGGATGCAAACTCTCCAAATAAAGGGGGACATTCAAGGACCACTGGCAATGCAGTCAAACTGCAGTAAGGAAGGCAAGTGGCTTGTGATTAAAAGGAGGTTGAGTATCTCAAAGAAATGGAAAGATGCGAGAGCACAGGTGATCCACAAGCACTCCATGATAAGAATGCAAGATAGAGGTACCAGAAGTTGACAGAGTTTTTACCCCCTCCCCCTCCCCAACTTAATGCTCCTTTAAAATTTGGTTAGCAAGCTGAGACTGGAAAGAGTCTTGTAATATCAGTTTACTAAGAATAGGGTTACCATATGGCTCCAGAAAAAGGAGGATGGTTTGAGACATCCGGGTTTTACTTCCACTGTACACAATCTTGAGTGTACCATTCTTCAGTTTTATTTTGAGGATTATTTTAAAAGCTCTATTTACGATTTCTATGGAGAAATACCAGTGTTTATGTTCAATGGCATATATAAGGGTTTCAAAAAATGCTCTATTTCATCTAGGCTTTACATGAGGGATTACGGCCCACTTCTGAAATGAAATCATGTTAAAATTGCAGCACTTATCAACACTGTAAAATGGGGGCAATTACATACAGAAGTGTCAACACTTCCGCTATGGAACTTGCATAACTGCCACTTCCATGTGGAAACTGGCGGGTTCGTGTCATTTATTTTTTCAACGTGTATATTTGCTAAATGGCTGCTTCCACTGTACATGCCAGCAAATTTGTCCTCATCCCATCTCCATCCCCATCCCACTCCCCTGAGTTCTGTTCCTGTCCCTGCCCCATCCCTGCAAGCTCGATCCTCATCTGCACAAGCCTTGAACCCATGATTTTAAAGAGTCCAAGGCTTATGTGGATGAGGACATAGCTTGCAGGGATGGGGCAGGGACAGGAACAGAACTCGTGGGGATGGGACGTGGATAGAGATAGATCCCATGAGGACAGGGACACATTTGTCCCCGTGTCATTCTCTAACACAGGGCGCTCCTGTCACCATTTATATTCCATGTCATCAGATCCTTTTCTAAAATACCACCAGAAATGGGCACACCCTGCGCTGTAGGTCTCAATTCCAATCTCTATGATCTGTGGAGGAGTTGCCTAATGGTTAATGCAGTGGGGCTACAGTACAGTGGGCAGAAAACCAGGGGAACTAGGTTTGATTCCGACAACACGGCAGCTGCTTATGACTCTGGGCAGGTCACTTAACCCTTCTTTGATTGTAACCACAGAAAGGCAGTACAGTTTATCAAAAGTCCCATCCCCTTAATGTAAAATTGGGATTTCACAAGGAGAAGCTTATGTACACACTGCTTTTTCCAAATGGGGACAAAGATTTAATAGAATATTTCATGTACTTTCCACATGCTGTAGATGGCCATCCATCATCATACAGCAGTAATGAAAATAACTTGGCATTTACTTTATATGGTTTAGGATGATGTAGAGCTTATGGGTTCCTCTTGTTCAGTAGACAAGCACTTATCAACTAATGGTATCTACTGCATTTATTAGCATGCATCCAATAAAAAATGTGCACTTTTCTTTTAGAAATGTTATTTATTGAATTCTAACAGGTTAGTTCAAGAATTAATCCCAGGATACAGAAATCATATGTTTCATCCAACACATTTATCCATAAGAGACAGAAGAAAAAAAACAAAAACTAATAGAAAATCGTTCTGGTGAATATATTCCACAGAATGACCATATTTGAGGGATTTGAGAATTCAAAAACACAGGAGCAAATTTCTAGCAGTATTTCACATTATTTCCATCATGTATAGTATGAAATAGAAGAAAAAATGTTTAAAAACTGGCGTTCTAGTTGACATTATTTCAAGTCATACTCAATCAGTTCTTGTTCCATCAGATTCACTCCATCTGCTACTACCGGTAGAATAGCTCTGTTGGCATTAATGTTCTGCAGCTGAGTAGGGTCATAAAATAAATTCTTGTTACCTCTGTATCTCATATCACATAAACAAGGAAACTGCAGTTGCAAATGTTGCCTGAGAATACTGCTTGTTGCTTCAACAATAATATTTTATGTCTTAATTGAGATTCTTTGCATATGTCTGTAAACACAGATATTTTAGTCTTTAATTTAAAAGTCCCTTTCATGACAATATCATATTATGGATGTCAACATGCCATAATATCGACATCCATATTGTATCTATGTCAGGAGTGCCATTTTATTAATAATAATAATAATTTATTCTTGTATATCGCCAAATCCATAATAGTTCGAGGCAGTTTACAATGAGAAGTACTGGACAATCATTTTAGAAATGGTGTACTGTTAATACAATATTCTGCCTTTGAGATTAAAAGATGAATGTCCAGGAAAGATGCATTCCAGGAACATGGCCTGGGTGGTGCTTCAGTAATAACATCCAGGACGGATTACATATAGCATGAACAGGAGATTTAAATGTCAATATATACACCTGTTATAAAAGACATACATATGGCAGCCTGACCTAAGGATTTGGACCGCAAGGGCTATGGCTGAATGGAGAAGATAGGAGCGCAAGTTCTTCATCTGGCTGGTATCTGTCCACCTAGATCTATAAAGTCGCAACACCCACTGTTTTGCATTATGTCCCAGGCCCCTCTGAGATTGCACAACCCACTCCCTGAAAATATCCTGTGTGCACCTTTCCCTTCATTCCTCTCTCTCTGTACTGTAAGGCTTGATTCATTGGGTTGTGGTATCAGCGGCGACTCTCACATGCTGCCTGCCGCTAACCTGAAAGCCTCTCCTCTGCCGCAAAGAGATTTCTGGGTTAGTGGCAGGCAGCTTGTGGGAACTGCTGATGATGGAATTCTGTGTGACTGTGCAATTCTGCAGAAATTTTGCATTGCAGAGTCATGCAGAATTCCGCCAGGAGTATTATTTCTATAGCTCTGCCAGACATATGCAATGCTGTACATTAAACATGTAAAAGACCATCCCTGCTCAATAGAGCCTACAATCTAATAAAAACAGACAAATGGGACACGTAGGGGTTAGGGAATTTCTCACAGAAGAAATAATAAAACAGACATTGATAAGAAGAGTTAAAAGCAGCCTTGAAAAAGTGGGCTTTTAGTC
This sequence comes from Geotrypetes seraphini, assembly GCF_902459505.1. Lineage (NCBI taxonomy): Eukaryota > Metazoa > Chordata > Amphibia > Gymnophiona > Dermophiidae > Geotrypetes > Geotrypetes seraphini. Next base: position 302,223,139 of record NC_047086.1, on the reverse strand, counting down.
TGGATTTGAACACTGCCAGAGACAGAGCTTGAACTACTGACTCGGGCAATCTGTTCCATGCATATGGTGCAGTAAGATAGAAGGGATGGAGTCTGTAGTTGGCAGTCTGTGGCAGTAGAGGAGAAGGATACAGAGGAGCAAATAGATGGATAAAGTGGACTTTGAAGGAAGAAAAACAATGAGATTGAGGTGGAAGAGATTGAAATCTACAAGAAGATGAGAGTAGCAGCCAGTGGCATACCTAGCATATGTGACACCCGGGGCCCATCATTTTTTGGCACACACTCCCATCTGTAAGAAAAACATGATTTTTAGTAACAAGCCACATGTCACACATGAGTACCTAGGAAAAGGCAGCATCTTACATACTGCAGTGAGCAATACAACAGCAATACACCCATTGTAAAACTAAACAAGCCAGACTAGTACAGATCAATCATGCAGTCAATCCTAACAAAAAAACCATGCTTTTTTGAAATTTTCTTTATTAACAATTGCAAAGGGAACATACAACCAGGATCACAATTATCTTAAATGTGGCAGGCAGCCTTAGTATGACGGGACCCATTTTGCCAGCCATATTGGCTTCTTCAGAGGGTCACTAATGGCTGCTTATGATCTGTGCTCTAATGTTTTTTAAAGCTTTTCCAGTTTCCTCTGCTATCTTAGAATAAAACTCCACAGCGGCATGACCTAAGGGCTTCCAGTCTGTCTTTGTTCCAGGGTGTCTCTCTGTAGCTGAGTGTGGGCTTTCGGGGATACGTCCCTGTGGGGTGCTCTCACCTACTCCAAAGCAGTGTTTCAGAGCCACTCGCTTACAAGACTCCAACTCATGGCATTTACCCCCTCCCCCCTTTTACAAAACCGCAAAAGCATTTTTTAGCACAGGCTGGTGTACTGAATGCTTTGCACTGCTCCCGACACTCATAGAGTTCCTATGAACTTCGGGAGCAGCATAGAGCATTCAGCACTCCGGCCTGTGCTAAAATCCGCTTTTGCGGTTTTGTAAAAGGGGGAGTTAGTGTTTTCTGCTTCTATAGTAGGACTCCAGGTCCAGGTATTACTGTCTAGGAGATACAGCTACTTTTGCTTCAGTGCAATGGAACCCATAACAAAACAGTGGACAAAAAAGGTAACAAGGGGAATTGCTCCTGTCATATTCTCTATCACCTATGTCTTCAGTAAGTATTGGGAGTTTGTCTGCCTCTTTGGTGGTGGGTAGGAAGTGATACATTGCCAAATGTTGGTGCCAGGGAATATAGTAGGGGTCCATAGTGGGTTAGGTGATGCTCTTAGGGGATATGAGTGTGATCATGGAGGTTGGGGTGGTTTGTCATAAGCTTTTGTTGATGTTGTTATTTGTTTAGAGAATTGATGCAGCCACCTCTTAATAACAAAACTGCCCTGAAACAAAAATGTAAAAAAAATCCAAATAAACAAAAAATAAAAAAACAAAATGAAAATTTAAAAAAACTTGCAAATGACACCTTTGTTTTGCCTGAACACCTCTAAACCAGTAGCTACCATAGAATATCTAAGTAGCCACTAGAATCTATCCTGGTACCACCATTATTCAGAACCAGTACCTGGATAGTTCCCTGGATAAGTTGCTATCTAGTGCTGAATATTGGTGATACCCAGACAGTGCCAAGATGATCAGTGGCTATCCTGGTGAATCAAAACAAAAGTCAAAAACACTCCATGGTAATAGTGCATCAAAGCAAAAAAAAAAAATGTAACCAGCGAAAGAAAAAGCCTCAGAGTGATGGAGGTGTGTACCCACCCTTTACATCATCGACAGAAAAAAACTTTCACTTAAAGGTTAAATAAGCCTTGAGATAATTTTAAAACTATCAATTAGACACTCGCTGTTTTAAACAAGATATCAGAGGAAAGGGCCGACGATCGTTTCGTGGCAGAATCACCACTACTTCAGGGCCACCCACTGGAAATAGCTATCTGTTCAATGGTCTCTGTCTCAAACGTTTGCTGCGGGTGAGTGTGGGTACACACCTCCAACACTTTGAGGCCTTTTTTGCCGCTGGTTAATTTTTTTTGCTTTGATGCACTGATATTACCATGGAATGTTTGACTTTTGTTTGGAATTACTTCCCTCTATTCCCTATTTTTTTGACCCTAGTGAATGGCACTTGTCTTGACAGGCTACTATATAGATATGTATATCAGGCTCATAAGTAGATAAGGACAGTTGTTCACCCTCTCCAAGGTAGGGAGAACGAGAGGGCACTCTCTAAAGTTGAAAGGGGACAGATTCCGGACGAACGTAAGGAAGTTCTTTTTCACCCAGAGAGTTGTGGAAAACTGGAATGCTCTTCCAGAGTCTGTCGTAGGGGAGAGCACCCTCCAGGGATTCAAAACAGGGTTGGACAGGTTCCTGCTAAGGGTACTGGTCTTTAACCTGGAGGTTGTCGCGTGAGCGGACTGCTGGGCACGATGGACCACTGGTCTGACCCAACAGCGGCAATTCTTATGTTCTTATAAATTCTCATATTCAGCCCAACTCAAGCTTTACATTTCCATGTTTTTGGTTTTTTTTTTAATTTTGTTTTTTTAACCTAAAGCTGAATAAACATTTTGGTAGCACTATCCACACAAATAATTCAGCCAACTTCAAAGTCTTTTATCTGAACCAGAACTCTTTACTAACTTCTTCAATTGATAGGTAACAGATGCAGAACAACATGTGATCGGCTATTTACAGTCTCTCCTTCACTCCCATTCAAGATTGAAACATTTAGGGCTCCTTTTACTAAGCTGCGGTAGCGTTTTTAGTGTATGCTGCAGATTAGCATGTGCTGCCCCCCCCCCCCCCCGGCGCTACGTGGAAAAACTAATTCCAGCTCAATGGAGGTGTTAGCACCTAGCACGCGTGGCATTGCAGCGCTAAAACCACTAGTGCAGCTTAGTAAAAGGAGCCCTTAGTTTTTTGTTTTCCTTTATTCTTAAACCTCACCATCTGGACAGTAGAGGTCACACAGTTCATAAATGTTGTCTTGTAGGCAATTTATGAATAAAATGTGTTCTTTTTGATGACATTATCCATGCTGTTTACAAATGATCATTCACTGATTAGCAAGCAACCTACAATACTGGCTCTGCTGGAAGCTGTTTTCTTTCTCTATAGAAGTCCTGTTAGTTGTACCTGGAAATCTTTAGAAAACCTGCCATATGATAAGTATCTTTTCCTTCTACTCTAAATATTACCTTTATAAGGATTATGGTCAGGGTGCCTGATTTTTTTTTTATCTAAAAGGCAGTTCAGGTATCTCCTTCTTCTTTTCCTGTGATTGGTGGATTCCTCGATTCCTTTGCAATGCACAGACCAACAACTTTCTAGGTTCTGGTGCTTGCACCACTATCATTTACTATAATGCCTTATTTGAGCTAGTCTGGGTGACATAGCAAAGCTAAATACTTGTCCTTGAGTCTTACATTTGCTATAGACTTAACAAGAAGCTCTCCCTCACAGACTATGGGCTCCTTTTATCAAGGTGCGGTAGGCGGTTTACGCGCGGAATACCACGCATTCAACCGCTTGCCACGCTAGTCGCCAACGCCTCCATTGACGAGGCGTTAGGTTTTTGGCTTGCCGCGGGGGTTAGCGCGTGATTAAATGTCCGACGCGCTATCCCCCGTAGCGCACCTTGATAAAAGGAGCCCTATGGGTCAGAGCAAAGAGAGAGAGATGACTTAAGACATTGCTACTGGGTAGAATAACCATTATATGCCATGGTTAAAGCTATAGCCTCAGCACCCTGAGGTTGTGGGTTCAAACCCCTGCTGTTCCTTGTGGCCCCGGGCAAGTCACTTAATCTCCCCATTGCCCCAGGTACGTTAGATAAATTGTGAGCCTGCTGGGACAGACAGGAACAAATACCTGAGGACCTGAATAAATTAATGTAAACCATTCTGAGCTCCCCTGGGAGAATGGTACAGAAAATTGAATAAATAAAATATAGTCAAGGGGGAGGGTAGTCCCTGCTGCCACCAAAGCCTTCCTCCCAATATTCTATTAGTTTCTTTTTCTACTTCTTACTAAAAGTTTTCATCCTTTTCTGGAAAGTTACAGTGACTTCCTGGCCAGTGTCATGAAGCACATAGTTTGTCCAAAGGCCTACCTGAGCATAAACGAGAGCAACCAGAAAGTGCTGCTTCATTTAGGAATGGCAATGAGGATTCAGAGAACACTTATTAGTGCTGAATTTCTCAGGCTGTTACCTATAGACCCTAAGGGCTCCTTTTACTAAGCTGCAATAGCGTTTTTAGCGCATGCAGCATTTTAGCGCGCGCTAAACCCGCGTTAAGCGGCTAGAACTAATGCCAGCTCAATGCTGGTTTTAGCGTCTAGCGCATGTGGCAATTCTGCGTGCGCTAAGCGCGTACTAAAACCATTATCACAGCTTAGTAAAAGGAGCCCTAGGTATAGTCGACAGCAAGATGACAGAGAGAAAAAAGGGTTAAGAATTTTTTTTTTTTTTTAAAAAAAAAGGATTTTTAGAAGGGATTTGAATAAATTTTAAAAATCTGTTCTAGGTATATGGTCAAACTGTTGTAGCCTTGTTAAAAAACCCTATTGAATATCATAATCCCAAATATTTTAAGACTATCTAAAAAGTGTCTTATGCTTAATGTCACTATATTCACTCTCTCATTGTGCAATCTCGATGTCTTTAACATACTGTATATTCCATGTTAACTGATCAGAATCTTATAATAATAATAATAACTTTATTCTTTTATACCGCCATAACCAAAAGTTCTAGGCGGTTTACACTAAAAAGCTGGACAATCAGCAAAATACAATAATACAGTAAAAATTACAAATATTTGTAAATAAAATTTCAATAATAAAACTCTCATTAAGTAATAAACTTATCGAACTAAGTGGTCTTAATTAATGTCCGAAAACAGCAATAGGATAACATAGCTTGCTCAATACATTTACCTAACCAAGATTATTGCCTACCAGCTAGAAATGCTGGGGTCCTAAGAAGGACTTATATCTATACCCATTAATTTATATTATGCCCTTTATTTCTTGGAATCCAACTACCCTTGGAAGTGATTGACTCTCTCTCTCCCAAAAATGTGGACTTTAGTCGTAGTCACTTGTGTGTTTATTATTTTATAATTGGTATTTGTTTCCTGTATTTGGATTGTTATATTTCCTTTCAAGTATTGATTTTTCAACTTGTAAAAGCATAAATAAAGAAAAAAAAAATTATATTATGCCTGTATTAAATAAATGTTAAAGATGGACCCCCATCTCTAGTCCACTGTACCAACTACTCAGTTTCTCCAGTAACCTACTTGCTGCTCTGATAGGACTAGCCATAACATGTGATGCTGTCACACAGGCTGGTATGTACTGTTTCTTTCACAACTTTAGAGGATGGGAGGGGGTCAGTGACCATTAGGGAAGTAAGGGGAGAAACAAACAATGTGGAGAAATTATGTTCCTGAGATGGACTTTATTAATATTAAAATAATATTAAAATTTGGCAGACCACATAAAAAACTCTAGAATGCAGTTCACTGAAAAGCTTTGGACCCTGGACCCAACGCAATCCGTGTTTTGACAGAATGTCTTCTTCAGGGATCACTATGAAGACCTATGGTAAAGATATGTGGATAAAAATACCAGTCAAAAATAAACTGATCTGTAAAAGCTGTGTGCAGGACATGGGCTCTTGTCAGCTTGGCAGTGGCGTAGCGAGGGTGAGAGGCGCCCCTCCCCTGCCCCCGCTTCTTCTCCAATCCCCCCCTGCTGTGTACATGCCTCCTTTCCCCCGCACATCTAGTTGTTCAAATCTGTGAGTAACAACTTCAACGTGTTCCTCGCGACCCCAGTAACGTCAGCAGGAGAGCTAACGTGGTAATGAGGAACACATTGACATCGTTGCTTGCGACGGTGAACATCTAGAGGTACAGGGAAAGGGAAGGAGCGCGCGTGTGGTGAGGGGAGGAGTGGGAAGAGGTAAAGGGGGTGGAGAGGAGGAGGGGTTCCGGTGCTCCCACCAATATGACATCCAGGGCAGACCCCCTTCGCACCCCTCCCTTACTACTATACTGAGTTTGGGACATCATTTTGGCCCTTGTTAATTACTAAAACAGGTCTAGCCTCAATCGTCAGCGGCAGGTTTTGCCCTGTAAGTTTTCTACAATGTTCCATTATTGCAGATCATAAGGCTGCCCTTGTCCTGGCCAAAACATGCCCCCTCCCCCTCCAACACCTCCCTTGTGATTTAGGTGCACTGAAAATGAACAGAATAGAAATAGGTTTTGAAAATAGCAATTTGAACATTATACAGGGGGGGGAAAAACATCCATCTGCCCCTTTAAGACACTTTTTGGACCTTTTTCTCTTTTGTAAATGAACCCCCTAGTCTGCTACATTGAAATACATATGGTCAGCCCCACCACTGCTATCTATTTAGGCCTGGATACTGCCCCTATATGCCCCTATTATAAGCGCTGCTTATAATATTTGGTTGCTATTTTCCCCTCTGCTTCTCCACTATAGTGTCAGAGTAGTTAGGCAAATTTGCAATGTGATACTATCTACATAGTGGATGACATTAGATGGATAAGATGTTATATGTTTATTGGCTGTTTAACCAAAGCAGCCTGAAGCCCAGGTTCATCCAATGAATCTGACCATACCAGAGCTGGTATAGAACCCAAGCCTCGCCAGCTGAAGACTCCTCCCCAATGGTATTGAAAATACTGCTCTCCATCTTAGCAGTCTGTGGCAGCTCTCTAAGTTGCCAACACAGGCGCATGCTTAGTTTTTGTGCATGTGCTGAAAACCAGTTTTGGTGGCTCAGGGAGCTACCACAGACTGCCGAGGCAGACAGCAGCATTTTTTGGCACCATCAGTGGGAGGTCTTCAGCTGGTAGGGCTTGACTTACCCACCTTCTACCACTAAAATTAACTTGTTTTTGTATGTGGCCTGATGGTAGGGAAATTCTAATAATAGAGGAAAGTAGGTGCTTTTTTTTTTTTTCCTTTTGTAGAATATCAGTGTAGCCAGGTATACACACAGAGCTGGCATAAATGCTCACACCTATAGCTGAAATTTGTAAGATAGTAACATAGTAGATGACGGCAGATAAAGACCCGAATGGTCCATCCAGTCTGCCCAACCTGATTCAATTTAAATTTTTTTTTTTCTTCTTAGCTATTTCTGGGCAAGAATCCAAAGCTCTGCCTGGTACTGTGCTTGGGCTCCAACTGCTGAAGCCTCCAACAAAGCTCACTCCATCCCATCCACACCCTTCCAGCAATTGAAACCATCCTCAACCAAAAGGCCATAAACAGGCATATACCATGCAAGTCTGCCCAGTACTGGCCTTTGTTCTTCAATATGTGCTATTATTTTCTGATTCTAGATCCTCTGTGTTCATCCCACACTTCTTTAAACTCCTTCACCGTTTTCCTCTCCACCACTTCTCTCAGGATCGTATTCCAGGCATCCACCACCCTCTCCATGAAGTAGAATTTCCTAACATTGCTCTTGAATCTACCACCCCTCAACCTCAAATTATGCCCTCTGGTTTTACCATTTTCCTTTCTCTGGAAAATATTTTGTTCTACGTTAATACCTTTCAAGTATTTAAACGTTTGAATCATATCTCCCCATCCCTCCTTTCTTCAGGGCTTCCAGTCTCTCCTTATACGTCTTCTGGCGCATTAGTTACACACATGTCCTGTCTATGCTCCATCCACATTCTACCTATATATGCACACTTCTGCAAACTATGAGCTAGCAAAGATACTTATAGAATAGCACATAGCCTACTATTATTATTATTTCTAGAGCACTACAAGATGTACACAGCACTGTACAAAGTCACAAAGGAGAAAGTCCCTGCTCAAGTGAGCTTACAATCTAAACAATCAAGACAGACAAACAAGATGCCAGGGTAGGAGTTACAATTAGAGGGGATGGTTAAATTGTTGGCTAGGGTGGTGAGCAGAGGGCAGAGGGGAGTACGGTTATGAATTGAAGGCTGTCTCAAAAAAAGTTTTTCAGCCTACTTTTGAATAAGGGAAGGGGCATGATGGACAAACCCAGGTGGTTTATCCCAGGCATGGGACGGCGAGCAGAAAGGAACAAAGTTTAGAATTGGAAGTGGAGGAGAAGGGTATAGATAAAAGCAATTTGTCTGAGGAACAGAGCTCTCAGGGAGGTGTATAAGGAGAAAGAAGAGAGGAGATACTAAGGGGCTGCAGAACGACACACTTGTAGCCAGATTATTGTTTACATATACATGGAATGACTAGTATACTAGCATTTGCATGTGTACTTGACACTTCACTTACCTCCTCTTAAAACCGATTATTGATGTAATCAATAGGAGATAAGAAACCAAGCCAGTGTAGAAAAAAATGGCTGTGCAGCACCTAGAAGGAAAGCATGTCCAGAGATGCCAAGAGTAAATCAACCCAAAGAGTGATATTTATAACACCAAGGAGTGGGATTGAAGGCCAAAGAGAGATGTTTCACAGGGTACATCCAGGGTATAAATCTAGAATGATTTAAGTGTACAGTGTTCCCCCGCAAATTCACGGTTTGCGGACTCACTAATTCACGGTATTCTCCAACCGCCTCTTCCTGTACTAAAGTCGGGTTACACCAATCAGGAGCTGCATGTCAAAGCAGCTCCTGATTGGTGTAGTCTTACTTTAGTAACAGGATGAGGCGGTCAGAGCATACCGTGAGTGATTTTCTTCACTCGCTGGTGCTCCAGCTGCCCTCTCCTGCCTTTAGACAGACGAAAATCCGTATTCGCAGTTTTTCAAAATTTGTGGGGGTTCCTAGAACGGAACCCCCGGAAATATCGGTGGAGTCCTGTATTATTTTATGAATGAATCGAGGCAGCATTAAATGATTTAAGGGCTTTAGTCTGAAGCCTCTGAAAGAATACAGACAAAGTGGATGAGCAACTTGGGAGCTAAAAATTGTTATCCGCCCAGTAGTTAAAAGTACTGTTTGTACATAGTCCACATAGTCCATGTACATCGATTTCAGAGCACATGTACTTGCAGGAATGGGAAAAGGGACAAGGCAAGGAGAAGCAGTAGGCAGCAGTGGTGTAGTAAGTGGGGGGGACCATCCCAGATGCCATTTTAGTGTGGGTGCTGGCACTTCTCCGTCCTTCCATGCCATGCTCAAGCCCTCCCTTCTCCACCCCCTGTACCTCTTTGCCATCGCGAGCAACTATTCTGGCCTATTGCTTGTGCTGGCTTGGCTCCCTCTGAAATCACTTCTGGATCGTGAGGTCAGGAAGTGACATTAGATGGAAAGTCAACATCGGTGTGAGCAACAGGCTGGAGAAGCTTCTCGTACTAGCGAAGAATTAAAGAGGTATGGGGTGGGAAGGGAGGGCGCAAGTGTTGCATGGGGAGTTTGGAAGGAGCAGGGGGTAGTACGGAAGAAGCAGGGGGTGGAGAGGAGGGCACAGGGGAGCGCCAATGCCCTGGGAACCTTCTGCCCTCGCTACGCAGGTAGGAAGGTGTGCTCAGATTCTTTCTACTAGTTGGACCAGTGGCGTACCAAGGGGACGGGGGGGGGGTGGTTCGCCCCAGGTACAAGCCATGAGGGGGGGGTGTTCCCAGCCTTGGAGTCATGGTCCGGGAACTTCCCTTCTCACGGCCCGGTTCCAAGGCTCTGGGTAGTCCCTGTGGCCCAGCATGTTCCCAGCCTTCTCTCCTGTCCGATGGCCCTTTACCTTCCATGAAGCTAAAAAAACTGCCGGCCTCGGTAGTGATTCAGCTATGTCACCCACGGCTCCCCTTCCTGCTTTCCACATCTGCCAATGACGCAACTTCCTTTTTCCGCCCGGGTGGATTGAAGCAGAGACAGACACGGAAAGCAAGAAGGGGAGCCATGGGCGAGGCCGGTAAAGGGCCGGTAAAGGGCCATTGGACAGGAGAGCAGACTGGGAACATACTGGGTCACAGGGACTATGCAGAGCCTTGGGACTGGGCCATGTGAAGGGAAGTTCCCGGACCATGACTCCCAGGCCAGGAACACCCCCCTCATGTCTTGCACCTGGGGGAACATTACTAAAAATATTTTTTTTACATTGGGGGGGTGGTGTCAAAAAACAATGGGCCCCGGGTGTCACATACCCTAGGTACACCACTGGGTTAGACCACTTGGTTTACTTCTGTAAGGCTTGCCTCTCATGAAAGCAGTGATCAAGATCATTGTACTGATACTTAATGAGTAAGAAGTAGAGCTCAAAGAGTATGAGTAAGAGAGCTTTCACTTAAGTGTGCCACACTCCTAATGAGTGAGAGTTGATATCTCTGTATGCATCTTCAGAAATAACATTTTCTAGTGTTCTCCTTCCCACTGTTCTATAATATATTTGCTGGAGGCATTGATGGTTGGATAGATTACAATGCCCTCTGTCAAAAACTTTTACCTGATATGGAAACTGAAGGAACCACTCCGCTCTTTATCACTCATACTTTAAGTAGTTGAGTCACAAAATACACATCTGCTTGAGTATTCTAGTGGTGGGAAGACGGGAGGTGTACTGTAGGGTTACACTGTAGAAAATTGACAATTTTCCCCAAAGTATTCAGATCCTTTGGTAAGGAGAAAAGGAGTAGAAAAATATGTGCGAAGACAAAATGGGAAAGACGACGGTGAACTATCAAGATTGCAATTGAATAAATAATTGATGAGCTTGTGGCTTAAGCCCGAGTCTCATTTATATTATCTTGCAGCTTCATTAAATACTGTTTCAGGCCTGTCTTAGGAGGTTCCTCTGGACTTTTGATTAATAGGCATTGTGTGCTTTTGTGTAGATGGCAGTTCTTGGAGGGGGAAGGGGGAGGTGCTTGCGACAACTGCTTTCTAAGCTCAAAAATCTTTCAGCTTAGCACCTTTTCAGAGCTGCTTCCTATTCCCCTCACTCTCATCAGAGGCCTCTACCTATGACAGGAAGCCCTAGTAAATAATATATAAAGATAAATGATAATTGCTCTGTTAAAAGTGTCTCTTAATGAGCATCATAAATTAAAAATTAATATTGCAAAGACTGCATGAATAGCCTCCATGCAGTAAACACAGCAGCAGGTATCAAGATAGCAAATGGAGTTAGCCTCTCTTCTATTTTCTCCACTTTTTCCATCAAACATTTAAGAACCAGAACATTGTTTTCCTCTCATTTCATATATCAAAGACCCAATGCACCTTACTGCTGTTCTTTGATAAATTTAGGGCTTTGTACGGAAGAAAAAACATTTCCTCCTAAGTTCTGTTTTAAGTTCAAGAAACAATGAACATTCTCTCCAAGCCTCTTTTATTCTTAGAATAAAATATCAGCTTTTTTTTTTTTTTTGCAACTTAGCTTTTCCCATCATTTTCCTATAGCTGATGTGTCACTGAAAGCACCAGAAACATTTGAAATATGATGAAACGCATCAAGCAGTGATGGCAAAAAAAAAAGAGAATCTTTTGAAAATGGAATGTCAGGATCAGATCGTGAAATAAGAAGTAGCTAATGGAAGGCATGAAACTTCAGCCTGCTTGCATGAAATTCTTAAGCTAGCTGACATGTTAGTTTGATTTGACCTTGGATATGGATTGTGTGACATCAAGGTTAGAGATAAAACTATATAGGCATAATAACATAAATAAAACTACAGATTTACCCCTCTTTTACTAAGGTGTGCTATGCTTTTTAACGCACGTTAAATATTAGCACATGCTAATTGCTAACGCGTGCATATCATCCTATGGATGCATTAGCGGTAAGCGCATGCATTGATTTAGCGCACGCTATATGCGCGCTAAAACGCTTAGCGCACCTTATTAAAGAGGGCCTTAATCTGCCTTGAATCTGATTTGGCCCACGGGCCTGAGTTTGACACCTCTGCTCTATTTGAATATTCAAGGCACCATAGGTTTCAATACTTATAAATAGTTCTCATATATATTTGTGAGGAAGGGAGTAAAACATCATTTTTCTACCTTTAGAATACCAAGAATCTGACAGGCCAAGATGCTTAGAGCAGAAGAGTAGGATGTTTGTGCCTTAGTAGATTGCACTTGGCTATGCATTTGGATTGTCTGTCCATCAGATCCTGGACTGAGTTAAAGTCCCCACCCAGGATAACTGGGATCTCTCCCACCTCCACTATAACTTCTAAGTGTTTTTCCAAAAATTCAGGGGTATCAACTGTTGGGGCATAGATATTGCATGATGTTCAGTCTCTATTGTCCATTTTAATAGGGAGCTGAACTGACTGCCCGTCTCTATCAAACAGCTGGGACAGAACTGAGGCTGAAAAGCCTTTGTGCAATAAAATAGCAATATTATTTTTCCCCTGTCGCTGGAGAGAATGATTTGACTTCATGCTATGCATTAGTGCACTTAAGTGATTCTCTGTGGGATAGGTTGGTCTCTTGAAGAAAAATACCTGGGTTAATTTGTCAAATACAGAACTTTCTGTTTGTAGAATTGTTGAAATCTTTTGGGTTGAGAGAAATTATCCTCCAATCATTGCCCATTTTTAATGCTATAATCCAGCATTTTGCATGAGGGAGTGAATATATGCCTTATTTTTTTTTCCCCTATAAGCAGAACGTTTAATTACGTGAATAAGATGTATAAAATGGATCTATGACGATTAGCCAGCAGTCTTTCTCTATGAAAAAGAGATGAGTGATTACTGCATAAATTTACGATGATCTGAGAAAAATACCAAGAGTATTGTATAGAAGGTTGTACAATATTAGTTTGGATTGTATCTGTTATAAGGTGTTACCAGTAAATTACATAGCCATAATTGGTTACTTTTTTCCTGACATTCAAACAAGAGTAGATCCCAGATAAGAAAAAAAAATGAATTGGGATCTATGTATTCTTGCTTCTACGTCTGCACTGCTGTGCATTTTGATACCTCTCTTTTAGGCTTCCTTACTTTTTTCCTGGCACATCCACTCATGAGAAACCAGGAACCTAGCAAGATAATAACCACTTGTAATGATGGTTCCCACAGAATTACCAATACTTTGAATAGTTGCACAGCATATTAAAAGCTCTACAATTAGCAGCAGCTTCATCAGACTATAACAAATATCTATGCCAATCCAATTACCATAAACAATAGTCTGACTCTCTTTATAAGCACAATGCTTATCCTCTATAATAAAACCCTAAGCACGCATGCGCACTTAGGAGGCCGTGATCCCTGCCACCATGATGTGTGCCTCCGTGGCTGCATTCCATTTACGGCACGTGGGGTTGCTTGCGGCAGGTGTGCCGGCTTGGGGCATGTGCAGTGGATTGAGCGGCAGTTTGTCTCAGCAATGACTGCGAGGTGTCCCTTGCTGGTAAGAAGTGGAGGGGGAGAGGGAAGGGGGCTGCTTTGGGGGGGGAGGTGTGTGCTGGGGGATGCCCGGGCTAGTGGATGCTGGACAGGGGGATCAGGGAAAAGAGAAGGGGTACTACTGGACGAGAGGAGCAGTGAAGGGGTGCTGCTGGACAGATTTTGATGAACAGGGGGAGCAGGGAAGAGGTGCTGCTGGACAGGGGGAGGTAAAACGAAGGTAGAAGAGCTACTGCTGGACAAGGGGAGCAGGGAAGAGGTGCTGCTGGACAAGGAGGAGATAAAAGGAAGGGAGAAGGGTTACTGCTGGACAGGAGGAGCAGGGAAGGGGTGGTGGTGGACAGCCGAGGAAAGAAAGAAAGAAAGAAAGAAAGAAAGAAAGAAAGAAAGAAAGAAAGAAAGAAAGAATAGTACAGTACAGAATCATTATTAAGATCTTTTGAACATGACCTTATTTGTTTGATACTGATCTGAAAATAAGAGTTTGTTTGCAATCTGTTGCCAGGAGGGTACAGACTCGGAACTGTTTGGTAACTAATCTATGTTGGGAAATACCTCTGGATTGGTTTCTGCTAGTAAGCAAGGTCAGAGCAGATGATATTAGTATGGTAGGGAAGAAGTGGCCCTGGGCTGAGGAATGAGTGGGACAAGGATGAGAACAACAACATAAAAAAAGGTGGAGCCTAAAACTGGAGGAAGCAGAAGTTAAAGGAACTGGCACAGCCAGGTTTTTTTGGCTAATTGCCTGCATTGACAGTCATATAGTGTTAGCTTATTTAAAATAATACTGGCAAAAGGGACCCAATATTCAGACCACGGGAGGCAGCCCTCCTAAATCCTGCAGTCAGTCAGATATTCAATGCCAGGCAGTTTCCAGTGACCGGCATTTGAATATCCAGGTTTTTTTGACTGGCTATAACTTAACTAGTTAAGTCGATATTCAGCACAAGATTATGGTGGCCAAAGATAGACCTGCTAAACTTTACCAGTCAACACTGAATATTGCCGGTTATCATGCGGTATAGTCAGTTAACTTTTAGCCGCTTACTACAAATATTCAGCATCAGTGGCCATTTCCGTTCGGCTAAATAGCTTTGAATATTGGGGAGGAAGATATCCAAATGTTAAAACTACACAATGTGTCTACTTGTAATCTTGTATCTTCCTACAAAATAGAAAACTGTGAGATCCTTTCAAACTGTGTGTTTCCCTCTGGCCAGTGATGTAGTAATGGGGGTGTCGGCACCCCTTCTCCTCTCTACCCCGCCTCCTACCACTCCTCCCTCACCATGCACACACCCCTCTTCCCCTGTATCTCTGGTTGTTCGCTGCCATGAGCTACAACTTTCTCACCACCGCTTCGTCTCTCCCATAGACGTCACTTCCGGGTGCTGCGCATAGGAAGTGACGTCAGCAAGAGAGACAATAGGGATTGCGGGGAGCACGTTGACATTCTTGTTGCTTGCGGCGGTGAACAACTAGAGGTATGGGGGAAGGAAAGGGCCGTGCATATTTCAGGAGGGGGAGGGGAACGGGAAGGATTAGGGGGTGGAGACAAGGGCAGGGTGCCATCGCCTCGGGTGTCTCTCACCCTCGCTACACCAGTTTCTCTAACTTGTTCATTGCTAATTGGAGTTAACAGCCAATTATTGGCTTACATTTGCATTAATTCACATTATTTGCTGAATGAATGGGGAGTGAGGTGGCAAAATAGGGGGGATTTTACCTTCTGAAAAAAGCCCCTCCATGTCTCTGAGCTGATCTTTACACATGTATAGCTTTATTTAGGTAATTTTGGGGCAGTGCTCCGATATTAGTATATACAAAGTTTTTCACTGCCTGTTTTCTTCTTGAGGTATGTTGACTCCTTTACACTGAATCTTTTTTGACTGAAGACTGGAAATATAATGGCACTGATTCTCTGGCATTTCTGGAACTGAAACAGAGAAACAGAGAAAAATGAAGGCAGATAAAGACCATATGGCCTATCTAGTCTGCCTAACCATGCCATCTACTAACCCCTCCTCTCAGACACCAATTGCTGTATTGGCATGACAGAACTAGGCCACTGGAGCAGAAGATGAAGAAAATCACTAGTCCCTCTGTTCTAGTGCTGCACTTAGGTATGCTTTTGTCTGTCTAGGTTATAATTTTGCCTTCTATAATTCCCCATACTAGACCCAAGCACTTCCACCTTTTTCTTATTGGTTTTCTTTTTCATTGCTCTTTTTTTTTTTTTTTTAACTGCACTCTAGCCATTTTCAGATGTGAAAATATTCACCTTCATGTCCAACTTTTGATATAGAGATTCTCTGAAACAGTAATGGAGATCAACCTATTTAGAAGGCTTGGGAACCAATATACCATGCAAATAGATTATTTCTGCCATATTTCATCATAAGTGGAAACAAACCGATTCATGCCTGTGACATACTTCTCAAATCACTGGCAATCTATCCCAGTTATTTGAGGATCACTAAAACCCAATCACCCACAGATTGAAGGAAACACATTAAAAAAAAAAATGTCCCTTTCTCATATCCAGCGCTCACTGGCCTACAGTGGAAAGTAACACAGTTGACATGTTTGTGGTACACAATGCCTGTTCTTTCATGTGTTCTAACAGCTCTTGGACAATATCGGGAGAGAAACTCAGGGGAAGCAACTGATTAGATTCTGGCAAGAAGGACCAAACATCTGCTTCACACAAAAGACATCTGCATATTTCACATTTATTTTTCATAATTTGCAGAAGCAACCTGCCAAAATTTAGCAAGGGAGTATAAAGCAGCACATAATTAGCTAAAGTTTGCTTGCTTTAGAAGTATTTGCATGAAGTGCAGTAGCTCACCTGGGAGAACATCAAGGAATGTACGCAACTTTGGTTTGTTTGGATAAATTCAATTTTAGGTGTTTCATTGCCAGGGCAGAACACCCAATGCTATCATGCATATTGGAGAGGCAGGGATTTGCCAGCCAGCTCATTACTACACTCTGTTGTCCTTATTTCAAATGCAGCAAGTTCATCAAGTCATTGATGAAATACTGTAGGTGTTTGTCTACTAAAAATGAATTCACGGAGAGTTTAAAATGCACTTTCAGCAAAGCAATAATGCCAGATGAAAATATTCCAGCACTGGAATGTATAGATTTTTTTCTAAATTAAAAATGTATATCAGAGTGCAGAGATGACATTCAGGCATCTGGATTTTCTTAATCAATGTAATTTATGTTTTATTGGTTCATCTCGTTCTATTGCAATGCACAATAATATATGGTGATTATAAGGTACAGAAATGATCCGTGCAGCAGACCTCACATAGCCATTCTATGCTCTATTAACATATTAAAACCTTATGTGAAGAGTTACACTAAAGCCATTTATTTACAAAAACAGCCACAACTATTGAGCTAAACAGATTCTGAAAATCTATTTCTTTGCACCTAGGGAGCTGATTTATTTCCTGCTATTTTTAGTGATTATAACATCATATTCAGGTTTTTGGTGCATAAGGGACATTTGGGGTGTTAAATAAAACATGCAAAACAAGTTAAAAAAAAAATTGTGGTGCACACTTACTAGAGCTCTACAATATATTCCAGTTCAAGACAGGATTATCTGTTCAAGGTGCCTAAAATAGTCATTTAAGGATACTGCATAAGAACGTAAGAGATGCCATACTGGGACAGACCGAAGGTACAGTATCCTGTTTCCGACAGTGGCTAACCCAGTTCGCAAGCACCTGGACTATACGCAGCCTAGATAAATTAGCAGGCCCACAAAATAATCCAGAATGCTGCGGTCTGCCTGATCTATAGTTTGAAAAATTTTGGCCATGTGAGCCCCTACTATCTAGAACTGCATTGGCTTCCTGTGGAGGCGTTAAATTTAAATTTGGCTGTCTTTGTTATAAAGTTCTCTTTGGTATGGCACCTATCTATTTATCCAAATTATTTTCCTTTGCTCATTCTAAGTATCCATGTAGTTCACATAGCCTCTTTAATTTTCCATCTATCAAATGCTACCGTTATAAAAAAAATATCAATGTTTGCTTTCTTATCAGGCGGCTTTCTGGGATAAGGAATTGAAACCTCTGTTACTGAGTTCTGTGTCTTTTCGTCATTTTCAAAAGCAACTGAAGACACATTTGTTTGCTAACTAATCAAATCATTTTAATCTGTATTACTTTTTAAAAAATATTTGTTAACTGCATTGAACTTACCGGTTATACAGTAAAGAAGTGATTTGTTATGTTATGTAAACATTTTTATGCTGTTTATCCTAGGCATAAGCTGTGTATTTCCCAATAATGGCTTAAGGAATTCTCTTTAAGAAATTAACCAAACCTTTTTTAAAACCCTGCTAAGCTAACTACGTCCAACTAATTCCAGAGTTGAATTACCGGTTCAGTGAAGAAATATTTTCTCTGGTTTGTTTTAAATCTACTACATAGTAATTTCATTGCATGCTCCTTAGTCCTAGGGCTCCTTTTACTAAGGTGTGCTAGCGTTTTTAGTGCACACTGCATGAAAAATACTAACACAAGCTCTATGGAGGCATCAGCGTGTAGCGAGCGCGGCAATGTAGCGCAAGCTAAAACCGCTAGCGTACCATATTAAAAGGAGCTCCTAGTATTTTGGGAAAAAGTAAACAAGCAACTCATACCTACTCATTCCACTTTACTCAGTATTTTAGAGACCTCTATCATACCTCCCCTGAGCCATCTCTTTTTGAGGCTGAAGAGCCCTAGCCACTGTAGCCTTTCTTCATAAGGAAGTCATCCCATCCTTTTTATAATTTTTGTCACCTTTTCCTTTTCTAATTCCTCTATCTGGAGCAAAATAATAAAAATACAAACCTAAAATATATTTTTTTTAAAAAGTGCCTGTTGGCACTTAGACATCCTAATTGCTGGGACATTCAAGTGCTGATAATCAAAACTGTTTTCCTTGAAGTCTAATGAGCCATTCCATTCACTATATGTCCAGAGTTCAAGGAGGTGTGTTATGGACGTCTTGTAAGGATAATCAAACCTTTCCCAAGACGTCCTGGATGAAACTCAGTTGTTTTGGGCTAGACCTCTTTTAGAAGTGTCTAAGTGCCAAAAAGGTACCCAAACTAACCAGATGCCCCCTCTCCACACTCCCCCAGTGTTCACTAACACCTAACCACCCCCTAATCCTCTGAATGAAATAGTACATACCTGTCTCTTGAACAGCAGCATCTGGTATGGTAAATCCTAGTACAGCATCACAAAGGTTACTTAAGTAGTCAGGTGGGTGGGCTAATGAACCATAGAGAAGAGAAGTCAGGCCTATAAGGCACTCTAACCACATCTATGGTGTTAAGTGTGAGCCCATCAAAACCCACTAAAACCCTACTATACTGCCATATAGGTACCACCTACAGCCATAAGGGCTATTGAGATGGTAGACAGATGGGCATACTAGGTTTTGGAGGAGTTTTGGAGGGCTTACCATAAATTATAAGTGGTATATAGTGAGATGTATATCTGTCACTCTTTATTGAAGTTCACAGCAGTGCCTTCTAAGGTGCCCCACTACTCTGTTGGCATGTTTATGTGGCCAGTCCACTAGTCCCTCCCTCCCATATCTAAAAAAAACTCTTGGGTCTACTCACTGAAATCAGAAACTTAGCTTTCAGAAGCTGATTCATCTATGTAGTTAGAATCTAGTCTACCTCGAAATAGACTAGCCCTAGACTAGGAAAAAATGATGGAGGTCTGGCTATTATTTATAAGGTTTTTTTATTTTAAATATGTGAGTTCAGTATCTATTTCTGGATTAGAATTGCAAGCTTGCTGTTTGCAAGATGGTTTTCTTGTTGGATTTATGGGTACAAAGGGCCGCTAAAAGTTTTCAGTCCAACCAACAAAGTTGGGGCAGTCTCTATTCAGGGTTATACACATTCAAGGTTTCAAGGTTTAGTAAAAATTTGATTGATTGCCTATCAACATTCAAGACGAATACAGTACAGTTAAAAATGAGGGGAACACAATTAAAATATTTAACAAAAGCCAACACATGGATGAGACCGACAGATGAACAGGAAACAAGAGATCTGGATTCTCAAACCATGGTTGAATTTTTAGATGCCACTGTTGGAAACAGGATACTGGGCTTGATGGCCTTCGGTCTGTCCCAGTATGTGAGTTCTTATGTTCTTATATATCTGACAGAAGGATTTTACAGTTCACAACATGGATTCAGGGCAATGCATACCACTGAATCCTTACTGTTAGAATTAACCTCAAAAGTTAAATCTTACCTATGTAGAGGTAAACAGACTGCTTGTTCCAGTTTGATATTTCCATTGCATTTGATACAGTTGACCACTACTATTACTACTAGAACTGACTGAATTAGGCCTACATAGAGTGGTACTAAAATGGTTCATGGAATTCATAAGCAACAGGATGATAGAGACTGAAAAAAATCCCAAATTTGGGCTGCTTTTTATGGCGTACCATAGGGCTCTCGGCTCTCTCCTTCCTTGTTTAACGTTTACTTGAGAACCTCTCCCCAAGTCCACATATTCTCCTATGCAGAAGATATCTTCTTCCTTTGCCTAGCCAAAGAATCTTTTCATTTTTAAAATATTTTTATTGAAATTTTACCATAAGAAATACACATGAGTAAATTAAAAACAAGGAAATTTTACAATTAAAATGTTACTTACATACAAATCATAGATGCAATGAGGACTAAAGGTATCTATGCTATCTAATCAAAGTATGTATGAAGTCATTTATACAAAGACAATTATAAATACTCCCATTTAAACCAGATTAGATTGAAATTTGATTATAAAAGACCAACATAACTACATTTATATATTATACACAATAATACCAGTTGGATATCAGCTATAATTAGGGTGAAGAAGAAATATTTGTTATTGGTGACTAAATTTTATTAGATTTAAAGTTTTTATTAGTAAGGGAATTGGCTTTACATTTGTATTTATGAACCATCATAATCGTTGCCTACCAGAATTATATATTCAATGACTGAGCTGATATCCAATGTGAAAGAATCATCTGTATAGTGACAGTAATTAATATATCAAGTAATCAAAGAATCATTCAATGAAACTCTATATTACTTAAGGGGATTATCGAGTATTTGAGTATATGGACACAGCTGAACTTCCTCAAACTCAACAAACTGAAAATAAAAGTTCTTTGGTTTTGCAACCATAATTCACTGCCAAGAACAAATCTAGTGTTAGCTACAGGAGAAAAGCTGAAGCTTAAAAAAAAAACATCAAAGATATTAGGTGTTATCCTACATTCTTATCTAACTTTTGGAGATAAGATCAACTCTTTGGTCAAAAAATCATTTTTCAGACTAAGACAATTAAAGGCAATAGGATCTGTCCTAACCAGACCAGCTTTAAAATAGTTATGCAGGCTGTTTTACTTCCATACTTAACTACTGTAACTCCTTATATTACAGTATTACTGAAAAGGAATTTAAGAGGTTACAACTGCTGCAGAATACCGTGGCTAGATTATTTTTTTGCGTAGGCCAGTTTGAGATGGCTAATCCGCTACTAGCAGAATTGCACTGGCTGCCAATTAAAAAAAGTTCAGCTTAAGATCACTTGCATGGTTCACGAGGCAATATATGGAGAAAATTCCAACAGACTAGTATTAGATATCAAGATCACAGACTCCTATCGCAATTCAAGATCAACACATCACCTTAAACTGGGCTTCCCTTCTCCCCAATAAGTTCAACAGAAAAAGCTATTCAAGTCTACCTTGGAATTTCAGGGATCCAAAGTCTGGAATAGCTTACCACTAGGTTTGTGTCAGCTCCCCACCTACTTCAGCTGCAAGAAAATGCTAAAGACATATCTCTTCTCTCTGTAATTCACAAGAGTCCTACCCATCCAAAAAAAATCTTACTATAACTACAACCAAATGTCTTTGTAATTATATTGCAAACTGCAATGATTCCTAGTAGAAAATTGTGGGGTATAAGAAATTATATGGTATGGTTACATATTTGATTAATTCTTAGTGTACTGTTTGTTACTATGTAGAAATCTTTGTATAATTTTTACTTAGATATAGGCTATTATAGTGCACTACTTTGAACATATTGGGATTTAGAGGTTTAAAAATCCTAAAGAACAGAACCTAAATATGTGCACCTTAGAGGGAAGAAGGGATAAAGGAGATATGGTGAATATGTTTACACACTTGAAAAGTATTAAGAGACCACATTTACTAATGCAGATGATATTTTCATTTTACTGGAAGTCAGTCCCGATCTTGGTAATTTGGTTTTGGGCATTGACAGTTGCATTTCCAAATTACAGATGTGGGCGACATCCATCCAAATGAAACTGAATGCTTCTAAAACCAAACTGCTTTGGATCGGGCCTAGATTAGAAAATCTCCTGCTGATGTTACATTGAAATCAGGCATCTCATTACATCTAGATTTTTCCTCCAGAATTTTAGGTATTATTTTGGATTCTTCTCTTAAATTTCACGATAAGATAAACTCTTTGGCAAAGAAATGTTTCTTTAGCTTGCGTAAGCTGAGGAAAGTTAGATCACTATTTCATCATGAACATTATTTATTATTGGTACAATCCACTGTCCTCGTCAGTTGGACTATTGTAATTCTGTCTACTTGGGAATTAAACAGGGTAGTTTAGACCGGCTGCATTTGATACAAAACATAATGGCTAAACTTATCTTTGGAAAGAGGAAATATGATCATGTATCTCCATTACTGAGAAAACTTCACTGGCTACCAGTTCGTTATAGGATACAGTTCAAGTGTGCATGTGTTATCTTTAAATTCCTTTATGGAATATTTGATCCTTCTATCCCTCTATGTTGGAATGCTACTAGATCCTGTTATTCAAGGATTACAACAATTTGGAATAGGCTTTCTGACTCAACCAGACTGATAGGACAGCTTCTACAATTCCAGAAAGATCTAAAAACTTGGTTGTTTACACTATATCTGAAAAGCTTACCTGCTGAAGTGCTAGCAACAGTATACCCTAATCTTTTTAGTCTTTTAATTAACTTTACATTTTAATTTTAATTCCAGTGTTGTCTTTGAAATGATGCACTAATAATTAATCCACTCTCAAGCTTTCTCTCACAGACTTATTCTTATGTCATTCTAATTAAATCAATTGTGAACCGAGTCGAGCTCCTTCAGGAGATGACCCGGTATATAAACTGAAGATTAGATTAGATATTTTTCAAGGATGGAGAAGCTGTGAAATTAGAGGACATGAAATGAAGCTACAAGGAGATAAAACATAAGAACCACATCAGGAAATACTTTTTCACAGAAAGCATGATGGATGCTTGGAATGCCCTTCTTGTGGAAGTAGTAGGGACAAAAAAATGCAAAAAAAAAATGCAAAAGGATTGGAGATAAACACAGAGGATTCTCTACAGCAAAAATATAGAATCCAAGCAAAATGTAAATAATTTTCTCACTTCAAAAAAGGCATAGAAAGTTAAAACCTGAATGGATCAGTAGGTACATTCTAGCCACTTACTGGGCAGATAAGATGGACCATACCAGTCTTTACTATCATCAGCTACTATGCTATTCTTACCCCCTGTACCCTTCATCCATGTGTTTTCTTTGTCTCTTTCACGTCCCCTATGTCTCATCTCTCGCTCTCTCCTCCCTCCTATCACCATGTCCCTTTTTTTTTCCTGCTACATTTGTCATTTTCTCATTCCTGCCTTGCCTATGCAACTCTTTATTTACATGTTACATAAATCATTCTATCTGTCTTTCTCCCCTCTGTGGTATGGATCTTCCTCCCTAATATCTCTTTATTCTCTCCCGCTCATTTCTCCTTTCTTTTCTCTCCTTCTTTACTTTTTTTTTCTTCTTTCAAACCCCTACCCTTTCGTACTTTCCATACATGTTACTCTTTTAAACTTTAAAAAACTAAGGGCCTCTTCTATCAAACTGCGCTAGCAGTTTGTAGTGTGGTGAGCTGCACTGAATGGCCCGTGATGCTCTCAATGCTCATAGAGAAGAGGCCCTTAATTGAAGTTCCACCCACCTCTACCCTTCTGTATTAGTTGGTTTGTATGTCAGTTTGTTTACCCTATTTTATATTTAGTTCTTAAATTGTAATAGTATGTGTTTTTTTTCTTTTTTGTGTGTGTTTTAATGACTTTTATTATTGTATTTTGCATAGTAATACAAAATAAGCAATTATATCAAATTTTAATAAAAACTTGAAACTTGTGGGCTCCATCTGCTTTTAGCCACTCCCTGTTGCAGCCTTCATCAGACCTTATCCCTTCCAATATACTTCCATTCCTCTGCCCTTCTCTCTATCCGGTTCCATGATTTTTTGCCCCTATTTTTTCTCCCTTGTGACTCCCAGTCTTCCCCTTTGTCTTTCATTTCCACCCCTCCCCCTCCCCCCACACACAGTCATGCCTTCTCTGTAATGTAATTATTTTAAAGTTATTGTAATAACAACCAGCATGAGGGCAGCATTCTTAAATGTAGAAAATCTCTTGTTGAGAATCCTCCAAGGGTTTGGTAGTTGGGAAGTATTGCAAAATAAAAGGTTGTGTAGGCATTAAAACAAAGAGAGAGGCATAATAATGGAGCACTACGCTTTATTAAACACTTCCATCTCCAGTGACTGGCTGGTAGAGGGAAGAGAAGAAAATGAATCCATGAATTATCAGTTACAGTATAATGTTTCTTTGCTCTCCTCTAAAAGAAAAAAAACAACACAACCTTAACACTGCTTCTTGAGAGGCTTTCTATGTGTAAATCAGTTTTACAAGTAAAACATGGGCTATGAAAAATTCGCATATAGAGTACATTTGTAAAAGTAAATACAGGGAACCATCCTGTGTGTATATATAAAAAGCAGGCATCCACGGGATAGAGCTTGGTGAAGTTTGAGGTTTGTGCATATACTTTGAGCAAACCTAAGGTTAAAAAAAAAAAAAATTCTATATGGCATGCCTAATGTAAGATGTCAATTTGTGCACCAAGTTACAGAATAGCTGCACTTACACACATCATTAGCCTCATACATTAGCAGGTATGCACGCAAGTGCTGTGTGCTATTCTAGAAACTCAGGGCCCAATATTTAACTGGTGGCAATTAGCATGTTGATGAACAACGCCAGCACTGAACCTGGAAAATTCATTGCCAGGCTGTGTCCAAACACAGGCATTGAATATTCAGGTTTCCGGAGTCAGGTAACTCATAGCCAGTTAAGTACGATATATAGTACTTAACTAGCTTTGGGTCATCGAATGCAAGAGAGCCAAGATGGCGTTGAGGACGGACGCTTGAAAGGAGCTCTCCATTTGGTTGCCTTGAATCAGCATGCTGTACCTTGTGATAAAGGGGGAGGGGAAAGGGATTATCCGTGTTTAGAAACCTCTACCCGTGGGAACCCTATCAAAATCCCAGGTTTGCTTGCCTCCCAGCATGTGGCTACAACTTCTGCTTTGGGAGGGAAGCCTAGAGCTATGGCAGACCTCAGTGTAGACCAGGCTTTGTTTAGCCTGGAATAGCATTATGCACTCCCATGCACCAGAAATCAGCTTGGAGAGAAGACAGATCACCGTGAGGTCAGAAGGATGTTGTTCTTCGAAGTGGAGGAACAATGGAGCTGGAGCCCTCTGTGAGTGACAGATCTGTCATGAGGACTGAGTCCCAAGCCATTGTGGGATCAACAGCTACTGAAGTAAGATGTTCTGTGCCTGGTAAATTGCAGAAACCAGTGGTGGTGGATATGAACGGCTTATGGGATGCTATACAAGCCCTGGACAACTCTGTGAAATCTTCATTTTTGGAAATGAAGAAAGATATTGAGAACTTGCAAGTCAAGGCTGAAGCTCTTGAGGTACAAGCTTTACAACATGGAGAATGCCTGGAAACTCATGAAAAGAGACTAGAAGAGTTAAAGAACATTGAGCTTATTTTTTTTATCAAAGAAAGAGAAGTATTACAACAGAAAATAGAATATATGAAAAATCAAATGAGGAGAACTAATTTAAGATTCCTGAATTTTCCCAGATCTCCACTAATTGCTCCAGTGGAGATGGTGTGTAAGTACTTTTGTGAGATATTGAATATTCCACCTGAAAGTATGCCACCTATAGTGAGAGCAATTTATTTATCTTTCCCTGGAGTTGTTGGATCATCTATTCCTTTGGGTGAAGCAGGGGTATCTCCAGATTCTCTAAATTTAACAGCATTCTTGGAGAATTCATTAGAAGTTGTCAAATGAAAATCAATGCTTCTTGTGACTTTTCCCTTGGAGCATGACAGAAATTATATTTTTCGGCTTTACTTCCAACATTTGCATGAGCAAATTTTTTTAAATCTGTAATTTGAATATTTTGTGACTTGTCTCCGGTAACATAAAAGCACAAAAAATAGCTCTTCTCTTTTAAGTCAAGAATTCTTGTGCTTGGTGCTATATTTATTTTAGAATTTCCTGCTACATGTCAGTTGTCTTTAAGAGATAGAAATTATCTTTTCTTTGTTCCAAAACAGTTGCAAGAATTTTTAGTCTCTAAAGTGTTAGAAGGTGTAGTGGTATCTTCCCATAACTTACATGTTCCAGCTGTAGGAGTTTAGTGGCCTATTTCATTCCTCTTTGTATAATTTGTTTTCCTTTAAATGCAATTCAATATCATTGGTTCTTTCATTGTGAACTTAAGTGGATAATGCAATTGCTATTATTCTTTTTTCTTATTTCAAGTTTATTGCTTGGCTATATTATATAATGTATAAATAAATAATTAAAAATAAAAACATAGGCCTGACTCTTATGTAATACTATTAATGCAGTTAACCTTGTCAGTTAATCGCTGAATATTGGCACTTAACTAGCCAAGTGCTAACTCTAACCCCTGGAATGTCTCCAAAATAGCCAATTTTCAGTTCAGCACCAAGGCTCTGATTCTATAAATGGTGTCTAACTCCATGGCACTGTTTGGCATGGTTGTCAATCGATTGCTAGGCGTCATTATAGAATCATGCCTAGTGGTTCAAGGTGGTAACATTAACCGCATTCATAAATTCTGTTTTAATAAATTTAGCCTACATCTTTGTACATTTGTCTGTAGTTCTCTTTACCCTGTGCTAAAACAGCATGACTTGTGGTAAAATAACCCACATTAACAGTAGCACACATTGATGAATTCCCTTCAAAGGGCCCCTTTTAAAAAGCAGTGCTTAAAAGTGGCCTTATGCATGTATTTCAGGTGCGCTAAGACCATTTCTTATGCTGCAATAAAATGGTTGATTTTCTCTTTTTGACAAAAAGCTATTAGCATCAGGGCCCTTAGAACCACCTATTTTGAAGGCGGTAAGGCCTGAATTCTATAAACGATGCTGATGTCAGCGACCGCCTTAAAAGCAGCTGCCAGTCATGTGTCAATCGCGTGACGGCACCATTTATAGACACGCACTTTCAGGAAATGTTGGCAACGGAAATGTAGGCCAGGGTTTTCAAGGCCTACATTTCCAGTGCCTACCTTTAACATGAAATTGCGCCTCTACGGAAACATTTTATGGTACCTAATGCCACTTCTGGCGTTAGCCGTGCCTACAGTGGCATTAAGGAATCATTAAACATCTCCGTAGGTGCAATTTCGGTGCCATTTTTAAAGGTGCATTGAAATTTGTTTTAAAAGTTCTTTTAAACAGCATTTTGTACTTAACTTAGGTGCCGGCAGGGTGCTGTTTATAGACTATGAGCCTCAGGGCTCACAGGGCTAATCCTATGCTAATCAGTTTGTGCTCGCACCCACTCTCTGCTCCCCAGATGCACCCTCTCAATGAAAAAATTTTAAAAATTTTTTTGCATGTACACATTTGAATATTGCCATGGGACACCTCAGTACGCCCCACAGTAATCCTTCTTATACTGCAGTAAGCATGCATTAATGTTTACCACAGCTTAGTAAAAGAACTCTAAAATGTGTGTGTGTGGGGGGGTTCCTGCTCTTTTTTGTTTGCTAATGACATGCAACAGCATGGGAATTGTTGCTGACATTTCCCTTGTCACTGCAAATAACAGATCATCCTTATTTGTTTTATTACGTATGCTTTTACTTTGAAACTGCTTAGAAAGGTTTCTAGATGGGTGGAGTATAAACACTGGTAAATGAAATGAAATGTCCCAGTGTGACTCAGATAAAATCTGAGGCATGCTGATGCAGTGTATCAAAATGCAATTCAACATCAAATATATTAAATACTGGAAATGAGCCTTGTCATGAAACAGGGGTAAGGCCGATGGCAAGTTAAGACTGCTGCCAAAAGTCATTGGTTAAGTGGGAAAGCTCTTTAGATCACGAGAATTTTTCTTGACTCTCTCCCACAGAGCTGACATTTAGGTAAATCAAGCCAACCTGCGTTATAATCCAACACATCATGCTTAAATAAACATGAATCAATGATACCCAGGAAAATTTGAGTTTGATCAGAATATTTTAATTTTAATTTTGACTTTAATCCAGTCACACAAGAAGCTAAGCTGTGCCAGCCTAATCCAAACTAGCATTTTGAAATGAGTCATGCCTGTTTCATCTATGCCCATTATTTTGCCAGTTGTGTTTATTCTGTTGCCATAGGTTCTTTATCTAGTCTATCAGTTACCATATTTTCACACAAGGCTCTTCATTGTGACTGTTGACATTCTAGCACTTGGAAGGTCATCAGATTCCTTCACCTAACAGAAAATGTGAAGCTTGTATGCACCATTTGAATCCATTCTCATGAGTTATAATTGTCAACTATACAACCTGGGAAAGCTTAGATAAGATGGCAGCAGTATACCCATATTTACTGTCTAAAGCTTGGGCGTATGTTTTATTGTATAACTAGTTTTAAGCCCGTTAAATTAACGGGTGCTAAAGTAGATGTCTGTCTGTCTGGGTATTTTTTTTCTTTGTCTGTCTCTCCTTGCACGCTGCCTGTCTGTCATTTTTTCTGTCTGTGAATCTCCCTGTGTCCTTAGTGCCCTCAGTGCCTCCTTCCTATGTCCTTAGTGCCCCTTCCTATGTCCATAGTGCCCCCAGTGCCCCTTTCTATGTCCTTAGTGCCCCCCAGTGCCTCCTTCCTCCCCTCACCCCCCCCCTCAAATGCCAGTCTGCCTGCCTGCCTCCCATCCCCCTTCCATTGAAACCCCCCCTGATGCCAGCCTGCCTGCCTCCCATCCCCCTGAGCAGCATGTTCCCATGGAAACCATCCCACCCCCCGATGCCAGCCTGCCTGCCTGCCATTGAAACCCCCCCAACCCCCTCCGATGCCAGCCTGCCTGCCTGCCATTGAAACCACCCCCACCCCCCTTCGATACCAGCCTGCCTGCCTCCCATTCACCTTCCATTGAACCCCCCCAATGCCAGCCTGCCTCCCATCCCCCTGAGCAGCATGTTTCCATGGAAACCACCCCACCCACTCCCCCGATGCCAGCCTGCCTGCCTCCCCCTCCGTTGCCTGCATCCCCCTTCCATTGAAAACCCCCTCCCCCACCGATGCCAGTCTGCCTGCCTGCCGCAGCATGTTTCCATGAAACCCCCCCTACCCCCCTCCGATGCCAGCCTCCCTGCCTGCCTTCCATTTAACCCTCCCCCATGCCAGCCTGCCTCCCAAAAAGAGCTGCCTGGCATAAGGATTATAACAAAGCAGCCCCAGCTCTTCTCCTTTCAAATACAAAAGCCGTCTCGTCAGCTCTTAGCACCGCTTGTAGCATCTCCTCCCCCACCACCACCCAGCAACTGAAGCACAATGAATCGGGCCAGGCCGCATTCACCCGGGGGGTGACTGGAGGATAGGGATTCCCCACGCTGACTCGGCCCAGCCTGAAGAGCCGGCTGAAGTACAGAAATGAATGTTCTTGTTCGGTTCCCCCTTCCCTTCCCGCGGGCTGGCCTGCTGCGGCCGAAGGTTTTTTTTAAAGTAAGGGAGCCGTTTCCAAAGCCGGCGCCACCGCCGCCACAGCTCCTCTCATGAGCTGCACATGCGTCGGAAGATGAGAGAGGAGCCGCGGCGGCGGCGGCTTTGTGGGTCCTGTAGTCCGAAGCTCGATCCGACGCGCTTGTGCAGATTAGAGGGACTGAAGGGGATGGAGAAAAACAAAACAGTAGTTCACGGATGCTAGGAAGTAAGGTTGGGGAGTTACGCATGCGCACTTCTGCGGCCACAGACCTACTGATCACGGAAGCACTCAGATAGGAGTGCGCATGCGCGGCTAGAATTTTATATTATAGGATATATATGCGATTAGGGCACATTGATAAAAATCACAAAAATTGTATGATTTCTTCTGATGTTACCTGAACAACCTTTTCACTTCAAATCCTTCTTCCCCCACCCACGAACATGCTTACTAGCTAATTTTTGGGTAGGCATGTCAGATAATGGGCCGCTGAAAATTTCTCAGCCAAACCCAGAAGAGAATGATGTGGAGCCTTGAAACATAAGTTATTCCATATTTTTCTTGACACTTCTGCCCACACACGCATGTGATTGCACGTACGCTCCAGCAGCTTTCAACAAGTCTCAAACCTTAAAATGCACTGTGAAGGTAAGGGGGAGGGAGGGAGATAGATTTGGGTAGGTAGGAAGGAGGGGGGCTGCGTGCGATCGGTGACTGCGCACATTCCCTCCCTTAACCGCAGGGACAAGGCCATTCACTGCTCCATGGGGCAGTGGATGGCCTTGTCCCTGTACCTGCAGTGAGCACCTTTTCCCCCTCCACCATTTTGGCCGGTTACCCGCAGCTACTCAGGGCAAGCCGTGGGTAACATCTACCATGTCATTCTCTAGTTTGAATTAGTATTTTGAAGTAGTTGCAATCTTTTACATTCTTTCTCTAGTATGCCACAATACAGGGAATTGCAGTAATCTAAATAAAGGTACACCATTCACATACCACTTGAACAACTGTCCTAAAGCTATCCTGACTTAGAACAGATCTAATCGTCCTCAGTTACCTCAGTCTGTAGCAAAATTTCTTGACCGGATCGGAGTTAATCCGATCAACAGTAAGGTCTGAATCTATGATAATGCCTAACACCATCAATATTATTTTGATCTTGAGGGGTTTTTTTTTCTAATTATGAACACAAATTCAGTATGTGGTAATGAATTATAGTTACCGATCCAGAGAACCTTGGTCTTCAATTTGTTAAGCTAGAGAAAGTTCTTCTTTGTCCACATATTCAGATCTTCAATAGTTTCCCCTATAAAATGTATGGTATCCTCAAAGGAGTCCTTAATTGAGCAAAGCACGAGAATATCTTCTGCATACATGAATACATGAATCAATGGGACAGATAATTTCTCTCCTAAGGCTCTTAAGTGTATATGAAACAAGGAAGGGGAAAGTGGTGAGCCTTGTGATACTCGAGAAAAGGCTTGCTATTACCTTTTTCTCGCTTCATATGTTCTTTTGGTTAAGAACTCTGTGAACCATTTCAATACCATCGCCTCCAATCCCAGTTCACTTAGTTTGAGAAGTAAAAGGGAGTGATCTATTGCATCAGAGACACATTCAAAGTCACACATATAGGCAGAGAGAACAACATAGAGAGATCCAAACACACACAGCGACTCAAGTACACAATTAAAGGGTAGCAGATAGGGAGACAAATACCAGGTAAAGACAGACATAGAGGCAATCTTTCAGATTTCCTTTTACTATTCCCCATCCAGATTGTTTATATCCTTAAGTGTCTTCCTGTCCTATCATAAAATGTATTTCTTCCCCTTGTCCCCTCAGATCATGTACACTGTAATGTCTTTGTGAATTTTTATGTAGCTTGTTAAAATCCTTTTTATGCTTTGTACATCGCTTAGAAATTGGCTAGGCGATTTATCAAATTTTAATTAAAACTTGATACTTGAATGGGAAGAGAAAGAGCGGAACAGTGGGTTATAAAGTTGTATAAGAGTAACAAGGAAAGTAAAAGCAGGCAAAGGACAAAGAAAAGGAAAGAGCAATAATGACTGACAATGAACTGACAAAAAAATCTCTAGCTTCAATCACGAATCCATGCACCAGGCCCCAAAAGAAAATTTGCTCCTTTCTTAGGCATCATCTTTAACAGTCTATTCACTAAGAAAGCACAACCACATCACTGAGGCATAACTCGCACTGGCTCCCAATTCAAGCAAGAATGCTATTTAAATTCTACCGTCTATTATTTAAATCCATAAATGGTGACAGCCCAGCCTACTTGAACAACCGCCTAATCCAAACTACCACAACCAGACACAGGAGAACCCAGACACCATTCACATACCCTCCAATCAGAGACATCAAACGAGGAAAACACTGTACAATGGACTTCTAGCTACACAGGCAGCAAAACTAGACCACCAACTCTCCAATCTACTAATTGCGACCCCAGACTACAAAACTTTCAGAAAAGAAATAAAAACCCTGCTATTCAAGAAATCCATGAAGACTAACTAACACCGTATGAAACATTTCAATCCTCTGAAGCAACCCGCTCTACTCTGTAACACCTCTGGACATGTCCAGAAATCCTCTTCTGTAATCCGCCTTGAACCGCAAGGTATTGGCAAAATAAAAATCACTAATGTAATGTAAAGTAACCTACTTATACATAGTACATGCATATGTATGTGTCCCATCCAGCTCATGCCTATTACCTTCCCAAAATTCACCCCTATTATATCCAGACTGAAATACTCGTATACCTACCATCTAATATACTCCCCTTTATGAAATTATATGCTACACATAACCCTCTAAATACACTCATATGTCCCATCAGTGTATGTGCACATGCTATGTAATGTTTATAAATTTACTCCACATACAATTATAATTTTTCTTTCTGTTGAACTCTTGGCACTGTATTCTGAAAGAATTGAAGGTGTGAATTATTCTGAATAAGGTGTGGATTAATCAATAAGCCTCATGACCAAGGCCTAAATTCATTAAAACAAGAGAAGAGTCTGTTAAATGTCAATAACAATCTATAATAAACTCGCAAAACATTCGGTATTTAAGAGCGTAGGTTTGTCTTTGATGTAATATGCGCATTGATCTGGGTTTTGTAACCCACTTTGCTGCAGTCTTCATGTGGCTTATAATATATAAGAAACAGACATGACATTATGTTAATTTAAATGTATTCTAGTGACATTTGGTTAAATTAAATTTATTTTAAATATTTAAAGAGAATTGAACTACATTTGACTAATCAAAGTTAATCTGATGTTATAGGAAGGTTAAATTTGTTACTGAGAATTTCCTGTTTGGTTCTCTACTCCTGAAGCTGCTGTTTAGCAAAACACAGACTGGTATTGAGAGAGAATTTGACAGAGAGACTTTCCATGTCCTTGATTCTTGTAAAGACAGTTAATAGAACCGATTAACAGAAGAAGATGCTTTTTTGTCAACACATCAGAGGATTACAAGGTATTCAAGACTATGGGCTTCTTTTACTAAGCTGCGCTAGCGGTTTTAGCGTGTGCTACATTGCCGTGGGCACTACACGCTAACGCCTCCATAGAGATGGCATTAGTATTTTCTGCGTAGTGCGGGGGTTAGCACGTGCTAATCTTCAGCGCGTGCTAAAGACGCTAGCGCAGCTTAGAAAAGGAGCCCTATATCTAGACATTGCATGGATGTATTTATGAGCAGCAACAATGATGGTAGTTTGTTAATAATTTTATAAATTTAAGTATGTTAAATTTTCACTATAAAAATTTTTGTGAGTTTATTGTAGATTTTTATTGACATTTAAAAGACTTGTTTTTTATGAATTCTTGAAATAGAAGGTTGTATACTATATTTATGCAATACCCTAATTGGTTTTTATTGATGACCAAGGCTAGAATAAGATTTCATAAATTTTTATGTTATAATAATGGACATGTCCAACACATTTTCTTTTAAATACATTTTTAAAAAGTCTTAACAGCTGGGGGTATCTGGGGATTCATTGCTAGACATCCAAATAGACTCCTAAGCTTTTAACAATTTCCTTTGGCTTAAGCTCAACAACTGATAAAATGGGTGAGACATGTAAGGGCGAGGAGCCTTAGGATCCTGCGCCAATCAGGCCTTAGGCTCCTCTGGGATGGGATGGAGAGGGGCGGGCCCACCTCATTTCAATGGAGGCGAGCCTGCTGTCCGGCCGGTGGCAAGACCTGGCCAGCGGGCCAACTTTCAAGGTGAGCCCATGGGAGATTCCGGGGAGAGGGGTTGGAGTTTCATTTGGGGGGCTTTGGGGAAGGGGGTTAGGGAGTTTTGTTGGGGGGATATGGGGAGGGGGGTTCATTGGGGGGTCCGGCAGGATATCCTTCTGCCGGTGTTCTTTGGGGTGAGGGGTCAGGTCTGGTCTTCGGGCAGGAGGGGTTAGGATCCTTCCTGCCATGATCTTCGGGTTGGGGTGGGCGGTCTTCAGCCAGGAGGGATTGGGCACCCTCCTGCCGCGATCTCCAGGGTAGGGGGTCAGGTCTGGTCTTTGGGCAGGAGGGGTTAGAATCCTTTCTGCCACAATCTTTGGGTTGGGGGTGTGGGGTCTTCAGCCAGGAGGGATTGGGCACCCTCCTGCTGTGATCTTTGGGTCGGGTTTGGTCTTCGGGCAGGAGGGATTGGGCATCCTCCTGCCGTGATCTTTGGGTCGGGTTTGGTCTTTGGGCAGGAGGGGTTGGGCTCCCTCCTGCCGCAATCATTTGGGGGGGACTGGCAACCGCTATACTTATCACGACAGGAAAATCCCTGCTGCAATAAGTGTAGTGGCCACGTCTACTTACAATGTAGGCCAGCATTTTGCTGGCCTACATTGTATGCATCTCCCGCTGGCCTGCAGGAGACTGATCACTTTCACGTCTGACACATTGCGGTTTTTTGTATTCCAGTTTATGATAAACTGTCTTTCAACAGAAAGAAAACGAATGGGGATTAGGATAGAACACGGCAACCTTGGGCCAAACAAACTTTTATTTCTATAACTTCAAAATAATTACAAGAACACATGAATAAAAGCACATTTATAAAAAATCCTGTGAAAGTAATGTCCTTATATTGGAGGGATTTAATCAATGACCCAACACATGTATAAAAAGTCTTATGGATGGGTCATTAATTGAATCCTTTCAATGTAAGGACATTACATTCATAAGACTTTTTATATATGTGTTTATAAAAATAAAAGGTTGTTTGTCCCAAGGTTGACATGTTCTATCCCACTCCCCACTTGTTTTCTTTCTATTGGATTCTGCGTGGGGTATTTGTTCCTTATACTCTGCTCCTAAACTGTCTTTCAAAACATATCAAGATGGTTTACATAACATCTCTTATAATAAAACCCTAAGCGGCACATGCGCACTCCTACCTGCGTGTTCCGTATGTCTGTGGCAGGCAGGAGAGTGCATGCGCGCTTACAATGGGCCCACACTCGACGCGGCAGAGGGACTCAAAGGTAGGAGAAAGCTGCGAAGCTGCCTGTTTAGCGTGCTGGGGCTGCCAATGCTGGAGGGAGGTTTGTTATTAAGGTCATCTCGCTGGGAGGGTCACATGGGAAGGAGAGATAGCAGAGTCAGTGGGGGTTGGGCTGGGAGGGGAGAGAAGTGGTCTGCCTTGGGTGCTTCAAGGCCTGGCTTCTTCGGGCAGCAGCAGCATTTACAATTCACTGCTGTTGCCGGCTTCAGGCCTTCCTCTCTGGTGGGTCCTGCCTACTTCCTGTTTTCATGAAGACAGGACCTGCCAGAGAGGAAGACCTGAAGCCAGCAACAGCAATGAATTGTGAATGCTGCTGCTGCTGCCCGATGAAGTTCAAGGAGGAAAGGGAGCAGAGGGGGAGAGAATTGCTTGGAGGGAAGAAGAGATGGCAGGGCATGGAAGG
Source organism: Geotrypetes seraphini (assembly GCF_902459505.1). Lineage (NCBI taxonomy): Eukaryota > Metazoa > Chordata > Amphibia > Gymnophiona > Dermophiidae > Geotrypetes > Geotrypetes seraphini. Next base: position 302,187,859 of record NC_047086.1, on the reverse strand, counting down.
AGGAAGGTATGCCAGACCAAGGGAAAAGGAAGGGGGAAAGGAAGGAGAAGATGCCATTTGGAACAGAGAGAGAGAGAGGGCAGACACTGGATGGAAAGAGAAGAGAGGGCAGTGAATGGAAGGGGCAAGACAGAGGGTGAACAGTAGATGGAAGGGGTAGAGAGAGGGAGACAGACACTGAATGGAAGTGTGGAGGACAGGGGGAGCAGCCGTTGGAAGGAAGTGGCGAGGAGAAATAAAAAAGACCACATGCAGGATTGAGGGAAGATGATAGAGTTAGAAATAAAGATAGACAGACAGGGAGCCAGGGAGACATAGACAGAAAGAATGACAGCGTCCAAGGAGAGAGAGACAAATAAAAAAAAAAACCAGACAGACATCTACTCTAGCCCCGTTAATGTAACGGGCTAAAACACTAGTAACATTTATATACCGCAATAACTAACAGATCTCCCCTTTTACAAAACCACACAAGAGGTTTTTAGAACCAGCCAGTACACTGAATGTTCTGCGCTGCTCCGACAGTCATAGAGTTTCTTTGAGTGCCGGAGCAGCGCAGAGCATTCAGTGTGCCGGCCGGCGCTAAAAACCTCTTGCACAGTTATGCATAAGGGGAGGGTAAAAGAGGACTGAGTAATTTACAGTGAAATACAAATAATCAGTTTTCCCAAAATTTAAAATAGATAAGCTGTCAATAATTTCCTAAAATGCAAATAAGAATTTGATTTATTTAATAATATGTGAACGTTCAGAATGACAAGAAAGAGAAAATAGAGAAAAGGTGACTGCTAGTCTTCACTTAACACGTCCCAAAAAAATTACCAAGTTAAATGTGTGCTTTTTGAACCTAAGTAATGCAAGTTCTAGATGTACATGCCCAGGAAGGGCATAAGATAAGTGCTAAAATAAAGATGCTGATTGTAGATGCTTACCCAATTAACCTGAGAAAGCAGGGGGGAATAGCTAGTAATATAATATTATTCACATGAAGTTGACAAGAATAGGCTTTGGAATTAGTGAATCAAAAGCTTGTCATTTTATTTTCCAGAGGAACAAATTTATATTAATAGTCAGATTTATATAAAGAAATCAGATGAAAATGGCAAAGCTTCTAGAATTTTGAGACTGAAAGATGCTATGAACTGTTATGTGTAGAGTGATGAGGAGAAAGCAGAGGTTCTTAACAAATATTTCTGTCTTCACTGAAGAAAATTCTGGGCTATAAACTCAGTCAATGTATAAAGGTGCACACGAAAATGAAATTGTTTTCAGAAGTATTTATGAACAATTTGAAAAAACTTAAAATGGCCAAAGCTATGGGGCCAGATGGAATCTATCCCAGAATCCTAAGAGAGCTCAGAGAGGTTCTGGAGAGTCTTCTTAAGAATTTGTTTAATAAATCATTGGAGATGGGGGAGATTCTGTGGAATTGGAAAAGAGTGGATATGGTCCCTCTTTACAAAAGTGAAGATAGAAAAGAAGCAGGAAACTTGATGCCAACAAGCTTTACTTCAGTAGTTGGAAAGGAGAGTGAGTTTCCTGGAATCCAACAGGTTACAAGAACCAAGGAAACATGACTGCAGCAAAAGAAAATTATGCCAAATGAATCTAATTAATTACTTCGACTGGGTTACCATAAATATGGATGATGGGCATGCACTAGATATAGTCTATTTAGATTTCAGTAAGGCCTTTGACACGTTCCCTCATAGGAGGCTCATAAATAAACTCAGAGGGCTGAAGTTAGAACAAAGTGGTAAACTGGATTGGGAACTGGTTAATTGACAGATGGCAGAGGGTGGTGGAAAATGGAGTGTACTCGATGGATAGAAACGTAGGTAATGGAGCACCTCAGGGATCAGTTTTGGGACTGATTCTATTCAGCATATTTGTGAGCGACAGTGCTGAAGGGTTAGAAGGAAAAGTTTGCCTTTTTGCAGATGACTTTTTCTGCTGTCATTTACTGTATTACTGTGATTCCTAGAAAATATGTTTTAAGTTGTGAATACTGCTTTTCATTGAAACAAACTCTCCCCAGTCTAACAGGTATGAAGCAAATGATGACCTCTTTTACAAAATTCCATCATTTATAGTATCAAATGCTGTACAGATATTAAGGCAATGTTTTTTTTTTTTTTTTTTTAATTCAGTTTTCTATACCATTCTCCCAGGAGAATTCAGAACGGTTTACATGAGTATATTCAGCATAAAATTGATTTCATATATTTTTATTAAGATTTTTAGTAAAATAGAACATAACATATAAAACAGATATGGTAGCTGCCAGTGGACGATATCATAAATAAACAAATAGGGTGGTCAGATAGCATATAAGTGATGCTTAAAATTGGATAATATTGGCACATGCTTTAAATTGGATAATATTGGCAAATGTCACTGGACTGATTCTAATCAATGATTAAGAAACACTGATCTGCAAATAGTATGTAGAACATGCAGACCAGAGGAAACGACAACACAAATCAAACATAACAATCAAGTTTGGTTGTTTCTGCTTCAAGGTACTTTACGGCCTAGCCCCTAAATACATAATAGACCTTTTCTCTTTCACAACCAACAGACACAAACGAAGCTCACATCTGAACTTTGTCTCTCCACCGGTCAGAGGTTGTAAATTTAAAAGTCATCATCAACATCTCACAAATCAAGCAGCATTATGAGGTAAAGACCTTGAACAATTGCTTGTGCCCACTACCTATGGGGAATTCAGGAAACACCTAAAAACACATCTGTTTCTGAAATACTTAGGAAACCAACCTATACAATCTCAGTCCTCAACAAATGATCGTTGGAACTATCAATAACTAAGTCTGTACTTTGTTTATTCCATTTAATCTGTAACATTCCTAATCTGTAACATTTCTAATCATTGTAAACCGCATAGAACTTCACGGTCCTGCGGTATATAAACTGTTATTGTTATTATTATAACAATCTAGTGGTCCCCAGGTGAAACAACGAGGCAGAGCCAAATATTAGAGGACCCAATACAACCTCTGTTTCAGCATAATGCCTGTGTAGGGGTCAGATATCAGTTTGGATGGAACTTATATCAAGATAAAAACTAGTAGAATTAAAATGAGCAAATAATTGTGTATGTTTTTGTTTATTGGTTGATTAGACACATCTTCCAATTCCATCTGTTCCTTCTCAACCTCTATTCAAACAGAAGAAATCTTAGGGCTCCTTTTATCAAGCCGTGCAAGCGGGGTTAACGCACGCGACGTTTCATCACGCGTTAACCCCCACGCTGGCCTAAAAACTACCGCCTGCTCAAGGGAGGCGTTAAAGACTAGCACAGCCGGCGGTTTAGCGCGCAGTATTACGCACATTAAACCGCTAGCGCGGCTTGATAAAAGGAGCCCTTAGTTTAAAAAAAAGTCTCCAAAAATACTCTTTCTTCAAATTCTGTACCTCATTAATATATGAATATGTTCCTAAATGGATGACAATAATAATCTTTTAACAATCTGGAATATAAAAAAATCTTAGGTTAATTATTACTGATACTAATTACTCATAGGTGTATTGTCCATTAGCCAGATGAAAATCTAGTTTACAAGAGTTTAGATTCTTTATCCCCCCCCTCCCTTTTTTTTTTTTTTTTTTTTTACAAAAGCACGGAAGAAGTTTTTAGCACTGGCCAGCGTGCTGAATGCTCTGCACTGATCCGATGTTCATAGGAACTCTATGACCTGCGGAGCAGCGTAGAGCATTCAACGCGCTGGCCGGTGCTAAAAACCTCTTCTGTGCATTTGTAAAAGGGAGGATTAACGATTTGGTTTTTTTGTTCATTGATATTGCAGTTTGAGTGACTGTTGCGTCAGCAGGTATAGCTCTTTATGAAACAGAGACAGAAATTTATTGAGCAAACGCCTCCATTATCAGCCTGCATTTGAAATTTCATGACAAAATCATTGGGTTAGCGGACATCTGCACATCTTCAATCTGAGGCTATTTAAGATGTCTAAGATTTTATCCTTATTAGGGATAGTCATATTATAAAGGATGACTCTACTTTCCCCATGCACAGCATTTATCTAAAAAAATACAGTGAAAAACAGATGCAGATTAAAGTATCTTCAACAATGGTTCTTCCAGAGAGGTAGAAGCAAAGTGTCCCTGCCTTTGTATCACATTTCTGCTTGTTCCTGCAAGATTTATATTTGGAAATGTTCCCTTGCTAATTTTCCAGTTTTGTTTGCTAAGTAAATCATTATTGTTCCTGATCAGATTTTGCTAGCAACCGAATTTGTTTTCCACAGCACTTTCACATTAGAACATTCCACTGACTCAAGTGGAATCACTTCCAAGCAGACCCTTTCCATTCACTACTTTCCAAGGATACTATCCCCCAACACACATACACCACCACTGCAACCAAAATATGTGTAAGCAAAATCTGGTACAAAAACTTTTGAAGAAGCATTACATTTGAAGGGCCAAATTGAATGACTGATTTCATGGAGTTTGCTCGCATGCTTTATTTTTCTATTGTTGCCTTCCCAGAATTCACAGGTACTTGTAAATGTCCCTCCCCTACTCAGTTCTATAAAGCTACATGCTCAAATCAATTAGCATTCAAATTTGGGCACACAAGTTATAGAATAGTGCCAGTTACATGTCTAACTTAATTGCAAATTAGGCACTAATTGGTCTTAAATAACAAAAATAGCCCTTAAGTTGTATCAATTGGTGTTAACTGGCACTGGTTTCTAGTTGCATGCATAATAACTGCATTTAGGTGTTTTTCTATTAACTTAGCCCCTATGCCTGGATTCTCAAACTGGCGCCAATATTGGCAGCCACCAATTTTGTGTCAATCATGCATTGGTACCGGTTTCAGAATCATGCCAACGTGAAAGATTGGCACCAGAAATGTAGGCCTCAGTTTTACGGGCCTACATTTAAACCAAGGCCTACATTTCTGGCACTTGTCTTAATGTGAATTGCGCCTACATAGGTGCTTTAGGCCACCTAATGCCACTTCTGGCATTGGTCATGCCTTCTAGATATTCGGTGGCCTAAAGCGCCTATGTAGGTGAATTCCAATGCTGATTTTCTAGGCGCTGGTATGCTCCTCAAATCTCAGTTAAAAACTCCATTTGGATTGCATTTTTAATGGAGTTATGGGTGTCTTCCAGTGCCTAGAAAATCGGCACGAGTTTTTGAATCCAGACCTAAATGCTATAGCCCACAACTACAGAGGGCACATGCATATGGGCAGATTAGGGGTGTGTCTTGCAATTGCATGCATATTTTATAGAATACTATCACTTATATGCCCAACTGAATATTTTAAATACAAAAACGAACTGGGCTATGTTGGTAATTAGCCTGTGAAGGGTGATCAAAAATTGTTTATAAAAAAGTTCAGAGATTTGAAACTCTGAAGGGAAGGCTGTGAAACCTCCCTTGGAAAAAGAGTTTACCTTCCAGTCATTGATCTATATATATAAAATCGGATGTATGTATGTATGTGCCACGATCACGCAAAAACGGCTTGACCGATTTGAACGAAACTTGGTATGCAGATCCCTCACTACCCGGCATGATATGTTCTGGGGGTCTCGCGGCCCACCTGCACACGTGGGCGGAGCTACAAACAGATAATCGGATTTCACCCATTCATGTCAATGGAAAAAATGTAAAGAGCTGCCAACGCAAAAACGGCTTGCCCGATTTGAACGAAACTTGGTATGCCGATCCCTCACTACCTGGGGTGATATGTTCTGGGGGTCTCACGGCCCACCTGCACATGTGGGCGGAGCTACAAACATAAAATCAGATTTCACCCATTCATGTCAAAGGAAAAAATGTAAAACAGCTGCCAACGCAAAAACGGCTTGCCCGATTTGAACGAAACTTGGTATGCAGATCCCTCACTACCTGGGGTGATATGTTCTGGGGGTATCGCGGCCAACCTGCACACCTGGGCGGAGCTACAAACAGAAAATCAGATTTCACCCATTCATGTCAATGGAAAAAATGTAAAAACTGCCTCCGCAAAACCGGCTTGCCCGATTTGAACGAAACTTGGTATGCGGATCCCTCACTACCCGGGATGATATGTTCTGGGGGTCTCGCGGCCCAACTGCACATGTGGGCGGAGCTACAAACATAACTTCAGATTTCACCCATTCAAGTCAATGGGAAAAATGTAAAAAGCTGTGGGACCGATTTGAACTAAACTTGGTATGCTGATCCCTCACTACCTGGGGTGATATGTTCTGGGGGTCTCGCGGCCCACCTGCACACGTGGGCGGAGCTACAAACAGAACATCAGATTTCACCCATTCATGTCAATGGAAAAAATGTAAAAAGCTGCCAACGCAAAAACGGCTTGACCGATTTGAACGAAACTTGGTATGCTGATCCCTCACTACCTGGGGTGATATGTTCTGGGGGTCTCTCAGCCCACCTGCACACGTGGGCGGAGCAACAAACAGAAAATCTGATATCACCCATTCATGTCAATGGAAAAAATGTAAAAAGCTGCCATTCTTACAGTAATTTCAACTACCTGGGGTGATATGTTCTGGGAGTCTCTCGGCCCACCTGCACACGTGGGCGGAGTTACAAACATAACATCAGATTTCACCCATTCATGTCAATGGAAAAAAAGTAAAAAGCTGCCATTCTCACCGTACTTCAAAAACGGCTTGACCGATTTGAAAGAAACTTGGTATGCAGATCCCTCAATACCTGGGGTGATATGTTCTGGGGGTCTCGCGGCCCACCTGCACACATGGGCGGAGCTACAAACAGAAAATCAGATTTCACCCATTCATGTCAATGGAAAAAATGTAAACAGCTGCCATTCTCACAGTAAATCAAATACGGCTTTACCGATTTGAACGAAACTTGGTATGCAGATCCCTCACTACCTGGGGTGATATGTTTTGGGGGTCTCGCAGCCCACCTGCACACGTGGGCGGAGCTACAAACATAAAATCAGATTTCACCCATTCATGTCAATGGAAAAAATGTAAAAAGCTGCCATTCTCACAGTAATTCCAAATACCTGGGGTGATATGTTCTGGGAGTCTCTCGGCCCACCTGCACACGTGGGCGGAGCTACAAACAGAACATCAGATTTCACCCATTCATGTCAATGGAAAAAAAGTAAAAAGCTGCCATTCTCACAGTGCTTTAAAAACGGCTTGACCGATTTGAACGAAACTTGGTATGCAGATCCCTCACTACCTGGGGTGATATGTTCTGGGGGTCTCGCGGCCCACCTGCACACGTGGGCGGAGCTACAAACAGAAAATCAGATTTCACCCATTCATGTCAATGGAAAAAATGTAAACAGCTGCCATTCTCACAGTAAATCAAATACGGCTTTACCGATTTGAACGAAACTTGGTATGCAGATCCCTCACTACCTGGGGTGATATGTTCTGGGGGTCTCGCAGCCCACCTGCACACATGGGCAGAGCTACAAACATAAAATCAGATTTCACCCATTCATGTCAATGGAAAAAAATGTAAAAAGCTGCCATTCTCACAGTAATTCCAACTACCTGGGGTGATATGTTCTGGGAGTCTCTCGGCCCACCTGCACACATGGGCGGAGCTACAAACAGAACATCAGATTTCACCCATTCATGTCAATGGAAAAACAGTAAAAAGCTGCCATTCTCACAGTGCTTCAAAAACGGCTTGACCGATTTGAACGAAACTTGGTATGCAGATCCCTTACTACCTGGGGTGATATGTTCTGGGGGTCTCGCGGCCCACCTGCACACGTGGGTGGAGCTACAAACAGAAAATCAGATTTCACCCATTCATGTCAATGGAAAAAATGTACTCAGCTGCCATTCTCACAGTAAATAATAAACGGCTTGACCGATTTGATCGAAACTTGGTATGCAGATCCCTCACTACCTGGGGTGATATGTTCTGGGGGTCTCTTCACCCAAGAATTTATATGTTCTTGCTCTTGGAGGTGAAACTAAAAATGTTGTTTATAATCAAGTTTTGTGTTTGTTGTATTTTATTCATTTTGTCAAATATTTCGCATTATAATTTGATTATTGTACTTTTTATAAAGCTGTAAAAATATAATTTCATTCACCACTATAAAGTATCTTTATTTGAATCCATTTACTGTGTTATTGCTATAATTAAATACCCGTGCAAAGCCGGGTCATCAGCTAGTAAACATATAATCTTATCTATAGTTATTTGAAGATACATAAGGAATACAAGGATAAACTACATTTGTTTAAAATAAAATAACCAAAAGAAAAACATTTAGGGAAGAACAACATCAGGAGGGGTATTAAAAAGTTTTTAAAGAAACTTGGTCTAAAAGTAACTGGTGTTTTTTGTTTGTTTTTTTTTAAAAGACTTGATCTAAATGATAATAGAAAATCAAAAAGATTATCTGGTCTAGGCTTCATATGCATCACACCAATCACAAAATATGTCTTACCCAGTAAATGTATTTTCTATTTTTTCTCTTTACCACCTGAGTGCTTGTTGGAACAGAGTATTAACATAAATTAATAGGCATTTACTCCTCAATCACAACCATTTCCTCTTCAGTTAAGGTTTTAGCTTTTGTATCCATGTCCCCCTCAGGGATTTTCACCTCCATCTCTGTTCCCAGATGTTTCCTTCTTTCCTTTCCAGCTCCAACTATCCTTCCTGTGCTTGGAGATGACCCAAATAATCCAGCCAGGAAGGCCAATAAACAATAATCAGTATGGCACCAGATGGATTTTTTTTATTTACAACAGACTCGATGTGGCCACATTTAAGCAAGTGTCTGTATTAGGGGTGCAACATCACTTTTAAATTAAACTAATATATCCCAAAATGCATTTGGGTACCAATCATCACACTAAATTTGTGTCACAATAAAATCCATCTTCTGCTGTACTCGTAATTCTTCTTCATTGGCCTTCTTGGTATTTCCTGGCCAGGTTGTATTCTTCAGGTCATCTATATGCTTTCTCCTTTATTCTGGCTTCTCTGTGTGCCTGGACCCTCATGAAAGTACTTGATGGATGCAAGATTCTGTCCGCCCTATTTTCAGACCCATGCCCCTCAGGACCCCATTAGTTGGTAGCTAAATTGTTCTCTCCACTGCATATCTTTGCCCTGAATATGTGTTTGAGTCACAATTTTACCTGCCATTTTTCTTCTTAGCCTTCTAAGACCATTGATACAATGTTCTGGTCTCAAAAAATGCTCTTGAATTGTGAAATTGGAATCCTAAAGCACTCCAAGGCTTAGGGTTTTTTTTCCTGTTTAAAAAAAGTAATCTTTAATATAAAGAAAATAATATATATCACCTCAGACAGACTAGGAGAAACAGGATCCTTCACAATTCTTAAGTAGTCCCATCAGATGCTGGTTTGGAAATTAATAGCCCACTCACCATTGGATTTGTAAAATTTAAAAAATATGATTTGCAGTGCATATTTATTTACCACTTATATCCTAAGTGGTTTTACATTCAGGTACTTTATCATATTTCCCTATCTGTCCCGGTGGGCTCAAACTCTATCTAGTGTACCTGGGGCAATGAGGGAATTAAATGACTTGCCCAGGGTCACAAAGAGCAGTGAGGGATTTGAACCCACAGCCTCAGGATGCTAGGCTTGTAGATCTAACCACTGCACCACACACTCTGCTTCTAATTGCTCTTATCAAAAGCAGCATGTAAATATTTTCCTGTAGAAATAAAGTAGATCTGTTGGAACTGTATCCACTTTCTCTAGGGTCTTAGTACAGGATAGCCTGATTTAGGAAGATTATTGGCTACCTTCTTTGACTGAGAATATAGTCACCGTTCTACCATTTCCCAAAAGAACCCTATGTATAAAATGTGACATTCAGGTTGAGACAATCACATTTGCATTCAACATCAAGGCGAGGCTAACAATGTCCAAATGGAAACAATGCTTAATAAACAAGACATTTGTTACATAGAGTTTTTTGGACCCCTGTTACATTGCAAAAGTTAGATAGTTCAAAGTCTAATAGATGCTGGCACTGTCGTCTTGATGTAGGGACACTGGATCATTTGTTGTTTCATTGTCCTTTGATGGTCAACTTTTGGAGATCTATATGGGGACAAATCAATTTGATTTTGGAATCTTCAATTCCGCTATCTTATGAGGTTGTTATTTGTGGTACATTGTTGTCACCGAAACCTCCTTTGGATAAATATAAAAGTAGATTATTTGCTATTATGACCGGGAAAGCCATGCAGCTGGTGACCAAAAATTAGAAAAATTAGGATCGGCTTAATTTCTCCTTTTCATGGGATTCTGTATGTTTATATTACAAATATGAGAAAATGAATTTAGAAATGTTGTGTAATGATAAGTTATTCAAATTAACTTGGAGTCCATTGACAAATTTTGTTAATGATGACTAGCTAGATTATTCCCTTGATTTTTTTATTTTCACATCCAGGAGGGTGGAGGGATAGCAGATTTTGATCAATATGTTCAATATGATTTTTATTACTTGTCTGAAGTAATGCATTTGGTTTTTTGTTCTGGTATTGGGGTGGGAGGGGGGAAAATGTCTTGAAGTATTTTGATGATTGATTCAAGTGCAATTGTGAAGTTATTTAATATGTATATGTATATTTAATGCACTATTTTTGAATAAAAAATCAATAAAGATTTTTTTTAAAGACATTTGTTCAAACAAGTTGCATTGGCTCAATAAATAAATAGTTACATTTTAAAAGAGAATAAAGGATCTCAGATACCATATGGGAAGGTCATGTGGAGAGGCATTTTGGTTGTTTTGCAAAAAAATCCATACATCCACTAGAGAAAATGGTCATTTTCAAACCAGGAAATGGCCACCACTAGATGTGTTTGTCCTCAGGTATTCTATCACCTACACATTTTCTGAGATGCACATGGTTGCCTGGAAGTTGACTATAGGGCTTAGCTGCCCTAGATGTGAATATGAGGTGGAAAGGGTCTATGAGACAGAATAATTACTCACTTGATTGGGCATGCAGCTCCTCCCGTACCCCTAGAGGAATTTACATTCATGCTGGTGCAGGTACCAGCCCCATTTCCTGAGGTCCTCCATTTGTATAGAGAGAGAGGAGGAGGAGGGGAGAGGAACGGGCAGGTTGAGTGCCAGGTGCATGACATATTTCATACAGCACTTTGACAGTTAGCCTGGTGGTCAAACAGCAGACCTATCATTTGGGGGTGATTAGTTCAGATGCCAGCAAGCATTCCACTTCATCCTGCAGTGCCCGAGGGCCAGCAGACAAGTACAATCATGGAGGTAACGTGCACAGTCCTTTGCCATGGTACTTTTATGGGGAATAAAGATTATCATTTAATTATACTAGGAAAGAACAATGCATAAGATGCAACAATGACTCAAGTACAATTGATCATATAGATACAGCATGGTAAACAAAATATGTGGATTTACATTAAATTTGAATATAACTCAAATAAACCCCAACATTCATAAGGTACTTCCCTCTGTGATGCCCGCAACCTTCAAACATCCACTAATAATGCTCAGGTAATTTTATTTCTCTTATTGTAAAAGAATAAAGGCCTCAGACACACCTCCTCCACCTTTGATAAATGTTCATATCCGGTGGGAATCTTGGTGCATGATATTCCTCATTGGCCCAGATTCATTCAACCTATTTTGTTTACCATTTTTAATTTTCCATAATGTCTATTTATTATTTTTTGTTTTTTATTCTTTTAGAAGATTTCATGCAGTTTTTATTTAAGTCTTATGATGAATTTTATACTTAACATGAAAGAATGATGGATTTAAGCTAAGTATAAAATTCATCATAAGAGTTAAATAAGAACTGCATGAAATCTTCTAAAAGAATTAAAAAAATAATAATAAATAGACATCATGGAAAATTAGAAATGGTAAACAAAATAGGTTGAATGAATCTGGGCCAATGAGGAATATCATGCACAAAGATTCCTACCGGATATGAATGTTTATCAAAGGTGGAGGAGGTGTGTCTGAGGTCTTTATTCTATTACAATAAGAGAAATAAAATTACCTGAGCATTATTAATGGATGTTTGAAGGTTGTGGGCATCACAGAGGGAAATACTTTATGAATGTTGGGGTTTGTTGGAGTTATATTTGAGTTTTCAACCCTAACAATAGGTTTAAATTGACAAAAATTAAAGGTCATCTTTAAGTGATTTACATTAAATTTGACATATGCATTTTCCATTTGTTATACTTACATCGCTTGGGAAGGAGGTTTTGGGCATTGTAATGCCTGGCCAGCCTCTCCCAGGCCCTCTTGTACTGCAGTAGGCTCCTCCTCCTGTGCCCTGATATGATAAAATATTTTTTTCTCCTGGAACAGGAATAATCTGGCCAGGAGTCTGTTGTCTGCAGCTGAAAAATTAGGCTGCCTTCTCCATGTAGCCATGTTTCACAATGGTCCTGTGCTGATGTCACACTCCTGCAATATTCTTTACGATTCTATAAACGGCACAAGAGGCACCAAGCAAACAGACACCCTAGTGCGCCTACAAATTGTGATGCCCAGTGGCACCTATTTGTTACTTGTGTAGTAGCATGGAAAGATATGAACTATATTTATATGTGCATATATTTCCCATGACTGTTTATAAGCTCATGTCAAATGATAGCTAGCAGCTCTCCTAACTGACAGCTTTGATAAAAGTATATCATCAGTGTTGTGGTTCTTCTGTAGCCTTAGCAGTTTGCAGCCATCAGCTAATTCAGCTACCTGCAGCCTTATTAATTAGCCCTACCTGCAGTCCTATTAATTTGACATTGTTTCTTGCTTGAGCAGGGCAGCTTCAAAGGGAATTGATATAGTTTGCAGGCCTACTGGCTCTAGTAACTGTCAGGGGCTTCTGGTAATTTTAGGAAGCAGATCTTAGTAGAAGCCAAGGTAGCTCTTGGATTTGCTAAAGATTTAAGCTCTGCTTTTGGCACCAGAATTGTCCTATGGATTCTCTTCTGTCATTCTGAAGGAGAGTCCCCTCATTTTGCCTATTGCCCAAAAGCTGAACACCTGAGATAAGAATTATAGGTTCAGCCTATCTATACCACCCAGGTTAGACATTATAGGTACATGCTATAAGAGCAAAAAATCAGAGACTGGGACAAGTATCAGGCCTGAAACCCATTTCTGGCTTGCTATATTGGGAAGGTTTGGGGAGCCTTAGTTGAAAGGAGTTTAAGGAGAGCCTCGGGGTTTGTGCAGCACCATTACCCAGAAAGCCCATACTGTATTCTACTCCTATGGGAATCTTCATCTGAGGCAAAAGGGAGATAATATAAATTCTGCACAAGTACTGGTGTCAGGTTTCTACCATAAAAGTCTGGGATTTAATAATAATAATAATAATAATAACTTTATTCTTATATACCGCCAACAATCTTGCGACTTCTAGGCGGTTTACAATGAAGAGAAACTGCACAGACATCGAATTACAGAGTGTAGCAGTGAATATCTGATAGTAGCAACAATAAAAATAATAACAACAGTTTATATACTGCAGGACCGTGAAGTTCCATGCGGTTTACAATGAATTAGAAAAATTCCATAAATTGAAAGGAACATTCATAGTTAGAGATTAGAGGTTAACAGTTTACAAGATCTAATTTGGGGAGGGATTGCGATGGGGGCTATTGTCCTGATTCGTCACCTAGGTATTTCGAGAACAGGTGTGTTTTTAGGTGTTTCCTAAATTCACCATAATTGTTTGTGTGTGTAATTAGTTTTTTTTGTTGTTTTTTTTTTACAAGGTACATTTCTGTGAATGGCTTTTACCATCGGATAAGAACTGTGATATTTTGAATTGTGCAGTTAACATCTGAAATAACATCAGCCTACCCTGTGTAGAGATTGATAACTTATTTTGTAAAATCTTTGTTTTGGAGGAGAGGAGTAAGGAGAATGAATATCCACTGTGTATAAGTTGGAACTGTTTTCTCTATGCAACTGTTTAAGAAGAAGGCAGGGGTGTAGCAAGGGTGACCGGCACCCAGGGTGCTGGCACTCCTCTCCGTCTTCCCCCCCCCCCCTCGCCATGCATGTGTGCACGCCCCTTCCTCATACTATTTTTACTTTAGCTCTACCCCTAAGTCCACCCCCTCAGCCTTTTCATCAGTCTGGAGGGCATCCACGCATATGTGGATGCAACACAATGATGTCACATCCCGACGCAATCTGCTTTTCAAAATCTGGACAAAGTGCCTGGTTTTGAAAAGCTGTCTGGATACCCGGACATGCCCTCTAAAAAGAAGACATGTCCGGGTAAATCCGGATTTCTGGTAACCCTAGTCATGTGATCCTGGGACCACGTGTTAGAGACCACAGGTGTAGAAGACAGTGAGTGTATGAAAGCAGAGCTCCTCTGCGTGTTGCCTAATTCATAGATATGGTCCTTTTATTGTCTTTAGCATTGCTACTCCAGGGCCGCCATCAGAAATTTCTGGGCCCCTTACTGAGCAATCCTATTGGGCCCCCCCACGCACCCCTTCCCCCCCCCACTTTTGTCCGGGGGGGTGCTATCAGGAAATCGTCAGGGAACAAAAAAAAGTATGACAGCAGTGTTTATTGTTTATTGTTGTGCATAGCAGAAGCATAATACAGGAATTTGTGCTATGGTGGCCTAGGACCAATGTTCCCTCTAAGGATTGATGAGGTGTGTGCAAAAAAAAGGTATGCATGAGCGACAAGTTACATACTCCACAAATTTATGAGCAGGCGCCGAGGACGCATTTTTAAACAAATGTAGTTTATCCTTGTACTCCTTATGTAATTTTAATCATCTATGGATATGTTTGTATGTTTATTGTTCAAATGGTTTTATTTATTTCCCCAAATTTATTTTTGTTATACGCATTGAAAATATTTGATATTGCGTTTAAATCAAAATCTCAATAAACTTGAAACTTGAAACGAGTGCCCGTGAGATTGTGGGAATGTTAAATACTCAAAACTTAGAAGAATAACAATTTACTTAAAGTTTTTGCTTCGCCAGCTTTCTGGTATCTTTACATACAGTGGCGTACCTAGCATATGTAACACCCGGGGCCCATCATTTTTTGGCACCCCCCCCCCCATCTGTAAGAAAATCATGATTTTTAGTAACAAACCACACGTCACACATGAGTACCTAGGAAAAGGCAGCATCTTACATATTGCAGTGAGCAGTACATCAATACACCCATTGTAAAACTAAACAAGCCAGACCAGCACAGATCAATCCTACACCGTCAATCCTAAAAGAAAACCATGTCTTTCGGACACACAGAACACAGAAAACACCTTCGCCTAGTATGGAATATGTCATCACAAACTAACCTCTCACTCTTTTACAAAACTGTAGTGTGGATTTTAGCCACAGTGGTAACAGCCCTGACGCTCATAGAATTCTGAGCATCAGAGCTGCTACCACCACGGCTGGCGCTAAAAAACGCTCCACAGTTTTGTAAAAGGGGGGATAAAATAGAAATACACAGCTTCAACGCTCTAGCTCAGGGGTGCCCAAACTTTTTGGGTTTGCGAGCTACTTTCAAATGACCAAGTCAAAATGATCTACACAAAATGATCTACACAAAGCACACTATACGCTGAGAAAATGTTAATTATCATTCCTATTCTGGGTTTTTTTCAAAGAGGTCAAGGTAGATGACTCTATGCATTGTCACCTCAGTAACAACCATACAAAAATAAACAAATATACCCCCCTTCCTTTTTATTAAACCACAATAGCAGTTTTTAGTGCAGGGAACTACGCTAAATGCCCAGCGCTGCTCTCGACGCTCATAGGCTCCCTGCGCTAAAAAACACTATTGCGGTTT
Source organism: Geotrypetes seraphini (assembly GCF_902459505.1). NCBI lineage: Eukaryota > Metazoa > Chordata > Amphibia > Gymnophiona > Dermophiidae > Geotrypetes > Geotrypetes seraphini. The sequence goes on along the minus strand of NC_047086.1, from coordinate 302,172,002 downwards.
AGTAAAAGGGGGCCATAGTGCAAAATATAAACAGCATATATAAATTCAGACACATTTTGATCACTAAATTTAAAATAAAATCATTTTTCCTACCTTGTCTGGTGATTTCATGAGTCTCTGGTTGCACTTTCATCTTCTGACTGTGCATCCAATCTTTCTTCCCTTCTTTCAGCCTGTATGCTTCCTCTCCTCCAAACCTCATTCCCTCCCCTAACTTTTTCTTCCACTCTCCCTGCCCTTTCTTTCTTTTTTCTCTCTTGATGCCCCCTTTCTTTTTTTCTGTTTCCCTTCTGTCTCCCTGCCTGCACCCTTTCTTTCTCCCTACCCTCCACAAAGCCACTGCTGCCACCATCGGGGGAAACAGGCCCCAAAGCCACCGCCGCAACCATCGGGGGAAATAGGCCCCAAAGCCACCGCCGCGGCTGCCCCAAGCTCTCTCTGCTTCCCCTGACGTCAATTCTGCCGTCGGAGAGGAAGTTCTGCCCAGCCAGGCAGCGATTGGCTGGCCTGAACTTCCTCTCCGACTGCAGCCTTAGGGCGGGTGCACAGCCGGGGCGGACCGCCCCCCCCCCCTTTGGTAGGACACTGAAGACGTGGCAGCGGCTCCTCTCACGAATCCCCACCTGAATCGGAAGTCCGATGCAGTCGGGGATCTTGAGAGGAGCCGTCGCTGCATCTTTTAACTTTAAAATACAGGCCGCCGCTGCTTCCTCTTACCTCCTCCCGCCCTCGAGTGAGCGACAGAGGAAAGCGTATGAGCGACGCCACTGAAAATAGTGAGCGATCACTCATGCGCTCACCTTAGAGGGAACACTGCTAGGACCCTGTCAGCTCCGGGCCCCTGAATGCAGGACTGGTAGTACTGCCCTGATGGCGGCCCTGTGCTACTCTGTACTGGTGTATGAAAGGGGGTTATAAACTATGACCAATACAGGGATTAAGGATTGTATGGTGTGTATACAGAAAAGGTGTGTTTAGCCAGGGTCCTGCAAATGCTCAGTGAAGGATGGACATAAAGCTTGTGTTGAGGGGGAACAGCAATTTTGAACACTTAGGGCCTCTTCTATCAAACTGTGCTAGCAGTTTGTAGTGTGGTAAGCCGCTCTGAATGGCCCACGCTGCTCCCGACGCTCATAGAGTTCCTATGAGCAATGGGGGCAGCGCGGGCCATTCAGCACAGCTCTCTGTGCTAAAAACTGCTAGCTCAGTTTGATAGAAGAGACCCTTAGTAGTGTACAGATATTGCATGTTTGCATTCCCGCCTATACCTGAGACTTACCAAGCCATTCAATATTTTATTTCTTCACTGTTCTGTGTGTATGAGTGTTGGAGTTTCCCCCACTGATTTCCACCAAACCTGGCCCTCCTCTCCACCCCCTGCTCCTTCCTCGTCGCCCACTTCTTCCCCGCTCCCTACGCCACACTTGTGCCCTCCCTTCCCCCATATATTTTTAAACCTTCGCCAGCATGAGCAGTTTCTTCAGCTTGCTGCTCATGCCGGCATTGATTTTAACTCTGACATCACTTCCTGGTCCTGCGGCCCAAAAGTGATTTCAGAGGGGAGCCAGGCTGGCACGAGTAGCAGCCTAGAGAAGTTGCTCACACTGGCGAAGATTTAAAGAGGCATGTGGGCAGGGAAGGGAGAGCACAAGCATGGCATAGGAGGGCAGAGAGATGCCAGCGCCCTCATTTACTATTCTACTGCCTATAAGTGCAGGAAAAAGAATGCCAGTGAGACAGTCTCAAGAATAACGCCCCCCTCTCTCCAATATTCAGCCAATATAGTGCTGAGCTATACCTGGATGCCAGGACTGAATATCTGGGTATAAAGCAGTTGCCAGAACGTATCTGGCTAAGAACAAAATTTAGACTAATACCAGAAAACTATCCAGGTAAAGTCAGAGTGAACAATGGTAATTTTGGCAGCATTACCAGAATAATGCTGCTAAAAATTAGTGGCTGACCCCAGTGAGTGGCATTTCTCTCAATAAAAGCTGCTATGCAGATCAATGCCCCCCACATATCGATCCCACAGTTTTAGCTTCTTTTGCATATGTTATACTGATGCCACATTCCACACATATTCGCTGCAGTTTCCTGCTGTATTTGTGTAACCAACACTGCATGTCCAAAAGCTTATAATGAATGCCATGCATATTATAATGAGGCTGCTAATGCATTCCATGCCCTGGAGCTGGCCTGGCCCCAAATGCCTCATGGGCCAGATGCACAAACTAGGAGAAATCCTTTGCCACATCTGGTCCTAAAAGCTTATGTTCTATTCAGTCTCAGTCTTTGAATAGTGTTTAAATGATCCCACTGTGGGCTCTTTTCCAGCCTGAGAGTGGGCGAATCAACCTCTTCTTGTTTATAATGGAAACCGAAAGACATTTGTTTCTATTAAAAAATAAATTAAGGATAGACATAATAATTAATGTATTCTATCAAGCACCAAGGGTAGCAGCTTCCAAGGTTTAGCTCAGGACCTCAAACAGTGACAGCGATGTCCATGAAGTCTGCTTTTCTGTGTCATCACAGAAAGGCAGGGAAGAATGGGAGCAGACTTGCAGCGGAGAGGAATGACAGATGCTATTTTGGGTCCATTTCCTATAAAGGCAGTTCGTCTCTTCCTTGACAGTTTCCTTTTGTCTTTCCCATCCCCGATGATTTATTACTCCAGAAAACATGTAAATCTCGGGGGACTGCCAAAAGGCAGAGCAGCTCAGAAAGGCACTCTTGTTGAAGCCTCTTTAGTTGTTTTGCTTTAGAGTCCCTCCTACTGTGATGGACAGAATACAGCCCGCTTCACTCCTAGGTTTCTTCTGTGTGTGTGAGTGAGACAAGTGATGAGAACCACAGCCTGCAGAGAGGAGCAGCTGCTCGCCCAGCAGTATGTCTGAGCGCTCCTCTTCTGACTGAGGCACTTCATTTCACCTGAAGTCAACTTATCCTTTATTCCTAAGTTTATGAACTGTCACTAATTTGCAGCATCCCAGTAGGGGTGTTAAGCTTAATGCTGATAACTTATGGTAAAGAAGATGGAGTAAAGAACCCTGTGAAATTGCATAACAGAGTGTGATTTTCTTCAGTTCCTCTTAAGCACATAAACCAATCACCATCAAGCCTGCTTTAACCAGGGAATGCTGAAAAGTTCTCAGCCCAGCCCAGCAACTTCTTAAATTCTGAGCGTTACGTTGCCACCATAGCTGAAAAGAGCGTTATTTTATTTTGTTAAGTGCAAATTTGCAGAAACGAAATTCTAGGCTTTGATGTTGCGGTCCTTTTACTAAAGCGCGCTAGTGCATCTTGGGGCACGCTAATGCGTCCATTGTATCCTATGGATGCGTTACCACACGTTAGCATTTAGCATGCGTTAATATTTAGCGCGCGCTAAGATGCACTAGTATGCCTTAGTAAAAGGACCCCTTTGTTTCAGATCATTGATTGAACCATATCCATGTCATTCTCTTCTGGGCTGGGATGACAATTTTACAGCACCCCCCTCGTCGTGCATCAGCACATCTTCCTTAGACAGTATGCTGTATAGTGCTACTAATTATAATGACAAGCAACCCAGACAATAATTAACATATAACTTTTTTAGTAGATCCTCAGTAGGCTTGTTATTCCCTTTTATGTTTTCATGTAGAGATCGCATAAGCCATTACCTTCGCAGGATCCTTTTATTTTATCTATATTTTTGTGCAATGCTTATTATTATAGTGAATCCTTAAAATCATATAACTTATCTTTTTAGTTGAAAATATATTCACGGAGCACCTCCGTCGACATGACCATGTTTCATAAGTTTTTCTTCAGGGTCGAGGCTCCCTTTGTATTATCTCATTTTCACACAGGAGGGGCCTAAGGCTCCTGGGCCTATTCTGATTGGCCAAGGCGCCTTAGGCCCCACCAGTAGGCGGGGCTTTGGTACCGCTGGGCCAATCCGGCCCCGTTCTTCGGTGGCTTGCATGCTGGACGGATGGGTTTGGCACCCGTCTGTCCGGCCAACGACAAAAAGGTACGGGGAAGGGGGGTGGGGGGGTCATGGGGTCATCCGGGGGGTCGTGGGTCAGCTGGGGTGCCCGATCGGGGGTTCTGGGGGGGTGGATGTTGGGGGAAGGGGGTTCGTTGAGGGCAGGAGGGCCTGGGATCCCTCCTGCCTGTAATGTAGTGGGGGGTGGGGGTAGGGGGGGTCGCCTGGGCCAGGAGGGGTTGGGCTCCCTCCTGGACCAATCGAGTTGGGGGGGTCGCGGCTTCAACGGGGCAAGAGGGCTTGGCCTCCCTCTTGCCCCAATGTTGTTTGTGGGGGGGGGGGGGGGAGTGATCCATCGCGGCAGGAGAGATGCCTCATCTCCTCTACCGCGATGCCATCACTCCTCTACCGGAACTGCTGCAGGTCGCGGGATGGTTAGGTTGCCGGGCCGCTGAACTGATGGCGCCAATGGCCATCAGCTCAGCGGCCCTTTTTCGGCACTTAGACCTGGTTTTATTTTGTCTAAGTGCCGACTAAACTGTATTGGTTATACCTGTTGTACGGCTAGGTGTAGGTCGGCCCACCTCGCGCCCACTGCCCGCCCTTTCCCCTCCTCTAAACACACCTCTTTTCTCTCTGTGCATTTAGAGGCAGGGGAAAGGCCTAAGTTGGTTTTAGATACGTCTAAAAACCAGTTTTGGTTATGGGTACTTGGACAGTCAGGCTTTTTGATCATCCAAGTAGCCACTTAGGACACTTTTTAGACTTTTTTTTTAAATTATTACCCCCATAGTGTTTTTAAAAAATGTGAAACAAGGAAATCACTCAATTTATCTTTCCTTTTATATTATGCTCTATTTATTTTCCACCACCTCTACTCTGAAGTTGGCATTATGACCTGATAAGAAATTAATACAAAGTATATTTACCAATCAAGTAAAACATTAATTTGATCTCAATTTCTAATAGGAGAAGGAGAAAGAAAATCTAATAGTTAATAAACATCATTCTCATTTACAATTACCAGAAAAGGCATGACATTATTATTTCAGCAAACATAAACAGAAATAATTCCAAACTCCAACCCACCTTCTAAGCACCAATATCTGTCTTATCATTCGCTCTGTAATTAAGAACATAAGAATTGCCACTGCTGGGTCAGACCAGTTGTCCATCCTGCCCAGCAGTCCGCTCATGCGGTGGCCCCTAGGTCAAGACCAGGGCTCCAAATGAGTCCAATCTCACTAGTTTAGCATGAACTTGTCCAACTTTGTCTTGAAACCCTGGAGGGTGTTTTCCCCTATAACAGACTCCGGAATAGTGTGCCAGTTTTCTACCACTCTCTGGGTGAAGAAGAATTTCCTTACGTTTGTACGGAATCTATCCCCTTTCAACTTTAGAGAGTGTCCTCTCGTTCTCCCTACCTTGGAGAGGGTGAACAGTCTGTTTTTCTCTACTAAGTCTATTCCCTTCAGTATTTTGAATGTTTCAATCATGTCCCCCTCGCAGTCTCCTCTTTTCAAGGAAGAAGAGGCCCAGCTTCTCCAATCTCTCACTGTACGGCAACTCTTCCATCCCCTTAACCATTTTAGTCGCTCTTCTCTGGCCCCTTTTGAGAAGTACCATGTCCTTCTTCATGTACGACGACCAGTGCTGGACGCAGTACTCCAGGTGAGGGTGCACCATGGTCCGGTACAGCGGCATGATAACCTTCTCCAGTCTCTCTGTTCGCCCTTTTCGCTGCCGCAGTGCATTGTGCAAATGGCTTCATGGACTTGTCGATCAGAACTCCCAAGTGCTTTTTCTGGGTGGTCTCTCCAAGTACCGCCCTGGACATCCTATATTCATGCATGAGATTTTTGTTCCCAACATGCATCATTTTGAATTTATCCACATTGAACCTCATTTGCCATGTCTCATTTGCCACCTCAGATGCCCATGTCTCGATCTTGATTATGTCACGTTGCAGATCTTCGCAGTCCCCCTGTGTCTTCACTACTCTGTATAACTTCGTATCATCCGCTAATTTAATCACCTCATTCGTCATACCAATGTCCAGATCGTTTACACATATCTCATGCTCAGCGCAGCTGAACGTAATAAAAGCATCATGCCCAATTCACCCGCAGTGTAGGGACTGTTCAAAACAAGTGAGATCTTGCAGTACAAGTAGGTACAGTACTGTATTTTCTATTAAAGTTTTGGGGATGTGGAACGAATTATCCAAGTTTCCATTATTTCCTATGGGGAAATTCACTTTGATATATGAACACTTTCGATTATGAGCATGCTTCTGGAACGAATTATGCTTGCAAACCAAGGTACCACTGTATATCAAAACTATATAGCTCATTAATAAACAGATATATTCAACAGATTACTCAAAGCACCCATAGGACCATCATTGGTGATCCTGCAAAGCTGGGTCTGAATGAGAATATTTGACATCCACAGGTACCTCAGTTAGATTGTGAGACTGCTGAGACAGATAGGGAAAATACTTAAAAGAGTACCTGATTACTATCAAATGTATTCCAAATCGTTTTGAATGAATTTCTTCATGTAAAAGGCAATAAATGAATAACAAAACAAATATATTTTATGTAAAAAGCCCTGCCTAAGTGATCTGGATAGCAAGGAGTTACACATGATTGACTACAACATATGAATACATAAAATCCAAAATCATACAATAAAATGGTACCAGGTCGAAATAGCCCTGACAAATCAGCCTACAAATAAAACAGCCATAACATTCCTCCCTCCCAACAAAACAAGCTCCTGACAATAAGCCTCTAACAAAAGGGCCCACCACAGTTTGGTCCCCAACAAATGAGGCCCTAAAAATAGGGCCTAGCCCTGACTGTTACCCATGCTACTGTTGCTGTGTCCTGAAGTTTCTGCTGCTGTGAGCTGAGATACCTCCTCAGGGCTAGCCTTAAGCAGGGCAGAGGGGAAGAGAAGCTGGACCCAGAGATAGAGAGAGGAGGGGGACCATTGGGAGGAGGGGGAGTGGTGGTCAGGGAACAGAGAGGTAAAAATACTGCAGGAAGAGAAAGGGGAGGAGATAGGGACACAGGATAATGCTGGAAAAAGGGTGGATAGGGACACTAGCCCCCTCTTTTACTAAGGTGCGCTAACCGATATGCACGCACTAAACGCTAATGCATCCATAGGCTAATATGCACTTATTAGCGTTTAACTCGCACTAATCGGTTAGCGCATCTTAGTAAAAGAGGGCTTAAGGGCTGGATTCTATCAACGGCGCCTAGCAGCATCTATACTATTAGCACCACTAAGCGCAATTATCAATCAACTGCTAAGCGCCATTTATATAATCCCACCTAGCGGTGCCTAGGCATGCTTAGGTAACAATAGGCATCCTGGAGGTAGGCACTAGTATATTAGGCCAGGTTTTATTTGGCCTAATTTACTGGCGCCTAACGATGCTCAAGTCAACCATGCCTATTTTGGCAAGAAAAATGGCTATCTGCCCCTTTATGCCACTTTTTTGAATGTCTTTTTCTTCTGAAAATGAGCCCCTTACTGTGGAACATGCCTAGTGCTTTGAACTAAATTTGAAATCTGTGCATGGAAACCACATGCTAAAAAATATTTTTATTTCCTCCTCAGAGAAGGAGTGTCAAAGGGTGGAGAGTTGGTTTTTCTGCACTGATCAATTACCACAGCTACATTATCACACATTCATAAGCACAGGGTTAGCATGTAAACCCTTACCACCTATAAAATAGGTGTCGCTAAGTGCTCACTTGCTAATCTTTGTTAAGGGCCATGTGCAAAAGGCAAAATTAGCACATGGCCTTTAATTGAGAAAAAGGAAAATTGCCCATTTTCCAGTTGTGTTAAAATTGGCCTTTGCAAGCAGGAAAGACCTGTGTAAGGGCTTGCTAAGTCCACATTTTACTGCAGATTGGAAAAGGGACACATAGAGGTTCAATTTTCTGTCAACCTCTCGGTCTACACTCATGGAATTACTGTAAATAACTCCCAGGACAGTCTTCAAAGTATTGATTTAAGAAAAGATTTCTGTATATAGTATCTTTTCTATTGATCTCATTCCTTGCATGAAACACATCTTATCTTTAGACAAAAGCAATGCTTTGTTAATTCACAAAATAGCAAAATAAGGTTTTATATGAATGAATAAAAAGGAAAAAGAGAGACATTCAAACAATTCATTATTCCTAGAAACCACATATCCAGTTATATATTCTCAGTCAGGTCAGTTTTCAAAGGGATTTATATATAGCAGGAACACCTAAATGTGTAAGTCTCCTCTCCATGGTTTTTTGGCAGCAGTACACAAATAGTGCTACTGAAAATCCCTCTAAATACCTTTGCACTATCGGAATTGTGCCAGGGCAAAGCAAAGGTTGAGTGAGGGCAATCTGCCTAACTAGGATTACCAGATTTCCTTGTTAAAAAAAGAAGATGCATGGCCCCGCTCCATTCTGTCCCCAGTCACTCCCCATTTCACCCCCCCCAACTCCGCCCCCCACACAAACCTCATCTCTTCTTCCCTGAGCTTGGGGCCATGTCTGGAGGGCCTCTGAGTATGTGCGGATGTGACATGATATCATTGAGTTACATGTGCACATGCTCGAAGGTCCTCCAGACGTGGCCCCGAGCTCGAGGCTTTCCAAAACCCGGACAAACTGTAAAAAGACAGTTCTGTAAAAAGAGGACATGTCCGGGTTTTCCTGGACATCTGGTAACCCTATGGCTAACTATCCCTCCCTCCCCCCTTTTACAGAAGTGCAGAAGAAGTTTTTAGCACCAGCCAGTGCACTGAATGCTCTGCGCTGCTCCAACGCATATAAGAACTCTATGAATGTTGGAGCAGCACATAGCATTCAGCGTTCCTTTTGTAAAACGGGGGAGAGTATACTAGGTTGAAATTCAAATTGATTTAATTGGTCAGTGCTGCTGAAAAGTCTGGTTAGCAGCCATCTCAAAACTGGCTATTTTGGGGAGCGGAGTCAGCACTTGGCCAATCAAGTGCTGAATATTACCACTTATGTAGCTGGCCAGGGTAACCACATAAATAGGACTGCATAAAAGTCAGTCCTGTCTTTATGTGGGGACTCAAGCTGGTTAAGAGCTGAATGTCACACTTAACTGTCAATGTTTTAGCCGGCTCTGTGAATTCAGAAATTCAGTGCTGAAGCCCAGACATTGCCCCTTTTTCCCATGTAGGGGAGGATCTTGCTTACATTCCTCCAGTGGTCATCTGGTTAGTTTGGGCACATTTTTGGCACTTATTCTTTGTTAGAAGAGGTCTAGCCCTAGAGATTTAAATTGTTTCCTGGAAGAATTTTTAAATACGATTTGATTATGGCAGAAAAATGTCCAGCAACTTGTTGAAATTTATCAAAACATTCAATCTAATCGACATTTAGTTGTCAATATTTAATCAATTTTTTAATAAGTCTTCAGTATGTGCCAATCACCAGCCTATCAGTTCATCCTCATCAAACTTATTTTTGTTTTTGTAAAACATTTTAATATTCAAGTGCTCTTAAAGTGCTGGTTTTGTGCTATTAAATACTTCAAACTTTAAACTTTATAAATCTTGTACTTAGCTTTATGCTTTGTATGTTTGATTTTCTCTGTTTGTTAATTTCTGTTGAAACGTCAGGTAGGGACCTGTTTGCTCTGATATGTTTCGCCAAAGGCTTTATCAAGAACAGGTCCCCTAAATATAAGAATAATAGGTGAAAGCCATTAGCTAATGCAGCTCTTTTTCATATAAATAAACAATCTTCATATAATATGATAAATTCTCCAAATTCTAACAAACGAACGAAGTGTGTGACCCAAACAGATTACCCCTTCAGTGTTGATCCGCTGCATGCCGACTTAATCTCTGTACTGCTAAGATGGCCGCGGCATTGTTTCTTTGGTCTTTATAACTCTAGATGTTAAATGTGCCTGCGTGGTGACATCAGTGAGATGACCGGGGAATTCAAATCCTTATATCTTTATAGTAATGTCCTCCTGATTGAGTGCAAAAGGAGTCATGGTATTCAAAGTGAAAATCCAGCGTTGTTCCTTGGTATTTAGCCTCTTTTCGTAATTTCCTCCCTCCCACCCTTCTTTTAAATGATCGATGATTCGTCATTGGATATCATCTACTGTGTGAGCCTTACCTAGCCAATGTTGAACCAATGGAACCTGAATGTTGCCCATCAAAATTCTAGATTTCTGTTCATTCAGACGTATTTGAACTGATCGGCTGCTACTTCCGATATATATCATATCGCATGGGCATACAATTGCGTACACAACGTTGTGAGATTTACATGTGGTATGTGTGTGAGAATCAATAGTGATTTTTCTATTTGGGGGAATCCATCTTTCCCCCTCGATTGTTTTTTCACACCATTGGCAGCGTCCACATCTTGTATGATATTGGTTTGCGTCAGTCCTATGGTATTCTTCATACCAATTCCTAGAAAGATTTTCTCCCATATTTTGTCCTCTACTATAGGAAATGATAGGAAAATCTCGAAAGATGGGAGCTGTCAATTGAATGACGTGCCAATGTTTTTTCATACTGTTCACTATTATATATGAATGATCGTAGTATGGAAGCACACATACCGTCTTATCTTCATCAGTGGTGTGCTGAAATTCTATTTCAGGATCTGGTTGTACCATTGAAAAGTAGATTGTACTTCAGAAATATTAGGTTGTGCTTGTTGAGGTTTGAGTAAAAGCTCACGAAAGGCAAACTTCGATCTTTGGTATGCTTTTCTCATATACTTCTTCGGATACCCCCTCTGAGTTATCCTCATCTCAAGCTTTTTTGCCTGTTTGAGAAATTCCTCCTCATCTGTACAAAGTCTTTTTAACCTTAAAAATTGTCCTACTGTGAGATTGTTCTTTAGTCTATGCGGATGATGGCTATGAAACCATAAAAGTGTGTTTATCTCCACCGGTTTCTGGTACAAAGTTGTTTTTAAAATGCCTTGATCTTTATAAATCAACATGTCCAAGTATTCAATTTTATCAATGTTACAGGATAGAGTAAACTTGATTTGAGGGTCTAAAGAATTCAACCATTTGCAAAATTTATCTAAGTTGTCTTTTGTATAATTCCATATGAAAAAGACGTCATCTAAAAACTGTTTCCAGAAAATTACCGAAGTGAATTTCTGAGAAGAGAAATTTTTTTGGGATTCCATCTGAGCAATATATAAGGTGGCAACTGAAGGGGCCAAAGTGGCCCCCATAGCCACTCCTTGAGTTTGTAAATAAAAATGTTCAGCAAACCAAAAATAATTTTGAGATATCACTAATTGGACTAGTTGTATTAGAAATTCAGTTTTTATACCAGGGGATATTCTTTCCACCAAATAAGTCCTTATAATTTCCAGAGCTGCCTGTTGAGGAATCATCGTGGACAGAGATGTAATATCCAATGTTACTAGTATACTAGTGCTGGTGATATATCCCAATTCCTGAATCATTTTTATGAAATGGGAAGAGTCTTTAACAAAAAAGGAAATAGTAATTGTCATCGGTTGCAGAAAGTGATCTATGAATTGAGAAAGAGGCTCCAACGGTGACCCTCGAGTAGACACAATAGGTCTCCCGGGAGATTGTTGCATATTTTTGTGCACCTTTGGAACAAAATAAATTTTTGGGCTGCTCGGATGTTTTTCTTTCAAAAATGTTACTTCTTTTTTATTATCATACCAATTTGTAGCGCTGAATTCACTAGTTCTTTTATACAGCTTATACTCTTTTATAAAGCTTATACTCTTTTGGACAGCGATCCGACCCCTCATTTACAACAAGAGATAAAAGAACTAGTGAATTCAATGCTGCATTGTGATCTGAGTCCAAGGCTGCCATAATAGTGCTGAAGCAGAAAGAAGTTTGAGGCATACTGTCTGATAGCAATGGACTGAAGAAAACAAACACATTTTTGGCATGCATAGTAATGACTGCAGCTACGACATCCTTGAAGAAGTTATAGCCAGCACATACCGATGCAGTGTCTACTGTACGTCACCGACCCACTGGTCTTGAAAGTCCAGCTACTGGACTCACAGCATCTGAAGAATGATGGGAACATCGTGGCATGTGACTGTGGAGAACAATGAAAAGGGTTCCAAATGAGAGCCCACCACTATGTTCTCTGAACTTCCTCTCTGATTCTAACTCTTCATAAAGCACTGCATATAACACAGTATTCCATTATTCCAGAGTCTGTTACAGGAAATTAGATTAATAGTGAATATGAGGTTTAAATTGATAAATTAATAGTTAGATGTTTCCTTTACATTAATAAATACGGATTATCGAAATCTGAAAGAAATGACTTTTGTTGAATTACTTAATCAAATATTTAATTCAGCTCATTCTAATGTGATTGCACAAGTATGGTGCAGGGTAGCTTTACATTAAAACAAATATACAGAAATGTAGTCATAGTTCTGCCCACAAAATCAAGGTTTATTATATATTTTTGAGCACTCCTTATGAAACAAACAAAAGCAATGCTATTTGCCCATTAAAGATAGGATTTTTTTCAGCTTTTGCTTAGTTTCTTAGTTTCTGTTATAAACACTTGTAATATCTAATCACACAAAGGCCCAATTTTGAAGAGTCTGCATTGTTTGCAATGAATGTGGGCATGTGAAAAGCAATTATACTATATAACAGGGGACGTGATAGGATCCTGTTCTATGAAGAAAAAGAGGCAACTATTTTCCTTCATTTAATACTAGCGCAACTGGGCATAGGCATGAGAACTTCCTTCAGGCATAGAATTGATCTAAATGACAGCATCTAAGTAACATACCCCCTCCTTTATTAACACGCAGCGGTAACTGCTCCGACATTCATAGAATTCCGGTCCTGCTAAACCAGCAGGCAATAATGAGGCCAGACGCTGTGGGGGCCTTTCCTCTTGTCAAATCACTAAAGGCTCTTCCGGTCTCAATCCTACCCCCCTCTAAAGTTACTTCCTGATTTTGAGGGGCGGGATCGAGACCGGCAGAGCCTAATAATAATAATAATATTTTCTTATAGACTGCCAAACCATTAGTTCAAGGCGGTTTACAGCAAGAAAGAACTGCACAAACAGTGAATTACTTACATAAGCATATCAAAATTTCTCAGAAAATACAAGATAGTAATTAAGTCACATATTTATCAAACAGATAAGTTTTAAGAATTTTTCTAAATAAATAAGACTGAGCTTGGGGAATAAGTGCACTCCAACATGAATTCATTGCATTAGCCTGAAATGCAAAAGTTTTTCCTAAGAATCTCTTATAACGACATGCTTTTACCGATGGAAACGTAAACCAGTAAGTTTTTCATGTATTCTTATTTGAATTAAAAAAATTCAAAGTGGAAAGAGCCAAATTTAAACAAAACTCTAGCCTCAAATGGCAACCAATAGAGCTTTAAATAATAAGGGCTTACATTATCATGGTTTTTAAGACCAAAAATCAGGTGAATTGCTGTATTCTGTATTATTCTGAGTCTATTAAGAATTTGGCAAGAGGGAAGCCACCCGCGGCATCTGGCTTCGTTATTGCCAGCCAGTTTAGCAAGACCAGAATGGGGCCAAAGGCAGGGCTGCTCACAATCCAGATGTGCCGCTGACTCCTTGCTCTCCCCTCCTCCTGGTGACCGGTAAACAGACTCTTTTGTTTAAAATTGTATTCTAGTTTGTTGGTAGTATCTTTATTGTGGAAATGTACTTTTAAACAGAGTTCCCTGAAGAAATCTTCAAGATCTGAGTAGTAAATGGAATACATGCTGATAGATTATACAGGGTATAATGCATTAAGGCAGGGGTAGGGAACTCCGGTCCAAGAGAGCTGTATTCCAGTCGGGTTTTCAGGATTTCCCCAATCAATATGCATTGAAAGCAGTGCATGCACATAGATCTCGTGCATATTTATTGCGGAAATCCTGAAAACCCGACTGGAATACGGCTCTCGAGGACCGGAGTTCCCTACCTCTGCATTAAGGTATGGCAGATACTTTGTTCCTTCCATTTTTACTGTTGTTCCTCTTTGGGTCAGATAATTTTTTCTCATTTTTATTCCTATTTTTAAAATGTTATTTCTTTTTGCAATTATTAACTTATTATGAACTTTTTATGCATATTTTTGTAATATCATCTTAGTTTTATACCCATTCAAACCAGTCATGATAAACCTCTTGTGAAATACTGTAGTTTTTAGGTTTTTAACTATTATTTATATACACATTTACTTTACTTTAATAACCAATGTATTTAAAAGTATAATTAATGTTTGCTATCTTAGGACCCTTGATGCAGATACATGTTGAAACACAGCTGTGTTGGGTCATATCAATAAACTGATTCCAATAATACTGCTCCTGTTATATCCTTATCTCCTTATGGTCGTTTCTGTATTTTCGTCTCTATCGTAATACATTGGAGTTCTGATGTTTTGTTTGTTTGTTTTTTACAGACTGGATCATACCATCTTTTTATGTTTTTAGAGTCCTTCCTTTTGCCTGTCCATTTTTCAGATGTATGCTGTTGTTTGTGTGTGAATATATCCTTGACATAAGAATATTACTACACTCATACAAATAAAAAAGTTATTGTGTTTTTTTATACAATTTTCAATTTTTTTTCATTTATTCTATAGCAGTGAAACAAAATAAAAATGACAGTACTCCCCTGAAATTCACAGGGGTTCCATTCCAGAAGCACCCACAAATTTCAAGAAACCGCAAATGCAGTTTAGGATCGGATCGGAGGCGGGAAAGGGCTGCAGGAGCGGCGTTGCATCCAAAAAAACAATATTTAGGCTGGCAAGCGGTTTGGCTATGCAGAAGGCTGATGGGGGAGGAGGAGAAATTGGCTGTGCAGAAGGTTGATTGTCTGACGGAGGGAGAGGAGGAGGAATCGGCTGTGCAGAAGGCTGATTGGCTGACTGGGGAGGGGGGGGAGAAGAGAAGGAATCGGCTATGCAGAAGGCTGATTGGCTGACCGGGGGGGTGGGGGGGAAAGAAGTAGGAATTAGCTGTGCAGAAGGCTGATTTGGAATCTACGGCTGTGCAGAAGGCTGATTCGCGGACTCAGTCATTCCCTGTATTTTCTGACCGGAAGAGACAGTCAGAAAATACCGTGAATGACTGAGTCTGCGATTTGTGAACCGTGAATTTGCAGGGGTCTACTATATAGTACACTTACCTCAGTCTCTCGACTCTTCCAATTCTGTCTGCCACCTAACGGCTTAACAAAATGGATCACCCTATCCAACTAATCACCCCTTCTTCTTTACCCCCCTTACTTAACGCCTCTGCTCGGCTTTATCGAATGCCGCAATATACATCACCGCTGTATGTAACACTACTGTATGAACTCCGCTATATATATGCAACTTACAACAATTGTAACTTCTCTGCAATAGTAACCGACCTGAAAATAACTTCACCGCAAATGTAACGTCGCCGAAAATGTAAATGTAGCTATGCCAAAAAAAAAATGTGTAACTTCGCTGCAATGTACAGTCTCTTCATCTGTTAACCGCATAGAACTTCCATGGTAATGCGGTATACAAAAATAAAGTTATTATTATTATTATTATTACATATTCCCATCCAAATTCATATTCATGTTTCAAATTCTGAATCAATTTCCTAGTCAACTGCAAGTTAAAAATATTTCTAAATTTATATTGCATATCAAACTACAAAACCCAACTGCAATTTATGAAAACAAATGTAACTCAAATAATTTCTGCCATTGCTTTTATACAGTTAGGTAAAAAAATTAGGACACCCCATAAAATATTCAGTTCTTTCTTAAGAAATGTTCACATATCGATGTCAAATCTTTTTTTTTTTATTATTTATCTCTGTAAAAGAGTGATGTAATTGCAGGTAAACAACAAAAATATTATGCATGTTTTTACCTATATTACACTTGCCTTTCCTATTTGGTGTACTTTCTCTATTATTAGGTCATACAGCATATAAGATGTCCAATGCTTACTTATCAAGAGATGTTAAGTGTCAAATTGCTGTCACATTACTTATACACCTAACATAGAAATGTTTTTATTATCATGATACGCATACAGTATGCTTATTGCTTTACTATGAAGTTACATAGCCAAGTATTTCGGTGGGATATTACTACTATTAATTATTTCTATAGCATTACCAAACGCACACAGCGCTGCACAGAGTCACAAAGAGTAAGAAAACAGTCCCTGCTTGAAAGAGCTTACAATCTAAATAGGCAAGACAGAGAAACAGGATGTCATGGATACAGTTAAGGAGAACAGTATATCAGCGGGCTGGGTTGGAGGGCAGAGGAGTAGGGTTAAGGATTGAAGGCTATATCAAAAAGATGGGTTTTCAGTCTGCTTTTAAAAAAGGGAAGGGAAGGGGCTTTATAGACAAACCCAGGTAATTTATTCCAGGCATTGGGGGCAGCTAGATGAAAGGAACAAAGTCTGGAATTGGCAGAGGAGGAGAAGGGTAATCCTAAGAGTGACTTATCTGAGGAACAGAGTTCTCTGGGAGGTGTATAAGGAGAGAGAAGCGAGGAGATCTTGAGGGGCAGCAGAATGAACACACTTGTAGGTCAGCAAAAAGATCTTGAACTGTATGCGATGGCAGATAGAGAGCCAGTGAAGTGACTTAAGGAGAGGGGTGACATGAGCGTAGCAAAGTTGGTAGAAAATGAGTCATGCAGCAGAGTTTTGCACAGATTGCAAGGGGGAGAGGCGAGACTGAGGGATACCAGTTAGGAGTAGATTGCAGTAATCTAAGTGTGAGGTTACGAGAGCTTGGACAAGGGTCCGGGTGGTGTGCTCAGGGAGGAAAGGGTGAATTTTGGTGATATTGAAGAGAAAGAAGCGACAGGTCTTAGCAGCTCGTGGGATATACGTAGAAAATGAGAAGTCAGAATTGAAGACCAGTTTGTTAATGCTCTTATTCAAGCCAGAGAGACAGGGCTCTTTTTACTAGGTGCACTAGCGTTTTTAGCGCATGCTACATTGCCACGCATACTAACCCCGCGCTACGCGCACAAAATTAACGCCATCTCAATGGTGGCGTTAGCGTCTAGCGCGCGTGCTAAAACCGCGAGTGCAGCTTAGTAAAAGGAGCCCATAGTTACACTACTTTCTTTATTTACCAGAAATTTTGAAAGTATGTTTAGTTTTACATTGTGGTTTATTACAAATATTATACTATATTACTATGGTATATTGCTTTTATTTTTTAAAAAATGTTGAAGCATGAAAATGGGAAATATTTTATGATTTTATATGTTTTGTTATATTTATTATGTATGTGATGCTGTAATCTGCCTTGTTTAAAAGCAGATTATAAATAATAAACTATAAAACACATTGGGGTATGTCTATTAGAAAGCATTGAGCCCTAATGCATGAACACACTTACTACACACCAAATTAAAGCATTTTGTGGTAAGCAACCTGTTTGCACATGCTAAGCGTGTGGTACCTTTTTTGTCTTTATTTTCTCTAGGGGGCGTGTCAGGGCAGAGAATGAACATGGACTCACTAGTGCATGGTAATCAGAACACACTAACTGTATAAATGGTTCACACGTCCATAACACAGGAGCCCTTAGCACCTCCAAAATTGGAGGTGGTAAATGCTTCTTAGTTATTTTTTGTGAGTTATGCACGCTACGGACACTATGGAAACAAGACAGAAAAAAGAATGACTCATTTGAGCTTTGGTGCTGGAGAAGGATTTTAGGCGTGCCGTGGACCGCCAAAACAAGCAAATCGATTCTGGGAGAGATCAAACCAGATATGTCATTCGAAGCCCAAATGTTGAAGGTACGGCTGGTGTATTTTAGTCACACCATCAGAAGAGAGAGATCAACGGAGAAGGATATCATGTTCAGGAAGATTGAAGGAACCAGGTGAAAAGGGCAACCTGCAATCAGATGGTCGGACACGTTGAAAACAACCATGAGAATTAGTGCGTGCTAAGCAGACACTAAGTGCTAACACGTGCATGTTATCCTATGGACGCGTTAGCGGTTAGTGCATGCGTCGATTTAGCGTGCGCTAAATCCACGCTAAAACGCTTAGCGCACCTTTGTTAAAGAGGGCCTAAGGCAAACATTGGTGCATAACCTGAAAAATAAATGCTAGAAATTGCTCGAGTTCCTACGCATGCTAGAAATGGGCTTAGCATGCAGGAATGCCCTGCTTTAGCATGCATTAAGCCTGTCAGCGCACTTTAGTAGACATGCCCTAATGTGTTATTTTGCTATCTATTTCATTATTGATGTAGTATGCAGTCTATTCCAAAGGGAAGAGACCCCACGAGAAATATATTATAGAGAAGTGGGGAAGGAACTAGTGCACATCAACCTGAGATAAAGAAGAGTTTATTTAAAACAATCAAATATTATAGAACAAAACATGCTACATTGCCATAGGCTAAGATAGTGTTACTGACATACCGTCCTATGGCAATGTAGCATGTTTTGTTCTATAATATTTGATTGTTTTAAATAAACTCTTCTTTATCTCAGGTTGATGTGCACAAGTTCCTTCCCCACTTTCTCTCTATTCTGTAGTATGCAGTCTATTATTTCATGCACTGAACCTGCCTACCTCACTAAAGACATGCTCCCTCTTTTACAAAGGTGCGCTAAGCTTTTTAGCGCGCACTGAATATTAGCGCGCATGTTATCTTATGGATGCATTAGTGGTTAGTGCACACATTGATTTAGCGTGCGCTAACTCCACGCTAAAATGCTTAGCGCGCCTTTGTAAATGTGGGCCATGGAGATTATAGTGGACATAGGAATAACATCCATGCTTATGGGATCACTTGTTGCAATACAACTCTAGCAGACCTGAAACAACCTACAGCCTATAAACAACAGCCTAAAGACATTCCATGACGTGCATTCTGCACAAGAGCCAACATTATATGTTTCGTTGCTTTCTAAGACTATTTCTTGAACTGTATCTACAAAAATTATTATTTTTTTTTAATCCATGAAACTATAAGGCATCATTTATACAACTATTGTACTGTCAAAGACAATCCAAAGACTATTTTGTTTTCATGGATATTCACATTACTTGCTGAAGCTATATTTACTTTGCTGGTTGACTTTTATGCTTGCCTGCATACCTAATTTATTGCTGTAAGATTACTATTTCTTTTTATATTCAGTACATGCAGTCAGTGTATTAGCATTATATTTATCTATTATTCACTGTAATTCATTTGTTGCTATGTAGCATTCTAACTTCCTCTTTTACTAAACCATGATAGCGGTTATTAGCGTGGGGAGCCACACTGAATACTCCGCACTGCTCCCGACGCTCTTAGGAAATCTTACTAACTAGCTTGTGAGAACTGTGGTTTCGGGCTGTGCCCTGAGTCTTTTCCTCCTGTTCTTTTCATATATTTATGTATCTATTCACTATATTTAAGCTTTGGGTTTATATTTATGGCAGAACTGATTTTTGCATGCTTACTGCAACAAGTTCACCAGTTCCTACCATATTATAGACAGTACTGCCCACTAGGGGCTTTGGAATTTCCCAGAAACTAGATGCTATGTTAAGTGCCCAACTGCTATTAATTGTGCACCAGCGTTAACACCAGGTTTCAATGGGCATAAATCTGCGAGATCCATGCTAGGCCGGCATTTTGTAAAATGTGCACCACACAGAACACCCTTTGCAGAATACTAATTTAGTGCAGATCTTCAAAACCTGCCTACCATCCCCTCTATACATGAACTATTTTAAAACACAACCTATAATAGTGCTGCACGATTCAGGAAAAAATATTTCGATTCGATTCAGCCTATTGAATCGATTTTCCTTCACAATTGGGTGTTTTTTTCCAAACATCCTGATGAGTTTATTTTATAGCCTCTCCACCCCTTTTGCCCTCTCCTACCCACACTGGTCCTGTGGTATAAACAAAATAAACAAACAAAAAAGACTTTTCCTCTCTCGGTTAAATCCTAGCTCACGTTCGCAGTCTAATACCAGCTCTGGCAGGATACAAATTTCAAATCTGATACATTGTAATCACAAAACAGAAAATATATATTTTTTAACCTTTTGTTGTTTGGTCTTTTTTCAAATCATGTTGGTCCCAGGCTCTGCAACAAACGTCTTCTGATAACTTGCTTGCCAGAGTCTCTTGCCCTTTTGCCATTTTCTTTTTTCTCCGTGGTAACAATCCATCTTCCATTTCTGTCCTCCCCTTCCATTTTCCTTCCCTCCCCTGGAGGTCTGGCATCTTTCCTTTTTTCTGCCTCTATTCCCGTAGCTGCAGCACCATACCCATCATACCCAGATCCACCATCTCTCTTTTTCTCAACTAACCTTTCATCCAGCATCTCTCCCTTTCTATTTCTAGCTATCCTCCTATCCAGTATCTCTATCCCCCCATACCATCCCTTGTGTCCAACTTCTCTCCCTTTCTCTTCCCTCCCTAAATTCCATTGTCCACCATCTATCTCCCTCTCCTGTTTTAAGATCCATTATTTCTTCTATCCCCCCATCTCCCCTCTCCATGATCTCCCCCAAGTCCCCCTCCACCATCCATCTTCCCCCCTCAACCAAGTTAATTTCTCCCATCCATCTTCTCCCCATCTCTCCTCCAGTCCACCAACTCCCCCATCTCCCTTCCCCCTCTCCCTCCATCTACCTTTATTTTGACGTTACAATGTGTTGCCGGTGGCGGTACTTATTTAGGGATCCACTCATGCCACCACTCCTTGCATCTTCTCTCCACTGCGGCCCACCCTTAGTGAAAACTTCCTGTTTCCACTTGGGCAGCCAAATGGAGAGAAGATGCCCGGAGTAGCGCAGGGTAGTGAATTGCATTCGCTACTTCCGCTTTTGCCTGGCCAAGGAGGAGAGGAGAAATACTAACGCCGGGGAAGGAGAGAGCCTTGCTGCCGCTGATCTGCACGCAGGGCAGGATTAATTTGTCAAGGGCCCCTAGGTACACAAGTACACTAGGCCTCCCTGCCCTTCCCCACCCCACCATGCGCCCAGGCGGAAACAGGAAGCTGCGTCAGAGGGAAGCTTTGGGCAAGCAGCACCGCTTGCACAATTACAGTTCCCGTTGCCTTTCTTACCCACGTTGCTTGCTTGTCTTACTTTCCAATGATGGGGGGGCCGCATTGCCGATCGGGATGGGGCCCACGTTGCCACGTAGCCATGTAGCGCTGTAGAAATATTTAATAGTAGTAGTATCCCATAGAAATACTTGGCTATGTAACTTCATAGTTATATGTAACTTCATGTATATGCTGGAGGGGCCCATCGCCGTTTGGAAAAAACAGTTTTGATGCCCTCCTTCATTAGGCCCCCCCTGACCATTTCGGGCCCTAAGCACGTGCCTACTTGGCCTATTGGTTAATCCTGCCCTGTCTGCACACAGAGACCCGTTCGGGATTTCCCTCTGCCACCGGAGTCCTTGCTTCGATGTAAATTTCGGTTTTGCAAAACCGGAAGTTACATCAGAAGCAAGGACTCCGGTGGAAGAGGGAAAGCCCAAACAGGTCTCTACCAAGGGGGCCGACAAATTGGTAAGTCCGATTTTCTTAAAAAACAGATTGATTCGAATTGATTCACCCAAAGTGAATTGGTGAATCAATTTGAATCGCAAATCGGGCAGCACTAACCCATAAATCCATTTTCTCGGTTACTGCCTACTCTCTGTGGAATGCCCTCCCATTGGACCTCTGGAAAAAATTCAAGTCCAAACTTAAGACTATTCTTTTCAAAGATGCCTACTACCTCTGATCTAATTTTTTTCAAATAGAATCCATATTGCTTCTCAATGGACTTTGCAAAAAGCTTATTTTGAAGCGAGCCCTACCATAACGTATTTTCCCCCTCACCACTTTTCACCTTTTATTTTTATTTTCAATTTCTTTTTTTATATATTTTTAATTATTTATCAAGTTTCAGATTTACATATCAAGTATCCACTTGTACAGAAAGTTGAAGGTGAGCAAAGAAAGCAAAATTATTCAAATACATTATACTCAAGAAAAGTAAGATATAGCTTAACTTCAGCTCAAGTCCTCATATTAGATCCAAGATTTTAGGACTTGCGAGAAATATTAATAAAAACTTAAATAAATATAAAGAAGAAATAAGATCCATTTAACTGAGAGAGGATATCAATTAATAATCAAACTTCACTCATATTTTCCCTTCATCCAGGCGTGCTCCTGACAGGAAGGCTGTCAGAAAGGCTCAAAGAAAACGATATTGTATCACACATTTACATGGATGATGAAGAAAAAAGGTTAGTCCAAGACTGATAACCCCTGGCTTTAACATCAAAAGTTCATGCCATCTTTTTTCTGTGTCCCTTGCCAGGTCTGGAAACATTAATATTTTATAGCAAAGAAATTCTTTCCGCTTATTTTTAAAGAAGAGCATAAGAACCAGTTTTTATCTGGTGCAAGGGCTACAGTAAGATGTAACATTGCCGCCGATGCGGTCTCTCTATCAGAAAGTTCCAACATTGCTCACACATTAAGGGTTCCTTTTATAAAGGCGCGTTAGGGCCTTAACGTGCGGAATAGGGCGCGCTAAAATGCCACGCGCCTCTTGAGCAGGCGGTATTTTTTGGCTAGCATGCTCTAATCCGGTGCATGTGCTAAAAATGCTAGCGCACCATCTTAAAAGGAGCCCTAAGTGGTTGATTATCCTCTTGTTGTTGCTGTTCATTTCTTTTAATGGGCAAATAATAAACTTGTGTAAATGGTGGTAACATATCCTCAGAAATTTCCAGTCTCCATCATTTAACGTTTCAACATGTCCCTAGGAGTTACAGCCAGAATCCTTGGAAAGTTGATCAGCCGGAGATTATTATTACGGGAAAAGTTTTCTTATTTTCAATTTTAATGTATTTATTAACTTACCTTGCCTCTCCTCCCATCTTGTTTCCAGTATGTCAGTCTATGTTTCCTCTTTTTTTAAATTTTCTTTTTCTCTAATTTTAGATATGTTTTATTTCTAATTTTTTTTTAAACTTGTTCCATTGTAACAGTTTAGGTACCTGTTTGATAAATGGTATATCAAAGAATAAAGAAACTTGGATGGTGCCTACCTTTGGGCTCCATTTATAGAATCCCCACCCCCATTGCATATAAGCAGGCACACTCTTTTTATGGGCTTACTTTAGTTTATTTGTGATGTGGCTATGCAGTTTTGTAGAAACCCCATTGCTGCATGTAAAAGAGTCTTTAACTATAAAAAAGCCTTATCGATTTATACCTTCTCAGAAGACAATAATCATATAAAAAAAAAGTTATTTGAAAACAGCATACCTGTGTGTGAATAAAAGTATGCATACAGTTCCAGCAGTCCACATATTTTTGCCTGCATTTGTCTGAAACATGGTCTGGCAATAGGATCCTGAGCCAACTTTTGCATCAGTACCACTGTCACGTGTTATGATCCAGTAGCTCCCACTGTATCTCAAGTATACCCCCTTCCAATGCTGGTAATAATCCTGAATCCCAATCTGGCATCTCTCCCTCCGCGCCTGCAGAGGGGAGGAAAAAGAAAGGGAGAGATGCCAGACTGGGATTCTGACATCCTTTATCACAGGTGCTCTGGGCCAGGGCCTCACCTGGTCCATAGGATGAGCCGGCCTTGCCTGAGAATAATACATGTGGATGACATTTTTGAGACTCACAGACATGTGAGAGACTCACAGAGAAAGCAATTACAGCTCACTGTAGGTACTTTTTTTCTGGTTAATCTTCACAGAAAAAATGTACTTGTGTCTTTCCCTTTTGAAATTAGGACAATATCCATAAATAAAAGTACCTGTGAACTCTACATCAAAATGTATCGTTTTTCCATCCCTTGGATCCACTTTATGAAATTCCACAGTTGAATAAGTGAGTTTAAGTATCTGGTAATATGCTAGCCTACGTCATTGCTTTCTTAAGCTGCTGAAAAGATTTTCATGTCAGTTCAGAGGCTATTTGATCTTTTTTTCTTTGTTGATTTATTCTTGCACATTACCTTTTTGCATGCCTTCACATTTTAACTAGAAAATTCCTCTGCGTTAAGGCCCTGCCTGGAAGCAATGAAAGCCTAAGGTTCAACTGAGGCCTTTAAATACTTTATCTAAATGTTATTCATGTTGTTTGATCAAATGTATTTATTAGGTTTTTCATGACATTTTTTTTAAAGAAGTAGAAAAGACAAATATTCTAAAGAGCTGGATTTGTAAAAGAAGGAATTTCTGGGATCATTAATACTAGGTGTGATCAGGCTACTTGAATTTGAACTGAAAGTTCTATTTGCCTTAATATATTTCATTACTGAACTTTAGGTATTTATTGGAAGCATTTTATAGTGTACCTTAAAACAAGAATGCCTTTTTGCAATAGGCTGTTATGCAAGAAGGATAGAACATCTACAAAAGACATTAATACAACTGTGAATATCTGTACAGCAAACTCAAGAGACTAAGGGCTCCTTTTACTAAGGTGCGCTAGTGTTTTTAGCGCACGCAGGATTTTAGCGCGTGCTACACTGCGCGCTATGCGGCTAGAACTAACGCCAGCTCAATGCTGGCATTAAGGTCTAGCACGTGGGGCAATTCAGCGCGTGCTATTCCACGCGTTAAAGCCCTAACGCAGCTTTGTAAGCTCTATTTCAATTTTGACTGTCTGAAAACTTGCATTTAGATGTCCATATTGCCTATTTTACAAAGACAGAATATGGCCACCCAACATTGCGAGATATCCATATAGCAAGAGGGCATGGTCTGTGTGTGTTTTGGACGGGACTAAGGAGAGCCGAAATATGGGTGTCCAAAGGCAATTACAGAAGGAGAAGGAACTTCCATATTTAAAAGGAAGGATGTCTTTATTTAGACCAGGTAGAGGCACATCCAGGTTGCAGAAAAGTGCTCTGATTGAGCAGCTGTCCACAGGAGGGATTAGGTCGCGACACCTCCTTAATTCCTCAGTGATTGCTGTCCCCCTCCCTCACCCCTGAAAATGAAACTGGAAAGGGATACCAGGCTCTATGACTGCTTCAGATATTATGGGCATTCTTAACAGAGCAGCAAGCAAATTTGAGGAGCAGACTATGTACTGTAAACCAAGGAACCTAGGTTCAAATCCCATTTTAACTTTCAAACTGGACAGGCAGCACCTTGGCACTCTCCTTTCATCCCACACACCACACTCCATTACATTACATGAATTCTTATATACCACAACTACCTCACGGTTCAGTAAGGTTAACAGCTAAGAGATACTAACCATTTGTAGTACGATCACAATACATTAATCAAAATATTTCCCAAACAAATGGGTTTTCAGTGATTTCCTAGATAAGAAGTTGAGATTGATGATGTATAAATACTAACTTGGTTGTCCCACATAGCTGCCAAATATGCCAAAGTTTTACCAAGAAAACCTTTATAAACACATCTCTTTACAGATGGAAAGTCAACAAAAATTGTATCTCATGCAAGTGTTTTATATTAGTAAAATTGAAGCGATCCATAAGGTAGCTGGGTAAGAGTCTATTCAAAGCCTTAAAGCATACACATCCAAATTTGAAAACTGTTCTGGCTTCTGTTGTCAACCAGTATAGTAATATTGTACAATAGTAATACTGCACAATATCAACATACAAAAAAATCACCTAAGAAGGAGAGTGGATTTATTATGACTGCAGCATTGTACTACTGACATACAGTATGTTAAACACAGTTTACAGTATCATGCAATTACATACATGAGTGCAACTTACAGCACAATTAAATTACATAAATGAATCTCTACTTTTTAGGGCAGAGGAGATAGCGGAACTACTGCAGCAAATTTGCAACCTATCCTTGAAAACGGGCATGATCCCGGAGGATTGGAAGATAGCCAATGTCACGCCCATCTTTAAAAAGGGATCAAGAGGTGACCCGGGAAACTACAGACCAGTGAGTTTGACCTCGGTTCCGGGGAAACTGACGGAAGCACTGATTAAAGAACACATCGATGAACATCTGGAAAGAAACGAACTTTTGAAAACAACCCAACATGGTTTCTGCAGGGGGAGATCGTGCCTAACGAACTTATTGCACTTCTTCGAAGGAATTAACAAACGGATGGACAGAGGAGACCCCATAGACATCATATACCTTGATTTCCAAAAAGCCTTTGACAAGGTGCCTCACGAACGTCTACTCCGGAAACTGAAGAACCATGGAGTGGACGGAGACGTACATAGATGGATCAGAAACTGGTTGGCGGGTAGGAAACAGAGGGTAGGGGTGAAGGGCCACTACTCGGACTGGATGGGGGTCACGAGTGGTGTTCCGCAGGGCTCAGTGCTCGGGCCGCTGCTATTTAATATATTCATAAATGATCTAGAAACAGGCACGAAGTGTGAGATAATAAAATTTGCGGACGATACAAAACTATTTAGTGGAGCTGGGACTAAAGAGGAATGCGAAGAATTGCAAAGGGACTTGAACAAATTGGGGGAATGGGCGGCGAGATGGCAGATGAAGTTCAACGTTGAGAAATGTAAAGTATTGCATGTTGGAAACAGAAACCCGAGGTACAACTATACGATGGGAGGGATATTATTGAATGAGAGCAACCAAGAAAGGGACTTGGGGGTAATGGTGGACATGACAATGAAGCCGACGGCACAGTGCGCAACAGCCGCTAAGAAAGCAAATAGAATGCTAGGCATAATCAAGAAGGGTATTACAACAAGGACAAAAGAAGTTATCCTGCCATTGTATCGGGCGATGGTGCGCCCGCATCTGGAATACTGCGTCCAATATTGGTCTCCGTACCTTAGGAAGGATATGGCGTTACTCGAGAGGGTTCAGAGGAGAGCGACACGCTTGATAAAAGGGATGGAAAACCTCTCATACGCTGAGAGATTGGAGAAACTGGGTCTCTTTTCCCTGGAGAAGAGGAGACTTAGAGGGGATATGATAGAGACTTATAAGATCATGAAGGGCATAGAGAGAGTAGAGAAGGACAGATTCTTCAAACTTTCGAAAAATAAAAGAACAAGAGGACACTTGGAAAAGTTGAAAGGGGACAGATTTAAAACGAATGCTAGGAAGTTCTTCTTTACCCAACGAGTGGTGGACACCTGGAATGCGCTTCCAGAGGGAGTAATAGGGCAGAGTACAGTACAGGGGTTTAAGAAAGGATTGGACAATTTCCTGCTGGAAAAGGGGATAGAGGGGTATAAATAGAGGATTACTGCACAGGTCCTGGACCTGTTGGGCCGCCGCGTGAGCGGACTGCTGGGCATGATGGACCTCAGGTCTGACCCAGCAGAGGCATTGCTTATGTTCTTATGTTCTTATGTTCTTATTTCTGCCTTACCAGCCAAAGTACAATTTCTGCCCTGCTTGGGCATAGACTGTAGAAGTAGCGAGACGCTACCATCACTTCCCTCATCAAGGGTTGTTGTAACATTACATTCCTCTCCTTATCCTTGACTCTTTTTATTAATAGCTTCAGCTCCTCCCCCCATTCTGTCAAAGTCTGGGGTAGTCACCGCCGTTTTTCTAGCACTGGTCCCCCTGCAGGGAAGAGGGGGACTGCCCCGGGTCTTTGACATCATCCATGTCACTGCTAGCTTGTGACAAAACAATTTCAAATTTGCCTACTGTTATGCTTAATCTGATCTAAACATAGTGCTGTGTGCTCTGTCAGGCTAAGGCCTGCTGTTAAATGCTGCAATGTGATCCCTACCTTAAACTGGAGCGGGGAGAGCAGTTGGAGCGTTAGACAAAATGGCGATTGCGCCCTTGCAAACATCCCTCTTCATGCTCCTAGTCTCCACCTCTTAGACTTCCCCTCATTCCCTCTTTTAAAGCCCTTGTATTGGTCTTTAAAGTGATGAGCCATTACAAAATTCCTTCGTATTTGACAGAGGTGATGACACTCTACCAGCAATTATCTACAAATGAGTTCCTACATGCACATTATGAAAATACGAGAGCATCTGTAATCTCAATAGCAGGGGTACCAGTATGGAATAATTTGACAGGACCTTTAAGAGCACTCATGGATTTTCAGAAATTTAAAAAGATACTGAAAACAACTCTAATTATGGAGACTTTTAACTGAATGAGTAGTAATATTTTTATGAGTATATTGGAACTGTGTTATGTTTGTTTGTATGCATGTCGTTTTATGATTATGATTGTATTTTGTAAGCTGCTTAGTGTTAAGCAGGTAAGAATTTTTTTTTCCCAATAAATAAATTCCTAACTGTAGCTACCCCTCCCCCTCTATTCCTTCAACTACCTTCCATTTTCTTATCCCTTTCTAACCTGTCTAGACCTACCTATGACCCAAGTTTCTAGTCCCTTCTTTCCTACATGTCTCTCTTCCTCAGCCAAGTGCCAGGCTGCTGCCCATTTGGGTCACTGACTTCCTTATGCAGCAAGATCAGTTCCTTTTCTTTTTTTAATTGAAAACCCTCCAAGGACAGAAATATATCTACTGTACCTAAAGACATATGATGCAAGCCTGAAGGCTATTGAAGTGGTGTACATTCAGGTACAGTAGATATTTTTCTTTTCCTAACATCTGAACTGTCACTACTATAACCATTAGACTCAGTGGTGCAGTAAGGGTGAGCGACGCCTGGGGCAGTAGCACCCATCCCCACCCTCTTCCCTGCCCCCCCCCACATGCTTGCGCCCCCTTCCCTTTCCCCGTACCTTTCTAACTTCTCCAGCATGAGAAGCATGCCTATATCAGTATCAGCTCGCTCTTTGATGTCACTTCCTAGGTATAGGTCCCAGAAGTGACATGAGAGAGAGTGCTGATGCCAATGCGGGCAGCAACCTCACACCGGGGAAGAAAAAAGCTATTACTTAATCTTTAATTACAATATATTTTAATCATAATACAAATATAAATTATTTTCTCATAACAGCAATATATTCATAATTACATCACTTGGCAACCCACAAAACCCATTAACCCAATGTTCATAATGTTAATATTCAATGTCCATTGTCAAAAACTTATCCAATCGTACAACCGATTGGAATTCTCATTCAAATCCAAAGATTAGTCTTAGCTTAAAGGAATAATACGCAGCCTAGCCTGACACAAAGCTGTGTTTCGCTATTAAGGCATCTTCAGGAGCTGAAGCTGATGGGGGTTCCCTAGTTTCTCTAAACACACATAAATACCATATTATAGCATCATCTTTAATCATATATTTAAAAGGGATATTCACAATCCTCATTGTACCTTATCATAAGCACTCTTTATTCTACTGCAGCACCGCGAGGGGGCTTTACACTCACAAGATCATTCATTACTCCCAGGAAGCAGCTGAATGAGCCAACCCTTCCTTCTTCAACTATTTAACATATCCAATCCTATTATTAGGTATACCACCTGAAGTCCTGTTGAACCAATCTGCAGTCCTTCCACTAATCCTTAATTACAGCATATTCCACCTCTTTATTCAAGCCTACCATTTCAATTGTGTTCCATTGATAAATTAACCTCTGCTCCTTCCTCAACAGAATTTCCGATACATACCCACCATGGTTCAATTGAACACTAATCAAAATTACAAATCTTAACTCTTCCACATCGTGCTTATTTATCATCCAGTGATCAACCAGAGGGATTTCCAATTTAACCAACCTCAGACTACTTAAATGCTGAGCAATCTGGTATTTGATTTTCCTTTTCATTTTGCCTATGTACCATTTCCCACACTGGGTCAGGAACTGGTTGAGTGGAAAGTGACAGAGGATAGTAGTCAATGGAGGAAAGGGATGTTGCCAGTGATGTACCTCAAAGTTCTTGGACCTGTATTTTTTAACATTTTTGTAGGTGATATGCTAAAAGGCTATCTGGTAGAATTTGCCTCATTGTGGATTATACCAAAATCTGCAATACAATATGACACCCCTGATGGTATGGTTTACATGAGAAAGCTTGAAGAATGGTCCAAAATTTGGCAGATAATATTTAAAGCTAAGAAATGCAAGGTCATGCATTTGGGCTGCAAAAACCTTAGGGAATGGTACAGTGTAGGAGGTGAAGATTTTTTTGTGCACAAAAAAATAGCAGGATTTGGGTGTGATAGTAAGTGATGATCTTGTGACCAAATTGAAAAGGCAATGGTGAAAGCTAGAAGGATACTTGGGTGTATAGGAAGAGGAAATGTCCATAGTCTGTTATTGAGAAAGACATAGGGAAGCCACTGCTTGCCCTGGATTGGTAGCATGGAATATTGCTACTCCTTGGGTTTTGGCCAGGTACTAGTGACCTGGATTAGCCACCATGAGAATGGGCTACTGAGCTTGATGGAACTTTGGTCTGACCCAGTAAGGCTATTATTATGTCCTTATGTATATGGAGACTTCCCCAACTTTGCTGGTTGGGCTGAGAACTTTTCACTGGCTTCTCGTAGATGGCATGGTTAGGCAGACTATGTAGGCCATAAGGTCTTTATCTACCTTCAATTTTCTATTTTTCTATCTGCAGCTTCTTCAGTTTTTTCTCCAAACAGGCCATCTCCCTTGCAAGATACATTGGAAAGACATTCTTGAACTGAAAGTTTGCAGATCTGAGTCTTGAAGTCAGGCCAATCTGTGCATTGCAATTGCTACTGCAGATGTTAATGAAGAAATATCAAAGGCATCAAAAGCTGCTCTAGCCATGAACTTTCTAGTAATAAACAATAATTATTGAAACTGTTTTAAATAGTCTGATGAAAGAATTCCTTAAAGTCCGACAATTTTTTTAGCAAAGATTTAAGATAGATGGACATGTAAAACTGACAGTCCATAATCCTATTAAGGAGCATAGAAGACTGGAATATGTATTTTCCAAAAGAATCTAATGTTCTGGTTTCTCTGCCTGGAGGAGCAGAAGAGTACGATGGTGAGCTGTGTGAATGCTTGAGGGCAGATTCCACAACTAGTGATTGGTGTTGACATTGAGTACTGTCAAATCCTGGACATGTTTGGATTGTGTACATTGTGTCCATTTTTCCAGGAGCTACTTGGACTGATAGGGGGTGGGGGGTGTCACCCAGTTCTTAAACAAAGTATCTTTCATGATTTTATGTAAGGAAACCTTAATACATTCATCTGGCGGTGTTTAAAAATCAATGATTTCAAAGAGTTCATAACAAGGTTCTTCCTCTGTTTCCATTTTGATTGAGAAAGCCTACCCTGTCTTCCTTATAAAGCCAGTAAAAGATATATACTATGATGAAAATGTGTGTCACTGAGGAGGTGGCGAATGATCAGATAGTATGCCATAGGACTCTTATGCTGAGTTTTCTAGCAACTCGTCACCTGAATGGACGGGGATATCTGAGTCAGACTCCTCAAAGCACTACTACTACTACTATTATTATTAATTATTTCTATAGTGCTACCAGACTTATGCAGTACTGTACAGAGTCACAAAGAAGAAGAAAACAGTCCCTGCTTGAAAGAGCTTACAATCTAAAAAGACAAGACAGATAAACAGGATGTCATGGATACAGTTAAGGGGAATAGTTAATCAGCTGGCTGGGTTGGTGGGCAGAGGAGTAGGGTTAAGGATTGAAGGTGATATCAAAAAGGTGGGTTTTCAGTCTGCTTTTAAACAAGGGAAGGGGTTTGGCAGACAAACTCAGGTAATTTATTCCAGGCATAAGGGGCAGCTAGATGAAAGGAACAAAATCTGGAATTGGCAATGGAGGAGAAGGGTCCAGCTAAGAGTGGTTTATCCGAGGAATGGAGTTCTCTTCAATGTGTTTAAGGAGAGAGGAGCTTGAACTGTATGTGATGGCAGATAGGAAGCCAGTGAAGGGATTTAAGGAGAGGAGTGGCATGAGTGTAGCGAGGTTGCTAGAAGATGAGTCGTGCAGCAGAGCTTTGCACAAATTGCAAGGGAGACAGGTAACACTTCAGGAGAATTGTTAGAAGTAGATTGCAGTAATCTAAGCATGAAGTTATGAGACTATTCCCTACTAGGTGAATCAGGGAAAGTGTATCGAGAAGAGTGTCGATTATATATTGAGGTGCGTTGAGGATCAAGTGGAGGTTGTTGTTTTGAGGTGGAAAATAGCTCCTAAACCAATGACGATGCACAGGTCGAGTGGGTCAGTACTGACTCCGATGTAGAGAATGACACAGGGACAAATTTTTCCCTGTCCCCGCAGGAACTCATTTTCCCGTCCTGTCCCGGTGAGTTCTTTTCCTGTCCCTGCCTCATTCTGCAAGCTCTGTTCTCATCTGCACAAACCTCAAACACTTTAAAATCATAAGTGTTCAAGGCTTGTACAGTTAAGGCTGAGCTTACAGGAATGGGGTGGGGACAGGGACAGCGACAAAACTCGCAGGGACAGGACGGGGAAATTGATTTCCTGCAGGGATGGGGAAAAATTTGTCCTCATATCATTCTCTACTCTGATGCTCAATGTCAAGAAAGAGTCTGTGACCTCATCCTCGATTGACATTCCAATGTATCTTTAGGCTAGGTTGAGGCAGACATGGAAGCTTTTAAAGCCTATGTAAACTGCAACTGCAGTAGCCCCAAAAGCTGTCTGAGCATAGCCCAGATCTCCTCCTACAGAGTCGATGCTGGTACCGCTAATGTCCCAATGATAAGGACCCAGACACTGGACTCACCAATTGTGTGGATCAGAGCCTGAAATGGTCCGATTCCATTGGTACCGACTGACATGGAGAGTAAAAGGCCAATACAAAATCAAAGGGCTCAATGGCCTTAAAAGTACGGCAAAAAGTTAATAAAGGGCCATTACTCAGACTGGCAATGGGTCACGAGCGGAGTTCCACAAGGATCGGTGCTGGGACCGCTCCTGTTCAATATATTTATTAACGACCTGGAGACGGGGACGAAATGTGAGGTTATTAAATTTGCTGATGACACCAAACTCTGTGGCAGGGTTAGAACCACGGAAGACTGCGAAGACCTACAAAGGGACCTAACGAGACTGGAAGAGTGGGCAAAAAAATGGCAAATGAGTTTTAACATAGAGAAATGCAAGGTCATGCATGTAGGGAAAAAGAACCCAATGTTCAGCTACAAAATGAGGGGATCATTGTTAGGGGTGAGCAACCTTGAAAGAGACCTGGGGGTGATGGTGGACACAGCATTGAAAGCATCGTCACAGTGTGCGATAGCCGCAAAGAAAGCGAACAGAATGTTGGGTATCATTAAAAAGGGTATCACAACCAAGATGAAGGAAGTCATCAGGCCGCTGTATCGTGCAATGGTGCGCCCGCACCTGGAGTACTGTGTCCAGTACTGGTCGCCGTACTTCAAGAAGGACATGGCAGTACTTGAGGGGGTCCAGAGAAGAGCGACTAAATTGATAAAAGGTATGGAAAACTTTTCATACGCTGACAGGTTGAAAATGCTGGGGCTGTTCTCCCTAGAGAAGAGGAGACTTAGAGGAGACATGATAGAAACCTTCAAAATCCTGAAGGGCATAGAGAAGGTAGACAGGGACAGATTCTTCAGACTGTGGGGAACCACAAGTACTAGGGGTCACTTGGAGAAATTGAAAGGGGACAGGTTTAGGACAAATGCTAGGAAGTTCTTTTTTACCCAGAGAGTGGTGGACACATGGAACGCGCTTCCGGAGGTTGTGATATGCCAGAGCACAGTGCGGGGGTTCAAGGAAGGTTTGGAAGGTTCCTGAAGGATAAGGGGATTGAGGGGTACAGATAGAAGCAGAGGTAGGTTATATAAATGGTCAGGAACCACTTCACAGGTCATAGACCTGATGGGCCACCGCGGGAGCGGACCTCTGGGCGCAATGGACCTCTGGTCTGACCCAGTGGAGGCAACTTCTTATGTTCTTACAGCAAAAACGGTCAATACTCCCAGGCAGATAAAAGGTTCAAAGGTGGCCTGAAGGCGAAAAATGAAAAAGTTGATAAAAGTAAATAAAGTAATATGACCAAAAGTGCTAAAAAGAAAAATGGGAAGGAACAAAAAAAAAATACAATTTTGACACGCTAAAGAGAACACTGAAGACAGCTTCTCAGCTCCACAGAAAATGAAGATCTGATAGTCCCATTAGCATAATTTAACAGCAAATATTTATTTATTAATTAACTTGGTAGACCTCTTACACCATTTATGGAACAAAGCGGTGTACATAAACAAATTAAATCATGAAAATGAAAAGAACTTCAATAAATAAAAGGAAAGAATCAGCATGCATTCATTCAAGTCCATAAGTATAAATAAAAATAGAAAGTTTAACCTTTCATTTGACATCAGCTGACCCATCTGCCAATATCATTCCCACCCCCAAGTCACTTGAAAAAGAGTGAATGTGTCTTTTGTAATGCTTTGAAACAAGGAAAACATTTTCTAATCTGTAATTTCTATGTCACACTATGCCTAAATAGGTTCAAGGTGACTTACAATTTAAAGAATCTCAAAAAAAAGAATCAAGGGAGAAGGGAGAGAAGATGCTTTGTGGAAGTCTTAGGGGAAGTCAGGTAACAATATTGAGAAGCACAAAACCATCATTAGATATCTAGTGAGGTACTATCAGTTGATTTAGAACAGAGATCATGATATCTGGGATACTGAGGTAAAAGGTATTTGATGGTTAGAATTTGAAATGATGAATAGTTTGTTAAGCTACCATAGTTACTTAGGTGTCAACAGAGTATATGCTTTCAAAGAGATGTGACTTTAGTTTCCTCCAAAATTTGAGGTAGTTTGGTTCTGTCCTGATGAATCTTGGGAGATCTTAGTGCCAAGGTAGGTGAATAGAGAGTTAAATATGCATTTGTATCTGACTCCTTTGGGGGTGGGGAGGATAAGAAGCAGTGATTTGAGGCTTCTTTTTTTTTTTTTTATAAAATCTTTATTCATTTTCAAACTTACAATAAGTGTGACAGTAAGTTACAACATTTTAATATTAAATATATCACTTAATATTCAGCAATAATTCAAATCATATAACTTTATCTCCCTCCCTTCCCATCCTTCCATAACAAATATATAATATAGTTAGATGCTATACTAAAAATTATACCCCCCCTCCCAGAATAATGAATTTATAAATTTAAGGGGAAAATGGCATCTATTCATTACAATATTTTGTTAACGGCTCCCATACAATGACTTAAGGCTTCTGATTGATGATGACAAGGAGTTGGTGAGAAGAGGTATAAGCGGTTCAGTGGAGCTCCCATATAGGATGTGAAACATAATACATGATATTTTGAAGGTGATGTATGCACTAGTAGGTTACCAGTGGAGATTGCTATGGTAAGAGAAGATGGGATCATTTTTTTTTTTCAGTTTGAATATCAGTCTTATTGCAGTGTTTTGTATCCATTGTAACTTGCACATGAAGGTTGAGTTTGTGCCAACATGGAGTTGCAGTAGTCTAATGGGATATCACAAGCATTTATGTCAATATAGCAAAAAGGTCTAATTAGTCTTAACTGTAGGATGCTATAGAATGTTTTTTTTCCATAAATTGGATATTTGGGGTTTGTAGGTTAGGATGGAGTCAAGTATGATTCCCAAGATTTTAGAGGTTTTGTTAATGTCTAGAGTGTTTCCAGAGGATAGATGGTTAGGGAGTGAGTTCGGGAAAAAAGGAGCTAAAAAATAGAAAGCTGTATATGTCTAGTTGATTCAAGGCATGCTTGATGTGGTTTGGAAAGTACCAATTGATTAGAATCTAATGAATAGATTGTATGTGATGGTGTATAAGGAGTCATGGAAATAGAAAGATAGGATGGAATACCTGTGTGAAAAGCATTATGCGTCAGAGTCAAAATCTTTATTTTAATTTTAAAATGCACTGGTAACCAATGTAATTGTTGAAGTGGAAAAGCATGCGTGAATCTTGTTGTCTTGAAAAGGAAATGTGCTGCATAGTTCTACAGAGTTTGAAAATGTTTAATTTGATATGCTGGTAGGCCAGTATAAACCGGGTTATAGTAATCAACTTTTGAGATCAAGAATGCATGGACAGCCATACAAACTGAATCAAAATCTAAAAGGTCCCTAAGCATATGCAAGGATTGAGGTGTAAAACATTCAGCTTTGACAACATTGGAGATCTGTTGGGTAAAGGACAATTTGCAGTCAATCCAAAATGCCTAAATAACAGAAACCTGAGATAGGAGTGATTGGGTGATGAAAAAGTAATAATGGAATCTGAAGCTAATTAAGAGAACCAGTAATCCAGCAAGCTGTAGTTATATCAGGATTAAGTTTAAGTTTATGCAAGAAGAGCCACACAGCAACTGGATGAAGATCAGATTGTAATGGATACAGGTCAATATGAAGTGGTGAGACAGGATAAAGAAGAATTCATGCATGGTAAGTTCAAGGACCATTGAGTAACTGTTGAGAGCAAGCTCAGGACCTGTTGGGCCGCCGCGTGAGCGGACTGCTGGGCAAGATGGACCTCAGGTCTGACCCAGCAGAGGCATTGCTTATGTTCTTATGTCTCCTGCAGTTACTGCCCAAAAAAGTTCATTTATAGAACACATAGAAAGGGACAGAAACCTCACGCAAAGTCAAATACCAAAGAACAAGTGAGGAATGGGATAGACTGTCAATCTGGATTAGACACTCTTTATTTATGTAAATAAACTTAAAATATAATACACATAAAAGTGCAATACATATAAAATCACATGAAAAATCCAAAAGGTTTTGTATCCAACGACACAACATGGTCCGTGTTTCGGTCTCCAAAGGGGAGGCTTGTCTCAGTGGTATAATATGTTGGTCTAAAAGAAATGCATTATACATATAAACAATAAGAAGAAGGAATGTTTAAAGGATATATGTGAACCCATCATATCACAAACATGCATAAAAAATACATGAAAATACATATAAAGCATGTATAAAGATACATTCAAATACATCTAAAAATACAAATGAAATTTGAACTAAAACCAAGAGCCTACAAATGAATTGCAAATAAAAGGGCACTTGAAAATATATCAAAAAAGCAATAATATATAAAACTATGAATTAATATCAAAAACAAGTAATAGTCTCCAATTTATACATTAACAGCTTAACACACACTACCTTCTCAGAAGCCCATAGATATAAAACAGGCTTCTTGGCATTGAGTGACCAATTCAATGTAGTCTGCCCAAAAAATCAGTGCCAACCAGAACGGCGCTAAGCGTGATTCTATAAAAGCTAGCTGCACTGTATAAAATCACACTTGGCACCACCAAAGTGGGCTTAGGTATTGCTAGGTGTCCTCACTTTAGGTGCACCAAATTTATGCCAGGGTTTTCTTCACTTAAATTTCGGTGCCCAGGTTAAGCGCCTAATTCACAAAGCAGTGCCTAACTCAAAAACATGCCCATGATCCACCCCCTAACCATGCCCACTTTTAGGTACTGTAGGTGCTGTGAACTAGGTGCCTTCTTTTTATAGAGTTATGTGCCTTAACTTTCAATTAAGTTAAAATCATTTTGAGGTAAGATGCCTATCTTTAGGCAGACTATATAGAATTTGTCACTTAGTGCATACTAAACTTTAATGAAAAGGGCCCCTTAGTAACCTTTAAATTTATTGTACAAAAACAACATACATTACAGAACTATTTGACTCGATTACTAACATAGTAAATGACAGCAAATAAAGACCTGAATGGTCCATTCAGTCTGCCCAATATATATTCATGGCTAAATTGTCTTTTCTTTAATATTTCTGGGCAATACACCATAGAAATTTGCCCAGTACTGTCTTTAGGTTCTCACTGCTGAAGTTGCCATTGAAGCCCACTCTAGCCTATCCTGTCACTGATGCTTCTATCAAAGCCCTCCCCAGCTCATCCTAAACCAAATCACCATATACGGGACACAGACCATGCAGGATTGCCCAGTACCAGCCTTAGTTTGTTTTAGACTGTTTATTTTCTAATTAGAGATCCTCTGTGTTCATCCCACGCTTTTTTGAATTATGTCACCTTATTCATCTCCATCACCTCTCTTGGGAGGGCATTCCAGGTATCTACTACCCTCTCCGTGAAAAAGAATTTCCTAAAATTACACCTAAGTCTCCAACCCCGCAACCTCAATTCATGCCCTCTAGTTTAATCATTTTTCTTTCTGTAGAAAACGATTTGTTCCTATATTAATACCTTTCAAGTACAGTGGCGTACCTAGGGGGGGGGGGGGGGGGGCGGGCCGCCCCGGGTGCCAGCCCTAAGGGGGTGTTCCCGGCCTTGCCGTTCAGTCCCCCGCCACCCCCGAAGGACCGCTCGCCCCACTGACCTTCCTGCACCACCTGTGAAGCAGCCCGCAGCAGGATCGCGAAGTCAGCGTCAGCATCCCTGCGCTGCTTCCTGCGCCACGATCCCGCCCCTCCTCTGATGTCAGAGGAGGGGCGGGACCGTGGCGCAGGAAGCAGCGCAGGGGTCGCTGACGCTGACTTCGCGATCCTGCTGCGGCTGCTTCATAGGTGGTGCGGGGAGGCCAGGGGGGCGAGCGGTCCTTCGGGGTGGGTCGGGGCATCAGGCCTTCAGGGTGGGGCAGGCGGGCAGGCAAGCAGACTTTCAAGGGGGAGGGGGTGACAGGCAGGCAGGCAGGCCTTCAAGGGGGGACAGGCCTTCGGGGGGGGTGCAGACCTTCAAGGGGTGCAGGCCTTCAAGGGGGGCAGGCAGGCCTTCAGGGGGGTGCAGGCCTTCGGGGGGGTGTAGGCCTTTGGGGGGTTGCAGACCTTCAAGTGGGTGCAGGCCTTCAAGGGGGGGAACAGGCCTTCAAGGGGGGAAAGGCAGGCAGGCCTTCAAGGGGGGGACAGGCCTACAAGGGGGGGACAGGCCTACAAGGGGGGGGGGACAGGCCTTCAAGGGGGGGTGCAGGCCTTCAAGGGGGGTGCAGGCCTTCAATGGGGAGACAGGCCTTCAAGGGGGGGAAAGGCAGGCAGGCAGGCCTTAAAGGGGGGACAGGCCTACAAGGGGGGGGACAGGCCTACAAGGGGGTGGGACAGGCCTTCAAGGGGGGGACAGGCCTTCAAGGGGGGGAACAGGCCTTCGGGGGGTGCAGACCTTCAAGGGAGTGCAGGCCTTCGGGGGGGGGTGCAGTCCTTCAAGGGGGTGCAGGCCTTCAAGGGGGGGAAAGGCAGGCAGGCAGGCCTTCAAGGGGGGGACAGGCCTACAAGGGGGGGAGAAGCTACAAGGGGGTGGTACAAGCCTTCAAGTGGGGGACAGGCCTTTGGGGGGGGGTGCAGACCTTCAAGGGAGTGCAGGCCTTCGAGGGGGGGTGGTGCAGGCCTTCAAGGGGGTGCAGGCCTTCAAGGGGGGAAAGGCAGGCAGGCAGGCCTTCAAGGGGGGACAGGCCTACAAGGGGGGGAGAAGCTACAAGGGGGTGGTACAAGCCTTCAAGTGGGGGGACAGGCCTTTGGGGGGGGGTGCAGACCTTCAAGGGAGTGCAGGCCTTCGAGGGGGGTGGTGCAGGCCTTCAAGGGGGTGCAGGCCTTCAAGGGGGGACAGGCCTTCAAGGGGGGGAAAGGCAGGCAGGCAGGCCTTCAAGGGGGGACAGGCCTACAAGGGGGGGGGAGAAGCTACAAGGGGGTGGGACAGGCCTTCAAGTGGGGGACAGGCCTTCGGGGGGGTGCAGGCCTTCGGGGGGTGCAGACCTTCAAGGGGGGGACAGGCAGGCAGGCCTTCAAGGGGGGGACAGGCCTACAAGGGGAAGGGACAAGCCTTCAAGGGGGGTGCAGGCCTTCAAGGTGGGACAGGCAGACCTTTAAGGGGGGGACAGGCCTTTGGGGGGGGACCATGATTTAGAAGTACACGGAGGGAAGGGGGTGTTCAAAGAGACATGCATATGCCAAACTTTGGGGGGGGGGGAAGAAATAATGGGTCTGAAAATAGAGGAGAGGGAGAGAGATGATGGACCATGGGATTTAGGGAGGGAAGGAACAGAAAGGGAGAGAAATTGGACACAAGGGATGGTGTGGAGGAGGGATAGAGATACTGGATAGGAGGGTAATTAGGAAAAGAAAGGGAGAGATGGTGGACTCTGGGATGGTGAGGAAGGAGGGAGAGATGCCGGATGAAAGGGTATTTAAGAAAAGGTGGATCTGTGGAGGGAGATGAAAAAAAGGAAAGATACCAGACTTCCTGGGAAGGGAAGGGAAATGGAAAGGGAGGACAGAGTTGGCAGATGGATGGTTAGCATGCAGAAAGAAGGAGACCCTGGCAAGCAAGTTATCAGAAGAAAACCAGAGCCTTGGACCAACAAGATTTGAAATATAACCAGACAACAAAAGGTAGAAAAATTAATTTTATTTTCTGTTTTGTGATTATAACATGTCAGATTTGAAATGTGTATCCTGCCAGAGCTGGTGTTGGACTGCAAACGTGAGCTAGGATTTAACAGAAAGAGGAAAAGTCCTTTTTGTTTCTTTATTTTATTTACACCACAGCGCCAGTGTGGTTAGGAGAAGCCAAAGGGGGTGAAAAAGCTATAAAACCCACCAGGAGTTTTGAAAAAAATCACCAAACTGGGCAGGAAAATCGAATTGAAAAACCAATTCAATAGGGCTGAATCGAATCAAATTTTTTTTTTCCTGTATCTGGCAGCATTAGTTTGCGCTACTGTCTTAGACTTTAGGACCTGGGATTGGGGAGAGATGGCATCCTCAGTACTTTATAATGCAAGTGAAACGAGGATTTGGTCAGACTTTTGAAGGGTCTGCAGAAAAAAAATATTGTATAGGCCGGGGACATGAGACAGCAGGAAATGGGAACTTTTCTTCCTTCTATTTTTGTGAATGGAAAGGCTGAGGATGTCAGAGAGGTCAGTTAAAATATGTGCTTTATAAGAAAATATAATAATGTGTTTTATAAAGTTTATAGCATAGCTGGCCTACCCAGTGAGGTGTTCCTAGTGGTGATGGTGGCAGCGTGTCAATGTGTTGAGAGGAAGAGGTGGTCTGGGAAATTCTGCTGAGCAAACTCCGGGCCCATTTCCACCCCCCAGTTAGTCCACTCCACTCAACTGATTCACACACTGAGTGGGTCTTTGGGTGTTATTTTGGGATCTCTTCCAGTGGTTTATCTCCTTCTGGTCCAAGGAAGGAAACTTTGTTATCCTTAGCATTGACCTACAGAATATGTTTGTAACAGCGCTGCTTGTGTGGCATTAGGCTATGTAGTGATTGAAAGAAAAAAACAGACCTTTGCACATTTTTGCACTATATGGTGGGTGTATGAGGAGATTCACATTTCCTGCACAGCTAAGTCCATGTGAAGTTACCTTGTGCTGTATTTGACATCTAGCAAGGTCTCTGTTTGAAAGGAAAGATCTAAACTTAAAAATGAAGTGGCCAGAAGTTATGGTAAAAGCAGATAGTGTAGCTGGTTTTAAGAAAGATTTGGACAAATTCCTGGAGGAAAAGTCCATAATCTGTTATTAAGACATGGGGGAAGTGTCTGCTTGCCCTGGATCGGTAGCATGGAATGTTGCTACTCTTTGGGTTTTGACCAGGTATTAGTGTCCTGGATTGGCTACCATGAGAATGGGCTACTGGGCATGATGGACCATTGGTCTGACCCAGTTAGGCTATTCTTATGTTATGTTCTCATCTGTAGGGGCCTTTGTTTTCACTTCTTATTTTAATGTATTTTTTTTCTGGGAACTTATCAGTGTTTTTTATAATGGGAACAAAAATGGAAGAGAATTAATGTGTGTGGAATGGGGGGGTAACTAATTTCTTCAGCTAAATAATTCAATCCACTTCAAACAGACATAGGAGAACTTGTGCACCATTCACACACCCTCCAACCAAAAACGTCAAAAGAAAAAAACTGTTCGACAACCTCCTAGCCATTCGAGCTGCAACACTCGACCCCAACTCTACAACCAATTGATATCAACCACAGACTGCAAAACCTTCAAAAAGAAATAAAAACCCTTCTATTAAAAAAACACATAAAACCGAACTAACACAATCAGAACTGTCCCAAGCATCACCTGCAACTACTCCATATGTACTTCTAATGTCATGACAATTTAGACATAATTTATGTTATGTTATGTTTGGAATAATGGTTACATATATGAGGTTCAATAAAAGAAAATTTTCACTGCCTGTTTCTATTCTGACCATTTATTCCATTTCATGGTTATTGCAAAAAAAAAAAAGAAAAAATTTTTTTACATGGGGGGGGGGTGTCAAAAAATGATGGGCCCCGGGTGCCACATACCCTAGGTACGCCACTGTTCAAGTATTTAAACATCTGTATCATATCTCCACTGTCCCTCCTCTTCTCTAGTGTGTAGATATTCAGGTCTTCCAATCTCTTCTTGTTCATCTTTTGGCACGAGCCCCATACCATTTTTGTTGTTTCTCAGGATCACTTCAAGTCTTTTTACATCCTTAGCCAGATATGGCCTCCAAAATTGAACATAGTACACCTGGTAGGGTCTCATCAATGACCTGTACAGGGGCAACAATACCCTATGCTCTTCTGCTCCAAAGAAATTTTCAGGATTACATGAATATTAGCCAAGTAATATATAACAATTATAATAGGTGAAAGAATTATTGACCATAATTAACTTTTTCCAGGAAAACTTTGATAGATATACATAAAATTGGGTAGCCTAACATGATTTCAATGGTGTTTTGCTCTGACATCTACTATAGCCACAATTATTTTAAATGATACATTCCTGGGATTGTTATTTTTGTAAACTCAGTAATTTGCTGGAACAACATACTTGGAAAAAATGTACTGATATATTTCTAAAAATGAATACATAACTCAAAAACAATATTTTTGCCTCCTGTGTTTAGAAGTTTATCGACATCCCTTTTCTCAAAGGAGGATGCCTAGGGTTTCAAAAGTAATTCTTTTTTCCTCTTGAGTGCTCAAGCACAGAACTCCCTGCATTCATTTTGCTTTAAGATATAAGGATTAAGTTTACTAACATATGAATAAATGTATCTAAACCACATTCAATCTAAATCTAGAAAATAATACTCAAAAGGGATTTTTATTATATATATATAAAAAAAAGAAATGACACATGCACAATAAACCATTAAGCATAAACTGTTTTTTTTTTTTTAAATGATAACCAATCACATATATAGAATGGAAAAATGTTTTAAGTCAACAATAATCTTTAATAAATAAATTTACAGAATAAAAATATACAGTACATCAGACTATAAATGATAACTTAATGCAACAAATAATAAAGAAGACATAAATGCAAACTTATTTTCTCTTTTTGATATTATAGCTTCAAAGGGCTCAGCTTACTGAAATTCATTTTATCCTCTGGAGGCTTAATAGCAGGGGAAATTCAGCTTTTGCCAAACAGCAACTGTCATAAAAGGAGATAGTGAAAAGATATTTGGCAGAAAGCAAACATATTTATCATAGTCTGAACAAGACGTTTTCGGAGCACACTGGAGGAGGAACCATCATAATCTCTTTCATTCACTCACAGATCTCTCCAGAAACACCTATAATAGGGAATATCATTACTTCTCTTCACTGGCATATTAAGAGGGGTGCTGGGGGGCTGTCTGCCCTGGGCGCAGCCTTTGTGAAGGGCGCAAGCAACCATCCTCCTCTCTGCCCCCCCACCCCCATCACATATCGCGTTAATTTTTCCTGTGCGAGCAGCATTACGAACTTGCTGCCCGCATCAGTGTTACCGCTCGCTGATGTCACTTCCGGGCCCTGAGCCTAGGAAGTGGCATCCAAGGGATAGCCAACACAACGTGGGCAGCAAGTTCATGCTGTTGCTCTCGCCCAGAAAATTAAAAAGGTATGGGGAAGGGAAAGGGGCACGTGTGCAGCAGGGGGTTCAAGAAGGAGCAGGGAGCAGAGAAGAGGGTGGGGGAGGGGCGCTACTTACCCTCACTACGCTGCTGCTCCTCTTGGCCCTGTTAAGGCTCCACTAGCATATAATAAACAGATACATTGTAGAAGAGATAATAATAGCTGCAGCATTTATTTGATGCCTAAAATGGAACCAAGGGTGCCTGAATCCATAGAAAGTAATATCCCCCCCCCCCCCTTTGTACCCAAGGAGGAGTTCTTGAGACAAATAGACCCACTGGTACTCACCTTTCAAAGTCCACCATCAAAACAGGACATTATTTGATGTTAAATTCCATTGGAACCTTTGCCTGATAGCCCACTTCAAGCAGCAAAACTTCTGCCCCCTCCCCTCTCCCCCCCCCATTATCTGTTATACTACATAGTCCTCATGTTTATTGGTCACTAAGGCTATGGTATCATTATAGCCTAGGTACGGGTACGCGAGCCACTTGTTGGGGATTCGTGATAGAACTGTTTGATTCAATTAAATGGATCCGTCCTTCCCCCCTCAATTAGAGGCAGGCAGCGTGTGGGAATTGCTGCCGATACCGCAATGAAATTCAATGGTGATTTGCTCCCCTCTGCCCCTGCCCCCGATTCGATGCTGATTCGACTCGCCTCTGACTCCAACTTAAAGTAGCAGCAGTAAACAGGCTGCTCCTGGCCTGCTCGCTGGGGCCTTCCCTCTGCTGCGTCGCTGATGACATCACTGATGTCATGGCAGAGGGATGCCCTGGTGGGCAGGCCAGGAGCAACCTGTTTACCACTGCTTCTTTAGGTTGGAGTCAGAGGCAAGCCAAATCAGCGTCGAATCGGGGGTGTTGTGGGGGAGAGCGAATCATCATTAAATCTTGTTGTGGTATCGACAGCAATTCCCATATGCTGCCTGTTTCTGACTTGGATGTCTCTACGTGGCAGAGGGGAGACTTCCGGGTTAGTGGCAGGTAGCACGTGAGAGTAATTTTGCTGGCCTACATTTCAGGCACCTATTACAGCCCTAGGGAGACGCCTAGGGCCACAGAAGCTCACCTAAGGCCACATCCGGATAAAACCATGCCCATGTCTAGCCTCTCTAGGCTCGCAAACACATCTACCTGAC
Organism: Geotrypetes seraphini; assembly: GCF_902459505.1. Lineage (NCBI taxonomy): Eukaryota > Metazoa > Chordata > Amphibia > Gymnophiona > Dermophiidae > Geotrypetes > Geotrypetes seraphini. Next base: position 302,127,041 of record NC_047086.1, on the reverse strand, counting down.
TCGGGGTATTTTGGGGTTTTTTTTCCATGCGTCCTGATTGACATTTATTCAATTTCCCCCCAAATGTCTGAAAAAAGGATTGGCAGGCAAACAAAACAGTGGAAATATCCAAAAACACAAGTGTACTCAATTATTTCAACATTTAAGATAAAGGCCAAATGGCCCATCTAGTCTGCCCATCTGCAGTAACCATTATTTCTTTCTCTTTAAGAGATCCCACGTGCTTATCCCAGGCCCTCTTGAATTCAGACACAGTCTCTGTCTCCACCACCTCTTCCAGGAGACTGTTCCATGCATCTACCACCATTTCTGTAAAAAAGTATTTCCTTAGATTACTCCAGAGCCTATCACCTTTTAACTTCATCCTATGCCCTCTCATTGCAGTTTCCTTTCAAATGAAAGAGACTCGACTGATGCACATTTACATTATGCAGGTATTTAAACGTCTCTATCATATCTCCCATCTCCTATATTTCCTCCAAAGTATACAGATTGCGATCTTTAAGTCTGTCCCCATACGCCTCATGACGAAAACCATGCACCATTTTAGTAGCCTTCCTCTGGACCGACTCCATCCTTTTTATAACTTTTGTAAGGTGCGGCCTCCAGAATTATACACAATATTCTAAATGAGGTCTCACCAAAGTTTATACAAGGGCATCAATACCTCCTTTTTCCTACTGGACATACTTCTCCCTATGCAACCTAGCATCCTTTTAGCTTTCGCTGTTGCCTTTTCAACCTGTTTGGCCACCTTAAGATCATCACACATAATCACACCCAAGTCCTGCTCTTCTGCATTTCTTAGCATTAAATTTTAGCTGCCAGATTTCAGACCATTCTTCAAGCTTCACTAGGTCTTTCTTCATGTTATTCCCACCATCCGGCATGTCTACTCTATTGCAGATTTTGCTATCATCACCAAAGAGGCAAATCTTACACGACAACCCTTCAGCAATATAACATAAGAACATAAGAAATGCCTGCACCGGATCAGACCTGGGGTCCATCCAGTCCGGTGATCCGCACACGCGGAGGCTCAGTCACTCGTATCCCTCAATGTGTCCTGCAAGAAGATGTAAAAAAGAACAGGCCCAAGAACAGAACCTTGAGGCACACCACTGGTAACATCCTTTTCCTCAGAGCGAATTCCACTGATCACTACCCTCTGTCGCCTTCCACTCAACCAGTTCTTGACCCAGCCCGTCACTTTGGGTCCCATCCTGAGGGTTTATTTATTTTATTAGATGTCTGTGTGGAACACTGTCAAAGGCTTTACTAAAATCTAAATACACCACATCTAGCGCATATCCTCTATCCAATTCTCTGGTCACCCAGTCAAAGAAATTGATCAGATTTGTCTGACAAGACCTATCTCTAGGCCTAATTGTGTAAACATTAAATCTTTTGGTGGCCTTCAGAGCTTTCACATATTCACATTGTGGCCCTTCACATGAAAAAGGCTGGAGACCACTGCCTTACAGTGAAATGGAGGGGCATTTTTGATAGGATGTCTAAGTCTGAGTTTGGATATTTTGAGAAAAAAACATCCAAAAATCCGGTAGAGAAAATGACCATTTTCAAAACAGCAAAACATCTATCTTTTATTTTTGAAAATGACCATTTCTAGTTGTGTTTGCCCTTAGTGTGTCTATCTTTTTTATTTTTTTTTAACATTTTTTGGGGAAAAAAAAAAAGTCCAAAAAAATCCCACACACAAACAAGCCATTGTGATTTACAAGCAGCCAGCATTCTTAACCAACTGGAAACAGCTCAGCAGAGCAGAGGGACACTTTAGAGGGCACTGCAGTGAACATCACATTAAAAAAGTCCCAGGTACACATCTCACCATAACCTGCTTATATTGTATGGTGAACCCTCCAAAATCCACCCAAAACTTACTGTACCCACCTGTATACAACAACAATAGCCTTTATGCCTGCAGGTGTCATCTTTATGTAGGTGCCATTGGTTTTGGGTAGATTTTGGAGGGCTCACAATACAATTACAGATTATAATTAAATGTGTATATGGGACTTTTTAATGTGACATTCACTACAGTACCCCCCTAGAGTGGCACTCTGCTCTGCTGAGCTGTCTGTGTGGGTATCTGAATCTGTAATACAGATGGAATGTACTGTTTCTTTCACATCTTTGGGTGGTGGGAAAAGGTCAGTAACAACTGGGGATGTAAGTCATGCTTTAATCCATCCAGTGGTCATCTGGTAAGTTTGGGCACCTTTTTGACCCTTATTCATTTTTAAAACAGGTCTAGCTCCAAACATCTAAATGGTGCCTTGGACGTTTTGCTAAATGTTCGCTTCAAATGATCGCTTCAAAACTTTCAAGTCCTTATCCAAAATGGCGCTCTAGTGGAAGGACACACTGAACAGTCGTGCAGTAGAAGCATGCTGGAAGGCCACATTGGAAAGCTGCACAAGCAGGACTCGGTGTTTTGAAGAATTTTGTCTGCCATACCTTATTTCCCTGTCGTTTTTCGATGGGGAAAAGGAGAGGAAAAGTGCGGGAGCCTTCCCCCGATGGCACCATCCACTCCAGGAATGAGACAGACAACTCTTGATTTCTTCTGAACTTCAGTCGCACCGGACAGCAGTTTGGGGGTATCTTTAAGCCCCCTAGAACAAACTGCTCCCCCGTGCCCAGGTAAAAACTCATCAGAAGTCCAGCGTTTGGCAGGAGAACCCGACCAGGATGTGATCCCCTGTGATCTGAGGATTTGTAGTCTGCTCCAAAAGAAGAACAACTGTTGCAAGCTGTTTCCAAAACCTTGGGTCAGGAAACATCGAGTAATCTAATGAAAGTTAAGACCCGGGTACCTCTGGTTTCAGAGGAGCAGGAAAAGTAAAGACCAGTCGTTGTGACACTTGATTCACTGTAGGATGCCATTAATGGCATACAGTCTTCTCTGTTAAAAGAAGTTAGATAAAATACTGTGGATTTGAAGAATATTTCTGAAGCAGTCATGGTTTAAGCACAGGTTGCTAATCAATTTGGACAAAAAACGGATTCCGTAAGAGCTAGGCTTCAGGAAGTGGAGACGTGAATTCTCAATGGTAAAAGACAGAAATTATATTGCAAAATACCTTGAAAATCAATCTAATGATTTAATTTAAGATTTCTGAATTTTCCTAAGTCTCCACTGGTGGCAGCTGTGGATGTTTAAGCCATTTCTTATGGAAGTTTTAAAGATGCCGCCAGAGGCACTTCCTCCTATTACACGTGCCTAATACCTTCAGGGCTGGAGAAGTCCTGCTAACTTGGAGGCAACAGCTGAGAAGGATGAACTGCTGGGACTTACTGCCTTTTTGGAATTCTCTCGTGAAGTGGTTACCTTTAGGACTACATTGCTGGTTACCTTCGCTTTTGAACTTGACTGTAATAATGTTTTGAAGCTTTCCTTTAGATATTTGGATTCTCAGTTTCTAGGGTCTAAAATAAGAGTATTTCCTGACTTGACATGAGACACACAGATGAAGCAAAAAGCCTTCTCGTCCCTTCGGGCTAGGGTTCAGGCTTTATCTGCTAACTTTGTGCTAAGATTTCCTTGTAATTGTTACATTGTCCATGAAAGCAAACAATTTCAATTCTTTGACCCTAAGCAACTTGAGGAATTTTAAAGTGCTAGAGAAGAAATGAATGTCATAGTGTAAATTGCATACGCTCACTGGCTAGGGGCAGGGTCTTGGAGCGGTTTTTCAATACATTTGTGTTCCTTTATCATTTATAGATATTAACTTTTTCCTAATTTTGAATCACAATTGCCTAAATATTGTGGGAGAAAGGCATTAATTATTTCCTATTATATTTTTAGTTTTATTCTATTCTATTTCAAGAATTTCTGTTAGTCTCCAAAGTATTGGTGATGTAAACATTAAAATTAATAAAGAATAATTTTTTTTAAACCCAAAACGTCCAAGTCCTAAGCCCGCCCAAAACACATCTTCAATGTACCTCCTTGGAATTTAGATGAACAGGGGATGACCAGCCTAGAAAAATGTCTAAAATATGTGGGTTTTTTTAAACAGTGATTTGGACGTTTTACCAAGAAAAAGGTCCAAATGCAACTTTAAACCATTTTGAATGTTTTTTCTCTTTTGAAACTGAGCCCTATAATGTCATGTTCCCACCTATTCGGTACTGACATTTTTATTTTGGGATCCTGCTTTGTGGTAACTTCTGTCCTGAAACAATCAACTCTTTCACCTTTCTATATCTTCTTTCATCCTAATCAGCTATGTTATAAAAGATAATCTAGAAAATGGTCTTAACGCCATACCTTGTTATTTGGGGCTGTCACAATATTTTTTTGTATTCCCTTCTATGAAAATGTTTAAAGAGAAGGATATTTGTAAAATGCAGGTGGCTTAAATTAGGCCTCAGATTATATTTCAGTTTAGAATAAAGTTCATGACATTGCAATGTGTACTGACTGTGTATCATATACAGGAAGAATACCATAAAGATTTTCCTTAAAATTGGACAATTTGATATAAAACACGCATTCCCCTTTAATCTGAATTTTTTCAGTGCGAAGGGGATCATATAGCTCAAACTTTAACAATTATCTGCCATATCTTAATACAAATCTATACTTTGTTAGGAGAGCATTTTTCAAAGAGAACATCAGAATCTTACAGAGCTGCCATTAGGGGGGCTTTGATCTTAACACAGTGACTACCTTGTGTTTCTGTAATTGCTGGAGTTTAGCGAGGCTCCTTGACATGTCAAGAAAAAGCATCTTCTTTATTAAGGTTATAAATCTAAGCAATTGTAAGATTGTAATACCAGAGTATGCTGGCATGGGTATCTTCTGTCCAAGCAGAAAACTTTGTGCGAAAAATAGGTAGAAAATTTCCTTAACCACGTCCTTGCCCTGAGGGAGGGGGGTAAGAAGATGCATTGTATTCTGCTGAAAGGTTTGATCTCTCTGTCTCTTTTTTAAGTATTGTGAATACTGATTTAAATGATGAGGTGAAAGCCAAGGAAGTTATGGCTGAATTTTTGGCTAAAGATGACAGCTCAGAGTCTCAAGTTGCAAAAAACAGACTAGAGGATTAGAAGCCAACAAAGCCCGCTCATAGCTATCCAGTTTCAAAAAGGGCTATCTTCGTATTACAGATTCACACTCAGACAACAGTGGATTCCTCATTACTCTCAGTTTGCTATATTAATCTTACTTTACTAATACAGGCAAGGTTCTATATCATGTTTAATTAACTGATTGAGGGCTTCTGTGGTAAAACAGCATCACATGAAGTACTGTCCTTATGGCAAACGCAAAGCATATCTTTAGCCTTGCAAAAACAAAAATATCTTGGGATTCAACCATGACAGGATGCAGGAATCAAAATAAGGTCCCTCCTGTTGTTTGAGAATCCAGTGAGGGTGGCTGCCATATGCTCATCATTTCTGAGGGAACAAAACTGACAGGATGAAAGAAAGTGTAGCTCGCGTCCTTCCAATATGTTCAAATCTCCAGTGGCACAGATTGTACAACACTTCTGTACCGAAGCCAACTTTTTACATGAAAGTTCAGAACGCAACTTGTGCAAATCTCACTAGGCCAGCCACTTTAAATAAAGGAGAAAGAATACAGAGGGACAGATTCTAATTTCTTGTTTATTTCGCTTAATGTCTTCAGAATATGCTCAGCATCCATTTCTGCGTACACATTTAGATGTCATTCTGCTTCTTTCGAATAAAGGTATTGCCACATCCCAGTACCACATATTTGATTTCCACGCAAATACTGCACAAAAGACTGAAGGCGACAACAGACAAGTCTAGCTCTTCAAGAGCGGATCCTTCAGGACTCTGATTAAATCTTCAGAAAACTGTATTATAAATTGCTTCAGAAAGTGTTGCATTAGATTGAGGGCATGGGGATTTATTTAAAAGCCTTCCAATTACATTTCGAACTACAAACAAGACATAGAATTAGCTGAGTTAACTTTGACCAAAATCCAGAGCAAGCACAACCTACGGCAGAACATAACAGTCTTTCATTTAGAAAATCAGAAATCACCACTCTGTTTAAGACCAAATATGTCCTTTAGTAACTTTGAGTCATGCCAGTCAACTTTGTGATTTATCTAAAGAAATAAATTGCATTGTGTTTGCGTTATTGCACTGGGGCAATATGTGCTGTATGCCTCCCAGAGCTTGTATTTCAGCTGGTAGGACTTGAAAATAAATATTATAGAGCAAACACTTAAAATCTTGCTAATATTGAACACTCTGGGGCTTATTCTATATTCACAAGTCACAATTAATTTCTAGCAAAAATGTATAGTAAATAGATTCACCAAAACTCCATTCAATAATGCTGAAATCAAATTTAATAATCACTTGTTTTTAGGATTCTCAGAATGCCACCCAAGCAATAAGCTCAGCATGGCAGCACTCCTCATTGATCCATTTTAATGAGTGATTCTTTCATCTTAAACTTACTATAAAGTTCTCCAAGATCATTTTAATACTTATTAATTCAATTGATTCAATTTTTATAGCATTATAAATGACTTAGCTTTTGTAGTGTTGTAATATTATTGCACCAGCCCCTGCCAATGCGTTTCATTCCTTCCTCGGGGTCGGGGATACTGCCGGAGCACAAGATAAAAGCTAATACGGCTTTGCCTTTCAAACACCGCTATTGAATGGAGTTTTGGTGAATCTATTTATTCTATATTCAGCATGATATAAAATACACATTACAAGACTGTTCTGAGACATCTGTGTGTGAAGAAAATATCTGATTTTACGCCATTTTCGTTCTTCTGCTCAAAGACAAGTACATTGTTTTTAAGTCATATTTATACCTGTGTAACCTACATCACTTGGACCCCTGAGGAAGGTGCTTTCGCCGAAACATGGACCGTGTAGGGTCCGGTAGGACAATCACACGTGTACTACAAACTCAGACTTCTATTTGTATTTTTATGTTTTTATTGTGAAGAGCGTATAATAAATTATCTTTCAGAACATCCACATCCACAGTCTTTTTTTTGTTATATATAAGAATGACCGCATACAAGGCTGTTCCAGATTGGAGTTACGCTATAAAATATCACATCTATGTGGGCCCCTTTCACAGAGCTGCAGTAGTAATTCCCCTGTGACAAATGCACTGAAGCCCATTAAATTCCTAGGGGTTTCAGCGCATTTGCCGTGGGAGAATCGCTACCATAGCTTTGTAATAGGGGGTCCTATGTTCGTTGTTGCTCTTGAAGAACTCCAAGGAATTCCGTAAGAAGAAAGGAATATTTTTACTAAACTGGTGCTTTTTTCTGCTGTAAATTACTCCCCCCCCCACCACCTTTACAAAACATAGAATTCCTATGAGCGTCGGAGCTGTTACCACCATAGCTGGCACTAAAAACTGTGCAATGGTTTTGTAAAAGGGGGGAGGGGGAGGGTCATGAAGTGTTTTATTTAGTTTACTTTTTTCTTATTTATATTCTGCTATAACCTACCTTGTAGTCTTAAGCTCTGCCAAAGAAAGATTTCCATTGAACTTGCAATGTTTCAGAACAGATTCAGGTCCAGAATTTGCTCAAAATCAACTTATGATTGAATTAAATGGATATTTGGCCCACAACTGTTCAGTGCTCATATTTCTAAGTCTATATGTGGATAAAAGCGAGGTCTGTTCAAAAACACATATGCCAAGACTTACTTGAAAAATTCAGATGCCCATTTCTGTCGTTACAAAAAGCTTTTTTTTTTTTTTTTTTTTTTTTAAGCAATCCTTTCATAATTATGCACCCTTCACAACCCCTGTTGTCATACTATGCAGTGTGAGAACTAAGGCCATTGTTGTGATTGAAATAATACACAAGACACGGGCCTTATCTGCCAAGGAATATCTGTGCTCCGTCGGTTGTTTACTTTTGTCTTTGAACAATAGTCTTTTCCTCGCATTTCATGTATTTCTGTTTACACTAAACATAATTTATGAATATTTTAATATATGTGTACTCAGTAGGATGTATTACCATACTGATATAAATAGAATTAATGAGCAGTCAACCTGCCACATGTCATGACATATGACAGGGAAGCTAGAGCATGAGAAGAATTCTCTGTTTCCTATTAAAGCTTTATTCCCCTACCTAATTGTTTTTATCTGTCAACCTTTTGCTGGATTTTAGAATATTTTTAAGGTTAACATGAGCACAATTACCTGCATTCCTTGGTCTCATAAATCTTAAAAACAAAAATATCTGTCCTCTATGGAAAGACTTCAACTCTTTTGATACTATTGGACTTATTTTAAAGAATGGTTTTCTAAAATAAAAATAAAAAAATAACTGAAAAAATCAAAATCTATAAAGTCCTGTTGCTAAGAGGCAGATTTTCATAGGCTTAGTCGGGAACTGCCTGGATATAAACATGGATAAAAATAGCTAAATCTGTTGAGAGGATATTTGGTCAGCTAAAGTTATATTTAGAGCTTCACAATACAGCACAGTAAAAAAAAAGATGTGCTCCCAGGATCAAAATGTATCCCTTCCCCCCACCTCACCTTTTACTAAGCCTTAGTAGAGTCTTCTAGTGCAGCCCAGGGCACTATATGCTCTGACGCTGCTGTAACTCTCATATAATTCCTATGAGCATCGGAGCAGCATAGGAGTATTTAGCATCCCGGGCCATGGTAGACTAGAAACCTCTACCACGGCTTGGTAAAAGGGAAGGTGGGGGGGGGGGACCAGGGGTTAGTTAGGGAAGAAAAAGAAATAGTGTAAAACTTTGGATTGCAAGTAACTTGGTTTGCAAGTGTTTTGCAAGACAAGCAAAACATTTTATTAAATTTTAACTTGATAAACAAGCAAAGTCTTGCAATACAAGTACATACAGAAAACACACATCACTTCATCACAGCTGAGCCGATGGTTCTTCTCTCTCTGACGCTGCGGGAGTGTACTGACTGTTTTAAACGAGCGAGGTCTTGCAATTCGAGTACATATAGTATTTTGTATTAAAGTTTTGGGGTTATGGAACAAATCGTCTGAGTTTCCATTATTTCTTATGGGAAAATTTGCTTTGATAAACGAGTGTTTTGGATTACAAGCATAGTTTTGGAATGAATTATGCTCGCAAACCAAGGTTTTACTGCATATGTAAGTAGTGTATCGGTATACTTCATTCTTTCCTTTTAAATGGTAGGAGTGTGCATATCCACTTTCAGTGATATAAGAAGTCAACATTCAACCTCAAAGTACACAGCTACCTTGTGTTTGAGCATGATCTGTATTTGTGTAGGCTGAAATGTAGATCCACAGAGTGCTAAAAACCTACTGGAAACACATCCCTCAAAGCTTGTTGAAAAAAAATCACAATCTTTCAAGTACGCTTAGGAAGAAATTGCCACTATAATCAAAAGAGAATTTTACTCTGCACTAAAAAGGAAATGGATCAGCAGAAAGGATATTATGGTACAGTATTTACAACACAATGGTAAATTAAGTTTTCACATTAATTCTGATTTCTGTCCATAGAGTGCCTGACACTAGTGTGGTAATATATTAAAAAGATAATTATGTTAACAGTTATGTATAATATAACAATGTCGTTTTTCTCCAAATCCATAAATTAGAGGGGATTTTCTGCTTAGGTTCAGGTTTCTTTTTTAAATTGCATTCATATTTTAGCTTACATGAAAGTCCAAAACCGCACATGCCTTACTCCAAATCCTGAAAGCCCACTTATCTTCCATCCGAAGAACACGGCTCAGATGACTTGGTTTCTGAAGGAGGACATGAAAGAAAATGAGATTAGGCTATTCTTTGGAGTACTGTGGCATGAAAGAAAAGGGGAACCTGATGACTGGTGCAGGAAGATCTCCACAGAAGCAGAAGCTCTCTTGGGAATCTGACTTTTGCAATACTGAAAGAAAAGGGGCACCATCTAGTGCTTTTCCTGAGCAAAAGCTTTTAATGCTGTTATGGGCATATGCAACAAGGAATACAGCCTACTCAATTTAGAAAAAGGTGCTACATTTTAAATAAGAACAAGAAAAGGTTTTACCACTCACACAGTAACAGACCCTGTCCTACAGTTCATAATGATAAGAATCAAGTTTCCGGAGCTTCCTGTAGCACAATTATCAAAACATTACACTAATGCGTATTGTATCTGAATATTGATTATTGCAATATTTATTATTTTCATTTGATTTTTGTTTAATGGCTTTAGTTGCCTATATAGACCTTAAAAATCACTTTTGCAGTATGAGGTTATTGCAAAGAACTGCTGTTGCATTTAATCTCTCTGGCAACTTCCGTGTCATTAGAGATAGCTTTTACTGAGAAAGATTTACAGGCGATCATTTACTGATTCAGAGGGTCAATCCAAAAAAGCTTGCTTTAGAGCCGCATACTCATGGCTTACAACATGGCTTCTAATGCAAGAGTAACATCCAGTTTTTCCTTTCCAATGCAGTAAACAGATTACATGCAAACAGGGCCTGCGTATAACTTGTGCACTAATTAGGGAGTGCACATAGGATACATGCGCACAAGTTTCTGCAGTACGGGAAGCCAATGCTGTACATATGTCTGAGCATAAAACATATTGACACACCTCTGCGCACTTGCTAGAATGATATTCTGTGTAAAATATTTTGGTGATGTCGATATTGAGGCAGAGAATAGCATTCCAGTGCATGCACAGATGTGTGTCACTAAATTTTTTCTGTCTAGACCTGTGCACAACTGTAGTTGCTTTAGTGCAGAACTATCAAATCCCCGTTTTTTTGTTGTTTGTTTTTTTTACCCATGCTCTTCATGGAGGCCACAAAAAAATGTTAGTGGGTCTTGTGTGTTTGCCGGAACAAGAACTGGCATGCATCCCTCACAGATGCTACTGCAGAAAAATGAGCTAACCCTTCTACACTTCCTCAGACATGGCATTGTGATCGGCCTTAAAATCCTCTGGACACTTCTCCGCACTGGGGCAGAATAGCTAATAGCCTCATAACCAATGATTATACTACGCTATGTGTTGGTGTTTAATGAAAGGCTTTGAGTAAGGTTAGCCGTTTGTCTGAGGCTTTTCTTTCGCTTAAGTTATAAGCTAGCTTTCTTGGCTTGTGTGGCGCTTATGTCTTTGAGTGATATTTTTGGATTACACTTCTCTCCATTCCTCTCTGTTTTTTGTGGTTGTACACAAAATCTGTTTTCTACATTGTGTGCCCATGAATTTGTGCAGAGAGGCTGCACCAACACGTTTGCTGCATTAGTCCCTTTGAAGGGGCAAGGGGGGAGTAACCTGGATGCGATTCTGGATGCAGTCTCACTCTTTGGGTCGCTTGAAACTATGAAGGCTGCTGAAGAGCACTCATACTCTGAAAAATAAGGCAAAGCTCCCCTGCCATCACAGCAATACCCACAGACTGGAAACAGCTGTCAAGGAAGCTTGCCTGTAATTTATTTTTATTTTTTTTTAAATCTTTTTGCTATGCCCTTTTCCCTAGGCCACTTTAGATGGTTACTAGTGTTTCACTTTAGCTTGGGCTGAGAGTTTGGAAGAAGACAACCAAAACTGATAAGCCTATGAAGAAAATAAACCGGAAGAATCAATGAGGCATGTCTATGAGGTAAAAAAAAATCACAGGATATCTGCGATGGTTTTCTGCTTCATGTCAACAACTGGTGAATGGAGTCTGTCTATTCTATTAAATATATCATCAGTCATAGCCCTACGCCTGGCACAACATGCAAATGGAAGTGGAAAGGGAAGTCTCTTCATGACTCCACAACTCAGGTCAACATGATCAAATCTGTTTAAAAAGAACTGCACCATCATACTTTAATATGTTGCAGAAAGAGAGCAGTATTTTGAGGAATAACAATATCAAATGGTTGCTAATATGGCAACAGAATAGGTTACAGTGGGATATTTCTTGATTTTGTACTGTACAATTCCTTGCCATGCTACGCTTACACCAGGTTGAGCTGTTCAATCAAGCCCCTTCTGGGATATTTTTCCTCCGAAAGACAGAGAATAAAACAGCCCAAATGAAATCATCTCTGTAAGATGAATAGTTTATTTTTAACTTTGAGAAGACACTGCCTTGTTATTTTTGTTGATCTTCGAGAACTGAGTAGATGAATTCCTTAGTAAAGTCACTGTGCACATTCCTTAACCCTGAAGTGGGTGGAAGGATTAGATGAAGCTGATCCTGAGGCATTTTTTTTAAATCATCAGCAACACACACCTTGCCTGTGGGGTACTTTCATGCCATTTTTAACCTTTGTAAGCTTCTTTTTTAGGTGTGTTTTCCTGCACAAGAGAATCTACTGTGAAATTCTGATGGTAGTGGCAAGAGCGTGAAGCCAGTTTCTGTGCCAAGTCACTGGCAGAAAGACAGTCTGATATTTTCCAAAGGCAGGAATAGAACAGCTCAAGCTACAGACAAGCTTGATTAACACTGCAGTTTCCCCCACAGAGAACAGAATCATTTCTGTTAACACAAAAGAAATACTGAATTTGCTAGCAAGCCATGTTATTCCTAAGGGATACTTGAAAATTGCATCCTGCCAAATCTGGTTAAAACAAATGATGGCACTCAAAGCTGTTGACCTCTATAAGCAAATTATTTTTATTTTAAAATTTGATAAAGCAAATAAATAAAGCACTATTGGGAGCAGAGGGCACTCTGGTAGTGAGAAAACTAGACTAGATGTCAGGACTCTTGGGTTCTAATCCAAGCTTTTTTCTGGATCTCTGATACGACCTTGGGCAAATCACTTAACCTCCTTGTCAGCATGTCAAATAAATGGTATCATATTGTAAATGGTGATACAATATGATGGCAGATGATTCCTTTACTAATGTACTCAAACTGTATTTTGTGTAATTCAAAGCAGAGCTGGAAATTCCTATGTCATGCTCTGAAACATGATACAAAAGTCTGAAATATGCATTGTTCTTAGGAAGGTAAGCTGCAGCTACATTGCTGAAAATGTTCACCTGCTTCTGAATAGTACTTTAAACCCATTCCTAATGCCCAAGTCTACCAACAACACCTGGGCAATAATTGATAATTGTTTCCCCATCACTATCATATACTACTGGATTCCATATATGGTGTCCAGATTGGGTCTGGGACGATTCATCATGGCCAGTTCAGCACTGAATCAGCCGTGATACATGGTCCCTTTTGTTTATGCCTCTCTGTTCTGCTGTCCTCAGTCCAGCAAGTCTCCCTCTGAGGTTGCCAATACCAATCCCGAAGCTCAGCTTCTCTTCCATGATGTGCAGGCAAACATTCACCAAATTGCAGGCACTCCCCCCTCTTCTCCCGTTCCACATAATTCAGTATTTGGGAGTGTGATGCCCCCTCAGCGCCCATCCAGAACATGTGATGCCCCCCACAGCCCCCAAATTTCAACCATCCCCCTCTCCTCCCTGTGCCCTGTCCCCTCTCAGAATGGCACTCTTATCTCAGCTTTCCTTCTCTAGTGCCCGTCCCCTCTCAGAATGGGATGATTCATCACGGCCGGTTCATCACAGCTGTGATGAAAAGACCTGCAATGAACAGGCCACAATGACTCGTCCCATTCCAGTCCAAATTTGCGTACACTCCCGAGAAGCACATGCAAACTAATTGAATAATGATCTCTGAACCATTAATAACTGGGTACTAACAATTATAAGATTATTGACACCCTCCCCCCTCCCGTGTTTTTCTCAAAAGGGAGAATGACTATATCAGGGGCATTCTAAAAACCTACATGCATAGCTGTGGAATACTGGATCAGTGTGTCTAACTTGGGTGCCAAAATTTACACCAGATATAGCAGGTATAAATCTGGTGCCCACATAGAGTGACATAATTTAAAAAAAAAATGTCTAAATTCGTTTTGGGCCTAGGGTGCTAGTCACCCAAAGTTGGCAGCATCCAAAGTCCATTCTCGAAAAATACATCCAAAATATTTTTTTTTTTGAGAATCATCTAATTATTCGTCCAGCCATTTGATCATCCAGACCGCCAAGTGGTCTATCTTTATACCGCATCCTCGTCCAAAAAAATCATTCAAGTCCAAAACGCCTAGAATCAGACCTTTTGGATGTGGGAGGGGTTAGCAAAGTGATGGACTGGCCACCCAGACATGGCAACACAGTAGTGGGGCACCTTACAGGGCACTCCTGTGAACTTCACAAAAAAGGTGCCACATAAACATCGCATAAGAACTCCCTTATAAGTCATGGTGAGCCCCCCCAAACCTACTATAACCACCTGTCTATTACCCCAATAACCCTTATAGCTGCAAGTAATACCTATATGGCAGTACAGTAGGGTTTTGGGGGGTCTCACATTTTTCACTATGAATGCAGTGGTTAGAGTGGCTTATGGGCCTGGGTCCTCCTCTCTATGGTTAACTAGTCCACCCCCCAGAGTACTTAAGCCACCTCTGTGCAGCTCTACTAGGCTTTCCTATGCCAGGTGCTGATGTTTTGGAGGCAGGTATGTACGTTTTTATTCCAATTTTTATGGTGGGGGGTCAGTGATCACTGGGGGATTGTGTGGGGCTCTGAACTTTGTGTCTACAGTAGTTATCTGGTTAATTTGCATACCTTCTGTGCACTTAGACCTGTTTTTAGATCACCTAAGTCAGTTTCATAAAACATTCAATTATCGCTGCAGGACAACTAAGTTTGGTCGGCCCACATCCTGCCTACATTCCACCCTACCCACTCCTCAAAAAATGCCTCTTTTCTGTCTGGACGCACAGCAGCAGTCAAAAGGCCTAAGATGCCTCTAGATACGTCTAAAATCCATTTTGATTATCGGTACTTGAACAACCTGTCTTTTAGGTTGTCCAAGTGCCGATTTAGATGGGTTTTAAACGTATCTTCAAGTTTGATTATGTACCTCATAGGTCACAAGAATTGGTGCTAAGCACTATTCTATAAAGGGGCCCTTTATAGAATAATACTAGGTATTTATTTTCTTCTGAACCCATTTTGAACACCATTTATAGAATCCTGCCCTTAGGTCCTGATTCTATAAACAGCACCTAACATGTAGATGCCAAGGAGCACAAGGGTCAATCACAAGCTAGGCACCATTTATTGAATCATACCTAGCTGCATCTAAAGAGATCTTAGGTGCCAGTGGGTGTTAAAACATGAGGCACACTCTATTTATACCAGGGATTTATTGGCCTAATTAAAGGCACTTAAGTTATGTAC
This sequence comes from Geotrypetes seraphini, assembly GCF_902459505.1. Classification (NCBI taxonomy): domain Eukaryota; kingdom Metazoa; phylum Chordata; class Amphibia; order Gymnophiona; family Dermophiidae; genus Geotrypetes; species Geotrypetes seraphini. The sequence continues at coordinate 302,111,822 of NC_047086.1, read as the reverse complement.
CTACCGGTGACTAAGTCAAAACATGCCCAAGATTTGTCCACAATCCACCCCTAACCAGGCCTATTATATGGTAGGTGTCTTGGAGTAGATGCCTACCTCAAAGTTGTAGGTACTTGCCAAGTTAGGCGCCTACCATCATATTAATTATGATTTAATTGTAATTTTCAATTAATGGCACTGATTAAGGCTTATTAAATAATTAAGTTAGAACATAAGAACATAAGAACATAAGAAGTTGCCTCCGCTGAGGCAGACCAGAGGTCCATCTCGCCCAGCGGTCCGCTCCCGCGGCGGCCCATCAGGCCCATTGCCTGAGCAATGGTCCCAGACTATCCCTATAACCTACCGCTACTCTTATCTGTACCCTTCAATTCCTTTATCCTCTAGGAACCTATCCAAACCTTCTTTGAAGCCTTGTAACGTGCTCCGGCCTATCACAGCCTCCGGGAGCGCGTTCCATGTGTCCACCACCCTCTGGGTGAAAAAGAACTTTCTGGCATTTGTTTTAAACCTGTCTCCTTTTAATTTTTCCGAGTGCCCCCTTGTACTTGTGGTTCCCCCGTAATCTGAAAAATCTGTCCCTGTCTACTTTTTCTATACCCTTCAGGATCTTGAAGGTTTCTATCATGTCTCCTCTAAGTCTCCGCTTTTCCAGGGAGAACAGCCCCAGCTTTTTCAGTCTGTCAGTATATGAGAGGTTTTCCATACCTCTTATCAGTTTAGTTGCTCTTCTCTGGACTCCCTCAAGTACCGCCATGTCCTTTTTGAGGTACGGCGACCAATATTGGACACAGTACTCCAGATGCGGTCGCACCATTGCACGATACAGTGGCAGGATGACCTCCTTTGTCCTGGTCGTGATACCCTTCTTAATGATACCCAACATTTTGTTTGCTTTTCTTGAGGCTGTGGCGCACTGTGCCGACGCCTTTAAAGACGTGTCCACCATCACTCCCAGGTCTCTTTCAAGGTTACTTACCCCTAGCAGTGATCCTCCCATTTTGTAGCTGAACATCGGGTTCTTTTTCCCTACATGCATGACCTTGCATTTCCCTACATTAAAGTTCATTTGCCATTTTTTTGGCCCATTCTTCTAGCGTCGTTAGGTCCCTTTGCAGATCTTCGCAGTCTTCCATGGTTTCAACCCTGCGGGCGCCTAGGTGCCTAACTTTAAGCATCTTTTATAGAATCAGGGCCTTAGAGGCTTATAATCAAAAAAATAAAGACATCAAAAAACTGTCATAAGTCGGCACTTGGATGTCCTAATCGCCGGGACGTCCAAGTGCCGATTTCAAAGCCGACTTTCTGCACTCTAACCACTACATTTATGGTGGAAAGTATGAGGCCACCAAAACCTAACAAAACTCTACTCCACTGCCTGTAGCTTTAAGAGCTATTTGGGTGGTAGGTGGATATAGTAGTTTTGGGGGAAGATTTGGGGTCTCACCAAAATTATAAGGGGGTTATGTTGAGATGTATATCTGGTACCCTTTATGTGAAGTTCACAACAGTGCACTATAAGGTGTTCCACTTTTGGTAGCCAATGTGGCCAGTCGATTACAATGTTGGCCCTTCCACATCCAAGTGGTCTGGATTTTGACGTTTTAGAATTGGATATTTCTATGGTCGAAAATGGGGTATAAACCTAGGGGTTCTTAGGTTGGACATCCTTTTGGCCAAGACGTCTTAAAAAAACATTTTTGAACGTCTAGCAGTTCACCTTTCAAAAATGGATGTTTTTGTGTCTCTGAATTTGGACATCTAGCAGGAAACATCCAAATCGGACTTAGATGTCCTTTTTGAAAATGGCCCTCATGGTGTACATTCACTATAAAATGCTACCTAATTATTCACTCAGACTGACTGCCTGTGATGATGAGGTAGGTATAAGCGCTTGTAGAATTCTGGCATCTTCTCTTTACATTTAAGGAACCATATAAACCTAAAGTATCATAGTATCTATTCCAATTCATTAAGCACCAATGCACACATCTATTTTCTATCTATGCCTGTGTCAGTTGAATAGGAATATCTATCTATCGAGATGGATAGATAGATACTGCATGCCCTTGGCAGTGAAAAGGAATGTGCAATCCCAGTGGTATTTGCTTAATGCTATGCAGCAGATCTGGCAGAAAATGGGCAACAGTTCTTTAGTAATTCAATACTTCTCACTGAACTGGGGTCTGAAAAGCTTAAATGGATAATCTACACTAGCACAAATATTTCAGAAGTTGCAACTTAAAACTCTTGACTGAATACTCCAATTCCCTATTTTGTTTAACCTCAGGTAATTTTTTTTTCCTAACACCAAAATTTACTTCAATTAAACCATATTAGTGAAAAGCAAGATTTCATTGAGTTTATACTTTGAAGGCCCATTCTTAGCTCAGATGGAATTTTCAAAGCTGTGTCAATTGTGGGGGTCATATATTAATGGTTAGCACATGCTAATGCCAGTATCATATGCTATTACTATGGACCCTGCAGCACAGCGTATGTGTTAATGGCATTAATGTGCACTATTAGTAAATGACACCCTGTGGCAACATAGCGTGGAAAAGGCACATAAAAAACTCGCCAGTTATAACAACGCATTAAAATTTAGGTCAGTCCACCCTGAGTCTTTGAAAAAGCACTGCTTTGTGCGGTTTCTTATTGGACTTAGAAAAATAATTGTCAGGTAGAATAGGCTGCATATTGGCATTATGCAACCCTAAGACTTCAAGGGGAGAGTGTGGTGCAGTGGTTAAAGCTACAGCCTCAGAACCCTGAGGTGGTGGGCTCAAACCCACATTGCTCCTTCTGGCCCTGGGTAAAACATTTAATCCTCCCCCATTGTCTCAGGTACATTAGATAGACTGTGAGTCCACTGGGACAGATAGGGAAAATGCTTGAAGTATCTGAATAAAATTAATGTAAACCATTCTGAGCTTCCCTGGGAAAACAGTATAGAAAATTAAATAAATATCTATAACAAAAAACTTCAGACTGATTTTTAAGTTCCTTAAAATTTCTATTTCATCATTTATTTATTTTTTTGTAACGGCAAACTTACTTCTTGCAATTTATATTCCTTTCTGTTACTTGAATGATGGATACATTTTTTTTTTTTAAATGAATGCATTTTTTTTCCCCCTTGTGTTGTTTGCAATGGGTGAATGTGCCAGCATCGCCTCTTCCTAGGTGTGAGTCCAGGAAGTGACATCAGAGGAAGAGCCGGTGCTGGCGTGAGCAGCAGGTTGGGGTTGCTACTCGCTCCGCGAACGATAATGAGGTACGGGTACACATGTGGTACACATGTGGTAGTAGGAGGCAGAGAAAGAGCAGGGGGCCAGAGAGTAGGATGGGTGCTGACACCCCCATGAAGATGGCGCTTAGGACAGAACCCCCCCTCCCTTACTACGTTACTGTTTCCAGCTAATGGAGTTGCCTTCAAAACCTACTCCAGCCCATTCTGATCTATCTTGCTATCTACATAGATGGTAGAAGTTCATTTGGCATCAACTTCACTTCCCCACTGCTGGAGCTGCCATTTAAACACCACTCCTGCCCATCATAATGAACTTATAGCTGTTGATCTGTCAGTTTTGTTTTGATACTGTCCTCTTTCTATTTAAGGATCCATACCCCCCAAATTCTATATATGGCACCTAAAAAGTCGGCACTGACTAGTAACTCTATAAAAAGCGCACTGTAGAGAATTGTGCTTAGTGCCACCCAAGCAGCCTTACGTATCACTAGGCATTTTAACTTGGCCTACATGTTTGCACCTAAGTCAGGCACACAATGATGCCTATGTAAAAAAAACAGGTGCCTATCTTGAAAATACGCCCACAATCTGCCCCTAACCACACCCGCCTTTAACAATGCATTTTGATCTAGGCGACTTTTTATAGAATCGCGATTTTCAAGTTGGGCACCTAACTTACAATTAAGTCCAATTAACAGCAATTATGAGGTGTTAATAGCCAGTTATTGACATCAATTAAGCAAATTAATTAAGTTAGGTGCTTCCATCAGCTAGGCACGCCAAATGTAGGCGCCTAACTTTAGGCAAAATTTATAGAATTTGAGGGGTTGTGACTATCCCATGCATTTTTTAACTTTGTCACTGATTTTGTCTCCATCACCTCCACTGAGAAGTTATTCCAGGCATCTGCCACCCCCTGTGAAAATATAATTTCTGATGTTACTTCTAAGACTACTACCCCGCAACCTCATATTATTTCCTCTAGTTTTACCACTTCTCTGTCTCTGGAAAAGATTTGTTTGTGGATTAATAAGAACAGTCCTCAATTTGATCACTAAACACAACAGTAAAAAAACACTGGAAAAGTTTCTGGAAATGAATACATTAGAAGCAGTTACAGGCCTCTAGCAGATTATGAGGGAAGCCATATGGCCAGAAGCAGAACTAGGCTCTCAGCATTCCTTGAGTTGATTTCTGATGCCTTTATCAAGAAAAAAAAAAAAGTTAGCAAACTAAATCCAGTGCAATAACTTTGGAACGACCCAACAAAATGTGCTCATATATCACTTCTTCGAAGCAAGAGAACATTTACCATTTGTGAATTTGTTGGTAAAATAATTTGTGTTTTGTTGAATTTTCATACCCCTGACGAAGATATTTCAAAACATGGCAAAAGTCAAGTACTTTGGTTTTATAACTTAGCAAAAAATTAGAGTTTGTTTTTCATCTGGGCCATGATTCTATAAATAGCATCTAACTCCTAGGCACCATTTGGCACGGTTATCAATCATCCACTAGGCACCATTTATAGAATTGCACCTAGCAGTACCTAAGCATTCTTAAGCACCAATAGGCATTGAATCCTTAGGCACACTACCATTTAGGCCAGGGTTTTTTTGGCCTGAGTGTACCTAAGTCAATCACAGCCAACTCCTCCCAAAATCTGCTCCTAATCAGGCCTACTTGCTGGTAGGGGCCTTAGCATAGATTCCTACCTCGAAGTAGTAGGCACCTGCTGGCAAATTAATTTTTTTAATCAGTTTTAATCGGTTTTTAAATGCACTTTCAATTATCAGCGCTAATTAAGCCAATTAAAAAAAATTTGAGTTAGGCGCCTAAATTTGAATGGCACACAGATCTAGGCATCTTTTATAGAATCATGGTTCTGATGTCTATCTGAATCCCTCTGTTTTTGTGTCAATCTGCTGTGGGTGATATTTAGATGTTAGCCAACGTCAATCCAATCTCATCAGTTTCTTTGACTGGGTAACAAGGAAACTAGATATGGGAGAATCCCTGGACGTCGTATACTTGGACTTCAGCAAAGCCTTTGATAGCGTCCCCCACCGCAGGCTATTGGGCAAGATGAAATCGATGGGATTAGGTGAAACACTTACAGCATGGGTCCACGATTGGCTGAGTGGAAGACTTCAGAGGGTAGTGGTTAATGGTACCATCTCTAAAACGTCGGAGGTGACCAGTGGGGTGCCGCAGGGCTCGGTCTTGGGCCCGATCCTGTTCAAAATATTCGTAAGAGACATGACTCAGGGGCTTCAAGGTAAAATAGCATTATTCGCCGATGATGCCAAACTATGTAACATTGTGAGTAACGACAGTCTGTCTGACAGCATGACGCAAGACCTGGTTTTATTGGAAGTTTGGTCCTCGACCTGGCAGCTTAGCTTCAACGCTAACAAATGCAAGGTCATGCACCTGGGCAACAATAATCCGTGCAGAACGTACACATTAAATGGTGAAACCTTAGCAAGGACTACAGCAGAACGGGATTTGGGGGTGATCATCAGTGAAGACATGAAAACGGCCAATCAAGTGGAGAAGGCCTCATCCAGGGCTAGGCAAATGCTGGGTTGTATCCGGAGAAGCTTTGTTAGTCGGAAGCCCAACGTCCTAATGCCCTTGTACAGAACCATGGTGAGGCCTCATCTGGAGTACTGCGTACAATTCTGGAGGCCACATTACCGGAAAGATGTACTGAGAGTCGAGTCGGTACAGCGGATAGCCACCAGGATGGTCTCGGGGCTTAAAGATCTATCATACGAAGAAAGGCTGAACGAATTGCAACTATACTCTCTCGAAGAACGCAGGGAGAGAGGAGACATGATTGAGACGTTTAAGTATGTCACTGGTCGTATCGAGGTAGAAGATGATATTTTCCTTCTTAAAGGACCCTCCGCCACAAGAGGACACCCGCTGAAAATAAAGGGCGGGAAGTTTCATGGCGACACCAGGAAATACTTCTTCACCGAAAGAGTGGTTGACAGCTGTAATAAGCTCCCAGTGCAGGTGATCGAGGCCAGCAGCGTGCCGGATTTTAAAAACAGATGGGATGCTCATGTCGGATCTCTACAAGGGAAAGGTCATCAGAGAGCGATTAAATAGGGGGGGTGGGTCAGCGGTGTGGGCAGACTCGATGGGCCTCGGCCTTTTTCTGCCGTCACTTTCTATGTTTCTAAAGGACCGTTTCTTCAGGGCTTATTAACATTCACTATCCTCCAATTAATTAAGCTGCTTGCTCATTCAAACCAGCGTCCAATAAATTGGAGGATATTGAATGTTAATAAGCCCTGAAGAAACGGTCCTTTGACCGTGAAACTTTGGCTAACATCTAAATATCACTTGTTTCCTCACAATTTGGAGCGATAGCTATTTCAGTCCTGCAGTAAGAATTAAATGTGGTAATTTGCACATTCTCTCCAGAAGTTTTTTTAGCCAATGATGTTGGTGGAGGAGGTTTGAGCATTCATGCTCTACCCTAAGAAAACCTGAGGCTTTTTCTTCCGTTGAAAGTGGCTCCCTAAATTAAAAGTGGAGTAATCATTGAATATAATTTAATAGTAGTAGCAAATTCACTGTCAATATAGCTCTTGTGTACTCTTTCCTCATCCCTGTCACCTTTCAGTACTGAACAGCTCTTTTCCATTCTGATTTGTTTAGGATTTTGGTACTCCAAAGAGCGTCAAATATCACCTATGTAACCCTTTCAAGACCCCAGATTTTTTTTCTAATCTCACATAGAGTATGGGCGCTAGAGAATTGATTCACTGTGAATAAATCTCAAAGCCCTGTACTCTGGTGAACAGCATACACTCTTTAAAAACTGTGGTACTTTTGACTGGACCATCTACTTCTCAAACAGATATTATTTAAATTAATAGGTAGACACTCACCATCAGATATTTCAAATTGGCAGAGAGAAAGATTTATAAGCTTGTTCAGCGCTTTGCCGATATCTTACGGTGAGGTATATTTATTTATTGGACTGTCCTATCTTTGTTATGTGTATATGTTTTAATAAGTGGGCAAACTTACTGGCCTGTGTGCCCAATTGCATTTAGAAACTGTGCAATTAGCAAATCATGCATACTCAAAAGTGTGAGTGAAACATACGTCTCAAACAATTTTGAGCATTTGTTTCATCTTTTTGATGAAAAACAAATCCTACATATTTAAATGGTCCCTGTCTCCCTTATATTTATTCCTGGGTAATTATCCCTTAGTACTGAGAGCTTCACAACTGCCATCCTTTCAGCAGCTTTGTTTGTGAAGTGTCTCTGGCAATAATCTCTCAGCATGTTATTATCTATTCCTTTTCATCACATTATTTAATCAATAGGGTAATGTCCTCATATCAGCAGTTCCCAGAGCCGTCTTTCCATGAGTGTTATATAAACTAAAGCAATGCAAGCAGTGCTTGCTAGCATTCTCAGCAGTGGCACAGTGAGGGTGAGCGGCATCCGGGATGGTGGCGTCCCTCCCCCACCCCCTTCTGCATGTGCACGTCCCTTCCCCGTCCCGTTTTAACTTCGACACGAGCAGCCACCAACATACTGCCCGCATCGTCTTCGGCGCTCTCTGTGATGTCACTTCCTTGGCGAGGGTCCCGGAAGTGACATCAGAGAAAGCACCAGAGCCGAAGTGGGCAGCAAGTTGGCGGCTGATTGCGCCAAAGGGATGGGAGAAGAGAAGGGGTGCGTGCACGTAGCAGAGGGAGGAGTGGGAAAGGGGGGTGGAGAGGAGGAGGGGTGCCGGCACCCTGAGCAAGATGGCGTCCCCTCACCTCCCACCCCTTACTATGCCCCTTCCTCAGCAACCTTTGCCAGGAAAAACATCGTATGACTGCCACCTACTATAAAAATGGTGAAGAAATATATAAATAAACATCTGCAAAGGGGGCAGTCAGGTTTGCTTTAAAATGTGCAACTTTCTTCAAATTGGTCGCTTAAGCCCATATTCTATAAATGGCTTCTTAAATCAGGCACTCGTAGGTGCCCTATTGACACCTAACAAGTAGAAAATGCTGTTACAAAAAGCATTTTAAATCAAAATATGTAGGTGCCTATCAGCGCCTTAAAAAAACGGCACCTGCTTTGCACCTACGGAGGCACTTTACAACACCTAACACCACTATAGGCGTGGCTAACGCCGGAAGTGGCGTTAGGTGTTGCAAAGCGCCTCGATAGGTGTGATTCACGCGAAAGGTAGGTGCCCAAAATGTAGGCCTTGAAAACTCTGGCCTACATTTCAGGTGCCTATCTTTCCCAAAGCTGCGATTCTAGAAGCGGTGCTGTTGCGTTATTGACATGCCATCAGCGGCCGTTTTTAAGGCAGCCGACGACAGCGGTGCCATTTATTGAATCCGGGCCTTATTTTCTAACCTCTGTTACTCTATCTCTCCTATCTATATACTCCTTCTTTGCTTACACCCTAGGCTGTCTATTAAAATGTTTTATTGTGCATTGTGTTGAAGCTGTAATGTAACATACTATCCTAGGCCAACACACAACTCCAAAAAAGTGGAAGCTCAATACATAGAGATGAAAGACTAAAGTTCTCCAGTGCCCAAGATTCACAGCCAGAACTAATCTTGGTTGTTGAACCATTAACTGAGCTATCATCGAATAAGTCTTATTTTCTCTAAGAGCTTATTGAATTTTCATTTGTGAATGAAACATATTATAAATTGTTTCTCAAACTGTTGCATTGCTAATGCTCTAATATTAGCTGCTGTGACAGCGTGGTACTTAGCTGGATACCCGCCCGGCAGAAATCCCACGCCTAAAGACAGAAGATCTCCGTTTCGCTCTGTGTCTTTTACTCAGGGCTTCTTCAGAACAGCAGAATATTAACGCTACAAATGAAACAAATACAATACTTGTGTTACAATAATTCTTAACTGCAAACATGCTAAGTTAAAGTGTCCTAGAAAAACCCCCAGAACAACCACCTATCATAAATATTAAACCGAAGCACTTTAATCCCGAAATAAACTAACTTTATGTACTTACTGAACTGCGGTTTGAGTCCGACTTCCCCGCTGTGTGAATGCAAACTAAATCAGCGGGAGGCTCAAAATTTAAAGCATTCTCTTAGCGTCTGACTCACTTCCGGAAATTTAAAAGTTTAGGGAGCCATTTTGTACTAAAAAGTTCTAGTTATTCTTGTTTAAAGAACATATTATGTTATTGTTGTTATTTACTTTAGCAAACATATTTAAAAAATTTTTTAGATTTATATTATTTAAAAAATTTTTTAGATTTATATTATTCAGGAAAACCTAATACAGTGGTGCCTCACACAACGAACTTAATTCGTTCCAGGAGCAAGTTTGTTATGCGAAAAGTTCGTTATGTGAAACGCGTTTTCCCATAACAATACATCGGGCATTCCCTCTGAGTCTCGCCCATGCGGAAACAGGAAGTTGAAACAAAATAGGCGGGACTCAGAGAGGAAAGATCCCGACGTCGGCAGCCTGTCTTGATCATTGCCCCTGCCGAGTCGCCAAAGAGGGCCACAGGGAAGCTGCAAGTAGAAGGGAGATGGTCAGCGGTGGGGGGCAGCATGTGGATTGGGACCATCAGCAGCGTCTGTGCTGAAAGCCTGCCCACGTGCAGAATGCAGCGGATAGGGGCCTCCGGCTCATCTTGGGCGGCAGGGCCTGCGGTGCAAAGCTGTTTTTGCCGGCTTGGGGTGGGGTCACGAATGTGCAGGGAGCCTTCAACAGTGGCTGTCTCCTCTCCTAGCAGCTCTGTACTTACCAGGGCAGTGATTCACTTTGGCAACTTCCCCTTTCCTCAGAGGCGGCAACGGACCCAAGGCTGCCTAAGGAAATCACTTCTGCAGGCAAGTACTGAGAGCTACTGGAAGGAGAGGAAGCCACTGTTGGAGGCTGGGAAGCTGATGGATAAAGGGAGAGCTGCTACTGCACCTGGAGGGAGGTAGAAAGAGAGATGCTGCTGGGAGAGGAAGAGGGAAAGGGATGGGAAGAGAGCTACTGTTGGATAGGGGGAAGGGAGAAGGGAAAAAGGAAGGAAACAGCTGGCAGAGAGATTAGAGGAGGGAAAGGGGAGAGACAGGAATGAGAAAGTAGAGAGAGATTGATTCTGGAAAGGGGGTCAGCAGAGAAATGAGAGAGGGATAAAGATGCTAGATCTGGTGTAGGAGAGATAAAAATGAAGAAAGCAGTGAAGCTGGAATGAATGATGTAAAATGGAGAGAGGAGGCACAGGCTGGATGGAAAGGGGCGAGGGGCATAGAAAGAAGTCAGATACATATGGAAGGAGGAGAGGCCAGACAGTGGATAGAACGGGCAGACGCTGGAAGGAAGAGTGGAAAGAAGATGAAAGCAGAGACCACAAAAGGTAGAAAAAAATCATTTTATTTCTATTTTGTCATTACAATATATCAGATTTGAAATATATATCCTGCTAGAGACATAACTGGGACTGCAAAGCCTAACACTATTCCTATCATGTGTGACTGCAGTATTCTGTTAGCATGATATTTCTGTGTAGCATTCTGTAATAATTTGGCTTGTTCAGTTTTCTTGATAGTAGAGGGGATATATGTGAAGGGGAGGGGAGACAGGGGTTTTGTTGGTCCTTGCTCTGAATATTTATATTTATAAAATGACAATTGTACAGAATATTGTTTCTTTTTATACTTTAATAAAATACGTTCAATATAAAATCATAACTGAGGCTTGTGCAGATGGGATCAGATGGTTTGTGGGGACCGAGCTTGCGGAGACGGGGCGAAAATGTGTTTTTTTATTTCGGTCTTAGTAGTTTGCCGGTCCACAAAATAATTATTTTATTTCTGCCGGTCCACGGGTGTAAAAAGGTTGAAGAACACTGGTCTAGACGATCAAATGGCTAGATGTATAATTAGATAATTCTCAAAAAATATATATATTTTGGACGTATTTTTCAAGAATGGACTTTAGATGCTGCCGACTTTGGGCGACTAGCGCCCTAGGCCCAAAATGGACTTAGACTTTTTTATTATGCCGCTCCACGGGCCCAAGTGCAATTCTATAAAAGATGTGTGCCCTTTACAGAATCGCAAAGTAATCCAAAAGGAAGAAAAAAAAAACAACCCACAAACAAACCAGGGAGTTATTTTACTATGGCGCACTAGCCATTTTAGCGTGTGCCTAAACAGCTAGCGCGCCTTAATAAAAGGACCCCAAGGTAAACCAAAGAAGGAGTGGTGAAGGGACTGAACACAACCTTTAGGAACAAATAAAATTGTATTAAAAGCACAAAATAACATAAAATTATATCATATATGTAAAACCAAGTCTTATTAAAAAGTCCAAGTCTTGTTAATTCACCCTTCCCCACTCCTTTGCTTTACAGAATCACACCTAGTGCCAATTCTTGCTCGTAACTTTAGGCACCAGGACTTTTATGTTTCAAGCAGGTAAACAGCAGTCTTGGTTAGGTAATTAATAATAATAATAATTTTATTCTTATATACCGCCAAAGCCATAGTAGTTCGAGGCGGTTTACAATAAGAAGAGCTGGACAATCAGCGAAATAATTACAATGAAAGTCGTTGAATACATGTAGTTGGTTAAAGAGGTAATCAGAGAAAGGGAGAAAGTCAGAGTAATAGCCACAATGTAGGGACATCGAGTACATGTAAGTAGAATACAGAGATAAGGCTTTTAGAGGTCTTGGTTACAAATCAGTTAAACAAGTTTGTTTTAACTAGTTTTCTAAAGCTAAGATAGGATGAGGACTCAATGGAACCAGGTTGACCTATGGCGCATTTCGGAAAGAAATTAAGACTATATTGTTTGATAGATTTATTTCCTAAATAGAAGTCATACTAATTTCAACAATTTTATTCTGACTATTCTTGAGAAATATGTTGTACTTTTACTATTTGTATTTTGTGTTTCGATGATTGTCCAGCTTTCTTCAGTGTAAACTGCCTAGAAATCGTCTGATTGTGGCGGTATAGAAGAATAAAGTTATGTTATGTTATGTTATATACCTGTTGAAACCTGGTATAAATGCTGGTGCCCCAGTCAGGCTTGCTGAGGTCATATTCTATAATTCAATATGTGACTTTTCAGAATGCCCTGACATGCCCAAGGCCATGCTTCCTTTTGAGACCACATTAGTAGAGTTAGGTGCCATGCGTGTGGCACAGTAGTTAAAGCTACATCCTTAGCACCCTGAGGTTGTGGGTTCAAACCCACACTCCTCCTTGTAACCCTGGGCAAGTCACTTAACCACCCCCCTCCCTCCCATTGCCCTGGATACATTAGATAGATTGTGAGCCCATCAGTACAGACAGGGAAAATACTTGAATACCTGAATAAATTCATGTAAACTGTTCTGAGCTCCCCTGGGAGAACGGTATAGAAAATTGAACAAATAAAATTGAATAGCATGCAGCCAGATACACACACACACATTTTAATGCATCAATAACCAGGGCTCGGCTGGAAGGGGCAGAAAGCAGAGCGGCAGAGATGGGCTGCAGGGCTGGGATTTCAAGCCGAGGACAGTCAGAAAGGACGTTTGCGACTGGTCCCCAGCAGTCGCTTCTTGTGTTGATCGGCCAGCCCAGTCGGTTTCCAAGATTTCTTTAGTGAATCGCGGCCCTGCCTACTTTGCATGCCGTTCCCCTCATTTGCATGCACAGATTGGAATCGGATTGGCACAGAGGTAAGTGAATCAGGCCGGAATAAAATCGGGTCGCAAAGGGGTCGCAAACCGATCGATACACGATCGGTTTGCTTAGTGAATCTAGCCCTAAGTCAATTAACATCAATAACTGGTTATTAGCGATCAATTATTACTCATTAATGGCTTGTTAGCCAATTAAGTTGCATGTGCATCTTGAGATTGTATGCAAATTTAGATATCTAAATCCGGGCACCATATAAAGAATCCAAGGGATAGAGTGCACACTTTCCCAATAGATGCACATATGTGAATCATCATGCATGTGTGGAAAGAGCAGAACCATGGCCCCAATTCTATAAACAGTGCCTAAGACAGGGGCACATAGCACCTGTCAATCTTCAGTTAGGCGCCATTTATAGAATTGTGCCTAGGAAATCTTAAAAAGGACTTAGGCGTCACTTATTTATGCCAGGGTTTTCTTGGCCTACATACTGGCCTAAAACTCCAATTTAGGCACCTACCTAGAAAACATGACCAGGACCCACCCGCAATCCATCCTTAACGCCTTTCTATCTCTGACAGAAAGCTTAAGTTTAAAACTATGCAAAATCTATGGAAAATAGCTAATAAATAAAGTTTGCTGTTTTTTTTTTTTTTCTTTTTAATTCAAACTGTCTTTAGCAATAAACCTACACTTTTCTCTTTATCCCCAATCTTTAAATCAACAAAGCACAGAGCAAAGATTTCACTTTTCCAGAGAAATGTTCTCTTGTCTCAGAAGTAAAAGCTACCTGGGACCTTTCCTCTCTTTATAGCAGGGGTGTCAAAGTCCCTCCTCGAGGGCCGGAATCCAGTCGGGTTTTCTGGATTTCCCCAATGAATATGCATTGAAAGCAGTGCATGCAAATAGATCTCATGCAGATTCATTGGGGAAATCCTGAAAACCCGACTGGATTCTGGCCCTCGAGGACCGACTTTGACACCTGTGCTTTATAGCTTTGATTCTAGGGGGACTGCTTCAGAAAGACCCTTTGAAGTTAGCACAGTAATCAGATTGCCCTAGTAACCTTTGCAGCTATCCTACCTTCCTTACAATACCTCAGTTAACCCTTAATTTGCTTTGAGTTCTCAACCAGGTCACCTCCTCCCACGCCCCTTCCTGCTGTCCATTCTGCCAACCTCCCTTCAACCCCTGCCACTTTTTTTTTCTTTTCGGAAATCACTGTAGAAGAAACTGGATGTCTTCTCTCCTCCTCCAATCCTACTACCTGCTTCTCTGATCCTATTCCCACGCTATCTCTCCCACTGTCATCCCCCCTATATGTCACATCCTCAACCAATCACTCTCCACTGCAACTATTCCCGATGTCTTCAAAACATGCCGTAGTTACACCTTTCCTCAAAAAACCCTTATTAGACCTCACATCCCCTTCCAACTAGTGCCCCATCTCCCTCCTCCCCTTCTTATCCAAGCTATTTGAACGTGCTGTTCACCGTTATTACCTGGACATCCTTTCATCTCAAGCTATTCTTGATCCACTTCAATCAGGCTTTCACCCACTCCATTCCACGAAAACTGCCCTTGCTAAAGTTTCTAATGACCTCTTCCTAGCCAAATCTAAAGGCCTCAATCCTCATCCTTCTGAATCTATTTGCTGCTTTCGACACTGTTGATCACTACCTACTCCTTGAAATGCTGTCCTTACTGGGATTCCAGGTTTCTGTTTTTTCCTAGTTTTCTTCCTATCTCTCCCATCACACTTTCAATGTATAAAATGAAGGATCCTCAACCACTGCTATCCTATTGTCAATTGGTGTACCTCAGGGCTCTGTCTTAGGACCTCTTCTTTTCTCCATATATACCCAGTCCCTTGGTGCACTGATCTCCTCCCATGTTTTTTAGTAACACCTCTATGCTGATGACTCCCAGATCAGCCTCTCCACATCTGACAGCTCTACATAAATCCAGACCCAAGTCTCAGCCTTCCTGTCCAACACTGCCATCTAAAACTATATACCTAAAACTGAGCTCCTTATCTTTCCGCTTAAACCCTCTCCCCTGTTCTTTGTGTCTGTGGATAACGCTCTCCTCCTCCCTGTCTTGTCAGCTTATAATCTTGGGGTCATCTTTGACTCCTCTCTTTCCTTTATCACTCAGATCCAACAAACTACTGAAACATGTTGCTTCTTCCTCTATAATATTACCAAAATCTGTCCTCTCCTTTCTAAGCACACTACTAAAACCCTTATTCACATTCTCATCACCTCTCGCTTAGATTGCGGCAACTTGCTTCTCTCAGGTCTTCCACTCAACCATCTCTCTTCCCTCCAAACCGTGCAAAATTCTGCTGTATGATTTATATTCTGCAAGAGCTGCCGTACTCACATTACCCTTCTCCTCAAGTCACTTCACTGGCTCTCCATTCATTTCCGAATACAATTCAGTCTCTTCTTACTGACCTACAAGTGCACTCATTCTGCAGCCCCTCAAAATCTATCCTCACTTATCTCCTCCTGTGCTTCTCCCGGTGAACTCCGTTCATCAAGCAAGTTCCTCCTAACTGTACCCTTCTCCTCCACTGCCAGATCCAGACCTATCCCTTATATCTTGTTGTGCCGAAGGCATGGAACAGACTGCATGAGTCATTACGTTAAGTTCCATCTCTTGCAGTATTCAAATCCAAGCTAAAAGCCCACATTTTCAAGGCTGCTTTCAACACCTAACTCACACTCACCACAAAATTACCTATGCCTTACTATCATTCTCTCTGCAAGGACTTCACCTATACTTATATGTCCTGTCTGTCTGTCCAAACTAAACTGTAAGCACTTCAGAGCAGGGATTGTCTATTACATGTCAAATGTACAATGCTGTGTATACTTTTCAGTGCTATAGAAATGTTAAATAGTAGTAGTAGTTAACCGTGCCCGCTTTCTGGAAGGCGCCTTGAGCTAGATGCGTACCCTACAGTGGTAGGTGTCTACCGAGCTAGGTGCCTACCACCCAATTAATTTTAATTTAAGCTAGTTATAAAGTGCTGATTGCCAATTATCAGCATTGATTAAGCTTATTAAATAATTAAATTAGGCAACTTGATTAGCTAGGAGTGCTGATCTAGGTGTCTAACTTTAGGCATCTTTTATAGAATCAGGGTCTATGTGTGCATTATGCATTCTCTTATTGGTAGAAGACATTTGTTTCAAATGACTGTCCATCCCTATAAATGAATGGAATTGGGCTTTTATATCTCAGCATTAATTCCCATTGCCCATGACTATTAATGTTCAGAGCACCAACAAAATTGACCCTGGTCCCTCCACAGAGAGTAATAGCAAAGAAGCAAAGAAATCGTGGAGAGTCGATGTCCAGAATGAAGGCTTCATGCAAACAAAGAAATAATCCACATAAAAATGTCTAGGGCCTGAACCTCTGGTGAAACATATGGACCCAACACGGTCCATATTTCGACAGTATAGTCTTCTTCAGGGGTCTCTATTTGGCCCCAAATGCAGGCATGTGGATCACATATTGAACATAAAGGGCTCCTTTTACAAAGGTGTGCTAGCGTTTTTAGCGCACGCACCGGATTAGCGCACGCTAAAATTACCGCCTGCTCAAGATGAGGCGGTAGCAGCTAGCGCGCACGGTATTTTAGCGTGCGCTATTTTGTGCGTTATGGCCCTAATGCGCCTTCGTAAAAGGAGCCCAAAGACTCAATGCAGTAGGGACTCCTGAAGAAGACTATACTGTCGAAACACAGACCATTTCACCAGACCGTTCATGGATCGTTTCACCAGAGGTTCAGGCCCTAGACATTTTTATGTGGATTATTTCTTTGTTTGAATAAAGCCTTCATCTTGGACATCGACTTTCCATGATTTATTTGCTTCTTTGATATTAATGTTCAGAAACACAGACATATATGACAGAAACTGCTTTTGATTCACAACTGCCCTTGTCAGGGCTAAATTACTCGGTTTTCCTTATAGTTCTACCCCTCCCATTATTTTTCCCTTACATTGTTCTCTTTTCTCAGAATATTGTAGTTCTTACCTTTTTCCTTTTGTTTTCGTTTGTCCATGGCTTATGTCTTTGGTTGTACGAACAATTCCCAACAATGACATGTAATGTAAAGTTTTAACCTTCTTTTATAGTTGATGTATGCTGCATAAATTTTTATTATTATTGTACACCGCTTAGAAGTTTGATTAGGCGGTATAAGAAATTTTAAATAAACATGAAACCTGAAACTATCTATCCACTAATGAAACTACTTCAGAAATAATATTATGAACATCTAAGACCACTAATACAATCTTTAATAAATGTAAGGTAAATTTTAATTACAGTTTACGAAGTATACAATACATTTTCTTGTTGTTTTATTTCATTACTTTGGGAAGTACAAATTGCAACACTAGTGCAGTAAAATGAAGATAATTTTGTATAATCTCAGCCCAAAAAAACATCCAATCAGTGTATACCAGAGAAAGCTCAAATTCTTTTAAATAAATGGAGAAAAAGACCTCAGTATTTCCAGGGATATATTACATTGCATTACATTAGGGATTTCTATTCCATCATTACCTTGCAGTTCAAGGCGGATTACAAAAGAATTATCAAGGAAGTAGTCGAGGGATGCCGTCAGTAGATTGGCGATTTGGTTGTCTAGTTTGGCTGCTTGAGTGGCTAGTAGGCCATCATATAGTTTTTTCTGTTTGATTTCCTTAATTGGGGGGTATGAGAATGGGATATGAGTTTTCCTATGTCTGGTTGAGGTGTTGTGGATGAGGCGGTTGTTCAGGTAGCTTGGACTGTCTCCGTATAAAGTCTTAAATAGTAGACAGTAGAATTTGAATTGTATTCTTGCTGGGATTGGAAGCCAGTGCGATTTGAGATATGCTTCTGTAATGTGGTCATGTTTCTTCAATGAGTAGATGAGTCTTAGTGCTGTGTTTTGGATTGTTTGTAGTTGTTTTGTTATTGTTGCAGGGCAGGGGTGATAGAGGATATTACAGTAGTCTAGTAGGTCTAGTATTAGGAACTGTACTATAAGCTGGAATTGTGATTTTTCGAAGAATTTCCGCACGTATCTTAAGTTTCTCATGATTGAGAATGATTTTTGTATTGTTTTATTGATTTGCGGTTGCATGGTGCAGCATTTGTCGATTGTTATTCCTAGTAATTTAAGAGTTGGTTGTATGGGGTAGTTGATTGCATTGATTTCAATGTTGGTTATTGTTGGTATTTTGTTGTTTTCGAGGAGGATGAATTTAGTTTTGTCTGGGTTCAATTTCAGCTTGTGATCTTTCATCCAGGTCACTACTGATTTTAGTGTTTGGTGTATTGTGTCTGTCATGGAGGGTTTTGGTTGATCGAAGGATACGAGAATGGTGATGTCATCTGCATAGCTGTATGAGGTTATGTCTTGTTTGTCCAGGTGGGAGCTGAGGGAGACTGTATAGGAGATAGAGGGGATCCCTGGGGAACTCCGCAGGGGTTTGACCAAGGTTCAGATTTTTCTTTGTCTGATTTAACTCTATAGGTTCTTGATTTTAGGAATCCTTCAAACCACGAGTATACTTTATCTGTGATACCTATTGTATCTAGGATTTGTAGTAGGATACTATGGTCCACCAGGTCGAATGCAGCAGTCAGGTCTAGTTGTATGAGCATCATTTTTTTTTCCTGTGCTAAGATGTTATGACAAATATATTACAAATACTATCTCCTGGATATCACTATTTCAGCAAAAAGCCAATAAAGCAGCAGTTTTTTCTTTAGGATATTTTCTCCTGAAGAAGCTAATAGCAAAACAGGGCCTTGTTTGCGACTGATTTCCTTTTGGGGCGGGAGGGAGGGAAACGTCGCGATGCTCCCATGGCGAGGGCTGAACTACAGCTTCCGCTTCAGTTTGGGTCGCCTCACCCTCACTCACCCCGCCCCATGTTCCTACGTCCTTGTCCCTAATTAGCCCGTCCAGGCCCTGTTTCTCTCTACCCCTGATTTCCCCTCCCCCTCCCCCACCCCCCTTTCCTTTCTCACTCCGGGCAACAACCTCAGCCCTTTTGTCGCCGTTGTCCCCTATTGGGGGGGGGGGGGTGGCATGTCCTTTTCAGCAAAAAGCCAATGAAGCAGCAGATTTTTCTTTATGATATTTTCCCCTGAAGAAGCTAATAGCAAAACAGGGCCTTGTCAGGAAATCTATGGATTAATATGAATTTGAACCTGGGAGTGTCTATTGTTCTAGCGTGACCGTTTTTGGCTACAACCCCTAGGAGTTTGATCTCTGCTATGGGCTTTTGGCAACTGGAGATGGGGCATATTTGAGATAAGTGCTTTTGATCTTAAACGATTTTTGAAATGATATTTGAAATGAACTGATTGAGTGAATTGTAAATAGAGTTTTTGTTTGTTTGTTTTTTTACCAGGGATATATTTCCTATCTCAGCTTTGAAGCTGAAATAGTGATATCCAGGAGATAGTATTTGTCATTTATCCCTGGAAATACTGAGATATTTTTCTCCATTTATTTACAATAATTTGAGCTTTTGTCCCTTTCTCTGGTATACGCTGAGTGGATGTTTTTTTGTGACCTGAGATTATTTTTGACATTCAGCTTACATTTGGTAATTTTGTACAGTCATTCCCACATGGATGTCGCCACATACATACATAAATGACCTCTTATAAAATACTGACTGGTATACGGAGAAAGTGTGACGCAGTGGTTAAAGAAACAGCCTCAGCACCCTGAGGTTGTGGGTTCAAACCCAGGCTGCTCCTTGTGACCCTGAGCAAGTCACTTAATCCCCCCATTGCCCCAGGTACATTAGATAGATTGTGAGCCCACCGGGACAGAGAGGGAAAAATGCTTGAGTTCCTGAATAAATTAATGTAAACCGTTCTGAGCTCCCCTGGGAGAACGGTATAGAAAAATTGAATAATAAAAAAAAATAAAAGTACATGACATGGTGGCATGAACTTTGCCAGTGGGTATGCATAGGGGCAGAGACTGAGTAGAGCACAAACTGACAAAACACTTACACATCTTAATCTTTGTGCATAGATTCATGAAGTACTGTATATGCCTTCATGTGCACCAGCTCTCGAGCAGGTGTTAAGTGATCATGCCTACATTCAAAGACAAGTAGGTACCTACTTAGACACCTCTGCAAGCACCTAATCATGGTTCCCTGTTAACCCTTTCAGGACCATAAGGATCGTAGGCCAATTTTTGTGGTTTTGACGACATTTTTATGGTAAAAAGGGCTTGCAGATGCCAAAAAATTGATTTTTTTTTTGTGAAATATCATTATTTTTTTAAAAAAAATCACACTTCTGGCTTATGGACAGTGTGGCAAGTGAATCTTCTCGTCAATCTGGCAACGACGCTAATGAATGAATGTCGGAACCAGTTTGTTTACATAAAGGCAGTA
This sequence comes from Geotrypetes seraphini, assembly GCF_902459505.1. Lineage (NCBI taxonomy): Eukaryota > Metazoa > Chordata > Amphibia > Gymnophiona > Dermophiidae > Geotrypetes > Geotrypetes seraphini. The sequence goes on along the minus strand of NC_047086.1, from coordinate 302,091,467 downwards.
TCATATGGAATCCGTACATATCAAATTTAGAACTGTAGACTATCCCAATCAAAATTTATAGGATTTTAAAGTTATGGGACAAATATGTCCCTTGGTCCTGATTAAATATGAAAAGTTAGAGAACTTGTAAGAGTGGTTTGGAGAGCAGGATTTATTGTTGAATGTGAAAAAAACAGTAGCAATGTGGGCATCACGTCAGAATAGACTAATATGGTCTATGCCTGCTGAACCGGACGTACACGGGTAGGGATGGTCTCGGTTAGGGCACTGGTATTTGAACTAGGGGCCCAATGAGATGTTATTAAGTTTGTAACTTGTTATAATGAGCTGCTTTTAGAATTGTAAACTATTATAACACTTCATTTTTTTAGCGTTATATTAAGTATTAAAATCAAATCACAGTAGCTATTAATCGCTAAAATTAGCACACAGTATCTGAAGAACCTTTGTATTAAATTTTGGAGATGTTTGCAGCAGCTTCCCAGTCAATTAACCCAGAGATTCATTATTTTTAAATGTGCATTAACTATATCACAGATAGCATACAATTAACTATACTTATTCTAGTGGAATTAACTATGCTCTATTATCTTCCATGTTAATAACTAACATAAGGTAACTATCTCTGCATTAACAATAAGGCACAGTTTCTGCCCACTGCCCTCCCCATTCTGCATTAGCTGTTAATGAAATAGAGGAGCAGCCTAATGACTACATGTGAGCTGGATTCTGTAATTGGCAAATAAAAAAGACAGGCACCTAAAGTTAGGCGCCTATCCACGCTTAACGGCCAATTACAGAATCACGCTTAGCAGTGCCTAACTTAAAACCTACAAACAGAACGAAAAACTCCCACCAGAAATGTTTAGAACTACCAAACACACCAGTTGCTAGAGCAGTGCTGCTTTTAGAGCAAAACGAAAGAAAAAGGCTTAGTCTTCATGGGACACAGAGGATTTGCACATTGAACTCTTATGGTGCTATTTGCATGGAGGATGGCCCTGAGGAACTAGCGTCTAGACTGGCTTGTGACAGATAATTTCATGTGCTACTTTTTTGTGCGCAGATTAGAAACACGTTGCTCCTCTTGTTTTAAATATACTAGTCTTTAAGCCCGTTACATTAACGGGTGCTAGAATAGATGTGTCTGTCTGTCTGTGTTTCCTTATCTCTCTCTCCTTGGCCGCTGTCTGTGTCCTTCTGTCTCCTCCCCCCTCCCCGAGCAAAGCTGTCTGCCCCCAGCACACACCTCCCCCCAAAGCAAGCCTCCTTTCCCTCTCCCTGTCTCTCCATGGCCCCTTCTGTCTTCCCCCAGAGCAAAGCTGTTTGCCCCAAGCACACCTCTCCCCGCAAAGCAGCCCCCTTTCCCTCCCCCTGTCTCTCCATGGCCCCTTCTGTCTTCCCCCCCAGAGCAAAGCTGTTTGCCCCAAGCACACCCCTCCCCCAAAGTAGCCCCCTTTCCCTCTCCCTATCTCTCCATGGCTCCTTCTGTCTCCCCCAGCACACCCCTCCCCCCAAAGCAGCCCCCTTTCCCTCTCCCAAGGGGATCAATTCTTACCCTCCCTCCATCCCAGCGTCTTCTGGCCTGCTCCTCTTCAAAGAAGCCTGCGATCATGGTGGCTGGCTTTAGCGAACCTCGCAGGCCGCTCTCCAACTCGGTAGCACGTTCCCTCTGACGCGATCCCGTCCATCAGAGGAAACGTGCTATTGAGGTTGGAGAGCAGCCTGTGAGGTTCTTTAAAGACGGCCACGATCACAGGCTGCTCTGAAGAGGAGGATCAGCGGCGGCGGCAGCAGTAGCGGTGAGCGAGGGCGGGAGGTGTGTTCCCTGCCGAGGACGTGGGCAGGGAGAGAGCTTGCCTGCGCTTTCTCGCAGCAGCAGTTGGTGAGTGAGGGCGGGAGGAGGGGAGTGGCCAGAATGTCCCCTGCCGCTGGGTTCTAAAATGGAACACGGCCACGGATCACACACCACAGCGGCAAGGATCACGCTGTTTTAACAGCGCATGCGCCGGTAAGCTTTTATTATATAGGATTTTGCAGAGGGTGCCTACTTATAGCAACAAAAGTTTTTTTCTGCCTCTGATGGATGGATGGCGGTGAGGGTCATCCCCACCTATAAAAGCAGCATTGCGCTAGCAACTGGTGTGTTTGGTAGTTCTAAACATTTCTGGTGGGAGTTTTTTGTTCTATTTGTATGGTATTATTAACCCCAGCCTCTTTTTTCAATAATTTAAAACTTAGGCACCTGTAATGTAGGCTGGGATTTTACAGATTTGAATCCCACTGCAGCTACTTGCAATTCTGGGCAAATCATCCCCCAATTCTGTAAATTGTCCTTTAAGTTACATGTTCAATTTAATTGCATGACGATCCAATTAGCACTAATAATTGGCTTCTTAACCAGCAATTATTAGCATTAATTGATTTTAATTTTAATTTACACACGTAAATTTGGACACGGGATCTGCATTTAAAATTTACACACGGCGTCAAAAAGGGAGCGCGGAAACGAGGGGGTCATGGGCAGTTCGGGGGTGCTTCTCAAAGTTACACACATAATTATAGAATATGGGGCATCCGCACCTAATTTTAGGTTTTGTACCACATTTCACTGGTACAAATGGTCACACCTAAAGGTAGGCATGACTCACTATTCTATAAATCACACTCAACGTTAATTGTCTTTCATATAATAGAATTTAGGTGGGTTTTTTCCAGTGCTAATTTGTTAGGCACAATATATAGAATTCAATCCTTAACCCTCTATTGCCCCAGGTACAAAATATGTACCTATATATAATTTGTAAACCATGTTGTAACCACAGAAAGTCCCATCTCCTTTCTCCTTAACATACGTTGACCAATAAGGTACTAGCTTAGGGTTGCCAGATTTTGTCCTCAAGAAAAGAGGACGGTCCCACCATTCCACCCATAAACCCACCCCGTTATGCCCATAGCCCTGTCCCATTCTGCCCCCCCCCCGAACCCCGATCTCATTGGTGCCATGTTTGGAAGGCATCGGCGCATGAGCACATGCAACACAATGATGTCACACACAGGTGCATGACATCATCACGTTGCATTTGCGCATGCACAGATGTCTTCCAGATGTGGCCTCGAGTTCAATGGTGCCGGGTTTTGAAAATCTGACCGCACGCCTGGACAGTCTTCTAAAAAGAGGACATGCCCAGGTAAATCTGGGTGTCTGATAACCAACCCTATGTACTTTCACTCTTAACAGGTGTAATTTGTTGTGAGAACTGTTAAGTTATGTGTGTGTGTATGTGTTAAGTGTGTGTGTGTAGCACGGGGGAGGAGTTAACAACATGGGCTACCATTAAGGCTTATTTTAATATTAACCTGGACTATCAGTAACTATGAGTAGATCGCATTGCATCAGATGGGACCTGCGGACTGTGTCAGAAGGGTTCGCCGTTGTGGCAGGAGCAATTGGGTAGTTCTGCTGCTGTGGACATTTGGGGGGGGGGCTTTGGGAGTTCTGGCAGGAAGGAGTGGCCATTCCTCCTGCTTGGAGATACCTCAGAGAGTGGTGGCAGGAACATTTGGGCAGTCCTCCTGTTGCAGACATTAGGTTGTGGGGGTTTCAGGGGTTCCGGCAGAAGGGAGTGGGCATCCCTCCTGCTGGCCGACTTCGCAGAGGGACAAGATCCCTGCTGTGGCCGCTAAACTAATGACAGCAGGGAGATTCCCTTGCCGTGATCGGCTCAGTGGCCACGTCTGTTTTAAATGTATACCAGCATTTTGCTGGCCTACATTTCAGGCGCCTATCGCGGCCTTAGGGAGACACCTAGGGCTGCCTAAGTGCACTTAAGGCCAATTCTGGGCAAAGCCACACCCATGCCTAGCCATGGGTGAGCTTAAGCGGCCCTATATGTCTCCCTAGTCTCGCAAAAATGCCTACAGTGTAGGCAACCTGCCTCGGGATGTTTATTTTTTTAAACATGTATCCCGATTAACTGGTTAGACAGCAGTAGGATGCCTACTGCCTCCTACAATTGGGATGTTGTTTATAGAATTTGGCCCTTTGGATGCAGTACCACAGTTAGAGACACCTCACGACACAGAATAATATAAAAGATGTGCAGGTCAGGAGTGGAGGCGTGGCCTAGTGGTTAGAGCTGCTGCCTCAGCATCTTGAAGTTGTGGGTTCAATTCTAGTGCCACTCTTTGTAACCTTGGGCAAATCACAACCCTCCATTATCCCAGGCAGTAGCATAGTGTAGCCCAGGACAGGGCTCAATAGCATTCTCAGTGGTTACTACAAAATAGCACACCAGCGTGTGACCCGAAATGGAATCACCCTGCAGAACTGAACTGTTTTCAACAGGAACCAAAAATCCCAAAACAAAACACAACAATTGAAGTTCATAGGAAATAAATCAATTTTACTCATTCCTTCCTGAAGGTAAGTAGTTCATGATACAGCTGCCAAACTTGTCAGAATGTTCCCAAACAGCAGCAAACAAAATATCAAAATAAGCAAGCCAACAAACAGCATACAATAAAGTCCTTGGCTTGCTCTCAGCAATGATTTAGTCTCAGCTGTGTCTGAGAGTTCAGCTCTCCTCAGACCTAGTTCTGACTGCTCCCAGGCAGGCAGTTTCAAAAACACAAAAAAAAACAGTTCATGGCACTTATTCAGTAGCACTAGTGCTCAAAGTTCATTAAAGCCTCTGGCCAGTTCAATTCACTGCCAGGACAGGAGAGTGTCAGGTTTTGCACAATAAAGCCTATAGACAGGCTTTCAAAAATTCCCTCCCAGGGTGTTAGCAAAACCTCTCCCAACAAATCACCCTCCTAGCTTGCACAACAAAAATAGTCCCCAAACAGTTCAGAGCAAAACTCACAACTCACTGTTCATAGGTGAAAGCCCAGCCCACCTGCATGGCTTCAGAAACATCAGGAGCATACTCTGTCAGACTCTCCTCATACTCCATGGGCTGTTCTCCTGGAAATAACAGCTCCTCAGCTTGTCCAGCCTCTAGCAGCTCCATGGGTGAAGGTTGGTTGCTCCTGCTTGGCCCAGGGGACTCTCTAGGGAGAAAAGGTTTAAACCCTCTCCCTAGCTGGCCTCCTTGTCTGTTCTCCACTGCTGGCTTAAGTACTCTGGGGCAACGCCCTACTCTGGGTGACTCAGCAGTGTTCCAGGGGCCTCTTGAGCTCCCCCGGTGGTAGCTCGGGGATGAATCACCCAATTCTTCATTACATAAATCAGGCTCCCTCTGGTGGTCACAGGCTAAATTATCAGTCTCAGGATTTACATGGACCTTCCTGATTCCACCTCGGGTTTTCATTTTTACTTTTTTTCCTGAACTAACAGGGACCCTGGCAGGCATCGTGTCTGCCTGGTCACAATAGTAAGGGTGAGTGGCACCCAGGGCAGTGGTACCCCTCCCCTGCCCTCTTCCCAGCCCCCACCCTACCTTGCGTGTGCTCCCTTCCTTTTCCCTGTATCTTTTTAACTTCTCTGGGATGAGGAGCATGCCCACGTCGATGTCCGCTTGCCCTTTGACATTACTTCCTAAGCGCGGGTCTCATAAATGATGTCAGAGAGAGTGCCAATATTGACGTGGGCAGCAACCTTGCGCTGGGGAAGCAAAAAAGGTATGGAGGAAGGCAAGGGGTACACACACGCGGCAAGAAGATCAGGGGCAGAGAGGAGGAGGGGTGCTGTGCCCTTAGGAAGATCACGCCCCGGGCGGCCCACCCTTCCCCCCTTACTATGCCACTGGTCCCAAGTACCATTAGAGCATGATCCCACTGGGACAGATAGGGAAACTAGTTAGAGTAACTGCTTACTATTGAATGTATTGTAAACCGCTTTGATATCTGCAGAGGAAAGGTGGTATATCAAATAAAAGGTAATCATAACCATTATGGATCTAAGGAGCATTGTTGTTGAAATAAATTGCAAGAAATACTAGTTATAGATGTAATGCATTTTGTCCAATGAAATGTATCACCTATGACTTCTTTGTTGAGTCTTATTTTAATATGTTTGAGTGGATTAAGAGGGCAGACACAAATTTGTTTGGTACAGATCTTTTTCTTTGGTCAAGGAACACAGGGAAATCTGTATAAGATTTGAAAGCGCAGGTCATGCTATAAAAATGAAAGATTGTGGAATTGTATACAACTGTCTGCATCATGATATTTGAGTTACATCTGGTCTGTTTAATGGTCAAAACCTATTTTATACATTTATTCAGAACACAGTAAAATGCTATAAAGTCCTATTGACTAATCATTCTGATTGCCTGGCTGATCTTTTGATCATGAATATTGTGACTGGGTGTGGCCAAACTTGCAAAAGCTTTCCTGGAGCACACAGACCTTGGCCAAGTGGTTAGACGAGGCTTGGAGAGTGGAGTAGAGAATGCAGTAAAACACAGACAGGTTTCAAGGTGGAAAAGAAATGTACTTTATTGCATAAAGTCAGTTCAGCACTTTGTATGGCTTCACAGTAGTTCCAATGATGGTGCAAAACAAAGAGAAAAACATATCATACTCAGTTCACACTTCACCTTTTCTTCCACTGCTGGGGAATTGGAGAGTGGGCGGCTTGCTGCTTTCCAGCCCTGTGCTGGAGTAAACTCCTTTCCAATATCAGTCAGTCTTGCTCTGGGAGATGGTGTGGGCTTCCCCTGCTTCCTAGCAGCCACACCCTTTTCTCCCACCCTGTGCTGATTAGAACTCACCCCAGCTGAGCTACCTTGTCTCATATTAACTACCTTCTGGATTGTTCTCAGCTGATTATAGCTCTTCACACCTGGGCTGGTTGGCCTAGCAGTTCCACCTCTGGTTTGTCTACTTCCCACCCTGGGGCATGCTGGGACTGGTAGTTCCTGACCTTTCCCTGGTGCATCCGGGGAGGGGCCTAAGGCTCTGATTGGCCCAGATACCTAAAGCCTCTCCCATAGGAGAAGCCTTAAACAACCTGGGTCAATCAGAGCCTCAGGCCCCTCGATGCACCGGGGAGGGGAAGTCCCACCATTTTGAAGAGGCGGGCCATCTGGCTGGAGGGAGTAGGCATCCCTTTGGCCAGCCATTGTAAGTAAGGTAAGGGGGAGGGGCATGGGTCATTGGAGGCATGGGAGCATTGGGGGGGGGGGGTTGTGTGGCAGTGGGAAAGAGTGGGCATCTCTCCCACTGCCCAGGGGAGGGGGGGTGTCAGAAAAACAGCAAATGGATAAGGTGGCCCTGGATATACAGTTAAGAGCATAGACAGAAGGAAGTATTGCCAGAGACTGAGAAAAGAAGGTTTGAAACCCAAAATCACCAGACAACAAAGGTAGGGGAAATTATTTTATTTTCAATTTCATGATTGAATTGTGCCAATTTTGGGAATTTACATCTGCATTGTTAAGGAAGAAATGCATTTGTTTCTATTTCTCTGGGGTTGTACTGCATGCAGAGTCTTGAATCTTAGGGTTTCGTTTATATATATTAGTACTTTTAGTTTGTGGTTCCGTATTTGCATAGGAGTTAGCTGTGTTCTGGTAGGAATGAATGCTGAGAAGCATACATACAGTGTGCTTTGTGTAGTTTAATTTTGTGGTTAACCATTATGTATTGTTAATATTTTGAGTGTATATATGAAAAATGAATAGAAAAAAATGGCATTACAATTAGTACTATTATGGGGGAGGGGTCTTGGGCGTAGATTGGGAGGTGTCTAGGGCAGAGCTTGTGGGACCCCCCAAACAAAAAAGAGTTCCGCTGCCTATGATTTGTTTTATTCAAATATATTTTATTGAGCTCATCAAGAAAACCAAGCAGCTGCCTATGATTTGTATTAGGCTAAGGTGTCACTAAACAACTTTCTTCTTAGTTTTATTTTTATGCAGAGGACTATAGGAATAATATTAATACAGTAGATGAATATCATTGAAGTCGCCTTTAATTTTTTTAGGTATAGTTTGAAATATGGCTTAAATCACCGCAAAAAATTAGTTTGGTCATCTCGGAACAGTCCACAAAGAAAATTTACCCATCAAAATCTCCGATATGCTATCCCCAGGGATCCACCCCCGATGATTTTTTTTTTTTTTTTTTTTGTTTATTTATTTATTTATCATTTTAATGCATCCTATACAAGATGTTTAAGAAATACAGAAATATATAATTCTCTTAGTCATTTTACATACCAAGAATTGAAATTTAAACATCCATATAAATCATATAATACAGTCCACAACTTGAGGAGAAGAGACAAGATGAAAGTAACACCCCTCGGGAAAGGGGAATATACAAAGGAAACAAAAAACTTTAAGAAATGGAGCAGTCAGATCTTACCTATCCAAAATAAAATTAACCGCAATATTATTAACCTGTATCATCCGGTCTGTGTAGAGATACCTTTACCTTCAAGGAAAAAACCTAATTGGGCAGGTTCAAAGAAAATATATTTACTTCCCTGATAAGAAATAAAACATTTACAAGGAAATCGCAACTGAAAACTTGCCCCCAAAGCAATCACCTTTGATCTATATAACAGAAATTCTTTCCTTCTGGACTGCGTCCACCTCGAAACATCAGGAAATATATATATCCTTTCCCCCAAATAGGAAATCTGCTTTAAATTGAAATATAATTTCAGCAACATCTCTTTATCCTGAAGAAATACCAATGAGACCAATAAAGTTGCTCTTCCCTGAATTTCAATATCAGAGGACCGATGATTTATAAAGAATTGTTAAAACTCTCCCACTGTTGAAACAAATTATTGTAATGTTGCAGCTATTTATTTAATTTGTTTTCTATCCCATTTTCCCCAAAGAACTCAGAACGGGCTACAGGTTAAACATACATAATATATAGTTAGGTTACGATTTACACTGTATTTGCCATAACTTCACTACAAGTTTATGATCCAAATTTTTATCCTAACTTGACATATACTAGGGGCCTAATGCTAATATACATTATACAGTTTAAAGCAGGGGTGTCCAACCTGTGGCCCGAGGGCTGCATACGGCCCAGTGAAGTATTTTGTGTGGCCCCGGTCGAGGGCGATGCAGTGTTTTCCTTTGCTGCCCCTGGGTATTTACCATCTTGTTGGCTCCCTTCTGTGTCTTACTGCAGCGTTTGCACGTTTGTGCGGCCCCAGAAACATTTTTTCGGCCAATGCGGCCCAGTGAAGCCAAGAGGTTGGACACCCCTGGTTTAAAGGTTAAATTTGCCATAGTTGCAGTGCCCGATATTTCAATACAAGTTTTCCTAGCGTGATATGTACTGGGATCCGGTACCAATATACATTTCTTTAGTCCCAACTCATATGCTAGAGTTCTTACTGCAAACAGAAATTGTCCTACTACTGTAAGAGTTGTGCCCACATCGTTGAAAGTGCCTTACCAATTGTATTGTTGCTGCAATTAAATCCCAAGTGCATATTTTTCTTTTTCAAGCTATGTATAGAAATTGTCTCTCAACTATGTGTGCCGCATCATTAAAAGGCAAATTCTATAAGAAGCGTCCAAATGTTAGGCGCCTATATAGGCACCGTTCAGCGCGATTCAAGTAAAATTGGGTGCTGTTTAGTGAATCGTGCTGAGCGGTACCTATTTGGGCACTAATTTTGGAGGTGCCCAATAAATGGGCCAGCTCTAGGAACAACTAAAGCTTAGGCACCCATGCGTACGCTTAAGCACAATTAAGAGCAGCGATTCTGTAACAAGGCGGCTAACACAAAGCTACGCCCATGCCTAACATGCATAGCGCCTAATTTTTTGAAGGCCGCCTAAATTTTTAGAGGCACCTTGCTACAGAATCGCTCTTTTTTGATAGGTGCCTAAGTTTCAATTATTGCTGATTAAAAAGCTTGAGCTTGTTATTCAACTTAGATAGGCGCCTCTATCTAGATTGGCACCAGTGGCGTACATAGGGTATGTGGCACCCGGGGCCCATCATTTTTTGACACCCCCCCATCTATATGAAAAATATGATTTTTAGTAACAATCCACATATCGCACAACAAGAGTGTACCTAGGAAAAGGCAGCATCTTAAACACTGCAGTGAGCACTAGAACACCAACACATACATTGTAAAACTAAACAAACCAGATCCCAAACAGTCAATTAATCCTGTAGTCAATGCCAACTGAAAACTATGTTCTTTTTATACACACAGAACAGAGATACACCCTCGCCAAATATGGAATAATCACAAACTAAAAATAGAAATATGTAGACAAAAGTTAAACTGAACCGCCAAGAAACCAGACCCTGGATACAATGCAACACCACAAAAACAGTAACACATGTCCTCTAATACAGTGCAAAATATAAAGACAGTGGATGTAAATTTGAAAAAAATGATACATAACAATTACCCCTTTACAAATTAACAAATAAAAATAAAACAAATAATGAGAAATAAAAAAATACCATTTTATTGGATTAATCCCCGTAAGCTCAGTCCCCATCCCCGCAAACCACCTGATTCCATCCACACAAGCCTTGAATTGTTTATATTAAAGTATAAAAAGAAACAATATTCTGTACAATTGTCAATTTATAAATCAGCGTCTTCTCCCCACTCTCTCTTCCCCATTTCCCTTCAGCGTCCTCAGCCCACTCTCTCTCCACTTTCCTTCAGCGCACGCACATAAAAACAAGCAAGTAATTTATATCATTTTCATTCTATTCATTCATAGAAATTAAAGTCTAAATAATGCCAGTCATATAACAAAACATGATTTTACAAAAATAATTCCCTGCACAGTCAAGCCTGCAAAGATTAATAGATGTCTTTAAGCAGCAACCCTCCCTCCCTCCCCCTTACCTTTGTGGCCAAGTCAAAATGATCTACCAACAATAAAATTTTAAAAACACAAAGCACGCTATACGCAGAGAAAATGTTAATTATCATTTATATTCCATGGGTTTTCAAAGAGGTCAAGGCAGATGACTTTATGCAATGTCACCTCAGTAACAACTATAGATAAATAGACAAATATTCCCCTCCCTTTTTACTAAAACGCGATAGCGGTTTTTAGCGCAGGGAGCTGCGCTGAATGCCCCACGCTGTTCTCAACGCTCATAGGCTCCCTGCGCTAAAAAACGCTATTGTGGTTTAGTAAAAGGGGGCCATAGTGCAAAATATAGACAGCATATATAAATTCTCAAAGCAGACACATTTTGATCACTAAATTGAAAATAAAATAATTTTTCCTACCTTTGGTAATTTCATCAGTCTCTGGTTGCACTTTATTCTTCTGACTGTGCATCCAATATTTCTTCCCTTCTTTCAGCCTCCTATATGCTTCCTCTCCTCCAGACCTCATTCCCTCCCCAAACTTTTTCTTTGTTTCACCCTGCCCCTTCTGTCTTTTTCTCTCTCTCATACCCCCTTTCTTTTTGTCTGTTTTTCTCTCTCTCTCCGTGCTCCATTTCTTTCTTTGTTTCACCCTGCCCCCTTCTTTCTTTCTCTCTCCATACCTTCTTTCGTTCTGTATGTCTGTCTTTCTCTCTCTCTCCGTGCCCCATTTTTCTTTGTTTCACCCTGCCCCTTTTATTTCTTTCTGGCTCCTTGTCCTCCCCCCTTTCTTTCTTTCTCCCTGCCCTCCCCTATGCCACCACCATTGGGAAAATGCTGCCACCGCCGCTGGGGAATAGGCTGCCACTGCCGCCATCGGGAACAGGCCGGCGCCGAGTTCGCCCTGCTTCTCTTCCCCGTGGGGCCTACCAACTCTCGCCACCCGTCAATTCTAACGTCGGAGAGGATGTTCTAGGCCAGCCAGGCAGCCATTGGCTGGCCCAGAACGTCCTCTCCGACGTCAGAATTGACACGGGGGCGAGAGTTGGTCAGCCCCACGGGGAAGAGAAGCAGGGCGAACTCGGCGCCGGCCTGTTCCCGATGGCGGCGGTGGCCCTCAAGTGGCTAAAGAGCCACAGTTTGCCGGCCTAGGGAGAACACTGGAGGGTGGCCAGCTGTGCACCCCTTGGGACGTAAACCCGTGGCGGACCGCCCTCCCCACCCCCCCACCTTGGTATGCCACTATCTGTACCTCACTCCCTCCCTATGACCAAAAATTCTCCTTTCTTCTATTCCCCGTGTACACAACCATCTCTTTCCCTCCCTTCTTCTCTCCCAAGTCCATGTCTTCTGTGTCCAAAAACCCATTCCCTCCCCCACCTCAGCATCTCTTTCCCTCCCTTCCTCTCTCCCAAGTCCATGCCTTCTGTGTCCAAAAACCCATTCCCTCCCCCACCTCAGCATCTCTTTCCCTCCCTTCCTGTCTCCCAAGTCCATGCCTTCTGTGTCCAAAAACCCATTCCCTCCCCCACCTCAGCATCTCTTTCCCTCCCTTCCTCTCTCCCAAGTCCATGCCTTCTGTGTCCAAAAACCCATTCCCTCCCCCACCTCAGCATCTCTTTCCCTCCCTTCTTCTCTCCCAAGTCCATGCCTTCTGTGTCCAAAAACCCATTCCATCGCCCACCTCAGCATCTCTTTCCCTCCCTTCCTCTCTTCCAAGTTCATGCCTTGTGTCCAAAACGCACTCCCTCTCCCTTTTGTGTTCCGCGTTTGCCTCCCAGCCCATCTTTGCAACTTTTTCAGCAAAACGGACATCGAGCCGCGAGGCTTTACTTCTGTTTCCTGCCTGCCCTGCCGTGCACAAATAGCCGACCAGAAGTATTTGCTTTGCTTAAGCCCTCCCTCCGACGTCAGCACTGACATCGGGGAAGACTTCCCATCGGCTATATGTGAGCGGCAGGGCAGGTAGGAACAGAAGAGGAGCCTCGCGGCTCGAGATGTGTTTAACTCCGCGGGTCCCCTGTCCAGCTCTCTCCTGTGCACCCCCTTGTGGCGTGCACCTGGGGCAGACCTCCCCCCCCTAGGTATGCCACTGATTGGCACCTCCATAATAGGTGCCTAACATTAGGCGCCAGTTACAGAATTTGGGCCTAAGTGCCTTATCAATTGTCTTATTGCTGTAATAAGTCCCAACGCTTATGTTTGATTTTTCATGTCTAGAAATTGACTCACTACTATATAAAGCAGTGGTCTCAAACTCAAACCCTTTGCGGGGCCACATTTTGGATTTGAAGGTACTTGGAGGGCCGCAGAAAAAATAGTTAATGTCTTATTAAAGAAATGACAATTTTGCATGAGGTAAAACTCTTTATAGTTTATAAAACTTTCCTTTAACAGTTAAAAGGAAAGATATATAAATTATAAAGAGTTTTACCTTATGCAAAATTGTCATTTCTTTAATAAGAAATTAAGTATTTTTTCTGCGGCCCTCCAAGTACTCTATTTTTCTGCAGCCCTCACATTTAAAGTTTAATATCTTTTCTTTCTCAAAATTGACACATTTCAATCACTATATTGAAAATAAAATCATTTTCCCTACCTTTGTTGGCTGGTGACTTTATTTTTCTGTGCTTTTAACTATGTTTCCAGGGCCTTCTTGTCCTTTGACTGTTTTTCTCTCCGTCTTCACTTTCTGCCTTGCATCCATCTTTGGTATTAACTTAATATTAAATTTTTCTGCTTTCTTTTCAAAATCTACGTTTCCATGACTTACCTTCCTTCTATCTCTCTCTTCTTCCATCCCTATTTCCATGGTCTGACATCTCTTTCCTTCCTTTTCTCCCTCCCTCCTTCTTTCCTTTTCCCTGGTCTTGCATCTGTCTCCTTCCTTTCCCCCCTTGCCCTGGTATCTCTCCCTCCCCCTCTATGGTCTGATATCTCCTTTCCTTCCCTCCCTCCCATGAACTTGGCATCTCTTGTTCCTCTCCTTTCCCTTGTCTTCCTTCTCCTTCCTTCCCTCTCTTTCCCCAATTGGGTGCAGCAGCAACAAAAGCAGCATTTCCCTTCCCCCTTTCCTGTGCAGGAGAGGCATTTCTCTTCCCCTTCCCTCCCTCTCCCTATTCCTGTGCAGCAGCAGCAGCATTTCCCTAGGGTCCTCCTTTCCATATGCAGCAGAGCATTTCTCTTTCTCCTCCCCTTCGGTTCCCTTCCTTGTGTAGCAGCAGCATGTCTGTCCGGCTCCCAATCGATCGTTCCGTTCAAAGCCGCGGGTGGCGGCTCCTCGCGAGATCCGCGCCTGCATCAGAAGCCTCTCTGATGTTGTGGTGTCAGAGAGTCTTCCGATGCAAGAGTGGATAGCACAAGGAGCCGCCACCCGCGGCTTTGTACGGATCGATCGACTTGAGCCGGCCAGACACGCTGCTGCTCCACAAGGGAAGGGTGAAGAGAAATGCGCGAGAAGCCGCCGCCGCTTTACAGTTGATCATCCCGTCCAGACTGCGGGCCACAAAATAGCACCTGGAGAGCCACATGCGGCCCATGGGCCGCGTGTTTGAGACCGCTGATATAAAGAATGTATCCATCTAGTTGCTAACCTGAAATGATCCCTGCCAACTTACCCACCTTTTACAGAACCGCAAAAGTGATTTTTAGCGCCGGCTGGCACACTGAATGCTCTGCGCTGCTCCCGGCGCTCATAGAGTTCCTATGAGCGTCAGGAGCAGTGCAGAGCATTCAGTGTGCCGGCCTGCGCTAAATACCGCTTCCGCGTGTTTGTAAAAGGGGGGAGGGGGTTAGCAACTAATCTTAACAGAGGACAGAGTTTAGAAATATCTCACTATTGTATGAAGACTGTGCTTCCCTTGTCGCTAATGTAAATTTGTAACCCGCTCTGGGCTAGAAAATGTAATGAATGAATAAATAAATAAAAAATACTTTTTAGCAATAGGAACAGAAAAAAAAAAACTAGCTTGAGATGAAATTTTATATAATGTGCGATAAAAGTGTGGTAGCACTGAGATTGTAACATACTGCAATGCTATCACTAAGATAATATATGGGTTCATGAATAAAAAGCCTCGACAGGATGAATTATATTGATTTTGGTGAGGACAAGAGAGGGAAATGGTGAGGAGTCTTTGCCAATGATTATGGCTGGTGCAGCAGTGGCTGTAATTTGTGTATCTCTGGCTGCCCTAATCCATCATCTTCATGAGCACTTAATGTCATTCAAAATTTTGAGAAAAATAAAATGGCAATAGTACAAGTTGTGCAGATGACGGGCAATTAAATTAATCATGCATGATCTTATGGCATTTATAATTACACCTTCACCCAATCCATTTAGCTAACATTCATGAATTTCTAAAGCTTTGTCTTAAAGGATTAACATATTGTATCAGGAGGAGATCTAAAATTCTTAACTTCACCAAGCCCATTTGTTGGTTTTGGCACTTTCTTATTTAGGTGTGTTATACAAATGACAAGGTGCCAGTCATCCAAGCTGCGAGACATCAGCTAAAGCTGTTCTTGGCTACATTAATTTGCACATGAATGAACACCTCTCAACAAGTATTCACATAAATACCTACAGGTTCCGAGCAACTCGGCACTGAACAGGTATCCCTCTTAATGAGCCAAAATGTGATCAGTCACAAAAAAGTCTGCAAGGGTCTCATGGCAAGTACATGGCCAGGATCCTGAAGAGCTGATAGAATTATACTATCCAAGCAAGGTGTGTGGGGGGGGGGGGGGAGTGGGGAGGCAGTAGGAGGGAGGAGCGGAAATACCAAACACCAAGGAAAAAAGCTCCAAAATTGTTATAGAAATACTGTACTTGCAGAATTTAGATCAGAAACACCAAAGAGCTGATGTGCCCTTGCCAAAGAACATGCAAATTAAAAGCAGAGGTTCTAAAAAATACTAAATGAATATGATGTGCTCACTTTTAGTAGGCAAGCTGAGCATGTCCCTCTATGTTTTGTTCATCGATCAGTAGATTATCAAATGTGACATATGCTAGTGTTTCTGTGGCTATGACTACACTACCCTCTCACTTTAAGCCAAAAGTGTAGCAAAGTTAATATAGGCTGATCTGTCGCCTAGAAGCCCCCCCGCCCGAAACATAGAATATTAGTGAAGAGCTAAAGACAGGCATTTGTAAATCAAATGGATCAAAGGTCTCATTTATAAATATTTGCTCAAAACAACCTTATTTAAAATAAAGGTTAAGCAACATTATCATTTTCCGCAATTCAAAATCAGCCACAGACAAGGCTTGTGACTACTATCTCTAAATGACTTTTCTGACAGAAACTAACAAAATCCTTTAAAATCAGAGGCAATATGAATCACAAGAAAAAGATCTGTACCAAACATTACTTCAACCAGTGCAGATGCTTACTGTACTGTAGTTCCCCTAAAAGCTACTGTTTCTTCTTTGGGATCTGCCTGGACAGTCAGCTTGACTTTGGGGAACAAGTTGTTTTTTTTCTTGTAAGTTTTTTTTGGTCTTTGGAAGATCCATTACATTATTCACTCTTTGATCTTAAGGACTGAAAACCTTCCCCTAAGAGATTTTTGGACCATGGGAGGCAGGCAGCCAAGCTACCTCCCGCAGTCAGTGGTGAACCTAGAAATTCAATGAAGGGGCAATATCTGGTGACTGACATTGAATTTCTGCTCTACGTATTTTTAGCTGGCCAAGCCAATATTCATCAGTTAACTTGCTAAGTCCCACTGAATATTAGTGATTAGCTGGCTTAGTGCTATTTATTTAGCCAGGAGCCTTTTGTGAATAGCTAAATTGCGCTATATATTAGGCAGTTTGTCTTTTCACTTGACCTGAATTGACTCAACTAGTGTAACCCTTTTCTGTGGCCTACAGTTTCAGCTATAAAACACCCTCAGAAGATAGAAGGTTATATGGGTCCTAAAAATATGGTCATATTGCCCCCTTGTTGAATGAGCATTATTGACTGCCAATTCAAGGAAGATACTCTTGTTTACCCACTCTGCACTATTCATATGACTTTCACATTATCTCTCAAACCAGATTACCCCTACACCTCTTCTTGATCCCTCAGGCCCAGCCAACATTACCTATTCCTTGTTCTGCCACAGAGCCACATTTGACTAATAATTATCTAGTCCTTTTATTAAGGTGCGGTAGCCGATTTAACGCGTGCAAACAAGTCCATAGGATATAATGGACGTGTTTGCCCGCATTACCATTTAGCGCACACTAAAATGGCTAGCGCACCTTAGTAAAAGGACCCTATGTCATTCCACCTTCAATTATGAGTCTGCAGTTTCATGGAATTCCTTATGGCACAAAGAAAGAAATCCAACTGAACTGCAGTAGATGTCAAGCAAAAAAAACTCAAAGAAAAATTCTGCAGAGACGATGTACTTGATGCCAAGTCTTTATTTCTATTAATGAACGTTGTTTTTTTCAATGTGGTCCACCTTGGAAATAAGGGAACAAGGAACCGACACGGTCCGTGTTTCGATTAACACATCTTCCTCAGGGGTCCAAGTTGGTTTCCTAATAGGTCATAAAAATATGCAAAAAAATCCGAAACTTGTGGTCTCAGGGAAATGCGTATCAGTGAAAAGCTGATAGACAAAGGGCAGTAGCAGATGGGCAGTGTTAGAGATGGAGGATCGTGACTGATGTGACAACAACATCAAATTTATACTGCGCAAAAGAAAGGCCCAGCAATCTACAATACTTCTGTATTCTACCAAGAAAACTTGATGATGATGAGACATAAAGAATCGACATATAGTGGTGGAAGATGGTCTCCTAGATCAGAAGGCACTCACCATACTACTAGGGAAGAGCTGACCATCTCCCAGAGTATGCCCAATGTTTATGAAGATGACGGATCAAAACCGCCATGACATCCTGATGCTGATGTTGCAAGGAGATCAGAAGCTGTAAAGATATTCTCAACATAGGAACATGAAATGTACGAAGCATGAATAAAGGATTTGATTTGATATGGATCAGCTTTCAAAGATGGTACTAAAGTACAATGTTATCAGTGATAGTCATGTCAATCCATCTGCAGGGAAAGCCGATCAATGTCACCTTGATCAAAGTATATGCTCCAATGACAGACGCAGAAGATGAGGATGTAGAATTGTTCTATGAACAACTTCAAAATGTACTAGACCAAATGCCGAAACAAGATCTACTGATCATTATGGGGGACGTAATGCAAAATGGAAAGCACGGTAAAGGAGAAAGAAATGAAGCTGGTGATAACTTAGTACAGTTTTGTAAAACAATCCAACTGTCAATCATGAATACACATTTGCAACACCACCACAAACGTCACCAGTATACATGGACCTCTCCAAATAGCATAGTAACATATTAACATAGTAGATGACGGCAGACCCGAATGGTCCATCCAGTCTGCCCAACCTGATTCAATTTAAATTTTTTTATTTTTTTTTATTCTTATTTTTTTAATTTTTCTTCTTAGCTATTTCTGGGCAAGAATCCAAAGCTTTACCCGGTACTGTGCTTGGGTTCCAACTGCCAAAATCTCTGTTAAGACTTACTCCAGCCCATCTACACCCTCCCAGCCATTGAAGCCCTCCCCTGCCCATCCTCCACCAAACGGCCATACACAGACACAGACCATGCAAGTCTGCCCAGTAACTGACCTAGTTCAATATTTAATATTATTTTCTGATTCTAAATCTTCTGTGTTCATCCCACGCTTCTTTGAACTCAGTCACAGTTTTACTCTCCACCACCTCTCTCGGGAGCGCATTCCAGGCATCCACTACCCTCTCCGTAAAGTAGAATTTCCTAACATTGCCCCTGAATCTACCACCCCTCAACCTCAAATTGAGCATGTATTGAAATCAAATTGACTACATATGCATAGGACAGAGATGGAAATCTGCAGTTTTGACAGCAAGGACTAAACCAGGAGCTGATTATGGAAGTGACCATGAGCTTTTGACATACAAGATCAAGGTGAAGCTTTGCAAGAAGATCATTAGAGACCTCCCAAAATACGACATTGAAAACATTCCATCAGACTATTGGATAAAACTAAACAACAGATTTTCCCTGCTTGATACAGGAGATAGAGAGTCTGAAGAGATATGGAATAGTACTTGGTCATTCTTCAATGAAGGCCCTCGACAAAATATTCAAAGTTTGGACAAAGTTTGGAGGTAACACTCCAAATGAAGATCAGACTGGTCTACACACTCATTTTCTCAGTGGTCAGTTACAGCTGTGAAAGCTGGACACTACGAAAACAAGACAGAAAGAAGATTGACTCATAAGAACATAAGAACATAAGAGTTGCCTCCGCTGAGGCAGACCATAGGTCCATCCCGTCCAGCGGTCCGCACCCACGGCGGCCCATCAGGCCCACTGCCTGAGCAGTGGTCCCTGACTAATTTTATAGCTTACCATTTAAATCTATCCCTATAATCTACCTCTATTCTTATCTATACCTTTCTATCCCTTTGTCCTCCAAGTACCTATCCAAGGCTTCTTTGAAGCCCTGTAGCGTGCTCCTGTTTATCACATCCTCCGGCAGCGCATTCCATGTATCCACCACCCTCTGTGTGAAGAAGAACTTCCTGGCATTTCTTCTAAACCTCTCCCCTTTCAATTTCTCTGAGTGCCCCCTTGTACTTGTGGTCCCCCTTAATTTGAAAAATCTGTCCCTGTCTATTTTTTCTATACCTTTCATGATTTTGAAGGTTTCTATCATGTCTCCTCTAAGTCTCTGCTTTTCCAGGGAGAAGAGCCCCAGCTTTTTCAGTCTGTCAGCATATGAGAGATCCTCCATGCCCTTTATTAGTTTAGTTGCTCTTCTCTGGACTTTCTCAAGTACTGCCATGTCCTTCTTGAGGTACGGTGACCAGTACTGAACACAGTACTCCAGGTGCGGTCGCACCATTGCGCGATACAGTGGCAGGATGATTTCCTTCGTCCTGGTCGTGATACCCTTTTTAATGATACCCAACATTTTGTTTGCTTTCCTTGAGGCTGAGGCGCACTGCTCCGACGCCTTTAATGTTGTGTCCACCAATACTCCCAGGTCTCTTTCAAGGTTGCTCACCCCTAGCGGTGATCCCCCCATTTTGTAAGTGAACATCGGGTTCTTTTTCCCTATATGCATGACCTTGCATTTCCCTATGTTGAAGCTCATTTGCCACTTTTTGGCCCATTGTTCTAGTGTTGTCAGATCCTTTTGGAGATCTTTGCAGTCCTCCATGTTATTTACCCTGCTATATAGCTTGGTGTCATCCGCAAATTTGATAACCTCACATTTTGTTCCTGCCTCCAGGTCGTTAATGAATATATTGAACAGGAGCGGTCCCAGTACCGACCACTGCGGAACTCCGCTCGTGACCCATTGCCAGTCTGAGTAATGGCCCTTTACTCCAACCCTCTGTTTCCTGTCCGCCAGCCAGTTTTTGATCCATCAGTGGACCTCCCCTTGTACCCCGTGGTTCCATAGCTTCCATAGCAGTCTTTCGTGTGGCACCTTGTCGAAGGCTTTTTGGAAGTCAAGGTAAATGATGTCTATGGATTCCCCTTTATCCACCTGGCTTGTTACCCCCTCAAAGAAGTATAATAAGTTTGTGAGGCATGACCTGCTCTTGCAGAAGCCATGCTGGCTCGACTTTAGCTGCCCATTTTTTTCGATGTGTTCCCAGATGCTGTCTTTAATCAGCGCTTCCATCATCTTACCCGGGACCGAGGTCAAGCTCACCGGCCTGTAGTTTCCTGGGTGTCCCCTTGAGCCTTTTTTGAAGATGGGCGTGACATTTGCTATTTTCCAGTCCTCCGGAATCTCACCAGTTTGTAAGGATAGGTTGCATATTTGTCGAAGTGTCTCAGCTATTTCATTTCTTAGTTCCTCATTTGAGCTTTGGTGCTGGAGAAGGATTTTAGGCATGCTGTGGACCGCCAGAAGAACTAAAAAATCAATTCTGGAAGAGATCAAACCGGCTATGTCACTCGAAGCCCACATGATGAAGTTATAATTGTCTTATTTTAGTCACACCATCAGAAGAGAAAGATCACTGGAGAAGGACATCATGTTTGGGAAGATCGAAAGAACCAGGCGAAGAGAGTGATCTGCATTCAGATGGATGGACACTATGAAAACAATCATTGGGATGACGCTGGAGAACCTTTCTGGACTAGTACAAAAATGATTTCTTTTTAGATCTGCAATTCATCAAGTCGCTAGGACTCGAGCACGAGTTGATGGCACCTAACAACAACAACAACTATATGGCTCCAAAATATCTTTTTGGTGGTTACTTATATGCATGTATCAAATCCAAGTGCATGCAAATGGCAAGGAGGTGTACTTTATACTGGGCATGTTTTAGATGGGACAAGGGTGTGGCAAGTTGATAGATGTTTATTCCCCATTTCAGAAGGGGCCTAAATTCCTGTGTCCTAACAGATCAACATCTGGGAGAAGATGCTCAAAACCTTGCCATGGAAGTAAGGCGGGTTGTAGCCAGTCTTACTTGCAAGGCAGTTCAGCCTTTGATGCACAAAAGGGTTCTTGAGGGCTTTTACCAATCGCGATAGCAGCCACCGGTGGCAGCGTGTTATTCTTTAAGGAGAGAGGGAAGAATCAGAGTAAAGGGCACAGCCACTGACCCTCAAGGCTTGTATTGAAGAATGCTGATGTATAAGGACTGAGGTTGAAATAGACACTACAGAATGACATGGAATAATTTCCCTTGGTTATCCATGGGGATGGGGACAAATTCTATTCCCATGTCATTCTCTATGGCGAGAACCCTATACAAATGCATTACAAGGAGTTCATTAGTATTAAAATGAGTACCGTATTTTCACGCATATAACGCGCGCGTTATACACGATTTTACAAACCGTGCATAACCTTGCGCGTTATACAACTTTTTTTTTCAATCCGATCGGCATCCCCCCTGCGAACCGGCATCCTCCCCCCCCCCCCGCTCGCATCATCCCCCCTCCCCCGCGATCCTACAACCCCCCAGCACCAAACATCTCTTACCCGATTGGGCACCGGCACCAGCACCAATGTACAGGACGTGCCAGTGCCAGTGCCCGAAGATCCTTCCTCGTTGGTTTGGGCTGGGCTGGGCAGTGCGGTGCAGGAGAGATCCTCCATCTTCCTGCGCCGGGCTGGACTAGGCTTTGAGCATTTGCACATGCTCAAAGCCTTCTGGTCTCGCTCTCTATCTCGGAGAGAGCGAGACTAGAAGGCTTTGAGCATGCGCAAATGCTCAAAGCCTAGTCCAGCCCGGCGCAGGAAGAAGGAGGATCTCTCCTGCACCGCACCGCCCAGCCCAGCCCAAACCAACGAGGGAGGATCTTCGGGCACTGGCACTGGCACGTCCTGTGCATTGGTGCTGGTGCCGGTGCCCAATCGGGTAAGAGATGTTTGGTGCTGGGGGGATGTAGGATCGCAGGGGAGGGGGGTAATGCGAGTGGGGGGGAGGATGCCGGTTCGGAGTAGGTGGGAGGAGGTTTTAGCATGCGCGGTATACGCGTGTGCGCGCTATATTAAATTTTTTTTACATAAATTTGTGTTTCCCGCACGCTATACCCCCCATGTGCGCGTTTTACATGGGTGCGCGTTATCTACGTGAAAATATGGTACTCTTTGGAATGCACATAAAGGAACTCCCACCTCTTACCATGTAAAATTTTCCAGCAGGTCTGCAGCTGTTGGTAGCTGTTAGTGCGTCTGTTATATGAGTGTGTTGTGTGTCTGTTGTGTGAGTGCATAACAGCTGCGTTCATATAATATATAAGCAAACAAAAAAACAACAACAAAAATAAACTTGCTCAAGAGCTCAGGTGATCATGAATTGTACTTATGGTTATGATATGGCTCCAGGAAATGGAGGAATGATTGAAACATCCGTATTTTACTTCCATTGTGTTCAATGTAATTTTGCGTTTTACTTCCATTGTGTTCAAGTAAAACCCAAATGTCTCAATCCATCCTCCTTTTTCTGGAGTCATACAATGGAAGTAGAACCCAGATAGCTCAATCTATCCTACTTTTTCTGGAGTCATATGGTGGAAAAAAAACCTGGATATCTTAGTCCTTTTCCTGGAGCCGTATGGTAACCCTAACCATACTGGGCCTGCGCACAAGAGCTGTGCTTATCGCTCAGCTCTTGTGTACAGGCACCAGGCACAGTTCCTCACCCTTTCACCAGGATACTCAGCATACATAGGGTGCATATGATTTGCATGCTATTTGTGCTGAGCATAGGCCGGCAAATCAAAATCTCTCCCAACCCAGTGTTTTCTACCTGGTTGTTGGAGCTTTGCGTATTCTGCCTAGAAGTTATACCTGCTACCACACGTTTATAATTTTGTAAACAACTGCTATTGGGCAGTACTCCACTGGAGGGATTAGGAGTAGTTGATCCCTTAATCCATCAGTGGTTTTTGTCCCCCTTAAATGCCAAACAAGATGAACCAGTCACTGTGACTGCATCAGAATAACACCCCGTAATGTTTCTAAGGTTACAAAGATAACCAGTTATGTGCTGGATTTGAACCAATTACTATTATATATTTTTTTCTAAAATGGATGTTTATATGCTGGGTATATACAGCATAAACACCCATTTCTCCTGTATTTTAAATCTAACTCTATAAAATACTGGTGAAATTTAAGATGTCCTGTCTTGCACGTCTCATTTCCTGCTTCCTCGACCTGTCTACAAAGGGAAAGTGCACTCTGACCCTGATGCAGTAAGCTACACTCTCCTTTAGCTAGCAGTTAACTCCTGATTTTCCCATACTAATTTTACGCCCAATGAAGTAAGACATTTTATCATGTTAAAATCATCTATGCAATCATTGCAATAAAAAGCTGCACAGTGGGCATGCATTACACATGCAAAATTATTGAACAAAATATTGCATTGTTTTTTACCCTTCTAATACAGAAACTTTAAATTTAAGTCTAACCTGAAAACTTTTTTAGTCAATGATGCCTGAGACTTAGGGCTCCTTTTACTAAGGTGCGCTAGGGCTTTAATGTGCGGAATAGCGTGCACTACATTGCCGTGCGCGCTAGACCTTAACGCCAGCATTGAGCTGGCGTTAGTTCTAGAAGCATAGCACGTGGTAATTGCCTGCGTGCGCTAAAAACTCTAGCGCACCTTAGTAAAAGGAACCCTTAATGCATCAAGAAATCCAATAATAAATTACTTAACAACAGCATTATTAAGGATCTATTCCTAACATGAATTCAAAGATTTATTTATAAATTTCCTCTATCCTCTTTCTTCCTGTAATTTTCCCTCACTTTTCCTATCAAGGTACTGTAGTGCCTCCCCTTCTCCTCTACCTTTTCACTCAATTGTGTCGTATAACTAAGATTGTTGTTAATATGTTAACCCTTAATTTTATGCAATTCCTATTCCCTCTTTTTTTAATTGTAAACCACTTAGGTTCATTATGAGCAGTATATCAAAACCTAAATAAACTTGAAACTTTACACTATTTATAAGATACATACAGAACAAAAGCTACAGTTTAGCATTGGAGTTGACAGGATCAGAATAAGAACTGAGGACTGGATGCTCTAAAACCGCCGTTAAAATCCTGTGGGTCGCTGTGGGACTGGTAAATAGTCACATTTGAAAACGGCAATTGATATTCAAAACAATTTTGCATGCAAATGAGTTTCCCAGAGGACCGCCATAATCCCATTCTTAGGCCCCTGGGCCAATCAATCTTAGGTCCCTCCCAGTGCATCCCAGGATGCACTGGGAAAGGGAAGGCCTGCTATTTTCATGAGGCAGGCCTGCCAGTAGAAGGAAGCACTACAAACCATAGAAAAGACCGCAATTTGCTGTTTTGTGCATCGAAAGCTGAAATACTTCCACGCTACACTGGTTAAGACTGGTTTAGCGACCATCATTAAATGCGCGGTGAGTTTTGTGTATCTGGCACCGAATCACGTCTTTGTACTTGTGACTATTGGTGCAAGGAGGGATTGGAGGAAATCTATACATAAAAACAATAAAAATACTCAAACTTCTTATCCACAAGTCAGAAAACAGTTGCTCTAATTTATGAAATTAAAGTCAACCTTCTAGTATCTCACTCTATAATGAGTGAGAATTGAATCAGTCTCTAATTCAGCACATTTCTGAGTCTATTAATATATAATTTTACAATGCCTGTGCCAAAGTATAGGTGTGAAGCTGTATTTTTGGTAGAACAGGTGTTTTTACATGCAAGGACCATATTATATAATTTAACTTTACCTTCCACTTAGATTTACCCTCCCAATATATAAACAGTAATTGTTATGATTTTTAATCTAATCACAAATGAGTGTAAGTAATCATTCGTGCCACTTAGCTTCAGACCCAAGCTTGAACCCTTGACTCAGAAGTACACCTGGAGTAGAAAAGCATGTACAGGAACATTAATGAGTCTCTTTAATTATTAGTCAGAGCTTGTTAAGATTTTTATCAGCAGGTTAAGATTTACTAATGATGAATCACTCTAATAATTCACTTCATTGTACACACCTAATGTAACATAAAAAGAAACTATATTTTATTTGGCTTAAACTAGTAATTTTAAGACCTGCAGCAAATCAATTCTCTGCTGGGGCTTGCATGGTCTGTTTGATCTCTGATGGTAACCTAGAAGTGTGAGTACAGTAAACCATGGCTCTACTGCAGTACAAAGGAGTGGAAAATGCAAAGGTTTACAGGGGGACCAGGATACATTCTTTCCTAAGAATACCATACACCCTTACCACAGAAGGTTCTGATTATGGATGCAGTGTTTGCCTTAAAGAACATTGTTATTGGGTTTTTGGTCTATTATAAGTTTAATGTGACACTATGATAGGGGGAATTTGGCTTAGAGAATCACTAAGAGATCCCATGTGCCTATACCAGGCTCTCAAATCATAGTTTCCTACATGTGTTTCTCGTATTTATTTATAGGAGCATTATTTTCATTATTTTATAACCCCCCTCCCTCCTCTTTTTTATACAGATGTGTGTAGAAAGCCCCAAATCTCTATGGATCTCTATGGACTTCAGAGCAGTTACAGCAGCGGAAGCTGCTGACGTGGCTTTGAAAAAAGGAGATGGTAGTGGGTGGAGTTATTTTGCCTTTAAAGGCAAGAATGGGAAACAACTTAAGAGCAAATGACAAAAAGAAGGAATGAAAATTTATGAAACAATTCTCTCTGGCTTGTCAGTGGCTACACCAATCAGCAAAGCAAGTTCTATCAAACCTACAAAAGTAGTATTGTGAGCAGGCAACAGTTTAACAATTAAGAGACCCACAGTGCCAGAGCACATACAAACCAGCTCCCAAAACGGAAACCAAATAGTGATAAAGAATTTATAAAATCCATGTGAAATCAAAGAAAATGATTTTAATAGAACATAGTAACATAGTAGATGACGGTAGATAAAGACCCGAATGGTCCATCCAGTCTGCCCAACCTGATTCAATTTAAATTTTTAAATTTTTTCTTCTTAACTATTTCTTGGGTTCCAACTGCCGAAATCTCTGTTAAGACTTACCCCAGACCATCTACACCCTCCCAGGCATTAAAGCCCTCCCCAGCCCATCCTCCACCAAAAGGCCATATACAGACACAAACCGTGCAAGTCTGCCCAGTACTGACCTTAGTTCAATATTTAATCTTATTTTCTGATTCTAGACCCTTTGGGGTAAATTCTCTATTAGTACATCTAACATAGGCGTGCTTTAGACGTCCGGGAAACGCAAGTGCAAATCAAGCGGTACTTAGGCGTGTTGTAGACGTCCCTACAACCTCGCCGCACAAAATAGACGCAGGTTTCTGAAACGTCATTAAGACGTCTCCAATGGACCCGTGATAGACGTGGGTACGGGTTTTTTTTTTTTTTTTTTTAATTATACTTTATTTATACTCTTTATTATCACTCATTCAGCATTGTAAGTATAGGATGATGAAAAAGATAACTAAAACACAGTATACCATTTTGTAAACTATATATTAGTTGATCTAGCAATATCAGTGAGGTAGGGAATGGCAGACAGAGAACACTGCTGTGTTGTATCTTTTTCCTCTAGGATATCAGAATTGTACAGTTTACCATTAATACAAGGAAAAAAAATATGTTATGTTTCAAAGTAGAACTAGAAGATGAAACGTACCGAGTGGGTGTTGAACTTACATTATCAGTATGGAAGGTGGGAACCGGTAGATGTATGCTACACAGAAAGCTGTACAGAAATGTCATACTCACCTCCTATTAGAAGTGGAAAGGATAGGACTTTGAACACCATATAGACTTCTTATAAACTTCGTTTAAGTTCCACAAAGACTGGCAGGAAAGGCACCCTAAGTCATCTAATAAGCTTTCTCTCGATTTCCCAGAGACATTATTTCAGAGAGGATAGTTTAGAAGTGATATCTTGCTCGAAAGAACACTCTCCTGGTCTTAAAACATTGCAACAATCAGCTCATTCTTCAGAACAAAGGTAAATCCCATAACTTACACTGGCCCAACTTAGAAACAGAATCAAAACACAGATTAGACTTGAATGTGGCTTCTAGTTCACAGGAAGAGGAAGTAGCAAGCAGCACAATGCTGATCTCATTGTGACATCATCAAGGTGCACCTGGAAGGTAGATATGCCACAAGTAAAAGGCAAGCCGGGAGTTGAACTCACAACCTACAGATGATCGATATAGTGCTTTTACTCACTGACCTACACCTGTGTCTCTGGTTCCCCTGTCATAGCATACCTTAGTGATGTGCTAAAGTATACTCTACTTAGCTATCATATCACAGTCAGTTGAGGCAAAAGACTGGTAGCTCAATGGTGTAAAGCACCGTTGTCACGGATGCAACACCCATATTCTTAAGTATGGTTCAATAAATGTAATACAGAGTCAAAATTATGCTGTTTATTTTATCAAACCCAAGCTCAACTTTGTAATGTATTGTGTATAGTCTCGCTAATGTGTTTGTGATGAAAATGAGATGCGATAGGTGTATATCCTATATAATAAAACCCTAGCCGCGCATGCGCACATACCTACGTGCTTCTGTGATCTCTGCTCTGTGATCAGTAGGTCTGTGGCCAGCAGGAGTGCAGATGCAGCAGCCAGGCGACTCCCCCCTCCCGCCCTCACTCACCACCAAAACCACCACCGCCAAAGCCTCCTCCTTCTGCCCAGCCGGGAGGAGGGCTCCGAGTCGCTGAAGACTGTCCCAGATCAGCTTACACGGTCCCTAAAAATTGAACCTTTTCATCTGAGGCGCGAGGCTGCGGTGACCTCCCTCCCCCGGCTCACTAAGGTTTCGTCTTAAGAAATTCAAATGCGTTGTTGAAAATGCAAGTGACTGTTCTCTGTCATCCTAGACACCCCTGCAACACCCCAACAACACACTCCTGCAGCATAAACCCCTCATGTTATAATCAAGTAAAAGACAAGCAGGGAGTTGAACTCACAACCTATGGATGATTGGTACAGCGCGTTTTACTCACTGAGCTACTGAGCTATTTAACTCTAGCCTTAACCCTAACCATAAAGTAGCGTCTGACGTCATAGAAGCCGTTAGAATTTTGAAATCGTTTTGGACGTTCATTGGGTGTTCTCAGATCAAATACACCTGTAGATACTTGCAATAATTACCCCTTGTCAAAGCTTGTACCTAAAGCCATTTCTGGAGACTCCCATTCCCAAATCTCCAACATAGCTCAGTGCTTAAAAGCACTGCATGTATCTTCCAAAGGTCAGGGGTTCAAGTCCTGACTAAGGTTACCAAAGACATAATATTCTTTTTTTTTCCACCCACCCAAACATGCATAGCTAAGCTAAAATATGTGAACCTTACTTCCCAATCTTCATTTATTTAATTTATAACTTGTCATTGTGTTTGGGGGAGGTGAAGTTTCATTAGGTTTACATGGTAAGCTTCTAAGCGTTCTGCTATACTTTTTTGTATAACAGCGATATCGGCGTGGTTTAGGATGTAATCAACAGTGTTGATGTAGCGCGGATCGGCCGCTGCAAGCATGCCCAAGTGGCACAAAAACGTCATTGCGTTTTTTTGCGTTGTGACGTCATAGAATCACCCGTTCTTCATACGCAGTTATTTCTCCTAAAATGGCTGCCAGGAGACAGCCAAACTTTTCCACAGCTGATACCAGACTCTTGGCCAGGCTGTTTCTCCCCCGGGAGCATCACTACTTCGTGGTTCATGGCCACCGCAGGTCATACCTGCAGTATAGAGAGTCCTGGACCCGCCTGACCCGGCGGTACAATCGAAGAGCCTCATGTGCCAGGGAAGTAAGTATTCCAAGTCAGGCCCTCACAAATAATCATGTCAAATGTAATGATGATGGAAACCTGTCTCAATCAAATTGTCATGTTTTTGTGGGTAAATCTTGATTCCTTTTAAAAACTACAATTGTGCATAATAAATCTTTTACATTGAATACTGAAATTAAAGCACATCCCAAAGGAGCAGTAGTAGGATTTCAAATGACAAATTCAGCTCCTAGAAGGCATCTATTCCATTCACCACATGCACACAACTAATTTTTGGGTCACAAGCTTCGCATTTGTAATAGAAACATCTTGAAATCAACTTTGCCAAAGGAACACAAATATATTAAAGTGCTGCTATGTCATTTCAAATACCTTCACCTTTCCTGTATCAATCTGCTGGTCTAGGGAGATAGTGGCATGACGTTTAAAGTGACAGCGTCAGTACCCTGATGTCAGGGGTTTCAAGCCACGCTGCTCCTTCTGACCAAACTACTTTATTGCCCCTGCTGCATGATTGTAAGCTCACCAGGACATGCTGTAATGTGGGGCAGTGCTGATAGGCTACAGCCTCAGCACCCTGGGGTTGTGAGTTCAATCCCACACTCCTCCTTGTGATGCTGGCCATGTCACCTCACACACCCCCTCCCCCACTGTCCCAGGTACAGTAGAGAGATAGCGATGCCTCCAGCACAGAAAGGGGAAAATGCTGGAGTACGTGAATACATTCATGTAAAACATGTGGCAGAAGGGGGTGGAGGCAGGCAGCAAAGCGGATAGGGGCTCTTGGAGGGCAGCGTACTCCATTTTTATGTGCTTATAGAGGTCAATACTTAAGTAAACATGTTATGCCACAGTGCTAGATGGCACTCATCATATCCCTCCCTCTCTCTCTCTCTATTATCCATGTTGAGGATCTCAGGAAAAGGGGCGGCTGCTGAGGCGCCAGGGGCGGGCCTTCCTTGAGGGGGTGATGGAGGAATTGTGCGCTGAAGCCGGTGAGTAATGAGTCCAGCGTGTGTTTCTTTGTGATCAGCCTACCAGAATAAATAGATGCTTGAGTAGCTGTAAACCATTCTTAATCATAAAATCTGCAGTAAAGCTGCTATTGTGATATCATGTCACAATGGCTTTATGGTGTTCTACTTGCCTTACTTACTTACGCTACATTTTGATGTTTACAGTGGAGTAGGTGCTTTGCATCCTGTTATTAGCATTTGAAGAAAATAACGTAGTAAAGAATGTCATGTTCAAAAGTGTTGTGGACATATCTGACTGTATCCTGTTTCCCTCTTGTCAAGCAGCAGTGCAGGCACCCCCTCAGGAGGCACCACAGGTGATGGAGGGAGCCCCACCCTGGTCCTCAGCGGAGGAGGAGGAAGAGGAGGAGAGGGAAGAAGGGGAGGAGGAGGAGGAGGAGGAGGGGGATTATTCTCCCTGGGAGCCCTCACGACCACCCACACCGCCTGCTCCACCACTGCCCCCTGGACCTCCACCGCCTGCCCCACCACTGCCCCCTGGACTGCCTGCCCCACCACTGCCCCCTGGACCCCCACTGCCTGCCCCACCACTACCTCCAGGACCCCCACCACCATCCCCTGTTGGACCTTCCCCTTCCCCTTCCCCCACCCATAGCCCTTCCCATCACTCTCCTGCCCTTCCTGTTCCTGATCCCATCCCACCCCCTTTCCTTTCTGTTCCCCCCCAGGAGCAGCCTGACCAGCCTCAGGAGGGGGCGGGCAGGGAGATGGAGGCCTACTCTGCCATCTTGGAGGAGGTGCAGGTATTGAGAGGGTGTGTGGAGAGGATGGAACATGCCCTCTTGCGGCTGGTAGCCGAAAGAGGGCATGGTGCCAGCAGCCATACACCCTCTAGGTCAACAACGGTAATGCTCCTGTTCCGAGCTCTGAACTCTGAAACTCCCCGGTTCGACTCCCACCTTTGCTCATTTTAATAAGGTCCTAGTTAGCTCTTATAACAGGGTCTACATGGTGGACTTTGCCATTTGTAAGGTGCACATTTCCCTTTCCAGGCAAACCTATTTTCAACTTACCATGGCTCGGACATCCTAAGCAGTGATGAGAGCACATTAACCAGGCGATCCACAAATGTCATCTTGCTGTCAGAGGAAAGGTTTCCTCTCATCACTGCTTAGGATGTCCGAGCCATGGTAAGTTGAAAATAGGTTTGCCTGGAAAGGGAAATGTGCACCTTACAAATGGCAAAGTCCACCATGTAGACCCTGTTATAAGAGCTAATAGGAAAAAACTAGGACCTTATTAAAATGAGCAAAGGTGGGAGTCGAACCGGGGAGTTTCAGAGGTCAGAGCTCGGAACAGGAGCATTACCGTTGTTGACCTAGTAATGCTTTCTTGTGCTTATAGCAGTTTGGTGAGACAAAACACTGCAGTTGTATATTATTGTTTCTTCACCATTTCAGAAATGTATACTTTACCATGATATAAACTAACAAAGTATGCCATGTTTAAAAGGAGAAATATAAGATGAGTTGAACTCAAATTCTTAGCATGGAAGGGGGAAAAGTTTATTTTTCTGCTACACAGCAAAGTTGTACAGTAATGTTATATTCAACTCCTATAAGAAGTGGAAAGCATCATCAAAGTGCATCTGGAAGGTAGATATGCCACAAGTAAAATACAGGCTGGGATTTGAACCCTCAAAGCCCAGTAGAGAGTGCCTTTCCTCACTGAGCTACAGCTCCAATGCCTCTGGCTCCCTTGTCATATCATATCTTAGTGAAGTGCTAAGGGAAAAGGAGTTTAGCTATAATGTCATAGTAGGCTGAGATAAAAGAGTGGTAGCTCAATGGTTAAAAGCGCTGCTTTCACTGAGCCCCAAACCCATATTTCCAAGTGTGCTTGTATGCATGTGAGGTGGAGCTCTGTTTTTCTCACACGCTAATCTTCATTCTAAGCACTGTACTAATGCATATATGACTGTAAGTAATCTGTTCAGTTTAGGCGTCATACCGGAAAAGTGGTGTTTTTTTTTGCCCTTACCGATCAGCGTCATTTGTGCTGCAATTCTTTAATACATAGTTGATATTTGTTTTCTACTTGAAAACCTTCCAAATCTTTAGGCATTCCTTTGCTTAAACTTATTTGAGTTCATCCTGATATGATCGCTAATGAGCATAGACAGCTCAGTCAAGTATGATATGAACGGGTGGTAAGATGGACCTTAGTAGAAGCAGCTGTAGCTCTATGTGTTAGGCGCCAGCCTGTGCTCCTAACATCCAGAGGTTGTGAGTTCTACACCCAGCACATCTTTTAATTGTGGCATACTACTTTGAAGGTGCAGATTGATGAGGTCACAATGAGGTCAGTTTTGTGCAACTGAAGACCTCCATTTTGCAATGAGGGAAGCTTGAATGTTAAGGTGTGTATCTGTTTATTCTCTTTTTAAGTGCTGATAATGTGTGCTGTTTTTTCTTTGCTTTCAAAAGAGAGCCGATTGCAGTGCTGTTTGTTGAGAAAAAAAAGGGGGTTGTAAAAGCCATGTGTAAATTATATTATTGTTTGGGCAGAAATGTGGTTTGATATCCATGCAATATAATGTGTTCCATTGTTATGGTGTCATTATATTTATTAGGACAGAGAAAAGATGAAAATTACCTATTCAAACTCACTATTGGAATTATTGATGAAAAAACACAGCGGATGTCTGCCTCGCGTCTAACAAAGAGCCGCAATTACGATAGTTGAAACGGCATTGAAATCCAAGTTAGACCAGGGTTTCTTACGTCTACATAATACATGATATTTAGACGCAGTTGCTCGCTCAGGTAGCGCTCATCTAGTGTCCCCATTTGGCACGCCCACGGAACGCCCACGTCCAGAGCTGGAGACGGGACTATGCTTTCTATAGACGTCAGTCCGTTAACTACCTCATAGGGATGTCTATGTGTCATTAATTTCCCAATTAACATTAATTAAGACCCTTAACTCTGTAATTATTCACTTACATCGGACGTCCAAAGCACGCCTAAGTTAAACGCAGTAATAGAGAATTTACCCCTTTGTGTTCATCCCACGCTTCTTTGAACTCAGTCACAGTTTTACTCTCCACCACCTCTCTCAGGAGCGCATTCCAGGCATCCACCACCCTCTCCGTAAAGTAGAATTTCCTAACATTGCCTTTGAATCTACCACCCCTCAACCTCAAATTATGTCCTCTGGTTTTACCAGATGGAAGGTGGACAAGGAGAGAAAAGAAGTGTCAAATGGACAAGGAGACTCTGGCAAAACAGTTAAGAAAGAGGGAAGCAGAAACCAAAGACTAGAAACAACACAATAAGAAAAAAACGAGTAAACAACAAAGATAGAAAAAAGAATTTTAATTTTCTGTTTATTGATTGGAATATGTCCGTTTTTGGAAAGTACATCTGAAAGAACTAGTTTTAGCATGGCTGGGGCCTGTGAGAAAAACCTCCAGCATTGGGATGAGCCACCCTATGTTTAGCAATTAAGGTTAAAAAATCTAAGATAGAAGTACTGGGAGAGGAAAAGAAAAGCTAGGAAGGGGAGAAGCAGTTTGAATGAATAGGAAGGGGTAAGCAAACTTAAAGGGTTTATTGCCAAGAAGAAAGAATTTAGCTGTAAAAGGCTGAAAGAAATAGAAAGGAGATGTAAGGGGGAGAAGGACTGGGTGCTGGAAGTGGAGCTGGAGGGATAAGAATAGAGGGGTCAAGGAAGAGATGGCGGGGTTTGAAAGGAATTACTGGTAAGGAAAGAGAATTCTGCTGTGGAGGGCTGAAAGAGGCAGAAAGAACCTGTGAGGCTGGGTAATGGGGACAAGCTGAGAGTGAAGCTATAGGGAGAGGATTAGGAAGCGTTACTGCATGGGAGAATGCTGCTGTAAAAGACTAGAAGAAATATAATGGAACTGTAAGGGGGAGAAGGGCTAGGTAATTGGGACAGGCACTGGTAGTGGAGCTGTGGAGAGAGGAATAGAGGGAGCTAGGAAAGGGTTTATTGCAGTGGTTCCCAAACTTTCTCAGGTCATGACACACCTAGGCTACATATTTCCTCTCAGGTCTCCTCCCCCCCCCCCAACCCACAAACAGTGTTGAGACCTAGGGATGCTCAAGCCCTGCCAGCTGAAGAGGTCCACTGCCTGATGCTTCAGCTCCATGCTGTCTGCACAGTGAACATATTGGTGGCTTCCGTTACTGATGGCTGGCATTCTTAAGCATGCTCTCCTTCTCTTCTCCCTTTCCTTCTAGTTTCTGCCCTCTCTCTCATCTTCCATCCAGCCTAAGCCCCCTCTCTGTTCGCCTTAGCACAGCATCTCCTTCCTCTCTGTCCCTTCCAGCACCCCCATTCATGTCATTGCTGTTTCTCTGGACTAGCAACAGTGGCAAAGCAAGCTAAATCCAACATGAGGTAGGACTCTTAATTCAAGTGGCTGCCAGCTGTTCCCTGCAACAGGAAGTGAAGCCCAAGGGGGCAGAACTTGTCAGCTGCACTTTTGGAGAATTTGGTCTCATGGTGGCTGCAGTTTGTTTTGTCCCTGCTGCTACTCATCTATTCTAGAGAAGCAGCAGCAGCAGCTTGGGTGGCAACAGAAGGAAAGTAGGAAAAATATGCTACAGTACCCCGGGGTGTCGTGGCACATATTTTGGGATCCGCTAAGTTATTGGTTGGGAGAGAGAATGTTGCTGTAAATGATGGAAGTGTCAGAAAGCTCTAAAAGGAAGAGAGGCTGAGTGATGGTGACAACAACTTGGACTGTAGCAGTGTGTCTGAAGAAGAAACAGGCTATAGCAAAGAAGCAATTATTTTTCATTTATGCAAGGAAACTATTAGGCACGTAAAAGGTCTTCTGGCCTCACCAGCAGCCGAAGCCATGCACTTTGATCAAAATGTCTGGAAGAGGGGGCTAGCCATTATTTCTGCAACAAACATACACAAAATCCGAGACCCAGTTAAAGCGCAAAGCCGCTTGCATTTCGGGCCATGAAGTTGCCTGTTGCACTGTTCTACTTAATGATAATTAGCTAAAACAAAAGTTACCAAGTTGGGATCAGCTTGGCTTCTATCTGCCACTCTGGCCGCAGGAATAAAGGAAGCAAGTTCAGAAAGGTCCCGGCAAAACCAAATGACAAAACACACCTTTGAAGTGCATCAGTCACTGACAGCTCTGATTCAGGCTGCTAAGGATGCTCCCAGCACCGCCCCTTTTCTCTTTGCCTCCCCCGCCCCCTTCCAAAAGCTCAGCCACGTCGCAAAGCACGCAGAACTTATATCCAGACCTCCCGGTGGCGGGTCACCCGCCAATCCCAGTCGCTTCCGGTCTCCAAACCTGCCAATCCGAGGAGGAGGCTGTGCCGCTTCGCAAAATGGTGGCTTTTGCGAACAGAAACCTCCGAGAGCGAGTTTGGATTGTAGCAACGAGCTGCTGCTGCCGCCGCTGTTGTTAAGTCTCACCCCGGAAAATGTACCGGGACCATGACTAGCAAGAAGAAGCAGAATGGAGAGAAATCCCGGATAAAAACGGTCCCGGATGAGGAGGCAAAGAGGCGCGGCGGGGACAATAGAAAAGCAACCCCGGTCAAAACTCCCCGTGGCGGCGGCAGCAGCAGCAGCAAACTGAAACGGGGGTTGCGGCCTAGGAAGGAGGCTCAACCCCTCTCCCCGCCTCCGGTTCCTGCTACAGCCGCGGGCCCCTCGGCTGAAGCTCAGGGTGAGGCTTTTGGACCCGAGAACGGCTCCTGCCGTAGCTTTTCGCCCCCTCAAAGTTCGCCTTCAAAAATACTTTCCTAACCACAGAAGTTTCATAAAAATAAGAGGATGAGAGTAAATTACATTTTTAATACAGTGCTCATCTTCTCTGCCCTTAACAAAAGGGATGGTGTTGTTGTGCTACAGTTCAAAGCATCTGAATTAAGGCTACTTCTAGATTTGATTACTATGGAAATAGGCCCTGCTGCCTGTGTAAAAATTGCCTCCTAGTGTAAAGTGCACCTTCCCTTGGGATACCTAGGGAGATCGGAGCAGATTGATGTAGCCTACCAGGATTTTGTTTAGCTCTGGTCAACTTCATTCACCTCTGCTATAACATTACAGTATTCATATTCCACATCTACCCTAAAGAGTTCTGTGCAGATTACAAATGGAGACTAGGCATACTTAGGAAATAACATGTTCAATCACAATTTAATCAGTAAATATTTTTTAAGAGATGCTTTAACATCCTTTCAATACAGCAGATAGTGTAAATGTCTGGTTTCTAAATGCAATAAATCCATATTTTAGCTGCTTCGTATGAAAGAATAAGGTAAATAATCATTTAGATCAAAAACCTTGGAAGATTTTGAAAGCCATCATATGCCGTTTAAATAAAATACTGGCTTTTTAACAGCCAATCCAGATGTATTAGGATAAGGGGAATTCTGGTGGACTGCAAAAATTAATTAGGCTGCTACATTTTGTAAGATATGTAAAAGTAGATACTTGTCTCCCTAAGTATATTATATTACAATAATCAAGCTGGGATAACAATAAAAATTATACTAACAGTCTAAAAAATTCTGGTTGCAAATAATTTTAGTCTTTTTACTTTCCATATTGTTAAAAATGTACTTTAATTAAAAGTATTTATGGCTTCATGATTAATTCATAGTCTAAGAAAATTCCCCAAATTCTTACTATGAATAGCTTAAAATTCAATTTTATAGTTGAAGAAGTGGACTAGAACCATTTTACCGATTTGATTTTAAGGCTTACATAGTAACATAGTAGATGTCGGCAGATAAAAAGACCTGTGTGGTCCATCCAGTCTGCCCAACAGTCACATTCATTTTAGAGGCAATGATAAGCCAACAATCCAATAATTATTCATTTTACTCACTAAATTCCACTTTAAGATGTTTTTCCCCTGAGATAAGAAAGACTTGTACTCAGACTATATGAATGTGGTAAAAAGAAAAATTGCCGCACAAAGGACATAGGCTGCAGAGGTCCATCCAGCATTGGCCACAATGTCCCACTGCTGGAGTTGCAGTCCAAGTTAACTCAATCCCTATTGCCACATACTGGACCCAGTCTTTGGTTTCACTGCTGGGGCTGTCATTTAAGCACTACTCCCACACACTCCTGCTAATCATAATGAAGATATATATCTAGTTCTGTAGAGTTTTGTGTTACACAATCTAAATTTCTAAGTGGTGCATAAATTATAGAATCAAAATTAAAATCAATAATATATGTCCTAGTGACAGACTACACATAAATCCTTCTCAGACAGTAATGACTATAAAACATAAACATCCAGGTCTCTCTTCCCACTGCTTCAGTGCCCCCATCTTACAGTAAATATTCCAAAGACCCCCCAAGTTCACTCTCCTCATGGACCTCATCGATACCACTCATTGCTCACACAAGCTCATAGCAGTAGAGCTTTATGTGTCAAATAATCATCTGTCCCAATATTTTAAATTTTAATTTTTTTATCCCTTCATAAATACAGTAGCATTATAAATTTTTTGTAAAAATTCACTTATCTTTAAAGATTTTCAGCACGGTCTGGGAGGTTTATTCCAAAATGTTTCGCCCATGGCTTTTTCAAGGATCCTCCCCAACAATGCCCTTTGCCAACCATAGGCCTGCTTGAAAAGTAAGATTTTTAGGCCCTTTTTAAACATTTTTAAATTTTGCTCTAATCTCAGATAAAATGAAATTGCATTCCACAGTTTTGGGGCCACAGATGTAAAATATTGGCTAATAATTTTCAGGTACTGCTTAATAAAGAAAAAAGAAAGACTGTTCTTGTTTCAGCTAAGTGCAAATTAAGACATGCAGAAAGCTGGCTTCAAAATTGTACCACTCAGCAGCAAATTGTAC
Source organism: Geotrypetes seraphini (assembly GCF_902459505.1). Lineage (NCBI taxonomy): Eukaryota > Metazoa > Chordata > Amphibia > Gymnophiona > Dermophiidae > Geotrypetes > Geotrypetes seraphini. The sequence continues at coordinate 302,053,500 of NC_047086.1, read as the reverse complement.
ATAAATTGTCATGCAGGGTCAGATCAATGGTTTATCAATTCCAGTATCCTGTTTCTAATGGTGGTCAGTCTGAATCATTTGCAAATATCCAGCAGCTCTCAATAGAAAAGTCTGTTCTATGCTGCTATTTTCTCAAAGTAAGAGGTGGCAACATCTTTCTGGCTAATACATTTTTTAAAATGGGCCTGTCTTTCAAATCTTGTCCAAACTGTTTTTTTAATTTTTTTAAATTCAACTGTACTAATAGCCTGAATCAAATTTGTTCTTAGTTAATTTTATGGAGTGTCCCTTAATGCTAGTACTACATGTATTTTTGATAACATTCTCTATGAGCTTCTTCCATGTTGCACATTGTTTTATAAATTCTTCCATGCCATTGAAGTCATCTCTTCCACAAGCTAAGATGCCATCATCAGTTTAGCCTCGCTTCATAACAGAGCTGATCCATACCTATAGTCTTTTTTATTGATTGCCTTGGTAACTTTTTTGTGGTTCTACTATTTTTCTTTCAGTGTGTGTTGTGGTTCTTTTTCCTTTTCCACAGTCTGCACTGGAAAATTACAATGCTTGCTAGGCAGAATATAGATGGACCTAGAAATAAGAGTGATAAGACATGGCCCCAATTCTACAAATGGCACCTAAAACATAAGCGCCAAGGAACACAGCACATAATGCATGACAATCTTAAGTTAGGTGCCGTTTATAGAATCGTGTCTATCAGTGCATAAAGTGGACTTAGGCATGGGTAGCTATCCTAACCTTAGATGTACCCTATTTGTTTCAGTGTTTTCTTGCCTTAAATACCGACACCTAAGTCCAAAACAGGTGCCTAAATGCTGAACACACCAATGATCCACACCTACTTTGGTAGGTGCCTACCAAGGGCCAGATTCACTAACCTGCCCAATCGGGCCTGATCCGGGCAGGACCGACGAATTCAGCAAACTTCAATATGCAGATGGAGGTGATCGGAGGAACGCCCCCCCCCCTATCTGCCGGTACAGATCGCTCTATAGTGATCTCTGCGCATGTGCAGACCATCTTTAGATGGTCTGCGCATGCGCTGGACCTCTGGCCAAGAACTTGTTTTTTTTACAGCCTGTGGTTTTAACCTGCACTGTGGGGAAGGGTGGGAGTGTCGGAGCAGGCAGGCGATCAGGGCAGCTACAGTTGGGGCAAGCAGATTGGGGAAGCAGGAGATCGGAGCTGACAGGGCTGAGAGCAGGGTGGCAGAAGACAGTCGGAAAGGGCTTCAGCGACTGGTCCTCAGCAGTCACTTTTTGAGTTGATTGGCCAGCACAGTCGAATCGGCAAATTTGTTTAGTGAATCGCGTCCCTGCCTACTTTGCTTGCAGTTCCCCTCATTTTCATGCGCGGATCAGAATCGGATCGCAAAAAAGGTTATTGAATACTGCAGGAGGGAAATTGGGTCGCAAAGAGCTCGCAAACTGATCGGTACACCATCGGTTTCCATAGTGAATCTAGCCTCAAGTTAGTTGTCTACCATCCAATTAATTTTAATTTAAGCCAATTAGGAGGTGCTAATTGCTTGTTGGCACCAATTAAGCTTTTTAAATAAGTTAAGGTGCCTAGATCGGCTAGGCGTAACGATCTAGGTGCCTAACTTTAGGCATCTTTTATAGAATGTGGGCCTATATGCATTGACTGGTATTTCACTCTGGTATCATAACTGCATTTTAAAAGGGGGACATGATAATTATGCCTACTGCATTTGTTTTAAAAATATTTCCCTTCTCATTCTGGAAAGCTGAAATTGAGTTTGTTTGAACATTGTCCAGAATTTATATGCAATTAAATAGCATATTGTAAATATTGGCATAAATTGTGTAATAATGTGGCTACCTAATAATCTCCCCTCCCTTTTACAAAACAGTAGCACAGTTTTTAGCGCTGGCCACGGTGGTAACAGTTCCAATGCTCATAGAATTCCTATGAACGTCGGAGCTGTTACCACTGCGTCTGGCGCTAAAAAACGCATTATGGTTTTGTAAAAGGGAGGGAGGAAGTTATTTTAAAATTTGGCATTACTTTTATATTACATTGACTTTGATTACATGCTTCTGTATCAAAATACATAAAGCATGTTCTGTATATAACAGAAAATCAGCACATTTTCATCAGATATAAGGCTTCTTATACAAAGCTGTGCTAGCAATTCCTGCGCAGCAAGAGTGATAAAGCCCCTAGGAACTGACTGGGAATTATTGCATTTGTTGCATGGGAATCTCTAGCATGGCTTTGCAAAAGGAGCCTACTCATGGTAAAATTGGCAGTACTATGTAAGAAAATGGGGACAGAAGTTGGTTACTACTATTTATGCTCCAGATTTTAACATTTAGACTCGAGACTGCAAGTCTATGCTGGTGTCTCGTAAGTCTATGCTGGTGTCTCATCCAGACATGACCAGATATTTGAAGGATGCACTATGCATCAGACCTCTGGTAAAAGGCCTGTTCCCTTTGTGAGATCTTACCATGGATCTCCGGGGTCTCGGCCAAGCCGAGCTATTGAAGAATGAGTCTCTGATGGATTTGATGCTCAAAACTGTTTTTCTTGTGACAACAGCGAGACGGGTCTCGGAACTCCAGACTCTTTCTTGTAAAGAGCCTTTCTTTAAAATCCACCGTTCCTTCCTTCCTGCCGAAAAAGGTGGTTTTGGAGTTTCATATCAATCAAGAAGTTTGATTGCCAACGTTCCAGTCCTCGGTTTCCAAGAAGCAGGATCACGTTTTAAAGAAGTTGGATGTGAGAAGAGTGCTTCTTAAATGCCTTGAGGTCACCAATGAGTTTAGGCTTTCTGACCATCTTTTTGTGCTGACTAATCTAGCTAGATGAGATGTGCCAGCTTCCAAAGCCACGATTTCCGGGTGGATCCGGAGGGCCATTTTCTCCGCATATATTGTTTATGGGAAACCAGTCTCCTTTTTCCTTTAAGCCATATTCTACCAGAAGTGTGGCTTTGTCATGGGCCGAAGCTAGAGTAGTCTCCCTGAGGAGATTTGTAGGACAGCGTCTTGGTCCACGCTACATACATTTGTTAAGTTTTACAGAGTGGATGTGGCGGCAATGGAAGACTGGGTCCTCAGTGCTACGTGCCGATGCAGTCATCCCGCCCTAGATTCCTGGGACTGCTTTTGTATGTCCCGCTGTCCAGAATGACAGGTTCTTACCTTGCTAATATTTTTTCTAGTAGATAGGTGTGTCATTCTGGACTCCTGCCCTGTCATTTGTTCCCTACGCCTGTCTACTGTCTCATTAAGAATGTTCTTCTCCAAGTCTGACCTTTGGAGGTCAGTCAGCCCTTTGAGCCAGATCTGAGGAAAAAGGGTTACCTTTGAAAGCTAATCATAAACTATATTAAGTTAGTCCAATAAAAAGGTTTTTTTTTTTTTCCTTTATGTTTTTGTTTTATTTCTGCATATTACCTTGGAGAGTGGACTAGCATGGCCACCATATCATTTCATTTAGAATTACATAGGATATTTGGACTTGTATAGTTCAGCTTCTGTGTTCCTTGGAGACACAGCTATCATAAAATGTATCAAATATTTTTGTTTTCTTGTAGGAAACAAATGTACCTGTGGTCCACAGTTTTTGAATTGCTAATTGTCTCTTTTGTTCACATAGAAGCACATTCATATAAGACCCCAAAACGGCTTTCAAAAAGAAACCTTTTGCTAGCTGCCTTCAATTCCCCTTCCAGTGATGCAGAGCTACAGGAGGAAATCTTTTGGGATCCGCAGTCACCAACATCATATGCACTGGGTAACGTGTAATACATTGTGCTGTTTTAGTAGTAGCATTATTTAGAGACACATTTGGCCTAACAATTTAATGAAAAATGAAGATCGTGACTGAATTATTTAATATTTGCAGCATGTAATTTTTTGTCGTTTTTTTGTTTGTGTTTACTTATTGTGCTTTCTGGTGCAAAAGGCATATCAGTCTTGAGCAGTGAGTTATTCTCCTGACCACAAGTTACATTACATTACATTAGTGATTTCTATTCCGCCATTACCTTGCGGTTCAAGGCGGATTTGTGTAGAAGACATCTACTTTTTTCAGCTCTGCCTCCTTTCTCAGTGGGCTGTGCTGCATCTCCCCAGTCTTTTCTTCTACACACAAGTTGGAAGATGTCGTTCTGCTCTGCTCTGAGTGTAAAGTCATGTCAGATTTAAATTTATCCTGCTTTCTTTCTCAGATACTGTGTTTCCCCGAAAATAAGACACCATCATATTAATTTTGGGCCCAAACAACGCACTAGATCTTATTTTCAGGTTAGGTCTTATTTTTTTTCATGTACAATTATCATCACTCCCTTCCTCCCCCACCCCAATTCTTCCTTTATCCTTTCTCTCCCCCACACATGCAGTATCTTCCCTCCCCTCGTACCCATCCCCTTGTGCCTTCCCTCTGCAACATCTTTCTGTCCTTCCCTCCCATCCCTTGTGCAGCAGAATCCTTGCACAGCTTCAATCCCTCCCTTCCTCCCATCCCCGTGCAACATCTTTCTATCCTTCCCTCCCATCCCTTGTGCAGAAGAACCCTTGCACAGCTTCAATCCCCCCCTTCCTCCCATACCCCCAATGCAACATCTTTCTATCCCCCCTTGCACATCCGAACCCTCTTTGACCCTTCCATCTCTCTCTCCCATTAGAACGCCGTCGACCGCAAGACTGATATACCTTGCAAACGGCAGCATTGGCATCAATCTAATCAGGCTGCTTTGTGGCCTTCTCCCACCTGGGCGTTCCTCTGCCGCATCACTGATGATGTCATCAGCAACGCGGCACACAGAAAACCTGGGCAGGAGAAGGCTGTGATGCTGCCATTTGCAGGGTATATCGGTCGACGGCGTTCTATTGGGAGGAAGAGATGGAAGTGTCAGCGGGGGTTCGGCTGCGGGTGGGGGGGCGGGGGAAGTGCTGCTGCCGGCGTCTAGGGCTTATTTTCGGGGTAGGTCTTATTTTCGGGGAAACACGGTATATGTGAAACAGGTCTGAAGAAGTTCTGAATGACGAGAAGGTCTTCACAGTGTCTGGAGCTATTTCCACCAGAAGAGAGGTTTTAGATCTCTCTCTTGAATGTAAAAAGAAAAAAAAGAGGTCTCAGTAAGTTTGTTGGCACATAGACTACATAAGTGTTAGTGTTGGTTTCACTCAGGTAGGTGGTTTATTGGCTTCTACCTTGTTATTTTGCTTAACTGCTTTTTTTTTTTTTTTTTTTAATTACTGACTGAGCAGACTTGTTTCATCAGAGGGGTCCCCCTGCACCTTCTCTTTCTTTTGCCCTATTCTAGTGGATTTCAATTGCTTTGGGATGTGCTAAGGAGCATGTTCATAGAGTATAAAGGAGGCGGAGCTGATAAAAGTAGATTATTTCTTCTACATAACTCGTGATTAGAGGTGAATAACCCACTGGTTCAAGACTCATGCCTTTCTTCTAGAAAGAAGATTATCAAGGTAAAACTTAATCTTCCCTTAGTATGTGGATCTTTTATTTTGTATTGCTTGATGTAGCCACCTAGATGGTATGCTATCCGGTATAGAAATTTGCATTAGAGCACTATGTAAATACTAAAATACAAATAGTAATTATCTGTTGTGCTGAGGCTCATCTTTAGTTTTTTAAGATCTTTTGCAGCAAAGGCACTCACAACAATGCTTAAGAGCCCTTCATTCTGTTATGCCTACATAGTTCCTAAAATCAAAGTTTAATTCAGTAATTAGGCTGAAAAATGTGCATGAAGCAATCTCTCTCTACTGTATGTAAGCTTAATGCAAGTGATATGCTTTATTATTCTGATTTTATAGCAGCTTCCTTTCCCTCCACCTTCCAGGAAATGATAAAAGAAAACAGGCTGGTAAAAACTGTACTGTCGAAATTTCAGAGATTGTTAATCGTATTCCTCCTCAGGTAAGCATTAAGATTTCTGCAGAAGCCATAACAAAAGGGGGTGTTAGGACAGAGCCTGATTCATATCCAACAATAAAAGCATTCATTTATACAGCTCCCTAGGACACACATGAAATTTATGCTTGGTGGTCATGTCTATGCAGTTATATGACCCCAGACACCAAATTGACAACGTGTTATATTGTTTTTATTGAACTTTGACTAAAAAGACTAAATTTACAGGGTGTTAACAAATGGGCCATTAGCACTACAATCCTACTTTAAATATACAGACGTAATGTGGGGTTTTTTTTAGCTTGAGTTATTTAGAAATGGTTTGTCATTAAATTGTAATATTTTTGTTTTGTTTTCATCAAAATGGAAATTATTGTGACATCAAGAAGAGAGTGAAAATGGGAGATGACTGTTGTAAGGGGCTCTTTTAAGTCAATGTATTTTTATTGACAGTTTATACAATTACAAAAAACAGAAGTAACAAAGTATGAAACAGGAAAACAAAACAGGAAAAATAGTACAAGAAGCATAGCATATCATTGCCTCAGCATCCCAGCACTGTTAAGAAACAAAGAAGTACATAAATCAACTACGGATATATTGTTTGTTAGTGGAAGAGATTAAAAAAAAAAAAGGAAATGCACTGTTCTAAGAATAAGCCTCTGAGTTCAAAGTAAGAGTATGTGTGTTTTCAATACTTTGAAAATTTAACATAGGTTACTGAACACATTTTTGTGGTTAATCGTTGGACATTACTGAACTTGCTAAGTTTTTTGATGATTATGCTTGATTGCAGGTGATACTTGTAGACATGCCCTGATAAACTATACAACCATTAAAGAAAAATGTATTCCAACTTCTCATGCAGAAATCAAAATATTATAATGCAGACTTGGTATTGTGTTTCCTAGAAAATTACCTATAGAGAATTTATCTTCCTTTCTTGGTTTTAGAGACATCTAAAAGGCTGTTGGAGAAAGCCTATGTCAGGAACGGGGTAGGTTTTTATAGAGGACATGCAGGGAAAAGGCACAGAAAGGATACCATGCAGCATACTTGAATGCCTTATTTGGCAGGTTGACCCTTAGTGATAATATGTGCCATTTTGAACCCCAAGTGCTCATTTGGGCATGAGCTACTGTGATAAGTCCAATCATTAGTTATACACTAGGAAAAGCCCCTAGAGCTGTCAGGGAGAGGACTGAAGCAATGAGGTTAGGAGAGGAGTAGTGAGATATGGTTCAGACATTAGGAGGGTGGGCCAGGGTTGAAGATGTATGGATCAGGGGAGGGAGCAGCAGTGGATTATGGTGTCTTTGTACTGCAGGTCATTGATTTCCATGGTAAATAATCACTGCAGTAAAATCTGTTGTGTTTACTATAGCTTAGTAAGTACCTCTCTAAAACTGTTTTAACCCATGGTTGCTCTCTCCAATCATTTTTATACTTCACGCTACTACACAGTATAAAAGATGGTATTATGGTGTTCTTTAAAGATATTAACAAAATGTAAAGATAAAACCCACCTTCATTAGGGTTAGGAACAGCCTCAGATAAGGAGCTAGCACCCAATTAGGAGTCAAGTATGATAAAAACACAAAATGCTCCTACTCAAGTCATCAGCAAAAATCTCTCCATCAGCATTTCACACATATATCTCTTAGTGCAAAAAATATATATATATTTTTAAAGTGAATTTCAAAGAACTTCTAGTAATCTTTGAACAACTTTAAAGAGAAAAAGCAATATTTATATTTATTCTAATATAAATCATTCAGTTCTGTGCATAATATCTTGGTAGAATATTATCCAGATTTATTAAGTATTCCAAGGATCTCTGTTCTATGTTTTCTCCAAATGTTAATTCACTTTATCACGTAGTCCTGGGGAGCCAGAGTATTTCTAATAAGTCAATATCAAAAGGAACACTTATAGTTGATTCTTCTTCAATAAAAAGACAAGTTATTCATTTATCTAGCAAAATAAAAAAAAAGACTGCAGAGGTGATGTACAAGATTCAGAAACTTTATTGAAGACAATAAACCATTGGTTTCCAAAGAATGGTTCAGATTGGTTAGAAACCTGGACCTTATATGGTCAATGTTTTGAATAACACTTCTTCCTCATGGATCCAAGGTGTTATTTGTCCAGTATACCAAGAATCATATGGAGTATAGCGGGGGGCCCTGCATCATTCAGTTTAGTCTCTTCCCTGCTGAAGCAGGTAACCAAGCATTCAGCCCTGCGTGGCAGCCTGCATGACTTTCAGGGCATGGCTAATAATTCTGTCCACTTGCAAAAATTTATTTCAAGGTATTTTTTTTTGTCAAAAACAATACTATTAGTAACTTTATTACTCTGACAAAACTCTGTTGTCCAGAGCTCCTGGCTGAAAGCCACACTTTACTGAAAATGAGCCTCAGAGACACAGGCAAAGCACTGAACGCCTTAGCCCAGCATTTCTCAGCCAATAAGCTGAAGAACATCAATCATAGGCTTCTATTACCACTGGTAGCAGACACAGTAAAAAAAAACCTCAAACCATGAAAAAAAACCCCGTGCTGCATCTGGTTGTAGAGCATACATAACTCAGTGCTCCAACACAAGACAGTGTTCAAAAACATGGTAATACAAAAAACACAGTTCAAGAGATGTTAGATCTACAATAAGAACATAAAAATTGCCGTTGCTGGGTCAGACCAGTGGTCTATCGCGCCCAGCAGTCCGCTCACACGGCAGCCCCCAGGTCAAAGACCTGTGTCCTAACCGAGACCAGCCCTACCTGCGTTCGTTCCGGTTCAACAGGAATATACAACAAGATGACGCCATGGACATTAACGCATATGGGCATTGTCCGGAACGACATTATGACAATATGTCATATTGTTATTTTTAAGTGTGAACATAATATGAAGAGGTTATATTATAACACCTGGTAACAGTAAGAAGTGATCCTACTGCTATTGCAGCACCTCTTTCAGAATGACTTCGTTATTCTATTTAAGGTCCTTAGCGGGCCACCACACACTCAAATCATTTCATAGTGTGGGGCTTTATGCTCCCATTCGTCACTGGACCCGTTTATATAACTATAATTTTTGTTGAAAAAGTTTTTTAATTATAATATATAGATACTAAAAGTACTTAGCTTATGGTTTTGACGCTAGCCGGGAGGGTTCAGAAACATCAGCCACCAACATGTTTCGCCCATGTAACTCTAGGGCTTTATCAAGGCTCCCTCTCCCTATACAAAAGTAGAAAACATACCTAAGTATGACTAATCCCATAAAGCATAAAATAAGCCAATATTAAATACAAAACTTTACCGTTCATAATCAGTTTACTCCCACCATCGCGTCATATACGAAATGGCGGTCGGGTTCATTCTCAGCTGATTTATACGTGACCCAGACGTCGACGTCCCAGGTGATCAGGGACGTCAGGGTCTGACGTCAAAACTTACACTATCCATATCAACATTTATTTTTATCGCTTGCATTATTAATCATGAAATAATATATAGAAAACCCAGGATCCAAACTCATATTAGGGATGCCCACTCCAGCTCGTTATTTAGTCCGTAAGGGACCACCGTGTTAAGACGATAAATCCAACGTTGTTCAATGTGATTAAGTCTGCTCTCCCAATCCCCTTCCAATTCCTTTTCAAGTACATGGTCTATAACCCTCCATTTAATATGTTCAATCCCTTGGCCCTTATCCAGCCAGTGTTGGACAATAGGGGCTTGTACCGCCCTAGTGTTAATACGGGATTTGTGTTCATTGAGGCACACATTAATAGCTCTTTTGGTGCGCCCCACATACACAAGATTACAGGGGCATACAATTATGTATACCACCCTCATGGTTTTACACGTAGTATCAGCCCTAGATCTCACCAGGTAACCTAATTGAGGGTCAGTCCATAGAGGCCCTTCCAACGTGAGTTCACACCATTGGCAGTGGTGACATTTAGTGTGACCCGTACCAGTCCTGCAATAGCAGTAGGATCACTTCTTACTGTTACCAGGTGTTATATGTATACATTCTTCTTTCAAAAAGTGGTGATTTGAGTGCCTAGAGTTTCATTTTATGAGGTTATATTATAAACATTAAAAATCAAGTTTATAAATAAAATCTCCATATTAATGTTCATTTATTGATGTAGTCTACTTTTTATATTTTACTTATTACTGTTTGTATATTTATTATATCTTTAGACTCTGTGATTCCTGAAGCAGTTGATTCTGCCAAAACACAGCCTGGTGTCAAGTCCTTGATTTTATCTGTTGTATACACAGCAAAAGAAAATCTGTGTATGTTATTATTTTAATTATATAGTCAAGATATCTGTTGGATGCATAATGAAACTCTTAAATCTATGTTTTGTGGAGAAGTCTCTGACTTTTTTGCTGAGGAGCCTTTTATCTTTTTTTTTTTTGGAACTAGACTTCTTCGTTCTATTTTTTGGGTCATCCCTATCGGGTTTTTTATATGGATTTTTCTGTGGGTAATTTGTTGTTCTTTTTTGTTCTTGGTCTTTCAATATATCACATGACCAGCACTGACAACCCCATCCAATGAAATAAAATTCAGTTAAAATCTTCAATAAGTCTATTAGCTACCACTCTGCCAAGCATGTACATTCAAAAATATTCATGGTAATTTAATTGAAAATCACAATCCCAGAGGGGACTTGATCTATATGTCAACCTAAATCATCCTAAACAGGATGGAGTCTGTCCAGAGGAAGGCTACTAAAATGGTTGGTGGTCTTTGTCATAAAGCATATGAGGACAGACTTAAATATCTCAATATGTACACTTTGGAGGAAAGGCTGGAGAGGGAAGATAAGATAGAGAAATTTACATAAATGTGCATGAGACAAGTCTTTTTCATGAAGATGCTCCAGAATGAGAGGGCATAGGATGAAGTTAAAGAGGTGGATAGGCTTAGGAATATTCTAAGGAAATACATTTTTAGAGAAAGGGAGGTAGATGTTTGAAATAGTCTCCCGGTAGTTGTGATAGAGACAAAGACTGTTGGATTCAAGAAAGCATGGGACAGGCATGTGGGATCTCTTAGGGAGATGAGGAAATAGTGGATGATGTGGATGGACAGACTGGGCTATTTGGCCTTTATCTGCCATCATGTTTCTGTGTTTCTATTCTTATCTGACCAATAGGTAACCAAAGATGTTACCAGAGTTCTAATCTATAGTTTATTTTTATGTTCATTTATGAATATTATAAAATTAATTTTTAAGGATAAAAACCAAACCAACTCTGAAGTGGCTCATTTGAGAACTTGGATTGGTGAGGATGCAATTCCATGTACGCCAAGCATAGTAAAAGTACGAGGAAGAACAAAGCTCAGTGACACAAAGTAAGTATCTGTCCAGCATTACATATTTCTACTAGAGCTATAAAGGTGGTAGTAGTAGTAGGAATTTAAAGTGAATTCTACTTTACTCTTTTATAAGCAAATGTGTGTGATCTTTAGTAAACGATACATAAGTTTTTCTTTGTCGTATTTTGTGTGGTATTGTAAGAAAATCTATAAGAATCATTTGAAACCTTACTTTAAAAAAAAAACATTTTGCTTGGAAATAAGTACAGTGGAACCTTGGTTTACGAGCATAATTTGTTCCAGAAGCATGCTCGTAAACCAAAATACTTGTATATTAAAGGGAGTTTCCCCATAGGAAATAATGGAAACTCGCTTTGATATGTTCCCCCCCCCCCCCGAGACCAGCGGCGCTGCTCCCTCTCCCACTCGCAAAGGCCCCCCCACGCGAACCGGCACCCCCCCCACCCGAACAACTGGCACCGGCACGCAGTCCACAAGATATGCCGGGGCCGCTAGAAGATCTTCCTGCTTCTGCCGGCCTTGAGCATGCATCTGCGCATGCTCAAGGACTTCTAATTCTCCATCTCGCCGGTTTACGTTCAGGTACTCGGTTATTTTGGGCTCACAATCTTTCTAATGTACTTGGGGCAATGGAGGACTGAGTGACTTGCCCAGGGTCACAAGGAACCGTTTGGGGCTTAAACCCACAACCTCAGAGTGTTGAGGCTGCTGTTTCCACACATGCCTAACAAAAACCCTGGAGAGAACCACCTCATGTCTTACCTTTAAGGCAGAAACAGCTCAGTCATACAACCTGTGCCATCTTGGTGACAAATTCTACTGAAGAAATTTAGGAAATTAATCAGCATTTAAATAAATGTGTGACAGTTCTTTGGCATTTTGCTTCATAGTCTGCAGTAAACTAATTTTTATTTGAATAATTTTTTTATTACCTATTCTAGTGTAATAGGTTTTGTGCAAAAGATTTTGTAATCTCGTCAGCCAGATCCCCAATCGAATATCTCCAGTTTAAAACGTACACAAATCCCCAATTTGACTTATGACTTATGTTCTTCCCCCGATTAGTTGGGATGTTCTCACACTTCTGCAGTCAACACTATTTGACCTTATTACACCTGCAAAAAAATCCCCTAATCCTCAGCAATTTAATGTTCACTTTGACAAAAACAACAATGCAATTACATCAGATCTTTTAAACTTTTTCACTGACATAAACTTATTCCCTACAATGGCTAAGCCCACACACTGCTGGTCATACCCCCTGGACATGATTCTAATCCCGAAACCACTAAATATCGACTTCTGTGTCTCCTGATAGACCGATACAGTTCCTTACGGTGACCCACAAGTGGAGACTGAGATCAAACTTTGATTGTAATGCTCCTCCTCCTAACCCAGTCTTCTCCCAGTCTCCAGCAGAGTGGTAAGACTAATTTGGCTCCCCCTACTTGGGCTGTTGGAATTTGGTTTAGGACTCCTGGTCCCCTTTTTGTGCCGGATGGAGCTTGGACGCATCCTGTTTGGGGATCCGTCAGATCTTGGGGATGTTAAATCCGGCGGGTCTCGTACTAGGTCCCTCCCCCCCTTCCTCTACCTCCCAACATTTTTGTAGAGGTGCCTCAGCAGGCAGCCTGGCCAGTGGAGTCTGTTTTGGGGGAAAAAAAATGCTGAGATTGTGCTGGTCTAAAGGGCTCATTTCCCTTTAAAATTGTTGTTTCTTTAGCACTCTCCAGACCAGTAGAGGTTAATCCTTACGAATGGTATATATCTAATCATGACCAGCAGGTGGAGACTGAAAACAAAACTTTAGGGACAGTATATACTATCCTCCCTTCTCTATTTCCCTCAGTCTTCTTTCAGTCTCCAGCAGGTGTTGATGTGATCTGTACCCATCTCCCTTGGTAGGGCTGTTGGAATTTGTTTAGGGGGTTTATTGTCCCTGTTTTTGGCCGGACGGAGCTTGGGCGGACTCTGTTTGGGGGTTCGTCCGACCTCGGGGGTGTCAAACCCGGCGGGTCTCGAGCGGGGTCCCTCCCCCCACTTCCTCCACCTCCCCACATTTTTTTAGAGGAGCCTCAGCAGTAAGCCTTGCCCCCTAAATCAAGCAAGGCATATTGCTTCGAGAGCCTGTGGAGTCTGTTCTGTAAAAAAAAAAAAAAAAAAAAATCCAGAGGTAGTGCTGGTCTGGAGGGTTGTTTCCCTTTAAGAAAACTGTATTTTACTGTATTTTTTCAACTAACCGGCACTTTTTTACAGCTAGGTCGCGTATGGAGCAATGAGCACTTCTAAAGGGAAAAAGTGCTCATTGTGCTCCAGACGCGAGGCACTCGCGGCCGGCCTGTGCAAGCGGTGTTCAGGCCGGTGCGGTGGAGGAGCTCCGTCGGCAGCGGCTGCAGGCGCCCAGAGCTCCCCGCTGATGGTGCCTCGCGAGTCGGCAGGGAACGGTGGGGAAGCCCGGTCTTCTCCGTCCGCCCACGGAGGGATTCCCCGAGCCGCCGACGGTCGGGTTTTGGAGGATTCCCTCTCAGCTGATTTTTTGACAGCTGATGCCGGCTTGCCTGCTTTAGCGGCTGAGACTGTTCAGGTTTCTCAGCCGCTTCAGGCTATGGAGGGAGCTTTTTTGGCGGGAAAACCGCCATCTTCTCTGTCTGGCCCCTCCATTTTATCTTCCACCTCAGGTGACCTTCCCCCTGTTTTGACTATGCAGGGGCAGGTTTCTGCTGGGTCCCCTGCTGTGGCAGGGAGTCCCTTGGGACCCTCGGGGGGTTTTTCTCCTGATTTTTTCTTTTCTTTATGCAGAGCCTATTTTCAGGCGGCTGGGGGTCCCGGTTGCGCCCAGGGGGTTTCGGGGGGGTGGGGTTTCCTCCGCGCTCCCTGCGGCTTTGCCTCTCTCGTCTGACGTGACGTCCCCTCCGCCGCCTCCCTTGTCCAAGCGTCCGCGGGTGTCGTGGGACGAGGATTTGTGGTCGGAGGAACGTGTCGGTCTGGAGGAGGACCTGGACCCTTCTGAGGAATTCCAGGACCCTCTGGAGGGGACGGAAGCTGGCGGCGGGTTGTTGGGTTTCCCGTTCTCCAGTGACGAGGCGTCCGTGGTGCGCCTTTTTCAGAGAGATGAGCTGCCTGACCTTATTCAGCAGGTTTCTTCGGTTTTGCGTTTTGAGGACGCGCCACCGGAGACTCCGCGTGTGGGGGACCCTCTGTTACGGGGGATCCGTTCCGTTTCCCGCTCTTTTCCTATGCATCAGGATATTCGGGATATTATTCTGGAGCAGTGGAAAACGCCGGAGACGCCGTTTCGGCTGGCGCGCAGCATGGCTCGCCTGTATCCCATTCCAGAAGGGGATCGGGCTACGTTGGCTTCGCCAGTCGTTGATGCGGTGGTCTCGGCAATTTCTAAGCGGCATACCGTGCCTGTTGAGGGCGGTTCTGCCTTGCGGGACTCCGAGGAGCGCAAGTTGGAGAACATTCTTAAGCAAAATTTTCAGGTTTCTGCTTTTGGGGTCCAGGCAGCTATTTGTGGGGGACTGGTCGCTCGCGCCGTGTTTCGGTGGGCGGAGCGTGTCTTGGATCGGGAGTCTGATGACTGGTCTCTGGTGGATCAGGAGGTAGCGAAGATTGAGATGGCTGCCTCATTCCTCTCAGATGCTCTATATGACTTGGTGCGGATCTCGGCTAAGTCTATGGCTTTTGGCGTGGCCGCAAGGCGTGTGTTGTGGCTGCGCGCTTGGGCGGCGGATGCTGCGTCCAAAGCTAAGCTTACTAAATTTCCCTTTCGGGGGTCGTTTTTATTTGGAGAGGACTTGGATAAGTTGATTCAGACTCTGTCGGACTCGAAAGTTCCCCGTCTGCCGGAGGACCGTGCCCGCCCTGCGTCTCGGGGTGGTGCGGCCCGGGGGCGTTTGCGGGAATTTCGCAAGTATCGCCCTGGGCGTGGGGCTGCTTCTTTCCAGTCTCCGGGGTTTTCCCGGGGTCGGTTCTTCCAGCGCATGCAGCCCTTTCGGGGGGCCCGTCGGGGGGCAGGGAATCCCTCCGCCGGTTCCCCCGCTTCCCGTCCTGCACAATGACGCCTTGCCGGCGCCCCCTTTGGTTCCGGTGGGGGCCCGGCTGCGCAACTTTTTCCCCAAATGGGCCGAGATCACGTCCGATCAGTGGGTCCTGGAGGTGGTGCGGGACGGTTATGCCCTGGAGTTCGCCCGCTCTCTGCCGGACTTTTTCCTCGCTTCTCCATGTCAGACTCCTGGGAAGACGCAGGCTTTTCGCCAGACCCTTCAGCGCTTGCTAGATCTCAGGGCAGTTGTTCCAGTGCCCCCTCTGGAGTGGGGCACGGGCAGGTACTCCATTTACTTTGTGGTGCCCAAGAAGGAGGGGACCTTTCGGCCCATCCTCGATTTGAAAGGGGTCAACAGGGCTCTCAAGATTCCCTCTTTCCGTATGGAAACTCTGCGGTCGGTCATTCTGGCGGTTCAGCCGGGGGAGTTTCTCACTTCTCTCGATCTGACGGAGGCCTACTTGCATGTTCCCATTCGGGCCTCTCATCAGCGTTTCCTGCGCTTTGCGATCTTGGGTCAGCACTATCAGTTCTGTGCACTTCCCTTTGGGCTGGCCACGGCTCCCCGGACGTTCACCAAGGTGATGGTGGTCGTCGCGGCAGCCTTACGGTCGGAGGGCATCCTGGTACACCCCTACCTTGGCGACTGGTTAATTCGGGCAAAGTCGTTGCAGGAAAGCTCCCGGGTTACGGCTCGGGTGGTGGAGTTTCTCCGGTCGCTGGGCTGGGTGGTCAACCTTTCCAAGAGTCGGTTGGTCCCGGCTCAGCGTCTGGAGTACCTAGGGGTGCTGTTCGACACCTCCTTGGGGAAGGTCATCCTCCCAGAGGCCCGGGTGAGCAAATTGCAATCTCAGATTCGCCTGCTTTTGGCGTCCCGGTGTCCTCGGGCGCGAGATTTCCTCCAGGTCTTGGGGTCGATGGCGGCGTCCCTGGACGTGGTGAGGTGGGCGCGGGCCCACATGCGTCCTCTCCAGTATGCTCTGCTCCGGAGGTGGTCTCCCCAGAGGCACGGGATGGATGTTCCGGTTCCCCTGCGAGGCTTGGCGTGCTGCAGTCTGCGTTGGTGGCTCCAGACCCCTCACCTAGTTCAGGGGGTGGGTCTGGATCTTCCGCAGTGGACGGTGCTCCTTACGGATGCGAGTCTCCTGGGTTGGGGGGCTCAGTGTCTGGGTCACTCAGCTCAGGGTACCTGGTCCGCGGAGGAGGCCTCCTGGTCGATCAACGTGTTGGAGACCAGAGCGGTCCGGCTGGCGCTGTTGGCTTTCCACTCCCTTTTGTTGGGCAAGTCGGTCAGAGTCCTGTAGGGACAATGCCACGGCGGTGGCTTATGTCAATCGTCAGGGGGGCACCAAGAGCACTCAAGTGGCGCAGGAGGCGGCTCAGCTCATGGTTTGGGCGGAGTCGCATCTTCTGGACCTCTCAGCCTCTCACATTGCCGGGGTAGAAAACGTTCAGGCGGACTTCCTCAGTCGTCACTTCCTGGATCCAGGAGAGTGGTGTCTCGGCGCCGGGGCGTTTCAGTTGATAGTGCGGGCTTGGGGGCAGCCCCTGATGGATCTGATGGCCACAAGTGGCAACGCCAAAGTACCCCGCTTCTTCAGTCGTCGCAGGGACGGTCTGGCCGAGGGTCTGGATGCTCTGGTCCAACCGTGGCCAACGGAGGGGCTGTTGTATGTGTTCCCTCCTTGGCCATTAGTGGGCAGAGTACTGCTTCGCATTGTTCGCCACCCGGGACTGGTGGTGTTGGTGGCTCCGGATTGGCCTCGTCGTCCGTGGTATGCGGATCTGGTGAGGCATCTGGTGGCGGATCCTCTTCCTCTGCCTCTTGTGTGCGATCTTCTGGTGCAGGGTCCCATTCCCATGTTCGACCCGTCTCCCTTTTGTCTTACGGCTTGGCTCTTGAAAGGGGCCGCCTGAGTAAGAAGGGATATTCAGATAAGGTGATCTCTACACTTTTGGGGTCCCGGAGGCTTTCTACCTCTCGGGCTTATGTGCGGGTTTGGCGTCTTTTTGAGGAATGGTGCCGGGCGCGGGGAGTGGTCTCTTTTCGCGCTTCCCTGCCTTACATTTTAGAGTTCTTGCAGGATGGCCTGGATAGAGGCCTGGCTTGGTCTTCTCTCCGGGTTCAACTGGCGGCCCTGTCGGCTTTTCGGGGGTTGGTGACAGGTCAGCGTTTGTCGGCCATTCCTGATGTGATTCGCTTTCTTCGGGCGGCCAAGTTGCTCAGGCCTCCCATAAGGCCCTCGATTCCCTCTTGGGACCTCAATCTGGTTCTTTCGGTTCTGGTGCGCCCGCCTTTCGAGCCGTTGGATGGCTGTTCTTTGAAGGACCTCACGCTGAAGTCGGTCTTTTTGGTGGCCATTACTTCCGCTAGGCGGGTGTCTGAGCTTCAGGCTTTCTCTTGTAGGGCTCCCTTCCTGGAATTTTCGAGGGAGCGGGTTGTTTTGCGGCCTATTCCTTCCTTTCTGCCGAAAGTAGTTTCTCCTTTTCATGTCAATCAATCGGTGGTCCTCCCGGTCTTGGGTAGTCGGGAGGGTTCTTCTGAGCAACGGCAGCTGCGCAAGTTGGATGTCGGTCGGGTCCTCCGCGCTTATGTGCAGAGGACCCGGGAATTTCGGAGCTCCGATCATCTCTTTGTCCTTCTGGCGGGTCCTCGTCGGGGGGCTGGAGCTTCTAAGGCTACTATTGCGCGCTGGATCAAGGAGAACATAACATAAGAACATAAGCAATGCCTCTGCTGGGTCAGACCTGAGGTCCATCATGCCCAGCAGTCCGCTCACGCGGCGGCCCAACAGGTCCAGGACCTGTGCAGAAATCCTCTATTTATACCCCTCTATCCTCTTTTCCAGCAGGAAACCGTCCAATCCTTTCTTAAATCCCAGTACCGTACTCTGCCCTATTACATTCTCTGGAAGCGCATTCCAGGTGTCCACCACACGTTGGGTAAAGAAGAACTTCCTAGCATTTGTTTTGAATCTGTCCCCTTTCAACTTTTCCAGATGCCCTCTTGTTCTTTTATTTTTTGAAAGTGTGAAGAATCTGTCCCTCTCTACTCTCTCTATGCCCTTCATGATCTTATAAGTCTCTATCATATCCCCTCTAAGTCTCCTCTTCTCCAGGGAAAAGAGACCCAGTTTCTCCAATCTCTCAGCATATGGAAGGTTTTCCATCCCTTTTATCAGACGTGTCGCTCTCCTCTGAACCCTCTCGAGTATCGCCATATCCTTCTTAAGGTACGGCGACCAATATTGGACGCAGTATTCCAGATGTGGGCGCACCATCGCCCGATACAACGGCAGAATAACTTCTCTCGTCCTGGTTGAAATACCCTTCTTGATTATACCCAGCATTCTATTCGCTCTCTTAGCGGCCGCTGCGCACTGTGCCGTCGGCTTCATTGTCATGTCCACCATTACCCCTAAGTCCCTTTCCTGGGTACTCTCATTCAATAACATCCCTCCCATCGTATAGTTGTACCTCAGGTTTCTGCTTCCCACATGCAGTACTTTACATTTCTCAACGTTGAACTTCATCTGCCATCTCGTCGCCCATTCCCCTAGTTTATTCAGGTCCCTTTGTAATTCTTCGCAGTCCTCTTTAGTCCGAGCTCCACTGAATAGTTTGGTGTCGTCTGCAAATTTTATTATCTCACACGTCGTCCCTATTTCTAGATCATTTATGAATATATTAAATAGTAGTGGCCCGAGCACCGAGCCCTGCGGAACACCACTTGTGACCCTCTTCCAGTCCGAGTAGTGGCCCTTCACCCCTACCCTCTGTTTCCTACCCGCCAACCAGTTTCTGATCCATCTATGCACATCTCCGTCCACCCCATGGTTCTTCAGTTTCCGGAGTAGACGCTCGTGAGGCACCTTGTCAAAGGCTTTTTGGAAATCTAGGTATACGATGTCTATGGGGTCTCCTTTATCCGTCCGTTTGTTGATTCCTTCGAAGAAGTGCAATAAGTTAGTTAAGCACGATCTCCCCCTGCAGAAACCATGTTGGCTTGGTATCAGAAGTTCATTTCTTTCCAAATGTTCATCGATGTTTTCTTTTATCAGCGCTTCTGCCATTTTCCCCGGAACCGAGGTCAGACTCACAGGTCTGTAGTTTCCCGGGTCACCTCTTGATCCCTTTTTGAAGATGGGCGTGATGTTGGCTATCTTCCAATCCTCTGGTATCACACCTGTTTTCAGGGATAGGTTGCAAACTTGCTGCAGTAGTTCTGCTATCTCCTCCTTTAATTCCTTCAGAACCCTTGGATGGATTCCGTCTGGACCCGGGGATTTGTCAGTTTTTAGTTTTTCTATCTGCCTGCGCACATCTTCAAGGCTCACTTCCATGGATGTTAATTTTTCTACTTCATTTCCATTGAAGAATTGCTCAGGTTCCGGTAAGTTGGTTGTGTCTTCGTTCGTAAATACAGACGAAAAGAACATGTTAAGTCTTTCTGCGACTTCTTTCTCCTCCTTCACTACCCCCTTCCTGTCTCCATCATCCAGCGGTCCCACCTCCTCCCTAGCTGGCTGTTTCCCTTTAACATATCTGAAGAATGGTTTGAAATTTCGTGCCTCCCTGGCTAGCTTCTCTTCATACTCTCTTTTGGCTTTTCGAACCACTCGGTGACATTCTTTTTGATACTTCCTGTGCTCCATCCAGTTCCCCTCAGTTTTGTCCTTTTTCCATTTCCTGAATGAATTTTTCTTATTGCCTATCGCTTCCTTCACTATTTTAGTCAGCCATACCGGGTCTTTTGTTCGACTCTTTTTGCTCCCCTTTCTGAATCTGGGTATGTACAAATTTTGCGCCTCGCTCACCGTGTCCCTGAAAAAAAGCCAGGCATGTTCTACCGTTTGCCATTTCTTGGAAGTGTTCCTAAGTTTCTTACTTACCATTTCCCTCATTGCTTCATAGTTTCCTTTCCTGAAGTTGAAAGTTGTTGCTATGGTTCTCTTTCCTTTCGGTATTCCTACTTCAACTTTGAACTTGATCATATTATGATCGCTGTTTCCCAACGGTCCCATTACTTCCACTTCCTTTGCAGGGCCCATTAACCCATTTAGGATTAGATCCAGAGTGGCATTTCCTCTCGTCGGTTCTCTAACAAGCTGCTCCATGAAACAATCTTGTGTAGCCTCCAGAAATTCTGTCTCTCTAGCGCATCTGGAGCTTCCAAGTTTCCAGTCTATCCCGGGGTAGTTGAAGTCTCCCATAATAACTGTGTAACCACTTTTGCATTCTCGCTTCATCTCGGTTTCCATTTCTCTGTCGATATCTCCGGTTTGCCCGGGTGGACGATAGTATAGGCCCATCTTTATTTCATGTCCTTTCCTATCCGGTATTTTAATCCATAGCGATTCCAGCTTGTTGGTCATCTCCACTGTGTCCATTCTTGTCGATTGTATGCTTTCTTTTATGTATAGGGCTATTCCACCTCCTTTCTGTCCTGACCTGTCCTGGCGATAGAGCTTGTACCCCGGCAGTGCTGTATCCCATTTGCTTTCCTCATTCCACCATGTTTCAGAGATTCCAATGATGTCTATGTCCTCTGCATTGGCCAAAGCCTCTAGTTCCCCCATTTTGTTGCTTAGGCTCCTTGCATTAGTATATATGCAATTTAGGTCCTGGCATTTTCTTGTCTTCACTACCTTTCCCTGTGCTTCGATCCTTGGTGTTTTCTCTTTTGCTGCACTCTTTCTAACCTCCTCTTCTGGGTTAGTCGACTCCTGTAATTTATCCCTTGCTTCTTCCCAGCCTTTTTTCCCCTTAGTATCTTCATGGGATACCTTCTTCCGAATCGTCGACTCTAGGTCGACTGTCGGCTTTCCCCTTCCTTTTAGTTTAAAGCCTGTTCTATTCCTCTCATGACGTTGCTTGCTAGAAGTCTTGTTCCCGCTGTGCTCAGGTGCAGTCCATCTCTCCTGTAGAGCTTGTTCTTGCCCCAGAACGTTGGCCAGTTCCTCACGAAGTGGAAACCTTCTTCCTCACACCATTTCCTCATCCACGCATTTATTGATTGTAGTTCCTCCTGCCTTTTCACATCTGCCCTCGGTACCGGTAGGATCTCTGAGAATGCTATCTTCTGGGTCCTCATCTTCAGCTTCCTTCCCAGAATCTTGAACTGTTCTATCAGCGTGCCTCTTCTGTAGTCTCTCCTGCTGACATCATTCGTCCCGATGTGGATCATTACTGCGGTCTCTTCCGTCTCTGCTCCATCCAGGATCATCCCAATTTTGTCCACGATGTCCTTGGTTCTCGCTCCTGGGAGGCAGGTCACCAGTCGATCCTCTCTCCCTCCTGCTATGTGGCTGTCCACATGCCTCAGGATCGAGTCTCCCACTAGGATCGCTGACTTTCCCTTCTTCAGTTTTCGCTTCGGTCTCAGGTCAATGTCCTCGGTGTGCTTCTCTCTCTCTTCTGGGCATCGACTAGCCAATTTCTCCCCCTCTTGTGGTATTCCTCCGTGGCTGTCTTCTTTGAGGTCATCTGCTTCTTGCTCCCCCTTCCATATTGGTGTAACTTCATCCTTCATCTGGAGTTCGTTCTCTGCCACCCTCCTCCTGTATGCTTCCTCAATGAATTCCTCGAGCTCCCTGACTTCCTTCTCAATGTGTCTCTCACTCCTGAAGTCTTCAAATGCCTTGATAGGGTCCTCTGTGGTGTGGAGACGATTGCTTCCGCTTATCTTCTGAGTCAGAAGCCAGTTCCGGAGTTTCTCAAGGCTCATTCCACTCGGGGTCAGGCGGCTTCTTGGGCTGAGTCGTCGCTCGTGCCTCCGGTGGATATTTGTAAGGCTGCGGTTTGGTCCTCCTTGCATTCATTTGTTAGGCATTATCGGGTAGATGTTCAGGCGCGTCGGGACGCGGTGTTCGGTGAGCGTGTTCTGGTATCGGCCCTTCGGGGGTCCCGCCCGTGAGGGGACTGCTTTGGTACGTCCCATTCGTAAGGATTAACCTCTACTGGTCTGGAGAGTGCTAAAGAAGGAGAAATTAGGTTCTTACCTGCTAATTTACTTTCTTTTAGCTTCTCCAGACCAGTAGAGGTCCCCACCCTGTCTGTTGTTGTTGGGGCTGTTTCGCGGGCAGTTTTTGTTTTTTGCTGCGGGTTCTAGTATTTTTCTAGGGCCGGGGAGAATTAAAGAACAGCGGCTGTGGCTCGGCTGGCTTAGCTGGCGAGCTGTGGGGACATTTTCCTTCGGGTATTTCTCCTCTGCATTTTCCAACAGCATTTGGGTATGTTATTTGTTACTCCTGTTCGGAGTATTGTTTTCTTCCTGTTTTCCAGTTCTTGGTTCTGCTTGGCTATTCGGCAGACTGAGGGAAATAGAGAAGGGAGGATAGTATATACTGTCCCAAAGTTTTGTTTTCAGTCTCCACCTGCTGGTCATGATTAGATATATACCATTCGTAAGGATTAACCTCTACTGGTCTGGAGAAGCTAAAAGAAAGTAAATTAGCAGGTAAGAACCTAATTTCTCCTTTTCTCACCTAACTGGCACTTCTTTTCCAGCTAGGAAGCATTTAAACACAATGAGTTTTTCTAGGGGAAAAATGCTTATTATGCTCCAGATGCGAGGCACTCGTGGCCGTCCTGTGCAAAGTTGTACAGGCTGGAGCAGTGGGGGATCCTCATTGGCATCAGGTGCCAGTGGCCAGGGAACCCCGCTGCAAGTGCCTTGCAAGTCGGCTATAGCTTGGGATTCCTTTACTGCTGCTGCCAGCTTGCCTGCTTTAGCGTCTGGGACATTTCAGACTTCCCAGGCACTACAGGCCTCTGGAGCCCCGATTTTGGCGGTTTCTGCTCTGGTTTTGGCAGGAAACACCTCCATTATCTCAGTGTCCTCAGATGTATTGGAAAAACAGGGGCAAGTTTGTGCTGGGTCCCCTGCTGTGGCAGGGAGTCCCTTGGGGCTGCCAGGGGTTTTTCCCCCTAAATTTTTTTGAGCACTTTGCAAGGCTTATGTGCTTGCAGCTGGAGGTCCTGTTTCCACTCCGGTGGTCTTGTTGTAGAGGGGGGTTGCCCTCAACATCTTCGGTTCAGCCCCAGACAGCTCTGGTATTGCCCCCCTTGTACTCCTCTCTCGTCCATGCGGCCTCGTGCCCCTTGGGACAAGGATTTTTGTCACAAGGAGCAGGATGTTGTTGATGAGGACCTGGACCTTTGGGGAGAGATCCAGGAACCTCTTGGCTTCGAGCACGCTGTACCTTGTGGCTTTGAGCCCAGGTGTCTGTGGTATGCGGACCTGGTGCGCTATCTGGTGGCGGATCCTCTGCCTCTCTTGACAGATCTTCTGACTCAGGGCCCCTTTCCAATGTTCGACTCGGGTCCCTTTTGTCTTACAGCCTAGGTAATAAGAGGTATTCAGATAAAGTGATCTCAACCCTCTTGGGGTCCCGGAGGCTTTCCACATCTTGGGCTTATGTGCGTGTTTGGCATATTTTTGAAGAGTGGTGTGCTGCGTGTGGGTGATAGCTCTTCGCGCTTCCTTGCCTAACATCTTAGAGTTGGCTTGGTCTTCTCTCTGGGTTTAGCTTGCGGGCTTGTCTGCTTTTCGTGGGTTGTTACAAGGTCAGCGTTTGACTACCATTCTTGATGTTATTCGTTTTTTGCGGGCGGCCAAGTTGCTTAGACCATCTGCTCCATCTTGGGATCTTAATCTGGTCTTGTCCATGTTGGTGCATCTACCTGTCGAGCCTTTGGGTGCCTGCACGTTGAATGGCCTTACTCTTAAAGCGGTCTTTTTGGTGGCGATACATCTGCTAGACGTGTTTCTTAGCTGCAGGCTTTCTATTATAGGTCTCCTTTCCTAGAGTTCTCTAGGGAATGGATTGTGTTGCGGCCTGTTCCTTCCTTTCTACCAAAAGTAGTCTCTCCTTTTCATGTCAATCAGTCCTCGGGAGGGCTCTTCTGAGCAGAAACAGTTGCACAAATTGGATGTCTGCCGGGTCCTTCGATCTTATGTTCAGCGGACCCAGGTGTTCAGGGAATTTGATCATTTCTTTCTCCTTTTAACAGGTCCTCGCAAGGTAGATGGAACTTCCAAGGCTACCATTGTGCGCTGGATCAAGGAGATGGTTGCTTCTGCATACCTTCTTCAGAAAAAGCCTGTTCTGGAATTTCTCACGGCTCATTCCACTTGAGGTCAGGCAGCTTCTTGGGTTGAGTCTTCTCTAGTGCCTCCAATGGATATTTGTAAGTCTGCAGTTTGGTCTTCTTGCATTCCTTTGTCAGACATGTGGACGTTTAGGCACGTCGGGACGCAGTGTTCGGTGAGCGTACTGCTTTGATACGTTCCATCCATAACGAACTGTACCGGTCTATCAAGCGACACAGAAGGAGAAATTAGGTTCTTACCTGCTATTTTTCTTTCTGTTTTCCCACCATATTTGTATTTATGCGGTGATTGCGGTTTTTGCTTGCGTGCAGATTTTACTTTTATGCGGGTTCTAGTATTTTTCTAGTGCTGGGGAGATATAAGAACAGCGGCTATGGCTCAGCTGGCATAGCTGGTGAGCTGTGGGGACATTTCACTGCAGGATTCTAGTTCTATGCATTTTCCGACAGTTGTTACCATATGTTTTGTTGTTTTACCTTCCTGTTCAGAGTGTTTTTACTGTTACATGTTAGTGTTTCCTTAGTTCTGCTTGGCTATTTGGTAGACTCAGGAGGGGGGAGCCTCAGCTAATATACTCCAATCAAAATTTGATGGTTTATATCTCACTGCTGTTCAAAGTGAGATATAACCCATCCGTAAGGAACTGTACCGGTCTACAGGCTAACAGAAAAAAAATTTAGCAGGTAAGAACCTAATTTCTCCTTCTTACTCTTCAGAGCAGAGAGCAAGTTTTAAAATGTAGTTGCAGTTCTAAGCTGTAATGTTAATAAATGCTTAACTGATATATCATGTATTTTATGTATGTGAAAGTGCCAGGAATCATTAAGAGTGCCAGGTGGTACCCATTAGGATTTTATAAATAGTTTAAGTCTAATATAGAGACTAATGTAATAAGTAAGGTTTGACTTTTTTGGATCTGCATTTGTTCCAGGACCAACCCTACTACCTGTCGGGGATAAATGAATAAATATTTTTTTAATCTCACTCTATAAATAGTATTGTTTAAATCTGATTCTGTAAAGCAGAATGCATTTTTTTTTGTTAAATTCTTATGTTTATCTTTGGTTGGCAGGCTTAAATTAAAAAACGGTGAAGAAGAACTGATGCAGTTTGTTAAGCAATTTAATAGAAACATGGTAGATGCAGTCCAGCATCAAGATATTGAAGACCATACCTTGATTTCAGAAATGAAAACTTTAAATAATGATATACATGAGGATGCACACATTCAAGAGTTTCATGCATTTGTAGATGACATCCCTGAAGCAGACATTGCTCTGTCTTTAAAGCCAATCAAGCATAGCTCAGGCATACCTCAGTTAGAACCCAATGAAAAGAGCAGTCAGAAATCTATAGACCAAGAAGCTGAAGTTGCCTTCAATGCCATTTTTGATTGTTCTACTCAGAAACTGAGTGGACGGTTGAGCCAGAGTATGTTGGATGCATCAGTCAACAGCTCGCATGAAAAAAAATTTGCTCAAAGAGAGAAAAGCCAGTACGTTTCTAAACAAACCAAAACTGAAGAACAATGTATTTCTATAGATATGTGTCACAAGCAAAAGTCATTGCTTTCGTTTCCAAGTTTGATCCAGATAGAAACTCCAAAGAATGAAAAGGCCCTCTTTACATCAAAAGAAAACACAACATCTAAGGCAGGAATAATAGAATCGAGTATACAGAATACAGTGCCTTCCAAGAAAGATGAGCTTGATGAATGGGGCAGTAAGGATGAAGACTTACTAAAGGATGATTCTTTTATCATGCAGATTACTCAAAACCCTGAACTAATTTCAACTTCCTTAGATTTACCACTTCTTAAACCATCCAGAAGTTTACTTGCTTCCAAAGAAAACAGTAAAATTAAAGCCAAAACAAATGAAAGTTCTTCTTGGATAGCTGGTGAAACTCTTTTAACTCCATTAAACCATTTACAGTTTGTGCCCAGCAAAGCAAATGAGGGCTTGAATAATGTTTCAAAGCCTTTTTCAAACTCAATTGATGGAATAGATAAGCTAAACATAAAAGGGAGCCCTCTGAAAAATGAGAGTACTTTTAAAGCTGTAAAAATATTGTGTGACAAAAGTACTGCAAACAAAGTTTCAAGTACTGTATCTCAGATTTCAAT
The DNA here is from genome assembly GCF_902459505.1 of Geotrypetes seraphini. Classification (NCBI taxonomy): domain Eukaryota; kingdom Metazoa; phylum Chordata; class Amphibia; order Gymnophiona; family Dermophiidae; genus Geotrypetes; species Geotrypetes seraphini. The sequence goes on along the minus strand of NC_047086.1, from coordinate 302,026,912 downwards.
CAACCCTGCAGTTAAAAGTGCAAAGATTGATAATTTGCTAGAATGTAGTGTCAATCTCGGCATTTCAGAAAAAGGATCATCTTTAGTCTCTAAGTCTTATTATTCTAATGCTTCACAGTCTGGAAAGTGTAATAATAACATACATACTGGCTTTCAGCAGTTGTCATCAAATTATTCCACTAACAAAGAGTCTTTTGGGCCAGGAATATTAGCAGTCCAAACAAACACAGGTAAACAAAATCAGTCTGAGACTATAACCCAGAATCCTGCCCCTTTGGATGACTGGAATGATCCTAAATTTTCCGAGGAAATTCTAAATAAATTTTGTGAATTCGATAATGTATGGGAAACCAATGAAAAGGATGATGATGATTTGCTGTACCAAGTATGTGATGATATAGAAAAAATTACTCAGACCCAAGATGTTATGCAGGGGAATAAGACGACAAATGCATTTATAGAGCAGGTACTTGTCAGTTGCAATTCTTATCCAAGTATGGGAGTAGCAATAAATAAACCAGGACAGATTTATCAAACAATGCAACTGAAACATGGAAGTCATAGTGTTTCTTCACTGGACAATTCTTTCTCTAAAAGCAACACATTGATAAACAACAAAACTGTAAAAGAAACTGAAGTAAAACCTGGGAAATCACCTGTAAGACCTGCAAATCCTATGGGTGTTACTGAGCATTCACTGGCAATGAACAAATCTCTAAATTCCCAAAACTCCAATCCTAGTGTGTTGAGGAATAAAGTCAATAAAGGTCCAGTAAAGCTAAACAGATTTCATTCTGCAGAACATTTTGCCTCTGAAAATTGTTCACTTAGTTACAGCCATGACAAGAGTATTTCACAGAACACAGCCAGGCCACTTGCTAACAAAGTATCATTACTACCTTCAAAGTTCACGTTTACAAAGACTAAAAGCTCTCTGCTGACTGCTGTTCGTACTGACCATGGTAGTACTTTTTCAAAATGCACCTTTCAAACTGAACCTAATTTGAATTTGGGTAAAGGCCAGTGTCAGTCAACTATCCCTTTGTATCAGACTGTACAAAGTAGTCAGAATTCATCTCTTAAGAGGCATCACTGTGAGCCTTCTATACAGTCTACAAAAGGTAAGCTTTTCATTTTTTTATGCATAAAAATTTTGAATGTGTTAGCAAATATTGAAACTTAATTAGTTCTAAGCTTTGTATAACAATGTAGAAGTATTGGAGTCAATGCCGAATGGCAGCAGCTACTATATCTTTTTTTTTTTTTTAATGCCAATTACAGCACATAATTATACATATATACAAATCATATGTGTGTTGTGTGTGTATATATAGATACTGTAGATATAGAGATTGTTTAACAATGCTACATACATATATTTGTAATTGGATGACTTCAGCTGGCTATACATATGGCAGCAATATTCAGCCACTATATGTGTGGCCTAGCAGTTTACTTGAGGTCATCTGAGCTCCAGTATGTGTTCATGCTCTTTCCTAACTTTACCCAGGCACTATAAGGATAGTGCCAATGCTATTAGAATTATTTTTCTGACATTCAGTATAAAGCTTTTGAAAACTGGCAGTTAGAGGAATTACATTTCCCAGCAGCCAATAAACATATAACTCTCTCTGAATATTTACCTGATTATATCTGTGGACACTAGTGTAAAATTCCTAGTTTCCTTTGGAAAAGTAGAGTTGTTAGGAAATAAAAGCTGAAAATAACTGGTTCAGAATTTATCATTGAGAATGACTTTTTGTTTGTTTGTTTACATTGTTGCCCATAGAAACAGAATGGGGAAAACATTTAGGCCCCTTTTTATCAAGCTCATAAAGGTTTTTTTATCCGCAGACGTAAAAGCTCCAACGCTCATAGGAATTCTATGAGCGTCAGAACTTTTACTGCAGTGGCTGGCAATAAAAAACCCTAACACATCTTGATAAAAAGGGGGCCTTAGTATTAGGTTCTCAGAATTTCAACTTACAACTTTCTTAATTCTTGTAAGTATATTTCTTGTCCTTTTTTTGTTTGTTTTAAATCATAGAAACAGAGAATATGAAAACACATAATGATGGTAAGGCCCATTTAGAAACATAGAAACAGAAAAATGAAAGCCGAGAAAGAGCATATTTATGCCATCTAATATCCCTTCCTTGCCTTTAGAGATCCAATGTACTTGTCCTAAGTTTTCTTGAATTTACTTTTTTTCTCCTCTGCATTACCTTCAGAGGGAGACCATTCCCATGCATTTATCATCTTTTCCGTGAAAAAGTATTTTCTGAGGATACTTCTGAATCTGTCCCCTTTCAATTTCAGCCTATGTCTCTCCCTCATTCCAGAGTTTCAGTTGATGAGAATTGCGTTGTGTGCTCATCATTAGGGTCTCCAACATCCTTATCTGAAAACTGTAGATCTGGTAAAATTTCAGCATTGTTTTTATAATGGCAGATGAGTGCAGGTCATCATCAACTGCCACATAACGATCAAACTCAGCTGAGACTGAGAGATCCACAGGCAGCTCATCTGTGTTTACTACGGAGAAGGCAGGATTTTCATCATAGTATTCTTTCACAAAGCTAGCTCGACTGTAGCAGTCAGCAATTGCACTCTGGATAACACAACGCCAAGCTGTCTTCTGCATTTGTAGTGAGTCCAGTAGGCTAAACTTGCAAGTCATCTCAGCAACTCACTTGTAAATGTTAACATCATTATCCATTGTGCTTATCAATTGGCATAGCACCAGTACCCTGTAATGCATCTTGAAGTGGCTATGATACCCTGATCCATCAGTTGAATAAGAGAAGTTGTGTTGGGTGGTTGAAACACAAACTTAATATTTGATAGTCTGTCTTTACTGTGTGCTGTTCAGTTGTCTCATCAGAATTTCATGCTTCTGCCTTTGCATTCTGTTATAGCCAATTTCTCCAGTCATCTAAGCATTTTGTTTGCCTCATATGCCACTGGAAGCAGTTTAACATTGTTGAAACAATGTGGCTGTTTACTTTTCCTGATTGTCAGTGGCTCTAACTTTCACTTTTATTCATGGGCATATTAGCAGTGTCGGTTTGTCCTTTGGCACTTTTATTCCAGCCACCTCAGCCTGCGTGAGTGTCACTATCCCATTTGGAATTGCCCTCCAGTAAAGACTTGTTTCATCTGTATTAAAAATGTCACATGGTTTGTAATTTTTCATGTTGCCAGGTAGAACATTTGTTACCCATCTTGCTGCACCTAACTTGTCTTCATCTTGTTAAACTAGTTTGCTATTGAGACAGACATGAGGAAGCCACTCTTTGTCTTGGGATCAGTAGCATGGAATGTTGCTACTATCTGGGTTTCTGCCAGGTACTTGTAACCTGGATTGGCCTCTGTTGGAAACAGGAAACTGGTCTAGATGGACCATTGGCCTGACCCAGTATGGCTATTCTTATATTTTTAATGTTTCACCATGCTGTTTCTTGAACTAGATGATGTCTCTCCAACCACCTAACAGTTGTACTAAAACTGACCAATCCAAGGTTTTTTTTGCCAATTATTGGCCTGATCCAATAACAGAGGACCACTGATAGGAAGCTGTCTAATTCTTGTTTGTGAAAAGCAGCTTCTTCCATATCTTCTACTTTTCCAGCTCTCTTGTCTTTTCTTTCAGGATTGGTGGTGGTCTGCCAATCCTCAAGAAATTTGTTCTGCCTCTCAGTGCATAAGATTGGCTTGGATGCTCCCTATAAACTTGGCAATGGAAGCCTGACTTTCTTTATCCAATCTTTTTATAACATCTGTCCTATCAGCAAGTGAAAGAGCCTTACACATGCATGATGACACAGCCATTTTCTGTGCCTTTCAAGTGAAGAGGAAGGCATAGTAAAGTGTTCAGAATAAGATGTGCCCTATTTCTCTACTTTTCCTATGTCTTTATAGGTGATAAGGAACTGTGCAGCACTTGTACATCATGAAGCTAGGAACCGATGGGGTAGAGGCGTGGTTTGCCTCTCTCCCTCATTGACTCACGTGATACTTGTATATCCCAAGACTGGAGGTGAATGAGGGAGATTGGTGATCCTTGCCATATCCTTTGGAGAGTGAACCTAATTGGAGTGATGTCTTCAAAAAGGCCAATTGAAGCATTGCAATTAAACAGAGCATGAGCTTATAGTCAGTGTGCCTAACTGGAGTAAGTTGACATTTCATTGAATGGGAAAAATTTGAAACTGCAACTTTTCATTGCAGATAAGCTGTTTGCATGCTTATCTAATATGCATTTAAATGGTGTAGCCTAGAACAGAGGTTACCAACATGGCGGTATGTATACCCCAAGGGTTAGGCATACCGGTGACAGGGGGTATGCAGTGCCAGTATATTTCCTGCGACTGCAGCACCCGGCATTATGTCCCCCTCCCCTGATGAGCTGCAGCTTGTAATTCCCTGCACAACTGCCAGCAAGTTGCTCTGGTAGAAGAGATCTACAACCACTATTCCAGGAAGATGAATTACTAAAAGAAATATTCCCAACTCTACCTGTGCTGGCGTTCCGTTAGCCACCTAATTTGAAACAAAAATTGGTAAAAAGCAAGCTTTGCACACAAACCCATGAAGAAGAAAATGGCACACATCCTTGTGGTGTGACAAACTGCAAACTGTGCAATCACATTGAAAAGGATTCCATGGTCACTCATATGGGAAAAACATTCAGCATAGAGGGATCCTTCACATTTTCATCATTCAGTGCAAAAAATGCAAAGAGGAATGTTACATTGGTGAAACAAGCCAAATGTTAAAGACCAGAATCAACCTACATAGATATCATATTAAGAATTGCACTACCAACTAGGATGTCACCTCTTTTGGACAACACTTTGGAAAAACTGACCACCGCACCAATGATTTTATAGTGAGAATACTAAAAAGGAACATAAAACCTTTGAAATCAAAATAAGGTATTTTGACACCTACTAGACAGGACTTAATAGAGATCTGGGCTTTCTTTCCCACTATAAAGATATTTAAAACTGCTCTGCTACCTTTCTGTCTCCTGCCCACCCACCCACGCTTCTCTCTTCCTATCCCTGAAATGATTTCATGTTTTCCTTATACGAGGGTCATTTCATAAATAATGTACACTATTTTTTTAATTTACATGTTTTATTTTTTTCAAGTATTTCTTTACAATCCTTCAGTATAGTCTCCCTGTTTTGCAATGACCGAGACCCAACATCCAGATATGCAAAACGATGTCCACGCATAGGTTGTTTCAACTTTGGAAAAAGGTTGAAGTCTGGTGGACTCATGTCTGGATTGTAGAGAGCATGAGGTAACACCTCCCAGCCGTATTCACAGTTTTTCAATGACATTATTCCCTATGTGCGGACGAGTGTTGTCGTGAAGAATGAGTGGCCCAGCCAAGAGCAACTGAGGTCGGGTTTTGTGTATTTTTTTCTGTGCATTTTTTGCAAAAAAATCATGATACACTGCTGTGAAACTTTTTCCATATGGAACTTTGTTTGTGATGATGATGCCTTCATGATCATAAGCAAAAATCATCATTTGTCTTTTGATTGAGCTCATCAAAAATTTTTTGGTCATGGGGAAGATGGAGCTCTCCAAGTTTCAAGTTTATTTAAAATTTCTTATACCGCCCAATCAACCTTTTAGGCGGTGTACAAAATCATAAAATCATAAGTTAGCTAAAATACAAATTTAAGCTGACAAAGTATCACCAAACAATAGCAATAACTTGCGAAGAGTTTTAAAGACAAAGACAAACAGGAACAAAAGGTAAAAAGGCAAGAACTACAATAGTCAAGGTAAAAGAGAACAATTAGGGAAAAAAACAATAGGAGGGGCTGCTATAAATAATGTCCCTTAAAAGGACAGTTAGGTCTCAGAGGCATCAAGAAAGAGAAATGTCTTTAGCTTCGACTTAAAATTATTAAGAATTGATTCTTCATGTAAGTAATTTGAGATACTATTCCAGAAAGAAGGGGCGGTAACAGAGAAATTAGTAGACCTCATTGTATTTATATACTTCAGTGACAGAATAGAAAGAAGGTTATTGGCTGTCGATCTTAAAGTCTTAGAAGGATTATAAGGGGTAAGAAGATTATTAATAAATTTGGGTTGATTGTTTTGTCTTGTCTTAAATGTTAACAGAAGAATTTTGTAAGTGATTCTATGTTCCACTAGTAACCAGTGGGCTTCTTGCAAGAGGGGGGTAACGTGGTCGGATTTCTTTGCATTGAATATAATCTTTACAGCGGTGTTCTTTATCTAGAGTCTTCTTATTTCTTTTTTAGTAATGCCTTTATAGAGGGCATTACAATAGTCAATGCGTGAAATCATGAGAGAATGAATCAAGATGTTCAAAGAAGCCGCATCTAATAGTTTGGAGAATGACCTGATCATGCATAGCTGATAAAAGCAACGTTTGACCATTGTACTAATATGAAGATGATAATTAAATTTACTATCGAAAGTAACTCCAAGTAATTTGAGTGAAGGTATGATTTTAATAGGTTGAGACTTGAATTTAAGAGGGGTCTGCATAGAAAGTCCTTCCTTGTAGGGAAAAATCATTACTTTGGATTTTTCAGTGTTCAAAGAGAGCATATTTAGGTCCAGCCAGGAGTTAATCTTTTCCAAATTTTGGTTTATGAACTTTATTTCTGTTTGATTATTTAGATCTATTGGGTGAAATAGTTGAACATCATCTTGTATTACTATTTAAAAAGGCTTACCAAAGACCTTCAGTCACTTTCCGCACTGGACAGAATGCCAGGAAATCAAAATAGTATACATATTAAGTTTTATTACATATATACAATATTTCTAGCCATAATCATTGATTAAGTACAGAGTTTGAATCAATACATTACCGGTTATCACCACTCCATCGGGGGACCACAATTAGGAGGCTTATTCAGAATGTCATCACATATCTCGTCAGCAATGGAAATGTCCCTCCCTTACAGGTAACTTTCCTCCCTTAAATTGTACTTTTTCCCCATCCCCTTTTTCCAGATTGGATATACAAATGCGTGCTTACCTCATGTTGAGAGGGTAATCCCCAATCAGCATGTCTTGAAAACAACTAGCTTAGCTCGTGGGTTGTATACCCAGCCCCTCTTTATGGATTGGATACTTTTTCCCCCATCCCCTCTAGCCAGATTGGATATACAAACGCGTGCTTATCTCATGCGGTGAGAGTGTGTTTCTGTCAAGCACCTATCATCAGGTGCTGAAAATTCCTAGCTGTGCTCGTGTGCTGACAGTGACCTGCTCTCATAATAGGCAGTTTATCAGCAGGTGCTGAAAAATTTCTGGCCTTGCTCGTTCTCATAATACTGTACTTGTGTTTCCCTGTAACAGCTATCATGGATCCTAGGCAGTGTCATTCAATATTAATAATCCTTTCATACCATACGTTTCACATTCGTATCACATTCGGTCCTTATTGAGTGATACTGCCATAGGATACCATCGTGGGCCGTGTAGGTTTACAGCATAGTCCATAAACCACGTAACAATTCCACAAGGACAAAACAAGTACTACTATGGTTAGTATAATTACTAATCTGGTGATGCTTTTGTTCAAATTCCTTATGGACTGATTTATCATACGGGATCCTAGTATTATAGCTTTTAACTTTCCCAACTTTAAATCCCAATTTGGAACGGAAAAGTTGTTCTCCCAGAATCCTATATCAGGTGTTCAAACATAAGTTTGATTCTGCCAAAGAAGTGTTGACATATTGTGTAAGCATCCTGCAAAGGGTACTATCATTTTTTGGTATTGTTGGCTCATTAGTCACCACACATATTACACGTGGTGCTATTTCAATAATATAGTCCATTCACACACATCATATATTATTGATTGTAATTTACAAATTTGCCCTTGCAATGTGGAGTCACAAAATGTTAAAATTAAATTTAGGTGCCCAGAAAAATTGCTTCTGAGGTTCCCCTAGTATGAGGGGTAACACTACATATTTACACATGAGTATCATTACATTGTACTTCTGGTGCTTGAAATTGTTTATTAAACACGGTCCTCCATATCTGCTCATTTCTAGTGTGTTCATTGCTTTTAATTTCTGTAATCCATGTATGGTCTCTTGTTGTCACATTTGCAATGATACATCTGGAGTTAGCGCTGCAAGTGAAGTTATCTTGCTTCCGATTCATTGAAGAATGCTTCCATCTCCATGACGTAACGACCCCTTCTTTAATTGTAATACGTCGCCCGGGGGCAGCGCCTCTTACCCCATACCATATTCCAAGGATTCCAAGGCACACGTATATCTGCAAGTTTCAGAAAACATTATTACTCTCTCAAATAACATTTCTCCTGAGGGACATATTCCCATTTTTCCACTCCCGGTTTCATTACAAGGAGAGCCTTATCTTTCCCGATTGCAATCACCTCCGCTGGTTCCGGAGGTCCTTTAGGATTGCTAATCCAGATTTTGGCTATGGACAGTTTCCCAATCGTCAAATTGGGGGTTACATTATCCCTCCACTGCCCATATTTGTCATCTGTAGTTAGTTTTTTAAGGGCCTCTTTCAAAAGTCCATTCATCCATTCAATTAATCCCGCTGCCTGGGATAATAGGGCATGTGATATACCCATTCAATATTATTTTCCTTAGCATATTCTTTTATCTGCCCTCCCGTAAAATGTGATCCATTATCAGTTTGTATTTGTAAGGGCATACCATAATACTGAATAATCATGTCTAAAGTCCTTAGAGTGCTCCATTGTGACGCAGAAGCACAAGGGAATGCTAGTAATAATCTACAGCAGTACACATATATCTACATTTACGACTTTCGGGTAACGGTCCTATGAAACCCATTTGCCAAATCTGGGCTGGCAAATCGCCCCGTGCCCCATTACCTTATGTGGTACTTCCCGTTCTTGATATGTTGACACACCGGACATTTTCCGATCACATGTTAGATCAAAGGAATCCCTCGTTCCTGAGCCCACCTGTAAGTAGCTTTTTCTCCAAGATGTCCACTTTTCTGATGTGCCCAAATGGCTGTACTTTCCAACCATTCTTCCACCTTAGGAATTTCATTAGTAGTTGTTACAGAAATGGTAGCTGCAGCATCTGCTTGGGAATTAAACAATCGTTCCATTGAATCAACAGGCATATGTGCATCTACATGAAATACTGACACTATTGTCTCCTGTACAATTTTTTCTATGTCTTGCCACAATTCTTTACCCCACAGTTAACCAATTATGGGACTTCCACCCCATTAACCATGTAGCAAGACCATTAGCGACCGACCAGGAGTCAGTAAAAAGATATCCCACTCCCCATTTCACTGGGGATTCATGAGCATATACTGGCTTTATGATTTCCAGCTCTCCGTTAGGAATATTAGCTATTTTTTCGTGCAAAATAGCTACCCCATGCTCACCTATTTTAGCTCTTTGGGAAATGTACCATTTCCATTTACTTTGTTCCTGAGCATGTCCTACTCTATTTGTCTTGGGATCAGACATTACCCATTGCATAATTGGAATCTGTGGTCGCAATAGTACTGTATGACCTAAGGTAATCTGTTCGGTCTCAGCCAACGCCCAATAACATGCTAAAAGTTGTTTTTCGAAGGGAATATATTTTTCACCTGCTTCCGGGAATTTCCTGTTTCAGAATTCTAAGGGTACCCATTTCCCACTTTGTTTTTTGCCATAATGACCAATTAGCATGCATTTGATTAATAGATACATGTAATTCCACTTCCCCCTCTCTCATGGGCCACAAATCTACAGCGGTCTGTATGGCTTGTTTAGCATTTTCAAAAGCAACCTGCTGTTCTTCTCCCCACATAAACTCATATTTTTTACTAGTTACCTTGTATATTCTTTGGAGTGGGAAAATCTAATATTTTTCGTTTTGCTTTCTCAATGATTTCCCTAATATCCTCTATTCCACTGAATTCCTAAAAATTTTACCGACGTTGCCGGTCCTTGTATTTTTGTTGGATTTATTTCCCATCCCTTCTTTTTCATATGGTCAATTAATAAATCCAACTGCCCTTTCTTAGTTTGTATGTCAATATGTCAAACTCATGTAATTTACTATCTTGCTCTATCTGTACCTCAAGCTGAATTTAGAGTCTGACTTCTTTCCCTTATCCTGCATCTCCAAAATTGAGTCCACAGGAAAATGATAGGAGTCCGGCAGGGCTGCTTCTCTCCTTCTTTTTCATTATAATTTGTTTTGTTTCTTAAATATATGCCTTTCTGACTGTCTGTTTTAATAATTACACAAATGTATTCCTACCCTTTTTCATTTTGTTTCGGTACGTTCCCCAAACAAACCGGAAACCTTATTTCAGACAATTGGTCTGTGTATCAAACGAACTGCTGAAAAGTCCGCGGCCAGTCTACAAGCAGTGCTGACAATTAGTCCCTGCTTTTCACTACAACAAAAGGCACATCCTTCCTTAACACGTCTCACAAAGCTTTCCTCCACATTCTTGTACGTTCGTTCTACAGATTATCTCCCTGCTTTTAACCATCTCTTAAAGAAACAAGGAAAAGAAAAAAAAATTCAGGCTACATCAGGCAAACAGCTCCTAAATTTTTATCCATAAACCCTTTGGTTCCTTGCTTACATTATTAATTTCATTACAAGTTCCTACATTTAAATCCATAATTTGTTAATATTTAAGCATATTTTAAATATCGATCCCTGTTTTTGCAACATTCGTAGAATTGCAGACAGACTCCATGCTGTCTCTCTCTATTTTTTCTCCCCTTCCCCCTCCCCTCTGCCTAGTGAACAAAGGAGAAACTCAAAAAGCCCGCCGTCAAGCTCACATGATAGCATCGAAGGAGGAAAAAGGTGGGGGTGAAAATCCCTCCCTTTGCAGTTTGCTCTTTCAAACAAAGGAACTTTTACTCCAACATCCTATTTACTCGACCGCGCCTTTTCTTATATTTTGTGGCAGCAATATGAACTGCTAATACCCAGCTCCTTCGAGCCAAAGCAACTACATCACCCGATTTATCGGGGCATTTTTTCTAAACTACATCACCCGATTTATCGGGGCATTTTTTTTTTCTAAACTACATCACCCGATTTATCGGGGCATTTTTATAAAGCTTGTATAAAATCAAGTGGTTCTGCCCTTCCCAGAACCCAGAGCAACTACATCACCCGATTTATCGGGGCATTTTTCTAAAGCTTGTACAAGATCAAGTGGTTCTGCCCTTCCCAGAACCCAGAGTAACTACATCACCCGATTTATCGGGGCATTTTTCTAAACTACATCACCCGATTTATCGGGGCATTTTTATTTCTCTAAACTACATCACCCGATTTATCGGGGCATTTTTTCTAAATTTGTACAAGATCAATTGGTTCTGCACTTCCCAGAACCCAGAGCAACTACACCACCCGATTTATCGGGGCATTTTTCTAAACTACATCACCCGATTTATCGGGGCATATTTCTAAACTTGTACAAGATCAATTGGTTCTGCACTTCCCAGAACCTTTTCCCATGACTCTGCTAATCCATGATTATTGGCTAGTTCTTGTGCTATTAAATTATACGGTGCCTCGATCCAGCTGGGCACCTCTGTAGGTTCTTTTGAGGATTTCTCTCTCTTCCTGAACATTCCTGTATCACAAGAGCGCTCAGGTTTTCTTTAGAGAAATCCTGCCGACTATGCCAATTAATGTATTACTATTTAAAAAGGCTTACCAAAGACCTTCAGTCACTTTCCGCACTGGACAGAATGCCAGGAAATCAAAATAGTATACATATTAAGTTTTATTACATATATACAATATTTCTAGCCATAATCATTGATTAAGTACAGAGTTTGAATCAATACATTACCGGTTATCACCACTCCATCGGGGGACCACAATTAGGAGGCTTATTCAGAATGTCATCACATAGCTCGTCAGCAATGGAAATGTCCCTCCCTTACAGGTAACTTTCCTCCATTAAATTGTACTTTTTCCCCATCCCCTTTTTCCAGATTGGATATACAAACGCGTGCTTACCTCATGTTGAGAGGGTAATCCCCAATCAGCATGTCTTGAAAACAACTAGCTTAGCTCGTGGGTTGTATACCCAGCCCCTCTTTATGGATTGGATACTTTTTCCCCCATCCCCTCTAGCCAGATTGGATATACAAATGCGTGCTTATCTCATGCGGTGAGAGTGTGTTTCTGTCAAGCACCTATCATCAGGTGCTGAAAATTCCTAGCTGTGCTCGTGTGCTGACAGTGACCTGCTCTCATAATAGGCAGTTTATCAGCAGGTGCTGAAAAATTTCTGGCCTTGCTCGTTCTCATAATACTTGTGTTTCCCTGTAACAGCTATCATGGATCCTAGGCAGTGTCATTCAATATTAATAATCCTTTCATACCATACGTTTCACATTCGTATCACACATCTGCATATGCAAACATTGTGAATCCAATGTTAAAAGGGGGGCCAGAAAAATATTGAAAAGTAGGGAAGATAAGATGGAACCCTGGGGGATACCATAGTAAATGAATCAGAAGATGTTGAGTTAATACTACCTTGGAGGAACAATCTGTAAAAAAAGATGAAAACCAGTCCAAGACCTAGTCTTTATTCCGATTTCACACAGACGAGACAGAAGAAGCTTATGATCTATCGTGTCAAATGCCGATGATAGATCTAAAGAAATAAGTAAAACAGACTGGTGATGGTCGTCATTGAAAAACTACGCAAATATGGCTGGGAGGTGTTTCCTCATGCTCCCTACAGTCCAGACATGAGTCCACCAGACTTCGACCTTTTTCCAAAGTTGAAACAACTTTGCATGGACATCGTTTTGCATCTCTGGAAGAGCTTTCTTCTGACGGTACACGTGCCATTTGGCAACTGAACAAAAACAGTGTCTTGGATGGAATAATGAAGCTTCCCAGACGTTGGAACTCGGTTATTGCAAAGCAGGGAGACTATTACATTACATTAGTGATTTTTATTCCACCATTACCTTGCAGTTCAAGGCGGATTACAGAAGAGGATTTCTGGACATGTCCAGAGGTGTTACAGAATAGAGCAGGTTGCTTCAGAGGATTGAAATGTTTCATATGGTGTTAGTTAGTCTTCATGGATTTCTTGAATAGCAGGGTTTTTATTTTCTGAAAGTTTTGTAGTCTGAGATCGCAATTAGTATATTGGAGAGTTGGTGGTCTAGTTTTGCTGCCTGTGTGGCTAGAAGGCCATTGTACAGTTTTTTTCCATTTGATGTCTCTGATTGGTGGGTATGTGAATGGTGTCTGGGTTCTCCTGTGTCTGGTTGTGGTAGTTTGGATTAGGCGGTTGTTCAAGTAGGCCGGGATTGTAAGGATTGAAAGATTGTAAAGAAATACTTGAAAAAAAATAAACGTGTAAATAAAAAAAAGTGTGCATTATTTGTGAAATGACCCTCGGATATACTGATATTTGTCCAATATTTGCTTTTTTCTGATCTGAAGAAGAGTTACCTTCGAAAGCTCATCATAAAATGCATTGAGTTAGTCTAATAGTCTAATGCATTGAGTTAGTCTAAAATTGTAAACCGTTTCTATCCCATATACTGTCAAATGTATCTTTATTGTAAACCGCTTCGAACTTCACAGTATAGCGGTATATAAGAAATAAATTATTATTATTAATAAAAAAGGTATCATCTTATTTCCTTTGTTTTTTTCTTTAGTTCTTTATATTAACATACATAAACAATGAGATGTAGTTTTCAAATTTAATGGCACCTTCAAAGTTCACGTTTCTTGAAACAATAGCATTTCTATTAAAAAAAAAAAATCAAATAGCTGCCAAAATAAAAAAGCCACATGAAACATAACTGAACTGTTTGCAAGTGTTTAAGAGAAGAAACAGGGAAGCCAGGTTATTGTAGTAATCAAGCTGGGGCAAAAGTTCAAGATTCCTTTCCCTGCTCCTCAACAATTCCACTAAAAAAGATATTTGAATCTACTGTTGAATTCCAAACTCCATACATTTGGAATAAACTCCCTGCATATCTGCAACATATCACCTCATACTTCTACTTCTGGAAAACACTTAAGACATATCTCTTTTCCTTATAAGATAACTCTAGCTATCACATTTAACACTACTGATCTCTCTTGCCTCATTCAGTGTTCGTACTGTAATGCTGTACTAAATCTTTTGTTAGCCGCATTGAATTCTTTATGAAAACCTGTGGGATATAAGACCTGTATAGTCCAGTCCAGTAGAGATCACTGTGGCACTCTATCCTCCTCCATTTAGAAAAAAATGTCCATTTAACCCTATCCTCTGTTTTCTTTCCAATAGCCAGTTCCTAATCCATAACAGAACATTGCCTCCTATCCAATGACTTCAATTTTCTCAGCAGTCCCCCATAAAGAACTTTGCCCAAAGCTTTCTTAAAATCCAATATGTTACATCAACCTGTTGACTTTTACCCACGTTTATTCACACCTTAAAAAAAATGAAGCAAATTGGTGAGGCAAAACTTCCTTTGGTTGAACCCATGCTGACTCTGTCCCGTTAAACCATGTTTGTCTCTATGTTCAATAATTTTATTCTTTATAATAGTTTATACTGTCTTGCCCAGCAATGAAGTCAGGCTTACTGGTCTATAATTTCCCAGATTACTCCTGGAACACTTTATAAAAATTGGCATTATATTGCCTATCCTCCAGTCTTTAGGCACACTGATAATTTCAACAACCGTTTACAGATCACTAAAATTTCATGTTTTGAGTCATTCAGTACCCTGGGGTGTATACCATCCATTATAGGTGATTTATCACCCTTTAATTATCAGTTTGGCTCAGTACATCTTCCATGTTCACAGAGATTGTTCATGTCTTCCATGGAGAAAGTGAATAAGACCTAAAGAAGAAAAGATCGAACAGTAGAGGAAATGTGGGTATTAAATGTCATTTGGGATCCAAAATTACACCTAAGTAATGCATCGAGTCCACTAGTGTGATTGGAGAACCTCATAATTTGGGAGTAATAGCAGGATAAGAGAGACTCCCAGTGACCCAGAGAGCCACAGTTTTTGATAGATTATGCTATGAATCACATGCTGTTCTGGTTTTCACTTGTTGTTTTCTCTGGCTGTTATATTTTTTCTGCGTTTTTTTTCATACTGGCTGTATGTGCCCTTTGCAATTGCTAATAAAGATAAATTAAAAAGAAAAAAAAAAGGAATAAGTTTATTGAAAGAAAGTCATTAATCAGTAGTTCCAGACAGCTTTGAAGATTTGAAAGATCCTGTGCAGAGGAGTTCTTAGTAGAAATAGCTAAAACATCATCAGCATAGATATACAATCTAACTGAAAATGATTGTGTGAAAAGTGTCAAGCAGAACTTTGAGAAACTAAGACCAATCTGTGAGAAATTCAGCATTTTCATGTTTTAAAAAGGTAAATTGCAAAATTTGACTATCTTGGTCACAAAGGCAAAATTTTATGGGCAGAAACATTTTCTATACGTTTAGACATGAGTGATTAGGAAATTACACTTACTGCCCAGGAACAAAAATTGTGTTACCTAGTGTTATCCAAAAAGAAACATCATTGAGGGTTCAAAATTATATATCTATTATTTTGGTACATACCAAACATTTTACATGGGAACTTAAGTACAAAAATGGCTCTTGAAACTTTCTTGCCACAAGGCAAAAAACTCTGCAATGCAGCTCAGTCTTTTTAAACATCAGGAAATATTGAAATCTTACCTCCCAAAATAAAAGCAATTGACAGACTTATTCCTAAATTCCTCTTAAGTCCAATCCAACTAATATGAATTTCAGTTCTGGCAATAAGCCCTTCAATTATTTGATGAAAAAAAGTTTACAAAACATGATCTCTGTTGTGACCAAATACAAAGGTTACAAGCAAAGTCATTCTGGAGAACACACCATTATCAGATCCCTCCAATACAAATGATAGACATATGCAAGAAATTTTAAATATATCTCCCAGTTCCCCTTCATCTCTTTGTTCTTGCTTTCTATTGACTCTGAGGTCCATGCTGAGAAACCAGTAAATAATAAATTCTGCTCGCTGGTGGGAAAGCATTATCTGAGAACTTAAGAGATTCCTTCAGAAAATTCTGGAAAAGTTCTTTAGCAGATAAAATTCTACTTCAAAGAAAGTTTAGAAATCTTAAATTTACTTGCTTCAACATTTTCTATTTTTTAAGTTTTCTGTGGAGCAATGTCTTATCTTGAATAAGATATTTGAACTGCTTTAATTTGTTCCAACTCAATACTCACGTGAGAAGATTAACCAAAATATTCTTGCTAGATTGAACCTTACCAACGGTCTAAGACAAAGTCTTTACAAAATTGGTACAATAGTGATGTAAAGAAGCTAGCAAGTTCCAGATCGTGTCAAGTGTTACCTCTGTTTTTTTAGTCAGGCTTGTAAGAGTCATTGAGGACAACTGCACTCCCCCTCCAACAATGTCCTTGTCTCTCTGACTATCCTGGGCCGCCACCTGGAATCTCTCCCTTCCTGCCGCTGATGCCTCCCTGCCTTACCCCCAAAGCTGACCCTGACACCCAACATGCTCCATTTCCACCCACTGCTGCAGGAGCAGCAGCATTAGGGACGTGCTAGGCGTGTGCAGCGAATGCACTTGGCCAGCCCACAAGCCTTCCCCCCAACGTCAATACTGATGGAGAGAAAGTTCCAGAACAGCCTGCCTTTAAAGTGGGAAAAGGCACTCCCGAGGTGGGTAGATGGCCTCTCATGTAACCTATTTGCATAATCAGGAGCAAGTATAGAAAGATTAAGGTAAATGTACACAAGTAGAGTTACAGAGCTCCCACTTGATACTGTTAGTCACCTTCTTGGGATCCTCAAGAGGAAGCAGTCCATTTCCAATTTGTAATTAGGCTTGGAGGTTAGATCTATATTATATCAGACCCTTTATTATTATTACAATTCTTGATATAACACAACATATCCACTATGTAGTTTCTGTTCATTTTACAACCAGGTAATTGTATCAGGTACTCTTTAAGTGTTTATCCCTGTCTCAGCGGACTTGCAATCTAGCTATGATAATGTCTTCAGTTTTCTGAGACTGAGCTAATTTTTTTTTAAGATGCCTTCTATTTACTAAATGTCATAAACATAGATCTTGTAAGTTGCCATAAAACTGTTCTTTACTCGGTTTATATATCTTAACAGTGGCAAGCTTTCTGCAGCATATCAGCACTCAGCTGGGATCCCAACAATTGGTAGGAAGACAATTCATAGGATAGAGTTGGTAGGATCTTCCTAACAATTGTTTTACCCAATTGTTCTACATCTACCAATTGTCATAACAGCATTGGAGGTGTCTGAATGGGAGAGGGCGCCCCCTTCCACAGGTGTGTGCCTCTGGTCCGCATGCACCTACTTCTCTTCTTCCTCCTTTCTTCTAGGCACATTTCTTCACAAATCTGCAGGCAGCAGCTGACCCAGGAACCCTCCCTCTGATGTCACAGAGACCCTGCCTCCGATGTTACAGGGAAGGCTTCCAGGTCAGGAGCTGTCTGTGGATTTGTGAAGAAGTGCGCCAAGAAGGAAGAGGAAAAAAATACCTATGCGGATCAGAGGTACATGCCTGTGAGAGGGGGTACAAACTTGGTACTAGGGAGAGAGGGAGAGGGGTGTTTTGGGCCATGGGGAAAGGGGGAGGGTATGTGTCGGGACATGGACGGAAGGAAGGGAGCATGAACAGGATAAAAGAAAGGGAAGGGGCACAAACCTGGGAACAATGAAGGGAAAGAGATGCTGAGGTGGGGGAGGGAATGGAAAGGGAGAATTGTTCAGCATAGGTGAGAGGAAGGAAAGGAAGAAAGATGAATTGTTAGGCATTGGGAGAGAGAATTGTTAGATGTGATGGGAGAGGAGTGAGATACAGATGCATTGGGAAGAGAGATGAGAGGGAGAAATTTGGGGAGGACACTGGGACAGAAAGGGATACGAGAGGGAAGTATGTTGACCATGGTAATGGAGGGAGAGAGGTGATAGATGGAGAAATGTTGGGTAAGGGGCTGGTGGGCAGGGGCAAAAGATAGTTCACACATTCCTAGGGAATGAGAGAGAAATGTTGGATATGGCAGTAGAGGTGGTGGGAGAGATTCTCCCTGGGACAAAGAGAGAAAGAGAGATGGTGGACAGTGAGAGAGAGGGAGATATGTTGTACATGGGGATTGTGGAGAGAGGAAGAGGCAGGGGTGGGGAGGGGAAAAAGAGCATGCTTTGTGTAGTTTAATTTTGTGGTTACCATTATGTATTAGTAAGATTATATTGTGTGTGTTTATGAAAAATCAATGGAAAAAATGTCATTACAATTAGTACTGTTATGGGAGCTTGAGCTGGGTCTGAGGCAGATCTTTTGAGTCCCCCATTGTTAGGATACAACAATTGGTAAGATGTCACAATTGGTATGAATTTTGATTTAAAAAAAAGTTTTTTGATAACGGTTCCTTCTCTAACAGCTTTTATTGTTGAGGATTGAGAGGGAGAGAATTGTTGGACATGGTGGTGGGATTTTGTTGTATTCTGTTTTGAAGTTATGCAGTAGTTTGGGGGGGTTTTTTTGCTTACAATTTGTCTTTAATTATAAATTATGTAAATGTGTTATTCCCTTTATAAAAAATAAAAAAAAACCTAGGTATTACAATCAACAATCAGCTTGTAAATATCTAGAACATTTAATTGGATATCAGGCAGCTAAATTTAGCTCTCCATGAGTTAAGTAATTAGCATGATAACACTTTCATTTAATGTTAATTCTCCACTTTAAGTACCAAAGGAAAAAAAAATCACATCCCAAACCCCCTACCTTCTTCCTATTAGCTCTCCTACCACACCTTTACTTTCACCCTCAACTTGTTTCTGTTCTTTCTCTACTTATGAAGTATATAGTTACTTCCCAGCTTCTTACCTCATCTAGAAATCTGCATTTTTAAGAATATTTAAGCAAGAATTAATAGCTATTTTGTTGTACTGTTTCATAGAACAGAAAAGTCAAAAATGTTCTCAAGAAGAAATTGAGAGAAAGAAACAGGAAGCTCTTGCTAGAAGAAAGATGAGAATGCAGACGCTACTTAAAGATTCTTCACCTACCTGATTATATCGGTATCAAAGCGATAAAGATTGCAAAGATCATATCTGCCTGTGACATTTGGTGGTGTTTCTCTGTGAGAAATGTAATGAAGAGCTGAAAGCAAGCACAATAATGTTTGTTATAGTTTAATAAATTGTTTACAATTGTAAACTGTCTTGATCTCTAAAATGAGGTTTGGATATATGAAAGTAGCAAATATAGCTTGTTTAGTGTTCCGATGTATAGTATTGCAATTTGTATTAAATAACTCCTGTAAAAATGATTTAAAATCGCATTCAACTTAATTGCACTGTCTCTAAAGCTATGTATATATGGTGAAAGAACATTTTTTTTGTGTAATTGATTTTCTTTTCCAGGTTTATGTATCCCATCATCTGTTTAATTTACTATATAAATGTACATACTATATACTTGGAAACTGAAGCTAGTACGCATCTGTGCCACAAGGACAATTTTAACAAGGTCAGAATAGTATGTATTGATTTTGAAGATGTTTAGCAACGGTAATAATGTTTGCACAGTATTCTCTTCTTCATCAGTTAAAGCAGCAGCCCTTCAAGATGTGTTACAGCTGGACATTGGCTTTTTTATTATTTTTGTTAAATACTTCTGAGTATTTAAAGGGTCCATAATTAGTCCTTTGTGCATATGAAAATTCTCCAAACTTTGAGCTAGTTTTTGGCAGAGTAATGCATAATCACTCCTATTTTAATAATTCATGGTTTCATTGATAATGTATTGTATACACTTTCTCCTCTAACCTTCAAAAATGAAATCCTCATTTTCGGTGTTATTTTAAGATCAAAAGTGATGCTAACGTTCTGTGCTATTCAGCATGTCTAGTTATAGAACAGTCAGTTCTGTTGACCTTTTTGTATGTGCACAAATAGATGTTTGCATTTAAATTTTTCATTGACAAAACAGAAGCATGTATACTTTGTGAATTTCATTTTCAAGAACTTTTAATAGTTATTTAAAGGGTTAGCCATGTCAATTTTGTACCAAAAATAACTGAAGATGATGGAACATTATTTATCAACCAATTTAGTGAAACATGAGATTTCAAGGGTGAGATTTCAAGGATAAGAATCTACTTCATCAAATTCATCTGACCAGATAGACCCTTGCTTTTCAAGAGCTTATAGTCAGTAAATAGCTAGTCTATAAGATGCTACCAGCCTACTCCAGGTAAGGCTTCATAGGATCACCTTTAAGAGATCAATATTGTACTTAAATGTATATATTTGAGCTAACAAATTTATAGGTGTTCAGCAGATTTGTGATTTAATAAAGTCAGTTAATTTTTCTCTGGTAACTTTTACTCATTGGCAACTTTGAAGGTCAATTCTGTAATCTAGGCACCCACATTTACATGCCATTTGTGCACATAAATGTCTAGCATACTAGCACACAACACCCTTCCTTTGTGATATTAATGGGAAGTAATTCTTTTTTAAATTTTTTATTTTTTAATTTTTTTGCTGGGGAATAGTAACCTCAAGTGGTCACAGTTGTTTGATTTTTGAACTAGTCTTGTCAGCTGTCAGCTTGTCAGCTGAGCTATCACAGGTCATATGTAACCCCTATATTTTTTCATCAATATTAGTTTGTTTTATTTTAATTATATATCCTTATTGATGTTAAAAGTAACCCTATTAGTTGGTTATTTCTTTTCAATAAAATTCTTGGTATAGAAATTAATAGTAGTCACTGTATTTGTTCCTCTCGCTATATTTTCTATAATATACTTAGCTTTCATCCATACCAAGTTGCCAGTGATGTTTACTCTCTGCTATTGGGAACGATAGTTCAAAAATAAAATAATATTGCTCAACGGAGCGTCCCCATTATAAATTAAATACAATAGAACACACATATGCCAAAGATAACCATCAATGACTCATACCAGGTGATAAAACAACCAAATAGAACCCTAATTTCTAACCACTGAAAAATAAAAAGAAAACCCATCCATTGCTTTCTTAACATGTGGAGGGGCATTTTCGAACAGCACATAACGCTCTGCTAACAGCACACCTAACTTTTACATAGCACATAAATGAAAGATGTATGCAGGGTTTAGTTTGGGACACAGGTGGGGCTCCCACTTAATTCATGTAACTTATAGAATACTGGACATTGTGTCCCGGATTCTGTATAGGATGCCCATCCCAGGCTATCCTATACAGAATTGGGCCTACACCCGCCCAAACTAAACCCATTTCTGTAACCGACATTCATGTTGCAGACGCCGGTTACAGAATCAGGTTTGTTTAGACTCAGCCGCTATACTTAATTGCGGCAAGGGATCTCCCTGCCGCAATTAGTATAGCGGCCGGGGCTACAGCCGCCAGTCTCCCCTCTTCCCCTCCCCGACGATCGTGGCAGGAGGGTGGACAACCTCTCCTGCCCACAGAATCCATGATCGCCGGCAGGAAGGTGCTCAATCCTTCCTGCTGGTAGGCCACCCCCATTGACCCCTCGCCGAACCCCCCACTCTGGAACCCCCCTCGGGCTTACCCACAAGCTGGCCAGACAGGTCCTTGCACTGTCCAGCCAGCAGGCCCACCTCCGTCCAAATGAGGTGGGCCCGCCCTTTCCCTGCCAACCCACAGGATCCTAGGACCTGATTAACCCAGGTGCCTAAGACCCCTCCTATGGTGGCCCTAGGATCCTGTGGGTTGAACAGGGTAGGGGCGGGCCTGCCTCATTTGGATGGAGGAAGGCTTGCTAGCCGGATGGTGCGAGGACCCATCTGGCCAACTTGTGGGTAAGCCCAAGGGGGATTTCGTTGGGGGGAGTTAGGGCGTTTTGATGGTGGGGGGAGTGCAGCAGGAGGGGTTGGGTACCCTGCTGGCGATCTTCGGGGACGGGACCTATCAGCAGGAACCTTCCTGCCGGTGATCGTGGGTTCTGTGGGCAGGTGGGGTGGGGGGGGTCTATGGGCAGGAAGGGTTGAGCACCTTCCTGCCGGTGATCGTGGGTTCTGTGGGCAGGAGGAGTTGGGCACCCTCCTGCCGCAATCGGGGGGGGGGGGGGGGAAGCGGGGAGACTGGTAGCCATGGCTGCTATAATAATTGCGGCAGGGAGATCCCTTGCTACGATTAAGTATACCGGTCATGTCTACTTACCATGTAGGCCAGTATTGTGCTGCCCTCATAGTAAGCGTCTCCCGCTCTACTAGGGAGACACGTAGGTCTGCCTAAGTTCACCTAAGGCTACCGTCTAGCCTTAGGCGGGCTTGCAGGCCTCCCTAGACTCCCGGAGGCACCTTTAATATAGGCAACCTGCCTGAGAAGCATATTTTTAAGAAAACATGCCTCCCAAATGGCTGATTAGACAGCTGTAGGACGCCTACAGCTGCCTACAATCAGGACGCACTTTGCAGAATCAGGGGCTGTGTGTCTCTTTTTGCATTTAGGCATCTGTATTTATGCCAGTTCTATGGCTGGTTGAACTGCAGGTGCCTAGTATTCTATAATTGAACTAGGCACCTAGAGTCTATTATAGAATAGGCTCCTACTGCATAGCCTCGGGGCACCCAGATATAGAATTGTCCCATTAGTGTGTTTCCCATATTGCAACTATTAAAAAAAATCTCATAAATAGGTCTGATGGTATAGATGCATTAGTAAATGCAGCTAAAATATTTCACTTACATATCAAATCTGAATTCAACAAGAATACAGCTGTATATACAGATTTGAATTTGAAATGTTTTCTGCTATTTTCCTGGAAGGGCATCAATCACCTGGGTAGAAGGGATATTGACAGAAAAAAAAAAAATATCAAATGAACTAATCTATTTGGCAGTTTTGGGCTTTTACAAATATATAACACAGTGTGTGAGAGCCATGCTGTAATCAAAATAATTTACATGACACCTTGGGATTTATAACAGTACTGGTGTGACATGGATTCAGGAAGAATGTCCTAAAGCATATAAAGCTGGGCTTGGTTATGAACATATTGTGCACCTGATGTGAAATTTTGCTTGCAGCAGTGTGTATTACTACATATTGTCTGAATTTGTAATCTGTAATTTTTTTCTGAAGAAATATACTTTTCCATCTGGATGAGCAACTTTGTTTTGTAAAATAACTATGCAAAAATTAATAAACACCTGTTTTCTAATTTAACAAATATATTTGCTCTGATTTATTGCCTACATTTATTTTTATTTTTCTGTTTTTTTAACTTTATTAAAATTAATATACACATACTGTAGTAGATAGTAACACAGATGATGGCAGATAAAAATCTGCACTTTTCATCCAGTCTCTCCAACAAGGTAAGCTCATAGTATATAATATGATGCAATATAGCATATACCTACTTGATTTTCATCTGACATTGCTATTTTTAGGGTACATACAGTCAAAACCCACTCCAGCTCATCTGGTTCTGTCTAGCCATAATGGGACACAGATCATAAATGTCTGCTCAGCACTGACCTTATTCACCAACTACTGGTGTTTGACAGTGCCACACATTAGCCTACACAGATCTTGTCTAGCCATAACCTGTGCACAGATTATAGGTCTGGCCTTATTTCCCAATTATTGGAGTCACCATCTATGCGCTACTAAGTTTGTTTACATAAACAGGAGAATAACCATACTAGGTCGGACTTATGGTCCATCTAGCCCAGTATCCTGCTTCCAAAAGTATCCAATCTAAAGATAATACCTGGCAAAATCCTAAATAACAGTAAGATTCCATGCTTCAAAGCCCAGAGCAAACAGTAGTTTCCTCCCTGTGCTATGTCAATAGCAAACTATGTACTTTTCCTCCAGGAACTTGTCCAAACCTTTTTTAAACCCAGATACGTTAAATGTTGTAACCACATCCTCTGGTAACAAATTTCAGAGTGAAACTATTCATTGAGTAAAAAATATTTCTGTTTTAAAAGTATTTACCATGTCACTTCACAGAGTATACATAACATAGCATAACATAAAACTCACTTTTATACTGCAAACCAATTCTATTCGGTTCACAAAAGATTTAGTGTACAGGGTGAATATAGTAAGTAAGATTATCTAATTTCCAAAAGATTTAATAAAAATATATGTTTTTCAAGCATACTGAAATTATTGTTATCCCAGGACAAGCAGACAGCCTATTCTCACATATGGGTGATGTCATCCACGGAGCCCGGATGCGGACAGCCTCACAAGCAGACTTGCTTGTAGAAACTTTTGAAGTTTCGAGTCAGCCGCACCGCGTATGCGCGAGTGCCTTCCCGTCCAGCATAGGGCGAGTCTCCTCAGTTCTCAGTTTTCTGCAGAGCTGAGAAGTCCGTCTTTGACTCTCTGCGTTTAACTTTGTTACTTTGTGCCTTCTCTCACCGCTGTTTGTGTTTATTTTTTTCACGAATCGTGTTTCTTTCTTTACAGTTTAAAAAAAAAAGACTTATTTTAATTTTTCTTCAGTGACTGGCAGGCCAAGCCATGCGAACGCAGCCTGCAGGCTTCAACTTCACAGCGGCTCTCTTCCCTCCTAGGTCCTGGCCGGTCACGGGCTTCAAGAGTTGTAGCCAGTGTGCAATTTCTCTCACGAATTGGGCATGCCTATAATCCGAAGTCGTGCGAGCGCTGGGCTACTCTTCAACCTCGAGCCCTTAAACGTCATCGAGTTTTCTTGGAGAAATTCTTTAGCATGAACTCCTCGGTGACACCCTCGACCTCGAGTGCTACCTCGGTCCCGCGTTCCAGCGAGGGTCCTCCTGCTTCCACCAACCTCGAGCCTCATCAGACCGTCCTCGTTTGGATTGTCTTTAGCCTCGAGTACACCTGCTTTATCTTCCTTTGAGCTCCCCTCAGGTCAGATACCTCAGCAGAAAGTTCCTGTGGTGGTCCTCAAGCTTTCCAAGACTTCCAAGTCCAACCACATCTCCACTGCCACCTTGGAGCCTTTAGCCTCAGCAAGTGATCCGGTTTCAGACGCGGATCCACCTTTGCAAGCTTCTCTCCAGACAATGTTGGAGCAGCAATTTGTTCAGTTATTGAGCAAATATAGTTCTGCCTCAACAATGCCTCCTGTAATCCAGCCTGGGCAATCAGCAGTCTCCCGCAAGGTCGAATCTCTGCTTGTGCCTCAAGCTGAAGTTTCACACTCTATGCAAGGAGCAGAGTCTTTGCGAGTGTCTGGATTGGAGTCTTCACACTCTATGCAAGGAGTGGATTCTTTGTGAGTGTCTCAACAGGAATCCACACACTCCATACAAGGAGCAGAGTCTCTGGGAATGCTTCAAGATTTCTCGATCCAAACCACTGAGTTTCGATCTACAGCTTCGAGCCCTATCCATTCACCAGCAGCGTTGCCTGTTTCCATACATAGGGCGAAGTTTCCTCGATCCTTGAGACCTGCTTCCTAGCACCACTCTTGTTGCCGATCGAGGCCTTCATCAAGACATCCATCAAGGCGCAGATCTTCTAAAGAGCAGCCTTCTTCATCTGGGCCTCATTCCAGACCTTCCAGTTCTTCGAGATCCTCAACTCCTCGCTCCACGTCACCGCTTCCGGACACTGAGGAATCAGCTGCTTTCATTACCTCCTCCAAGTCTCCATATTCTTTGGATTGTCACTTCTCCAGAGAGGCTTCACCTTCGTTCTCCGCTCGAGGCACCTTTAGGTCATCGAGCCCTTCTCGAGGCAAGGCCTTGGCGGATCAGCTGATGATCTGGACATTCAGTTTGATGCTGGTTCTAAATACTCTAAGGAGTATTTCAAGTCATGCATATCCTTTCTTCGTTGAGACAGTCTCTCCGCTGGTGGATGCTCTGTTCCTATCTCTCCAGAGGCTTGCTGTTTCAAACGCCCCCTCATCAGAAGGTCCTCACAACAGATTCCTCGACCTACACTTGGGGGGCTCCTCTTGATGGTCTCCGTATTCAAGGCCACTGGACCAGTACGGATCGTCAGTGTCACATCAATCTGTTGGAACTCAGAGCGATCTTCTATACTCTCAAAGCTTTTCAACATCTTCACGACCAGGTAGTCCTCATTCAGACGGACAACCAAGTTGCCATGTACTATGTCAGCAAACGGGGGGGGTGGGATCTACCTCCCTCCCTCCCTCCCTTTGTCAAGAAGCTCTGAAGGTTTGGGAGTGGGCAATCCTCCACAACACTTTCCTGAAAGCTGTCTACTTCAAGGGGCAAAAACTGTTTGGCGGATAAATTGGGTTGTCTTCTGCAATCTCACAAATGGACACTCAATTCCTCGCCTCTTCATCACATTTTTTTGCAGTGGGGAACTCCTCAGATAGATCTCTTTGCATCTCCCCACACCCACAAACTGCCTCAGTTCTGCTCCGGGATATATTCTCCTCATCGCCTCAAGGCAGATGCTTTTCTACTGGAATGGATGATTCGCTTCCTGTATGCATTCCCTCCATTCCCTCTCATTCTCAAGACTCTTGTCAATAGTTTTCTCAACCTGTCAGACATTTTAGAAGCTTCTAGAAAGCCAACCACTAGACAATGCTACCATCAAACATGGCCTAGATTTTCTACGTGGTGCATCTCTCATGATAAGGAGCCTCAAGAGTCCTCCTTATCTTCTGTTCTACATTATCTTTTGCACTTCTCCACCTCTGGCCTCAAGTCTACATCGATCCAAGGCCATCTCACTGCAATTGCTGCTTTCCACCAGCCTATTGAAGGGAAACCCCTCTCTGCTCATCCGGTGGTTTCCAAAATTATGAAAGGACTTTTCAATGTTAAACCTCCTCTCAAACCACCTCCAGTGATTTGGATTCTCAATGTTGTTCTTGCTCAATTGATGAAGCCTCCATTTGAACCAATGTCTACAGCTCATCTGAAGTATCTCACTTGGAAAGTGGTGTTTCTCATTGCCGTCACATCTGCTCGAAGAATCAGTGAGCTGCAAGCTTTAGTTGCTGATCCACCTTTCCCTGTGTTCCATCATGACAAGGTGGTCCTTCGTACTCATCCTACATTCCTACCTAAAGTGGTTTCAGAATTTCATCTCAACCAATCTATTGTTCTTCCAGTGTTCTTTCCAAAGCCTCATTCTCACCCTGGAGAATCAGCTCTTCATGCTCTAGACTGTACACGTGCTTTGGCCTTCTACTTGGAACGCACCAAACCACACAGAACTACTCCTCAACTTTTTGTCTCCCTCAATCCAACCAAGTTGGGACATCCAATCTCTAAGTGTCCCATCTCCAACTGCATGGCTTCTTGTATTTCTTTTGGCTACGCCCAGGCTGGACTACATCTACAGAGTCGAGTCACAGCTCATAAAGTCGGAGCCATGGCGGCTTCAGTAGCTTTCTTCAGATCTACACCTATTGAGGAAATTTGTAAAACTGCTACCTGGGCCTCAGTTCATACTTTCACCTCTCTCTATTGTCTGGATGTTTTCTCCAGACGGGATGGCCATTTTGGCCGGAGAGTATTAAAAAATTTATTCTCCTAAGTTGCCAACGCTTCCACCATCCCATTCTGGTTAGCTTGGAGGTCACCCATATGTGAGAATAGGCTGCCTGCTTGTCCTGGGATAAAGCACAGTGACTTACTGTAACAGTTGTTATCCAGGGACAGCAGGCAGCTATTCTCACAACCCACCCACCTCCCCTGGTTGGCTTCTCTGCTAGCTATCTGAACTGAAGAGACTCACCCTACACTGGGCGGGAAGGCATTCACGGTGTGGCTGACTCAAAACTTATAAAGTTTCTACAAGCAAGTCTGCGAGGCTGTCCGCATCTGGACTCCGTGGATGACGTCACCCATATGTGAGAATAGCTGCCTGCTGTCCCTGATAACACCTGTTACGGTAAGTAACTGTGCTGTGTCAGAAGACATAAGTAAATGATTCAGATCCTTGTCCCATGATGCCGCTTGAAAGGACAGAAGGCGCTGATAAAATCTTTTAAATTTGCAACCCTTGGCAGACGGAAAATTTAATAATGCATGAGATTTTCTGGGATGTTTTTAACTAGTAAATGTGAATGAATCCAAAAGATATTCTGGTATTAAACCGACTGATGTCGTAAAGCAAATACATCCAAATTTGAACTTAACCCGAGCCTCAAATGGTAGCCAATCGATTGTCTCTAGAAACTAGTAAATGTGAATGAATCCAAAAGATATTCTGGTATTAAACCAACTGATGTCGTAAAGCAAATACATCCAAATTTGAACTTAATCCGAGCCTCAAATGGTAGCTAATCGATTGTCTCTAGAAACTAGTAAATGTGAATGAATCCAAAAGATATTCTGGTATTAAACCGACTGATGTCGTAAAGCAAATACATCAAAATTTGAACTTAATCTGAGCCTCAAATGGTAGCCAATCGATTGTCTCTAGAAAGGTGTAACATGGTCATACGTCTTCAAATTATAGATCAATCGGACAGCAGTGTTTTGTATAATGCAGAATCTGAATATTTTTTGAATCTTGGCAAGATGCACAATATTACAGTAGACAAATTGGCTCAAAACCAGGGATTGCACAAGAAGTCTGAAAGAATTTCTATCAAAATATGCTCTAATAGTTCTTAATTTCCACAATGCGTCAACCTGTTTTTTTATGGTTAGATTACTGTCTAAAATTACTCCCAGTATCTTAATAATAGGTTGAATAATATAAGTTTTTGCATTTAAGACTACAGACATCATCCTGGCTCGGAAAGGCATAGAAAAATTTGGCCTTATCCATATTAATCTTTAGTTTAAATTCTGCCATCCATAATTCAATTATCAGCAGGATGTCAACGACAGTATGACTGATCTGAGAAAGAGAGGTGGAAATAGGGATCAGAACGGTTATATCATCCGCATAACTAAATAATTTGATCTTCAAATAAGACAATCTATCTCCCAAATAGGACAGATAAATATTAAAGAACAAAGGAGACAATGGTGAACTCTGTGGCACACCGCATGGCTTACTCTAACTATTAGAGTACTCGTTAAGTTGTACTTGATATGTGTGTGATGTTAAGAAGCCTTCAAATCATTAAAAAAACTTACCATGCACTCTAAAGCATCCAAGCACTCTAGTAATTTTTTGTGGTCGATTCAGTCAAATCTACTACTCAAATCTAGCTGTAATATTAGAGCTAGATTTGCTAAACAGGTTATAGAGATTATTCAAAATTGAAGCTAAGACTGTCTCAGTTCTATACAAAGTCCTAAAGCCTGATTATGATTCATGCAAGATGGAAAAATGATCCAAATAATTTAACAGCTGTCTATAGACCAATCCTTCCATGATTTTTACAAAACACGGAAGACGCGATAGGCCTGTAGTTAACTACTCATAAAATTGAATCTCTTAAGGTTTTTAGGGATGGCAGTAATAATGATATGACCTCCTGTAGATGGAAATTTACCATTATCAAGCAGATGGATTAGCCAACTAAATAAATCCAGTTGAAAATTTAAGGGAGCTGATTTCATAATTGCTGGGGACAAGGATCCAGAGAGCAATATGATTTTGCATACTTATTATAAAGCTTTCTGGATTTCCAGATGTACCCCAGCTTAAATTCACATGGCAGGTTACTATTGGGGATAGCTGGAAATCTTGATTTTTCTTGTTGGTCACTGAGCAAGATGTTCTTAAGCTGTCAATTTTTTGATTAAAATAGCTTGCTAAATCCTCTGAGTTAGGAGGACCAATTTGAGTTGATCGAGCAAACAAAGTCATATCAAAAATATTGGTAACAAGTTTAAACAATTCTGTAGTATTCATGTCTGTTATGCCAGTTTTTGTTGCGTAAAATACTTTATCTTTTATTAATTGCTTATAAGAATGTACTTTTTTTCTCCAGTTGTTGTGATCGATTTGTTTCTCTGATTTTATCCAGATTTGTTCTAATTTCCTAACCATACGTCTTTGTACTTTTTGGAAGAGTAAAACAAAAATTGATTCACTTCTACCCATTATTCACCACTCAGGATTTTGTAGACCTGTGTCATATCCTAGTTCAGTCATCTTTTTCCAAGCTGAAGAGCCTAATATCTTTAGCCTTTCTTCATATAATAATAATAATAAACTTTATTTTTGTATACCGCCATACCAACGAGTTCTAGGCGGTTCACATCAAGAATAGCTGAACAATCAGTGAATCATATAAATACATGAAATATACATAATAAATAAAATACTAAACAATCAAGATATAAATTTATCAAATAGGTTTTCAATACTTTTCTAAAAGAATAAGATTGAGCTTACGGTATTAGAGTACTCCACCAGGTATTCATTTTACTAGCCTGGAATACAAAAGTTTGATCAAAAAATCTTGTATAGCGACAAGCTTTGGGTGATGGAAACGCAAACTAATAAGATTTGCGTGTATTCATGTTTGTTCTATGAAATTCAAAATGAGATTCAGGATAAACTGTAAATAAACCTGGAAACTGAACCAAATAATACTTTAAAACAGATACACAACCGAATTTAAACAGAACTCTTGCCTCAAATGGCAACCTGTGAAATTGTCTATAATAAGAGCTAACATGAGAATTTGAGAATACACCTCAAGTAAATATTGAGTGAGAAACATAAATCATAACTCAGATCATTAGGTATATAGTTCACACCATGGAGAAACTTCCCAGATGATATGATCAAAACCAAAGATAACCATCAATGACTCATAACAGGTGATAAAACAACCAAATAGAACCCTAATTTCTAACCACTGAAAAATAAAAAGAAAACCCATCCATTGCTTTCTTATCCCACAAGAACACTTCTAACTGTATTGTGTTAACATGTGGAGGGGCATTTTCGAAAGGACGTCTAAGTCCGACTTCAGATATTTCCCACAAGATGTCCAAAGTTGGAGGCAGATAAATGGCCATGTTTGAAACCGGCAAAACCGCTAGACATCCAGTTTTTTTTAAATCGCTTATTTAGACAGCTGTCAAGATGTACTACTTTAGGACATTTAGCTTTTTTGGTTATTTTCAACCACAAAACCGTCCAAGTTCAAAATGTCTAAATCCAGACCATCTGGATATGGGAGGAGCCAGCATTGTAATGGACTGGCAATACAGACATACCAGCAGAGCAGTGGAGCACCTTAGAGGGCACTGCTGTGAACATCATATAAATGGTGACCAATGTACATCTCACCATAGGAGGGGTTAGGAGAGAGAACTACAATTTTAAAAGAATAGCAGGGAAGGCAAGCACATTAGGAAAATATAGAATTTCACATAGCTCCTCCAGTGTTCTCAACTACTGACACATTTGATATGCATTTGAGAAAAATGTTTTTAAATCAGCTTTGAACTTATCTATAGAAGTTGATAACCAAAGAGATAAAGGTAAATAATTCTAAAGCTGCAGGCCATTTACAGAAAAAAATTGCAGCTCTTAACTTGCTCATGAACAATTTTTTGGTACATTGGAATTGAAAGGCTATTTTGATTTTGCGATCTAAGGGTTCTCAAAGGTATATATGGATTCAAAAGACGTACAAGAGATGCTCCAATATTTAATACCTTAAAATCAATAAAAGTATTTATATGTGATATGATGCTTAATAGGAAGCCAATGAGTTGCTTTCAAAAATGGGGTAACGATCAAATTTACGAATATTATGAATTAACTGAATATCAGTATTTTATATGATCTGAAGTCTATAAATATCCTTTTGACATAGTCCTGCATAAAAAGAATTACAATAATCTGTTGAAGCACTAATAAGTGTACCAAAATATTTAAGGCTTTAGGGGAAATAATGATCAGATTGATCTAATAAGACTCTGTCTCTTTTATTTTTATATATTTATATAGGTGGTGTACTACATGCAAGTTGTGACTTCTTGGAATTTTGGGTTATGTGTATAATTTTTGGTCAACTATTATGGATTTGGCATTTGTGTTGTGTGTGTATGACCGAAGTATAGCCTGATTTTTCTATGCAGCATTTTGTAGTAATGTGGCTTATTCGATTGTCTCGATAGTGGAGGGGATATTTGTGAGGGGGAGAGAGGGTTTTAAAAAAAAAAATACGTTTTGTATTTGTGAATTATAAAATGACAATTATACAGAATATTGGTTCTTTTTAAACTAAAAAAATGATTTCAATATAAAATCATAACTTGTACAGATGGGATCAGGCAGAGTTAGTGGGGTTGAGGCAGGACATTCTCTAGGTGCCACTTTCACTAATATAAATATCATAACATATACAGTGCTTCCCTGAGAATTTGTGGTCCGCGGTCCCGGTCATTAAAGGTATTTTCTGACCATGAAGGGGAGACAGGAGAGGGCAGCCAGAGTGCCTGCGAGTGAAGGCAATCACTCACGGTGTGCTCTGACCACCTCTTCCTGTAATAAAGTTGGGCCTCACCAATCAGGAGCTGCGTGATATACCCCGGTGATAACTGCAGGCCCCCAATAGTGGCACCCCCTGACAACAACTGTGGGCCCCTGATGACAACAGCAAACTCTGATGACAGCTGTCAACCCCCCCTGACGATGATGGCCACCCACCCGACAGCAATGGCTCACCCCAAAAAATAAGAGAGACAAGAGAAATGCCCACTCCCTCCTGCCTCAGCAACCCTAGTGCATCCAGGTCTACTACTCCCAACCCCCTGACATGAAGGCCCTGGTGAGCTGGAGAAGTCAGCTCAGAACCCTCCCAGCTCAAGCATACACACCCTCCTCCCCATACCATTTTGAAGGACCAGCAGGATGGGTGCCCATCTCTTCAAAATGGCTGTATTATTTTTTTTTTTTTTAGCTTTCTGAAAGTCTAGATACAGTATCAAGACACTTAACAGCACTGCAAAAAAACTAATACAAACTATCTTAATAGCATGGAAGAACATTCACATGATATAGATGTGATGTCAGCATACTACCAATGAAACACTTAAGCATGCACTAGAACATTCAAATAGCATAGATATGATGCTAATACTGTCACTATGCTCACTTTACTATACATTTGATTGAGTTGTATGGTTCTTTGGCAAGATTTTATTAATTGGTATACATAATTTTTGAGCACTCTGGTGACAGGATTAATTTAATGAAGGTAACAGTTTTATAAAAGAAGACTTGATAATTGTAATATATATTATCCCAGGACAAGCAGGCAGCATATTCTTTACGCATGGGTGACGTCACCGACGGAGCCCACGGTACGGACCTTTTTACTAGAAAGTTCTAGTTGGCCGCACCGCGCGTGCGCGAGTGCCTTCCCGCCCGACGGAGGAGTGCGTGGTCCCCAGTTTCTTCGTTTCCGCGGAGCGAAGAAGACGTGTGTTTTTCAACGTCGTTGAAATACTCCTTTTGCCTTCCCGCTCGCGTTCTTTTTTCGATTTTTTCACCTTCGGGTGCTTTTTTCTTTCTATTTAAAAAAAAAAAAAAAAAATTCCTTTCTTTTTGCTTTATTTTTCGTTCCTGCCCCGGCGGGGCCTGTTAGCACGATCCAGGCCTCGGGGTTTGATTTTGCGGAGGCCGTGTTCCCATTCATGCCCCCGCAGCCCGGTTTTAAGAAGTGCCAGCGGTGTGCACGCCCGATCTCCCTCACTGACCCACACAACTGGTGCTTACAGTGCTTGGGACCGGATCATCGGGCGGATTCCTGCACCCGCTGTGCCACTCTTAAAAAACCCGACTATGGATTCGACCTCTTCATCTGCGGCACCGTCGAAATCGACACCGACCACTTCGACACCGCCTGAGTCGACATCGGCGCCCCCGGCGCCAGGTAAGCCGGCTAAGAAGCCTTCCACCCTTGAGCGCCCTCCCACTTCGGGGACGACACCAGTCCTTTCGGCTCCACGCCGAGCCAAAAAACGCTCCACTCCGATTTCGGTGAGTGCCTCGTCATCGGCCCCCTCATCGCCGGAGTGTAGAGCGGCACCCATGGAACCAAAGAAGAAAAAAGTGGTTCCGGTGCCTCCCCTGGATGACTGCATTGCGGCCATCCTCCAGGACAAGTTGCAGGAACAACTCCACAAGCAACTTAAGCAGCTCTTACCCTCTATCTTGGCACTGCTGCTCTCGGTACCAGACCGGCCCGAGCCCCATACCGTCCAACCGGTATCCACTCCCTCGGTACCTATGGACTCCTCCATGCCCATTCTCTCGGCACCGCATCTCCATTCCCATGCCGAGGCTATGGCCTTGACGACGACCGATCCTCCTCGGGACCGGGCAGGGCACCGGTCTCCTCACGACTCTGACCGGCACCGTACTTCTCGGGACCGAGACAGACACAGGTCTACATCACCCGGTAATGTCTCGGTACGCTCAGGCAAGTCTTTGTCTAAAACTCACCATGCCGAGCCTTCCACTCCAGTCTCTCGACACGCACATACCGATGTCAGAGACCCGGACCTATGGGAACAATCCCCTACCGGTACCGAGGAGGATGCATCGTCGTCGGATGAAGAGCCTTCGGCACCCAATACCGCATCTAAACCTGAACAATCTTCCTTCTCAAAATTCCTCAGGGAGTTGTCGGGTGCTTTGTCTTTGCCTCTGGAATCTGACTCTA
This sequence comes from Geotrypetes seraphini, assembly GCF_902459505.1. Taxonomy (NCBI): domain Eukaryota; kingdom Metazoa; phylum Chordata; class Amphibia; order Gymnophiona; family Dermophiidae; genus Geotrypetes; species Geotrypetes seraphini. Next base: position 301,992,268 of record NC_047086.1, on the reverse strand, counting down.
AGAAGTCACAAGCTTTCCTGGAGGCATTAGATTTCGATCAACCTCCCAAAGAGTTCCTAAAGTTGCCCGTGCATGATATCTTACGGGAAACTTTTTATAAAAATTGGGAGAACCCGCTGACTGTTCCTGGGGCCCCCCGTAAATTGGACAGCCTCTATAGGGTTATACCAATCCCAGGATTTGATAAACCCCAACTCCTTCATGAGTCTCTCCTGGTAGAGTCCACTTTAAAAAAGACTCAGGGCTCCAGTGTCTATGCCTCCACCCCTCCTGGCAGAGAGGGCAAAACTATGGACAAGGTTGGCAAGCGGCTCTATCAGAATGCCATGCTTGCCAACAGGGCAAACAACTACTCGTTCCATTTTTCATTCTACCTCAAACATCTGGTAATGCAACTCTCCGCCATGCAAAAGTACATGCCAGAGCATAAGGTTCCACTTTTCCAACAGCACGTCTCTAGCCTGCTTCAACTTAGAAAATTTATGGTGCGCTCTATCTATGACTCTTTTGAGCTCACCTCCCGTGCATCTGCCATCGCCGTGGCCATGCGCCGCCTGGCCTGGCTCAGGGTCTCTGATCTGGACGTCAACCATCAAGACCGATTAGCCAACGCCCCATGCCTTGGTGATGAATTATTCGGAGAGTCCCTGGATACCACCACGCAAAAACTCTCTGCCCATGAGACCAGATGGGACACTCTCATAAAACCTAAGAAAAAGGCTCCACCTGCTCGTCCTTACAGGCCACAAACCTCATATCAACGCAGGTTCTCCGCTAGGCCGCTCAATCCACCTCCACAGCAACCTAGGCGGGCCCGCCAACACCAGCACACCCAGGCTCGTGCCCAGTCTAATCAACCGGCCAAGGCTCTTCCTCCTGCCAAACCATCTCAGCCCTTTTGACTCCTCTCTCCAGGGCTTAGCCAGTCTTCCACCCTCATTGCCTCTTCCTCAGCCGATCGGAGGCAGGCTCCACATCTTCATCAGCCGTTGGGAGGTCATCACATCGGACCAGTGGGTCCTAAACATCATCCGCCACGGCTACTCTCTCAACTTCCAGACTCTTCCACCAGACAATCCTCCCGTAGAGTCTGCTTCTCTTTCAACTCAAACCCCCCTCCTCCTGAGGGAGGTCCAATCCCTCCTTCTACTCAATGCCATCGAAGAAGTACCTCTGGAACAAAGGGGCCGGGGATTCTACTCCCGTTACTTTCTAGTTCCAAAAAAGACAGGAGACCTACGTCCCATTCTCGACCTCCGGGACCTCAACAAGTGTCTCGTCAAGGAGAAGTTCAGAATGCTCTCCCTTGCCACGCTGTACCCTCATCTCTCTCAGAACGACTGGCTATGTTCCCTGGACCTCAAGGAGGCCTACACTCACATCCCAATCAATCCATCCTCACGTCGCTACCTACGATTCCAGGTGCACCATCGCCATTATCAGTACAAGGTGCTACCTTTTGGCCTGGCATCATCTCCCAGAGTGTTCACCAAATGCCTCATTGTGGCGGCGGCCTTCCTCAGGTCTCACAACCTCCAGGTGTTTCCCTACTTGGACGATTGGTTAGTGAAAGCACCTACGTCTCCACTTGTGCTACAAGCCACTCATCATACCATCTCTCTCCTCCATCTTCTGGGGTTCGAGATCAACTACCCCAAGTCGCATCTGTTTCCCACACAGCGACTTCAGTTCATCGGAGCGGTTCTCGACACCACACTAATGAGGGCGTTTCTCCCCTCCGATCATCAGCGAACTCTGCTCCGCCTGTGTCGCCAGGTGCTCCTTCATCACTCCATTTCTGCCAGAAAAATGATGGTCCTCTTGGGCCACATGGCCTCGACGGTACATGTGCTTCCCCTGCCACGACTCCACCTCAGAACACCTCAATGGACTCTGGCCAACCAGTGGTCACAGACCTCGAATCTTCTTTCTCATCCCATCTCTGTGACATCGTCTCTTCAGCGATCTCTACAATGGTGGTTGGACTCCTCAAATCTTTCCAGGGGCCTTCTTTTTCATCTGCCCCCGCATTCCATGATCATCACCACGGATGCCTCCCCTTATGCATGGGGAGCTCACCTGGGAGACCTACGCACCCAAGGTCTTTGGACCCCGCAGGAGCGTCTCCATCACATCAATTTCCTGGAACTACGAGCCATGTTCTATGCTCTCAAGGCCTTCCAGCACCTTCTTTGCCCTCAGGTTCTGCTTCTGTGCACGGACAACCAAGTTGCCATGTACTACATCAACAAACAGGGCGGCACCGGATCTCGCCTCCTTTGTCAGGAGGCTCTTCGCATTTGGACCTGGGCCACGGCCCGCAGTCTCTTCCTCAAGGCTGTCTACATCCAGGGCGAACAGAACTCCCTGGCCGACAATCTCAGCCGCATCCTTCAACCTCACGAGTGGACTTTGGATCCTCCCACGCTCCACTCCCTCTTTGCTCGCTGGGGCACTCCGCAGATGGACCTATTCGCAGCTCCTCACAACCATCAGCTGCCCCAGTTCTGCTCCAGACTCTTCTCTCCTCATCGTCTGGCCCCGGATGCATTCCTTCTCGACTGGACGGATCGGTTCCTCTATGCCTTTCCTCCTCTACCTCTGATGTTGCGGACTTTATCCAAACTCCGCAGGGACGGAGCCACCATGATCCTCATAGCTCCCCGGTGGCCTCGTCAACACTGGTTCTCCCTTCTACTTCAACTCAGCTCCAGGGAGCCCATTCCTCTACCTGTGTTTCCTACTCTACTTACACAGCAACATCAGTCTCTACTACATCCCAATCTGTCTTCCCTCCACCTGACAGCTTGGTTTCTCTCGGGCTGACCTCTTTAGGAAATCTGTCTCAGCCTGTCCGTCTCATTTTGGACGCCTCCAGGAAACCGGCCACCCTCCAATGTTACCATCAGAAGTGGACCAGGTTCTCCTCTTGGTGCCTCCGTCATCATCACAATCCCACCTCCTTAGCGGTGGAAACTGTTCTGGACTACTTACTCTCCCTGTCCAACGCAGGCCTCAAGTCTACCTCAATCAGAGTCCATCTCAGTGCCATCACGGCATTTCATGAGCCTGTCCTAGGAAAACCTCTCACGGCTCACCCTCTGGTTTCCCGATTCATGAGGGGCCTCTTCAACATCAAACCACCTCTGAAGCCTCCTCCGGTCGTCTGGGACCTGAATGTGGTTTTGTCTGCCCTCATGAAACCTCCCTTTGAGCCACTTGCCACAACTTCGCTCAAATTTCTGACATGGAAGGTTCTTTTCCTCATTGCCATCACCTCTGCCAGGAGGGTTAGTGAGCTTCATGCACTTGTTGCCGATCCACCGTTCACTATTTTTCACCATGACAAGGTGGTTCTGCGCACCCATCCAAAGTTCCTTCCAAAGGTGGTCTCAGCCTTTCACCTCAACCAGTCCATTGTTTTGCCTGTGTTCTTCCCGAAACCTCATTCACATCCCGGAGAACAGGCATTGCACAGTCTTGACTGCAAGCGTGCCCTGGCTTACTATCTCGATCGTACAAGGGCTCACCGCTTGTCCCCTCAGCTCTTCCTGACCTTCGACCCGAATCGTTTGGGTCGACCGGTCTCTAAAAGGACGCTATCCAACTGGCTTGCAGCTTGCATCGCGTTCTGTTACGCTCGGGCCGGTCTGTCACTAGACGGTGCTGTCACGGCCCACAGGGTAAGAGCTATGGCCGCTTCTGTTGCTTTCCTCCGTTCCACACCCATTGAGGAAATCTGCAAGGTGGCCACCTGGTCCTCAGTTCACACATTCACTACTCACTACTGTCTGGATGCTTTCTCCAGACGGGATGGGCACTTCGGCCAATCTGTACTTCAGAATTTATTTGCATAATGGCCAACCATCCCTCCTCCCTCTGTGTTAGCTTGGAGGTCACCCATGCGTAAAGAATATGCTGCCTGCTTGTCCTGGGATAAAGCACAGTTACTTACCGTAACAGGTGTTATCCAGGGACAGCAGGCAGATATTCTTACGTCCCACCCTCCTCCCCGGGTTGGCTTCTTAGCTGGCTTATACTAACTGGGGACCACGCACTCCTCCGTCGGGCGGGAAGGCACTCGCGCACGCGCGGTGCGGCCAACTAGAACTTTCTAGTAAAAAGGTCCGTACCGTGGGCTCCGTCGGTGACGTCACCCATGCGTAAAGAATATCTGCCTGCTGTCCCTGGATAACACCTGTTACGGTAAGTAACTGTGCTTTTTTGTGTTTCAAACGAAAGAAAACATCATCTGATTTTAATACACCTCTTGATCACAAAATAAAATGATATTTCTTTTGGGGCTCCTTTTACCACGGTGCGCTAGGGTTTATAGCGCATGCACAAAATTACCGCACGCTATTGCACGTGTTAAGACCCTAGTACACCTTCATAAAAGGAGCCCTTGGTTTTGTATTTATTTCTGTTTTGTAAGGTTTGGTTTCATTCATATGGAACTTTATTGAACCTGTGGGCTGGGAATAGGGCAGAGACACTTTTCATTCTAGTAAAAAATGATTTTTATATAGTTAATTTTCCAATTAATTATAATTTAATACAATTCCAGCTCTGAGCTTTGGATCATTTACTTCACCAACCCGTGGTAAAACTCTACTGCTCCTTGATAAAAGGAGCCCCAAGTAGGAACTCTCCTCAAATCTCTAGTGACAAATTATCCCTAGATTGGTGCAGTACCTTGGATAGTTCTCTCTTTTGTATATTGAAGATTAAAATCAGAAACAAGGAATCTTCAATCCAAAAACAGGAGCAACTGTGAAAATTGGATCAAATCACTTAACTGCACCTGGAAGAAAAATAATTCTTATACAATCTGTGTAGTATTTTAAATATCATAGCTTTTAAATTCGACCCTAGCCACTAAATAGCCAGTATAAGGATTTTAAAAAGCGATTGCTCTATATGATCTGGCTCATCTCAAATTAATTTTGGCCACTGTATGCTGTAGCAATTGAAGCCTTTCCAAGGATCTCTTAGGGAGCCTCAAATATGGAAATAGTAATCCTGTTATTAACAATGCCTCCAAATCAGCAGCTGAAAGTGCAAATTACTGCTCAGGATTTATCTGACTTCTTTCAGGAGAAAATTAAAAAGATCACGCACAATATTTCAAAAGTAGAACAAAATGAATTAAGGGCATTACCTTACTCAGAAATCCCAAGGGAAGAGGGAATTCTTGGGATCATATTTCAGAGTCATTTTCATTAACATCACATTTTAAACTGCTGAAGTAGGTTAAAAAAATCACAAAAGGTTACTGCATATTATATCTTTGTCAGGGTACATTACCTGACGCTTATGGATTGGATATTGGTAAATCAGGTACTGTAGAATGGTATTTTTTTTCTGATCAAATGGGTAAGATTGTTTTTCCCACACAGTAGTTTTTCAACAATCGTCAATGGCAAATTTGCCTACTTTAGCTAAAATTATTGAGGCAATAATTGCTGAACAAATACAAGCTTATTTAGATCTTCACCAAGTTTTAAAAAAGGTTACAGAGGTGATCTGGGAAATTATAGATCTAGATGGGCCATTTGGCCTTTACCTGCCGTCATGTTTCTTTGTTTCATCAGCTATTGGATCCAAAACAATCTGGGTATAGTACAAAAGCAGTCTTGGTTTCTCTCTCAGCTAAAATTGCTGTTAGATAAGGGGACTGAGCTTTTTCTAATGCAACTGGATTTGTCTGCTGCATTTTCAAAATGACATCCAAATCGAAGTTTGGATATTTTGCAGAACACACACTAACCCCCTCTTCTACAAAACTGCACTAGTAGTTTCTAGCGCAGGCAGCCATGCTGAATGGCCTGCGCTGCTCCTGACTCTCATAGGAACTCAATGAGCATTGGGAGCAGTGCAGGCCATTCAGTGTGGCTCTCTGTGCTCTCTCTGCACTAAAAACCGCTAGTGTGGTTTCATAGAAGAAGGGGTAAAATCCAGTAGTGAACATGACCCTTTTCAAAACTGCAAAACATCTATCTTATTTTGTTTTGGATTTTTTTTTTAAGTGGCCAAGTTTAAAATGTTCTTGTCCTTAGTGTGTCTATATTTTTGAACCATTAAAAAAAAATGTCCAAGATATAATAGGTCAATTTAACAAATTGAACAGTAGCAAATCACCTGGACCAGATGGTATACATCCCAGAGTGCTGATAGAATTTAAAAATGAACTTACAGAGCTATTGTTAGTAATTTGTAATTTTTCTCTAAAATCCAAAGGGTGGCTAACATGATGCCAAGTTTTAAAAAGGGTTCTAGAGGTGATCTGGGAAATTATAGACTGGTGAGTTTGATGTCAGTGCCGCGCAAAATGGTAGAGGCTATTATAAAGAACAAAATAGCATGAATTAATGAAAGAAAGCCAACATGGATTTAGTCAAGGGAAATCTTACCTCACCAATCTACTGCCCGTCTGTATGATAGCTTTAGATGTTATAGCCAGACCTAGTAGAGCAGCAAGCAGGTTCCTGGAGTAGTCTGGTGGTTGCTATAGTCAACCATAGAGATAGGGACAGGTCCATACCCCACTCTACCTGCTACACGTATGGTGAAATATGTGAGCCTTCCAAAATCCACCCAAATCCCACTGTACCTACACATAGGTAATGCCTGCAGGCATAAGGCCTATTGGTATGGTGTACAGTTGGGTCCAGTAACTTTTGAGTGGGTTTTGAAGGGCTTACCATACAAAATAAGGAAGTTATGGTAAAATGTGTATCTGGGCCTTTTTATGTGAAGTTCACTGAAGTGCCCCCTATGGTGCCCCACTGCTGTGCTGGGATGATTGTGTGACCAGTCTACTAAAAATGCTGGCCCCCCTCCTGCATACCAAAAGTTTGTTTTATGCATTTTTCTTTTGGACTTTTTTTTTTTTAATGGTTCAAAAATGTAGACATGCTGAGGGAAAGCACATCTAAGGAAAGGTCATTTTGAAACAATAAGATAGCCATTTTTCTATTTTGAAAATGGGCATGTTCGTTACTGGATTTTTGTGTGTGTTCCGCAAAACGTCCAAACTTGGATTTGGACATCATATCGAAAATGTCACTCATTGTCTGTGAAAGCTAGTCAAAATATGTATATATTACTCAAATAAAAAAGGTATCAGCTTCTTTTCTATGTTGTTTTATTTCCATTTATTACCTGGTAGTTGTTGAATTTTATTTATTGCAGAAGATGTATCATATACTTTCTGATCCCCAATAAAATTGGAGGATTTGAGCATGGAAAAAATTTCTTAATATTGGCTTACCAATATTCAGCAACTATTTATCTCTTAATCACCAATAATGTATCAATAATTTATCTCAAAATCACCAATAATGTATCAACTTTATATGAAATTAGATGAGGTGGTTTAAAAACATTGCACAAAGAAATAGTAGAGATCATTTTCAAAGCACTTACGGCCTCTTTTACAAAGCCGCCCTAGCAGCTGCGCTGCGCTAACAGCCCCAAAGCCCATAGAGATTTAAAGGGCTTCGGGGCTGTTGCCACGCAACTTTGTAAAAGAGGCCGTTAGACACACAAAATACCATGGTGCTATGGTACTTAGTGTATCCAAGTGCTTTGAAAATGAGCCCCTATATCATATGTAGTTTTAAAAAAAATATATATTCTATTTTTTAAATCTTTTTGAGCGATGTTTGTTGAGCAGGGAGAGTGATCTAAAAGAATAATATACAGTAGACTTTCTGTTAACTGTAACTCAATTAACCAGAACTCTCAAGCAACCAGAAAAAAATATAAGAAATACTGTAATACTTTAAAAAAAAAAGAATATAAAATCAATTTCTGGCAGAAATTTAAGTGTAAACTTGGCACCCCACATCTGAGTATGCCCACATTTTGCCTACCACATATCTAGTAGTTTGTCTGGAATAGTTTATGGTATGGCATAGTATGGGGTATAGTATTAGTTAGGCCTATTTTTATTGGTAACTCTCAAGCAACCAGAAACTACATTTATCCAGCATCTATCAATCCCCATGTGTGCTGGTTAACTGAGAGTCTACTGTATAAATAAAACCAAAATATATACTTCATGGAACACAAACCTCTGGCTTTTATGCTCAATTAGAACTTAATAAATCAACTCGGTGTACTGTATATGTAGTACATAGTCACTATTTGTGGCTTTCTGACCAATTTAAATAGTCATTGCTTTGTGGATTACAGTGGTATAATTTTAGTTTTACGGAGGGTTAGCATGAACATGAAAATAGCCTCATTTGTAATCTGTGTAAGTGAATGTGGTAAATGGAAGTTGTCTTAAACCTCTTCATAAAGTTTATGTTAAAAATATGCAGAAGCCAAGATATGATACATGTGATTCCCATAAACTACTCCCTGGTATATCTTACTGTGATGGTTAATTTCCGAAGGCTGGGCATTGAGGGTACTGTGCTTACAGTAGACTATATAATAAGGAAAAACAAATTTCCAAATGTTATCAAAGCAAATGGTCTGTGAATATTGTTTCAAAGCTTTCCATTAGTTGCCAGGATATAACACCACTAAGCTTGTTAAGGAGGTTTTCCTGGAGGGGAAGGTATGACAAAATGAATTTCTTGGCAAGATGACTTTTGCTCAAATTGCAGACCACATTAATTCTTGTTTGGTACATAAATTTAATTAATGGATTAACATTCTATATGAAAATTTGCCAGGATTATTTTCCCCTTCCTTTCCTCTTTTTTTTTTTGTGCTGGATAAGACTCCAGGCCTTTTTTGTACACTAATGAAACTGCAAATTGATTTGTGTTTAAATGATGCTTGACTAAAATGAACAATTAAAGATATATTGCTAACAGTGAATTAAATTTGCTGATCTTTTCAACGATGAGTTTGTTTTAAGAATTATTTTGGACGGTAGATATCAAAATATAATACTTGAATTTTTAGAGTATCATTAAACAAATTTTTTGCCTTTCCAGTATATTTTTTCTGATATCACAGAAAGCCTTAAGATACTGATTCATTACATAGCGCAGATGATAACGTGATTCATTACGCAAAACATATAATTGGGGGTAGCTATGACTACTGCCTCCCTCCCCACCCCCACACTTTCTCCTACCTTACCAAAGGAGAGAGTGCTGGTTCACTGAAATATAAAGGCCACAGATTTACTTTTGATTACCCGAATGGGAAAATCTAGCCTGTATGCTTGAACAAAACACAAATTAATAACAGCTAGCATATATAACATAACATTGTGCCTATGTCCCATGAAAGCAGAGCTGGCTCAGGAGTATCTGTTGCCCAAGGCAAACCTTCACCATGCTACCATTCCAACTGTCTGTTTGCCCTCCACCTCTACCAATCTCCTTCCATTGTCCAGCATCTCACTTGTCCTTACACTCCATCCTCATGTCCAATACCTCTCTGTCCTTTCCCTCTCCTATCCATAGTCCAACACTGCTACTATTTAACACTTCTACAGCACTGAAGGGCGTAAGCAGCACTGTACATTTTGACATTAAATAGATAGTCCCTGCTCGGAAGAGCTTACAGTCTGACTTGGACAGACAGACATGACATAGAAGATTGGGGATGCAGAACCCAATGAGGAGAGTTAGGAGTTTAAAGCAGTTTCAAAGAAGTGAGTTTTTACCATGGCCAGAGACGGAGACTGCCATAGGGATTCAGGGAGTTTGTTCCAGGCATACAGCACAGCAAGACAGAAAGGACGGAGTCTGGAGTAGACAGAGGAAGAGAAGGGGACAGATAGGAGGGATTTACCAATTGAGCAGAGCTTGTGGCGGGTGGGGAGGGGGAACATAGGGGGAGAGAAATGAAGAGAGATAGAGGGTGAATGCATTTGTAGGACAGTAAGAGGAGTTTGATGGGAAGCCAATGAAGTAACTTTAGGAGAGGGATAATGTGAGCATAATGGCTCTCATGGTATATGAGTCGTGCAGCCAAATTCTGGACTGATTGAAGTGGAGAAAGATGGCAGAGTGGAAGACCTGAGAGCAGTGGCGTACCTAGGGTATGTGGCACCCGGGGCCCATCATTTTTTGACACCCCCCCCCCCCCCTCATGTAAAATTTTTTTTTTTTTTTTTTTTTTGCAATAACCATGAAATGGAATAAATGGTCAGAATAGAAACAGGCAGTGAAAATTTTCTTTTTTTTTTTTTTTTTTTTTCCAAAGTATTTTTATTGAGAATGGCAAAAGGTCCAGACAAGCAACCATGGTCTGTACAGAAACTTATACATTATCAAAAAGAACACAGAATGAGAGTAACAGCAACAACAAGCATGAACAAGCCTCTCCCAAGAGAAAATTGCCAATGAGAGGCATAGCAATACACAACAAAAGGCCAAAACTTGGGGCAAGCAAACAAATCCCACCCCAGAACCCACAAGAATAATAAGCCGGACTAGACCCTCAGCCATATTTTATAATGAAAAAAACCCCCACAAGCAACAACACCCAGACCGCTCACCAGACACACCAATCCGCACAACAAGCACCCAAGAAACACCCAGCCACCACCCAGACAAAACTACCAGACACACCTACCCCACCAAGCCCAGACCCAACCCCCCCTCCCCAGAGAGTGCAAGCGCAAAGTGGACCGTGAAAAGGGCAGCTGCAGAAGTGGAAAGCCCCAGATAAGTAGGTTAGCTAAAGAAAGCCCACAGATAGAAGAAATCAGGATAACAGAAGTTCCAACAAATGCTCCCACAGAAAATTTTCTTTTATTGAACCTCATTTATGTAACCATTATTCCAAACATAACATAACATAAATTATGTCTGAATTGTCATGACATCAGAAGTACATATGGAGTAGTTGCAGGTGATGCTTGGGACAGTTCTGATTATGTTAGTTTGGTTTTATGTGTTTTTTTAATAGAAGGGTTTTTATTTCTTTTTTTAAGGTTTTGTAGTTTGTGGTCGAGGTCAATAGGTTGTAGAGTTGGGGGTCAAGTGTTGCAGCTCGAATGGCTAGGAGGTTGTCGAACAGTTTTTTTCTTTTGACGTTTTTGGTTGGAGGGTGTGTGAATGGTGCGTGAGTTCTCCTATGTCTGTTTGAAGTGGATTGAATTATTTAGCTGAAGAAATTAGTTACCCCCCCCCCATTCCACACACATTAATTCTCTTCCATTTTTGTTCCCATTATAAAAACACTGATAAGTTCCCAGGAAAAAAATACATTAAAATAAGAAGTGAAAACAAAGGCCCCTACAGATGAGAACATAACATAAGAATAGCCTAACTGGGTCACACCAATGGTCCATCATGCCCAGTAGCCCATTCTCATGGTAGCCAATAGTGCTGCCCGATTTAGAGAAAAATATTTCATTCGATCCGATTCACCCTGTTGAATCGATTTTTCGATTAGATTCACTGTTAATGACACCGCTTTTTAAGTTTAAACAAAGTATAACAATAAATTTCACAACAACAATAAATTTCACAAAGTACTTAAAAAAAAAAAAATCACATTTTTCCATTAAAGCAGTTCTGGAGACATTTGCTTGAACAGTCTTTTTTCCCAGTCCATAAGCAAGCAATATGAAAAAGATTTCCTTAATTATCTACTCAAACATTTTTGCTATTTACTTTCATTGTACCTATACTATTATTCAGTAGAAAAAATGGACTTAACTGTGCAGGAAATGAATCTCCTCATACACCCACCATATAGTGCAAAAATGTGCAAAGGTCTGTTTTTTTCTTTCGATCACTACATAGCCTAATGCCACACAAGCAGCGCTGTTACAAACATATTCTGAAGGTCAATGCTAAGGTTGACAAAGTTTCCTTCCTTGGACCAGAAGGAGATACTGACAAACCACTGGAAGAGATTCTAAAACAACTACCCAGAAATAACACCCAAAGACCCACTCAGTGTGTGAACCAGTTGAGTGGAGTGGACTAACTGGGGGTGGAAATGGGCCCAGAGTTTGCTCAGCAGAATTTCCCAGACTACCTCTTCCTCTCAACACACTGACATGCTACCACCACCACCAACACTAGGAACACCTCACCGAGTATGCCAGCAATGCTTATAAACTTTATAAAACACATTATTATATTTTCTTATAAAGCATATATTTTAACTGAACTCAGCCTTGCCATTCACAAAAATAGAAAAGTTCCCATTTCAAGCTGTCTCATGTACACTTTTCAAATCTAACATATTGTAATCACAAAACAGAAAATAAAATTATTTTTTCTACCTTTTGTTCTCTGATCAATATTCAAATCTTGTTGGTCCCAGGCTCTTGTTGTCTTGCTTGCCAGGGTCTCCTTTCTCCGTGCTAACCATCCGTCTGCCATCTCTGTTCTCCCCTTCCGTTTCCCTTCCCTCTCCCAAAGATCTGGCATCTTTCCTTTTTTTTGTCTCCATCCACAGATTCACCTTTTCTCAACTCCCCACCACCCCAGGATCCACCATCTCTCCCTTTCTGTTCCCAACTATCCTCCTATCCAGTATCTCTATCCCCCCTCCACACCATCCCCTGTTTCCAAGTTCTCTCCCTTTCTGTTCCTTCCCTCCCTAAATCCCATTATGCACCATCTCTCTCCCACTCCTCTGTTTTTAGACCCATTATTTCTAACCCCCAAAGTCTGGCATATGCATGTATCTTTGAACCCCCCCTTCCCTCTCTCCCTCTGTGTACTTTTACACCAGGACCCCCCTCCCCCGAAGGTCTGTCCCCCCTCCGAAGGGCTACACCCCACCCCTGAAGACCTGCACCCCCCCGAAGGACTTTACCTCCCACCCGAAGGTCTGTCCCCCTCTGAAGGCCTAAACCCCACCCCTGAAGGACTGCACCCCCCCCCGAAGGCCTGCACTCCCTTGAAGGTCTGCACCCCCCCGAAGGCCTGTCCCCCCCTTGAAGGCCTGTCCCACCCCCTTGTAGGCCTGTCCCCCCTTTAAGGCCTGCCTGCCTGCCTTTCCCCCCCTTGAAGGCCTGTCTCCCCCTTGAAGGCCTGCACCCCCCTTGAAGGCCTGCACCCCCCCTTGAAGGCCTGTCCCCCCCCTTGTAGGCCTGTCCCCCCCCTTGTAGGCCTGTCCCCACCCCCTTGTAGGCCTGTCCCCCCCTTGAAGGCCTGCCTGCCTTTCCCCCCTTGAAGGTCTGCACCCCCCCGAAGGCCTGTCCCCCCCTTGAAGGCCTGTCCCACCCCCTTGTAGGCCTGTCCCCCCTTTAAGGCCTGCCTGCCTGCCTTTCCCCCCCTTGAAGGCCTGTCTCCCCCTTGAAGGCCTGCACCCCCCTTGAAGGCCTGCACCCCCCCTTGAAGGCCTGCACCCCCCCTTGAAGGCCTGTCCCCCCCCTTGTAGGCCTGTCCCCCCCCCTTGTAGGCCTGTCCCCCCCCTTGTAGGCCTGTCCCCCCCTTGAAGGCCTGCCTGCCTTTCCCCCCTTGAAGGCCTGCACCCCCTTGAAGGTCTGCACCCCCCCAAAGGCCTACACCCCCCCCCGAAGGTCTGCACCCCCCTGAAGGCCTGCCTGCCCCCCTTGAAGGCCTGCACCCCTTGAATGTCTGCACCCCCCCCCGAAGGCCTGTCCCCCCTTGAAGGCCTGCCTGCCTGCCTGTCACCCCCTCCCCCTTGAAAGCCTGCTTGCCTGCCCGCCCGCCCCACCCTGAAGGCCTGATGCCCCGACCCACCCCGAAGGACCGCTCGCCCCCCTGGCCTCCCCGCACCACCTATGAACAGCCGCAGCAGGATCGCGAAGTCAGCGTCGGGTACCAGCCCTAAGGGGGTGTTCCCGGCCTTGCCGTTCAGTCCCCCGCCACCCCCGAAGGACCGCTCGCCCCCCTGGCCTCCCCGCACCACCTATGAACAGCCGCAGCAGGATCGCGAAGTCAGCGTCAGCGATCCCTGCTGCTTCCTGCGCCACGGTCCCGCCCCTCCTCTGACGTCAGAGGAGGGGCGGGATCGCGTCGTAGGAAGCAGCGCAGGGATGCTGACGCTGACTTCGCGATCCTGCTGCGGCTGTTCATAGGTGGTGCGGGGAGGCCAGGGGGGCGAGCGGTCCTTCGGGGGTGGCGGGGGACTGAACGGCAAGGCCGGGAACACCCCCTTAGGGCTGGTACCCGGGGCGGCCCGCCCCCCCCCGCCCCCCCCCTAGGTACGCCACTGCCTGAGAGTAGCGAGTTGCAGTAATCTAAGTGTGAGGTGATTGAATAAAGGTTTTGGTAGCCTGCTCAAAGAGGAAAGGTCAGATTTTGTTAATATTATAGAGGAAGAAGTGGCAAGTTTTAGCGATCTGGTCAGAGAAGGAGAGAGAGGAGTCAAAGATGACCCCGAGATTGCAAGCAGACAAGACGAGGAGGATAAGAGTGTTGTCCACAGAGACAGAAAACAGGGGAAGTGGGGAGGTGGGTTTAGGTGGGAACATGTCTTCTTCCCCTCCCTCTGCCCACCATCTGTACTTTTAAACGTGTCTTTGCTTCTAGAGGTCAGCAGCAACAATAATTAACTTCCTGCTGTCTTCCCTCTGATGCATCCCACTTCCTCTGATGACACTTCCTATTTCTGGTAAGGTAGGATGCATCAGAGGAAAGTCTACAGGATTGGCCACAGATAGCCAATCCTGTAGAAGTAAAGACAAGTCTAAAGATAGACTTGGAGATGGAGGTTAAGAGAGAGAGAAAGAGATGCCAGTGTACCGGGCTGGATGGTGATCATGGGAAGGAGAGATGCCAGACCACAGGGAGAGGGGGTTTAAGATGTTGGACTGCAAACATGGAGAAGGTGGGGGAGATGTTGGAGAGGGGTGTAAGAGATGGAGAAATTTTATCACCTCTAAAATTGTGCAACCCTAGGTAGCTGTCTCATTTGTCTGGTACTAGAGCTGGCCTTGTATGCAAGCAGAAATGTAACTCTTGCTGCAAATGGCTAGGACAATGAGTGAGCTGCCCAACCAAGCAAGATCCCTTACCCTTCTGGACTTGGTTGGTTTCCAGCTAAGTGTTGCAAGAGTAGTGCCTTACCACAGCTCTATAGCCCCAGCATTAGATCTTCTGAGATGCTAACAGTCATTGATCCTGTGATTTCTCTTTTCGCTCTGGGGGGGGAGGGGTTGACTGTAGGCTGAAACATAGGACAGATGGCCATAACTTCACTTGCTAAAAACAGCTAGAGCCTTTTTAGCTTTGGTGCTTATCATGGTGGCTAATGTAGCTGAAAATCTAAAATAAGTGATAGTATACTTTGCCATACTTGACCAAAACCCAATTGTGCCTTATATGCAGGACTATCCTGAGTTGGAAACATACCTTGTGTGTCATGCTCCCTAGAGCTCCTGTCCTGCCCATTGTCTTCCCCCCTTTTTTAACATTTTGCCCTTGCAATCAGATGTGGTAGGATCTGTTCAAAAGATTCTTACATCTTTCAAAGATAGAAAATAAGTTTGATACTGAATCTCCAAATTTATTGAATATTATATACCCTTTCCACAACTAGATTATAGCTTCTCTTCCTTTAAGCTTAAGAGCTATCCATACTATTAGTGGCCTTAAAATATCATTCTGAAACTTAGGGGTCCTTTTATCAAGCCGCGCTAGCGGGGTTAGCGCGTCGGACATTTCATCACGCGCTAACCCCTGTGGCTGGCTAAAAAACTAACGCCTGCTCAATGCAGGCGTTAGTGGCTAACACCGCAGGCGGATTAATGCACGGTATTATGCGCGTTAAACCCCTACCACAGCTTGATAAAAGGACCCCATAGATATAAACCTATACAGCTTGAATAAAAGCATATTTAAAATAAGCTAAATAACTTAAAATTTCCTTTTGTATGGCATCAATGCATTACAAATCAATTCCCCAATTTAAAGGCCAAAGGGGAATCCTTGATGAATTAGCTGTTTAAGAATCAGACCAAGAGCTTATATACTGATGAGTTTGGAAAAAGACTCATGGTGAATAGCACTGTATAAATTGATAATTCAGTGTTTGATCTTTTATGTAAACTGCTTTTGTAAATTAGAAATGCATTTCATGCCATATTCTAATATGCCCAAGGCTCATTATCTTCTTGAACATGGTCAGTCTCGTGTTAGGCTGCTATAGAAAAAGCAGCACAGGCATTGAAGATCTTCAGTGAGTGGTGCCAGAATGTGCTAGAGGAAGGAAATTCTCACCCTCGGTTCAGTCACAACCCTGCCATGTATTCTAAAGCATTTACACAGCCCAGTTGCTTAGAAAATAATAAGAAAAGACAATTACTAGATATGTATAGAAAAATATCTAGTTTTATTGCACTTTCCGACAGTGTGAACCAATGGGTACTGCTTATCGGGCTCTGTAAATGAAAAGCACCTAGGGTAAATACTTTGACATTCCCTGCTCAAGGTTGTTCTTCCTTATGCTTCATATAATCCCTTTCCTGTCATATTTTTGTGGAAATTTACTCCTTTGCTCTTGTTTGAGGTCAGATTACCTATAATTAACCAGTGGACACCTAGATAACATGAGAGATGATCCCCAATTTTTTATTCTCTAGTCAGTCTCATACACAGTTTAAAACAGTCCAGGGTTAAACTTGTAGTGTCATCAGAAATAGCGCAAGTACCAATCATAGGCTCATCAGCTCCTACGCATACCTCAATCTTTTTTTTTTTTTTAATACTATGTTCAGTTTCTAGTTAAAAAAGATGTAAACCATTGTGTCGCAGCCAAACAGGGAAGGCAATGCCTACCTTGCACCCCATGCAGCCATACTGCCTGCACATAGTTCACTACAGTTTTGCTTATATGAATACCACTTAGCTGCTGTACAAATATGTCCATTTGTACAGACAAAATGAAGCCCACTAAAGTCGAGGGACAATCTCAGACCAGAAAATGTATGTATCAGGTAACCATGATGGTACTGACTGTCTCCCAGTTAAATTGCTAGTATAATTGCCACCTAGGTGTATTTATTTTATTTAAAATATTTATTTAAATAGTTTATTTAAAATATTTATTATCTGCCTAAAATCTAAGATGTAAGGGCAAATTGCTCTGTTCAGCAATTTATGGATTGGGGGAAGAAGGTCATCCAATTCCATATTTCTTTGTCCAAACCATCTTTCCCTTAGTGTCCCACAAATCAGTCCTAACTTGTGATTTATTCCCCTCTACCAACAGATGGATCTAGAGAACACCAAATTGAGTGCTGTCATACAGAAAGTTGTATAGCTGCTCAAATTTAGCATTTATCTTTCTCAATCAGGTGGAAGATATGCTAGCTGCAGCTTCTGGTCTCTGCTGTGGATGCTTGCTCCTGGTCTGGTGTTGATAGTCAATTGAGCTGAAGGAAAAGATTAGCCTCTATTCAGGGCTGTATCTGGTGGTACCAAGTCCCTAAACTCCTCCACACTCCTTTTGTTGCTCAACTTCTCTTCCCCCTTAAGAAAAAATAAAAACAAGCAGCGATTGCACAGCGACTGTACCAGCCGTGTCTGGGGAAGCGTCTCTTGTACTATAAGGTCAACAAGGCGCTTTTATGAGTTGTGAGTCAGTTTCTTTTAAGTGAAATTACATTGGTATGGATGAGTACAAACATTACTTATCCTCTGTTCAGGCTTGTTTCATGCTGTTGCTTTCAGCTTTCTCTGTCTCAGCCATGGCTTTTCTCATACAGTCTTTCACTTGGCAGCTGAGACAGTTGCTTCTGTTGTGAAGCTGAGAAGTCAGCATCAGGGCGGTGATACTCCTGCCTCCTAGAGTCACAGAAAACATTAGAGCAGTCGGAGGAAATATCAGGCACTTCTGGCTCACATTTCAATGGTAATATCACTGTTAGGGGAGAAACTCTGCACTCTCTACATGGATCAATTTCATTTTCCTGAGAGAGAGCAGTAATGGTAGCCATTTTAGATTAAAAAGGAGTGGGGAAGGGACACAAGCTCAAACTACTGTGGGAACAATCAATTTATTTAAAACATCATATATCAACATATTACAAAAAACAAAGTAGGCATACAATAATCCTTTTGCAGCCAAACTGGACCCCAACACGGCTGTGTTTTGGCTAAGTCAGCCTTCTTCAGGGGTGTATATAAATTAAGAACATAAGAAATGCCTCCGCTGGGTCAGACCTGAGGTCCATCGTGCCCAGCAGTCCGCTCACACGGCGGCCCAACAGGTCCAGGACCTATGCAGTAAATTTCTATCTATACCCCTCTATCCCCTTTTCCAGCAGGAATTTGTCCAATCCTTTCTTAAACCCCAGTACCGTACTCTGCCCTATAACGTCCTCTGGAATTGCATTCCAGGTGTCCACCACACATTGTGTAAAGAAGAACTTCTTAGCATTTGTTTTGAATTTGTCCCCTTTCAACTTTTCCGAATGCCCTCTTGTTTTTTTATTTTCTGAAAGTTTGAAGAATCTGTCCCTCTCTACTCTCTCTATGCCCTTCGTGATCTTGTAAGTCTCTATCATATCCTCTCTTAATCTTCTCTTTTCCAGGGAAAAGAGTCCCAGTTTTTCCAATCTCTCAGCGTATGAAAGGCTTTCCATCCCTTTAATCAGTCGTGTCGCTCTCCTCTGAACTCTCTCGAGTAACGCCATATCCTTCTTAAGGTACGGTGACCAATACTGGACGCAGTACTCAAGATGTGGACGCGCCATTGCCCGATACAGCAGCAGGATAACTTCTTTCGTTCTGGCTGCAATACCCTTCTTGATTATACCTAGCATTTTATTCGCTCTCTTAGCGGCAGCTGCGCACTGTGCCGTCGGCTTCATTGTCATGTCCACCATTACCCCCAAGTCCCTTTCTTGGGTACTCTCAGTCAATAACATCCCTCCCATCGTATAATTATACATCGGGTTTTTGCTTCCCACATGCAATACTTTACACTTCTCAACATTTAATTTCATCTGCCATCTCTCTGCCCATTCCCCTAGTTTGTCCAAGTCTCTTAGCAATTCTTTGCAGTCCTCCTTTGTCCGAGCTCCACTAAATAGTTTGGTGTCATCCGCAAATTTTATTATCTCACACTTCGTCCCTGTTTCTAGATCATTTATGAATATGTTAAAAAGGAGCGGCCCGAGCACCGAGCCCTGCGGAACACCACTCGTGACCTTTCTCCAGTCTGAGTAGTGGCCCTTCACCCCTACCCTCTGTTTCCTACCCTCTAACCAGTTTCTGATCCATCTATGCACGTCTCCGTCCACCCCGTGGTTCCTCAGTTTCCGGAGTAGACGTTCATGAGGCACCTTGTCAAAGGCTTTCTGGAAATCTAGGTATATGATGTCTATGGGGTCTCCTCTGTCCATCTGTTTGTTAATTCCTTCGAAGAAGTGCAATAAGTTAGTCAGGCACGATTTCCCCCTGCAGAAACCATGTTGGCTGGTTATAGAAGTTTGTTTCTTTCAAAATGTTCATCGATGTTTTCTTTTATCAGTGCTTCCGCCATTTTCCCCAGAACTGAGGTCAGACTCACCGGTCTGTAATTTCCCGGGTCACCTCTTGATCCCTTTTTAAAGATGGGCGTAACGTTGGCTATCTTCCAGTCCTCCAGGATCACACCTGTTTTCAGAGATAGGTTGCAAATTTGCTGCAGTAGTTCCGCTATTTCCTCCTTTAGTTCCTTCAGAACCCTTGGATGGATTCCATCCGGACCTGGCAATTTGTCAGTTTTTAGTTTTTCTATCTGCCTGCGCACATCATCAAGGCTCACTTCCATGTAGATGGCAGCAGATTACACCTATTCAGAGAGGATTGCTTTTGATGTCTAGTCCTAAGCCTGCTGCCTGACCCAATATTTTAAAAAACGCTGTGTCGATGCTGCAGAGAATGCTGCAAACTGCAAAATGACACTGCTAAATTCTCCTTTTTTTTTTACCAGAATTTGTTTTGTTATTATATCAAGAGAACACACAAGTAGTGTGTACAGGACTTCAGATGGAACAATGAAGTGCTTTAGTGAAATATTTGTCAGCAAATATGGAACTATAGAACAATGAGTACTACTGTCAGAGGTACCTGTCAGAGGTAATTGCATATCAGACTTCGCTCCTAAAGTTATGTTCTGCTGGTAACGGTTATTTGGTGATACCATCTAGAAAGGAGTTGCGGTTGTAAATCATGAGGGCTGCAACATTTTCATGTGTGGGCCCAGCAGAGTGGAACAAACTCCCAGGTTACATACGTCAGTAAGGGAATCTTGGCATGTTTAAACGTTTGTTGAATTTAACAACAAAAAAACCCAGATAGAGGAGTACTGAGATAAAGCAGGAGACAAAGTCTCCCCTGACCCGAATCGGATGAAGGGGAGAGACAGCCCTGACAAGCACATCTAATAAATTATTGGTTGTGAACGGGGAGTCCTCAGTCCCACAGCCCACAATGGCGAGACACAGCCCCTAATGCACAGCTGTCACAATCATACACCTAAAAGGGTATTATGTGTGAAACATCCTAGGACATCCCCATGTTCAATTTTGTGAAGTAACTAGTGCACAAACCAGTGTGCTAAAAGTGAAAATTAATTAACAAGAATAACAAAAAAGAATAATGACTTGTCAGGCTGTCTCAGCCCCTCACCCGAGGGTGCCCAGCAGCCAAAATTCATCCAAGCCGAACAAAATCACAAGCTGGCACAATATAGTGAGCGTAGTACATAGCTTCTCCAAAAGAGTCCGGAGTAAAGAATGTGTATAGCCAGCAACTATTAGATCCATCCAACGGGCTGTGGGACTGAGGATTTTCCATTCACAACCAATAATTTATTAGGTTTGCAGCTTGTCAGGGTTGTCTCTCCCTCTCAATCGATTTGAGTCAGGGGAAACTTTTTCTCCTGTAAACGTTTGTTGAAACATCATATGTTTTGTCAGATGAAAGATTATGGCTGATTACTTCCATTACAAGGTAAACAAAATCACCCTTGAATTCACTACAAAGTCACATCCTTATCTGCTACCCACTATCCACTCTCCCGAACTTCAATCTCGCACTTTCCCTTCATCCTTCACCCAAACGGCTCAGGAAGCTTCTCCTGTCTGGTCCCGTCCTCTTGTTCCTCCATCAACTACTGCTGACTTTTCTTCCTTCTCTAAAATCACAGAGGAAGAAACTGCACTACTTCTGTCTTCAGCCAAGCCTACTACATGCTCCTCAAACCCTATTCCCACCCCTTTACTCGACCCCCATCTCACCTACTGTTATCCTTCTCATAATAAATCACATATAGAGTCTTACTTAGCTTATTTATCTTATTTGATTATAGACCTCAGCGGCACTGCCTGTATGCCAATAAACCTTTTGAACATACAGTATTCAGGCACCCATAGTCGTCATCGGCCTCAATATTGTATACTTTAAATAATTTAATACTTTAAATAGTTTGTTTTAAATAATTAATTAGATAGAAATACTCATCTTCATCTACGTGGGTGGGGGTAGGCACTCCGACATAGACCTATGTTTCGCCCCAGAGGGCTTTATCAAGGAATTCCCCCTTAAATCAAACGGCTCATGTTCCCCGCATTTATAGATTTAACCAGGCTACCTTCAAACATGCGGTGGTTAAGCCGCTTCTCAAAAAACCCTCACTGGACCCCTCCTGCCCGTCCAACTATCGTCCTTTCTCCCTTCTTCCATTCCTATCCAAGATACTCGAGCGTGCTATTCTCCGTCACTGCCTGAACTTCCTTTCAACTCGACAGATTCTCAATCCTCTACAATTTGGTTTTCGCCACAACACTCCACAGAGACTGCCCTCACTAAGGTCTGCAGTGACTTGTTTATGGCCAGATCTAAGGGCCTTTACTCTATCCTCGTCCTTCTTGACCTGTCTGCTTTCTTTGATACTGTAAATCACAGCTTACTCCTTGATATGCTGTCCTCATTTGGATTCCGTGATTCTGTCCTCTCCTGGTTTGCTTCCTACCTTTCCCAACGCACCTTTAGTGTATGTGTTGGTGTATCCTCTTCTGCTGCTACCCCACTAGCGGTTGGCATACCCCAGAGTTCTGTGTTAGGACCTCTTCTCTCTCTACATCTTTTCTCTCGGTGCCCTGATCTCCTCCTGTAGCAGGAATTAGGTGTAATAACATCTGTACTTCGTGCCTAGGGGAATTACACCTTCAGCTGCTAACCAGGTTCATTTTATCTGCACTCTTATTAGAATAAATAGAAGGCCAGAATATCTGAAACAGATTTTATTATGAAGACAGAAAAATATAGATTATATAATAATTATTCACAATATCTCTGTATATATATGTACGTATATATAAATGTCAGCACACAACTAGTACATAAGTAATTACTAAGGGCTTCTTTTACTAAGCTGCGCTAGCGGTTTTAGCGCGTGTTTACTGCATGCTAAATTGCTGCATGTGCTAGATGCTAATTCCACCATTGAGCTGGCGTTAGTTTTAACGCGTAGTCCGGGGGGTTAGCGCGCGCTAATCGGCAGCACGTGCTAAAAACGCTAGCGCACTTAGTAAAAGGAGCCCTAAGTAATTAGTAAATATGACTAATTATCACACAATATATAATTCCTTACAATAACGATTCCTGATAGATATAGCAGCAAATCTTATGGAAGCTTAGCACTAACCAAGGATCCAAAACACACCTGATTCATACAAAACAAAATTCTAATCTACCCAGCAAAACTCAAAGATAATTCCTGCCTCACCATTGGATGTAGCCATAGTCCTTGGATCCAGATGATAGAATAATCCTGTTTTTCCCAGATGTTGGCAGTGGGCACATAAAGTTATTTTATTTCTTGAAGACCAGAGCAAGAGCCAACTCTATATTTGGACTCAACAGCAAGCTTGTACAGACTTCCACTCACTTCTCTAAATGAAATCAGGCCACACCGGTAGTTGAAAGAATAACTCCAATCTTTACTTCTTTGAACACAGGCATACTCGTAAATGCTCATTAGACAAGTCTCTTTCATTTGAAAGGAAGCTCTGGAATGAGAGGATATAGGATGAAGTTAAGAGTTCATAAGCTCAGGAGTACGAGGAGCTGCTGAAAAGTTCTCAGTACAACCAACAAAGATGGGATATTTCCATCAAGGGCTATACACGTAGTCCAATGATTTTCCACCTTTTTTTGTTCCATCGGATAAATAAAAAATGAAAAAAGTGAAAAATCACTGGACTACGTGTATAGCCCTCGATAGAGACTGCCTCAACTTTGTTGATTCAGCTGAGAATTTTTCAATGGCCCCTTGTAGTCAATGACTGCTTGTGACACCTGGTAGAAACAAAAATATAAGAACATAAGAATTGCCGCTGCTGGGTCAGACCAATGGTCCATCCTGCCCAGCAAATCGCTCACACGGCGGCCCCAAGGTCAAGACCAGTGCTCCAAATGAGTCCAGTTTCACCAGTTTAGCATGATCTTGTCCAACTTTGTCTTGAAACCCTGGAGAGTGTTTTCCCCTATAACAGACTCCGGAAGAGCGTTCAAGTTTTCTACCACTCTCTGGGTGAAGAAGAATTTCCTTACGTTTGTGCGGAATCTAGCCCCTTTCAACTTTAGAGACTGATGCCTGCTGCATAGTTTAAAGCAGTGTTTTTCAACCTTTTTACACCTATAGACCGGCAGAAATAAAAGAATTATTCTGTGGACCGTCGGTTGAGGAACACGGGGCTAAGTCGTGGGCCAGACCCCACCCATCTCTACCCAATCTCCACCCCAGACTCCGCCCCCATAATAGTACTAATTGCACTTTACACGTCCTGTGCCTCATCTGGAGCCTTCCCTCTGACGTTGCAACGTCAGAGAGAAGGCTTCCGGTTCAGGTGCAGGATGCCTGTAGGAGCCAATGCCCGTGGCTTTGTGCACTGAATCGGTTAGGAAGAGGGAGCTGGCTCGTAGATAATGCTGCATCGATTGCACCGTGGACTGGCGGCTGAAGAACACTGTTTTGGGCCTGATGCACATGCTGGCCTTGTGGACCAGCAGGAAATTTCTGTGGACCAGCACTGGTCCATGGACCGGTGGTTGAAGAACACTGGTTTAAAAGGTTTTTTTCAGTGTTTATCAGAAGCTTTTATATGATGTACTCCATTAAGATACCATTTTTTGTTGGAAAAGCTTTAGAACTAACAGTTGGCTAGAGAAACCATAGCTTCAATTGCTCTCATATTAATGGTTTGAATGCATTTTTGCCAAATGTTTATAGTGCTTGGCAGTTTTTCAGTAGCTACTTTACTGTGGAATGATTAATTTCTCGCAAAATATGAGACTTTGCTTGGGTGGAACCGAAATAGTCTTCCTGAGCATAAGTCAAATAAAAGAGGTTGTGTGTTTGAGCTTTAAAAACATTTTAAATATACTGTAAATTACAATCTTAAGAATGCCAATGAAAATACTGGCTAGCCAATGTTACAAACAATCTCAAGAGATATTACATTGTCGATGAGCCAGAGTAATGTGAAAATAATCAGATTCCTTTAGGGTTGACATAGGATATTATCTTAGCCTCACTTTCCAAATCTTTGTAATTACAGTGTAGATGGGTATATTTGTGGAAAAGTTAAGAGTCACTAGTGTTCTTTTTTTTTCTCTGCTATGATAATAATGTTACTGCAGTATAATTTGTACATATCCAGCTTCACCACCTTGAATGAATTTCTTCATAAAGGTGGCTAAGAAATTTAAATAAATTAATAATAAATAAATACATTTTGAATGAAGTTTCTCCCCCACCCCCCACCCCAGGCTACCATCAAATACTTTTACTAAGCAAGCTACAAGGGGGGTGCTGAAAATTTTTCAGCCCAACCAACCAACCCCCCTCCTAACCCCCCCCCCCCATCTTCTTTACAAAGCCATGCTAACATTTTTAGCGCCGGCCGTGACAGTAACAGCTCCGATGCTCATAGAATTCCTATCAGCATTTGAGCTGTTACCGCCACGGCTGGCGCTAAAAATGTTATTGCAACTTTGTAAAGGAGGGGTACATTTTTAGTGTTATTTTGCTACTGTAGCTGAAAAGAGTATTATCTTATTTTGTTAAGTGTCAATTTGTCCCATTAAATTGTCTACATCAGGGCTGCCCAAGTCCGGTCCTCAAGATCTACTGGCAGGCCAGGTTTTCAGGATATCCACAATGAATATGCATGAGAGAGATTTGCATACCAAGAAGGCAGTGTAGGCAAATCTTTCTCATGCATATTCATTGTGGATATCCTGAAAGCCTGGCCGGCCAGTAGATCTCGAGGACCGGACTTGGGCAGTCCTGGTCTATATGTTCTGTAATTTTATTTATTTTATAATAGTTTCTACCATTTTGCCTAGCACTGAAGTTGGCATACCGGTCTGTAATTTTCTGGATCACCCCTGGAAACCTTTTCAAAATCGGCATATCTTTGGCCATACTGTGGATGACTTTAGCAATAGGTAACAGATCACTAACAGCAGATCAGCAATTTCATGTTTGAGTTCTTTCAGTACCCTGGGAGGTATCCCATCCAGTCCAGGTGATTTAGCACTCTTTAACTTATCGATTTGGATCAGTACATCTTCCAGGTTCACTGAGATTTCTTTCAGTTCTTTCACATCGTCACACACTTCTTCAGTAAAGATTGAAGCACAGAATTTGTTCAGTCTCTCCGCTATGGCCTTATCCTCCCTGATTGTCCCTTCCTGAACACCTGGGCTCTATTCTTGTGTGACTATTCTTCTTTGTTTTGCTGGTTCTATGCATTCTGGAAGGAGCAGGTTCCCCTCTCCCACTGAAAGCTTTCCTGGTTGGAGTTTTGTTATGTTTTCAGGACGTGAAAGAGAAAGATGGCACTAAGAGCCTTTGGAAGCTCTTCATGCTGCTTGACCTCTCAGGCCCTCCATGGTATTTTTTTTTTTACCCTCATAAATATTTGTACATTACCAATCTGTGTTAGTCCCTCCTTTCTGTGAGAGGAGCTAATTACAGAATGGACTCAATTCCTAATCCAGCACATATCACTTTAGGTTAGCTAGCTTACATTATTTTATGAGCAATTGCATTAAAAGAATAATTTGGATTAACAATTAGAGTCTTCTCTCTGGGTTTAATTATTTAAAAATACATTTCAATAACATTTTGTAGAGGTCAGAATAGCTGCACTTTGATACTTGCAACACTTACAACAGCTCTATTGCTGGAATATGTGCTTGGCCTAAATGTTAAGTATGTTTATACCTGGTTAGGTTCATATTCTATAAAGGAAAGCAGGCACCTATATTCCATCATTGAATAGGCTCCTACCCCTAAGGAGAGGATGGGTACATGCATATTTTTTTATGTGGGTGTGAGTGACAATTTTTGATTCCAGTATTAGCAATGCATTTCCGTATATAACACAAAATAACTATCACACATATGGTAATTGTTTTACGCTGGGTTTTACTAAATTGTGGAAGAGCTTCTTACCACAGTCCGGTGAGGTAAATGCTCTGATGCTCATAGGAATAGAATGAGTGTTGGAGCATTTACTTCAAAAGTATCAACGAGCCTAAAGTTCTTTATAAATATGAAGGGGTCAATGTCAAATCTAGTTCACACAGACCAGCTTCAGTTCTTTGGATTCCAACTATACACCAGCACTAGCTCTATTCAAAGAGAATTAAGAAAAATTAAATTTGTAGAATGGTTAACACAGGGAGACTAATCAGTCCTGTGAACTTCCTAAGAGAAAAAGCTCCAAAGGAGTTCACCTCAGCGCATGAGTGCACAAAGCGCCCTACAGGATTATACCCACAAACATCATCTTCCATCTCCCCATGAACCTTTTAAATATCAAAGTGTCTTTCATATATAAAATAATCAATAAACAGTAAAGTGCCAAGTGCAAGTTTGGAATCAAGTAAATCAATCGTGTATCTGTGAAAACGTTTAAATCTAACAGTTCTTAAATATAGCAGTTTTCTCCATAGAATGTAATATGCAGAAAAACTTAGCTTTCAAGAGTCCTTATGGAGTCAAAGCTCTCTCTTTAGAGGGGTGCCTCAACCGAATGCCCTACAGAGTCCCCTGTTTTGTTCTCTTCCTCACGGACAATGTCAGGAGCACATCTCACTGCTTGTAAAAATCTGTTTGTCTTTTCTCCACGGCATTTACTTCACCAGCCCGTGGTAAAAAGCTCTTCCACGGTTTTATAAAAGGAGCCCTTAGTTAATCAATTTTTTGTAATAGTTTAATTTTGTTTGAAAGTTGGGTTGGGCAGTACTTTTGTGAGTGACCAGGTAACAACCATGTAAAATGTATGAGCAATTGTTTTGTATTGCATTTGTATTGTGTTTATTTATTATTCACCTTTTACAAAGAAAAGTACAAATTACTCATGTGCTCCGCTTACAGGGAACATATCCTTAAGGGGTTTATTTTAGAGTTCAAGTTCAATTTATTTAATATACCGCAAATATAAAACCAAGGTTAAATCCAAGTGGTTTACAGTGAATATAAATTGGGGAAAGGAAAACAATACATAAAAACAAACTTCATTACACTTAAAGGAAAAAAAAACCCAATAAGGTTAGATTACAATAAAATTTGCATATGGAAATTAGGGAAAGGAGAAAAACCCATAATATATTTTTCCTTGCTTAAAATAAAATAAAAAGAGAGTTAGAATATCAAAGAAAACGACTATGAGCAGAATGCTTGAGAAAAATAGAATGCCTTCAATTAAGCTTTGAATGTGAAGAATGATTTTTCTTTACGAAGATAAGTAGGAAGAAAATTTCAGTTATTTTTTGATGTTCTTATGAGCATAATCCTAGAAAAACAGTAAGGATTATTATTGGTAGGAGGGGATTTTAATTTGGTCCTGGACCCTCACTGGGATTCCATGAGTACTAAAAGTGATAGAAATACAAAAGATAGAAAACAATTAAAAAGATTTCTGGAAGTACTAAACTTATCAGACGGATGGCGGAATATACATATGCTAGCAAGAGATTATACTTATTATTCTTCACCACACAGAGTGTACTCCCGAATCAATATGATTTGGGTCGATAAATCCCTAGAAGGTAAGATAACAGATGCAAAATAGAAGAAACTAGTTGGACAGACCATTCCACAGTTTGGAGTGATATAATGTGGGGATATTCTAAAATAGGGACACAATACTGGAAATTAAACGATATGCTATTAAAAGACCCCAAGGCAGTACAGAAAATAGAACAATCTGTTAGAATTTGTTTAGATAACAACAGTATTGACCACTACTCACCTATTACTATTTGGGAATCTTTAAAAACTGTCCTAAGGGGAGAACTGATTTCTATAGCCTCGTTTAAGAAAAAGGCCCGGGAAAAGGAAGAAAAAAGACTAAGAGAAAAATTGATGGGATTAGTAATACAGTATAAAAAGGGAATTGATGGGGAACAGATTAGGACCCAAATAAAAGAAACTTGTATGACTTTAGGAAAAATGGAAAACGAAGCCATTCAATTCAGTATAAACCGCCTCAGACTTAAACATTATGAATCTGGGAGTCAGGCAGGGAAAATATTAGCACATCGTATTAAAGTACAACATCAGCAAAGTAATATTATGGGGATACGATCTGAACATAGAGAGCTTTTAACAGAAGAGAAGGAGATCCAGGATAGATTTGTGGAATTTTACAAGAAATTATATACATCAGAATATCAAGGACAGGAAATATCCCTGACACAATACTTATCTCATTTAGAATTAAATAAGCTTCAAGATTCAGAGGTCCAGAGTTTGGATGAAGATATAACTGAAGACGAGATACGAGGAGTAATACATCGAATTAAATCAGGCAAATTTCCAGGAATGGATGGATTTACAGGAATGTTTTATAAAAAAATTATATCCTATGTAACCCCTCTCTTAGCAAAGTTATTTAACAATCTAAAAGATAAAGAACAATTGCCATATTATATGAGATTAGCGGGAATTACAATATTACCTAAAACAAGGAAAGATAATACCTACTGTGCTAGTTATAGACCCATCTCCTTACTGGGAATAGATACAAAAATTATGGATAGAGTCCTTGCTAATAGACTGGCATCATATATGCCGTCACTCATACACCCAGACCAGGTAGGCTTTATTACCAGGAGACAAGCTTCTGATGGGATTAGGAAGGTGTTAGACTTGGTATGGAGGGCTAAGAAAGAAAAAACTGGGTGGGTGGCAGTCTCGGTTGATGCTGAATAAGCATTTGATCGAGTCGAATGGAGGTTTATGGACGCAGTATTGGCACATAGGGGCTTGGGGGAAAAGGTATAGGGACTGGATATTTACATTATACAATAGCCCATTAGCTTGTGTTAAAATAAATGGATCTTATTCCTCTACATTTGAACTCCAAAGAGGGGCAAGGCAAGGTTGCCCGTTGTCCCCCTTGATCTTTGCATTAACTATTGAGCCTCTAGCACAGAAAATCAGACAGTCTCAACAGGTAAAAGGCGGGTGAAGAGCAAAAGCTGTCTTTGTTTGCAGATGACATATTAGCAATTGTTGAAGCAACTGAGAAGACTCTAATCACTCTTAAAGACATTATGAGTGAAATTGGCCAATTATCAGGGTTTAAAGCCAATTTAAATAAGACGGAAGTGATGAATATTTCAGCATCAACAGAGAAGATTATGGAATTACAAAGATCAATATCCCTGAGATGAGCAAAGGGTCCTATTCGCTATCTGGGAATAATTTTGGGAGCAGATTGGACATTTTTGTTCCAACAAAATTATATACCATTAGATTTAGATAGATGGAATAAGTTACATATCTCTTGGCTAGGTCGTATGGAAGTGGTAAAGATGATGATTCTCCCTAGGTTTCTTTATTTATTCCAAGCATTACCGATAGAAATCCCAAAACAGTATTTTCAAAAATGGAATAAAATGATATTGAGATTTATATGGGGAGAAAAATGGCCAAGGGTTGGAAAGCAATCAATGTTTAAGTCTAGGGCGGAAGGAGGATTAGGATTATTTTCTTTGGAGAATTACTATAAAGCAGCACAGATGAGAGCAATAGTCGAATGGCATTCATCTTCTCCTAAGCTTTGGGTAAAGGTAGAACAAGCAATATTAGATGGGAAAGATGATATAAGAAAATTGAAATATTTACCATGGTTGGGGGAAAAAGAATCAATAAATATATATAATGCCTTCAGTAAATGTTCCCTGAAAATATGGAAAAGTGTTAGGAAAAATTTTTAGGCAGAGAAAAGGCATTCTCTTCACCCCTATATTATATGCACAAGATTTCATACCAGGTAGGCAGGGGGGAATTTTTAAGAAGTGGGAGGAAAAAGGATTAGCATGCTTTGGTCAATTAGTTGAAGAAGGTGAGGTAAAAACTTTTATAGAGATTTAGGATTATTTTCATTTAGAATTGAGAGATCTTTTCCCTTATCTTCAGACAAAAATTATATATTAACACATAAGATGAAGAACATAAGAAATGCCTCTACTGGATCAGACCTGAGGTCCATTGTGCCCAGCAGTCCGCTCACGCGGTGGCCCAACAGGTCTAGGACCTGTGCAGTAATCCTCTATCTGTACCCCTCTATCCCCTTTTCCAGCAGGAAATTGTCCAATTCCCTCTTGAACCCCAGTACCGTACTCTGCCCTATTACGCCCTCTGGAAGCGCATTCCAGGTGTCCACCACACGCTGGGTAAAGAAGAACTTCCTAGCATTCGTTTTGAATCTGTCCCCTTTCAACTTTTCCGAATGTCCTCTTGTTCTTTTATTATTTGAAAGTTTGAAGAATCTGTCCCTCTCTACTCTCTCTATGCCCTTCATGATCTTGTAAGTCTCTATCATATCCCCTCTAAGTCTTCTCTTCTCCAGGGAATAGAGTCCCAGTTTTTCCAATCTCTCAGCGTATGAAAGGTTTTCCATCCCTTTTATCAGACGCGTCGCTCTCCTCTGAACCCTCTCGAGTATCGCCATATCCTTCTTAAGGTACGGCGACCAATATTGGACGCAGTACTCCAGATGCGGACGCACCATCGCTCGATACAATGGCAAGATAACTTATTTCGTTCTGGTTGTAATACCCTTTTTGATGATGCCTAGCATTCTATTTGCCTTCTTAGCAGCCGCTGCGCACTGTGCCGTCGGCTTCATTGTCAGGTCTACCATCACCCCCAGGTCCCTTTCTTGGGTACTCTCATTTAAAAACATCCCTCCCATCGTATAGTTGTACATCGGGTTTCTGTTTCCCACATGTAATACTTTACATTTCTTAACATTGAACTTCATCTGCCATCTCGTTGCCCATTCCCCTAGTTTGTTCAAGTCCCTTTGCAGTTCTTCACAATCTTCTTTAGTCCAAGCTCTACTAAATAGTTTGGCGTCATCCGCAAATTTTATTATCTCACACTTTGTCCCTGTTTCCAGATCATTTATGAATACATTAAATAGCAGTGGCCCTAGTACTGAGCCCTGCAGGACCCCACTCGTGACCCTCCTCCAGTCCGAGTAGTGGCCCTTCACTCCCACCCTCTGTTTCCTACCCGCCAACCAGCTTCTGATCCATCTATGTACATCTCCTTCCACCCCATGGTTCTTCAGTTTCCGGAGTAGGCGTTCATGGGGCACCTTGTCAAAGGCTTTTTGGAAATCTAGATATATGATGTCAATGGGGTCTCTTTTGTCCATCCATTTGTTAATTCCTTCGAAGAAGTGCAATAAATTCGTTAGGCAAGATCTTCCCTTGCAGAAACCGTGTTGGCTGGTTATCAGAAGTTCGTTTCTTTCAAAATGTTCATCGATTTTTTTCTTTTATCAGTGTTTTTGCCATTTTCCCCGGTACCGAGGTCAGACTCACCAGTCTGTAATTTCCTGGGTCACCTCTTGATCCCTTTTTAAAGATGGGCGTAACATTGGCTATCTTCCAGTCCTCCGGGATCACGCCTGTTTTCAGGGATAGATTGCAAATTTGCTGCAGTAGTTCCGCTATCTCCTCCTTTAATTCCTTCAGAACCCTTGGATGGATTCCATCCGGACCCGGGGATTTGTCTGTTTTTAATTTATCTATCTGCCTGTGTACATCTTCAAGGCTCACTTCCATGGTTGTTAATTTTTCTGCCTGATTTCCATTGAAGAATTGCTCAGGTTCCAGAATGTTGGATGTGTCTTCGTTTGTAAATACAGATGAAAAGAACGCGTTAAGTCTTTCTGCCACTTCTTTCTCCTCCTTCACCACTCCCTTCTTGTCACCATCGTCCAGCGGTCCCACATCCTCCCTAGCCCGTTGCTTCCCTTTAACATATCTAAAGAACGGTTTGAAATTTTGTGCTTCCCTGGCTAGCCTCTCTTCATACTCTCTTTTGGCTTTTCGAACCACTCGGTGACATTCTTTTTGATATTTCCTGTTCTCTTTCCAGTTCCCCTCAGTTTTGTCCTTTTTCCATTTCCTGAATGAATTTTTCTTATTGCCTATCGCTTCCTTCACTGTTTTGGTTATCCACGCTGCGTCCTTTATTCGACTCTTTTTGCACTCCTTTCTGAATCTGGGGATATATAGATTTTGCACCTCGCTCACCGTGTTCTTGAGAAAAGACCAGGCAAGTTCTACCGTTTGCCATTTTTTTGAAGTGTTCCTAAGTTTCTTCCTTACCATTTCCCTCATTGCTTCGTTTCCTGAAGTTTAAAGTTGTCACTATGGTTCTTTTTCTTTTCGGTATTCCTACCTCAACCTTGAACTTGATCACATTATGATCGCTGTTTCCCAACGGTCCCACTACCTCTACTTCTTTAGCAGGTCCCCTTAACCCATTTAGGATTAGATCCAGAGTGGCATTTCCTCTCGTTGGTTCTCTGACAAGCTGCTCCATGAAACAATCTTGTATAACCTCTAAGAATTCTGTCTCCCTAGTGCAATTTGAACTTCCAAGACTCCAGTCTATCCCGGGGTAGTT
The DNA here is from genome assembly GCF_902459505.1 of Geotrypetes seraphini. Classification (NCBI taxonomy): domain Eukaryota; kingdom Metazoa; phylum Chordata; class Amphibia; order Gymnophiona; family Dermophiidae; genus Geotrypetes; species Geotrypetes seraphini. The sequence continues at coordinate 301,959,415 of NC_047086.1, read as the reverse complement.
GAAGTCTCCCATAATAACCGCGTTACCGCTTTTGGATTCTCGCTTCATCTCGGTTTCCATTTCTTCATCAATATCGCCGGATTGCCCGGGCGGACGATAGTATAAGCCCATCTTTATTTCAGGCCCTTTCCTTCCAGGTATTTTAACCCATAGCGATTCTAGCTTGTTGGTCGTTTCTGCTGTGTCCATTTTTGTCGATTGTATGCTTTCTTTTTATAAAGGGCTATTCCACCTCCCTTTTTGTCCTGACCTGTCCTGGCGATAGAGCTTGTACCCCGGCAGGGCTGTATCCCATTTGTTTTCTTCATTCCACCACGTTTCAGAGACTCCAATGATGTCTATGTCCTCTGCATTGGCCATGGCTTCTAATTCCCCCATTTTGTTTCTGAGGCTCCTTGCATTAGTATATATGCAATTTAGATCCTGGTGTATCCTTGTCTTTATTTCCTTTCCCTGTGCTTCGGTCTTTAGTTTCTTCTCTGTTGTTACAATCCTTATAACCTCCTCTTCTGGGTTTGTCGACTCCTGTGATTTGTCCATTGTTTCTTCCCAGCCTTTTTCCCCCTCGGTATCTTCACGGGATACCGTCTTCCGAATCATCGACGCTTGGTCGACTGTCGGCTTTCCCCTTCTTCTTAGTTTAAACCCTGTTCTATTCCTCTCTTGATGTTGTTTGCTAAATCTGAATTTGAATTTGAAATCTGAATTTGAAAAAAGGCTAGGAGAACCAGTAGCAAAAGGGTGTATTTTGTGGTTATATAAAATTATAAATGATGAAAAAACAATCAAAACATCATATATGAAAGCATGGGAAAAAAATTTGGGGAAGGAATGGTCCATAGACGAGTGGGGGGGGTAATTACATTACATCTTTTTCAGACAGCGAGGGCTGCCACCTTGGTGGAAAATGCTATTAAACTTCTAGTACAATGGTATATTACCCCGGTTTTAATTAGCAAATATACATACCAACCAGAGTGATGCTAGCTGTTGGAAAGGATGTGGTGAAAGAGGTACATTTTATCACATGTGGTGGGAATGTCAAAAGGTCCAGATGTTTTGGGAGCAAGTTTTTGAGTATGTAAGCAGACTAATTCAGATCTCACTTAAGCTTAATCCTGAAAGGGCACTATTGGGAGTAAGAATAGAAGGTTTAACATTTTCTCGATCTAAACTTTTGGATTTGGCATTCATAGCTGCTAGATTGACATTGGCTCAGCAATGGCGAAAGTTAAATGTACCTACTCTGAGAGATGTAAGGGAACGCTTAGGAATAGTGTGTGAAAAATATAGACTTTCGGCCATTCTAATGATATATAGGGGAGCTACATTGAATTGGAAAAAGAAACTTTCGAAGGAACTATCTGATTATTTTGGATTTGGAACCAGGTCTCTTGGGAGGGGTGGGGGTGAGATAGGGAATGGTAATGTTCAAACTCTAGCATTGATAAGATGTTTTATTTTTATTAGTTTAACAAATGTTATGAGGCATATTCAACTTTAATTGTGTTTTGTACTGAGTTTATTGTATTAAAAAATATTAAATAAAGAATTTTTTAAAAAAAGACAACATTAACCCTTGCACTACTGATCTGAAATCATAGGGTGTCAGCTTAGATTTCAGCCTGTGCAAAATATGTAGCTGAGCATAACCTCCTTGATTGGTCTTCAAAATTTGTTTTCCCACTGTTAGGGCAGAATCCAAGCAAACCCACAGAACCATAATTTTTCTTCACATTTAGTTGGATACCCATCACATTCAAAGACTCAGGAAATATTCTATCCCTGTCCTATCTCACAATCATCACTTCAGTTTTGTTAAGGTTCAACTGTAAACCATGCCTAGATATCCACATTCCCACCTCATTCATGCACAGATTTAACTTTGTTGTTATCCCCCTATAGGGGGAAAAATAGAAATCATCGGCATATAGTCTATAATGAACTCCTAACATTTGAAATACCTTCCCTAATGTTGCCATGTAAATATTGAACAGCAATGCTGATAATGCTGACCGATATTTTTGCAGACACCTTCTGCCCTCTTTTCACACAAAACGATCTTCCTATTAAATAAGAGGCAAACCATTTCAAAATCTTGTATCCAACTGCATAAGTTTTCCAACTTTAGCAGTAGTAATTCCAAATTCAAGGAGTCAAAAGCTCCGGAAATATCTAATGATTTCATATAGTAGGATACATTTCTCTCTAATCCCTCTCTCAGGGTGTCAACAACTGAAACTAATAACAGTTCCACACTGTGTGCGTTTTGGAACCCAAATTGACAGTGATCTAGGCACTCTATATGTGGAACATAGTCATCCAGTTCTTTTAATACCAGTTTCTTTATCACTTCCTCCCTCCCCCCCCCCCCCGAAAGAAAAGGAACAATGGAAATCAGGTGATAACTTGACATCCGTACTATCTCTAAACCAGTCTTTTTTTTAAGACTGGTGTAATAGTAGGTTGTTTACAATCTTCAAGAAAAAAAATCTATCTACTAGGGATTTATTTACTGTTTTCATCATAAACGGGCTGATGTTTTTAGCTACTGTAACTGCCTCGTAATATTTGTGTTACAATGATCAGACAATGATCTTGTTGAAGTCAGAATTGAAATAGCTTTAGTCACTTCTTCTTTGCAAGAAGTCTCACTATAATAGCCAGTGGTATCTCTTATTATATTATGGGATAGGAAAAGCCTCAGAACCTAGGAGCTATATATTTCCTCAAATGAGAATCTTTTTTCATGCTTCATCTGCCGTCACGTTTCTATGGGGTGTTTTTACTAAGGTGCGCTAGTGCATCTTAGGGCTCCTTTAACTAAGCTGCGATAGCGTTTTTAGTGCACGCTAAACCCGCGCTACATGGCTAGAACTAACGCCAGCTCAATGCTGGCGTTAGCATCCAGCAAGTGTGGCAATGTAGCGCACGCTAAAACCGCTATCGCAGCTTAGTAAAAGGAGCCCTTAGTGTGTGTTAAAAATTAGCACGCGCTAAATGCTAACACATGATAACGCGTCCATTATATCCTATGGACGCTTTGCCACGTGTTGGCAGTTAGCGCGTGCTAAGACGCACTAGTGTGCCTTAATAAAAGGACCCCTATGTTTCTAAAAACCTTCCCTTTCTTTTATTTATTATTTACTTATATTTTCTTCCTTTTTTCTTTTCTTCCTTTGTCTTTCTTCCCCCCTTTTTTAAAAGACCAACTGCAGACTGTTATAAACAGCTGTTCATAAATTTTAAATCCTTCTCCTCAACTGCACAGCCAATAGAGACAGTAGTGAATGAATAGTTCATTAATGTTTTGAATTTAAATTTACACTTATCTCAGTCTTGTACTTTCAGCCTTTCAGACTGGCTATTATAGTGGGACTTTTCGCATTCGTACAAGTATGATTGTTTATTTGCCACAATATATTTGTTTATAGTGTTTATGCAATTATGACTATAAACTAACATATTAGGCAACACCATTTCTGGGCTCCTAATTTACCCCTCCCCTCGTATGAAGCCACATTAGGGTTTTTGTTATCGCCGGCCGTGGCAGTAAAAGGTCCGACGCTCGTACAATTCCTGTGAGCGTCAGAACTTTTACTGTTGCGGCCTGCGATAAAAAACCCTAATGCGGCTTTATAAAAAGGTGGGGGGGGGGAGGGGGGTTAAAGTAATGCTATTAAACCTTTTTCTCTACTATGCACAAAAAAATGATTAAAAATAAACCAAATAACCTTTTTCAAGCTTTTGAGTTTGATTTCTTAAAAAAAGAAAAAAAAAAAAATCCTCGCCTAATACTTCAGCAGTGAAAAGGTTTCCACCTACTATAAAGTATGTTCCTTTATTAATTTTGAAGGAGTTACATTTATAACACAGGATTGATTCATAGATGGAAGCTGTTCAGTCTTAATCCTGTGAGTTAGGACAGAGACTCTGTGTTAGATATATCTATCAGAAGAGATTAGGATCTTCTGTATCAGAACTTAAATGTTTTTTGCCCATAGCATACTCCACTGCATACGTGCTGCATTGTGTAAGGTCTCTGAGGGGTGGATTGAATATCCTTTCAAAGCAAATTGTCAGAGATAACCAACCCACCGCTATAATCCTTAGATGGTAACATTAGGCCTCTTGAAATAAAACTGCAAAAACACAGTTTTTCTGTTGTCTTTTTTTTTTTTTCTGCTTTATGCTTATATTAGTGTCATATAGCTTTATATATCTTTCAGTTGCTATGATTAAATGTTTGTGCTAATGTGCATTCAGGTCATCAAGCCATGTTGTTAAGGGTCTAAATCTTCTACAGAGAAGTATATACTGGAATAAATCAGAGAAAATACAACCCCTTCTAATTTATGGTGTCTTGCCCTCTGATCCTGTTTATTAAATCTTGTTTGTCCTAGAATGAATGAAACATGCTATTGCAGCCCTGGGGTTAGTATCTGCACTGTTTTTATTTCCAAGAAATAGGTTAACAAAGGGCAAAAGTCATTACTGTCATTGACATGGCCAAAGACCATTATAGGCATTCAAGGGCTTAAGGCTGCATTTCAGATGAAATCTAAAATTCTTCTGTGAGTTGATATATTTGAAAATTTAAGTGACGAGAGAGAGAGATTAAACATTGGCAGGGACAGTGGGAGGGGGATCAGACCTCAGGGGAGATTGGAAGGCTAGTAGGGGCACTGTTGCAGCACTTTACCTGTTAGCAGTTGAAGTAGCAGACTGCTGTTAACTTGGATCCACTTACTGCCTCCTCTTGACGTGGTAGTGACTGCAGATGTGTTATGGGCAGTTGTGATAACTAGCACGCAGTAATGACCCAAGTACTAGCTGTCACAGCTGACTATTCCTCTTCCCTCTGCAAATGGGGGGTCGTGAGACAAAAGATGTTGCCTCCCCCTAGTACTCAGCGATGGGTAATCCAAGGTATTTTTTATTGGTAGACAGATGGACTCGACACTTGCAATGTTTCGGATAACGTGCCTTTGTCAAGAGTCTCTATATGGTGTGTCATAGATCATATAATGCTTTTTATCCAGAGGGGTATTTTGTTGATAAATAATGCTGTAGAAATTCTCTTGTGGCTATGGAGGGTTGAATATCCTTAGGGTTAGGAGGTAACATCTATGTCAGTTATAAAGGGACAATAGGAATATTTTTGAACATAGCAGAGATGAACCCTTTCAACGTGTCTTTGGTGCAGATGGACTAGCTGCCTCCCCCTAGTACCTCTGTTACTGATCATAATATCCAAACTGAATACACTCCAGTGAATTCTGTACCAAAATGATCATAAAAATATACACAAAAATAATACAACATATTAAGCACAACAGTGTTTTCAGTATTCTAAAAGTATATGCAGGGACTTGGCTCCTAGTCAGTCCTAGCTCCCTAGTCCAGCAACTTCCTGATGACCATGTTAATAGTGGTGTTCAGCAGTTTGGTAACAGAAATTCTGTAGTTACTGGCAACCATAAAATGATTTGCTTATCAGTTTTTGGGTAGGATGCCAAATGGCCACCAGGCTTCAAAATCTGCTGGCATTTAAGGCCTGACTCTATAAACAGCGTCTAACTCCTAGGTGCCGTTTGGCACCATTGTCAGTCAACTGTTAGGTGCCTTTTACAGACTCGTTCTTAGAGGAGCCAAAGCGTTTTTAGGCACTGGTAGGTGTTAAATCTTTAGGTGCACTCCTTTAGGCCAGGGTTTTCTAGGTCTATAGGAGTGCGCTTAACTCAATCCACACCCAAACTCTGCTCCAAATCCATCTGAATATGCCCCTAACCATGTAAGCATGTTTACTTGTTGGTAGGCGCATGTAGACACCTCGGTGTAGATGTCTGCATCAAAGTAGTAGGTGCCTATTGGCAAATTAAAGCCCCCACTTTCTCAAACTGCAGTACAGCTTTTTACCGTGGGCTGGCAAGGTAAAAGTTCCAGCGCTCATAGGAATTGAATGAGCATCAGAACATTTACCTTACCAGCCCAAGGTAAAAAAAACTTTACCGTGGTTTGAGAAAAGGAGCCCTAATTTTTTTAATTGTTTTTATAATTTGTTTTAGTTGTACCTATAAAGTTAGATGTGCCAATCTAGACACCTAACTTTAAGCATCTTTTATAGAATCAGGGCCTTAGTTTACTACTGAGATATTAAACATATTTGGAGTATATATTATCTGCATTAGCTGTACCTAATGATTAAAACACTAAAGAGGACCTAAGAGCAGAGTATAACCAAGCACACAGATGACCAGGGCAGGATTAATTCAAGGGCCCCTAGGCACACAAGTACACTGGGCCCCCCTGCCCCGCCCCACCCCACCATGCCCCCAGGCGGAAAAAGGAAGCTGCGTCAGAGGGAAGCTTTGGGCAAGCAGCACCGCTTGAAAAATTACAGTTCCCATTGCCTTTCTCACCCGCGTTGCTTGTTTGTCTTATTTTCCGTCGATGGGGAGGGGCCCGCGTTACCGATCGGGGGGGGACCCGCATTGCCGATCGATGCTGGAGGGGCCCATCGCCGTTTGGAAAAATCAATGTTGATGCCCTCCTTCATCGGGCCCCCCTGACCATTTTGGGCCCTAGGCACGTGCCTACTGGACCTATTGGTTAATCCTGCCCTGCAGATGACTGGAATTCAATTAATCAGAAATTGACGTGAGACTTAACTCCAAACTAAAAGTGCATCAAAAATAATTTATATCAGCTCACAAATTTAGGACTACTTTTACAAAGGTGTGTTAGGGCCTTAATGCGCGGAAGAGCGCATGCTAAAATGCCACGTGTGCTAGCCGCTACTGCCTCCTCTTGAGCAGGCGGTAGTTTTTCGGGTGTGTGCGCTAAAAACGCTAGCGCACCTTTGTAAAAGGAGCCCTTAGTTAATCAAAACAGGTAGGTATATCATAGTGCATTTGTTACTTAGATCATAGGATCTCTTATAACATAATGTTATTCCAGATCCACATCCTGGGATCACAGCTCTAATTATGTATACCTCCTGCTATCCCTAATCTCACCCTCGTCTGATTAATTGAGCATCGATTACATTTATATCTGCAAGACATGGATGCACCTCTAGTATCTCACTATTAGGAAGCCAATCATATCTTTGATGACTTGAGATTTGCCGCTGTTGAAGTTGTTGCTATTTTCATAAGGAAAAAGCAATGGTGGATTTTCTTTTTGAACAGTTTGACACCCATAGAGCTAAATTGTAAAGGGGATATTTAGTTGGTTGGCCACACAAGGCAGTGTTGTGCAAATGTGCACTTCCAGTATATGGTGGGAGAGTCGGCGTGTTTAATCATGCTGAATTAGGTTTAATTATGCTGCATCGTGTTTAACTATGCTTTGTGCTTTTGTTTTTAAATAGGGATTGATTAACGGCTACATGTGAGCTTAAGTTGTTGAACACGTTTGTGAAGAATATGAAGCCAGTCTGTGAACTGTTTTGAGATACTGATTTAGTTTTGTATTGCAAATAAATTTGTAATGGGTTGTTGTAGTTGTTTCTGGAGGCCTCCTGGCCTTGACCAATTAATTAATCAATTTCTTAAAGATGGAGTTGTGGGTTTCATGTCATTGATTAGATCGCTAGTTCCTGATGCAGGAGTTTGTAAATGGAGTAATTTAAATATTGGGAGCGGTCAGATGACGATGATGTAGAGGGCATCATTTTTAGCATTGGTAATGTCCGCACGAAGCTCAAACTATGTTAGAAGCTGCGGTCACAGTAGATGGAGAAGCATCGTGGTTAGAAATAGGTCTCAGTTTATCGCCTCACTTGTTTTTCAGGTTTTTTAAAGTTTTGGGGGGTTAAACAGTTTTGATGATATTGTATTGTGTATTCCTTGTCTTCTGACTGGCATGGTTCAGAGTTGGTGTTAAATTAATAATGTACGTCGCTGCCTTTTGTAAGCATTGTAGCAACATATTAACAAAAAGTCAACAAGTTCTTATAACATTTTTACTTATTTTGTAGTGTGGCAACGACAGATGGTTCCTTTGAAGAAGATCGTTCAGATTGAAAAGCTAGGACTATAGTGAACTTTAGTGAGTGTCAGGAGTTTGAAGTCCAGCAAGTGCTGGAAGTCCACTCAAGATAAGTGTTGCCAATTGTGGAAATACTTTGATTTTTACATAATTTTTGTAATCATTGTTTTGTATTTATTACTACTCAGAGGAAACAAGGAACACAAAAAGTAATTTGGAATATACGAATCATTTCATAAATAATGCACACTATTTTTTTAAAATTTATGTTTTATTTTTTCAAGTATTTCTTTAGAATCCTTCAATATAGGGCCCCTTTTACTAAGCTGCGCTAGCTGTTTTAGCACACGCTTAGGGTACACTGAATTGCCGCAAGCACTGGATGCTAATGCCACCATTGAGCTGGTGTTAGTTCTAGGTGCATAGCACAGGGGACAGTGCCCGCTAATCTGTATTGCACGCTAAAAACGCTACCGCAGCTTAGTAAAAGGAGACCATAGTCTCCCTGCTTTGCAATGACCGAGTCCCAACGTCTGGGAAGCTTCATTATTCCATCCAAGACACCGTTTTTGTTCAGTTGCCGAATGGCTCGGGTACCAGCTGAAGAAAGCTCTTCCAGAGATGCAAAATGATGTCCACACATAGGTTGTTTCAACTTTGGAAAAAGGTTGAAGTTTGGTGGATTCATGTCTGGACTGTAGGGAGCATGAGGTAACACCACCCAGCCGTATTTGCGTAGTTTTTCAATGACGGCATTCCCTATGTGCAGGCGAGCGTTGTTGTGAAGAATGAGTGGCTCAACCAAGAGCAACTGAGGTTGGGTTTTGTGCATTTTTTGCAAAAAATCATGATAATACACTGCTGTGACACTTCTTCCACATGGAACTTTGTCTATGATGATGATGCCTTCATGATCATAAGCAAAAATCATCATTTGTTTGACTTTTGATTGAGCTCGTCGAACTTTTTTTTGGTCGTGGGGAAGATGGAGCTCTCCACACGTTGAACTGTGATTTCAGCTCCGGCTCAAAGTCTGACCCATGTTTCATCAATAGTAACAATGCGATTCAAGAATGCCTGACCTTTTTCCAAAGTTGAAACAACCTATACGTGGACATCGTTTTGCAACTCTGGAAAAGCTTTCTTCCGCCGTTACCTGAGCCATTTGGTAACTGAACAAAAACAGTGTCTTGGATGGAATAATGAAGCTTCCCGGATGTTGGGACTCAGTCATTGCAAAGCAGGGAGACTATATTGAAGGATTGTAAAGAAATACTTTAAAAAAAATTAAACATGTAAATTTTAAAAAATAGAATGCATTATTTATGAAATGACTCTCATATGTTAGTGTAGCTTAAAAAAAAAAAAAAAAAATTGAGATTAGGGATAACAGGAGGTATACGTGATTAGAGCTGTGATCCCAGGATGTAGATCTAGAATAACATTATGTTATAAGAGATCCTATGATCTGAGTAACAAATGCACTATGATATACCTACCTGTTTTGATTAACTAAAATTGTGAGCTAATATAAAACAAGAGAGCTTAACTGTTGATTCAGAATTGGTGCTTAGCGCGCCTCAACCTGGTGTCTAACTTTAAATCATCTATAGAGAATTACTATCTAATATGTTGGACTGGTGTTAACTTGTAAATGTGAATGTGGTATATTGATTTCATGATTGTTTAACATTTTGTACACAAATAATTAACCCCCTCCCCCTTTTACAAAGCCATACTAGTGGCTGCCATGCAGCAAAAGCCCCAAAGTCCTTTAAATCCCTATAGATTTTGGGGCAGTTACTGCAGCGGCCTGGCCTATATCAGGCTTTATAAAAGAGGGGGTAAAGAAAGAAGAAATGTTATGTGGAATGGTTTGTTCTGGAGTATTGTATAAGACAATGAAAAGTTCATTAATGTGAAGGGTAAAGGAGTAATATTGTAAAATTAAAATTATTAAATTAAAGATAATAGCTACAAAGCCACGGTAGAGGTTTCTACAGCAGGCCAGCAAGGTAAATGCTCTGATGCTCATAGAATTCCTATGAAGTAAACTTAGGGCCTCTTTTACTAAGGTGCGCTAAAAGTTTTAGTGCGTGTTTAGCCGTGCTAAATCAACACGTGTGCTAACCGCTAATGCGTCCAAAGTATAACATGCACGTGTTAGTATTTAGCGCATGCTAATATTTATCACGTGCTAAAAAGCTTAGCGCACCTTAGTAAAAGAGAGGGGTAAATCCTTGCAGAAAAAGACACTCGGAAGTTTAGCATTCCATAGCCACTAAATTTCATGATTCAGTCAGCAAAAGGGAAAGGTAAATTTACCCAAGCACTGTAAATTTACCCAAGGGCCTAGAACCCCAGCACCTTCTATTGGGAAAATTGGCAGGCTAGACTGCCACAGATCCTCCTCACAGAAACTACATGAGAGCAGAATCGAACCCAGTTTGTCACGCTCTCAACTCATTGCACAGACCATTAGGCTACACCTTCACTCTGCTGAATTTGTTACTAATGGCCTCAGAGGTCTCAACTAAAAGACTGATTCAAGAATGAAAGCGGAGCCCTTGCTGATATGGTCTTTACCAAGCTTGTTAAGGAAATCAAGATGTCGCATAATGATGTAGAAAAGGTTAAGAATGACTTGAAAGAAGAAGTGAAAGGGTTGAAGGATAGGGTTACTCAGAACAAGATTCACATCGGAGATCAGATAGACTCCACAGCTGCTTTTTATGAAAGAATGAATAATTTGGAAAAGATAAGAAGATAAAAGAACATGAAGCCAACTTGAAGAATCGTCAAAGGGGAAATAATATTAGGGTCTAAGGCAAGCCTAAGCCATAATGAACTGAGGATGTAGTACTTATTCTGAACAGTCTATTCAAATTATGCTTGTCAGATTACAGTATGTTGTTGATCTAGTTGAATTTAATAAAACATGATAGGGTGGGAGGAAGATCTACAAGGGCAAACAGAGTTCTCAGGCTTATTTCAACTTGCAGTCGCTATTTTGGAGATAAGCGGGACTTCGACAGTAATCTCAGGGGAAAATAATTCATTTGTAGAAAGGGAAAGAAGGTAACATTTAATGGGGTTTATGTCACATAAGAAAAAAAATTGACTAATCTCTTGAGGGAGAAAGTGACATGATATCAATAAGGCTGTCTTTTTGCCTTTATCTTTAAAGTATGCTGGGTTGAAAAATGTGTGGAAGCTTTCTATTAAGATTTGGGTATACTTCTGGCACATAAAGGAATGCTAATCATGAGTGAAATGACTCGAGATAATACCTAGAAAAATTATATGAAAAGGTTGATCAAGAAATAGAACCTACGGACTGCAAATGAACTAGAACCATATCAGATAGCTTGGCAAGGTGTCAGAGCTATATTAGCCAGCTGCAGTTCTGGAATGATTTTCAAACTCTTTTGTATACATTGTTAATTCATCTGCAGCTTGCTATCTGTTCTGATCACCTTCAGCAAGTCACTTAGTAGGGACTTTATCGACAGACGCTAAGCAACGTATCATGCGCTAACATTATCACGCATTGACAATTAGCACTCGCTAAATGCTAAGACGCCTATTATATTACTATGGTCATCTTAGCATTTAGTGCACACTAACTGTTAGTAGTGTGCACTAAATTGCTTAGGGGGAAATTCTATAATCAGTGCCTAAACTTTGGCGTCGGTAGGTACCATGCTGATGCCTAAGTTAATTGAAAAATGCAATCAGAAATGGCAAAATATGGCGGTGTTGAAGCGCTACTGATGCCTAAATAAAAAGTGGCTGGAATTGCGGCCAGGTAGCCACTTTAGGCCGTGGAATTCCAAAGTAGATGTGGCAAACGCCTGATGTAGTGTTAGGTGGGCTAAAGCAGTTACTTAGCAGTGATTCACACCAAGATAGGCGGCTGAAATAAGGTCTGGAAAACCCTTAGGGTAATTAGGAAGAAGTCTCAATACAGCGTAGCTGGCGGGTTCTAACACGTTCCGCCGATAGGCTTCTTCAGAGAACCCCCTCGCGCTGGTTGTAACTTCAAATTTGATTCTTTCCTAGCAAAAGAAGATAAACACCATTTAAAAATTGAAACCATGGCAATCTTCTAACAAACTCACGACACTGTCGGCGGAGTACCTCACTCTAAAGAGCGTCGTGAGTTTGTTATAAGTTTGTCGTGGTTTCAATTTTTAAATGGTGTTTCTCTATCTTCTTTTGCTAGGAAGGATTCGAATTTGAAGTTACAACCAGCGTGAGGGGGTTCTCTGAAGAAGCCTATCGGCGAAACGCTTAGAACTCGCCAGCATACGCTGTATTGAGACTTCTTCCTAATTACCCTAAGTTAAGTGGCCTTTTGAACATAAGTTTATTATTTAGAAGAACACAGTTTTTTTTATAACATTGTATATTTACAAGGATATTACAAATGACACAATGATGTAATGAACAAATATTAAATCGCCTTTCTACCTCTTGAGGATGGTGCAATGATAGACTCTGTGAAAGTCCCTACAGGGGTTTGTCCCCTCTTCAGAGATTTTCTTTCCATCTATTGGATCTGAGCACCTTCTTGGTTCAAAGATATTTTATATGTTTGGTTCCTTTTTTGGTTTTGTTTTTAGTTCTGCCCATTTTTGGGACATTTTGTTTGAATTATTACCCAGTTGTTATATTGGGAATACTGAATTTTGGGCAGCATATGTTTATGTTTATCATTTTTATTTATTGTGATACTTGTCATACCACCTTTCAAATGGGAGTAATCAAAGCAGTTTACATACTAAAATCAGGAAAGGAGAGGAACTACAATTCTTCAGACAGGAAAAAAAAAGGAATAAGTAAAGTATTTGGAATAATCTGCTGCCTGAACTAGCCCATGTGCATCCACCCAACCTGGGAAATTCTGAGTAAAAAAGTTAGGTTTTAAATCCCACTTTAAATTCAAGATGTGAAAGTTCAGGCCAGAGAGGTTCAGTGGGAGCAAGGTGCAAGGTAGAAAAATGTACTTTGTGCAACTTGAGGCAAAATGACTATGATATACAGAAGGAATAGTCAGTCGGTATTCAGAACTTGATCTCAAAGTCGAGGCAGGAATATAAGGAGATATTGAGGATGATAAATAAGAGGGCAGACCAGTGTGATGTACCTTATACATTAAAATTAATACCTTATATTCAATCTAGTAAGCCATGGGGCACCAAAGATAGCAGTAATAGAGCGGAGTAAGTCAATCAAAGCAGCCACCAGATGACAGGAAACAGATGAAAGTATTTTGGAGTTATATGAAAGAGGGAGGACTTGTGGATGAATGGAGGCACCAACAAGCCAGGGAAAGAAATATTTATTTTTATTCCTTATTGCATAAGTCTTATTCTAGTAAATAATCTGCCATTGTGGGGATAATAACCCTGTGATGTTAAAATTACGGATGGGCTGTTTGCAATGACATGGAAAATGCTAACCGACATATACCGTCATTGTATGTCATTAAAATCTGAAAATGAGAAGAACAAATAGGAAAATGTGTGTTTTGTTTTTTTTTTTTTTACTTGCCAATAATAACATGCACACTTTTGAAAGATTGCATCCTATTTGTGAAAAGGGCACATTCTTTCCCAACAGTGCACCATTGCATGCATATATAGCAAATAGTAAATGCAAGTCACTTCCCCCCCCCCCACCCCTTTTAACAAAAGCGCGGAAGAGGTTTTTAGTGCAGGCTGGCACGCTAATTGTTCTGTGCTGCTGCGATGCTCATAGGAACTCTATGACTGTCAGAGCCTCGCAGAGCATTTAATGTGCTAGCCAGCACTAAAAACCTCTTCCGCAGTTTTGTAAAAGGGGGGTGATAATCTTCTATTGCCCCAGGTACAAAATAAGTACCTGTATACATGTAAAACACTTTGAAAGCGTATGAAACCATACTATTCTTAAACTATATTTTACTTACAAAAACAGGACTTGTTCTGTGGTCAGCAATTGAGAGGATTTCCTGATGTTGCCAGACAGACGCAATTTTGGAAGAAACAGTTCCTACAACTTAAGCCTAAGGTTATGGCAATAGCAGCTTCTTTCTTCCTCAAATTTCCATGCAAATGTTTAGTATTTTATGGAACAGATAAATATACATTTGTGGATCCATCTCGATTAGAGAATTTCCTAAAAGATAAACCTTTACTTGAGAAATCATTAGAGATTAACATTGAGGTTGATGATAGAGTCAAACAAGAAAAGGCAAGGGAGGTGTCTTTTCAACCAATGATATAGTCTTTAAAAACAGTGGCCCCCAACAAGGATCCCTGTTTCGGCATATATGAAACGCCTTCCACTGTTTTTTAAATAAAAAACTATATCAGTGGTTCCCAACCCTCTCCTGGAGGCCCACCAGGCCATTCGGGTTTTCAGGATAGCCCTAATGAATATGCATGAGAGAGAACTGCATATAATGGAGGTGCCAGGCCTGCAAATCTGCTCCGTTCATATTCATTAGGGCTATCCTGAAAACCTGACTGGTGGTCCTCCAGGACAGGGTGGGGAACCACTGGACTATATCCCTTGCCTTTTTCTGTTTGACTGTCTATATTCCAAGGTGATGTGTTCTTCTGTCTGCCTGATGATAAAGTGTGACATATAGGTTAAGGCCTTTTTTGTCTGTTTGGGATAATATTATGTATGTTCTTATGTTATGGTGCAAGATGTTTATGTTTATTAAAATCTTTATATACCGCCTATACAGCCAAAAGCGATCAAAGCGGTTTACATCACAACTCAATCAAGACAGCCCTAATGATGTGAACTAGATCAGTACTATAATTTTTCTTTGTTTTAGTTTTATTTCTTTAAGTAATATGGCAATGTACCTAATTTTGTTATTAATGTAGCAAATGATAATAAAGAAAAAAAAAGTGTAACCACAAAAAAACAGTATATGAGTCCATTTCCCCCTTTTTCCAAATAGGTACAGAGTCTGATATTCAGGCATTGAATATCCAGTTTAGTTATGGCGGGCTCAAACTTAGCCAGCTAAATCAATTTTCAGCACTGGCCGGCTAAGTTATAGCAGCCAAACACAGAGTTGCTATTTGGGTGGCCCAATTTGGCTGCTAAAGTTAGCGAGTTAGTACTCAAAATTGATGGCTATCGCACAATACAGCCAACCAAGGTTTAGTCACTAACTGCTGAACATTAGTGGTTAGCTAATGCTAATACCAAGAGCCATTCCTGACCAGTTAAATAGCATTGAATAGTGGGTGGACACTCTTTTGAAAGAGTGCGCTCTAAGGGGCTCATAATTTAAAAAACAAACCTAAAAGGTTCAAAAAACCATTAGGATGTTCAAGTTCCGATAATCGAAAAACCACCGGGACGTCCAAGTTCTGATAATCAAAAACATTTCCTGGATGTCTAGCGACATGTATCATCCATTGTGCATCCAGAGTTCCAGGGGGCATGTTATGGGCACATTTTGGGTGGGCTTTGGGCGTGCTTAACGTGGACATTTTGTACTGATAAGACTTTCTCAAAACGTCCTGGAAGAAACTTAGATGTTCAGATCTGTTTTAGAAGCGTTTAAGTGCCACATAGGTACCCAAATTGACCAGATGACCACTGGATAAATTAAGGTATGATACCCCCACACTCCCTTACTGCTCGCTAACCCCCTCAGAGAGGGCTGAGGAGAGATATGATTGAAGTCTACAAAATCTTGAGTGGAGTAGAACGGGTACAAGTGGATCGATTTTTCACTCCGTCAAAAATTACAAAGACCAGAGGGACACTTGATGAAGTCAGTGGCGTACCTAGGGGGGGGGCGGGGGGGGCGGGGCCGCCCCGGGTACCAGCCCTGAGGGGGTGTTCCCGGCCTTGCCGCTCAGTCCCCCCCCACGCCCGAAGGACCGCTCGCCCCACTGACCTTCCAGCACACCTATGAAGCAGCCCGCAGCAGGATCGCGCCGTCAGCAATCCCTCAGCTGCTTGGGCGCTGCTGCCTGCGCCGCGGTCCCGTCCCTCCTCTGACGTCAGAGGAGGGGGCGGGACCGCGGCGCAGGAAGCAGCGCCCAAGCAGCTGAGGGATTGCTGACGGCGCGATCCTGCTGCGGGCTGCTTCATAGGTGTGCTGGAAGGTCAATGGGGCGAGCGGTCCTTCGGGCGTGGGGGGGGCAGTAGCTTAAGGTAGCCCGGCGCAGGAAGCAGCTCCTAAGCAGCGCAAAGATAGCTGACGTCGCGATCCTGCTGCGGCTGCTTCATAGGTAGTGCGGGGAGGCCAGGGGGGCGAATGGTCCTTCGGGGTGGGTCGGGGCATCAGGCCTTCAGGGTGGGGCGGGCGGGCGGGCAGGCAGACTTTCAAGGGGGAGGGGGGGTGACAGGCAGGCAGGCAGGCCTTCAAGGGGGGGTGCAGGTCTTCGGGGGGGGGTGCAGACCTTCAAGGGGGTGCAGGCCTTCAAGGGGGGGACAGGCAGGCAGGCCTTCAAGGGGGGGACAGGCCTACAAGGGGGGGGGGACAGGCCTACAAGGGGGTGCAGGCCTACAAGGGGGGGGACAGGCCTTCAAGGGGGGACAGGCCTTCAGGGGGGGTGCATGCCTTCAGGGGGGGGTGCCGACCTTCAAGGGGGTGCAGGCCTTCAAGGGGGGGACAGGCAGGCAGGCCTTCAAGTGGGGGGACAGGCCTTCGGGGGGGTGCAGGCCTTCGGGGGGGGTGCAGACCTTCAAGGGGGTGCAGGCCTTCAAGGGGGGGACAGGCAGGCAGGCCTTCAAGGGGGGGACAGGCCTACAAGGGGGTGGGACAGGCCTTCAAGGGGGTGCAGGCCTTTGGGGGGGTGCCAACCTTCGAGGGGGGGTGCAGGCCTTCAAGGGGGGGGACAGGCCTTCAAGGGGGGACAAGCAGGCAGGCCTTCAAGGGGGGGACAGGCCTACAAGGGGGTGGGACAGGCCTTCAAGGGGGTGCAGGCCTTTGGGGGGGTGCCAACCTTCAAGGGGGGGTGCAGGCCTTCAAGGGGGGGGACAGGCCTTCAAGGGGGGACAAGCAGGCAGGCCTTCAAGGGGGGGACAGGCCTACAAGGGGGTGGGACAGGCCTTCAAGGGGGTGCAGGCCTTTGGGGGGGTGCCAACCTTCAAGGGGGGGACAGGCCTTCAAGGGGGGACAAGCAGGCAGGCCTTCAAGGGGGGGTCAGGCCTTCAAGGGGGGGACAGGCCTACAAGGGGGGGGGACAGGCAGACCTTTGAGGGGGGACAGGCCTACAAGGGGGTGGGACAGGCAGACCTTTAAGGGGGGATAGGCCTTCAAGGGGGGACAAGCAGGCAGGCCTTCAAGGGGGGGTCAGGCCTTCAAGGGGGGGGGGACAGGCCTTCGGGGGGTGCAGGCCTTCGGGGTGGGTGCAGGCCTTCGGGGTGGGTGCAGGCATTCGGGGTGGGTGCAGGCCTTCGGGATGGGTGCAGGCCTTCAGGGGGGGACAGACCTTCGGGTGGGGGGTACAATCCTTCGGGGAGGGTGCAGGCCTTCAGGGGTGGGGTTTAGGCGTTCAGAGGGGGACAGACCTTCGGGTGGGAGGTAAAGTCCTTCGGGGGGTGCAGGTCTTCAGGGGTGGGGTGTAGCCCTTCTGAGGGGGGACAGACCTTCGGGGGAGGGGGGTCCTGGTGTAAAAGTACACAGAGGGAGAGAGGGAAGGGGGGGTTCAAAGATACGTGCATATGCCAGACTTTGGGGGTTAGAAATAATGGGTCTAAAAACAGAGGAGTGGGAGAGAGATGGTGCATAATGGGATTTAGGGAGGGAAGGAACAGAAAGGGAGAGAACTTGGAAACAGGGGATGGTGTGGAGGGGGGATAGAGATACTGGATAGGAGGATAGTTGGGAACAGAAAGGGGAGAGATGGTGGATCCTGGGGTGGTGGGGAGTTGAGAAAAGGTGAATCTGTGGATGGAGACAAAAAAAAGGAAAGATGCCAGATCTCCGGGAGAGGGAAGGGAAACGGAAGGGGAGAACAGAGATGGCAGACGGATGGTTAGCACGGAGAAAGGAGACCCTGGCAAGCAAGACAACAAGAGCCTGGGACCAACAAGATTTGAATATTGATCAGAGAACAAAAGGTAGAAAAAATAATTTTATTTTCTGTTTTGTGATTACAATATGTTAGATTTGAAAAGTGTACATGAGACAGCTTGAAATGGGAACTTTTCTATTTTTGTGAATGGCAAGGCTGAGTTCAGTTAAAATATATGCTTTATAAGAAAATATAATAATGTGTTTTATAAAGTTTATAAGCATTGCTGGCATACTCGGTGAGGTGTTCCTAGTGTTGGTGGTGGTGGTAGCATGTCAGTGTGTTGAGAGGAAGAGGTAGTCTGGGAAATTCTGCTGAGCAAACTCTGGGCCCATTTCCACCCCCAGTTAGTCCACTCCACTCAACTGGTTCACACACTGAGTGGGTCTTTGGGTGTTATTTCTGGGTAGTTGTTTTAGAATCTCTTCCAGTGGTTTGTCAGTATCTCCTTCTGGTCCAAGGAAGGAAACTTTGTCAACCTTAGCATTGACCTTCAGAATATGTTTGTAACAGCGCTGCTTGTGTGGCATTAGGCTATGTAGTGATCGAAAGAAAAAAACAGACCTTTGCACATTTTTGCACTATATGGTGGGTGTATGAGGAGATTCACATTTCCTGCACAGCTAAGTCCATGTGAAGTTACCTTGTGCTGTATTTGACATCTAGCAAGGTCTCTGTTTGAAAGGAAAGATCTAAACTTAAAAATGAAGTGGCCAGAAGTTATGGTAAAAGCAGATAGTGTAGCTGGTTTTAAGAAAGATTTGGACAAATTCCTGGAGGAAAAGTCCATAATCTGTTATTAAGACATGGGGGAAGTGTCTGCTTGCCCTGGATCGGTAGCATGGAATGTTGCTACTCTTTGGGTTTTGACCAGGTATTAGTGTCCTGGATTGGCTACCATGAGAATGGGCTACTGGGCATGATGGACCATTGGTCTGACCCAGTTAGGCTATTCTTATGTTATGTTCTCATCTGTAGGGGCCTTTGTTTTCACTTCTTATTTTAATGTATTTTTTTCCTGGGAACTTATCAGTGTTTTTTTATAATGGGAACAAAAATGGAAGAGAATTAATGTGTGTGGAATGGGGGGGGTAACTAATTTCTTCAGCTAAATAATTCAATCCACTTCAAACAGACATAGGAGAACTCACGCACCATTCACACACCCTCCAACCAAAACGTCAAAAGAAAAAAACTGTTCGACAACCTCCTAGCCATTCGAGCTGCAACACTTGACCCCCAACTCTACAACCTATTGACCTCGACCACAAACTACAAAACCTTAAAAAAAGAAATAAAAACCCTTCTATTCAAAAAACACATAAAACCAAACTAACATAATCAGAACTGTCCCAAGCATCACCTGCAACTACTCCATATGTACTTCTGATGTCATGACAATTCCGACATAATTTATGTTATGTTATGTTTGGAATAATGGTTACATAAATGAGGTTCAATAAAAGAAAATTTTCACTGCCTGTTTCTATTCTGACCATTTATTCCATTTCATGGTTATTGCAAAAAAAAAAAAAAAAAAATTTTCCATGAGGGGGGGGGGGGTGTCAAAAAATGATGGGCCCTGGGTGCCACATACCCTAGGTACGCCACTGGATGAAGTTACAGGGAAATACTTTTTAAAACCAATTGGAGGAAATTTTTTTGCATTCAGAGAATAGTTAAGCTCTGGAACGCGTTGCCAGAGGGTGTGGTAAAAGCAGATAGCGTAGCTGGTTTTAAGAAAGGTTTGGACAAGTTCCTGGAGGAAAATTCCAGTCTATTATTGAGAAAGACAAGGGGGAAGCCACTGCTTACCCTGTATCAGTGGCATGGAATATTGCTACTCCTTGGGTTTTGGCCAGGTACTAGTGACCTGGATTGGCCACCATGAGAACAGGCAACAGGGCTTGATGGACTATTGGTCTGAACCATTAAGACTATTTTTATGTTCTTATGAATGAAAGAGTACATACCTGGTTCTAGAACAGCAGCACTTGGTTTGGGAAAGCTTAGTAGAGCATCGCACAGGTGTCTTAAGTAACCTGGTGGATAGGCTAGTGAACCATAGAGAGGAATACCTAGGTACATAATTCACTCTAACCACTACATTTATGGTGGAAAGTATGAGCCTACTAAAACCCACCAAAACCCTACTCTACTTCCATATAGGTGCCACCTGCAGCTCTAAGGGCTATTGGGATGGTAGATAGGTAGGTCTAGTAGGCTTTGGGGAGCTTTTGTCAGGGTATGTAGTGAGATGTACTTCTGACACTCTTTATGTGAAATTCACAGCAATGCCCTCTAAGGTGCCCCACTGCTCTGTTTGCATATCTGTGTGGCCGGTCCATCACAATGCTGGCCCCTCCCACATCCAAATAGGATGCCTAGCTTTATGCCCCATTTTTGATCAACAAAACGTCCAAGTTGAAAATATCCAAATCCATACTAAGAGTTGAACATCATGTTGGCCTAGACATCCAATAGGAAATTTAAAAATATATATTTTTGGATGTATAGTGGTTTGGCTTTTGGAAATGGACATTTCTGTGCTTCTGAGTTTGGGCGTTTAATGGGAAACATCCAAATCGACTAGACATACATTTTGAAAATGGCCCTCTATATGACTTTCCTCTCATTATGAAAAAATAGCCAAACAAAAATGTTCAAAACAAACATTTCTGGAAATGAATCAACAATTTTCTGACTGCTCTTCCCTAGTTAAAATGTTCCTTAGATGTGGGACTAGCTCTCCAGGAGTGTTAATGATTGAAGATTGTAGAAGAATAGGTCTTTTTAGGGTGCTATCAAAGACTATATTGAACTTTTTTTTTCTATTTAAAGATAGTAGGAGAGACTACCATTGATACTTTCTGGGATGTGGGAAAAGCACCCATTAGAGGGAAAGTAATCACTATGGTGGCAGCCAAAAAAAGATTTCAGGATGAATTAAAATATAATGCTAGGTTAGATCTGGTGAGATTAGAACATATGAATAAGAGGTATAGTTCTATGAGCATTAAGGATGCTGTCTTGCATGAAAGAGCAGAACTAAATTCTCACATTAAGGACAAGGTGGAAAGGATGATCAGGAGAGTGAGGTAGAAATATTATGAGAAAAGCAATAAGGCAAATGAAATGTTAGAAAACAGATTAACATCAAATGGTATAACATTTGGGTACTGATTATCAGAGTTGCAGAAGGAGCTGAAATGTATGTTAGCAAAAATAGCTGTAGTGCTTTCACAGATGACTATACAGAATTGTTAACATCTGAGCTGTTGGGAGGCAAGGGAGATGTTAAAGTTTTTTGTTGTTTTTTTTAAATTCTTGAAATTCCTAATTTACCAATTAGTATTTCTTTGGAATCAGATTCCTTCATCAACACTGTGAGCAGAAAATGCAATCATATTTCTTTCAGGGAGCAAAAGCCTAAAGAATAAGTCTTTTGTTTTTTCATTCATTAAATATTCTCTGGACTTCTAGACTTATGTTTGGCAGCAGGGGTGGCCCTATAATGAGGCTGACTGAGGCGGTGGCCTCAGGCAGCACTCTTGATAGAGCAGCATCTTGCTGCCTGCCAACCTACCTGCTAGTCTCTGCCACTCCCCTTCCCGCTATCTAATTCTTTCACCCTCTCCCTCCCGATCAGCATTTTTTCCACTCTCCCCACATCTACCTTTAGATTTGCTGGTGGTGGCAGTGAGTCACAGAGCAGCCCTGCCAACCCCAGTGCTTCTCTCTATTGTGGCTCACCCTCTCTGACAACTTTCTGTTTCCACTGGGGCAGGCCTCAGTGGAGAGAAGTGCCGGGATTGGCAGGGCTAATCTCTAAATCACTGCCGCCGCCAACAAATCTAAAGGTAGACACGGGGGGTGGGGATGGGGTGGATGGAAAAAATGCCAATCGGGGAAGAGAGGGTGAAAAGATTAGATGCCAGGAAGAGGAGCAGCAGAGAGAGCCGACCAGTAAGTAGGCTGGCTAGCATAAGATGCCATTCCTTCATCAGTGCCAAGGGGCAGGAGAGTGGGAGGGAGCAGTCCAACCTGGATGAATCCCATAAGGGGGTGCTATGAGAGTCAGCATCATGATCTTCTTCCAGCAGTGGCAATGTTCACAATTCACTGCTCTGCCAGCATCGGGTCTTCCTCTCTGCTGGGTCCCGCCTGGCAGCGAAAGCCATGAGTTGTGAAGGCTGCACTGTTCATAAAGGGGTTGGGGGAAAGGGGAGGGGAAAAGAAATGCTGCACCTAATTAGGGAGAGAGAGGGAGGGAGGGAAGGAGAAGGAAGACCAGGGAAGGGAGAGAAGAGGAAAGAAAGATGCCAGACAATGGGGAAGGGAAAGGAAGAAAGGAAAAAAAGGAGATACCAGACCATGGAGTGGGGGAGATGCCAGGGCATGGGGGGAGGGAAGGGACGGAGACATATGCCACACAAAGGAAAAGGAAGAAGAGGAGATGCCGCATCATGAAGGGGGAGGGATAGATGGCAGGGAAGGAGAGGAGAGAGATGTCAGGACATGGGGGAGGGAAGGGAAGGAGATAGAGATGCCAGGCCATGGGGTTGAATGGGAAGGAAGGACAGAAAGGAGAAGAGAGTGATGCCATAGTATAGGGGAAGAGGGTGGAGACAGAGAGAGAAAAATGGAGAGAAGGGTGAAGCTGAAATTAATCATGTACAAAGAAGAGACAGGGCACAGGATAGACAGTTTATGAAAAGGGCATAGAAAGAGGGAAGATGCCATATGGAAGAGAGTGAGAGGGCGGACACTGGATGGAAGGGGCAGAGAGAGAGGACAGACAGTGGTTAGAAAGGGCAGAAAGAGAGGGTAGACAGTATATTATACTGACCTGAAGAAGGAGGATATGGCCTCTGAAAGCTGATTGAAATATGGATTAGTCCAATAAAATGGTATTTTCTTATTTCCTATTATTTGTTTTATTTCTGTTTGTTAAATTGTAAAGTGATGATTGCTATTTTGGGGGTATCTTGTCGTGACCTGAGGAAGGGGGTTTAGAATCTACAAGAATGAAGCTCCTATAGACAATTATCTCTTTTTTTTATTATAATATTAAAATTTTAACTAAGGCTCTGGCCTGTAGATTAGTGTGTATTCATCCATTTTAGTGCTCTCCATAAGGATTCCCAAGAAAACGTCAGAATTAATGGCTCATTATCACAAAGAGTTTTATTATATAGGATACCTATAAAGAATGCCCTTTATCACCCCTTCTGTTTACTCTGGCCATGAAGTCAATGGCAATTATGTTTGGAAATCTCAGTGATTTCATTGAAATATTAGGACTAGATGGTAATAATCACAGAATCGCTCTTTTTACAAAAATGTATTGCTTTATGTCAAGAATCCTGTTCACTCATTAGAGGCAATTATGGATGCTATTATAAATTTTGTGAAATCTCAAGTTACAAAATCAATGTTGCGAATGCCTTTCAAGGTAAAATTATCCTTTAGTTGGTGTAAGAATGCCATAAAATATCTTAGGTTTCTTATTTCTGCTAATTTAGAAAAGCTTTATGCTTTGAACTTCCCACTGCTTCCTAATAAACTTTAAAATATTATAAAATAGTTCCTTTATTTATTTATTTATTTAGATTTTTTATCCCGTCCTCCCAGTAGCTCTATTAAAGGTCTATGTACTAACGTGTCCTCAGGGCACACAAGTACACTGGGCCCCCTGCCCCGCCCCACCCCACCATGTGCCCAGGCGGAAATAGGAAGCTGCATCAGAGGGAAGCTTTGGGCAAGCAGCACCGCTTGCAAAATTACAGTTCCCGTTGCCTTTCTTACCCGTGTTGCATGCTTATCTTACTTTCCGTTGATGAGTGGGGCGCATTGCTGGATGGGGGGGCCCG
Source organism: Geotrypetes seraphini (assembly GCF_902459505.1). Taxonomy (NCBI): domain Eukaryota; kingdom Metazoa; phylum Chordata; class Amphibia; order Gymnophiona; family Dermophiidae; genus Geotrypetes; species Geotrypetes seraphini. The sequence continues at coordinate 301,935,504 of NC_047086.1, read as the reverse complement.
CATTGCCGATCAGGGGGGGAGCCCGCGTTGCTGATCGATGCTGGAGGGGCCCATCGCCATTTGGAAAAACAATGTTGATGCCCTCCTTCATCGGGCCCCCATGACCAATTTGGGCCCTAGACATGTGCCTACTGGGCCTATTGGTTAATCCTGCCCTGCGTGTCCTTTGTGCATTATTTTTGCACTGTAAAATTTGGTTCATAGACAACTCGGCGAAAGACAAAGGCGCGCGCCGACAACTGAGCGCAAGACGGAGGCATGCGCCGAAGAAAATTACAGTTTTTAGGGTCTCCGACAGGGGGTTTTATTGGGGAGCCCCCCAGTTTACTTAATAGAGATCGCGCCGGCGTTGTGGGGGGTTCGGGTGGTTGTAACCCTCCACATTTTACTGTAAACTTAACTTTTTCCCTAAAAACAGGGAAAAAGTGAAGTTTTGAGTAAAATGTGGGGGGTTACAACCACCCAAACCCTCCACAACCCCCCCCATGACCCCCCGTCGGAGCCGTAAAAACAGTAATTTTGTGCGGCGCACGCCTCCGCGCTGCGCTCAATTGTCTGTGCGCGCCTTTGTCCCGGCGCGCTTTTGACCTGACACCGTAAAATTTACCATAAGTTAGTGAATCAAATGGTACCTTTATTTTTGCATTACTGCAGTCGGGAGTACTTAGAAAAAATGTTTCCTACCCCACAATTATTTTTAATCACTTGCAATTCCATGATTCCTTCTCATAATCTTCCTCCCCTCAAACTATCCCACACCCCTGATCCTTTTGTCAGATACCCCTGTGACTAACTTCCCATCCCTAATACTTTTTCAAATACCCTTTCATAAAGTTTTGCTGTAAAGATGCTCATATTGTGAACAGCTTTTCATATTGCACAACATTATAGAACAAGTATTGAATTTCAATGACTGATGTTAGTTAACTACGGGGGCGGGGTAAAACGCGGACCTGACGGATCTGACGGACCTCGCGGATCTAAACCCGTACGGCCTTAAAAATTTGAGGTCCGTGTCGGTCCGTGTCCGTGGCGCTTGTAGTTTCTGTCGCTGACAGACCTGGATGAGATTTTTGCACTGACGGATCCGTCTCAGCATAGGGAGGGAAAAGTGTTAGGATCCGTCAGCGCTAAAAATCTCTTCGAGGTCTGTCACAGGCAGAGACTAGTGCTGGAGCAGCAGAGCAGAAGCCAAGAGAGTGGGGACATAGGTTTTGGACGTGCGTTATGGAAAAGAAGTCTCCAAACTCCAGCACGAGTCTCTGGCTCTGACAGACCTCGAAGAAATTTTTTGCGCTGACGGATCCTAACACTTTTCCCTCCCTATGCTGAGACGGATCCGTCAGTGCAAAAATCTCATCCAGGTCTGTCAGCGACAGAAACTACAAGCGCCACGGACACGGACCGACACGGACCACAGATTTTTAAGGCCTTACGGGTTTAGATCCGCCAGGTCCGTCAGGTCCGTGAGGTCCGCGTTTTACCCCTTCCCGTTAACTACATCTGTTTCAAAAAGGCATTCCACACCTTACACAAAGGATCCCTATGGAACATTGTAAAAACATTCTATATCATCCCCAATGCTATGAAACTATTCCAACGGTGAAATATATCAACTTCAACCAACAATATCTCTAGCCTCTTCATCACATGTTGTGAAAAGGAAGAAAAGACCTCAGATAAGAACATAAGAATAGCCTTACTGGGTCACACCAATGGTCCATCAAACACATTAGCCCTTTCTCACAGTGGCCAACCAGGTCACTAGTACCTGGCCAAAACCCAAGGTGTAGCAATATTCCACGCTACCGATACAGGGAAAGCAGTGGCTTCCCCTGTGTCTTTCTCAATAACAGACTATGGACTTTTCCTTCAGGAACTTGTCCAAACTTTTCTTAAAACCAGCTACGCTATCTGCTCCTACTATATCCTCTGGCAACGCATTCCAAAGCTTAACTATTCTCCGAGTGAAAAAAAATTTCCTCCAAATGGTTTTAAAAGTATTTCCCTGTAACTTCATTGAGTGTCCCCTAGTCTTTGTAATTTTGACAGCCTATTTACAGCGCTGCCACTGCTGGTTTGGGTAAGGAATGGGGGGTTGGCAGGTCAGGACTGCTGCCACTGCCCTGAGATGCTTTCCTGCTCAGCGGTTTCTCACTGCTCGGCAGTTCCACTGTGCTGAGACGCTTCCCTGCTCGGCGGCTTCTGCTGCCACTGCGTTGAGATGCTTTCCTTGCTCGGCGGTTCCTCCCTGCTCGGCGGTTCCTCCCTGCTTGGTGGTTCTATTCCACTGTGCATGCAGAGGCATGGAATTTCAAATGTGCATGCGCGGCTAGGGTTATATTAGCACAGCACATGCACTGAAAACAGCCACCCGCACACGTGCACACGCCACTACTACCATGTCTCTGCCTACTCTGCCCCAGAGTTAAGGATCATGGAGGCAGGGATCACGGAGGTAGGAGTGCGCATGCACATTAGAGTTTTATTATTATTGATGCCTTTGTAAAAGGTAGGTGCCAGAAATGGAGATCAGGGTTTTTAAAACCTACATATTCTGTACTACCATTCATGTGAATCATGCCTATGGAGGCATTTTACGACACCTAACACCACTTCTGGGCCAATCACAGTCTTAAGCACCTCCTAGTGCATCCCAGGATGCACTGGGAAAGGAAAGGCCTGCCATTATGAAGAGGCAGGTCTGCCGGTGGGAGGGAGAGGGCACCCCTCCAGCCATATTATCTTTGAAGGTATTGGGATGTAGGGGGATTGTCAGGGTGTGGTGCCAGCAGGAGCTTAGGGGTGTTGGGGTGGGATTCCATGGGTTTGGGAGGTACCGCAGTTTGAGGTGGGTGTAGGGGTTCGATGGGGCCTGGCAGCAGGAGGGAGTGGGCATCCTTCCTGCCAATTTTTGTATCAGAAGTACATGGAGGTGTCAGGGGGATGTTAAGAGTGTTTGGGGATGTTGGGGAAGTGTTGGGGGATTTTGGAGGGAAGGGATGTAGTGCAGGGGCTCTGTGGAGGGGGCTGGGGAATCAGTGACTATGAGAGAGGGAGGAAGGGAGAGAGGAATCTCCCTGCCAGTTCAGCTGATCATGGCAGCTCTCCTGCTGCCCTCTTCAGGCTCCCCCATGAAAAACCGTATTTGCAGTTTTTAGAGATTCACGGGGATTCCTGGAACGGCACCCCCGCAAATATCGGGGGAGTACTGTATATATTTTTTTGTGATACAATGACCAGAATTGCACACAGTATTCGAGGTGTGGCTGTACTATAGAGTGATTCAAGAGCATTATAACATTTTCATCTTTGTTTTCCATCTCTTTCCTTATAATTCCTAACATCCTATTTATTTTCTTAGCCACCACTGCACATTGAGCTGGGGGCTTCAATTTATCCTCAGTGAAGACACCTAGATCCTTCTCCAGGGCAGTGATTCCTAATGTGGAACCCTGCATCACATAGCTTTAGTTCGGTTTTCTCTTTCCCACATGCATCACTTTGCACTTTCTCAGTTAAATGTCATCTGCCATTTTTATGCTGTCTCTCAGTTTCCCAGTCTCCCAAGATCCTCTTGCAATTTTCACAAACCTCTTACAATTTAACAACTGTGTCATTAGCAAATTTAATTATCTCACTGGTTATTCCCATCTGTGGATCATTGATAAATATGTTAAAAAGCAGTCCTAGCACAGACTCCTGGGGAACTCCACTATTTATCTTTCAGCATTGAGACTATTGACCATTTAAGCCTACTCTGTTTTGTCTTTCAAACAGTTCTTAATCCATAAGAGAACACTTCCTCCTATCCTGTGACTCGCTAATTTCCTCAGAAATCTTTCACAAGATATTTTGTCAAATGCCTTTTGAAAATCCAAATACTTGGTATCAACCGGTTCACCTTTAGCGACATGTTCATTCACCCTTTCAAAGAAATGCAGACGATTGGTGAGGCAAGATTTCCTTTGACTCAATCCATGTTGGCTTTCTCTCATTAATCCAAGCTTACTGTATTTTCTGTCATTTTGTTCTGTATAATAGTCTCTACCGTTTTGCCCAGCACCAACATCAAACTTGGCGGTCTATAATTTCCTGAATCACCTCTGGAACCATGTTTAAAAATTGACATCATGTTGGCTACCCTACAGTCTTCCAGTGCTATGTTGGATTTTATAGAAAAATGACAAATTACTAACATTAGCTCTACATGTAAACTATTGGTCATTTCAGATCCAGAAAGCAGCACATTGTTGAGGGAGACTCCTTGGATTTGAGCACTGGAGTCAAATACAATCCTGATCTGGCCTGGCTTTTGAGGATTGGACATGCCAAAGATAGGTAAGTACCAGTATTCCTCATTATCTTTCAGTGGTGGAGCTAGTTCTGCATATATATTATAAAGTGCTGTTTTGTTTCTGGTTTCTTTCACAGGCTCTTTTGAAATGAAGTAAGTCAAGATAGAGCTAACTCCCTGCTGTTGTCATGTTCTGAGTGTCCAAAAGGGTAGAGAAGTCACCCATCTGTTGAACTCATCTCTGAAGAATTCCTTGTCCATGATTTTTAGGAACTCTCTTTCCTCTACTAGAAGAGTTGGTTTATCATCATCCATAGTGACTTGGAACAATGTATCACCCAGATGATCATCTAGATCAGATTTTAAAGTGTTCTGATAGTTGATTGAGATAGGTTCTGGTTCTTCCCAGTTGTAGATTTCTTTCATTTGCATTTGATTCTGACAAGGCTTGAAGAAGGTGGTGTATCCATTGGCTAAAACACACATCTTGTACACATCTACATTTGTTGACGCAAACATCATGTACTAGACCCCATTCCAGGGTGAATCGAAAGGCATATGGAACATCAGCTGGACCTGCTCTTATTCCAAGAACTCTGACCAGAGCTGGTATATCTCTCCCTAGTATGAGTAGTTTCTTGGCCTTCGAGCATCATCTTGGTGTGGATTTCATGACAGCTATGGTGTCTTTGAAGTGGGCTTTCTACCTTTAATACCTCTCTGGGTCGTTGTTTAATTGGGGGAGCCCCATGTCCGCTAGCATTTTGTGTACCATGTATTTTGCTAGATCTTCTTTTTCTAAGGTCTCTAGCATGCTGGTAGTAGGCATCTGTGGCTGACTACTCACTGCTGTCTACCTGGAATCAAGTACGGAATAAGGCATGTTGGGTGCCTCTTGCATAATTACAGTGTGTTGAATTGAGTGTGGCTGTACAGTCTTTATTTGAGCCAAGTTTCTGTATGGTGCCAGAGTCTGTGCTTGAAATGAAGCTTTTCCCTCAGTGTGCCTTTCTGGAGCAGGAACCAGTGGCAGTGCATCCAATGTGCATACTTGTGTATGGACCACTGTAGTAACATTTTGTCTCTGTGGGATGCTTCACCTTATACTTGCTTCTCTCAGGTGAGCTGGACTCTGCTGCAGAGGAACATGTTTTCCCTGAACCCAGTGACTCTTTGGATATATACTGTGATTGTTCTCTTGTGCTGTGTGCTGGGCAGAATCCTCCACTATGAAATGGCTATGCTGACTCTCCCCACCTTCAGGCCTTGCAGCTTCTTCAAGGACTTTGGACTCAGCCTCAATAACAGCTGCTTCTTTCTTGTGCTGGAGCACCTTCAAGGCAATATCTAGTTCTGCCTTTTTGTGTTCTGCAATGGCTTCCATATGCACGGTGGCCACAAGCCTCTTATGCCACTGTTTTTCTAATTCTGCTTTCTTGCATGCAGCATCAGTAACAGCCAGAGCCTCTGTTTTTGTTTTCTGTTGCTCTTATAATCTTAATTTCTGTTCTTGTTGGCTAAAGAGATCCTTTGCTTTGCTCTCGCAGCTGCTGCCTTGGCTCTAGCTTGAATAGCTGCTGAACTAGCTGTTGACTGATCTGATTGGCTAGTTCTGTGTGATCTAGAGGTTCTGCTGGTTCTAGAACTCCTAACAGAGTGTTTAGAACTTTTTGAATATTGGAATTCAGTGTATTTTACTGGGGTTTCTAATAAGCTGGGTTCAGTGGCCTTCTCTGCCATGATGTACTGATAAAAATAAAACCCATTATATATTTTTTTCTTAAGCTATTTTCAAGTGCTTTTCAGGCTCTTTGTTGTGCTAAAAATAAAACAATGTATTTTGTGAAATGGGGGGGGCTCATACACTCCCTGCAGTAGGAAAAATAAAATAAAAATAAATTTGCCTTATGAATTACTCATGGAGCATCAGCTATGCCTGTGTAATGGTCAAATTCAAGCATACAGGCAGTCCCACTGACTTATACTTGAGACAAGGGCTCTTTATGAACTTTAAATGTCCAGTGATCCCTGATCACAGCTGTCTGATAGGTACTGCTCTGTTATCTGATTTTCACTGTCCTGACCTTTCACTCTCAACTTTGAAGATTGTCAAACAGCTTAAACTCATTGGATTTATAGCCTATAATATTACCAGGTTAGGCTCTGTGATTCCTTAAACAACTTTCTTTAATACATAACTTAAAACAAAGAAATAAATAAACTTACTGTTCAGTGTTTCTCAAGGATTTCTTCTTCGACAGAATCTATAGTCAACCAGCACCTCCAATGAAATAGAGCAAGCCGGAAATGTATTTTCACATACTTTGTGAAGTAGTAACATTATGCTCTAACTTCTCTCACTAAGCTGTATTTCAGTTAGCCAAATTCAAAGTTAAATCAGAAGGGGAACAGTACTCTCCCATAGCCATGTGGAGCTCTAAATTGGAGTCAGCTATCTCCACACAATGAGGATAAAAGGGTGCTCAGCACACTGAGGTTACAGATGTACACTGTTGGAGCTTCTCTTAAAAAACACTCTCATTTCTTACATATATATACACAAGTAATCTGCATTCATGAAAATGGAGGCAGAACAATAACAGACTATGGACTTTTTCTCCAAGAACTAGTCCAAACCTTTTTTTTTTTTTTTTAATTCTTTATTCATTTTCAAAATTACATTAAATGTATATAGGTACTTTAGTTAGATTGTGAGCCTTCGGGACAGACAGGGAATTTCAAAGTACCCATTCTTTTATCTATTTATTTATCTTATTTTATTATATCTTTTATAGTATATTTAATGTATATTTCTTTGTAAACCGCTTAGAACTTAACGGATTTAGCGGTATATAAGAAATAAATAACATAACATAACATAACATATATATATTCAATCACATTAACAATAAATATATCATTTAACATTCTATCATTTGTACAGTACATAAACCTTTTTTAAAAAACCAGCTACGCTAACTGCTCTTACCCCATCATCTGGCAATGTATTCCAGAGGTTAACTATTCTCCAAGTGAAAAAAAAAAAAATTTCCTCCTATTGGTTTTAAAAGTATCTCCCTGTAACTTGGAGCATCCCCTAGTCTTTGTAATTTTTGATGGAGTAAAGAATCAATGCACTTGTACCTATTCTATACCACTAAGGATATTTTAGACTTCAATCATATCTCCCCTCAGCCATCTCTTTTCCAAGCTGAACAGCTCTAACCTCTTTATACGAGAGGTCACTCTGAATCTTTTCTAGCTTTTCTATATCTTTTTTGAGATAGGGTGACGAATTGAGCAATATTCAAGGTGAGGTCGCACCCTGAAGCGATACAGAGGCATTATAACATTCTTAGTCTTGTTTACCATCCCTTTTCTAATAATTCCTAGTATCTTATTTGCTTTTTTTGCTGCCGCTGCATATTGAGCGTAAGGTTTCATCAAATTGTCCCAAACAAAAAGAAAGTATAATATGTGCACACTTCCCAATAAAGCAAATGCGAAAACACACAAAGAAGTGGCTTTAAATGTGCAAGCACAATAAAATACACAGAATTTCTGACTTTTTTTTTAGTGCTCAGAGATCATTTAGGTATCAGACCATAGGACAAGCCCGGACAAATGAACATCTGCTATTGCCACCTCTAGTCAAAGCACTTTTTAAAATATATATTTTAAGCTTCAACAAAAACTCTTGAGTGAGAAATGAAACTGCATGGACTTATCTGAACGATCTTTAACAGGGTCTGGGTTTGATGTGTTTCGCTATCGAGCTGCTTCAAAGAACCCGTATCATACGTCCAATTGTGGATCTGTAAAGGCAGTATCATGTAATTAAAATTCATACCATGAATGTACAAATGCAGTGCTCAAAAAGACAAAATTTAAAAAAACAATCATGGGAACTCCAAGAGGTACCTATCACACACAGCCAGCACTTCTTCACCCGCTTAAAGGTAAGTTTGAAGCAGCTCGATAGCAAAATGTGTCAAACCCAGACCTTGTTAAAGATCTTTCAGATAAGTCCATGCAGTTTCATTTCTCACTCAAGAGTTTATGTTGAAGCTTAAAAAATATATTTTAAAAAGTGCTATGATTAGAGGCGGCAATAGCAGACGTTTATTTGTCCAGGCTAGTCCCATGGTCTGATACCTAAATGATCTCTGAGTACTAAAAAAAAGTCAGAAATTCTGTGTATTTTAGTGTTTTGCACATTTAAAGCTATTTCTTTGTGTGTTTTCACATGTGCTTCATCATATTGTCTACAATGACACCTGGATCTTTTTCTTGGGTGCTGATCCCCAAGGTGGACCCTAGTATCTGGTAACTATGATTTGGGTTATTCTTTCCAATGTGCATCACTTTGCATTTGCCCACATTAAATTTCAGCTGCCTTTTAGATGCCCAAACTTTCAATTTTCTAAGGTATGCCTGCAATTTTTCAGTCTGCATGTGTTTTCACAAGTTTGAACAGTTTAGTGTTATCTACAAATGTAATCACTTAACTCATCATTTCAATTTCCAGATCATTTATAAATAAGTTAAATAGCACTGCTCCCAGAACAGATCCCTGCAGCACTCCACTATTTACCCTCCTTCACTGAGAAAAATTGCCATTTAAACCTACCTTCTGTTTTTTGTCTAATAACCAATTCCTAATCCACAACTGAACATTGCCTCCTATCCCATTACTTTAATTTTCTCAGGAGCCTCTCATGAGGAACTTTGTCAAATGCTTTCTGAAAATCTAGATACACTGTATCAACCTGTTCACCTTTATCCACATGTTTATTCACACCTTCAAAAAAGTCAAGCAAATTGGTGAGGAAAGTCCTCCCTTGGCCGAACCTATGCTGACTCTGTCCCATGAAATCATGTTTGTCTGTGTGTTCCACAATTTTATGCTTTATCATTGTTTCTACTATTTTGCCTGGCACTGAAATCAGGCTTACCAGTCTGTAATTTCCTGGATCTCCTCTGGAATCCTTTTTAAAAACTGGCATAACATTGGCCATCCTCCAATCTTCAGGTACTACAGATGATTTTAGTGACAAATATTTAGGTAAAGATAGAAGCTAGAGGTGTGGAGGGGCATAATCAAAACATATGTCTAAGTCTGATTGGGACATATAGTGCTAGATGCCCAAAGTCAGCAGTGGGAAAATGCCCATTTTCAAAAAATACATCTAAATGGTTTGGTTTCTTTTTTTCAACAATCGTCTATCTGGACATCCGGGCTATTGTTCATCCAGACCGCCAGTACGTCTATCTTTATACCACATTCTTGACCAAAATTTTGTCCAAGTCCCAATCACCCAGAACAAGACCATTTGGATGTGGGTGGGGCTAGCATTGTGATATACTGGCCACCTAGACATGGCAACAGAGCAGTGGGCGCCTTACAGGGCACTGCTGTGAACTTCACAAAAAGGGTGCCACATAAGCATTTCACCAGAGCACCCTTATAGGTTATGCAGAGCCCCCCAGAACACCCCAAAACCCACTATATCCACAGGTCTATAATCCCAATAGCCCTTATGGCTGCAGGTGGTACCTATATGGCAATTAGGTAAGGTTGGGGGGGCACAGATGTTCCACCATAAATGTAGTGGTTAGAATGGCTTATGGTCCTGGGTCCTCTTCTCTATGGCTCACTAGCCCACACCCCATGCTATTTAAGAGAACTGTATGCAGCTCTACTAGACTTTCCTATACTAGGTGCTGATGTTCTGGAGACAAATATGTACATTTTTATTTCAATCTTTGCGGGGCATGAGGGGGGTCAGTGTATACTGGGGGAGTGTGTGGGGGTCTTTACTTTGTCCCTGCAGTGGTTATCTGATCACTTTGGATAACTTTTGGGCACTTATACCTGTTTTAGATCATCTAAGTCACAACATATAAGTTCCGTCCAGGAAGTCTCGTAAAACCTTCAATTATCCCTGCAGGATGACTAAGTCTAGGTTGGCCCACATCCCACCCACATCCCACCCTAACCACTCCTCCACATACACCCCTTTTAGCTCTGGGTTCACAGCGGCATTCAGAGGATACATCCAAAAAATAGATTTGATTATCGGCACTTGGACGACCTGCCTTTTAGGTCATCTAGGTGTCGACTTGGGGGGGGGTTCTTAAACATGTTAAAGTTTTGATTATGAACCCCTCAGGGCTCCTTTTACTAAGGTGCGCTAGGGCTTTAATGCGTGGAATAGCGCGCGCTACACCTTAACGCCAGCATTGAGCTGGCGTTAGTTCTAGAAGTGTAGCGCGCGGTGAAGCGTACAGTAATTTCCTGTGTGTGCTAAAAACGCTAGCGCACTTTAGTAAAAGGAACCCTTAGTGTCAAAAATATATGCTATGCTGATTGATACAATTGCAAGTTTTTGAAGAAAATATAAAACCATCTGGGAAATTGATTTAATTAAACTTTATCAAAGAACTGTGGAAAAGGAAATCACTGAACACAAGTTCTCAAGAAAATGGCTATGACATCATTTATAGGTGGTAGAGAACTGACAGATTGTTTAAAATTAATATATCAACTACAGCTATATCCTGGCACAATGTTGGTTGGGTCCTTTCATTAAAATATATTGGGGATGGGGGATTATCTTATGGATTCATACTATTCAGGGAATCTGTCTTACAGCTGTACCAGCTGTACCTTTCACAGGTCACAATTTAAATACTGCTGCACCTAGGAATCATAGTGGCATCCAGTTAATTAATCATTTTCTTTTGGCTGCAAGCTGCACTGCTCCTAAAACAGTGGAACTCCATAATAAACCCTTCAACGACCTTTGACTTTGAAGTCTATGGGATACATAATGTAATGGAATAGCTCATTTTTAAGGTTAATGATAATTATCCTGATGTGGGGAGAATGTAGAAACCTTTTGTTGAAAGTGAGGCTAATGGAATTATCTAATGGTTAAAAAATATTGTAAGGGCTCTGATAGCTGCTTGCGGGGAGGGGGGTAAGTTCTATAGCAGGGCACTCAGGATTATTCTATAATGAAAATAAGCACCTACTTTTCTTTATAGAATACTGGTGCAAGTGGCAGAAAACACATTTAACATCGATGCACTTGGGGTCATTTTACTAAAGAGTGCAAATGGATTTTGTGAACACTAATGATCTTGGCACATGCAAACTTTTATTTATTTTTGTATTTAAAAGCTTGTAGCCTGCTTAAATCCTTGGGCTGTGGCCAGATTCTCTAAATGGTGCCATTATCAGCAGCCGCCTTCAAAAGTGACATGATTCCATGTCAATTCAATTACACATCGCAGCTACATAGAAGGTAGGCGGCGGAAATGTCGGCCAGGGTTTTAAAGGCCTACGTTTCCATTGCCTACCTTACATATAAGGTAATTGGATCTGAGGAGGTGCTTAACGGCTCCTAAGCCCACTTCCGGTGTTAACCAGGCCTAAAGTGGCCTTAAGCGCCACAAGGCACTTCCTTAGATGGGACAGTGGCACCGCTTTTGGAGGCACCATTAGGCATCTTCATTTTTCAAACATCTTTTTAATTGGTTTTTAATCGACACAGTCCCATATATGGTAATTCGGTGTAGGATGGGCTGGGGAGGGCATCAATAGGCACGCCTCTAATCTGGAACATGAGGACGTTACTGGCCAGACTTTACAGTAGATATCCTGCAAACAATGGGATGGTTGGATAGGCTGGAATGAGCTTAGATGGCAACTTCAGCAGTTGGAACCTAGGACAATGCCAAGTGGACTTTGGTCTATGGCCCAGAAATATCAAGGAAGGGACAAGTTAATTTGATCATGTATTTTGATGAGAATAACTAATGGGCAGACTGGATGGATCGTTAAAGTCTTTATCTGCCGTCATTTACTACATTACTGTTATTACTGTGCCGATTGAACCAATTAAATTAGGTGGCAATAGGGCACCTACCACCACCTAACCGCAGTTTTGAGAATCCAGGCCATAATATACATTAATGCATCAGCATGCGCTAAATCCGTTAGTGCACTGTAATAGGAGGATCCCTTAGTGCCTCTAGTGCCACCTCTTTAGGTAGTATTTGGTGCACCTAAGCTAATCCAATCCAATCTAACCACATATTTGACTGCATGTGTTACATCATATTTATATTCAACACTGCTACCTGGTGAGCTTTGGTGTTGGAGAAGTATCTTATGTGTGCCATTGACTGCTACATCTATGCGACTAAAAGACGATCAGTACATTATATATGTAATCAACATGTTAACCGCATAGTTCTATGTGGTATATAAATTTTTAAATAAATAAATAATAAATAACAAATCGATTATGGAAGAGATGAAACCGGCTATGTCACTCGAAGCCCAAATTATGAAGTTATGACTGTCTTATTTTGGTCACACCGTCAGAAGAGAAAGATCATTGGAGAAGGACACCATGTTTGGGAAGATCGAAGGAACCAGATGAAGAGGGCGACCTGCAATCAGATGGCTGGGTACATTGAAAACAACCATGGGGATAACGCTAGAGGACATTACCAGATTAGCACAAAACTGATTTCTCTTTTGATCTAGAATTCATCAAGTCACTAGGACTTGGGCATGAGTCTAACTATGTATAGTGATGCTGCATATATAGATAAATATAATGCAATAGCAATTTTATATATCGTCTGTACCAGGAGCTCAAGATTGGCTTACAATAGTCAAAATTCATGAACTAGCAAATATTTAATACATAATTAAGCAACATAAAATACCACAGCATATAACCAAATAGCCAGTTCAAACTTTTAAATACTTATCAAGCCTTATGTACTTAAATAGCCAAGCTTTCAGCAGTTTTCTGAATATGAGAGAATTAGACTCGTATCTTACTACTGCTGGTAACAAATTCCACAAAGAGTGGGTAGCTAAATTAAAAAGTTGTTGTTTAAAGAATGATGTTCTAATCAGTGCAGAGGATGGTAACTGTAGTTTATGTCAGAATCGGCATTTAACACGATCTGTTTTATATCTATGTGTGTGTGTGCACTCATGCCTATATATTCTTTCTCCCTTATCTATATATCTATACATATTAATAGCTAGATATAGGTATGTACAATTTTTTTCCTGAACAATATTTGTATGAATCGCATTGCATTTTGCCTCATGGCCATTGTGGAAATGTCAGGTATTTAACTGACAGCTGTGAAGAGCAGCACCTGTGAACAGCTCAGGGCTTGTTTCTGTGGTCTGGCAGCATTCTTGCTTCTTGCTTCAAATAAAGACTCACTCGCTGAAACTTAAAAAAAAAAAGAAAGCTGACACTGGATGATTGATGATTGCCCATCACGCAATGGCTGACATGTACTATTCACTGAGCCCATTTACAATTGTTCTTCCAGATTTCATTAATGGGGCATGGCATGTAGGAATGGAATTGATACAGATGGCACCTGAACAAATGAGTTTGGAATTGATTGACTATGGTGACTGTATATAAAACATGGGAAACAGATTGCTGCATAGTGTGGGTATGTGAGGCTTCCAGCACTAGCAGAGGTACTTCTTCACAATTACTGTGTTTGGCTCCGCAAGATGGATCATAAAGGTGATTCAAGAAAAACAGTTCTTTATTTTCTACAACAAATCTAAATTGAAGAATAATCTATGTTTTATAGCGATTGAACTGGCGTGTCCATATGTACGCAAATTAAAATTCAACATTAACAAATAGTTAATAACGGTGAACATAAAAATTGCCATACTGGGACAGACCGAAGGTCCATCAAGCCCTGCATCCTGTTTCCACAGTGGCCAACCCAGGTCCCATGTACCTAGCTAGATCCCAAGTAATAAAACAGATTTTATACTGTTTATCCTAGGAATAAGCAGTGAATTTCCCCAAGCCATCTCAATAATGGCCTAGGGACTTGTCTTTTAGGAAATTATCCAAACCTTTTTTAAACCCTGCTAAGCTTACTGATTTCACCACATATGAAGGGCAATTCTATAACCTAGGCACTCATATATTTACATATGTGTTATCTCCCTAATTCTACAGTATATATAAGCACTCCAAAATGCATGCACAAATCTGGACATATGCCCAAATTTTGCACACAATTTAATTACTTAACGAAACAATTAGCACCAATAATTGGACACTAGCAACCAATTGTCAACACTAATATTAGAATATGTGCATGCATCTTGCTAGGCACTATTCTATAAAGATGTGTGCATCAATTCTTATGTTCAGATTTGAAAAATGGTTGTGGCCATAGGGAGGATATGAGCAGTCATGGGTGTTCCAAGAATTTGCATGCATTGTTACAAAATGTGCCTGATGCATGCCTGATGCAAATTATTCCTGACCAGTTCTAATCTATCCAAACTGGTCCCAACCAGTCCATACCAGTCCAAAACATTCCCTGATGTTCCTGATTGATCCAAATTGGTACCAATCATTCCAAACAGCTCTAAAGCAGTCCTAAATGGTTGCCACTAGCCCTGACTAGTCCAAACTGTTTCCAACTATTCCAGACTGGTCCAAATCAGTTCTGACTGCTCCATATCACATTTAACTAGTTTCAACTGATTGAATCTAATCCAAAACTATTCTTGAGTGGTACAGACCAGTCCAGATCAGTTTCTATTAGCCTTTACTGATCCTAAATAGTCTGGATCAATTGATAGCAGTCTAAACCAGATTTAACCAGTCCTGACTCATGCAAACTAGTCCACAACCAGTTTCTCCTCATCCAAATGAGTCCTGACCAGTCCAAACCAGTCCAACTAGGTCCAAACATTTCTTCCTTACTGGTTCAAACCAGTACTGGACAATCCATATAAATTCTGACCAAACCTGACCAGTCTCAACCAGCCCAGACTAGTCCAAACTGGTCCCAACCAAGTCTAGACTAGTCTAAATCAATTCAACCTGTCCCTGACTAGTCCCTAGGACTCGTACCAATCTTGACTGGTCTAAACCAGTCCTGACCAGTTCAAACTACTATCAAGTGGTCCCAACCACTTGATAGTAGTGTAAATGTCAGTATTCTAAACATTTATACACATAGGACCTAATTCTATAAATGGTGCCAAAACATTGTGCCAAATAAAAAGAGCAATAAGCACTATTCTATAAACGGTGCTCTGAGTTATGTGCCATTCATACTATAGCATTTAGCGTTGGGATATGTGCCTAAATGTTAGGCACAAAGATTTACTCTAACTTAAATTTGCTGTAAATCCTCCCACCTCCCATCGGAGCTGTTATCACCATGGCCGGTGCTAAAAACTATGCTACTGTTTTGTAAAGGGGGGGGGGGGGGTAAGGGCGCTGATTATGGATTTGGCAAAACCATTCTGTTTGCATCTATCTCCTATCCATCTTTTCTACTCCCCTTCCTTCTCTACCATTTGGTGTCTTCTGTTTCCTGCTGCTGCTTCTCCTGATGAGCAGCAGTAACAACGGTAGAGGCAAAACAATAAAAGGCAAGCACGGGACCGTAGGCTTCAAGCAAGCGCTGTTGGCTCTGCCAGTCCCCTGCCCCCCTCTGATGTCAACTTCCTGTTACTGGACAGGGGATTGGCAGTGCTGACAGCACATAAGAACATAAGAACATAAGAAACGCCTTCGCCGGATCAGACCTAGGTCCATCTAGTCCGGCGATCCGCACACGCGGAGGCCCAGTTAGGTGCTCCTTATTGGAGACCTGGATTTCCCGTATCCCCCGATGTGATTTGCAAGAAGGTATGAATCCAACTTGCGCTTGAAACCCAGAACAGTAGTCTCTGCCACAACCTCCTCTGGGAGAGCATTCCAAGCACCCACCACTCGTTGTGTGAAACAGAACTTCCCGACATTTGTCCTGAACCTGCTGCCGCTCAGTTTCAGGCTATGACCTCTTGTCCGTGTCACATCTGAAAATGTCAGTAATGCTGTTTCCTGGTCAATTTTATCAAATCCTTTTAATATTTTAAAAGTCTCTAACAAATCTCCTCGCAATCTTCTCTTTTCGAGGGTGAACAGTCCCAGTTTTCTGAGGCGTTCTTTGTAGCTCAAATTCTCCATACTTCTGACAAGTTTCGTGGCTCGCCTCTGCACATTCTCCATGCTTGAAGCCTGTGGCCTCATGCTTACCTTTTATTGTTTTGCTACCGCCACTGCTGCTGCTTGTCAGGAAAAGTAGCAGTGGTGGCTGGTTTAATGATGGGAGGAGAATTTCCCACTTTGGTGGGAGGGCAGGAAGTGACCCACCATAGTGGGAGACTTGGCAAATCTGTGAGGTGGCAAAGGGGGAGCAAGCTATTTTATTTTTTTTTGGGGGGCACTTGCCCCCCTATATTGATGCCTATGTTACCGGCTGATATTTAGTGCTATTTAACTGATTTTATAGCTCTTAGCTGGCTAAGCGCTAATATTCAATGCAAAATAGCTGCTGAATATTTGTGCTTAGTTGCTAGTGAACAGCTGGCTATGTCACATGACTTAGCTATCTTCAAAATTTAAAGCTAAGTTTAGCAGCCAAGTCAGGCTGCGTAAATAGATGATCTATCTTTGGCCACTATAAACTTAGCTGGCTAGCGCTGAATATCGACAGCCAGCTAAGTTTATAGTGGCCAAAAATCAACAGATATTCAATGGAGATCACTGGAAACGGCTCAACATCGAATATCTAGGCTTAGCACTGACTGCGGGAGTCTGAAAATCAGGCTCCTAATAAAGCTAGGTGAAGTCAGATCATTCATCTCAAGGGAACCTTAAGCGCTAACACCTAATATGGTCATTTTTAATTAGTAGATTCTGAGGAACTCAGATAAAATGCAACTTTAATATTTACAATCCTGGTAGTCACTGTATTATGATAAATAGAATTACTTTATGGAGGTTATTTTAGAAGCATCTACATGTGGAAATAATGGCATTTGTTTCTGCAGATTGCATGCATATAGAATTAGCTAATTTGGAAAACCATTGACTATACATGTGGATGCTCCAAAACACAGAGATAATAATTATTAGTAAGGTGAACTTTGGAAAGCCATTGCCTATCTCTGCAAATGAGCTCTAAGAAACAGATCTACTTTCTGGGATCTCCTGAGTAATTTGTCATCCACACCTGTCATTGTCGGAGAGAGGATGCTCAACTTGATGGACTTTGTGCTTATGTTCTTATAGAAATGGTAGGACACCTTTGAAGCATATATTTGTGGCATAATAATTTCTCTCAACTCCAAGCTTAGAAAATCACAAATTGCAGAAACCAATACCCTGGAACGTGAAATTAAAAGAAACGAACTTGGATCCAAGATGGCCGCTAATGCTGACTGCTATTGGACGCTCCTGATTACCTCGCAGTCTTTTCATCGATAATCGATTTGAGAAACTTTGGTGGATGCCGAAGAGATGGGGTAAAAGCACCAGTGGAGCCTCCCGACGTTCAGAAGCCCCTCTCATGACAATTGATGAGATTCTCAGAAGACTACAGCAGGAACCCTTACTGTCGGGAAGTTGCCCGCAGGACACGCTGCCGGTAAGTAATGCGGCAACGTTTGTCCCTTGGCTTGATGTTACCTTGAGCCCTGATACAAGAGTGCCTCCCATGCAACCAACACCACAGAAAGCCAGTTCACCGCGAGAAGAGAACACACCTGGAGAGGAAGTGCTCTCGACTCTAGAGGCCGATTTGTCGGTGAACATGGCATTGGAAACCTCCCGGTTTGAGCTGCCTCCCGGAGATGAACCTGTGGCTGGAACATCACAAGTTGGGGAAATGAGAGCCGTTTGCGAGGTAAAATCGCCTGCTACTTCTTCACTAACTATGCTAAGCTCTCTTTTTGAGCATATTAAACCCCAGAAAGTAACACTTGAAGCTATTTGGGATTTAGTTGTGAATTTAGGAAAATCCTTTAATCCTCAAATAAAAATTTTGGAAAAAGAAGTGAATACCCATAAAGAAGAGATTAATACCTTAAAATATGAATTTGCAATTTATAAGACTGAAAAGATAGAAAAATAAGTTACAACATTAAAACAAAATCAAGAACTAGTGGTTAAAGATAACATTATTCTGCGAAGGAAATTTGAAACTCTTGAAAATTATAATAGAATTAATAATCTACATTTAATAAACTTTCCTAATATGTCTTCATTATCACCTAGAGAAATGATAAAGCAATATTTTCTTGAAATTCTGCAAATTCCTGAGGAATCCTTGCCCCCTCTTACACGGGCATACTATCTCCCAACATTGCAGCAAAATCAAAGAGATAGATTCTAATACACAAAGAAAAGCTTCATTAGATATATCTACACTGTTGGAAACTTCTGATCGAGAGTTAGTTACTCCAGCTACTCTTTCAATCACTATGGCATTATCTCCGGACAGCGATTGGTTGTTGAATATGTTCTTCAAGAATAGAAGGAAAAAATTCCTGGGACTGAATAGTCAAGATTTTCCTGATGCTTCAAAGGAAACTCAAAAAAGACATTGTCAGTTTCTTTTATTAATAGCTGAGATGATCCAGATCGGAGGAATATTTTTCCTCCATATGTAAATGCATAGTTAAATATAAATCTTTCAAATTCCTTGATCCGAGCCATTTGACATCATTTTTATCTCAAAAACGAGCGGGTTTCTGGTTTTCTTGAATTGTGTTACTCAAATAATTCTTGGATCTGATTGTGGACTTGAGTGTGTTTAATATTTATAACCATACTAATTTTTTAGTAGGTTATCTGTTGTTTATTTAATTACTATACCTTAATTTGTTTATTTGTTTAATCACACTATCTGTACAAGATTTATATGCTTGGAAGTTTAATGAAAAATTGAAAATATAAATAATATGAAAAAAGAAAAGAGAGCTTGAACACCAAATGGATGTTAATAATCTCAACATCCTACTTGACTTGTAAAAATTTCATTATCAACATACTTCCATCCTACGAAAAAAACGTGGCTCACTCTGTTTTCATCACTGCAGCTAATTACTGCTCTGACAATAATAGATCAGGTCATTTATTGGCAACTCTTTTACAAAAAAAACCAATTACCCAAATAATAACTGATACTGGCGATACTATATCTACAACTAATGAGATTTTACATGAATTTAAAAGATATTATGAGAAACTATACACCTCTGAGCTTGTCGACAATAAAAACTCACATATCTTCTTAGATGAAATTGACCTACCTACTTTACCTACCTCGGCTTAAGAGCAGCTCACTACTCCTATTACTCATAGTGAGATTGTTGATACAATAAATGACATGTTCAAAAACAAGTCACCAGGTCCAGATGGGTTTACTACTGAATTTTATTCATCTTTTAAACACATGCCCCACACTTGCAACTATTTTTTTACTCGTCTAATTTCACAAGGATCTGCTTCAGGTACTTTTACTGAAGCAACCATCATTGTCATCACTAAACTGGGAAAGGATCCTCAATATGTCACTAACTATAGACCACTGTCCATGATTAATGTGGATGCTAAGATATTTGCCAAAATACTAGTGTCGAGATTACAAGTCGTACCATATATGATATCTGCAGATCAAACTTGATTCATTAATGGCAGCCATTCATTCAACAACTCTCACACGCTATTGAACATCTTTGCAGCACCTCAATCTTTAGTCAAAAAACTTGCACTTATCGGGCTTGATGCTGAAAAGTTGAATTTATTATATGGTGGAATACTGTCTGCATAACTACTAAATATGAAAGAGTTATTGCTCAAAAACACTATTCTATGAGTTCATTCCACAGAATATGGAGTCCTTGCCAAATTTACTGTGATTTGGGACATACAGTGCTTCAGTGTAAATCCCCAAATAACTATAACTTATATCGTTCAGAGATGCTCATTGGGAAATCTCTTTTTGCCCATTCGCTACTGAAATTACATGTGCTAGTTATTTTGTATACATTCAACAAGAGACATTAATTGTACTGTTTTATAATCAACGTTCCCCTGCAGAATATTGTCTATGATTGGTACAATTAGATGGTTTCTTGCTTTAATTAACTTCTGTATATTTGTATATTTCATGTGATTATTGTACACTCTTATTGTATATTCTTAATGCTTATTGTCTTAGCCACTCCTTCAGGCCTTAGCTAACTTCAACTCTCCCTCCTCCCTCCAGGATGTTGGGCATGATAAAGAAGGGAATCACGAGTAGATCGGTGGACGTCATAATGCCACTTTACAGAGCAATGGTCAGACCACACTTGGAATACTGTATCCAACACTGGTCTCCTTACCTAAAGAAGGATATAACACTGCTGGAGAGGGTGCAGAGGCAAGCCACGAAGATAGTAAAATGTATGGGGAATTTGAGCTACAAAGAACGCCTTGGAAAACTGGGATTGTTCACCCTCGAGAAGAGAAGACTGCGAGGGGATATGATAGAGACTTTTAAAATACTTAAAGAATTCGACAAAATAGAGCAAGAAACATCGTTATTCACACTGTCAAATGTGACTCATACAAGAGGTCATGGACTGAAACTGAGGGGCAACAGGCCCAGGACAAATGTCAGGAAGTTCTGTTTCACACAGACGCTTGGAATGCTCTCCTGGAAGAGGTTGTGATGGAGACCACCATTCTAGGATTCAAGGGCAAGTTGGATGCACACCTTTCTGCAAATCACATTGAGGGAACACCTAGCTTAGCCTCCGCATGTGCGGGTCACCGGACTAGATGGACCTATGGTCTGATCCGATGAAGGCATTTCTTATGTTCCTCACTCATCTTTCTTATTTTGAAAATCAATAAAATATTTGAAAAAAATGGTGTTCTTCTCTCTGTGTGTGCATGTGTATTGTAATATAAATGCATACACATACATTGTAGACCATTTATATTGTGGACATAGGGGTCCAAAATATTTGATTTCAAATATGTTTATTGAATTTTAACAAATACAAAAAGGAAATCAAACAATAATAGGTAAGGAATAACAAGACTAAACTTGGACAAGCCAAAGGTACAATAAATCAGAAAAATCGATACATAGCATCATGGGTCGGTTGGACGTACCATGCTGTCCAAGCAGGGGCAAAAAGGTAGCCTGGAGAGGAAAGAAGAGAGAAGAATTAAAGGAAAAAGGAGGGGGGAGATTCCCAAAAAGAGAGAAGAGGCCAGAAATCAAAAGAAGAAGTCCCCCATAATAGAGGTCTAGTACAGAAGGGCATCCTAAGCAACAAAACAGAGAGGAATTGTCACAAGCTTGAGGTGCAACAGGCAGGATATAGAAATGAGAATGTCAACAGTTATGTGGGAAAAAGTTGTATTGGTTCCCATATTTTCGTTGTAATAAATTGTCTATTAGAAAATTCAGCTGCTTTCAGTTCATATGAATGTATCTGGAGTACAGTATTCCACCAAAAAGTGATATTAAGAGAATCAGCAGATTTCCAATTATGTAAAATCATCTGTATCGTAATAGCGAGCAATATATTAAGTAGAGATTTTTGGCAAGGTGCAAGATTATCATCAATAGCTAAAGCTCTGAAGATGAGTATATCCAGAGAAAGAGCTGATTGGATCGGCAGAATCAGTTTGATGGTATGGCAGACTTGGGACCAAAAGGCGGTAAGAATTGGACAATCGAAGATCATGTGGCGAAGGTCACCAACGTCAGAAAGGCAATGCCAGCATATATCCCTCAGGCTCGCATGGAACATTTTATTAGGAGTCTAAAAGACCTTATATGATAGAAAATACATAGATTGGGAGATGCTAGAAGAGGCTGTAGGGCGAATAATTTTGCCAAAATAATATTCCTAGTCCTTCTCTGTACCACTCCATGTCATGTCCATGGACCAAATATCAGTGGACTTCTTAGATCTAGGAAACATGTGGGATCTAAGTTCCCTATAGAAACGGGACATAGAGTGGCCAAGGATCATACTCAGTCGGGAAAGCGTCGAGAACGAGGATGTCTGAGAGTAAGCAAAGATAGAGGGTGAGCATTTTTTCAAACAATGGGAGAGTTGGAGCCAATGAAAACATTCAGTTGGAGGGAGGGCAAACTTGTCCATAATCTGGGAAAATGAGAGAAGAGAATCATTTTCCATGACTTGATCGAGTGACCAAATACCTTTATCCATCCAATTACACCAATGAATAGGGCAGTTATCAATCAAGAAAGTGGAATTATACCATAAAGGAGAGGAGGTGGTGTACATTCGATTTGTATGAGAGATAGAATCAAAGTGATGTATTGCATGGATAGTGGCACGAATGGTGTCGGAAATATTGGAGAGTACTTGAGTAGGAGCATACGGAAGACAAGAAAGTGGGATAGGAGGGTCCAATATATTTGACCATATGTACATTTTACTGGGTATAAAGTGCAACTGCCCCCCCCCCAAAAAAAAAAAAAAAAAACCCCAAAACAAAACAAACACAAACCACAGAGTCCAACTCATGGCCATGTTATAAGCAATCCAGTATTGCAAAGAGACATAATATATGAGATCTGTATGTCTGTCTGCCTGTCTGGAGAATGATGTGGAGCCATGAAATTTATGAGTTATTTCACACTTTTCTTGACACTTTTGGTTTCATTTTATATCACTGAAATGAAAAGTGTGGAATAACTCGCAAGTTTCATGGTTCCACATCATTCTCTTCTTGGTTGGGTTGAGAACTTTTCAGTAGCCCCTCATATCTATCTATATTTTTATGCTGTGATCTTTATTTTGAGTAAAATATACTAGCACACATATGGGTCCTTTTACAGAGTATCACTATAATGTGGCCTTAATGTGTTCTTATGTGGACCTTTCCCACATACTAAGGCCATTTTTAGTGCTGCAGAAAAAAAGGAAGATTTTTTAAAACTTTTCTATTAATGGCCTTGCACTAATGATCCAATAAAACAGAGGAACCAATCTCTGCACAGTTCACTCAACAAAACAAAACAGCACTGACGACAGTCCACCAATGGGTGGAAGGAATGTCTGATGAACCAATCATGGATTTACCAAAATATATTTTTTTTAATTAACAAGTGGATTAACTCATTAATGAGTGTGTTGACTCAACACGAGGCATTCTTTTTAGCCATTGGTAGACTGTAGTCTCTGCTTTTTTGCTTTATCATGTGCTAATGGTGTCATGGCCACCAGTTATTTTGTAGAGGGCATAGGCTATCAAGCTAATCACACACTAATCAGCGCAGCTACAATATAAGAATAGCTTTACTGGGTCAGACCAATGGTCCATCAAGCCCAATTGCCTGTTCTCATGGTGGCCAATCCAGGTTACTAGTTCCTGGTCAAAACCCAAGGAATAGCAATATTCCATACTACCAATCCAGGGCAAGCAGTGGCTTCCCCCCTGTCTTTGTCAGTAACAGACAATGGACTTTTCCTCCAGGAACTTGTCCAAACCTTTCATAAAACTAATTATGATATCCGCTCTTACCACACACTAACTGGTTAGCTCAGACATGTCCACTCTATGGTAAAAATTTTAAAAAATAATTTTTTTAGCTTCTGGTGTGCACACGCTAACCTGGAACTTACCACAGGATTCCTAAGTGTGCCCTGCTGTAAGCCCTTTGAGCTCCAGTAAGCACACGCTAGTAAGCTGCAGTAAGCTTAGTAAAAGTTTCAAGACGGGTTTCCAGACGGTTTACAATGATAAAAAGATAATAATAAAAAAAAACCATAAGAATAAATAATAAATTGGACATGAATCAAATATTTAAAAAAACACAGTAAACCACAGACAAAATTGAGATGTTAAGGGTAATGGGAAATAACTATAATATATTTATTTTTTTTAAGAAAAGAGGGAGAAGGGAGGAATAAAATGGAGGGAAAACACACTACAGGTTCTAAAATGCATTTAAAACATCCTTAAAAGGACGGTCATAATCCAAAGACGTCTTTAAACAGGAATGTTTTTAGATTAGACTTAAAGATGTTTAATGATGTATCCTCTCTTAGATGGCTTGGAGCTGAGTTCCAGAGCATAGGGGCAATTACGAATAAAATGTTTGTTCGCATAGTGTTGATATGTTTTAATGATGGGATTACGAGTAAATTTTGATTAATTGATCAGAGGGATTGTTGAGGAGAATAAGGAATGAAGAGCCTATTTATGAAATCTGGTTGACCACTGGCTTTTGTATTGGGAAAAAAGACCCCAAAATGGAAAAACTACACCATACTTTAAAATTCTATTCACTCGCACTCCAAATAAGGCATTATCCGCAAAATGTAATCTGATCTTGCTGTTTTACCTCTCATGCAACCTTTTACAGCTGCTTGTACAGTAACATACTTAATATGTCGTGAATGTTCTTGAATACTTTTGGAAAGGAACTGTAAAAAAGCCATCTTTGTGAAGGAGAATGTATTGGCAGTAATTATATTTCTAGTCTCTCTTGGTTAAACCTGGATCACGTCATATAATGTCATGTATTTAGCTTTTAGAGCTTTCTAATTAACCTTTCATGCACTTTGCTACGACCTATAAAGAAAATATATGCCTCAGTTTTCCAAAGTGTAGACCCCTGTAAGACATATTTCCTCTCCTGACCTAGCTGTTCACCTTAGATTCAGGCTTTGGCTACACTGAAGTTTACGACAGCAAACAGTAATAGTCTTCTAAGGTGGTGGTTTAGTACGATTCATATTTGAAACATGCTCATAGCAATTTATACCTATACTAGTCTTATAGCCCGTTACATTAACGGGTGCTAGAATATATGTGTGTATGTCTGTCTTTTTTATTTTTTCTCTCTCCTTAGCCGCTTTCTGTATTTCTGTCTGTCTTTTTTTTTTTCCTTGGCTGTCCATTACCACCCCTTGCCTGCTCCCCCTGTGCATTCTCCCTTCCTTTTACCTCCAGTGTCCTCCACCACCCCATCACTGCTCACCTTATCCAGCAGAAGCCCTTCTCCCTTTGTTTTACCTCCCCAGCAGTAAGCCTGTCTTCATTTTTCTGCCCCCCTCCCTGTTCATCAGCACCTCTTCCCTTGTCCATCAACCTCTTTTCTGCCCCTCCATTTCCGTGTGTTGCAGAATTTCCCTCCCACCCCACTTCCCTGTGCAGTATTTTCATCCCCCCATACCTTCCTCCTGAACTCCATGCCCTACTTATGTCGACATCCGCCTCGGGGGGGGGGGTGAGGAAGAGAGAGAGCGAGTTTCGTGCGGCCAGCAGCCGCCACAGCCGACATCCGACTCGGGCCGCCGCAGCCGACATCCAACTCATGCCACTGCGGTCGACATCCGCCTCGGGGGGGGGAGGAAGAGAGAGAGAGAGAGAGCTTCGGGCGGCCAGCAGCCGCCGCGGCCGACATCCACCTCGGTCCGCCGCGGCCGACATCCACCTCGGCGGGGGTGGGTGGGAGGAAGAAGACTGTAAGCTGCGCATGCGCACTTCCTAGCTACAGCTCACGGAAAATGGACGCACGCATAGGAACTGCGCATGCGCGGCTTACCGTTTTATTATATTAGATGCATTGCTCAGTAGGGCTACTTTAAAAAAAACATTGGTCCATATTCTGTAAACGGCGCTGGTAGGCACACTACCAGCACCTAACTTAAATGGAAAAACACCATTAAAAAAAAAAAGCATTAAAAAAATGTAGGGCACCAGAACTGCACCTACAAAGGCACATTATGACACCTAACACTACTGTAGGCGTGGCTAATGCCAGAAGTGGCATGAGGCATTGTAAAGCACCTCCATATCCATGATTCACATGAAAGGAAGGTGTCAGAAATGTAGGCCTTGAAAATCCTAGCCTACATTTCCAGCGCCTACCTTTCACGAAGCCACGATTCTATAAACGGCACCGTTGTGTGATTGACAGATGATCAGTGGCCGTTTCTTAAGCGGTGGCCACCACCATCACCTGTTATAGAATCCGGGCAACTGTGTTTAGGATTATCTGCATTTGACTTTCTAACTAAGGATCCCTTTTACAAAGTTGTGGTACACATTAAAGAGTGCTTACTACAGCAAAAGCTGGTATACCGCGGGTATGAAATGAGGCCCATGCGGTAATATGCAATGGGCATGTCTGCAGCATGCTAACCGATTAGCGCAGGTTTAGTGTGTTAATCCGTACTCTTTACAAAATACGTGGCGATAGGGGCTCATGTGCTAATGGTCACATGTGTGTAGCCATTACTGAAGATTTCAGAAAATCAGCCAGTAGAAGGGACACTGGGAAGCAGTGATCACAATATGGACACAGGGGAAAAACATCGATCCAGAACGACGGCCATGGCATTGAACTTCCGAATAGGGAATTAAGAAGGGATGAGACTCATGCTGGGGAAGAAGATTAAGAAGAGGATAAGCACTGTAAAAATGCTAGAGCAAGCATGGTCCCTTTTTAAATACACAGTCACCGAGGCGCAAAATCTATATATATAGCGTATCAACAAGGGATCTAAGAGGAAAAAGAACAAGGAACCAGCGTGGCTCACTGTAGCGGTGAAGGAAGTGATCAGAGACAAGAAGACTTAGTTTAAGGAACGGAAAAGGTCAAAATCGGACGAAAACTGGAAACAGCACAAACAACATCAAAGCAGGTGCCATAAGAGGGGCCAAAAGAGACTACAAGGAAAAAATAGCCAAGGATGCAAAAAACTTCAAGCTGTTCTTTCGATATATTAAGGGGAAACGACCCGCGAAGGACCATGGAATAAAGGGAGTGCAAAAGGAGGACAAAGCCATTGCCGAGAAACTGAACACATTTTTTGTGTCTGTATTTACCGAAGAGGACATACACAACATACCGGAAGCTGACAGGCTATATGCAGGAAATGAAGACGGGAAACTGGAGGGGTTGACGGTCAGTCTAGAAGAGGTATGCAGGCAAATTGATAGGCTTAAAAATGATAAATTCCCGGGACCGGATAGCATCCATCCTAGGGTAATTAAGGAACTGAAAGGGGCTATAGCTGAACTGCTTCAGCTAATAGCCAATTTGTCAATCAAATCGGGAAGGATTCTGGAAGACTGGAAAGTGGCAAATGTTACGCCGATCTTCAAGAAAGGTTTGAGGGGAGATCCAGGAAACTACAGACCGGTGAGTCTGATCTTGGTACCGGGAAAAGTGGTAGAGGCGCTGATAAAGGACTGCATTATTGATCACCTTGACGGAAACGATCTGATGAGGACCAGCCAGCACAGCTTCAGCAAAGGAAGATCTTGCTTGATGAATTTGCTGCACTTCTTCGAGGGAGTAAACAGGCAGATAGACAAGGGTGACCTGGTCAACATTGTATATCTGGATTATCAGAAGGCGTTCGACAAGGTTCTGCATGATCAGACTCCCACTCCAGGTGATAAAGGCCAGCAGCGTGACGGATTTTAAGAAAAAATGGGATACTCTTGTGGGATCTTTAAGGGAGTAAATTCAGGGGGGGATACTTGGAATGGGCAGACTTGGTGGGCTATAGCCCTTTTCTGCCGCTTTTTCTATGTTTCTATGTTTCTATGTTCTATGTTTCTATGTTTACTTTGAAAAATTGCAAGCCATGGAATTGAGGGTGAAATACTCACATGGATTAAAAACTGACTGATGGATAGCAAACAGAGAGTGGGGGTAAATGGACAATACTCGGACTGGAAAAGCGTCACAAGTGGAGTGCTGCAGGGTTCGGTGCTTGGACCCGTGCTCTTCAACATATTTATAAATGACCTGGAAATTGGTACAACGAGTGAGGTGATTAAATTTGAAGACGATATGAAGTTATTCAGAGTAGTGAAGACGCAGGAGGATTGTGAAGACCTGCAACATGACATAAACACGCTCAAAAAATGGGCCGCAACATGGGTTTAACGTGGATAAGTGTAAGGTGATGCATGTCGGTGACATAAATCTTATACACGAATACAGGATGTCCAGTTCAGTATTTGGAGAGACCTCCCAGGAATGAGACTTAGGAGTACTGGTCGACAAATCAATGAAGCCGTCCGCGCAATGTGTGGTGGCGGCAAAAAGGGCGAACAGAATGCTGGGAATGATTAAGAAGGGGATCACAAATAGATCGGAGAAGGTTATTATGCCGCTGTATCAGGCCATGGTGCGCCCTCACCTGGAGTACTGTGTCCAGCACATGAAGAAGGACACAGTACTACTTGAAAGGGTCCAGAGAAGAGTGACTAAAATGGTTAAGGGGCTGGAGGAGTTGCTGTACAGTGAGAGATTGGAGAAACTGGGCCTCTTCTCCCTTGAAAAGAGGAGACTGAGAGGAGACATGATCGAAACATTCAAAATACTAAAGGGAATAGATTTAGTAGATAAAGACATACTGTTCACCCTCTCCAAGGTAGAGAGAACGAGAGGGCACTCTCTAAAGTTAAAAGGGGATAGATTCTGTACAAATGTAAGGACGTTCTTCTTCACCCAGAGAGTGGTAGAAAACTGGAACGCTGTTCTGGAGGCTGTTATAGGGGAAAACACCCTTCTGGGATTCAAGACAAAGTTAGACAAGTTCCTGCTGAACCAGAACGTACGCAGGTAAAGCTAATCTCAGTTAGGGCACTAGTCTTTGACCTAAGGGCCGCCCTGTAAGCAGACTGCTGGGCACAATGGACCACTGGTCTGACCCAGCAGCGGCAATTCTTATGTTCTTAATAAAGATGACCTTAGCCAATGGGACTGATAGGCATAAGGGCACACTGAGGCCGCTGTTTGGTTAAAGGACCCCTAAGAATTTAACAATTACAACCAAAGTTCTAAAATCTTACAAATAAACACTCTGGTAGCGACTGAGCAAATAATTTTAACCAGACTGTAGTTGAACAAATAAGCCTTCTCTTCATTCTATTAACTGAGGATTTTTTAAACACATTTAAAGTTATCCCTTTTTTAGTTAAAAGTTTTGCCCAGACCATTTACTCCCTTCCTTAAAGAGGTTTTTAAAATGCGAATCTGTGTCACTAAGTGCTGTTTTGGGTTACGTTATACAGGTAATCCCCAGCTTCATGCATCCAGATGGAATTCATTAGGCTGAACCTTGTTAACCTGGGTTAAGGATTTGCAAATTATAATTTGGAAATGGAACAAATGTTGACCTTCTTTAGAAACTTGAAACAGTTTTGCATAGGCTTGATCTTTCATAAGCCTTCCTCTTAAGTATTATATTTATTTTGTGATCCTACCTATGCTTAACTTACTCTTTCAAATTACTCTTTTAAAGAATAATTGACTCATTTTAGGGAAGAATAGCCTTAGATATAGCACAGCACAGTTTAGGCCTGCTTAGTGCTTGGTAATGGTTACAATTTCTATTCTCTTTCTATCATCACACTTAGCATTTATAGGGGCCTTTTTACAAAACCATATTAAGTGCTAACATTAAAGCATTTTGCAGCAGTTTGCCTCTTAATGTGCGCTAAATTGTTATTTTTTAAATTTGGGGGTAAGAGTCGTGCCATGGGCAAAGAATGGGCATAGAAGCATTATCCAATTAGCATGTTCACATTAGCGTGCACTAACTGAATAACGTGGATTTAACATAGGAATACTTTACCAGCATAATTTATCTGCTGATAGTTTGGATTTAACTAATTACCTGGAGAGGTCGGAAACTGAGGTTCAGATTTCCGCTGCATTGTTTGTACAGTTTGCTATTGACTCTGATAGGGAATGGATGTTAAAGCTGTTTTTTTAATATAAAGATGTTCCATTTTTGACCAATACTATCAGAATGTTTCCTGATGCATCTCGCCTTACCCAGAAAAGATGAAAACAGTTTCTTATTTTGAGACCACAGGTTATTCAGTTGGGGGCAACTTTTGTTCTGCGATTCCCCTGTAAATGTGTATTGGTATATAAGGAGGACAGGAACCGTATTTTTCGCTTCATAAGACATACTTTTTTTCCACCCAAAATTGGGTGGAAATTTCAATGTGTCTTATGAAGCGAAGGCAACTTTTTTTTTAATACCCCCCACCCACCCACCCACCCTGGTGTACCTTTTTAAAATAGAAACATGGAATATGATGGCAGAAAAGGGTCGACGGCCCAACAAGTCTGCCCACTCAAGAACCCTCCCTCCCAACTAGCCTACCTACTCAAGAAATAGAAACATAGAATATGACGGCAGAAAAGGGCTGACGGCCCAACAAGTCTGCCCACTCAAGAACCCTCCCTTCCAACTATCCTGCCTACTCAAGAAATAGAAACATAGACCCACTCATTGGGGGTATGCGAGCTGACTGCTGCCTGCCACTGCTCCCCGCTGCCGCCGCTCCTGCTCTCTGCTCCCCGCCGCTGCTCCTGCTGGCCACCGCAACTCAAAGAAGGGAAAGGCCAATGTGCAGCGATTGCAAGTGGCCGGCCCACAAGCCTTCTCCCGACGTCAGAATTGACATCAGTTCTGACATCGGGCAAAGGCTTGTGGGCCGGCGACGTGCAATTGCTGCACGCTGGCCCTTCCCTTCCCTTCTTTGAGTTGCGGCACAGTGGCGGCGGACCGAAGCCAGAGGAAGAGGAATCTGCGGAGGGTAGACAGATTTCAGTGCGCAGAGGGGGAGGAAGGCAGTTTACGGTGCAGCAGAGAAGACGAAGGACAAAGGACAAAGGCTGGAAGGCAGGGAGGACAAGGAGGCATGAACTCGGGACATGGGAGGGAGGGAGAACGAAGGACAAAGGCTAGAATACAGTGAGGGAGCATGAACTCGGGACATGGGAGGGAGGGAATAGAAAAGGACAATTCGTGGGCTTGAGTGAAGAAAGGAAGGAAGGAAAAAAGAAAGGAAGGAGAATCATGAAATCACCAGACAACAAAAGTAGGAAAAATTATTTTATTTTCAATTTAGTGATCAAAATGTGTCAGTTTTGATCATTTATATCTGCTATGTGTATTGTGTGTATATAAAAAATGAAATGAACAGCCTGTCAGGGAAGGGGAGACAGGGTGCAGAGCCTGGTATATATTAGTACACAATTTGATTAATGGTTTTTTTCTGGTTTTCCTACTCTAAGTCTAGGGTGCGTCTTATGGTCCGGTGTGTCTTATGGAGCAAAAAATACGGTATGTCTTCTACGAGCCAAAGCAGTCATCTAAATTTATTTTCGCTAGGAGTAATTGTTGGTTAATTATGAGTACTGCTGGCTTTCAGATAGTTCAGAAAGAATAGTTCAAGAGCAATCAGTCCGCATCCTGATTTTCCTTTCTCTTATTTGTTTATAAATTTTCAGCCTATCATCAGCCCCGCTTCCATTTAGATGGTAGACTAACTATACTTTGTAATATCTTGTTTAAATTCCTAAATCTAGATTGTATGTTTGATTGTGGTTACACTGTATTTTTTCCTTTTTTTTTTTTTACTTAAAAATTTTCAAATGTTAAATTTTATAAATAAAGAATTTAAAAAAAAAACAAAAAACATAGGAGCACTTTTACCTCCTAAATAGGAAGTGGTAAGTATTTCCAAGCTATATTTTTGCAAATCCCACATGTTAATGGAAAAATTAGCAAGAGACCTGGAAAAAAAATCCTTAATATATTACCACTGTAAATCTGAGCTTAGTTAGCAGGAAAAAAGGTTGACTTGAATATAAGATTGGGGGGTGGGGGGGGGGTTAATATTCATGTGCCCTGCCAGGATATGCACTCATGCCCCCTCCCACCCTGCTAGGCTCTGCACCCTGTCCCACCTCCCTTTCCTTTACCCTGTTCCCCCTCTCTCCCGTTGTCCTGAAGGCCTCCCGCAAAAACTGACAACAGTCATTCAGGGAATGGCTCAGTGCCGAGCAGAAGTGCAAAAAGCTCACTCCTACTCAGTACACCACTGGGCCATGAGAACTTGAGGCAGTCATTCAGGGAGGGGTTCAGCAAGGGGCAGGAGCGTAGAAAGCTCGCTCCTGCCTGTAACACTGCTGTACCAACAGGGATGCAAAAAGAGGAGGGGGGCGGGGGGCGGGAGGCGGGAGGAAGATTTAAAAAATTGTTAGAGAAGGCCGGGACAGGAGACAGGAGGGATCCCTCCTGTCCGGGCCCACCAGGTCATACGGCAGGCAAGCGGAGGCCTGCAACAAGTCTGGGAGGGGAGAGGGTAGGTGCTGACTTGAATATTAGATTAGACCCACATTTTTAGGCCATTTTTTTGCCCCCAAATCTCATCTTATATTCAAGTATACTGTATATGGTATTTAACCCTTTTGAGAGATGGAAGGAATAGTTGAAGCGATTCCATTTTTCTGGCTGGTTAAATCGCTTGTTTGGGGCTAATCACTCATTTTCATTAGCACTTAACCAGTTAATCCCCCTGAAAATGCTCAATTACCGCTCATCTGAAAATCATTTCTTTCAAAGGGGTGTTTATGAGGTGGAGCCAGGACTTGGCTGGTTAGTGCTGATACGAAGCTCTTAATTGGCCAAGGCAACTGCATGCATAGGAACCGCATAAAAGTCAGTGGAAGGGGACGTACACAGATGGGTTAAACACTGGTTGGCAGGCAGGAAGCAAAGGGTTGGAGTGAAGGTCCACTACTCAGACTGGAGGAGGGTCACGAGCGGAGTTCCGCAAGGGTCGGTACTCGGACCGCTGCTGTTCAATATATTTATCAATGACCTAGAAACGGGGACAAAGTGTGAAGTTATAAAATTTGCGGATGACACTAAACTCTGTAGCAGGGTTAGAACTGTGGAAGAATGTGAGGACCTACAAAGGGACCTGAACAAACTGGAGGAGTGGGCGAATAAATGACAAATGAACTTCAATGTAGGGAAATGCAAGGTCATGCATATAGGGAAAAAGAACCCAATGTTCAGCTACCAAATGGGGGGATTAGTACTAGAGGCAAGTAACCTTGAAAAGGACTTGGGTGTGATGGTGGACACAACAATGAAGTCAACAGCACAATGCGCAAGCAGCCTCAAAGAAAGCAAACAGAATGTTGGGTATTATTAAGAAGGGTATTACAACCAGAACGAAGGAAGTCATCATGCCGCTGTATCGCGCGATGGTGCGCCCGCATCTGGAATACTGTGTCCAGTATTGGTCGCCGTACCTAAAGAAGGACATGGAGATACTTGAGAGGGTTTGGAGAAGAGCGACAAGAATGATAAAAGGTATGGAAAACCTTTCATATGCAGACAGGCTTGAAAGGCTGGGGCTCTTCACCCTGGAGAAGTGGAGACTCAGAGGAGACATGATAGAAACTTACAAGATCATGAAGGGCATAGAGAAGGTGGAAAGGGACAGATTCTTCAGCCTATCTGGAACTACAAGAACAAGGGGGCACTCGGAGAAATTTTTCTTCACTCAGAAGGTGGTAACCACCTGGAATGCGCTTCCAGAGGATGTGATAGGACAGAGTACATTACAGGGATTCAAAGAGGGATTGGATAAGTTCCTGAAGGATACGGGGATTGAGGGATATAGATAGAGGTAGAGATAGAGATAGGATTATGGAAGGGTATAGATAGAAGAATAATGGGGATTGAAAGGTTTTAGACAAAGGATCACTTACAGGTCATGGACCTGATCGCCGCGGGAGAGGATTGCTGGGTGCGATGGACCCCTGGTGTGACCCAGCGGAGGCAACTTCTTATGTTCTTAGTTCTATTTTAATGTTGTTCACCACAGCCAGTTAAGTGCTGAATATTGCACAACCAGCTACGGTTTCGCCAGCTCCATAAATTCAGTCCTGGAACCTGGATATGGTCCATCACTGAATTTCTGGGCAGTGCACCAGTGGTAGTCTGCAAAAATTCTGAGTGCTGCCAGCTGAATATAGACCTTTAAGGGCTCCTTTTACGAAGGTGCGCTAGGGCCTTAATGCGTGCAATAGCGTGTGTTAAATTCCCGAGTGCTCTAGCTGCTACTGCCTCCTTTTCAGCAGACGGTAGATTTTCAGCTACCGCACGCTATAGCGCGCAGTAATTTTGTACGTGCGCTAAAAACCCTAGCGCACCTTCATAAAAGGAGCCCTAAGTTTATTGAATAGCGCTTAAGTGTAGTTACATGCACAATGCCATATTGGTGCCAATTAATGCCACCTAAGGGTCATTATTAGCAGTTAAAGCCAATTAGTACCCACTTAATTAACTTAGGTGCTTTTCTATAACTTGTGCATGCTAGTCACAAAATTGTGTGCCCAAGTGCATACGTAGAATTAAGGTGTGCGTGTGCGTGTGCATGTGTATCTATTTCAAATTTATCTATTTTGTTTGCGTACATATCTCTATTTTGTTTAGGAGCATGTGGGCTGATATTTCTGTACCTGTTTGTATATATCAGTGGTCTCCAATGCTTGGATCCTGGGCTGCATGCGGCCCCCCCCCCCCAGAGTTCTCCATTATGCCCCTCAAAGTGTTGGCTGAAGTGTTCTTCAAATCCTATAAAGGCGTTAATTTCAGTCTTTCCCACTTGATACAGTACAGCAAACAATCTTTTAAGGGCGTAACTTAGCTGTCTTATTTATGGAATTTGCTACTGTTGACAATTCAAAATAAAGTGAGCTTTTATAATACTGTATATGCTTGAAGTGTTGTAAAATCAATATTAGTATTAATTTTTAATGTTTAAAACCTAGTCTGAACAAGCAGGTCAAGGTGGCTTACAAAATTAGTAGTATATGTACAGTACGCTTGAAATCTTATGGCACCTCTCAGAACTTTCTCGTATCCACACTGCGGCCTTATACATGAAAAAGATAGGACACTTGTATATATTGTCTGGACACATGTAAATGCGCATCAGTTCATGTATGTTTGTATGTGTGCGTCTCTGCATACATGTGTATGTCTGTGTTGCTTCTTTGCGTGTCTGTGATTGGTAGTTGAGATAAAAGGGAAGTGCTATTTGGAAGATGCAACTACTTAATCACTATTTTGTAGTGAATCAGTGTTTGTATACGCAGGCACCCATACTCCTCTCCACTTCCCCCCATGCTCCTTTCCCGCTCCCCACTGCTTCCCTTTCCCAGTACCTCTGTAACATTCCTGGTGTGAACAGAAACCCCCAACCTGCTGTTGCACTAGTGTCGGCTCTTCCTCTAAAGTCACTTCTTGGACCCGCCTCTAGGAAGTGACATCAGAGGAAGAGCCGACACTGGTGCGACAGCATCTTGGGGGTTACTGCTCGCGTCAGGAACGTTACAGAGGAACGGGGGAAGGGAAGCGGCATGCGTGTGGCAGGAAGGAGCATGTGAAGGTAGGGAGGGTGGAGAAGAGGGCAGGGGGGGGCACCTCTCACCCTCGCTTCGCCACTGGGGGGTTTACTTTCTTCTCCACTCCATCACTGCATGTGAAAACTCAACTTGTACAACATAAGAACTTTCCCCAGCTTACCTCCTTCTTTCCTCTGACTAGAGGCCCCTCTCAGAATTTCTTCTGTTAGGTATACTGAAAATAGACAAAGCACGGAGAATTAGAAAACTTCAGAATGAAAAATAAAAGCACTATAACCTGAAAAATGTCATACATATCAGCTTCTACATTCTAGACATTAATGCACATTTCATTTTCATCCTGAAAAAACAAATCAGTTGGGAATTCTATCCTCTTGAACCCTGAGCATATCTTAAATGTCTCCCCCCTCCCCCCAATATATAGGATATAATGTGTTAGCTCTTTCAGTTTTTTAAATTGTTTTTACAATTCCTGTATATGTGTGTGTGTTGAGAGCGAGAGGACTGTACTGGGCATGTCTAGTATCTGTGGCGGGAATAGAATGGGTAACAGGATTGTAGAAGCAGGCAGTTTTTGGAAGGTGGAGCACATTGGAGTAGTAGAAAGAGGTTGTTTTCAGGAGTGGATGCAGTTAGTGGGGTGGTTGTGCAGGTGTAAGCCATAGTTTCTGAGTGAGGTAGTTTGTGCAGAGTACTGTGTTTTGTAGGGTGAGGCAGTTTGCAGGTTGGTTGGGCAGTTGTGGGGGCTGTTTTGGGGAGGAGAAGATAGTTTGCAGAGTGGTAGAGCACTTGCCAAGGGCTAATTTTTGGTGGTAATGCATTTTGTGGGGTTGGTAGGGAAAAATTTCAGTGGGTTTTAGGACATAGAGCAGTTTATAGGGAGAGTTGAAGGTGCAATGTTTTATAGGGACGGGGAAGTTTGAAGGCTAATGAAGGCATTGTGGGATAGTATTTGAGGATGGAGAAATTTGTGAGCTGGTAGGTTAAGAACATAAGAATTGGTGGGTTAAGAGCATAAGTTAGGTTAAGAACATAAGACTTGCCATACTGGGACAGACCGAAGGTCCAACAAGTCCAGTACCCTGTTTTCAACAGTGGTCAACCCAAGTCCCAAGTATGTAGCTAGATTCCAAGTAATAAAACAGATTTTATACTGTGTATCTTAGGAATAAGCAGTTGATTTCCCCAAGCCATCTCAGTAATGGTCTATGGACATTCACTTGCAGTCTGAGGCAGTTCATGATAACAATTAAGGAAATATGAAAGGAAATGCAATATGTCATAGGAAAGAGAAAACATGCATTTCATAAAGCAAAAAGAGAGAACGAGAAGGAGAAAGGAAAAAATATTTGTGACTACCATCACACCCTCTCACTCTATTTGTCTAAAAGCAGAGCAGAAATTATGGGTTTTCAATAAGGGGGTTGGGAAGGGAGAGACAATGTCAACTTTTCTAACTTCTGTTTTGTTGTAAGTTTCTATTACTCCTTCTCCCGTAGAAATGCATCAGGCCATTTTTAGGAATGTTGGGGGGGAGGGGTACTTATGTATCTGGAACCCCTGGATCAATCTGTTCAGTTTCAAATGTGATATGTCGTTGCTTTTTTCTTTTTTTTCTTTTTTAAAACCAGATTTCCCCACATGCAAAGCTTCATTCCATTCTGTTAAATTTTTAACTATTTTGCCTCCAGATAGGCAGAAAGACACATTTTTTTACCCCTTTTGTATAATTATTTCTAATTAGATTGGAAAAAATAAAAAAAATCTGGTTGTGTAGAGAGTAATTTTATATTGGGGCATCTAAACTAATAGTGCAGGAAGGCATCTAATTTAACTATTTCATAACAATACATAAATACTTATATCTTTATAAAATGCTATTGCAAGTCCTGCAGAAATCATGCCTATATTCTATAAAGTTTGGCACATGCAAGTGCCTTGTGCAACTGCAGGGTAAAGAATTTATTTTCTGGGATTCTATTCAACTGGAAAGTTTCCTGAATATGAATGAACAAAATAAGACCTAGTAATTGTAACTGTTAATTTTTGAGGAAATATATTAATAGTGCACCTAAATAGAGGAGTATTTCCCTAGTTGTTTAAGGGGAATTCTTATTTTTCTTGATTTATATAGTTAATAATAAGGAAGTTAGCCCTTTCTTAAAGTGGGCTAGATGGAAATAGGTAGCATTTAATAATGATTTTATTTTCTAATGGTGTTTGATTGTAAAATTCCATTCTTTACTATTCTGGAAAATGAACTGTTGTAAAAAATCATAAATTAAAAAAAAAAAAGTTAGGCACCGGCGCCTACTTTAAGTGGAAAACACCATTTAAAAACAATTAAAATTGTTTAAGAAGACTCCTACCAGCACCTACAAAAAATTGGTGCTTGTATCACGGCTACAGAGGCACTTTACAATGCCTAATGCCACTGTAGGCGTGGCTAATTCTGGAAGAGGCGTTAGGCGTCGTAAAGCATCTCTGTAGCTGCAATTCACATGAAAGGCAGGTGCTGGAAATATAGGCCTTTAAAATCCTTGCCTACATTCCTGGCGCCTACCTTTCACAAAGCTGCAATTTTACAAACAGTACTGTTGCATGACTGACATGCGATCAGCAGCTGTTTTTTCAGCTACCACCAATGACAGTGCCATGTATAGAATCTGCCCTCCAGTGTGTTATACTTATGACACAATTATGGTCATATTCTATATAATATGGTCATAATTATGCAGTAAGTATAACACATGATGCCTAAAAAATGAATCCCCAAAATACAATACATAGAAACATGATGGCAGATAAAGGCCAAATGGCCCATCCAGTCTGCCCATCCACAGTAACCATTATCTCTTCCTTTCTCTAAGAGATCTCACGTGCCTATCCCAGGCTTTCTTAAATTCAAACACAGTTTCTGGCTCCACCACCTCTACTGGGAGACTGTTCCATGCATCTACCACCCTTTCTGTAAAAAAGTATTTCCCTAGATTACTCCGGAGCCTATCACCTTTCAACTTCATCCTATGCCCTCTCATTCCAGAGCTCCTTTCAAATGAAAGGATGTCATTTCCAGGTTAAATGTGAATAAACAGGAGAGGTGGGGAGTCCAGGTTAAGATGAAGAAGATTGTAGTGAAGAACATGAGGTAGCTTCTAGTTGCACCGAGAGACATAGAAACATGACGGCAGATAAAGGCCATTATCTCTTTCTCTCTCTGAGAGATCCCATGTGCCTATCCCAGGTACAGTTAACTAGTAGACATTGGAAGTTCTGTGCGATTTTAAAAATGCTTATTTTTGGTTTTTGTTTTTAT
The DNA here is from genome assembly GCF_902459505.1 of Geotrypetes seraphini. NCBI lineage: Eukaryota > Metazoa > Chordata > Amphibia > Gymnophiona > Dermophiidae > Geotrypetes > Geotrypetes seraphini. The sequence continues at coordinate 301,896,769 of NC_047086.1, read as the reverse complement.
AGACCATCTTGATATTACAATATACACTTTGGAAGAAGTGGGTTCTTTGAAGAAGCTGGTCTGGTGAAACATATCTAGAACCCATAATCTTATGGGAGACATTTTTTCATTTGTCCATTGTTATCAATTTATAAACAACTACAACAGTTATATTGAATTTCTCCCCAAATTGAAGTTTATTTTAAAGTGCTGTGATTGAACACAAGAGATGCACAGTTAGGGGCATGACCCCATTTGTGGTCTTTTTAAAACCATCAAGTTTCTGAGCACTTCTATGCTTTTACAAATATGTTTTTCCAGAGGTAAAAAATGGGTATGTCAGTATTTAGCTTAAAAAATCAGTACCATAAAGAACAGCACTTAGTGTGATTCTATAAAACACCTCCAAAGTTATTTTGCAGTTTATAAAATCATAGCACCTGTATGAATTACTAACATTTAGCCACACCCATTTAGGCCAATGTAAACTAGGCCTAAATACTTGCCCCTAAGTTGTGCGCAGATCAGGCATATTCTATAACAGTGTGCCTAACTTTTAGGAATTCCTACAACCCGCCCATGCTCCTCCCCTGGCCACACCCCCTTTTGAGATCAGCACGTTAGAATTTACATGCCCCACTTTATAGAATATGCTTAGAAAGTGTGTGTGCAAATTCTAAGTAGTACTAATTAGTGCCAATTATTACTTATTATTTGTCAATTATTGGTGCTAATTAGCTTGTTAAACCATTAAGTTGCATGCACAAATTGGCGATGTGCGCAGATTTGCACTATATTGAATCAGACTCTTACTAGCTAATGCAGAGTTAATGTAGGATCACTTACTGCATCCTAAATAAAAGGGGTTAAGGCCCCGATTCTATAAATGGGGCCTAAAAGATAGACAGTAAGCAATGAAATGCATAGAAGCTGTCAATCTTCAGTTAGACGCTGTTTATAGAATCACGCCTAGCAGCGCCTAAACTAGACTTAGGTGCCAGTAAGTCTCAAAATTTTAGGTGGCCCCTATATATGCCATTTTTTGGCCTAAATATCAGTGCCTAAGTTAGAGGCGCCCTACCGGCTCATAAATTCAATTTAAGCAACTAGCTGGAAAACATGCCCAATATCCACCCATGATCTGTCCATAACCATGCCCATTTTTCTTACAGGTGCCTTGGTGCCTACCACCCAATTACATCATTTTAAGTTTTGTCAAATTATGAGCTCATTATTGCACTGTGAAAACGCTAGAGCAAGCTTCGTCCCTTTTTAAGGACAGTCACCAAGACGCAAAATCTATATATACCACATATCAAAAAAGGATCCAAAAGGAAAAAGAACAAAGAACCGGTGTGGCTCACTGTAGAGATGAAGGAAGCGATCAGAGACAAGAAAACTTCATTTAAGGAATGGAAAAGGTAAAAAATGGACGAAAACTGGAACAAGCACAAACAATATCAACGCAGATGCCATAAGGCGGTAAAAGGGGCCAAAAGACACTACGAGGAAAAAATAGCCAAGGAGGCAAAAAACTTCAAGCTGTTCTTTCAATATATTAAGGGGAAATGACCCGCGAAGGAAGCAGTGGGACCGCTGGATGACCATGGAATAAAGAGAGGGCTAAAGGAGGACAAAAGAAATCGCAGACAAACAACTACATTTTTTTGCATCTGTATTTACCGAAGAGGATATACACAGCATATCGGAACCCATCAAGCTCTATGCAGGAAGCGAAAATGGGAAACTGACAGGGTCGACGCTCAGTCTAGAAGAGGTATGCAAGCAGATTGATAGGCTTAAGAGTGATAAATCCCTGAGACCAGATGGCATCCATCCAAGGGTCATCAAGTAACTGAAAGGGACTATAGCTGAACTGCTTCAGCTAATAGCCAATTTGTTGATTAAGTCAAGAAGGATTCTGGAAGACTGGAAAGTGGCAAATGTTACGCCGATCTTCAAGAAAGGTTTTGAGGGGAGATCCAGGAAACTACAGACCGGTAAGTCTGATCTCGGTACCGGGAAAGATGGTAGAGGTGCTGATATTGAACTGCATCATTGATCACCTTGACGGACACGGTTTAGTGAGAACCAGCCAGCACGGTTTCAGCAAAGGCAGATCTTGCCTGACGAACTTGCTGCACTTCTTCGAGGGAGTAAACAGGTGGATAGACAAAGCGACCTAGTCGACATTGTATATCTGGATTTTCAGAAGGCATTCGACAAGGTTCCACATGAACAACTACTTCATAAAATTGCAAGCCATGGAATCAAGGGTGAAATACTCATGTGGATTAAAAACTGGCTGGAGCATAGGAAACAGAGAGTGGGGGGTAAATGGACAATATTCAGACTGGAAGAGTGTCACCAGTGGGGTGCTGCAGGGCTTGGTGCTTAGACCCATGCTCTTCAACATCTTTATAAACGATTTGGACATGGTACGACGAGTGAGGTGATTAAATTTGCGGACAATACGAAATTATTCAGAGTAGTGAAGACACGGGAATTGTGAAGATCTACAAAGTGACATAATCAAGCTCGAGAAATGGGCATCGACATGGCAAATGAGGTTCAATGTGGATAAGTGCAAAGTGATGCATGTTGGTAACAAAAATCTAATGCAGGAATACAGGATTCCAGAGAGGTACTCGGAGAGACCTCCCAGGAAAGAGACTTGGGAATTCTGATTGAAAATTCGATGAAGCAGTCTGCACAATGTGCTGTGGCGGCAAAAAGGGCAAACAAAATGCTAGGAATGATAAAGAAGAGGATCACGAACAGATCGGAGAAGGTTATCATGCCACTGTACTGGGCCATGGTGCGCCCTCACCTGGAGTACTGCGACCAGCACTGGTCACCGTACATAAAGAAGGACACAGTACTACTCAAAAGGGTCCAGAGAAGAGTCACTAAAATGGTTAATGAGCTGGAAGAGTTGCTGTACAGTGAGAGTTTGGAGAAACTGGGCCTCTTCTCCCTTGAAAAGAGGAGACTGAGAGGGAACATGATTGAAACATTCAAAATACTGAAGGGAATAGACTTAGTAGATAAAGACAGACTGTTGAGAGTCTCCAAGGTAGGGAGAACGAGAGGGCACTCTCTAAAGTTGAAAGGGGATAGATTCCGTACAAACTTCTTCACCCAGGAAGTGGTGGAGAGCTGGAATGCTCTTCTGGAGTCTGTTGTAGGGGAAAACACCCTCCAGGGTTTCAAGACTAAGCTGGACAAGTTCCTACTGAACTGGGAAGTACGCAGGTGAGGCTGGACTCATTTAGAGCACTGTTCTTTGACCTGGGGGCCGCCGCGTGAGCGGACCGCAGGGCAGAATGGACCACTGGTCTGACCCAGCAGCGGCAATTCTTATGTTCTTATGTTCTCTCCCCCCTTTTACAAAACTGCACAAGAGGTTTTTAACACTAGCCAGCACGCTGAATGCTCTGTGTTGCTCCGATGCTCTTAGGAACTCTATGACCGTTGGAGCAGCGCAGAGCATTCGGCACGCCAGCCAGCACTAAAAAGCTCTTGCACAGTTTTGTTAAACAGAGGTTAATTGACGTCCCTATATTGGATAGGTGCACTGATCTAGGCACCTATCTTCAGATGCCATTCGAGAATTACAAGCTGACAGAATTTGTCACTGTCCCTGCAAATAACCATTCCGTGCTATTCTTTAGTGTCTATCTCAACCTCGGTCCTTCTACACCAGCATTCTTCAATGCAAAGCTTGCGGATCAGTGGCTGTGCCCATTCATACTCTGATTCTTATGTGAGTCAAGTATAGGATAATGAAGCCATTGTGACATCACTGATGTGACTCCTCTTAGGCATTGGTGGATTGAGGCATTATGACATCACAACATGTGCTCTGAGTCTGGATACCAGAGACTGTCATTCTTTAGTGTCTATCTCAACCTCAGTCCATGTACACCAGCATTCTTCAATGCAAGGCTTGAGGGTCAGTGGTTGTGCCCATTCTAACTCTGATTCTTCTCTCTCTCCTTAAAGAATGTGATATGGGGAGGGGGTGTCCCGCGGTTATGGTGACTTTGACAAATTCTATCACCAAGCCATTCTGGGCCTAAGTGCTTTCACATTAAATGGGAGCGGAAAAAAACCCACATTAATCTGAGTGATTATGAACAACCTGCAATGAAAAATAGTGGGAATGCCCTTCTTGTGGCAATGTGTTAAAATCCTGCATTATAGAGAATTAAACCCTAAACTTAATGCACTTCAGCAAAAGGGCCCCTTTATTTAAAATGCAGCTTTGCTTCTATGGAATGAAATGTATACTCTTTTTACTGATGACTAAACCATCTATTTTTTAAAATTCTGCCTCTCTGAATTCACCCCTGCATGTGTGCAGTACCTTTCATACATGGCCATCATTCCTGGATGCAGATAAGGATCAGCAAAACACAATGTCCTGGTTCATTTAGTTTCCCAGAGGAGGAAGTAGCTAAGAGGGAGGACCTTTCAAAAACTTTAAACACGAATATCCCCCCAGGAATGAAATCAAAATCAGAAAGAAGTGGGACGTTGTAATGACTGTGTTTGTTTTAGCTGTCAACTGAGTTATATAAAAGAATATTCTTCAGGCTGCTACCTTAAATGTACTACAAATTCAGAAGAAAAAAAAAAAAAGAAAACAGAGGAAAAATATATGTTTTTTTTCTCTCAGTCAGAAATACAATAATCAACTCTTCCTAAATTTACTAATGCTTTAAGGATATTTTATTAGGATATGCACTTCAGCACATTGTTCCTTCTGGTCATGTCTATCAGGTCTGTTTAACTGATAATCTTCCCGTAAATAATTTCTCCTTTAATGTTTGCTTTTGAATTGTTCTACTTTATCATTTGATTATCACTTGTGCATTCTTCCAACCGAGCAAGAGAAGTCTATTTTTTTTTTTTTTTTTTTTTTATTTCTACTGAAAATATAATTTCTTTATCTGGTAACCTCTGCAACACTGAAACAACTCAGTCGGTTGCTCACAAACCAACACTGACCTCTAGCGTGCTTTCTGAAATCTGTGCATTGCTATTCTCTCAACCTTTAGGGCATTATTAAAGCCCAATTTTCCACATAGCATTTGGACTAATTTTCTTATTGACTCCAGAAAGTGTTTCTTCTGTGAATTCCTTTTATCCTCATTGTGTAAGATAAAGTAAATTGAATTTTCATTAATGACTGTAATTATAGAATATAAAGTTGTCATTTCCATGAATAATCATCAAACAAGCCAGCTTTGTAAGAAGAATTTAAATTTGACTAAATATCTAATTTAACTTTGAACATGAACTGTCATTATTTCTTATTGCATTGAACAGGAGAATTTTAATCTCTGACAGACGTGACCAGTGAGTAGTTTTAATAGCACAATATCATACCGAATCCTCCAAATACATTTAAAATGAGGGCTGTTACAGTATGAGGACAATTACTGTATGTATGAGATCTCTAGATTGGAACTGTGCTACCAGGCTTGATGCGGGGAGAAATGACATGCATTTTGCAAACCGCGACAAGGCACAGCATTATGCAAAAATTAAAAAAAAAAAAAAAAAATTCATTAGAGCTGAAGAATTAGGCATGTGATAAACTAAGCTGAACCATGAGCGCTGAGTAATGATCTATGCTGTTTTTCTCAGAGCATTTTGAGATTCAGCAGCCTTGGTTCTTAGCTAGGAAAGAGGGTTTCTAAGTCCAGCAATGTCTCTGATGGGCCTTAAAGAGAAAGGTTATCGTATTGCCAATCTAACTCCTTGCCTTTAGAAGGTTATTTATCCAGCTCGAGTTTTCTAACTCACTTCCTAAAGCAATTTGTCAGAGAGCAGTCATTGGACTGCACTGGAATTGAGAGGAAGAAAATTAATTATTGGATTGCAATCTAGGCATGGATTCAGGCTGGCAACAAGGGCGCTCATATGCATATATTCTCCTTTAAAATCGCTTGTGCTTTGGCCACTTGACTATGCTCCTGAGGTGATGTGAACAGAATTCTGAGAATTATTCTGAGGGCAGCAGATGCTTGGAATCAACACGCATCAATGTTTCCTCCTATGGATAAAGCTATCTTATTTCTCCTCTTGTCATACACAGCATAAATTAGAAATCAAATAGCTAAAAACTTTTTTTTTAAACATTTTTTTAAAATTATTTTTATGAAAGCACAAGTGGAAGAGAAATTCACAGTCTTAAAAAGGCCGACGACACAGACGAGCTTGTTTTCAAAGACGGGCTGTCAAAATGAACTGTGAAAAGACGGCAGGGTTCTCCTGCTATATGGGAGCTAATTATAAATATCATTTTAGCAAGATGTCTGTCTGTCACTTCAGGGCATTTTACACCAAAATGCAAAGTAGTAACACCAATTACAAGAATAACCCTTTTCATTATTTATCTTTTAATTACCCATTAGGTAAAAAGTTATAATTCAAAGTCCGTGCTACTTTAAATGCCTTCTAATAAGCTATCACATGGCCCATCCTAATTCTTTTGGAAGACACATGCATAAATTGTCATGGGTTGTCTGTGTTTTATAGACTACATAAGAGATGCCTTGCAATATGGAAATGCAATTTTGAAATACTCTTTAGGGCAGTCCAACAGAAGGTAATGCATAATAAACTGTGAATGGCAGAAATATAGTTCTATCAAGTGGCTCTGCCTCCATCACTAATCCACAAGCATCTAGTTTATGTCTTTGGCAGAGCCTCAAGATATTAAATGTCATCGCAAAACTCCTTCAGTCACGACTGATCACCAGTTTATAAGATACTGGGCTTGATGTACCTTCAGTCACTGTATAAAACAAAGGGACGATGTTCCTCAGGGACCTTGAACAAGTCAAGTCTTTTAGGACGCTCCTAGTGAATTTTTTATTTTATTTTGTGATCCTATAGGGGTCAATTTATAAAGTCACTTTTGTGTTTATATGGCCACATGTATGGATTATTAATTTATTTCATTTTCCATCCCGTTCTCCCCAACGAGCTAAGAATGGGTTACAGGGTTACATATGATAGTATATTGTCAAAGAAGTTACAATTTATCAGACTTACATAATATACATGTATAGTCAACCAGGTCACAATTTTCCATATTTACAATACCAAGTGTTAACGTTACATATGCAGCGGTTCGAGTTTCACTGTACAATTTGCCATCCTTACGTAATATATAGTCAAGTGGGTTACAATTTGCCATATTTCTACTACAATTTGTTTATCCTAATTTAGCATATATAGAGGTTCTAGTTTTGTTACACATTTATTTCCAATCGTTTGGCAACTGACGGGGGAATTAGGTGAAGAGGTGAGTTTTTATAGCTTTCCTAAAGTTCAGGAGCCCTTCAAGGGATCTGATCTGTGAGGGCAGTTGATTCCAGTAGCTTGGTATGAAATGGGAATAGGATCATTCTCTGGAGCTTTGCAGTTGAAGGGCATGACCTGGGGGATTGTTTGGAGGCATGTTTCAACCTGGGAGAAGAGTGACTTTTATGACATTCCGAATGGGGTGCACACGCTTTGAAATGATGGTGTAAAGAACTTTGCAGGTAGGTGGGTCCAGGAACAGATTTTAGGAGGAGCACTGAACACAGAGGCTTTCTTTTATAAAGCCACGGAGCCGAGTGCTGTTCGGCAAATGCTCCAGTGCCCATTCAATTCCTAAGGGTGTCAGAGCTTATATCGCACCTGTCTGTGCTTCTGGCTTTAGTAAGAAAGGGGGATAATTTTGTTCACATTATTTTTATTAAAGAGCAAAATTTCAAACACAGTGTATGTATGCACTTATAAATTAGTGAGCTTGACTTGTCCACGAGGGGGTCCACAGTTATGCAAGGCTTTGTATCATGACCGTAAAGTGATAAACGATAGTCAGCAGATTGGGGCCTTGTTTGCTAAATATTATGAATGCTTAAACCAGTCTAGAGCAATCCCCCCTGAACAGGTTGAGGTATTTGTGACCTCGCTGGTTATCCCGGTTCTGTATGAGGAGGAGGCGCAAGGTTTGCATGCGCAATTGACAGGTAATGAAATTAGTAAGGCTACTAGGCAGACCTCTTTAAGCAAAGTTCCAAGGCACAATGGCCTGTCAACTGAATTCTATAAGTTGTTGCGGGATCACATTTCTTTACCACTAAAGATCTATTTTGATGGGGTTCTACGGAGGGGTCCTTTCCTCTCCATGCTAATTTATCCACCGTTATCGTTCTGCCTAACCCCTTCCTTTTGGAATCTTATAGGCCAATATCTTTAATTAACTTTGAGGTGAAGTTATTGGCAAAAATTTTTGCCCAGTGCTTGGATCCTCTGTTACCAGGGCTTATTCACACTGACCAAGAGGGGTTTGTGCAGGCTAGACAAGTGGTTTGGAATGTGAGAAGAATTATGGGCCATGCAGCTACATGGACATGCAGCTACATGGAATCAAAGGGGTCTTTTAGTGAGTTTGCATGCGCACAAGGTGTTTGATTGTATGCATTGGGACGATTTGTTTTGTCTTTTAGAGCACTACAGGATGTGGATATGGTACGGGTGTTTTATAAATCTCCCCAGTCCAATGTTTTAGTAAATGGGATGTTATCGGACCCCTTAGGGCTGGGGAGGGGGACGAGGCAGGGTTGCGCCTATTCCCCCTTGCTCTTTATTTTATCCTTAGAGCCTCTTCTAGCACAAATTTGTTCTGATGGGAGAATTAGTGGTATGAAAGTAGGGACTGAGACTGTTACTTGTTTGGCCTTTGCGGATGATTTGATGATCTGTGTGTCCCAGCCCCGCTCCTCAGTGATGCGCCTGTTAGAGCTGGTTCAACGGCAAGGGACGGTTTCAGGGTTCACTTTAAATCTTGATAAAACTGAGGCCCTAGCAGTGGGAAGTATGAGTTTGAGGATTGGAATTCTCCCTTTCCATTTGGTTGGTGACTGAGCAATATAAGTTCTTGCTCAGGCTGTATCTAGTGCCCCAGCGTGCGTTCTGGGCAGGAATAGCACTGACTGCACAATGTTCTAAGTGCCAGTAGGACCCAGCTACATTATATCATATGTTTTGGACTTGCGGGCCAATCCAGCATTTTTGAACAGCAGTGGTGGAATATATTTCTAGACTTATATACAAATGTTTGCCTTGCCAAGCTGAATTCTTACTGTTTTCTAACTTTCTATCTTTGAGCATGAGTAATGCCAATAATCACTTACTGGAGCGAATGTTTCTGGTGGCACACAAGTGTATTTTAAGAAATTGGAGCCAACCTGGGCCCCCATCAGTGACAGAGTGGAAAAATTAAGTATATGTGTTGCTCTGTATGTTAAAAGAGCATCACCTGCAGCCTGGCGGAGATTTACACAAGTCTGAGCTCCGGTGTGGTATAATTTGCCTCCTAGAGCCCAAAGCTATTTGTTGAATATGTAAAGTTTGTGTGTGTGTGTATGGCGGGGGGAGACAGGGGGACATGGGGGGGGGAGGAATTGTCTGCATATACTGTGTGCGGTCACCGTGAAGGACAAACATGCATGGCCCACTTTGCATTGTACTGAGTGTTTAGCTGTTTTATTTCGAAGACTTAATAAAGACATTTGAACAAAAAGGGATCCAGAGGTGATTCAGGAAATTATAGACCGGTGATTCTGAAGTCTGTGCTGGTTAAAATGGTAGAGACTATTATAAAGAACAAAATTACAGAAATATAAATAAGCATAGATGAATGAGACAATACCAACATAGATTTAATCAAGGGAAATCTTGCCTCACCAATCTACTAAATTTCTTTGAAGGGGTGAATGAACATGTGGATAAAGATGAGCCGGGCATAATAATTTATTCACATTAGTCTGGGGGTCCACTAACGAATTTTTTTTTACTTTGGTATAGTTGTCTTTTACCTTTAATTTCCTTTAGATTTATACACATATCCAGGGAAGGGTGGGTGAGTGGGAAAGGGGGGGGGGGGTTATCTCTTTTGTTTTATTCCTTGATTGAATATACTGGAAGAGAGGGGGGTAATTCACTTTGTATTGTTATTGATTGATTGTAAGTGCTGATTCTGATTATTAATGTATGTATAATTTTCTGCACTTTGTATTAGCCTTGAAAATTTAATAAAGATTAAAAAAAAAAAGGTAAGCCGGTTAATATTGTGTATTTGGATTTTCAAAAGACATTTGACAAAGTACCTAATGAAAGACTTCTGAAGAAATTAGAACGTCATAGAATAGGACGTAATGTCCTATTATGGATTAAGAACTGGTTGAAAGACAGAAAACAGAGAGTAGGTTTAAATGGTCAATATTCTCAATGGAGAAGGGTAAATAGTGGGGTTCCTCAGGGGTCTGTGCTGGGACTGCTGCTTTTTAACATGTTTTTCAATGATCTAGTGATGGACCCCCCCAAATGAAAGTGGCAGGAGGGATGGAGGGATGCCCAATCCCTCCTGCCGGAACGCCCCCCATAGATCATGCTGCCATCTACCCCTCTAACCGTATAGGAAGGCCTGCCAGCTGGGTCTTCCCACCGTCCACCTAGCAGGTCTGCCTCCATCTGAATGAGGTGGGCCTACACCTTCCCAGTGCATTGTGGGATGTACTAGGGAGGGGCCTAAGGACTTGATTGGCCCAGGTGCCTAAGGTCCCACTCATAGGAGGGGTCTTAGGCACCTGGGCCAACTGTAATCTTAGGTTGGCCCCACACAAGGGCCAACCTAATAGTCCGGTTGGCCCAGGTGCCTAATGCTTCTCCTATGGGCGGGCCTTAGGCACCTGGGCCAATCAGGCCCTTAGGCATTTTGCTAGTTTACATTTTACGCATCTTCTGTTGGCCTAGATAGATGTATATAGCCACCTAGGTCTGCCTAAGGCTACTTCCGGGTCAAATTACGCCCGTGCCTAGCCTTAGGCGAACTTAGGCGGGCTTGTGTGCCTCCCTAGGCTCCAGGAGGCACCTCCAATGTAGGTGGTCTGCCTCAGGAGATTTTTTTCTAAAAATGTGCATCACGATTAGCTGGTTAGACAGCGGTAGGACGCCTACCGCTTCCTACAATCAGGACACCATTTATAGAATCCGGGCCATCATGTCTAAAGTTTCTGTAACCTTTCCAAAAAATATTATGATGTCTGTTCACTGAAATACTGCTCTGTGCTGTTGCAAGAATGCTGGAGGTTGAATTAGAGCAACAAACAAACATTAAATTTCTTGTTAAACTTGGCAAGAGTAGAACTGAAATCAGGGACATGTTAGTCCAAATTTATGGGGATAATGCCATGAAGAAAATGGCAGTGTAAAGATGGATTAAACGTTTTTCTGAGGGGAGAGAAAGCGTCACTGATGATGAAAGGTCAGTGTGGCCAGAACTGATGAAAACATTGCAAAAATTGTGCATCAAAATCATCGTCTGACTGTGAGAAGCATTGCAGAATAAGTAAACATCAAGACCTCATTGACACCACTCAGGGCTGAATAGACCTTTCTTAGCCCTAAGCTTTACATGCCAATGTCATGTTTAAAGGGATATGTTCTTGAAGAAGCATTCTAGCGAAACATGTTGAACATAATAACCCTTGACTAAGTTAACCAATAACATAAGCGGCTTTTAAAGCTAAGTTAAAATAAGAACATAAGAAGTTGCCTCCGCTGAGGCAGACCAGAGGTCCATCTTGCCCAGCGGTCCGCACCCGCGGCAGCCCATCAGGCCTAATTGCCTGAACAGTGCCCCTGACTAATTTTGTAACTGTCTCTAATCCTCTAATCCTATCCTTATAACCTACCTCTACTCCTATCTGTACCCCTCTATCCCTTTGTCCTCCAGGTACCTAATAAGAACATAAGAAGGGTACCTAATAAGAGTTGAAGACAGCAGAATAATAATATGAAATACAGTATACCGATGAAGAATTGGCATATAAAGCTTTGGGCTATGAAAGGTGTATTGAACCCTGAGTGGTGTCGCTGAGGTCCTGGGAAGTATTTAAATAATGAATTGTTTGCTTGGGAGGATCTTCTTGGAAAGTCTGAATACAGATCATTACAGCCAAAACGGGCATCCATCTCACTTGTATTTTCCAACAGGAAATGCACCAGGATATCCTGTTCGTAAACATGTGAGATGGATGTCTGTGTGCTGTGGATGTCGAGCATGGACAGTCATTTTACAAACCAGAACATCCAACATATGAATACGAAAAACCCAGAACAAGGTTATCTATTCTGTAGCATTTTTAGAAATTGGCCACAGAGGAGTAGCCTAGTTGTTAGTGTAGTGGATATAAACCAAGAGACCTAGGTTCAAGTTCCACTTGAACTCTTTTATTATGTAATTGTGAGTCCTCCAGGAACAGAAAAGTACCTACTGTATCTGAATGTACACCACTTGAATAAGCTTTAGGCTTGTAAGTTATTTATATATTTAGACAGAGTAGGTATTTTTCTGTTCCTGGAAGGTTCAAAATAATAATAATCATAATAAAAAGAGTTAAAGTGGGATTTGAACCTGGGTCCCTAGACTTGTCCAATGTACTAACCACTAGACTACCTATCAGAATTGCTTCTTACTTTTTTAAGAATGCCCATAATACCTGAAGCTGTTATACAGTCTGTTATCCTTTTTCAGTTTCTTTTTCAAAGAGAGTAACAGCAGTCATTTCGGAATTAAAAAGGTGTCATATCTTAATCCCTGCTCAATCAGAGATCCATTTAGTTAACCTGGACATGACTGAAATAGGTCTAGTTTAAGACAACCTTCTTTTTAGGCTTGGGTTTTTCTTTTCATTCAGTAATTGCTGTTAACTAGTCCCTCCAAAAACATACACCCTTACTATTTGGATGCAGTGCAGTGTTGGATATCCCCTTTCTACCTCTGCAAAATCAGGATTTGGATGTTTCAAACACAAGGGCATTTTGAGACATCCATATTCTGCCAGTCCTTCTTCTCACAATCCCCAGAATGCCTCAAAAGGTAGCTTTTCTCCTTCCATAAAACTAGGAATACAAGCTGAGTGCAGTGTAACGGTAGTTCTGCCATGTAAATAGGTGTCTGTTAACTTGGGGGCTTTCCTTATTGGATATATGCTAGATGGCATACTATATGTTATTTTTGTCTTTTTTAAACTCTTTAGCAGAAATGTATTTGCCACTAATACTTGCATTACTGATTATCCACAGAGGTTTCTATAAAAACAATCATTTCTCAAAATCAATACTCGGAACAGCCAGTGTCAATTCTGTGCTCTTTTTGCTGGTCCTGGGTTTAGTTTAAAAGCAAATTAGTGGCTAAAAGTTCCCTCCTCATATGGCACTATGTTTCTAATTTGCTGCATTATGCTTTCTGATGTGTTATTGAGCTAAGATAAATAGTGTAATGCAAAAGCACAGTATAGTATGTTGTTGGCCTTGGGAAGGAGGATTAGGCAGAAAGCCTAAGCAACTATGGAGTCAGATCATCTGTTGGTGCTCTCAAACATGGTTGATATGGGTCTTAGAGTTTCTAAGGAGCTTAAGGAAGCAAGGTTGACACCTAACCATGATGGCAGAAACCATGAAAGAGTTTTGTAAAGCAGGGTGAATACTAAGCAAGACTTGATTTCTGGGGGAATGGCCTGGAATGCAGTGCTGCTTCTTCTCATTCTCCAGAGCAGCAGAGGAATTCCTCTTTAACCTCTCCGTTCCAGGCAATTTGTAGAAATGGGAGGGAACTGTCACTCTTAATTCCTAACCCAGCCTTTCTTCTGTTCTCCTGCCTTGGCCTGCCCACACACACCTCACATCCTGTATATCAGATTCATAGCTCCACTTCATTTTTGTCTACAAATTAAACACTGGGTGAAGGATTTTGAGGGTAACATTGTGGGAGGGGGTGTAAATAAACAGATATCTTTTCATTGTTGACCCAGATATCAGGAGTGGGACAACAAGGAAAAAGTTATAGGAAATGTGAAGGTTAAAGTTCTTAGGTTTGCCCATACTTGGATGTTAGCCTTTCATATTTGGTTGCTATCTTAAGTGACATAAGGGTAAAGGGTCATAGATTTGATGTAATGCCTTCTGAGGTACAACCAAAGTGATTTACATACTGTACAGTATATGCGCATACTTTATATCCAGACCAAAAACAACCTGATAGAGGAATATCTCACAGGTGGAACTACAAATTTCCTTCCAATACAATACAACTTCTTATATCCCCCAATTTTCAGTAAGCGTTAAACCCCGATTGGAACGCAATGTAATTTATTTAAACAAATTGTTATTTAGCGGTGTTTTCCGTGTAAAAGCTGAAAGAGACACGTGTCAAGCACTTTCACTTAAAAAAACCACAGACCCTAGAAACTGAGGCCCCCTTTTATAAAGCCGCATTAGGGTTTTTTTTATTGTCAGTCGCTGCAGTAAAAGCTCCAATGCTCATAGGAATTCTATGAGCATCGGAGCTATTACCACAACAGCCAGTGATAAAAAAAAACCTCTAACATGGCTTAATAAAAGGGGGCCTTAAAGTTTTATCGTTTCGGTCCGGCACACCATCATAGGACACCAATAGTGTGTGCAATAGAAGTGATACTGTGATTAAATAAACACAATATAAAACTCATGAAATAAATTTATAATTTTTTTTTAATACAATGCATTCCAAGTGAAAGACACTATACCAAAAAGAACAGCAGCAGGGACTAAATAGTGAATAATAAGCAGTACTTATCTTGCCGACAGCTTCTAAACTGTTCAATCATTCAAGAGGCTCAGTCAAATAAATTCTGGTTTCATGAACATCTCCCTTCCTCAGGAACTATATATTTCAACAGCTCAAGTAATCCACATTTGAAAAAAGCCACCGCTGAACAGGAAAAAAAAAAAAAAAAAAAAGAACCACTGCCGACTACTGTTAGTGATTAAAACCCCGAGAGTGAAAACGCACTTGAAACTCTGCCTTAAAAAACCCGAACGGAGATGTCATAGCCCAAAGGATTTCAAAAGGAGTAGCCCACAAGAGAAATTTAGTCACTGCACTCTCCTCCAAAGAAGGCATAAGCCCCCTCAATTAAACTGGAACCATAAACGATAGTGTTCAATTAAAGAAACTAGCGGTGTCCTATGATGGTGTGCCATACCGAAACACTATAAGAGCATAAGAATTGCCACTGCTGGGTCAGACCAGTGGTCCGTCGTGCCCAGCAGTCCGCTCATGCGGCGGCCCTCTGGTCAAAGATCAGCTCCCTGAGACTAGCCCTACCTGCATACATTCTGGTTCAGCAGGAACTTGTCCAACTTTGTCTTGAATCCCTAAAGGGTGTTTTCCCCTATGACAGACTCCAGAAGAGTCAGACTGGAAGAGTCAGACTGGTCTAGTCTTACTACTACTAATAATAATAATAACTTTATTTTTGTATACTGCAATACCACAAAACAGTTCAGAGCGGTTTACAGGTTAAGAGACTGTACATTTACAGCGAAGTTACAGCATGTCAGAAAACAGTTCAGCATATCAGAAAACAATTTAGAGCAATTTATGCAATGAAGGTACAGAGAATTAGTTAACAAGTGTATGGTATAAACCAGTGACAATTACAAGATGATCCAATCGCTGTTGCCAGGGGGGGTGCCAACCGGGGAAGAAGGGGAGGAAGGGTAGGGAGGGAGGCGAGGTTGGGATTATTAGTTTGGTAGGGAGGGCGGGGGTTAGAGGAATTTATCAAAGAGGTATGATTTGAGAGATTTCCTGAAGGATTGATAAGTTGGGGCAAGACTAGCAGTCATTCCATTTGCCAGCTTGGAAAGAGAGGGTTTTGTCGAAGAATCTTTTGTAGATGCATCCTTTTGGGGAGGGGTAGGCAACCAGGTGGGCATTGCGTGTACGGTTAGAGCCTGGGAAGGCGAAGTGGCGTGACAGATATATCGGGGCTGAGCCAGTTAGGGTTTTGAAGCAGAGGCAGGCGAATTTGAAGATGATCCTTGCTTCGAACGGTAGCCAATGAAGTTTTTTATAGAAAGGGCTGATATGGTCTGACTTTTTGAGCCCGTAGATGAGGCGGACGGCGGTGTTCTGGATGAGTCTTAGTCGTTTAATGGTTTTCTTGTAGGAGCCCAGATATATGATGTTGCAGTAATCCAGGGAGTTTAGGTTTAGGGATTGGACTAGCAATCTGAAGGTGGGGAAATCAAAGTAATGTTTGATGGAACGGAGTTTCCAAAGGGTGGAAAAGCATTTTTTGACCTGGGCATTAGTGTGGTCTTCCAAAGTGAGGCATCGGTCCAAGATGACTCAGAGGATTTTTATAGTTGGGTTGATTGGGTACGTTAAACCATTAAGTTGCAGGGTGGTGGACGTTAGTTTACTAGAGGTGTACCCCAGGGTTCGGTGGTGCCAGGGGCATTGTTAAACATCTACTTATTGCCTCTTTGACAGGAGCTGAGGAGACTTGAGATGAAATTTTGGTGTTATGCTGATGACATATAGTTTTTGGTCCCTGTGAGGAATTCGATAACAGAGGCAATTCAGTGTCTTGGAAATGAAAAAAAAAAAAAAAAAAAAAAAAATTGGACGTAGCAAAATCAGTTGAAATTGAATGTGGTAAAGACTCGGGGCCTGTTTTACAATTCTGCGCGGCAACAGCCCCGAAGCCCTTTAAATCTCTATGGGCTTTGGGGCCGTTACCGCGCAGCAGCCGCTAGCGCGACTTTGTAAAAGAGGCCCTAAGGTTTTGCGTGTTGGTCATGAGAGGCAATTGGAAATGTTTCCATCTGAGATAGTATTGTATGATGTAATTTCTATGTCTCATTAGTGTAAATATTTAGGAGTATTGCTGGACTCTACGACGTCCTTTAAGCCACAAGCAAGTCAGTTGTGTTTACTGCATGTTTCAAACTTTGCTTATTGCGTAGATAATTTCCGGACAGTTATCATCAATATGACCCCCCAGTGTTTAATTATTTCAATGCTTTGTACCTTGGCTTGCTAAAGTGTGTGATTCAGGCATTGCAAGTTGCTCAGAATGCTGCTACACAAATTGTTGTATGAGCCTCTAAATTTAATCATAGTACCACGATTTTGTAGAATTTGCATTGGTTACCAATTGGATCATGTATTGAATTTAAAGTTTTATGTTTGATATTTAAACTTTTGACGAGAGTCCGGTGGTGTTGAGTTCTCTTTTGCATCCCATCAACTGTCGCAGTCACATGGTGTGTGAATAAGATGCTTCTTGAAGTTCCTGCCTTAACTATGGTTAGACTTTCAGGTGTTTGTCATGCCATGTTGACTGTGTAGGAACTGGTATTATATAATGCATTACCCATTAAGATAAAAAAGGCATCAAGTGTTTTGCAATTCAGGAAAATGGTGAAAAACAGGTTTAGCGACAATCGCTGACTGGTAGGCAGCAAACTTGGCTAGGCTACTTCATTGATGTCGCTAGATTGACCTACAGTGTCTTTCGGAAAGAATTAAAAACCACCTTGTTTAAGAAATTCATACCCTAGCCAAACTTTTTCCCCCCACAATCAAAGCTACCACTCCTCACCCGAATTCCTTCATTCCTCATAATAGGAACCCTTTATTCTCTGTCTGCCATTACGTCCTCCTCACAATCGTACCCAGCTTCCCGCTGGTGCCCGATCATTTTTAATGTAATATGAAAATAAGTTAATTATTTTCAATAACCTATGTATATTTTTCTTCTAACCATTTTGCACCTTGTAATTCACTGACCGCTCAATGTTCTCTTATCTATTTTTACTCTGTAATTCGCTGATTGTACAGCTTTACTTCATTGTGAACTGCCTAGAAGTCGCAAGATTATGGCGGTATAGAAAAATAAAGTTATTATTATTATTATATTTAGTGCATTTATCAGTATGTCCTCCCATGCCAGCCCCAAAGTTTCAGAGTGAGCACTGCGAAGGCCCTGTAAGTATAGGCCAATGCTGAAGTACTGCCCTGGCCTACACCCCATCCCCACCCCGGGATCTCCAAGTTAATAGGGAATAGTTATTTACCCAAAATAATTCTAGGACTAGGGAGCACCTCATGAAACTAACTAGAAATGCTTTCATGTTTTCCTTATATTTACTCATATTTGACAACATTTGCTTATTTATGATCTGAAAAAGAAGGGTTACCTTTGAAAGCTCATCATAAAATGCATTGAATGAATCCAATGAAAAAGGTATCACCTTATTTCCTTTGTTTTATTTCTTTATACTACCTTGGAAAGTGGACTAACACAGCCACCACACCATTTCAAACAAAAGTAAGACATTACTTTTTCAGTCAACATTGAATTACATCATGGTATTTGATGCCAGTGAATGTGGCTAGGGCTATCGTGCATTACAATTGATGTTAAAAATGGTTTGGACCAGCTTTTGGAAGGTAGGTCCATAAATAATAGATAGACAGACTTGGGTGTCTTCATCCGTACTTCTGGGAGCAAGAATAGGCAAAGAGATATTTTGGGCTCCGTTTTGTACTTCTAAATGGCCCAAACTGATCACTATTAGAGACAGAATGCTGGGCTCAATGTTCTTTTCTTTGGTTCTTAATTCTTATATACAGTATGTATGAAATAGGAGAAAGGACCTCACTTTTACTTTATAAGAAGACATTGAATGTATTGTGAACTATAATTTTTTGGGGCTTTCAAGGAATAGTTTAGTACGTATAGTTAAGTCTGTATTGTTCCATAGGGGAGCGAGTTAAAATTAAAAAATGCAAGTTAGCAATCACTAGAGCACATTTCTGTCACTGCTAGAAGCGTGGGTAATGGGTGTGTTAAAATATTAATTGCATTCTCTCAGGCGCTTTTTTTTTTTCCTTTGACTGGCACAGCAACTTAGCTTTCCCTGGTCTTCAGAGGAAGAATTCTCTCTGAAGTTTGATTTCTGACACGGCATAGCTTAGCCACATCTCAAATAAAAATTGTATTGGCTGCCAAGGTATCAATATTTCATCAGGTCTTTGTTCAGCAGTGGTTTTAGCAATTCTTAATGGTCCACTTTACCAAGCAGCTTTTTCATACATCATTAAACAGCAGCTCTGTGCCCTGTTCCTGATTTACCGTAGATAGTAATGTTTAAGATCACATTAAACACCACACGAGCTCTCAGCTCTCTGAGCAATATTGTAGTAATGAACAGTCAATAGTCTTTCCAAATTAGTAGCCTTTGGAGCTCTTGTTACTGAATCCAATAAGTATGTTTGGTGCTTCCAGTGATGGCAGTGCTAATGTCAGATAATGAATTTACTGCCTAATCTAATGGTTTTATTTTCCCGTTGACATCTAAAGGGTCTATAGAAATACGAAAAAGGGGGTTCAAGCAAAGTCAGTGAGCACAGGCAGAATTTTCCGTACATGTTGGGGAACAGGCTCAAAGGCAATCTTCGTTGTTATGTAGTGGTTTAAAAGTACTCTGTACAAGGGAGTGCTTGAAAAGCTGTGATGTGAACATGGTTCAGTCAATGATCTGAAACAATGCCAAAACATAGAATTTCATTTCTGCAAATTGGCACTTAATGAAATAACACTCTTTTCAGCTATAGTGGCAAAATAACGCACAGAAGTTGGTTGGTTGAGCTGAGAACTTTTCAGCACCCCCTCATATGTAATAAAATTAAGCGAAGTACAGTACTCCCCCGATATTCGTGGGGGTTCCATTGCAGGAACCCCCGCAAATCTTGAAAAACCGCGAATACAGTTTTTCGTGGGGGAGACTGGAGAGGGCAGCGGGAGAGGCAGGAAAGAGCAGCCGGAGCGCCGGCGAGTGAAAGAAATCACTTGCTATATGCTCCAACCGCTTCTTCTTGCACTAAAGTCAGCCCTTACCAATCAGGAGCTAGCTGTGTGTCGAAGCAGCTCCTGATTGGTAAGGCCCGACTTTAGTGCAGGAAGAGGCGGTCGGATCATACAGCGAGTGATTTCCTTCACTCGCCGGCGCTCCGGCTGCTCTTTCCTGCCTCTCCAGCTGTCCTCTCCTGGTCAGCGGTTTGCGGTCTGAAAATACAGCAAATGACTGGGACCGTGAACCGCCGACCGCAAATGACCGGGGGAACACTGTATAGGACAATCAAGCCATTGTGACATCACTGATGAGGTTGGCTCTTATTGGTGGAATGAGACATTATGACATCGCAATCTCAGCTCTGGTTACCAGACACAAACTCTACACTATAAGGGGGTGATGAAAAGTTCTTAGCCTAACCAAGGAGAGAATGACATTGAAATGGTTCAATCAATGATCTGAAACAATGTCAAAAACATAGAATTTTGTGTCTGCATATTGACACTTAATGAAATAAGATAACACTCTTTTCAGCTATGGTGACAAAATAGCGCTCAGAATCTAGGAAGTTGGTTGGTTGGGCTGAGAACTTTTCAGCACCCCTGTCAAATTATGAGCTGTATATACAGTACATGCTGTTAATCAGGCTGCTTGATTTGTGTAACATTACAGGATTTAATTGTCTTATAACAATGAGCTTATTTCTTAATAAGAAGATGAGAAGAATATTTGCTGTATTAAAATTGCAAGGAAGACAGTCCCATGATGAAAGATGAGCCACAGAGCTGAACCAAAACTGGATACATTTCAGCATGTTTTGAATTCATCTAACTTTTCTAATTTCCCCTAGATCTAGGGTATCCAACCTTTTGGCTTCCCTCCGCCGCATTGGCCGAAAAAAATTTTTCTGGGGCCGCACAAACACTAACACTAGCCGATGAATAAAAAAAAGGTTGAGCAGGTCCCAAATCTGCAATCACTAATATAGAAGATGTATATATCTAATAATAAACCTTCATTAAAGGGACACTGTGGAGAGGAACCCAAAAAAGCAGTAATACTTACCCTGACTGAGTGATCCTCCACGTACACCGCTGACAGTGGGAGAGCCGCAGGCTTCCACATCCCCACTCTGAAGAGCAGGGATGCACGCTCCTGGTTCTCCCATTCACTTCTATTACAGCTACGGTGAGCCTCATCACAGAAGGGATGCTGAATCAGCTGTCAGCAGCGCACATGAAGGATCGTTTAATCAGGGTAGATATTACTGCTTTTTTGGGCCTCCCACTTTGAGCTTAGGCTCCCTCAAAATGAACATCTCCCCTGCTGTAGCTAGTAGGGATCCCCAAGCCTCACCAACTGACAGCCACCTCCTCTCCCCTCCAACTTCCCAAGTTCTGCAGCTGGCAGCAATATTGCAGAGCTGCTGCCTTCCCTCCTCCCTTCCCCCCCTCCTTATCTTTCATGCATGCATGAAAGCAGTGGCAGCTTGAGAATATTGCCATTGGCTGCAAAACTTGGAGAGTTTGAGTTGACAGACTGGAGGAAGATGTCTTCAGTTGGCAGGGCTTGGGAATCCCCATTAACTCAAGTATTTATAAATTGCACTTAGGCGGGGAGAAACTTTGGTAACCATCCACTAATTTTAGGCTCCAGTCCCTCCCCCAAATCAGCTGTACATGACTACACCACTGAATACAAAAATAATTGTGATGCACATATCCCAAAGCTAACATATTCCAGTTAATAAATTCAAAATAAAACAATTTTTTCTACCTTGTCTGGATGTTTGTTTTTCCATCATCTTGGTCCCAGTTTCTCTTTCTGCTTTTTCTCTATCTTCAACTAATTCTCTTTCCAGTGTCTGCTGTCCATTTTTTGTCTCCTCTTCTGTTGTTTCATTTCCTTCTTATGCCTTTCTCCAACGTATTGATTTTTCCCTTTCAGCTTTTTTAACTTTTTCTTTTCTGCCTCTATCCACTCAAATCTTGCCTTCTTTCTCACCCTTCTTATTTTTAAATGTTCAGCTACCTCTCAATTCTCCATCTTCTCTCAGTCCATAGCTCTCCCATTTCCCATCTCACTCCTTTTCCAGCCTCCTATTCCCTTCTATCTACTCCCCATTACCACATTTCTACCACTGTGCTCACTGCTCTCTCACTCGTCATCTCCCTTTTGACCTCATCCATATGGCTCACCACTGTCAGAATCCCCATCCCTCTCTCCACTGATGAGGCTATAACTCCCTGTCCCTCTCTCCACTGCTCAGGTTATAATACCCTGTCCCTTTCTTTCCATCCCTAGCATCATCTTATCCCAGCTCTCTTCCCTCCTGCCCTTCCATGGTTCCATCTCGCCTCCTCTATCTCCATGGTCCAACATTTTGCTCCCTCTCTTTTCTGTTTTTCTTCTTCTCTCCCCCCTTGATGCTGAACAATGAAATGGAGAAAAAAAGAGAGATGCTGCTTCTCTCTGCCTTCCATCCTCAGCCTTCCATCCACAGGCCTAACATTTCTCCATACCTCCCATCCCTAGATCCAACTTCTCTCCCTTTCTCTTCCCAACTGCCCCATCCATCTCTCCCCCTATCTGCCTGTCTCCCTTCCCCAGGTCCACCATTTCTTCCTTTCTCTTGCCAACAGTTCTCCCTTCAAGTATCTCTTTCCCTATTCCTCCACACCACCCAAGGTCCAACTTCTCTCCCTTCAGACCATTTCTCTCTCTGTTTCTGGCCCCATAAGCTCTCCCCCAGGCCCAATCTGGCATTTCTCTTAATACCCTCCCCCCAAAAAACAACACCCCAACATCCAGGAGGCTTCCTCGGCCCAGCATGTTCTCCCCCTTCTCTTTGCACCCATGCATCTCTACTCACTTCTCTCCCACCACCATGTCCAATAATTCTCTCTCTGTCTCCGTCCTTCCTCTCTCTGCACAACAGTTCTCCTCTTTCTTTATCTCCCCAATTGCACCATCTTTTCCCCTCTCTCAGACACCCAATTCTCCCTTTCTATTATCTCCCTCACCTCTGCATCTCTTTCCCTCACTCCCTCCATTCTTCCATCTTATGGCTCATGCTCCTCTCTATCTTTCCCTTCATTCCCTTCATTCTGCCCCTCCCTCCTTCCTTCCATCATTTTTCCTAAGTTTGTGTTCCCTCCCTCTCAAGTCTTCTCAAGTCTCACGCCCTCACGCCCTTCTCCCTTTCTCCCTTCTGGGCCTTTACCTTTTTCCTGCTCCCTCCTCCGTCTTGCAGTGTTCACACAAAGCCGCGGGCAGCGGCTCCCATGTGCCTCCCGTGGCTGATCTCGAAGCGTTCCCTCAACACGCCCTTCTCCCTTTCTCCTTTCTGGGCCTTTACCTTTTTCCTGCTCCCTCCTCCGTCTTGCAGTGTTCACTCAAAGCTGCGGGCAGCGGCTCCTATGTGCCTCCTTTGGTTGATCTAATAGCGTTCCCTCTGACGTCACAACATCAGAAGGAACGCTTCCAGGTCAGCTACAGGAGGCCCATAGGATCCGCTGCCTGCAGCTTTGAGTGAATGCTGCAAGACGGAAGAGAGAGCCGGCAAGACGTTAAACAGCTGTGGGGGTTGCAGAAAGAAAACACCGCACTATCCTCCAGCGTGAGTGGGGCCACACAAAAATCTTCACGGGGCCACATGCGGCCTGTGGACTGTGGGTTGGACACCCCTGCCCTAGATTCATTAGGAAAATGAATTAAATGGCTGATATTCAAAATGATTGAAACGGATAGGAAAGGCTCTATAATTCAACCCCTGACCACATAAGATAACTGTTTAAATTGGACCACATATACATAGCAGTCCTATATTTAAACAATTTAATGTATGAGGTCAAGCGCTGACTATTACACTTCATTACATAAGCTTTAGTAGTCCAACCTAAAACTGGATATTCAATGCTGGTACCCAGACATGGCCTTCTAATGAATATCCAGGAATACAGTCCATAGTGGATATAAAAACACAGACCGCCACTGGCTGCATATCTTCTTCCACTGGCTCATAAACTTCTTCCAATGAGCTTTCATGAAAATTTGATATCCCATGTTTTGAAGTTGACTGGCCCTTAGGATAGTTTCTTTATAGTTTGTAAGTCAAAGGTATGAGGGCAGTGGCGTAGTAAGGCGGGTGTGGACTGCCCCAGGTGCCGAGTCGATGGGGGCGCTGGCTCCTCTCTGCCGTGCCCTGCCACACTCATTCCATCCCTACCCCAACCCCATACCTCTGTATTTTCTTTTGCTAGCGCAAACAACTTCTGCCTGTTGCTCACACCAGCCTGGTTCCCCTCTGAATCACTTCCGGGTCACAGCCTGTGCAACCCCGTGGATTAAATACAAGCATTGATTGGTTCTATTTTTACTGAATCCTGTCAGCATTTCTACAGTTAATCATGTCATCATTTTAGTTTTATCTTGTCTGCAGTATTTCTCCAGTTTACTCTCTTTTGTGTATCAGCTGTTTTTAGCTCATGTGATTTCAATCATTCTGTTTTGTGAATGAGCCGACATTGTCTAACCGGATTGGCTGGTTCACGTTCAGCTGACCTGTCACGTGATTTTTCTCCTGACAGGGCTGGAGGTAGTTATAAGCCCCACAACAGTGCTTTGGAAGTTGTGGTTGAAAGCAGCAGTTAGGATATGCATACTGTAAATAGTTGAATGAGCTTTTGCTCTTTTACAATTTTTAGCAGGTGAGCATTTTCATTTCCCTTTTGGGTTTGTGTTTTATATTATAGGATAGCCTGGCTTTAGCGCTAAGGCCCTGAAGCAGTGGTTACCAGTCACAAAATGATCATCGGCCTGGTCTGTTTGTGTTCAGTGGTTTTTACCATTAATCATTTTCGGCTATTTTTTTTGTTCCCACCTGCTAACTTTAAACTTGTGCGAAAGTTTTTTCTCTATAATGCTTGAATGGAAGAGTGTGGGTACACCTCTCCATTTGTCTGAGGCTTTTCTTTCGCTTAAGTAATAAGTTACCTTTCTTGGTTTGTGTGGTGCTTTTGTTTTGGAGTGATATTTTTGAATTTTTGTTTTAAAAAGTTTTAACGTACATTAGACATTTCTTATTAAAGCAAATGTTTGATATGAACTGAAAAAAATCCAAAAATTAGGGGAAAAAGCTTAACCAATTTTTTAATTAATTTGTCCTATATTTTTTCTCACCCATATACAAAAGTCCATTCCATTTCAACTGACAAGCATAAAATGAACAATAAAAAACCCAGTTCTGTCAGCTGGATTAAACTAATCTTGAAAACATAATTCTGCTCAGGGCTGCATTTTCTCAGAACATTGACAGTTGGCCTTGCCAAGGTCCCTTGCCAGCTGAGGGTAAAAGGGTGAGCCTGTACATTAAAACTGTGTGTATACTCTAAGTAAAAGAGTCTGGGGCCTTATCCTGCTTCTGAATTATGATTAACATAATGTGCTACGTGTGTGTCATGGTAAAATAAAATAATTAATAAAGATATAGTTTGCATGCCTTATTTGAGGAATTGGAGCGTTGGGAAGGATTGAATCTCAGTTCAATAGGTCGGATCTCAGCTGTTAAAATGATGATCTTACCTCAGTTATGTCTTTTTAGCTCTTCCCATAGCTTTGCCTGATAATTTTTTTGTCTTGTATCCCATAAGATATTTGGAGAAAGAAGCTGCCACGGGTGCGTCAGAGTATTCTAGGTAGATCTAAAACGGAGGGAGGTATGGGGATTCCCAGTTTTCGCTTGTATTCTTAGACTGCCCTTTTACAAGAGGTGGTGATGTGGGTTACCTATAAGAACCACCCGTGGATTAATATTGAACAACGCTTTATCCCTTGGGTATCTCTTTGAATGTTGCCCTGGGTTCCAGAAGACCATTTGCGAACAGCGCTAAAAATACCTAATCCTTTTCTCCAGACTGTTCTGTATGGCGATTGTGACATGGTCTGCTACCTCGCCTGGTAGAGAGGGGGTGATTCATTGTAAGTGGATTCTGGCGAGCCTCCGCACATTGGAACAATTGTGGGACAATATGCAGATGCGTCCTTTTCAAGATTTGGAAGAGGAATTTGGTTTGGAGGATAGGGATTCTTTTCTGTACACGCTCTTGCAGATTTACTTACTTTTTGTGAGTTGTCCCTGGGGGAGACCTGGCTTGAACAAGCTTTTCGGGCAGGGGCCGGGAGAGGGAGATTTTCCTGAGTATGCCTTTTAAAAAGAAAGTCACCTACAGATCCTTATAAAGCTCTATGGGAGCGGGACATCTTGGGGGGGGGGGAGGGTGGGAGAGAGGGCTACTTAATTGGGACTCTATACATAGGAGATTATTTAAATCTACGTTATCTCTTAATTATATCGAAAATGGTTTTTAAAATGTATTATAGGTGGTATATAAGTTTTGTTGCCATTTTCCATGTTTCCATGTTTCCATTTTCCATGTTTCGTTGCCATTTTCCATGTAGGTATTGATCGTTGTTGGTGTCAGTGTGGAGAGTGGGGGGGGGGGAGATTTCACACACATCTGGTGGACCTGCCCTGGAATGCGACTTTATTGGCAGCAAGTGGATTGCTTTTTAGTTAAGATCTTTAAGAAGCATTGTTGTTTGCTGCTGGAATGTTGCTTATTAAATGTGGGAGTCCCTGGTTTGACGCCACATGAGCAGAAATTGGCGGCCTATGTTTTCATAGCTGCCAGGCTTGCCCTGGCATAATGCTGGCGTACTCCCAGGGTGCCTCATCTTCAAACGGTTTTCTCTCATTTGAATTATTTACAACTGATGTCCAATCTGACTGCATTGAAGCATAGGCCCTCTTTTACAAAGGTGCGCTAAGCGTTTTAGCATGCGTTTAGCATGCTAAATCAACATGTGTGCTAACCGCTAATGCGTCCATAGGATAACATGCACGTGTTAGTGTTTAGCATGTGATTAGTGCGTGATAATATTTACCGTGCTCTAAAAAGCATAGCGCACCTTAGTAAAAGAGGGGGATAATACACTGTTAGTCTATTATAAGATATGGGACCCGTATATACAATATAGACAACACTCTACCTAGCTTTCATTTGTTTGCTTAGATCTATTTTCTTTTTTTTCTGGAGGGGAGGACTTTGGGGAGTGGGGGAAGAAGGATGGAGGGCTTTGTGACTACTTGTGTATTGGTTTTTGATTTATTTGTTGATTTGGGCGAGGATATGATGTTTACATTATTTTTGCTTTTGCATCAGTTTACTGTATTGTATTTGGCTGTTTTATATTGTAGAAAACTTAATAAACAAAGTTAAAAAAAATAAACAAATAAAGATATAGTTAAAAACAAATGTTGGCTTTTACAAAGCTGCAGTAGAGGTTTCTACTATAGGCCAGCGAGGTGAATGCTCCGATGCTCGAGTACTTTCCATATATTTGTGTAGATGACTGAGAGGAAGTAAAATAGCCTTTTAAAATAATGGGCACAAGGCCAGATAAAGGTGTTCATTAAATAGGCAAAACATTTATAGTGCCAAAGACTACAATATTGTATAACTACAAATAATGAATCATCTCTAAAATTAATATAACATTAAAAAAGTAAAAAAGATTTAAATCACATTGGGACATAGTTATCACATGGGATACCTTTAAGACATTTATTTCACCACTAACTCATGATATTTTAGCACGGGTTCCATTTTAGGCAATGAGACCTAGTGGGGAATTTTTGATATGATGTCTAAATCCACTAAAACCACTTAGCTCACAGCAGTGGCGTACCTAGCATGTGTGACACCCGGGGTCCATCATTTTTTTGGAACACCCCCCCCCCCATCTGTACGAAAAACGTGATTTTTAGTAACAAGCCACACGTCACATAAATACCTAGGAAAAGGCAGCATCTTACATACTACAGTGAGCAGTACAACAGCAATACACCCATTGTAAAACTAAACAAGCCAGACTAGTACAGATCAATCCTGCAGTCAATCCTAACAGAAAACCATGTCTTTCAAACACACAGAACACGCCTAGTATGGAATGTCATCACAAACTAACCCCTTCCCCTTTTACAAAACTGTAGTGTGGATTTTAGCCACGGTGGTAACAGCTCTGATGCTTATAGAATTCTGAGCATCAGAGCTGCTACCACCACGGCTGGCGCTAAAAAACGCTCCACAGTTTTGTAAAAGGGGGGATAAAATAGAAATACATAGACAAAGGTTAAATTGAACTAGCAAGAAGCTGGACTCTGCATACAATGCAACACCACAGAAACAGTGACACATGTCTCCTAAAGCAATAAATAAATAGAAAATTTTTGTTCTACCTTTTGTCTTCTCTGGTTTCTGCTTTCCTCATCTTCTTGTTACTCTCTTCCTTCCATCCATGTCTGCCATCTCTCTGCCCCTATATGTCATCTTCTCTCCTTCTATGCCCCTTCCAGAAACTGTATGCCTCCCCCTTCCATCTCTCCTTTCACCCCCATTGGTCTGGTATATGTCTCCTCTCCTTCCCCCCTGCTCTGGCATCTCTCTCTCTCTGCCCCCTTCCTTCTGTTCTTCCCTGGTCTTCCTTCTCAATTTATTTTCTGCCTGTGTCTAAATTCTTTTTTACTATTCAGTCCTCAATTTCCCTCTTTCACTGTGTCTACCTATAGCTTGCCACCTCTTTCCCTCACCCCTTCCAGTAACTAACTCTATCCTCTTCCTTCAATCCTGCATGTGCCCTTTTTTTCTTTCTTCTCCCCACTTCCTTCCAGCATCCATCCTCTCCCCCACACTTCCATTCAGTGTCTGTTTCCCTCTCTCTACCCCTTCCATCAACTGTTCACCCTCTATCTTGCCCCTTCCATTCACTGTCCTCTGTGCTCTTTCCATCCAGTGTCCACCCTATCTCTCTCTCTTCCATATGGCATCTTCCCTCTTTCTATGCTCCTTCCATAAACTATCTATCCCGTGCCCCCTCTCTCCTTTGTACAATTGGAGAGAGTGTTGCTGTACCCTCTCCGTTTTTCTCTCTCTGTCACCACCCCCTCCCCTATGTTCTGGAATCTCTCTCTTCTCCTTTATTTCCTTCCCACCTAACGGTCTGGCATCATCCCCTGATTCCCGGCATCTCTCTCCTTTCCTTTTCTTCCATCTCTCCCTCCCCCTCCATGCTCTGACATCTCCTCCTTCCTATCCCCCTTCCTTTTCCCTTGGACTGGCATACCTTCCTCCTTCCCTCCAATGCCTGGTGTCTCTTCTTCCCTCCAAGCCCTGGCATCTCCTTTCATTCCCTCCAGTTGGGTACAGCAACACTCTCCCCAATTCTCTCCCCCTCTGCTCCCTTTCCTCCTTCTGTCACCCAAGGCCTGGTGTCCTGAACTTCATCGGGCAGCAGCAGCATTCACAATTCACTGCTGTTACTGGCTTCGGGCCTTCCTCTGTCGGGTCCTGTCTTCATGAAAACAGGAAGTAGGCAGGACCCGGCAGAGAGGAAGGCTTTAAGCCGGCAACAGCAGCAAATTGTAAACGTTGCTGCTGCCCGAAGAAGGTAATGGCGCCAGGCCTTGGAGCATCGAGGCAGACCGCATCTTCCCCCTCCCAGCCGAACCCCCACTGACCCTCCTATCTCTCCCCCACAAGTGAACCCTTCCGACCCTCCCAGCGAGAGCAGCAAACCTCCCTCTAGTAGCGTCGGCAACCGCAGTGCTAAACAGGCTGCTTCGCGGCTTTCTCCTGCTGGTGAAGCGTCACTGATGATAAAAGAGGGAGTGCGATAAGGGACTGGGCCTGCTGTGCACCCCACCTAAGGCTGCACCCGGGGCGGATCGCCTCCCCTGACCCCCTCACCCTTGGTACGCCACTGGCTCACAGGCATAATCGAACCATAAAAACAGCTAAATTTCTGGTTCAATTATGGCTTTGAGCTAGATGTTTTTATACTGAACACGTTCATCTGTAAGTACCATTTTCAAAAATATATATATACTGTATATGTCCTGGTGAAAAATGTAGCAAAAACAAGCCAGCATTCCTAATAATCTGGTCAGTTTAATGAACTTCACATAAAGGAACACAGATGTAAATCCCACCAAACCTCCTCATATTGTATGGTGAGCCCTGAGCAGTGAACATCTACTGTTCCTAAAGTTCCACCACTACAATAGCCCTCAGGCTTGCAGATTGATAATATATTTAGGTACAAGAGCTATTTCTATATTCCAGGAAGGCTCACAGATTTGTACTGAAATTAAAAGTTAAAGTGGGATTAAATCTGGGTCCCGTTGTTCACTGACCACTCGGCTAATCCATCCACTTGCTTTCTGATTTCTTAGGAATGGCCAAAATATCTGGAGTGGTTATAGAGCCTGGTATATACCGGTACTGTCAATCATATCTTTGGGGGGTTGGGGGGAGAAATTAAATGGGGGTCATGCCTTAACCCCTCCAGTGGTCAGCTGGTCAGTTAGGATAGATTTTACTGACTTAGCCATGACTGAAACTGGTCTAGATAAAAAATATAAGGCTCCTTTTACAAAGGTGCGGTGGTGGCTGCCATTGGCATGCCAAAAAGGGTGGGGGGACGGTCTGCCCCGGGTGCAGCCCAAAAGAGGGTGCTCTGAATTAGGGCCGGTGTCATGCTCTGACTCCAGGAACTTCTTTCAGCAGAGGCAGCATTCAGAATTTGCTGCTCTGCTGGCATCTGGCCTTCCTCTCTGCCAGGTCCTGCCTTTGTGGAAATAGGAAGTAGGCGGGATCTGGCAGAGAGGAAGACCCGACAACAGCAATAGTAGTGAGTTCTGAATGCTATGCTGCCAACTGGGGGTGACAAAGAGAGAGAGAGAGGGAGGGTGGGGTAAAAGAGAGATGCCAGACCATGGAGAAGTAAGGGAGGGTGGGAAAGGAAAGAAGGAAAGGAAATTCCAGACCTTGGAGGGGGAGGAAGAGATGCCAGGGCATTGGGGGGGGGGGAGGGAAGGATACAGAGATGCCAGACCAGGGAGAAAGGAGGGATGAAGAAAAATTAAAGAGAGGAGATACCAGAGCATGGAGGGGGAGGGATAGATGGAAGGGAAGGAGAGGAGAGAGATGCCAGGGCCTGGGGGAAGGAAGCGAAGGAGACAGAGATGCCATACGGTGGGGTGCAATGGGAAAGAAGGACGGAAAGGAGAAGAGAGATGCCAGAACATAGGGAAGGAGGTGGAAACAGAGAAAAATAGGGGGTGAAGCTGAAATGTATCATGTATGAAGAAGAGAAGGGACATAGGTTAGACCAGCGGTTTCAAACTCACGGCCCGCGAGCTGCATTTGGCCCTCCAGGTGCTATTTTGCAGCGGTCTGGATGTGATGATCAACTGCTCCCTTGCTGCAGTCGAATGTTCTGGTCAAAGCTGTGGCCAGCGACGGCTCCTCGCGCCATCCACACCAGCACTTCTCTTCCCCCTTCCCTTCCTTGTGGAGCAGTAGAAATTTGGCTGGCTCCCTTGCTGCAGTCGATCGTTCCGTTCAAAGCCGCGGGTGGTGGCTTCTTGTGCTATCCACACCTGTGTCAGAAAGACTTATAAACTATAAAGAGTTTTACCTCATGCAAATTGTCATTTCTTTAATAAGACATTAACTATTTTTTTCTGTGGCCCTCCAAGTACCTACAAATCCAAAATGTGGCCCCACAAAGGGTTTGAGTTTGAGACCACTGGGTTAGACAGTTTATGGAAAGGACATAGAGAGAAGATGCCATATTGAAGGGGGAGAGGGCGGATACCAGATGGAAGGGGCAGCAAGAGAAGGCAGATGCTGCATGGAAGGGAGAGAGAGGACATATGCTAGATGGAAAGAAGACAGTGAAGAAGATGATTCAAACAGAAATGACAAAAGGTAGAAAAAAGTTATTTTTGCTTTAGAATAAAGTAGTATTGTAGCTTTATTGATAAATGTTTATAAATAGAAAATGGAAATAGGATCATCTTTGTATTGGACTAATTTTTTACTAACATTTGGAGACCAAAACCCTCTTTCTTAGGTCAGAACAGGATACTGTAACAGCAGAATACTGCACTGACCTGAAGAAGGAGGTTTTGACTTCTGAAAGCTAATTGAAAAATGGATTAGTCTAATACAGTGGCTTACCGGGGGGGGGGGGATTAGCCTGCCCCAGGTGCAGACCATAAGGCAAGGAGACAGATGCCAAGATGCCAAACCATTGGGAAGGGAAGGAGGGAGTGTAAGGAATGAGAGGAGATGACAAAACATGGAGGGGGAGGGAGAGATGGAAGGAAAGGAGAGGAGAGGAGTCAGAGTTCTCTTCTAAGATTTTGGAAATACTTTTTGATTCTTCTCTTACTTTTAAGGATCAAGTAAACTCTCTGGTTAAGAAATGTTTTTTCAGCTTACAAATGTTGAGGAAGGTCAGATCTCTTCCATCAACGTTATTTTTCTGTTTTGGTCCAATCTATTATATTTTCCCGGTTAGATTATTGTAACGCCATTTATCTTGGCATCACTAAGAACTGCCTTCAAAGACTAAAATTGATTCAGAATACCACCACGAAGTTGATCTTTGAAAAGAACAAATTTGACCATGTGACTCCTTTGCTTTTCTCTCTCTGTTTATTTTAGAATTCAGTTTAAGTGTTTATGTATTGTTTTTAAGATTTTACATAGTATCTTTGCTCCTCTTGTTCCTCTGCTATGGAATGTTTATAGATTTTCATATGCGAGAGGCATTCATCGATTTAAACTTTCTCTTCCTTCTAGGAAAGAAATTCAAGAGTTAAGAATTTTAGCAGCTCTCTGGCGTTTAAATTTCCCCAATTATGGAATGAACTTCCCCTATTTTTGAGGTGTCCCAGCTCCTTCCAACTCTTCTGTAAACTTCTAAAAACTTTTTTATTTGCTAAACATTTTAAAAACTAACTCTCTTGTATTTCAGTTTACTTTATTTTTTAAAATTTATTGTTAACCGCATCGAGCTTCCTTTGGTTGAAGACCTGGTATATAAGGTTAAGTTTTAGTTTAGTTTAGTTTAGATGCCAGACCATCGGGAAGGAAGGGAGGGAGGGAAAAGAAGGAAAGCAGGTGCCAGAGCATGGAAGGAAAGGGAGAAATAGAAGGAAAAGAGAGATCTCAGGCTATAGGGGAAGGGAAGTAGATGCCAGACTATGGGGTGATTTGAGGTGGGAAGTAGGAAAGGAAGGGAGAAGAGAGAGATGCCAGAGCATGGAAGAGGGAGTGGACACAGAGTAAAATGGAAGGGACAGAGAAAGAGGGTGGATAGAATAGAGAGTAAAAAGAAGATGATGAAAGCAGAAACCAGAGATGAGAAAAGATAGAAAAATGTTTTTGTTGTTGCTGTTGCTTTAGAATAATGTAATATTTTAGCTGTATTGAGGAAAATATGAAGTATGGAGATTTTTGATTGATGATTACACTGCTAAGCCTGAAAACTGAAATGGTTCAGTGACTTACATGAAAATCTTGACTGAAATTTTTTTCTCGATTACTCTATACTTTGGCCTTCTTTTACTAAGGTGCGCTAAGCGTTTTATCGCATGTTTAGTGCACACTAAATCAACACATGCACTAACCACTAACGCATCCATAGGATAGCATACACACGTTAGCGTTTAGCGTGTGATTAGCATGCGCTAATATTAATCGCGTGCTAAAAAGCGTGGAGGGGCACAATAAAAAAAATGTCCTTCGCTTAAAAGCTGGATTCTGTAACTGGCGTCCGTCAAAAACAACACCGGTTTCAGAATCTCCCCCTGCAACGATCGCAGCAGGAGACATGCCACATCTCCCCTACCGCGATCGCGATTCCCCCTCCCCTGAACTGCCGCAATCGTTGCGGTGGGGGGTGGGCAGTTTCCGGGGCTGCTGAGCTGATTGCGGCAGCCGCGATTAGCTCAGCGTCCCCTATTTGGAACTTATACCTGCCATTCGTGGCAGTACATGAGGGGGTATCATGATCGCTGCAGGGGATATGAGGCAACTCTCTTGCCACAATCGTTCCAGTGGGGGGTGGGCAGGTTGCCGGGGCTACTGAGCTGATCACGGCAGCTGCGATCAGCTCAGCGGCCCCTATTCGGAACTTATACCTGTTTTGACTTGGTCTAAGTCAAAACATATAAGTTCCGACTGGGCAAACTGCTACAGTTTTTGGTTATAATTGCCATACGACTAAGTCTAGGTCAGCCCACCTCCCGCCCTTTCCCCTCCTCTAAAAACATCTCTTTTCACTCTAGGCGTTTAGAGGCAGGGTAAAGGCCTAAGCTGGTTTTAGATACATCTAAAACCAGCTTTGATTATCGGCACTTGGACGATCTGGCTTTTTGATCGTTCAAGTACCGATTTAGGCCACTTTTTGAACTTTTTTTTTTTTTTTAATTATTATTATTATGAGCCCCCTGGTGCGTCTCAGTAAAAGAGGGGGTTTGTTATCTTCTGAGGTTTTTATTCTTTTTGTCATGTGATTTTTTTTTCTGCCATCTTCATTTCATTTTGTTAGTTAGTAATTCAAATCACCCATTTTTATATTGCTGCCAAATGGGTTGACTTCCCTAATTTGTGCTAATATGTCATCATCTGTTCACTTTGGCCAGGTAAATGGCAGTATACCTCACCACTGTTGTCATCCCATTCACATATAGAATTTCTTTCCATAAGGATTCAATGGCATATTTTCTTTCCTACAAACTTCTCTATTTGACTCAATGCTCTCTTTAATATATAGTGCCACCTTTTCCCCAGTCTAATCCACCCTGTCATTGTGATATAATTGTACCTTGATATAACAGTGTTCTGTTATTCTCCTTTCATCAGGCCTATGAAATGCCTATTTTACCTACTCTCCCATATTTTTTAGGCTTTGTATACAAACATTTGAAAAAATATTTTTTGTTTCTATAACAACCTGCTTAGCAGTTGACAGAGATAATTTGCAATCTTTCAAGTCTCTCTGCTCTTTACTGTGAAGCACTTAAACTACTTTTGCCTTTATTCAAACTAGTTTTAAAGATGTACTATCTTCTCCATTTTGATAGTAACCTTCAAAGATACCTTACCATGATTGTCAGCTTCTCCCTTTTTCTAGTTCAAAATCTGCTTTACCTCTTCTTTTAAATATTAGCATCAGTAGTCTGGTTTCTTCCTGGTTTAGGTAGATTCCACATTTTCAAAATAGGTTCTACCTTCTCCAGAATGTTGCCCATTTCCTAACAAACCTAAATCTATTTTCTCTGCACTGTTTCATTCATTTATTAATATTCTGCAGCTCTGTCTGCCTCTTGAGCCCTGTGTGTAAAATGAGGAACATATCTGAGAATATTATCCTCGAGGTTTTGGATTTCAATTCTCTATCTAAAAGCCTAAGGGCCTCTTTTACAAAGCTGATTACTGTAGACAGCCATGATAAATGCCTCAAAGCCCATAGAGATTTAAAGGGCTTTGGGACTTTTTAAAAGGGAGCCTAAATTTGGCTCCCATAACCTCCCTCCCACACATTTCAATGTTGTTGGTATCCACATGAACCAGACAGCCAACATCTCCCCAGTACTGTCTAAAATGTTATCTATCAACCGCCGGTCGGCGGACCGGTGTCGGTCTGCAGAAAATTTCTGCTGGTCCACGCTGGGCTGGCAAAATCGAGTCGGCGGTTAAATTTCCTGCCGACTGCGGTAGTGTTGGAAGGCTGCTGTTCCGCCCAGCCTCAGGCGATCAAGACAAGCTGCCAATGTCGGGGCCTTCCCTCTGTGAGTCTCGCCTGTTGAAACAAAGAAAGTTGAAACAAAATAGGCGGGACTCAGAAAAGGAAGGTCCCGATGTCAGCAGCCTGTCTTGATCGCCGCCCCTGCCGAGTTGCTGAAGAGGTCCGCGGGGAAGGTGCAGGTAGAAGGGAGAGAGCTGCAGGTACAGGTGCAAGTGGAGGGAGATGGTCAGCGAGCATGAGAGCAAGATCCTGGGGAGCATTCAACAGTGGCTGTCTCCCCTCCCAGCAGCTCTCGTACTTGCCAGGGCAGTGATTCACCGGCAACTTCCTCTTTCCTCAGAGGCGGCAACGGACCCAAGGCTGCCTAAGTAAATCACTGCTGCAGGCAAGTACTAAGAGCTGCTGGAAGGAGAGGAGGCCACTGATGGAGGCTGGGAAGCTGCTGGATAAAGGGAGAGCTGCTACTGGACCTGGAGGGGGGTAGAAGGAAAGATGCTGCTGGGAGGGGAGGAGGGAAAGGGATGGGAAGAGAGTTAATGTTGGATAGGGGGAGGAGGGAAGGGAGAAGGAAAAAAGGAAGGAAACAGCTGGCAGCGAGATTACAGGAGGGAACGGGTGTCAGGGTGGAATGGAGAGATCAGATGAAGGAAAGGGGAGAGACAGAGCAATGAGAAAGTAGAGAGAGACTGATGCTAGGAAGGGGGTCAGCAAAGAAATGAGAGAGGGATAAAGATGCTAGATCTGGTGTAGAAGAGATAAAAATGAAGAAAGAGTGAAGCTGGAATGAATGATATAAAAAGGAG
The DNA here is from genome assembly GCF_902459505.1 of Geotrypetes seraphini. NCBI lineage: Eukaryota > Metazoa > Chordata > Amphibia > Gymnophiona > Dermophiidae > Geotrypetes > Geotrypetes seraphini. The sequence goes on along the minus strand of NC_047086.1, from coordinate 301,860,560 downwards.
AGAGGAGGCACAGGCTGGGAAGAGGGGCATAGAAAGAAGTCAGATACATATGGAAGGGGGAGAGGGCAGACAGTGGATGGAAGGGGAAGATGCTAGATTGAAGAGACAGGGCAGACGCTTGAAGGAAAAGAGTGAAAAGAAGATGAAAGCAGAAACCAGAAACAACAAAAGGTAGAAAAAAAACATTTTATTTCTATTTTGTCATTAGAATTTATCATATTTGAAATATATATCCTGCTAGAAACATAACTGGAGACTGCAAAGCCCAGACAGTGCATCTTTAGCTTACAGCTGGCTTAGGGCTCTCTCTGACCAGGAGGCACTCCCCTAACACTATTCCAGTCATGTGTGACTGCAGTATTCTGTTAGCATGATATTTCTGTGTAGCATTCTGTAATAATTTGGCTTGTTCAGTTTTTTTGATAGTAGAGGGGATATATGTGAAGGGGAGGGGAGACAGGGGTTTTGTTGGTCCTTGCTCTGTATATTTATATTTATAAAATGACAATTGTACAGAATATTGTTTCTTTTTATACTTTAATAAAATATGTTCAATATAAAATCATAACTGAGGCTTGTGCGGATGGGATCAGATGGTTGCGAGGACCGAGCTTGTGGAGACGGGGCAGAAATGTATTTTTTAAATTTCAGTCTTAGTAGTTTGCTGGTCCACAAAATAATTATTTTATTTCTGCCGGTCCACGGGTGTAAAAAGGTTGAAAAACACTGATCTAGGTGACTCATGAGGTCTATCACCTTTATACCAGGCAGGCAACACACAGTCATCATGTCTACTAGCCACCCTTTCATCTACATGCCTAATTATTGAATCACCAGCTACATCCTAACTCTTTAATTCTGTATAGAAGTCCCTGTAGACGCATTCTTGGTGCAAGAGGATATTTTGTCTAATGGATTACTACCTCCATACCGAACTGAGACTTTTCTTTCAGGTGACATTTCTCCTCTAGGGCAGTATACAGGCTGCCTGAGTGGAGATAGGGCTTATCTACTATGTTCCTGAAGGTCTCCTCTTTATACAGTACTAGCTGATGCCCCGGCGTTGCACGGGTATTAAATTATAGCAATAACACTGTAAATGGATTCAAATAAAGATACTTTATGGAGGTCACGTGACGCTATGAGCCGCTGAGGACGTGCTCCGCATCGGCTCCGGGCCCCGATCCTCTCTCCTGAGCGCTAACTTTTTCAATTTTCATCCTGGCCGGCTCTGTTAGCTCAGCGCAGCGACGGGCACGTATGGACAAATACCTGACCCGATCGCAAGAAGCGGCACGATCCACAGAGGCGCGGGCTAGCATGCAGAAACAAAACTCGGGCACACACAAAATGGCGGCCGCCTCGAGCACGGCGGTATCCGAGTTCACGGACGCGGCGCTGGCGGACATAAAGTCGGCGGTGGCTCAAGTGTTGGGCCCGCAACTGGAGGTGCTCACCAATACTATGGCTCGCCTTGAACAGCTGCTCACGGACACAGCGGCGCGCACAACAGAATTGGAGCAGAGGGTCTCCACAACAGAGGACACTGTGAATTCTCACGAGCTGGATATAGCTGCATTACAGGAAACTGTGCACAGGCAAGCCGAAAAGATTGACGACCTGGAAAATAGGTCGCGTCGCAGCAACCTTCGCTTTATGGGTGTTCCGGAATCAATCCCTGATGCTCGATTACCGGCAGAATTGGAGCATTGGCTTGAAACAGAATTTCCGGATGCCATGAGCTCCAGCTCCCTCTGCTTAGAACGGGCCCATAGAATGGGAGCGAGACCCGCGCATGATGCCAGGCCACGAGTGGTGATAGCAAAATTTCTGAACTATCAACATAAGGCGGCCATTCTACGCCAGTACCGGGCAAAAATGGATTCTCCAACACTCCATGGGTCAACTATCAGAATCAGCCAGGATTACTCGATGGCCCTCACAGACAAGAGAAAAGAATTCTATCCTCTCTGCAAGCGTTTGGTGGCACTCAAGCAGCGATTTCTGTTTGTCTACCCAGCTCTGTTGAAAATACACCATGAGGGTGCTTGGCACCTATTCTCACAAGCGTCTGAGGCAGCTGAATTCATCAACACTCGCCTTAAGTCTTTGGGAGACCCTCCTTGAGTATCCCTGGGTCAATCAATCTTCACTTCTGGCTGGGATGGACATTTCACTGTTTATGGTTCAAAGCTCAAAGAACACTTCAGATTAATGTTCATTGAGGGGATTGGGGCCCCGTTTGGTGTCCTACGGGCCTCTGGCATATTCCGGACGGGATATGCTTAGTAAGGTATCTGGGATTGTTCAGGTAGGGATTGGGGAGAGGGGGGGGAATGGGAACAGCCTATGGAGCTACAAATTGTTATAGCAAAGTTTTTCATTTGGGTTTGTTTTGCTAATTTCATGCTGTATTATTGTTTGTTTTTCCTGCGTACTGCCTGGCATTGTGTTATCCACGCTCGGGTAAGGCTGGGAGCCTGGGCGTGGTATTGGAATGTATATTTCTATGTAAATGGTTTTTTGAGGGATCCTGGGTGACAGCGCACTTCGAATAGTCTCCTGGAATGTTTCCGGAATATCATCACCAGTGAAAAGATCAAAAATTTTACAACAATTGAAACGTCACCGTGCAGATTTGGCCTGTTTGCAGGAGACTAAACTGACTGCCGCTGAATCAGAAAAATTGAGGAGAGGCTGGGTGGGTTCAGTCTACTACGCCTCCTCTTCGGGTAAACGTGCTGGAGTGTGTTTACTGATCCGTAAGGGTTTGAAGTGCGCTGTCACCTCCTGCCATGCAGATACACAGGGTAGGACTCTACTACTACACATTTCACTACAGGGAACAGAATTTAGACTGTTGATCACGTATGGGCCCAATGTCTATTCGCAATCCTATCTTACCTCATTAATTTCTCTGGGACTCCAAGATACTTCCATTCCCTTATTGGTAGTGGGGGATTTTAATCAAGTAATGGATGCTACGGTAGACCGTTCGGGTCACTCCACTTCTACCTCGACAGCTAATACTAAGGGGTTACCCTTCCTTTGTAAGTCCCTGGGCCTAGTAGATTCCTGGCGCTTGCTGCATCCATTTGAGCGGGACTATACCCACCAATCTAGGGCACATGGGACTTTTTCCCGTTTAGACTATATCTTCATATCTGAATCTCTCTTCTCTCGGGTAACTGAGGCCACCATTGGGCCGTTGGCGATATCTGATCATTGTCCTGTTTGGCTAGATGTGTCCTGGGGATTGCCTCCTTCGGGTAGCCGTCGTTGGCGATTTCCTTCCTACTTAAAGGATGATCCCTCTTTTCTGACATGCTTGGGTTCTTGTTGGGAGGAGTTCCTGATAACTAATGGACAACATCAATCCACTCCAGATCTCTTTTGGGACACGGCCAAAGCCGTGCTCAGAGGAGCTATAATTTCCTTTGTCGCTGCTCGTCGCAAACGTATTTCCCACGGCATTATTAGATTGGAAAATCAATATACTCGCCTGAAAGCACGTTATATTCTTCATCCCACTCGGCTACTGGGTGAGGAGATGCACTCAGCACAAGTAGCGTTAAATGCATTATTGCATGATCGGGCAAAGCGCTCCCTCTTTTATAGGAAGTATAAGTTCCATCGTTTCGGAAACAGAACAGGTAAATTATTAGCCACATTGACCAAAAATTGGCAGGACGACCGTTATATTCCTCGAATTAAATTGGGCCCCAATACTTACTGTACTAAACCGGCGGACATTGCAGAGACATTTTACCAACATTTCTCTAACTTTTACAAAAGTCCTGGTGCTTATGTAGGCCCTGATGTTTGTGATTTTTTGGAAGATGCGGGCATGCCAAAGTTCACGGACCTGCAGAGATCGGTATTAAATAGACCTATTCAGGGTACGGAGATCCAGACAGCGATTAAAAATTTACGATCTGGTACAGCTCCGGGCCCTGATGGGTTTTCTACTGAATTTTACAAAGCCATGTCACTGCAGGTGTGCGAACCTCTTCTCCACTATTATGTGGCGGCATTGGAGAAAGGGACGTTTCCATCTCATATTAATACCGCCACCATTACACTACTCCATAAACCGGGCAAATCAAAAGAAGAGGTCGACTCTTTTCGACCCATATCCCTTCTTAATGTTGACATAAAAATTCTAGCTCGCTTACTGGCTAACCGATTGGCTCCCATCCTGCCACGTGTAATTTCGCATGCGCAGGCGGGATTTGTCCGGGGTCGGCATTCTGTGGTAAATGTCCGGAGAGTATTATTGGCAATGTCTAGAGCGCAAGCGACATCTACACCAGGAATTCTGGTCAGTTTAGACGCGGCAAAGGCATTTGACCAAGTTAACTGGAATTATCTTTTTGGGGTGTTGTCCTATATGGGGGTGGAAGGCTGGTTTTGGTCAGCTTTGAGGGTGTTATACACGAATCCAACTACTTCCCTATTAGTGAATGGTATCCTGACACGGACTTTTACTGTAGGCCGGGGAACTCGTCAGGGTTGCCCTTTGTCCCCTCTACTTTTCTTGATTTATTTGGAATCACTATTACGTACAATACAGAGGGATGATATTATGGTGGGATTGTCGGAAGGGAACTCCCAACTAAGAGTGCTGGCGTTTGCGGACGATATTTTACTAACACTGGCTCAACCGCACCGTTCCTTGACACGCGCATTAGAGATATTGGATGAATTCCATTTATATTCTGGACTGACATTGAATAAGCAGAAATCTATAGTACTCCCGTTACAACCTATAATTAGGGACACTTGGCCGGAACCTTTTCCACTCGTATGGGCAACTTCATCCATTAGGTATCTGGGGGTCCTCATTCCCGAGAACTTAGCCACTATTTATTCCATGAATGTGTTGCCTTTACTTTCTCGAACTGAACGGCGTCTGCAGGCATGGCGAGCGTATCCATTGACATTAATGGGTAGGATTGCTTTATATAATATGATGGTGATCCCACAATGGCTTTACATTCTACAAACATTACCTATACTAATATCGCACGCCCACCTCAGACAACATCATAGATCAGTATCACGATTTCTTTGGGGGGGTAGGAGGTCACGGATCCCTTTACATACCTTATCATTACCAACCACCCAAGGGGGTCTGGGTCTCTTGCATATAGGTAGATTCAATGAGGCATGTCAACTTCGACATTTAAATGACTGGTTTTGTAGTACGTCACATTTTACAGCTACCGAGGTGGAATGTTCAGCGTTTACTCCCTACCACTTTAGTTACTTATTGCATGTTGGTTGCTTACCTACAAGGGAGGTGACTTACGGGGACTTGTTTTTGTTCCCTTTGAGAAAACTTTGGAGGTCTCTCTGCCGGCGACTGGCTGTTCGTTATGATGTTACCCCGTGTCTTCCGGTCGCCGGCAATGGAGCCTTTGCCCCAGGTATGCCTTTGACTGCTAGCATTTGGTGGAAGGGGAGGGGAATGTATTATTTGTGGAATGTGTTGCAACCCAATGGGTCTCTCCAATCTTTTCAATCTTTATGTGATTCTTCTATGCTGGAGCCTGGTGATTGGTTTTCTTATAACCAATTACATCATTATGTCAGCACATTGCCCAAATCAGACTTGACAAAGGAAGTTCAAGAAAAACTGTCCGAAGCCCTTTGTTTGACGGCACAAGAACCTATACCATTACGTTTTCATCACCACTTTTTACAAGACCTAGCCGGTGACCAGGATTATGCTTCTTTGGCTAGTCAATGGACTCAGGACTTACATATTACTGTTACACAAGAGGTACTTAAACGAAGTTTTTCATTGGGAATGAGACTGTTGGTATCTCCTGCTGAAAAAGAACGCTACTACAAGTTCCTAGCCCGGGCATACTTTGCCCCAGTTCGGGCTTATAGGGCGCAGGTGAGTGCTACCGACTGCTGTCCGAGATGCGCGGCCCCGAGGGCCTCCCTAGGTCACATGTTTTGGCTATGTCCGGGAATTCAGGCATATTGGAAGAGACTTTGTCTACATGTTCAATCCATTTGGAACTGTACTTGGTCGCCCACAAACACTTTTCTTTTCACGTTGAAACTTACTCTAATGCCCAAACGTCCAGGAGCGGCAGCATTTGTTCAAAAGACAATATTCATGGGCATTAAAACTATTCTTCAGTGCTGGTTGTCATCGCACACCCCAACATTAGCACATTGGCGTGCCCAGATGATCCAACTAGCGGGTTATGAACGACTGGCCATTACTGATATGAACTCTAAATTAGGAGCATCATACTTACGTTGTTGGCTGCCTTTTTGCGATACTCTGACCCCAGTAGTACGCAGTAGACTGCTTAATTGATGTGTTACTCTGGCTGTTCCCATGGGTGGGAGTGGGTGGGTGGGTGGGTGGGAGGATGGCTCATTGGGGGGTTGACTTACTGGTGCTGGAAGTCTCGTTTGACTGTGTTGCTGGATTATTTGTTCTGATATTGTTATTTCATAAAATAATAAAAAAGATTTAACTATAAAAGATACTTTATAGTGGTGAATGAAATTATTTGTTTACAGCTTTATAAAAAGTACAATATTCAAATTATAATGTGAAATATTTGACAAAATGAATATAATACAACTAACACAAAACTTGATTATAAACAACATTTTTAGTTTCGCCTCCAGGAGCAAGAACATATAAATTCTTGGGTGAAGAGACCCCCAGAACATATCACCCCAGGTAGTGAGGGATCTGCATACCAAGTTTCGTTCAAATCGGTCAAGCCGTTTTTGATTTACTGTGAGAATGGCAGCTGTTTACATTTTTTCCATTGACATGAATGGGTGAAATCTGATTTTCTGTTTGTAGCTCCGCCCACGTGTGCAGGTGGGCCGTGAGACCCCCAGAACATATCACCCCAGGTAGTGAGGGATCGGCATACCAAGTTTCGTTCAAATCGGTCAAGCCGTTTTTGAATTACTGTGAGAATGGCAGCTTTTTACATTTTTTCCATTGACATGAATGGGTGAAATCTGATTTTATGTTTGTAGATCGCGGCACGTGTGCAGGTGGGCCGCGAGACCCCCAGAACATATCATCCCAGGTAGTGAGGGATCTGCATACCAAGTTTCGTTCAAATCGGTCAAGCCGTTTTTGCGTGATCGCGGCACATACACACATAGACACACACACATACACACATACATACCTCCAATTTTATATATATAGATATCTGTATATCAGCACTTTCAATTCTAATAGCTTAGCCACTGATTTTATTTCCTAGTAGGGTGATGGTGCAACACTGTTTGGGCCAGATTCAATAAATGGCGCTAAAAAATAAGTCAAAAAATTCAGAAGTTATATATATTACTCGCCAGAGGTGGGCTAAACACTCCCGATAAGCATTTCACATAAAAGGTGGAGAAAAAGCCTCAAAATTCAAATTAACAGCAGCTAAAAAATAAGTGCCAGGAAAAATCTGTGCTTGGCATCTAATAAAATAAAGCCCTAAGTGCGCATGCGCACTCCCACCTGCGTGCTCCCGTTTTCTGTGTGCTGTAGGGCACCGCAGGTAGCAGTGCGCATGCGCGAGAATCTCCCAAAGCGGATGTCGGCCGTGGTGGCTGTCGGCTTAAGGCCGCCACGGCTGTCGGAGGCTGCAGGCTGCGGCGGAAGATGGCTGAAGCCTGGCTGGGGAGGACGAGGAGGAGCTGCGAGAGCTCTGCAGAGGCAGGAGGTGAGGAGACAGAGACAGATGGATGAGAAGGACAGAGGGGCTACTAGGGGGACCAGGAGAGATGGTAGGGGATAGGGAGAGATAGACTTCAGGGAGTGTGGAGGAGGCAGGAGAGAGAGATGGTCTTGGGGAAGGACAGAGGGGGACAGGAAAGGGAAAGATGGCAAAAGAGGTGAAACAGGGTCAGAGAGAGATGGTAGAGGGTGTGAAAGGGGGAAAGGGAGAGATGCAAATGGTAGGACCACTGCTGCTTTGGGGCACTGAGGGAGGAAAGGTTGGTATGTCAGGACTGCTGCTGCCGCCTTGGGTAAGTAAAGACCCTGTCAGGAGGGCCAAAATGGTGAAAGATAAGGTGGTGGGACTGGGATCAGTGGGAGGCAGGGTCCGGGCATGATAGAGGCGGGGCAGGGGTGGAGTCAGGGTCAGGGTATAGGTGGGGCTATTCTAGCACCCGTTACTGTAATGAATGTAATGGGCTAAAACACTAGTTGTATTATAAAGAATGCTCTGTGCTGAGTGTTTATTACTGAATAGCACTTCGAACCTGATTCTCTAAAGGATTCTGATCTTGGAGGCTGCCTAAGAAGCGGCCACCAATCATGTCAATCACAGATGCCTTAAATGTGGGCCCTCATAATTGACAAGTCAGTTAATAAAGTCAAGGCTACTATTCACCCTTCATGTATTGATACCGTGACTTGCACAGCCAAAAGCAGCACCAATTAAATATACCAATCAAACAATTGGGATTAATGAGGATTGTAGCCAGTCTGAGGATTGCAGCTTATGTGTATTTTTTATATTATGAATGTAATACTATTTTTAGGTGTCAAAACAGCACCTATTTGTAGCCTATTATATAAAGAAGGCAACAGCTTAATAAATAGAACCTTTACCTCCAAATTATATAAAGTGTGCCTAAAGATAGGCACCTAACTTACCTCCCCTTTTTACAAACTGCGCAAGAGGTTTTTTAGCACCAACTGGCATGCTGAATGCTCTACGCTGTTCCAACACTCATAAGAACTCTATGATCATCAGAGCAGTGCAGAGCATTCAGTGCACTGGTGCTAAAAAAAACCCCACCTCTTGCGTGGTTTTATAAAGGGGGGTTAATTGAATAATAGACTAACTTGGTAGGCATATTCTACAACAATTAGGCATCTAGGGCCTGGTTCTGTATAGGATGCCCGGTGTCAGCAGCCACCTAAGTGGCATTTGAGAATTGCACACGGGAGTCCTATATAGAATTGTGTCTGTCCTAACGGACAGATGCCTAACCCCACATAACCATCCCGATTCTCTAACTGGTATCCATGTCACGGGCACCATTCAGAGAATCGCATTGCTTCTGAACTGATAATGGCAAGGGAATCTCCCTGCTGCAATCAGCTGCGTGGTAGTGGCAGGGAACCACTCCCCCCACACACTCCCCCTACACCCTTCTACTGGAACCCCTGAACACCCACCTAACTATCCGCAGCAAGAGTGCCCAATTCCTCCTGCTGCTACCCTCCTAAGCATTCCCCCCACCCGGAAGCATCCCTCAGCAGGAGGAGTACCCAAGTCTTCCTGCTGCCACTCCCAAAGCACCCCCCCGAAGATCTCCTGGCCACCCAGTGAACCCCGTTCCAGGGCCCCCCCACCTACCTGGTGACCCCACCCAGCATCCCCCCTAACAGGAAGACCACCCCCACTCCCCCATACTTTTTAAAATGAAGGTCCAGCTGGAAGGAGGAATACACCCTCCAGCTGGCAGGCCCGCCATTGCAAAATGGCAGGCCTTTCCCTTCCCAGTGCATTCTGGGATGTACAAAGGAGGAGCCGAAGTCCCTGATTGGCTCAGATGCCTAAGGCCCCTCCCATAGCACCTGGGCCAATCAGAGTCTTAGGCATCCTTCCCAGTTCATCCTGGGATGCACTGAGAGTGGCCTAAGGCTCCAATTAGCCAGATACCTAGGGCCATTTAAGCTGCCCTAAAGCCACTTCCAGGTAAAACCATGCCCACACCAAGTCTTGGGCAAGCTTAAGCATCCACGACAGATGCCTACAGTGTAGGCAATTTTTTTTTTTAAGAAAGCATGTGTCCTAATTGGCTGGTTAGACAATGGTAGATGCCTACCACTGCCTACAATCAGGACACCATTTATAGAATTTTCCCCCTAGTGCAAAACACTTAATTAAAAGTAGGCCTGTTTTAAGTTAGGTGCCATTGAGAGCCTTACTTAGGTGCAGGTATTTAGGCCAGGAAAAACTTGACATAAATAGGTGTGCCTAAATATTAGAATGCCTAGAACCACCTAAGCTTGATTCTATAATGGGTGCCTAATTTTTATAGGATCATGCTTAATGCTGCACCTGTTGGCACTTATTTTTTAGGCAACATATATAGCATCAAGTCCTCATGCAGATTAATTGCTGTATAATGAAATGACGCCCTAATAAATATACTTTAAACATATAGTCTGAAAAATGCGGATCCTGCTATAAATCTGTAGGCTGATCTGTGAAAATTATATACCTATTTACTGAGATAATCAGAATCTGTTTCAACCTGCTTCAAATCTGAGAATTTTTTTGTAAAATCCTTATTTAATCAGATAGTTTGGATTTATATAACTGGTGTTAATCAGCAAATATTTCCATTTGAGCAGATCAAATATGGTTCTTCAAGCCAAGCTACAATGGACTCAAATTTGTCTGATTCATGACCAGTCCTGGATGTATTCCAGTTGTTTGGCATCTTCCAGTGAGGGAGGGATTCCAGATGTAACTTGAAACAGTTCATTCAGTCCTATTGCTCTTACTATATTCTTGAAGTCTGTGTCAGGGAAATAGTCATATGACAGGAAATGCCTACATAAAACTGCAGAATTACTGACTTCACCCTCTGGAGTCCTTTTTGAGTCAATAATTATACAGTGATATATTTCGGAAAGTCTTATTTACTTTTTAGAATTATAGTCATTTTGTAACTTAGAGCAATACTGGGTAAATGAAAGCAATACAGAGTAAATGGAAAAATAATTTCAAGAGAAATACCTTTGAGACTTGTCAGTAAAACCAGAGACAAACCATTTCCAAACTTGTTCATAGACAGCTATTTTCATGTGATTTCATGGAAAGACTGCAAGACCAAATAACATAGGGAAAGGAAGAATGAACCAAAGTAATACCTCAAAGAATACAGAGAGCTCTAGATAAGTATAAAAATACAGCATATGGTTTTGTATAATGCATGAACGACTTATAATAATACATTAAATACCTGAAAATTGAAATCAACAAAGGGAAACCTTATTACAAAGGCTACATAGTCTATTTTATTTATTAAAAAAAATTATACCCTGCATTATCATGTTTCTATATGGTTACTGCGGATGGGCAGACTAGATGGGCCATTTGGCTTTTATCTGCCTTCATCTTTCTATGTTTCTATTAGCTAATAGTCTAAGTAAGTGTTCTTCAACCACTGGTCCATGGACCGGTGCCAGTCCACAGAAATTTTCTGCCAGTCCAGAGGGCCCAAGACAGTGTTCTTCAGCCGCCGGTCCACGGTGCGATCAATGCAGTGTCTTCGGGCCGGCTCACTAAGTGCTGCAGTGCACAAAGCCATGGGAAAAGGCTCCTACGTGCGTCCCGCGCCTCATCTGGAAGCCTTCTCTCTGACGTCGCAACATCAGAGAAAAGGCTTGCAGATGAGGCGCGGGATATGCACGAGGAGCCACTGCCCACAGCTTTGTGCACTGTAGCATTCAGGGAGCCGGCCTGAAGATGCTGTGTTGATCGCACCGTGGACCAGTCTGAAGATAACACCAGGGGGCACGACTTAGCCCAGTGTTCTTCAACAGCCAGTCCACAAAATAATTATTTTATTTCCACCGGTCCAGAGGTGTCAAAAGATTGAAGAACATTGGTCTAAGCTGTTTACAATGGACATTCTTTTTTTATTATTATCATATGTTTATTAGCTCTTCAGCACAGTCACAACTTGAAATACAGGGCAAAGAAATAACAACAATGTAGAGCTCCAACGTATATACAAAGAGAACATATCAAACCAGGAAGTACATAAAAACAGTTTGTTAGGAGTCATGACTGGGATAGCCATAAAAATGATCACTTCAAATTGGAAGAACTTTGATCTCTTGAACTTTAGTTCTGGTGGCCTTGCCTTTGTTATAGGATGAAAAAAATGATTGCTGATCAAAGGGGACATTTTAAGTTATTTCAATGAATATGTAGTCCGATGACTAACTTTATCAATAATAACTGAATGATTATAACTTACACATCCAAGGGGTGGGAGGGAGGGGGGTTTCTTTGACTTTTACAGAAATTAACAGGGGCTATTGATGGAATCTATAGTTGTTATTTGGGTGGGAGGAAAGGAGAGGTGAAAATGATTGCTTATGGTTTATTGAAAGTTGTACGTGTTTTATTTGGATTTATTATATGTCTGTTTATTGTAAATGCACTGTTCATAGTTTGGAAAAGCAATAAAAATATATTTTTTAAAAAAACCAAAAACCAGGGAGTACATCGCAATCCAAAATGATTATCCAGCCCCATTTTTCAATAATAATAATAATAAAAATAATAACAGTTTATATACCGCAGAACCGTTAAGTTCTATGCGGTTTACAAAAGATTAGTGAAGTACAAGTTGAGTTGACGTACAAGTTGAGTTAACTTAAGGGATGTGGGAACAATGGGGAGAAAGGGCAGGAACACCGTTAGAGAGGGGAAAGAGAGAAGTGGGTCAACTGTCTAGGTATTTCAGGAATAGGTGAGTTTTGAGGCGTTTCCTGAATACCTAAGTGGTGGGCAATAGAAGTTGTTCTAGGTCTTTACCCCATAGAGCAGCTTGATGTGAGAGAAGATGCTCATGGTGTCTTTTTAGTTTGCATCCTCTAACCGGGGGAGAAACGAAGTGCAAGTGGGAGCTTCTCTTGTGTTTGTTGGCTGAGGAGGAGAAGAGGTCAGTGAAGTATTTAGGGATTAGACCGTAAAAAACTTTAAAACAGAGGCAGGCGAACTTAAACTTTACATGAGCTTCCATCGGCAGCCAGTGTAGCTGTTTGAAGTATGGCGTCACGTGATCGAACTTCTTTAGACCAAAGATTAGTCTGACCGCAGTGTTTTGCATTAGTTGTAAGCGTCGCATATTCTTTTGGGGGATAGCTAAGTAGGCGTTGTTACAGTAGTCGAGTTGACTTAATACGAGGGATTGTACCAGGATTCTGAAGGCAGAGTTATCAAAGTATGCTTTAATGGATTTAAGTTTCCAGAGGGTGAAAAATCCCTTTTTGATTAGGGAGTCCACCTGGTCTTTCATGGTGAGGCATTGGTCCAGTTACACCCAGTATTTTAATGGTGGGCTGTATGGGGTAGTTATGTTTGTTGATGTCTAGTGGAGTTTTGGTGTCAAAAGGGTGCAGTGAAGTGACAAAGAATTTTGTCTTCTCAGTATTGAGCTTGAGTTTGAAGTCTGTCAACCAATGCTCCATCAAGTTTAAGGCTTCTGATGCTTTTGGAATTGTTTCCGAGATGGAGTTGGCAAATGGGATAATAATCGTGAAGTCATCAATAGACAAGCCAGCACCCTTTCCATCCCAGACCTGAAAATAAACTAAAGCAGAAAAGAAAACTAAAGAAAGAGAAAGATAAATCACACTACACACTCTCCGTGCACTCCACGTTCATTCCCCCCTCCCCCATTATACCCATGATTTGCTCAGGAGAGAACCAAGCGGAAGCAGAGATGAAAGCACAGGAAAAATCTCCAACCCCTATTATGCCGTGTAAACCTCACCAAAGCAGGCACTGTTGCCATAACCACATATATTGTAAGCGTGCCGGAGTCTGATCTTTCCCCTTTTCCAAAGATAATTCACATTTGGCTGTCTGCTTCAGCATATGGATCCAGAGATCAACCGATGGACTCTCCTCCTCCAACCAGCATTTCAAAATGGTCTTAATCACCAGCAAAAATGTAATTGCAAGGAATTTACAGTCAGACTCTGGAACGCCAGTGGCCACCAGGAGGTGCTGAACCCCTAAGAGGAGAGTCATATAATCCCAAGAAATAGAACAGGTAACTAGGCGCTCCACCAAAGGAAGCACCCTGGTCCACATGGTCAGTTTCGGACACTCCAGAAAAGTAATAATAATAATAATCTTTATTTTTGTATACCGTCATACCAATGAGTTCTAGGCGGTTTACATCAACGAATCTTATAAGTGCACCACATGACTTATCATAAATACAATACTAAAAGAATTAAGATATGAATTTATCAAACAAGTAGGTTTTCAGTATTTTTCTAAAAGCATGGTAAGATTGAGCTTGAGGAATTAGGATACTTCACCAGGTTTTCATTTTACTAGCCTGGAATGATACAGTTTGATAAGAAAATCTTGTATAACGACAAAGCTTTAGGTGATGGAAATGCAAACCAGTAAGATTTGCGTGTATTCATGTTTGTTCTATGAAATTCAAAATAAGAGACAAGATAAGATGGAGCTAAACCGAATAATACTTTAAAGCAGATGCAACTAAATTTGAATAAAACTCTTGCATCAAACAGTAACCAGTGAAGCTGTCTATAATAATAGCTAACATGATCATGTTTTTTTCAGACTGAAGAACAAGCGAACCGCTGAGTTTTGTATTATTCCTAATCTATTAATAATTTTTTATGAAATCCCAAATAAATTATGTTACAATAGTCTAAGACAGGACTGAAGACTGAACCAATAGCCTAAATGACTCTAAATCAAAGGTGCCTTCATGAATTTTACATATAAGGCAATGGGGTGTGGGCCATACCCCAATCGTGCATCTGCGGGCCCAGGCCAAATATGCCCTATGTATAAGTTTAAAATGAGTCTCTCTCATATCAGATGCTTTAAAGAACCCCAAACCCACTTGGAAGATATCCTGAAGTTGCCCAACATCTAATGTGTGATATAATTCTTTCTCCCAACTCCGAGCCACCTGAGACATGCAAGTCACATCTACTAGTTCCTTAATGTTCTTATATCACCGGAAAAGCGTATTCATAGGCGTCGGTAAGAGAAAAAAAGTATCTATCCAATTTGGTGCTCTCTGCCTGAGTACCCCATGATCGGTGTACCTGTGTGCAATAATGTCGGGCTTGAAGATATGCCCAAAAGTGTGTGGTAGGCAGCCCCCACTTAGTTCTCATCAAATCAAAAGAGGGAAATGCCCCATCCCCTAACTCCAATAAGTGATACACAGTTCTGCATCCTCCAGCTGCCTAAACTCTGGATTTCCAACCAGTCCTAAAAGTGAGGACGCCCTTCCTGTCTTTCCTTGTTGCCAACGCCACAAAGCCCATGCCGCTTGAAAGGGTTTTAAGAAGGTAAGTTGACGTTTACACTCTGGGAAGGATCCTGCAGACATATGAAGAAACTATAAGGGTGGCATCAAGCCTTCACCAAAGCCAGAGAAAAAAAGCGTGGCTCATCTAACAGGCATTCATGGACCCCTCGTAAGAGCATGGCTACATTATAAAAATGAAGGTTTGATACATTAAGTCCCCCCAATTCCTTATCCAAAATAAGCTTAGTATAGGCTACCAGGGCTGTTTTGTTACGCTATAAGAATCTTCTAATCAGAACCTTAAACTCCAATTCGTCCTTCTGTTGAATCCAAATAGGCAAGACTTGTAAGGGATACAGGATTTTTGACATCACAATCATTTTCAGCAACGCGGGAAAATAGGGAGATCCATCCAGGAAGTGCAGAGGGTTTTAACTGGGTCAGAACTCACTTAACATTCAAGTTATACAATTCAGAATCGGATGTGTGAAGATGAATACCCAGGTATTTAAGAGAGTGGTTCAGCGGTTTAATAGGAAGAGTCCCGTGCCAAGGTTCAGCGCCCACCCCCTTCAGAGGTAGGGCCTCAGATTTACTGCAATTAACATGCAAGCCCATGAAGGATCCAAACATCTGTACCCATTTGAGATAGAGCAGTAGCTGCTTATCGGCATAGCTAACATAAAGCAGCATGTCATCTGCAAATAAACTAAGACGGATTTCCTGTGATGCAATCCGAATGTCCTCCAATTTGGCATGCTGCTAAAGGTTTAAGCGCTAGTACAAATAAAAGTTGGGAGAGAGGATGCCTCTGTTTTGTGCCCCTGCATAAAGGAAATGGCTCAGTGAGCTTACCATTTACAATGAGTTGAGCTTTTGGGGTAAAATACAACGCCTTCACCCAATCATCAAATCTCTCCTCAATGCCAAATCTTTCCAGTATCCAAAACAGATGAGGCCATAAAACGCTATCAAATGCCTTTTCAATATCTAGACTGACTAATACCATTCTATCATCTTTCCCCTTGGCCTCCTGGACCGCCAAGAGAGCCCTACAGAGATTCATAGAGGCGTAGCATCCTGGTACAGATTTCACTTGGTCATCGCCAACCAACTCCGGCAGATAATTATTCAGATGTTTAGCCAATATGGCTGCCATCAATTTAACATCTTGATTTAACAGGGAAATCAGCCTATAATACCCTGGGAGTTCCACATCCCTGCCGGGCTTAGAGAGGAGGATGACACGGGCAAGGTTGTTTCATCCAGGATTTCCCCCACTCAAAGCATCCATGAACATCCCCTGTAGGGGCAACAAGACCATTTCCTGCAGAATTTTATAAAATTTGGGGCCCATGCCATCCTGACCGGGGGGCTTGGTCAGCTTCAAATGGCGGATGGTTTCCCAGATTTCAGCGGTACCGATGGGCTTATTCAAATTTGCCAACTGCTCTGTTATCATCCGGGGGAGCTGTAAGCCCCTAAAGAAAACATCTCTCTGATCTTCTGCCACTGACCCAGCACTATACAATTTGGTGTAAAACTGTATGAATTGATCTGCAATATTCGGCAATGCCGTGTGACGTGACCCGTAGTATCTCAAATACTGCTTATAAGTTGCTGTTTACAGGACAGCTGAACCAAATTAGCTAGTACCTTTCCAGTCTTTCCACCCCACCTATAGAGCTTGTACCTCTGATAGTATATGTCCTGTTCCGCCCTAGTAGATAATATCTTATCTATCTCCTTACGAAGCTGCATGATTTTAGTTTTGGTACCCACATCCAACCGGTTAATATGAACTTTCCGAAGCACATGTAGTTTCTGAGAAAGGCGCAGTAGGGCCCCATCCCTATCCTTTCTCTTTGCCATGTAAGAAATTATATGGCCTCTAAGGACCACCTTTGCGGCCTCCCATTACACCGTGGGAGTTACGTCCTTGTTGGGATTATCCTGAACATAGTCCTATAATTTCACCCAAAGGAAGGTGTGGACCTCCCTGTCTCTATATAAGTGTGTGGGGGGGGGGAGGGGGAGACAGTTTTCAAACTTGATCTTGCTCCCAATTCAGTAAATGCAAGGTAAGAGAAATGGGGGCATGATCAGATACAGTAGACTCTCAATACAAGCGTCATTCACGTTGGACACAAGACTCTGAGAAGAAAGTAAATAATCTAACCGCGAATACATTTGTTGTGGATGATAGAAAAAGGTATAGTCTACTCGTCAGAGTGCAACAAATGCCACGCATCCACCAATCCCAATTGATGAAGAAAATTCACTCCTTTGGTGTTGTGACTGGCATCTCCCTGATGTGGGGGCTTACAATCCAATTACAGATTAGCTGTAAAATTAAAATCTCCCCCCACCAGAAGTTTGGCAGTCCGGGTAGCAACCAAGTCGATGTAGAAACTATGTTAATATACATTTGGGGCTTAAACATTGCAGAACACCACCGGAATGGCCCACAGTTCACCCACCACCATCACATATCTGCCGTGGTTATCAGAGATGACTCTGTGGACCTGCAAAGGCAGTTTTTGTGTGCCAGTATAGCCACCCCCCATTTCCTGCCATTAAAAGAAGAGGACCAGACTTTCCCCAACAACCCCTCTTCAACTTGGCGTGTTCAGATTTAGTAAGGTGTGTTTCCTGTAAATATACAATATCAGCCTGAAGCTTATGCAACATGGATAAGATCTTAGTGCACTTCACTGGGGAGTATATACCATCAGCATTTAATGAGATAACCTTTAGCTTAACCATTCTCCAAGTGAAGGCAGATCTGTACTACCAAAAGAGGTACTAATGTGCAAAGGGTCAGGGTACCCCAGTCATACTCCCCCCCCCCCCCCCCCCAAAGAGAAACAGTACTCTCTCTCTCTCCGTCCAAACTCCTCCAGGAATTCCAGCAATAAGTCAAATCCCACCCTCCCTCCCACAGCCCCACATATACACATACTCAGGCATTCCACATAGCAATCATACCCAACCAAGAGAAACAACAGAAGAATCCCCCCTCTCCCTCCTCTCCTCCCAACCCCTATATCAAACATTCAGTTCCAATCACAAGGAGGAAGCTCCCCAGGAACCCGTACTATAATTTAACAATTGAAGAAACAATGCATTCCAGCAGGAAAGAAAAACCTCACTACAAAATAAAGGGGGAAAGCCCAGAAAAGCAGTGCACAACTCCTCAGGCCTCATGGACCAGGAAACACTCCCCCGGGCTTGCACCATGGAAGGAATAGAAAAAAAACCATGGTGCCGCAGGGTAACAAAACAAAATACAAAGATTAATATCCCAGACAAAACCCTGCTTCCCCAACCAGCACTCCCAAAAACTAGTCAGATGTGTACAAAAGGAAATAAAATATCACAATCAATACCCAAATATCACCAGCTCAACCACCCCTAAAATTGCAAAGGCGGGAATACAGATAAAGCAGGAAAATGCATGGAATACAGTAGGGAGATGCAACATTAGAAGGTGCAACCAGGGCAGGGGAGAAATAATCCATCAATCTCCTCACCCCACCATATAGTCCCAGACTAGTCTGTGTCCCACAGAAATAGCAGCAACTGTAGGTTAACCACTCAGGGCCAATAATACCCAGTGCTCCATCACCAGTTACGGCAAGTACTCAAGGACCCCCACCACCTCCGGTGGCAGCGCTTGCACAAAAGCCTTCAGGTCCTGCGGCTTATCGAAAGACAAATTCTTCCCCTGGTAGGAGAGGCGCACCCGGGCCAGGTACTGCAGAGTCACATGGAGACCTCGGTTGTAGAGTGCTGTATAGTATGGGGCCATCTCTTTGCGTTTTGCCACAACCACAGAGGAAAAGTCCTGAAACAAGAAGATCAATTCATTCTCAAATGAAAGGTTACATTACATTAGAGATTTATATTCCACCATTACCTTGCAGTTCAAGGCGGATTACAAGAGTTATAAACGGTGGGTTACAATGGAAGATCATTGGTCATTTCTAGAGAAGGTAAAGAATAGATCTGCCACACAGATGTTGTTGTTTTTTTTTAATGTGCACATCAGGAGTAAAGGGTTTTTTTTTCATATTGGGTTTGTTAAGTTCAGTGATTTTTATTGGTATTTTATATAATGAAATTAGTAAACAAATAATAAAATAATCAATAAAGAGTTTATCAATAGTTAAATGAACACAATGACATTAGTTAAATATACTCATTGAGGTGAAAAACAGCAAGTAGTGTGTGAAGTATGGATATGCTATGATTGGAGTAACATCAAAAGCATAATACATTAATTATGCTTAGATCATAGTAATTAAAAGGGCAGTGTAGTGATATCATTTAGAGGCTTCCAAATATTTTAAAATGTGATTATTCTTTATTGCTGCTGTTTTTTCATATTTAGTTGTTATACTAACAATATTCCACCACATATTATAGTCTATAGCTGAAGTGTCTTTCCAGTGCTGTAAAGTTAATTTTTTTACTGTCAATTGAAGTGAAATGTTTAATAATTTGTTGTAAGCACCAGTCAGGTGTTTCTTGAGATCACTGGCTCCGAGTAAGATAATGTTGATGGTAATTTGTTCATTTATTTTTAATAATGAACTTATGGTTTGCCATATTGATTGCTGGAATGGTTGAATTTATCTACAGTGAAACTAAGTATGAGTGAAATTTTCCAATTTTTATTGCAATACCAACATAAACCATTGTCATCTTTTTTTAAAAAAATTTAGAGAGTTTATATGATGTCCAAATTGTTCTAAATTTTGTCAGATAGGTTGATGTTTAAGTTAAAATTCCAAGGTCCTTTAAATGTATCTGTTTGTAAAATTTTATTCCATTTTGATGTTGCTCTGTGAGTTGTAGATATTTGTTGAAAAAGAGCTAAGATGCTGGGAGGAGAGTCAGATGTTATGGCGTTATGTAGAAATAAAGAAAAACTGCAGATGAGCGTATAAGATGTAGGCTATGTTTATTAAAACATTTATTGCGCTTAATGTCACCACTTTAATACAAACCAGGGGACCCAACATGGTCCGTGTTTCGGTTAACACGCCTTCATCAGGGGTCCCTAATATGTAAAGGTATCAAATCAAACCACAACAGAAATAAACGTGAGCCTGTGTTGTATGGAATTAATCGCTGAAAACAGTCTCTCTAGAAGCTTTGCACGAATGCAATGATGTTAATGTAGAGACATAGGGCTCCTTTTACAAAGGTGCGCTAGGGCCATTAACGCGCGCAATAGCGCATAGTAATTTTGTGTGTGCGCTTAAAACCCTAGCGCACTTTCATAAAAGGAGCCCATAGTTAGACAATGAATTAGTTGTAACCATTTATAGTGATGATTATTAGGTAGTTTGCATTTAGTTTGCAAGCTTTCAAAGGATATCCATGATTCATTGTGTCTGAGCTGTTGTAGAGACCATATTCCCAGGTCTTCCTAATCTGTCCAGTTTATAGATTTATTCTGTATCTTAAAATTGATGTTGTTCCAGATTGGAGCAGATGTAGAGTGAAGCCTTGTGAATGGTAAACAATTTTCTATTGTATTAATAACTCATATGGGTTCAGGCTTCTCTTTGTTGTTTAATTGTGAGAAGGGCAATTTCTCCCCCATTCCTATGAGGTCTGTTGACAAATTGGAGTGTTTGATGATTTCTTCAAGCAGAGCCAACTTTTTGGTGTGCTATTGCCCTCCGGGTAAATTATTTTCTGATTTGTCATTGTTATGCGATAGTCTAATTGAATTTAAAGTTGACCCTGCTCGAACTGTGTTAGGAGATTTTAATGTCTGGGCAGATAATATGAATGCTGATCATCATGTTGCTACATTTCTGACAACTTTGGAGGGTCTCGGTTGGTCTCAAATTGTGGGGGTTTTGTGGTCTCATGGTGGATTAATCAATGTGATATTGTGGTCTCATCTATTGCGGTTCCTTGTATGGACTACTTTATTCTTACATTTAATTTTTCAGTTTAACATTTAAGATCTTGTATGTCATTTTTCCTTCACTAATTCTTTTGTCATGGAATTCTAAAATATCTGATACAACCAGAACTATTCAAAAACTCAAATTATCTTTCCCCTCACTGAAAGGCATCATCTTCATTGGTAAATTGGGGGAATCTTTATGTTTCAAAATAACTGATCTATGGAATAATTTCCCTTTAAAGTTGCGGGACGGGCTCTTTTCAAATTTTTCAAAAACATCTGAAAACTAATTTTATTGTAAAACGTGTTGAGCTCTATTCGTATAGAGAAGATGTGGTCTATAAGCTTAAGGTTTAGTTTAGTTTAGTCTGTCAAAAAACTATTCCTTCTTTCTCAGTTTGAGAAGAGGTGGATCTTGGACAACTGAAGTCAAAATGGATTCCTTAATTAGAGTCATTGGAACAGTGTGATGTTACTGACTTTGTTGATGAGTGGTTTACTTCTTTATCAGTTTGTCTGGATGAGATTGTGCCAGTGAAGGAGATTAGGCCACGACATAATCAGTCTGTGCCATGGTTTTTTGATAACCTGAGATGCTCAAAACGGGAGCTATGCAGATTGGAATGAAAGTGGCACAAGAGCAAAGATGGTGCTTCATTTATGGCTTGAGTATATACAAAAGTTTGACGCTGGATGCAAAGAAAACATTTTATAACACTAAAATCTGTGGGGCAAGGAATTCCTCTAAGAAATTGTTTAAAGTGGTCCAACGACTTATGGCTGCTCACTCTGGGAATGCTGAATCTGCTTTTGACAGCCAAGATTTTTTGCATTATTTTACAAATAAAGTTTGGCAAGTGGCAACATTGTTTGCCTGAAATTTACTTCCGGTGGTGGACGTATATAGTGTGCAGATAAGTGGACGGAATTTGAGGCTGCACCTGAGTCATATATAAAGGTGATTATTCAGGGGTTGAATAAGGCTGCTTGTTCTCATGACCCATGCTCTCCTGGTGTACTGACATCTATGCTGGATGCTATCTCCCTCGATTTCTCAGGTGGTCTCAAAATCGTTAGGAGAAGGGTGTGTACCCCTTCAATTAAAGAAGACAATAGTTCGCCCATTACTGAAAAACCATATGCCTGGGACTGCTCTGGATCATTTTCATCCAATCTCGTTTTTGGTATTTTTTGCCAAGGTTCTTGAAAAGACTGTGTTAAAGCAGTTGCAGGCTTTTATTGGATAGGAGTGCTATTTTAGATGACTTTCAGTTTGGGTTCAGTCCAAAACATTCTACCGAGCTCCTTGTCCTTTCCGTGCTTGACATCATGCTTAAAGGGTTAGATCGTGGGGGCTTGTATTTCATGGTATTTCTAGATGTGTCTGCGGTCTTTGACACTATTAACTATCAAATTTTGTTAGTAAGATTACGGGCCATGGGTATTTCTGGCACGGTGTTGGATTGGTTTGAGTCGTTTTTGGGGAATAGAGAAGAAGTCTGACTGGGCATCTTTGTCCTGTGGGGTTCCACAGGGATTTGCCCTGTCAGCAGTTCTGTTTAATATTTACCTGCTCCCGCTGTGTAAGGTGTTGCATAAGTTGGGGGTTAGATTTCACCTCTATGCTGACGACATTCAATTTCTTATTCCTGTGGAAAATTCACAGGATGAAGTGCAAGCATACCTGAATGACTGTTTTTGTGTCATTCAGGAATATGGCTGTTGTTTTGTAACTGGCAAGTCTGCTATTTAGTCAGCAGGTGTAATAGAAAACCAAGGATTCAAATAGTTCACCTGATAGAGGTTTCAGGCAATTTTGTGCTACGAGTGTAGATGTTACACTAATATAATGTGGCAGCATTAGAGTACAGAGTTAAGATATGTCCAGATCAGCACAAACCTTTTATTCAGAAATGAAATCACTTACAACATGTGTCAAAAACCATTGTAAGAACAAGGCATAAAATAGAAGGGACTATGATCAATGAAATTACAGAGCCCTGAAATCGTGTTTTGTTTTGTTTTTCTCCGTCAAACAGGATCTGTTAGCTGGTTTCCTCATCCCTTTTCCTTGTTAGAAAACTAAAACTTGCATTACTCTCCAATCTACTCATAAATAGAGGAAAGCTGGCAATGCTTGACTATGAACAGAATTAATATTTTACAGAAAAGTAATGATCATAAAGTTTCTGGTAATGGCCGATCTGGGTCACAAGTACCTGGCAGGATCCTCGATTCTATGCTGAATTATCCCAGGACAAACAGAGGATTTTCCTAAGTCCATCTCAAAAACGGTATATTGACTTTTCCTTCAGGAACTTGTCCAACCTCTTTTAAACCTAGCTATGGGGTCCTTTTATTAAGGTGCGCTAACCAATTTAGCACACTATAGATTAGCGCACGCTAAATGCTAAGGCGCCCATAGAATATAATGGATGCCTTAGCATTTTGCATGCGCTAATCTTTAGCGTGCCTTAAGAAAAGGACCCTTATACTCGCAGCTTTTATAATATCCTCTGGCAATGAATTCCAGGGCTTAATTAGACTGAGGGCTGGATTATGGAAATGGTGCCTACATCAACTTGCGCCCACCAAAAGGGCACCGTATGTGTGTCAGCCACATACTGTATAAGTTCTTTTAAGAGAATCATAGCTACCATTAAACATGTCCCAATAATGTAGCTCAGGGTTTTGAAGGCCTACATTAATGATGCCTATGTTTGACATGATTTGCATCTACAGAGGTACTTAATGGCACCTAAGATCATTTCCAGCTGAAAAAAAATGCCTATTTTGACCTTAGGCACCTTTGTAGATGTGATTCCAGCACCGTTTTTGTAGGTGCCTACATTTTTTTTAAAATGAGGTTTTAATTAGTTTTAGAGAAACCAAGAAAAAGCACTGTGGAGTGACGATGATCCTGAGATGGACTTCAATTAAGAAATCAAAGTTCCAAATATACAATAAAAATCCAAGTTCCAATATACAATAAAATAATCCACATGAAAAATAAAAATCCACATACAAATCAAAAGGACCTAGTCCGCTAGTGGCGCAGGACCCAACACGGTCCGCGTTTCAACAAAATATCTTCTTCAGGGTCCCTAAGAGTCCTGTGATGATGAATACGTGGAGAAGAACTGATATGTGGAGAGACAAACGCTACTGGAAACCGCACGCGCTAGCCGCTACCGCCTCCTTTTGAGCAGGCGGTAGATTTCCAGCTAGCGCATGCTAATCCGGTGCGTGCGTTAAAACCGCTAGCGTGGCTTTGTAAAAGGAGCCCTAAGTAAATGTAACTACTATAGATACTGTACTTAAGTAAAACTTTTAATTATTGTAGTGGGATGAGAACCTAGATAACTGGGTAAAATTCCCACTGCAGCTTCTTATGGCTATGGGCAAGTATTATAATCCTCCTTTGCCCCATTTAGCGAGTCCACTAGAGACAGAGAAAGTACCTGCATATACTATTTGGAAACTACTTTGGTTGCACCTCAGAATAGTGGTATATTCAAATCTATGATCTTTTACCCTTTTACCCTTTACTGATCTTCATTCTAGCCCCCAGTTCTGCCCACAAAGGATTATTCACTCACCTTTGTACAGTATGTGAGTTTTATTTGCCTCTGAAAGCCTCTTTCTTGAATCAATTGACTCATGCTTTGAACAGAATTAATTCCAGATTGCCTCCCTTTTGATTTGCAAATCTCTTATCACAGCAAGAATCTTTATTTTATTCTATTTTCCTACCATGGAAAATCATGGTGCTGACCATACTATCCTCTCTCCTTTTAAGCCATTAAAACTGAATCTGAAAAAAAATAAACAATACATAAAAGAGAGTTAGGACAAAGTCCTCATTCTGAGCTATTTCTTGCCACGTTTCTGGAGCTAAAGTTCCTTTTTGGTTCAACAATGATTTTTTTACTTTTCTTTAGAGGTGTGAACGTGGAATGTTTGGGATTTAGTAACGCATTCAAAATGGTGTGGAGCCCATTGACTGCATTTATTGAGTAACGATAACTGTCATGTACCTATCCTTTCATTTGACTTCCTTACACATCCAGGGTGGGAATGTATTATTGTTTACTATACTTAATTATCTATATTATTGAAATTAAATATGTACTTCTATTAATTATTGGGAGGAGGGGGGAAATGATTGTTTTTTTTAATTATTTGTGTATTTAAAGTGTGTTCTGTGTAGTGTTTATGTTTAAATCCATTGTATGGCACTGTTAACATTTGAAAATTCATAAAGATTTATAAAAAAAAAAAAAAGAAGTGTCACACTCTACTGTTTTTTGAAATAAAAAGAATTGTGCTCTAAGGGAAAGTCACTTCCATTTTAATTTCTTGAGATGCACCATGATTTTCTGTCATTACAATCTTTAGGGATTGCAGTTTCTTTGTGATCATGGTAAAGGAGACTTCAGTTTCACTTTCCTTGCCAGCAGCCATTTTCTGCCATGATGGATGGTTCTGTTTTGACCTTTTGACTTTGTGTAATGCCATGAAATCTTTTTTTTTTTTTTCTATTTTGCCCAATTTACACCTGGCAATGGCAATTATCTCCTAAGATAAGTATTTTGAAGTGACAATAGTTATACTTGCAAGGTTTACTGATTTTTGGTTTTTCTCTTATAGAGCAGATAGCTCACATATCCATCTGGCTATTTTATGATATTAATCTAATAACATCAAGGTACACTGGTTTAAATCATTCACATTGTTCAGATATCCCTGCCCTAGAAAACATGCAATAAAAACCTCAGTACAGGAAAGTTCTTCATCCTGTTCAAATCACATAATAAAAGGTATATATACTATAATTATTTTATTTGATATACTTTGGCAGTATACATATATTGTGCCAATATTAAAATTAATTAATTCAATTTGTTTTCTATCCCATTCTCTCCCCAAAGCTCAGATCTGCAGCAGTTAGCCAATTTTAAAACACCAGACATACCCCCTCCTTTACAAAGCCATGCTAACGTTTTTAGTGCCAGCCGCGGCAGTAACAGCTCTGATGCTCATAGGAATTCTATGAATGTCAGAGCTGTTACTGCAGTAGCTGGTGCTAAAAACGCTATCATGCCTTTGTAAAGGAGCGGGATAGTACTTTTAAAAATAATGTATATTCAGAGCCACTATGGAAGGAATTCTGTTTATGTTGCCTAAAAATTCAGTGCCAAAAAAAATCTATGCTTAGTTCTATTCTGAAAACCACATCTGGAGTTAGGCAGCTAAAATTTAGGCATGTCCATTTATGTCAATGAAAACCTGGCATCAATGCGTGCCTCTATAGTATGCACAGATTGGGCATATTCTATAACAGTGCACCTAACTTCTAGGAACTCCCATGACCCACCCATGCCCCCTCTTGAGGGAGTGGGCGACGAGATGGCAGATGAAGTTCAATGTAGAGAAATGTAAAGTTTTGCATGTAGGAAATAGAAATCCGTGGTACAACTACACAATGGGAGGGCTGGTAATGGGAGAAAGTAGCCTAGAGAAGGACTTGGGGGTACTGGTAGACAAGACAATGAAACCGTCGGCACAGTGCGCAGCGGCCTCTAAGAAGGCGAACAGAATGCTAGGTATTATCAAGAAAGGTATTACAGCCAGAATGAAAGAAGTTATCCTGCCATTGTATCGGGCGATGGTGCACCCACATCTGGAGTACTGCGTCAAATATTGGTCGCCGTACCTTAAGAAGGATATGGCGATACTCGAGAGGGTTCAGAAAAGAGCGATGATATTGATAAAAGGTATGGAAAACCTTTCATATGCTGAAAGATTGGAGAAACTGGGGCTCTTTTCCCTGGAAAAGCGGAGGCTTAGAGGGGACATGATAGAGACTTAGAAGATCATGAAGCCCATAGAGAAAGTGGAGAGGGACAGATTCTTCAAACTTTCGAAGACTACAAGAACGAGATGGCATTCGGATAAATTAAGAGGAGACAGATTCAGAACCAATGCTAGGAAGTTCTTCTTCACCCAGAGGGTGGTGGACGCCTGGAATGTGCTTCCAGAGGGCATGGTAGGACAGAGTACGGTATTGGGTTTCAAGAAAGGATTAGATGTTTTCCTGAAGGAAAAGGGGGTTGAAGGGTATAGATAGAGTATTAATATGCAGGTCCTGGACCTGATTGGCCGCCGCGTGAGCAGACTGCTGGACATGATGGACCTCTGGTCTGACCCAGCAGAGGCACTGCTTATGTTCTTAGACACTAAAACAGAGGTAGGCAATTCCGGTCTTCGAGAGCTGGAGCCAGGTCAGGTTTTCAGGATATCCACAATAAATATACATGAGCTAGATTTGTATCTCAAGGAGTCAGTGCATGCAAATCCATCTCAGACATATTCA
Source organism: Geotrypetes seraphini (assembly GCF_902459505.1). NCBI lineage: Eukaryota > Metazoa > Chordata > Amphibia > Gymnophiona > Dermophiidae > Geotrypetes > Geotrypetes seraphini. The sequence continues at coordinate 301,833,192 of NC_047086.1, read as the reverse complement.
TTGTGGAGATCCTGAAAACCTGACCTGCCTGTGGCTCTTGAGGATCGGAATGGCCTACCCCTGCACTAGAATATATGTGCACACTTAATTGAATCTATTTAGAAAGATGTGTGTATAAATTCTATTTAGTGCCAATAATTACTTGTTAATTGGCAATTATCAGCATGGATTGGGAAGATGCACACTGAGCACAAATTCTCTAATGATAATTATGCAGGCAATTGCCATTTACGAATACTAGCATAAGTCCACAGTTGCATGCCTAAATTTAGATGCAAGTACTGATGCTAGCTCAAATGCTGGTGTAAATGCTCACAATTAATTGTAAGCAGTTAGGCATATAACTGCTAGTATTCTATAACCCGTGCCCATAAGTGATAGGCACACTCCTGACCCACCCATTGTCCTCCCAGGTCTACACTTCCATGCAAGCTATGGATTTTGCAGAAGCAATTTGCAGAATCCCAACTAAGAACAGTGATTAGTACCAATTAATACCAATTATAGCCAATAATTGGTAGGTAATGGTGATTAGCAGCTAATCCTTGGTTTACATGTGCAACTGACACTATTCTATAATTTGAGTATAGAACTCGGCACGCTAAGCATTAAAATTATACACACAAGTTTTAGAATTATGGGGTATATGGATAGGCAGTAATGCTGAATATAATATGCAAAGGGCTAGATTATATAAATGGGGCCTTATAAACAATATCAATGCTGAAAAAAATATATATCGAAAGCCAGGAAGTTCGATCACGTGACACCTCTCCTTAAGAAAGCGCATTGGCTTCTGGTAGCTCACCGAATAACGTATAAATTAAGTTTGCTTACACTCAAATCATTACTTTATAAAACTCCTGCTTTTATTTATAAACTACTGATTCCCTTCACCTCAAATAGATTATTGAGATCGAATGAGCAACATTTACTGATGATTCCCTCACTTAAAATTATTAATACACGGCGGCAATTTGTTTTTTCTGTCACAGCCCCTCAAACATGGAACTCGCTCCCTATTTATTTAAGGGAAGAACGCAACTTGGATAGATTTAAGAGCAAATTAACAAGCTTTCTTTTTAAGGATGCATTCGATAATTAGTAAGCCAGTCTAGTGGCCTTATTTTAATTGCACTTTATAGCTTCTCTGAAGTAAATTGATCTTTCCTTTCCTTTTGTTTTTCCCTTGAATGTCTTACTTCCTATCAAACAACTTGTATTTCCTTTCTTTACCTCTCCTTGTGTTTTAATGGGTTTGTAATGTTAGTTATAATTAGTCTTGCAAGACTTAATTTTTGTCATTTTGTTGTATTGTGCCCTAAATTTTGTAATTTTATTGATATGGACATCGCTTAGAATTCTGATTAAGCAATCAATCAAATCCTTATTAAACTTGAAACTTGAAACATTATTCTATAAATAGTGTTCAAACTTAGGCACAATTATGGAATAGTGCATGGGGCCAGGAGTCATATCTAACTTTAGGCGTTACCATTTATACTAACTGAAATGTGGTGTAAATCCTAATGCCTAAATTAGGCAGGAATGTATCCTTGTTCTAAAATCGCACACATAAATCCCAGAGCCACACTCCCACATGCAACATTTACATATGGATCCCGTCCCTAAAAAGACACATAAACTTCAGTTGATTTCAATTACCAGTGCTGATTGGCTGATTATACTATGTAACAACTTTTAACGTATTGAATTTTTTTTTTTTTGGGGGGGGAGGGCTAGGGAGATGCAATGATCTGAATATATCTATATGGCTACTGCTTTTTTACATAAATGTTTCTATATGTACAGAACATAAATATGAATTTTATTATAAAAGTTTCTATATGTATTTAAGTGTGGATTTTATATTTAGTAGTGCCCTTTAAATGCGTGAAAGATTGAATTTTTGAAAAATATGGATCTGTTTTATTTATTTTCGTTTTACTTTTTGGTTTTGTTACATTCTCTGTTGATGAATATCTCTGAAATTGCATTCATCCTTTTTTTTTTTTTTAAAGGGCTATCTTTAAAAAATCACTATTTTAGAAGATTTTAGCTGCAATGACATCATTGATGACAGTTTTAGCAGGAAAACACAGTTGTTAAGGAACTGATCTCCTCTTTTACAAACGCATAGGGTGGGGTTTAGTGTTAGCAGTGGAAGTAACTGCTTTGACACTCATAGAAATTCCAGTTGGCCCAGGCGCCTCAGGCCGCCTCTGTGGGCGGGGTTTGAGGCACCTGGGCCAATCAGGCCCTAAGGTCAGCTATTTGTGGGATGGCTGGCATGCCAGACGGATGGGCTTGGCACCGGTCCATCTGGACATCGTTTACAAGTACGGGGAGGGGGATTGGGGGTAGGGGGTCAAGGGGTCGGCGGGGGGTCTCGCAGGTCGGTGGGGGAGAGCGATCAGGGGTTCGGGGGTGATCGTGGGAGGGAGTGCATTGAGGGCAGGAGGGCCTGTGATCCCTCCTGCCCGTATCTTAGTGGGGATGGGGGGTAGGGGGTTCGCCTGGGCAGGAGGGCTTGGGCTACCTGCCCGATTATAGTCTAGGGGGAGGGCTGATCGTTGCAGGAGAGATGGCTCATCTCTCCTACTGCGATGGTGATTGCCCACCCCCCTCCAAAACGCGGCACTTCGGGGTGAGGATCGCTGGCAGGGGAGATGCCATGCCGCGATGCTCACCCCGAAGTGCTGCGGTTTGGAGGGGGGTGGGTGATCACCATCACAGTAGGAGAGATGAGTCATCTCTCCTGCAGCGATAGTTGCAGTAGGCGGTAGGCAGGTTGCTGGGGCCACTGAGCTGCAGCGATCAGCTCAGCGGCCCCTTTTTCAGCACTTATACCTGTTTTGACTTGGTCTAAGTCAAAACGCATAAGTGCCGACTAGACAACCTGCCTGAACTTTTGGTTATACCTGCTGTATGCCTATGTCTAGGTCAGCCCAACTCCCGCCCACCTCCCACCCATTCCCCTCCTCTAAAAAGCCTCTTTTCGCTCTATGCGTTTAGAGGCAGGGGAAAGGCCTAAGCTGGTTTTAGATATGTCTAAAACCAGCTTTCATTATGGGTACTTGGATGATCAGGCTTTTTGATCGTCCAAGTACCCATTTAGACCACTTTTTAGATTTTTTTTTTTTTAATTATTATTATGAGCCCCTTAGGCTATACGTGGTATATCCATATAAAAAATAAATAAATACATCAAAAATTATAGTTTAAAAGAAAGTGTCAAAGTCCTAGATTCTATAAAAGACACCTAAAGTTAGATATCTAGATCAGCATACCTAGCCCAGTGGCATAATGAAGGTGGTAGGTGTCTGGGGCGGTAACGCCCCACCCTCCTCTCTATACCCATTCCTTCCCATACCCCCGCCGCATGTGGACCCCTTCCCCGTATCTTTTTAACTTCACCATTGTGAGCAGCATCTCCAACTTGCTGCCTGCAGTAAACTTATTGAATAGCCTTACTGGGTCAGACCAATGGTCCATCAAGCCCAGTACTCCGGTCTCATGGTGGCCAATCCAGGTCACTAGTACCTAGCCAAAACCCAAGGAGTAGCAACATTCCATGCTACCAATCCAGGGCAAGCAGTGGCTTCCCCTATGTCTTTCTCAATAACAGACTGTGGACTTTTCCTCCAGGAACTTGTCCAAACCTTTCTTAAAGCCAGCTACGCTATCCGCTCTTATCATAACCTCTGGCAATGCGTTCCAGAGCTTAACTATTCTCCGAGTGAAAAAATTAGTTCCTCCTATTGGTTTTAAAAGCATTTCCCTGTAATTTCGAGTGTCCCCTAGTCTTTGTCGTTTTTGACGGAGTGAAAAATCGATCCACTTATATCCATTGTACTCCACTCAGGATTTTGTAGACTTCAATCATATCTCCCCTCAGCCGTCTCTTTTCCAAGCTGAGGTAGAAGATACTGCTCGTACCAGTGAACAATTCAAGAGGTGTGTGGAGGGGGAAGGGGAGGGAGCTCAAGTAGCAGGGTAACGTAGGGGGCTCAGGACAAGGTGATACTGGGTGCCACCACCCTGGGAGCCTCCCTCCCTCGCTAAGCCACTGATGTCACTTAACCGGTTAGCGCCGCTGAAAAATATTCAGCGCTGAAATGAAAACCAGCTGTTTTGGGGGTGTTTTGGAGTGGATTCAGCACTTGCCCAGTTAAGTGCTGATGTTTGAATTGAATTTAGCCAGTGGCATAATAAGGGGTGGGGTGAGGGGGTTGTCCATCCTGGGCGCCATTTTGCTTGAGGCACCGGCACCCCTTCTCTCTGATCCCTCTTCCCACTCCTTCCCCTGCCTTGCGCAAGCCCCTTCCCTTCCCCCATACCTTTCTAACTTCGGCACATGCAGCCACCAACTTGATGCCCATGTCGGCTTCGGCATTCTCGCTGACGTCACGTCTGGGACCCGTGCCTAGGAAGTGACATCAGAGAGAGCGCCAAAACCAAAGCGGGCAGTAAGTTGGTGGCTGCTTGCGTCAAAGTACGAAAGGTACAGAGAAAGGGGTGTATGCACGTGACAGGGGGGCCAGGGAAGAGGGTGGGGCAAGAACGCCCCATCGCTCACCCTTGCTATGCCGGTTCATAGTCAGTCATGCGCGAGACACCAGCGCACCGACAATTGAGGGCAGACAATTCGGCGCAAGACACCAGCACGTCACGGGAAAACCTAGTTTTAAAGAGCTCCAAAGCGGGGAGTGAGTGGGGGAAACCCCCCCACCACCACTTTACTGTATAGTGTTCGCGCTGCTGTTGGGGGGGGAGTTTGGGGGTTGGAACCCTCCATTATAGAGAAAACTGAACTTTTTCAGATTTTTTCGGGAAAAGTTCCATTTTCTCTATAATAATAATAATAATAATAACTTTATTCTTATATACCGTCAACAATCTTGCGACTTCTAGGCGGTTTACAATGAAGAGAAACTGTACAGACAGCGAATTACAGAGTATAGCATTGAACATCTAGTGATAGTAACAGGAGAGTTACAGGGTCTGTGTATTACACGGTTTCACAATGAGTAGCATTATATAGTCGACGATATTCAGAGCATAAGTAGGAGAAGAGAAAGGAGATTGCGCTTTGAGTTACAAAGGTGCAAGACTGCGAAGGTGAAAAAGATAGCATAAGATGTTGATGAGAAGTAAGTTGTTAACTTGGTACATTTGAACGAAGGACGGGCACCAGTGGGAAAAACTGGTAACAATTAAAGATAGAAATTTTGGCAGAAGAGGGTAGACGGACTCCTTGGGATGGGAGGAGGCTCCGATTTTAGGGGAGAAGTCTGGTTAGGTTATAAATTTCTTAAACAAGGTGGTTTTTAGTTCTTTCCTAAAGATACTATATGATTCTCTGGCGGCATCAGTGAAGTAGCCTGTCCAAGTTTGCAGTCTACCTGCTTGGAATTTGAATGTTCTATCAAAGAAGGTGCGATATCTACAGCCTATGATATTTGGGTAGGTAAAGAGGTTACGGTTTCTGGTAGGCCTAATAGAGGAGTGGAATTTGAAGTGAGGTAGTAGGTAGCTGGGGGCCAGTCCCCAGATTAGTTTATAGCAGAGGCAGGAGAATTTGAATAGAATTCGTGCTTCAATTGGTAACCAATGAAGGAGTTTGTAGAATGGACTAACATGATCGCTCTTCTTTAGTCTGAATATTAGACAGATGGCCGTATTTTGAACTATTCTCAGTTTTCTCACATTTTTTTTTTGATATTCCCAAGTAGACAATGTTACAGTAGTCCAGGGTGGATAAAATCAGTGATTGTACCAATATTCTGAAGGATAGCGGGTCGAAGTATTTTTTAATGGTTTTCAGTTTCCAAAGGATGAAGAAGCATTTTTTAGTCACCGAGTTTATGTGCTCGGTCAGGGTCAGGTGGGTATCCAGTTTAATTTCAGTTTGAAGTTTAAAGTCCATTTTTCTATTTCGAGCATGATGGAGGAGATATGTTTTGAGTTGGTTGAGGTCACATTTGTTATTGGTATTAGTATGGAGATGTCGTCTGCGTATATATAATAAATTAGGTTAAGCTTTTGTAAAAGGTGGCCTAGAGAAGAGATGTATATATTGAACAAGGTGGGAGATAGGGGGGATCCTTGTGGGACTCCCGAGGGGCTTTTCCAGGGTTCAGAGTAATTTACTTCATGAACCACTTGATAAGATCGTTTGGTTAGGAAACCTTGGAACCAGGTCCACACTCTTCCTGATATTCCCATTTCGTCGAGGCACCTAAGCATAGTTTCATGGTCCACGAGATCGAAGGCACTGCTGAAGTCTAACTGTAGGATCAAGGCACTGGAACCTTGATTGAAAAGGTTGTATAGGTGGTTAAGGAGCGAGCCTAGGACTGTCTCGGTGCTGAATCCTTTTCTGAATCCAGATTGGTGGTCATTTAGGAGAGAGTACTTATCTAAGTGATTTACTAATTCCAAGTTGACCAGCCCTTCCGGCATTTTGGTGAAAAAGGGGGTGCTCGCTATGGGTCTGTAGTTGGACGCCAGTGTGAGCGAGATCTTCTGGTCTTTGGGTATGGGTGTGATTAGGATGTGTCCCATATTTTCCAGGTAGGTTCCGTTTTTGAGAGAGTAAGTTGCCCAGTTAAATAGGTCCCTCTTAAATTCTGGTATTGCATCTTGCATGATCTTAGATGGACATTCATCTAGTAGACAATTTGATTTGGAGTATTTGTTGAAGAGTGCAAGGAAGTTATTCCAATCTGGTGGCTCAAAGTGGTTCCAGCTCATATCGCCTTTGGATTCACTACTCTGTGTTTTGAGGTTGAATTCAAGATTGGGTGGAGGAGGGGGTATTGAGGCTCTGAGGTCGGTGATTTTTTTCCTAAAGTGGTTGGCTAGGGTGGAGACCACACAGAGGGTGGTGGACACATGGAACACCCTTCCGGAGGCCGTGATAAGAAATAGCACAGTACAGGGTTTCAAGGATGACCTGGATAGGTTCCTGGAAGACAAAGGGATTGAGGGGTACAGATAAGAGCAGTGGAAGGTTTAGAGATAACTGTAGAGGAAGGCAATAAAATTAGTCAGGGACCGCTGACCAGGCAATATGCCTGGTGGGCCGCCGCGTGAGCGGACCGCTGGGCTGGATGGACCTCTGGTCTGCCCCGGCGGAGGCGACTACTTATGTACTTACTTATGTACTTATGTACTTATTTGATCGTGATGGTTCTGTAGTATCTGTGTGGTGTCTGTTATTTTGCTTACTAGTTTGAATAGTTCTCTACTGTTTGTATTGGTTGTTCCTATTTTCTGTGCATAACAGTTATAACGCTTTTCTTTGATCCGATTCTTGTAATTTTTCATTTTTTGTTTCCGTTTAATTTTATCTTCCACTTTGCCTGTTTTTTGCCATACTCTTTCCAGTTTTCTGAGATCTTGTTTGAGGGCTAATAATTCGGCGTCATACCATTCTTTTGATGCCCTTGTGTTCTTTTTGTATGATTGAACAGGAGCTATTTGATTTAGTGTGTCTTTTGTGAATTTGTCCCATCTAGTGGGGAAGTCTTGCACCCCCCACACATACTCGAACAGTATGCAGTAAAGTGTTGGGGGGTTCTCCCCACATCCCCGTTGGAGCTCTTTAAAACTAAGTTTTCCTGCGGCGCACTTGTGTCTTGAGCCAATTTGTCAGCGTTAGATTGTCGGCATGCTGGTATCTGGCATGCGATTGTCCCGTCACCGCTATGCGACTGGGTTAACCTAAACTAAACTAATCTAAAATTTAGTTTTCTAGACCGAGTCATCAACCAAGAGGAGCTCGACTCGGTCAACAATAATGTAATACATAATACATAAACTTGACAAGGAAAAGTAGACTGAAATAGCTAATTTCCAAAATGTTTAGCAAACAAAAAAGTTATCAGAACTTTCCGGAATAAAGCAAAAGAACCTAAATTTCTTAATGTAAGCGGTAAAGCATTCCAGAATTCGGTTAATTTAAAAGCAAAAGAATGACTAAATCTCTTAAAGGTTCTGTTTTTACCATTGAGAGAGGGAAATGTAAGTTTTAATTTTTGAGAACTTCTGGCAAGATGAGATCTATGAACATTCCAGTCTAAATGCCAAATAGGATCTTAAATGCAATCAATACAAATGCACTTAATTTGAATTCTGAGATACACTGGAAGCCAATGTAATTCCTTGAGCTGAGGGGTTACGTGATCGAATTTACTCATACTGAAAATAAGTTAAGCTGCAGTGTTCTGTATTAACCTCATAAATAAGGTCACATAAAATTAGCCGCTAAAAATATAGCCTGTAATTAATGCAGGTCTGTCTGGCTGCTCAACATAGCTGGTCAGCCAGTAAATACTGGTGTTATCCACTATGTCACACAACGTAGCCAATGACCAGACTAGCAACCAAGGGTGCTGTTTACAGAATCGCAGCTACCAGCGCCTATGTGAAAACTCATAGCAGCCATTTCCTATTGGCAATCTACATGGGGCAGGAGCGTAGGAAGATCGCTCCTGCCCCGAAAGCCCGCTAGATCACCAGGTAAGGCCGGGACGCCGTGAGGAAGGAAAAAATATGGGGTTTTTTCCCCCTTCCTCCCTCCAAAATCACGATTATGTGAAATCGTGAGTGCGGAAACCGCGAATGGGGAGGGGGAAGTGTATTGTGGAGTACATAGTAACATAGTAGATGACTGCAGATAAAGACCCAAATGATCCATCCAGTCTGCCCAACCTGATTCAATTTAATTTTTTTTCTTTTTAGCTATTTCTGGGCAAGAATCCAAAGCTCTGCCTGGTACTGTGCTTAGGTTACAACTACTGAAAAGTTCTTTTTATTATATAGACTTACACCAAAAAAACATTACAATTCAATACATTACAAAGTGACAGCAGCAAATATCATACAAATAATACAAACATAAACTGACATTTCACTATCCCCACACCAAACCTGTACATATGAAACTAAACAGCTCTAAACCCTGTACACAAAATGACTAGAACCCCCTCCTCCCTCCCAGCAATAAATAAACATAAATACAAAAACTCAGTTAAAACAAAAACTGTAACACGCGTCAGGGAGGCCTTCCACAGTAAACGCCACTGCTGTTCACTCCTTCTTTTTCTCTCTGCTTCTGCAACTTGGCACACTGCTTGCACCACATCCATCGCCACTGTGTCTGGTGCTAGCTGTCGCTGCCTCAGCGACATCTGGCAACGTGCCATCCTTATGAAATACTTCAGTATGGATAAAATAATAAAAAAAGTTTCACCATACACCCTCTTCCCCCCACCACCCCCATAAACCCAATCCGCATAACTCAGACTTTCAAACAAACCCACCTGAAACCCCAAATCCCTGGCCACCCTCCTCCCCACCTCAACTGAAAATGGGCAAAAACACAAAAAATGTTCCATTGTCTCTAACACTCCCTGGCACTCCCCCCTTGGACACTCCCTGTCAGTCACAGGTCAACACTTTAGATTCGCCCGGACATACATCTTGCCATGCAGTGCCAGCCATGCCACATCGAAGTACTTAGGGGGCAGGCGTGGCATCGCCACATAACGGAGTGCCTGCTGTTGACGAATCCCCAGGCAATCCTTCAGCAGAGGTTCCACTGCATAACACTGGTGCAACACTCTTTCCGTCCATGTCTTCCTCCCCTCCACCACTTCATCCACCGTTACCCTCCAACTCCTAACTAAATGGGCCATGTCCGCCTGACCCGGCACCCCTGCCAAAACCCCCACCACCCGCTTCTTCCCTATTTCCACTCCCCCCAACCAGTCTTTCCAAAACACTGTACCCCACGTTTGAACACTTTCTACCCATGCCACCCTTTCCTGCTGTCCCCTCACCAACCCCCCCAAATGGAACTGGAGGAAGAGGGAGGAGAAAAAAAGAATGGGGTTCACCATCCCCAAGCCCCCTTGTTCTTTTGCCAAATACGTTACCCCCCTCTTTATTGGATTTAAGCGGTTACCCCAGAGGCACTGAAAAAAAAGACTGTACATCGTAGCGTGCAACCCCTGCGGGAGCAAACACACATAACTAAGGAATAGGAACAAAGGAACCAAATATACTTTCATTAGACGCTTCCGTTCCAGAAATGTCAGCTTCCACTGCTTCCAGGCTTCCACCTTCTGCCGCCCTTCCTGGATTTTTCCCTTCCAATTCTCCATTTGATACGCCTCATCCCCACTGAAGACAACCCCCAGCACCCTTACCCTCCCCTCTGGAGGCAAGAACCCACTTGTACTCTCCACCTCCTATGCCGGATCCCCGAGTTTCAACAGATGACTCTTTTCCTGGTTAATGCACGCCCCTGTGGCTCCTGAATACTCTCCCAGTTTTTCCTCCATCCACCTAAACTCTTGATTTGAAGACACAAACACAGAGATGTCATCGGCATATGCCACCACCCTGACCTTTGTGCCTTCCCCCATATCTATCCCTGTTAAACCCCCACCCTTCTCCAGCCGCTACAGCAATGGATCGATGGCAAATACATATAGCAATGGACTTAAGGGACAGCCCTGTCTCACCCCTTTCCCAATGGAGAAACGCTCCCCCCTCCACCCATTCACCAAGGGAAAGGTTGCTGCCTCCCTATACAGAGTCTTCAACCCCTCCACAAACTGCACAGGAATCCCATACTTTGTAAGAACCCCCCACAAATATTTGTATGGCACCCTATCAAAGGCTGTGGCTTGGTCCAAACTAACAAGCACCCGTCCCCCCTGGGCCCTCCGACCCCTCTCAACTGCCTCTCTTACTGTTACCGCTGCTTCTATCGCCCCCCTCCCCTGCACGCCACACATCTGTGCTGGTGCCAGTACTGATGCCGCCACCTCTCCCAGTCTTGCGCACATCATCTTTGCTAATATTTTCCTATCTGTATTAAGCAAAGAAATCGGCCTCCAATTTCCCACCCTTGACCCTTCCTTCCCTGGCTTCGCAATCAAAACCAATACCGCCTCCCTCATGGACCTCGGCAGAACAGGCTGACAGCTAAGCTCCGTAAACAGCCGCACCAAGAAAGGTATCATCTGCTCACAAAATGTCTTAAAAAACTCGGCTGTCAACCCATCTGGACCGGGTGATTTCCCTCTGGTCAGGCCGGCTATCGCCCGTCTTACCTCCTCCACCATCCATGGGCCATTCAGCGCTTCTGCCTGCTCCTCTGTTAACCCTCCCCCCACCCCGGGGTCCCCTCTATATATTCCTCCCACCCCTCCCTTTCCTCTTGCCCAACTTCAAAGAGCCCCCAAAATGCTCTCCCACCACCCTCAATATCCCTTCTCGTGACTCCTGCTCTATCCCCTCATTGTCCCACAAACTCCCCACCTTCTGCCGCCTGACCCTCTCTTTGCATGCCCTGAAAGGGTCCGGTGAGATGAAATGCCCATAGTCCCTCTCCCACACTAAGGACCTATATCTATCGTACTGTAGTGCTTCAATTTTTCCCTTGAGTACCTGAATTCCCTCCCCCTTTTCACCCCCTTCCACCCTCCAATTTAATTCCTTCCTCAGGGTTACTAGCCTCCCCTCCCTATTTTGTGATGCCCTCCTACTTATTTTCTTGAAAAAACCCTTGATCCTACCCTTCACAACCTCCCACCATCCCCCCAATGACCCGTACGTGCTTACAGTAGACAGTTGGTCTGTCCAGAACACCCTAAAGGCTTCCTGTACACTCTCCTCCTGGAGCCATGCATTGTTGAGCCTCCACAGACCCCTACCCATAACTGGGTTCTTCTCCCCTACCTGTATGCTCACCAAAGCGTGATCTGTAAATTCAACATGCTGCACTTGGGGAGGGTCCTGACAGTCTTCCCTCCTTACAAAAAACCTGTCGATACGACTGCGGCATTTCCCCCTGCCAAACGTAAACCCCCCCTTGCTTCCCAAAAACTGTATAAATATCAACCAGCCCTGCCCCCTCCCCCACCTGTTTCAAAAATAATTCATCATATCCTAAAGAAAATTTTCTCCCTTCCCTATTCTCCTGACTCATCACTGCATTAAAATCCCCTCTCCACACCACCCTTCTGGCCGTGTATAAATATGGTCTGATCCGAGAGATTAGAGCTTTACGCTCCCACTTCCTCTGAGGACCGTAGATGTTCACCAACCTTACCCCCTCTCCCTCCACCCTTACATCCAATATCTGCCCCCTCCCCCCACCCAATTCGAGCACCCTATTCACATCCACCGCCCTGAAGTTAAACAGAATTGCCACCCCCCCATAAGCCTCCTGGGCTAATACCCAGTATGACGGCCCCCATTTCCAGTCCCTTTTAGCTTTCCACAATAAACTTGGGTGGTCAACCCTTGTTTCTTGCAACATGATAACATCCAATTGTTTGGAAGCCAGGAACTCATAAACCAGAAACCGCTTTCTCTCCGTTCGGAGACTAGCAACATTCAAAGTTGCAATATTCAAACTGGGACCCCCCATCATGACACTAATTTAGATTTCTTCCCCCCCTTCTCTCCGCACCCTTCTTCCATTCCCCTCTTCACCACCACCCCTGGCAGGACCGCCTCGCCCTCCACCAGAATCAACTCTTCCCCAATTCCTTCCCTTTCCTTATCTTCCCCTTCCTTAATCACATCCCTCCCCACCAGCAAAACATCCCCTCCATCTACTTCCATACCCTCCTTCCCAGCCACCTCTGTATTTAGAAAAGCCCCTCCCCCATCCCCTTCCTCTCCCACTGTCTCAACCCGCAACCTCTCCAGAATCACCGCCGGGTATTCCTGCTGCCCTCCCTCCCGACCTTTCTTCCCTTTCCTCTTCTGGGACACCCCACCTCCATCCTCTTCCTCCTGTGCCAATACACTAAACCTATTAGTATCCTCAACCCTATCTCCCCTTCTTTTCCTCTGGTGTTTCCCCACCTTCTTACTACGTACCTTTTCCCATGTACCCTCATCCCTACCCCCACCCTCTCTCTCCCCCTCTGCTTCCTGCACCAGCCCTTCACCCTGCCTCACCTTTTCCTGGCTATCTTTCTGACCACCCTCCTGATCCCGTTCCTCCTCCTGGGCCCGCTGCTGCGGTTCCTCCCCTCCCCCATCATTTTCCTCTCTCCATCTGTTATGTGCAGCCCTCGGGCACTTGCTGAACGGGTGCCCCAGACATCCACACAAGTTGCACCGAATGAGGTCACACTCCTCCCCAATATGCCCCTTCCCTCCACATTTTACACACATCAGGGTAGGACACACCATACTTAGATGCCTAAACGATCCACATCGAAAACATACCCTGGGCTGCCCCTTGTAAAAACATTGGATGTGCTCTCTCCCAATGTATGCCACTGGCGGAACATGCTGTATCACATTACCCACTTGACTTAGCTTCATGCTGGCCGTCCATCCACCAGCCCAGACCCTACTCGGGTCCATGATCTTCACTAATAGAGTCCGAAGCACCCCATACCGATTCAACCAGTATGTCAGGTCTGAACTGGGGATGGACTCATTTCTCACCAACACTGTCACTTGCACAAGGTCAGGCTTACTCACAGGTATGGCTTTAAATTCTGCTCACTGCTCCCTCCCCCTCACCCCCTCATATTTTTCCCAAAATAACTCTAAACCCCTCTGTCTCTGGAAACTGATGTCATACTCCGGAACCATTACCGGATGAATACAGGCATACAGGTCCTCAGGGATGAAGCCCAACCCCAGAACCATTCTCATCACCCTGTCCCTTGTTGACATATTCCCCACCCCCACTCACTTCAACTGAACCACATTTCTTCTCTTGAAAATACCCCCCTCTCCCCCTCCCCCGCTACCCCACCCCCCACCACCATTCCCATTCCCTCCACCATCCTCCCTCCTCCCCCCACTCTCCCCTTGCGCATTCCCCCTCCCCCGATTCCTACCCCCCTGCCCTGATCCCACAGCCACCACATCTGCAAAAGATATTCCCCGTTTAACCCCTTTCTGGGCACCATGCCCACCACCACCAGATCCCCCACCCTCTCCCACCCTCTCCCCCACACCCCCATTCACATCCATAGGGATCTGTCCTGCATTCAGTTCTTTCAACTGCAGTTCTTTAGAACAAGGCAAAACTTGCTTTGTCCATTGCTGCCGTTGTGGCAGCACAGCTTCATCACCTACAGCCACCTCCTGCTGTATTTCTCTCTGTAGATTCTCAGGTTCCAGCTCCTGACTCCACTCCACTCATTCCAACACACTGGAAACACCTCTTTGCTGTACTCTGCACTTTGAATTAGGCTGAGTTCCCTCAGCACAGCTCAGAGAAGACTCCACCCCTTTCTCAGTCACACAAAAGATTCCACCCACCAGTTCTTGGGAACTCCTCCCCTGAGCTGCATTCTGGGATTTTCCTTGCCGATGGAGCTCAGGTGTTTCCAATCCAGGCTCCTGCTCAATCACTTTCAAATCACATTCCTCCTCCTCCTCCAAGAATTTTAGCAAGTTACTGGGCAAACTAGTCTCAGCTGCCTGCTGTTCCAGCACTCCCTCAGGTGCTTTTATTAAAGTTTGTGGTAGCTCAATTTCTGTTTGTGGTTTCTCAGTCCCTGCTAATACTTGCTCAAACTCTATATGAAGTTTTTCAGTCCCTGCTTGTTCCAGGTAGTTCACTCTTTGTGTGGCTTTCTTCTTCCTGCGCTCCTTTGTCCGCCCCTCCTCCACTCTGGTTTCTGCTATGTCTGCACTCTTTTCCCAGCTGTACCAATTCAGGCTGTCTCCCAACTTTTCTCCAGTAGCCTCTGTGGTAGCTTTTTCTTCCACTGCTGTGGGAGTTTCCTGCACTTCTTCCAACTGTCCTGCTTCTGCACAGGGTTCTTCTGCAGAAACTAATGCCTGTAATTTCCCCTGGTGTCCCTGCAGCCCTGGCATTCTCTCTCTGTTCCGATACACTTCAGCCATGGGGTTAGACACATCTTTTGTAATACCAGCCATCTCTGTTATGTAGTTCTCCACCTGCCGCTGAAGGTATTGCTGTTCTTTCTTATACTTTTTCTTTTGCTGCTCTGGAGGCAGCTTAAACAGAGTGGACACCATACGTTGTTTCTTTTGTAAGTCCTGCAGCTTTTTCTCCAATCCAGCCATCCCCTTAACTGTTAGTATGGCTCTTGTGGCCAAATCCATGTCCTTCTCCACCTCCTCCTCCCCACTGAAAATATCCTCCTCTGACCCTTGTGAGTTCTCCATATCCTCCACCACTGTAACAGCCTGGGCTTTCTTCCTGCCCATCTCCACCTCCAACTCCCAGGCCCTGCCAGACCCCTGTTGTACCTTCATGCTCTTTGGAACAGGAACCCTTCCTCTAGGAGCTCTGGGGTCTGGCTCTTCTGGCCTCCTCCAGCCTGATGGCCCAGGCTTTTCACCATCTGGTTCCCTCCTTCCTTCCATAGTAGGCCCTCCAAACCAGGACCTTCCCTGGGAAGGGACCCAAGGCTTCATAGCTCTGCCTGGGGCACAGAACTAGGCTCAGCTCCCACCTTCCACAGGCCTCTGGTTCCCAGTTGCAGCTCTCTATTCAGCTCCTCTCACAACCAAAGTCACACACAGACTGGTTCCAACTACTGAAGTCTCCGTCAAAGCTCACTCCAGCCCATCTACACCATCCCAGCCATTGAAGCCCTCCTCAGCCCATCCTCCACCAAACGGCCATATACAGACACAGACCGTGCAAGTCTGCCCAGTACTGGCTTTACTTCTTCAATATTTACTATTGTTTTTTGATTCTAGATCCTCTGTGTTCATCCCACGCTTTTTTGAACTCCGTCGCCATTTTCCTCCCCACCACCTTTCTCGGGAGCGCATTCCAGGCATCCACCACCCTCTCCGTAAAGAAGAATATCCTTACGTTGCTCTTGAGTCTCCCACTCCTCAGCCTCAAATTATGCCCTCTGGTTTTACCATTTTCCTTTCTCTGGAAAATAGTTTGTTCTACATTAATACCTTTCAAGTACTTAAATGTCTAAATCATATCTCCTCTGTCCCTCCTTTCCTCTAGGGCAGGGTTGGGGAACTCCGATCCTCGAGGGCCGCAATCCAGTCGGGTTTTCAGGATTTCCCCAATGAATATGCATGAGATCTATTTGCATGCACTGCTTTCAATGCATAATCATTGAGGAAATCCTGAAAACCCGACTGGATTACAGCCCTTGAGGACCGGAGTTCCCCACCCCTGCTCTAGGGTATACATATTCAGGGCTTCCAGTCTCTCCTCATATGTCTTTTGGCGTAAACCTCCTATCATTTTCGGAGTTGTTTGTGATGCCAGATTTAATAAATCACACAAGTAGTACTCTGTATAATCAACTGTATCCACATGGTTTGAAGAGCTTAGAAGGGTGCAGACCCAGCACGGGCCATGTTTCAATTCTAACGTCTTCCTTAGGGGTCCTACGGATGGCTATTAGGCTTTGACAAAATATGGATCAATTGAAAAGGGAGCCTGAGAGCTCCGAAGGTGCCTTGGCCAAGTGGCTGAAAGCTGCGAGACACATTACTCCCAGCAAAACTTTGGACGGGGTTGAGGCGGACAACACATCCGAGGTTAAATAGCACTGAATATCGGGCCAGCTGTAATTAGTGCCAGCAATTTCAATTGCAACTCAGTGTCATCCCCCCCCTCCCCAATTAAAAAAAACACTGCAAATTAGACTTACTTTATCTCAATGTATCTGACACAGACTCAAAGCAAGATCATTACCAACAATGCTTGCAAGTGAGCTGTGCTTGATGAACCTTGCCACCTCTAAAACACCATAAACATTTCTGATAAATATCTTAGAATCAAAATCATTTTAAGATGCTTAAGTGAATGCACATCTAGTCCTCTGTACACATATTTGTACAAAGTGTTGCCTGCAATTTTAAAGATGCCTGCCTCAGGGAGGTTTCGTTTTTCCATTGAAGTCCTCTTGATTTACTATATGCAATATGTTACAGCTTCCTTATTTGCTCCTTTGGGACAGTTGCTGACAGTAAATCTCTATTAAAATATTCTTCCATATGGTTGCATGAAAATTTTATTGCACTGAGCCTGAGGCTAAAGGTCACAGCTGAGTAGCTGCAGTTAAATATTGCAGTCTATGGACTCTGAAGTACATCTGTTCTGGGAGCTGAAGTAGAATTTGAATTTTACTGTCAATTGCAGCACTCAAGAGCTAGTCACATTTGTTTGCCAGTTCCTATCCTTATCAAGGCATATCGCATACCTGTACCTTGCCTGCGACACTTCACAGGATGGTGTGACTAGGTGATTTAATTTTCAGCCTAGAAGTCACAATTAATAGAGCTAGGAATCCCTCTGCATAGGGTAGGTTTCATTAAACACAGGTGAAAATGTAATCTCTCACATGACTGGATTCATCCCCCTTACGCACGATTTCTGCAATATACTTCATTGAGACATTTTCAGGGCCATGCGTTCCGCAAACTTTATTAGTGATAGAAATATTTGTGTTTCATCTGATTAAGTGGGTCATCCATCGGTGGAGGAATGATTTCAGTTGCATTGGCAGGTGTTGAATGGCTTAGGACGCTATAACTCACAGGACTGTAGATTGAAAGGTCTTCTGCTGCATTGGGACACTGTATTTTAAGCGTTGGATTTTCAATAGTGCTTATAAGTTGCAGAGTTACAAGTGTCATTTCAAGCACACAGAAAAGTAGCCCAGTTTCAAATATAAGATACATGTACAGAACATAAGAACATAAAAATAGCCTCAATGGTCCATTACGCCAAGCAGCTTGTTCTCACGGTGGCCAATCCAGGTCACTAGCACCTGGCCAAAACCAAAGAGTAGCAAAATTCCATGCTAAAGTAAACCTTGAGCTTATATACCGCATCTTCTCTATAAAGATAGAGCTTGGCACAGTTTACAAGAAATTTAAAGAAAGGAAAATACAATAAGAATTAGTGATTATATAGAGAGCAGCAAAATAATTGGAAAGAGCCCAAGATACACAGCAGGACAGGAAAATTATTCCAAAGCTCAGTAATTTTAAAGTAAAGAGATTTCCCTAATTTTCCAATGCTACCAATCCAGGGCAAGCAGTGGTTCTCCCGTGTCTTTCTCAATAACAGACTATGGACTTTTTCTCCAGAAAATTGTCCAAACCTTTCTTAAAACCAGCTACGCTATCCGCTCTTACCACATCCTCTGGCAATGTGTTCCAGAGCTTAACTATTCTTTGAGTTTTAAAAGTATTTCCCTGTAACTTCATCGAGTGTCCCCAAATCTTCGTAACTTTTGACGGAGTGAAAAATCAATCCACTTGTACCCATTCTACTCCACTCAGGATTTTGTAGACTTCAATCATATCTCCCCTCAGCCGTCTCTTTGAAGACTAGGCCGCTTTTAGGAATGCAACTGGACAACAATAACAAATTCATTTCACACATTCATTTTTAATGTGCAAACTAGACCTCTCTTATATGCCCAAACTAATTGTGCATGGGTTAATTCATAGTTATATAAACATAGGGCCCGATATTTTGCTGGCGGTCATCAGTGTTTTGCTTTCCACTGCGGGCGTTATGCCTTCAAGTTCAATGCCAGGCTATGTCCAGGTGCCAGCATTTAATTCCTGGGAAATATTCAGCACTTTACAAGCTATGGATGACTGTATAAAAATAGACTAACTTTTGTGTGGTTTATATGTTTAACCTGGCTGGTTAAGTACTGAATATTAGCACTTAACTGGCCAAGTGCTGCCTCTGATTGCAAAACACCCCCCCCAAAATAGCTGGCATTCAGTTTGGTGCTAACTGGTTATTTTCAGTGGCATGGACCGATTATGTGCAGCTGAAAATTAATGGTTATCTCTGAACATGCGATTTGGGGGGAGGGGTATTCATCAAGGTGCACTAACGAAAAAGTATGCACTAAATGCTAAGATGCCCATAGAAGTATAATGGGCATCTTATCATTTAGAAGCACTAAACGTTAGCGTGTGCTAAATTGGCCCTTTATAAATTCCCCCCTTCCCCAACTAGGAGCCCTTTCTGGCTTGTTGAATCGGTTTGAATATCAATCTCATAAAATCATTTTGTATGCACAAAATTTTTTTGATATTCAAGCAAACTGACTATACGCTGATGAATGCACATCCCTAGTTGTCATGTAGTTAAATATGCTTACAGAACTTTATCCGTTTAAAATTGGATATACTCGAATATAAGTCTATCCTAATATAAGTTGAGACCCCCCTTTTTCCCCCCCAAAGGAGGAAAAGCGGTTGACTCGAATATAAGTCGGGCAGCTTAATATTCAAGTGCCCTGCCATGAGCACCCAGCCCCCTCCCTGCCAAGCTTTGCACCCAGCACCCTTCCTTCCTTCCCCTGTCACTCTGCATCCTCCCTCCCTCCCAGGCTCTGCCCCCTGTCCCCCCTTCCTGCCCTATCCTCATACCTCTGCCGTTCTCTGGTAGAGGTTCAGTGGGCAGGAGCAAGCTTTCCAACCTCCTGCCCCGCTGCTAACCGGCTGCACAGATCCAGTTTCTTTGGCTGAGTGGCACAAGCTGGAGCACGATTTGTCGTTGCTGCATGGTGCTGAGCGGCTTTCTTACTGGCTCCCAAGAATTCTCATGAGAATTCACGGGAGCCAGTAAGGAAGCCACTCAGTACCGAGCAGCAGTGCCAAATTGTGCTCCTGCTCGTGCTGTTCAGTGGCTGAAGAAACTCGATCTGCAGCAGCTGGTTAGCAGCGGGGCAGGAGCTCAGAAAGCTTGCTTCTGCCCTCTGCACCTCCACCAGGGATCGGCAGAGGTATGAAGATAGGGCAGGGAGGGGGGCAGGGGGCAGAGCCTGGTGGTGGCGGCCTACAAAATTCTGGGAGGGGGTGTTGGCTCGAATATAAACTTGGACCCCCATTTTTGGCCCCAAAATCCCGGTTTATATTTGAGTATATACTTTTAAGTGTAATTGGAATGCTATTCAGGTTGTTGTTGTTAGGTGCCATCGACTCGTGCTTGAGTTCTAGCGACTTGATGAATTGCAGATCTAAAAAGAAATCGGTTTTTGTGCTAGTCCAGAATGTTCCTCCAGCATCATTGCCATGATTGTTTTCAACATGTCCAGCCATTTAATTGCAGGTCGCCCTCTTTGTCTGGTTCCTTCAGTCTTCTCAAACATGAGGTCCTTCTTCTACTACTGCTACTACTACTACTACTACTTATCACTTATATAGTGCTGAAAGGCGTATGCAGTGCTGTACATTTTGATATTTATAGACAGTCCCTGCTCAGAAGAGCTTATACTCTAACTTGGACAGACAGACATGCCATATAGGGTTGGAGATGCAGAACCCAAAGTGAAAGGAGTTAGAAGTTGAAAGCACTCTCATAGAGTTGGGCTTTTAACTGGGCCTTGAACACTGATAGAGACAGAGCCCGCAGTAAGGATTCAGGCAGCTTGTTCCAAGCATACGGTGCAGCAAAGCAGAAGGGACGGAGTCTGGAGTTGGCAGTTGAAGAGAAGGGCACAGATAGGAGGGACTTACCAGTTGAGCGGAGCTCACAGGGGGATCATAGAGGGAGATAAGTGAAAAGAGATTGTGAGGGGCAGCTGAGTGAATGCATTTGTAGGTCAGTAAGAGGAGTTTGAATTGTAGTCTGAAATGGATAGGAAGCCAAAGAAGTGACTTTAGGAGAGGGGTAAAGTGAGTAAAGCGGCTCTCCTAAAATATAAGTTATGCAGCCAAATTCTGGACGGATTGGAGGGGAGCAAGATGGCTAAGTGGAAGGCTTGAGAGAAGCGAGTTGCAGTAAGCGAGGTGATGAGGGCATGGATATGTGTTTTGGTAGTGTGCTCAGAGAGGAAGGGTCGGATTTTGGTAATATAAATCTAGTGATCTCTCTCATCTGATGGTCTGACTAAAATAAGAGTCATAACTTCATCATTTGGGCTTAAAGTGACATAGCCAGTAAGATCTCTCCCAGAATCGATTTGATAGTTCTTGCAGTCCACAGCATGGCAGTCTATTCAGATATACACTCGTAAATATTGGTTCTACATGTAAAACTAAAAAAAAAAATCCTGAAATGTCCCATTTTATGTAGACAATTAATTCTGAAAGTCTATGCTATAAACTTTAGCATCTAGTAAAGGCCCTGCAGTGCATGCTAAAAGTAGGATTCCTATCCAAAAAAAGCTTTAACTGATGAATTGTCCACGAAGGGAACTAAGATCTGCGCAGGATATGAGATTGTCACTGATGAAAGAGAGAAATGTGATACATACCAGGGTCGGGCATTCTATGTTTTCAATAGTAGGGGTGAAATTTTGGAACTCATTGACAGGATACTTTAAACTTTTCAAGACACAATTATTTGTCTGTGTTTTTATGTGAACAAACATACAGCAAGTATCTCTGTGATACTTTAAAAAACACATGAAGATTTAGTTACAGGACAATGCATTTATGTGAACGAAATGAGCATGTTTGTAGTGGAGGATATAGGAGAGTCTGAGTTGTATTGTTTTTATTTATTTTGTATGTTATGTAAACTGCCAAGTCTTTAGGCGGTATCTACATTTTTAAATAATAATATGTGTAATTGTGCATGCAAGGAAGGTTTAGATAAATTCCTGAAGGATAAGGGGATTGAGGGGTACAGATAGAAGTAGAGATAGGTTATAGGAAAAGTCAGGGACCACCTAAACAGGTCATGGACCTGATGGGCTGCCGCGGGTGCGGACTGCTGGGCGCGATGGACCTCTGGTCTGACTCAGCGGAGGCAACTTCTTATGTTCTTAAATCTTACAGTGTATGCAAATGAAAATCTAGCAGTAGCTGGATCAATAACATGCTGAGGTCTCCCGCCATGCTACTTAGTGACTGACTGCTAATGGCACATTATTTAAGACCTCTCTTGCACTTGTGTTAACTTACTAATGGGTACGCTATTGAGAGGGCTCAGCTAACTCGAAACAAAGGGCCTAAAATGTGAAGGCCACATACAGGAGAGGATACAGCATTTCCCTAGGCCATTGGGGATGAATTCATTTGACCTCATTTATTTATTTGGTTAGATTTATGAGGATATCACATCTACTAAACAGCTCTGTGAGATTTACAATATAGGAAATGCAAACAGGGTCATGAAGAAAGCAATCAACACAGGCCTTCAAGAAATCTACTACGAGTCCTCCAGGAGAGCTTTCCAAGCACCCATAGAAAGGATGGTGGATGCTCCCACTGGAGGTGGTAGGACAAAAATAGTGCCAAATTCGAAAGGCACAGGATAAACAGAAGATCTCCGTTTCCACTCAAAACAAAAGACACACTGAAAAGAATAGAAGGGGGGGGGGGTGTTAACCTGCATTGAGCTGCAGTTTCAATCCTAAACAAAAGAGAAAATAACCTGTATGAAGTGGAAGCTACACACTCTGAACTCTTATTGGGAAGCTGGATAGACCATGCTGATAGCTATCCGTTGTCATTTACTATAGTATGTGACTAGAGGGCTCATTTTCAAAAGCAAAAAAAAAAAAAGTGATAATTGGAAGTTTTGTTTGCTAAAACGTCCTGATTTCTATTGTCAAAACACATTTTTTAGACAGTTTTCTAAGCTGTTTGTATGCAGTGTGTCTCAATTTCAAAGGGGCATGTTGGGGACATGTTTTGGGTGTGATTAGGGTGAACCTATGATTTGGACGTTTTTCTGCAATAATGGAACATTGCTGAAAATGGCCAGGGTAAAACTTGGACACTTGAGTCCAGACCCGTTTCAGTAATGAATAAGGTGGCCAAACTGACTAGATGACCACTAGATGAATTCAGGCATGATCTCCCCTTACTCCCCCAGTGGTCACCGACCACCCCACCCCCATTCCCCAAAGATGTGAATGAAACAGTACATACCAACCCATATGACAGCTTCAGATGTTATGGCCAGTCCTATTAGAGCAGCAAACAGGTCTCTGGAGAAGTCTAGTGGTTGGTGCAGTGGACTTCAGAAAAAAAAGACCCAGACCCATAATTCCACTATGAGTACACTTGTGGTGGAAAGTGTGAGCCCCCTAAAACATACCCAAAACTTGCGGTATCAACATAGAGGTGGTAAGTGTTGGCAAAAGAGTTATTGGAGTGGTGTACAGTTGAGTACAGTAGGTTTTGGAGGGCTCAGCATATAATGTAAGGGAGTGATGGTGAAATGTGTACCTAGAACATTACCTATGAAGTTCACTGCAGTGCCGTCTAGGGCGCTCCATTGCTCTGCTGATATATCTGTATCGCCAGTCTGCTAAGAATACTGGTTCCTTCTCCATCCCAGCGGTTGGCTTTTGCCTGTTTTTCTTTTGGGATTTTTTATTGTTTTCAAAAATGGTTGAAAAATATAGATGCACTGAGGACAAGCACATCTGAGAATTGGCCATTTTTGAAAGAAAAAGTTAGATGTTTTTCTGGTTTGAAAATGGCCGTTTTCTCTACTGGAATTTTGGTCATTTTCCCCCCAAATGTCCAAAATTGGATTTAGAGTCATATTGAAAATGCTCCTATATGTCTTATATATATATATATATATATATTTATTATATACCGCATAATAATTATGCAGTTTAGAAAATTACATTCATATTTAATCTATCTTTCAAAATGTACTGCAAAATGTATCGGGAGAAAAAATATTTTTTAAATGGAGATTGTAATTATGCAGTTTACATTAAAATAAACATTATTATTTTTTGTTTTCAGTTGGATGTTAGTTATTTTAATTGAGATACTTGAATTGTAAAACTATGATGCGTGCAAATGGCACTGTATAATATTTTACAATAAACATAAAGGGTTGATATTTAAAAGTTTTATTCAGGTAGGAGAGTCTCCTGTCCAGTTAAATCTCACTGAGCAGGCCATCGGTCGATATTCAGCAGTGCTTACTGAATAGTCGCTCTATCCAACCAGTTGAGGAGCAGCCCAGAGGTAGAAGTCTTGAAAGTTATACGGGCAGACCACCCTGGGGGCCATCTTGGCAGAGGCACTGGCACTTCTCCTCTCTGCCCACCCATCTCTTCAAATTTTCACTGGCAGCAGAGAGCCGGTGTCTAGCAGCATCTGCTACCTGCTGCTTGCACCGGTTCAACTCTCCTTCTGACATAATTTCCTGGTTGAGAAACCAGGAAGTGACATCAGAGGGAGAGCTGAAACCGGTGCTAAGAGCAGGTAGGAGGTGCTGTTTGCTGCTGGTGAAGATTTAAAGAGGCACATGGGGGTGATGCCAGGCACCACTGCCCCAGTGCCTCCTTCCCTCGCTACGCCGCAGGCCATACCTGCATAATTTCAAGGTATTTCAGCTAATCTGGATGTTCAGTGCCAGTGCCTGGACATGGTTTGGTACTGAATATACAGGTCTAACTTTGCTAGTGACAATCAGTGTTATAAAAATAAATAAATACTGCCTCCATCCAGCCCTCTACCGACTATGGCGGTATAGAAGAATAAAGTTGTTATTATTATTATTAAATATTGGCCTCTAAATAAACATGAACATAAAATATTCACAACACAACTCTCAGTCCAAATAACAGCAGTTAAAGGGCAAGTAAAAATGGTTAAAATCTTTTAGGCTGATAGATTTCTTTGTAAATTACATAGAAGGTATTAGAAAAAGTACTATTGATTCTCAGTACTGTTTTGAATTACAGGTCAAATAAACAACTCTCAAAAACAAACAAAAAACAAAATGTGAAATCCAATACAGCCCAAATGTTTCTTTCAGAAACAGATCATAGGGATTTGGGCTAAACCGGTGTCTAGCAAAGACAATCCCTATTTCCCCCTAATTTTAAGCCCAGAAATTGTACCTGTGAATATTTCCTTAACTCAGTTTCTCCTGGATACTGAGACGAAGGTAGCTAAATTTTATTGGAGCTGATCATGTCATGCTGTGTGCTAATTTGGAGATCAAAACCTTTTTCCTATGAAGACTGACCTTTCTACCCTTCACCATGCTTTGGCAACCTCCTGCTTGCATTATTGCAATTCCTTATACGTTGTCTTACCGGAGAATCTAGTACACTGATATCAGTTGGTCCAAAGCATGGCAGTAATCATTCTAGAAAACATATACCCCCTCATTATATAACAGGTTGCGAAAATGTAAGTGCCTTTTTTATACTTAAATTTATATTATCCAATATTCAACCTGTGGCAGCTGAGACACTCATAGCCATGGGATGAACTAACCCCAGATATTCAATGCTGGGACAGGTGTGGCTCCCAACATTGAATATCTAGGTCTCAGTAGTCACCCGGAAGTTAATTGGGCACTAGTCAATATTTGGTCTGGCATCTGGTTAACTTTAAATCCAATTATTCCACATGTGACACACAAAAAACACCTAATGATAGGCAAACGCTAAAACAAGCGTATCTCAGAAAAAAAAAACCTCTAGTAGAGACTAAGGATCTCAAGTGCCTGCAGTTATCTCTGTTAGAACCATTCTAGACTAATAACCTGTGTGCAGGCTATCATCGGTCCAGATTGTCTCTTTTTGAGTTTTGATTTTTAAAATTTTTAACTTTTTAAAAATATAACAACCTTTAAGAGCTTTACTCAATTAGCTTATAGATATATTCTTATATCCCTATTTGGGCCTCTTGCTTAGAGTATTTCTATACATATATAACACTTAGCTCGGGGATGATTTTCTACCAGGCCCTCAAGAAGTAATACGATGTAAGATCTCCATTTCGCTCTCAAGGTATAAAGAGAGCTTCTTCAGGAGTTTTTCCGTCGTATTACTTCTTGAGGGCCGGGTAGAAAATCATCCCCGAGCTAAGTGTTATATATGTATAGAAATACTCTAAGCAAGAGGCCCGGATAGGGATATAAGAATATATCTATAAGCTAATTGTGTACATAAGAACATAAGAACATAAGAACTGCCATCTCCGGATCAGACCCATGGTCCATCGAGTCCGGCGATCCACACACGCGGAGGCCCAGTCAGGTATACACCTGATGTAGTTTTAGTCACCCATATCCCTCTATGCCTCTCGTAAGGAGATGTGCATCTAATTTGCCTTTGAATCCTAGCACAGTGGATTCCTTAATAACCTCCTTTGGGAGAGCATTCCAGGCGTCCACCACTCGCTGCGTAAAGCAGAACTTCCTGACATTTGTCCTGGACTTGTCCCCCCTTAGCTTTAAGCCATGTCCTCTTCTCCGTGTCGCGTTGGACAATGTAAATAATTTATTTTCCTGCTCTATTTTATCGATGCCTTTCAGCATTTTGAACGTCTCGATCATGTCCCCTCGCAGCCTCCTCTTCTCAAGGGAGAACAGTCCCAGTTTCTTGAGTCGTTCCTCATATTCCAAGTTCTCCATACCTTTTATTACCTTCGTTGCTCGTCTCTGCACCCTCTCCAGCAGTTTTATATCCTTCTTTAGGTTGGGAGACCAATGTTGGACACAGTATTCCAAGTGTGGTCTGACCATTGCTCTATAAAGCGGCATTATGACTTTCTCCAATCTACTCGTGATTCCTTTCTTTATCATGCCTAACATTCTGTTTGCTTTCTTTGCCGCTGCCGCGCATTGTGCCGACGGCTTCAGGGTCCTATCTATCAGTACACCCAGGTCCTTTTCTTGTTCGCTCTTACCCAGAGTTGCGCCTGACATTCTATACTTGTGTTCCTTATTCTTACTACCTAAATGCATTACTTTGCATTTCTCCACGTTGAACTTCATCTGCCATTGCTCTGCCCATTTCTCTAACTGATACAAGTCGCTCTGGAGTTCCTCGCTATCCTCCTGTGATCTGATTGCCCGGCATAGCTTTGTGTCGTCTGCAAACTTAATGATCTCACTGGATATTCCGTCTTCCAGGTCATTGATATAAATATTAAATAGGATCGTCCCAAGTACCGAGCCCTGGGGCACACCACTAGTCACTTTCTCCCAGTCTGAGAACTTCCCATTTATGCCCACTCTCTGCTTTCTGTTTTCCAGCCATTTGCCTATCCACCTTTGTATATCTCCCTCTATTCCATGGCTTTGTAGTTTCCTGAGAAGTCTTTCATGTGGAACTTTGTCGAATGCTTTCTGGAAGTCCAAATATATTATGTCCACCGACATTCCACTATCAATTTGCTTGTTCACGGTCTCAAAAAATTGGAGTAAATTCGTTAAACATGATTTCCCTTTCCTGAACCCATGTTGACTGGGTTTCATCAAGTCGTGTGTATCTAGGTGCCGGACTATGCTATCCTTGATCAGTGCTTTAACCATCTTTCCAGGGACAGACGTAAGGCTCACAGGTCTGTAGTTGCCCGGTTCCCCTCTCGATCCTTTTTTGAAAATTGGCGTGACGTTCGCTATCTTCCAGTCATCTGGTATCTGTCCAGTTCTGATTGTCAGATTGGCAAGTTTTTGCAATAACTCTCCGATTTCAACCTTCAATTCCTTTAAAACTCTCGGGTGAATTCCATCCGGTCCATTTGTCACTTTTAAGTTTGTCGATCTGATAGTATATCTGGTCCAACTCCACTTCAACTGTGGTGAGGCTGTCTTCTAATACTCCACTAAACTCTTAAAGGCTGTTATATTTTTAAAAAGTTAAAATTTTTTAAAATCAAAACTCGGAGAGAGCAGGAACTAAGGCCTTGAGCTTGCGCAGATGCTCAAGGCCCAGCAAAAAGGATAAGAGATCTTCGGGCACCGGCACCGGCATGTCCTGTGCATTGGTGCCGATACCGGGTTCCAGATGGGGGATAAGTGATGCGTTCGGGTGGGTGATGGGTACAGGGAGGATGTCAGATCGTGGCGGGGGGGGCCATGCGAGCGGGGGGGATTCCAGATCGCGGGGGGGATGGCGGATCACGTGGGGGATAGCAGATCACGCGGGGGGGCCCTTCATGAGCGGGGGGAGCAATGCCGGTTCTCGTGAGGGGGGTAGAGCAGTGTCACTGGCCTCGGGGGGGAGGAGGGGGAATGAATCAAGCAAATTTCCCTTACTTTCTATGGGGAAACTCGCTTTGATATACGAGTAATTTGGTTTACGAGCATGCTTCTGGAACAAATTATGCTCGTAAACCAAGGTACCACTGTAATTGGAAAAACCATGATAGAATTTAATTATACATTTTGGTGGGTGAATGTGTGTACTACATACAGATATGAATGAATTAATGCAGAATGTAGGGGTTTTAGTGAGGTATTTAATAAAATTTGAAGCCCATTGACTAAATTTGTAAAAACATAATAATGTATTTTCATCATATCTCTTCTTTTCTTTGGTTTATTTATCTTTACACATCCAGAGGGGTGTGGGGTTGGAGGGAGGGGAATAAATATTGATAGTGATATTTGGGTAACTTTATTCTTTATTTGTATTGTATATTAGGAAATATTATGATATTATTATATGCAGGAAAATGAAATTATTGAATGATATTTGTTACCTGTGTAGATAATAGTGTAATATGTGGAATATCTTTTGTTCTTTCATTTGTATGACACTGTTTTTTATTAAAAATCAATAAACAATTTAAAAAAAAAAAACCAAAAAACTCAAAACTCAAAAAGAGACAATCTGGACCGATGATAGTCCGCACACAGGTTATTAGCCTAGACTGGTTCTAATGGCGAATAACTGCAGGCACTTGAGATCCTTAATCTCTACTAGAGTTTTTTTCTGAGATATGCTTGTTTTAGCGTTTGCCTCTTTGGGGTTCTTTTATTAAGGCACACTAACCGATTTAGTGCGTGCTAAAGATTAGTGCATGCTAAATGCTAAGGCATCCATTATATTCTATGGGTGCCTTAATATTTAGCGTGCGCTAAATTGGTTAGTACACCTTAATAAAAGAACCCCTTTATGTGGTTACATAGCTGGTTTGTAAGATGAAAATTGCCACTAACTGGCTAAGTTCATGTTCCACCCATGCTCTGGCCTCAACCTGCTTCTAACTTAGCCTGTCAGGGGATGGCTGGTTAATGTGGATATTCAGACGTACTAACCAGTTAAGACCAATGATGCATGATTTGCCTGTGCCATCTTTAAGGCTGAGAGAAGAAATATCTGTAGTATCCAAACCATCAAACATCAGCCAGTAGCCAAGAGCAGGTTTGCAAAACAGAGCAATGTTGGGTCACCATCATGTTCTAAACAATGATGCAGCAAAACAAAAAGATTGTGGAACAGAAGATCAGATGTACCAGTTTGTAGTGGGGTTTTTAAGTTCAATAATCTTTATTAATGTTTTATAGCACACAGAGATATATTGACCAGTACAGAAAGGTAATAACACACCGAAGAGAACCAGTTTGTAGTTTAATAAGCATCCAAATAATGGTCGGGTTGGGCCCATGTGCCTCAGGCCCCGCCCCCAGGAGGGACCTAAGGCTCCCGGGCCTATTCTGATTGGCCCAGGCGCCTTAGGCCCCACCAGTAGGCGGAGCTTTGGGACGGATGGGCCAATCCGGCCTCATTCCGTCGTTGGCTGCCTGCCGGACAGGCGGGTTTGGCTCCCGTCTGTCCGGCCAACTACACAAAGGGGTGGGGGTCGGCCAGGGGGGGTCGCGGGTCAGCTGGGGGGGCGGTCGGAGGTTCTTGGGGGGGGGCGGTCGTTGGGGGGAGGGGGGTTTGCATCGAGGGCAGGAGGGCCTGGGATCCCTCCTGCCCGTAATGTAGTGCGGGGTGGGGGTAGGGGGTCGCCGTGGCCAGGAGGGTTTGGGCTCCCTCCTGGCCCGATATTGTCGGGGAGTTGGGGAGTCAGTGGGGCAAGAGGGCTTGGGCTCCCTTTTGCCCCGATCGTGTCGGGGGGGCAAGAGGGCTTGAGCTCCCTCTTGCCCCGATCGTGTCGGGGGTGCCGCGGTTGGCTGGGGCAAGAGGGCTTGAGCTCCCTCTTGCCCCGATCGTGTCGGGGAGTTGGAGAGTCGGCGGGGCAAGAGGGCTTGACGTTAGTGAAAGGGCGAACCGCTGGAAGATGAAGCAGCGCAGGCGCAGGGCTCATGGAAGGGCCGGGACCGCCAAGAGAAAGCAGCAGGACACTGGTAGGAGCTTCTACATGATGGGGGGGGTCGGGAGGCTGTGGGGGTGCGAGCGGTCCTTCAGGGTGGGGGTGCGGGTGCGGGTGGGAGTGCGTGCGAGCGGTCCTTTGGGGTGGGGGTGCGAGCGGTCCTGCGGGGGGGTGAATCGGACGTCGGGGTAGGGGGAATCAGGCTTTCAGGGTGGGGACAGGACTTCAAGGGGGAGAGGAGAGTCGGGGCGGGCGAAAGGAGAGTCGGGGTGGCCAGAGGAGAGTCGGGGCGGGCGAAAGGAGAGTCGGGCGGCGACGGGAGAGTCGGGCAGCATGCGCGGTATATGGGTGTGCGCAGTATATAAAAATTTCTGTACATAAATTTGTGTTTTCTGCACGCTATACCCGTGTGCGCGTTTTACACGGGTGCGCGTTATCTACGTGAAAATACGGTAAATGGCGAATTCTACTGTATGGGAGAATGGAGGGGGGGTATAAATTAAAGGTTCTACTGCACAGGGGGATGGGAGTCAGGCAGGCTGGCTTCGGTGAGAGGGAGTGGGTGGAACAAAGTCTAAAAGGCATTGAGGGGGGCATTGGAAGGAGGCACTGGGGGCACTAAGGACATAGGAAAGGGCACTATGGACATGAGAAGGAGGCACTGGGGGCACTGAGGGCACTAAGGATATAGGAAGAAGGCACTGAGGGCACTAAGGACATTGAATGGGACATTAAGGACATGGAAGGTGGCACTGGGGGCACTAAGGGAGAGACAGTGAGAGGCAAAGGGGGCTGCTTTGGGGGGGAGGTCTGTGCTGGGGGCAAACAGCTTTGCTCTGGGGTGAATACAGAAGGGGGCCATGGATAGACAGTCAGGGAGAGGGAAAGGGGGCTGCTTTGGGTGGAGGGGTGTGCTGGGGGCAGACAGTTTTGTTTGGGGAGGGGGGAAGATAGAAGGACACAGGCAGTGGCCAAGGAGAGAGAGAGAGAAAGAAACACAGACAGACAGACACATCTATTCTAGCACCCGTTAATGTAATGGGCTTAAAGACTAGTAAGATATAAAATAACTGAGAAATAAGTTATTGAGAAATAAGACCGATGATGATCTGACACAGAAAACTTGTGGACAATGAAAGTTATTTGGGTCCTGAGTGATGTCGCTGAGGTCTTAGTAGAGGTATAAAATATATGTGAAGTGTGAATTTACCGGTGGTATATGCCAAGTGAATTTAAATCTAAACCATTTAATGCTAATAATTGCTTAGTAAGAAGTCATTATCAATGCTAATTAGCTCAATATTCAGTTAAGTTGCACTTGCCCAAATTAGTGTACACAATTCAAAATGCCATTTATAGAATTAAGGGTCATGTGCCCCCCGCCCATGATCTGCCCAGACTCTGCCTTCAATGTGCATAATTATAGAATAACTCTTATGTGCTTATCCAGTATATACACACACATATGCGATTATTTTAAACATTTATACTTTGAACTAACACATACAGGTTGGCGTCTACTTTCTAGAACAATCCCAAGAGGTTTGGACGGGCCTACTAATATCCCAAGGTTCTAACACTTACCCCAAATACACTAATACTAATAGCTTTATGCAGGTTTTGCTGACTAGAATGATGAGGAAACACCTGCTGGAACAATTGGATACAGAGCACAGATGAATGGAACCCTTGTAAAATCCTTCATGATAATTTATAAGTGAAAGGCAAGCCATTCTCAATTAACAGTTTGAAATCAGAGTCAGCTACATATTCACTGCTTGTATTTCTTAAAAAAAAACCTAATAAATGTAGGCATGTTTTTCAATCTTGTTGAAGAACATGACATTTAACTAAAGAGGTTTATTGATGCTATTAACAATTTCAAGAAAGAAACAGTGTTCTTTCTTTTTAATTATGACTTTGATAAAGAATATTTGAAGGGCGATTTTTAGAACCAGCTGCATAAGTGGATGCAGCCGGTGGTGGTGTAAATTGCTGTGATTTTTTTTTTTTACATAAATATTTTTACTTCAAAAATTACCATTTACATGTGCATCCACAGTGGCAGGAATACGGTAACAGATTTATATAATTATTTACATGCATGCATCTGCTGGCATTTATGCATAGGAAATTCTGTCTACCTAGTTGTAGACAGCAAAAAGTGGTATTCCAGTCATGTATGTGTATAAGTGACATTTTATAGCGTACCAACTAGTGAAAACATAGGTGCCATAATTTGATGACTACTGTATAAATTAGAATAAAAAAATTATATACCACCTAAACCTAGGCGGTTTCCAAAAAACATACAAAATAATATTTAAAAAATGCATCTTACCACTAGAACTAAATTGTCTTAACATCTACACTTATGTTGAACAGACAGTCCTTTTACATAAATGCATCTACAAATAACTGTGTTTTCAATAGCTTTTCAAAGCTAGCATGTTCTGTACAAAGACGTAATTGACCTGGCAAGTCATTCCATAGTCCAAACAAACGAGATTATGGAAATACAATATTCTCAGACCTTGGAGATAATTTATTCAAAATTTTTTTGATAAAAGCAATAAAAGAGTAGTAAAAACTCAATTCACATGTATCTTATAGAAGGGCCGTGTTTCGGCTAAATATGCCTTCCTCAGGGATCCAAGATGTAAAAGATTGTCTTTCACAAATGTGGAAAAAGTGTATTCAAGATAAAAAAAAATCCAAATCCTGAAACCAATAAGCTTGCACAGATACACTTTTTACACATTGCTGTTATTGCTTTTATAAAGAAAATTTTAAATAAATTATCTCCAAGGTCCAAGACCATTGTATTTCTACAGTCTCATTTATTTGGATTTGTTCATTTCCTGTGGAAACTTGGGGAAAATGGTGGGTCTTCCCTTTCCCGGTGCATTCTGGGAAAGGCTCTGATTGGCTCAGGCACCTGAGGCCCCTCCCATAGGAGGGTCCTCTGGTATCTAGTCAATCGGAGTCTTAGGCCACTCCCAGTGCATCCCAGAATGCACTAGGAAGCAGGCCTAAGATTCCAGTTGGCTAAGGTGTCTAAGGCCTCTCCTATGGTAATGACCTTAGGTGCCTGGTTCAATCATAGTCTTAGGCCCTTCATCTATGCAACCCAGAATGCACCGGGAAGAGGAAGGCCTGCCATTGTGGAAAAGGTGGGCCTGCTGGCAGGAGGGAGTGTAGAACAAAAATAAAGTCACTGCTAGTTCATCAATACACTTAAGAAACTTATTTTTTATTTAGAACTCTGCTCAGAGACATGAAGGCTGAAAACTCGGCCTCACCTACCAATCATTGCAGTGTTCAAAAAGGATTTTTAATTTAAAGTACCTTTTAATATGCTAGCTAAAAAGCTATGCTGAAAATATAAATGCTTCCATGAATTTTATAGTTATGAAAAAAGACTTAACTTTGAATAGTGACTGGTTCCGACGTGCACGTTTCGTGGCTGCGTCAGGGAACCGACAATACAGCTGGATTTAGAGCTGGTAGTGAAGTCACATGCAATTAAAAAGCTAGATCTCTCAAAAAGACGTTTTTGAGAGATCTAGCTTTTTAATTGCATGTGACTTCACTACCAGCTCTAAATCCAGCTGTATTGTCGGTTCCCTGACACAGCCACGAAACGTGCACGTCGGAACCAGTCACTATTCAAAGTTAAGTCTTTTTTCATAACTATAAAATTCATGGAAGCATTTATATTTTCAGCATAGCTTTTTAGCTAGCATATTAAAAGGTACTTTAAATTAAAAATCCTTTTTGAACACTGCAATGATTGGTAGGTGAGGCCGAGTTTTCAGCCTTCATGTCTCTGAGCAGAGTTCTAAATAAAAAATAAGTTTCTTAAGTGTATTGATGAACTAGCAGTGACTTTATTTTTGTTCTATTGACCTCTTCAGTCACTTGACAGTAATTTTGATTTGAATGAGTTACCCCTGCATATCTTTTTTGGCAGGAGGGAGTGGGCATCCCTCTTGCTGGCCACCTCTTAAAAGTACATGGGGGTCGGAAGGTGTCAGGGAGGAGTTGGGTGTGAGGCAGTGTTGAGGTATTTTGGAAAATATTTGGTGGGTGTTGGGGAGTGTTGGGTAAGTGTTGATGGGTATCAGGATATGTTGGGGAGGTGTTGGTGAGTGTCAGGGTGTGTTGGGGAGTGTTGTGGAATGTCAAATGAGTGTTGGGTGGGTGTTGGGAAATGTCATAGAATGTCAGGTGGATATTGGGGAGTGTCTGGGGTTCTGGGGATTGACAAGGCCAGCGGCAGGATGGAGTGGGCATCCTTCTTGCCACAGACAGTGTCGGGAGGTTCGGGTGTGGTGGTGGGAGGGAGTGGACATCCCTCCTGCCGCAGACAGTGGCAAGTAGGGGTTTGGGTGTGGCGGGGGGCAGTGGGCATCCCTCCTGTTGATTGTCTTCACAGGGGGGGATGAGTTCCTTGCCGCAGCCAATCAGCTGATCACTGCAGTGAGATTTCTTTGCCATGATCAGCATAGCGGCTGCATCTATTTGAAATATAGACCAGCTTTTTGTTGGCCTACATTTCAGGCACTTATCACGATCCTAGGGAGACACCTAGGGCCTCTTAAGCTCACCCAAGTCCACGCCTACGATTAGGCGAGCTTAAGCATCCCTAGGCGCCTTCCCACACCCACAACAGATGTCTCTAGTGTAGGCAGCCTGCCTCAGGTTTTTTTTTGTGCGTCTCGATTAGCTAGTTAGACAGCAGTAGGACACCTACTGCTGCCTACAATCAGGACACCGTTTATAGAATTTGCTCCAGAAAGCAGGTACACTTGTAAATAAAGGCATACCAGACTAAATAAACCAGGCTGGTGTTTATATGCTGTTATTTTCCGTGTTACTTTGAACAATGAATGTATTAAGCATTCTAAAGAGTCTAAGGGCTCCTTTTACAAAGGTGCGCTAGCGGTTTTAGTGTGCGCTTAGCATGCACTAAAATGCCACGTGCGCTAGCCGCTATGCCTCCTTTTAAGCAGGTGGTAATTTTTCAGCTAGTGCGCACTATAGCACATGCTAATCTTGTGCGTGCACTAAAAACGCTAGCGCACCTTTGTAAAAGGAGCCCTAAATATCAAGAAACATAGCCCCAATGAACAAAAAATGAACCAAACTTCATAGTCCTGAGCTCATCTTTAGTAGCACTGTCTTCATGAGAGCAATTATCATCTGCATCCTTGTTTCTGAGCAACATTTTATTATTCTGTAAGCCTGTACCAATTTAACACTTTGGTGCTTGCTGATGGCTTAATTTGTGTAGTTGTTTGATATTATCTATGTATGAGAACGAAATAAATGTACTGTACAGTAAACCTATACCAAAATTGAGATAGTGCTGTGTAGAGAGAGAAATAATTTCACTCCACCTTCTTACAAATTCTGACAAGTTAATAAAATACTATTGGCTGATTAAATATATGAATAAAATGAAGGCAGGCATAATGATGAACTGTAATGGTAGTTAAACATCTGGCAAACTCCTGGGTGAATTTGCCACCTGTTGGTATGTACTAAGATCTAGGCAATGCCTCAAGCTTGCCAGTCAGCTGTCAAACACTAGTACATATACTCTGAACATTAGCTCCTATTTATTAATTTACTCAGAGGAAACTAGTTTGATCTCATTAGGAAAACATGCATAATTTTTATAAAAATAGCAGTATTATACCACACAGAAATAGTATTAGAGAAAATGCAGACATTTACATCCAACTATTAGAACTGCTACTGCAGATTTTCAGTAGGATTGTGGAGAAGTTGTATTTTGGAATATTCTAGATTGAGAATAACCATGCTTTATTAGTTTTTTAATATCCCCAACAAAATGTGATGTAATCTTCTGCTCAGAGTCTAAGAATCAGATTGCAGTTTTAAAGCCACCACAAAAATTTTTTTAGAAGAGTTTAGACAGTAAATTTATGAGCCTCAGCCCCACCACTCCACCGCATCAAATATCTTTCATAGCGGTGAGCTTTATGTGGTAATTTCCTCATCGGTTCCTTTATACTATTTAAATCGTTTCTTCTCTTTTTGTTGTAAAGTGCACCATGCTACATGCAACAGTTACTCTATTCATCCCTCAAAAGTGCTTAGTGCTTAATCAATTTATCATTAGCAAATTTCATGAAGAATTAAAGATATATAAATAAATAAATCTTTTAAAACTTAGCTTTATATAGCTGATTTTGAATTTAATTCATCACTCTTCACTCCATTCGTTCTTTAGTTAAATAGCTCGGTTTGGGAAAGTTGGACCCGTTTTTCTCACACTGCTGTTTCAAGGGTCCTCCCACAACCGCCGGTATTGATCCGCCCCACTTAAAGTTTCAATGTAAACATCTATCCCAAACAGCCTGTCTCTGGGGCTTCACAAAGGTCATCTAATCATGACCTCTGCCTTTCCCAAGTGGCCTTCACCTTCTCCTAATTCCTCTTTCTTCTGCAAAGTTAGTGTTGTGGCACGGAGTACGTGCAAGCTAGCTGGTTCCCAAGTTTCCATGGGTCGAGGCAAATGTAGTTAGTTCCGCTTTTCTGTGCTGTTCTCAAAGTTTATCTGATGTCCAGTGAAGCTGTACAAACATTGCCACATATTTCACAGAAACAGCATCTGAAGTTGAAGTTTCACAGTACCTGAGAGAAAGTCTATTAAAGTTGAAGCTACATAAAATCCATTTTCAGTGCTTGACCTGTTTTTGTCTCTATTCTTTGACCCTATGCTAGGGCCTGATAATGTGGGTGTCCCACAGGGGTCTTCCTCAAGACCCAACTATGCCAGATGGCCACATCCTCTGGCAACACATGTATTTTCTATTAGTATGTATTTGGGTTTTATTTTATTTAGATTTGTAACAGCCATATCTATATAGGATATCCCCCAATTTGTTTCATTTCTCTCTTCCTACCATTGTGAATCCTCTCTGTTTGAATTTTATTACTGGTAGGTCATTTCAGGAATTTATAACCCTTTCTGTGAGAAAAAAATGTTGATATCTTAAAATTTTTAAGAATAGTTATATTGGGTTAAACCAGGGGTAGGCAATTCCGGTCCTCGAGAGCCACAACCCAGTCGGGTTTTCAAGATTTCAACAATGAATATGCATGAGATTGATTTGCACACAATGGAAGCACTCCATGCAAATTAATCTCATGCATATTCATTGTGAAAATCTTGAAAACCCGACTGGGTTGTGGCTCTCGAGGACCGGAATTGCCTACCCCTGGGTTAAACCAATGGTCCATCTAGTCCACTATCTTGTTTCCACAATGGCCAATCCAGGTCACAAGTACCTGGGAAAAACCCAAATAGTAGCAACATTCAATGCTACTGATCCTAGGGCAAGCAATGACCTCCCCTTTGTCTGTCTCAATAGCAGACGATGGACTTTTCTTCCATGAACTTGCCCAACCCTTTTTTAAAACCAGCTGTGTTAACTGCTGTTATCACATCCTCTGGCAACACATTCCAGTGGGCTCACAATCTAACTATGGTACCAATGGAGAATTAGCTGCGACTGATCCTACAACCTCAGGGTGCTAAGGCAGCAGCTCTGACCACTAGGCCATTTCTCCATGCCTCTTTTAGATTTTGGAACCTAGATTTCTTTAGATTGTAGACAAATGATTATAATGTACTTGTAAATTCCTTATATTATTTTTCTTGTGGAAGATTTGTTTATATAATTTCCTATAATGTATTGCATTGAAATGATGTAAAAAAAAATATTTGCTACTGATATGCATACCATTGAGTGAGATTGAGCACTACAGTGCATTATTCATATTACTTCCAAAATGAAATAAAACAAAACAAATAAAATATAAAATTCAATACATGACATGAGGAACTAAATAAAATGAAAGGTTTTGGCTTGCAAACCCTAATAAAAACTAAAAACACACTGGGCCAGATTCTACAAATACTGACAAAAGTTAGGCAGTGGTAGTC
The DNA here is from genome assembly GCF_902459505.1 of Geotrypetes seraphini. Classification (NCBI taxonomy): domain Eukaryota; kingdom Metazoa; phylum Chordata; class Amphibia; order Gymnophiona; family Dermophiidae; genus Geotrypetes; species Geotrypetes seraphini. Next base: position 301,795,244 of record NC_047086.1, on the reverse strand, counting down.
ACCCTATTGCCGCCTAACTTAATTGATTTAATTGGGTTTAAGTGGTGTGATAATTGGTCACATCATTAAAACCCAATTAAACCCTCATTAAAAAATAGCTACTGCTACATGGTCTATGGGACTTGCGCCTAGGTCCCTAGTGGCTAGTGGCACATAGTGATGCTAAAGCCCTGAAGTGGGCATGGTTAGGGGTGGAAACAGAAGTCAGTGTCACTATGTGCCATTGGCCATGATTCAGGAAGGATCCAGGGCACTGGAAATGTAGGCCTGTAAAACCCTGGTCTACATTTCCATCACCTAGGGTCCATAGGAGCCGTGATTCTGAAAGCGGCGCTTGTCAGTGATTGACACATGGTAGGCACCGATTTTATAAGCATCTGCCATGGCAGGCACCGCCTACAGAATTAGGGCTACAATGTACATAATTGACCTGCTAACGCAAACCGGATTATCATGCAGACTACCAATGAAATAGAAAGAATATTTACATAGGGCTAGATTCTCAAAACTTTGCAGTAAAAACTGATGGGCCGCTATCACAGCCGTTATTGTACAGATTTCAAAAAGGGGAATCATTCTCAAAAAAAACCCACGCATGCAAATGAGGTTGGCGGAGAGTCGTGAAGGTTCACTAAATTTACATGAGATGAGTCACTGGTGATAGTGATCGGCCCATGCACAAAATACACCATGAAAGAGGCGTAAACGTACGCATGTGCTGGGAAGAGCAACGCCGTAAGCAGTGTGTCAATCATAGGCGTGCCAGATTGAATGGAATGGAAGGAGATGCAATGTTGGCTTTCAAAAAGCATATATAAGGCATGCCTTTTCTCCCCCCCAAACTACTATAATTCATGTAAATTTTGTAATTTGTTTTTAATATCATATTTTATCATGAACCATAGTCAGAAACACATAAGAAACGGCTATAATACACAAGCTTAAGAAGCGTGCTTTTGTCCACACACACCTCCCTCCAAAAATAAAAGACTATGGGCTCCTTTTACTATACTGCGCTAGCGGTTTTAGCGCGCACTTAGCGTGCTACAATGCCATGCGCACTAGACGCTAACACCTCCATAGAGCTGGCGTTAGCATTTTCCGCGTAGCGTGGGGGTTAGCATGCGCTAATCTTCAGCACGCACTAAAAACGCTACCGCCACTTAGTTAAAGGAGTCCTATAATTTATGTGAATCATGCCATTATTATTTTTTTTTTCCATAAGCCACAGTCAAAACACAGGCCAGAGATGTGCTTTTTACAGTACCGCCACCACCCTCACACACACCCCCCCCCCCCCCCCCCCCGGACAAGTTGCTGATTTTTGATTGCCCAAAGCCGACTCCGCACTTGGAGAATCACTTGGCGATGGTGAAGAATGGCCCGGAGTGCTTGTTTAAATATTGATGAGCCCATTTCAATGGCAGAATCGGAGACTGCTAGGAAGCTTGGAAAAGACCATGGCAGGCCATTTTGATAATTTGTTGCTAAAATACATGCACGCTAAACCAGATGGAACTGGTTTAGCGACCATGTCAAAAGCAACCTTAAGTTTTTGAGAATCTGGCCCATAGATGCAAATAGTGATGAGCCCATAATCAAAGGGGGCGGCAAATGGAAATAAATCGCTAGTATTTTGGGAGCAAATATCACCTGAATATTTTTTATAAGAATGGGTGCCAAAAATGAACTAACAACCCCCCTACCCTGCTTCCAGCATAATCTGGTAATCATTTTATACTGTGATAGGATGACATCTTCATTCTCTTCTCCTCCTACTTAATGCACTCTAAGATTCACCCTGCTACATTGGTTTGTAAACACATTCTTCACTGCTCCTTGTGACCCTGGGCAAGTCACTTAATTCCCCCCCCCCCATTGCCCCAGGTACACTAGATAGAGTTTGAGCCTGCCGGGACAAATAGGGAATTATGATAAAGTACCTGAATGTAAAACCACTTAGGATATACGTGGTATATACAGTAAATAAAAATTGTGCATAAATTGTGCCTGTTCCCACATTGTAGTCAAATAATATATCCAAATTATTTTCCTGTTTTGTATAGCAAGTGCTAACCCATTCTTAGTATATAATAGTTGTCTGCTCTTGTGCCTCAGTGCAATACCTCTATGCACTTGGAGGTCATTCCATCGACACTGGCAACAGGGATCTGCTCTTCCTTTTGCCAAAAGTGCTGACCTTAACTGAATGATCCCACTTGTCGTAAGGCAAAGTCATTAAGCAAGGTCAGTGATGCTTGCAGGAGGGAGATTGCTTCCCTCCTCCCCGCAAAGATAAAAGACCATCCAGAACTGTGCAATTTCCAGTCAGTCACACATCTACAGAATTGAACAGTGGATGAAGGATGAGTTATGGAAGTGACTCGGAGTTATGAAATGGTATTAGTACCTGTGTGTAGCTCCTCTGCAAATGAAGTAAACCTCAAAACAAATGGTGTGAGGTCCCAATACCAGTCAGGTTTATGCTTCAACATAATACGATAGGAATTACAGACTATTATTATCAGGGAAAATAACATGGTAAATTGGCCCATCCATTCCATAGAGCAAGAAATATTCTATTTGTCCGTCATAAGAGACTGACCACTTGGAAGATATCATTTCTTTAAATCAGTTTTTTGTTTTACTCTGTTCTGCTATTCTTTGTTGATTAATATACATGATCCCTTAATTAATGCAATACCCTGTTCTCAAGTTTCAAGTTTAATGAGGTTTTGATTAATCGCTTAATCATAATTCTAAGCGATGTATACAATAGTAAAATTACAAAATTTGGGAACAATACGATGCTTAACAGAAGCTGAGTCCTGCAGGACTATTGACAGACATGACAAAACTAAAAACACAAGGGAGGAAGGGAAAAGAACTACAAATTATTTGAAAGTAAAGAAAACATTTAAGGCAGGCACATGAAGAAAGGGGGATTTAAAATACTTCAAAAAAATTATATACTCAAGTTATAATTGGCTAGCAATCTAGCTAGCTAATTATCAAAGGCGTCGTTAAAAAGAAAGCTCTTTAGTTTACTCTTGAATCTTTCCAAGTTGTGTTCTTCCCTCAAGTAGACAGGAAGCAAATTCCATACCTGGGGGGCTGTGACAGAAAAAAATAATTTGCCGTCTTGTATTGATAATTTTGAGAGAGGAGATCGTCAGCAAGTACTGTTCATTAGATCGCAACGTTCTATTAGAAGTGTAAGGAATCAATAATTTATAAATGAAGGCAGGAGTTTGATAAAGTAAAGATTTGAACTTATTTAAGGATGTTGCCTTCAATTCTAACATTAAAAAGGTTGGCATATAGTGATGGCATTATGGAAGCAACTAGATGTCACTATTGAAGCCAAGGAACTTGAAGGTTAGAATTCATGTCTTACCACAAAGCTTTGTCCTAATCTAAAAAGGCTACTATACCTTCCATTCAGCATGTAGAGGGCAATTTTATATTTTATTAATTTTTTATTGATATACCACTTATATCCTAAGTGATTTTACATTCAGATACTCAAGCATTTTCCCTATCTGTCCTGGTGGGCTTACAATCTATCTAATGTACCTGGGGCAGTGGAGGATTAGATGATTCACCCAGGGTCATAAGGAGCAGCATGGGGGTTGAACCCACAACCACAGGGTTCCAGGGCTATAGCTCTAACCACTGTGCAACACTCTCCTCCTCTAGAGTGGGTACTAACATTTTTGCTCCAATTACATGTGCAAATAATTAGAAGAATCTATATATATAAAAACGGAGGTATGTATGTGTGTATGTGCCGCGATCACGCAAAAACGGCTTGACCGATTTGAACGAAACTTCGTATGCAGATCCCTCACTACCTGGGATGATATGTTCTGGGGGTCTCGCGGCCCACCTGCACACGTGGGCGGAGCTACAAACATAAAATCAGATTTCACCCATTCATGTCAATGGAAAAAATGTAAAAAGCTGCCATTCTCACAGTAATTCAAAAACGGCTTGACCGATTTGAACGAAACTTGGTATGCAGATCCCTCACTACCTGGGGTGATATGTTCTGGGGGTCTCGCGGCCCACCTGCACACGTGGGCGGAGCTACAAACAGAAAATCAGATTTCACCCATTCATGTCAATGGAAAAAATGTAAAAAGCTGCCATTCTCACAGTAATTCAAAAACGGCTTGACCGATTTGAACGAAACTTGGTATGCAGATCCCTCACTACCTGGGGTGATATGTTCTGGGGGTCTCGCGGCCCACCTGCACACGTGGGCGGAGCTACAAACAGAAAATCAGATTTCACCCATTCATGTCAATGGAAAAAATGTAAAAAGCTGCCATTCTCACTGTAATTCAAAAACGGCTTGACCGATTTGAACGAAACTTGGTATGCAGATCCCTCACTACCTGGGGTGATATGTTCTGGGGGTCTCGCGGCCCACCTGCACACGTGGGCGGAGCTACAAACATAAAATCAGATTTCACCCATTCATGTCAATGGAAAAAATGTAAAAAGCTGCCATTCTCACAGTAATTCAAAAACGGCTTGACCGATTTGAACGAAACTTGGTATGCAGATCCCTCACTACCTGGGGTGATATGTTCTGGGGGTCTCGCGGCCCACCTGCACACATGGGCGGAGCTACAAACAGAAAATCAGATTTCACCCATTCATGTCAATGGAAAAAATGTAAAAAGCTGCCATTCTCACAGTAATTCAAAAACGGCTTGACCGATTTGAACGAAACTTGGTATGCAGATCCCTCACTACCTGGGGTGATATGTTCTGGGGGTCTCGCGGCCCACCTGCACACGTGGGTGGAGCTACAAACAGAAAATCAGATTTCACCCATTCATGTCAATGGAAAAAATGTAAAAAGCTGCCATTCTCACAGTAATTCAAAAACGGCTTGACCAATTTGAACGAAACTTGGTATGCAGATCCCTCCCTACCTGGGGTGATATGTTCTGGGGGTCTCGCGGCCCACCTGCACACGTGGGCGGAGCTACAAACAGAAAATCAGATTTCACCCATTCATGTCAATGGAAAATATGTAAAAAGCTGCCATTCTCACAGTAATTCAAAAACGGCTTGACCGATTTGAACGAAACTTGGTATGCAGATCCCTCACTACCTGGGGTGATATGTTCTGGGGGTCTCGCGACCCACAACTCTATGTTGCTTGCTCAAGGGTGGGTTCACCCAAGAATTTATATGTTCTTGCTCCAGGAGGTGAAACTAAAATTGTTGTTTATAATCACGTTTTGCGTTAGTTGTATTGTATTCATTTTATCAAATATTTCACATTATAATTTGAATATTGTACTTTTTATTAAGCTGTAAAAAAATAATTTCATTCACCACTATAAAGTATCTTTATTTGAATCCATTTACAGTGTTATTGCTATAATTAAATACCCGTGCAACGCCGGGGCATCAGCTAGTAGCATATAAAACGCAGAAACAAAAAAATACACTACTATTACTATTAATTATTTCTAGAGCACTAACAGATCTACACAGCACTGTACAGAGTCACAAAGGAGACAGTCCCTGCTCGAATGAGCTTACAATCTAAACAATTAAGATAAACAAAGAGGATGCCAGGGTAAGGATAACAGTTAGAGGGGATAGTTAAACTGCTGGCTAGGGTGGTGTGCAGAGGGCAGAGGGGAGTAGTGTAGGGATGGAACTGAGCAAACACACACACAGAGGATATGAGTCGGGATGGAGGCGCTGCCAATGGCTAGCTCCGAGTCCTTTTTATTATGCTTTTATGCACATAACATCATAGTAACTCCCTCGTTTACACATCTAATGTTTGGGGATACAAAGGTACATGCTATTACATCGTGATCACTTGCCTTTTGACTCGTGCTTTACCTCGTGATCACCATCCAACTCTACACTTAGGCAAGGGCATGATTAACACGTGGACAGGCAATGCAATGCCTGTCAGCTGATGTCCTTTCCAAATAAGGACAGCTTAAGATAAGGGTTAATATGTGACAGGAGTCTTGTGACAAGAGGGGAGGGGGGAATGCCTTAGCATTCTGTCACAAGGTGCTAACATTTTCCCTTGCTTTAGAATGGCTGGCTACATGGCAAGAGGGGACAGGGAATGGGAATAATTCATAATTTTTACACAGGGGCGGTGAAATCAGTGTGCCCATCTCGCCCTGTTTCAGAACATTACTACAGAGTAGGGATGTAAGTTGAAGGCTGTCTCAAAAAGGTGAGTTTTCAGCCTACCTTTGAACAAGGGAAGGGAAAATATGTGGCAGATGGACTCAGACCATTTATTCTAGGCATATGGGGCATCTAAATGAAAGAAACAAAAGTCTGGAATTGGAAGTGGAGGAGAAGCACCTAACCCCTACGTAGCGAGTCCGATTTAAAAGAATTTAAAGCAAAGTTAAAAACATTTTTATTCCAAGATGCCTTTGGATAAACAATTGTCCTTTTAAGGACAAAACTAAAGCATTCTGCTATTTTCCCCATTCCTATTGTTATTTCCTTCTATGTTGCACCTTTCTTATAATATTTGTAGTTCTTCCCCATTACTCTATTGTTTGAATGTAGGTCCGTACATTTTAACAGAGTTTTAAGTTAGACTTTGATGTTATTTAATATCCCTTGTTTTTACGTATTTTTATGTAATTTTATACTGTAAACCGCTCAGAAACCTGAATAAGCGGTTCAAACAAATCTTTTAATAAACTTGAAACTTGAAGCAATTTGTCTGAGGAACAGAGTTTTCAGGGAGGTGTATAAGGAAAGACAAGAGAGGAGAGATACTGAGGGCAGGGCTGGCGTTAGGAGGGGAGCAAAGAGGACAGATGCCCCAGGCCCTACGACTTCAAGGTGCCTCCTTGCCTTCTGTTTTGGGCCACGGTGGTCGTCTGCTTTCTCCCTGCTTTCCCACCACGGTGGGTCCACAAGCCTTTTCCCCAACATTGGAGAGGACCAGCATAATAATAGACAGGCTACATAGTCCTCTGAACAGAGCAATGGGACACCTTAGAGGGCACTGTTGTGAATTTTACCCAAAGGGTGCCAGATGAAAATCTCAACATAACCCCATTATAATTTATGGGAAGCCCCCCCCCCAAAAAAAACAAACAAAAAACTACTATACCCTCCCTAAAAGCACTTATGGCTGTAGATGGCATCTATATATACTATAGTAGGGTTCGGGTGGGCTCACACGTTCTACCATAAATGTAATGGTTAGAGTGGCTTATAGGCCTGGGTCATCCTCTCTGTGGTTCATTAGCTCACCCACCAGGCTACTTAAGACAGCTGTATGCTTCCCCATACCAGATGCTGCTGATTTAGAGACAGATATGTAACTTTTTTGTTCTCATTTTTGTGTGGTGAAAGGGGATCAGTGAGCACTGCAGGAATGTGGGGGTGTCTTAACTTGATGCATGCAGTGGTCATCTGGTCAGTTTTGGCACTTTTGTGGCACTTAGACCCTTCTAAACAGGTTTAGTTCCAAATGTATAAGTTCCATCCAGGATGTCTTGCAAACTGCAAGACATCCATATCTAACCCATCCTTGAGACCGCCCAAAACCCGCCCATAACACACATCCACCATGCCCATCTCAAGCTCTAGATATACAGAAGCTAGAACACCTCGCTAGATGTACAGAAAGATGGTTTCGATTATCGGCACTTGGATGTCCTGGCGATTAGGACATCCAAGTGTTGATTTAGGTGGCTTTTTTGTACATCTATGTAATGCTTTTCTATAATACAGCTTATCCTATAACCGAGGGATCAAATGCAGATATTAGATAGAACATAAGAACATAAGAATTGCCGCTGCTGGGTCAGTGCAGTGGTCCATCTTGCCCAGCAGTCCGCTCACGCGGCGGCCCTTAGGTCAAAGACCAGTGCCCTAAATGAATCCAGCCTCACCTGCATACGTTCCAATTTAGCAGGAACTTGTCCAACTTTGTCTTGAATCCCTGGAGGGTCTTTTCCCCTATAACAGACTCCGGAAGAGTGTTCCAGTTGTCTACTACTCTCTGGGTGAAGAAGAACTTCCTTACGTTTGTACAGAATCTATCCCCTTTCAGCTTAAGGAGTACCCTCTCATTCTCCCTACCTTGGAGAGGGTGAACAATCTACTAAGCCTATTCCCTTCAGTATCTTGAATGTTTTGATCATGTCCCCTCTCAGTCTCCTCTTTTCAATGGAGAAAAGGCCCAGTTTCTCCAATCTCTCACTGTATGGCAACTCCTCCAGCCCTTTAACCATTTTAATCGCTCTTCTCTGGACCCTTTCGAGTAGTACTATGTCCTTCTTCATGTACAGCAACCAGTGTTGGACGCAGTATTCCAGGTGAGGGCACACCATGGCCCGGTATAGTGGCTTGATAACCTTCTCCGATCTGTTCGTGATCTCCTTCTTTATCATTCCTAGGATTCTGTTTGCCCTTTTCGCCGCCTCTGCACATTACGCAGATGGCTTCATCGACCTCTCAATCAGAACTCCCAAGTCTCTTTCCTGGGAGGTCTCTCCAAGTACTGCCCCAGACATCCTGTATTCGTGCATGAGATTTTTGTTACCGACATGCATCACTTTACACTTATCCACGTTGAACCTCATTTGCCATGTCTATGCCCATTTCTCAAGCTTGATTATGTCACGTTGTCAATCAACTGCTAGGCATCCTTTATACAATAACATTTAGTGATGCCTAGGTGTCCTTAGGTATCACTAGGCGTCATTGAGGTAGGTGCTGGTATATCAGGCCAAAATTTACCTGACCTATTTTACCAGCTCCTATCTCGCAAACCTAGCGATGCTTAAGTTTACCATGCCTATTCTCTTCCAAGTTTCAAGTTTATTTTGTTTTGATGTACCGCCTAATGTACAATCTAAGCGGTTCACTTAAAATTTTATTAAAATATAAATATAAAGGGATACTTACACAGACTATTAAAGACAATGAAAAAGACTACACTGGATACAAAAAGTGACATGATGGGTGGAAAGAGTGTTTTGGGATAAACAGATGGGAAGCTAAACTCAAGGGAAATTGTTTGTATAGTTAAGCTTAAGAACATAAGAATTGCCGCTGCTGGGTCAGACCAATGGTCAATCGTGCCCAGCAATCCGCACACACGGCAGCCCTTGGTTTAAAGACCAGTGCCCTAACCGAGCCTAGCTTTACCTGTGTACTTTCTGGTTCAGCAGGAATATCTAACTTTATCTTGAATCCCTGGAGAGTGTTTTCCCCTATAAGAGCATTCCAGATTTCTACCACTCTCTGGGTGGAGAAGAACTTCCTTACGTTTGTACAGAATCTATCCCCTTTCAACTTTAGAGAGTGCCCTCTTGTTCTCTCTACTTGGGGAGGGTGAACAACCTGTCTTTATCTACTAAGTCTATTCCCTTCATTATCTTGAATGTTTCAATTATGTCGCCTCTCAATCTCCTCTTTTCAAGGGAGAAGAGGCCCAGTTTCTCTAATCTCTCACTGTATGTATGGCAACTGTAGGGCAACTGATTTAGTTAGTACATGTGGCAAGCTAGATCTGGTGCAGACAAGTATATAGTCAATCCCCTATGTGTTAAAGGCTTGGTGAAGAGTCAGAGTTTCACCTGCTTCTTGAAGTAGAGGTAGTCTGGAGTTAGATGTAGTCCCTCTAGGAATAAATTCCAGGGCATGTGGGCTACTCCTGAGAAGACTCGCTGGCGGGTATCACATCGTACAATTTCTTTTGATGAGGATACCGATAGGAGGGATTGGGGGATGAGGGGTTACATATGTTTGGGGGAGGGTATTTGGATCTTATAAACGTTTCTGGATTTTTAACTATGAAAAGGACATATACTGGCATATTACATAGATGCCTTATATTGCATGTCTTTATATTATTTCATTATATAAACATCATTTTTGTTGAAAAGTTGCCACTGTACTGTATATTAACGTTCATGCACAGTTACTATGACTACTATAAAATTGTCTTCTCTCAATGTTAATGGCTTAAATCATACAATAAAAAAAGAAGAAAGTATTAAACTACCTTTAAAACTCAAATTCTAATTTATGTTTATTACAAAAAACTCATTTAAATGAACATGAATCAGATAAACTTAACAGGTGTTATTATGCACTTGCATTAAAAAGAAAGGTGGAGTAGTCTTATTAAGAAATAAAACTGCACAAATTGCAATTCATGAGCACTATCATGGATTGGTTAGATGCTAGATCCTCATAAATACCTCTATAGGACAAAATAAATATTATATCCTTAATATTTATGCGCCATCTCTGGGCAGTACTCAGTTCTTTCTAGATATATGCAAAAATGAACTAAATGTTGAAGGCTAAATCCGAATTTGGATGTCCAAATCCGAATTTGGATGTTAGGCAGAAGATGCACAAAAATCCGGTACGACACATGCCTATTTTCAAAACCACAAAGCATCTATCTTGTTGGGTTGTTTGTGGGTTTTTTTAAGCCATTTTTCAGATGTGCGTTTATCTTTGTGAACCACAAAACAAGTCATTGGGATGTAGAAGGGTTCAGCAGTTTTAGTAGGCTGGTCACACAGACATCCCAGCAGAGCAGTGGGATACCTTAGGGGGCACTGAAGTGTACTTTACATGAAAAGGCCCAGGTATACAGTATGGGGCTCAAAATCGAAGAGAAAAACGTCCAAAAACTGGCCTAAGTTAGCACTTGGACGAACATTTCCCAAATATGTCCAAGTGTCGATAATAAAACCGGGTTTTGGACGTATTTCTAAACGACCTAGGCCTACATAGTGCTGCTGAACGACCAAAGCTAAACAGGGCATTTTGGGAGGAGTGTTGAGGGCGGGAGTTGGGCGGGACGTGGGCCGGCTTAGACTTAGTTATACAGCCCACGATCGACGGAACTTGGACGTTGTGACTTAGACCATGTAAAACATGGTCTAAGTTACAAAAAAACACCTAAAGTCACCAGATAAACACTACAAACACATAAAACATACCCCCACACACTACCCCAGTGATCACCGACCCCCCCCACCCCTATAAAAATATTAATCATATCTTTAAAATTCAGCCTCCAGACCATCATCACCATTGGAAAGCCTAGTCGTCCAGCACAGAGGCAGCTTAAGTCATCTTGGGGGTGGGTTAGGGACTCATAGAGAGGAGGACCCATGCCCATAAGCCCCTGTAATCACTGCATTGATACTTAAACATGTGCACTCTGCTATACACCCCCAAAACCCTTTTGTACTGGCATAAAAGTGGCTCCTGCAGCCATAAGGGCTATTGGGGTAGTAGATAAGTGGGTCCAGGAGATTATGGAGATGGTTTGGGGGGCTCACCATGACCTATAAGGGAGCTGTAGTGAGGAGACAACATGGCACCCTTTTTGAGAAGTTCACAGTAGTGCCCAGTAAGGTACCCCACTATTTAGGTGCCATGTCTAGGTGTTCAGTCTATCACTTTGCAGACCCCTCCCACGTCCAACAGGGCTTGTTCTAGGTATTTTTGACTTGGACGAAAAGTTGGACAGAAATGTGGTATAAAGATGGACGCTTTAGCAACTTGAACGATCAGATCAGCAGGACATATAATTAGACAATTTTCGAAACAAAAAAATTTTGGACGTATTTTTCGAAAATATGTCTTAGACTGTTTTTTACTTTGGACGACTTGCGACTTGGATAAAAATGGACTTAGACGTCCCTTTCGATTATGCCTCTCCACATAACTTAGCAAGCGTTTGAAAACCTCCAATGTACAGTGATTAAACAATTGGATAAAACAAGTCATGGTGGGAATGTGAAGAAATGGTTAAGACGTCCCTTTCGATTATGCCCCTCCACGTATCTCACTACAACCCCCTTATAGTGTATAGTGAGTCCACCAAAACTATACACCACACCAATAGCCCATATGCCAGTAGCTGTCACCTATACTGTATATAAATAGAGTAGGATTAGGATGGGGTTTGAAAAGCTCACATGTTCCACTACAAGAATAGTAGCTAGCGTAGGGCATGGGACTGAGGCCCTGATGCTCAAGGGAGAAGAGGTACTGCTGGACATGGGGAGCTGGGAATGGAGAAGTGATACTGCTGGACAGGGGGGAGGAGGGAAGGGCGAATGGGGTACTGATGGACAGGGAGAGCTGGGAAGGGGTACTGCTGGACAGGGGGAAGTAAAAAGAAGGGAGAAGAGGTGCTGGTGGATCTGGCAGAAAGGGAGGGAAAGGAAAGGTGCTACACACTGGAGGGGAGGGTGAGATAGTGCATTGGGAAAGAGCACGTTGGGTTGGGGGGTTGGAAGGAAGGATGCCACTCAAGGAAAGAGGCAAGGACAGAGAGAGAAAGCGTGGAGGCAGAAAGTGTTGGACTCATGGAGAGGGTGAGATGGATTGGAAGGACAGAAAGGAGAGAAGGAGAAATGTTACACTCTGGGGAAGGGGGAGAGGGCAGAGAGTGAAAAGTTGGACTCATAGAGGGAGAGAAGGAGATGTTGGGGAAGGTAAGGAAGACCAGAGGAGAAGCATACAGGAGGAAGAGAGAAAAAAATGTTGGACTGGGAGGAGGGCCAGCAAGGATGAAGGGAAGGGAGATGGACTGCAGGGGGCAGACAGGAGGAAGGAAAAGATAAATGTTACACTGGGGGGGGGGGAGGAGAGATGACTAAAGGAAGGGAGAGATATCAGACCAGGGAATAGAAGGGAAGGAGGGGAGTCTGGTGGCGCTATAAAAATAATAATAGTAGTAGTAAAGAGAGATGCCAGACTGGGAAGGGGGGAAAGGAAGGAGAGAGATGTCAGACCATGAAAATAGGGAGGGAATTGAAGGTAAGACATGGAAAATAGATTTTGAGAAGAAAGCAGAAAAATGAAAATATTGAATGTTAAGTTAATGCCAAAGATGGATACAAGGCAGAAAGTGAAGAAGGAGAGAAAAACAGTCAATGGATAAGAAGGCACTGGAAACATAGGGCTCTTTTTACTAAGGTACGCTAGTGTTTTTAGCGCATGCAGGAAATTACCGCATGCTACACCGCACGCTATGCTACTAGAACTAACACCACCTCAATGCTGGCAGTAAAGTCTAGCAAGCGCGGCTATGTAGCGCACGCTATTCCGTGCGTTAAAGCCCTAGCACACCTTAGTAAAAGGAGCCCATAGTTAAAAGTACAGAAAAACAAAGTCACCAGACAACAAAGGTAGGGAAAATGATTTTATTTTCAATATAGTGATTGAAATGAGTCAGTTTTGACAATTTATATCTGCTGTGTATATTGTGCGTTAATGAAAAATGAATGGAAAAAATTGCATTACAATTAGCAAAGGGGGTTGGATCTGGGGAAGAGCTTGGGTAGGTCTAGGGTAGAGTTTGGGAGGTCTGTGGTTGGGGGTATTCAGCTTATATTTGTTAGATTTCCCTGCTGGCATGCCCTTCTAGCATTTCAGGGCCTGTCTAGAGGGCCTCTGCGCATGCATGGATGTCTGTGTGATGATGTCACGCATGCATATGATGTCATCACAATGACGCTCACACACTTCTGAGTACCTTGAGCCGTGGCCACTACCTTTAATGTGCCCCAGCTCAAGAAAGTTTGAGAGACACTGACCTAATTGAAGGATTAGTTAATTCTATAGTTACATTTTTGTACGCTTTTAAGTCATCTATGAGAGATCATATCGGGATTCTTTAACAAATCTGCAGTAGTGAGTCCCAGTGCGGCAAATGTGATGCAGACCATAGGAACTGAGGAGTATTTTTATTAAGGCATGCTAACTGATTTAGCGCACGCTAAAGATTAGCATGTGCTAAATGCTAAGGTGCCCATAGAATATAATAGATGCCTTAGCATTTAAGGGCAAATTCTATAAAAAGTGGCCAAAAGTTAGGCACTGTTCAGCGCTATTCAAGTAAAATTGGGTGCAGTTTAGTGAATCGCACTGAGCTGCACCTATTTGGGCACCTATTTTGGAGGTATCCAATAAATAGGCCAGCTCTAGGTAGAACTAGCTAGAACTAGGTAGAACTAGAACTAGGTAGAAACACTAGCTAGGACTTCAGAAGAAAGGGACTTGGGTGTAATCGTCAGTGCAGATATGAAGGCTGCCAAACAAGTGGAGCAGGCCTCATCCAAGGCAAGGCAAATGTTGGGATGTATCAATAGAGGCTTCATCAGCCGCAAACCTGAAGTCATAATGCCGCTTTACAGAACCATGGTGAGACCTCACCTGGAATACTGTGTGCAATTTTGGAGACCACACTACCAAAAAGATGTGCTTCGAGCTGAATCTGTCCAGCGAATGGCCACTAGAATGGTCTCCGGACTCAAGAGTCTCTCATACGAAGAAAGACTGGGCAAACTACAGCTATACACACTTGAGGAGCGTAGAGAAAGGGGAGACATGATTGAGACATTTAAGTACATCACAGGTCGTGTCGAGGCGGAAAGCGATATATTCTTCCCCAGGGGACCCTCGGTCACAAGGGGGCACCCGCTCAAACTCAGAGGAGGGAAATTTAATGGTGACACCAGGAAGTATTTCTTCACAGAAAGGGTTGTGGATCACTGGAACAAACTTCCAGAGCAGGTGGTCAAGGCCACCAGCGTGCTAGACTTTAAGAATAAATGGGACATCCACGTGGGATCCCTGTGGGGGTCGAGCTAAGGATCTGGGTCATTAGCACTCAGACTTGATGGGGTGGGTCAGAAGAGTGGGCAGACTTGATGGGCTGTAGCCCTTTTCTGCCGTCATCTTTCTATGTTTCTATGTTTCTAACTAAAAGTTAGGCTCCCATGCGAGCACTTAAGCACGCTTAAGAGCAGCGATTCTGTAAGAAGGCACCTAACACGTAGCCACGCCCATGCCTAACATGTATAGCGCCTATTTTTCTGAAGGACGCTTAAATTTTTAGAGGCGCCTTGTTACAGAATTGCGCTTTCTTGATAGGTGCCTATATTTCAATCAGTGCTGATCAAAAAGCTTAATTGAGCTTGTTATTCAATTTAGATAGGCGCCTCTATCTAGTTGGGCACCTCTAAAATAGGTGCATAACTTTAGGCGCTGGTTACAGAATTTGGGCCTTAGTGCATGCTAATCTTTAGTGCACGCTAAATCGGTTAGCACACCTTAATAAAAGGCCCCCTGAATGGGCCACGTGGAAATCACTACCCTGGCTTGTATAAGGGGTCCATTATGAGTTATGTGACTAAGGGCTCCTTTTACTAAGGTGCGCTAGTGTTTTTAGCGCACGCAGGAATTTACCACAGGCTACACCTTGCGCTACGCTTCTAGAACTAATGCCAGCTCAATGCTGGCGTTAAGGTCTAGCACGCGCGGCAATGTAGCGCGCGCTGTTCCGCGCATTAAAGCCCTAACGCGGCTTAGTAAAAGGAGCCTTAAGAAAAATAGACAACTATCACAAATTGTAAATTCAGAAAATGATATTCAACTCATGGAATGCCAACTAAAAAAGCAATGGTCATCGGATATCTTAGACAAGCTTATGAGATTGAAATTTGATTATACAGTAATTCCTTACTTACTAATAAATCCAAGGGGAAATTTTTCATACCAAACGCCATTTATTATGAATCATCGAACCAAGCAGATAAATTATTAGAATTGTACTTCAAAGGGAAAAAATTAATGCCCTCTTTTACTAAACTGCGGTAGAGGTTTCTACCATGGCCCAGAACTCTAAATGCTCCAAAGCTATTCCGACACTCATAGGAATTCTATGAGCATCAGAGCAGCATCGGAGCATTTAGCGCTTCAGGCCACAGAACAAAAATCTACTGTGGATTTAGCAAAAGGGGGAGTTGAGCAAACTGTTGCAATAAAATATAAGAGTGATAATAGTAACAAAGTAAATGACGGCAGATGAAGACCCGAATGGTCTATCCAGTCTGCTCAACCCTACATGCTCCATAAAAATTGATCATTTAATTAAAATTGTCCTGTTTTTTGTTTTTTAATTTAATTTACTTGCTGTCCCGACTTCGCTGGATACAGGAGCGGAAAGGAAGGCTTGCCGGCGTGGGAGCGCACTCCGCCACTCCCCCCACCTGACAAGACAACGCTGAGTCAATAAAAGGCTCAGCGCTTAACAGCGCGCTGCCGTTCGGCGCGCTGTCGAAGGCGCATGTCAAAGGCACCTTAGCGAGCGCCTTTGCGAAGTGACCAAGAAGCGACCCACCCCCCACCCCAACAACTCTACCAAAAGTAAAAACCAACTGAAAATCAGCAGTCAAACCACCAAAGACCCCTCCACGAACTATCACCTGCCACCAACCACCAAAAAAAAATAAAAAAATGAAGCTAACCTCACGAGCCCAGCACTTTCTACTATTAATCCTTCTTTTAACCAGCTGAAAGACAGCAGCCAATAACCTCCTCCCAACACCCGTTGCAGATATAAAAACCTGGATAACACACGAAAACCAGGACTGTCTTTTCCTCGCAGAAACCTGACTAACCTCAGACACAGACCCTAGAATAACGGAAATCTGCCCACAAGGTTACAAAATTACAGTGGTTTGCAGAGGAAAAAAAAGAGGCGGAGGCCTAGCAATCTTAATCACACAATTGAAAAAACATCTAACCCATACATGGACCTATTAGCTTGCCAACTCTCAAGCCCCGCACTAAAGGACACACTAAACTGCATGCTCTGCTACATAGCGCCGGGAAACTGGTCTTTAGCAAGAACCGAAGTGGAAAACTTCATATACCAAAATTCACTAATATCAACTTACAATCTACTCCTAGGAGACCTAAATCTACACCTAGAAGATCAATCATCCAAACAAGTAGACAACTTTCTCTCATTTCTCAAAGCCTTATCCTTCCAAATGCTAAATCCACAAACAACTCATGAAAAAGGCCACCAACTTGATATCGCAGCCTTCATGACCCACCAACCATCCTTATCAGAAATTAATACATCTAACGGAACATGGTACAGATCCATCTGGTCAGTCCACTACACTTACTCTTTCAATATCAACTGGACCAAAAACAAAAAAAAACTATAACAAAACTCAATAAAGTAACATACACCTCACGCAAACACATCAAACCCTCCATATTCTGGTCTAAAATAGATGAAACTATTCCAGAAAACAACCCCGAGGACTTCATCTTACAAAGGGAAAGATTATGCTCCAACACTCTTGATGACCTAGCCCCACTGCAAACCAAAACCAGAACCAGTAAAAGATCAGTTTGACTCAACTGCTACAACTCAAAAGACAATGTAGACAATTAGAAAGGAAATGGAGAAAATCGAACTTGGATCATATAAAATCCACCTGGAAAAAAATCAACAAACAATACAAATCACAATTAAAGGACAAGAGAAAAGCACACTACACCAACCTAATAGGCACTGAAACCCAAGACACCAAAAAACTATTACAAATTCTAAAAACCCTAAATGACACCAAACCCTACCTGACTACTAACAATACTACTACCCCCTCAGCCATACTATTAGCAGAACACTTCCAAAATAAAATTACTAATGCAAGAGCTACCCTCAATGACTCTTCTACCCATCCTAATGAATTCACAATTCTCCCCACAGATAGAGATTCTACTGCAGCAGACCGAATATGGTCTCAATTCCCCAACATTCAATGGCCCAAATTCAACAAATACTACAAAAATTACAGCCATGCATCCTGTGACCTCAACAACTGTCCACTATATCTCCTAAATACATCCAGCACAAAATTCTGCGCTCTTCTTCTAAACTGGATACAAAGCTCACTCATAAACGGCCACTACCCAACCAACCTCACCAAAATCATCATCACCCCGATCCTCAAAGACCCCAAAGGACCGATAGACCAAACAGCCAACTACAGACCCATTGCCTCTATTCCACTCTATGTCAAAATAATAGAAGGACTAGTTGCCAAATTCCTCTCCAATTACCTAGAAAACCAAAACATACTCCATCCCACGCAATCAGGCTTCAGAAACAACTTCTGCACAGAAACACTACTAGGATCTCTCCTGGCCACAACCAGACAACATCTCAGCACAGGAAAAAAAATGATACTCATACAACTAGACCTGACCGCTGCATTCGACTTGGTGGACCATAACATACTACTACAAATCCTAGATACAATAGGTATCACAGATAAAGTATACTTATGGTTTGAAGGATTCCTTAAATCAAGAACCTATAGAGTAAAATCAGACAAAGAAAAATCTGAACCTTGGTCAAACCCTGGCGGAGTTCCCCAAGGATCCCCTCTATCACCGACTCTCTTCAACCTCTATACAGCCTCCCTCAGCTCACACCTGGACAAACAAGGCATAACCTCCTACAGCTATGCAGATGACATTACCATTCTCATACTCTTCGATCAACCAAAACTCTCCATGACAAACACAATACACCAAACACTAGAATCAGTAGCAACCTGAATGAAAGATCTCAAATTGAAATTGAACCCAGATAAAACTAAATTCATCCTCCTAGATAACAACAAAATATCAACCTTAACCAACATTGAAATCAACGAAATCAACTACCCTAAAATTACTAGGAATAACAATCGACAGATGCTGCACCATGCAACCGCAAATCAATAAAACAATACAAAAATCATTCTCAGTCATGAGAAACTTAAGACAAATTTGGAAATTCTTCGAAAAAACACAATTCCAGCTCATAGTTCAGTCCCTAATACTAGGCCTACTTGACTACTGTAACATCCTAAATCTCCCTTGCCCTGCAACTATAACAAAACAACTACAAACTATTCAAAACACAGCACTAAGACTCATCTACTCATTGAAGAAACATGACCACATTACAGAAGCATATCTCAAATCACATTGGCTTCCAATACCAGCAAGAATACAATTTAAATTCTACTGTCTACTATTTAAGACTTTATATGAAGACAGTCCAATCTACCTGAATAACCGCCTCATCCACAACACCTCAACCAGACATAGGAAAACTCACACCCCTTTCTCACATCCCCCAATTAAGGAGGTCAAACGGAAAAAACTATATGATAGCCTCCTGGCCACTCAAGCAGCCAAACTAGACAACCAAATTGCCAATCTACATGACTTTTAGAAAAGAAATAAGAAAGCCATGAAAAAAGAAATAACACCGCAAGTTTCAATCTCCACCTCTCACTAAAGCCAACTACCCCAAACAAATAACCATACTCATTTCTTACTCTCTTTGAAAATGACCAAACTTTTTTTTTTTAAGTTCTTGTTGTAATACATCCTTGATAATTCTTTTGTAATCCGCCTTGAACCGCAAGGTAATGGCAGAATAGAAATCCCTAATGTAATGTAATGTAATATTTCTGGGCCAGAGACTCAGAGCCCTGCTCGGTAGTGTGCTTAGGTTCTATCTACTGGAGTTTCCATCAAAGCTCACCTCAGCCCATCTTAACCATTTCAGTCATCAAAGCCCTCCCTAGCCAGTCCTCAACTGAATGTCCACATACGGGACACCTACCATACTAGACTACCCAGTACCAACCATAGTTCCTTCAATATATACCCATTATTTTCTGATTAGAGATCCTCTGTGTTTATCCCACGCTTGTTTGAACTCTGTAGAAAGATTTATGGTCCACTAATCAGTTATATAAACAAATATGTGCCTGTTAGTTTCTAGAGAAGACCATAATATCTCATCCAGGTTCAGCTTTCTTTGCCTACTTACACAACACCAGACCCAGGCTAATGAGAAATACTTTTATTATGAAAATAGAAAAATATAATTCAAAAGCCAGCAGCAATAACTAATTATTGTTCACAAAATATTCGATTACATATATGAAACTCAGTACATAATTATCACAACACACTTGCTAGATAAGTAAAACTAATTCTTACACCCTATAATTCCTTATAATAATAATTCTTGATTAGCAGCAACTATTACAGATTATCATCAAGAGTAGCTTCACTTCTCCTTATTCCGAACCACAATAGGATTCATTTATCTAACCCCAGTTTTTCTTACACCCTATAATTCCTTATAATAATAATTCTTGATTAGCAGCAACTATTACAGATTATCATCAAGAGTAGCTTCACTTCTCCTTATTCCGAACCACAATAGGATTCATTTATCTAACCCCAGCTGATAAGATAATAGAATTCCGTATTCTCACCATCCAATTAGGCCTTGGCACAAAATCAGGTGAAAGGGAAGACGTCTTCTACTCAGCACTGAAGATAAGAATTCTTTGGTACCGGAACAAGAGTTCGTCAGCCACTGGAGAAGCTGTAACTTATGTTGGCAGCAAAGGTTTCCTTTATGTGATATGAAAACCATGTCTGGATAAAAGTCCTGTTCCTTCACTCCTGGAAGAGAGCTAATCACAAGAGGTAACTTCTCAGGTCTTAATTATTATGAAAGAAGTGCATGGAGAACACCTATGATAAGATGTGAGTTCACCCACATCCTAACACAGACTAAATTATAATTAGCACGTTTTCACTTGGATCTCATCAGATGACTTCTCTGGACCAATCCAGAAACAGAGCTTAGATGAATAGCCTTTCTGTATAGAGTCTCGTACAATCTGAAACAGAGGCGCCTTCATTAGATAAGACCAGCATAGGAGCAATTCCTCCCCCAAGATTCACACAGGCATAGGCATGAAGGCATAGATGGATGTCCTTGACTAGAATACATTTCTGGTACATACCCAGAATGTATCAGACAGAAACAGCAAAAATGTGTTCTTCTTTCTCTTCTTGCTAGGTTCAGGCTGGAATGATTTCTTGCAACAATGGTTCAGGCTTGATGATGTCAGAGAGGCCTAATCTTCAGGTGCAAATAAGGAAACACCCCTACAACTCTATCACTGTTTTCTTCTCCACCACCTCCCTCGGGAGCGCTTTCCACGGATCAAACACCCTCGCCGTAAAGAAGAATTTCCTAACATTACTCTTGAATCTACTACCCTTCAACTCAAATTATGCCCTCTGGTTTTAAATACTGAAGTTGTGGAACAATTTTCTATTTTCTACAAGAAGCTATATACATCAGAAAATACTGACGATTCACAACTCAGGGAAACATTTCTCTCTACTGTTAATTTCCCCAGACTCACTGAAAATGAATATAATGGTTTTGAAGCAGAGATTAGTTTGCAAGAAATATCTTAAAGCCATTGCTCAGTTACAACAGGAAAAAAAACACCTGGTATGGATGGATTCACAGTAGAGTTTTATGATCCTTTCAAAAACTTGTTAAATCTTTACTTCCTAAGAGTTTATAAAGCTACGCTTTCTAAAGGAGGAATATTTGGCAACATGTCAGAAGCATTAATAATTGTCTTAACTGAGTCGGGCCGTGATCCTCTACTAACTTCAAATTATAGGTCTCTTTCACTTCTAAACATAGATTTTATGTTTATAAGTGATGGAATGATCTATGCCAATTTAACCCAACAAACAATATATCAACACTAATTCAACCTGACTTAAACAGGTTTCATCAGTAATAGACACTTCAAATAATGCGAGATTAGGCCTTCAACAAATGTATTACTCGAAATAACTCTATGAATCTGCCTTCTCGGTATCACTTGATGCCAAGAAGTCTTTTGACAGAGTAGTATGGCATTATATGCTTAGAATTTTAGAACAATTTGGATTTGGTCCTAATTTGTGTCACATGGTAAAAACCTTTTACAGCAACCCCCTTGCTAGATTAATTAATTATGGCTTCCTTTTATGAAGCTGCATTAGGCTTTTTTTATCATCAGCCATGGCGGTATTAGCTTCGATGCTCATAAGAAGTCTATGAGTGTCGGAGCTTTTACTGCCACAGCCAGTGATAAAAAATCATAACACGGCTTCATAAAAAGAGGGGTATGTTGATAAAATACTGGCAGATCCATTTAAACTTCAGAGGGCCATCTGCCAAAGATGCCCCTTATCGCCATTACTATTTGACTTAGCCTTGGAGATTGAGAGGAGACATGATCGAAACATTCAAAATACTGAAGGGAATAGACTTAGTAGATAAAGACAGACTGTTCACACTCTCCAAGATAAGGAGAAGAAGAGGGCACTCTCTAAAGTTGAGAGGGGATAGATTCCGTACAAACGTAAGGAAGTTCTTCTTCAGCCAGAGAGTGGTGGAGAGCTGGAACACTCTTCAAGAGTCTGTTGTAGGGGAAAACACCCTCCAGGGTTTCAAGACTAAGCTGGACAAGTTCCTGCTAAACTGGGACGTATGCAGGTGAAGCTGGACTTATTTAGAGCACCGATGGTTTGGCTTGGGGGCCGCTGCGTGAGCAGACCTGGGTAAGATGGACCACTGGACTAACCTAGCAACGGCAATTCTTATGTTCTAATGTTCTTATAATGATAATATATATGGTGTTCCTCTAAACAAGGAATATAAATGTTCAGAATATACTGAAAATAGTGAAATTGAATGGATGATATTGGTTTAAAATGGCGCTTCTGAATTGTGGGAGGATCCATGGGCTCTGTGATTGGTTGATTCATACTCTACTGATTGGAAGTATTTAAATGTTCAAATGTAATGCTGCAACCATCTTGAGTAATGCACACGGGAAGGGGCAGGCATGCAAAGTGAAGATATGAATATTTGAAAGTGATATGGATCAAAGTGAAAGATGATATTGTCGTATGTGGAACGTTATTACTTCCTAAACCCCCTCTAGACGATATAAAAATCGACTGCTCCTTGTCATGACAGGGGTAGCAATGCAGATGATTACTCGTAATTGGAAAAATGTGATATCTTGTCAAACAAATATTAAAAATTATTAAATTTTGAGTGAAAGGAAGATTATATACCTGTGAACAGCATGCACTGATGACATTTTCTTATATATTACTAAGTCAGATGACACTAGTCTATCTTTACTTTATCATATTGACACATTTGGTACTTTTTCTGGGTACAAAATAAACTGGTCCAAGTCAGAAATATTGTCCTTTAATATACATGCCACTAGACAGGGCAGGATTAATTTGTCGAGGGCCCCTAGGCACACAAGTACACTGGGTCCCCTGCCCCTCCCCATCCCACTATGCGCCCAGGCAGAAACAGGAAGCTGCGTCAGAGGGAAGCTTTGGGCAAGCAGCCCCGCTTGCACAATTACAGTTCCCATTGCCTTTCTTACCTGTGTTGCTTGCTTGTCTTACTTTCCGTCAATGGGGGGGGGGGGATTGCGTTGACGATCGGGGGAGCCCGCGTTGACGATCGATGCTGGAGGGGCCCATCGCCGTTTGGAAAAAACAATGTTGATGCCCTCCTTCATCGGGCCACTTGACCATTTCAGGCCCTAGGCACGTGCCTACTTGGCCTATTGGTTAATCCTGCCTTGCCACTAGGGGAAATTAAATAAAAGGCATCTAAAGAGAGGTGCCTAAAGTTACGTGCCTAACTTAGGGGGTCTTTTACTAAGGCACGCTAGCCGATTTAGCACGCTAAATGTTAACGCGCCCATTATAATCTGTGGATGCATTAGCATTTAGCATACACTAATATTTAGCATGCGCTAAATCGGCTAGCTCGCCTTGGTAAAAGACCCCCTTAATCAGGCATCTTGTAATTTTTCTTAAGTCCACTTTTGAATGGTGTTTTGGATTAATTTTGGGGACAGATTTTTTTCCCAACGGACAGAATGTGTTTAAAAGATAAGTGCAATTATCTCTATTTACTCTTTAAAGTTTAATAAGAGTTATGGGGAGTTAAGTACAGTTAAAAGAGTAAATTACTTATGAGGAGATGGGTGTGTAAAGCTCATAGCAATGAGAGGATAACTGAGCCCTGAGTGACACTTTATGAAGTCTTGTTTAAAAACCGATAAGAATTTTCTGAATGAAATAATAGATATCTGAAGATAATCTGTATATCATTCTAAGAAAAGATAGATAATTCAATTTAGATACTGCTTAGAATAAAGTTTCTTCTGCCACGAATTTTGATTGAAAAATCCCAAATAAGACATGAACCCAGGTTTCCAGAGTGTCCGGCCCACAACGGCCCACAACGGCCAGAAAGTTCTTTTTCACCCAGAGGGTGGTGGACACATGGAACGCGCTTCCGGAGGCTGTGATAGGCCGGAGCACGTTACAAGGCTTCAAAGAAGGTTTGGATAGGTTCCTAGAGGATAAAGGAATTGAAGGGTACAGATAAGAGTAGCGGTAGGTTATAGGGATAGTCTGGGACCATTGCTCAGGCAATGGCCCTGATGGGCCGCCGCGGGAGCGGACCGCTGGGCGAGATGGACCTCTGGTCTGCCTCAGCGGAGGCAACTTCTTATGTTCTTATGTTCTTAACTATCTGTTCCGAATATTCTGAGCATGCTCTTTGAAATATACCTGGTTCGTTCATAATCTAGAGGAAACAGCTATTAACCCCCCACTTCTACGAAACTGTGATAGCACATGCCGAATGGCCCGTGCTGCTCCCGACGCTCATCGAGTTTCTATGCGTGTCGGGAGCAATGCAGGCCATTCAGCGCAGCTCTCTGCACTAGAATCTGCTATCGCAGTTTCGTAGAAGAGGGGGTAAACAATAAACAAAACTATTTGAGAATCAACAAAACCATATATAATATTATGATCTTGATTTCTACAACTGTGATAGGGCGATTAATCATTTTTGACCTTTTTAAAAGAGGTTTACTTTATTTGTTCAGTAGTAACCATGTCATGGTTTGTGCTAATATATGCATAATTTGCCCTTCTTTTTCAATAGTAGATGAGTTTACTGTGTATGTTATATTGGCTGTGTGACAAATGTTTCCTCAGAAGCGCTCGGTGCAAGGTTTTGTCTTTCATATAGCCAAATCCTCAGCAGTGCCAAGCTACTTTCACCTCTTGCCTGTCTTTCTTTGTATTTATATTGAAAGCATACATTCTCAGCAGTTCTTATTCACTTCTTAAATGCATTTCATGAAGAGACAAAGTCAAATCACTGTTACTTAATTAACACAATTGTGAAGACTTCAATCTAGCTACACAATAGCTTTCCTGACCTTGCAAAAGGATGCGTGACTTCATTATTGAGTATATTGTTTCTTATAAACATATAAAATCCCTACAATAACAAACCCATCAACTGAAATGAAGTTATCCGAGAACAGAATTAAACTCTAAATGACCCTTTGCTCTACTCTATAGACCCCTATTAATAATTTCTAATCTAATCAGTGTGAATAAATGTACTATTGCAAACCATCCCAGGCACTCTGCCAAGAAGGCCAACTGCGGTCCATCTGATCCATTCCAGTCCACAGCTTCTCCGGAGCAGACTCATCTTTCACTAAGAGGACACTGGCCGATTTCCTCTTTTGTTATCTTTTAGTGGCAAAGTCATGTCCTTGTAACTGATAGGCACACTTCTTTGTAAATAACCCTGGAGTGACTGATAGAGCCTTTGCCAGACAAAGCCTGCAAATAGCAAGGCGCTAGCCTTACCCGGCCGGAAAACACAGCGTCATGGTTAACAAATTTATCGCTGATATGCGTTCACCTCTTGCACAAATATATACTTGGTTTAATGACTCTGTGCTGTGTTTGTCAGCTCTGTGTCCCTGTACATTGTTTCCCCTGGATTCCTGTCAAGGATTGTTTTTGAAATCCTCTTCCAGTTCCATCCTTCAGCTGCTAGATCCAAGAAAGATCAATGATGGCACATCTATTGATAATATTTTACGTTCGCTTCTTCTGACCGTAAATCATTTTAACAATGCTGATATGTTTATTGAGTGTCTGAGGGCATTGCAGTTTATGTGGAAACTAATGTCGGTTCAAATCTCGGCAGAGATAGATTGGATTTTCTTCTCCTTCCTTTTTTCATTTTGACCATAATTAAACTTTCACATTTTGTATGCGAGTTGCTGTTTAAGAGATGAAAGATGCCACTTTAAGAAAAATGCAGATACAACCTGGCAGATCACCCTATCGCTCACAGAAATAAAACACCTACATTAAAAAGTATTTACTGTCAGTGTGCAACGACTTTACAGTCATTCATGCCCCTGGCTTCAAATTTTCCATATACGAGTATCAAATTTCTATAACTGAAAACTGATTTTTCAGAGATTGGTAGAGAAGGGTCCCCCACCCCCACCCCTTTCTCATTTTCAGAAAATAGAATTGTAGCGCTATTTCTGAGAAAATCATGTGCTGCTTCTGAATCAAGACCCATTCCTTTTTTTTGCCCTACGATCAGAGTTGATATAGTACGAAACATGGGCAGCAGGCAGTGCCTATCATCATTAGACAATGTCCAAATTCATTAGAAATAAAAGCCTCAAGGGCTTCCTTCGTAAAAGAATCACTAGCCCAAGAGTATTATTTTTACTTGGTTGCACATTCAATTTATGGTGATGTATAGGTGTTGCTGAATGCATCCTCATCTAAGTAAAGTTGATGCAAGCATATATAGCAGTTTCATCCAAAGGAGGGCAATTTTCAAAAGAATCTAGTCCCGTTAATCATCTTTAATATGACTAGATTGCCCACTTAAAAAAAAACACTTGCACTTAACACTGCCAAAATTACTTGTGCTGTGTCCCAATCTTGCATACTTTTGGGGAGGAGTCAGAGTGGAGAAATTAGATGATAACTCAAGCAATTGGGAAATAAGGCCAGTGCTGGTAAGACCTCTATGGTCTGAGCTTTGATTATGGCTGGATACATTAGAATGGGCTTTGACAGCAACTCTAGTAGTTGGTAATAGCAGCATAGTGAGGGTAAGAGGTGCCTGGGGCAGTGGTGCATCCCGCACTTCCCTCTCCCCCCCCACACACACCACACTCATGCCCTCTGTTCCCCTGTACCTCTTTAAATCTTTGTCATCGCAAACAACTTATCCAGCCTGCTGCTCGCCCCAGCATTGGCTTTCCCTCTAATGTCACTTCCTGCTCCCGAGATCCAGAAGTGATTTCAGAGGGGAGCCAGGCCAACGCAAGCAGCATGTCTCAGATGTTGTTCATACTGGCAAAGATTTTAAAAGGTACAGTGGGGGAAGGAGGGTGTGAGCAATGGGGGGAGCAAGAGTTGCTGGTGCCCCAACCAAAAAGGAGTCTGGAGCAGTCTGCCCCCCTCCCCCACTACATCAGTGGTTGGGAAATATGTCCTGTGATGGGCAGACTTCTATGGTTTGTGCTCTGAAAATGACAAGAACAGATCAAAATCAAGAATATATATGTTATATTAGTTCACCTACTATAAGTTTATCTTACTGGGCAGACTGGATGAACCATGCAGGTCTTTATATGCTATCATCTACTATGTTATTATGGGATCAATATTCAGCTGGTGACAGTCAGCATTTTGCAGGAGCATCTCTCCTGTCGGGGAAGATTTTTTTTATTTGGGGGGGGGGATTGTGGCAGGAGAGATTGGGTGTATCTCCTGCCGGGAAAGATTCAGGGATGGGGGGGGTCATGGGGGATTGCAGCAGGAGAGATTGGGCGAAGGACTAGGCCCCTCCTTCACCTAAAAGATCTTGTTTTGGGTGTTTGGGACTTGGGCAATTTTTTGGTCGGGAATGTGTTATAAGGATAGATGTAGTGGCGGTCTGGGCGATTAAACTGCTGAACGTAGTTGTAGGCCATTCTCAAAAAAAAAAAAAACCTAATTTTGGATGGGTTTTTTTTGGGAATGGACATTTCCCTGCTGCCTACTTTCTGCACCTAGGGACTTAAGCCAAAAGGGGACTTAGACGTTTCTTTTCATTATGCCCCTCCACATATATATATATAATATTGTTGTATATGTATTTCCCTTCTTTATATATCTGATATATTGTATAATTGTATAAGCCATTTAGATGTGTTTTCTCTTCCAGTTGCAGCAAATCGTCTGTCCATGTACATTACTTATAAAATATGCACGTGGCTAATATGGCATTGTAACTTTTTATGTTTCTATTCTTTTTACACATTTAATGTGATTTGACAACTGTTAAATAATATCAGCATGCTAACATAATTTTTACATGCACAGCTGGTTCTGATGATTAATGTAAGAGCGGGACCCTGTAAATTGTGATTCCATGCTAGAACCGGACATTCTTACTGATGAGCCCACTGGCATACTTCTTAAGGTATGTTCTATTTAGTTTATATCATTCATATTGATGTTGCTGTGTCTTTATTTTGGAATGATCCTTCTACAGCAGCAACCTTGTTTTAGCTTTTGCATACAGTTAAATTAAAGCAAGGCATGGTGTTCTTTTATATTAGTCTTCCGCTGAACAGTTTTTTTCCCCCACATATAGTGCAGCAATTTTGCCTCAGCAGCTTTTGATGCACCAAAGGTTAATAATTCATATTTCTTACCCCCCCCTCCTGTTTTTGTCCTCTACAGATGGGTGGGTATTTATTTATTTGTTCATTAGGAAAGGTGTGGCTTCCACCTCTTGGGTCAGATAAGATGGTATTGAAAATGCATTGTTAGATATGCTTCATACATTTCCGCTTGTAACCGGTAGGTTCTGTTCTTTATTCCTCTGCTTTTTTTTTTTTTTTTTTAGTAATTCCCTCTTTTGTGCAATCTTTGGTGGTCATCATGGTTCATTTTTAGACTGTCTAAACGTTCCAGGGTTCATAAAACCCAACTTAGATTTCTTTGGCTATAGACCTTCCATTGATATACAATTTAAACATATACACATGTTCTAAACATAGTGTGCATTCATTTATCTTTCATTCCTTTGGGGTACACACTATGAAGTAGTTATATTTGGTATATCTTTAATCACAGTGCACTGTGTACTTGGTTCTATAAGGTTTTACATGTTGGCACTTTATGATTTTTTATTTTATTTTATTATTATTTATTCATTTTCACATCAAAGAACAAAAACACTTTGATAAAGAAAATTAAATATACATTGAAGAAACTATTATCAAAACAAGAAAAGGAGTGAAACCTTCACTCCTATTACTAATACCATGATCATAGTCCACATTAGAGTGAGGTGAAGCCATATCCAGTCAAGGGAAGTTGACTTTAAGAAATCATTCACTGTCATATTAACACATGTCCTTCAGAAATACAAGGTTCTTTTGGTTTTTTACATTTAGGTCTGAGTAGCGGAAATTACGGAGGGGTCTGGAGCCTTAATGGCAGCCTTTCCTTCCCAAAAAAATTGCAATTGTTCTGGTTCATAGAAGATATATTTGTTCGCCTGATAAGTAATACAACATTTACAAGGAAATCTAAGCTGATAGGTTGCTCCCAAACCCAAAACTGACTGACGAAACGTCAGAAATTTCTTACGTCTAGCCTGCGTTCACTTTGAAACATTAGAAAAATAGAAATCTTGTGATCATAAAATTCAGCATTTTCAGTTCTATAAAAAAGACGAACAGCTTCTTTGTCTTGCAAGAAAACAAAGGTCACAAGCAGAATAGCTCTCACTGAAATTTCAATCTGTGAGGATTCCAACATCCTGGTAAGATCCATTTCTCCAGGATGCGTAGATGACTTATCTTTTTCTTCTTTCGGGATGTTAAGATAATAGAATTTCTGCAGCGGAGGCATATTAGTCTCTGAAAATTTTAATACCGATGTCAGGAAAAAATGGAAAAGTTCTCTAGGAGATTGTATTCTAGATACAGGAAGATTGAGAAATCTCAAGTTCAAATTCCTATTAGCATTTTCTAAATTTTCAATTTTCCTGATTAATAGATTTTTATCTTTCATCTGAAGATTAGATGCAGCTTTTAATTCTGAGACTGTTTTCTCTACTTGATCCAGTCTACCTGATTGCAGTTGAATTTTTTCTTCACAGTTTTTAATTTGAATTGCAGTTGTTGAGTTGAAGTAATAAACTGGGAGCATACCTGATGAAGGCTCTCCATGGCTCCCCACAACATCTCCATATCCACCATTACTGGCTTAATCAGGGGTTTCAGAGGCCGAATTGGAGAAACAACTCCATTTTCTGCATTCGTCGCTCCCTGAGTGCCTCCTCCTCCCCCTGCCGCTTGCTGGCAACCCGGCAAAGATCGAACAACCTCCGGGGTCAAAGGCAACACCAACGACTCCGACGGAGACTCACTCCCCGACGCTTCCCGCTGGGTCGAGGGACTGCCTGACATCATCCCGGGACGGGGAGGCATTACAGGCCCAAGCGGGCTCAGTGAAAAATCACTGTCTAACTCCGAATTCTGCCCCCCTCGGAGATCAGATCCGCCCGATCCAAAAGGGACAGCATAAGCTGTAATAGCTGTCTGACGTGTAACCGAAAAGGCAGAGGAGGCCGGGAGATCTCTCCTCTGTTTCCCCCTATGTTTCGGCATTTCAGAAAAACAAACTCCGCTACTGAAAGTAGGTAAGAAAGTCTTCACAAAGAGAAAAAATGCCGTGAGTGGGGGAGCCTCTTACAACACGTCTCTTCCTGACACCATCTTGGCTTCCTCGAGCGCACTTTATGATTTTACAGATGCTGGCATTATATAGAATTGTGATGGTTTCACTGTCTAATTCTGCGCTTTAAGGGCCCCTTTTACAAAAATGCACCGAAGGCCACAGGAATGGGCTTTGGTCTATTAGCTACAGAGCAATTGCTATCATGGTTTGCAAAAGGGGGGGGGGGGGGGCTTAATTTGTGCCACAGAATCCATGAGGTTAGTTCATTGGTTTCTTGTTCATATTCTATAATATGCTTAATACAGAAGATGTTACTTTTTATTTTACGGTAGTATCAAAAAGACCTGCTCCAATATCTCAAACAGTTTTTTCCACACTCCACACCTTGGGCACACCAAGGGCTCCTTTTACGAAGTTGCGTTAGTTGTTTAACACACGTAATAGTGTGTGCTAAACTGCCAGCCACGCTAGATGCTAATGCCAGCATTGAGCTGGCGTTAGTTCTAGCAGCGTAGCGCGAGTTTAGCGTGCGCTAAAACTGCTAATGTGCCTTCGTAAAAGGAGCCCCAAATCTATCTATATATATAAAATCGGAGGTATGTATGTGTGTATGTATGTATGTGTGTATGTGCCGCGATCACGCAAAAACAGCTTAATCGATTTGAACAAAACTTGGTATGCAGATCCCTCACTACCTGGGATGATATGTTCTGGGGGTCTCGCGGCCCACCTGCACACGTGGGCGGAGCTACAAACAGAAAATCAGATTTCACCCATTCATGTCAATGGAAAATATGTAAAAAGCTGCCATTCTCACAGTAATTCAAAAACGGCTTGACCGATTTGAACGAAACTTGGTATGCAGATCCCTCACTACCTGGGGTGATATGTTCTGGGGGTCTCGCGGCCCACCTGCACATGTGGGCGGAGCTACAAACTGAAAATCAGATTTCACCCATTCATGTCAATGGAAAATATGTTACAAGCTGCCATTCTCACAGTAATTCAAAACCGGCTTGACCGATTTGAACGAAACTTGGTATGCAGATCCCTCACTACCTGGGGTGATATGTTCTGGGGGGTCTCGCGGCCCACCTGCACACATGGGCGGAGCTACAAACAGAAAATCAGATTTCACCCATTCATGTCAATGGAAAAAATGTAAAAAGCTGCCATTCTCACAGTAATTCAAAAACGGCTTGACCGATTTGAACGAAACTTGGTATGCAGATCCCTCACTACCTGGGGTGATATGTTCTGGGGGTCTCGCGGCCCACAACTCTATGTTGCTTGCTCAAGGGTGGGTTCACCCAAGAATTTATATGTTCTTGCTCCAGGAGGTGAAACTAAAATTGTTGTTTATAATCACGTTTTGCGTTAGTTGTATTGTATTCATTTTGTCAAATATTTCACATTATAATTTGAATATTGTACTTTTTATTAAGCTGTAAAAAAATAATTTCATTCACCACTATAAAGTATCTTTATTTGAATCCATTTACAGTGTTATTGCTATAATTAAATACCCGTGCAACGCCGGGGCATCAGCTAGTAGTGTATAAACAAATGAATAAATTATTATTTTATTCGGGTAGCTGGTCAGTCTGTGGGAATCTCCATTAGTGTCTAGGAGATTCACCGGGGGTTGTCCACAATATATGTGCACCCTAAAGTGCACTGCCGGGTCTCCCGGAAAAACATCATTCAACGCTAACCCGAGTGTGATTTTTTTTTTATACAATTTTTTATATAAATATATAATTTAAATCCAAGTGTCAAAAGTGTGATTTCTTATGCATGTTATTAATATTGTAGATTGATTGATCTTATGATACAATGCATCATTTTACAATATGGTAATTATATAATTGATTCTTGAATGTAACAGAGACAAGCTTTTTAAAATTATTTTTAAATATAAGAATCATTTATTTGGTCTATCAATAAGCACTAACTCAACTGGTTCAAGAGTCTACTGACTAGTAAATACTTCTATAATTATTCATCTCTCACATTTGTATCTGTTTCATGAATTCTCACACATATGGTGTTTACACATAACATTATACTTATAAACCGCGTTACCAAAAAGTTCTATGCAGTTTACAAAAGATTATAAACATTAAACATTATCGTGTATTTGAATGAGTCAGCTAGTCAGGTATTTGGAGAAAAGATAGGTTTTTAGCTGTTTTCTAAAATGTCTGTAAGAAACAGCTGTGAGCAACAATGATCAAAATTCTTTTTCATGAGAGCTGCCTGAGATGCTAAAGAGTGATTTAGGAATTTCTTGCTTTTACAACCTTTTACAGAAGGGAAATGGAACAGAGCATGTTTTTCTACTGCATTTGTGTGTAGCTATGGAAAACTATTAGCCAGATAAGTATGGGCTACACCATGGGCTCCTTTTACGAAGGTGCGCTAGGGGTTTTAGCGCATGCACAAAATCTACCACCTCCTAAAAAGGAGACGGTAGTGGCTAGTGTGCTCGGGAATTTAATGCGCGCTATTGCACTGATTAAGGTCCTAGTGCTCCTTTGTAAAAGGAGCCCCATATAAAACCTTGTAACAAAAACAGCCCAACTTGAACAGTACCTGAACTTCCACAGGCAACCAATGCAATTCACAATAAAATAGAAACATAGAAGATGACAGCAGAAAAGGGCCACGACCCAACAGGTCTACCCACTCTAATGACCTATCCCCTAAATTCTTCCCTGAAGTGATCCCATATGCTTATCCCATTTTCTCTTAAAGTCCAACGTGCTGCTGGCCTGAATTACCTGCAGTGGAAGACTATTCCAATGATCAACCACCCTTTCGGTGAAGAAGTACTTCCTGGTGTCACTATGAAATCTCCCACTCCTGAGTTTCAACGGATGTCCTCTTGTCGCCGTAGGTTCTTTAAGAAAAAAAGATATCCTCTTCTACCTCAATATGGCCCGTGACATATTTGAACGTCTCAATCATGTCTCCCCTCTCTCTACGCTCCTCGAGTGAGAATAGCTGCAACTTACCCAGCCTTTCCTCATACGGGAGATCCATCCTGGTGGCCATTCGCTGAGCCAACTCCATTCTCTGCACATCTTTTTGATAATGCGGTCTCCAGAATTATACACAATATTCCAGATGAGATCTCACCATGGATCTGTACAACGACATTATAACTTCGGTTTTCCAGCTGACGAAGCTTCTTTGGATAACATGATCGTATTTCTTCAATCCGTAAAAAAGTCTAACTGCTGTGTTCTGTATCAATGATAATCTCAATAATTCCTTCTTAGTAATTGATAGATAAGCAATATTACAATAGTCAAGGAGACTCAACAGTAATGACTGGACCAATAATTTAAAGGCTGAAAATTCAAAATAGGGTCTAATTGTTCGAAGTCTCCATAAAATAAAATAACTTTTACATACAACAGCATCTGTCTGGGTTTTCATAGTAAGATGTTTATCTAATATGATTCCTAAAATTTTAATTGTTGGATGGATTGTATAACATTTTGAAAGTATATTGATGGAAAGTTCATGAAAAATTTTGGTATGAAATGCTACAAAGTACTTTGTTTTATCAGGATTAAGCTTAAGTTTGAATTGCTGCATCCAAAGATTCATTCTTTCCATTACAGTCTCAATTTGAGTAGTAATCTGAGATAGAACCGAATTACAAGGCAAAACTATTGTGATGTCATCAGCATAACTGAACAGTCATATCCAGATTGCTTAGGCACGAACCTAGTGATGAAAGATAGATATTAAATAATGTAGGTGATAGTGGAGATACTTGAGGCACGCCATATGGATTTTTCCAACTAGAGGAGAGTTGAGTCTGAAATCTGATTTGGTAGGATTTGGTTGTGGGGGGGGTGGGGTGAATTCCATAAATCCCTTAAAACATGAGTAGACATTGCCATGTCCAAGCAAGTTAGTAGATTGGTATGTAGACATGTATTAATGCCATGTTTTTTATTTTATGTTTTTATATCTTGTGTTTATGTGTAACATAGTAACATACATAGTAACATAGTAGATGATGGCAGATAAAGACCCGAATGGTCCATCCAGTCTGCCCAACCTGACTCAATTTAAATTTTTTTATTTTTTCTTCTTAGCTATTTCTGGGCAAGAATCCAAAGCTCTACCCGGTACTGTGCTTGGGTTCCTACTGCCGAAATCTCCATTAAAACCTACTCCAGCCCATCTACACCCTCCCAGCCATTGAAGCCCTCCCCAGCCCATCCTCCACCAAATGGCCATATACAGACACAGACCGTGAAAGTCTGCCCAGTACTGGCCTTAGTTCAATTTTTAATATTATTTTCTGATTCTAGATCCTCTGTGTTCATCCCACGCTTCTTTGAACTCAGTCATAGTTTTACTCTCCACCACCTTTCTCGGGAGCACATTTCAGGCATCCACCACCCTCTCCGTAAAGTTGAACTTCCTAACATTGCCTTTGAATCTACCACCCCTCAACCTCAAATTATGTCCTCTGGTTTTACCATTTTTCTTTCTCTGGAAAAGATTTTGTTCTATGTTAATACCCTTCAAGTATTTGAATGTCTGAATCATATCTCCCCTGTCTCTCCTTTCCTCTAGAGTATACATATTCAGGGCTTCCAGTCTCTCCTCATACGTCTTCTGGCGCAAGCCTCCTATCATTTTCGCCGCCCTCCTCTGGACGCTTCAAGTCTTCTTACGTCCTTCACCAGATATGGTCTCCAAAACTGAACACAATACTCCAAGTGGGGCCTTACCAATGACATCAACACCTTCTTCCTTCTACTGGCTATGCCTCTCTTTATACAGCCCAGCATCCTTCTGGCAGCAGCCACTGTCTTGTCACACTGTTTTTTTGCCTTTAGATCTTCGGACACTATCACCCCAAGGTCCCTCTCCCCGTCCGTGCTTATCAGCTTCTCTCCTCCTAGCATATACGGTTCCTTCCGATTATTAATCCCCAAATGCATTACTCTGCATTTCTTTGAATTGAATTTTAATTGCCAGGCATTAGACCATTCCTCTAACTTTTGCAGATCCTTTTTCATATTTTCCACTTCTTCTTTGGTGTCTACTCTGTTACAAATCTTGGTATCATCTGCAAAAAGGCACACTTTTCCTTCTAACCCTTCAGCAATGTCACTCACAAACATATTGAACAGGATAGGCCCCAGCACCGAACCCTGAGGGACTCCACTACTCACCTTTCCTTCCTCCGAGCGACTTCCATTAACCACTACCCTCTGGCGTCTGTCCGACAGCCAGTTTCTAACCCAGTTCAACACTTTGGGTCCTAACTTGAGCCCTTCAAGTTTGTTCAACAGCCTCCTATGAGGAACTGTATCAAAGGCTTTGCTGATTACAACTCCTGATGCAGGCTGTTATTGTTGACATGCAGCTCCATGTCAGAGTCTCATGGTGGATATTAAGAGAACTTTACAGTGGTCATTCAATAAAATACTCAAATGACTTTACTCTCCTCTGGTTTAAAAGGTCATTTGCTTTACCCTACTTTATCTGGTTTGCTTAGATGTTTGTAGATGTTTGCTTAGATGTTTTCCATTTTTCTGGATATTTATCTCCACATGTACTTTAACATACATACAGGATACATTCTATGAGTCATTGATGTGGTGAAATGGTGTTCAAAAGTGGCCATCCTCAAGATTTCTGATGTGAAACCTTTTATAAAACCTGTTTAGCTTTGTCTTTGAAAGTATCTCATAATTTACCCATGTACTGTATGTGACACTATTTACACTCCAGTTGAGTTGGTAAATGGGACTATTTACTAAGCTTTGGTAACTTATTAATATGTCATCTAATTTCAAGTTTCAAGTGTATTTATTTCTTACTGTCCCAGTTTGGTATAACCTTAGTGGCTTACAAACTAAAAATCAGGTGGTGAAGTATCATACAATTTCTGGACATGGAAGTGAGGGTAGGGGAGAACTACAATTTTTGATAGTAAAGTAGGAGGGGGAAGAACAGAAGGATATCTGTATAACATCCCATAACCCACTCGAAGGCTTAAGGGAAGAAAGAGCTTAACCTTGCTGTCGAGTTCATAAGTAATTGCAAAAGCCTAGTCTTCACTTTAGCAACTCCCAGGTACAATGCATTGAAATAGTCCACCTTACTTAAGATTAACACTTGCACCACAGTATGAACATCGTAATGTTGAAGCATTGGTTTTAACCTATACTGCATGTACCCCACTTGCAGTGTCTTCAGTTTTTGACTTTCCAATGTCAACAAACTTTCCAAGAATACCCCCAACACATTCATCTCCTCTACCAACAGTTGTTCCCCCAT
Organism: Geotrypetes seraphini; assembly: GCF_902459505.1. Lineage (NCBI taxonomy): Eukaryota > Metazoa > Chordata > Amphibia > Gymnophiona > Dermophiidae > Geotrypetes > Geotrypetes seraphini. Next base: position 301,758,548 of record NC_047086.1, on the reverse strand, counting down.
CACACTTACATTTTCTAAATCCAAACAATCACTTGGGTGTTTTATAATCATCACCTCAGTTTTGTTAACATTCAATTTTAAAACGTGATCATCCATCCATTCACTATCTTTTCCATATAACCTTGCAGACACTTCTCCATCTTATGAACACTGTCACACACTGGGTAAAAAAGAGTATAATCATCTAACTTCTGAATCACAGTTCCTGATGTGGATATATACTGTACTGTATATATTGAACAGTATGGAAGAGAGGGCTGAACCCTGAGGTACACTTCTTTTAACATCCACAACTCTTGATACTTCAGCTCCAGTTCTCACTCTGAATGATCTGCCCCCCACCACCACCCCAAATAAGATGCAAACCATTGCATTAACAATTCCCAATCTTGTCTGTTATTGTGCAATATAGCCAGTTAACCTTTAGCCAAGAACCCTGAACATTCAGTGGAGGTAACCGGTCATGGGATAGGAAGTAATGTCCTATTATGGATTAAGAACTGGTTGAAAGACAGAAAACAGAGAGCAGGTTTAAATGGTTAATATTTTCAATGGAAAAGGCAAACAGTGGAGTTCATGACACAAAACATACCCTTATACAAGAATATATGTGTCAGAGAAGGACATCCATCTAAATATTTGTAGAAGAGGAACAAAAAGCCTCAAACTCTGACCTGCCACCACAATTTTAATGCAGACAGATCACTTGTAAGGAGAAACCTCCTCTCCTCCAAATTGATATTTGTGCCTTAATATGACCCAAACTTTTGGCAAAATTATTAAAATATCATTGTTAATTCATCAAAAATCAGCAGCTCATGTGCAAAAAACAAACATGTGCCTTCTCTAGACCTAAGAAGTTCATTAAGTTCAGCATTCAGAATTGAAATAGTCACTTATCTCAGCGTGATGTCTTGCTCAAAGTTCACTTCTTTCAGTGTGATATCTTATTCTGCCTAATATCCAGCCTAATTGATGGTGGCCAGCCAGTATTTCACTGAAGCTGCGTCAGGGCAAAGTCAGTCTTGTTTCGGCACTTTTCTTCTGTGCTCACTGGCGCCAGGTATAGGGGCCAATGGGAGTCTTAGGCCTCTTCTAGTGTAATCCAGGATGCATCAGAAAGGGGACCTAAGGGCTTGAATGGCCTGGGTGCCTAAGGTCCCTCCTATGGGCAGGGCCTAAGGCACCTGGGCTAATCATGGCCTTAGGTTCCTCCCTGGTGCATCCCAGGATGGGAGGCCCACCATTTTGAAAAGGCAGGCCTACCTGCTGGAGGGAGTTCCCGAGGAAGGGGTTCAGTTCCTTGAAACCAAGCCTGGTTGAACCATATTTAACATCATTGGATTTGAAATATAAGAGTTCGTTAAACATTATATTATGGGCCAATTTCCCCAATGTCACCATGGAAATGCCAGACTCATAAGCTAAGTTTTTATTTCTAAGCTTTATTTTGTATTCTGATTTATACTTGAAAGGCTGCCTTGTTGAACTCACAATAAGTTAATATACACACACAGAAGTGAACCCGATGATGGAGTGCAGCTAAGTGATCTCCGGTTGGTATGCCAGATTTCGCTGGAGTCTAACAGAGAATTAGAATGTTGTTTCCTTCTAGATCTCATTCTTTAGAGCTGACTCCTTCACACTGAAGTTTCACTGATAAATTATAAATTATTTTCTTTGTGCATTTTATAGCTCAACAAGTCCAACCTCTCATTAAGTTTTGCCGTTTAATTTTCACTTTTCATTTAAGGGTTTAGTTTCTGGAACATATAAGCTGGATGGAATAGGCATCCCTTCAGCTGGCCTGACTTTGAAAGGTACAGGTAGAGTCGAAGCAGGGTTGACAGGGTTGGATATTGGGGTTTGGGGGTTTGGGTGGGAGGCTTGCGGGGTTTTGGTGGTTAGGGGGTATCAGGGGTTCAGGGGTGGTGGTGGCAGGAGGGAGTGGGCATCCTTCCTGCCTATCACGGTTGGGGGGGGGGGTGTTTCAGGTGTCACACAGGAAGGAGTGAGCATCCCTCCTGACTATTGGGGGGGGGGGTCCTCTGTCCACCACAGCTTACTCAGCTGATTGCAGCAGGGGAATCCCACCCCACCCTTCAGGGAGTCCTGCCTGCTCAGCTGATCAGGGATAAATTCCCCTGCCACGATCAGTTTCTGTGGTCTAACGGCAAAGATAGGCGGCTGAAATGTAGGTCAGGATTTTCCAGGCCTATGTTTTGGCTGCCTATCTTGGCTGATTAGGCACAATTGTAAACGGTAATCTGTAAACGGTGCTGTCGAGTGATTAATACATGATTGACAGCTGCTTTTAAAGTGGTTGCCGACATTAGCGTCAGTTACAGAATATGTCTGTAAGTGCATATATACCATTATTCTAAACAATTGTATTTATTTGGAATTGGCTCTTGCTTTTTGTTTCAGTTATAGATCAATCACATGCTGTAAGTATTTCATGCATAATCAGTATGCAAATGTTATAGAATTACCCCAAAGTGTAACATATCTACTAACAGACATAAGCAATTTTGTACATGTAAGTCCAACTAACCCCCTCTTTTACTAAGGGCAGCTGACTCCAGAATGGGGCCGGATTGGCCCAGCCATCCCAAAGCCCCGCCCACAGGTGGGGCCTAAGGCGCCTGGGCCAATCAGAATATTCTGTCCGGCCAACTTGAAAAGGTCTGGGGAAGGGGGGTGGGGGTGGGGGTGGGGGGGTCGTGGGGTCGGCTGGGGGGGGTCGCGGGTTGGCGGGGGGGGGCGATCGGGGGTTCTGGGGGGCAGCCATTGGGGGGAGGGAGGGTTACGTCGAGGGCAGGAGGGCCTGGGATCCCTCCTGCCCGTAATGTAGTGGGGGGGGTTAGGGGGTCACCTGGGCCAGGAGTGCTTGGGCTCCCTCCTGGCCCGATCGAGACGCGGAGGGGAGGGTGGTCGCTGGGGCCAGGAGAGCTTGGGCTCTCTCCTGGCCCGATGTTAATCGGCAGGGCAAGAGGGCTTGGGCTCCCTCTTGCCCCAATGTTGTCGGGAGGGGGGGAATCACGGTTCGACATGGCAGGAGGGCTTGGGCACTCTCCTGCCTGGATGGTTGTGGGGGGGGGAGGGTGGATTCTGTAACCGGTGTTGTTTTTGACAGACACCGGTTACAGAATCCAGCTTTTAGGTGAAGGACTGGCTCCTCCTTCGCCTAAAAGCCCTTCTGTTGGACGTTTGGGGCTTAGGCGTTTTTTTGTTTCATTATGGCTGAAAAGTGTAGACGTCGTGTGGGTGTACTTTTAGACGTAGTGGTGATTGGGCGTTTAGGCAGAGGAAGGCCATAATCAAAACAAGGATGTTTGGTTTGGTTATGGACACTTTCCCTGCTTCTGCTTTGAACGTTTAAGAACTTAGGCCAAAAGGGGACTTAGACGCTTTTTTTGATTATGCCCCTCCACCCTTTTTAGCGCACGCTAAATAGTAGCAAGTGCTAAATGCTAATGCGTGTATGTTATCCTATGGACGTGTTAGCAGTTAGCGCACGTGCTGATTTAACATGCACTAAATTCGCACAAAAACAATTAGCGTACCTTTGTAAAAGAAGGCCATGGCCCTCTTTTACAAAGGTGCGCTAAGCGTTTTAGTGTGCGTTTAACATACGCTAAATCAATGCTTATGCTAACCACTAATGCGTCTATAGGATAACCTGCATGCTTTAGCGTTTAGCATGTATTTTGCATACGCTAAAAAGCATAGTGTACCTTTGTATAAGAGATGGTAAGTCTTTTATATTTGCCTCTTGTTTCAGATCAAATTCTGACATTTTAAAGCATGCTTTTTGAGCTGTTCTCATAAAAGTCGATTAAACATCTTTTTCTCTGCCAGATCTACCCTTTGTTCGATATGGACTACTCAGGGATGACTTTATCTCTCTTCAAGAGAATAATAATAATAATAAATTTATTCTTGTACTAGTGTTTAAGCCTGTTACATTAGAATATATGCCTGTCTTTCTTTCTTCCTTTCTGTGTTTCTCCCTGCCCCTGTCTCTCTCTTCCTTTCTTTCTGTCTTTCTCCCTCCCACTGTCTGTCCTTCTTTCTTTCTGGTTCTCTCTCTGGCACCCTGTCTATCTGTCTTTCTTTCTTTCTGTCTCTCTCCCTGCCTGCTGTCTTTCTGTGTGTCTGTACTGCTAGGGGACTTCAACATGCCTGATGCAGACTGGAACACATTTTCAACAACAACCAGCAGCAGCAGGAGGCTTTTGACCTCCATAAAAGGAGTACATCTCAGACAGATGGTAACGGAGCCCACTAGGGCCCAGGCGATTCAAGACCTGGTACTCACCAACGGGGAAAGCGTCTCAGAGGTCTCGGTAGGAGATACGCTAGCCTCCAGCGACCATAACATGGTATGGTTCAACCTTGGGAAAGGATCCCCTAAATCAATTACAAAAACAAAGGTGCTCAAATTCCGGGGCACCGACTTTGCATGCATGGGAGATTTCGTTCATCAGACGCTGCAGGACCAAGCAGAGACCGGCAATGTGGAAACTATGTGGTCGTACCTGAAATCATCCATACACGAAGCAATTAATCGCTACATAAAATCAGTAGATAAACGGCAAAGAAACAACAAACCCCAATGGTTCACTGAAGAGATCTCGCACCTCATTAAGGAGAAGAAAAAATCATTTCTTTCCTACAAACGTACGCAGAGAAGAGAAACTAAAGTAGAATATAAGACCAGATCTGCAGCGGTCAAAACAGCAGTTAGGGAGGCCAAACTTCGAGTGGAAGAAACTCTGGCAAAAAACAATAAAAAAGGGGACAAATCCTTCTTTAGGTATATCAGTGATAGGAAAAGGAACACAGACGGTATAGTACGCCTTAGACAACCGGACGGAAACTACGCGGTGGCGGATTCAGAAAAAGCAGAACTACTAAATGAATATTTCTGCTCAGTCTTCACCTGCGAAGCACCGGGACACGGACCACAGTTGAAGGTAAAACAAGACGTGGATGACCCGTTTCAGAATTTTGAGTTCACACCTGGGGACGTCTACAATGAACTGGCAAGGTTAAAGGTAAACAAGGCCATGGGACCGGACAATTTACACCCAAGAGTGCTCAGAGAATTGAGAGATGTTCTGGCGGAACCGTTAGCAGTGCTCTTCAATCTCTCACTAAGTATGGGGAAAGTTCCGCTGGACTGGAAAACAGCCAATGTCGTTCCTCTACATAAAAAGGGTTGTAAGGTTGAGGCTGCGAACTATAGACCGGTAAGCCTCACCTCAATAGTGTGTAAACTCATGGAAACACTAATTAAGTATAAATTAGATACGATCCTGAACGAGGGAAATCTCCGGGATCCCATCAACATGGATTCACCAAGGGTAGGTCATGCCAGTCCAATCTTATCAGCTTCTTTGACTGTGTAACAAGAAGACTGGACTCAGGAGAGTCCTTGGATGTCGTGTATCTGGACTTCAGCAAAGCGTTTGACAGCGTCCCACACCGCAGGCTGCTGAACAAGATGAAATCGATGGGATTAGGAGAGACTCTAACTGCATGGGTTAAAGATTGGCTTAGTGGCAGACTTCAGAGGGTGGTGGTTAACGGTACCCTCTCTAAAATGTCATGGGGGCTACTAGTGGAGTGCCACAGGGTTCAGTCCTGGGCCCACTCCTCTTCAACATATTCATTGGGGATCTGACTCAAGGGCTTCAAGGCAAGGTAACCTTATTCGCTGATGACGCCAAACTATGCAATATAGTAAACGGCTATAATCTACAGGATGCTATGGAGCAAGACCTGTGTACTTTAGAAAGTTGGTCCTCGATCTGGCAGCTGGGCTTTAACACCAAGAAATGTAATGTCATGCATCTCGGTAACGGAAATCCTTGCAGAACTTACACCCTGAATGGAGAAACTTTAACCAGGACTACGGCAGAACGAGACTTAGGAGTAATCATCTGTGCTGACATGAAAGCAGCCACTCAAGTGGAGAAGGCTTCATCTAAAGCACGGCAGATGATAGGTTGTATCAAGAGAAGCTTCGGCAACAGGAAGCCTGAAGTCATAATGCCATTGTACAGAGCCATGGTGAGACCTCATCTGGAATACTGTGTGCAATTTTGGAGGCCACATTACCGTAAAGATGTGCTCAGAATTGAATCGGTTCAGCGGATGGCCACCAGGATGGTCTCGGGGCTAAAGGGTCTCCCGTACGAAGAAAGACTGAGCAAATTGCAGCTCTACACTCTCGAAGAGCGTAGGGAGAGGGGAGACATGATTGAGACTTTTAAGTACATCACGGGACGGGTCGAGGTGGAAGATGATATCTTTCTTCTGAAGGGACCCTCGAACACAAGAGGTCATCCGCTCAAACTCAGGGGAGGGAAGTTTCGTGGAGACACCAAGAAGTACTTCTTCACGGAGAGAGTGATTGAGCATTGGAACAAGCTTCCAGTGCAGGTGATCGAGGCACGCAGCATCTCAGACTTCAAGAATAAATGGGATACCTATGTGGGATCCCTACGAGGGTCATGCCAAGGGATAGGGTCACTAGGGTATAGACTTGAAAGAGCGGGTCAGTAGAGTGGCAGTATAATTACAATTATACTTAAGGGGGTCATTAGACTTAATAGGGAGGGTCAATAGTGTGGGCAGACTTGATGGACTGTAGCCCTTATCTGCCATCATCTTTCTATGTTTCTATGTTTCTATGCCTGCCTGCCTGTCTTTCTGTCTCTCCATGGCCTCCTTTTGTCTCCCCTCCCCCAAGCAAACCAAGATTGCTCCCAGGCCCCTTTTCCCACTCCATCCCCTCCACCTCCCTGTACAGCAGCAGCAGCATTTCCCTCCCACCCTTCCCTGTGCAGCAGCAGCATTTCCCACCCTTCCCTGTGAAACAGCAGCATTTCCTGGCCTTCCCTGTGCAGAAGCAGTATTCCCCCCACACACACACACACACTTCCCTGTGCAGCAGCAGCATTTCCCCCCCCACACACACACACTTCCCTGTGCAGCAGCAGCATTTCCCGGCCTTTCCTGTGCAGCAGCAGCATTTCCCAGTCTTCCCTGTGCAGCAGCAGCATTTCCTGCCGCCCCCTTCCCAGCCGCCACGTTTAAATTCAGAGAAAAGCGCTGTACCATGCTACCGCTGGCTTCGGCGTCTTCTATACACTGCGGCCAACCCTAGCGGAAACAGGAAGCAGTCAGAGAGGGCGGGCTGCAGTGGACAGAAGATGGCGAGGCCAGCGTTAGCTCGGTGAAACGCTTTTATCTGAATTTAAACGCGGGTGAGCCGGCAAGAAGGAGGAGGCTTAAGAGTAGCTGGTTTTGGCGGTGAGTGAGGGCGGGAGGGAGGAGTCGCCAGCTGTGCTGTGTTTCTCCGCTTTCCGATTTGTCTGGCCGCCGCATACGCACTCCTGCTGGCCACGGACTACTGATCACAGATCAGAGATCATGGAAGCACGCAGGTAAGTGCGCATGCACGGCTAGGGTTTTATTATATAGGATACCACCCATCCACAAAGTTCCATGCGGTTAACAACAAAGAAGAACTGTATAATCAGTGAAAGGTACATCAAATTTTTTTTTTTAAAGAATAACATGATAAAGAATACATAATTATTTAACAAACTTATCAAACAAATGTGTTTTTAAAAACTTTCTAAAAATGTTATAAGAATCTGTTTGACAAATAAGCGGGCTTAACCAATAGTTCAGTTTGTCTAGATGAAAGGCAAATGTCCTATTCAAAAATTTCTTGTACATAAACATTAACTTATTACGAGTGTTTTTTAATAAGGTATAAAAATTTAATTGAGAGGCTAGATATCCCGGAGCCAAACCAAAAAGATATTTAAAGCAAAGACAACCAAATTTAAAAAGAATACGTGCAATCAATGTAATTGCCAATAAAATGGGCTAATGTGATCAGATTTCTTCAGGCCAAAGATTAGGCGCACTGCTGTATTTTGTACTAATCAAATACATTGTAAATTTTAGTGCACAGTTCAGCTGCCACCTGTTTTCCAATCGAAGTCTTTAGAAAGCCTGGAAATATCAAGCACAGTCTCTGTTAACTTGGCAGGCAAATGTTTTTCTTTTAAGAGCTTATATTTTTTGGCAAAGGTTCTGTCTGTGCAGAAACTGGGAGTTATCCGGTGAACGAATACCTCCATATTTTAGTTCAATTTTTCTTTCCTCTTGTAAATCAAGCAATACTTTTACATTCTATCTTGTCCATATTTATCCACGTCTGCATTCAAGAGAGTCTGAGAGGTTCTTTGCAGCACAACGTTCAAAGCTCAGATCAGTGTTTGTTATTTGAAATCTTAACTGCCGTTCAACCTTGAGTCAGGACTAGCAAAGCAGTTTACAATAGAAACAATGGAAGGAAATCATAAAGAAGTGCTATCAGTTGATAGGTAAGGGAAAGAGTAAAGAAAAAAGAACTAGTTTTCTCAAGTAATTCTGGAACCTCAACAAGTACTCAATCCCATTGACTTATGAAGTCATAATATGTTAAACTCCCTACAGATCATTATAAATGCTGGCTTTTCTTAATTATGACGGGAATAGCCATGCAGATGATAACACGTAATTGGAAGAACTATGATCAACAGCAGGGAAATATCCATTCTCAAAATAAACCCGTCCAAAATGAGGTTTTTTAAATTTTTGAATGGCCTACTTCCATACTCAGCAATCTACTCACCCAGACTGCCACTACGTCTATCCCTACAACACATTCTCGACCCAAAAATTGCCCAAGTCCCAAACGCCCAAATCTTTATTAATTTTCAAAACTAATACATAGTGCCATGAATTTTACAAACATTAATAATCAACATAAGCACTTAAATTCCATCAATAACAATACGGAAGAAAAAATATGCCTTCCAATGTAATGCCGCACCTCACACTCCTTATCCCATCCTACTATGCCCATAGCCCTCAAATCACTCCTCTCACTCACTGCCGATAACCCTCTCACCCCTGTCACATAAACTGCCCGAGTGACTACTCTCTCACCATGTTAACTGCGTCTAGCACTAAGCTGTTTTACTCACCCGAAACCGCACCACCTCAACACTGACTCCCTGCACGTTGTTTCTGACTGACCCCAAATTACCTCAGTACAGGAAACTGCCACCCCTTTCACACTCCGTATCCAAACCCGCAGCAGCCCGACGTTTGTCCCTCCGTAAAAGTTATTCACTCACATAACAGTCTCCCCATGAATTTCTCGGTTCATTTTTGGTTTGTTTGTTGTTGTGGGTTTTTTTTTTAATATCCTTTCCATCAGTCCCGCTCACCGACCAGCCTGCAAACAGAATTATCTTCGGACCCCTTCACCACACGACAATGATCAACTGTAAGTAATTAAAACTACCTCATAACATCCACACACTATCCCCCACCGCCTCAAACCTTCATTTAACACTCATACACACTCTTTCCACCCCTCCTCCTTCACATCCACCCTCTCCCACACCAAAAAACCAAATGCCTTAACCGCCAAAACTTTTCCTGCAACATACCAACCTCTGCCCCTTGGCCAATCCCTATGCTTCCTCTGACTATCTCCCTTTCCTAACAACTATTTCCACCAATCCCACCTCTTCTATCTTCCCTATCAATTCACCCTCCTCTCCCCCCACCCCACAATAACTTTCCTTCTGCTCCTTGGTTCAGCTAATGTTATGACCCTGCCCACCGAAACTGGCAGGGCACTCTTAATAATCAACATAAGCACTTAAATTCCATCAATTACAATACAGAAGAAAAAATATCCCACCCTTTCCTTCCAACAATTCAATCAAAAAATAAACTAAAAAGATATCCCCCACCCCCATCCTGGATATGCATAAAAATAAACAAAAATTAAATAAAGACAATTATGTTGAATTAACAAAGGATGCCAACGGGCCCCACACCAATTTAAATACTTTTCTATGCCCCAACATATCCGCATTTATCTTCTCATATTTATAGCTTAAACATAAACTGGCCATTCTAAGGTTTAGTAATTAGCTAATTTTTAGCAGCATTTGCTATTGTTCTTGCTTTTTATCTCCTTGACACTTCTATTCCTGTAACCAAATGGTTGCTTTCTTGTCTGCAAATAAATTATGAACCATGTCCAGATTCAATGCACTGATAAATCAGTTTGTAAGAGCTGATGCATTCTGCTTTATAAGTGCTGTATTTTTTTTCCCCATGGAGCATGCATTAAAAAAGCATCTTTGCCAGAAAATTGTACAGACTGACACACTTTAATTACTACCAGGGAAGCACAAATGCCCCTAAACACCTCAAGTGCCTACTTACGCTATCCGCTTTTTGACCATTTCTTATATTATACTTACAACAAATTGAATTACTCTGGCAGAAAATTCCAAAAAGTTCAATTTATGGTGCTTCATAATTACTCATAATGCTTCTAGTTTATTGTGTTAAGTTATTCTGGACAAGTTGGCACTTTAGAAGTCCAAAATGTGGTCATAGTCCAGCAATTATAATTATTCAAAGGGAATTAATTCACTACACATTGGCTATAAACTGATCTATGTACAGCAGCCTGCTCTTCACATAGCTGAGCAACCAGTAATGGAAGAATAACCTAATGGTTAGTGCAATGTGCTGACAATGGGTACCCACTAGTGCTGCCTGATTCAGGGGAAAAAATTGATTCAATTTAGCTTATTGAATTAATTTTTGTATTTGATTCAATTTGCGTTTCCTGATCAATTGGGTGTTTGTTTTTTTCAAACATTCTGGTGGGTTTATTTTGTAGCTTCTTCACCCACCCCAACCCCCTTTGCCCTCTCCAACACCACGCCAGTGCAGTGGGTATAAACAAAATAAACAAAAACACTTTTCCTCTCTCTGTTAGGTCCTAGCTCATGCTTGCTGTCTAACGCCAGCTCTGGCAGGACACACATTTCCAATCTGACTTATTTTAATCACAAAATAGAAAATAAAATTATTGTTTCTACCTTTTGATGTCTGGTTATTTTATTGTTCAAATCATGTTGGTCCCAGGCACTGGTTTCTGTTTGTTTTCTGTTAATTCGCTCACCAGGGTCTCCTGCCCATTTGATGTTTTTTTCTTCTTTCTCTGTGCTAATCATCCACCTTCCATCTCTGTACCTTCCCTTCCACTTCCATATCCAACATTTCTTTCCTACTGTCTTCCATCTCTCTCTATCTCTCCCTGTCTTGTGCCCTGGGTGAAACCTCACTATTCCCCTCCATGCAGCATCTCTCTCTTCCTTACCTCCATTATCATGTGAAATATTTCTTTCTCTCTCCCTATGCACCATCTCTCCCTGCCCTCTACCCTATGTCCAACATTTCTCCTTCCCTTCCACCATATGCAGGATTCTCCTGTTCAACCCTTTCTACCTCTTTGTTGCATTCCCTTCCTCTCCTCTACCCCATGTCTAATTATTATTCCCCCCCTTGTGTAGCTGCTTTCCATCCCTCCATCTTCCTGTGCAGCACTTCTTGACTGATCCACCACCACCACTACCACCGAGATCTGACATACCATCGGGTCTCCTACTGAATCAATTCACTGAAATGAATCGGGAAATCGATTTGAATTGGTAAATCGGGCAACACTAATTCCCACTTTGGCTCCTCGTGAGCCTGGACAAGTCACTTAACCCCTAATTCTCTATATGGCGTCTAAGGTTGTGCTTCCATGTAACCAATGTGTGTGCACAACTTAATTGATTAATCGGTCTAATCACCACTGATAATTGGCAATTAACACCTTGTAAATGATGCTAATTGGGACTAATTAAAAGTTATGCACGCAACTCAGCAAGTGTGATTCTATAAAAAGTATGTGCCAGTTGCAGTGACAAGGGGCATTCCTAAAAGTTATGTTCATTGTTATAGAACACACCCGATCTGTACACAACTTAGGTGCAGGCATTTAGGCTTGGCTTTGTTTGAGCTAAATAGGTGTGTCATAAAGTTATGTGATGCACTGGTACTTAAAACAATTCTACAAAAGGTACATTCAACTTATAGAATTGGCCTAAGCACTGTTCTAGTCAACGCTGATTTTTTTTTTTTTAGGAGCCATATATAGAATATAGCCCTTAGCCTTCCAGTACCACAAGTACAAGAGCTTAGATTGTGAGTCCACTAGAGAAAATATCTGTATATAATATGTAAGTCACTACTTCTGAAGCACAGAAATGCAGTATATCGAGAATCTAATGAACGGAATACAGTTACGAGGGGGTGCTGAAAAGTTTCCAGCCCAACCAAGAAGAGAATGACGTAGATATGGTTCAATCAATGATCTGAAACAATGTCAAAACACAGAATTCCATTTCTGCAAGTTGGCACAACCAAATAAGATAACACTTTTTTTCAGCTACAGTGACGAAATAACACTCAGAATTTAGGAAGTTGATTGGTTGAGCTGAGAACGTCTCAGCACCTCCTCATAGTATGATATGAAGGGATACTAACTTAAGGTGTCCTGTAATGTTCGCTCTTCAAGTATAACCATGCCCTGAATTCATTAACTGTGAAATAACATGAAAGAGTTTCCTCAGTAAAGGCTGAAAAACCCTTGTGAAGGAAGTGCATAAAGAGTTGCTTTTGTGTAGCTTGTTTTAATTACTGCTACTCTTTTGAACTCTTTCACATGAATTACTGTTTCAGGAATTAACAATCACATCACCAATCCACCAGCAAATGATTTATTGGACTTTCAGTGCCTCTATGTGTGTTTTCCCAAAGATCACTGTCTAGGAGCGATATAGATCAATTGTGAGTACAATCAAAACTTGACTTGGTTCCATAAAGTATAATATTTGCAGTTATACCTGCATGAGAAAGCTCTCTTTTCAAAACGTTAAAATTAAAAAAAAAAAAAGTTTCTATAGCTGAATTGTGATTTCATGGTATAAAGGGTTCAACTATCATTCAATAGTACTGTGAGGGCATTGCTTCATCTCTAAGTAAGTGAAATTACTCTGGAAGTAAAAGATTAATGGTAATGCAGAATTATAGCATCTCTATAAATAATTCTGCTTTTTTTTATAACTATGATTTGTACGATGCTTTATGACTTGCTTTCAGTAGGTTTAGTGGGGAGGTCTTTCACACCTCATACCAGAAAGAATCTGGGCACATTATGGCAGCAGATAATATCCAGCCTCAGGAGAAAAGAACTGATTTAAGCATCCCCTAGCGGGCACTTTATGGAGTACCAATAACAGCTGCTTCATAACTGGCTGCTTTTCAGCACCATTGGGCAGGATGAAAAAAAAAATGCCCCTGGGTGGTAAGCTCCATTTTTCCCTAAAATAAAAAAAGAAGCTTTCCAAGCTTGCCTGAGTAGCCTAATTAACGTCAATGGGGGATTTCTTTCTTTAATTATGTCGTATTCTTTCGCTGTAATTATTCAGGTTCCCAAGCCACAATAAGAAAAGCTGTTTGCATACAGCATGCTCTCTAGTCATATACATACCAGTTTTAAGCATAGCTGTAGATATCTAGCATGGGATATTGAAGTTATGCCTTGCTATAGAGAAGAGGGTTTAAAAAAACAAAAAATTCTAATTGAAGAGGTTAAAACACACAGGATTATCACCAAGCTGAAGAGAAATTGTTTAAATTATGATACTGTATATAGGTAAGATCAGTTACAGTTCATTATGGATATCAGTTATTCTAGTGTCAGTATCTACCAAGAATGAAATTAACAGGACATTAACAGGAGTTGTGAAGAATAAAAAGAAAAAAATATATTTTTTTGTCACTGCAAAGAATTCAAGAAATATGTTAATTTTTTTGCACATTTTCTCAGGTGGTCCAACTCTGCCATGTTATTAGCTGCTGACAGATCACTCTTTTCCCATCCACTAACCAACAGGAAATCCCCAATGGTGCTGGGAAGGATTGAAGGCAGGGGAGTTTTTCATGAAGGGCTATGAAGCCTGTTAAAAAGGTAAAGGGTAACGGGATTGGATGCACTTCTTTCCTGTGGTACAATCAATCGAAGCAGTTTGGGCTGGATTCTGCAAACGGCGCCTAAATCTGCAACCGCCTACAAAAAAGGTGCTGGCCGTGCATCTATCATACTTAGGTGCTGTTTAAAACTCACGGTTAATGGTGCCTATCACAAAACGTATGCATCAGTAATGTAGGCCAGGTCTACCATGCCTACTATGACCTTATGTGCCTTTATGCAGCTTGTTGTGGACAAGATTATGATGCCTACTCTAATAGGTACCTCGCAGCTCCTACTTTTTTAAATTGAGTTTTTGGTTTTTAACAGCGAGATCAATTACCGCACCAATTAAAAGTTTCAAGTTTCAAGTTTAATGGAGATTTGATTAATCGCTTAATCATAATTCTAAGCGATGTACATAATAATAAAATTACAAAATGTGGGGAACAATACAATAAATAACAAAAATCAGGTCTGACAAGACTATTGACAAACGTAACAAAACTAAGAACATAAGGGAAGAGAGGGATAAGAACTACAAATTATTTAAAAGTTAAAGAGACATATAAGGGAGATACAGAAGGAAAGGGAAGTTACTTCAATAAAATTAGAGAGAAAAAGTAAAATTGGTTGGAAGACTAAATGGCTAATTTTCAAAGGCGTCTTTAAAAAGAAAGCTCTTTAGTTTACTTTTGAATTTTTCTAAGTTGTGTTCTTCCCTCAAGTGGATAGGTGGCGGTAGGGCACCTACTTACAGTGCCATTTACAGAATCAGACCCTTTATGTTTATGCAGGTACTTTGTCCCTACTAGGTTCACAATCTACTCCCTCCCCCACCCCCCTACCCCCCCACCCCCACACACATACACACACACATACTTTTACTAAGCCATGGTAGAGTTTTCTACCTTGGTCCGAACCGCTAAATTCTCTGACACTGCTCTGACACTCAAAGAATTCCTATGAGCGTCGGAGCAGTGTTGGAGCATTTAGCGCTCCGGGCCATGAAAGAAACCTCTACTGCAGCTTAAAAGGGGAAGAGGTAAGCTTTTGTACCCAGGGTAATGGAGGGTTAAGT
Source organism: Geotrypetes seraphini (assembly GCF_902459505.1). Taxonomy (NCBI): domain Eukaryota; kingdom Metazoa; phylum Chordata; class Amphibia; order Gymnophiona; family Dermophiidae; genus Geotrypetes; species Geotrypetes seraphini. The sequence continues at coordinate 301,743,501 of NC_047086.1, read as the reverse complement.
GACTTGCCCGGGGTCACAAGGAGCTGCAGTGAGAATGAAACTCTATTCCATAGGTTCTCAATCTAAGGTAATAGCCATTAGGCTATTCCTCCACTCCCATGAGGAAAGGCTTCTGATAAATGGGGTTTTCAGCCAATCATTGAGCAGGGGGATTATTTGTTCTATCAAAGGTCCCTTCGAGAGCATCACCAGGAACACTGATCCTTGGTTTAGTATCCGATTTAAGAAACTGCTGAAAACCTTTTTTTTTTGTGAATGCATTCTGTTAAGGGAAGCAGAAGGTGGACCTGGGAAGTTATGCTAAGGAAGGAGTTGCCAGCTGCTATTATTGTCTTGTAGTGTGATTTGATTGTTTTATATGTATCATTTTATGTAATTATGGCATTTTATTGTGAATTGCTTAGGTATCCGGTGGATAATACATGCCAGAAATAAAATAAATAAATAAAATGATCAATATTTTTATGCTAACAATCAATTCTTGATATTAATTGGTACAAATTAGACGTGCAACTCATAAGCAGGTGCCCACCGGTCATGGAGGGTATATGGGTGGGGTCAGGGATGTTCTCAAAAAAATGTGCTGAGTATTATAGAATTCTGAGGATCTGTGCCCAAATTGGGTTCCAAGATTTACACCAAGTTTCAGCTGGCATAAGCCCTCATGCCCACAGCTGGGTGCGGGAATACCCTCTAGTTGTTATTGAGTAAAGGGTACTCATCTCAATGCTCTTTATAGAATAGAACTGAGTGCTGATTTGTTTTTCCAGCTCCTGTTTTTCAGCGCCATTTACTGAATCCGGACCCTAGTGCTCCATAGGGAGGAAATATAAGGCCAACTCAAATTGTGTTCAGTTTTGGAGACCATATCTGGCGAAGACATAAGAAGACTTGAAGTGGTCCAGAGGAGGGCGACGAAAATGATAGGAGGCTTGTGCCAGAAGACGTATGAGAAGAGACTGGAAGCCCTGAATATATATACCCTAGAGGAAAGGAGGGACAGGGGAGATATGATTCAGACGTTTAAATACTTGAAGGGTATTAACGTAGAACAAAATCTTTTCCAGAGAAAGGAAAATGGTAAAACCAGAGGACATAATTTGAGGTTGAGGGGTGGTAGATTCAAAGGCAATGTTAGGAAGTTCTACTTTATGGAGAGGGTGGTGGATGCCTGGAATGCGCTCCCAAGAAAGGTGGTGGAGAGTAAAACTGTGACTGAGTTCAAAGAAGCGTGGGATGAACACAGAGGATCTAGAATCAGAAAATAATATTAAAAATTAAGGCCAGTACTGGGCAGACTTGCACGGTCTGTGTCTGTGTATGGCCATTTGGTGGGGGATGGGATGGGGAGGGCTTCAGTGGCTGGGAGGGTATAGATGTGCTGGAGTAGGTTTTAACAGAGATTTCGGCAGTTGGAACCCAAGCACAGTACCGGGTAGAGCTTTGGATTCTTGCCCAGAAATAGCTAAGAAAAAAAATTTAAAAATTTAAATTGAATCAGTTGAGCTGACTGGATGGACCATTCGGGTCTTTATCTGCCGTCATCTACTATGTTACTATGTTACTCCCTGTGGAACATTAGGGGCCAGATTCAGTAATGGCACTGAAAAATAAGAGCTGGAAAAACAAATCAGCACTCAGTTCTATTTTATAAATAATGGGACAAAGAATTTTGAAAGAAACACATTACAAAAAAGAGTAGCATCACTCTAGATCATAAATGTTTAAATGTCAAAACTTACATTTGTATGTGATAGATTTTACCACTTAGATGTGTTAAGTATAAGCAGCAGCATTTACAAGATTGCATGCCCAAGGAAAGCTAATTGGTGTTTTTGGAGCTTGACTTCTTAAAGTTAAGCTCCAAAACTCATAGTTTTGAGATTGTTTTAAATGCCAGTTGGAAAAAAATAATTCTGCCTGTAATCACTTCTCCAAACTCTTAGTCTAAACAAGTGCTAACATATATGCTTATCACTTACCCCCTCTTTTACTAAGCTGCGCTAGTGTTTATAGCTCGCACAGAAAATTAGCGTGCGCTAACCCTGCGATACGTGGCTAGAACTAATGGCAGCTCAATGCTGGCATTAGCGTCTAGCATGTGCAGCAATGCGCCATGCGCTAAAACCGCTAGCACAGCTTAATAAAAGTTGCCCTGAGATTTGGATGGATAAGAGCGATTTTTTTTACTCAAAATGAGCTCTGTCCACAAGGTTTTAATAGTATTTTTACTTCGAGAAGGGAGAAATGGGGTGGGGGATTAGGATTGATTTTTAGATCATTTTTTAATGTTCTTCTTATTGATAAAGCCTGCTACCCTGAATTGGAATATATGATAGTATCATTTAACGACAAGCTATCTCAAGACCCTTTAGGAATTCTCCTGTTATACCATCCTCCTGTACCTTGGAAGGATTCTATAGAAACTATTTCTAACACTATATCTGATGCTTTGTTGAAGTACCCAAGGCTGCTGGTAACTGGAGATATTAACTTACATTTAGACGCTGACACAAAGACATTTTAGTTTCATCTCTCTTTTGAATTCTTTTAGCTTATCTTTACCTATAAAAGCCAACACGTTCCAACAAACTAGGCTTGACGAGGTTCATTGGCAGAGGGTTCCTTGGTCGGATCACTTTCTGGTGGAATTTTGTCTTCCAATTTTTATGTCCCCTATTAATATTTATGTACAGCAGAAACAAACAATAACTACCAGGAAAAAGATTTGTTCGGAGCTTTTCTTGTCTAATCTACTAAAAGTATTACCTTGTATATCTCCTGATAAATTGTCAGAAAATCTATGGAAAGAATGCAAGAGACTATTATACTTACTAGCAACAGCTTCCACCAAATTTAAAGCTAGCCTCACACTATGGCTTCAAACAACACTAAGTGAAGGTCATTTCCCACCGGAATTAGGAGAAATCATAATTACACCTATCCTAAAAGATCCCAAAGGTCCTATAGATAATCCTGCAAACTATAGACCAATCGCTTCAATCCCTCTATACATTAAAATAACAGAAGGCCTTGTCGCACAACACCTCTCCAACTACCTTGAAGACCATCACATACTACATCCATCACAATCTGGATTCAGATCCAACCATAGCACAGAAACTCTACTGGTATCACTATTAGACATTGCCCGACAACACCTCAGCAAAGGAAACAAGCTGCTTCTCATTCAACTCGATCTTTCTGCGGCATTCGACCTAGTTGACCATCACACACTACTCCAGATATTAGACGCAATAGGAATCTCAGGTAATGTTCACAAATGGTTCCAAAGCTTCCTCAAAACACGAACATATAAAGTCAAATCAAAAGAGCACATATCCGACCCATGGTCAAACCCATGTGGAGTACCACAAGGATCACCATTATCACCCATATTATTTAACCTCTTCATAGCATCCCTAGGCATAACCCTAGACGCCCTAAACACAGTATCATTCAGCTACGCAGATGATATAACTATCCTCCTCCCCTTTAATATTCAAGACCCCTCATCCACAAACCACCTGAAAATGATAATGGAAACGGTAGAAAAATGGATGTCAAGTCATAAACTAAAACTGAACTCGGAAAAAACTAAATTCCTACTACTGGAAAGGGAAAAAAAACCATCTCTCACAGAACTAGAAGTAAATACAATCAAGTACCCAATGCAAAGCACACTCAAAATCCTGGGAATCCTACTAGACAGAAATTGCACAATGCAGTCTCAAATCCACAAAATCATCCAAAGAGCATTCTTCACAATACGTAACCTAAGAAAAATAAGAAAATTCTTCAACAAAGATCAATACAAGATATTAGTACAATCCCTAGTACTGAGTATTGTAGATTACTGTAACAGCCTATACCTATCATGCCCAAATTACATGATAAAACAATTACAGACAGTTCAGAACACAGCCCTCAGAATCATCTACTCACTAGGCAAATATGACCACATCACCAAAGCATACTTAGACTCACACTGGCTACCAATAAAAGCAAGATCCCAGTTCAAATTCTACTGTCTACTATACAAAGTAATACATGGAACAGCACCCAGCTACCTAAACAACAGACTACACCGTAACCTCTCACACAGATTAAGGAGAACCCAGAGCCTATTCACTCACCCCCCTCTCAAAGGAACACGACGAAAGAAACTATATGACAGCCTTTTAGCGACACAGGCAGCAAAGATCGATACTACCATCACCAATCTACTGACCAAATCAATAGACATTAAAGCATTCCGAAAAGAAATCAAAACTCATCTCTTCAAAAAACACTTCCCATCATCATAACCTCACAAAAGTATTAGAAAATGCTCTCATGACTATCCAAACACCACCACCAGCAACACCCGAATCCGGACAGTATTATCTCTACTCGTCTAAACAACAGAATCCGGACAATATTATCTCTATTCGTCTAAACAACCTATCACTATCTACTATCTACTACCAATTTATCCTGGAAAAGTCCAGAACAACAATTGTAACTTAACGCATTCTTGATTATTTGTACTGCAATGCTACTGGAAATGTCCAGTCTTCTAACTTGTAATCCGCTTAGAACCGCAAGGCACAAGCGGAATAGAAATCACTAATGTAATGTAATGTAATGTAATATTAGAAAGTACCTTTCAAGCTTTTCCCCTTTAACAACTAAATCAGTGAGTTATGCGCGAAAGGCACTGTGGTTTTCATCCTATCATCGAGAGCTAAAACAGAAGTGTAGAAGATTAGAAAGAAAATGGAAAAAAAACTGACAGATGGATTTGGAGGTCTCACATCAAGAAATATAATTTAGAGATTAGAACGGCAAGAAAAAAACTATTATGGGACTAGGATAGTTAGATCAGATAATCAAAGCAATACCCTCTTTAAACTCTGGTGTACATTAATCTCAGTGAGCGTAAATTTAAAGCAAAACTGTACTCCAACTGCAGAGGATCTAGCAAAAATTTTAAATAACAAAATTACACTTATTAGGGATACATTTCCCATTGTAAATCCTGATGACTTCCTTTTAGGTTCTAATGGGCCGATGATAATTTTAGTGGATCGCTTTTGGAACACCTTTGACCCAGTTTAAGGTACCCAAGTTTTAAAACTGTGTGAAAAATTGAAAAAAATGTAGTTGCAAATTGGACCCATCTCCTTCTTATCTTTTTGGGGATATCCCTTCACAGGCTATTACATGGCTGATTAAATCATTTTCTTGAAAATGGTCATTTCTCGCTGAATAAGGGGAACATAATTTTGACACCTTTATTGAAAAGTGCCGATCTGGACCCTATAGCTCCTTCCCATTATCGCCCAATTGCAAATATACCTCTATTGACAAAAAAGATGGAATCAATTGTTTCCAGCCAACTACTTGGAGAAATTTTCCATTTTATTACCATTTCAAGTATGGGTTTAGAGTAGACCATACTTTAGTACGGAGACTCACCTATTGTCACTAATCTCAAAGAATCAAAATTTACAAACACAAAATAAATGTGTAGTATTGCTGCAATTAGATTTTGTTGGCCACATTTGATGTTGTTCATCATGACATCTTGATTCATATGTTATCAGACATAGGCCTAAACCAAGTAGTTCTGAATTGGTTCAGTAAATTTCTATCATTGTGATCTTATGAAGTACATTTGGAGGGTGAGACTTCCTCTTTGTGGAGATCTGGCTGTGGGGTGCCACAAGGTTCGCCTTTGTCACTGATCCTGTTCAATGTATATATGACTTCTCTGAAAAACTTTTGTCTCACATCAGCAGAGACTATATTCACTTAAGCAGACAATAATTTTATCTTATTGGAAGTCGACTCTGATCTCAGCAATTTGGCTTTTAGTATAGATTGCTGTATTTCTAAACTCCAAATGTGAGCATTGTCCATCCAAATGAAATTAAACGCTGCTTAAACCTAATTGCTTTGGGTTGGACCAAGATTAGAAAAACTTCCTACTTCTATTATACTGAATACAGGTATCTCATTGCACATAGATTTTTCCTCTAGAGTGTTATCCTTGATTTATCACTTTCATTTCACGAACAGATAAATTCTTTGACAAAAAAGTATTTTTATAGTCTATGTATGTTGAGGAAAGTTAGATCATTGTTCCATCAAGAACATTTTTCAGTATTGGTACAATCTACAGTGCTTGCCCAGCTAGACTATTGTAATTCAGTCTATTTAGACATTAAGCAGGACAGTCTAAAACAACTTCAGCTGATACAAAATACAGCAGCTAAAATTATATTCGGGAAGCAAAAGTAAGATCATGTTTCTCCTTTGTTGAGAAAGCTTCACTGGCTTCCAGTCCACTTCAGGATTCAATTTAAATGTGCATGTATTATCTTTAAGCTTCTCTATGGAATATTTGATCCTTTAGTTCCTTTATATTGGATCTTGCCATTTGAGGAATATACAGAGATATAAACTATCTTTCCCTTCTTTTAGGAGTATTAAATCTATAGGAAAGCTTAGTCAATCTTTTTGCCTTCAAGCTGGTAGAGATATAGAATGGACTTCCTGACTCCATTAGACTGATAGGCCAGCTACAACAATTTCGTAAAACCCTGAAAACTCTGCTGTTTAAACAAAACTTAAGTGGCTTAACTATAGTATCAAAGAACTGACAATAATCCACCTTTTTTTTTTCTCTATGCTCTCTTTCTTATGTATTCTAGTCTTTAATTACATGTGAACCGAGTCGAACTTCATTGGAAGATGACCCGGTATATAAATTGAAGTCTAGATTAGATTAGATATGTGTGTCTGAGAAACAGTGTAAAAACCTCTGTATTGCTCCATAGTGCATCCTCACCTTGAGTATTGCACACAGTTCTAGTCACCGTACCTTAAAAAAGATATAGCAGAATTAGAAAAGTGACAGTGACTGACATGATAAAGGAGATGGAACCAGGGAGAAGTAAAGGGTGGGGGGGGGGATGGCGGTCGTAGTCTTGGTGAGAGCACTGGCATGTCACTCACGCCCTTTCTTCTCATCCCAAATTTAAGTGCTATTTACTAAATCTAATCATTAGTGCCTCCTAAATGAGGTGGTTAGTGTTCCCGTGTAACCTTTTTGCAGGTCTTTTAATGACAACATTAGTGCATGATCTGCAACAAAAAAAAGATAAAATACATTAAAAACTTTATATACAATCTGGACCTGGTGCATAGGAGAGTCCCATGTTAGGACATCCTAAGCCCAGATTTTAACACATTTTCATTAAAATTCCACTATATCTGGAACAGTTAAGAAAAGTTGGGAAAGTAGTCAGGGAAGCAAAGAATGCAAAAGGAACAAAAACTGTCAATACAATAAAATGGAGGAATGGGACTTTTTAAAAACTATGGGGCTCATAATTAAAAAAACATCTAAAAAGTGGCCTAAATGAGTACTTGGACGATCAAAAAGCCTGATCATCCAAGTATCCATAATCAAAGCTGGTTGTAGACGTATCTAAAACCAGCTTAGGCCTTTTCCTGCCTCTAAACGCACAGAGAGAAAATAGGCATTTTTAGATGTGGGGAAAGGGCGGGGGGTGGGCAGGAAGTGGGCCAACTTACACCTAGGCGTACAACAGGTATAACCAAAACTTTAGGCAGGTTGCCTAGTCGACACTTATACGTTTTGACTTAGACCAAGTCAAAACAGGTATAAGTGCCGAAAAGGGGCCGCTGAGCTGATCGCGGCTGGCACGATCAGCTCAGCGGCCCGGCAACCTACCCACTCCCACCGCAACCATCATGGCAGGAGAGATGCCTTATCTCCCCTGCCGCAATAGTGATACCACCAAGTGCCGCCAAACGCGGCACTTGGGATCGCTAAAGTGGCAGGAGAGATGACCTATCTCTCCTACAGCGATCCATCCCCCCAATCCAACCGGGCCAGGAGAGAGCCCGAGCCCTCCTGGCCCCACCGACAACAATTGGGGCAAGAGGGAGCCCAAGCCCTCTTGCCCCGGTGGCACCCACCTTCCCCCAACTCGATCGGGGCAAGAGGGAGCCCAAGCCCTCATGCCCCACGACACCCCCACCCTCCGATCACGATCGGACAGGAGGCAACCCAAGCCCTCTTACCCAGGCAACCTCCCCCACTCCCACTAAGATATGTGCAGGAGGGATCCCAGGCCCTCCTGCCCTCGACGCAACCCCCCCACAATCGCCCCCGAACCCAGGATAGCCGACCCACGAACCTCCCCCCCGCCGATCCCTTGACCCCCCACCCCCAATCCCCATCCCCATCCCCGTACCTTAAAAATCATTAGTCGGACGGATGGGTGTCAAGCCCGTCCGTCCGACAGGCTAGCCATCCCCGGAATGGCTGGCCTTAGGGCCTGATTGGCCCAGGCAGCTCAAACCCTGTCCACAGGTGGGGCCTGAGGTGCCTGGGCCAACAGGAATCAGCCCAGTAGCCTTAGGCCCCTACTGTGGGTGGGGCCTTAGGCACATGGGCCCAACCTCCTGTTCTATTGTGATCGGAGGGGGTAGGGGTGTCATGGGGCAAGAGGGCTTGGGCTCCCTCTTGCCCCAGTCGTGTCGGGGAAGGTGGGTGCCGCAAGGGCAAGAGGGCTTGGGCTCCCTCTTGCCCCAATCATGTTGGGGAAGGTGGGTGCCGCCGGGGCAAGAGGACTTGGGCTCCCTCTTGCCCCGATCATGTTGGTGAAGGTAGGTGCCGCCGGGGCAAGAGGGTTTGGGCTCCCTCTTGCCCAGATCGAGTCGGGGGAAGGTGGGTGCCGCCGGGGCAAGAGGGCTTGGGCTCCCTCTTGCCCCGATCAAAGTCGGGGGTTTGGGGTACCACGGGCCAGGAGGGCTTGGGTTCCCTCCTGCCCAGATCATTGTAGGGGGGGATTTTGTAACTGGTGTTGTTTTTGACAGACACCGGTTACAGAATCCAGCTTTTAGGTGAAGGACTGGCTCCTCCTTCACCTAAAAGCCCTTGTTTTGGGTGTTTGGGACTTAGGCTTTTTTTAGGTTGATTATATGGTGTACGTTTAGACGTAATGGTGGTCTGGGCATTTAAACAGCTGAACGTAGAGGCAGACCATTATCAAAAAAAACCTCCTTTTGGACGTTTTTTTAAATAATGGACATTTTCCCTGCTTCTACTTTCAACGTTTAAGGCCTTAGGCCAAAAGGGGACTTAGACGTTTTTTGATTATGCCCCTCCACATATATATATATATATATATATATATATATATATATATATTACCGTATTTTCACGCATATAACGCGCGCGTTATACGCGTTTTTACCTACCGCGCATACCCCTCGCGCGTTATATGCGTGAGCGCGGTATACAAAAGTTTTAAAACATAGTTCCCACCCCGCCCGACGCCCGATTCACCCTCCCAGCAGGACCACTCGCACCCCCACCCCGAACGACCACTCGCACGCGCTCCCACCCGCACCCGCATCCACGATCGGAGCAAGAGGGAGCCCAAGCCCTCTTGCCCGGCCGACTCCCCGACGTCCGATACATCCCCCCCCCCCGGCAGGACCACTCGCACCCCCACCCCGAACGACCGCTCGCACGCGCTCCCACCCGCACCCGCATCCACGATCGGAGCAAGAGGGAGCCCAAGCCCTCTTGCCCGGCCGACTCCCCGACGTCCGATACATCCCCCCCCCCCGGCAGGACCACTCGCACCCCCACCCCGAAGGACCGCCGACTTCCCGACAATATCGGGCCAGAAGGGAGCCCAAACCCTCCTGGCCACGGCGACCCCCTAACCCCACCCCGCACTACATTACGGGCAGGAGGGATCCCAGGCCCTCCTGCCCTCGACGCAAACCCCCCTCCCCCCCAACGACCGTCCCCCCCCAAGAACCTCCGACCGCCCCCCAGCCGACCCGCGATCCCCCTGGCGACCCCCACGACCCCCCCACCCCCCTTCCCCGTACCTTTGGTAGTTGGCCGGACAGACGGGAGCCAAACCCGCCTGTCCGGCAGGCAGCCAACGAAGGAATGAGGCCGGATTGGCCCATCCATCCTAAAGCTCCGCCTACTGGTGGGGCCTAAGGCGCGTGGGCCAATCAGAATAGGCCCTGGAGCCTTAGGTCCCACCTGGGGGTGCGGCCTGAGGCACATGGGCCCAACCCGACCATGTGCCTCAGGCCGCGCCCCCAGGTGGGACCTAAGGCTCCAGGGCCTATTCTGATTGGCCCACGCGCCTTAGGCCCCACCAGTAGGCGGAGCTTTAGGATGGATGGGCCAATCCGGCCTCATTCCTTCGTTGGCTGCCTGCCGGACAGGCGGGTTTGGCTCCCGTCTGTCCGGCCAACTACCAAAGGTACGGGGAAGGGGGGTGGGGGGGTCGTGGGGGTCGCCAGGGGGGTCGCGGGTCGGCTGGGGGGGCGGTCGGAGGTTCTTGGGGGGGGGCGGTCGTTGGGGGGGGGGGGGGTTTGCGTCGAGGGCAGGAGGGCCTGGGATCCCTCCTGCCCGTAATGTAGTGCGGGGTGGGGTTAGGGGGTCGCCATGGCCAGGAGGGTTTGGGCTCCCTTCTGGCCCAACTACCAAAGGTACGGGGAAGGGGGGTGGGGGGGTCGTGGGGGTCGCCAGGGTGGTCGCGGGTCGGCTGGGGGGGCGGTCGTTGGGGGGAGGGGGGTTTGCGTCGAGGGCAGGAGGGCCTGGGATCCCTCCTGCCCGTAATGTAGTGCGGGGTGGGGTTAGGGGGTCGCCGTGGCCAGGAGGATTTGGGCTCCCTCCTGGCCCGATATTGTTGGGGAATCGGCGGTCCTTCGGGGGGAGGGATGTATCGGACGTCGGGGGGGGCATCAGGCTTTCAGGATGGGGACAGACCTTCAAGGGGGGACAGTGCACGGAAGTCAGGGGGGGTGAACGGAGAGTCGGGACAGCGCACGGAAAGTCGGGGCAGTGCACGGAAGTCAGGGGGGGTGAACGGAGAGTCGGGACAGCGCACGGAGAGGCGGGGCAGTGCACGGAAATCAGGGGGGTGAACGGAGAGTCGGGCAGCATGCGCGGTATAATCGTGAGCGCGTTATACCAAAGTTTTTGTGCTTATCATCGTGATTTCTGCGCGCTATACACGTGTGCGCGTTTTATACGGGTGCGTGTTATTTGCGTGAAAATACGGTAGTGGCAGGAGGAAGAGTCACTCAAGGATGAGAGGACAAAGTGAGACTCAAGGGTAAAGGCAAGGAATAAGCTTAATAAAGATTTTTGTTTTGTGGTCACAGCCTGGGGATAGAACTGCAGAAACTAGAGACAAATAAGAATGGAAGTGAGGTAGTTCTTAAACAATATTAAGAAGACTATTGCTGAGGAGTTAACTAAATTAAGAGAAAGTGATACTGCTGGTTGGGATAGATCTGATGTTATTAAAGTTACTGAAGTTATTGATGGGACTCAGGGACGTTCTGATAACTCCAGTGTCTGACATTTTCAATACTTTTTTAAAGTCAGAAATGATGCCTGGAGTACTGGAGATAACCAGATTTTATTCCTTTCAACAAAAGTGGAATATGAATAAAGCTAGAAATTACAGGTCAGTTAGTATGGCCTCAGTGATGAGTAAATTAATGGAAACATTGCTAAAACAGAGGATAATATAATTTATGGTTTCTAGTGGAATGCAGGACCTAAGTCAAAATGGTGGGATCTCTTTTATAGTATTGTGTCTGTTTCTGAATAACATTCTTTCAAAAGGAGATAAATAGGATAGATTCAGTTGCTAAAATGGTCAGTAGTAATCATCATTAAAAAAAAAATTGGGCACAGAATTAAAGATCTAAATGTGTATACTTTGGAAGAAAACTGAGAAGGAAGGTGATTGGGATATTTAAATACTTCCAAGGTATAAATGAGGCAAGTCACATTCAGTTGAAAAGAAGCTCTGAAACAAGGGGGTCAACATAGGCTGAAAGGGAATATATTTGGGAATAACCTAAGAAAATATTTCTTTATGGAAAGGGTAATGGGTGTGTGGCATGGCCTTCCAATGGAGGTAGTAGAGAAAAGGCTATATCTAAATTCAAGAAAGTATGGGACAAGCAAAGAGGATCTCAGAGGAAGAGAACAGGTATGTAAAGTTTAGTAGCTGGCTTAGATGGGGGGGCTGTGAGTAGTATGGAATCTTGCTACTTTGGGGGATTCTGCTAGGTACCTGTGACTTGGATTGGCTACTGTTCTAAACCAATGGTATGAAGCGTCACTTACAGCTAAGTACTTTTAGTACATATTTATTTTAAAGATATAAAAATAAAAAGTAAAACTAATAAAAGAAAAAAACGAATTAATCTTGATGATCCGATGATGAGTTGGAGCATAAAGCCAAGCACTATGAAAGAAGCTTGAGTGCTTGGTGGCCCGGCTGAGGATCAGTAAGACTGTTGAATATGATTGGGCTAATGAAGCGCATTATAAATGTTGGATTAGTTCTGACATTTTTAGATTGAAGTTATATGATAGTTCTTCATTTAAATTTCTTGAAGTAGTGCCATAGGCTGACATTTATGAATAGATAGGCATATGAGGCTGATATTCAAAAGTTTAATTAGAGTTTAATTAGTCTAACCACCACTAGCGGAATATTGACTGGATGGTTTTTATCTGCCTTTATTTTCTTTTCGATATTCTCTGTTTCTACTGTTTTATGTCTGTCTCATTTCAGTTGTACAGCCACAAAAAAGGAAGGAAGTGATACTAGCCCCCTCTTTTACAAAACTGCAATAGCAGTTTCTAGTACAGAGAGCTGCGCTGAATGGCCAGAACTCTATGAGCGTTGGGAGCGTCGGGAGCAGCACGGGCCATTCAGCGTGACTCTCCGTGCTAGAAACTGCTATTGTAGTTTCGTAAAAGGAGACCTAGGAGTTGCCTTGAAAATAACAGGACGTTGAAACCCATACATTTGGCTATATCTGACATTCATTGGGCCTGTTTTACAAAGCCGCATTAGCGGCTGCTGAGCGGTAATGGCCCCGAAGCCCATAGAGATTTAAAGGGCTTTGGGGCTGTTGCCGCGCAGCTTTGTAAAACAGGCTGATAGTCTTGCAATTGTCTTTTTGACTATGATGTGGCATTTGCTAATTCTGATATAAAGTTACTATGAGTGAAACAATGAAAAAACTCTCCTGGGCAAGTGGGCATTATAAATCCTCTGTTTTAAGAACTGCCAACTTATTTAAGACACACTATTATGAGTTTATCTGTGCAATGACTTCTCACTACTTACCTTACTGAAAAATTAACTTACTTGTCTTTGACTAATCTTACTAGTTAAATTTTTCACAAGCAATGATCTAATTTTTAATAAAAATTTATCAGGCTTTACATGTGTTTCTTTTAGATTTGAACACATTACCTTTGTTATTACCAACATATAAAATCAATGTGATAGTGTTCATGGAAACCAGATAGATGTTTCTATCTATGTGTCATTGTATTGATTTTGATATAGCTTTTTTACACAACTGGAATATCATAAATTTGTGGTCATGTTGGAACATTATTTAATTATGCCTACATTTAATGACTCCATCTATTCTGTCATTTTAATGAGTTCTTCTTTTCCTCACATTTCATTGGTAAATCATTTCCTTTCACAGTTTATGGCCTCTGTCTGCTTCCCTTTCTTCAGCTTTTCTAGCTCTCCAAGGTGATGTGAACTTCACGTTATTGACTTTTCTCACTCCCAAACAGAGGTTGTCAGGGAGAATTAAGCTATTGACAAGTCAACAGTCATTATTGCTAGGAATGCTGGAATGCTGGTTTGTGCATTCAAAATGCTATTCTTCCATTTAAAACACTGCCATAGCAAGCTAGTTTGGCAAAATAGCCCTGAACCTTTAAAATAAAATAAAAGTTTGTATAAATGTGCTATAATGAAAATAGCTTTCTTGACACTCAAATTTAATTTTCCTACAATTTTCTTCTGTTTAGAACAAGTACAAGTAAAGGAATTAACAATTTGGAACAACTTTAATAATATGATGTTATTTATCCATTTTTATAGAATGCTATGAACCTCTTGGCAGACTCATATTGACCATGACATAATGGGAATCAGGGGGAACTGAACTGTAAAATTCCAGGATCCGTGTGAGCAGATAAGAAGCAGTGTTAGGTTAATCGTCACATTTTGCAAAACAAAAAAAATGAGGTGAAATTACAGTCTGAGGATGTGCAGGTTTATTCAGGCTGCAGAAATGTGGGATTGGATCCATACATATCATCCATATGGCAACTATCACCTTCCTTGTCATGACCAAAAATGTAACTGTGCAAAAGCTGTTTTTCTGCCTTCACAGCAAACCAGCCCTTTGAAAAACAGGAATAACTCAAACTGCACAGAACATGGATGCCCGTGGGTGCCCTTTAAGACACTACTTTAAACGAGTTTGCATTACACGAAGCATGAGAAATTTGAATGTAAAAATAATCTACTTGAACGTAACTAAAATTTGGACAAACAAGGATGTCAAACAATAGAAAAGTACATATTAGAGAATGACACGGTGGCGGTTTACCCGCGGCCACCGCATTTTAGCCGCGGGTCACCCGCCGAAAACGGGGAAGAAAACTAGCAGTCGCTGCGGCGACGGGGACAAGGCCATTCACCGCCCGCGGGGCGGTGAATGGTCTTGTCTCCGCAGTGAGGTATCAAGGATCGCGCGGTCCCTGCAGCCACCGCCCGCCCGCCCGTAGCATTTAGCCAGCTCCCTCCCTCCACCTCACCTTAAATTTCGAGTTTTCCGGCTTCCTTTTTTCCGAGCCGCATGTATTCAAAAATCCGTGCACGCGCGGCTGCGCGAGTCAATCAATCTTCTCCTCTGACGCAACCGGAAACAGGAAGTTGCAGGAGAGGAGAAGTTTGATTGACTCGCGCAGCCGCACGTGCACGGATTTTTGAACACGTGCGGCTCAGAAAAAAGGAAGCCGGAAAACTCGAAATTTAAGGTGAGGTGGAGGGAGGGAGCTGGCTAAATGCACGGCTTTTTGAACGCGTGCGGCTAGGGAAAAAGGAAGCCGGCAAACTCGGAACGAATATAAGGTGAGGTGGAGGGAGGGTGGGGGCTGCTGGACCATTCTTCATTACTTTGCCATACTAATTCCATTCTATGTTAGGTGCCACGGACTCAGATTCGAGTCCTAGCGATGATGAGTTAAAGATCCCAAAAGAAGCCAACTTCTAAATCCAGTGGTTAGAGCTACACTACACTCCTTGTGACCCTGGGCAAGTCACTTAATCCCTATTGCTTCTGACACAATGGGCAGTTCCAAAGACCAAGACTGGCCAGTGTCAAAGACAGGATGCTGAGCTTGATAGACCCTTAGTCTCCACTGTTTTTAGTGATCAACAAAGTTCTATGTTTCTATAATCACCCTAATTCTGTTATCATTGGACTAGATATTCAAAATTATTTAAATGGCCAGGACAGGCTCCTGGCTGTTCAAATAATCTGTCCAGGGCTAACCAGGCATTTTCAATCTTCATGTTCAGCCCAAATGGTGTCACACAATTCAGCAAAAATACCCAATGTTGTTCCTCATAATTTAAATATTGCTCATAGAAGGAACAACATTGGGTATTTTTGCAAATGGAAGTTGGAGGGTTAATTCCCTTGAAACAGCCAATTGAGTGAAACATGAATTCATGCTGGGACACAAGATAGGTTGAATTTGTTTTGAATTTAAAAAGAAAAATGATCAATGAAGAATACTATAATGGCAAGAAAATATAATGATAAAACAGCAACTAATTTTGCCTATTTTTATATATTAAAAAAGTACTACATAAGGTGAATGTCCATATTGCTGTCTGTTGTTCTGCTGAGCATTGGCATTGAAACAGCAAAATGCATTTATTGCATACTTGTCCTCTGTCGGAAACATTATGGTGGTATATTAGTTGTGTTAATAAAAATTTATAAACAAAGCCCTGCCAGCTGAACATCTCTTTCTCTAGTTCAGCAGCAGGAACTTTGATTTATAAGAATGGAATACGCTAAATATTAGAGTACTAAGGCTTATATGGATGCTGCGGGGACGGTGACGGGGCGGTGAATGGGATGGCAGTGGCGGTGACGGGGCGGTGAAAGGGATGGCAGTGACGGTGACGGGGCGGTGAATGGAATGGCGGTGACGGGGCGGTGCAGAGGATGGTGGGCCGGGGACGGGGCGGTGACGGGGACAAATTTTTTCCCCGTGTCATTCTCTAGTACATATGGAAAAGCAGAGTGAAGTTCAAGTGAAAGACCATAGATTTGATAATAACTGGCCCTAGAGGTTGATGTAGGCAACAATGTCCAATCTATTTAGGGTAGAATACCTGCCCTACCAATGAGTATGATAACTCAAATAACAGGTCGGTGTAGAAAAGATGTCAACACCATGGTCCACTGAGCAAAACGAAAACCAGTTACTGTTAATTCATATTTTGTTTCAGTTTATTTTCTTGATATACCACCTTTCGGTATTTTACAATAAAATTAATGTGAGGAAATAATTACATATTTTAAATCTGATATATTCTAATCACAAGATAGAAATAAAATTATTTTTTTCTACCTTTTGTCATCTCTGGTTTCTGCTTTCATCATCTTTTCACTCTCTTCCATCCAGCGTCTGCCCTCTGTCTCTTCAATCCAGCATCTGCCCCTTCCATCCACTGTCTGCCCTCTCCCCCTACCATATGGTATCTGCATTCTTTCTATGTCCCTCTCTCCTACACCAGATCTAGCATCTTTGTCCCTCTTTCCTTATTTCTCATCTGACCCCCTTCCCAGCATCTATCTCTCTCTACTTTGTCATTCCTCTGTCTCTCCCCTTTCCCTCATCTGATCTCTCCATTCCATCCTGACTCCTTCCCCTCCTCTAATCTCCATGACAGCTGTTTCCTTCCAATTTTCCTCCTCCCCGGTCCAGCAGTACCTTCTCCCTTTCTTCCTCCCCTTATCCAACAGTAACTCTCGTCCCTTCCCTTTCCCTTTTCCCCTGTCAGCAGTACCCCCTTCCCCTCCCTTGTCCAGGAGTACCCCTTCTCCTTTCCCTCCTTCCCTTTCCAGGAAATGTTTCCTCTATGTAGGCTAGCGGCAGCTCTGTGTGCTTTTAACTTCAGCACATAGCTGCTCCTAAGCAGTATTTTAGCCGCGGTTTCATGAGGCAGCCTCGGGGCCTTTGGTAGGCCGGCCCACATTGCATGATCGGGCTGGTCTAGCAAAGGCCCCGAGGCTGTCTCATGAAACCGCGGCTAAAATACTGCTTAGGGGCAGCTGTGTGCTGAAATTAAAAGTACACAGAGCTACTGCTGCTGGTCTGGGGGTGCGGAGACAAAGGCAGGAGCAGGAGACATACGCGGCAGGAGTCCCAGCATAGCGACGGCAACAGGAAGTTGCATGTCAGCTGATGACGGCATCTTTTGTTGCGGCGGGGACCCGAATCCTTCACGGACCGGAAAGATTTTTTTGCGGACCGACACCGGTCCTCGGACCAGCGGTTGAAGAACTGTACACTAGGCTACTCCAGGAATATGCTTACCGCTCTAATAGGACTGGCCAAAACATCTAAAGTTGGGGATTAGAAATCATAAGGAGCCGTATGTGCTGGGAGGTGAGAGGCTGATGTGCACGAATGGGGAGATGGACATTGGGGTGATAGTGTCTGAAGATCTAAAGGTGAAGAAACAGTGTGACAAGGTGGTGGCTGTTGCCAGAAGGATGCTAGGCTGTATAGCGAGAGGCATGACCAGTAGAAGAAAGAAGGTGTTGATGCCCCTGTACAGGTCATTGGTGAGGCCCCACTTGGAGTATTGTGTTCAATTTTGGAGACCATATCTGGCGAAGGACATAAAAAGACTTGAAGTGGTCTAGAGGAAGGCAATGAAAATGGTAGGAGGTTTGCATCAGAAGACTGGAAGCCCTGAATATGTATACTCTAGAGGAAAGGAGGGACAGGGGAGATATGATTCAGACGTTCAAATACTTGAAAGGTATTAACATAGAACAAAATCTATTCCAGAGAAAGGAAAATGGTAAAACCAGAGGGCATAATTTGAGGTTGAGGGATGGTAGATTCAAGAGTAATGTTAGGAAATTCTTCTTTACGGAGAGGATGGTTGATACATGTAATGCTTTCCCGAGGGAGGTGGTGGAGAAGAAAATGGTAGCAGAGTTCAAACAAGTGTGGAATGAACTCAGGATCTCTAATCAGAAAATAATGGGTATTGTGACAGGAAAGCCCCTGTCACTGGCTTACAACCTGCTTTAAACCCTGCCACTAAAGCAAATGTTCCGATTCCTAAGCCTAGGAAGCTGCCTATTAACCCTGTTCCCAGTGCTAAGATCAGACAGGCAGGCAGAACAGAGAAGGGAGGGCAGAGAAGAACAGAATACCTGTTCCAAGTCACTATAATCCCTTTTATAAACCATCTGTTAATTCTCCAGCAATCTGACACAGTAAGGGTTAAGGAAAAGGATGGAGCTGACAGGCAGAACGTAGCTAGAGGACCAGTGAAAGTTCCCCAGCAGAATAAATCAAGCCAAGCTGAGAAAAGAGAGAAGCAATCAGGAACCTGGAGGGAAGGACGTTCCTCATAGAACAGGGAACTGAAGGCTAGGAGCTCTGTCTTATTGCCTTCTGATAAAATACCCACTGACCCACAGCTCTTCCATACTGACAAAACTCTGCTTCTAAAGCAGAGGCTAATTGGAATGGAAAAGCTCCATGAGCACGGCTGGACCAATGCTACTCTAGAGGATAAGTTGTACCCAGCTTCAGAGAGTGAAGAGTCCCTTGTGGAAATGGAGGGAGATATCTCTGAGGGGAATGAAATGGACTATATGTCTGAATGCAGCATGAGTCAGTAAGATACTGTGTGGAGAAAGGGAATGAAAGTTTGTTCTGTAACAATGGTCTAAAGTACTTAAAAGAAACATTTCTGTCCTTAGGAGGGACTGTATAATGAATGAGAGTTTGATGTGTGAATGAGAGTTTGATTGCCTAATAGCAGAAATTAAACCAGAATCCCTGTATGCAAGTAAGGCATAGTCAGTGTGGGATGGGTAATACTAACTAACCTTAAAAGGAGAAATAAAGCCCAGAGTGGATTCAATGACCTGACATTGCACATCCCTGATAGTGGAAATTTTGGGAGGGGAATCTTAGACCATTAAAACAAGGGTGGATGGTTCCCAGCCCACTGCCCAGAAATAAGAAGGGTAGTGGGGGTATTTATAATTCAGGTAGTCAGGTGGGGAGAACTTCCTGAAGAAACAGTGGACTCAATTCAATAATTGGGCCAAGCCTAAAAAGAGTGGAGCTAAAGCCTAGGGCCGGCTGCTCTACATGGGCTCTTGTATATAAGTCCTTGAAACCAGAATGCTGCCCAGAACTGTGCAAAGCATGGCAGCTGAATTGTGAGAAAGAAACCCAGGTTTAAAGAAAAAATGTTTTTGTTTTTTTCTTTCCTGATTGAAGCAAGGACTTGCTGTTAAAGGAGAACTTTGTTTGTGATAAACCTTTTCCAAGCTTCATCAGCCAGTGTGGCTGTATCAGAACCAGTGCAAACTGAACTGGATAATAAAACTTGGAACTGGCAATTATTGGTGGAAGGTTTATTTTTCTTTTCTTTTTCTCTGCTGTTCTTATTCCTAAGTGGTCCTCCAAAGAGCGCTAATACTTGCACCTGGGGCAGGAGCTGGGTTGCCAGCGCTAGGCTTACCCCGGAACCCGTCACAATATACATTGAAGAAACTAAGGTCAGTACTGGGCAGACTTGCATGACCTGTGTCCCGTATATGGACATTCAGTTGAGGATGGGCTGGGGAGGGCTTTGATGGGCTGGAGTGAGCTTTGATGGAGACTCCAGTAGATGGAGCTAGTCTGTATGTGACTTTGGTTGTGAGAGGAGCTGAAGAGAGAGCTGCAACTGGGAACCAGAGGCCTGTGGAAGGTGAGAGCTGGGCCTAGCTCTGTGCCCCAGGCAGAGCTATGAAGCCTGGGGTCCCTTTCCAGGGGAAGTCCCAGGCAGGACAGCCTGCTATGGAATGTGATGAGAAGAAGCCTGGGCCTTCGGGCTGGAAGAAGCCAGGAAAGCCAGACCCTGGGGCTCCCGAAAGAGGGGTTCCTTCCCCAGCATTGGAGCCAGGGAAAGAGAAGGTACACCAGGGGTCTGGCAGGGCCTGGGCTTTGGAGGTGGAGGTGGGAAGGCAGAAGAACCAGGCAGTTACTGTGGTGGAAGATTCACTGGAATCAGAGGAGGAACTTTTCAGTGGATAGGAAGGAGAGCTGGAGTTAGATTTGGCTAAAAGAGCCATACTAACAGTTAAAGGAATGGCAGGCTTGGAGAGGAAGCTCCAAGACCTGCAAAAGAAACAGCGCATGGTGGCCACGCTTTGCAAGCTGGCTCCAGAGGAGCAGAAGAAGAAATATAAGAAGGAACAACAGTTTTTGCAAAGGCAGGTTGAGAACTGCATGGCTGAAATGACAACCATTACAAAAGACAGTACAAATCCTATGGCAGAAATATATAGGAATCGTGAGAGGATGGCTGAGCTAGCTGGACACCTGGTGGTAAGGGCAGCAGGAGAACCCAGGGCTGAAACTGTACAAAAGGAAAAGCAAGCACCCAGCACTGCAGTAGAACAGCAAACTCCCAGACCAGTAGTGGAGGAACAGCAAGCCTCCATAACAATTGTGGAGAAAGCAATCTCCACAAATGCTACAGGTAACCAGCTTGGGGCAAGTTTGGACTGTTATAGTTGGGGAGAAAAAGAAGCAGTAGCTGGGAACAGCAAATTAGAAGCTGGAGTGGAGGAGGGGCAGACAAAGGAGCGCAGAAAGAAAAAAAACACGCAAAGAGGAAAATACTTGGAGACAGAGTTTGAGCAATCAACATCTTTAATTAAAGCACCTGAAGGAGAGGCTTTGGAACTGCTGGCAGCTGAGCAGAGATTACCAAATTAACATACTGAAGTTCATGGAGGAGGAGATGGTAGAAGAAAATGGTTTGAATGTGACTGAGAACAGGCAGGGATCACATACACCTGGGTTCCTGCTGCAAGGAAAATCTCAGCTAATGGGAGTGGGGCAGAATGCAGCCCATGGGAGGAGTTCTCTGGACCAACCTAACTCTAAGAGCAGTGCACAGCAGGTTGCTGTTTCCAGTGTTGTGGAAGGTGTGGAGTGGAGTGTGGAGCGGAGTTGGGAGCAGCAGGATCAAGAGAAACTCCAGAGGCCAGAGCAGGAGGAGGAGGAGGTTGCTGGTGATGGAACAGCGCTGCCACAACGGCAGCAAGGGACAAAGCAAGCTTTGCCTTGTTCTAAAGAACTGCAGTTGAGAGAACTGAATGCAGGGCAGTTTAAAGTAGGACAGGTCCCTATGGATGTGAATGGGGGTGTTGGGGAGAGGTGGGAGAGGGTGGGGGATCTGGTGGTGGTGGGCATGGTGCCTGGAAAGGGGTTAAACGGGGAATATCTTTTGCAGATGTGGTGGCTGGGGGATCGGGGCACGGGGGTAGGAATCGGGGGAGGGGGAATGCGCAAGGGGAGAGTGGGGGGAGGAGGGAGGATGGTAGAGGGAATGGGAATGGTGGTGGGGGGTGGGGTAGCGGGGGAGGAGGAGAGGGTGGTATTTTCAAGATAAGAAATGTGGTTCAGTTGAAGTGGATGGGGGTGGGGAATAAGCCAACAAGGGACAGGGTGTTGAGAATGGTTCTGGGGTTGGGCTTCATCCCTGAGGACCTGTATGCCTGTATTCACCCAGTAATGGTTCCGGAGTATGACATCAGTATCCAGAGACAGAGGGGTTTAGAGTTATTTTGGGAAAAATATGAGGGGGTGAGGGGGAGGGAGCAGTGGGCAGAATTTAAAGCCATACCGGTGAATAAACGCCTAAATTTGTGCATGACTCCCGGGCATAAGTGTTTTTCTATAAACAGCGCCCACTTTAAGTGCTGTTTATAGAATAGCGCTTAGGTGGGTTTCTTTCAGAGCCAATTTTTTTAGGTGGAATATATAGTGCAAACATGAACACCTGTCCCCAAACTTTCTTTTAGACTTGGGGCTCCTTTTACAAAGGCGCGCTAGCTCATTCAAAATACAGCAATCAAACTTATCTATAAGGTTGGGAAATATGATCATGTTACTCCTCTTCTGCGAGAAGCCCACTGGCTACCCATTACCCACCGTCTCACCTTTAAAACATTAATGCTGGTCTTTAAAATAAAACTTTGGCGTCTCCCATCTTTTCTTAATAAACTCATCATCCCTTTTTGACCTCTCCGGACCCTTAGATCGGCTAATCAGAATTTACTGACCATACCTTCCATCAAAGAATTCTACTTCACTAGAAAAACAAACTTTTCTGTTGTAGCTCCAACTTTATGGAACGCCATGTCACCTCAACTCCGCCTTGAAAATTCACTCGACAAATTCAAGATTAAACTAAGAATGTTATTTTCCTTCTATTTCCTTCCAACAGCTAGCAAAATAAATATGAACCGCTTTTAAGAAGCGATCCCCTTTCCTGATGTAATATCCTCCCCTCCCCTTTTTTAAATTTGTTTTTAATGATGTAATTATTAACTTTCTCCTCCCCTTCACCCTCAAGTTCATGTAATTTGTCCACTTAATGTTCACATTTTCCCTCCCCCAATTATAATATATTTTAACCTTTCATTTTTAGCATTGTAAATCGGCCAGGTGCAAGTCGATTGTCGGTATATTAAAATTAATTAAACTTGAAAATTGGAGTTCACCATATAGGCAAAATATAGCCTGGCAAACATAAAGAAGTAGAGAAAAAAACCTCAGTTCAGCTTCATATGGTCAAAAAAAACTCCACTCCTTTATAGTCCTGTCTTTTATCCCATATAAAGCTGAACTAAGGCTTTTTCTCCACTTCTTTATGTTTGCCAGGCTGTATTTTGCCTATATGGTAAACTCCAGGTGACTAATAGGAATACTTTGACTCCTTATTTAGTCTGGAGCAGGAGAATTTATATGTGTATGATTTATCTGCTTCACCCAAAACACAGATTGTGTGGGTTGTACTCCTTTTTATACATGTAACCCACACCCCACTCATACTCTGCCCCTGTGGAAGCCCCCCCCCCCAAAAAAAAAGAAAACTGTTTCCTCTAAGATGAGGAGTCCTCCAACCGCATTGCTGCCAGTAGGGGGGGGGGGGGGAGGGTTCCATATTGTGTTTTCAATGGCTACAGACAGGCAGGTTCCCTGGAATCATACAGAGCTTGCCTGACCCTCAGTATTGAAAATGTGATAGTGAAACAGCACCCTCCACTGGCAGGACTGTAGGTGGAGGACTCTTGCTTATCTTAGAGGTAACAGTGCACCCTTCCCATTTGTAAATATGTGCAATGTAAGTTTAGCAGGTATTTTCAAATAGTCCTTAGGCATCCTGCTAACACTTTTATGGGTAAGAGTACACTTGTGCTTGTAAATTCTACTATTCTATACATTTATACATGCAAGTGATGTTTAAATGCAGGCGCCTGGACTATAAAATTGTCCTTGGAGTGGATGCTCTTTCTTTGTGGTTACTTTTGGTTCCCTGCTTGTTGTCCAGCTGTGATAGTAGCCAACAAGAAAATTCAATCCATTTTGATAAGAGTTTGATTGTAAAACTGTAGTCATACTTTTTTTGCAGGTTTAAAATAAAAGTTCAGTGTCATTTTATTTTCAATCTGGGAGAAATCAAGGGAACAGTGGCAGGCATGTGTTCAGTTCCACTCTGCGGAGGGCTAAGTTAAAATTACGGCTGGAAAGCAAATGCAGTGACCTTTAAAGGAACCGAGAAGAAGCTGTTTCCAGCACTTTCCTAAATGCTATATGTTAAAGGTTCTAACCTTATTTGCTACAAGTGTATAATACTAGGAAAACCTTGCAAGCAAAGGCTCTTCATTCATCATATGGCCCTAAGTCACTCACATAAAGATGGGAAAAGTTATTACTTTCTTACCTTCTCCCAGGCACCAAAGTTCAACCCCATTCCTGTTGTATTTTGATGCATTAAATAAGGTTTAGAAAACACTTCCAGAATTACAGCCATCTACTGCCTAATGGACTGGCAACTTTTTTTTTTTTTCAGAAAAGCGATAGAAATACCCAGCCCATAGAAATACATTTTGAATTTAAAAATTAGCTGCACAAGTGCTTTGCTGTCATTTTGCAAACCTGAACACTAGTATATTATTTTATCTGATGAAGCAACAGAGTGCTTAGAGCACAATAAAGAGGTCAGTTTTTAATTAGACGCTGAGCATCATAGATGACCGAATATAGCTATTATCTTTAGCTAAATTTTCTTCTACATCTAAGAAACTTGGTTTTCAACTCAAAATAAATGCTTCAGCACTATTAAGTTCTGGTTTTGCTAGTTTGCACTTGGTTTGAAGGGTGTGCTATCTTCTGGAATGTTTTATAGTACTGCTGACATTTGTTTTAAATGTACTACGCAGTAACTTCATACATGTTCACTACTTTTGGTGCTTTTTTGAAAGAGCAAACAACTGATTTGTGCTTATCACTTCCACTCCATTCATTATTTTACAGATCTCTCTCTCACATCCTCATCAGTCATTTCTTTAGCCTTTTCTCACATGGGGAATAATTCTATCCACTTTATCATTTCAGATGCCCTTCCTATAACTTGTCTAATTCTACTGTTTATTTTTTGAAATGTTATGACCAGAACTGCACACAATACTCAAGATCTGGTCACACCATGTAGTGACAGAAAGGCATTTTGATATTCTATGTTTTATTCTTCCTTTCCTAAAAATTTGTAACATAAGAACATAAGAAGTTGCCTCCGCTGAGGCAGACCAGAGGTCCATCCTGCCCAGCGGTCCGCTCTCGCAGCGGCCCATCAGGCCTAATTGCCTGAACAGTGTCCCTGACTAATTTTGTAACTGCCTCTAATCCTCTAATCCTATCCCTATTACCTACCTCTACTCCTATCTGTACCCCTTAATCCCTTTGTCCTCCAGGTACCTGCCCAGACCCTCTTTGAAGCCCTGTAGCGTACTTCTGCTTATCACATCCTCCGGTAGCGCGTTCCATGTATCCACCACCCTCTGAGTGAAAAAGAACTTCCTGGCATTTGTTCTAAACCTTTCCACTTTCAATTTCTCTGAGTGCCCCCTTGTACTTGTGGTTGCCCGTAATTTGAAAAATCTGTCCATGTCTACTCTCTCTATGCCCTTCATGATCTTGAAGGTTTCTATCATGTCTCCTCTAAGTCTCCGCTTTTCCAGGGAGAAAAGCCCCAGCTTCTTCAGTCTGTCAGTATATGAGAGGTCTTCCATACCTTTTATTAGCTTAGTTGCTCTTCTCTGGACTCTCTCAAGTACCGCCATGTCCTTCTTGAGGTACGGCGACCAGTACTGGACACAGTACTCCAGGTGTGGGCGCACCATTGCACGATACAGTGGCAGGATGACATTCTATTTGTCTCCTTTGCTGCTGTACACGGATAAGTGGATTTTAACGTATTACTCATAATGACACCTAGATCCTTTTCCAGAGGGATAATGTTTAATGTGGAACCTTGCATCCTGTATCTGTAGTTTGGCTTGCTCTTCAGTGCATACATCACTTTGCATTTCCATACACTGAATTTCTTCTAGTGTCCCCTGAGGAAGGCGTCCTCCGTACTCCGGAACTGGGATCCTTGTTGGGGCTACCTATATTTCAATAAAGACTCAATCGTTTGGTTGAAAAGACACCTCCCTTGCCTTTCTGTTGCTTGTTCATATTCTAAGGAGAGGTGTTTTTCTATTGAATTTCTTCTGCCATTTAGATGACCTGTTCCCTTTTCTCAAAAGGTCCACTTGCAATTTCTCACAGACTCCTTGTGATTTAACAACTTGCATAATATTGTGCTATCTGCAGATCTGATCATTTCCAACAATTTGATATTTTGTCTTCATCTCAGTCAGAGTTTAGGAAGAATTATGGTGCAAAAACCATAGTTTCAGCATTGATATGTTTATGTTTATTTTTCATTTGATATCTCGCTTAATGCAAGAGGTCAAAGCGGCTCACAAAAATAAAATCAAATTGAAAGGAACGCCAATAATATAAGAAAAGATATTACAATCATAAGAACATAAGAATTGCTGCTGCTGGGTCAGACCAATGGTCCGTCCTACCCAGCAGTCCACTCACGCGGCGGCCCCAAGGTCAAGACCAGTGCTCCAAATGAATCCACTCTCACCAGTTTAGCATGAACTTGTCCAACTTTATCTTGAAACCCTGGAGGGTGTTTTCACCTATAACAGACTCCGGAAGAGCGTTCCAGTTTTCTACCACTCTCTGGGTGAAGAAGAATTTCCTTAAGTTTGTATGGAATCTATCGCCTTTCAATTTTAGAGAGTGTCCTCTCGTTCTCCCTACCTTGGAGAGGGTGAACAGTATGTCTTTCTCTACTAAGTCTATTCCTTTCAGTATTTTGAATGTTTCGATCATGTCCCCTCGCAGTCTCCTCTTTTCAAGGGAGAAGAGGCCCAGCTTCTCCAATCTCTCACTATACAGCAACTCCTCCATCCCCTTAACCATTTTAGTCGCTCTTCTCTGGACCCTTTTGAGTAGTACCGTGTCCTTCTTCATGTACGGAGACCAGTGCTGGATGCAGTACTCCAGGTGAGGGCGCACCATGGCCCGGTACAGCGATATGATAACCTTCTCTGATCTGTTTGTGATCCCCTTCTTGATCATTCCTAGCATTCTGTTTGCTCTTTTCGCCACCACAGCGCATTGTGCAGATGGCTTCATGGACTTGTCGATCAGAACTCCCAAGTCCCTTTCCTGGGAGGTTTCTCCAAGTACCGCACCAGACATCCTGTATTCATGCATGAGATTTTTGTTCCCGACATACATCACTTTGCACTTATCCACATTGAACCTCATCTGCCATGTCGATGCCCATTTCTTGAGCTTGATTATGTCACGTTGCAGATCGTCGCAATCCCCCTGTGTCTCCACTACTCTGTATAACTTTGTATCGTCCGCAAATTTAATCACCTCACTCATCATACCAATGTCCAGATCGTTTATAAAGATGATGAAGAGCACAGGTCCAATTACCGAGCCCTCTAGCACCCCACTGGTGATGCTCTTCCAGTCTGAGAATTGTCCATTTACCCCCACTCTCTGTTTCCTATGCTCCAGCCAGTTTTTAATCCACGTGAGTATTTCACCCTCGATTCCATGGCAGAAACCAGAAATACTCATACGATAAAAAAATAAAACAATATACAAATAAATAAAACATGGTTAATGATAAATATACTAATGCCTTGATTTTCATAATAATAATTCAATTCATAATAATAATAATTCAATTCAATCTTTGTAGTGCATTTGATCTGGTCAATTTTGACCGGTACCGTAACTAAAGCGCGCAGGACAAAAATATGCCGACAATCCCGCACAGGACTTATGCTTGCGGACTTAAAACAGTTCCTGTTAGTGCTCTGAGGGTATGGGGGGACCCCCCAGTAAACTTGCGATTCCGTTGGGGGGATGGGAGAGGGAAACCCCCCATTACAGTAGTGGAAACTGCCATTTTCCTTCATTTTGGGGGTATTCGGCAGTTTTCAGTATAGTAGGGGGATCCCAAACACACACCCCTCAGAGCGCTTACAGGAACTGTTTTAAGGCAGAGTACATAAATCCCTGCCTGGGATTGTTGGCACACAATTGTCATTGCATTTTTGGCTGGCGCGGTTTTAATGGGTCACCATTTTGACCTGATGTTAAAACTTCTTAGTAGCCTTGGTATTCATGGACTGGTACTGTCTTGGTTTAACGGTTTTTTTGTGAGATCATCGTATTTTGGCAAAAAGAATGTCTGCCTCAGGGGTCAAAGCACTCTGTTGTTCAGCCCTACATTGGATGTTTTATTATGGGGTTTCCTTTGGGATCACCATTCACCTTTTTCCAATGAGAATATTGACCATTTAGCCCTAATCTCTCTTTTATATGTTTTAACCAGTTTACGTTCCACAATGGGACATTGCCATGACTGTTTAATTTTCTCAGGAGTCTCTCATGAGGTACTCTGTCAAACAATTTCTGAAAATCTACTATATCAACCAGCTCGCCTTTATTTACCTGTTTAAATGAAGCAGATTGGTGAGGC
The DNA here is from genome assembly GCF_902459505.1 of Geotrypetes seraphini. Classification (NCBI taxonomy): domain Eukaryota; kingdom Metazoa; phylum Chordata; class Amphibia; order Gymnophiona; family Dermophiidae; genus Geotrypetes; species Geotrypetes seraphini. Next base: position 301,715,356 of record NC_047086.1, on the reverse strand, counting down.
TAGACTTTGGTTGGTTAAATCCATGTTGGCTTTGTCCCATCAAACCATGACTATCTATACATTCAATAATTTTGTTTTGGTCAATATTCAGTCAGTGGCTGCCAGCTAAAATAGACCTGGATACTGCATGCTGAGCCCTATTCAAACATCAGCACTGAATATCTGGATCTGTGGTAGCACCTGGAAATTATGCTGGTACTACTGATATTCATTGCTGAGCCCAAATAGCTAATTGGGCAAAGTAACTGGTCCTCTTTGCCCGCTTAGATATGTAGGTACTGGCTCTGAATACCACTAGTGTCTGCATAACTCCTGGCTCCACCCAGACTCTGCCCCCAGTCAAGCTCCTCGAGTGAGCTCCTTGGGGGGCAAACTACAGGGTGGTTTCATGAAGGACTCTGCTTAATAAAGCAACAGTCCCATAGAGCAGAAAGGTTGTGGAAAAAGACTCTATCTGAAGTTGCATATCAGTTCTGTAAGGAGCTCCAACACTCCTTTAATTATTAACTGAAGGAAGCAAAAAAGGATTATTAATCTAATTTAATTAGGCATTCTTTAAATCCATCTAGGGAGCTTTTTTTCTGATTTGACAAGTACTACAATATTACCAAAGATTCAACTAGAAGATCACCTTCTGATGATCAATTAGCCATTTATTTTAGTTTAAAAATCTCATTGTTGTGGATATCTGTGATTCAGGATGGGTTGTTTAGGCCAGTACAAGCTAGACCAGTAAATGCTTTCCCATTTAAAGATTCTGCTATCTGGACATCTTTTCAATTTCATATGTATGTTTTCTTATCATCTGTAAATTTTACCCTGCTCTTGGTTAAGATTACCATACCATGGTTTACTTCTTCCACTTCCAGTTTGACATCAAGTGATGTTCTACTGTCATGGAAGATGACAATAGTCTGCCTAGTATGTAGAAAACTAATTTAGGTCCTAGTCTTCCTGAAAATTATCACACAATATCTATGTTTCCTATCCAAATTGACTGAGAAAGTAGAACATCTTCAGCTGTCTTCAATTTTGAAAAGGACTTATCTTTACATCCTTGGCAATTTGGCTTCCGCTCTTACCATAGAACAGTGGTCTCAAACTCATGGCCTGGGGGCCACATGCGGCCCGCCAGGTACTGTTTAGAGGCCCTCGGTATGTTTATCATAATCACAAAAGCAAAATAAAAGTTTATTGATCGTATGTCTCTTTAGCTATAAATTACAATATTATTATTAAGACTTAGCCAAAAAGAAAGATTTATAAACTATAAAGAGTTTTACCTCATGCAAAATTGTCATTTCTTTAAGATATTAACTATTTTATTCTGAGGCCCTCTAAGTAGCTACAAATCCAAAATGTGGCCCTGCAAAGAGTTTGAGTTTGAGACCACTGTTCTAAACAATATGAAACAAAAATGTTCTGACTGCCCATCTCTAGGATAGAGTGCCATCACATATTGCTTCTTATTTCAGACGCTGACTGATGCTACGTCTTATTCTCTTTTACCTGTCTTAACAAATTACCAATCTACAGTGAAACAAAGCACCCATGGGCCTGTAAGCACGAGCCGAGTATCAGGAATATTTGTGCTTACTTGAGAATTTTCCTCAAACATACATTTCCTACAGAATTAGATGTGTTTAAAACCCTTATGGTTTCCTTTGCTTACTTTTATTTTTCCAATTCAATTTACTCCAGAAGCATTTAAAATAGGTTAGAACAAAAAGTACTTTAGAAACTGTCTTTTTCTTTTCTTCTTCTTCCTTTCTTCTTTCCATTCAACAGTTTCCTTTTGCTCTTTTTGGTTTCCAGCTTAATTGGAAACAGCTGAGATCTGGTTCCCTGAATCTTCATTTGCAACTACCAAGGGATTCTGCTCCTCCCCGTTTTAAATAACCTCTTAACATAATTCCCTTACTGTAGCAACAGCCCTTAGCCAGGCACCATATGCCAGAGGCTCCTTTCAAAATCCTGCAAATATGGTCTTGATTCCCAGCCTTGTGCCATCTAATCCATGAGCAGTATTTGCCAACACTGCAATCCTTGCTCCCAAGTGGCTGATGCAGATGGGAATGGTCACCAGATCTTCCTTTGCAACTTTGCTCACCGCTGCTATGGCATGACAATGTGGCCAATGCTGCGGCATCCGGCATCTCTCACAGCCTCTACTGCCACTTGGACATCCCTAACACCACCATTTTTTCCAAATGGAACCCTGATCCATTAGAGCACAGGTGTCAAACTTAAAGCCCGCGGGCCAAATCCGGCCCGCCTGATGCGATCCATGGTCCGATGCCCCCAGTGTTACCTTGTGGCTGGCTCCCTCCTCCTCACAGTTGTAGTGTGCACAGAGCCGCGTCCCACACCTCATCCAGAAGCATTCCCGCTGACGTTGCGACGTCAGAGAGAAGGCTTCCGGTTCAGGTGCAGGACGCATGAGGAGCCACTGCACGTGGTTCCGTGCACACTACGGCTGTGAGGAGGTGGGAGCCAGCCACAAGGTAACACTGAGGGCATCGGACCATGGGCCGCATAAAACGGTCAGGTTGGAGCCAGCCAGAAGGTTAGACACCCGCCGGAGGGAGGCACAGCATGGAGGGAGGGAGACAAAGGTAGGGGGAATGATTTTATTTTCAAGTTAGTGTTTGAATTGTGTTAATTTTGAGCATTTTAATCTGCTGTCTATCTTTTGCACTGCTCAGGAAGAAATACATTTGTTTCTTTTTCTCTGCAGAATCGTGAATCTTAGGGTGTTTTAAAAAAATATATACATTAGTACTTTTAGTTTTTGGTCCCGTATTTGCATAGGGGTTATCTGTGTTCTGGTAGGAATGAATGTTGAGAAGCATGCAGTGTGTTTTGTGTAGTTTAATTTTGTGGTTAACCATTACCATTATGTGTTAAGATTATATTGTGTGTGTATATATGAAAAATGAATGGAAAAAAAATTGTGTTATAATTCGTATTGTTATGGGGCGGGGTCTGGTCCGCGACTTAGCCTGTGTTTTGGATTTTGGCCCCTTAATGTGATTGAGCGTGACACCCCTGCATTAGAGAAAACAGGTGTTGCTGCTGATCTGCTATACACAGCCCTTGTATTAAAGGAAAGCATTTCTTGATCCAAAAGTGAATAGTAAAAAAGAACAAAGTACAGGATTTTTCCGCCAAACAATCAGCAGATTAAGTTAGCTGGCAATGCTTAACTTAATATGCATGTTCTATGGCTCTATCCACCAAAACTGGGAGCCATAGCGCATCTATTTGAAAATCATGTCAATATAATCATTTGGTGGTTCCATCCATATAATTAGTGGCACTTAATACTAGGGTATGCATTCATTTGAAAATGCATGAAAATGCATGAAAAATGTCAACCTAAAATTTCAAGTTATCTTGTATCATCATTAGAGCACAGTACACTTCCCCTTCCATATTCGCGGAGCGCAGAGAGAGGGGGGACATGATCGAGACGTTCAAGTATCTTACGGGCCGCATCGAGGTGGAGGAAGATATCTTCTTTTTCAAGGGTCCCACGACAACAAGAGGGCATCCGTTGAAAATCAGGGGCGGGAAACTACGAGGTGACACCAGGAAATTCTTTTTCACTGAAAGAGTGGTTGATCGCTGGAATAGTCTTCCACTACAGGTGATTGAGGCCAGCAGCGTGCCTGATTTTAAGGCCAAATGGGATCGGCACATGGGATCTATTCACAGGGCAAAGGTAGGGGAGGGACATTAAGGTGGGCAGACTAGATGGGCCGTGGGCCCTTATCTGCCGTCTATTTCTATGTTTCTATGTTTCTATGTTAGGGGCAGGGCAGACTCGCAAATATTTCAAAAAATGTAAATAATATTCAGGCCAGTTCTGCCCCTAACCCCCGCTTCCCCCGGCTATTTTAAGCTCTGAAAGCCCCCCCTTAAGCCTTACCTGGTGGTCTAGCGGGTTTTCAGGCAGAAGCGATCTTCCTACGCGCCTGCCCGTGCAGATCGCTCACAGGAAATGGCTGCCTTGAGCTCCCATAGTCTCTCAAGCCATTTCCTATGAGCAATCTGCACGGGGCAGGAGCATGGGAAGATCGCTCCTGCCCCGAAAACCCGCTAGACCACCAGGTAAGGCTTGGGGGGTGGGGGGGCTTACAGGGCTTAAAATAGCCCGAAAAAAGAAAAAGGAATTTTAGGTTTAAAATTGCAAATAAGTGAATCCGTAGATACGGAAACCGCGAATACAGAGGGGGAAGTGTATTGCACAATAGCATGTACTATTGACTGGTAATTCACCCTCTTGTGTAATAGGATGCACTATTGTGCAATGGGGAACAATATTGAGCAATAATGTCGACAAGTAAAACAATAAAACATAAGAGTTGCCTACTGGGTCTGACCAAGGATCCATCTAGCCTAATATCCTCTTTCCAACAGTGGCTAGTCCAGGTTAGAAATGCCTGGCAGAGTCACAAAAAGTGACAAAGACAAGCAGTGGCTTTCCCCAGATCTACCTTAACAATGGACGCTTCCTCTAGGAATTTGTTCAAACATTTGTTAAACCCAGCTACATTAAGGAGCTGACTCTCTATAAAGGGTGTCTAATTTAGGCCCTATTTTACAAAGGCGCACTAAGTGTTTTAGCGTGAATTTAGCGCACACTAAATCAACATGTGCACTAACGTGTCCATAGGATAACATGCACACGTTAACATTTAGCGCGCGCTAAAAAGCTTAGCGCACCTTTGTAAAAGAGGGGGGTTAATTGGCAAAATACCCTTAACAGCTTCAATAATTGGTTAAAAAAACTTTTGATTGGGTGATAGGTGCCTATCCAATTTTCTAAAAGATAGTCACCTATCGCAACGCGCTTAGCAGCGCCCAATGCCTAAGTGGATGTTTCTATGGGCAAAGCATACGTTAGGCGCTGCTAAGCACACTTCTCCAAAAACTTAGCCACCTGAAATGTAGGCCTTTAAAATCCTTCCCTAAATTTCAGGCGCCTATGTTTTTTTATATAGACTCCGCTAGCTGCAATTCTGTAAATGGCGCCATTTTTTTTAGGTGCCAGCTGATTTTATTGGTAGAATATCACTTTTTCTTCTGAAGATTAAAATATATAAGAATTTAAATCATAAAGCCATAACAGTTTGAAGAAAAAAAAATTTCCCAGTTCACGCAAGCTTTTTTCTAGTCTTTTTCTTGTGTCTGGTCTCTCTGGCACTGCAAGAGGGAACCCTAACCCGTCCTACCTCTTTACTTATTCAGAGCTTTTAGGAATAGATCTCCTGGCCCATGTCAGATCTGCTCCTGATCCCTGTTGGGGTTTCTGCAGCTGGTACTGAAGTCACTGCAGGGTCGGTTGCCATGTTGCAGCATCTGCTACAACTGCTGTGATTGAGGTACATTATTCATTTATATCATATATTCATTTTCTGAGAAATTCCTATTCTTTTTTTTTTTCATTTATATGATGATTATCCATTGTTTTCCTTTTCATTGGTTACCCAGTTTGATATGGTAATGGACAAAGTAATGTGGTTGCCTTGTTAGCCTACTTTAAAGGTAATAAATAGAAATAAAACAAAAGGAAAATAAGGTGATTCCTTTTCATTGGACTAACAATATTTTTTGGGCAAGCTTTCAAAGGCAGAACCTTCTTCTTCAGGACAAGTACAACAAGGGCAAAAGATGACAATATCAATATATATAAGTAAAAAGTAAAACATGAAACTGTTTCTTATTTCACTCATATATTTAATGTTCATGTTTTGCCTATACCTGACCTCAAAGGTATCGGAATGGAGGGGGGGGGGGGCACAGAGGCCACGGCCTCTCCCAAAATTGGTGGTGTCTCTGCTCCTCCACCTACCTCTTCTTTTAGCAGCTCTAATTTAAAATTTTTAAAATGTGGCATATTATTCTTTCCTTCCTTCCTCCCTTCCCAGTGGGACTCTGCAGCACAACATCTCTCTTCACCTCCCAACTCCCCCACACCTCCTCCCTGGTCGCTGCTATTTTAAATCTTCAGGCAGCCGCAACATCAATGAGTTCAGCCAGGAACAGGAAGTTGCTGCTGAATAAAGACTTTCAGAGCAGGCCAATGGCAGAAGACTGATCTTGTTGACGTTGCAGCTATCCAAAGATTTCCACACCTGCTCCCCGGGTGCTGTTATTTTAAATCTTTGGGCAGCTGCACCGCAGCATCAACGAGTTCTTCTTATGGCCTGCCCCAGAAGTCTTAATTCAGCAGTGACTTCCTGTTTCCGCTTAGGCGGGCTGCTGCTGAATGAAGGTTCCAGGGCAGGCCAAAGGCAGAAGGCTGAACTCGTTGACGTTGCGGCTGCCCGAAGATTTAAAATAACAGCGACCGGGGAGGAGGTATGTGGGAGTCAGGAGCTGAAGAGAGATGTCGTGCCACAGGGTCCTGCTGAGGGAGGGGGAGAATAAGAGCATACACTACACACCATGGACTGGGGGTAGGGTGTTGGGAAGATAGAGAGAACAGATGCTGCATGGGCTGGGAGGGGGTTGGGAAAGACAGATGCTGCACAGGCTGGGGGGTTGGAAAGGACATATGCTGCATGGATAGGGTGCTTTTGGGGCCTCCCAAACAAAAATGTTTTCCTCTGCCTTTGCTTGACCTGAGGAAGAATTGGCTGCTCAAAGATTGAGCAGCTAGCCTTGCTCTTAGGTGTGTAAAGTGTACAGGAATGATGGCAAATGACGCAAAATGTTCCCAAAAATTTATTGCGTTTATTTCCATAACAACTATCAAAAGATTATTTGCGTCATTGGGGGTCTTTACAGAGGCCAAAATCTGGCATTCCTAGCAAAGAATCCCGACTCTTTACTTCGTTGTTCACCAATATATACCCTCTATGACCAGTATGACATCATCCCTTGTTAACCAATCAGCTAACAGAGGCTGTCCTTAAGTTTGAACAAAGAAATTCCTTTTGACATAAAAAAAGTTTCACAAATCATATTTTTGTTTATGCATAAATTTCTAAATATGAATAAACCATTATAACATACCCAAAGAAAACTTTGAATCCAAAACAGCTTGTCTGTTAAAGCCAGCCTGCATATCTGTTTTCAGTATCTGCTGAAAAGTTTGTGTCCCTGTATTAAAAAAGTGAAGCAGGAGAGACCTACTCCCCCTCTCTCCTATGCTGGAGGTCAAACTAGCTGACCTTTCCTGCTCTGGGCCTCTCAAAGACTGGTACAGTGTCTCTGGCTCTAACTATTTCTAGATGTTGCCTCTTAGGCTCCCTTTAAGTTTCTTACATCTTATATATGTAAAACATTTGAAATTAAATACAAATCATTCTCTCACACATCATTCATACCACATATCACACAAATAATCACTCATGGGATCCCATCACATACACATCCACAACACAGTATATTGCATTCATAAAATACATATAAGTATCTGTACTTAAAAATATGAAACCCTATATCTTCCACAAGCCAGACTGAGAGGTCTGGTATTAATTAGAGCCATGAGGCTCAAGGCGGGAAAACTCAGAGAGAACAAAGAGAGACAGAAAACCAAGATAGAATTCTTAATACAAGATGGAGTCATTAAACAAGATGGAGTCATTACTCCCTCTAGAAATCTGTTATGTATTACCTGATTCGCTCTATGGTCTGGCTTAATAGCAAAATACATAAAGAAAATATTATTATGCTTTTCCTTAATATTAATCTGTAGTATGTTTTTCTGGTCTGGTCATATTCAGATTTTTTTTACCAACTTTTCATACGCTTCTATTGGGCATGGCCTTAACTAACACATATGCTTGTATCTAACTAGTTACCCAGAATCATACAAAAAGCCTGCGTTTTTGCAGAAAAAATCCACAAAATACTGCCCCATGTCCTGCACACTATCCATTCCATTAACGCACCATAGCGCCTCCTACAGCCCATGAGCAAGTGCCACTCCTCAAGATATATTTAGTCTAAAGAAGAAAGGATGGGATCTGTACTGGTATACAAATCCAAATGCAATAAAACCATGCAAAAAACTATATAAGACCACAAACATCTATCTATCTTTCCAGAGATATATGGAGATAGAGAGATAGATAAATGGAAAGTATAATGCAAATAAACATAAACATAAGGTCATATCACACAAGTGGCTCTGCTTTGTTTTAAAAAAAAAAAGCACTCAATGTGATGAAATCTAATCCAACTAATGAAAGCAAAAATAATTGATTCAACAAAGGGAATATCTTTAAAAACTTAAGAGCCTCTTTTATCAAGCTGAATATTGTGGGCCAGAGTAGTAAATACACTGAAGCCCATAAGGACTGAATGGGCTTCGGTGCATTTGCATCATGGCACTCGCTACCGCATCTTGATAAAAGAGAACTTAACTGGGGAATTCTATAAACGGTGCCATAATTTTTATTTTTTAATTGGTTTAATCAATTGTACCCCATCCCACCTAAACGAACTTACAATTCATCCCACAGAAAAAGAATCAACTGCAGCAGACAGAATATGGTCTCAGTTCCCTAACATACAATGGTCTTAACTCAATAAACTCTACAAAGAGTATAGCCACGCATCCTGTGACCTCAGCCACTGCCCATCATATCTCCTTACAACCTCCAGCGCAAAATTCCATACTCTACTTCTGCAATGGATACAAACCATGCTCACAGACGGCCTTTTCTCAACTAACCTCAGCAAAATCATCACCCCTATCCAAAAAGATCCAAAAGGACCAACAGACCAACCATCCAACTACAGACCCATTGCCTCAATACCTCTATGCGTCAAACTAACAGAAGGACTATAGCCAAACTCCTCACCAACTACCTAGAAAACCATAACATACTTCACCCCATGCAATCTGGCTTCAGAACCAACTTCAGTACAGAGACATTACTAGGCTGAGTAGGCTCCCTTATTGACACAGCCAGACAATACCTTAGCACAGGAAAAAAAATGCTTCTTATACAACTGGACCTGACCGCAGCATTTGACCTAGTAGACCATAACATCCTACTTCAAATTTTGGACGCAATAGGTATCTCAGATAAAGTATACTCTTGGTTTGAAGGTTTCCTAAAATCCAGAACATACAGAGTAAAATCAGATAAAGAAAAATCTGAACCTTGGTCTAACCCCTGTGGCATACCACAAGGATTCCCACTATCCCCTACTCTCTTCAACCTATACACTGCCTCTCTCGGAACATACCTGGATAATCTAGGCATAACCACCTATAGTTATGCAGATGATATTACCATCCTCATACCTTTTGATCAGCCAAAGACCGCCATGACAAACACACTACACCGAACACTAGAAACAGTAGCGACCTGGATGAAAGATCACAAACTGAAACTCAAACCAGACAAAACTAAATTCATCCTCCTCGAAAATGACAAAGTCCCAACCATAACCAATATAGAAATCAACACAATCAATTACCCCATCCAAACCACCATAAAACTCCTAGGAATGACCATAGACAGATGCTGCACCATGCAACCACAAATAAATAAAACAATACAGAAATCCTTCGCAGTTATGAGAAACCTAAGACAAGTCTAGAAATTTTTTGAAAGGACATAATTCCAGATTATAGTACAATCCCTAATCCTAGGTCTACTAGATTACTGCAACATCCTTTACCTCCCCTGCCCTGCTACTATGACTAAACAACTACAAACAATCCAAAATACAGCTCTGAGACTCATCTACTTATTGAGGAAACACAACCATTTTACAGAAGCATACATTAACTCACACTGGCTAGCAATCCACTACTGCATGTTATTTAAAACCTTAAATGGAGACAGCCCAACCTACCTGAACAACCGCCTCATCCAAACCACCTCAATCAGACATAGGAAAACACACATCCCATTCACACACACACACCCCGGCAAATCAAAGAAGTAAAACAGAAAAAAAAAATATACAATGGCCTCCTAGCCACTCAAGCAGCAAAACTAGATAACCAGATCTCCAATCTACTGTTAACTACCCCAGACTACAAGATGTTCAGAAAAGAAATAAAAGCTATACTCTTCAAGAAATTCCTGAAACAGCCTTAACTTCACTTATACCATCCTTCCTCCCTCCCTCTTCCCACCACACTAAGGGCTCCTTTTATCAAGGTGCGCTAGCGGGGTTACCTATCTGGACATTTCATCACGCACTAACCCCTGCGGCAAGCCAAAAAACTAATGCCTTGTCAATGGAGGCATTAGCGACTAGCGCAACAGGCAGTTTAACGAGCGGTATTCCACGCATTAAACCCCTACCGCAGCTTGATAAAAGAAGCCCTAAAACTACCTGACATACTCTTTACCTCGAATAATATAAGTCAGACAATTCCCACTTGTAATCGAGTGTAAATTCTCTTCTGAATACAAAAGTCGGCCTCAGTAATGGAGCCTACGCGTAGTCGTATTCACTGACTGAGGTATTCAGCGTAGTTATAATAGCTCCTTCTTCTCCAATCATTGGCCTTACTCCAGTATCTTTTATTTATTCAAAACCAATAAACTATACCTATTTTATAAAAGATTTAAATTAGCTATTTCTTATTTTTAATTATTTTTTCATTTTTTGAAATTTTGTTAAAAGTACAGTGTTCTATTCATTTATAGTATCTACTTTCATTCCTTTCACTACACTCTTTCGTATTTCGTGAGACTACAGCATTTATTTTCATTCCCTTCACTACACTCTTTCATGTTTCATGAGACTACATTCTTTCATTTATCTCTCATTACCGTTACTATCAGTAGGTCATATTTAGTGCTGTTAAGGTTACTTATCTTTAGTCAGCATTTATATTTCAAATAGCCTACTTATCTTTAGTCAGCGCTTGTATTTCAAGAAAGCCAACGTGGCCAGCGTTTCGTGGGCCAAGAGTCAAACCCACTGCATCAGGGCCAAATTATTTGAGAAACTAAAGATAAGTAGGCCATTTGAAATATAAATGCTGACTAAAGATAAGTAACCTTAACAGCACTAAATATGACCTACTGATAGTAACGGTAATGAGAGATAAATGAAAGAATGTAGTCTCATGAAACATGAAAGAGTGTAGTGAAGGGAATGAAAATAAATGCTGTAGTCTCACGAAATACGAAAGAGTGTAGTGAAAGGAATGAAAGTAGATACTATAAATGAATAGAACACTGTACTTTTAACAAAATTTCAAAAAATGAAAAAATAATTAAAAATAAGAAATAGCTAATTTAAATCTTTTATAAAATAGGTATAGTTTATTGGTTTTGAATAAATAAAAGATACTGGAGTAAGGCCAATGATTGGAGAATAAGGAGCTATTATAACTACGCTGAATACCTCAGTCAGTGAATACGACTACGCGTAGGCTCCATTACTGAGGCCGACTCTTGTATTCAGAAGAGAATTTACACTCGATTACAAGTGGGAATTGTCTGACTTATATTATTCTATGTAGTTCTCCCACTAGGGAATTTCGATTTAGTGTGATACTCTTTACCTCTCCAGAAATGACAAATGATCTTCCACTGTTTATAATTCCTTTGTAATCTGCCTTGAACCGCAAGGTAATGGCGGAATAGAAATCTCTAATGTAATGTGGTAATCCATGCCGGTTTTCATTAATCAAAACAAAACCCACATTAATTAATCAGTTTAAGAATTTGGTGCCGAACTCTCAGGACGCCTAGTGACACCTAAGTGGAGGTGACACCCCACCAAAGGACATCTAATGATGCCTATGTTTAAAAATACATTGCTCAATCAACAATGACTCTCTTATTCAGTAGTAGTAATTGGACCTCAATACATATATCAAGTACTTCTTGATAAAGCCTGACTGTGAAACATATCGGAAGGTGTCCCCACTCACATAAAGCTAAGTACTTTAAGTTTAATGTCTGATGATGACAATATTATAAAAGTACTATATGAGAGCGCTTCAAAATTTAGGAATTTAAAAAGAAAATAATAAAGTATTTTAGAGACCGATGAAGTGAGAGCCCATATACCCAGTGATAAGTTGGTTCCTGGGCTGCACCTCTGAGGTTTACATAAGTTTAAAAATCTTTATATATTGGACATTTTTTTAGAGTGCTTAATCTATGGGGTCCTTTTATCAAGGTGCACTAACGGGGTTAGCGCGTCGGACATTTCATCATGCTAATCCCCGCAGCCGGCAGAAAAACTAATGCCTGCTCAACGTAGGCGTTAGTGGCTAGTGCGGCAGGCGGTTTAATGCGCAGTATTACACGCGTTAAACCCCTACCGCAGCTTGATAAAAGGACCCCTATGTTTAAAAGTAGGCATGGTTTTGGGTGGAGAATAGGTGTGGTTGACTTAGGCATCGTCAGGTGTGATTTTATAAATGATGCCATTTTTTTTATTGACAACCACGATGAGCTGTAGGTGCCGCTTGGCACTGTTTAGAGAATCTGGCCATAAGTGACTGTTTTTCAACAGTTCAAAGCTTTGTTAATAAAGTTTCCGGCGGAAGTGACGTCACGAGATAAGGAGCTACAAATCAGGCGCTATGATCAGCACATACAATCACACCCAAGCACCTTTCTTCACCCCCTAAACTGTACCGTTCCCTCTGGTTTTTGCAGCCCAAATGCATGACCTTGCATTTTTTAGCATTCAATTTTAGCTCCCAAATTTAAGACCATTCTTCAAGCTTTGCCAGGTTTTTCTTCATGTTATTCACACCATCCGGCATGTCTACTCTATTGCAGATTTTGGCATCATCCGCAAAGAGGCAAATCGTACCTGACAACCCTTCAGCAATATCATTTATAAAAATGTTAAAAAGAACAGACCCAGGAACAGAACCTTGAGGCACACCACTGGTAACATCCCTTTCCTCAGAGTGATCTCCATTGATCACTACCCTCTATTGCCTTCCACTCAACCAGTTCTTGACCCAGCCCGTCACTTTGGGATCCATCCCAAGGGCACTCAGTTTATTTATTAGACATCTATGTGGAACACTGTCAAAGGCTTTGCTAAAATCTAAATATATCACATCTAGTGCACGCACGCCCTCTTTCAATTCTCTGGTCACCCAATCAAAGAAATTGATCAGATTTGACTGACAAGACCTACCTCTAGTGAATCCATGTTGCCTCCAGTCCTATAATCCACAGGATTCCAAAAACGTCACCATTCTCTGTTTTAAAAGCTTTTCTATTAATCTGGTTACCACAGAAGTCAGATTTACCAGCCTGCAATTCCCTACTTCTTCCTTACTTCCACTTTTGTGGAGAGGGACCACATCCGCCCTTCTCCAGTCCTCCAGTACCACTCCCATCTCTAGAGATTCATTGAAAATGTCAGTCAGCGGAGCTACCAGAGCTTCCCTAAGTTCCTTCAGCACCCTCGGATATACACCACCAAGCCTTATCGCTTTGTCTACCTTTATTTTAGCTAGCTTCTCACAAACACAACCCTCTGAAAATCGATTATGGTCTATTACTCATCCATCCCTACTCACATTTGTCTTCTGTGGTCCCGCTCCTGGTGCTTCAGCTGTGAACACAGAACAGAAATATTTGTTAAGCAATTCAGTCTTTTCTTTATCAGCTTCTACATATTCCTCCCCTTCACCTTTGAGTCTCACAATGCAACTTTTGCACTTCTTCCTATCACTAATGTATCTAAAAAAATATGAGTAATTTTAGATTGATTCAAATGGAGTCAAACTAGTTTCTCTTACTTTAAAAACAGACTCTAATCAAGAGAACACAAGAGAGAGAAAGAGATAATGGTTACTGTGGATGGGCAAACTAGATGGGCCATTTGACCTTTATCTGCTGTCATGTTTCTATGAAACTTTGGTACTTTTGTGACATTCCATAAAGAAAACAAATTCAAGAGGGCATTCTGTTAACCAAACTTGAAGTGAAAAGGCACAGTTAATAAGACATGAAGTGCACAAGGCTGACAAGAAAATGCACCAAACTACTGATTTGCAGATAATGCCGACAAATGTTTATTTTGAACATATAGGACAGATAGAACTCATAAGTTAATCAATCATTAGTATTGTATCCTGTTAGCGGTTCACTAAACCATGTCACTGATTTATAACTTATAAGTTCTTGATGACAGTTTCCAATAACTTAACTAAATGTAGTGGGATGAAACAAGTAACCTCAATGTGGATATTGTAACCATTGCCTAAATTTAAAATCTAAACGTGCTTGAAGGAAAAGTAATGCTTTAATTTCATAACTACTAACTTTATATTTGCTACTTCATCTTTATTTAATACATTGATAATAGTTTATAAGAAAACATGTATATAACATTCTTAGCCAGGAAAGTTTTACATTTCACTGTTCTCCATTTTTTTAAAAACCTCTTGGCAAAGGCTGTCATTTTTTCATACAAAAGTCCTTCAGTTGACACCATCATTTTTGTCTGTGAACATTTTGTTGGATATTATTCTGAAAAATTGGACTCATATGCCCATAGAGCAGTCAGTTACTGGGGGAAAAAAACTACTAAGGATTTTAGATGTGAAATATAAATTACATTATTTTCCCCATGTACTTTCTACAATGTAATTTAATACACACGCTCTAAGAACTTTGGATTGTTGAAGTTTCAGTAACATAAATTATCAGCAGCATAGTGGACTTACTGCTTTGTACGCTTTCCTTATACTATATATGTATAGTACGTACCACCAATATGCATTGGGAGGGGGAAAGCCTGTCAATCTGAGCATGGGGCCCTAAAGGCAGAAGGGAGTGGGCTTCCGTCCTGCCAATTTGTCATCCAAAGGTATGGAGATGTTTGGGGGTCCAAGAATGTTTTGGGATGTGTGGGGGGGGGATGTTGTGAGGGGTCAGGGGATGTTGGGGGAATCAGGGGATGTCAGGGTATGTATCCAGGGATGTTGGGAGGATGTCAGGGGGGGATCTGGGGATGTTGTGGGGGAGTGTCTAGGGATGTTGGAGGATGTTGGGGTCCAGGGATGGGAGATATTGGGGGGAAGGGTGTAGGGCTCAGCGGCTCTTTTTTTATTTGGCTAGTTTAGAGGTGTACTGGAGGAGATTGGTGCCTGTGAAGGAGGGAGAGAGGAATCCTGGCAGGGGGATCCTGGCAGAGGGAATCCCTATCAGCTGAGCTGACAGGAATTCCCGAAACTGGCTCAGCTGATGGGGATTCCCCTGCCACAATCAAACAAGGTAGTTGGGTACATCTGCAAAGAGATGTCGGGGAGAGGAAGTGTCCAGAGATGTTGGAGGATGTTGGGGGTCCAGGAGTGGGGGATGTTGGGGGAGGGATGTAGGGCTCAGGGGCTCTTTTTTTGGTTAGTAGGGCTCAGTGGCTCTTTTTTTGGTTAGTTTGGATGTATACTGGAGGAGGGAATCGGTGCCTGTGAAGGGAGGGAGAGAGGAATCTCCCTGCCAGTTCAGCTGATCCTGACAGGGAGAATCCCCATCAGCTCAGCTGGCAGGATTTCCCGAAACTGGCTCAGCTGATGGGGATTCCACTGCCACAATCAGACGGTAGTTAGGTACTTCTGCAAACCTTGCTTTTGTGTGTTTTTCATGTGAACGTTTTTATTTTTGAAAATGGCCAAAAAAGATAGACCTACCAAAGACCAACACATCTGCATAGGTCATTTTCAAAAATAAAAATTAGACGTCTGGCTGTTTTGAAAATGGAAATTTTTTCTACTGGATTTCTGGATGTTTTTTTCCAAAACATCCAAATTCGACTTAGATTTCCTATTGAAAATACCCCTCTTAGGCATTACCTTCAAAAATAGCACCTAGTAGACATAGAGGGCCATTTTTGAATAGAACATCTGTCTAATTTGGAGGTTTCCAGCAAAATGTCCAAAGTCAAGGGCCACAAAATGGTCATTTTTGAACTGAACGTCCAAATATATTTTTTTGAAAAATTGTCTACTTGGACATCGTGGCCATCAGAACATCTAGACTGCCAGGACATCTAACTTTAAACCCCATTTTTGACCACACATCTGTTTAATTCTAAAACATCCAAATCGGCAACATGGAAGAGGCCAGCATTGTAAGAGAAAGGCCACAAAGACATGCCAACAGAGCAGTGAGGCACCTTAGAGGGTACTGTGTGAACTTCACATAAAGGGTGCTATATCTCACCATATACCCCTTATAATGTATGGTGAGCCCTCCAAAATTCTCCCAAACCCCACTATACCCATCTCTCTACCACCCCAACAGTCCTTATTGCTGTAGGTGGCACCTATATGGCATTATAGTAGGATTTTGGTTGGTTTTGGAGGGCTCATAGTTTCCACCATAAATGTAGTGGTTAGAGTGGCTTATGGGCCTGGCTCCTCCTCTCCAGGGTTCGCTAGCTCACACACATGGCTACTTAAGACACCTGTGTGATGTTCTACTTGACTTATCTATATCAGATGCAGCTATTCTAGAGACACGTATGTACTGTTTAATTTGGATGTTGGGGGTGTTGGGATGGGAATCTATGACCACTGGAGGAGTGTGGAGATGTCATTATTTAATCCCTACATGGTCATCTGGTCAGCTTGGATAGCTTTTTAGCATTTTTTTGGCTTCTACAACACTCTACGCTAAAACATCCAAGTTCTGTCCAGGCTATCTTGCAAAAGGTTTGATTATAGACGTAAGATGTCCAAGTCTAAACCAACCAAAAACCCATCCAAAACATGCCTCTAACATGCCCCTTTACTAGTTAGATGTTCTGGAGGGAAAACATCTCACAAAACATCTAACTTTTTGTTTTGTTTTGAAAATTGGCACTTGGACATTTTAGCAAGAAAAATAGCCAAGTGTCAAGTTATTTGGGTTTTATGACATTGCATATTTGGGTTATTCCGGTTTTTGAAATGCCCCTAACAGGCATCTAGCAATAATGCTTTTGACGTGCATAAGTGATATGTACTCTAGGTGCTAGCTTACAGAATTGTCTTCATGCCCCCAAATTATGTATATGGTGCCTTATATTGTGCATGCAAATCAGTACACACAGGTGATTTGCTTGCACAACTGAATTGCTTAATAAGCCAAATTGGCACAGATAATTGCCAATGAACGCCTTGCAATTGATGTTAATTGGCACAAATTAAAAGTTATGTGCACAACTTGATAGGCGTATTCTATAAAGTGCTGCACGCCAGTTCTAGTGCATGAATCTGCAAAGCTTGCAAGGCTAGGGGGAAGAGCATGCGTGGATCATGGGCATTCCTAGAATTTACACACACTGTTATAGGTGCAGGGATTTAAGCCTGGTTTTCCTTGGTCTAAATGATTGTGCCTAAAAGTTGTGATCTGCACTGGTGCTTAGTGTGATTCTATAAGGTGTGTGTACCTTTTATAGAATAGTGTTACATGCTGACCTAGACTGCGCCAATTTTGGGGCACCATATATATAGAATATGACCCATAGTGCATAAATGCATGGGCAGAGTATGTCAAGGGCATGGGTGGAGCTGTCATGTCTGCATCATACAGAATGCTGTAAATTAAGTGCCCCTTTGCTGCATTTACACATTACCAGGCCTTTGGCTGGTATAACAGTGGGCATGTAAATGACAGGCACACTGATGCCCAGTCTAGGCTAGTATTCTATAATGGAGTCTGGGTGCCCAAATGCTGTTATGGAATCAATGTGCTTAAAAGGGGGCATTTGCCATGGTAGAATTGCTACTGCAGCTTTGTAAAAGGATGCCTAAATGTATCATCTGCTCATGAATGGGTGTTAAAAATGCTAGAATCTTAGTACAGTGCATAGAATCTTAGTACAAGAACAGTGGATGATTTAGAATCTTAGTACAGACACCAAAATTAAACCCAAGCCAGGAGATTTTCAGCCAGTGCTGGGCAGTAGGCTGTCCGTCTGACATGCTCAACACAGATATTCCATACCAACCTGTTTCCAGCAACCAACATTACTTTGTTTTTTTTTGTTTTTTTGAACAGTTCTAACTTCACCAACTAAGCGAATATTCAGCGCTGGTTGGTTAATAGTAGGTAATGATAGGGCTGCTATTTACGCAATCTGATGTGCCCACTAAATGTAGCTGGCCAGCACTGAATATTCACAGCTAGATGGTTACATTCTGGAACATAGTTGGTCAGGAGCTAGCCACTAACCTCAAATATTCAGCAACAATAACCAGCTGTCTCCCACTGAATATTAGCAATTAGCTGGCTAAACACTATTTAACCAGCCTGGAGCTGTTTCTGTCCAGTTAAACAGAAATGAATACCAGGGGGAAGGGATCCTCTACCTATGGGGAAAGTAGGGCAGAGTGGTTAAAGCTACAGCTTGAGGTTGTGGGTTCAAACCCACGCTGCTCCTTGTGTCCCTGGGCAACATAAGAACATAAGCAATGCCTCCACTGGGTCAGACCTGAAGTCCATCGTGCCCAGAAGTCCGCTCACGCGACGGCCCAACAGGTCCAGGACCTGTGCAGTAATCCTCTATCTATACCCCTCTATCCCTTTTTCCAGCAGGAAATTGTCCAATCTTTTCTTGAACCCCAGTACCGTACTCTGCCCTATTACGCCCTCTGGAAGCGCATTCCAGGTGTCCACCACACGTTGGGTAAAGAAGAACTTCCTAGCATTCATTTTGAATCTGTCCCCTTTCACCTTTTCTGAATGCCCTCTTGTTCTCTTATTTTTCGAAAGTTTGAAGAATCTGTCCCTCTCGACTCTCTCTATGCCCTTCATGATCTTATAAGTCTCTATCATATCCCCTCTAAGTCTCCTCTTCTCCAGGGAAAAGAGTCCCAGTTTCTCCAATCTCTCAGCGTATGAAAGGTTTTCCATACCTTTTATCAGACGTGTCGCTCTCCTCTGAACCCTCTCGAGTAACGCCATGTCCTTCTTAAGGTACGTTGACCAATATTGGACGCAGTACTCCCCCCATTGCCCCAGGTACATTAGATAGATTGTTAGCCCACTGGGACAGACGTGGAAAAATGCTTGAGTACCTGAATAAATTCATGTTCTGAACTCCCCTGGGAGTAATCATCAGTGCAGACATGAAGGCTGCCAAACAGGTGGAGAAGGCCACATCCAAGGCAAGGCAAATGATGGGATGTATCAATAGAAGTTTTGTCAGTCGGAAACCAGAAGTCATAATGCCGCTGTACAGAACCATGGTGAGACCTCACCTGGAATACTGTGTGCAATTCTGGAGGCCACATTACCGTAAAGACGTGCTTAGAGTCGAGTCGGTTCAGCGGATGGCCACTAGGATGGTCTTGGGGTTCAAGGGTCTCTCGTACGAAGAGAGACTGAGCAGACTGCGGCTCTACACTCTAGAGGAACGCAGGGAGAGGGGGGACATGATTGAGACATTTAAGTTCATCACGGGACGTGTCGAGGTGGAAGATGACATTCTCTTCCCCAAAGGACCCTCGACCACAAGAGGGCATCCGCTTAAACTTAGAGGGGGGAAATTTAGTAGTGACACCAGGAAGTATTTTTTCACGGAAAGGGTGGTGGACCACTGGAATGAGCTTCCGGTGCAGGTGGTCGAGGCCACCGGCGTGCTCGACTTTAAGAGAAAATGGGACACTTACGTGGGATCCCTACGTAGGTCGAGTCACTAGCATCTAGACTATTGGGGTGGGTCAGTGGAGTGGGCAGACTTGATGGGCTATGGCCCTTTTCTGCCGTCATCTTTCTATGTTTCTATGTTTCTATACACACTCAGATGGGTTCCAGCCTCCAAGTGACTTGATACTATGTGAATATCACCAGGCAATATAATTTCAACAGCAGGGCCAGCAGGAGAAGGTCTGTATTTTCTCCTCTTGACAAGGACTGGGACACAAAAGAGTTTAGAAAAAAAAAAGAAATCCATCCTTGATAACCCTGATAAGCAAGTGGTAAGTTCTAACAGGAATATACTTGGCTATGCAAAATACCATAATCCTAATTATGTACAGGTAGGAAAATCTTCAAATATTTTGAAAAAATGCAAGCTTGCAAATCAATCCTATAGGATTAGCATTTTTGGCATCCTTTTAGCGAGTGCTTTATTTCACTGTGATCTACTGAACAGACCTTATTCTTTAAGTAGGATTAGCTGTATTGCCCCTGAGGTCAGAAAGTCTCAGGCAAGTTATTGCCATGATATTAGTCATGTAGGATAAAGCCCACATTTTTAATTTTTTTTAATTTTACCATTTCAACCTTCCATCTGTTGTCTTTAGCTTTTCTTATCACTCCAAAGGTCTCATCAGCTCTTGTGAAATAAAAATCAAAGGCAGCCAGCGTAAAACTAAAAATCCCAGATGGTAGCAAGAACAGGAGAAGCTGAGCTAAAAAGCAACTCACTTTTACGAGAATCTGGGGTCATGCTTTTGTTTCGGAGAAGAGCTTGTCAGACAGCTAATAAAGATGTAATAAAATCTCAAAATATTAATAGATAAATGTAGATATATGTAATAGATAAATGCTTTTACACGCAGCTCCTGATTGGTAAGGCCCGACTTTAGTACAGGAAGAGGCGGTCAGAGCATACAGCGAGTGATTTCCTTCACTCACCGGCGCTCCAGCTGCTCTCTCCTGCCTCGCCCGCTGTCCTCTACAGTCTCCCCCACGAAAAACCGTATTTGCAGTTTTTCAAGATTTGCGGGGTTCCTGGAACGGAACCCATGTGAATATCGGGGGAGTACTGTATATATACCTAGGCTATATATATCACCTAGGGCAGTTGACAGCTGACAGACTGACTTCCCAAGGAGCCAGTTTTCGGGTGCAGATCGCAAACTAGACAACATCATACAAACTAATTATGCATAATCACCTACATACACAAACAAGTTCATGCTGAGGTGACCTCTAAATATTGAAATTTGACACATGAGTAACACATACCAAGTGGGCAAAATTAAGCCTTGTGGAGACAAGATTTGACAAGGTTGATATTTTTTTTGCCTACTACTTTGGACTTTGTTTATGTTTATTAAAAACTTTCTATACTGCATAACAGACTAAAAAAGGATCCAAGCGATGTACAATATATAATACACATTCATCATGAAAGGAACTCTATTTAAAAATAGGATAGAAAAGAGTAAAAGCAAAAGTTAATTTTTGTTAAATCCTAAAATACTAAACAATCAAGATCTCTATAATAATAATTCTAATTCTAAAAGCAATTCTAATAAAAACAGACAATCAAATCTCAGACTAGAGTCCTACAAAGACTAGGGCAGATGAAACTGCAGGGAAATATTTTTAAAACCAATAGGAGGAAATATTTTTTCACTCAGAGAATAGTTAAGCTCTAGGAAGTGTTGTCAGGGTTGTGGTAAAAATGGATAGCCTAGCTGGTTTTAAGAAAGGTTTGAAAAAATTCCTGGAGGAAACATCCATAGTCTGTTATTAAGACATGGGGGAAGCCTCTGCTTGCCCTGGATCGGTAGCATGGGATGATGCTACTCTTTGGGTTTTATCCAGGTACTAGTCACCTGGATTGGCCACCCTGAGAACGGGCTACTGGGCTTGATGGACCATTGGTCTGGCCCAGTAAGGCTATTTTTATGTTCTAATTTATATGTGCACTTGGTGAGTAAATGTTAGCACCTTCTTTATAGAATTTACTTTATAGGGTGTGAAACTGGCACTTACATGTACAAGTCCCAGGGTTTGCACATTCATGTAATATGGCTTTTTGTTTCTTTACTAAAATGGCTTTTCCTGGTGAACATACCAATAATTGCATTTATATTTATTCTTCTGGGATCTTGCCTGTATATGTGACCTAGGTTGACCACTGTTGGAAAGAGGATACTGGGCTTAATGGACCTGCGGTCTGTCCTAGTATGGCAGCTCTTATATTTTTACTTCCTAGTGAGCCTTTTGTGAAAAAAAGAATCCAACATGAGAAATTGTATGCATTAGCTTTAATGAGGTCTTTTTCTCCACTGATTTTTGAGCTGGCTTTTGATCCTGTTATCCCCCTGAATACCAGAAGATAGTAGAATTTTGGTTTAATATTGTGTGAATTTCTTCTCTTTCCTTCTTTATATATCTTTCTATAAATTGTGTACATCCCATCTAAAAATATCCTTATCTTACCTAGACACCCTATACAAACGTGGACTTCACAGTTTAAATTCAGAGTGAAGTAGGGTCTAACAGGAGAGATTCCTGTTACTTGAACCTTAAATTCAAACCAAAATTCAAACCAGGGGATTTGAAGAAAGCCCAGACTGAGGATGAGTTCCTTAGGACAGCATGAGCTCAGATGGTGACTGTGGATAGGAACCCCATGGGCAATCAAGATCCTTCTAAGATGGCAACCCTGTACTTCATAGTTAAGAGGGACCTTAGTAAAAGAGGGCCTTAGTGTATAGTTTGGCCAAGGGAATTCTGGAGGGGGACGAGATAGAGCAGCTGGTAGCTCTGCAGCCCTACTGCAGGCAAGTCATGCAGTTAGCCCATAGTCACCTGCTAGAAGGTCTCTTTGGGGAAGGATAAAACCTGGGACCAAATTTTGGCTCGGTTTTTCTGGCCAGGCATATACAAACTTGAAATGGTCATGTTTGTACTGGATTTTTTTTGTGTGTTCTGCAAAACATCCAAACTCGGATTTAGATGCCATATCAAAAATTGCCCTCCCATCTTTTAAGGGGTTGATATGTAGCATGGTTTTTTTAACCAGGTAGGAGAGGCTCTTTCCCAGTTTAAACAGGCTAACAGATCCAGGAGTAGATACTGAGCAGCTCTTATCTGGAGAGTGCTTCTGACTGTCAGGATACTCTCCAATTAATGCTGAGACAGTCTAAGGGTGGAGCCAGGAGTTTTCCGGGCTGATAGCAGCAGAACTCAGATAACGATCTGGTTACAGCTGTCCCAAAGTTAACTCAGTAGCTATCCATATACCTCCACTGAATATAACTGGCACCCAAGTAATGCATGATTGCCCCAGCCGTGGATATTCTGTACTGGGACCTGGATACAGGCTGACTCCACTATTCCCTCTAAGCTGAGCGGCAGTCCTCCAACTGTATTGCTGCTAGTTGGGGGGGGGGGGGAGCGGGGCGCTTCATTACTGTGCTTTCAATTGCTAAGGACAGGTAGGTTCCCTGGAGTTCTGCAGAACCTGCTTGTCTCTTACTATTGCAAATGTGATATTGAACACAGCACCCCCTCCCCCCTCCACTAGCAGGACTAAAGCTGGAAGACTCCTGCTCAACTTAGAGGGAACAGTGGCTGACATTTTTCAGCTGGCAGCAACCAATGTTTTTTTAAAAATATACAGACTGCTACTTGTTGAATATCAATTGCCCCCTTAAAAACCAACAAAAATGAATGTAGTTCATGAAACAAGAAAATCATCAGATCTATATAACTTTAATAAACACAGGGATCAATAATCAAAATGAATTAACCTGTTCAGGGCTCTCTGGCGATATTCAGTGGTACCTAATCAGACAATGCCACTGAGGGGGGAATTCATCAAGAGCTATTACTGATTTGCATCGATCCACCGATTCACTTTGCGTGAATCAATTCAAATCGATTTTTTTTTTTTTTTTAATGAACTCACCGTTTCGTCAGCCCCCTTTCTATAGAGACCCATTTGGTCTTTCCCTCTGCCGCCAGAGTTCTTCCATATAATGTAACTTCCAGTTTTCTGAAAACGGAAATTACATCAGAAGAAAGGACTTTAGCAAAGGGAGCACCAAGCGGACCTCTGTGTGCAGATCAGTGGCAGCAAGGTGATTGATTGGCAGGCTCTCTCCTTCCCGTCCGTCCTGCTGCTCTGGTCCTGCGCCAGCTCCCGTCTGTCCTGCTGCTCTACTGGTGGAAGTGCTCGTGGTCTTGTGAGAGGAGTGCCGGCATAGAGAAGAGCAGTGGGAGGGAAGAGCGGGCCGCTCGGGGTAAGAGACAGCGGACTCAGGTCTCGCGAGAGGAGCACCGGCGCCGAGAAGAGCAGTGGGAGAGAAGTGCGTGCCGCTCGGGGTAAGTGACAGCAGGCTCAGACTTGGTAAGTTCTCCTCCAATCCTCCAACGGAGGATTTCCCCCAAAAAATATGCACGAGATCTATTTGCATGCACTGCTTTCATTGTATTCTAATAGATCTCATGCATATTCATTGGTGATATCCTGAAAACCTGACTGGATTGCAGCCCTCAAGGACCAATTTTAACAGCTATAGCCTAAGCAATTGTAGGTGGCCAAGGTATGGAGTAAGGGTTGACCAATATTCAGTACTGAACCAGAGAAGATAGACAGACTATTGGCCTTCATAAAACACAGCCCTATCTTTGGCTGATTGAACTTATCTAGTTAAGATCTGAATATTGGCCCTAAACCAGATAAGTGCTGGCTATCTGCAAATACCCAGATTTAATGTTAGCGAAAAAAAAAATTTCTAACCTCTGCCAACTGAATATTTATCCTATATTGAAACATAGAAACATGATGGCAGATAAAGGCTAGGACCATCCAGTCTGCTCCTCTGCGGCATCTACTATCTCCTACTCTCCCTAAGAGATCCCACGTGCCTGTCCCATGCTTTCTTTAATTCAGACACATTCTTTGTTTCCACCATGCACTGAGCATTTTCCCCACAGATTCAATTTAGGCTTCAATTAATCTTCTATTTCTCACCCCCTTCCTCCACACACACACATAGGCACAAAATGGAAGAAAAGTCTTAGGGCTCCTTTTACTAAGGTGCGCTAAGCATTTTAGCACATGCTAAATATTAGTGGGTGCTAACCATGTGCTAAACACTAACGCGGGCAGGTTAGTCTATGGACGCGTTAGCGGTTAACGCGCGCTAAAACACAGCGCACCTTAGTACAATAGGGGGTTAGTGAATCAGACCCCAAACAGTAAAAACCCTTTAGCCCAGGGGTAGGGAACTCCGGTCCTCGAGAGCCGTATTCCAGTCGGATTTTCAGGATTTCCCCAATGAATGTGCATGCACTGCTTTCAATGCATATTCATTGGGGAAATCCTGAAAACCCGACTGGAATATGGTTCTCGAGGAACAGAGTTCCCTACCCCTGCTTTAGCCCATATGTCATGAAGGAAAACTGAATTTTTATCTTTACATTGTGCTTTCTTGTGGTCCTTTTCTTTGCCGATATGTGTTTCTGCTACATTCTTTTATGTTCTTCTGTCACTGGAAGGGTCCCTAATATATTCCTTTTTGATTTTGTGGTTTTGATTACTCTGGTTTAAATGTGATGTAAAATGGCCCAAAGTTAAGGCTTCTTCTCATTAAAAGTTAGCACTTGCAGCCCTCGGCTTTTCCAGCTGGTTAGCCTATCATTGCTGGCAAAGCGGACCCAATCTGCATCCAAGGTTGACTGCTGATCTGGGAATTGTTTCTTTAATATACTCTGCCACTCTGTCCTTGAACTTACTGAGGCTTCGGCATTTTCTGGCCAAAGATGAAATTTATATACAGCTCAGACAAGCAAGCAGAGGTCATTTATCCAGAAAGAACTAACATTACAATGAGTTAAGACATACATTCTCGCTCTTTTTGAACTGAATCATTGCACCACTTTCAACCTCTTATGGTTTTTGGTTTTTTTTTTTCCCTCACCCAGTTCCCTCACTCTCTCTGTCTCTCTTACTCATTCGTTTTTCTCTTGATTTATCTCTTTTCACAAAGTGCATAACGTCGTAATTCCATGATTTAGGGGGAATTCATCAAAGGGCACGAAGCGCAATGGCGCGCGCAATCACATTTGCTTGTGCAGATGCATTAGCGCGCGATTACGCTTTTAGCGTCAGCTGATGAATTCTCCCCTTAGAGGCCTATTTTATGCAGAGAATAGAGCTCAGAATTGAGGTGTCCAGTTGAGGATGTGCTCAATTTTGTCAGTATTTTAGAAGTGGCTCTATCACATAAATTTAAAAAATATATATTATGTGCAGGAGTGTGCATTGTATGTGCTAGTACACACAGTAGGAATAGCTATTTTAGAAATACACACATGGACAAAATTATTGAAATTAACATATCAGCTTACATGTGGGATTGTCGTACTTCCATGTGAAAGTGATGATTTCATAATTTCCACGTGGAAGTGTTTATGTTTATTGGAAGCTTCTATACCGCGCCTAATGGCTGGGGAGTCAATTCAGAGTAGTTTGCATGAGCTTCAGTAATACAATATAAGAGCTTTAGGAATGGTGTTACAATACATGAGTTAAATATATGTATTTCTTACCTATTTATACCATCTTTGTATGAATAGTAACATAGTAAATGACGGCAGATAAAGACCTGAACGGTCCATCCAGACTCATTAAAAATGCTTGATTAAATTAACTTGCTTCTTCTTTGATATTTCTGGGCCATTGACTAAAGTCCACCTGGTATTATCCTAGGTTCCAACTGCTCACTCCAGTCTATTCAATCATCTTGTTGTTAGCAAGATATCTACTGTAAAGTCTGGTCAGTAAAATCCTTATGTTCCAAGTTAGTAGAATTCCCATTGATGCCCTCCCCAGCCCATCCTACACCATATATGAGACACAAACCATACAAGTCTGTCCAATACCGGCCTTAGTTCTTTAATTTATACCATTTGTTTACTAATTAGAGATCCTCTGTGTTTATCTCACACCTTTTTGAATTCCATCGCCATTTTCCTTTCCACCACCTCCCTTGGGAGGGCATTCCGGGCAACCACCGCCCTCTCCGTGAAAAAGAATTTCCTAACATTACTCCTAAATCCCTCTTTTACAAAGGTGTGCTAAGCTTTTTAGTGTGTGCTAAATGTTAATGCGTGCGTGTTATCCTATAGATGCGTTAGCTGTTAGCGCATGCGTTGATTTAGCGAGTGTTAAATCAGCGCTAAAACGCTTAGCGCACCTTTGTAAAAGAGAGCCTAAGTCTTCCTCCCCGCAGCCTCAAGTTATGCCCTCTGCTCGTATTATTATAGTTTCTGTATATCATATATTTATCTTTCTTTGTACTATTTGTGAGTTCATCCTTTTGTGTTCCAAATGGGAGGTAGCCTGCTGTTTCCTCCATGTTGCTACTCCCCCTAAATGTTTCTTTATGTGCCAAAGTGTTCTGTGAAGAGTGTCGTCTTTACTCCTTTTGGTGTCCTTTTCTAGTTTTAATTCCTTCAGAAGGGAGTTCCACCACATTGGGGCCATCACTGAGAACATTCTTCATCCGACACTTTTGTATTTGATGCCTCTGAAGGAAAGTATTTCCAGTAGGTATTCTAGGCTTGAGCATAGGGTGTGAGTTGGTTTCTGGATGTCTATTCTGTTTGCTAGTTGCACAAGTTCTGTATGTAGCTGCACCATATTACTAACCAACGTAAGTAAGAGCTGCCAGTTAAACTGTGAGGCCACAATATTAATTTAGTTTTATTTTAAAGGTGGACATAAGCAATGGAGTTTTAAGGAGATTGAGCCCTATAGTCCTTTAAGTCAAACTCTAGTGAAAATAAGTCCTTTTTAAAGAATTGTGCATTGCTCTGAGCTGATGTAAAACCTCATAGGCATATTTTGCCTGTTAGATGTGTATTCCTTTTCTTAAATGGGGAATACGTATATTGATTTTTGTCCTATCCAAGCTTTGCCCAATCTATGCCTTCACCTCACCCCCTTAAAATCTTTATATGGTGTAGATCTTTTGTAAATAATGGCTTTCCAAAAGTATTAAATAATAAAGAGGAAAATACCAAAAGTACACAAAAAACCTGTGGAACAGATGTACTTGATGACAATGTTTAATGGCTAATAATAGGATAAAGCCAATCCAGATAGGAAAACAATGTGATAAATCCAAGCTCATCCAAGTGAAAAGCATTCATGCGGACCCAACACGGTCTGTGTTTCGGCTCATGAAGCCATCTCTGGTCCACTCTGGAACAAAATAAGGAAACAGTGACTGGCTAGCAATAGCTAAATAATAAAGAGCCCACTGTATGCAAAATAGCAAAATCCCAAATCCCATTATTGTAAAAGGATTGTCCCAGCTTACAACAGGCCATTAATTACAATTAATTATACACATACAACTTAATGTGAAGAAAAAAAGACCTCAGAAAATTTGTTCTTTTTCATAGTCCGCCATAATAGTATTATTTAAAGAGAGCCTAATACAGTCATTGATCCAACCCCCTCCCAAAAGAATCAGTGCAATGTCTTCTTAAGTTCTCAAAATGAGTGAGGAAATGTGTGCTATCAATTCCACCAAGGGCTCCTTTTACTAAGCTGCGGTAGTGTTTTTAGTGCGTGCGCTAACCCCCGTGCTACGTGGAGAAACTAACGCCAGCTCAATGGAGGCATTAGCGTCTAGTGCGCGCGGCATTGTAGCGTGCGCTAAGCATGCTCTAAAACCGCTAACGCAGCTTAGTAAAAGGATCCCCCAAGAGTTACTTTTCCACACAGTCCATGAAGTAACAGCAAGAACTTAGCTGAACTCCATATCGTATGCTGCATATTCTTCATTGCATTCGCTCCTCCCAACAGCGGCCCTGTTTCGCCCAAAGCTGTATCTAGGGAAGTTGTCACAGTTCCTCCAAACATCCAGGAAAGTGCTCCAACGGGCTACCTTTGGATCAAAGCGCAAGCCTCAACTGCAGCCGTAACTATTTATATTAAGGTCCACAGTTGCAAAATGTTATCCTGTTCACCATGTGCTGCTATCAGTCACCAAAACACATCCCATTCAATATACTAATTCAATCCAGCTGAAAAGTAGTTTTTAAAAGAAAAGAATCACAATGTTGTTCCTGCTGTGAACTGCTAGAAATAATACCCCTTATACTGAACCGATGGCAGTTAGCATTTGTTTAAATGCTGATCATTGCCGGCTAAATTATCCCTTTATGTTCAGTGCTGGGCCATATCTGGTCACTGGCACTGAATATTAGGGGATAATTCTGAATGACCTGGCCACCTGGAGCTTATGCAAGCCCAGCCGATATTCAGCTAGGGCTGCATAAGAGTTAAGTGAATGCCAGCTGAATATTGGGCTGGCACTTGCATAAGCTCTTTAAAAAAAACTGGAGCTCCACCTTGAGCCCCTAATGGCATCTCCCAGCCCTCAGCCACAAGCAACGCCCTACCCTGCAACATCCCCCTCCCTATTTCTCTACCTTTCCAAAGTCTGGGTAGGCCTCACTGGACCTATTGCTCTCCCTGATGGTCCAGGGGGGGCCGTTGGGGACAAAAGCAGAGCCCCCTTGCTCCTGCCCCTTGTGGCTCCTATTCAAAATGTCTGCCTCTACCTCCTAAATTTACTCACTTAGCTTCTGTGGGCCTCCTTGAGGCGAGTTATTGGAACGCTGTTGCTTATCTGAGCTAGCCCTCCAGCAGCTGCAACAAATTATCCTTCAAGGATTAACTCCCTGCAGTGCTTGGAAGGCATATCTGGCTTCATGAGAGATGCCGGTCCAGACAGATGATCTTAGCATCGACAGGGCTTTGTTGAGCCCAGATCAGCAGGCTCCCCTCCAGCCTGGAATTGTGAATCCCACAGGGAATGCAGTGAAAATGCCTTCTGAAGAGGAGGCAGAAATGCTGAGCCCTGGAGGAACAGTTGGGCAACCCCGTCCAGTGTATGACTCAGCCGAGACCCTAACAACGGTATCCTGTTTGGAGACTAAAGAAAGAAGAGACTCTGCAATACAGAGAGATGGTAAAACCTGCCATTGTTAATGTGAAGGCTCTGTGGAAGGCTATAGAAACTATGGACTCCAACCTGTAAAAAAGCTTTTCTGTTTTGAGGAACAATTGTGGGAATATCAACCCCAAAGTGAATCTCCAAGGTGAAATCTTGAAAGAGCATGGTGAGAGTATTAAAAAACTTGAACCATAGATTAATCAAATTAATGAGCTACCACTGGACATTGTTTAGAAAAGATCTGTTAATCAAAAAAGGTTAGAGCATATGGAGAATTATCAAAGGAAAAATCACATTACATTAAAATACATTTCTAGACTGCAATATCTTCTAGATCGATGCAGTTTACATCATCAAGAGACTGTACATCATAGTGAAATACAAGAGAAATATCATCTTCCTTACTTTCCTAAGAATTTTACAAAAAGAGATGTCTTTAATAGTTTTTAGAAATGCATATGAAATATATGGCTTGTTTGGATGTTTTGGCCTACAGGACAATGTTCTTCTGTGGTTTAAAGGGTTTTTGGAATCCAGACAATATCAGGTTAAGTTCAATAATCAGTTTTCCTCTAACTGGAAAAATCCAAGTGGTGTACCCCAGGGTTCCCTACTTTCACCCACATTATTTAATGTATATCTTTCCTCCCTGGGTTATAGTTTGATTAACCTAGGTATAGAACTGTTCAGCTATGCTGATGATATCACAATTGTCATACCTTGTGCTACAGTATTATCTCATATCTCTCATAAAATTGAGTCTGTGTTGAAATTGATGAACTCTTGGATTCAGGATTTCAAACTCAAGCTTAACCCTGATAAGACAAAGTTCTTTGTTGTGTCACCACATAAGATTATTCACGAGCCATTGATTAGTATAAATTCTACCTTGTATATAATTCACTTGGATTTCTGTGATGGGTTTGAATTCTTCCATATTAAGAAACTACTGAGAAGAGTGAAACTAGACCCACCAACCCTCAACATCTGCCTGATTCAACTGATAAGAGAGTTCGAAGGCCCAGGACTCTCTTACCTTATGGACTCATCAACAACTCATTACTGTCCGGACAAGTTTCACTTAAATGGAAACTCTCAGTCATCAAACCCATTCTGAAGAGGAAAAAGACCTAGAAAATCTCTCTAACTGCAGACCGGTAGCTAACCAGCCATGGATATCCAAACTAGTAGACAAACTAGCATGCCAACAAATATCAGACTTCCTGAAAACTCATCGAAGCTGGACCAAGCCCAATCAGGATTCAGAAGACACCTGAGCATGGATACCATTCTAATAGCAGTCCTTAAATGCCAGGCTAATGGAGAAAACGTGCTTCCGGGCTTCCTAGACCTCTCAGCAGCTTTCAACTTAGTCCAACACACACTGCTAAAATCACAATGCAGAGAAGTAGGCTTAAAAGGAAAAGCCATGGCATGGCAGGGGGATACCAGCAACTGGAAAGAAACAGACCTAGGGATACCACAAGGATCTGCTAAGTCACCCTTGCTGTTCAACATCTTCCTCCAACCACTGGGAAAATTCATCAGAAAACTGGGAAAGTTATATGTACGCAGATTATGTCTAACTGTTTATCCCACTGAAGAGACAGGATATGAAGAGTAAACAGACGATCAAGACAAGTCTAGAGAAAATCTATGGATGGTTTCAAGCAAACAGACTGGTTGCTAACAAAGAAACACAGAACTACTCAAAAATAAAAGGGGCGGAAACAGACACAGTTTCCAACTAACACTAAATGGCAATGCCATAGAATCAGCCAAGAATGGGGTAAGAAGCCTAGGAGTATGGCCTAGACATGACAACACAGATCCAACGCATTGTGAAAAATGATTATGGCAGAGAGTGGGGGTAAATGGACAATACTCGGACTGGAAAAGCATCACTAGTGGAGTGCTGCAGGGTTCAGTGCTTGGACCCGTGCTCTTCAACATATTTATAAACGATCTGGAAATTGGTACGACGAGTGAGGTGATTAAATTTGCAGACAACACAAAGTTATTCAGAGTAGGAGTAGTTATTCAGGAGGAATGCAAAGACCTGCAACGTGACATAAACACGCTAGAGAAATGGGCCACGACATAGCAAATAAGGTTCAACGTGGATAAGTGTAAGGTGATGCATGTCGGTAACAAAAATCATATACACGAATATAGGATGTCCGGTGCGGTACTTGGAGAGACCACCCCAGGAAAGAGACTTGGGAGTACTGGTCGACAAGTCGATGAAGCCATCCACACAATGTGCGGTGGCAGCAAAAAGGGTAAACAGAATGCTAGGAATGATTAAGAAGGGGATCACGAACAGATCGGAGAAGGTTATCATGCCGATATACTGGGCCATGGTACGCCCTCACATGAAATACTGCATCCAGCACTGGTCGCCATTCATGAAGACGGACATAGTACTACTCGAAAGGGTCCAGAGAAGAGTGACTAAAATGGTTAAGGGGCTGGAGGAGTTGCCGTACAGTGAGAGATTAAAGAAACTGGGCCTCTTCTCCCTTGAAAAGAGGAGACTGAGAGGGGACATGATTGAAACATTCAGAAACCTGAACGTAAGGCTAATCTCAGTTAGGGCACTGATCTTTGACCTAAGGGCCGCCGCGTGAGCGGACTGCTGGGCATGATGGACCACTGGTCTGACCCAGCAGCGGCAATTCTTATGTTCTTATTAAATACAAAAGCACAAGGGCAAGAATGTTCTCTGTAATGGCTCTAATATGGTGGAATGCCCTACCAAAGGAATTAAAGTTAGAAAAGGATTCCAGAAAATTCAAGAAAGAGATAAAGATTATCATTTCCTCAGACTACTTCAATTGAAAATGTGAATTAGAGAATGATACGGGGAAACATTCTGTCCCCGTCACTGCCTCGTCCCCGGACCACCATCCTCTTCACCGCCCAATCCCCGCCGTCCCCTTCACCACCCCGTCCCCGTCTCCACCGTCCCCTTCACTGCCCCGTCCCCGTCCTCGCAGCATTCATACAAGCCTCAGTACTGCAATATTTAGCTTATTCCTTCCTTATAAATCAAAGTTCTGGCTGCTGAACTAGAGAAAGAGATGTTCAGCTGGCAGGGCTTTGTTTATAAATTTTTATAAGCACAATATACTACTTTATCCTATAGCAAAATAAATAAATACAAATTTTTTTTTCTACCTTTGTTGTCTGGTTTCTGCTTCCCTCATCTTCTCATTTAATTCCTTCCATCTACTGTCTGCCGTCTCTTTACATCTTCCATTTGCTCTGTTACTGTGCCTCTCCCTTCACCCCCCCCCCCCCAAATTGGTCTGGCACCCATCTTCTTCCCTACACTCCCCCATAGTCTGGCATCTCTGTCTTTTTCCCTTCCAGTGTCTTCTCCCCACTCTCTGTTCCCCATTTCCCTTTAGTGTCTTCTCCCCAATCTCTCTTCCCCATTTCCCTGCGTCTTCTCCCTACTCTCTCTTCCCCATTTCCCAGCGTCTTCTCCCCCTCTCTTTTCCCCATTTCCCAGCGTCTTCTCCCCTCTCTTTCTTCCCCAGTTCCCTTCAAGCTGCTTCAACGTCTTTTCCTCTCCATCCCCCCCCTCCCACACTCTTTGCGCGGTCCATCAGCTCCCTCTCGCCGGCCAGCCATGCATCTCCCTCCCTCCCTTTCCCTTACCTTCTCTTGGTGGAGAAACTGGTAATTTCTATAAGGCTATGCGCTGTATTACAGCTGGAGCCGTGAAGTCACGTCGCGTTACCTGCTGGAAAAGTCTCCTCCGATGCAACCGGAAACAGGAAGTTGCGTCAGAGGAGACTTTTCCAGCAGGCAACATGACGTGACTTCAAGGCTCCGGCTGTAATACAGTGCATAGCCTTATAGAAATTGCCAGTTTCACCACAAAGAGAAGGTAAGAAAAAGGGAGGGAGGGAGATGCAAGGCCGGCCGGTCGGCAGGAGAGAGGAGGCTGCCAGACCGCACACTCGTTCACCGCACTTGCTCACCATTCACCGCTCCACGGGGCGGTGAATGGCCTTGTCCCCGATCTCGCTGTGACCTAGTCTTTTTTTTGGTCACCATTTCGGCGGGTTACCACCGTGTCATTCTCTAATGTGAATCAACAGAGGGAGAAAGCAATATAGAGGAAAATAGCAGGCTCCCCGCCCCCCTCTCACTAGGAACACGATAGGAGGATAGGATAGGACAAGTATGCATATAGTATATCTTTCCAGAAATGTTTAAGATATGATAAATATAGTAAATTGAGCTAAAATAAATTAGGATGAGTGTAACTAGAATTATCTAGGAAAAGAGTAAATAAGATGAATATAGTACACATTGCTAGAGCTATATAGGATGCATGTAAATATAGATTACTTAGTTGTAATGGTCAACCTATTTAGGAGGGTGTAAATATAGCATACTTAGAATGGTCAACTGTAATCTTGTGTAAACATAGTATACATATATAATAGTGTAATAATGCAAATGCAAACATGATACCCTAGCCATGCAGCTAGGAGGCTGACAGCTATCACAGTGGAATCCATCTGAATCTGTATTTAAAATCCATTACAGATGTCTTTGAAAATCACTCTGAATTGACTCCCCAGTCATTAGTAGTGGTATAGAAGCTTCCAATAAAGATATG
This sequence comes from Geotrypetes seraphini, assembly GCF_902459505.1. Classification (NCBI taxonomy): domain Eukaryota; kingdom Metazoa; phylum Chordata; class Amphibia; order Gymnophiona; family Dermophiidae; genus Geotrypetes; species Geotrypetes seraphini. Next base: position 301,681,094 of record NC_047086.1, on the reverse strand, counting down.
AGCACAGTTTGCACATAAAAAGTAAAATATAAGAGAGTCTGGGGATGTTATTGAACTTAGCTTGGAATACCCACAACATTTGTGGAGTGCTCTAATAAGTGAGGCTATTGTTATAAGGTACCTAGGCATTGAGGGAGATATGCCGGGCATCAATGACTGAAGCCACTCTTATTTCTAGAAATTTATTGCAAAGTATCCATCAAGGTTTTTTCATAGGAAATGAATTAATAAGTATAGCATAAGCATATCATTTAGCATTTTTGTGCTGCATATTGATTTTCAGAAAGGTTTTTGAATGCACACTATTTGAGATTCAAGCACATTTAAGTAAATACTTTTTAAACTTAAATGAGCTTCATTTTCACATTAATGTGAGGGAAAATTGAAGTGAGATATGAACTGCATTTATGATTTTATATGTGAACATATTGAATAATTGTTATCACACAGTAACAGTTGCTATTCATTTATGTACCTCTAAAAATCTGGAAAGCAGAACTATCCTGCCAGGATTTGAAACTAGAAGGAACTCCAGATCTACAGAGCTGTTGTAAGCAAGTACCTTGGAGAAATTAAACTGCCCTTCAAGGTTATAAGAATAAATGCTGAAGGCCAGCTTCCAGTAATAGTGGGTAAAAAAATCCCCAAGAGGACATGAATTATTGTTATGAGGTGGTAAGGTCAGAAAGCATGTGAAAAAAATTACCTCACATGTAAGACTGTGGAATAAATGACCAGGTAGTGTGGAAAAGGATGGCAGTTTTAATGGATTCAATAATGGAGTGGATAAGTAGAGTACTTCGAGAGAACATTAGGCCTGGATATGACTCCTGAGATAGCAGGAAGATGGACGGTAAGGGCTGTATAGTCTTCATCCATCTAAAACATTTCATGTCTCTATAAATAAAGTTCTGTATTTTTCAAGATACTATTTACATTAATGTGTGTTGATATGAAGATAATAGATACCTTATGTAGATATTGACAATTTATCATGTAACAGCAATAAACGTGAGATGTGGTAAAATGATTAAATCAAGTTACCGTCAGATAAAGAGTGAAGATCAAAGATCTTAAGGGCCATTTAAACAGTTTTCAAGAATATCTGGCAGCAGTGATTTAGCAGTTTGAACAGAGATAATTAGGCAGACTGGATGTTGAAGGTTGATCTTTTTCTGCTGTCATCCTCCATATAACTATGTAACGAGGGGGTTAATATTTAGGTGATTTAAACAGTCAGGAGAGGTCCTGGCCTTTTAAATTGCTTGTGTAGGGATATCCTTGGATATTTGGCGGTACTTAACTAGATAGTGCTGCTGAATATCCCCTCAAACCACCAATGCTAAAACAGCCTGATTTGTGGAAGATTCATGGGTAGATCTTTCCAAAAATACTGGGACTAGGGGCCATGTAATGAAGCTATTAAGTAGTAGATATAAAACTGGAGAAAATATTTCTTCACTCAATGTATAATTAAACTCAATATTTGTTGCCAGAAAATGTGGTAAAAACAGCTTAGCAGGGTTTAAAAAAAAGGTCTGGATAAATTCCTATAAAAGAAGTCCATAACCCATTATTAAGATGGATTTGGGATGGATTTGCTTGTTCCTAGAATAATCAGCATAAAATATGTTTTACTATTTAGGATCTTGCCAGATACTTGTGTTCTGGGTTAGCCACTGTTGGAAGCAGTATGGCAGCTCTCATGTTTTTATGGTGTCGGCGCGGATGCAGTTACTGGTTTCAATTTCTCTGGAAGGTTTATACACCAAACAGAGCTCTGAGATCAGAAGGTGGCATGAGACTAATAGCAAAACATAAGAACATAACAATTGCCGCTGCTGGGTCAGACCAGTGGTCCATCATGCCCAGCAGTCCGCTAACGCGGCGGCCCTCTGGTCAAAGACCAGGGCCCTGAGACCAACCCTACCTGCGCACATTTTTGCTTCCAGCATATCTCAAACTAAAGAAGGTGTGAGATATGTGACCACAAAATCAAAAATATTTTCAATTGCTGGAGTGTCTCTCTGGAATAAGCTGTGCCCCTCTCTCCTTTTTACATGATTCATTCCAGTTTCACTGCTCTCTTCATCTTTATCTCTCCTATACCAGATCTAGCATCTTTGTCCCTCTCTCCTTATTTCTCTGCTGACCCCCCTTCCCAGCATCAATCTCTCCCTACTTTCTCATTCCCCTTTCCCTCATCTATCTCTCCAATCCACCCTGATTCCTTCCCCTCCTCTAATCTCCCTGTTTCCTTCCTTTTATCCTCCTCCCCTGTCCAGAAGTAACTCTCTTCCCTTCCCTGTCCCTCTTCCCCTCCCAGCAGCATCTCTCCTTCTCCCTCCCTCCATGTCTAGTAGCAGCTTTCCCTTTAATTTCCCTTGTCCAACAGCTTCCCAGGCTCCAACAGTGGCTTTCTCCCCTTCCCTCCGCTCTCATCCCAGCAGCTCTCAGTACATGCATGTAGCACCGATTCACTAAGGCAGCCTTGGGTCCTTTGATGGGTCGCGCTGCCTCTGAGGAAAGAGGAAGTTGCATCATCAGAGGTGGGCCGTGACTCAGCAAAAGCCTCAAGGCTGCCAAAGTGAATTGCTGCGCTGCTGCACCAATCTCGCTGGCCCTGCACGGACTAGCAGGAAATTTCTGCGGACCAGCGCTTGAAGAACATTGATATATGTTATAAATAGATTGTTTGTAGGATTTTTTAATGTTGTGAATTGGTTGTCTGTGGAGAGTGAGTGAAGTTTGTAATTTTAGTTAGTAGTGACTGGAAGTCTGTCAATTTTATGTTCTGAATTTATAATTATGCATGTCTATTTTATGGACACCGCTTAGATTGGCGGCATATACATTTTTTTAAATAAATAAATAATATATTCAGCACTTAGGATCCTTTTGCTAAGGTGCACTGGCCCTTTTTAGTGCACACTGCATTGCTGCGTGCGCTAACCCTGCGCTATGTGCCAAGAACTAATGCCAGCTAAATGCTGGCATTAGCATCTAGTGTGCACAACTTAGTAAAAGCACAGCTTAGTGGTCATTTTACTAAGCTGTGATAAACAGTGGCCTTAGCACACCCTTACATGGGTTTTTCCTGCATGCTATGGCCATTTATTTGTACTGTAGGCATAAAATGACGGACTTTTTTGTATTAATATCTATATGCTAATGTTGACATTAATGAGCGGCTCTACTGGGGGTCTATCTTATCTCCCCTAATCTTTAATATCTTCCTTGCTCCTCTGATTACTCTTCGACAATCGATTGGCTTTACTGTCTTCACTTATGCTGATGATATTCAGCTCTCTCTAAATCACTAACTATTCTCTGTACTCTTTTAAATCTCTAATCTAATAAAGCTATATGGTGCCTATTTACATATTGCGGCCCCATATACACTGTAATTAGAAGGGCTTGAGCATGCGCAGATGCATGCTCAAAGCCGGCAGAGACTGGGAAGAAGAAGATCTTCAAGCGGCACCGGCACTTGTGGGCTGTGTGCCGGTGCCAAACGGGGGGTGAGTTAAAGTTGGTCGGGCGGGGGGTTCCTGTTCTTGCGGTGGGGTGCCGATTCGAGCGGGGGGGGGGCCTTTGCGAGCGGGGGGGAGCGGTTCCCGTGCTGGTGCCAGACGGGGGGGTGAGTTAAAGTTGGTTGGGAGAGGGGTGCCTGTTCTTGCGGTGGGGTGCCGATTCGAGCAGGGGGGGGGCCTTTGCGAGCGGGGGGGAGCAGTTCCCGTGCTGGTGCCAGACGGGGGGGTGAGTTAAAGTTGGTTGGGAGGGGGATGCCTGTTCTCACGGGGGGTGCCGGATCACGCGGGGGGAGGGACTTTGCGAGCAGGGGGGGAGCAGCGCCCTGGCCTCAGGGGGGGGGATGTATCAAAGCGAGTTTCCATTATTTCCTATGGGGAAACTCGCTTTGATAAACGAGCATTTTGGATTACGAGCATGCTCCTGGAACGGATTATGCTCGTAATCCAAGGTAGCACTGTATATAAATTCTTCCTTTTTTCATTTGTATGGACCTTCGGATATTAACTGGATCATGAGTAATGCCCAGCAATCTCTTGTCTTCATCAGTCCACTTTATTGTTTATTTAATCAAAACTCTAAAATTCATTTAGTTTCATACTTATTCTTAATTTCATAACTCCATAACTATTTCTTCATTATATTTCGTTTTAGTTCACTTCATTTCCTTACTTAATGTCTTTTTCTTCTAATTTAATCTTATTAATTAGCTACTTAGCTTCGAGGTTAGCTTTCAAACGTTCATCAATGCCACCTCTCCCGACATGCATGTTTCAAACAACATTTTTCTTCAGGGAAGAGGGGAACTGAAAAACATACAAACTTTTTTAAAAATCCAACTTTCTACTTAGTTTTTGCTTTTTTTTAAGAAATCATTCACACCTTGCAAACGCTAGTGAAGATTTATCAAGATGATATTCAGCTAACACATCCAATCGATTTGAATAACCCCGATGACATATCAGCTATCAACCAAAAGTTGGAAAAAATAAGTAGGTGGCTTAAGTCCAACATGCTTTCACATAATATATAAAAAAACTAAATCCATGGTCTTTCCATTCAAAAAGGGTCAAGCATTGCTTTCACCTATAGAATTCAGATCCATACCCTGTAAGAACTATTAAACAATCTGTAAGAACTATTAAACTTCTGGGAATTATCCCAGACAATACACTCTCATTTCATGATCAAATCAGTTCAGTGGTACAAAAATGTTTCTTCCGTCTATGAATGATACATTCACTCGATAAATTTCTAGATCAATTATCTCTCAACATGGTTATTCACTCACTAGTCATCTCCTGTCTAGACTACGGAAACACCCTGTACAACAGAATTACAAAAAAGAAGTCAGACGCTTACAGTTAATTCAGAACACAGCCATCAAAATAATCTATACTGCAAAAAAATTTGATCATGTAACACCTTTACTGATTAAGTCCCATTGGCTCCCAATCTCACATCGTATCACTTATAAAATAATATTGTTGACATTTAAAACTAGACAAACCGGGCAGCCAGAATTCATTAATAGACTCCTTATATCCCACTCCATCCAACGTACACTCCGTTCAACTTACCAGAATTTACACCGTAATCCCATCATTTAAGGTTATTAATACTATGAGAAATTGCATTTTCTCCGTCACTGCCCCCACACTATGGAACTCAGCACCAGCTTATATTCGAGAAATTAATTCATTAGACAAATTTAAATCCAGCTTAAAAACTAATCAAAAAATAAAAACGTCTAAAAAGTGTCCTAAATGGCTACATGGACGATCAAAAAGCCTGATCGTCCAAGTACCCATAACCAAAGCTGGTTTTTAGACGTATCTAAAACCAACTTAGGCCTTTCCCCTGCCACTAAATGCACAGAGAGAAAAGAGGCGTGTTTGGAGGAGGGGAAAGGGCGGGAGGTGGGCCGACCTACACCTAGGCGTGCAGCAGGTAAAATCAAAATCTTAGGCAGGTTGCCTAGTTGGCACTTATACGTTTTTGACTTAGACCAAGTCAAAACAGGTCTAAGTGCCGAAAAAGGGGCCGCTGAGCTCATCGTGGCTGCTGCGATCAGCTCAGCGGCCCCACAGCAATGATCGCGGCAAGAGAGATGCCTCATCTCCCCTACCGCGATGCCATCACTCCTCTACCTGAACTGCTGCGACTCCTGCCGCAATCCATCACCCCCCCCACACACACACACAACATCAAGGCAAGAGGGAGCCCAAGCCCTCTTGCCCCGCGGCACATATCCCCCCCTGATTACATTCGGGGCAAGAGGGAGCCCAAGCCCTGTTGCCCCACGGCACCCCCCGACCTCCCTGATGACATCGGGGCAAGAGTAAGCCCAAGCCCTCCTGCCCCGCGCCACCGACGACCCCCCCCTGCAGCACCGACGGCCCCAGCAACCTGCCTACCCCCTACAGCAATGATTGCGGCAGGAGAGATGCCTCATCTCCCCTACCGCGATGCCATCACTCCTCTATCTGAACTGCTGTGACTCCTGCCGCGATCCATCACCCCCCCACACACAACATCGGGGCATGAGGGAGCCCAACCCCTCCTGCCCCATGGCACCGACGACCCCCATGACGATATCGGGACAGGAGGGAGCCCAACCCCTCTTGCCCAGGCGGACGCCCTACCCCCCACTCCCCACTACAATACGGGCAGGAGGGATCCCAGGCCCTCCTGCCCTCGACACAACTCTCCCCCCAACGACCGCCCCTCCTATTCTGTTTTAAAGTTTAGATTTTTTGCTGTTGTTGCTTTTTAAAACTTTGATTTTTTTTTTTTTTTTATATTTGATGTCATTCTGTTATTCTGTCTTAATTGTCTTTACCCTACTCAAATGTAATATGAATGTTAGCCGCTTAGAAACTTTGAAAAGGCGGAATAACAAAATTTAAATAAACTTGAAACTTGATGCCCTCTATTTTGTTAAGGTGTTAAGGTCTCATGTGGTATTATTGCATTAACCAGTATGCATGCACTAATGTAGATGCACTCTCTGACCTCTGGATATGCCCCCTAAAAAAAAATAAAAAAATAAAAATAAAATTAGTACATGCTTAGTGAGCACACATTTGACAATTACTATAGGATGTCAGAGCACATCCTATGGTACGCTATTATAAGCTTTGGGGATCTTTTACTAAGGCACGCTAACCGATTTAGCACATGCTAAATGCTAATGCGTCCATTGAATGCAATGGGTGTGTTAGCGTTTAGCATGTGCTAACCATTAGCGTGCGCTACATCGGCGAGCACTCCTTGGTAAAATAGGAGGTTTGTTAGGTATGCATTGCACAGCTTAGAAAAATGACTCCTTAACCACCTAAGTCAGCCAGATAAACTGGACTGCATAAATCACAATTCTATCTTTATCCAGTTTCATTTAGGCGGGACTGTAAGTGTTGACTATGACATTTAACCATATAACTCGTTCTTCCCACAGATGGTCTCAAAATGTTTTATAACATCTACACTCGGATGATAGTACATACATTAATTCTTCATCAAACATCCGAGTCCCTCTACTCAACTCAATCTGGTTTAGCTCAATTCTTATTCATAAATTTTTATGTATTTAGGAAAGGCCTCAGAAACACCTCCTCTGCCCTTGATAATTAATGCTATCCGGCAGGGACTACTGAGTCATGTATTCCTCACCGGCCTTGGCTTCTCACTTTTTATATATATTATTTAATTTGTTTATTTATCCATTCTTATTAAGGTACTGGAATATAAATATCTAATCGATTAATTTTATACTTAGCTTAATTCATCTCAACTCAGATTCAACCTGGGAGCTGCGGATCCAACATGTTTGACAGCGAGGGATTGTCTGGGGCCTGCCGTCTCCCTTTGGCCTGCTCCCTCTGCCCAAAGAAAGCACACTACTACACATTGTTCTTTGATGCTGTAATCTTGCAATGGAGCATTCAGGTTTCTGATCTCATGGCTGCCACACGACTAGAGGCCAAGCGCTACACTGCATGGGCAAACTATCCAACAGGCAACGTACAAGTGCATATGCTGCATTTCACTAGCTTTGTTCCGGTAATCATGTAATTTAAAAATTGCCTTTAATTTTTTATTCATCCTCATAAATTTCTGCATGTATTTTAGAAAAAACTCTATGTTGGCTGATCTTTTTCTAAACTACTACCAGTGCATGTCCCAACCTTGCCGAGCTGAATGTACCAATTCTGATTTCTATGTTCTGTCTAAAAAGTGCCATCATGTCTGTTAAGCCTCAGTTGTTTGGACAATTTGCCATTGATTCCGACAGGGAATGGATGCTTAAGATTTTTTTCAAATGTAAGGATGTTCCATTTATGCCTAAAGTAGTGAGAATGTATCCAGACATGTCACGTTTAACCCAGAGGAGAAGAAAACAGTTTCTTATTTTGAGACCCCCAGGCCGTGCAGTTGGGTGCAACATTTGTTTTGAGATACCCCTGAAAATGTGTAATGTTCTATCAAGGAAATAGATATGTACTGTATTTTTTTGAACCTCAGCAGTTGTCAAAATTTATTTCCGCCAAAGGGAAAACTGTAGATACCAAGAAGAGACCTGCTACTTGTATATTAGCTCAAGGAAGTTAAGTTCGAAGTAGAGAGTTGCGCGGGGACAGAAATCCCACCCGTCCCCACCCGTCCCCGCCAAAATCCCACCCATCCCCACCCGTCCCCGTGAGGAATCCCTCCGTCCCCACCCGTCCCCGTGAGGAATCCCTCCGTCCCCACCCGTCCCCGCGAGGAATCCCCTCCGTCCCCACCCGTCCCCGCGAGGAATCCCCTCCGTCCCCACCCGTCCCCGCGAGGAATCCCCTCCGTCACCATCCTTCCCTATAAACTTCAGAAATAGTTATTTTATTTAATTATGCTACTGAATTAAAGGCTCTGGTAGAGACCCATTTACAAATAAGCAAAGAGACTATTAATTTGGAAATATTAATTGGGAAGAATACATACTTTGTAAATGGGTTTCTACCAGAACCTCTAATGTAAATATAAAATATAAATACTCAGCTGATGAGAACCCACAAACTGTCAGCTGAGGACTTCCTTTGCAGTTGGCCTGGGGTCCCTTTTGCCAAGCTTGGCAGGCAGCAGTAGCGTCCCTGAGTCACAGATGCTGGCACCTCAGTGGCTCATGGATGCTGCCAGCGACTGCTGCGCTTGGTGGAGGGGAGTTCTGACCATCTCTAGAGGAGGTCCTCTGCTGGCGGTGCTTGGGGATCCCCACCAGTCACAGCAAGGGCCAACAAGTACTTCAACACTGTAGAAATAAAACCAGAAATGCATTTCCTTTTCTTTTGAACACAAAACAAAGATATCTGCCATATACATTTCCCAAGGCAGATGACTCTATGCAATGTCACCTCGGTAACAAAATACAAAAATAGACAAATACACCCCCTCCCTTTTTACTAAACCACAATAGTAGGTTTTAGCACAGGGAGTTACGCTGAATGCCTCGCGCTGCTCTCAATGCTCATAGGCTCCCTGCGCTAAAAAACAATATTGCGGTTTAGTAAAAGGGAGCCATAGTGCAAAATATAGACAACAGATATAAATTCTCAAAACAGACACATTTTGATCACTAAATTGAAAATAAAATCATTTTTCCTACCTTTGCTGTTTGGTGATTTCATGAGTCTCTGGTTGCACTTTCTTCTTCTGACTGTGCATCCAATCTTTCTTCCTTTCTTTCAGCCTCCTGTATGTTTCCTCTCCTCCAGACCTCATTCTCTCCCCCAACTTTTTCTTTCTGTCTCCCTGTTCCCCCTTCTTTCTGTCTCTCTGTCTGCCCCCTTTCTTTCTTTCTCCGTGCCCTCCCCCAAGCCACTCGGTTTGCTGCCACCGCCATCGGGGAATAGTCCCCAAGCCACCGCTGTCCCAAGCTTTCCCTGCAGAAGCGTCGCGCTGACCAGCATTCCGCTCCCTGACGTCAATTCTGACGTAGGAGAGGAAGTTCCGGGCCAACAAGGCATTTCTCCTCATTCCATCCAGCCTGAGCCCCATCTCTCCTTGATCCAGCATTTCCCTTCTGTGTCTGTCAGAATTACCATTCCACCTATTTTCCAGCATCACCCTTCTTTGTGTCCATCTCACCTATATCCCTATCTCACCACTTTTTCAGAATCTTCATTTGTCTCTGTCCTTGTCTTTACCCCATATTCACCATTTGCCCTTTCAATGTCTTTATCTCCCCCCCACACACACACTTTTTCAGCATTACTTCTATGTCTCTATTTCACCTCCTCTTCATGTCCCCTCTGTATCTCTATCCTTATTCAGAAGGTCCTGCTTACCCTTTCTCTTCTTTGTGTCACTATCTCCATTTTCAGCTTTCCCCCTTTTTCCTTTGTTAATGCACCCTGTAGCCAGAATCTTTCCACCCTCTCTCCACTCCGGCCCAGCCCAGTATGAAATATTTCCTTTTGTTTCTCTCCCCTCTCTCTTCTCCTCCCTCACCCACGAGTCCTGCATCTGGCCCTCTCCCTTCTACCTGCACCTGGCAACACCCCCCTGCTCTCTTAAGCAACTCGTCAGCAGCGGTGATCAAGACAAGCTGCCGACATCGAGGCCTTCCCTCTACGAGTCCCACCTTTGTGGAAAAAGGAAGTTGAAACAAGCGGGACTCGCAGAGGGTAGGCCCCGACGCCAGAAGCTTGTGTCGATCGTTGCTGCTAAGTTGCCGAAGAGAGCCGCAGGTAGAAGGGAGAGGGAGATAGGAAGGCTGTAGAAGCTCCGGAGCATGACACCGAACCCGGCCAGGATGATTTCTTTTTCAGGCTGCTGCTGCCGCTACCATCCCCCACCCGAAATGACAAAAAACAGCCTAATGCCCGCGTCGGGAAATAGCCATGCTGAGCAGTGAGCTCAGCACGTACACAGATGAAAGCCTTGCTTGCTGATTGGTCCGGCGGCACGGTGGGGCGGGGCCGCCGGACCAATCAGCAAGCAAGGCTTTCATCTGTGTACGTGCTGAGCTCACTGCTCAACATGGCTATTTCCCGACGCGACGCCAGACTTGCATCGCCAGAATTTAGGTAGGTTGTTTTCATCCCCGTGGGAGTCCCGTGGGCAAGGGGGCGTCCCCGTGGGAGTCCCGTGGGTCAGGGGGGCATCCCCGTGGGAGTCCCGTGGGCCAGGGGGCGTCCCCGTGGGAGTCCCGTGGGCCAGGGGGGGAACCCGCGGGATCCCCGCGGGACCCGCGGGATCCCCGCGATCCCCGTTCCCGTGCAGACCTCTAGTTCGAAGCCCACCCAGCCACATCATTGTTTTCTTCTTTAATAATTATTTTGGAAATATTTCAGCATTGTTCTTTTTCCTGGTAAATGGTAATATATTTCTTTTTTAGTATAATTGTTAAACTAGCATTGTATATATTTCTTTCTTTTTTATCATGTTTTTGTCAAAAGTTTTAAAACATAAATAAAGAATTAAAAAAAAAAATATCTGTTAAGCCTCCTTTCATAAGCGAGTTACCCTAACCCCTATATCACTTGAATTGTCATTCTCTGTACGTTTTTCTAGTTCTGCTATATTTTTACTGAGGTGGCACAACCAGGACTGCACACAGTACTCAAATTGTGTTTGCATACTGTATCAGTACAGAGTAGAGAATGACACGGTGAAAAAATTGGTCCCCGTCACCGCCCCGTCCCCGTCTCACCATCCTCTGCACCGCCCCGTCACCGCCATTCCCTTCACCGCCCCGTCACCGCCACTGCCACCCCATTCACCGCCCCGTCACCGCCACTGCAACCCCATTCACCGCCCCGTCACCGTCACCGCTGCATACATAAAAGCCTCAAACGGGTACGATTTTATATACTTTTCTTTATTTACGTATAAAGGAAACATTCTTTAAAACTTTAAAACTTAGTTAAATATTAGTTAATAACTATACAAAAACAAAACACGCAGAGAAAAAATTAATTAATATAAATTCTCAAAACTGACACATTTTGATCACTAAATTTAAAATAGTTATTTTTCATACAGTTTTTCAATCACTAATCTTCCACCACCCCTGGGGCTAGCAATGCAAAAACAAACACGACATGTACTTTAAATGCTTACAATGTTAGCCTACATGGTAAGTAGACGCGGCCGCTGTACCTAATCGCGGCAAAGATCTCCCTGCCGTGATTAGCATAGTGACCGCGGCTACGGCTGCAAGTCTCCCCCCCCCCCAGCGATCACGGCAGGAGGGCACCCAACCCCTCCTGTAGACCCCCCCCAACGGCCCTCCCGACAATCGCAGCAGAAGGGTACCCAACCCCTCCTGCCGGTCCTCCCAATGGCCTCCCCTAAGATCGCCGGCAGGAGGGTACCCAACCCCTCCTGCTGGACCCCCCCCCAACGAACCCTCCCACCCCCTTAGTCTTACTTTCCAAGTTGGACCGGACGGCTCCTCACACGTATGGCCAGCAGGCTTGCCTCCGTCCAAATGAGGCGGGCCCGCCCCTACCCTGCCCAACCCACAGGATCCTAGGGCCTGATTGGTCTAGGCACCTAAAGCCACTCCCGCTATAGGAGGGGCCTTAGGTGCTTGGGCCAATCAGGCCCTAGGATCCTGTGGGTTAGGCAGGGGAGGGGCGGGCCCGCCTCATTTGGACGGAGGCAGGCCTGCTGGCCAGACGAGCGAGGAGCTGTCCGGTCCAACTTGGAAAGTAAGACTAAGGGTGGTGTTTCGGGATGGCGGGGTTTGTTGGGGGAGGGTCCGGCAGGAGGGGTTGGGCACCCTCCTATTGGCGATATAGGGGGCCGTTGGGGGTGCCGGCAGGAGGGGTTGGGCACCCTCCTACCAGTGATCATAGGGGGGCTGTTGGGGAGCTGGCAGGAGGGGTTGGATATCCTCCTGCTGCGATCGTCGGGGGGGCTGTTGGGGTAGGCAGGAGGGGATGGGTACCCTCCTGCCGCGATCGTTGGGGAGGGCTGGTTCTGTCGGCATGAAGGGCTGAGGGCGATCGTCGGGGGGGGGGGGCGGGTTCTATTGGCAGGAAGGGTTGATCTGACAAATGAGGAGCACGGTGAAACACAGGTAAATAGCGGTTCCTAGAAGGGGGGACATTGGCCTGCGGGGACAAATCTATTCACCGTTTTTGCGGGCGGTGAAAGGATTTGTCCCCGCGTCTGCGGCGATTTGCTAATGAGGTCACCATAACCCGCAGCCAAACCGCAGCCACGCAGCGGTTCGCTGCGGGGATCGCTCCCCGTGTCATTCTCTAGTACAGAGGCATATGATATTCTCTATCTTATTCTCTGTGCCTCTGCAGATAATTCAAAATATTCTGGTCACCTTTTTAGTTCCTGCTGCACACTAACCGCCAGATTATGTATGGATTGTCCAAAGTATAGCACCCAAAATTTGGATGTGCAGGGCAGATGCGCGTGCAAATTAATATTAATTGGCACTGATTTGGATTTGTGCATGGATCTGGCTGCATGCTACTTTATAACACCGCTTTCAATTTTATTGTAAATCACTTGGATTTTAACTCTGGATTTATATTGACGGTATATCAAATAAATTGAACGGGAACTGGAACACATCTAAATTGTCTTGACAATGAAGTGTGTGACAATGAAAGACGCATTGGTGTGACAGAGGTATTCCCAGAATTTTGGCACAGAATACTGTGTGACAGGATTGACACCAGGTTTCAGCAGGCATAAATTCTCACATTCAAATTAGGTGCTAGAATCCATGCTAAGTGCTATTCTATAAAGATCACCCAGCTCGGAGCACCCTTTATGGAATAACAGTATGTATTGTAAAATTCAGCACAAGAAGAAAGCACAACAGGCCCCCAGAGTTGATGTGAAGGAACACTCTTGATTTGCAGACCCAAAACAGGCCATGTTTCTTCTATGTGCCTGCTTCAGGGGTCATTTAAGTGCAAAGTGATGCACATTGGGAAGAATAACCCAAATGAGAGTTATCAGATGCTAGGGTACACTTTAGGGGTCAGCACCCTAGAAAAAGATCTGGAAGTCATTGTAAATAATACAGTGAAACATTCCCCAGCTGTACTGGTGGTAGCCCCCCACCCCCCCCAAAGGGCCTCCCTCAAATTATGTGCACTAGAGCAGCCCCACCGTCCGTGTGTTGTTCCCCCGTGTTATGGGTTGTGACTGCATTGCGCTCCTCAGGGGCCTTACCCGGCTGCTGGTTCTCAGATGTGTTCTCGGATATAGCAGGTAGGATGGTATCCCTTGCCGCTGGAATGCCTGTAGGAATCAAACTGGGTGCCAGAACTAGACTGGAAGCCGAGGGGCTATCGGCCCCCGGCACAGCCACTGTTGCATTCTCTTCTTGCATGTCCAGAAGTCGCTAACGGACCGCTTGTGCGCCGTGCTGTTCCAGCTGCTTCTTCATCACCGACATCAAGTCCTCCAATTCACGCTTCGCCTGTCATGCCGAGATGTCCTCGCGCACGGTGCCTTTGCGGGCTTCCTTGCCGATTTCCTCTGTGTACCTTGCCATGTACCCTGAGCAGCCTACGTAGGTTTTCTCTTGCACTGTGCAGGCATATTGGACAACTAACATGTGTCATTAATACTGAGTAATAGAGAAAGCAAAATGGACCGCAGAGAAAAAATATATATATATTTTGCTCCCCAAGCCCCCCCCCCCCCTACCTAACCCTCCCCTCGCGGTCCTCATAAGAATGTGAGTAGTGACTGCTATGCGTCGCAATATCTTACCTTAAGTTTAATTGCAAATTGTACATGGGCATGCTGAGGGATTTTTTTTTTGGATTGCAGATAAAGGCCAAATGATTCCTCCAGTCTGTGGATACACTATCTCCTCCAAGGGCTCACAGACTTCGGGCCATTCCTGCTATGCCCTGCCATTTCCAACACCCCCCCCCCCCCCTGCGTTATTCCCCTGGCACGGGGGACGTTGGATCAGCACTGCTATGCCCTGATCCTCCACGTGTAACCGTCCCCAACATGCTCCAGGCACTTCCGCCGGTGCCATTGATAAGGCTCACACTCTTCCCCTTCAGCTGCATCCCTGCTGCATGCCGCTAAGCCCCCATCCGCCTTCCCAATGCTGCCCTAGCAGGCTTGCATGCTCTGCTCCACACACTCCCTGCAGAGACTGTACTTTCGGCCAGACAATGAAATCCGCTAGGCCCCCCCGCTAGGCTCTCCACCCTACTGAACTCCCCGATGCCGCCCTAGCAGTGTTGCAGGCAGCGGCCGCCACCGCCGCCGAAGTAGCCCTTTTTGCTTACCGGACGCTGTGCACCGACTGTGCTTTCGGTGACCCCACTGGGGTTGCTAATGGTGCTTCGCTTGCGGCATGGAAACACGCTGGACGGCAATACGCTGGCGGCACGGAACCACGCCGCACGCGTACTAAATCGGTTAGCGCACCTTAATAAAAGTACCCCAATGTTTTTTTTGCTTTATAATGTATAGTCCCCAAGCACTACTTTTCCTGAGTGATAATTACTAAAGTGAATCCTAGGACAAATATGAATATAATCTATCATTTCATAACTTGGCACCTAAATTTAAACACCATTTGCATGCTTAAATTATAGAATACTAGCACTTAAATATGCACTTGATGAAGACAGGACTTGATAGACTGCCTTTCTTTGGTTATAATCAAAGCAGTTTACATATTATCTATAGGTACTTCTTTTGTACCCGAAGTAATGGAAGGTTACGAGGGACCACTGAAAAATTCTCAGCCCAACCAACAAATTTGGACAGTCTCTATCGAGGGCTATACCCTTATTCCAGCGATTTTCCACTTTTTTGTTCTGTATTTTTCTGATGGAATGGACAAAATGGAAAATCATTGGAATAAGTGTATAGCCCTCGATGGAGACTGCTCCAGATTTGTCAGTCGGGCTGAGAACTTTTCAGCAACCCCTCGTAATTTAACCACAGTCACAAGGAGCTGCAATGGGAATCAAACTCAGCTCTGTGGGTTTTCAGGCCACTACACTAACCATTAGGCTACTCCTCTAATCCTTATTCTTATACAGACAAGTGTAATTGAGGTGCTCAACTTGTTTAGCGTATAAATACAAAGGGGACATTCACAGAAGAGGAGCATGGCCAGGGTATAGGTGGATCCAACAGTATACAGTAGTTTATGCACTAAAGTGCCACATTTGGGTGCATGCATTTATGACTGCTCCCGCCATGGCATCCTATATAATAAAACGCTAGCCGCGCATGCGCACTCCTATCTGCGTGTTCCGTATGTCTGTGGCCGCAGAGTACGCATGCGCGCTTAACAGACCCCACGCTCGCGGCAGCAGAAATCACTCCTTTGCCAGCTCCTCACTCGGTAAGGTTTTTTCGCCGGTCTGACCCTCCCATCCCTTCCCGGCTCACTTAGTCCTTTGCCGCCTCCCCTTCCCTTCCCGCGGTCCCAACTACGAACCTGGCGATTCCAGCAGCGTGTGTAGCAGTCTTCACACGCTGCTTTGGGCCCTTCTACTGCCCTGATTTGCTCTGCCGCATCTCTGATGATGTCATCAGGGACGTGCCAGAGTAAATCAGGGCAGTAGAAGGACCCGAAGTAGCGTGTGAAGACTGCTGCACACGCTGCTGGAATCGCCAGGTTCATAGTTGGGACCGCAGGAAGGGAAGGGAAGGCGGGGGCGGTAAGGGACTAAGGGAGCCGGACAGACCGCGGGAAGGGAAAGGGGGTAGAGGAAACGCTACTGCTGCTGCACAGGGAAGTGGTGTGGGGGGAGGGAACTGGAGGGGGAGGGAATACTGCTTTGGCTGCTGCACAGGGAAGTGGTGGGAGAGAAATGCTGCTGCATAGGAGGCAGGGAGAGAGACAGATAGATAGAAAGACAGACAGACAGACAGGGGGAGGAAGGGAGACAGAAAGAAAAGAAGAAAGACACAGGGGCAGGAAGATACACAGAAAGACAGACAGACAAAGGAGGCCAGGGACAGAGACAGACAGAAAGAAAGACAGCGGGAGGGAGAGAGAGACAGAAATAAAGACAGGCAGACATATATTCTAGCACCTGTTAATGTAACAGGCTAAAATACTAGTGAGGAATAATTTGCCACTCTTGCTAAGAAGCTTAGGCCCCTTCTTATCTTTCAGGAAGGCTCTGAAGACAGTCTTGTTCGCCACACATTTTGGAAATTAATTATTCTACTTTTTCCAAATTAGATTTCTTTTGCTCTGTTCTTTTGTATTACTCTATTCTTAATGTTAATCGAGTCGCGCTCCAAATTGGTTGATGACCCCGTGTATAAAACTTGCCCACTCTATTACTAAGGTGCGCTAATCGAATTAGCGCACGCTAAATACTAACGCATCCATAGACTAACATGGACATGTTAGCATTTTGTGTGCGCTAATTCAATTAGCATGCGCTAATCGGCTAACGTACCTTAGTAAAAGAGGGCCTAAGTTTTAGTTTAGTTTAGTAGGTATGAAAATGCTATCTTAGTATTCTATGAGTATAACAGAATCCTGTTGCTTAGATACCGTCATAGAATTAGTGCTCAGTGCACTGCTTCTAGGCACCTAGCTTTTGGTGATGTCATTGAATTGTCCCCATTTTGTATAAAATCTTGTGCAGTTTTCAATTGTGTGCACTGCTTTGCTTTTGCAAGTGCCCATTTCTGCGCATGAAGTATCTATTCACATCACATTACATTTCATATTACGTTAAGATACACAGGTCCCTAGTCTCTCAGATTCTATAAATGGTGCTGGCGGCGGCCACCTAAAAAGGCCACCGATCATGTGTCAGTCACACAATGGCGTCGTTTATAGAATCGCTGCTTCGTGAAAGGGGTTTTCAAGGCCTACATTTCCGACACCTACCTTTCACGTGAATCATCTACAGAGGCATTTTACGATGTCTAATGCCTTTTCTAAAACTTCTAGACCGCCTATCCCTAAGCAGTTAACAATAAAAACATTCACAATAGTACAGTTACAGTACAATCACATATTAGCGTAACTCCTCAAAGACTAGAGGAAGCAATATATTATCAATCTGCACTATATTAAATCATCATGACCACAGTTCAAGGTTTCCTGAATTACTCTACAACACAGATTCAGAATAAAGCCTCAACATATAGTTCAGTCTTTAACATTTTCCTAAACTTTAGTCGGTCAGAACAGGTCCTCAGGATGCCAGGGAGATGATTCCATAGTTTCACTCCCGCCACAGACATCATTGCTGTTCTAAATTTAATATACCGAACAGTATTTTCCTTCATAGAAGTCAGTCTCATAGAACCTTCTGACCTCAATGCACTCCTCAGCTGGTGCATCTCCCACAAAGTTTGAAAATTTGCGGGCACACCTACAGTGGTATTAGGAGTCATAAAGCACCTCTGTAGCTGTGATACAGGCACCTTTTTTATGCACCTATATTTTTTTTTTAAATAGCATTTTCCACTTAAGTTAGGTGCCGATAGGGTGCCCACCAGTGCCTAACTTAAGATGCCATTTATAGAATATGGCCTCAAAGTCCTCCTTCAGTTCATCCCAATTTAAACTATTTGGAATAAGCAATCTGCAAAATTGATTGCCATCATCTTTGCCTCTTAAGCAAAACTATGTTTCCCTGTTTTGCCCTAGGATTTGGCCTTCCCCAAAATGAACTCTTACCCTTTCCAAGCCATGTAAGCAACATCCAGAGTTTGGCAATGTTCTGGCAGGTCTCCTTTGTATCAGTCAGGGCAGAAGAGAATAAACTTGTCTCATTGATTCAACAAAGAGGCATTTTCTGCTTATCCTTGAAGGTTATTAGTTATATCATAAAGTGTATGAATGATTTAGTTTTGAAGATTTGCTGGTACAAGCATATGGAAACTATGCATATATTATTTACATGTGCACACAGCTCTAAAATTAGGACCCAAAATAATTTTTTTTTTTTTTTTTTAAACAAGCCAGGTAACCTGAAAAGCAGGTATGAGCCCAGGATATGCTATTTGTCAAAGGGAAAAGATTCATGCTTTTCTTTAACTCAATGAAACCACACACACATACCTGCTGTTTAGTACGTGCAGAAAGTTTAGTACATGAGAAAATTTATGCACCAAGCTTTTAAAAATCCAAACGTATGTCACAGATCCAAAACCCAACCCAACTTCGCCTCCAGGGATAGCTCTAGCTATCACTGGTAAAAGAATTCTAAAAAGGACCTTACCCCCAGATTTTCAGGGCAATTTCATAACAAGCTATTTTGATGCATAAACTTCTGTTTTATGTGCATAAATGACTTTTTAAAATTACCCCAAATTTGAAAAAGCATTTTGGCTCTGGATTTTGATTTTATATGGCTAACAATTTAACCTTATCATGATGTGCCTCGGGTACCAATGCATACAAAATATGGAACACCCCTTTTCTTATTACCAGGAAACTGTAAAATCCATGACAGTCATAAAACTTTATGACTAGCAATAAAACTCAATAGTAACTGCAACAATACAACAGGAAAGCAAAACTGGAGGCTATTATGTTCTTTTCAGTGTAATTTGCTTTAGCTATAGCCAAAGTAAAGGAATCGGAAAGAGAAGTGGAAATGAAAAATAGGAAACTATTACTGAGATTCCAAATATACTGTATACTTGTCACAAATGTGTTGAGTTCCAATGTGTCTGACCTCTTAAACAACTAAAAATTCCCCATCTTTTTTGCTATGTAACCCAGCATATGTATAACAATGCTTTAATAAAGCCAGTGCTTGCCCTGGATCGGAGCATGGAATGTTGCCACCACTGTTCCCTCTAAGATGAACAGAAGTCCTCCAACTGCATGGCTGCCACTGGGTGGTGCTAGTGCTTAAGTATTGTGTTTTCAGTCTCTAGGGCAGTGTCCTGCAAACCTTTTGATGCTGCGGCACACTAAACTCGGGGCTGCAGCTAGAGGGCATCCGGAAATGCGTGGGTGTCGATGCGACAACATCACGCGTGTGTGTGATGTCATCGCATTGATGTCCGTGCATGTGCGGAGGCCCTCCAGATTGGGCTCTGAGCCTGCTATTACTAAGCTGGTGGGGAGTGTTGGAGGAGGAGAGGCACCGGCGAGGAACAGAGGAACCGGCTGACTGCCAGAGTCCGTGCCAGCGCTGGTACCTCTCCTTCTCGCCGGCGTCTTGTGGCGCGCAGTTTGCAACATACTGCTCTAGGGACAGGCAGGTGCTCTGGAGTTCTGCAGAGCTTTCCTGTCTCTCACTTTTGAAAATGTGAAAGTGAAACAGCACCCCCTACTGGCAGGACTATAGGCGGAGGACTCCTGCTCAGCTTACAGGGAACAATGGTTGCCACTCCTTGGGTTTTGGCCCGGTATTAGTGACCTGGATTGGCTACCGTGAGAACGGGCTACCGGGCTTGAATGACCCTTGGACTGACCCAGTAAGGCTATTCTTATGTTCTGATGTTCATATTTAATATACAAGTTTATAATAGTTGGATGGCAATTATAGAGAAATAGGCATGAATCTAGGAACAATAGCACTTAGGCCTAACGTTGCCATTTGCATTCCTCATTCTCATAATTCCCCAACACAAAACACCAACCACCAAATGTACGCCAGGACCAGCTTAATTAATATTTTCAAAAACAGACATAATTTCAAACCATGAAGTCAACAATGCTATCCTCCAGTTGGCCCCTAAACCTCAAATAGCAGTTACCTACCTTAACCTATTCCATCCATTTCATCATTCCCACTATCCATATCTACATTAGGAAACCTGGTCATTTGGTGACAATCTAACCATAGTTGAGGCACATAAAGTATCTTTCGATAGGCTTTCCAACTGGCATGGTCTGTAGTAACCCCAAACCATGCTCAAATCTTCATAGAGCATATGACAATGCCAGTGACAGACATGGACTCCACTGATCCCCATTCCAACTGAAACTTCAAACTTTTCTATATTCTCAACAGGCCAAATTAGAGAGATGACTAAACAAAAAGTTGCTGTGACCCCAACCTCCCCTCCCTACCCCTTTTCTTTTATTGAACATACTCTAACCTCCACAGGGTAGGTAATAAGGTCAACCTCCCTTGCTTTCATAGAATGCCCACCAATCTCCTGCCTATTTCCTTAGCCTATCTCTTAAACCAGCTCTTTAATTGGTGCATATAACATCAGGTGCACCAGTCAAATTCCTCTGGTCATTTCCTGCTTGCTCTTCTTTGTTTCCAGGTAACATGTGTCTGGTCATATGTTAAGAAAGTACTTTTCTTTGATAGCAGAAAACATCTTTAAGTCATCTACCTTTATTTGAATGTAATAGCATTTTTCTCTGATTTATATTCAGCTAGTGATGGCCAGCATTTTTTTTAAACACTGCTTTGAGCTGAATTAGACTCGGATATTCAGTATCAGGCCTAATCCAGGTGTGAGCATTGAATATTTAGAACTTTTACAATCACTGAAAGTTACCTGGATTACCTAGGATTGGTGATCAGTTAACTAAAGGAGCTTAGTTAAGAGTGTTTTTCATGTGGCCCTACCAGTGATATAGCTATGGGTGGGCATGGGTAGGCAAAGGCCTACCTATTCCTGGCTCAGGCCCACCCAGCAGTGGCACCACACTTTCCTCTTTCACTGTTTTCCATGGTGGCCCGGTATCATCCCCTGTCTGAACTCTCTCCCTGGTGTACCTTGGAGGCATTCCTGGTGGCTGTAGCAATTCATTTCTGTCGCCTGTGCTGGATCCACAGCCTTCCCTTTACTATGTACCACCAGTGAGGGAACAGGAAGTGATGTCAGCAAGAGCAGCAGAAGGAAGACTGTGGGGCTGATGCAGGCAGTAAAATGGAATCGCTATGGCCTTCAGGAGCACCTCTAAGGTACACTATGGTGGTCTGTGGGTAAAAGATTGGGGAGAGAGGGAGAGATGTTAGATGTATTGGGGGGGGGGGGTTCTGAGGGGTAGATTTAAAAAAAACCCTGTATTTTGTATATCCATAGGGGGGTGGCATCTAAGTTAACTCTGGGACCACCTAAAATACTAGGTTTGGCTACACCACCGGGTCCTACTTACCCAGTCAGTTATTCAGATGCTGGCATTGAATATCAATAAGACCTAAGTAACTTCTGGATCTGTCCTTCCTCCACTCCTAGACCACCCCAGCAGCTGATATTCAGTGACACTGTCTGATTAAGTGCTATTGAATATAAATGCCTGAACTTAGCACTATTTAACTGGCTAGGACAAATATTGACCCCTGTTTTTATTGAAATGCAAATTTGTAACAGTTTGAACATGTTTTTTTCCTAATACTAATTATCCTATGGAAAACTAACATAAACTAATAGCAGCAATAGCAACCCAAACTCTCTCTGCTATTCATGCTGTAGGACTATATTTTCTTTTCTAAATTAATTCCAGCCATTTTATATAAGGAATGTTTCAATGCATTCTTCTGACAGGTAGGAAATTAACTCCATGGTAGCACTCATTGAATTCAACTTTAACAGTATCAATAAACATTTCTGATTAAATTATGAAATTGATTTTATAATTTTGACCATTATGCTGTTACATCAATATCATCCAATGACAGTAAATGTAGTTACTGCTTCCTTATTGATCTGAGATATGGCACTCTAAAGTACTCATTTGACTACGTTATAAAATCAAACTTGATTTCCTGTACTACATGAGCAACTTCAGGTCATAACCTGATCTGAAGAACCAAGAGCACATGAATTATTCAGTTATTAACAGATATGTATCCCCTTGGAAACACTGGAACAATTTTGCCAACTTCTGCTGAATGGCAAGACATTGAGCGACCATATTTTGCAGGTCCATTGTCTTTGAAATTATGCAAAAATAAAAAATCATTCTTGTTTTCCAAAAATTATGCATTTTGACTTAAAAAACATGCACATGAAAAACAGCCATATGTCCCTCTTCTGAATATAACTACTAATTATTACATTACATTACATTACAGATTTCTATTCCGCCATTACCTTTCGGTTCAAAGCGGATTACAAAAAGAGTTATGGAAGAAGGGTTACAAAGTTAGATCAGAGATCATTTCCAAAAGAGGGATAAGAAGGATCAGGAGTTGGGAGGGGATGGTAAGAAGGGGTAATCATGGTATTAAGCTTTATTAAGGGATTTCTTGAAGAGTATAGTTTTTACTTCCTTATCTTTAACAAGTTGGGAGGGGGGGGGGTGATGGTGTTGAACAAAGGAAAGCATCCGGTCAACTGGTGTCACTGGCTGCCTGTGAGCAAGCTGGACAATATTAACTGAGGGTATTTCCTGACCCCAACTGAATTTGGTTAAACAATGGATGGGGCGCAATTAGCCTCCTTTATTTCTACAAAGAAAGTTTGTGAAATTCACTGTATATCTCCAGTTGTCTCATGGCTCTTGCTTAGGAAAACAAGCCTTGAGTGTCTGTTTCCTTTTGGGGTTTATTTGAAATCATTTTAACGGCCTCTTTTACAAAGCCGCACGGCAACAGCCCCGAAGCCCTTTAAATCTTTATGGGCTTCGGGGCTGTTAGCGCACTGCAGCCGCTAGCGCGGCTTTGTAAAAAAGGCCGTAAGTCTTGGGACTTGGAACCTCTCTACTTGTGGACTTTAGTGAGCTCAGTGATTGATTAATTTTCCTTTGGATAGATTGCTTTCTTGCTTGGGTTTCATGTCTTTTTGTTGCCTTTTTAAAAATATTTTGTTGTGCTTACGAGGGGCAGCCGAAAAGTTCTCAGCCTAACCAACAAAGTTGTGGCAGTCTCCATCGAGGGCTGTACATCTATACCCCCACTGTTACAAAACCGTAGCACAGTTTTAAGCGCCGGCCACAGCGGTAACAGCTCCAACGCTCATAGGAATTCTATGAACGTCGGAGCTATTACCGCCATGGCTGGCACTTGTAAAAAATACGCTACGGATTTGTAAAAGGGGGGAGGGGGTTTAGTTCAGTAATTTTCCTTTTTTTCACTCCATCGGAAAAATATGGAACAAAAAAATGGTAAATCACTAGATAAGTGTAATAGCCGTAAAACTACCTGAACTTTGTTGGCTGGGCTCAGAACTTTTCAGCGGCCCCTTGAATTTTGTTTCATTTTTCTTTTCTGCACAGATGTTTCAATTGCTTCTAATTGGCAATATCTTAAAATAAAAATTCTGACAATATTTTTGGTTTCTTGGTTATCTGATCATTTTCTCAATTTGAGATAGTTCTGGTCTCTTTTTATTATTTCTTCTGGGTAGTTTTCTATTTCTTATCTTCTTCCCTTCCTCTCCTACATCTGCTTTTGATCTTTTTACTTTATCATTTGCATCCATCTGTGCCATCTGCCTAGATTTAATTCCCTCTTTTCCTATCAAGTACCCAGCCTCCTTCTTTTTACCGTTCAGCAACTTAACAGCTTTCCATTTCCTACTCTTATTTCCCTAGTTTACCCGTTCCCCACCTCTGTATCATTTCTTCCATAACCCTCCAATTCTATTTGTCTTTCACTCATGTTCTAGCCTCCCATTTCCATCCTGTAAACAAATTTCTTCTTCAGCCTCATCTAACTTCTTCTGCCACTCATCACCTCAGGAACTTCAGCTTCTTCCCTGTCAGTCATCCTCTTTCTATTATGAGTCTCTTTCTTAAGTTCTACCCCAGGATCCCATTCCCCTCTTTTCCTCTCCCATTTCTAACCTTTCTCACTTCCTTCAAAATCCTTCCTTTGTCTCTCACCATTTTGCCTCCCCTTATTTTTGTACTCAGACTAGTGCTGTCTGATTCAGGAAAAAAAATTTTTGATTTGATTTGATTTAGCCTATTGAATTGATTTTTCGATTCAATTCAATTTTCCTGCCCAATTGGGTGTTTTTTTAAACATCCTGGTGGGTTTATTTTATAGCCTCTTCACCCCCTTTGCCTTATTCTAACCACACTGGCGCTGTGGTGTAAACAAAATAAACAAACAAAAAAGACTTTTCCGCTCTCTCTGTTAAATCCTAGCTCATGTTTGTGGTCTAACACCAGCTCAGGCAGGATACACATTTCAAATCTGACATATTGTAATCACAAAACAGAAAATAAAATTATTTTTTTCTACCTTTTGTTGTCTGGTCATTATTCAAATCTTGTTGGTTCCAGGCTCTGGTTGACTTCTGCTAACTTACTTGCTGGGGTCTCCTTCTTTCTTCTTTCTCCATGCTAACCATCCATTTTCTATCTCTGTCCTCCCCTTCCGTTTCCCTTCCCTCCCCCGGAGGTCTGGCATCTTTCCATTTTTTCGTCTCCATCCACAGATCCACCTTTTCTCAACTACCCTTTCATCCAGCATCTCTCCCTCCTTCCCCACCACCCCAGGGTCCACCATTTCTTCCTTTCTTTTCCCAAGTACCCTCCTATCCAGTATCTCTATCCCCCCTCCATACCATCCCTTGTGTCCAACTTCTCTTCCTTTCTGTTCCTTCCCTCCCTAAATCCCATTGTCCACCATCTCTCTCTCTATCCTCTGTTTTGAGACCATTATTTCTTTCCCCCTCCAAAGTCCGGCATACGCATGTCTCTTTGAACTCCCCTTCCCTCCCTGTACTTCTACACCAGGGCCCCCCTCCCCTGAAGGTGTGCCCCCAAAGGCCTGCACCACTCCTCCTGAAGGCCTGCCTGTCCCCCTTGAAGGCCTGTACCACCATCCCTGAAGGCCTATGCCACCACCTCTTGAAGGCCTGCACCCCACTGAAGGCCTTTCCCCCCTGAAGGCCTGCACCCCACCCCTGAAGGCCTGCCTGTCCCTCCTGAAGGCCTGTACCAGCATCCCGAAGGACTGCACCCCCCCTCCCGGAAGTCCTGTGTATTCCCCCTGACCTCCCACGCATCCATTTACCTCATTTCAGCAGCCTACAGAGAGAATTGCTTGTGCTAGTGATATCTGCAAGCTGCTATAGGCCTTGGGAGCTATCTTCTCTCTGCCACGGTCCCGCCCCTATTATGACATCAGAGGCAGGATCGCGGCAGAGGAAACAGCTCTGAAGGCCCATAGCAACTTCCAGAGATCACTAGCACAAGCAATCCTCTTTGCAAGCTGCTGGAATGAGGTAAATGGATTCACAGAAGGCCAGGGGGAAAGCTGGACACCAGTACTTCCCAACTGACCCTCCTTCCTCGCCCTCTAAAGCAGGTGCGGTAGCAGCCAGCCAGCAAGAGACAGCGCTGCTGCTCCTGCTTTAGGGGGCGAGGGGAGAGGGTCAGTTACCAAATTGGGAGGCCGATTTTTTAAAGTTTTAAATCGATTTGAATTGATTCACCCGAAGTGAATCGGTGAACCGATTCGAATCGTGAATAGGGCAGCACTAACTCAGGCAGCCTTACTCATACCCCTCATCCAGTCATATAGTCCTCATTACTCATCTAATCCTAGCTCAGTTTCTTAATCCCCCACATTAAATCCTAAATCATCACTATTTCACCTGCCCAAATTCCTAAGTGTTCCCTTAAAGGCCTGCTTAAGTTTAGAGTCTCTACTTACATTTACCAAATCATTATTTTTCTGGTCTTCTATGCGATCCTATAGTCTCTGCCTAAAGTTTGAGTACCTGCTGTATCACAGCTCTCCAGTATCTGTTCACCTGTTTCTTTCTCCCTGCTTTCCCATCATCCACTCTACTGCCAGTCCTCCATTCTGCCTTCCCCAGCATCCACCCCTCTACTTTCTTCTTCAATATTCTTTACCCTGCCATTCTTCTCCTCGTTACAGCATCCATCCATCTGCCCCCTCCACTTTCCCCTGTATACGTGCTTACTTCTTTCTCTCTTAACCTTAGTACCAGCTGAAGACACTTTCTCCCAGCCTCAGAATCATCTTCAGCATCCATCTTCTATCCCTAGCTTTAGCCCCATCCCTTCTCCCAGTATAGCCTAGCCTAGTGGTTAGTGCAGCAATCAGGGAAACTGGGTTCAATTCCCATTCCTGCTCTCTGTGATGCTGGGCAAGTCACTTAACCCTCCTTTGTCCCGTATTGTATAATACGTAAACTGCTTTGATTGTAAAGGCAGTAAATCATGTCTTATTCCAATCCCTCTCAGACTCCTCTTTCCAGCTTCATCTCCATCCTTTCTCCCAGCCCCAGTATCAGTTTCAGTCCTCCTTTTCTCCCAGTCCAGGAACATTTTGAACCTTCTCATTCTCTCAGCCCCAGCATCAGCTTCAGAGGGTCCCTACAGGAGTACCTAGGTTGAAGAAAAACTGTAGCACAAAGTGCAAAAACCTAGACCTTTTATCAACCACCCACACAAAATGAAGTTGCAAATAACATAAACTCTTTTACCATATGTACTTCACATTTCAGAGGGAAAATGCATCTCTGTGTACAAAAAAGATCAACATTGGGATTTGTGTTGTGCTTTGCTCCACTGGAAGGAATAGGACAGGAGTGACTGGTGGTCATTTCTGCCTGGAGAAGAACCCTTAGACAACCAGGGTTTCTACTTACTGACACTGGGGTGAGGGAGTCCTTTGGAGATGGGTGAGGCTTTATAAGGATGGCCCGGATCAGGGGTCTTGATTGGTGTGGTTTTGATCAGGGAGAGGGGTCCGGATTAGGGAGTTCTTGATCAGGAAGGGGGCCTGATTCAGAGGGGGGCTTAATCAGGGAGATTTGGATTGTGGGGAAGGCTTTGGATTGAGGGGACGGGGGTGGTGGTGAGCCTAGAATGGAAGTAATGGATGATGCTCTTGGCCACTAGAATAACACTGCCTGCTAATCCAGTCATTCTCAAATCTTGAGAGACAGATAAATTTGCTAATGATAGTTCAAAAGTTGCTTCCATTACCACTCACATAATTTGGAAATAAAATTGTTATTGAAAAATGAAAAAAAATCTATTTTAAAGCCAAATTTGCTGTTGTCACCAAGAAATATGTATATGGTCTAAGATATGACTAAGTATAACAAATAACATCCAGTGCCTCACCCTGAGGTATGGATGAGATAATATCCAGTGTGACCCTTGGAAAAGGGAACTGATTCTCATCTGTACAAAATTAGTATGTGCTAAGACAAGTTAGTGTGTATTATCCTTTGAATTAATGCATGCATAATTGATTTGGCCACATAAACAATTCCTGATGCATATTAAACATTTAAACCAGATGTTTAAAATAAACTGAAAATGTACCCCAAGAATGAAAAAGTTCCCATAAGTTCCAAACATGAATAAATAACTTACGGCTGTGCACAAAATTTTAAATTGAAATCAAGAGTGAGATGGGATTTTTTTAAGTGCCTTCTGTGCCTTTTTAAGGTTCATGATTCCACTTTCCCTAGTTTTCAAACTTATCGTCTGATCTTCAAAGAAAAAAAAAATGTGAAACTGTTTTAATGGATCCCTTTCCATTGCTGGGCAATGTGGCAGTTCAATGATCACAACCGTTTGCAGCCAGCTCCAGATTTTGAACTAAGGGTAGCATGTGCTCCCACAGGGAATGTTGAGGTTAAACAGGTGTTTTTGGTAAGGATTGTAGTTACACTTTGATTACAGGAACCCAGGTTCTTACTTGACATTGTGTAAGATGATACACCCACACAGAGTCTTTAGTGCCAGAGCACAGCCTCAAGGATTATTTTCATATTAGCTTTTGCTTCATTAATCTCAATAACCTTACTAAAATCCATATAATGTATATTGTGCCTGTATGCATTCGTGCACAAAGACACAGGAGCCCTCAAGTCACTGAGTCCAAGCAGCAGGGCGTTGAGACTTGACAAAACTTGTAGTTGTGGTTTCGATACGATCAAAGTTTTTCTGATTAAGAGAACCTGTGAGGCTCAGCTCTGTGATTAATATCACACTACTAGTTGCCTAATATCTGTTCTCTAGAAGTGCAAATGATCAGTGAAAAGTATTTCTTTGAACACACTAACAGAAAGTAGAAAAGTATGATACTGTATAGTTTTACAAACAATGCATTTGCAATGTACTAAGGAGATGTTTCTTGAAGAACTTTTCCAAAATATAATCGATCAGGAGGAAGTGACGTCATCGGGAGCGATGGTGGCTTAAAATTGAAGCTCCTCCGAATCGCGCTAAACTTTTAGCTTTCAGTTTGCGATACGAGGCTAGTATCTTGCATTTTTTGCAGAATTGAGTGTGGAAACCTAGCGGGCTGCAGATGGCTTCGAAAAAAGGGCGAGCAGATTTGAAATCCTATGC
Organism: Geotrypetes seraphini; assembly: GCF_902459505.1. Taxonomy (NCBI): domain Eukaryota; kingdom Metazoa; phylum Chordata; class Amphibia; order Gymnophiona; family Dermophiidae; genus Geotrypetes; species Geotrypetes seraphini. Next base: position 301,652,377 of record NC_047086.1, on the reverse strand, counting down.
TTACCAGCCATCGGATAATTCTGAGGCCTGTGAGACTGATGAACCACAACGCGGTAAGGGCGTTGTCCAGCTGAGTACCGAGTCTGATGCTCGATCGGCCACTTGTGGGGAAATGCGTGCATGGATGGCAGATTTAAAATCTACAATGCTTTCTATCCAAAGCACTTTGCAATCGGAGGTGGCTAAGATTGGGCAGTCAGTGCATGATATGGGGGCTCGGCTGCAGGAGTTTGAAGAACGCGTTATTGACCATGATACGGATCTAGTGGCCCTGCAAGCGCGGTGCGCTCATTTGGAACGCAGACAGGAAGATTTTCAACTTCGCCTAGAAGATGGTGAGAATCGCAGCCGACGGAGTAATGTGCGTGCTAGAGGGGTTCCTGAATCTTTGGCTGCATCGGAGTTACAGGCTCATTTGTTGGAAATCTGCAAGCGCTTTCTTCAGGCAGCTGACCCAGAGGCTCCAATACCTGTGATCGAGTTTGAAAGAGTGCATCGGGCTCTGGGTCCCCGGGTAGGTGACAGGCCCCGGGATGTGGTAGCCTGTTTCACGCGCTATCCAGTTAAAAATCAAGTTCTTCAAGCTGCTCGAAAAGTGGGACATATTACATGGGAAAATTCTAAAGTGGAATTATTTGCGGATTTGTCCGCAATTACTTTACGAAAGCGCCGAGATTTTCGGGAGATTACTCACTGCTTACAATCCCATGCTATCAGCTATCGATGGCTTTTTCCTTTTGGACTTTCCTTTCAAGTGGCTTCTCAACAGCATAAGGTTACTTTAGTGGAGGAAGCTGCAGCTATATTACGTGATGCTCAACTTTATGCATCCTTGGAAGAGCCGACTACATCATCGGGAACTGGTGCTTCATCGCAGCGCTGGAAACGGGTCCCTACTAGTAGCAAGCGCTTGCAGCGGAGATCTGGCCTGGAGCAGAACTCGGCCTCTGGACCTACCTGAATTTTTAAGATGCTTTGTTTGGTTCTTGGTTGAATGATATGCGATTCTTGCTAGTTCTTGTTTATTATTGGCATATATGATCTCTTCTCGTACTATTTTTCCTATGTTTGGTGTGATTTGGGGTATGTTGGGATGTCACTTTCTCTTTTAGCCCACCATGAGGAGGGCCTATGGTTAGTTTGGGGATGGGAGGGGAGGGAGGTGGGGGGGGGAATGGAGAAGGGTTTTTTTCTTTTTTCTTGCTGTTGGTTTCTACAGTGGGGTTGGTTATTCTGGATTGTGAAGGGTTGTTTGCGGGAGTATGGTTGCGTGTAGGTATGTTTGAATGAATGGCTCCTGAAGGTATTAGTTTCTTTACTTTAAATGTACGGGGTCTGAATGTACCTCGAAAGAGGCAATTGCTTTTTAAAGAGGCTGATAGGTTGAAGGCTGGGGTGGGTTTCTTTCAGGAGACCCATCTTAAGCCTCAATATGAAACGCTAGTGAAGCATCCTCGTTATCCCCATATATATTTTGCTTCAAATGAGGATGGGTCTAAAAAACATGGAGTAGGGATTCTTTTTGCAAAGCACCTTGACCCTCAGATTAAACAGGTGGTACGAGACCCGAAGGGTCGTTATTTGATATTGAAAGTTGAATTGCAGCAGGTGCTATATACTTTTTGTAATATTTATGCTCCTAATTCTGAGCAAAAAGATTTTTTGGTAACTTTAGACCAGGTGTTGCGAGGGGTTGTAGAGGGTTCTTTATTAGTAGGGGGGGATTTTAATTTGACCTACGATGTGGGATTGGATAATTCGTCACAATCGATTCATTATGGAAAATCTGATAGAAAGCAATTGCACTCTTTCTTTATGACCTGGGATCTGATTGATCCTTGGAGACATCTATATCCAACTACCAAAGATTATACTTATTTTTCAACAGTACATGATTCATATTCTCGTATTGATTTTTGGGGCATTGATAAGGCTTTACTTTCCCAGGTGTCAGATGTTGGAATTGCTCAGCGTGTGTGGTCAGATCATGCTGCGGTATACTTTATTTTACATCCTCATATGGCTTCCTTTGGGCGGCGATTCTGGCGATTTTGTGATAGCCTATTGACGGATCCTATAATAGTGTCTCGAATAGAACAGAATTTGAAGGATTATATTCAGTTTAATACTAGTGATGAGATTTCTCCTTTGATATTTTGGGAAGGTATGAAGGCAGTTTTACGTGGTCATATTATTTCTATTGGAGTACATCGACGGCGAGAACGTGGGCGAAAACAGGAAGCTTTGCGCCAACAATTGCATTATCTAGAACAAAAGCATAAGCGGGATCTTTCTTCTGCTTTGCTGACGCGTCTAGATAAGGTGCGAAAAGATCTTCAGATGATGCAATTGGACGAATTATCAGACCAATTACAGTCGGTCCAACAAAAACATTTTGAATATGGTAATCGGGCGAGCCGTCAGTTGGCTTATAAGTTGAAAGCTCAAAAATTGAGGAATGTGATTACTAAGGTGACAGCCACTGATGGTTCAGCCTGTTATACGCCGGAATCTATTGCAGGTGCTTTCCTTTCATTTTACCAACATCTATATACTCCTGAACAAGATGTGTCTCAAGTTCAAATTGATAATTATTTGGCACAGACACAGCTTCCTAAATTGTCATCTGAAGAAGCAGAGTGTCTGTCAGCCCCTATTTCGGAAGCTGAAACTCAATGGGCGATTTCCACTTTGGTTTATGGGAAAGCACCTGGGTTAGATGGCTTTACGAATAGATTTTATAAATGTTTTAGACATTTGCTTGTAGGCCCTCTTACTCGGGCCTTTAATAGTCTAGAAATGGGTATGGAGTTGCCTCATTCATGGAGATTGGCGGGTATAACACTTATTTTGAAACCGGGAAAAAATTCTATGCTTTGTGGATCATATCGTCCAATTTCATTGTTAGACACTGATTACAAAATTTTTACAAAAATATTGGCTCGTAGGTTGCAATGTTATATGACTTATTTAGTACAGGATGACCAAGCGGGTTTTATTGCAGGGAGGCAAACATATGATAATATTCGTAGATTACTTCATTTGATTTGGTTTGTACAACATGAAAAGATGCCAGCATTGCTGTTGAGTGCTGACGCTGAAAAGGCCTTTGATAGGGTGTCGTGGCCATTTTTGTTGAGCACTTTATCAGCTATGGGAATTAGAGGGCAGTTTTTTATGTGGATTCAGATTCTATATACTAAGCCTTTAGCAGCTCTCCGGATTAATGGGGGGTATACAGATTCATTTCAGTTAGCCAGAGGAACGAGACAAGGTTGTGCGCTTTCGCCACTACTTTTTGCGTTGGTGATGGAGCCTTTTGCTTCTCATGTTCGAGCCCAGCAGAATATTCATGGCATGGTTTGTAATGGACTTTCCACAAAGTTATTAATGTTTGCTGATGATGTTATTTTTACTGTAACTGATCCCTGTGTTACTCTCCCGGGTATTATAGGCGAATTGTCTGCCTATGGCGCTGTATCTGGATTTCGGACCAATATGGATAAGTCTGAGATATTGAATTTGTCAGTACATCCACGGGATTGTGCTTTTTTGAAAGCTACTTATTCTTTTAAATGGGCATCTAAATTTATACGTTATTTAGGAATCAATGTGCCAGCGCGGCTTTGCTCTTTGTTTGAAGTTAATTATCCAGCGATTTTGCAATCTCTTTGGGTTGATTTGGATAGATGGGAGAATGTCTCCTTATCATGGTTTGGTCGCATACAAAGTGTAAAGATGATGGTATTGCCGAAGCTACTTTATCTTTTTCAGGCTTTACCAATTCCTTTGTCTGCTGCTTTCTTTCGTGGGGTGGCTAGAAAAATTTTTAAATATATTTGGAAGAGTCGACCCCCACGAGTGCCTAGGAATGTGTTGTATCAATTACGCTCTCAGGGGGGTATGGCTGTACCCTGTTTGAGGCGTTATTATGAGGCTGCTCAACTGAAGTCTTTTTTGAGCTGGTGTAAGGATAGATCAAAAAGCTGGGTTCGAGGGGAAAAAATTTTGGGATCGGAAGAGCTTTGTCGGGTGATCCCTTGGTTAAAGGTGGAAGAGGCTCGACAAATGTTTAAGGGGGCTAACCCTTTTTTGCAACATACGTTTGTGATGTGGATTAGGTTGCGTAATAGGTTTTTCCCCTCTCGATTGTATTTTCGTAGTACCCCGTTGTGGGTTGCGTGGGGTTTTGCACCAGGAAGATCTGATTATCGTTTTCGGGTTTGGGCTCAAATGGGTCTTATGGATTTGGGAGATTTTGTGGAAGAGGGGCGATTATTATCATTTTTGGAATTGAGGGAAGCTTATGATTTGTCGCCGACTGATTATTTTCGCTATCTTCAAGCAATAGATTTTATTAGGCGCAGGGCTTTTGATGATATTTGTTTGGAAGAAACCACCCTAGAGTGGGCAATTATGGGTAGTAGTGGTAAGGGGTGTATTACTAGATTCTATAAAGCTCTTATTCAACAACAAGCTCCCCCGGTAAAATATCTATCTCTTTGGGAGGGACTTTTACGCCCAGTGCCACCGATTGTTAAATGGGAGCGGGTGTTTAGTCGCCTGCTTAGAGTTTCTATAGCCAGTTCTTTGGTGGAAAATGGATATAAGATGCTTTATCAATGGTACCTAACACCCCAGCGTCTTCATCTCATGTATCCTCAAGTATCTAATTTATATTGGAGACGCTGTGGTTGTTTGGGTACCTTCCTTCATATCTGGTGGGATTGTCCGAAGGTAATCCCATATTGGGAAATGGTATTTGAACTGTTATCTGATATTTTACATACCACGATTTCTCGAGCTATGGGTAGTGCTCTTTTACATCTACCTTTGGTTCCATTGTCTTCTAATACACATAAATTGGCTTGTTATATTTTCACTGCTGCTCGTCTTTTGTTAGCGGCATATTGGAAACAGGCCTTTCCCCCAGGTCGACTACACTTACTACGAAAAATAGATTTTATTTTTCGTATGTCTAAATTGACGGCATTGACAAAATCTCGTCTTACACCCTTTTTTAAGGTGTGGAATCCTTATATTCGGTGGTGTGAATGTCCTTCATGATCTGAGTGTTTAGCTACATTTGTGTAACCCTATGTGAAAGCTGATTTTGGGGTGGGTTAGGGGGGGGGGTTATTTTGATTTATATGATTCTTTTTTTGCATTGTGCTGAAAATTCAAGTACAACTTTATCTTTTTACTAATTTGGGGGGAAGAGGTTGGAGAAAATGTGACACTGTAGATATCTGTTTGCTTAACCTCTGTGTTTTTTGTTTTGTATATTTGAAAAATTATTAATAAACAATTTACAAAAAAAAATATATATATATAATCGATCAAAGGACATATTTTAATCTAAAAAACAATTCTATAACTCTGTTGTACATGTTTCTTTTACATGAATAATAACATCTTTCCTGTAATACAGTATATAGTTCAAAATAATTCTAGTATACAGTATATAATGTATACAGTATACTGTAATACTGTATATATACTGTATACAGTATATAGTATACTGTATACAGTATACTGTATATATACTATAATACAGTATATACTGTATATACTATAATACAGTATATAGTTCAAAAGAATATAACTCGGTGTACTCTGTTGTACATGTTTCTTTTACATGAATAATAACATCTTTCTTGTTATACAGTATATAATTCAAAAGAAAATAAATGTGGCAATATAGCTTATCTAGATCTGTATACATGAATAATGCTACTAGTTACAATGAACTGCTGGGAAAAAGGAAAGAGAAAAAGAAAAGTTTACAGATCTACTTTTGTCAGCTTTTCATTTTCTTTTTTTTTTTTTAAGTTCAGTAAAGATTTTATTGATCTTAGCAAAAACAATTAACAAAAACACACAATTATAAATTGTAAATACAGAGTGGTATAGAACATGAAATCAGCATCATATTGACGTATCCAAAATAATATCAACTAAATGACAAATAGGTAGCTGAAAAGAAATGGGAACAACTAATTCTAAATCATATCAAAATAAAAAGACAGGCAGCTTTTCCTTTTCTAATTCTTTTATTTTCTCTTACACAGAAATGTTTCAACTGCAGTCAAAGTTCCAATGGAGAATAAATACAGAGAATAAAATCAAAAGGTCAAAGTGATAAGAAAAGTACTGTAATACAAAACATGACTTTGAGGAATTCCCAGCAAATTTTGCTAGCTTCCACATTTGCCTTACTTTAACCTTCATACCTTAGGTACGTATTCACGCCAGATGGTGTGACTAACATGAAGAAAGACCTGGCGAAGCTTGAAGAATAGTCTGAAATTTGGCAGCTAAAATTTAATGCTAAGAAATGCAAGGTCATGCATTTGGACTGCAAAAACCCGAGGGAACAGTACAGATTAGGGAGTGAAGAGCTTGTGTGCACGACAGAAGAGCAGGACTTGGGTGTGATTGTATCTGATGATCTTAAGGTGGCCAAACAGGTTGAAAAGGTGACGGCGAAAGCTAGAAGGATGTTCGGTTGCATAGGGAAAGGTATGGCTAGTAGGAAAAAGGAGGTATTGATGCCCCTGTATAAGACTTTGGTGAGACCTCATTTAGAATATTGTGTACAATTCTGGAGGCCGCACCTTCAAAAGGATATAAAAAGGATGGAGTCGGTCCAGAGGAAGGTTACTAAAATGGTATGTGGTCTTCATAATAAGGCGTATGGGGAAAGACTTAAAGATCTCAATCTGTATACTTTGGAGGAAAGGCAGGAGAGGAGAGATATGATAGAGACGTTTAAATACCTACGTAATGTAAATGTGTGTGAGTCTTGCCTCTTTCATTTGAAAGGAAACTCTGCAATGAGAGGGCATAGGATGAAGTTAAGAGGTGATAGGCTCCGGAGTAATCTAAGGAAATACTTTTTTTACAGAAATGGTGGTAGATGCATGGCACAGTCTCCCAGAAAAGGTGGTGGAGACAGAGACTGTGTCTGAATTCAAAAGGGCCTGGGATAGGCACATGAGATCTCTTGGAGAGAGAAAGAAATAATGGTTACTGCGGATGGGCAGACCAGATGGGCCATTTTTCTATGTTTCTACCAAACACATTTTATTTGTTCTTCCCCTAGAGCACTCACAATATATCCGGTCACCCTTGTCACTCTCCAGATTATGTCCCCTTGTTAGGACACATTTTTCCTGTCTTCTTTGTGACTCTGTACAGTGCTGTGTATGTCGGGTAGTGCTATAGAAATAATTAATAGTAACAGTAGAAGTATTTTGAGATTTTAAACCTATGTCTAATCATTATTTTTACTATGATTTGTGATGTTATAACTGATTTTGAATGCATGATATCAGCTTTGCAGGTGATCGAGGCAAACAGCGTGCAAGAATTTAAGAGCAAATGGGATGCCCAGTGGGATCCCTTAGAGGGTTAAGCCAAGGGAACCTGTCACCAGGAGTGGGATCCCTAGGATAGTAGACTTGGGGGTGGGTCAGTAGAGTGGGCAGACCTGATGGGCTATGGCCCTTATCTGCTGTCATCTTCTATGTTTCTATGTTTCTGTTTCTATATACTTTGAAATTAAGCTCCTTTCTGTACTATAGGGTGAGTAGAAAATGTCTATGCAATTTTTTCATAACTTTATATTACAGAGATATTAAGGGCCTGTTTTACAAAGTTGTGCTAGCGGCTGCAGCGCGGTAACGGCCCTGAAGCCCATAGAGATTTTAAAGGGCTTCGGGGCTGTTGCCGCGTGGCTTTGTAAAAGAGGCCCTGAGTTTTTAAATAAATAAATTTAAAAAATGTTTCAGTTTGTTCGTAGTCCATATCTGAAGAACTTTTTATAAATCTACACGTGCAAGGGAGCAATTGTAAATACCTGTGTTGACAGATCAGGACATATACGTGCATTCATTATCTGACATGTATAGATTTTAGCTCTGCCCAAGCCCTGCCCAGACCACACACCCTTGCAACCTACAGGTAATACAAATTCACACATGTCAACACAGGCTTTCAGAAATCTGGTTTGATATGACTTTATGATATTCACGTATAAATGCCATCATTTATAGATGTAAATCAAAAATAGAGCTTCTAATATAATGGCTTAGAGCTCTTAAACGTGCAGCAGAGACAGCTAAGCAAAGAAATATGAAAGAAGTTTATAAAATCAGAAGTGGGGGAGGAACAGATAAATAAGGGACAATCATTTAGGTTTTATGAGTAGTACAGAGACTATCCCCCTCTTCTACGAAACTACAATAGCAGTTTCTAGCTTGGGGGGGTCAAGCTGAATGGTCTGCGCTGCTCCCAATGCTCATAGGAACTCAATGAGCATCGGGACCAGCACGGCTCTCTGCGCTAGAAACTGCTATCGCAGTTTCGTAGAAGAGGGGTATGAGACACTCTACGAGGTTAGGTAGGAGAGGATTTTAAATAAATGTAAGTAATTCTCCAGAGGATATAGTCAAGGTTGGTAATACAATTGGATTTGAAAAAATAAAGTCTACTTTCCTATAGAAGAATTTGTACCTAGATAGGCGTGATTAATGCTACATTTTACTGCTTAGAACAAATACCCTAGATTGGACCTCCCCAATAGAATCTATAGGGCAGGTAGGGATTAAGGATTTCAGGACTTGAGTGCCATGAACAAGCACTCTCAAACCACATAACCTTCCAATTTAAATATAGTATAGATTTATGTGTAAATAGCTGGTTTCTGAAAATAGGGCTTGTACAATAAAATGCGCCTACAGCCTGGCTCCCTGGGTAAGCCTGCTCTTGCCATTGTTAGCTAAGCAGGGTCAGACTTGGCTAGTACCCAGCTGGGGAATCACTGGGGAATACCAGGCTCTGTGAATAAACAAAAAACACAGACCCCCCTTTTTGCAAAGCCACGGTAGAGGTTTCTTCTGCAGGCCAATGAGGTGAATGCTCCAACACTCATAGGAACCCAATGAGCATTGGAGCTTTATCTTGCTGGCTCATGGTAGAAACCTCTACCGCGGCTTTATAAAAGCCAGCATTAATTATCATAAAAATGAATAAATTATTGTCAGGTATTTCAACATCAATGAATAAATATCTCAAATATTTTGAAAAGTCATTTATCAATAATAAATCTAATTACATAATTAGATTTGACTCTTTGGAATAAGTTGAAACAATATCTAATAAATAACGGAAAACTAAGCCCCCCTTTTACTAAACTGCGATAGCTGTTATTAGCGCAGGGAGCCGCGCTGAATGCTCTGCGCAGCTCCCAATGCTCATAGAGTTCCTATGGCATTAGGAGCACTCTGCACAGCTCCCTGCGCTAACAACTGCTATCGCTGTTTAGTAAAATGGGGGACGGGGGAATGCAGCTTGATTATAAGACCTACTAAAATATATTCTGGAATATCAAATAATATAGATTAACTATATACAAATTTACCAGTTAAACTGCCCAGGCAGTGATTGGTAAAAAAAAAAAAAAAAGGCATTACCTGTCTCTTATTTATTTTAAAATATTCAAAGGATCAGCAAGTTCCACATCAAAATCTTTCAGTTTATTCAAACTATTAAATCTGAATGGTCGTAGCATCGATGTACTGTACCACCACACCCCAGTGGCTGTATAAAAAGCCAGATTGCTTAGACAACTGTTCTTTTAAACTTCTAGGTTCATAGGCTTCATTTGGGATCCCTTTTGTAAAGCTGTGGTAGTGATGCTGCCGTGGTAAATGCACTCAAGCCCGTTAGACTCGAATGGGCTTCGGTGCATTTACCGTGTGGTTCAGTGGTTAAACTACAACCTCAGCACTCTGAGGTTGTGGGTTTCAACCCACACTGCTCCTTGTGATTCGGGCAAGTCACTTAACCCCCGCCTCCCCCCTCCCCCCCACACACTTTTACAAAACCACCAAAGTTGTTTTTAGCACCAGCCAGCATGCTGAATATTCCATGCTGCTCCCGCCGCTCATAGGAGCTCTATGAATGCTGGGAGCAGCGCAGAACCAGGCACATTAGATAGATTGTGAGTCCACCAGGATAGACAGGGAAAAATGCTTGAGTTTCTGAATAAATTCATGTAAACCATTCTGAGCTCCATTGGGAGAATGGTATAGAAAACTGAATAAATAAATAAATATGGCAGCAGCATCTCTAGCGCGGCTTTGTAAGAGAGGCTCTTTGATTGATATAACAATTCCCTTTATTTTTTTATTCACCCTGATATAAGGCTTAACTGGGTTTTGAATTAACATCCATCTGACAGCTGATTTTGGAAACAAATCTCTTTTTTTTTTTTTTTTTAAATCTTTATTGATTTTCCATTACTAACAAAAAGTGCAACACAATATTCATATCAGTAACAATAACAAATAATCGCTTAAATTCAGGTGAATGACAAACACACTTTTCATTTCAACAATTAATTACACTAGTAGATAACAATAATTCTACTGGAAATGTCCAGATTCATCTTTATTGTAATCCGCCTAGAACCGCAAGGCACAGGCGGAATAGAAATCCCTAATGTAATGTAATGTAATATCCTATGTCCATGTGAAACTATAGCTCATTTTTTTTGCTGAAAGTAGACTTAGCGGGTTTTGGAAATAAGCCCTTCAATATGGGCTTATTAAAGAGGTTTTGAAGTTGGGGCAATGTTTTGTTGTTATATTGTGTCCTTATGCCATTTTAGTTTAAGATAATAATTAATATGGCTGCTGTCCTTTTTTTTTTTTGCTATTAAACTTTCTTAGATGCGCAGTGTGACTGCTTATGTTATGATTCCAAGATATTTTTCTTCAGTGGTCACTCAGAATCCAGAATTTTGCATCTGTAGATGAGATTTTTTTTTTTTTTTCCAGTGCACATCCCTTTGCCCTCACCCACACTAAATTTCATCTGACATTTAAATGCCCCCATCTCTCATAAGATTCTCTTTGCAGCTCCTCAGAATCCTCTGAGGTTTTAGTGACTTTGAATAATTTTCTGTCATTTGCAAATTTGATCGCCTCACTCATTGCTCCTTCTAGATCATTTATAAAAAAAAAAAAAGTTAAACAGCAAAGGTCAAGTACAAACCCTTGGGGCACTCCACTATTGATCTTTCCGTATTTGGAAAACTAGCCAGCTAGTACAAATATCTGTTTCCTGACTTTTAGCCACTTTCCAATTGACAATATTAGCTCATACACCAAAACTTTTAAATTTCACAAGGAGTTTCACATGACTTTCAAATATCTTATGAAAAAAACAAAAACACTAAGGCACAGATTCTACAAAAGGCGTGGTAAAAAGCAGCCACTTACAAAAATGACGCCAATTGTGTGTTAATCACGTTACATTTGCAGAAATTTTCCCCTAACTGTCTCTGTGGGCTCCCATTCTATCTAATGTATCTGGGGCAATGGGGATTAAGTGACTTGTCCAAGGTCACAAGGAGCAGTGCAGGATTCAAACCCACAACCTCAGGTTGCCGAGGCTGTAGCTCTAACCACTGCACACACTCCCACGAATTGCTTCTCCTGTTCTAGGTAGGTGCCGGTAATGTAGGCCAGGGTTTTAAAAGGCTTTTAAAATCCTGGCCTACATTACCGGCACTAGATATTCTCCCAGGGTTTCCGCAGCTGGCATTGTGCTTGTTGCAGGTTTTTACCTGACAAAGAAGCAGAGAGACCCGGAAACCTGCAGCAAGTACATTACCAACCCCTACCTTTGACAGAGAATCAGGCCTAATGGTATCTAAGGTCATTTCTGTACCAAACCATGCCTACTTTGAGCTTAGGCGCAGTTAGGTGCCTCTGTAGACGTTAGGTACCTGATGGCGTCTACATTTTTTTAACAAGGTTTTAATTGGATTTTAATTGGCACAGTCAATTATTGCGATGATTTAAAACAATTAAGTATGATTGCGGTAGGGCATTTACTGCCACCTAACTTACGGCGCCATTTGCAGAATCTGCCTCTAAAAGCCTCTATTTTGTGCAGGTGCTCAATGTGGGAAAAGCTACGTCACTAAGTAGCTCTTAGGAACACGGAGCATTTTGTAACGTGAATAAGGACGTTGACAAATGGATGTGTATTTGCTGGGCACACAGAGTGCAAAAAGAGATTTCAGAAAAATACACATAGAAAGAGTGGCAGCTTCTGTGTATAAAGGCCAGCAATTATATACATAGAGTGCAATTTTATAAAGGCTTTTTTGACACATATATAACATCGTAGCACAATAAATGATGGCAGAAAAAGACCTTCACAGCTCAAGTTGGCTAGAGCCACTCCCATCACTCAATGTAGGCCCCAGTCATCCATGCTTAAATGCTGACTGTGAATTCATCACCATGCCAACCATTTAGGCAGCCAAACATGATGGGGATGACATGTGATTATAATCAAGACTCCAAGTATTGCTAACTGTATTCAGCTTACCGTCAAAATGCCTTCCCATGCCCCCTAAGCTGAACAGCACCCCCACATGCAGTGGAGTTGTCAAGTTTTCAAGTTTTATTTTAATTTGATGAATCGCTTATTTAGTTTTACTAAGCGAGATATACCATTAATAATAAAAAAGGCATATATTTAAACATTTCGTTTAAAATTTAATATAATGGGTTGGGACCAGGGGTAGGGAACTCCGGTCCTCGAGAGCCGTATTCCAGTCGGGTTTTCAGGATTTCCCCAATAAATATGCATGAGATCTATTTGCATGCACTGCTTTCAATGCATATTCATTGGGGAAATCCTGAAAAGCCGACTGGAATACGGCTCTCGAGGACCGGAGTTCCCTACCCCTGGGTTAGACTGACAGACTTATAGACTAATCAATACACAAAGAGGGACAGAACTACAGGGTGTTTAGGGAGTTGAGAGATGTACTGGCGGAACCGTTATCCGCGCTCTTCAATCTTTCCCTAAGTACAAGAAGAGTCCCATTGGACTGGAAAACAGCTAACGTCATTCCACTCCACAAAAAGGGATGCAGGACAGAGGCCGCGAATTACAGACAGGTGAGACTCACATCGATAGTGAGTAAACTTATGGAAACACTAATCAAACACAAATTAGACACGATCCTGGATGATGAGAATCTACGAGATCCCCATCAACATGGATTTACAAAGGGAAGGTCCTGCCAATCCAATCTAATCAGATTCTTTACCTGGGTAACGAAAAAGCTGGATATGGGGGAGTCCATGGACATCGTGTACTTGGACTTCAGTAAGGCTTTTGATAGTGTCCCACACCGCAGGTTATTAAGCAGGATGAGTTCGATGGGATTAGGAGGAACATTAACTGCATGGGTTAAAGACTGGCTCAGAGGTAGACTTCAGAGGGTGGTGGTAAACGGTACTCTCTCCGAAATATCGGAAGTGATCAGTGGAGTGCCGCAGGGTTCGGTCTTGGGTCCGATCCTATTTAATATCACTCGAGGAACTCAGAGAGAGGGGAGACACGATTGAGACGTTCAAATATGTCACAGGCCGTATTGAGGTAGAATAAAATATATTTTTTCTTAAAGGACCTACAGTAACAAGAGGGCATCCATTGAAAATCAGGGGTGGGAGATTTCATAGCGTCACCAGGAAGTATTTCTTCACCGAAAGAGTCATTGATCATTGGAATGATCTTCCACTGCAGGTAGTTGAGGCCAGCAGCGTGCTAGATTTTAAGAAAAAATGGGATAAGCATGTGGGATCACTTCAAGGAAGAAATTAGGGGGGGTGGGTCATTAGAGTGGGTAGACTTGTTGGGCCGTGGCTCTTTTCTGCTATCATTTTCTATGTTTCTATGTTTCTTCATTTCAATATTTTAAAGTACAGCAAAGAACCATAAAAGGAGAGAACATTAGGGAGGGTAAAATAGAAACCTGAAAGAAACTAATGAAAAATTTAAACATAATTTAAAGATTAAAAGCATCTTTAAAAAGAAAATTCTTTGAGTTACTTTTAAAACGATTCAAATTATTTTCCTCTCTTACATGCTGAGGTAAAGTGTTCCAAAGTTGCGGAGCCATCACTGAAAACATATCATATCATTGAGTTCCAATAATTTTCAGAGAGGGGACTACCATAAGTTTTTGATTAGTGGACCGGAGAGAGCGCGATGTACTATAAGGAATGAGTAAATTATTAATAAATTGGGGTTCATTAGTGGAAAGGGATTTGAATACTAGAAGTAAAATTTTAAAAATAATACGGTGGTTAATTGGAAGCCAGTGAGATTTAGTCAGAAAAGGAGTGACGTGATCGTATTTTTTACCGTTATGAATGAGTTTAATGGCAGTGTTCTGGATTATCTGAAAACGCTTCTTTTCTTTTTGCGTGACATTTATTAATAAAGAATTACAAAACTTCACTTGTCTCATGCCATATGTGGGACACAGACCATAGAAGTCTAACTCATCGGCCTCAGTTCCCCCATGCTGGATTTGCCTAATCTTTTTTTAATCTCTTCCCATTTGTGAGAGACAGACCAAAGAAGTCTTATCTGGCATCGGACTCCTTTCCCAACACTCCTGCCCGGAAAACACCTCAATAGCCATGTTGTTTTTTCCATTCTCTTTTTATTTAGGCATCACCAGTGTTTATCCCACAACCTCATCCAATTAAATAATGATGATATGGACCCAACACGGTCTGTGTTTCAGCTAGAGACACCTTCCTCAGGGGTCCCAAACTATTGGCGCCTGATGATAAAGAACACTAAATAAGGATGAAAAAAAATGTAACGCTAAAAACCAGCACAGTTCCGGCGTAAACCATGAAAGAAAACTGACCAGCATCTGCAATGCAGGGGCTGAAACCAAATCCACCCAGAGTGCTCTTCTAGAAATGGTGCCCCGAACTGGGTGTCCCAAATTGCTTAGAGCTGATTTCTATGACAAACTTCGGGTGCAAGGATTTGTACCAACTGAAACCTGGTATAAATCCTGGCATGTAAATTAGGTGCAGATCCCCAGTATTCAGTAATACTGTGCGCATCTTTAGTGAATGTCCCTGATCCACAATGCCTATCTAGTTAAAGTTGTGCACTATAAAATTTGGGTGTGGATCTTTATAGAATAGTGTTTAGCAAGATGCAAGTGCAAAATGTTGTTGCCAATTAACAGCAATAATTGTTAGCACCCAACTTTTTTGGGAGGAGGGGCTCATTAGCTGATTTAGAGCCCTTTTTACAAAGCCACAGTAGCAAGTCCCAGTGTGGCAAATGCAACACAGTCCATAGGAATCTAATGGGCTGCGTTGCATTTGCTGTGCCAGGAAATGTTATTGGAGTTTTGTAAAAAGGGGCCCTTAGCTGTATGTGCATAACAGAATCATGCACAATTTTGCATGTAGAAATTTTCACATCATTTATAGAATCAGGGGGTTAACACTGGATTACTTCAGGACACAGCAAAGCTTTTTGCACATGCTAACCCATGCATAATTGATTTTTGACAAATATTTTTAAGAGGGGGTGAGTCATAGGAATTTCCCCATTATCCAGTCAGCACATGATCATTAGCACATGCTAACTAGATAACACAGAATTAATACAGGAACAGTTAAAGCCTAAATAGGATGCAGTAAGTGCTCCCATGTTAATTCTTTGCAGATACCACACGCTAATGGAAACATTAGCACCCGACCTGCAATTTAAAGAAAAGAAAAAGCTCTGAAAAATGCCATGTTCCATCTAGGCTTAGCGCAAAGGACAGTCCCGCTTTAACGCATATTAAGCCCTGATTTTACCATATGTGTGCAGAAAAAGCTGCTTATGTAATTACCTCTATACATATGTATGTACTGTGGCAAAATGCACATGGCTCCGTGAATTTGGGGATAATTTTCAGCAGAGAATGAGTGGCATTCATGATTTATGTACATACTCTATGTGCTGTCACATGCACTGTACACATGAATATTCACACCTGTTCCTGAGCAAATGTAAATGTAGAAATTTTCATTTTAGCTGCCATTTTGACTGCTGTTGTGTGCATTGTTTTATAAAGACCTATTAATATCTATATTGTTTTATAAAATAGGCATCTACCAGCCCTCCATTTAGTCTGATTTAAAAAAACAAAACAAAAAAACTATAGGCCATATTCACCAAGGTTTAAGCGGGCGGGGGGATGTTCCCGCCTGCTTAAATTACACTGAGAGGGCCACCCCCAGATTTTCAGCAGCATTTAACCACATTTGACCTCACTTTACCACCTCACTACATCTGGTTCTTTCACAGAGATGTGCTCTATTTCGACACATGGAAAACTTTTCATACGCTGACAGGTTAGAAAAGCTGGGGATTTTCTCCCTGGAAAAGCGGAGACTTAGAGGAGACATGATAGAAACTTTCAAAATTATGAAAGGCATAGAGAAGGTAGACAGGGACAGATTCTTCAGACTGTGGGGAACCACAAGCACAAGGGGGCACTCGGAGAAACTGAAAGGGGACAAGTTTAGAACCAATGCCAGGAAGTTCTTCTTCACTAAGAGGGTGGTGGACACATGGAACACGCTCCTGGAGGTTGTGATAGGGCAGAGCATGCTACGGGGATTCAAAGAAGGATTGGATAAATTCCTGAACGATAGGGGGATTGAGGGGTACAGATACAAGTAGAGATAGGTTAGGAAGAGTATAGATAGAAGAAGAAGGGGATTATAGGGCTAAGTCAAGGAACAGCTGACAGGTCATAGACCTGATGGGCCGCCGCAGGTACGGGCTACTGGGTGCGATGAACCTTTGGTCTGACCCAGTGGAGGCAACTTCTTATGTTCTTATCGCTGCCTCTGCCTCACTTTCTTTTCATCCAGCTCCCATACATCCATCGTCCTCCTTTCTACCATTTCACTTGCATCCCCCTCACTATCTCTTGGGCCCCTGTGCTTTCTTCTCACTACGTTCGCACACAACTCCCTCTCCTGTAGGTTTCTCTCGTACCCCCTCTATTCTGTGGCCATAATCCCCAATAGAACAAATCATTCGGCAACCTGGCCATGAGGGAGGATAATGTTGCAAAACAGTCCAAGTTTGCTTTTCTGGCTTCAGGAACACGGGGAGAAGGCAACATTTACCTGGATTTAATCCCCACCAACATCACTCTCTTCTCAGTATTTACATTATCACCCTCCCTGTAAATTACCCACAGGAGTTACTGCGGTGGCCTTGCAATGCTTTTCTTCCAGTTCTTCTCCTCTTGTCTCTGCTGGCAACAGATAGCTCCTGAAGAGGAAGGAGAAAAAGGAATGGAGGTGATTTAGCTCTCTGCTCTAATCGTTCCCCTCCTCTTCTGTCCTACTCACAGTACATTTTGGACTCCTTTTATCAAGCAGCGATAGAGCGTTTTACTGTGGGCCAGTGTCAGAGCATTTATCTTGCCGGCCCATGGTAAAATGCTATACTGCTGCTTGATAAAAGAAGCCCTTTGACTCTAAAGTATGGTTACCATATTTGGATTGGTAAAACCCACAGACACATGGCCCCGCCCTGTTCTGCCTCTGGTCCCGCCTTTTTCCACCCTACCCAGTTCTACCTTCAGCCCCGCCCCATTCCACCCCAGCCACAACTCCACAACACCTCCTCTTGTCTTCCCCGACAAGTTCTGGCTGTGTCTGGAGGCTCTGGAGCATGCGCGAATGTGTATGATGTCATCTGCACATGCTCAGAGGCCCTCCAGATGAAGCCAGAGCCTGTCAGGGCTTTCCAAAACCCAGTTAAACTGCCAGGTTTTGAAAAGCCCATCCGGGAACCCAGATAGTCCTCTAAAAAGAGGACATATCTGGATTTTCCCCAGACCTCTGATAACCCTTCTCTAAAGAAAGAGAATGAAGCAGTGAGATTAGGGGCTTAGTAGGTGTGCTAGCGTTTTTAGTGCACGCACAAAATTACCATGCACTAAACCGCATGGTATGCTTCCAGAATAACGCCAGCTCAATGCTATTCCACGCGTTAAGGCCCTAACGCACCTTAGTAAAAGGAGCCCTAGGTTTTTTTCTTTGCGGTGCAGTATTTCCTGAATGACAGGGGGAGAGACAAATAAGGGAGCGGAGAGGTTCTTTGTTTTATCTGCTCCAGGCTCATCCCCTGCATACTTCCTGAAAAGGATGAAGCAGGTAGCAGAGGGCTCATCCCCATGGCACTGTCCAATAAAGATGGAACAAGAGACTCATAAACCCATGCTTTGTCATGCACACGCAGTGGAGTTGTCAAAACCTCACTTGTCATCAACCCCAGTTTCCCCATTCTGGTTTTGACTAATCTTCTTTCAGTCTCTTGCCATTTGTGAGAGACAGACCGAAGAAGTCTGTCTGGCATCGGACTCCATTCCCAATACTCCTGACCAAGATAACATCTCAATAGCCATGTTGTGCTTCCATCCTCTTTTTATTTAGGCATTATCAGTGTCAATCCCACAACCTCATCCAATTAAACAATGATGATGTGACCCCAACATGGTCTGTGTTTCAGCTAGAGGCGCCTTCCTCAGGAGATGATAAAGAATGCCAAATATGGATGAAAAATATATAACACTAAAAACCAGTACAGTTTCGGTATAAACCATGAAAGAAAACTGACCAGCGTCTACAATGCAGGGGCTGAAACCAAATTCACCCAGAGTGCTCTTCTCTAAATGGTGTCCCGAACTGGGTGTCCCGAATTGCTTAGAAATTATTTCTATGACAAACTTTGGGTGCAAGGATTTATACCAACTGAAACCTGGTATAATTTCTGGTATGTAAATTAGGTGCAGGTCCCCAGTATTCAGTAATACTGCGGGCATCTTTAGTGAATGTCGTGAAGGACGTCTTTAGTGAAGGACATTTCACTGGTTGAAGAGCACTGATCTCTGGTACAGTAATCTATATGGCATTTTCAATTGGCCAGTCCTATAAACTTTTCTTTCTGATATTTCATTTAAGATGTACAGGTATTTTTTTTATATATATAGCATAGTGCAGTGAGCATTTAGCAGTAAAGATAGCAATCGCCTCACCTCAACAGCCACTATCAAACAGACGTCATTGTCCATAAGAACATAAGAATTGCTGCTGCTGGGTCAGATCAGTGGTCCATCGTGCCCAGCAGGCCGATCACGCGGCGGCCCTTAGTTCAAAGACCAGTGTCCTAATTGAGTCTAGCCTTACCTGCTTATGTTTTGGTTCAGCAAGAACTTGTCTAACTTTTTCTTGAATCCTTGGAGGGTGTTTTCCCCTATAACAGCCTCCGGAAGAACGTTGCAGTTTTCTACCACTCTCTGGGTGAAGAAGAACTTCCTTACATTTGTACAGAATCTATCCCCTTTTAACTTTAGAGAGTGCCCTCTTGTTTTCTCTGCCTTGGAGAGGGTGAACAACCTGTCTTTATCTAGTAAGTCTATTCCCTACAAAGCATTTCCTGAATTTTTTTTTTTTTTTAATGTTTTTTGTTTAGGAAAAAAAAAATACTTGGATTCCAGAGATATTTTCCAGGTATAAAGAAGTTAACAACATACATTTGCTATAAATGTTAACTTGGTCCTCCATTAAAGAAATCCAGTTATTTGGTCAATTATACATAGTTAGAGGCCAGAAGATTAATGAGTTGAGATACTAACTGAGACAGTAATTAGGTTTCAAAAACATAACACAATCCATCACTGCTTGTGATCATAACAACATTAGGGAAGAGTCCTCTTGCAGCTGAAGTCATTATCTTCTGATTGGTGAAGACTGGACTCGAACAAAGATCTTACCCCAGGGTTTTATAATAAGATGAAAGAGGAATCTTAAATAAGGAAAAACTATGTCTTTGACCCTTTGTCCTTTGCCTGTATAGGCATTGATACTGTACTTAGAATTTAGTCTGGGGTAATAGGGCACTGGGGAATCATGGCATTTCAAAAAAGACAGTTGGTATTTCACTTTAAGCATGACTGTACTTGACACCTATTCAGTATAGCAATACCAAGATATGTCTTTTACATTCATCTCCTGCCTCTTTCAACTGCCTCATGTAGGCTGTATTCTTATCATTATTATTTTGTATTTCACTGATTGTCCAGTTTTTCTCTTTTGTGGATATCACCTAGAATTCTTTTGATTAAGGTGGTATAGAAAAATAAAGTTATGTTATGTTATGTGTCTGCTCTCATTTTTTTTAATGTCTACAATCCCCCCTTTTACAAAACCGTGATAGCGTTTTGTAGCATAGGCCGGCGCGCTGAATGTTCTGCGCTGCTCCCGACACATATAGAGTTCCTATGAGCATCGGAAGCAGCACAGAGCATTCAGCACGCTGGCCTGCGCTTGAAAACGCTATCGCGGTTTTGTAAATGGAGGGAATGTAAGGAAATAAATAAATGATCCTGAAAATTCACTGAGTGGAAAATATTGCTGAAATATGTCAGTTGATATTTGTTCTCAAAAGTGTGTTTCTGTTTACAAAAAAAAATTGCAAACACAATCCTCCTGACATTGAACCCATGACAGTCTGAGGTTGTTGTTTTTTTTCTCATAAAACTGACTGCCCTTGGCGAAAAAAAAATTGTCTTGATATTCAGTGGCAGCATCTACCTGTATTATGGTCCTAAATTATCTGGATAGTGGAGTTGAAAAATTGTCATATCTAAGTAACTTGTGTTTCCACCCTGACCCTGGCACTATCTGGATAGTCACAAGAAGAAAAAGTGTAGTGGGCCACAAGAAGGGATAAAAGAAGCAAGTTTATAAAGGACCTGACACGGCCCGTGTTTTGGTGAATTGTTTGCATCAGGAGTCTGCATAGAATACATTAAAAAATGAGTCAGAAATATACATAAATATGTAAATATATATAATAAGAAAAATTAATGTAGAAAATATTAAATATGGCATACATAAATATTAACAATTGATGAATTAAATAAATATGAATATAAATTGCTTACAATGAGAAATATAATAAATATGGATAAGCATCTAAGAAAGATTATACAGTTAAAACATTACAGGAAATATAAACATATAAATAAATGTAAATGACTATGTATAAACAGAGGGCTCAGTTTAAATATAATCTGTTATACAATTTGCAGTAGTAAAAGATGCCATTTCTATGAAGTCTTTTTACCAAACTGTGGTAAATGGTGGCTAAATGCTCTGAGGCCATTTTTAGTGAAGTAGTAAAATAGCTAAAAATCCTATTTTCGGCATTAATGGCAATGCATTAAGGCCCCCTTTTATCAAGCCGCTCATAGAATTGTTATGAACATTGGAGATTTCACCGCAGCGGCCGACAAAAAAATCTCCTAACACAGGTTGATAAAAGGGGGCCTAATTTTTCTATCGGCTTGTGGTCATTAGTGCCTGAGCCCCTAATGACACCCAATATGTAGGTGGTAAGGGCTCATGCTCAAACCAAGAACTAATCAGTTAGCATGTGACAATGTAGCTGCATTATTGCAAAAAGAGAGACAAGTGAGATGTCAAGACCAACAAATAGTTACATTTATTATGATCAAGTCTATATAAAACTCATAAATAAAATACCAAGCAAAGACAGTCAGTTGAGGTTAGGTTTTGGTCCGACACTTAAAGTTGGCACCTACTGGTACCTAACTCAGTTCATGCCCAAACTCTACCCCAAATCTGCCCCTAATCACACCTACTTGCCAGTAGGTGTCACTAGGTTTCAGTAGGTGCCTTGGTGAAGACACCTGCATCAAAGTGGTAGACACCTACCAGCAAAATAACTTCTAATGCATGCTTAGGAATAAAATAGTCCCTGTGGCAGATAACATGTTGCCTAGTGGGCTCATAATCAGAAAACATAGATATCCAAAAAGCATTCTAAATCGACACTTGGACATCCTGATCCCCAGGATGTCCAAATGTTGATAATCAAAAATGCTTTTCTGGATGTCTAGTGAGGTGTCCCAGCCTCTTGTGTTCAGAGCTCATGATGGGCATGGTGGAGGCATGCTAGGTGCAGGCTTCGGGCATTCCCAAGGGCGGGTTAGACATGGACGTCTTGCAGTGATAATCAAACATTTTGCAAGACATCCTGGCGGAACTAGACCTGTTTTGTTAAGTGCACAAAGGTGCCCAGACTGACCAGATGATCACTGCATGCATCAAAGTAAGACATCTCCACACTCACCTAGTGCTCAGTGACCCCCTTCCACCACACAAAAATGAGAATAAAAAGTTATATACCTGTCTCTAAAACAGCAGCATCTGGTATGGGGAAGCCTATTAGAGCTGCACACAGGTGTCTTATAGACCTCTAAACGCCACTATTGGTGGAAGAGATGTTAGGAAGCCTAACATGCCTACATAGGCACGATTCATGACAAAGATAGGCGCAGGAAATGTAGGCCTGGAAAATCCTGGCCTACATTTCTGGCGCTTATCTTTCACGGAGGCACGATTATCTAAAGGGCACTGTTGCGTGACTGACACGAGATAGGCAACTGCTTTTTTGCAGCCACCAATATTGGTGACCTATAGATAATCTGGGCCTAGGTAGTGTACAGAAAGAATAAGTCAAATATGAGCAATAGACAGCTACAGCAGTAAAAAAAATATTGATTATAATACAAAGTATGGCATAGTATGTTACATTGCAATGCCAACACAATGCATGGTAAACATTTTAATACACAGCATTGGGTATATTCAAAGGAGTATATAGATAGAAACATAGAAACATGATGGTAAATAAAAGCAAAATGGCTTATCTAGTCTGCTTAACTACAGTATCAACGGAAATGATAATAATACAGCTCTTACTTCGCTCATGCTTTTCTTCTTATTTACTCTAGCCTTAATTACATGTGAACTGAGTCAAGCTCCATTGGGAGATGACCCGGTATATAAATCGAAGACTAGACTAGATTAGATTAGATTAACCATTATCTCTTTCTCTCTCTGAGAGATCCCACGTGCCTATCCCAGGCCCTTTTGACATCAGACACAGTCTCTATCTCCACCTCCTCTTCTGGGAGACTGTTCCATGTATCTACCACCCTTTCTGTAAAAAAGTATTTCCTTAGAAACGAGAGATAGAGTAACAGAGGTTAGAATATAAAGGACTAATTTGAAGAAAGTTACACATGAGGTCAGACTGGTGCTTGAAAATTATCTCATCTAGGATAGGAATGAATAAACATGTCCTGTTATACTATATGCAGCCAGGTGTATCTCCTTGGGTATGTGACTAGCAAGTTAGTTATTTCTTCCATTAAAGGCCTAGGTGAAGAGCCAAGCTTTCACCTGCTTCCTGAAGTAGAGATTGTCTTGTGTTAAGCAAAGCCATTCAGGAAGTTCATTCCAGAGTATGGGGGCTACTCTGGAGAAGGCTCGCTATCAGGTATCACACCATATTATGTCCTTCAGAGAGGATGTGGTTAGGGATACTCTTTGGAGGACCTTAAGGATCTTGAAGGTGTGTAGAGAGAGAAACTGTTCTTCAAGTACTCTGGACCATTTCCTTTGAGGGTCTTGAAGATCAGACATAGAGCTTTAAATTTAACTCTGTATTGTACTGGTAGCCAATGAGGATTTTTTTGCAAACATGGTATGATGTGGTCATGTCATTTAAAGTTTCATTAGTCTTGCTACAGCATTAAGAATCAATTGGAGCTGGTACAGACCCTTTGTAGTCAGACCAATGTAGAGTGCATTACAATAATTCAATCTTGGGGTTATCATGGCATGCACAACTATGGGATTAGTATGGCTTTTGGAAGGCCCACATACAAGTCTTCCACCATAGGTGTAGTAGTTAGAGTGGGATATGGGCCTGAGTCCCTATCTCTTTGGTTGATTACACCTAGGATTACCAGATTTCCTCTTGTAAAAAAGAGGACATTTGGCCCTGCCCTGTTCTGCCCTGGCCCCACCCCATTATGCCGCCCTAGCTCCACGTGTTCTACCTCCCCATCCCCACCCCATTATGCCCCTAGCCCCGCCCCAGCACGAACCTCATGTTTCCTTCCCCGAGCTCTGGGCCATATCAGACCAATGGTCCATCTAGCCCAGTATCCCAACTTTGTGGAGGCCAATCCAAGTCACAAGTACCTGGCAAAAACCCAAATAGTAGCAACATTCCATACTACCATCCCATGTCTGTCTCAACAGCAGACTATGGACTTTTCCTCCAGGAACTTATCCAAACCTTTTTTTAAACCAGCTATATTAACTGTTCTTACCACATCCTCTGGCAATGCTTAACTGTTCTCTGAGTGAAAAAATATTTCCTCCTATTGGTTTTAATTTAAAAATATTATTCTGTAACTTCATCAAATGTCCCCAGACCACAAAGGGGGGAGAAGAGGAAGGAGGGGAGAGAGATGCCAGCCTATGGGAAGGAGAGGATAAAGATCCCAGACAATAAGAGAGAGAAAGGGGGAAGGCAGATATCAGACCATAGGAGAGGGAAAGAGAGGGAGGAGATGATACACAGGGATGGAGATGAAGGGAAGAGAGAGGGAGGACATGCTGCACAGGAGTGTGAGGAGTGGAGAAGAAGGGGAGAGCGAAGGAAGAGATGGTGCATATGGATGGGAGGAGTGGGGAAGGGAAGAAAATGGAAGAAATGCTGTTTATAGATAGATGGGAATAGGGAAGAAGAAAGAGGAAGAAGATGGTACATATGGATAGATGGGAAGGGGAGTCATGGAAAAGTAGATAAATTTGAGGAGGAAGCAGAAAAATGGAAGAAAGTTGAATGTTAAAAGTTAATGCCAAATATGGATATAGTGCAGCATTTCGGTCAAAAGACCTGCCTTGGGGGATTCCACTACCATACACGTTTTTCGCTTTTTCACACACAGCTTTGCATGCTTGTACCTTCACTTCACCATGCGGAATAGTTCCACATGGCAGGCAGGTCTTTTGACCAAGGCATTTTGACCCGAGGCAGGTCTTTTGACCAAAACACTAGGAGGGTCCATGCGACGACTGTCTTTTTTGTATCAGCATCATTATTCCTGTGTGTCAGCGTTGAGAGTTTTCAATTGCAAACAGTACTGGGGTCCTGCGGACCAGGTAAGTGGAACCTTACAAGTTGGTGTTGATATTGTTTAGAAACATTTCCAACTATTTTTACAATATATGATTGCCTTGAGACATCTAGAAAAGAATTTTAAAATAACTTGTAATAAAGTTTATTTACAATAGGAAGGGTGGGGAAGAAGCAGATGATTATATTAGATGAGGATCGGTGAAGCGGGTACTGCAATAGCAGGAGCTATAAAAGGCCCCATGATCCCTTTCCAGTCAAAATTCTGATGCTTCTTTCCCTTGGGTGCTAGTTAAAAACTCTTGCTTTAATTTGTAAACAAAACAAGCAGAAAATTTGTCTTGAATATTTTTTATAAATATATATTGCTTTACATGGATTAGTGATTTTTATTTGAATAATGATTCTTTGGGACATTTTATTACATTCCAAAGAAGATATTACTACCTATGTACTATCTATGACATATATAATTTCATATGGTAGTTGACATTATTATCTAATGATTTAAGATCTCCTACATTCTCTTTTTGCAACCCTACTATGCAGTCCTGCTTCAATGAATTAGAGAATATAAATGGCATAGCTTTCATTTAATCAACAATGAATATATAGTGGTACATGAGTATATGTACCACTATATAAGACCAAAACCTTGAGTATATGTACCACTATATAAGACCAAAACCTTATGTACAATATTTTTGGTTGTTAAATAAAAGACATAAGAACATTGAAAGACACCGACTTTCTTTTGTAGTAAAAAAAAGAAGAAGTTATTGAAAACTCAATAACCCCCACCTTTTACAAAACCAAAGTGCTCCAATGCTCATCGAATTCCTATGAGCGTCAGAGTTGGTACGGCGATGGCCGGCGCTAAAAACCGTGCCATGGTTTTGTAAAAGGGGGGATAAAAGAGAAAAATCATCAGAAATTTGAAAAAGAAGCCTGAAACATTGGTATTAAATATTCTGTAATTGATAAAAATAAACAGTCATGGGTATGATTTGTTAAAAAATATGTTTGAACTGGGATCGGTTAAATTATACTTTTTGGTGGAAATCTCTATGTCACACTTTTAAAATGGAAAGTATGATGGCCATACAACAGGGACATTACAAGAAGTTTATGGATATTTGGGAGCCATTGACAAAATTCTGTAAGGAGTGATTGTTGATCTTGCCTTTTGATGATATATGTCTAGGGTGGATGGGTAAGATATTTTTTTTAATTTGAGTGCAATTTTTGGATACGTAGACGGGGGGGGGGGGGTGATATATGCGTATGTTATAAAATATAATTTTGATTGAATTTAAGTGCTGTTATAGTGTAAAATGACTGAATATATATGTTGCACTTATTTTTGGCTTTAGAATGAATAAAGATAAATTTAAAAAAATATATGTTTGAAGGAAAACTAAAACTGATAACCTGCTGCATACATTAGAAATGGAATAATCATTATTTCTTTACAATTTATATCATAGCTCCTAGTGAGGAACAAAGCAAGACCAAGAGGAGGAAAACAGAAAGGGAAGGGGATTGGGACATGCATACCTCCTTTTCGTAGTTTTACAACTATCCTCAAGGTGGTTTACATATAGGTACTTCAAGCATTTTTGCTATCTGTCCCGGTAGGCTCACAATCGAATGTACCTGGGGCAGTGGAGGTAAACTCAATACAAAATAAATCCCACTGAAGGGTATACGAAAACGATCATGGAGTAAAATGGAGTTTGTATGTATCGAGTATGTTTTAAATAGAAGTTAGAACACAGTTTAAGGGTGTTGATAATGAGATTATTAATTATTGGTTTGTGTTTTATATTTTGTCAGAGTATCCTGAGAACCCTTGAAAAAGCCACGGTTGCGGCAAAATGGGTCCCCGTTGGGCTTGTCAATACTCTGCACACTATAAAGATAAGTGTTGGCTTGCTATGTATAAGTAAAATGAATTTATGATACAGTAAAAATTGGTTACACAAAAAAGATGGTGGAGGTAATTTGGTCAGTGATGGTAATCTTTAAACCTGAATAACTTGGCATTGATGGAAATATCATGGGATCCCTATCCAAGTGGGTTACTGAGACCATTTTACTCCATGTTCGTTTTCAAATACCCTTCAGTGGAATTTATTTTGTATTGAGGTTATTCCTGAAAAATCCCACTTTTCATCTTCTGTGTTTTATTGAGCAATGTAGGTAACCCACCCTCCCCCCCCCCCATTCCCCACACACCCCTTTTATCAAACTGTGCTAGAGGTTTTTTAGCATGGATCGGCGAGGTAAGTGCTCTGATACTCATAGGAATTCAATGAGTGTTGGAGCATTTACCGTGCCAGCTCGTGCTAAAAATCTCTAGAACAGGTGGATAAAAGAGGCCCTAAGTGACTTGCCCAGGATCACAAGGAGCAGCATGGGATCTGAACCCACAGTCTCAGGTTGCTGAGGCTGTAACTAACCACTATGCCATACTCTCCTAAAAAAAAGGCAAACGGTAGGGATGAGGTCAGTCAGGAAGATACATGTAGTTATGCATCTAGAGCTCTTGGACCACCATGACATGCGTTCTACATTTGAAAACAAGATTCCAGAAATAGCAGATCTCATAAAAACACTGTTGACCTTTATGCTTCTAGACATTTATAAACCTTGTACATGTGTTCAACGCTCAATGTGTAATTATGAGCAGCAGAGCTACACCTTTACAAACAGTGCAGCTACAATCTTTGTGCAGGATATAATATTCAGAAGCCTCAGTGGTGACTAGTTTCACATGAGCCGTTCTGCCCGTGATTCCCCTAACTCTTCATTGGCTTCAAATAATGTTTAGTTAAATACTCACAAAACACACGTTTTTAAAAAAATCTTTCACAATAATCCATATCCAAAAGGTACTTTAGTTTGAGAAAGTGTGTCTCTTATTAGAGGCTTGGGCCAGATAGCCTCTGTATTTAACATGGGCCATGGTCCCAACATTCTAAAACAATAGACAATGATCTGGAATCTGCCGCGGCACATAGTTTGTGATACACTGCCATAAGGATCTAAAAAAGAGATCCAACACTGTTTCTTTGTAGTTAAGTAGGGAATCTATATCTCCACCCTCTACGCCCATATTTTATCTATGACTCTCTAATGCAGATCTTGCTCTGTTTGATGCTGTTGAATCCAATGGTTAACAAGTGAGGCAATTATATTTATTAAAAACTTTATATACTGCATAATAGCCAAGAAAGGATCCAAGCGGTTTACAATATATATTTCAGAACAATTTTGAAAAGAACTCCATTCGAGAATAGAAAAGGAAAGAAAAAAGAAGAGATTGTTTGTTTATTTTTTATGCATAAAATTCTATAAAAATCAAAATATCAATAATAAAACTTAACTAATTAATACAAACTAAAAATTTTCTTAAAAATCAGTAACTACATAAATACATATTGCAGTCCCAAACTCATTTCTTCAATTTGAAAAAGCCAATTAAAAAAAAAAGAAGTGCTTTTAGATGTCTTTTAAAATTTATATACAATTTTTCTTTTCTCAATTCTATCGGCAAACACAATTAATGGGTCTAGAAGATTGACCCACATACAGCAACCCACAGGGTCACTATGTAACATAGATGACAGCCTCTAGTTCCGCCCATCCTTGCCCTTTAATGCCCTAGTCCCGCCCCCCTGTCCTGCCCTATCCAAGCTCCCCGATCTTGTCGGGCAGGGAGGAAGTCCGTGGACAAAGTGTAGGGTTTTGAAAAGCCGTCCGGACCCCCGGGCATGTCCTCAAAAGGAGGACATGTCCGGGAAAATCCGGACGTCTGGTAACCCTACATTAGCTGTATCGCAAAAAGTATTTACTCAAGCTACTAAAGGTTTCTGATTGCCTCCTGGATCCTACTGAACACCCTCGATAGGGAGCGGGCACCGCTGGCAATGACCACATTGTACATGGCCCTTCAGTTTTTCCAACTGAGCACCATAATCCATTCACTTGTAAGATAATATTTCCCTTATTGATTTGCCACATTTATATGCTGTTATCGGGTGCTGTTGATAACAGCAATGAATAGAGAGCATCCCCCCAGTGATCAAAAATCAAAAATACCACAGCTGGAGGATTTAAGGTGTAAGGTGTTACCATTGCAATGTTATCCTGATCTTGGAACATTGCCGTATCTTAATAGCAAATCTCTTTGTGACACAATGTAAAGGGTAGCCAATAGTGTCGTCTTTATGGATTTAGGAAGCCTTGCACTTCAATAAATTGGAAAGCATTTGTGGTGCTTTCTCTTCAAGCTGTTTCTTGATGTTTTATGCTTTAATATTTTAAGCCAGGTTTATTATGACAAGCCAGTGACAGTGCTTTTACTATGCCAATAAATCCCAGCTCTGTCATAACTCTAGATGACAGCTCCGAAAAAGCACTAGAGGAAATCTGATCACATTTTGACAAAATAACAATTCAAGTCACTTGGCATTAATCACAAAGTACATGCACATTAATTACATTTACTTAGAGAATAGAAAAAAAATGGTTTTTTCTTAATTAGCAAATTCTTAGAATGAAATTTACTCTCCCTGACATCATTACTTTTACATGTTATTGTGATTTTTTTTTTCCCCCTTAATAATTGTGTTTTCATTTCATTTATATTCTGCTTACTGTAAGATTACTGGCTGGATTACAAAATAGAGGCCTCCTTTTACAAAGCCTCACAGCCGAGTGCCACACAGCAAATGCTCCAACGCACATTCAATTCCTATGGGCGTCGGAGCATTTACTGCGCTGGCCCATACTGCCAGCTTTTGTAAAAGAGGAGGAGAATGCTTAAAATTATGTGACACAAATATGCATGGCAATACAACAAATCATTAAATTGACCATTTTACAAGGCTATTCCACATTAAATATCCCAATCTCAGTAAATTGTAAATTTTTTTGACCAAAATGTATATGACAGTATTTTTCAAAAGGGCAGAACAAAATGTATAAGCCATGAAAATGCCAGTGGAGGCATGTCAGAGCAGTACAGGGACATGCCAAGGGCTGTGCAGTGTTTTCTATATCCTTACCCAATTCTAGGTAGCACATTGATGTACAGGAAAAGTAAAATCTATATTGGTTCTTAGATCACTCTTATATCACAAATAAGTGCCAGCACAGTATTTTCCTGTGACTGTTTGTATTGGTGCTGACTATGAGAAAGCTGAGAGAGAAAGCCTACAAGCTCGAATGTCATTTTTTGTCATTCCAGATCTGTCGTCTGAAATGGCTCTATTTCCATACCTGCTACCCACGCTTCCAATATGATGCCAACCACTTGTCATCTCTCACTTGTCCCTTTTCTATCTCCTTTTGGGGTGCAGCAGGTCCTTTTTGTGATCCTGACTTGTTTTCAGTATGTACATCACTCTGCTTACAGCTCCTTGTACAGTCTATTGCACTAGAACAGTTCTCCATCACCATTGCAGATCCAAACCCATTCCTTTTGTGTGGTGCAGGCACTGAACCTTTGCCCTGCCACAACATAAAAAGATGTTTATAGCATAGGTGTTGGAATTGGGGAGGGCACAGGGGTCATGGTCTCCCCCCAAAAATTAGTGGTAGGACTTCTTGTTTGGCTCACAGCTCCCTGTCGGGTTACAAGGCTCCCCTCACCTCAAAAACTGCAAGGAGGGCACTGGTGCGGCATCGATTCTTCTGCACTGCCAGGGTCCTTCTCTGTATTGTTTTTCAGACACGGCCCACCTCCACAGTGAAGCAACTTCCTGTTTCCATTTGGATGGACTGTGGAAAAAGAAATGTGCAGAAAATCACCAATCTCATTGTAGTTTTTGAGGTGAGAGGAGCTTAGGAACTGGGTGGGATGCGTTATTTGGTGGAACGTGGGGGTGGGGTAGAAGGAAGGAAGAAAGGAGAGATGCTGAATGGGAGGGGCAGAAAGGAGAGAAACAGGGGACACATGGATAGAGGGGAGGAGAAGGAGATAATGGAACATAGATGGAGGGTAAGGCAAGAGGGGAGGGAAAGGAGATGGTGCACATGGATGGAGGAAAGTGTTGCAAGATGGTGCACATGGATGGAGGGAAGTGGAAGAGGAAGGAAGAGATGGTGCACATGGATGGAGGGAAGAGGAAGAAATGTTGCACAAAGATGGAGGAGAAGGGAAGAGGAGGGAAAAGAGAGAGGAGATGGTGCACATGGATGGAGGGTGGGGAAGAAGAGAGAGGGAAGAGATAGTGTACATGAATGGAGGGATGGGGAAGAGAGGAGAGGGAAAAGATGATGCACATGGATGGAGGAGTGGGAAAGAGAGGAGGTGGATGAGATGGTGCATAGTGCACATGGATGGAGGGCAGAGAACAGAGAGAAGAGATAGTGCACATAGCTGGAGGAGAGATCGATTTGAGATGGAGGCAGAAAAATGGAAGAAAACTGAATATGAAAATCAGTGGCAAAGATGGGTAGTGCAAAGAGTGAAGAAGGAGAGGAAAAAAACAGTAAATGCCTAAGGAGGCCTTGGAAACAGAATTAAGAGCCCATAAGGAGCAAGATGGATGATGTCAACGAGTGTTTTGGGGTGATTTTCTAAGGGCTGCAGAGCAGGGATAGTGTGCATCTATCAAAGAAGGGAAGAAGTGTCTTTAGCAGCAGGCTGGCTAATCTATTAAAGAGGGCTTTAAACTAGAAGTGATGAGCAGGGTGATCAAAGCCCCTGGGTGAGTATAAGCCCTCAGGTAAGCAAATCACTGAATACCTCTATACAGATGGGAAAAGGGAGCAATGTCTGGAAAGTAGTATATACTAATGCTCGAAGTATGGGAAACAAGATTCTGGATCTAGAAGAAAATGAGTTGGATATAGTAGCGATCATGGAGAACCATGACTAGGATGTAGTTATATCAGGCTATAATCTGTTCAGGAAAGACAGGGTAGGAAGAAAAGGAGGAGGCAAAGCGTTATATGTTTAAGATCATATTAAAGCCACACAATTGCAGGATATGCAGGGTAAGGAAGAGGCACTGTGGATCAATTTGGAAAGAGGGAATGCTGAATATATCTACATTGTGTGTTATACAGGCCTCCTTCACAGATGGAAGAAGTAGAAAGAGATTTAATAGTAGACATTCAGAATATATCTAAGAAAGGGGAAGTTTTACTAATAGGTGATTTTAACATGCTGGATATTGATTGGCATATCCCTATTGTGGGGTCTTCTAGAAGTAGGGAGATGCTGGAATCTCTACAAGGAGAACTGTTTCAGCAGTTGGTAATGGAACCCACATGGGATGGGGTCATACTGGACTTAGTGCTTTCAAACAGGGAAAGTATTTTTGATGTTAGAGTGGGTGAGCATCTGGCATCCAGTGATCACTGCATGATACGGTTTAATATTAAGATGGGTATAGAGAGGGCTCATTCAAAAGCAAAGGTTCTAGACTTAAACAAAACTAACTTTGTTCAGATGGGGGATTACATCAAGGAATTGTCTGGATGGGAACGTCTGGAACGAGTAGAAATGCAGTGGATAAAACTGAAAGGAGTAATTGTAAGAACGACAAACCTTTTTGTGAAGCAAGTAAGTAAAAGTAGGAGGAAAAGAAGGCTGCTTTGGTTCTCAAAAGTAGTAGCTGAGAAGGTAAGGAATAAGAGGTTAGCTTTCATAAACTACAAAAGATCACAGAAAGAGGAAGACAGGCAAAAATATCTAGAAAAGTTAAGGGAGGCTGGTCGTGTAGTCAGGAAAGCAAAGATGCAAATGGAAGAAAAAATAGCTCACACAGTAAAACATGGAGACAAGACAATTTTTAGATATATTAGTGATAGGAAGAAGTGCAAAAGTGACATTGTGAGACTCAAAGGTGAAGGGGAGAATCATATGTCGAAGCTGATAAAGAAAAGGCTGAATTGCTTAACAAATATTTCTGTTCTGTTCTCACGCCTGAAACGCCGGAAGCAGGACCACAGAAGATAAATGTGAATAGGGAGGAGTGGAAGACCCTGATCAATTTTTAGAGGGTTGTGTTCGTGAGGAGCTAGCTAAAATAAAGGTAGACAAAGTGATTGGGCCAGATGGTGTATCTCGATTGAAGGTGTAGATATTATGCATACTCCAGAGCAGGCATAAATGTTGGCATGTATCAGGGGAGACTGACCATTGAGACAATAGGGCAGTGCCCAAGGGTACACAGCAATAGGAGACCCATTCTTCCCTAGTATGTTTAATAGGTGGTTAGAGGTCCATGACCCATAGTGCTTGGGGACCCAAATCATTGTCAGTACAACCCTGCCTAGGCATGAATTGTAAACCCACTCATGCTCTGCTACAATGCATCTTCTAGTACATTTACTGTGCAAGCAAATGTCAGCCTATACTATGCAGACTTTTAGGCGTGAGCTGATATTATACGAGGCCTTTTCTACACATACACTATATCATTGTTTTATATGTGAAGGTTTATAATGTTGCCTATTCCAAAACATTTTTATAAATAGAATCCATGGGTAATATTCAGCCCACAGCAGTCAGTAGTTTAATGCTGCTGATGACCATGGGCAGAATTGGTCCTTGATATTGATTGCTGGGCCATATACTGAATATCCTGATCACAGCAGGCAACCAGAAGCTAACTGTGAACTGGTTGATATTCAGATCAGAGTGCAGTTAGCTGGGGATAGTTAAGAGAGCCTTTTTGCTGTTCTAACTTTGCTTACCTAACTGGCTGGTGGGTTGATTATTGCCCCTATATAGGGTTACCAGACATCTGGATTTCCTTGGACATATTCTCCTTTTGAGGACATGTCCAGGGATCCAGATGGCTTTTCAAAACCTGGCACTTTGCACGGGTTTTGAAAAGCTTCCAACAAAATGCCATCGGGCAGCGGAGGGCAGGGCTTGGGCGTGACTGGGGTGTAATGGGGCGGGGATTAGTAGAACTGGGTGGGCCTGGTGGCGGGTCTAGGGGTCTGGATTTTCCATTTGGAAAATATGGTAACCCTGCCCCCTATCAAGTACTGGCTTCATCCAACCTCTGCCCACAGACCGTACCAGTACTAACTAGACAATACTGCAGCATTCAGAGCCAAAATTTAATGGAACTGCCCAGTTGTGACCCTAAATATCATAATCCAGGGAAATGAAGCCTGGATTCTGTATAGGACACCTACATTGGGTGCCACTAGGCACCCTAATCAAGGATGCCTAGTGATGCCTAACTTCAGATCCTGCTCGCAACTTGTTTTTTTTAATTGGCTTAACTACGACAATTTTCTGCCAATCAAAAAAAAAAATTAAATTTCCAATTAAGAGTTTCACGCAGAACACTTAGGACACCTAACGATGCCTATGTTAAGGCGCCTAATGATGCCTACCTGAAAAGTAAGTGTGGCTAGGGGAGGAAAATAGGCATGGTAAATGGAGGCATCGCTAGGTAATAATAATAATAACTTTATTCTTATATACCGCCAACAATCTT
The DNA here is from genome assembly GCF_902459505.1 of Geotrypetes seraphini. NCBI lineage: Eukaryota > Metazoa > Chordata > Amphibia > Gymnophiona > Dermophiidae > Geotrypetes > Geotrypetes seraphini. The sequence continues at coordinate 301,617,956 of NC_047086.1, read as the reverse complement.
GCGACTTCTAGGCGGTTTACAATGAAGAGAAACTGTACAGACAGCGAATTACAGAGTATAGCATTGAACATCTAGTGATAGTAAGTTAGGTGGCAATGAATTAGGCCAGATAAAACCTGGCCCAATTTACCAGCACCTAGCAATGCCCAAGTATGCTTAGGTGCCACTAGGCGTGATTCTTTAAGCGGCGCCTAATAGTTGATTGACAGCCATGTGGAGCGATGCCTACCATATTGGTGTGCTCAGGCACCATTTATAGAATCTGGTCCCGAGTGTCAATTAACTGGGCAGAGGTCTCCTTTGCTCAGTTAAATAAGGAGCAAAAGGATCAATCAACATTGCTGCATATATTGCTCAATGAAGTTGTGGTCTTCATCATAAGGCACATAGGGACAGACTTAAAGATCTCAATCTGTTTACTTTGGAGGAAAGGCAGGATAGGGGAGATATGATAGAGACGTTTAAATACCTACGTAATGTAAATGCACATGAGTCGAGTCTCATTTGAAAGGAAACTCTGCAATGAGAGGGCATAGGATGAAGTTAAGAAGTGATAGGCTCAGGAGTAATCTAACAAATTACTTTTTTACAGAAAGGGTGGTAGATGCATGGAACAGTCTCCCAGAAGAGGTGATGGAGACAGAGACTGTGTCTGAATTCAAATGGGCCTGGGATAGGCACGTGGGATTTCTTGGAGAGAAAAAGAGATAATGCTTACTGCAGATGGACAGACTAGATGGGCCATTTGGCCTTTTTCTGCCATCATGTTTCTATGTTTCTAAGTTCAGACTCTCCACCATAAATAACTGAAAATCGCCTCAGTTTATGGTGAATCTAGTGTACTGTAACTCTATTCATTGCACATCATAAGCATAAAAAACTTTCATCTATCAAACACTGCAAGGAAAATTCTACTGCTAAATTATTTTAAGTTTCTTAAGCAAATAATTTAACAGTATATTTTTCCTCACGGTGTCTGGTAGACAAAAGTTTTTATGCCTATGATAAGCAATGAGTAGAGTTACAGTACACTAGACTCATCGCAAACTGAGGCTTAGCATTTTTTTGCTACTTCTGCTTGTCTGCGGTGTTCTTTGCTCACATTTAAAGACAATAGATTGTTTTCAGTTCAATTCTTTATATGTGAGGTTGCAAACCATTGGACCCCTGAAGAAGGCGTGTTCGCCGAAACACGGACCGTGTAGGGTCCAGTTGGATTTTTATCACAGTATTTTTTATCATTGTACTTTTTTAATTGAATTTTTATGGTTTTATATGTCAGTGTTTAATAAATTATCTCCAGAACATCTGTATCCACAGTTTTTGTTTTTGTTGGTTTGTGTACAAATATTACTTCACATGGGCTACTTAATGATAAGCAGCTGATATACACTGTCTCAATAACCAAGATAAAGTATAGAAAAAAGCCTCAGCAGGAAAGCACAGTGCAGGTACAGCAGCTAACATCACTTCATATGGTTGTTCTCATGCGGTTGATATTACACTTATCTTGTGATGATCCAGCTTGCAATCCTCAGTCTGAATCCTGTCATACTGATGCACATCAAATCATTCCATATAAAGGAACTTTAAGATAAGGCTCCTTGTTTTGCCAGACCACCTGGCAGCATCAAGGGAGACTACCTTGTTTTGCCAGACCACCTGGCAGCATCAACAACCTTATCTTGGGTATTGACACAGTGTGGGTTGGCTGCTTATTACTAAATTGACACATGGAACAATTTTATATATATATATATATATATATATATATATATATATATACACTAGATGATCACCCAGCATTGCCCGGATATCCCAATCTCAGCAGCAAGAATGGCCCTCTCTATGGGACTGAACTTGGACTTAAACGGCATTGGAAGTGTCTCAGTGAGCCTGAAAACTATGGATAGCCATGTAGCTTTCATATCCTGTAGTCGGGCCTCATGCTGTTGTACTGTCTCTGAAGCTCTAGATGTAGCTGTTGGAACCTTGCCACACGTTTCCTTGGAGGCATTGTTACAGCAATGACAGCACAGCACAGTGTGACATCATTCCCCAAGCTTTACACAATTGGTCAAAGCAATATCTGTCTTTTTCGATGATTCTTTACACCCTTCCCACTCCCACAGTATTTTTACCCAGATAGTAATTGATATGTATACCAAGTTTGGTTGAAATCTGTCCATGTGTTTCTAAGTTATGCTGGAACATACATACAGCCACAAAAAAAGGGAAGAATGGAGAGAAATGTAATACAAAAAACCAAAAATATCATTCCAAGACAAAAGCACCACACAAGCCAAGAAATCTCACTTATTACTTAATCAAAAGAAAAGCCTCAGACAAATGGAGAGGTGTACCCACACTCTTCACCCAAGCATCATAAGCAAAAAAACTTTTGCACTAGTTTAAAGTTAGCAGGTGGGAGCAAAAAAATAGCCGAGAATGATTAATGGTAAAAACTACTGAACACAAACAGGCCAGGTGGACGATTGTTTCGTGGCCGGTAACCACTGCTTCAGGGCCTTAGCGCCAAATCCAGGCTATCCTATAACACAAAACACAAACCCAAAAGAGAAATGAAAATGCTCACCTGCTGAATGCTTTACCATTAATCATTCTCGACTATTTTTTGCTCCCACCTGCTAACTTTAAACTTGTGCGAAAGTTTTTTGCCTATGATGCTTGGGTGGAATAATGTGGGTACACCTCTCCGTTTGTCTGAGGCTTTTCTTTCGCTTAAGTAATAAGCTAGCTTTCTTGGATTGTGTGGTGCTTTTGTCTTGGAGTGATATTTTTTGAACATACATACATCCGATTATATAATAATAATAATAACTTTATTTTTCTATACCGCCATAGTCAGGCGACTTCTAGGCGGTTCACATTGAAAGAAGGCTGGACAGTCAGTTAATGATAAGGAGCCTAAAATAAAAAAATTACATAAACAAGGTACATACTAATTTAAGTTCCATGGGTAAAGAATATATGAAAATTGGAGCTTCCTGAGAGATTGAATAGCGTTTATGGGGCGTTTGTTTTAGTTTAAGGGTAGATATAGATATATAATGCAGTGTCATTTGAATATTGGGGTCCCTATGCCTACAAGCCTGCAATGCACATGTAATCATGTCTGTCTTTTTTTCTTTTTTTTACATCACATTTAAGTATTTTAATAACTACATTTAAATTTGGCATTATACCCATACAGTAAATTTGCTAAATTGCTAAATCAGATTCAAAGCTCCTGCAGCTTTCCTACAAGAGCCTCTCTGTTTTCAAAGGCTAAGTCCGAATTTTCTTTATGTCAAGCGGAAACTATAATACTTTCTAACGCTGCTTCTAAGTACAGCTGGGCTCTGCATGCCGTGGAGCTGTGCAACACTAGATGTGACCCTCTGCGGCAATTACTCTGCAAGCCAGCAGGCAGCGATAATGGCGATCCTAAAATACAGAGAAGCATGACTGAAAAAAAAAAAAAAATTAGGGCAAGACAGAAATAAGGGCAGAAGCTGTTCCTCTTCAGAAGGCTCATTATTTATGTGCATTCCATGGCGTGAGTTCAACTGCAACCTCTCAGCTGGCAGCTGTCTTCCGTTGCTTTCCCCTTCCACCTGCCTAGTGAGAAAGCAGGCACCATCTTCGCCAGGATGGATAAATCTGTCATCCTGACTTACACAGTGAACTCTCTGGAGGAAGACTAAAGTAGTCCAGAGAATAAATCTAATCCACAGAAACAGTAGCAAGGTTGTCCAAGTTTAAAACATCTCCTTTTAACCCCTTTGGTATGGACCTTATTGACTATAATTATACACTGCAATGCCTGACAAACTCAAGCGTCCAATCTTTTGCAATATGATAGATGCCCAGCTCAAAACGCAGCAAGGTGGATGTTGAAAACAGCTGGGACAAAGTCAGCTAGGACAATAAAACATCCAGTGGCTAAGGAAGCACTTTTTAGAAGGTTTCCATATGTTAAAAATGCCATTTGCACATACAACTTTGCATCCATGTATAAGCAGGACTTGCAGAAGAGATGCACTGTATATTTGTATGCTCCTAGTATGCACATATTTGAAGGAAGCACATACTGGCACAGAGCTTGTGTTTGCTACTTCACAACAGAAATCTAGGTATACTTCAAAAATTGCCTGGTTGTTATTTATAACTGCTCTGAGGCACCTATAATTGATAAGCTAACTGTTTGTTTGGATCAAGGATTTGGAGGAGTGATTGAGGGGGGAATTGAGTTTATCTCTCTAGTGTTCAAAACCACCTCAAACAGCAATAAAATTGAGATGTGCTGCATCAATTCCCGAAATGGCTGTCCTTGGACATGCAGTTTTGTACAATCCAGAGCTCACGTGTAAGTACCAATAGTATAGACAGGAAAATAATATTCCGTTTCCACATGTATGAGGAGGCCGCTGAAAAGTTCTCAGCCCAAGCAAGAAAAGAATGATGTGGAGCCATGAAACTTACAAGTTATTCCACATGTTCCTTGACACTTTTCAATATCTTTTATATCATTGAAATGAAAAGTATCAAGAGAAGTGTGGAAACTTGTAAGTTTCATGGCTCCACATCATTCAGCCGCCCCTCATAAGCACCAGTATTTACAGGTACCAAGCAGCCACACATGATTCCACTCTGTTTAGATTAGGGGTAGGGAACTCCGGTCCTCAAGAGCCGTATTCCAGTTGGGTTTTCAGGATTTCCCCAATGAATATACATGAGATCTATTTGCATGCACTGCTTTCAATGCATATTCATTGAGGAAATCCTGAAAACCCGACTGGAATACGGCTCTCGAGGACTGGAGTTCTCTACCCCTGGTTTAGATGATCTTATCTTTTGTAAAATGGCTGTGTTCTATGTTCAGCCAGCCTTTTGTAACAAAAACAAAAAACCTACTACAATTTGTAAACCTCCCAACATGGGCATCCGATCTAGAACTATGAAATTAATATTCATATGTGTTTGTGAGCTACATGAAGATGATCATTAATGCTCAAAAGTTAAGTGGGGTGTTTTGGTTTTTTTTAAGAACTATCTACCTGATATTTAAAGTGATTTAACTAGGCAGAGGAGCCTTCTGCCTGATTAAATCGCTTAAACCAGCTAACAGCTGAAAACACATATGAATATCATAATCAGTGACACTTAACTGGATATTGCCACTGAATATCACCACAAACTGCCCCTGCACTGTCTAGTTAGTTCTGGAATGGTCCATGGATGGAACTTGGACAGAGCTGGTACTTAACCAGTTAGCAGAAATGTTCAGATCACTAACCAGTTGAATAAGCAACTAAAGTTTTTGACCTTTGAAATCTCTGCATTTATATATATCTTTATTCATTTTAAAATCAAAAATAAGTGCAGACATTTTACATTTTAACAGAACTTAAATTCTATGAAATTATATTTATGACAAATACATATATCATCCCCCCTTTTCTACATATCCAACAATTGCACTCAAATTAAAAGTATCTCCCCACTCACCCTGGACATGTATGATCAAAGGGCAAAATCAACTTTCACTCCTTACAGAATTTTGTCAATGGCTCCCAAACATCCATAAATTTCCTATAATGTCCCTGTTGTGTGGCCATCATACGTTCCTTTAAAAGTGTGCCATAGAGATTCCCACCAGAAAGTATAATTTAACCGATCCCAGTTTATGTAATTCCTTAAAATAAGTTGTATAGCAACCCCTGTCATAATAAAGAGAAGTTTATTATTATGGGAAGATATTTGACTTTTAGCCCTCATTAACGTACCAAATAGCACAGTATCGTATGTCAATGCCACATGATTTTCCAATACTTCATTCACTTGATCCCAAATGGATCTCCAAAATCTAAGTATCAAGGGACAATTTTTGACCTCATTTGGAATATTGTGTACAATTCTGGAGACCACACCTTCAAAAAGATATAAACAGGGTGGAATTAGTCCAGAGAACAACTACTAAAATGGTCAGTGCTCAATTGAAAGGACATTCTGGAATGAGGGGGTTTAGGATGAAGCTGAAAGGGGATAAACTCAGAAGTAACCATAGAAAATACTTTTTCTTTTTTTTATATATATATATAAATCTTTATTGATTTTTAAACTTTGACAATGCAATACAATTATCTGAGCATAAATATTTCATAAAACACATTATTAAACATACAATTTATACTTAGAACAATCATTTTCCCCCTCTTACCAAATTACTACAATAAGACAAATTATGTAAATATAATATTATAATTAAGTATTTTAATAAACAAAATATCTTTCCCTCCCCCCTCCCTCCCCTGGATGTGTAAGGAATTCTACCAACCTCAAAAAAAATAAAATAAAATAAAATATATATATATATATATATAATAAATACATTACAATTATTATGATGTTACAAATATAGTCAATGGACTCCACACTCTATTAAATGTACTGCTAAACCCCAAACACACACGCATTCATTTTTTCATATTTGTAAGTGGTACAAACATTTGTCAACCAAAACGCGTAATTTAGTCTGTCATACCTCTTCCAATTATGTGTAATCAATTGGATAGCTATTCCCGTCACTATCATAAAAAGTTGACTTTTATATTTATCGAAAGAAGGCTTGACATGTAAAAGCATACCACAGATTATGGCTTCATATGTTAGGGGAATTGCTGAATCAAGAATAAGATTGACCTTGTACACTTCAACCTCCAAGACCAAATATGTGGCCTACGAGATACAGAAATATACTGTTTTATCTTGATGCTCCAAATGTCTCTATGTTTTGGCTTTTTAATCAAAAATTTAGAAATTAATTTATACCACAGGGCAGCCTGATGTCCTACTAAATCTGTCTGGTAGCAAAGGATCTGCAAGCTGTAATAATTTTTAAAATTTTTCCATTCAGGGAACCCACTCCGAATGGCCTGCTTCAACTGTAACCACCTATATTGTTGAGACCTCAGAATGGCAAATGATTGTTGTAGTTGTATAAAATCAAGCAGTTTTCCATTAGAAATACATCATCCAATGCCTGCATCCAATTCTTCCAGGAGATCCCAGCACTGCCCACTTGTATCTTGGAGTTTAACCATAAGGACTGAAAAGTAGATTTTATTATAGGAATATCTGTTAATTTATCAATAAATGTAATTGTTTTCCATGTGTTGTTTTCCAATATTATTATGTTGTCTTTAGCATATCTAGGTATACTGATACTTAATACATGAGATAATCTCATAGGAGATATAATTTTCCATTCTAGATATAGCCAATCTGGATGATGTTCCATGAGCTCGGAGAAGATCCAATACATTCCTTGGTGCGTTATATAGGCCTGATGATACCTATAAAAGTTAGGAAAATTTACCCCACACTCAACAATTGGTTTTTGCAAAGATACTGAAACAATTCTTGCATTTTTCCCCAGCCAAATAAATTTTGTAATACTATTTAGTTTCTTATAAAAGGACCCCTGAAAATAAACTGGTATCATACCCATTTGATTGCAAATCACAGGCAAAATCATCATTTTTACTGTTTGAACTCTCCCCCACCAAGACAAATATAATGGGTTCCATTGCTCAAACATCTCAGTGACCTTCAGCAATAAGGATTTTTCATTTACTTTTATCATTTTTTCCAACGTTTTCTGAATCCAAATACCTAAATATTTTATGCCCTCTTCCTTCCATAGGAAAGGGAATTTATCAAATAATCCTTTGGAACAATAAACGTTTAAAGGAAGAACCTCTGATTTACTCCAGTTTATCTTATATCCTGAAAATTTCCCAAATCTATCAATCATATTAAGTAAATGTGGAATGGTTGTTTCAGGATTCCTCAAATGAAGCAAAATATCATCTGCAGAAGCTGAGACTTTGTATTCCTGACCTGCATAAGGAATACCCTGAATCTCCTCTGCCTGTTGAATAGCCAATAACAAGGGTTCCAAAACAATATCAAACAACAGAGGAGATAATGGACATCCCTGTCAAACTCCCCTCTCCAGACGAAAGTGTTTTGAAAAAGTATTATTAATATATAATCTGGCAAAGGGGGAGCTATATAAGGTTTGAATCGTTTGTATAAATCTAGAACCAATACCAAACCAATCCATAGTTTGATACATAAAGGTCCATTCCACACGATCAAAGGCCTTCTCTGCATCCAAAGAATCAAAGAAAGCCAGATCATCCATGGCTTTTGTTAAATTCAACATATGAAAAGCCAATCTAGTGTTATTAGAATGCCTTTGAGCAACAAACCCCGTTTGATGCATACCAATGTTGTAAGGGAGAGCCTTAGCCAAGCGTAAAGCCAATAACGTAGCCAAAAGTTTTCCATCCACATTTATCAAAGAAATAGGCCTGTAATTTGAAACCAACATGGGATCTTTATTTGGTTTTGGTAAAACAATAGTTAATGATTCTGCCATAGTACCTGATATACAACCTTTAGTTAGTTGAACCTGATATAAATTTAAAAGATGAGGTAATAGGGTAATTTGGAATGACTTGTAAAACTCTACAGTGAAACCATCACCACCTGGAGCGGATCCGACTCTAAGGGACTTCAGCACTGTTTGTAATTCTTTCATTGATATAGGTGCTTTTTCACAGAAGGTGGTGAATGCATAGAATGGCCTCCCAGTGGAGGTGGTAGAAACAAAAAGCATATCTGAATTCAAGGACATTGGATTTCTAAGGAAGAGGAAGGGATAGTAGATGACATGGATAGGAAGAGAAAAGGATTGTGGGAGTGTGCTAGATGTGGTGTATTTAGATTTTAGCAAAGCCTTTGACAATGTTCCAAACAGGCGTCTAATAAATAAACTGAGAGCCCTCGGGATAGGCCCTAGAGTGACGGGCTGGGTCAGGAACTGGTTGAATGGAAGGCGACAGAGGGTAGTGGTCAATTTAGATCGCTCTGAGGAAAGGGATGTTACCAGTGGTATACCTCAAAGTTCTGTTCTTGGACCTGTTCTTTTTTAACATTTTGACAATGATATTGCTGAAGGGCTGTCAGATAAGATTTGCCTCTTTGCAGATGATACCAAAATCTGCAATAGAGTAAAGAGCTTATATGCATGGCAGAAGAGCGGGACTTGGGTGATGATCTTAAGGTGGCCAAACAGGTTGAAAAGGTGATGGTGAAAGCTAGAAGGATGCTAGGGTGCATAGGAAGAGATATGGTCAGTAAGAGAAAGGAGGTATTGATGACCCTGTATATGACTCTGGTGAAACCTCATTTAGAATATTCTCCAATTCTGGAGACTGCACCTTCAAAAAGATATAAAAAGGATGGCCTTTAGTCATGTGGCAGCCACAAGGTCAGAAACATGGATGCTCCATTGCAAGATTGCACCATCAAATGCAATTATACAATTTCTTTGGTCAGAGGGAGTGAAATCTGTGGAAATTTACAATCAAATATTGACTCTTGGATGCTCAGTCTTCCAATTTGCTAAGGTCTGCTTGCAATTTTTCAAAATCCACATAAGTTTTAATAACTTTGAACAGTTTAGTGTCATCTTCAAATTTAATTACCTCACTCGTCATTCCAATTTCCAGATCATTTATAGATAAGTTAAATTGCACTAGTCCTAGTACAGAATCGCTGCTCTTAAGCATGCTTAAGCGCTCAGCTAGGTGCCTAACCTTTAGTTGTGCCTAGAGCTGGCCTATTTCATGGGCGCCTCCAAAATAGATTCCGCTCAGTGTGTTTCATTAAATAGCACCCAATTTTACTTGAATCGCGCTGAACAGTGTCTAAATTAGACGCATAACATTTGGGGCTTTTTATAGAATTTGCCCTTTAATCCCCCATTGCCCCAGGTACATTAAATAGATTGTGAGCCCATTTGGACAGACAGGGAAAAATGCTTGAGTCCCTGAATAAATTAATGCAAACCGTTCTGAGCTCCCTTGGGAGAATGGGATCTAAAATTGAATAAATAAATAAATAAATCTGCTATTGAGATAGACATGGGGGAAACCACTGTTGTTCCTGGGATTGGTAGCATGGAATCTTGCTCCTATTTGGGATTCTGCTAGGTGCTGTGACTTGGATTGGCCACTGTTGGAAGCAGGATGCTGGGCTAGATGGACCATCGATCTGTCCCTGTATGGCTATTCTTATGTTCTTCACAAATGGTTGTTGCGTTGTTACACTTGGTGGTTGTGGCACATGTTTGTAACCGTTTATTAGAAAAATTAGTGATTTTTTTGAAAATTATTATTATTCTTGTGCCAGGCCAGCAAAGCAATGACTTGAGGAGATGCATGGATTTTGCAAAGTGCATCTAAAGGTCCTTATTCATTATTTTCTATAAACAGTTCACATATTTATTTATTTATTTATTCAATTTTCTATACCGCTCTCCCAGGGGAGCTCAGAACGGTTTACATGCATTTATTCAGGTACTCAAGCAGTTTTCCCTCTCTGTCCCGGTGGGCTCACAATCTATCTATTGTACCTGGGGCAACGGGGTGATTAAGTGACTTGCCCAGGGTCACAAGGAGCAACGTGGGTTTGAACCCACAACCTCAGGGTGCTGAGGCTGTAGCTTTAACCACTGCGCCACACTCTCCCCAGTGAGTGTGGCGCAGTGGTTAAACCATAAGTGGTTTTTCTTACACATACCTTTAATAGTTTTATGCATGGTAAGTTTATTTTTTTTTTTAGTTTGTAATGATTAACTTGGCATATAAACCCTTATTGAGAAAAACAAAGCATACCAGCATGTACAAGTCAAGTAGTTCCAATTGCTTACTAGAAAAGTTTTCAAGTATATGGAAAGTAGACATATGCTCCATTTCAGTTCAGAATGTATAACCAAGAGAATGCATGCTATCTGTGTCAGCTATAAAAAAAAATTATGCACTTTTGAAAAGTGATACTCTAGTTACACTGCTCACACCGAACATTTGATCAACAAAAAAAATCACACGTAGTACAACAAAGTACTCAGGAGGCTGCAGTGATTAATGAACTACCATCTTAGACCATCTGCTCTGGTGCACCCTCATTTGAATCCCTATGCCCTCTGGCTGGGTCAGCACTTTTGCTGATGCTGAGAAGTAACTTTCTAGATTTTAACTGAGCTGGCATTTGCTTCCAGGCTGGAAGTAAGAAATGGTCCATGAAGCTTCATTTGTCTTGGAAAAAAAAAAAAAAAAGGAGCAGTGTAAAATTATGAGCAGCTTGTTGGATATAGAAAACATACACTAGATCAACTCTACCTCAAGTAGAAAAATGATGTTAAGAACCTCAGAAGGAAGTGGGATAATCTGACCACTGATGGACAAGAGAAAATGAAGTGAAAGAGAAAAAATAATCATAACTTTTTAAATGATTATTATTTAATAGTTTCAGTCAGTTACCATGAATATTTTTTTTCAAGAGAAATTGCAGATGTACCTTATACAGAGTATTGTTACTGTAAGTATGATAGTAAAGTCTAATGTTTAAAAGATTCAGCTTTGAGAAATTATAGTTTTGTTCTATCTGTATGTGGAACAAAATTTATAGGAATAATATCAATAGAGTGGTTTAGGCTATTATTGTAGAAGCTGCCCCTCAGAAATAGCAGCTTTTAGATGTGCAATACACATGCAAAAGGCATTTTAGAAAGTAGGTTATATGCAAGTAGGGAAGCTCACCATGGCAACATACTGGGGGATGCGCAAACCTTACGATCGTCGAGCGATCGACCGGATTGGATCAGATTCCCCGACCCGATGCACAAAACTGCTTTCCACTGTGTTTCTCCGAGCACTCACTCAATCTCCGATCTGGTCATGCTAATGAGGGGATTAGTATTGAAACGCCATGCAAAGTAGGCGAGCGATCAGTGCACAAAAAGGTTTCAAGCAGAAGTGATACCGATCGGATTTGCCGATCCCCAAAAAAAGTGATTGGCGAAGACCAGTCGCTCACTATCGTTGCCGTCTCTTCTACCCTGAAAAAGTAATAGAATCAGTATCAAAGTTGTTCAGTGACATTATAAAAAGATTTTTAAAAACTATACCATGCTATAAAAAATATTTAAAAACCAATATAAAGATGCACAAAAACGTATGAGTGTGCTATACGCTTGTATCATGTGCGCATTGTGAGCACGTGTGTTTAAAGTGCATGTTCAAGTTTTGTTCAATGCATGCCTATTATCAGTGTACCCTCCCCAAAAAATGTAAGCTCTGCTATTGCTAGTTCAAATTTATGATGCTGTAGTACTAAAGGGCAAATTCTAAAAGAAGCGCCCAAATACTGGGGGAGGGGGAGTAATTTTTAGTTTATTATTTAACAATATAAGAATGATAGAGGGAAAAATTTTATTGTATGATATGTACGTTTTATATTTGCTATGGAAGGGTGGGGAGGGAGGGAGATAAATTATATGATTTGGATTATTGCTGATTATTAAGTGTTCTATTTAATATTAAAATGTTTTAACTCACTGTCACACTTATTGTAAGTTTTAAAACGAATAAAGATTTTATCATAAAAAAAAAAGAAGCGGCCAAAAATTAGGCATTTAATAAGACACTGTTCAGCGTGATTCAAGTAAAATTGGGTGCTGTTTAATGAATCACGCCGAGCGGAACCTATTTTTGAGGTGCCCAAGAAATAGGCCAGCTCTAGGCCCCCTAGCTGAGCGCTTAAGCACGCTTAAGAGCAGTGATTCAGCAACAAGGCGCCTAACATGTAGCCGCATCCACGCCTAACGTGCATAGCGTCTATTTTTTTGAAGGCAGCCTAAATTTTTATAGGCGCCTTGTTACAGAATTGCGCTTTCTTGATAGGCGCCCATGTTTCAATCAGTGCTGATTAAAAAGCTTAATTGAGCTTGTTATTCAATTTACATAGGCGCCTAACTTTAGGCGCTGGTTACAGAATTTGGGCCTAAGTTCCACCAATGTTGAATGTGAAGTGAAGTAGAGGACTTCCAATTGGAGAGAATTAATTTCTGTGCAATAGTCAACAATATATAAAAAAAAATTTATCTGAATCTAATAGAGAAATATTCGGAGAATGTGATTTAAATAACACTATCAATAGTGAAATTTTACATTCCACCTGAAAGATCTTCAAAACAGTCCAGACATCTAACCAAAAGGAATGAACTAAGGAACATTTGATTATCTTGTGTATTAATGAACCTTGTGTATTACAATTCCAACAAATATTTGCGGGCAAGAGGCCAGCAATGGAAAGTGTATGAGGGATCCATAGTGCTTTATGATATAAAAAATACATGGATTGTAATGTATTGGCTGATGACAGAGATCGTAATGATTTAGACCAAAGAAGTACCCAGGCTTCGTTTCCCCCTCAGTTAGAGGATGTAAACTGAAAAAACACCATGAACACCTTCTCTCACATCAGGCAGCATTATGGGGTAAAAATCTAGAACAATTGCTTTCGCCCACTACTTATGAGGAATTCAGGAAGCGCCTAAAAAAACATCTGTTCCTGAAGTACCTTGACAGCTGACCCATACATCTCTTTCTCCTCAATAACGGTTCTCTTGACCTATCAATCACTTGCTTTCACCTCTTTTAAGTTCAATCAATTTGTACCTTCTTTGTAAACCGCATAGAACTTCACGGTACTGCGGTATATAAACTGTTATTATTATTATCTAACTGGTGTCCACAATCCTTTTCCCAAACATCTCTAAGTACAGCATAGAGGGCAGTTATACTCAGTGAATAAATGTTGGTCTGTACTACATATATATCTACAGTCCATAGCTGTATGATTTTAGTCTCTGAAACACACATAAAAAGTGTCAGGATTTTGGTATTATTTCATACTGTGTTGAAAGCATGTATAATATCATTGGATGTTAGTCTCTGCAATGTGCTTGTGCAATTTATTTTTCTGTTTGTTCATCTTTTTGAAGATAACTAAAATTTCATCTTCTGGCATTCCTTATATCGCATTTTTTATGACAGCAATGATTTGCGACTGACACCCTCAACATTCAACCCTCAAAATTCAAAAGCCAACTTAAGAGCTTTCTTTTTAAAGACGCTTTCAATACTTAATTGAAATGCTAATTGCTCTTTATTACTACCATTCATACCAGTCATTTGAAGATTTTATTTACAAATTTATTTTGTTTTTCCCCTTCCTTTTGTAATTTACCCTCAATGTTCTCTCCTTTCCTATTATAAATTGTATTTCTTTCCCCTCTATCCTAGTGTTTCCTGTAGTAATTTGTCTAGTATTTTAATGATTTTTATATTTTTATTTATATTATTGTTATTGTTTTATCCTGTATTTTTCTGTATATGTAAATCGCTTAGTAATTATGATAGGCGATCAATCAAATAATGATTAAACTTGAAACTTGAAACTTGAACTTGAAACATGCATCAATGACACGCACGAATAAACCACACCTACAAACTACGTAGAACATGTGCATGCATACATCGCATCAAGAACCAACAAGAATAATCTGCACATGCGTTTAAATCGCTCTAACAGTGATCGATGAGATAATTTGTAGGTATACTCAGTTGTGCATCAGTCGCTCGGCAAAAATCGGCCAACAGCGATCCAGTCGGTAGTACTGACTGACTTTTGTGCATCTAGGCGATAGCAGAGGGGCACAGTTAGGGCATAGAGATAGAGTCAACCATAACTCAGTGAGTAATTCTAGCATCATCTATGTGTAAGTTATTATTCAAATTCAAAAGTGCTGTGTGCAAAAGTAAAGAAATATAAAATATCTAATCGCTTAAACCCATTCATCCTTATGAAAGAAAGTTTCTACTATGATATAAGAATGATAAATATCGTCAGAGACTTAGCTTAGTGATATCCGCAAGTGTTTCAAAAATGTCTTTGCTTGACAAGGGGGGTGCCTCGGCTGATTTTATATTTTTGATTTCTTTACTTTTGCACACAGCACTTTTGAATTTGAATAATAACTTGCACATAGGGTGATGACATGTGATGTTTATGAGTAAACCCTGCAGTGCGCTCATGGGTGCACAATAACTTCCTTAATTACTGATAGGAGGTTCCCATGAACTGATTAATCACCCTTAGGGCTCCTTTTACTAAGGTGCGCTAGCTAGCGTTTTTAGTGCACGCAGCAGATTAGCGTGCACTAACCCCACGCTAGTGGCTAGAACTAACACCAGCTCAATGCTGGCGTTAGCGTCTAGTGCGCGGCATTGTAGCGCATGCTATTCCATGCGTTAATGCCCTAAGCTTAGTAAAAGGAGCCCTTAGTCAATTATTGACAATTTTTAGCATGTTAAAATTGGACATTACGTCCTGTGTGCAAAGTAGAGAGCTTGGAGTTGGTCTTTTATATTGGGGTTCTCTTTTACACTCATGTCTGAAAGACAATCCAATCCAATTGTCTTCTCAGATGATCTAAAAACACAGGCAACCAAATCTTTGGGAAGGTTGTACCAAAACCAGATTGAATTGGAAGGCTCTATTTGTGATTGTACAAAATATTGTCCCTTTTTATATATGTTCGAGGCTTGTGCAGATGAGGACAGAGTCCATGGGGATGGGGCAAGGACAGGGACAAAGTTCATGGGGATGATGTGAGGACGCCTATAGAGTCTGTAGAAATGAGGCAGGGATGGAGACAGAGCAGGATGGGGTAAGGACGGGGACAGAACCTGCAGGGACAGGGCAGGGATGGGGACAAACTCCCCATACCATGCTCTACTGGCGCTATACTCTTTCCTATTTATCATTGGCATTCTTTGCCATTCTTTTATAGATTTGGATGTCGTTGTACACAGCAGAGATCCTAACTGGCAAAAACAGTATATCAAATCAGAAATAAATATAAACATAATACCTCAGATTCTACATATGATGTACAAAATTGGGCATGCACTCAATTTGTACACTTAATTAATAAGCCAATTAATGCCAATAATGGACACTATCAATCAATTGTTGGTGCTAATTGGCAATCATTTGAATTTACACTTGCATGTAAAGTTTTACGCACAGATGCAAAAAGGGGGTATGGCCACAAGGGCATGGGTGGGTCAGGGACATTCTTAGAATTTGTGTGTAGTGTTACAGAATATGGTATATCTGCACCCAATTTAGGCATGAATATTTGTACTAGGTTTCAATTGGGCTGGTAGGAGCCCCTGTGGATGCAATTTTTGTGCAAAGTAGGTGCTGGAAATTTCCAGCATTTACTTTACACTTGGCCTTGATTCTACAACCGCTGCCAGTACACGACTGACACGCTGTCAGCACCGGTCGGGTGCGCATTTTTACAATCCGCATGTAAACTAATTGCTAAATAGCATGGGGGGGTATAAATAGAGCTTCCGCTTTTATATGCAACTTATAGAATATTGTAAGCTAAAGTCTGTGTATCCGTCTGCCAGCTCTATGGCTGGTGTTTATGTTTATTTCACATTTGCTATACCCACTTGCAATAATCAATGGCTGAGAACTCCTAGTATTATTATATAAATATCGATTCAAGTCCTCTATATTCTGAGCAGTCCTCTCTAAAGAAATATAAATTGTAATTAAGGAGGAAAAGACTTCAGGTGTTCCTCAGTGATAAGTAAATAATGTTGTCACCAACTTTTGAAGCTATCATTAGATAAACCTCCTTACTGTGAAAAAGCACAGTATTAGTTATTTTCAATTCGCTATGGTCTTATAAACAAAGTAAAGCTTAGCAGAACAGTAAGGCCCTGATTCTCAGAGGGATTGCCAAAAGTTAGGTGGCGGCAGGCATCTTACCGCTGCCTAACTTAATTGGTTTAATTGGTGATAAATGACATGGTAATTGACCACCTACAGAACAGGTCGCCAGTGTCCTGTCCACAGAGTCAAAGTGGGCATGGCTTGCGCTGGTAGGAGCCCCCGTGGATGTAATTTTTGTGCAAAGTAGGTGCACCAGACAAATCTAAGTGGTTTACAGTATTTAAAAAAAGAGCTCATAAAGTGAGAAAAGGAACACCAATATGTAGATAGGGAAGCAGAAAATCAGTCATTCAGTGGAGTAAAAGACAGGAACCTGGGGGATAAAGACTCTGCGTGGGTGGCCTGGCAGCAGTGGAAATCCGTACCCCCCTATGCTATATAGGTAAAAAGTCCTGCATGAACAGTGGGACTATGGAAGCAAATGTTAGGTGCACTGATATTGGGTTACACTAGTGCTTTATAATAGAAACTAGGCACTCAGGCCCCGATTCTATAAATGACGCCTAAAAATTAGGCGCCAAGGGACACGGCACATAGCAGCTATCAATCTTCAGTTAAGCCCCATTTATATAATCGCATCTAGCAGCACCTAAAATGGGCATAGGCGTCAGTAGGCACCTGAATCTTAAATGCCCCCTATTATGACAATGATGGTCCTAAAAGGCCCGACAGAGCAGAACCACAAAAAAAGCAACAGGACAGCCGATCTGCAAGATCCAATGTGGTGCAAATAGGAAGAAGCAGATCATGTGGAAAAGTCTCTCCAACAGATACAGTATTTATTGAGAAACTACACTTAAAATAAACAGTAGCCGGACACAGCCATGTTTTGTCTTTCCAGGGGCTGTGTCGGGGGGGCTCAAAGAACCATTTGGTGTATGAATATGATATCACCAAAGTAAAAGATTCAAATTTCTGTCTAGTAGTAGCAGCAGCAGTTTGCAGTCCTTTAAGTGCAGTTTCTTAATAAATACAAGGTCTGACAATTAAGTTTTATTTATTCAATTTTCTAAACCATTCTCTCAAGGGAGCTCAGAACGGTTTACATTAATTTATTCAGGTACTCAAGCATTTTCC
The DNA here is from genome assembly GCF_902459505.1 of Geotrypetes seraphini. Lineage (NCBI taxonomy): Eukaryota > Metazoa > Chordata > Amphibia > Gymnophiona > Dermophiidae > Geotrypetes > Geotrypetes seraphini. The sequence goes on along the minus strand of NC_047086.1, from coordinate 301,600,145 downwards.
CTGTCTCTCCCATTGGGCTCACAATCTATCTAATGTATCTGGGGCAATGGGGGGATTAAGTGACTTGCCCAGGGTCACAAAGAGCAACGTGGGTTTGAACCCACAACCCCCAGCGTGCTGAGGCTGTAGCTTTAACCACTGCGCATCCATGTGCTTACGTTGGCAGCACTGTACAAACAGTTCGTTAAGATTTCATAACCTTGGTATATCAGTGTCTCACATCTGTGTTCATGTCCTCATTTGGCGGTGGCTTGCTGAGTGGCGTTCATTATTGATGTTGCATGTTTTTGTGTGCCATTGCGAGAACGTCGGAGCTTGAATTAGAGCAATGAACAAACATAAAATTTCTTGTTAAACTTGGCAAGAGAGGAAGTGAAACCAGGGACATGTTAGTCCAAGTTTATGGGGATAATGCCATGAAGAAAATGGCAGTGTACAAATGGATTAAACGTTTTTCTGAGGGAAGAGAAAGTGTCACTGATGAAGAAAGGTCAGGTCGGCCAGTAATGAGCAGAACTGATGATAATAATATTGAAAAAGTTCATCGGCTGACTGTGAGAACCATAGCAGACTAAGTAAACACCAATAGAGAAAGTTAAGAAGATCTTAATGGAAATCTTGGTATGAGAAAGGTGTGTGCAAAAATCTTCCCTTATGGCTCGCGCATCACGACAATGTACCAGCTCACATGGCACTGTCTGTGAGGGAGCTTTTAGCCAGTAAACAAATAACTGTATTGGAACCTCCTCCCTACATACCTAATCTGACCCCAATGATTTTTTTCTTTACCCAAAGATAAAGGAAATATTGAAAAGAAGACGTTTTGATGACATTCAGGTACCTCACGAATGGCTACTTAAAAAGCTGTGGAACCACGGGGTGCAAGGGGATGTCTACCGATGGATCAAACACTGGTTGGCAGGCAGGAAACAGAGGGTTGGAGTAAAGGGTCAATACTCAGACTGGAAAAGTGTCACGAGCGGAGTTCCACAGGGGTCAGTGCTGGGACCTCTCCTGTTTAATATATTTATAATGACCTGGAAACGGGGACAAAATGTGAGGTTATCAAATTTGCTGATGACACCAAACTCTGCAGCAGGGTTAGAAGCACGGAAGACTGTAAAGACCTGCAAAGGGACCTAACGAGACTGGAAAATGGGCAAAAAAGTGGCAAATGAGTTTTAACGTAAAGAAATGCAAGGTCATGCATGTAGGGAAAAAGAACCCGATGTTCAGCTACAAAATGGGGGGGATCAGTGCTAGGGGTGAGCAACCTTGAAAGAGACCTGGGGGTGATGGTGGACTCAACATTGAAAACATCGGCACAGTGTGCGACAGCCTCGAAGAAAGCAAACAGAATGTTGGGTATCATTAAAAAAGGTATCACAACCAGGACGAAGGAAGTCATCATGCCGCTGTCTCATGCAATGGTGCGCCCACATCTGGAGTACTGTGTCCAGTACTGGTCGCCGTACCTCAAGAAGGACATGGCAGTACTTGAGGGGGTCCAGAGAAGAGCGACTAAACTGATAAAAGGTATGGAAAATTATTCATACGCTGACAGGTTGAAAATGCTGGGGTTGTTCTCCCTGGAAAAGCGGAGACTTAGAGGAGACATGATAGAAACCTTCAAAATCCTAAAGGGCATAGAGAGGGTAGACAGGGATAGATTCTTCAGACTGTGGGGAACCACAAGTACTAGGGGGTCACTCGGAGAAATTGAAAGGGGACAGATTTAGAACAAATGCTAGAAAGTTCTTTTTTACCCAGAGGGTGGTGGACACATGGAACGCGCTTCTGGAAGGTGTGATAGGCCAGCGCATACTACAGGGGTTCAAGGAAGGTTTGGATAGGTTCCTGGAGGATAAGGGGATTGAGGGGTACAGATAGAACTAGAGGTAGGTTATAGAAGTGGTCAGAAACCACTTCGCAGGTCACAGACCTGATGGGCTGCCGCGGGAGCGGACCGCTGGGCGCGATGGACCTCTGGTCTGACCCAGTGGAGGCAACTTCTTATGTTCTTCTTATGTTCTTAAGGGTAATACGACAACAGCTCTGATGGTCTTTCCAGAAAAAGTTCCAAAATTGCTTTGAAGGGTGGACTAGGTGCTGGTGTTGGGTGCATAGCTACCCAAGGGGAGTACTTTGAAGGTGATTGTAGTGATATTCAGCAATGAGGTATGTAGCACTTTTTCTATGATGAGTTCATAAACTTAATTGTCAGACCTTGTATATGTTGAGAGGACTTTTCTATCTGATCTGCTTCTTCCTTTATTGCAAAAGCAACAAAGATGGAACAATAGTCTCTGGATGTGACAGGAATCCTTTAATACAAAAGTTTATTGTAATTAAAATATTATATAAAGACATCAAAACTGAAAAACCATAGATGCAGATAAAGCTTATGCTAAAGTGATTTCACAATATACTAATTGCTCACATGGATAAAAACCAGACACTATATGGGCCTTGTTTCAGCAGAACTTTGCCTTTCCCAGGGGTCCTTTAACAAAATGAAATACAGTACTCCCCTGAGATTCACGGGGGTTCCGTTCCAGGAACCCTCGCAAATCTCGAAAAACCGCGAATATGGATTTTTATGGGGGGAGCCTGAAGAGGGCAGCGGGAGAGGGCAGCAGGAGAGCAGCCGGAGCACCGTGAGTGCAGGAAATCACTTACGGTACGCTCCGACCGCCTCATCCTGCACTAAGTCGGTCCTTATCCAATCAGGAACTGTGTGTCAAAGCAGCTCCTGATTGGATAAGGCCCAACTTAGTGCAGGAAGAAGTGGTCGGAGCGTACTGCGAGTGATTTCCTGCACTCGTGGTGTTCCGGCTGCTCTCTCCTGCCTCTCCAGCTGCCTTCTCCTTGTCGGCAGTTCGCGGTCCGAATATACCACAAATGACCGGGACCGCGAACCGCTGACCGCATACGACAGGGGGAACACTGTAAAATGAGCAGTAAGAAAGATACCAAAAAACACTGAGAAAGGACAAGCGCCCCACCTTATAGGGGGCAGTGGCGACAAAATGGCCGAGGCCGTTGCATAGGGGGGGGAAGGGAAAGGGAGGTAGGGAGGGGGGGGGAAATCGGGGTAGAGAGAAACAGGGCCAGGAAGGGGGAGATCAATCAGGGTCAGGGATGTAGGCACAGGGACGGGGTGAGCGAGGGGAGGCGACCCGAACTGTAGCGGAAGCCGCAGTTTGGCCATCGTCATGGGAGCGTCGCAGCATTTGGCACCCCACTGCCTGCTTGCCTTACCTGGTTATGGGCCGGCTAGACCTCAGTAGCACCATTGGGGTAAGCTCGAGGCAGGCAAGCAGTGGAGGGAGTGTCCACATGGTTCCCATTGTCGGCATTTTCAGAGGTAGGCAGTGGTAGCTAGCGCCGCTGCGAGTCTGGGAGCCAGCAGTTTTTCAGGCGTGCACGCAGAGTGCGTTGTTGGAGTCAGGCGGCTTACAACTGTGCGGCTCAGCCAAGGTCTTCTGGCGGAGCGGCTCTCCCTGGTGAGCTCTGGGTGAGAAGGGAGCAGGGGTGGACAGCGGTACTCTGCGTTTGTGCTTTTCCGGCTGCCCTTCTCAGGCGTGGGTGTGCACGTGGTGAGCGGAAGTGTCCGGTCTCAAATGCTGCAGCTCATTAGGTGGCTCCGCATGTAGGAGAGAGAGCAGAGTGCCTGTATGCGGGCGACAGAGGCATTTGGGAAGGTGTAGCGAGCTGCCGACATATCTTGACTGATGGGTGACGGCACCGACGGAGCCCCGGTACGGTGCGGCTCAACGCAGCATGACCAGTGAGCGGGGAGGGAGATAGAGGGGCCTGAAGATGTTGGCCCGCCGTTACCCAGCGTTTCACTGCGCAGCAGGTGAAGGGAGGAGAGCTCCAGGGTCGTTCCGACTCGGCCGCCGGCCGCCATGGAGTTTTCCTTTCAGCGTCTAACCTGCTGAACTGGTCCCGATTGGATGTAGCCGCCTCTTCTTGGTTCCACATGGCGCGACAGGTAAGGGGGAGAGCTCTGAAGTTGCTCCAACTCGGCTGCCGCTCGCTGTGGAGGGAGGGAGTAGGTTCCCTTCACAGCGGCGGTTCTCAGCCTATTTACGGGTCTGGTGTTGGAAACAGGTCGGCATGTGTTGGCATTTATCGCTCGTGTTGGCGCTGTCCCTGGCCCATTAGCGGGTTCATGTGAGGCAATTGCCGGTTCCTGATTTCGGTCTCTTGGGGTGGCTACCTGGTGCATCAGTGGTAGGGACAGTCACCATATTGGGGGAGGTGGTCTTGCAGATATAGTTTTAGAGGATAGGCCATTTGGCCTTTATCCGCCAGCAGGTTTCTGTTGGGGAGTAGAGACAGTGGAATCTCCTGGAGATAATGGATGGGACATTCACCCTTTCTTTGTGTGGTACCTAACCTGCTCCTCTTTTGAACGATATGGTAGGTGCAAGGTGTGTTTGTCTAAGCTCGGCTGAAATGCTTAATGTCCTCTGGGTTGGTTTTTTGTTTGTTTTTTTTAAACACATTAAGATCTGTACTACAGTCGTATATCAAGTACATTTACCTAAACTAAAACCTGAATTTTTAAGACTGGATTCACAAATCATGCGACTACAGGCTTCTATGCAAGGGTTCTCGACTTGATTTGGGCATATCCTAAAATGGCACAGAAAGGTAGGCCGGTCAGGCGTGTGCTGCCTTGTTACACGGAATTTTCCATCGGCAAGTCACCCGTCCCAGGGGGTGGGGGTAGCCATGTGTGGATATAAAGTTAAAGGACTATGTACCGTGTTCATAAAAGCTGACTATTACAGCACTAGGTATGCATCCATAAAGGTGATGGACCTTTTAGACCAGTGTCCCTCAGACTGTGCCATGGTACGGTACCAGGCCCTGAAGGGATTCTGCATGAGAGATTCCGGAATTCTTTAGAATTTTCTTCAAAAGTATACGCTAGAATGGATGGCAGGGAGCTGGTTATTATAGGTCTAGGTACAAATCCTTAAAGGGAAGTACTTTCAGACCAGTGTGTCTCGCACTGTGTGCTATGGCGTGGTCTTGCTATGAGCAATGGGGCCTGTCGAGGACCACGGGGGATCTTAGTAAGAGTGGATAAGGGTTTAAGAGGATGGGCCATTGGGCCTTGATTGCCATCATGTATCTATGGAGGTGCCAGAGGATGTGGTTCGAGTGGTTAGTGGAGTTGGTTTAAGGAAGGTCTGGAAAAGTTCCTGGAGGAAAAGTCCATAGTCTGCTATGGAGGCAGACATAGGGGAAGCTACTGCTTGCCCGGGATTGGTAGCATAGAACATTGCTACTCCTTGGTTCATAGACAGTAACGCGGAAGACAAAGGCGCGTGCCGACAACTGAGCGCAAGACAGAGGTGCGCGCTGAAGAAAAAGACTGTTTTTAGGGGCTGCAATGGAGGGTTTTGTTGGGGACCCCCCCACTTTATTTAATACATATCATGGCGGCGTTGTGGGGGGCTTGGGGGGTTGTAACCCCCCACATTTTAGTGAAAACATAACTTTTTCCCTAAAAACAGGGAAAAAGTTAAGTTTTCAGTAAAATGTGGGGGTTACAACCCCCCAATCCCCCCACAACGCCCCCACAACGTGGCGCGATCTGTATTAAGTAAAGTGGGGGGATTCCCCCCACACCCCCCGACATAGCCCCTAAAAAGTCTTTTTCTTCGGCGCACGCCTCCGCGCTGCGCTCAGTTGTCTGCTCGTGCCTTTGTTCCGGCGCACTTTTGACCTGACACCCTACTCCTAGGGTCTTCCAGCTATCATCCCCTTCCAGCTATCGTCCTATAGCAAATATTCCTCTCCTGACCAAAATGCTCGAGGCTATTATATCCCCTCAGCTCTCATTTTACTTTGAGAGATTCTCCATTCTATTACCTTGCCAATATGGCTTTAGACCCAATTTCAGCAATGAATCCCTGCTTGCCTCTTTAATCTCAAAGATCCAACAACTTCAATCTCATAATAAGTTTGCTATCCTACTACAATTTGATCTATCTGCAGCCTTTGATGTTGTCCACCACGATATCCTAATTTACCAACTTTCTGAGATAGCATTGATTCCACAGTCTTAGACTGGTTCTCGAAATTTTTACGATCCCACTCTTACATGTTAACATGAATGGAACCATGTCTTATCCTTGGAGTCCGCTATGTGGTGTTCCCCAGGCATCACCTCTGTCCCCTATTCTTTTCAACATTTATATGGCTTCTTTGAAATTCTTCCATCTATCTCCCTTTGAAACTCTATTTACATATGCAGATGACATCCTTTTCCTTCTCGAGATAGATTCGAACCTCACTAACCTCACCGAAAATATAACAGCTTGCATAACGAAACTCCAATCCTAGGTCTTCTAAGTACAAATGAAACTGAATGAGTCCAAAACAAAACGACTCTGGCTTGGCCCAAAATTAGATCAGTTACCCACGCTCATTCCACTACCTTCTGGTCCCACACTGCAGATCGAATTCTCAAACAAAGTTTTGGGCATCATTATTGACTCTACACTTTCCTTTAATGATCATCTCAACTCTCTATTAAAAAAATATTTTTTTTAGTCTTCACATGATGAGGAGTGTGAGTTCCTGCTTCTGCCAACAACATTTTGCTGTCCTTGTACAATCAATCATTCTTTCCAGACTGGACTATTGTAATTTCATCTATCTAAGTCTAACCAATAAAAATCTTCAAAGACTTCAGCGGATCTAGAACACTGAGGCTAGGTTGATCTTCGAAAAAAGCAAATTTGATCATGTTTCCCCGCTTCTGTGAATTTACCTGTAAACCGTGCCGAACTCTATCTTTATGGGGATGATACAGTTTACAAACTTAAGGTTTAGTTTAGTTTAGTCTTGGCCAGGCACTAATGACCTGGATTGTCCACTGTGAGAAAGGGCTACTGATGGACCGTTGGTCTGACCCAGTAAGGCTATTCTTATGTTCGGGGGTGGAGACAGAGATTGTGTGGCATCTCCTTGGGAGACGAGCAGAGAAGGGTTACAGCAATGGGCACTGGATAGGCCATTTGCATTATATACCATCATGTGTCATAAGGTGATGGCAGGCTTCTCTGTGTGGGCTCTGCAGCCGACTTTGGGCAGCCACGTGCTTTGCTTCAGAGTATGCAAACAAACAGAACCCCTGAGAGAAATTATATTCCAAAAACTAAGTGGATTCAAATCTCATCAGAAATATCTAACAAAAGAATCCACAATTTAAAATTATAATCTAAATTCATTCAATACTTTGTCATATAATGTAATCATATAAATCTATATATATAAAATATAATGTATATAATGTATATAAAGTATAATGTAATCATATAAATCTATATATATAAAATCGGAGGTATGTATGTGTGTATATGTGTGTGTATGTGTGTATGTGCCGCGATCACGCAAAAACGGGTTGACCGATTTGAACGAAACTTGGTATGCAGATCCCTCACTACCTGGGATGATATGTTCTGGGGGTCTCGCGGCCCACCTGCACACGTGGGCGGAGCTACAAACAGAAAATCAGATTTCACCCATTCATGTCAATGGAAAAAATGTAAAAAGCTGCCATTCTCACAGTAATTCAAAAACGGCTTGACCGATTTGAACGAAACTTGGTATGCAGATCCCTCACTACCTGGGGTGATATGTTCTGGGGGTCTCGCGGCCCACCTGCACACGTGGGCGGAGCTACAAACAGAAAATCAGATTTCACCCATTCATGTCAATGGAAAAAATGTAAAAAGCTGCCAACGCAAAAACGGCTTGCCCGATTTGAACGAAACTTGCTATGCTGATCCCTCACTACCTGGGGTGATATGTTCTGTGGGTCTCGCGGCCCACCTGCACACATGGGCGGAGCTACAAACAGAAAATCTGATTTCACCCATTCAAGTCAATGGAAAAAATGTAAAAAGCTGTGGGACCGATTTGAACGCAAATTGGTATGCAGATCCCTCACTACCTGGGGTGATATGTTCTGGGGGTCTCGCGGCCCACCTGCACACGTGGGCAGAGCTACAAACAGAACATCAGATTTCACCCATTCATGTCAATGGAAAAAATGTAAACAGCTGCCATTCTCACAGTAAATCTAAAACGGCTTGACCGATTTGAACGAAACTTGGTATGCAGATCCCTCACTAACTGGGGTGATATGTTCTGGGGGTCTCTTCACCCAAGAATTTATATGTTCTTGCTCCTGGAGGTGAAACTAAAAATGTTGTTTATAATCAAGTTTTGTGTTAGTTGTATTGTATTCATTTTGTCAAATATTTCACATTATAATTTGAATATTGTACTTTTTATAAAGCTGTAAAAAAATAATTTCATTCACCACTATAAAGTATCTTTATTTGAATCCATTTATAGTGTTATTGCTTTAATTAAATACCCGTGCAACACCGGGGCATCAGCTAGTACCTAATATAATAATATAAATTCATTCAACACTTTATTCATATCATCATCAAATTAATAGAAAAACAAACATATATCCAAATGTTAGAAAAAAGGCAAAAGAATCCAATAGTTCATTGTGTTATCATCTTTACATAAATCACTTATCTCAAGTTGATCCAAACTTCAGCTAGATATAGCCTTTATTGTCAACACCAACGAAACATCAGAAGCAAATCGGAGTCCTAAGCCATCCAGCAAAGAAGCAATTAATTAAAAGTCATAAATACATGAGTTCATGTGCAAACTAATCCCAAAATCATCGCAATTTATAAAGTGCAGGTGCAAAAATCTATTGAAATGATCCAATAGTGTTCAAAGCAGTAATGTTCGAAATCATGAAGAATAAACAATAGATTCATCCAATCAAATCTTCCATGAAAACTTTCAATTCCCTCCTCCTCAACACGAGCCGTGTTTCGATAACATTCTTTATCAGAGGAAGAATCACACTGGGAAAAAGAAAAACACATACACACACCGACTAGTAACCAACAAAATTAAAATGCCAACTTTTTCAAAACAGACAATATAAACGAAGATAAAGGCAATCATACTGGGCGGGAGGTAAAAGTTGTCTTCACCAAGAGCAAAGATTAAAGCCGCCACACAAACGTCATGACGGCAGAGAGAGAGCAGCACATTAAATAAAAAGTTTTACGTAATGACGAAAACAACAGCTGAATCAACTTAGAAAACCAACCACAAACAGTAATGCAAAAAGCCGAAAAAAAATTATCTTTTAATATAACACCAGCCACTCAATCTCTCTGTTCAGGCCAATTGGAATCACAGTATGCCATGAAAAAATCAAACGTTGCTCCTGGTAAGTTAGTAGCCGGGAAATATCCCCCCCCCAGTCTTGGTAACAAACTGCTTAAAAACACAGAAGCGTAGGTCAGACAGAGAGTGCTGAAATTGGACCCAGTGATCCACCGACGGGGCATCACTTTTCTGAGTTCTAATGCAACTAAGGTGTTCAGCGATACGGGGTTTGATGGCTCTCTTAGTCTGCCCAATATAAAGCTTATGGCAAGGACAAAAAATCCCGTAAACTACCTGAGTGGAATTACAGTTAGTTTCTTGATGTAATTTAAACTGAACATCCACATTGGGAATAAGTACACTATCAGTGTTCATTGAATATTGGCAATACCTGCACTTTCCATAAGGAGTATGACCCATCTCACCATCATCAGTTAAATAAAAAGAATGATGTTTCAAACATTCCCTCAGATTTTTACTGCGTTTAAAAGCAAACCTACCCTGTTTGATGCCTAAATATACAGAATTACAATAATCCAGCTGGGCAAATACAATAGACTACCAGCACTGAAAAATGATCTTGATGAAATAATGATCTAACGTTTCTTAACATACGTAAACTAAAAAAAAAACACTTTTTACCAGTTTATCTGTTCATGTCTATCATTATTTAAAACATTATGGGGCTCATAATTGAAATAGAAATACATTAAAAACCCACTCAAATTGGCTCTTTGATGATCAAAAAGACAGGTCATCCAAATGCTGATAATCAAAACGGGTTTTTAGATGTATCCAGAGACTTATTAGGCCTCTGATTCCCACTGTGTGCCCAGAGCTGAAAGGGGAGTTTTTGAAGGAGTGGTTAAGGTGGAATGTGGACGGGATATGGGCTGACCTAGATTTAGTCGTACTGCAGGGATAATCAAATGTTTTACGAGGCTGCCTGGACAGAACTTATACGTTGTGACTTAGGCAATCTAAACACAGGTTTACGTGCCCTAAATTAATCCAAAGTGATCGGATAACCACTGAAGGGACAAAGTACAGACCCACACACACTCCCCTTATGTTCACTGACCCCCTCACACTGCCATAAAAATTGGATTAAAAATGTACATACCTGCCTCCAGAACATCAGCACTTGCTATTGGAAAGCCTAGTAGAGCTATTTGAAAGCCTAGTAGAGCTGCACAGAGGTGGCTTAAGTAGTCTTGGTGGTGGGCTACTGAACCATAGAGAGGAGGACCCAAGCCCATAAGTCACTCTAATCACTACATTAATGGTGCAAAATGTGAGGCAACCAAAAAAACCCCAAACCCTACTGTACTGCCATATAGGTGCCACCTGCAGCCATAAGGGCTACTGGGGCTGTAGAAAGGTGGGTCTAGTAGGTTTTGTGGGGCTCACTATAAATTATAAGGGGGTTATGGTGAGATATACATATGGCACCATTTTTGTGAAGTTCACAAAAGTGATCTGTAAGATATCCCAGTGCTCTCTTGTTATGTCTGGGTAGCCAGTCTATCACTTTGCTGGCCCCTCCCATGTTCAAAAGGTCTTGTTTTGGACATTTCTGACTTGAACGTATTTTTGGTCACGGATATGGTACAAAGATAGTTGTAGTGGTGGGCTGGATGATCAAACGCCTAGGACGTGCAGATGGATGATTTTCACAAAAATATATACTTTAGATGTATTTATCGAGAATGGAAATTTATGCCCTACCAACTTTGGACAACTAGTGCCCTATATCCAAATCAGACTTAGATGTTTCTTTCTATTATGTCCCTTCACATCTTTAATTATGAAAGTAGAAATGGCTATGATTAGCTGATAAGACCACATGTTTTCTTTTTCTTTACATATTGTAGTTCTAGATCTTCTATCCCTATTTTCTCTGTTTGTAATTTTTTGGGGTTTTTTTTTTTTTTTGTTTTTCTTAGTCTTTTAAAAGTTACTATTTTCCCTAGTGCTGTTGTATGTTTTTAAACTGTATTTTAGTTAATAGATGTTTTTTTAACATTTTTGCACATCGCCTAGAAGGTTTGATTAGGTGGTATATGAAATTTTAAATAAACTTGAAACTTATCAAATAAAAGTTCTATAAATGGTGTCTCGATAGAAGGCAGAGGTAGGCGTCCTACCACTGTCTAACCAGCCAATTGTGACACACATTTTCTAAAAATGTTTAAAAAACCCGAGGCAGGTGCCTACACTGTAGGCATCTATCGCGGTTAAGGAAGATTCATTGGGACACTTAAGCTCACCCAAGGCTGGGCATGGGCATAGTTTCACCCGGAATTGTCCTTGGCCAAGCTTAAGCGGCCCTAGGCATCTCGCTAAGGCTGCAATAGACACCTGAAATGTAGGCCTACATTTCAAATAGACGCGGGCATTGAACTGATCATGGCAAGGAAATCTCCCTGCCACAGTCAGCTGAGTGGCCGTGGCAGGAAACCCCCCCCTTGCAAAGTCCCCCGGCAGGAGGGATGCCCACTCTCTCCTGCTGCTGAAGCCATGAACCCTTTAAGAAGCAGCCAGGCAGGAGGGATGCTCACTGCCTCCTGCCCCCAAATCCACATACTCCCCACAGTACACCGGACAAAAAGGATGTCCACTCCCTCCTGCCCCCAAACCACCGTCCCCCTGTTGAAGACCAGCAGGAGGGATGCCCACTCCCTCCCGCCACCACCTCCGGAACCCCCGATACCCTGTGATGCTGAATCTCTCAATTTCCCCCAAGGCTGCAGGCCCCCTATCTCTACCCCACCCTCCAAACTTCCGTACCTTTTAGTTGAAAGTCCGACCAGAGGGATGCTCACACACTCCGACTGGCAGGCCCGCCACTCCATAATGGTGGGCCTCCCCTTCCCAGTGCATTCTGGGATACACCAGAGAGGAGCCTAAGGCTCCGATTGGCTCAGATGCCTTAGGCCCCTCCCTATGCACCGAGAAGAGGAAGGCCCACAATTATGGACTGTCGGAGGGTGTGAGCATCCCTCCAGCTGGACTTTCAACTAAAAGGTATGAATAAAGTTCCTGCCCCATTCCTTTAGCTCTAATACTGAGCACCTATGTGGACAAACACATAAGATTACAGTTCATTATATGAGTTTGTCAATGTTATTTTTGCAACATTTTTTTTAATGTACATTCCTTGATTTGTCCAATTTCCAAAGTCTGTAATCATCCAGTTCAATGTGGATTCTAAAGTATCATGACATCTGTTGCATTTGCCTCACACTTATTGGTAAAAAAAAAAAAAAGTTGATACATTGTCCCACCAAACATGAAAAAAAAAATCCCCAAATTCCTGCAAACTTTAACTGCATTGAAACTCTTCTGTTTTGAATTAGAATGTGAATTTCCATACCTCTCTACTCAAAATAGATGCAGTGCATAAAATTCAGGAAAGAGACAAAGATACACAGGCAAAATTGCCAGCCATATAACATCTATCATATTGGTCCAGACAGGTTGGACACCTTCATTAATCATACAAAACTGAGGTACATACTGTTGAAATATGAGACAAAACCCAAGTTGTTAGGCTATAATAACACTTTATTGGCAAAATGATTGCTTTTCTGAGTAATAGATTAAATGTGGGGAAAGAGTGATCTCATTTTTTGAGGGCAAACAGAAATGACAATACCTTTTCCTACATTTTCCTTTCTTCTGCTGCCTTTGGTAAGTGTCAGCATGGTAAACTCTGTTCTCTCAGCTTCAGGTCTTAGACAAAAACATTTATAGTCAAACATTGTCTCTCAGATTCTATATAGGTCCAGTGGCATAGTAAGGGGGTGAGGGTGAGTAGGGGGGGTGAGGGAGGGGGTGAGGAAGCAGTCCACCCCGGACGACATCTTCCTTGGTGTGTTAGCACCCCTTCCTCTCTGCCCCACTTCCCACTCCCCCTCCTGCCGTGCCCACACCCCTTCCTTTTCCCCGTACCTTCTTAACATTGGTGCGAGCAGCCACCAACTTGCTGCCCACGTCGGGTTCAACGCTCTCTTTGACGTCAGAGAGAGCACCAAAGCCGATGCAGGCAATAAGTTGGTGGCTGCTCGCGCTGAAGTTTAAAAGGTACGGCGAAGGGTGTGCATGTGCGGCGGGGGGGGGGCAGGGAAGAGGACGGGGGATGGGGCACCACGCACCCTCGCAATGCCACTGCATAGGTCCCCCATATTTGAATGCAGATTGCATATGCACACACAAACTAATTAGTCAATTAGATGCTAAGAATCAATTATTACAGTCAATTTGTACTTAATTGGCACCAATTAGGAGCTACATGTGTGTCTGCCACATGCCCTATTCTATACAGTGTTCCTCCGCAAATTTGATTCGCTCATTCGCGGTCTGCTCCGACCGCCTCTTCCTGTAGTAAAGTCGGGCTACACCAATCAGGAGCTGCGTGTCAATTAGCTCCTGATTGGTGTAGCCTGACTTTACTACAAGAAGAGGCGGTCGGAGCAGACTGCCAGTGATTTTCTTCACCCGCAGGCGCTCCAGCTGCCCTCTCCTGCCTCCCCTGCCTTTTGACGGGCGAAAAACAGCATTTGAGGTTTTTTTGAAATTCATGGGGGTTCCTGGAACGGAACCCCTGTGAATTTTGGGGGAGCACTGTAGTATGCGTGCATAAATTTAATAGTGGGTAGATCAGGGGTGTTTCCAGAAATTAGGCACAATGTTATAGAATATTTATATTTGCAAACCTAAATGTCATCAGCTTTTGACACCAGCTTTTGGCAGACACACAGTAAGCGCTCTCCTTCAAAGGTAGTTTTGGGAAGTACACCAGGTTACTATTTTGTAAAGGGTGCTCTGCGTGGAATGCCCTTTATAGAATACTACCTTTGTGTGGATCATAACGCAACAGAACTTTGGGTGCCATTTACTGAAGGCCCATTTTACATAGAGCATAGAGATTGGACTTGAGATGTCCAGGTCAGGATGTGCTCAATTCCAGTGGTATTTTACAAAACACTGTGCCAAATATAGAGCATTTTGTAAAATACATGTAAGAACATGCAGGAATGCAAAAGTATTTTTTGGAATGCACAGGGGGGGACAGCCATTTTACGAACTCGTGAAAAATGAATGGCATGAGCCCAGCAGTGATTTTACAACTTCAGCATATCAGTGGTGCTGCTTCCATGTGGCGCTATCCCATTTTGCAAACCTATAAGTATAAACACCACCAATTAAGTAATGGGTCTGCAATTATTTTTTTCCATTTTGAAGCCAGAAATAATGGGGTGTGAAAGATTCAGGGGTTTCCCCTCAATGAAGCTCAGTTATATCCCTGGGCAGAAGAATGTGTTAGACCAGGGGTAGGCAATTCCGGTCCTCGAGAGCCGGAGCCAGGTCATGTTTTCAGTATATCCACAATGAATATGTATGAGATGGATTTGCATGCACTGCCTCCTTGAGATGCAAATTTATCTCATGCATATTGTCACAACCCCAGCCTTAGAGCTAAGCTTGTGCCCGATAGAACTCCTCAGGACTCAGGCCTTACCTTGAAAAGGGCTGACCAATGTTGCAGCTCCAACTCAGACAGGCAGTTAGGTTCTGATTTCAAATTGAACCAGCCTGATCCAGAACCCTGGGGAGGGGAGGAATATTGGGGGAACAGCCAAGAGCATCAGGAGGTGCCTTGCAAAAAGGGACAGCCTAGGAGGCAGGCTCCTAGCTCAGGGAGTTCCCAGCTGTTGAGCCTAATTAAATCCCAAAGGAAAACTCAGCAGAAGCAGCAGGTTGCCCTTCCCCCTCCCAGGTTAGGGCGTGGCCAGCTCAGTGTTTTAGAGGCTGAGCTGAGAAAGGCTAAGTCAGTCTATCCTGGGCCAGCCCAGGAAGGAGACTCCCAGGACTGGGCTCCTGAGTCTTCACCAAGCCAGGACATTGAAATTTTGGATGCAGCTCCTGTCCCTGAAGCCAGCCAGACAGCCAGCCCAGAGGCCATGGAGTTTATGGACACTTCCATGGAACCAGAGGAAATCTACATGGATCAAAGCTAAGTTGGATTTCCTTGCTGTTTTGTTTGTTTGGAATCTTGTTTTCTTTTGGGCTGTCTGGAAGCACAAGTCCAGTGCAGACAGTGTGAGCAGCGCTAGGCTCACTGCTGAACTTGGCACCTTATTTTTGGGACATTGGAAGAAGTGTGCTTTTCTGCATTTTTACTTTTGCCTTTTTGCTGTTGGTTTGGGACTGTATTGCTGATTGTGTGTAGGGATAGTAGTGGGGAAGAATCCACTGAAGATCCTCGGGTTGGGATTGTGGGGCCAATTTTTGGCAAATTAAAAAGTATAGTGGATTCAGCTACTCCCCTCCCCCACCAGCTGCTTGTTAAGTTGGCTGGGGAAGGTCTGTTAAAAACCAGGCCTGAGCAACACGTTCCAAAAGTGTGTAAAAACAGAATGAAGAACCAGTATAAAGATTGAGTAGTGCTTGTAGCCTGATTTTGCCCTGTTGAACTGTGGAACTGGTAGGGCAGAGCTACAACTCAGCCACTGGGGCACTTACCTGCAAGAAAGGTGTGGGCTATGTTTTTGTAAGCCCGTATTTTCTGTTTGTGTTTGAATTCAAAGATTAACTGTAGCAGTTGCTACTTGGGAAATAAAGTTGGACTCAAGTTTATTGGAAAACTTTATTGTTCCTGACCTTTTGCTTTATTTTACTCTTAAGAACCAGCAGGACCTTCAACTTCCTTTGAAGGCACGTCGAGTTCGGTGTTTGTTGAGCCCTGGTCGGTGGCCATTTGCAAAACCCGGCACCGGCAGGCTCACAATATTTATTGTGGATATCCTGAAAACCTGACCTGGCTCCGGCTCTCGAGGACTGGAATTGCTATCCCTGTGTTAGACAAATCTGGGGAACTAAGGGTCCCAGAATGAACTGAGCTTTGCAGCTGAAACCCATTAAGGAAGGGCTATCCTTGCTGAGTCAGAAGGGTGGGATTCAGGCAGGAAGAAAAATAAATGCCTAGCTCAGACTTATTCAGAAAAGATTCCCAGAAATAAGAGACTTCTCTGAGCTCAAGGAGCTCAGTAAGAGAGAAGTTTTTCCTAGTTAGGGCTGAGAGGAGCCCTGGGAAAGATTAAGAGAGAAAGACTTCCAGCTGTCCCTAGCTGTGGCCAGAGAGAGAGAGCAAGTGCAAAGTGAAGCAGAGTGACTCCATTGAGTGAAGGAAAAACTGTTAAGGGAAAAAGAGTGTTCTTACATGGCATGACTGAGGTAAGCCATTGAATTATTGAGTTGTGAACTGTGTTAACTGAATGTCCTGACTGTATGTGTATGGATAAGCCACCTGGAAATCCTACCCAGCCTGTTACATATGGTGTTTCTGCCTGGTTCCTAAGCTTTTACCACAGAGAAGCTGATCCAAGCATCTCTAAGGATTGGGATCTCATAGAAACATAGAAAAATGACGGCAGAAAAGGGCCATAGCCCATCAAGTCTGCCCACTCTATTGACCCTCCCCTTTAACCCTCTGAAAGATCACACTCTGATGACCCATCCCCTTAGCTCTACCCTCTTAGAGATCCAACATGGGCATCCCATTTATTCTTAAAATTTGTCACGCTGCTGGCCTCGATCACCTGCACTGGGAGCTCATTCCAATGATTAACCACTCTTTCGGTAAAGAAATACTTCCTGTTGTCGCCATGAAATTTTCCGCCCCTGATTTTCAGCGGATGCCCTCTTGTGGACGAGGGCCCTTTAATAAAGAAAATATCATCTTCCACCTCGAGACGACCAGTGATATACTTAAATGTCTCAATCATGTCTCTCCTCTGCCTGCGTTCTTCGAGAGAGTACAGCCGCAATTTGTTCAGCCTTTCCTCGTACGAGAGATCCTTGAGCCCCGAGACCATCCTGGTGGCCATTCGCTGAACCGACTCAACTCTCAGCACATCTTTACGGTAATGTGGCCTCCAGAATTGTACACAGTACTCCAGAAGAGGTCTCCCCATGGTTCTGTACAATGGCATTAGGACCTCGGGCTTCTGACTAACAAAACTTCTACGGATACAACCCAGCATTTGTCTAGCCTTGGATGAAGCCTTCTCCACTTGATTGGCAGTTTTCATGTCTTCACTAATGATCACCCCTAAATCTTGTTCTGCTGCAGTTCTCACCATTCAACGTGTACGTTCTGCACGGATTATTGTTGCCAAGGTGCATGACCTTGCATTTTTTAGCATTGAAGCTCAGCTGCCAGGTCAAGGACCAGTGTTCCAATAAAAGCAGGTTCTGCATCATACTGTCTGACAAATTGCTGTCACTTACAATGTTACATAGTTTGGCGTCATCGGCAAACAATGTTATTTTACCTTGAAGCTCCTGGGTCAGGTCTCCTATGAATATGTTGAAAAGGATCGGGCTCAAGATCGAGCCCTGCGGCACTCCACTAGTCACTTCCGATGTTTTAGAGAGGGTACCGTTAACCACCACCCTCTGAAGTCTACCACTTAGCCAATCATTGGTTCATGCGGTTAGTGTTTCACCTAATCCCATCGATTTCATCTTGCTCAATAACCTGCGGTGAGGGATGCTATCAAAGGCTTTACTGAAGTCCAGGTACACGACGTCCAGGGACTCTCCTAAATCCAGCTTTCTTGTTACCCAGTCAAAGAAGCTGATGAGATTGGATTGGCAGGACCTACCCATGGTGAAACCATGTTGGTGGAGATCGCGTAGATTCTCCTCGTCCAGGATCGTGTCTAATTTGCGTTTGATTAGTGTTTCCATGAGTTTACTCACTATTGATGTGAGACTCACCGGTCTGTAATTCGCAGCCTCTGCCCTGCACCCCTTTTTGTGCAGAGGAACGATGTTAGCTGTTTTCCAGTCCAAGGGGACTCTTCCCGTACTCAGGGAGAGATTGAACAGTACGGATAATGGTTCCGCTAGGACGTCATGCAGCTCCCTGAGCACTCTTGGGTGTAGATTGTCTTTGTTTACCTTAAGTTTTGATAGTTCGCCGTAGACGTCCCCTGGTGCAAACTCAAAATTTCAAAACGGGTCTTCCGAGCTTTGCTTTGCCTGCAACTGTAGACCGGATCCTGGAGCCTCGCAGGTGAAGACTGATCAGAAGTATTCATTTAGTAGTTCGGCTTTATCTGAATCTGATTCTACGTAATTTCTGTCTAGTTTTTTGAGGCGAACTATCCCATCCGTGTTTCTCTTTCTGTCACTAATATACCTGAAGAAGGATTTGTCCCCTTTCTTAATGTTCTTTGCTAGGTTTTCTTCAACTCGAAGCTTGGCTTCTCTGACTGCCGCTTTGACAGCTGTAGACTTGGCCATATATTCTATTTTGGCCTCCCTTTTCTGCAAATGTTTGTAGGAAATAAATGCTCGTTTCTTTTCTTTAACGAGGTCTGAGATCTCTGCGGTGAACCATTGGGATCTATTGTTTCTTCGCCGTTTACTTACTGATTTTATGTAGCGGTTTGTTGCTACGTGTAGGGTAGATTTCAAGGTTGACCACATAGCTTCCACATTATCGGTCACATCTTGTTTTGTAGTGCCCGTTGGACGAAATCTCCCATGCAATTGAAGTCAGTGCCTCAAAAGTTGAGTACTTTTGTTGTCATGCTTGATTTAGTGAAACCTCTCGGTAATATTGCAGGATTTTTTTTTATTTTTTTTTTTTTTAAAGGCTAAGGAGAAAAGCTCTGCCTTAAATTGAGAGGGGAAAACAACAGGTAGAACTTGCTGGACATGTAGGAATTTTGTAATTCTTTCATGTCTGAAGGTTAAAGAGAGAAAAAACTACAGCAGAGTACTGACAGGCTTAATTAAGTTGCTGATTACACCTGAGGAGGAGTGCAGCCTAAAGCAAAAATAGGCTGTGTAAGCAAGGGAAGAACAGCTGGAGAGCCTCCCTAATTAAACATCAGTAAGTGCAGCTTGATGCTGAGAGCAGAACAACAATGAAACTCCAAGATGGAAATCTGGGAGCTAGAATGGCAAGACCTTTGGCTAACCATGCAACAGGAAAAGGCCAAAAAGAGGGCCATGAAACAAGTACAGAAAATGATTGACAAGCAAGCACCTGGGGTAGCCAAGGAGGCACTAGGAGGAAGGCAGAGTGAGTCTCCCAGAGGGAGCAAATTAAGAGACTAGCCAAAAGTCAATGGGCTTCAGGAGATTAAGCGCCCTAACAAGAGCAGAAACCCAGAAGCCAGACAAGTGACTGGGCAGCAGAAGAAATGATTCCTGGCAAAAGAATGATTTTGCAGTTCGAGCCCAGAAGCCCCAGGAAGGAAAAGGGGACTTGTGATGGGAAACAGGTTGAGGTTAAGCACCGGTCTCAGGCACACCCCGAGAAGTAGGAGAATGTCAATCCTAGGAGTTTGGAAGAGAATAAAGACTTGAATTGATTGTCTGCCATGGAGTTTATGCCAGATGAAGAGAAAGAAACCTTGGAGGATCACCTCAAGATCTAGCTAGTCAGCTGGATAAGGCTGACCACTACATTAAAAAGCTGATAAAAGATCAGGAATATGCTGGGGAGTATGTGACTCACTTGAGGGAAGAAAAGAAGACCCTCCAGAGATAGCTGGTAGAGGTTAAGGACGAGTTAAGACAACAGGACTCATCATAGAAGAAAACAAATCCTGCATGATGAATGTATTTTGATATTTTCTCTGTCTCTAACTTTGATTCCTTAGTAGAAAAGAGCAAAACATTCAAATCTAAATGAAAAGACAGTAGAGATACACTCAAACATTCAAAGTCACCGAGCACCAAACAAAAAGCAAAAATCTCAAAGCATATTCCAAAAATAAAAAGAAAGAAAGAATTAATCCAATGTATCACATATTGCCCAATCTTCCTTCTACTTCCTCATGCATCAGTCAATGATTGTAATCCACAAAGATATTAAAATATTCAATCTACACAGACTTCTGCATCAGAATTCCATACATTCTCCACAACCCTTCTCTTCTCAACAACGGACCTTCTTTCACTTGCTGCTGCATCAGGAGAAGGAGAATAATACAAATCATACCAGCTCTACAGTATATAATCACAAAATGGCCCACATTTAGCACAGATGTCAATACATAACATAACATTGTGCTAATTGACCGCATAACCAGAAGTTCAACGCGGTTTATAAAAAGTTATAAAAGTAAATATGTTACATGAAATAAGATGATTCATTAAACAGTCAAATATTTAGAAAAAAAGATAGGTCTTCAATTATTTTCTAAAATGGCCTAGGAATGGCTAGTAAGCAACAATATTCGGAATTCGTTGTCATGAAGAGCTGCCTGAGATGCCAAAGTATGATTTAGAAATTTCTTACTCCTGCAACCCTGGACAGATGGAAAATTAAACAAAGGATATTCTTTTACTATGTCTGTATGATGCTAAATAAAATCTATTGACTAAGTATGAAGGAACTGTACCATAAAGAGCCTTGTAACAGAAACAGCCTAGTTTAAACAATACCTAGGCCTTCATTGGCAGCCAATGCAATTCACAATAAACGGGTGTAATATGATCAAATACATCAAATACAGACATCACATCAGTCAGCTGATAATAAGGACATCCTTAAAGAGACACTTTTGACTTCCCAACTATTCCTGCAATTTACTTGAAAAACACTTTCCATTCTATTTTAGTATTCAGTCCAAAAGGTTCCATTTGTCTTGGATGCAAAAACAAAGAAAAGATCCAACTCGGCTGCAGTCAGTTATCAAGATGAAGAACCAAACAACAGAAACTACAGTGATAATGTACTGGACGCCAAGACTTTATTAAGCAATCATAAAAAAACATAAAACAGTTTGATTCCAAAAGGACTGATAAGACCAGACCCAACACGCAAGAGCACTAATGGTTATTCACTGCTGTTTCCAGTCCTTATTCCAGTATAAGAAATAACCGTTAGTGCTCTTGCGTGTTGGGTCCGGTCTTATCAGTCCTTTGGAAACAAAGTGTTTTATGTTTTCTATGATTGCTTAGTCTTGGCGTCCTGTACATTATCACTGCAGTTCCTGTTGTTTGGTTCTTCCATTTGTCTTAACCATTTCATCACATTCCCACCATGACTTGTTTTATTCAATTGTTTAATCGCTGTAAATTGGAGGTTTTCAAACGCTTGCTAAGTTATATAGTGTTTAACAATAGGAGCTTCAACCTTTCTTGTATGTACACAAGATCTGTGCTCAATAATCCTAGTATGAAAGGCTCTTGATGTCTGATCTGTACAGATCAGGCCACATGGACATTTATTCAAATTGATGACATTTTGAAATGAACAGTGGTGGAGCCTCTTAAAGTAATGGTTTTGCCACCTTTAACCCAGTTGAAAATAGCATCTTTAATAGTTACACAAATCGAACAAGCTTCACATTTGTGGAACCCATTATCTTAATTCTGTTCCATGTTCCTCCAAACGTCTGCCTTACATAATTTATCTGCTAAATTTGAATGTCTAGCAAAGGATACCATAGAACAATAAATGTGCAGTTTGTCATGTACAGATAATATTCTCCAATGTTTCTTGATGATGGATGCAATTCTCTGAGATGAAGATGTATACTTCAATATACATGTAGGTATTGGATATTCCATCATTCTATTACGTGGCTGCAATAATAGCTCCCTTTTATTACATTATGCTCGCTTATATGCCTTGTGTATCATCTTACTCAGATACCTATGCTGAGTAAATTTAACCTTAAGATCTCTCACCTTTTGAGTGCATTCTATTATTCCGCAGAATTGCAGATGCACCAAACTCTGAAAAATTGTAAGATTGGAAGGCCATTTCTCAAATACTCAAGATGCATGCTGTTATATCTTAACAAGGTGTTACAGTGCATCCAAAAATACAGTGCATCCAAAAATACTATTTCTGTATCATGACAAACATTCAAATTTAATTGCAGGATGACATACATTCAAATTTTCAATGAAAATGTTGAAATTCCAATTGACTTCCCATCCATATTAAGAAAATATCAACAATATATCTAAGACAAATTGCTATCGAACTGAGGAATATATCCACTTTTGTTCAATTTCAGCCATAAAAAGATTTGCTATTGAGGGGGCAAATGAAGCCTTCATAGCTACTCCTACAACCTGCCCATAAATAGAGGCATCAAAAACAAAATGATTTTTTAATGCCAACTGAGCCAGGTCTAACAGAAAATCTGTAAGGACCTGCCAAGGTCTTGGATGAGTATTTAATACAAATTCTAATACTTCCAATGTTTCTTCTTGAGGAATAGAAGTATATAAAGAACAAACATCCAACATTGCCATTTTTGTATCTTCTTGAATCTCTTGATGTTGTATTGGTACATTTTAAAAAATGGGTAGTATATTTTACTAAGGAGGGAATATTCAGCACCAGAGGATTTAAAAAGAAATCCAAATATTTACTCACATGTTCTAACAAGGAATCTCTTGAGGATACAATAGGGTGACCCAGAGGGTTTTCCAAGCTTTTATGAATTTTAAGAAGAATATAAAAAATTGGTAACCTATCTTCCTTATAATTCAAAAATCCAAATTCATTTCTTGTCGAAAAACCCTTTTTTCAAGGCTCCCACTTTGAGCTCATTAATCCTAGATAACAAATAATTGATAGGATTAGCTTCCAATTTAACATAAGTTGACATCCAAAAGTTGATACACCTCTTCCATATAAACATCTTTATTCAACACAATAGCACCACCTTTATACACACGGCAGATCACTATTGATAAATCCCTTCCCACACCTTTCAGGGCTTTCTGCTCTCGAGAAGAAATATTAACAAGATTTTTATTAGCACAACTTTCCAGTATGCTTATATCCTGAAAAACTAGTTTAAATATCCATACCATTGGGTCCATTGTATGGGAGGAATCTAATTACGCTTATTATAAATCCCTAAAATATTACGACCTTTGCAGAATCTTCATGAAAAGAGTTTAAGCTAAATATTCTGAAGAAATCTCTCAGAATCCACTCTAAATTGGAACGGGTCATGTCTCTTGAAAATGTTGGATTCCCACCGACCGCGGAAGGTATTCATGTCACCTCCCATGGTTTGACTATCAGGCTGTATGTTCTTATGTTCTTCTGAGCACCTAAGTGCTGCAGACACTCAGGTAAGCTACACACATAAGTGGAGGTTCAGCATATATCTTGTTCATGTTCTGCCCCTATGTACACTCCCTTTGCAAATACATGCTATGTAAGTTAAAAGGGTATTTGCAGAATAGTTCTTAGGCAGCATGCTGGCATCTATGCATGAAAGTGCACAGAAGTGCATAAATATTTAGAATATTAGTATATTTATAAATTGCCCCATTAATGTAGAAAACTTAGTTCCATTGGAAATTTTAACCAAGCAATATCCTGATAGTGATATAGGAGACATAGATGTGTTAGAGAACAATAGTTTTCACCCATTTGTCAGAACATACCCAGTGAGCTGGATTTTTAGGATATCCAAAATTAATATGCTTCCACTGTATGCAAATCCTTCAAATGCGCGTTATAGTGGAAAGAGAAAAGGCCCTGAACCTATTTCAGTATGACAAAACGATTTGGCATAATGAATTTGCGAGATCGCTGAAGATGCAGGGGAACAACTCTATCCAGATCACAAGAAAATGTTAAGAGTACATGTATTAGAAAGATATTAGTTGTATCCCTTGGCATTTATTTGCATAATTAGCAGCATTACAGAACTGGTATTACAATTTTAAACATGTAGATGCCATAGAACTGGCCCAAAAATGACTGCCATAGTTATGTGTAACAATAAACTATGGCTGTGAATACCGGTCCCTGTAAGCCAGTGTCTCACAAATTTTCCAGCTTTGTTGGCACACTAAATCCAGTGCCGCAGCCGGAAGACACCGGAAAGTGAGTGGATGTCGAC
Organism: Geotrypetes seraphini; assembly: GCF_902459505.1. Lineage (NCBI taxonomy): Eukaryota > Metazoa > Chordata > Amphibia > Gymnophiona > Dermophiidae > Geotrypetes > Geotrypetes seraphini. Next base: position 301,575,993 of record NC_047086.1, on the reverse strand, counting down.
GTCCGCACATGCACAGAGGCCCATCTAGCCACAACCTGCTTCAGTTGGGGGATCCGGAAGGTGTAGGGAAAGGAGAGACACCAGCCAATAGGAGAGTATTCTGTGTCAGCTGACTCTCTACAGGTCATTCCTCTCGCGGCGAGAGGCACGTCTTGTCGGCAGTTAGCCGGCGTGGATGACTCTCCTCCTAGCCAGTGTGTCGTGGCACACCTGAAATCTCAGGAGGCACACAGTGACAGGACAAAAGAGCGCGAGACAAACACGCTCCGACATTTGAGAGCGAACAATTGAGCGCAAGACTTCAGCGTGCCGCTCTAAAAGCTTATTTTAAAGGGCTCCTACAAGGGTGTTTGCGCTGCCATGTTGGGGGTGTGGGGAGGTGTAACCCCCCACATTATACAGAAAACTTAACTTTTTACCTATTTTTTCGGGGGAAAATTAAGTTTTCTGTATAATGGGGGGCTTATAACCCATATATCACTCAAGTTAAAACCCTATATGGAACCAGACACACACTCTATAACACTACTAGGCCTCAATCAAATACATCAATCATTCACACACCAAATAAGAAAGCAAGAAAACAGAAAAAGAAAAGAAGTGGAGAAAATGCCTCAGTTCTGCTTCATCTGGCAAAAAAACTCCACTTCATAGTAGTGATTTGAGAAGTGGAGGGAGAACCTGAGGAGCACGGTGGGACTGGAAATTTTGCAGGTTAAGCAGTGAAACTGATACCTCTGACGCAGCAAGACAAAGTGAAACGGAGGGTTCCCCGTCGGGTTTATCGGCTGCAGGGTCCTGGAGTTAGAGTTTGGACTGAGACGTTCCTGGATGCCATTAGCAGCTAAGTTTTTTCTATTTTTTGACTGCCTCCTGTGCAATACTGAGGTCCATAGTGTTGAAGAACTCACGTATCCACAATATCACGAATTGGGAGCTGGGTGCCCCGGCGTGCTGTTTGACATCACTCTGCAGGCTACTATAGTGCCTTTTTTCTATTTTTTTCTCCACATGTATGAGTGGTTATCTTTATGAAGTGGAGTTTTTTTGCCAGATGAAGCAGAACTGAGGCATTTTCTCCACTTCTTTTCTTTTTCTTTTTTCTTGCTTTCTTATTTGGTGTGTGAACGATTGATATGTTTGATTGAGGCCTAGTAGTGTTATAGAGTGTGTGTCTGGTTCCATATAGGGTTTTGACTTGAGTGATATATTGGTATTTACAGACTCTGATCCCGAGGTAAATTGTTTAGTGGGGCTTATAACCCCCCCCCCCAAACCACCCCCAACGGCAGCACCAACACTATTAAGTAAAGTGGTGGGGTTCCCCACCCACACCCCACATCGGAGCCCTTTAAAATAAGCTTTTAGTGCGGCACGCTGAAGTCTTGCACTCAAATGTCTGCTCTCAAATGTCGGCGTGCGTTTGTCTCACGCGCTTATGAATGTGAACCGTGGCACACAGTTTGCGATACACCAATCTAAGCTAAGTGGGAGTCCTCCAACTGCATTGAAGCCAGTGAGGGTGCTAAAATATTGTGTTTTCAATTACTAGGGATAGGCTGGTTCCTTGGGATCCTGCAGAGCTTGCTTGTCTCTCACTATTAGAAATGTGGTAGTGAAACAGCACCTTCCATTGTCAGGACTGTAGGTAGAGGACTGTTGTTCATCTTAGAGCAGGGGTGTCAAAATCCTTCCTCGAGGGCCGCAATCCAGTCGGGTTTTCAGGATTTCCCCCAATGAATATGCATGAGATCTATTTGCATACACTGCTTTCATTGTATGCTAACAGATCTCATGCATATTCATTGGGGAAATCCTGAAAACATGACTGGATTGCAGCCCTCGAGGAGGGACTTTGATACCCCTGGCTTAGAGGGAATAGTGGCTATGAATGAAGGGGACCAAGGAGAACTCATACACACTTTACCCATCACCCAATCAAAAGTATACAAAGCAAAAAAATACCAGAGCAGCGAAACTAGACCGCCACCTCTCCAATCTGCTGACTATGACGCCCAACTACAAAACATTCAGGAAAGTACTTAAAACTTTTTTATTCAAGAAATTTGTCAAATTATCTAACTAAACCTGATCGACCCTCCACAGATACCGACACATACTACATCTATTAACCATGTATTCTCCCTGGAATTGCCTAGGCCAACTCTTGTTGTAAACCGCCTAGAACTGAAAGGTATTGGCGGGATAGATGACATCAATGTAATGTAATATTTGCAAGTGCATACGATTACTGCCAATGTATATTTAAAAAGTATATTATAAAGTTAAGATTAGAATGACAGGAGCGGTACACATGGTAAGTGAGAGTATTCAAGTGGTTGTGTGACATAGGATCTAGCCCTAATCAGCTATGATGGATGCACTACTAGCCCTTTAAAAATGTCATTTATCACAAGTAACTGCAATTAGAGGATTTTAGAGAGGCATAGGTTCTGTCACCTTGCCCTCATAGGCATGTAAAATGGTTCAGCTTGTACAAACCCAGTAAGAACCACTGGATGTCATTTTAGTTCACTATTTAATGTCCTTGACCAATGTATTTTGTAGAACATTAAAATACCTCCAGTACTGCACTTATTATGGAGATATATATCTATTGATTATGAAGTAAAATGGTTCAAAGTAATATATGCTGTTACAATAATTAAAATGCATCAAGGAAAAGAAGTATAGACATGTAAGTAATGAAGATTGCAAGAGACCATTTTGAACTATTGGATTGTTCTACAGAGACACTAGAACTCAATAAAAGTACAAAGGAAACGCTCAATACAAATCATCACCATAAGGGAAAAATGGATCAGTGTTCTTCCATACCTTTCATTGTACTTCTAGATCATATTTAATTGGATGATACCTTCATTATACTGAATTCATTAATATCAAGTGATTTGTTCTCATAACTTCTATTTGCAAATAAAGCTATAATCACAGCTTTTGTTAGCTACCTATAGGCCTGATTTACTAAGGTTTTTGACACACACCCCTCCCCCCTTTATTTATCAATGACTTAAGTACATAAGAACATAAGCATAGTCATAATGGGACAGATCGAAGGTCTATCAAACCCAGTATCTTGTTTCCAACAGTGGCCTGGCAAGATCTCAGAAAAGGAGAACAGATTTTGCACTGCTTATCCCAAGGAATACAGAGTGGTATTTTCCCAAGACCACTTTAAAGATGGCTTATGAACTTTACTTTTAGGAACTTATCCAAACCTGTTTTAAATCCTGTCATGCTAACTGCTTTAACCACATACTCTGGCAATTAATTCCAGATTTTCTTCAATTTGTTTTGAATGTACAACTTAGTAGTTTCATTGCATGACTCTTAGATCTTACATTTTTAGAAAGAATAAGTGATTTTTGTCTACCCGTTCCACTCCACTCAGGATTTCATAGACCTCTTTCTTATCTCCCTTCAGCCATTTCTTCTGTAAGCTGAAGTTCCCTATCATCTTTAGCCTTTCCTCATAGGGAAGACATCCCATCTCCTTTATCATTTTAGTTGCCATTCTCTGTACCTCTTCTAGTTCCAAGACAATTGATCTATAAAATCTAAGATGGAAGAAACAAAAAGCAGATCACCAGGAGAATAGTCCTTTAATCAAATCCTTAAAAAGCTCCCAGGTTGCAAACATGGCCATGATTCATCAGTTGGCTGCATCGGGGCTATAGATACTACAAAAACAAACCATACATTAAAATCAATGAGTAAGCAAAAATAAATAAATATGATTAAATTGTGAAAACCACAACTATAAATATCACTGAGGATGCCATCTTTCAAGTTGTTGATATGCACAGTATGTATTATTTTATTTAGCTTTGATGTTTATGGTTGTAGTTTTACCTATTAATCATAATTATTTATTTGTTTAATAATTGATTTTCTTTACTTTCTTTCTTTATTTGATTTGATTTATATCCTGACCTCCCAAAGGAGCCCCGAATAGGTTGCATGGTAACATACATAACATTTAGCAATCAGACATATTACAGTTAACAATGGAACAGAAGACTAAGGCAGTAGGGTACTGTGAAATGCATCTAGTTCAATTATTCTGGATTAGCAGACACTTGGGGCCAGATTCTGTATAGGATGCCAGTCTCAGCAGCCACCTAAGCTGCTTTTGAGAATTGCATATGGGTGTCCTTTATAGAATCATGTCTGTCCTAATGGACAGATGCCTAACCACCCTAATTTTCTAACCAGTGTCCATGTCACAGGCACTGGTTAGAGAATCCTGTTGCCGCTGAGCTGATCACGGCAAGGGAATCTCCCAGCCACGATCAGTTTAGCGGTCGCAGCAGAGAACCCATCCATTCCCCCCTCCCCCTCAAAGACAACTGGCAGGAAGGATGCCCACTTCCTCCTGCCATAACACCAAATGTCTGCGTCAGGTGTGCCAAATTCCTCCTGTCGCCACCACCCCAATATATCCCCCCAGAAAAGGAATGCCCACTCCCTCCTTCACCCGAGACATCCCCCAGCAGGAGGGATGCCCAGTCCCTCCTGCCAGAAACTCATCTACTCCTAAAGATCACCAGCATGAGGGATGCTCAGTCCCTTCTGCTGACCCCGCCCCCCCCCCACTCTTGAAAGCATGCCTTTACCCCAACCCCCCCCCCCCCCCTCAAACCTACCCGGACCCCACCAGTACCTATTTTTTGTTGGCCAGCCGGAAGGATGTTTACTCCATTTGGCCAGTAGACCTGCCTCCACAGAATGGCAGGCTTTGCCCTTCCTGGTGCATTCTAGGATGCACTGGACAGGGGCCAATGCCCTGATTGACCCAGGTGCCTAAGGCACCTCCTATAGGAGGGGCCTTAGGTGCCTGGGCTAATCAGAATCTTAGGCCTCTAGGATGCACTAGGAGTATCCTAAGACTCCGATTGGCCAGATCCCTTAAGCTAATCCCATGGGAGAGGAAGTGGGCATCCCTCCTGCTGGGGGATGTTTCGGGGTGGAGAGGGTGGCAGGAGGGATTGGGCATTCCTCCTGCCAGGGGATGATTCGGAGTGGTGGCAGCAGGTGGAATTCAATATTCCTCCTGCCACGGACATTTGGGGTGGGGGGCTTCAGGGGTTCTGGCACGAGGGAGTGGGCATCCCCCCTGCTGGTCATCTTCATGGGGGGTGGGGGGGAGGAGCACAGACAGGTTTCCTGACGCAGTCGCTAAACTGTCTAATGTCTTAAATGATTGTGTTTAAGTATAGACGCTTTGTCTCCTTTCATAAATCAAGGGTTTCATATTACACTTGGCGCACAAAATCATAGAGAAAATGTTACTTAATGTACATGTTTTTTCACTACGTTCTTGATCTCTGGGAGAGCTAAGAAAGGAGATAAGTGAGGAAGAGGGGTTGTTTTGTATTTCATTCAGGATGTAAGAGGCTATGAACTAAGAATGTTATATTTGCAATTTGTTTTCTTTTGCAGAATGATGTGTCTCTCTCTCTGACGTGACATGGAGGTTTTATATTTTTCCTTTGCCTGCTTGTACCTGGGAAGTAATGCCTGCTTGTACCTTAGCTGCTGCCTTGCTGTCACATTTCACGTGAAATGACCTGTGATTTTCCTGCGCAAAACAAAGAAAAATCTAGCAGGTCTGCAGCAAAAGGCGAACACCAAAAACAAGGAAAAACTGCAGAGCGGAATGTACAAGGTGCAGGAATCTTTATTGAAAGTCTATACAAAATTGTAATCCATAAAAATGGTTCTCATATACATGGAATATGGACCCAACACGGTCTGTGTTTCGGAGAAACACTCCTTCCTCAGGGGTCCTATTGAGGAATAAAGAGGAAATTTGTAAGATGTGGTGGCTCTGAACCAGAAGCCACCAGAAGTGAGTGAGATGTGTGAAGAGAAAAGAATGCCCACTGGCAGCACAAATGAAATGTAAAAGAAATGTGTAAAAGTAATTAACCTGGACCAGCAAGAAGATTATGAGCTATTGTGTGTGTGCAGCGTGAATGTGAATGATTGCTAGATTTATTAAATTATGAGAGAGTGAGAGAGACCAAAATAGTGAGCTGCCCCTTATGGTCAATGCAGGGGCATTATTGTTTATGATGGCTTTTAGCAGTTTTTTTCCTTGTTTTTGTTTTTCAGTGATTTTCCTGAACATTTCTATCAGCTCAGATAAAGGTCTTGTTGCCTCCTTCTTTAAACCCCATCTCTCGAAGTGGAACAGCTTTACTGTGGTGAGAGCCGAGGAGACTGGTTGTGCTCTAAAGAACAGCGAAAACGATTGAAGAATCTCTTACAAGACTTTGTTTTCCTGTGCTCTAAAGAACAGCAGCGGTCTTGACTTTTTCCCTACTTGGAGTTCAGCAGTGGTGCCCAGCAATTTGAACAGGCACTGGAGGATACAGACAGTGACATCATCGGGGTCCATCTCCTGCGTGTAAAAAAAGACATTGCAGCTGCACTTATTGTGGAACAGCCTTACTGTGGTGATAGCTGAGGAGACTGGTTGTGCTCTAAAGCACAGTTCTTCAACCGCCGGTCCGCGGACCGGTGTCGGTCCGCAGAAAATTCCTGCCGGCCCTTGTAGGACCGGCAAGATCGACATCTTCAATTTCTTGCCGGTCCGCACAGGACTGGCAAGATTGAGGAGCTGTAGGCAGGGGAGCCTCAGACTGTGCTTTCTCCCCTCCCAGCGGCTCTCCTTACAAGCGCAGCGATTCAGGAAGGAAGCCTTGGAGCTTTTGCTGAGTCGGGCCGCCTCTGATGATGCAACTTCCGCTTTCCTCAGAGGCGGTGCGACCCAACAAAGGACCCGAGGCTGCCTTACTGAATCGCAGTGCTGGCAAGTAAGGACAGTTGCTGGGAGGGGAGAAAGCTGCTGGGCATGGTAAAAAAAAAAAAGGGACAGCTGTTACTGGACCTGGAGAGGGAGGAGAGATGATGCTGGGAGGGGAGGAGGGAAAGGAGTCTGGGAAGCTGCTGGGTAAGTGGAAAAAGGGACAGCTGCTACTAGACCTGGAGAGGGAGAAGGAGAGATGCTGCTGGGAGGGGAGGAGGGAAAGGAGTCTGGGAAGCTGCTGGGCATGGTGAAAAAAAAGGGATAGCTGCTACTGGACCTGGAGAGGGAGAAGGAGAGATGCTGCTGGGAGGGGAGGAGGGAAAGGAAAGGGAAGAGAGTTACTGCTGGACAGGGGGAGGAGGGAAGGGAGAAGAAAAAAGGAAGGAAAAAGCTTGCAGGGAAATTAGAGGAGGGGAAAGGGAGAGACAGGAATGAGATGGGAAGGGGGGTCAGCAGAGCAATTGAGACGGACAAAGATGCTAGATCTGGTGTAGGAGAGATAAAAATGAAGAGAGCAGTGAAGCTGGAATGAATCTTGTAAAAAGGAGAGAGGGGCATAGGCTGGATGGAAAGGGGAGGGGGGCATTGAAAGAAGACAAATACCATATGGAAGGGGGAGAGGTCAGACAGTAGATGGAAGGGGCAGATGATGGATTGAAGAGACAGAGAGGGCAGACGCTGGAAGGAAGAGAGTGAAAAGAAGATGAAAGCAGAAACCAGAGACAACAAAAGGTAGAAACAAATAATTTTATTTCTATTTTGTGATTAGAATATATCAGATTTGAAATACATATCCTGCTAGAGCTGGTGTTAGACATAACTGGGGATTGCAAAGTTCAGGCAGTGGCTTAGGGCTCTCTCTGACCAGGGGGGCAGTTGCCCTAGTTGCACTCCCCTAACCCTATTCCTGCTATGTGTGACTGTGGTATTCTGTTAGCATGATATTTCTGTGTAGCATTCTGTAATAATTTGGCTTATTCAGTTTTCTTGATAGTAGAGGGGATAAATGTGAAGGGAAGGGGAGACAGGGGTTTTGTTGATCTTTGCTCTGTATTATTTGTATTTATAAAATGACAATTGTACAGAATATTGTTTTTTTTAATACTTTAATAAAATACATTCAGTATACAATCATAACTGAGGCTTGTGCGGATGGGATCAGATGGTTTGCGAGGACCGAGCTCACGGAGACGGGGCAGAAATGGTTTTTTTAAATTTCAGTCCTAGTAGTTTGCCGGTCCACAAAATCATTTTTTTCCCTGCCGGTCCATAGGTGTAAAAAGGTTGAAGAACACTGCTCTAAAGAACAGCAGCGTTTTCTACTTTTTCCCTACTTGGAATTTGGCAGTGGTGCCTGGCAGTTTGAACAGGCACTGAGGAGATGGATGGTGACATCATCGGGGTCCATCTCCTGCACGTAAAAAAAGACACCGCATCTGCAGCATGTAGCCACAGGGCATGACCAAAGGGGCATGCCCTAAGGGGCATGTTAGGCTCTTTGGAAGCCCCTTGGAGCCACATGGACTTGCAAAGAGGGGCGGCATATGGGGATAGAATTGCAACCGGGTAAGAATATTTGATTTCTCCTTTACTAATGGACAGAAGGAAAGCTAAACTTAAGAGCTCCATACCTGCAACAACTGGCCTTATGGACCGCTCCAACAACTTCTTTGCAGGTTTTAAATGCAGACCACCATCTGTCCTCAGGAGCTTCTTTAAGTCCCCTTGATAAAACACCTCTACTTCCACCATTATCTGATGAAGTGGGGCCTACATTAAACCTCACAGTTCTTGTAGAGGACACTTTGACTTCACTTCTTGCCTCCAAATTAGTTTTTACATCTTTACCTAATGTGTTGCCAGTTTTGGAGACGAATAGTGACTAAAAGAAGTCCTCTGAGAACTTACAGGATATTACTTTAAAATATCTGTGGTTTATTAATATGAGGGTGGAAGGTTTGTTAAAATCAGCAATTAAACAATCAATAACTTTTTCTCAAGAGGCTGTTCAAAAACTGGAAAATGTAGATTCCAATTTAGGAATTTTAGATGGAAAAATAATAGCAATGGAAATGCAACTTTCAAAACTGCATCAAGTTTCTACTGCTGCAGTAAAAGATTCTTTTGTTATTCATTCTAAATTGGAAGAAATGGAGAATGTTTCTCATTTAAAAACTCTTAGACTTGTAAATTTTCCAATATCTCGCTTATTAGTTCCTGATATTCTTCTTAGAAAAATTTTTAAGGAGATATTAGTACTACCAAACTCAGATATTTTTCCTATATTGAATTGCTATTATATTCCCCAGAAAAAAAAAGTAGGAACTGAACAAGGGGTTGGGCAGGCTGGATGGACCATTCGGGTCTTTGTCTGCCATCGTCTACTATGTTACTATGTGAACCAGCTAGCATCAGTGAAATTTGACCTTACTGATTTCCTGGAAGACTCCCAGGACTAGGTCCACCCTTTTGTTGACTTGTTTGAGTGAACTGGATAAAAATCTGATTCTTAAATTGTATTTTAAAATCAAATCTACCAAATTCTATGGAGATTTAGTATTAATATTCCCTGATGTGGCAAGAGCAACTCAAAAGAGGAGAAATGAATTACTTATTAAAATCTAGAGTTTTGGCCTTGGAAGCTACGTTTTTCTTAAAATTTCCATGCAAGTGCATAATTAAGTTACAAGAAAAGGAATTTATATTTTGGGATCTGGTACAGTTATAACAATTCTTAAGTGTGAAAGAAAGTGAGAAAAAATAATTGTCTGTTTGAATTTAATATTATGTGACTATTTTGGGCTGATTGATAGGAGTGATTAATTGAAACCAGGAAAAATTAAAGCTCAAAAATTTTTGTTTTTTTTAATTTAAATTATTTTTCTGAAAGTTAAACTTTGAGCTTTGATTATTGTAACATTTCTGGAATTTAAGACACTTCCACCAATAATGTGGGCTAGATAGAAATAATTGTTAGATCCTTTGAGAATTGAATGCAGAAATATGAATTTTAAAACATAAACATCTCTCGAGCATCCTTTACTGTCAGATGCAACAAGTGAGCAGAGTTCTGGATCTGTTACTACCCATCATCACTCAAAGCTTTGATCATATTGCTGCCATTGCCTGTAATGAAAAAACATTGATTTTCATATCTCTCCTCCCAAAGTAGCCCTCAATCATCCCCTGAATTGCTTCCAAGATATGGACTGAGGTATAACTGTGGTTCATCACCTGGATGTGTAGTATAGCCCACCGATATCCTATTCGTGTTTCTCCATTTTATCTCCCCCTCCATGCCTCATCTAGCTTCCACCAGTGTGCTGTGAGTCTGAGATATAAATATGCATGCGTGGAATTCTGGTTGATCCAGATGTCACTTACAAAATGGATGTTCCATCCTTCGCTCTTATCCAACAGTGCCTTCATCTGGACATGACAATGATTAAACAGAGTGGGGATCAACTGCAGTGGCGCAGTGGTTAAAGCTACAGCCTCGGCACTCTGAGGTTGTGAGTCCAAACCCATGCTGCTCCTTGTGACCCTGGGCAACTCACTTAATCGCCCCCAGGTACATAAGATAGATTGTGAGCCTGATGGGACAGACAGGAAAAAATGCTTGAGTACCTGCATAAATTCATGCTGAGCTCCCCTGTGAGAATGATATAGAAACTGCATAAATAAATACTAAGGGCTCCTTTTACTAAGGTACGCTAGTGCTACAGTACCGCATGCGCTAAACGCTAACGCCTCCATAGAGCTTGCGTTAGTATTTTTCATTTAGCGCGTGGTTAGCGCGCGCTAAAAACGCTAGCGCACCTTAGTAAACGGAGCCCTAAATGTTGGCCAGTGGTTCCCAAACCCGGCCCTAGAGGCAAATCAGCCAATCAGGTTTTCAAGATATCCACAATGACTATTCATGAGAGACATTTGCATGCACTGCCTCCATGGCATGCAAATCTCTTTCATGAATATTCAATGGAGATATCCTGAAAACCCGACTGGCTGGAGTGCCTCCAGGACCAGGTTTGGGAACCACTTTGCTGGGCACTTTATAACTTGAGGCTAACAGGACCAGTCATTTAAATCCCATATTCTCCACAACTTGCAGCAGCTGGTCATCCAAAGCAATCATTTCACCTACGTACTATGTGACCATTTTGGGTGTACCTTGTCTCTTGGCATGGAACAGTGTAATAGCACACTCCTATATGCTTTATTGCAGCCTGCCTCTGTGTCCAAGGTGGGGTTTGCCTTGTAACTACTGCTAGAAGCTGGGGAAGTTGGTTGACTACAGAGTCACTGCTACTAGGCCCTTCCCTTTTCTGATGTACTTTTCATACTATTATTGCTTCATTCTTCTAATGTGAAGAACTTCTAGTCTCCCCTGAAAGCAAGAGAGCCTTATGTTGAATTTCTAACTGTTGGAAAGATGGCAAATTATATTTTCTCACCTCAAATGCTTAAAGTGCAGACATTCTGCAAAGCATTGATCTCTGATCTTGCTTTCCTCAACAAAAGCATGATGAGCCTGCTGGCAGAGCTCTTATGTAGAACTGTGATCAGTAATCTATCCCCCCCCCCCGCAAAAAAATAAAAAATAAAATAAATAACCCGCACACACACACACACTACACATTGGTTTTTAGATTCTGACAGTTTAGAACTGTTCTCTCAAACTGTGTACCACGGCACAGTGGTGTGCCCGGAAGAGATTCCATGTATGTCATGTAAGCTAGAGTCTGTCAATGTTATGAGCGCCTGTGTGCATAAGGATACAACTACCCAGGCAAGCATCATTCTTTGATGTGATTGGTCCTAACTTGAGCAACCATGCAATTGAGGCTTTGTTACTGTTTGGATCTTCTTATCTTTGCAAACTTGGAGTTTTGGCTCTGACAGATATTAAACTGAAAAAAAGAGAATGACTGCAGATAGTAGATGATGAAATACGTGTTTGCTTGTCGACTTTCGAGTCGTGTTTTGAGTTAATTTGTACTCGAAAACAAGCACATCCATCGCATTAAATAGCAATTTTATTCTATCTACTTTAGTTTTACCGTTGATACAATTACCATTACATAGCTTAAAGAACTTTAATTTTTTGTTGGTTTTCCAATGTGCCGCAAAAAAACATTTGCTCTGTTTAGTGTGCCAGAGCTAAAAAAAAGTTTGAGATATGCTGGTTTAGAGCCATGCATTACAGTACAGTACTTCCCTTTAGAAGCAAACAATACCTCAAGCTTTGCAGGATGCATGCATATGCGACATGCCTTTCACCCTCATGCAGAACAGGATTATGCCCCCCCCCCTCCTCCACACACTCACATACACACCTATTTGGAGAAAATGTAACAGAAAAAGAACTAAATCAGCTTAAACAAACACATAAGAACTGCTAGAACCAGTACTGCTAGAACACGTTGCTTCTTTTCCATCTCCACTGTTTTCCTAATTGACAATTTAACTGCAAGATCAGTTCTAGGGATCATTTCTCTGTACCTGCTGATCTGGCTAGGTACTTGGGACCTGGGTTGGCCACTGTTGGAAACAGGATACTGGGCTTGATGGACTTTTGGTCTGTTCTTCTTAAGAAGAATTGCCATACTGGGACAGACCAAAAGTCCATCAAGCCCAGTATCCTGTTTCCAACAGTGGCCAACCCAGGTCCCAAGTACCTAGCCAGATCAGCAGGTACAGAGAAATGATCCCTAGAACTGATCTTGCAGTTAAATTGTCAATTAGAAAAACAGTGGAGATGGAAAAGAAGCAAAGTGTTCTAGCAGTACTGGTAGTATGCACTATGTGATAAAAGAGTATATTCATTGCATAGGACACATTCCTATCAAATAATATGCACTATTTCGTGAAGATGAAATGGACAACATTTCAGATTTGTTCTTGCCATTTTCTGGTTTTGATGACATAAAATAATATAGGTTATGTCGCTGACATTTCCTGTGTCATTTCTAATGACAGCTCACGGCTAGGACTTGTTACATTTGAGAGAAAGTTGTGCCTCACAAGAATTTGTCACTAAAACATATTTGGAAAGTATCAACTATGACCAATTAGATGAGCAGAATAGTAGAGAGAATCAACTGGAACCCTAGATGATCTTTATAAAAAAGCCAAATTCTAGTGCTAAAAATCAATACTAAACTCCTTTTCTCTCCATCCTAAATTTGCTTCTGCTGTCACTCACTTTTATGCTTTTAAATTTAGACTGGTTGATATTCAAAGTGATTTACGTGGGAAGGAGAGGATCCTGACCGCTTAGGGTTATCAAACGTTTGGGAAAACCTGGAGACATGTCCTCTTTTTAGAAGACTGTCCAGGTGTCCAGACAGATTTTCAAAATCCAGCAGTTTATCCGAGTTTTAGCAGTCTATGCCTCTGGAAATACTGCTCAGTGAAATCAAATGAAGCCTCAACTGGGTTCTTAAGTACGAGTCGTACTTAAGTCGGGTGTCTGTAACTCAGGGACTGCCGGTAGTAGAATCTCAATTATCCAGCATCCATGGGATTGGCAGATGCCAGATAAACTGTTTTACTGGTTGATTGAGAGTGTGTTAGAAACCTTGTCTAACATAGATCTCAATTCACCCCCCTCCCTCCCACCCCAAAGCACCAGCGCGGCAGCAGTCCTGAGCCACTAAGTCCCCTCCCTCCTTCAAGCCTCAAATCAGCAGAAGCAGGTGGTGGTCCTGAACCATGAACCCCCTCACTCCTCTGAAGGGGCAGCTAGTCATCAGGAGGCAACGCTCAAAGCAGGCTGCTTGTGGCCACCCCAGCAGGGCCTTTCCTTTGATATGTCAGAAGTGGCATGTCATAGGAAAGGCCCTGTTGAGGCTGGCCATGAGCATCCTATTTTGAGCGCTGCCTCCTAATTGTTTTGAACGCTGCATTCTAATTGCCGAGACATCCAAGTGCCAATTTTCAAAACCGTCTTTCTTGATGTCTTGCAAGGCATCCTAGCTGCTGTACATCCAAAACTAAAGGAGTCATGTTGGAGGTATACTCTGGGCTGGCTTTGGGCGGGATTAGACTTGAACATCTTTCAGTAATAATCAAACATTTCCCAAGCATCCCGCTATACCTGTTTTAAAATTGTCTAAGTGCCAAAAATGTACACAAACTGACAGGATGAGTACTGGAAGGATTAAGTTATGACCTCCCCCACACACACTCCCAGTGGCACTGACCCCCCCTCCCATCCCCTTCCCCCCAAAAAATCTAAATGAAACAGTACACTTCTCCCTCCATATTTGCAGATTCAGCACTCGCGACTTTGATTATTCGCAGTTTTTAGCTTGCTGGCTCTGCCCCCCCAAAATGACATCATCCTGGGGTGCTGAGAAAAAAGCTCAGCACTTTTTTCTCAGCATGGCCGAGCAAACGGCAGGGTCAGAGAAAAGTGTGCAGAGAGAAAGTTCAGCACTTTCTTCAGTGTGGTCAGGCATACTAATTAATCCTGCTGTTATTGCTGGGGGTGCAGAGAGAATAGTTCAGCAAACGCCATCTTCAGAGAAATGTGTAAATGTGAGTTTTGCTGCAGCTACACCAAAGATACACACTACCCGTATTTGGTTTGCCTCTCCTTCAGGAACAGGTTAGGTCTCCCTCCATATTTGCACTATGATTATAAAGCAGGGGTGGGCAACTCCGGTCCTCGAGGGCTGAAATCCAGTCAGGTTTTCAGGATTTCCCCAATGAATAAGCATGAGATCTATTTGCATGCACTGCTTGCAATGCATATTCATTGGGGAAATCCTGAAAACCTGACTGGATTCAGTTGCCCACCCCTGTTATAAAGTGTAAGGCTCCTAGTGCTACTGAAAGTGCTCCCAAGGGGGGGGGGGGGGGATGAAGACCTTATCAGAAAAGGTTGAATTATTGGATATGCTTTGTAGAGTTAAGTCAGCCTCTGCTGTTGTTTGGCATTATGACATTAATGAATCTACCATTAGGTATATAAAGAAGAAGAAAAAGACAATCTGTGAAGCCGTTGCTACAGCTACACTGGCAGGTGCAAAGCCATTACATGTTGTGCGAGATAACAATCTCTCTCTCGTTTAGAAACTGCAACATTTATTTGGGTGAAGGATTGCTATAAGAAGAGAATTCCTGTAGAGTGTAGACTCTGTGTTGAGAAGAGGAAAGGCAAAGTCTTTGTATGATAGCTTGAAGAAAAGGGAAGGTAGATGTCGCAATCTATGGACTTTCAGGCAAATAAAAGGTGGTTTGATAAATTCTAGCACAGAACACAGAATCAACCATAAAATCCTACTTTTAACCTTTAAAATCCATTTCAATAACCAGCCAGAGTTCATTGACAGACTTCGAATTCCTTATAGTCCATCTAAATCACTCCGTTCCATGTCTCAGAATCTTCTTACCATACCATCTTTAAAGTTAATCAACACATTGAGATCTAATAATTTTGCTGTCACTGCACCCTCCCTTTGGAACTCACTACCCAATTTCTTATGCAAAGAGTCCGCACTAAACCAATTTAAATCCAAGTTAAAAACCTTCTTGTTCCAGGATGCATTTGGACAATAATTGTCCTTTTAAGGACTAAATAATGCTTGCCTATTTTTTACCCCACCTATCGTTTTTTCCCTCCTCTGTGTTCTTTTTTCCAAAAATTGTAGTTCTTGCCCATTTTTCCATTTGTTTGAAGTAAGTTTGTATGTCATGTCTTTGTTGAACTAATATATCCTGGTATTGTTTAGTATTACTAATTTTTAGCTTCATTTTATACTGTCTAGAAGTCTGATTGGGCGGTATAAGAAATTTTAAATAAACTTGAAACTTGAAATTGATAGGAGAAGCAGCATCTGCCAACCAAGAGGCAGCTAGACAGTTCCCTGACAACTTTAATGAAATTATCTAAAAGAAGGGATATGAACTTGAGCAGGCACTCAATGCTGATGAAACCGCTCTATTTTGGAAGACAATACCACAGAGGAATTTCATTAGTAAAGAGGATAAGCGAGCAACAGTCTTCAAGGCTGCAAGGGATAGACTAACCATGCTGCTTTGTGCACACGCAAACAAAGTAGGCCAAATGATAAAGCCTACACTGATTTATAAAGCCACAAACCCCCAAGCCTTGAAGAGAAAAGATAAGTCCCTGCTGCTATTTACTGGATGCACAACAAGAAAGCTATGACACTGTTCCTTGAGTGGTTTCATCAGTGTTTTGTGCCTGAACTAAGAAAATATCTTGCCAGTAAGGGAAGGGAATTCAAGGTTCTGCTGCTATTGGACAATGCCTCCAGATACCCAGAACACATGAATTCCACACTGAGGGTATTGAGGTCATCTACATTGCCCCTCCCCCAACACAACATCTCTCATCCAGCCTCTCAATCAGGGGGTAATAATTCAAGGCACACTACCCATGGTTTTCAATGCAATGGTAGAAGACACCAACATGGAGAACATCATGAAAACATGGAAGGACTTCACGATCACCAATTCCATCAATGTTATTGAAAGACTGCTGAAAGCTGTCAAGCCAGGGACAGTGAACTTTTGCTGGAAGAATTTTTGGCCTGTACGTGTAAATGAGTTCACTGTCATTACCACACAGCCAGTCAAAGAAATTATGAAAGACATCATGGACTTGGCAAAGGTGAGTGGGGAGGCTTTCAAGATATGGATCTGGGGGATATTCAAGACTTAATAGTAGATAACGACAGAGGGACAAATTTTTCCCTGTCCCCACAGGAACTCATTTTCTGTCCTGCCCAGAGAGTTCTTTTCCTGTCCCTGCCCTATTCCTGCAAGCTCTGTCCTCATCTTCACAAGCCTCAAACACTTTAAAATCATGTGTCTGAGTCTTGTGCAGTTAAGGCAGAGCTTCCCTAATCCCACTATCCTTTAACTCCTCGTGCCCTGGCTCCACCAGAGCTGCCCAAAGATATAAACTATCCTTCCCCTCCCTACACAGTATTCTCTATGCAGGTAAACTGGGAAAATCACTTCTCTTCAAAATCACAGGTCTTTGGAACGACCTTACTATCCCGCTGCGGAACTTGAGCTCCCTCCATTTATTCCGCAAGCAACTGAAAACTTGGCTCTTCTCTAACATGTAGTTCTATTCCCCCTTTCTCTTCCACTCTATTTATAAGCTCATGTAAACCTTTTCCCGTCTCTTCTTATATTTTAAGTTCTTGTAAACCGTGCCGAGCTCTACTTCCGTGGAGAGGATGCGGTATATAAACTTAAGGTTTAGTTTAGTTTAGCTTACAGGAATGGGGCAGGGACAGGGATAGCGACAAACCCATGGGGACGGCATGAGGAAATTGAGTTCCTGTGGGGACGACGAAAAATTTGTCCCCGTGTCATTCTGTACTTAATAGACACCAGAGCCGATGAATTAACAGAAGATGACCTAATTGACCTGACTGTTCCCAAAGGAGAGGCAATACCAGATGAAAAAGAGGATAGAGAATAAGAAGAACAAGTGCTAGAAGACAATATTGTGGAGGGTCTACCCAGGTTCAGTGTTGTCATGGACTTTTTTTTTTTTAATGACATTGACCCCATCCATGGTACTTGCCTTAAAGGTAAAGGATACTGAGAGACCCTGCCTCTCCATCCACCTCTTCCACATCAGCCACCAATGAGGAGGCACCCCTTTTGTCTCCTCCTACTCCTGCATCACATATTGAACATGAACAGGATGATGAGGATGAAGACACCACCTGAATAAGAGATCAGTATGTGTTACACTACTGTATTATATTTAACATTACAGTATTAAGCATTATATGAATACTATACTGTATATAAACCATGATTTAAAGGAATTACAGTACAGCATATGCTTGTATGTAGATGGTCATTTCTATAATACTATATAGTACTTGAATTATACTGCTGAAGGGTACAGTACAATGCAAGAACTGTAATACATAACTTGTTTTTTTAAAAACAATCGCAAATATCAACGATAAGCTTTATTCGTGATTTCATGTTATTCATGAGGGCTATACCATAAACCCCACGAATATGATAGCAAAACTTATTTGTGATTTTTTGGTATTTGCAGGCCGTCTTTGATCCTAGACCCCATGAATATAGAGGGAGAAGTGTCTCTAGAACAGCAGCACCTAGTATGGGAAAGCCTAGTAGAGCGTCACACAGATGTCTTAAGTAGCCAGGTGAGTGGGCTAGTGAGCCACCGAGAAAAGGACCCAGGTCCATAAGCCACACTAACCACTACATTTATGGTGGAAAGTGTAAGCCCACCAAAATCCTATTATGCTGCTATATAGGTGCTACCTGCAGCCATAAGGGCTATTAGGGTGATAGATAGTGGGTGTAGTAGATTTTGGAAAAGTTTTGGAGGGCTCGGCATACATTATAAGGGGTATATGATGAGATGTGCATATGGCACCCTTTATGTGAAGTTCACAGCAGTGCCCTCTAATGTGCCCCAAAGCTTTATTCGTATGTCTATGTGATCAGTCCATTATAATGCTGGTCCCTCCCACTCCAAATAGTATGGAATTGAATGTTTTGAACTTGGATGGTTTTGTGGTCAAAAATTGCAAATAAAATTGGATATCCTAAGAGTTGGACATCCTGGTAGACAAGATGTCTAAGTAGACAATTATTTAAAAAAAAAAAAATAAAAAAATTGGACATCTTGCAGTGTTGCCGGTTTTGAAAATGGAAATTTGTCCACCTCCAACTTTGGAAGTCTTGCAGGAATCATCCAAAGTTGTACTTAGACATCCTATGAAAAATAGCCCTCCATGTGTCAGAATTCTTGTACTTTTGCTCTCTTCAGGGAACAGAATGAATGCAACTTATTTGCTATGGATGCAACCACTCTGCCTTATGGAACCAGAGGGCACTTGCTTTCTTCTTGAGATCCTTCACCTCCCTCTTATCATGGGCGGTGAGGTAAATGCTCTGACGCTCATAGGAAATGAATGAACGTTGGAACATTTACTTCACCAGCCCATGGTAAAACTTTCTACCGCTGCTTGATAAAAGCCAGCATTAATATCTGGTGTGTCAACTAGCTTTTTGAGCTATTTAAATATGTCCTGGGTATTCATTTTTGTGACAGTTGCTACTCAACCAAATGTAAATATTTCCACCGAGGCCAAATATTTGGGGGATTAATCAAGTTTAATACTTGTATAATATTGCTATTGAAAAAGTAGCATTTATTTATAATTGTTTATTGTTTATTGTTTATTTAGTTATTTGATTAAACGCTTTATCGATTCTACAAAGCATTGTACAGAGTAAAAAATGTTTCCTTTAGACAAACAATATTACAGTTAATACATACTTTCTAAAAACTACAAGGCGAACAATAATACATGCAAAGTTATTGTGGACGAACGAACAAAAGACACACAAGGTGAAGAGGGAGGAAATACAATAGCTATAGTAAATAGAAGAAACATTAATGGCAAGTACAAAAGGGCAGGGAGTTAAAAAAAAAAAAAAAACTAAAATAAGACATCAGTTAAAATCAACTTTGAAATAAGATAAAACTTCAGTTAAAAGCATCTTTAAAAAGGAAGCATTTTAAGTTGCTTTTGAATGTTTTTAAATTATTTTCCATTTTTAAATAAAGCGGAAGAGAGTTCCAAATCGTTGGGGCTGTTACAGAAAAAATGGTAGTACGGCGTGTGCCAATTATTTTTAATGAAGGGATATTAAGATTAAATTGGGATATGGATCTCAAAGATCTTGGTGGGTCGTAAGGGATCAAAAATCTGTCGATAAAAGCTGGAGAATTATTTTGCATGGTTTTGAATGTCAAAAGGGCTATTTTATAAGTTATCCTATGTGAAATTGGCAACCAGTGGGCATCTTTTAGCAGAGGGGTAACATGATCGTACTTTGATGCTCTTGAATAGTATTATATGTTTCCTACTTTAGGTAAAGTTCCCATGTGGTCATTTTCCTTTATTGAGAGTAAGAGCAGAAAAATAGAGCTATTCTGTTTAATTACTTTGTCAAAGATACTTTGAAGTAGCACATGACAATTAAAAGAGTTGAGAAAAAAAGATGTTTAACTACAAAGACAAGATTTTGTAGTTTGATTAAGAATTTGATTAAGCGATTAATCAAGAAAAATAATAAACTTGAAACTTGAAACTTGAAGATTCTCATAATAGGTAGGAAACTGTAAAGGACCCTATGAAGAAATAAATCTGCAGGCCTCCTGAGAGAACTTAGGGACACGGGAAAAATATGACTTTCATTAATCTCCAAAGGTTAACCATTCACAAGTTCTGAAAAATCAGTCATAGGAGAAATTTTACAGAGCTTCTCCAGCATTTTGGTGTCTGACTCCTTGTGCTAAATATATGGCTTTCAGCCTCATAGCAAGTCTTTTCTTCAGGTGGGTACAAAAGTGACAATATAATACCATAGGTGCTAAATGCTTTCATATTAGATACTGGTGTCGATGTTAACAATTGGGTTATTAGGGCCATGCTGATTTCTTATCCCATCTCATCTTAAATTTTTTCTTAATATGATCTCTATCTCAAAAGTCACTTAGGCCCGGATTCTATAAAAAGTGCCTTAAATTAGGCCCTGGAACAGGCACCCTATCGGCACCTAAGTTTAAAAAATGAAAACAGCACACTTAAAAGGCAAAATGAAGGCGCCTAAAAATACAGCACCAGAATTATGCCTATGGAGACGCTTTAAGATGCCTAATGACAATATAGGCGTGGCTAACACCAGAAGTGGCGTTAGGCATCATAAAGTACCTCTGTAGGTGTGATTCACATGAAAGGTAGATGCTGGAAATGTAAGCCTTGAAAACCCTGGCCTAAATTTCTGGCGCCTACCTATTCCAAAGGCACAATTCTATAAGTAAATTTATATATTCAGTTTTCTGTACCGTTCTCACAGGACAGCTCAGAACAGTTTACATGAATTTATTCATGTACTCAGGCATTTTTCCCTGTCTGTCCCGGCACGCTCATATCTAATATGCCTGGGGCATTGGGCAACTTGCCCAGGGTCACAAGGAGCAACGTGGGTTTGAACCCACATTCTCAGGGTGCTGAGACTGTAGCTTTAACCACTGCGCCACACTCTCACCATTATGAGCTTGAGAAACGATAGGTGGCCATTTTTAAGGCACTGTTTATAAAATCCATGTCTTGGATTTACTGCTAATGTTCTCCTTTGATATTCAGTGCTATTCTCATTTTATTGCCCAGATAACCAGCATTGGGCCATACCTGAAAGCTGGCACTTATCCAAATGGCTGCAATATTCAGCATTATGTTGTCTTATTTTTGTCCAGATAATTACCTGGTTGGCAGACTGAATAACACTGCTAACCAGGTAACTCCTGATTCTTCCTTAGCTCTGCCCCTGGAGTACCTTGTACTTTCAAAATAAAGCTGGGGGGGAGGGGCTGTGATAATTTTCAGTATCATTATCCGGATGATGTCACTGAAAATCCATGTCTGGCCCTAGTAAACTGGCCTGGCCCTAGTATCTGGCTAGAATAAGTGCTTCTAAATATTGACCCTGTTATTTCTTGCTATGTGACCGGTTATGTCACTCGAAGTTAAAATGATGAAATTGTGACTGTCTTATTTTGGTCACACTGTCAGAAGAGAAAGATCATTGGAGAAGGACATCATGTTTGGGAAGGAACCTGGCGATGAGGGCGACCTGCAATCAGATGGCTGGACATGTTGAAAACAATTGTGGGGATGACTCTGGAGGACATGACCAAACTAGCACAAAATCGATCTCTTTTTAGATCTGTACTTCATCAAGTTGCTAGGACTTGAACACAAGTCAATGTTACCTAACTAACTATTTCTTGATGATAGACTAAGGGCAAAAAGGCAGAAATAGTCAAAGGGTTCAGGGAGTAGCCGCTTGAGGTCAATTACCTGCACACACAACACAAAAGTGCATCAAACTAAGCTGAACAATAGTGTATAAGGTGCCCTCAGTGTGAAGGAGCAGCGACGGGAGACAAAGTTCCAACGCTTCACAGAATCAGGTAAAAGTAATATACCTCCACCTGCACACCATCACTGGGCAACCAATGGGTGCAATAAATCAACAGTGAAAAATCACAAATAAGATTAAATTAAAGTGGATAACAAGTAAAACCACTGAGCGACCACTCACTGAACCCCCCAGCCAACTCCCCAACAGAAATCAAAAAATGACGGACTTAGCTGAAAGATGGAAACATCCCTGAGGCTCAAAGGAAAAACGCCACAGGATGCCAGGTTCAACCAGGTCCCGAAACCAGGCTGGTTGAACCTGGCATCATGTGGCGTTTTTCCTTTGAGCCTCAGGGATGTTTCCATCTTTCAGCTAAGTCCGTCATTTTTTGATTTCTGTTGGGGAGTTGGCTGGGGGGTTCAGTGAGTGGTCGCTCAGTGGTTTTACTTGTTATCCACTTTAATTTAATCTTATTTGTGATTTTTCACTGTTGATTTATTGCACCCATTGGTTGCCCAGTGATGGTGTGCGGGTGGAGGTATATTACTTTTACCTGATTCTGTGAAGCGTTGGAACTTTGTCTCCCGTCGCTGCTCCTTCACACTGAGGGCGCCTTATACACTATTGTTCAGCTTAGTTTGATGCACGTTTGCGTTGTGTGGGCAGGTAATTGACCTCGAGCGGCTACTCCCTGAACCCTTTGACTATTTCTGCCTTTTTGTATTTTTCTAGTTTAGGTTAGTGGCAGTTTTTTCCGGAGTTGTGTTCCGTGATAGACTAACGGCAGCAGGGGAAAGTGGTTAAAGCTACAGCCTGAGCACTCTGAGGTTGCAGGTTCAAACACACACTGTTCCTTGTGACCATGAACAAGTCCCTTAACCCTCCTTCCCCCCACCCCATTGTCCCACATACATTGAGTCTGCCAGGACAGACAGGGAAAAATGCTTGAGTACCTGAATAAATTCATGTAAAACCAGTCTGAGCTCCCTTGGAAGAACAGTATAGAAAACTGCATGAACAAATAAATACTACCTGGAGATCTTCCTTTGTGTCTTGAGAAAGTGCTGTCATTAACAGCTACCCAGCAATTCAACTTGGATGATGTCATCTCCTATGTCTGATTTTTCCTAGTTTTCAGGGGTTGCAGTATATCTCTCCAAAATATCCTATCATTTAATTGCAATGTTACCAAATTGAATTTCCTTCACGTTTTTGGTTGTTGTTTTTTTAATCATTTCAACTTGCAAGCTTTTCCATAGTGTTCATTCTTTTTTATATGTTTAGCTGCCATTGTTATGTGCTAGTGCTGCTAATTTTTTCATCAGGACTTCTCACAGCCAACAATTTTTTTTTATCATCAGGTCTGGTTCACTCACTGAAATGCTCTTAGTTCTCATAAAATAATTTAACAAGGGGCTCTTCAAAGTCCCTTTCAGCACATCATTATCTGTAACTTTGTTCTGTACGAGGGCAACTTCCAAAGGCTATTTTCATTGGTGAGTGACCTTTTTTTTTTTTTTTTACATGTTCTAATCAGCTGTCTGAAAATTGACTGCCCTCCTCGTGCATAAAGGAATGTGTGTTCTTTCACAGCACACATACCTTTACTAGAAATAGGTAAAGGAATTCCAAGAGGCTAGGTCAAAGCAAGGATTAAAAATCTTAGGGCTCCTTTTACGAAGGTGCGCTAGCGGTTTTAGCGTGTGCTACATTGCCCCGCACGCTACACGCTAATGCCTCCATAGAGCTGGCGTTAGTATTTTCCACGTAGCGTGGGGTTAGTGTGCGTGGCATTGTAGCGCGTGCTAAAAATGCTAGCGCACCTTAGTAAAAGGAGCCCTTAATTTCATTCATCTATAAATGTATAAGCTGCCTTTTCTGGATCTATAATGGACCCTCCCAAAGTGGTGTACAAAATTTAAAACCACTTTCCAAAATTTGTGTACCACACTGAAATCTTATAGTAATAGGCTATCACACAAATGTATGGTCACAAAGACAGGTATTTCAGAGAGAAACCAGGGGCCTCAAGTGCTCCCAGCCAAAAGCCCGATGTATATTACAAAGCTAATGGCTTATACGGTGAGCTATCATCGATCCCGTTTATACTCTCTATACCAAAAAAATTTTTTAATTGTTTTTTTAAAACTTTTTAACTTTTTATAATTTATTTTATTTTATATATATGCTTTTTTTGTGTGCTTTTTTCTACATATAGCACAATATTGCTCTTCCTTTTTAATGAAACATTACTTAGCTTTCATATTCTTTAGCTGAAAGCATCTTGTATCAATTTTCTTCTCAACAGCGACGGAAGATCTCCGTTTCGCTCCTATGTATTAACCAGGAGCTTCATCAGGAAAAACGCCAAGTTAGCACTAAAAATAAAGCATAACAACTTTTATATTAAATGTTTTTTTAATTGTTTTTTTATATATTCTCTTAAAATTATTCAATCTTTTTAAGTTTTTTTAAAAAGTCTTATTCTTATTTTAAGAACAATACTAACGTACTTAAACATATTAATGAACATACTTAGTGAACATTAAATACATGTGTTAAACAGGGCGCCAAGGTGCCGCTAAAGGGAAAACCTTACCATAATTTAGAATCTTATTAAAGGTTTTTGTAATCTAGTAGCCCAAAACTAGTACCGCAGTTTACAACTTAAACTTGAACTTACAAAAGGACCTCGCCTCAGTGAACACACGGATACAAAAGACTCACTCACACAACATACCTGTTAACACCCTGGCGCTGCAAAGATATCCGAGCTGGAATGTTGAAGCGCCTGCTCCGTGCAATGACCCAGGCTACTTAACGGGTCAAGTAGCTGCACAAAGCCGTATTACACGGTTTTAAACCATTGGGAGTTTTGGGCTACTAGGTTACAAAAACCTTTAATAAGATTCTAAATTATGGTAAGGTTTTCCCTTTAGCGGCACCTTGGCGCCCTGTTTAACACATGTATTTAAT
Organism: Geotrypetes seraphini; assembly: GCF_902459505.1. Classification (NCBI taxonomy): domain Eukaryota; kingdom Metazoa; phylum Chordata; class Amphibia; order Gymnophiona; family Dermophiidae; genus Geotrypetes; species Geotrypetes seraphini. The sequence goes on along the minus strand of NC_047086.1, from coordinate 301,551,206 downwards.
GTTCATTAAGTATGTTCATTAATATGTTTAAGTACGTTAGTATTGTTCTTAAAATAAGAATAAGACTTTTTAAAAAAACTTAAAAAGATTGAATAATTTTAAGAGAATATATAAAAAAACAATTAAAAAAACATTTAATATAAAAGTTGTTATGCTTTATTTTTAGTGCTAACTTGGCGTTTTTCCTGATGAAGCTCCTGGTTAATACATAGGAGCGAAACGGAGATCTTCCGTCGCTGTTGAGAAGAAAATTGATACAAGATGCTTTCAGCTAAAGAATATGAAAGCTAAGTAATGTTTCATTAAAAAGGAAGAGCAATATTGTGCTATATGTAGAAAAAAAGCATATATATAAAATAAAATAAATTATAAAAAGTTAAAAAGTTTTAAAAAAACAATTAAAAAATTTTTTTGGTATAGAGAGTATAAACGGGATCGATGATAGCTCACTGTATAAGCCATTAGCTTTGTAATATACATCGGGCTTTTGGCTGGGAGCACTTGAGGCCCCTGGTTTCTCTCTGAAATACCTGTCTTTGTGACTATACATTTGTACAAAATTTAAAACCACATACAATCAATAAAAACAATTTAAAAAAACAACAATAAACCACTAATACAATCAACAATTCAAAATCACCATCAATTAGCTAACTCACAAAAAATAATCCTACAGCTATCTAATACAGCCCACTCTTGTCAGCTACAGTCACCTCCCTCAGAATCCTCCATCCTCTATTTTTACAGTATTAGAAAACTCCCTGGTCGATATTAAGCTTGTGGTGCACATTTGTTAAAACTCTGGCCACCAAAGGTTAAAAACAAAAACACTCGATAGTTAGCATCTATATATAGATACCAAATATTCAGGAATTAGCATAAACTGGCAATGCTATCTGCTCATTGGATAGCTGGTGCAAGGTAGGTATGTGATGGTGGCTCCAAAAGCTTTTCTGCCCTTCACCGTTTCTTTTTCTCCTGCTCTTTAGGCTTCTAACCACCTTATTTCTGTGTGTTACAGGTACCATCACCTGCAACCACGGGCCACTGTACTGCCCACTGTTATAGATACTGTAAGAACAAGCCTTACCCAAAGTCCTATTTCTTTAGAGAATTCTCCAGATTTCAAGTTCAGGATTTTTGACTTGGGTAGGAAGAAGGTTAAGTTAGATAAGTTTCCACTGTGTGGACACTTGCTAGGGAATTCTATAAGCAGCACCTAAAGTTGGCTGCTAATTCTGTACCCAACTTTCAGTGTGGAAATGCATTTTAATATATCGAAGGTGCCAAAATGAGGCTGGAATGTCAGATCAGCAAAGAAATCCATTTATGAGGGACCGCTGAAAAAATTCTCAGCCCAGCCAAGAAGAGAATGACATGGAGCCATGAAACTTATAAGTTATTCCAACACTTTTCTTCACACTTTTCATTTTAATGAGGCAAATGCATCTAGTAAATGGGCATAAGTATAGGGAAACCAAGCCATTGTGACATCACCGATGAGGTTTGGTCTTAGACATTGGTGGAATGAGACATATGGCATCACAATATGAGGGTCTGCTAAAAGTTCTCAGCCCAACCAAGAAGAGAATGATTTGGAGCCATGAAACTTGCAAGTTATGCCACACTTTACTTGACACTGTTCATTTCAATGATATGAAACAAAATGAACAGTGTCAAGTGTCAAGAAAAGTGTGGAATAACTTGCAAGTTTCATGGCTCCATGTCATCCTCTTCTTGGCTGGACTTTTCAACAGCCCCTCATACATACCCATTAATATGATAGCGCCTAAATAGATCCACATGCAACTGCAAAAGGGGTGCTCCAATGGGTGAACATGGATGGGTAAGGGGCATCCCAGAAAATTGCGCTTAGTATTCTAAAATACTTTGAATGCATGTCCAACTTGAACATGCATGTCCAACTTTGAATGCATGTCCAACCAGGATTTGCACCTGTTTCAGTTGGTGTAGATCCTTGCACCCAAAGTTGGGTGCAGAATTGAGCACCCAACATTATTCTATGAAGAACACTCATCCCGACACTCAATACTCTTTATGGAATATCATTGGATGCCAATTTTTGTTATGCCCATATTTTGGCGTCATTTGCTGAATCCAGCTTATGGTGTCTGATGAATATGAGCAGCTGTCATCTAAAACTCTGCAAGCTACTTATACCTGTGGCAATAAGTACATGGTAAAGATCTAGGCGTTTAGTAGAGGCAGGCCATAATCAAAACAAGGACGTTTGTTTTGGTTATGGACACTTTCCCTGCTTCTGCTTTGAACGTTTAATGACTTAGGCCAAAAGGGGACTTAGACTTTTTTTTGATTATGCCCCTCCATGTGTCTGGACTTCATTTTATTTAATTTGTTTTTACCTTAGTTTGTTTTACTTCTGTTGGGTTTTTATTTTCATTCAACTTTATCTACTCTTTTTTTTTTTTTTAACTTAATTTTTGTTATTTTGTTTTTCTCCTTTCACAGATTTTTTTGTACTTTTAGTATGTTAAGTCATTGTTCATACAGGTGCTTTGGTTAGATTGTGAGCCTTTTGGACAGTTAGGGATATTTTCTAAGCACCTAATAATATAAGATGCATTATTGTTTGTGAACCGCTGTGAACTTCTAAGAGGTATTGGCGGTATAAAAATAAAAATTGTATTGTATTGTATTGTATAAAATGCCACTTATAAAATGGCCTTATGTAAAAAGTATGCATGAGAACAACACACATATTTTTAAGTGACCCAGCTGCAGGTATTATTGATGGGGCAATGGTGGAGTCACAATTTCGACACAAAGGACAGTGTAGATGACCAGTGGTGCTGCATTTCTTTAATGCACAAATTGTAATTCAGACTCAACACGATTGTGTTTCGGCCAACAGGCCTGCATCAGGGAGTCAACAAAGAATGCAAAGCAAATTTTAATTTAACTTAGGGAGTCCTTTTACTAAGGCACGCTAGCTGTTTTAGCACACGCTAAACGCTGATACATCCATTATAGTCTATGGACGCATTAGCATTTAATATGCGCTAATATTGAGCACACGCTAAAATGGATAGGGCGCCTTAGTAAAAGAGGGGGTTAATGTATAAAATAGAACTAATGCACAGATATAAACATACAAAAATCAGCATAAAAATATCTTAAAAATAACACTTCACAAATAACAACTTAAAGATTACACTGTGAAACAGTGTAATCTTTAAATTTTTATTTTTATAGTTATTTTTGCATTCTTTGTAGACTCCCATCTTTCCCTTTGAAAACTGCACTGGGGGGAAATACCCATGGAGATTTCTGCAAATACTTTCTTCAACAAAGAACACATGCAAGAGTCCTTTTACTAAGCAGTAATATGTGTTAACTGCAGCTTAAAATGCCTCACCATTGGGCATGCTCAGGCATTTCCATGGTAATTTTGGCATTGGTGCACATTTCCCAAGCTCTAAAAAAAATAGATTTTATTTTTTAACACTGGGGGCGGAGAATAGGCATGTTCTGTGCTAATTGGTTAACACAGCTACAATGCTGCACACTAGCCAATTAGCACGTGAGCCCTTCTGCCTACAAAATAGGTGGCAGTAGAGGCTCAGGTGCCAATGGCCATATGCTAATGGGAAGATTAACATGTGGTCAGTCATAGAAAAAAAGAAAAGAAAATCGTGCTATTTTACCCATGAGAAAAATGGTCTTAGCACAGAGAAATGACCCACATAAGCACACACTAAGGCCTTTTTTTTTTTTTTTTTTTACCTCAGTTAGGTAAAACAGTTTTGAAATTGCTTTGCTTTTTTAGGTGTCTTAAGTTAAAAAAATAAAGTGTATTGTGCCTGGGTTAGGCAGTGGCATAGTAAAAGGAGTGTAGGGGATGTGGACCGCCCCGGGTGCCAAGTCGGTAGGGGCTCTGAAACCTTTCTGCCCCGCCCTGCCACACCACGCCATCGATGTGCCATCCCTCCCCCCACCCCGGACCTCTGTATTATCTTCGCTAGTGCGAGCAACTTCTGCCTGTTGCTCATTGCAACCTGGTTCCCCTCTGAATCACTTCCAGATCACGGGGCCAGGAAGTGACATCAGAGGGAAATGCAACGTCGGCGCGAGGAACATGCTTGCAAAAGCCACTCGCGCTGGCAAAGATTAAGAGGTACGGAGGAGGGGGAAGGGAAAGTGCAAGTGTGGAATGGGGGCAGGAAGGAGCGGAGGAGGGGGAGTACAGAAGGAGTGGGGGTGTGGGGGGCGCCTCCTAGCTTTAATACACCACTGGTCAGTGGTTGCCATTAGATGGTGGAATGGTTTTCCAGATGGGTTCAGAATGTAGCAGGATTATATGGCATTTAGAAATAGAATTAAAACACGGAGAGGTAGATATTCAATGGCACTTAGGAGGGAATTCATGAAAGGGTGTTAAGCGCGTTAGTATGCACTAGCATGTTAGCACACAATCACATTAGCACACGCTAACTGCTAAGGATGCCCATAGGAATACAATGGGCAACCTTAGCAGTTAGTACATGCTAACTTGATAGTGTGCACTAGCAGTGTTTTTCAACCTTTTTACACCTATGGACCGGCAGAAATAAATGAATTATTCTGTGGACTGGCATCGGTCCATGGACCGGCGGTTGAAGAACACGGGGCTAAGTTGTGGGCCAGACCCTGCCCATCTCTACCCAATCTCCACCCCAGACCCCGCCCCCATAATAGTACTAATTGCACCTTGCACGTCCCGTGCCTCATCTGGAAGCCTTCCCTCTGACGTTGCAACGTCAGAGAGAAGGCTTCCGGTTCAGGCGCAGGATGCCCGTAGGAGCCACTGCCCGTGGCTTTGTGCACTGAATCAGTTAAGAAGAGGGAGCTGGCTCGAAGATAACGCCGCATCGATCGTACCGTGGAACAGCGGTTGAAGAACACTGTTTGGGCCTGATGCACATGCTGGCCCCGTGGACCGGCAGGAAATTTCTGTGGACCGGCACTGGTCCATGGACCAGTGGTTGAAGAACACTGCACTAACACACAACACCTTTTCATGAATTTCCCTCTTAGCTGGTAAGCAGGTGTATGAACTTTATTCAGAGAGGAGCATTATTTTTTTACTCATCCTTTTATTCTCTCGCTGCAAAGATAAGTTTAATAACATTGCCTTTATGAATAAGTTAGCTTTAGTAGGAAAAAGCAAAAATTAAACAAAATTGAAAATAATTATACAAAAAAATGTTATTCTTAAGAGGATCGATGATGACTGCAGCCAAGGAGGGTTAAGTTACCCTTTTGGCAATCTGAAGATCCTCCAGAATAGAAGATTCTCTAGAATTGTATATTGATGCATTGCTATATATCACTTTGCCTTTGAAGGTTGTTTGATTGTGTTTATTTTAACACCCCCAGCACTTGAGGCTCAGGCTGCATGCAGGGCATGCTGATTGTTAAGGGGACCCCAGCTGCAGATGCACTTTGCACCATAACTATGAAGGAGCAGGCACTTCTCAGGGATCATGGTATCAAAGTTATTAGCACTGAACGTAGCGTAGACCCATTCTTTGAAAATATGGATTTTTCTGCTACCCAGGAAAGCTAAACTTTACACAGCACAAATCTTAATCATATGCTCTCTATTTATTCACCTCCCCCTTTGCTAACGCGTAGTGTGAGTTTTAGCGCCAGCAGTGGCGGTAACTGCTCCGACGCTCATAGAATTCCTAGAAGCATTGGAGCGGTTACCGCCGCTGTCGGTGCTAAAACCCGCGTTACGCATTAGCAAAGGAGGGGGGGGTCAGTTAGTTGGTTTACTGTCCCATTTTCCCCAAAGAGCTCATAACGGCTTACAGGTTAAACATACATAAAATATGGTTAAACATACATAAAATAGGTTAAAATATGACATAATTACAGTACAAGTTTATGATACAAGATTGTGTCCTAATTCAATACATACTAGGAGCCTAACACCAATAAACATAATTTAGAGTTTACAAGTTACAATTTGCTATAGTTATCCTTAATACTGCAAATTTTTTTCAATACAAGTTTTTATCCTATCTAGACACACACTAGGGATCTAATACAATGCAAGAACTGTAAGACATAATTTGTTTTTTTTAAAAGAATCAAAACTACCAACAATAGGTTTTATTCGCGATTTCACGTTATTCATGAGGACTATACCACAAACCCCCACGAATATGATAGCAAAGGGTTATTTGTGATTTTTGGGGGGGGGCATTCGCAGGCTGTCTTTGACCCTAGCCCCCACAAATATGGAGGGAGAAGTGTCTCTAGAACAGCAGCACCTATTATGGGAAAGCCTAGTAGAGCATCACACAGATGTCTTAAGTAGCCTGGTGAGTGGGCTAGTGAGCCACAGAGGGAAGGACCCAGGTCCATAAGCCACACTAACCACTACATTTATGGTGGAAAGTGTGAGCCCACCAAAATCCTATTATGCTGCTATATAGGTGCCACCTGCAGCCAAAAGGGCAAATTTTTTAAACCTGTCCAGTTCCAGGTTAAAATAGTTAGTGGAATATTTCTCAACACAAGTTTTTATCCTAACATGATACATACTGGGATCTAGTGCCAATATACATTTCTTTGTAATCCATCAGTCAAGGGCAGGAGAGTTAGGTGTTCTGTGTCTTGTAGATGGACACGATCATCTGTCCGATGTGCACATAGGCCACCATGCCATGAGGATTATCAAAGTCAACATGCATCCCATTCCGCCAGCACCAGCAGAGCACAAAATTTTGTCAATACAAATAACATGGAATGGATGCAGGTGCACCTGGATATGAAATTGTTCATTGCCCCAGCGACCCCCCCCCCTCCGAAAGGAATGGGCCAGGAGGGAGCCCAAGCCCTCCTGCCCCGGTGACCCCCTACCCCCCACCCCTCACTACAATACGGGCAGGAGGGATCCCAGGCTCTCCTGCCCTCGACACAACCCCCTCCCCCCAATGACCGCCCCCCAGAACTCCCGATCGGCCCCCTGCTGACCCACGACTCCCCCCCGGCTGACCCCATGACCTCCCCACCCCATCCCTTCCCCCTACCTGTAAGTTGGCCAGACGGACGGATGCCAAGCCTGCCCATCAGGCAGGCCAGCCGGGTCCAGAATGGGGCCGGATTGGCCCAGGCGACAGAAACCCCTCCCCCGATGTTGTCAGGGGAGGGTCGCGTTTTGACGGGGCAAGAGGGCTTGGGCTCCCTCTTGCCCCGATGTATGTGTGTGGGGGGGTGATGCATAATGGCAGGAGAGATGCCTCATCTCCCCTACCACGATGCCATCACTCCTCTACCCAAGCTGCCGTGACCCGCGGCAGGAGAGATAGGGCATCTCTCCTGCCCTTGTCATGGCAGTTCGGGTAGAGGAGTAATGGCATCGCGGTAGGGGAGATGAGGCATCTCTCCTGCCGCGATGGTTGCGGTGGGTAGGTTGCCGGGCCGCTGAACTGATGGCACCAGCGGCCATCAGCTCAGCGGCCCCTTTTTCGGCACTTAGATCTGGTTTGACTTTTTATTATGAACCCCTTAATGTGGTGGAGCAAGAAGGATAAAACTCCAGTAGACCATCAGAGCTCACCGACCTCAATGCAGGAATAGAATAGCAGGCAGGATCGTGGACATTCAGATGGCCAGCAACTGCACAATGAATCAGGAACGCCCATTAGCAAATATTGTGAAATACTTTTGAAAATGTCTTTATAAAATTACTTCCTAAATACATTTATCACTTCCTCCAATAACAGATTCTGGAGCATAATTGTTAAGTGGGTGGGGGTACATGCTGGGAGGGGAGGATTAGATGAATCCTTGAGGATGGGATAATGAGGAAGTTACAGAGGGAAAAATGTTGGGGAAGTGTGAGAAGATGGTAAATGGGGAGGAAGTGAGGAAGAAAGGCTGAAAACTGGAGGGTGGGGAAGGGATAAAATAAAGGTTTTATATGTGTATTGGTTTTTTGGGGTTTTTTTTAATATAGTGAAAGCTTACATGTACTCTACCTAGATAATCAGGTGGATTATAAAATGTTTTAAATAAATATATAAAGTTAGAGCTAGTCCATTAATAGAACAGGTTTATGGAAAATTCTAAATTGACTCCCATACACATAGGCCCTCTTTTACAAAAGGTGTGCTAAACGCTGACATGCCCATAGGATAACATGCACGCGTTAGCGTTTAGCGCGTGTTTAGCAAGGGATAATATTTAGCGTGCGCTAAAAAGCATAGCGGACCTTAGTAAAAGAGGGGGCTAGTGACAGGAGAAAGTAGCAACATTTTTGCTCAGAGTTGTCAATCATCCTTTAATTAATAGTCAGTAACAAATAAGTTAAAAAAAAAGACAGTCATAAGTTCTGTAAAGATAATTTAATTCACATAAAACCCTCATCCTGCACTTTAGTACTCCATTTACTGTAAATAGTAAAGGAAAAAAAAAGTTTTCAGCTGTGTTTTAAAAGAACAGTTGTTTGCAGGATGTGTCAAATATTGACTTGTAACAACCACACGGTGCAGAAAGCAGTGAGAACATGAGATGTTAAAAAAGAGGATGTCAAGAGTAGTGCCAAGTCGATGTGTGAATTTTTGGTTCTTTTAATGCTCTCACAATTTGTAAAACCTGTGTCTGTAAAAATGTCAGGCTGTCAGTAAAAATCTGGCAGACTTTCAGCAAAAATATTTTTTATCAGTTGTCAACTATTATGTATGAAGTGGAGAACACACAGGCTGCTGAGTGGTGAACATAGATAATCTTTATTGTAGCTATATACAGATAGAAGCCTGTATTGTAGCTATATACAGATAATATCGTTGCTGTTCAAAGCTCTCTCTGGTGGTCACACGGCCTTTACATGCAAATTCCTCTTCTGGTACTTCCTGGTATGGTAAGGTTAAAGGTCACATTACTAAAACAACTGTAGAGTGTTCCTGATTTCCTCCAATTCCTCAACCAACAAGAAAACAAGAAGTAGGAGGCAAATTTGTGACTGTAACCAGAGCTATGGAATTGAATGTATGCCCCACATTTGTCAGTATGCGCTTCAAGGTCTTAGTTCTGATTTGTTTACATTATTATTATACAAGGCTTATATCCTGAAAATACCACAAATAGTTCATTGTGAGTTGTTGCAAACTTTATGACTAAATGAATCAATAATTCAAGAACTCACAAATTTAAAACAAAGAAATGTCATAAAATGATTGTTCATCTAACAAAAAGATTTTTAGCAACCCTCTCAATTTCTGGTAATTCTTAATTATTTGAACTTCTAATGGAATTGAGTTGCTAAAAGAAGCCACTTAATATGAGAACAAAAATAACCAATATTTCACAAATTTGACATTTTTCATAGTAAGAAATTACACCAATACTTACTCTCTCAAATTGATCCAACCTATGACCTAATAATAAACAAACTGATTCCATTATAGAAAGGGATGTTTCGCTATATAAAATTTTAAAAATTTTCATCCCTAATTTAAATTGAACCGTAGAAATTATTGGACACTAGTGTGATTTCAGCATACAAGGAGACACCAAATCATATTTACCGTAAAAAATCAAATATAAACCAATCTGAATAAAAACCGGTGACCCTTTTCCCTCCAAAAAATTTTGATCTCTAAAAATTAGTAAAAAATGTATTAAAATTCGTCCAATAAAAAGATTACCTTATTTCCATCTTCTATTTATAAATATTTATCAATAGAGCTACAATACTACTTTATTCTAAAGCGACAAAAATAATCTTTCCTCTACCTTTGTAAGCTCTGGTTTCTGCACTCCTCATCTTCTCTTCACTCTCCATTCCATGCAGCATTCGCCCTCTTTCTCTATTCCTTCCTTTTTTCTCTGTCTCCACACCCTTCCCCATGCTCTGTTATATCTCCCTTCTCCTTTCCTTCCTTCCTTCCCACCCCAATTCACCCCATGGTTTGGCATCTGCTTCCCTTCCCCCCATGCCTTGGGATCTCTCTCCTCTCTTCTTCGTCCAACTCTCCCTATCCCTCTATGCTCTGGTATCTCTTCCTCCCTCTCCGTGGCCTGGCATCTCCTTCCATGCATTCCTTTCACTCCATCCTTTCTATCCCCATCCTTCTTTCTCCATCCTTTCTGGCATCTCTCCTTTGTCTCCTCTCTCTTCCTTGGTCTTCCTTCTCCTTCACTTCTTCCCTCTCTCTCTCTCCCCCACCCTACCCCAATTGGGTGTAGCATTTTTCTCCCTCTCCCCTCTCTCCCTGTCACCCTCCAGTCTGCAGTGTAACCTTCACAATTTGCTGCTTTTGGCATTGGACCTTCTTCTCTGCTGGGTCCCATATACTTCCTGTTTCTGCAAAGGCAGAACACAGCACAGAGTGAATTGGGAACACTGCTGCTGCCCGGAAGAGGTTCTTGACACTGGCGCCAGTCATCATAGCACCCAGAGCAAACCTCCCTCCCCAATACGCCACTGGTCACTATCCTACTTGTGGGGGGAGGGAGGATGCTGCTATCCACAACATACACACCAGAGCCACTATCCACAATACATGCCCCCACCCCCTGAGTCACTGACCTCCAAATACCCATTGGTGCTGCTGCCGTTACAGATTTGCTGACCTGCATGCACCGTCCCCCAGTCCCCACCCCCAGAACTGCTGACCTCCTTACAACCGTAGGTTCTGCTGCAACCGATCTGCCGTATGTTAGCCATGCTCTTCAATCTCTCCCTAAGTACAGGAAGAGTACCCCTGGACTGGAAAACAGCAAACGTCGTTCCTCTGCACAAAAAGGGTTGCAGAGCAGAGGCTGCGAACTACAGACCAGTGAGTCTCACATCAATAGTGTGTAAACTCATGGAAACTCTACTTAAAGGTAAATTAGACTCGATATTGGATGAAGGGAATCTAAGGGATCCCTGTCAACATGGATTCACCAGAGGCAGGTCATGCCAATCCAATCTTATAAGCTTCTTTGATTGGGTGACAGGAAAGCTAGACTCAGGAGAGGCTCTGGACATAGTATACTTGGATTTCAGTAAAGCTTTCGACAGTGTCCCACACCGTAGACTATTAAACAAGATGAAATCGATGGGGTTGGGTGAGAAACTAACTGCATGGGTCAGTGATTGGCTGAGTGGAAGACTTCAGAGGGTGGTGGTCAACGGCACCCTCTCTGAGACTTTGAAGGTGACTAGCGGAGTGCCACAGGGCTCAGTCCTGGGACCATCCCTTTTTAACATATTCATAAGGGACCTGACCCGGGGGCTTCAGGGTAAAGTATCACTGTTTGCCGACGACGCCAAACTGTGTAACATAGTAAATGAAGCAACCTCAAGGACAGTATGACGCAGGATCTGATCACATTGGAAAACTGGTCCTCGACATGGCAGCTGGGCTTCAACGCTAAAAAATGTAAGGTCATGCATCTCGGCAGCGGAAATCCATGCAGAACATGCTCCTTGAATGGAGAAACGCTAGCTAGGACTTCAGAGGAACGGGACTTGGGGGTAATCATCAGTGCAGACATGAAGGCTGCCAAACAAGTAGAGAAGGCCTCATCTAATGCAAGGCAAATGATGGGATGTATCAATAGAAGCTTTGTCAGCCGCAAACCTGAAGTCATAATGCCACTCTACAGAACCATGGTGAGACCTCATCTGGAATACTGTGTGCAATTCTGGAAGCCACATTACCGGAAAGATGTGCTTCGAGCTGAATCGGTCCAGCTGATGGCCACTAGGATGGTCACCGGACTCAAGGGTCTCTCATACGAAGAAAGACTGGGCAAACTGCAGCTCTATATCCTGGAGGAACGCAGAGAAAGGGGTGACATGATTGAGACATTTAAGTACGTCACTGGTCGTGTCGAGGTGGAAAACGATATATTCTTTCCCAAGGGACCCTCGGTCACAAGGGAGCACCCGCTCAAACTCAGAGGGGGGAAATTTAGTGGTGACACCAGGAAGTATTTCTTCACGGAAAGGGTGGTAGATCACTGGAACAAACTTCCGGTGCAGGTGATCAAGGCCACCAGCGTGCTCGATTTTAAGAATAAATGGGACATCCACGTAGGATCCCTACGAGGGTCAAGTTAAGGAACTAGGTCACTAGCACTCAGACTCAATGGGGTGGGTCAATAGAGTGGGCAGACTTGATGGGCTGTGGCCCTTTTCTGCCGTCATCTTTCTATGTTTCTATGTTTCTATGTTGAACCAGGCAGAGCCTTGAGCATCTGTGCATGAACAAGGTCTACTGGCTCCCACCCCCTCTGAGATTCTCAGATAAAGTGGGAGCCAGCAGGCCTTGAACGTGTGCAGATGCTCAAGGCCCTGCCTAGTTCAAATACATCAGATCGGCGGCAGCACCATCCATGAGTGTATGGAGGTCAGTGAATCTGCGGCGGTGGTGGCACCAACAGTATATAGGGATCAGTGACTAGGGGACAGGGGCATGTTTGTGGATAGTGGCTCCAGGGACCGTGTGTGTGTATTGTGGATAGCGGCTCAGAGGGGAGGATGCCCCTGTAGTTCAGCAAGAAGAGGATAGCTGTACCAAGTGGTCAGATGGTGGCTCGAATATAAACCAAGACCCACGTTTTGGGGCCATTTTTCTGACCCCCAAATCTCGGTTTATGGTTGAGTATAGACCGTACCTACGAGGGGTCGCTGAAAAGTTCTTAGCCTAAAAAACAAAGTCAAGGCAGTCTCCATCATTCCTTCAGAAAAATACAGAAAGAAAAAAATGGAAAATCGCTGGACTAAGCATTTAGTCCTTGATGGAGACTGACCCCGCTTTGTTGGTTGGGCTGAGAACTTTTCATTGGCTCCTCATACTAAAGCTTCTATGAAATGATTGCAGGTGGTTCAAAATATTTTGATTCAATTGATTTATGCATTATGATGTGCCGCTGAAAAGTTCTCAGCCCGACCAAGAAGAGAATGAGGTGGAGCCATGAAACATATTCCACACTTTTCTTGACACTTTTCATTGTATCGGGCAATGGTGCGCCTGCACCTGGAGTACTGTGTTCAGTATTGGTCACCGTACCTTAAGAAGGATATGGCAATACTTGAGAGGGTCCAGAGGAAAGCGACACGAATGATTAAGGGCATGGAAAACCTTTCATACACTGAAAGTTTGGAGAGACTGGGGCTCTTCTCCCTGGAAAAGCGGAGACTCAGAGGAGACATGATAGAGACCTACAAGATCATGAAGGGCATAGAGAGGGTAGAGAGGGACAGATTCTTCAAACTTTCAAAACATAAAAGAACAAGAGGCCATTCGGAAAAGTTGGAAGGAGACAGATTCAGAACGAATGCTAGGAAGTTTTTCTTTACCCAGCGTGTGGTGGACACCTGGAATGCGCTTCCAGAGGACGTAATAGGACAGAGTACGGTACTAGAGTTCAAGAAAGGATTGGACAATTTCCTGCTGGAAAAAGGGATAGAGGGGTATAGATAGAGGGCTACTGCACAGGTCCTGGACCTGTTGGGCCGCCGCGTGAGTGGACTGCTGGGCACGATGGACCTCGGGTCTGACCCAGTGGAGGCATTGCTTATGTTCTTATGTTCTTGGTCGGGCTGAGAACTTTTCAGCGGCCCCTCGTTCACCCTAACAAAATAATATTGTGATAATCTGCTCTAGACAAAGGACCCCTTTTACAAAGCTGCGGGTGGCAATTCCTGCACAGCAAATGCGACACAGCCCATTCAATTCCTGTGGGCTATGTCGCATTTGCCACTCCGAAACTTGCTACCGGAGCTTTGTAAAAAGGGCCAAAATAGGGACTTTCCCTATACAACATTAGCCATGCTTATTTATCTGCTTCTTGGTTATATCCTGGACTGAGCCTTATGGTCTACTCAAGGTACTCTGCTCCAGCTCCTGCTTCCACCGCTTATGGCCTGGAGACCCAGAGGGGCTTTTCTTTCATATGACCCAGTTTATGAAATTCAATACACTAGAACTTTTGCCTATATGTATGGTTATTTATCTTCTCTTGAAGCAGTACATTTGTGGGTTTTTAGCTCTGCATTTACTTAAATGGTATTTGCCTATCTACAGATTCACCGTTATATCTTGGCTTTGATCCTCAAAATTTAGGGCTCCTTTTACGAAGGTGCACTAGGGTTTTTAGCGTACGCAGGATATTACCATGCGCTACACCGCGTGATACGCGGCTAGAACTAACGCCAGCTCAATGCTGGCGTTAAGGTCTAACGCACACGGCAATTCAGCACACGCTATTCCGCGCGTTAATGCTATAACGCGGCTTAGTAAAAGGAGCCCTTAATATCAACAGCATTTACCTTACCTATTTATTTATTTAAAAAATGTATATGCCGCTTACAATGCTAAGCGGTTTACAGTCAACATACAAAGTACAGTGGAACTTCGGTTTGCGAGTAACGCGGTTTACGAGTGTTTTGCAAGACACTCGGCAAACTTTTGACTTGCAAACCGAGCACTGCCCCGATAAACGAGCACTTTCAGCCCAGGAAGCGCGCCGCTTCAGGGGATTCCTCTTCCGTCCGCCGGCCAGCCTTCCACGTCGGGTGCCTTCCGCAATTTGGAGAACCTCTATCTGAGCCTAAGCAGCCGAGTGCCGTCCCACCTGCACGTTGCGAATGACACGCACGATGTCGATGATTGACATTGTGCGTGTCATGCGCAACGTGCAGGTGGGACGGCAGTCGGCTGCGTAGGCTCAGATAGAGACTCTCCAACATGCGGAAGGCACCCGACGTGGAAGGCTGGCCGGTGGACGGAAGAGGCATCCCTCCAAAACGGCACTGCGGGGTTCTCCAGCGGCTGGCAGACATTAGACGCATCCCCCCGAAGCGGCACTGCGGGGTTCTTCATCGGATGACGGACGGAGGAGGCGGACGGAGGAGACGGCGCTGCAGCACCCGGCACCCGACAGGTACAGACCCCGGGTTCTGGAACGAATCGTCGGTGTTGCCACTATTTTCTATGGGGCACTTTGCTTTGATATACGAGTACTTTGGATTAGAAACATGCTTCTGGAATGAATTATGCTCGTAAACCAAGGTACCACTGTATTTAAAACAATACATCTTATATCTAATAAAAGCTTCTGCTGCTCACATTGCTGACCACATTCACAAATTCTCATAGATAAAACACTATTCCTCCTCTTTTACTAAGGTGTGCTAAATATTAGCGCGCACTAAACACTAACGTGTTCATAGAATATAATGGACGTGTTAGCGTTTATCGCACGCTAAAACAGCTAAGGACCCCTATATCTTCTGCTTTATAAGAAATACCACAAATCCCATTCAGCCATCAACATTTGTTCTTCTCACATAAACACATCAAGAAAAACGTATGTCTTTAAAAAGCCTCTTAAAAGTATCTCTAGGACTATACAAACACAATTGGCCTGGCATTGTGTTCCAAAGTTTCACATCTGCAACTGAAGACATAGAATTTCTAACTCTTGAACGCACTATATTCCTCTCCTTCTCAGTAGATAATCTCATGACATTTTCTGATCGTAACACCTTTCTTGGGCGATACAACTCGAACATTTCTTGGAAACATACAGGTGCTTTATCGTATAGTGCTCGCTGGATTACCAATAGTACTTTGTATTGCACCCTTTATTGCATAGGAAGCCAATGGAGCTGCTTCAAAACCGGCTTAATACGGGGCATCCGTGATGCATCCATAATCATTCTAGCTGCTGAATTCATCAACACTTGTAATGCCTTGCTCTTAGCTTTCACCACCCCCAAATACAGTGCATTGCAATAGTCTAGTCTACCTAGTATCATTGCTTGCACCACAGTGAGAAAATCATAGGGTACTAACATTGGCATCAACCTATATAGCATATGCAGTCGTGCATATCCCATCTGAATTGTTTTCAAAATTTGATATCCCTCTGTCAAGTGCAGATTCTAACCAAACTCCTAAAACCAGCATTTTGAAGGATGAGATGAAAACAATTGATTACTTACAGCTTCAGGGGTACTTGTTCCGGGAATTTAAATTGTATCTTCCCAGAGGACATTATTCTTACTGCGATAAAACAACTACATTTGTTAACTACTTATAGTATATGTACTATTGAGAATTGCAATATAAGATCTTGTTATGGCTGTACAGTCACTCCACCTAAGTGCACGTCGGTTAAGCGTGCACTTCAGTTATCCGCAGCCTACCACCACGGTCTCATTTTTTTTACATTAAAGTCAATGGACGTAAACTTCGGATATTTGCAATTCGGATAAGCACACAATCCGCTTATGCGCACTGATGTCATTAGTCCAACCTCTATTCTTTCAAGTTACATTCACTCTGCTTAAATGCAATCACGTTCTGACTGGGAATGGTTAGGCTTCACACAGCAGCTTAAGCGCTGGGACAGCTGGCAAAGTGAGTGCTGGGACAGCTGGGAAAGTGAGTGCTCCGCTTCCACTCAAACTTTAGCGCATAGCTTTCCTGTACTTTAGGCTCCAGCAGCCCACGCACCATATTTAAACTGAGCCGGTTTATCTACAGCCTCCCCCTCCCCCCCCCACACTATTAAGTGCACACTCCTTTAAGCGCACGTAGAGACCCGGTCTGAAGGGCGTGCACTTAAGTAGAGCTGACTGTATATCTCTCCCAGGAGGGTCAATCTCATGAAGCTAAGAGCAGATTCTGCTTGTCCTAAATGTATGCTGTGGAGCTGCTCCCTCATAGTCACATTTTGGAAATGTGTCTTTGATTATAATTGGACCCTTTGGAGAGTCACCATTTGTCTGGGACCTGCTGTTTTGTTTGGCCTGCTGCCTTCTTACAATCCATGGAAGAAAGAAGTGAGTAGCTTTCTTCGCTGGTCGATATTGATGGCTCTTAAGTGTATATTGATTGACTGGTTGGACTCTGAGGCTCCATCCTGGCAACCATGGCGCACTAAACTGCTTCATGTTTTGACTTGGAAGAACGGAGAGATATAATTAACTTTTTGTCCCATCAGGGTGTGCATTTTCAGACCACATGAGAACCCTTCTGGACAATACTGTGCTCTGCTGCCCGCAGCCAAATCTTGAATGGCTAAATGCTTCGGGACCTTTTTGCTAAAATTGTTTGTTCTCAGAGTGTCTTGTATTGTTGAGGTGGGGACCGAGGGGGAGGAAGGTTGAGGGGATTGGGGCATTTCTGGTATTCTGCTTAAATTGAGCTGTAACAAGGCAGATTGAATTGTAACTGTTTGATTGTGCTGTACACAGCTCAATAAAAATTGTTTGAACATTAAGCAAGCAGATCCCCTCTTTTACAAAAGCTGGCAGCGTGGGCCATTGTGGTAAATGCTCCGACACCCATACGGATTGAATGGGCATCGGAGCATTTGTCGCGTGGCACTTGGCCCTGTGGCTTTGTAAAAGAGGGCCACCGTTATCCTAAATCCTGCACGAGAAAACCATGTTGCAGCTGGTGGATTTATACAGCAAAATTTCCCATATCTTCACGTGCATAGATTCAAGAATCTCACCTTAAGAAAAGACCTAAACAAAGAGAGAGATTTTCAAGATTTTCTCAAACCGATGCAACAAAGTACTACATTGAACACATTCAAGTAGATTGTTCCACAACTGTGGGCCAACATTTGAAAAGGCACATGTTGTCGTTTCTGCATACTATACTTTAGTCAAATCCTGCATCATTACTTTTTTTATCTGTATCCAATCTCAGCTGCTGTGCTGGTTTATACAATTGAATTGCTTTTTTTAAAAAAAATATCCTGGAGCTGTCACAAATAAACACTGGCATATTTGTACCAACACTTTATATTCAACTTGATAATTGACTGGCAAACAATGCAGCTGCTTCAGCTTCGGTGAAACATGCTCATATCTAGAAACATAGAAACAGAAAAAGATGGCAGATAAGGGCCGCGGCCCATTTAGTCTGCCCTCCCCAATGACCCTCCCCTATTTAACTCTGTGCAGAGATCCCACGTGACAATCCCATTTCTTCTTAAAATCAGACACGCTGCTTGCCTCGATCACCTGAAGTGGAAGTCTATTCCAGCGATCAACCACTCTTTCGGTGAAAAAGTATTTCCTGGTGTCGCCGTGCAACTTCCCCCCCCCCCCCTGATTTTCCATGGATGTCCTCTTGTCGCCGTCGGACCTTTGAAAAAGAAGATATCCTCTTCTACCTCGATACGGCCCGTGAGGTACTTGAACGTCTCAATCATATCTCCCTGAACGTCTCGATCATATCTCCTGCCACCAAATATCGTCCTGGCCGCCAAAATCTGTATAAACTGTAATGTGTTCAGTCTAGTCTTTGCAACCCCCTGATATAATATAATTATAGTAATCTAATCTACCAAATATCAGGGATTGCACCATGATCCCAAAATTATCCGCAGAAAGCATAGATTCTAATTTTACAACCCTTCGAAAGTAGTAAAAACATAGCTTCACTTATTGGTCCCATTTATTCACAAAAAGATAAATGAGAATCTAAATACACTACCAGTCTTCTAACTAAATGCCTCGTAGAGAGTGTGAATCTCTCATAATTACAGTTAATTGCATCCAATGGCATAGTTCTATTTCCAATCTATGATAACACTTTCACTGTCTGCTTTCTATTTAACTTACTATATGTGATATTAAATCACAATATAACACCAGCTTGAAAGCAACAGGTTTTTTGTGTTACCATGCCAGCTCTTTGGCAACTCCTGACAAGCATCGTAGACCTGAAAATTCAGAGACATTCAAGCATTCATTATAAGGAAATGATTTATTCAATAAATCTACTTTGGGTAAGTGTAAAACATTCCTTCTGTGATGCTCGTTCATAGAATATTTGTGTTGCTACAGTATTGTAAACAAGGGAGATATTTAGTTCACATGCCAGGTATTTCACAAGCACACATATTTCCCCCCCCAAAAAGTCAAAGTGCCTGAGGGATTAAAAGAAGTTGCAAATCCTGTGGAATCCAGTGCTGACAGACTTGCTTATTAAAAAGTGTAGCCTTGTGTAAGGGCTACCATTGATTATTCTGATGCTCCAAGACTTCAGAAGGAGCAAACACAATCAAAAGACTGTCCTGACCCAGGGACAGTGAGGCAAAGGGGCAATTCTAATTTGTCAAACTTATATCTAATTCCACAGAACAAAGTTAGCAAAGAGAGATGAGCAGAATCCATAAATTATTGTTCATTCACCAAGGCCTTGATGAAGAGATAGGCCAAAGCACAGCTCTGGCTTTGTAGAGTAACTTGAGATATGCCAATCGAGATTTTGAGAAATCCGCCTCCTGGGCATGCCGTGTCCCTTGTTTCTTGTTTAATGGGATTATTCCTTTTTTGTACTAGGAAGATAACATCAGTGTCTTTCAGTATCACTATAAATTATTCCTGACGACAGGAAAAAAAAAGAATAATTCAAATTACTTGGCTTCTAGCAGAATGGAAATTCAGTTAGAAAGCTAAACTAAATTCAACATTTCAGGCTTTAAATGAACTAAAATTCCAAATTTCTTTGTACAGGAGCGATTGTGATGGCAGCTCCACCAAAATATTTTGTGAGACATTTTTTAAAACTAGCCTCTTCTGGTCAGCGTCATTAGATAGAATTCAGCAAAGTACAGAACCCAATTGCATCCATAAATCTTAAGAAATTATCCTTAAGAAAGATGTTGCAAATTATGAAATTATGTGAGACAATACGTGGAAAACAGCTGCAAACATGGGACCTGACGTGGTATAGTTTCTTTCATTTGATTTCTATACTAAATTTTAAAAAAGATTCAATATGTGAGATCTGTGTTTTCTTTCTATAGAAAACTTCACTCTCATGTTAACATCATATCATAAACATTGTGTCCTATTTCAAGACTTATTTGTTTCAAAACAAAAACACAAGTATAAATGTACACACATCGTTCTCTACGACAAAAAACATTTTTGTCTATTTGTGCTCATAACTGATGTCTGTAAGATGGGTTTGGTTTAAGTAATTAATAGCACCCTATTACCACATTCATCATGGCTACTAAAATACCTCTTTAACAAG
Source organism: Geotrypetes seraphini (assembly GCF_902459505.1). Classification (NCBI taxonomy): domain Eukaryota; kingdom Metazoa; phylum Chordata; class Amphibia; order Gymnophiona; family Dermophiidae; genus Geotrypetes; species Geotrypetes seraphini. The sequence continues at coordinate 301,531,167 of NC_047086.1, read as the reverse complement.
CTGCAAGTAATTTGTGATTTGATAGTGAGATGTTGATTGGAAGGAGAGAATGACACAGGGACACATTTTTCCTCGTCCCCACAGGAACTCAATTTCACCAGCCTGTCCCCCTAGGTTTTCTTGCTGTCCGTGTCCCACACCTGTAAGCTCTGCCTTAACCGCACATTCCTCGGACACTTATGATTTTAAAGTGTTTGAGGCTTGTGCAAATGAGGACAGAGCTTGCAGGAATGGGGCAGGGACAGGAAAATAACTCCACAGGATGGGATGGGAAAAAGAGTTCCCACAGGGATAGGGAAAAATTTGTCCCCGTGACATTCTCTGCTATTAAGTCTTGAATATCCCCCAGATCCATATCTTGAAAGCCTTCCCCACCCACCTCTGCCAAGTCCATGATGTTTTTCATAATTTCTTTGATTAGCTCTGTGGTAATAAGAACATAAGAAGTTGCCCCCGCTGAGTCAGACCAGAGGACCATCTTGCTCAGCGGTCCGCTCCCGCGGCGGCCCATCAGGCCTAGTGCCTGAACAGTGGTCCCTGATTAACCTCTAATCCCATCCCTATAATCTACCTCTACTCTTATCTGTACCTCTCAGATAAGAGTAGAGGTAGATTATAGGGATGGGATTAGAGGTAAGTTACAAAATTAATCAGTGAACTCCTTTACACGTTTAGGCCAAAGATTCTTCCAGCACAAGTTCACTATCTCTGGCTTGACAGCTTTCCTCGTTCTATCAATAAAATACATTTTATCCCCAGACTATAAGAGGAACATAAGAACATAAGAGGTTGCCTCCACTGAGGCAGACCAGAGGTCCATCTCGCCCAGAGGTCCGCTCCCGCGGCGGCCCATCAGGCCCATTGACTGAGCGATGATCCCAGACTATCCCTATAACCTACCGCTACTCCTATCTGTACCCCTCAATTCCTTTATCCTCTAGGAACCTATCCAAACCTTCTTTGAAGCCTTGTAACGTGCTCCGGCCTATCACAGCCTCCGGAAGCGCATTCCATGTGTCCACCACCCTCTGGGTGAAAAAGAACTTTCTGGCATTTGTTTTAAACCTGTCCCCTTTTAATTTCTCCGAGTGCCCTCTTGTACTTGTGGTTCCCCATAATCTGAAAAATCTGTCCCTGTCTACATTTTCTATACCCTTCAGGATCTTGAAGGTTTCTATCATGTCTCCTCTAAGTCTCCGCTTTTCCAGGGAGAACAGCCCCAGCTTTTTCAGTCTGTCAGTAAACCCAAGCCCACACCCTAATTCCTATGACCCCCCCCCCCAAAAAAAAAAAAAAAAGGTGGACCCTAGCATCCGGTAACTGTGATTCCGGTTATTCTTCCCAATCTGCATCACTTTGAATTTGTCCACATTAAATTTTATCTGCCATTTGCAGTGTTACCAGTCCCACTCTTAGTATAGGACAATCTTCTACTACTTTTGAAAACAGAAACCGCTTTCCAGAGGTTTAAGAATGGTCTCAAAACACACTGGTGTAGTGAAATTTCTGATTCTTGAGCTCTCGGTTATAGGCCTTTACTTAAGATAGGAGGCATTGGAGTGCCCAAGATCTGGAATTCTTAATAGAAAAAAGGCTCTCCCATTGATTTCCTTTTCTTACAGAAATTGTATTTTATTCTAGCATGCTTTCTTTTTCTTCTCTCTTCTAAATATAATCTCCTATACAGTATTTTATCTCTTAATTAGGTGCCATCGTAAACCGCCTGGATGGCTTATCTATAAGTGTTATATCAAATAAATATGAAATTTGAATACTAAATAAGAAACCCTTTGTCATGGCTGACAGTTCTTATACCACATTTACATGTGCACCATCAAACATCTTTATGGGTACAATTAATATAGCTGCAGTGCAATTTCTTATTTTCCTTCAGTAGACTAGTATAATCTGCATTCATTAGAGATCTTTGGATCCTTTTACTAAATTCTATACTTCTCACAGTAGAGGACATATTAAGATTGTTAGAGTAGAGTGGACTGAATAACTTTGCTCTTATACTACCCTTCAGGAGTGACCACAGTGGAAAATTTCAATTACCTCGATATTGATTAGATGGGCTCTCTGATCAGGACAAACTAAAGTGGTCCAGTTTCTAGTTGTTGTAAATTATAGGGGGGGGGGAGGGTGCTGAAATGTTCTCAGCTCAACCAAGAAGAGAATGATGTGGATATGGTTCAATCAATGATCTGAAACAACATCGAAACATAGAATTTTGTTTCTGCAAATTGGCACTTAATGAAATAAGATAACAGTCTTCAGCTACAGTGGCAAAATAATGGTCAGAATTTAGGTAGTTGGTTGGTTGGGCTGAGGACTTCACAGCACCCCCTCCTACAGTTTCATGAACTCACCGGTCCGTTGTTGAGGAAAGTGTGAGGTTTTAATTGTGCTTATTTTGTAATCATTTTATTTTGTAATATATTATACAGTATAATCCCATTATAATGGACTCGCTTATAACGGAATATTGTCTATAGCGGACGAGATCCGCTGGTCCCGGCCGTGCACCTTTACGAACATGCACCGCATATAGCGGGTTCACATATAATGGAATTTCACATATAACGGACAAACAATTTGGTCCCCAGAGCCGCTTCTAGCTGTAGTTTTGTTCGGCTATAACGGACATGCAGGCTCCGCCTACAAGGCGTGTGACGTGCCGGTGATATCCAGTGCAGCTACGTCACACTATACAAACAGGTCTGGCGTAACAGCAGGAAACACTGGTCTATGTGGCCGTTCATCCCCAGGCACGCTGTGCGTCAGCAGACAACGCCGGCAGCTGGAGGGATGCAGTAAGCGGGAGAAGATTGTTCAGAGACAACCCCATCGACAACATGGTCTGCTCGTGACTGTGATAACATTTTTGAACGGCTGATGCAATTGCATTTTCTTGGACCAGACTACGTCTGCGGAAGAATTTCTTGCCGTTGATGAGCAGGTGCCGACAGCTGCTGTGTTGACCGATCAGGAGACTGCAGCAGAAGTCAAGGCAAAGTCTGGTGGAGTCGACAATGCACAGAACGGTGACAAATCCGGCGATGAAGAGGTTCCAGCTGAGCTTCCACCATCTACACGTGAAGCAAGCATGGCGTTGACACTGCTGCAGCGTTACATTGAACATAACGCTAATGATGCTGTTGAAGCAGACGTACTGATGAATTGCGTTGGAAAGCTTGATACGTACATCAAAGAAATGCAACCCTGAAGAAAATGACAGATTTTTTCTTTCTAGTAATTTGCGTACAGTACGACATAATGCTTTAGAAACATCTTTTAGTGTAGAGTATTAGAATGCAACTCTGGATATAACGGACTCTGGATATAACGGACTGTTTTGCCAGGTCTCTTAAAGTACGTTATAACGGGATTATACTGTTTTGTAAATTGCTATGGGGGGAATTCATCAATGTGTGCTACAATTAAGATGGGTTATTTTATCACAAGTTGTGCTATTTTAGCACAAGGTCTCGTTGCATAAAATGGGTCCCTGTGGTAAAATAACTCATATTAACAGTAGCACACATTGATAAGTTCCTCCTATATCACAAAAAAGCTCATAATCTAAAGTACAATACGTTTTTGCATCTACCACACTTTAACAGCAAAAATTAGATTGTTATAGAATAGGTGTAAGGCTGATGAGTGTGTAATTCCTAATTACTACCAATTAAATGCCAATTAAATTCAATAATTGTTAGTGCCTGACTAATTAGTTTATATGTGCAAATGGGATTTAGACTTTGGGCAACCTATATAGAATCTTAGGCCAGGATTCACTAACCTGCCAGATCGAGCCCAATCTGGGCCCAATCCTGGCAGGTCCAACCAATTCAGAAACCAAAATTATGCAGATGGGGGTGATCGGAGGAACACCCCCATCTGCCAAAACAGCATAGTGATGGTGTTATATACAGAATTTGATTGTTTCTGAGATGTCCATTATACATATACACATTCAAATCATTTACCTTAGTCTAGCCTTTGACTGACTCAACAATTAAGAATCCAATAACCCTATATCTAATCATTATACTTATTTGGAAGTAATTTGCAACAGTTAGGGGCAAGCATTTACACCAGCCTCAGCTGGCATTAATACTAGCGCCTAAAGTTAGTGAAGTAACTGCAGGCTTAAGTTAGTATTCTTTAATGACAATTACGTGCATAATCACTGATAGAGAATTAGGCCCTAATTCTATAACCTAAAGGTGAGTGGCTAGATTGGCACTCCTAGCCAATCTAGATGCCTAGCTTAATTATTTATGAAGCTTAATCAGTGCTGATAACAAGCAATTAGCTCTTTATAATTAGTTTAAATTAAATTAAAATTGATTGGCTCCTAACTCAGCAGGCACCTACCAGAAAGTGGGTGTGGTTAGGGGGTAGATCGTGAGTGGATCTTGGATGTGTTTTGCGTGTATTCACCTAAAGTGGAATTAGGCATCAGTAGGTGCCAGTATTTAGGTCAAGAAACCCCTGGCATAAACTGGGGGTGCCTATGATTTAGGCACCTACTGGCACCTAAGTCTACTTTTATCAAGCTGCACTAGTGGGGTTAGCACGTCGGACATTTCATCACGTGCTAACCCCCTTGGACCGGCTAAAAAACTAACGCCTGCTCAATGCAGGTGTTAGCGGCTAGCACGGCAGGTGGTTTAACGCGCGGTATTACGCGCGTAAAAACCCCTACCACAGCTTGATAAAAGGACCCCTAAATGGTGCCTAAGATTGGCCAGTGCTATGTGCCATGTTCCCTGGTGCAATTTATAGAATCAGAAAAAATGATGTCAACTTTTATAACTATTAGGACTCCTTTTACAAAGGTGCGTTTGGGCCTTAACGCGTGGAATAACGCGTGTTAATTTGCCATGCGTGCTAGCCGCTACTGCCTCCTCTTGAGCAGGCGGTAGTTTTTCAGGTAGCGTGCGCTATAGCGTTACGATAATCCGGTGCGTGCGCTAAAAATGCTAGCGCACCTTTATAAAAGGAGCTCTTCAAACCGTTCTTCAGATATGTTAAAGGGAAGCAGCCGGCTCGGAAGGAAGTGGGACCGCTGGATGACGGAGACAGGAAGGGAGTGGTGAAGGAGGAGAAAGAAGTGGCGGAAAGACTAAACATGTTCTTTTCGTCTGTATTTACAAAAGCGGACACATCCAACATACCGGAACCTGAGCAAATCTTCATAGGAGACCAAACAGATAAATTAACATCCATGGAAGTAAGCTTTGAAGACGTACGCAGGCAGTTAGAAAAATTAGAAACTGACAAATCGCCGGGCCCAGACGGAATCCACCCAAGGGTTCTGAAAGAACTAAAGGAAGAAATAGCAGAACTATTGCAGCAAGTTTGCAATCTATCCCTGAAAACAAGAGTGATCCTGGAGGATTGGAAGATAGCCAATGTTACGCCCATCTTTAAAAAGGGATCAAGAGGTGACCCGTGGAACTACAGACCGGTGAGTCTGACCTCAGTTCCAGGGAAAATGGCGGAAGCGCTGATAAAAGACAGCATCGATGAGCATTTTGAAAGAAATAAACTTCTAAACACAAGCCAATATGGCTTCTGCAAGGGGAGCTCATGCCTAACGAACTTCTTTGAAGGAATTAACAAATGGATGGACAAAGGGGACCCATAGACATTGTATATTTAGATTTCCAAAAAGCTTTTGACTTGGTACCCCATGAACGCCTACTTTGGAAACTGAAGAACCATGGGGTGGAAGGAGACGTAGATAGATGGATCAGGAATTGGTTGTTGGGAAGGAAGCAGAAGGTAGGAGTAAAGGGCCACTACTCGGACTGGAGGAGGGTAACGAGTGGTGTTCCACAGGGGTCGGTGCTCGGACCGCTGCTATCTATATATATAAAATCGGAGGTATGTGTGTATGTATATGTGTATGTGCCGCGATCACGCAAAAACGGCTTGACCGATTTGAACGAAACTTGGTATGCAGATCCCTCACTACCTGGGATGATATGTTCTGGGGGTCTCGCGGCCCACCTGCACACGTGGGCGGAGCTACAAACAGAAAATCAGATTTCACCCATTCAAGTCAATGGAAAAAATGTAAAAAGCTGTGGGACCGATTTGAACAAAACTTGGTATGCAGATCCCTCACTACCTGGGGTGATATGTTCTGGGGGTCTCGCGGCCCACCTGCACACGTGGGCGGAGCTACAAACAGAAAATCAGATTTCACCCATTCAAGTCAATGGAAAAAATGTAAAAAGCTGTGGGACCGATTTGAATGAAAATTGGTATGCAGATCCCTCACTACCGGGGGTGATATGTTCTGGGTGTCTCACGGCCCACCTGCACATGTGGGTGGAGCTACAAACAGAAAATCAGATTTCACCCATTCAAGTCAATGGAAAAAATGTAAAAAGCTGTGGGACCGATTTGAACGAAACTTGGTATGCAGATCCCTCACTACCTGGGGTGATATGTTCTGGGGGTCTCGTGGCCCACCTGCACACGTGGGCGGAGCTACAAACAGAAAATCAGATTTCACCAATTCAAGTCAATGGAAAAAATGTAAAAAGCTGTGGGACCGCTTTGAACGTAAATTGGTATGCAGATCCCTCACTACCTGGGGTGATATGTTCTGGGGGTCTCGCGGCCCACCTGCACACATGGGCGGAGCTACAAAACAGAAAATCAGATTTCACCCATTCAAGTCAATGGAAAAAATGTAAAAAGCTGTGGGACCGATTTGAATGAAACTTAGTATGCAGATCCCTCACTACCTGGGGTGATATGTTCTGGGGGTCTCGCGGCCCACCTGCACACATGGGCGGAGCTACAAACAGAAAATCAGATTTCACCCATTCATGTCAATGGAAAAAATGTAAAAAGCTGCCATTCTCACAGTAATTCAAAAACGGCTTGACCGATTTGAACGAAACTTGGTATGCAGATCCCTCACTACCTGGGGTGATATGTTCTGGGGGTCTCGCGGCCCACAACTCTATGTTGCTTGCTCAAGGGTGGGTTCACCCAAGAATTTATATGTTCTTGCTCCTGGAGGTGAAACTAAAAATGTTGTTTATAATCAAGTTTTGCGTTAGTTGTAATGTATTCATTTTGTCAGATATTTCACATTATAATTTGAATATATGTGTGTGTGTGTATGTATGTATGTTCCAGCATAACTCTTCAATGCATGGACAGATTTCAACCAAACTTGACATACACATTACTTACTATCTGAGGACAAACACTGTGGGGGTGGGAAGGGGGGGATATGTAAAAATGATTGAAAATGACAGATTTTAGTATCTACCCCATAGTGTTTTCGGGCTCACAGATGAATACTCAGCATAACTCTGAAACGCATGGAGAGATTTCAACCAAACTTGGTACACATCTTACTATCTGGGGAAAAATATTGTGCAGGTGGGACGGGGTAAAATACTGTGGTGGTGGGAAGGGGGTGATATGTTAAAATTATCAAAAGCGACAGATATTAATGTCCAACCCATAGTTTTCGGGCTCGCAGAGATGAATACCGACACTCCCGATGCCGTTTAAGTCTAAGTTCAGCCCCATAGAGAGGGACATTCCTTTGGGACATGTGGAGGGTAGGGGGTTGGGACATGGGGGTGGGGCATATGGGACATGTGGGGGGGGGTAACGTGGGGGGTGGGACATGTGGGACATAGTGGGGTGGGACATGTAGGGGGTTGGACATTTTGGATAAATAAATATCCGGGCAATGCCGGGTAATCAGCTAGTTCTATATATTTATAAATGATATAGAAACAGGGACGAAGTGCGAAATAATAAAATTTGCAGATGACACCAAACTATTTAGTGCTGCTCAGACTAAAGAGGACTGCGAAGAATTACAAAGAGACCTGAACAAACTAGAAGTGGACGACGAGATGGCAGATGAAGTTCAATGTAGAGAAATGTAAAGTATTGTATGTAGGAAGCAGAAACCCGAGGTACAGCTATACGATGGGAGGGATGTTATTGAGTGAGAGCACCCAAGAAAGGGATTTGGGGGTAACTGTGGACAAAACAATGAAGCCGATGGCACAGTGGGCAGCGGCCGCTAAGAGAGCGAATAGAATGCTAGGTATAATCAAGAAGGGTATTACAACTAGAACGAAAGAAGTTATACTGCCGTTGTATCAGGTGATGGTGCGTCCGCATCTGGAGTACTGCATCCAATATTGGTCGCCATACCTTAAGAAGGATATGGCGATACTCAAGAAGGTTCAGAGGAGAGCGACACATTTGATAAAGGGTATGGAAAACCTTTCATACACTGAGAGACTGGAGAAACTGAGGCTCTTTTCCCTGGAGAAGAGGAGAATTAGAGGGGATATGATAGAGATTTACAAAATCATGAAGGGCATAGAGAAAGTAGAGAGGGACAGATTCTTCAAACTTTCGAAAACTACAATAACGAGAGGGCATTCGGGAAAGTTAAAAGGGGACAGATTCAAAACCAATGCTAGGAAGTTTTTCTTCACCCAACGGGTGGTGGACACCTGGAATGCACTTCCAGAGGGCGTGATAGGACAGAGTACAGTATTAGGGTTCAAGAAGGGATTGGACAATTTTCTGAAGGAAAAAGGGATAGAGGGGTATAGATAGAGGACTACTACACAGGTCCTGGACCTGTTGGGCTGCCGCGCGAGCTGACTGCTGGGCACAATGGACCTCTGGTCTGACCCAGCAGAGGCACTTCTTATGTTCTTATGTTCTTATGTGTTCCGGAACAGTCATCACTATATATCTGAACTCATCTACATATTCCGGATTATATAAACCTTTAGATGTTTTTACGGCCTCAGTCCCACCATTCCATCACTAATATAGATTTATAGGGTGAAGAATAATGTGGACTTTGATCATCAGCCATAAATTCATATTCTCTATCATCTCAATTCATATTTATTTAGTCTTTATAAATATATAAATTAGTTTCTTTCAATAATGGTGTTTAAAAACTTTTCAGCCACTTTTCTTAAAAACTGACATGACCTGGGTTAAGAGAAGTGGCTGAAAAGTTTTTAAACACCCTTATTTTCTATATTCTTTTTACTAATATTTGTAGTGATAACACTGCCAGTTCCCTCTCAAAGCAATATTTCTAATTTCAACTGATATTATTTCATAAAGACCAGTTAGTTAAATAAAGCACATGGTACTTTAGGCTCCTTTTACGAAGGCGCATTAGCGGTTTAATGCGTATAATAGCGTGTGCTAAACCGCCAGCCACGCTAGCTGCTACTGCCTCCTTTTGAGCAGGCAGTAGTTTTCCGGCTAGCGTGGGGGTTAGCGCGTCATGAAAAGTCACGCGCGCTAAAGACGCTAACGCGGCTTCGTAAAAGGAACCCTTAACTTATGCTGAATTATTGTAGCTTTGATGCTGGCAGTTACTAGTTATAGGAAGCTGTAAAAAAGCTCGACCAGTATTTACTCATCAGTGCTGATTCAACAGAGTGACTCCGTTTCACTCTATTAAGAGCTTCATCAGGAAATTGGTAAAGGAATACATCCTATTACTCTTCCTTAATTGGTATCACTCAACTTGTTACTTTTTCCACAAAAATTTTTCAGTAGGAGAGCATATTGTCCTCCCTCGTATTAACGCCGTGACATTTTTTTCTCCTCTAGCATTTGTAGAATCACAGCTATCTCAAACCTAGGCGTCAAAAATGTAGACTAGTGTTTTGAAGGCCTACATTTCCAGCGCCTATGTATGATGTGAATCGCATCTACAGAGGCACCTAAAAATGCCTAAGGTCGTTTCCAGCATTAACCATGCCTACTTCGACCTTATGCATTCTCAGACACTTCCACAGGCGCGATCAAAGCACCATTTTTTGGAGGCTGCCTACATTTAAAAAAATAAAATAAAAAATTGCTTTTTCATTGTTTTTTAATGACTTTATCAATTAAATTAGGTGGTGATAGGGCGCCTATTGCCAACTAACTTAGGGCACTGTTTATAGAATAGGGCCCAAAATGTGTTTTATTTTCTACTGTTTTTCTAATCTAGTCTAATCTGTTACTTATATTCCACCAACACTCCAAAAAGATCCAAGGCATATTGCAATTCAAAGAAAATCAGATATAATTTGGGAACTGTAAATAACAAAATTAAAATATCAAATATAAATTTCACAGAATATATATATATAAAAAATAAATTTGTCTTACCAGATTTGAAGGTCATAATATATACTTTGGAGGAAAAATGGGAGAGAGGAGATATGATAGAGACATTTAAATGAGGTGAGTCTCTTTCTTTGAAAGGAAGCTCTGGAATGAGTGGGCATAGGATGAAGTTAAGAGGTGATAGGCTCAGGAGTAATCTAAAGAAATACATTTTTATAGAAAGGGTGGTAGATATATGGAATAGTCTCCCAGTAGAGGTGATAAATTGAAACACAGTTTTTGTCTCCAAGAAAACATGGGATAGATACATGAGATCTCTTAGGAAGAGGAGAAGATGGGCAGACTGGATGGGTCATATGACCTTTAGCTGCTGTCATGTTTCTGTGTTTCTATGTTACCAAAAATTATATTAAAAGTCAAAAACTGAATAAAAAAGTTTTCAAGGAGCAATGAAAGAACAAATTGGAACTTGAAGTCTAACGTCATTAGGTAGGAAGTTTCAAACTAGTACTTCTTGATAACTAATACAACTTTCCAATATCCTTTTATATCATATTTCCAAAGCTGAAGGAAATTGAAGTATGCAAATGTTTTATGCACTTGATGTGCTAGAATTACTTAATTGCCTATGCTTTCTTACTTGCCTATGCCACAAAAGTATAGAAAATGGCTTTGCTTTTGTGACCAGGAAATCGATATTTTGAGATTTACTTTTTATGCCGAACATTCTAGATTGATTCCAACCTGAGTAAACTTAGGGGCCCTTTTGATATATATGCTCAAACGGTGGAACCTGTTGGATGCAGTGTGCAAGTCTTAGATCAGAGGAATCATCACCAAGCTTTTTCCATCTTCTTCAACCATTAAGGTGGGTTCTGCTTCTGCCACAATGTGATGAGTCTGTTTGAGGCAATTGGAATAGTGTGTAACCCGAAAGAGTGGTGTCTCTTCATTGACAGCTCATCCAGAAGCTGTGCTGCTTCATAATGGGAACAAGTACCCATCTCTTCCACTGGCACACTCAGTGCACCTCAAAGAGAATTACAACAGCAGATGAAGTTCAATGTAGAGAAATGTAAAGTATTGCATGTAGGAAGCAGAAACTTGAGGTACAGCTATACGATGGGAGGGATATTATTAAGTGAGAGTACCCAAAAAAGGGATTTGGGGTAATTGTGGACAAAACAATGAAGCCGACGACACAGTGCGCAGCGACCGCTAAGAGAGCGAATAGAATGCTAGGTATAATCAAGAAGGGTATTACAACCAGAATGAAAGAAGTTATCCTGCCGTTGTATCAGACAATGGTGCGCCCGCATCTGGAGTACTACGTCCAATATTGGTCGCCGTACCTTAAGAAGGATATGGTGATACTCGAGAGGGTTCAGAGGAGAGCGACGCGACTAATAAAGGGTATGGAAAACCTTTCATATGCCGAAAGATTAGAGAAACCGGGGCTCTTTTCCCTGGAGAAGCGGAGGCTTAAAGGGGACATGATAGAGACTTACAAGATCATGAAGGGCATAGAGAACGTGGCGAGGGACAGGTTCTTCAAACTTTCGAAAATGACAAGAACGAGAGGGCATTCAGAAAAGCTGAAAGGGGACAGATTCAGAACCAATGCTAGGAAGTTCTTCTTCACCCAAAGGGTGGTGGACATTTGGAATGTGCTTCCAGAGGGTGTGATAGGACAGAGTATGGAATTGGGTTTCAAGAGGGGCTTGGATGATTTCCTAAAGGAAAAAGGGATTGAAGGATTTAGATAGAGGATTGGATGACTTTCCGGTATACTGCACAGAGTGCAATATGTACGACTACCTCCCCTTGGGAAGGCGGGAGTACATATGCAGTCGGTGTCAGGAACTGGAAAGCCTGAGGATGGAGGTCGGCAGTTTGAGGGCCAGGGTCCAGGAACTGGAGGGACTGGAGGGACTGCGCACCACAGAGGAGACGAGCTGGTCAACCAAGGACACAGACGGAGCAGGCCCCATTGTGGACCAGGTGAGGGACCTCGAGAGATTCATCGATGAGGCCTATAGGAAGGTGGAGGACCAGGACCAGCAGCTGCACAGACAGATGTCGGCAGACGAGACACAGGATCCACAAGGCGAAACCAGGGAAGGACCTAGCGGAGGAACCACGCAAGAGGAGGAGACCGCGGCTCACCAGGACCCCGAGGGAGAGACGCCACACTACACCACGGACACGGACCTGAGACAGAGGAGGTTGCTGAGGAAAGGGAAGTCTGCTATTGTGGTGGGAGACTCGATCTTGAGAGAGGTAGATAGTCACGTAGCTGGAGGAAGGGAGGACCGGCTAGTGACTTGTCTCCCAGGGGCCAAGACACGAGACATCACTGATAGGATCGAGCGGATCCTGGACGGAGCAGAGACAGAGGAGACTGCGGTGATAATCCACGTCGGAACGAATGATGTGAGCCGGATGAACTTCAACATGGCCACACTGACTGACCAGTTCAGGGTCCTGGGACGAAAGCTGAAGCAGAGTACCCGGAGGATTGCATTCTCAGAGATCCTGCCTGTACCGAGAGCAGATGCAAAGAGACAAGCAGACCTCCAGGCTGTGAATGCATGGTTGAGGAGATGGTGCCAGGAGGAGGGCTTCCACTTTGTGAGGAACTGGACGTCCTTCTGGGGAAAGAGTAAACTCTACCGGCGGGACGGCCTGCACCTGAGCACAGCGGGAACTAGACTACTGGCAGCCAATGTGAGAAAGGAGATCGAGAGGGCTTTAAACTGAGGAGAGGGGGAAAGCCGACAGCTGATCTGATGTTGACGCTTCGGACAACGGTATCCAGAACAGATGCTGAACGGGATGACTGCAAGGAGGAAGTAGAGAGACCGGTGGATCTTATGATCAGACAGCGAGGGAAACATCAGGTAAAGGGAGCTTGCTGGGAGGAGACTAAGGGGCATGGAGACACAGGGGGACTGGGTGGCACGAGGGTGAAAGCTGAGGGCAATATAGGGGTGCCACAAGCGAAGGGGATCAAACTGAGGCTCAAGGGATGATAGCCCAAGAGGGGGCAGGTAGGGCTAGAAAACCCAGAGGAAAAGCGGGGAAGTGGGGTGGCGGGAAAGTGGGGAAGCCGAAAGCTACGAGGGTAAAGGCTGATGGCAAAGCAGAAGCACAGGAAACAGGAGAACTGCCCATAATTCAAGGGGAGGCGGCCCAGGTAAATGCGGAGATGGAGGAAAAACGACGGGACCTGCGGTGCTTATACGCAAATGCAAGAAGCCTCATGGCCAAGATGGGTGAACTAGAGGTCATGGCCAAGGGGGAGGACCTGGATATAATTGGAATTACAGAAACATGGTGGACAGAGGAGAATCAATGGGATGTGGCGCTGCCGGGGTACAAGCTCTACAGGAGGGACAGGACCCACAAAAAGGGGGGAGGCATAGCAATATATGTAAAGGACTCTATCTACTCGGTCGGGATGGATATGGCAATGAAGGCAGAGGGGCTGGAATCACTATGGATCAAATTGCCGGGAAACAAGGGTGCAGGCATAAAACTGGGGCTGTACTATCGCCCACCTGGTACGCCAGAAGGAGTCGGACACGACTTGGAAACTGAACTGAGACAGGAATGCGGGACTGAAAGTGTAACAGTGATGGGGGACTTCAACTACCCGGGGATAGACTGGAGTACGGGTCACTCCAACTGCACTAGGGAAACAGGATTTGTAGAAGCTGTGAGGGACTGCTTCATGGAGCAACTAGTCAGGGAACCGACGCAAGGGGGTGCTACTCTTGACCTCATCCTAAACGGATTAGGGGGGCCTGCAAGAGAGGTAGAAGTGGGAGGACCACTAGGCAACAGTGACCACAACACGATCAGATTCACATTACAAAGGGGGACACTCATAGTAAGGAGGACCGCAACAACTGCGCTCAACTTCAGTAAAGGGAACTATGTTGCTATGAGGAAAATGGTGGGGAGGAAGCTCAGAAACATCTTTAGGATGGAGACTGTAGGAAGCGCCTGGACCCTATTCAGGGACACCCTGCAGGAAGCACAAAGAATGTACATCCCCAGTTTCAGGAAAGGCTGCAAGAACAAGCGGTCAAAGAACTAGGTTTGGATGTCAACAGAAGTAAAGAGGGCAATAAATGACAAAAAAGTATCCTTCCGGAGATGGAAAAAGGACCCATGGAGGAAAATCACCAGGCGCACAGGAAATGCCAAAAGGAATGCCACCGAGAGGTTAGAAAAGCAAAAGGGAAATACGAAGAGGGGCTGGCCAGGGAGGCGAAAAACTTCAAGGCATTCTTCAGTTACATTAAGGGGAAGCGACCAGCGAGAGAGGAGGTGGGGCCGTTGGACGATGGGGATAGGAAGGGAGTGATTAAGGAGGATAAAGGGGTAGCTGAGAGGTTGAACACGTTCTCCTCGTCGGTTTTCACGAGAGAAGACACATCTAATATACCGGACTCAGAGGAGCTCATGAGTGGGGAACAGGCTGAAAAATTGGAGCACATAGAGGTAAGTAAGGAGGATGTCCTCAAACAGATAGACAGGTTAAAATGCGGCAAATCACCGGGCCCAGACGGGATCCACCCAAGGGTTCTGAAGGAACTAAGACAAGAAATAGCAGGCACAATCCAACATGTTTGCATCTTGAAAACTGGAGAGGTACCAGAGGACTGGAAATTGGCAAATGTCACACCCATCTTCAAAAAGGGATCGAGGGGTGACCCCGGGAACTACAGGCCGGTGAGCCTGACTTCAATAATAGGGAAAATGGTGGAAGCTATGATCAAGGACGGCATTTGCGAGTACATCGAGAGAAATGGCCTACTGAGAACAAGCCAGCACGGATTCTGTAAGGGAAGGTCATGCCTAGCAAACCTTCTGTACTTCTTTGAGGGAATAAGCAGTCGGGTGGACAATGGGGATCCCATAGACATCATTTACCTCGATTTTCAAAAGGCTTTCGACAAGGTGCCACATGAAAGGCTGCTTAGGAAGCTGTGGAACCACGGGGTGGGAGGGGATGTGCACAGATGGATCAAGCACTGGTTGTCGGGTAGACTGCAGAGGGTCGGAGTAAAGGGCCAATATTCCGACTGGCGGGGAGTCACGAGCGGTGTGCCACAGGGATCGGTGCTGGGGTCGTTACTCTTCAACATATTCATCAATGACCTAGAAAAGGAGGCAAAGTGCGAGGTTATAAAATTTGCAGACGATACCAAACTGTGCGGCAGAGTTAGGTCCAGGGAGGAGTGTGAGGACCTGCAAAGGGACCTGGACAAGCTGGAAGACTGGGCAAACAAATGGCAAATGCGCTTTAACGTGGAAAACTGTAAGGTCATGTGTATAGGGAAAAAGAATCCGTTGTTCAACTACAAATTGGGGGGAGCATTGTTGGGAGACAGCGGTCTTGAGAGGGACTTGGGTGTGCTGGTGGATGCATCACTGAAGCCATCTGCACAGTGCGCAGCAGCCTCAAAAAAAGCCAACAGGATGCTGGGCATCATAAAGAGGGGCATAACAACCAGGACGCGGGAAGTCATCATGCCATTGTATCGAGCGATGGTGCGTCCACATCTGGAATACTGCATTCAATATTGGTCGCCGTACCTCAAGAAGGACATGGCGGTACTTGAGAGAGTCCAAAGGAGAGCAACCAAACTGGTAAGAGGGCTGGAACACTGCCCATAAGCCGAGAGGTTGGATAGGCTGGGGCTCTTCTCTCTGGAAAAAGGAGGCTCAGGGGAGATATGATAGAGACCTTCAAGATCATGAGGGGCATGGAGAGGGTGGATAGGGACAGATTCTTCAGACTGAAGGGGACAACAGGTACGAGGGGGCATTCGGAGAAACTGAAGGGAGATAGGTTCAAAACAAATGCAAGGAAGTTTTTTTTCACCCAAAGGGTCGTGGACACTTGGAATGCGCTACCGGAGGAAGTGATCAGGCAGAGTACGGTACAAGGATTCAAACAGGGATTGGACGGATTCCTGAGGGATAAAGGGATCGTGGGATACTGAGAGAGGTGCTGGGATGTATCACAGGTATAGAAAGCTAACCAGGTAATAAGTATAGAAACCCAACCAGGTCGTGCATGTGCAAGACTGGAGGGTTAGGACTTCGATGGGAAGCTAGGACTTAAATGGGAAACCAGGGTGGCAAGGGGACCCCCTCTGGGGATTCAGACAGGTCTTGACCTGTGGTCTGACCCGGCGGAGGCACTGCTTATGTTCTTATGTTCTTATGATGATTTCCTGAAGGAAAAGGGGATTGAGGGGTATAGATAGAGGATTCTATGCAGGTCCTGGACCTGATGGGTCGCCGTGTGAGCGGACTGCAGGGCACTATGGACCTCTGGTCTGACCCAGCAGAGGCACTGCTTATGTTCTTATGTTATGCCACTTCATATGTCCATAGTGTAATCAGTACACACAATGAAAGGAATATTTCTTAAATATCCGTGATATTAGATAATGCTCATTAGACAAATCACGGTTTCATAACTTAAATATAAATGTAAATGATAAATTATAACAGTGCTCAGACCAGCAACCAACAAATGTGTCCAACTTAATGTGAACTAACGTGGCTGCCCAGTAGGACCATCATCGCACCTGTTAGGCCGACCGCCAAACTTTGCCATAAATAACAAAGTAAAATTAAGGAATTTATCTGAGCGGCTAGGTGCAGATCTCCGACAGTGGCAGACATAGTGATTTAAAACAAACTCCTAAGTCAAAACTCCTGAAGCTGAACGCATCGAGGCTATCCCCTTCCCCCGACTCGAGTTTCACGATTTGCTGCTTCCTCAGGAGGGGAAACTAAAATATAAACAGATATACATATCGAACCTAACAGTTATTGTTACACACGTAGCATCACAAAATATAACCTTCAATCAAAAACATCATAAATCAAACCTCAATTCAGCTTCTGTGTCATGGAAAAAGTCCCAACCAGAGCCAAACGGCTCGCGCTACGCTAACTATAGGGCACGCTTTGGACTGCTTAATATTTCAAAGGCACTAAGGCCCTCTTTTACTAAGGTGCACTAACCAATTAGTGCGTGCTAATTGATTTAGTGCATGCTAAATGCTAACACGTGCATGTTAGTCTATGGACGCATTAGCGTTTCGCGCACGCTAATTTGATTAGCGCACGCTAATCTGTTATCGCACTTTAGTAAAAGAGGGGTAAGGCACTGATAGGGCAAAACAGAATAAACGTCACACTGGCAAGGAGAGCCCAGGAGTCCATCGATTGGACCTTGGCTTCTTTCCTGTTGTTGATTCTGATTTTTATTTGGCAAGTAATAAACCTGCGTGAATGGAGGCAATGAATCTTCAGGCACTTCTAATATCTCCAGCAGGTAACGCTTTAAGATTTCTCGTGGGGTAACTGTTGTAATTCGAGGAAAATTAATCAATCTAAGATTGTTACTCCTGGAGAAATTCTCGAATGTCTCTATCTTCCTTCTTAAATTAACATTGTCCTTCATTAATGTCTCTTGAATTAGTTTAGATCTGAGTTCATCTTTAATATTCTGGATATTTATTTTTGATTCACCAAAGTCCTGTTTTATTTGAACAATTTCCTTCTCTTGCGCTTTTATCTTTCCTTCAATCTGGAAATGATTAATATTCATGGTTCTAACTAAATTGGCAACCAGATCCCACAAAGCGTCCAAAGTTACTTCTTGGGGTTTTACAATATTAAAAGATTTCAAGTCTAATGTTCTAAGGTTCTGCTCACCAACCGAAAGTTCCCCTCCTCTTCCTCTCTCCTGGGTCGGCTCTTACCCCGATGTTGCTCCATCCTTGTCCCTACTCAGGCTCTGGTGGAAACCCTGGGAGCCTGAATCGGTATCTGCCACACCATCCCCGGCAACCTCCGGGAGAGACCGCAAGTTGACTTCCTGCTGCCTCTCAACCCCCGGGGAATTGGTGGCTCAAGGATTAGGGGGAGGTGCTCTCACGTCGGGACTTAGAGTGGTCTCAAAGGCCCGCAGAGATGCCTCCATTCCATTCCCTGGAAGCGTCTCAGGTAAGGGCATCACCGACAGAACTGAGACGCATTGCATCTGCCTCAGCAAATCCTCAATATTACCGAAGGCAGCTGCTCCGGAGGGTCGTGAGGTTCCAGCGGCGCTCTTTCCTCTTCTCTTCAGCATAGCTGGGTATGTATTTCGATGGGACAACGTCGAAATGAAATTTTAAAGGAAAATCTACGGGCGGTAGCTCAGTGAACTGCAGCCATCTTGGATCCATTTCTTCATAAGTCACTGTAGAAACATTTCATCAATCTTTCTATGGCCTCAGCGGCTATACTCGAGTGCTCTATTTCATGTAACACTCAACCCTGTCAGTAGCCAGCCTCCTCATTGGCCTATAGAACAATTTTTTCAACTTTTGCATATAATTTAGATAATTATTTAATTTAGATTTAATAGAAAACTTATCTCATCTTAAGAAGATACACTGAATGGGGATCAGTGTTTCGCATTATATGCTGATTCAAGGACAATTCCACATAAATCCAAAACACAAGAACAATATACACAATGGCCACACTTACTGTGACATACTGCCTGACCACTAGTGTCACTACGAGTATGATGACGTAACATTTCACCCAAATTTTGGCCACGAGTATATGCAAATTTAGGCATACTGGTCAGTCCTGGATGAACTTGCAGGACCAACCAGTGCTTTTTGATAATGTTGCATACTTTATGACTCATACCAGAGAAAGGTAAAAGGCAAACCAAAGGGTCCTCTCGGTTAACAGCTGTAGGATAAATTAACCAATTCTTGTGACAGTTGCTGGCACGTCTCCATGCGTTCATTACTGCCCTGTCTGCATACTGTAATCCCTTTGTAAAAATTTATGATTTGGGATGAAAGCCTTGGTATTCCAAGAGTGTATTTCTGTCAGACGGTTTCCTAAACAGGTTCGTATGAATACAATTATCACTCTTGTTGATCAGTATATCTAAGAAAGAAATCTGATGTTTATCAATATTAAATGTAAACTTAATGTTGGTATCAAAAGAGTATTTTTATGATCTGTTGTTTATTTGGAGTTTTTTTCTGTTTGCTTGAGAGTTCTTGTTGCTTGAGTTCTGGTTAACAGAGAGTTTACTGTAGTTGGGGCCTGGGTTGGCCACTGTTGGAAACAGGATACTGGGCTTGATGGGCTTTCGGTCCATCCCAGTATGGCAATTCTTATGTTCTTACAATTACATTGGATCTTTGAGAGAAAAGGATAGTTGATAGGCAGACTAGGTAGGCCATTTGGTCTTTATTTGCTTTCATTTTTCATGTTCCTATAAAAAATAAATAAACATGAGGAGTCAGAAGAAAATATCAGGTATTCAGTTGTGTGTAAAATGAAAAGGAGAAATAAAGACAGCTATCTAATCATGTTTAATCCAGGGGTCTTAACGAATTCAGAAGATAGGCGATAGTGGCGTAGCGAGGATGAGAGGTGTCCAGGGTGGTGGTGCCCCTCCCCCGCCCTCATTTCTGCCCCTTGCTCCTTCTTCGATCCCATATGCCCCCCCCTTCCCATGTATCTCTAGTTGAAGTTGTTGCTTGTGGCTGTCAACAACATACTTCTCGCAACCCCATCAGCTCTCCTTCTGACGTCACTTCCTGTGTGTGGCACCCGGAAATGACGTCAGCAGGAGAGTTGTTTGTGTCATGAAGAGCACGTTGTTGACCGCTGCGAACAGCAACTTCAACTAGAGGGGTGGGGGAAGGAAAGGGGTCACATGCATGGATGGGAGAAATGGGAAGAGGCAGGGAACAGAGAGGAGGAGGGGTGCCGGCGCCCCCCACCAACATGGCACCCAGGGCAGACCGCCCCTCCCCCCTCCCCTTACTACACCACTGATAGGAGGTAAAGAGAGGGATTCAAACATTTGAAATAACAAGTACTAAAAGGGTGCTTGGGAGACAGAGAGCCCAGAAATAGTGGCATAAGTAGAAAGGAAGGGTGTTCCAGGATAGTGAGGAAGCAAGACACAGCATCCTTATTTTATTTATTTATTTTTAGTATTTATAGGCCACTTATAGTCTAAGGGCTCCTTTTACAAAGGTGCGTTAGGGCCTTAACACGCGGAATAGTGCGTGCTAAAATGAGGTGTGCGCTAGCCGCTTCTGCCTCCTCTTGAGCAGGGGGTAGTTTTTTGGGTAGCGCACACTAAAGCACATGCTAATCCGGTGCGTGCGCTAAAATCTCTAGCGTACCTTTGTAAAAGGAGCCCAAAGTGGTTTACATTTAGGTAGTCAAGCATTTTCCCCTATTTGTCTTGGTGGGCTCACACTCTATCTAATGTACCTGGGGCAATGGGGGATTCAGTGACTTGCCCAGGGTCACAAGAAGCAGCAGGTTTTCAACGTATACCATGAAACTACAACTGAAAATATTATTATTGATCTGTTTGCTTTGTTGAAGCTGTTTCCAATGTAAAATACCTGAATCTGGCCTGTCTCCTTGAACTAATGAGTCACATAGCTTGACCTGGAAAATGTGTTCCTTCGATCAGACAGCTCTAAAATTGAGTGAACTCCTTGTCCATAAGCTACATTCAGGAAGTGGCTTTACTAATACAAAAGGAAACATGATAACTCGTCTTAATATCATCAGAACTGAGTTACATACAAGTGTAGTCGATATTTCCCAATCCAAGAGGGTTTACATTCTACATATTGTAATTGAAACAACGGAAGGTTAAAGAACTTGCCAGTAGCCACAATAGGGGGTCTTTTATTAAAGGTTAGTGCATATTATGTGCTCCGGGATCCATTTTATTCATATGTCTGTGGGATGTATAGTATTTTTACTTCAATTCCCTGGTTCTCAGCCCACTGCTATAAGCACTAGATTGCTCTCCACTCCACATTGCATTTATGTCAAGAGAATGTAGTTAATATTAACTGAAATCACAATAATCCATTAAAAACTGTCTTCATGACTCAATAATTATCTCTTTGCTTAGAGCCTGAATTAAATCTCAGGGCCGGTGCATATTTCATACATAAAATGAATTTATACTCTGGAAAAGGCCAACTTACCCAACCAGATTAGCTGAATCAGCCCTTCCAGGTAGATAAGGGCTTTCTGAGTAGTACAAATGGTGCAACCTTAGAGTTTAAATTATTCCCTCAACCCCTTGGTCATTTATTTAATAAAGGATTTATCTGAATTCTTTCTGTGATTAAAAAAAAAAAAAATTTGAATCATACACATTAGTTTTTACCATTTGAACCAGGCAAAAAAATTAGTCAACTCAAGTAAACTTATACATTGAGAGCCCCAATTTTCTTTCTTTCTTTTTTTTTTTTTTTGTAATTGTTTATTTATAACAAAAACCAAGACAGAGAAACAGCAGTGCAACACAAAAGCAGTGCAACACAAAACTGCAAAACCCACTGATGTCAACCCCAGCTCCCACATAAGGGAAATGCTTAATAGGGCCTACTTGTTAGAGGAGTGTAGTGCAGGAGGGATGCTTTCTAGGGCGAAGGGGTATAAGAGTTGTTTTTTATTTGCAATGACCATGGTCGCATTACCTGATTCCATGTGATACAATAGCACTTAACTCCATATCTTGAGGTGGTGCTAAATAGTCATGTTAACTGCAGTCCTGATACCTAGCATATGGAAAGAACCCATGAATTAGATGTTTAGGCTGGGTACACTTCATCTCTGCTTATAACCTGCCCAAATTCTACTCCTTCCTGTGCTAAGCAGCTTGCATGAGATATTTACTCTGTTGGCTGACTTCAGCATATGGTAGCCTTAAATATAGGATCTGCGCTAAAGGCTACCATACTAACAGCCAAGCTAATTGCTTATCTCAGTTTTATAAATATCCTCCTATTTGTTTATTTTTTTTCATAGAGGGGACAATATATCAGAAAGACAGAAGGAGCAAGAATTCATTTACCAATAAACAGTACTGTTCCTTCATGGTCTCAATTCAGAAATTGTAGCAACTCGTTTTGTGACTGTTGCAATTGCCCAGGTCTCTTCGAATCTGGATAGATAGAATTGATGTTTCAATCACAAAGTTGAATTTTGGCAGAAAAGTCCATTAGTCACAATTTTAAATTCTGGCAGGAAAGAGGCTGGAAACCTTGAGAGGGAGGGAAAAGGTGTTTGTCCTTGGCGCAAAAAGGACTGGGGCTGAGGTCAAATGCCTTCTCCCTCTCTCTCAAAGTTTCCAGCCTCTTTCCCACCAGAAATTACAGTTGTGACCAACAGACTTTCCCGCCAAAATTCAAATTTGTATTTTCTGCTAAAATTCAAATTTGTGACTAACAAACTTTCTCACCAAAATTCAAATTCATGACCAATAGACTTTCCTGCCACAATCAACTAAAGTCCCAGCCAATCAAGTCTGAGACCCCACTATATATAAAGACAAACTGAAGACCTTACACCTTGAAGAAAGCCACAGCATTATGGCTGAAATGTTGGTTCTACCTTCTCAGATATGGCAAGACCCAGACAACTGCAACAATCATGACACCAGCTACCGAAACCAAAGAGGATAACTTCTGATGTGATGCCTTTAAGAAATGCTTTGGAGTTAATACCAGTTTGTCAATATGGGGCTATATGAAGGCTCTGCAGAGTGTATCCATTTGCAATTTGAGCAGGGCTCCATATGAATTTATTGAGTTCTAAAGCAGAGGATAGATTTTGTCATACTACTTATTTCTATACTGCTGCTAGATGTACCAAGACTATTATGTGACTATTTGTTTCAGGAAATTGCTGCAGATCATTTGGAGCTGAGTCTGATTTTGAGAACCTTCTGGAAGAAGTTTAAAATAAAACCACTGCTAGGTCAGAGGTACAGATCCATTAGTGGCACATTGTCTTTTATTCAATATGTTTCAGTTGAATTTTGCAGTTGTGTCCTGCTGAATATAAAGGTAAACACATGGACAAGTGATTGTGAATATATTTATGTGTTGCATGTAAATAGGGTAATTGGATCCCATACCTGGAATTATTATGGAGCCTCTGTTTTAATAGGAATTCATATGAGCATTGGAGCTGTTTCCACCATAGCCAGTGCTAAAAACCACACTACAGTTTTGTAAAAGGAGGGGCATATCATAATAGCAACAACTTTAAATACACCATTGTATATTTTGAGAGGTCCACACTGTCAAAGGAAAGTCCCTGTGAACTCTAAGTTTCACTCAGAAGTGCCAAATGCTAGCTGTTCTCCACCCATTGATAAGTCTAGACATTTGCCAAAGAAGAAACCAAAGCTGACACTTCCTATTTATATTTTTCCAAAGAGACACGACATGGGGGAAGGCTAAACAACCAAGTTTGGATCAAAAAAGGGAAGTAAAGCCAGAACATATGGTCCCAAAGTTAAATACAAATCTCAGGCAGAAAACCCAGAGAAGTCAGGTAGACACACCTCTTTATACTGCACCAATTACGGTAGAAGCAGGCAGACACCTGAGGCTGGCCATAAGTATCCCAGCTGTGCAAGCTAGAAGAGACGAGTTGGAATCACAGCCAAAGCAGCAGTTCCCTGCAGAAGTTTGCAGGTGAAGCAGCCACACCCCAAGCCATGCTGGACTCAGCTCAGTCCGGAGGACAAAGGGATTCCACAATCCAGGTATCTAGCTGAACCTGAGATTACTTACCCAGAGACAATAAGTCCGAATGAACTTGAGCAAACTGAAATAGAAATGGATTCTGAAAATGAGCCCATGGAATGCACTGACAATGATGTAATGAATGATTCCATGGAAATTTAAGAAGGCCGAGTAATTGAAAAGTGCTGGTCTAAAATACTGTTTAAGAAGGTGAATTTAGTTGCTATCCTGTACTACAGTTAAATAGCAGTTTAAACTCAGGATTGAGGGGGAAGGGCTGCAACTGTAGAAACTGCCGTAAGTTGGGAGTTTGTTTTACAAGAGAAACTTGAAGGCTTGGTGGCAGTACCTCCTGAAGATAAACATTCTTTCTTTGTCTTTTGAAAGCAGCTTATGGAAAACTAGCTAGACCCTGTCTGAAAGCTGTGGTGAAGATGGGTGAGATGCAGGGCAGGATTAATCAATAAGCCAAATAGGCACATGCCTAGGGCCCGAAATGGCCAGGGGGGCCCGATGAAGGAGGGCATCAACATTGTTTTTTCCAAACGGTGATGGGCCCCTCCAGCATCGATCGGCAATGTGGCCCCCTCCCCCCGATCGGCAACGTGGCCCACCCCCAATCGACGAAAAGTAAGACAAGCAAGCAACACGGATAAGAAAGGCAATGGGAACTGTAATAGTGCAAGCGGTGCTGCTTGCCCAAAGCTTCCCTCTGACGCAGCTTCCTGTTTCCGCCTGGGCACATGGTGGGGTGGGGCGGGGCAGGAGGCCTAGTGTACTTGGGTGCCTAGGGGCCCTCGACGAATTAATCCTGCCCTGGTGAGATGACCAGATGGTTCAGCTAATTTAATGTAGACCAGTTTAAAGATTCTAGTTTGTAACCTGAAGAGTTCTTGGGTGGGTATAGTTACATCGGAATAATTCTGGGAGGCAGAACCTGCATCTGTGAGCAGTGCAGAGAAAGCTCAAAGGTAGTATTAGTCAGATTTATTTCTTGATAATGAAATGATAGTGGAAGATTATTTTTTTTATTATTATTTATTTATTTATGAATTTTCAATTATAATCAATCAAGTTTAACATCCAACATATTAAATTTCCAAGAAAATAAATTCTATCTTAAATCATGCTCAAGTCCTCATATAGGATCCAAGATTCACTCTAATGGAATTTAAAGCAATCATATTCAAAAAAAAGAAAGAAACAGTAATAGGTAGAACTGTAGTAAGGCAGTCCTCTATATATCATACATCATGAACTTTCTCCAGTCTTGACAGAGACAGGAATGTTGTCAGTTGTGAGGGTTCAAAGAAAACAAATTTATGCGACTTATAATGAACGATACATTTGCAAGGGTATCGAAGAAAAAAGGTTGCTCCCAGTTCAGTAATTGCTGGTCTTAACAATAGAAATTCCTTCCGACGCCTCTCTGTGTCCCTGGCCAAATCAGGAAACATTTGAACTTTCAATCCCAGATTATATGGAATGCAGTTTTTACCATTTATTAGAATTCTAAAGGCCTGTGTGTGAAGGCCTATGTTAGGCCACTGTCTAACTTAAAAGACTTTGGAGAATTGAGGCCTCTACCAAGAACAGAAGAAGGGCAGAAGGATACTGGACTGTGCTTTCCTGCTCAGACCAATATATGAATTAGTTTTGTAAACCTGTATTTTTCGTGGAGCTAATCTTTAGGTTTTATTTTTCTTTCTGACTGGATTATTGTGAGCAAGTTCCTAAATGGGTTAAAGGCTTTGAACCTGAAACCAGAGATGCAAGGACAAGCAGAAGGGAACAGTGATTAAAACCCTTCTGAGGAAAATGAGAAGTTCCACGGTGAGAAATAACTGTTGAATTTTTCCTGAAAACCATATAAAATATAGCTCATTAAGATAAAGCAGAAGTGAGTTGGACTCTTTTTTCCTTGTCTGTGTGTGCCTAAGTACACTCCACCAGCCTCTAATACTAGCCGCTCGGTCGTGTTTACCTGTGGTCAAACCCTAGGCTGGGCAGTTGCTCTGCCTATGTCTGGTCACAACACATATATAACCCATTCTGGGCTCCTTGGGGAGGATGGGATATAAATCAATTTAAATAAATAAATATAAATGTAGGTCTCAGTGATATTATTATTTAGATATCATCATACTGGGTATATTAAAAGCTGCTAAGGGAAGTGCATTATGATAGCAATGTTTAAAATTGATTGAATATTAAGAGATAACAATGAATAAATTCCACCAATAATATATGCAGAAAAGAAGAGAAGTGTTATCTGATAAACTATACTATTGACCCTTTATAAGAAGACTGTTTTTGCTTGGTTGGCAACAGTCCATTGACCTGAGAATTTTCTTCGGCTACATTTGTAAAACAGACAATTTTCTCAGCATACCTCAGCCTTTTAGAATGCTCTCTCTGAAAGCAAAGTCAATCCTAGGTCACTATTCCAATGTAGTTCCTTTTGTACTAAATCCTACTTTCAAGAAAATTCTTACCAAGGTTCACTGGTGTTTAACCTATCATATAATATCCAGGTTTACTGTGTTAGAAGAAGCAGAACAGTATTAAGCTTTTCCCACAAGACTGTGATTGCATTTGACCCAATAACCTGTATTAGATTAACATTTATTCTACAAGTGCACAGCAAGCCATGGACCTCAGTGAGCTACAGTTTATAGAGGACACTGCACTAAGCGTTCTTACAAGAAGAGCTCAAAAAATAAAAGGAATTGAATCTGAGGGAGTTATTCCAAGAAAGTATGTTGCTACTGCAGTTTAATTGTTTAGAAGGCCTTACCTCCCTGATGACAGAAGTGGCTGAGGAGGCGGCCCATGGAATCGCTGGTTCAGTTAGTGACTGACCAAGCCTTATTTGGATGACAAGGAACCATGAAGGATGGTGAGGAGAGGACAAGCAGAGCTCCAGCCTGCAGTGGTATCCAAATCTGTAAGCTCAGAGAAGTAAAAAGAGGGGAACAGGACAAGAAAGACCCAAGTCTGTATCTACTGTCCTGAACACTGTTTCCTATATGCTTAGCAGGAGTCCTTCAACTGTATTGCTGCCAGTGGGAGGTGCTGCTTCAATATTGTGCTTTTAATAGCTAGGGCAAGGCAAGGTCCCTTGGGCCCTGCAAAGCTTGCCTATGCCTCACTATTGAAAATGTAATAGTGAAACAGCACCCTCCACTGGCAGGTCTGTAGGTGGAGGACTTCTGCTCAGCTTAGAGGGAACAGTGGATCTGAACAGAACATGTGCAAGAAAACTCCACATTAATAGAAGTGAGAAAAGTACTAAAATAATTGTTTTCTCTCTGGACAAATGAGATATGTTGATCCAAATTGCTAGGAAGGATAATACAGGGGGAGTGGGGGCAGAAAGCAGGTAATGCCATATATCAAGTTGCAAAAGAACCTATAAGACAAACATAAAATATTATGATTTAGTGATGATAGAAAGCATCCTATTTGAATTAGTGATGGATTCTGGCAGCTTGCAGACTTCCATCTCACCACCTTTAATTTAACCCTAATTGTGGTACCTTCAGAACCCTTTAAAATGGTTGTGCTCATACCTAACCACTTAAGCAACATGTGAGGTACAGGTATCAACAACCCAAACCTAGGATGAAGTGCCAAGAAACCTTACTTCTCCATCATCTTTTTGTTTTCAATTTCAATTTAATTTTTTTTTTACCAATAAATTCCCAAGGTGAAATTAGTTTCTATGGATATCATCCTAAATTGAAAATCCTGTGATGCTTCCCCAATGTCTCCTCCGCCAGAAAACTGACCATGGACATGGAGAAGAACTAACCTGCAATTTACATTTGGCAAAAATGTGCAGCAGCTGCATGCACATGAATGCTGCAACAAGGACTGCATGCCTATACCACAGAAAAATGAAGGAAGTTGCTGATGGAGACGGGAAGCCAGATTCATCACCAAAGTTAAAGTTGTTCTTATTGAAGAAGATGCATTGTAGAGTGGCCCAAAGTAGTTGTTGTAAAATGAGGCCAGATGTGCCACTGAGGGGGTAGGCACAATAAATGTCCCCCTCTTTTACAAAGCCACACTAGCCAATTTAGTGCGTGCTAAATGCTAACACGCCCATTATATTCTACTAGTCTTATAGCCCGTTACATTAACGGGTGCTAGAATATATGTGTGTGTGTGTCTGTCTTTATTTATTTTTCTCTCTCCTTAGTCGCTTTCTGTGTTTTTTTGGGGGGAGGAGGTTTCCTTGGCTGTCCACAACCACCCCTTGCCTGCTCCCCATCCATTATCCCTTCCTTTTACCTCCCCTGTGTCCTCCACCACTCCATCACTGCTCACCTTATCCAGCAGCAGCCCCTTTGTTTTACATCCCCCCTGTCCATCATCACCTTACATTAACGGGTGCTAGAATAGATTAGTCTTATCCAGTATGGCTATTCTTCTTATGTCTTACCCCCTCTATTCAGG
This sequence comes from Geotrypetes seraphini, assembly GCF_902459505.1. Taxonomy (NCBI): domain Eukaryota; kingdom Metazoa; phylum Chordata; class Amphibia; order Gymnophiona; family Dermophiidae; genus Geotrypetes; species Geotrypetes seraphini. The sequence goes on along the minus strand of NC_047086.1, from coordinate 301,502,917 downwards.
CTCCCATTTCCCCTTTTACCCTCCCTATTTCCACCTTTTTTCACCAACTTAAAAATCTGTCCCCTTTCTCTGTCCTTCACCTCCATAGAACTCCCTCTTCATTCCCCCTTCACTTATTCTTCCAGCTCCTGTCTTCAGCCCCTTTCTCTCACATGCCCCCTTTTGTAGCCCCCCTTCTCCCATCTCATCCTTTTTTCATCCCCAGCTCCCTTCTCTCACATATTCCTTTATAGCCCCCAAACCCAACCCCCTTCTCATACCTACTCTTCCAGCCCTCAGTTCTCCTCGAACGGTTGGGAGTGATCTATCCCTCCCCCCTTTTCCGGGCATCCGATCTTGCTCCAGGGGAGTTTACTTGGGGTGGGGGGGTCACAGCCGCAGGCATCAGGAGTAGTTTTTGTTGTTGCTTGGGGGGAGGTGGGGGTTCGGGAAATCGGGGGTAGTGCTGATCTGTTACATGTGGGTGTCGTCCGGCTCCCCTGGAGCAGGTTACTGTTCCATCCGAAGGTGAACGCCAGTCCCAAGTCTGAGCGATCCTCCCAAACTTGACCTCCCTTACCCGGGTTGCGTTAGCCAGTGCTAATGTGTGCAAGCGGCTGTAGCACCGGCTTCTCCACCCGGACCCTGAGCACGCGCCGCGCTCCGCCCCTTAGCTACCCGGAAGTACCGGGCTTCACTCGCCTGCTCCCAGTGGGCCAAGAGAGAGGGGGGAGTGGCTGCCGTGGTGATCTGGCCGACTCCCTGGTGACAGGAGCCGCGGCGGCACCTTTAAAGTGAAAAAATAACTGTGGCAAGGGAGCCGGCCAACTGGCAGTTCAAGTTGGAGCTTTGGTCTGGCCTGCTCCCTGCCCGCCTTGCCATATTGTATTTTTTTATTTGAAAGACGCGGCGGTGGCTCCTCTCATGATCCCCACCTGCGTCGGAAGTCTGACCCAGGCGGGGATCGTGAGAGGAGCCACCGCCGCTTCTTTCAACTAAAAAATACAATACGGCAGGGAGCAGGCCAGACCAAAGCTCCAACTTGAACTGCCAGTTGGCCGGCTCCCTTGCCACAGTTATTTTTTCACTTTAAAGGTGCCGCTGCGGCTCCTGTCACCAGGGAGTCGGCCAGATCACCACGGCAGCCACTCCCCCCTCTCTCTTGGCCCACTGGGAGCAGGCGAGTTCAGGTGAAAGGAAGAACTACATACCTGTTTAGCTCGTGGTTTTAAAGTTAGGCGGCCAGGCCAGGTCTTCAAAGCAGCTGCAGCCGCGGGTTTAAAGTTAGGCGGTCAGGTATTCAGAGCGGCAGGGGGAGGCAACCTTTTATTCAATGTCTGCCGGGTAAAGCGCCGTGCCGAGTAGAGGAAGCAAACGCCGTGGCAGGAGAGCAGGGAGTGAGTTTTTCCTATGCGGTTGTTTGGGGGGGGGGGGTTGTGAACAGGAAGTCGAGCAGAGGCGGGAGTGAGCTGTTCAGCTTCCCCTATCTGGGCAAACCGCTCTGGCGAAAATGGAGTGAAGTGCCGCGTGGGGCCGTAGTAAGCGCGGGGCATGCTGCAGTCTTGGCGGCCACGGACATACGGATCATGGAAGCACGCTGATAAGACTGCGCATGCGCCGCCTACGGTTTTATTATATAGATGGACGCACTAGCATTTAGCGTGCACTGATATTTAGCATGTGTTAAATCGGCTAGTGTGCCTTAGTAAAAGAACCCCTGTATCTTACTAAGAGGTGGGAGATGCTGGAAGAGAATAGAAAGGAAGAGGTTAAACATAATGTAAGAGGGAAAAGAAAGAAGAGAGATACTGCAGGGAAAGGAGAAATGGCTGAGAAGAAAAAACGCTAAAAAAATCCACACAATAAACAATAAGCAATAAACAACAAATAAGTGGAGTGATAATTCTAAAAAAATATATATATATATATAAATAAATATATATATATTATTCAAATAATGTCTAATTATCTAGAGATATTGTCTTTGCTGCAATCCAACCACCTTTGGCATTATGTGGTATGCTTTTCACATTACAAATGCTGACCGTGAACCACCAATAAAGGAGGAAAAAAGACCTTAGACTCCCTTCAAAACATTCATAGGCTGACCTTGCGAGCCAGTTGAATTGAATATCCTCAATCATCGTTCATTAAAAAAAACCTCCTTGCAACTCCTTGCAATATCATTTTAATATGATTTTTATTTTTAAAAACTTCACTTATCTGAAAAGGTCCTGATCCCAAAAGGACCCATTTCACTGGACATTGCTAGACATTAAATAGACATTGCTCCATGCTGTTTAAATACACTGGTTTAATGCTCCGCATAATAATAATAATAATAATAACTTTATTCTTCTATACCGCAACAAATCTTGCAACTCCTAGGTGGTTTACAGTCAAGAGAGCTGGACATTCAGTGAATTACAATATGCAGATAGTCAGAGGAAATACAGAGAGCAGAGACTTTAAGAAAGCAAGAATATAGAAATACAATTTGCTGAGCAAGGGTATAAGATATACAGTTTGGTAAGTAATGTCCGAGAGGACCTGTTTGGAATAGGCCGCACATTTCAGAAAATACAGCGAAAAATTACCATATGATTAAGATAACAGTTTATATGTATCACAGTATCGTGAAATTCCATGCGGGCTTAGGAAAAGGGTAGGAGGTCGGGGAGACCGTTATTGAGGAGCGGGTCAATTGTTTAGGTATTTCAGGAACAGGTATGTTTTTAGGTGCTTCCTAAATTCCCCGTAGGTAGTGGGCGAAAGCAGTTGATCTAGGTCTTTACCCCATAAGGCTGCTTGGTGAGAGAGAAGGTGTTCATGGTGTTTTTTCAGTTTGCAACCTCTAACTGGTGGGGAAATGAATTTTGAATGTGTGTTTCTCTTGCGTTTGTTGTTAGAAAATGAGAAAAGGTCCGTTATGTACTTGGGGGCAAGTCCATATAGAACTTTGAAGCAGAGGCAGGCGAATTTAAACCTTACTCGTGCTTCCGTTGGCAGCCAGTGCAACTGCCGGTAATAAGGTGTCATGTGATCGAATTTCTTCAGCCCGAAGATAAGTCTGACCGCAGCATTTTGCATTATTTGAAGACATCTCATATTCTTTTGGGAGATTGCTAAATAGGCGATGTTGCAGTAGGCAAGTTGACTCAGCACGAGGGATTGCACTAGGATTCTGAATGCTGACGTATCAAAGTATGATTTAATGGATCTGAGTTTCCAGAGAGTAAGAAAACCCTTTCTGAATAGGGAGTTCACCTGGTCCTTCATAGTTAGGCATTGATCTAGAGTAACACCTAATATCTTCATGGTGGGCTAGATAGGATAGCTAAGTTTATTGATGCATAGTGAGGTTTTATTGTCAAGCGGGTGAGGAGAGGCAACAAAGTATTTTGTTTTTTCTGGGTTAAGTTTGAGCTTGAAATCTGTCATATATTGTTCCATCTCATTTATGGCATTGGATGCCTTGGGAATGGTTTCCGAGATAGAGTTAGCGAATGGTTGATGATCGTAAAATTATCTGCATAGCTGAATAATTTTATCTCCAGTTGGGTTAGTCTCACACCTAATGAGGACATGTAGACATTGAAAAGCAATGGGGAAAGCGGTGACCCTTGTGGCACTCTGGATGGGTTGCTCTAGGTATCGGAGTGATCGTTGTTGAAGTGTACCTGGTAGGAACGGGATATAAGGAAGCCACAAAATCAGTTCAGTACCTCATCCCTGATACCAATGGCGTCTAGGCATTGCAGCATTTTCCCATGGTCTACCAGATCAAATGCAGAGCTCATGTCGAATTGCATGATCAGGGCATTGAGGCCCTTGCTAAATAATAGGCGCAAATAATCTAAGATAGCAGCGATTACTGTCTCCATACTGAATAGGGGTCTAAAACCGGATTGAGTTTCATGCAGGAGAGAGAACTGATTAAGATATTCCATCAGTTGGGTGTGAACTAATCCCTCCATGATTTTTACAATGGCACCCGAACTTCACTAGGAGATGAAGTAAGACCATAGGAAGGTCAGGAAAACACAGGGGAGATTCTAGGGAGAAAGGAGAAGGAAAAGCTGGAAAGAAGAAGGAAACAAAAGGAGACATTTAAAAAGTAGCTGGAGAGAATAATAAAAAAAGGGAGAAGCCAAGGGAACAAAGACGAAAAATGCTGAATGCAGAAATCATTAAGATTGATTAAGTTGTATCGTGTTAATATTGTAGGTAACATACTATGGGGCTCTTCAAAAAAAAGATATCCAAAAGACAGCACATAAGGCAAGTCTCTTTCATTTGAAAGGAAGCTCTGGATTGAGAGGGCTTGGGATGAAGTTAAGAGGCTTAGAAGTAATCTAAGGAAATACTTTTTTACAGAAAGGATGGTAGATGTGTGGAATAGGCTCCCTGTGATTCCTTAAATGGTGAAGGAGGGTCCAGTTTAGGGCGATTAGTGTTCACATTTAGGCCAAATGCCACTTCAATCTTCCCTATCTTGGTGTGAGGCATCATTAGAAAGAATTTGAGGTGAAATGATAAATTGAGAGCACTGTAATTAATATATTTATGAGCCCGGGAAACGTAGCCAACCAGCTATACCTCCATCTTGACCGGGCTCCCTAGCGCCCCCTTATGTGGTGGAAACAAAGACTGTGTCTGAATTTAAGAAAGCATGGGAGAGGAGGAGATAGTGGATGCTACGGATGGGCAGACTGGATGGGCCATTTGGCTTTTTATCTGCCCCCGTGTTTCTATGTTCTGGTGCACAGGTGGGTACAGTAAGTTTTGGGTGGGTTTTGGAAGGTTTACCATACAATATAAGCAGGTTCTAGTAATATGTGTACCTGGAACTTTTTAATGTGACATTCTCTGAAGTACCCCCCCCCCCCCCTTCCCGAGTGCCCCTCTTCTCTGCTCAGCTGTCTATAGCCAGTTTACTAAGAATGCTGGCTGCTTGGATGTCCCAGTAGCTTGTTTTTGTGTGGTTTTCATTTCATTTCAATGTCTTCGTATTAAAAAATGGCCAAAAAAGATAGACAAACTAAGGATCAAAACATCTAGATAGGTCATTTTAAAAAAAGAAGAAGACATTCTGCTGTTTAGAAAAATGGCTATTTTCTCTATTGGATTTCTGGATGTCTTTCCCAAAATGTCCAAACTCAGACTTAGATGTCCTATCGAAAATGCCCCTCCACACCATAATGTGTACTATTAATTGAATATGTTAACTGCTGTAATTGTCTATTGCCTAGGTCTGTCTTATTCTTGGATGAATTTCTTCTAAAAGGTAGCAGGAGGACAGTATAGAGGAAATTGCCAAACAATTGAAACACATCTCGGCACTTCTCACGGAAAGCCAGACCGATATTAAGGAGATTAAAACAAAAATTACACACTTCACCTCAAAAATATTGACAGTGGATGCCAGCTTATCGGTGATGGAGCAGAAATACCAAATGCTGGATGAGGTGGCACTACAACAGAAAGCGGATCGCAGGGTGCTGGATCACATGGCAGCCTTGTGTAAAGATATGGGAAATCGTAGTAGCAGGAATAATTTGAGAATCTCTGGACTGTATGAGAGAACTGAAGGAAATGATCCAGTAAAATTTTTCGAGCAATAGATCCCGAAGGTCCTCCAGATGTCCTTTGAGTGTCCTTTTGAAATAGAGAGGGCAAAAATTTAATGAGGTATGGGGGAGGGGAAGGCATGAGCGTGGCGTGGGGGTGGGGATGGTGCGGGGGAAGGCAGAGAGGAGAGCATGGGGGCGCCCCCACCCATGTCACCTCCTACCCTCGCTAGGCCACTGTAATAAAAATTACCCCCCTCAGGTACTGCAGATCTGAGCAGTTAATTTTGCAGAACAAGAAGCTGAAAGAGAATAATTGAAATATAGGCTTTTATAGTGTCACAAAATTTCAGACTTTGTAGATTTTCAGCAGGCAAACAGATTATTATCTGTCCATATAGAAAGCAATTACATCCTACGTAGTCTGAACTCTTTTGCTTTTACTCCTTCTTTCGTTCCTGCTGCAATGACTATGCATAATGTATTGTGAAATGGCTTTCAAACTACCTAACCACCTCCATTATTTCAGTGCATCTAAACGACTGGTATAGCTGCTAATGCAAATCCACTCTTTCACTTTACTCCTCACAATTTACCATTGAAAGTCAAACCAATTCTCAGTGCTATATATGAGACGAGAAGGTGTGCGATATTTTAGGGCTGCTTACCTCAGTACAGTAAACAGGAGGCTCTTTAGACTTGGCTGCAAAGCCACATTTGATCTGATTTCATTGTTAGCAGGTGCTCAATTAAAACTGGATAAAGCTTTTATTCTTGCACTATAATTTATTTATTTCATTCGTGTTCTATATCGTTGTCCCCAAATAGCGCAGAACGGCTTACAGTTTAAACATACATCTTATATAGTTGACAGGTTACAATATAAGAATTACAGAGCAAGTTTACAATATAAGGTTGTATCCTAACTTGGTACAAACAAATATAGAGTTTCCAGGTTACAATTTGCCATAGGTCCTTAATAGTTCATGTTTTTTTTCAATACAAGTTTTTATCCTAATGTGACATATTGGGATCTAGTACCAATATACAATTAGGGCTTTTGGTTTTAGGTCTCTACCAATACATACTGCTAAAACATTCCTGATGGAGAAAAATTGAAGGGCCCTTATACTAAACTGTATTAGATAGCTAACATAACATAGCTAACATAACATAGGCACTCACACTAGAGATCTTCAACACACAAACAGCCCAATAATCCAGCCAAACCACAAACTGGTAATAACCGGTCGCAGCTTTGTTTAATAACCAACATCTCTACTTACAGTCTTTTTTTTATCTTCCATCCAGAACTCCCAACTCGTAACTCCCAAACTTGCAGGTAGTCAGTAACGAACTAACATTGACAATCTCATTAATAATTGAACATTCCCATGCCGGGATCTGCAGTGACATAAAATCCTGGCTTAAGTTCCTCCCACAACCATTGGTCCTTGATGGTATCACATGTGAAACATGCTTGAACCCCGTTTCCTTCCCATTCTCTCCCATTTACTCTCATTACTGTAATTATCATTCTTTACTGACCCCCAAATGTGATAAGTACCACCCCCCACCAACTGTCCCACAAGCCCTTCATATACCTGCCATGCTCTAAACTCCCACATCTGGACATGCAGGCAAGCAACGCCTGTCTCACCGCCCAGCTTCCACACCAAAAATCCTCACACCTAATCCTCACTCACAGTAAACCAGTATCTCCCAAATTATGTGAGCCGGTGGCACACTAAATTGGGATGGGGGCCAGGAATGTTGGGGGATATGGGGTTGCAGAGATATTGGGGTATGTACGGGATATTAGGGGGATGTCGGGATGTGAGGGGGGGATTTGTGGGATATCAGGGGGCTCAGCTGAGGGGAAGTCTATGGGTTTTGGGAGGGTTGCTCATTTTATCAACAATCTTAGGACAAAATACTTAAATCTAACCAGATCTGTAATCAGGTCATTGATCTTCTAAATTCACTTTTAGACCAAGTCTTATTTAAACATTTACTTTTAAATCAAATCCTATCTAATTTTTTTTTTTTTAATACCCTTCCTGATGCTGTTCTTCCCTCAATGTTTATTTTTTTATAATTTTTTTTTTCAACAATTGTAATTTACCCCTGCCTTCCTTATGTATTTCCAATTCATTATGGATATGATTGTATGTTTATTGTTTTAAATGATTATATTTGTCCCTCATAAATTATTATTGTTATACGCATTGAAAATACTTGATATTGCGTTCAAATCAAAATTTTAATAAACTTGAAACTTGAAACATTGGGTGGTGGGAGGGGATTGTGACCACCTGGGTCATGCCTTAAATCCTCCAGTGGTCTTCTTGTCAGTTTGGGCATCTTTGTGGAACTTAGATGCAACTCAAACAGGTCTAACTGCTGGCATCTAAGTTCCCTCTAGGAAAGTTTTGATTATGGCTGGGGTAGGTCCAGATTGAAGCCTGCCCAATTCCCGCCCATAACACACCTCCCAACACGCCCCTATGCTCTCTGGATGCACAGCAGCTTAGAAGTGGTTTTGCACGTCCAGAAAGTTGGTTTTGATTATCAGCACTTGGACATCCCTGCTATTAGGACATCCACGTGCCGACTTAGTCTGGTTTATGGATGTTTTAAACTTTTGGTTATGAGCCCCACATTCTATAAATGGCACCTTAACATAGGCACCGTTAAGCATCTTCTGGGCCTAAATTAAGTGCAAAACTGTGTTTAAAAAGAGGTAAAAAAAATTTAAGGCACCTACTGACGCCTAAAAAAAAGCAGCACCTGCATTGCGCCTACCGAATCACTTTACATGGCATGGCATGGCTAACACCAGAAGTGGAGTAAGGCATCTTAAGGTGCGATCCACGTGAAAGGTAGGTTGCAGAAATGTAGGCCTTGAAAACCTTGGCCTACATTTCCTGAGCCTATCTTTCCTGAAGGTGCGATTCTATGGAGAGCGCCATCATGTGATTGACACGCAATCCGCATCTGTTTTTTTTAAGGTGGCCGATGGCGCCATTTATAGAATCTGGGCCCCGTTGGTATATTAGCCAATTTAGTTGGACACACATTTGGAATTGGTGCCCAAGTGTTAGCACCCAACTTTGCCTGCCATATTTAATATCTGGAGGTGTCTCCCACATCTGTGCTAATTGCAACCAGAGTACTGTGAGCTAATTTTAATGTGAGAACAGCAAATGACCCCAAGAGCTGCTGCATTAGGGGCTCCTTTTACGAATCCGCATTAGCAATTTAACGCATGTAATAACGCGTGCTAATTTGCCGGCCGCGCTAGCCGCTACCAGCTCCTCTTGAGCAGGCGGTAGTTTTTTGGCTAGCGTGGGGCTTAGGGCGCACTATAAATTTGCGTGCGATAAAGCCGCTAACGCGGCTTCGGAAAAGGAGCCCTAGATTTGCACTTACCATACATTACATTTTTGCTTTTAAGTATAGTAATTGCAAAATCAATTGTACTTTAGTAAAAGGACCCTAAAATAATTATGATTTGGATAATGACCAAAAAAACCCAACAGTTCTCCGTGTAATCTCTCACCTTTCCCCTGGCTTATCTTGTATCCGCTGCTTCAGTTTTATGGGGGGGGTTTTGTGTTGATGCCTAAGTGACACAAACATATATATTTGATTCCATCAGAAAAAGTACGCAGAAATAGTGCCCATGATAAGAAAACACTGTCAAACATTGTTTTTTGCACCCTGAAAGAACTCCTAATTAGTTGGGGGGAAAAAAAGCACCTGAATTAATTTATAAATATCTATGAAGAGAAACCCTAACTATAACCAATATGTCCAATTTTCTAAAGGTCACAACTAACAAGTAGTTTGGCACTAGAGTTGTTGTCCCCTATTGTGAATTTGTATACCCAAATTAAGTATTAGATCAGCGGCAGGTGGAACCTTCTGACTAATTCTACAAAGCTGTTGCTTCTTGCCCAAACAGAATCCAGGTTTTGGTCTTAGCTTTTGCTTTATCTTACATATTGAGGGGAGGAGGGAAATAGTTATGTCTAAGTGCACCTGGGCGATGTTTTAAAACACAGTAATGGAATAAGGCTGGAGCTTGAATAAGAATGGAATCTGCCCTCAGGATGCCACCTACAAACAGGCCCGAGCACATTGATGAAACTGTTCGGCTGAAGCATTTTCTGTCAATACAATGAGCAATGAGTGGAAAGACCTGTGTGTATAAGTGGCCTACTTTAAAATCTCTGTTCTAGCATGGCCAGCAGATGGAAAGAGAGGCATTTTGAAAGGTAAAAGCACAGATAATAAGCCTGATTTATTAAGCTTTTTTTTTCCGTTAGCATATAGATTAAGGGAAAAGCCTTAGTGAATTAAACATAGGGTGTTTCCAATTTCTCTCACTCATTTCACTCTATTTTCTTTCTCTCTGAAATGCTACACAAAATATTTCAGCGAGCATAAGTGAATTCGATTCCCATCAATGTTTTAGTTATAGGAGTCAAAAAAGCCATGTACTATCATTTTCCAGGTTTTTGCTGACTGCTGTACGACCCTTCGTGGCATGCTATAGTGCACCTTCAGCTTTCTTTGCACCTAACAGGCTAGCTTCTGGGAAAAAGCAAATGAGTTGAAAGGTCTACGTACGAAAGAAGGATAATGCAAAGCTATTAATGATGCATTTGTTCGGACATCAATTAAAAACATTTGCTGAAACTGCATTGGGATTCTTTTGCTGGTATACAATGTGTATAATAAGTGCAATAAAACATACATTCCTCCTGCTAATGACTGATCACCTGTATGAAATATTTCCTAAAGTGGCTTTAATGGCATGATCAGCATTAGCATGCAGGATAAACATGCACGCTGGGTAGCATTGAGCTTTTTTTGTGGCAACATATTAAAAATTATATATGATTCCGGCAATTTATGGAATATTTAGAACTAATTATCATTCAGTTCCATTTTATCTTTATGAGTAATCATTGATCTTATGCTATTCTGAATATGTGCCCTGATTTTATTTATTTATTTTTTTAATAGAAACATTGCACTCATGTATTGGATGGAAACTTGCGAGTAATTATTCCTGATGGTAATGATGGATGGGGGAGGGAAATTTTATCTTTTGTATAGATACTGATTGATTATAAGTGCTTGGTTGATTATCATTATTTGTATATAAATTGTATTGCACTTTTTTGTTGGCATTAAAAACTAAATAAAGTTAAAAATAAATAAATAAACTTGCGAGTAATAATACCAATTAAGGCTTTAGCTATAGCTAGTTACCCATCAGACACTAGAAATGTCACATTCTATGTCAGTCATGTCATTTCTTTCTGGAAATTTGTTATTACATATATTATCACAAAACAAGAGAATTCAAGTAAGTTCAAAAAGCACATACAAAAAAATAACAAAAAATGATTAATATAAATGTGTGCTCAGTGAAATCAACATCAAATATGCCATAGGCAGGCTATAAAGATGTTAAACATGTATATCATTGCACACGCACTCCCTACCTCCGTATATGGACAAACAGAGTAAAAAGATAAGAAAAATACGTATTTCAGCTGTTTTTTCTGATGTCCTCTCCTGATCAGGAAGGCAATAGTTAACATGCCATGGCGTTCTGATTTATCTGGCAAACAAAACCTTGTGTTCCCCAGTCCCCAAATCTTCAGTGATGTAATGGAGGTGGAAAACCAGAAATCTAGATAAATGTCTCAAAATACAGGCCAGATTGCAAAAGTGCCAATTTTTGTGTTTCCACAGAAGACAATTTTCAAAGTTATTTACATGGAAAAATTGTAATTCATCTACATAAACTTCCTAATTCTATAAACCAGGGGTGCCCAAAAGGTCGATCACGATCGACCAGTAAATCGCAAAGGCAACATGAGTCGATCGCGGAGCCCATCCCGGACTCTGTGATAGACTCACGTTGCCTTCCATTCTATCTGCTTCCTGACCCTGTAAAGAGGACTCTTTAGCACTGGACCGACCAACGTTCCTCACTCGACATCAATTCTGATTTTGGAGAGAAAGTTCCGGGCCAGCCAATCGCTGCCTGGCTGGCCCGGAACCTCCTCTCCGACATTAGAATTGATGTCGGGTGGGGAAGGTTGGTCAGCCCGGTGCTTCAGTGTCCTCTTTACGACGGTGGAGGCCTATTCTCCGATGGCGGCAGCAGAGGCTTGAGGGAGGGTAGGGAGACAGAAAGACAGACATGGAGACAGACAGAAAGGGCATGAAGAGAGAAAGACAGGGAGACAGAAAAACAGGGGGCAGGGGATCAGAAAGAAAGACGGAGAGAAAGAAAGGGGAGGAGGGCAGGGAGAGAGGAAGAAAAAGTGGGGGGAGAGAATGAGGTCTGGAGCAGAGGAAGCATACAGGAGGCTGAAAGAACGGAAGAAATATTGGATGCACAATCAGAAGAAGAAAGTGCAACCAGAGGCTCATGAAATCACCAGACAACAAAGGTAGGAGAAATGATTTTATTTTCAATTTAGTGATCAAAATGTGTCCGTTTTGAGAATTTTTATCTGCTGTCTATATTTTGCACTATGGCCCCCTTTTACTAAACCACAATTGCGTTTTTTAGTGCAGGGAGCCTATGAGCATCGAGAGCAGCGCAAGGCATTCAGCGTAGCTCCCTGTGCTAAAAACCGCTATCGCATTTTAGTAAAAAGGGAGAGGGTATATTTGTCTATTTTTTGTATGGTTGTTACTGAGATGACATTGCATAAAGTCAGCTGCCTTGACCTCTTTGAAAACCCGCAGAATACGTATACGTATAGCAGATTAACATTTTCTCTGCATACAGTGTGCTTTGTGTTTTTGAAAATTTTATTGTTGGTAGATCATTTTGACTTGGTCATTTTAAAAGTGGCTCACAAGCCCAAAAAGTGTGGGCACCCCTGCTATAAACTTATGTGCACAATTGGATTCTTAGGGCCAGATTCTGTATAGGGTGCCTACATTAGGTGCACTAATCGAGGATGCCTGACACCTAGCTTTGGAATCCGCACTTAACTTTTTTTTTTTTAATTGGTGTAGTAATAAAAAAATTAAAATGAGCAATTAAGAGTTTGGCACTAAACTCTTAGGATGTCTAGAGACGCCTACGTTGAGGACCCCTCTGCTGCCTAACAATGCATAAAGTTGTCCATGCAAGTTATAGAATAGTGTCAATTACACGCATAGCTAAATTAGAAAATTAGCTACTGATTCATGTTAACTTCTAATAATTGGTGCTAATTGTTTCTAATTGGTATTGATTTGCATTTATGCATCTGACTGCCCAGTCGGTAGTCTACAAATTCAGCATGCAAAATCCATTGTATGCAACTGCAAGAGGGTGTGAACCTGGTAAGGGCATGAGTAGGTCAGGGGTATGCCTAGTACTTATATGCGCAGATTATAGAATTCTATCAGTTTCGCGCCTAACTGACATCAGTTAGGTGCAAGTGTTTACAAAATTTATTGAACTAGCATAAATGCTTGTTCCAAAGGGCTCCTTTTACTAAGGTGCACTAGCGTTTTTAGCGCACGCACAAAATTAGCGTACGCTAGCCAAAAAATTACTGCCTGTTTAAGCGCGCGCTAAAACCGCTAGCGCACCTTTGTAAAAGGAGCCCTAAATGTAACTGTAAGTATAAAATACCCCCGCTGTGCAACCTGATAATCTATTTACTTTCAAATAATTAATTATCATTAATGCTGGATCTTTGGAAGTGCTTCAGATCGGCACAGTGCCGATTTTCAAATAATATATCAATGAAAGATAAACTCCCCTAAAGTAGCTAGCAAACTTAAAGCTTAAATGGTAGTTATCTTAATTATCTAATCAAAAATATGCTCAGAGATCTGGGTACAGTCTCCAGGTCTCTGAGCATATTTTTGATTAGATAATTAAGATAACTAGCATTTAAGCTTTAAGTTTGCTAGCTACTTTAGGGGAGTTTATCTTTCATTGACATACAGTATATTTGATGCCTTTATGAGCTCCCATCAGTTTAACATTTATTTTCCACTTTTGGTGATTTTCAAATAATGGCACTGGGCCAAGTTGAAGCACTTCCGAAACTAACTTTTTTATTTTTTTTTTTTTTCTTCAAACAATGGCATTGGACCGATTTGAAGCATTTCCGAAGCTAAACATTGTTTTGCAAATAATAGCACTAGGCCAATTTGAAGCCCTTCAGAAGATCCAGCTTTAATGATAATTAAGTATTTGAAAGTAAACAGATTATCAGGTTGCACAGTGTGGATATTTTATACTTATGTTTTAGGCGGCACCAACAAATAACAGTGCTAATAAAGTGGGCTTTGAAAGTATAACTGTATACAAAACAATATATTTATGTATTACAAAACCTCATAGTTTAACGCAGTTTACAGCACAAGAAATGGGACTACAAATAATTTCAAATAAAATTGCATTACGCAGTCAAAAAATTTGCCATATAGAGAAGTCTTCAAACAACACCTAAACAACCCAGAATCATGGGAAGAAAATCTGGCCTTAAAGAGCCACTTGAAAAGAAAGCAACCATTCCACAAAAGCTTTCCGTATCCTACCCTTTAGGGGTGGGTACACTAAAAGGTTGGTATTTCGAGTTGGGCATCCAGTATTCTATTACATGCATAATTGTCATTATAGAATTCATACTTAACACACATCAGCCTGGCACCTAATTTTAGGTCACCTGCTGAGAATTACAGCCAAAAATGGGTTTCTGAAAATTTCCCTCCTACAACATGTTGTTCCATGATGTGGGCACATAACTACAATCCCACAACCCTTGAAAACATCAAAATCACGAATCTCCCTATGTAAGAAGTATTTAATATTCTTTCTGACTTTCAACTCATAAATAAGTGCAACATACACTGGACGACCTTCAAAAAGAGGAGGAAAAAGCCTCAGACTCGCCATAAGACTTGAATTTAGACATCAAACAGAGCTACCTCATCGGCTAAAAAACCTCCTCCTCCTTCCAATACCTCCAATTACTTTTTTGTAATCTATGCTACAATATTGGATCATTTTGTAATTGCCACTGGTTTATACCATACACTTGATAACTAATTCTCTGTACCTTCATTGCATATGTACAGTTCTCATCTCCTGTAAACTACTCTGAAACTGTTTTCTGATATTCTGTAACTTCGCTGTATATGTACAGTCTCTTCCCCTGGAAACCGCTCTGAACTGTTTTGTGGTATTGCGGTATACAAAAATAAAGTTATTATTATTATTTTCTTTTGTTATTATTATTTTTTATAAATGTTATAAATATTATTTTTCCATTTGCATTTACAATTCTTTGCTTTAAAATACAGTCATTCCTTAAATATCATTCAGACGGTTGAATTGAAAGCCACAATTATTTTTCTTTCAATGACTTCCAATATCCAATATTCCTATTTCTACAGCTATGTTCAGGTGCGACCATAAAATCGATACCCACTAGTGTGAAAGGATGTGTGTTAGTCTGAAATGTAGGAAAAAAAACTACTTATCTTATATGCTGCTGCGTATATGCATCAATTCTGATCTCTCCACGCTAACACTGTGGACTGCTGTCCACACCACTGCTGCTAGCAAATCTGTTTAGCCCAAGCTGAAGGTGGTCAGCCAGCATTTCGCTAAGCTGCGTCAGGGCATTAAGGCTGCATTCGGCACATAAACTCTATGGAGTTTTCACATAACTACAATCCCCGGGGATTAGTTCATTGAGGATGGGTTATTGAAGAAAGAACAGGGCTGGCTCAACCTGTCTTCTATTCCCTGGGTGTCATTGTAGACATTATGCTGAAGCCATCTGCCCAATGTGTGGCGGCAGCCGAGAAGGCAAACAGGATGCTAGGAATTACTAAAAAAGGAATGGTTAACAAAATTATGAATGTTATAATGCCTCTGTATTGCTTAATGGTGTGACCTCACCTTGAGCATTGCGTTCAGTTCTGGTCTCCTTATCTTAAAAAATATATAGCGGCACCAGAAAAAGTTCAAAGAAGAGCGACCAAGATAATAAAGGGGATGGAACTTCTCTCATATGACGAAAGACTAACGAGGTTAGGGCTCTTCAGCTTGGAAAAGAGATGGCTGAGGGGAGATATGATTGAAGTTTATAAAATCCTGAGTGGTATAGAATGGGTTCAAGTGGATTGAATTTACACTGCATCAAGATTTACAAAGACTAGGGGACACTCGATGAAGTTACAGAGTAATACTTTTAAAACCAATAGGAGGAAATATTTTTTTTCCACTCAGAGAATAGTTAAGCTCTGGAACGCATTACCAGAGGATGTGGTAAGAGCAGATAAAGTAGCTGGTTTTAAAAAAAGGTTTGGACTAGTTCCTGGAGGAAAAGTCCGTACTCTGCTGTTGAGACAGACATGGGGGAAGCCACTGCTTGCCCTGGATCGGTGGCATGGAATGCTGCTACTATTTGGCTTTTTGCCAGGTACTTGTGACTTGGATTGGCCTCCGCAAAGACAGGATACTAGGCTAGATGGACTATTGGTCTGACCCAGTAAAGCTATTGTTATGTTCTTATGAAAAACATAAACTAAACAAATTCATTTACAGTGGATAATAATGAAGGAAAGAGAGGAGAACAAGACCTCAGAACTTTCAGTGTTATGGGTATTTTTATGTGACTTCATCTGGGAGGTATAGTTAAGGTATATATATCTGTGATTTTATGTGGACTTCTAAGTGAGAAAAGTCTAATTTCCCTATTTAAATGAACCAGTAGTCTAAGAAAAACTTCCTGCTGTGCTCTCTCATCTTGGCAAAACCCTTCACTGTTTGATACATCACCCTCTAGGTGTGTTAATGTGTTTTAACATGACTAGACTGCTTGGAAAATTCCCTTCTCTGTGATTATTATCCTTGAGCTTTTCATTTTATTAAAATAAAATCCTTACTGGTACCTCAGTGAAGCCTGCCAAACATCTTGCTCTTCTCTCTTGCCTTAGGCACAACAACCTGTTCTCCCTTTTGACTGCTGCTTTACTTTCAACCTCTTTTTTACTCACCCCGTCTCATTAATTTTTTTTTTTTCTATTTACCTTTACAGCAAGCCCTCCTCTTACCTCCTATAATTTAAAGAATGTTCTATCCCCTGCTTGGCTAAATTAAAACAGGCATTGTGAAGAACAGTTTATGCCTGTTGTTATTCGTTTAAATGACACTTTTTGCACATTGGGTTTCATTCAGAGTTATTTCAGGGAACAGTTGTTTTCCACCAACCAAAT
The DNA here is from genome assembly GCF_902459505.1 of Geotrypetes seraphini. Lineage (NCBI taxonomy): Eukaryota > Metazoa > Chordata > Amphibia > Gymnophiona > Dermophiidae > Geotrypetes > Geotrypetes seraphini. The sequence continues at coordinate 301,486,100 of NC_047086.1, read as the reverse complement.
ATGTTTTTAATAGCATTTTGGCACTCTTCAAAATATTTTGATTACGCAGTTCATAAATATTAAGGGCCCAATTCTATTAACATTGGGACTCATACATCAGCCGTTCAGAAATACAACACTCATTTATAATAATCCATGACATCATACATATTGGGCAAACATTTATTTATTTAGATTTTTATCCCGTCCTTCCAGTAGCTCAGAATGGTCTACAAGCAAACATTCACAGTGGAGTAGTACATTTGGATAGTACAAAGACTATACAGAAGATTAAAATACAAGGATTATACAGTAATTTAAGTATAGGTTAAGAATAGACTGCACAGCAGTTTAAGTAGAAGTTTTGAGTGGAGAAGAGAGGTTAGAGGGGAGGAGGGTTTAGGGGGGATGAGGCGTAGACTGTGGTTGAATTTTAGTTGAAGAGGAGGGTCTTTACTGCTTTCCGGAAGGTCATCAATGAGTTCTGTAGTCTGATTTGTGGGGGGAGTTGGTTCCAGAGTTGGGGGTTGAAGTGGCGGTTTCTGACAGGAGGGACCTTCCTGGGGGGGAGGGGGAAGGTGCATAGGCGTTTCTCTATTTCTGAGTGGAAGGGGCGGGTGGGGGTGTACAGGGTAAGCTTGGATTTTATGTAGATAGGGGTGGTGGCGTAAATTCTTTTATGCGCTATTACCAGGGCCTTGAATGCACAGCGTTGGTTAATTGGAAGCCAGTGTTCAGCGCGGAGGGCTGGGGAGATGGGATCGTGGTAGTTGAGGCTATGTAGGAGGCGGATTGCTGCATTTTGTACCCGCTGGAGGCGCTTGAGGTCTTTTTTGGCTATTCCATTAAATAGGGAGTTGCAGTAATCCATCCTGGAGAGGACATAGGCGTAGAGGAGTTGAGCTAGGTCAGGTGTGGAGATGTAGGGTTTGTTCCTTCTCAGTTGGCGGAGGTAGTAGAAGGAGGTAGCGACTACTTGAGATATGTGGGTGGACAGGGAGAGGTGGCCGTCTAATGGTGGCCACAGCTTTATTTCATATTATTTCCAAACATTAATTTTAAAATGTTTTGTAAACATCAGCAAACTTCACACTTAACCATTTATGATTTCCCTCAAAGAGCTATTCGGTATCGACAGTAGCTCCCTTATCCCAAACTTTCCCTTAACTCCCAGTGACTTACGGTGTTGTCAAGCCACCTCACCTCGTGGCGGTGTCGCACAAGAGGACATATTTACTATTCACAATCATAGTACTTCAAATTCTATCTGCCTCTAATAACGGCTCTGCCCTTAGGCCCCAATCAACTAGCTCCGACTGACCTCCCCCCCTCCCAAATTTCCTACCTCCTCCATCGTTCACCTCTCACATCTCTAAATCCCCAATAGCGGTGGGAGGGAGGGAAACTCAAAACCCTTTACTCTCCTCCCTTGCTCTTTCACCCTTACTTTATTCTTTAGCCTGCCAATTTCTTTCCTTCTCTCCTCATCCCCAGCTCCACCCCTTTTTCTTTTCCCCCAATCCCCTACTCTCACTACCCTCCAATCAAAATTATCTTGCTGTTACTAACCCCTATTCACTCTTCTTTCCCTCCCCCTATTCAAACCCCTTAACTTCATATTCCCGGCTTCGATGTCGCCCACTCAGATTAACTGTGTGGCCTTTTATATGTTGCCTAAAAAATCGGCACCAACTATTGCAGCGCTAAGAGCGATTGTATAAATATGCGCACAGCATGGAATCATGCTTAGTGCGGCCTAAGTGTCGCTATACAGCTATGCATCCCAACTATTAAGTATGCCCTATATAGGCCAGCTTTTTCTTGACCTAAATACCTGTATTGCACATTGGAGCATAAGTGAAAAACTTGCACATAATTGAAAAAACACCCACGATCTGCCCCTAACCATGTCCATTTTTCTTAGACAAGCAGCATAATACTTTGTACCTACCACGTTGTGTGCATAATTTTCAATTAACTCCAATAACATTAGTTACGGATGTGAAAGCTGGACACTACGGAAACAAGACAAAAAAGAGTGTGGTGCAGTGGTTAAAGCTACAGCCTCAGCACCCTGAGGTTGTGGGTTTAAATCCACACTGCTCCTTGTGACCCTGGGCAAGTCATTTATGTTTATTAAAAACTTTATATACCACATAACGGCCTAAAAGGATCCAAGCGGTTTACAATGTATAATGCACATTCATCCAGAAAAGAACGCCATTAAAAATAGAAAAGGAAAGATTAAGAACAAAAGTTAAAAATGTTTTTTTCTTCATAATTATTATAAATAATAACCAATCTAATGGCAAAACAGTAAAACACTTAATCCCCCCATTGCCCCAGATACATTAGATAGATTATGAGCCCATTGGGAGAGACAGGGAAAATGCTTGAGTACCTGAATAAATTCATGTAAAACCGTTCTGAGCTCGCTTGGGAGAACGGTATAGAAAATTGAATAAATAAATAAATTTGAGCTTTGGTGCTGGAGAAGGATTTTAGGCATGCCGTTTCCCATCAGAAGAACTAACAAATCGATTCTGGAAGAGATCAAACCGGCTATGTCACTCGAAGTTCAAATGATGAAGTTACTGTCAGCATAGCTATTGCTAGCAATCAGCATTTGCAGTTGGCATAACTAATGTCAGCAAAGGCCTATGGGAAATTATATCACTCTCACTCTGGAATGTAGATGCAAATAGATCCTGAATGCTTATTCACAGAAAGCATCCAGGAAGACGGTTTCAAGTAGCCCTGATTAAATCATGATTAGCTAAAAGGTGTTAATGTCTGATTAAGAGGGTGCTTAGGACAATGGGTCCAGTTGCACAGATAACTAAAGTTAATCAGAAACTATTGTCAGAGACATACTGAAAATCACCATATGACTTCAGCTTATTCTTTATTCTGTCTAGCACAAGTTTACTAAGGAAGGGGAGATTTAACTTCTATTGAAGCTCAATAGTTTTCTATATTCAGAATAAGATTCCAAGCTATAAAAGCCTCCACTCTGCAACACACAAAAATATATCTTTCTCTTTCTCTGTCTATCTCTCTATCCTTCTCTTTATCTATGGAACCCGAAGCTTAGACCATCATCCCATCCCCCTTTCTCTCTCTCTCTCTCTGGCTCTCCCTAGAACTTCAGACTATCTGTCTCTTTGCCTCTGAACTTTGTAAAGCAGGGAAACTGCTTTGCTCTCTACTTAATTGTAATGCCTATGAATACTACTTTTCTGTAAGCCTATTTCTATAATACATTCTTTATGCAATCACCTCTGGCTGTGTTTCTTATTGGATTCTACTCCTGGTGAATCTTCTGTGAGGGAACTGAACCTGGGACCTGGCATGTGTAAGGGTGCCTCTAACATAATCCCACCAACCATACATTGTGGGGGCCACTAACAATCCTTACAGTTACAACTGTCTTATTTTGGCCTGTTCTTTTGTTCTTATGTCACACCATCAGAAGAGAGAGAGATCACTGGATAAGGACATAATATTTTGGAAGATCGAAGGAACCAGGCTAAGAGGGCGACCTGCAATCAGATGGTTGGACACGTTGAAAATGCCGGAGGACCTTTCTGGGCTAGCACAAGAACAATTTCTTTTTAGATCCACAATTCATCAAGTTGCTAGGACTCAAGCATGAGTCGATGGCACCTAACCACAGCAACATGAGATATTAATTGCAGTTATCTGTGCTAATTAAGTTGTGTACATACATCAGCTAAGTACACTGATGTATGAGCATAACTGTAGGCACCATATATACAATATTTGGGCCTAAAGGTATAAAATAGAATTTTGATAATACTTCCCTATGTAGCCTGTAATTTCTTGTGCCTGTTCTGCAGTACCATTTGACATATCATCCATAAGTGAACATTTTGAATTGGGAATAAGCTCCAGGATATCTTCGCTCACCTTCTCTTTCTCTCATCTGTTTTTTAAACAGAATGCGGTTTCATGAATGAAATGTATTAATCATTTGAACTGTCTTAAAAGAAGAGGGCAAACTGGCAAGTCTGGGTAATACTTGTATATTTCTGAATAGTACTGTTTCACTGTGGATAGCAGACAGAATTTCATTCATTCTTCACCATCCTTGACAGTGCCGATCTTTAATGAAATGGAAGTGATTTAAGAGCAAGGTATTCAGGCTGGAAAGATATGGGGAGGGATATTTTTCACCTGATGTCCAAATCCGATTTTGGACTTTTTGCAAAAAAAACCCCCAAAACATCCAAAAATCGAATACAAAATATAGTCGTTCGCGAACCAGAAAATCTCTTACATGCATGAGAAGTCCTTGCATCAATGGCAAGAGGCACGCCGCAGACTTCTGCACTGCAGAAATAGTGGAAGGAGGAGGGGAGAAGCTCAGGCACTGCATTTCAAGTTTCAAGCTTTATTAAAATGTGTTATGCCGATTATCAAATTTCTAAGCGGCTTACAGTTATAAAATCATAAAATAATGGGAGGTCTAAATTATAAACATTGCGGGACATTACATGACACATATTTGCTCAATAGAAACTGGCATTGCTTATGAGGGGTTAAGGGGAGAAGTACAATATTGATAAGAAAGACATAAAGGTTAAGTACAAAGAGGAGAGGATAATTACATCTGTGAGAGAAGGCAGTATCTAAAAGTTATGTTGAAGCATTTTGAACAAGAATGTCTGTAGGTTTGATTTAAATCTGTCAAGAACTTTTTCTTCCCGAAGGTGATTAGGCATTGAATTCCACAGTTGAGGGGCTATGTTTGAGAATATTGACAAACGAGTAGTATCATATATTATTTGTTTGGGTAATGGTATTACTAATAGATGTTGGTTTTGGGATCAGAGTGTCCTGGTAGGTGTGTTGGGGATGAGTATTCTATTTATGAATTCTGACGTGTGTGATGTTATGGTATTTCTTTGGCTAGCAGGGCTTCGGCATCCTCGCCAGCTATTCAAGAGGGTGCTGCGGGTTTGAAAGCATCCTGAGCCCAAATTGGAGGACCCAGGTGCCCAAGGTCCTCCGTGGCTATGCTACTGGGTTTAAATAAAAACATGCCCTCTTGCTATTTAGACATAATGCAGTGTTAAACATCCCTATTCTGCCTTTGTAAACTTGGGATTTGGACATTTCAAGCACATTGACATTTTTTCAGCACCCCCCTACCTCTGCAGTCTTCTCCCACCTCCGATGCGCTCCTAAACTGCATTCAAAATTCACGGGTGCTCCTGGAACGGAACCCCCGTGAATTTTGGGGGAGTACTGTACATGTTTATACACCGCACAATCCAAAGTTCTCAGTGGTTTCCAATACATCATACACAATAAAATAAATTTCTAAAGCAAGCACACACAGGTACACACAAAAAAGCATAAATGTACCCTAATTCCAATGTTATCTACCTAACGTGGAATGAGGTGAGGAATGAGCAAGGACTATGCTTTACAGTTATTACAGAGGTAGTTATTAAATGTTAACTCTTCATGCAGCATAATTAGGATCAGGTTCAGTAAATGGTGCCCAGATCAGAAAATATTGGCGTCCAGCACTGTCCTTTAAAAGGCAATCCAAGCTGAGCACCATTTTTAGAATAGCACTGGGTGCCAATTGCCATGGCCAAATTTTAGCACCAGGACTTATGCCTGCTGAAAGCAGGTGTAAATCCTGGCACCCAATTTGGGAACACATCCCCAGTAGTCTATGACACTGCGTAAATTGTCTGAACTTCCCTGATCCATTTTGTCTGAATTTCCCTGATCCCATGACCATGCCCCCCTTTGGGTATGGAATTTGCATGTGCAGCTTTATAAAATAGCACGTCGCAAAATGTTCGCACAAAACCAAATTAACATCAACAATTGATTGCTAATGCCTGATTATTGCCATTAACTGGTTCGTTACCCAATTAAGTGGTCCTTTCACCAAGATGTGCTGACCAATTTAACACACACTAAACGCTAAGATGCCCATAGGAATATAATGAATGTCTTAGCATTTAGCACGCAATAATCTTTAGCGCACGCTAAATCAGTTACTGTTAATTTGTCTTGTTAAACAATTATGTTGTTGCCATAAATTGGTTGTGTGCATCAATTTGCACACACAACTTATAGCATCATGTACAGAATTTGGAGGTAAATGTGTTACTGAAACAAGAAATGATGCCCCAAATTCTGAAGAGGTCTAATGTATGATCTACCCTTAAAAGAAAAGTCTACTAAATTGCCAGATTATACATTTTCACAGATAAATAAATACTTTTCTGTGATTGTATTCTGGTCTATAGTAGAGGAAACTGAATAGTATATTGACAGCCAACATATACCATGCTTATATCAAGAAATCAATACTGGCATGGAAATAATCTTAATGCCCATTTTTTTCCTATTCATGTTTTAAAAGAAAGCAAGAATTAAGCAAGTGCCAACATGTCTGCAAATGTAGAATTAGAAAAATAACATTTGCATATGATACTATGGAAAATTGATGTATGCCCACATAATTGATATGAATTATGCATTTAAATAATGGATGTATAAAATATGTTCATACTATTACTGTAAAGAATGCTTTCTTTAATTTTCTGAAAAGGTCAATGCATTGATGATGGAGGTAACAGCAGAAAAGTAGGAAAATAGAGTGAATTATAAGAAGAGCTAGAAAAGAAAACAAGGGGAAAACAATAAAAGGACTAAAAAATGGAAGCTGGAAAGTTTGACGCTAAATGCTATTCTCTAAAGCAGTGTTCTTCAACCGCCGATCCGTGGACCGGTGCTGGTCCACAGAAATTTTCTGTCCGTCCACAGGGCCGGCAAGTCCATCGGACCCAAGACAGCGTTCTTCAGCTGCTGATCCACAGTGCGATCAGCGCGGTGTCTTCAGGCCGGCTCCCTGAGTGCTGCAGTGCACAAAGCTGTGGGAAAAGAAAAGGCTCCTACACATGGCCTGCACCTGACCGGAAAGCCTTCTCTCTGACGTCGCAACGTCAGAGGGAAGGCTTCCAGATGAGGTGCGGGACGTGCGCGAGGAGCCGCTGCCCACAGCTTTGTACAATGCAGCACTCAGGGAGCCGGCCCGAAGACGCTGCGTTGATCGCACAGTGGACCAGCCCAAAGATAACACCAAGGCGCAGGTCAGAAGGCACGGCACATGGAGGAAGAGAGACAACAACGGTAGGGGATATGCTTTTATTTTTTTTAATTTAGTGATTGATTTGTCTGTTCAGGAAGAAATGCATTTGTTTCTTTTAATCTGCTTGCAGAGTCTTGCATCTTAGGGTATGTTTGTAAATATTAGTACTTTTAGTTTTTGGTCCTGCATTTGCATGGGGTTATCTGTTTTCTGGTAGGAATGAATGTTAAAAAGCATACAGTGTGCTTTGTGTATTTTAATTTTGTGGTTAACCATTATATATTGTTAATACATTATATATTGTGGTTAACCATTATATATTGTGTGTATATATGAAAAATGAATGGAAAAAATGGTGTTACAATTAGTACTATTATAGGGGGCAGGGTCTGGGGCGGAGATTGAGTGGAGATGGGCACAACTTACCCAGTGTTCTTCAACTGCCGGTCCACAAAATAATTATTTTATTTCCGCCGGTCCATAGGTGTCAAAAGGTTGAAGAATACTGCTCTAAAGAATAACCACTGTTTATAGAATAGCATTTAGGGCTTGATTCTATGACAGGTGCTTAGGTTATGTGCCTACGTTGAGGATATCTAGTGATGCATAACTTAAATATGCACCTAAGTTAATTGTTTTATAATGGATTAAATGGCATGTTAAATAACTACAAAAAGAAAAACAGCAGAGGGATAAAATCACCACAAAAAATAGTCCAAGGAAGAAATAGTGGTGAGTGCACAGTATAAGGATGGCCCAGGAGAATGAAAAAGTAAAACACAATAAAAGTTTATTTAAAAATATTTTTATTTTTAATAAACTATACTACTACTACTACTATCCATTCAGGCATGTCCAACTCTTGGATACTCTGTAGGCCAGTCCTCCCATGCTTCCCTGTTTTCCACAGTTTCTTTCAATTGCTCGATGTCCATTTCTATGTCATTCTTGATGGTATCCAGTCAACGGGCCTTTGGTCTCCACTGCTTCCTTTTACCATTGACCATTCCAAGTAGCGTCTCCTTTTCTAGTGAACAAGCCCTCATCACATATCCAAAATAGATAAGTTTCTGTCTGGTAATCTTGCCTTCCAGGGACAACTCTGGGTATATATGATCAAGAACATCTTTGTTGGTGATCCTACCTGTCCATGGGATTTATAAAAGTCTTCTCCACCACCACAACTTGAAGGAGTCAATTTTTCTTCTGTCTGCTTTCGTGTGTGTCCATGTCTAGCACATTCCAAAATAATACAGTACACCTGATATCAATGACCACAATGAGGGAAAAAGACCTCAACTACCCCTTTTGTCATAAAAATGGAGTTTTTGCAATGACATTCAAGTGGGGTTAGGGTTCTTATCATAAATCAAAAACCTCGTTGTGATATGGGTGTGTCCTTCATCTCTACCATGACAGTGGCTATATCACTGTGATCTTGATGCTAGCCTAGTGAACCTGTTCAAAAGATAGCCGACATTAAGATCAGTGATACAGCCATTGGTTACTCTGAAAATTTCCCATGTGGCTTGCTGACATCACTACCTGTCATGGTAGAGGTGAAAGACACAACCCCTGAAGAAGCTTTAAGCGAAACAGATAGGCCTCCATTGGGGCCATTTAAGATAAATGTTCTTTTGCTTTGGAGCTATTCTTTTTTTTTTTTTAAACATATGTTTATTAACAGTGAAGCAGCACATACATTCAGGCGGCAACAGTGCCATAATCTACAAGCAGATAACACAAGGGATACATAAACAGCTGGTAAATGCAAACCAAACCAGAGACATCAGGAAATCGAGAAGGAGCCATGAACAAGAAATACAAGGAAAGTCCCCGCCACAAGGCAGTGCCAACTCCACCTATTTTTACTTACCCCCTCAAATATCCAAATAAACCAAATAAACATTCCCCCAAGCCCGACTCAAAACCCATGCTCACCAAGCACACACATGACAACAGGCACACCCCCCTTTCTCACTAATCCCCCCCCACACACACACACACAAGCATACCTCCCCCCTCCCCCCCAGTCCTGGAGCTATTCTTAAAGAATTATTTTACAGCCTCTTGAAGTTTGCTTATAATATTGCAACTTTTTTTGAAATCAGCTATTAGAAACAGCAAGGTCACTGTGTTTCAGTTATACAACCTTTAAGAAAACGGTTTTACACAACACTTAAGTTTGATGTTAGGCTGCTGATTATTAAAAAACTACAAAAACAAAATTTTCACACACCCATGCCCCTCACTTGGCCATACCCCTTCTAGGGTTGCACATGATGAAATTTAGACACCCAGGGCCTGATTTTGTATAGGATTTCCAGTCTCAACAGCTGCCTAAGCAGCTTTTCAGAATTGCACACAGGCATCCTATATAGAATCGCGTCTGTCTGTTATAGAATCGCATCTTTCCTAATGGACAGATGCCTAACTCCATCTAATCCCTCCTAACCTCAACTAAACATCCTGATTTTCTAACCAGTGTCTATGTCACAGATGCCAGTTAGAGAATCGTGTTGCTGCGATCAGCTCAGTGGCAACTATCCAATTCCTCTTTCTTGCCACCCCCCACCCCCGAGCAACTCCCAGCAGGAGGAGCTCTCAATTCCACCTACAAGAATACCCCCCTCCAAAACAGCCTCCCCATGGGAGGGGCTTTAGGTATCTGGCTAATTGGAGTCTTAGGCCCCTCCCAATGCATCCCAGAATGCACCGGGAAGGAGAAGGCCTGCCATTTTCCAGTGGCGGATCTGCCGGCCAGAGGGTATATGCCTCTCTCCAGTCATATCTTCAGTCTACAAGGTATGGGGGATTTGAGGGGGAGATGGTCTTCCCTTTAGTGAGATTGCTAGGTGGGTGGAGGGTCGGCAGTTGGAGAGGTGGTCGCTGGTTGGGTGGAGGGTCAGATGGTAGCCAGGTGGAGGGCATTTTGGCAAGAGGGAGTGGGCATACCTCCTGCTGGGGGTTGCTCGTAGGGTTCCGGAAGAAGAAATCACACACTCTTTCTGCCGGGGGATGATTCGAGGGAGGATACTTTGGGGGGGTGACAGGAGGAAGTGGGCATCCCTCCTGCCGCCTGACTGCACGGGCTGCCACAGCTGCTCCGCTGATCGTGGCAGTGAGATTTCTTTGCTACAATCAGCATAGCAATCACATCTATTTGAAATATAGACCAGCTTTTTGTTGGCCTACATTTCAGGAACATATGGCGGTCCTAGGGAGACATGTAGGGTTGCCTTCACTCACCCAAGGCCACTCCCGGGTAAAACCGCACCCATGCCTAGCCTTGGGTGAGCTTAAGCGTCCCTACATGTCTCCCTTAACCACGACAGATGCCTATGGTGTAGGCGGCCTGCCTCAGGGTACATTAGATAGATTGTGAGCCCACTGGGACAGACAGGAAAAAAATGTTTGAGTACTTGAATAAATGCATGTAAACCATTCTGAGCTCCCCTGGGAGAACGGTATAGAAAATTGAATAAATAAATAAACATGCGTCCTGATTGGCTGGTTAGACAATGGTAGGATGCCTACTACGCCTACAATTGGGACACCATTTATAGAATATGCCCCCCAATGTTATAGAACAGTGTGCAACCAGATGCACACACAAATTCTAACTGGTGCCAATTAGCATCAATAATTTGTTGTAAGCATCCAATTATTGATGGCTAACAGCTCGTTAGCCAATTAAATTGTGCACACATCTCAAGAACATGCGCAAATTTGGTCAACCAAATCTGGGAGCTGTGTATAGAAATTGGGGGAAAACATTCAAGTTAATGTTTGAAACAAGAGGCTTGAAAAGTGGGATTTGGAACCTTTGAAACAATTAGCATAGAATTATTGTGTCAAAAATTGGCATTAAAAGTTGAAAAATTTCTAAAAACAAAGACTAGTGGCAAAAAAGAAAAGAGAATATATAACTTTCCTATTCTTTATGTCAAATATATGATTATAGATTATAGTATTTATCTCTCAAACACTAAATAAGTCCCAGCGTTGTTTGTGTGAGTGTATATATGTGTGATTTTGTGTTTTTCAGAAACAGCTTATTGGATGTAGGGAACAAAGTCATATAAAACCCACATCTTTTCCAGAAGAGTAATATTTTATTTTAAGAACTAGCGTTATAGTAAAACTGCCCCTTTGGTTTTTCTCATCTGTGAGATGTAGTCCCTCAGGTGCATACTTGAGAACCACCCTTAAGTGTAAGAATAAGAAGTTTAATCATTTTAAAATAACATAATTAATAGGAGAATGGTGACTACACTTTTTCCAAGTACACAGTGTGACATTTGCAAGGAAGTGGCCTCAGTGATGCTGTTATGAATAGACTTATTATTCTACATCTGAACTTGAAACCAAATAGTTTTTGTAAAGCTTGCCTTTAAAAATGGGTTTTATAATCCCAAATCAGATCAAGAAATTTTATCTTTAAAATGAGCATAACTGTTAAAAGATATTTGTAGTTTGTTCCTACTAGAAAAACAAAATACAAATTTTGTTGTGACTTTAGCTGTTAAAGACTTTTGGCTTTATCTATAGCCTAAAAAAAAAACACTTTTGGAAGGTCTTATAGCTCTATTTACTCAATCAAGCTTTATTTAGAGTTTATTTTTGTTTTATTTTGCTTAAAGCAGAAGGAAAAGTTTCCATATGCCTGAGCAAGACAGGCTAGACTCCAGAATGAGGCCCAGTGAGACAATCCGCTGATAGGCAAGTTTAGCTCAGACCAGTATATCCATCCAAGACAAATACCTATGATAGAACCCCAAATCCCCAGAGAAAAACATTAACAGATAGTTACGAATGAAAATGGATTAATAATTATACCTTCCATTATATTTTATGTCTCATTTTCAAACATGTTGCGTAAAACCAGACATTGGCTTAAAATTGCAGGAAATATTTATATTCAATTACATTACCACAGCGGCCAACTTCATCTTTGATTTGCAAACTCTTTTGGAAATGTGTGGCATTGATATAAATATATAATAAAAATATCTATAATTTTATTGATAAAAAATTCTTTACATATTGCTCAGGCTGGGTAAATTATAGCATGGTCCTCTGAAGACTGACACCTCAGAAATGAATTCACTGCACAGTATTTGGGTTTTTGCTGGGTGACACCTCTAATTGCTCAGTATCTGCCAGCAAGTTCATAGTGACCCATTCCTCTTTCTCATCATGAACTTGCTACAGAAACTCTGGGATATATCTAACATGGAGAAAATTGGGTGTTAAAAAGATGACCAGGTACATTCCAAGCTATATGGTTCCCCTCTCTTTGTTTTACCTAGTCTTATCAGTTCTCTTTCTGTTTCCTTAGGGCAGGGGTGTCAAAATCTCTCCTCGAGGGCCACAATCCAGTCGGGTTTTCAGGATTTCCCCAATGAATATGCATGAAATCTATTAACATACAATGAAAGCAGTTCATGCAAATAGATCTCATGCATATTCATTGGGGAAATCCTGAAAACCCGACTGGATTGCTGCCCTCGAGGAGGGACTTTGACACTCCTGCCTTAGGGGATTTTTTTTGTAATCCAAGGTTTGCTTTTCGTAGTGGGTAGGACACTTTTGACTCTCATGTGCATCATGTGTAAAATAATCTAGTATGTTAAACTATTAAGGGGGAATTCATCAAGGGACACTAACCAATTTAGTGCATGCTAACGATTAACGCATGCTAAATGGTAAGATGTCCATTATTTTCCTATGGAAGTCTTAGCATTTAGCACATGCTAATTGTTAGTACATTCTATAAGGGACCACTGAAAAGTTCTCAGCCCTACCAGTAAAGCAGGAGCAGTCTCCGAGGGCTATACACTTAGACCAGTGATTTTCCACTTTTTTTTTTTGTTCCATATTTTCTAGACAGAACGACAAAAGTAGAAAATCACTAGATTAAGGCCCAGATTCTCTAAATGGCACTGATATCAGTGCACACCTAAAAAGCAGCTGTTGATCACATGTCAGTCATGTCATGGCACCGTTTAGAGAATTGTGCCTTCAGGAAAGATAGGACCCAAAAATGTAGGCCAGGGTTTTCAAGGCCTATATTTATGGTGCCTATATAGGCACCTCTGAAGGCATGATTGCAGTACCTTTTGTTTAAGTGACAGTAGGTACTTTAAATTTAATGTTAATTGCCATTCCAAACGGCATTTATGAATTACCATATTTTTCGCTCCATAAGACGCACCTGACCATAAGACGCATCCTAGATTTAGAGGAGGAAAACAAGAAAAAAAACCATTCTGAACCAAATTCTCCCTGCCAGGCCCTGCACCTAACCCCACACTCCTTGCCAAGCTCTGCACACTGTTCCCTCTCCCTTCCAGGCTCTGTATCCTGTCCCCCTCTGGTGGTCTAGTGGTAGGCCGGAACAGGAGCGATCCATCCCAGCCAACTAACAATTTTTTTCACCCCATTACCTTTTTAAATGATCCCCCTGTACCCCCCAATACTTTTAAGTTTAAATCTTTTTTATTAGAAATTCAAAAATATAGAATACAAAGAATGCAAGAATATATTAAATCATCCAGCATAGGTTACAGGAAGTACCCCAATCCCATCCCACTCCACCTACCCCTCCTTCTCTTATAATCAAACAATTTGTATTGAGGAGAAAAATTACAAGCAGAAGAACAGTATGCAAAATACACAACAGTGGTAACAAGATCAGAAAAGTGACAATCATAATATCATCAAATATTCACAACGTTACAACTACAATATCTCCCACCCACCCCTAAAGCAACAAGAAAATTGTTCCGTCCCCCCTTAAGTCAACAACACATCTATGTGGTATCAATTCTGGAACTAGCCAAGGCCTTGGTTCCTGAGAAAATCCAGCTCTCGGAGAGGAAACAAGAGGCACTGAAACCCCAGATATAAACAAAGGGGAGGAAAAAAGTTAGAAAGGTCCATCTTCCACAGTGGCAGCCCCGACCGTAGGACGGGCAGAAAAATCTTTAATCTCTGGAATCTTTCATCTCCCTCCCCCGTACCTTTTTAAATAGATGGCTGTCTTGTCCTATTTCTGCGGCGCAAAGGTAAGGTGAAAGCTTTCCTCACTCCCGCTTGGCCCCGCACTGCTATCTGAATGAGAACTCAGGGTAGCCATTCAGATAGCAGTGTGGGCCCAAGCAGGAGCACATAAAGCTTGCGCCTGACCTCTGCGATCCTGACCTGTGCGCCGCTAGCGAGGGAGGGATAAACACTGAACTACCAGGTATTATGATGATGGCGGCGGCGGATGATGATGACATCCAGCTACTCCTCCCACTAGGTGAAAACCGATCATCCCAAATTGCCAACCTCCAACTCTGCCTTTCTGACATGAAAATCTGGATGACTAACAACAAACTACAGCTAAACGCCTCCAAGACCGAACTTTTATGGATCAGGAAAAAAAACTATCAAATACACATGCCCAACACTATCTAGGGATTCCATCTCACTAACAGCAGCAGATCAGGTATGCAGCCTAGGAGTAACTTTAGACTGCCACCTGTCCCTGTCCACCCACATATTTCAAGCAATTTCCACCTCCTTCTACTACCTCCGCCAACTGAAATGGATCAAACCCTACATCTCCAAACCAGACCTAGCCCAACTCCTCTATGCCTATGTTCTCTCCAGGATGGATTACTGCAACTCCCTATTTAATGGAGTGGCCAAAAAAGATCTCAAATGCCTCCAGCATGTACAAAACACAGCAATCCGCCTCAACTACCGCGACCCCATCTCCCCAGCCCTACGCGCAAAGCACTGGCTTCCGATCAACCAACGCTTCACATTCAAGGCCCTGATAATTGCGCATAAAAGAATTTACATCACCACCCCTGCCTACATAGGATCCAAGCTAACCCTATACATCCCCATCTGCCTCCTCCACTCTGAAATGGAGAAACACCTATGCAACCCCCCAGGAAGGTCTCTCCTTTCAGAAACTACCCACAAATGCTCCCAAAGCCACTTCATCCCCCAATTCTGGAACCAACCCCCCCTCACCCCCCCCCCGCAAATCAGATTACAGAACTCATTGATGACCTTCCAGAAAGCTGTAAAGACCCTCCTCTTCAACTAAAATTCCAATTTCAATCAACCCCCATCCCCCCTAAAATTCCCCCTTCCTCCTGCACCCACTTCTCCATTCTTAACCTATACTTAAGCTGCTGTATAGTCTTTGTATTGTCCAAATGTATTCCACTGTGAATGTTTGCTTGTAACCCGTTCTGAGCTACTGGGAGGATGGGATAGAAATCGAATTAAATAAATAAATAAAAGGTGCAGCGGCGTGCTTTAAAAAAGGAGGGAAAGCAGTGGGGTTTTTTTGTTTTTTTTTCTTCTTTATTTATGTTTTGAACATATTATCATGAATAAACTTCTTGTACAGAATATGATTGAGTCAGCATAATATAAAACAAATGAAGTAACAACTATATAACAAAATTACTATTTACTCATCAAAATTAAAGTCCCAAAATTTGAGATCCAAGGTGTTCCTGAGTGAGAAACTATTAAAAGAAAAAGAATAAATTCAAATTGCAATTAGGCGGTCAGAAGAGAATGGACCAAGAGTAAATTTATACATTGAGATTTTCTTTATCCCCTTCAAGGCCCCTCCTGGAGAGAAATCCTGTCAACTGAGAGGGTTCGAAGAAAATATAATTACAAGATTTGTACTTTACAATGCATTTGCAAGGGTATCGTAAAAGAAATGATGGCCCCATTGCATTGACCCCAGGCTTAAGAAGCAAAAATTCCTTCCTTCGTTTCTGAGACTCCCTTGTCACATCCGGAAATATTTGAACTTTATGTCCAAGAAATTCTTTATGTCTATTCTTAAAATAAAGCTGTAATATCTAATTTTTATCTGGTGATAAAACCACCGTAGCCAATAGGGTAGCTGGAATAGCTACCTCCCTCATTGAAGATTCCAATAATAATGTTATATCCATTTGTTCACCCTGACCTTGTTGTTCTAGTGGACACTGTTCTTCCGAATTTTTTGATGTTGGCAAATAATATATTTTGGAAAAAGGAGGAAAGGCATCATTAGGAACATTAAGAACTTCACAAAAGTACTTTTTCAAAACTTCTTTTGCTGATAGAGAAGGAATCTTTGGGAAGTTAAAAAATCTAAGGTTATTCAATCGCATATTGTTTTCCATCATTTCCACCTTTCTCCTAAGGTTAAGATTGTCCTTAATCAGTGTCATTTGGATTTGAGTTACTTCAGTTATCTTTTTATCTATTTTTTCCACATTATTTTTCATCGATATATTTTCCTGTTTAAGTCCATTTATTTCATTTCTTTGTTCTAAGTATCTCTCTTCTAGTACTTTAATTTGTGGTGACAATGTTTGTCCAAGAGTAATTACTAAGTCCCAAATTGAGTCTAGGGTAACATTCATGGGTTTAGGAACAGAGAATATACTTGCTTGCATTGTCCCAGCTTCCACAGCAGTGGCAGTCCTCTCTCTGGAAGCCTTGCTCTGTTTCAAGTCCCCTTGTTGTTCTCACCGCACTGAAGGAAGACGAGACTGCGGAAAGCAGTGTTTTAATACGGTGCAGGAGGGGGGGGGCAAAAATTGTATCTTCGCTCCATAAGATGCACCAAGATGTCCACCCACGTTTGGGTGGAAAAAAAGTGCATCTTATGGAGTGAAAAATACGGTCACTTAGGGCTCCTTTTACAGAGGTGCGCTAGCGTTTTTAGCGCATATACTAGATTAGCATGCGCTAGCCAAAAACTACCGCCTGCTCAAGAGGAGGTGGTAGCAGCTATCACACACAGCATTTTAGTGCGCATTATTCCATGCATTAAGGCCCTAACACACCTTCATAAAAGGAGCCCTTAGTCGCTGGTAAGGCACCTACCAGCACCTACGTTTAAGCGTCATTTATAGAATTTCCCTCATAATGCAGTTAATGCCCCTTAATGAATTCCCTTCTAAATATGCTATGTTTCTCTTAAGACTTTAAACCCTCAAATGGCATGTTTCATTATTGCTTTCTGTTCTATTTTTAAATTTAGATACATAGATACAAACTGATACACGCAGAGGGAGCAAGAGAGGTGTGAATATTTGCCTTGGAACAGTGTTTGAATGATCTTCCAGAAATCCAGAATGAGATAATAAAGGAGCATGAATGATTTTATTAATTTTAAAACTGGAATTATGATTTGCATCTTGAACAAAATACAGTGGTACCTCGGTTTTGGAGTGCACCGGTATGCGAATGTTTTGCAAGACGAGCAAAACATTTTCAAAATCGGCGCCTCGGAAACCGAGCATGCCTCGATTTGCGAGCGACGCCCCCCGCAATCCAACCCTCCCCTGCCGAATTCGGCACCCCCCGCCACAATTGGGCACTCCTCCGCCGCGATTGGGCACTCTCCCCCTCCCCCCCCCGCCGCTTCTTACTGTCATCTGGGCACCGGCACCAGCTTGTCCTGTGCGTACTCAAGGCCTGCGAGTTCACATTCTCTCCGAGATTCTTGGAGATTGCGGAGAGAACGTGAACTCGCAGGTGTTGAGCATGCGTAGATGCTCAAGGCCCAGCAAGAAGAGGAGGCCAATCTTCGGGCACTGGCACCAACACACAGGACATGCCGGTGCCGGTGCCCAGATGACAGTAAGAAGCGGCGGGGGGGGGTGCCGAATCACGGCGGGGGGGGGATGCCAAATCACGGAGGGGGGTGCTGAATCATGGGGGAGAAGGTGCTGAATCACAGGGGGGAGGGTGCCGGATAGCAAGGGGAGGTCTTCAGGGGGGAGCAATGCCGGTTCTCGTGGGGGGAGATGGGGAGTGAATGTATCAAAGCGAGTTTCCATTATTTCCTATGAGGAAACTCGCTTTGATAAAGAGCATTTTGGATTACGAGCATGCTCCTGGAACGGATTATGCTCGTAATCCAAGGTACCACTGTACATTTATTTAAAGAATTTATAGCCCGCTGCATCCACAGTTCTGCGCGGGTTACATCAGAAAACATACAATAAAATATATAAGCCTTTGGTGTTACTTTGTAGATATGTTCTCTGAGGATTATATGCTTGTTTGTCTAATTATGTTTTTATAATTTTATGTATGTAAATTATGTAAACCATTTACCCTCTCTTCTACAAAGCTGCGGTAACGACCCCGAAGCCCATAGAGATTTAAAGGGCTTTGGTGCCGTTACTATGCGGCTTAATAGAAAAGGGGGTTAGGGCTCCTTTTACTAAGGTGCGCTAGCTGTTTTACTGTGCACTAGACGCTAACGTCTCCATAGAACTTGCGTTAGTATTTTTCGTTTAGCACGGAGTTTGCGTGCGCTAATCCTCAGTGCGTGCTATAAACGCTAATGCACCTTAATAAAAGTAACTCTTAGTTTTAAGCGGTATAGAAATTTTAAAAAATAAATAAAATCAATTTTTAACATTTATATTTTGCTTTAAACCATTTGTATATTGAAGGCACGTAGAACTTCCGTCTCTGTTCCAAATAGGCTCACAATCTAAAGTGCCTGAGTATGAAATATAAATATAAGTGTGTGTGTGTGTGTATAAAATATATAGGAGAATAGTAAACAATATCAAAGAAAAAAGAAAAAAAAAAAAAGCAGAAAGGCAACAAACATGTCTCAAGATGTTTAGGCAATGGAACTGGGTGGCCACTAGGGTAAGACCCAATGAAGACTGTGTTTCATACAGTATCAGCATCTAGGAAACGTGGAAGGGGGGGGGGGTTAGAAGTTGGTTATTTGACCATCCCTCCAAAAAAGCTGCTCTGCTGCCGCTGCTATGATGTCTAACACAATAAACTCCTAAACGTTGCCAAACGGTGCTTATAAAGATACAAAAAAGGCAAAAATGTCAAAAAGGGACTCTATGAGAGTGTATGTCAGCCAATCACCTCTACCAAACCATACAACTCTAACAATCAAATCAATTAAAGAGTAGGGGCGCTCTCAGTGTGAGGTTTTTAGAGACGGGAGAACAAACTCCAGCGCTTCCACTTACAAAGACGAAGGTGAATCACCCCCGCCAGCACACCATCATCGGGCGCCCCTTGTGTGCAAAATCAAATGTGCTGAATCCGTATCAATAAATAACTCACAAACTGTGAACTGTAGATAGGGTGAACTACTGAACACGCACTCTCATAGAGTCCTCCCCAGCCTAATCCCCAAGATGCATAGTAAAACCACAGCCAACTTAGCTTTAGGACGAGCCAGATGATAATGAGATCAATCAGGAATGAAGGAGACTAAAATAGTCATAAGATCAACCGTGCCCGGTTTTGGGAGAAACCCTTCATCAGGATCATACGGCTGGAGCAGAACCGGCTGGGAGGGAAAAAGGAGAGCCCGAAGAGACAGCTGAACGCGCTTAAAAGCAGAGCAAAAATGACGTCAAAACACCACCAAACAAAAAGGGGAGGAGTCATCAATCAAGTAATGGTATTCCACTCTATACTCTTTGTGAGTTATTTATTGATACGGATTCAGCACATTTGATTTTGCACACAAGGGGCGCCCGATGATGGTGTGCAGGCGGGGGTGATTCACCTTCGTCTTTGTAAGTGGAAGCGCTGGAGTTTGTTCTCCCGTCGATAAAAACCTCACACTGAGAGCGCCCCTACTCTTTAATTGATTTGATTGTTAGTGTTGGGTGATTGGCTGACATACACTCTCATAGAGTCCCTTCTTGACATTTTTGCCTTTTTTGTATCTTTATAAGCTTCTATGATGTCGACATTCTACTTTCTTTACTAAATATATTTGATAAATTATATTATTATAAAAGTATGTAAGGGTGTATTATGAAAACCTCTATACTGTACTTCACTTCACCCATGGTGGGCCATGGGTGGGTACCTGCCTATGGGTGCTGCTGCCCTTTCAGCGTGGTTGCTTCCTTTCCTCTGGGTACCCGTGCGGCTGCCCTCCCGCTTTAGCCGATGACTCTGCCGTCCACCAGCACCTCCCGGCTTCCGATTCAAGCCGGCTGCCATCCTGCAGAAGCATGCGCAGGACCTCTCAACTCCCGAGTCAAGCTGGCCGCCACTCTGGCATCACGTGCACCATGTACAAGCATGCAAGACGTCCTGCATGCTTGTACGTGGTGCGCGTGTTGTCGGGGCAGCCAGCTTGACTCGGGAGTTGAGAGGTCCTGCGCATGCTTCTGCAGGATGGTGGCCACCTTGAATTGGAAGCCGGGAGGTGCTGGTGGACGGCAGAGGCATCGGCCGAAGCGGGAGGGCAGCCGCACGGGGACCCCGAGGGAAGGAAGCCACCACATTGAAAGGGCTGTAGCACCCACAGGCAGGTACCCACCCCTGGGCCACCATAGCAAACTTTGGTTGTAGAACAAATCTTCTGAGTTTGCATTATGGCCTATAGGGAACTTTGCTTTGATATATGAGTGCTTTGGCTTATGAGCATACTTCTGGAATGAATTATGCTTGTAAACCAAGGTACCACTGTATATATTTATTGCTAGCTTATTTTTAAAAACTGGCCAGATTTATGCTGACTGTAGAGTACATGAGTATTTTTTTGCAGCTAGGCGTTCTGTTGACAATATACCCCCTATGTGTGTTACTGTGTCGCAGAGCTTAAAGATTTCCTTTGAATAATAATACACTACTGATTCAACAGAGACATGCCTTGGCATCACATGCTTTAAATTATCCAGCAGTGCCATTTCTCCTATCTCACCACCTCAAATACAAAATTAAAGCAGTGAAACAAATGTTGGAGTGTCTTCAGTACAGAGAAATCCTGGAGAGAGTTTGCAAAGTAAGAACTACAGCCAATAATTCAGGGTGGTGAATTCTTAAGCATCAAGTTGGTGATATCCTGCCTGTGGAAACAAGATCCGGGCCTCACTCCAATGTTTTCCTCGCCTTGCTTTTTCTTCGGTTCCCAACACAGAGAGTATGTTATTAGCTATTCCCAGTCTCATTATCTTGAAATTCCAGCCATGGCCCCTTGTGCCTACCCTTACACTCTTGCATTTCCTTTCTAGCCCATGATGTCAATTCCTCAGGCTCTGACTTCTCCTTAGAATGCTGTTTCTTAAATGAAGTGGCTGAGGGAATACTTTCCAAATGGCATAGAATATCAATAAAAACAGCAGTAGTTCAGTCATACAGGTTCCATTAAGGTTCAAGGGAAATCTTTTGTTGCAGAAAATTAGTAAAAGAAAAAGTCCTATAGAGTATTAAGTTTGTTCATTGAAAATCTAAGGGGGGGGAGGGTTTACCTAAACCCACATTTTAGTTAAAGAATAGCTGACATTTCGGAGCCACTGGACTTGCAGTCAGGAATAAAGGGATAGTCCTGCATCCATGGTCATCTCAAAGCATTGTAGCCAACTAGTTTGGGCACCCTCTACCCACCTCGGCATGCTCCCTATCATCAGCTCCCTTCCTGCCAGATTTCACCCTTATATTAACCCATATAACCCTGACTCATCTCAGGGTTCCATGGGACAATCTCCAGTCATTTCTTCCTTGGTACATAATAAGAACCTGCATATAATATGTAAACCACTTTGTAGCCACAAAAAGGTGGTATATCAAGTCTCATCTCCTTTCTCCTTTCCCCCTTCCTCAAAATGGCATCACTCATTCCGAGCAGTAATCTCATGGTATTATCCATAGGGGGTTCAAGCTGCCAGATGGGGCGGGGAGAACCCCTTAAATATCAGCTTAAACCCTTACAGTAATACCATGAGAGTGCCAAAATGGCATTTTGAAGAAGGCAGAAGCCTAGGCAGGAGCTAGTAGGGATTGCCCCTGACTCTATTGCCCTTCTGGGACCCCTAGGGTGAGTCTGGATTTTCAGGGGGTGTAGGGGTGAAGGGAGGAGAAGGTCTGGGATATGGAAAAGGGAGAGGCCAACAATTTTCATCAGCAAGAGCATCACAAAGCACTCTAGATCCTTTCACCTTTCTTAATTTACTCCAAGAAAATAGTTATTATTCAATAAGATGCCTGGTCTCCAAAGTCACAAAACCAGATCCACATTTTGCTATGTCCTACAACCTGAAAAGGCATGAAGCAGAGCTGCCATCTCCAGAAAAAAAGGGCAAAAGCTAGATAGTTGAACCTTGCTTCACAGGCAGTGTTACATGAACTGTCTGTTAACCCTTTAATTGGCAGATGGTGATAAGGCTGTTTTAAATAACTTGATGTTGAATGAGAGCAACAGTGCCAAGCGACGCATTTGGAGATGCAAATTTCCCATAAGAGCCATAGATGACACGTTGTTTCTGAGCAATAGTGCCAAGTAGAGGGTTAAGTTGATTATACAATCTCAAGCTGAAGCCACTCAGGGTGTCCAGCAGGAACTGGCAAACTTTGCCCCTATACTTTCCATATCCCAGCAGTGAATTTGAGCCCTCAAAGGATAACTTGACAGACATGGGGAAACTCAAGACAGATTTTGAAAGACATAGCTAACAGAAGCAGATGCAATACTACACATTTTCTTGGCCTCTTTAAAGGAGCTGAGTGAGCAGGCAGTTTGTATTCAAATCCTAAAATAACTAGTGTCTAGGACCAGGGGTAGGCAATTCCGGTCCTCGAGAGCTGGAGCCAGGTCAGGTTTTCAGGATATCCACAATAAATATGCATGAGATAGATTTGCATCTCAAGGAGGCAGTGCATGCAAATCCATCTCATACATATTCATGGTGGATATCCTGAAAACCTGATCTGGCTCCGGCTCTTGAGGACCAGAATTGCCTACCCCTGGTCTAGGTAATTCTTCCTATTATAACCCATGAATGAAGTGTTTCATACTCCAGGCTGAAGCATTCATGAAAGTAAAGCAGATTTGTTCCAACTGAGTTATGATTTTCAATTTAATAGCAAAGTGAACTTTTTATGCAAGGGATCACAATTCAAGCTGAAATGTGATCCATAATCATTTTTAGCAGGAAATTCCCATACATTATCCATCTAAATATATGAACTACTACTACTATTAATGATTTCTATAGAGCTACCAGATGTATGTAGCGCTGGACAGAGTCACAAAGACAGTCCCTGCTTGAAAGAGCTTAAACAGACAAGACAGACAAACAGAATGGGTTGGTGGGCAGTGGGGTGTAGGGTTATGGATTGAAGGCTATATCAAAAAGGTGGGATTTCAGCCTTCTTTTAAACAAGGTAAGGGGCGGGGCTTGGTGGACAAACTTGGGTAATTTATTCTAGGCATGGGGGCAGCTAGATGAAAGGAACAAAGTCTGGAATTGGCAGTGGAGGAGAAGGGTAACGCTAAGAGCAGCTTATCTGAGGAACAGAATTCTCTGGGAGGCGTATAAGGAGAGAGAAGAGAGGAGAGATATGAGGGGCAGCAGAATGAACACTCTTGTAAGTCAGCAATAGGAGCTTGAACTGTATGCAAAGGCAGATAGAGCAAAATGAAAATCTTCCATTGCATTTGCATTTCATCTATGCAGTTTCGTAGAGCAAAATCCAAGCTAATTATTACATAGATTAAACCACGGGTCTCCATTAGGAGTAAAAATGAACAATTGAATAAATAATATAAGAAATCTTAAACGTACTCAAAGGGGTGATTTATTTAATGATTAGGACTTCATAGAAACATTAATTTATATAAATATTTCAGATATATAAAAATAAAAAAAGTCAAAAAGAGACGTTCAGGACCGGTGATGGCTCGCATTTAGGTTATCTGCTAAGACCAGTTCTAATGGCAAATAACCACGAGCACTTGAGATGTTTTAGTCTCTATGTGTAAAAAAAAAAAAAAAAATTTCCATGAAAACATAAAATATCTAAGACAGGCTTATTCCAGCATATGCCTATCTTTATTAGGGTTGTAGGTGTAAAACACTTAAGTTGAAGGCAAATAGGGAGCCAATGAAGTGATTTACGGAAAGGGGTGACATTGGTGTAGCGAGGTTGGTAGAAGATGAGTCATGCGGCAGAGTTTTGCACAGATTGCAGAAGAGAGTGGCAGCGCTGTGGAAGACCAGTTAGAAATACAGTAGATTGCAGTAATCTAAGCATGAGGTTAGAAGAGTGTGGCCAAGGGTCCGGGTAGTATGCTCAGAGAGGAAGGGCTGTATTTTGGGGATGTTGTAGGGTTAGAAGCAACAGGCCTTAGCAGTTTGTTGGAGATGCGTAGAAAATGAGAGGTCGAAACTGAAGACGACTCCAAAGTTGTGAGCAGAGGAGACTGGAACGATGACAGTATTATTTACAGAGAGGGAGAATGGAGGAAGAGGAGCAGAGGAAAGAGGAGTAGCTCAGTCTAGGACATGTTTAGTTTCAGATGATGGCAGGACATCCAGGCAGCAATGTCTGCCAAACAGGCAGAGACTTTTTCTTGGACTTTAGTTGAAATTTCAGGTATAGAGAGGCAGATCTGGGAGTCATCAGCATATAGCTGATACTGGAAGCCATGGGAGGAGATCAGGGAAGAAGTGTAGAGAGAGAAAAGAAGAGGTCCTAAGATAGAACCCTGAGGTACGCTAACCGCTAGCAGGGTAGCAGCAGAAAATGTGGTCAAAGCAACTTGTTTCACTTACTCAAAGGTATAAATCAGTACTTAATCATCTATGCCTTATTATTAACAGTACTGGTGACCTGATCTCCTCCCATGTCTTCATTTTTTTTTCTATATAGAAATATGAGAATTTACAGATTTAAAAAAAAAAATTCAAGAAGAGCTAAAGCAGGGTTAGGGAACTCCGATCCTCGAGAGCCATATTTCAGTCAGGTTTTCAGGATTTCCCCAATGAATCTGCATGAGATCTATTTTCATGCACTGCTTTCAATGCATATTCATTGGGGAAATCCTGAAAACCCAACTAGAATACGGCTGTTGAGGACCGGAGTTCCCTATCCCTGAGGTAAAGCATTCGATTGCAAAACCCTCATGCTGATGAATGTAGTGTTAAGCTCCTAGTGAAAATCCTTTTCAAGGGGGGGTCTAAATGGAAAGTAAGACCTATAAGATCATTGCTTGTGGTCTGTAAGTCACATCTGTGTTATTATGTTAAGGATTATCCACATCTTCGGTTTTATAGATTACTGTAGGCTTTATAGCTTTAAGTTGAAACTTATATTTGCTGTTTTTCTTACATGAAGTTTAATGCCAAGGTTTGAAAAAGTTAGAATTTATCCAGTTCCACTTTACTTCATGCAAAATTGTGTCTTTCTGGATTTTTGCTTTAATTGAGACCATGTTGCACAAGCTTATGGATTTACTGTAGTCCAAAGCAAAAGAAGTTTTGATCTACTGCCAGGAGAGCCTTAAACTCTTTTTCGTGGACACTGTGGCAAGAAAAAAAAAAAGAGGCTTACTTGAAAACTTTAACATTTGATGAACTGTTGTAGAAACAATTAGGAATGTGTATTGCATAATTGTTCAGCAGTGGCGTGTGGTGAGGGCTTTCAGGGGATTCAGTGAATCTACAAAATTAACAGAACACTAGATGATGTTCTATCAAATGGGAAAATGCTTGATTTTTCACAACTGTAACAAACATTTGGTAGCCATTCAGAAGGGGTTCACTGATTGGCAAAATCTAAAAAATTATTACAGCTTGCAGGTCCTATGCTTCCAGATAGATTTGTTAGGACATCAGGCTGTCCGCTGGTATAAATTAATATCTGATTTCTTGAATAAAAAACAAAAAAATGGTCTTAGAGACATTTGGAGCATTGAGATTAAGCAGTATATTTCTGCATATCGATGGCCATGAATTTGGACTTGGAGGATGAGATGTACAGCGTCAGCATCTATGAGACAAACATGTTTTTTTCTATTACATAGATCTTTTTGGACCCCTGTTAGGTTACACAAGTTAGACAGTTCTAAATCTAATAGATACTGGCATTGCCATCTGGACATAGGGACACTGGATCATCTGTTGTTCTATTGTACTTTGATACTTTACTTTTGGAGGTCAATATGGGGTATGATTAACAACATATTGGAATCATCAATTCCACTGACGTATGAGGCGGTTATATGTAGAACGTTATTCCATATTAAACCCCCTATGGATCGTTATAAATGTCATCTTTTTCTTGTCATAACCGGGATAGCCATGCAGATGGTAACCCGAAATTGGAAGAACTACAACCGCCTAAATTTTCCTTTCTGGTGGGCAAATTTGTGCTCTAGCTATAGATATGAAAAAATGAATACCGATAGTTTGGGGCACAGTAATTTATTTAAGCTGGTTTGGGGTCATTGACATCATATATTACTTCACTATTGTAGGTCTTTGATTATGAGTCAGTTTTTGTTTATTTTCGTACACATCCAGGAAAGGGTGGGGGGGGTGCTATTTCTGTCCTAATTTGACTTTTGAGTATGTCCACCAGGGGTGGGAGGAGGGTGGAAGGATATTTTTAATCTGAATAGGGTAAGGTTATTGGGATAGTCTATGTTTCTGTGTTTTATTGAATAATCATTGGGTGGGGGGTGGGGAAGAAAATGGTTGGTTATGCATATTTGTAAGTTGAATGTGCTTTTATTAACTTATATGATATATATTTGTGTATTGCACTTTTGAAGTTTAGAAAATCAATAAAGAATTAAAAAAAAATTTAATAGGAAAGAGTATGTTCAATCACAAAATTCCACTATACATACTCTATAGTCACTCTACATACTCTATAGTCATTCACACAAACACTATTTACTCAATACACATAAGAGGAAAAGTATATAGAAAGGCCAATCACACACACAATCATCCCCCCAAAAAGAAAAGCACATAGAAAATTTAAAAGTGAAAATTTTAAAGAGAAAAACCCTCCGTTGAACTTCATGGGTTTTAAAAAAGCTTCACTTTCTTAAATAATATTCAAACAATCAGCCATTTCTTCTTCCAATCAGATGATGCAAAGAGTCATTTCAATACTTGCAGGGAAAGACTCAATTTACCACAAAGGCACAGTTATTAATCAACAGAGTGCAATCCAAGGCAAAAAATACAAAAAAAAAAAAGCCATAAATACATTAGCTGTTATAAAGCGCTGCCATTGCTGCCAATATCCCCAAAAGCCTGGAACAACCAAAGGCTCAACTTCGAGCTAAACAAATGCCATTAGCATAAGACCCAACAGGGAACTTTCGTGTTTCGCCAGAGCTGCATCAGGGATCTTGTCTCAGCAATAAGTAGCTGATAATACGACTCAAAGGGAGAAACTGCAAAAACACACTGCACACAGAATGGTGCCAGGGATTCTGTCTTTGAGTGGTATTATCAGCAACTTATTGCTGAGACAAGATCCCTGACAAAGCTCCGGCGAAACACGGAAGTTCCCTATCGGGTCTTGTGCTAACAGCATTTGTTTAGCACGTAGTTGAGCTTTTGGTTGTTCCAGGCTTTTGGGGATATTGGCAGCAACGGCAGCGCTTTATAACAGCTAAGATTTTGTGGCTTTTTTGACATTTTTTGCCTTGGACTCCGCTCTGATTGTATGTGATGAACTTAAGGTGGCCACACAGGTTGAAAAAGTGATGGTGAAAGCTAGAAGGATGCTAGGGTGTGTAGGGAGAGGTATGGCCAATAGGAAAAAGGAGGTATTGATGCTCCTGTATAAGACTCTGATGAGACCTCATTTAGAATATTGTGTACAATTCTGGAGACCACACCTTCAAAAAGATATGAAAAGGATGGAGTCGGTCCAGAGGAAGGCTACTAAAATGGTGCGAAGTCTTCGTCATAAAGCATATGGAGACAGACTTAAAGATCTCAATATGTATTGAGGAGACAGGTATGAATTTGTCTTAAAGAAATTGGTAAATGTGGTCCTAAATTTGGAGCTGGGGTTCACAAAAGGGACAGGAGGAAAACTGTGTTCACTTTATAAACTTTGAGTGAATTAACTTATGCAACAGTGACTTGCAAAAATAACTAGATGATGTTCAGAAAACCAAGAATCAGAAGAGGGTGGAGGGAGACTCAGTGGAATGCACCTCTAGCTTGGTAATGGGGCTAGCTAATAATCTTCAACCGAAATCTGTCAAGCTTGGGCATGGCCTGTGTACATGAAGTGGTGAGTTGTGTTAGAAAATCCCTTGAATTCTTCCCATAATAATAAACTTCTCTTTATTATGACGGGAGTTGCCATACAACTTATTTTGAAGAACTGGAAAAACTGGGACCAATTAAATTATAATTTCTGGTAGGAATCTTTATGCCACATTTTTAAAACGGAACGTACGATTGCCATACAGCAGGGACATTATAGGAAATTTAATGTTTTGGAGCCATTGACAAAATTTTGTAAGTAGTGATTGTTGATTTTGCCCTTTGAATATACACATCCAGGGTGGGGAAATACTTGTAATTCAATTATGGTTAAGTGCAATTGTTGGATATGTAGAAGGGGGGATGATACATGTATTTGTTATGAGATATAATTTGATAGAATTTAAGTGCTGTTAAAGTATAAATTGTATATTATATTGCACTTAATTTTTAGCTTTAAAATGAATAAAGATATTAAAAAAAAAAAAAAAAAAAAGAAAATCCCTTGAATGAAGGGTGGTCTACGTGCAGGGTCATGAGTGTGTAGAAAATTCCCTGAATTGGATGGGGCATGGATAATAAACAAGCAATAGCAAGAAAATAGAGTACAAGCAAGAAAATAGAGTACAAACAAGTAATTCTAAGAAAATGTGTCTAGACATACGTAGTAGGTGGGTAGGATGAAGGAAGTGTAAGGAAATATGAAAAATGTATAAAAGTCAGTGTAACACAGAAAAAATCCAGAAAAGCCTTATTCTTATACTGTTGTAAGAAAGCTTTTCCCCTTTTCCATATTTTTTCCATACTGATGATTTGTAAGCTGCATGTTTTGCTAATGGACTTAAATAAACTGCCATTTGGTTGCAGAACAAAATATTGAGGAGTATTTCTATTGTGGTGAGCTCTTGGAGACCCCTCTTGCAGCCTATGGGATTTTCAGTTTACTTAGAGGAAAGGCAGGAGAGGGGAGATATGATAGAGATGTTTAAATATCCACATGGTTTAAATACGCATGGGTCGAGTCTCTTTATTTGTAAGGAAGCTCTGGAATGAGAGGGCATAGGATGAAGTTAAGAGGTGATAGGCTCAGGAGTAATCTAAGGAAATATTTTTTTTACAGAAAGGGTGGTAGATGCATGGAACAGTCTCCTGGAAGAAGTGGTGGAGGCAGAGACTGTGCCTGAATTCAAGAAGGCTTGGGATACGCACTTGGGATCTCTTAGGTAGAGGAAGACATAATGGTTACTGTGGATAGGCAGACTAGATGGGTCATTTGGCCTTTATCTGCCATCATGTTTCTATGTATAATGCTACCCTTTCACCAATTTAGTCTACCCTATTACCACGATATGATTTGTACTCTGATATGGTAATGTGCCATTGGTTATCTTCCTTCTATCAAGTCTCAGAGATTCCTATTCTATCTTTTCGTGACTGCAATATATTATAACTTATTTCTTAGGCTTCTGGCATTTGCATAAAGTCAATTCAAAGAATGTTTATTATTCCTATTTATAACTTGCTTAGCAGTTGACAGTGATAATTTGCAATCTGTAAACTCTGTTCTTTATTTTTTTTAAATGTGGTCTACTATGGTCTTAATTGCAACCTTGCTAATGCATTGCCCTGTCTTTTCTGTTTTGGTGATATCATTTAAAGATACCATGCGCCTTTGAGTGACTGTCAGCCTTCCCCCATTTTCTATATCCCTTTTAAATGTTGATGCCAGCAGCCTGGTTCCACCCTGAAGCAACACCAACAATGGCAGGACGACTTCATGAGACTGAGAGAGAGGAAGAACAGTATCAATACGAGTCTGTAAGACCCCAAAGCAAAAGCAAATGGACAAAACAGCTACAACATTGGCAGGATCAACCAAAAGCTATGATTATATCACGTTGAGCTCTGCTGCCTTTGCTTTACTTGATTTGTGGCAGTCTTTCAACTGTTATTAGCACCCATTTTATTTTATATTAAATTAATTTAGCAAATGAATAAACATTTTTGAGTGCAATGTAAAGTGTAAGCTGTGAGGCTTTTTTGTTGGATTGCTGTATGGCATACCATATTTCCCATTGCTCTTGGCATATTGTATAGTACCAATGAATAGAACAGCCAACATACTACACTAGAAGGCAGGCTATATGCTGAAAAGAAAATTGTGTGTCTGAAATTCAGTCCTCAAGAGAAGGGGAAGAACATAATAACCTTGAAATTGTTTAATGGAATGCATTTGAGTTGAGTTAGAAAAGAAGGGTTGGTTTACATTTAGATTTATTTGAAATAGTTTATTTTTTAATTTAAGTTTATTTGATTTAGCAATTAAAATAGAAACAACTCTTGATTTAAAATGTTAGGAAAAAATAACAAAACAAAACTTCAAATAAGGACACAGCCTGAAGCCAGAGTTAAAGAAAACTGACTGAGGTCCAGAAAATGGAGAAGAGGCAAGGATAAATGATAAGAATCAAAGAATAAATAAATCAGCATAAAAATAAGCCCGGTTATAGAAATATAGCTTTTTGACCTTAGTATGCTAGAGAGCATCAAAAAACCCATCATGTTGATAAAATTATAAGTCAAAGATTCTCCATTTCTTTTGGAAGTTGTGCACCAGCTCATCCCAAAATTTAAGACACTGGTAAGAGGGGCACAACTGGGGTCGCTGGGTGAATTGTCACAACTTCCCCTTAGCCGCCCAAGAGGTGCTGTCGTACTGCTTGTGCTCCATGGAGTTTCACTTGTTGCTGTAGCTACGCCATGAGGTCACTGAGCTCCTGTTGCTGCTGTGTCTGGCCAGCGCGTGTACTAGTTCATGTAGAAATCCACAAGGGCCTTTGGGTGCTGGTAGCCTTCTTTGGTGCTGGCCTCTCCTGCGCTTTGGCTTCCTTTCCTAGAAAAATGGCGCTGGCCGCCTGTCAATCACACTTAGGCGCTGTTTACAGAATCACAGCTAGCGGCACCTATGTAGAAACGTAGACACCTGAAATGTAGATGAGGGTTTTAAAGACCTACATTTCAGGTACCTAAGTTTTTGAAGCATTGAGCTTAGCGGCACTTAAGTCATATTCTGCCCATTTCCCCACCTCTGGTTGTATGTTCCCTTTGCAAGTGCTAATAAAGATATTTAAAAAAAAAAAAAAAGAAACACCCACTTAGACATTAGCGCCACTAAGCACAATGTGATAGGTGCCTGTCTTTTATAGGATTGGATAAGAGCCTATCGCCCAATTAATTTTTTAAAAACTTATTATTGAGACTATCAAGGGTATTTTGCCAATTAACCACCCTTTTACAAAACCGTAGCACCGGCTGTGGCAGTAACAGCTCCAACACTCATAGAATTCCTATGGGCATCGGAGCTGTTACCACCACAACTGGTGCTAAAACCACGCTACAGTTTTATAAAAAAGTGTATGGGGGGGTAAGTTAGGCACCTAACTTTAGGTGCCCTTTATAGAATCAGTCCCTTAGCGCTATTCTATAAATGACACTTAAGGGGTATTTTACTAAGGTACGCTAGCCGATTTAGTGCGCTAATCGATTTAGCAAGCGCTAAATGCTAACACGTCCATAGAATATATCGATTAATGTGCCTTAAATCGGTTAATGTGCCTTAATAAATAGGCCCCTTAGTTAGGTACTGTTTAGAATAGTGCTTATGCCAAGACCTGCGACTATCTTTAGGCATGAGTATTTATACCTTCTGAAACCTGGTGTAAATCCTCATACCTAAATTAGGTGCAAATCCTCATTATTCTATAACTGTGTGCATAAATTAGAGAAATACACTTGATCTCCCCATTACCCTTCCCTGGCCATATCCCTTTTTGGAGCCACACATAAAAGCTACCTGTGGATCCCGGCACCTAATTAGTACCGATAATTGTCTCTAATTGGCTCATTATTCAATTAAATTGTGTGCATGACTCAAAGCGTCATATATAGAATTTGGGGAATTATGACTGAAGATATATGGATAAGCAGATTATGCTTTTTCAGCCTGTTGACAGACACATATGAGGGGGTGCTGAAAAGTTCTCAGTCCAACCAACCAACTTCCTAAATTCTGAGTGTTATTTTGCCACTGTAGCTGAAGTGCCAAATTGCGAAAACAAAATTCTATGTCTTGAAATTCTTTCAGGTCATTGATTGAACCATATTCACGTCATTCTCTTCTTGGACTGAGAACTTTTCAGCAACCCCCTCATAACTTGCGTTGGTGAATGTCAGGTCTTTCTTCCATAGGCTCAGTTTTTTTAAGTCCTAAACTTCAAATTGATTGTCCAAACCACAGAATTCTGTGTCATAAATTTCCCATTGAATTGGATTTTATTAATTTGATATACCACAATCTACATCAGTGTCACAGTGGTTTACAATTACTAATAAATTTATAATAGTATATTCTGATTCCTAAATCACCAATTCCTCATCTAATGCCTCTCAAAAACACAAGTCAATGTCAGTGTGTTCCTCTTGTTTCTACCATTTAAGCTATTGCTTACTCAAGATATCATGGGCAGTTCTTGTTATACTTTCTTGTATAGGTTTGTAAACTGTCCCATTAAAATGGACTCTGGTCCAGGTATAGCAAAATGTCGTTTAGAAAATAACAAAGACATTTATGCTGTAAAAAATCATAATCCCCCTCATTTTCTAAATATACGGGCTCCACTAACCTCTTATTGTAATAACTTATAATCATTTGTACTGTAATAAACATTGGTTTGGTAAAAAATTTTAAAAAAATAAAATTGACTGTCTTATGAGGCACGCATCATGTGCCGAAACAGTTTTGAATTAATTCTTTTTTAGTGGATGTACAAATGTTACCTTTATGTTGGAATTGGAGTAGTCCACCCCCTTTTTGGGGGGAGGGGTTACTTTAATGTCGTCTTTTGGGGATTTTTCTTCATTTTTTTTTCCCAAGCATATGAAAAAGCTCGTTTCATGGTTGTAGAGAGCTTGATGACAGCAAGACCTGGTAATTGGAGAAGGTCCTTTCAAATTCTCTAAAAACATATCCAAATGTTTTAACCTCAGAGACCAAAGTTTGCTTTATCTCCAGGATAGCCTTCCAAATTAACCTAGTCACCTCAGTAGTCAGGCCTTCTATTCTTCAGAAATCTATAAATTGGAGTAAAGATTTCTCACTGCTCCTGTATTGGTTGGTGACAGATCTCCAGTTTGAACACTAGCTGTTGACAGCATTGAGAACTGGCCAGTCCTCAGCAATGCTGAAAGTACTCAGAGGCTGATGTAATAAGCTATGTGTTAGAGCTGAACTTCTGCACACAGGGTTCTAACACATGCGATGGAAAAAATGCAGTAAATCAGTGGAATGCAGATTACCACAGCGTTAAAAAATGTACACTGAAATAAAAAACAGCACACATTGCTGCGGTAACATGCTGCTGTTTTTGGCAGAAGTTGGGTGTTGTTTTTTTTTTCTTCTGTCAGTGCATGAACTAGTCCTGATCAGTATTCAGAGCTGAATGCAGTAAGGCTTTATTCATCATTTTTCATAACATTAGCATTCGCATTCCCGTCACCTGCAACTGAAAGCTAATCACCATCAATCAATAATCACACAACTCAGTTTTATTGGAATAAATATTTGGCCGCAGCTTTATTATCTATCTGAATATTATCTTCACTTACAATGCAATCTGTGTCCAAAAACCAACAAACCCCCAATGCATATTTCACACACCCCAAGGGAGCTATTCGGTGTCGAAACTAGCTCCAGTTAAGTCTTTAAATTTATAACATTCCCCCAAACGGCCCACGGTGACGCAAGGCCATGCTTCCCCTCCCCTCCCCCCAAACATGACCCACGGTGACGCAAGGTCATGCTTCCCCTCCCCCCAAACATGATCCACGGTGACGCAAGGTCATGCTTCCCCCTCGCAGCGGTATCGCATACGAGTGTCACATTTATTTTATTTATTAACTGCTCATCTCCCAGATCCAACTGGGCCAAACCCCATTTTCCGCCCCACCCAAAGCTGCGACCACCTCCCCCCCAACCCCATAAGCTCCACCAAACCCACTCAAGTCGACATATAACATGTAAACCCCCCACCCCACCCCACAACACTGACACAAAACATAACATCAGCACAAATGGGAGGGAGGGAGGGATAATCTTTTCCTGAAGAGACTACTCTACTGTTCCCCTTTCCTCACAGAATTCACTCCAGAGTGCCACAACATCCAACCAATCACGTGACTGCTCCACCCCATCACCTTAGCAACCTCCCTAATCATTTTTCTTTCTTACAAGCTCTATCTATTAACCCTTTCTTACCTCCTCTTATAAAATTGTCAATCCTTATTCTACAGACCCTTGATAACACCTCATATATTCCCCTCACTATCTGTCCCCCCCATTTTACCCACCCCATCATTCAATAAAAATCTGAATATTATCTTCACTTACAATGCAATCTGTGTCCAAAAACCAACAAACCCCCAATGCATATTTCACACACCCCAAGGGAGCTATTCGGTGTCGAAACTAGCTCCAGTTAAGTCTTTAAATTTATAACATTCCCCCAAACGGCCCACGGTGACGCAAGGCCATGCTTCCCCTCCCCTCCCCCCAAACATGACCCACGGTGACGCAAGGTCATGCTTCCCCTCCCCCCAAACATGATCCACGGTGACGCAAGGTCATGCTTCCCCTCGCAGCGGTATCGCATACGAGTGTCACATTTATTTATTTATTAACTGCTCATCTCCCAGATCCAACTGGGCCAAACCCCATTTTCCGCCACAAGCGGTGACAGCCTCGAGCTTGTCACCGCTCCCCCCACCACATAAGCTGCGGCCAACAGCTTTAAAACAAGTCTCCAATAAAATAGGCCAAACCTATGCCTGAAAGGTTGACAGCATCAGGACAATAATGTCCATGGAAAATAGCTGCAACAAACTCATGAGAAACCACTCTAAACCCCCACATGATATCCATAACTCCAAAAGCTTAGTATTAAACCCACTCAATAGCAACCATGTCCCAATCCTCCTTACACACTCAATAGAGGACCAAACAAAACAAAAAGGGGTGGGGGCATTAGGGAAAACACAGACAGCAGACAACAGATCCTGCCTCAGGGGCAGTATGAAATCCTCTCCCTTTGCTGAACAAATGTCACAACCCACCAAAAGAATCATAAGGGAAGCAGAATAGAAGATTAGGAAACTGTCTTTGCTGGAAAAGAATTAGCAAGGGTCACTCCCAACAAATGCTCCATATACCTAACCATAAAATCTATAGTCCATGCCCCACTGGACTCAGAAACAGCTAAGAAAATCCTCACCAGCCCAAAAGAATGGTACACAAGATATTGCACATTCCCGTTACTCCACACACACACGTATAAAAGAATCCAAATTCCTGATCCTTCCAAGAAGGTGACCGGGGAATAGGCAATTGCATTTAACCTGCAGTCAACCCAACATCTCCAGACAGCTACCCCGTGAACACAATAGCAGGTCGAGAAGGTGCCAGTTTACCCACTCGATAATCTGCCCAGTGCTGCAAAAAGGCTAATCGCCAGAGCACCACTACAAATCATGAAGTGCACACATCAGGCAATACTGCAAACAAATGTCACTAAACCCTCATAAAAAAAAACAAACAAACAAGTAAACCCTGCACATGGACACCATGATCACATCGCACCCACAACCAATTTCATAACTTCCATAAAATCCCCACACCAGCAAATGTCAAGTGAACCATCTTCTAAAATCATCCTACAAACAAACAATACAGTACTAATAGAACATGCGGCTGCTCCATAAGAGAAAGGAGCAATGCACGTCTGGCACCCAAAATTGCAGAAAATGAGTCAAACAAAGCAGTTTGGCTCTCAGCACCTATCCAGCGCCTTGCAGTTCCTCCAGTCTGATGACACAAACAAAGCCACTTAGAAAAAACATAAGGACAGATAAAGACCAAAATGCCCAGCCAGTATACCCCTCCACAGTAACAATTAACTCCTCTCTCCCAGAGAGTCCATGTGCCTATACAAAGCCGTCCTGAATTCAGAAACTATTTCATGCATCTACTACTCCTACACCTACTGGAATTCCAAAACTATTTCATGCATCTACCTCACCTTCTGTAACAATGTAGCGCCATACTGTACTGCAGAGCCCAGCACTGCTGCACTGCATCCCCTGCCCTCTTACTTTGAATTTGCTGTCAAATAAAAGGGGAGTCATCTCATGTATAGTTAGGCCACATAGGTATTTAAACATCACTATTATCTCCTTTCTCATGCTCCTCCTCAAAGTATACAGATGGAGATCATGAACTCAGTTCCCATATGCCTATAGGACATAGACCATCAACCCTTGTAGTAGCCCTTCCTTTGAACTGAACTTAAATGTACACAAAATTCACAAGGAGGTCTCACCAAAATTTGTAGAGGGGCAGCAAACTTCCATTGTCCTGCTGACCATACTGATTCCCATGCATCCAAACATCTGTCTAGCTTTTGCTAGCACTGTTACAATCTGGTTGCCTCCTGAAGCTCATCACATACAATCACACCAAACCCGCACTCCTCATTCGTACACCAAGGTCTTCACCCTTTAATCACACCATTTCCCTTGTGGTTTAGCAATGCAAATGCATGACCTGGCATTTCTAAACATGAAATCTGAGCTGCACAATATGAAGCCATTTCTACAACTTAAGCCCATCCTCGTTAGGCACACCATCAGGACTGTCTGGTCCATTTACTGCTATTGGCCTCCTACAAACAATCCCACTTACATAATTGTGAAAAGAACAAGCCCAATAACAAACCTTCAAACACACTACCGATAAGTTCCTCCCTTTGGCATAACCATCTCCTGGGACCACAACCCACTGACACCTTACTGACCAACTAGTTCCTGCCCCAGACCACCAGTGGAGCTCTCCATTACCGAGAACACTGAATACGATATGCCTATGAAAATGGTTAAAATGACTAAAATCAAAATTACACCATATTCACCATCACTCCCCTTATCTAATGCCAAGATCACCCAAAGAAAGTAAGCAGATTTGTCGATCCAAATCTGTCTCTAGTGAATCCCCAAGCTCTGTTTGTAAAAGTGTTTCTATTGAGATACTCACCAATAAGTCAAACTTACCGGTCTGTATATCCCTAGTGCTGCCTTTTCTCCATTTGTTGTGGAGGGAAACCATATTCTCCCTGCTCTATTCATGCATTACCCACTCCCTACTCTACAGAAGCAGTGAGAAGGTAGTCAGCAGAGTCACCAGAACTACCCCCAAATTCTTGCAGTACCCTTGGATGTACCAGCCATTCCCCTCGTGGTATCCACCCGTAGTTCTAACGAACCCTCACAAACCCAAGCCACTGAAAATCAATCAGGGTTTTTTACACCTCCTGCCCCAGTCACATGAGGTGTTTATACACCCTCCCCCCCAAACACTTCAGCTGTGAACCCAGAACAGAAAATATTAGTGAAGAAGTCATCTATCTCTTTACCATCTGCTACTTGTTGGCCTCTTGTACCCTTGGGTTCCACAATGCCACTTTTGCATGTCTTCCTATCCCTAATAAATCCAAAAATGTCTTGTCCCCCATCATTATCGTGGCAGATATTTATCCTTCCATCTCTATCTTTACTTTCCAGACTACTCGACCAACCCCCTCCCCCCTTAACTCTATCCAATAGTGCTTCTGATGCCTTGCACCTTATAAGAACAGAAGAATTGTGATACTGGGACAGACCAAAAGTCCATCAAGAACAGTATCCTGTTTCCAACAGTGGCCAACCCAGGACCCAAGAACCTAGTGAGATCCTATAATCCAAATTCTATGCCCTAGTAATAAAACAGAAATTATGCTGCCTATCATAGGAATAAGCAGAGGATTTCCCCAAGCCATCTCAATAAGGCCTTCTCGGTTAGGAGAGTACCCAAACCTTTTTTAAACCCCGCTAAGCTAACTGATTTCACCTCATTCTCCAGCAATGAATTCCTTAGATTAAT
The DNA here is from genome assembly GCF_902459505.1 of Geotrypetes seraphini. Lineage (NCBI taxonomy): Eukaryota > Metazoa > Chordata > Amphibia > Gymnophiona > Dermophiidae > Geotrypetes > Geotrypetes seraphini. The sequence continues at coordinate 301,447,909 of NC_047086.1, read as the reverse complement.
CACATGTTGTGTGAAGACATATTTATCTGGTTTGTTATAAATCTACTACTTAATAGATTCATTGCACACCCCCTAGTCCTAGTATTTTTGGAAAGAGTGAACAAGCGATTCACATCAACCTTTTTCACTGCACTCCACTCAGTATATCCTATACATGACATACACAATAGGATGTTACCCTTACAATAACTTTGTTTAAGTTTGCTCACCACTTACCTAGATGATTCCCCACTAACACCATAAAAACTTTTACCCTTGAATTTCTCCAGCACAAATAAACCAAACCCTCAACTTTACTACAATGAACCCTCTCCCTTTCCACAGAGACAGACACCAAGAAATCTATTTCCCCCTAACACACACACACCACACACCCAGAAAAACACCACAAGTACATAATATGAATGTACCTGAAACACCAAGAACAGGTCATCTCCAGCTGAGCTAACAAATCAGGACAGCTGACACCATGCTGAATCACCACAGAAAGAATGGCAGACATATGAAAATCCAAGAGACCCAGAAAGGCCACAGCACAAAAGGAAAATTAGGAAGATGGCCCCTATTGACACTCCAAACAAAATTTTAAATCACAATACTGTGAATGCTGATGCCATACAGTCATGCAGCCGCTGAGCACATAACTATTGCAATGGCAGCTGCCAGTGCTCCTAAGCTCCCAGACATTGGAACACCAAATCTGTGAAGGCCGCAAATCCACAACTCTGCCTAGCTGTAAAAACAAACACCTGAATGCAGCATCGGCACCTCCCAACTCCCTCCCTCTAACACCAGAATTTAGAGTCAAAGCCTCAAACTTATCTAGAAGTGCCCTACCATGTGGCACACAGACCAGCCAGTCACTACCCTCGTGAACTAAAGACCAACCACCTGCCAGCTCCCCTAAACTTGCCTACTAAGAAACAACCTGGCAAAATTACACCTCAACAGAAAGACCTCTCTGTGTCACACAAAATAACCCCAACAGGTAAGTCCCTCTCTCACACACCGTACATTAGCGAGCAAACACCTTTCACATCCCATCTCCCTCACAGCCAACCCACTCTGCTCACTGTCGTGCAGACAACTCACCAAATGGCAGCCCAACGCTAACTGCTGCTCCACACAGGGGACTGTTGTGCTGCCAGGCTGTGAAACCTCCACAGAAGAGCCCAAACTGCCCCTCTCCATTGCAGTCTCTGCTTAATCAGGCAACAAATCCAGCACCTGACAGACAAAATATCCTGCTCTGACTAAAACACAGACACAGAGAAGGTTAACAAGGCAAAAAATTATCTTACTCAAAATAAACCAAACTTCCTAACATTAAAATCACAATGAAGAAGAATATTTTTAGTAAGAATTAATATACTCTGAAGAGAATAATCTTTTCCTGAAGAGACTACTCTACTGTTCCCCTTTCCTCACAGAATTCACTCCAGAGTGCCACAACATCCAACCAATCACGTGACTGCTCCACCCCATCACCTTAGCAACCTCCCTAATCATTTTTCTTTCTTACAAGCTCTATCTATTAACCCTTTCTTACCTCCTCTTATAAAATTGTCAATCCTTATTCTACAGACCCTTGATAACACCTCATATATTCCCCTCACTATCTGTCCCCCCATTTTACCCACCCCATCATTCAATAAAAATTACCAGCCGGTGACATCAGCTCAGCTAATGTTATATCACACCAGATGAATCTGGTGTTCTTCTGTATATTTGGGCCTACATTTTGGAACTCTCTGCCTCTAGATATATGACTTGAGTCCTCTTGCCTAAAATTCAAATCACAGTTAAAAGATTATTATTTTAGCTAAAAGTTTGGAATACTCATAGTTAGTTTAGACCTCCAGAATAATAATAATAATTTATTTTCTTGTATACTGCCCCACCAACAGTTCTAGGCAGTTCACAACAGAAAAACTGAAACTAGTCAGCAGAAATTACGAATTTCAACTACACTACTGCATATAACTGTCAACACAACATTAATTGAAATACATTAAACAGAAATTAACAATTGAAATATAAAACACCATTGTAAATAGTAAAAATCAGCATTCTTGTTTACCAAATAAATAAGTTTTTAATAATTTCCTGAATGAAAAATAAGAATAGGCTTGAGCAATCAACTGACTTATCCAGGAGTTTATCTTCCTTGCCTGATACGCCAAAGTCTTGTCCAAGAAATCTTATAACGGCAGGCCCTTGGGTTAGGAAAGGTGAACATACCTGAATTTCTGGTACATTTTGTTGAATGTAGCAGATTTTGTTGAATGTTTTGTTGAATGTTTAAATAAGATACCAAATAAGAGGGTGATCCAAAAAGTGCCTTATAATAAATACACCCAAACTTTAAAAACACTCTGGCCTCGAAAGGCAGCCAATGCAGTCTGGCATAGAAAGGACTAACATGATCATATTTTTTAAGACTGAAAATCAGATGAACCGCAGCATTCTGAACTAATCGGAGTCTTAATAAAACCCTTTTTGGTAACCCTAAATAAACAATATTACAATAATCCAGGGTAGACAATACGGATGACTGAACCAGCAACCAAAAGGACTCTATGTCAAAAAGCTTCTTTATGGTCCTCAATTTCCACAATATTGCATAACTTTTTTTTAATTAACAAATCTGTATGCTCTTCTTGTTCTTCTTGTTACACCGTGCTGTCTGGACCCCTCAATTATCACACCGAATAGATCCATCTACTCCCTCTAAATGCTGGTCTTGTGACAATGATGATGGGTCTTTAGAACATATGTTATTCAACTGTAAACACCTTGGGATCTACTGGAACAAAGTGTGGGGCACAATCTGCTGTATCTTAGACATTTCAGAACCTCTCTCTCTCAGAACCCTTATTTTAATGTCTCATAGTTTGACCGCTCCACTAGACAAGCATAAAGGCTCTCTCCTGACAATCATGCTGTCGTTAGCAATCCAAAATGTTCTTTTTAGTTGGAAACATTTGGAAAATGTTGAATACTATACTTGGTGGAATACACTGTGTCTTCATAGTAAATATGAACGAGTTATAGCAGAAAAAAATAATGCCCTAGTAAAGTATAAGAATGTCTGGTCTCCCATATACCATTACTGTTTGAATGAGTGAATTGATATTGTATATTCTTATTGAATTCATATAGCTCTTCCGCCGCTAGAATCTGATACCTCTCAACTGCACTTCCTTAGACGAGATATTTCTTGTCACCTCCTGCTTTACTTTGATAGTATGCCTACTCGATACTTGACTTCAATGTTGTTTTCCTGTACATGGACCATATACTTTCTAATGTATTTATGTTGTCTTTTGTATTATGTTTTTGGAAACTTAATAAAACATTTTTGAACTAAAAAAAAACAAAAAAAAAACAAATCTGTATGCTTCCTAAAAGTTAAGCTACGATCCAAAGTTATTCCCAAAATTTTCAAATAAGGCACTATCTCAAAGCTTTGATCCTGCAACTGAATAACTGTTTCCTGAATTTTATCATTAGGGCTAGCTAGAAAAATCTTGGTTTATTCAGGATTAAGCTTCAACCTAGCCTGTAACATCCACAATTCTATCTTTTCCAAAATATTAGAAATTTGGGTAATCAATTCATTCAAAATAGCCTTGCAGGATAACAATATAGTAATGTCATCCGCTTAAATATAGAGCGTTACATTTAAACTTTGGAGTAAATATGCCAAGGATACTAACGGTCTCTTTTACAAAGCCGCGCTAGCAGCAGCGCTGCGCTAACGGCCCCGAAGCCCATAGAGATTTAAAGGGCTTCGGGGCTGTTGCCGCATGGCAGCCGCTAGCATGGTTTTGTAAAAGAGGCCGTAAGTATATGTTAAACAACGATGGAGATAAAGGAGAACCCTGCGAGACTCTACATGAGTTCCTCCATGAAAAGGAGTATTTATCTTCCGTAAACACTTCATATGTTCTGTGCTTCAAAAACCCACTAAACCAGTTTTTTTACATTACCACTAATCCCAATTGAATCCAAGCATCTTAGCAGTAGATCATGATCCACTAGATCAAAAGCGCTGTTCAGATCCAACTGCAAGATCAGGGCACTAGCACCAGTGCTAAACAAGATGGTAAGCTGGTTTAGTAATGACGCTATAACTGTTTCTGTGCTATATCCAGAACGAAACCCAGATTGATTATCATGTAAAATATTAAATTTATCCAAATATTTTACCAACTCAGCATTTAAAAATCCCTCCATTATTTTCTCGAACAGTGGAATACTAGCTGTAGTTATTTTCACTCTTAAGTGATTCCTTAGAATTTTTTTACTATAGGTGTAATTATGATTCTTCCTAATTTTTTCTCAAATTGTCCCGTCTGCAACTGAAGAATAATCCATTTATAAAGATGGGTTCTAAAAGTAAACAATGTATTCCTCAATATATTTCTTGGGCAAATATCTAAATGACAGTATTTTTTTTTTGCATACTTTAAATATAATTTACTAAAAAAAAAAATCCCATTCTGGGATAGCAAATTGTTCCCAGATCTTGTCTGACCTAACACCCTCTAATTGTCCTGTTGAGTCTATTCGATCCCTAATTTGATCATTAAAAACTGTAAGAGAATCTATAAAATCATTATCTTGGTCATTAAAAACGGTTTGCAAACCACAGATTTTATTTTTAAAAAATTCTGCCAGTATATCAGCAGGTGGGATAGTTTCCTTATTAGATCATAGAAGTAGGGTACGATGCTGAATTTTTTTGAGAACAAGTAAATTACTCTTCTTTTTAGCCTTAATTTTATTGTATTACCTTTCATTTAAAATGTTTTCAATATATTTTTTTTCTTATATATTTTTTATAAAGTACACCACTGAGATGGTTTTTACCAGTTGGTGATACTGATTTTTTTTAAAAATTTATTGAAATTATAATAAACATAAACAAGTAATTACACCTGCATACAGGTTTGGATAGTAACAATGATGAAAGAAAAATAAAAATTCTTACTATTTAGTCCACAATCTTAAGGATCCAAGAACATAGAAAAAGAAATAAAAAGGTATACAAAAACTCACTAGGACAGGTTAGGAGACAAGATATTAACCCCAGACAGTGGGTCTAGATTGATTGTACAGCCATTGAACCAGTAACTCCTCCCCTCCCCTCCTCCACTCCCCCACTCCTTAGCTACAATAAACTCAAGTAGTTGTTTTGGCTCAAAAAAAAGGAAATTTTTTACCCTCAAATGAGATACAGCATTTAGAAGGAAATTTCAAGATAAAGGATATATATTGAATATTACATAAAATTGGAAATTAGGTTCAGGCAATAAAAAGCGAAACACTTTTGTCTAAGGCTATCTGGTTCAGAATACCTTGAGTTCAATGCACCCCTGGGCTTCCTTCATGCTTGCTCAATTTCACAAAGGCCAAGCATGTGCGGGGGGGGGGGGGGGAGAGGGGGGTGTCAGCTGGCACAGTGGCAGCCCAGGAAAAGTACTGCTAATTGCCTGGATTCACAAGGATGAGAGCTTCTGCTGGTGGGGCTTGGGGATTCTTTCCACCCAAAGCAGCACACTGTACCTCAATTTGGGGGACCCAAGCCCAAATTGGGTACTTTCCTCTTTATTGTACCACTAGAACAAATAAGCGTTCCATGCCCTATCAGGACTTGAACCCTTTGTGTTCCGAGTTCATTAATTAGGTATTGCCTCTCATATACTTTTGCCTTAGCTACCTTGAGCTGGTCTTCTTTTTCCTTCAATATCTAGCTCTTAGATACTTCCAGTTGGGCTGACCGAGAACATATTATTTGGGTTGCTTCCTTAGCTTCCAAGACCTATTTATTTGATCTGCATCCAGCACTCCTGCCCTGGTTATAACTATTGCAGGAACTTCAATATCCTTTGAACCAACACTGAAAATTCTGAGTCAAGGACGAAAACAATGCTCTTCTGTTCTTGTTCCCTTCCTATTGTTTTCCCCTTCTTTGTGTTCTTTTCTCCAAAGATTGTAGTTATTGCCCCTTTTCCATTTTTTTTTTAAGTAAGTCTCTATGTCATGCCGTTTGTTGTACTAACATACCCTGGTATTATCTTGCACTGTTAATTTTTAATCTGTTTTTATGGTATCTACTCTGTTTATTATACAGTATAGTATTTTTGCAGCCCGCCTAGAAGTCTGATTAGGCGGTATAAGAAATTTTAAATAAACTTGAAACTTGCTACTTTCTCATACCACGCTCCCAGAACTGACTGAAAGACAGAAAACAGAAAGTAGGTTTAAATGGTCAATATTCTCAACTGAGAAGGGTAAATAATGGGGTTCCCCATGGGTCTCTGCTGGGAATGTTGCTTGTTTGACATTTATCAATGATCTAGAAATGGGAAAAACTAGTGAGATAGTTAAATTTGCTGATGACACAAAGTTGTTCAAAGTTGTTAAATGGCATGAGGATTGTGAAAAATTGCAAGAGGACCTTGTGGACTGGGAGACTAGGCATCAAAATGACAGATGACATTTAATGTGAGCACGTGCAAAGTGATGCATGTGGGAAAAAGGAGCCCAAACTATAGTTATGTAATCCTGGGTTCTATGTTAGGAGTCACTGCCCAGAAAAAGGATCTAGGTGTTGTTGTTGAGGATACGTTGAAATCCGCAGCTCAGTGTGCAGCGGTGGTTAAGAAAGAAAATAGAATGTTAGGAATTATCAGGAAAGGAATGGAAAACAAAGATGAAAATGTCATAATGCCCTTATATCACTCTATGGTACCTATGGTACCTTGAATACTGTGTGCAGTTCTGATCACCGTATCTCATAAAAGATATAGCAGAATTAGAAAAGGTACTCTTCAGCTTGGAGATGAGATGGCTCAGGGGTGATATGATAGAGGTCTATAAAAATACTGAGTGAAAAGGGTAGATATGAATTGCTTGTTTACTCTTTCCCAAAAAAAACTAGGACTAGGAGGCATGCAATGAAGCTACTAAGTAATACATTTTAAACAAACCAGAGAAAATATTTCTTCACACAACATGTAATTAAACTCTGGAATTTGTTGCTGGAGAATGTGATAAAATCAGTTAGCTTAGCAGGGTTTTAAAAAGGTTTGGATAATTTCCTAAAAGAGAACTCCTTAAGCCATTAGTAAGATGTCTTGGGCAAATCCACTGCTTATTCCTAGGATAAACAGCATAAAATCTAATCTTATTATCCCTTCCTTAAAAATAATTGGCACACGCCGAACCTCCATTTTCTCTGTAACAGCTCCTACGATTTGGAACGCTCTTCCGCTTTATTTAAAAATGGAAAAAACTTTAAAAACGTTCAAAAGCAACTTAAAATGTTTCCTTTTTAAAGATGCTTTTAACTGAAGTTTTATTATTTTTTATTTTTATTTTATTTTTTGTTTTTATTTAAACGGATTTTAACTAAAGTTATTTTAGTCTTTTTTATTTTTTTTCTATTAACTCCTGCCCTTTTGTGTTTACCCTTAATGGCTCTCTCATTTACTATAGCGATTGTATTTCTTCCCTCTTTCCTTCAAGTGTCTTCTGTTCGTTCGTCCTTAATAACCTAGTATGTGTTGTAGTTTGTCTTACAGTTCTTTTTTGAAAGTATGTTTTAATCGTAATTTTGTTTGTTGATATGTCATTTTATGCTTTGTACAACGCTTTGCAGAATCGATAAAGTGTTTAATCAAAAAACTAATTAAACAATAAACAATAAAATCTGTTGTACTACTTAAGATCTAGCTAGTACTTGGGACAAGGATTGGCCACTATTGGAAACAGGATACTGGGCTTGATGGACCTTCGATCTGTCCCAGTATGGCAATTCTTATGTTCTTCAATCGTTCAAAGCTGATAATGACATTTTAACACAGTGATCATCAGTTTCCTATTCAAAGAATAGTAGGTGCAAGCCCTTTTAGACTATTGGATGATGCAATCAGGCTCCTCCCATGTGATGTCATATGTTAGTAGTATAAAACTGGGCAGTTCAAAGCGGCGGCCATCTTTGCCATTTTGAGCATTCATACATTCGCCGAGTAAGTAGAAGTACGGAGAGGAGTATTCTGGCATTGGTCTTACTCTAATAGAGCCGTTTTTTGCATTATTTCAACAGGAGTCCACTGCACTGACGCAGCTATACAGCGAAACGCCAGCTAGCTTTACGTCGGCAGGAATGGACCACAGCAAAGAAAACAGAAGCTGAGAGATATAAGAACTCATAAGAACTCCCTGCCTAATTGAAGCTAAGTTCATTATCATTTTTTTGAGAGTTTTTGACATACATCATCTTAAAATTAGGCAGGAGGGGGAGAGTGCCAATGAGGTTAGTTCCCTATCTAGTGCTGTTGCATAGTTAATCACTGGCAACGCACGGGGATCTGAGGCCTCTCCTCTATAAAGAACTTTAAATGTGTGATTAATGGAGATATGAGAAAACTTCATCACTGTTTCTAATTAAGAATTTGAAAATTGAATATAAGGGAGGTATTTTTGTGGATTTATGATTGATCTCACTTTATCCTTTATACATTGTTTTCAAGTCACTTAATCCCCCAGTGCCCCAAATTTGAGCCCACCAGGACAAACAGGGAACTATGATAAAGTACCTGAATTTAAAACAACTTAGGATATAAATGGTAAATAAATAAAATTAAAATTAAAAACCCATAAGTACCCCATCAAAATACACTCTGGTTTTACCTTCAAGATATTAGAGGGTGCCATCAGATTGCTAGTTATCATTTATTGTATTATCTTTCTGTTTTTATTTTATGTCCCTATTTTATGTGTACATTTTCATGAAAAGATGAACTAAACTTAATTAAAGGTCCTTTCATAAAGCTTAGCACATTCTAACAAATAGGATGTGGTAAGTGCCAGGTGACTTATAATTATAGGATAGGTTGTGCATCACTTGACATGCACTAATGCCTGTTAGCAAGTATGAAGCTTTAGTAAAAGGGCTCCTACATTCCACCCCGCACCAGGTAGGATGATTACATGCTAGCCACTTTAAGGGCTCCTTTTATAAAGGCGCGCTAGCGGTTTTAGCGCAAGCTAAAATGCTCCACATGCTAGCTGCTACTGCCTCCTCTTGAGCAGGCAGTAGTATTTTGGGTAGCACGCGCTATAGCGCGAGCTAATCCAGTGCGTGCACTAAAAACGCTAGCACACAGGTAACATAAAAATGTCTTATAGACCACTAATACTTTTCATTTTTCTTCACTCAATGTGTAATTGAACTCTGCTGCAGAATGTGGCAAAAGTAGTTAGCATAGCAGGGTTTAAAAAAGGTATAGATAACTTTATATATGAGAAGTCCATAAGCCATTATTAAGATAGATTTGGGGAAATCCACTGTTTATTCCTAGGATAGGCAGCATAAAATATGTTTGACTCTTTGGAATCTTGCCAGGTACTTGTGACCTGAGTTAGCCACCTTTGGAAACAAGATACTGTGAGCTTCAGGACCTGTGGTTTGTCCCAGTATGGCAGCTCTTATGTTCTTATATTCTAAGCAATTAACAAAACAAAAACAACCAAAAAGGATTATTGCATTCCAGTGCAATACTCTGATGCACTAGATATTTAAGCTGGTAAGAAGGATGAAAGTGGGCATAGTGGAGATACAGCAGGACACCACTGAAGAGTCTTCACTGACACAGACTCTTGCTGCTATGGTAACTGGCAGAGATTAGCATTAGAGAATGACACGGTGGCGATTACCTGCGGCTAGCCACGTTTAGCCGCGGGTAACCCGCTGGAACGGGGAAAGAAAAATAGCAGTCGCTGCGGGAACGGGGACAAGGCCATTCACCGCCCCGTGGAGCGGTGAATGGTCTTGTCTCCGCAGTGAGGCATCAAGGATCTCGCGGTCCCCGCAGCCACCACCCGCCCGTAGCATTTAGCCAGCTCCCTCCCTCCACCTCACATTATATTCCGAGTTTGCCGGCTTCCTTTTTCCCAAGCCGCACGCGTTCAAAAAGCCATGCACGCGCGGCTGCGCGAGTCAATCATTCTTCTCCTCTGACGCAACCGGAAACAGGAAGTTGCAGGAGAGGAGAAGTTTGATTGACTCACGCAGCCACGCGTGCACAGCTTTTTGAATGCATGCAGCTCAGGAAAAAGAAAGCCGGCAAACTCAGAATATAATGTGAGGTGGAGGGAGGGTGGGAGCTGCTAGTCCTTTCATAGATCTGTAATACATAAATACTGTTTCGTTGTGGGTATTCTCCCCTCTTTAGCAGAACTGGTTTATCATTTTAAAATCATGTGTGGCACCAATGGCAAGAAAATATAATGATAAAACAGCAACTAATTTTGCCTATTTTTATATATTAAAAAAAGTACTACATTTGAAATGTATATCACCCAGTTCATAAGGTGAATGGATGCTGCGGGGACGGGGACGGGACGGTGAATGGGATGGCAGTGGCGGTGACGGGGCGGTGAAAGGGATGGCGGTGACGGTGACGGGGCGGTGAAGGGAACAGCGGTGACGGGACGGTGCAGAGGATGGTGAGCCAGGGATGGGGTGGTGATGGGGACAGATTTTTTCCCCCATGTCATTCTCTAATTAGCATCAGCCTGCTGCGGCTGAACCCCCTACATGAACATTTGTGGCACAGTACCTTGCAGAGCCCATCAAGGTCATGACCACAGACACATTGGCATACTGGTAGGCACACAAAAAAAAACAATCTAGCTAGATTTGGCCAAGTTCAACCAGAATTTTCTCGGTACCCTTTGAAAACTGGGTGCAAGGAACTGTTTTTCTAAAATGACTACCTAGATGCATTGTCCATTTACACATGCAAATCTGCTATTTAGATGTACAAATACTGCTTAAACCTTGTAAAATGAGTTCCATAATATATTAGTTTCTGACCTATAGCAGTCAGGAATTTTTCTCAGGCATCTAAAGAAGTGAATGCAAACCAAAACATTTGGAAACTTCAGACTGCCAACATGGAGCTTAATAGCAGGGCCCCTGAGTCATTGGAAGGATATTGCTGGTATATTTTATATTCTGAGAATGTCTATCCCACTAGTAGCTTATTAATAAAGTTTTATTTCAGCCTGATTTTGTTGCAACAATCAGGACTTTACTTTCAGTTGAATTTTCTTTCTTTTTCATAGCCATGGCGATGCTAAACTCACCAGTTAGATTCACTCGGTCACATTACACTAGACTGTCAAAGCCTCTCTGTTTCCAGGCTATCTCTGAAGCATATCAGAGCTTCCGAGGGTAATGAACTCTTTCATAATAAGCCGTAGCTCTAATATGAACAATACTTGGCTTCCAGGAACAGCCTTGTAATTACAGTGCACCGTATTGTATGTCAGAGGTTTGTTTCATCTTTAATATTTTATGAAGGAATCAATGTTGACAGGAAAAAAATATTTAACCCAAAGGACCTCGAACCCAGGCTATTATTTTGTAAAGTAGCCATCTAGGTACATATTTGTGCACCGCTGTTCTCCCTGGTGCATACTCATGCTCTTTGATAGTCTCTAAGTAGACACAACCACATGCTGTCCAGATGGAAACCTGGCTGCATCATTACATTATATCAAAATAACCCACTCCCACCTGTTTCTGCTAGGGCCCTTGCCAACATTTTCCCATAAAACATTTATTTTGCTAATATTTTAGTTGGTCACCACAGAAGGACACTTGAAGTTAAAGATTTACCATGTGTGCAGTCACTTTTGACTGAATAAAAAGGCTCTTTCTCTAAGCCTATATAATCCTCAGGAGCACACAGAATATCTATTGTTTTAGATAAGTGTGGTTATCATGAATTATGACTGGCCATTCTGACATCTTCTTTCTTCTTTTCATGTGTTTTAATTATTTCTTGGCAGCTTCCATTCAATGAATTTATTGTGATTTCTGAATATTGTATTCACCTCTATATGATAAACAGATGGAGGCCTGAAAATTACGTAATGTGATACAACTCAGGCTAATTTTTGAGTGAAAAATGCGTTTTCCGTGCTGTATTGAAAATAAAAAATACCTTGCATTAATCTGTAATGTTGAAAGCTGCAAGAAATGATTCTTTGTGGTCCATCAAGGGGAACAGGAAGTATTGCACATGAAGCCAGGAGCAAACCAGGGCACACTGTTTATAGTAATTAGCCTCCCTTTGAAAGTAGTAATAGTATATTTGTTGTCTGGAAATTACATGAGACCTGAATTGTTTAATGAGATGGACTAAGCCAGAAACTTTCTCAAAGTTGTCAAAAATTTGTTGTTATCCTTCTGTTTAAGTTACTGCTGCCACAATGACTTCTTATCATTGATTTAGCACTGCTGATGTATATAGCACTGTACAGATATATAGAAGCAGGGCCGCCATCAGAAATTTCTGGGCCCCTTACTGAGCAATCCTATTGGGCCCCCCCACGCACCCCTTCCCCCCCCTTTTGTCCAGGGGGTGCTATCAGGAAATCGGCAGGGGACAAAAAAAGTTTGACAGCAGTGTTTATTGTTTATTGTTGTGCACAGCAGAAGCATAATACAGGAATTTGTGCTATGGTGGCCTAGGACCAATGTTTCCTCTAAGGATTGATGAGGTGTGTGCAAAAAAAAATATGCATGAGCGACAAGTTACATACTCCACAAATTTATGAGCAGGCACGGAGGACGCATTTTTAAACAAATGTAGTTTATCCTTGTACTCCTTATGTATTTTTAATCATCTATGGATATATTTGTATGTTTATTGTTCAAATGGTTTTATTTATTTCCCCAAATTTATTTTTGTTATACGCATTGAAAATATTTGATATTGCGTTTAAATCAAAATCTCAGTAAACTTGAAACTTGAAACGAGTGCCCGTGAGATTGTGGGAGGGTTAAATACTCAAAATTTAGAAGAATAACAATTTACTTAAAGTTTTTGCTACGCCAGCTTTCTGGTATCTTTACATACAGTGGCGTACCTAGCATATGTAACACCCGGGGCCCATCATTTTTTGGCACCCCCCCCCCCCCCCCATCTGTAAGAAAAATATGATTTTTAGTAACAAACCACACGTCACACATGAGTACCTAGGAAAAGGCAGCATCTTACATATTGCAGTGAGCAGTACATCAATACACCCATTGTAAAACTAAACAAGCCAGACCAGCACAGATCAATCCTACATCGTCAATCCTAACAGAAAACCATGTCTTTCAAACACACAGAACACAGAAAACACCTTCGCCTAGTATGGAATATGTAATCACAAACGAACCCCTCCCCCTTTTACAAAACTGTAGTGTGGATTTTAGCCACGGTGGTAACAGCCCTGACGCTCATAGAATTCTGAGCATCAGAGCTGCTACCACCTCGGCTGGCGCTAAAAAACGCTCCACAGTTTTGTAAAAGGGGGGATAAAATAGAAATACACAGTTTCAACGCTCTAGCTCAGAGATGCCCAAACTTTTTGGGCTTGCGAGCTACTTTAAAATGACCAAGTCAAAATGATCTACCAAAAATAAAATTAAAAAACACAAAGCACACTATACGCTGAGAAAATGTTAATTATCATTCCTATTCTGGGTTTTTTCAAAGAGGTCAAGGCAGATGACTCTATGCATTGTCACCTCAGTAACAACCATACAAAAATAGACAAATATACCCCCCATCCTTTTTATTAAACCACAATAGCAGTTTTTAGTGCAGGGAACTGCGCTAAATGCCCAGCGCTGCTCTCGACGCTCATAGGCTCCCTGCACTAAAAAACACTATTGTGATTTAGTAAAAGGGGGCCATAGTGCAAAATATAGACAGCATATATAGATTCAGACCCAGTTTGATCACTAAATTGAAAATAAAATCATTTTCCTACCTTTGGTAATTTCATCAGTCTCTGGTTGCACTTTATTCTTCTGACTGTGCATCCAATATTTCTTCCCTTCTTTCAGCCTCCTGTATGCTTCCTCTCCTCCAGACCTCATTCCCTCCCCCAACTTTTTCTTTCTTTCTTTCTCTATGTCTGTCTTTCTCTGATTCTGTGCCCCATTTTTTTCTTTGTTTCTGGTTCCCTGTCCCCCCCCCCTTCTTTCTTCCTTTCTCCGTGCCCCATTTTTTGCTTTTTTTTTTCTGGATCCCTGTCCCCCCCCCCCACACACACACCTTCTTTCTTTCTTTCTTTCTTCCTTCCTGCCTCCCCCATGCCACCACCGCCGCGGAATAGGCTGTTGCCCCTGCCGCATTCGGAAACAGGCCAAGATCTCCCTGCTTCTCTTCTGCACGGGGCCGATCAACTCTCACCGCCCGATGTCAATTCTAACGTCGGAAAGGACGTTCCGGGCAGCCAGGCAGCGATTGGCTAGCCAGAATGTCCTCTCGATGGCAGAATTGACGTCGGGCTGCCGCGAGAGTTGGTCGGCCCCGCAGGGAAGAGAAGCAGGGAGATCAAAGACACGGTGCCGGCCTGATCCCCGATGGCAGCAGTGAGAAGGGAAGGGCAGCAGGTTGGGCATCACTGCTCTAGACGAGCCGCGAGCCGCACTCTAAGGAGAACAGTTGACTGCCCCCCCCCCCTTGGTACACCACTGGAGCAGCAGCGTGTCTGGCCGGCTCATTCGTTCAAAGCCGCGGGTGGCAGCTCCTTGCAAGATCCGCGCCTGCGTCTGAAGCCTCTCTGATGTTGTGACATCAGAGAGGCTTCCGATGCAGGAGTGGATAGCGCAAGGAGCCGCCAACCCGCGGCTTTGAATGAACGAGCCGGCTGCTGCTCCAAAAGGAAGAGAATGATCGCCTCCAGACCGCGGGCCACAAATAAAACCTGGAGAGCCACACGCGGGCCGCATGTTTGAGACCGTGCCTTAGAGGGAACACTGCCTAGGACCCTGGGGGAGCCCGGGCTCCTGAATGCAGGTCTGGTAGTACTGCCCTGATGGCGGCCCTGTATAGAAGCCTGTTTATTAAAGTGTGCTAGGGCTTAACATGTTGTAACACAGGATTTTATCATGCAGTAAAGTCAGATTTAATGTGGCAACCTCTGGAGGCATTTCCTTGATATTTTATGGAAGGTTTTACATTATTGTTATCATTAGCATGTGAGACCTGCAGAGAGTTAAAGTGATAGCACTTTCAACCTCCTATTTGGAAGACAGGGTCTGATTCTAAAAACAGCGCTGGTAAGTTAGACGGTGGTAGGCACCCTACCACCGCCAATCTTAATTGCTTTAATTGGTTTAATCAGCACACACCTACCTTGAAAGGTGTTGGAGTCATAGCTATGTCATGATTCCTAATGGTGCTTCAGGTCAAAGTAGGCGTGGTTATGGCCATAGAAAACCTTAGGATCCATTGGGCATGATTCTCAGTCAAACGTATGCACTAGCAATGTAGGCCTTTAAAACCCTGACCTACATTATTGATGCCTAAGCTTGACGCAAGCTGTGATCATGTAACGGCGCCTACAAATGATTGACATACAGCCGGTCCTGTTTTTGGATGCACCAGTCGATGGAGGTGCCATTTCCAGAATCAGGCCCTTAAGGCCCGATTCTATAAATGATGCCTAGTGGCGCCAATCTGAATTCCGCGCACAAATCAAAATTTCTTAATTAGCTTAATTGCTATTTTAATTGAAAACATTGTTAAAAGCTAATTAAAAACAATTTTATAACATTGACTAAAGTTGTGTGCAAAATTCAGCACAGCACATGTCGACAGAAAACAAACGAATCCTAAATCCCTCAACAACCCACTACCTACAAAATGTTCAACAAAACCAAACGAAATCACCATCCCTTGCAATATACGCTAACGCTCGATCAGTAGTAAACAAGCTTTTCATCTTAAATGACCTAATCACATCCAATGACATTGCTCTGTCATTCATCACAGAAACATGGCTGAAAGACCTCAAAAGCCCTGGACTCTCACACCTCTGCCCACAGGGCCACAACATTCGTCATCTCCCCTGAAAAGTAGGCATGGTTAGGGGTGGAGAATAGGCATGGCATGACTTAGGTGTTCCGAGGCATCTGTATTAGGTGCTGGTAAATTAGGCCAGGAAACCCTTGGTCTAATATAATGGTGCCTAACATTAAGACACCTACTGGAACCTAAGTTGGGTTAGGCATCACAAAGCTCAAATCTGTAAACAACACCTAGTAGTTGATTGACAACTATGCCGAATGGCATTTAGGAGTTGGGCGCTGCTAGGCACCATTTATAGAATCAGGCCCTTAGGGGCCAGATTCAGTAAATGGTGCGTAAATATAGTCGCTGAAAAAAAAATCAGCATCCAGCTCTATTTTATAAAGAGTGCTCCAGAATGAACACTATAATGTTGGGTGCCAAATTCAGCACTTTGGGCCCGAGGACTTATGCCAACTGAAGCCAAGTATAAATTCTGGCATACAAGTTGGGTGCACAACCATGGTATTCGATAACACTGCGTGCAATTTTTTGGAACATCCTTGACCCAACGTCCTTGACCCTCCATTGGGAATGCCCCTTTTGCAGTTGCACATGGACACACTTAAGCACTATCCTATAACTAGATGCAGAAGGGTATTTCAGCGCCAATCTGCTATTTAAGTCCCAATTTGATGCCTTGTATCCATTAGAATGTGTTTCTGTGCCAAAAGCTGGCCACGGTATAAGCTCTTGGTTTTAAGTATCATGCATAGAATTCTCTAGTTCAGGGGTGTCCAACCTGTGGCCCAAGGGCCGCATGTGGCCCCGTGAAGTATTTTGTGCAGCCCCAGTCGAGGGCAATGCAGTGTTTTCCTCTGCTGCCCCCGGGTGTTTACCGTCTTGCCAGCTCCCTTCTCTGTCTTGCTGCAGCATTTGCACATTTGTGCGGCCCCAGAAACATTTTTTTCGGCCAATGCGGCCCAGGGAAGCCAAAAGGTTGGACACCCCTGCTCTAGTTAGTGCTCTTGTGTTAACTATGTGTTAGCCAGTTAGCATGCAGTAAGTGTAACACTACTCACTAGTTGGCTTACACTTCCACATCCATGTCACATCTCTTAACAGAAAATACTCAGCAATGCAAGAGATGCTGCCATAAACCCCCTTAACACAGCTGTATGATAGCTCCTTTCTGCAGGTTAATCGCACATTAACCCCTTGTTTCTATAAATGATGCGCAGATTTGGGCACCCAAATTTTAGCATGGATTGAAGATGCACGTGCATATTGTTTAACAAGCCATTAACAGTTAATTGATGTTGTTGGCAATAATTGGAATCTGTGCTTGCAACAAAGAAGACATACTGGGGCAAATTCTATAAATGGTGTCCCAATTGTAGGTGGCAATAGGCATTCTACTGTTGTCCAATCAGCCAATCAGGATGCACGTTTAAAAAAAAGAATCACACCTAGGTGGGCTGCCCACATTGTAGATGTCTTTGCCAGCCTAGGGAGGCACATAGGGCCGACTAAGCTCACCCAAAACTAGGCGTGGGCATGGTTTTGCCAGGAAGTAGCAACCTTAAGCATCTCCCTAGGTCTGCAAAAGGCACCTGAAATATAGGCCAGAAAAATGCTGGCCTACATTTCAAATAGACATGGCCGCTAAACTGATCACGGCAAGGGAATCTCCCTATTGCGATCTGTTTAGCAGCCACAGCAGGGAACCCATCGCATTGCGAAGTAGGCCGGCAGGAGGGATGCCCAATCCCTCCTGCCACAAACCCAAAAATAATCCCCAGCAGGTGGGATGCCCAGTCCCTCCTGCCAGAACACCAGAAGTTGCCCCCCACCCTCGAATTTCCATGACAGAAGGAGTGCCTAATTCCTCCTTCCGCTGCCACACTCCCCCCCCCCTCCAAGACATCCACCGGCAGAAGGGATACCCAGTCCCTCCTGCCAGAAACCCCACAACCCCCCAAGACATCCCCGGCAGGAGGGATGCCCAGTCCCTCCTGTCTAAAAACCCCCACCTCCCGAGCCATCTCCCGGCAGGAGTGGCCTATGAGACCTTGCCAATCGGAATCCTAGACCATTCCCAGTGCATCCCAGAATGCATCGGGAGAGAGGAATAAGATTCTGGTTGATCCAAGTGCCTAAAGCCCCTCCTATGGGAAGGGCCTTAAGTGCTTGGGCCAATTAGGGACTTATGCCCCTCCCCTGTGCATCCCACAATGCACTGGGAATAGGAAGGCCCGCCATTCAGTGGAGGCAGCCAACCAGCCAACTAAAAAGGTACTTGTGGAGTCTGAGTGGACTTGAGGGGTGGTGTCGGGGTGCCGAGAGATGTCTCAGGGGTGGATGTCTTGGGGTGGTGGCAGCAGGAGGAATTGGGCACTCCTCCTGCTGTGGATATTTGGGGGTGAGAGGCAGCTTCGGGGGTTCTGGCAGAATGGACTGTGCATCCCTCCTGCCGGTAGTCTTAGCAGGGTGGATGGGTTCTCTGCCACATCTGCTAAGCTGATTGCGCAGGGAGATTCTCTTGCCATGATCAGCTCAGCAGCAACCCGAGATGCAGGGAGATTCTGAAAAGTTGCAGGCCTTTGTATAGAATAGCACCATTTCTGCCCTCAAATGTCATGAGTTGGACACCAGCATTTACAACAGGTTTCAGCAGGCGTATAGATCAGTGCCCAACTTTAGATGCAGGAATCAGCTCTAAGCTCTGTTCTGTAAAGGACACTCAACCCGGAGCACCCTTCAAAGAACAGCACCTAGAATTTATTTTTTTCTGCTGCTAATTTTTGAATGCCAATTATAGAATTCCCTCCTAAGGGCCGGATTCTGTGAGCATTGCCGATTTACATGTGCAATTTAATTGTTTACAAGTCAGTCAACATGGATAATTGCCAATTAACAAACAATTATTGGAACTAATTGGCACAACTTTCTAAACATATTCTATAAATTGGTGTGTGTAAATTCTAGTGTACGGATATCAAAAGGGGTGAGGCCAAGTGAGGAGCATGGGTGGGTCATGGATGTTCCTAAAAGATAGTCGCACTATTATAGAATATGCCCAAACCATGCACAACTTAGGCGCAGATATTTTGGCCTGGTTTTCATAGCAAAATTTCCTGTGTTATTCTAAATGTTATTCTTGTGGACAATTGCTACACGTGGTTCTATAAACCGTGCCTAACTCTGGAGGCAGTTTATAGAATCATGCTAAGCGCTGATCTTTTGGCACCGATTTTGTTAGGCGACATAAATAGAATTTACCCCAAGTGCTTAACATCCTTTAGTCAAAGCACCCCATAAATAAGAATGTAAAACTCCATGGAGGAGGAAATATCTAGTCAATACACAGAGATAAAACAAAGAATTTCAGGAGAAAAATTAACTAAATTATATTAACACTGATAAGAACATTATGGTTTATCTTTTATGGTTTAATCTATTTGATGCACCACCTATAAAAGTATTACCTTAGTGGTTTACAACATGAAAAGGTATAAATCATTCACAGAGAAAAAAAAAATATAAGGGCAGGAGACAGAAGTTGGCTTAAGTTACAGCAAATTCCTCTTAAGCGAGACACATAAAGGGGGGTGGGGAAATATGGAAAAAATTAAAAGTCTGGTAAATAAAATGATAGGATGTTGCAACCAGAGTGCTAGCAAACATGGCCAGAAAAACAGGGTAAGGAAGCTGGATAACCAAGCTCATAATATCCTGCAATTCTGCTCGATGCATCTCAAAAAAGATATTGCAGAATTAGAAAAGGTATAGAGAAGGGTACAAGGGATGGGACGACTTCCCTATGAGGAATTGCTAAAGAGGCTAGGGCTCTTCAGCTTGGAGAAGAGACGGCTCAGGAGGAGATATGATAGAGGTCTATAAAATACTGAGTGGAGTGGAACGGGTAGATGTGAATCACTGGTTTACTCTTTCCAAAAATACTAAGACTAGGGGGCATGCGATGAAGCTACTAAGTAGTAGATTTAAAGCAAACCAGAGAAATTATTTCTTCACACAATGTGTAATTAAACTCTGGAATTCATTGCCAGAGAATGTGGTGAAATCAGTTAGCTTAGCAGGGTTTTAAGGAAAGACTTATTTTATAGGTCCCAGTGTCAGTTATTGGTTTCACTGAAAAACTCACCATATAATTCAATAATTTTTCATTATTGAATTAAATGGAGAGTTTTTTCAATGAGACCAATGATTGAAACTGGGACCTATTGTGGAATCAACCTAAGTCTTTTCTTAAGGTCACTGAGGTCTCTTTTTCTCTCTTTATCAAAACAGAAAAATGTAGTTGTCTGTGAGTGAATCATAACTAGTTGACGTGTCCTATGCTATGTTCAGCTTCTTCAGATAAACTAAATTAAAACCATATATTAGCAACTCCACCTGACAAAACAGCACTGTAAATAACTTTCCAAATGCTCAAGAACTTAATATTAGATAAATGTCCATGCTGCTGCTTCAGGGAGCCATGGACCAAACTTCTACAGTATTATGCTTTCAGATGCTAGTACAGTATATCTGAAGATGGGACAAGGCGGAAAAGAGATTAATGTGCATTAAGCACCTGCAATTAATACAGGTTTTTAAGGGGGGGCGCTAGTGAGCGTCAGCAGGAATGGCAGCCTGAATTTGAGCTCCGGTCGAATACTGCAATAAAATCAAGAATACGCATCTTTATAATCGGGCATCTGCCTTATTAAACTATTTCCTAAGTGCTGGTCACCATCCGACTCGACTGACGGAAGATGTCGGCTACTAAAGGTGGTAAGCGCACAAAAATCGATCCCCTTCTCCCGCCAAGCCGCAAACATCTAAGGCAGATGAGGCACCGCTGACTGTCTTACTAGAGGAGATTCGTTCCCTAAAAGATATGCTTTCAGAAACCAACACTAACATTGAGGATATTAAGCAAGATGTATCTTGCATGAAGACTGACATACTGCATTTTTGTACCCGAGTGGAGTCTCTCGAACTTAAGCAGCGTACCACGAAAGAGAACGTTAAAGATTTGCAGTGCCATCTTAAACGCGTGGCTCAACTTGAGAAAGACCTGGACGAGGCGAATAATAGGGCCCGTAAACGGAACATTCGTATCCTTGGATTATCGGAGGGTCGAGAAGGGCAAAACCTTATAAAATTCTTTCAGGATACCATCCCTGCTTTACTGGATATTACCTTTGCCTTTCCACTAGAGATCGAGGCGGCTCACCGTGTCAGCTCTCACCATGCTCAACGTGAGAATTTTCCTCGCCCGATCATCCTGAGCTTGCTCCGTTTCAATCAAACACTGGAGATTATGCAAAAGGCTAAGATGAAGGCACCCTTGAAGTTTGAAGGAAAGAATTTGATGTTTGTTCCTGATCTTAGTAAAACGTCTGCCCGTCTGCAGAAGCAATTACTTGAATATCGACCCCATCTCAAGGCCCTTAATGCATGTTTCGGGATGTTCTATCCAGCTCGCATGAGAGTTACTATACAAAATCGTACTAAAGACTTCACTGACCCGAACTTGCTTGGTGACTTTCTGGAATCTATCTCCCCACAATCGATGTTACTTGACTGTAGACCTTTGTACTTGGCTGCCATTTCAGCATGCTATTGTGTACTCCTCTGATCCTTGTTACTGCTCACATGTCATTTGCCTCTGAGTTTCTTACTTTTTCCTTTTACCTTAACTTGTATGATTACTGATAATCTTGACTTTAATCCTTATTACTTATCTATGTTCCCTTATCACTGTCTTACCTCAGCTTTCACTCTCCTCTACCTTTATTCTACCCTCTTGAACTGCCTTGCTGTTTCACTCTGCACGCTGTGTCTATCAGTCAGGAATTTTTTCCTTGTGTTCCCTTATTCTCTCTTCCTTCTGTCTTTCTTCTCCTGCCTTTTGATGCTCTGCCTGTTTTCAGTCTGTATTCTGCCTGCAAGTTCTCATTGCCTCCTTTCCCTCTTGCTTTTCTGTTGTGCTCTCGTGTCTCTTGTTGGCATTTATACTGATGTTGCTTTCATTACTGTGGCGGGCATTATCTAATCTAATCTAAACCTTAAGTTTATATACCGCATCATCTCCATGAGTATGGAGCTCGACACGGTTTACAAGAACTTAAAATAGTGGGTAGAGAAGAAGAAAAAGGATTACATGAACTTATGTGTAGAAGGGGGAGAGAAAGGGGGGAAGGATAGAGCTACAATTTGCTGAAAAGCCAGGTTTTCAGTTGTTTGCAGAATAACTGAAGGGAGCTCAGGTTCCGCAGCGGGGTGGTGAGGTCGTTCCAAAGACCTGTGATTATGCCTGTGTTATCAGCGTATTCACTAAAATGTTTTTATATTTGCAGTGTTCTATGGTTGCTCGTTCTGGTTTGCTATTTTCTCTTCACTCACTGACCTTCTCTCCTTGCACTGAATGATTTACGTTCGGGGCATGGAGTGTATTTTATATAGAAGTGCTATTTCTTTAATGTTACTATGCACATTATACCACTTTCAGGTTTTGTATTACATTGATGCCTTTCAAATGTGTCTCCCTTAATGTCAAAGGATTAAATAACCCTTTGAAGCAGGTTAAAATCCTTCAATATATATCACAACTGCACCCGGATATCGCCCTCTTGCAAGAAATGCACTTAGATGCTATGGAAGCTTCCAAACTCTACTGTAACTGGGCTTTACCACCTTTCTTTTCACCTGCCAAAGATAGGAAAATGGAGTTGTTACATTTGTTGAGAAACATCCGGACATTTCGGTGACTGACTATGCCTGTGACACAGAGGGCAGATGGCTAAGGGTCAATATCTCAATTCGCTGTTCCTCTCTAGCCATCTTTAATGTTTATGGATCTAACAAAGACTGTCCTGATTTCTTCTATGATCTGGCCAATTCCATTAACAATGTGGGGAGTACCCCTTCTCTTATTGGAGGAGACTTCAACTTGACTTTGGATCCTTTATTTGATAGACAATCTTCTGCTCCACACAAATCGACTAAGGCCTGGCTGGCTTTGCTGGATATTATTGAACAATTGAACCTCTGCGATCCCTGGAGAGCTCTGCATTCGTCCTCACGTACTTTCACCTTCTTCTCACCACCGCACTCGTCCTTCTCAAAAATTGATTTTTTCCTAATCTCAGCCTCCTTACTGCCTAGTGTTACAAATGTGGTCATTCATCCAATACTTGTTGACCATGCCTTAATCAGCCTCGACCTCACTCTGTTGAACCTTCCTACTCCAAAACCATGTTGGAGATTTGACTCTACCTTGCTCAATGACACTGTTTTTGTTGATTACGTTACCCAGCACATACAGGATTTTCTCCATTTCAATACTGTTGATCAAACTTGCTGGACCACCTTTTGGGATGCACTTAAAGTGTACCTGCGTGGTATAATCATATCCTACAAATCCAGAAAGAATAAGCTAGAAATGCGGGCTCGCACTGATTTGGAGTCTGAAATCTCATCTAAGGAAGCGCTCTTTTGTCGAGATCCATCTAACACAGTTCTTCGTGCTCAACTAGAGAACTGTTGCCTCTAATACAATGCGCACTTGGCTCTCACCGCAGGGAAAACACTGTTTATGAGAGATGCGACGTACTATGCTGAGCATGATGACTCTGGTCATCTACTGGTGAACTACCTGAAATCTCAGTCGGAAAGGACTTTTATAACATCCATAAAATCTACGGATGGAACTGTGCTCACTACCAGAGCTGATATTTCAGCCAGATTTCATGATTACTATCAGGAACTTTATACCTCACAATCTCCTGCTCTTGCTGATATAAATGAGTTTTTGAACAAGCTTCCATGTCCTACTCTCTCCGTGGCTGAAAATGAGATGTTCTGTTCACCTATTGAAGAGTCTGAAATTGCTTTAGCACTTACAAACATGGCTAAAAAGAAAACCCCCGGCCCAGACGGTTTTCCTGTTGAGTTTTACGTCGCTTTTCAACCACTCCTTCTTCCTCTGCTTAGGGGTTTCTTTGACCATCTCATACAGTCCTCTACAATCAGTGGCTCCTTCACCGAAGCAGTCATTGTAGTTCTACCTAAAGCTGGTAAAGACAAACAACAAGTTCAGAGCTATCGTCCTCTCTCTATGATAAATGTGGATGCGAAGTTGTATGCTAAAATTCTTGCTGGAAGACTTCAGACTCTTCTTCCCCGGTTGATTTCAACCGAACAAATTGGCTTTATGCAAGGTCGCCTCTCTCACGACAATACTCGACTTTTTTTTTATGTACTTCACAGGGTGGAAAATCTGGACAAGCCTTATCTTGCTCTAGGTCTTGACGCGGAGAAGGATTTCGACAGAGTGGAGTGGCCTTTTTTGTTCCAGTCCTTGCAACGTTTTGGCTTTTCAACATCTGCTATAAATATGATTAAGGTTTTATATTCCGCTCCCTCAACTAGGATACTGATCAACAACCATCTGTCGGCTCCTTTTCATCCTGGACGAGGCACTCGCCAAGGGTGTCCCTTATCACCTTTGCTCTTTAACATTGCACTGGAACCCCTTCTACTAGGTATTAAGAACAACATAAACATTGAAGAAGTGTCAATTGGGCAATGTGTTGTTAAATACTCAGTGATGATATTTTGCTTTACACCACACCTGACTCATTGTCTCACATATTGGACACTATCAACATATATGCATCTGCTTCTGGATACAAACTCAACCAGACTAAGTCTGAACTTATGCCACTTAATCGACCTGAGATCAAACATGTTTCTCATCACTACGATTTCATCTGGTCTGATACCTCCTTGAAGTATCTCGGTATCTACTTCTCACCTACTATAGATGAAACTGTTTCACTCAATGCCAGCAAGATAACCCTCATGGTTAAAGATCTTCTTTCTCGCTGGACCCCCCTGCGACTATCATGGTGGGGTCGATTAAGCACCATAAAGATGATGATTGCTCCCAAGATCATATATTTTTTAACTATGATACGTATTGTAGCGTGGCCGGTCCTCAAAGCTCGCAGTAACCGGCCCACGCTCGCAATATTCTCCCCAGCGTGCTTCCTCAAGAAGGAGGAAGTCCCTGTTGTGCATGAACTTAACTTATGTGAAAAAACAGGATGGCCTCACACAAGTAAGTAATGAATAACAAAAGTCAAATTTATTGTTCAATTCACAAACCAAAGTAAAATGCATCAAAAGAAAAAATGTATTCCAAAAAAGGTCTTTGGCAAAAACATACAACATCATGTGAAAGAAACCAGCCTGGTCTGGATCATGTTCCAAAGTTCCTTAGCAATGTCCCAGGTGTAATAAAGTTCCTTAATAGTCCTTAGCTCCTCCAGAGTCTTATTGATAATTGGCAAACTCTGTATGCTATACTGCACTGTACAGCCTCAGCAAATGCAGCAACAAATATGGTAGATTTGTCAAAGGGTTCTGTGGCATCCAAAAGAAAAATAAACTCCCAAACTATTCATTAGCACACAGTGTAAATCCTGTCTCAAACTTCCAGGATATTCACACCTGCTTGCTGAAGTTTTGTTCCACAGCAGCTCTTGATAAGCAAGAGAAAAAAAAACTCACAACAGCAAAACCCTTGACTAGCATATCTTTCATTCATTAGCAGACTTCCAGCAAATCCTCAGGTTCAACAGAAAAGGAAACATTTAACAAAACTCAGCACACAAAAAAAAACAATTCCAAATTAATCAGTTTCCATTTCTTCACCCATTCCCACCTCAGGTAAAGTGCTGTACTCCATAGCTTCACCTTCAGGATTTACCAAGCTTGTATTCTCTAGTTCAGTGTCCAACATCTCAATGTCCCTTGGCTCAGGGGGACTAGGAGACTCCTTCCACATGAGAGCCTCTCCTCTGTCTCCATTCCTCTTGGTCAGCCAGCCCTCTAAATGCTGCCAAGCTGCTGTACCACGCCCAGCCCTACTCCTGGGCTGAACTTCCTTCAGCTGTGTTTTCCTTTTCCCCTGCTTAGCCAGCTTGACACAAAATGGAGGATTTAAAGAGCCCTTACCAATTTTCATCAGGCTGTGTTCTGCTTCAGGTTTAAACACAGCCTGTGCTTCCTGATCTTGCTCTTGTCTATCAGGGATAACATGGTCAGCCCGGACTAGTTTCAGGGAGTGATTTTTGTGACTCTTCCCTGGCACAAGGCCGGCATTGGACTCGGGCTTGTGACATACCCTCCCCCTTAAACCATGACCACCCGGGCATGGTCTAACTTCCTCCGGGTTCTCCTGCAAACGGGAAAGCCTGTCCACATTAGTGCTTAAATGACCTGGCCTGTGTACTACATTGAATCTAAATGTTTGGAGGGCAAGGTACCACCGGGTCAGCCTAGCATTGTTGTTTCTCATCGTGTTTAACCACTTGAGAGCTGCATGGTCTGTCACCAATGTGAATTCCTGGCCCTCTAGGTAGTGAACTAGGGTCTGCATAGCCCACTTTGCGGCTAGGCATTCTAGCTCCACTGTGGCGTACTTTCTTTCATTGTCATGAAGCTTACGACTGAGATATAGGATTGGGTGTTCTACTCCCTGCACCTCCTGGCTGAGAATAGCCCCCAATCCGCTCGTGGAAGCATCAGTCTGTAAGATCATGGGTTTAGAGAAATCAACAGCCCTTAGAACTGGCTCTGAACAGAGACATCCTTTCATGTCTTCCAAGGCCTCCTGTCCTAGCGCTTCCCAGTATAAGGTATCTGATTTATCTTTCTTTAACATGTTCGTGAGTGGAGCCGCTCTGGTAGCAAACTGGGGAATAAACCTTCTATAATAGCCTATAAGCCCCAAGAATCCTCTTAGCTGCTTCTTCGTGACAGGTAAGGGGTAGGACTTAATACACTGGACTTTGTCCACTAGTGGTTTCACCTGACCCCGGCCTACCACATAGCCCAAGTATCTTACCTCCCTCTGTCCCAGAAAACATTTCTTGGGATTGACCGTTAGGCCAGCCTTTCTTAATGACCTCAGGACTGCCGCAACATGTTCCAAGTGCTGAGTCCAATTACTCGAGTGGATGACAATATCATCGAGGTATGCCTCCGCGTAGGGATGGTGGTCCCGCAGCACCTCGTTGACTAGCCTTTGACATGTTGCAGCAGCGCCATGAAGTCCAAAAGGCATGCGCCTAAATTGGAATAGGCCAGCAGGAGTACTAAAGGCTGTCTTGGGCCTAGCATCTGGCATTAAGGGTATTTGCCAGTACCCTTTCGTTAAGTCAAGTGTGGATAAGTATTGGGCCTGTCCCAAACAGTCCAATAACTCATCCACCCGTGGCATGGGGAAAGCGTCGAATTGTGAGACCTCATTAAGTTGACGGAAGTCTATACAAAATCTAGGGGACCCATCTGCCTTGGGTACAATTACAATCGGACTGCACCATGGGCTAAGTGAGGGCTCAATGACTCCTAAGGTTAACATCTCGTCCACTAGATTTTGTACTAGCTTCTTTTTTTCTTCCGACAACCTATACGGTTTGACCCGCACTATCTTACCCGGTGTAGTAATGATCTCATGTGCCACCACCTCAGTGCGCCCAGGGGTAGCAGAGAACACGTCTTCGAAGGTCTTAATCAATGTCCCTACCTGTTGCACCTGGGCGTCAGAGAGTTCTGTACCTACATTGACCCCTTCTTCCTGAGCAAGGTCTGCCACCTGGGGCCCAAAATCTTCCTCTTGGATTCGTTGTGCTATCAGTGCTAAAGTTTCCCTGTCCTTCCAGGGCTTGAGCAGGTTGATGTGGTAAGTTTGCTCCCGTCCCTTCTCATCTCTAACCTGATAGTCCACCTCATTCAATCTTTTTACCACAGTGGCCGGACCCTTCCACTGTGCTAAGAATTTATGTGGGTCAGTAGGCACCAAAATTAGCACCCTATCTCCTACTTGCAGATGTCTCTCCCGGGACTTCCGATCATAATAAATCTTTTGCCTCCTCTGGCTCCATTCTAGATTATTCTTGCCAATTTGCGCCACCTGCGTTAGCCGGTGCTTCAATTGTGTCATGTAGGATATTAAGTTGGTGTCGGCATCCTCTGAGGGACTACACCCTTCCTTTAATACATCCAAAATGCCCCTAGGATTCCTCCCAAATAACATTTCGAATGGGCTCACTCCTAGTGAGTCTTGAACCTTCTCCCTGCAAGCTAGAAGTACAAAGGGCACCCATAAATCCCAATCTTTCATGTTCCCATCTAAGCCTTTCTTTAACATTTGTTTTAAGGTCTGGTTGAAGCGTTCGACCAGTCCGTTAGCCTGAGGGTGATATGCTGACGTCCGAATGGGCCTAATTCCAAACCCTCGCCAATAGTCCTGCATTTCCTTGGACATGAAATTACTGCCCTGGTCTGTGAGAACCTCACGAGGGAACCCTATCATACTGAATAACCCTGTGAGTTCCTTCATAATGGCAGCAGATGACGTCTTCCTTAAAGGAAAGGCCCATGGGAATCTAGTGGCTACATCCATCACCACTAGAATAAAACTGTATCCCCGTGGGGTTTTTTCCAAGGGTCCTACGATATCCATAGCCAATCTACTACAGGGGTCAGCTACTCTAGGGATAGGAATTAGAGGTGCTCGAAGAGGTTTCCCTAAGGACAATTTTTGGCATGTAGGGCAAGCTGTACAATAGTCCAGTACATCCTGCCGCACCCCTGGCCAAAAAAACCTACGCCTAACCTGTTTCAATGAGGCCTCTGCCCCCTTATGCCCTGCTAAGGGATGGTCATGAGCAGTGTGAAGAACGACCTTCCTAAACCCTCTTGGAACCACCAACTGTTCTTCCGAGGTTCCTATACCCTCTACCTCCTGGTGGTAGAGTAGCCCTCCCTTTATCTTAAAGGCCTGTCTACCCTGCCTAGGCTCAGCAACCTGTTGCCAGGCCTCCACCAGAGAGGGATCTGCTTTCTGTTCCGCAGCAAAAGTGGGGAACATCATCATAATTTCCTTAGGAAGGGTGGGGATCTCCTGGCTCGCTGATACCTGACCCAGAGCCTGCCTCCGCTGGTGCTTTTGCTTCTTTTTCCCTACTTTATTAGGGACTTCATGTCTCTGGGGGTATCTACGGAACACGCCCTCTTGGAAAGGAAATACCTCTCCTAATTGTTCTCCTTCAGCCGAGGTTGAGGGCTTTTGCGACCGAGTGTTCACACATCCTTGTTTGTTCCACCTGCTCTTTAGGGATGTGATTTTGCTTTGACCACTTTTCAGACTCCTGCTGTTTGTCAGTCAAAGCTTTACATACTATTTCAAGGTCTTTTATATTCTGGACAACCTTTTGTTGTTGGGACAAATTACTAGCAAGCTGTATCTTAACCTGCTGTACCTGGTCATCCATCTGAGTCACTAAACTCTGAAGTTTCTTAGACTCTTGCTGACATTGGTCTAAAATGTCTCCTGTGAGTTTTTTAGACCAACCTTCAGGGGGCCCCTGGGTAGGAGTGTCATGGCCTTCCTCCTGTTTCTTCATCAAAATTGACCACTGGTGCTGAGCTGCTTCCAGCTCTTTTTTCCACTCCTCCCTTTGTTGGGCGCTTATCTGTTGTAGATCCCCTTTCAGCTCCTTAATATCTTCCCTGAGAGCCCCTAGGTTTTCTCCCTGAGTGTCAGCACTCTTCTGGGTTCCTTCCGGGGAAGTGCCCTGAATCTCGGCCCCCTCTGTGTTCCCTGTAGAGCCAAACCCATTTTGACCCCTCTTTGTGTCCCGGAGATGGGTCCAACGTTCCAACTTTGCGTGCCAAATGCGCTCACATATCATTTGGGCAATACGTTGGCCAGGCTTAACGCTATAGTCTGCGTTCCCTTAGTTGACTAATACAACCCCTAGGTTACCCCGAAAATCAGGATCCACTACTCCTGCAGCTACATCAATGACATGTTCTAGGGCCAAACCTGATCGTGGGGCTATCCTAAGATAGGACCCGGGCGGCATAGACACCTGCAGGTCTGTATGTACCAGGGCTCTACTCTTAGAGGGAATTATCAATTCCTCCGCAGCATACAAATCAAAGCCCGCTGCCCTTGAATAAGCCTGTGTAGGGGCGTGAGCATTATCAGAAAGAGGCACCCACCGAATTACTGGGGTCCATCTTTTCCGATGAGGCCCCCATCCCTGGGACCTGCGCCAGGAGGGACGTCTAAACTGACCACTTTCCTCTGGGATGTGGGCACCTAGCACCTGCTTGGCTACCCCTGTAAGGGAATCATTTTGTTCGTGTTTTCCCACTCCTGCTAAGTCCTTTACTGGGGTCTGGGTAAGCCAATCCCTCCCTAGAATCACCGGATAAGGAGAGGCGTCTAAGACAGCCACGGATAGATGTCTTCTTACCCCCCCATAATCGACTACAACAGGGTGTAATGGGTACTTCCTAATAACCCCATGTATGCAAACTATGGGCACCTTTTTATCAATCTTTTTATCTTGTTCCTTTCTGAGCAGCTGGTGCCAGAAGGATTGAGACACTACCGACTGTTCGGCCCCCGTGTCTACCAGAGCACTTACTTTCTGTCCAGCAATGACCACTTGTACTCTGTATTCTCCCGGGATTATATCACAGCCTCCCCGGCCTATTACAAAATCCCTTCTAACCCTACAGTTCCGCTGTATATGGCCTACTTTACCACAGCGGAAACATTTGGGACCCTCCCTACGTGCGGGACCCCCGGGCTCAGGAGTTTTCATCTCCCTAAAGGGTGGCTTTTGGGGAATGGTGTGTCTATTGGTAGGTATAGACTCTTTCCCTACCTCACCTCGGGAAGAAGGAACTACCCTAACTTCCCCTGCAGAACCCCTAGCATCCAAATAAGCCTCAGATACTTCCAAAACTTGCATCAAGCTCTTACATCCTTGCTTTTGCACCCAGCCTCTGAGCTCCTTGGGCATTGATTCAAGGCATTGCTCTTTAATAATCTCAGCAAAGAGTGCCCTAGGGTCAGCTAGGCAAGGTTGTAACCAGCGTTCAGCCATTTTAGTTAGGCGTTGGACAAGGGCCTTAGGTCTTTCGTACTCTCCCATTATGGCCGATCTAAATTTCTGCCTATAATGTTCATGTGTGTAGCCTAAGTAGTCTAAAATGTGTGCTTTAACATTTTGGTAGTTGCTGGCTAAATCAGGGTTCAAGGTTTGGAAGGCAGCCAAAGTCTCGCCCGCTAAACATGGTAGCAATCGTGCTGCCCACTGTTCCTGTGGCCAACCAGCGGCATTGGCCGTCCTTTCAAAGGCTGATAAAAAGTCATCAGGTTCATCAGTGGGTGTAATTTTATGTAAGTGCATCCAAGCCAAAGGATTGGCTCCTACCAGCTGTTGGGGTGCTGGATTTAATAGCGGTGCACCCATCATCGGTTGCCTTGGGGTTTGAAGAAACTGTGCAAACAGTCTTGATTGCTCCCCCATTGCAGCCATGAGTTCTTGGTGCTGTGTCATTGCACGGTCCTGTGCCTGGTTCCAGCGGTCTTGGCTTGTCTGGAAAACTTCCTGCATCTCTTGGATCTGCTTCTGGCGTTCTCCAGCGATCAGGGCCAAAACCTGCTGCTGCTCCATCTCCAACACCTGAAATGGAAACCAAAAAGAAAACAAAACCAAGTGTGGCTCCTTTTAAGTTTTGCCTGACCCTCCTCCCACAGTGTAGCCGACCAGCCTCCCTGAGTGATACTTTTATCCTCAACAGCCCGTTAGATTAGGTACTCTTACCCGCGGTACTGATGAGTCTGCGCACTGTATCACTCTGGTACTCGGGAACACACCGACTCTGGTCTGGATACCACTGCTCTCCAGGATGGGTCCTGCGTCCGACTCCGAGCCTCTCTGAGCTTGGAACTGCTCTCCCAAAAGAACTGGAACACCGGCTTCCAAGGTCCCAGTGCAGCTGATTTCCGGTTGTCCTGTGGTTTGTCTTCCGGTGTCTGTAAGTCCTTAGTCCACCAGCATAAGTCCACAGCTTCTCAATAATCAGCTCCAACAAATTCCAAAGTAAGTCCAAAAAAAAACAATTACTATTTTTTTTTTTTTCCAAAAAAAATTTTTTCCAACAACAGGGGGTGCTGTATCCCACTCTGATACCACGTGTAGCGTGGCCGGTCCTCAAAGCTCGCAGTAACCGGCCCACGCTCGCAATATTCTCCCCAGCGTGCTTCCTCAAGAAGGAGGAAGTCCCTGTTGTGCATGAACTTAACTTATGTGAAAAAACAGGATGGCCTCACACAAGTAAGTAATGAATAACAAAAGTCAAATTTATTGTTCAATTCACAAACCAAAGTAAAATGCATCAAAAGAAAAAATGTATTCCAAAAAAGGTCTTTGGCAAAAACATACAACATCATGTGAAAGAAACCAGCCTGGTCTGGATCATGTTCCAAAGTTCCTTAGCAATGTCCCAGGTGTAATAAAGTTCCTTAATAGTCCTTAGCTCCTCCAGAGTCTTATTGATAATTGGCAAACTCTGTATGCTATACTGCACTGTACAGCCTCAGCAAATGCAGCAACAAATATGGTAGATTTGTCAAAGGGTTCTGTGGCATCCAAAAGAAAAATAAACTCCCAAACTATTCATTAGCACACAGTGTAAATCCTGTCTCAAACTTCCAGGATATTCACACCTGCTTGCTGAAGTTTTGTTCCACAGCAGCTCTTGATAAGCAAGAGAAAAAAAAACTCACAACAGCAAAACCCTTGACTAGCATATCTTTCATTCATTAGCAGACTTCCAGCAAATCCTCAGGTTCAACAGAAAAGGAAACATTTAACAAAACTCAGCACACAAAAAAAAACAATTCCAAATTAATCAGTTTCCATTTCTTCACCCATTCCCACCTCAGGTAAAGTGCTGTACTCCATAGCTTCACCTTCAGGATTTACCAAGCTTGTATTCTCTAGTTCAGTGTCCAACATCTCAATGTCCCTTGGCTCAGGGGGACTAGGAGACTCCTTCCACATGAGAGCCTCTCCTCTGTCTCCATTCCTCTTGGTCAGCCAGCCCTCTAAATGCTGCCAAGCTGCTGTACCACGCCCAGCCCTACTCCTGGGCTGAACTTCCTTCAGCTGTGTTTTCCTTTTCCCCTGCTTAGCCAGCTTGACACAAAATGGAGGATTTAAAGAGCCCTTACCAATTTTCATCAGGCTGTGTTCTGCTTCAGGTTTAAACACA
Organism: Geotrypetes seraphini; assembly: GCF_902459505.1. Lineage (NCBI taxonomy): Eukaryota > Metazoa > Chordata > Amphibia > Gymnophiona > Dermophiidae > Geotrypetes > Geotrypetes seraphini. The sequence goes on along the minus strand of NC_047086.1, from coordinate 301,414,874 downwards.
GCCTGTGCTTCCTGATCTTGCTCTTGTCTATCAGGGATAACATGGTCAGCCCGGACTAGTTTCAGGGAGTGATTTTTGTGACTCTTCCCTGGCACAAGGCCGGCATTGGACTCGGGCTTGTGACAGTATCCTGTTTCCCAGCGCCTTCTATGCATCAGTTGAGAAAATCCTAGTTTCTTTCCTCTGGCGCTCTAAACCACCGAGAATATCGCTGACCAAACTTAAAGCCAACAAAGAACATGGAGGAGTCAGTTTCCCAGACTTCCATTCATATCATATCGCCTTTATCATGCAGCAAACTTCATATTGGTTTTTACCTGCCTCTATTGATTACTTACCAATCTGGCTCTCTTGGGAATCATCGAGCCTTGTGGACCAACTTCTACAGTTTTTGCCTTTCCAACAACTCCCTAAGTCTGCTAATCTGATTTTTCATAGTGCAAAAACTGTAATTGCCCTTGTTGAAAAACATCTGATGCACCCTTGGGGCTCAATCATGCACGCCCCCCTGTGGAACAACGCGGCTTTTCGCATTCACAATAAACTTATACACTGGACCGAATGGATGAGGTCAGGCATATGAACAGTTCAGGACCTTAGTGATGACACTTCCTGGTTGTCATTCCCTCAGCTTCAGAAACGGCATCAGCTTGGTCATACACATCACTTTCGTTGGATTCAACTGGTTCATTGTATATCTTCTCACATGCGCACATTTCCTCTCGCTTCTGACTCCCCTGATTTATTAACTAAGTGCTCTCAATTCCATGCTATCAAAGGGTGTGCATCTAAGTGGTATCGATGGCTACAGATTGCACTCTTTCATCATCCATAGGGCAAGGAACACACCTGGGAGTTTGACCTCCAGATATCACCTCTGACGGATGGTTGGAAACGTGTGTGGTTCTCTTTGACACGCTCTTCTTGTTCATCATCCTTGAAGCAAACTATGTACTTTGTACTACACAGAGCTGTATGGACTCCACATAAGGTATCTCACTTCAAATCTTCTGAGAGTGGAGCTTGCTGGTCTTGTACAAAAGAAAAAGGTACTTTTCTGCATCAACTTTTTCAGTGCCCTTTGATTCAACCATTTTGGCACTCTATCTGGAATAAAATATGCGAGACCTTTTCCATAGATATTTCAATTACACCTGCCATAGTTGTACTTGGCTCACATGCTATGGATCAAGAGCTATCTGATTCTGACTCTTAATTGTTTAATTTGATGTTACAATTGGCTGTTAAGCTGGTGCTACGGAACTGGAAGAATGTGTCAGTAGTAACTTTCTCCATGTGGTGGAATATGCTTTGTGTCACAGCTAAATATGAAAGAGCGGCTGCTCTAAAAAACAGGACTTTGCACTCTTTCGAACGCAATTGGCAACTTTTGCTGGATATTTCTTTCTCTCCTCATATTTAACCTGATTTGTCCCATCTATTTTCCTTGGGTTATTACTCTATTGTAATGATTGCCTTTTTATATTCAACTGTTTGCTGTATTTGATCTCCTTTGCTGGTTGATGTGCGTTTGAATTGATCTATTGCACTTCTGTATTCCCTTTTCATTGTTACTACCCATTGTAGTAGTTTTTCCTTTCTGTATTTTATTCACAAAACGAATAAACATTATTGAACTTAAAAAAAATACAGGTTTTTAAAATACACTAACTAGGCATTAAGGCCCTGATTCTATAAATGGTGCCTAAAAGATATGTGCTAAGGGATGTACATGAGTCAATCATGAGTTAGGCGCTGTTTATAGAATCACACTTAGCAGTGCCTAAATTGGACTTAGGTGCTGAAAGGTGTCAAAAACCCTAGGCTCCCCTATTTATGCGTGTTTTCTTGGCCTAAATATTGGCACCTAAGTTAAGCGCCTACAAACAAAACACACCCAAAATCCACCCCTAACCACACTCACTTTCTGGTGGGCGCCTTGGGCTAGGTACCCAAAAGTGGTAGACAACTACAGTACCAGCCAATTTATTCTTATTTTTGCCAATTATGAATTCATTTTTGCTCATTATTGGTGCTGATTAAGCTTTCTAAATAATTAAAGCCCGCTCCCCCCCCCCCCCTTGTACTAAGCATGACAGCGTGGACTGGCATGGTAAATGCACTTTAAAATCATAAGTGTTTGAGGCTTGTGCAAGTGAGGAGGACAGAACTTGCAGGGACAGGACAGGGATGGATATAGATTCTGCGAGGACGAAGACAAATTTGTCCCCATGTCATTCTCTACTGGTAGGTTCCTTGGTGTAGATGCCTACCTCAATGTGGTAGGCACCTACCAGCTATTTACTTTTTAATGTTTTTAAAATTATTTTCAATAATCAGCACCAATTGGGCCTATTATGAAAATTAAGTTGGTGCCAGGCAAAATGGTGGAAACAATGATAAAAAATAAAATTTTGGAACACATAGACAAACATGATTTAATAAGACAGAGTCAGCATGGGTTCAGCCGAGGGAGATCTTGCCTCACCAATTTGTTTGACTTCTTTGAAGGTGTGAATGAACATGTGGATAAAGGTAAGCCGGTTGATGTAGTGTATCTTGATTTCCAGAAAGCTTTTGACAAAGTTCCTCTTGCGAGGCTCCTGAGAAAATTAAAAAGTCATAGGATAGATGTTAAAGTTCAGTTGTGGATTAGGAATTGGTCATTATAATTTAATATACCATCTCTCCTCAGGAGATAAAGCAGTGAACAATGAGTCTAAATCCAAGAAGAAAGAATGCCAATTGTCAATTGTGTAAGGAAAACCTTTTATTTCTTTTTAGCCCTGAGCTTTGTTAGTTCACATGTTCAGGATTTCAAAATAACTTTTACCTCAATAAAGATATCAGTATTCCAACTGGCTAAGTCTCTTATTATATGTTTTACCAATTGCAGCTATTAAGGTATTCAATACAATTTATTCAGTAGAAGGTGGCTTACCTTAGCTACTCAGTCAGCAACCTTCTCACTTTAACAGTCTCTCTCTCTCACTCTCTTCCTTCCTAGGGCTCTGTACTAACTCATGGCTAGGGAAGTATTTTATCTTTGAGCCTTTTATGCTCAGGGAAGTCTCTTCCTAGGGGGCCTCCTCTTTTAGGGATCTATCCTGAATGATTCAAGCCTGGGGTAGAAGTATTCCTCTCTGCCTGAGTCCTGCCCCTTTGACTGAACTGCACTGAACTGCAAAGCTCAGGGCATTCTGGGAAATGTAGTCTTCCCCAGTCTGCCTAATGCCCCCTGCTGCCCAGTAGTATAACTGCAGTTTTAATGGAGGGAAAACCCCTGAATGTTGCACAGTAACACCGTTGCAAAAATCAATATGTATATAAATCTGCTTTTTACAATGTAAACTGCAAAACCTCCCAAAAGCCATGTATATGTATATGGAGAAATGCATACATAAATAAGTAAAAGAAACAAAATTGCAAACAAATATTGTTGCCAGTGTTTTTGAGGGAAAAGAAACAAAAAACAAAAAAAATCCTGTTTAGTTTGTTTTTCATTTTATTTCCAAATGAATGCATATCCCTAGGAAGAAGCAGGGTTGGTCTGAGCCAGGGAAAGCAGAATGTGTGAATATATTGAACCAGCTGGATTTCAAAGGGCTTTTCTTTTGCAAATGTGCTTGCAACCTTGGAATGCAATATACCCCTGGGCCTCTGAGCAGTAATGGTATATCAGGGCCATAACCACTAGAGGCATCTTGTGAGTTTCAGACAATTTTCTGCCATACTTTCTTCCTGTATGTGGTATGATAGTTTACAGTGTTAATCATTTATATTTAAAAATAACTTTTAGCACAAGTTAAAAGCCACCAACTGATCTAAACTGCAGTAAAACATGAAATTTTATCATGGTGATATATTGCAGGAGTCACTAACCCCAAGTTATTAACTCCTACAGCAAATCAACATTTATGTTGATGCAGTTGGGGAAAAATCATACATTTGTGCTTGCAGTAACATAGATTGCAGGCCTCGAGTTAGGCCCATTTAGAGTTACCATATGGCTCCAGAAAAAGGAGGATGTATTGAGACATCTGGGTTTTACTTCCATTGGTTTCAATAGAAGTAAAGCCAAGATGTCTCTATCTGTCCTCCTTACTTCCATTGCTTTAAGTAGAAGTAAAATCCAGATGTCTCAATCTGTCCTCCTTTTTCTGGAGCCATATGGTAACCCTAGGTCCATTACCTTTAAAAAGGCCAGTGATAGGATAAAGTAACCCATTCCCATCTCCTCAACCCCTTCTTTGAAATAAAGCATATTCCTCCCACTACAATTTGTCCAGCACAAAGGATAAATCCCTAAAACCCACCACCACCACAACCAAAATTATTTATTGTGCAGCTTGACCATTAACTGTAAAACTGCAAGACTCCCAGGGGTCAACCTGCACCATTTAAGTGACTGGGGATTAACTGACTGGACACCTCCCATGCGCCTATCTCTTGCCTCTTCTATCCATTCAAAATGCTGCTGTGTGACTCATATTCCACAAGAGCCGCTATTCTCACATTACCCCTCTCCTCAAGTCGCTTCATTGGCTTCCCGTCCATTTCTGAATACAGTTTAAACTCCTCTTGCTGACCTACAAGTGCGATCGCTCTGAAGCCCCCCTGATATCTCTCCTCGCAAATCTCCCCCTATGCTCCCCCTCATGATCTCCACTCATCGGGCAAGCCCCTCTTATCTGTACCCTTCTCTTCCACTGCCAACTCCAGACTCCGTCCCTTCTTTCTTGCAGCGCCGTATGCCTGGAATAGGTTGCCTGAATCAATGCATCATGCTCCGTCCCTGGCATTGTTCAAATCCAAGCTAAAGGCCCACTTTTTTGAAACTGCTTTCAACACTTAAGTCCCCTTCACTGCTATCAGATACCTATACCCACTATAACCTCCCCAACCCTGAAATGTCCTGTCTAAATTAAATTGTAAGCTCTTCGAAGAAGGGGCTGTCTATTGTATGTTAAAATGTACAACGCTGCATATGCCTTTCAGCGCTATAGAAATAATAAATAGTAGTAGTAGAAACCAGATACCATAAGAACATAAGAATTGCCATATTGGGTCCATCAAGTCCAGTATCCTATGTCCAACAGTGGTCAATCCAGGACCCAAGTGCTTAGCTAGATCCCAAAGAGTAAAACAGATTTTATGTTGCTTATCCTAGGAATAAGCAGTGGATTTCCCCCAAGCCATCTCAATAATGGCCTATGGACTTCATTTTTAGGAAATTATTCAAACCTTTTTTAAATCCTATTAAGATAATTGATTTCATCACATTCTCTGAATTCATCACATTTCATCATTCATTCAACTGATTTCATCACATTTCATCACATTCTATAGTTTAATTACACATTGTGTGAAGGAATATTTTTTCCAGTCTGTTTTAAATCTACTAAGTATATTCATCGCATGTCCCCTAGTCCAGTGTTTCTCAACACAAAGTACATGTATCCTTAGGGGTACATAAGCCGCTCACTGGGGGTATGTGGCACTGTACAGGTCTCCCATCCCCTTTCTTCCTTAATGGCTGCCGCCATTGAGGATCCCATGCCCTCCTAATTGCTTGCCCATCTGTGCCCCCCCCCCTCTGCTGAGGCCACTGCTGCCACTGGGGATCCCATGCCTTCCTTCCTGCCTGCTCCCCTTCACCGAAGTCAACCCAGAAGGCTTCCCTTCCATGTAAGAACTAACATTGGAGGAAAGCCTTCCAGGTCAGCAGGAGATCCCAGTTACCTCCTTCCAGGTGGGCTGTTCATTTCTGCCTTCAGCAGCACTTGTTGCAGGGACACATCAGCGGTTCTTTCATGCTGCACGTGGCTGACCCGGAAACCTTCTCTCCGACATCAGAGCTGACGTCAGAGGGAAGGCTTGTTGGTCAGCCATGTGCAGCATGTGAGCTGCTGCCCACACATCCCTGCAACAAGTGTCGCTGAAGGCAGAAGGAGCAGCCCAACTGGACAGCTCTGAAGGAAACGAGTTTAGCCCTGGAGCAAGCAAGTAAGGGAGAGAGAGGAAATTATCTGGGACAAGGAGAAAGAAGGGGGGAAGGAGTGTGTTGGGACATAGGAGGGGCATGATATGGGGCCAAAGGCTGGAAGGCAGGATCGGGGGCACAAACTTGGGACATAGGAGGGAGGGAATAGAAATGGAGAATTGTTGGGCATGAGTATGTGAGTGAGAGGGAAAGAAATGGTACACATGGGTAAAGGAAAATTTGGCATATAGAGAAAGAGAGGAGTGAGGTAGAGATGCATGGGAATAGAAAGATGAGAGGGAGAAATGTTGGATATGATGGTGGAGAGGGAACAGAGGGATAATTTGAAGGGGATTCAAGAGGGAGGAATGTTGGACATAGTGATGGAGGGAGAGATGTGGCATTGTGCTGGAGAGCGGTGAGAGAAGGAGAAATGGGCATAGGGCTGGTGGGCAGTGGTGAAAAATGCTGTACATGATCTGGAGGATGAGAGAGGGAGATATGTTGGATATGGCAGTAGAGGGAGTGAAAGAGATGCACCCTGAATCTCTCTCTCCTTTTCCCCACTCCCTTTGCAGAAAGGGAGGGAATGAGAAAAAGACAGATGGACAGTGAGAAAGAGAGGTGAAGGAGAGGGGTGAAGGAGGAGGGGGAGGCATGGGGAGGGGGAGGGCTTAGTTTGTGCTAGGAGAAATTTGTAAGGTATCAGGGGAAATAGGAATAGTGTATTTATATAACTGACTCTATTAGACTGATAGGCCAGCTATAACAATTTCGTAAAGCCTTGAAAACTCTGCTGTTCACACAATATTTAAATGGCTTAACTTTTAGTATCAACGAAATTATAATAATACAGCTCTTACTTCTCTCATGCTCTTCTTATGTACTCTAGTCTTAATTACATGTGAACCGAGTCTAGCTCCGTTGGGAGATGACCCAGTATATAAATCAAAGACTAGATTAGATTAGATTAGGCATTACAAAGCTTTTTATATTCCACCATAGCCCTTATGAGTTCCAGGTGGATTACAATAAAGCAGATGACCTGGTTAAACAATCAATATTGAAGAAAAATCATAAAAACAATCAGTTCCAAAATTGCTTGAATGAAACTGTTTTTAAAAGCTTTCTAAAAACTAAGGCCCCCCTCCTTTATTAAACTGCGCTAGCAGGTTTTTAGCGCATGGAGCCGCACTGAATGCTCCGCGCTGCTCTCGAGGCTCATAGAGTTTCTATGAGCGTTGGGAGCAGCGCATAGCATTCAGCATGGCTCCTGGCGCTAAAAACCACTAGCGCAGTTTAGTAAAAGGGGGGCCTAAATAATTAGTTTGTGGTCTAACAGTGAGGGGAAGTTTATTCCAAATAGAGATTGATAACTAAAAGAAGCACTAAGTTGATGGAAAAGCTTAATTGATTTAGGCGATGGAAATTGTGAACAGAACTGATTTTGTTGTATATGAACCTGTTTATCAATCATCAAGGAAACTAAATCCAGCAAATAAGAAGGAACTAGGCCATGTAAAATATTAAAAACCAATGCACAGAGCTTATAAGTTATCCTAGCAGAAATTGTTAACCAATGTAATTGAACAAAGTAAAGTGTAATCCTTTCATATTTGGGAATCGAGAATATAACTCTAGCTGCAGTATTTTGAACAGTTTGTAATCCCCATTAAAAGACTTCCCTGGAGCATCAGACTGTTAGTGGTTCAGTGCTTCTAGGGAGGAAAGACCATGTCAACTCACATTACTTCGCCAAAATAGTGCATTATTCCTTTGCCATAATAACATTGTAAATGTGAGAAAATAAAGGCCTGAACGATTCATCAGGTCTGCCCCACAAAGGTAGCCAGAGTTGAATCTGGCACTCTGCACAGGTTTCACTTCTTCATGATTAAATACTGGTATACTTAAGGGCTCATTTTCTTAAAAAATAAAAGCGTCCAAAAAGTGGCATAAAAGAGTAGATGAATGTTTTTTCTTGCCAAATCCTTCCAATTCTCTACTTTCAAAACCTATTTTCTAGATGGATTTCATCCGCAGTTCATCTAAATCTCAAGGAGGGGGGTGTTATAGGTGTGGGATAGATGGGATTAGAAAGGGCTTACGACCTGGATGTTTTTCTGCCATAATCAAACCTTTTAAAATGCGTCCAGGGCACAATTTGGGCATTTGGGGCTAGACCTGTTTTAACAATGAATAAGTGCCAAAAAGATACCCAAACTTACCAGATGATCACTGGAGGAGTGTAAGCGTGACCCTCCCCCCCCCCACACACACACACATACTCCCCCAGTGGTCACTGACTCCCTCTCACCCACCCGCACCCAAAGATATAAATGATACAGTACATACCTGACGAGCCGATGGAGGAGGGCTGCAGTCCAGCCATCGGACCAACAGTCGGCTCGGGGGCCCGTTCCAGCGGGGCACCCGACACTGTCTTCGCTCCTCCCCCATTCCAGCAGGGGAGAGCCGACGGAGGAGGGCTACAGTCCAGCCATCGGACAAACGGTTGGCTCGGGGGCCCGTTCAAGCTGGACTTCAATTTTGACTGTTTTGATTTTATTTTCAATTCTTTTTAGTTTATGATATATTTTTTAATCTCACTTATTGTTTTACCACTTATTTTGTTTTATTTTATCATTCAAATTTCATTTAAATTTCCCCAGAATTCTATTGCTTCAACGGTTCTCCCTCTGCATCTATTCTTATCTCCCCTCTTTTTTCAATCTTTCAAAATCCTTTAGATCATTGTAGTCTTATTAGAATGTTTATTTTCTTATTTTTCTCATCTATTCTCTATTTTATTTCTTCATTACTCTACTAATTGTCATTTTTCCAGGTACTTTAGTTAGATTGTGAGCCTTCGGGACAGTAAGGGAATTTCTAAGTACCTATTTTACTTATAATTTTAATGCACCCTATTGTCTATTTTTCTGTAAACCGCTTAGAATCCTAACGGAGTTTAGCGGTATATAAGAAATAAATTATATTACATTACATTACATTACATAGCTGCCTATATGACAGCTCCAGATGTTTTGGTCAGTCCAAGTAAAGCTTGGTGAACTCCAGAGAAGACCCAGGTCCATATCCCACTCTAACGATTACAGTTGTGGTGGAGCGTGTGAGTCCACTAAAAAACTACTTGGCCATCATATAGGTGCCACCTGTAGGCATAAGGGCTATAGTTGTGGTGTAACAGTTGGATATAGTAGGTTTTGAGTGGGTTTTCGAGAGCTCACCACACAATATAAGGGGTTTATGGTGAGATGTGTACTTGGGACCTTTTATAAACTTAGGATCTTGTATAAACTTATGCTTTTAATCTTTAAGACCTTATCTTCTAGCGAACCGCAATTTATATCAAAATCTTTGATTCCTTATAAAACCCAACGATCTCTGCGTTCTTCTGAGCAAAGTTTATTAACAGTTCCTTCACTAAAGATTATAGGGACACGTAGGGCTGACATGTTCACTGTTGCGGGGCCACAATGGTGGAATACTCTCCCCCAGTACATTAGAACAGAACATGATATGGCAACGTTTAAAAACTTTTTAAAAACTTACTTATTTAAGGATGCTTTTAATCTCTAAATAATAAATGATTAATTAATGTTTACGAAGTGTGCTTTGGTAAATTTTATACTCCTCCTTTTGTTCTTTCCATTTTTTCACCATACCCAAAAATGTAACTTTACCCGCCTTCCTTTCTATCATGTTAGTCAGAACTGGAAAACATTGTTATTGTATTAAGCTTCTTTATTGTATTTTATTATAACTTGTACATCGCTTAGAAATTGAAATAGGCGATTAATCAAAAACAGAAATAAACTTGAAACTTGAAACTATATGAAGTTCACTATAATGCCCTCTGAGGTGCCCTCTGAGGTGCCCTCTGAGGTGCAGAAAAATTAAATGAGAAATTATAATAGTTCACATTATTCAAACATAGATATAAGAATATAGTCAACATAATTATTGGGCGGTAAGTCAGAAAAAAACTAGTGACTTATAAGAGCTGCCAAGTCCTACCAATTCTGTTGGCCCGGGGGCATTAGGTTGCAGCTTTGCAGTTCCATGCTCCCGGGCAGTGAAATAACCATCATCACAAGTCATGTAAAGGTATTTGCATAGTAATGAGATGCAAAACACACATTTGCATGTTTTGCATCTCATTACTATGTAACCTGTAATAACTTAAATATCACTGCAGGAAATTAAGTCTAGCTGGTTAAGAGATAAATAATGTGACTTAAAACTCTAATACACCTTGATTAATTCCCATTTCAGTTGTTCCAAGTACAATTTTCAGTCAGATCTAGGGAGAATGTGACACAGTGGTTAAACCTACAGCCTCAGCACCCTGAGATTGTGGTTTTAAACCGATCCTGGGCAAGTCACTTAATCCCCCCATTGCCCCAGGTACATTAGATAGATTCTGCTGGGACAGATAGGGGAAAATTCTTGAGTACCTGAACAAATTCATGTAAACCAGTTCTGAGCTCCCCTGGGAGAACAGTATAGAAAATTAAATAAATAAACCTTACTAAATATTCAACTAATTGCCTTTGAAACTGTAATGTTAGAAGAGTTTCTCCAATTCTGTGTCTGTGACAAAACCTATTTGAAAATAAAGTTCATTCTGTGCTTATTGAATATGACCCTTAAGGGGGTAATTTTATAAAACTTTTTCCATGCGAAAAGCCTGTTTTATAAATGGAAAATCGTTATTATAAAATTACACATTTATACTCCTAAGTTAGCCAAGAACAGCATATGTGCTTTTAAGTAGAACTCATTTTGCAGGCAAAAAGGAACTGAAATTGTGACGCAGGAGTAACAGAAGAGCGACTGAATTAGGAAGCAGAGTGAACTATTATAATGTCTCTCTGTCGTTCCATGGTGTGATTCACCTTGAGTATTGCATTCAGTTGTGGTTACTGTATCTCAAAAAAATATAGCAGAATTAGAAAAGGTTCAAAGAAGATGATAAAGGGGAAAGGACTCCTCTCGTATGAAGAAAGACTAAAGAGGTTAAGGCTCTTCAGCATGGAAAAGAGACAGCCGATGGGAGATTTTTTTTTTTCTTTCTTTATTGCAATTTCAACATTTAATAATAAAACAAGTCAAAAAGAAAAATACAATAGAAACAGAAATATAGCTAATTAGCAAGAATCAAAACATTCCTACATAATGATTGCAGGTAAAAAGGTACATTACAAAGTCTAGTTAGTCCACAACAAGGAGGGACGGACCTGTAAAATGACTGACTAAAACTTTTTACTATTCAGAAACAGCATAAGGAAAATAAAGGTGGCACTTGATAGCCTCCGAGCAATTTCGATTGAGCAGATTAATTGGAGTACAAATCTCATGAAGCAGTGGAAATAAATTTAGATAGTTTCTGCGGTTCATAAAATACATATCTATTACCTTATATACCATTATACATTTACATGGATATCATAAAACGAAGGTTGCTCCTAATCGCAGTACCTGGGGTCTCAAAAGAAGAAATTGCTTTCTTCTTTTCTGGGTGGGTCTCGATAGGTTGGTATCTTAATGCATCTTGTTTTAACTTAATAAGTTTTTTCTTGTTTTAACCTAATGTATTTTATCTGCTTGAACAGTCAAACCTCGGTTTACGAGTGCACCGGTTTGAGAGTGTTTTGCAAGACCAGCAAAATATTCTCGCAAATTGTGACTCGCAAACCGAGCATTGACTCGATTTGCAAGTTCCCCCCCCCCCCCGCCCACAAATGCTGCCCTGCCCGCGAACCAGCATCCCCCGCCCGCCCAAACTGTAAGCTTACCCCCCAATGTGGCACCGGCACGCAGCACCAAGCCACAGGAGGTGCCGGTGCCAGAAGATCGTGCCTCTCCTCCGACTGGGCCTACACAGTCCGTGTTTCGGCGAACACACCTTCCTCAGGGGTCCTAAAAGGAAGAGGTAATGATGAATATTGATAAAGAGAAAGATAAAAAATGAAAAGATAAGAAGTGACTGTGATGCCAATCTGGAGCATGCATATATTAGTGTCTATACTCGACTGCAAGATAAAACAAGTGAGCCAAGTGACATGCTATATACAGAGGCTTGAAACATCAACAAGAGACATGAGAGGAAAAAGTGCCATAGGTGTGTATTAGAGTATAAACTTAAGCACAGGAATCTATAAGGTGCCTAAGAGAAGCCATAAGAATGAAAAGTTAATAGAATGAAGAAACCATGGTGCGTGTCTGATTTTGAAAACATGAAGAGATATGTGACACAATGTAATGACAAGAAGACATTATACATACCAATGGTTTGCAACCTCACATATAAAGAATTGGACTGAAAACACTCTATTGTTTTTAAACTATATAAAAAAGACATCATATTCAAAAATGAAGAAACCATAATAGGACATGAACACATAGAATAATGCAGTTCAAATAACAGAATAAAATGACTTTGTTCTAAGACAGCAGGACAATCTTAGCTATCAAATTACTAGACAAATCATTTCATATTGTAATTTTAAAGTTAAATGATATCAGATATGTAAAGCATGGTCACGATGAAATATAATGCACCCATGAAATGAATGAAACAAAGATGTGAATGGATTATATATATGAACTAATAATTAAAGAGCAAGCTGAATGTTCATACTCATGGACACTAAAGGCAGTGAAAGTAACACATGATAAATTGAAATCCATATATAACAGTGCATTAACAACCATGTGAGGTAAAAATGACAGGTACAAATATGGCATGATACATAAGGACTAATGGTACAAATATGGCATGATACACTGTGGATCATTGGGTCTCCCCATTTTTCTTTGTTGTGTTAGAGTAGAAAAATTACGTGTATTTAGTAAAATATGCATGTGTCCACATAGAGTGCACTCAGTTGCATCTGCCTCTCACTTTGGGATATTCAAGTTTATTAAAATTTTGATGAAATGCTAATCATAAATTCTAAGAGTTTAACAATTAAAATGGGGAACAGTTAACATACTTATCAATGACAGGATATAACATACATAAAAACAAGAGGAAGGGGGAAATCCAATTTAAAAAAGAAAAGAGTACAGATAAGGTTAAAAACAAGATGGCAGTGAGGGAAATCATGTTAAAAGCTAAAAGGGATCAATGTAGATATCAGCTAGGGCAGACCCTGAGATCATTTAGCATTCATATGCATCTTTAAAGAAGAAGCATTTAAGGTTTCCCTTAAATTTATCTAAATTATGTTTAGCCCTAATGTGTGGATGTAACGAGTTCCAGATAGTACGGGCTGTGGTTGCAAATGAAGAAGCACTGCGAGTACTAATGATTTTTAAAGATGGGACATGAAGAAGGTGCTGAGATGCTGATCTTAAGGTTCTCGAAGCATCATGAGGAGCTTATGAATGAAGGCAGGTTCTTTGGTGTATTGGGTTTTAAAGGAAAGTACAGCATTCTTCAGAAGCCCCAGATTGACAGAAAAGAAGCAAAGACAAATAACGGATCCCCTTTTTCTTGATCCCAAACTTGTTTTGTACTTTAGGGACTACCTCTCTACAAGACCTGCGACTCGTGGCTGCTAAGCTCTAGACTGCTTCTAGGTTTAGCAGAAATAAGGAAGGACCAAGTTCCTGTCTTCCCTCCCTCTCTGCTTACAACCTCTGTCGCATCCTAGATCCTCCTCTGGCATCCACTCATGTAGGTAAAACCAGTTAGAAACACTGATCCCATTATTGTTCCTCATGCATATATTAAGGAAAGTCCTCTGTACTACAAGAGCACAGAGCAGGCCATCAATTCTGAATTAACTGCAGGGAATAGGTCCCCTTGTTGACTGAGGAGAAAAAAGGATCTCTCGATTGTGAGCCCATGAACGACAGAGAAAATACCTGTATGCAAAATATATAAACTGCTTTGGTTGTACCACAGAAAGATGATATATCAAGCATCTAATAGCTATAAACATACCTACAATACCTATTGGCATTTCAGAAATAATGTTGGTAGTAGCTCCACTAATTCCCTTTCCCTCATGTTCAGTCTCATGGTGGGAGCCCCACTATAACCAATTTGCCCTGGGCTCAGCAGCCCCCTTTGTACACCGCAGAATGCATTCTTTGCAACTGTAACATACTATAGTTGCCAACCATATAATCCATGGTGATTTTATTTTCCAAAGTAAAATGTAAGTGACTATGAAACCATGGATTGTTAAATAATTTTCTTGTTTTTATAAGTCATTTGCTTTTGTCACGGGTACATCTGTATATCTAGTACACTTAATTCTATAATCTATTAGAGTGGCTACTTTATACTCATGTCACTTCCATTTAAAGACCTGCCTGAAAGTACTCCAGTATAGGATTTTAGTCTTTCATGTTCACTATAACACCCCTCTTCCTTCTTGTGTTCGCCAATAATTATTCTATAGGAAGTACTGTTCCCTCTGTTTCTATCCATTAGCAGCTGCTATCCAAACAGTACAAGGATGTTCTAATAGAGTTTTCTATTTTCCAGTCCCAAAGGGAAGTTAGTAAGGGAAGTGAATATCCTAAAGGTTGATCCTATGGCCTCTTACAGCTTAACTTAGCAACCCACTTCAAATTCATCAGCAGTGGTTTCATTTCCTGAATAGCCCAGCAATGTCGGCTTCCAGGAAAAGAAGAAAGTGCATTGACTGTTTTCTAAGTCTCTTGTATTTATCTCTTTTATGGCACATTACATAATTCTGTAGATTTTTTAAAGTAATAATGGAGCATTACTTTCAAAAGGATTTAAAATGGCATAGCATGATTTGAGTTAAAGATCAAGACTGGGTTTTTTTAAAATGAAATGCACATTATATAAATGTGAATAATGCAGCCAAAGGCCACCAGAAGGATAAAAGGAAATTATACAGCTCCAACAGAAATGCCTAACTAAAGAGATGTGACTATGCCAGAGGGTTAGTCAGAGACTATTTTGGAACATTCAAGTACATAGGAATTTAGGGATGAATAAAGGTGTGACCTATGAGTTCATCATGCTAAGTCGGCAGGTGTATCCATTCATTTTTCTCCCTTTGATGAACTTGTCCAAACTGGTCTTGAATGCCAGCGCTGATCCTGACTAGACAACAGATTCTGATAAATTATGCCAAAAGTCGATGACCCTTAGAGACTATAGCCAAGGGTTGCTCTCTCCCTGAACTACAATAAATCAAAAAGAAAAAGCATGTAACTCAAGGCACTGGGATTAGAGTTGTACGCAAAGTTTTACGCATAAGATAAAAAGTGAGCTTAGGTATTTTGTGGAGAGGGGAGGGGGCTGGAAATAAAATAACTAAACAAAAGTGAAGATCAGCTAGTGTTTTTATTGGAAATTGGCTGATGTATTTTCTGTTCACTATATTCTGTATATTTTAAAATTCAATAAAAACTATTGAACAACAAAAAAAAAATTGTATATATTTTTCTATCAATAAAATTAAAAATGATGCCTTGAATTGCAGAGATGTGCTGCATAAAATTGTATTCTCAAGCCAATATTTGTTCAATAACTCAGGGTTTTCTCATCCTTTTCCTGAAGGCACAATCAGGGTTTCATGATTCCTGCAATGTACATACACTAGATCTGCTCCTGTTGAAGGCTATGAAACACGGTACTGTTATCTAAGTAACCAGAGTTTTTATTATGATAGAGAATGTTAGTTGGATTCCTTGGGCTGGCGCAGGAAGGAGTTGTGTGTTTACGGAAAAATTTAATTTAATTTAATTCTTATATACCGCTAATAACCGTGAGGTTTCTAAGCGGTTTACAAAAATGAATGCATTAAAAGATACAATAAATAAAAATAAATAAGATAGGTACTTGGAAATTCCCTAACTGTCCCAAAGGTTCACAATCTAACTAAAGTACCTGAAGAGACAATTTATGAAAAATAAAGATAAAATATAAAGACAGAAAAGCTGATAGAAGGGCATTAAACACCCTAGGCAAACTTTCAGCTTTTGAACTTCTTTGGTTATTTTTTCAGACCTCTAGCCTTTGCCCAAGATTTTGATCATTAAACTCAAAAGTTGTAATCGCTCCAATGATTCTTTAAAAATGCATAACTGGACATCAAACTTTTAAACATCAATGGGTAAATTTTGAAAGCAATTGTTGGAATTTTTTAATGCCAGTTGTGGTATTTAAATAGAATCTGGATATTCAGAGGCACATCCAATATTTAAAAGTACTTATCTGAAACAGGACATCATTACTGATTGCTCCAGTACTATATACTGTACTCCCCCAAAATTGGTGGGGGTTCCGCTCCAAGAACCCCCATGAATTTTGAAAAACCGCAAATGCAGTTTTTCACCTGTCAAAAGGCATGGGAGGCAGGAGAGGGCAGCTGGAGAGGCAGGAGAGTGCAGCTGGAGCGCCGGTGGAAATCGCTCGTGGTCTGCTCCGACTGCCTCTTCCTGCAATAAAGTTGGGCTACATCAATTAGGAGTTGCTTTGACATGCAGCTCCTAATTGTAGCCTGACTGTACTACAAGAAGAGGCGGTCAGAGCAAACCGCAAATGATTGAGTCCGGAAGAACGGACTGCACCCCAACGAGGAAGGAGCAAGAGTATTGGCAGGCAACATGAGGAAGGCCATTGAGAAGGCTTTAAACTAAAGGACAGGGGAAAGCTGACAGTCGACCACCAGTCGATGGTCCGGTCGACAGGATGTCCCGAAGAAGGAACTACGGACAACTACTCAGACACAGGAGGGGACGACCACAAAGCATATAAGAGAGACAACACAGGAACAGAAAAGGATACCGTGAAAGAACCAGGGGACACTGCTAAGCTTAAAGAGTCCAAGAAGGTAACACAAAGGGAACTCAAATGTAGAAGTTTGAGAAACAAAATGGGAGAATTAGAAGCGAAAAACGACGAACTGGAAATCATTGGCATAACAGAAACCTGGTGGAATAATGAAAACAAATGGGATACAGTACTACAAGGATACAAACTGTACAGAAGAGATAGAGTGGGGCAGAAAGGTGGAGGTATTGCCCTATATGTTCGTGAAGGAATACAATCTGTGAGAGAGACTATGACGGAAGAGAGAGAGAAGCTGGAATCCCTCTGGATAAAGATTCCCAGACACAACGGTGCTGACACAAAGATTGGCCTTTACTACCGACCGCCAGGAAAGGGGGAGGAAACAGACTCGGAAATGATAGAGGAAATTAAACAAGAATGTAAGACAGGAAATGTCGTAATCTTGGGGGATTTCAATTTTCTGGGGATAGACTGGGACCTGGGAACCTCAAATTGTGGCAAGGAGGCAATGTTTCTGGAAGTACTAGGGGATTGCTTCCTGGAACAATTAGTAGGAGAGCCTACAAGAGGAAACGTCACCTTGAACTTGGTCCTAAACGGCATTACGGGACCGGCAAAGGAAGTAGAAGTCTCGGTCCCGCTGGGGACGAGCGACCACAACATGATCAACTTCAAACTCGATGTCAGGAAGGGGAAAGGTACTAAAACCTCAACCACGACTTTAAACTTTAAAAGGGGAAGATACGATAGCATGAGAGCCATGGTGAAACAACGGATCAAGAAAAAAATGGGCAAAGTCAAAACGGTAGAACAGGCATGGTCCCTCCTGAAAAATACTATCACGGAAGCACAAAGCCTCTATATTCCGCAGATGTCCAAAGCAAAGAAAACCAAAGGCAAAAGAGAGCCAGCGTGGCTTACTAAAGAGGTGAAGGAAGCCATAAAAGAAAAGAAGGACTCCTTTAAAACATGGAAACGCACAAAAACAACCAAAACTTGGAACAAACACAAGCATGATCAGAAGAAGTGTCACAGGGCGGTGAGGGATGCCAAAAAGGACTATGAGGAGAAAATAGCACAGGAGGCCATAAACTTCAAGCCCTTTTTCAGGTAAGTGAAAGGGAGAAAACCCGCAAAAGAGGCAGTGGGACCACTGGACGACCAGGGAAGGAAAGGGTACATCAAGGAAGACAAACAAATCGCAGACAGACTAAATTCCTTCTTTGTGTCTGTCTTTACATAGGAAGACACTGCAACAATTCCAGAAGCAGTAAAAGTGTTCAAAGGAGCAACAGAGGACAGCTTTACCACAGTAGAAGTGGACCTGGACCAGATTTACTGCCAGATCGACAAACTCAAAAGTGACAAATCTCCTGAACAAGACGTAATTCATCCGAGAGTCTTAAAAGAGCTAAAAGTGGAAATCGGAGAACTATTGCAAAAACTTTCTAACCTGTCAATCAAAACAGGACAGATACCGGACGACTGGAAAATAGCGAACGTCACGCCAATATTTAAAAAAGGATTGAGAGGAGTACCAGGCAACTATAGACCTGTAAGTCTCACGTCGGTCCCTGGGAAGATGGTGGAAGCGCTGATCAAGGATAGCATAACCCAGCACTTAGACACACACGACCTGATGAGAGCCAGTCAACATGGATTCAGGAAGTCATGTTTGACGATCCTTCTTCAATTTTTTGAGACAGTGAATAGACAAATTGATAATGGATAACCGGTGGATATTATACTTGGATTTTCAGAAAGCATTCGACAAGGTTCCACATGTAAGACTCCTCAGGAAACTGCAAGGCCATGGAATAGAAGGAGATATACTAAGATGGATAGGCAAATGGCTGGAGAACAGAAGGCAGAGAGTGGGCATAAATGGGAAGTTCTCAGACTGGGAGAATGTGACTAGCGGTGTGCCCCAGGGCTCGGTACTTGGGCCCATCTTATTTAATATTTTCATCAACGACCTAGAGGGTGGAACATCCAGTGAGATCATCAAGTTTGCAGATGACACAAAGCTATGCCAGGCAATCAACTCGCAGAAGGACAGTGAGGAACTCCAGAGCGACTTGAGCCGATTGAAGAAATGGGCAGATAAATGGCAGATGAAGTTTAATGTGGAAAAATGCAAAGTGATGCACTTAGGCTGAAGAAATAAGGAACACAAGTATAGTATGTCAGGTGCGACTCTGGGAAGAACCGAACAGGAAAAGGACCTGGGCATATTAATCGATAGGACCCTGAAGCCATCGGCGCAATGCGCGGCGGTAGCGAAGAACGCAAACAGAATGCTAGGTATGATAAAGAAGGGAATCACGAGTAGATCGGAGAAAGTAATAATGTCGCTTTATAGAGCGATGGTCAGACCACACTTGGAACACTGCATCCAACACTGGTCTCCATACCTAAAGAAGGATATAAAAATGCTTGAGAGGGTGCAGAGACGAGCAACGAAGCTAATAAAGGGCATGGAGAACTTGGAATACAAGGAACGACTTGAGAGACTGGGATTGTTCTCCCTTGAGAAGAGGAGACTGTGAGGGGATATGATCGAGACTTTCAAAATACTGAAAGGAATCGACAAAATAGAGCAGGAAAGAAAAATTATTTACAATGTCCAATGTGACACGGACAAGAGGACATGGACTGAAGCTAAGGGGGGATAAGTTCAGGACAAATATCAGGAAGTTCTGCTTCTCGCAGCGAATGGTGGACACCTGGAATGCTCTAACCGGAAGAGGTAATTGCGGAATCCACCGTTCTAGGATTTAAGGGTAAATTAGATGTACATCTCCTTAGGAGTGGCATAAAGTGACATAGGTAAGGGTAAGCTAGATGCACATCTCCTTATGAGAAGCTTAGAGTGATATGGGGACTAAAACTATGCCTGGCAGGGCCTCTGCATGTGCGGATCGCCGGATTTGATGGACCTAGGGTCTGTTCCGGAGATGGCACATCTTATGTTCTTATGTTCTTAAACCGCAAATTCACGGGGAAACACTGTAAATAGTGCTTTAGTGTTGCATAGGGGGGCTATGGACAGTACTGGAAATTTACCAGATAGGCGTGATATTGAGACCATTAACCTGATGGCTATCCAGATAACTTTAGAACTTTGATAAAAGCTTTAAATATTACTTTAAGCATCCAGATAATGGTCTCAATAACTTACTGAGATCTGTGAATAGATTAACTGTTCTGAGTATAATCATTTGCTCTATTTTTCATTGTTTACATGATATTTTATATTATCTTAAGGACCCTTTTACTAAAATGTGCTAAAAAAGTGGCCTGAGCTATTCTCAGCATGAGTCTTTCTCACATACACACACCCTTTAACAAAACTGCGAAAGTGTTTTTTAGTGTCGGTTGGCGCACTGAATGCTCTGCACTGCTCCCAACGATCCTATGAGCTTCAGGAGCCTAGCGGAGCATTCTGCACGCTGGCCTGTTCTAAAATCCACTTTTGCAGTTTTGTAAAAAAGGGGAGGGGGACGACGACAGTGAAGTCACTTTTAGTGCAGTGGTAAAATGGTCCCATTTTCCACTTTGCCTATTAATGATTATGGGCTAGATTCACTAAAGTCAGCGATCGCCGTTAAACCTGTTTTCACAGGTTTAGCGTTGATCATTGCTAACCAACCTGATTCACTAAACGGCCCACCAAGTGTTTTTCTCTTCGATCACCCATTTTCCAATCCGGCCATGCAAATTAATAAAACTCCATGCAATGAAGCCAAGCGATTGATTCACTAACATTGCTTGGTTATTTAACATCAGAATTTTACAGGTCTACCTGGGTTTTTTTTTCAATGGCACACACAAAATATCTGCCCCATAATTTTTTTTTTTAAAATACCCCACCACTGCCAAAAGCCCTCCCCCAATGACCCCCAACAATCAAGCGCCCCCCCTGACAAATGTGATGACTCACCCTAAAACAAATGGCAGGAGGGATGCTTACTCTATCCTGCAAGGAAAGACCTTCCTCCCACACTCCATTCCCCTGAAGAAAAAGGCAGGAGGGATGCTCACTCCCTCCTGCCGCAAAGACGCCCGCTACCTCCACCCCCTCAAAAAAAAAAAATGGCAGGAGGGTGCTCGCAAACTCCTGCCCGGAAAGACCTCTCCAACCCCTCCTCCTGAAGAAAAAGGCAGGAGGGATGCCCACTCCCTCCTGCCACTGGAGGCCCCCTCCCTCTCCAGGCCCCCATACCCCGTACTTTAAAGTTGGGAGCAGTAAGTACTGAAAAAACCTCCTGCTCCTCCTCTCTTCATGAAGACACTGGACCTTAGGCCCCTCCCCGGTATATCATGTGATACACAGGGAGGGGCCTAATGCCCTGATTGGCTCAGATGCCTCGACTCCTCCCTTGGGAGGGGCCTGAGGCATCTGAGCCAATCAGATGCCTCAGGCCCCTGAAACACCAGGGAAGGATTGTTCATTTAGATGGGAACTGACCTTATGGCAATGCTATATTGTAATGTTATTGTTGTGCCTGAAAGAGGGTTTGAGGACAGTTATATAAGGAACACAGCCAGCTAACATTAAGAGACTACAAACTGATTAACAGAGAAGGGGGAAGGTAAATCCCTGTTATTGGCTAGGAGGCATAAATAAGAAGAGACTGTAGCCAAAGTAACAACAAAGGAGGAAAGGAAATCCCTGGAGAATTAAGAGGGGGACAAAATGAACTCCCTTTGTGGTTTAGATCAGTGGTTCTTAAATCTGTCCTGGGGGACCCCCAGCTAGTCAGATTTTCAAGCTATCCCTAATGAATATGCATGAGTGAGATTTGCCTATAAAGTAGGTAGTAGGCATGCAGATTTCTCTCATGCATATTCATTAGGATATCTTAAAAACCTGACTGGCTGTGTGTCCCCCAGGACAGGTTTAAGAACCACTAGATTAGATAATAGGCATCCCACAAAACTGAATTCTTAAGCAGAATCAGAAACTGTTCAATTTATTTCGGGGAAACTGCAAGCCTGGAAAGGATGCTGAACCAGTTTTATGCCTTTTTGTTTGAAATCTTGAACTTTGGAGACGTTATCCTGAGTGAAGAAAAAACCTTGGAAGTTTGGATTGTGTTATTTAAATAAATAATATGTGGCATGTTAAACCCTTTGGCTGGTGGGTGGTATTATTGTTAGGGGGAGCTTCACCATTCACCTGTCCTCAATAATTTTTGAGAGGAGGAAGACTGGGAGCACCTGGGAAACTTTCTTTATGGGCAGAATTATTTGAAGCAGAGAGTACCAAAGGAGCTAGCTAGTTCCTGAGGACAGCAAAGGATCCCTCCAGATATCAAATGATCCTGTGAACAACACTGCTTGGGTCCAAGGCATTTCTGAGGGTAATCATTTGGACCTGTGTAATCATAACGCCACCTGAGGGTGACAATTGATAATAGCCTACTCTGTTAGTAAGGTTAGAAACATAGAAACATAGAAAGATGACGGCAGATAAGGGCTACAGCCCATCAAGTCTGCCCACACCATTTGCCCACCCTCTTAAGTCTACTGACCCCTAAAGTATAATTGTAATTATACTGTCACTCTACTGACCTGCTCATACCCTAGTGACCCTATCCCTTGGCATGACCCTCGTAGGTATCCCATTTGTTCTTGAAGTCTGGGATGCTGCGTGCCTCGACCACCTGCACTGGAAGCTTGTTCCAATGCTCAATCACTCTCTCCGTGAAGAAGTACTTCCTGGCGTCTCCACGAAACTTCCCTCCCCTGAGTTTGAGCGGATGTCCTCTTGTGGTCGAGGATCCCTTGAGAAGAAAGACTTCATCTTCCACCTCGACCCATCCTGTGATGTATTTAAATGTCTCAATCATGTCTCCCCTCTCCCTACGCTCTTCGAGAGTGTAGAGCTGCAATTTACTCAGTCTTTCTTCGTACGGGAGACCCTTTAGCCCCGAGACCATCCTGGTGGCCATCCGCTGAACCGATTCAATTCTGAGCTCATCCTTATGGTAATGTGGCCTCCAGAATTGCACACAGTATCCAAGATGAGGTCTCACCATGGCTCTGTATAATGGCATTATGACTTCAGGCTTCCTGTTGCCGAAGCTTTTCTTGATACAACCTATCATCTGCCGTGCTTTAGATGAAGCCTTCTCCACTTGAGTGGCTGCTTTCATGTCAGCACTGATGATTACTCCTAAGTCTCGTTCTGCCGTAGTCCTGGTTAAAGTTTCTCCATTGAGGGTGTAAGTTCTGCAAGGATTTCCGTTACCGAGATGCATGACCTTACATTTCTTGGCATTGAAGCCCAGCTGCCAGATCGAGGACCAATTTTCTAAAGTACGCAGGTCTTGCTCCATAGCATCCTGTAGATTATAGTCATTTACTATATTGCATAATTTGGCGTCATCAGCGAATAGGGTTACCTTGCCTTGAAGCCCTTGAGTCAGATCCCCAATGAATATGTTGAAGAGGAGTGGGCCCAGGACTGAACCCTGTGGCACTCCGCTAGTCACCTCCGACATTTTAGAGAGGGTACCGTTGACCACCACCCTCTAAAGTCTGCCACTAAGCCAATCTTTAACCATTGCAGTTAGAGTCTCTCCTAATCCCATCGATTTCATCTTGTTCAGCAGCCTGCGGTGTGGGACGCTGTCAAACGCTTTGCTGAAGTCCAGGTACATGACGTCCAAGGACTCTCCTGAGTCCATTCTTCTTGTTATCCAGTCAAAGAAGCTGATAAGATTGGACTGGCATGACCTACCCTTGGTGAATCCATGTTGACTGGGATCCCGGAGATATCCCTCGTTCAGGATCGTATCTAATTTATACTTAATTAGTGTTTCCATGAGTTTACACACTGTTGAGGTGAGGCTTACCGGTCTATAGTTCGCAGCCTCAGCCTTGCAACCCTTTTTATGTAGAGGAATGACTTTGGCTGTTTTCCAGTCTAACGGAACTTTCCCCGTACTTAGTGAGAGATTGAAGAGCACAGCCAACGGTTCCGCCAGAACATCTTTCAATTCTCTGAGCACTCTTGGGTGTAAATTGTCCGGTCCCATGGCCTTGTTTACCTTTAGCTTTGCCAGTTCGTTGTAGACGTCCCCAGGTGTGAACTCAAAATTCTGAAACGGGTCATCCACGTCTTGTTTTACCTTCAACTGTGGTCCGTGTCCCGGTGCTTCGCAGGTGAAGACTGAGCAGAAATATTCATTTAGTAGTTCTGCTGTTTCTGAATCCGCCACCGTGTAGTTTCCGTCCGGTTGTCTAAGGCGTACTATACCGTCTGTGTTCCTTTTCCTATCACTGATATACCTAAAGAAGGATTTGTCCCCTTTTTTAATGTTTTTTGCCAGAGTTTCTTCCACTCGAAGTTTGGCCTCCCTAACTGCTGTTTTGACCGCTGCAGATCTGGTCTTGTATTCCACTTTAGTTTCTCTTCTCTGCGTACGTTTGTAGGAAAGAAATGCTTTTTTCTTCTCCTTAATGAGGTGCGAGATCTCTTCAGTGAACCATTGGGGTTTTTTGTTTCTTTGCCGTTTATCTACTGATTTTATGTAGCGATTAGTTGCTTCGTGTATGGATGATTTCAGGTACGACCACATAGTTTCCACATTGCCGGTCTCTGCTTGGTCCTGCAGCGTCTGATGAACGAAATCTCCCATGCGTGCAAAATCGGTGCCCCGGAATTTGAGCACCTTTGTTTTTGTAATTGATTTAGGGGATCCTTTCCCAAGGTTGAACCATACCATGTTATGGTCACTGGAGGCTAGCGTATCTCCTACCGAGACCTCTGAGACGCTTTCCCCGTTGGTGAGTACCAGGTCTAGGATCGCCTGGGCCCTAGTGGGCTCCGTTACCTTCTGTCTGAGATGTACTCCTTTTATGGAGGTCAAAAGCCTCCTGTTGCTGCTGGTTGTTGCTGAAAATGTGTTCCAGTCTGCATCGGGCATGTTGAAGTCCCCTAGCAGTACAGTGTCGCCCCGTAGAGTTATATTCTCTATGTCTTCAATTAATTCTGCATCCATATCTTCCGGTTGTCTTGGAGGTCTGTACACCACGCCAAGATACAGGCATTTTTTGCCACCTCTTGCCAGGTTTACCCAGAGGGACTCCCCGGTATACTTGACATCAGTGATCCTGGTGGTTTTGATGTCCTCTTTAATGTATAGTGCTACCCCTCCACCTAACCTGCCCTCTCTGTCCTGACGAAGTAGATTGTATCCTGGTATAGCCATATCCCACCCATGTGCGTCCGTGAACCAAGTCTCGGATATTGCCACCACGTCCAGGTTGGCATCTCTTGTTTCAGTTTCCAGTTCTAGAATTTTATTGCCTAAACTGTGTGCATTCACATACATGGCCCTCCACACTTTGTGTTTGCTGAGTTCCTGTAAGGCTATTCCTGACTGAGTCTGATTGGCTCCTAGAGAACTGTTTGTGTATAAATATTTAGGGTTTATTTTTAAATGGCCTATTAGACAATTTAAAAAACCCAAATCAGTAGCAGTGATGTGCAGATAACTTTTATGGGCACCCCCATTAAGGAGGATGTTTTCAGACTACAGTTTATAAGAACAAATTATTGCACTTTTGGGATCATCAATTCCATGGTGTGAAACACAGCCTCCCTTTCTGCCAATTCCTATGTTGCAGGAGGCTCAGTGCTGATATCACTGAATATTACATTACATTAGAGATATCTATTCTGCCATTGCCTTGCGGTTCATTTGCAGACTCAAAAATAGAAAGAAGATTTCAAGAAAGAGACTTGCGTAGCTTCATGTGTATAAGCGTGCTCAGTCTTCAGATAGGCAACAACTGTTAAAAGTTTGAGCAAAACCAATGCATCTAAATTACTCTGAGTCAAATTGTACTTTGCGATTCTCACTCAAGCCAAGGCAATTGCAAAGATCATTAGGAAACACTAGTATAGAGCTTGACTGTTTCAATGAGAAAGTCATCTCAGTAGCATACAGAAGAGGTAGGCCCTTTATATTTTTACTTTCCACAGCATTCTCCCTAATGCTCTGAATTAGGAATTAGATTTAAAAGTTTTTATATCCTTATATACAGTTTTCTATTAGCTGCCCGTGGAACTCTGGGTTGTTTGTCTTTTGCTGTTTCATTTTTTTGTTTCTCTTTTTCTCTTTTCTTATTAAAAAAACCATTGGGTTTAGATTTTGAGTTTCATTCTTCAATTTCTTCTGTCTTTTACTTATTTATGTTTACATATTATTTTTACTTCAAGTTTAATGACCCTTTTACTGAAAATTTAGGTTACTACATGTTACTTGCAAGAATTAACATGCATAACTGCAGACGCACTGCAGTAACGGTTCGGGGTAAGCCCGGTATCTTCCCATAGAGCTAATGTAAAGAAAGCAAACATTTATTATGCATTGAGCACGTGACATAGTACAAATGCAAAGAATGTCACCTGCTGAGGTGGCATTAAATGATTTTCATTATCTGTTGCAGTAAGAGTATAGGGTCCCATTATTCAATCATTTCCACAGCACACACTTAACACGAGTTAGTATATTGTTTGGCTCAAGCAACCATGGTTAATTGTTTCCTTAGCCAAGTGCTAACAGTACATAGGCATTAATGGCTAGATTCTATAGATGGTGCTCAGTGTTAGGCACCAGTAAAAGATTAGCACTAAGAATAGAAGAGTTGCCATAATGGGACAGACCGAAGGTCCATCAAGTCCAGTATCCTGTTTCCAACAGTGGCCCGCCGTCAATTTGGCAACGCAGGCAAGGTTCCCCCCAAGAAGATCATTATGATTGAAATGCTCATTCGAGGGAGAGCGTCAGGAGTCATTTGAGTCTTGCCAGCATTGGATTTAGTTGATACCATCAAAAATAAGTGTTGCCAAAGCATACATGATTAAAGCCATGGTCCCAGGATGGGGATCTGAAATAACATATGGGTTATATGAGATCCTGTGATCTGAGTGTTATAAGCATTACAATATATTACATTACATTACATTGGTGTCTTCTATCTCACCAATACCTTTCAGTTCTAGGCGGTTTACAAGAAGAGTTGGCCTGGGCATTTCCAGGGAGAATACATGGTTAATAGATGTAGTATGCATCGGGATCTGTGGTGGATCAATCGGGTTTAGTTAGATCATTTGACATTCCTGAATGTTTTGTAGTTGGACGTCATAATCAGCAGATTGGAGAGGTGGCGGTCTAGTTTCGCAGCTCTGGTGGCTAATAGTCCGTCATATATTTTTTTTGCTTTGTATACCTTTGTTTGGGGGGTGGGTAAAGTGTGAATGAGTTCTCCTTGGTCTGGATGTGTTTTTCATGATTAGGCGGTTGCTCAGATAGCTTGGTCCGTTTCCATTTAGGGCTTTGAATAGGGTACAGTAGAATTTGTATTGTATACGTGTTTGTACTGGGAGCCAGTGTGAATCTCGGAAAGCTGTGGTAATGTGGTCATATTTTTTCAGCGAGTAAATCAGTCTCAGAGCTGTATTTTGGACTGTTTGTCCACCTTGTTAGAGTTGTTCATATCCAGTGTGGTTGTTACAAAATTCATACAGATATACATAATGCAAAATTCCTTTTGAAAGTACTTTGGCAGTGATTTATTTTTTTCAACATTTCTTAGAAGCTCTTATGAGGTTATTTGCTTATATTGTGCAATTTTGGATGCTGGGCATGTTCATGATTAGAAAACCCTTTTCTAATATCCAACAGTGGCCAACCCAGGTCACAAGTACCTGGCAAGATCCCAAGGAATTAAAACAGATTTTATGCTGCTTATTTTAGGAATAAGCAGTGTATTTCCCCAAACCATCTCGATAATGGTTTATGGACTTTTATTTTAGGAAATTATCCAACCTCTTAAAAACCCTGCTAAGCTAACTGCTTTCACCACAATCATCCGGCAATGAATTCTAGATTTTTAATCACATGATGAGTGAAGAAATAATTTCTCCAGTCTATTTTAAATCTAACCGTAAACTCATCGCATGCCTCCTAGTCCTAGTATTTTGGGGAAAGAGTAAACAAGTGATTCACATCTACCCTTTCCACTCCACTCAGTATTTTATAGATTTCTACCATATCTCCCCTGAGTCATCTCTTTTCCAAGCTGAAAAGCCCTAGCCACTTTCGCCTTTCCTCGTAAAAAAAAGTTCTGTACCTTTTCTAATTCCTTTATATCCTTTTTGAGATTCGGTGACCAGAATTGCACACAGTATGCGAGGCATGATTGCACTATGAAGTGATACAAGGGCATTATAACATTTTTTTATCTTTGTTTTCCATGCCTTTCCTGATAATTCCTAACATTCTATTTGCGTTCTTAGCCTCCGCTGCACACTAAACGGAGGGTTTCAAAGGATCTTCAATGATGACACTAAGGGCTCCTTTTACAAAGCCGCGTTGGCAGTTTTAACACACGCACCAGATTAGCGCACGTGCGCTAGCCAGAAATCTACCGCCTGCTCCAAAGGAGACAGTAGCGGCTAGCGCGTGCGGCAATTTAGTATGCGCTATTCCGCGTGTTAAGGCCCTAGCGCGGCTTTGTAAAAAGAGCCCCTAGATCCTTTTTCTGGGCGGTGACTCCTAATGTGGAACCTTGCATCACGTAGAATAGTGTGTATGCGCCAATCTTTGGCCTACCTTTGGCCATCAGACTTACACTTCTTGAAGCCTGGTGTAAATGCTGACACCCAAGTTAGGCACACTGACCCAATATTCTGTAACTACATGGGCACATGTCTCTGATACGCCCATGCCCCTATCATGGCCAAACCCACTTTCCAAAATGCATTATGGGAGTTAAGCACACTGACTTATAGAATAGAATATAGTCAAATGAGCTTGCAAATACTAGTGAGTGTCAATTAACATCAATAATTGGTTGTTAGCATTTTTTAAAAGATATAGCGGCACTAGAAAAGGTTCAAAGAAGAGCAACCAAGATGATAAAGGGGATGGAACTCCTCGTATGAGGAATGACTAAAGAGGTTAGGGCTCTCCAGCTTGTAAAGGAGACGAGTAAGGCGAGATGTCTACAAAATCCTGAGTGGTGTAGAGCAGGTACATGTGGATCAATTTTTTTACTGCATCAAAAATGACAAAGACTAGGGGACACTCGATGAACTTACAGAGTAATGCTTTTAAAACCAACAGGAGGAAATTTTTTTTTTTCACTCAGAGAATATTTAAGCTCTGGAATGCATTGCCAGAGGTTGTGGTAAAAGTGGACAACATAGCTGGATTTAAGAAAGGTTTGGACAATTTCCTGGAGGAAAAGTCCAGAGTCTGTGGGAAGCCACTGCTTGCCCTGGATCGGTTGCATGGAATGTTGCTACTCTTTTGGTTTTTGCCAGGTTCTCGTGACTTGGATTGGCCTCCGTAAAGATGGGGTACTGGGCTAGATAGACCATTGGTCTGACCCAGTAAGGCTATTCTTATGTTCTTAACATAATTAGTGATTGATTTTTGCATACATATAGATAGACAGATTATTTATTTATTTATATACCACTTATATCCTAAGTGGTTTTCATTCAGGTACTTTATCATATTTTTCTATCTGTCCCGGTGGGCTCAAACTCTAGTGTACCTGAGGCAATGAGGCAATTAAGTGGCTTGCCCAGGTTCACAAGGAGCAGTGAGGGATTTGAACCCTCAAGGTGCTAAGGCTGTAGTATTATGCACTAAATCCCTTCCCCCTTTACCAAGCTGTGCTGCCAAACAGCGCTAGCTAAATGCTGAGCCACCAATAGGAATAGAACGGGCGGCTCAGCATTTAGCCTGCGCTGCTTGGCATTGCAGCTTGATAAAAGGGAAGGAGGGGGTAAATCAGAGATGGGAATCCAGTAGTGGATTTTCAGCCGATGTTGACCTGGTTTACAAAGATTGGGCAGGGGAAGTCAGTTTGCAAAAAATGAAACTGAAAGATTATAAAACTCTTGATCTGAGTAACTTTAAAGGAATTTTGATATTATTGAGCTCATTAAGCAATTAATTTCCACGCGTATCTTGAGCACATGCCCAATATGGGCATGCAAATCTGGGTGCCAGATATAGAATCCAGCCCTACCACTTAACTTACATAGCATGTATTTGAAAGGGGGGGGGTGTACACATGGGTGGAGCTTGGGAGGGGTCATTTACATGCATAAGATAGGAGAAGTAAGTAGGGCATTCTGAGAGGAAGTGACTTCGGAGGGAGATCCGAGGCCAGAATGAGCAACAGGTTGGAGCAGCAGCTCACGACGGTGAAGAGTTAGAAGCTAATGGTTGGGGAGGGAAGAAAAGGCGGTGCACAGTGGGGGAGAGGCAGGGAAGGACCAAGGGGGTAGAGAGAGGAGGAGAGATGCCAGCGCCCTCACCGAGACGGCACCCAGAGCAGTCCTTCCCTCATTCTACACCACTGCTTGTGGCCAAAGGATGTTGTTAAAGCAGTTAATGTAGCAGGGATTAAAAATGTTTGGACAAATCGTTGGTAGAAAAGTCCATGAACCGTTATTAAGGTCAATCTGAGAAAGCCACTGCTTATCCCTAAGGTTGGTAGCATTACAAAAAGAATAATTAAGCCCGAGAGCTGGTCTCGACGGGCGACCCTAACGCGGGGCTGGGTGGCCCGCTGAGTCGCCCGTAGGCTAGCTAGGCGTTAGGGAGTCGGGATAGGTAGAAGAAAAGAGAGAGAGGGGGGGGGGGCGGTCCGTGGTCGAGAGTTCTCCTCTCAAGGGTTCGTCGCGGCCGAAAGGGATTGCGGGTGGAAGGGGTTAAAGGAAGTGTGCTCGGAGGACCGTAACGGTTTTGGTCCTCCGAGACAGCTTGCCCACCCGCCCGCCCTTTAGTTTCTGGGGTGCGTGGGGTTGGTTGGGTTGCGGTATCCCGAGCTACTGGGGCTCATCAAGGGATGAGCGGTGGGCCGGCTGGGAGCTGTGCCTGGTGGGTCGGTTGACCCTGGGTAATGGGGCATGTGTGGGACATGCCACCCCTCGGACCCTAGCTTGGATGGCGGGGTCGGGGGCAAATTACATCTGAGGGTAGCTCGGGATCAGGTAACAATGGTGATACCATTGTTAGGGGGTTATTGTTAATGTTTTAATTTTGGCTGTTAACTTATGTATATTTAATTATGTTAAATGTTTTAAGAATATGTTAATATTCAATAAACAGGGCTGCGGCCAGGTGTTTACCAACTAAGGTGTACTTGTCTTCTTGAGATTGGGAAGAGATATGCTGGGGGGGGGTCAAGTGTTACAGGAAGCGGGTCACTCCAGGTACCGCTGTTAGAAGCTTTAAAAACTTTAAAGATAGCTTAAGCCTTAAGGCATATTACATTCGATTGGCTTTTTGTTTCTATTAAGAAGGGTGGACTTTAGAGATAGTGCTTGCAATACCAGAGGGTGCTGAAAAGTTCTCAGCCCAGAATTACGTGGATGTGTTTCAATCAATGATCTGTAACAATGTCAAAACCTAAAATTTTGGGCTCCTTTTACTAAGGTGCGCTAGGGCTTTAACGCGTGGAATAGCACACGCTACATTGCCACACACACTAGATCTTAATGCCAGCATTGAGCTGGCGTTAGTTCTAGAAGCGTAGCGCGTGGTGTAACGCACGGCAATTTCCTGTGTGCGCTAAAAATGCTAGCGCACCTTAGTAAAAGGATCCCTTTGTTTCTGAAAATTCGCACTTAATGAAATAAAATAACTTTTCTGCTACAGTGGCAAAATAATGTTCAGAATTTTAAACGTTGATTGGTTGGGCCGACAACTTTTCAGCACCCCCTCGTAGCATGTGTGTGATGAAATTGATCGATGTGGTCGCAAATGGCCTTTCCGATTTTAATGGAATCATTTACAATTTTTATGATATTGTTGGATTATTTTGGAAACCGCTTGGATCTTGTATTGAAGCTAAGTGGAAAATAAAGTATTTTAATAAAAAAATAAACCATTTTGCCTTGCCATAAATGTATTTTTTCAGTTTTAGTTTTGTATATCCCGACTTTATGAAATCGGAGTTTAGATGGTTATGCAAACAGTGATGGAATTCAAAAAAGCGTGGCACGAACACAGAGGATCTCTAATTAGAATATGGGCAGACTTTCACGGTCTGAATCCCACAATTGATATGGTTTGGATAGGTTGGAGTGAACTCCGATGGCAACTCCAGTAGCTGGAACCTAAACACTGTACCAGGCTGACTTTTAAAGTCTATGGCCCAGAAATAACAAAGAAAAAAGACATTTTAATTTAATCATGAAATTGCAATGCATGTAATTACAGGGCAGACTGGATAGACCGTTCAGGTCTTCATCTGCTGTCATTTACTATGTACTCATATGCACCTCTAAAACTTGAGTAACACTTCTAAAGTAAGCATCATGTACATTATATTCTGTTCAACATTGCTTTAGAAAGTGCAGGTAAAAAGTAAATACCATGTTTTCCCAAAAATAAGACTGTCATATTAATTTGGGCCCCAAAAATTCACTAGGGCTTATTTTCAGAATAGGTCTTATTTTTTTTTTTTTTTCATGTACCTGATCATCTCTCCCTTCCTCTCCTTCACCTCAATTCTTCCTCTTTCCTTTTTCTCCTCCACATGTGCAGCATCTATCCTCCCCTCTCACCCATCCCCTTGTGCCTTCCCTCTGCAGTAGAGAATGACACGGGGAAAAAATCTGTCTCCGTCACTGTACCGTCCCCGGCCCACCATCCTCTGCACCGCCCCGTCACCGCCATTCCCTTCACCGCCCTGTCACCGTCACCGCCATCCCTTTCACCGTCCCGTCACCGCCACTGCCATCCCATTCACCGCCCCGTCACCATCCCCGCAGCATCAATATAAGCCTTAGTACTGCAATATTTAGCTTATTCCTTTCTTATAAATCAAAGTTCCTGCTGCTGAACTAGAGAAAGAGATGTTCAGCTGGCAGGGCTTTGTTTATACATTTTTATCAACACAACTAATATACTACTTTATCCTAAAGCAAAAAAATAAATAAATAAATAGAATTTTTTTTTCTACCTTTGTTGTCTGGTTTCTGCTTTCCACATCTTCTCATTCAATTCCTTCCATCCACTGTGTGTCTTCTCTCTGCGTCTTCCATTTGCTGTTACTGTGCCTCTCTCTTCACCCCCTCCCACAATTGGTCTAGCACCCATCTTCTTCCCTCCGCTGCCCCATAGTCTGGCATCTGTCTTCTTCTTCCCTTCCAGTGTCTTCTCCCCACTCTGCCTTCCACATTTCCAAGGAAGAGAAACTTTTCCCTTTCACCTCCTCCTTCCTTGTGTGAGCCGGAACACGCGGTCCCCGCAGCCCCCACCCGCACGCCGGCTCAATCGTTTAACTAGCTTCCTCTCTCCAGCTCTCCTTAGTTTGCCGGCTTTCTTTTTCGGTGACCGGCACACTTTCAAAGAGCTGCGCATACGCGGCTGCTCAAAGTTCAATCTTCTGCTCTGCTGCAACTTCCTGTTTCCGGTTGGGTCAGAGCAGAAGATTGAATACTGAGCAGCCGCGCATGCGCGGCTCTTTTGAAAGCGTTCCGGTCGCCGAAAAAGAAAGCCGGCAACTAAGGTGAGGTGGAGAGAGGAAGCTGGTTAAACGATCGAGCCGGTGTGCGGGTGGGCGGGTGGGGGCTTCGGGGACCGCACGATCCTTTATGCCTCACTGCGGTGACAAGACCATTCACCGCTCCACGGGGCGGTGATGGCCTTGTCCCCTTCCCCGCAGAGGCTGCTAATTTTCATTCCCCGTTTTTGGCGGGTTACCCGCGGCTAAAAGCGGTAGCTGCGAGTAAACCGCCACCGTGTCATTCTCTACTCTGCAGCATCTTTTTACCCCTCCCTCCCATCCCCCTGTGCAGCAGAACCCTTGCACTGTGCACAGCATCTTTCTGTCCCTCCCTTCCATCCCTAGTGCAACAAAACCCTTGCACAGTTTCTATCCCTCCCTTCCATGCAGAAGAACCCTTGAGCAGCACCACCCTCCTCTACCCTTGCCGCGCAGCCAAACCCCCACTGACCCTCCCATCCTTCCATCTCTCCTTCCCATCTGAACCCCGCCGACCACGAGATCTACATACCTCCCTCCAAAGAGCAGCATCGGCAGCACTCTAAACAGGCTGCTTCGCTGTCTTCTCCCGCTGAGACCTTCTATGCACTGCGTTACTGATGACATCATCAGTGATGCGGCGAAGGGAATGCCCTGGTGGGAGAAGGCCGTGAAACAGCCTGTTTAGAGTGCTGTCGATGCTGCTCTTTGTAGGCCTCACAGTTGGAGGGTCAGCAGGGTTCGGGCGGGAGCGAGAGATGGAAAGATGGGAGGGTCAGAGGGGTTTGGCTGCCTGGTGGGGGCGAGGACGTTGCTGCTGGCGAATCTAGGGACATTTGGGTTAGGCTTCCGGGGACTAGGGCATACTTTTGGGGTAGGGCTTATTTTGGGGGAAACACGGTATGCAATGTCTATCTCAGTTCTTCACCAAAAATGGTATCTTCTACTCTTTTCCCAAAACAGCAGTGGACACTGTCTGGTTTCTGTTTTGTGTGAAAAGTCTCTGGCATCAGTTCAAAACATCTTTAGTAACAATTCAAAACAGCATCAGGAGGTTTTTCCACACTTCTTCCTGAACACAGACACAGTCTGCACCTAGCATTCTGGAAAAGGTTTCTGGTAGCAGTCCAAAATATCTCTGACAGCAGTTCAAAATAGTTTTAGGAGGCTTTTCTTTCCTGTTCTCTTCCAGACAGGGGTAAACACAGCCTGCAAATAGTGTTCTGGAAAAAAGTCTCTGGCAGTAGTTCAAAATCTTTAGCAACAGTTCACAACAGCTTCAAGAAGTCTTTCCTATTACCTCCTCAACGCAAATAAATGTGGCCTGCAAATGGCTTTCTGAGGGGGAAAAAACCCCAACAACATTAAACAAATAAATTAAACCATTCAACCTTGCTGTTTTTGTATCTTTTCCAGACCTATGCAAAGTCTTCTGGTTGCCTCTATATTCTATAGTACAGTAATTTGTCACATCTGTTCCAGCTTCCCTGCTTGTCCCCTCTGTCCCCTTTTTCATCTTCTAAATGCCTCACTTCCTGTCTCGTGAGGTAGAAAATCTGTCCCTTAGTTCCTTAGGGGCTCCCTCAGTTCAGTGCAATCCACCAACCAAATAGTTTCACATACCGAATCCCAGCAGAATATTTATTTTATGCAGGTCCTCTCTGTCTCTCCATTCATTACATACAATGTTCTTCTGTCCAAGGAAGCAGATTCTTTCTGGGAGACAGGGATGATTTTCTCCTTAGAGTATGGATGCCCTCTAACAGAAGTACCATAAGATTTCCAATAGGGGTCATCGGTGCCATTTAGGATCCAGGTACAGTTCCGCTCTTGCCTGGGTGATTGGCTTCACCAATAGCAACCCCCAGGAGGGATGGGGGAAGGGTCATGTTCCAGTGAGGAGGGGGCAGATATTCAGACCAGGGGAGTTAGGCTGGTTGCCGTGGTTGGCGCTAAGCTCCGATATCCAATGCCAGATCATTTATGGTAACCAGCATTGAATATCTGGTCTATTTTAGGATGCTAAAAACTTAGCCAGTCATGTCGTTATTCAGTACTGGCCGGCCCAGTTTATTCTGGCCAGTTGTTTAAGCAGCACAATTTGGCTACTCAACTTAGCAGGCCAGTAGTCTGAATTTCACATGACGTAGCCTGCTATCCACTAGCCTCTAATTGCTAATATTTATTAGCCATCTCATGCTGAATAGTAGCGCTTAGGCAGCTAAGTGCTATTTAGCCAAACAGGAGCTGTGGGAGTGGGAGATGCACATGGCCAAGGGCTGGGGTTTTTACTTTGGGGTACAGTTTGGGAATTTGTGGGATCTGATCAGAGGGATCAAGGTATGAATGTCTGGCATGTTGAGGATAGGAGCCCTGTCTGGGCTTCAGCATTGAATTTCCAGGTTTCCGAAGCCAGTTATTCCACAGCCTGTTAAGTGTGATATTCAGCATTTTACCAGATCTGGAGCACTGCATAAAGGTGGGACTTTTATGTGGTCTTATTTATGTGGTGACATTAGTCAGTTAAATGCTGAATACTGGCATCTAACTGGCTAAGTTCCAGTGCTGCTCCTGGAATGCCTTCAGAATAGCCAGTTTTGCTTTAAGCGCTAACCAGTCATTTTCAGTGGGGCTAACCAGTTAAATGCTACTGAAAATGACTGGTTAGTCCCAAACTGGTGATTTAAGCAGCCAGGAACTATTTCTGGCGAGTCAAATCACTTTGAATATCAACCCCTTTATCTTTTGTGGTTCTGAGCCTGTCTCTTTTGTTTTTGCTATTATTTTTTTTATTTAAATTTGAAAAATTAGATAACTTCTGAGTCTGTCAACAAGGCCAGCTAGTCCTATAATACTAATCTTTCCTCTGTTCTGGACAATCTCACTCCTCCCATTCCCTATTCTGTAAGGTGTAGCAAGCCCCAGTTTGAGCTGACCTTCAAAATCTACTACTTATATTTTTGCACCCACTCTGTTGAGCTAACTTGGTTAAAATACCATGCCCAAACTGACTACATACATTTCCCATTATTGCTGACCTCCTTTCAGTCTTCTTTTCTACTTGCCAAGCAAAACTCTCTTGCCTTTAACCTTCACAATCTGTTTGACTCCTCGCAGTGCCTCGACCTCTATTCCCCCCTTCACTTTCTAAATAGGTCATCTCTATCTCCTTTCCCCCATTGTATTCTCTCAACCCTCTTTCAACCCCTGCCACTTTTGCTTCCTTTTCTAAAATCACAGAAGAGGAAACTGCACATTATTTCTCCTCTTCCAAACTCACCTCCGTTCACCTCCTTTTCCTCTGATTCCATTCTAACCCATCACTATTCAACGAAACTTTTGCTGGACCCTACATGCCCTTCTAGATTGTATGCTATCTCTTCCCTCCCTTTCTTATCCAAATGACTTGAAAGTGCTGCTCACCCCCCACTGTCTTCACTTTCTGTCATCTCAAGTTGTTCTTGATCCACTGCAATGTGGCTTTGGCCCTCTGCATTCCACAGAAACAGTCCTTGCCAAAGTCTCTATAAACATATTCCTGGCCAGATCCAAGGACTTTTAGTCAATCCTCATCCTTCTTGGCCCATCTGTTGCTTTTGACATTGTTGTACACCACCTACTCCTTGATATACTGTCCTCACTTAGACTTAGGGGCTTTGTTCTGTTTTGGGGGGTTTTCTAATCTCTTCAATTACATTTTTAGTATAGGCTCTAGTAGATTCTCCTCCACTGCTATCCCACTATCTGTCATTGCTCTATAAGTCTCTGTCTTGTCCTCTCTGCCTTGGTCTGGACTGTGATTGTTTGATGTGAGATTAGATAGTCTCCTGACACAACCTTTTGTGCGAAACAAGGCCGTGCATGGGCTCTTGTTGAGAGCGAGAGCAGAGCTTGAAAGCAGAACTTGTTGCTAGTTTCAACAACATGGTATATTTGATACACTTGTGCTGGATTACATTCGTCGTGGATGTAAGGTGGAGAGCTGGTGAGCCTTTCAAGGACTGAGAAAGTGCCGACATTTGGAAGATAAATGTATTTGATTTTTTTGCTATATTCTCACACAATTTGAAATCTACCTGTCTCAGACAGTTCAAGTTTGAGCACTATATGAGCCCAGTCTTGAGCCTAAGGGTTTTTCTCCCTGGTATGTGTCGGGAGATTTTTACCTTAGGTTAATTTTCCAGAGCTGACCGAGGATTAAAATATGTACCCCTTATAGGAGCATTATTAGCACCTGGTGACATTAACTTGTCCTTTTGCACTTTGAGGACAATTATTCAACATCAATTTTTGCTCTTTTGACTACCTGACATGGATAGATGAAGACGCCTTTATAGACAATTTTTAGTGTTGTCCTCGCTAAATGAATATTATTCCCTTGATGCTCTGATTTCCCACGGTTTTCAATACCATCTTTATATGGATGATTCACAGATCTACTTCTCCACACCAGAACTTTCACAAAGAATTCAGGCCCAAGTCTTAGTCTGCTTATCTGACATTGCTGCCTGGACATCCAGTGCCATCTGAAATAGGACATGGCTAAGACTGAGCTTCTTATCATTCTCCCCAAACCTACCTCTCCTTTTTCCCCAATCTCTAATTTTATCCCTTCTTATCACTCTCTATGCCCCTTTCCAGGAGCTCTGTTCATCAGGTAAGCCAACTCCATTGGCTCCCTGTCTGTCTTAGAGTACAGTTTAAATGTACTTCTATGGTTTTTAAAATCATGCATGGGCTATTTACGTCTTTGATTCCTCTATGTTTGAATAATCAGAGATCTTCTGATTCAAGTTTCAAGTTTATTGGCTTTTAATATACCGACCATCAGCAAGTATCTGGCCGGTTTACAATAAAAATTTGAAAGGAAAAATTAAATAAATAGATAAATTTAAAATAATCAAAGTGTACACTGAAGACATTAACTAGACAAACTTGAAGGTGAGGAAAAATGGGAAGGATAGGGGGAAAGTTACATGTTAAAAGAAGAAAGGAGAAAGAGGGAAGAGGGTAAAACAAATAGGGTGGGATCGCTTTATAAAAGCGGTTGGTTAAATATAAAAAGAAGAAAAAGATGAAGAATGGAAGTAAAGAGAGAAAGAAAAAGGAAAAGGAAAAAAAAAAAAAAAAACTTTTCAGAAAGAAACTTTCAGAAATTTAAATTGCCCTTTCCATCTTTAAAAGGAATAAAATCTATTGATAATATTACTCGATCTTTCTCATATACTTTCACAATGATTTGGAATGGGATTCCCTCTTGTGTTAGAACTCTTCTCTCCTTCCAGATTTTCCGTAAATCTACGAAAACGCTATTATTTCAACAGTTCTTAGAAAATTGTTTTAAGGAACATTAGTCATCTTCTCTCTAGAATGTCAGATGAGGGTCTTCATTAATAAGTTATTTTCTCTCTAATCTAACTACTTTCACTTTGATTATCGATTTTTATGTGAACTGAGTCAAGCTCCTTCTGGGGAGATGATACGGTATATAAATCCAAGATTTAGATTAGATTAGATTCCTTCCATCTTGCTGCACGTTACACCTGGAATAGACTTCCTGAGTTGGCACATCATGCTCCATCTCTGACCCCATTCAAATCCAGGCTAAAAGGCCATATTTTGATGCCGCCTATAACCTATAACTCTTAATTATTGAATACCAATGTTGT
The DNA here is from genome assembly GCF_902459505.1 of Geotrypetes seraphini. Lineage (NCBI taxonomy): Eukaryota > Metazoa > Chordata > Amphibia > Gymnophiona > Dermophiidae > Geotrypetes > Geotrypetes seraphini. Next base: position 301,375,879 of record NC_047086.1, on the reverse strand, counting down.
TTTAATCATTCTCATATTAATGAAAACTCCTTAATCCAATATTTTCCTTTATCTCTAATAGATTTTAAGCTCTGTCAAACAAGGACTCTCTCTAACTTGTTTGTGTACAGTGCTGTATATAACTAGTAGCTCTATAGAAATGATAAATAGTAGTAGCAGCAGTATTAAGGGTAAACCTTAAACATATACCATCCGATATTGAGACAATAGGAGATATCCTGCAAACAAAAGGATGATTGCTTAGGCTAGAGTGAGTTTAGATGGCAACTTCAGCAGTTGGTACCTAGGACAATACCAGATGGACTTTAGTCTATGGCCCAGAAATATCAAAGAAAAGACAAGTTAATTTAATCATGTAATTTTAATAAGAAAAACTAATGGACAGACTAGATGGACTATTCAGGTTTTTATCTGCTGTCATTTATTATTTTCTAATGTATCCCGAAGTTTGCGGTGAAACTGAAAATTCAGTGCTGGCATCGTGTCCGACGACTGGCACTGAATTTCCAGTCTAGATTTGGCCAGTCAACACTTAGCTGGCTAAGCCAATATTTAGCAGCTGGCCTGCTAAGTCCTAGTGGCCAAATATAGACCAGCTTTTTAGCCGGAGAGCCACTGAATATTGTTGGTGACCTTCTGTGTCACACAACATATCTGGTCACCAGGCTATCCATTGAATTGGATATTCAGCGAGAGATAGCAGACATTCTCCTCTTGAATATTGGCAGATATCCAGCTATATACTATTTAGCCAGCTGGGAGACGTTTCTGGCCAGCTAAATAGCACTGAATATTAGACCCATACTGCTTCTATAAGCAAATCCACACTTCAATCCATAATCCATCACCACACACTCTCTAGGGGTCTCTGACTTAAAATAAGGAAGGCAGATCTATTGCAATCAATCTAGAAGGGGAATGCTATAACGAAATGGTACACACCTCAAATCTACACTGGGTTGGTATGGTCCTGAATGCATCCTTACATACAATATGTCAATATAAAAATGGGCATTAAGTTGGCAGCATCTTCCCCCTAATCAGCACTATTTCCAGTTTTTCTACTATATTTATAGTGAATAAGGAATGCAAGTATCACTAATGATTTTGACTAATCAGCTAGAGAAATTTAGATAAATAGGGTTCTTTGGGAACCACAGCTGATGTTCCTATCAGTGCTTTGATTAAATTCATCATCCAAATGTGCTGGCTACAGAACATTGCTCTAGTTTCTCATTCCTTTTGGTCATTAATCGTAACAATACAAATCCATTTTTGATCATTAAGTCATTTTAGATTTCCCCAAATTTATATTATAACGCTTGATGTTTTATTTTACACTGTAATATTAAGTTATATTTATATTTGTGTGGGTAATATTTAAAGCAAATTTGATCATGTTTTCCTGCTTCTGTCAAAACTTCACTGGCTTCTGGTGGTTTCTAGGGTTCACTTTAAATGTACCTGCCTAATTTTCAAGATCCTACATGGCATTCTTCCTCTCCTAATCCCACTATCCTGGAATTCTTTGAGACCTGACACTACCAGATCCTCCCACAAACTCAAACTATCTTTCCCCTTGTTAAAAGGCATCATGTATGCAGGCAAATTAGGGAAATCCCTTTTCTTCAAATTCAGTGAGCTTTGGAATAACCACCCTGCCTTGCTGCGGAACCTAGGCTCATTCCAATTATTCCGAAAACATCTAAAAACCTGGCTTTTCTCCAAAACGTAAAGCTATCTATTTAAAATGTAAAGCTAGCTATCCTCTTCATAACTTCTAATTTCTTATTATGTCCTTCCCTCATTTATTGAATTACCTGTAAACCATGCCGAGCTCTATCTTTATGGAGATGATGCAGTATACAAACTTAAGGTTTAGTTTACTTTAGTTTTAGTTTAATGAATTCAGGCTTCCATGTAATATATATAATAATAACTTTATTCTTTTATACCGCCATTACCAGCAGTTCTAGGCGGTTTACATAAAAGAGTACTGAACATTCAGTGAAAAGTACAACTATATACAGAATACACAGTTACTTCCTTGAAAGGGAGTTTACATTAAAACAATTGTTTAAAAGACGCAGCTGTAAGAAATGCATACTACTGTATCAGGACCTTCTAATATAGATAATAAATTTATCAAGCAGATTAATCTTTACTAATTTCTGATATATGGGTTAGTTTCCACAGATCTGCTCCAGTGGCATTGCCAAATGAATGATTTTGGGTGGACCCAAGGTTAGTGGGCATGCAATTCTCCACACCCCCCCCCCCCCGATATACACATATTTTCTGCTTCCCCCTCATCCCCCTCGCAAACTCAAAATATTAAATACTTGAGCTACATACTTGAGCTATCAGGAATCCCCCAAGCCCCGCCAGCTGAAGATCTCCTCCTCCTTGATCCACAGCTAGGTTTTCATTAGAAATTTTTAATCTATACATTGCACTGTTAAATATTTGAAACTTAATTTAAAAATATATACAAATTTTTTTTTTTCTTAAACCCATCAATTCATTATTTCACTGGCTAGATTTAGGACAACTATGTATGTGAATCAGGTTAGCTGATTAAACTTGGTTGGCTAGTACTGAGTATCAACACTTATCAGCTGAGTCTTAAACACACAGTGGAAGGTCTGATACCATCTAACTTCCTCCTTTTTGTCTTGCCCGCCATTCCCTTTGCTGCCCCAGCCCAAGTTCTAATTTGAGCCTTGGTGGAAACAGTTTTACTGTAGCCTCCAGGTTAGGAAGGATGCTGGGAACTTGAGCAGGTTATTGGGTGAGGTATGGAAACTTTGGTGTTGCCTGTAGCCATCTTTGTGCTAATGACGGCCTCTTCATCTATACATATTGAATGTAGTGATAGAAGATAACTTTTCACCCGTTAGTTAGTACTACAGTATATTGCTATAAACATTAATTGTTCGTATCATCATTTACACTCAAGGGAAAAAGACAGATCATAGCTTACAGACAGTGGGCAAGCTGATTCTAGCTGGCCTCACAGTAGTATACTAATGTTGTAAATGTCAGCAGATAAAGACCTCTAAGGTCCATCCATAATGTGACCATTTATTTTTCCCCAAAATGGGACATCTACTAATTTTCAGTCCCACCCACAATCACGCCCAAGCTCTGCCCCCTGCTGCCTGCTCTGGTCGGGCGGGAGGGCATGCGCTCATGCGGCACGATGATGTCACACATGAAGTCATTGCGTGGCATCTATGCATGTGCAGATGCCCTCCTGCCCGAAGGCGATTTTGAGGGAGGCTTTTTGGGTTGCTCTATAGTGCAAGATATAGACAGCAGATATAAATTCTCAAAACGTACACATTTTGATCACTAAATTGAAAATAAGATCATTTTTCCTACCTTTGTTGTCTGGTGATTTCATGAATCTCTGGTTGCACTTTCTTCTGACTGTGCATCCAATATGTCTTCCCTTCTTTCTACCTCCTGCATGCTTCCTCTCCTCCAGACCTCATTTCCTTCCCCAACCAACATTTCTCTCTGTCCCTCTATGAGTCCAACTTTTTCTTCCTCTCTCCACCCCCTTTCTTTCTGTCTTTCTTTCTCTCCCTGCCCCCTTTCTTTCTTTCTCCCTGTCCCCCAAGCCACCCTGCTTCCCCTATGCAGCCTGCTTCTCCTGCCCCCCCCTGCATGCTTCCTCTCCTGTAGACCTCATTTCCTTCCACAACCAACATCTCTCTCTGTCCCTCCATAAGTCCAACTTTTTCTTCCTCTCTCCCTGCCCCCTTTCTTTCTTCCCCCCAAGCCACCCTGCTTCCCCGATGCAGCCTGTTTCATCCCTGCTTCCCCGACACAGCAACATCAAGTCACATGCAGTGACTGCATTGCACAAGTGCCAGGCCCATAAGCCTTCCTCCCCCCACCCCCTACAGCCCCCCCCCCTTCTATATATAAAAAAAAGCACGGCTAACTCTTAATGTAATACTGTTTTTTTCTTGGCACAGGAAATTTTAAAAATAGTCTTGAACAGGTCATGCCATTTTCTCTAGCAGAAAATCAGGATGTATTTCAAAGCACATGCATTATAGAAACCTAAGAAATCAAGAACATGCGCAGCACAATTGAACTGAAAAGCAAAAGGGAGATTTAATGTAGAATGGTTCTGACATTCTTATATGTGCTTTCAACATATCCACAGACTCAGTGAGTGCATGACATGCCTGCTTCTACATCTGTTTCCAATGCCATAGTCCAAACTACTGTTCCCCTGCTATAATTATTTTCATGCCTTACAAAATTTGAATTATATCCTTATCACAGACCTCATTAATAAAAATGACAAAATTATATTATAAAAAGCTATCTTGCTCTAGCATCCACAGAAACCAGCTGTCTGATACTTAACCACTGCATTGGAAGTCATTATTCAATGCTAAATCAGTGTGTACTGAATTGCCACTTCTAATTTGTTTGAGATGTCCTGAAATACTGTTGCATTAGCGCAGAATTAGCACAAGGGGAGTTTACTGGGCTCAATACATTGATATAGCATAGCTGTACCACTTCTGCATTAAAGAGAAAATTCAGATTTTCAATCATATTTTAGTTATTTTTTTCCTAATTTGTATTTGAATACTCCTTTCTTTCTGTATCCACAAAAATAGATTCATAATTATAATTTATCGTGTATTATTAGACGGTGTTTCTAATAGGATGGGGCTGTCATTATCTCCTGGATTCTATATACAGTCGGTCAGCTAAACCTGGACACTGGAATTTGCACATGGATCTCGGATCCTCACACAACTTATGGGGGAATTCATCAAGGGGTGCTTAGCGATTTAGCATGCGCTAACCATATTAGTGCACGCTAATGATTAGCATGCGCTAAATGCTAAGATGACTATTATATTCCCAAAGGCATCAACATTTTGCGCACATAATACAGACCCCCAAACACTACCCCAGTGATCACTGACCCCCCCCATAAAAATATTAATCACAACTTGAAAATTGTGCCTCCAGACCATCATCACCTGGCAGCCTGGCATAGGAAAGCCTAGTTGTGCTGCACAAAGGTGTCTTAACCATCTTGGTGGTGGGTTAGGGACCCATGGAGAGGAAGATCCATGCCCATAAGCCCCTGTAATCACTGCATTGATATTGAAACATGTGCACTGCCCTATACACCCCCAAAACCCTTTTTTACTGGCATATAAGTGGCTCCTGCAGACATAAGGGCTATTGGGGTGGTAGATAAGTGGGTCTAGGGGATTCTGGAGGTGGTTTGGGAGGCTCACCGTGACCTATATGGGAGCTGTAGTGAGGAGAAGACATGGCACCCTTTTTGTTAAGTTTACAGCAGTGCCCTGTAAGGTACCCCACTATATAGGTGCCATGTCTGGGTGTTCAGTCCATCACTTTGCAGACCCTCCCATGTTCAACAGGGCTTGTTCTAGGTGTTTTTGACTTGGATGAAAATGTGGTATAAAGATAGATGATTTAGCGACTTGAATGCTCAGATCGACAGGACGTATACTTAGACAATTTTCGAAACAAAAAAAATGTAGATGTATTTTTTTGAAAATATGTCTTAAGCTGTTTTTACTTTGGATGACTTGCGACTTAGACGAAAAAGGACTTAGACGTTCCTTTCTATTATGCCCCTCATACATTATAGTATGTTATAATGTATGTGTGTAAATACATGCCCCACCCATGTTCCACCCAAATTCTAAGCATGTGAAAGTCTATCTGCAAAGTACACACCATCAAATATTAACACAATAGCATGTAACTGGAAAATATTTATTTACATGCATTTGTGTCAACATATGTGCATATATGACTAGAATACTGCCATTCACATATTTTCTTGCCATCTAAATTTACAGGACTCCTTATGGAATTATCCACTTAGGGGCATGTTTAATGAAGTACAGTAAGATTTTGCACTTACCACACCTTAACTTCTACAGTGGCAAGTGCAAAGCTTGTACAGTAAATGCCCTTTAATCACCACATAGGGCAATCACATACCACACAGGCACTGTATTACATGGTGGTCTAGCAGGTAGTTTGGGCAGTAATAATCCCCACTCACTCATGCCAATGCCAGCTAATGCTGCAAAATAGTTATCACAACCACTATTGCCATTCTCGCAGTAATACTGTGATATTGTGGCTAGAGGTTGTGGCAGCAATTTTGATCTCGGAGTTAGCTTGGGTAGGAGCAAGTTGGGATTTCTCTTGCCTGAATTAACCACTAGATCACCAGGGATCCTAAGACCCAAGGGGACATACAAAGGGGTAGGGGTCCATGATGGAGCTGTTCTTGGGGCAGGGGTGTTGGAAGGCAGAGTAAGATCATGGAAGGGATTCAAGGGGGGAAGGCTTATTAAGGATAGGATATGCAAGATAATGGTGGGGTTCAGGAGGGGAGCAATGCTCTATGAGGGTATGGGAGGAGGAAGCTTTTCGGGGAAGGGGATTTGGAAGCAGGATCAGCCAAATATTTAAACTGATTTTCAGCCTGCTACCCAGTTAGCAAACCGGGTAAAATTAGGAAAGCCTTTTTGATGAATATTGTCACTGCCTGGTTAGCTGCCAGCTCCACCCCTGAACTGTCCTGGTATCAACTGGATAGCTCATACATTGATGTTTCTGTACCTGCAGTTGGACTGTTTTAGTTTTCATTGTTGAGTCACAGTGAGAGGTAGAACTTTGTACATTTCATTATAATAAATGAGGAAGAGGTGTCTGTAAGAGTACGCCAGAGGTGTATGATTGAATTTTGAGTTAAACTTGGAAAAAGCAGTAATGAAACTCTCAAAATGTTATGGTAAGCAAATGGAACTGCGTGGAAAGAAGTTCTCTTCTGGTGATAAAGTGAAAAACGCCACAGCTGCAGTGCTAAAAGTGATGATGCAACACTACTGCACATCTCTGAATCATTTTTGAAATGCTGCAAAAAATGAATTGAATGTGAAGGACAATACTTTGAAAAAAAGAAATGTTCAGATCCAGTGGAGTCATCTCTCGCAGACACGTCTTCCTCATCTGCCATGATGAAATGTACAAAGTTCTTCCTCTCGCTGTGACCCAACAATGAAGACCGTGGCAGTCCGACCTGCAGGCTAGGAAATGTCAGTGTATGAGCTTCTCAAGAACCAGCACAGCGTTGCCACGTCTACTGCTTGGGAAAAAAAAACAGAGGCAGTCTCATTACAATCAGCCCTCATAGATATCAATATTTTTGCCAGGTTGAACAGTGTCTTGCTTTAATGTATTGTAGGCTGGATCTTGGTGACTTGAGAGACTTATGACCTTCCAAGTTTATTAAAAATTTGTTATACCGCCAAATCAAACTTCTTGGCGGTTTACAAAACATTAAAAAGGTATAACATAAAGGGCCTCTTCTATCAAACTGCCCTAGCAGTTTTTAGTGCAGAGATCCGCACTGAATGGCCCGCGCTGCTCCCGACGCTCATAGGAACTCTGAGCGTCAGGAGCAGTGTGAGCCATTCAGTGCGGTTCACCGCGCTACAAACTGCTAGCACAGTTTGATAGAAGAGGCCCAAAGTGGTAGTAGCAAGGCTAAAAACATAAAGTAAAATCAGCAAATTAGTAACAAAACAAACAAAATTACAAAACAAAACTGGAACAAAAGGAATTAAGATAGAACTACATAATTGATAGGAAAGAACAGGGAAAGGGAATCACAATAGAGAGGGATAACGTAAATTTTTCAAAACAGAAAAGAATCAAAGTCAGTACTGAATGAAAAATTAAAAAAGAGATTGTCTTCATAAGGACAATTTAGAGTCCAAAGGCAGTTGGACTTAAAATAAAATAATGAGGAAGCTTCTCTTAAATGGTTAGGAGTGGAGCTCCAAAGAGACAGGGCAGTAACCGAGAAAATATAGGCACGTAAGGTATTAATGTGTCTTAAAGATGGAATAGCAAGCAAATTCTGAGAGACTGACCGAAGACTTCTTTGTTGAGAATATGGAATCAGTAGTCTATTAATGAATTTGGATTGGTTAGTTTCAAGGGTTTTAAAGGTTAATAGCAGAATTTTATATATAATTGTGTGCTCGATAGGTAACCAGTACCTTTACACTCAGCTGTCAGTGTCACGATCTTCCCACACAATACTTACATCGTACCAGAAAGGCTTCCCTTACTGGGCTAAAACAATTGTGGGAGCAAGAACTTGGTCCCTCTGAGGATAGCGTTTATTGGCAAAAAAGTGTGGCTTGTCAGTGCTTAAAAATTCTATAAGGTCTAAAGCCACATCTCTTACCCAGCCCACTAATTTCATGCTCCATAAGTGCTACTGGACTCCCATCAAGCAGGCTAAACGGAGGCAGGTAACTACTGTTTGATGTGTGAGACCCAAATAGGGACATTTTACATGAGGGTGGTTTGGGGGATGATGTTTGTAAGCAAATTCCAGATATCTTCAGCCTCAAACAACCACCAATAGCAGATTCAAAATAGCAAATCAGGTAAAGTTCGGGCATAAAGCCAATGGCGACAAAAAAAAAAAAAAAAAAAAATCAATCGCTGCTGCCCACTGAATATTTATCACAATGTGTTTCTTACTGTATAATTTTTAGCTCACACTTTCATTGATAGTTCAAGGGGAATTACCCACAGGTACTATAGGCACTGTGGAGACAGGAGCAGTGATTTGTATTGTGGCTCCTAAGCAATAACTTTAAGAGAAGACCCCTCACCCCCCCCCCCCCCAATTAAACAGGAAGCATATTGTAGGTTAAATAGTTTTCCATGCTAGTGAAATGTGAGGCCCCTTGTAATGTGAGGCCGTAAGCTACAGCTTATCTAGCTTAGCTTATACAGTATGTAAAACTGGCCCTGATGGCTGAGTTACCCTTACTGTAGCTGCAGAAACCTTAACTGCAGTGGCTACTGCCTAATTACATTTTTTTCCTTCTTTTTTTCCCTATGTGGGGCTGACATTTTGGCACCAGGTTTTCAAGCTGGGAAGAAAAAGCCTGAAGGAATTTCAGTGTGAAGGCTGCCTAGAAGGCAGAGGTATGCACGATAGGTGCCTGACTTACACGCTGTTAATGGTTTTCAGATACGGTTTATGTGCAATTGAAATGCTGAGGAAGTCTCATGAGGAAAGAGAGAAAGTTGCTGGCTAGAGGTCTCTTCACTGTAAAAAAAAAAAAAAATGCTAATGCTGTAGTTCCTGCTGCCAAAAAGGCACATTTAATTGTGTGTTTCTTTTGTTTCTCCCCAGGTACTGTGGGCAGCTGAGTTTGGTGGTTTAACATGATGGAGAGAAGTTCCTGGGTTGGCAGGTAAGCCACACTGAGTAAGCAGTTAGAGCCAAAGCTTTTGTGAGGGTGGCTAAAGGGCTAGAACGCCATCTGTAACATCTGAAACCTAGTGGTAAATGCGTTGTAACACAAACTAATCCCGGTATATGTGTGATAGAATCTCATTGATAAACTGTTCCTGGGTTGACCCCTGCTCCACCCCCCCCCCCCTCTATTGCTTCCTTCAGTGCAACTGGTGTCATCAATGGCATAGCTGCAACATCAGTGGCCCGTGGGAAAAAATGTTCAGGGGGGCCCCCTATATAATATTAAGGAAAATAAATATAAAGATTTCAAGAAGAAAAAGTTCAATAAAATGTAGAAAAACAACACATGTATTTCAGTAGGAATGATCAGATGAAGAGCTATATAACTAAAAATATTTTTAGTAAAATACATTGGGCTCCTTTTATGAAGGTGCGCTTGCATTTTTAGCGCATGCTATAGCGCGCGCTAGCTGAAAAACTGGAGGCGGTAGTGGCTAGTTCGTGTGGCATTTTAGTGCACGCTAAGCGTGCGCTAAAACTGCAAGCACACCTTTGTAAAAGGAGCCCATTGTTTCCTTAGGGCTCCTTTTACAAAGCTGCGCTAGCGGTTTTAGCGTGCACTAAATTGCCCCGCGCGCTAGATGCTAACGCCAGCATTGAGCTGGCGTTAGTTCTAGCCGCGTAGCGCGGATGTAGCGCATGTTAAAATTCTGCGCGCGCTAAAAACGCTATCACAGCTCAGTAAAAGGAGCCCTTAGTCCAATACCTTTCTAGTCTAACATTGCTGCACATGCCATTTTCCAGTCTACAAATTTTGAGCAGTACTCCGATACGGGGCATAATGAGATATTAATTCAGACTTTGTTTGGCTTTGACAGTTCATCCCTGACCCTTTCTTAATATTATTTTATAACACAGTGTTTTGCATGTGATAATCTTTTAATTGGACAAAATGTCAATGTTAATATCACCAGAATTAAAAGTACTGCTGACTCGTGATCTTTCCCTCTTTTCGCCATTAAATCTTCAGCTCAGTTGCTCTGACCTTTTATTTCTGCGGTGGGACCATAGTTCCAGTCCAAATTGCAAGTGCTAATCCTAAGTGAAATTAGTTGAATGATGCTGAACACGACGCCTGTGAGAAAATGTTAAATATCTCACTCTGTAGGACAGCACGTGAAAACATATCTGACAATCGTGGATACTGAGTTATAACCAGGTCTTCTGATTTTCTGAAGAACATCAATAATACAGCATCAAAGTGTTAACTGGTATTTTCAGTAGAAAAAAAACAACCACTCAAAAATGATCCATTTGGCTACTGCAGAATCCTGCTATCACATTGTACATAAGAGCATAAGAGTTGCCATACTGGGTGAAACAAAGGGTCTGTCTAACCAATTATCCCATTTCCAACAGTGGTCAGTTTAGGTCACAAGTACTTAGCAGAGTCCCAAAAAGTAGCAAGATTCCATGCTGGGGCCGATCCTGTTCAATATGTTTGTGAGTGACATTGCTGAAGGGTTAGAAGGAAAAGTTTGCCCCTTTGCGGATGATACCAAGAATTGTAACAGAGTAGACACCGAAGAGAGAATGGAAAATATGAAAACGGATCTGCAAAAGTTAGAGGAATGGTCAAATGTCTGGCAACTAAAATTCAATGCAAAGAAATGCAGAGCAATGCATTTGGGGATTAATAATCGGAAGGAACCATATATGCTGGGAGGTGAGAGGCTGATATGCACGGTCGGAGAGAGGGACCTTGGGGTGATAATGTCCGAAGATCTAAAGGCAAAAAAACAGTGTGGCAAGGCGATGGCTGCTGCCAGAAGGATGCTGGGCTGTATAAAGAGAGGCATAGCCAGTAGAAGGAAGAAAGTGTTGATGCCCCTGTACAGAGGAGGCCCCACTTGGAGTATTGTGTTCAGTTTTGGAGACCGTATCTGGCGAAGGACATAAGAAAACTTGAAACGGTCCAAAAAAGGGCAATGAAAATGATAGGAGGTTTGCGCCAGAAGACATATGAGGAGAGACTAGAAGCCCTGAATATGTACACCCAGAAGGAAAGGAGGGACAGGGTAGATATGATTCAGACGTTCAGATACTTGAAGGGTATTAACGTAGAACAAAATCTTTTCCAAAGAAAGGAAAATGGTAAAACCAGAGAACATAATTTGAAGTTGAAGGGTGGTAGATTCAAGAACAATGTTAGGAAATTCTACTTTACGGAGAGGGTGGTGGATGCCTGAAATGCGCTCTCGAGAGAGGTGGTGGAGAGGAAAACGGTGACAGAGTTCAAAGAAGCAGGGGATGAACACAGAGGATCTAGAATCAGAAAATAATAGTAAATATTGAATTAAGGCCAGTACTGGACAGACTTGTATGATATGGGTCTGTATATGGCCTCTTGATTGAGGATGGGCTGGGGAGGGCTTCAGTGGCTGGGAGGGTGTAGATGGGCTGGAGTGAGCTTTGACAGAGACTTCAGCAGTTGGAACCCAAGCACAGAACTGGGTAGAACTTTGGATTCTTGCCCAGAAATAGCTAAGAAGAATAAATTTAAATTGAATCAGGTTGGGCAGACTGGACGGACCATTCGGGTCTTTATCTGCCATCATATACTATGTTACTATGGGATAACCTCAGGAATAAGCAGTAGCTTCCCTGGGACTAACTTACCTCCTCCTTTACTAACACGTAGCGCAGGTTTTAGTGCCGGCAGGGGTGGTAACTGCTCTGACTCATTGGAATTCTATGAGCGTCGGATCAGTTACCGCTGCTGCCGGCGCTAAAATCCATGCTATACATTAGTAAAGGAGGAGGTTAATGTTTTATGGACTTTTCTTTCAGGAATTTGTCCAAACCATTTCTAAACCCAGCTACATTAACAGTTTTTACCACCTGGTCTGCCAATGAGTGCCATAACTATAAGTTCAATGAATAAACCTTTTCTCCTTTTTGTTTTAATTATGACACTATAAATTCATGGAATGTTCCTTAGTCTTCTGTTTTTATTCTGTTTTTTAGCGGCGCAGGGCAGGAGGAGGAAGCCACGAGGAGGTAGCCAGGGGAGGAAGGCAGAGCAGGCAGGAGGAACCGGGGTCGCGGCGAGAGGTAGCTCCGCCCACCCCCACCGCGTCACAGGTCGCGTCGGCGTCCGGGCTCCCCTTTAAGAAGAAGGGAGCCAACGGCGCCCAGCCGTTTGGCGCGCGACGAAGGCGCTCGGCAGCGCCTTTGCGAAGGAGCCTTGCGAGGGAGCCAGAAACGCCAAGTAATTCACTTTTCTCTTCTTTTCTCTTTTTCCCTTCTCTCTTTCTCTCTCTCTTACCCACAGCAGGAACACACCAGCACTTCACAAGAGCGATGGAGGACCCAGGATCCCAGAGGTACTTTCCGGTATACTGCACAGAGTGCAATATGTACGACTACCTCCCTTTGGGAAGGCGGGAGTACATATGCAGTCGGTGTCAGGAACTGGAAAGCCTGAGGACGGAGGTCGGCAGATTGAGGGTCAGGGTCCAGGAGCTAGAGGGACTGGAGGAACTGCGCACCACAGAGGAGACGAGCTGGTCTACCCAGAACACAGACGGAGCAGGCCCCATTGTGGACCAGGTGAGGGACCTCGAGAGATTCATTGAGGAGGCCTATAGGACGGTGGAGGAACGGGTTCAGCTGCAGCACAGACGGATGTCGGTAGACGAGACCCAGGATCCACAAGGCGAAACCGGGGAAGGACCTAGCGGAGGGACAACGCAAGAGGAGGAGACCGCGACTCACCAGGACCCCGAGGGAGAGACACCATACTACACCGAGGACACGGACCTGAGGCAGAGGAGGTTGCTGAGGAAAGGGAAGTCTGCTATTGTGGTGGGAGACTCGATCTTGAGAGAGGTAGACAGTCACGTAGCTGGAGGAAGGGAGGACCGGCTAGTGACTTGTCTCCCAGGGGCCAAGACACGAGACATCACTGAAAGGATCGAGAGGATCCTGGACGGAGCTGAGACAGAGGAGACTGCTGTAATAATCCACGTCGGAACAAACGATGTGAGCCGGAGGAACTTCAGCATGGACGCACTGACTGACCAGTTCAGGGTCCTGGGACGAAAGCTGAAGCGGAGCACACGGAGGATAGCATTCTCGGAGATCCTGCCTGTACCGAGAGCAGATACAAAGAGGCAGGCAGACCTCCAAGCTGTGAATGCATAGTTGAGGAGATGGTGCCAGGAGGAGGGCTTCCGCTTTGTGAGGAACTGGACGTCCTTCTGGGGAAAGAACAAGCTCTACCGGCGGGACGGCCTGCACCTGAGCACAGCGGGAACCAGACTACTGGCAACCAATTTGAGGAAGGAGATCGAGAGGGCTTTAAACTGAGGAGAGGGGGAAAGCCGACAGCTGATCTGATGTTGACGCTTCGGACAACAGTATCCAGAACAGATGCTGAACGGGCTGACTGCAGGGAGGAAACAGAGGGACCGGAAGATCTCCAAATCAGACAGCGAGGGAAACATCAGGTAATGGGAGCTTGCTGGGAGAAGACTAAGGGGCTTGTGGACACAGGGGGACTGGGTGGCATTAGGGCGAAAGCCGAGGGTAATATAGAGGCACCACAAGGCGAGGGGGATCAAACAGAGACTCAAGGGATGATAGCCCAGGAGGGGGCCGGTAGGGCTAGAAATCCCAGAGGAAAAGCGGGAAAGTGGGGTGGCAGGAATGTGGGGAAGCTGAAAGCTAAGAGGGTAAAGGCTGAGGGTAAAGCAGAAACACAGAGAGCGGGAAAACTGCCCGAAATCCAAGGGCAAGTGGCCCAAGTAAATGCAGAGTTGGGAGATAAACGACGGGACCTGCGGTGCTTATACGCAAATGCAAGAAGCCTCACGGCCAAGATGGGTGAACTAGAAGTCATGGCAAATGGGGAGGACTTGGATATAATTGGAATTGTAGAAACCTGGTGGACAGAGGAAAATCAATGGGATGTAGCGCTACCGGGGTACAAGCTCTATAGGAGGGACAGGACCCACAAAAAGGGGGGAGGCATAGCACTATATATAAAGGACTCTATCCACTCGGTCGGGATGGATATGGCAACGAAGGCAGAGGGGCTGGAATCGATGTGGGTCAAATTACCGGGAAACAAGGGTGCGGGCATAAAACTGGGGCTGTACTATCGACCACCTGGTACACCAGAGGGAGTCGGACACGACTTGGAAGCGGAATTGAGACAGGAGTGCAGGACTGGAAATGTAACAGTGATGGGGGACTTCAACTACCCAGGGATAGACTGGAGTACGGGTCACTCCAACTGCAATAGGGAGATAGGATTTGTAGAAGCTGTGAAGGACTGCTTCATGGAGCAACTAGTCAAAGAACCGACGCGAGGGGGTACTACTCTTGACCTCATCCTAAACGGATTAGGGGGGGCCTGCAAGAGGGGTAGAAGTGGGAGGACCACTAGGCAACAGTGATCACAACACGATCAGATTCACATTAGAAAGAGGGACACCCATAGTTAGGAGGACCGCAACAACTGCGCTGAACTTCAAGAAAGGGAATTACGTTGCTATGAGGGAAATGGTGGGGAGGAAGCTCAGAAACATCTTTAGGATGGAGACTGTGGGAAGCGCCTGGACCCTATTCAGGGACACCCTGCAAGAAGCACAGAGAATGTACGTCCCCAACTTCAGGAAAGGCTGCAAGAACAAGCGATCAAAGGACCCGGTTTGGATGTCAATAGAAGTTAAGAGGGCGATAAAGGACAAAAAAGTATCTTTCCGGAGATGGAAAAAGGACCCAACAGAGGAAAATCACCAGGCGCACAGGAAATGCCAAAAGGAATGCCACCGGGAGGTTAGAAAAGCCAAAGGGAAATACGAAGAGGGGCTGGCCAAGGAGGCGAAAAACTTCAAGGCATTCTTCAGTTACGTTAAGGGGAAGCGACCAGCGAGAGAGGAAGTAGGGCCGTTGGACGATGGGGACAGGAAGGGAGTGATTAAGGAGGATAAAGAGGTAGCTGAGAGGTTGAACACGTTCTTCTCGTCGGTTTTCACGAGCGAAGACAAATCTAATATACCAGACTCAGAGGAACTCATGAGTGGGGAACAGACTGAAAAATTAGAGCACATAGAGGTAAGTAGGGAGGATGTCCTCAAACAGATAGACAGGTTAAAATGCGGCAAATCACCGGGCCCGGACGGGATCCATCCAAGGGTTCTGAAGGAACTAAGACAGGAAATAGCGGGCACAATACAACATGTTTGCAACCTATCCTTGAAAACTGGTGAGGTGCCGGAGGACTGGAAATTGGCAAATGTCACACCCATCTTCAAGAAAGGATCGAGGGGTGACCCCGGGAACTACAGGCCGGTGAGCCTGACTTCAATTATAGGGAAGATTGTTGAAGCTATGATCAAGGACGGCATTTGCGAGCACATCGAGAGAAATGGCCTACTGAGAACAAGCCAGCAAGGATTCTGTAAGGGAAGGTCGTGCCTAACGAACCTTCTGTACTTCTTTGAGGGAATAAGCAGTCGGGTGGACAATGGGGAGCCCATAGACATCATTTACCTCGACTTTCAAAAGGCTTTCGACAAGGTGCCACATGAAAGGCTACTTAAGAAGCTGTGGAACCACGGGGTGGGAGGGGATGTGCACAGATGGATCAAGCACTGGTTGTCGGGAAGACTGCAGAGGGTTGGAGTAAAGGGTCAATATTCTGACTGGCGGGGAGTCACGAGCGGTGTGCCACAGGGATCGGTGCTGGGGCCTTTACTCTTCAACATATTCATCAATGACCTGGAAAAGGAGGCAAAGTGCGAGGTTATAAAATTCGCAGACGATACCAAACTGTGCGGCAGAGTTACGACCAGGGAGGAGTGTGAGGACCTACAAAGGGACCTGGACAAGCTGGAAGACTGGGCAAACAAATGGCAAATGCGCTTCAACGTGGACAAATGCAAGGTCATGCATATAGGGAAAAAGAACCCGTTGTTCAGCTACAAATTAGGGGGGGTATTGTTGGGAGACAGCAGACTTGAGAGAGACTTGGGTGTGCTGGTGGATGCATCACTGAAGCCATCTGCACAGTGCGCAGCAGCCTCGAAAAAAGCCAACAGGATGCTGGGCATCATAAAGAAGGGCATAGCAACCAGAACACGGGAAGTCATCATGCCTTTGTATCGAGCGATGGTACGTCCACATCTGGAGTACTGCGTTCAGTATTGGTCGCCGCACCTCAAGAAGGACATGGCGGTACTTGAGAGAGTCCAAAGGAGAGCAACGAAATTGGTAAGAGGGCTGGAACACTGCTCATATGCCGAGAGGCTGGATAGGCTGGGGCTCTTCTCTCTGGAGAAAAGGAGGCTCAGGGGAGATATGATAGAGACTTTCAAGATCATGAGGGGCATAGAGAAGGTGGATAGGGACAGATTCTTTAGACTGAAGGGGACAGCAAATACGAGGGGACATTCTGAGAAACTGAAGGGAGATAGGTTCAAAACAAATGCAAGGAAGTTTTTTTTCACCCAAAGGGTAGTGGACACTTGGAATGCGCTACCGGAGGAAGTGATCAGACAGAATACGGTACAAGGATTCAAACAGGGATTGGATGGATTCCTGAGGGATAAAGGGATCGTGGGATACTGAGGGAGGAGCTGGGAGGTAACACAAGTATAGGAAGTAAATCAGGTAATGAGTATAAACTAACCTGGTCGTGCATGTGCAAGACCGGAGGGCTAGGACTTCGATAGGAAGGCAGGACTTAAATGGGAAACCAAGGTGGCAAGGGAGCCCCTTCTGATGATTCAGATAGGTCTTGACCTGTTTTGGGCTGCCGCGGGAGCGGACTGCTGGGCGGGATGGACCTGTGGTCTGACCCAGCGGAGGCACTGCTTATGTTCTTATGTTCTTATGTATCTCAGCAAATACATACATAATATTAAAAAGACAGACATACATGCACAATACATCCTTAAAACGGACACTAACCAGCAACCAGTGCTCAGACAAATGTAATAGACTAATCTCCTCTTCTATGAAACTGCGCTAGCAGTTTCTAGGGTGCGGAGCCGTGCTGAATGTCCCGCACTGCTCCCGACGCTCATAGGAACTCTATGAGCTTCGGGAGCAGTGTGGGACACTCAGCGCAACTCTCTGTGCTAAAAAAACGCTAGCGCAGTTTTATAGAAGAGGGGGTTAGTTCCCATATTTCATTTTACAGAATGTGTCTCTTCAATAATCGCTTAAAATTACATAAATTTCCCTGCTGGCGTATATACATGGGGACCTCATTCCATTCTTGAGGGCCCATGCATGAAAACATGCTTGTTCTTGACACCTACAGTCTCAGACACTTAACAGGTGGGATGTACAAGTCAGCATGGTGAACAGAGCGTAATTATGGTAATGGAGCATAGGGCAGAATCATATCTGTCAAACCTTTTGGTGCCAATCCAAGCACACAAAGATAGTCCATCACCAACAATTTGTAATGTATCCGATGTTTCAGTTTCACATAGTATTCTGTCACATGTTCACTCCTCTCCAATTGAAACAGTGTCCTCACAATTTAATTTTGCGCAACCTGCAAGGCACTTAACATCATTGCAGGTAAGTCCAAAAGAACCAGATTACAGTAGTCAAGACATGATAACACCACAGATTGCAAAATGATCTTAAAAGTGCTATCTAATAAATGTGACCCAAGTTTACTCAAGAGGTGCAGCTTGAAAACATTTTTTTGTATCATTACCTAAATGTCAGGCTGGAATCCACCAAGATACCCAAATACCATACTTCTTCTGAGATCTTTTTAGGTGTGTCCAGGAGCTGAATTGAATCTGGAATGTCATTCATTAATGTCCTTCGAATACACATAATTTTCATTTTCTGAACATTCCATTTCAATTGACTACCATCCATCCACCCTTTCACCCCTGCCATCAGCACACGCAACTGTTCTACAGCCCCCTTAAGATTTCCTTTAAAAGGGAACAAAGCTGGATGTCATCCGCATAGAGTCTATAAAAGACCCTAAAACTCTACAGCACTTTACATAATGGCAAGAGGTACAAGTTAAACAAGGCTGCGGAAAGTGCAGAACCCTAGGGAACACTCGTCATCAATTCAGTACGATGGGAAATCTCCCCGTTCACAACCACTTCCTGCTGTCGACTGGGCAGAAATGATGTAAACCATGTCAGAACCGTCCCTCCAACACCACAAGCTTTCAGTCGGTTCACTAGTATTTGATGATCCAACGTATCAAATGTGGCCGAGATGTCAAGAAAAATGGTCAGATACTCTCTTCCATCATCTAAGCCATTCTGCAGTTCATCCAACATCAAGACCAACAAAGTTTCAGTGCTGTGGTGCCAGCAGAAGGCATACTGTTGGTCATCAAGAATGCTGTACTCCTGGAGATACCGATCGAGTTGTACATAAACCAGTTTTTCGAGAATCTTAACTAACAGTAGTAGCAAAGTTACTGGCTGAAAGTTACTAGATAAACAATAGATTTCTTCAAAGAGTAAACAATAAATTTGTATTTACCATGTAATTGTTCCATGCCATTCAGGATTTATAGACCTCTATCATATATTATTTATTTATTTTATTTAAGTATTTATAGACCACTTATAGTCCACATTCAGGTACTCTCCCTATCTTCCCTGGTGGGCTTACAATCTGACTAATGTACCTGGGGCAATGGATTTGTCTCTTCTCCAAGCTGAAGAGCCACAACCTCTAGCATGTCCTCATGTGAAAGTTCCTTTCCTTAATCATTTTGATTGTTCTTCTTTGTACCTTTTCTAGTTTCACCACATCTTTTTTGAGATGTGGTGTCCAGAACTGCATACAATATTGAAGATGCAGTATCACCATAGAGTAAGAGAAAGGAATTATTTTTATTCATTTATTTTATTTAAAATATTTATTATCCACCTAAAACCTAGGCAATATACAATAAAACATGAATAATCAGTTAAATAAACAAATATTAAACAAATGCCACATCGTTTATATCACCCATAATAATAGTACAGAAAGCTCACCAAGTTCATAGCTCTTCTTTTCAATTAAAAGTGTGGACAAAAAAAAAATAACCCCCTCCTTTACAAAGGCCACGGCGATAACAGCTTGGATGCTCATAGGAATTCTATGAGCGTCAGAGCTGATACCACTGCAGCTGGCACTAAAGATGCTAGCACAGCTTTGTAAAGGAGGGGGTACATTTTTAACAAATTTCCTAAACCTCAAAACATTATCGCATATACGTAAATTCCCAGGCATATCGTTCCACCTAACTGGGCCAGCCATTGAAAAGGAGGATTTTGCTGTATCAACATAATGTCCCTCTTCGCATCTTCCCACATCTAACAAATTTTTGACTGTCAGATCTCAATGTATGTCCTGGCTTGTATATGTGTAAGATTTCATTAAAGTATCTGGGCAATTTACTATATATCTCATGATGTACCAATTTTATTATCTTATATTTTATACAAAATTAGACTGGAAGTCAGTGAATCTTCTTCAGTATAGGTGAAATATAGTCAAAACGTAACACACCCATCAACATTCAAGCAGCATAATTCTGTATAACCTGCAATGCCGACACATGAGTAGTTACAATACCTAGATATAATTAAGCACTTCAGAAAATCCCATCCAATAAGCACTATCTTCCGCTAACATAACATTCTCAGTGCAAAATGTGCCATATGAACTACCCTTGCCACCTGCGCACTCATTGTCAGTTTCATATCAAGTATAACCCCCAACAGAGTGATTTCCTTTTTAACTGTGATTAGATGATATTCTCTGTTTTATTCTCTAATCTTTTCCTAATTCCTGAAATTCTGTTTCCTTTTTTGGCTACCACTGAACACTGAGCAGAAGATTTCAACATATTGTCCAAGATGATCCCTAAATCCTTTTCTGTAGTAGTGACTCCTAATGTAGAACGTAGATCAAATAGCTATAATTTGGATTATTCTTCCCAGTGTTCATTAGTTTGTATTTGTTCACATTAAATTTCATCTGCCATTGAATGCCCGGTCTTCCAGCCTTCCATGGTCTTCCTACAAGTTCATGTAGTCTGCATGTGATTTAATAACTCTGAATAATTTGTCATCTGCAAATTTGATATCACTCTTTGTTCCAATATCAGATATTGTACAAATATGTTTAAAAAAAGCACTGGTCCCAGTACAGATCCTTGTGACATTCCACTATTCACCTTTCTCCATTGAGACAATAGGTAATTTCACCGTTCTCTCTTTTCTATCTTTTAACCAGTTTCAAATCCTCAATAGAACATTGCATCCTATCCCATGGCTTTTTAATTTTCTCAGGAGTCTCACATGAGGAAGTTTGTTAAAAGTTTTCTGAAAATCTAGATACACAACTTATCTTTATCTTCATAGTTATTCATGTAGCACATTGGAAAGGCATAATTTCCCTCAGTTGAATCAATGTTGAACGTTTCCCATTAAACCATGCTTGTCTATGTGTTCAGTAATTTTGTTCTTTATAATAATTTCTACCATTTTGCCCAGCACCAACATCAGGCATACCAGTCTGTGATTTCCCAGATCATACCTGGAACCCTTTTTAATAACTGGTGTTACATTGGCCACCTTACAAGCTTCAGTAACATGGACAATTTTAATGACAGGTTACAGATTACCAATAGTAGATCTGCAATTTCATTTTTTTAATTCTTTTATTATCTCGGGGTATATACGAGTACCATCCAGTGACTGGCTACTCTTTAATTTGTTGATTTGACTTATTACATCTTCCAGGTATACCAAGATTTCTTTAAATTCCTCCATATTGACACCCTTAAATAATGTTTTTGTTACATCCTTCTCAATAAAAACCAATGCAAAGAAATGTGTGTAGCCTCTCCCCTTTGACCTTGTACTCCCTGTTTCCATAACTCCGTGATGATCTAACAGTCAAACTTACTCTTACACAGACTTTCTGTTTTTAACTTTAAGTAGGCATTCATTTTTAAGCAGAAAAGTGTATACTCACTTTGGTGGCATTTTACTCATGTATATGTGAATGTGATCACATCTATTTTGAGTTTTTGTCTTTACAACAAGCTTCTTTTTAATTCTTTTTTTAGTTCCAAGTTCCAAGTTTATTATGTATTTGATTAATCGCTTATATCGACTTCTAAGCGATGTATAAAAGATAAAAATATTGAGTTACAATAATCAAAGGGAAACAAATTATATAAATATGACTGACAGGACAAAATTAATTGATTCAGAAGGAAGGGGTAGGTGCAGAAATACAATTTAAAATAGTAAAGAAAACATATAAGGGAAAAACGTTAGGGAAGGGAAGAGCAATAAGCATCAGAGAATTTAGAAACCATGGCTCAATCAAAGCACCTGATATAAACCTAATGTCTGGTTAGCGAACCAAATATAGTTTTATTAGTTGTCAAATGCATCTTTAAAAAGAAAGCATTTTAGATTGCTCTTAAATCTATCCAAATTCAGTTCTTCTCGCAAGTGAATTGGGAGTAGATTTCCATATTTATTAAGGCCTTGTATCTAACTTGCTAATGCTTAGGCTATGTCCTGTTTTCTTCATTCAGATACTATTCATTCAGATACAGATTCTAATAGCCTTCTCCATCTTACCTTTTAACCATGTCAGCTGCCATTTTGTCTTCCTATCACCTTTTTGATATATGGGCTTCCAAGATGATATTTTTAAACAACATCCATACCTGATTTAAACTCTTAACCTTTTCAGCTGCTCCTTTTAGCTTTTTTTTAAAAAAAATTTTCCTCATTTTATCATAGTTGCTCTTTTGAAAGTTAAATGCTGTTGCATCAGAATTTATTTGTATCTTCACTCTTATTATCTCAAATTTGATCATGCTATGTTTACTATTGCCAAGTGATACCAAAAACCATTCTTCTCACACTGTCCTTCATTCCACTAAGGAATGAATCTCTTGTTGGTTCCTGATCCAGCTGCTCCATGAAGCACTCATTTGTTTTATCTAGGTACTTTACCTCTCTAGCATTTCCTGGAACAACTGAAATCAAATATACACCCAAAACCCAATCTTACAAAATGAAAATAACCATAGAGATGCCTATATAAATTAACAAAGAGAAAAAAATCTTAGTGAATTAAACAATACAAAACTAGGGTAGTATATTCCAAAAGAAAAAATCATCATCACCAGGTCAAAAACCTCCATGGAAATTTGGTTCCAGATGCTAATCATATTTCAAATAATGGTTTTCTCTCTCTCTGGATTTTTCTTTTGCTGCAGGTGTTGCTTGCTCCTGGCTAAAATGGAGACTAGAAGGTTCTTGGTGTCACCTTGAACTGGGTCCCCCATGAATGTTGTGAGTTGCTTTGTAAACATTCCCCCTAGGAACACTATTCCCAGCACTACTAGTTCTACCTTCACATTGTTCCCCCTTTTTTAATCCAGGTGAAAACAATTAGGTATTTTCCTGCTCGTGTCTAAACCTTCCCTGACTGGTTCTAGTTCTGGGTTGAGGTGTTGGGACAGTATTTTCCCTTGCCTAACCCTGGGCACAGGTGTTTTCTTACCACCTTTCTGAGTCATAGGGTCTATCCTGTGACATAATTATATATATTCTCTGACTACTATATACAGTATATAGTAGTCAGAGAATTCAAGTCTCACGGACCTGTGGGGTAAATATCAGGGGTGGGTCAGCCTTTCTTCCAGTAAGCTTCACTGGGGTCCCCATACCAGATTCAGCTTTAAAACTGCCAAATCTGAAAGGAGTCCCCCCCCAAAAGAAGAGAACAGTCTTACCAGAAGCTTAAGTACAAGGGCAAGGGATGCAAAGGCTGAACCTGGTTTGGAATGAGTAGCAGACCCTCCAGTTACCAAGAGAGTCTTTTATTGATTATCCTCAAATCTGCCAGCTTGAGCATAGCCTCAGTGCTCTGAATTCATGAAAAGGCCTAAAGAAATAGTGAGCAATGCAACCTAAATTCTGTGGAACCACAACCTGTGCCAGCCCAATCAGCAATAAAACTGGAAGCCCATGAAACCAGCAGTACCATCTCTTCTACCACTGTTTAAGTTGCTAGCAGCTGCATACGAAAAATGAAGATTTTGACACAGGGCTTCTAATATGTTTGAATTTGTCTGCCTTACAGAAGGGACACTAAACAGTAGCTCTTCATCTGAAGTATTGATGGACTGAAGCATTTCCAGTCCAGAAGTAGATCACATGCTTGCCATGAACTATGCAGAATCAGAAGAAGGCAGTAGGCTGGAATCCAGTGGTATTTCAAGACATAAATATTTGGGGTAGCCACAAGGAGCAACCAAAGCAGAATTTCTGCCTATCATCCCCTTCCCCCCCCAACTTAAATCTATATATATAAAATCGGAGGTATGTATGTGTGTATGTATGTGTGTATGTGCCGCGATCACGCAAAAACGGCTTGACCGATTTGAACGAAACTTGGTATGCAGATCCCTCACTACCTGAGGTGATATGTTCTGGGGGTCTCGCGGCCCACCTGCACACGTGGGCGGAGCTACAAACAGAAAATCAGATTTCACCCATTCATGTCAATGGAAAAAATGTAAAAAGCTGCCATTCTCACAGTAATTCAAAAACGGCTTGACCGATTTGAACGAAACTTGGTATGCAGATCCCTCACTACCTGGGCTGATATGTTCTGGGGGTATCGCGGCCCACCTGCACATGTGGGCGGAGCTACAAACAGAAAATCAGATTTCACCCATTCATGTCAATGGAAAAAATGTAAACAGCTGACATTCTCACAGTAATTCAAAAACGGCTTGACCGCTTTGAACGAAACTTGGTATGCAGATCCCTCACTACCTGGGGTGATATGTTCTGGGGATCTCGCGGCCCACCTGCACACGTGGGCGGAGCTACAAACATAAAATCAGATTTCACCCATTCATGTCAATGGAAAAAATGTTAAAAGCTGCCATTCTCACTGTAATTCCAACTACCTGGGGTGATATGTTCTGGAGTCTCACGGCCCACCTGTACACGTGGGCGGAGCTACAAACAGAACATCAGATTTCACCCATTCATGTCAATTGAAAAAATGTAAAAAGCTGCCATTCTCACAGTAATTCAAAAATGGCTTGACCGATTTGAACGAAACTTGGTATGCAGATCCCTCACTACCTGGGGTGATATGTTCTGGGGGTCTCGCGGCCCACCTGCACACATGGGCGGAGCTACAAACATAAAATCAGATTTCACCCATTCATGTCAATGGAAAAAATGTAAAAAGCTGCCATTCTCACAGTAATTCAAAAACGGCTTGACCGATTTGAACGAAACTTGGTATGCAGATCCCTGGGGTGATATGTTCAGGGGGTCTCGCGGCCCACCTGCACACATGGGCAAAGCTACAAACAGAAAATCAGATTTCACCCATTCATGTCAATGGAAAAAATGTAAAAAGCTGCCATTCTCACAGTAATTCACAAACGGCTTGACCGATGTGAACGAAACTTGGTATGCAGATCCCTCACTACCTGGGGCGATATGTTCTGGGGGTCTCGTGGCCCACCTGCACACGTGGGCGGAGCTACAAACAGAACATCAGATTTCACCCATTCATGTCAATGGAAAAAATGTAAAAAGCTGCCATTCTCACAGTAATTCAAAAACGGCTTGACCGATTTGAGTCTCGCGGCCCACCTGCACAAGTGGGCGGAGCTACAAACAGAACATTAGAGTTCACCCATTCATGTCAATGGAAAAAAATGTAAAAAGCTGCCATTCTCACAGTAATTCCAACTACCTGGGGTGATATGTTCTGGGGGTCTTGCGGCCCACCTGCACACATGGGCGGAGCTACAAACAGAACATCAGATTTCACCCATTCATGTCAATGGAAAAAATGTAAAAATCTGCCATTCTCACAGTAATTCCAACTACCTGGGGTGATATGTTCTGGGGGTCTCGCGGCCTACCTGCACACGTGGGCGGAGCTACAAACATAAAATCATATTTCACCCATTCATGTCAATGGAAAAAATGTAAAAAGCTGCCATTCTCTCTGTAATTCAAAAACGGCTTGACCGATTTGATCGAAACTTGGTATGCAGATCCCTCACTACCTGGGCTGATATGTTCTGGGGGTCTCGCGGCCCACCTGCACACGTGGGCGGAGCTACAAACAGAAAATCATATTTCACCCATTCATGTCAATGGAAAAAATGTAAAAAGCTGCCATTCTCTCTGTAATTCACAAACGGCTTGACCGATTTGATCGAAACTTGGTATGCAGATCCTTCACTACCTGGGGTGATATGTTCTGGGGGTCTCGAGGCCCACAACTCTATGTTGCTTGCTCAAGGGTGGGTTCACCCAAGAATTTATATGTTCTTGCTCCTGGAGGTTAAACTAAAAATGTTCTTTATAATCACGTTTTGCGTTAGTTGTATTGTATTCATTTTGTCAAATATTTCACATTATAATTTGAATATTGTACTTTTTATTAAGCTGTAAAAAAATAATTTCATTCACCACTATAAAGTATCTTTATTTGAATCCATTTACAGTGTTATTGTTATAATTAAATACCCGTGCAACGCCGGGGCATCAGCTAGTTAACAATACAAGACACCATAGCTTTCTCTGCATAATGAAACCCTACCTCTCCAGTGAGTTTCAGCTACCTGGTAAAATTGCTATTAAAACTGATACTATCGTTCAACAAATGCTTCTGTGTGGGTGTGAAGTCTGGATTCTCTACAGAATTGGCTAGAATCTTAGGGCTCCTTTTATCAAGCATAGGAACTGAATAAGCATCACAGCATTTACTTTGCCGACCCGCGGTAAAACGTTCTACCGCTGCTTGATAAAAGGGGCCCTTAATTATAAATCCTTTTTCTCCAGTTCTGTATCACAAACTCCATATTCTGCAAAAAATAAAGTTATCCGCCTTACAACTCACCATACAAAGAATATTCAAATTGTGGATGATGTAACTGACATTACAGAGGGAACATGAGTTTCAGCGTAAAGCCTCTGATAGGAAAGAGGTGCTTTCTCTTGCAATCGATACAAGCTGATCCTCCAGCACTGACTCAATGGCATAACCAACTTCATGAACTCTTGCAGATGGACAGATTGTCTGGGAAGTCCCATGGCAGTACAGCAAAAAAGAGGTTTCTTAAGTTGTGGCCTCCATATCGCCATATCCTTTCACATAGAGTACGTTCTGTCTTTTTGAACACTCTAACAATATGAATATAGAAGATATAGGGCTCCTTTTACTAAGGTGCGCTAGCTGCATTGCCACGCACGCTAACTCAGCGCTACACGCCAAGAACTAATGTCAGCACAATGCTGGTATTAGTGTGTAGCACACGCGGCAATGCGGCAAGCGCTAAGCGTGTGCTAAAACCGCTAGCGCAGCTTAATAAAAGGAGCCTATAGTTTTTGGTAAAGATGTTGATTCTTCTCTAAGATGTGAAGTTTTGGTCACAAGGAGGTAGGAGAAGGCAAGTTTTGGGATGAGGGGCTTGAAAAAAGGAGAATCAAATCCACAATCACAATATGTAGACACAAAAGAGTGGAGTCCAAATAAAGACTGGTGAGCTCCAGATATTTTGCAAACAACCTTCCTTTATTTCTTAATATAACAACACCGACTCGACATGTACATGTACATGTTTCGGCCTAACGGCCTGCCTCGGGAGTCTCAAAGGTTTGTGTAAAAGTAAACAGATTGACATCCGATGTTTACTTCAAACTCACACTAGTAGATAAAACGGAATACAATAAGAATATTGCTGTGAAAAACGCCACCAATAGCAATCTCCGTGTGGTGAAAAAAAGGGCTTGAAAAGTTCATGTGGTAAGGTTTCATAATAGATTATAATTGACAGTCTTGTTTTACTTGTTCATCGTGGCTTTGTTGTTGTGAAGCTAAAGAAAGCAAACATGATTTCATATCTGAAGTTCATTTTATTTAAACATTAAAATTCAAACAGTTCAGGCATATTTTATTTTCCAAGTCATGATGGCATGTGCAGCAAAATATAAAAATATTTATGGGAAATTCAACCAATAGTTTAGAATTGGGGGTATTTTCAAAAAAACATTATTTTTTTCCCCACCAATATTTTATTGCAATTTTAAATAAATCAATATAATAAAGTAAAATACAAAAAAACGACTAACACAATCTATCTGAGTTAACTACCAAGGTTGTCATAACATAAACAAATGAATTACAGATCTTTATTCCTTCATATTCAATAAACATTTCCAGATTTTTAAAAAAAATTTCATATTGCCACACTTAATTGCATATATTTTTTCATATTTGCTATTTGCTGTATAGACAAACCATATGTTGTATTCCACTCCATGGCAATATATTTGGGATTCATTTAAGGCCTATATTAGAGGGGCTGTTATTTCTTACTCAGCATATTACAATAAGAAAAAAATCAAACAAATAGAAAAAACATTCTGATGTTAACTCGTACCACTAACATATTTGTAAAATGAGATGATGTGTGCTCCATAGATGACCTTCCAACTAGCATCTACAAGTTTTCCATAATTCTACTACATGGCATAGAGTGCATAAAATCAATCAACACTGTGATTAAGCAAATTTGTTCTCAATCTCTTTGATCCCAGAAATCTCTAGTATCTTTCAGTGGTCACCCTTTTACTTCTGGAATCCCAATTTCTCTGTATTCTTCAGGATCCGCTAAAATTGCTCATCTCAACAGCATGTATGTTGTATAAGAGGACTTGCTTCCACAGAAAGGAACATCATATATTGCATGCCATCTATAAAGGACTTCATGGCTATGATGCATTAGTTTTCTACTAATAAAAGATATCACTCTTAAACAGAGGAATATATTTTATATTAAATAGATGTTAATTGGGGGGATGCACTGCCTATTTAAAGCTTAGCTCTGTATAATATTAAAGAACAGAAACATAGAGCATTTAAAGACAAAGTAGAATTTTATTTTTGCAGAGCAAAACTTATTTATAAGATTAAGCAGACAAGCAGTACATTTTAATCACAATTTAGGGATCTTCACACGAGGGAAATGTGCCACAAGATAAAATATTACTAGAGAAGCAGTATTTAAAGTAACTCACTATGATTCAGGGCTTTGCTGGTTGCAAAGTTCTTCAGGAGCACCTGGCAGGGTGAGCACACAGCATCTTGATTGCAAAGGAGAGCGTGGTGTTGCCAGTGATGATCCCAAGAGAGAAAGCGTAGGTGAATTTTCCTCTTTTATGGATTCGGGGGGATTGAAGTCCCATCCAATCACTGAGGCAGGAACACAGGAGCCATGTCCAATCACCGAGTCTGGCATAGTGCCCAATCACAGCTCAGAAATTTAATTCAAACCTTTTTTGTTTCTACATGCATGAGGTCACCTGGTTTGGCTTTTGGCTAGGCAGGGCCTGATTGAATTTTTAATTGAGGTCATCTGGTTTGCTTTGTCCTTTGATTACTAGCATGGCAGTGTCTGATTGAATTTTAATAGTGTCTTTTGTCTTGAAAGTTTCAGTGGTTTTTGTTTTATCTCAGTTTTGTATGGTTTAGGCTTTGCTATGTATTGGAAAGGTTCCATGTAGACTGGGGGTAGTTCGTACTGTTGCTTAGTTGATTGTGGTCTGAGTTGATTCTGGGCTATACACCCTGTTATCCTCTATTATCCACCGAAGAGAGGCACTTAACATCTTCTAAAAGCAGATGGCCAGATTTTCTCAGAGTTTCAAGCTACATTTTATAATTCTTTTTTTTTTTTTTTAATAACTGTTTATTGGCCGTGGTGAATAAAACGCACAAAGAAGACCAACACATTAGAGTAAGGCCACACTGAAAAATGCAAGCAGGTCAAAAAAAATCAGCAGTGCCAAACTGTGCTAACAGTAATGAATAAAAAGTAAAGAATAAGGGCATAGCCACAAAGCAAGCAAAAGAGAATGTGATGTTTTTCACACACCATTTTTTTTGTTTAAGGCGAACCCAGGCATACATGCTAGCCCCCAAACACCTAGCTCCCACTTAGCCAACATTCATACTACACATTCACTCCCCCCCGCCCCCTCCCCCCCAAGACCTATTGATTTGAGGGATCGGGCACTGGTCAAGAGGTACCTCCCTGCCTCCCCCCTTCGTCCGATGAGCATTTTTTATCCAGATGTACGGAAGCCCCATGCACCCTGGTCTCAAAACTGGCCATCTCGCGCATACGCGCCTCCCAGTGCTGTTTAGGGGAGCGCATCCTCCGAAACCCAGCAGGTCAGGATCACTTTCTTAAACAGCAAAGTGGAAATGTACAATAACCGCCTCTGAGATATGGATAGCCCTTGTTCAATTAACAGGCCCTGGGTCCAACAAAGAATCAATCATATTTTGATTCAGGCAACAATTTTATATTTTCTAATTATTAAATCCAGCAAAAATGGATCATTTCATGCTACAGCTACCAATAGAATGCAACTTGGAGATTACAGCAGCTTCATGTTTAGAGTGGTGGACTGAGAACCAGGAAAACCTGGTTTAACATAGAAACAGAAACATGATGGCAGATAAAGGCCAAATGGCCCACTTCTAGTCTGCCCATCCGCAGTAACCATTATCTCTTTCTCTCTCCGAGAGATTCAATGTGCCGATCCCAGGCCCTTTTGAATTCAGACACAGACTCTGTCTCCACCATCTCTTCTGGGAGACTGTTCCATGCATTTACCACCCTTTCTGTAAAAAAGTATTTCCTTAGATTACTCCGGAGCCTATCACCTCTTAATTTCATCCTATGCCCTCTCATTGCAGAGTTTCCTTTGAAATTTAAGAGATCCGACTCATTCGCATTCACATTACGTAGGTATTTATACGTCTTTATCATATCTCCCCTCTCCCGCCTTTCCTCCAAAGTATACAGAAGTCTGTCCCTATACGATTTATGATGAAGAACACGTACCATTTTAGTAGCCTTCCTCTGGACCGACTCCATCCTTGTTATATCTTTTTGAAAGTGCGGCCTCCAGAATTGTACACAATATTCTAAATGAGATCTCACCAAAGTCTTATACAGGGGCATCAATACCTCCTTTTTCCTACTAGCCTTACCTCTCCCTATGCAACCTAGCAATCAGGCTCCCTGTGACCTTGGGCTAGTCACTTAAGCCTCCATTATCTCAGGTACAAACTTACACTGGTTTTACAAAGCTGCGGTAGAGGTTTCTATCGCAGGCTGGCGAGGTAAATGCTTCAATGAAAATAGAATTCTTATGAGTGTCAGAGCATTTACTTCACCAGCCCACAGTAGAAACCTCGCTCAAAAAACCATCCTCCTAGCTCAAGGAGCCAACCCTCTCTCTTTCAAAATGGCGGGCATTCCCCTTCCTGGTGCATCTTTAGGAGGGGCCTAAGGCTATTATTGTTTCAGATTCCTTAGGCCCCCAACCAAGGCCCTGCCCACAGGAAAAGCCTTAGGCATCTGAGCCACTCAGGGTCTTAGGCCCCTCTCAGTGCATTCCAGGATGCACTGGGAAGGGGAAGGCCCACCATTTTGAAGAGGTGGCCCTCCCAGGAGGAGGGAGTGGGAAACCCTCCTGTTGGTCTTCCGAATAAGGTATGGAGGGTGGGGGGTCGGGATGTAAAGAGCCATATAGCCAACCAGGCGGGAGGGAGGAAGGAGGATCAGCTCCTTGAGCTGGGGCAATTCTTTGAGAGGGGGGGCCAGGTCCTAGAGTGGGGCTCGGACCAGCCCACTGGGCTACTAGGGATTTTCTGGGGAGGGCCGGCAGGGTTTAGCAGGGGACAGGAGCTCCCCATCAGCTGATTCACAGCTTCCCCTGCTATTCATGCCATGCATTATCTGTTGGGGAAAAATCGCTCCCACCATGGTGAAAAATATTAGTAAGTCAGTTCCACCAGTGGCATAGTGAGGGTAGTGTGGGTGTATAGCACTCCAGGCACTGATTTGGCAGGAATGCCGGCACTTCTCTCTTCCCCCCTCTTTCCCCTCTGTCTCCCCCGTACCTCTTGTAATTGTTAGTGGCAACAATCAGGGTGTCCCCCTGCTTGCGTCTGCCTCAGCCTTCTACCTGAAGTCACTTCCTGTTCACAGGACCAGGAAGAGATATCAAAAGGCAGGCTGCTGGGTGACAGCTGCAAGAGGTACAGGGTGGGAATGCATTTAAGAGACCTCCCCCTACACTGCTGGGAGGGGGGAGGGGGAATGCCAGGTGCCACTGGCCCCACATTTTAACTTATACAAACTACATCTTGCAACAAGCTTATAAAGCTAAGCTAAGATGCTTTGGAGTGCAAATAAATCTCATGTCCCAGGCTCAGCTTATGCTCTAAAAGTTATACTTATACCACTGGAGTTCACATGGCTTTAAGTGTCTGGCATTGCACTTCTGTAATCCTGCATACTTTCACTTCTTGGCCAGGTCAGGTCTAATGTTATCCTATCATTCTTTTACTAACTAAACCTGCTTTTGTTGCAAGTACTGAGCTTATACTTTAGCTTTCAAATGCCTAATCCTTCCTAAAAAGTCAATCACAGAGTAGTAAGTCCAGTTCTTTGGGGGGAGAAAAAAAGATCATCCAAAAATCGCCTCTGCTGTCAACACAAAGATTTTAATGATGTGATTCTTTTGTGTGTGAAAAAGTTCTGCTCAGCCAGGAAGTTATTCAGCCATTTTGAAGCTGAAAAAAAAATATTTGAGAAAAATGTATGTCTTTTAGAGGAAGCCAAATAGCAAACATTCACTGTAATCGTGAGAGGCCAGTTCCCACCATATACTATATTGCCATCGTGCCTGTTTTAATCACTACAGGTGGCAAATATTAACAGTTTACATCATGCAGTGAGGTAGCAGGCAGAAAAAATGGTTTCACACTGCCATCTACAGGTACTTCTTGGTATACTATAAGTTTTAAAAGAAAAGCTAATATCTAACCTCAGGACCTACCAAATATGTCATAACATCTGACATACTAAAGACACAGGTGTGTCATTTATCAGGTGGCTAAACTCATAATGGTAAGCTATCAGCACAAGAGCTTAAATGGATGTCTGAATCTGGGTTTTGTCATCCTAATTCTCTAATACAAGTGATGAATCAGCGATCAAGTTTCTGGAAGAAAAACAAATTCAGCAATTATCTGTTGGAGGATTTAGAATGTGTTACACTATTGAAGATCTTAAGCTTGGTGTATGTCGCCAGATAATGAAATATGCAATTTTACTGTGACTGAATATCCCTCTTATATGAATCCTCCCCTGCCTGCCGCTGGCCAATATCTCAGATTTGACAAAAGAAAGAAAATAGCACTGACAGATTAAAATCATGTCAAGAACAGAAGTGTTGCAAAGTAGAAAATTGCTTATAATTAGTAACATTACCGCGTAGCAATATATTTAAGATGGATTACCTTCCTAAATAACATCAAAACTATTGTTTAATTGCTTTCTGGCATATAGTGTAACAACCTTTTGCTTTCAGTTCTCTCTTGTGTAAGAACACTGTATTCCCCTTCATCTGATCTAGACAGATGCAGAGTTTAAAAAAATACAATGTTAAGACCCATGTGGAAGCTCAGAGAAAGGTTAAGTTTGTTCCATGTTCACGAGCTTGGAGATTTTGTGCATGCTGAGTGTTCTAAAACCATTTTTTTAATCAATAACGCTCATGATTTCTTCGCAAGACAAAAGCAGATTGTGGCAGAAAATGTAAATGTGCTTATGCCCAAACCTTGTCAGAGTACATTTCTATGCAAAAGGAAATCTGCATTTCTATATGAAACGTGGACAAATTGGTGATTGTGACTAATTACTTCTTAGCCTGAATAGCTCTGTGGGAAAGGTAGAGCAATTCATTTATAAACCCTGCTAGAAGGAAAATCATCTGATACTGGTGCTACCCTCTGACCGCATCAGGGACAGTTTCGAAAGGCCCTCATTGTTTTGTCATGCAGACAGGCATGTTTAGTCCATGCACAATGCAAACAGTTCAGAAAGAGAAACCGCTCATTCCGTTCCCCTTGAAATTAGCAGCTACATTGCAGGTATGCCAAAATGATGTGTACATTGTACTTGCTATTTTTCTGGGCAATTGAAAGGGGTCAAAATAACATAGTAAATGACAGCAGATAAAGACTCGAATGGTACATCCCGTCTGCCCAACCATACATGCTCTATATAGTCATTTCATTTAAATGGTCCTTTTTCTTAGATATTTCTGGGTCAGAAACCCAGAGCTCTGCCCGGTAGTGTGCTTAGGTTCTATCTACTGGAGTCTCCGTCAAACCTCACTCCAGCCCATCTTAACCATCCCAGCCATTGAAGCCCTCCTCAGCCCATCCTCAACTGAATGTCCATATTTTAAAGTATGCTGGTTCAACCCTCCCCCCCCGCCCCCACACACACACACACACAAACACCCTCTACATACCCATGTGAACACCTCTTTTTAACTCAGCTAGAAATATGCAAACTGTGGAGGTCTGTACATAATTTAAGCCAGGGAGAGGAAGGGAATTTTCAGACAGGCATTTTTATGTGCATAATTGTCCTTAAAAATTGCAACATCTAACCGTATTAAAGAAGCACGGCCTTCCTTTGACACCTACAGATTCTTCTTTCTGGCCAAAAATACAGCAGTACCTCTGTTTTCATTGATATCCCAATTTGGGGCTGAATTTGAGACTTTTCTTGTATTTGGAGCAGGGGTGTCAAAGTCCCTCCTCGAGGGCCGGAATCCAGTCGGGTTTTCTGGATTTCCCCAATGAATATGCATTGAAAGCAGTGCATGCAAATAGATCTCATGCAGATTCATTGGGGAAATCCTGAAAACCCGACTGGATTCTGGCCCTCGAGGACCGACTTTGACACCTGTGATTTGGAGGGTAGGGATGACGGGGGGATTATAATTATGTATTGTCAGCAACAATAAAGAACATAATCACAAGAAGATGCATATGTGTACATCTGATTCCACTGTATTCCACTTGTTTCTCTGGTTGACTTCAATAGTAATAAAAATAATTAAAAAATAATAATAATAATTATGTATTGTCTTGTAATATTTTGTATGTTTTTTGGAAACCGCCTAGTTTTAGGTGGTGTATACATTTTTAAATAAATAAATGATATATTGGGGGTTATGTGCAACATTGTATGCAAATGTTTGTTGGTGTTTGCTGTATACTTCTTAAGAAAATAGTGTTTGATAATCATTCAAGGGTAAATTCTAAAACTGACGCCTAAACTTAGGTGCTGGTAGACACCCTACAGGCAACAAAGTTACTACTAATACTATTACTACTACTACTACTACTACTACTATTTAACACTACATTTATCACTGAAAGGCGTACACAGCGATGTACATTTTGACATTTAATAGACGGTCCCTTCTCCGAAGAGCTTACAATCTAACTTGGACAGACAAGACATATAGGGTTAAAAATGTGGAACCCAAGTAAAGAGGAATTAGGAGTTGAAGGCAATCTCGAAGAGGTGGGCTTTTAACTGGGCCTTGAACACTGCCAGAGATAGAGCTCGCCTTAGGGATTCAGGCAGCTTGTTCCAAGCATACGACGCAGCAAGGTAGAAGGAATGGAGTTTGGAGTTGGCAGAAGGGCACATACGGGAGGGACTTGCCAGCTGAGCGGTGCTCACGGGGGGAACATAAGGGGAGATAAGTGAAGAGAGAATGTGAGGAGCAGCCGAGTGAGTGCATTTCTAGGTCAGTAAGAGGGGTTTGAATTGTATTTGGAAATGGATGGTAAACCAGTGAAGTGGCTTTAGGAGAGGGGTAACGTATAGCAGTATAGCAGCTTTCACGGAATATGAGTCATTTAGCCAAATTCTGGACGGATTGGAGGGGAGAGAGATGTTTAAATGGAAGGCCAATATGGCGAGGTTGAAGCACCTACCAGTGCCTAAATAAAAGGTATCAGATTCACACCTACATAGGCGCTTTAGGCCACCAAATTCCAAAGGAGGCTTGATCAATGCCAGAAGTGGTGTTAGGCGGCCTAAAACGCCTTCGTAGGCATGATTCACACAAACATAGGTGCCCGAGATGTAGGCCCGGAAAACCCGGGCCTACATTTCTGGCGCCTACCTTTTCCATAGGCACAATTCTAAAACCAGTGCTGATGTGTGATTACCATGCAATCAGTGGCCACTTTTAAGGCGACCGCCGATATTGGCGCCAGTTACAGAATCCACCCCTTGGTTAAAAAAAAAGAAAAAAGAAAATTGCCTGAATATTTCCACATATTGACTGTGTGATATGGGGTAGATATTCAAAGAGCCACTAAGCAGTAAAGCTAACCAATAAAAGATGCAGCAGAATATTAAATTAAATCTGAGCTACAAAAATGCTGGCACAGTTTAGATTTTAAGGAACCGTTTGTGCAGCAACACTTTGGACATAATTTAGCCAGTAAATTCCGAATATCTTGCTAGTCGGCTAAATTTGCAAACCCTGCCCAAGACACTTATTGGTCCAGTTAAATTTCTGTGCGCAGTGATTCTGTACAAATTTTGGCAAGATGGACTGGGAGGGGGTCGGGGGGGGGACCAGGACATGATGTCAGAAGGGAGCTGAGACCGGCACAAGAAGGAGGTGGAAGATGCTGCTTGCACCGGCAAGCATTTCAAGAGGTACCCAATAGGGGTGCTCGAATGGTAGTGAAAAGTAGGGGAGGGGCACATAGCATGGCAATGCCAGGTGCCATGTCCTAGATGCCCTCCCTCCCTCGCTACACCACTGATGCTGCCTATCAGTTCTGTGCAGTGCTCCTTAGTCTTGAAAGGATAAATAACCATCCCCTATTGATCTGTTTCACCATGACCATGGTTTATAGACTTCTATCATCTGTCTTCTCAGCCATCTCTTCTCCAAGGTAAATAACACTCATTTATTTAGCCTTTCCTCATTGGGTAGCTGTTTTATCATTTTTGTTGCCCTTTTCTGTAAATTTCTTAACTCTGTTATGTCTGTCTTTGGAAATGCCATGATCGAAATTACACAAGGTGCTCAAAGTGAGGTTGCAACCATGAATTAATAGAAAGATACATTATTATAATATTATCCATTGCTTTCTGGAAATTGCTTCAGATGTCATTAAAGTCTTTCTCACCTCCCTTCCCATTTCTTTCTAAAACAGGAAATGTCCCTAGTGCATGATTTTGGATGTGAGAAATACAAATGTTTATCACAACACTAAAATGCTAGCTTATGGAGTTATGGGTCTTCTTAGAATATATTAAGTTTAGAGTATGTTTGCATGTAGTTGATTATATTTTATAGCGTAACTTGTGTGTTAGTTGTGAATACATGAAGGAAAGTGCTCAGCCCTCGCTTGTGAAATTGCACTTGCTACATATAAAAGAAAGAATGAAATTTAAATTGATGGCCATGACATTTAAAGCACTTCGGAACCAAAGACCTTTTTTATCCAAGGAAAGGATGGAAGTACTGTACTCCAGGGAGATATTTATGGCCCTCCCAAGTCAATCTATTAATTATCCCTACAGTGACATAAATTAACAAATCAGACTGGTGTGCTAGGGTTTTTCTTTTTTTTTTTTTTTTTTTTAATAGTGGCAGGACAAAAATTATGGAATCCACTTCCTGAGGAACTTCGAGTTGAGGTAAACGTGATCTCTTTAAGAAAGCATTTAAAGGCCTTCCTCTCCCCATGGCAGTAAGGAGGAAATTCTATAAATGGCACTCAAATGTGGGGCTGGAAACAATCAATGCCAAGCGTGGTTCCATAAAGGGTGTAGGCTCTTACAGAATCATGCAAAGCACTGATTCCCATGCCTAACGTTTGACACCAGGCTTATTTATTTAATGTATTTTCTATAATGTTCTCCCCAGGGAGTTCAGTACATGAATTTTTACTCAGGTACTCAAGCGTTTTTCATGGTCTGTCCTGATGGGCTCACAATCTATCTAATGTATCTAGGGCAATGGGGGGGAGGTTAAGTGACTTGCCCCAGGGTCACACGGAACAGCTTAGTTTGAACCCACAACCTCAAGGTGCTGAGGCTGTAGCTTTGACCACTGTGTCACACTCTCCGCTACTTAACATCTGCAAAAACTTGGTATAAATGCCGGTGCCCAAGTTAAGTCTGCGCACCCAGGATTCTATAACTATGCATCACATCCAAATCCCTCGCATAGCCACACCTCATTTTGAGATATGGGCTATCCTCAAATTCTGTATATGGTGTCTAAGATTATGCACATACATCAGTGTGTGTAGCCGATGTGTGTACACAACTTAATTGAATAATTAGCTTGATTTTCACCAATAATTGGCCATTAACATCTGCTAATTGATGTTAATTGGCATATATTAGAACTTATGTGCACAATTTGATAAAGTCATATGCATGATCTTGGGCATTCCTAGAAGTTATGTGCCAATCAACTGGTCTGCACATAACTTAGGTGCAGGCATTTAGGCCTGATTTTAACTGGCCTTAGAGGATGCAGCTAAAAGTTATGACATGCACTGGTGCTAAGCATGATTCTAAAAGATGTACATAACTTTTGCAACATTGTGCATAGTGCGGTGCTGGTTGGTGCAAATTTTTATGCTCCATATATAGAATTGGAGGGTGTGGGAGTTGGGCATCCTGTCTTATAGAATAGCGAATTTTAGTGAGTTCCAATTAACATTCAATAATTGGTTGTTGGCATCCAGTTATTGATGGTCAAGAGCGCATTAGCCAATTAGTTTGTGGGCATATCTCAGCATCTCACCCAAATTTGTGGATACGAGCAGCTGGGTATGCAGAAGCTGTCAGCCAAGTGGGT
Organism: Geotrypetes seraphini; assembly: GCF_902459505.1. Taxonomy (NCBI): domain Eukaryota; kingdom Metazoa; phylum Chordata; class Amphibia; order Gymnophiona; family Dermophiidae; genus Geotrypetes; species Geotrypetes seraphini. The sequence continues at coordinate 301,337,698 of NC_047086.1, read as the reverse complement.
GCCCAAATGTTTGAATGCTGATGAGAAACGACGTCGATTGGACCCTTCTAAGTTGATTTTGCAGAATTGTCAGCGACCATGTGCCAACTTTTTGGAATGACTAGTTACTATTGATGAAATATGGTTACACCTCTACGATCTTGAGACAAAACAACAGTCCATGCAATGGCGGCACTCAGGATCGCCAAGGCCAAGACCAAATTCAAGACCCAAAAGCCATCAGGAAAGGTCATGGTCACAGTGTTGTGGGATCAGGAAGGTGTTGTAATGACTATTTTTCAAGAGGCCAAACAGTTAATGCGAAATACTATTGTAATTTGCTGTGCCGATTAAAGGAGTCATTGAAAGAATAAAAGAAGATGGAAGCTGCGGAAAGGAGTTCTCTTTTCAAAGGACAATGCACCTGCTCACAAGGCTGGTAAACAGGGCAGGATTAACCAATAGGTCAAGTAGGCACGTGCCTAGGGTCCGAAATGGTCAGGGGGGCCCGATGAAGGAGGGCATCAACATTGTTTTTTTCCAAACGGCGATGGGCCCCTCCTGCATCGATTGGTAATGCGCCCCCCCACCCCCACCCCCATCGACAGAAAGAAAGACAAGCAAGCAACGCGGGTAAGAAAGGCAACAGGAACTGTAATTGTGCAAGCGGTGCTGCTTGCCCAAAGCTTCCCTCTGTGCAGCTTCCTGTTTCCGCCTGGGCACATGGTGGGGTGGGTGGGGCAGGAGGCCCAGTGTACTTTTGTGCCTAGGGGCCCTCGACGAATTAATCCTGCCCTGCTGGTAAAACAATAGATGTTTTGATGCAGTTAGGGTTTCATTGCACAGACCATCCTCCCTACTCACCAGATCTTGCTCCATCTGACCATTTTCTGTTTCCATACCTTAAAAAGAGTTTGAAAGGTTTTTCAAGTAATTTGGATGTGATTGCAGCAGCAGAGAAAGCAGTTGATGTAGGAGAAGTATTTCAGTGAACAGATAGAGTATTTTTTGGAAGAACATATAAGAACATAAGAAGTGCCATCCCCGGAACAGACCCTAGGTCCATCAAGTCCGGCGATCCGCACACGCGGAGGCCCCGCCAGGTATACCCTGGCATAGTTTTAGTCCCCATATCACTCTGAGCTTCTCATAAGGAGAAGTGCATCTAGATTACCCTTACCCATGTCACTTTATGCCTTTCATAAGGAGATGTACATCTAACTTATCCTTAAATCCTAGAACGGTGGATTCCGCAATTACCTCTTCAGGGAGAGCATTCCAGGTGTCCACCACTCGTTGCGTGAAGCAGAACTTCCTAATATTTGTTCTGAACTTGTCCCCCCTTAGCTTCAGTCCATGTCATCTTGTCCGTATCACATTGGACATTGTAAATAATGTTTTTTCCTGCTCTATTTTGTCGATTCCTTTCAGTATTTTAAAAGTCTCGATCATATCCCCTCGCAGTCTCATATTCCAAGTTCTCCATGCCCTTTATTAGCTTTGTTGCTCATCTCTGCACCCTCTCAAGCATTTTTATGTTCAAATCTATTTTATTAAGCAACAGTAAATGCAACAGCAATAACAACCATGGGATACATTTTCATCAAACACCCGCGGAGGACTGGACTCTTATGTCCTCCCCGGACCCACCATACCCCCACTCCCCGACAAAGAAGCCCCTACCCCCCACCCACCCCTCCCCATCCCCCCAAAGTTACAGAAAAACTCGTAAGCAGGGAACAGCATAGACACCGAGTAGCACTGGAGACCAATGTTGGACGCAGTATTCCAAGTGTGGCCTGACCATCGCCCTATAAAGCGCCATTATTACTTTCTCCGATCTACTCGTGGTTCCCTTCTTTATCATGTCTTTAAAATGCCTAGCATTTTATTCGCGTTCTTCGCTGCCGCTGCGCATTGTGCCGATGGCTTCAGAGTCCTATCGATTAATACGTCCAGGTCCTTTTCCTGTTTAGTTTTTCCCAGAGTTGCACCTGACATACTATACTTGTGTTCCTTATTTTTTCTGATACGATGTGCCAAGTGTGTTGAACTTAGGGGTGAGTATGTGAAATAACTTGTAAGTTGCATGGTTCCATGTCATTCCCTTCTTAGTTGGGCTGAATATTTTTCAGCACTCCCTCATAGAGTCCAGATAGAGCTCTGATCAGACAGCAGCTACCGCTATCTGGATAAGTGGTTTTAAACATCAGACACTATCATTTTAATCCATGGCATAACTCAACCTTTCCGCTGATAGACTTTCAAGGACAATTTTTTTTATGTAGGACATGGCCTTACACCCACTGCAGAGGGTAGATCTTATCTGCTTCATGTTTATTTATTTCAAGCATTTATAGTCTGTTTTTATCCCAAAGCAAATTACAAGCTTTGATACATTTGCCACATGGCACTCACTACTTTAGTTTGATAAAAGAGGCCCTAAGGGGCTCCTTTTACTGAGGAGTAATAAAGTTTGCACTTTCTATGCATAAGGTGCAAAAACTAGGGTGATATAATTGGAGAGGGTACGTGGAAACTGCTGAGGTTGTGGCCTATATTCTCCCTGCACTTACCACATAGATAAGATCCCTATAGTACATTAATGTCAAATGAATTTAGCATAAATTAAGGACTAGATTCAGTAAATGATGCCCTCCATTCCCTGATAAAGATCTCAGAAATGTGAAAGACTGCCTTATTTTAGGGTTTTGAAAAGCTGCTGAGCAGAAATCCCTGATGAAGCGGCAAAGTTTCTAGCCATAAAATGCTGGCCGCGTCAGGAGGAACATAGCAGCTGAAAGTATGCTCAGTGAAACTAAGGGTTTCTTTTACTAAGCTGCGCTAGCGCCATTGAGCTGGTGTTAGGTTTTCCGCGTAGTGCGTTTCTGCAGCACGCACTAAAAACGCTACCGAAGCTTAGCAAAAAGAGCCCTAAGTGGATGTGGACACAAGATTAATATGAATAGCGTATAAAGATAAGTACTTCTATTGTTTCTGAGTAATCTGCGCTGCTGACATTTTCTCAGACCATGTGGTTTATGAAGAGGATTGAAAAGTGACACAATTGTGAAGACTATTTTATAATGCATTTTTGAGAAATAGAGACTGTTGAAAGTAAATAATATAAAATAATTTTTGGAGGAGGAGGTTTTTATGCCAATGATTGAATTAGGAGCTATTACTGTTGTATCACCCATGGATGTGCTAAGCTCCGTTTATTCTGAGGCTTTTCCTATCCCCCGTGTGCGTTTGTGTGTACATCAGGGGTGTCAAAATCCTTCCCTCGAGGGCCGCAATCCAGTCGGGTTTTCAGGATTTCCCCAGTGAATATGCATGAGATCTATTTACATGTACTGCTTTCATTGTATGCTAATAGATCTCATGCATATTCACTGGGGAAATCATGAAAACCCAACTGGATTGTGGCCCTCGAGGAGGGACTTTGACACCCCTGGTGTACATATATAGCATTATTTCCTAAATCACAGGGCTTCTTCTCAAAATATGTATTGAAAAATAATAAAAATAGTAATAATAATACAAAATATAATACCAATGTGCTTAAGCACATACATATAATTTGTGAAAGAAGTGCTCAGTGCCAATAGCTTCTCTTACTGATGGAGCCGAATGGTGGAACCCAGATCTGAGTCGGTATGAGCTAACTAAAATTTAAGAACGGACTGGAAGTAAGACTGCAAAGAGAGTTTGAGCACTGCTTGTGGGAGTGAAGGACGTGGGAGTATTGAGATGAGACATATGGACAATCATCACATCACCACATATTTGTTCAGATAAGCGATTGCATTGTAAAATGTTGGAACAATGATGGTGGTGGGAACGATTGAAGTGTGATGATGCCTCCTTAATGTCCTTTCCTTTCAGTAGAACAAACTATTGGCCCTCAGCACTTCTTTCACAAATTATACGTATGTGTTTAACCACATTGGTGTTATATTTTGTATTATTATTATTACTATTTTAATTATTTTTCAATATATATTTTGAGAAGAAGCCCTATGATTTAGGAAACAGTGGTTTTTGGCAGAGCCAATTACTAATTTAACTTGTTCCCTTTTTAGATATTTGATTTTTCATATATAACTTTAACAAAAAATTAGAGGAGTGGAGGAAAATCAATATTATTGCCAAAACCTCTCCGCCAGATTACTGAGCAATTCACTGTGAATGAAAGAAAAAGCCTCAGGTTAACGGTGAATTGCTCGATAATCTGGTGGAGAGGTTTTTGTAATAATATCATATATAACATTGCCACTTGTCAAATGAGGGTGGGTTTTTATGTGATAAATTGAAAGATTTATTGGATTAAACTTTTCCTATCGTGTGTCCCGGATGACGGGACATTCCAAAAATTGTTGTTTGCCATCGTATGTCCCATGGCATGGGACATACAGTACACCTTCTACCTATCATTTGTCCCATCTATTGGGCCATTGTGTTTACAATAGCCGTAAATGATAACGGTGAATAATAGAAAACTTTGCTAAAATAATTACGATTGGAACCAGCGTAACGTAAAATTTATTATGATAGGAAAAGGTTAATATATTTATATTGTGAAAAACAAGTGTTTGCCCAAATTTAGGTGCAAGAAAAACCACATGGAGTGCTAGTCTATAAGCGATGCTCTAAGTTGTGTTCTGTTTTCAAAATAGCGCTTCTCGCTGGGATCTGCCCCTAACTTCAGGCATGAGAAACAGGCTGTAAATCCTGGTGCACAAGACAGGTGCAAATGCCCCATATGCTATAATAACTTCATGTATCTTTCTTTTTTTTAACATTTTTATTATTTTATTAAATTACAATAGTTTAATACATTTAATTGAAAGTAGTAAAATATTACAAATAATACACTATTTCAAACTACAGTGGTGCCTCACACAACGAACTTAATTCGTTCCAGGAGCAAGTTTGTTATGCGAAAAGTTCGTTATGTGAAACGCGTTTTCCCATAACAATACATGTTAAAAAAAATTATTCGTTCTGCAGCATAAAATATGCTAAGATGACATAAAAAAAGATAAATTTGTCAAAATGGTGAAAATGGTGGTCTTGCTGAGGCCAAACTCTTTGACGAGGTCACACTGTTTTACCCCACATTCACTCCTTCTAATTATTTCCCGTTTCATTTCAACAGAAATCACCTTCCTGCTTTTTTTAGAAGCCATGATATATAAAAAATATTGAGTTTATCTTAAAAGGACGACTGTATACAGTGAGAGAGGGCAGAGTCTCAGCGGCAAAAACTGGGACTTAACTTTTCTTTTTTTTTTTTTTTTCTAGCATCGGGGAAGCGGCGAGAGTAGCTCCGCCCCCCCCAACGCATCAGCAGTAGGCGCCGGGCCCCTCCATAAAAGGAGGCAAGCCGACGGTCCGCCACTGCACAGGGAGCCAAGCGAAGGGCTGTGAGAGAGGGCAGTTAAGCGCAGTGACTAACGACTGCCTGCAGTGCCTGCGCGGAAGGATGCAATACATCGGCAGCTCGGGCGACTTCGTTGTGTGAAACGAAGTTCGTTGTATGAATCAAGACATGAAGTTCGTTGTGTGCAGCGTTCGCTGTGCGAGGCGTTCGTTATGCGAGGCACCACTGTAATATTATAGAATCATAACTATACCCAACCCCCTTCCATCAATTATTAATATTGACAATTTAATATCCATTTTTCAGTACCTTTCCCTCCCCTTCCCCCATCCCATCCCAGATGTGTAATGAAAAAACTCAGAAAGGCAATATATTATCTTTTAATGCGAAACAGCAAATAAAGCCAATGGACTCCATGTTTTGTTAAATAAAAAACTAAACCCTCACGCATTCTGCGTTCATTCTCTCATATCTGTATGTATTACATACATTTGTCCACCAAAATGTATAATTTAAACTTTATGCATCTATGATGAATGCCCCTGACTCACCCATATCCCTCCCATGGCCAGGCTCCCTTTTGAGTTGCACGCTAAAAGATTCGCACAGGATCTTAATAGAGTGGCGTTTAGCAAGATGCAAGCACAAATCCTAATTGGAGCCAATTAACTCCAGTACCCAATTATTGCTAGGTAATTAAGATGTACACACAAGTTTAAGTTTATTAAAATTTTGATATACCACCTTGTCATTTATTTCAAGGTGGTTATACATTTTAAAATAGGGTCGAAACATATAATATAATTTAACATAACTTTAACAAAATAAACAAACTTAGGCACAGGCCCAAAATTGGGTGAGCAATTTCGAGCACCATATATAGAATCCTGGGATGCGTGCCCGCGCGAATTTCATTTGACAATTAGCATACTAATTACCATGTGCTAACTACAATGGTCAGTCTAGCCCTGATTTTGTAAAGGGTGCCTAACTCGTAGGGACCGTTGAGCGCGATTGGCAATCATCCGCTAGGTACCGTTTACAGAATAGCTCCTAGTAGTGCCTAAGCACTAGATGTTGAAACCTTAAGCGTGCTGCCAGGGTTTTCTTGGCCACACCCTCTCTTGAGATACTCTCCATCAGGCGCTATGCCTTATAGAACAACGTGTATCCAGACGCACGCAAAAATTTAATGAGTGCCAATTAACATCAGTAATTAGATGTTAACACTCAACCATTGATGGTTCAGAGCTCATTATCCAATTTATTTGTGTGTGCAATCTCAGAAGCACATCCAAAGTTGGGCACACGACTTTCAGCGCCATTTATAGAACCCAAGCGTTAGCATGGAATTTTGAGCACACTGGCTATTATTAGCACATAACAGCCATAAAAACATAAGAACATAAGAATTGCCACTGCTGGGTCAGACCAGTGGTCCATTGTGCTCAGCAGTCCGCTCACGCGGCAGCCCCCGGGTCAAAGACCAGTGCTCTAAATGAGTCCAGCCTCACCTGTGTATGTCCCAGTTTAGCAGGAACTTGTCCAGCTTAGTCTTGAAACCCTGGAGGGTGTTTTCCCCTACAACAGACTCCGGAAGAGCGTTCCAGCTCTCCACCACTCTCTGGGTGAAGAAGAACTTCCTTACGTTTGTACGGAATGTATCCCCTTTCAACTTTAGAGAGTGCCCTCTCGTTCTCCCTACCTTGGAGAGTGTGAACAGTCTGTTTTTATCTACTAAGTCTATTCCCTTCAGTATTTTGAATGTTTTGATCATGTCTCCTCTTTTCAAGGGAGAAGAGGCCCAGTTTCTCCAATCTCTCACTGTACGGCCATGGTTAGTTTGTGCTAAAACTCACACTACCTAGTTGGCACACATCAGTAAAAGGACCTCTTAATATATTCAAACAACAAAGTAAGGACAGTTAATAAAAGATCCCAAGATGAAACCAAGAAACAAATATATTTGTTCATTTATATGATTTTAAAATCCACTAATCTAATAACAGATTTGTCCCAAAGTGGGCAATAGAAAACATACATAATTACCAAAAATATGCAGCACAAGTTAATCTGAAAAATCTAGCAATCATAGAATTTATTGGTTTATTTTCTTCTTGCTGAAGGCTTTGTTTTGCTTGCTTTTATTTCCACAATTATTGCCAATTTTTTTTTTTTTTTTTTTTAAGGAACAACATTTGTTTTCTTTGAGCTATTGCATCAGCCACTTCAAAGTTTTAGATTTCAACATTACTCCCAAGGGTGTGTTGAGAGTGGCCCATACAGCCCAGAAGCAGTCCCACTAATTTCAGTTGAGCCAACGGCCAATTGCCATTGCGACCTCCATCAAATCCGTAAGATATAATACGCGCTAAAGGTTGAAAGTAGCCTTCACATTGAGGTCTTTGGTTCAGATTTTTAACACACAGTGGACAGTGCCAACAGAATTTGATAGTTAGAAAGGTATTCGTCACACTAAGAAGGCCTTTTATCAAGCTGCGGTAGGGGTTTAACGCGCGTAATATCATGCGTTAAACTGCCTGCCGCGCTAACCGCTAGCACCTGCATTGAGCAGGCGTTAGTTTTTTTTAGCCGGCCACGGGGGTTAGCGCGTGATGAAATGTCCGATGCTCTAAACCCGCTAGCGCGGCTTGATAAAAGGACCCCTAAGATTAGTATGCCAAATTAGGTCACTTTTGATGGAAAAAGACCATACACTAATCATGATTTAAGCACTGACTAACATATTTGGACTACTCAAACTCAATTTATTTGGATTTACCACAAAAAGTAATAATAAGGAAGAAAACAATGCTGAACAGTGACAAAAAAATGGTTCTGGGAGGGTCAGTTGAGTGAGAACTTTTCTTTTTATATAAGGCCTTTAGAAAAGCCATAAAAACTGCCTTATTCAACAGAATTGTCACCTAAAAAAGTATCTTCACCCAACACTACATATGTCCACTCCTGCTTTCAAATCTGAAATGTATAACATTTTTTCTGCTGCCTTTTCAAGACTCTGTTTGCTGTATCTCTCTGCCTTTTTGTAAGACTCTATATGCTCTTTGTAAGACCCTACACGCTGTATCCCGGACTTTTTTGTAAGATTCTATATGCTTTTATAAGTGTCTGTATACTGTATCCCGGATCTCAACACATTGTAACTTCGCTGATTGTCCAGCTCTCTTCGGTGTGAACCGCCTAGAAGTCTCACGACTATGGCGGTATAGAAGAATAAAGTTATTATTATATTATTTTTCATTCAACTTCCTTGTCTTCGAATCTAGGCTAGGGTAAAGCTCAAGCTTTTAACACCGGCTTTTACAATAGTGAATGGGATGTGCCAGTATAAGTTCAGGAGCTGTTTAAAATTTATGGCCTCAGCTGAGCTTTAAGATGAGAAGAAGTATATTTACTGAAACTCCCGTTATCTCAAGATGAGTTTTCATGATAAAACTCTGGGAGTAAGCCAAAAGAGCTGATAAAGGAGGATATATATCATATTTTTAAAAAGAAAATCGTAAAATCGTAAAGCCTGATTCTTCCAGAAATAGTTAATAAAATAAAGAGGGCTCTTTAAGAAACTAAGAGGCCCTGTTACTAAGCCACAGCAAAATCTGGGCTTAATACATTCTAATGTCGAACTTTACTGAACATTAAGCCCCTTTTTACTGTATCCCCCAAAAAGGGCTTTTTAAAAAAAATATATTTTTGTGGTTTCCACACTAATTTTTCCATTATCACATGAGACATGCAAAAAAATAAAAAAATAATAAATAATAATGCAGGAACACTTAACACCTCCTACTTAGGAAGCATAAATGCTCCTTCATTAACCTCATGTTAACCAGTTAGTACACACTGCTGTAAATGCACTATTTGGTTAGCGCTTCCACACCCATTGATATTTGGCATTTCAAGTTTATTTAATACCGGTATACTACAAATAAAATAGTTATCTAACCCCCTCCTTTACAAAGCCGTGCTAAAAATGCGGTAGCCGAAAATCTAGCGCGCTCGGGAATTTAACGCACGCTATTGCAAGCGTTAAGGCCCTAGCGCGCCTTTGTAAAAGGAGCCCTCAGTAACACAGGTTTCTTTAATGAATCAGATTGCAGATATCATATTCTAAGACATGGATAAAAGACATTATCCTGATCTGTAGAATATGCTTGTCCTTTAAATATGTTTAGCTAACATCCAGAATAACTCTCAATTTATAATTATAACTAGTGATCTGTAATTTTAAATATGCTATAAAATGAAATTTTGTAACTTTTTTTATAAAAGAATTTGTGAAAAACATTTTACTTTTACAATGTTTTCTCCTTAAAAGCGGCCGGGAAATATTTTGTAGTCAAATTTTTAAAAAAAAGCTAAAAATTGACACTTCCTCGTCATTCGTAATCCTTGCTTTTTTAAAAATACACAATACCATTTTTATATAAATAAAGAATTTAAAGCAATAATTGAAGCAAACATCACAAAGATTGACTTGAAAAACAAGGTTCCATCCAGCTGGATTGTTCTTGCATTTAAACCCTTGTGCAGTTGGAAAATAAACATTTGTATTTCACATGACAAAGAAGTTAAATACCAGGCTGGTTGAATATGAACAAAAAAAAAAAAAAAACTTGCACATATAAGGGCTTTTGATACACATGACTTATTTTGATGACAAGAGGCTGAGCTGAGAAGTGCTGAAAGCTTATTGATATTATACAAAAGACTTTTGTTTAACGTTTACTGGTTTCCCTCCGAATGGCAATGAGTGGGCAGTACAGTGGATTTCTATTTTGAGAGGCATAATATATTCAAGGGGGGGGGGGGGAGATTACCACGAACTTTGATCACTGAAAACCCTGTTCAATAAGGAGTTGTGCCATATGCACAGAAGAGATACTGAAGTGACTTTTTTTTTTCTGCACCAAAAGTTTGATCAGGATTGTTCAGGGTGCAGAATGAACCCATCAGTGCTTATTTCAATGGATAAACTTACAACTCCACTGCACCGGGTTTTGTGAAATCAGTAAGAACATTTGTCATGCATTATGCGATCATAACAAGTGTAATATTTAGCACCACATTTTTTGTATGCCATAATTATTATGTTTACTAAGTTGTTTTTTGTTTGTTTTAGGTTTTTTAAAAAAAAAACCATATAAACAAAGTAGATTGCAGGTAATATAATATGATATCCACATAATCCAAGTGCTAGTACAAAAAATAAGCAATTATGAAGGCATTTGAAATTTAATAAAGTTCACTGCATTAAAAAAAAAAAAGAGAGAGAGAGATAGAAACCCCTGTTTCCAAAAGAAAAGTTTGGGCCAGTCATTCATTCAAGCATCAAAGCTTTTCTATCCTATGCGCAGTATTTTGAAAAATAAAAAAAATTCAAACAAGGCAGCAACAAGACGAAAGGAATTATTTTCAAATTAATTTCACATATTACCATCATTTTCCCCTAAATTCACTCAAATGGCTTTGCAGATATTTCAAATTGATTTCTTTGATGTGATAACCAGGGAAATGATACATTATCCATGTTTCTTCATAAACAAAATACGATTCTAAAAATAAAAGAATATGAAGAATTTAAATGAAGAGAACTGTTTTATCATGTGAAAATGAATTAAGCTTGTCTGTAACCTGATTTTTCTTTCCATAGTTTTATGAAAACAGGAAATGTGCCCAATGGGACAGTCCAAGAGCAAAACCACAGATTTATCAGGTGGATCTGATTAGACTTTATTGCACTGCAAAAATTGAGAATTGTTTTTGCCCATTTGCAACTATTTATTTTATGCTAGATAAAAGCAGCATATATAATTTTTTTTTTTTCTGTGTTGCCTATAGAATTTTAAGGGAGCCAGGAAGTCCCGGTTTAGAAAAGCAAAGCATAAATGTAGTCTGTGGCTCTGTAGACGAGCTAGAGGTCACAGCACATAAAAAGCAAATTTATTATAGTGTCCATGTAGACACCTCATCAGGATACAAGGTGACTGTGTGGATACTCTAGTTTTCAATAAATCTACTGTTTATGTGCCTGTGACCTTTACCTTGCCTTGATAGTCCCCGCCTATATTAAGACTTGCATTTTGTTTTCACTTCCTGGTGGACTTATGCGATAGGGAGATTACTCTTTTCTCTGTTAGCTTTTTCTTTTGGCAATTCAATAAATAAATTTACATTTTTTTTGTTTGTTTGTTTTGGATAAAACAAGTGTTCCTTTCGCCCCCGAGATCCTCTTTAACCCTAATTTCAAAATGGGTTTTCTGCCATTCTGCTTCTACAGCAAAAACCCTTTGAAAATCAGAACCTGGATCTTATGACTTAACCCGACCCATTTCTCTGGGCATAAATGCTTCTGCTCTTGCGTTTTAACTTTCAGTGCTACTTTGTACATTAACTATGTATGTCTGGCAGGGGTGGAGGGGGGGGGGGGGGGGGAGACAGCAGGCACTAGTGTATGGCTTAAAAGCTATGCTGTAAGCTCTTCGATGTGATAAATCTTTTTTTTTTTTTTTTTGCAAGATGCATTAGATTTTCCATAGCCATGCTTTCAAAATTCACTGAAATTCACCTCAAACTGACAGCACTGCGCTCCAGGTTAATCATGATAAACAGATGTGACGAGGAAGAAGAAAATTAGGAGTAGATAAGGAATTTAAACTTGCAGAAGAAAGTCGAAAGGTAATAGACCATCTGTGCAGAAAACGTGTTTGCTTTGTTTTAAGCCTTGTGCAAGTCTGGTTTAATCCCTTCTGCTGTGACGTCACTGCCTTTGGCGGGAACATCATTCAGGAGGATGGATCGGTCGGAGTTTGCAAAAAGAATGGACTGGCTTGCTACAAGAAGTAACAGAAACGTCGCAGGCTGACTTCACTGGTCACAGTTCAGGTCTGCTTTCATGGTCGTAATCAAGCATCAGACAAGCGGGTCCTGATAAGATCACGCTGCCTAATTGCGCTGCAGCTGTGTTTGACAGTTCTGAAGGGGGGGGGGGAGGGAAAATGAGACCTTCTGCGGCAATGTAAACAAGGCGACCAAGTACCTGATCTGGGAGAAGAGAACAATGAAATCGCCTTTCAGGCACCTTCCTTTAAGGAATCAATGGTGTTTGGATTTCTTTCCCCTCCCCCCCCCCCCCCCCCCCCCCTCCTCCAAGAGTTGATCCAGCATGTTTGCATTTTCCTTTCTGTCTAAATTTAGCACACTTAGGAATAAGTTTGCATCCCGGGTCGCCTTTGAAGCATATTATGGTTGCCAAATCACCTCTTCTCAGATGTTACATGATACATCCTTTCCAACCGCAGACATCAAATGGAAATCCTGTGAATGATGGCTTATGTGGGGAGCTTTGATTCGATGGAAAAGATTACTCTCTCCCAGTAGTTAGTTTTTTTTCTTCTTCAATTTAGCAAAAAGAGACAATGTGGCAGTGGTTGTCTTTTATTTCTCTTTCTGAACCATTGTATTATAGTGTATTCAAGTCATTATTTCCACCCCCACCTCTCCTCTTTTCTCAATAGTGAGATTGCACCAAAAAATGAAATATGGCAGTCTGTTTAGTGTTCTAATGGCAAATGCTATTGTTGGCATGGCTTTGTATTTAATCTGCATTGTTAACAGAAAGATCCTGACATCTGGTTGTGTACACTACACTCTTTTCCAGTACCTGGGGTGCAACTGTTCAAGGCTTCCAGTGAGTTTACCTGCAAGGATGAGAATATTTAAAATGAAACAGCAAATCCAGTAGAAATGTGCAACTTCAATGAATGTCTGACTCTGCAGAGGTTTAAGATAAAGCCAGATAACAGGTCTTTATGTTCAAGATCAGCAGCATAGCAAAGGAAGTTTGCACCGAGGCTGGAGGCACATTGTGTGCCCCGCCATGCTCCCTTCCCCGATATCACTGCACCATGTACCCCTTCGATGCACACTTCATTGTGGTCATCCCCCCAAGCGCCCTTCTATATGACCCTACCCCTGGTACCTCTTCAAATCTTTGCTGGCCAAAAGTAGCATCACACCAGCCTCATCCTTCCTTCTGACATCACTTCCTGGTCCCTGTGAACAGGAAGTGATATCAGAGGAAGGGATGAGCCAGCATGAGCAGCAGGTAAGAGATGCTGCTTGCGGCTGGTGAAGATTTGAAGAAGTACAGGAAGGGGGAAAGAGGAGAGGTATGAAGGGAAAAGAGAGAAGGTGCTATGCCCCTGCCAAGACAGCTTATCGAGTAGTCAACCCTCCCGCCCCCTTATTACGCCAGTTCTCAAGAGCCACTGTAAAAAATAGGCAGGTTGCAGATTATTACAGTGCCATTATGGTTAGAGTCATAGGCAGTGGAACACTTTTTTGTTTGGAGGGGCCTGAAAGCTCCGCCCCAGTCCCCACCCAGTCTCCACCCCAGACCCCGCCCCCATAATAGTACTAATTGTAATACCATTTTTTCCATCCATTTTTCATATATACATACAATATAATCTTATTAACAACACATAGGACTCCTTTTACTAAGGTGCGCTAGCATTTTAGCGCATGCTAAAGATTAGCATGTGCTAAATGAAAAATACTAACGCAGGCTCTATGGAGGCTTAGTGCGCCAAAACCACTAGCATACCTTAGTAAAAGGAGCCCATAGTGGTTAACCACAAAATTAAAAAAAAACACAAAGCACACTGTACGCAGAGAAAATGTTAATTATCATTTATATTTGGGGGGGTTCAAAGATGACAAGGCAGATGACTTTAAAATGTGCAATGTCACCTCAGAAACAAGCAGGGCTGTGGAGTCGGAGTCAGAGTCGAAGAGTCGGAGACAATTTTGGGTACCTGGAGTCGGAGTCGTGGGTACCAGAAACTGAGGAGTTGGAGACGAAGGACTTATCTACCAACTCCACAGCTGGACATGGGTGAAAAGGACCTCCTGGCTGTACCTAATCTGTTTGCTAGGTGGACTTTACAAGTCTGGAAAGGGGATGCACAATAGTTATTAGGTAAGGTTAAGGGGCTTCATCATCTACCTTTGAGGTTTGCCCCTGATTTTGGACCGGGTAGGGAAGTAGGGATATTTCAGAGATGGGAGTTGGAGTCGGAGTTGAGGGTACCAGAAACTGAGGAGTTGGAGTTGAAGGATTTATCTACCGACTCCACAGCCCTGGTAACAAATATAGAAAAATAGATAAATATAGTGCAAAATATAGACAGCAGATATAAATTCTCAAAACTGACATATTTTGACCACTAAATTGAAAATAAAATAATTTTTCCTACCTTTGCTGTCTGGTGATTTCATGAGTCTCTAGTTGCCCTTCCTTCTGACTGCATCCTTTCTTTCTTTCATTTCTTTCTTTGTTTCTGCACTCAGGCCTAACAATTGTCCCTCTCTATTCCTTCCCTCCCTCCTTCCTATGTCCTTAGTGCCCCTTCCTATGTCCTTAATTCCTCCAGTGCCTATGTCCTTAGCTTCCCCTATGTCCTTAGTTCCCCCAGTGCCTAGGTCCTTAGTTCCCCCAGATTTTATGTCCTTAGTTCCCCCAGTGCCTCTTTCCTATGTACTTAATGCCCCTTCCTATGTCCTTAATTCCCCCAGTGCCTATATCCTTAGCTTCCTCTATGTCCTTAGTTCCCCCAGTGCCTATGTCCTTAGTTCCCCCAGATTTTATGTCCTTAGTTCCCCCAGTGCCTCTTTCCTATGTACTTAGTGCCCCTTCCTATGTCCTTAATTCCCCCAGTGCCTATGTTCTTAGCTTCCCCTATGTCCTTAGTTCCCCCAGTGCCTATGTCCTTAGTTCCCCCAGATTTTATGTCCTTAGTTCCCCCAATGCCTCCTTCCTATGTACTTAGTGCTCCTTCCTATGTCCTTAATTCCCCCAGTGCCTATGTCCTTAGTTTCCCCTATGTCCTTAGTTCCCCCAGTGCCTATGTCCTTAGCTTTCCCTATGTCCTTAGTTCCCCCAGTGCCTATGTCCTTAGTTCCCCCAGATTTTATGTCCTTAGTTCCCCCAGTGCCTCCTTCCTATGTTCTTAATTCCTCCAGTGCCTATGTTCTTAGCTTCCCCTATGTCCTTAGTTCCCCCAGTGCCTATGTCCTTAGCTTCCCCTATGTCCTTAGTTCCCCCAGTGCCTATGTCCTTAGTTCCCCCAGATTTTATGTCCTTAGTTCCCCCAGTGCCTCCTTCCTATGTACTTAGTGCCCCTTCCTATGTCCTTAATTCCCCCAGTGCCTCCTTCCTACGTCCTTAGTGCCCACTCCTGAAGCCACGCCGAAGCCTGCCTGCCCCCATGTCGACCCACCGCCGCTTCCTCCTCTCCATTCCTACCCCGATCCGCTGCTCCCACTACTTTAAATTACAGCCCCGGTGCTGCAATTTCAGGAAGGGAAGGGCCAGCGCGTGCAACAATTGCACACTGCCGGCCCACATCCCTTCCCCCCGATGTCAATTCTGATGTCAGAGAGAAGGTCCGGGCCATCCAATCGCTGCTTGGCTGGCCCGGACCTTCTCTCCAATGTCAGAATTGACATCGGAGGGAAGAGTTGTGGGCCGGCGGCGTGCAATCGCTGCACGTGCTGGCCCTTCATTTCCCTTCCTGCAGTTGTGACACCAGGGCTGTAGCTGTGGGTGGGCGGCGAGAAACCCTGGGCTATGGGGGTTTTAAATTGGCTAAAGAGCCAATTAACACTAATAATGGGGTGCTCACAAATTGGTTAGTAAAGGGCTCGTAAGTGTACACAATGAGAAAACGAGCACTTCAATAATCTCAGTAATAGGGGTGCTCTATGGAACAATTTGAATGAACCATTTAGGCTGCTATCAGACATACAGAAATTTAAAAGGGTTTTGAAAACATCTTTATTTATGGAGGCTTTTCCCTGAATCTTATCTAATGATAATAATCCTAGAGAACTTTTGATACATGTAAATTATTTTGTGTTGTACTGTTATTTATGATTGTGCATGTACTTTGTGATCTGCCTAGGTTTAAGCGGGGTATATGTTTTTAAATAAATAAATTGGCAATAATTTTGATTTGCTCATGCAGCTTGCTAGGCACTATTTTATAAAGCTCTGCATGCCCATCCAGTCTTCCCATCCATAGCATCCATTATCTCCTCCTCTCCCTAAGAGATCCCACATACCTGCCCCACGCTTTCTTGGATTCTTATAGCGTGCAACTCAAAAGGGGGTGTGGCCATGGGAGGAGTATTGATAGGTCAGAGACATCCACTAAAAGCAGGGTTACCAGACGTCTGGATTTCCCCAACATGTTCTCCTTTTCAAGGCCATGTCCGGAGGTCTGGACAGCTTTTCAAAACCCAGTACTTTGTCCGGGCTTTGAAAAGCTTCCTCAAAATCACTTTGGGCGGGAGGGCATCCGTACATGTGCAGATGCCAAGCAAAGACATCACACGCACATGCACATGAGTGTCATGCCATCACGTTGCATCCATGCATGTGTGGATGCCCTCCTGACCAATGAGAGCAAGGGTAAGAGGCACCAGGGAGCGGTGGCACCCTTCCCCATATCCACACCCCCTCTGCTCCTTCCCCAATCCACCCTGCCACACGCACCCCCTTTTCCTTCCCCCGTATCTCTTGTCGATCAACGCCGCAAGCAACATCTTCAACGTGTTCATCACCATCCCCTTGGCTCCTCCTCTGACGTCACTTGCCGTCCTATGCACGGCACGCGGAAGTGACATCAGTGGGAGAGCCGACGCGGTCGTGAGGAGCACATTGAAGTTGTTGCTCGCGGTGGTGAACAAAGGTTCGGGGGAAGGGAAGGGTCTTGCATGCGATGAAGGGAGGAGTGGGAAGAGGCAGGGGCAGAGAGGAGGAGGGGTACCGACACCCCCACCAACATGGCACCTGGGGTACTTACCCCCTTACTACACCACTGTGAGTACCGGCACCTTTGCCATTGCTTAATAAAAATGACCCATTGGTTTCCAAGTATTTATAAAGGAACTCAGCTCCTGAATACTCAGTGCTGTCTTTTCATGGATTCTATGGTTGGTTGCTGGGGGGGGGGGTGTCTGGCTGGGGAAGCTTGATCCTTTGGTGATCACCCATATGAGGAAAGACTACAGAGGTTAGGGCTCTTCAGCTTGGAAAAGAGACGGCTGAGGGGAGATATGATCAAAGTCTACAAAATCCTGAGTGGTGTAGAGCGGGTACAAGTGGATCAATTTTTTTACTGCATTAAGATTAACCAAGACTAGGGGACACTCAATGAAGTTACAGAATAATACTTTTTTTTATTTTTATATATAATATTTCTTTATTGAGCAAACCAGTACACACATAACATAACAGAGTAAAGGGACATCCATCAATCCAGAAAAAACCGCCCTACCGGGCATACAGAGAGCAAAGGTCATAAACACAGATGTCTCAGGAACAAGAGGTGCTCAATACAATTTTCCATGTAAAACCCTCGGAAAACCCCCCAGGACATATCATAGCACCCGGTGGGGGGGTTGGGGGGTGGTTTGGATCCAGTTTTCTACGGTGTATTCTAATGTATGTTAGAGTAATACTTTTAAAACCAATAGGAGGAAATATTTTTTTCACTCAGAGAATAGTTAAACTCTGGAATATGTTGCCAGAGGATGTGGTGAGAACAGTAAATGTAGTTGGTTTTAAAATGGTTTGGACAAATTCTTGGAGGAAAAGTCCATAGTCAGCTGTTGAGACAGACATGAGGGAAGCCACTGCTTGCCCTGGATCAGTGGCATGGAATGCTGCTACTGTTTGGGTTTTTATCAGGTACTTGTGACTTGGACTGGCCTCCATGAAGACGGGATACTGGGCTAGATGGACCATTGGTCTGACCCAGTAAGGCTTTTCTTATGTTCTTATCTACCAGCACCTGTTTTACTTGAAAAAAATGTACTGGTTATCTGGATTGTTTTCTGAATAATGACTGGAGCTTTGGCTGGACATTATCAAAGTGATTACCCTATGAAATTAAGATCACTTTCTGTGATCAGTACAGGAAAGGAGATGGGATTACTTAACCCACATGGAATTCCAGTAAGAAAGGCAGTGAGAATTGGCCATGTGCCATGTCATCCTGGTTTTATTGAGGGTTTAGAATGTGGCTGATGCCATTAGAGCAATTATCCTACCAAATATAAAATAGATCGCTGTGGCATGTGGCCAAAGAGGGATACTCTTTTAGAGACCTATGGAGAAAATGTGGATAAATAAGGAGAGAGATGCTGTTGCCAGATGAATGTCTTGTCCCTTTATTTTGTGAGGCATTATGTTAAAAGGAAAAATAAGACAAAGAACCTAACCACTTCCACTCTGGTCACTCAAGTACCAATGGATAAACATCTGGTTTCATTAATGGATAACAACGTGTAATTTATTTATTTATTTTTGTGAGGAGCCTATACGGATGCATGTCCTGATTTTTGATTGGTTGATTTTCCATTAATGGATAAACATCTGCTAACCATGTGTTGTGGAGTCATAATGTTTGTCCTGAGGGATTATCCCTCAGTTTTGGAGGTTTTTTTCAGTTATTTATATACCACCTATCAATGTTGGTTGTCTAAGCGGTTTACATTCAGGTACTCAAGCATTTTTCCTTATCTGTCCCGGTGGGCTCACAATCTATCTAATGTACCTGGAGCAATGGAGGATTAAGTGACTTGCCTAGGGTCAGAAAGGGCAGTGTGGGGCTTGAACTCACAACCTCAGTGTACTGAGGCTGTAACTAACCACTAGACACTCCTTCCTGCAACTTCCACAACTAGAACCCTACCCCCACCACCTGCTTCTCAATGTCATCAAATTTGGAATTCCCTGAGACCTTGTGCAACTGGGATATAGAATAAGTAGTTAGAATAGCCTGGGTGATTCTTCCAGGAAAGGACTCATTATCTATGCCTCAAGTTGTTACATTTCCAGTTGAGTTGGGAAATTCCAGTCATGAATCCCCTCTTTCTCATGAGATATCTTTGGTGTATATTTGGAGGGTGGTGACCAGGATGGAGGAGATTCTACAGGGAACAGTTACCAAATTAAGAGAATAAGACAGCATTGTTTTGTGGACAAAAAAACTCAAGTGCTTCCTTGTTAAGCATCTTCCACCCGGAGTTGTTGGACATGGACACTGGAACTTGGTGGGAACCATTTTTCTAAGGTATTCATGCAGGTGTATCATTACCTTTCAGGACAAGAAGTATGTTTTCATTTATTCAACCCAGAAATTTATTTTGGCTAGGAAGGTGAGACATGAGTAACGAGTATATATTTGCTTGGTGGTAGAATGAAGAAGGGCTAACTGAGTAGTTTGGTCCTTATTAGAGTGGATCTATTTACTTTGGTTTCTTATCTAATTTTGTTTCTTGCAGTAGTAGTTCCCTTTCTTTCTCTTCTCAAAATATGGACTTGTGGATATTTCTTTAAATATGCATTGTTAACTAACTTCTACTTTGAGATTCATTTATTAATATTCCATTACCTGTTATGTTAATTTAATTTGGAATGTAAATTCTACAAATTCTAATTTTAAAACACATGAAAGTTTTTCATTTTGATCTTCAGATGGGGATCATTAATTATGGACCATATGACTCCAGAAAAAGGAGGACGGATTGAGACATCCGGGTTTTACTTCTACTGAAAGCAATGGAAGTAAGGAGGACAGATAAAGACAACTGGGCTTTACTTCTCTTGAAACAAATAGAAGTAAAATCCAGATGTCTCAATCCATCCTCCTTTTTCTGGAGCCATATGGTTTCTCTTCTTTCCAAGAGAAGAAGGAAGAGGAGGAAGACAGATCTAGAACACGTTTTTAAGTTGTTAGTAAGATAATACCTGCAGCAATAAAGCAGACATTTATCCCTGTACCAGAAATAAAAGAAGGTCTGCAGCAGTGATGTAGCCACACCTGTCATTTTAGGTGGGCTCACAGGGTAAGTGTGTCTTTTAAAACTTCGTCTCTTTCTTTGTCCTGCATCTCTCTCCCTCTCCTCTGCCGTCCCCACCCACGGCTACTTCTCCACCCCACCTCAGCTGCTTTGCTGGTGACAGCAATGATGTGTATTTGCTGCTTTCACCAACCCCTTAGTCTTCCTTCTGCTGCATACCACCAAAGAGGAAACAGGAAGTGACGTCAGCGAGGGTAGGACATGGCAGAAGGAAGCCTATGGGGCCAGCACAAGCAGTGAATATGCATAGCTGCTGCTGAGCATGAAGATGCTAATATAAAGCAGTGAGAGAAGTGAATGTTCCAGAGGTGGGAAGGGAGAGAGGGTAAAAAGGCAGCTATCACTGAACTGTTTTGGGGGCCAGACAGGGTAGGCCTCAGCTACAGATTCCCAGGCCCACTCATAGTTATGCCACTGCTGTGCAGTACCTTGAAAACCAGAAGAGTATAAAACTTCTACAACAATCCCTTTCATTATTTATTTTACCTTGATATACCACCTTTCTATTCAAATGTAGAACAAAGTGGTGAATATAACAAATACAAAGAAAGAAAATAACTTTATATAAACCAGAGGAAAGGTAAATAATCACACAAGAAAAAAATAAAGCTACATTAAAAGTATATAGCTCATTAAGAGTATATTACAGTACTTATATTTGAAGCATGGTTTCAAAATTGGAATCATCCAGAAGGTATCCACAATCAATTAGATAACTCCAAGGGCAATTTTTTGTTTTAAATGAGCATTAGGATTAGTCCTAAACTTTTAATAAGTTTTTTCAGAGTGTAATGCTAAAGGAAGGGTATTCCATAATGCCAGAGCCAAAACGCACTATGTTATGTAGACTAGAGCAGTGGTTCCCAACCCTGTCCTGGAGGACCACCAGGCCAATCGGGTTTTCAGGCTAGCCCTAATGAATATGCAGGGAGCAGATTTGCATGCCTCTCACTTCCATTATATCCAAATCTCTCTCATGCATATTCATTAGGGCTAGCCTGAAAACCCGATTGGCCTGGTGGTCCTCCAGGTCAGGTTTGGGAACCACTGGACTAGAGAATGACACAGGGATAAATTTTTCCCTGTCCCCACGGGAACTCATTTTCCCGCCCTGTCCCCGTGGGTTCTGTCCCTGTCCCTGCCCCATTCCTGCAAGCTCTGTCCTCACCTGAACAAGCCTCACACACTTTAAAATCATAAGTGTCCAAGGATTGTGCGGTTAAGGCAGAGTTACAGGAATGGGGTAGAGACAGGGACAGCAACAAAACTCAAAGAAAAGGGATGGGGAAATTGAGTTCCTGCAGGGATGGGAAAAAATTTGTCCCGTGTCATTCTCTAATTTAGACTCCTATCCACTGATGCAGGGACATAAACCCATGAGGATAAACCCCAGAATGAAGAGCTACCTTACTGTTCCAAGTCCAGAAAATGATACGAGGGTATTCTTGGTAAGATTCACTATCATGGAGAATTTATATGTTTAATTTAAGCATGCCTTGGATATAAACAGGAGAAACTGCCCTCACAATGGTGAAAAGCAAATACAGCAACAAAGGTGACCAATTGGTTTTCAGTCTCTATATTGGTAAATAGACTCGACACGATCGTGTTTTGGCCCACAAGGGCCTGCCTCAGGAGTCTTATAATCAATTCATACAAATTTTCAAAACACTTCAATGCATGCTATAGTAAACTACAGCTCTGATGAATGACATTGAAGTGTTCTTTGAAAATTTGTATGAATTGATTATAAGACTCCCGAGGAGGCCCTTGTGGGCCGAAACACGATCGTGTCGAGTCTATTTACCAATATAGAGACTGAAAACCAATTGGTCACCTTTGTTGTTGTATTTAATTTAGGTATGCTGCATAGCTGGTCTAAACAGACAGTGGCAGTGGGAACTAGCAGCTAATACAGAGGCGTAGTAAGGGGGGGTGAGGGGGTGCTCTGCCCCGGACACCATGTTCGTGGAGGCACCGGCACCCCTCCTCCTCTCCATTCCCACCTCATCCCATTCCTCCCCGCCACACGTGTACCTCCCTTCCCGTCCCCTGTACCTCTAGTTAAAGTTGTTGCTTGCGACGGTCAACAACATGCTTTTCATGATCCTGTCGGATCGCCTACTGGTGCTGATATCACTTCCGGGTGCCACGCATAGGAAATGATGTCAGAGGGAAAGCCGATGGGGGTCGCATGGGGCACGTTGTTGACTGCCGCGAGCAACAACTTCAACTAGAGGTAAGGGGGAATGGAAGAGGGGTACGCGTGATAGGTGGGATCGGGGAAGGAGCAGGGGGTACAAGCACGGCAAGCAGGAGTGGGGGAGGCAGAGATGAGGATGGGGGATGGGTACCATCACCCCGGCCGCCTCTCACCATCGCTACACCACTGAGCTAATATATATATTCAGTACCACTGGTTATATGAATAGTGATGCCGAATACACATATCAATTTAAATACCAGGCCTGGCATTTCAATTACAACTGCTGCTGTTGAATATTAAAATCATGGTTTCTTCCCTGCTATATTGTCCTCAGTATAATCTCTCTTCTCTGAAATACTCATTTTTTTGAGCTAGATCGTCCCAAAACCCAGCAAATAGGATGAAGAAATATCAAAGTATACGTAAGAGCAATGATCTACAGAATGATATCAAGCTGCATAAAATGTGTGGTCTAGCGCCTTCCATAGTTAGCCCATAGTAGGGCTGGGCCCATCAATATCCCCGTAAATCAGTGTTTCTCATCTCGGTCCTGGAGCACCCCCCTTGCCAGTCAGGTTTTCGGGATATCCACCATGAATATGCATAAACTTGATTTGCATACACTGCTTCCATTATATGCAAATTTATTTCATGCATATTCATGGTGGATATCCTGAAAACCTGACTGGCAAAGGGGTGCTCCAGGACTGAGTTGAGAAACACTGCTGTAAATCTGTTTTCTACCCAGAAGTCTGCACTTCTTTCATAGTTTGTAAAAAATCTTTATTCAATCACATTCAAGAATCAAACTCAAAATAGAATAGCTTATTTTCCTTGTACACATGTGGGCTTATAAATTCTCCATGTAACAGAGAGATAAGAGCATAGCTTTTCATGTCCTTCCCTAAAGATGAATTCAAATAGGCATGATCCCTATTCAAAGCTGCCCAGTTTTATATAGGATTTACATCAACAGAATATTTGTACACTGGGTTCCTGGAATCATAGCCCCTGTTCCTAGTTTCTATTTCCTCCCCTGCACTCAATATCAGTCAGGGATAAGCTTTCCTTCTCACTCAGCTGCTGCTTTCCTAATTAATTAGACTTATAGCCCTGTATGCTGCCTATGCCTCAAAACAAACAAACTATGGTAGTTTTCTAAAGGCTGTGATTAACCCTGAAATATTTCTTCAACTGTAACCAGCCATAAGGCAGCCATGATATCATGACCTAGCCCTGATATATCATGTATTATAATAAATAAGCACTCAGACACCTTAGGTTCAAAATGGCAACAATTTGGCTGCGGGTTTATTATATAACCAACTGTTAAAATAACATTCAAAATGATAGGGTACCCGAGACAACTTCAAGCTCTTACAAGCTAGCATAATGCACAATCCAGTCTGCTGTCTTTAGCAAGACTGGCCAGTCTTCAAAGCACATCACAGAATGCCCCCGTTGCACAGCAGGGGTTGTTCAGCTCAAGGCGTGGCTCTCTAAGCTGCATATACATCAACATGATAAAGTTAGTGCTACATTATCAACCCAGGCTCGGGAACTCCTATTAAAGTTGTGACGTCTGCAAGAGAGAAGACAACAGAATAAAAGGGGGAGGGGGAGTGATGTCCTCGGTCTCGTTTGTCAGGCCCAATATGGTTACCCGTAGCTCTCAGGGACTTAAAAACCCCTATCTCACCACCTTTTGAATATGTGACTGTGTTTGTGGGTGCTTGCTTGCCTGCCTTCATGGGTCTCTGTTTGTCTCACCTGCCATGGGATTGGGATTGTGAGGGAGGGAGGTACTGGGAGATAATGGGGGGAGGGAAGGAAGGAGGGAGAGATTCGAGAGGTACTTGTTACTTTTTCTTTACAATATGATGGTTCCTTAGCATTCCTCTGGCTCTTGTAGAGTTTCTTTTTATCTTAGTGCCTTTTTTCTTGACCTGTTTTTGTTCGTTGCTTCTTTCTTCTGGAACTAAATAAAGATGATTAAAACAAACCAACCCTGCCTCAATCTCCGTCACCCAGTGGGGCGCCTATCCAGGGTGGGGGAATTCTCTTCACCTGCTTGCCCAGGTGCCTCCCACTAAACATGCCATCCCTTGGGCATAGGTCCTCCAGGTGCAAGTCAGCTACATGTACCTGGGGCACTCTACCCTTTTAATTCTCCCCTTTTCAGTCTTCTCACACCTGTTTCTTGGGTCCTAAAGTTCTACAATGCAGTTCATTAAGAGAAACTCCCAGTCAATTCCCTTGTACAGTTGCTAGCTACACCACTTTACAAATAAATGTACTACCTAGTCCTCCTCTCCTTTCCAAACTTCTCCTATCTGGCTTTTGGGGTCTATGGGTCCACACTGCAGCTCTCTAACAGGAACCCTCTCTTTCTTCCCTTATACAGTGGCTGGCACTCAACCTCAATGCCATTCTTCAGGAACTGCCCACTGACAGAGCCTCTCTGCTACCGACACCTCTATGGGGGAATTCCCTAACCTGCTGGTAAGCTGGGAGATATTTATCCTTCTCTAAGAAAACCTTTCCTTCCTTCTTCAAGGAAAAGTGGACTCTTCCCTTTTTTTTGTATTCTTTTCTTTTCTCCAACTTTGGGAAATCAGCACCTTTTCTTGACTCATGGACCATTCCCTTCTACTAAATGAGAGCATTTATTAGTCAAAACTGCCACCATGCCCATCTCTGCAGTTACCAAGGCTGTATTGTTTGGGGAGCTAACCAGCCTGTCTTCTGAGCTCCCCCTCCTTCCAGTGTATGCGTTGTTTCTTACTGCCTTTTTCTTAAGGAAAGTATTGGGGATTCTTTCTTTCCTCCTACCCCATGGATACTGGCCCTAGAATGTTCCTATTTTAGGGAGGAAGCTGGATGGGGCATTCTATCTCAAGATTTTACTTTATCCCTACTATTATAGTGACCTCCACAACTTGAATTTTTTTTTTTCTGTAAATCTTTATTTATTTTCAGAACTTATACAAGCACAAACAAATGTACAATTAGATAAAACAAATAGCACTTATCTTCAAACAAATATTAAAACAAAGTACTTTACATCCTCCCACCCTCTCTGGATGTGTGTAGAAATCAGCAAGGAATTAAAGGTTAATCAATTAATCAGTCTTTTATTAACATACGCCTCTAATGGACCCCATATTTTTTTAAATTTTTTATTATTACCGAATTGTTCCTCCTCATGTGGGCGGGGCCTAAGACAACTGGGCCGATTCTGGTTGGCCCAGGCGCATCAAGCCCCACCTGTGGGCGGGGTTTGAGCCACCTGGGCCAATCAGGCCCTAAGGCCAGCCATTCCGGAGATGGCTGGCCTGTCAGATGGCCGGGCTTGGCACCCGTCTATCCGACCAACAATTTTTAAGGTACAGGGAGGAGGGGAGGGGGTCATGGGGTCGATGTGGGGTCGCGGGTCGGCAGGGGGGTGATCGGGGGTTCGGGGGGGTTGCGTTGAAGGCAGGAGGGCCTGGGATCCCTCCTGCCCATATTTTAATGGGAGGTGGAGGTTAGGGGGTGTCGCCAGGCCAGGAAGGCTTGGGCTCCCTCCTGGCCGGATCATGTGGGGGGAGGGGGGTTGGAGATTGCAGGGCCAGGAGGGCTTGGGCTTCCTCCTGGCCACATTGAAACCCTCCTGTCCCCATTGGACTCGGCGGGGGAGTTGGGGATCGCGGGGCAAGAGGGCTTGGGCTCCCTCTTGCCCACGATGCTGTTGGGGAGTCAGCGTGGCAAGAGGGCTTGGGCTCCCTCTTGCCCCGATGCTGTCAGGGAGTCGAGGAGTTGGTGGGGCAAGAGGGCTTGGGCTCCCTCTTGCCCGATGCTATCGGGGAGTTAGCGGGGCAAGAGGGCTTGGGCTCCCTCTTGCCCCGATCATTGTAAGAGGGGGAATTCTGTAACCAGTGTTGTTTTTGACAGACACCGGTTACAGAATCCAGCTTTTAGGTGAAGGACCGGCTCCTCCTTCACCTAAAAGCCCTTGTTTTGGGCGTTTGGGACTTAGGCTTTTTTTAGGTTGATTATATGGTGTAAGTTTATACATAGTGGTGGTCTGGGCGTTTAAACAGCTGAACGTACAGGCAGGCCATTATAAAAAAAAACCTCCTTTTGGAAGTTTTTTTTTTTGATAATGGACATTTTCCCTGCTTCTACTTTCAATATTTAAGACCTTAGGCCAAAAGGGGACTTGGACGTTTTGTTTTTTTTATTATGCCCCTCTAAGGCCCTTCTAGCAGTTTTACCCAGCCAAAGAAATTTTGTAAGAATCTCATTTAATTTTTTATAAAAGGAACTTTAAAAACAAACAGGTAACATACTCATTTGGTTAAAAAAAAAACACAGGCCACAGGCAAAATCATCATTTTGATGGTTTGGACTCTCCTCCATGAAGCAAGATATAATGGGTTCCAATGCTCACACATTTCTTTGACTTTCAACAATAAAAAATTTTCATTTACTGTCATTGTGTCTTTCAATATTTTTTGATCATTATACTAAAATATTTTATACCCTCTTCCTTCCAAAGGAATGGGAATGGGTCAAATAAAGTTTTAACATAGTGTATATTCAATGGAAGAACTTCTGATTTACTTCAATTTATTGTATACCCAGTCCTGGGGAGCAAACTGCTTTAGGAGTCACAAATGCCAAAGTTCATTTTACTATTTGTGATGCAAAGTTGCTCTTGAGAGCTATGGCTTCAACTCTCACCTATTACTAAATCATGTGAATGGTAATTCTATATCAAATCACCTAGATTGGAAGTAACATATTTGGTGACATTAATGGTTTCCAACCTTTTTAATGTAAAGGGCTTCATTATGAATACAAGACAGCTCTGAAGACCACCAAAAGATTTAATATAATTGCCTGTAGCAGGTGTTATCCAAAGACAGCAGGCAGCTATTCTCCAATCTGGGTGATGTCATCCATAGAACCTGACATGGACAATTAAAAAGTGTACTATCACTTTAAAACTCTAAGACCGCTTATACTGTGTGCGTAGGTGCCTTCCTGACCAACGACTTGCAGGACTGTCAGTTCAGTATCAAAGCTAAGAAGCCAACTAGGGGAAGAGGGAGGATTATGAAAATATTTGTCCTTTGATAACACTCGCTACTTTGTCTGAGGACAAGAAGGCAGTATATTCTCACATGTGGAACTCCTTAGATGCTAGGGTCATGCCTCTGAGAAGAGGTTATTCACAACTACCATGAGCCTGGCAAAACTAAAAGGGTTGGAGGGAAGTTGGCATCTAAGTGGAGAATAAATTTTATAAAATTGCTTGACTAAACCAACTATCCCATCTGGAAAAATTCTCCAAACAATAGTGGGATGTGAAGGTATGAACTGAGGACCAGGTGGCTGCTTTACAGATGTCATCAATGGGAATGGAACATAGATGAACTACTGCTCGAACTTTATATGCATGTCACGGCCTTCAAGCATCATCCCAACCTGAGCATAGCAAAAAGGTGAAGGGAGAGAGAGAAGAGGGCAGACATTGGATGTCGGTTGGGAGGGGAAAGAGGGGGTTGCAGATGCTGAATGGAAGTGGAGAAAGAGAACACATATTGGATAGAAGGAGGGGATAAAGAAAAAGGGCATATGCTGGATGGGGGAAGAGGATACAGTTAATGAGATACTGGAGGGGGTGAAGGAAAGGAGTGGCAAGTTGTGGTTAGACACAGTGAAAAGAGGGAAACTGAGGACAAGATAGTAAGAAAGAATTTAATTTAGACAGAGGCAGAAAATAGAGAAGGAAGACCAGGAAAGGGAAGAGAGAGAGATGCCAGATCTCAGCAGAGGAAATGAGATGCTAAAAACTACAGGGGAGAGGGAAGGAGAGAGATACCAGACCATGGATGGAACAGTGGGAAGAAGAAGGATGCCAGACCAATGGGGAGGGAGGAGTCTTTTGGGGGGTTTTTGTACTAAACTGCATTAAGCATTAACATGTGGTTAATATGATAGGAGCCTAGATTCCATTGCAGAATGCTAGAACACCCCTATATCACTGTGCTTAACATTAAGGTGCCTGAAATTACACTAGTTATAGAGTCCCACCTATGTCCCATTCATGTTCCGCTCATGTGTACAGTTCCCTCCCCCCCCCCCCCTCTTGCAAATGCCACCTATGTAAATTATGCCATCATTTTTGGGATAGTTCTTAGGCTCCCTGCTAACATTTATGTACTGTAAGTACTGTGCAGATATGTACAGAAGTACTAGTATTCTAAACATTTAGGAGCATAACACATGCATAAATATGGTGCTTAGATTATAGAATTGTCCTTTAAGTGCCTACATTTCTCTACAGAATGACATAGCAGGGAAAACATGTGCATATTTTAGGTGTGACCACTAATAAAAGCTAAAGAGCTGGTGTAAATGTTCATGCCTAGATTGCCCTAAAAATATGTAAATTATAGATTTCTATCATTTATATTTGTAACTGTGAACCTCCCACTCATGATCTGCCAATACTCCACCCATCATATTTAGGCAACATTTTATAGAATAGCACATAGCCAGAATATTGGCATTTAGACACATATACATTACATTACATGAGTATTTATGGATCGCTGATATGCCCCAGGAGGAGTTCAATGCGATTGACAATTTAGAAGAGCCTAGCCATATCCATGATTTACATTATTTCATTAGGGTTCATGACAAAGATTGACAGATTAGGTTCTTACCTCATTAATCTGGGTTCTGTTAGGATACACAGGAATCCATACTGTAGCTGTTGAGTCCCATTTCCCGCAAATTGCAGAAGGATATCTCTTTAAGAACTTGAGAACACTTCCCCTTCTGCAGTGGAGCACAGTTCCCCCCACCCCCCTCAGTTGGTACCAAAGCAATTGAACTCCACTGAAACATAAGAGAAGAAGAGGCACGGGGAAATTCCTCAGCAAAAAATGCATTCTACTCTGAAACTTAGAAAATAGCACAATGATTAATAAACATTTAACAAGTAAACAGGGAACAACAAACACTCTCACAAGTAACTCAGACCCAACCTGCAAGGGGTAACAAGCAGAAGCTATGGCACTCCCCAAGAGGAGAGAGAAAGGGAAGCCCCCAGTACCTGAAACACATCTGTTTTTTCTCTTAGGTGTTATAACAGAGGGTTTGAGACTGACTCTGTCAATGTCCGAGGCAGAAATCGGGCAAATCCAAACAAATCTGCACAGGGAGGGTAGTATGGACTCCTGTGTATCCTAACAGAACCCAGAATACGAAGTAAGAAACTAATCTGTCATTCTGTTGCAGATACACAGGAGTTCATACTGTAGCTGATGTACCAAAGTGGAGCCATACATCTAGGGAGTGATAGATGAGCCTCTCCACAGTACCAAGGACCCAAAAGCGGCATCCTCATGAGCCATCACATCTACTCAGTAGAATTTAGTAAAAATGTGAAGAGTAGCCCAAGTAGCAGCTCATCAGATTTCATCAGGTGAAACGGCCTGGGATTCTGCTACACTTCTGATGGAATGTGCTGCCAGGGAAAGAGGCAGCTGTTTCCCAGTGGAAATGTAGGAAGAGGAAATCGCCATCTGGATCCATCTGGCAATGGCTGCCTTGGATGCTGGTCAGTACAAAAAGGTGATCAGAAAACCTGGAGGCATTAGTTCGCTCCAGGTAGAGGAGCAGGGCCCGGCCCACATCCAATTGCGCAAACGTTTGTCCAGCTTGGCAGAGCCCGTAGGCTGAAATGCAGGCAAATGGAGTTCCTGATTGACATGGAAGGCAGAAACCACCTTTGGAAGAAAGGAAGAAACTGTGCTAAGAGAAACCCCCGACTCTGTAAAACGTTAAACAGCTCCCTGCAGGAGACGGCCTGCAATTCTGAGATCCGTCTTGCCGAATATTGTCGAGTCGTGGGGCTGGGAAGGACCAATATAGCAGGGATTTGTGTCCAGAGCTCCCGTGTGCATTGCTTAGAAAAAAAAAAAAGCATTTCCTTTTTCTATGTTGAGAGGATTCCTAGATACTCCCAAACACATTTAGCTGAAGTTGACTTTTTCAAAAGTTGACTATCCAGCCCAGATCCTGTAAGAGGTTCACCACCTGCTGGACCACGCGCTGTCAATCTGTCAGTTAGGAGGTCCTGATCAGCCAATCGTCCAGGTAAAAATGCACCTGGACCCCCACCTGGCATTCTTGATGCCTAAATGTTATCATCTTCCTTACTGAATTATTCTTATAGGGACTTTACTGGTAAAGTGAAGGAGATGACAACAAAACTGAGAAGACCTATGATAAACATCTGGAAGGTCCACATTTTTATTGAGCACCATATTAATGAAAATAATCACATAAAAAGTATAAACAGGGGTCAGTTACCAGCACAGAAAGCTATTTTTGGGGGTCAGTTAGTCTGGACTGCATGGCACCTGTTTGAGATCCTGTTTGATAAAGTGTAGTTGTGGGTATGTTTCTGAACATTCATTTGACTCTTTGGGCTCCTTTTACTAAGCTGCGGTAGCGTTTTTTAGCGCGTGCTGCAGATTAGCGTTTTCTAACCCCCACGCTACACAGAGAAACTAACGCCAGCTCCATGGTGGTGTTAGCATCTACCGCGCATGGTAATTTAGCGCAGCTTAGTAAAAGGAGCCCTTTGTCTTTCAAAAATTTGCTAATAATTAGTATTGTACATAGTATTCAATGGGAGCAGCATTCAAATAAGGGTAAAAGTATAGGTACTGGGGGAATACAAAGAGTGATTGCATTTTTCAGTGCTGCCTTTTCCTAGGTAAGCCCTTGTATGTCTTTTGGAAATTAGTACTTTATATTCCTTTATATTTCCTGAGTGATTTTTTTTTAGGTTTTTTATTACTTCACAGTATGGATTTAGATTTGTTTAATGACTTTTTCAGTTGCAGCTCAATGCAAGTTACATTCAGGTACGATAAGGATTTTTCTGTCTCTGGAGGACGTGTAGTGTGTTTGTATCTGAGGCAATGGAGGTCTCCAAGATCTCAAGGAGCAGAAGTAGGATTTGAACCCTGGCTTACCTGGTTATCAGCCTGTTCCTCTAACCATTAGGTATAGCTAATACAGATAACACATATTCCAAACGTGTTTGACAGCTTAACAAAAAATTAAAGTGCAGCAGACTTGAAGCCTGGTGGCCATTTGGCAATCTACCAAAAACATTGAAAGTTTCAGTAAATCATTTTTGAACAGTAACTGAAGAACTATGATAGACTAGCTACTTAGGAACCAGAACCCTAATGCAGCATTGAGAAATATGGTGTCATTTCAGGTGGTTTCCTGGAATGCTTTTAAAAGTTCACATATTTGAATTATACCATATTGTGACATAAAATATGCATACTTGATCTATCTTTGCCATTTGGGGGACACAGACCATATAATTTGTCAGAAGTGCCCTTACCTCCCAACTACTAGAGTTGTCATTGAAGCCTGTCCATAACTGCCTTGCCATAATAGGAAAAAAGGCTCTGATTCACTAAAGTCAGCGATCGTTGCTAAACCGACCCAATTCACTATATGGCCCACCGCGTGTTTTCCCCCTCGATCGCCCATTTCCCAATCCGGCCATGCAAATTTGTAAAACCTCATGCAAAATAGCCAAGCGATTGATTCACAAACATTTGCTTGTCTATTTTGCATTGAATTTTAGGATTCTAAAACCCGACTGCTGTAGACCTGTCGGTAACTGTGTTACCAACAGGTCTGCCTGTTTGTTTGTTTTTTTCATTTTATTTTTAATGGCACTGATATTTTGCATGTATTACACACACAAAATATTCTGCCCAATTAAAAAAAAATGAAAAATGCCCCCCCCCGACAAAGCACCCCCTCCCTCCCTGAGCAAAAAAAAAAATGGCAGGAGGGATGCCCATTCCCTCCTGCCATCACCCCCGGTTGGGATAGGTTGTCGCACCCCCCATCGCAATCCCCCACCGTCGGTCCCCCATCCCCATACTTTTATGATGGGAGCAGGAGGGGTGCCCCGGAAAACCCTCCTGCTCCTCTGGCCTGCTCCTGCTGCAATGCGGGTCATAGGGCCCACCCCGGTGCATCATGTGATGCACAGGGAGGGGCCTAAGGCCCTGATTGGCTCAGGCGCCTCAGGCTCCTCCCTTGTTGCTGGCGAATCCTGGGACTAGGGCTTATTTTTGGGGTAGGGCTTATATTAAGGCCTACCCCAAAAATGATACTAGGGCTATTTTCGGGGAAACACGGTAGCAACTCTATTGAATATCCATGTCAAGCTGTCCATTGTAACTTCCTGGGTAACTAACCCAACCTCTTGTAATTTAATCTGACCCTGAACTGAATAGGTAAAGGCAGAATTGAAAATCTGATTAACATAACGTAACATTTTTTTCAAAACCAGCCACCGACGGCTAAAAGTATGGATAGTCAGTGACAATGCCTGGGTAGAGGCTGACGCTGAATATCCAGATACTGCAGTGTTTGTTCACCAGTATCCATGTCACAGCGATTTTGTATTGCTATCCAGATAGCTTATCTAGATATATTTATGACAGCTGTTTTGCTGTCTTACATCAGTGTTTCCCAAGTAAATCCTGGAGCACCCTCTTGCCAATCAAGTTTTCAGGATATCCACAATGAATATGTATGAAATTGATTTGCATATGCTGCTTCCATTATATGCAAATCTCTTTCATGCATATTCATTGTGGATATCCTGGAAACCTGACTGGCAAGGGGGTGCTCTAAGACTGACTTAAGAAACACTGCCATACATTTTGTAGACAGTTATCTAGGTAGCAGCTCTGAAAATCACTGCGATCCAGATAACTAAGTTCTCCACCGTGACTCCATTCCCAGACCACCCTAGCATAATCCAGATAGTATGCAGGCAGCCTGCAAAAGTCTTTTAGCAGTACGATATGGATAGTTTTGCTTAATATCTTTTTTTACTGGCAGGTACCTGAGTAACAGATTATGCTATTCGGATAACTGCTTTTGAATATCAACCCCTGAATAATTGTGTCACATCTATCTTTCCCTTCTTGCTTCCAGACAGCATATTTTTCAATTCCTCAGTGTCTGTGAGAAGCTTGCAATGCAATCCATGAACCATTCTGAATCACCCTTACTGTATCAGCATCCTTCCACATATATGAGTTCCAGAACTGACATAAAACCAGAAATCTGGAGAGAGGTATTACTTCCCTCTTTTTATTAATGAACTCAAGCATTTTATTAGCTTTCCAAAGCACTTTGGCACACTGACTGGAGTTCCTAAGTAATAATTTTTAAAAAATTACCTTCAGCTTAAACTTGCTCTATATAAACCAATTAATGTTTTGAAATAATTTTAATATTTCGGCAATGGGAAAATGCTTAGTCTGAGAGTATTAAGTGAGAGCAACAATGAAACAGGTAAGATGAAAACAAGCATCTTTCAGTATACAAATCACATTAAATACTAGCTGGGTGAAGAGATTATTTTGATTATTTGGACTGTATGAATTTGAAATATATAACTCATAGTCACAAACTACTGAATATCAGTTATTGTACACATTTTCCCGTCTCTCAATCGTTGCTAGCGAGACAAGGACATGCGATTAAAGAGCAGTGCAATTTCATTAGAGATAACATACAAAAGGCTATTTTTCAAAATAGGACTTGATTTTCAGTGCTAGAGATGTCAGATGCATAGAGAAATCTTTATATTTGACACAAACCTTTAACAGAAGCAATGCAAAGGAACCTTTGCGCTCTTAGCTTTTCAGGGTCTCAGTACCTACAGCAAACATTCCTCCAGAGGTTGGCAAGTCAGGGGGCTAAATCAAGTCTTCAGCTGGAAAGCATTAACTACATATTGTATTCATAGATGATATAATTATTAGGGCTGCAGGGTACTCAATTAGCTTCTTTTTTTTTTTTTCTGACTGCATTACAGGCTGATTGGCAACACACGCTTCGCCACTGGCGAGGTTGGTTGCATTTAGGCTGCACGGACTGGAAACCAGAAAATTTGTAACATTGAATCTGGCCAGATGCCAAATTTCTACAGGGCATTAGTAACAAACTGGTGCAGCTCATTAAAAAGGAAAAAGAGAGAGAGGGAGAGAAACCTATAACCATTAAAAGTCCATTAAGCAGCATGTCATTTTATGGAACTAAATAGCCCACAGTAATCAAAAGCATATGAACCCCAGCTGGGTTACCCAGTGAATTGTTTCAATTTAGGGGAGACTCCATCAAGAAAGATTGCTCTTGGACTTGGGTTGATTTTTCTCTTTCAGTTGCCGGCCCCGTGTTCCATTATAATTAAAGTGATTTATGCATTTAGCTGACAGAGGTGAGGAGTGACCCAAAATGGCCAGAACATCTGTTCACTCCAAGCAGCAACTAATATGGAACTTCAGCTGAAAGGCACGAAAGGTTACCCTAACGTTGTCTATTTGACATGTATGAGACAACCCCATTTCACGTTCTGCATGTTGTGTATGTTATTCGTTACCCTGTCATTTCATTACAAAGCAAAGGAAGCACTGATGTCAAAGCATGAAATTTAGAGGGAAAACCTCCCCTTTAGAGTCTAATCCAGTGCAGTAGTGTCTGGCCTTGTGGGTTATTAGCAAACTCACCTAGAGTGGTAAATGTGTCTACCCCTCCCAAGCAGAACAGAACCACCACATTATTCAGCTTGGCTGTAGCGTGTAAACAGCCCAGTACTTCAAATGGGCCATCTCGGACAAAAGGAGCTAAGTTACATTTTTAGATTAGACCAGTGTCTCTCAAACTGTGTGCCACGGCACAGTGGAGTGCCCTGAAGAGATTCCAGGTGTGCCACGAGAGATCCCAGAATTTTACTTTGCAGTGGTGCCTCGAAATCTGAATGCCCCAGAACTCGAACAACTTGGAATCCGAACTATTTTTTAAATTAAATTTTGCCCCGGAATCCCGAACGCTGCTTTGGAATCCGAACATACGGGAACTGCAAGCGTTGTTCAGCCTAAAGCTTCCCCTCTGACGTTGTTTCCTGCTTCCGCCTGGGTGGTTCGCGTCAGAGGGAAGCTGCGGACTGAGCACTGCCTGCAGTTGCCGCTGCCGATCTTGTTGCCTATGCCAACGGGGGCCCGATCTTGCTGTCTATGCTGGTGGGGGCTCGATTTTGCTGTCTCTGCCAGGGGAGCCCGATCTTGCTGTCTCTGCCAGTGGGGGCTCAATTTTGCTGTCTATGCCGGTGGGAGCCCGATCTTGCTGTCTCTGCCAGGGGGAGGCCCGATCTTGCTGTCTCTGCCAGTGTGTCTACTGTTAAATTTATTTGAAAATCTGAGCTTGTTGGACCAAGGAATGGATTAAACCAGTTTCTATTATTTTCAATAGAAAAAATTGTCTTGGAACTCAAACATTTTGGAACTCGAATGGGATTCTGGAACGGATTAAGTATTTTAAAAAATTCTTTTCATAAGTATACACTAGAATAGATGACATGTATGTTGTGTACACAAGAGTCTGTCAATGAGTGTCTGTGTGTGTATGGATACAACCACCCAGATAAGCATCATTCTTTGACATGAGTGGTCCTTGAAAACTAACAGCAAGTAGGGGGGGTGCCGGATCGCGGGGGGGAGGCGCTCGTACATTGAGGCAAGCTCGGTTTGCGAAGTGCCGATTTTGCAAATGTTTTGCTCGTTTTGCAAAACACTCGCAAACCGGTGCACTCGTAAACCGAGGCACCACTGTACTTTAGTTTCACCATTGTTACAATTACCCACACATAGTTTACAGAACTTTAAATAAATAACTCTCAAATTTAATTTGTTGTTGGTTTTGCAATTTTATCATTTCAATTATAATGTGCTGCAAGAAACATTTGCTCCGTTTGAGAGACACTGGATTAGCCTATCCAGATTGTAAGGGGCTTGTGGCTGCTGATTTCTAAAGTTATCTTCATTAAAACTTGGAGTCTTGATAGCTTCCATTTATCTTAACTCTTGCAATAAACCACTATGGACACAATTGGAGAATGTGAATTAGATGGGCTTAACCAGCCAAGTTGTTTTTATGCATTAGTGCTCAAGAATTATCAGTAATATTTATGTAAGATTATTCCTTTGATTATTTAGCACGCTGTAAACATTATATTCAATGTTTTCCTACATTATCATGAGTAATATTTTCTAATTGCAGGGGTTTTCTTCTCTTTTTTGCAGTAAAACAATGATTTCGTTACTTAGGTAATCATGCACAGGACAAGAAAGACAACCAGTATTTTAATTTTTCACAAGCAGACAAGGATAATCTGAATATAATCAGAGTCATTAAACTAATACATAAAAGAGGCTAATTTTGTCATCTGGATCTTTCTATATATATTGCAATAAAAATGTAATTATGGATAGAAAGGAATATAAAAATAATGCAAACAACATAGAGGGACTGAATGATTACAGAGATTTGCATGGAGTTACAAAACCTTTAAACTCATTCGCTGGTTCAGACTGGGCACAGGTCATTAGGGATCAAAAGTCAGTTCTCTTTGAAAGTCGTTTAATTGCCTATGTCAGCGGTTTCAAAACTTATCAAGGAGGGTTTCCAACCAGTCAGAAGGCAGTGCAGATCTATCTCTTGAATATTCGGTGCTACTAGCTTGAAAACCTGACTGACTGGCACAGGCAAATCTATCTCCCCCGGCAGGAGGGATGTCCACTCCCTCCTGACAGAAACCTACCCACCCCTTGAAGATCACCGGCAGGAGGGATGCCCATTCTCTCCTGCCAGAACCCTCCCATCTCCACCCCCCCCAAGATCATTGGTAGGAGGAATGCCTAGGCCCTGCTGCCGGAAACCCTCCCCCCCACACCCAAGAACATCTGCAGGAGGGATGCCCAGTCCCTCCTGCCAAAACTGTGCATGAATAACCTTGAGACATGTCACAACATGCACAGGCTTGTTTCAATATGTTTACTACTTTCTTTCATACTCGGGTAGATAAATTATTGAACGCCTCTTGTATCGATGACAGGTTCCACCCATAATTTAGTAGCACCTAACCTGATTGTGCCACTGAATATTATGTCTGACTGCTATGGCACTATATAGTTACAGCTTGGACTGTCCAGGGTCAGAGTCAAATTGGACCTGGGAGTTATCTGCATATCTCTGATGGTCATTGCTGGTACCCAGATCACTAATTGTCCAAATAGGAGCACATACTGTAAAAGCAGTTCTAGCCACTGTTTATAACATAATATCGTGCTTATAGACCGCATAACCAGAAGTTCAATGCGGTTAACAAAAAATTAATAATAAATTAACATAAAAAAATGCACAGAACTATTTGGCCAAACACTTTGAGAAAAGATAGGTTTTCAACAGGTTTCTAAAGTGTTTGTAAGAACAGGCTCTACGTAGCAGCGGTCAAAATTATTTGTCGTAGGAAGCTGCCTGAAATGCTAATGCATGATCCAAGTACTTCTTACTTTTACAACCTTGAAATGATGGAAAAATAAATAGGGCAATGAGATATTCTACTGTATTTGTAAGATGCTATAAGAAATCTATCAGTCTATAGATAGGAGCAGTGCCATTCACAACCTTGTAGTAAAGACAACCCAACTTAAACAGTTTACGAGCCTCCATCGGGAGCCAGTGTAACTCGCGATAGAATGGTGTCACATATTCATTCTTCTTCAAACTATAGATCAATCTTACTTCCTTCTAAACTGAACAGGAGTCTTCAATATTGTGTTTTCAACAGATGAATTAGAAAAAGTTCAAAGGAGAACAACCAAAATGATAAAGGGGATTAAACTCCTCTTATGTGAGGAGAGGCTAAAGAGGTTAAGGCTCTTCAGCTTAGAAAAGAGATAGCTGAGGGGGGATATGGTCAGTGGTGTAGTAAGGGGGAGCGGTCCCACCCCGTGCACCTTCTTGGTAAGGACGCAGACACCCGTCTTTCTCTCTTCCCCCCGTTCCTTCCCCGCTCCCCCACTGCCACGCGTGCACGCCGCTTCCCTTTCCCTGTACCTCTATAACTTTCCTGGCGCGAGCAGAAACCCCCAACCTGCAGTTGCGCAAGTGTGGGCTCTTCCTCTGATGTCATTTTCTGGATCCATGCCTATGAAGTGACGTCGGAGGAAGAGCCAAGCACCTCTCCCCTTCGCTATGCCACTGGATATGGTTCCTGAGGGGTGTAGAACAGGTAAAACTGATTCAATTTTTACTCTTTCAAAAATTTCAAAGCCTCAGGGACACTCAATGAACTTACGTGGAAATACCTTTAAAGTAAATAGGGAGAAATATTTTGTATTTAATGACTAGTTAAGCTCTGGAACTTGTTACTAATGGATGTGGTAACAGCGGTTAGCGCAGCTGGCTTTAATAAAGGTTTGGATATGTTCCTGGAGGAAAATTTCATAGTCTACTATTGAGGAAGACAGGAGAGGGGAGCCACAGCTTGTGCTGGGATCAGTAGCATGGAATATTGCTACTTTTTGCCAGGTACTTGTGACCTGGATTAACCACTGTTTGAAAGAGGATACTGGGCTAGATAGACCATTGGTTTGACCTAGAGTGGCTATTCTTATGTTGCCTGTCACTCACTATTATAAATGTGATACACTGGCAGAAATGTAGGCAGAGGCGGAGGACACCTGCTCAACTTACTGATTTATTCATTCATTTATTTAGCCTATCCTCCCCAAAGATCCCAGAACGGGTTACAGGAGTACATACACAGTATAGTCAAGACAAATATGGACAAGACATATTTGGAAAGCTAATGGTACAATGACCGAGCTATGGTAGATAGAGAACGTCTGAGATACACTAGGTAACTATACATGCTATAGTAGATATAAATATCCGAGATACTCTAATTTACTATACATGCTTTGGCGAGGAACTTAGTGTTATGGCCTGGTTGATGCGTTTATCTGAGATCATTTAGGCTTCGACATATTTATTTTATTTTAAAAAATTCATAAACCATTTAAACCAGGGGTCTCAAAGTCCCTCCTTGAGGGCCACAATCCAGTCGGGTTTTCAGGATTTCCCCAATGAATATGCACTGAAAGCAGTGCATGCACATAGATCTCATGCATATTCATTGGGGAAATCCTGAAAACCCGACTGGATTGCGGCCCTCAAGGAGGGACTTTGAGATCCCTGGTTTAAACCTAAATGGTTTACATATTGTTACATACATGATTCAGTAAGACAAATAAAATCAAACAAAGATTAACATATAATCATCGGAAAATCACGTAAAGTGCCCATCCAAAGAACAATCGCAAAGATCAGTCCCTAGAAAATGCATTAACAAATAGCTGCGTTTTTAAGAGGGAACAATGGTCTTAACAATGCCTGGTTATTTATCTACATAAGTCTCTCATTCCCAAAATAATGTTTAATTTTTCATTTTACTAACATTTCAGTACAAAAATAAAACTAATATTTTAATAATATACTCATGACAATATATAGTGCTCAGAAAATGGCTACTAACATAGCTCATATATATTTGCTAATTTTTCAATCAAACTGAGGAAGCACCCATTTTTAATCATCACAATAATCCACAATATTCCTTGTAGAGTCTCAGTTTGTATTGAAATGTTAGTAAAATAAGAAATTAAACATTATTCCGGATTAAGGATAAGATGTTATTTTCTTCACAAACCTTGAAATCATATCTATGCAGTTAAAAAAGTATGTATCTTATACATATATGAGATGGAACTCATTTCTGGGGTTGACTTCCATAGGCAACATGTTGCCTGAATTTGATGCCACAAACCATCCTCACCTTTGACCCACTCTCTCACAACACATCGTACATGTGTCGGCATCACATGAGACATTGATGAGCAGTAGGCATCGCTCCCTACTGTATCCCTTCCCCTCCTGTAGCACTCTTCATACTTAAAACTAGGCTGGAAGTGGTCCTGCTGCATCAAGTAGAGGATTTCACTCCTCTGCACTTCCCTTACCTGGCTCCAGCTACAGTAGCTCAGTGGGATTCCGGGTTTCCTGCACGACTTGGCTATCTTGAAACAGCAAGACAAACCTGAACTCCCGTCACCATGTGGCTCAAGCTTGAGGATCGCTGAGTTGCAACAGGGGAAGCAGGAATCACACAGAGGTTTTGAGGGCCATATAAAAGCACATGGAGGGCTGGGTTTATTAGGATTTTTATTATTAGGATTTATTAGGATTTTATTAGGATTTTATATACCGCCTATCAAGGTTATCTAAGCGGTTTTTACAATCAGGTACTCAAGCATTTTCCCTATCTGTCCCGGTGGGCTCACAATCTATCTAACATGTGGAGGATTAAGTGACTTGCCCAGGGTCACAAGGAGCAGCGCGGGGTTTTGAACCCACAACCCCAGGGTGCTGAGGCTGTAGATCCAACCACTGCGCCACACACTCCTCCACGGGCCACAGATTGGACAAACCTGTTCTAGATAAAGCAGCAGTTTGTGTACCTCAGTTGTGTTACCTGTGCTGAGGCAGAAGGATTCAAACAGAAAGGAAACCAAAGGTTACCAGAGGGAAGATCATGAGGAAAGGAAATTTGCCAGCATATATATTTTTTTCAAAGTATCAAAACACAAAGGCTAATTGTAGTGTTAGTTTAAGCATGTTGCCAATATCTTAACACTACATTCATGACCGCAGTTTGAGTAATTGTTCTCTTTTAATGACTATGTAAAAGAACATTGTTGAAGGATGATAATAACTGGAAAAAGGGAACAAACCAAGCTGATAAAAAGAAAAGACAATTTGGAAGAAATTAAAAATGCAACAAAATCCTCGAATGAGTTTCCTAATGCCAACGGGATTAATGTTAAGGGATCACTTAAATGAGAAAGCAGAAGTTATCACCAGCTAATGGCCAGTTTGTCAGCTAACAGGCTGTTAACAATCAGACAAACTGGTTGTTAAATGTGGTTACTACTCATTTTAACGGGAATTTATTAGAACCTTTGTTTTATGATTTAATGGGAGGGGAGGAAAGTTCTTAACTTGCATTGGGGTTTCGAGCAGCTCAGCTGTCGTAAAAAATAATAGCCATCAATTTCACTACTTTTTTTTTCCAGTTAAATTCAGAATGTTGCATGGCCTCTGATTTTGATAGCCAGAAATTAAATAAGAGCCATTTAACTCCCCATTATTTTATTGTACAATTATAGTGAGGTTGCACCTGATCTGTGTCCCTTGTAAGTTATCCTATATTTTTTATTTGTAGGCAGATGTTCAATATAACTCACACAGTGCAATTTATTTATCTTGATTACTTTAAATTGATATTTAAAAACAAAATAAGAAAATTATCATCATTTAAATTATACATACTACGGTGTGGTTGTTGTCGTGTGTGGTTTTTTTTTGTCAAAATAGTAAATTTATAGAAAAGGGGAATAATTTTCTCACACTGCTTTATTTTTTTCTAGTAAAGCCATAAAATTCTAATCCTTAAGTGATGGAGAAAGGTCTCCTTTTCAGAAAATTCACAATAAATATTTATGAGGGTTGTTTGTATAAAGTAGCTGCAGTTTGCAGTTAATTAACTTTTTGGACGATCCTGCAGGACTCTTTGATTGGCATTCTCCATTAAGTAGGTTCTAAAGTTCATCCCAGAAGAAAAACTGGCACACTTTAAAGTAGACACAGAGGCCCATATTCTATAAATGACACTTTAGGTTAGGTGCCAGTAAGTGCTTAACTTAAGTATGAAACACCTTTTAAAAAAAAAAAAAACCTTGTTAACATTTATTGTACTTCATCTACTAAATTCAATAAAAATTTTTGAACTGAAAAAAATATATAGGCAATGAATTCCTTATTAGAATGAAGTGAAAAGCACACATTTTAAGTTTCAAATCTGCAAGTTCATCCAATTCTCTGTCACCTTGTTTTGGATTGATTGTTTCTGTTTGGAGGTGCATAGCTTTGGATCTTTGCTGATCTTTCTAGTGAACCTGTTTGGAGGTACATAGCTTTGGATCTTTCTAATGAATTGTACTTTGGAATAAAGTGCTATGCAGCAAAAGAAAAAAAAAAAAAAAAAAGGTGCCTGCATCACGGCTATGGATACACTTTATGGCACTTAACATGACCATAGGAAATGCTAACGCCGGAAGTGGCATTAGGCATCGTAAAGCACCTTTGTAGCCACAATTGTCATGAAAGGTAGGTGCCAGAAAAGTAGGCCTTGAAAATCCTGGCCTACATTTCCAGCGCCTACCCTTCACGAAAGTGTGATTCTATAAATAGCACCTGACTTGATTGACATGCCATCGGCAGCCGTTTATTAGGCATTCGACGATATCTGCACTGTTTTTGTAGAATCCAACCCAGATTGTTGAAAGTTACTGTGTATAATGCTAATTTTCAGAAATGTACATTTCATTAACTTTTAAAATTCTTGCATCTTAGGGGAGTAGTTTTCAAGGGGAATCATAGCACTAATGTACATTAATTGCCCTTTAAAGTGATTTAGATGGCAATAATGTGTATGATTTGATTATAATGTACAAATGTTACCATGAGATACATAATAATGAGATGCAAACATGCAAATGTATGCAGAATACCTTATTATTATGTAAATCAAACAATGCAGCTTTAGTTTTCCTTACCAGAAGCATCGCCATGACCCAATGCTTCTAGGCAGAACCTTAAAGTAGATGTAGCAAACTTCTGGTTCGCCCTCCCATGGAAGTCCTTTTCTATACAGATACTCCCATGGCCCTCCCAAAAAGAGCTTCTACCCCACCCCAAGAAGAACTTTCATTTTCATCCTCCTGTAAGATCTCTCGGGCCTACGTGAAATGTTGTCTGTCTGTCCTATCCATGTCAGCTCCAGTTTCAAAATGGTAGCCATAACTTCTTCCAAAGCCATTCCCAACCCAGTCCTCAGGGCAAAACTTGTCCAATTGGGTTTTCTGGATATCCATAGTGAATATTCATGAGTTACTTTTGCATGTCATTGAGGCAGTGCATACAAATCTATCTCATGCATATTCATTGTGGATATCCGAAAACCCTAAGGAACTAGGTATGCCCCCAAAGACTGGGTCAGGAATAGCTGCTCAAGCAGAACTCTCATGGTACTACATCTAGAGGTCAAGCTTCATATATGGATAACTTGGCAGGTTGCTTAAGCTGCTTTGAACTTTCCAATTTTGCTGCGTTCTTTCAGCTTTTTTTTATTTAGATGATTGAACCAACCTATAAATGCTTTTACTGTGGCTTGTTTATTCTGTCATAGAGTCCCTAGCCAGGATATGAAATGCTCTTAGATAGGGACTTCCAGGGCTTCTAAACTAGACAAGAACAACATGAGAACTAGGATTGCTTAAGGTAAGATTTTTGGAAAATATTTTCTGGTAGTATAGGAGAACTATTGTAAGTCCAACATTATAAATGTTTTATAGTACAGATTTCACATCCTTACATATTGTAGCATACAACCAATAGGTTAGTGTTCAATCCATATACGATATTTCCATTCTCAGTATCTGTCTTTCTCCTTCAACACCCCCCATCACCACCATAGTCTAGTCTAAGTGAAATCCTCTATCTTTAAGTTATGCCTGTTATGAATTACTCAAATTGAATTTTCTCTAGAACAATTTTTATGTTACTGTACCAATAGGAACCAAATGCACATCTAAACAAGACTGAAGCAGAAGAGAACAACTCTAGAGGTGGGGCAGAAATACCCAAGCCTGCCCTGGGTTGTCCTTACTGGGCTAATCAGGAATACCAAAAATATGAGATGCTTGAAAACACAATTATCCTTCATACCCAAAGATACCCAAATCAATTTCATAGGGCCATCATTTATTGTTTTTTGT
The DNA here is from genome assembly GCF_902459505.1 of Geotrypetes seraphini. Taxonomy (NCBI): domain Eukaryota; kingdom Metazoa; phylum Chordata; class Amphibia; order Gymnophiona; family Dermophiidae; genus Geotrypetes; species Geotrypetes seraphini. The sequence continues at coordinate 301,293,318 of NC_047086.1, read as the reverse complement.
CTTCACAATTCCCATTGACATCATCTTTGAATGTTAATTGTGCTAAAAGGGTCCAGGTATACTAGAGGTTCTCTCACTGTATGTAGTATGTTAATCCTCATTGTCATTGCTGTTCCAGTATAGTATACTGGTAAATACTGCTAATTGGAGACCACAATCTATTTATTATCCATTCAGAGGGGGGAAATAAGCAACAGGGGATTATGAAGGATAACTTTCTTAATCTCTCCTGTAAACAAGCCATTTTTATAAACATATACAGTATATGCCAGGGAGCAGCAGTATATAAGAACATAAAAATAGCCTTACTGGGTCAGACCAATGGTCCATCTAGCCCAGTATCATGTCTTCATGGAGACCAATCCAAGTCACAAGTACCTGGCAAAAACCCAAATAGTAGCAGCATTCCATGGAAACTCCCTTGTGAAATTATTAGGTCATATGTGTACTGTATATTCCCATAGCTATGCCATTGCATCCATGTGTGTTAGTTTACTGACCGCATGGAGACTAAGGCTTGCCACGAATAATAAGGTCCCAGCAATAACTCATTCCAAGTTATCTGGACTCTACTATAATTGGAGAGGGGTGGAATAAGCAGGGACATTTTGTTTTATTTGTTTACACAGGGGCTCTGAGAGTTTTGGTCCAAGTTTAGGCCTTCTGTTGTAATGTCTGAAATTGTCCAGTCGATTTTTTCCCTTATTTGGCAGACTGACTTCGCCTGGTACACCCCAGGGTGCTGCAATTTTGTAGATGATGGTGCTTTCTCTTCAGGAATGGGAGTATCAAGGAGGCTTGCAAAAGGGGTTGGGGTGGGTGCCACTAAAAACCAGGAAATTTTTTTAATAATTGGAGTTGTGTGAATGTGTCTGTGTTGGGGGGGGATCAGGGTGGAGGAAGGGAGGAAGCCCATAGACCACCAAGGACTTTTTAATTTTTAAAATTAAATATAGCAGCTGGGAGGGGGAGGGTGTCACTAGACACATAAGAACATAAGAACATAAGAAGTTGCCTCCGCTGAGGCAGACCAGAGGTCCATCTCGCCCAGCGGTCCGCTCCCGCGGCGGCCCATCAGGCCCTTTTGCCTGAGCAGTGGTCCCTGACTAGCTTTATAACCTATCTCTACTCCTATTCCTGTAATTTACCTCTACTCCTATCCCTATAACCCATCTCTACACTTATCTATACCCCTCAATCCCTTTGTCCTCTAGGAACCTATCCAAGCCTTCCTTGAAGCCCTGTACAGTGCTCCTATCTACCACAGCCTCTGGAAGCACATTCCATGTATCCACCACCCTCTGGGTGAAAAAGAATTTCCTAGCGTTTGTTTTAAACCTGTCCCCTTTCAATTTCTCCGAGTGCCCCCTTGTACTTGTGGTCCCCTTTAGTTTGAAAAATCTGTCCCTGTCTACTTTCTCTATGCCTTTCAGGATCTTGAAGGTTTCTATCATGTCTCCCCTAAGTCTCCGCTTTTCCAGGGAGAACAGTCCTAACTGTTTCAATCTGTCAGTATATGAGAGATTCTCCATACCCTTTATCAGCTTAGTTGCTCTTCTCTGGACTCCCTCAAGTACCGCCATGTCCTTTTTGAGGTACGGCGACCAGTACTGGACACAGTATTCCAGATGTGGCCGCACCATTGCACGATATAGTGGCAGGATGACTTCCTTCGACCTGGTGGTGATACCCTTTTTAATGATACCCAACATTTTGTTTGCTTTCTTCGAGGCTGCGGCGCACTACGCTGACGCCTTCAGTGTTGTGTCAACCATCACTCCCAGGTCTCTTTCAAGGTTACTTACCCCAAGTAGTGATCCCCCCATTTTGTAGCTGAACATCGGGTTTTTCTTCCCCACATGCAAGACCTTGCATTTCCCTATGTTGAAGCTCATTTGCCACTTTTTGGCCCACTCTTCCAGTGTCGTTAGATCCTTTTGGAGATCTTTGCAGTCTTCCATGGTTTTAACCCTGCTGTATAGTTTGGTGTCATCCGCAAATTTAATGACCTCACATTTTGTTCCCACCTCTAGGTCGTTTATGTAGACATTGAACAGGAGCGGTCCCAGCACTGACCCCTGCGGAAACCCACTCGTGACCCATTTCCAGTCTGAGTAGTGCCCCTTTATTCCAACCCTCTGCTTCCTGTCCGCCAGCCAGTTTTTGATCCATCGGTGGACCTCCCCTTGCACCCCGTGGTTCCATATCTTCTTAAGCAGGGCAATATTTTTAAGTTGGAAAGAAGGAAGGGAGTGGAGCCACTAGAGAAATTATTTTTCTAACATCACAGGTAGGGGGTGGGAGGGAAGGGGGTTGGGTCAAGTCATGAAGGAGGGTGCCACAACACACCAGAGAATTTTTTTAATATGGAGGAAGGGAGATCAGAAGTCATGCAGATAGCTAGCAACTTTTTTCATTTAAAATATTATCCTTCCTGTCAGTGCCTGAGCCAATAGCCTCTCAGGCATTGAGAGGAAAGGTAATATTTTGAATTGATCTGCAGAGTGTGATTTTAACAGGTTAGTAATTTGCATGCTCATTACTTAGGGCGGGGAGAGCCACATGCTTAGCCAGTTCTTGAGCAAGGCGTTCTGCGACCTGCCCTTGGAGTCTTGAGATTTGTGGGTATCTTTTTGCTGATGATATTTTATTAGCAGTTACAGTTTCCCCAGAAGCCCTTGATCTCGCACCCAAGCAAGCATGTCAAAATAGCATCTCCAATAGGCTTGGTTAAATCCTTCTGAAACAACAGCATGCTGGTTCACAGGTCCATCAGACATCCCTACTGTGGACTATAAACTTGTACTTTTATTTGTATTTATATGTTTTTATTGTGAAGAGTGACTAATAAATCATCATTTCGAACATCCACATCTGCAGTTTTTTTTGTTCTCATCGCTTGGATTGCTTTCACTGTGGAATATTGGGTCATCTTTTTGCTTTTTGTTGTATTGAACAAGATGGTTCGTACAGAGTCCTTTGGGATAAACAGATGGGTGGATAAACTCAAGGCAAGTTGTTTGTACAGTTAAACAAGATATAAGGAACTGATCTAAGTTACAATTTGTGTAACAAGCTAATCCAGGTGCAGAATGAGTGTATAGTCAGTTGCACTATGTATTAATGGTTTGTGAGTAGAGCCGGGATTAAATCAGGCTATACAAATAACAGTTCTGTCTTTCAGCAGTTTGGCTTATGTGATCAAGGGCTGAATATTGACTTCGCTGGCTATGTGTTAGTTGGCTCAAAAATAAAAATTGGATTTTCAATGACAAAGCCTGGACAGGGCCTGGCAATGAATATCCAGGAATAATGCCACCAGCTGAATATTGTGTGTGTGTGTGTGGGGGGGGGGTGTTAATATTTTACTTAGGCTAATGGGACACAGGAGACTGGGAGGACTGTGACTAGCAAGTAATTACAGGATGTTTTAACTCTCTGAATGTTAAGCTAGCTATGTGTGTTAGGTTCTTTCCTATATTTTAATAGAGTCCCTTTCTTGAATGTTAATTGTTATTTTTAATTTTGTAAACGTCCACAGTGCTAATCTGTTCCCAGAAACCTGAGAACCATACAAAGAATGAGGATTGTTTTGAGAGTTCACACAATTTGTCAAATTGATCATCTGACAGTAGTTGCATGGACCCCTGATGCAGGTAATTTTGTCGAAACATGGCCCATCAAGTCATTCATTAAAGTGAACTCTGTTATCCTGATTTGCGAGGCCCTAGGTGCTCTTTCTGATCTCCTCTTCCTCCATCCCCTGAGATCATTAATGGCCAACTGAACCCCTACTTTCCCATCCTCTTAAACCTCCATAGCCCCACTGGTGTTATCTTATTGAGTTCTGGTAGTTTAGTGGGATCTTAAGGGCATGACCGATGTACACTTGCTCCTGCCCTTCAAGACTCCCATTGCAAAATTGCCTCCATGACCTCTGGCAGCCACGTTATGGCTCTAGTGAATACCGCAAGATTACCACCAGAGGTTGCAACAGCCCTTTTGTTAAAGGTGTGGCGACAGGCAGGAGTGATTTGGAATTCTTCTTGATTTTGGTTTGTCATAATTATTATGTTTGTTTTAACTCATGGGAACCATTTAGTTCTTAAGCGGTATAGAAAAAAAAAACTAAATATAGTAACTTTGTGAATATAGATACAGTGGTTCTAACACAAGTGGGCACATATGCGACATCAAAATCTCTTTTGGGAGATATGAACTCCCCCTTAAATTACAAGTCAGGAACCTTGGGATACAGCTAGACTTGACACTTAGACTGATCTCTCAAATTCAATCAACCTTAAAGAGCTGCTTCTATTATTTGCACGCCCTTAAGAGGGGCATTCAATAATTTATGTACCTCAGTAGGAAAGAAATGAGTTTTCAAAAGATTTTTATTTCATTTTTCAATATAGTCCCCTGATAGTTCCATACACTTCATCCACTTTTCCTGCAATAAATTTAACCCCTTTGAAAAGAATTCTTCTGTTTTACCTTCAAACCAGGATGTCATAGCTTCTTTGACATCGTCATCACTTGAAAACTGCTGTCCACGGAGAAATTTCTTCAAAACGCAGAACAGGAAATGATGTGAGGGAGCCAGGTCAGGACTGTAGGGTGGATGGTTCAGCTTGTGAAACCCACATTCTTAGATGGAAGCCTGTGATTGTCATGACATGTGCACTGGCATAATGTTGTGAAGAAGAAGCATGCCTGCTGTGAGTTTTCCTCGTCTTTTCTCCTTGATTAACTCCCGCAAAGCAATCATTGTGTTGGCATAATTGTCCCTGATTATGGCATGAATTCCAGAAGCAAAAGTCCTTCATCATCCCAAAAGACTGTTGCCATGATTTTGCCTGCAAATTTTTCGGTCACAAACTATTTTGGGGTGGGGGTGACTTGTGCTTCCACTGCATTGACTCCATTTTGGACTCAGAATCTGTGTGATAGACCCAAGTCTCATCTTCAGTCACCAAACAATGAAAAAAATTCACTTGGTCTTCACAAAGTGTCTCGAAATTCTCTTGACAGCACTGGAACCTTGTGGCCTTCTGAAATAGCATCAGCATTCTTGGAACCCATCTTATACTAACCATGGACATGCCCAACTTTTCATGAATTATATTCAGACTATTCTTACCAAGATGCCCATTTCTTCAGCTATTCAGGAAGCCTTATTTCATCTGTCTCGACTTTCTTGCACATTTCTGTGGAAATTGTTCCACAGGCTGTCCAGTGTGAGGGTCATGGACTCTCTACACCACTTAAACTGCTTGCTTCAAAATTTTACTTTGTTAGGATGATGGGGCAGACTTCCCATAAACTGCAGTCATGCATTCATAGATCTCCTTTGGCTTTTTCCCTTCTTTTGTGAGAAATTTATCACTGAACGGTGCTTCAAATTTAGCAATTTCTTACTTGATTTGCACAAGGACTCTCCTGACATCCTGTCTCTTGGAATGTTAGACTTGCACTGAACTGGAACTGTACATGAGTAACCTTGAGACATGTCACAACATGCATAGACTTGTTTCAATGTGTTTGCTACTTTCTTTCATACTCAAGTACATTGAGAAGGCAAGTCTCGATACAGTGGTTCACTCCACGGTAACATCAAGACTGGATTATTATAATGCACTCTACATTAATCTAGTTACAAAGGGTTTACACCAGCTCCAGTTGATTCAGAATGCTGCAGCACAACTGATACAAGGTTGTAAATGATGTGACCACATCACACAGTTCCTCCAAAAAGTCACTGGCTTCCAATACAATGCAGGGCTAAATTTAAAACTCTGTGCCTGATAAATTTAAAAGTAACTTGAAGGCCTTTCTGTTTAAAGATGCACTTGGAGTATAAGAGTCCTTCTAAGAACGGTAATGGAAACTTGTTCCTTGCCATCTTTTAATCATTTTAACCTATTTTACAAAGTACCAGACTATTTATTTTTTTGTTCCCCTCCCTTTTGTTTTGATCCTTCTCCCTCTCTTTCTCTTTATACAAATGTATTTCTGCCATTTTCCATTCTGTATCGGTGTGTTAATGTTTGTCTTTGCGTTTGATTGTTTGTAATATTAATTGTAATTGTTTTTAACTTATGCCCTTTTTATTCTTTGTTTTTATATTATGTAAAACCGCTTTGAATTTTGATAAGAAGGTATATAAAATTTTTAAATAAACCTGAAAACCTGAAACCTGAAATACTTGAAAAATAGGATCTCCCTCTACACACCTCCAAGGTCAGTACTTCTATCCTTCCTGAGATTATATTCATGCAAACTTCCAACCTTCTGACTTCACTTGTAACTTTCTTTAAATTACCATATTTTTCGCTCCAAAAGATGCACTGGACCATAAGACGCACCCTAGATTTTTACAAAGGTGCATTAGGGACTTAACGCACAGAATAGTGCACGCTAAAATGCCACGATCACTAGCTGCTACCGCCTCCTCTTGAGCAGGTGATAGTTTTTTGGCTAGCGTGCACTATAGTGCGCGCTAATCCAGTGCGTGCACTAAAAACGCTAGCGCACATTTGTAAAAGGAGCCCTTAGAGTAGGAAAACCAGAAAAAAAATTCTGAACCAAATTGTGTACAATAAATACCAGGCTCTGCACTCAACCCCACACTCTTTGCCAGGCTCTGCACCCTGTCTCCCTTCCTACCAGGCTCTGCACCCTGTCTCCCCTTCCTTGCCAAGCTTTTCCTTTCATTTTTCATATACACACAATACACACAGCAGATATAAATGATCAAAACTGACACATTTTGATCATTAAATTGAAGATAAAATCATTTTTCCTACCTTTGTTGTCTGGTGATTTCATGAGTCTCCTTCCTTCCTTTCTTTCTTCCTTCCTTTCTTCACTTAGGCCCAACAATTGTCCCTTTCTATTCCCTCCCTCCCATGTCCCGAGTTCATGCCCCCTCATTGCCTTCCAGCCTTTGTCCTTCGTTCTCCCTTCCTACCATGTCCTGAGTTTGTGCCTCCTCCCCCTCAATGTCTTCCAGCCTTTGTCCTTCATCCTTCCTGCCACGTCAGAGACTGCCTTCCTTCCTCCCTGCCGTGCTGAAGCCTTCCTACCCTCTGCCGATTCCTCCTCCTCTGGCCCCAGTCCGTCGCCGCTGCTGCACTGCAACTCCAGGAAGGGAAGGGAAGGGCCAGCATGCAGAAATTGCCTGTCGCCGGCCCACAAGTCTTCTCCTGATGTCAGAACTGATGTCAGGGGAAGGCTTGTGGGCTGGCGACATACAATCGCTGCATGCTGGCCCTTCCCTTCCCTTCCTGGAGTTGCAGCGCAGTGGCAGCCAGCAGGGAGCAGCGGCGGTGAGCAGGGAGCAGGAGCAGCGGCGGCAGGCAGGTGGGCAGGGAGCAACGGTGGGGGCGGGCAGCAATCAGCCTAAGTACCCCAACAAGTGGGACATTTTAAAAAGGTACAACAGGGTGGGTGTGGGTGTTTAAAAAAAGTTACCTTCGCTTCATAAGAGGCACCGAAATTTCCACCCAATTTTGGGTGGGAAAAAAGTGCGTCTTATGAAGCGAAAAATACAATAGTTCTCTTAGGGGTCCTTTTACTAAGGCACGCTAACTGATTTAATGTACGCTAATTGATTTAGTGCATGCTAACGCATCCATAGAATATAATCATTAGCTCACGCTAAATCAATTAGCACATGCTAAATTGGTTAGCGCGCCTTAGTAAAATGAGCCCTTATTTTCTAATTCCTGTTACTCTGTCTAATCTATGTGTTCCATCTTTGCTTGCACCCTATGCTATTGAGATGTTTTATTGCATATTGTATTGACAATTTAAGTAACATATTATGTCATATAATGTACTGTTATATTAATGTTTTTACTGCTGCAATTGTCTGTTGCTTATGTTCAACTTATTTTAACTGTACACTGTCTTGGGTGAATTTGTTTTCACAAAGGCTGTAAATAAATCCTAATAAATAAAATAAATAAGAAGAATGTATTGTATATAACATGTTTGTCTTATTAAAGAAAGCTTGATTTAATTTTGTAACTATGTGAGTGAACTTGCACTTAAGAAAAGCAGACAAGAAAAATAGCATCTTGATTCTGTATCTTCCTCATTGGCTCTCATTTTTTGGCTTTTGTATTGTTTTCCTTGCTTGTAGTACATTTTCTTCTGTATAAACAGTATTATGAAGAACAGATACATTCATTTTGTAAAGCCATTTATCTTGTTTTGAAATCTCTCCTTCAGCCTTCCCTTCATTTGTTCTATGTCTTATTCATATTTTATATGTAGAAGTGTGATAGCTGTGATAGTGCCTCTATTTAGTTTCATAATAGTAGAGTGATGGAGGAGGCCATTCACCTGGTGGATATGGCTCCAAGAATGCAGTCTAAATTGCAATGGAAAAAGAGGACTGACATGAATACCTTTCTCTTAAGGTTCAGTTAAACTCTCTGGGATCACTTTGCTTGTAGAGAAACTTTGTACTCTTCCTCAGTTTTTATTGCAATTTATGGCTGTTCACTATACTTCTGAATGCTGGAGCTGGCACAGCTAATGAAATAAAAGATCTGTAAGCCATTGTGACATCAATGTCTACACCAGATGGCAGAATTGACGTTGGGAAGAAGGCTTGTGGGCCTGAACCTTCCTTTTCTAGGCGGTAAGCAATGGCAGCAGATGGGGTGGGGTTGAATCAGCGCTGGAGTGAGGGAAGGAGGGAGGCTGGCAGCGGCGGCAGACAGGGGGTGTTGAATCAGCTGCTGGAAGGACGAAGGGAAGGAGGGAGGCTGGCATTGGCACGGTAGGGAGAGAGGGAGGTAGGCAGGCAGGCTGGCTTCGGGGGAGGGGGTGGAACAAAGGCTGGAAGGCAGTGAGGGGGACATAGAAAGGAGTGAGGGAGGAAGGAAGGAGAGAAAGAGGCAGAAAAAGGGGGTGTTCTAAGCAGAAGAAAGACTAGAGAGAGAAAGTCCTGGACCAAAGGGGAAAGATAGGAGGCATATGAAGGACTATGGGAGGTGCAGACAGAGGGAGAGAGACCCTGAGGATGAGTAGAGAGAGGCAAGATCATAACAGATGAGGGAGAGAAAGAGAGACCTGGAACAAAGGTACAAAGGAGAACTGACACTGGATCTGTGGGCAATAAGGATATAGGAAGAAGCACTAAGGACATAGAAAGGAGGCACTGGAGGCACTAATGACATGGGAAGGAGGCACTGGGGGTACTAGACATAGGAAAGGGCACGAAGGACATGGGAAGGGGCACTAAGGACTTAGGAAGGAGCACTGAGGGCACTAAGGACATAGGAAGGAGGCACTGGGGGTACTAAGGACACAGGAAGGGGCACACGACATAGGCACTGGGGGCACTAAGGACATAGGAAGGAAGGAAGGAGGGAGGGAATAGAAAGGGACACCTGTTGGGCCTGAGTGCAGAAAGAAAGAAATGAAAGAAAGGATGCACAGTTAGAAGGAAATACAACCAGAGACTCATGAAATCACCAGACAGAAAAGGTATGAAAAATGATTTTATTTTCAATTTAGTGATCAAAATGTATCAGTTTTGAGAATTTATATCTGCTGTCTATATTTTGCACTTTATTTGTCTATTTTTCTATAGTTACTGAGGTGACATTGCATATTTTAAAGTCATCTGCCTTGACATCTTTGAAAAAAAAACCTCAAATAAAAGTGATAATTAACATTTTCTCTGCGTATAGTGTGCTTTGTGTTTTTTTTTTAATTTTATGATTACCATTATGAATTAATAAAATATTATGTGCACATGAAAAATGAATGGAAGAAATTGGGGGTGGAATTGGGGGCGGGGCTAGGATAGGATTTGGGCAGGGCTAGGGCAGGATTGGGGCGGGACTGACAATTAATAGATGTCCTGTTTTGATGAAAAAAATAAATGGCCACGTTAGGTATGTGCAACGCACAAATAGAAGAAATAAAACAAATAAATCAGCCTTTTAAATAAAATGCTGCACAGTAGATGATCTAGCATCCATCATTCAGGAGTCTTGGATCAAAAGACTTGTCATCCAATATTCAGAGCTATTTAGCTGGACAGGAATGGATCCTGGCCAGCTAAATAGCACATACCAACCTACGCATAATATTCAGTGTGAGATAGCTGCTGAATATTAGAGGTTAGCGGCTAACATAACCCGCAACTTAGCCAGCTATCCACAAAATTCAGAGCGCTGGCTGGCTAAGTCGATAAGCCAAATCGGGCTGTTTGAATAGCTGGACTATCTTTGGCTACTATAAGCTCAAGTGGCCGGCAGTGAATATTGATATGGCCAGTTAAATTTTGGGCAGCCCAAAATAGGCCAGTCACCGGAAATGGCCCAGCATTGAATATTCGAGATCAGTCAGACCACAGAAGTAAGTCTGGCAAACTCCCGCGGTATGAATATTGGGCCCTTGGGCCCAGATTCTCTAAATGGTGCCAGTTTTATAGGTGCCCAAACTCAGTAAAAAAAACCCAAAACACTATTGAAACAATGTTTTTAACTGTGTTTTACAGCCTATTCCAGTGCCTAAAAAATCAATGCCTGAACTGGCATCATGCAGCCTGAAGTACCTATAGAGGCACAAATTCACATTTTAGGTAGGGACCAGAAATTTATTTATTTAATTTTCTATACTGTTCTTCCAGGGGAGCTCAGAATGGTTTATATGAATTTATTGAGGTACTCAAGCATTTTACCCTGTCTGTCCCAGTGGGCTCACAATCGATCTAATATACCTGGGGAGATGGGGGGATTAAGTGATTTGTCCAGAATCACAAGATGCAGTGTGGGTTTGAACCCACAACCTCAGGGGGTTTAGGCTTTAAGCTTTAACCACTGCGCAACACTCTCCCCTGGCGCTACATTCTCCCCAGGCCTTCATTTCTGGCACCTACCTTTGCCAGAGGTGAAATTCTGTACCCGGCGCCATTGCATGATTGACATGTGATCGGTGGCCCCTTTTAAGGAGGCCGCCGACAACAGTGCCAATTACAGAATATGGGCCTTGATGTCTTTACAGTTTAGAGTTTGATGACCGCATATGTGAGTAATATATCTTAAATGGCAATTTTCATGTGATGAGTCATCAAAATAGTTTATCATCAGGGAACTGTTTGACCTGTGTCCAATGAAAAACACAACAGAACAAGCAATTTTGATGATACAAGTCCTATCTGCATGAAATACAGTCTTCCAGAGGACAAACTTTCTGGATAAGCAAAAGATGGATACAAAGGTACACAAGTACAGCGGATTTGTTAGTAGGGTTACCATTTGGCTCCAGAAAATGGAGGACAGATAGAGACACCTGGACTTTACTCCTATTGAAATCAATGAAAGTAAAACCCGGATATCTCAATCCATCCTCCTTTTTCTGGAGCTATATGGTAATCCTATTTGTTAGTCTGAATCTCAAATAAATAGCCACATATTACTGCATCATTGACTCAGAACAGCTATGTGAAAAGACACTCAAGACGAAACATAAGATGGGAAAAGCTATATTTACATTCAGTTTCATAAGGTTCAGGAGGATGAATTACAGAAAGTTTCAAGCTTTTCCTACAATGCTGGATTGAATCATTATGATGCTATTTATTTCACCCATGTTGCTGACTCAGCAGGTCAGTCACTAGCCAGATTTTGATCACTGCTTGAAGAAATACAAATGTTCACTGCAAATAAATGAATGAGGTATTTTAAGGCAATAACAAGCGATTGAATGGCTTGAAATTCCTAGTTAACATCGCCAAGTATCTTGCAGATTTGATGGCAAAATGTTTATTCGTAGGTGCTTTACATCGCCTAATGCCACTGTAGAAATGGCTAACAGTTCACGTCAAAGGTAGACGCCATAAATATAGGCCTGGAAAATCCTGACCTACATTTCCAGCGCCTATCTTTACTGAAGGTGCGATTCCCTCAACGGCGCCATTGCGTGATTGCCACACGATCGATGGCCACATTTAAGGCGGCCGCTGACAATGGCACCATTTAGAGAATCTGTGCCTTATTGCCATCCATTTTGTAGACAGTAAGGACTCATGTGGTAGTCCTCTGCTAACCAGGGTTCATAGTCATTTGCGCGTGGAAATTCAGCACGCCGACATTGCAGCGCAGACTAATCGGCACAAGACCCCAGTGCATCGCCTAAAAAGTTACTTTTAAAGAGCTCTGACGTGGGGTGTGAGTGGGGAACCCCCTAGTTTACTTCATACTCTTTGTGCTGCCGTTGGTGGGTTTGGGGGGTTGGAACCCTCCATTATAGAGTAAACTTAACTTTTTCCCAATTTTTTATGAAAAAGTTACGTTTTCTCTATAATGTGGGGGGTTGTACCCCCCACACACATCCCCCAACAGCAGCGCAAAGAGTATGAAGTAAAGTGGGGGGGTTCCTCCCCACAAACACACCCATTAGAGCTCTTTAAAAGTAACTTTTCAGGCGGCTGGGGTCTTGCGCTGAATTGTCTGCGCTGCAATGTCGGCACATCGAAGTCTCGCGTGCTTTTGTCTCGTCACCGATAACCAGTTAGCATCGCTAATATGGATACGCAAACTTCCCTCCAGAAAAAATACAAATAGTTTCTAGTGCTTGGACTAGTGCACCCTAATTTGGCAGTTACCACAGGATGTCCCTACAGAAATTCAAAGTCAAACTTAATATTTGTTTTTTTAAAATGCATACACCTAATACCTCTCATTTTCTTTCTTGACATAAGCTGTGTGTGCAGCCAGAATGCAGAGTCTACCCCTACTGTGTTTTCCCTTTCCCCTACTATGCTTTCTGATTTTGTTCCACCCTCCTTCCCTCACTATTATTACACCCACTTGACCTGTTGTAGTATGTAAGCCGCCAAGAAACTTTTATCGATAGGCGGAATAGTAAATCTTTTAATAAACCTGGAAACTTAGTTCATCTCCATTTTTTAAGCTGTGTGAGATATACTATACATTTGCACCTAACACAGCTTATTAAAAGGACCTTTAAATACCTTCTTGAATAAATGCTTTGTTTAAAAAAAAAACTGGAATGATTAGACATCAGCCTTAATTCAATTACTGTACCGGTAATAGAGTTCCATAGGTTAGGTCCTGCCGCATAAAATATAGATGCATAATATTTTTCAAGTCTTATGTGCTTAAATGAAGGCATTTCAAGCACATTTTGTTTGCTGATAGCAAAACTCTAGGCAGTACAAATGTATTGCAGATGTGAGTGACAAAGGAAGCTTTCCATAGAAAAATTTAAGCATAAGACAAAAACTTTTAAACTATTTTCTTCCATAAATAGGTAACCAATGTAACTTAGCTAATATACGAGAGAAATGTGCTCAAATCAGAGCACTCCAGTTAATATAAGAGCAGCTGAATTCTATAAAACCTATTATGCTCTAAAACAGTGGACTCAAACTCAAACTGATTGCAGGGCCACATTTTGGATTTGTAGATACTTGGAGGGCCTCAGAAAAAAATATTTAATATATTTTAAAGAAATGACAGTTTTGCATGAGGTAAAACTTTTTATAGTTTATAAATCTTTCCTTTTGGCTAAGTCATAATAATAATATTGTAATTTGTATCTAAAGAGACATATGATCAAGAAACTGATTTATTTTATTTTTGTGATTATGATAAACATACCGAGGGCCTCAAAATAGTACCTGGCGGGCTGGAGTTTGAGACCACTGCCCTAAAACAATACAATGATATACCTAAACATAAACCATTGCAATAAGTGAAATGAGTTAGGGGGAAAGCTAGGGTGTTAAAGCTACAGCCTCAGCATGCTGACATTGTGACCCTGGTCAAGTCACTTAATCCCCCCATTGCCCCAGACACATTAGATAGACAGGAAAAAATTAAGTACTACACAAAGAAGATTGACTCACTTGAGCTTTGGTGCTGGAGAAGGATTTTATTTGAAGAATAGCACTATAACTTTATAATATAAACTTTTGTGCAAGTAAATTTGTACATATAGAAATATGAAACGGATGTCTCCTCCACACCCCTTCAATAGACTCACACTTGTCAAAAGCTTTTTCAATGTTCACCGACCCTCAGAGGTGCCACCATGATACTCAAAATGTTTCACTGTATCCGGCTTCACGCATCATATCTTCACCGAGTCATACTTTTCTAACCTTTTTAGTTAAATAATTTTTAAACATTTTGTCAACAACTGTTTTTAACCACGGTACTTAGCTTTTAGCCTTTTTTTGCCTTTAGGTGGTTAGTTACTAGGGACATCTATATTGACATGTTTCACCCAGCGGGTTTTTTCAAGGCTCATATCCCTAGATGTTAAACAGACAATATAAGCCTTATTTCAGATAATCATGTATAAAAATGCCAACAAAACATACTTAGTATCGCAATTTCTTACCTCCACCAGCTTTCACCGTCTTATCAAACCACCAAGTATAAACAAAGATGGCCGCGGCGTTCTCACTCCTCTTAATTATATCTTCCACTACAGCTGATGATGACCTCATCCTTGGAGAAACCATCGCTTCACTATCAGGGGGGATTTCTAGTTGGTTTACCTTATGCCCCAAAGCACAATATTTATTAATATATTCTTTTCCCCTTTTATTTAGAAGGACAATTAAATAGACTCCCTAGTAGATTATCATATGAGAGTAAGCCATTCTAATTCTAAATTTAAACCGAATGGTTCTATAGAATTTAAATGGTAAATCCATTTCTGTTCTAAAAAAATTTTTTTAGTCTTTCTTCTTTGTTCTTTGTTAGAACAGAAATGGATTTACCAACTAAATTCTATAGAACCATTCGGTTTAAATTTACTCTCATATGATAATCTACTAGGGAGTCTATTTAATTGTCCTTCTAAATAAAAGGGGTTTAATGCGCATAATACCGCACGTTAAACCATCTGCTGCGCTAGCCGCTAACGCCTGCAATATTTTAGACGTATTTTTCGGGAATGGACTTTAGACACTGCCGACTTTGGGCAACTAGCGACTTAGACCCAAAACAGACTTAGATGTTTCTTTTGATTATGCCTCTCCATGGCTCTTCAGCTTGGAAAAGAGATGGCTGAGGGGAGATATGATTGAAGTCTGCAAAATCTTGAGTGGAGTAGAATGGGTACAAGTGGATCGATTTTTCACTCCATCAAAAATTACAAAGACTCAGAGAAGTTACAGGGAAATACTTTTAAAACCAATAGGAGGAAATATTTTTTCACTCAGAGAATAGTTAAGCTCTGGAATGCATTGCCAGAGGTTGTGGTAAGAACAGATAGGTTTGGACAATTTTCTGGAAGAAAAGTACATAGTCTGTTATTGAGAAAGAAATGGGGGAAGCCACTTCTTGCCCTGGATCGGTAGCATGGAATGTTGCTACTCTTTGGGTTTTGGCCACGTACTAGTGACCTGGGTTGACCACCGTGAGGACAGGCTACTGGGCTAGATGGACCATTGGTCTTACCCAGTAAGGCTATTGTTATGTTCTTATGTAACTCTTCCAGGTAAGCCTCTCTATTGCTAGTACACTTGGAGCCATTTGCTGTTGCATCTGTAACTTTTTTTTCTGAGTTGACTCTCCCCAGAAATTACTTTCCATATAGCAATTGAATGACTTCCAGTGTCTTTCCAGGATCTAACAATGGTCATCTTTGCTGCTAAGAACAGGATATGAGTTAAATCCACCATTTTGTATCATTTAAATTTTCAATAAAGACGGAATAATTTTAAAAAAACCCTCTTCCAAGTTGTTAAAACAGGAATTGTTAGGGAATCCAGTATATTACCATATTAAAAGACTAAAAGGACTCAGCTCAAAAGTATTCTTGCATTATACTATAATTTAACTGTTGACAGATGGAGAGCAGAAGCAACATTTTGCTCTCCTTTTTGTGCCAGCATTATAAAAATGTCTGGCTAGCCCATGAAAGATGAATATGAAAGTATAGTCAGCCATTAGAACTATGCCTTTGCCCAAGCAATAACTCATTCACATGGTGTTATGAAAATGTTTTTATTACAGTGACTTACTATTCCCCTCAGCCAAAGTTACAGCTTATCAACCTCATGGAAATAAAACTCAAATTCACAATCTTAAACATGTCCCTGTGCCTTCGCATTACCCAGGTAGTTAATATTTTATTAAATCAATTTTAATGTTGCTGATGCTGACATCATTATCTAAAGTATGCCTTGTTTTAAATATTGCAGTATTAGCATTGTTTGACTGTTTGCTGCTTTCTGTATTAATGAGTCAGACCAAGCTGCTGAGCATTGAAATGGAAATGAATAGGAAATTACATTGTTCTTAAAGTGCTATGCTAAGACTAAAACTCCATATTGCACTATTTTCTTTTTCTCTAGCATTAGTAATAACATCCAAACATTTTTAAAAACACTTTAAGTGCTCTCAGCAGAACAAGATCAATGGGAAATTCAAATGTAAATTTTGGCGTGTACTTGGAGGGTGTGTGTGTGCATGTGTGTGTGTGTGTGTTGAGAGATGTCAGTTACTGATCTCAAATGTTTATTTCATGGTATATTTTCTAATTCTCTATAGAACTTCTTATTGTTATTCTGCTTTTGTGTCCCACTATAGAATTAACTCAAGTTTTATCCTAGATATTCTGCTGTAAATCTCCCATAGAACACGTGAAGGGGCATTTTCAATAGGACGTCTAAGTCTGAGTTTGGACATTTGGGGAAAGATGCCCAGAAATCCAGTAGAGAAAATGTTCATTTTCAAAACTGCAAGACATTTTTTTTTTGTTTTAAAATAAATTATTTAGATGTTTTGGCCTTTAGTACATCTATCTTTTTTGGCCATTCTTGAATATAAAGACGTCCACATAAAAAAATGCACAAAAGTAAGTTTTTCTGACTTCCAAGCAGCCAGCATTCTTAGCAAACTGTTCACAGACAGCTGAACATTCCTGAGTTCAGCAGAGAGGCACTCTAAGGATTACTGCAGTGAATAAGTCCCAGGTACAGATGTCACTATAACTTGCTTATATTGTATGTTAAGCTCTCTAAAAATCACCCCAAACTTGCTGTACCCACTTGTACACCACAATAATAGCCCTTATGCCTGCAGGTGTCATCTTTATGTAGGAACATCTAACTTTATACCCCATTTTCAATCAGAAAAACATCCAGGTTAAAAACGTCCTAATACTGACCATTTGGACATGGGTGGGATCAGCATAGTAATGGACTGGCCACATAGACATCCCAACGGAACAGTGGGACACCTTAGAGGGCATACTGTGAACTTCACATAAAGGATTCCAGCTGTATATTTCACCATAATCCCCTTATAATTTATGGTGAGAACCCTAAAACCTACTATACCCTCCTCTTTACCACCCCAATAGCATTTATGATTGCAGGTGGCACTTATACGGCAGTAAAGTAGGTTTTAAGTGGGCTCACATGTTGTCCCATAAATGTAGTGGTTAGAGTGGCTTATGGGCCTAGGTCCTTCTCTCTATGGTTCACTAGCCCACCTACCAGGCTACTTAAGACACCTGTGTGCAGCTCTACCAGGCTTCCCCATATCAGAAGCTGCTATTTTAGAGACAGGTATGTACCTTTATGTTCTCATTTTTGTGTGGTGGAAGGGGAGCACTGAGCACTGTGGGAGTGTAGGGTGTCTTACTTTGATGCATGCAGTGGTCATCTAGTCAGTTCGGGCACCTTTTGTGGCACTTAGCCATTTCTAAAACAGGTCTAGTTCCAAATGTCTAAGTTCCATGCAGGATGTCTTGCAAAATGTTTGATTATCGCTGCAAGACGTCCATGTCTAAATCGCCCAAAGCCCACCCATAGCATGCCTCCACCACACCCAATGCTCTGGACGCACAGAGACTGGGACTCTTCGCTAGATGTCCAGAGAGACGGTTTTGATTATCGGCTCTTAGATGTCCTGGCAATTAGGACGTCCAAGTGCCAATTTAGGATTCTTTTTGGACATCTATGTTTTTGGATTATGAGCCTGAAAACCTCAGAAAATCAATCTTCCTTATTGTCTTACTAGCAGATATTCATCGACCGCATCACATCAGAAGAAATAAACCAATAGAATATCACAGGCAAACAAACTCAGATATTAATGCATCACAGCATAGCAAAAAATTCAAAACCATAACTTAAATCAATTTGGTCCATTGATCTTTGTGTTCAACCTAGTGGGTGTCATAGCACTCAAGTGGAAAATCTGAAACTATTCACAGTAATTCAGCAGTATTGTAAAATCCCCACCTCAAACCCTAATAGTACTTTTTCAACAACACACCAAGCAAAATCAGAAAACCACTGCAACACTACAGGAGCCTAAACGGACCGCGTTGATAGTCAATTATGATGTTCTTCTAATAACCAGGTTTTAATTTTGTGAGCCATTTGGCCCACATAGATTTTTTGGATAGGTTCAAACAAGCCCATGAACCACCAAAGCTGAATTGCAAATGGTGAAAGCATGCAAAATGAATATCTTTCCATCCATTCGATGTTGCTGCTATGTCTCTCCTTGTGTTTCTGCCCAAAACCAATATCTATAAGGGTGATGATGTAAAATATAATATATATGTTATATAATGTAAGGATTATCATTCAGCCATAAATTACAGAATTAATCTCCAGTCAAGTACAATGACTGAGCAATCAATCACCAGGGACATCATATGATTCATATAATGATTCCCTCATATCACAATTGTCTCTTACTGCAGAAATAATTTCTTGGAGAACTGGATTCTGTCTCTACCATTCCAACACATACCTTGCTAAGATCTTTGGATCTGGCTTTACTTTATACCAACATTTCCTACAAATCTGCTTTGCAAATTTTTAGTGATGTTTAGATAGACAATTGCTATTAAAAAAAATACCAACATCATTGTGTAGCAATGTTAGTACAATTGGCTTTATGTAGAAGTTATTTATTGTTGGATGGAAAATTTCACTTACGGATATACGGTTCAGCAATGGGACCCACAATGAGTCCTTTCTTGGCTAATTTGTGCATTGCAGTATTTGAGGAAAAGATCTTGTATCCTTCTACATCAGTATCTCACAAACCTTTTGAAGCCGTGGCACACTAAACTCGGGGCCGCATTTGGAGGGCACGGACATCAAAGTGATGATATCATGTGCATTTGTGATGTCATTGTGTTTAATGTCTGTGCATGCGCGGAGGTCCTCCAGTGAGGCCCTGAGCTTGCTATTACTACACCAGTAAGGGGGTGCGAGAGGAGGAGAAATGTGAAGAGAAGGAGAGGTGCCAGCATGGAGGAAAGGCGCTGGCGCTGGCTGACTGCCTACAGGACATGCCTCTTGTGCCAGTGCCTCTCCTCCTCACCAGCGCCTCATGGAACATCTGGAATCTCGCCACAGCACATAGTTTGCTATGCACTGGTCTACGTGATGTCAAGTTTTAATGAAATGCACCAGTATATAGATGACATCCCCCCCCCCGCTCCTTTCCTTGCCATGTGCAAACACCCCTTGCCTCCCCCATAACTTTTTTTTTAATATATTAATTTCTTTATTAATTTGTAACATATTTAACAAATTAAGGATATATAGATTTAAGGTAAACATCAAAAATGGAAAGACAAAATAAAAATATCTTTAAATCATATACTATTCCACATTAACGATCTCTTTTACAAAACCATGCTAGTGGCTCCCGTGCGGCAACAGCCCCGAAGCCCTTTAAATCTCTATGGGCTTCGGGGCCATTAGCGCAGCGCAGCCGCTAGCGTGACTTTGTAAAAGAGGCAGTAAAAGGCTGATACATACCCTAAGAGACTTAAAAGGGGAGATTCAAACAAAAATACAAAAAGAAAATACATTTTCATACTTGGAGCAGAGCAATTCTTCTAATTCACTTATCTTCAGCTTTTTCTTCAACCACCTCATCAGTTGACAATATTTTCTGTATCACAGGTTTGTCTTTAAGAAACAATTCTAACTGGGAAGGGTCAACAAATGTGAACCTATTATTCCCATAGGAAATTAAACATTTACAGGGAAATTTAAGGTAGAACGTAGCTCCCAAAGCTAAAACACTCGGTTTCAGCTGTAGGAACTCATTCCTCCTATTTTTGAGTCTGCTTAGCTACGTCTAGAAAGACTTGAAGCTGTTGACCACAAAAGTTTTCCTGTCTCTTTACAAAATGCAATTTAAGAACAACCTGTTTTTCTAATTCTGTTCTATATGTGACTAACAAAGTACTCCTTTTTTTTAGTTTAGTCCTTGCAGGATTCCAAGAACTGGGAAATATTTAAGCTGTCCGGCGAGACCAACTGGTCAATTTTACCTTCCTCTACAAAACTTTTTTACTTCCCCAGCGCGAGGTTGCTGCCTGCATCAGCATCGGTACCCGAGCCTAGGAAGTGGTTTCAAAGGGCAAGCCGACACTGACATGGGCACACTGCTCACGCCAGAGAAGATAAAAAGGTATGGGGAAAGGGAAGGGGGGTCAGGCGTACGTCGGGGTGCGGAAGAAGACAGGGGAGGGACGCAACCCACCCCGGGTGCTGCCCACCGTTACTATGCCACTGCCAAAGCCCATAGGAATTGCATGAGCTTTGGTGCATTTACCATGCTAGTTTCACTACCGTGGCTTTGAAAAAGGGGCCCTATGTCTTGGCCCTCCAGAAAGCACTCGACGCCCTTGGCAACTGGCACAGAACACAGTAGTTTGGTTAATTTCTGGTGTTGAAATTTAGCATGTATGAATTGAATCTTATTGTTGTTTTAGACCACACTTTCTTACTGTTTGCATATGTTCACCGCAATTTGGGTGTATTTAGATTTGTCACGTATTATTTCATTATATTACGAATAGCATTATTTTTTGTATATTACACTGCGTTTTATGTCACTTTTCACATTCACTGACGTTATTTGTTTACCATGATGGTTTTTATGGCTCTTATTATTATATCATCTTTTAAATTGTTATGTCTTCACACATTTGTTATGACTTTTATGGATTTTATCTATTTATTATCATACCACTTGTCCATGTTTTTAAGTTTTTTATATCTTCACATATCTGTAATTGTTTATTTTGATTTATATCTGTTAGGACCCCTGAAGAAGGCGTGTTTACCGAAACACGGACCGTGTCGGGTCCTTAGGTTTGTTTGAAGGATGGTAACATTAACCGCATTTACATTTGATATAATAAACATTGCTTGCATCTTGTACATTTTGTCTGCAGTTCTTTTTGGTTTTTGGTTTGTTGGAATTTAGAGAGCATATTACCCATATTTTAAGAGTTGTACCAAACAACATATTTTATTATTTGGCTGAATGCAAATAATTACAAATAGTATTTGGACAAAAATGAATATGAATAATGGGAGTCGAGTTTAATAAAACAAATAATTAAAAAAGCAATGTGAAATCAGAATTCATGGGGCTCATTTTCAAAAAACAAAAATGGCCAGAAAGTGGCAGCTGAACATTATCTTGCCAAGCCTTCCAATTCACTATTTTTCAAAATGCATTTTAGAGACAGATTTCTATGATTGTTGTCTGCGGTGCATCTAAATCTGAAGAGTCAAGTTGGATGCCTGGCATAGGCAAGGCTGGGATGGGTTTATGATGTGGACATTTTTCTGCAATAATCAATTTTTAAATTTTAATTTTTAAAAACATCCAGGGCACAATTTGGTCATTTAGGGTTAGACCTGTTTTTTTTTAACAACAAATAAGTGCCAAACAAGTGCCCAAACTGACCAGATGCCACTGGAGGCATGAATTAACCTTTTTCAAAAACCCAATCAGGACACTCACACTATCTTTCCAAACTAGTATGTCCCTGTAGAAATAGTCTGGGCAAGTGGGAAATATAGAAATATAATAATAATAATAATAATTTATGAACGTGTATCCTCAGTGTAACCATGCAAGCTATTGGAACAATGGACCAAACTTTATCTCCAGGCTTAACTCGTTTGGCAGGCTCTATTGCAAGCCACACCTCACACCAACATTTATTTATTTTTATTTATTCAAGTTTTCTATACTGTTCTCCCAGGGGAGCTCAGAACTCAGGTACTCAAGCATTTTCCCTGTCTGTATCGGCAGGCTCACAATCTATCTAATGTACCTGGGGCAATCATAGGCTTACACTGTGTGCGATATAATTAAATTGTACTAAATACAAGCCACATTTTACTTTAGTATTTGGTAGTATAATATAATTATATCGCACACAGTGTAAGCCTTGCAATAGAGCCTGCCAGCCTTGCAATAGAGCCTGGAGCTACAGTTTAGTCTGTTGTTCCGATAGCTTGCACAGTCACACTGAGCATACACGTTCACAAATTATTATCATTATTATTTGATTTATATATTTACCACTGATGTGTTAACAAATTATACGAGGATGCACAACATATACGTTCATGTAATGAGTCAAAATGTTGTGTGATCGTGGCACCAAGGTACCCCTCTCTTCAAACCCAGTATGCACCCAAAAAGATGGAGAAAAGCCTCAGACTAATGTACCAGTATAGAACCAAAAGGTACAAATCAAAACTGCTTTTGATACTTTCACTGGCAAAAAAACTCCCTAATAGAACAGCTCAGGATTAGAAAAGGGCAAAGTCACCCGGAGGCACGTTCAAGGACTTAGCTGACAAAAGACGACTTGAGCTCCAACATTGTCACATCTTCTCCAATCTTCCCAACAAGCGAATTTTTTACACCAACATTTGGCTCATCAGGGGAACAAACAATACAGCCTTGAAAAGTGCAGCCACACTTAGACCAGCCCCCACTTACCCAGACTATTTCTACAGGGACATACTAGTTAGAAAAAATTTGAAGCATGAAAGCATGACCCACACACTCCTCCATGGTCACTGACCCCTCTTCCACCCCTCAAAGATGTGAGACAGCTTTAGATGTTATGGCCAGTCCTATTACAGCAGCAAGCATGTTCCTGGAATAGCCTGGTGAATAGTGTAGTGTTAAGTTATGTTAATCAAGTTCTCTATTCTGCCTTTACCTATTCAGTTCAAAGTCAGATTACATTACAAGAGGTTGGGTCAGTTACCCAGGAAGTTACAATGGACAGATTGACACAGACATTCAATAGAGTTGCTAGTACAGGTAGATCAGTATAGTTATTAATACAGTTAGGTCATAGTTACAAATACATGGTTACAAGTTTAAGTAGGACGCCAAAACGCATCTCCACGTTCAAAAAGATGGCCCCTGCGTCTGCACTGGGCTATAAAACTCCTGGGCGATGACGTCAAACCTGGAAGTGACAGCGTCCAAAGACACTGCTGTACATGAATACAGCTCGATTGTCTAATCGGTTAGGCACCGGCATTTAACTAAAATGCAGTCAAAGTCTGGATGAAGTGAAAAGTAGCTGTGGGAATAGCTAAAGAGAGCTATAAAAGTGATAAACCGGAAAAAAAGGAAAACACCCTATTACTTGTCTTTATTAAACCATTCAATGTGACACTATGATAAGTTCTTAATTTTATTGATTTTCTTAATTTATTTTGTGATTTTTATTCTTTTTGAATTTTTATTGTTTAACAAGCTTTTAATTACAAACTATATATCTTATTTATATCCTAAAACCTCTGTTGTTTCATTTGGGTTGTCTTATGTTTCCATCCAAGAGCCCTCATGTAGTGTTGTATATTTCGATTTTGCAATTTTCCACTTAAACAGCTTCTCAATAAAATATAGTCCAATCTAATTTAGAGTTCAACCCTTCGGGTTCCTCACTGTTTAGTTTGTGAATCCATAACTGCTCGTGCCGTAAGAGTTGCTGTTGTCGATTCATACACTCTTCACTAACATGATCAATCACACAGCAACGCAGATCTGTAAAAATATGGTCAAACTCCAATGTGTGACCAGAGGAGCTTGTAGTCTGTTGTTGTTTATGCAGCTTTTATGTTCTATCGCCCGTGTTTTAAAAGGACGTGTGGTTTGGCGCACATAAATCTTCGGACATGGGCAAATAAAAGCATAAACCACAAATGTGGATGTGCATGAGGTTGCATGCTTGAGACTAAAGATCTGACCCATGCCTGGGTGCGTGAAAAAAATCTGTTAACTTCAGGGTGACTGCGCATATTGAGCATTCCCCACATTTATAATGGCCTATAGGTCGATCCGCAGGTGCACCTGTGTCTGCAATGTCCGATGGACTTAAAAGTTCTTTAAAGTTCTTTTGTCTTGAATAGGCAATTCTAAAATGGATATCATTAAATGTAGGATGTAATTTCATGAGTTCCCAGTGATGTCTCAATATTCTTGTGATGCTGTTAATGCTGGGTGAGTATTCCAGAACACAGGTAACAGTATTTTCAATAACTTCCTTATCTCTCAGCATAAATAAAAGGTCTCTGTTTATAAACTTCACCCTTTTATAAGCTTTTTTCAAAGTGGTAGAAGGATAATCTCTCTTCTTCAGTCGAGTGTATAGTTGTCTGAGCAAAGATGATGATAACGAAAAAACTGAGAGGTAGGTAAGCTACGTTTTAAAGGATTAGGATGGTTACTTGAAAAATTAAGAAATGTATTTATATCTGTAGCTTTCCTATACACTGTAGTTTTAATGGATCCATTCTCTTTAATGACAAGGACATCTAGAAAGGATATTTGGTCCGGATGACATGTCATGCTGAATTCTATTCTTGGATGTCTAGAGTTTAACCACATGTAAAATTGTCCCAAATCTTCTCTAGAACCTTTCCAGATGACGAAAATGTCATCAATGAACTGTAACCATGTGAGAATTTTGTCTGAAAAGGGGTTATTTATAATCCATTTGTTTTCAAATTTTTGCATGAACAGATTAGCAATTGAGGGGGCCATGGTGGCCCCCATGGCCACCCCTGAAATTTGTTGAAAAATTTTTTTCAAAAATCCAAAATAATTTCTTTTCATATTATTCAAAGTAATAAATGGCACTGCCCCCTCTTACCTAAACAATCGCTTAAACTGGAACGTCATAACCAGACAAAGGAGAACTCAGACCCCATTTACCTACCCCCCATTCAAAGGTACTCAGCGCAAGAAGATGTACGACAACCTACTAGCGACGCAAGCAGCTAAACTAGGCCCCTCCATCTCCAACTTGCTGACAGCAACAAGCGACTACAAATCATTTTGAAAAGAAATCAAAACCCTGCTATTCAAAAAATGTATCCTGATATCTTAACTCTCCCCCTTGTCCATCCCCTCCCTTGTAAAGATCCCCCCTCAAAGTCTCTATCTCTCTTGTAATTTCTCCTCAAAGTCTCAATTATGTAATAAGCTCCCTGTAATATTCCTGGAAATGTCTAGTTATCTTCTTTTGTAATCCGCCTAGAACTGCAAGGTACAGGCGGAATAGAAGTCACTAATGTAATGTAATGTTTTGCAAATGGTCATGATCGCTACTGGAGTTTTGTGCATATTCTGCAAAACAGCTATACTCCGATTTATATATCATTTTTTTTTTAATGTTTATTAAGTTTTCAAAGCTAACAAAAAGTGCAAAACAATATACATACATATATTAATAATCATAATCAGCACTTATAAGTAACAATATAGAAAGGATAAAACCCCCTCTCCCTTCTAGCATTTTCAATCAGGGAATAAAACCAAACAAAAGAGAAACCACCCCCACCCTCCCCTGATGTGTGTGCTAAAATAATAGAAAATAAAAATAAAAGACAACTATAACGAAGCCACAAAAGTCATCAATGGACTCCAAACTAATTTAAATAACTTATTATACCCCAGAATGTCAGCGTTCATCTTCTCATACTTATAACATAAGCATAAATTTGTCCACCAAAAAGTAAAACTAAAGCAATCCCAATTTTTCCAATTGCGAGTAGCCATTTGCATGGCTATCCTGGTCATAATAAGGAAAAGCCGACATTTATATCTATCCAATGGGGGTTTAAGATGCAATATCATCCCACATATGACTACATCATATGTCAATGGAATTGATGACTCCAGTATGGTATTAATCTGTCCCCATATCGACCTCCATAAATTGAGTACCAAATGACAATAGAACAAACGAACAGGGGTCCAGAAACTTCTATGCAATTTAAAAAAAAACATGTTTGTCTCATAGATGCTGACGCTGTACATCTCATCCTCCATATCCAAATCCGTGGCCATTGAGAAGCAGATATCTGCTGCTTAATCTCAATATTTCAAATGTTTCTCAGACTAGTTTTTTGTTCAAATATTCCGATATTAATTTATATCACTTGGCGGCCTGATTCCCTAGGAAATCTGTCTGGAAGCATAGGCCCGGCAAGAAATACTAATTTTTTTAAATTACACCACTCAGGGAACCCCTTCTGAATGGCCTGCTTCAACTGCAACCACTTATATGCTTGAGACTTTGAGATACTGAATGATTGTTGCAGTCATGAAAAATCAAGCATTTTTCCATTTGATAGTACATCATCTAATGTGTGTATGCCTGCCTGCAGCCAATGCTTCCACAGGATCTTAGACTCGCCAATTTGAATCTTGGAGTTCAACCATAAGGACTGGCAAATGGATTGTTGTTCAGGTACGGATGTTAAATTATCAATAAATTTTAAGTTTTCCCAGGTGGTAAAAAGAATGCTGTTGTCCTTATAAATTCTAGGTAATTTGACACTCAACATTTCATATTGAAAATGCCAACATAGGACTTACTATCAAATAATGCAATTGTATATTAATAAAATATTTCTACATCTTCTTTTAACAATTCTGATCATGGGTGCCTGTATTTTCCCTTTCAATTACAGTTAGAAAAATGTAGTAGCATATAATATTTTATACATGTTTGACTGCATTCCCAGGGAAAAGAGACACATAGTTCAATATTTATTTTGTGCTTGAATGCCTAATTTTGTTTTCCTCGTGGGCTGCAACCAGTTAGATCCCTTTCACCTACTTTGCTATGGGAGTGACTATACTATATCCTCAGCTGAGTAAACATCCCCACAGTCTATAAACGGACATGCAGGGTATGGAGCAAACAAGCAAAAGGATGCAGGTCAAAGGGCGTAGAGAGCAAATAAAACTGTATGACATGAACACATGCAAGTTAAAAAAAATCAGATTCTTCTCCATTTGCTGAAAAGGTGCTTTTCTCCTGGGCAGTCCAAGTTCTAGACAAATTTAAAAATAAACTGAAAACTTTCTTATTTAACGATGCATTTGTTATCTGATTTTATTGGTTTCTTTTAATCAATATTCAAAAAAAATTTTTGATTCTAATTCTCTTTTCTTCACACATTCAATTATTTTTCATCCCATCCTTTTGTGTTTTCCTTATTTGGCTTCCCACTCTGCTCAATTACATTGTAACTTCTTCCCTTACCTTCCTCTTGTTTCCAGTTTGTCTAGTTATCGTCTGTGTCTAATTAGTTTTTAATTCTTTTAAAATTCTTTTCATTTTGTAACTTTTATCCATGTGTAAATCGCCTTGAATATTGACAAGGCGATTAATCAAATAAATATTAAACTTGAAACTTGAAACTTGAAACTTCTTGATTGTTGAATATGCAAGGTGATTCCACTATAGATAATACACACAAACTGTTTTAGTGCACTGAATGTATAGTAAGTAACAAAGGTCATAGCTTTGCTGTGCCATAGTTGTTCAACAAATCTAGTGGTTAGGGCTATGGCCTCAGCACCCTGAGGTTGCAGGTAGAGAATGATATGGGGACAAATTTGTCCCC
This sequence comes from Geotrypetes seraphini, assembly GCF_902459505.1. NCBI lineage: Eukaryota > Metazoa > Chordata > Amphibia > Gymnophiona > Dermophiidae > Geotrypetes > Geotrypetes seraphini. The sequence continues at coordinate 301,265,579 of NC_047086.1, read as the reverse complement.
GTCCACGGCATCCTTCCACCTCTTATTCCTCTATCCTGGAATTCCTCAAATCCATTCTCCACCAGATCCACGCAAAAATTAAAACTATCCGTCCCCTCCTCAAAGGGTATCTCCCTCGTCGGTAAACTCGGGTCCTCCCTCCACTTCAGAATCGCTCAGCTCTGGAATAGTCTCCCTTCCCCTCTCCGCAACTTGAGCCCCCTTCTACCATTCCGTAAGCTTCTGAAGACTTGGCTCTTCTCCAAAACGTAACCCGTCCCCTCCCTATTATTATCACACCTAACCTCTCTCTTACTTACTTTTTTAAACCCACTGGAGTTCCGTTGCTTCCTATCCATGTAAACCGTGTCGAGCTCCACCTGTGGAGATGATGCGGTATATAAACCCAAGATTTAGATTTAGATTTAGATTTAGGAACTAAATTTCCCCCATCCTGTCCGGTGAGTTTTGTCGCTGTCCCCATCCCTGTAAGCCAGGGGTGTCAAAGTCCTTCCTCGAGGGCCGCAATCCAGTCGGGTTTTCAGGATTTCCCCAATGAATATGCATGAGATCTATTAGCATACAATGAAAGCAGTGCATGCAAATAGATCTCCTGCATAGTCATTGGGGGAAATCCTGAAAACCCGACTGGATTGCGGCCCTCGAGGAGGGACTTTGACACCCTTGCTGTAAGCTCTGTCTTAACCGCACAAGCCTCAAATGCTTATGATTTTAAAGTGTTTGAGGCGTGTGCAGATGAGGACGGCGCTTGCAGTAATGGACAGGGACAGGAAAAGAACTCGCGGGGATGGGACAGGAAAATGAGTTCCAGCAGAAACGGGGAAAAATTTGTCCCTGTGTCATTCTCTATTTGCAGGTTCAAGCCCAGCGCTGCTCCTTGTGACTCTGGGCAAGACACTTAAAACTCCATTATCCCAGATACATTAGTTACTTTGTGAGCCCACTGGGACAGATAAGGAAAGATACTTGAGTACCTGAATGTAAACCACTTAGGCCAGGGGTGTCAAAGTCCCTCCTTGAGGGCCGCAATCCAGTTGGGTTTTCAGGATTTCCCCAATGAATATGCATGAGATCTATTAGCATACAATGAAAGCAGTACATGCAAATAGATCTCCTGCATATTCGTTGGGGAAATCCTGAAAACCCAACTGGATTGCGGCCCTTGAGGAAGGACTTTGACACCCCCGACTTAGGCTATAAGTGGTCTATAAATACTAAAATAAATAAATTCTTTAAAGTTGTGCCTCTTTAGAGCCTATTCTGTAAAGGAAAGTAAGTGCCCACTTTTCTTTATAGAATCCCGTGTAACAGGTCAAATACATATGCATAATTTGGTACATAGACTAAACTACGCGAGACAATCGCGCACGGACAATTCCAGACAGACAATCATGCGCAGGACGTCAGCACGCTGGATTAAAACACTATTTTAAAGCGCTCTGAGAGTGTGTGTGGGGGGGGTAACCCCGCCACACACACTTTACTTAGAACTGTTGGTGCTCCCGTTGTGGGGGGTGTTGGGGTGAACCCCCTATTATAGAGGAAACAGCCTTTTTCCCTCTTTTTTAGGGAAAAATTACAGTTTCCTCTGTAATGGGGGGTTCCTCCCACACAAACCCTTTGAGCGCTTTAAAATAGTGTTGTAATCCAGCGCGATGACGTTCTGCGCGTGATTGTCTAGACGGCATTGTCCGCGCATGATTGTCTCGCGTGGCTTTGACTCATCAGCGCATAATTTAGGTGTGACCACTAACACCAGCCAGAAACATGTTGTAAATGCTCAAACTTAGATGACTAAAACATGCAGAAATTATAGTACACACAACTGTGCATCCCACCCACACCCAACTCAGACTACGCCCAGATTCTTCTCATGTGTATTAGAGTTGTAATGACTATTCATATTTGATTTGATTCACCTCCAAATAGTGCCCGGAATACATAATTCGTATTTGGCTAAAGATTAATTTAAATTTGAATATATATATAAAATACATAAATGTAAAATGTAAACCTATATAATCAATAAAAAACATGCATATCAAGAATTTCAAAACCATAAATATTAATGTAATGATGAATATTAAAAGGTGTAAATGATAAATACTGGACCATGATATCATGCTTTTTTTTATCAAATCTAAAATAAAATAAAAATGTTCATTTCAAAAACACAAATTGATTGGTGTGACCTTTAAAAGTACTCCAAAAAATATATACATGCATATACATCAAATATGAAATAAAAATAAAAATTTGGGCCGAAACACGATCATGTCGAGTCTTGGTACTTAATAATAGGCATTGAAAACCAGAGTCTCCTTCACTGTTTTTTTTCCGCTTTCCAAGTTTTGGGAAGTTAGCATCTCTTGTTTTCCTGAGTTTTAAGGGGAAGCATCTAGGTCTTCATTCTCTGCAGTTCAATCAAAGATCATTATTCCAATGTATTTCTGGTACAGTGATGGTATAGGAATGGACAGATAAAAATGTTTGTGTAATATTTTTTCCCTTGTGTCATCACAGGAAATGACATGACACAAACATTTTCTGGGTCTCCTTACTAGGCCTCATCCAACCATGAGATGGAAGAATATTTAGTGAAGTAGTTGGTGACGGGGGAGGTTGTGTGTCATTTGATATCCCATGGGTTGGTTAGAAAAGAAAATCCTCCAGGATGACATTTTGTTACTATCAACCCCTGGCCATAGTTGTGGAACGGGAAAAAAATCATTTTTGAATAAGGCTCTGAGTACATCGTATACTGAATCTAGAAGACAAGTCTAGGTGTCCAGATTCTTGCTTGCTAATCAGAAGGGGATAAACCTAGGAAAGTGACAAACCCCAGGAGCATTACTACATTAGGCTCACTTGATGGGACACTGTGTCCTGTTCCAGGAATATTTCACTAAGATTATAAGGTTTCTAGTGACACTGGCAGGTTTGAAGTGCTACATGAATCTTATTGACAGCTGGAATTCAGTTATATGAATATCTTCTGAGTCAGTATTTAGGGTCAGGGCAATATCGAGTTGCAAAGAAAGCAAGCTTGTTGCTGGCATTGTATCCTGGATTCCAGGACTAATCCACTTGTTGCATGTTTTTCGGGTAGCATCTCTGCATATCATGGCTTCCAGCAGCTTGCAGCCTATTAGGAGTGTACAGTCTCAAAATCTTTGTTTCATATTGTGTCCCGTGTTATTTACTGGAATTCTCGGGCATAAGTGTATTCTATAAACCATGCCTAACTTTAAGTGCTGTTTTTAGAATATTATTCAGTAGTATTTTGGGCGTTGATTTTTTTAAGCACCATATATAGAATCTAGCCTATATGGCTTTGGATCTCTGCATTCTAAATGCATGATTTTGCTTTCTGTCTTGTTTTTTGCTTTTTTTATCTTGTTTAACACCTCTAGCTTGTCAACTGTGGAAGACATTGGATAGGACAGGACCTTGGCACTGGTTATTCTGGAATCCCACTAGTCACTAGAGTGGATCTTGCTGACAAGCATTCTCTGAGTCCTGTTGCTAAATCAATGTATCACCTACCGGTAATGTATCACCTACCGGTAATTTAAATACTCAGCTTGGTGGGGGGGGAAGGCAATATTCAGTGGCAATAGTTTAAATGCCAGCCATGATGTTTAAATTAATGCGTGTGGAGGGGCATTTTCAATATGATGTCTAAATCCAATTTTGGATATTTTGGGGGGAAAAAAACATCCAAAAATCCAGTACAGAGAATGGCTATTTCCAAACCAGAAAAAAAAAACTATCTTCTTGTTTCGAAAGTGATCATTTGCTACATGTTTTTCAGCTTAGTGCGTCTATCTTTTAGTTCCATTTTTGAAATAAAAAAAAACCATCCAAAAGAGAAATGCACACAAACAAGCCACTGGGAAGTAGGAAGGGCCAGCATTCTTAGTAGACTGGCCACACAGATATCCCAGCAGAGCAATGGAACACCCTAGGGAGCACTGCAGTGAACTTCACATAAAAGGTCCCAGGTATACATCTCACCATAACCCTCTTATATTGTATGGTGAGCCCTCCAAAACCTACCCAATACTTACTGTACTCACCTATATATCACAACATAGCCCTTACGCCTGCAGGTGTCATCTTTATATAGGTACAGTAGGTTTTGGGTGGGTTTTTTATACTATGTAGACTGTGATTTGGGCCTGAGACTCCAACTCTATAGTCCACTGCACCAACTACTAGGATACTCCAGGAACCTGCTTGCTGCTCTAATACAAGGACTGGCCAAAACAGTTGAAGCTTTTATACAGGCTAGTATGCATTCTCCATTTCACATATTTGGGTGGTGGGAGATGATCAGTGACCACTGGGGAAATAAGGGGAGAGTCATGCCTTCATCCCTCCAGTGGTCATCTGATCAGTTTGAGCACCTTTTTGGCACTTATTCTTTGTTTAAAAAAGGTCTAAGCCCAAACATCAATATTGTGCCCTGGATGTTTCTAAAATGTTTGATTGTTGTAGAAAAATGTCCTTTTCTCTTTTCTTTGTATTCATGTTGTTACTTTAAGAAGCTGATGATTTGGTTATCTATGTAGAAGATTATCCAAAACTTCTATTTAAGTAGAATTGGATTATTACATACAGTATATTTTGACTCCTGAGGCAAGCGGATTTCCGCCAAAACGCAGCTCCTTGTCGAGTCAAAGAGTGTTTTAATTTTCTTTGTATAAAGGTTTACTGGTTGGAAAAGCTATCTGTCTGACCCCTACTTTTGTTTGATTCAGAAAAATATCCAAATCATAAGCCCATACTATTCCTACCCAAACCACACCTCCAATATACTCCCTTTAGATTTAAATGGATTGCAAACAACCTCCATAGAAATCCATCTAGGAAACTGATTTTGAAAGTAGTGAAATGGAAGGATTTGCTGAGTAAAATATCCATCTGCCCCTTTATGCATCTTTTTGAACATTTTTCTTTTTTAAAAATGAACCCCTAAATGACTTTACTGTACTCAAAAGCACTTCATGCAGCAATTTACACAAGGTAAAGACAACTTGGTTTTTCTTATTACATAGAGCATTTTGGACCCCAGTTCATTTACAGAAGTTAGATAGCTCTAAGTTTAATAGATTCTGGCACTGTCATCTTGAAGCGGGACTTTAGATCATTTACTATTCTATTGTCCACTGATACTTGCTTTTTGGAAATCAATTTGGGGTCAAATAAATAGTTTATTAGAAAATCCGGTTGCATTATCCTATGATACAGTGTTATTTGGGACATCAATGAGGGTTAAGAGCCAAATATCATCTAACAATAATAAGCTATTGCTCATTATGATAGGGGTTGCCATACAACATATAATGAAAAATTTGAATCGATTAAATTATAGCTTTTGGTGGAACTCTCTATGTCACATATTTAAAATGGAAAGGGTAATTGCCATGCAGCAGGGGAACATTAAGAAGTTTCAGGATACTGTAATGAATGAATATCATTTTTTCCCTTTAAATATGCACATCCAGGATGGGGGGAAGGGGTGGGGGTATTTTGTTTTTCTTTTGAGTATAAACAATGTGGGGAGGGGGGTGGTTATTATATGTTTTCTTTGGATTGATGAAAGTTATTGAATAAGGGATGGGGAGGGTTATGGGATTTAAAATAGAGTTTTATAGAGTATTAAGTGACGTATTTAAGAACAAATTGATTTGATATATTGTTTCACTTTTTGTAAGTATTAAAAATGAATAAAGAATTTAAAAAATAGTTCTAATAAACAAATTGAACTAAAAACAAAAAATGTACTAATCCAATAAAATGGTATTAACTTATTTTCTATCTTTTGTTTCATTTCTATTGGTTAATTTGTAAAGTGGTGATTGTTATTTGTCCTTTTTTTCAAATTTACATCTGCTATTTTTATATTTTGCACAGTATTAGTATTTTGCATGCATCACTGTTTCTGTTTCTGTGGTGCTACAATGTATGCAGAGTCTGGCTTCTTGGCTGTTCAGTTTAACTTTTGTCTACATATTTTTAATTTTAGTTTCTGATTACTGATTCCATTCTGGATGAGGGTATACCTGTGTTCTGTGTGAATGAAAAATACATGGTTTTCTGTTAGCATTGACTGTACAGGATCTATCATTACTAATCCAGCTTGTTTTACAGAGGGTGTATTGATGTTCTAGTGCTCACTGCAGTGTTTAAGATGCTGCTTTTTTCTAGTTATACCCTTGTTGTGTGACTCATGAATTATTACTAAAAATATTTTTTTCATATAAAGGAAGGGGTGTTAAAAAATGATGGATCCTGGGTGTTAAATATACAAGGTATGCCACTGATACTCTTATTACATTTGAAAAAATATATATAATTAATGTTCAGGCAAGAAGAATAGGTGCAAAGGTTTTTTTAGTTTGATTTTTCTGGAGTGTAATTGGAATTTGTAACCTGTACAAATATGCATCGCTTCTCATCTTTTACACTGTACAGAGGAAATGCATTTCTGTTTTCTAATTTTTTTCTATGTTCTACTGAATAGGTTTGTCTTCATTGGGTTCAGGTTTTGTCTGCACATTCGTATTTTTAATTTGTAGTTATGTTTATTAAAGCTCTTTATATAGCGTTTAAACTACAAATACAATCAAAACAGTTTACAAAATAATCAAAGCAATGAATGAACTCCATTAAAAATAGGAATGTAAGAAAGAAGAAAAAAAATCAAACGCACACAAATCTATAAATAAACAACATAGTCCATATATACTTTATAGTGCACTCTCATTAGAATGCAGATTGTAACAGGTTTATAGTTAGCTAAACATTAAAAAGCTAATTGAAAAAATGGGCTTTCGAATATATTTTAAAAGTTACTTATTCTGTATTTTTTGAGAATCTGTTTTGATAGCAGTGCAGCTTATGCTGTTTTCCCCATAGGAGGTGATGGTGTATTGGTATTCTAGATCTCAGTGTGATAATTATTGAAGTATTGCCTCTTCATAAACAGGGTTGCTGTCTGAGCTCTTTCAGTTCTGTAATAGCATGACAAGCTTGATTTATAGGTTCTAAGTGTGTTTTTGCAGGATACTAGGACCATTAGCGTAGTGAAGCTGAATTTAAAGATCAAGTTATTACAGCTATTAAAGAGTTTTTCAGTTCAATAATCCAAAAGATTCTAGCTGGATTATTACATGGGATACATTCACAGCATATATTAGAGGCATAATAAGTTCACTTAACTCCAAATTTAGGAAATCACAAGCTGCAAAAATTCATGCTCTAGAATGCGACATTAAAAAAGGAACATGATCACCAATTGGATATTAACAACATTAACATTCTTCTTAACCTTTAAAAACTTCGCTTCCAATACAATTCTATTCTACGGGAAAAAGCAGCTAGCTTGGTTTTCATCACTGAGGCTAATTATTATTCTGACAATAATAAATCGGGTCATCTTCTAGCAACATGCTTGAAAAAGAAAAGTGAAAAGAAACCGATTAATAAACTAGTGTTAGAAAATGGCGATAATATATCCACAACTTCTGAGATTCTTCAGGAATTTCAAAAATACTATGAAAAACTTTATTCCTCTGAACTAGTTAATAAAAAAATATCTCACACTTTCATAGATGGAATTGACTTACCATCTTTACCTACTTCAGCCCAAAAACATCTATCTTCACCAATCACACAAAATGAGATAGCTGATACAATTGATGATATGGCCAAGAATAAACCTCCAGGCCCTGATGGGTTTACTACTGAATTTTACTCATCTTTTAAACATATACTTGCCCCATATATGCAACAATTTTTTGCATATTTGATATCACAAGTTGCTGCTTCAGGTACTTTTACAGAATCAACCATTATAGTTATCTCTAAAATGAGAAAGGATCCCCAGTTTGTAACCAATTACAGACCACTTTCCATGATTAATGTGGATGCTAAAATCTACGCCAAGATACTGGCAACTAGATTACAATAAGTAATACTACTCCTGATTACCACAGACCAAACTGGAATTATCAATAGTAGACACTCTTTTAACAACTCCCGTATGTTATTGAATGTTATTGCAACATCTCAATCCTCTACTCAAAAATTTACACTAATAGGGTTTGACGCTGAAAAGGCATTTGATAGAGTAGAATGGCCTTTTATTTAAGCTACATTACATAAATTTGGTATTCCTAATCATTGTATTAACATGATAATGGTGTTATACTCAAATCCCAGAACAAGAGTTTCCATTAATAGTCACCTCTCTGATTTCTTCAAACCTTCTAGAAGCACCCGTCAAGGATGCCTGTTGTCCTCGTTGCTCTTTAATTTATCGCTGGAACCACTATTGGTGGCTATAAGAGCAAAATCAGATATTCAAGGATTTAAATACTGTGGTTGTGAAATCAAACTTGCTGCTAATGCAGATGATGTTATGCTGTGCATAACACTAGACTCTATCCCACTTGTCATCAAGGTAATTGAGTCCTTTGCGCAGGTCTCTGGCTATAAATTAAATACAACTAAGTCTAAATTAATGCCTCTGAACTGCAATGAAGACTGTGACAAATCTAGCTCTCCTCCTAGCGTTGTCACAGGAGTAACTAGGAAGAACAGGAAGCCCCTATGCAGGAGAGCTGACCAGATTGGCTCTGCTGAGTGTGAGAGCTTTGACCTCCCTTGCACCTAGATTATTGAGTCAGACAGTGACTTCCAGGGAGAGTACAGACCAGCTACAGGTTACTCTTCCAAGCCTGCCGTTAGAGCTCATAAGACCTCAGGAAACAGGAAACTACATCTTCCAGAAAGGCAGAGATCTAGTAGGAAGCTGTCATGTGACCAGTCACAGCTGCAAAGGGATCTTTCTCCCTTCCCCCTCTTTAGAGCAGGAAGGGGTGATTTGGAGCCTGTTAAAACGAGGCAGCTGAGACCCAGAGGTGGGAGGAGCAGAGAAGCTGGGAACGTGAGCCTGCAAGGCAGCAAAACTCAGCTCCCCAGCTGAATGCTGAAGAGCTGGGACAAGACTGTGAAATGGTAGACATGTCAGAGGTGTCTGAACCTACCAGAGAGAGACAGTCAGAGAGTTGAGAACCCATGGACACTGATATGCCAAGTATTCATAAGGAGAGGTTGAAAGTCATGGACACCAGCTAAGAGGTTGGAAGTGTTATGATACTTTTTGATGCTTACCTATTTTTGTGAAGTTTTGGGACTAAGGTTATTTTGTGGGCAGAATTGTCTCACTTCCCAGAGCTAGGATCTGAGATATTATTTCACTCTGGTACTTTAATCTGCTGGGACATTTGCAAACGATGGAGCATTTCTGCTTGCTCTCCTCTCCTCACAGCTGGAAGCTAATTAACTACTGATAAGCTACTGCAGGGAAAGTCAGCCACGGATGAGCTCTGTTTTGTATAGTCCTAGCTGGAGTCAGCTTGTGCCAGAGTTCTAGCTTTGAGCAGTATACTTTTGATTTTGGAAAAGTTTTATTTTCATGTAACCAGAGCCTTTTGAATTTTTCTTTACTGCTCCTCCATAGAAAGAGAGCACTGCTGAACCTACCTTTATACTTTAAGGCTGGTGAAGAGGACTGAGTCGCAGAGACTGAAGTCCAGCCATAAATCTGGTTTTGTGTTCTTCTTTGCTTTTGATTTTTGTTATAACATTCATTCTAGTGTTTGTGAAGCCAGTGTGGCCAGGTTGGCCTTGTTTTGCATGTTTTGTTTTTTGAACAAATGTACTGGAAAATATCACAACTTACTGACAACATCAGAGCAACCTGACTCAGGGTCAAGAATAAAAGAATAAAATATAATTGTATTTTCCATTCAACATATAAGGCTCTCTTACATTTTGATAGCATTCTGAAAATCAAATGGAAGGACACCACCTTGATTTCATTATGGAACAATAACACTTTTAAAATCAATAACGTTGCCTTGAATTGGCCTATTTGGCAAAAATATGATATCTGGACACTGCAAGATCTTTTAGGTAATAATCAATAGTTGGCTTTTGAAGGAGTGTGTGATAAATTTAATCTACCAGCCAATCAATATATTAATTGGCTTCAATTAAAACTTGTGATGTGTTCTTCAATTCCGGAACTTCTAAAATTGAAACCAATACCTGATCCCCTTCAAAATATTATTACTATAGCTCCTCTTAAAGGTGTTGCCTCTAAATGGTACACTTTATTGAGACAAACTTCACCTGTGTCTATATCACTAATGATGAGTGCATGGCATCCGGATTTAGACATTTCCGCTGATGATGAGCTTTGGCAGAATGTGTGGACCAGAGTATTCAAATCTATTAGATCGGCTCCAGTGAGTCCTTCACTCAATATACTTTCTACTACATCGATCACACTGGACGCCGCGATATTCGATCCAAGATGGCCACTGTATCTCTGCTGCAGTGAGGATGCCGCTGAGATTCAATTTTACCTGCAACAATTATGCCGAAGAGACGGGGCGAGAATGCTGGTGGCGCCTCCCGGCGATCAATAGCCCCTTCGGTAATGATCGATGATCTTCTTCGGCATCTACAACAGGAGCAGGAAGCATCGGGAGCCAGCCTGCTTGGGACACCGCCGGGGAGTAGCGAGGTGATGAAAATCTCAGGGCTCGATGTTACTCTCAGCCCTGACGTCAGGACGCCACCCCTTCAACCGTTGCCGCAGGCAGCCAGCTCTCCACGGGACCAGAATGCACCCAAAGTGGTAGCTCTCTCGTCTCCAGAGGCCAGTGTAATGGAAGGCTTGCCGACTGAAACAACTCAGAGTGACATGCTCTCTCTGCCAGGACCTGCGACCTGGACAACTGAGGTCAGGGGAGTGCAAGACTTCATTGAGGTAAATCTAATCTCAGAACAGTCTCATACTGCACAAGTACATCTTTTTTCTCCTACTAAACCCCCAGAAGTCACACTTGAAGCATTATGGGTTTTGGTAGTGAATTTAGGAAACTCCTTAAATCCTCAAAATAAAAATTTGGACAAAGAATTGAAAGAACAGAAAGGAGAAATAAAATTGATAAAACAAGACATATCTCAGTTAAAAATAGAGACACAAAACACAAGTGAAGAGCAAATATCACTAAAACATAATCAAGAGTTGTTGGTTAAAGATAATATAATTCTTAGGAAGAAATTGGAAGCTCTGAAGAACAATGATCGAGCCAATAATTTGAGATTTATAAATTTTCCTAAGATCTTATCAACTTCTCCTTGAGAAATGGTGAAACGTTACTTTATGGAAATATTGGAAATTCCTAAAAGCTCTTTACTTCCTCTTACAAGAGTATATTATCTTCCTGCCAAATCCCAATCCAAAGAAGAAGAAAAAGTTGAGGCATCCCAGGATAGACCATTGGACATTTCTGCAATACTGGAACAATCGGTAAGAGAATTGGCTGTTCAAGCCACTCTCTTGCTGTCTGTGGCCTTGGCTCCAGACAAGGATTGGATACTAAAACTTTTCTTTAAAAATATATCCAAGGACTTCCTGGGACATCATATTCAGATATTTCCTGATGACTCCAGGGAGACTCAAAAGAGAAGAAGAGAATTCTTAATTCTGAAACCTGGAGTGACTCAAATAGGGGGTATTTTCTTCTTGAGATATCCATGTAAATGTGTAGTTAGATACTCATCCTTGAAGTATATTTTTACAGAGCCATCTCATTTGATAAGTTTTCTCACAATGAAACGTCTTGAGAAAGGAATAGCTGCTCCTAAGGAAGGTTAACTCTCTGTACTGTAGTAGACATATGGCTTTTCTTGATAAATTGTTTGATTTATTATGCTCTACTCTTTAAAATCTTGGATCCAATTATTAAGGAGTTTATTTTATGTATTGTAATTCTAAGTTTAACTGTGTACTCCAATTTTGGGAATTCAGTTATTTTGTTTTCTGATCGCACTTTTCTGTACAAGATGTTTATGCTTGGCAATAATATAAAATTCTATAAATAAATAAATAATAATTAAAAAAAAAAACACTGGACGCCGCATAAATTTGCTAAATTTTCCAAAGAAGGCTCCAATCTATGCTAGTCCTGTGGAAAATTTGAAGGTACACTGCCGCACATGTTATACCAATGCTCACATATTAAATTGTATTGGGATAAAGTCTGGAGCACCATATCCACCATTCTAAATATTAATGAACCCTTACATCTTAAAATTTTTATTCTTGGACAACATGGTCTCATTTATTCTATGCCCGAACCCAATGCTCGTTTACTTAACATCTTATTGTTCTTGGCTATTAGAAACATCTTGCACTGTTGGAAGAATTTATTTAAGGTAGAATACATTGTATGGTGGAACACGGTATGCATAACCAACAAATTTGAAAGTGTAATAGCTGAAAAACATCATTTTCTCAAAGTATAGAGACCTGTTCAACTTTATTGTGACTTGGGACGTTGACATAAATTATCTCAATGTAATATCATTGTAACATTTATAAAATATATAGAGAGTCACTTCTTGTCAGTTAATTAAGTCGCTTGGGATGCTCAGTATGATGCTCATTGGGAACTCTCTTCTATGCTTTACACGTATACTCCCAGCTGAAATTATATGTACTGGCCCTGCTGGATTTGGTTGACATGAGACACTGGTTGTATTGACTTATAATTAATACTATCTTCCCGCTTATTAGCTGTGATATGTACAACTAATCTGTTTCATGTTTAAGTTATCTTTTGTATATTTGCATATATGTATATTTATAATAATTGTATACTTTGTATATTTATTTTGAAAAATAAAAAATTAATGAAAAAAAAGAGTTTGCTGCTTCTCAGTACATTGGATTTTTGAGGTATCATCCCAGTTTGAGGTGAGCTCTCCACACCTTCAAGTTCAACACAATGTAAGTGGTGGTGGCTGAGGAAGGGAGGATATTGAGCACCCCCAATCATTTTGAAAAATAATTGGGGGTGCCTATATAATTGTCTCCTATGACCATGGGTGCCTATATTTTAAGTGCATTGATGCCAGGTTATGCTAGTATTCTACAATCTTGATGTCCAGATGCCATTATAGAATAGGAACTGCCCATGCACCAATGAGGTTCCTATTAGGAGGTACCCAGTTATAGAATTGACCCAATAATGTTCAGTTCTATAACAGCGTGCCTATAGTATATTTAGGTGCCCAGAGGCAGTGGTGCATCTGGCTTGGTGGCCACCTGGCGTGAAGCATCCCTTTCTCCAGGCATTAAGCAATTAAGCAGATGTGTGTGTGTACGTCAGTCTGCCTGTGTGCGGCTGTCATCTCTGCCAGTCCCCTGCCCCAGAAAAGGAAATTGATTCAGAAGGGGTGAGGCCATCGGAGCAGATGGCCATGCGCATGTGGTCCACAACCTGCGACCCATGTACCCCCAACTCCTTGCACCCTGGGTGGACTGCCCCCACTGCCACACCCTTGGTATATTGGAGTCTAGAAAGAAAGTGGGTATTGTTTTACAGAAAAGCACAAACTTGGAATACTGACATTTATCCTAAAAGCATTGCACATATGCATATAAATGAGGTATCTGGGTTATATATATACATTCTTGGACTGTTCCTTATAGAATTAGTCATCTATCTGTGCCCTGCCCAAAGACAGGGCTGCATTTTTATTACTGGTTTTCTGCTGTATTCATACAGCTTTCAAGAAGCTCATAGTACAGGCCCAACTTTTTTTTATATATAACATTAGCATATCTTTGCACTGCATTTTGATACCTGCAGCTGTGAAAATGAGTGTTCCTGACATTATCGCATATTATCACCTATTATTGCATGTTATTTGATGATAATGTAAAACATTTGGTTCAAAAAACAGTTTATTTATTTGCCACATTTGTAACGTGCCTTTTCCATAAAATTATAAAGTATAAATAAATTCTAGCAATAAATGCATTTCATGAATAGATAACTTGAGTTACTTTACTGTGAGGTATGAGGTAGACTGGAATGACATCTTTTGCACATTCATCTGCTCTTTTTTTCATTATCACAAGACATTGTGAAAGTCATTAAGAATGCACAGAATCCATGATTATCATGAATTACTTCAAAATAAACTTTGGCTTTTACAAAGCTGCGGTAGAGGTTTCTACCTCGGGCCGGCGGGGTAAATGCTTCAACGCTCATAGAATTCCTTTGTCAGAGCATTTACCTCACTGGCCCACAATAGAAACCTCTACCATAGCTTTGTAAAAGGAGCCCAAAGTGAGCTATCTCAAAATACCATGAATTTCTCTTTGATATCTTCTTAAGGTAGGTTAGTAAATAAGTCTCTTAAGGACAGCTGGATATTTAAATAAATTTAAAGTATTCTTCTATGATAGCACTTGGGGCTCATGTTATTCACACCATCAGGGGGGTCTATCCTATTGCAGATTTTAGTATCATCTGCAAAGAGGCAAAACTTACCAGATAGCCCTTCGGCAATATCACTTACAAAAAAGTTTAAAAGAACAGGCCCAAGAACTGAACCATGCCACATTCTTTTCCTCAGAGACAGCCCCATTTACTACTACCTTCTATCACTTTCCACTCAACCAGTTCCTAACCCAGATTGTCACTTTGGGGCTCATACCGAGGGAACTCAGTTTATTTATCAGACACCTGTGTATAACACTATCAAATGCTTTGCCAAAATCTAAATATACCACATATAGCACTCTCCCTCTATCTAGCTCTCTGGTTACCCATTCAAAGAAATTAAGCAGATTTGTCTAATAAGACCTGCCTCTAGTGAAACCATGTTGCCTTGGATCCTGTAATCCATTGGATTGGATTGGATTGTTTTGTGTGTTTTTCTTTTGGATGTGTGTTTTGTTTTTTTTTTTTTAATGGTTCAAAAATATGGATGCACTGAGGACAAGCTCATCTGAGAAATGGTCATTTTATGAAACAAAATGATAGACATTTTTCTGTTTTGAAAATGGTCATGTTCGCTATTGAAATTTTGTACGTGTTCCACAAAACATCCAAACTCAGATTTGGACATCATATATAAAATGTCCTTCCAGATCTGTTTTCTTTTTTCAGGACATAACACTTATAGATTACTCATGCTGCTATTGTATCAGTGTCAGCTATTAGGGGCTACAGCAAGGCTCATTATGGGCTGCAATCTTTACTGATCCTTTACCCAGAATGAAACAAAAAAGCCTCTACATGCCAGCACCCCTAGCTCCCAACTACCAGATGTGGAAGAAAGATTCCCACACCTACTGACTCAGTGCTGAAGAAAAGCCCCTCTTAGACCAACAACACTCCATAGTTCTATTCCTCCGACCCACAACAACACTCCATAGGTCTATTCCTTTGACCCATGCCAAAGTCTACACCATCAACATTTACCTTCCCCTCCAACCCTCTTGCCCCCCCCCCCCCAGCACCACAAGAATCTACAAGGGAATATGCAATGGTTAGATCGACAGTAATTGGTGGCAGCAATCCCCCTTCACTACAACCTGGTCAGCAGCTGACTCTAAAATGGTGCATCTGCCCCTAGTGGTACTATATAGTAGTACTATAGTAAAGACTACTGCTAGGGGGCAGACGCACCATTTTGGAATCAGTCACAGACCAGGTAGCAGTGAAGAAGGATTGATTCCACCCATTACTGATGACCTCTGAGTTGGTTCCAGGGGAGCTGGAGGATGCAGGGGAGATTAGGGCTTTGCCAGAGGCAGCTTATGATTGTTAGTGGATTTTGATGTGCATGGGGAAGGGATCTGAAGGAGGAGATGTCATCAGAAAAGGTATTAAGATAGGGAGATGTTATCAGGGAAAGGATTCTGAGGGAGGTGATAACAGGGAAAGAATCAAGAGGAAGAACTGGAGAAGAAATCTGGAATAGAAGCCATCGAGGAAGACATTGGGAGGAGGATCCTGAGGGAGGACATGAATGGAAAGCCGGGGATGTGCCGCTGTAGCATATCATCTGTTCCCCAATATAAACAACTGGGTATAATTCAAAAAGAAATGTTCCTAAAGGTCCTTGACAACAAAGTAACACATAAAGGAACAATGTATACTTCAAACGTCTTTTATCATACAATGGTGCTCAGATTCCACGATGGAAGAATAAAGAACTCAATAAAGGCAAAAGCCCTAAAGAGACTTAAATGGTATCGATCATTGCACCGGGTTGTAAAAGATGTTGTGAAGTGCTACTAAATTGGTTTATAGAGTTCATAAGTCCAAAAACGGTAAATCCAATTTGTAAGTGACTTTAAATAGTTAAAGCTTCAAAAAAGTAAGCAACTTAGCTGAAATATAGAGAGTGCATAGGTGTAACTGGGTCCTGACGCGTTTCGCCTCACCGGCTTCTTCAGAGAACCCACTCGCAAACTGTATATTCACTGCTAGTAATTGTATATAAGTCCTGCAACATCAAAGAAACAAAGTGCATGGAAGTATCAGAATTCAGTAATAAGTATCAAAGCCTTAGCCAAAAAACTTTACCAAACTCTCGACGCTGACGGCGGGACACCTACTGTTGATTCTGTAATCTTTCAGTTTCCTGTGACGTAAGTGCTCAGCTGAGCACCCGGCATTTATACATAGAAGAAGATGTCAATCATCTAGTGGAGGAACGCCCACCACTCCACTTCTTTATTCAAACCAGAGGGAGATACCGTCTGCCAATAGTAAATCCAACTTTGCTCACGTTTCCATAGCCATGCTTGAGAATCACCTCCTCTAATACCTCGGGCCACCTCTAATACCACAAATTGTAGATCTTGAAGCTGGTGCGAAGTGGCCTGCCAATGTTGGACTAAGGGGGCATTGATATCCCCCCTTCTAATTTTGCTCAGATGTTCTGTGATTCGTGTTTTGATGCTTCTGGTAGTGTGTCCAATGTATAACAAACTGCATGGGCAACGAATGAGGTAAACAACCCCTTGGGTATCACAGTCCGAGAAATGCTGTAACACATGTTGCTTTGGTAACGTAGGGTGGTGGATTCTAGTAGTCTCCAAGGCATGCATGCACATGGTACAATTGCCACATTTAAAATGTCCTTTAGGCTCGGGTATCAAAATATCACCTGGTGGACTAACAAAGTGAGACGTGGATACAGAATCCCGAAGATTTTTACCCCTAGAATACGCAAAAAGGGGTTGTTGCCCCAGACATTGATGTACCTGAAGAAGGTGCCAGTGTGTGTTTATAATTTTTTTGATATGGAATGCTTGGTATGAGTAGGGCAGTGTACACACCAATCGAGGTTCACATTGATCAGAGGATGGTTGCAACAAATACTCCCGGTGGGCATATAAAGCTCGTTTATAAGCTTTTTTAATAATATTATGGGGGTACCCACGTTCACTAAACCGTTGCCACATGTCTCCTGCCCGGAGTTTAAACACACACTGGCACCTTCTTCAGGTACATCAATGTCTGGGGCAACAACCCCTTTTTGCGTATTCTAGGGGTAAAAATCTTCGGGATTCTGTATCCACGTCTCACTTTGTTAGTCCACCAGGTGATATTTTGATACCCGAGCCTAAAGGACATTTTAAATGTGGCAATTGTACCATGTGCATGCATGCCTTGGAGACTACTAGAATCCACCACCCTACGTTACCAAAGCAACATGTGTTACAGCATTTCTCGGACTGTGATACCCAAGGGGTTGTTTACCTCATTCGTTGCCCATGCAGTTTGTTATACATTGGACACACTACCAGAAGCATCAAAACACGAATCACAGAACATCTGAGCAAAATTAGAAGGGGGGATATCAATGCCCCCTTAGTCCAACATTGGCAGGCCACTTCGCACCAGCTTCAAGATCTACAATTTGTGGTATTAGAGGTGGCCCGAGGTATTAGAGGAGGTGATTCTCAAGCATGGCTATGGAAACGTGAGCAAAGTTGGATTTACTATTGGCAGACGGTATCTCCCTCTGGTTTGAATAAAGAAGTGGAGTGGTGGGCGTTCCTCCACTAGATGATTGACATCTTCTTCTATGTATAAATGCCGGGTGCTCAGCTGAGCACTTACGTCACAGGAAACTGAAAGATTACAGAATCAACAGTAGGTGTCCCGCCGTCAGCGTCGAGAGTTTGGTAAAGTTTTTTGGCTAAGGCTTTGATACTTATTACTGAATTCTGATACTTCCATGCACTTTGTTTCTTTGATGTTGCAGGACTTATATACAATTACTAGCAGTGAATATACAGTTTGCGAGTGGGTTCTCTGAAGAAGCCGGTGAGGCGAAACGCGTCAGGACCCAGTTACACCTATGCACTCTCTATATTTCAGCTAAGTTGCTTACTTTTTTGAAGCTTTAACTATTTAAAGTCACTTACAAATTGGATTTACCATTTTTGGACTTATGAACTCTATAAACCAATTTAGTAGCACTTCACAACATCTTTTACAACCCGGTGCAATGATCGATACCATTTAAGTCTCTTTAGGGCTTTTGCCTTTATTGAGTTCTTTATTCTTCCATCGTGGAATCTGAGCACCATTGTATGATAAAAGACGTTTGAAGTATACATTGTTCCTTTATGTGTTACTTTGTTGCATATCATCTGTTGGCATCTGTGCTACCGGACTACCATACTTGAGATGGTGCTAGATCAAGCTCCACTACTGGCTTTCTTGTAGGATATGTCCAAAGTCCCAAAGTCAGACTTAGATGCACTATCAAATATGCCCCTTCATATAAATAGGTTAGGTGCCTATCTTACGCTGGCTTTTACAAAGCTGCGGTAGAGGTTTCTACCACGGGTCAGCGAGGTAAATGCTCAATGCTTATAGAATTCCTATGAGCGTCGAAGCATTTACCTCGCCAGCCCATGGTAGAAACCTCTACTGCAGGTTTGTAAAAGGAGCCTACAATTAGTAAATTGGCTTCAATTATGAGATTTAACAAGCTCACAATTGAAAATAAAATGAATTGGGCAATTGGCGCCTATTTTCTTAGGTACGATTCTACAAAAGATAGATTCCTATCAATAAAGTAGACATTTTTGGGGTGGAAAGTAACTTAGGCACCGCTAGGCACGATTCTGTAAAGGACTTAGGAGCCTATGATATAGGCCTTTAAAACCCTGGCCTACATTATAGGCACCTAAGTTTTAAGTTAAGCACCGCTAAGCATGATTTTGTAATGGACAGCTAAGAGTGACTGACATTCGCTAGGCGCCTATCTTTTAAGACACCATTGCCAGAATCCAGCCCCTACCGCCTACAAAATCTGTAAAGGCTCACATGCTAACTGCCACACTTTAATAGAAAAATTAGCATGTGGCTAGTATTGCCAGAGTATAAAAATCTGCCATTTCCCGGCAGTGCTATAAAGTAGCCTTAGCATGCAGGAAAACCTGCGCTGTGGATAGTACAGGCCCATTTTTATCATTTCTTAGTAAAAGTGCCCCTAGATCTATGGTATGAGACAAACAATAAGCACCCTATATCAGTGGTTCTTAAATCTGTCTTGGGGCCAGTCGGGTTTTCAAGATTTCCTTAATGAATATGCATGAGGCAGATTTGCATATAATAGAGGTGACAGGCATGAAAATCTGCCTCATGCATATTCAGTAGAGATATCTTGAAAACCCGACTGGCTGGGGGGTTCCTAAGAACAACTGCCCTATATTGTATTGTTATTTTATTCCTCAAGAAACACATTTGCTCTTCAATTCTGATTAAATATATTACATAATAATTTTATTTGTGATCATTATTTTAGGTTTTCCATAAGCAAACATTTAGCAAGTCTATTACTAAAGATTAGCACATGTTATCAGCAGCAGGGCCCATAACTATAATACTGATCCTGTGGCAGATAACATGTGCAAATCTTTAGTAAAAGACCTCTTGAATGAAATTATCTGTGTGCACCGGCAATGCAAAACACGAGATTATCAGAAAAGCCAAACTTAGTACGTCAGCATGAACAAATATCTTACATAATGTCTGAAGAGGGCTAATTTGGACACACTAACAGACGTGAGCATAAAAGTCACATTTTCCTACAAACTGCTTTCTTAAAAACAACACATTAAATTCCAGGAATAGACTGCTACCAAAAAAACAAAAAAGCAAAACAGATGTAGACATACGATTGGATTAAGAAAGGAAGAATCTAAAAGAAATATATCCGTGCTGAAAGTTATTACCCTCATCTCTCCATCCATCACTTATCAGCCACCATTCAACAGCACACAGGTACCTTTGCTAATAAAAGTATTTTGCAGAAGTTTAACAATCTTTGGGCTAGAATTGGCACTAGTGGAATAGGTCCATTTGTTTTCATATCATTTGCCCTTACAGTGGTACCTTGGTTTACGAGCATAATTCATTCCAGAAGCATGCTCATAAACCAAAATACTCGTATATCAAAGCGAGTTTCCCCATAGGAAATAATGGAAATTCGCTTTGATACGTTCCCATCCCCCGAGGACAGCGGCGCTGCTCTATTTCCCCCCCCCCCCCACGATCACCGGCATTGCTACCCCTGAAGCCCCCCCCCCCCCCCCGCAATCCGGCACCCCCCCCCCCCCCACAGCGATCTGAAGTCCCCCCAGACCCACCCGAATCTGCTTCTTACTTTCATCTCGGCCTCAGCACTGGCACCGGCATATCCTGTGCGTTGGTGCCGGTGCCCGAAGATTGGCCTCCTCTTCTGTGCTGGGCCTTGAGTATCTGCGCATGCTCAAGGCCTGCAAGTTCACGTTCTCTCCGAGATCTCCGAGGCACACTCGCAAACCGGTGCACTCGTAAACCAAGGTACCACTGTATATCTAAAACAGGGGTATCAAAGTCCCTCCTTGAGGGCCGCAATCCAGTTGGGTTTTCAAGATTTCCCCAATGAATATGCAGGAGATCTGTCCCTGTCTACTTTTTCTATGCCCTTCAGGATCTTGAAGGTTTCTATCATGTCTCCTCAAAGCGGAGACTTAGAGGAGACATGATAGAAACCTTCAAGATCCTGAAGGGCATAGAAAAAGTAGACAGGGACAGATTTTTCAAATTAAGGACCACCACAAGTACAAGGGGGCACTCGGAGAAATTGAAAGGGGACAGGTTTAGAACAAACGCTAGGAAGTTCTTTTTCACTCAGAGGGTGGTGGATACATGGAACGTGCTTCCAGAGGCTGTTGTAGACAAGAAAACATTAAATGGTTTCAAAGAAAGTTTGGATAGATTCCTAGAAGAAAAAGGGATTGAAGGGTATAGATAGATATAGACCACTACTCAGGCGATGGGCCTGATGGGCCACCGCGGGAGCGGACCGCTGGGCAGGATGGACCTATGGTCTGCCTCAGCGGAGGCAACTTCTTATGTTCTTATGTTCTTATGTTCTTATTAGCATATAATGAAAGCAGTGCATGCAAATAGATCTCACGCATATTCATTGGGGAAATCCTGAAAACCCGACTGAATTGCAGCCCTCGAGGTGGGACTTTGACACCCCTGATCTAAAATAAGATGAAGGGTGTGAAAAAGAACATAAAGGATAGCCATACTGGGTCAGACATATGGTCCATCTAACCCAGTGTACTACTTCCAACAGTGACCAATCCAGGTCACAAGTACCTGGCAGAATCCCAAAGAGTGATATACAGTAGGTCAGGGCTGCCCAAGTCCGGTCCTCGAGATCTACTGGCAGGCCAGGTTTTCAGGATATCCACAATGAATGTGGATGAGAGAGATTTACCTGCACTGCCTTCTTGGTATGCAAATCTCTCTCATGCATATGCAATGTGGATATTCTGAAAACCTGGCCTGCCAGTAGATCTCGAGGACCGGACTTGGGCAGCCCTGCAGTAGGTCATAGCAAATACATAGGTAGTAATATTTTCTCTAAAACATAGTAGAATATCCCAAAGGTTCACTATTAAGATAAAAATCACTACGCCATGCCAAAAACCCATTTATAAGAGATATTAAAAAAAAGATCTTCTGTTTGTTTTGTTCACTAATCAAAGCAAATATTTAAACTAGCATCCAAGGGAAAGAAGCATCAGAATTCCGATTGGAAAGGGATCATGGGGCCTCTTATAGCTCCTGCTCTTGCAGTACCAACTTCACCGATCCTTCTTTATTGTAATCATTTGCTTCTTCCCCCCACCCTTCCTAGAAGCTAGCAAATGATTACAATAGATGAGGATCGGTGAAGTGGGTACTGCAATAGCAGGAGCTATAAGATGCCCCATGATCCCTTTCCAATTGGAATGCTGATGTTTCTTTCCCTTGGGTACTAGTTTAAATTTTTGCTCTGATTAGTGAACAAAGCAAACAGAGAATCCCAAAGAGTAGTAGGGTCCCATGCTACTAACTCCAGAGATAAGTAGTGGCTTTCCTCCCGACTGTCTTAATACCAGGTTTTTTTCTTCCAGGAACTTGTCCAAACCTTTTGTTTATTTGCATAGGAGGGAGGCCAGGGATACCAGGCCACCACCCTATTGTTATGACTGGTGGAAGGAGGGATATATTTTCTAACCTAGTAATAGGGCTCCATAGATTATTTGTAGCATGGAGGAGGGGAAATATGACATAGGGGAGGGGAAATATGAAATATGAAAATCACAAGAAGGGAAGGAGATGACATGGCAATTTTGTCTAATAATTTACATGTCAGGGAAGGAGGGAAGGAGTTGGGGCTATAGCACAATTGTTTTTCATATAACTTTCATATTGGGGGAGAGAGAAAGAGACAATAAGGAGTCCTTGCTTATTCTTTTAAGTTAGGCCTGCTATTTTTGTGGCCCAGCTTAAATAGTTTACCCCTTTACTCCAATGGAACCAATTGAAAAAAATAAATA
The DNA here is from genome assembly GCF_902459505.1 of Geotrypetes seraphini. Lineage (NCBI taxonomy): Eukaryota > Metazoa > Chordata > Amphibia > Gymnophiona > Dermophiidae > Geotrypetes > Geotrypetes seraphini. The sequence goes on along the minus strand of NC_047086.1, from coordinate 301,242,781 downwards.
AATAAAGCCCGTAACAGCTCTCGGCCCTGAGAAATCTAGCGGCCATTCGCTCACTGCTACCCGGAATGCCCTCCGAAAGGAAGGAGTAGAGCCTAGAAGCAGATGTCATGGCTACTGAATAGAAAATTTGTGGCCCAGCTCCCAGCCCAACCTAAATGCTGTCCTATCTAAAAATGATAAAATTTGGCTACATACAAGTATACTTCCCTTTTTGTGGAGAAAAGCCACATCCATCTGTCTCCTGTGTCCTCCAGGACTATTTCCAACTCTAATAAAGCATTCAAAAGGTCACACAATAAAGCTGCCAGATCATCCCTAAATTTCTTCAGTGCCCTGATGTATCCAGTCTGGGCCCCGTTGCTTTTGTATTTTCTTTTCGTTTTGCTAGCTACTTAGAGTCTTCTGAAAAATAAGTCAAGGTCTTCCTTAGTTCCATTCTTTTTTGGAGTTTTCTGTAATCATACATCTATAAGCAATTTCATTTCATCCTCATCAGTCTTTATCTATTGTTAACTGTTCTGATGGCCTCTTGGTTTGAAGGATAATCAGTCTAAATTATATCCATTTGTTCATTCACCCTTGTGCCTCACAATGCAACTTTTGCATTACTTCCTATTACTAGCATATCTAAAAAAGCTCTTGTTTTCTCATTTTAATGTTTTGGTTGTTCTCTGCTGTACTGACTATTTTTCCTGTATAATAATAATAATAATTTATTTTCTTGTACACCGCCCTACCAGTAGTTCTAGACGGTTTACAGCAAGAGAAACTGAAACATTTCAGTGAAGAAATACAATTCAATAAGATACATAAACCTTAAAAAAACATCATTAATATATTGTTAAAAATTAACATTCGTATTTATCAAATAGATAAGTTTTCAATAGTTTCCTAAATTTAAAATAAGATTGAGATTGAACAATCAAAGGGAAAATCCAGGAGTTCATCTTCCCTGCTTGAAATGCAAATGTGCTGTCCAAAAAAAGTTTTATAATGACAAGCTTTTGGAGCAGGGAAGATGAACATACTAGAATTTCTGTGTGTTTGCCAGATGTTGGACTGGAGGAATAGCCTGATAATTAGAGCACTGGGCTAGCAGCCAGAAAGGTTAGGTTCAAATCCCACTACTGCCTCTTGCAAACTTGGCCAAATTATTCAACTCTATTGTAAGCTTTCTGGAGACAGGGAAGTACCTAGTCTACCTGAACTGATTGGTAGCATGGAATGTTGCTACTTTTGGGGGTTTTGCCAGGTACTAGTGACCTGGATTGGCTGCCGTGAGGATAGGCAACTGGGTTAGATGGTCCATTGGTATGCACTATTATTGGAATGGGTGTGGGTCAAACAACATTCTTAAAGCCAGATTATATCTGGTGGCTTTCATGGGGATTTTGAAAAGAAGAACATATGAAATCAACACCCGATGCTAACTGCTTCAGTGCTTCTAAATTCTGGCGCCTCAATTCCATGTGTATTTTCTGACCTGAAGGGGTTTTGGTTTCTGAAAGTTAGGAAAAAAATTATTAAAATTAACCCAATAGAAAGATTACCTTATTTCCATTTTCTATTTATAAACTTCTATCAATACAGCTACTGTACAATACTATTTTATTCTAAAGCAATAAAAAATCTTTTTACTACTTTTTGTCATTTCTGGTTTCTACTTTCTTCATCTTCTTTTCACTCTCTTCTTTCCATCCAGCGTCTGCCCTCTTTCTTCCTTCTATGCAGTATCTGCTCTCTTTCTCTACCCCTTTTGTAAACTGTCTGCCCTCTCTCTCTCTCTCTCTCTCTCTCTCTTCAATCCACTATCTGTCCTCTCTCGCCATTCCATTCAGTGTCTGTCCTCTCCCCCTTCCAAATGCATCTTTTCTCTTTCTATGCCGCTTTCATAAACTGTCTATCCTGTGCCCCTTTTCTTCTTTATATATGATTCATTTCAGCTTCACCTCCTCTTTATTTTTTTCTCTGTCTCCACCCTCTCCCCATGCTCTGGAATTTCTCTCTTCTCCTTTCTTTCCCTCCTTTCTACCCTGCTGTCTGGCATCTTTCTTCTTTTCTTTCCTCTCCTCTTGCCCTGGCATCTCTCTCCTCTCCTTCCCTTCTATCTCTCCCTCCTCCTCCACGCTCTTGCATCTTTTCTCTTCTCCTCCCCTTCCTTCCTCCTTTCCCCCTGGTCTAGCATCTCTATCTCCTTCCCTTCCCTCCCCCATGCCCTGGCATCTCTTCCTCCCCTTCCAGGGTCTGGCATCTGTTTCCCTCCCTCCCCCATGGTCTGGCATCTCTCTCTCCTCTCAATTCCCTGGTCTTCCTTCTCTCTCACCTCCCAATCAGGTGCCAGATTTCTCTTCTCTTCCCCCCCCATAGGTACCTACCTCTTTCTCTCTCTCTCTCTTTGCTTGTCCTCCCCCCCTAGTCAGCAATGCAGTCTTCACAACTCGCTGTTCTTGACAACTCACTGTTCTTTCCTGCATCGGGCCTTCCTCTCTTCCCGATGCTGGCAGAGCAGTGAGTTGTAAAAGCTGACACTGTGGAGGAAAAGTTCCCGGACCATGATGCTGGCCCTCTATGGGCTATACCCAGGGTGGACCACCCTCCTTGGATATGTTACTGTGCTTTAGTACTATCTGCTTGTATTAACAGAATATCTCAATCTACATCTGTCAGGTTAAAATTTTCCATCAAAATCTTTCTTCATCATTTCCACCTTTTTGGTCATTTATGACCTCAGCTGTGTCCCATTCAACTGCCTGTGTGGGATATCTGTAGATCAAGGTCCCCTAAAATATCTCCACCTTTTTACATAACTTTCCATTGTGTTATTATTTATTTTACTAACTAAGAAGGCCTGTTAAAACTGATGGTCTGATATTTCTGCTAGAGGTATAGAGACAGTACTGATATTTGTTTCCTTTTTTGCTATTTATATCCTCTCTAAACTTTTCCGTTTCTCATTCATGATACTCAGAGAATCAAATCTCCACAACAACAATATCTAGGTCAGCCTATGCCATTAGAGTTTGCAAAGCTGGAATTTTATTGTCAACTATGAACATTTGTGCTTTTATGATTCTGGCTAATTTTCCTTGCCATTTCTGTGCTTAATACAACTTCGTATTTTTCTCTTTGTATACCTCCTTGCTCAAGGGTAGCCTTGAGAGATTTTCACTGCTTCTTTCCTACTATTTTCATTTGTTCATTGGGGAGTGGGAGTGAAAATAGGAGGTGGCATCCAAAATCAATCTGCTTCCATCTGCCATCCCCTCTATATTCAGTGCTTGTCACCATATAATCTGAATGTCTCATCTAGTATTCCTCTCACAAAGGTTCAGGCCATTAGTATACTATATGATCTGTTATGTTGTGTACAGGGCAAGCCCCCAATATGTCTAAAACCTTCTTTATACCAGGTTTTGAGACAGGTATTGAAGCTGGTGATACAGCATAGTGCTAATGTTAGCTTGCAATTGGAAAACATCAGGATTAGAATATAGGAAAGCAATGAGCTAACAAAAATATGCTTTATCTCGCAGACTGCAGGCAAAGCAAAGGATGGAAAGAAAAAAAAAGGATGTCACCGAGGAAGAAAGAAAAAAAGTTGTGAGGTGCTACATTCAGCATATATGATAATGGGGGACATAAGAACAAAAGAATAACCTTACTGGGTCAGACCAATGGTCCATCAAGCTCCGTAGGCAATCCAGGTCCCTAGTACCTGGCCAAAACCCAAGGAGTAGCAATATTCCATGCTACCGATCCAGGGCATGCAGTGGCTTCCCCCACGTCTTTCTCAATAACAGACTATGGACTTTTCCTCCAGGGAATTGTCCAAACCCTTCTTAAAGCCAGCTTACGCTATCTACTTTTATTACAACCTCTGGCAATGCATTCCAGAGCTTAACTATTTCCTTTATTAAGGAGTCAACATTCTCGGGGGGAAAAATTAATTCCTCCTATTGGTTTTAAAAGTATTTCCCTGTAACTTCATCGAGTGTCCCCTAGTCTTTGTAAGTTTTCACGGTGTGAAAAATCGATCCACTTTTACCCGTTCTATTCCACTCAGGATTTTGTAGACTTCAATCATATCTCCCCTCAGCTGAATGGTATAGTGGTAAGAGTTCTTGAGTGCTATCATTATATCCATCACAACAATCTCGTAAGGGTTATCAAGTAACTGAGATTTTGAAGGTAGATTGGACAAGATCAGTAACCTGCAACTGATAACAATGGAATCAGTGGGAAGATTTAATGCAGGATCAAGGTGCAAAGGTATAAACACAGTCATTCTGAAGTAGATATCTTCCCAATGACGATCTGTTGAAAAAGTTGTAATCTGGCCACATGAGCAGGAAGATGCTTTAATTTATGGAAATTCTACAGCAAATAATACAAGTATCAGGCCAAATTTTTCATCTCACAGATAAGTAACATGGAGGGTCATAAAAAAAAAAAAAAATCCAAGTCAGAATGGAGACATAACATCCAAAGAACAAAGCCCATCTCCCTTCAGTTCATGGCCCTCCAACGTTGGTTTTGGTTGAAAAGCCATTAAGATAAGTGTTGTTGTTTTCCTTTAAAGAACATATTTGAAGTGTACATTTGATGAATTGATTTTAGGTTTTGATATTACGATTAAATTTAAAGAAATAAAAAATAAAAAAAAAGTAAAAATTAATGATAAAGTTGAACCCCCAGTTAGTTTTTACATTAAATTAACAATTAAAATTAAGGTTAGGAAGATGGTTCTGAAGTAAATGATTATATCACATGCATTCAGGATCAGGACTTGAAATAACATCCAAGTTATAAGAGGCCTCTTTACTGAGAACAATGCATTTTTTATGATACTTCAAACTCTCAATTGATCTACTGGGGGTGAGTTTCTTTGTTAAAATAGGGTATCATTTGAATGATGAGAATAGTGGGTTAATAAAAGTGACATATCAATTATAAATAAAACACACTAAGGTGTTTTAAAGTTCTCAAAGCTAGCACTGTATAAATTATCCATTACACTCCCTTCTTTTTGTTCATAAAAATCTAAATAGTAGCAGCATTTCATGCTACCATCCCATAGTTATGCAGATAATGTCAATATTCAGTGCTTTAATAAAAAAGCAACAAAAAGAATATAAGATAAAACCTATTTATTGGTCTAATATATTTTTTGATCAGTTTTCAGGGTACGTTGAGCAAATGATGGCAATATTAGAATATATAAACGAATCATAAAAAAAAAATTCTAGTGACAAGTAGTATTAATAAAAAAGTATTATTAATTCAATAAAAAGGTATCTCTTTCTTTTTGTTTTGTGGAATAAAGTAGTAACTACAGTACTTTATCTGATTATGCAAGACTTCTTAAATAGCTCTCCTAACTTAGATACATCTTTGGTTAGGATAATGTGACAGCAGTATACTGTACTGACCTGAAGAAAGAAGTTTTGGCCTCTGTAAGCTACCATATTTTCACGCAAATAACACGCACCCGTATAAAACGCGCACACGGATATAGCGCGCAGAAATCACGATGATTTGCACAAAAACTTTGATATACCGCGCTCACGGGTATACCGCGCATGCTGCCCGACGCTCCTTTCGCCCGCCCTGACTTTCCGTGCGCTGTCCCGACTCTCCGTTCACCCCCCCTGACTTCCGTGCACTGTCCCCCCTTGAAGGTCTGTCCCCATCCTGAAAGCCTGATGCCCCCCCCGACGTCCGATACATCCCTCCCCCCCCCCCGAAGGACCGCCGACTCCCCAACAATATCGGGCCAGGAGGGAGCCCAAATCCTCCTGGCCACGGCGACCCCCTAACCCCACCCCGCACTACATTACGGGCAGGAGGGATCCCAGGCCCTCCTGCCCTCGACGCAAACCCCCCTCCCCCCCAAGAACCTCCGACCGCCCCCCAGCCGACCCGCGATCCCCCTGGCGACCCCCACGACCCCCCCACCCCCCTTCCCCGTACCTTTGGTAGTTGGGCCAGAAGGGAGCCCAAACCCTCCTGGCCACGGCGACCCCCTAACCCCACCCCGCACTACATTACGGGCAGGAGGGATCCCAGGCCCTCCTGCCCTCGACGCAAACCCCCCCCCCCCCCAAGACCCTCCGACCGCCCCCCAGCCGACCCGCGATCCCCCTGGCGACCCCCACGACCCCCCCCCACCCCCCTTCCCCGTACCTTTAGTAGTTGGCCGGACAGACGGGAGCCAAACCCGCCTGTCCGGCAGGCAGCCAACGAAGGAATGAGGCCGGATTGGCCCATCCATCCTAAAGCTCCGCCTACTGGTGGGGCCTAAGGCGCGTGGGCCAATCAGAATAGGCCCTGGAGCCTTAGGTCCCACCTGGGGGCGCGGCCTGAGGCACATGGTCGGGTTGGGCCCATGTGCCTCAGGCCGCGCCCCCAGGTGGGACCTAAGGCTCCAGGGCCTATTCTGATTGGCCCACGCGCCTTAGGCCCCACCAGTAGGCGGAGCTTTAGGATGGATGGGCCAATCCGGCCTCATTCCTTCGTTGGCTGCCTGCCGGACAGGCGGGTTTGGCTCCCATCTGTCCGGCCAACTACTAAAGGTACGGGGAAGGGGGGTGGGGGGGTCGTGGGGGTCGCCAGGGGGATCGCGGGTCGGCGGGGGGGCGGTCGGAGGTTCTTGGGGGGGGGGGGGGTTTGCGTCGAGGGCAGGAGGGCCGGGGATCCCTCCTGCCCGTAATGTAGTGCGGGGTGGGGTTAGGGGGTCGCCGTGGCCAGGAGGGTTTGGGCTCCCTTCTGGCCCAACTACCAAAGGTACGGGGAAGGGGGGTGGGGGGGTCGTGGGGGTCGCCAGGGGGATCGCGGGTCGGCTGGGAGGCGGTCGGAGGTTCTTGGGGGGGAGGGGGGTTTGCGTCGAGGGCAGGAGGGCCTGGGATCCCTCCTGCCCGTAATGTAGTGCGGTGTGGGGTTAGGGGGTCGCCGTGGCCAGGAGGGTTTGGGCTCCCTTCTGGCCCGATATTGTCGGGAAGTCGGCGGTCGTTCGGGGTGGGGGTGCGAGTGGTCCTGCCGGGGGGGGGGGGGGATGTATCGGACATCGGGGAGTCGGCCGGGCAAGAGGGCTTGGGCTCCCTCTTGCTCCGATCGTGGATGCGGGTGCGGATGGGAGCGCGTGCGAGCGGTCGTTCGGGGTGGGGGTGCGAGCGGTCCTGCTGGGGGGGTGAATCGGGCGTCGGGCGGGGTGGGAACTATGTTTTAAAACTTTGGTATACCGCGCTCACGCATATAACGCGCGAGGGGTATGCGCGGTAGGTAAAAACGCGTATAACGCGCGCGTTATATGCGTGAAAATACGGTAATTGAAACATGTAAGCTAATTGAAACATGTATTTTATTATTTTCCATATTTTAATTTATTTCTATTTGTTAATTTGTGAAGTGGTGATTGTTATTTGTCAGCTGTTTCAAGTTTATATCTGCTATCTTTATACTCGTATTTTGAACATTATTAGGGGACATGTGTCACTGTTTCTGTGGTGTTGACTTATATGCAGAGTCTGTCTTCTTGGTGGTTCAGTTTAACTTTTGTTTACATATTTCTATTTTTAGCTTGTGATTACTTATTCCATACTTGGCGAGGGTATATCTGTGTTCTGTGTGTAGGAAAAGTGCATGTTTTTCTGTGAGCATTAACTACAGGATTGATCTGTATTAATCTGGCTTGTTTAGTTTTACAATGGATATAATGATGTTCTAGTGCTCACTGCAGTGTTTAAGATGCTGCCTTTTCCTGGGTGCATCCTTGTATGACTCATGGATTATTACTAAAAATAATTTGTTACATAAACTCCTCTCCTAAAGTCACTTCATTGACTCCCCATCTATTTCCAAATATAATTCATGTTCCTGTTACTGACCTACAAATGCATTTATTCAGCAGCCCCTCATTATTTCTCTTCATTTATCTCCCCCTAGGTTCCCCCCCCCCCCCATGAGCTCCGCTCAGCTGGTAGGTCCCTCCTATCTTTGCCCTTCTCCTCCACTGTCAACTCCAGACTCTGTCCCTTCTGTCTTGCTGTGCTATATGCCTGGAACAGGCTGCCCTACGGCAGGCTCCGTCTTGGCCAGTGTTCAAGTCCAAGTTAAAAGCCCACCTCTTCAAGACTGCTTTCAACTCCTAACTCTTCTCACCTTAAGTTCTGCATCCTCAATCCTTTATGTCATATCTGCCTGTCCAAGTTAGACTGCAAGCTCTTCTGAGAAGGGACCTTCTATTAAATGTCAAAATGTACAGTGCAGCAGTATAGAAGAGATAAATAGCAGTAGTAATCGTAGGCATATCCCTAAAGGATGTCATGTCATAGACTTTAGAAAATAGGCAAAAATGAGGTGCCTTGCTTCCCTATTAATCTAGGCATTCTGTTTTAAAATTATGCTCCACATGTGAGTCGACAGTTTTAAAAAGAAAACATATACATATATTTTTCCTTCTATAATTGCCACGTATACATGTAACTATTTGCATTAGGCACACATTTCTTTTCATACCTGCTCTATTAAAAAAAACAATCCTTTGTCATAGGCAGAGCATTCATAAATACATAGGTATGTGTCTGCCAGTTTATAAATGTACTAGTCTTTAAGCCCGTTACATTAACGGGTGCTAGAATAGATGTCTGTCTGTCTTTCTTTCTTTCTGTCTCTCTCTCTCCTTGGCCACTGTCTGTCTTTCTTTCTTTCTTTCTGTCTCTCTCTTTCCTCGGCTGTCCACCACCACCCCTTGCCTGCTCCCCCTATCAAGCAGCAGCCCTTCTCCCTTCCTTTTACCTCCCCACTGTCCAGCAGCACCCCTTCCCTGCTCACCCTGTCCAGCAGCAGCCCTTCTCCTTTCCTTTTACCTCCCCACTGTCCAGCAGCACCCCTTCCCTGCTCTCCCTGTCCAGTAGCAGCCCTTCTCCTTTCCTTTTACCTCCCCACTGTCCAGCAGCACCCCTTACCTGCTCCCCCTGTCCAGCAGCAGCTCTACTACCTTCGTTTTATCTCACCCCTGTCCAGCAGCACCCCTTACCTGCTCCCCCTGTCCAGCAGCAGCTCTACTACCTTCGTTTTATCTCACCCCTGTCCAGCAGCACCTCTTCCCTGCTCCCTAATACCTGCTCCCAAACCGCCGTTCCTACCCTCCCTCCATTCCAGCTTCTTGGTCCATTCCTGGTCTCTTTTGGCCCACCAGCACAAACCACTGCCACTGCTGCTGCTGCTCTTCATTCGCGTCTGCCCTCCTCTTCAAAGCAGCCTTCTGATGATTGCCGGCTGGCTGTAGCGAACCTCGCAGGCCGCTCCCATATGTCAGAGGAGAGGCGGGATGTCAGAGGGAATGTGCTACCAAGGTGGAGAGCGGCCTGTGAGGTTTACTACAGCTGGCCGGCAATCCTCAGCAGGCTGCTTTGAAGAGGATGGCAGACGCAAATGAAGAGCAGCAGCGGCGGCGGCAGCGGTTTGTGCCGGTGGGCCAGATTTACTACCCCGCGGGCCAGATTTTTAAATGTCAAGACTTACAGTGAGTGAGGGCGGGAGGGGGGAGTCGCCGGCATGTTTTCCACCTCCTTGCGTCCATGGTTGCCATTTCAAACTCCGCATGTGCAATAGGAGCCAGAAAACCGCCACAGGCTCATTCTACTGGCACGGAGCTATGGATCATGGACGCAGGTATCACGAAGTTTGAAGTGTGCATGCGTGCTTAGGGTTTTATTATTGTAGATTCTTTGCATTTTGAGAAGTGTATGTCCAAGCCCCAAATTCTGCCTAACTGCTTCCAAGAAATTTTTTTAGACATGTAAGCAAGTATTCATAGAATCCATCTTTGCATATACATTTGTGCACATATATGGTGGCAAATTAGGTATAGGCCACTTTCTGAATCTGAAGCTGGGTTTCACCAATTGGTATTTGAGGAAGTGCAACAATCTCCATGGAGACCAAGTGACTGAACCACATGAGTGGAATTAGCTGCCTTCTGAAATAAAAAAGCAAACTAACTTATCCTGTCTTAAGCGCTAGTTGAAAGCCTGTCTATTTTGTGTGGCATTTCATCTGTCTCAAGGTATTGAGAGGTTTATTTTTCTTCCCAATACTTCAAAATCAGTTGAGGACTTTTGATGGATTGTCTACCTCAGTTTTTCTGGACTTTGTTTATTTGTGCTACATGCTATATTTTGTATTCTAAGTGGTTTTTATTTTTTTACTATGAGCGTTTATCTTGTTCTCTACCTTGTAATAAGGCAGATTATAAATAATAAACCATAATCTTAGAGAAGATAATTCAGCAAATGGCATTCAAAATTCTGCATCCAAAAAAGATCAGTGCTAAGTGCAAGTCTATAAAAGGTGCACATGCTTTATAGACTTGTACTTAGGCGTGGATCCCTGCCTAACGGGTGCAGAAATTAAGCCTTTTAAAAGCAAGTGCAAATGCCAGTGCCTAACTTAGGAGCAGACTAACCTAATTCTATAATTCCATGCTCCTTTTTCAGATATGCACTATAAAAATTACGTGAAGAGCTTTATACAAGGGGCCGCAGAAAAGTTTTCAGCCCATCCAAAAAAAGAATGATATGGATTCATGAAACTTACAAGTTTTTCCGCACTTTGCTTAACACTTTTTGTTTCAATGATATGAAATGAAATGAAAAATGTCAAGAAAAGTATGGAATAACTTGTAAAATCATGGCTCCACATCATTCTCTTCTTGGTTGGGCTGAAAAATTTCAGCGGCCCCTCGTATTGTGATGTCATAATGCCTCATTCCACCAATGCCTAAGAGCCAATCTCATCAGTGATGTCACAATGGCTTGGTTTCCCTATATTTGTGCCCATTTACTAGATGCATTTGCATCATTGAAATTAAAAGTATCAAGAGAAGTGTGAAATAATTTGTAAGTTTCCTGGCTCCGCATCATTCTCTTCTTGGTTGGGCTGAAAACTTTTCAGTGGCCCCTCATAGAATAGAGCCCAGCAAGATGCACATGTAACTACTAATCAAAGCTAATTAAGTGCCCTAATTGGTTGTTAGCATACAATTTTTGCTAGTTAAGGCATAACTGTCCTTTTAAGGGCAACTGAGTGAAAATACTATTGAGTTTACAGCAGCTCTCCCTCTTGTTTTTTCCTTAATTATTTTCTTTTACTTTGCCTAATGTAGTTCTTGCCTTTTACCTTATGTTCTTGTTTGTCTGTGTTTTTAATAGTTTTTAAAAGTTTTTATAGTTATAGTTTGATGACGTATTGTCACTTCAAACTTGTATTTTAGCTAAAGTTTGTCCTTTGTTTTTACAAATTTGTACACCACCTAGAAGGCTGATTGGGCGGTATAAGAGATTTTAAATAAACTTGAAACTTGAAACTTAAAGGGCTCATTAATTGATACCGTTGCATGTGCACCTTGGTCATTATCCAAAAAATCAGCATGCAACTTTTGGCGCAATATATAGAATCTAGGCTTTCTAAAATTAAATTTAGTGTACTTTTGTTCACTGATATTTTGGGCCCATTTTACAAAGTTGCAGTAGCGATTGTCACATGGCAAATATGATACAGCCTATATAATACCTAAGGGCTGTGTTGCATTTGCCTCACCGAGACTTGCTACCGCAGCTTTGTAAAGGGGGCCCTTTATTTATTAAAAGGCCCAAAATAGTTTTTACATGTTTTTACATTTACTTTAAACTGATGTTTCTCTTTGCCTGTTTTTCAAGGGATTTGTTCATATTTTATAAGTGCATGGGAATGTAGGTTTGGATTGGGTTCTGTTTTATTTCTTTGCATTTTCTATTACTATAATCTAAATTTTTATTATTGCTGACTGATATTACTGCAATTTGTCTTCTTTTTTAAAGACATATATCCAATGTGCCATTCCCTGAGCATCTGTTTAGGAAATATGGCATATGATCAAAAGGTAAAAGCTTTAAATTTTTACAAAAGTGATAGTTCACATCATTCTCTTGAAAATAAAATTCAACCGAATATACAGTAAGTTATATTGGAAACAGATGGCATGAGTTCTATTTTTATATATGTAAATATATATATATATAGTCAAGTCACATTATTATTATAACCGCCTACCTCTGACATCAGGAATGCGTAACCGATAAATGAATGCACATGTCGCATGCAGACTTCATGGGTGGGATGTCAGCAAGTTGCCAATATAGCAACCGTGGCTATCATGAAGCAACTTACCATCCAAACGAACCAAGGGGCTTCCAGATATGTGTCCAAAATGACTGTGCGGCGAACCCTGATGCTAATGGGGCTTCGGAGCAGACAGCTGGGGACTGCACCCATTCTCATGAGGGTTCATTGCAAAAAACGACTGCAATTTGCACAGGAGTACTGACATTGGACTTGCACTGACTGGCAGAGGGTTGCCTTCTCCGATGAGTCACATTTTGAGCTCTATCAATCAGTTGGACATTGGCATGTCAGATGTGAAACCGCTGAGAACAATCGCCTAGCAACCATTTTTGTACACACACAAGCTGTGGTGGCAGCATTGTGGTCTGTGGAATGTTTTCTTGTTATGGTCAGGGTTCCTTGACACCTCTGGAAGGCACTCTCTGTTAATATGGATATCTCTCCATCCTTGCCGATCAAGTACACCTGTACATGTTGACAGTCTTCCCTATGGCTGATGGGATCTTTCAATAGGACAATGCAACATGTCATACCACCAGAATTGTTTGCGAGTGGTTGGCAGACCATGACCAAGACTTCCAGCTACTTCTCTGTCCTCCGAATTCCCCAGACCTTAACTCAATCAATCACATGTGGGACCACCTCTATCAACATGCTCAATGACTGGATCTACCACCACACAGCGAGCTATCAGCAACTGTCAGATGAACTGCAGTCTGCATGCATGCAGCATGTTATTCATTCACTCCCATGGCATCTGTCTGCCTTCCGTGCTGCCAGAGGTGGTTATTCTGGATATTAGCAGGAGGTCATAATAACGTGATTCGATGTGTATATATATCTATATATGAAAAATGAAAGACAAGATGAAATAAAGCTTGGAACATCTTGATAATAAGAGTATTAAAATAATGCAGTAACTTTCTGAAGCTGCAGCACACTAAACTCGGAGCCGCGGCTGGAGGGCATCCAGAAATGCATGAACGTCGATACAATGATGTCACATGCATGCGTGATATCATCAAATCAACATCCACGCATGCGCAGAGACCCTCCAGACAGGGCCCTGAGCTTGCTATTTCTATGCCGGTGTGAGGGTGCTTGAGGCGGAAAGGTACAAGCAAGGAGAAGAGGTGCTGGTGCCGGTTGACTACCTACAGGATGTTTCTCTCACCGTGAGAGGCACATCCTGTAAGCAGTCAGCCAGCACCGATGCCTCTCCTCCTCACCAGTATCTCATGGCACACCCGGAATCTCGCCACGGCACACAGTTTGTGATACACTGAAATAATGAATACTAATTTTTGATTTTACAGGAATAAACTTAGCACAGATTTAAAAAAAAACACTCCATGAAGAAAAGGATCAAATGAAAAAATACATACTGTATAACTGACAAGCTTCTGCCAAAAATTTAGTAAACAAGCTTTGGGAGTAATGTCGCTAAGTTAAATCTTCCAAGTTTCTAGAAGCATGTGTGGGTTCTGCTTACTCACCATCACCTTGCCTACCTTAGGGTTAACTGAAGGTTATTAGAATTGGCCAGTAGTCTTCCTCAGGTCTTGAAATTTAGCCCCACACATCCCACAGTTCCAGTCATTAATTTGTATATTATTGTACAGAGAGATAAACCTCAGGCAAGCACTCGATTATTTATAACTTCAAAAAGTTATTCTGCAGAATCATTTGCCAGACTTTCATGCGAGACAGCATTTGATAGAAATATGGAAAATGGCCTGAACTTTAAATGACAAACAGATGTAAAGGTCCAATGAAAAATCAAACACTTTTGAAGTCCATGTGTTTTCACATGGGATACAAATGGGATTTTTAATTGATGTTGACTTTAGTCCATGGTAACATTTTGGGTGATCTCAATTAGTGGGGTTACAAGAAACATTACGGCAAAGAACCTGATTATAGCAAACATTAAAGAAGCCTAATGTAAGTGTGCCTCAGATTTCAAGCCTATTAAATAATGCCTTTCATGGTGAAATATTCTGCACTTTGTATTTTTCTTTGCAAGTATTGTACGCTGCCAGCATCGTGTTACAGGCACTAATGTTGATTATAGTGGTTTTGTGGTTCTCTTTGTCCTTATAAAACTGTATTAAAACTGGAACATACGATGCATCACAATCTAGAAGCTTACACATCATAAGTAGGGATATGCACAAGTGAAAATCTTTTGCTACAATTTTACTTAATTTGGATGTTATCCTACTTTTGGTGGGAGATTGAATTCATTTCAGACATTCGTTTGATAACAATGAATCCAACACACATTAAAACCTTAAATATGTGCCAGTTGATTTAGCTTCTGTTAATTCATAAGTTTAAATGGATATCATACGAGGGAGCTGCCTATAGTTAGGCAGCATGCAGTGATGTAGTAAGGGGGCGAGGGTGGAGCATCTTGAGTGCCATCTTAGCAGGGGTGCCATCACCTCTCCTCTGCACCCTGCAATAGGAGAGTCTCTTAAATGCCCTCCCTCCCACATACCTCTTCAAATCTTCACCAGCACCAGCAGTGAGCAGAATCTCCTACCCACTGCTCATACCAGCCTCATCCCTCCCTCTGATGTCACTTCCTGTTTGTGAGTCCAGGAAGTGACATCAGAGGGCAGACTCAGGCGGCGTGAGCAGGGGTTAGGAAGTCCAGCTTGATGCCAGTGAAGATTCAAAGATGTACAGAGGGCTCATGGCACAGTGATGCCGGGAACATGGATGAACGAATTGAGGGGGTGCAATGGCAGCATGTATATACACAAATGCTGGTATATGGATATAAATAATGGTGATCCAGCTACTTGTTTTTCTCTAAAGTATTTTCTTACATACAATATGAGTTTTAAATTTGTGGTGGTCTTTAATTAAAGAATGAGTTTTACATTTGTGGTGGTCTTTAATTAAAGTATAGGTTATGTTTGTTGAATTATTATGTTCATTTGTTTCTTTATGTTATTATTAGACTCTTGAGAAAGGCACATGTTGCCAAAACACTGCCAGTGTTGAGTCTACAAGTGCAGCAGAATTAATAAAATCCCATTGGTTGAACCATCTCTTCCTCATGACTCCTGTGTGTAACTGTTCATTCTCGTCATAGAGGTCATTTGGGGCTCTCCTACTGTATTTCTCTAAGTACGTATATATTTTCAATTGCATGTACTTTCTAGGTGGGAGTTCCTATGGGAAGAGTGTGATCCCCCATATCTAGGTGTGAGCATGCACACTAGCTCTATAGCTGACATAAGTGTTCACGCCTAAACACATACACAAGCATAGAACTAGCTATGCTAGTTTTCCTAAAGGAGAGTATGTGCCAAAACCTGCCCCATTTATGCTAAGTGGAGTTCTCCGTCTACGGTTCTGCCAGTGGGAAATGCTGTTTCACTATCATTTTTTCACTAGTGAGAGACAGGCAAGCTCTTGAGAACTCCAGGGAGCCTGACTGTCCTAGCAATTGGAAACAAAGTATAAACCCACTGCCCCCCACTGGCAGCAATGCTCAGCTTAGAGGGAACAGTGGTTCCAAATAGGCTCCCTCTGGTTTCTAAAAGTAGGTGCCCTTTTCTAGAACTAACCTCATAGAAGCTGATTAGTGCAGTTGAAAGGCTAGATTCTACCTCTCCCTCTGTCTCTTCCCAAATTTAGCCCAGGCCTTTTTTATGAGTAATATCTGAACAAATCAAGCTCTGATTTTATAACAAGACCCCTAGGTGATAAGTACAAAAAGGTCCCTATTAAGCACATTGTATAAGGCAGTATAGACACCCTCTTGTGCCTTTATAAAAGAGGCTCCCAGATTCAACCACAGTAATGCAAAAATGCCAACACATAAATTTATACCTGCCCCTATGAAGGTATGAATGTAAATACTTGATCGGCAAGGATGAAGAGATATCCATATTGACAGAGAGTGCCTTCCAGAGGTGTCAAGGAACCCTGACCATAACAAGAAAACAGGTATACAGGCCTATTTATTAAATACATACACAGATCACAACTCAGCCTCCCCTTGGCTTAAAGAATGTCCCAAGAATGTCTACATGTAGATGGCATTAAAGTAAAAGCTTGTGTGCATATTTTCTGTATGTTTATAAAAGCCATATTTTGCAAATGCAGTAAAAGGGGCTTAACACACAGAAAAAAAAAACCTTTAAAATTGCCCCCTAAGGGAAGAAGTTATCGATGTGGGCTACTGTTAAGAAGGGTAATTTTACCACAAGTTGTGCTATTTTAGCACAGGGCTGCATTTTATGCAATGAGCAGAAAAGAGATAGGTTTTTAACATTTTCCTGAAGTTGTAGTAGGAAAGGGCCTGATGTAGATATTGTGGTAGGCTATTCCAGACTTTGGGACCCTGGAATTCAAAGGTAGATTTGAATAATTTTTTTCTGTTGAACTTGAGGGGGGGAAGGAAAGGTCAGCTTGTGACGTTGTATCTTTCTTGAGTTATGGAAGGAGCAGTGAACCTTGATGCCCAATACTAGTCTGTTATAGAGTTATCTTAATAAATTGTTTTGTAGGTCATGCAAGTGATCTTGAAATGAACTCTTTTTTTTTTTTCATTGGCAGCTAGTGTAATTCTTCCAACAGCAGGTTAGCCTTCTTTGAATTTGCCTACTCCAAAAATTAATCCAACCGTAGTATCCTGGAGTAGCTGCAATCTCTGATATTCCTTCTCTGTGATGCCATAGTACAAGGAGTTACAATAGTCTAGGTATGGAAGTAAGATGGCTTTGTGTAACCATTCTGAAATTATTTTGGCTTCTGAAAGATCTAATTGTTCTTAGTTGTCTTAGTCTACAAAATAATTTTTTGACCAAGGAGTCGATCTGATCTCCAAAGGTAAAATAAGAATCTAGAGGACTGCCTAATATTTTTGAAGTTTTCCCAATCTTAAGGATATCTCCTATAGTCAACACCCAGAGCTGTGCAGAGTAATGAGTTATAGTCCAGAGCACTTTGGTCTTCAGTTTATTAAATTTGAGGAAGTTCTTTTGTTTCCAAGTACTCAAATCTTCAGTAGTCTCTACTTGGTGTTGAAGGGTGTCATCAAAGGAATCTTTGGTTATACAAAATAACAAGATATCGTCTACATATAAAAATGTGTGGACTTTAAAGGATGAGAATCTTTTTCCCAATGCTCTTAGGTAGATGGTGAACAAGGAAGGAGATAATGGATAGCCCTGTGGCACCCTACAGAAAGCATTTCATTTTTAGGTCTTCTTATTTCAAATTAATACCATTAAAGAACTATTATTGGCATTTAAGGCCAATTGGTGCCTAGTTTAACCATCCCCCCTTTTATCAAGCCACTTTAGGGTTTTTTTTAGGTTCAAACAATTTTTATTGATGCAAACACAGCAAATACAACACCAGCGCACCCCAAAGGTGTACAGTACAAATAATAATGCATCATATACAATAATAGAACAAGCATATACAATAAAAGAGTAACATCAATCAAACTCCCTCCCCTTCCTTCTTTACATAGGGCAAGTGAGATTAATGAGGGTGGAAAGTTTTGGGTTGTTTTTTTTTAGGGTTTTTTTTATTGCCGGCCGCTGTGTTGAAAGCTCTGACACTCATAGAATTCCTATGAACTTCGGAGCTTTTGCCAAGGCTCCTTTTATCAAGCAACAGTAGAGCTTTTTATTGCAGGCCTGCAAAGTAAATGCTCAGATGCTTAAGAAGCTTCAAGACTGCCCACACCACTCATGCACGAGTGCCTTCC
Organism: Geotrypetes seraphini; assembly: GCF_902459505.1. Lineage (NCBI taxonomy): Eukaryota > Metazoa > Chordata > Amphibia > Gymnophiona > Dermophiidae > Geotrypetes > Geotrypetes seraphini. Next base: position 301,224,879 of record NC_047086.1, on the reverse strand, counting down.
CCCCCCCAATGTCAACTCGCGATTCCTCAGTTTTTCTTTCTCTGCAAAGTGAAGAAGTTGTGTTTTGGACTCTGTCCAAATCGCGTTGCCTTCCCAATGTCTTTTTTGCCTTTTGGCTCATTTTTCTTTATTTTTCTATTAGTAGTAATAGTCTTCCTTCGGTTCTCCTTTAAAAAACAAGCAAAACAAAAAAATTTCATTTCAAAACGTTATTTTTCTTTATTTTTCTCAAGTCGAAACTTTGTGCCCTCTTTCTTTGGTATTTTCTATCTATTCCAGACGAGATGGTCGTTTCAGCCAAGCAATTTTACAGAATTTATTTTCTTCCTAATGGCCAACTCTCCCACCATCCCATTTAGTAAGTTAGGGAGTCCCACATATGAGAATATGCTGCCTGCTTGTCCAAGGATAAAGCACAGTTACTTACCATAACAGGTGTTATCTGGGGACATTAGGCAGATAGCCTCACTTCCCTCCTACCTCATAGCTTGTTTATGAAACTGAGGAATCACAAGTCAACATCGGGCAGGAACGCACTCGCGTGTGCGCAGTGCGGGCAGTCTTGAAGCTTCTTAAGAAGTTTAAAGTGACAGTACACTTTTAGCACTTTCTATACCAGTCTCCATGGATGACATCACCCAGATGTGAGAATATCTGCCTGCTGTCCCCAGATAACACCTGTTATGGTAAGTAACTGTGCTTTACTGCAGGTCGGTGAGGTAAATGCTCTGACACTCATAGGAATTGAATGAGCATCTGAGCAGTTACCTTGTTGGCCATCAGTAAAAAGCTCTACCGCTGCTTGATAAAAGGATCCCTCAATTATTTATGTGGGGGTTTTTTTTAAACATGCGGAAAATATTGGGTTGAGTATCAGACTGAACAGCCAGATAGTCTCCATGTCTTTCTGGGCTGAGATAGGGTAAGGATGGACTAAACAAATTATCCCTTTTTAAGCACACTGCTTTTAACATATCCCCTGGTAATGAATTCCAGATCTTTTAATTGTGTGTTAAGTGAAAAAATATATTTTTTTAAATATGTTTTAAATGTGCTACATAGTAACTTCATGGCATGTGCTCTTGTCTTTGTACTTTAAAAAAAAAAATAAACACCTGATTCACATTTACCCATTCCATTTCTGTTCTATCATTTTCAAACAAAAAGCAAAATTTGTGAAATAGGAAATATATTAGAATGCTGTCTGCATTGTTTCCATTGAAACATATAGAAGAGGGCTAAAGTACATCATACAAATTTGGATTCTACTAATAAGTTGAAATTGAATGCAAGTAAGATGAAGGTTCTTTGGTTTCATAATTCACTATCTTCTGTTCTTTCATTTCATACTCTACAATCAGGTACTATCCTCCAGTAAATAAAATGTCTAAAGTTTTGGGTATTCTTTTAGGTTCTTCTCATACATTTGATGATCAAATTTCTAATTTATGGAGGAAGATTTTATAAATTATGAGGAAACTTAAGCTAGTGAAGTCATGGGAGTTTTTTTAAATATCATTTTGCACTGTTGGTTCAGATGTTAGTGTTACCTCAACTTGTTTACTGTAATTCTTTATATTTGAACTTAACATCAAAACTGATCAAAAAATTGCAATTCCTCCAGAATACTGCATTTAGATTAATTTTTGGTCTAAAAAGATATGAAAGTGTTGCTTTAGCGTATAAGAATCTTCATTGGTCATTGGTTGAGAGGCAAATTAAGGGCTCCTTTTACTAAGGTGCGTTAGCGTTTTTAGGTCATGGTGAAGATTGGCGCACGCAAAACTGCACAATAAATGAAAAGACTCACGCATGCGGCGTTAGCGTCTAGTGCGCGCAGCATTGGAGCGTGCGCAAAGCATGCTCTAAAACCGCTAGGGCACCTTAATAAAAGGAGCCCTAAGTTTAAATCAGCTTACATATTAGTAGTATATTACAGACTGACTCTTCAGATAATCTGATTTTGCTTTTTTCTCATTTCCATTATTCTTCCACCAGATTATGTGGTACTTTATTACATTTTCCACAGATTAGAGGAGTACGGTATAAAATGACAGCTTAACTCTTCTTTTGCTTACGCTGCTATTACAATTTGGAATAATCTACCTGTTCACATTAGGACTGATATTAACTGCTTAAGGTTTCACAAAAATTAGAAAACGTTTTTATATGACTTGTTGTAAATTTCATGGTATGATGATATTTTAATTATTGATTGCTTTTGTATTTTCCCATAAATTTTACGGCTTCTTTGGATGTAAATCGCCTTGAACCATTTTGGTATAGTGCGATTAATAAATTGTGTATTGGATTAGTTTAGATGGCAAAAAGCGTCAAAGACCATCCAGGTTAAGGAGAATCAAATAAAATTTATTGCTGGCCCCGACATAGGCTGTGTTTTGGCAAGAACCACCTGCCTCAGGGGTCTTTCCAATTGTGTAAAAAAAATTGTAATTGAAAAACTGAAGACGTTTCTTCACAGTAATCCCATAAAGTTGAGACTTAGAGCTAGAACAGCTGGTTGGCATTTGTCCAATTACATGGGTAAGTGACACACACACACACACACACACACAAAAAAAAACAAAACCCTTCAGCAACCAAGGCAATGTCAGTTGGAGTGCAGTTCAATTTACAGTCAGTCTCTACTATGTTTTTTTTCCCCATGAACACAACATAGGAATCATCCTTTAGGGCAGGGCTTCTCACTTCTACCCTAATCTCACATATGGAGGGGCATTTTTGATATGATGTCCAAGTCAAATTATAGATATTTTGCTGAAAATGTCTAGAAATCTCATCCTGAATAGAACCAGACAAACATTTTTTTTGTTTTGAAAATCACTATTTTCTAGAAGTTTCTAGCTCTTTCTCTAGGAACCATTAAAAATGCATAAAAACAAGTCATTTTAGATGTCTGGGGACCGGCATTCTTAGGAGAATGGCCACACAAACATACAGTAGGGCAACCTAAATGGACTTCATATAAAAGGTCCTAGGTACAATCCCACATTAACACCCTTATTTTGCATTGTAAGTCCTTCAAAGCTGTACCTAACTGAACACCACTACAATAGTTCTCAAGACTGCAAGTGTCTCCTCTTTATATGTGCGGTGGGTAGTTTGTGGTTTTGGGATGGTTCACAATTTCCACCACAGGTATACTAATTAAAGGGATCCAGGTCCACATCCCACTCTATCTTCGGTTCTGTAACGAAAGCGCGTGGGACATTGGTTCACCAACAATCCCGCACAGGACTTCAGCACGCCACATTCAAAGTGTTCCTATTACTGCTATAAGTGGGGGTCGAGGGGGAGCCCCCCCCAGTAAACTGACAAGTGTCCGCGCTCCTGTAATGGATGGTGTGGGGGAGAGAACTCCCCCCATTACACTGTAAACTGCCATTTTCCTTTGGTTTTCGGGTAATCGGCAGTTTTCAGTGTAGTGGGGGGTTCCCCCACACACACACCCCCAACATGAGTGCGAACACCTGTTAATTTAGTGGGAGGTCCCCCCATACACACACCCTTTGAGCGCTAACAGGAACACTTTAAATGCGGCACGCAGAAGTCCTACACGGGATTGTCAGCGCACAATTGTCGGCACACCAATGTCCAACACAGTTTTGATGCATTACCTTATCTGCAGTCTCCTGCACTGACCACTAGCTGACTCCTGGGACCATGTTGCAGTTCTGATAGGACTGGCCATAATATATGAAATTGTCTCATCTTTGGGGGAAGAGAGGGGGTCAGTGATAACCAGGGGATTAAGGGGTAGTCATGCCTTAATCTAGAGTCTCACGGCACACTAGTATGCCTCTTGAGATTTGAGGTGTGCCACAATGTGCTGGGGAGGAGGAGAGGTGCCGGCTGACTGCCTACAGGATGTGCCTCTCGCGGCGGCAAGTCCTGTAGGCAATCAGCCAGTGTCATCACCTCTCCTTCTCTCCGCGTGTCTTCCCTTCTGGCACCCCCCACTGGTGGTTCAGGGCCCATCTGGAGGCCTTCGCGCATGCATTGATGTCGACATGGTGATGTCATGCATGTGCATGACATCGTCACATCGACATCGGAACACTTCTGGATGCCTCGAGCTACAGCCACTACGTTTACTGTACTGTGGCTCAACAAAGTTTGCGGGACACTGCCTTAATTCCTCCCTCAGCTGGTTAATTAGGGAGTTTTTTTGTGACTTAGCTATGACTGAAACAGGTTTAGAAAAACACATCCCAAATTTTGCCTTAGACATTTTTATCTGGTTCTGTTATATTGGCCAACACTCACTTTGGTGCCTCAAATGTTAGACCTGTTTCTGGGTATATTTGACCTGCTGATTCCAAAAATGGCACCAGTTTTCTCCTATCAGCTCTAGTTTCTAAGATAAAGAACATGTGCCATATACCACCCTTCACTCTGCTCGCTCATTAAAAAATCAGGATATTTTAATGTAGTGTTTTAATTAATATTTTTTAACATATTAAAAATTAAAAGAAAAGTATACAACATGAAAATCTACTTATTTCATACCAAAAGCACAAGTTTATGATACAAACTTTCCAGTCATTTCACGAGAAGCTCCTTTTGTAAGACTGGGATGTGCCAGGACAATCCTCATAAGATTCCAACAATAGTCTACCATCATGTGTGCATCCCATCTTCTTTGGTATCTGGCTTCCATTGTTTTATGTCTTGGTGAAATATTTCACCTTGCTCATCACTTACGCCACCAGGTTTCTCTGGAAAGCGATCTAAGTGACTGTGCAGATAATGGACTTTAACATTCATGTTACAGTCAAGCCTGTTGAAAGAAAAGAGCATATCCTCTACTAATTGTGTGTAGTTGTCTGCCTTCTTGTTGCCAACAAAGTTTTTCACAACAAGAACAAATGAAGACCAAGCATATGATTCGATTTCATTCACTGATGCTATGACATGAGGGTCATGTATAAGTTGTCTGATCTGTGGACCTTTTACAATGTAAAACTACAGTTGGAAATATGTAAACACTCTCATTATATCTGCTAACTTGTACGTAAAAACAAACACCAGATAACAGAAGACAACGTTGAAAAACCGATTAGAATTTAAATCATGTTGAGAAACCTTTGAAATGCAAATGTATATAGTCTAAAAAATCCAACCCTCCTTTTACAAAACAATAGCATGGTTTTAATGCCGGCCGTGGTAGTAAGAGCTCTGACGCTCATAGGAATTCTGCAAGTGTCGGAGCTGTTACAGCCGTGGCTGGCGCTAAAAACTGTACTATGGTTTGGTAAGAGGGGGCATGTTTACCATCTACATTTTTTGCACATAATTATGTAATATAACAGAACAAAGGCAATTTTCTCATTTGAGCTTTACATTTTCACGCCAGTGTGCATTGTTGGAAAGGAAGTAGATGAATAGTTGTGAAACAAAGGTCATTATACACAAAAAAAGTGGGTAATTTAAATGCATAAATTTCCCATTCAAAAAAGAAGGCTTGTTATGACATCCCAATTTTGAAAAAGAGATCTTTTAAACAGCGGTAAAAAGTTAATAAATTCAACCATAATCTAAGAAACTAGAGCTGATGCAGTCTAATGAAATTTTCCAAATTCTGGACCTGCCCAAATCCAGCCCAAAACACCCCCCCCCCCCCTTGTGATTTAGACGAACTGAAGAGAAAAATATCTTAAATATGACTTTCAAAAATCATGACTTTGATGTTTTTGCAAAATAAAAGATAGTCCATCTGTCACTTTTGAGACTTTTCTCTTTGGAAAATGAGCTCCATAGAAAGTTATGTTTTCAGAATTATTAGAATGAATATGCATGAGTAGATATGCATGCAATCGATCACCAATATATGTAAGTTGAGCTCCTACAAATTCACTGTGATAATCCTGAAAAATCTAGTGGCTAGATGTGCCTCTAGGAGATAGGTGAAAAGCACTTCTTTAGCATATCAGCTACTTAATCTACCTTAGCATGTGCTTCATATTTTTCCTATCAACAAAACGCAAGAATTATTGCACCATACCATATAACACTGATAGAATGACTAAATCAGTAACTATAAAAATATGAATGCAAAAATCTTGGCACCTAAACATTTTATTTCTCGATGGGGAAATAGCAGGCATAATTGTTTCCATGTTTGCATAGTTCTGAGTTTTCCAGGAGATAAAGACAACCTTGTTAGCCAGCACATAGCACTGTCAGTGCCAGAACTTTGCTTTTCTAATCAACTCTGCCCTATTTTTACCCCTCTAGATTCAGCAATCTTTACCCTGATTAATCTCTGCTGGGAATACAGAAGGATGAGGATATAGGTAGGTCTCTGTGCACTAACTTTCAAACTTGCTCGCTGGCTTTTCTACATTAAGGACTAAAAGGCCCTTGGCGAGTTGGGTCCTGGTTTAAATTTCTAAAGATATATGAATCTAAGGGATTAGTGAGTCATGTCAACATATGACAGATTTTCCGTATTGGTGAAGCAATGCATGACTCGATTTACCCAGTTTTTTTCGGAAAAAATCCTCTGTCCAGACAGGAAGTTTACAGTAGAGAAACTGTCCTAGATCCCTGCTATTGCACAAACCAGTGTTATTCAAGGACATTTGTATAACTGGGTACCACAAATTTGGTACCTAGATACTGAGCATTAATTCTATAAAAGCACCTGAAGTCCAGATTCAGTTATAGAATACTAGAATAAGTTGGCATCTACGTGCCTAGACAATGAAGGCTGATTAGCTGAAACATAGCCCGTGTAATATTGTACTACAATCAAATTTATTAGGAAATGGGTGATATGATAGACATTTAAATATTTCAAAGGAATTAATATAGGAACAAATCTTTTTCCAGAGAAGGGAAATTGGTAAAACTAGAGGACATAAATTGAAGCTGAGGGGTGGTAGACTTAGGAGTAATATTAGGAAATTATTTTTCATGGAGAGGGTGGAGAATGCCTGGATTGCCCTCCCGAGAGAAGTGGTGCAGTGGAAAACTGTGACAGAATTCAAAAGAGTGGGATGAACACAGAGGATCGCTAGTTAGATATGAATGGGCTAACTTTCATGGTCTAAATCCTGCAAATGAAATGGTTTCGATAGGTTGGAGTGAGCTTCGGTGGCAACTCCAGTGGAAACTAAGGTCGGTACCAAGTAGACTTTTAAGGTCTATGGCCCAGAAATAATATTGCCTCCTTTCACCATCCGTGTAGAGGTATTGCGGTCTATATAAATAAAGTTATTATTATTATTCAGTGATTTACTTACCTAGGGCTTATGCTCACCCGGGAGCTTTGATCACCCTGCGTCATCATTTCTAGTTTAAAGCGCTCTTCAGTAGATTAGCCAGCCCACCAGCAATTAGCATGATGTTATATATATTACTGGAGTCAATGTCCACAAATGTGTATTGACTGATATTTCATGAATATGCTGCACTATTATGAATACTGTCCCTTTCATTCTATATGGTTATGCATGCAATTGGGCACTCGGTTACACATATAACTTACCCCACCAACCCCTTTTATCAAGCTGCGTTGCCGAGCAGCAAAAGCTAAATGCCAAACCACCTATTCTATTCCTATGGGCAGCTCGGCATTTAGCTCTCACGGCTTGGCAGCACAGCTTGATAAAGGGGGGGAGGGAGGGGAGGTACCACAGATAGATAACTAGGAAAAATACTTACGTACAGAGGCAGTGGAATGCTTTTTAGTATGGAGGGGCCAAAGGCTCCGCTCTAGTCCCAGAAGGATCCTGTGGAATGAACTCTCTCTCCAGCTCCCGACTCCCCCACCTACCTTCCCCAGTCACTGTAATTTTAAATCTTCCAGCAGCCGTCAAACAGCATCAACAAGCAGGCCTGCCCTGGAAGTCTTCATTCTGCAGTGACGCTGTGTGACAGCTGCCAGATTTAAAACTACAACAAAAGAAAGGGGGAGAAAGAACAATTTTTTTTAATAATCAGAAAGTCAGATTCCATTAAGTCTTAAACTAATTCTGACCACTATAGTAACTAATAAATTATGTGCAATTTAATAATAATGAATTTTTAAATATATATTAATGGATCTATTTCAAAAACAATATCATTTATTTCCTTCTAAAGTGTTTAAGTGAAATAGTGGTGGACATATCATAAATTATACAGACGTCAGTCTTTGGAACCTCTTATGATGTATACCATTCCAAGTTCCTGTCTTGTATTTTGTTGTAATCATCTATGTCCACCACCTCCTACCAAGCTATTAAAATACTAATGAAACTTTATTATTTATAAACCGTATTTAAATATAATCTTTAATTTATTTTAATTCATTTTTAATCTAAACTTTTAATTTGTTTTGATACCCTAAATTTCTCTCCTTAAAACCTTATAAATATAGGGCTCCTTTTACAAAGGCGTGCTAGCGGGGTTAATGTGCGTGACTTTTAATCATGCGCTAACCCCTATGCTGGCCGAAAAACTACCACCTGCTCAAGAGGAGGTGGTAGTGGCTAGCGCGCACTATTACACACATTAAAAACGCGCCTTCATAAAAGCAGCCCATAGAAAACGTATAAAACTATGAAAATTACCTTCCAAAACACCTTATCGGTATAATTAATCATGTTAAGCTTCATATTCTAAAGGAAAGGCAACACTTAGCTTTAGCAATCAGTGGAACCCACCACCATCAACGTTGATGTTATAGCAACTCCCGACGCCTTCTTCTTTGTTGGGCGTTTCAACCCTCAACGGGTCTTCTTCGGGGATAATAAACAAAAGCTGCCTCTCAAAAATTCAAATGGCGTGATGCTCAAAAGGCTTTTTGATGGAAGCCATGATTTAAAATTACAGTAGCTGGGAGGAGGTGAATGGAAGAATAGAGTCATAACTGACTCTGACCGCCAATTTTTGGGGAGGCTATGGCCCCTGTGGCTACCCCATTCTGACGCCTATGTTTGAGTACCTGATTATTATTCAATGTACTATATTGTAAACTTCTTTGGGTGAATCTCTTCATGAAAAATGCAGTTAATAAATCCTAAGAAATAAATGGTACTCAATTGGCAATAAGTATGAATAACTGGCAGAATTTTGCAATTATGCATATAACTGACTTAGGTCCCAATTCTATATAGGTTGCCTAAAAAATCGGCGCCAACTAGTATGGCGTTAAGCTTGGTTCTATAAAAGTTAGGGACACTGTATAGAATCATGCTTAGCACCACCTAAGTGGCATTAGGCATTGCTAGGCATCCTAACTTTAGGTGCACCATATTTATGCCATGGTTTTCTTTGCCTTGAGAGCATAAGAATTGCCGCTGTTGGGTCAGACCAGTGTTCCTTCGTGCCCAGCAGTCCGCTCCCGCGGCGGCCCTTAGGTCAAAGACCAGTGCACTAACTGAGTCTAGCCTTACCTGCGTACGTTTTGGTTTAGCAGGAACTTGTCTAGCTTTGTCCTGAATCCCTGGAGGGTGTTTTCCCATATAACAGCCTCCGGAAGAGCGTTCCAGTTTTCCACCACTCTCTGGGTGAAGAAGAACTTCCTTACGTTTGTACGGAATGTATCCCCTTTCAACTTTAGAGAGTGCCCTCTCGTTCTCCCTACCTTGGAGAGGATGAACAACCTGTTTTTATCTACTAAGTCTATTCCCTTCATTATCTTGAACGTTTCAATCATGTCCCCTTTCAGTCTCCTCTTTTCAAGGGAGAAGAGGCCCAGTTTCTTTAATCTCTCACTGTATGACAACTCCTCCAGTCCCTTAAACATTTTAGTCGCTCTTCTCTGGACCTTTCAAGTAGTACCATGTCCTTTTTCAAGTATGGCGACTAGTGCTGGACGCAGTATTCCAGGTGGGGACGAACCATGGCCCGGTACAGCGACATGATAACCTTCTTCGATCTGTTCGTGATCCCCTTCTTAATCATTCCTAGCATTCTGTTCGCCCTTTTCGCTGCCGCCGCACATTGTATGGACGGCTTCATCAACTTGTCAACCAGTACTCCCAAATCTCTTTCCTGGGTGGTCTCTCCGAGTACTGAACTGGACATCCTATATTCGTGTATAAGATTTTTGTTACTGACATGCATCACCTTACACTTATCCACGTTAAACCTCATTTGCCATGTCGCGGCCCATTTCTCGAGCGTGTTTATGTCACGTTGCAGAGATTCGCAATCCTCCTGCGTCTTTACTACTCTGAATAACTTCATATCGTCTGCAAATTTAATCACCTCGCTTGTCATACCAATTTCTAGATCATTTATAAATATGTTGAAGAGCATGGGTCCAAGCACCGAACCCTGCGGCACTCCACTGGTGACGCTCTTCCAGTCCGAGTATTGTCCATTTACCCCCCACTCTCTGTTTTCTATCCGCCAGCCAGTTTTTAATCCACGTGAGTATTTCACCCTCAATTCCATGACTCGCAATTTTTCAAAGTAGTCGTTCATGCGGAATCTTGTCGAGCGCCTTCTGAAATAGATCTAAAACCTTACATATATTCATCATCTTTTAACTATTTATTATTTCTATCATGTTTTAATTCACCTTTCATTTGCAGTTGTCTAGGGTAGGAACTCCCTTTCATGCTTCCTTAACTATTGTCCCTGAAACAGGAAACAACTATAGATGACAGTTACCTTCCTTTGCTATTTAAACACTGCTTCAAAATATTCATTATTCATTATTCTGAAAACCCAATTGGCCTATGGACCCCTTGGACAGATTTGAGTACCCTTGGTCTAGAATCTTAACAGTCTCTTGTATTTTAGCAAATTTTATAATCAACACTTTAGCAACTGGAAAATTCAAATTTTGCCACATAGTTAAAAGCAGGAAATACATTTCTAGAGAATCAGAAAATATCCAGGGAAATCAGGATACTTAAGAATTTTTAAAAAAAACCACGCACACAAAGAGAACCTTAAAATAAAAGAGGGAGATCATGGTCAATTTAGCATGGCTCTCCAAAAAAAAGCATGGTACAAGTTAGCCATGGTTTGCAGCACCTGAATGTAATTCTTCAGATTGCTGATGATATAAGCAGAACATTTTCATGCCAACGGTAACCTGATCCAGCACCAGCTGGACTGGCTGCCTGCCAGGACTGACACTCTATCTGACTGAGTACAGCTACACCACATCTGTGAGGACAAAACACTGCCATCAAGGGTTTCCCTTCAACTTTAGCTAAGGAAGGCTGAAGATTCTCGTGTCTATCCTGAGCATTGAGCTAGAGAATGACACAGGGACAAACTTTTCACCATCCCCGCAGAAACTCAATTTCCCCGTTCCATCCCCACAGGTTTTGTCGCTGTCCTTGTCCCTGCTCCATTCCTATACACTTATGATTGTAAAGTGTTTGAATCTTGTGCAGATGAGAACAGAGCTTGCAGGAATGGGGCAGAGACAGGAAAAGAAGTTCCCGCAGGGATGGGGAAAAATTTGTCCCCGTGTTATTCTGTACATTGAGCTATCAGCAAATTATAATGGTTCCCAGGGAGAATCATGTTTAGCAAGGCTATATCATTTAGAGAAAAATACTTCTCCCACTATTTCATTCCTTCCCTGTCCCTTAACCAGCTACCCAGTTTGCTAAGCTGTGTAAAATTCAAAGGCACTGCACTAGGAAAACATTTTAAAGAATAGTGCTGAATGCTGTTGTATGTGCCATAAAGCAGTGGGCACATGGAGTTGGTATTGCTATAAGTCACTAGTATCACTAGGCCTGGAGGAGCACATCACCCTGTGTTTCAAGATCAGGGGTACCTCCTGTCCTGCATGCATCCCCTACATTCCTAGCTCAAGAAGCACTGCAAAGAACATGACCGTTCTGTATCAAAGTGCCAGAAATAGAAACATAGAAATAGACGGCAGATAAGGGCCACGGCCCATCTAGTCTGCCCACCCTAATGACCCTCCCCTACCTTTCTCTGTGAATAGATCCCACGTGTCTATCCCATTTGGCCTTAAAATCAGGCACACTGCTGGCCTCAATAACCTGAAGTGGAAGACTACTCCAGCGATCAACCACCTTTTCAGTGAAAAAGAATTTCCTGGTGTCCCCGTGCAGTTTCCCGCCCCTGATTTTCCACGGATGCCCCCTTATTGCCACGGGACCCTTGAAAAAGAAGATATCTTCTTCCACCTCGATGCGGCCCGTGAGATACTTGAATGTCTCGATCATGTCACCCCTCTCTCTGCGTTCCTTGAGTGAGTACAGCTGCAACTTATCCAGCCGTCCTCGTACGGGAGATACAAGGGGTGCTGAAAAATTCTCAGCCCATCCAACTTCCTAAATTCTGAGTGGTATTTTTCCACTCTAGCTGAAAAGAGTGTTATTTTATTTTGCAATGTGCCAATGTGCAGAATCGTAACGCTATGTTCTGGCACTGTTTCAGATCATTGACTCAATCATATCAACGAAAAGTGTGGCATTTTCAAGTGTGGATCTCTGAGCCATCATGACGTTCCTATTCCTGCAAAAGTAAACCAAAGAAAATCCATGAATGTATGATGCAAACATTGAATGAGAAATTCCACAGTGAAGTTTCAAGTTTTATTAAAATTTTGATGTATCGCAATATCATTCATTCAAAGCGATTTACAATTAAAACAGGGTCTTAATTATTAACTAAATCCAACAAAGACGGATATGACGTACCAATACATAAGGGAAAAGGGAGAACTACAATAAGTATAGTAAAGAATATATAAAAGGAATATACAAATGGAGGGTAAGAAATTTTAAAAGTATTTATAAAAATATAATAGAAAATTAAGAACTTTCAGCATGGAGATTTCGAGACCAAAGATGCAGCAGGGTCTGGGAGGCCTCAAACGGTGTCAATTCCTGAAATTGATGACCATGTCCATGACCTGATTTGGGCAGATTGGCGAATATTGGCTAAAACAATTGCTGAGACACTACAGATATCCAGGAAATGTGTTGGGTGTATGATCCACGAGCAGCTGGGTATGCAGAAGCTGTCAGTCAAGTGGGTGCCCAAATGTTTGAATGCTGATGAGAAACAACAAAGAGTGGACACTTCCAAGTTCATTTTGTAGCATTTTCAGTCAGCTGGTACCATCTTTTTGGAACTAGTTACTGTTGATGAAACGTGGTTACACCACTATGATCCTGAGACAAAACAACAACAGTCTCTGCAATAGCGACACTCGGGTTTTCCAAGGCCAAGGAAATTCAAGCCCCAAAAGTCAGCAGGAAAGTTCATGGCCACAGTATTTTGGGATCAGGAAGGTGCTGCAATGACTGTCTGTCTTCAAAGGGGTCAAACAGTTAATGCAGATTACTACTATAACTTGCTGTGCTGATTAAAGGAGACATTGAAAGCAAAAGGGAGAGGGAAGCTGCAGAAATTAGTTCTCTTTTTGCAAGACAATGCACCTGCTCACAAGGCTGGCAAAAAATTGGATTTTTTTGACACAGTTGGGGTTTCAGTGCATAGACCATCCACTCTACTTACTAGATATCGCTCCATCTGACTATTTTCTGTTTCCAAACCTTAAAAAGAGTTCTGTTCTAAAGGATATAAGGACAGACTTAAAGATCTTAATATATATATACTTTTAACCCTTTCAGGACCATAAGGATCGTAGGCCAATTTTTGTGGTTTTGACGACATTTTTATGGTAAAAAGGGCTTGCAGATGCCAAAAAATTGATTTTTTTTTGTGAAATATCATTATTTTTATTTAAAAAAATCACACTTCTGGCTTATGGACAGTGTGGCAAGTGAATCTTCTCGTCAATCTGGCAACGACGCTAATGAATGAATGTCGGAACCAGTTTGTTTACATAAAGGCAGTATCATATGGAATCCGTACATATCAAATTTAGAACTGTAGACTATCCCAATCAAAATTTACAGGATTTTAAAGTTATGGGACAAATATGTCCCTTGGTCCTGAAAGGGTTAAAGAAAGGCTGGAAAGAAGAGATATTATAGAAACATTGGTGTGAGTTTTTTGTCAATGATAAAAACAACGTGAGCTTTAAAATCATCAATGATTGTTATGTGCTATAATACTTGAGGCTTTTTCTCCACCTGTTTTGGTTTGAATGTTTGATCTGAGAAATTGAGTCCACTGCTGGTAGGTGACATTTTTTGTTAATTATTTATTTTACTGTCACTACAATTTATGGATTGTTAGAAACATTTAAATATCTCAGTAGCATAAATGCACAGCAGGCGAGCCTCTTTTAACTGAAAGAAAGCTCTGGAATGAGGGGACCTAGGATGAAGGTGACAGAGGACAGACTAAAGAGTAACATGAGGAAATACTTTTTCACAAAAAAGGTGTTGAATTCTTGGAAGTGTCTCTCAGTTGAGATGGTAGAGACAAAGACTGTATCCAATTTCAAGGACAAATGCATAGGATCTCTAAGGGAGCGGAAGGGATCGTATATTTATTTATTCCATTTTCTATACCGTTCTGCCAGGAGAGCTCAGAACGGTTTATTCAGGTACTCAAGAATTTTTCCTGTCTGTCACGGAGGGCTCACAATCTATCTAAAAGGAGACGCTCACTTATACAATTATCCCTATGGGCAATGACTGTGCTGGCACTATCCTTTCAGTTTCAGCACCTAAACTAAGCATATAAATTATCCTTTGATCAGTTAGATATTGCCACTATTGGGACAACACATAAAGCCCTTTGAATACTGGCTCAATAAGAATAATAATTTTTTTTTCTTTGTAAATCTTTATTGATTTTTCAAACTACAACTGTGTAAATCAAATAATACATATACATATAATATTACAAGAAAAGCACATTGAACTTACAGATATAAATGAGCAATTATTTTACCCCTCCCACCTAATATTCAAGAAAAATAAATACATACATAGAATCTATCCATAAATTTCCCGATTCAAAATTTCAATGCAAAACCCTCCCCCCTCCCTCCCATCCTGGATGTGTATGTTTAAAGGTCTATAAAATAAAATCAGTTATGCCTTACAGAATTTAGTCAATGGTTCCCAAACATCCATAAATTTCTTATAATGTCCCTGTTGTAAGGCCATCAGATGTTCCATTTTAAAAGTATGACACAGAGATTCCCACCAGAAACTGTAATTTAACCGATCCCAATTCTTCCAGTTCCTCAAAATAAGTTGTATTATCATTCTTTTGATTGGTAGCACATAGAAAATGTACAAAGCACAATGTAAAACTAAGTAGAGGCTTTGGTATTCAGGAAAAGTGATCTGAGAGTGTCCAGATGTGCATAGTATTGGTGATGGAGAAAATAGATTCTGCATGAGAAAGCTACAGAATTGCTCATTGGAATTCGTTTTTAAAATGCTAGAATATTTATGTGACTATTTAATTGCCAGTTGTTTATGACTTATGGCTCCGTTTGCATCCCAGTATAAAACTAGCTTGGAGGGATAGAAGAAGAGATTGAACCCACCTGCATCTGTTAATGGTTTTTTTACATTCAATGATAACTTTTAGATGAGCAACATTTATGCAGATGGTTCGGGGGGGGGGGGGCTTAATTGAGGCATTCCATGATCACAGTTTTAATTTAACTGAATCATTCTGATTATTAGCGCTGTCCAGCATAAAGTAATCTAAAAAAGTATGTCTGGATAATGTAAATCACTTATATTTTGTGACCCAATATATCTAGTTGACTCTGCTGAAAATCTGATTAAAGTTAACTTTAATCCAGATAACTTATCCAAATTTGTTTACCCAGACACTAGCTCACTGAATATTGATCCCATAGTGACCTGGTTTGAACTTGGGTTCCAATATGCAAATATCCGACTCATATTTACCTAGATAATCAGATTTTCTTGAGTCAGTTCATATTTATGTGATTATTTCAAGGATTAACCTATTCTATGCATTTAAAATCGTAAGAATTCTCAAATATTTTCATATCTGTATTCCTTTGTTTGCAAACTGGGTCAAATAATCTGAATCAGGTGACTGTGCAGATTCTAGAGGAGTCCCACATGGTCTAGATTTATCTGAGCTGAGTTTTGAATAGCTCAAATTATCCACAGCTTGTCTCAGTTCAACTCTGATTATCTGAACCACCCTGGTTTGGATTTAATTTGTGTAGCCAGCAAGTGGCAATAATCCAGTTAGTAATTACTATTGTATGTAAAAAAAATCCTTACTACAGAAGACTTCTTGGATAGAATTCTCCCAGAAACATATTTCATACACCTAAAATATCTCCAATAGATGCCATTCTTTATGTGAAGAATTTTTAGTGTAAAAAAAATCTAACCCCCTCTTTTACTAAGGTGCGCTAACCGATTAGCGTGCGCTAATTGAATTAGTGCGTGCTAAACGCTAACGTGTCCATAGACTAACATGCACGTGTTAGCGTTTAGTGTGCACTAAATCAATTAGCGCGCACTAATCGGTTAGTGCACCTTAGTAAAAGAGGGCCTAAAAGCCCTTTTTACTAAAGTGCATTAATATTTTGCATTCACTACATGTTAATAGTCAAAATTGCATAGTTAACTTCAAATCCCTACATTACTTCTTTATTGTCACTCTTTTATAGACCATCTTCCTGATTAATCATTCAAAATGGTTTATGAAACAAAAGAAAAAGAACATTCAATGAAGAAAATTAAGAAACAACAAAAAATAACAACAAATCTTAATAACAATTAAAAGCAACCAGTCTCATGTATCAAAATAAATCCCCCTCCAGCCTCACAAAACCTCCCAGATGTTTTCACTACAATTACCAAGGAAATGCCTTATTTAAAGGACTAGCTCAAAAAGAAATTAGACGTTTACAAATTATTCAAAATGCCTCAATCAAGCTTATTGAGAAAGCTAAAAAATTTGATCACGTGACTCCCCTACTTGAGAAGGCCCATTGGCCCATCGAATAATGTATAAATTATGTCTGCTTACTTTCAAGTCCATAGTATTTAAAACCCCAGCATTCATTCATAAAGTTCTGATTCCTTATACTACTTCGAGAGTACTATGGTCAACTGACCAACATCTATTGGTCGTCCCTTCTTTAAAAGTTATTAATACACGGCGTCAATCTATCTTCTCGGTTACGGCTCCTCAAGCTTGGAATGCCCTTCCAATTTACTTAAGAGAGGAAAGGGTTTTGGATAAATTTAAGAGCAAACTTAAGGGCTTTCTTTTTAAAGATGCATTCAAGGATTAAATGAATTGCCTATGCCTTTAATTCTTCCTTAATATTATAATGAATGTCTCTCCCCTTTCCCAATGTGTTATTTACCTTAATCGTTCCTTTTGAATTAAATTGTATTTCTTCTCTAAACTTTCCCTTTGTTTGACCTTGTATATGTACTTATTGAATTTTAATATGTTTAATAATAGTTTTGTTTGTCATGTTATGTCATGTTATGTATTTATTGAAATTTTAATATATTTAGTAATAATTTTGTTAGTCATGTTTGTTTCCCTCGACTCTGTAATTTTTAACTGTACATCGCTTAGAATTTGGAATAGGCGATTAATCAAATCTTATGATAAACTTGGAAACTTGGAAATAAAACTACTTTTCAGATGATGCCTAAACACTACCACATTAGAAATCTGTCCTAAATCAACCAGGACCCTATTGAAACCTTCTAGAGCTAATATCTGAAATGTCTTTGATCACAGTGCTGCTTTCCTCAACATTTTTGCTGTTGGAATCATACCTCTTCAACAATTCTTCTGATAATTGGGCTTTTTTTTTTTTTCCAATATACTTTAAAAAGTAATCACCATTAAAATGGAAGTCTTCCTTGATCGGAAGCCAATGCAGTTGTAGGTGTACCCAGTGTTTCCCCTTTCAGTTACTGTAGATACAATACACTTGCCATATGATAGTTATACCACAGATAAAGCAGATGCACATAATGCTACTTACTGAGGTGTGTGAGAGGGAAAAAAAGCCAGAATCATTTAAAGTTCTCTGTCCCAGCGAAGACATTAAAAAGGTTCTAACACCCAGAAATGATTTATAGTTGGCCCCTAGCCAGATTCCCATTTCTCAAGAAGAAGAGTTGGAGATAGGTGCACACCTAGACCTAGCTCAAACACATAACCCAGAATCAGGTGGCTTAATGGCCTCTGAGAGACAAGGGAAGAAAGTGGAGTTCCCCCAACACACTATAAAATACTGCCTTAAGTCAAAAGTATGGCAGGAAGGCAGATTGCTGGGTCAAGAAGCCAAGTGGGAGGAGCTTATACAGTGACTCAAAAGTCCAAGCCTTAGATACCTTAATGAACTAGGAAGACAACCCAGGATAAGAAATGGATCTGAATTCATTTAAGTCCAAAGTGCTTTAAAAAGTTGAGGTTTGCAAACATTGTGTTGGAGTTTATGTAGTGAAAGGTTCTTGTTTATGTTCACTTAAAAGAGAAGAGGGTGGAAGTTTCCAGTTTCCTGCTAAAAGTCAGGACCTTATTCTAAGACTTTACCAGGACTTTGTTTTTAGATTTAGCTTTGCAATTGTTTTAAGACTATGAAGACTGATTTTATTTTATTTTTTTTAACTGCTGGGGTACACTGAAGCTAAAACTTTAATTACTCCAACTTCGGTGATGGTGGAATTAATTTGCATATCCATTGACTGATGCCAACTACTTTGATTTCTGTTACATTTTGAGGAATAAAAATACTACAAATTTGATTTTTTTTTTTTTTAATGTAGACTGTTTTAATAGGAGCAATATCATCATACGAAGTCTTGTTGAAGTTTAAAGAAAAATTCACCCAGAGTGTGAAAGGTACTAGAGAAAGGGACCCTTCCCACCCCCCACCCGTTACTGGCATAACCATTGGTATGTCTCTCTCCAATTATTACAAACTCTTATCAAACTGTTCTCATCTGCCAAGGAATGCTTTTTGTGCCAGTGGCATTAACTGTTTTATATTACCTACTACATGACATGGGATGTCATGTAACACATTAATTATAAGGTTCATTCCCAACTGCATTCCACAGTTAACATGGAATTTAATTGATGTTGAGTATGAAGTCACTACATTGTTATCATGAGCATGTGATAATAGTTAAAGTGTGCTAAATATTTTATTAAATGCATTATACATTTTAGTAAAGGGGATCAAAATGTATGAACAAATAATATACCTTCAATTTCATGTTTCCTAGTAACAAAGCCAATCCCAAAATCTTCTAAAATGCTCAGCAGCCTGTATCAGAGGAATAGTGAAATAGTTATTACCATAGAAGCTAACTCTGTGGGTACCAGTGAGTGCAGAACACCCCCATTTATTGAGAATACTCCTTCATTGTAACCAAGAAGTGATCGTTTACATTGTGTTTAGCATCCTGGCACATATGAGTACTATGTCCTATACTACCGTCTTTCATTAATCAAGGGGGCTTTGGGGGGTGTTTAAAGCAAATATATATTTGGGAGCTTTCAAGAACAGATACCAAAATGTCATTGATAACTTGCTCCAGTCAGCATGTAGGTGCCTTTATAAAATAGACACCTTTTGACCTTGACACATAGGCAGACTGTTGTAATATTACTCATCAGATGACTCAAAAAAGTATTAACGTTTACACATTAAAATTATTTGCACACATAGAAATGATGCAAATGGGCCCTTAGATGCTGCTTCAGAACCTACTTCCACTAAACACGGAATCCCACAAGGTTCTATCCTGTCACCACTGCTTTTCAATATTTTTTGTCCCCTCTTTTGACTGTGGGCCAATCTATCGGCTTCACCACTTTTGCATACACCGATGATATGCAACTAATTCACCCTATCGACCTGAACAATATCAGGGATGTTGCTTCCATTAATCAAAAACTTGAAAAAATTAAACTATGGTTAGATTCAAATAGGCTATCACTCAACATCAATAAATCCAAATTAATGATTTTTTCCCTTTAAAGAGGAAATAACTCTTCAGGCCCCTTTAAAATTTGAATCCCTCCCAATTAAAGTTGTACCTACTCTAAAGCTTTTGGGAGTCATTTTTGACAGCAAATTCTCTTATCATAATCGCATTAGTACATTGGTTCAGAAATGTTTTCACCGTCTCAGAATGATACGCTCTCTATCCAAACTATTAGACCAATCATCCTTGAATACCTTAATCCATTCTTTGGTAATTTCTTGTATAGATTACTGTAATGCTCTTTATACGGGCATTATGAAAACAGAAATGACACATCTCCAGATAGTACAAAATACTGCTATTAAGATCATTTACGGTGCAAAGAAATACGATCATGTCTCTCCACTTTTAATCGATGCTCATTAGCTGCCTATCGAACATAGAATTAGTTATAAAATTTTACTATTAACCTTTACTACTCATTCATACAGTCAACCGGAATTTATTGACAGACTCCTTACTCCTTATTATCCCGCTAAATCTCTTCACTTTATATCACAAAACCTCCTAGTTGTACCATCTTTAAAATTAATTAATACATTGAGATCTAATAACTTTGCCATCATTGCACCTTCCCTATGGAATTCTTTGCCTAATCACTTGCGAGAAGAATCTTCGACAAAGCAATTTAAAACAAAACTCAAAACTTTTTTATTTGAGGATGCTTTTGGATAAAACTGTCCTTTTTAGGACTAAATCAACTAAAATCCCTCCCCTACCTATTGTTCTATCCCTAAGTGTGCTTTATTTAAAAATTGTAGTTCAGCCCTTCTTTCCCAATGGTTTGAGTTTGTATATGTGTCTTTTGTTAATATCGATTAACCTAACATTGTCTTGTATAATATTTTAGCTTTAATTTGTTTTGTCTCTTTTAAAGATATCTCTTTTATTATTGTGGTACATCGCCTAGAAATCTGAATAAGCGGTATAAAAATTTTTTTAATAAACTTGAAAAACTTGAAATAATGGTGTATGCGCTCCTAAACATATGGAAGCTCAGGACTAATTTTTAACACCTGCCTTAGACAAAGGTCATAAGAGTTTTGAAATGGAGAACGTGTGGAGATGCAGGAATAGATGAAGAAATATGATAGAGATTAAAGAGAAACAGAAAGAGGAGGACTTACTGAAACAAAGAGAAAGGAAGGAGGAAGAGGAGAACAAATGGGGAAATGCTAACAAGGACTCCACAACACAAAGGAAAGCACAGCCCCACGTGCAGTAATGAAAGACATCAAAGAAAGTGGGGAAGGGACAAAGCACATCAGCTACAAAAGACAATCAATTAATTAAAAGCATATCAATGGATAAAACATATACAAAAAAGGAAGTAAATAATAATGCAAGCCATCAGGAGATGCGATTGCATGCAGCTTTTTGGGACTAAGCAACCACGTTAATTTGCAAACTTTTATATACAAATTGAGAGCATTCCTTTTTGGTCTTTACGAGTATATTGGTGCCATCTACTGGATTTCATAAGCACACCCCTGAGGAAGGCTTTCATAGACGAAACACGGACCGTGTTGGGGTCCAGTACAAAACGGATATAAGTCTCTCTGATAGGCTTGCATTATTATTTATATGCTTTTAATAAATTGATTGTCCTTGTGGCTGATGTGCTGTGTCCCTTCCCCACTTTCTTTTGTGTCATGCAGTGCTGACAAGGCCATGGATAGAAGGCTATAAGCAACAAAGGACTACAAAAAACGTCCTTGTCCATGCTTTTTATGCACAGAGCAACCCTACTGGACCTGCCAAATGAAGAGGTAATCCACATTTATCACATGAATTCAAAGGTGGATTGATTTTTTATTGCATCAAGATTTACAAAGACTAGGGAACACTCGATGAAGTTGCAGAATAATACATTTAAAACCAATAGGAGGAAATATTTTTTTCACTCAAAGAATGGTTAAGCTCTGGAACGCATTGCCAAAGGATGTGATAAGAGCAGTTAATGTAGCTAATTTTAAAAAAAGGTTTGGATAAGTTCCTGGAGGAAAAGTTCATAGGCTGCTGATGAGACTGACATGGGGAAGCCACTGCTTGCCCAGGATCAGTGGCATGGAATGCTGCTACTATCTGGGTTTTTGCCAGGTACTTGGGAATTGGATTGGTCTCCGGGAAGATGGGATACTGGGCTATAAGGACCATTGGTCTGACCCAGTAAGGCTATTCATATGTTCATATAGAAAGGACTTAACATCTGACATTGACCCTTAGACAACCAAGTATCATACCAAACCTGGGTATGTCAAATTCTTGGGTTTCTAACCTAGCCTATGGGTCTTTTCATACCACAATGGCTACAGCTGGTGGGATGGGCAATGTCTTTCTCCACAGGCTCCTACCAGATATGCATATTCAGTAAAATAATCAATTTGGAGATATTACCTCCTGGGAGGAAAAAAAAAAACCCTGATTTTTATGAGATACAGTAATTGAACTACCTAATGTGATGAGTGAAATCAAATGCATGAAATGTGTGCAATATTTCACAAAAAGGGAAAAAAAAGGCCTTTAGAAATAGAAAATTGCCTCATTCATTGAAAGTGCAAATGGTGTGTGACATGCACATATGAATGGGGTGACCAGAAATCCTTGGTCCTGCCCTGATTCTTTTGTATTCTGCAGCATTTTGTCCTCAATCAGTTCAGGAAGGGCTATTACAACAGAAGGTTGTTGCCAAGCTGTTACTTTATCTTGTTTACCTTTAAGCGACAGTGCTATCTCTTTCGTACTGCTCAGTCGACCCATCACAAATTTCAACCAAGATAGCCATGAAAAGTTAACAGAGGCTAGTATAAGACAACTTTGACAAAAGCTAATAAAGCCACACTCGTCAAATGCACTATCATCATGGATCCAAGGGAAAGGATGGTACTCTTTGCAGAATAGTAGCATGGAGGGGCATTTTTTTTGATAGGATGTCTAAGTCTGAGTTTGGACGTTTGTGGAAAGATATCCAGAAATCCAGTAGAGAAAATATTAATTTTCAAAACTGTAAGTCTATTGTTGTTTTGTTTTTTAATGACCTATCTACATATTTTGACCCTTAATGCATCTATGTTATGGGGGGCCATTTTTAAATACGAAAACATCCAAATTAAAAATGCACAAAAACAAGCCATTGGGATGTCCAAGCAGCCAGTATTCTTAGCAAACTGGCCACCCAATTGGTAATGCCATCTAGGTGGTTTACAATGACATTAAACTGGATAAAGTAGGAAAAGAAATTATAATCATCATAAGTAAAGTAGTAGATTACAGTGCATTGAATCATAAACTCAACCCGGAAATAAAAAGCATAAAATATTACTTGTGTAATTGAATTATAATTCATTTCAAACACCATAGGATTTTTCAAATAAATGTGTTTTCAGACCTGTTTTGAATCTAGGATATGAAGGTTCATTACAAAGATATAGTGGAAGGTTGTTTTGAGATTTGATGTACCAGTCTGAAGGTCTAGGACAGTGTATTACAAACTATGTGCCATGAGTCAGTCACTATCAGTACCAGGACTGGCACCTCTCCTCCTCTCTGCTCCCCCCTCCCCCTAGCAACAGAGAGATTTCTAAAACCAGGCAGTTTGTCCAGGTTTTAGAAGGCCCCCAAGCTCAGGGCCACATCTATAGGGCCTCTGAGCAAGCATGGACACTGATGTGATGATGTCACACACACGTCTGTGATGTCACTGGTCAACGTCCGCACATGCTCAGAAGCCCTCTAGATGCAGCCCAGAGTTTAGTGTGCTGCGGCGAAAAAAGTTTGTGAGACACTGGTCTAGGAGGACCAACATAGATTTTCTTAGGCTTCTAACTGAACTCAAGCTCATTTTCAAGAGAAGAATATCTCTAAGATTATCCCCCTCCTTTAGAAAGCTGCGCTAGTGTTTCTAGTGCTGGCTGCGGCGGTGACAGCTCAGACACTCATAGGAATTCTATGAGCATCAGAGCTGTTATCGCAGCAGTTTATAGTAAAACAATACATCTTAACAATAACCTATGTTAATAACCACATCCCTTAAGCTGATATAAAGGATATATTGGAGAGGTTGCTCTCTGAATAGAATTTTGAAGCATATCTGTTAGATTTGTGTTTACATACGAAAGATGATCTAGAGAAGATAACCCCCCAGATTCTGTATATAGCGCCATAGCTGTGCACAAAAATCAGTGCACACAGCCAATTTACATGCAAAACCTAATTATTTAACAAGACCAATCAGTGCCGATAATTAGCAATTCATACCTCATTGATGCTAATTGGCACTAATTAGAAGCTGCGTGCACTGTGGCAGGTGCATTCTATAAAGTGGTGCATGTCAGTTCTAGTGTGTGAATCTGAAATAGAGGTCTGGCCAAGAGAAGAGCACAAGCAGATCATGAGCGTTCCTAAAAGTTATGCACATTGATATAGAATAACGAGATCCGTGCACAACTTAGGTGCAGGTATTTAGATCTGGTTTTCCTTGGCCTAAATAGCTACACCCGAATGTTATCAGTACAACTCTATATATATAGAGCTCCTTTTATCAAGGTGCACTACGGGGGTTAGCGCATCAGACATTTCATCACGCGCTAACCCCCGCGGCACACCAAAAAACTAACGCCTCGTCAATGGAGGCGTTAGCGACTAGCACAGCAGGCGGTTGAACGCGCGGTATTCCGTGCATTAACCGCCTACCGCAGCTTGATAAAAGGAGCCCATAGAGTCTGTCATAGGGGAACACACCCTCCAGGGATTCAAGACTAAGTTAGACAAGTTCCTGCTGAACAAGGACGTACGCTGGTAGGGCTAGTCTCAGTTAGGGCACTGGTCTTTGACCTGAGGGCCGCCACATGAGCAGACTGCTGGGCATGATGGACCACTGGTCTGATCCAGCAGCGACAATTCTTATGTTCTTAGGTTCTTATAGTATATGGCGTGTATCTTTTACAGAATCTCGCCGAGCGCCATACTACTTGGCATCGATTTCTTGGCCCAAAATTTATCATGCCTTCTACTGTGCCCTGAAATGACACTTTAGCTCTTTAAGGATATATGACTAATGCATCAGCAGAATCTTTTATCTGAAACTAAAGCCACCACTTGTTCATCCCTTGTAGGAGCTTGAGTACGTCATTTAACCTACCAGCGCACAATCTTTTATTTGATTCACCTTGTTTTCTATAGCTAATAAGTACTACAAGCTGTCACATTTTTGTGGCAGGGCCTGAGAAACTATGGTAATGTAAAATAGAATTATTTTCTTTAATTGGCTCTTGCAACTTGAAATAAAATCCATGTAACAGGCAGTAAAAACTATACAAGAAAAAAAAAATTGCATTTATGTTTTGGATAACATCTCCCAAACAGCATTCTGGAGCTATGAGTCACTGCAAGAAACATTTTTATCCACCCCATTGTAATTTAAATATTTGTATTTTGTGTGATCTTTCAGCACTCAGAAATACCAGCTGGGTCGAGTTTAAAGGGAAAATGAGAAAAGCGCTGCTTTGGCTCTAGTGATCTGGCTCCTGCCTCAGCCCCCCTGTAAGTGCTCCATGCGGGAAAGATTAAAGGTTGCCAGTGTAACAGTACACCTGCTGGTATGTTGCAAGCACATTTGAATAGTGACAGTTTGGCACATTGCTCTAGACTGTACTACATAGATGTGCTTTGTACCCTGAAGCGGTGTGTGGCCATGGCATGAATTTCACTGAGCTGGGAGGAGATTAAAGGCAGAGATGGCATTCAGTACACGTGGAGCTCAGATCTGGCTGTAGAACGCTCTACCTCTAGAAACTTAGAAATACCTAAACCCACACAGTGAACCGTTGTCTGATAAAAAAAGACATGGGCCTTAATCACTAAGCATAATCGCTAATACCGACTGCATTGCTATTGGCCAGTTCTCTGGCCGATTGCAGAAGAGTAATCGATGTACCAAAAAGATTGCATGCAAATAATTTGCACGGAGGTTCGAGTCTCTCTCGTCCGATTGATTGGTGTAAGAGCGGCTCTCATACATGTGCAAAGCCAGCAAAGGGAAGCCCAAGCAACTAAGAGGCAGGGGAAGCCACGAAAACAGCCTCCTGCCACTCAGCTATTTGGGGCAAGAAACCTTTTTTTTTTTAATGGACAGATGTTGTGAATGTGTTACACAAGCACAATATCTGCTCCATTAAAAAAAAAGAGAAAAAAAGTCCTCCCGATGTCCCAGCACTACTACTACTACTATTTATTATTTCTAAAGTGCTGAAAGGCTGCGCTGTACATTTTAATAGACGGTCCCTGCTAAGAAGAGCTTCCCAGGAACCAACCGCCCCCCCCTCCCGCAGCAGCAAAAATAGCTGGAAGGATTCCCACTCCCTCCTGCCATGCCGTTCTCTCCTTCCCATGAGAGAAAATTGGCAGGAGGGATGCCCACTCCCTCCTGCCACCAGATGCTCCCCGAACACCACTTCCACTCCCTGAAATACACTCCCCCCTACCTTTGGTAGATATTTGGAGCTCTGAGTCCCACCAGTCAAAAATGAGGGGGGTTGGGTTGGGGAGTAGAGGTGGTGTTCGGGGAGCGTCCAGTGGCAGGAGGGAGTGGACATCCCTCCTACCTTTTTATTCAGTAGGAAGGGGAGGACAGGGGGTTCTCCATTGGCAGGAGGGAGTGGGCATCCCTCCTGCCAATTTTTTCTCATAGGGCTAGGGTTGGCATGGCAGGCATCCCTCCTGCCAATTTTCGCTTTTGGGGGGGACTCCCAGTGCCACGTTCATCAGGGAGAGCTGTCATCTGCGGTGGGGGACTTTTTTTATGGAACTGGATATTTTGTGTGTGTAATAGGTATGAAAACAGATTTAGCTACAATTGCTGACTTTAGTGCATCTAGCCCATAGTCTTTCTCTCTCTATCTCTCTCTATCTCTCTCGCCCTGCTCCATCACCTCCCTGCTCTGCCTTCCCACCTCCAACCCGTTATGAAATTGTTATTTAAAAATTTTATTTTATTTATTTTCTAACCCTTCCTCCCCAAATTGCTATATCCACTTTTGATTATTTATTTATTTAAAATTTATATACTGTCTCAAACTAACCCCCACCCCCTTTTACAAAACTGTAACACGGTTTTAAGCATTCGCCGTGGCAGTAACAGCTCCAATGCTCATAGGAATTCTATGAGCATTAGAGCTTTTACCGCCGCGGCCAATGCTAAAAGCCACGCTAAAGTTTTATAAAAGGAGGGTAAATGGTTAACAGCAATTAAACATACATAAAATAGACATCACAAAATAAGATGTTAATATCTTCACTCTTAAATAATTTCTTCTACTCCAAAATCATCCAATTATTTTAGCCAAATTGATGAATAAAGGCAAAGCACTTATCATTGTTTTCTGATGGTGCTCAATTCAACTGCCTCTCTGTTGAACGTATTTAGACCAAATGCTGACAGGCATGTTTCGCCAGAATCTGCGCCAGGGCATGGCCTTCTAAAATCAAAAGCAACAATGTCAAAGCCACTTTATCAAAAGCAAGAACAATCTGTCATACGTTAAATAAACTTACTATATGGCTTCAACATGGTAGCGTTTATCACATTCAAAAATTATCCAACATGGCTGCATAGCAGCATTGTTACAAAGAAGGTAATGAGAAAGCTACAGCAAAGACATTGCTATGAACCTAGATATTTGGTTTCCCTGAATATCGCTATGTACAATACTTGTAAGTTGAATTTATCCTGCATTCATGGTAAAACCAGAGGGCATAATTTGAAGTTGAAGGGTGGTAGACTCAAGAGTAATGTTAGGGAATTCTTCTTTATGGAAAGGGTGTTTGATACCCGGAATGTGCTCCTGAGGGAGGTGGTGGAAAATAGCGACAGAGTTCAAAAAAGCATGGGATGAACACAGAGGATCTCTAATCAGAAAATAATGAGTATGCACTTCTCCCTCTGTATTCGCCGTGATAGGGGATTAACAGACCCGTGAATACAGAAAAACCACAAAATAACTTTTTCATATGTTTTCTATTAAAAACCATTGTGAATATGGTGAAACCACGAATAACTTGGTGGGAGACCTGGCCTGTTCCTGAAGAGGCAAAACAAGGTGAAGAAAGTGCTGGGAATCAGCAATTTCTCCATGTAAGCTAATTTGGAGGGAGGAGCCAGCAAGCTAAAAACCGTGAATAATCGAAATCGCGGGAGAAGTGTATATTGAAGGAACTAAGGCCAGCACTAGGCAGACTTGCACGGTCTGTGCCCCGTATATGACCATTCAGTTGAGTTAGGGCTGGAATGGTTTAGATGGGCTGGAGTGAGCTTTGACTCCAGTAGATGGAACCTAAGCACACTACTGAGCAGAGCCAGTGGCGTACCTAGGGTATGTGGCACCCGGGGCCCATCATTTTTTGACACCCCCCCCCCCCCCCCATGTAAAAAAATTTATTTTTTATTTTTTTTTTGCAATAACCATGAAATGGAATAAATGGTCAGAATAGAAACAGGCAGTGAAAATTTTCTTTTATTGAACCTCATATATGTAACCATTATTCCAAACATAACATAACATAAATTATGTCTAAATTGTCATGACATTAGAAGTACATATGGAGTAGTTGCAGGTGATGCTTGGGACAGTTCTGATTGTGTTAGTTCGGTTTTATGTGTTTTTTGAATAGAAGGGTTTTTATTTCTTTTTGAAGGTTTTGCAGTCTGTGGTTGATATCAATTGGTTGTAGAGTTGGGGGTCGAGTGTTGCAGCTCGAATGGCTAGGAGGTTGTCGAACAGTTTTTTTCTTTGACGTTTTTGGTTGGAGGGTGTGTGAATGGTGCACAAGTTCTCCTATGTCTGTTTGAAGTGGATTTAATTATTTAGCTGAAGAAATTAGTTACCCCCCATTCCACACACATTAATTCTCTTCCATTTTTGTTCCCATTATAAAAAACACTGATAAGTTCCCAGAAAAAAAATACATTAAAATAAGAAGTGAAAACAAAGGCCCCTACAGATGAGAACATAACATAAGAATAGCCTAACTGGGTCAGACCAATGGTCCATCATGCCCAGTAGCCCATTCTCATGGTAGCCAATCCAGGACACTAATACCTGGTCAAAACCCAAAGAGTAGCAACATTCCATGCTACCGATCCAGGGCAAGCAGACACTTCCCCCATGTCTTAATAACAGATTATGGACTTTTCCTCCAGGAATTTGTCCAAATCTTTCTTAAAACCAGCTACACTATCTGCTTTTACCATAACTTCTGGCCACTTCATTTTTAAGTTTAGATCTTTCCTTTCAAACAGAGACCTTGCTAGATGTCAAATACAGCACAAGGTAACTTCACATGGACTTAGCTGTGCAGGAAATGTGAATCTCCTCATACACCCACCATATAGTGCAAAAATGTGCAAAGGGTCTGTTTTTTTCTTTCGATCACTACATAGCCTAATGCCACACAAGCAGCGCTGTTACAAACATATTCTGTAGGTCAATGCTAAGGATAACAAAGTTTCCTTCCTTGGACCAGAAGGAGATAAACCACTGGAAGAGATCCCAAAACAACACCCAAAGACCCACTCAGTGTGTGAATCAGTTGAGTTTAGTGGACTAACTGGGGGGTGGAAATGGGCCCGGAGTTTGCTCAGCAGAGAATTTCCCAGACCACCTCTTCCTCTCAACACATTGACACGCTGCCACCATCACCACTAGGAACACCTCACTGGGTAGGCCAGCTATGCTATAAACTTTATAAAACACATTATTATATTTTCTTATAAAGCACATATTTTAACTGACCTCTCTGACATCCTCAGCCTTTCCATTCACAAAAATAGAAGGAAGAAAAGTTCCCATTTCCTGCTGTCTCATGTCCCCGGGCCTATACAATATTTTTTTCTGCAGACCCTTCAAAAGTCTGACCAAATCCTCGTTTCACTTGCATTATAAAGTACTGAGGATGCCATCTCTCCCCAATCCCAGGTCCTAAAGTCTAAGACAGTAGCGCAAACTAATGCTGCCAGATACAGGAAAAAAAATTTTTGATTCGATTCAGCCCTATTGAATTGGTTTTTCAATTCGATTTTCCTGCCCAGTTGGGTGATTTTTTCAAAACTCCTGTGGGTTTTATAGCTTTTTTCACCCCCTTTGGCTTCTCCTAACCACACTGGCGCTGTGGTGTAAATAAAATAAAGAAACAAAAAGGACTTTTCCTCTTTCTGTTAAATCCTAGCTCACGTTTGCAGTCCAACACCAGCTCTGGCAGGATACACATTTCAAATCTGACATGTTATAATCACAAAACAGAAAATAAAATTAATTTTTCTACCTTTTGTTGTCTGGTTATATTTCAAATCTTTTTGGTCCAAGGCTCTGGTTTTCTTCTGATAACTTGCTTGCAAGGGTCTCCTTCTTTCTGCATGCTAACCATCCATCTGCCAACTCTGTCCTCCCTTTCCATTTCCCTTCCCTTCCCAGGAAGTCTGGTATCTTTCCTTTTTTTCATCTCCCTCCACAGATCCACCTTTCTTAAATACCCTTTCATCCGGCATCTCTCCCTCCTTCCCCACCATCCCAGAGTCCACCATCTCTCCGTTTCTTTTCCTAATTACCCTCCTATCCAGTATCTCTATCCCTACCTCCACACCATCCCTTGTGTCCAATTTCTCTCCTTTCTGTTCCTTCCCTCCCTAAATCCCATGGTCCATCATCTCTCTCCCTCTCCTCTATTTTCAGACCCATTATTTCTTCCCCCCCCCAAAGTTAGGGCATATGCATGTCTCTTTGAACACCCCCTTCCCTCCGTGTACTTCTAAATCATGGTCCCCCCCCAAAGGCCTGTCCCCCCTTAAAGGTCTGCCTGTCCCACCTTGAAGGCCTGCACCCCCCTTGAAGGCCTGTCCCTTCCCCTTGTAGGCCTGTCCCCCCTTGAAGGCCTGCCTGCCTGTCCCCCCCTTGAAGGGTCTGCACCCCCCGAAGGCCTGCACCCCCCCGAAGGCCTGTCCCCCACTTGAAGGCCTGTCCCACCCCCTTGTAGCTTCTCCCCCCTTGTAGGCCTGTCCCTCCTTGAAGGCCTGCCTGCCTGCCTTTCCCCCCTTGAAGGCCTGTCCCCCCCTTGAAGGCCTGCACCCCCTTGAAGGCCTGCACCACCCCCCTCGAAGGCCTGCACTCCCTTGAAGGTCTGCACCCCCCCCCGATAGGCCTGTCCCCCACTTGAAGGCTTGTACCACCCCCTTGTAGCTTCTCCCTCCCTTGTAGGCCTGTCCCCCCCTTGAAGGCCTGCCTGCCTGCCTTTCCCCCCCTTGAAGGCCTGCACCCCCTTGAAGGACTGCACCCCCCCCCGAAGGCCTGCACTCCCTTGAAGGTCTGCACCCCCCCGAAGGCCTGTCCCCCCTTGAAGGCCTGTCCCACCCCCTTGTAGGCCTGTCCCCCCCTTGTAGGCCTGTCCCCCCTTTAAGGCCTGCCTGCCTGCCTTTCCCCCCCTTGAAGGCCTGTCTCCCCCTTGAAGGCCTGCACCCCCCTTGAAGGCCTGCACCCCCCTTGAAGGCCTGTCTCCCCCTTGTAGGCCTGTCCCCCCCCCTTGTAGACCTGTCCCCCCCCTTGTAGGCCTGTCCCCCCTTGAAGGCCTGCCTGCCTTTCCCCCTTGAAGGCCTGTTCCCCCCCCTTGAAGGCCTGCACCCCCTTGAAGGTCTGCCACCCCCCCCAAAGGCCTACACCCCCCCGAAGGCCTGCACCCCCTGAAGGCCTGCCTGCCCCCCTTGAAGGTCTGCACCCCTTGAAGGTCTGCACCCCCCCCCCGAAGGCCTGTCCCCCCTTGAAGGCCTGCCTGCCTGCCTGTCACCCCCTCCCCCTTGAAAGCCTGCTTGCCTGCCCGCCCACCTCACCCTGAAGGCCTGATGCCCCGACCCACTCCGAAGGACCGCTCGCCCCCCCTGGCCTCCCCGCACCACCTATGAACAGCCGCAGCAGGATCGCGAAGTCAGCGTCAGCGATCCCTGCGCTGCTTCCTGCGCCACAGTCCCGCCCCTCCTCTGACGTCAGAGGAGGGGCGGGATCGCGGCGCAGGAAGCAGCGCAGGGATGCTGACGCTGACTTCGCGATCCTGCTGCGGCTGCTTCACAGGTGGTGCAGGAAGGTCAGTGGGCGAGCGGTCCTTCGGGGGTGGCGGGGGACTGAACGGCAAGGCCGGGAACACCCCCTTAGGGCTGGTACCCGGGGCGGCCCGCCCCCCCCTGCCCCCCCCTAGGTACGCCACTGAGCAGAGCTCTGGGTTTCTGGCCCAGTAATATCTATGAGAAAAGGTCCATTTAAATTAAATTATTAATGTATAGATCGTGTAAATTTTGTAAGGAAGGATAATTGACTTTATTTTACTGACCTTAAATATACACATCCAGGGTGGGAGGGTGGGAGGGAGGGGGGAGGGGTTTGTACTGGAATTGTTTTGGGGAATTTTTAGTTTCTTGTGGGTATTTATTTTCTTGATTAATAGGTGGAAGGGTGGGGGAAAATAATTGCTTATTACTATATGTAAGTTTAATGTGCTTTTTTTGTAATATTATATGTACATGAATTATTTGTATGCACAATTGTAGTTGGAAAATTTAATAAAGATTATTTTTTAAAAAATGTATAGATAGTGAACAGTTGGGCAGACTGGATGGACCATTCGGGTCTTCATCTGCCATCAATTACTATGTTACTTTGTCTCTTTTCTCTTTCATTGCTGCCATTATTTGACTTCTTACAATACCAGGTAACACCCCCCCCCCCCCCCACACACCCCCCGGCATCTTGGATATGCGTAAGCTACTATAGTTTGGACTGGATTGGATTTATTATATTTGATATACCGCCTGTATATGAGTATTAAGTGGTTTACAATACTAATAATGAGGGTTACATTTTCAATCATTAGAAAATTTTCCCTCTCTGACCCAGTGGGCTCACAATCTAATTACAGTCTCTATGCAAGAAGTACTTGAATGCATGCTAGAGAAATATGAAGAGAAGAAAGAGGTGTACTGTGATGCTATAGGCATACAAAAAAGGCAACATAAGAGAAAGCTTCAAAATGTCAGTATCTAAGCAGAAAGGAAAGCGAGAAAGGAAAAAATCCAGCAAAAAGAAAATGAAAGACAATTGGAAATTAAAGTAAAACAAACCTCCATCAATCTCAGACAGCTTCCAGATCCATAATTTTCAATCGAGTCAGGCCTGGACCGAAGTGACAAAAAACAGCTCATTTGGTCTCTTTGCTCTTACTTTCTCTCTATATATGCATATGTATGTCTCATGACTAACATTTGTTCATCTTTCAGACCTGCAGGATACGTTACATTTTCTTAACAGTTTAAAGCTAGGAAGCAGGTGCAAAGGCAGGTGCCGTAGTAATAGAGCAATAAAATTCCTTTCCGCTTTTTCATCTCATCCATGGCTTTACTGAGGAATCAAAAGCTTTTAGAATTCGTCTGTTAGTCAATTTGAAATATCAATAGGACTTATTTTTCGGCAATAGTTGTGCAAGAGCATATAATTGTGCAAGAAAGTCCTATGGCCTTATTCAGAAAGATTTTTTTGTTTTTTCATTCTGTATCTTGGACATTTCTATTCTGTATCTTTCTATTCTGTATCTAATTCTGTATCTTTGGACATTTCTATTCAAAGTACCCATAAGTAAGGCAAGTTGAATGTGCGCTACTATCCCCCTCCCCCGCTCCTCTTATTTGTATGCATAATTAACATAAAATGTGATGTACTTTATATTGGAAAAAGAACTTTGTTTATAATAAATATTTTAGTTTACTTATTTATTCAGAGTCTTCTACTGGCAATTAATCTCAGCCAAGCATGTTAAATTTTTAACAGATTTTGCTGCAGAGGTGAGCACAACCGTTTGCTAAGTTACGCTAAGACCTTACCAGAAAAAGAGAAGCTTCTTTGCCCAGCACAGCGAGAATCAGAACAAAAAAAGGCAAAGCCGATGGTCACAATACAACACAAGGGATTTTATTGAAAGTTCCTAGGGGAAGTCCCAACTAGGATCCTGGTTTCGGCAGAACACTGCCTTCCTCAGAGTGTACATACAAAAACTGATAACAGGATATAAAGTGGTATCTCTATTTCGGTAGTCTTGAAAAAGACCTTCATGGAAGTACTGATGACGAAGTACGGACAGCCAAACTTCTAAAGAAACACACTATCGGTTCTCACTCTGAATTCTTTTGACGTGTTTCTTTAGAAGTTTGGCTGTTATCAGTTTGGTATGTCCGCTGAGGAAGGCAGTGTTCTGCTGAAACCAGGATCCTAGTTCAAACTTCCCATAGGAACTTTCAATAAAAATCCCTTGTGTTGTATTGTGACATCGGCTTTGCCTTTCTTTTGTTTTGATTCACGCTAAGACCTTAGCCATAAGAACATAAGCAGTGTCTCTGCTGGTCAGACAGAGGTCCTCATGCCCAGCAGATCTGCTCACAACGGCAGCCCATAAGGTCCGGACCTGTATAGTAACTCTCTATCTATACCCTTCTATCCCCTTTTCCTCAGGAAATTGTCTAATCCCTTCTTGAACCCAATACCGTACTCTGTCCTATCACACCTTCTGGAAGCGCTGCATTCCATGAAGAAATTAATCTTTCATATAAACTTATGTAGCCCTGGAGTCCCTTCTGAGGGAATTCTGAAGATGCTGGTGTGGTAGGGACTGGAACATCACTGTTGCATGGGAGAATGTAAGCTTTGAGGACCTAACTTTGTGGACTTCTCAAGCCTTTCTTACAATTTCCAGCACTCTTCTATCAGCAAGCACAGTCACTTCACAATAAAATTAATGTCTAGGACAAGGTCTGACCATACAAACAAAAGCAAATTGTAATTAAATAGGGTTACCATATGGCTCCAGAAAAAGGAGGACAAATTGACACATCCAGGTTTTACTACCACTGTTTTCAGTGGAAGTCAAACACAGTGCAAGGGGATATCCACCGATGGATCAAACACTGGCTGGCAGGCAGGAAACAAAGGGTTGGAGTAAAAGGGCCATTACTCAGAATGCAATGGGTCACGAGTGGAGTCCCACAGGGGTCGGTGCTGGGACCGCTCCTATTCAACATATTTATTAACGACTTGGAGACAGGGACAAACTGGAGGTTATTAAATTTGCGGATGACACCAAACTCTACAGCAGGGTTAGAACCAAGGAGAAGACTGTGAAGGCCTGCAAAGGACTTAACGAGGTTGGAAGACATGGGCAAGAAAATGGCAAATGAGTTTTAACACTGAGAAATGCAAAGTCATGCATGTAGGGAAAAAGAACCCGATGTTCGACTATAAAATGGGGGGATCATTGCTGGGGTGAGCAACCTTGAAAGAGACCTGGGGGTGATGGTGGACACAACATTGAAAGCATCATCACAGTGTGCAACAGCCTCAAAGAAAGCGAACAGAATGTTGGGTATCATCAAGAAAGGTATCATGACCAGGACGAAGGAAGTCATTTTGCCGCTGTATCGGGCTAATGGTGCGACCGACATCTGGAGTAACTGCATCCAGTACTGGTCACCGTACCTCAAGAAGGACATGGCGGTACTTGAGGGAGTCCAGAGAAGAGCGACAAAACTGATAAAAGGTATGGAAAACTTCTCATACGCTGACAGATTGGAAATGCTGGGGCTATTCTCCTTGGAAAAGAGGAGACATGATAGAAACCTTCAAAATCATGAAGGGCATAGAGAAGGTGGACAGGGACAAATTCTTCAAGCTGTGGGGAGCCACAAGTACAAGGGGGCACTCGGAGAAATTGAAAAAGGACAGGTTTAGAACAAATGCTAGGAAGTTCTTTTCACTCAGAGGGTGGTGGACACATGGAACGTGCTCCCGGAGGGCATGTGATAGGCCAGAGCACGCTAACAGGGGTTCAAGGAGGGTCTAGATAGGTTCCTGAAAGATAAGGGATTGAGGGCTACAGATAGAATAGAGGTAGCTTATAGGAATAGTCAGAAACCAACGTCGCAGGTCATGGACCTGATGGGCCGCCGCGGGAGCGGACCACTGGGCACGATGGACCTCTGGTCTGACCCAGTGGAGGCAACTTCTTATGTTCTTACAGATGTTCTATCCATTCTCCTTACTTCCATTGCTTTCAATGGAAGTAAAAACCCGGATATCTCAATCTGTCCTCTTTTTTTCTGGAGCCCGATGTGTAACCCTAAAAAAAATGATGCAAATTAAAGCTAAAGACAGGAGTAACAAAACACAGCAGAAGGGTTACAGATAACATTGAGCTGGTTCTGATGGGATGTCTTGTGAAAGGTCCTCCCATGCTTTCTGGGAGCGTTCGTTCTTTCTTTCTCTCTCAGACCTGCCAAGTTGGGAGATTCCCGTTTTTGTGAGCCATCTCCTGTGTCAAGGAGCTGTAATCTCCTGATGAGTAGGAATCCCTTTCTATCAGTAGGAATCCCTTTCTATCAGCAGCAGGAAATGATGTTTTAGGAACACCTCTTCTCCTTCCGCTGTAATGGAAGGCTATGGCTGGTGCCACTGTGGACAAGGCCGGGCAAAGTTGCAGGCAGGCAGGTTGAGTAGAGTTTAGGTAGAATGGGGCAGAGTTATGGGTGGAGCTGGTTAGAGTGGGGCAGGCCCTAAGGGGCAAATTCTATAAATGGTGTCCTGACTGTAGGCAGTGGTAGGCATCCTATCGCTGTCTAACAAGCCAATCAGGACACACATTTTTAAAAAAAAAACCAAAAACATCCTGAGGCAGGCTGCCTACATTGTAGGCATCTTTGTGAGCCTAGGGCGTGGGGTGTTGTTTCATCCGGAAGCTGCCTTAGGCGCTGAACTGATTCAGCAAGGGAAATTCCCTTGCCACGATCAGCTCAGCAGCAACCCAATTCTCTAACCGGCATCCTCTGACATGGATGCCGGTTAGAGAAGTGTGGTCTAGGTGGGCTTAGGCATATGTCCATGAGGACAGACACGATTCTATAAAGGATGCCGGTGTGCAATTCTCAAAAGCCGCTTGGCAGCTTCTGAGACCTGGTATCCTATACAGAATCTAGCCCTAAATGTCCTGAATAGGAGGTTGGTCACCTTGACAGCTTCTGTTCTCTGTTCTCTGTTCTCTGTTCTCTTCAAAGAACTTGAGCAAGCAGCCTGACTTTTTCCTCAACAGATTGCCAAAACCTGTCATTTTTTTCTCCACAATATTGCTTGAGTGCACTGCTAAGACCCTCATCCATATGCTCATCGTCTCTCACCTAGACTACTGTAACCTGCTTCTCACTGGCCTTCTGCTAAACCAATATGTTCAAAACTCTTCTGCATACCTCATATTCCGCCAATGTCGCTATTTCTACATTAACCCTCTCCTCACTTGATTGGCTTCCTATCTATTGCCACATACAGTTCAAACTCCTCTTACTGACCTACAAGTGTATTCATTCAGAGTTTCCTGAGGTATCTCTCCTCTCTCATCTCTCCCCACACTCCTCTGCTCATCTGTAAGTCCTCTCTATCTGTACCCTTCTCTGCGGCCAGCTCCAGACTCCGTCCCTTCTAGTTTTGCTGCACCATAATGCCTGGGAACAAACTGCCTAACTCAGTACGTCAGGCTCGAGTCTCTGCAGTATTGAAATCCAGACTGAAAAGCCTACTTCTTTAAAGCTACTTTTCATTGCAAACTCCAACCCACCTGCTAAGTATCGAAATCCCTTAAATCATTCCCTCTGAAGTTCCCCCACCTGAGCACTGTGTATTGATGCACCTTCATGTCCAGCTTGTCTGTCTTGACTAGATTGTAAGCTCTTTTGAACAGGGACTGTCTCTTCTATGTTTTGATGTACAGCACTGTGTGTGGCTAGTAGAGTTATAGAAATAAGTAGAAGTAGTAGTTAGTCAGCTGTGCCTCACTCGTCTTCAGTTCTCCTTGAGGTGACGGGACAAAAGCGTGCAAGACAATCGAGCACCGACAATACAGAGCAGACAATCGCACGCAGGGCATCAGCCCGCAGGACTTAAACTTAATTTTAAAGTGATCCGAGGGGGTGTGGGGGGGGAACCTCCCCTTAAGTTAGTACTGTTGCCGCTGCCTTTGGGGAGTGGGGGAGGGAACCCCCTACATTACAAAGGAAATTGACGTTTTCCCCTAAAAAAAAAGGAAAAATGCCTCTTCCCTCTATAATGGGGGGTTTGGAATAGTCTACCACAGTACCTGTGTCAGTAGAACTCATATTACCATGTCAGAAAAATGCTGAAGACATATCTCTTCTCTCGTTAAGCTTGTAAATCGCTATTCATATTTAATGTTCACTAATCTTATTGTAAACTGCATTGAATCCTCGTTGAAATTAGGCGTGGCATAAGAAACTTTAGGATATGATACTCTGAAACAGTGCACACTCCTTTCACGATAGCATGCATGTGTGTAATGTTTGCGCATGTGCAGTGGTACACTATTGGGAAAAAAGAACCTCAGGGCCATAGCAAGGTAAGTGCTGGAAGTGTGGTCGCACAGGGCGCAAGAGATGCGGGGATGCACTATATGGGCATAGGCTGCAGCACAAAGTATCTCCTTGCTTCCCTCCTGACCCTTCCCCCCCAGAACACAATGCGGACTCTCCACCTGTCTCTTTCCTGCCCTCTACCTCCTGGGTTCACCCTCTATTTGAGACATCTATTTATAGGTAGGGGATCATGTTCAGCGGGCGTGGTAGTTAGGGTTACCATATTTTACAAAGGAAAACCTCGGACACATAACCCCACCCAGTTCTGCCTCCAGTCCTGTCTAGTTCCGCCCCCCCCCCTCCCAATCCCCACCCCTAGCAAGCCTCCTCACTTCTGCAATGAGCTCCTGTCACATCTGGAGAGCCTGGAGCATGGCCGGATGTGTGTGACATCATCCATGCATGCTCAGAGGCCCTCCATATGAGGCTGGAGTTCGTCGGGGATTTCCAAACCCCGGAGAAATACCGGGTTTTGAAAAGCCCGTCCAGGAGCCCAGACAGTCCTCTAAAAAGAGGACCTGTCTGGGTTTTCCTGGACATCTGGTAACCCTAGTGGTGATGCTTCATGCAGCCTCCTGCTGGGGCATGTTCCAGGCACTGATGAGTCTCACCCCTTTTAATGCATATTTCCTCTTCCTGTTGCTGTGTAGTCAGAACCCAGCAATGCCTGGACGTGCTTGAGTGGGAGGCTCTGTGGAGCGTTGCTGTGCCTACTGGGCATGGTCTTTTGCCCACAAATGGGAAGGTCTGGAGAGGGGTGGATTCTTGGGGGGGGAGGGATGGAGATGCTGCAATGCGTGTTTGGGTGAGGCAAGAGGTAAGTAGTGAAGCACTCTGGTGTGCAATTGCACAGGGCACAGTTATGTCTTGCTATAGCCCTGAAGTACAC
The DNA here is from genome assembly GCF_902459505.1 of Geotrypetes seraphini. Lineage (NCBI taxonomy): Eukaryota > Metazoa > Chordata > Amphibia > Gymnophiona > Dermophiidae > Geotrypetes > Geotrypetes seraphini. The sequence goes on along the minus strand of NC_047086.1, from coordinate 301,185,593 downwards.
AATCTGTCGGAAAGAGTGTGCCCTTTTTTCAAACATTGCACCCTCTGTGAAAGAGTGCACATTATCTGCAGATGGAAACCATTAATTTTCATGTTTTAATGACATGCGACAACATGAGATTTCTTATGTTGGTGAAAATGACAGTCTATCCTTACAGCATAGATATGTGCATTTCTTAGTATGCATCCATTTTAAGGCACACTGAGTGTTATGTACATTAAGAGAGGGAAAATTATCAATGTAGACCACTTCAATGCTAAAAAATGTAAAGTAATGCACCTAGGCAAAAAAAATCCACACAGAACTTACACACTAAATGGTGAAACCTTGTCCAGGACCACGGTGGAACGTGATTTAGGAGTGATCATTAGCAACGATATGAAGGCTGCCAATCAAGTAGAGAAGGCATCGTCCAAGGCAAGACAAATGATGGGCTGTATCCGTAGGGGTTTTGTCAGCAGAAAACCTGAAGTCATAATGCCGCTGTACAGATCCATGATGAGACCTCATCTCGAGTATTATGTTCAATTCTGGAGACCACACTACCGAAAAGATGTGTTGAGAATTGAGTCGGTTCAGCGAATGGCTACCAGGATGGTTTTGGGGCTCAGGGAACTCACGTATGAAGAAAGGTTAAAAAAACTGCGGATGTACTCACTGGAGGAGCGAAGAGAGAGAGGGGACATGATTGAGACCTTTAAGTATATTACTGGGCGTATAGAGGTGAAAGATGATATCTTCAGTCTTATAGGGCCCTCAGTAACCAGAGGACACTTGCTGAAAATCAGGGGAGGGAAATTTCAGGGTGATGCGAGGAAGTACTTCTTCACTGAAAGGGTGGTAGATCATTGGAACGAGCTGCCTCAGAGGGTAATTGAGGCCAGCAGCGTGTTAGATTTCAAGAGAAAATGGGATATTCATGTGGGATCTCTAGGAGAGTAAGAATCAGGGAGTGGGTCATTGGTATGGGCAGACTCGATGGGCTATAGCCCTTTTCTGCCGTCAATTTCTATGTTTCTATGTTTCTATTTCACTGTTAACCCCAGTTATAGTAACATAGTAACATAGTAGATGACGGCAGATAAAGACCCGAATGATCCATCCAGTCTACCCAACTTGATTCAATTTAATTTTTTTAAAATTTTTCCTTCTTAGCTATTTCTGGGTAAGAATCCAAAGCTCTACCCGGTACTGTGCTTGGGTTCCAAATGCCAAAATCTCTGTTAAAACCTACTCCATCCCATCTATACCCTCCCAGCCATTGAAGCCCTCTCCAGCCCATCCTCCCCCAAACGGCCATATACAGACACAGACCGTGCAGGTCTGCCCAGTACTGGCCTTAGTTCAATATTTAATATTATTTTCTGATTCTAGATCCTCTGTGTTCATCCCACGCTTCTTTGAACTCCGTAACTAGGGGCTCCTTTTACGAGGCCGCGTTAGCAGTTTAACATGTGTAATAGCATGCGCTAATTTGCCAGCCTCGCTAGCCGCTACTGCCTCCTCTTGAGCAGGCGGTAGTTTTTTGGCTAGTGCAGGGGTTAGCGCACGCTAAAAAGATGCATGCGATAGCACGGCTTTGTGAAAGGAGCCCTAGGTCTCATTGCATACAGTTGTTCCTGTTCTAAAATAGCACATTAGTGGTAAAAAAATAATCCATCTTAATGGTTGCCCATGTTGATAACTACAGCACCCCTAAGTCAGTACTATGGATTAAAACGTTCTCATTTACCCCTCCCCCCATACAAAACCACAGAAGCAGTTTTTAGCACAGGCTGGCATGCTGAATACTCTGCCCTGCTCCTGACACTCATAAGAACTCTATGAGCGTCAGGAACAGCACAAAGCATTCAGCACGCTGGCCTGCGCAAAAAAAACACTTTTGCAGTTTTGTAAAAAGGGGGGGGGGGGGATAAATGAAATAAATATTTAAAATAAACTTGGGAAAAAATGCCCCAAAAGCAGGAAAAATGCCCAAACTGAAAATGAAGCAAAACAGTTTTACCCTTTGTTTCACTGAGATCATCAAATGAATTTTGCATTGTGATTCATCAAACAGATGGACCCTTTATTACCTAGGGCAGGGGTAGGGACCTCCGGTCCTCGAGAGCCGTATTCCAGTCGGGTTTTCAGGATTTCCCCAATGAATATGCATTGAAAGCAGTGCATGCAAATAGATCTCATGCATATTCATTGGGGAAAACTCGACTGGAATATGGCTCTCGAGAACCGGAGTTCCCTACCCCTGACCTAGGACAACAGCAGTACATCATGAAAATATGCATGTTTATAAGTGCCCAGATTAGAATTTCTGAAGTAGTGTGATTCTTTATTTCATTCCCTCTTAATGCTCTCTTACTTCTTTTTTTTATTTATTAAATATAACAATTTATAATACATACAGTATTCTAAAGCAATTTGAGTCCACATCAAGGAAAAAAGAGGAAGCATTCTTAGAGATTTTAACCATCAAAGGAATTATTTTAAAAAAAAAGGAAAATATATACTGCCTGTAGACAACTTTTTATTAAGTTTTTCTTTCAACATCCATCTCTTTATCTATCAGGAATCTCTCCAACTGATCAGGTTCAAAGAAAGCATAAGAAATATTTAAGTAAGTAACCATACATTTGGCAGGAAATTTTAGGAAAAAAGTTGCTCCCAAGGATAATACTCGAGATTTATATTGAAGAAATTGTTTTTGCCTATATCGGGTAGCCCTACAAACATCTGGAAACATGCAATTTCTGCCCACAGAACAGGAAATCTTTTTTTAAGAAATAATTTTTCAAAACAACGCTTTTACAATTTTCTGAGGCCCGTTCAGAAATTTCATCCTGAGTTGTTTCAGGAAATAATGTTAAATTTTCCAGTGGATCTTTCTTCTGATCAGATCCACCAGAAACTCCTCCCTCTTGGTTAACTAACCCTCTAATTGGGATATAGAAACATCTATTCAACACTATAGGTTCAGCATTGCTCAATTCTAGAATCTCTTTAAAATATTTTCGAAGTAAGATCTCTGACGAGAGCAGTAAACATTTGGGGAAATTCAATATTCTCAGATTTGAAGCTCTCATATGATTTTCAATAGTTTCACATTGCCTATGCAACCAAAGACTATCCTTAATTGCAGAAGTACTAGTTTGATTTGCTTTCTTACTTCTTTCTCTTTTTCCTCCACCTTCCTGCAGCTATACCCACTCTTTTCTCTGCTTTTCCTCACTGATTTTTTTCCTAATCTACTGTTCATGGACCAAATACTCTTACCGCAGGTAATTCATGCCACTGGTTCTGTTCCTTCCTGCACATCAGCCTTGTGATATGAAAGTAGATTACAGACAGCTTGTAAATTTAATTAATTTAGGGGGTCATTTACAATTTACCAGAACTCAAGTGAAATTTCTCCAGAGTAACAAAGTGCTTTAATTTCTCTCTCTTAAGAGATCGAACCTGATTGGATTTGAATGTCCACGCTTCCTAGCTGATAGAAAAGGCAGAAATCTTCATTTAATGAAAAAGCAAGAAAAAGTCAAATGCCTTCACAATTTCCCATAGAGGCTGGTGCACCTTCAAAGCCAAAAATAAAGAGTCCTATATTTTACCATGATGAAATAAAATGCCAACCACCAGGGGGGGCACTCGGAGAAATTAAAAGGGGGCAGGTTTAGAACAAACGCTAGGAAGTTCTTTTTTACCCAGAGGGTGGTGGACATGTGAAACGCGCTTCTGGAGGCCGTGATAGGCCAGAGCACGTTACAGGGCTTCAAAGAAGGTTTGGATAGGTTCCTAGAGGATAAGGGGATTGAGGGGTACAGATAGGAGTTGAGGTAGGTTATAAGAAGAGTCAGGGACCACTGCACAGGTGATAGGCCTGACGGGCTGCCACGGGAGCGGACCGCTGGGCGGGATGGACCTCTGGTCTGACCCAGCGGAGGCAAATTCTTATGTTCTTATGACCCAGAAATGCTATCTCGTAGCAGCGATATTTAAAGAATGATAAGGGAGAAACTGGCTGTCGGACAGACGCCAGAGGGTGGTGGTTAATGGAAGTCGCTCGGAGGAAGGAAAGGTGAGTAGTGGAGTCCCTCAGGGTTCGGTGCTGGGGCCGATCCTGTTCAATATGTTTGTGAGTGACATTGCTGAAGGGTTAGAAGGAAAAATGTGCCTTTTTGCAGATGATATCAAGATTTGTAACAGAGTAGACACCGAAGAGGGAGTGGAAAATTTGAAAAAGGATCTGCAAAAGTTAGAGGAATGGTCTAATGACTGGCAACTAAAATTCAATGCAAAGAAATGCAGAGTTATGCATTTGGGGATTAATAATCGGAAGGAACCGTATATGCTGGGAGGTGAGAAGCTGATATGCCCGGATGGAGAGAGAGACCTTGGGGTGATAGTGTCCGAAGATCTAAAGGCGAAAAAACAGTGTGACATGGCAGTGGCTGCTGCCAGAAGGATGCTGGGCTGTATAAAGAGAGGCGTAGCCAGTAGAAGGAAGAAGGTGTTGATGCCCCTGTACAGGTCATTGGTGAGGCCCCACTTGGAGTACTGTGTTCAGTTTTGGAGACCGTATCTGGCGAAGGACATAAGAAGACTTGAAGCAGTCAAGAGGAGGGCAACGAAAATAATAGGAAGCTTGTGCCAGAAGATGTATGAGGAGAGACTGGAAGCCCTGAATATGTATACCCTAGAGGAAAGGAGGGAAGGGCAGATATGATTCAGACGTTCAAATACTTGAAGGGTATTTACGTAGAACAAAATCTTTTCCAGAGAAAAGAAAATGGTAAAACCAGAGGACATAATTTGAGGTTGAGTGGTGGTAGATTCAAAGGCAATGTTAGGAAATTCTACTTTACGGAGAGGGTGGTGGATGCCTGGAATGCGCTCTCGAGAGAGGTGGTGGAGAGTAAAACTGTGACTGAGTTCAAAGAAGCATGGGATGAACACAGAGGATCTAGAATCAGAAAATAATATTAAATATTGAACTAGGCCAGTTACTGGGCAGACTTGCACGGTCTGTGTCTGTGTATGGCCGTTTGGTGGGGGATGGGCTGGGGAGGGCTTCAGTGGCTGGGATGGTTTAGATGGGATGAAGTAGGTTTTAACAGAGATTTTGGCAGTTGGAATGCAAGCACAGTACCGGGTAGAGATTTAGATTCTTGCCCAGAAATAGTTAAGAAAAAAAATTAAAAAATTTAAATTGAATCAGGTTGGGCAGACTGGATGGACCATTCGGGTCTTTATCTGCTGTCATCTGCTATGTTACTATGTTACTATGTTGTCCCCGTCCCCAAAGGAACTCAATTTCCCCATCCCATCCACATGAGTTTTGTTGCTGAACCTTTTCCTGTCCCATTCCTGTAAGTTCTGCCTTAATAGCACAAGCCTCGAACACTTATGATTTTAAAGTTTTTGAGGCTTGTGCAGATGAGGACGGAAATTGCAGGAATGGGGCAGGGACAGGAAAAGAACTCTTAGGGATGGGAAGGGAAAATGAGCTCCTGCGAGGATGGGAAAACATTGTTCCCCTTGTCATTCTCTAATTTAGACTGCTCACAGGACAGTAAATCTCAAGAAGTATAGCTAAGTTGAAGCATTTCTTGTTTCTTTCCTCCAATCTTCTGATCACCTTTGAAACATGCTTTTTTTTATTCGGTAACGTCACATTAAATTAGCCAATCATTTGACCCCATTTGCACAATTTTATATTTATACATTAGAATGTTATACTTAACTTTCTACAACAATAAGTCATCCAGTTGTCTTTGAAACCTCCCTCTTGCGTTCTTTTTTTTGTTGTTGTTAATCTTTATTCATTTTTAAAACTCACAATAAGTGTAACATATAATACAATCATTTATACTTTAACATCACTTAATATATCAACAATTCTAACTCGCATCAAATATCCCCCCTCCCTTATACCCAACAGTTATTCATTAGCGAAAGAAATCATAAAATATTCCCCTCACCCACCCACCCTACCAGGTACGTGTATGAACAAAAGGGAAAAATTAATATTTATTCTATGCAGTAATTTCAATCTTTACAGTATCTTGTTAATGGTTCCCAAATAACCTCAAATTTCTTAAAATTTCCCTGCTGCATGGCAATTATCCTTTCCATTTGGAATATGTAACACAAAGAGTTCCACCAAAAGCTATAATTCAGCCTATCCCAATTTTTCAAATTATTCGTATCGTATGGCAACCCCTGTCATAATGAGTAGAAGCTTATTGTTATTAGAGGATATTTGGTCACCTTTAATATTTTAGGCCATGGAGCAGCAGTGGGTGGGGGAGGGAAGGACATATGCAATGATTGTGCCATGAGAAAATTTCATTAGGCATTAATTGGGGTGAACCTTAGAAATGTTCACTCTTGAGGAAGGGAGCTAAGGGACGGTTGAGCCAGAAAGGCCCTTAATATAGAAACATTTAAAAATAGGTAGCAGTAAGGGCTCACATAGGAATGGCCATGCACTAATAAGGAAAGTTGATTCAGAATTTGTCACCGTCCCCATTCCCATGGATAACCACAGGAAACCATATACATGTCATTCTTTAAGTAAAGAGGGAAGAATCAGAGTATAAATGGACACAACCACTGACCCTCAAGCCTTGCATTGAAGAATGCTGGCAAAGAAGGACTGAGATTGAGATAGACACTAAAGAATGACAGTCTTTGGTATCCAGAGCAGATATTGTGATGTCATAATTCCTCATTCCACCAATCACATCAGTGATGTCACAATGGCTTCATCATCCTATACTTGGCTCACATAAGAATCAGAGTATGAATGGGCACAACCACTGACCCTCAAACCTTGCATTGAAGAATTCTGGTGTAGAATGACCGAGGCTGAGATAGACACTAAAGAATGACACGGGATGTTTTCCCGCAGTTATCCATTGGAACAGGGATAAATTCTGTCACTGTGTCATTCTCTCAGCACTTAAGCAGTTATGGATTAGTGCAAAAAAAAAACAAGGCGGACTTTTATGCGGTCCTATTTATGTATAAAACCTGGCCTATTAAGAGTTGAATATGCGTTTGCACTTAAGTGGCCAAATGCTGACTCCACCGGCAGAACAACCCCCATCATATCTGGCTTTGAGTTAGGCTAGAGAATGACATGGTGACAAAATTCATCATGGAAAACAGCGGGAAATAATTCTGTGTCATTCTTTAGTGTCTATCTCAATCTCAGTCCTTCTACACCAACATTATTCAATGCAAAGCTTGAGGGTCAGTGGTTGTGTCCATTCATACTCTGATTCTTTCCTCTCTCCTTGAAGAATGACATGGAGATGGTTTCCCGCGGTTATCTGTGAGGACGTGAACGGTGATGAATTTTGTCATTCTCTAGTGTCAACCGCAAATTTCAGCAGCACTTAGCTGGATAAATGCCACTGAAAATCAACATCTGATCCCAACCAAACAATTTAATCAGCCAGTGGCCCGCTAAATCTCTTTGAATATCAGCCTGTAAGATTATATGATTGTGTCAATTAATTGGTCATTGGTAAGGCCCCACTTGGAGTATTGTGTTCAGTTTTGGAGACCGCATCTGGCAAAGGACGTAAGAAAACTTGAAACGGTCAAGAGGAGGGCGATGAAAATGATAGGAGGCTTGCACCAGAAGACGTTTGAGGAGAGACTGGAAGCCCTGAATATGTATACCCTAGAGGAAAGGAGGGACAAGGGAGATATGATTCAGATGTTCAAATACTTGAAGGGTATTAATGTAGAACAAAATCTTTTCCAGAGAAAGGAAAATAGTAAAACCAGAGGACATAATTTGAGGTTGATGGGTGGTAGATTCAAGAGCAATGTTAGGAAATTCTACTTTACGGAGAGGGTGGTGGATGCCTGGAATGCGCTTCCTAGAGAGGTGGTGGAGAGGAAAACGGTGACTGAGTTCAAAGAAGCATGGGATGAACACAGAGGATCTAGAATCAGAAAATAATATTAAATATTGAACTAAGGCCAGTACTGGGCAGACCTGCAAGGTCTGTGTCTGTATATGGCCGTTTGGGGGAGGATGGGCTGGATAGGGCTTCAATGGCTGGGATGGTTTAAATGGGATGAAGTAGGTTTTAACGGAGATTTTGGCAGATGGAACCCAAGCACAGTACCGGGTAGAGCTTTGGATTGTTGCCCAGAAATAGCTAAGAAGAAAAAATTAAAAAAATTTAAATTGAATCAGGTTGGGCAGACTGGATGGACCATTTGGGTCTTTATCTGCCATCATCTACTATGTTACTATGTTACTATATATGTTAACTGGAATTGTAAGCACTAATTCAAATCATATGCAAATTCTGGCTGTACTAAAAAAAAAAATCCCACACAGGATATGGGATAAGCGTATTGATTTGTTTCACAAAATGATTTTTCTGCTATGGCTTTTGAAAAGTGTTTCTATTTATTGATATAAACTTAATAATGCAAATTAAAATTTGATTCTAATGCTTATCAAAAATTTCTAAGCGATATACATCAGTGAAAAAGGGGGAACATGATCATATATATATAATTGACTCTCATAAACTAAACTAGACTAAGGCCTCCTTTAACGAAACTGCGACAGCAGTTTCTAGCATGGGGAGCCGTGCTGAATGGTCCGCGCTGCTCCCGACGCTCATACAGTTCCTATGAGTGTCGGGAGCAGCGTGGGCCATTCAGCGAAGCTCTCTGCGCTAGAAACTGCTATTGCAGTTTCGGAAAAGAGGGGATAAGTCATAAACATAAGGGAAAGGGGGAGGAACTACAATATTGATAGTACAGGAAGACAGTTAAGGATTGAACAAAGGGTGAGGGTAGATAAAAAATGAGGAATAATTATATGTTTCGCAAAATGGGGAAAAACGTCAGAATATTAGCTATATTCTAATCATACATTTCAAAAGTGTTCTTAAAGAGAAAACATTTGAGGGAACCTTTAAATATATCTAATGCAGTCTCCTCCCTGTGGTAAATAGGCAAGGAATTCCAAAGTTGGGGGCTGTAATTGAAAAAAATCTCTGTGCGTCTTGTGTTGATGGCCTTCAAGGAGGGGTGTTGTTCATTTGATCTAAGCAACCTTGAAGGAGTGTATGGAAGAAGCAGTTTATCCAGAAAAATGGCTGCATTTGTTGATCTAGTTTTAAAGATTAAGACAGCTATTTTATATCATCCTCCTTTACTAATGCGTAACGCAGGTTTTAGCGGTAATAACTGCTCCAACGCATACCCGCTACGTGTTAGTAAAGGAGGGGGTAGTTAATTCTGTACGTGATTGGGAGCCAGTGAGCATTTTTCAAGAGGGGTATGACCTGATCAAACTTTTTAGAATTTGAAATCATTTTTATTGCTGTATTTTTGAATGATTTGTAGTTGCCTAATTTCTTTCTGTGTAATACCTTTGTATAAAGAGTTACAATAATCCAATTTCGAGATCACAAGAGAGTGTATTAGGATGTTTAGCGCTGCTGGGTCAAGGAACTTAGACAATTATCTTATCATGCGCAGTTTGTGAAAACGGTTTTTAACAACTGCCCAGATATGGTCATGATATGATTCAGCTTCTGATCGAGGATTACTCCTAGGATTTTGATAGAGTTAACCATTTCTAACGGAGTCTTGTTGAGTTGAATAAGGGAAGGCATAGAAAGACCTTCTTTCCAAGGAAAAAGTATAGTTTTTGATCATAAAATAGGCTTCAAAAGAACATAAAAATAGCCATACTTGGTCAGACCAATGGTCCATCTAGTTCAGCATCCTGTTTCCATAGTGGTCAATCCAGGTCCCAAGTACTTGGCAAAAACCCAAATAGTAGCAACATTCCATGTTACCAATCCCAGAGCAAGCAGTGGCTTCCCCCAAGACTGTCTTAATAGCATATTATGGACTTTTCCTCCAGTAACTTGCCAACACCTTTTTTTAAACCCAGCTATACTAATCACTGTTACCACCTCCTCTGGCAATGAGTTCCAAAACTTAACTATTCTTTGAGTGAAAAAATATCTCCTCCTATTTGTTTTAAAGGTATTCCTATGTAACTTCATAATTTTTGAAAGAGTAAAAAATGTATTCATTTATACCTGTTCTACACCACTCAGGATTTTGTAGACCTGAATCATATCTCCCCTCTTAGCCATTTTTTTTCCAAGATGAAGATCCCCCAACCTCTTTAGCCTTTCCTCATACGAGAAGAGTTCCTTCTCCTTTCTTATTTTGGTCGCTCTTCTTTGAACCTTTTCTAATTCCGCTACATCTTTTTTGAGAAAAGGCAACTAGAATTAAATGCGTTGCTCGAGATGAGATTGCACCATGGAGCAATTCAGAGGCATTATAATATGCTTGGTCTTATTTACCATCCCTTTCCTAATAATTCCTAGCATCTTGTTTGCTTTTTCGGCTGCTGCCACACATTGGGCAGGTTTCAGCGTACTGTCTATAATGACCCCTAGATCTTTTTCTTAGGTGATGACCACTAAGATTGATGCCAGCATCTGACTGAAAGCACTACAACGTAATAACTGCTTGAATCACTTGAGTTCTGAAGTCCTTTCTTCTCTTTTTAAAAATGTTGTTTTGTTCAATTTAATAGTCTGCCAGATTAAGGCAATAATTTTATGTTGTGCAAAGTCTGTTATTATTGTCATGTCTAGTTTGCACTTTTATACTAAAAAACCCAACATAATTATGTTTCAGCAACTATGCCTATATCAGGATATGTCCTTAAAATGGATTTTTCATATAATACACATAAACATATATCTTAATTCCATGTCTTAGATATGGTGCAAGCAACCATCAATATAAACCAAGAAAAGCCCAAATGAATTCCTCTATTTAAACAAACAAACAAACAAACAAACAAAAAATCAGATATTAATCTTCACTGGATCATCTGATCATAGTTAGATTGTGCCAGTAGTCTAGTACATGGATCAGTGACACCAATAAGATGCTCGGTTTCTTTCAAAAGTGGACTCGTTATTTGTCTTCCCCCAGTCTCTGTATCTGCACCATTCCAGGAGCAAGACTGCCAACACAGAGTTTCTGTGGCAGTGAAACCCACATTCAACAATTGAGCCCCTAAGCATCAGTTTCCACAGGCAACAACATGCAAAAAATAAAAACATTTTTTTTAAAGTCCATGTCAGTATAGAGAGATTGCCAGAATCCATATGGCCTTTGCATAAACAACCACAAATGCCTGATTTCCTCCTTTCAAGTAGTTGCTTTCTCTGTCTATGGACGTAAAGAGCTTTGGGATTTAATTTGTCAGTAACAAGAAATGGCATTTTTCTCGCTGCAAGTAGATGTAAGACTGTGGCAAGACACTAGAATATGCCACAGGCTGCAAAGAGCAAAGTTAGAGGGCAACATAGAGAAAAATATCCTAATTTCTTGGTTGACGCACATTTGTCACACATGCATTGCCTGCTGTATCATCTTTCACCCAGAAAAGGGGAAAGTAGTGAGGAAGATAGCTATAACTGTTTTCTTTCTTGTGGAATCTCTATTTTGTTTGCTGCTCACTTCTACCGCCCCTCCAGACTTGTATTCTGCGCACACTGAAACATTAACATCGGCTGATTTGGAAGGAATATTGGAAATGAAGGGATAGCAGAGTAAATGTCAATGTATTCCGTGTGATACAGTGAGCACAAGGTCTTAAACGTTTCATCACTGTGGCATTTACTGTGTTCAGAAATAATATTAATCCCACTGTTGTCCTTCTGGATTGAATCATCCATGAATATGGTTTATGGGACTGACCAAAGTGCTAATAGGTTACAAGAACGACCTATCCAGTGTCCCAATAAATTAAGGTCGCTTCATGAGATTTAATGGAACAAGCACAGCTTGAGGTTTCAAAGGACATTCTTATAATTCGTGTCTATTTAGGGCTCCTGCTAACCAGAAACCTAATTTCTCTCAGTAAAATAGCTTTCGACAAAGCCTGGCCATGTGAAAAAAAAAAAAAAAAAAGCTCTGGAAAAACAATAATATGAACTGCTCAGGTACAACGTTCTCTTTAAATTGCAATGAGAAGATACTTTGGATGGGAGGTTTTTTAAAATTATTATTAGGCTGTGTTAAGTGTTTAACATGGTTTTTGACACATGCCAACAGTGCAGCACCATGTGAACAGTTAACAAAGTTCATTAGTGGACGCTAACTGCCACAGTAAACACAGAGGCCGTTACTGGATGTTAACTGTTTATGCAGCAGATAACGAAGTACGATTAGCCACATCTCTAGAGGGCATGATCAATGTTCTGTATTAACTGCATGGCTGCCTTCTCCAAAGACCTGAGAGTGCTTCCACCATTTAACAGAGATTTTGCACTTAATGCACCTTAACTTTGGCTGCTAAAGCCCATTAGGCGTAAAACCTTAGTCCAAGTGACTAGATAAAGCAATAAGGTGCCTATTTTGGATCCCTTTTTTTTTTTTTTTGTCCTGTGGGAAAAAATGCTATGGAAATAAAAATTCAAATTAGCAGCCTGTTTTACATTCCGAATCATCTAAGGCTACCATTGCAACTATGTTTAACTGGCCCAGTAGACCTGCAGTATTATCATAGCTAAGAAGAAAAAAAAAAAAAATATTTAAATTGAATCAGGTTGGGCAGACTGGATGGACCATTCGGGTCTTTATCTGCCGTCATCTACTATGTTACTATGTTACTATACCACAGTTCCAGGAGTGATATGCAGATCTAGTTCCCAGTTCCAGGTTGGCCGAGGATGAAGATGCTATAGAGGAGGAAGGCGCTCTGATCATCTCAGTTCAGCAGTTTCTGCCAGGCAGGATTGCACTTATACCAGGTTTCAAAGGAAGTCATGCTCTCTAGGCAGACTGGATCAGACCAAGGATCCGTCTAGCCCAGTATCTTGTTTCCAATGAGTTGCCAATCCAGGTCGGAATGCCTGGCAGAAACCCAAACAATTGCAACATTCCCAAGCTACCAACCCCAGGGCAAATAGTGGCTTCACCCATGTCTATCTGATTAACAGACTATGGACTTTTCCTCCAGAATCTTGTCCAAACCTTTCTTAAACCCTGATATGCAAACTGCTGTGACCAATTTCTCTAGCAATGAGCTCTAGAGCTAATGATCTGTCGAGTGAAAAAATATTTCTTCCTATTTGTTTTTAAAGTATCACCTTCATAGTTACAGTAGAAGCATGGCTATTCGTAGAGATGGATTTAGTATCAGCTGGTAAGGGCAACATGATAAAAAAAAAAGGAATTGAAAATATAAAAGCCTGGATTCTGTAAATGGTATCGTAAGTTAGGCGGCAGTAAGCACCCTACCGCTGTCTAACTTAATTGTTTTAATTGGCATGATGATTGACCGTAAGATAACATCATGGTAATTGACCATGCCATTAAAAAACAATTAAAAAGTCATTTTAAAAAATATGGGGCTCATAATCGAAAGAGAAAAATGTCCAAAAACCGGCTTAAGTCGGCACTTGGATGAACATTTCTCAAAAACATCCAAGTGCCGATAATAAAAACGAGTTTTGGACGTATTTAAAAACGACCTAGGTCTTCATAGTGCCGCTGAACGAGCAAAGCTAAACGGGGCATTTCAGGAGGAGTGTCGAGGGTAGGAGTTGGGCGGGATGTGGGCTGACTTAGATTTAGTCGTACAGCATGTATAACCGAAAGTTTTACAACAGAACCTAGACGGAACTTGGACGTTGTGACTTAGACCATGTAAAACATGGTCTAAGGCACAAAAACCCACCTAAAGTCACCAGATAAGCACTTCAAACACATAACACAGACCCCCACACACTACCCCAGTGATTACCAACCCCCCCCCCCCCATAAAAATTTTAATCACAACTTTAAAATTCAGCCTCCAGACCATCATCACTTGGCCGCATGGCCTAGGAAAGCCTAGTCATTCAGCACAGAGGCAGCTTAAGTCGTCTTGGGGTGGGTTAGAGACCCATAGAGAGGAGGACCAATACCCATAAGCCCCTGTAATCACTGCATTGATACTTAAACATGTGCATTGCTCTATTCTCTCCCTCCCGCCCCCCCCCCCCCGAAAACCCTTTTTTACTGGCATATAAGTGGCTCCTGCAGCCATAAAGGCTATTGGGGTGGTAGATAAGTGGGTCTAGGGTGGTTTGGTGGGGCTCACCATGATCTATAAGGGAGCTGTAGTGAGGAGAAGACATGGCACCCTTTTTGTGAAATTCACAGCAGTGCCCTGTAAGGTACCCCACTATTTAGGTGGTGTGTCTGGGTGTGCAGTCCATCACTTTGCAGACCCTTCCCACGTCCAAAAGGGCTAGTTCTAGACATTTTGGACTTGGACGGAAAGTTGAACTGAAATGTGGTATAAAGATGGACGATTTAGCGGCTTGGCCGATCAGATCGGCAGGACATATAATTAGACGATTTTTGAAACGAAAAAAAAGTTGGACGTATCTTTCGAAAATGTGTCTTAAACTGTTTTTTACTTTGGACGACTTGCAAGATGGACATAAACGGACTTAGACGTCCCTTTCGATTATGCCCCTCCACGTGTCTACCCTCGTAGGCACTACTGTTTAAGGTCAAAGTAAGTGTGGTTAGGGGCAAACATGACCTAGGCAACATTAGACATGATTCTCTATCATACTTAGGCACTGGTAATGTAGGCCTATATTACCGATACCTATGTTTTTCTGGAGCTGTGATTCTATTAACAGCACCTACGTGGGATTGACATGTGGACGGTGCTGTTTATGTAGCCGCCATCCAATGTAAGCGCTGTTTACACAATCCGGCCCAAAATGCATTTTGCCCTGATATTCAAAGCGATTTAAATCGCTTGTCCAGGTTTAACTGCAGATATTCAATTGGATTGTGCTGCTGAATATCTGTGGTTAGCGCCTAAATTGAAACTGATTAACTTATAGGCAGTCCTAAGAACATAAGAACAAAAGCAATGCCTCTGCTGGGTCAGACCTGAGGTCCATCGTGCCCAGCAGTCCGCTCACGCGGTGGCCCAACAGGTCCAGGACCTGTGCAGTAATCCTCTATCTATACCCCTCTATCCCCTTTTCCAGCAGGAAATTGTCCAATCCTTTGATGAACCCCAGTACTGTACTCTGCCCTATTACGCCCTCTGGAAGCGCATTCCAAGTGTCCACCACACATTGGATAAAGAAGAACTTCCTAGCATTTGTTTTGAATCTGTCCACTTTTAACTTTTCCGAATGCCCTCCTGTTCTTTTATTATTCGAATGTTTGAAGAATCTGTCCCTCTCTACTCTCTCTATGCCCTTCATGATCTTGTAAGTCTCTATCATATCCCCTCTAAGTCTCCTCTTCTCAAGGGAAAAGAGTCCCAGTTTTTCCAATCTCTCAGCGTATGAAAGGTTTTCCAAACCTTTTATCAGACGTGTTGCTCTCCTTTGAACTCTCTCGAGTATCGCCATATCCTTCTTAAGGTACGGCGACCAATATTGGACGCAGTACTCCAGATGCGGACGCACCATCGCCCGATACAACGGCAGGATAATTTATTTTGTTCTGGTTGTAATACCCTTCTTGATTATGCCTAGCATTCTATTTGCCTTCTTAGGCGCACTGTGCCGCCGGCTTCATTGTCATGTCCACCATTACCCTCCAAGTCCCTTTCTTGGGTACTCTCATTCAACAACATCCCTCCCATTATATAGTTGTACCTCGGGTTTCTGTTTCCCACATGTAATACTTTACATTTCTCAACGTTGAACTTCATTTGCCATCTCGTCGCCCATTCCCCTAGTTTGTTCAAGTCACTTTGCAATTCTTCGCAGTCTTCTTTAGTTCGAGCTCCACTGAATAGTTTGGTGTCGTCCGCAAACTTTACTATCTCACACTTCGTCCCTGCTTCTAGATCATTTATGAATATATTAAATAGCAGCGGCCCGAGCACTGAGCCCTGCGGGACCCCACTTGTGACCCTCCTCTAGTCCAAGTAGTGGCCCTTCACTCCTTCCCTCTATTTCCTACCCGCCAACCAATTTCTGGTCCATCTATGTACGTCTCCATCCACCCCATGGCTCTTCAATTTCCGTAGTAGGCGTTCATGGGGCACCTTGTCAAAGGCTTTTTGGAAATCTAGATATATGATGTCTATGGGGTCTCCTTTGTCCATCCGTTTGTTAATTCCTTCGAAGAAGTGCAATAAGTTCATTAGGCACGATCTCCCCTTGCAGAAACCATGTTGGCTGGTTATCAGAAGTTTGTTTCTTTCAAAATGTTCTTCGATGTTTTCTTTTATCAATGCTTCCGCCATTTTCTCGGGAACCGAGGTCAGATTCACCGGTCTGTAGTTTCCCGGGTCACCTCTTGATCCCTTTTTAAAGATGGGCGTAACGTTGGCTATCTTCCAGTCCTCCGGGATCATGCCTGTTTTCAGGGATAGATTGCAAATTTGCTGCAGTAGTTCCGCTATCTCCTCCTTTAATTCCTTCAGAACCCTTGGGTGGATTCCATCCGGACCCGGGGATTTGTCAGTTTTTAGTTTTTCTATCTGCCTGCGTACATTTTCAAGGCTCACTTTCATGAATGTTAATTTTTCTTCTTGATTTCCATTGAAGAATTGCTCAGGTTCCGGTATGTTGGATGTGTCTTCATTTGTAAATACAGATGAAAAGAACACGTTAAGTCTCTCTGCCACTTCTTTCTCCTCCTTCACCACTCCCTTCCTGTCTTCGCCAGTTGCTTCCCTTTAACATATCTAAAGAATGGTTTGAAATTTCATGCTTCCCTGGCTAGCCTCTCTTCATACTCTCTTTTGGCTTTTCGAACCACTCGGTAACATTCTTTTTGATACTTCTTATGCTCTTTCCAGTTCCCCTCAGTTTTGTCCTTTTTCCATTTCCTGAATGAATTTTTCTTATTGCCTATCGCTTCCTTCACCATTTTAGTTATCCACGCCGGGTCTTTTGTTCACTCTTTTTGCACCCCTTTCTGAATCTGAGGATACACAGATTTTGTGCCTCGCTCACCGTGTTTTTGAGAAAAGACCAGGCTTGTTCTACCATTTGCCATTTTTTGGAAGTGTTCCTAAGTTTCTTCCTTACCATTTCCCTCATTGCTTCATAGTTTACTTTCCTGAAGTTGAAAGTTGTCGCTATGGTTCTCTTTCCTTTCGGTATTCCTACCTCAACCTTGAACTTGATCACGTTATGATCGCTGTTTCCCAACGGTCCCACTACCTCTACTTCCTTTGCAGGTCCCCTTAACCCATTTAGGATTAAATCCAGAGTGGCATTTCCTCTTGTCGGTTCTCTGACAAGCTGCTCCATGAAACAATCTTGTATAGCCTCCAGAAATTCTGTCTCCCTAGCGCATTTTGAGCTTCCAAGACTCCAGTCTATCCTGGGGTAGTTGAAGTCTCCCATAATAACCTTCTTACCACTTTTGCATTCTCTCTTCATCTCGGCTTCTATTTCTTCATCGATATCTCCGGTTTGTCCGGGTGGACGATAGTATAGGCCCATCTTTATTTCAGTCCCTTTCCTTCCCGGTATTTTAACCCATAGCGATTCCAGCTTGTTGGTCATCTCTGCTGTGTCCATTTTTGTTGATTGTATGTTTTCTTTTATGTATAGGGCTATTCCACCTCCTTTCTGTCCTGACCTGTCCTGGCAATAGAGTTTGTACCCCGACAGTGCTGTATCCCATTTGTTTTCCTCATTCCACCATGTTTCAGTAATTCCAATGATGTCTATGTCTTCTGCATTGGCCATGGCTTCTAGTTCCCCCATTTTGTTTCTTAGGCTCTTTGCATTAGTATATATGCAATTTAGATCCTGGTATTTTGTTGTCTTTATGTCCATTCCCTTTGCTTCGGTCTTTAGTTTCTTCTCTTCTGGGTTGGTCGACTCCTGCAATTTGTCCCTTGCTTCTTCCCAGCCTTTTTTCCCCTTAGTATCTTCACAGGATACCATCTTCCGAATCGTCAACGCTTGGTCGGCTGTCGGCTTTCCCCTTCTTCTTAGTTTTAAGCCTGTTTTATTCCTCTCTTGACGTTGTTTGCTAGAAGTCTAGTTCCCGCCGCGCTCAGGTGCAGTCCATCTCTCCTGTAGAGCTTGCTCTTGCCCCAGAACGTTGTCTAGTTCCTCACGAAGTGGAATCCTTCTTCCTCGTACCATTTCCTCATCCATGCGTTTATTAATTGTAGCTTCTCCTGCCTTTTCACATCTGCCCTCGGTACCGGTAGGATCTCTGAAAACTCTATCTTCTGGGTCCTCATCTTCAGCTTCCTTCCCAGAATCTTGAACTGTTCTATCAGCGTGCTTCTTCTGTAGTCTCCCCTGCTGACATCATTCGTCCCGATGTGGATTATTACTGCAGTCTCTTCCGTCTCCTCTCCATCCAGGATCTTTCCAATTTTGTCCACGATGTCCTCGGTTCTCGCTCCTGGGAGGCACGTCACCAGTCGATCCTCTCTCCCTCCTGCTATGTGGCTGTCCACATGCCTCAGGATCGAGTCTCCCACTAGGATCGCTGACTGTCCCTTCTTCAATTTTCGCTTTGGTCTCAGGTCAATGTCCTTGGAGTGCTTCGCTCTTTCTTCTTCTGGGCATCAACTAGCCAATTTCTTCACAGTCCTCTTTAGTCCGAGCTCCACTGAATAGTTTGGTGTCGTCTGCAAATTTTATTATCTCACACGTCGTCCCTATTTCTAGATCATTTATGAATATATTAAATAGTAGTGGCCCGAGCACCGAGCCCTGCGGAACACCAGTCCGAGTAGTGGCCCTTCACCCCTACCCTCTGTTTCCTACCCGCCAACCAGTTTCTGATCCATCTATGTACGTCTCCGTCCACCCCATGGTTCTTCAGTTTCCGGAGTAGATGCTCATGAGGCACCTTGTCAAAGGCTTTTTGGAAATTTAGGTATACGATGTCTATGGGGTCTCCTTTGTCCATCCGTTTGTTGATTCCTTCGAAGAAATGCAATAAGTTAGTTAAGCACGATCTCCCCCTGCAGAAACCATGTTGGCTTGGTATCAGAAGTTCGTTTCTTTCCAAATGTTCATCAATGTTTTCGTTTATCAGCGCTTCCGCCATTTTCCCCAGAACCAAGGTCAGACTCACCGGTCTGTAGTTTCCCGGGTCACCTCTTGATCCCTAGATGGGCGTGACGTTGGCTATCTTCCAATCCTCTGGTATCACACCTGTTTTCTGGGATAGGTTGCAAACTTGCTGCATTAGTTCCGCTATCTCCTCCTTTAATTCCTTCAGAACTCTTGGATGGATTCCGTCTGGACCCGGGGATTTGTCAGTTTTTAGTTTTTCTATCTGCCTGCGCACATCTTCAAGGCTCACTTCCATGGATGTTAATTTTTCTGCTTGATTTCCATTGAAGAATTGTTCAGGTTCCGGTATGTTGGTTGTGTCTTCGTTCGTAAATACAGACGAAAAGAATATGTTAAGTCTTTCCACGACTTATTTCTCCTCCTTCACTACCCCCTTCCTGTCTCCATCATCCAGCAGTCCCACCTCCTCCCTAGCTGGCTGTTTCCCTTTTAACATATCTGAAGAACGGTTTGAAATTTCGTGCCTCCCTGGCTAGCCTCTCTTCATACTCTCTTTTGGCTTTTCGAACCACTTGGTGACATTCTTTTTTATACTTCCTGTGCTCCTTCCAGTTCCCCTCAGTTTTGTCCTTTTTCCACTTCCTGAATGAATTTTTCTTATTGCCTATCGCTTCCTTCACTTTTTAGTCAGCCATACCGGGTCTTTTGTTCGACTCTTTTTGCTCCCCTTTCTGAATCTGGGTATTTACAGATTTTGCGCCTCGCTCACCGTGTCCTTGAAAAAAAGCCAGGCAAGTTCTACCGTTTGCCATTTCTTGGAAGTGTTCCTAAGTTTCTTCCTTACTATTTCCCTCATTGCTTCATAGTTTCCTTTCCTGAAGTTGAAAGTTGTTGCTATGGTTCTCTTTCCTTTCGGTATTCCTACTTCAACTTTGAACTTGATCATATTATGATCGCTGTTTCCCAACGGTCCCACTACTTCCACTTCCTTTGCAGGGCCCATTAACCCATTTAGGATTAGATCCAGAGTGTCATTTCCTCTTGTCGGTTCTCTAACAAGCTGCTCTATGAAGCAATCTTGTGTAGCCTCCAGAAATTCTGTCTCTCTAGCGCATCTTGAGCTTCCAAGTTTCCAGTCTATCCCGGGGTAGTTGAAGTCTCCCATAATAACTGTGTAACCACTTTTGCATTCTCGCTTCATTTCAGTTTCCATTTCTCTGTCGATATCTCCGGTTTGCCCGGGTGGACGATAGTATAGGCCCATCTTTATTTTGTGTCCTTTCCTATTCGGTATATTTTAACCCATAGCGATTCCAGCTTGTTGGTCATTTCCGCTGTGTCCATTCTTGTCGATTGTATGCTTTCTTTTATGTATAGGGCTATTCCACCTCCTTTCTGTCCTGACCTGTCCTGGCGATAGAGGTTGTAACCCGGCAGTTCTGTATCCCATTTGCTTTCCTCATTCCACCATGTTTCAGAGATTCCAATGATGTCTATGTCCTCTGCATTGGCCATGGCCTCTAGTTCCCCCATTTTGTTGCTTAGGCTCCTTGCATTAGTATATATGCAATTTAGGTCCTGGCATTTTGTTGTCTTCACTACCTTTCCCTGTGCTTCGGTCTTTTGTGTCTTCTCTTTTGCTACACTCTTTCTAACCTCCTCTTCTGGGTTAGTTGACTCCTGTAATTTGTCCCTTGTTTCTTCCCAGCCTTTTTTCCCCTTAGTATCTTCACAGGATACCCTCTTCCGAATCGTCGACGCTAGGTCGACTGTCAGCTTTCCCCTTCCTTTTAGTTTAAAGCCTGTTCTATTCCTCTCATGACGTTGTTTGCTAGAAGTCTTGTTCCCGCTGCGCTCAGGTGCAGTCCATCTCTCCTGTAGAGCTTTCTCTTGCCCCAGAACGTTGTCCAGTTCCTCACAAAGTGGAATCCTTCTTCCTCTCAAGGACCAGAGTTCCCTACTCCTGAGCTAGAGTAATGTGCCACTCCATGACAAATGCAACACAATTCTGCTGTATAACATGATCAGAGAGTCTAACGAAATTATTCTAAATTACATTCTGTAAAACAGATGCTTGCAATTTGCGATCAAAGTTTATTGAATATTCATTCTTTGGTTTTTTTCAGTCTTTGCTGCCTCGCTTTTCTTCTAATAATTGATGGCTCTAATATGCACTGATGTTAGCACTTTCTATGATGTTATAAATAGCTGTGGCACTTGGACATGGCAACTTGTTATTTTTACTGTCACTGTGTCCAAGAATAATTAAATTAACCCATGTCTCTAGTCATCATTAAGGTCTATGGTGTACAAGAAAATCCACCATGAGCTTATTTAAACAACATTCAACTGACAGTAAACATTGCAAAGTCAAACCAAAATAGTACTTTGTCTCTTTGTGATGTATTACTGCAAGACTTATTTATCATACTTGATAGGAGGAGAGCTTCAGTATTAAAGAGTTCTTATGGATAAAACTGCGAAAGACTGAGATCTCCAACTCACTTTCCAGATCAACTCTGCTCCGTTTACTACATAAAATCGCTTTCTGCACCCTGAGGGCTAGGGTGTAGTCATTTGAAATCACATAGAAAACGGAAATGAAATATACTATGTCATTTATTTATTTATTTATTTATTTATATACCACATACATAAAATCTTGTTTCCCTCCGATTATCACATATAACATAAACATATCTAAACAACATCATTAATCGTCCCTATCATAATAGGGATAGAGCACAAATTCACTCAATTCAGAAATACAAGCAAGCTTTAAATCATACATTGATGTCATAAAAATTCTAAAAGGCGATTATCAACTGAAATATGCCTTGGGATAAAAAGGCAAATAATTGAGTTTTCAGCATTTTCTTAAAATTCATCCTCCCCATACAACACCGCAGGATACCAGGCAAGGCATTCCTAGTTCTACGCCAGCCACAGATATCATTGATGCTCCGATCCTAGCATGCATAGTCGGCATTCTACCCTCCAAACTTAATTTCATCCCACTACAAATTTTAGGAGAGAGAAAGAGAGAGATTGTTGTGTCATCAATAGAATGCACTATTCATTTGAAGGGGGGTCTCTTATTAACATGCAACAAAGTTTTGCTGTTATTACATGGTACATAAGAACATAAGAATAGCCATACTGGATCAGACCAGTGGTCCCTCAAGCCCAGTAGCCCATTCTCACGGTGGCCAATCCAGGCCACTAGTACCTGGCCAAAGCCCAAGGAGTACCAATATTCCATGCTACCGATCCAGGGCAAGCAGTGGCTTCCCCATGTCTTTCTCAATAACAGGCTATGGACTTTTCCTCCAGGAACTTGTCCAAACCTTGCTTAAAACCAGCTACTCTGTCCGCTCTTACCACAACCTCTGGCAATGCATCCCTTGAATCCAATGGGTTGATGACACATCTGAATTGGGTCTACACCAATCACCCATGATCCCCAAATAATAATGATTAATGTGAACTTCACAAGTGGAAGTTATTTGGGGATCAAGGGTGATTGGTGTAGACCTGATTTGGATGTGTCATCGACCCATTGGACTCAAGGAGACAGATATAAGTGCAGTTTTCATCTGTTTATAGCTGTTTTGCATGGATTTGAACAAATAACGAACAAGTAATAGAGTTTTTTCACTGCATTTAAACTGACCCATAACAGGTGTGGGAATACGTTGTTGCTATAATGGTTCCCTTCAAATCGTGGTCCATTTATCTTTGGATATGACCATGGTGGAGGTGTACTGAGCACATCATATATTAATATTTAAAATTAATATTTGTTTATTTGTAAATGAAAAAAATAAATATGGGCATTAGGATTTAGGCAAACATATGTTATGATACTGTATTTAAGTGCCTACGGTCATCTCTGCCTCTAACCACACTTTCTTTGACCTTAGACACCATTAGGTGACATGCTTAGACAGTGGAGAGTGTGGTGTAGTGATTAAAGCTACAGCCTCAGCACGATGAGGTTGTGGGTTCAAACCCATGCTGCTCCTTGTGACCCTGGGCAAGTCACTCACTCCTCCCATTGTGAGCCCACCAGGACAGAGAAGGAAAATGCTTGAGTACCTGAAATAAATTCCAGTGCCTAGAACGATAAATTCCAGTGCCTACAGGGTAAGCACCTACTTTTTAATGACTTTTTAATTGGTTTTTAATGGTGTGGTCTATTACCCTGCAGTGGTAGGACGCCTACTGATGCCAGCTAACGGTGTTAACAGAGGATTTATTAAGTTTATCCCCCTGAGGAAGTCAACAGTTGTTGAGTGAAATGAAGGCAGTCTCTGTTGGGAACCTTCAGTTAAGTTCCCATTATTATTTTGATTTTTTTTTTCTCTTTGTACGCGTTTTTGCACATTTGGGATGTTGTATAATTAATTAAATGAAAAACTATAAAACATAAACCCCCACCCCCTCCCCGTCCTTTTACAAAACCATAGCACGGTTTTTTAGCGCTGGCCACAGTGGTAACTGTTTCAATGCTCAGGAATTCTATGAGCGTCGGAGCAGTTACCACTGCAGCCAGCATTAAAAATCGTGCTATGGTTTTGTAAAAAGGGTGGGGGAGGGGAAATGATATAAAATCATAAGAGAGTTTTTCAGTGAGACTGATGAAAGATACTGGGACCTGTGTTTTCAAGATAAAATACGCAATCTGAATAGAGGTTGCTGAGGTCTCCTTTTCTCTCTTGTTTTTTAAAGCAATAGGGGGCTCATAATCAAAACAGAAATATGTCTAAAAACCGGCCTAAATCGGCACTTGGATGATCTGTAAGACAAGTCGTCCAAGTGCCGATAATCGAACCGGGTTTTAGACATATGTCAAAACGACTTAGGCTCTTTCAGTACTGCTGTATGCCCAGAGCTAAAAGGGGTGTTTTAGGAGGAGTGGTGAGGGCGGGATCTGGGTGGGACGTGGGCCGGCCTAGACTTAGTCATACTCCAAGTGTAATAAGACTGCCTAGTCAGAAATTGTGCATTGTGACTTAAGCCATGTAAAACCAGGTCTAAGTGCCCAGGTCTCCAAAGTGAGCAGATAACCACTGTAGACACAAAGTACAGACCCCCCACACACTCCCCCAGTGGTCACTGCTCCCCCACACCTCCATAAAAATCAGAATAAAAAGTTTACATATCTGCCTCCAGAACATCAGCAGCTGGCATAGGAAAGCCTTGTAGAGCAGCACAGAGGTGGCTTAAGTAGTCTTAGGGGTGGACTAGTGACCCTTAGAGAGGAGGACCCAGGTCTATAAGCTACTCTCAAATCGTGCACTCAGCACTTGTTGCTCTCCCCCACAGGTCTGACCCGATAACAAACGACACTCAGACATTTTCAACTCAGAGTGGAATTTATTAGGCCGCAGCCATAACCGCAAGATAACTTTAACTTATCAGCAACTGAACAGAATAGCAATTATGCGTGATGTGAACATAACATAACAACAGCCGCACAGCATATGCCTCTCTCACCCGCACGATGTAGGGGGCCGTACAAGCTTCCCCGGCTCGCCGGACCCTTCCCGTTCAAGGAGGTGTCCTCTCATCAGCGTTACGTTGCAGTGAAGCTCATGGCCTGGCCTCCCTGCCGTCCAAGCAAGGTGACGTGCCCCATTTCTTAACACTGCCCAGATGTATGCCTTTTAGACATATGCTGTGCTTACCTTCCACTACCCGTGACTAGCGAAACCTCGCTTAGCACGGGTTCCCCCCAAAGTGTCATGGCTGCAGCCCCGAACATATCAACCATGGTACTGATGAATATGTCTAAACCGATGTCGGAGAGGTGCACCCCGTCCGGTCGGTACAAGCCTGGACAGCCGTCCTCTAGCAAGTCATGTGACAAGGAAAGTCCGCGGATGGTAGGCATGAATTTGCGCTACTGCTGAGTGGGGATCTATCCCCTTTCCATACTAAGCATTAAGGTGGTATTTGGCAGCATTGTGGCCAAAGACTAACAGTCGTGTTGCATTCTCTTGACTAGCCGGACACTGTTTGTAGATGTGATATCGTTCCGTCCCAGGTGTAGTATGATAGTGTGAGGACGTCAGTGGGACCGTAGCGCCCATTGAATGGATGGCATGAGTTGATCCCATAGAATTCCCCTTGTCCCCATCCAGGTGACCACTGCTTCGGTCATCGGGAATCCGAGATTAGTACCCCCAGGACTCACCCGAGTTCTTCTCTGGGCCCAATGCACGAAGGAGTGGCCGCACGCGTTAGTAGCATCTCAATTACTGAGCCAGGGGTAGTCTTATGTATTTGCGGAATGCTGTAGACTTCCATCTGCCCGGGACTTTAATTTGATTGTCGGAGAGACCTTGGGTCGCGGCGGTGGTATCTGCTCCTATGCGAAAGGAGTGAGTGCGAAAATGTTTGTCTTGCATGCCTAATTGAGTCATTGAAACGGGTCAGCGGAGACCCGTTGTAATGTAGCAAGAGATGACCGGGTCCAATCGGCCTGAGGGACATCAACTGTAGAAAATTGCGTATCGGACCCGCGCGTAGCTCTGTAGATGAGTGTAATGATAGCCCGACTCTTCCGGCAAGTTGGTCGGTTTTATATCTAGGTATCGTGATCCGTAAGGAGTTCTCTATGAACTGCACGTTGTCTAGCAAGATGCCTCCTAATGCTCCCGAACGCTTGGAGTCTGGGACCAGTTCACTCACTCGCAGGGCGCCGTGAAAAGCCAGAGAATAGGCACAACGGAACAACAACACTTCCTATGCATCGCGGCATACTTTCGGTAATAGGATCAGGACTAAGTAGTCGAGGGAAATATGGAGGCGGCGGTCAGGGAGGGAGGCATGCTCGCGCTCCCATCCTCTCAATATCACCGGTACGAGGGAGTGAACTGTACAGTCCCTCCCTGCGCCGAGTAGATGGGGAGAGCGCGTTGAGGATCAGGTTCCAAACTTTGGGGGTCCAAAGCGCCATACTTCCTCTGGAATCGGCGTCGGGTGTTGGTCCGCTGCCGGGGCCAAAGCACGGACGTTGTCATCTTAAAACGAGATAAAGCATCAGCAATGGCATTTTGGGAGCCGGGTATATGCTGAGACTTGACTGTGATGTTGTAGCGTAAGCAGAGCAGCACAATGTGTCTTAGTAAGTTAATGGGTAGGGATTTGGCGGTTAGCCTATTAATGGATTTGACTACCGACGAGGTGTCAGACCGAAAACTATGGACTTATGTGTTAGAAATCTACCCCATAGATGTCGGGAGACCCTGATAGGAAACAACACGAGAAATGTAATGTTCTTGGTGATGCCTGAAGTAACCCAGAGATTATGCCACTTTGCTGCGGACCATGCCCCTTGAAAGTACCTACCGAATCCCTCGCTGCCTGCTGCATCGGTATAGAGCTGTAGGGCGTCGGCAGTTTCAGTGGACGATTGCCAGAAAACGCGTCCATTGAAAACGCGTCCATTGAAATGGGTCAGGACTGAGTCCCATATTCTAAGATCATCTCTGATAGTTTCAGAAATTCTAATATGATGATGGGGCTCGCTGTAGCGGGCTGTTCTAATACTGCTGTAGCTCTAGCTAGTCGTCTGGAAAATTTGCAATTTGCCTATGGTAATCACCCTGGTAGCAAACCCTAGTAAGCCCAACAGTTCTTGGAATTGTATGGATTTTTTGTCTGCAGGTAGGCGTGAACTTGGTGAATCACGTCCAGCTCCATACCTAAGAATGTGAGGCCGGGCCTTCTGTTTTCTCCTGGGCTAATGGAATGCCAAAGTGGCTGGCGATTCTATGGAATGATGCCATTGAGTGTTCTTTGGCTATATTAAATACTAAAAGAATAACGGCAGTCAGTAACGGCAGACGAGGGTAGAAACCCGAAACTGGCCCTAGTATAAATACGGCCCCTTTTCAGGAAACAAGTGTAGGAATCAATATAGGACGAAGGCTATAACAGCGCATTGCAGCATAGTAATAGTAATAGCGTATGGTGGCATCGAAGAGCATCTGATGACTTCCCAATAGCATATAATGGCATGTGATAGCAAATAATAGCCGTACAAAGCATAAAAGTAGTAAATAGCATATAATCGCCGTAATGAGTCAATAACAGCCTTAATGGCAAAGCATGTCAGAAAATTCCTGCTGGAGAGATCGCCTTGATAAGAACTCCTGCTGGAGAGATCGCTGTGCTGCAAAGTTAAAGGTATGGCATATAAAGCATAACTCCTGCTGGAGAGATCGCTGTGCTGCAAAGTTAAAGGTATGGCATATAAAGCATAACTCCTGCTGGAGAGATCGCTGTGATGCATAAAGCATAAAACTCCTGCTGGAGAGATCGCTGTGATGCAAAGTTAAAGGTATAGCATATAAAGCATAAAACTCCTGCTGGAGAGATCGCTGTGATGCAAAGTTAAAGGTATAGCATATAAAGCATAAAAGTCCTGCTGGAGAGATCGCTGTGATGCAAAGTTAACGGCATAGCATATAAAGCAAAAAAACTCCTGCTGGAGAGATCGCTGTGATGCAAAGTTAACGGTACTCCTGCTGGAGAGATCGCTGTGATGCAAAGTTAACGGTATAGCATATAAAGCATAACTCCTGCTGGAGAGATCGCTGTGATGCATAAAGCATAAAACTCCTGCTGGAGAGATCGCTGTGATGCAAAGTTAAAGGTATAGCATATAAAGCATAACTCCTGCTGGAGAGATCGCTGTGATGCATAAAGCATAAAACTCCTGCTGGAGAGATCGCTGTGATGCAAAGTTAAAGGTATAGCATATAAAGCATAAAACTCCTGCTGGAGAGATCGCTGTGATGCAAAGTTAAAGGTATAGCATATAAAGCATAAAAGTCCTGCTGGAGAGATCGCTGTGATGCAAAGTTAACGGTATAGCATATAAAGCAAAAAACTCCTGCTGGAGAGATCGCTGTGATGCAAAGTTAACTGTACTCCTGCTGGAGAGATCGCTGTGATGCAAAGTTAACGGTATAGCATATAAAGCAAAAACTCCTGCTGGAGAGATCGCTGTGATGCAAAGTTAACGGTACTCCTGCTGGAGAGATCGCTGTGATGCAAAGTTAACGGTATAGCATATAAAGCAAACTCCTGCTGGAGAGATCGCTGTGATGCAAAGTTAACGGTATAGCATATAAAGCTTAACACTCCTGCTGGAGAGATCGCTGTGATGCCAAGTTAAAGGTATAGCATATAAAGCGCGTATAAGGCATCGAAATAGCATATAAAGCATCTCAATAGCATATAATAAATAGCATGTAAATAGCATATAATATGAAATAGCATCGTATATAGCGGCCTTAATAGCCTAGCATAGAAAGCATGTAGTGGCTATAATAGCAAGATATTTCCGGTAGATAGAGAGCGTCGGTCAAATCTTGATGGGGCTGAGCCGTAGAAGCCATTGCCGCTGGTGAGGCCGTAGAAGCCACCGCTGCTGGTGAGGCCGTAGAAGCCGCCGCTGTGAGAGCTGGAGCTGTTGTTGTGGCACATGTTGTCTTCGTCACGTGTTGTCTTCGTCTTCCGTTGACTGGTAGCCGCGGGCTTCTTCTGCATTGCTGGTTTTGAGCGTATAATAATACTACAAGAATAAAGGCCGTCAGTAACGGCGTACGAGGGTAGGAACTCGAAATCGGTCCTATTATAAATAAAGCCCTCTTTCAGGATCAAGCGTAAGAAGCAATATAAGACTAAGGCCATAAGAAACTCCAGCTGGAGCACAGCGCATTACCGCAAGTAATAGTAAAAGCATATGGTGGCATCTAAGAGCATATAATGACTTCCAAATCGCATATAATGGCATGTAAAATAATATTGAAAATAGCCTCGCATATAGCTGCACTTAATAGCATAGCACAAGATTTCATGTACATAGAGAGCATATCTTAGACGGGGCCACGTGGGTGGTCCACAATCGCCGTCAATAGCATAAAAAGGCAAATAGCATGAAATAGAAAATAATAGCCGTAATTAGCTTATCATGGCATAGCATAGCGGAAGCTCACGCTGGAGAATGAGCTGTGCTGGAAAGTTAAAGTCAATCGCATCTAATAGTGTATACTGGCCTCAGACTAAAGGCCTCTGAGCATTTAATAGCATATACTCATAGCACTGCAGATAATAGCATCGCCTTTAATAGCACTGCAGATAATAGCAGCGCCTTTAACCCTTTCGGGACCATAAGGATCGTAGGCCAATTTTTGTGGTTTTGACGACGTTTTTATGGTAAAAGGGGGTTTGCAGATGCCAAAATTGATTTATTTTTTTTTTTTTTGAAATATCATTATTATTATTGGACAGTGTGGCAAGTGAATCTTCTCGTCAATCTGGCAACGACGCTAACGAATGAATGTCGGAACCAGTTTGTTTACATAAAGGCAGTATCATATGGAATCCGTACATATCAAATTTAGAACTGTAGACTATCCCAATCAAATTTATAGGATTTTAAAGTTATGGGACAAATATGTCCCTTGGTCCTGAAAGGGTTAATAGCAATAATAGGAATTAATATCCAGGGAGTTGATTTACCTAAGGGTAGAGCCTTTTCTAAATTCTTATCTTAGTCGAGAGGCACAGCCTAGAGGGGCCACGTGGGTGGTCAACCCTCTCTCCCTCGGGCTCCATAGAGTTGTGGAAGCTCCAAGCAGGAACCGCCAGGAAGACAGCTGGCACCGCTCAATGCCCCCAAGTGGCCACAGTCCCGCTGGGCAAGGTGAGGGGGAAGGTGGAGCGACCCGTGCGAGCAAGCAGTGGAACTCCTCCTCCGGGTCAGATCGACCAATGGCTGCGCGGTGCAGCCCGCCGGATAAAGGTCCACTAGCCGCGTGTGGGGAGAAAAACCCGAAGGCAGGAAGCAGGGCGTTTTTTTTTTTTTTTTAACTCAGAGTGGAAGGGAAGGCGCGAAGCTCCCAGGCAGGCGGACCAGCGCGAATGCGCGAGGCGGCCCGCCCCCCCTCAGCGTGAATGTGTGGGGCGGCCTGCCCCACCTCACCAGGGCAGCGGCCCGCAATCCGCGCGCGAGGGAGGGGACGAAAAAAGAACGTCGGACAACCGCGAGGGCGACAGACCCCAGCCGGGCGACGCGCCCCCCTCTCCCCTCCTGCAGCCGTCGGACCGCGAACGGAAGGGCAGGCCATAGCACGGCGCGGCGGCTCGCAGGGTCGCAGACCTACATCGGGCCTGCATCGGCACCCATGGGCCTGCAGCCGCGAGGCCCGGGAGGCAGAACGAGGCCCACCGCCGCGTGGCCGCCGCAGGCAGAAGCCTCCCACCCGCCGACCTGGACGGCTGCAATATCTCTTTATATATGCTTTCCTTTCTTTCAAATATCTTTTTATATACTTTCCTTTCTTTCCTGCATGAGGATCGCAAACGAAGCAGGAGGGCGGCGGTGGAGCTTCACGGAGATAGGAATGCTGCCTCCTTCCCCGAGCTCTTGCCTCGCTGAAAAGGGGGCGGCCTCCCTCCCACACCTCTCTTATCTACCTCCCCCCCCCTTCCTCCCCCCCCCCTGGCTACTATTGGCAACGGCTTTCGGCCGATTTGCCATCGCTCCTCCCTATGGGGATCGGAGCTGATTCTAACCACTGAATTCATGGTGAAACATGTGCACCCCCCCAAAAACCCCAAACTCTGCTGTATTGCAATATAGATGCCACCTGCAGCCATAAGGGCTATTGGGGATGTAGACAGGTGGGTATAGTAGGTTTTGGGGGTATTTGGGGAGGCTCGCCATGACCTATAAGAGAGTTGTGGTGAGATGTTTATATGGCACTCTTTCTGTGAAGTTTGCAGTAGTGCCCTGTAAGGTGCCCCACTACTGTGTTGCCATGTCTGGGTGTCCAGTCCATCATTTTGCTGGCCCCTCCCATGTCCAAAAGGTCTTGTTCTAGGCGTTATTGACTTGGACGTTTTTTTTGGACGAGAATGGAGTATAAAGATAGATGACTTAGCAATCTGGCCAATCAAATGCCTGGACGTACAATTAGACGATTTTCGGGAAAAAAATATTTTGGACGTATTTTTCGAGAATGGACTTTAAACACTGCTGACTTTGGGCAACTAGCAACTTAGGCCCAAAACGGACTTAGACGTATCTTTTGATTATGCCCCTCTAGTTGTATTTCTCATTTGGTTTAGTGCCTCCTAGATATTTTCTGTTTCACAGTATTGGCACATTCATGACATTTGAGGGCATGTAATGAAGGTCCCAGCACTAAGGACAAAATCTTTCCTTTTGTGGTGCTGTAGCTTAATCAGCATCCCCCATCAGAAGGACCCCCCCCCCAATCTGATGAGTGCCCCCCTTCAAAAGAGAGCATCCTGCCGGATGTAAACCACTCTCACATTCTATACCATTACACACTCCACCTCCAAAACACCCCTTACACTTATCAGAATTGCCCTGCTAATCTAGAGGATGGGGCAGGAGTGACCCCTCCCCTATTGCTGCTTGGGTTCAAAATGGCAGCTATGGTCCCTAGTAGTAATATCATTGTACTACTACTCAGAATCAATCTACCCAAAACAGTCTTCTTAATCTTTGATTTCTGTGTTTAATAGAACAATGTTCTACAAGTTCTATAGAATTTGGGAAAAAAGCAGGTTAATTTTTAGGATCTACTGGGCAGATCGATCATAATATCCATACTGAGATGACAAAATCTTATTATATTCAATAAAAAAATTAGTGGCAGAGGGCATTACTGCATGCATATTTGAAGGAAAGTATTAGAGGGAAGCCAGAATTTAAAATTAATAATTATTTAACATGAATATTCATTATGAATTGCTGTACCATTAACACTGAATGATATGAACAGGTGAAGACAGTCTGGTCTCATTAGAGATAGGAACTTGAAAAGCACATTCTGAAACTTCCCCCCCTCCCCAGTCTTCACTGCCAAAAGAGTGATGACATTTAAAGGAGATCCAGTGAGATTAGATTATATTACCTGTAAGTAGTTAACCAGCTGCAATAACATGCTTTTAAATAGCTAATTAGTAAAAGAAACAATTCCTTTCCACATGCAGTATTTTTCACTATGTAGGTGGCTGTATTTGGGTCTGTATTGCAACTGAGCCATGTCACAGACCTGATGCAAAAATGTAGACCTGTAGTAGTCTTTACTGTTTGCTGCAGAATCTGCCTTTAGATTACAGCAGTAAATTAGGAGTGATATTCAAAGAAGGCCTGAATTTAGACATAGGCCAAATAGGCAGCTACCTCGGGTGCCAAGTTGCGACAGGTGCTAGAGCATGCCTCAATTTGGGCCTGAGGTTGCAGTGTTTCTGTCTTGCACATCAGTGGTGGGTCCTGAACTGAACAGCAACTCCAAAAGTGGAACTCAGCATGAGACATGTTTGCCCTCCAGTGTTGACAGGGCCCTGTGATTTCCCAACTCCTCTACCTGCATGGGCTCCAAGAGGACGTGAAACCGTTGAGGTAAAGAGGTAGTAGTGTCTGTGCAGTCCGCCCAGAGGATTCAACGCGGCAGGCTAACCGAAGGGCAGCATACTCGCCAGCGAGCCTTCTAAAGAGTAGCCCCCCCACACTCTGGAATTTAATCCCAGAGGGGCTACATCTAACTCCAGACTACCTCTACTTCAGAAAGCCGGTGAAAGCTTGGCTCTTCACTCAAGCCTCTAACACAGTGGTCTCAAACTCAAACCCTTTGCAGGGCCACATTTTGGATTTGTAGGTACTTGAAGGACCTCAGAAAAAATAGTTAATGTCTTATTAAAGAAATGAGAAAACCAAAAAAACTCTGTGGAGTGACGATGTTCCTAAATGGACTGTATTTGAAAGTATCAAAGTTCCAAAGGTACACTAAAATCATCCACATAAAATAATTCCATCCACATAACAGTAAATCATCCACATAAGACCCTTAAAGGACCTAGTCCGCTAGGGATACAGGACCCAACACAGTCCATGTTTCGACAAAAAGTCTTCTTCAGGGCTTTTTTTTCCATTGCAAATGCAAGCAGTGTCTCACTTCTGGCTCACCACACAATTGTTTCCCACGTACTCACCTTTATAGGACCCCAGGGACTCCTGAAGAAGACTTTTTGTCGAAACACGGACCGTGTTGGGTCCTGTATCCCTAGTGGACTAGGTCCTTTAAGGCTCTTATGTGGATGATTTACTTTTGTGTGGATGGAATTATTTTATGTGGATGATTTTAGTGTACCTTTGGAACTTTGATACTTTCAAATAAAGTCCATTTAGGAACATCGTCACTCCACAGAGTTTTTTTTGTTTTCTCTGGATTTTCTTCTTTGTGGATATTTTGGGGTCAATTCCTTTTGTTTTTTGCTTATTAAAAAAATGACAATTTTGCATGAGGTAAAACTCTTTATAGTTTATAAATCTTTCCTTTTGGCTAAGTCTTAATAATAATATTGTAATTTATAGCTAATGAGACATATGATCAAGAAACTGGTTTATTTTATTTTTGTGATTATGATAAACATATAGAGGGCCTCAAAATAGTGCCTGATGGGCTGCGAGTTTGAGACCACTGCTCTAACACATAGGATGATTGACTATACAGTACACTCATTATGCACCAAGACTAGCTTGCAACCCATACACACACACACTGTAACTAAATCAGTTTCTTATATCTTGTTTAACTGTATAATCAACTTGCCTTAAGTTTAGCCTCCCATCTGTTTATCCCAACTGGCTCTGTACCACCCATCTCAGCTATAGGATAAGCTGTATTGCAGAAAAGCATTAACATCGTATCTGTTATTTAAATGCTCTAAGGTATGCTTATTGGGTGTTTTATAAGTAGTATGCTGATATTTTATAATATCTCTTTTATTTGAATTTCAGTGCTGTTATAAGTATGTTTTTTAAACTGTTTCGTAGTAGTCCTATTATTTCCAATTTGCTGAGATTGAGTTTCTCACCCATTCTATTTGTTTAGATTTGGCCTTTTTCCTACTGTTATGCTGTTAACAAACTTGTAATTTGTATGTTGAATTGTACTTGCTGTACACTGCTTTGGGTGAATCTCTTCAAAAAGGCAGTTAATGAATCCAAGTAAATAATAATAATAATTCATAGGAGCCAGCTCTGTGGGTGCTTGAGTACCCCCAGTATTGAGCAATCTCTTTGACTGTGTCCAGGGAGGGGTCATTTCCATTGAGTTTAGTACCGCCCAATCATTTTAAAAAATTGACTCCTATAACTACAGCAGCTGGTGTAAGTAGATGGGGCAGGTCATATTAGTGAGGGAGAGCTTGCATGCCCTACACTGCACCAAGTTCTGCTTTATGAGTTACTCCCTGTGTTTGCAGAATCAATGCCCGTTTGTAGAATCAGCCCCGATTCCCTTCCATGAGGTGCAAAAATTATTTTAATTTTGGTTATTAATATTTGGTCAGAAAATATGAAAAACTCTATTTCAATTGAGTGATCTTTATCTTAATACAATAATAGTTATCACTTCATAAAGTTTTAATAACACTTTTTCTTTAAATATTTGAATGCATAATAATATTTGTGTGTGTCTAAAGCTCAGACCCAACAACCAAACTCTAGTGAATAAACACGGAGCCAGTTGTTAATGAGACCATCACAGCTGTTCACTGTCTCATTGCACCGCATACAAACATCTCTGTACTTATCTGAAGCGGTGGAGTTGCTGGGATCCGTAAACTTATGTGAATAATGCTACTGCTGTGATAATTATTTTTGTATTAATATTTGGTTTCATGTATTAGTATATAGGGGGCTGATTTTCAGACTGCGGGATGCAGCTCGGCTACCTCCTGCGGTCAGTTGTGAACCCTTAAAGTCAATGCCAGGGCCATATCTGGCAACCTGTATTGAATTTCTGGTCTATTTTCATCTGTGTTTGACATAGCCAGCCAAGCCAATATTCATCAGTTGACCAGCTAAGTCATTGCAACTAAAGACAAACATGTTATTTAGGCAGGACTATCTGGCCACTAAACTTAGCCAATGAACATTGGCACTGACTGGCTTGGTCGTGTGCAATGTTCCCTCTAAGCTGAGTGCATGAGCGATCGCTCACTATTTTCATTGGCGTTACTCATAATTTTTCTCGTGTCGCTCACTAAAATACGCAGTGGGAAACTGAGGACTGCATAGTAAGATCCCCGATGCACTTCCGACGCAGGTGGGGATCGTGAGAGGAGCCGCTGCCACGTCTTCAGTGGCGTACCAAGGGAGGAGTGGGGGGAAATCCGTCCCGGGTGCAGCCTTAGGGGGGTGCACAGCCGGCCAGGTCTGGATCTGGCTGTCTGTGCACCCCCCCTAAGGCTGCCGTCGGAGAGGAAGTTCGAGCCAGCCAATCGCTGCCTGGCTAGGCGGAACTTCCTCTCCGACGGCAGAATTGACGTCGGGGGAATGCTGGTCGGCCCGACGGTGGGAAGCAGAGAGAGCTTGGGGCAGTTGCGGCGGTGGCTTTGGGCCCTGTTTCCCCCGATGGTGGCAGCAGTGGCTTTGTGGAGGGTAGGGAGAAAGAAAGAAAGAAAGAAAGGGGGCAGGCAGGGAGACAGAAGGGAAACAGAAAAAAAGAAAGGGGGCATCAAGAGAGAAAAAAGAAAGAAAGTGCAGGGAGAGAGGAAGAAAAAGTTAGGGGAGGGAATGAGGTCCGGAGGAGAGGAAGCATACAGGCTGAAAGAAGGGAAGAAAGATTGGATGCACAGTCAGAAGATGAAAGTGCAACCAGAGACTCATGAAATCACCAGACAAGGCAGGAAAAATGATTTTATTTTAAATTTAGTGATCAAAATGTGTCTAAATTTATATATGCTGTCTATATTTTGCACTATGGCCCCCTTTTACTAAACCGCAATAGTGTTTTTTAGCGCAGGGAGCCTATGAGCGTCGAGAGCAGCGCTGGGCATTTAGCGCAGTTCCCTGCACTAAAAACTGCTATTGTGGTTTAATAAAAAGGAAGGGGGGGTATATTTGTCTATTTTTGTATGGTTGTTACTGAGGTGACAATGCATAGAGTCATCTGCCTTGACCTCTTTGAAAAAAACCCAGAATAGGAATGATAATTAACATTTTCTCAGCGTTATAGTGTGCTTTGAGTTTTTTAATTTTATTGTTGGTAGATCATTTTAACTTGGTCATTTTAAAGTAGCTCGCAAGCCCAAAAAGTTGGGCACCCCTGAGCTAGAGCATTAAAGCTGTGTATTTCTATTTTATCCCCCCTTATACAAAACTGTGGAGCGTTTTTTAGCGCCAGCCGTGGTGGTAGCAGCTCTGATGCTCAGAATTCTATGAGCGTCAGAGCTGTTACCACCGTAGCTAAAATCCACACTGCAGTTTTGTAAATGGGGAGGGGTTAGTATGTGATGACATGTTCCATACTAGGCGAAGGTGTTTTCTGTGTGTTCAAAAGACATGGTTTTCTGTTAGGATTGACAGTATAGGATTGATCTGTGTTGGTCTGGCTTGTTTAGTTTTACAATGGGTGTATTGATGTACTGCTCACTGCAATATGTAAGATGCTGCCTTTTCCTAGGTACTCATGTGTGATGTGTGGCTTGTTACTAAAAATCATGTTTTTTGTACAGAAGGGGGGGGTGCCAAAAAATGATGGGCCCGGGTGTTACATATGCTAGGTACGCCACTGTATGTAAAGATACCAGAAAGCTGGCGAAGCAAAAACTTTAAGTAAATCTAATCTAATCTAATCTAATCCTTAGGTTTGTATATCGCATCATCTCCACATTCGTAGAGCTCGACGCGGTTTAAAGTAGGAAAAATAGGAAGGAACTACAACAGAGGGTTAGAGGTAGAAGTGTGAAGAAAATTTAGAGGACTTGGGATGCCAAGATATAAGAGTTTCCTTGATTCCTAAGTTGGAGGGAGACTTACATTTTTTGAGAAAAGCCAGGTTTTCAGATGTTTGCGGAAAACTTGGAGAGAGCTCAAGTTCCAAAGAGGGGAGGTAAGGTTTTTCCAGAGCTCAGTGATTTTGAAGTGGAGGGAGGTCCCTAGCTTTCCTGTGTGGGAAAATGTCTTTTAGCGAGGGGAAGGATAGTTTTAATTTGTGAGAGGATCTGGTGGTATTAGGGTTTGAGGAATTCCAAGAAAGAGGGATAAAGGGAGGGAGGATACCATATAGGATTTTGAAAGTTAAACAGGCGCATTGATAGTGGACCCTGGTGATTATCGGAAGCCAGTGGAGCTTGGCCAGGAGCGTGGGAGACATGGTCAAATTTACTTTTAGCGAAGATGAGCTTGGCCGCGGCATTCTGAATCCGTTGGAGTCTGTGGAGGTTTTTCTTAGTTAGGCTTAAGTAGATAGAGTTGCAATAGTCCAATCTGGAGAGGATGATGGATTGGACAAGGAGGGTAAAATGTTTTTGATGGAAGCAGGATCTAACTTTCCTCAGCATGTGAAGGCTGAAAAAGCATTTTTTTACCAAGGATTGGAGGTGGTCATTGAAGGACAATGTGGAATCAATGTTGATGCCCAAGACCTTGCTCGAGAACTCAAGCTGCAGAGAGGAGCCAGAGGGTAGTGGGATGGAGGTGGGTAGGTGATCTAGTTTTGGACCGAGCCAAAGAAGTCTTGTTTTGGACTCATTCAATTTCATTTGCACAGTTTGGGCCCAGGATTGTAGGTTCATTATACAAGAATATGTTCTTAGACAGGTCGATGAGGTTCGAATCAGTCTCGAGGAGGACGAGGATGTCGTCTGCATAAGTGTAAATTGTTTCAAGGGGGGATAGGTGGAGGAGTTTTAGGGAGGACATATAGATGTTGAAAAGGATAGGGGATAGTGGAGAGCCTTGTGGGACTCCACAATTCAGTTTCCAGGGGGAGGATGAGGTGCCATTCATGTTAACAATGTAAGAACGAGAGCGGAGGAATTTAGAAAACCAACCTAGGACTGTGGAGTTGATACCTATCTCAGAGAGTTGGTAAACAAGAATATCATGGTGAACAACATCGAAAGCAGCAGAAAGGTCAAATTGTAGGAGGACAGCGAACTTGTTTCAAGAGTGAAGTTGTTGAACCCTTGAAATCAGGGAAGACAGTAGGGATTCGGTGCTGAAGTTAGGACGAAAGCCATATTGATAGGGTAAAAGAATAGAGAATCTCTCTAAGTATGATGAGAGTTGGGAAGAAATGATGGACTCTAGCATCTTGGTTAGGAGAGGGATATTTGCAATTGGGCGATAGCTGGATGGTATGGAAGGGTCAAGGTCAGATATTTTCAGTAGTGGGGTCAAGGCGATATGACCCATTTCTGGGGATAAATGGCCCGACTGAAGGGCGGAGTTTATGAGAATGGTGATAGAAGAAATAGCCTGAGCGGGAATGTTCTCGTATAGGTAGGAGGGGAATGGGTCCAAGGAGCAATTACAGGATTTGAGGCAGAGATTGAGGACCAGGGATTCAGATACGCAGATAGTTTTGAGTATTTAACTCTCCCACAATCTCACGGATACTCGTCCTCCGTGCCTGCTCATAAATTTGTGGAGTATGTAACTTGTCGCTCATGCATATTTTTTTTGCACACACCTCATCAATCCTTAGAGGGAACATGTGATATAAGCTGGTAACCAGGCTAGCTGGTGACCTAAATATTCTACTACTACTACTACTATTTATTATATATATAGCGCTGCAAGGCGTACGGAGCGCTGTACATTTTAACATACGATAGACAGTCCCTTCTCAGAAGAGCTTACAATCTAATTTAGACAGGACATTTCAGGGTTGGGGAGGTTATAGTGGGTATACGTATCTGACAGCAGTGAGGGAGAGTTAAGAGTTGAAAGCAGTTTCAAAAAAGTGGGCCCTTTAGCTTGGATTTGAACACTGGCAGGAGATAGCCAGCTATCACTCACTGAGAGCCCCTTTTACAAAGCCACAGTAGCAATGCTGCTGAAGCAAATGCACTGAAGCCCATTTAATTCCTCGAGTTCGGTGCATTTATCGCAACACTATCACTACTGCAGCTTTGCAAAAGGGGCCTTGAATGTAAGCCAGCTCAATGCTATTCAGCTAGCCAGGAGCCGCTCCTGGTTGGCTACATAACGCTGAATATCAGGCAGTAGATATTTAAGCCAATTTTATACTTTTGGATATTGTAAACCACTTTGACACATGGTGATATTGTGGTATAACAAATTTTACAGATGAACAAATAATACAACAGACCTCAGTCATGGCCAACATTCATCCTCTCAAATCCAAACTGGCATCCATCTCGCACACATAATCCAACACTTTAGGTGGGTTCTCACGTCCCTCTTGCAAGTCTTCACTTGAAAATGTGCATTCTCAAGAAAGTAATATATTATAAGGAATGAAGAGGTTAGAAGATAAGATGGCTGTGATCTCAGGGGGATACTCAGCTGCAGTCCAGGTGTTCTGCAGTCTTTGGGGGATTTCCATAGGTAGCATACACCCAGCAATTTTAAGCTTAGTGAGCACACTCCAGAAACTTATTAAGATTTACAACAATCAAGTAATTACTTCTATGGCAAACTGTACAGCTTGAAAAAAAATAGAAAAGAACCAAATGAAACTAATCCTATCACTGGAATGCCAGTCTCTATCAGAACTTAAGGCTAAAATCAGAATCACTCTAGCCAAAAAAGTACAAGATCTGTCCAAGCACTCTAATAAAGATGACTCATACGAAACATTCATTTCCTGTGAAACTTGCACCCGAGTTTGAGAAGTTGGTAAATAATATACATTTAATACTTCACTCAGGTACCTTTTAGACACAGCTTGAGCTTTTACCGTAAAAAAATGTGGAAAATAAAGCAAAGAAAGACAAGGGGGATGTCTTTACAACCAAAGAAACAGTAGGTTCCAACAAGAATCCCAGTTTCGGCTTATAGAGGACACCTTCTTCAGGGGACACTTTGCTGAAATGATGCAGATTAAAAATTACTGCTTGAGCAGTGAAATCCACGTCCAAGCTCTACATTTCGGCAAAGTGTCCCCCTGAAGAATGCGTCCTCTATACGCCGAAACTGGGATCCTTGTTGGGACCTACCGTTTCTAAGAAAGACTTGCTTTGGTTGTAAAGACATCCCCATTGTCTTTCTTTGTTGTTTTGGAAAATAAAGCAAACATAAATTGCAATTCTCAGAGGTATT
The DNA here is from genome assembly GCF_902459505.1 of Geotrypetes seraphini. Taxonomy (NCBI): domain Eukaryota; kingdom Metazoa; phylum Chordata; class Amphibia; order Gymnophiona; family Dermophiidae; genus Geotrypetes; species Geotrypetes seraphini. Next base: position 301,145,411 of record NC_047086.1, on the reverse strand, counting down.
TTACAATGCCTCTACTGTAGCCATTAAATTAATATTACATTTAGCATAAGCAGTTTGTAACAATTTAGCGTTATCTCTTGAACAGAGGCATTCTTCTCAACTTTATTTTGAATAATATCCATTTTGGCCCATGTTCTATAAATGGTACCCTATCGGTGCCTAACTTAAGTTGAAAATTCCATTTAAAAGCAATTAAACGCATCGGCGAAAGGCTGTAAATTAAAAAGATATCATGATCGGATGCTTTCATACCAGGCTGCTATATGGGATAAAGAGTTGAAATCTCTACTATTAATGTCTGTTTCTTATCTACACTTTAGGAAACAACTCAAGAGCTACTAATTTTCAAAGTTCTTGGGTCCTTAGTTTCTTAATCTCATCTACTGTGTATTTTTAACTAATCTTGTGTAAACCGCATAGAACTTAAAGGTGATGCAGTCTAGAAATAGATTTTTATGTTATGTTATCTTAAAAGAAAAACTATATGCGCCTACCGGCGCCTTTAAAAATGGCACCTAGATTGAGGCTACGGAGGCACTTTATGATGCCTAACGCCATCGTAGGCATGGCTAACACCAGAAGTGGTATCAGGTGTCATAAAGCACCTCTGTAGGCATGATTCATGTGAAAGGCAAGCACCAGAAATGTAGTCTTTGAAAATCCTGGCCTACATTTCCTGTGTCTACCTTTTAGTGTTGTCGCATGATTGGCACACGATCAGCGGCCGTTTATACGGTGGCCACTGATGACAGCACCATTTATAGGATTCAGGCCTTTGGGCCAGATTCAGTAAATGGTGCCCACAGTTTGGCACCAGAAAGGGTCCACACTAAGTGCTATTCTACAAAGTGCACTCCAGGCTGAGCGCCCTTTATACAGCAGGGTTTAGTCTGGCTTCCCACACCCAACATTGACTTATGCCAGCTGAAACCTGGTATAAATACTGGCACCCAAGTTGGATGTCTAACTCCGGTATTCTATAACACTGCACCTAAATATTGGGAAAGCCACTGGCCTTCCTATTCCCCTCCAAAAGCCATGCTCCCTTTTGAGTTGCGCGTGAAACAATTTAGGGCATGCAGTGATATAGAATAGAATGCAGGCATATTCATGCGTAAGTCATAATTCACGCCAAGTAACATACTGTAATTAGAAACACAGAAACATGATGGCAAATAAAGGCCAAATGGCTCATCCAGTCTGCCCATCCTCAGTAACCTTTATTTCTTCCTCTCTCTAAGAGATCCCACGTGCCTATCCCACACTTTCTTGAAATCAGAATTAACGACTCTTTAACTAACTAGTTTGGAATCCGAGATCTGCGACCCAAATTTGAACGCCCAAATTTGGGTGACCTTTATAAAATCTCGGGCTTTCAATCAAAGTTGATCTGGGAAACCAAAGCATTTACTAATTTAGATGTGGTTCCCAAATAGAATCCAAAGCAATAGATATTGTTCAGATTAGCACAAATTGTGGTAATGGCAAACCAGTTTACAGAATCTGGGCCATAGTGTGCAACCCAAAGTGGAGGGGCATAAGCAGGTCAGGGGTATTACAAAATGTTGTGTTCAGTGTTATAGAATAACAGGTCGCTAAGTCCAACTTGGACAGCAGGATTGTTTTCGCAAAGGCAGGACACAGCAGAGAAGAAGGCCCAATGCCAACAAGAGCAGCAGATTGTGAACGCTGCTGCTGCTGCTGCTGCTGGGAAGAAGTTCTTGATACCAGTGCTGGCCCTCAGAGGAGTTGTCAGACCACGCCTGCCCTGCCGCTGGCCCAGAGTCTTCTTGGCACTACATCCTGCCTCTGAGGAAGAAGGAAGTTACATCAGAGAGGGTGGGATGCAGTGCCGAGAAGACTCCAGGGCCAGCGGCAGGGCAGTGTTTGTATATCAGTGTTGCTCCCGGCCACGCTTTGGTACAGGGATGGAAGGGGGAAGGAAGGAGAGATGCCAAAAATCCCACCCCCTGGAATGTGTCGCCTGAGGCCACTGCCTCAGTTCACCTCATTATAGGGCTACCCTTGACCATCTACATATTACATTTCTTATAAATGCACACACAAAATGGGAAAAAAAGATTTTTATGAGAGTTTTGAATCTTCTATATACAGTAGACTCTCAGTTAATCAGCACCCATGAGGATTGATAGATGCCGGATAAATGTTGTTTCTGGTTGCTTGAGAGTTGCTGTTAAAAATAGGCCTAACTAATACTGTATCCCATACTATGCCATACTATAAACTGTTCCAGACAAACTACCGGACATGTGATAGGCAAAGCGTGGACATACTCAGATGTGGTGTGCCAAGTTTACACTTAAATTTCCGCCAGAAATTGATTTTATTTTCATTTTTTATTTAAAGTATTACAGTATTTCTTAGCCTTTTTTTCTGGTTGCTTGAGAGTTCTGGTTAATTGAGTTCCGGTTAACAGAGAGTCTATTGTATTTCTATGCCCATGTCAGACATACAACAGCTCCCTCCCTTGCTTGACAACATGCCCTTGCCACTTGATGAAGTGACTGGGAAAGCCTAGTTTAAAAAAGTGTAAGTTAATGCCAACTGTCGGGCCATGACTCTATAATTATAACAGCTTTAAACTGACATTAAAAACCTGTTCTTCAGCCATTTTAGTAACAATAAACCTTACTGCCCTGCGCCATTGTCTATGTATTACAAACAAACCCATTCTACCTGCACACTGACCTGAAAAATGCAGTGTGAGGTAACGTGAGAGAGCCAGCATGTGGAACTTGCATTTCCACAATGCTAATGTGACCCTCGCTCCCTTCCAAGATGCCTTCCTGAAGGATCATTAGTTAACTTCAAAGAAGCATTTGACAACCTCCTACAATGCTTGAGGAAAGCTGAAAAGATCAATTACAGGAATGATTAGCATGCAAACAGTACTGGAGAGCCACAGTCTGCTCCTCTTCAGTCAATAAAGCCGTTGCCAAAAAAAATTATAAACACATCATCGGTGCTTACATTAAGTTTAGATCACAATCAACACACGGAAAATAATTACTCTTTTGATTACATTGAAGGCATATTTTTCTTGTTTTTTAAACTTACATCCCACTTATGTTGAAAGGAAGAATGCAGCACGAGACCCAAAGTAATAATCCAGCTGTTCGAAGTGTAAAAGACCGAGTTAACTGTCAAAACACATTTGGACGCATTTTCAAAAGCCTGCTCAAGAAATAGTCTTGCATGAGTGCAACTAGGGGTTATGCAGGTAAAACAACTCAGACTCCCTAGGGCTCCTTTTACTAAGGTGGGCTAGCGGTTTTAGCGCGCGCTACAATACCGCACGCGCTAAACGCTAACGCCTCCATAGAGCTTGCGTTAGTATTTTTCGTTTGGCGTGTGGTTAGCGCACGCTAAAAATGCTAGCGCACCTTAGTAAAAGGAGCCCTAAGTGGCCTTTCAGCTGGCCTAAAATATCTATGTAATAGCTCAGGGGTCTCAAAATCCCTCCTTGAGGGCCGCAATCCAGTCGGGTTTTTAGGATTTCCCCAAAGAATATGCATGAGATCTAAATGCATGCACTGCTTTCAATGCATATTCATTGGGGAAATCCTGAACACCCGACTGGATTGCGGCCCTCAAGGAGGGACTTTGAGATCCCTGTAATAGTTATATTAAAAAGGGATGCTCTATTCAGTGTAACTCAGCCAAGAGGAGAAAACTGTGCACATATTTAATGTTCAAAAATGTGCACCTTGTGTAAACATATGTCATTTACATTCCTACTTGAGATGATTTGAATTGTGTGTACAGATTTTAGCCACACATGTTTAGGTTTATATTTATGGGCTCCTTTTACAAAGCCGCTCTAGCGGGGTTAACGCGCGCACCTTGTCATCACGTGCTAGCCCCTGTGCTGGCCAAAAACTACCGCCTGCCTCAAGAGGAGGCCAGTAGCGGCTAGCGCGTCCGGCGGTGTAATTTGCGCCATTACGCGCGTTTAAACCGCTAGCGTGCCTTTGTAAAAGGAGCCTTAACTTTTGTTATTGTGGGCTTAGTAGTGCCTGAGAACTTCTTATTGAACTCCTCATCTTTGCAGTTTAAAAAAAATTTACCCAAATAAATGGCCTATTCACTTTGACATATGTTTTTAATGTGCTTTAGTTCCACCTCCCTAGAATGTAATGAAATGTTATTTGGCTGAAAATTTTTTTTTATTTTGTTTGCCAGTTGTGTTGCTGTTTGGGTTGTTATTGAGTAACTAGCAAGCTGACCAAGTGCTAGATTCACAAAGCAAACCAATCGGTTGACCAGATTTCCCTCCTGCGCTATTCACTAACCTCTCCTGCGATCCGTTTCGAATCCCTGCATGCAAATGAGGGGAAACGCATGCAAAATAGGCAGGGACGCGATTCACCAAACAAATTTGGGGACACCAATTGGGCTGGCCGATCAAGAATAGAAGCGGACTGCTGGGGACCAGTCACACACATCTCTGCTGACTCTCCTGCTCCATTGCTGCCCTGCACTCAGCCCCGATCTTCCACTGCCCGCCCTGCACTCTGCCCCCGGAGGTTTTTTTTCCTGCCCTGCTTTCTCCCCCCTCATGATCTCCTCTGCTCCCCCTGACTCTGCTGCCTTCCCTGCTGCCGCCAGGGATAACAGGAGCAGGAGAGTCGGGGCCCTGATAAAAAAGACCCATAGTAAAAAAAAAAAAAAAAGGACACAAAATGAATGCGTAGACCATCTGCAGGGAAAGCACATGGTCTGCGCATGCATTAGGATCGCACACTAGTGATCCGTGCGTGCAGAGGGGGGCGTTCCTCCAAGCGCCCCTATCTGCATATTATACTTTGGCAAATTCATCGAACCTGCCCGGATCGATGAGTTATCAAATGATTGTTGGTTGTTAATGAGTTAATATTGACCCACTGATGAGCTCATAATGAGTTGTTATTCCATTGTTATTGCTGCTAATGACTCCTAAACTGCTACTGAGCTGGTAAAGAGTTAATATGGACTAGCTATCAAGCTGATAATGAGTTATTCTCAGCTGCTATCAGGCTGAGTATGCTGCTGTTGAGTTGATAATGAATTACCCATGAACTATTATTGACCTGATACTGAGCAGCTATTGAGCTAGCAATGAGCTATTCTTGAGCTGTCCTCTGCAAATAAATTGCAACTGAGTTGCTAATGAGCCACAAATAAGTTGATATTCAACTGATAATGAATTGCTATTGAATGACTAGTGTGTTGCTCTTCAGCTGTTGGTGAGCTACAAATTAGGAGCTAGTTTGCAGCAAATGAGTTTCTATCTATCTGCTAGTGAGCTGCAATCAAGCTGCTAGTGAGTTGCTAGTTAGAGAATGACACGGTGGTAGTTACCCGTTGCTAGTCACGAGTAGCCGCGGATAACCCACCAAAATGATGTGGGGGGGAAAACGTGCTCACTGCGGGCATGAGGACAAGGCCATCCACCGCCCCATGGAGCGGTAAATGGCCTTGTCCCCACAGTTAAGGGAGGGAAGGCGTGTGGTCACCGATCACACGTGGCCCCCTCCCTACCTCCAGCAAAATCTATCTCCCTCCCTCCCCCTTACCTTCGCGGCGCTTTAGAAAATAAACTGAAACTGGCGAAGCCTGTCTGTGCTGCTCTGCAGTCACCATTTGTGTGGGCGGAAGTTCTCCTCTGACGCAATCTTTCATCAGAGGAGAAGCTTCCGCCCACACACACATACGACTGCAGGGCGGCAAAGGCAGGCTATGTTGGCATCAGTTTATTTTCTAAAGTGCCGCAAAGGTAAGGGGAGGGGTGAGGGAGGGAGATAGATTTCGCCGGAGGTAAGAGGGAGGGATGGGAAGGGACCGTGCACCTTCCCTCCCTTAAGTTTCTTTACACCGCGAAGGTAAGGGGAAGGGAGGGAGATTCTCGGGCCGCTGAAGGGCAGTGAAGGTGGCGAGAGGGAAGGGTGTGAATGCTGCGTGGATGGAGATGGGGAGGTGAAAGGGACGGCGGGTTCGGGGACGGGGCAGTGAAGGAGACAGCGGGGACGGGATGGTGAAGGGGACGGTGGTCCAGTGATGGGGCAGTGACAGGGACAGATTTTTTCCCCCATGTCATTCTCTATTGCTAGTAAATTAGATAGCAAATTTGTATAAAGTTGATAATGAGCTGCTATTTGACTGCTAATGAATTGGTACTGAACTGCTCTTTAGTTATCCATTGGAGAGATCAATCTGCCTGCTTTTTAAATATCAGCAGCAGTGGAGATCAACTGCTTTTACACCTAAGCAGCAACGAGACCAGCCACAAACCACACGAGAGCACACAGACCTGATACTACCAAGAGTGTTAACTATGCCCCCCCTGCAATCCGCTAAGAAGATCGACTGTCGGCTCCGGGCGGCTTTCCCGCAGAGGAGAGAATCCTGCATTCACCGTGGGCCTCATCTGGGGCAGCCTCTTGGAGCGGCTGGGGCACGGGCAGTGTGTCTGGGAGGGAATGCATGGATGGGAGAACATCGCAGGGGAGGAGACATTAGGCATCCTGGGACTGTCGGCCAAGTCTCTTCCCTGAAGAAGCCCTTTCTGGAAACGTCAATCGCTCCTCCTAAACTTACTTGCTCACTTCATCACTTCATCATGCTTCTATTCCTTTCTCTCCTCTCTTCTACCTTCCAAAGTATTTAGATCAATGCTGTCTTGTTAAAATGTTTATTTTATTTTTATTTTTCCTCTAACTCTACTTTTCACTTCTCTATTACCCTCCAGGTACTTTAGTTAGATTGTGAGCCTTCGGGACAGTAAGGGAATTTTTCAAGTACCTTTCTTATTTCTAATCTTAATGTATATTTTCTGTAAAACCGCTTAGAACCCTAACGGATGTAGCGGTATATAAGAAATAAATTACATTACATTACATTATTTATCTGCTAATAAACTGATAATTTTTTTTTAATATAGAACTTATATACCCAAGAGGATCCTAGACAGTTTTTATTGAAAGGCGGCCAGATACTCTTCCACACCTATTAAGCCTACACTTCACTGCTATTGAGCTTCTAATGAGTTGAGACTGAGCTACAAATGAGCTGGTATCAAACTACTAATGAATTACTATTTGGCTGACAAACAATAAGAGCAATCTCTTTGAAACTCCACTCTTATTGTTCGTTGCTGCTATTTTATCAGGCTAAGTGTTTGTTTTGTGGTTTTATTTGAACCCATAAGGGGGTTCAAATAAAACCCACCTGGGACCCCTGATGAAGGCGTGTTCACCGAAACACGGACCGTGTCGGGTCCTCTGGTTTGGTACAAGGTGGTAACATTAACCGCAATTCATGTTTTTGGTTTAATAAATTTAGCCTGCATCTTTGTACATTCGTCTGCAGTTCTCTTTTTGTTTTGGATTGGTAAAATCTCATAATAAAACATAAGGCATACAGAAAAAGAACTCCAATATACCAACAGTATAGAATATCCATACAAGACCATTCATTCATAAAGATAATTCAGAAGAACCGCAGAAACCATATAGGCTCACCATCAGTCAATCTTCTGGAAAAAAGACCCCAAATGCCAGAACAAAATAATACAAATCAATAAATCATCACAAGACAGTAACATGGTAAGAAACAACTTGTAATTTCAACAATTATTTATCTATATATCTTTAGGACCATTATATGATCTAGAATATAAAAACATAAGAAATGCACTCACATAATCAGACCTTTGGTCCATCCAGTCCGGTGACCAGCACATGCGGAGGCCAATCTAGGTGTTCCTTGATGGAGACCTAGGTGTTCCCTTATGATGACCATATTTAGCCGTATCCCTCAATGTGATTTGCAAGGAGGTGTGCATCCAACTTGCACTTGAATCCCATAATGGAGGTTTCCATCACAACCTCCTCCGGGAGAGCATTCCAAACGTCCACCACTCGCTGTGTGAAACAGAACTTCCTGACATTCGTCCTGGGCCTGTCGCCCCTCAATTTCAGCCCGTACCCTCTTGTCCGAGTCTCATTTGACAACGTGAATAGCGATGCTTCTTGCTCTATTTTGTCGAGTCATTTTAGTATTTTGAAAGTCTCTATCATATCCCCTCGCAGTCTTCTCTTCTCAAGGGTGAACAAGCTTAGTTTTCCAAGGCGTTCTTTGTAGCTCAAATTTCCCATACCTTTTACTAGCTTCGTGGCTCGCCTCTGCACCCTCTACAGCAGGGTTATATCCTTCTTTAGGTGAGGAGACCAGTGTTGGACACAGTACTCCAGGCATTATGACATCCCACCGATCTACTCGAGATACCCTTCTTTATCATGCCCAACATCCTGTTGGCTTTCTTTGCCGCCACTGAACATTGTGCCGACGGCTTCAGGGTCCTGTCTATCAGTACCCCCAGGTTTCTTTCTTGTTCGCTCTTGCCCAACGTCACACCTAACATTTTATATTCATATTCCCTGTTCTTTGTACCCAGGTGCATCACTTTACATTTGTCTATGTTAAACTTCATCTGCCACTTTTCTGCCCACTTCTCTAGCTGGTTCAAATCTCTTTGGAGCTCTTCGCTGTCCATTTGTGACCCCACTGACCGACATAGTTTTGTGTCATCTGCGAACTTGATTATATTACTCGTCGTTTCCTCTTCCAGGTCATTTATGAATATATTGAATAAGATTAGCCCAAGAACCGAGCCCTGGGGCACACCGCTTGTCACCTTTTCCCAGTCTGAGAACTTACCATTTATGCCTACCCTCTGCAATCTGTTCTCCAGCCAATTGACGATCCATCTTAGTATATTCCCTTCAATTCCATGGCTTTGTAGTTTCCTTAGAAGCCTAGTGTGTGGAACCTTGTCGAACGCCTTCTGGAAGTCCAAGTATATTATATCCACCGGGTCTCCGCTGTCGATTTGTTTGTTCACCTTTTCAAAGAATTGAAGTAAATTTGTCAGACATGACTTCTCCTTCCTGAAGCCGTGTTGACTAGCTCTTATCAGGTCGTGGTTTTCCAGGTGTTGCACTATGCTATCCATGATTAATGCCTCAACTATCTTCCCAGGAACCTATGTAAGACTCACAGGTCTATAGTTGCCTGGTTCTCCTCTCGATCCTTTTTTGAAGATTGGAATGACATTCGCTCTCTTCCAGTCATCTGGTATTTGCCCGGTTCTAATTGACAAATTAGCTAGGGATTGTAGTAGCTCTCCGATTTCTACTTTAAGTTCCTTTAGTACTCTTGGGTGAATCCCATCCGGTCCAGGGGACTTGTCACTTTTTAGTCTGCTGATCTGATAGTATATCCTGTCCAAGTCCACGTTCACTGTGGTGAGACTATCCTCAACTTCTCCATTGAATACTTTCCCTGGATCGGGCATTGACGCAGTGTCCTCCTTGGTAAAGACAGATGCAAAGAATGAATTTAGCCTATCTGCAATCTGTTTGTCCTCTTTGATGCACCCTTTTCTCCCTTGATCTTCGAGGGGGCCCACTGCCTCCTTTGCTGTTTTTTTCCCTTTTATGTATCTAAAAAAGGGCTTGAAATTTTTGGCTTCTTGCGCTATCCTTTCCTCTTAGACCTTTTTGGCGTCTCTTATCACCTTGTGACACTTCTTCTGGTCGACCCTGTGACTGTTCCAGGCCTCCGTCGTTTGTTCATGTTTCCATTTTTTAAACAAGTTCCTCTTATAACTTATCGCATCTTTCACCCCATTAGTTAACCAAGCTGGTTCTCCTTTCTTCTTATTTTTCCTTCCTTTGGATATTAGCGGAATGTAGAGATTCTGCACTTCAGTGATGGTATTTTTTAGTAGGGACCATGCTTGGTCGACCGTTTTGATTTCGGCTGTCTTTTTCTTGAGTCGCTTTTTAACCATGGCTCTCATGCTTTCGTAGTTCCCCTTTCTGAAGTTAAAGGTTGTGGTTTGAGTCTTGGTTCGTTTCCCCATCCCAATGCCAATCTTAAAATTGATCATGTTGTGATCGCTCGTCCCTAGCAGGGCCGTGACTTCCACGTCTGTTGTCCTTCCATTTATGCCATTTAGGACTAAATCTAAGGTTGCAGTTCCTCTTGTCGGTTCTCCCACCATTTGTTCCAGGAAGCAATCACCTATTATTTCTAGGAACTTTGTTTCCCTGCCGCAGTTTGAGGTTCCTAGATTCCAGTTTATCCCCGGAAAGTTGAAGTCTCCCATGATCGTTACATTACCTGTTCTACATTCATGGTTGATTTCCTCTATCATTGCTGTGTCTGTTTCTTCCGTTTGTGCTGAGGGTCGATAATAGAGGCCAATTTTTGTGTCTGCTCCTCTCTGTCTAGGAATCTTTATCCAGAGGGACTCGAGTTTATCCTTTCCTTCCGTCATCCCTTCTCTGATGGACTCTACTCCTTCTTGGACATACAGGGCAATACCTCCCCCTTTTTGCTCTATTCTATCTCTTCTGTATAGTTTCTATCCCTGCAGTACTGTGTCCCATTTATTTTCTTCCTTCCACCAAGTTTCGATTATTCCAATGATATCTAGTTTTTGTCTTCTTGCTAGTGCTTCCAGTTCCCCCATTTTGTTAGTCATGCTTCTAGCATTTGTGTACATACATTTGAGCTCCTTCTGTGCAGCCTTCTTGGTCTTTTTAGTCACCATAACTTTTTTTGCATCTTTTTGCGCTCCTTCTTTATCACTTTCGATTGCCACATGTTTTTCTCTTCCTTTGTCACTTTCGGTTACAACATCTTTTTCCCGTTTATCTGAGCAGTTGTTTGCAGATCCATCTTTGGGATCCCCTGATGCCCGGGCCATCGACTGGATATCGACTGTCGGCTTTCCCCTGTTCCTTATTCCTTCTTGATGGTCTTCTTCATGTTTCCAGCCAAGACTCTTGCTCCTTGCTCCTTAATTTTTCAGAAGAGTATTCAGAAGCAGCGCTCAACAAAACCAATTCTCATATTGAGCAGTAATTCCTGCCGCAAGCTTCCTCATCGGCTCCATCAATATTTGATGTAAAATATTCTTCCAATGAAATACATGTCTCTTAATTCTTTGAAATTCACTTAAAAAGATCACCAGGTAGGGTCCAAGATGGCGTCGGGGATGGATGCATAAGCAGAGCTCACTCCTGACTGGAGCTAACGTGGCGCTGTTACATTCCTTGGTGGTTTTTGCCACGGGGAAGCGAAAAGGGATTCCGCAAACTGGTCCTCCAGCATCCGCAGCACCAAGGTGCCTTGTTCAGGCTACCATTCCGGGGGTAGTGTCGCGCCATGTGATGGAGGTGCAACTGGCTTCAGGAGGGACAACGGATCAAGCGGCAGACCTTAGCATTGATCGGGCCTCGTTGAGCCCAGATCTGATGCAGGCCCCTCTCCAGCCTGCAAGTGTGAGTCCAGCAGGAACAGCAGTGGGGAATTAGCAGTGCTTAGCCTATGGAGAATTACCCAGTAGAGAATGACACGGTGACAAAATTCATCACCGTTCCCGTCCCCGCGGATAACCGCAGGAAATAATCCCATGTCATTTTCTAGTGTCTATTTCAACCTCAGTCCTTCTACACCAGCATTCTTCAAAGCAAACCTTGTGGGTCAGTGGTTGTGGCTATTCATACTCTGATTCTTCCCACTCTCTTAAAGAATGACATAAAGATGGTTTCCCGCGGGGATGAATTTTGTCACCGTGTCATTCTCTATTACCCAGCTGTGGCCCTGACATCGGCACCTTGCATGGAATTCAAGGAATGAAATGCTTCTGGGAATGAGACCTTGCAGTTTGGAGCGATGGTGAAGCCTGTCATAATTAATATGGATGCTCTGTGTGGCTTCTGAAGTTATGGACTCCAACCTAAAAAAAAGCTGCTTCAGTATTGAGAAGTGATTGTGGTACTATTAACTCCACGGTGAATACCCAAAGTGAAATCTTGCAGGAACACGGTGAGAGTATTAAAATACATGAAGAACAATTTAATCAATTTAAGGTGTTAGAAATGGATATTATTAAAGTGAGATCTTATATTCAAAAAGTTGGAAGATATGGAAAATTACCAAAGGAAAAATAATTTGAGAATGTTGAACTTTCCTAGATCTCCAATAGTGTCAGATGTTGAAATGGTGCGAAGATATCTATATGAAGTATTATTGATTCCAGTAGAGAGTTTACCATCAATACTGAGAGTTCAATATCTCACTATTAAGAATAAACCAGAAAGTTCTACTACAACTGGCAATATTGGAGCTGTTTATGGAGAGATGAATTTGACTAATTTTTTCAAAAACTCTCTAGAAGTGGTTGTTGAAGGAACAACTCTTATCATGATGTTTGCTCTGGAGTATGATAGGGATTTAGGGCTCCTTTTATCAAGCTGCGCTAGCGGTTTAATGCGCGTAATAACTCACGTTAAAACGTCGGCCATGCTAGCCACTAATGCCTGCCTTGAGCAGGTGGTAGTTTTTTGGCCAGCGCGGGGGTTAGCGCGTGATTAAAAGTTACGCGCGTTAACCCCGCTAGCGCGGCTTGATAAAAGGAGCCCTTAGTTCTTCAGACTTATTTCAAACATATAAATGAGCAATTTCTTGGTTCATCGATTTGTCTATTTGGGTTTTTGCCAGTTACTTGAGACTTGGATTGGCCTCCATGAAGACAGGATACAGAGCTATCTGAGCCATTGGTCTGATCCAGTAAGGCTATTCTTATGTTCTTATATATCACAAGTGTCACAAAAATGAAGGAAGGATTTATTGGCTTATCAGCCTAAAGTTTTCTCTCTGAGTGCCACTTTTATATTAAAATTTCCTGTAAAATTGCTGTGTTTTTGTTTGGTGATAAAAATTTTCTTTTCTTTGAACCAAAGCATTTGTTGGACTTTATTGTGGCTAAAGAAGGTGGTAGAGCATTTATTAGATAAATAACTCCTTCCACAGATTAACGTGAACTGGCTGCCGGTTAAACACTTCCGATGCCATCCCTTTTGAAGATGTTGAAATAATTTCTTTTGATTAGTTTTCTCTTTTTGGCCCCTATTGGATTGTAGACTAAATAATGATTTTAGTATTGGTGGAGGTTTTTCACTATATATAGTTTTATTGTCTTTTGATGAATCTGTATTCAAGTATTGATTATATCCTTGTCTTTAATTTTGAAAACTTATAAATAAAATTTTTTTTTAAAAATGAGTCCTTAGAAAAACTTATCCATGAGCTGTAACTGCCCGCTTTACAAAATCAAGTTGTAGTAACAAACTGCCAAAATAGCGAACTGCCCTTCTTCATTGGCTTCATCACTATTTGATGTAAAACATTCTTCAAATGAATTACACGTCTCTTAATTCTAAAGTGTTTCTACTTGATTTTGTAAAACATGCAGTTACAGCTCAAGAATAAGTTTTTCTAAAGAATCTTTTAAGTGAATTTCAAAGAATTAAGAGGCACGTATTTCATTTGAAGAATTTTTTTACATTAAATAGTGAGGAAGCCGATGAGGAAGCTAGCGGCAGGAATTATAGCTCAACGTAAGAATTGGCTTTGTTGAGTGCTGCTTCTGAAGGCTCTTCTGAAAAATTAATTATATAACGGTCCTAAAGATATAGAGATAAATAATTTTTGAAATTACAAGTTGTTTCTTAAAATGTTACTCTGGTGATGGTTTATTGATTTGTATGATATAAACAAGCTGGACAAAAAATTGATTACCTAGTTTAAGGGAGAACAAAATAATAAGCTTTATCTAAAAGCTTATAGCACTTTTAAAGATTTCTCTATACAGATCTTCCTTTGAAGACAGTGCATTCCACAAAGACAGCACCAAATAATAAAAAGCCCCCTTTCTAGTAACCATAAGTCGAGTCTGTGCTACAGGAGGAATCACCAATAATAACCTATCTTCAGAGCGGAACGTCCTTGTTGGAACATAAGGATGTAATAAACCCTTAAGAGTTTATGGAATATTTTCATAACACGCCCTGTAGTTGAGAACCATCAGCTCAAACAAAACTGTGTTGCTCAGGTAACCAATGATAATGGACAAAGGACCAGATTCACTAAGGGCACGGATCAGATCCCTGAGCGATCCGATCCGATCCGTGTCTGGGGGTCTGATTCACGAATCGCACTCATGCAAATGAGGGTGATCGGAATCATTCTCCAACCGACCGCCCGGATCGCTCTATAGCGATTCTGACACATGCACAGACCATCTGTAGATGGTCTGCGCATGCGCTCGCCCTCCGTGCCCAGCAGAGCAGGAAACTACTTTTTTTTCTTCGCAAGCCTGTGGTTTTAACCTGCTTTAAACCTGTGGGTTAAAACCATGGGCTTGCACTGCGGGAAGGGCAGGAGATCGGGGCAGAGAGCAGATCAGGGCAGACAGCAGGCGATCAGAGGGGCCAGAAAGCAGATTGGGGCAGAGAGCATGAGATCAGAGGGGCCAGAGAGCAAATTGGGACAGAGAGCAGGAAATCAGAGGGGCCAGAGAGCAGATCAGGTCAGAGAGCAGGAGATCGGAGGGGCCAGAGAGTAAATCGGGGCAGAGAGCAGGAGATTGGAGGAGCCAGAGAGCAGATCGGGGCAGAGAGCAGGGTGGCAAAAGGCAGGGCAGTTGGAAAGGACCTGAGCGATTGGTCTTCAGCAGTAGTTATTTGGTTGCTAAGGAGTTGCCAAACTGCTGTCTAGCTACTAATGAGTTGATAATGTGTTGCTAATGAACTAATAACGCTATATAACATGATTTTTATTCCTGGGCAATAAGCATAATTTCCTAATTGCTCATGCCTAAAAAGTATTGAAAATGTTTGTTATTTCCATAAAATTTTTCTTTTGTGACCAGGATAGTCAAAGTTTGCACTTTACCAATTTAAAATGCAAAAATGCTGAATTTTCATCTTTTCATTCTTATAAAAGTCATTAAAAGCAATAAATGAATCGCAATTAACATGTATTTATTTTGAATATATATAAAGAAGACCACAGAAGACTTAGAAGTGAGTAGGTTTTTGAGATTTGTGATTGTATTCTAAGTCACTTTCACAAATCATCCCCCAGATGTAGCCTCCCATCAGCATCTCATTATATTGACCTAGGTAGCAGTGTTTGAAGTCCAGTATATCCTGGCGGAAGTACTCATCTCGCTGTTCTGAGTATGTCTCAAAATGAACATCAAAGACATGGGCTTTGAGAGACATCCTACTGTATATCTCATTTTACTGTAAGTCTTCGCCAGATTCTCAACAACTCCACGTAGTTTTTGGCCTTGTGATTGACCAGGAAGCCCTGAACCATTGCGACATAACTGTTCCAAGTCACTTTCTCCTTTTCAGAAATAACTTTTGGAATTTTGAACATACCACAGGATAATCTTTCTCCTCTCGCTAAAATGTATTATTGGCCCTTTTAAGAAGAAGGATCAGCAATCCCAGGATCAGAGTGGCATCGATATGGATTCCTCCACTGCGACTGCAGTATTAGAAACTGCAAATAATAAGCAAGTGGCAGATTTTTGCACTGATATTAAAAAAATGGCACTGTGCATTTTTCAGGAATCAAGACAAATTGTTTTTGAATTGTTGATAAAGAGAAACAAAAGTAGGATACAGGTTTTTTTTTAAGCTTAGTCTAGCCCCCTCTTCTATTAAACTGCGCTATGAGCGTCGGGAGCAGCGCAAGCCATTCAGCGTGGCTCCCCGCGCTAGAAAACTGCTAGCGCAGTTTAATAGAAGAGGCCCTAAGTTTCTTTGCAACCGTAAAGTTAATTTTCAATCTATGAACTATGTTTTCTTTGACCCATCTCATTTGCCATACTTTCTTTTTTGGCTTCTAGGAGGTTGGTTGTAAATGCCCCATATCTCCTTGATGGTTAGCTCATGTTATCTCTGCTTGAATACTACTGTACTTGGGCTGTGAGTAGTGGTTCTATTTTTTTTTTCTGACCCTTTTCTCCCATTGTCTTTTGGATCTCCTACAATTTGAGAAATTTTGCCATGTTTGAAATTAGGATTTTTATCATGCTAATTGCATTTTGTTTTCTTTTATGTTAATTGCACTGGTATAATTTATCTATACAAGTTTTCTTATTTGATTATTGAAAATATAAGTTCAAAAAAAATAAACCATTGGAATAAACATAAATATATAATTCTAGTACACATATAATATGAAATCGCTTCAGTTATAATCACAGAAACGCAGTATATCAAACCCCATTTCCTTTCCAATCTACAATGAATGTTATATTAAACAATATTAAAGTTATTCTGAAATTCAAATCTTTGAAGGATTACTGGGAATCAAATATTAGAATCTGCTTTTAACACGGTCACCTTCTGTTTTTCTTTATTATGTTTCATTTTAGATTTGATGAAACATCTTGTACACACAAACCCATGCCAAACATTTGCACAATAGATAAGCAGCTAATAATGTCATAGTTGTATGTGTTTGGAATATGTGTGTACTTTGTGCTTTTCAAGAAAAAGGTACTGGTAGATAGGTAATTATTTGGTGAAGAGATATTTGTTCTTTATTCTTGGATGACTAATTCAAAAGTCAACACTATCGGATCCCTTCAGTAGATGCATGGTTGCAGTTTGGATCCTGTTCCTTCTCCCCTCCCCCCCCCCCCCCAACACACATACACACCCACAATGTAGTTATTAGAGTGAAATAAACCCTTTAGACTAAACCTTTATAAGTACTTTTACTGGGTGGTTAGAAATTAGCACATGACCATTAATTCAGAAAATGAAAAAAAAAAAATGCGGCCATTTTAAAGCCACATTGAAAACTGCTTCAGCGCATGGGAAACCCATCCATTAATAGCACAGGACACGTTTTGTAGCACAACTTAGTAAAAGGGTCCCTCTATATGCTTGAATATCTGGTACCTCTCTACTCATGTATGTTCAGTGAAAACATACATCAAATTTCTAAAGCAAATAGAATTTTTTTAGAACCAGAACCTCAGAACACCATTCCAGGTTCACTTAGCTCATAGCCTTAAGCTTGACGGGTCCGTTCCTCACTTTTGAATAGGCAACCTTGTTTGCAAAATGAGGGGCCACAGAAAAGTTCTCAGCCCAACCAAGAAGAGAATGATGCGGATCAATGAAACTTACAAGTTATTCCACACTTTTCTCAACATTTTTACATTTTATTTCATACCATTGAAACGAAAAGTGTCGAGAAAAGTATGGAATAACTTGTAAGATTCATTGCTCCACATCATTCTCTTATTGGTTGGGCTGAGAACTTTTCTGCGGCCCCATCATTTTGCAAACAAGGTTGCCTATTCAAAAGTGCTCCCTAAAAACTATTGCTCAACCAAAAGTTTTTTCAAGATGCCTTTCAACCCTTTCTATTTTTGCATAGTGTTAAAGAAAGTAAGGCAGTTAGCTTAGCGGGGTTTATAAAAAAGGTTTGGATAATTTCCTACAAGTCCATAAGATGGAAGCAGAAATCTATTGCTTATTCCTAGGATAAGCAGCATAAAATCTGTTTCACTCTTTGTGTTGTTGCCAAGTATTTGTGACCTCGGTTGGCCACTCTTGGAAACAGGATAATGGGGTCGATGGACCTTCAGTCTGACCCAATACAGCAACTCTTATTTATTTTACTGCACAAGCAGCAGTTATTGAGTGTAACACAAAAAGAAATTAACATTTCTGTTTAGTTACTGATGTTCATAGATAATTCTTACTAAACAAGCAATACAACAATCAGGCTCTTCTGTTTTCTTTGTTGGAAAAGAATGTATAAATCTGAACCATAGGAATCTAAAGGTCTTCCAAAGTGACCTGTGACTGCAGCCTTTGAAATTCTGATGTTAAATCTTGCATGACGGGTTCCAAGACAATGTGTGCAACTCCCCACTCTTTTGTTTTATATTCTCACACCTGCACCTGCTGGGAGGGCTCTCTTCAGCATCTGAAGTTTTCTTACTTCAAGACTGGTAACTCTAGCAAGATTATGTAAACAACTTGCCTGCTCAATAAGAGGTGACATGATAGGTCTCAGGTATTCAGATGACAATAATGGCTCCTTGCATTTCAAAAGTCATGCTCCAATGGTTTGAACCTTTTCAGGATAAGGTATCTTTGGATAGGATTCAAAAAAGAAATTCACTTTCAGTTGCAGTATTGGACAAGGTCCAGAAATGTCTAACAATAAGGTACGCCACCAAAGAAAATTGGATTTGCCCTATTTTTTAACTTCTACACTGAGCCCATGGTTACTAAATTGTTTTTCTTCTCTATATAGTCTAAGTTACTTTTAAAAGCTTTTAATAAGAACATAAGAGTTACCATACTGGGACAGGCCAAAGGTTCATCAAGCCCAGTATCCTGTTCCCAACAGTGGCCAACCCAGATTACAAATACTTGGCAAGATCCCAAAGGGTAAAACACATTTCTTACTGCTAGGCCTAAGAATAAGCAGTGGATTTTCCTAAGTCTGTCTTAATAATTGCTTATGGACTTTTCTTTTAGAAAGGTATCCAAACCTTTTTTAAACCCTACTAAGCTAACTGCTTTTGCCACTTTCTCTGGCAACAAATTCCAGAGTTTACTTACAAATTGAATGAAAATATACAGTATTTTCTCTGGTTTGTTTTAAATCTACTATTTAGTAGCTTCATTACATGCCCAATAGAAAGAGTTAAACGATTCACATCAACATGTTTCACTCCACTCAGAATTTTATAGACCTCTTCTCCAAGCTGAAGAGTCCTAGCTACTTTAGCCTTCCCTCATAGGGAAGTTGTCCCATCCCTTTTATCTTTTACAGTGCCCTTCTCAGTACATTTTCTAATTCTGCTAAATCTTGTTTGAGATGTGGCTTACAAAATTTCACAGTATTTGAGGTGCGGCTGCAGCATGGAGCAATACAAGGGCATTGCAACATTCTCATCTCTATTTTCCTTTTGCCGCAGCAGCACATTACTTAGAAACATGATGGTAGATAAAATCCAAATGGCCCATCCAGTCTGCCTATCTGTAGCATCCACTCCTTCTCTCCCTAAGAGATCCTATGTGCCTGTCCCAAGCTTTCTTGAATTCAGACACAGTCTTTGTCTCCACCACCTCTACCAGGAAACTATTCCACGCATCTACCACCCTTTCTGTAAAAAAGTATTTCCTTAAATTACGCCTGAGCCTATCACCTCAACTTCATCCTATTCCCTCTCATTCTGGAGCTTCCTTTCACATGAAAGAAACTCGACTCATGCACATTTATGCCAGGTTGGTATTTAAACATCTCTATCATATTTCCCCTTTCCCATTTTTCCTCCAAAGTATACATATTGAGATTTTTGTCTTTACCCATATGACTTATGACAAAGACCACCAACCATTTTAGTAGCATTCCTCTGAACTGATTCCATTCTGTTTATATCTTTTGAAGGTGTGGTTTCCAGAATTGTATACAATATTCAAAATGAGGTCTCACCAGAGTCTTATGCAGAGGCATCAATGCCTCTTTTTTCCTACTAGTCATACCTCTCCCTATGCACCCTAGAATCCTTCTAGCTTTCTCTGTTACCTTTTCAATCTTTTAGGCCACCTTAAGATCATCACATACTAGTTATTTACCCCCTAAACTGTACCATTCCCTTGGGGGTTTGCAGCCCAAATACATGACCATGCATTTTGTAACATTAAATCTTAGCTGCCAAATTTTAAACCATTCTTCAAGATTCACTAGATTCTTCCTCATGTTATCTACACCATCAGGGGTGTCTTGACAATTTTAGTATCATCTGCAAAGAGGCAAATCTTACCAGACAGCCTTTCAGTAATATCAATTACAAAAATGTTAAAAAGAACAGGCCCAAGAACCGATCACTAAGGCACACCACTGGTAACATTCCTTTCCTCAAAGTGATCTCCATTGACCACTACTCTCTGTCACCTTCTACTCAACCAGTTCCTGGCCCAGTTCATCACTTTGGGGCCCATCTTGAGGGCACTCAGATTATTTATTAGATGCCTATGTGGAACACTGTCAAAGACTTTGCTAAAATCTAAATAAACCACATTTTGAGTTCTCCCTCTATCCATTTCTCTGATCACCCAGTCAAAGAAATTGATCAGAGTTCTCTGACGAGACCTGCCTCTAGTGAATATATGTTGCCTTGAGTTCTGGATTCCAGAAACATCACTATTTTCTATTTTAAAAGCATTTCCATTAATTTATTTACCACAGAAGTCAGATTTACCAGCCTTTAGTTCCCTACTTCTTCCTTACTTTCACTTTTGTGGGGAAGGATCACATTCGTCCTTCTCCAGTTCTTTATTACCACTCCTGACTCTAAAGAAGCATTGAAAAGGTCAGCCAGCAGAGCTGCCAGAACTTTCCTAAGTTCCTTCAGTACCCTCCGATATACACCCTTCGGTCCCATCACTTAATTCACCTATAGTTTAGCAAGCTCCTCATAAACACAATCCTCTGAAAATCAATCAGGGTCTACCACAACTCCAGCCCTATTTGCGTTTGTCTTCTTTGGTCTTACCCCCCGTACTTCAGCTGTGAACAATGAGCTGAGGATTTCAACGTATTCTCAACAGTGACACCTAGATACTTTTCCTGGGCGGTGACTCCTAATATGAAATCCTGCATCACAATCACATAGCTATTGTCTGAGTTCCTCTTAGTGGAGTAGCAAGGGTAGTAGGTACCTCCATGTCCTCCTCTCCAACCCCCTCCTTCTTCCATGCCCCCGACTCCTTCCCCACTCCCACTCCCACACCACACTCACACCCTCCGTTTCCCCGTACCTCTTTAAATCTTTACCAGCGCGAGCAGCTTTTCTGGCCTGCTACTCGCGCCAGCATTGGCTTTCCCTCTTGCATCACTTCCTGGTCCCATGACACATTTACAGAACATGAATTTCAAGAACTGCATCTTCAAAGACATAACATTTCTGAGGACAGAGTGTGTAGAATGTAGGAAGGAGCTTGCTTATCTTGAAGTATAATGCCTCTACCAGAACTGTTTATAGAAATACTGAAAGCCGAGCAGTGCTAGCTAGTTTTTCCATTCAATCTAAATTACCACCATTCAGATTTCTACCAGGTGTCTTCTCTGCTGCAGCACTGTTGAGATCTACTGGGAATCTTCTGAATCCATCTGTTTGCCTGGTGCCCAGTATTTACATCACCTGCTATCAACATCTACATCCAGGTTGTATGCTAGCTCTGTTATTGTTAAAGGGTAATAACAAGAGCCCTGATTTTAGGACTGGTTTGAATGTTCATTAATTCTAATTCTCTGATAAGAACATTTGCTTCTGGTAGCACTATAGAAATATGTAATAGTAGTAATAGTGGTATGGTTTGTTTGGTTTTCTGAGCTACCTTTCATTTACACAATTCTTAGTTCACGTTTCTCTTATTTATTTATTTATTTATTTATTCAATTTTCTATACCGTTTTCCCAGGAGAGCTCAGAACGGTTGATATGAGTTTATTCAGGTACTCAAGCATTTTTCCCTGTCTATCCCAGTGGGCTCACAATCTATCTAATGTACCTTGGGCAATGGGGGGGATTAAGTGACTTGCCCAGGGTCACAAGGAGCAGCGTGGGTTTGAACCCACAACCCCAGGGTGCTTAGGCTGTAGCTTTAACCAGTGCACTACTTGCTTGTAAATAGCTTGCTTCCTTGCTTGTTAGTTCTGTGAGCAATAGAATTTGGATTCGTATAATTTGTGGGACAGAGTTTTAGAAAATCCTGATAATAGCCACCATTATACAATTTACCCTTCCTGCCCCAGGTACATTAGATAGATTGTGAGCCCACCGGTGCAGATAGGGAAAATGCTTGAGTACCTGATAGTAAAACCGCTTAAATAACCTTGAAAGGCGATATATAAAACACCTAATAAACTTGAATAAACTTGAAACTCTTATAGTGACTACAAAAATGCTATACTGTAGCCAGCTCCACCTATAGATGGCGGTTCCACTAAGAGATAATTACAAATTAATAATTACTGACAAGCATTGTGCTTCAAATAAGAAAGCAATTATAATGGTGCAAGTGTTTAATTCTGGTTTCTTTTCTATGCTTCAATTTGGTTCGGCAGGCATATTTCCCAGAATAGTATCCCTATTGCTTGCTATGCAGCTGGTGAATTTAATCTCAGAGACAAAAAATGATTTTACTTTCCACTTTTAAACTTCTGTAAGCAGTGTGAATTAATTATATACCATTTTGACTCATTATGCTTGTTAGCCATAAAATGGTGCTTCTGATTTATTTTTCATTGTATACTGTATCTAATCTATTAAGGGACATATGTACAGTTGAATGTACTTTTAGCCTTAATAAGTCATTTGTTTGGTACAGAACACACAAGTGTCCTAGATAGCACAAGTACAGTTGTCCTCTAGAAAACAGAAAGTCAATTTAAGGGCCTCCCTTCCCATTTGATTGGGGTTCCATTGTTAACCATGATGTCCCCATTTATTAAGCCACTTGAGGTCCTTGCTATGGCAGACCCTGAGGAGCCATTCTCTACAGAGGGCCATTATGTCAGAGACAGTATTATCAGATAAAAGTGACCCATATACCTCTGTGACTAACTTTGTTGGCATATGTTGACAACAGAGGTTAACGATAGACTTGAGAACAGTATATGGGCAAGTTACAGATTGAGCTGAATACTGCAAATTTAGACTTTGCTAGAGCACAGAAGGAGAGTGAGACCCTCCAAGCAAACCTGCATGTTGCCATGGAAGATCAGGGATTGTCACATGGATTGATTTATGGGCTGAAGCATGAAAGATGATTTGGTAAAAGATGAGCTGGTTTTAAGAAAGGTTTGGACAAGTTCCTGGAGGAAAAGTCCATAGTCTGTTATTGAGAAAGACACGGGGGAAGTCACTGCTTGCCCTGTATCGGTAGCATGGAATATTGCTACACCTTTGGTTTTGGCCAGGTACTAGTGACCTGGATTGGCCACTGTGAGAACAGGCTATTGGGCTTGATGGACCATTGGTCTGACCCAGTAAGGCTATTCTTGTGTTCTTATGAGCTGTATCTGTAAGGACAGCGTGAATTGTGCCAGCAGGAACTGAAGAGTTTAGAGGAGGAACATGAGTAAGCGCCCCAGTGGGTACAGTCACTCAACAAGAGAAAATCCAATTATGCCTAGTGTATCAGGTCTTCAAGGAGCATGCTATTCTAATGGAGACTCAGCAGAAAGATTCTGAAAAAATCTCCAGCGGGTACGGTCACTTAATGAGTCCATCGACAGTAAAGTGGAAAAACTTGAAGGACATGGTGAGATATAGAAACATTATCTATTCAATATTCAAAATAGAGTGTCAGAGCTGGAGCATTACCAAGCAGTCCAGAGAGAAAATGAAGCTACTTCAATGTACAATGAGATTTGGGAGCAGTACTTCTTGGCACAGGGAGAATATAATTACCTGCTCAAAGAGAAATAAAAGACAAGGGATCTACCTGTACCAGAAATCTTTCAAGGGTGATGATGTGAAGGAACTGAAAGAAATCTCGGTGAACCGGGAAGACGTACTGAGCCAAAATTGATAAGTTAAAGTGATAAATCACTTGGACTGGATGGTACCAACCTCAGGGTACTGAAAGAACTCCAACATGAAATTTCTGACCTGCTGTTAAAATCATTCAGAGTACCTGAAGATTGGAGGGAGGCCAAAGTAATGCCGATTCCTAAAAAGGGTTCCAGGGGTGATCCAGGAAATCACAGATTAGTAAGCCTGACTTCAGTGCCAGGCAAAATAGTGGAAACTATTATAAAGAAAAAATGATGGAATACAAAGACAATCGTGGTGTAATGGGACACAGGCAGCATGAATTCATCCAAGGGAAGTTTTGCCTCACCAATTTGCTTCATTTCTTTGTAGTTATGAATAAAGATGTGGGTAAAGGTAAGCTGGTTGAAGTAGTGTTTCTAGATTTTCAGAAAGCTTTCAACAAAATTCCTCATGAGAGACTCCTGAGAAAATTAAAAAGTCATGGGATAAGAAAAATTTGTTATTGAACAGAAAACAGAAGATAGGGTTAAATGGCCATTTTTCTCAATGGGGGAGGGTGAATAGTGGAGTGCTGCAGAGATCTATACTGGGACCAGTGCTATTTAACATATTTATAAATGATCTGGAAATCAGAATGACAAGAGAGATGATTAAATTTGCAGGTGATACAAAACTATTAAAACTAGTCAAAACGCAAACTGACAAATTGCAGGAAGACCTTAAGAAATTGGAAGACCAGGCATTCAAATGGCAGATGAAATTTGTTGGTGGACATATGTAAACACAGTGGAAAGAATAATCCAAATCATACTTACCTGATGCTAGGGTTCACCTTAGGAGTCAGCACCCAAGGAAAAGTTCTGGGTGTTATTGTAGACACTGTGCTGAAATCTTCTGCCCAGGGTGCAGGATGCTAGGAATTAGGAAAGGGATGGTAAATAAGACCAAGAATATTATAATGCCTCTGCATCACTCCATGTTCAACCTCACTTTGAGTATTGCATTCAGTTCTGGTGTTAAGATGTGGAATGTTTTGGTGGGTCAGTTGCGACAATGTATTGATCTGTTTCAATTCAAGAAACAGATAAAAACCCAATTGTTTCTCGCAGTATTCTTATGGCTTAACAACTCTTTGGAAAAGAAAAGAATGTTCTCCCCTGTTGATTTTAAGGTTTTAGTTTGAGAGGGGACAGATTCTGAACCAATGCTAGGAAGTTCTTCTTTACCCAAAGGGTGGTGGACACCTGGAATGCGCTTCCAGAGGATGTGATAGGACAGAGTACGCTATTCGGTTTCAAGAAGGGATTAGATGATTTCCTGAAGGAAAAGGGGATAGAAGGGTATAGATAGAGGATTATTATACAGGTCCTGGACCTGATGGGCCATCGCATGAGCGAACTGCTGGGCGCGATGGACCTCCGGTCTGACCCAGCAGAGGCACTGCTTATGTTCTTATTACATTTGTTGTAACTCATGTAAACTGTTTAGTTCTTAACCTTTTCCTATCATGTGTCCCGGATGATGGGACATTCCAAAAATGTCGTTGCCATCGTGGATAAGCAGTCTGTATGGACTAATAAAGAGCCATGAACACAAAATATTTGAATTTACAGACTTATGACTTATTTACATTATGTTTACAATAGCCATAAATGATAACGGTGAATAATACAAAACTTTGCTAAAATAATTACGATTGGAAACAGCGTAACATAAAATTTATTACGAAAGGAAAAGGTTAAGCGGTATAGAAAATTTTTAAATAAATAAAAATTAATTGGATTACAGGGATAACTTATTATAAGAGCAGCAAGCATAGGCAAGTAACTTAACCCTCCGTTACCTAGGGTACAAGCTTAGATTGTAAACTCTACAGGGATGGGAAAATATCTACTGTACCTTAATGTAACTTGCTTTGATCTACTGAGGAAAAATGTGAACTAAATTCAGAATCTCTATCCCCTTGCCCAGGTAAGTGTTGGCAGCTTGACCTCTAATGGTAATAATATGAGGCTACCACTAGTAGTTGAAAGACACCATTTTGAAGCTAGTAACTGACAAGGAAGGAACAATTGCCCAGCCATTAGCCACCAGGGAATACGCCACTAAGTGCTGGGGAATGGGGGAAGGGTTATTTATACTCAAGTGCCATCAAAGGGATGGAGATGGAGGAATTTGGTACATGTGGGTATCAGAGCTGCCAGGGGCAGTCAAGTAGGGGAATTTGCCAATCAGGAGTGTCAGGGCTGCTGGGAATTGGGATAGGGTTACCAGATATCCAGGAAAACCCAGACATGTCCTCTTTTTTAGAGGACTGTCCGGGCTCCCAGATAGGCTTTTCATTTGTCCAGGTTTTGGAAAGCCCTGATGAACTCCAGTCGCTTATGGAGGGCCTCTGAGCATGCACGGATGATGTCCCACAGACAGATAGGCAGATAGACAAGGGTGACCCGGTCGACATTGTGTATTTGGATTTTCAGAAGGCGTTCAACAAGGTTCCGCATGAACGACTACTTCGGAAAATTGCAAGCCATGGAATCGAGGGTGAAATATCACGTGGATTAAAAACTGGCTGGCAAGTAGGAAACAGAGAGTGGGGGTGAATGACAATACTCGGACTGGAAAAACGTCACGAGTGAAGTACCGCAGGGTATGATGAGCGAGGTGATCAAATTTGCAGATCATATGAAGTTATTCAGAATAGTGAAGACGCAGGGAGATTGTGAAGACCTGCAACGTGACATAAACACGCTCGAGAAATTGGCCACAACATGGCAAATGAGGTTTAACGTGGATAAGTGTAAGGTGATGCATGTCGGTAACAAAAATCTTATACACACCTACAGGATATCAGGTGCGGTACTTGGAGAGACCTCCCAGGAAAGAGACTTGGGAGTACTGGTTGACAAGTTGATGAAGCCGTCCACGCAATGTGCGGCGATGGCAAAAAGGGCAAACAGAATGCTAGGAATGATTAAGAAGGGAACCACGAACAGATCGGAGAAGGTTATGTTCCGCTGTACCAGGTCATGGTATGCCCTCACCTGGAATACTGCGTCCAGCACTGGTCGCCGTACATGAAGAAGGACATGGTGGTACTCGAAAGGGTACAGAGAAAAGCAACTAAAATGGTTAAGGGGCTGGAGGAGTTGTCGTACAGCGAAAGATTAGAGAAACTGGGCCTCTTCTCCCTTGAAAAGAGGAGACCGAGAGGGGACATGATCAAAACATTCATGATAATTAAGGGAATAGACTTAGTAGATAAAGGCAGGTTGTTCACTCTCTCCAAGGTAGAGAGAACGAGAGGGCACTCTCTAAAGTTTAAAAGGGGATAGATTCTGTACAAACGTAAGGAAGTTCTTCTTCACTCAGAGAGTGGTGGAAAGCTGGAATGCTCTTCCAGAGGCTGTTATAGGGGAAAACACCCTCCAGGGATTCAAGACAAAGTTAGAAAAGTTCCTGCTAAACCGGAACATATGCAGGTAGGGCTAGTCTCAGATAGGGTACTGGTCTTTGACCTAGGGGTCGCCATGTGACCCAGCAGCGGCAATTCTTATGTTCTTATGTTCACACATCCACGCATGCTCCAGGCCCTCCAGACGCAACCTGAGCTTGTTGCAAAAGAGAGGAGACTTGCTGGGGGTGGAACCGGGCAGGGCTTGGGTGGAATGGAGCAGGGCTGGAGGCAGAATGGAGCGGAGTTATGTGTCCGGGGTTTTCCTTTGTAGAATATGGTAACCCTAAGTTGGGGGAATGTGATCACTAATGAAGAGCAAGTTCAAACATTCTACCACTGGCTCCCTTAATTGATATTGAGCCAAATAAAGCCCACTATTTTTTGCTTTGCTGCAGCCAGGAGTATGCAATATTCCCAGCTGTAGCAGATTTATATTTAACTAAGTATAATAGAGGTACAATCGTATTCAATAGAGAAAAAAATATATAGTTGTAAACGTATTGTAAATAATAATAGCAGCAAGGATTCATTCACACCACAATGACAAAAAGAACAGTTGACAAAATCATAAAAAAACGGAGAAAAAATAAACCTCAATTGTGGGCTACCGGGACTACACAAGTGCCCTAAGCCCCCCACATCATCACGGGTTTATAAAAAAAAAAAACTCCGTACAAATATAAATCACTTTCATACATTGAAGTATAATCTCAGAAAATTTTCAAAAGGTAAGTATCAAAAGTTTCAAAATCTTTAGTGATTTAAATGACAACGTTCAAAAATGTCTTGTAAACAGGTGATTGTGTCCCAAACTCACTATACTGTGGCAATCAGCTCAGCTGTAAGCAATTAAAAATGGTTAAGTAGCGTAGCTGTAAAACCCGAGTATCAAAATCTCTAAGAAAATCTATCACTCATCTGAAGGTGAAATCATTCTTCATCCCGACAGAAAAGACTTTCTGTTTCGCTTGAAAACAGGCTACTTCAGGGGATCCATATTAGATAGGTTACTTCCACGCTTCTCAGCAACATAACGGAAAGCTGGCTTCTCTCAAAATGGACCTGGGACTGCGAGACGCGCCTGACTCATTCAAAAAGAAGGAAGGAGCCGGGCGTCATGACATCATCACAAAAATGTGATGTGTAATAGGCTAAACACCAGAAAATAAAACATTACACAAAATCAAGCAGATCCGGATGAAAAACAAACTGCATTCTCACAAAAAAGGTTGCCAATCATACGCCGAGTTTAAACCCTGCGGTTCTATGGTATGTAAGCGATTTATCCATTGTTGTTCTTTCTGCCATAACAACTTTCTTATGTCTCCTCTTCTTAAAGATGGAACAACTTTCTCAATAACCCAACATTTCAGATTTTCAAATTTATGTTCAAAGTCTAAACAATGAGCCACTATCGGAGCTGTAACTATAAGGCTAACAGAGCATAAAAGCTGCTTAAACACACGTAAAGTTACAGCTCCGATAGTGGCTCATTGTTTAGACTTTGAACATAAATTTGAAAATCTGAAATGTTGGGTTATTGAGAAAGTTGTTTCATCTTTAAGAAGAGGAGACATAAGAAAGTTGTTATGGACACAGCTAGACAACACCTCAGCACAGGCAAGAAAATACTGATCATACAACTTGACCTCTCCGCAGCCTTCAACTTGGTAGACCATGACATCCTCTTACAAACACTAGACTCCATAGGAATCTCAGGCAAGGTATTATCATAGTTTAAAGGCTTCCTACAATCCAGAACTTACAGGGAGAAAACAAAGAAAAATCTGAACCATGGTCCAACCCCTGCGGAGTATCCCAAGGATCACCTCTGTCTCCAATACTCTTCAACCTATACATAGACCTCCCTCAGCTCCTGCCTAGACAAACATGGCCTAACCTCTTACAGCTATACAGATGACATCATCATTCTCCTCCCCTTCGACCATCCAGCGCCTACCAAGATAGGCACAATACATAGTACACTCGAAACAGTAGCAATATGGATGACACAACACAAACTAAAACTTAACTCCGACAAGACAAACTTCATCCTTCTAGAAAACAGCAAAACCCCAACCTTAACAAACCTAGTAATAAATTCGATCTCATACCCCATTCAACCACGCTAAAACTTCTTGGAGTACTAATTGACAGAGGCTGTACCATGTAACCACAAATCAACAAAATAATAAAAACATCATTCGCAACCATGAGAAATCTAAGACAAATTCGAAAATTCTTCGACAGGAAACAATTCCAACTTTTGGTATAATCTCTAATCCTTGGACTAATAGACTATTGCAACATACTATACCTCCCCTGCCCAGCAACCATGATAAAACAACTACAAACAATACAAAATAGAGACTCATCTATTCGCTGAAAAAATACGACCACATCACAGAGGCATACCACGACTCACACAGGCTCCCGATACAAGCTAGAGTATACTTCAAATTGTACTGCCTACTATTTAAAGCTATGAATGGAGACAGCCCAACATACTGGAACAACCGACTAACTCAATCCACCTCAACCAGACACAGGAGAACCCACTCACTATTCACACAGCCGCCAACCAAAAATGTCAAATGAAGAAAACTATTTGACAACCTAATGGCCACCAGAGCAGCAAAACTAGACAGACAACTCATCAATCTGCTGTCTTCGACCACAGACTACAAAACTTTCAAAAAAGAAACAAAAACCCTACTCTTCAAAAAATACATAAAACCTTTTTAACATGACCAGATCCCAAACCTCACCTACTATACTATCTACTCCTTATCATATCTAAAATGTTCAAATTACCCATTATGTATTACCTAATTTCATAACAATTCTTATGTAATCCGCCTATATATGTCGTAACATCTTGACAATTCTTATGTAATACGCCAAGAACCATAAGGTAATGGCGGAATAGAAATCACTAATGTAATGTAATGTAATCTTTCCACATTATTTCTGACCATACAGTTGTCAGTCATGCTCATGATGGATTGTAAGATATTATTCGTTATCCAGGACATTTTTCTTTTTCCTTAAGCAAGGAACGGAAGTACACACTGCACAGCAGGTGAAAAGCATGAAGGGCCTCATAGAATGGGACAAATTAAAGTGAATCTCACCGTCCCATTCTATGAGGCCCTTCATGCATTTCTTCTCTGGACAGATAAGCAACCAGCATCAGTTTAGCTCACATCCATTGCGTGCATGCTTTTAGTTGGCTTGCTAGTAGGAATTCCTGAGAGCACGATTAAGTACCAGGACAATAACATGCATACATGACATATAATAGCATCTGCAAAGTAAGATGGCATTCTGAATACTTGGATGTTATACTCTAAAGTACCTAGATATTTCATCTAGATTGAGGATAATTTGGTCTATGACGAATCTTTGTTCCTTGTTGAATCATCCCACATTTTTCACACAACAGTTGGGCTTCCGTACTGGCCATAGCAAGTAGACCATATTGACTTCAGGGCATAGTGAGCTTTATAAAGTTTGACAAATTGCTTTGGTTCTGTTGCTTGATCTTTTGATCTGGTTCATCATTCCCTTCTAATACAAAAACTCTCTTCTACTGGTATATAAAGTATATAAGGTAAGGTACTATGCTAGTTTCCTCAGTTTTGCCGAACACTTTCAAAGTTTGCACTTCAAGGTCATCACTCTTCAATCTCTCACCTATATGTTCCTCAAAGTTTCATTTGATCACCAATCCTTTTCAACATTTGCTCAAGTGTCAATTTGAATTACTTGATTATTCTGACCATTGGTGTTTGGAAGTCATTGACTTTAACCTCTACTCCTGTACTCACATGCTAATTTTTGTTAATATTGTAAACTCTGTTCAATGGTGAATCATTAAATTCTATTCAAAACTGTGACAAAACGCTTATTTTTTTTTGAAATGATGCAAAATCCGACAGGGTTGCCATTATACAACAGCTTCGTCAGGGGTTGAACTTTAAAGTTGTGCTGTCATACTCAATCACAGTTTCAACACATAGGGCTCTTTTTATCAAGGTGCGGTAGGCGGTTAACGCATGGAATACCGCGCGTTCAACCACCTGCCGCGCTAGTCGCTAACGCCTCCATTGACGAGGCATTAGTTTTTAGGCTTGCCGCGGGGTTAGCGCGTGATGAAATGTCCAACGCGCTAACCCCCTTAGTGCGCCTTGATAAAAGGAACCCATAGGCCCTCTTTTATTAAGGTGCGCTAAGCATTTTAGCGCGTGTTTATCGTGCGCTAAATCAGTGCGCACGCTTAATGCTAATGCGTCCGTAGGATAACAAGCAAGTGTTAGTGCTTAGCGTGTGTTTAACGCGTGCTAATATATAGCGCATGCTAAAAAGCATAGCGCACCTTAGTAAAAGAGGGGGATAGTGCAACAAAAATCATTCAGTGTTTGTCATCTTCAGAAGCACTACTATCGTGCACTTAGTTATAGCATGTTTCATAGTTTTAGATATAATGTAGTGTTTCGCCATGAAAGTTACAGCCCAGCCATGAGCATTTTAGGCCAGATTCTATAAACGGTGACCTATTTATGCACCGTTAGGCACCCTAAATATAGACGCCTAGCTTAAATGATGTGGTAATTGAATGATTAATAAAAATTAGGCATGGGCTGAGAACTTTTCAGCAGCATCTCGAAACGTATATGGTTAACTTTAGTGCATGTACCTTATACTAATTATCAAAGAAAAAATTACCTGGTCAATATTCAGCCGCAGCAATCAGTGTTTTTTTTGGGGGGTTTTTAACATTCCTGTCACCACAAAAAACCAGAGGATATAATTTGAGGTTGAGGGGTGGTAGATTCAGGGGCAATGTTAGGAAGTTCTACTTTACGGAGAGGGTGGTGGATGGCTGGAATGCGCTCCCGAGAGAGGTGGTGGAGAGTAAAACTGTGACTGAGTTCAAAGAAGCGTGAGATGAACACAGAGGATCTAGAATCAGAAAATAATATTAAATATTGAACTAAGGCCAGTATTGGGCAGACTTGCACGGTCTGTGTCTGTGTATGGCTGTTTGATGGGAGATGGGCTGGGGAGAGATTCAGTGGCTGGGAGGGTGTAGATGGGCTGGAGTAGGTTTTAACAGAGATTTTGGCAGTAGGAATCCAAGCACAGTACCGGGTAAAGCTTTGGATTCTTGCCCAGAAATAGCTAAGAAAAAAATTTAAAAATTTAAATTGAATCAGGTTGGGCAGACTAGATGGACCATTCGGGTCTTTATCTGCTGTCATCTACTATGTTACTATG
The DNA here is from genome assembly GCF_902459505.1 of Geotrypetes seraphini. Taxonomy (NCBI): domain Eukaryota; kingdom Metazoa; phylum Chordata; class Amphibia; order Gymnophiona; family Dermophiidae; genus Geotrypetes; species Geotrypetes seraphini. Next base: position 301,113,205 of record NC_047086.1, on the reverse strand, counting down.
TTTCATGTAAGAAATTGTTTAGTTTTGCAGTCTTGTGGAATTCACTAACAGAAATTAGACTGGAACACGATTATTTAAGATTCCATATGTTATTGAAGTCTTTGCTTTTTTAAATTATATTTGGCTTCTTAGATTATTATTGTTTAAGAGATAGTTAAACATGTTCTGTTTAGAAAGATTAATGTTCTGTTCGTAATGTGTATGAAAGGAAATGTCTTTGACTATTAATTAGTTCTGTGAACCATTCTGAGCTATGGTTTGAAATGAAATAGAAAAGATTTTATGTTAAGTTATTTTCAACACCTGTTATGATCCTGTGTTTAATTGGATGCTTTAGTGCACACAGGATTGTCTAAAATATATACAGTAGACCAGGGCTGCCCAATTCCAGTCCTCAAGATCTACAGACAAGCCAGGTTTTCAGGATATCCACAATGAACATGCGTAAGAGAGATTAGGCAGTGCAGGCAAATCTCTCTCATGCATATTCATTGTGGATATTCTGAAAACCTGGCCTGCCTGTGGATGGGGATGATAGATGCCGGATAAATGTAATTTCTGATTGCTTGAGAGTTACTGTTAAAAATAGGCCTACTTGTAACTAATATTATACCCCATACTATGCCATACCATAAACTGTTCCATGTGGTAGGCAAAAGGTATCCAAACTGACCAGATGACCACTGGAAGGATTAAGTAATGACCCTCCACACTCCCCCAGTGCTCACTGATCCCCTCCCACCCCATAAAACTCTAAATGAGAAAGTACATACCTAGAACAGTACCACTAGGTATAGGAAAGCCTACTAGAGTAGAACACAGGTATTTTAAGTAGCCTATTGATTTGGCTAGTGAACAATAGAGAGGAGGATCTAGGCCCATATGATACTCTAACCACTACATTTATGGTAGAAAGTGTGAGGCCAAAGAAACATCCAAGTTGAAAACGTCCAAATCTAGACCATATGGATGTGGGAGGGGCCAGCATTGTAATGGACTGGCCACATAGACATCCCAATAGAATAGTGGGGCACCTTGGAGGGTACCGCGTGAACTTCACATAAAGGGATATACATCTCACCATAACCCCCTTATAATTTATGGTGATCCCTCCAAAAACTTCCCCAAATCCTATAATGCCCACCTCAATAGCCCTTATGTCTGCAGATGGTGCTTATATGGCAGTATAGTAGTATTTTGGTTGGTTTTGGTGGACTCACTCTACCATAAATGTAGTGGTTAGAGTATCTTATGGGTCTTGGGTCTCCTCTATAGCTCATTAGTCCATTCACCATGCTACTTAAGACACCTGTGTGATGCTCTTCTAACCTTTCCCATACCAGATGCTACTGTTCTACAGACAGGTATGTACTGTTTTATTATTATTATTTTTTTTTTTGGGGGGGAGGGATGTGGAATTCACTGCCTTTATTAATCCATGGGGAACTTCTTCATTTTAAAGCTGCGATTAAGACATGATAATTTCAGCAGGCATACTCTTGCTGATTGGAATCAGGTTCCTTCTTTTCTGGACCGCCCACTTGTTTCCCTACTGGGCTATTTTTTTGTTTTCCTATGTCTGTTGTCTAACTTTTCTGCCTTGGATTGTTGGTACAAATGGTTGCTTTTCCTATTGATTTTGTAGTTCCTCTCTTTATGGATTTGTTTTAGAATGTACACACCACTTTGTCCTGCTTTGACAACTAAAAACGGTGTAATACGATAGGCTGCTGAAAGGTTCTCAGCCTAGCCAAAAGAATAATAATAATAATAACTTTATTTTTCTATACCGCCACAATCTTGCGACTTCTAGGCGGTTCACAAAGAAGAAGAGCTGTACAATCAGCGAATTACAGTAGATGAAACAAGGTGGTTGAAAGGAAAAATTATACATAGGTTGAATTATAAGAGAATGATGTGGCGCCATGAATCTTACAAGTTATTCCGCACGTCATTTCATATCATTGAAATGATAAGTATCAAGAAAAGTGTGGAATAACTTGTAAATTTCATGGCTCCACATCATTCTCTTCTTGGACTGAGAACTTTTCAGTGGCCCCTCATAAGGGGGGGGGGAACTCAACAAAGGGCGCTAAATGTATATTCTATGGGTGTCTTTAGTGGTTAGCGCACACTAACACGATTGTACATGCTTATGCATTAGCGTGCACTAACATGCTTAGTGCCCTATGCTGAATCCCCACCCCCCTCCCCAGTGTGCAATAAATCAATCTTGCTGGTGAGCTACTTTTTTTTGTCCCTTATACCATATATTAACATTCAAACATTGTGCTCTCTGGATCAAAATTTTTTAGTAATCTGTTCTTTTCACTATATATTCTTGGACATGTATTGGGATTTAATGTTTAGTACTGCAAGTCCAACTTTGTGGAATGCTTTGCTGTCATACTTGTATGTCAGATATCTTCCCATCAGCTATTTAATTGTAGTGGTTAGAGATGCTTCCTCAGCACCCCGAGTTTGTGAGTTTGATCCGTGAGCTTGCCAGGATAGATAGGGAAAAATACTTATGAGTACCTGATTGCTATTCAATGTATTGTAAACCACTTTGGGCGAATCTCTTCATTCAAAGGCAGTTAGTCACTGAATGCCTAGGGTTAGCAAACGTCCGGATTTGCCTGGACATGTCTTCTTTTTAGAGCAGGGGGTCTCAAAGTCCCTCCTTGAGGGCCGCAATCCAGTCGGGTTTTCAGGATTTCCCCAATGAATATGCATGAGATCTATGTGCATGCACTGCTTTCAATGCATATTCATTGGGGAAATCCTGAAATCCCGACTGGATTGCGGCCCTCAAGGAGGGACTTTGAGATCCCTGTTTTAGAGGATATGTCTGGGTGTCCAGACGGCTTTTCAAAACCTGACACTTTGTCCGGGTTTTGAAAAGCTTCCACCTCGCACCGCGTGCCGCGCATGTTCATGCGTGGAGGTAACGTAGTGAGGTCGCGCGCATGCATGCGCTCATTTGACATCGCCACGCTGCATCTGCGCATGAGCAGACGCTCTCCCGACGTGGTCCCGAGGATGAGAACAGCTTGAGGGAGCGGGGCTGGGGGCATAACAGGGTGAGGCTGGGGGGCGGAGCTATGGGTCCGGATTTTACAGGCGTCAAATCTGGTAACCCTATGAATACCCATCTTTTTAAATTGGCCTTTAATGAAAATTACTATTTTTTGCTTTTGTGGTACTGGGGTTGTGCATGGCTACGGATGCCTGAGGTTGCCGAACACTCTTTTTTTTTTTTCTTTTTCTTTTCTGTTTTTAATGATTTTATTTATTTATTTATTTATTTATGTAGATTTATATCCCGTCCTCCCAGTAGCTCAGAACGGTCTACAAGCAAACATTCACAGTAAAGTACATTTGGACAATACAAAGACTATTCAGTACTTTAAATACAAGGACTATATAGTAATTAAGTACAGGTTAAGAGTGGACTATACAGCAATTTAAGTAGAAGTTTAGAATGGAGAAGTACCATTTTACATATTAAACCTCCCTTTGACAAATATAAAAGCCGTCTTTTCTTGATTTTAACTGGTATCGGGGTTCAAATGATCACAAAAAATTGGAAAAATCATGATAGGTTAAATTACACATTTTGGTGGACAAATGTATGTACTACATATAGATTTGAAAGAGTAAACGCAGAATGTTCAGGAAGTAGTGTTCTATTTAACAAAATTTGGAATCCATTGGCATTATTTGCGAATTCAAAGTAATAGATAATATATTGCCTTCTGAGTTTTGTTTTGTTTTTTCATTACATATCTGGGTTGGGATGGGCAGGAGGGTTGGGTAGGGATAGATACAGATTAACATAGATATTGAATCTTCTTATTAAGATGTTTAATATTGTTAATATCAATAATTGATGGAAGGGGGCGGTTATAGTTATAATTTTATACTTTCTGCTTGTAATAGTGTTTTCTTGTAATATTTTCATGTTGTCAATTTACTGAATTACACTATTGTAATTTAATAAAATAATAAAAATTATTAAAAAAAAAAAAAGAATGGAGAAGAGAGGGTAGAGGGGGTTTAGGGGGGGGAGCTTTGGGGGGAGGTGTATACTGTGCTTGAATTTTAGTTGAAGAGGAGGGTCTTTACCGCTTTCCGGAAGGTCATCAATGAGTTCTGTATTCAGATTTGTGGGGGGAGTTGGTTCCAGAGTTGGAGGATGAAGTGGCTGTAGGAGCGTTTGCGGGCGGTTTCTGACAGGAGGGACCTTCCTGGGGGGATGCAAAGGCTTGTTTTATTGTTATTATGTAAACTGCCTTAATGGCTTGGCCAAAAGACGATATATCAAAGAAATAGAACGTCAAACTTGAACAAATAAGCTAAAGTAATCAGTCACGGTACCAAACCGGTACAAATTGATGGAGCATTTTGATCACAGGGGGAAAAAAAAAAGAAAAGAAAAATCATACACGCTTCATCCTAAGCTAAAGCTAAAGCACCGACACAGCACTTTGGAAGATGAAGCAGACAGCAAGGAGGCACTCACACCACATCCATAAATTAAAAACCATGACACACCATCAAACATTACCAAGCCACCTTCATTAGACATTCAACAAATACATTTAAAGTTATGCATCTGCTAAATTTATGATAAGTGCTTTTTTGCATTTTTATATGTGAGGGTCTCGCTACAGTGTGACTTTTCCCATTGCTTCATACATTTCTGTCAAAGGTATATAGATCTGTTATAAGACTGAACTGATTTTCTTTTAGATATAACAGGTCTCTTCTAGTTTTCACAGAAGTATTAATGTTAAATCAGATACATTACTGAGAAAAGTGTCTGGTTCCCACTCCATTATCACTTATAAATACAGTATGAATATAGCTTGGTTGAGTACATTATTCCCTGAAAATTTGCCCAATTCTTAATAACTTTGAAGCCAGTCAAACTTTAAGCTGTTTTAGTCTTTGAGTCTTTCCTTCATCACATGCTAAATAATTTTTTAATTGTGTCACCATTTAACATTGCATAAATGATAATTCTGGGGGAAATTTTCAAAGGGGTTTTCTATGGAAAAAGTCTCTTTCTAAATTGCTTCTCCCCTATAGGCAGGACAAGTACCCACACTATCTACAGACTGTATTTATATGTCTGGAAAAAACAGAAACGGTGGTTCCCAAACCTGGTCCTGGAGGCACCCAGCCAGGATATCCACAATGAAAATTCAGGAGAAAGATTTGCATGCACTGGAGGCATTGTATGCACATTTTTCTCATGAATATTGATTGTGGATATCTTGAAAACCTGACTGGCTGGGGTGCCTCCAGGACCAGGTTTGGGAACCACTGGGCTGAGATACTTATACTGTGTATCTCCTGGTGGGGAGTTTGCATATGCAAACTCAGTAAGTATTTATGTATCTGCAGTGCCTGTCAGGCAAGAAATTTTTATCAGAGAACTTTGCATGCCAATGGATACTATAAGAATACCTGTGTGCCTCCAAGCTTTGCCAAGGGACTTCCCCAAAGCCCAAGTCTGTGTTGATCATGACGTAAGCATTCCCTGCCTGAATCTGAATAGATCAGGGATCTACGAGAACAGTTACATGTTGCATTCATATGATATGAAAGTATCTCAGGGAGGAAGAGGAGGCACCTTAAGGTTGAGAGTGAATACAATGTCAGATTGCAATACTGTGAATGTGTTGCATCAAAATTTATAAAACCACTCTGCCATGATTTGTGTGACTGCACAATTGGTGATGCAGTATTTGTGCATGACGCCATGTAACCTGCACAGCGTGGCAGGATCAGCTCTGGATGCCTTTTTGGGCGGACAAGATGGACCATGTGGATCTTTATCTGCCCTCACGATGACCCAATGAGCAGCACAGGAGAAGGCATGAGAGGGAAGATTACGATACTTCACATGGGCGCATTTTATGGTTCACTCCGATGCCTGCTAGTTCTCTTAAATTAAAACCCAATGCATCATCTTCATTATTGTCAGACCAAATTGAAAAAAAAAATTAGAAAACCCTCTGTTTTTCATCTCTTGAACCCACTACTTTACAGATTTCATCCACTATTCTTTATTTTATGCTGCTTATTTTTCACTGTGAAAGAACTTCCAGAAAGTTTATACTTGTTACTTCAAAGACCCAATCTGTTACGCTTATTTGCCTTATATGACTTAGATGAATTCAAGTATGGAATAGTTAACAGAAATATAAACATAGGGGCAGTCTTGTGAGCTTAATAGGACCAGGCTTGGGGAGGTTTTCTGCTTAGAGAATTGAATCTCCAGCTTGATTAAATGTAAAATGACAAGGGACTGGATAAAGTTTCAGCTGAAGTTTGCATTTCACCTCCCAGTGACCCTCCTCACCTCACTCTTGATTTGAAAATTGCCTTTTGATGTGCAAATTACAGTCAGAATTCTGCCTGTATCTCCCTTCTCTCATAGACAACTAGCCGGTGACAAACATTTCTCATCACACCTCATGGTTTCTATAAAGGAGTTGATTCTGTAAAGTGGGTGCTAACATTTATGCACCAAACATATGAGTAAATGATTAGAATAATAGCATACATACATATGCACAAAAATGCCCAAATTCTATTCTGGAAATAGGCACATATTTTGCACAGTGCATATTTGATAGATGTGGGACCCAGTACTGTGAAGACGATGATCTCGATTTAAAAGTTTATTGTTAAAAGTTTTCACAAGCAAAAGTGATGCATATCAATGACAAGTCCTCATAGTATACAGTGTCAGTTTTGTGGTGTGGACCCAACACGGTCTGTGTTTCAGTATTATATAACCTTCTTTCGGGCCTCCAATTTGTTTTACACAGTGCTTTGGATGTTTTCAAGCATATCTATTTTCTGTGGTTACATCAAAACAGACCCCCAGAAGAAGGCTATATAATACCGAAACAGGGCCCATGCTGGGTCCACACCACAAAGCTGACACTGTGTAATAATAATAACAACAGTTTATATACCGCAGGACCGTGAAGTTCTATGCGGTTTACAATGATTAAAAGATGCTACAAATTGAGTGGAATTAACAAAGTTAAAAGCTAGTGATTAATAGCTCTAGGGATCAGTTATTGTGGAATAAGGTTGTACAGATCGGTTATTGTGGAATTGTAAAGGTCAGTTGCCTAAAATTTTCAGGAACAGATATGTTTTTAGGCGTTTCTGAAAATCCTCATAAGTAATAGTCCTGAGCAATTGTTCCAGATCTTTACCCCATAATGCTGCCTGATGTGAGAAAAGATGTTGATGTTGTCTTTTAAATTTCCATCCTCTAACCGGTGGGGAAACAAGACTCAAGTGTGAGCTTCTCTTATGTCTGTTGGTTGAGAAAGACAAAAGGTCAGTTATATATTTAGGGGCGAAACCGAATAGTACCTTAAAGCAGAAACAACCAAACTTAAACTTCACATGTGCCTCCATTGGCAGCCAATGCAGAAGTCAGTAGGAAGGTGTTACATGAACGAACTTCTTCAATCTGAAAATGAGTTTGACCGCTGCATTTTGCACTAGTTGTAATCGTTGCATATTCTTCTGGGACCTCATTGATATGCATCACTTTTACTTGTGAAGACTTTTAACAATAAACTTTTAAATCGAGATCATCGTCTCCACAGTTTTGTTTTCTCCTTGGATTACTCCACTTTGCTATGGAACAATTTGGTGATTCTCCCTTGCTTGATCCAACAGTGCTAAACTATAAGCTCCTCTAAGTTTGCCAAAAGGTGCTTAAAAAGATACAAAAAGGAGGCAAAAATGTCAATAAGGACTCTATGAGTGTGTCTATCAGCTAATCACTCCTAACAAACCAAACCACACAGGTACCAAATATCAATTGTGTGAGGTTGTTAGCGACGGGAGAACAAACTCCAGCGCTTCCACTTACAAAGACAGAGGTGAATCACCCCGCCTGCACACCATCATCGGGCGTCCCTAGTGTGCAAAATCAACTGTGCAGAATTAATAACAATAAATAAGTCACAAACAGTGAACTAGTGAGAGAGTGAATCAAACTGAAAACCCACTCATAGAGTCCTCCCCAGCCTAATCCCCAAGATACAAAATGAAACCACAGCCAACTTAGCTTTTTAAAGCGAGCCAAATGAAGTCAATGAGCATTGCGGGAGACCAGAATAGTCATAGGATCAACCGGTTTCGGGTGAAACCCTTCATCAGGATCTTAAGGCTGGAGCAGAACCGGCTGGGAGGGAAGCAGGAGAGCCCGCAGAAGCAACTGACTGGGCTTAAAAGCAGATCCAAAATGACATCAGCCACTTTCAACCAATCAAAAACAACTAAGAAGAAAAAAAAGTTAAGAAGAAAAAACAAGGAGGAGTCACCACTAGCTCAAACTATGGTGTTCCACTCCACACATTCATTCAGACCCCCCGGAATGACCGTGTTAAGCTTGAAAATCCAATGTTGTTCTCTCAATTGGAGTTGTGTCATTCTGTCTCCTCTATAGGTATCAGGAATTTGTTCCAGCACCATCCATGTTAAGTGTTGGAATTCATGGCCCAATTGTAAACAATGGGAAACCATAGGAGCCGACTCGACAGCTTGGTGAAGTCTACTCTTGTGTTCCGTCAACCTGGTTTTGATCATTCTACATGTGCGACCTATGTAGGATAACCCACAGGGGCAGTTGATGACATACACAACCCACCGTGATTCACAAGTGGTGTGACTCCTTAACTGAAATTCCCTGTGGGTATAAGGATCATGCCAACTAGATGCAGTAATAGTGTTTGCACACATGGAACAACGTCCATGTTATTGTTATTTATTTTTATTTTTTATTTATTTTATTTTATAACGTATTTATTGTTATTAATTCTGCACAGTTGATTTTGCACACTAGGGACGCCCGATGATGGTGTGCAGGCGGGGTGATTCACCTCCGTCTTTGTAAGTGGAAGCGCTGGAGTTTGTTCTCCCGTCGCTAACAACCTCACACTGAGAGCGCCCCTATCCTTCAATTGATATTTGGTACCTGTGTGGTTTGGTTTGTTAGGAGTGATTAGCTGATAGACACACTCATAGAGTCCTTATTGACATTTTTGCCTCCTTTTTGATCCAACAGTGCAGCATAGGCCAGACTCACACATACATCGCACGTATATTTCCAACATCTAGCTGCAAGCACATACACCAATTTTGTGGTTACAATAACTCATCAGACCTAAAGTATTGGGCTGTATTTCACCTGCTATGCTTGTACGAGTATTTTATAATAGAAAGTAAGCATTTACTTTTCTTTATAGAATAAGTACAACATAGCCATGATATACAGTATATGGATGCATTATTTTCAAATTACCACTTCACACTTTACAGTGGAGAGCTTTACATTTTTGAGGTTGATCTTCAAAAGCCCTCATGTAGTCAGCATGGGCTGATGGTTACATAAGTGCTTTGGTTTGAAAATCAGCTGCTAATGAAAGAACTTGGCCCTAAGTAAGATGATATAAGACCAAAATATATCCATAATGCTTGAGGAGGGGCCAGAGCTTTCTGGAGGCAGGATCAAAGGTTATATGGGTAGTAGTTATATTCAGTTGCCATCTGCATAACTTATCTGTTTAACACCAATAGTTACTAAGCTGGGGTAAAATACTACATTATTTTATCTTGGCAACATTTACTGCACAAGTTACTAACCTGTGCTATCTCCGTACTTCAGGCTAATAACTTGCATGGTAAATATAAATCTGCAGAGAAAAAAATATCGGAGCTGTAACTTTACGTGTGTTTAAGCAGCTTTTATGCTCTGTTAGCCTTATAGTTACAGCTCCGATAGTGGCTCATTGTTTAGACTTTGAACATAAATTTGAAAATCTGAAATGTTGGGTTATTGAGAAAGTTGTTCCATCTTTAAGAAGAGGAGACATAAGAAAGTTGTTATGGCAGAAAGAACAACAATGGATAAATCGCTTACATACCATAGAACCGCAGGGTTTAAACTCGGCGTATGAATGGCAACCTTTTTTGTGAGAATGCAGTTTGTTTTTCATCCGGATCTGCTTAATTTTGTGTAATGTTTTATTTTCTGGTGTTTAGCCTATTACACATCACGTTTTTGTGATGATGTCATGACGCCCGGCTCCTTCCTTCTTTTTGAATGAGTCGGGTGCGTCTCGCAGTCCAGGTCCATTTTGAGAGAAGCCAGCTTTCCGTTATGTTGCTGAGAAGCGTGGAAGTAACCTATCTAATATGGATCCCCTGAAGTAGCCTGTTTTCAAGCGAAACAGAAAGTCTTTTCTGTCGGGACGAAGAATGATTTCACCTTCAGATGAGTGATAGATTTTCTTAGAGATTTTGATACTCGGGTTTTACAGCTACGCTACTTAACCATTTTAAAATACTCAAAATTCCATCTGTAATTTGCATTCTATCTTGCTACCACTGAAATAGTTCTCATAATCATCAGCCTTATATTCCAATCATCAAGTTTCTCTAGTAGTTTTGATCTGACTTCCTTTTTAGAGAGTAATGTTTCTTCTGCTGCTCAGATTGTTAATTTTGTTCTCGAGCCAGCCAAGGATTGGGTTGTATGTTTATTTTCCATGCAAAGAAGGAAACTGTTAAATAATTTCAAGGTTAGAATCAAAAGGAAGTGATTTCTTTTGCTGTAACATAAGGTGTTCAAAATCAGAACCTTGTTCTATTTAAAGGATCTTATAAATGCATAATTAAGGATTCTAATGTAAAATCATTTTTTCTCTCTGTTCAATCAGTTGACAAGCCAACTTAGAAAACCACTATATGTCTGCTCCATTGTTATAATTAAAGTGTCTCAATGCAAATGATTTTTTTTTTGGGGGGGGGGTAAGTACAAGTGGGTGGCCACTATGACGCATAGACAGCTAAGAGCAAGAGTTAGATGAGCATTGAGACGAATAACGGTGGAGGCATTGGGAGTGTGGGTTAGACAGAAAATGTTATGCAGGGTTGGGTAAAGACACAATCTAGATATGGTTCATTCAAATACAAAGAGCAAATAGGGTCTCTGGGGGCAGGGAAATGTTGGAGGAACTCAATAGGAGCAGGGATAAGGCACATGGCCATTTGCTCACCTTTCATCAGCCATTTCTCAAACCCTTCCTGCCTAGGGGGTTAGTTGTTTTTTAGTCTTAGTGAGGGAAAGGAGTAGCTTGAAGCAGTTTAAGAGCAGGAAGGATAAGTAGCCAAAATAATTGTTTTAGGTATGGAAAATATTGATCATATTCACCTGACAAAATGTATATGAGGCATGACAATTAAGTTCATGAACTTTCCACCATGCGTTTACATTGGCAGCACTGTACAAACAGCTCGGTAAGTTTCATAACCTTGGTATATCAATGTCTCACAGCGTGTCGACATGTGGTGGTGTCTTGCTGAGTTGTGTTCATTAGTGTTGTTGCATGTTTTTTGTGTGCTGTCGTGAGAATGTCAAAGTTTGAATTAGAGCAATGAACAAACATTAAATTTCATTTCTTGTTAAACTTGGCAAGAGTGGAAGTGAAATCAGGGACGTTAGTCCAAGTTTATGGGGATAATGCCCTGAAGAAAACAGCAGTGCACAAATGGATGATGAAGAGAGGTCAGGGCAGCCAGTAACAAGCAGAACTGACAAAAACATTGCAAAAATTTGTTGAATTGTGTGTCAAAATTGTCGTCTGACTGTGAGAAGCATAGCAGACCAAGTAAACATCGATAGAGAAACAGGAAAATCTTAACTAAAAATCTTGGCATGAGAAAGGTGCGTGCAGAAATGGTCCCAAAGGAGCTCACCGATGAACAAAAGCAAAGGAGAGTCGAAGTTTGCCAAGACCTTTTGGAGGGGCAAGACAATGCTTTGGGCCATGTTATCACTAGTGATGAAACATGGGAGTTCCAATATGACCCTGAAGCAAAGCATCAAAGTGCACAATAGAAGTCAGCCAATTTTCCACGACGAAACAAGTTCCGTCAGTCCAAAGCAAGAGTCAAAATGATTTTATTTTGCCACTGCTGCTGATTTGGGAAAGTCAGCAGCAGCGATAGCGACAGATGGAGGCACTGGAAGGTGAAAGCTGTAGGTTGGCATGCTGGCTGTGTGGATAGTCTCCTATCAGTCGGTGCTCAGCCATGCAGCTGCATAGCTTATAGGGAACATTGAAACTGCATAGATTTAAAAAAATGTTAAAACTTGAAATGTGACTGCTATTGTGTAAAATATTACGATTTTCCCAATATGTAAAAGGACAATTTATATTCTCATACTAGGTACATAATCCTGATGAGGCTATCAAAAAGTATTGCCCAGGTAGAACTCAACCTTCCTAGACTGTAATGAACCTTACTGCTTTGTATTTTCACTATTAAGAACATAAGAACATTGTAGTATACTTTCACTGTTCTTATGTTCTTATTGCTATTCTTATATGTGAATCCAACAAGAAGAGGCACTGGAGATGCCAAATCCAACCAAGTGGTCAGAATTCCTTTATTAGCAGTTTGTATCGAAGTTTAAAAACGAGCAAATACCAAAAGGCAAAGTCCTATATCCGTTGCATTTCAGCTTTCGTTATTTTTTTCTTAAGTCCTCTTCTGGTGTAAAATTGTCAGCTTACATAACCTTTGTCTCACTTTAAGTCTTTCTCAATCTGCCCATGGTCTGTTGGGAGCACACCTTGTCAGCCACCTTAATAAACATTTCCTCTTTGATTCTTACTGGACAGAAATTATTTAAGAGAAACATAGGGATTTAGAACACATTGAGTTTTTACATTAGGACAGACTTTATTTTCATTATTAAATGCTTCAATATGGACTGATATGCCATTACTTCTCTTGGCAAGTTTAGAATGAGTGCACTATCATCGGTTCAATATTTATTTTTTCAGAAATCACACACCACAGATGTCTCAAACTAGTTATATTGAACAAGTATGTAAATGAGGGTCTAGCAAGTCTAAGTTTGAGCAACATTAGCGTTTTTATCTTTAGTATTCAGTTTCACTATGGTATTCTGCTAAGTATTATTATTTAACGCTTTTAACTTTTTGGAGAATGCTTTCACCAAATTTCTTTATTATCTCTATTCATTTAATCTGATCATGTTTCATATATAAATGTATGTTCTATACCATTTTTATCATCATCATTTTTTTATCAAATTTATTTGTTCATCATTTACCCTTTATATACAATAAAATTTACACACATTTATCGTTACTATTTTTTTTTTTTTTAATTTATTCAATTTTCTATACCATTCTCCCCCAGGGGAGCTCAGAACAGTTTACATGCATTTATTCAGGTACTCAAGCATTTTTCCCTCTCTGTCCCGGTGAGCTCACAATCTATCTAACATATCTGGCGCAATGGGGGGATTAAGTGACTTGCCCAGGGTCACAAGGAGCAGCGTGGGTTTGAACTCAGAACTTCAGGGTGCTGAGGCTGTAGCTTTAACCACTGCGCCACACTCTCCCGGACTATTAACTGATCAAGTTTTATATTGTCATTTTCTATCAGCAATCCATAGAATAGTCCATTAGTTATTAAATATATTAGCCCAAGTGCACACATGCTGATATTTTGTTTATTTTTTCCATGGTTTTTCCATTTTAGTAAAGACTCTTTAGTAACAGCATTCTACATTTATTTAAAACTTCTCTGCTTTTAATTCTGTGTCCTTCTTTATTCACAATTGTTAATTTATATGGTTTTCATTATTTATATGATATATGCAAACTGCACCAATCTGTTTTACTCATTTTTTTGTTGTAATGTGCAATTGTTTGAATGCTATTTAATTTCAATGTTAATATGTTGTTTCAGTTCACAATTGTCCCCTGAGGAAGGCGATGGTATTGCCGAAACTTGGATCCTAGTCGGGACTTTGCCTTTTGGTATTTTGTTCATTTTTAAACTTTGATACAAACTGCTAATAAAGGAATTCTGACCACTCGGTTGGATTTGACATCTCCAGTGCCTCTTGTCGGATTTGCTTTGCTTTGAGGCTTGGTACCTTCTTTCCCACTCCCCATATTCTTATATGTGGTAATACTTTTAAAATGAATAGCAGGAAATATTTTTTCACTCATTGAATAGTTAAGCTCTAGAACTTGTTGCCAGATGATGTGATAACAGTAGTTATAGCATATCTGGGTTTAAAAATGGTTTGGACAAGCTTCTGGAGGAAAAGTCCATAGTCTGCTATTGAGCCCGACATGGAGAAAGTCACCACTTGCCCTGGGATTGGTAGCATGGAATCGTACTACTATTTGGGACTCTGCCAGATATGTATGACCTGGATTGGCCACTATTGGAAGCAGGATACTGGATTAGAAGGACTGTTGGTGTGACCTATTATGGCTGTTCTTATATTCACTCATAGGGGTTTTTTTGATAACTTACCATACACAGTGAGGCAGGGATATGCAGTCAGAAAATTTTCATTTTGGGTCATTTCCTGCGAATGTTTGTTCCCATGATGCCTTAAAGGGAGGAAACCCCCAGAGCAAAACATTGTTGATAAAAGATTGTGCGCACCTCTGAAAGAGCGAGCACTCTTTCAAAAGAATAAGCACTCATTTGAAAGATTGCGCTCAATTTGCAGAGTGATCACTCTTTCCGAGTGCACATTCTTCTTATTACTGTACACAGGAGTGCTGTTTCACACATGTGTGCACAATAAGGAAAGAGCATACATTCTTTGTGAATTGCACACTCTTTCAAGAGTATGACCTCTTTCAAAAGAGTGAGCATTTAGTCAGAAGAGCTCATCCTATTTACAGCAAACAATAAAATGCAAAATGTTGTAGGATTTCTGTCTGCTCGTTTTTGCTCGTCAATGATATGAAACGACATGGACTATGTCATAGGGTTACCAGATTTTACGTCCCAAAATCCTGGATGCATGGCCATGCCCTATTCTGCCCACAACCCTGCCCTGTTCTGCATTCAGCCCCACCCTATTCTGCCTCTAACCCTGCCCCATTTTGCTTCTAACCCTGCCCCGTTCCACCCTCAGCAAGCCTCTTCTTTTAATTCCTGACCTCCAAGCCACGTCTGAGGGCCTCCGAGCATGCGCGGAGATGTGTGACATCATCCGCACATGCTCAGAGGCCCTCCAGACGCAATCAGAGCTTTCCAAAACCTGGACAAACTGACAGGTTTTGGAAAGTCTGTCCGGGCACCAGGACAGTCCTACTATGTCATTCTGGCACTTCCTGTGTCATTTCAAGTGAATACTCAACTCTATGGTGGCCTTAACCTGGGTAAGTGTTCTTCAATGCAAGGCCAAGGGGCCAATGGTGACCTCTGGAGACCTCTGGGGCAGCCCGCATCATCATCCTGTTTTTGCTTCACTACTCTATCTCAGTTCATGTGTTTGTAACAGAAAACAAGAAGTAAATGGGAGAGAAGAGTTATATGCTTGGACAAGGCATTTCTCTATAGAAGAAAAGAATGCATTTTGAATGCCCATCTCCTTGAGGATACCCCCAATGAAAAGTTTAAAAGTAGACTAGAAGAGATGAATGTCATTTTCATATCCTGGTAAGCAATGTTTGCCCCACATGAGAAGTCATGTGGTGGCTCTTCTTCAGCTTATTTGTATCCAAATAGACCCCAGTTAAAAAATTAGTGAAGACTACTGGCATAGGAATTAACTCGTAGTTCTCTGTTAGATCATGCTGTATACAACACACATCTCTGTGCCAGCTTTTGTTAAGCGCCCTGCACTGGGAAGAGTGAACAGAAACTGCTCTCTGTAATGCAAAGAGAAATAGCTGTGATGACTGACAGGGACAAACCAACCAATTGCAGCATTGTCCTATGCAACTAGCCTGTTCAGAGGAAGGCAGGTATAGAGAGCAAGAAAGTTTCACAACTTTTGTCTGGGAACTGGGGCAGAGTCTGAGTCGGAATGGGCAGAGTATACAGTGGCTTCTGGCTATGCCTAGTTTTGCCTACATCAATTTATATTCTAAAGATTGTGGATCAGCTTAGATATGCCTGTCTGTGTGACAATGTAGAACAGACAAAGCCTGTGGTGTCTTTAATTAAGTTTCCAAAAGCTCCACTTGGCTGACAGCCTGCTACATGGGATTATTGTCTTGCATGCTGCATTTTTAAAAAGAGGGAACTTGCTCTGTTTTATTTACGAGAAGTAAGGTGTGTTTCACCTTGTGTCGTGCCAAACCACTATGTATTGGCTGCTAAAACATGCAACTTTGTATCACCGGACCTCATTTTTCCAGAACCAGTCACCTGGCACAGCTCATTGTCTTATTAATGCTGAAATTTTGGCCTCAGATAATGTAAGTGGTCCTATGTACTAACCCACAGGATTTCTATTGGGTTAGTATGAGTTTGGTGTAGATATAAATGAGCAAAGACTACTTGCTATGGAGCCTAGCCTTTAGGGATACTTTGTTTATCCTATGCATATATGAATTCTGGGGTTCCTATTCAGCCTGCAGCAGTAAACAGCTTCCAGCTGCAGGCTAAACTGACATCAAATATTCAATGTCAAGCCATGTGCAGCTTCTGATCTTGAATATCTGGATATGTCCACTGATCCAGAAATTAAACAGGTACTGGCCAATAAATTGAGACCTGTGCCTGCACTAATTTAAGACATGCTGTCTTCCTCTCCTAACTTTATATAGAATGTTTGAAATTATCAGAAAAGAAATGGAAAACAAAGATGAAAACGTTATAATGCTCTTGCATCACTCTGTGGTATGGCCACACCTCGGATAGTTTGTGCAGTTCTGATCGCCATATCTCAAAAAAGACGTAACAGAATTAGAATAGGTACAGAGAAGGGTAATGAAAATGATATAAGGGATGGGACAACTTCCCTATGAGGAAAGGCTAAAGGAGCTAGGGTTCTTCAGCTTGGAGATGAGACAGCTCAGGGGTAATATGATAGAGGTCTATAAAATATTGAGTGGAGTGGAAAGAGTAGATGCGAATTGCTTGTTTACTCTTTCCAAAAATAGTTTGGAATTTATTGCTGGAGAATGTGTTTTATGTTTTATTAAAACTATGTTTTATTAAAATTATGTGGTGAAATCAGTTAGCTTAGCAGAGTTTGGATAATCTCCTAAAAGAGAAGTCAATAGCTCATTATTGAGATGGTTTGGGGAAATCCATTGCGTATTCCTAGGATAAGAAGCGTAAAATCTGTTTTACTACTTAGGATCTTCCTAAGTACTTGGGGCCTGGGTTGGCCACTACTGGAAACAGAATACTGGTCTACTGGGCTTGATGGACCTTTGGTCTGTCCCAGTATGGCAATGTTTATGCTTTTAGCGTAAAGAAATGATGGAAAGATGGAAGGATGTAAATGAAATGGAAGAATGATGGACTAAACTATAAGGAGCTATAGAACCCCCCACCCCCACCCCCACTAAATCTGATTGTTAGCAAAGTAAATTAGAGTAAGAGGAAAAAGATTTTCAGAAGGTTGTGTTCGTGAGGAACTAGCTAAAATAAAGGTAGACAATGGGGCCAGATGGTGTACATCCTAAGGTGCTGAAGGAACTTAGGGAAGTTCTGGTAGCTCCGCTGACTGACCTTTTCAACGAGTCTCTAGAGTCAGGAGTGGTACTGGAGGACTGGTGAAGGGCGGATGTGGTCCCTCTCCACACAAGTGGAAGTAAGGAAGAAGTAGGGAATTACAAGCCGATAAGTCTGACTTCTGTGGTAAGCAAATGAATGCAAACACTTTTAAAACAGAGAATGGTCAAGTTTCTGGAATCTTGTGGATTCTAGGACCAGAGGCAAAATGGATTCACTAGAGGTAGGTCTTGTCAGACAAATCTGATCAATTTCTTTCACTGGGTGACCAGAGAATTTGATAGAGGATGTGCGCTAGATGTGGTATATTTAGATTTTAGCAAAGCCTTTGACAGTGTTCCACACGTATGTCTAATAAATAAACTGAGTGCCCTCGGGAGAGTTCCCAAAGTGACAGGCTGGGTTAAGAACTGGTTGAGTGGAAGGCGACAGAGGGTAGTGCTCAATGGAGATTGCTCTGAGGAAAAGGATGTTACCAGTGGTGTGCCTCAAGGTTCTGTTCTTGGGACTGTTCTTTTTAACATTTTGCTGAAGGGTTGCCTCTTTGCGGATGGTACCAAAATTTGCAATAGAGTAGACATGGTGTGAATAACATGAAGCTTGAAGAATGGTCCGAAATTTGGCAGCTAAAATTTAATGCTAAGACATGAAAGGTCATGCATTTGGGCTGCAAAAACCAAAGGGAATGATACAGATTAGGAAGTGAAGGGCTTTAGTTATTCATTGTTTTAAAATAGGGGATGGTAAGATGTGTGCATGAATCCAATCAGCACCCAATTATTGGCATTAATTAGCTTGTTAACCAATTTAGTTGTGTGAATGTGGCCCCTTCATATCTTTGCATCCTAGTCATCTACATGTGAAGATAGCAGTTTTCTGAAATCTTTGATTGCACATGTACGAAATACACATATGCAAATGCCACTGATTATACTTATACATGCTTCTAAAAAAGCCTCCTGTAGCTGCTGAATTACTTGGAAATAATGAATATCTTCTGGCAATTCTGGCAAGACCTGCAAATGAAGATAGGCCATTTGCCCCTCTAGGTTGCTAATGCAAGATACAGAAATAATGCATAAGCACTGGCACCCCTGTGCCCTCCTCTCTGCCCCCTCGCTCCTTCCGCACCACCACCCCCTGCTCCTTCCGTGTCCCCTATACCACACTCACGCCCTCCCTTCCCCACCCCCATACCTCTTTAAATCTTCACCAGCGCGATCAACCTTTCCAGCCTGCTGCTCAAGCCAGCGTTGTCTTTCCCTCTGATGTCACTTCCTGGCCCTGCAATGCAAAAGTGATTTCAGAGAGAGCCAGACTTGTGCAAGCGGCAGGCCAGAGTAGTTGCTCGCACTGGAAAAGATTTAAAAAGGAACAGGGGAGGGCGGGGAAGGGAGGGCATGAGCATGTCATGGGGAGTCAGAGAGGTGTTAGCGCCCCCACCAGGATGGTACGGGGCAGTCTGCCCCGCCCCTTACTATGTCACTAGATGGGAGCGGACTGCTGGGCACGATGGACCACTGGTCTGACCCAACAGCAGCAATTCTTATGTTCTTATGTACTGTTTTGATAAGACAAAGTCCATTGTGTAAAAGATGTAAACTGTGAGGAGTATTGTTTTCAGTGCATATCAGTATTTTCATATCAAGCTTTTGTGCTACAAGGACTGAATGGAGGATGTATATTCATTTAACTTTAAGCAAGTTTCAGTTATCCTTGCCTTTTTTGATAAGTTATTCACACAATGTAAATTGTAGTTTGCCATCCAAGATCAGCACCATAAAATGGGCCTAGGACAATTCAGCACGGCTGTTTCAGCCAGCCCAGTTCGGCATGGCTAAATGTGGCTGTTTTATCGTGGCCATTGTAATGGCAAGCACTTACCTTGCTGAAGCTGTGACTGAGGTTTGAAAGAAAAGGGGGTAATAGCCCCCCTCGCCCCATTGGTAGTTCTTTCCTTTCCATTCACCCACCCGTGGTCTTCTTCTCCTACCTCCGCATCATCAGGTGACTTCAAGGTTTGAAAGAGGGGGGCATGATGGGGGAGGGGCATCATCACAGATCAATCAGGTTCATCTTAAGGTTTCCCTTTATATAGGAACAGAAAGTTGTCCAGAGGGAAGACTGCTGGGATATAAGGTCGACTTTGAGAGGACATCTTAATATTGAGATGAAACAACCCGCGCTGAAAGGGCCATGATGAAACAGCTGCAATGAACTGAAAGGACCGCTCTAAAAAGGCCGTGCGGAACAGGCTGCGCTGAAATGGCTGTGCTATCCCATTCACCCCCCACCCCAATTGGCATGGATCCTTATGTCACTACACCCCAGCCCATGAATGTCAACTCAGGATTTGCAAAAGTACACGTGGTTCATCTCCGTTACTAGTCAACTTTCCCTTTGAGAAACTAGTCAATGTAAGAGGTTAACCCCGCCCCCACACCTCAGATTCTATTGAGTTACATGCACAAATTTGGGTGCACAACTTAATTGAATAAGAAGCCAATCAGTTGCATTAATTGGGGAGTAACAATTAGAATTTACGCATGCATCTCTTTAGGCGTATTCTATAAAAAAGGTACATATAAATTCTAGTACATGGATCCAGAAAAGGGAGGAGCACAGAGGAGTCTTCAGCATTCCAGAGACTTCCACACACTGTTACAGAATATGCCTGATCCATGCCTATGTTAAGCACAGGGATTTAAACCAAGTTTCAGAGATGTAAATGCCTCCAACTACAACTTTGCCATGAATTCCACTACTACTACTACTATTTATCATTTCTATACCACTAAATAGCATACACAGCGCTGTACATTTAACATTCAATAGATGTCTCTGCTCAGAAGAGCTTACAATCTAATTTGGACAGACAGACAGGACATCGCAGGATTGGGGAGTTTCTAGCAGAAGGAATGATACGATGCCGCCATCGTATCATTCCTTCTGCTAGAAACTCCCCAAATGGGTATTCTATAAATGGTGCCCAACTTGAAGCACCGTTTGTAGAATAACGCTTTGCATTTCTTTCTATACCAGTTGTTGTTTTTTTAGCACTATATATAGAATTTAGTCTATGTGTTTTTGAGTAATAACAGCAGACCACTAAAAATGACTTCTTTAATAAAATCACTTCTGCAGCATTAATTACAATTTCCAACAATGCCATGCCTTCTTATCTATGTCTTCAAAAATGTGAGTCAAGCGGAGGGTGTGTACCATTTCAGAATACGTGCAGGTCTTCTATCTTAAAAAATGATGCCTCTGTTTATTTATTGTGTATTGTAGCAACAGATTTGTGACTCTTTCCTTCCCAGGGGCGTAGCATGCCAATTATATAAGGGAGGTAATGAGCAGCTCATGTTACATGGCCTGCAGCATCCCAAGTTGGCCTCAAGCCTACAAACTTTTGCTGAACTTGAACCCTGCCCAGCAACTCACTTATGCAACGCCTTTCGGGGCTTTTATGAAAAATAAACTTCATGCAATTTACAAATAAGTTGCAGTGAAAGTAATCCTATTAGCAGCTTTATCCATAGTGCTCCTTCAGCACAAATCATGTCAGCATTCTTTAGCCTAAATCGTGAACAATAGCACTGAGATAGGGTTTCTCCGCTACCTAGGTATGTCTTGCAAAAACACTAGCCTTGCAAACAGTGCTACAGGTGAAAGTATTTCCTTCACTCTGTCAATCCTGTAATCAGAATTTGAGACTTTAGCAATAAAGCTTTTGGTCACGTTTTATTAAGAGCTCTATGTGAAGGATAAAACCCAACAAGCTTTCGGAAAGAAAGAGGCTTCTGACAGCTTATAAGTGCTCATTGTAGACCCATGACTGGTCTGACAGGTAATTCTATTTACCCAATACACACCCTAAATGCCTGAGTTTATACAAGGAAGGTAACAGGCAAGCAAGTCGTGGCAATGAAGACCAAAGCCTTGAAAATGTATCCACAGAAATGTCTCTGTAACACTAGCATGAACATGTAATAAATTCCCTGAGCTCAGGAAGAGAGATGCACCTGCATAATCACTTTGTATGTGTGACAGGGACCGTTCTGCTCTGTGCAAAGCGCTAATTAAGACTTTCTTTAGCTGAGCTGAGGGGAAAAGCATCATAATCCATGACTACGATGAAGACCTCTGTCCAGAGGTTTCCTTGATCCTGATCACAGATTGAAGAAAGGCATTTCTGCAAAATTATGTGCAATTTATATAATACTTGATTTGATTCTGACCCTTGACTATGGTCAAGAAGAGCTCATTTAATGTAATGTAATGTAATTTTATTTCTTATATACCGCTAATCCGTTAGGTTCGAAGCGGTTTACAGAAAATGGATGGCCAGATATAACTTTACACAGAGTACATTTTCTTAAATCAAATTATTTGGGGGGGTTTGCACTAGATGGTAATGAGAACTCTAATGTTTTTATTTGCTAGTTCACGAGGGCATCAGCATCAAATTCAGAAATATATATTTTCCAAATTCTTGCTCATGCTTTTGAAGTTGTTTTTTAGTTCTCTTGATTGAGAGCAATATTTTTTTTTCCCCATACAACTGCAGTTTTGTTATTGTTGAGGTTAAAATGGTGTTTCTAGTGGGCTTTGGTCTCATTCAGGATTTATTATTTGACATTAGACCAAAATCTCATTTAACCGAGGTTTCCTGTATAGCTTGTTAGCCCCGTGGCATTCTGAGAAAAAATGAACCATCAGTTATTCTGACTGTCTTTAGGAGTAAAAGGATAAAGAATTCAGGGCTGGATTTGAGTGGAAATGACTATTGCAAAGGTCTGCAGAAAAACATATGCAGCAAAACATTTTTCAGATAGACATGTGCAAACAGTGTCCACATTTTGCAAGGTATTATTTATGATTCATATGAACAGGGATCCACAGGTGCAAGGATAAATCTCCAGAGAATATGGACACCAAAGCAGGTGACAGAGATTTAAAAACCAGGATTTATGTCTGTGCACTGTACTTAAAATCTGGATCTTATTTTCTGTTTCTATATGCATAAAATCATATATAATGTATTACACAGATCTCACAGAACCACATTATTCTCCGAAGGCTCCTTTTCCCATCTAAAACAATAACAAATTCAGTTCTTTCACGGGCAGTGACAAATTTGCTCTGATCTTCTTATCACATTTGTATGCACAGAGTATTTGCAAGAGGGCTCTGTTTTCCTGGGAAAGGAACGTGAATTCCGGCTCTGGTGATTATAAATTAAATGCAATTGCTGGTTAGGTTTGATGTCACAGGAAGAAAAGTCGTTTCCTCTTGCCTTTGGTACCATGGGGTCTTATGTAGAGTTAATGGTAGGTGACCCACTTTTGTTGAAATCTTTCTTGAAAACATTGCCATCAAGCTGTTGCTTCTCATTCAAGTGCTAGAGAACAGGCTTAACTAGTTTGTGTCCACATCAGACCAGTAACACCTCCTATCAATGGTCAGTAGCCTCCTAAGTCTACATGCACAGTTCAGGTTCTATATAAGTATTAATTACACTGCACACTATGGTTCACACACAAGTATTTAAACTAATTGAATAAAAGTTATGAAATTCTTAATACATGTGATGGTGCTTTTTATTCTTTTTATCTTTTTACGTGTTTTGACAATATTTCAATAGGATGTATTTTGATATGAATTATTTTTTTATTTTTTTTAATCAATTGTTTGTCTTCTTTTTCCTCCTAGTGGCATTATGAAATATTCTCTTTGTAATTTCTTTTTAACTTGTCTTTGATATTCCATTATCAATTTTATCATGATGTATTTATGATTATTAATATATGTGTCTATGATTGTAGACTCCTGAGGCAGGCCGGCAGGCCAAAACATGTACATGTCGAGTCGGTGTTATATTAAGAAATAAAGGAAGGTTGTTTGCGAAATATCTGGAGCTCACCAGTCTTTATTTGGACTCTTCCACTCCTTTGTGTCAACCATAATTAAGGGTCATAGAATAAAGAATTTTTATTATTTATTTATTTTAAAAAAGTTGTATACCCCTAAGCTCTAAGCAGTTTGCAAGTAGCAAACATTCATAAAATGGTAACCAACCACCATTATCTACATTTAACATCTTGTCCACATACAACATACATTATTTTCTGCAGCCTACAAGAAGGCGCTAATGAACATCCTGCATAATGTTTCAAAAAATTAAAACAAATAAAACTTACTGTGACCTCTACTATACATATAAGCATCATCAAACAACTGAGGGCTCTTTTTACAAAGGTGCGCTAGCGTTTTTAGCGCGCGCTACCCGAAAAACTACCACCTGCTCAAGAGGAGACGGTAGCAGCTAGCACGCACAGCATTTTAGCGTGCGCTATTCCACGCGTTAAGGCCCTAATGCACCTTTGTAAAAGGAGCCCTGAGTTTTTAATAATTTCTTGAATTTAAAGCCGTCCTTACAAAGCCTTAATTGTACAAACAAAACATTCCATAAAGTCACTCCGGCCACTGGAAACATTTTAGATTTCGTGGCCACATAACGTACTCCCCCTTTCCATGTTAGCATGAAAACTGTGAACCAAAAATGAGTGCTGCTTCTGTAGTAAACAACACGAGCTTTTAAGGGAGATATTGCAGTTTTCTGCAGTGATTATATGCTAATGTACTATAAGCACCATAGCTATCTATTTGGTCTTCATGACAAGGTCTATCATGTAATATTACAATGTAAACAGTAGATTGTTATGCTTTGAACCTGTAGGAGTGTTAATTATTATAGGAATATTTATACTATAACTTACACATTAAAACTTCTTAGATAAGAATTATAATAGGAAATAAAATGGGCAGCCAAGACTGCTTGGCTCCGTCCCAATTCACAGCTCCTCTTGAAATGAAATAATGAATTATATGAACACTTTTATGTAAAGAAGATCACAGCTTTATTGCAACAACATGACCTGAGTCATCACAAAAAGAACCACCAAACACTTTAAATCCATCCTGACACCTTGCCACCTGCTAGAATATTGACTCGGCTCATCCACCAGGGACCTGAACAGCTAAAATTTAGACTATGACATGCCACAATAAGAAACAACCCTCATCATTAAGCACATTTCTTCAAGGCCTCTTGAAATTAATTCTTAAAAAGGTTTACCCTCATTCAACAGAATTACTCCACTGAGACACAAAAGATTCAAGCAATCAACAACAGAGTAGATAGCAAACCAAGTAGGTGTTGATGTGGATAACAAACCAAACTTTTTTGGACAACAGTGTTGCAATGGCTTAATTGACTCGACACGAGTTGTGTTTTGGCCAGCTGGAATACATCAGAAGTCAAATTTACTCATGGAAGCAATGTGGAAACAGAAGTCTATTAGATCTATGAAATTGATTTTTTGACATACAGCCATTGGTACCATTTTAATACAGTGTTTTCATAGAGAATTGTCATCACTATTGCATAGATCCAATAGACTTTTGTTTCCACATTGCTTCCATCGGCAACTGGCATACATCAGAAATTTTGAGCTAATCAGGGCCATAGGCCCCTCCCACTGCATCTCAAGATGCAATGGGAGGGGAAGACCCATCTTTCTCAGCACACGACCCTGAAGGCAGGAGGGAGTGGGCTTTCCTCCTGCCAGTTTTGCAGTGGAAGGTATGGGAGTGTCGGGTGATGTTGGGGGGGGGGGATTCCATGATGTCAGGGGTGTTGGGTGATGTGGAGGGGTTTCCATGATGTTGGTTGGTGTCAGGTGATGTGGGAGGTGTTCCATGATGTCAGGTGATGTGGGGGGATGTTACATGATGTCGGTTGGTGTCACATGATGGGGGGCCAGAAATGGTGGAGGATGTTGGGGGGATATCAGGGGGAGGGGTGTAGGGTTCTGTGGCTCAGCTGATCCTGGCAGGGAGAATCTCCATCAGCTGAGCTGGCAGGAATCTCTGAAACTGGCTCAGCTGATGGGGATTCCTCTGCCACGATCAGCTGATGGCAAGCCTTCAATGTGCGTTTTTTTCCCTCCATCTCTGGGTGGTGGGAGGGGGTCAGGGATCACTGGGGGAGTAAGGGGGGCTCATGCCTTAATCCCTCCAGTTGTCATCTGGTCAGTTTGGGCAGCTTTGGGACACTTAGACACAACTAAAACATATCCGTCAGCATCTAAGTTCCTTCTAGGAAAGGTTTGATTATCATTGCAGTATATTCAGATTTAAGCCCAACTGATTCCAGCCCATAACACACCTCCCAACATGCCCCTTTGAGCTCTGGATGCAGCTTAGAAGTGCTGCTGCATGTCCAGAAAGTTGGTTTTGATTATCAGCACTTGGACGTTCCTGCTATTAGGACGTCTAAGTGCTGACTTAGGCAGGTTTTGGATTGTTTTAAAATTTTGATTATGCCCCTCTTATTGGCCCAGAAGATAAGAGTGGTCCACAACCCAAGCACTCTATTCCCATAGGCCTCATATTTCAGCCCTAAGGCAATCAAGATCATGTTACTCTCAAATCACAAGCCTTCATATTTCTTGCTGAATAAGATAGAAAAGTTGTTGACCTCTATCTGTCAATCTTTTAAATGATGCTACCAAGAAGACCGGACTCCACTGTGTATGTTGTCATTCTGATTTTAAAAGATTGCATCCCAAAGTCATGCAGATGAAAACTCAGCTGAGCTAATATCCACTTTAGAAATTACTATAAATTGATATTTGGTAAGGTGTCTCCTATTGGTGCGGCAAAATTGAAGATCATCATCCAGCCAGGTGCCTGTGAACACTCATGAACGGATCACTGAATAAGAAGGAACATTCCTTATTCTACTCAAGGCCACCAAAGTAATGATGATCAATTTTTGACCGATATATATGCAGGTAGATGCATTCTTTCCAAATACTGTACCAATATTCTCCTACAAGAAGCCAAATGTAATCCGCTTAGAACCGCAAGGCACAAGCGGAATAGAAATCACTAATGTAAATGTGGATAAGATTGCCCCCTACCTTTACTACCAATTCATCAACATGCAATGCTCCAAAAATGTGAATGAGAGTATTGCCTGAAATAATAGTCTTGCGGCTATCAGCACAATCCTTGGGAAATGTGAACAAAATCAACAATAAAATATTTTATGGGATGGTTATCAACAGTCTGTAGCTAAGCCAACTTCCTTATTCTGTCCCGCTATTAAACATTTCACCTTAACATTAGATACAGGATTCCCCCATCAGCGTGCTTTTCTGCAGGATACAAGCCTTTGCAAGTGAGCAATCAATGATGCCCAAGTCAAACCAGTTAATGTGGCCTCAATAAACCAAACCAACAAGGATTACAGTACCACTTCAGTAGACTATCCATATAAACCAAGAGAGGAAAGCACTTGATTACAATTTCTGACATAGGCCCATCATATAAATGCACCGATGGAAAGTTTCAAGTTTAATAAAATTTGATAAAATCGCTTATCTGGAATTACTAAACAAATAACAATCCAAAAGTTATACAATTAAAACATGAAGTAAACACTTACCAATAACAGGTGGACAAGACAAACCGGTACATTAGGTCAAAAAGGGAAGAAATACAATCTTTGTAAGAATAGACACAAATAAGGTGAGTACATCAGGGATAAAGGAAAGAAAGGTGGAGGAATAGCACTATATGTGGAAAACTATAATGGAGTAGCTAAAAAGTTTAAAATGCAGGAGGGCTAGGAAAGAATGCTGCCAAGCTTACAAGTTCCAAAGTATATTGGTAAACTAATGTAGTTGCCATGTTTGTCTTCTTCAAAGATAATAAATAATAAAACAAATAAGGAAAATAAAATGATAGCTTTTTATTGGATCAATGAAACATATTTTTAGCAAGTTTTTGAGGGCCAGAACCTTTTGCCTTAGGTCAAGACAATATCAGAATATATATAAAATCATTTCAATGACAAAAAAGGGGTAGGACATAGTGACATTGTAAATGATAGCAGATATAGACCTAAACGATCCATCCAGTCTGCCCTGTAATTACATGCATTACAATTCCATTATTAAATTATCTTTTTTCTTGGGGGAGGGGGGGTTCTGGACCATAGGTCTTAGAAGTCCATCTGGTACTGTCCTTAGGTTCCAACTACTGGAATTGCCATTGAAGCTCACTCCAGCCTTTCCAAACTATCTCCTTTGCGGGATTTAGACAATGAAAGTTTGCCCATTCATATTCTAATTAGAGATGCTCTGTATTCATCCCACGCTTTTTTGAATTCCATCACCATTTTCCTCTCCACCACCTCCTATAAAGAGAGATGGGTAGGTAATCAAAGGGTGACAAAGCAAAAAGCTGAAAATATTTTTAAATGGAAACATATAGATTATATCAATTATTTTGTTTTATTTAGATTGTGCTTTTACTGTAATTCCCATTATTTGTGCATGGTAATTTTTTTTGTAAATTGCCTTGAACTACTATCGGTATAAGCATGATTCATAAAGTTTAGATTAGATTAGAATATAATTATATGGTTTATAATGTGATAGGAAATCCTGATCTCTATTAAATCCTATCTCGTTGGTGTCAAAATATTTTATCACCTTAACTTCAATGGTCTTAAATTCCTGGATTGAAGATTTTCACTTAGTATTCTGACCAAAAGGTCATTGATACAGTGCTCTACTCCCAAAACAATGCTAACAATGCAACAATGCAAACAATGATATTAGTTTGGTTTCCTAAGAAAACTTCCCTTTCTGGTGTTTGATGTTGAACCTGTGAGAGTTGATGCTTATTTCTACCATCTGGCTCATCTCCCCAATATACATAGCATCTTTGTTCACATTTCTGCATTGAATGTATGCTACTGTACATTTGAGGAAGTGCATGAGTAAGATTTCTTTATGCCGAATATTTTCCTATATGAGTAGCCCTAGGATCTTGTAGAGAGAGTGTGGTGCAATGTAGAGAATGACACGGGGACCGTTTACCTTGGAAAACCTTGATCACCGAAGTAAATCCACAGGAATGGAGACATTTGCAACTGGTTTACCGCAGGAATGGGGACAAGACCTTTCACTGCCCCACAGTGATACAAGACAAACTGGTTATTCATAGAAAGCTGGAGAACTTTGAAAATCATATAAAAGGGCTAAATTTGTGGTTATTCAATTTTTCTCAGTCAATGGCATTTACTCCTACAGACATGTTCCTTAGGTATTTTAGAACTTTCTGAGGCTGTGATGCCCCCTTTGCAGAAGATCTACAGTATTATCTCCCTAAGGGGAGGAGGAGAAGCAGTGGAGACTACAAGATCCACAAGTGGGAGAGTTGTCATAGTGACTCTTTAGATCTGATAAGGACTCCTGAGAGTCTGGAGAGGAAGAATTCAAGAGGAATAAATAGAAACATGATGGCAGATAAAGGCCAAATGGCCCATCCAGTCTGCCCATCCTCAGTAACCATTATCTCTTCTGCTCTCCGAGAGATCCCACATGCCTATCCCAGGCTTTCTTGAAGACAGACACAGTTTCTGTCTCCATCACCTCTTCCAGGAGACTGTTCCATGCGTTTACTACCCTTTCCGTAAAAATGTATTTCTTCAGATTACTCCTGAGCCTATCACCTCTTAATAAGAACATAAGAACATAAGAAGTTGCCTCCGCTGAGGCAGACCAGAGGTCCATCTCA
This sequence comes from Geotrypetes seraphini, assembly GCF_902459505.1. Classification (NCBI taxonomy): domain Eukaryota; kingdom Metazoa; phylum Chordata; class Amphibia; order Gymnophiona; family Dermophiidae; genus Geotrypetes; species Geotrypetes seraphini. The sequence goes on along the minus strand of NC_047086.1, from coordinate 301,083,958 downwards.
CCCAGCGGTCCGCTCCCGCGGCGGCCCATCAGGCCCATTGCCTGAGCAATGGTCCCAGACTATCCCTATAACCTACCGCTACTCTTATCTGTACCCTTCAATTCCTTTATCCTCTAGGAACCTATCCAAACCTTCTTTGAAGCCTTGTAACGTGCTCCGGCCTATCACAGCCTCCGGAAGCGCGTTCCATGTGTCCACCACCCTCTGGGTGAAAAAGAACTTTCTGGCATTTGTTTTAAACCTGTCTCCTTTTAATTTTTCCGAGTGCCCCCTTGTACTTGTGGTTCCCCGTAATCTGAAAAATCTGTCCCTGTCTACTTTTTCTATACCCTTCAGGATCTTGAAGGTTTCTATCATGTCTCCTCTAAGTCTCCGCTTTTCCAGGGAGAACAGCCCCAGCTTTTTCAGTCTGTCAGTATATGAGAGGTTTTCCATACCTCTTATCAGTTTAGTTGCTCTTCTCTGGACTCCCTCAAGTACCGCCATGTCCTTTTTGAGGTACGGCGACCAATATTGGACACAGTACTCCAGATGCGGTCGCACCATTGCACGATACAGTGGCAGGATGACCTCCTTTGTCCTGGTCGTGATACCCTTCTTAATGATACCCAACATTTTGTTTGCTTTTCTTGAGGCTGTGGCGCACTGTGCCGACGCCTTTAAAGACGTGTCCACCATCACTCCCAGGTCTCTTTCAAGGTTACTTACCCCTAGCAGTGATCCTCCCATTTTGTAGCTGAACATCGGGTTCTTTTTCCCTACATGCATGACCTTGCATTTCCCTACATTAAAGTTCATCTGCCATTTTTTGGCCCATTTTTTTAGCGTCGTTAGGTCCCTTTGCAGATCTTCGCAGTCTTCCATGGTTTCAACCCTGTGGTAGAGTTTGGTGTCATCCGCAAATTTAATAACTTCGCAATTTGTTCCCGCCTCCAGGTCATTAATAAATATATTGAACAGGAGCGGTCCCAGCACTGACCCCTGCGGAACTCCGTTCGTGACCCCATGCCAGTCTGAGTAATGGCCCTTCACTCCAACCCTCTGTTTCCTGTCTGCCAGCCAGTTTTTGATCCATCGGTGGACCTCCCCTTGCACCCCGTGTCTCCACAGCTTTTTAAGCAGTCTTTCGTGCGGTACCTTGTCAAAGGCTTTTTGAAAGTCAAGGTAAATGATGTCAATGGATTCCCCTTTATCCACCTGTCTGTTTACCCCCCTTAACTTCATCTTATGCCCTCTCCTTCCATGGCTTCCTTTTAAATGAAAAAGATTCAACCCATGCGGTATTTAAACGTCTCTATCATATCTCCCCTCTGTTTCTTTTCTGTAAAGCCGTGGTAGTGATGCTGCCACAGTAAATGCACCAAAGCCCTTAGGAACTGAATGGTCTTCAATGTGTTTACTGCAGCAGCATCGCTACTGCGGTTTTGCAAAAGAGGCCCTAAATATTGTAGTTGTATTTTCATAATTAGGCTGCTATTTTTATGGGGATAATTTTCAAATACAACCCCCCCCCCCCCTCTTTTTTACAAAACTACGATAGCAGTTTTTAGAGCAGGCTGATTCACTGCATGCTCTACGCTGCTCCCAACGCTCATAGGAACTCTATGAGTGTCAGGAGCAACGCAGAGCATTCAGCTCGCCGGCCTCCACTAAAAACCGCTATTGCGGTTTTGTAAAAGGGGGAGGAGGACAGTATTTCAGACATGTATAAGAAGAAACTTGAAAGAAGGAAGTAATTCCTGCTGTTGGGTAAAGTTCTTTCCTTAGGTGAATATTTGGATTATGTTTTCCCTATAAATGTCTAAGTACATATCAAAATAATTCCGTTGTTTGTTTAATTTTAACACTCGCAATTGTGTTTCTTCTTATAGACTTGAGGGGTTGTACTTCATGAGGTTTCTAATGGTTAAGACTTGCTGACTTAGAGAATAACAAGGGGACAAATTTGTCTCCGTCCCCACGGGATCTACATCCATCCCCGTCCCATCCCCCACAAGCTCTGTCCCCAGCTGCGCAAGCCTTGAGCACAATCATAAGCATTCGAAGCTTGTAGAGATGAGAACAGAGCTTGCAGGAATGGGGCAGGGATAGAACTTGCAGGAACAGAAGGGTGTTAGATTCCGTGGGGACGGGGACAAATTTGTCTCCATTTCAAGGAGATATTGTTCAGACCTTAGTTTTCCTATTATTATTTTTCTTTTTGTTAATCCATCTCCCGATGAAGTGTTCTTGGCTTCACTTTTATGGCCTTATTTTTTGTGCGCTATGGGATTGAGACAATGTTTTTCCTATACCAAGAATGTCTTGATTTATATTTTCAATAATAATTTTAAATATATATATTTTCCTCCCACCTGCAGTGATTCTGAATTATTCAGATATAGGGATGTATTTAGTGTTATTGATAGTTGTAAGAACCTGCCTTTAGGGCCTCAGTTTAGGAGCACTGAGATTTATACGCAAAGTAAAGTCAGAAGCACTATTAAATTTCTAAACCAGAGACAGAAGGCATTAACCTCCTCTGGGGATGTACACAGGGAAAATAATTTCAGTCTGTTTTTGAATCATTTGGGTTGTTTCATTTAATTTGAGACTATTTTCGCTTTGCTTCACACATTTAGTCTTAAGAAAAATAATTTTAATGCACATTAGAACCTTTTAACACACACTAAGGAGGGAAGTGTAACCAAGTTGTATTAGGGCTCTAATGCAGGCAATATCTAGATCACAGTGGTTTATATAGCACATAAAGCCGCTTATTACAATGTAAAAACCATAATGTGACTAGCGAAGAAAACTGGGTGCACAACGCAAGTTGCAGTGTAACCATAAAATGACGATAAAACAGCTTTAGCCAAAAATTGGGAGCACTGGGATTTATAGCCATTGTTCAATGTTCCTAGCCAAAGCTTAAAAAGACTGCAGTGTAGTCCATCCCCATCAGAACTCCACCCCTAAGATCACATTCTCATCTGCCTCCCTTCCAAGCAGAATCTCTCAACCCTAAAGGACTCCATTCAGCACTAGTGGCCTTCAGGGTTGGCTCAAGAGATTATGGTACCCCAGTCCATGCCCTGTTCCCTAGCCAGTTCCATTCTCCCTCCTCTGACGCTACTGCCTGGTCCTGGCAGAATGCAGCTTCAAAGACCAACATCAGTATCAAGCAGTTGCGTCAGAAGAGGAAGGAGGGAAATGCTTCACTTCCTCTGATGCTGAAGGTTGTCTATTTGAAAATTGGCAGAATAGCACGATGCAGTGAACTATAAACACTTGAAGCAGAAGACAAGAAGAAGTAGACCAGGAAATAATAGCATGTGAGGGAATCAGTGGGGTGCCCTATGGGATGGTTACCCATGGCGCTTTGGAAGGAGACCTCTGGTTGTAGCAGGTGCTCACCTAGTAGGATTGAGCTGAGGGGGAGGGTATGTGAGGGATTGAGTGGCATAGTAGCAGGTATCCCTGAAAACACTTCCTCACCTATGTGGCAGTTAAGCTACCTTCCAGCAGGTGGAACTAGCTTGAGGTATCAGAGACTGAAGCAGAGCCAACATAAGCATAGGAATGTTAGGTTGTCTGGCTTGAGGGAAGAGTATATCAAGGAGGCCCCAAGGCAAGAGATCTCCAGGAGTGGGCCTGAGGCAGAGGATCTGGAAGGAGGGAAGCTGTTCTGGAGTCTGGGCCTCCCCTGTTTAAGTTATTAGAAGCTAGCTAAGGTAAGCCAAGCTTTAATTTTGGCTATACAAGAATCCTGTTTAGGAAGTCTGGCTGAAGCCAGACCTGTGTTTGTGAAACCCCGCAAGTAGCTGTGTGTATTATGGGCTTATGTTACATGACTTCTCATTCCATATGTTCCATCAAGAACTTTCATATTGCCTTCTCTGAACCAACTTATGATTCCTACCTATTGTGATATCGTACATGAACATATCCGAATCTCCATTTTCCCTCCAGTCTCCCTTCGACTCCAAACTTCTCATGACAGATTTAGGCCGGATCTAAAAACTTTCCTTTTCAAAAATGCTTATTTTTAATTCTCTCACTAATTGATCCCATATTTCTCTATGGCCGCAGGGATAAGTGTCCCAAAACTTAATTGCTCCCTTTTGTGTTTATCCCTCCTACTAGCCTATTCTACATTTGTAGTTCTCCCCTCCCTACCTCACTATCTTACCTGTGTTTAAACTCTCAAAATCCCTCTCCCTCTATACCCAGATTAGATTGTAGGCCGCCTAGAAGGCTAGTCCATTATAAGGGATAGTAAATGTGGAATATTCTTGGAAAATGAATAAACATTGAGGACAGTGCAAAGTTTGCCTCTGAAGTTGAAAAAACACTATTTATTGTGCCTGTGAGGTAACAGGTTTCAGCACTGTTTAATAAAGAGCTCTTTTGCTTCACTTTGTAATAATTAGAGAATGACACGGTGACAAAATTCATCACCGTTCCCGTCCCCGCTGATAACCACGGGAAACTATCTTCATATCATTCTTTAAGGAGCGAGGGAAGAATCAGAATATGAATGGCCACAACCACTGACCCTCAAGCTTTACTTTGAAGAATGCTGGTATAGAAGGACTGAGGTTGAAATAGACACTAAAAAATGACATGGGATTATTTCCCTCGGTTATCCGCGGGGACAGGAACGGTGATGAATTTTGTCACCGTGTCATTCTCTTTGTATCCTTGTCTGACTGTGTTTATGAAGGCCTTGCCCCTATGCTACTCATGCATTACCACATAGCAAAACACAATCTATTTAAAATGAACACCTGCCATTTGAATGCCTAGTCTTCCAATTTCTTAAGGTCTTCTGCAATTTTTTACCATTTTGCACTTGCTTCACTGCATTCATCTTGTAATCTTCATACTATTTACTGGATCAGGGGGAGCAATTCTTTTTGGAAACTGTCAGACATAGAATTCTACAATAAGAAGCACTAGGTGAAAACACCATCAGCCCTAAAAAGGTTCGATAAACAACTCTTAATACCTTTTCACTTCTGGAAGGTGATGCAGTTTCTCTGCAATGAATGCATTTGGTGTGAGAGAGGGTTTTACAGGCCTGCATTTCAGGCACGCAGGGTCCTTCCTAGGGTTGCCTGATTTTACTCTAGTAAAATCCAGATCCTTAGACCCGCCCAGTTCTACCCATCACTGCCCCGCCCCGTTATACCCCCAATCCTGCCCTAGCCCCGCCCAGCCCCACCCCCGCTGTCAATTTAGGGGAGGCTTTTCAAAACCCACAGTGCCAGGTTTTGAAAAGCCCTCCACACCCCCCTGACATGTCCTCAAAAGGAGGACATGTCCAGGGTAATCCAGACATCTGGTAACCCTAGTCCTTCCTGAATTGTAAACGGTGGTGATGCCAAGGTCTGGTGCCACCCCTAGGCACACCCATTTCCTGACTGTGGTGTCACTGTGCACCGCTGTCTGCCAAGGACCTAAGCACTAGTCCCAGAGGCCATGTAGCAGTGGCTACTTCTTAATACTTCAGAAACCTCTTATTTTCCTACACAAATTCAGATTAGGCACTCCACAAAAAACTACAGGACTTTAAAGCATACCACTTCTCCCATTTTCCCCAAGGAATTGCTCTTCTCATTTAATTTCTATTAAAGGAGGCACAGGACAATCCACATAAGCACCTCAAATACTGTGTGCAGTTCTGGTCACCGTATCTCAAAAAAGATATAACAAAATTAGAAAAGGTACACCTGTAGAGAAGGGCGACAAAAATGATAAAAGGGATGGGACAACTTCCCTATGAGGAAAGGCTAAAGTAGCTAAGGCTCTTCATCTTGGAGAAGAGACGGTTCAGGGGTGATATGATAGAGGTCTATAACATACTAACTGGAGTGGAAAGGGTAGATGTGAATTGCTTGTTTACTCTTTCTAAAAATATTAGGACTAAGGGGCATGCAATGAAGCTACTAAGTAGTAGATTTAAAACAAAATGGAGAAAATATTTCTTCACACAATGTGTACTTAAACTCTGGAACTCATTGCTGGAGAATGTGGTGAAAGCAGATAGCTTAGCAGGATTTAAAAAAGGTTTGGATAACTTCCTAAAAGTGAAGTCGATAAGCCATTATTGAGATGGCTTAGGGAAATCCATTGCTTATTCCTAAGATAAGCAGCATAAAAGCTATTTTACTGCTTGGGATCTAGCTAAGTACTTGGGACCTGGGTTGGCCACTGTTGGAAACAGGATACTGGGCTTGATGGACCTTCGATCTGTTATGGCAATTCTTATGTTCTTATGTTCACAGTCCTTTTCCAAATTTTGTTTTCGTGGTGAATGTCTGGTTTGACTTCACTTTCTTAATTATTACAAAACCAGAACCAAAAAAACCTTAGGCAAATTTAGAGTAGCTCTGTGCCAAGACTCATTTTACTTTCGGCAGTTTATACAGCCTTAAGACTAGCAATTATGCAGTAATTTGGTATACAGAGAGAGTAAGAGAGCTTCAAGATTGTTTAATAACCTTTTGCTGGCTTCTTTTTCAAGCCTGTAATTCAGTTCTCCAGCTTCAGCTAACACTGGCTTCCCATTTCGGGGCATTTAGCACTGTTATGGACACATAGGCAAGCATCATGGATCTCAGACTGAGAAGAAATAGACTTCTAACCAAGTGAAGCCCACCGTATATCAAAAAACACACTCCACTTCAAATCCTGAACAATAATGGAGGGATAGTTAACAAAAAAACCTCTTTTGTCAAAATTAGAGGCCCTTTCACTAAGCCATGCTAAAAAGTGGCCTGTGCTATTATTACCATTTTCCCACACACTGAGGCCACTTTTAGCATAGTTATAAAATGGATGCATTTTCAATTTTCTGAATTACCAGCCATATGCTAATTTCACAATTAGCATTTGGCCATTATTGCATGAGCCCTTACCACCCCCTATTTAGTACACAGTAAGGGCACCCGTGTTAACCACATGCTAATTGGTCGGTGTGTGTCAATTTACCTGTGCTAACCAATTAGTGCCGGGCACACCTATTCTCACCTCCAAACACGACCCATGCATCCCACAATAGTGCCTTTTTAGCCTGCGGTAAGCATGCATAGTGCTTACCACAGCTTAATAAAAGGTCCCTTAATATAATTAAGAGATGTCATTGAAAAAAATGAGAGAATGGGGAGAAAGTGATATCATCAAAGCAAATGGCAGCATGAGCCAGGAGCTCCATCCCTAGCTGGCATAATTCCCCAACTATTATTAGGTTGAGTCAAGTGATGGAGGCTGCAAATCTAGCAATTCTTACCTCATAGCGAGACCTCCCGATGGCCACAAAGAAGCATGCAGAAGGTGAACGGTGGGGACCAGTGGCCACTGACAAAGGACTGAGCCATGGGCCACGTGGCGTGAGCCTGGGAGTAGACAATAGCATACGACAAATCCTAGCAGTGCTAAATGCTTTGAATGCATTTACCAAAGCGGATATGAGGGGCTGGCTTGATGAGGTGAAAGTGAAGATTGCGGCAGTGGTGACCCAGGTCCAGAGTGGATGTGGTGGAAACAAGGATGGACATATGTGAGGAGCAGAAGGCGGGGACCAGATGCATCCAGGAGGAGGTGAAGGAAGAATTACAGGGGCTCTTGGATAAAATAGAATACCTGGAAAAACACACCTGTAGAAATAATTTCCAGAGTTGGGCCCCTATTGAGATATTAAAGAAGCAATGAACCACCTGATTCAGTGGTTTGTACAAGAGGAGGCCCTAGAGCCTGGTATTGAGAGGGTGCATCGAACATTGGGCCCTAAGCTAGCAGACCACCCAAAGGATATCATAGTTTGCTTGCTGAGCTTTGCCCTGAAAGAGTGGGTTTTCCGGAAAGCCCAGGAACTTGGGACAGTGACATGGGAAGGCCATAAGATTGACCTTCATCAGGACATTACAGAAGCGATGAGCCTTCCGAGAGGTGACCAGAGCTTTAACTCAAGTACAGATCAGATACTGATGGACTTTTCCTTTCAGTCTATTGATTACGATTAGTGGTGTCTACAAGAAAGTGACTACTCTGTGGGAGGACCAAATGTTGGCACCAAAGGAGGGCATTGAGCTAACCTCACCTGGAGAAGACAGTACTATAGCACAAAATGTTCAACAATGATTGGCTAGTTTCCACTGGCAGAGAGTGGAGAGAGGAGCCTGAGGCCCTGGAGGAATTTCCCCATCATGGGCCATGGGAAGACCCTAGAGTGGAAAAAGAGTATTTATGGGGAAGATCTCAGATTACCTGTTATATCGTGGACTGTCAGTTACATCTTGAACTGCTTGCTCCATGGAGGCTCCCATCCTAGATCTGATGATTGCCTTTAGTATGGAAGGATGTGTGTACATGAGGATTGCGGACGGGCATGTAAGATTGGAAAGTTTGTGTGATGATAGGGTGGAACTGGAGAACTGCTGGGAAGTTTTCGAATAGGTACGTAGTGGGGATGGATAGACACTACAGTGTAGATCTGTGTGAGTGGTAGAAGAGGGATGGAGATGATTTGGAAGGGTGAATGCCACTTAATGGGTATGTTCTCTGTACATACATCAATATCAAAAAGAACACACCCTCAATGTGCCCAAGATTCTGTATCTAATCTTCTCTAAAAGGGAGAAAAGACCTCAGTGTCCAATAGGGGCTCTCAAAACAGCTACCCACATAGACAAGCTGGTTTCAAATAGAACTTGAAACCAGCAGACACATCCTTAGTCAAAAAACTCCCAAAAGGATGAAGACGCAATTTCAAAATCACTTTCCAATCAGTTTCAATTATAATGTCAATCTTATCAATCTTTGCAAACTTATAATTGAAGCTGATTGGTTGCAAAGATTGATAAGATTGATATTATAATTGAAACTGATTGGTTGCAAAGATTGATAAGATTGACATTATAATTGAAACTGATTGGAAAGTGATTTTGAAATTGCGTCTTCATCCTTTTGGGAGTTTTTTGACCAAGGATGTATCTGCTGGTTTCAAGTTCTATTTGAAACCAGCTTGTCTATGTTTTGAGAGCCCCTATTGGTCTTTTCTCCCTTTTAGAGAAGATTAGATACGGAATCTTGGGCACATTGAGGGTGTGTTCTTTTTGATATTGATTTATTTGACATCCTTTCTTTTTTACATTTATCTCTGTACATGCATATCATGAATAATTGAATAGAAATGTAATGGGCTGTGGGGAATGGTCACTTTCTTACATAATAGTGGAAGGTTGTGGTGATCACGCTGCTACAGGTTGGGGTCCTGTCTATTGGGGGATATGGGAGGAGATGGGAGGGGGATATTAGATGTTGGGTTTTATTCTTTTGGCTTGGACATGACATCTTGTTACAATGAATGGGAAGGGGCTTAGTATTGTTTCCTATAATGTTCAAGGCCTCAACTCTCCTCAGAAGGAAAAAGCATTTTTTTCAGGAGTTAACTCGGTTGTAGATCATATGTACACGATTCCCGCTTTCCTGAGGTATACTGTGCCTCTCGGGGAGATTCTGCTAAAAAAGGGGTGTTGACATATTATTTGCTAGGAGACACAAAGTGGATGTTAAACAAGTGTACGGGGACCCACAAGACAGATACTTGATGTAGATGCCCTTATACTGAGTGATGTATAATTAAAGGTTTCCCCTAAAGCTTATTCAGTAAAGGAGACCACATCTCTAAGAGAAGGGGGAAGGTTGATCTAAACAGTGACTCCTATAAAAGATAACTGTCTCAATCAGCCAACACTTCTGATGTTGATGTTTTTAAAGAAGTAATGTGTTATTTTAAATAAGATTAGCAAAGATTAAGATTAATAAATAATCAGTTTTATTTAAAATGATTTTATTTTCATAGTTTAAAAGATTGGTTAAAATGTTGTTAAAAAAATGTGAACTCAAAAACAAACAAGTGTTAAAATTCAAAAAATGATTTTCAACATTGCACATTCTCAAAACTGATTTACAAAGTACAACACTTTCTGATGAATTCTCAAGTTTAAATGAATTTCACCAAACAAATCTTGTTTGAAACCCTGCAGGAACAAGCAATATTCCTTCAATGGAGACCTATTCACCACGTCAGATAACTGAACTTCTTAATGAATCTCTATTTAATGCTCTTTAATTCATTCTTTATAATGAGTGTTATAAAAATTTTGATTCTTTTTCCAATTCCTTTATTTTCCAGGTAAGTTGATCCAGTTTTCTCTATTCCAGGTGAGTATGCTAATGTTCCTTGTGCTACTTCTGTGCTTTAGTGGTTTTGTTTTGTCTCAAGTGTATTTTACTCCGATTGATGCAACTTATCTTTTCTGGCCGCTTTATTCTGTTGCGTTGAGGCACTTTTATTGCCACTCGCTGCTTCTAGCTTCCAGGATTCTTTTCTTCTCTTTGGCACCTGTTGTTAGTTTTAAATAAATAGATAAAAGAAACTATCTACCTGACTTTATGTGTATGTATGTAAACTGGTGCTCCTCACAGGCATTTAAAAAACTCACTGTGTATAGTTTAAATACAGAAAATTAAATTAAAACTTATTTTTCCCTTCTATGGGTTCCAATTTTAACTTCACTTTTATTCCCTTACTATGCTGTATCTTCTGCTGCTCTGAGCTATATCCAGAACTCCTCGCATACATTCACTGGTTCTCACTTTAAACCATTTCACCATCAACTGCATAAAATCATATAGAAACCTTTTTAAAATGTTTCTTTCAATTTATCTCTGATTTCTTTCATTTATATTAAAATAATCAGAGAGCGTGTTTATACTTTCCTTGCATGCACTCTCAGCCATGCACACTGTCAAACAAGCATTTAAATCTTAAATAAGGAATTTTCTTTGTCAAGCAGGAGCTCTCACACACACATCCAGACTTTCTGAGGTCCAGCAGCACTCTCCAACTGCAAACCAAGCTGTAACCTAGATCAGTGTTTTTCAACCTTTTTTGGGCAAAGGCACACTTGTTTCATGAAAAAAAATCACGAGGCACACCACCATTAGAAAATGTTAAAAAATTTAACTCTGTGCCTATATTGACTATATATAAAGTAATTCTCTTGAATAGGAATCAAATAAACACAAAGAAAGTATTTTATAATGCTGCCACCGCCAACAACACCGTTGGCGGCGGTGGCACTCAAGTGGCTAAAGAGCCGCAGTTTGCCGGCCTAGAGACAACACTGGAGGGTGGCCAGCTGTGCACCCCCTTGGGACGTAAACCCGGGGTGGGGCAGACCGCCCCTCCCCCTGGTATGCCACTATCTGTACCTCACTCCCTCCCTATGACCAAAAATTCTCCTTTCTTCTTTTCCCCGTGTACACAACCATCTCTTTCCCTCCCTTCCTCTCTCCAAAGTCCATGCCTTCTGTGTCCAAACACTCATTCCCTCCCCTCAGCATCTCTTTCCCTCCCTTCCTCTCTCCCAAGTCCATTTCTTCTGTGTCCAAAAACGCATTCCCTCCCCCACCTCAGCATCTCTTTCCCTCCCTTCCTCTCTCCCAAGTCCATTTCTTCTGTGTCCAAAAACGCATTCCCTCCCCCACCTCAGCATTTCTTTCCCTCCCTTCCTCTCTCCCAAGTCCATTTCTTCTGTGTCCAAAAACGCATTCCCTCCCCCACCTCAGCATCTCTTTCCCTCCCTTCCTCTCTCCCAAGTCCATTTCTTCTGAGTCCAAAAACGCATTCCCTCCCCCATCTCAGCATCTCTTTCCCTCCCTTCCTCTCTCCCAAGTCCATGCCTTCTGTGTCCAAAAACCCATTCCCTCCCCCACCTCAGCATCTCTTTCCCTCCCTTCCTCTCTCCCAAGTTCATGCCTTGTGTCCAAAACGCACTCCCTCCCCCCTTTTGTGTTCCGTGTTTGCCTCCCAGCCCATCTTTGCAACTTTCTCAGCAAAACGAAGCTCAAGCCTCGAGGCTTGTCTTCTGCTTCCTGCCTGCCCTGCCGCGCACAAATAGCCGAACGGAAGTATTCTCCGACGTCAGCGCTGACGTCGGAGGGCAGGCTTTGCTTAAGCCCTCCCTCCGACGTCAGCGCTGACATCGGGGAACGCTTGCGATCGGCTATATGTTAGCTGCAGGGCAGGCAGGAACAGAAGACGAGCCTCGCGGCTCGAGATGTATTGAGTTCCGCGGGTCCCCCATCCAGCTCTCTCCTGTCCACGTGGGGCGGACCGCCCCTCTCCCTAGACTGGTGGTACTGCCCTGATGGCGGCCCTGACCGTACGGCACACCAGGCAACATCTCGCGGCACACTAGTGTGCCGCGGAACAGCGGTTGAAAAACACTGACCTAGATAACACAAGTTCAGCTTCTAACATCTGACACATTATAGCCAATCAGTATGGGTGATACAAAAGTTACAGTTGATGGAATCTCTACAAGGTTCCAGGCTCCATTTTTCCCCATAGACTACAATGGAAGGGGGAACATTTTGGAGATAATTGGATCAATCTTTTAAAAACAATTACTTCCCAGTTGGCAAGATGATCACGCACATCTGTCATGATGGTTCTGTGCCTTTAAATTTCAAAATCGCACATTCACATGGACACCAAGTGTTTTCCTCATAAAATTATCCAATTATGTAAATGGTTTTAAAACCACCTTAATCTAGTCTAAGAAGGCTCTTCAGGTGACCCCCAACCATTGGAACTGTTTAAATCAACTTCCAACATCCCAAAACTTTCAACGACAAAAATATGTTTTCTCTGGAAGTCTGGGCTAGATACCTCAAAAATCGAGACCCAGGCTTTATTTGCGGCCTACAGGAGGTTTACGTACTGAACATGTGCAAACTCTTGCACATGCTCAATTGTGAATTGGCACTAGGTCACATCCCCGGTCTTTCCTGCTTGTTCCTCCCCATTGGTTTTTACTTGCAACCGGGCACTGATGGAACAGTCATGTCTGCCATGGCTCAGCCTCCAAGACCCACTGGAGCAGTACTAAAAATCACAGCAGCTGCCATGAAGCCCAGAAAACTCCCCCAAAACATCAGAAGCTGCTCAAAAACACAGAGGCAACCCCGGGGAGGTAAAACTTTTAATTTTTACACCCCATTTACATTAATTTTAGTGCTAATATTCAGTGGCTCCCTGTATACCCTAGTCAATGTATATGTCCATAATGATAAGCAGGGAGACTTCTTAGAAGCTGTAATGGCTAAAATACTTACTCTAAAGTAGGCTACTTGATTTTGGGGGGAAAACTTTAATTTAACTATATTTCCTTCTCTGGAGGGCAGTCCAGTATGAGAAAGGGGATAGGAAAATCTTGAGGGAAATTGTGAAACACTTACTGTGGAAGACAGGTAGCATTGGCTTCACCCCCATGGAGGGGATCACACCCATTATTCTGCAGCCCATAGCTCTATGTGGACGAAGAATTATTAGCAAGGTTAGTCTGGTCACACATAGAATAGGTGACATGGGCAGATCATGCCCATGACTGGGTTGAATTGTCTGATCATGAGGAGGGACAGGCCAGACTTACTAGAGATTCAGTGATAGTTTACTGGATGTGAGGAAAACTATGGAATCTTGGATTGTGGACTACTTAGATTTTAGTATGGGGGGGTGAGGCCTCGGGGCTTTGTAGGAGAAACTTAAGGCTACTGTGAGAGGGCATCTCATCTCACTAGCATCCTATCGTAACTGGCAAAAGCAAGCTAGGATGCAGCAACTTTTGAGGCAGATTAGCACCTTGAAATACATATACAAGCATCAGCCCTGAAATTGAGGGGTTGAATATCAACTAGAGTCGACCCGCAGGGAGCTGAGATCTTATGAACTTGAGTGGTTAAATTATAATCTACAGTTGTTGTGGCAGAAATATTTTGAATTCATTAACAAATCCAGGTGCCTTGTAGTCCATGAACTGAAAGTACAGTGTACCCAGAATAACATACTTTTGATTCGTACGATCTTTGAGAAGCTGGTACGATGGGATTCAGATATTAGGAGTACATAAGAACATAAGAATAGCCTTACTGGGTCAGACCAATGGTCCATCAAGCCCAGTAGCCCATTCTCATGGTAGCCAATCCATGTCACTAGTACCTGGCCAAAACCTAAAGAGTAGCACATGCTACCAATTCCATGTTACCAATCCAGGGCAAACAGTGGCTTCCCCCATATCTTTCTCAATAACAGACTATGGACTTTTCCTCCAGGAACTTGTCCAAACCTTCCTTAAAACCAGCTACATTATCCACTCTTACTACATCCTCTGGCAATGCATTCCAGAGCTTCCTTTTGTTTTCTTCCCTATATGATTTTTTTCTCTCTGCTTGATTATTGTAGTTCCTGCCCTTTTCCTTTTTGTTCATGTTTGTCTTTGTTTTTAAATGTTTTTAATGGTTATTATTGGTTTTAATGATGTTCTGTCATCTTAAATACAGTATGTATTTTTTTGTCAATAAATGTTTTTATGACATTGTACACTGCCTAGAAGGCTGATTGAGCGGTATAACAAATTTTTAATAAACTTGAAATTTGAAACTTTAACTAACATAACATAACCGTAAGTTCAACGCGATGTACAATAAGTTATTAACAGTGAACACAATCTAGGAGGTGCTTTGTAGACATTTACAAGCAGCTATATTCTTCTGAGGAGACTGTTGACCCTTACTGATAGAGCGTTATATGGAGGGAGCCCAGATGGAAAGATACTATCTACTGATGCGGTATGCATGGATAGGCCACTCGCCCTGATTGAGACCCAATGAGCATTGGGCGCTATGAAACCTGGGAAATTGCCGGGATTAGATGGGTTCATGGTTAGGTTTTATAAAAATTATAGCAATCTCTTTCTACCACTTTTAAATTCATTGGGGACTGTGAGACAATTGCCCCTTTTTATGTGATTGGCGGGAATCGCGTTTCTACCTAAAGTCAGTGTGGATGAGATTGGGTGTATGACATCATATGTATAAATGGACTGCTTTAACATGGGGCTCCTTTTACTAAGGTGCGCTAGCGTTTTTAGCGCACGCAGGAAATTACCGCACGCTACACCGCGCACTATGCTTCTAGAACTAACGCCAGCTCAATACTGGCGTTAAGGTCTAGTGCGCACATATTCTGTGCGTTAAAACCCTAGTGCACCTTAGTAAAAGGAGCCCATGGTCAGCTCTATGGTTATGATAGGATTTGGAGGAGGTTTGAACAAAATGTAAATCATACACGGGAAGCGGGATAATGAGTAACTAGGTTTGGGTGGAGGTGGAGGAAACCCCAAATTTTTTTCTGTCTTTCTGTAGTCCTAGCTGATGGTAGGAGTGGAATAGGGGAAGGGGGTGGTGGGGGAAGGGAGGCTGGAATTAAATTGTTTGTGGATGTTCTTGCTTGATCTGTTGTATAGTAGTGTAGGTGCACAGAAGAACCACATGTGCCTATCTGATGGTTGTAATTGTCTGCTAATGATTTGTGATCTTGTTATACTGTTCGTTAAAAATTGTTAATTAAAAAAAAAAAAATGAGAGCTAACATCAAAAATTTGCTTTTCTTATACAAGTGAAAAAATAAAACCCCAAAAATTGATGCTACCTCTAATAATGTCAAATAGAACATATGGAAACAAACAACTTTGAGAAATGAAAAAAAAAAAAAAAAGATTTTAAAAAATGTTTACTTTTCTTAGCTAAAGTGGCATCAAATGCCAAGCAACATACAGGAACACTATCCCCCCCCCCTTTTTTTTTTTTTTTTACAAAACAGTAGCATGGTTTTTAGCGCCGGCCCTGGCGGTAACAGCTCCGACACTCATAGAATTCCTAGGAGCGTTGGAGCTGTTACCGCTGCGGCCGGTGCTAAAAAAACACGCTACTGTTTTGTAAAAGGGGGAGGGGTAAATGTGTGAAGTACCTTTTTATGAAGTCTTTTCTTGTACAGTATATGCAGTTATGTCTCTTGTCTATAATCCAGGGAACACCAGAACAGTTTCTCTTTAGAATTTCACGATGTCCTATTTACAGAACATGTAGAGCTTTTCAGGAGCCTCGCAGCTATATTAAGTCAGACAAATGAGTTCTTGTTTCTGTGCCTCTCCTCATGTGGCAACATGTTTATTCCATTTTTTGTGATATGCTCTTAAGGTACTGTGACAGCACCGGTACAATACGAGGGGCTGCGGAAAAGTTCTCAGCCCAACCAAGCAGCTTCCTAAATTCTGAGCATTATTTTGCTACTGTATGCTGAAAAGAGTGTCAATTTAGTGCCAATTTGCAGAAACAAAAATTCTGTTTTGACATTGTTTCAGATCATTGATTGAACCATATGCATGTCATTCTCTTCTCGGTTGGGCTGAGAACTTTTCATCACCCCTTCATAGTTTAGAAGTTAATTTAACATTGTAGTTCATAAAATGCTATTCATACTCGTACATGCCTTTATCAAAATATCTAATTGCTTTTGTATTCAATTTTAGGTACTATACTTTGATAGGTGCTATAACTGAAGTGTCCTACAGTGTAAAAGATATCATCTTTACTGTATATGAGGGGCCGCTGAATATTTCTCAGCCCAAGAAGAGAATGATATGGAGTCATGAAACCTACAAACTATTCCATAATTTTCTTGACATTTTTTGTTCCAATGATATGAAATGAAACTAAAAGTGTCAAGAAAAGAGTGGAATAACTTGTAAGTTTCATGGCTGTACACCAGGGGTAGGCAATTCCGGTCCTCGAGAGCCGGAGCCAGGTCAGGTTTTCAGGATCTCCACCGTGAATATGGATGAGATGGATTTGCATGCACTGCCTCCTTGAGATGCAAATCTATCTCATGCATATTTATTGTGGATACCCTAAAAACCTGACCTGGCTCCGGCTCTCGAGGACCGTAATTGCCTACCCCTGCTCTACCCCATTTTTTTCTTGATTGGGTTGAGAAAGTTTCAGAGACCCCTTTTATTCATTGGGATGACAGAGGAGAAAAGAGAGCTTTATTTTGATCAATCATTTTACACAGTCAACTAGTTGATAGTTTTATTCCAAGCACCGTATTTATGTTTGGTTGGAAACCTAGCTCAGAACTTTTCTTGGTCAATATTCCCTTCCTCCCTTAGAAAGTGGCTTTACTTGTTAAAAAAAAAAAAGCCTGAACTTGTCAATCACATAAAGAAAATTTTTCTACATGAATGTTCACTCAGGTACTTTTTATCCACAAAGTTTGCACAAGTAATCAAAGCAGTTACCTGGATAGTTTTACTTTGACTGCCCCTGGGTAAAAAGGATCTGTAGAAATTTGTAACTGCTTTCTCAACACAGACTTTTACCAGGCAACACACACCTCCCTTGACCTAACCCCACCCTTGGGAATGCCTCTGTAGTATGCAGACAAATGTACAGTACACCCAATTTAGAACATCCAAGCACCTCCACCCAACCTAGGGCTCCGTTTACGAAGGTGCGCTAGGGCCTTAATGAGCGGAATATCGCTCGCTAAATTGCCCCACGCGCTAGCCGCTACCGCCTCCTTTTGAGCAAGTGGTAGATTTTTGGCTAGCGCGCGCTAATCCGGTACGTGCACTAAAAACGCTAGCGCACTTTCGTAAAAGGAGCCCCTAATGCATGAACAATTTCCAGAAAGCCTGTTTTGCCCAAAGGGAAAAAAAAAAATTATCTTTCCTATGTTTATTTCTACCCCTGTGGAAATCTGACAAGAAATTTCAAGAACTTAATGGAAAGGCTTTTTGGAAACATGTTTCCTCTTTCTCTGGGACCATTCATGAAAAGAGCTTCATTATTTTATGATTACTCACGTTTTATCATCATTACTATTAATGTTATTATTAAGCTGTCAACTGCTACAGTGCTGTAATGTAGAAGAAGCTGAGATACTCAAATACAAAATAAAGTCAGTCGTCTCAATGCAAACTGACATATTTTGTCGCCTGCTGTACAGGCCACCTACTGTGTATTACAGGGCTGAAAACCCTAAATCATTCATGCACACTGTGCAGACAACTGCTTCAGTATGAAACTAAAGCAGGCCCTCAGTCAATACAAAAATGAACAAGTGACTTACAAGAATACTTGGATAAAAGGTTTCTCCCCATAGACCTTCCCATTAGTGATTCACCTTTTGTTCTCTTGACCTAAGGAAAAGAACCAGAGCTCTGGTATACCCAAGCTGTTCAGCTCCAGAGGTCACAAATGAACAGCGTCTGGAACCAAGGGTTTGTGTATGTGTGTGTGTGTGTGTGTCTGCTTCTCATCATATTCTCATTTTTCCCAAAATTCTGCACAGATTCAATTTTTTTTTTTTTTGTAGAAGCTCCGATTCAGACAAAAGCTCTGATTCTTTGTGTACTTGTTCATTTCAAACTGAGGCTGGATTATTATCAGATCTCAGAGCCTTCTTCCACTTTTCCTCCCTGGCCCTGCATCTGATTATCCAGTCCTACTCTGTAATTAGATAAGTTCCCAAAGCTGGGTAACCTGCACTTTGAAGTTCCCTTTTTTTTTTTTGTCCTGTTAACTCTTCAAAGGGTGGTAGCTTTAGAATAGTCTGTAATATAGGCTTAGATTACCTCCCAGTGTTCAAGACACTACATTTCATTGCCTATTGCCTCAGCTAAAAATAAAATAAAATTTAAAAAAGCAGTGTTCCAAGGCCTATAATGCAACACATTAGAAGACAAATCTGCAAAGAAGAAAATGTAAATGCACATGAGCAAGGAAATAATTTTATTTTGATACATAAAATGATTATCTCGGTAATTAGGCACCCTACTGTTTTAAACAACTGGTGACTCTCCTGCTGATTTTCCTGGTAGCCTAAGCTATGAACGATTTGATAATGTGGCTCAGTTAGAACTGTAAGCTGTTTTACTTTATAAATGATTAAATTATTCTTTTTCTTCCCAAAACATTGGCATCCACTCTCTCGCCCCTGATTACAGAGTTTATTTTCAGGACTCGGTTACGTACCTTATGGCCTTCGCATGCCCTTGATTGAAGGCAACTTAAAAATATAAACCGACGTCAAACGTTAGATTAATGTCAAGGCTGCAAGAAATCAGAACACTGTATTCTAATTAGTAGGCAGGTGGTCTGTGATCATGATAAATTTCTTAATCTGGTTGACACACTTTTTTAAATGTTAATGTACTCCAGACGAATAGACAGTGTTCTAACAACTGAGCTAATGACTCTGAAGGTGAGCATTTGGTTAATATAGTTTAAACTTTGGTGCTTACTGCCAGTCCGAGCTTTCCCATCAGCAGTAAGGGAAGAGGACCCAAAGCTTGAAGAGACTACTTTATCAGTATGAGTGAACCAATAGTTAATCAGTGTACACTGTATACGAGTGCTCAGGTACATGTTTTTCAGAGACCACTGCATCTATGCGACGACATGACTTATACAGTAGTATTGAGTTTCTTTGTGACTGTACAACTTAAATAAACCCACGTGATGTGATCTTCCCACTCCACCCATAAGCTGTTTGCTTGAGAACAAAAGAAGACTAGCCAAGAGAACTGGTATACGGAAAATAATACATCAGGCCAGAAAAGGGTCGACTTTCTGTCTTCCTCCTCGCTTCCATTTTTTTCACTGTCTTCTTTTTTCTTACTTCTAGAAAATCATCATCTGATTCTAAGGATTTTTATTTCATTCAAAATCAGAGCATGTCAAAGCAAATTTTTATGACAAAGGATACTTCATCTGCAAAACATCCACTTAAATTAAGCTACGGAGAGAAATTGAGTAGAGAACTATACATTATGGCCTTTGTTCGTTAAAAAGGTTGTTCAGACTCTACAGAACACTGACAGTGCCGGGCTCTTTGCCTTTAAACCATCAGACATATAATACAGTGCCAACCCTAGCTTCTGGATAATGAAGACCTTTACATCAGATGTCTTCTTCTGAAATAAGATAAATCATTGGCCTTCATTTAGTTACCCTTCACTTTTGACTAGAGATTGCCTTAATTCGTAGGATATTCTTTTGATCACAGAAATAGATAATATGAAAGCAAAAAATGATTGTAATGTCCAGTGCAGTGCCATTGAACCACGTTGATCTTTGGCTTTCTTTTCAGAATTAAGGATCCTCAGTTTTATCCCAAGCTTCCTTGCATTCAGTTGCTGTTTTCTCTCCACCGTCTTCCCTTCAAAGACTATTCCATCCATCGAAAACCATTTTCACAGGAAAACTGAAGGGTGTGCTTTGTACTAAAGACTTTGGGCCTCTTCTATTAAAATGCCCTAGCAGTTTCTAGCACGGGGAGCCGTGTTGAATGGCCCCTGCTGCTCCCGATGCTCATAGAGTTTCTATGAGTGTCGGGAGCAGCGCGGGCCATTCAGCGCAGCTCTCTGTGCTAAATAGAAGAGGAGGTTTGTCTCATTTTGTGTCTAGGGGAAAAGGTTTAGTACAAGAGGCCTCAAGAGGCCACTTAGCTGAAGCATTTTCTTGTTCTGGGGCTCAACTATTCCTCAAAAAGTAATACCAAGTGGGTTCAAGCCCAGTGCTGCTCTTTGTGACTCTAGGTAAGTCACTTAATGCTCCATTGCCGCAGGAAGCTAGTCAGATTGTGAGCCCACCAGGACAGATAGGGAGAAATACTTGAATGTAAACCACTTAGGCTATAAGTGGTATAGAAATACTAAAATAAATAAATGAAATAGTGGCGTGGAGAGGCAGCCTATTAGAGCAGTGGGCTGAATTCTACATTGATGCGCTAATGTTTCTTGTCACTTTTGGCAAATTAGGGCTAAATTGACTAACCCGCATTAATGCATGTGGTTAGTAAATAGAACCCTATTGACAATAGTGGGGCCTATGTTTAAGTTCAAGTTCTCCTTGGTTACTCACTGTGCCCTCCATGCTGGCATTCCATGCTATCTTAATCACCTGCTCATCCCTTATTCCCTTTTCCAGAGCCCTTCAGTCCTCTCAAACAGCGCAGTGGTTAAAGCTACAGCCTCAGCACCCTGAGGTTGTGGGTTGAAACCCATGCTGCTCCTTGAGACCCTGGTCAAGTCACTTGATTGCCCCAGGTGCATTAGATAGATTGTGAGCCCACCGGGACAGACAGGGAAAAATGTTTGCATGCCTGAATGAATTCATATAAACTGCTTTGAGCTCCCCTGGGAGAACAGTATAAATAAATACTTAGCACACAACATTTGCCTACATAGAACTGGCTTTATGGAAGTCGATGCATCTTGGCCTTAGGATGTAGCCCTATTATGCTTGACTCCAGAGAGGGATTAAAACAGGGCTTTTTGTGGCACCTTTGACTGCTAGTTACTTTATGAACATGGCCACAGATACTGGGGCTTGGTATTCTCTCTCCTATCTCTGTTCTCTTTCTGTTCCGTTTCTTTCTTCCCTCTATTTATCCTTTTTTTTAGACCATTTTGCTTTTATGGTTGAAAAGCATTAAATATACATAGCAAATATGTAATCTATCCTAACGTAATCTATTAATGCAGGTTAGTAAACCCAGCCCTTTACAGCAGGAAAATACTTGAATATAACTGACTTTTCCCCTTCTTCTACGAAACTGCGTTAGCAGTTTCGAGCGAGGGGAACTCAATGAGCATCAGGAGCAGCGTGGGCCATTCAGCGTAGCTCTCTGTGCTCTCTCTGCGCTAAAAAAAATGCTAGCGCGGTTTAGTAGAAGAGGGGGTTAGTAAGATGAATGATTAAAACTTTTACAAAGGTGCGCTAGCGTTTTTAGCGCACGCACCGGATTAGTGCGCGCTACCTGAAAAACTACCACCTACTCAAGAGGAGGCGGTAGCGTCTAGTGCGCACACTATTCTGCGCACCTTTGTAAAAGGAGCCCTAAATCTAAACTCCAGCAGCCTGGGCTTGCTGATTTTACATGAAAACATTAACTCCAAGAAGGCAGCAGCTTTGGCTATTTATGGCAATGTATAAATATTCTTTTCAATGCAGTCGTTTTTACAGCACAACATAATAACATAACCATATCATAGGGCAGAGAAAAGTGAATGTCTTTACCCAAGAACAAAGAAGTCTAGCAGTTCAGGCTAGAAAGGCTCACTTTGTTTTAGATTTTCCTGCGTACGCCATCAATTTCATTCCAGGCCATTTATTGTTGAAAGGGCAACAAACAAAGGCATAAGTGAATCGATAGCAAAAGGTCAGCTAACTATGAAGAAGAGCTGTGATATCTGCTGATTGTGGCTATGTCTGTAGGCATGATAAAATTTCTGACAGGCTTACATTTAGTCTTCACCGTTCAGGAATAGTTTTGATCTTTCTGCTCGACCCTGTGGAATTGTTGAAAAATGCTTCATGGTAGAGGAGCTGGTTGTAAGTCAGAGTGGGTAGGCATATGTTGGTAATTAAGTAATTTTACAAAATTGGAAATCCAAATTATATTGTTTTCAACCAAAATAATTGTCCCCCAATTATTCTGCCAGCCAAAGTGGCTTGCAGTTCTTGGCAGGTCTTTGCACACCAACCATTGTTTTCTTAGTTATTAACAAGGTTATAGTTTGGTACTTTGGCCTATTAAACATAAAAATTAGGACAGAATTCCTGCAAGAGAAAATTAAAAACCTTTTCAAGTAGAAACATTGCAAGCATTTTTCACAGCTAATTGGCTTACTGTATCTAGAATATTTGCTCTTTCTCTTGCTTTGCAGCGGAATATCTGCTGAGAAGCTAAAACCTCTGTATGATATTTACTCTCGAATAAGACTATGCAGTTACGAGGTCTCCCTGGGATACTTTGGCAGAGAAGGAGTTTAACAGTATGAAATTTTTGCTATACTGCTCTTAGGAAAGATTTAAGGGGCCGCTGTCAACATCACAA
The DNA here is from genome assembly GCF_902459505.1 of Geotrypetes seraphini. Taxonomy (NCBI): domain Eukaryota; kingdom Metazoa; phylum Chordata; class Amphibia; order Gymnophiona; family Dermophiidae; genus Geotrypetes; species Geotrypetes seraphini. The sequence continues at coordinate 301,061,160 of NC_047086.1, read as the reverse complement.
CAGGGGTCACTCGACTCTAGTCTACTGATTAACGCTCTATTTAAATGTAGGAAACCACCAGCAAATAACTGGATTTCAGCACAATCCTGTCCATCTTTTTGTGCTATTTAAGTGTCCACAGTGTGGCCCTGCAATGAAAGCTGTGCTAAAAAAAAGCAAAAAAAAAACCTGTCAGGGGTAGATTCAGTAAAGAGTTCCTAAAGTTAAGTGCCAGGATACAGGGTTTCAAGTGTTTATTGACATATAATTTACCACCCTGTCTTGGAGAACTTCAGGGCAGTGTACTATTACTATTTAGCATTTCTATAGTGCTGAAAGCATACTCAACCCTGCTCAAAAAAGCTTACAATCTAATTTGGACAGACAGACATAGGACATCTCAGGGTTGGAGAGTTTCCGGTAGAAGGAATGATACAAGGGGAATAGTGGGAGTTAAGAGTTAAAAGCAGCTTCAAAGAAGTGGGTTTTTAGCCTGGATTTGGATACTGCTCGAGACAGAGCATGATGTATTGACTCAGGCAGTCTGTTCCAGGCATACGGCGCGGCAAGAAAGAAGGGATGGAGTCTGGAGTTGGCAATGGAGGAGAAGGGTACAGATAAGAGGGACTTACCCGATGAGCAGAGTTCATGGCGGCTCTCACGGAATATGAGTCGTGCAGCAGCATTTTGAATGGATTGAAGAAGTGAGAAATGGAGGAGCAAGAGACCCAATAGATGTACGTTGCAGTAGTCTAAGCTTGAGGTGTTGAGAGTGTGGAATAGGGTTTAGGTAGTGTGCTCGGAGAGGAGGGGTCGGATATTGGTAAAATTATAGAAGAGGAAGTGACAGGTTATAGTGGTTTGTTCGATCTGAACAGGGAAGGAGAGACAGGAGTTGAAGACCACCATGAGGTTGTGAGGTGGTGAGACAGGAAGGAAGAGAGTGTTATCCACAGAGCTAGAGAACGGCGGGAGGGGGGAGGTGACAGTTTTTTCTATCAGGTACTCTAAGTATGTTTCCTTTCTGTCCCAGTGGGCTCACATTCTAACTATAGTGCCTGGGGCAATGGAGGATTAGGTGACTTGCCCAGGATCACAAGGAGCAGCTCAGGGATTGAACCCGCAACCTCAGGGCATTCAGCAACACAAACCACTAGGCCACATCTCCATTAAAACAGCAGTTCCATGTAAACTGCCATTATAGAACACTAGCTCAAGTCGTATTTTCATGCCTAACTTTAGGTGTGTCAATATAAACAAAAACCCAGCACAATACCTTCAATCCTTCAGAAATAATACATGCAAAACATGTCATCGATCCAGCAACACTTACACAATATAGTTAATCATATGATCCGGAGATTCGCTGTGGTGAACTATATAGAATGTTACAATGAACTACTCATAGGGCTCCTTTTACTAAGCTGCGAGAGCAGTTTTAGAGTGGTTTTAGTGCGGTTTTAGCGTGCGCCTAGCGCACAGAATTTCTGCATGCGCTAGATGCTGGCGTTAGTTCTAGCCATGTAGCGTGGGTTTAGCGCGTGCTAAAAATGCTATTGCAGCTTAGTAAAAGAAGCCCTTAGTCATATCATCATTGGTCCCCCATGGTTTGAGGGAAAAAAAACAAATTCAATATGTCTTTAACACCGCAACTTGCCCATTCCTGATAAACTTTATACAAAAAGGAGATTTAGCTAGCAAAAAAGTTCCACCAGACCCAGTGGCGTAGTGAAGGAGAGAGGCACCCGGGGCCGGTGTTGCCCCTCCCCCCACCCTCCTCTCTGCCCCCCACCTCCACTCGCTTCTTCCCCTTCTGCCACGCTCACATGCTGCTTCCCTTCCCCCACACCTCTGTAACGTTCCTGGCGCGAGCAGCAACCCCGAGCTGCTGTCGTGCCAATGTCGGCTCTTCCTCTGACGTTGCCTCCCAGGTGCGGGTCGAGGAAGTGACGTCGGAGGAAGAGCTGGCGCGACATCAGGTTAGAGGTACGGCGGAAAGTAAGCAACATGCGCACACAGCAGTGGGGGTGATGGGGAAGGAGCGGGGGGGTGCAGAGGAAGATGGGTGCCTGTGCCCTTACCAACATGGCACCTGGGGTGGACTGCCCCCTCCCTTACTACTCCACTAACCGGACCCACTGCCATTTACACCAGCCAAAGGCAAGTATTCTGTAAAATTGTGTCTAAATACTGGGCACATCCCTGCCCCAGAATTATCAATATTCAGACCATGGGAAGCAGTCAAGTTAACTGCTGCAGTCGGTGCTAACTGTAGATATTTATGTTCAAATCTGTTTTATTGTGACTGAAGACAGAAAATACAACCGACACAGTCCAAAACGAACAATAATCAACAAATCACATTTTCAAAAAGAATACAGCCCATCGCAGCCCACCCAAACCCGTCCCGTCCAACCAAAACGAATTGCCTCTTTTACAAAGCTGCGCTGTGCTAATGGCCCCATAGAGATTTAAAGGGCTTCGGGGCTGTTGCCGCGCGGCTTTGTAAAAGAGGCCGTAAATACCCCACCACCACCACCACCACCTAATTGCTCAGTGGAGAAGGCGACCAAAAAGGTCTCAGATGCTCCAGAGACCTGGACTCTTGTGGCCCCTGGGCTGTCTATACTAAAAAAAAAAAAAAAGTACAGTATCTGATCCTGAGCAGAAGCCCTGCATCCAGCAGACTCCTTAAGAGAGAGTAATAATAATAATAACTTTATTTTTATATACTGCAATACCACAAACAGTTCAGAGCGGTTTACAGAGGAAGAGACTGTATACAGTCAGCGATATTATAAAAAACTTTCAATATTACTTAACATGGTAAGATTAATCAGTTTTTTCCTGGTAGTGTTTTAGAAGTAGATCATGGAGTAGAAGTAGAAATGGAGTCAGAGAAATTTGTCAAAGAGATAAGTTTTGATTGACTTCCTAAAAGTTTGGTAAGAAAGAGCATTTGAGATAGAGTTGGTTAAGCATTTATTCAATTTGCCTGCTTGGAATTCAGAATGAGGCTATGACCTCGAGGTGATAATGAAGTCAAACGGGCAAAAAACGGTGGTGTCTACGCAGGCAACCCATCGCCTCAAGGGCCTCCCACAAGGCCAAAGTATGCACCAAAGATCTCCAGCCCCAAAAGGACAGCGGTTCGGATACAGTCCAAGATTGTAAAATACATTTGCGAACAAGGAGACACACCTTATGACACCAGAGGGCCAACCATGGATATTTAATGCCAGGCTGTTTTCCAGTAACTAGCATTGAATCCCTGGGGGGGGGGGGGGGGGGTCAATTTTCAGCATTGGCCAGTTAAATTATAGCGGCTAAAGATATGGCTGCTATTTCTGTGGCCTGATTTGGCTGTTAAACTTGGCCAGTCAGTTCTGAAAATTGGCAGTTATCACGCGATATAGTTGGTTAAAGCTTAGCCACTAAACCATGAATATTTAGCAGAGATAACCAGTTATTTCATGCTGAATATTCAGATATAGCCAGCTATGTGCTATTTAACTGGTCAGTACCGTTTTTGACCAGCTAAATAGCGCTGAATATCAAGCCAGTATAGAAATTAGGCAAGCAATTTATTGAATAGGGGCATAGAAAAGTTATGCACATATCTCCTAATTAGTGCCAATCCGTGCTTGTTAAAACCAATTATAGAAAGTTAGCTCCAATTTAACCCCCCCCCCAACCCCACCCCTCCCCTTTTACAAAATCATAATGTTGATTTTAGCACCATCCACGGTGGTAACAGCTCTGACGTTTACAAGAATTCTATGAGCGTTGGAGCTGTTATCGCCATGGCCGGTGCTAAAAAGCATTCTACAGTTTTGTAAAAGAAGGGGGAGTGGGGGTTAGAGCCAATTCAACCAATCAGTTTATGCATGTAAATGGCCCCATTCTAAAACCATGTGCCCAATTGTGCGCCTATCTTTGAGTGCCATTTATAGAATGAGGGAATCAGTGTGCTCCATGGCAACAGTTTCACACGCACAGAAAATGCCAGTTATCAGGCAATTTTATCACATGCATGGTTAAAATTGCACTCCAAAGTATGTATATGGCATAAGCATAGAAAATGCCTACAGATAAAGAACATATGGCCTATCCAATCCGACACTAAGAAGTATCAGTACCCATGCTACCTGCTGCAAAATTCCCCATGCCAATCACACCAAAATGTAAGGATCAGTTGAATAAGGGATTTCTTCCCTTCCCTTCGACTTTTCCCCAGAAGGCAGAATACCACATAATCATGACCCTCTGACTCCCCTCTCCCTAGTACCCCTCACATACATATATACATCAGTCATCCCTAATGTCTGAAGTGCACATAACAGCACAACCCTTTACACCTCCAGCCTACTCCTACCACTCTGGAATGTCTTCTTTCTACTCCAGAGGGTCTCCCTCCTGATCTCATCATCAGGAAGTAGGAAATCTGAAGAAAACAAGCTACTCTGTTCTGTCTTTTCCATTCAGTCAATGGTCTTATCATCAGCTATACATGTTTTTCCCTCTTACTTAGACCTTCTATTGGAAAATGCAGTTGCCCAGGGTGGCAAACATTTACTTATTGTTCGGGATGAGACTTCATCTGGAAGAATTCTGACGTTACTGTGTGTGGCGCAGTGGTTAAAGCTACAGCCTCAGCACCCTGTAGTTGTGGGTTCAAACCCACGCTGCTCCTTGTGACCCTGTGCAAGTCACTTAATCCCCCCATTGCCCCAGGTACATTAGGTAGATTGTGAGCCTGCTGGGACAGACAGGGAAAAATGCTTGAGTACCTGAATAAATTCATGTAAACCGTTCTGAACTCCCCTGGAAGAATGGTATAGAAAATTGAATAAAAAAAAAAAAAAAAAATAAAGCTATAGCCCACATGGTCCCACCCCATTCCACCTCCAGCTCCGACCTGGTCTGCTCCCTATCCCTCGTACAAATGAACCTCCCCTGAGCTCGGGACCATGTCTGCGCAGGCATGGATGTCAATGCGATGATGTCACATACCTGCATATGACATCATTGCGTTGACGTCCGCGCATGCACAAATGCCCTCCGGACACAGCCTTGGGGCCAGGGACTTCCAAAACCCAGACAAACTGCTGGGTTTTGGAAATCCCTATGGGCACCCAGACAGTCCTCTAAAATGAGGACATGTCCCAGTCTTCAAAGACATCTGGTAACCCTAACCCAAGCCCAAATTGTGGGAGTCAGTTGTTTAAGTAAACACAGGGGTTACGGCTCCCGAAATTCTTAACAACTTGCCCCCTCCTTTACAAAGCCGCGCTAGCGTTTTTAGCGTTGGCCGCGGCAGTAACAGCTTAGACACTTATTGGATTTTTATGAGTGTCCAAGCTGTTACCACCGCAGCAGGAGCTAAAAACGCTAGTACGGCTTTGTAAAGGAGGGGGTTAATAAACAGCTCTCGCGAACCACTGCATGCTGGGTCTTGCGCACCACTGGTTGACATTTAATATCTCCTGCAGTACGTTTTAGATGTTGTTTGCTCCAGGGAATTTTTACTTTCATGGTAAAATATGATTTCAGTACATTTTCTTGTTTCATGCCAAGACTAGGCCAGAGAATACAGGAAGAGGAAATGCTGACACATGGGCATGTCAGCTGCAGTTTTTGAGAACTGTCCAAAGCCCAGCCCCCTCTGTTTAACACTCTATTTCACCAGCATAAAATCTAAAAGGGTAAACAAACAAACAAAAAAAAAGATAAAACCAGAAAAAACAGAAGGATTCTATTTCTTAAAAATTAAGAGGCCTTTTTACTAAGCTGAAGTAAAAAGCACCACCATGAGGCTCCCTCAAGTTCTTGCATGTGCTATTCACTTGCATGTTCTATACACTTCCCCCTCCGTATCTGCAATAATAGGGGAACGGCAAGGCAGCAAATAGAGAAAAACCGTGAATAACTTTTCGTATGTTATTCGCAGTTTTTCAGTTAAAAAAAAAAAAGACACAAAACCGCAAATAACCTGACCTGTTCCAGTGAAGAAAGTGCAGTTGGGAGCAGCGATTTTCTCTGTGCAATGCCGGGAGCAGCAATTTCCTGTGATGTAAATTTTGGGGTGGGGCCTTTGATCGAAAAACTGCAAATAACCAAAACCACAGACCGTGAAACCACGAATACGGAGGGGAAAGTGTAAAATAGTTTTTATTTTTTAGACTTAGTGGTGAGTCTGTGGGCGGAGAGTAGGTGTGCGTGGGCATAGGCTGAAGTTAAGAGGTGACAGGCTCAGGTGTAATGTAAGAAAATATTTTACAGAAACAGCGGTAGAAGCGTAGAATAGTCTCCTGGTGGAGGTGGTGGAGATGAAGATTATATCTGAATTCAAGATAGCCTGGGACAGGCATGTGGGATCTCTTAGGGAGAAGAGGAGATAGTGGATGGTGTGGAAGGGCAGACTGGATGGGCCATTTGACCTTTATCTGCCATCATGTTTCTATGTTTCTAAGGGGCAACAACAAACAAAGAATCCAAAGAACTGCAGTGAAATATCGAGTCGAAAAACAAAAACAAAAACTGCAGTGATGGTGTACAGGATGCCAAGTCTTTAATAAACAATCATAAAACTGTTTGTATCCAAAAGGATTGATAAACACGGACCCGACACGGTCCGTGTTTCGAAGAAACACTCCTTCCTCAGGGGTCCTAGAGTGTGTCAATACAAGAAAATCTGATGGATAACAACTGGATAAAAACTGTTATCAGCAGTGTTATCCATCAGGTTTTCTTGTATACCCCTGATGCAGCCTTTGATGGGCTGAAACATAGCCATGTTGGATTATGCATTTGAATTTGCTTTTATGCATTGTGAAAAAAATATATAAAACTAGTCTTATATACATTAACATTATATACATATACATTAACGGGTGCTTGAATATATGTGTGTGTGTCTGTCTTTATTTCATTCTCTCTCTCTCCTTAGCCGCTTTCTGTATTTCTGTCTTTCTTTCTTTCTGTCTTTCTTGTCTGCTCCCCCCTTTCTGTCTTGCCTTGCCTGCTCCCCCGTCCATTCTCCCTTCCTTTTACCTCCCCTGTGTCCACCACCACCCCTTCAGTGCTCCCCTTATCCAGCAGCAGCCCTTCTCCCTTTGTTTTACCTCCCCCTGCAGCACCTCTTTCCTTCTTCCCCTGACCAACAGTAGGCCTCCCTTCCTTTTTCTTCCCCCCCCGTCCATCAGCACCAATTCCCCTGTCCAGCAGCACCTCTTTCCTGCTCCCCCTGTCCAGCAGTAGGCCTCCCTTCCTTTTTCTGCCCCCCTTTCCATCAGCACCTCTTCCCCTGTTCAGCAGCACCCCTTACCTCCGTTTGCGTCTGCCCTCCGCCGACAGGCGCCTCAGGCCACCGCAGCCTGCAGGTGCCGTCAGCTGCCTTACGCGCCTGAAGCCGACAGCCGCCTCAAGCCGCCATGTCCTGCAGGCGCCGACAGCCACCTCGTTAACGTTTCCACCAACCCTGCCACCACCGCTGCTTGAGAGGCCCGCGGAACCGAAGGAGTCCTGGAGTCCTGGTGTTGCGCATGCACACTCCTGCTGACCACTGACCTACAGATCAGGGATCAAGGAACACGGTGGTAAGAGTGCGCATACACGCTTAGCATTTTATTATTATAGATAAGGTGGTAAATGGTTGAATTTGACAGCCTTTTCTTGCAGGGTGTAGAGACAAGAACAGTGTCTGAATTCAAGGAATCTCGGGGACACAAAAGATAGGCTAAAGCCCACAATCAAGTGAAGATCTCATTTAAGTCGGGAATTGATAGACTAGATGGGCTTTGTGGTCCTTACCTACTGTCATACTGTGTTATGGAGCAACACCAGCACTGCTCAGTGGATGAACAATGCAAATTAAGACTTTCCTTCTATTGGTTAAGTAGAAATAAGTGTCAACAAGTGATACCTTTTTCCTGGACTAACTTTAATACATCTTTGGCTAGCTTTCAAGACTTATCCTTTCTTCAACAGGTCGGTGAGAAAACAATGTAGTTACACTGGGTTTAAATAATGCAAAGTCATCCAGGATTTTATATTTCAAGTGATTTAAATGGCTAAAAATGGCTTCTGGCCATTTAAATTGTTTCTCCTTGGTTTGGGCATATTCAGCATTCAGCACTTAACCAGATACGTGACAATATTCAGCACTTAAGCAGCTATGATAACTGTATAAACAGAACTGCATAAAACAAAGTCCCAGTGGCATAACCACAAAGGTCCTTGGGAGTCTGGGCTCCCCCACTTTGTGCTCAGGCCCCCTCCAAACTTGCAGCACCCATTAAATGGCCGATGGGGCTGCCGAAGCCCCACCAGCCAAAGAAAATCGCTGCTGAGCTGCTCCCCTCATCCTCTTGCTGCTGCAGGAAACAGGAAGCCAGCGGTGTGCCTCCAGCCACTGACACCAGAACTACTTGCACATGCTCAGTTCATGCAAGAACTGAGCATGCTCAGGGAGTTCTACATTGGGAGGAGGAGGGGGAGTGAATGCATTGCCTTTCTAATCCACCCTCCCCCCCAAATCAGAAGGCTAATTACACACCTATCTTTATGCTAGTCATCGTAGTTGGCTAAGCACTGAATGCTGCACTTAACTGGCTATTTTCATCTGGTCGCGCATGCCTGGCTATTCAGTGCCAATACCTGGACATGGTTCAGCATTGAATAGCTGGGAATAAAGCTGGGAGCAGTCAGCAAAACATTGACTGCCACTGGCTGAATATTGGGACTCTAGGTAGGGTTATCAGTCGTCCGGATTTCCCCGGACATGTCTTCCTTTTGAGGATATGTCCAGGGGTCCAGACGGCTTTTCAAAACACGATACTTTGTCCAGGTTCTACCAAATCGCTGCCTGACGAGAGCAGGCAGCGGGACTAGGACAGGATTTGGGGCGTGACAGAGCAGGGCTGGGTGGAACAGTGTGGGCCTGGGGGCGGGACTAGGAGTCCAGATCTTCCAAACAGAAAATCTAGTAACCCTAACTCTAGGCCTCAGTTGGGGAGTAGACTAGTGGTTAGTGCACTAGTGCAGTGGCCTGAGAATCAGGGGAACTCTGTATACACTCTGTATACACTTCTCCCTCGGTATTCGCTGTATTTGTGGGTGCAGAGCCAGAACGCAAATACCAAAAAATCATGAATAAGTTTTCGGCCGGCTCTAACCCACCCCCGCCTCATTCTGGATCTTCCCACCTCCCTCCCGGCATCCCAGACCTTATCTGGTGGTCAAGCGGTCTTCCTGTCCTGCGTGAGTTGACATAGTCTCTCGAGACCACGACGGGAACTCACGGCAGCCATTTTCTATGAGTGATCTACACGGGGCAGGAGCGTAGAAAGATCGCTCCTGCCCCGAAAGTCCGCTAGACTACCAGGTAAGGTGTGGGATGCGGGAGGGAGGCAGGGAACGTCCGGAATTAGCTTTTTTTCCTTTTTTTATTAAAAATCGTGAATAACCGAATCCGCAGATACTGAAACCGCAGATTCGGAGGGAGAACTGTAATTCCCACTGCGGCTCCTTATGACTCTAGGCAAATCACTTAATTCTCCACTTCCCTAGGCACAAAATAAGTACTTGTATATAATATGTAAACTGCTTTGTTTATAGCCACAGAAAGGTAGTATATCAAGTCCCATCCAATCCCCTTTCCCTTAGACTGTCTGCATATACCATTAGAGCTCAATGAAAAGGAGAGGGGGTGCTTTGGCAGATCACCAACTAACACAAGAACCACAATTTTTTGCTCTCAGTTTTTAGATTGGCTTAAAGAGGGCACTGTGTAACGCTGGCTTTAGAGCTGCAAGTTCTCTCCTCTGACAGCGCAGCGTTGCACCTCATTTCTGCAGGGCAGGGAGATCAGTAATTGCTAGAAGCAGAAGATATGTGAGAAGGTAGGGTGGGTAAGTGCAGACAAACATTTGGTGAAGTGAAGATTATAAAATTTTTGAACATGAGCGTAATGGCCAAAGGGCGATTGTCGTTTACCTTCCCATGACTGTTGCAGAGTAAGACATACCTGTGTTATCTACAGGTGCTGAGACCTGAAACCCCTTTCTGAAACTACAGCAAACAGCCCTCCGGGGCTTGGACTGCGGCCAGTGGCATCTGCTGTGGAAAGACAAGAAAAAGAAGAGAAAAAAATTAACTCTTTTGCTCTCCATTTTCCTTTGGAAGCAGTTGCTACATGCTATCTTATCAACTACATGGGTGTCAATCTCCTCTTTATCTTTATTAAAAATATGTAAACTACACAGTATCAAGACCAGTCAGATCAGTGCAGTTTACATCTAAAACATCCAAAATAATATATTTAACACCAATCTAAAATACAGTTTTGTTATACTAATAAAATATTTTGTTAAAATAGTTTATTAATTTAAAATTTTAAAAAAACATTAATGGTGTTTGTTTTCCAGTACAAACAAAACGAGGCACTGGAGATGTCTGAACCAGCCTACAGTCACAAAATGCTTTATGATGGTTTGTACCAATGATGAATATATAAAATGCTAAGCATATCTAGTCCCGACTAGGATCCAAATTTTGGCGACACCGCCGCCTTCCTCAGGGGACAAAAGTAAATTTGTACTGCAAACGGTGCGAATAATGCATTTTTGTGACTGTAGGCTGGTTCTGACATCTCCAGTGCCTCATTTTGTTTGTTCTGCTTTGCTTCGAGGTTTGGTACCTTCTTTTCTCTTTCCTTGTTAGTTTTCCAGTAGCATAGTCACCTTGGGTAAAAACCAGATAAGTAGAATTTCATCTCTTCTCCACCACACTCAAAGTCCAGTAATCATAGGCCCTGAACCCCAGCAGTATCTGCATATATATTTTTGAGGCATTAAATCAGGGGTGCCCAATACGTCAATCGCGATCGACCGGTAGATTGCGAAGGCAATGTGAGTCGATTGCGGAGCCCAAACCAGGCTCCATGATAGACTCGCGTTGCCTTTATGATCTACCGATCCGATCAGCCTTCCTTCTCCCTGACATCAAATCTGCCATCGGAGAGGAAGTTCTGGGCCAGCCCATCGCTGCCTGGCTGGACTGGAACTTCCTCTCCAATGGCAGAATTGACGTCGGGGAGAAGAATGCTGGTTGGCCCGAAGCTTCTAATCTGCAGGGAAAGCTTGGGGCAGTGGTGGCTTGGGGGCCTGTTTCTCGATGGCGGCGGCAGTGGCTTGGGGAAGGGCAGGGAGAAAGAAAGAAAGGGGGCAGGCAGGGAGACAGAAAGAAAGAAGGGAAACAGAACGAAAGAAAGGGGGACAGGGAGACAGAAAGAAAGGGGATATGGAGAGAGAAAGAAAGAAAGAAAGGCAGGGAGACAGAAAGAAAGAAAGTGAAGGGGGCAGGGAGAGAGGAAGAAAAAGTTGGGGGAGGGAATGAGGTCTGGACGAGAGGAAGCATACAGGAGACTGAAAGAAGGGAAGAAATATTGGATGCATAGTCAGAAGAAAGTGCAACCAGAGACTCATGAAATTACCAAACAAAGGTAAGAAAAATGATTTTATTTTCAATTTAGTAATCAAAATGTGTCTTTGAAGCTATCATAGAGACAGATATTGAACAAATATTTGAAAGGCATTAATATAAAAATCAAACCTTTTCTAGATAAAGGAAGGTGGTAGAACTTGAGGACGTGAATTTATATTGCAGAGAGGCTGACTCAGGAATTACATCAAAAAGTAATTTTTCACAGAGAGGGTGGATGCCTAGAATTCCCTCCTAGTGGAGGTGGTGGAGAGAAAAAAAATGTGTGGACTAGACATAAAGGATCCCTAAATAGAAAGAGGAAGGTATTGAAATATAACTTGACAGATCAACAGCTATAACTTAGTTTATAATACACAGGAGTGGTGCTTAACTGGCAGATCCAGCAGTGGGGAAGTGAAGCTGATGCTGCATGGACTTCTTTGGTCTGTGTCCCATATACTCCTATGGCAAGACAGACTGGGATGGACTGGAGTTAGCGTTTAAGGCAGGGGTGCCCAAAAGATCGATCGCGATCGACCAGTAGATTGCGAAGGCAATGCAAGTCGATTGTGTTGCCTTCGCATTCTACTTGCTTCCCAAGAGCCAGATGGACCCGAAGCATCCTGGCGGTCCTTGCGCGCCTGGCAGCTCCACTCACTACCTGCACGGAACAGCGCCAGTCAATTAGTCAGCCTCCCTCCCCCCCACCGTCCTACCTTCTCTCAGGGATTCCCAGGCTAGCCCTGGAGCTTTCCCCTCTGCCACGGGCCGCCCCACCGGAAGTAAGAAGTTGCATCAAGTGTGTGGGGGGGCAAGAAGCGGCAGAGAGCGCGAGCTCCGGGGGTTCAGTCGTGAGCACCCTCGGAGACTGAGGTGCGGAGGGTAGAAGCGAGAGGAAGGAAGGATTCGGGGGGGAGAGAACCGATCGAACGCCTCTTCGCTTCATTGATGTCCCCGGTGGGGACAGTCCTTGGAAATACATGCAGAAAACTCCCATTCCGTACAACAGTTTGTGACAGGTAGTGTTTGTGGCTCCTAGGGGGAGGAGAGGAGGTGGTGGTTTGGAGGCCTGTTCCCCGATGGCAGCGGCAGTGACTTGGGAGCAGGCAGGGAGACAGAAAGAAGGGGGAGCAGGGAGACAGAAAGAAAGGGGGAAAGAAGAGAGAAAGACAGACAGAAAGAAAGAGGGGCAGGGAGACAAAGAAAGAAAGACAGAAAGAAAGGGGGAACAGGAAGACAGAAAGAAAGGGGGCATGGAGAAAGAAAGGGGGCAGGGAGACAGAAAGAAAGAAAGGGAAGGGGGGCAGGGAGAGTGGAAGAAAAAGTTGGCGGAGGGAATGATGTCTGGAAGCATACAGCAGGCTGAAAGAAGGGAAGAAATATTGGATGCACAGTCAGAAGAATAAAGTGCAACCAGAGACTCATGAAATCACCAGACAACAAAGGTAGGAAAAATGATTTTATTTTCAATTTAGTGATCAAAATGTGTCCGTTTTGAGAATTTATATCTGCTGTCTATATTTTGCACTATGGCCCCTTTTATTAAACCACAATAACGGTTTTTAGCGTAGGGAGCCTATGAGCATTGAGAGCAGCGCGGGGCATTCAGCGCAGCTCCCTGCACTAAAAACCGCTATCGCAGTTTAGTAAAAAGAGAGGGAGTATATTTATCTATTTTTGTATAACTGTTACTGAGGTGACATTGCATAAAGTCATCTGCCTTGACAGAATAGGGTGGGGCCACCAAAAATATGGTAACACTACATAGGTCTTTTGAACCAACATGAGAAGCTCATAAGCCAGTTTACAGAGACTGTCATTCAATAAGGATTAATTCATCGAGGGCCCCTAGGCACACAAGTACACTGGGCCCCCTGCCCCGCCCCACTCCACCATGCGCTCAGGCGGAAACAGGAAGCTGCGTCAGAGGGAAGCTTTGGGCAAGCAGCACCGCTTGCACAATTACAGTTCCTGTTGCCTTTCTTACCCGCGTTGCTTGCCTGTCTTACTTTCCGTCGATGCCGCATTGCCGATCGGGGTGGGGCCCGCGTTGCCGATCGAGGGGGAGGCCCACATTGCCGATTGATGCTGGAGGGGCCCATTGCCATTTGGAAAAAACAATGTTGATGCCCTCCTTCATCAGGCCCCCCTAACCATTTTGGGCCCTAGGCACGTGCCTACTTGGCCTATTGGTTAATCCTGCCCTAGTTGTACATCTACAACGGGTTCTCTGAGACAGCTAACGTGAAACTCTGACATATATAAGAAGGTCTTTTGATCAGGAGAGGCGTTTCGGCGTCCCGTTAAAAGTTTGATCGGATTGTTTTACACCCTGAGGCAGCAGGCTCGTGAAACGCTGGCCACCGTCGGTGTACCGATCAACTAAAGATAAGTTGAAAGTTTTTCTTCTATCATCCTGCATAGACAGCCCTGCTTAAGTTTTTTATACTTGGGAGTGCAATGGAGGTTTTTCGCCATTGAGGTTATCACCCAACCACCTTGGACCACCATTGTGGTGGTGGGAGGGCTTCTGTCTGAGGCTTTTCCTCCATTTTTTTTGAAACACATCCCATTAAACCAAAGCAGCACTGTCTACATTACATATGACATTTTGTATCTTTCTTGTGAAAGTGTGTTTTGCAATATATAAGAACCCCGACACACTCCACTAAAGATATTTGCAAGTCCACATTGAGATAAGTGCCTTTATATCTTTTTGTCAATGTGCTATGATTGAGAGTGATGAGATACCTTCTGGTGGGCATAACACACAACGGTCTCATAAACATTTAAAGTTGTGCTCATAGCACATTTAATTGACATGGCATATGCTACATTATTACAAGTATTTCTGCTGGTGCATTCCTTTTGATTTTTGAGAACCCTACAAAGGCAGCATGGATTTGTGTAGTATGGTGTGTATAATTAGAGACTATATGGGAGCAATTACCTCAAGGTAGTCTCCACTTATGAACATAACAAAATTTCTTATATACCGCAGCTACCTCACGGCTCTGTGCGGTTAACCAAAATTAAAATACAAGTATACGTGGTACAAACACAAAAAAATTAATTAAAATATTTACCAAATAGATCAGTCTTCATAAATTTTCTAAATGCCAAATAAGAAATAGAGATAGAAAGATACATACAAATTTGTTTATCCCATAAAGCTGCCTGATACACTAAGATCTTGCTAAAGATGTGTTTATACACAACATCCTTTTACTGAAAGAAAATCAAAGAGCCAAAGATCACGTAAATGTTTTTTATTGGCAAATATAAAATGATCCGTGAGATAACTGGGTAAAAACCTACTGAGAGCCTTGAAACAGATACAGCTTGCCTCGACTGGCAACCAGTGCAGTCTATGGTGATACTGCCCATCAAAGGATCCATAAAGTGTCAGTTGGGCATCTATGCGCACCAGATACTATTCTATAAGGTAGCACCTAACTACATGGGGCAAAGGTGTGGGCAAAGCATGGGTGGGCCATAGGCACGTCTCCAGGTTGCATGCATAGTTTATAGAATACATTATCAGAAAATTCCTAAAGTAAGAAAAAACCAAGACAAAACAACTCCCACCACCCCCCTCAGTGCCCCACTAACTCGTGAAAAAGTCAAAAGAAGTTCATATTATTCTTTGAAAGATAAAGACGAGAAGCTTTATTTTTTAAATGGAAGCATCTTAGTTGGACATGACCGTCTACAACAGAAAATGGCAGTCTAGAATAAATTTGTAGCTTTAACGTGTTCATAGCTGTCCACACAGTCATAAAAGACCCCCGAAGAAGCCATTACTGATACTATACGGCACATAGCACTTTTTGCACGCAAGCATTTTTCTACACAAAGCTATAAGATAAGTGCATTCTTTATTTATTGATTCATATTTATATTAATTTATTGTTAGAATGTTTTAAATCATGAGTAAGAGATTCGGGTCAATGAACGAAAATCCTCCCTGCATGACCATCTTGGCGTTCATTTATTGAACGTTGCAGGATTTCTGAGACCCTTACTCTTAACCACACCACAACTTTAGGTTGGTTAGAAACCTGTTGCACACATCTAAATGTTCATTTTTTGAGGTTTCGATTAGCCTTATTCTAATACAGTGGTTCATGAAAAAAACAACAAGGACATGTGGCCCTTCCTCGGTCCGCCTCCAACTGCACTCCCACACAAGCCATGTGATGTCATTGTGTCGCATTCACACCTCTTCAGAGGCCTTCCAAACCTAAGGTGACCAGATCCCCTGTCCCGTTGTCCCCCACGCACAGCTTCGAGATGCCAAAATGTCCTGTTTTCAGAGACGGCGTCCCGCAGCTGTGTGTGGGGACAACAGGACAGGTGATTGCGGGAGAATGGGCTCTCTCCCTGCTTCCCCACCCGCTACCACAATCCAACCGCAGGAAAGGCATGTCCAGGCGCCGGCCCAGAAGCCTTCTCCCAGACGTCAATTCTGACATCAGAGAGGAACTTCCAGGCCCGAAACACGTAAACACTGGCATGTTGTGCAATTAATAGATGATTCTATTGGTGAGGTCCCCATTTTTGCTTATAAGCGATCGAGAAATATAGGTGAATGCTTAAATTCCCTATTTAACAACAAACAAGAACTTAGGGAATCAGGATCGCATAATGTGTGTGGGGCTTGTCAATGGTGCCAATATGCCATAGTGGGTGATAGTTGGACTGAAACTGGCAAAAAATATGTGGCCAAGGAAATTACTGATTGTAACTTGTCCAACGTGATTTATGTCATACAATGCCCCTGCCCCAAACTTTATGTGGGGCGGATGATGCGTTCTATTAAAATGAGACTCACAGAACATAAGTCTCGTGTACATACACATAAGGAAACGACTCCATTAGTTCGTCATTGGCAATTATTGAAACATTCTCTTATTGATTTGAGATGGAGGGTCATTGACATAGTAAAGATTGAGTGGGAGGGAGGTAACTATGAAGGTATGTTAAATTTAAAAGAACTACGCTGGATGCATGAGTTAAATAGCATGCAACCTAGAGGTTTGAATGAAATGAGTGACTGGATGGCTTTAGCTGAATGAGTGGGTTCGGTAGCCAAAGAAATCTTTTTGGGTTCCATTTAGGGTTTTTGCTTTTGCTCTCTAGTGGTTGGGGGTTGTTCCAAGAAGCATGACCCTTTAGGAAGAATGCTGCTGATTGGTGTGTGTCTTTTGACGTCATGGGGGTGGGATATAAATAGCTTGCAAGGAATGCCGCGGCCAAATTTGAATGTTAGAATGGCCGCAGAATGGAATGGTGTAAGCCAACAGGTTGGTGTGTTTGGTTTTTTATTGAATGGTATAGTTTTGTAAGTATACTCTAAGGTAATCTGTGTGTTAGTTGCAGCACTAGCCCCATCCTGAAGAAGAAGGCGAAACGTGTTGGTGGGGAACAGTGCGGCCACACAGTTGATATATATAAGATAAGTGCATTATCCATTAGTGAATTTTTGAAAATGGAATGCTTTAATAATAAGATGAAGTTTTTATAAGCATAAAAGATGAAGAAATATTTATAATATTAATATGTTTAAAGAAAATTTTCATGACAAGTTACGAGTTGAAATATAAAATATAAAAAGAAAAAAATATTAGGTTTGATATACACAGGGTGAACTCAGTGAGGAGTGCTGCTACGCTGATATCTTTCAAAGTAGCATTCTGAGATATCCCCAGTGTTTATATATCAAAGTTTAGTTCTTTGCATTTGGAGTTATACATGGCAAGATAGCTGGTTTGCTTGTGACTAGTCACATGACATTCTACGGCACACCCTCTTAGCACTTCTCCCGCCCCAACCATTTCCTATGAAAATATGAACGTGCGGAAAGTTTTTGCATAACCCCTGACATATTTCTTGACCCAGACATATTTAAGCTTTCTTCAGATGGTAAAGTGCCCTGGAAAAATTGTGCAGGACAGTTTTATAATAAGTAGCTTGGTTTAAGAGATTAAGTAGGACCTACTTAGGCTCTGTGTTATAAAGAGAAGTAGGCGTCTGCTTTATAAAATACTAACAGAAGTTGTGCCTGTGTTGCAGATGCAGTGGCATAGTATGGGTGGTGCCTGGGGCAGTGGTGCCCCTCCCTGCCCTCTTCTCCACCCCCACGCTCCTTCCTGACCCCCTCCTACCATGCGCGCACCCCCTTCCTTCTCATGTACCTTTTTAACTTACCAGGCGCGAACAACAGCGAACTTGCTGCCCATGTCTTGTCGGCTATCCCTCCGATGTCTGACATCAGAGAGAGGTGACACTGACATGTGCAGCAAGTTCGTAATGCTGCTTGCACAGGGAAAAGTAAAGAGGTACGAGGGAAGGGAAGGGATGCCCGCGCGCTGCAGGGGATCTGGAAGGAGCGGGGGGAGGGGGACCGAGAGGAGGCTGGGTGCCTGAACCCCTTATAAAGATTGTGCCCAGGGCAGACCGACCCCCCCCCCCCCCCACAGACACACACACACACACATCCCCTGCTTACTATGCCACTGTGCAGATGTGGACATTTACACAGGCTTTCAAGCAGATATAATTATGAGTGCGCCTATAAATTTAAAGTTCTCATAGAGGTTAGCATAGTTTATAACTTACATGCATACTTGCAAACTCTACCACTCTCTACCAAACTCTGCCCTGTAGACTTCGTCATGTCGTAGCTCATGCTTTGCAAAAATCGTTTTATTGAACTACCTCCTATGACTTTGGAGAAAAGAGAAGCTTGCTCTCGATTTCCAAAGCAAGCCACAAGAAGGGGATTGATATGCAGCCAGTGCATCTGTGGAGATAGCCAGGTTTGTAAAAGCTTTCAGCTCACTTGGTTGAGTCCACAATTGGAGGAGAAATATTTAAAATCAAATTGAAAACTTTGAAGATTGGCATGAAAAGCAAATGGTGTGAATGCACATTGCCAATCTGGTTGTCACATGATGCACTAAGACCAAAAGAAAAATGTACAAGAACCCATCGGAAATACCATTCCAAATTTGTCTGGCCTCAGGTTCCTAATGATAGGCTTTTATCCTATTAGATCTAATTGACACAGAACTTATCATTAACAAATGGAGAGGTATTTGTTCTTTGAAACAGTTTGGACATTTTTTTTTCAAGTTTTTTTTGATGGGATGTTGAAAGGGCTCTATTATGCGTGACATGCAAGCAACCTGTGAAAATGATATGGCACTCTTCAGAGTTAATGAAACATCATTTGTCAGAGGATTTGCAGGTGTGGCTCTGCTCCTCCACTGTAATACAGATTGGAAGTCAGCAACTAGCCTGTAGGCTTGTTGCCAAACACAAAGTATGTTCTCTGTGTCACTGGTGCAGTGCTCCATAAATCTCCATAATGGTGTGAGTGAGTCTTGTTGACTTCACAACTTAATTTTAGCTTGACTGTCTCTTCGTTCAAAATGGCGGCTGGCGGGGTGCCTCCTCATGTTCCTGGATCCAGTCTAAGGGTTAAAATGAGGACAGTGCTTGTACCATGGTGACTATGTACTCCCCTCCCCCCCCCCCCTATTTTTGGTTTTAAAAAAAATCAGTTTATAAGCACTGCACCGCTGTAGGATTCATTGATGTCCTAGTCGGGAAAAATCGGAGGAGGGTTGTTTAACCTAGCAGCGCAGTTGGGTAAACATTGGTGAAGGCCAGCAGTAGCAGAATCCTGGGATCTCTGCCAAGACAGTGTGAAGACTGTGACACGGAAAATGACTAAGGTGGCCTGTTTACCGTGCATTGTTTGCCAGGGACCTAATTGCAGCAGCATCACATTCCTTCCAGGGGGCAGGTTGTTTAATTGACAATAAAGCTATTGACTGGATGAAAGAGAAAGCAGGCCAACTCATTCTTTGCACATTTGTGTCTTTCTTCCATCAGGAAAGCTGAATTTGCCATATGCTAAGCACTGACTCCTCAGAAAGGAAGACAATTAACAAGAGTCACATTATAACAATGGGCCTATTTGCCAATTGTCCTTGAAATATGTAATTGAGAGATAGATGCACCGACCTGTGCTTGGCATTTTATGATGAATCCTTGAAGAAGTCTATCAGGGTGCAATTTCAACAGTACGTAAAGCTATTTTTATTTGTTTCTCACCTTTCTGTACCATCTTTCTCTGATGGCTACAAGGCGGTTTACAGCAGTAAAAGCTTACATATAAAAATACAGTAACATGCTCCATTATTTACATGCAAGCATGAGCAGCCATGCTTTACGCTTTCCCCTGTTGTATTGGGCTTCCAGCTTGATTGAAATTGGGCTCTTTTGGGTGATGGCACCCCTGAGTCTTCATTTGCATTTTCTGTGATATCCCTAGCCCTGGCAGACTTAGGGCTCCTTTTACAAAGGTGTGTTAGGGCCTTAACGCATGCGACATTCCCACACGCGCTAGCCACCTCTTGAGCAGGCAGTAGTTTTTTGGGAAGTGCGCGCTAATCCGGTGCATGCTAAAAACACTAGCACACTTTTGTAAAAGGAGCTCTTAGACCGAGGAGGCTGAGCCTGGTCTTTTGCCTAGAAGTACACAATACTTGTCACTGAGCTAACACTAGATTTTAATGACTTCAATTGGTTATATTCAAATACTGATATATAAGAGTTTTCATGTTGTCTGTTTGGGTTATTTTTCTATTTTTTTGGTCATGGAGGCATAGGTGACCATCCCTGGGATAAAGGTGGCTAAAATCACCAGAAACAAAAAAATGAGGTTTTAATAAATTCTGTTAGAGCAACCAATGCAACACAACAGTCCAAACCCCGCCCTTTTATGTGAAAAAAATAAAAAGATTCAGAAGTTCAAACATATGACTTTTTTGGACCCATGTTATGGAAAACTGGCCATTCTCAACATTTTGAATCTGCTACTTTAGTCACTTTGCCCCAGAGTTGTCACATCTCGTTTTTAGGAAAAAATGCACCTTTTGAAAAGAGTATCCTTTTTCTAAAATGTATACACTTTTCATAAAGAAAGCACAGATGTGTGCTTTATGAAAGAGGGTGCACCCATTGCAAAATGTGCACAACTTTTAATAAGGGAAACACTCTTGACAGACAAAAAAATCCCCATAATTTGAGTTCTTTTCCTATCATTTCAGAAAACATGAAAGGACATAGAAATATTATTTCAAATGAACGCATATCCTTTGTAACCAAATGGAATCAAACTTCAGGAACAGTCATTAATTAGAAACGTAGAAACATGACAGCAAACAAAGACCAAATGGCCCATCTAGTCTTCCCATCCACAGTAACCATTATCTCTTTCTCTCTCTGAGAGATCCCACGTACCTATTCCAGGCCCTCTTGAATTCAGACAGTCTCTGTTTTCACCACCTCTTCCGGGAGACTGTTCCACGCATCTACCACCCTTTCCATAAAAAAAGTATTTCCTCAGATTCCCCGGAGCCTATCACCGTTTAATTTCATCTTATGCCTTCTTATTGCAAAGTTTCCTTTCAGATGAAAGAAACTCAACTCATACACATTTATATTATATAGGTATTTAAACGACTCTATCATATCTCCCCTCTCCTGCCTTTCCTCCAAAGTATACAGATTGAGACCACACACCATTTTAGTAGCCTTCCTCTGGTCCGACTCCATCTTTTTTATATCTTTTTGAAAGTGCGGCCTCCAAAATTGTAAACAATATTTTAAATGAGGTCTCACCGGAGTCTTATACAGAGGCATCAATACCTCCTTTTTCCTACTGGCCATATCTATTCCTATGCAACCTAGCATTCTTCTAGCTTTTGACGTCACCTTTTCAACCTGTTTGGCCACCTTAAGAACATCACATACAATCATACTCAAGTCCTGCTCGTCTGTCATGCACATAAGTTCTTCACCCCCTAAACTGTACTCTTCCCTTGGGTTTTTGAAGCCCAAATGCATGATCTTGCATTTTTTAGCATTAAATTTTAGCTGCCAAATTTCAGACCATTCTTCAAACTTCGCCAGGTCTTTCTTCATGATAGTCACACCATCTGGCATGTCTACTCTATTGTATCATCAGCAAAGAGGCAAATCTTACCCAACAACCCTTCAGCAATAGCATTTATAAAAAAGTTAAAAAGAACAGGCCCAAGAACAGAACCTTGAGGCATACCACTGGTAACATCCCTTTCCTCAGAGCGATCTCCATTGATCACTACCCTCTGTCGCCACTTGAAGTACTTATAGTATTCCAGAGCTTTTCTCTCCTCCTCTCCTGACAAGACAACTTGATTCTCCCTTTGAACTTCTCTCACTCATTCCTGTCTAAACTCTACAGGCAGCTTTCAAGGACCTTAGCTGTGTGAGCTGGAATAGGACCTATTTCCCTTCGGGTTTCAAGAGTATCTTCTGGTGACGAGTCCACTTGAGGCTCTAGAGCTTCTTTTTCTCCTCAGTTAAGATAGGAGGGGACCTCCAGATACCCCTCTCTGTCTTTTTCATTTAGTTTCCTTCCTTGAGAGTTGATATTTAGAGAATGACACGGGGACAAATTTATCCCCGTCCCTGCAGGAACTCAATTCCCCGTTCCGTCCCCATGAGTTTTGTCCCTGTCCCTGTCCCATTCCTGTAAGCTCTGCCTTAACTGCACAAGCCTTGAACACTTAAGATTTTAAAGTGTTTGGGGCTTGTACAGATGAATACAGAGTTTACAGGAATGGGGCAGGGACAGGAAAAGAACTCATGGGGACGGAAAGGGAAAATGAGTTCCCGCACGGATGGGGAAAAATTTGTTCCCCCTGTCATTCTCTATTGAGATTGCCCAGTGCCCATTTATGCTAGCTTCATAGAAAAAGGAAATCTGTAATGTGGTTGTTGAACCGAGTGTTAGAGCCATGTCCTTGTTTTCAGGTCAGCTTATAGAAGTAAGTTGCCTAATGTTTCTCTTCCTTCTCTTTATGGAACAGAGCATATCTTGTCCTAGGCTACTTAAGGGGCCCTTTTAGGAAATGGGCTTTGCGTGTTTTAACATGGGACTTTCTCTTGCACTAAGCCCATTTCTAATGTGGCAGCAATTAAGGCGTTTTTCAATTTTTATTTTTTTTTCAGGTCATGCATTAATGTTTGCATTAGCATATGTTCTTTGAAAAAAGTTACAGTGGGAGTACTTACCGTCTCCTATTTAGGAGGTGGTAGGTGCCCCTGCATTAAATCTGTGTTATCCAGTTAGCACACACTAATGCAAATATACTAGCAGGATAATAGTTCCATGCTCATGCCATACCCCCGACACGCCCCCTCCTGAAAAAATTACAAAGAAAATAACACGTGTTTAGAATGCACTCACAGACAAATTGCCACGCAATGCTTTAAACTGGTTTGCAGTAAGCCCATTTCCACATATTAAGTGCATGTGATTTAGTGAAAGGGTCCTGAAGTATGATAGACAAGGCAAACCTTCTGCCTGTCATAGTTCCCTCCAAACTGATGGGTATGTATTGTCATTGGCAAGAAAAACAGCAAAGGTGACCTCTGCTGTTCAATTTATGTTTTACATTGATTAAGACTCTACACCAGTATCCCGCAAACTTTATCAAGCCATGGCACACCAAGCATAAGTGGCTGCGGCTCGAGACATCCGTAAGTGAGCGGATGTTGACATAACATCATCATATCGATGTCCGCGCATGCACAAAGGCCCTCCAGACGGGCCCTGAGCCGCCAGTGGGGTGTGCCAGCATGGAAGATGAGAGGAGAGGTGCTGATGCCGGCTGATTTCCTGCAGGCACATCCTATAGGCAGTTAGCCAGTACCTCTCCTCCCCGGTGTCTTGCGGCACACCTGAAATCTCACACAGTCTGCGATACACTACTCTACACGTACATGTTTTGGTCACTATGGCCTGCTTCAGGAGTCTGAATCTTGATCTTATAAAAGAAACTAAAATCACTTATGTTATGGACCTTCTTGCTCTTATTCTTTGGGTGAAATAAGAATGGTAAAATGTGTCTCTTTTTCTAGTCCAGTGGGAGTGTGTGGCACGGGGGTTAGAGCTATAGCCTCAGTACCCTGAGGCTGTGGTATCAAATCCCTCGCTGATCTTTGTAACTCTGGGCAAGTCACTTAATCCCTTCATTACCCCAGGTAGACTAAATAGAGTTTGAGCCCACCGGGATAGTTAGGGAAATATGATAAAGTATCTGAATGTAAATCACTTAGGATATAAGTGGTATCTAATATAATAAAATGATAGGCCGCGCATGCGCACTAAAAAAATCGTGTTCCCTGAGCTGTCCCGTTTTTTTTAGTGCGCATGCGCGGGTTATACGTCACCAAACTCGGCAACGCAAACCATGTCCGCCATCGGCCTCGAGCTCCTGGGGGCCGGCGGCTCGAGTCGCCCAGCCGGTGCTGAGTCCCCCACACTCCCACTTCAGCTGGCACGGACGGTTTGAGAATGAGGGAGAGAACAACGCAGCCAGACGGACCGCGGGAAGGGAAAGGGGGGGAGGGTTTCGAGGGAGCCGGTTGGCCGCATAAATTATTTTAATTTGAAATCTGCCGCCGTCGCCGCGGCTCCTCTCTCATCTTCTGACATAATATAAGTGCAGCTCATGAGAGGAGCCGCGGCGGCGGCTTTGAAAACGGCTCCCTTAGTTCGCTGCATTTTTTTTTTTAAGTTTAAAACTGCCGCCGTGGCTCCTCTCACGATCCCGGCCTGTGTCAGAGAAGGCTTCCGACGCAGGCCAGATCGTGAGAGGAGCCGCGTAGGCATTTTTAAACTTAAAAAAAAAACCAGCAAAGAACTAAGG
Organism: Geotrypetes seraphini; assembly: GCF_902459505.1. NCBI lineage: Eukaryota > Metazoa > Chordata > Amphibia > Gymnophiona > Dermophiidae > Geotrypetes > Geotrypetes seraphini. The sequence goes on along the minus strand of NC_047086.1, from coordinate 301,036,924 downwards.
GAGCCGTTTTATCTCCATGCTGCTACGAAGGAACAGGTGAGGGGGAGGGAAATGCTGATGCTGATGCACAGGGAGCAGGCAGGCATGGCAGGCAAGCAGGGGAAGAGGGAAAGGGGCTGCTTTGGGGGTAGGGGTGTGCTGTGGGCACATAGCAGTCATGGGCAGGGGATCACAGAACAGGCAGGCATGGCTCAACAAGGGGAGAGGGAAAGGGGGCTACTTTGGGGTGAGGGGTTTCCTGGGCCAGACAGCAATCATAGGGGGGAAACAGAAAGGGGCCACGGAGCAGGCAGGCATGGCACAAAAGGGGGCAGGGGCATTGGGAAACGGGGCTGCTTTGGGGGGAAGGGTGTTCTGGGGGCACACACCAATCATGCCGGGGAAGAGAAGGGGACCACAGAGAGATAGGCAGGCATGGCGCAAGACAGAGACACAGACAGAAAGAATGACAGACAGACAGACAGCATCCAAGCACAGAGAGAAAGGAAAAAAAAAACAGTCGTCTACTCTAGCACCTGTTGCACAGGGGGAGAACGAAAGAGATGCTGATGGACAGGGGGTTGAAGAAAAGGAACGGAGGACTAATGTTGGACAGGGGGAGAAGGAAAGAGGTGCTGCTGGACAGGGGGGAGGTAAAACAAAGGGAGAAGGGCTGCTGCTGCATAAGGAGAGCAGTGAAGGGGTGGTGGTGGACACAGGGGAGGTAAAAGGAAGGGAAAATGGACAGGGGGAGCAGGCAAGGGGTGGTGATGGACAGCCAAGGAAAAAGAAAGGCAGAAAGAAAAAAAGCGGCTAAGGAGAGAGAGAGAAAGAAATAAAGACAGACACACACACATATGTTCTAGCACCCGTTAATGTAACGGGCTTAAAGACTAGTATAAGAAATAAAATAATAAAGAAATTGAGCACCACAGGTCATCTTTACTGTTTTTCTCGCCTTTCTACCTCGGAGAGGTAGTATCTCCTGTTTCATTGTGGCATTATGTATTGTTTCACCATTTTCTCCCCCAGACCCTCTTATGAGGTTGAGCTTCTTAACTGCTCTACAGGGTTCATAGACAACTTGGCGAAAGACAAAGGCGCGCGCCGACAACTGAGCGCAGGACGGAGGCGCGCGCCGAAGAAAATTACAGTTTTTAGGGGCTCCGACGGGGGGTGTTGTTGGGGAGCCCCCCCCAGTTTACTTAATAGAGATCGCGGCGGCATTGTGGGGGGTTTGGGGGGTTATAACCCTCCACATTTTACTGTAAACTTAACTTTTTCCCTAAAAACAGGGAAAAAGTGAAGTTTTCAGTAAAATGTGGGGGGTTACAACCCCCCACGCCCCCCCACATTGCCCCCACAACGCGGCGTGATCTCTATTAAGTAAAGTGGGGGGTTCCCCCCACGCCCCCCCCCCCCGTCGGAGCCGTAAAAACAGTAATTTTCTGCGGCGTGCACCTCCGCGCTGCGCTCAATTGTCTGCGCACGCCTTTGTCCCTGCGCGCTTTTGACCTGACACCGCTCTACAGATAGGGTTACCATCCACACACAATGTCCTGAAATCATAATTTACCTTGAATGTGGAGACAAAAAGAGGACATTAAAAAATTAAAACAGTTGCTACCTTTGTTAAAGAAATATTTAATTATAGTAAATGTGTAAATGGCTTTTATTTAATGAGTACACATCAAGCAGAGACTGACTTACAATACAGTAGTAGGCAATCTACTTTTCAAACACCTCTGGATCTGAGTTTGAGTCTGAGCACAAGCGTACTTATCAGTAGAGTGGATATCCCTCAACAACTTTGGCTGGCTTCTGAAATACCTGTGAAAGTAGGTGTCAGGTGAAAAGCGCACCGGGACAAAGGCGCGCGCAGACAATTGAGCGCAGCGCGGAGGCGAGCGCCACAGAAAATTACTGTTTTTACAGCTCGACGGGGGAGCGTGGGGGGGAACCCCCCCACTTTACTTAATAGAGATTGCGCCGCATTGTGGGGGCGTTGTGGGGGGTGTGGGGGGTTGTAACCCCCCACATTTTACTGAAAACTTCACTTTTTCCCTGTTTTTAGGGAAAAAGTTAAGTTTACAGTAAAATGTGGAGGGTTACAACCCCCCAAACCCCCCACAACGCCGGCGCGATCTCTATTAAGTAAACTGGGGGGGCTCCCCAACAAAACCCCCCGTCGGAGCCCCTAAAAACTGTAATTTTCTTTGGCGCACGCCTCCGTCTTGCGCTCAGTTGTCGGCGCGTGCCTTTGTCTTTCGCCGAGTTGTCCATGAACCGTGAAAGTATACACTTCTCCATCCGTATTCACGATTTCAGCAATTGCGGTTTCGATTATTTGCGGTTTTTAGCTTGCTGGCTCCTCCCCCAAATTACATCAGCACTTTATTCACCGTGGTTTTGCCTCTCCTTCAGGAACAGGCCAGGTCTCCCACCGTGTTATTCGCGGTTTCACCATATTCACGATGGTTTTTAATAGAAAACAGCAAAGTGTAATACCTTTGAGCAGTAGTGCCACTAAAAGCAGATCAATGATAGAGAAAATCAGAAGCTCTCTCTTTCTCTCTCTTTCAGCAGCATTCATTTATTTATTTTTCTCCCAGGGGAGCTCAGAGCAATTTACATGAATTTATTCAGATTCGCAAACATTTTTCCCTGTCCGTCCTGGTATCTAATGTACCTGGGGTAATGGGGGGGATTAAGTGACTTGCCCAGGGTCACAAGGAGCAGTATGGGTTTGAACCCACAACTGCAGGTTGCTGAAGCTGTAGCTATAACCACTGAACCACACTCTCCCCTATTACAATGCTTTTATGTGTTGTAGTTAGTATAATAAACCTGTTATAATTACTTTATGTGCTTGTACAATTGGTCTACTGTGATGTCCATTGATTCGGCTTCTGAAGATCTTGGCCTCTTTCTTTTGTTTTTAAGAAAAAGAGACATAGATGGGCATAATCAAAAGAAACGTCTAAGTCCATTTTTGGTTTAAGTCGCTAGTTGCCCAAAGTTGGCTAAGGAGAATGTCCATTCCTGAAAAATATATCCAAAATATTCCCCCCCCCCCACCCAAAAATCATCTAGTTGAATAACCAGCCGTTTGATCATCCAGACAGCTAAGTTGTCTATTGTTATACCCCATTCTCATCCAAAAATTCATCCAAGTCAAAAACACCCAAAACGAGACCTTTTGGATATGGGCGGGGTCACCAAAACATTGGAGTAGAGGGGTACCTTACAAGGCACTGCTGTGAATTTCACAAAAAGGGTGCCACGTGAACATCTCACCACAACTCCCTTATAGGTCATGGTGAGCCCCCCAAAACACCCCCAGAACCTACTAGGCAGTACAAAAGGGTTTTTAGGGGTGCACATGTTTCACTATGAATGCAGTGATTAGAGTGGCTTATGGGCCTGGGTCCATTTCTCCATGGTTCACTAACTCACCTCAAGACCATTTACGCCACCTCTGTGCAGCTCTACTAGGCTTTTCTATGCCAGGCTGTCAGGTGCTGATGTTCTGGAGGCAGATGTGTATGTTTTTATTATGATTTTTATGATGTTGGGTGGGGGGGATCAGTGATCACTGGGGCAGTGTGTGTGGGTCTGTACTTTCAAGTTTCAACTTTATTTAAAATTTACTATACCGTCTACTCGAGACTTCTAGGCAGTGTACAAAAATGCCATAACAATATACCAATAAAAGTGTAATTTAATCTAAAACAGACCAAGGAAAAAAACGATTCAAGGACAAAAAACGAACAGGAACAAAAGGGAAGAGGGGATAGGAACTCCAATTAATAGAAAGAAAAGAAAACACTTAAAGGGAAAAACAGAAGGGTGGAGAAGTAATACTAAAAAAAATTTTCTAAAAACTAAGTCGTCCTTAAAAGGACAGTTTAGGTTACAAAGGCATCATGGAATAAGAATGTCTTTAGCATTTCCTTAAATTTGATCAATGATGTATTTTCCCGCAAGTGGTTGGGAATAGAGAATGACACGGGGAAAAAATCTGTCCCCATCACTGCCCCGTCCTGGCCTACCGTCCCCTTCACCGCCCCGTCACCACTATCCCCTTCACCACCCCGTCACCGTCACTGCAGCATCCATATAAGCCTCAGTACTGCAATATTTAGCTTATTTCTTCCATATAAATATAAATCAAAGTTCTGGCTGCTGAACTAGAGAAAGAGATGTTCAGCTGGCAGGGCTTTGTTTATAAATTTTTATCAATACTACTTTATCCTAAAGCAAAAAATAAATAAATAAATATAATTTTTTTTTTCTACCATTGTTGTCTGGTTTCTGCTTTCCACATCTTCTCATTCAATTCTTTCCATCCACTGTGTGTCTTCTCTCTGCATCATCCATTTGCTGTTACTGTGCCTCTCCCTTCACCCCCACCCCAATTGGTCTAGCACCCATCTTCTTCTCTCCGCTCCCCCATAGTCTGGCAACTGTTTTCTTCCATTCCAGCATATTCTTCCTACTCTGTCTTCCACATGTCCCTTCAGGGTCTGTTCCTCTCTACCCTCTTTCAATGTCTGTTCTATTCCTTTCCACCACCACCCTTCCCTCCCTCCTTTACCATCTGTTTCTTTCTACCACACTTCAGCTCCTTTTGCGTGGCTTCTCTATCTACCTCCCTCCCTCATATTTTCGTGGCACATTACAATGTAATTTGTGCAAGCCGCTGGAGCCTGCGAGCTCGGTCCCTGTCCCATCCCCACAAACCATCTCGCTTCTGTGTTCCTATTTTCCCCATTTCTAATATCTCTCCTATGTATCTGGCATTGCCCCCCCCCCCGTGTCCATATACCATCCCCATGGCATGTCCCCTTTATGTCTCTGTCCCTATACCCCCATGCACATAATTTCCCCTCTTTCTGTTACCTTCCTGTGTCCAGATTTCCCCTATCTTCCTCTTCCATACCAGTGTCTCTTCTTTTCAACCGCTCATCTAGCTTCTTTCCCTCTTTCTTCCCCTCCCCCCCCCCCCCCCCCCCCCCCCCGCTTCCAGCATCTGGCTCACCTGCCTGTCCTCCCCTTTCTTTCCTGCTGTGGGTTTCTTTCTTTCCCTCTTCATCCCCTTGGCCCAGAATCTTTTTCCCTTTCACTCCCTCCTTCCCAGTGTGACCGGGAACATGGTCCAGCAGCCCCCACCCACCCGATCGCAGCGTTTAGTCAGCTCCCTCCCTCCACCTAACCTTATATTCCGAGTTTGCCGGCTTTCTTTTTCGCCGAGCCCACGCGCGGCTGCTCAGTTGTTCAATCTTCTGCTCTGATGCAATCGGAAACAGGAAGTTGCAGCAGAGAAGATTGAACAACTCCAGCAGCTGCGTGTGCACAGATTTTTGAAAGCGGGCGGCTCAGCGAAAAAGAAAGCCGGCAAACTCAGAATATAAGGTGAGGTTGAGGGAGGGATCTGGCTAAACACTGCGATCGGGTGGGTGGGGGCTGCTGGACCGCGTGATCCTTGATTGCCTCACTGCAGAGACAAGACCATTCACCGCTCCACGGGGCAGTGAATGTCTTTGTCCCTGTCCCTGCAGCGACTACTATTTTTCTTTCCCCGTTTCGGCGGGACACCTGCGGCTACTCACGGCTAGCCGCAGGTAACAACCACCGTGTCATTCTCTAGTTGGGGATACTGTTTCAAAGAAAAGGATCACTTATATTGTACTAATATGTTTCAATGAAGGAACAGTGAGAAGATTATGTGCAGTGGATCGTAGGGTCCTTGATTGATTTGTGTCTGCAGTGCTCATCTGGTCACTTTGGATATCTTTTTGCCACTTAACCTGTTTTTACATGGCTTAAGTCACAACGTACAACTTCCATCCAGGCAGCCTCGCTAAACTTTCAGTTATACTTGCAGTACGATTAAGTTTAGATCAGCCCACATCCTGCCCAAATCCCGCCCTCACAACTCTTCCTAAAATGCCCCTTTAAGCTCTGGTCGTACAGCAGCACTGACAATGCCTAAGTCGTTTTTAGGTACATCTAAAATCTGTTTCGATTATAGGCACTTGGACGACTTGTCTTTTAGATCGTCCAAGTGCCGATTTAGGTGGGTTTTTAGACGTACAGTGGTACCTTGGATTACGAGCATAATCTGTTCCAGGAGCATGCTCGTAATCCAAAATGCTCATTTATCAAAGCGAGTTTCCCCATAGGAAATAATGGAAATTCGCTTTGATGCGTTCCCCCCCCCCCCAAGAACCGGCATTGCTCCCCTTGAAGGCCCCCCCCCTGTGATCAGGCACCCCCCCTGCGATCAGGCACCCCCCTGCCTCGAACTGGCACCCCCCCGCCACGATCCGACCCCCCCCCCGACATGATTGGGCACCCCCCCGCCACGATCCGACCCCCCCCCGACACGATTGGGCACCCCCCCGACACGAACCGACATCCCCCCCCGACACAATTGGGCACCCTCCCGCCGCTTCTTACCCTCATCTGGGCACTCTTGAAAATCGGCCTTCTCCTCTGCTGGGCCTTGAGCATCTGAGCATGCTCAAGGCCCAGCAGAGGAGAAGGCCGATTTTCAAGAGTGCCCAGATGAGGGTAAGAAGCGGCGGGGGGTGCCCAATTGTGTCGGGGGGGGTCAGATCGTGGCGGGGGGGTGCCCAATCGTGGCGGGGGGGTCGGATCATGGAGGGGGGTGCCCAATCGTGTCGGGGGGAGTCGGATCGTGGCGGGGGGGTGCTGGTTCGAGGCAGGGGGGTGCCGACTCGCAGGGGGGGTGCCGGATTGCGGGGGGAGGTGCTCGTAAATCGAGCCATGCTCGGTTTCCGAGGCACCAATTTTGCAAATGTTTTGCTCGTCTTGCAAAACACTCGCAAACCGGTGCACTCGTAAACCGAGGTACCACTGTATTTATTTTTTGATTATGAGCCCCATTATGTACAGCAAGAACTAAAATCTAGATGAACCTAAACCATCCTCACTTTCTACTCCATTTTTCTTCCTCAACTCTGTTTGCAAAGCTAGGGAAGAATGATAACATTGTGCCCACTCTTTTTTTAACATTCTGCATATTTAGTCTGAGACATGAAATATAAAATTGGGCACTTTATCTTGACAGTAAAGATTATTTGGGGCTGAGCTCCAACAGTAAATTTATGCAAGAAGATGGAAAAAGAGCTTGAGTTAAAAGAAAGTCACATGAAGAGCGATTCTATAAATTGGCAACTAAAGATAGGTGATAATTGTTAAGGTTAGTTATAGCATAATTGTACTTCCACACATGATTGGTACAACACATGTGATTGGTATAACATAAGTGCCAAAATCACTTTGCTTGGAAGTTTGAGAGGTGCACATGTGGATGACGAGTAGGCGGAAACTGGGTATCCCAGTGGCATAGTAAGGGGGGTGCAAGGAGAAGGGGGGTCCACCCCGGGCACAGTCTTCCTAAGGGTGCGGCACCCCTTCTTCTCTCTACCACTCCCACTCTTCTCCTTGCTGCGTGCGCGCACTCTTTTCCTTCCCCCGTAACCTTTATGTTTCCCCAACGTGAGGTTTCTGCCCACGTCAGCATCGGCGCTCTCTCTGATGTCACTTCCGCGCCTAGGAAGTGACATCAAAGGGTGAGCCGACACCGACATGTGCATGCTGCTCACACCGAAGAAGTTTAAAAGGGACAGGAAAAGGGACAAGGATGTGGGAGGGGCTCCACCGCCCTGGGCGCCGCTCACCCTTACTACGCCACCGCGTATACCATACCATATTGTTTCTTATACCCCGCAAATATCAACTGGGAATCATTGCGGCTTACAGAAGATTAATAAGGTTAGCAACATAGACATTATGAATCATAGCAAGACTGTAATGCAAACAGATGCGTTTTACCACCTTCCTAAATTGAAGATAGGATGATGTCTGATATAAGCAGATCAGGAGGCAGTTCCAAATTGTAGGACCGTGAAACTCAAAAGTGGATTTGAAGAGTGATTTCCTCTGAACTTGACGTGGAGAGGGAAGAGGAAATTTATACCATTGAGTCTTTCTTGAGTTATAGGAGTGTGAAACTTAGATGGCTGAAGTTAGCCCAGTCAAGCTTTCTTCATATAAAGCCCTGTGAACCATACATGCAATTTTAAATTGAATTCTATATTTGACTGGTAACCAGTGTAGTTCTATCAGCAGCAGACTGGCCCTCTCAAATTGGGCCTTACGGAAAATCAGTCTAGCCGCTGTGTTCTGGAGTAGCTGCAACCTCTGAAGCCATTTCTTTCTGATGTCACTTCCTGTTTCTTGTCTGGCAGAATGCAGAAGAGGAAAGCCTTCGGGGTTGGTACCAGCAGAAGAAATGAATCACTGCAGGCACAGGATGCTTGCAAGGTATACCGGAGAGGGTTGAGGTTGAGAGATAGGATGACAGAGGACAGTATGGTGCTGCCACTGGGTAGAACTGGGCCCAAAAAAATTTTTTAAAGTGGGCCTGTGGCCATCCAGACCCCCTATAGCTATGCCATTGAGTTATGCATGTAACTTATAGAATACCATAAATTACATGCACCAGGGCACAATTAGGAAACAACAGTTACAAATGCTATTGTCTTAGCATAACTGTTGGTGCCTAACTTTACATGCACCCAAGCCATATTCTATAATGGAATCTTGGCACCCAAATAACATATTAGAATTGCTGCTGTGGGCACGACATTGGGGACGTAAATTTATGCCAATTTATAGAATTGCTACCCAAGATTTTTGAAAATCCTTCCCCCTCCCTAAAAAAATGAGATATGGCCCTCCAAAAGGAAAAAGATTTTCAGAACCTGAAAGAAAAAAAATCTGCTGAAGTGATTTGAAAAGCAGATTATTCTCTCTGAGGTAAATTATAACTAACATGCTCTGTGCTGCTCTGGCAGTAGGCTTCTGAAAAAGTAACGTTTTGATATATTCAAGGAACAGCATAGTGGGCTGAATATGTAAATTTCTCAATGTAAGGAATAGCATACTAATGATCAATATTTAAACACTTTGGGGGAATAATTATCTATTAAAATTGGTTTAAAGCACATATGAAAAATAAAGGTAACTGAAGATGGTTAGGGGGTAAGGGTAAGGGAAAACTTCTCTCCTGAACATAATTGAGGCAGTCTAGCTTTGACCTCCATGGAATTCTGACCCTTCAATTTCTCTAGTATATGGGGATTCTGTCCAGGTTCTCTGTCTCTTGGTCTTTTTGGCTAAGAGGTGAGGCTTCCCTCTATTGGAAAAACTATGGAACTGCAGGCCACAGAATCTAAATGGCTGAAATCAGAGAGAACTAGACTCACAAAAGAGCTAAGAGCTATGGACCTGGCAGCATACGCATCAGAACATGGACAGCCACAGGTGCCATGGCACCCATAAAAAATTTTTCCTTCCTATCTCCTGCCCTCTCCCTCAAGGTATTTTTTACCTCCTTCCAGGGGTGGTTCCTAAGGGCCCAGAGCAGTATGGGGACAGAGAGTGGAGGGAGAAAAAGAGGTAAAGACGATGGCAGGGGGAGGGGGTTGAAGAAAGAGAAGTTATGTACTGGGGGTGAAGATGAAGATAAGAAAGTGAAATGATGGACTGGGGGAGGGATAGAAGTGAGGAAAGAAGAAAGAGAAATGATGGACGTGGGGAGGGGTAGAGGGAAGGGAAGAAGAGAGAGAAATGATGGAAGTGGGATACAGGGGAGGGAAGAAGATGGAGAAATTATGAACACAAGGGTGGGGAAGGAGGGAGGAAAGAGAAATGTTGGACTCAGCGAAGGGAAGAAAGAGAGACATGGTGGCCTCAGAAGGGGATGAAAAGGAGAGAGGAAAAAATAAAGATAAATCATGAGCCCAAGGGTGGAGGGGAAAGAGGAAAAGAAGTTGAATCATAGAGGAGGAAAGAAACAGATAAATTATGAACCTGAGGGGAGAGAAGAAGAGATGTTGTATCACAGGAGAGGGAAGAAAAAAAGAGAAATGGTGGACCCAGAAGGGGGTGGAGCAGTGAGAGGGAAGAAAGAAAGAAATGATAAACCCGAAGATGGAAGGGAGAGGGGAAAAGATATAGAATTAAAGGAAAGAAAGAAATGATGAATGAAGACTGAGAGGGGACATGATTGAAACATTCAAGATAATGAAGGAAATTGACTTAGTAGAGAAAGAGAGACTGTTCACCCTCTCCAAGGTGAAGAGAACGAAGGCACTTGCTAAAGTTAGAAGGGAAAATATTCTGTACAAACGTAAGGAAGTTCTTCTTCACCCAGAGAGTGGTAGAAATCTGTACCGCTCTTCCGGAGGCTGTTATAGGGGAAAACACCCTTCAGGGATTCAAGACAAGGTTGGATAAGTTCCTACTGGAACAGAATATACGCAAGTAAGGCTAGACTCAAACTGGTCTAAGGGCCGCTGCGTGAGCAGACTGCTGGGCACGATGGACCACTGGTCTGACACAGCAGTGGCAATTCTTATGTTCTTATGTGAGAGTAAAGGAGAGGGATGAAGAGATATTGGACCACAGGGTCAGGGAGGAAGAGAAGATATGTTGGACCAAAGGGGCAGGCAGTGAGAGAGGGAAGAAAGAAGCGATGTTGGACCACAGAGGCAAGGGAAGGATGAGAGAGGGAGAGAAATGATACAGAAAGATTCTGAAGGTGGTTGGAAGAAACATGCAGATGTCAGGCTACAAGGGTAGGGGGACACAGAGAAAGAAAATGCTGTTCTACAGGGGTGAGGGTAGAGGGATGGGAGAAATTGAGAATTTAGGAATCTTGTGGGAGAGGTAAAATGTGGTAATGGGGAGTAGAGGAAAGATAGGATGGATTAGGAGGCTGAGGAAGAAGTGAGAGAAAATGTGAGAGCCAGGGATGAGAAAAGAAGATGGAAAGTTAATTAATAGTTGAAAAGCAAAAAGAAGGTGATGGTAGCCCCTGGAGAGTTAGCAGAAGACAAGAAAGCAGAAAAAGAAAACCAGGAACAACATGATGGAAAAATAAATGTCCAGACAACAAAGTTAGAATATAAAGTTTTATTTTAAATCTATTAACTAGATTGTTTGAGAAATGTACACTGTGGATATGTTTGTATTACATTTAGTATAAGAGGAAAAACATTTTTGTTTTTATTTATTCAATGTTGTGGCACATGTCTCATTTGACTTTCTAATTTATACTAATTTATAATCAATCCCTTGTTCTGTGTTTGATGAAGATCTGTGCTTTGGATGTGACAGAGGTATGGTATTGTGCAGGCATGTAGCTTCTGTGTAGAGATCTGTAGCTATCCTACGTATTCTGTTTTACCGGTAGTAGAAAGTGTATTGGTGTTCTAGAGTCCAATGTAATATTTGTAATGCTGCCTATTCATAGGTAGGTTTCTTTCTGGCTGAATCATAGGATTAGTAATACTTTTGTCAGGTTTTATATTATTTCACAATGTTCTTTATAGTTGAGAAATTTATTTTGCTATTGCTGAGATGCTGTAGACTCCAGGTGGGAGAGGGAGGGAGGGAGGGAGAAAGATGCTGCAGACTCCAGGTGGGGGAGGAGGAAGAGAAATGATATAGACCATGGGAGGGGAGAGAGAGATAATGGTGAGGGAGGAGGCCAGTAGAGAAGGAGAGAAATTCTGGACCCCATGGGTTGGGAGATGGGAGGAAGGAAAAAAATGCTGAAGACCATGGAAGGGGGGAGGGAGGTAGGGAAGAAAGAGAGAAATTATGGATACTATGGAAGAGAGATTGGGAAGGAGAAAAAAGATGGAGGGGACTATGGGATGGTAGGGAAGAGAAGCTGAGATGCCAGGTACAGGAATGAAGTCAGAGATGGGGTAGAGGTGGAGATGGGGTAGGGGTGGAGCTTGGGCACTCGCGAACAAAATGTTCTGCTGCCCCTTCCTGGCAGGGAAGGGATGCCTGAAGGTTTCTCCTAAAGACAGTGAACTAGAGGGAGCCCTGTGATTGGGAGGCCCTTGAAAGCAAGCTCAGGATGAGGCAGAAGGCCTCTGGGGCACAATCGATACCCAAGGCTCAGCAGAGAGCAGCCCTTGTCAGCAAGCTTAAGGCAAGGTGGAAAGCCTCTGGGGCACAATTAGTGCCCAATGCCCAGCAGCAAAATAGGTCTTGGAAGCAGGTTTAGAACAGGAAGGCCCCTGAGAGCAGAAAGGCTCCTGGGAGTGCAGTCAGTGCTTGGGCTCAGATAGAGGCTCCTAGGAACGCAACCAACACTTGGAATCCAGCGACAGATACTGGTCAAGCCAGTCTGATTCAACCCTTTGTTGGATGTCCAGCAGCCACTGGTTCAGAGTACTCCAACAGGAGGGTGAGATTTGGGGAACATGATAGAGATGAACAGGAGAAAAGACTCGGTGAAGGAGCAAGGGAACATACTGTAGATAATACTGCCACTCCGATAAAAGTATTGAAGGTATAGGGGATATGTTTAAAGCTATCACATTGGTAAAGAGACTAACATTTTTTTAAGAACTGTTTAAAGTTTGTTTATCAGGTTGCTTATTGAGCACAGTTAACTCAGAAGGCTTAATAAGTTGATTATCAAAATACTTATCATTAGCAAATGTTTTAATGCTTTCATAAAATAAAATACTTCAATAAACTGTTTAACATTTCAGCCAGCCTTATTCACAGTGATCTTTTGAGGGGTTCTTAGAGAGGGAAGGAGGGAGATCCCACCCGCTGACACCTTTGCTCCCAGTGGAGACATCAGGTGTCAATCATTTCAGGGCCTGACAGAGCCTGCCCAAGGGAGAATCCCTGGACTCAGGGATATTCTCAAGAGGACATTAGAGATAAAACTCAAAGCTCCTCAGACCATCACATTTGTGCACATTCCTTGCTTCCCAAGCACAACATAAAGTCAATTGGTTTAGTGAAGTCAATTAAACCCTGGGCAGTGCAGTAAAGGAATGGTGCAGCGACCCTGCCATTCAGGCACCTCTTTGTGTTGCCTGATTTTATTACAGCACAGAAAGTGAAGAAGGAAAAACTTGTTTTCTTAAGTCAGAGCTGAATCTGATCTTTTGGTTTTTTCAGTGCAGCTTCCCCAGGAGATAAGTACACTAAATAAAGATTTTTTGTCAAGATAAACAGCATTTGTGCATGAAAAAAGGGCAGTTGCAGCAGGTATAGTTTACAAGCCAAACAGACTACAATCACAGAAGCCTTGTAAAAATGTAAAAAGCTCCATTTGTGTCCGTGGCTACCTGATAGGACAGGTTAAATCCCATAGATTTGTTCCCCACCTTTCTACAGAATATTTATGCATTCTTAAAATAGAAAGGGTTTTGTATGAGACTGTGGATCAACTTTAATTTGAATTTTTTTTTTATGTTCCTTTACTGCCACCCAGTGGTAATAATAAAGAAATTAGTAAAGAGGCTGAAATCTGCCCTCAAAATTTCACCTACAGTAGCAACATCCCCAAAAATGCTGTGATAATGTATATCTTTGTAAATTATTGGGAAGAAAATGCAGTTTCAATAATTAAATCATTGTACCACGAGTCCAAAGTTCAGGAATTCAAAACTCTCCTGTACCACAATAGTTTGGTGCCACCTTATGAAAAATATTTCATCTTTTATGCCATAATAATTGGTTAATAATGATAACAATACAGTTTTTTTTTAATGAAGATTCTGTATTGTACAGGTATCAGAGATGGCCACATTTTGTTTCTGAAGCATTAATGATGACAAAGTCCTTCACGATTCTTTATGGGTAAAAATAGCTACATAAATATTTCTAATTACTAAATTCTGACGAGCAAATGTTTTTAACCTTATTTTATATCCATTTCCATCATCCATACGCTGGTCACTGCAGTGATAGTCTTCAGACAGGGACCACGTACCAGAGCCCTTTGAACTCGTCTCTGTGGAGTCCCCAACATTGACCTAAATTGGGGACCTTCTGCTTGGAAGTGCACAGCACATAACCACCAGAGTCATCAGTTCAGCCCATGGCTAACATTTGAAAACGGTTTTCTAAACACAGATGCATAGAGCTACCAAATTGCACACTTCTAGGAGGCAGATTTTAAACTAGTCTTGAATTTCTAACAGTTATCATTATAAGACCTGCAGGTCTTATAAGGTTCATTATAAGACCTGCAGCACTGATTTCAGTAGCCACTGCTTTAGACACTAGCTTGGGATATTAGATCAAAACCTGGACTGGCCAAAAAGTTTTCCATCCTGGAAAAGGATAACCTGGCAGCTCTAGATGTATGTTAACCTTAGCACAGCTTTTCAGCTGATGGTAGAAGAATGATTTCCATGTGTAAGAACATGCAGTTTCTGGAGGATGCATTGAGTGACTGCTGGGGTGATGAATTTTCCAAAGGATGCACAGAGGTACTTTTCCCTGTAGGATTTGCTCATGGTTTCAAAGAGAAGATATGAGTTTATCTTCCCCATGGAAAATTGTCCTTGTGAAAAAATTCCATAGCGAAAAGATCCTGCTTTTTCAATAGTAAATTTCTGCTTCACCTGTGAGGGAGAAGAAATGACCCAAAGAAGGCAAAGATGTCAGACCACTGGAATGGGAAGGAGAGAGAAAGAGATACCAGACCACAGAATGGAAGGGAAGGAGGGGAGAGAGAGATGCCACACCGCAGAAAGGAGAGCAGAGAGATGTTAGACCTCGGGAAGAGGGAAGAAAGGAGAAAGAGAGGCCAGACCATGGGAGAGGAGAGAGATTCCAGGCTATGGGAAGGAGAGGAGAAAGATGCCAGAGATGTCTGACCATGGGAGAGGGATGAGATGGTACATAGGGATGGAGGGGAAGGGGAGACAGAGGGAGGAGATGGTGCACAGCAATGGGTAGATGGGAATAGGGGAGAAGAAAGAGGAAGGAGATGGTACACAAGGATAGATGGGAAGGGAAGGCATGGAAAAGTAGATTTTGAGAAGAAAGAAAAATGAAAGAAAGTTGAATGTTAAAAGTTAATGCTCAAAATGGATGTATGGCAGAAAGTGAAGGAGAGAAAAATAGCAAATGGATAAGGTGCCCTGGATGCACAGTTAAGAGCACAGACAGAAGGACGTGCAGCCTGAGACTGGGAAAGACACTTTGAATACCCAAATCACCAGGCAACAAAGGTATGATTTTATTTTTAGTTTTTAGGGGAAATGATTTTATTTTTAGTTTAGTGATTGAATTGTGTCAGTTTTGAGAAATTACATCTGCTGTCTATATTTTGCACTGTTCAGGAAGAAATGCATTTGTTTCTATTTCTCTGGGGGTTGTATTGCATGCAGTCTTGCATCTTAGGGTTTTGTTTGTATATATTAGTACTTTTAATTTGTGGTCCTGTATTTGCATAGGGGTTATCTGTGTTCTGCATGTGTGACCAAGGCCAGGTGTTCTGGTAAGAATGAATGTTGAGAAAATATACAGTGTGCTTGCATTTTAGGGTGAGTAAAAGCAGGCAATTTAAACTTCCATCTGCCAATTCGACTAGACTTGTCTCTACTAAGAAGAAACATTTTAGTTCTACATTTCTGATACTGTGGAATTCTTTACCTTTAGAGTTAAGATGTGAACATATCTAGGGCCGTACCAAATACTCGTATTTGATTCAATTCAGTCCTAAACAGTGCTCCGAACACATTATTCAAATTCAGTCAAATACGAATAATCTGGGGCTCTACTGTGCTAAATCCTACTGAAATAATCTCTGATTTTACGTTGCTTCTTTTATTATTTAAGTTATAGCTCAATGCCTGTTATTTTGCATTCAGTATTCTCATTCAGATGAATAATATTTTTCATTATTCGTATTCGGCCATATAGTAAAATATGTTCTTCAGTATAGCTCTAAACAAAATAATTTCGGATTGCATAAATTATTGAAAATGTGGTTGTTTGGAAAATGTTTTTCATCAGTGATACCTGTTGAAGAATTATGTTTTGGTTTTTTGTTTTGGTTTTGTAAACTCAAACGTGATATTAAATAAGTTTTAATTTTATAAATGCACTTTTTTTTATAAAATTAAAACTTATTTAGTTTATAACATTTTATTGAAGAAATCATTAAATATACAATAATATAATACAATATAATAGTCATTACATAAAAATTCATCATATTAATTTCCATCATATATTTCTTCAAAATATATTTCCAAATTACCCATTACATCTCTCAATACCCTCCCCCTGTTTCTTACCCCCTTCCCTGTTCCTATTCACCTCTCCCCCATCCCCTCCTCCTCCCTTCCCTACCCCCCTAAATTATGTGTAAACCTTTTATTAAAGAAATAAAATAACCCAAAAACGAAACCCCCCAGACCCAATGAAAGTTGACAAAAATAAAGAATAATAAAAATAAAGAACTGGAATTTTAAATAAATAATCATAGCTTCAATGTAAATCATTAAGAATTAAACTTCTTGCCTTAGTTGAAAGATTCTGAATATATGGATCCCAAATTTCCATAAACATACAAATTTTCCTAGCCGAACGCCTAACTTCCCAAGTCTCAAATAACAAAAAATGATGAAACTGGTTCATCCAATGCCAAAAACTAGGGGGTCCTTTTATCAAGCTGTGGTAGGGGTTTAACGCGCGTAATACCACACGTTAAACTGCCTGCCTTGTTAGCCGCTGATGCCTGCATTGAGCAGGCATTAGATTATTAGCCAGCCGCGGGGGTTAACTCATGATGAAATGTCCGACACACTAACCCAGCTAGCGCGGCTTGATAAAAGGACCCCTAGGTGCTTCTTTTGATAACCAAATTTGCTTAACACATTTATGTCCTATTATACATGCCTTTTGAAATAAGAAACACTTCTTTTTACCAAAAACCCCACAAGCTGCAGCTTTTCCAAAAATTATTCCCCTTGATGAATCTACAACCGAACTACCCCATAATGAGCCTAAAAATAACAGGATGGCAGACCAAAATGACCTAATTAAAGGGCATGAGTTAAAGTACCAGGATCCTTATTACATTTAATACAAATTGGGGTATTAATTAAACCCACATGAAAAGCTTGAATTTGTGGAAAATAAGCTCTATGTAGAAGAATTATGTTTAAATTCCTGGATTTGTTTTTGTATTCTACCACTGGATTGAGCAGAATTCTTAGCTGCATTATCACTCACATTATCACTAATCTTTGGACTAAAAAAATTTGACCACGTGACACCCTACTACCGGCAGCTACATTGGCTGCCGATGAAGGCACGCGTAAAGTTCAAATTTGCCTGTTTCTGCTTTAAAGCATTACACGGACTTGCCCCCAAATACATTACTGACCTTTTCTCCTTCTCAACCAACAGACACAAGAGAAGTTCACATTCCAACTTCGTTTCCCCCCCCAGTGAGAGGTTGCAAACTGAAAAAACACCATGAATTCCTTCTCTCACACCAAGCAGCATCATGGGGTAAAGACCTAGAACAATTACTTTCGCCCTCTACTTATGAGGAATTTAGGAAACGTCTAAAAACACACCTGTTCCTAAAACATCTTGACAACTGATCCACTTATCTCTTTCCTCTCAATAGCGACCTACTGTCCTTTTGATCACTTTTCTCCTCAACAATGAATTTCCTGTCTAATTACTTCTCTTTCTTCTTCCCCTCTTGAAGTCAGTCAATTTGTACCTTTGCTTAATCTTTTGTAAACCGCATAGAACTTCACGGTATTGCGGTATATAAGCTGTTATTATTATTATTATTATTATTGTGAACTGTACTGAGCTCATGATGGTTAATAAGACTGCTGTTTATTATTATTGACGGTAATGGAAGTAAAACCCGGATGTCTCAATCTGTCCGCCTTTTTCTGGAGCCATATGGTAACCCTAGCCTGTAGCAGTAAGAGGCTAGTATGCCACTTACAGCTGCAGGCTGACCTGCCGGAACATGTGCAGCTTGAATATTCGAGTATGTGCACTCTGCGCTGGAAGTTAACTGGGCGGCGACTGATATTCAGATCACTTTCCAGTTAAATCAGTGCATAAAGTTAGATCAGCCTTTTTGTTGTCCTGACTTTATGTGCTTACTTAGCCAGTTAGCAGACTGACTATCCCCACTAACTGTTGCCATTCCCCCCACCCCCAACTCTGTCCCTAGACCACTGCTAACGTAACTGGTTAGGGGATGGTTGGTTAGAGGGGATAGTCAGTGGCGCTATCCAGTATTGACTAGCTGAGCGGGATTTCACTGGGCAGAAGCTTCTTCTGCCCGGTTAATCCCTTTTGTATATCTGCCCCATTATTATTATTCAGGTTGATATTCAAAGAAATTTAACCGGCCAGAAACAGCTTCGGGATAAATAAATCACCTGTTTGGAGCCGTCTGGTCATTTTCAGTGACACTTAACTGGTTAGCACCACTGAAAATGTCCAATTAGCGCCTATGTCAAAACTGGTGATTTGGGGGGCGTTCCAGAGGCAGAATCAGAACTTGTATGGTTAAGTGCAAATATACAGTACTTAACCTGCCAGGGTAACTGCATAAATAGGACCACATCAAAGTTCTGTCCTACCTTTATGCGATGCCCCATAGCTGGTTAAGTGCTGAATAATGAATATCACACTTAACTGACTATTTGTTAACTGACTCCAAAAACTTGGGAGCGATTGTGTCTGATGATCTCAGGGTGGCAAAACAGGTAGAAAAAGCAACGGTCAAAGCCAGGAAGATGCTTGGGTGCATAAGAAGAGGAATGGCCAGTAGGAAAAGGAAGGTGATAGTGCCATTGTATAAATCTCTGCGGAGGCCCCATTTGGAATACTGTGTGCAATTCTGGAGACCGCAATTTCAAAAACAAATAAATAAGATGGAGTCTGTCTAGACGGCTGCTACAAAATTGGTTAGTGGTCTTTGGCATACATTGTATGAAAACAGACTTAGAGACTTTAATATGTATACTCTGTAAGAAAGATGGGAAATGATAGAGACATTTTACTATCTCTGTGGCATTAATGTAAGGGAGGTACGGTAAATCTTTTTCAAATGAAGGAAAAGTCCAGAAGGAGAGGGCATAGGATGACATTAAGAGGTGATAGGCTTAGGAGTAATCTAAAAAATACTTATTTACAGATAAGGTGGTAGATGCTTGGAACAGTCTCCTGGTAGAGGTGATGGAGACAAAGACTGTGTCTGAATTCAAGAAAGTGTGGGTCAGGAACATAGGATCTCTTAGGGAGTGGAGGAGATAGTGGATGCTGCAGAGGGGCCGACTGGATGGGCTATTTGGCCTTTATCTGCCATCATATTTCTAACCCATAAATTCAGTGCTGAAGCCCAAACATGGCCTGGTTATTGAATCTCCAGGTATAAAACTGGCAACAATCAGATGGCCCAAAATTGCTATTATCATCTGCTGTTATCATAGGGACCACAGCTGCCTACAGGAAAGTATCTCCTTCCCAAACCCTGTGCTATACCCTCCAGCCAGCAGGAGGAGTCGGTGAACAACATTTCTTAGCTGCTGTGATTCCCTTTTCTCTGCCAGCTGTTATTTCTGTCTGAAAGTCAAAACACAGGAGATCAATGGGTGTGGAAGACTATGGAGCCCCACATGTTTCCAACTTTGTAGTGAAACTGCAGCAGCCAACTGAGGAGGAGGAGGAAAGAGAGGCAGAACAGTAGCTGAAAAGTGTTGCTCCTTTGATTCATCCTGATGGCCAGAAGTGATCCAGGAACAGGAAAGATAATTGTGTAATGTGCCCTCCCTGAGCCCTCTATGGAGAAATATTCTTTATAAGGTGGGGATAGATCAGGGGTCCCCAAAGACCCTCCTTGAGGACCGAATCCAGTTGGGTTTTCAGGATTTCCCCAATGAATATGCATTGAAAGCAGTGCATGCACATAGATCTCATGCATATTCATTGGGGAAAACCTGAAAACCCAACTGGATTTGGCCCTCAAGGAGGAACTTAGGTGACCCCCTGGGATAGATCAAAGATAGAGAGACATACCAAACCACCAGGAGGACTCTTCTAAACCAATCCACACAGAGCCTCACAATTGTTAAGGCCTGCCCTGAGTGCAAGGTTCACCTAGGGTGCTAAAAGGCCTTTGCATCAGTCCATGCTGGGACAAGGAGGAGTCAGTAAGGGAAAATGAAAGCTGGCTGACCCTATCTTGTGTATTGCCATCTCTCAGTCACAGGCTTCTCTCCTCTGCATCCTGAAGACCCATAATGCTATCACATCTTCCTATGTACACATGAGGGTCACTGCAGGTGACCCTTAGCCCCTCCTCCTCGAGAGTTAGAGATTCCAAGCTACATGTCCCTCAGTGGCACATTTAAAGAACAAAAAAATGTTAATAGACATCATCTGAGAGCTGGAAAAATTAGCTCTATGAGTCTGATCTGGAGCCTGCAGATGATTATTTGAGATTCCTATCCTAAACATTAGGCCATCCCTCTAAGTGAAGCCTTCTCTCGATGAGTTCAAGTGAATGCATGAAATGAAAGTATGGGACAGGGAGTTTAATCATTACAGTCCCAGGCAGCTTGAACTTCTATTCAAAGCTGTGGTTTGCAAATGGGATATAACTTTAACCATACCCCCTGGGTTCTCAGACCTATGCATTATATCACTAAATGAGATCACATCCAGTGTTGGAGGATAAGTTTTTAATAGGACACCTATTTTATAAAGACATATAGGCTTAAGCTTTGATGTTAAATTTAAAGATAGTCGGGCCTGAATACAAGTACATGCAATATATTTTCAGATACTGTGGGAAAAAAATTTTTTGCAAGGCAGCAAGCATTGCATAAAATAATAGTAATATGGCGATTTCAAAGGTCTGCCGGTTACTCGCGAGCCCGTGATTTTAATATGTGGGTTTAAAGCGGGGCTGCAGTACGGTGTGTTCTGTTCCAGACAGGCTCGTGAGTAACCGGCAACCGAAAAGGTTTAGGAAGAGCAGGTTACATTCTGCCCCCCCCCAACCTACAGCCCTTCTTTCCTTTGACTCAAGCGTGTTCTGTTCCAAAGCCCGCCCCCCTCCCTTTCCTTCATCACATATGCAGAAAGCAAGCGCATGTGCAGATAATCTACAGGCAAAGAAGATGGTCTGCACATGCGTCTGGATCGCTGTGCAGCGATCCGTGCAGATGCTGTGGGGGTGCCTCCGATTGCATTAATTTGCATGAGGAGGCTTGGTGAATCGGTCGCCCAGGAAGACTCAGCCACGGATCAGATCGCTAAGGTAAGTTTAGTGAATCTAGCCCATAGACACCTAAATTATTCAAGTGTGTCTTTTATAATCTATGTAGATACAGTGCTCCCCCGCGAATTCATGGTCCGTGGTCCCGGTCATTTGCAGTATTTTCCGACCGCAAAGGGGAGGCAGGAGAGGGCAGCTGGAGAGGCAGGAGAGAGCAGCTGGAGTGCCGGTGAGTGAAGGAAATCATTCGCGGTATGCTCCGACTGCCTCTTCCTGTACTAAAGACGGGCCTCACCAATCAGGAGCTGCGTGTCAAAGTAGCTCCTGATTGGTGAGGCCCGACTTTAATACAGGAAGAGGCGGTTGGAGCATACTGCGAGTTATTTCCTTCACTCACCGGCACTCTGGCTGCCCTCTCCTGCCTCCCCTGCCTAAAAACCATATTTGCGGTTTTTCAACATTAGCGGGGGTTCCTAGAACGGAACCACCACAGATATCGGGGGAGTACTGTACTTGTAAACATCCACACTCCACCATGTACACAGCACCATCATGTCACAGCATATACTTTTTCGTCACATGCAGATTGCTTAGGGTGGCGTTCTTCACAGCGGTTATTACTTTGCTGTTCTTTTTGATCTACTTTTGTGAGGTTGAAGTAGCCATCGGATGTTAATCCGTTTACTTTATGTACAAAACGTAAGACTCCTGATGAAGGCCATCTGGCCGAAACATGCGCATGTCGAGTCGATATTATATTGAAAAATAAAGGAAGGGTGTTTGTGAAATATCCGGAGTTCACCAGTCTTTTATTTGGACTCTTCCACTCCTTCGCGCTTACAGCGTATACTTGTACACTAGTCAGAATTTCATAAAAGACCATTTACGAGAACGTGTTGGAACATTGACGCAAAAATTGCTATATACAATTAGTTCCATAATGTCTCCCATAATTGATACACTACCTGTAAGATATTTAAGGAGGAGCTCTGCAGTCCTGATGCGAAGCTAAGCAAGAAGAGCACTTGCCTGGACAGACTGCTGAAAAAAAAAACCAAAAACATAACATCAGAATTTGGCTTAGTATCAATTCGCTGCATTGGCTCCCCCCTCCCCCAGAAGCAGGTAGCCAAATTGTCTGCCTATGCTGTTAATCAGGGGTGTGAGCCAATGCCACCCTCTGCGCCCCCTGCTGGGCAAAATGCATCTGCTCTGAGCAAGCACAAAGCACCATTTTGATGTGGCTTAAAAGGCATACATGTTTCCCTTGTTACTAGGCAGGCACTCTTCCCATGAGCGGGCACAGACCTCCCCTCTTTTAGGGCTGGATTGCTATGCAGTGTGGGTCAGATTTCCACCGAGATAAAAGCTTCTGGCATTCATTTCATACATTAAGTGGGAAGGCTGGTATGTCTGCACAGTACTAGAGACAAAATGAAAATCAAAGCAAGGTATATTCCCTTCAAGTGCTAATGGCAACCTTCTCAAATGAGCCAGCCGACGTAATCTGGAGGAATGCTGTCAGGGTGCCTAAAATGTGTAACGGTGAGATGGCAGCAGCAATCTGGAAATGAAGACAATGGGTGCTCCTCTGCAACTCATCATCCGCAAGTGATTTAGCAGGATGGACCTGTTCTCCTGCTTTAATTTGCATATCTTTCCTGCTGCATCATAGAAGAAATTGTGAAAAGCAGCTTAAGACACTGAGGACAGCTGCTATGTTACTCTTTGCAGAGAAAAGTGGATGTCATTCGTTTGTAACAAAGTTTTGCCAGGGACAGCATCGCTTTTTTTAATGTATTCCCGTATATCGTCTTCTTTGTTACAGGGCTGGAAATGTCTTGCAGGCAGATTAGCCCCAGCTACCATGTTCCACTGGCATTCTGAGATTGTGAGCTAAATTCATGATAGCACTGATACCTTCTATCGGCCTAACATGACAATCATTCAAAGAAAGATGTCACACACAGGCTTTTAACTCATGTAGGCCCTTTAAGAACATAAGAATAGGGTGTCAGGTCAAAAGTGCACCAGGACAAAGGCGCGCCCACACAAATGAGCGCAGCGCGGAGGCGCGCGCCGCTCTAAATTACTGTTTTTAGGGCTCCAACGGGGGGGCGTGAGGGGGAACCCCCCCACACTTTACTTAATAGACATCGTGCCGCGTTGTGGGGGGTTTGGGGGGTTGTAACCCCCCACATTTTACTGAAAACTTCACTTTTTCCCTGTTTTTAGTGGAGACAACTGGCTGTCTCCTGCTGAATATTAGCAGTTAGCTGGCCAAACGCTATTTAACCAGTCAGGAGCCATTTCTTGTCAGTTAAATAGTGCTGAATATAGGCGGGATATTGTCCAGTGATATCAATGTTGGGAAACAATATGGTCAAGCAGTGCCCAAAACCAAAGGGATGATATACTGCATAGAGAATGCATAACTAGCAGAAAGAAAGAAGTGATAATGCTCTTTACAGGTCTTTGCAGTACTGTGTTCAGTTTTGGAGGCTAAGGTGCTTATTTTTGAAGCATATTGATATCCATCTCCTAGATGTGTCCAAATCCTAATTTTGAAAAGACAGAAAAGTGACATCCAATACTGCAGTACATCCAACTAGCAAGAGGCGTGTTCTGGGCATATTTTGGGTGGAGCTAGGGAAGGCCTGAAATCATGACATCTAGCAATGATCATCAAGGTGAAGAAATGTTGATATCTATAACGAAGGATGTCCTTATTTAAACATGTTTCGGGAATGTCCAGGTTACAGAAAGGTGCTTTGATTGAGCAGCCATCCACTGGAAGGATTAAGGCATGACACCTCCTTAATCCTTCAGTTATTGCTGTCCCTATCTCTCTCCCCTGAAATTAAAAATAGAAGGGGGATATCAATCTCTATGACAGCTTCAACCAAAACTAAACTTCTGTGGTTAGGTCCAAAATTGGACTGTCTTCCTCCTACTGTAGCTTTGGATTCTGGGGCCTCTTAGCAGATTGAGTTCTCTGCTAAGATATTGGGAGTCCTTTTTGATTCCTCTCTCACTTTTAAGGACCAAGTAAATTCCCTGGACAAGAAATGCTTTTTCAGTCTACGAATGCTGAGGAAGACTAGACATCTTTTTCATCATCGACATTTTTCTGTTTTGGTCCAATCAATTATACTATCTCGACTAGATTACTGCAACACTATCTATCTTGGCATCACACAGATCTGTCTTCAAAGATTACAATTAATCCAGAATACTGCTGCGAAGCTGATCTTTGGAAAAAGCAAATTTGACCATGTGACCCCTTTGCTCCAGAGTCTCCATTGGTTTCCGGTTTATCTTAGAATTCAATTCAAATGTGCTTGCATCTCTTTTAAAATTTTACATGGTATTTTTATTCCCCTCATTCCTTTATTATGGAATGCTTACAAGAGGCAAGAGGCAACCAACAATTCAAACTCTCCCTTCCTTCTAGAAAAGGAATTAAAGGAGTTAAGATTTTCAGTCAATCTCTGGTTTTCAAATTTTGGAATGAACTTCCCTTAATTCTGAGGAGTTCCAGGTCATTCCAGACCTTCCGTAAATCTCTAAAAACTCTTCTATTCACCAAACATTTTGGAAAGTAATCTTTTTGAAAACTTCCCTATTACCTTCTCTAGTTTTTATTTAATCATTGTAAATTTTTTTTCATCTTCATCTAATTGCTGTACACCGAGTCGAGCTTTCTCAGAATGACCCGATATATAAAGTTAAGCTTTAGTTTAGTTTAGTTTAGCTTCAGGTATGGGCATGCTTAACAGAGTAGGAAGTGAGTCTCAAACTGTGTGCTGTGGCACAGTGGTGTGCCCTGAAGAGATTCCAGGTGTGCCACAAAAGATTCCAGAATTTTACTCTATTTTAAAAAAATTCCCTTCATAGAATAGATGACATGTATGTCGCATATGTAAGAGTCTGTCAATGTTATGAGCGTCAGTGTGGATAAGAAAAGGATACAGCAGGACTTGGGTGTGATTGTATATGATGATCTTAAGGTCGTCAAACAGGTTGAAAAAGTGACAACAAAAGCTAGAAGGACGCTAGGTTGCATAGGGAAAGGTATGGCCAGTAGGAAAAAGGAGGTATTGATGCCTCTGTATAAGATTGGTGAGACCTCATTTAGGCCGCACCTTCAAAAAGATATAAAAATGATGGAGTCGATTCAGAGGAAGGCTGCTAAAATGGTGTGTGGTCTTCGTACTAAGGTGTATGGGGACAGACTTAAAGATCTCAATCTGTATACTTTGGAGGAAAGGCGGGAGAGGGGAGATATGATAGAGTCATTTAAATACCTACGTAATGTAAATGTGCTTGAGTCAAGTCTCTTTCATTTGAAAGGAAACTCTGCAATGAGAGGGCATAGGATGAAGTTAAGAGGTGATAAGCTCCGGAGTAATCTGAGGAAATACTTTTTTATGGAAAGGGTGATAGATATGTGGAACAATCTCCCGGAAGAGGTGGTGGAAACAGAGACTGTCTGAATTCAAGAGGGCCTGGGATAGGCACATGGGATCTCTCAGAGAGCGAAAGAGATAATGGTTACTGTGGATGGGTAGACTAGATGGCCCATTTGGCCTTTATCTGCTATCATTATTCTTTGATGTGATTAGTCCTTGAAATCTAAAAGCAAATAATTTTAATTTTATTTTTTATGCAATCAAGGCTTTGTTATCGTTTGGATCTTATCTTTGCAAACTTGGATTTTCAGTTCTAACAAATTAAATCAAAAAAAGAGAATGACTGCTGATGGTAGACGATGAAATGTGTGCTTGTTTGTCGACTATCGAGCTGTGTCTTGAATTAATTTGCACTAAAAAACATTCACATCCATTGCGTGGATTACCAATTTTATCTAACTACTTTAGTTTCACCATTGCTACAATTTTATACTGAGAAAAACATTTGCTACATTTAGGGCTCCTTTTACTAAGCTGCGCTAAGCAGTTTTAGTGTGCACTACACACTAACACCTCCATAGAGCTGGCGTTAGTATTTTCCGCATAGCACGGGGTTAGCACGCACTCAAAACGCTAGCGCACCTTATTAAAAGGAGCCCTTAGTGTTCCACGAAAAACATTTGCTCTGTTTAGTGTGTCGGAGCAAAAAAAAGTTTGAGACACACTGGCCTAGTGGTTAGTGCAGTGGACTATAAACCAAGGGACATTCAAATCCAACCCTTTTTTTTTTTTAATTGTGAGCCCTCCAGGAACAGAAAAAAAACCTACTGTACCAAAACATATATGAGGGAATGCTGAAAAGTTCTCAGCCCAACCAACCAACTTCCTAAATGCTGAGCTTTATTTTGCTATTGTAGCTGAAAAGAGTGTTATCTTATTTTGTTAAGTGCCAATTTGCAGAAATGAAATTCTATGTTTTTGACATTATTTCACATCATTGATTGAAATTTATCCATGTCATTCTCTTCTAGGTCAAGCTGAGAACTTTTCAGCAGCCCCTCGTAAGACACCTGGAAGCCTAAAGGCTATTGAAATGGTATACATTCAGGTCTAGCAAGCTTTTTTTCTGTTCCTGGAGAGTTCACAATTACAAAAAATAAAAATAAAAGCAGAAAGAAAGAGAGAGTTAAAGTGGAATTTGAACCTGGGATCTTTGGTTTACAGTCAATTGTTCAAACCAATAAACTGACTCTCTGGTCTGCATGAACATCTGTGTGGCTATTTTCTATGAATGTTATTATACAGATGTTGATGTTCCTTGTTTTTCTCATTCAAAATTTGGATATTTAGGACTCCTTTTACTAAGCTGCGCTAGCGGTTTTAGCGCGTGCGCTAGATGCTAACGCCACCATTGAGCTGGCGTTAGTTTTTATGAGTAGCGCAGGGGGCAGCGCACGTTAAAAACGCTGGCACACCTTAGTAAAAGGAGCCCTTAGTTTGTAAAACGGATGTTCTTGCTGAATGTTTCCAGTGCATGAACATCCATTTCATATTTTTGAACAGGTTGCACCCTGTTTGAAATTACATATGAGATGGATTTCTGGGACGTTCTGCCTTGGATGTTCTTATTCTGACTTGGACATCCTTTCGAAAATATCCTTCTATATTGCAGGCTTGAGTATAAAGAGACTGGAGGCAGTTCAGAAGAAAGCAACCAATCAAAAACAATGATTCCCTGGTTGGACAAATATCTATTAATTCTGTCCCCCTACAAATCGAGTCCAAACTTAAACCCTTAGGAATCATCTTTGATAAACACCTCATTTACCATGACCAAATTAGCTCCCTGACCAAAAACTGCTTTTATAAACTCCATCTAATTCAGTGGTCTCAAACTCAACCCCTTTGCAGGGCCACATTTTGGATTCGTAGGTACTTGGAGGGCCTCAGGAAAAAGAGTTAATGTCTTATTAAAGAAATGACAATTTTGCATGAGGTAAAACTCTTTATAGTTTATAAATCTTTCCTTTTGGCTCAGTCTTAATAATAATATTGTCATTTATAGCTAAAGAGACATTTGATTGAGAAACTGTTTTATTTTACTTTTGTGATTATGATAAACATACCGAGGGCCTCAAAATAGTACCTGGCGGGCCACATGTGGCCCCCGGGCCGCGAGTTTGAGACCACTGATCTAATTCGTTCCATAACTTCAGTCTTAGAACCCACCTCTATTCAAATTCTAATTCACTCTTTGATCATTTCACATATAGACTATTGTAACTCACTCTACCATGGAATAACCCAAAAAGAAACCCGCTGAATGCAACTAATTCAAACTACAGCGATTAAACTCATCCATAAAGCTAAAAAAATATGACCATGTCACCACCCCCCTACTTCGAGATTCTCATTGGTTAGTCTCTCATAGAACAACTTCTAAGATTCTTCTCTTAGGGCTCCTTTTACAAAGGTGTGTTAGGACCTTAAAGCGTGGAATAGCTCGCACTAAATTGCCGAGCGCTCTAGACCTTAATGCCAGCATTGAGCTGGCATTATTCTAGATGTGTACTGAGCGGTTTAGTGTGTGGTAATTTCATGCGTGCGCTAAAAATGCAAATGCACCTTAGTAAAAGGAGCCCTTAGTCTTTAAGATCAAGGTTTCTCATCTGCCTGCCTTCCTAGATAAATATCTCATCACACATACCCCTTCCAGGGTCCTCAGGTCCACTAACCAGAATTTATTAACAGTCCCTTCGATCAAGGATTTATATTATACTAGAAACATAATTTTCTCTGTTGTCGCGCCCTCTCTCTGGAATGCAATGCCATCGAACCTTCGCTCTGAAAATTCCCTAAACAAGTTTAAAACATACCTTAAGACATTCCTCTTTAAAGACGCTTATCAAAATTCCAACTGAGCTCCCAAATAAAAATGGGAAAATAAAAATACTTTCTGGAAGCGATACCCCATTTTTCCCTTCCTCCCTTCTTTTTATTTTCATTTATACAATGTAATTGTAAAAACTTTCCCTTCCTCTTTCTTTCCTTATGTTCCATACCCATTGTAATCAAGGCTTTGTTTCGATCTCAATCCCCCTATTTTTATTTAGACTTTTTTTGCTGTTGTTATTCATAACTTTAATATTGTAAATAATTTTTTACTTTTTATTATTGTAAACCAACCAGATACTTATGATGGTCGGTATATCAAAATATTAATAAACTTGAAACTTGAGAAGACATATGAGAAGAGCCTAGAGGTACTAAATATATATACCCTACAGGAAAAGAGGGACAGAGGAGATATGGAGCAGACTTTTCAGCACTGTAAATAAATTCATCTTTCCCAAATGTGAAGAAGCTGTAGAACTAGAGGACATGATATGAATCAAGAAAGAGAAAGACTCAGCAGCAATATCAGGAAATATTTTCTCCATGGGAAGGGTGCTGGATGCTTTAAATGCTACTCCCTTCCTATCACAAAAACAGTGGTAGAAATAAAGGATTGGGATATACACAAAAGATCTCCAAAGAACCAAAGAATGGAAACAAAGCATACTCGTACAGTATTCTAGCTCAAAACATCAGCAAAATACCTTGCACTACTAGGAGACATGGGTAGGTATCCTGACAGAACAGCCTCAAAATGAAGGCATGCAGGAGAATAGGGGTAATTTCACAAAAGAAGAGATTTTAGTCCAAACTAGGGCTACCATATGGCAGTGTCTCTCAAACTGTGTGCCACAGCACAGTGGTGTGTCCTGAAGAGATTTCGAGTGTGCCACGAGAGATTCCAGAATTTTACTTTGTTTTTAAAAATTCGCTTTCATAAGTATACACTAGAATAGAGTGGATAACAAAGTTGAAATGCGTTCTTTTTCACATTAAATTGAATTGAAGTTACTGATCATCTAATTGCGAATTGATACTGACAGTCTATAAACTTGACTTCTTAGATTATTTGTTTGTGCTTTTCATTGTCTGCAATGCACATTATTCACTACACTTCTCCCTCCATATTCGCGGTTTCAGCAATTGTGCTTTTGATTATTTGGGTTTTTTAGCTTGCTAGCTCCCCCCCCCCTAAAATTACATCAGCTTGCATAGAGAAATCACTGATTCCAAGCGTTTACAGAGAAAATCGCCGATTCCCAGCACTTTCTTCACCGTGTTTTGCCTCTCCTTCAGGAATAGGCCAGGTCTCCCACCATGTTATTCGCGGTTTCACCATATTCACGATGGTTTTTAATAGAAAACAGTGAATAACATATGAAAAAGTTATTCGTGGTTTTTCTGTATTCACGGGTCTGTAAATCCCCTATCACAGCAAATACGGAGGGAGAAGTATAGTTCATGAGGGGGTAGTCTTGGGGCTATAGTATTAATTAAATGTATAAGTTATTTCTGTATGTACTTGAATATAATTATAATAAATAATTGATGGATTTTATTAAAACCTTGATAAAATTAATTTCTTTATTGTAATAATACACTAGAAAAAGATGACATGTACGTCACATACCCAAGAGTCTGTCAATGTTATGAGCGTCTGTGTGCATAAGGATACAACTGCCCAGACAAGCATCATTCTTTGATGTGATTGGTCCTTGAAAACTAACGGCAAGTAATTTTATTTTTATTTTTATGCAGTAATTATCCTAACTTGAGCAACAAAGCAATCAAGGCTTTGGATCTTCTTATCTTTGTGAATGTGGATTTTCAGCTCTGATAGAAATTAAATTGAAAAAAAGAGAATGACTACAGATGGTGGATGATGAAATGCGTGTTTGCTTGTCGACTGTTGAGCCGCATTTTGAGTTCATTTGCACTCAAAAACAAGCTCATCCATCGCACTGATTAGTAATTCTATTCTATCTATTTTAGTTTCACTGTTGTTAACTTTAAATAAATAACTCTCAAATTTTTTTTTTAATGTTGGTTTTGCAATTTTATAATTCCAATTATAATGTGCCGCAAAAAACATTTGCTCTGTTTAGTATGCAGGAACTAAAAAAGTTTGAGAGACACTGCCATATGGCTTCAGAAAAAGTGCAGATTGAGACATCTGGGTTTTACTTCCATTGCTTTCAATGGAAGTAAAGCCCAGATGTCTCTATCCATCATCTTTTTTCTAGAGAGTTAGGAGGTGGTAGGCATCCTACCGCCACTTAACTGACCAATCATGGGGCACGTTTGTAAAAAAAAAAAAGTGAAGACACCATTCTAAGGTGCTGGTCTCGTGCCGGCGAACATTTTGAGAGGTACGTGGGTGTTGGTTGTGCTCATGTGACAGGGAAGAATGGGGGCACTCAAGTGGTAGGGAAGAGTAGGGGGGGGCATGGCATGGCGATGCCAGGAGCCACCTCCCCGGGCACCAAACTTCCTTGCTACGCCACTGATCACAAGTGCCAACTTTGTCCTGAACTGCTCACAAAATCATTGACTATGGCTTTAGCTGTTAGTGTTGATATTCATTGGTAGCACCCACTCAAGGGCCACTGAATATCATTGGATAGCCCCTCACAAGCTTCTCCTGCCTGGTTAAGCTGTGAATATCAACCCCTTAGACCAGGGGTGTCCAATGTCGGTCCTCGAGGGCCGCAGTCCAGTCAGATTTTCAGGATTTCCCCAATGAATATACATGAGGTCTATTTGCATGCACTGCTTTCATTGTATGCTAATAGATCTCATGCATATTCATTGGGGAAATCCTGAAAACCCGACTGGATTGCGGCCCTCGAGGACTGACATTGGACACCCCTGCCTTAGACTATAAGGCTTCCAGGCACAAGGCAAATACCTATCATACCTGACTGCATTGTTCCTTGAACTACAACTGAAAAAGGCACAAGTTAAATCCAAAAATAATTAGCAATATCAATTTTGAACTGTATCCATTAAGGATCAGCAGCACCAATGCACAATGGGACAGCACAGAAATCTCTTAGACCCCAGAGCCCTTAAATTCCTGTTTAAGCCATCTTGTTTCACAATCTTCATAGTGTCTTTGTGTTAGTTTTCCTCAGTGAAAGGAATTCTGGGCTTTTAAGTAATGACAGATTTGTGCTTAAGGGAGAAAATAGAACTGACAAAGGAAAAGAAGAGTAAAGAATTCTGCAAGTTGTAACATATTCAGGAAAAGTCAAAGCATTTATACCTAGTCTTGTTAGGATCATCTATAAAATACACGTACATAGCTATATACACTCTCTATACACTCTCTATACACTCTCTATACACATAACTAGAATGAGACAAGCATAACCTTTAATTGAGCAAATGTTACATTTGGAGGAATGAAATTCTTACTTTCTTGTAATTTGCATTCCACTTTGTTTTAATAGTGGAGAAATCTGATCTGAATTACCTCATTAATACTCATTCCTTCTGCAGTGTTCCAGCCAGGCAGCCATGAAATTAGGGGGCCCCTGTCTTACAAATGGCTCAGCTCAGGCTTTAAACTTGAACGCTGAATGTGTCTGCACTGGTTTTAGGTGAAGCTTCCTGGAATGTTGAATTATCATATAGAATTTCCTTGAACCATTTGTTTTAAGCTACCAGTAACTGAAGTGCATGTAAAGGCAGCCTTGGACAGGAAAGGCATCTCAGAAAGGGGGATATTGCTCCATTTAACACAGCTTTAGTAAGGTTTTCATTTTTGCTCTAAAGTCAAATTTGGTATCCCCTTGAAATATATCGATTTTCAAAAACAGCACCTTTTTATTGTATACTGTACCAACCAAGATGGCTTCCAAGCTATGTTGAATTCAACAATCTAGTTCAAACAGGTCAATTTGTTTTCTTTTATTTATTTATTGGGATTTATTAACTACTTTTATGAAGAGATTCACCCAAGGTGATATTGGCCAACATAGTTTATATATCCCCCCCCCCCCAGCTCATACACATACATACACACATATTTTCATGTTAATGTGTCTTCAAGTCAGCAGAAATGAGCTTTTGAGTAGAGGAATCACCAGCACCAGAATTTTATAGAGTTTCAGAGGGCCTGTCTGGATGTAATCCAGATTTTACCTAAAGGCAAGTCTGTGTCCCAATGACTATCTTTATCTTCACTCTCTGACCTCAAGGGGCATCAATGGGTCAGGTTTTCAGCATATTCCTAATGAATATGAATGAGAAAGATTTGTATGCCTACTACCTCCATTGCATACTAGGAAGAAATCTCTTTAATGTATCTTTATTAGGAATAGCCCAGTGAAAACCTGTTGGTAGCTGTTAAGAACCAATGATAAAGTCCAAAAGCCTGTCATATTTTAGAGCTATAGGAGGAGGAGGAGGCCTGAGAAATTGTAGCTTGCAACCACAACTGATGGGAATAATAGTATTAAGCAAGATTTGGGGAAGAGGAAGTCCATACCCCAATATGGGATACCTGATATGGAAGATTGGAGAAGATGTGACAGCGTTGGAGCTCAAGTCGTCTTTTGTCAGCTAAGTCCTTGAATGTGCCTCCGGGTGACTTTGCCTTTTTCTAAACCTGAGCTGTTCTGTGATGAAGTTTTTTGCCAGTGAAAGTATCAAAAGCAGTTTTGATTTGTACCTTTGGGCGCTGGGTGACCCTCAGAAGGAAGAATGCTGACCTAACTCCTGGTAAACCCTGAAGGCCACTGCTGACCAGTGCTGACAGGAGGCCCAGTACAGTAGAGTGGCCAGGCTGACCAGTTTTGACAGGGGAGACTGGTGCAGCAGTAGAAAGCCCAGTGGTCCACAAGGACCTATATACCAGCAGGAAAGAGCTAATAGGTATCAAGAGGGCCTGGTAGAGCCTGGAGTCAAGGAAAGGATTCAGGCTTGACAACCAGCAGTAGGACCAGTGAAGAAGGATCCAGGTGGTGGGGACCATAGAGTGATGGACTGGCAGTGGCCCCACAAGAGGCAGCTGGAAGAGCTGGCAGAGTCCAAGGTTGAGGGGGTCAAGCAGCTGATCGGTAGTGGGACCTGCAGAGCCGGTGGAGACTAGTGGAGAGACTGGTGATAGCACTGAGAGCTGTTAAAAGACTCCCCAGGAAGCGGCCTGAGGGACCGGCTGGGATGGTGGCAATCAGCGGAGTGACCATTAATGGCACCAGAGGCTGCTGAAGATGGAGAGGGCCAATGGAGGGTCGGAAGAAGGTCTCAGGGGGAAGCCTGGAGAAGACTGAGTCCAGGGAGGTCCCAGGAGAATTAAAGAATATGGGGAGGACCCAGAGAATGACCAGGCGGGTTGGGAAGGCCCCCTGATCATGGATTTTAAGTGAATGTAAGGTGTTGTGTATTTAACCCTATATGTGTATTTTAATAGAGACCTGGAGAATAAAGATGCTTGGGGGTGGATATGTGATGGGTAATACCACTTGGCCTGGTCACATAATAACAGTTGTCCAAAGTTAAGTGCTCAATTTTGAGCATGGATTGCAGATCTGTGCACAAAATAATTGATTAAATTGGTGCTAGCAATCAATAATTGATATTAACAAGCACTGAATTGGCAGAGTCACACATGGATCACATTAGGAGTCAAACATGGATGAAATTAGGAGTCAAACATTGATCTACCCTATACCCTATTCCTTGTATGTTCATCCTATTCTATAATATGTTCACCTAAATTTCATAGTGCATAGTTCCAAAGGGGGAATAGCCATGGGAGTAGCATGGGCACACAAATTGGGAGTTGATTGTAGTGAAGGCTCTTTCTGCATCCTGAAGCAGTGATCATGTCGACAGCAGAGATCCCTCTTGAGTTAGTTAAGTTAATATTTGTTAATATTAATATTTCTGAAGAAAAATTATAAAGTTGAGAAACTTGTTGAGAAAGCTTTGTAAAATGGGATTTGGATGCACAGTGATGGACAATTGATTATGGACTGATGATGACATGGGTGAAAGCTTGCTATGAAGATTAGGTGAATTAATGCTTTGGTAATAATTTTAGTTAGTTTAGTTAGTTTTATAACCCGTTCTCCCCAGGAGCCCAGAACGGGTTACAAGGATACGTACACAGTAGTCATCAGGATTCACAACATATAAGTTACAGAGAATTTAAGACTGGTATCAATAGCACACATGCTAGGAGAAACTAAGAACACATATGCTATAGATAGGTGAGCCATCTTCTAGACAAGTGGGTTGTCTAGAAGATGGCTGCTTTATTAACTTGTTCACCGTTTTTAATACCAATAAGAGAGTTCACTGAATGTTTGATTAGTTGGATGCAAGCTTTTACACCAGTCTTCGGCATAAAGGACCAGATTCTGTAATTGGCACATAGAAAAGAGAGACGCTAAAGTTAGGTGCCCATTGCATGTCAATCACAGTTAGGCACCCATTACAGAATCGTGCCTAACTTGGAACTGTAATATAGGCCAGGGTTTTAAACTTTGGAATGCCCTGCCTGGCATTCTGCATTTTTGTGCGGGGAAGATCAATTTTAAGAAAATGTTAAAAGTGCAGCTTTTTGTCAGTGCCTTCCTATGCTAATGTTTCAGTAGTCTCTTCAGTTTCAAGATATAGTGTTAAAAATATTTTTACCTTGAATTTAATATTCAATGCTTTTCTGCCTTTTAATTGTTGAAATTATGATTTGATAATGTCTGTATTGATATTATGATTTGATAATGCTTGTTTTTGATATTATATTATTTTTCCCTGGGGGGGATGGGAAATTTATGTTTGGCCATTGTTTGTATCATATGTTTAGCAACTAAAGGGCGACCAGGATAATGTGTAAACCGAATAGTTTTACGCAGTATATAAATTGTTAAATAAATAGGTGCCTAAGTCCTTTAGAGAATCTTGCCTAGTAGCGCCTAAGTATTTCTCCACCCCTAAACATGCCTACTTTGGTGTTAGGAGCCGATAGATACCATACAATAAGCACCTATCTTTTGTAGAAACACGCCTAAGAAGATAGGCACCTATCTCCCAATTCATTTTTTTTTTCAATTATGAACTTGTTAAAGTCCATTCCATGCAGACCGCCCCTTGGGAGGGGCCTTAGGTGTCTGAGTCAATCAGAGCTTTGGGCCCCTCTCTCTGAATCACATGATGCACTGAGGAGGGAAGGCCCGCCATTTTGGATTGATGGACCTTGGAGCTGGAGGGACTGTGCTTACCTACTGCTTCCAACTTCTAAAAAAGGTACTGGGGGGAGGGACGGGGGAGCATCCAGTGGCAGAAGAGAGTGGGCATCCTTCCTGCCTTTTTTAAGGGGAGAGGGGGAGGGTAGGGGATGGTCCATTGGCAAGAGGGAGTGGGCATTTTGCTGCAGTGCCGGTGCTGTATGGAAGGGAGATTTAAAGGTATATGATAAGGGGGAAGGGGTGCAGCAGAGGGGTGAATGTGTATGTCAGGGAGGGGGATCAAATTTGTCTCTGTGTGTCAAGGAAAAAGACTTGTTGGCTGGGGTGGGGAGAGAGTGGTGCAGTGGCCAAAGCTACAGCCTCAGCACCCTGAGGTTCTGGGTTCAAGCTCACCCTGCACAAGTCATAATCCCCCCATTGCCCCAGGTACATTAGATTGTGAGCCCACCAGGATAGACAGGGAAAAATTCACATAAACCATTCTGAGCTCCCTTGGGAGAACAGTATAGAAAATTGAATGAATGAATGTTCAAATTTGGCTGTGTGTATGGTCTTGACTTATACATGGATCACAACAATTTTGGCCATTTTTAGCCCCCCAACGTGTACATGAGATTGACTTATAGACAAGTATATATGGTGTGTCCATTGCTGGAAGTGGAGGAGGCCATACAGAACACAGTGTATGCTGCAAAACCTTCCCACTTCTAGCAGTCCTGGACAATATTGACTTAGGGCAATGTTGTCTGACTCTAGACAGAAGGGAGCAGAGTGCCAATCCAAATGTTTTCATGGCTGAGGGTTTTGAGTCCCTGAACAGCATCATGGTGAAATATCCACCAATCAACCCAAAGTATATGACACCCATTATTTCTTATCTCTGTTAGACTTCCAATGCATCCTTTGAATTCTGTCATAATCTGGATTGTCCACAGGCTGATGCAATATCTTTTATTACCCCAACATAAGAATTATCCAATGTCTATTTTACAAGAGCTTTGAAGATTACAGAAGCCATTTCTTCAGATATGATATATAAGCCAATTAAATCACTAAGGGTCTCCCAGTTCCTGTATTATAAGAATATATGTGAGATCACACCAACAGTAATGAGAGTCTCAAGGCATCCTTGTAACATCTTTTAAAGCACTTACATTGGCTGCCTGTTAAAAGGAGGATTGTATTCAAGTGTTGACTTTTTGAGCGGTCCACTACGGAATACTTTGGTATCTATCTCAAGCTATGACATGGTATCAGCCGCAAAGCTCACTAAGGTCTGAGGTGATGATGTGTCTTTCAGTGGATAGATTGCAACTGATTGAATATGCAGAAACTAGAGCCAGGGCTATTTCTGTAGCTGGAGAAAAACTGTGGAATAATGTAGATGGGTAATTAAGGATGGTGAACAATTTGCATCAATTTAAGAAACTTTTGAAACATGCTTTATTTGTAGCTTTCCTTTAGATGGATGAAGATACTGATCACTATGCGATATTGAATGTGTGTTTTAATTGATTTTATTGTTTGGTGGAGAGTATTGTATATGATGCGTTTAATTTATATAGTAGGTATGTAATCTTGGAACCCGCTTAGGTTTTAGGCAGGCTATAAGTTTTTTTAAATAAATAAATAACATTGAATTCAGTACACAGCCTTTCTTTGAAATAAACTGGTTGCTGTTCAGTGTCAGTGTGGAAGGAGGACACAGTGGTTCATAAATCTCTGCTGTTTCTATTTTGCTGCCATATATTTTGCCATGATGGTATTTTTAAAAATGGCTCCCGTAGTGTAAATTCTTA
This sequence comes from Geotrypetes seraphini, assembly GCF_902459505.1. Classification (NCBI taxonomy): domain Eukaryota; kingdom Metazoa; phylum Chordata; class Amphibia; order Gymnophiona; family Dermophiidae; genus Geotrypetes; species Geotrypetes seraphini. Next base: position 300,999,504 of record NC_047086.1, on the reverse strand, counting down.
CCCTTCACTGCTGAAAACAAACCTCTTGCAAAGAATTTCAGTATTTTTATTGATGCTTTTCTTTTCTCTGGAGCAAGTGAGGGAGAGAGAATTCAATATGTTTTATGAAGTCCATTACATTTTAAGACCAGGTTCAATCTCTTCACCCATAAATCAGCCAAGCAACCTACATTCCTGCTTACAGATGGAGGGCAAACTGAAACCAGACATAAAATACTCTCCTACTCCATTTTAAAGTTATGAGGCAATGAGGCAGCAATCTACTCCTCTTTTACAGGTTATTGTGTAAAGGACTCTCACTGCAAATTCCACTAGTCTACAAAAGTAAATCAAGTTCAAGCAAAGGTACCCTGATATTAGGCATCCCAATATTAACATCCAAGGAGCACACCTGCTCCCCACTACTTACATGGTATGTGCTAGGAGGGTTGGATCTGGGACTGGGGATTTCTACTTAATGCCAAGAAATTGAATCAAGGTGGGTGGAGGATGTATTTTTGTTTAGGCTCTGACCCTTTTGAGGCTCTCCAGGAGTATCAGATCATGCATCAGTGACCCAACGTTCCTGCAGAGAAAAGATGATGCTTCCACAAAGATGGTATTATTTTTCCAGGAATAACATAGCTTGTGAGCTTAAACAAATGCTGTGTTATGCATAGCAATGAGACTTTTGGCATACACTTGAAAATAGTGAACCACTAAATTCAAGAAAAAGCTAGAAACCTCAATGAATAATACTTCAAAAACAAAAACAGGTTTCTATAACACAACTTAAAGTTATGTTAAAGTTGAGAGGAAAGGTCTCAGATATCCTGCTCAGTTCAATGAATGAACATTGGATTGACAAATGCAGGGTGGATTATCACTCATTGGCCAAAACCTCTCACTTGTTTTCCACCTCAAGAAATGTTTAGCTGATCATTCTGGGGTGTGACCAAGAGACAAAAGATGTTGTACAGGATTGACTTAGAGGCTTGGCAGTGACTTTTTTTTTTTTTTTTTAGAAAGACATACAAAAGCTGGTCCCAAGTAGGGTTACTAGACGTCCGGATTTCCCCGAACATGTCCCACTTTGTCCGGGTTTTGAAAAGCTTCCTGTCAAAATTGCATCAGAAAGGGGCATCCGCGCATGGGTGGACCCAACACGGTGATGTCACATGCACGTGTGTGTGACATCATTGTGTTGCATCTGCACATTCGTGGATGCCATCTGGGTGCAGGGCTGGGGGCAGAAAGGGGTGTGACACAGGTAGAATGGGGTTGAACTGGGCGGGCCTGGGGGCATGGCCATGGGTCTGGATTTTCTTTTGGGAAAATCTGGTATCTCTAGTCCCAAGGTAAGACAAGTTTCTTAATTTACTCAGGGCCAGATTCTGTAATGGGCACTTAAAAAGGTGGAGGGGCATAATCAAAAAAAGTGTCTAAGTCCCCTTTTGGCCTAAGTCCCTAAACGTTCAACCCAGAAGCAGGGAAAGTGTCCATAACCAAAACAAACGTCCATGTTTTGATTATGGCCTTCCTCTGCCTAAACGCCCAATCTCCACTATGTCTAAAGGTACACCCACACCACGTCTACACATTTTAGCCATAATGAAACAAAACAACGTCTAAGCCACAAACGTCCAACAGAAGGGCTTTTAGGCGAAGGAGGAGCCAGTCCTTCGCCTAAAAGCTGAATTCTGTAACCGGTGTCTGTCAAAAACAACACCGGTTACAGAATCCCCCCCTCCCCACAACCATCCAGGCAGGAGGGTGCCCAAGCCCTCCTGCCATGGCAAACCGCAACCCCCCCCAACAACATCGGGGCAAGAGGGAGCTCAAGCCCTCTTGCCCCAGCCAACTGCGGCACCCCCGACATATCGGGGCAAGAGGGAGCTCAAGCCCTCTTGCCCAGGCCAACCGTGGCACCCCCGACATATCGGGGCAAGAGGGAGCCCAAGCCCTCTTGTCCTGCTGCAACCGTGACCCCCCCGACTCGATCGGGGCAAGAGGGAGCCCAAGCCCTCTTGCCCTGCTGCAACCGCGACCCCCCCCTCCTAGCCCAGGCAACCCCCTACCCCCACCCCCCACTACATTACGGGCAGGAGGGATCCCAGGCCCTCCTGCCCTTGCCGAACCCCCCTCCCACCAACGTCTGCCCCCCCCGAACCCCCGACCACCCCCCCGGCCGACCCGCGACCCCCCCGGCCGATCCCCCCAAACCCATCCCCCTTCCCCATACTTGGTTTGAAGTTGGCCGGACAGACGGGTGCCCAAACCCGCCTGTCAGGCAGCCACTGGCAGAATGAGGCCGGATTGGCCCAGCCATCCCAAAGGCCCGCTCACAGGTGGGGCCTAAGGTGCCTGGGCCAATCAGAATAGGCCCGGGAGCCTTAGGCCCCTCCTGCGGCAGTTCGAGTAGAAGAGTGATGGCATCTCTCCTGCCGTGATGGTTAGGTTGCCGGGCCGCTGAACTGATGGCGCCATCGGCCATCAGCTCAGCGGCCCCTTTTTTGGCACTTAGACCTGGTTTTCTTTCGACTAAGTCAAACAGGTCTAAGTGCCGACTAAACTGTTTTGGTTATAGGTGTTGTACGCCTAGGTGTAGGTCGGCCCACCTCCCGCCCACTGCCCGCCCTTTCCCCGCCTCTAAACACACCTCTTTTCTCTCTGTGCGTTTAGAGGCAGGAGAAAGGTCTAAGCTGTTTTTAGATACGTCTAAAAACCAGCTTTGGTTATGGGTACTTGGACGATCAGGCTTTTTGATTGTCCAAGTAGCCATTTAGGACACGTTTTAGACTTTTTTTTTTTTTTATTATTATTACCCCCATAGGCTCCAAAAATTAGGCACGTATCGCATGTTAATCACTATTAGGAGCCCATTACAGAATCACGCTTAGTGGCATCTAACTTAAGAATTAGGTGCCTGTAATGTAGGCCAAGGTTTTAAAGGCCTATATTGTAGGCACCTAAGTCCTTTACAGAATCATGCCTAGCAGCAACTAAGGGCTCTTTATACTAAGCTGCGGTAGCGTTTTTAGCACGCGCTGCGGATTAGCGGGCGCTAACCCCCGCGCTACGTGGAAAAACTAACGCCAGCTCAATGGAGGTGTTAGCATCTAGCGCATGCGGCATTGAAAACCGCTAGCGCAGCTTAGTAAAAGGAACCCTAAGTCACTCTCCATCCCTAAACACGCCTAGCTTACTGTTAGGCGCCTATCCTTTGTAGAATCAGCTGATTTTTAACAAAAATAAATCTGAACATGTCATACCCCTCTTGAGATCACTACATTGGCTTCATATTCATTCGAGTCAAGTTAAGGAGTTAAGGAGTTCATTCAGGAAATTGCTGAAAATGCAATTATTTGTTGATGCATTTCTTTGAGCATTTGACCTATTGCAAGGATTGAATCTTTCTGCTTTTGCTTTTATCTGTTCTGATCAGTTTCAATATTTTATGTATGTAATTTTATTGTAAACCGTTTTGGAATAAAACGGTATAGAAATTTTAAAAATAAATAAATAATAAATGAAGTTCAAATGTGCCTGTCTAGTGTTTAAAATATTTTATGGTCAATTAGATGACTCAGTTGTACCATTGCCTTTAGGTCTGCCACAACAAAGTAGCTGTAGATCAGGGGTCTCAAAGTCCCTCCTCGAGGGCCACAATCCAGTCGGGTTTTCAGGATTTCCCCGATGAATATGCATTGAAAGCAGTGCATACACATAGATCTCAAACATATTTATTGGGGAAATCCTGAAAACCCGACTGGATTGCGGCCCTCGAGGAGGGACTTTGAGACCCCTGCTGTAGATCTTCTACTGCTTATAAGCTATCTTTTCCATTGTTTAAAAGTGTTCAGTCAAGAAGTGAAGACTTCCGTTCTTTCTTTATATTATCTACTACTTTATGGAACGAATCAGTCTGCGGTCATGTGCTACCTATCAAATCTTTCAGAAAAGATTAATGACTTTCTTGTTTTCTGCTATTTTGGATTAGGTTGGGATTTTTTTTAAAGTCTTAGGGCTCCTTTTACCAAGCTGCATTAGCGTTTTTAGCACACGCAGCATTTTAGCGTGTGCTAAACCCGCGCTACATGGCTAGAACTAACGCCAGCTCAATGCTGGCGTTAGCATCTAGCATGCGTGGCAATTTAGCACGCGCTATTCTGCGCATTAATGCCCTAACGCGGCTTAGTAAAAGGAGCCCTTAATATAAACCATATCGAGCCCTCTTTTGCAGGGATGATGTGATATATAAAACAAAATATTATATTATATAATTAAACCCAATTTACCTATTCTTCTTTCATGTTCCTGCCAAATCTAGGCTGACCTAATTTGTCGCATTGAAATCCAACATAACAGGAAGGAGCAATAATAATCAAAAAGAGCTCAAAATAATTCCACTTATCTTGTGTATTACACTCTTCATAGATGTCACTATTTGATGAAAACTCCAAGATACGAAGCTTCCAAAAATCCAAGGATCTTGCTATTCAATCCAAGGATCAGAAAATCCATGTCCAACAGGACCTGTTCCGCCCCATAATAGGGGCTTCCTCAGGGTGAAAAGTCAGGCTGCATAAAAAAATGTAATCTGAATGAGTTTGTAATGTAACGTCACATAAATAAAAATATGTTATTTACTTCATAAACATTCACTGCTATTGCTTTTCAATGTGTTTAAACATGGCGTTTAGATACTCCAGATGCCAACGCCAAAGTTGTGATTTATAGTTGAGAAAGGTGCTATAGTTTTCTTTAAAAAACATTTTTCACTAAGTCAACAGTTTTATGATTAGTATTTACTATTTTTAAAATTAAAAAATAAATAATCAAAGTAGAACAAAAAGCAAAGACGGGAGATATATACAGTCAATGAATGGTGAAGGTTTTTTGATCGATGAAAGACACCCTCCACCACGATAAACTGCAGGAGAAACTAATGATCCTTGGTGTGGTGCTCTGAGATCTTTTTCCTTCACTTAGGCACAAGTATAGCATTGTTAACCTCTTTGAGTATCTGGTATTTTGAGCGATTACTTTTTTCTTATTTTCTGTAAGAGTATTAAGTATTCACTAGCCCACCCCCCAGACTACTTAGGCCACCTCTGTGCAGCTCTACTAGGCTTTCCTATGCCAGGTGCTTACAGGCAGCGAGGGCAGAGCAGGAGATAGAAAGGAGGCGCTGGGAGTCTCAGCAGCAGCGTGCTGAGACTCGGGGAACCAGCGAAGGCGAGCGGCAAACCTTTCATCGAGTCGGGGTAGGCGAGAGTAGCTCCGCCCACCCCCACCGCGTCAGCAGTAGGCGCCCGGGCCCCCCTCCTTAAAAGGAGGCGAGCCGACGGTCCAGCCACTGCTTACAGGCAGCGAGGGCAGAGCAGGAGATAGAAAGGAGGCGCTGGGAGTCTCAGCAGCAGCGTGCTGAGACTCGGGGAACCAGCGAAGGCGAGCGGCAAACCTTTCATCGAGTCGGGGTAGGCGAGAGTAGCTCCGCCCACCCCCACCGCGTCAGCAGTAGGCGCCCGGGCCCCAGGCCGAATCCATACTCTAAACTCTTTACAAAAAAAAAAAAAATTAAAAAAAAAAAATAATAATTATAACACTTCTTTCACACTCTAAACTCTTATACACACTCACTCTCTCCACATACGCTTTTCTTACACACTCTCATCCAGGCAGATAGTCTTCTCCTGACACTCTCTATTCTCTCTCCAACTCCCTATTCTCATTACTTTTCTATTTTACACCTAATCTCTCTACCTTTGGATATGGCAGGGAGGACGCGGAGTACCAAGACTACCATCCAGTTCATCACACCAACGTCCGGCGGGATCCAGGGGATGGTGCAGAAGGAGGAGGGTGGCACTGGACAGTGGGCAGAGGTTGCTGTGCAGACCGAGACCGCCCCCCCAAACCACGCTACAGTTTCTACTCAGACAGAGGAGATGGAGCAGCTGAACAAAGACATCCTACAGGAACTATGGAGCCTCAGGGAGGAGGTGCAGCGCTTAAGGAGCATCAGGGAGGACGAGGCCTTCATCGATGGAGCCATCAAGGAGGTTTCCCATTTGGCAGAGCTGACCCACGATAGATCCATCCTCGAGACACCCAAGTCTCCAGTTATAAATTCCACGATAGGGGTGCAAGAAATGATAGGGGATGCCGGTCCCTGGCAACTGGTAACCTCCTCCACGGGAAAATGGAGAAACCCCCCCCCCCCTTTTCTCACTTCCCTTTTCTTCTTTTTGTCCCAAACAGGGTAGCTCACCACAACTCAGCCTGAAAAACAGATACCACGTCTTGCAGGACATTACTACCGAGGAGGTAGCGGAAGAGGCTCAGGAAGACACCCTGCGCACAACTTGGACTCCAAAGCACGCTGATCAGCCCCCCCGGAAGGAACGCAGAGTGGTAGTCATTGGGGACTCCATGCTGCGAGGAACCGAGGGTCCAATTTGCAGACCAGATTTGCAGTCAAGGGAGGTCTGCTGTCTCCCTGGAGCCAGGATTCGTGACGTCACCACCTGTCTCGACAAACTACTAAAACCTAATGACCATTTCCCTATGCTTCTTATCCATGTAGGTACAAACGACACTGCAAGGAACACCTCAGAGAACATACCCGATGACTTCAGAGCCCTGGGTAGGAAGCTGAAGCAAACAGGTGCACAGGTGGTCTTCTCATCCATCCTCCCAGTTAGAGACAGAGGAAGAGCCAGGGAAGAACGCATCCAACATACCAACGAGTGGCTTCGCAACTGGTGCATAGAGATGAACTTTGGATTCCTGGACCATGGAAAGGCACTCCAGGGACTGCAGGGACCGGACGGACTTCACCTGACCAGAAGAGGTAAAAACGTACTTGGACACCGTCTAGCCCGCCTACTTCGCAGGGCTTTAAACTAGGTAAGTTGGGGGAGGGTATCCACTCACATTCCAGAGCAGTAAGGAATCATCCTATGGAGGCGAGACACAACCGCCCTTCTGAGTCCAAGGTAAGCACCCATAATACGCATGACAGCCCTAGCAAACACAAGGGATGGAGGGCCATGTATGTCAATGCACACAGTTTAGGCAATAAAATTCTGCAATTGGAGACCGAGATAGTGAATGCCGACCTAGATGTGGTGGCGATATCCGAGACCTGGTTCACGGACTCTCATGGGTGGGATATGGCTATACCGGGTTACAATTTACTTCGTCGAGACAGAGAGGTTAGGGTAGGCGGAGGGGTAGCGCTATACATTAAAGAAGGCATCAAAACCACCAGAATCACGGACGTTAAGTACACCGGGGAATCCCTCTGGGTGAACCTGGCCAGAGGGAGAGAAAAATGCCTGTATCTTGGTGTGGTATATAGACCTCCAAGACAACTGGAAGACAAGGACACGGAACTAATCGAAGACATAGAAAATATCGCTCTACGGGGGGACGTTGTACTTATGGGAGACTTCAATATGCCGGACGTAGACTGGAGCATACCTTCAGCAACAACCAGCGGCAGCAAGAGGCTATTAGCCGCCATAAGAGGAGCACACCTCAATCAAATGGTAATGGAGCCCACTAGGGCCCAAACGATCCTTGACCTAGTACTCACCAATGGGGAAAGCGTCTCAGAAGTCTTCGTGGGAGATAAGCTAGCCTCCAGCGATCATAACATGGTATGGTTCCACCTGAGGAAAGGTTTCTATAGATCAAACACTAAAACAAAGGTACTCAACTTCCGAGGAACAGACTTTGCACGCATGGGAGTCTTCGTCCATCAGGCGCTCCAGGTCCAAACTGAGACAGGGAATGTGGAGGATATGTGGTCATCCCTGAAATCTGTCATACACGAGGCAACCGGCCGTTACATAAAATCATTACACAAACGGCGAAGAAAAGAAAAACCCCAGTGGTTCACCGCAGAGATCTCGCGTCTCGTTAAGGAGAAGAAAAACGCATTTGCTTCCTTCAAACGCACGGGGAAAAGCGAAGATCAACTGCTACACAGGATCAAGTCCACAGAGGTCAAAACGGCAGTCAGGGAGGCCAAACTCTAGCAAACAACATTAAGAAAGGGGACAAATCCTTTTTCCGGTATATCAGTGACAGGAAAAAAAACACAGACGGGATAGTACGCCTGAAAAAAACAGACGGGAATTACGCAGAATCGGATCCCGAAAAGGCCGAACTACTAAATGAATACTTCTGCTCGGTCTTCACCTGCGAGGCGCCAGGGTCCGGCCCTCAATTGAAGCCACAGTCAAACACAAAAGACCCGTTCCGGGATTTTAAATTCACACCCAGCGAGGTTTACTTTGAGCTAACAAAACTCAAGGTGGACAAAGCCATGGGACCGGACAAACTGCACCCCAGAGTGCTCAGGGAGTTAGGTAATGTCCTGGCAGAACCGTTAGCCGTGCTCTTCAATCTCTCACTGAGTACAAGGACAGTCCCCTTGGACTGGAAAACAGCTAACGTCGTTCCTCTACATAAAAAGGGATGCAGGACAGAGGCTGCAAATTACAGACCGGTGAGTCTGACATCGATAGTATGCAAACTCATGGAAACACTGATCAAACGCCAATTGGACACGGTCTTGGACGAAGGGAATCTACGGGACCCCAATCAACATGGATTCACCAAGGGTAGGTCCTGCCAATCAAACCTCATCAGCTTCTTTGACTGGGTAACAAAAAGACTGGACGAAGGAGAATCACTGGACATAGTGTACCTGGACTTCAGTAAAGCTTTTGACAGCGTCCCACACCGCAGACTGTTAAACAAGATGAAATCGATGGGGTTAGGAGAGACTCTGACGGCATGGGTCAATGATTGGCTGAGTGGCAGACTTCAGAGGGTGATGGTTAACGATACTTTCTCTGAGACATCGGAAGTGACCAGCGGGGTGCCGCAGGGCTCGGTCTTGGGTCCGCTCCTCTTCAACATATTCATAGGAGATCTGACTCAAGGGCTACATGGTAAAGTAACATTATTCGCCGACGACGCCAAACTATGTAATATGGTAAGCGAGGGCAAGCTACAAGATAGTATGGCGCAGGACCTACGTACATTGGAAAGCTGGTCCTCAACCTGGCAGCTGGGCTTCAATGCTGGAAAGTGTAAGGTCATGCACCTGGGTAGCAGAAACCCGTGCAGAACTTATACCTTGAACGGGGAGACCTTGACCAGGACTTCAGCAGAACGAGATTTAGGAGTAATCATCAGCGCAGACATGAAATCTGCCAATCAGGTGGAGAAGGCTTCATCAAGGGCAAGACAGATGCTGGGTTGCATCCGTAGAAGTTTCGTCAGCAGAAAGCCTGCAGTCATAATGCCATTATACAGGACCATGGTGAGACCTCATCTGGAATACTGCGTGCAATTCTGGAATCCACATTATCGCAAGGACATGCAGAGGGTCGAGTCGGTCCAAAGGATGGCCACCAGAATGGTCTCAGGGCTTAAAGGTCTCTCGTACGAAGCAAGACTAAACAGTTTGCAGCTCTACACTCTCGAGGAACGCAGGGAGAGGGGAGACATGATTGAGACGTTTAAATACATCACCGGACGTATAGAAGTGGAAGATAACATTTTCCTTCTCAGAGGCCCCTCAACCACAAGGGGGCACCCGCTCAAACTCAAGGGCGGAAAATTTCACGGCGACACCAGGAAGTATTTCTTCACGGAGCGAGTGATTGATCAATGGAACAAGCTTCCAGTACAGGTAATCGAGGCCAGCAGCGTGCCAGATTTTAAGAATAAATGGGACGCCCATGTGGGATCCCTAAGTGGATCAGGGTAGAACATTGGCTAATATTAAGGGGAGGGTCTATAGAGTGGGCAGACTTGATGGGCCTTGGCCCTTTTCTGCCGTCATCTTTCTATGTTTCTATGTTTCTATGTTCTGGAGGCAGGTATGTACATTTTTATTCCAATTTTTATGGCAGTGTGTCAGGTCGGTGATCACTGGGGGGAGGGGGGTGGGGTCTGTACTTTGTATCTGCAGTGGTTATCTGGTCACTTTGAATACCTTCTGGGCACTTAGACCTGTTTTTAGATCACCTAAGTCACAACGTATAAGTTCCGTCCAGACAGCCTCGTCAAACTTTCAATTAACCCTGCAGTTCGACTAAGTCTAGGTCGGCCCACATCCCACCCTAACCACTCCTCCAAAAATGCCCCTTTCAGTTCTGGGCACACAGCAGGATTCAGAGGCCTAAAAAGTCTCTGGATATGTCTAAAAACCTATTTCAATTATCAGCACTTGGACAATCTGTCTTATAGGTCATCCAAGTGCCGATTTGGGCGGGTTTTTAGACATATTTTTGTTTCGATTATGAGCCCCATAATTTATAGTCTCTATAAAATACACACACTCATAACTGGGAGACATGTCCATGGTCTGCCCATGCTATACCCATTTATAACCCCTGTTGCACTTATGCACTACTTGCCAATATGATGGTACCTTTGATGCAGAGGTAATTTACCAGGACTAGGTGATTTTTCTTTCTTTCCCATCCCTCGAGTGCCTGTAGAATTGGTAGATGTTTTGAACTGGAAAGCCTCAGTCAACTAAGGCAGGGAGTTTGGTCCCGATTCATTAAATGGCACCTAAAACATAGGGCTCCTTTTACAAAGCCGCGTTAGTGGCTTTAGCACACCGCAGCATTTTAGCGCGCGCTAAACCCGTGCTACGCGGCTAGAACTAACGCCAGCTTAATGCTGGCATTAGCGTCTAGCGTGGCCGGCAGTTTAGCACGCGCTATTACGTGCATTAAACCGTTAACACGGCTTCGTAAAAGAAGCCCATAGACCAGAGGAATGCGGCACTTATCACATGTCAGTCTTGATTTAGGCACTCTTTATAGAATCATGCCTAAAGTGGACTTAGGGACTGGTAGGCATCCTAACCTTAAGCACTCCCTATTTGTGCCAAGGTTTTCTTGGCCTAAATACCAGTGCCTACCTTGCTAAACATGCTCACAAACCGCCCCTAACCATTCCTATTTTATGATAAGACACCATGGACTAGGACTATGGACTAGGACGCCATGGACTATTTTCTGATAAGACGCCATGGACTACCACCTGAAAGTGGTAGGTGCCTACTATCCAATTAATGTTAATTTAAGCCAATTATGAGGTGCTAATTGTTCATTATTGGTGCCAATTAAACTTTTTAAATAATTAAGTTAGGTGCCTAGATCCAGTCCTTTATGCCAAAACACAATGTTGAGTCGTCAAGAGTGATTTTGAATAAAGAGTTTGGTGGACACCTTCTCGCGTTGTTTGTCTTCTGTCATCTTTGCTGTTCATTGCATTTTGTTCTTTGTGGTGAACTTTATTCTCCTCTTTCCTTTTACAGGCTATTTCATAGCATTATAGAAATGCCACCAAATTATACCAGAGGCAACAAAATATCAGAAAAATCTGAACCCCGATATTGCTACTCTAACCATTATACTCCTCTTCAGTTTCAGGGAGGTCTCATTGAAAATTGCTTGCCCCTTTGACTTTACTGGAAACAAATTAGACAAATTAGGCATCCAAAAACCAACTGAATATTTTTCCGATGCATATCCCTATCCAGTAATACCCCAAGCCCTAAGGAGACAAACACATGTTTAGTGTTATGTCACAGAAACATAAGTAACCTTTGGATTGGGGGTCATCACAAACAGGATGAGAAATGACCTTCTGGTGAGCACCCAATTAAAGTAAAAGTAGGTTACCTTGTGCCATGAACCCTGGAACAAAGATATACAGCTTCTTCAGTTATAACTCCAAAAAAAGTCAACTTTATTGATACATCAAGATATTTATAAGATACTTTTCAGATATGCAATTAAGTGGTATAATTCTCAATTTACTTGCAGAGCAAATTAGAAGTTTAAGTTTTATAAATCCACTATAGAGCATGAGCTTTTTAAGCTATTTGCATCCAGTCCAACATCTCACAGACAAGCCTAATGATAGTTATGTGTCTTGGTTTAATCTTCCAGAAGTTTCAGATTTTCAACCTTTCACCCTGCATGTTTTAACTTCGAATTTTAGGATCAGTGTTCTACCAATTCAATTGACAAATCATTGAATATCTTTATTTGCTTTCAGATGTGCTTTCCCAATGAAATGAACTTTTAACTCTGAACATAAGCTTGTAGCATTTGTAATTTGTTGATCTTAAATTTCACCATAGTATCGGCGTTGGGGGGTGGGGGGGAAGCTAGGGGTGGGCAGCCAGAACATTTTTGTGTCATGTTGTTTTTCCTCTGTCATTTATGGGAATATTCATTTTGTTCATTTTTGTTCTGGCTTTTTTTTTCTGTTCCGAGTTGAATGCATACTCTTCTGACATGTAGAAACCATCATATATGTACACTTTTTTGTACAGTGCACTCAATTATCAGCAAATAAAAAAACTTTATCCCCCACCCCCCTTGATATTAAGCCAGCGGCAGTCAGCATTTTTTAAACACTGATCGTCACCAGCTAAATTATGCTCTGATATTCAGTGTTGGGCAATGTCTGAACACTGGCACTGAACATTAGGGCATAATCTGAGCAACCTGGCCACCCAGAGCTTCTGCGGGCCTGGCCGATATTCAGTCAGAGCTGCATAAGAGTTAACTGAATATTGAGCCAGTCACATCATTTTTTTTGTTTTGTTATAATAAAAAAGAAAACAGCCCCCCTCCTATTCCCCCTATCCATGCCCCCTCATTCCCTTCTCCCTCCCTCTCCCCCAGCCCATGACAAATCCTTCTTCTCCTCCCTCCTCCTTCCTCCCGCCATGCCCCCCACCCCACCAATATCTTGGTAGCCCTCCCGAGCCTACCTGGTAGTCTAGTACAGGATCGTTGGGGACAGGAATGCAGCCCTCTCGCTCCTGCCTCTTGTGGCACCACTGGAAAAAGGCTACCATTACATTACATTACATTGATGTCTTCTATCCCGCCAATACTTTTCAGTTCTAGGCGGTTTACAACAAGAAATTAGTCTGGACATTCCAGGGAGATTACAAGGTTGATAACTATAGTATGCATCGGGATGTGGGTATGGTCAATACGGTTTGATTAGATCATTTGAACAAATTTCTTGAATAGTATGGTTTTCAGTTCTTTCCTGAATGTTTGAAAGTTGGGCGTCGTGGTCAGCAGATTTGAGAGGTGATTGTCTATTTTTGCTGCTCTGGTGGCTAGTAGACCGTCATATATTTTTTTGCTTTGCATGACCTCTCAAAGCATCTCGCAGTACTACAAATTAGGCTGCTCAGCTGTGTGGGTTCTACCTCTGAATATTGCCACACCCACATAATCCCAGGCTCCTTCCTAGTGCCAGCTCCAGCACCACCCTTGACCTGCCCACTTTTTAGTCTGGGAGTCTAGGGGGTTATTCAGTGGCACTTTCCAGTTAAGTGCCACCGAATATCCCCTCTTAGGTGGCAGAATTGATTTAAGTGAGTAGGAGAACTTCCTGCCCATTTAAATGTCTCTGAATATCAGCCCCATAGAATGGTGGGAGTTTTGTCTCATTTTCATTTATTAATGATATGCAACATGGGATATGTCATTGTCATTTCCCATGTCATTGAAAACAATACACCATCCAGAAAAAATAAACATGAATGGGGAGGTAGAAGACCCTATTATTTGCACATGAATTGAGATGGGGGTTCATTTGTAGATTTCCCTTAATTCAGGCTTCACATATCCAACAGACTACCAAAACCTGTAATTTCTTTCTCTACAATACTGCTAAATACCCTTCCTTTGTGAGCGCACTGCCAAGACCCTCATCCATATCCTCGTCACCTCTCGCCTAGACTACTGCAACCTGGCCTTCCACTAAACTATCTCTCTCCCCTTCAATCTGTTCAGAACTCTGTAGCACACCTCATATTCTGCCACTGTCACTAGGCCCATATTACCCCTCTCAAGAAACTTCATTGGCTCTCTATGCATTTCCGCATACAGGTCAAACTCCTCTTACTGACCTACAAGTGTATTCACTCCGCAGCCCCTCAGTATCTCTCCTCTCTCATCTCTCCCCACACTCATACCCCCACCCCCACCCCAGGCACTCAACTTATCGGATAAGTCTCTTTTATATGTACCCTTCTTCTCTACAGCCAATTCCAGACTCCGTCCCTTCTACTTTGCTGCACTGTATGCCTGGAACAAACTGCCTGACTTGATATGTCATGTCAAGCTCCATCTCTGACACTATTCAAATCCAGACTCAAAGCCCACGTCTTTGAAGAAGCTTTCAATTCCAAACTCCAACCCACCTTCTTGCACCAATATCATTCCCTCTGTAATTCCCCCACCTGAGCACTGTGTACTGATGCATCCTCTTGTCCAGTTTGTCTGTCTTGGTTAGATTGTAAGCTCTTTTGAGCAGGGACTGTCTCTTCTATGTTTTGATGTAGAGCGCTGCGTATGTCTAATAGTGCTATAGAAATGATTACCAGTATTAGTAGTAAATAATGACTTAAATGCTAAAGAATATGAGAAATTGTAAGTTGTGGAAACAAACAATTTATTTTTATACAATAGCTACAGATAAATAATTACATGGAACTATCACAGGCCTTTTACACTTCTCCAAACTCCACATTCACTAACCAAAAATATCATCAGGCTTTGGCGCCTTATCCTAACTGGTTTTGAATGGTTTGGGGCACATCATATCTTCAAACTTGAGAAAACAGGACATGGAAATAACCACAGCGAATGCTTGAGAAACATACACAAAATGTATAAAGCCATGGAAATTTGTAATAGTCAGACCTCATTAATGAGGAAGGCATCACAAGCAGGCAAGCATTTAACTAACTCAGCAAGTGTCTCTTAAGTCACTTCTTCCACAGTTTCATCATAAACGGCAATTTCATTCACCCTGGTGGATTTGACATGTTTAAGAAAATAAAGTAATACACACCCTTAAATGAAGAACATATTTTTTACCTTGACACAAATGTAATGGGTTATCCCTAATATCGTGTGAAGCTTTTTGGACACTTGGGATAGAAGTACACAGTGCTTGCAAGGCAAAAGAGGGAACAAATGTTTTTTTTGGTGTATGCCAAAAATTTTGAATTACAGAACAGAGAGATTTTCATTTAAAAGCTACACGTTCTTTGAGAACATACAGAGCTGTGTTTTTAGCGCAATACATTCATGGGAAGCATGTCATAATTATACAGTATTTGCCCATCACATTTATCCCTCAGTCAAACATCCCAGACGCTCACTGTTGGTTCTGGGCCTTCATACATCCCTGTTCTCGTTAATTTCATTTTGCAACTAAAATGATGTCTCATTTATTTTGGAATTTTCCTGTGGAAAATGTCTCACTTAAATCCAATTAGATTCAGTGGTGCGTCAGTACTTTACAACCTAAAATGCAAAAAAATATTTTCCTTACATATTAACTAAATTTATTCTAAGGGCTCCTTTTACTAAGCTGTGATAGCACGTGCTGAATTGCCACATGCACTAGACCTTAATGCTAAAATCCTACATGCGCTAAATCGCAGCTTAGTAAAAGGAGCCCTAAATTTTAATCTGTACCCTCTGGTTCTTTTAATTCCATCAGTCTGTCAGTCTGTCAATGCACATGCGGCCCTCTTAAATACATGTGCAATGTTACATAAGAACACAAGAATTGACCTACTGGTACAGACCGAAGGTCCATCAGGGCCAGTCTCCTGTTTTCAACAATGGCCAACCCAGGTCCCAAGTACTGACCTACATCCGAAGAAATAAAAGAGAATTTATGCTGCTTATCCTAGGAATAAGCAGTGAATTCCCCCAAGCCATCTCAATAATGGCCTATGGACTTCTCTTTTAGGAAATTATCCAAGCCTTTTTTAAACCCCACTAAGCTAACTGATTTCACCATATTCTCTGGCAACAAATTCCAAAGTTTAATTACACATTGAGAGAAGAAATATTTTTTCCAGTTTGTTTTAAATCTACTACTTAGTAGCTTCATCACATGCCCCCCAGTTCTAGTATTTTTGGAAAGAGTGAACAAACAATTCACATCTACCCTTTCCACTCCAGTATTTTATAGGCCTCTGTCATATCACCCCTGAGCCGATTCTTCTCCAAGCTGAAGAGCCCTAGTCACTTTACCCTCTCCTCATAGGAAAGTCGTCCCAAATCTTTTATCATCTTCGTTGCCCTTCTATGTACCTTTTCTAATTCAAGTTGCGGCCAAGCATTCTTAGAATTCTGCTTCACATTAAGAAGGTTAATGGTGATCTTTAAGCTTTACCTGAATATGTAAAGGTTTTTATTGTTTTTGTCAGCTGCTGACAATGCTGAAGATTCCACCAGAATATAAAATGTAGGAACAGAGGATCCAGAAAAATACAAGGGACTTGAAGATAAAATTCCTCTTTCTATAACAGGGCACCTAAAATAGTTTATGTTTATGTTCAGTAATATTTGATATCCCACTCCAGCATATCACAGATCAAAGTGGCTACAACTAAAATTAGGTACTTAGAACTTCCCTATCTGTCCCGAAGGCTAACAATCTAACTAAAGTGTCTGAGTAACAATTATTGAAATAGTAAAGATATAACATATTAAAATATTATTATTGAATATTAAAATCAAATTAAAAGAGAAGATAAAGAGAGCAGAAAAAGAATCAAAACGTAGGAAAATTTTAAAAAAAGTTAAATATTAATAAAATCTCGAGAATTGGTCAAATCAGTCATATTTTGGTCTTAATACAACTGAATATAAAATATAAATAAATAAATTATAAATTATAACAAAAACAAATGTAAGAAGGGGAGAAAACTGGAATCAGTCATTATGGCAGGAGGGGCCCAACGGTCAAAGGTAGAAGTGCAGTAATGTGCAAGAGGAAGAAGCCAATCTCTAGGACCCATGGCATCCGAAGGAAGGCATCTCCCAAAGCTGAAAGTTCGAGTCTGCCGAAAAGAGAGGAGGGAAGGCGAGCCACAAGAGATCTTCCATGATGCTGGCATCTGAATTACCGTAATTGTTTCAGCTCAATCTAATCTAATCTAATCTAAACCTTAAGTTTATATACCGCATCATCTCCATGAGAATGGAGCTCGACACGGTTTACAAGAACTTAAAATAGTGGGTAGAGAAGAAGAAAAAGGATTACATGAACTTATGATGAGCTGTTGAGTTTAATAACCGTGCTGATTTTCTTTCTTTGTTTCAGCTCAAATATTGAAGGATGAGCTATTGAGTTTGCTGTGTACATCCATGGGAGTGGAAGCAGATGAATGCTGAAGCTGATGAATGTCAAACCAGTGACAATGTAACAGACTTGAAGAGATGAGGAGGGAGAGGGAGAAGAGGTTTGTGTGACCTTGTTTACCATACTGGATGAAGATTTTCTCCATAGGAAAAAGTAAGCAGAGGAGCATCCAAAAGGCTATGGGGTTTTGGACTTGACCAGTATGGTCAAAGATTGTACCTGGCTGAGGAATATGCAAGGCAGGTCATAAGGAGTCTGGAGAGGAGGGATCATTTGTCAACATTTAACCTGTAGGCATTGATAATATAGTGCTATTGGCCTGTGTTTTTAGGCCTGAAGGAATCCCAAAGCTTTATGGGTATTCAGAGGGATATGTAAGCATTTCATGAGGACAGCTCATGTCACAAGAGAAATAGTTCTGGAAAAATTAAGAGAGCTTGACCATTAAGCTCATTAGATCAAACAAACTTTGTAACCTAGCTCAGAGATGAGATAACTGCAGTATACCTGGTAGCAGCATATAAATAAAAAAAGGTTAAGGATAGAATGTGGAGGGCTGTAAAACTGTTTGGACAGAGGGGAAGGGTCATAAACTTTCCACTGCAGCTAAAGGGCAAAGAACAGAGAACATTTTACAGAAAAGGCAGAACAAAGAATTCCTAAGCACTTGGGGAAATTCTATAACAAGCGCCTAAATTTAAGCATCGGTAGGCGCCCTGCCAATGGTCAGAAATGGCAGCGTTGAAGTGCCTACCGACGCCTAAATAAAAGGCGGCTAACATGGCCGCTGGAACTGCGGCTATGTAGCTGTTTTATTTATTTATTTATTTAAAAAATTTATATTCTGCAATTCCATGAGGAATACAATAAAACATCCAAATTCATACAATACATATTTCAATAAAACAAAACAACATAATACAAAGTAGGCGTGGCCAACGCTCAAAGTGGCGTTATGCGATCTAAAGTGGCTACCCAGCCACGAATCACACCAAGATAGGTGGCTGAAATGTAGGCCCGGGTAACCCTGGCCTACATTTCAGCCGCCTATCTTTGCCTAGACCAGGGGTGGGCAACACCGGTCCTCGAGGGCATGAATCCAGTTGGGTTTTCAGGATTTTCCCAATGAATATACTTGAGATCTAATTGCATGCACTGCTTTCAAATTATTATTAACCTCATTCTACGCACTACGCGTCAAAATGTTTTAGAAAAATTTGAAAAAAGAATTTAAGAAAAAGATTTTATAGAAAATTTTTTTTTCAAAAAAAGCGCACCAATCAATGGAGGCATTCAAACCCGCTGGTTTCACAGTGCCTAATCTGAAAATCCAGCGGGATTCTTTTTGATGTAGCTTCCTCTGTTGTCCCCTCCTCTGCAATGGGCTGCTTCCCTATCTATTCAAAAACATCTTAAATCAGTACATTTATGTTTAAATTGAATACAATGTTCAACCAAAGGAGCATTATTTATTTATTTATTTCGATTTCTATCCCGTCCTCCCAGTACCTCAGAACGGGTTACAGGCCAACATTCACAATGGAAAACATTTTGGACAGTACAAGACTATACAGCAACTTAAGTACAGGAGAGTGCAGAAAGGAGGGGGAATATAAGGGGGTCAAGGGGTAGTTTGCAGTTAGAATTTCATTTGAAGCAGAGGATCTTTACTGCTTTCCGGAAGGTCATCATAGAGTTCTGTAGTCTGATTTGTGGGGGGAGTTGGTTCCAGAGATGGGGGATGAAGTGCAGTTTCTGACAGGAGAGACCTTCCTCTTCAACTGAAATTCTAACTGCAAACTACTCCTTCCTCTTTTGAGATTTGATTTGTGCTCTGATAATCTGACTTTGAATGGACGCTTTGACATGCCTATATACCATTTGTTATAAGGACATGCAATGACATAGATGATGTGATCAGTGGTACAAGTAAAAAAATGGCGAATAGTAAATTTCTTGCCATTTGGTGGATTGGTAAATTCTTTTAAAGAAACAATCACTTCACCGAAACTACATTTTCCACATCTAAAAAAGCCCCAGGGCAACAACCCCTTCTTGGGTGACAAATTAATTGTCGTCATGGCAGGGCTTAAAATGCCTTTTAGATTTTTGTCATGTGAGAAGGCAATTTGTAAACAAGCATCTTTGAAGAAGGGGTGAGATTGAACAATTCTCCAATTGGTTTTGATGATATTAGCTGGTATATTTCCGTGTGCTGAATATCATAGCACACAAGTAAAAATCTCTTCGATGTGATCCTTATTATCTTTGTCTTTCTTCTATAATAATAATTATCTATTACAGTACCTTGCTCTTTTTATTGCGTTTTAAAATCTTCTCCGGATAGCCTCTTACAGCCAGCACGTTCTTCAGTTTGTTTGCTTGTTCTTTAAATTTAGTCATAGAGGATCAATTGCGTCTCAGTCTTAAAAACTGTGAAAAAGGCAAATTCTTTCTTAAATTGAGTGGATGGTAACTTCTAAAATCCAAAAATGTGTTTCTGTCTGTGGGTTTAATATGTGTATCAGATTCAAAATGATCCGTCTCTTGTATAATGATGAGATCCAAGAAAATTATTTGATTTTTTTGCATATATCATGGAAAATTAGTACAGTGGTCCAACGTTGCTTTTATCGGTTACATACGATTAAAGCTTTAGCAAAATTGTTAGAGCCCGCATCCCTGAATATTTTAATGCATTCACTTGTTATTTCTTGCATAGATTATTGCAATGCCCTCTTTAAGGGCATTACAAAAAAAGGAAATAAAAAGACTTCAGATGGTTCAAAACACTGCAGTAAAAATTTTATTTAATGCAAAAAAATATGATCATGTCACTCCTCTTTTATATAAAGCTCATTGGTTACCAATAAAGCATAGGATCACCTACAAAATTCTATTACTAACCTTTAAAACTAAAGAAAATAACCAGCCAGGATTCATTAATAATTTACATTTCCCCTATAATCAAACTAGGACCCTACGATCTTCTGCTCATAATCTCCTCACTATTTCTTCTTTGAAACATATTAGTACAATGAGGACTACAATTTTTTCCATTAAAGCCCCTTTTCTCTGGAACAGTATCCCTAACTACTTGCGTGAAAGGTGAAGCTAAAGACATTTCTTTTCCTTGACACCTTTGAAACTTAGGGCTCCTTTTATCAAGCCGCGCTAGTGGAGTTAGAACGCGTGACTTTTAATCGCACACTAACCCCTGCACTGGCCAAAAAACTACCACCTGCTCAAGACAGGCGGTAGCGGCTAGCGCGGCCGGCGGTTTAACGTGCGCTATTACGTGCGTTAAACCACTAGCGCGGCTTGATAAAAGGAGCCCCTAAACTGTCCTTTTAAGGGTGACCTAGATTTAAGAAAGATTTCTACTTACAGTTCCCTTCCTCTTGTTCTTCTCCTTAAGTGTTCTGTTTCTTTCTGTCAATTTTAGTTCCAATCCCTTCTTCCCTTTCATTCCCATTCATCTTTGTTCTTAAAATTGTCTTTTCCCCTGGTTTGTTTTTATTATATTGCATTTTAATTGGCTTATTTTTATGGCATTTTTGTTCACCACCTAGAAGACTCGAGTGGGCGGTATAACTTGAAAATTGAATATTAGAACCATAGCTATGTAGCCACACTTTGAATCTCAGCAATTCTTGTTCATTAACCTGTCCACAACATCAATACATCATCTATATAGCGAAACCACTTATAAATGTGATCCGAAAAAGGGGAATGTTGGATCTACGTGCTCTTAAAATTGTCCATAAACAAATTCGCCACTGATGGTGTGAATGTGGCTCCCATTGCTACTCCTATTTTTTGTTTGTAAAAACAATTGTCATATAGGAAAAAATTTTCTTTCATAGCCATTCTTGCCAGAAATAACAAAAAATCTGTAGGTATGACATGAGAACGTTCACGTGATTTGAGGATCTTATTGATGGTTAATACTTCATCTTGGGAAATGGATGTATAAAGGGAAGTAACATCGAAAGAGACCAGAAGAAAAGGAAAATCTTCTCCTCAGATATCATCCAATTTTATTAACAGATCTTTTATTTATTTATTCAATTTTCTATACCGTTCTCCTGGGAGAGCTCAGAATGGTTTACATGAATTTATTCAGGAACTCAAGCATTTTTCCCTGTCTGTCCCGGTGGGTTCACAATCTAGCTAATGTTCCTGGGACAATGGGGGGATTAAGTGACTTGCCCAGGGTCACAAGGAGCAGCATGGGTTTGAACCTACAACCCCACGGTGCTGAGGCTGTAGCCTTTAACCACTGTGCCACATTGCACCATCTTTGTTACTTCTCCTTTTAGAAATTGGTCTATAAAAATTGACAAAGGCTCTAATAAAGAGCTACGGGAAGACATTATGGGGCTCATAATATTAAAAAAACCATCTAAAAAGTGGCCTAAATAGGTACTTGGACAATCAAAAAGCCTGATCATCCAAGTATCTTAAACCAGCTTAGGCCTTTCCCTTGCCTCTAAACGCATAGAGCAAAAAGAGGCATTTGTACAGGAGGGGAAAGGGAAGGAGGTGGGTGGGAGGTGGGCCGACCTAGACATAGGCGTACAGCAGATATAACCAAAAGTTTAGACAGGTTGCCTAGTCAGCACTTATACATTTTGACTTAGACCATTTTGCCTACCGCCTACTGCAACTATCGCTGCAGGAAAGATGGCTCATCTCTCCTGTCGTGATGGTGATCCCTCCCACCCCCGAACTGCAGCACTTCGGGGTGAGCATCGCAGCAGGGCATCTCCCCTGCTGGAGATCCTCATCCCGAAGTGCCACAATGGTGGGGGGTGGCGATCACCATTGTGGCAGGAGAGATGAACCATCTCTCCTGCAGCTATCCACCCCTCCCCGTGACTCGATCCTGGCAGGAGGGAGCCCAATCCCTCCTGCCCACGTGACCCCCCTCGACAAGATCGGAGTATCAGAGGAAGAAGGATCAGAAGGAATGTGAGAGTGTGCGCAGAGGGGAGGGGGATGGAAGAGATGCAAGAATTGGAGGTGAGAGGTTCAGAAAATGATTACAGTAAAATTAGGGAAGACTGCGGGAAGAGCAAGGCAGAATATTTTGGGGAGGTGACAGAATGCACAATACTCCACTCTACCTCACCTCCACATACACCCCCCCTCCCCATACATCACACAGACCCATGGACTGCCCCACCCAGACATATCTTCTTTTTAGAGGACTGTCCGGGTGTCCGGATGGGTTTTTAGATTGGTGGAGTCAGTCTGGATTTAGCTGGCTCTCACTACTACCCAACCTACCTCCTCCCTGGCCGCAGCATTGATCTTGATTAGATTGTAAGCTCTGTGCGCAGGGGCACAGATTCTATAAATGACGCCTAAATCCATAGGCAATTAGGAAAATGGCACCTACTGCCTGTCATTTAAGTTAGGCACCATTTATAGAATCATGCCTAGTGGTGCCTAAATTGTGTTAGGCACCGCTAGGTGTCTGCAACTTAGACACTAGTATATTAGGCCAGTGTTTTCTTGACTGTAATATACTGGCGCCTAACACATTCCATGTCCAAACTCCACCCCCAACCATGCTCACCTTTCAGGTAGGTGCTTATCCATAAATTATATTAAAAAAAATATCATTAATTGTTTTTTATGATGCTGACCGTTTTTTATGATGCTAACAGTGCTGACTGAACCAATTAAGAAATTAAGTTAGGCGCCTAGATCGGCTAGGTACACTGATCTAGGTGCCTAACAGCAGGTACTTTTTATAGAATTAGGGCCTATGAGGGGCATAATAAAAAAAATATGTTTAAATCTGTTTTTGGCCTAAGTAGCTATTCGCCCAAAGCCGGACGTGCACAAAGTCCATTCTCAAAAAATACGTCCCCCATTTTTTTTTTCTGAGAATCGTCTACCTGTACGTCCAGCCGTTTGATCGTGCAGATCGTTAAATCGTCTATCTTTATAACCCATTCTCGTCCAAAAATTTGTCCAAGTCAAAAAACGCCTAGAACAAGACCTTTTGGACATGGGAGGGGCCAGCAAAGTGATGGACTGGCCACCCAGACATTGCAACAAAGTAGTGGGGCACCATACAGGGCACTGCTGTGAACTTCACAAAAAGGGTGCCACATAAACACCTCACTACATTTCCCTACCAGGTCATGGTGAGCCCCCCCAAAACACCTCCAAAACCTACTATACCCACCTGTCTACCACCCCAATAGCCCTTATGGCTGTGGATGCCACTTATATGGCAGTACAATAGGGTGGGAGGTGGGGGGTTGGTGGATTCACATTTTCCATCATGAATTCAGTGGTTAGACTAACTTATGGGCCTGGATTCTCTTTCTATGGTTCACTAGCCCACCCCCCCAGACTACATAAGCCACCTCTGTGCAACTGTACTAGGCTTTCCTATGCCAGGTGCTGATGTTCTGGAGGCAGGTATGTGTCTTTTTATTCCGATTTTTATGGCGGTGTGGGGGGTCAGTGATTACTGGGGGAGTGTATGGGGATCTGTACTTTGTGTTTGCAGTGGTTATCTGGTCACTTTGGATACCATCTGGCCACTTAGACCTGTTTTTAGCTCGCCTAAGTCACTATGTATAAATTCCATCTAGGCCAGTGGTTCCCAAACCCTGTCCTGGGGGACCCCCAGCCAGTCGGGTTTTCAAGATATCCCTAATGAATATGCATGAGAGAGATTAGCATATAATGGAAATGACAGGTATGCAAATCTCTCTCATGCATATTCATTAGGGATATCTTGAAAACCCGACTGGCTGGGAGTCCCCAGGATAGGGTTTGGGAACCATTGATCTCGGCAGTATCGTTAAACTTTTGATTATACTTGCAATACGACTAAGTCTAAGTCAGCCTACGTCCAGCCCAAATCCTGCCCTCACCACTCTTTCTAAAATGCCCCTTTCAGCTCTGGGCGTACAGCAGCACTGAAAAGACCTAAGCTGTTTTTAGATATGTCTAAACCTGTTTCAATTATCGGAACTTGGACGACCTGTGCCTTTTGGGTGGAATTTTAGACGTATTTCCGTTTGGATTATGAGCCCCTATGTGTTTAGTGTGCAGCATTACATATGTCTAGTAGCGCTATAGAAATGATAAGTAGTTGTAGTTGTAAAAGATAAACCTTTTTTCAAATACTGCTAACTGCTTTCACCACATTCTCCTAATATGAAAGCAGAATGGAGTTCAAAGAAAATTTTAAACAGTATAACAAACAAGGTAAAAATATCAGCAACATCCTCAACCTAAAATGCAAAGACCTGAGATGGCCATGTTTCATTGGATAACTACATTAGGGATAGTGTTTAAAAATATAGCATTAAAAACACAATACACTTAGCCCATCTTCAAAAGAAGCAGCTAAAAAAAAGAAACAAAGAATGGAAAAATTTTTTAATCTATAGCTTATTTTTTCTGAAAACCGTTTCTACCAAATAAAAATGAGAGAAGAGAAATTGCACCAGTTGGCTGAGGGCTAAATTCTATACATGGCACCCAAATAGTCAAAACCAAAAAAGCGCTATTCTTTAAGCCGTGCTTAAAATTAGGCATGGTTTATAGAATAGCACTTATGCCTGGGAACCATGACTACAAGTGGGCTTGGCCATTTCTGACAAGGAAAATATAGGGCTCCTTTTACTAAGGTGTGCTAGCATTTTTTAACGCACACACGAAATTACTGCATGCTATACCGCGCAGTACACTTCTAGAATAACGCCAGCTCAATGCTGGCGTTAAGGTCTAGCATGCGTGGTAATTTAGTGCGCGTTAAGGCCCTAACGCACCTTAGTAAAAGGAGCCCTTAGTGCAATGTACAATATGCGGCGGCGGCAAAAAGGGCGAACAGAATGCTAAGAATGATAAAGAAGGGGATCACAAATACAGGATGTCCGGGGCGGTACTTGGAGAGACCTCCCAGGAAAGAGACTTGGGAGTTCTGAACGACAAGTTGATGGAAACGTCCGCGCAACGTGAGGCAGCGACGAAAAGAGCGAACAGAATGCTAGGAATGATAAAGAAGGGGATCACGAACAGATCGGAGGTTATCATGCCACTATACCGGGCCATGGTGTGCCCTCACCTGGAGTACTGCGTACAGCACTGGTCACCGTACATGAAGAAGGACACGGTACTACTCCAAAGGGTCCAGAGAAGAGCGACTAAGATGGTTAAGGGGTTGGAGGAGCTGCCCTACAGAGAAACTGGGCCTCTTCTCCCTCGAACAGAGGAGATTGAGAGGGGACATGATCGAAACATTCAAGGTACTGAAGGGGATAGACTTAGTAGATAGGGCCTGATTGCTCAAAGGTTGTTCACCCTCTCCAAGGTAGGGAGAACGAGAGGGCACTCTTTAATCTAATCTAATCTAATCTAAACCTTAGATTTGTATACCGCATCATCTCTACATTCGTAAAGCTCGACACGGTTAACAAGAGTTAGGGTAGAAAGGAACTCCAGTGGAGGGAAGAGGCAAAATGAAGAGAAAATTTAGAGGACTAGAATAACCAGAGAGGGAAGAGGAGTTACATTTTTGAGAATAACCAGGTTTTCAGATGTTTACGGAAGAGTTGGAGGGAGCTCAGATTCCTAAGAGGAGAGGTAAGGTTGTTCCAGAGCTGAGTGATTCTGAAAGGGAGGGAAGAACCTAGTTTTCCTACAAGTGAAACACCTTTTAGAGAGGGAAAGGAAAGTTTCAGTTTTTGGGTGGATCTGGCAGATTTGGGGTTAGAGGAGTTCCAAGAAAGAGGAATGAAGGGAGGGAGAATACCGTGTAGGATCTTGAAAGTGAGGCAGGCACATTTGAAGTGGACTCTGGAGGTAATCGGAAGCCAGTGGAGCTTGGATAAAAGAACGTGTGAGACGTGGTCGAATTTGCTTTTTGTGAAGATAAGCTTAGCAGCGGTATTCTGAATCCGCTGGAGTCTTTGAAGGTTTTTCTTTGTTAGGCTAAGGTAGATAGAGTTGCAGTAGCCCAGTCTGGAAAGGATGGTGGATTGGACAAGGACAGCAAAGTGTTTTTGATGGAAACAGGATCTCACTTTTCTCAGCATGTGAAGGCTGAAGAAGCATTTTTTTACTAGGGAGTTGAGGTGGTCGTTGAAGGAAAGTGTAGAGTCAATGATGACTCCCAGAACTTTACTAGAATATTCAAGATGCAGAGTGGGGCCAGAGGACAGTGGGATGGAGGTGGGCAGTTGGTCCAATTTTGGGCCGAGCCAGAGAAGTTTTGTTTTAGATTCGTTCAGTTTCATCTGCACAGTGTGGGCCCAGGATTGAAGGTTCGATATACATGAGGATATGTTCGCCGAGAGGTTGGTGAGGTTCCGGTCGGTCTCGAGGAGGACAAAGATGTCGTCTGCGTAAATGTAGAGTGTTTCAAGGGGGGAGAGATGGAGGAGTTTAAGGGAGGACATATAAATGTTGAAGAGGATAGGAGAGAGAGGTGAGCCTTGCGGGACTCCACTGAACGGGTTCCAGGGGGAGGAAGAAGTGCCCTTCATGTTGACTATGTAGGAGCGGGAGCGTAAGAACTTCAAGAACCAGTCAAGGACTGTGGAGTTTATGCCTGTCTCGGTGAGTTGGTAAATTAGAATATCATGATGGACGACATCAAAAGCTGCAGAGAGGTCGAATTGAAGAAGGACGGCGAACTTGTTGCGAGAATGGAGATATTGAACTTTTGAGATTAAGGAGGTCAGAAGGGATTCGGTGCTGAAATTGGGACGGAAGCTGTTTTGGTAGGGTTGAAGAATGGTGAATTTCTCAAGGTAGGAAGATAGTTGAGTGGATATGATGGACTCTAGCATCTTGGTAAGAAGGGGAATGTTAGCTATTGGACGGTAGCTGGATGGTGTAGAGGGGTCAAGCTCAGGTTTTTTCAGTAGTGGGGTTAAGGAAATATGGCCCATTTCTGGGGAGAAGAGACCCGAATGGAGGGCAGAGTTTATGAGAATGGTAAGAGATGAGATGGCCTGAGGGGGAGTGTTCTCGTAGATGTAGGAGGGGAAAGGATCCAAGGTACAGTTGCAGGATTTCAATTTGAGGCAGAGATTATAGACCAGGGATTCGGAAACAAGTTCAAAGGAAGACCAGTATCTGTCTGCTGGGATAGGGTAGGAGTCTGTTGGGATAGGGTTGGGATCAATTGGAATCAGAGATTTGTAGGAGATTGCAGGTGGGATGGAGCGCCTCAAGGTGGAGACCTTATCGTTGAAGAACTTTGCTTGAGAATCGGCTGAGGGGGAGGAGGGAAGTATGGAGTCATTTTTGGAGGTTAAGGAACGCCAGATGTTAAATAATGTGCTACTCTGATTGTTGGATTTGGAGATTTTGTCACCGTAGAAGTTTTTCCTTGCTTTTTTTTAAGAACAGTATTATAGATTTTAATGTTGACCCTCCAGAAGAGTCTGTCTGTAGGGGATTTAGATTTTTTCCATTTTCGTTCCAGAGCACGGCATTTCTGTTTCAGTTCTCTGTGGTATGGGAGGTACCAAGGGGCCTTATGGGAGTAGTAAATGGTTTTAGTGAAGAGAGGGGCGAGGGAATGGAAGGTGGACTCGGAGAGGGCGACCCAATTTTGCCAGTTAGATTCTGGTTCTGCAGGTTTGGAGATGGGGGAAAATTTGTCGAGAAAATTGATCCAGAACAGATTGCTCGAGATTTTTTTACAGAAGGTAATAGAATTTGAGGTGCGGGATGGGGGATGCATATTCATTAGGGCTAGCCTGAAAACCCAATTGGCCTAGGGGTCCTCCAGGACAGGGTTGTGAACCACTGCTCTAATGCTCTGTTCCTCTCTGTCTGAGCAATTACTGTCCATATTGTGACAGGGAAGCCCCTGTCATGTGGAAAAACCCTGCTCTAAAATCCTCCATCCCTAAAGCTAAGCCAGTTCAGCAGCCAGAGAATAGGATTTTAGGCAGAGTAAAACAAGCAGGGTTAAAACAAGAGAGCCATCCACTAGGAAACCCAGTAGGGAGGGCTCCCAAACCACAGTCTAATTGCCATTATTCCTTTCCCAAGAGCAAAGAAGTTTCCCTGCAAAACCAAGCTGTGAAACAGAGAATCAACCCAGAAAGGGGTGGGGCTACACTAGGGAAACTGTAAGCAGTAAGCCTTCAGATATGAAGCAGAAGGGAAATAAATTAACCCCAGCTGTGGCTGGAAGAGAGACCCCCAGCCCACAGCTCCTGGCTGGACATTCCCTCAACAGAGACAGAGAGGCTGCTTTTTGCCACCCAGAGAAGGACAAACAGAAATTCCTCAAGCAGCTAAGTACTGGGACCTTGCAGAGGGTTTTTTAAAGGAAAGGCAAAGTAATGCTACAGAGGGGAGGAGGAAAACTTGGCCAGCCTGCTCTTCTAACTACCCTGAAGGGGGAGGGGAATGGGAAAATGTAAATGCAGAAAGCATGGAAATAGCTGAATATGATTGTGATACCAGTAATATGGGTTGGGAGAGCCATGCTAATATCCCAGAAGAATATAATTTGCCAGAAGAAGCAAGAAGTTGTAATGAAATTGCTCACCAGTATTGCACTTTGCAAACGTCTCCCCAGAATATTAAATGAGCTAGGAACTTGTATGTTCTGGGGGAGGGCTACAGAGTGCTGATAAGAAACAAGGACCAAAGCACAAGTGCTAGGGGAAACTTGTAAACTTGGATGGGGCATAGCACAACTTTATGCATAGGAAGGGTTGTTTTGTTTCCACCCCCACTGTGTAGGCAGAACTGGAGAAGTCCCAAGAGAGAAAAGCAGTGAAAGGTGAGAAGCCAAAAGTCAATGAAAACTGTTTTGGTTTATTGTTTGGACTGGCTGTGATATATCAGGCATTGCCTTAAGAGAGGGGAGTAAGCTGGCGAGCGCTCCCTAAGAGGGAACCCAGCTACCTGCGGGTAGGGGTCCCAGAGACATATCATATTATTTGGACTTTAGTGATAGAGGCAAATGAAGCCTGGTGGCAATGAACTTGGAAAGGAAATACAATAATGAGGACGAATGCTTTACCCAGGTGGCAGTGAAGACTGAACTGCAGGGAAATTATCACTGGATTTGAGTCTGATATTTTTGGGGGGTTTTCTTGTGCACAAATAAAGTGTAAACCTTAATTTGAACTGAATCCAGAAAAACTCTGTGTTTTTATTTTCACCAACCAAATCAAAGGCGCCCAAAATCTTGCCAGTGGTCCGAGACAGGTCTTTCGCTTGCCGAGGGCCGGGCCCAGCCACAATATTTAGGGTTACCCGACGTCCAGATTTCCTGGACATGTCCTCCTTTCCAAGGATATGTCTGGAAATCAGTCCGGGTTTTGAAAAGCTTCTAGCAACAAGCAGCGTCAGGACGGCATCTGCACATGCGCAGATGCAATGCGGTGATGTCACGCACATGCACGTGACATCATCATGTCGCACCAGCACATGCGCAGATGCCATCTTGATGAGCATATAGGTTGAAGGAGTGGGGCTGGGGGCGGGGCTCGAGCAGAACTGGGCAGGGCTGTGGGTTCAGATTTTCATTTCTGAAAATCTGGTAACCCTATCCATGTTTAGTCACCACATGGCTTGAGAAAGCATTGTTCTATTAAGGTTTCCCATCTTTTGTGCTACTAGTTTCTGAAGTATAGCTTTAATACTGCAAATTTCTACAGTATAGCTTTAATACTGTTCTCTAAAAAAAAATCATATTGAAAGGTCACTTGGACACACAAAGTCAGAGGCGTGAAGAAAGTACAAGAGGTTTATTACAGCATGCCGGATTCTAGTGCAGTGAACAGCCTGCTTACTAGAGTGTTAGAATCAGTAAATGCACGGACTTTTATGCCCTTTTCACTAAACATATGCAAACTAATACATGCAAAAACTACAATTTCTCATTTGTTACTTCTATAACTTTTCTACAATTATTATTGGTCCTAAGCCAGCACTTATGATAGGTTCAGGGCTACAACTTATAGTCCTATAGGAAACTAGCTCATTTCTCTGCATATCTAAATCTTACAGTTCTAAATGTTACATGTACAGGAGGATAGGGTACATCATGGCTCAAACTCTTATCTTTTTAGTTTACAATGTGGTAAGGTAGGGACAAAAGGGAGAAAGAAAATCCAACGTAGTCTGCAGTAAACAACAGCAACCAGAAAACAACAAACAGACTGCAGACAATGTACAAGATGCAGGCGTTGTTTATTAGTAAATGCAGTAACATATACAACCTTATAGCCAACCAAGGGACCCGACACGGTCCGTGTTTCGGATGACACGCCTTCCTCAGGGGTCCATGGTGGTTAAGGTATAAAGCAAACTGCGTAAAAGATAACAAACACACGCCAATCACGATCAAATGGGGTCAAGCAAGTCTTACACAATGGTAAAAAAGGTAGGCGTGTCATCCGAAACACGGACCGTGTCGGGTCCCTTGGTTGGCTATAAGGTTGTATATGTTACTGCATTTACCGTATTTTCACGCAGATAACGCGCACCCGTGTATAACGCGCACACGGGTATAGCGCGCAGAAACAACGATTTTATGTATAAAAACTTTTGTATACCGCGCTCACGGGTATAACGCGCATGCAGCCCGACTGTCCTTTCGCCCGCCCCTACTCTCCTCTGGCCACCCCGACTCTCCTTTCGCCCTCCCCGACTCCCCCGGAGTTTTCTCAGCAGAATTTCCCAGACCACCTCTTCCTCTCAACACATTGACACGCTAGTGGGTTTATTTTATAGCTTTTTCACTCCCTCCGGTCTGCCTGTCCCCCTTGAAGTCCTGTCCCCCCTTGAAGGTCTGCCTGTCCCCCTTGAAGGTCTGTCCCCATCCTGAAAGCCTGATGCCCCCCCCCCGACGTCCAATACATCCACCCCCCCCCCCCGGCAGGACCACTCGCACCCCCACCCCGAAGGACCGCCGACTCCCCGACAATATCGGGCCAGAAGGGAGCCCAAACCCTCCTGGCCACGGCGACCCCCTACCCCCACCCCGCACTACATTACGGGCAGGAGGGATCCCAGGCCCTCCTGCCCTCGACGCAAACCCCCCTCCCTCCAACGACCGCCCCCCCCAAGAACCTCCGACCGCCCCCCCAGCCGACCCGCGACCCCCCTGGCCGACCCCCACGACACCCCCACCCCCCTTCCCCGTACCTTTGGTAGTTGGCCGGACAGACGGGAGCCAAACTCGCCTGTCCGGCAGGCAGCCAACGACGGAATGAGGC
Organism: Geotrypetes seraphini; assembly: GCF_902459505.1. NCBI lineage: Eukaryota > Metazoa > Chordata > Amphibia > Gymnophiona > Dermophiidae > Geotrypetes > Geotrypetes seraphini. The sequence continues at coordinate 300,968,047 of NC_047086.1, read as the reverse complement.
CGGATTGGCCCATCCGTCCCAAAGCTCCGCCTACTGGTGGGGCCTAAGGCGCGTGGGCCAATCAGAATAGGCCCTGGAGCCTTAGGTCCCACCTGGGGGCGCGGCCTGAGGCACATGGGCCCAACCCGACCATGTGCCTCAGACCGCGCCCCCAGGTGGGACCTAAGGCTCCAGGGCCTATTCTGATTGGCCCACGCGCCTTAGGCCCCACCAGTAGGCGGAGCTTTGGGACGGATGGGCCAATCCGGCCTCATTCCGTCGTTGGCTGCCTGCCAGACAGGCGGGTTTGGCTCCCGTCTGTCCGGCCAACTACCAAAGGTACGGGGAAGGGGGTTGGGGGTGTCGTGGGGGTCGGCCAGGGGGGTCGCGGGTCGGCTGGGGGGACGGTCGGAGGTTCTTGGGGGGGGCGGTCGTTGGAGAGAGGGGGGTTTGCGTTGAGGGCAGGAGGGCCTGGGATCCCTCCTGCCCGTAATGTAGTGCGGGGTGGGGGTAGGGGGTCGCCGTGGCCAGGAGGGTTTGGGCTCCCTCCTGGCCCGATATTGTTGGGGAGTCGGCCGGGCAAGAGGGCTTGGGCTCCCTCTTGCTCCGATCGTGGATGCGGGTGCGGGTGGGAGCGCGTGCGAGCGGTCGTTCGGGGTGGGGGTGCGAGCGGTCCTGCTGGGGGGGGTGAATCGGGCGTCGGGCGGGGTGGGAACTATGTAGAAAAACTTTTGTATACCGCGCTCACACGTATAACGCGCGAGGGGTATGCGCGGTAGGTAAAAACGCATATAACACGCGCGTTATATGCGTGAAAATACGGTACTAATAAACAACGCCTGCATCTTGTACATTGTCTGCAGTCTGTTTGTTGTTTTCTGGGTAAGGTAGGGACATACATTTTAGGCAGATGAGGTCAGTAGAGTGTACACTGTTTTCAGCTATGTAGGCCAGAGCAATATTTTAAACAACAGTTAACCATTTCATGACCCTACAATATTATCTTCAGCAAGCAGCAGAAATCACACTTCCCAGTTCCCTGCAGCAGGGAATTACACTGGTCTAGGGTAGCTTAACATTACATTTATTTATATACCGCAGTACCTTGCAGATCAGTGCAGTTAACAAGATAAAAGAGAACTGAGTAAATTACAGTGAAATGCATATCATCAGTTTTCCAGAAATTTAACAAATAAATGATTTTCTAAAATGCAAATAAGAGTTTGAATTATTCAGTAATTGACAAAAATCAGCATCCCAACAAGTTGCTTGGAATGACAATAAACAATAAAAATATTGTTTAAATGAGCAACCTTTTACAGAAGGAAAAGCAATACGCGATGAACATCTGGTCCATGTAAAGATAAAATGATCAGGAAGGTAATGGCCTGACACCAACATCTAAATTTAAAAAATACTCTAGCCTCAGTAGGAAGCCAGTGCAACTTAAGATGATGAGTCACATGGTTTGATTTTTTTAAAGTTAAAAATGAGATGGATTGCCATGTTTTGTATTAAACGCAATCTGCAAAGGCTATTTTGATAACCAGAAAGATGGACAATGTTGCAATAATCTAAAATACTTAAAACTGACTGCACCAGTAATCTAAATGGAATTGTACTAAAATAAGATCTAATAGCTCGCAGTTTCCAAAGTATATACAAGCTCTTCCAAACCAAAACATCAGTCTGCACTTTCATTGATAGACTCCAATCCAGATGAACTCCCAAAATTCTATTTGTGGAGTTAATCGAATGGGAAAATCCATTCAAAGTTAAGTTACTTTTGTAGGACTTTGGCTGGAGCCATAATTCTGTACAAGCAAAACTGTAAGTTAATTTATTTCTTTATTTTGAGTTCTGTATTAAAGAAGATGGATTAAAGAATTGTGCCCATTTTGATAATGTTTTGAGACTACTGTGCTAAAGGTTTAACTGCTAGTATCCTCTGGGAGAGCCTAAAGAATATACTTATAGACTATAGATCACTGTTCTTCAATCACCGGTCCATGGACCAGTGCTGATCCACAGAAATTTCCTGCCGGTCCACAGGGCCAGCACGTGCATCAGGCCCAAAACAGTGTTCTTCAACTGCCGGTCCACAGTGCGATCGATGCAGCGTTATCTTCAAGACAGCTCCCTCTTCCTAACTGATTCAGTGCACAAAGCCACGGGCAGTGGCTCCTACGGGCATCCTGCGCCTGAACCGGAAGCCTTCTCTCTGACATTGCAACATCAGAGGGAAGGCTTCCAGATGAGGCAAGGGACATGCAAGGTGCAATTAGTACTATTATGGGGGCGGGGTCTGGGGTGGACATTGGGTAGAGATGGGCGGGGTCTAGCCCATGACTTAGCCCAGTGTTCTTCAACCGCCGGTCCACAGAATAATTTTTGTATTTCTGCCGGTCCATAGGTGTAAAAAGGTTGAAAAACACTGCTATAGAGTATAACCAGAAAACAGGCTAAGCACATTAGCAATTATATCAAAAGAGACTTCACAAGTTTCAAAGAGTGGAGAAAAAATGCCTCAGATATTTAGCTCCAAGAAGTCCCAGTTTCATGAGACTGAATATATTTTGCATATAGGAGCTTCTCCAGCCATTGGTCAAAAAACTCCACTTTAAGTACATCATTTTATTGTCTTCAAAAAAATTGCAAAAATATGTCTTTAATCACAGTTTTCAAAGACACAATCCCATGACATTCACAACTCACAACCATAACAGTTGAAAAAAAAAGCAAAGTACAGCAGCATTCTTTATCTCACATTCACAAAACATCCTCTGGGAGAGGCAGAACAGTGCACATATCTGCACCTTATTCTATAACTTAAAAATTCTGCCCTTGATCTGTCCATGCAGTGGCATAACATGGGTAGGAGGCAGCCAGGGTGGTGATGCCCCCCCCACGCCTTCCATGCCAATCCCCTCCCGTGCCCCCATGCTACACTCATGCCCTCCCTTCCCTCCCCTGTATCTCTTTAAATCTTTGCCAGCGTGAGCAGCTTCTCCAGCCTGCTGCTCATGCAGGCTTTCCCTCTGATATAATTTCCTGGCCCTGCGACCTGGAAGTGATTTCAGAGAGAGCTAGGCCAGCATGAGCAGCAAGCTAGAGTAGTTGTTCGTGCTGGTGAAGATTTTAAAGAGGTATGGGAGCAGGGAAGGGAGGGTGCGAGTGTGGAGTAGGGGGCAGAAAGGTACTGCACCCCCAACCATGATGGCACCCGGGATGAGCTGTTCCCCTTACACCTGTGTCCATGACCCACCAATTTCCATGCCCCCCCTTTAGACTCACATGTAAAATTTAGGCATCTAATTTGTAACTGATTTTAATTTGCACCAATAATTGCTTAAGAAGCCAATTATTGGCATAATTAGCTTGTTATTCAATTAAATTGCACATGCAATTTGGATACACACTTTTTATAGAAATTGTGGGCAAATGTCTATATCTGCACAGCTGTTCTCCTGTTCACAACCAAAGTTAAAACATCTAAAATATAGTTCAGAAACACTTCAAACAGCGGGAATAAGTTATAAAAAAATGTCATAATGTCAGCAGCCTAGATCTGCTTACAACATAAATGTCAGGTTTTCAGCTAGCTATATGACATTGCAGACAGGTCAGACAATCGACTGAAAGTAGGCACTTTGTAAAATGTTATTTGATTGGCTGGCCTGCCAGCAATGTCACATAGCTGGCTGGAAACCTGGCATTTATGTTGTAAGCAGACTATGGCTGCTGTCATCATGACATTTTTATAACTTATTCCAACTGGTAACCTAACCATGACCCTAAAAGAAAAGTTAGGTGCAGCTAAGTGCTTTGTGTTTTTAACTCTAGTTTCAAACACTTCGACTTTTACACTGTTTAAAATTTATGGTACTAAAATTTTTTTTTAATGGTTAGTGTTACATTCTGCTGCTAATGTAAGGATTAGGAGCTTTGGTTTATTTCACATTTACCACAACTTCCGATAACTATTTGTTGAGTAGAAAAACATATCTTTTCTTCTATTTATTTTTATGGTGTGCCTTTGTACTTTTATAGACTTCTATCATACCTCCTTCACAGTTGTTCAATTAACCCATTCTTTCTGCCCAGTTAATCCTGGTCCGACCTCTTCAGCCTAGAGTAGCAGACTTGAAATAGCTAAGAGAGACAGCGAGGTACATAAAGGATACCTAAAGGGATATTGTAGAAAAGTCCCACCTCTAGTCTGGTAGTCTCTGTGCTGCCTTGGAGAAGCAAGATCTTCTTAAAGGAGAGTATCAACCTGGTGAAGTAGGAGAAATCCTGTAGACAGAACCTGCCCATCAGGGGATGCAATGTCCTCTCACACTGAAATGTGTCTTCAGGGGCTTCTGCCCAGGAGGGAAGGGTTAGAACGGCCATTATAGTGGAAGATTCAATCATTAGGCATGTAGATAGCTCGGTTGCTAATGGATATGAGGGTCACTTGCCTACTTGGTGTGAAGGTGATAGACCTCAGGCGCCACCTAGATAAGATTTTAGACAGTGCTAGGGAGGAGTCTGCTGTCCTGATACATGTGGATACCATTGACATAGGGAAATGTGGTAGGGAGGTTCAGGAAGCCAAATTTAGGCTCTTAGGTAGGAAGTAAAAATCCAGAACCTCCAGGGTAGCATTTTCAGAAGTGCTCCCTGTTCCATATGCAGGACCCAATAGACAGGCAGAGCTCTGGAGTCTCAATATATGGATGAAACGATGGTGCAGGGAGGAGGGTTTTAGATTTGTTAGAAACTGGGTGACATACTGGGGAAGTGGGAGCCTATTCTGCAAAGATGGGCTCCATCTTAACCAGGGTGGAACCAGGCTGCTGGCATCAACATTTAAAAAGGAGATAGAGCAGCTTTTAATCTAGAAATTGGGGGAAGATCGACAGTCACTCAAAAGATAATGGTTTGGAACAAGGTATCTTTAAAAGATATCATCATAAAAGGAAGACAGAGCATCCCGATAGCAAGATTGCAATCAGGTTTCCGTAAATACAGAGCAGGCTGATTTTAAAGATTGCAAATTATCCATGCCAACTGCTGAGCAAATTGTAAATAGATATGACAAACATTGTTTGAAATGTCTGTATGCAAATGTCAGCAGCCTAAGAAACATGATGGGAGAGTTAGAATATATTGCACTAAATGAAAAGATAGATATAATCGGTATCTCTGAAGGAAGGAAGATAACCAATAGGATACTGTCAAACTGGGATACTATATCACAGTAATGGAGTGGATCAAATTGGATGATCAAATTGGATGATCAAATTGGTGGATCAAATTGGTGTTATATGTTAAGGAGGGCTTTGAATCAAATGGACTGAAAATTTTACAGGAGCAGAAACATACCTTGGAATCCCTATAAATAGAAATTCTATGCATAAAGGGGAAAAGGATAGTGTTAGGAGTGTACTGCCATCCACCTGACCAGAATAGATAGATGCTGAAATGTTATCAGAAATTAGGGAAGCTAGTAATTAACCTTTATTCCCCAAAGGTTGTTTCTTAACTTTTTCTCCCCCTACAGGTGAACTATATTAGAAAAAAATTTTGTCTTCTTGCTTTTTCCTTTGTTGTATTCAATTGGTATTGGACTAATTGATAATTGTATTTCAGTATTTCTTGTACAGTGATGTATGTAATTAATTGAAAAGATTTTTAAAAAATTAGGGAAGCTAAAAAACTGGGTAATATAATGATAATGGGTGATTTCAACTAACTCTATGGGTTTTTAGCACACGCAGGAAATTACCACACGCTACGCTTCTAGAACTAATGCTAGCTCAATGCTGGATGAATTCCTGAAGGAAAGGGGAATTGAGGGGTATGGTTAGAGGGATACTATTCAAGGCAAAAAACTGCAAAGGTCAAAAAATTACATCAGGCATTGATGTTATTCAAAAATACCATCCTGGAAGCCCAGACTACATATATGTATTAAAAAAGGAGGAAGGCATGGTTAACCAGTGAAGTGAAGGAACCTATCAAAGCTAAAAGAAAGTAGAAGAAGGATCAGACCGAAAATAATAAGAAACAGCAACAGGAATGGCAAGTCAAATGCAAAGCGCAAATAAGGAAGGCAAAGAGAAACCTTGAGAAGATTGACCAGGAAGCAAAAACAAAGAGTAAATTTTTTTTTAGGTATATTTAAAGCAAGAAGCTGGGAAGTGAATCAGTTGGACAGCTAGACGACTGAGCAAATTAAAATGCTTTCTTTTTAAAGATGCTTTTGACTGCTAATGTGCAAGATTATTTTTTCTCAGCTTTCATCAATCTTTGATTTATCTTGAGCCTTTAGGTTTTAACCCTCCCTGTCTATTCTTTCTTTCAAAAATTGTATTTCCTTCCCTTCTTTCCATTTGGTAGCGTATGTTTTGTGCGTCATGTCGAAATTAATTGTACTGTTACCCCGAAAGTTGTATTTTAATCTTTGTGCATCGCTTTGAAGTTTGAGTAAGCGATAAATCAAAGGGGATCTCATAAGAACATAAGAATTACCGTAATATACTGGGACAGACCGAAGGTCTATCAAGCCCATTATCCTGCTTCTAACAGTGGCCATCCCAGGTCCTAAGTACCTAGAGCTAGATCACAAGTAGTAAAACAGATTTTATGTTGCTTATCCTAGGAATAAAGTGGATTTCCCCAAGCCATCTCAATAATGGCCTATGGATTTCTATTTTCGGAAATTATCAAAGCCTTTAAACCCCCGCAAAGCTAACTGATTTCACCACGTTCTCTAACAACAAATTTCAGAGTTTAATTACATGTTGTGTGAAAAAATATTTTCTCCAGTTTGTTTTAAATTACTACTTAATAGCTTTTTCGCATGCCCCCTAGTCCTAGTATTTTTGGAAAGAGTGAACAAGCAATTCACATCTATCCTTTCCACTTCACTCAGTATTTTATAGACTTCTCTCATATCCCCCCTGAGCTGTCTCTCCTCCAAGCTGAAGAGCCCTAGCCGCTTTAGCCTTTCCTCAAAGGGACAAGTTGTCCCAAACCTTTTTATCATTTTCGTAGCCCTTCTCTGTACGTTTTCTAATTCTGCACACAGTATTCGAGGTGTGGCCGTACCATAGAAAATTAACATTTTCATCTTTGTTTTCTAACAATGTTTGCTTTCTTAGCCGCTGCCTCAACAATGACACCTAGATCCTTTTCCTGGGCAGGGACTCCTAACATGGAGCCCTGCATCACTTAGCTATAACTTTTGTTCCTCTTTCCAACATGCATCACTTTGCACTTTTTCACATTAAACGTCATCTGCCATTTTGATGCTGTCTCACAAGGTCATCTTGCAATTTTTCACAGTACTCTTGCGATTTAACAACTTTGAACAACTTTGTGTCAGCAGCAAATTTAATTATCTCGATGGGGTTAGGAGAGACACTAACTGCATGGGTCAATGATTGGCTGAGTGGCAGACTTCAGAGGGTGGTGGTTAATGGTACCCTCTCTAAAACATCGGAGGTGACCAGTGGAGTGCTGCAGGGCTCGGTCCTGGGTCCACTCCTTTTCAACATATTCATAGGGGATCTGACTCAAGGGCTTCAAGGTAAAATAACACTATTCGCCGATGACGCCAAACTATGTAATATAGTAAGTGAATGCAGTTTACAGAATTATATGGTGCAGGACCTGCTTACATTGGAAGATAAATGCCGAAAATAAGAGACTGATCTGCCCTGACGCAGCTACAGCGAAACGCTGACTGACCATTGTTGGCTCAGCTAAATTGCATGACTACCTATGATAGTGGATTAATGAAGACACATCTGATTAAGATAAGTGGATGTTTGTGTGATTGCATTTAGGGGCACTGAATTTTATTAGATTACAGTAAAAAAAAAAGTTAAATAGCAAAAAAACAAAAAGTAAAAAAAGTGAAATAACACAAAGTCTGAAGGAGTTTGAGACTGCAAAGTTTTGACCATTCAGTAACTTTTGGGAGGAAGAGATTTTTTATGCCAATGAGGTTTCTCCAAATATTGTATCTATCTGCATTAAAGTGATTGCAGCAGATCGGAGTCTGAAGCTTTTTCCTCCTTTCTTTAAAACTTATCATTGTGTCAGTGCAAGCCTTCTCAGATTCAGATTTTGTACTTATTTTAAGGGTTTTGTTGGTGTTAGAACCCCACTATTTACCCTTCTCCATTGAGAATATTTACCATTTAAACATATTCTCTGTTTTCTGTCTTGCAACCAGTTCTTAATCCATAATAGGACATTAGCTCCTATCCCATGACTTTTCTGCACTCTGTAATATACTACTACTATTTCTATAGCTCTAACAAACACATGCAGCGCTGCATAGTCACAAAGAATAAGAAAACAGTCCCTGCTCAAAAGAGCTTACAATCTAAACATGAAACACAGACAAACAGGATGTCATGGATACAGTAAGGGGAATGGTTAATCAGCGGGCTGAGATGGAGGGCAGAGGAGTAGAGTTAAGGATTGAAAGCTATATCAAAAAGGTGGGTTTTCAGTCTGCCTTTTAAACAAGGGAAGGGGCTTGATGAAAAAAAAACTCGGGTAATTTATTCCAGGCATAGGAGGCAGCTAGATGAAAGGAACAAAGTCTGAAATCCCCAAACCTCCTCCTATTCGCAGGGCCTGGGGACCTGTGAGGCTCTTGAAGCTTTTCCTTATTATCTAAGAAATATCTGGGCTATCCCTAAACCTAAGACCTAAATCTTTTCTACTTGTGACTTGGGTTGGTCACTATTATAAACAGGATACTAGACTTGAAGAACCTTCAGTCTGTCCAAGTATGGCAACTCTTATCATCTGAATTTAATTGAGATAAATATTTTTTCCATAAGATCCGCAGCAATAGCTGTGAATTTATTACCAACATCCTATATAGTACAGCTGACAATATAGTGGAAGACAGCCTATTTTATTCAGAGGGAGTACAATGCATGGTCTTTTTATAAGGTAAAACACAAAACAGTTATCATACAAGGAAATGAGAACTGGTCAACAAAAGGAAAATAAAATATCTGAAATAATGCACGTATAGCACAGGACTAAAGGTTGAACACTTTTATTAGAACATCTCAGTCATTTAATGTTCATATAACTGACCAAACTTGTACTGGTTTTGAAACAATGCTCTGAAATTTTTAACTAGAAAATACATTTGGAAAAAAAACCTGTTAATAACACATTAAAGCTGCCAAATCTTTATTTTGTACTATCTATCCAGGTGTATGCTTATATACGCTATATATGGACGTCCTGCACTATTTAGCAAATGTTTTTTTAAAATATTCCATACAGAGTAATTTCATATAAGTTTTCTTCCCACATCTAAAGGCAATTTTTGCTTTATCTAAAATTGTCCTGCAGTATACATATACACAAGTATGCTCCTCCCCCCCCCCATGCCACTGCACTGATAATACGAAATGCACTTATAGGTAGGTCATTCCTAGAGATTTGTTTTGGATAGAATAAGGTAAGAACTGTGATATACTGAACAGGGATAGCACTGTGATAACATACACAAGTAAACAGGCAGAGTGCATGCCCATATTTACACTTGATTTGTAGCAAATTTAAATGCATACATTGGTGTTTACATAGTAGTGGTGCTGGTTCTGGATGCCTATACAATAAAGCAGGGGTGCCCACACTTTTTGGGCTTGCAAGCTACTTTTAAAATGACAAAGTCAAAATGATCTACCAACAATAAAATTTAAAAAACCCACAAAGCACACTGAAAGGCAGAGAAAATGTTAATTATCATTCATATTCTGGGGTTTTTTCCAAAGAGGTCAAGGCAGATGACTCTATGCAATGTTACCTCAATAATAACCATACAAAAATAGACAAATATATCCCCTCCCTTTTTACTAAACTGCGATAACAGTTTTCAGCACAGGGAGCTGTGCTGAATGCCCCATGCTGCTCTCAACACTCACAGGCTCCCTGCGCTAAAAACCGCTATTGCGGTTTAGTAAAAGGAAGCCATAGTGCAAAATATAGACAGCAGATATAAATTCTTAAACTGGACACATTTTGATCACTAAATTGAAAATAAAATCATTTTTCCTACCTTTGTTGTCTGGTAATTTCATCAGTCTCCGATTGCATTTTATTCTTCTGACTGTGCATCCAATATTTCTTCCCTTCTTTCAGCCTCCTGTATGTTTCCTCTCCTCCAGACCTCATTCTCTCCCCCAACTTTTTCTTTCTTTCTCCCTGCCCCCTTCTTTTTCTCTCCATGCCCGTCTTTGTTTCCCTTCTTTCTGTCTCCCTGCCTGCCCCCTTTCTTTCTGCCCTCCCCCAAGCCGCCGCCGCCCCAAGCTCTCCCTGCAGAAGCATAGCGCTGACCAGCATTCCACTCTCCGACATCAATTCTGATGTCGGAGAGGAAGTTCCGAGTCAGCTAGGCAGCAATTGGCTGGCCCAGAACTTCAGAATTGACGTCAGGGAGAGGAATGCTGGTTGGTCTGACGCTTCTGCAGGGAGAGCTTGGGGCGGCGGTGGGAGATGTCGGGGACAGGAAGGCTGATCGGCCTGGTAGATCGGGACGGCAACAAGAGTCTATCACGGAGCCTGGGATGGGCTACGCGATCGACTCGCATTGCCTTCCCGATCTACCAGTCGATCGCGATCGACGTATTGGGCACTCCTACAATAAAGGCTTATAAATCTTTAGGAATGTTGCACATAGGAATCTTGTTATAAAGCTAGGCCCAAAGAGTACAAGAAAAAAACAAACACAAATTATACAAGGTTCACTGATGTTCATTACAGAGGCAACAGTCCAAGTTTAATTTCTCTTTCAATTATTACCGCTGTTACAACAGACTATGGTATCTGTCAAAAAGGACATCAATCTGGATTATCATTTTCATAATGGAAAGCAATGATACTGCTGACTGATTTTTCAACTGTTTTATGAAGCATCCGAACTCAGCTTCATTATGTTAAAGGTGAGTGCATCATCTCTATCTTTAGCCTGTTATCTACTTTATCAATCTTCTCCCCTCCACCTTAGAACACACACATAAAGATGAACCAAAAACAATTACAACTTGGAGTGTGTATCACTGAGTCCCTCCCCCACCAATAAAATGGAAGACATTTTTTTAAATTTAAAAATAGTTAGGGTATGCTCAACAATAACAGCATAGTAATAGGATCATAATAAAAACTATGTACTAGTCATCTCAGGAGGTGTTTATCACTGAACGTATGTGACATCTCTAATTTTATATTAATATTTTTATAAGGGTGTGCACTGTGAGTTCACATTTGAGGCTCTTTTTACAAAGCCGCATTAGGCTTTTTATCACCAGCTGCAGAGGCATTAGTTAATACCGTTATGGCTGGTGATAAAAAAAGCCTAACGCGGCTTTGTAAAAGGAGGGGTTGGTTTGTTTGGGAGCATTAAAATTTTAAATGAGTGCAAACTGCCTATATGTACATATACTAAAAAATAGCTGCTCATACAATCAATTTTGCATTTAAAAGTTATAGCGTGCATATGCAAAGCATAAATAAGTGGAAAAAAATATGAAATAAATGTTTGAAAAGTGGGAAAAAATTTGTTTGAAAAAATTAAACTTGTTTTTTTTGGACCTAAACATCCCACTTTATTAACCTTCCCCAAGCTAACAATGCTTTCTCTGAAGCATCAAAGATTTCCAATACAGCTGGCAATCTACCTGGACGCCAACCATTTCTCCTAAACCATTCTCACATGCCATGAATCAACGGACAAAAAACTCAGAATTTATGATTTCTGGAACAATTACAAAGGAATGCTGTGATTAAAACAACCAATATCCAAGAACTTACAAAGTAATCCAATACTCAAAATCTGAAACTTACTCCAATTCTAGTGTGATATCATACAATCTTCAATACATTCCTAGTTTTCATTGCTTTCTATTAGAATTTGGCATAAAATGTACACAATATATGTAGATCTAAAGTCATTACTGATGTCTCCTGCCACATATTCATTTTCTTGTTTATTTTATAATACAGGTTGTGGTTGTTTGTTGGGTTTTTTTTTTTTTAAGTATTTGCGTCTGTATGTATGCAAAATGATTCTTATTTTTCTTTTTTCCTATTTTTCTTTCTTGGTGTAGAATTATCTTCATGCTTTGGCTCCCAGAGAGCATTCCTTAAAAACCTAGATGCAGCTCCTTTATCCAATTTGGCTGCTTTTTTCTTGTCTGTTATTTCTTTGACTCGGTTCATGTATGTTCTGACTCTCTCCTGAATTGAACAGATAGACATTATAAATTTATTAGCATATAGGCACATATCCCATTTGCACATCATTCAGTCTAGTAACATAGCATATGTTAAGAAACAAGAACCTTTGGTTTCAAGATCAACCCCAATTACAAATGAAACAGTTTATCTTGGTATTTTTCATGCTTGAGATAAGGTAAGCTATACAGGTATCAAATGCATTCAGATAATGTGGTATATCCTTTATCTGAAATTCTGAAAACTGAAAAGCTGCAAAAACCAAAATTTGCTGCATGAACCAAAGTAGTCAAGTTCCCCGACGTGACACACGCTGAAACCAACGAAAGTGTATTTCTCCTGACTTCTGCGCAATTCGGTTTGGAGGGCTGGAAAGTGGCAAAGAGACCTGTGAAGGGATGGAAAGTGGCAAAGAACAGCTGCAGACTCCACTCAGGGTGGCTGTGAGAAGTAGAAAAAGTCGGAGGGCTAGAAAATGACACAGAGAGATGCAGATACCACTCAGAAAGATAAGTTTCACAATGAGAGTGATGATCAGAAATGAATGAAAATCAGAAAAAAATTGTATAAGGCAAAAAATTAACATTTAGGGCTCCTTTTACAAAGGTGCGCTAGCGTTTTTAGCGCACGCACTGGATTAGCGCATGCTAGCCGAAAAACTACCGCCTGCTCAAGAGGAGGCAGTAGCGGCTAGCGCACGCTATTCCGCGCATTAAGGCCCTAACGCACCTTTGTAAAAGGAGCCTTTAGATCTTGGTATTATAGTCTTTTTCTGACTTTAACATTACTATTCTGAAAACCAAAATATGCCTAGTCCCAAGGATTTCAGATAAAGGCAGGTGTAATTAGCAGAGTCCTTGGTATTCATCAGTTTTGCTGTAAAAACTTTAGAAATGAGCCCATTTCACAGAGCTGCTTCCCAATATTAAAAAATGACACCCATCAAAATATCACAGTTAAGAAGAAAAAAAAAAAACCAACAAAAGAAAAAGTAGTGAAATAGAAATGTCTTCAAGGAGATCAGCTCTGATCGACAGTTTTTAGAGGATAAAACAGATAAATGTCAGAAATCAGAAAGTAAAACTGAAGTAGTGCATGAAAATCTCTGATGTATAACCCAGGACATATCCTGAAAACCAGACTATTTTGTGGCCTTTGATGGCTGTGGTTGATAACCCTGATTAATTTGCTTATGAAGAATATGGAAGCTTATGCTCTTTTTGTCTACTACCATTACTACTTATTTTTATACCACTGCCAGACACACCTAGCGCTGTATATTACATTAACCATATAAAAGACAATCTCTGCTCGACAGAGCTTACAATCTAATCAAACAGAATATAAATAGGAATACTTCTACCACATCACTTTGCCTTTGGTAAATTCAGTTCATGTGGTTCTCATCTAATTCTTTCATGAAGTAGAACAGAACTATATACTTCAAAAACCTTTGTATCAAATAACTGCCTCCCTACAGAGACAAGCATTGTTTTTAAAACCATATCTTACTCGTACTTACTCACTTATATGATTGTTAGATTAAGGGCTCCTTCTACGAAGGTACGTTAGGGCCTTAACGCGTGGAATAGCGCGTGCTAAAATGCCGCACGCGCTAGCCACTACCGCCTCCTCTTGAGCAGGCGGCAGTTTTTCAGCTAGCGTGCGCTATAGCGCGCACTAATCCAGTGCATGCGTTAAAAACACTAGCCCTCATAAAAGGAGCCTAAGTCTTAGTTTTTAAAACTGAAAACTATACCACTGAATCCCAAGTCTTTTCAACACAAATTCTACTACTGCTTTAGCATCATAGCAGGCCATAGTTAGGGAGAGTCAACATAGGCAACTGACTAGGGTGCCAAATTTTGAAGGTGCCAATTTCCCAGGCTAAACAGGAGTCTGCTCATGCTTACTTTAGGACCATGTGAAAGTGCTGCTTCAAAAAAGCACCACCATGTCACTATGGTCTTCCCCTGCTCTTCTGACTCTAATCTTTAAGTTCTCCAACAGCCTTCTCTCCTCCTGGTCTTGCCTATGGGTACTAAAATCTTAAACCCAGCCCTGGCAGCACTTTCACCCTACTGCTAAACATGGTTTTTTCTTACAAGAAATTGCAAATGTTGTCTTTGGTTAGTGTACATGTCTGATACATCACTGTATCATGTATAAATATGATGGCTTAACTAATGAAACAACTCGGTTGCTTAGCTTGTAGAAACTAGTAGATGCCTCAAATCTCCCAACTGAATTTCATTGTTTAATAGAACATAGAAAAGGAGAAAATGATGACAGATAAAGGTCAAATGACTCAGCCAGCCAGCCTGCCCATCTACATCATCCACTATCTTCCTCCCCTTAAGAGATTCTACATGAGTGTCCCAAACTTTCTTGAATTTAGATACTGTCCTCATCTCCACCAGGAGTTCATTCCATGCATCTACCACTTTTCTGCTGTAAAGAAGTATTTCCTTAGAGTTCTTCAGTCTGTCCCCTTTCAAATTCATCTTATGCCCTCTCATTCCAGAGCTGTCTTTTCAGTTGAGGGAGACCCGTCTCTTCCAAAGTATACATATATATATATATATATATTGAGGTCTATGAGTCTGTCTCTATATGCTTAATGAGACCACTGACTATTTTAGTAACTGCCCTCTGAACCGACTCAATCCTGTTTATAGCAGCTTATCCCCTAAATATTCAACCATAGAAACTTTTGACATGATTACATTACATTAGTGATTTCTATTCCGCCGTTACCTTGCGGTTAAAGGTGGATTACATAAAGGATATATCTGGTCATTTCCAGAGGAATTAGAGAATAGATAGGTTGATTCATAGATTCACGGCTGGAAGCAAAGCAAAGCATGGAAGACCCATTTCAGAATTTTGAGTTCACACCAGCTGATGTTTACAGAGAACTGTCAAGACTCAAGGTGAACAAAGCCATGGGACCGGACAATTTGCATCCAAGAGTGCTCAGAGAGCTATGCGATGTTCTGGCGAAACCGTTAGCCAAGCTCTTCTATACTCTAGAGGAGCGCAGGGAAAGGGGTGACATGATTGAGACATTTAAATACGTCACAGGTCGTGTCGAGGTGGAAAACGACATATTCGTTCCCAAGGGAGCACCCGCTTAAACTCAGAGGAGGGAAATTTAGTGGTGACACCAGGAAGTACTTCTTCACAGAAAGGGTGGTGGATCATTGGAACAAACTTCCAGTGCAGGTGATCAAGGCCACCAGCGTGCTCGACTTTAAGAATAGATGGGACATCCACGTGGGATCCCTACGAAGGTCGAGCTAAGGAACTAAATCATCAGCACTCAGACTTAATGGGGTGGGTCAGTAGAGTGGGCAGACTTAATGGGCTGTAGCCCTTTTCTGCCGTCATCTTTCTATGTTCTATGTTTCTAGGATAATAGTTGGGAGAAAAGCTTCCTGAATTGTAATGCTTCTGCTGCTACAAGTGGAAATCATTAGTCCTCCTCAGTGGTGAGTACTTCTAAATGTGTTTGTTAATAGTTTTAAGCCAGATATGCCAATCATTACAGAGAAGACCAGAACCTATAGACCTCTTTTGAATATATCACTTTTTTGTGTGGTTACAATCAAAGCAGTTTACATATTTTAGAAAAATATTTATTTGTACCTGGGGTAATGAAGTGTTAAGTGACTTTCCCCGAGTCAAAAGGAGCTGCAGTGGGAATCGAACTCACAACCTCAGGATGCTGAGGCAACTGCTCTAACTACTAGGCATGACTGCGGCAATGCATGGTCATTTTGTTTACAATTATGGAGGATTCTGATATAGAGAAGAAAGATACAAAGGGGGAGAGGTGACAAAGGAAGGGAAGGAGGGGAGTGGAGGGGGAGAGAATTGTTGCACCTGATTGGGGAAAGGGAGGGAGGGAAAGGAGATGCCAGACCAAGGGGAAAGGAAAGAGAGGAGATGCCAGAGCATGGAAGGGGAGGGAGAGATAGAAGGGAAGGAATAAAGAGATGCCAGAGCATCAGGGGAGGGAAGGGAAGGAGACAGATGCCTAACCAAGGGGTAAGGAAGGACAGGAGATGCCAGACCATGGAGGTGGAGGGAGCGATGGAAGGGAAGGAGAGGAAAGAGATGCCAGGGCATGAGGGGAGAGAAGAGAAGGAAAAAGACATGCCAGACTATGGGGTGCGGTGGGAATGAAGGAAAAAAGAAGGGAGAGATGCTAGGGTAGCGATGGCGAACCTATGGCACGCGTGCCAACTGTGGCACGCGAAGGCCTTGCAGCTGGCACGCGCAGGGCCGCCATCAGGGCAGTACTACCAGGGGGTGCACAGGAGAGAGAGCTGAACGGGGACAATGGGGGAACCGCGGGGTTAAATATAACTCGAACCGCGAGGCTCGTCTTCTACTCCGACTGCCCTACCGCTCACACAGCCGATCGGAAATCTTCCCCGACGTCAGCGCTGACGTCGGAGGGAGGGCTTAAGCAAAGCCCGCCCTCCGACGTCAGCGCTGACGTCGGGGAAGATTTCCGATCGGCTATGTGTGCGCGGCGGGACAGGCAGGAAATAGAAGACAAGCCTACGCGGCTCGAGCTACATTTTGCTGAGAAAGTTGCTAAGATGGGCTGGGAGACAAACGGGGAACACAAAAGGGGGAGGGAGTGCGTTTTGGACACAAGGCATGAACTTGGGAGAAAGGAAGGGAGGGAAAGAGATGCAGAGGTGGGGGAGGGAATGGGTTTTTGCACACAGAAGGCATGGACTTGGGAGAGAGGAAGGGAGGGAAAGAGATGCTGAGGTGGGGGAGGGAATGGGTTTTTGCACACAGAAGGCATGAACTTGGAAGAGAGGAAGGGAGGGAAATAGATGCTGAGGTGGGGGAGGGAATGTGTTTTGGACACAGAAGGCATGGACTTGGGAGAGAGGAAGGGAGGGAAAGAGATGCTGAGGTGGGGGAGGGAATGGGTTTTTGGACACAGAAAGCATGGACTTGGGAGAGAGGAAGGGAGGGAAAGAGATGCTGAGATGGGGGAGGGAATGCATTTTTGGACACAGAAGGCATGAACTTGGGAGAGAGGAAGGGAGGGAAAGAGATGCTGAGGTGGGGGAGGGAATGGGTTTTTGGACACAGAAGGCAAGGACTTGGGAGAGAGGAAGGGAGGGAAAGAGATGGTTGTGTACATGGGGAATAGAAGAAAGGAGAATTTTTGGTCATAGGGAGGGAGTGAGGTACAGACAGTGGCATACCAAGGTGGGGGTGGGGGCGGTCTGCCCCGGTTTTACGCCCCAAGGGGGTGCACAGCTGGCCACCCTCCAGTGTTCTCCCTAGGCTGGCAAACTGCGTCTCTTTAGCCACTTGAGTGCCACCGCCGCCATTGGGAACAGGTCGGTGCCAAGTTCTCCCTGCTTTTCCCTGTGGGGCCGACCAACTCTCGCCACCCGTGTCAATTCTGATGTCGGAGAGGACGTTCTGGGCCAGCCAATCGCTGCCTGGCTGGCCCAGAACGTCCTCTCCGATGTTAGAATTGACGTCGAGTGGCGAGAGTTGGTCGGCCCCGTGGGGAAGAGAAGCAGGGCGAACTCGGTGCCGGCCTGTTCCCGATAGCGGCAGTGGCAGCCTATTCTCCAGTGGTAGTGGCAGCATTTTCCCAATGGTGGTGGCATAGGGGAGGGCAAGGAGAAAGAAAGAAAGGGGGGAACAGGGAGCCAAAAAAAAAAAAAAAGAAAGAGGGCTGGGTGAAACAAAGAAAAATGGGGCACGGAGAGAGAGAGAAAGACAGACATACAGAATGAAAGGGGGTATGGAGAGAGAGAAAAAGAAAGAAGGGGGCAGGGTGAAACAAAGAAAAAGTTTGGGGAGGGAATGAGGTCTGGAGGAGAGGAAGCATACAGGAGGCTGAAAAAAGGGAAGAAATATTGGATGCACAGTCAGAAGAATAAAGTGCAACCAGAGACTGATTAAATTACCAAAGGTAGGAAAATGATTTTATTTTCAATTTAGTGATCAAAATGTGTCCGTTTTGAGAATTTATATATGCTGTCTATATTTTGCACTATGGCTCCCTTTTACTAAACCGCAATAGCGTTTTTTAGCGCAGGGAGCCTATGAGCTTCAAGAGCAGCGTGGGGCATTCAGCGCAGGTCCCTGTGCTAAAAACCGCTATCGCGGTTTAGTAAAAAGGGAGGGGGAATATTTGTCTATTTTTGTATAGTTGTTACTGAGGTGACATTGCATAAAGTCATCTGCCTTGACCTCTTTGAAAACCCACGGAATATAAATGATAATTAACATTTTCTCTGCGTACAGCGTGCTTTGTGTTTTTAAAATTTTATTGTTGGTAGATCATTTTGACTTGGCCACAAAGGTAAGGGGGAGGGAGGGGAGCTGCTGAAAGAGTCTACCTTGACGTGGTTGCAGGCTTACAAATCTTTTGGTCAAAGAGTGCAGCGACAGAGAAAAGTATGTGTGTATTCGGCCCATGAATGAAATCATTAAAACATTATAAATTGCCAATAAATTGAAATGAAAACCAAAGGATTGTGAATGAAATTGATTCTCTGACAATACAAAGATTCCAACCTTTAAAAATGATGTTACATAGTTCAGGCAACTTTATAAAGAGTTTTTAGATACTAAAATCTTGTTATTAAGGTTTAATTGACGTGCTGGCACTTTGAGGAAATTCTTTGGTTTTGTGCGGCAGTTTGGGCACTCGGGCTCAAAAAGGTTAGCCATCACTGTGCTAGGGCATAGGGGAAAAGGTGGAGACAGAGAGAGAAAAATGGAGAGGGAGTGAAGCTGAAATGAATAATGTACAAAAGAGAGAAGGGGCACAGGATAGACAGTTTATGGAAGGGACAAAGAAAGAGGGAAGATGCTAAATGGAAGGAGGACAAGGTAGCCAGTGGGTGGAAGCGAGAAAAAGGGCGGACAATGGATGGAAGGGACAGAGAAAGAGGGCAGAGGCTGGATGAAAGGGACAGATGCTGCTTGGAAGGGAGAGAGAGGACAGCCGCTGGATAGAAAGAAGAGTGAAGAGACGATTAAAGCAGAAAGGACAAAAGGTAGAAAAAATATTTTTTTGTTGCTTTAGAATAAAATAGTATTGTAGTTGTATTGATAAACGTTTATAAACAGAAAATGGAAATAAGGTAATCTTTTTATTGGACTAATTTTAATACATCTTTTTACTAACTTTCGGAGTCCAAAGCATTTTTCTTTTTTCTTCGGAGCCCTCTGATGTTTGGGGGGGGTGATTTACCCTTGCTGCTTGGCCTCATAAGCCCCACTGGAACTAAACCCTCCTTAAACTCAAGCAATGGTCCATACATGGCTCAGACCCTGGGAGGGAAACATAGAAATAGACGGCAGATAAGGGCCACGGCCCATCTAGTCTGCCCATCCTAATGACCCTCCCCTACCTTTCTCTGTGAATAGATCCCACGTGTCTATCCCATTTGGCCTTAAAATCAAGCACGCTGCTGGCCTCAATCACCTGTAGTGGAAGACTATTCCAGCGATCAACCACTCTTTCAGTGAAAAAGAATTTCCTGGTGTCACCTCGCAGTTTCCCGCCCCTGATTTTCCACGGATGCCCTCTTGTTGTCGTGGGACCCTTGAAAAAGAAGATATCTTCCTCCGCTTCGATGCGGCACGTAAGATACTTGAACGTCTCGATCATGTCTCCCCTCTCTCTGCGCTCCTCGAGCGAGTATAGTTGTAATTTGTCAAGCCGTTCTTCGTATGGAAGATCCTTGAGTCCCGAGACCATCCAGGTGGCCATTCTCTGCACCAACTCCAGTCCCCCAGTGAGACTTCAACCACAAAGACAAACATAGACCAAGGCTTGAGGAGTTTGGCCCAAAAGTAGATCCTACAGCATCATTCCACTTGTGGTCATCAGCTATCGGCAAAGAAATACTGGCATGTTCCTGGCTGCACCACTCCTCATGGTTAAAGCTTTCTGCTTTTCAGTGTTAACATGTTATTTGCCTGAGGACTCTTCAGGGATACATTTATTATCTGTCCTTGAGACTTTAAGAGTTTTTGTCCCTACAGTATCTACCCTAAAAACATCGCTTCATGGGAATATTTCTTTTTCCATAACATGAGAAATCTGCTAACATTTACCATACAATGCACACCCCATGTATTTCACCTGTTCTATACGGTAAACTGAAAAACAACAAATCACATCAAAATGTTTTTTGTCATATCTTCCACAGAACTTGGCCGATTTTTATGAAATTCAGTGTGACATGTCCTCAATGAAGATGATGTAAAATGTTGTAAATATTTCCCACCGCACCGCACCACAACACAACACTACCTTGTGAAAATGAATTGTGAACTGAATAAAAACACATCAAAATGTTTTATGGAGTATCTTGCAGAAAAATGTAAAGTCAAAAAAATAACGTTTCAATTAAGCAGATGTTCAAAGTTTGTTCCCTTTGCACAAAGGCAAGCCCACTGATCTATGGACTTGTCAACGATGCTCTGCTTCAGCTCAGCCCAAACAAAGATGAGGCTATTTAAGGTCTTCAACGTCAGATATCACTATCTGGTAATGCTTGGGTTTAGGTCTGGTTAACTTGCAGGCAAAAGGTCTGGACCAATGAAGTCTGAGGTCTCCCGATGTAGCAGTTCTATGGTGTCCTTTGCCAGATGTACTGGGGCATTTTCCTGTTGGAAGATAAAGTAGACTCTTGACATGCGACGGATCACTGGCAACAACTTCTGTGTCAAGAGGATGTCCTGTTAATATGTGCCATTGATCTTGACCCCAGGATCGATGAAGGATAGGATCGATGAAGAACAGATCTGTGAATCCAAGTTTTCAGATTGAGACTGAGATCATGACTGATTGGCAGGTCAGGTGGTCCGTAGTAGACGTTTGGCATTAACCTCACGCTTCAGTGTTGTTGAAGGCACCAATAGGTGATCATTCTGTGTTAATCGGTGTAGCTACTCTAAATATCTTTTCATCTGTAAACCAGATGAAGCTAACGCTGTGCTCCATGTACTTGGTCAAAAGCTGCTTGAACCATTTCAGGCGTGTGTCTTTATTGTGTAAAGTTAACTCTTGGGCAAGATACTTTTTAAGACACTTTAATTTCAGATCGTCATGAATCATCCTAACCACAGTTGTCTGGCTTATTCCTGCTTCTCTTGCTATTTGGCAAGTTGTTCGGTGTGTTTGTAGCATGCCCTCCTGCTTCAGTACAAGATCACGTACAATATTAATGTGTTCGTATGTGAATCGAGCGCAGTCTTCCGATGCCTGACTTTTAATCCACATTGCCCATTGCACAGATCTTGTGTAGCAGCATATCAAGACCCTTCTGTGGGAACTCTTTCAACTATGTAAACTGTTTAGTTGTAAATGGTATAGAAATTTTTAAAATAAATACAGTGGAACCTTGGTTTATGAGTATAATTCGTTCCAGAAGCATGCTCGTAAACCAAAGTATTCGTATATTACAGCGAGTTTCCCCATAGGAACTAAGGGAAACTCACTTAATACATTCCCCCCCCCCCCCGAGGCTAGCGGCGCTGCTGTACCTTACTCTCCCCCCCCCCGAGGCCACTGGCACTGCTCTACACACAACCCCCCCCCCCCCGCGATCCGGCATCCCCCCCGCTCGCGTCGCCCGCCCCTCCCCCGCCGCGGACTGGCATCCCCCACGCACGCACTCACCCAAACAAACACATTATCTTACCCCATCTAGCACCGGCACCAGCACCAACGCACAGGACATGCCGGTGCCTGAAGATCTGCTTTCTTCCTTGTGCTGGGCCTTGAGCATCTGCGCATGCTCAAGGCCTTCTAGTTCTCGTTCTCTCCGATCGCGGGGAGGGGGATGCTGGATTGCGGCGGGAGGGGCGACGCAAGCGGGGGGGGGGAATGCCGGATCACGGAGGGGGGCGCTCTTAAATCAAGTCAAGCTCGTTTTCCAAGGCACCGATTTTGCGAATGTTTTGCTCGTCTTGCAAAACACTTGCAAACCGGTGCACTCGTAAACCGAGGTTTAACTGTAAATAAAATCATTGTCTGCTGTAACCTTTTAGCAGTACCAAGTTCTTTATCAGAATTCGGTCTTCTGCAGTGAAAACCATTTTGATACAGAGACTGTTTACAAATTATCATCTGCTTCTGCGCATATCCCATAGCAACAATTCATTTTCACAAGGTAGTGTTGTGGTAGGAAATATTTACAACATTTTACATCAACTTCATTCAGGACACGACACCCTAAATTTCATTAGACTTGGCCGAGTTCTGTGAAAGATACGACAAACATTTTGGTGTGGGTTATTTTTTTCGGTTCAGTGTATGGCTATATGCAATACTACCCATCTAAAGAATATGCTACTATTTGCATCTCTACAGCAGTCATTTATATGGACAGTTCTAAAATGATAGCTGTAAATTAGATTTCTAATATTTCTTTTCTTTAAATTGAAATGATCTGATTTGTGAAGTCAGCATTTTTTTTAAAAACAGATGTAGACCTTATATACTTATATAGCTAAATGGAATATAAAGACAAACCAGAAAGATTTATTATGGGCTATAAATATGTCACTAATACAGAATTACTGGGGAGTACACAGGCAGTTGGTGCCAAAAAAGCTTTTAGTTTTGTTACCTAACTGGATTCTTTACTGCTGAGAAAATGAATTAATGGAAGAACTGGAAAAAGGAGGGGGACAGAAAAAAAAGCCTTCCTGTTGTTGCTAGTAAATCAACCACCATTTAGTTTCTACAATACCAGGTAAAAAAAATATCCTAGATTGTACACAAATTCCAAGTATTTATAGGAAGAATAAAAACCTAGAAGTTTTGGATAATTAATTGTACAGATTTCATTCAGTCAATGCAGACAAAAGACAGACTGCTCAAAACTGTTTCTTAACTGCCATTTTATATCCTTATTTCCTATGACTTGGCTTTCAGTATGGCTCAGATTCAAATGAAAACTGCCATAACAAATTTACAAAAGAAAGTAGTTAATATGAGAAGACACTAATGCTTGAAATACAATGATACTATATACGCCTGAGTACAGAAAGAATGGTGACTTACCAACTCTTGTTTCACAGGATGTTCTTTGGGATTCAGTCCTTGAGTGGCCAGATAGACTGGAAAATAAAAACAACAGTACGGTTCATAAGATTCATTTTGATCTTTTTTCCCCTTCCTTCTTCCAAATAAAAATGTCTCATGCTTACCCCAAAAAAGTGAATTCAGTGTGTATGCTGAAACCAAATCGAGCTTGGCTTGTTCAAGGGGGTCCAGCTTTAAAAGGAAAAAAAAAAATTCTGAATTCCTTTTTTTCCTAATTTTAATTAATTGAATTTTAATATACAAATCATAACATTCACCAACTGAGCTATTAACAGTACATGGTATTGTTACATGAACCAGCTATTTTGGTCACAATCTTTTATTTATTTATTTATTCATTCATTTATTTAGCCCATCCTCCCAAAGGAGCCCAGAACGGGTTACAAAAGTACATTCACAGCATAAGCAGGACAAACTTTAGTAGGAAATACAGACTTGGCAGACATAGGGGGTTTATATTTCAGCATTTACAATATAGACATAACATACAGACTTAGTGGACATAGGGTGGTTTAAATTGCAGCACTTTCAGTATAGACATAGCATAACAGAGGTAAAATAGCTTTTGCTTTGCTTTGTACTACTACTTCCACCATGACTGGTTAGATGGCAGTTTTCCCTTAATATAGTAATCTATGACTGGAGAAAAGAATTAAACTTTTTGGTTTTGAGAGGGAAAAAAGGACATAAAATGATCACAAAGGGGGCTATAAATGGCACCAGAAATGTAGGCCAGGGTTTTCAAGGCCTACATTTCCGGTGTCTTTCTTTGCTGTGAATCGTGCCTATGTAGGCGCTTTACGGCGCCTAACACCACTTCCGGCATTAGCCATGCCTATAATGGCATTAGGTGCTGGTAGATGCCTCCAGGGGTGCGATTCTGGTGCCTTTTGTTTAGACACAAGTAGGCACTTTAAATTTAATGTTGCTAGGTGCTGGAATTTCCCTCTTACTGTCATGGCACCTAAGTTAATTGAGAAAAGCAGAAAACAGGCTTACTAACTGACCGGGTGGGTGCAAGACTGACAGTCATGCCTACAGGAGAGAAGATTAGCAAAGGTAAGAACCTAATCTTTCATTCCTGTGCAACATGACAGTCAATCTTGACCAGTGGGACGTACAAAAACAGTCCCTTAAGAAGAAGGCGACACCTGTCAGTCTGCTGCCAGCACAGAGGCACCAAAAGCAGAATCAGCTATGGTAGAACTTAGTAAAAGTGGTAGCATAATCAGTCCACCTGGTAGAACTTGGTAAAAGTGTGAATCAGGACCATGTTGCAGCTCTACAAATCTAGGTGGGACTGCCTTAGCTTCTGCCCACAAGTCGTCATGCTTCTGGTTGAATGGGCCTTGACCCCTGCTGGAGGGAGCGTGCCACAGCTGATATAGGCAGAGGAAATCAAAGACCGGATCCATCTGGAAATAGCTGCCTCTGAGGCCAATCTTTCTCAGTACACCACCCAGATGAGGACAAACAGATGGTCAGACAGGTGAAACTCATTAATCACCTCCAAGTACCAAAAGGAGGACTCTACGAACGTCCAGACACTTCAGAAGTCTGTCTTCCTTCTTTACCCCCATGGGCGAGAAGGATGGGAGGCACACTACCTGATTCACATGAAACAAGGAACCACCTTTGTCAGAAAGGAAGGAACCATGCACAAGGATACTCCAGTTTCTGATATTCAGAGAAAAGGTTTCCTGCAGGACAAGGCCTGCAACTCCAATACTCTTCTAGCCGAGGCAATGGCCACCAAAAACACAATCTTATTGTCCAGGAGCATCCGACCACTAAGCTGTGGCCCAATGCTCCCAGGCTACACGTTAAAGGGACTGGCATCCTTTTTCAATAGCAGTGGCCAGAATGAAACCCATTCCTCCATTGAAAATCCTTCTTGGGCTAATCCCCAAATTAAGCATCCCTTTTGTGCTGTCCCAACCAGACCCTCCCAGCTGAAAGGGTTCTTCTAATGGCCAATCCCCTGTCCCTCTATTTGCTAATTAGAAGAAAAGATCCATTAACTGAAGCACAGAAAAAATGAAAAAAAAATGAAAAAAACACAGCTTTATGTTTCTTGCTAAAAAGCTACCCTTTTTTCTCACTAAAGATTGCTCCAATGACGTCATTCTTGAAACAGGTGATTTCGGCAAATAAATCACATGAGAAAAATATATAGATTGCATACATTTCATTTGCAAAAGGTTAAAAACAGAAAAAAACAGATACAGATCTTAGCATGGCTTCTACTTCATTGCAAATGGAGGTTTGCAGATCCCTAAGCTATCATATCACAGGGCAGTCAGAGACACCTGCCTGGAAGCTGCTATAGCTCAATAAGTAAAAAGCCTTGTGCTCATCATCCAGAGGTCCTGGGTTTGAATCCCAACCAGCTCCCCCAGCACATATTTTAATTGTGGCATTCTACCTTACAGGTGAACCTTGATGATCTCACAATGAGGTCACCATTGTGCAGCTGCAAACCTCCATTTGCAATGAAGTAGAAGCCATGCTAAGGTCTGTCTCTGGTTTTTTCTGTTTTTAATCTTTTGCAAATGATGTTATGTATGCAATCTATATATTTTTGTCATGTGCTTTCTTTGCTCTCAAGAATGAGCTGATTGGAGCGCTGTTTAGTCAGAAAAAAAGGGTAGCTTTTTAGCAAGAAACTAAAGCTATGTTTTTCATGTGCTGTGCTTCAGTTAATGGATCTTTTCCTCTAATTAGCTAATAGCATTGCTGTTTGTCCACAAAAATAGAAGTTTTTGCATGCAATATATCTGTTTTGATGTGTTATGTGGTGCCTTATTAAATGTATTTTGAGCTTAATTAAGCAAAAATAAATCCCAGAGAGCTATTTAGCAGATCGCATTAAAAAAGTCCAAAGAGTGCCTAAGTTCCGTCTATAGAACTCAGATTTATTTGCAGCCCAAACTAAGCGCAAAAGTAGACCTGGTTTTAATTCGCCTACAATATAGGCATTATATGGGCGCCCTAGGTCGCTCAGTGTTATGTAAATAAATCAAAGAACGCCCAAATTGTGTCATTGCCCAAACCACACTGCCTACTGAGTTAAGTGCGAGTGGGCGTCCATGAAATTGTAGCTGCATCTACAAAGTGGTATCTACGTCCTCTGGACGCCTAAGTACCAATTATCGCTTGTTAAGACCATTAATTGGCTCATTAACCACTTAGATTGGGTGCCTAAAGCACGCCTAACTTTAGGCATGACTTAGGCACCCTTTATAGAATCGGGGCCTTATTGCCTAATGGTATAGGCAGGAGCAATCCCCAGTAGCTTCTGCCTTCGCCAGTGCCTTTTTCCAAAATGGCTCTGGCAGCTCCTAGCAGTAATCTTGTGGTACTATTGCTAGAGTTCATGTATCTATATAAGGACATTTACTGAATGCTTGTCTTCGACAGCTCATGTTTCAATAAAGTGGTTATTCTTTAAGGTACCATCAGCCTCTCATTTTTCTACTCAGCTTTATGTAATATTACTATGTACATCAATATAAAAAGGTTATGCCCTCTAAGAGAAAACAAAGCCATATAGATTGGAATAAAAACAAAATTTTATATTCTCTAAATAGAAACACATTGCATATTTTCTAATATCAAGTTTTAACTTCCATTTTACCTTCTGAAGTAGCTCACTTCTAGAAACAGACATCATAGTTGTCAATATCTCATCCACAGATGCAAGAGAATTCTCAAATGCTAAAAGATAGTCATGAATTTCCATTGGATATTCTTCTTCATTGATGTCATTTTCTGTCATTCTGATCTAAGGATAATACAAGAACAACTGTATTTCTTTTCTTGTCAGGCCTTTAAATCAGAGTTTTTCAACTTCTACAAGCCAAGTACCCCCCTAAGTCTAACAAATATCAACTGAGTACCCCCGCTCAAGCTCTGCCCCTGACCCCCCCCCCCCCAATAATAATAATACTAATTGAAATGCAATTTCTTCCATCCATTTTTCATATACACAATCTTATTAATACAATGTGGTACAAATTAATATCTGGATTTATAAATAAAAAGCCAAAACATGGTCTTAGAGACATTTGGAGCATTGAGATTAAGCATCAAATTAATGCATCTCAATGGCCACGACTTTGGTCTTGGAGGATAAGATGTACAGTTTCAGCATCTATGAGACAAACATGGTTTTTTCTTTTGCATAGAGCTTTTTGGACCCCTGTTCGTTTACAAAAATTAGATAGCTCCAAGTCTAATAGATGTTGGCACTGTCATCTTGAGGCTGGGACATTAGATCATCTTTTATTCTATTGTCCATTTATATTATTATTTTGGAAATCAATTTGGCCTCAAATAAATAGGATGATGGACAATCCAGTAGCCTTGACTTATGATACTATTTTATTTGGTACAACAATGAGAGCAAAGAGTCAAATTTTATCACATAATAACAAACTTTTATTCATATTGACTGGAGTAGCAATTCAACAAATAACATACAATTGGAAAAATTATGACAGATTAAGTTATAACTTTTGGTGGAATTCGGTATGCCATATGTATAAAATGGAGCGCACAATAGCAACACAGAAAGGTTACTGTGGTAAATTTCAGAAGATTTGGAGACCATTAGCAGATTTTTGTAATGATTAATAACATTTTCCCATAATAAGATATTTGTTAAGTGGGGATGGGGGTGGGAATTATTTTATTTATCTCATAATATGTATGAATTAATTAATACATTTTGATGTATTAGGTTAGATTTTCTGAAATAGGTAGGGAGGGATTGGGGGTGTTTCTATTTTATTTACATTTGTCATATTTATTAAATGTATTACATAATATTTAAATCATTATAAAATATGAATATAAGTATGATATATTGTACTTAAAGTGTTCATGAAGAAAATCAAGTGTATATTTATAAGATTATATGAATTTTTCTGATACACTTGTTATAATATGCAAAACTGAATAAAGAAATTTAAACAAATACATAATGGTAACCACAAAATTTTAAAAACACAAAGCACACTGTACGCAGAGAAAATGTTAATTATCATTTATATTTGGGGTTTTTCAAAGAGGTCAAGGCAGATGACCTTAAAATATGCAATGTCACCTCAATAACAACTATAGAAAAATAGACAAATATAATGCAAAATATAGACAGCAGATATAAATTCTCTAAACTGACACATTTTGATCACTAAATTAAAAATAAAATAATTTTTCCTACCTTTGTTGTCTGGTGATTTCATGAGTCTCTGGTTGCATTTTCTTTCAACTGTGAATCCAATATTTCTTTCTTTCTGCCTCCTGTACACTTCCTCTCCTCATTCCCTTACCCAACCAACATCTCTCTCTGTCCCTCCATGAGTCCAACTTTTCTTCCTCTCTCCTGCACCCCTATTGGCAACATGTGTCCCTCTCTCTCTCTCACTGTCCATCTGTCTTGAGAGATCCAGGCATCTCTCCCACCTGCTCTACTGCCACATCCAACATTTCTCCATCTCTCATCCCTTGGATCATATGCAGCATTTTTCACCACTGCCCACCAGCCCCATTTCTCCTTCTATCAACCCTCTCCAGCACAATACTACATCTCTCCCTCCATCACTATGTCCGACATTCCTCCCCCTTGCATCCCCTTCAATCTGTCCCTCTGTTCCCTCTCCACCACCATTTCTCCCTCTCATCCTATTCCCCATACATCTTTACCTCATTCTTCTCTCTCGCTACACCCAATTTTTCTTTCTTCCTTTCCACATGTGCACCATCTCTTTCCCTGTCACTCACACACTTATGCCCAACAATTCTCCCTTTCTATTCCTTCCCTCCTATGTCTCAATTTAATGGCCCCTTCCTCCCTCCCTTGTGTCTTATGTTCATGCCCCATCCCACCCTTCCTTAGCCCAAATTCGTGCCCTCCGCTCCCTGCCTTCCAGCCCAAAATCATGCTCCTCCTATGTCCCAACACGATTCCTCCCCCCCCTTCTTCCCTTTGCCCCAGATCATGACCCCTCTCTCCCTTATTTGCTCAGGCTGCACTCACTCCTTCTGCATTCAGCAGCACTCGTTGTAAGGATGTGCAGACAGTGATTCACACGTTGCACGTGGCTGACCCACAAGTCTTCCCTCTGACGTTAACTCTGATGTTGGAGAGGTTTCCGGGTCAGCTACATCCAGCATGTGAACCGCTGTCTGTGCGTCCCTGCAATGAGAGCCGCTGAAGGCAGAAGGAGGTAACTGGGGGGGGAAAAAACCCAACCTGGAAGGCTTTCCTCTGATGTTAGCTCTGACATCGGAGGGAAGCCCTCTGGGTCAGCTTTGGTGGAAGGGGGCGGGCGGGAAGGAGGAATCCCCAGCAGCTGCTTGACAGGAGGGTAGAGGTAAGGAAGGAGGGATTACCGGCAGTGGCTTTGACAGGAGAGTGGAGGGCAGGGAGGGATCCCCAGCGGCAGCTTTGGCGGGCAGGCAATATCCTTGCCACGTATACCCAACAAGAAACACTGGTCTAAACCACCTGAAGAGTTCATGAGGCTTGATTTCTACCAAAATCGAGGCAATTTGAGGCAGAGAGATATTTCTAAAAATAAAATCAGAAATCCAAGATGGCCGCCAAGTCCGCATTTTGGCACTAGAAAAAAGTCCGTGGGAGCAAAACTAAAAGTTGAAAAACACTAAAAATAGGATTTTGGAAGTGGGAGACCCTTGGGACACCCTAAGAAACCTCTAGTTTTGCTTAAATCAGACCCATCACAATTTTCCCATAGACAACAATGACTGTACTCACAGATCTGCCATGTGCTATACCTGCATCAGCTTCTCACTGAAGCTGGAAATGGAGAAGGAATTTCTGTCTCAGACAAGCAAGAGTGGTTTGTCTTTTTGGGATGCCTTTTATGCAGGTTCCAAAACCTGAAACCCTTGACCACAAATGCTTCCACATAATTCTTTCAGGGGTAGGGCACGGGCGATGCAGCTGACCTTCATCAAGCCTCCCAGCCAATCACAGAGCCAAATCAGCCTGCACTCAAGCACCTGACTCTGTTGGGATGAGCACTAGAGAATGACACGGTGGCGGTTTACCCGCGGCCACCGCATTTTAGCTGCGGGTCACCCGCCGAAAACGGGGAAGAAAACTAGCAGTCGCTGCGGCGACGGGGACAAGGCCATTCACCGCCCGCGGGGCGGTGAATGGTCTTGTCCCCGCAGTGAGGCATGAAGGATCGCGCGGTCCCCGCAGCTCACACCCGCCTGCCCAATCGATTCTAGTGTTTAGCCAGCTCTCTCCCTTCTCCTCACCTTAGTTTGTAGATTTTCTTTTTCGGCGACCCGCACGCTATCAGAGAGCTGCTCAGCTTCTGCTCTGACGCAACCGGAAACAGGAAGTTGCAGCAGAGCAGAAGATTGAACACTGAGCAGCCGCGCGTGCGCGGCTCTTTGGGAAAGCGTGCAGGTCGCCGAAAAAAAAACCCTATAAACTAAGGTGAGGAGAAGGGAGAGAGCTGGCTAAACACTAGGATCGATTGGGCAGGCAGGTAGTGGCTGCGGGGACCGTGCGATCGCTAGTGTTCCCGGCTCAAATTGGAAGGAGGGAGTGAAAGGGAAAAGGATTCTGGGCCAAGGGGATGAAGTCGGAAAGAAAAACCCACAGCAGGAAAGAAAGGGAAGGACTGGCAGGTGAGCCAGATGCTAGAAGCAGGGGGGGGGGAAGAAAGAGGGAAAAAAGCTAGATGGGGTTGAAAAGAAGAGACACACTGGTATGGAAGAGGAAGATAGGGGAAATCTGGACACAGGAAGGTAACAGAAAGAGGGGAAATTATGTGCATGGGGCATAGGGACAGAGACATAAAGGGGACATGCCATGGGGATGGTATATGGACACAGGGGGGGCAATGACAGATACATAGGGGAGATATTAGAAATTGAGAAAATAGGAGCACAGAAGCGAGATGGTTTGTGGGGATGGGACAGGGACCGAGCTTGCAGGCTCCAGTGGCTTGCACAAATTACATTGTAACGTGCCATGAAAATAAGAGGAAGGAAGGTAGATAGGCCACGCGAGAGGAGCTGAAGGGTAGTAGAAAGGAACAGATGGTAAAGGAGGGAGGGAAGGGTGGTGGTGGAAAGGAATAGAACAGACATTGAAGGAGGGTGGAGAGGAACAGACCCCCAAGGGAAATGTGGAAGACAGAGTGGGAAGAAGACAGATGCCAGACTATGCGGGAGCGGAGGGAAGAAGATGGGTGCTAGACCAATTGGGGGGGGGGTTAAGGGAGAGGCACAGTAACAGCAAATGGAAGACGCAGAGAGAAGACACACAGTGGATGGAAGGAATTCAATGAGAAGATGTAGAAACCAGACAACAAAGGTAGAAAAAAAAATTATATTTATTTATTTATTTTTTGCTTTAGGATAAAATAGTATATTAGTTGTGTTGATAAAAATTTATAAACAAAGCCCTGCCAGCTGAACATCTCTTTCTCTAGTTCAGCAGCAGGAACTTTGATTTATAAGAAAGGAATAAGCTAAATATTGCAGTACTAAGGCTTATATGGATGCAGCGGGGACGGTGACGGGGCGGTGAATGGATGGCAGTGGCGGTGACGGGGCGGTGAAAGGGATGGCGGTGACGGTGACGGGGCGGTAAAGGGAACGGCGGTGACGGGGCGGTGCAGAGGATGGTGGGCCGGTGACGGGGACAGATTTTTTCCCCGTGTCATTCTCTAATGAGCACCACTCTCAGGGGACCTAACCGTGAGCTCCTAAGCGGTAATGCAGGCTAGCCAGGCAGAAGCACTTTTAAAAGTGCATCCTTTTTTGGCTGAAAACCCCCGATGTCTGACCCTTCTTCCAGGCACAGCTGTCCCAGGACTACTGGGAACCTCTTAGCACAGGGACACCTTGAAAGATCAGATAAAAACCCGAAAATAAAAAAATCTAGGGCAGGGTAGATGTAAAACATCTTCTCAACTCGTTTGCAGTTAAAACTGGAGAATAGAGGGTGGAGAGAAGAAAATGAGTGATGTTTTCTACAAGCAACTCGCTAGTTGGGGTGCTCAACCCATCTGTAAGGAAATCGTATGCTGCTTGCATTGGAATTCACAATATTTCGATACCACCCTATAATTCAATGTGCCCATTATTTTCTTTCAAATATAGATGATCTTACAGATAAGTAGGCTAACCCTCAATTTTGCTGATTTGTGGCTTTTTGGATTAGTGCATCAAGACATCGATATTTATCTATGAACAAGTGGACTAAGCTAAAAAAACAAGGATAACTGGGCTGTCTCTGATGTGAAAATTGGGTTAGCCCACTTGTCCCTCAGATCATTCATAATAAATAATACAACATACAAACTGTTTAGGAAAATAGTGATTAAGGTGGAGTAATTAACCATAGAAGTGACTAACCTGTGGCAGCTCAGTACTGAAGGTTAGAAATTCCCATGGTAAGCACTGTGTATGTCTAGCAGTGTTATAGAAATAATTAGTCTTTAAGCCCGTTACATTAACGGGTGCTAGAATAGATGTGCCTGTCTTTCTTTCTGTCTCTCGCTCTCCTTGGCCGCATCGAGGAGCATCTAGAGAGGCATAAACTTATGAAAACAAGCCAACATGGCTTCTGTAAGGGAAGATCGTGCCTGACGAACTTATTGCATTTCTTCGAAGGAATTAACAAACGGATGGACAAAGGGGACCCCATAGACATTGTATACTTAGACTTCCAAAAAGCCTTTGACAAGGTACCCCATGAATGCCTACTTCGGAAACTAAAGAACAATGGGATGGAAGGAGACGTACACAGATGGATCAGGAATTGGTTGGTGGGCAGAAAGCAGAGGGTAGGAGTGAAGGGCCACTACTCGGACTGGAGGAAGGTCACGAGTGGTGTTCCGCAGGGGTCGGTGCTTGGACCGTTGCTATTCAATGTATTTATAAATGATCTAGAAACGGGGACGAAGAGCGAAGTAATAAAATTTGCAGATGACACTAAGCTATTCAATGGGGCTAGGACTAAAGAGGACTGCGAAGGTTTACAAAGGGACCTAAACAAACTAGGGGAGTGGGCGACGAGATGGCAGATGAAGTTCAATATAGAGAAATGCAAAGTCTTACACATAGGAAACAGAAACCCGAGGTACAGCTACACAATGGGAGAGCTGTTATTGAGTGAGAGTTCACAAGAAAAGGACTTGGGGGTAATAGTGGACATGACAATGAAGTCATCGGCACAATGCGCAGCGGCTGCTAAGAAAGCAAATAGAATGCTAGGAATAATCAAGAAGGATATTACAAGCAGAACGAAAGAAGTTATCCTGCCATTGTATTGGGCGATGATACGCCCGCATCTGGAGTATTGCGTCCAATATTGGTCGCCGTACCTAAAGAAGGATATGGCAATACTTGAGAGGGTTCAGAAGAGAGTGACGCGTTTGATAAAAGGTATGGAAAACCTTTCATACGCTGAAAGATTAGAGAGACTGTGGGTTTTTTCGCTGGAGAAGCGGAGACTTAGAGGGGATATAATAAGAGACTTATAAGATTATGAAGGGCACAGAGAAAGTGGAGAGGGACAGATTCTTCAAACTTTCGAGAACTACAAGAACAAGAGGGCATTCCGAAAAATTAAAAGGAGACAGATTCAGAACCAATGCTAGGAAGTTCTTCTTCACCTAACGGGTGGTGGCTACCTGGAACGCGCTTCCAGAGGGAGTGATAGAACAGGGTACGGTACTGGAGTTCAAGAAGGGATTGGACAATTTTCTGAAGGAAAAGGGTATAGAAGGGTATAGATAGAGGGCTAGTATTCAGGTCCTGGACCTGATGGGCTGCCGCGTGAGCAGACGGTATTGGATTTCAAGAAGGGATTGGACAATTTTCTGAAGGAAAATGGGATAGAAGGGTATAGATAGAGGGTTAGTATACAGGTCCTGGACCTGATGGACCGCCGTGTGAGCGGACCGCTGGGCATGATGGACCTCAGGTCTCACCCAGCAGAGGCACGGCTTATGTTCTTATGTTCTCTCCTCGGCTGTCCACCACCACCCCTTGCCTGCTCCTCCTGTCCAGCAGTAGCGCTTTCTTTCTGTCTCTCTCTCCTTGGCTGCTGTCTGTCTTGTCTTTGTTTCTTTCTGTCTCTCTCCATGGCCGCTGTCATTTTTTTTCTTTCTTTCTCTCTCTCCTTGGCTGCTGTCTGTTCTTTTTTCTGTCTCTCTCTCTCCTTGGACGCTGTCTGTCTGTCTTTCTTTCTTTCTCTTTCTCCTTAGCCGCTTTCTGTCTGTCTGTCTTTCTTTCTGTCTCTCTCTCTCTCTTCTTGGTTGCTTTCTGTCTGTCTGCCTTTCCCTCTCCTTGGCCGCTTTGTCCTTCTTTTTGTCTCTCTCCTTGGACGCTATCTGTCTGTTATTATTTCTTTTTTCTGTCTCTCTCCCTCCCGCTGTCTATCTTTCTTTCTATCTCTCTCCCTCCCAGTGTCTGTCTCTCTCCCTGCCCCCTGTCTTTCTTTCCGTCTCTCTCTATGGCCCCCTTTGTCTGTCTTTCTTTCTGTCTGTCTGTCTCTCTCCCTGGCCTCCTGTCTGTCTTTCTTTCTGTCTCTCTCTCTGGCCCCGTCTGTCTGTCTGCCTGTCTCCCACCCCTCCCCCTCCATTTCCCTGTGCATCAGCAGCAGCATTTTTCTGCTCCTTCAATTACATCCTGTAATTCTTACCCGCATGGGAGGAATCATTCATTCGACTAAACACCTCTTCTGACAGCCGGATGCCTTGCAGCACCCACACCCTGACCGCCTCATCCATGCCGAAGGACACCCTCCTGCCATTGCTCTTGCCGCCACCTATCACCGCCGCCACACCGCAGGAGACAAACCGCTGCGTTAAGGGCCACATGCGCCACAAATCGAACACAGCCACGGAGGCACAAATCATGGAGGAAGGGATCATGCCATTTTAAGTGCACATGCGCGCTTAGGGTTTTATTATAGAGGATAACAAGTAGTAGGTACAAGAATAATGCTATTTGCTATCAATCTTGCAAACAGCATTATTTTTATGGCTGATACTCCCAGGCCATTCCTTAAAAGGTACTTTAAAGATGCTAGTAAGGGCAGCAACACCAAATAGATCAATCCAGAGTCACCACACAACATGCTAAATTGCCCCCTTAACAGTGATAGAAGCAAACATAATATTATAATACTGTGAAACATATCCTCAGTGTGGGACAATAAGCATAAGGAACTGGTAAAGAGTAACCGTATTACTCTTTACCGGTTCCTTATGCTTGTTGTCCCACACTGAGGATACGTTTCACAGTATTATATTATGTTCGCTTCTATCACTGTTAAGGGGACAATTTAGCGTATCATATGGTGACTCTGGATTGATATATTTGGCGTTGCTGCCCTTATTAGTATCTTTAAAGTACCTTTTTGCAGCATTTAGGATTTGTTATTTTTGATCATTTCTTAAAAGGGCCAATAGTAATAGTCACAGCTAACAACAGAATCCCACTAATCTGATTAAAATAAGTGTTATACAGAGAGGAAAAAGAATCTCAGAAACCTTATTTTCCATTGTTTATTATTTATTTATAAATATTCAAAATGGACTAACTCGACTATATAAATATGTCATCCTAAATTTTTAAAAATATAATTTTTCTAGTTTTATTGTCTGGCATCTAATTGTAATTGTGTAGGTCCTGGTTTCTGGTTACTGTTTTCTTGTCTTAACTTTTTCCATGGTCTCCTGTCCATTTTTGATTTTTTTTTTTTCTCTCTCTCTCTTCCTTTCCTCTTCACTTTCTCTGAAATTTTTTTATTTTAGCTTTATTTTATATTTGTCTCTAGTCCATGCATATTACATTTACTAATCATTTTTAGTTTTTTTTATATTTTAACTTTCTTTAGTATTAGTTTTACAATGGGATTAAATGGTCTGGTGTAATTGTGCTATCCTATCTAATTAGTGGAGTTATTTTTCTTTGTTTATATTTAACTTTAACTATTGTAAACTGCTGTGGTCTTTCTTTGTGGATAAGCAGTAAATTAAATTCAAATAAACTATTCATTCATTTAAATGTGTCAAGCCACAGATTTATATCTCTTTCCCTTGCCCAGGCTTTCCCATTCCCCCTTCTGTTATCCCACACTCTCTAGCACTTTAATCTCTCCTACTTTCCTCTCCCCCATCCCCACCAGGCAGCAATAACTTCTAGACTACCATAATACTGTTTCAAGCCTTTTCCACATTTTAGTTAGATCTTCACAAGGAAGAATTTTTTTTTAACATACGTTCTACAGATCTGCTCCCCAGCCATCTCTCAGTATGGGGTTATGTTCTGATCTGCAATGTTATTCTATAAATTAGCTTTCCATGCTCTGTAGTTCTCTGAGTGGTCATCAAATTTGGTAAGCTCTGTAGTCATGAGCTCTTGATGATCTGTGTCCTTGGCTAGCTCAGATTTGTCTAGTGCTTCTGTTTGAATAATATGAGGCATTTATGGTCTGTCTCATAACTGGTTGCTTGATTTGTGTTCTTGAACAGTGGTATGGAGTAAGATTGCTCAGGTGCATCTAGTTTAAACAAAGGATATGCATCTTCCTTGATGAGTGTACCTGGAACATGAACCATATGTAGTGCACTTCCTTCATACGACTGTGGTGGCGATTAGATTAATTTCTCACAGATTTTATAGTTACTGGTAGAAGTATCTGGGGACTCCTCAGATTGCTTTTATACACAAGCAGACTCTGAAACATGAGCTACAACATTTTAGTGTCCTGCGCATGATCTTCTAAGGCAGGCGTCTAACCTTTTTCTATTAGGGGCCACATTTCATATTTTGCAACATTTGGAGAGCC
This sequence comes from Geotrypetes seraphini, assembly GCF_902459505.1. Lineage (NCBI taxonomy): Eukaryota > Metazoa > Chordata > Amphibia > Gymnophiona > Dermophiidae > Geotrypetes > Geotrypetes seraphini. The sequence goes on along the minus strand of NC_047086.1, from coordinate 300,930,830 downwards.
AAAACACACACATACTTTGCTACATGTATGGTCAAATAGTGGCAAAATATAACAGTGTATTGCCCCCCTACCCAGCAGCCTTCACCTACCCAGCAGCCTTCACCCAATCTCATTCGTGCACTCTCACACACTCTCATATGCACCGCACCTTTACCTAGTCTCCTTCCCATTACTTGGCTTTAGGTGCAGCCAGCCCATTTTGTGGAGGTGGGCCTCCATCACTACCATCACCTTGGGGAAGGTTCACGGAGCCCTGGAAGCCGTGAACTGAAAATGCTGTTCCAAGATATGAAAACAAAGGCAGCGTCTGTGATCTGTAAAGATGGGAATGTGTAGATGCACTTCTGTCAAGTCCAGAGCTGCTAGGAACTCCTCTGGCTGCACTGAGGTAATGGCCGACCTAGCAACTCCATAAGAAAACGAGGCACTTTGAGAGCCACGTTGATGTACTTGAAGTCAGGATAAGCCTTCAATCTTCGGAGCCTTTCTTGGGTACGATGAAGTATATGGAGTATCTGCCAAAGCCCGTGTCATCATCTGGCACCCGTTCGATGACTTGAATGTTGAGCAACCTGTTCAGGGTCACCTGGACATGAGCGGCTCTTTCAGGCCAGCCCGCTGGGCAGTCCATAAACCAGGCAGAGAGAGGACGGGCGAACTCCAACTTGTAGCCATCCCTGATAACTTCTAACACCCATTGGTCAGGTGTGATAGTTTCCCATACCTCCAAGACGTCTCACACAGGCCTCCAATATTGAACGGAGGAACTGGAAGCCTGGCATCAATTTGATTTCTTGGGCTGCCCACCTAGATGAAGAGAGGAGCTCTAGGGTTTTCTGTTCCTGTGAACCTCTGCCTTGGGTCTGAAAAGATCTCTTTGACAAGGTTCCAGAAGAGAACAGGGGCGAATGGCACGAGCCTCGACATGGGACCCATAGCTGTGCACTTTTGCAGTTCGAGGTCTGTTGTCCAGAAGTGATTTTGGACGGCGGTCCTGGACACTAGCCATGAGATCATCCAACCCCTAGCTGAAGAGCATTTGATCCCTGAATGGAAGGCTGCTGAGAGTAGCTTTGGACTTAAGAGTCCCCAGCCCAATATTTGATCCATAAAATCCAGCAGGCAGACACAGAATAAGCAGAGACCTTGCCCACTACGCTGAGTAGGTCATTCAGAGCATCAGCCATAGTCTACTCTCATCAGCAAGATGGTATGACGGCCCCTCCTGGGCTACACAATTTAGAGTGGCATGCTTGGGCAACAAAGGAGGCTGTTGCAGCAGCTATAACTGCCAGAGAAAAGGCCTCAAACTGCCTCTTGAGGAACATGTCCTGATGCTGTTGATCCTTGAGCACAACACATCCCTCACTGGGAAGGGACATGCGCTTAGTCACCTGAGCTACCAGAGTATCCACTTTAAGCATATAGTAAACCTCTGCTGGAACTCCTAGCCCATTGGATACAACATGGACATGGCCTTCACCACTTTAAGAAAGCCCTTAGGGTTCTCCCTGGGCTCAGAAATCAGAACATCCATATCCAGGTGCTACGGAAAGGCAGTGGGCTGAAAGCAAAGAATATTGGGTAGCAGGCTGAGGAGGATCAATCTTGAGCTCCTCCAGAGACTTAATAAGGTCTGTCAAGGCAGCAGTCTCGAACAGCCTGCAAACAGAGGGGTCCTCACCCTAGTGCACAGTACTTACTCCCTGGTCTAATTCACTCAGAATCATGTCGTCCTTGACTGAGGCTACACTCTGGAAAAGAGTCCAAATGTCATCCTCAGTGACTCCCTCCAACCAACTATCGGAATCCAGGGGAGACAGGTCTTCTTAGCAGAACAGATGCGAGACCTTGGGAAGGTTACAGGATCAATCACTCTCCAGTTGAACCAGATGGACATAGGCTCACCAGACCACGTTCACAAAGTCAGGTGTAAAGGGCATAGAGGACTGAGAACCCCTACAGGAGGAGGATTAGAGTGCTTTCCTTTCAATCTGGGGCCATCAGCACCCTTACTAGGCACTGGCGCTGCATTCTGGGACTCCAAGAGGCCTGAACGGTCCTCTAACCATCCCAATAATCATTTAGCAGCTTTAATGACATGGTCAAAGGCTGAACTGAAAGCTTTCTCTCTGATGTTGCAATGTCAGAGGGAAGGCTTCCAGATGAGGCACAAGATGCGCAGGGAGCCGCCACCCGCGGCTTTGTGCACAGAACCGACTGCGGCAGTGAGGAGGAGGAAACCAGCCAGCCAGAATGTAAAATACCCGGGGGCAGCAATGAGGAAAACACTGCATCGCCCTCAAGCTGGCGTACAGTCACCGCAGGCCGCATAAAAAGGCCAGGCGGGCCAGATTTAGCCCATGGGCTTTATGTTCGACACATGTGCCCTAAATCTTTGAAGGAACATTCAATAAGAATAGCTACACCATTCCTTTTTTTTTACCTGCTTTGTTGGAAGAGAGATAAAGCACAGTTACTTACCGTAACAGGTGTTATCCAGGGACAGCAGGCAGATATTCTCACATGTGGGTGACGTCATCCACGGAGCCCCAGCGCGGACAGCTTTTCAAGCAAACTTGATTGAAGTTTCAAGTTTGCACACTGCACCACGCATGTGTGTGCCTTCCTGATCCACTAGAGGGCGCATACCCTCCTCATGGTCCTCAGTTCAGATAGCTAGCAAAGAAGCCAACCTCGGGGAGGCGGGCGGGTTGTGAGAATATCTGCCTGCTGTCCCTGGATAACACCTGTTACGGTAAGTAACTGTGCTTTATCCCAGGACAAGCAGGCAGCATATTCTCACATGTGGGTGACCTCCAAGCTAACCAAAAAGGGACGGAGGGAAGTTGGCAATACAAGAAAACAGATTACGCAAAACCGACTGGCCAAACCGGCCGTCGCTCCTGGACAGAGTATCCAGGCAGTAGTGGGAGGTGAAAGTATGAACCGAAGACCAAGTGGCAGCCTTGCAAAGCTCCTCGATAGGCGTCGACCTGAGAAAAGCTACAGAAGCCGCCATCGCTCGGACTTTATGTCCCGTGACTCGACATTGCAGCGCGAGACCAGCCTGAGCGTAGCAAAAGGAAAAACAAGCAGCCAACCAGTTGGACAAGGTGCGCTTGGAAACTGGGCGTCCCAACCAATTAGGGTCGAAGGACAAAAAGAATTGAGGAACCGTCCAAGGAGACTGAGTGCGTTGAAGACAAAAAGCCAACGCCCTCTGACAGTCAATTGTGTGAAGCGCCACCTCGCTAGGAGGCGAGTGAGGCTTCGGAAAAAAGACCGGAAGAACAATGGAAAGATCGAAAGGAAAGTCCGAAACCACCCTGGACAAGAACTGGGGTAGAGTACGCAGGACCACCGTGTCATGATGAATACAGGAAAAGACGGGTCCGCAACCAGAGCTTGCAGCTCACTGACTCTGCGAGCAGACGTGAGAGCAACCAGGAAACCCACCTGCCAGGTGAAGTAATTCAAAAGAGCTTCATCAATGGAATCAAATGGAGGTATCACCAATTGAGCCAGGAACACACAAAGATCCCAAACCACCGGAGGGATGTACAATGAAGAAATCCCTCATAAAACGGGAAACCATCTGGCGGACGGAGAGCAGCGTCCCATTTAGCGGCCGAAGAAAGGCAGCAAAAGCACAGAGGTGGACTCGAATAGATGTAGATTTGAGACCAGACCGAGACAAGTGCAACAGAAAATCCAGCACTGAAGGCAAGGAGGCAGAGAGCGAATCCATGCGGTGCTCAGCACACCACTCAGCAAATCAGGACCATATCTGGGAAAAGCATTGCCGAGTGGAGATCTTTCGAGAGGCCTCGAGAACACCCCCACCGACTGAGAGAAACAGAAGGAGGGAGGCACGTTGCGAGGAACCAAGCTGATAAGTGTAGAGACTGCAGATTGGAATGCAACAGAAACCGCAACACTGAGACAGCGGAGACGGGAACATAGGTAGAAGCTGAGTCTCCCTGACACGCTGGAGGAGCAGGGAGAACCATGGCCGCCAGGGCCACAGAGGAGCCATCAAGATCCTGGTGGCGCAGACCGACAGGAGGTGTATCAAAGACCCGAGAATCAGAGTAAAGGGAGGGAACGCATAGAGGAACCTGCCCATTCCATCGAGAAGGCAAGCATCCTCCTCGATGCGAACCCAGGATAACATCCTCGAGCAATATCGAGGCAACCAGTGAGTGAGGGGCGAAGCGAACAGAACTACCTGTTGGGTTCCCCACCGAACAACCACATGCCGCAGAGTCCGAGAATGGAGCAACCATTCATGCGGTCGAAAAGGGCGACTCAACGTGTCCAACAGACAATGCTGCACGCCCTGGAAAAACACCGCCCGAAGAAAGAAGCAGTGGTGTAACGTCCCCTGCCAATGACGAAGGGCTTCCCTGCAAAGTAACAGGGAACCTGTACACCCTGGCTTGGTCACAGAAATAACGCCACCGAGATGTCGGGACGCACCAGGACCCCGCAATCTTGCAACCCATAACGAAAATCCACCACGGCATTGTAAATAGCCCGGAGCTCCATCAGATTGATGCGGCTGCGACAGTCTGCACCCGACCAAGGACCCTGAGTCCGAAGGCCGTCGAGGTGCACCCCTAAGCCCATGCCGAGGAGTCCATCGGCAGAACCTTCTGATGCGGGGATACGAAGTGGTGGCCCACCAACGAAACGAGCGTGTCCAGGAGGGAGGAACCACAATGTGCTGGGAAGCGGGATCCCGATCCTGCCATCACTGAGATGCTCGGGTCCAGCGGGGAACACGAAGATGAAACCAGACGAACAGCGGGACATCACCGTGGAGACCCCTGATCCAAAAAGGATCAGCAACAGCTCAGCCGAGGCCGAAGACCGCTGAGACACCAGCTGACTCAAGCGCCGACAGGCAGCCTGCCGAGGCAGAGGCAGAAAAGACCGGAGGCGGACCGAGGACAGAGGGGCCACCTTCCGGCATAAACAAACAAGGGCCTCCCCCTGAGGCCGAGACAAGAAGGAGCGCAGACAAACTGGGTCCAGGTCCGCCCCGACGGACTCCCGAGACCGGGGTGGGCAGAGTCTGACCCACTCCCGTACTAGAAACTAGTGCAGGTCACGAAGGGCCAGGACCAGACACAGAAGGGAGGATGGGAATGCCCAACCGACAGAAGAGAGGCAATACTCCCGGTGCGTAGACACAGAGACACCCCTCCCGAAGGGAGGGGAGGAATCCCCAGAAGGGGAGCAACCCAGAGGCTATGCGAGAATAGTCAAAAGGACGGCCAGGAGTCGCCGAAGCCGGCGGCTGAACCCTAACCCGGCGCTGCTGCAGCTATTGCGGCTGCTGCGAAGGAGGCCGAGATAACACAAGAAAGGTATCCAGAGGGCCCCTCCGGAGAAGGAGACCAACCCACCAAGGCAGACGGGATTTAGCTGGAGGCGTCCCGAGGGGCGAAGGACCGGTCGCGGTCTGAGAGGCGGTTAGTGGCCACCGCAAGAGAGGCCTGAAGAAGCGCAGAACTCACGCAAGTAAAAGCGGCGAGACGACCCTGGAGGTTCGGATCCTCAGCCACACTCTGCGCCAAGCGAGATGCCGCATGGCGGGAGCAATAGAGCCGGAGCAGGGAGAGAGTCTCCTCCAGGAAACCAAACTCCGCACTACAAGATTCCGTCACGGCTGCCCGGAATGAACCGAAGAGAAAGCGGGGAAGCCTCTCAAACCGGAGCTGGAGACGCCGAGGCGCAAACCCGCAGTCGACGCCGAGGCCCAATACCTCAGCCGCTGCCGAGGTAAAACGGCCCAAGTGACGTCAAGGCACAAAGCTTCCGTCGACGGCACGAAGCCTCGGCAACGACGAGGCACCGAGCTCCAGCCGACGATGAGGCCCTCAGCCTCAGTCGACGTCGAGGCACAAGCCTCAGGCGACGTCAAAGCACCAGCGTCAAATGACGCGGAGCACACGGCCGCAGCCGACGTTGAAGGTACAAAGACACACAGCCTCAGTCGACATCGAGACCCCAAGCCCCAGTCGACATTGAGTCAGAAAATCAAAGCACAAAGCCTTAGACGACGTCGAGGCATCCAGCCGCATACTACGTCGAGGCACAAGGCCTCAGGCGGTGGTGAGGCACCAAGCCGCAGTCGACGTCGAGGCACAAAGCCTCAGTCGAGGCACCAGGCCCCAGTCGACGTCGAGGCACCAAGCCCCCAGTCGACGTCGAGGCACGAAACCTTCGTCGACGTCGAGGTACGAAGCCTCCGTTGAGGCACGAAGCCTCCGTCGACGTCGAGGCACGAAACCTCCGTCGACGTCGAGGCACGAAGCCTCCGTCGAGGTCGAGGCACGAAGCCTCCGTCGAGGCACGAAGCCTCCGTCGAGGCACGAAGCCTCCGTCGAGGCACGAAGCCTCCGTCGAGGCACGAAGCCTCCGTCGAGGCACGAAGCCTCCGTCGAGGCACGAAGCCTCCGTCGAGGCACGAAATCTTCGTCGACGTCGAGGTACGAAGCCTCCGTTGAGGCACGAAGCCTCCGTCGACGTCGAGGCACGAAACCTCCGTCGACGTCGAGGCACGAAGCCTCCGTCGGGGCACGAAGCCTCCGTCGGGGCACCAAGCCTCCGTCGAGGCCCCAAGCCTCCGTCGAGGCACGCAGCCTCCGTCGAGGCACGCAGCCTCAGTCGACGCCGAGGCACGAAGCCTCAGTCGACGTCGAGGCACAAAACCCCCGTCGACGTCGAGGCACACAGCCTCCGTCGAGGCACGAAGCCTCCGTCGAGGCACCAAACCTCCGTCGAGGCACCAAGCCTCCGTCGAGGCACCAAGCCTCAGTCGACGGCGAGGCACGAAGCCTCCGTCGAGGCACGAAACCCCCGTCGACGTCGAGGCACACAGCCCCCGTCGAGGCACGAAGCCTCCGTCGAGGCACCAAACCTCCGTCGAGGGACCAAGCCTCCGTCGAGGCACCAAGCCTCAGTCGAGGCACCAAGCCTCAGTCGACGTCGAGGCACGAAGCCTCCGTCGAGGCACCAAGCCTCCGTCGAGGCACCAAGCCTCAGTCGACGGCGAGGCACGAAGCCTCCGTCGAGGCACGAAGCCTCCGTCGAGGCACGAAACCCCCGTCGACGTCGAGGCACACAGCCCCCGTCGAGGCACGAAGCCTCCGTCGAGGCACCAAACCTCCGTCGAGGGACCAAGCCTCCGTCGAGGCACCAAGCCTCAGTCGACGTCGAGGCACGAAGCTTCCGTCGAGGCACGAAGCCTCAGTCGACGTCGAGGGACGAAGCTCCAGTCGACGTCGAGGCACGAAGCTCCAGTCGACGTCGAGGCACATCGAGTTTCAGAAGTCGGCACCGTACCAATGAAACTGGTAATAAAGGTGCAGCAGTGCACTCCATAAGGGCAACCTCGATATGAGTATTCCCATGAAAGGAGGCACGCTTTGAAGGTCTCGTAGAGGCGGGCACGATCGCACTCGATGCCTGGAATGCCTGAGACTCAGCCGGTGGCGTTACCGAGGTAACGCACCTAGAAGAAAGAAAGAAAGAAAAACTTACCGGGGATCGAAGCTGCACAGTCCGATTCCAACGAAGGAAAGAGGGTCCCGGCCATTCTGCTCACACGAGGTGAGCCCAGAGAGAGGCCAGGGAAGAAGAAAATACAGCTGCAGGCAAATGAGGCCTAGCCGCATGGCTGAGGCCCAAGAAGGGCCTGCCGGAGGAAAAACACAATAAAAAGTCCTCTTTTTTTTTTTTTTTTTTTTGAAACAAAGAAATACACGATCAATTAACAAACGCACAGCGACTCCCTAACAAAATAAAGAAGCCGCGGTGCCAGAAAGGCACTTAGAAGAACGCAGAGAAGAGAGACAAGGTCTTTCTGGCTCAGCGGAAAACTAAGAACTGAGGACCATGAGGAGGGTATGCGCCCTCTAGTGGATCAGGAAGGCACACACATGCGTGGTGCAGTGTGCAAACTTGAAACTTCAATCAAGTTTGCTTGAAAAGCTGTCCGCGCTGGGGCTCCGTGGATGACGTCACCCACATGTGAGAATATGCTGCCTGCTTGTCCTGGGATAAAGGGATATTTCTTATGGTCTTAAAAGGTGTTCATGTATTGTCTTAAAGTAGGTTTCTTGAACAAAGCCCACTCCAACTTGGAGCCGCTCTCCTTGACGATTAACTGATACTTATGTGGAGTATTAAGGCCTCAAGCATTTAAAGTTAACAATCTCCATGACTTACTATTCATAATCATCCATCAAAGAAACAGGGGATTCCAGCAAGCTTTCACCCAAAAGCTAAATCTACTTTCATCCATCTCATCCACATGACCCATATAAACTTCACAAGGGTTTATTTAGGAGGCTCCTCTCAAATAAATTAATTCAATGGTTTTCAAGGCAGATTTTATCTTAGTATGTCAGCTGAAGAAGATTGGCCACTGCCACAACCAACAGATATCTGTTCTCTTGACAACCTGTCCACCAGTAGGCAGAAGACACTGCTTATAGGAGCTAGCTCTGTGGGTACTATGGGTGCTTGAGCACCTCCAATATCGAGGTCTAATTTCTATTCAGTTTAGTACCCCTAATCATTTTGAAAAGTTGGCTCATACGCAGGGAGGATTTTATTTAAATCAAATTGATTTAAATCACTAGTCAGAAAGACTTTATTTTCTCACTGCTATTCAGTACTGCCCAAAAAAGGAATATTTGCTAGTTTCAGCTCTTTACAATAATAAATATATTCTGCAACAATAATAAATATATTTTTGATCAAATATGACAACTCATCAAGGCAATGTAAGAAATATGATGAAATCAAAACATTTATCAACTTGAAGATCCTGCCTGTTCAAACATGTTCCTTTTGTCATCTTCATCAAAGCACTTCTCATGATGTTGTTTCATTTGGGCTACCAGGCCTTGCATTTCTTTGTTGCAGTGTTTGAATTTTGCATGCATGCCTGCCTTACCCATATTTCCAAACCGGGTCTCTTTTATGGCCTGCCATTATAAATTTTCTCCTCCAAAGAGAAAATAATATGATAAACCTCATACTATACAAACAAAGATCCCAAGACATATGGAGTATTCTGCCCAAATGATTTCATTTTCATTTTTACTGCTTGCCCCTCCCTCCTCGCATTTACTGGGTCTTTTGCTAAGGCGCACTAGCTGATTTAGCACACGCTAAAAGCTCACGCGCCCATTATATTCTATGGACACATTAACATTTAGCGCACACTAAATCAGTTAGCGCGCCTTAATAAAAGACCCCTGTAGTTTCTTGTGCAGATATACAGTAGAAACTTAGCACTTAAAAGGTAAAGGATTGATTCTGTGTACATCAATTAGCGACTAAGATATTTTCTCAACTCTGTATATAAAATTTTTGCTGTGAAGAAGCATGTTATCTCTGTAGACACAAATCTGTGATAATATTTCTATAGAAAAATTGTCCATTACATTATGAATGGATTAATGGAATTTATTTATCAACAAATATAAATAATGCATGAATATGCAGCCTCATGCTATATAATTAAAAAGTAATCCTTATTTCATAATGAATAACTTTTGGTAGGGTTATCTTACGGTTCCCAAAAAAAGAAGACAGATTGAGACATCTGAGATTTACTTCCACAGTGGAAGTAAAACCCGGATATCTCAATCTGTCTTCTTTTTTTCTGGAGCCATTTGGTAACCCTAACTTTTGGACTATAATGTAGATTAAATACCGTATTTTTCACTCCATTAGACGCACCTGACCATAATTTTCGCACCCTAGATTTAGAGAAGGAAAACAGGAAAAGAAACATTCTGAACCAAATTCTCCCTGCCAGTCTCTGCACCCAACCCTACACTCCTTGCCAAACTTTGCACCCTGTTCCTCCTCAATGCCAGGTTCTGTACCCTGTCTCCCCTCTGGTGGTCTAGTGGTAGGCCAGGACAGGGCAGGCAGGGACAAGGCACAGGGCAGGCAGGCCTAGTAGTTGGCAGGCAGGTAGGGACTAGAGGTCTGCATGGGAACGGGGATCGTGGGAATCCCGCGGGAATCCCCCTAACCCACAGGACTCCCACGGGGACCCCCCTCTGGCCCATGGGACTCCCACGGGGATGGAAGGCTTTGGAAGCAGGGTTCGTCCATATAATATAATGGGCACGTCAGCCTTAGTAAAAGAAAGGGTTTATAAGTCAATTACCTAAACAGAAAACAAAAAAAGGGTTCCACCAAAGAGATTCTACAAGGAAAACAGCAGCACAAACACAAAAGAAACTGTGGAATTGATGATCCTGTCAGAAGCAATTGCTGCTTTTTATGGGGACGGGCGGGGATGGAGGTAATTCCTTGCGGGGATGGGTGGGGACAGAGAGGATCCTGACGGGGACGGGAGGGGTCGGAGAGAATCCTGGCGGGGACGGGCGGGGATGGGTGGGGTTTCTGTTCCCGTTCAACTCTCTAGTAAGGACAGGGCAAGCATGCAGGTAGGGACGGGAAAGGGCGGGCAAGTAGTTAGGTAGGTAGGCAGGCAGGTCTCCCCTCCCCCAGGCAGGCAGCAGGCAGGCCCCAACCTCTCCCTCCCTACCCCCCAGGCAGGCAGGCCCAAGCCTCTTCTTCCTTACTCCACAGGCAGGCGACAGGCAGGCCCTGGCCCTCTTCCTCCTCCCCGCCACCCCCCATGCGTACCTTTTTTTTTTTTCACTTCTGGATGCGGCGCACAAGGCTCAGTTCTCACAAGACCAGGAAGGCAACCTGGTGCGCCGCTATGCCGTAAGAACGGAAGAGGAGGCAGCTACATCAGCCAGCAGTTCTCGGAGGAAACGGTGGGAACCAGGCAACTAGCCAGCCTTGTGCGCTGCTCTCAGGGAGGGAAGGTGCCTCGTCCAGCGAGGAAGGGCGGCCACATTAAAATAAGGTAATGGGGGGGGGGGCACTTTGGGTATTCGCTCCATAAGACGCACCCTAATTTCCACCCACTTTTTTTTTGGGGGGGAAGTGTATCTAATGGAGCAAAAAATACAGTAGTCCATTTATGAGAGGTTTAAAAATACCATGTTTCCCCGAAAATAAGCCCTACCATTATTTTCGGGGTAGGCCTTAATATAAGTCCTACCCCAAAAAATAAGCCCTAGTCGCCGGCAGCAGCCAGCCCCCCCCCCCCCCCCCAACCGACCCTTCCATCTCTCGCTCCCATCCGAACCCCGACCGCAAGACCAAAATACCTGGTAACAAACGGCAGCGTAGGCTGCATCGCAGCCTCCCCTTCTTACGCCAGGCCATTTGGTGGTGCCGCGTTGCTGATGACATCATTAATAATGTGACAGAGGAACACTTGGACGTGAGAAGGGCAGGCTGCAATGCCGTCTGTGATGTCAACACTGCCATTTGTTTCCAAATATTGCGGCTCGCGGTCAGGTTTCGGATGGGAGAGATGAAAGGGTCAGCAGGGGGGTGCGCTGCAGCCATGGCGGGGAGGGAGGGAGGGATAGAAAGATGCTGCACAGGATGGGAGGAAAGGAGGGATAGAAGTTTCAAGGATTCTGTGGCACAAGGGATAGGAGGGGTAGAAGCTGCAAGGGTCCTGCTGCACAGGGGGGTGAGAGGAAGGGATAGAAAGATACTGCACAAGGGGAGGAAAGATGCACATGTGGGGGAGAGAAAGGAAATAGGAAGAATTGGGGTGGAGAAGAGGAAGGGAGAGATGATCATTGTACTTGAAAAAAAAATAAGACCTAGTTCCTTTTTTGGGCCCAAAATTAATATAATGTCTTATTTTCGGGGAAACAGGGTATTTGGAAGTGAAGGCCACATGCACTTGCTCTCCTAGGGCCCACCAAAGAGTTAATCCTGCCTTGAATGAACCTTTAGTCTACCCCCGTCTCGTTTTACCAACTTATTTTCTCTCCGTTTCCTCTTCCTCGCAGTTCTCTTGTTCGTTTCCTTTCCTCCCTCCCTCCCCCCATTCCCTTTCCCATTGCCTTTTTCCTTACCTCTTTGTTTCACTCCGTTCGTTTCTCCCTCGTTCTGTCCCCCTAACGGTCTAACAACTTATTCGGGGGAATAACTGAACGCTTATCACGCGGGATACGAAAGGAACAGTACCTCTTACTATCCACGCACAGGAAACAGCCTTCAGGATAGAACCACTTCCGGGGAAGTGCGGCTTGGAATCCTGGGTATTGTAGTCCTGTATGTCACTGGTTTCTTTTTTTTTCTTTTTCTCCCCTCCTCTTGATAAATGAATCGTGTTCTTTTTTTCTATGATGAATTAACATTAAGTAAAAGTGGCTTCGTTTTAGTTTTGCTGCACATAGAAACAGAGAACTAGCAGAACGCATTATGACCCGCCTCAGAGCGGTTTCCAAGGCTACAGCGTCTCGCGTCTCGGCAGTGCACGGAGCCTTGCAGTGTCCTGAGCGCGGGGCAGCGAGGTTATCAAACGCCAAGACGGGAAGCGCGATTTCCACTGTCTTCACCACCACCACAAAGCGTGCCACAATTACCACTGACTTCGGCACTGGAGCTGTCAATGATATAAACGAGACCGACAGCGAGATTACCACTGACTCCGATACTGAGAGCGACACCGACAGTGAAATTATCACTGACTCCAAAACTTTTAATAGCACCAACACTATCACTGACCGCGACACTGAGACCACCATCATCGAGACAGACAGTGAAATTATCACTAACTCCAAAACTTTTAATAGCACCAACACTATCACTGACCGCGACACTGAGACCACCGTCATCGAGACAGACAGTGAGATTACCCTTGACTCCCCTGACTTCGAAACGAAACAGAAAATAAAGGTTGCCTGGAGATCCTGGAACTCCTGGTTTTGCCTTGTTTCCACTAAATCCGAGAAAGACACTACCTTTGACTTTGATTCTGAGACTGTCTCTGACACTAAAACCGAGATTCCTGACCTTGAAACTAAGAAAGAACTAGACACTACCTTTGGTTCTGACACCGAGACAGACAGTGAGATTACCACTGACACTGAGACCGACGCCGACTTTTCCACGGAGACGGACAGTGAGATTACACTTGACTCTCTCACGGACACCGAGACTACAAGTGATTCTGACAGAGAATACCACTGACTCTAACGCTGAGAAAGATACCAAGAGGTCCAAGACTACCTGCCATTGGCTCCAACATCGAGACTAACATCCGCATCAACACTAAGACCCAAAGTGTCACCAACAGACACAAATATTGACACCAACAACAGGAGTTACTCTTAACACTGGGACTAAAATTGTCTGACACCAATATTACCACCGAGGCTAATATTAGCAAAACAGAAGCATTAGCAACAGGATTTGCACTGACACAAGATTAACATTCGCGTTGACTCTCAATACAAACATTGACTGGCACCAAGAGTAACAGCCACATTGACCCCAAAAAAACCACCACCACCACCCTAAGACATTTATCTGAACTCAAACAGGAAAATTAATATTAGCCCAAAAAATGCAACTTTCACATCAAAACTAAAGATCAACATAATTTGTGACAGTAACACCAAGAGAAACCCCCCAATACCAATACTAGAACTGACAAGATTAATACCAATACACATAACTCTTCATTCTTGTTCCTAAAAATTAAGGATAAGCTTTTTGTTTTTTAAAAAAAAGGCTTGATTCTCTGTACCTGCAGAAAAAATGAACAACTGTGATTTAGAAAAATTTGCCATCTCTGGTGGAAAGTTGGAACCTCCTTTCCAACCTGACCTTACCAGCTATAAATCTACAGTGGCTAGCAATGTGGTTAAAATCAACTTAAACTTGCTGACTGCTGATAGTGGGGCCTCCTACAATATTCTGGTGAGTTCTTTCACCTGGTTTGTTTTGTCATAGCACAGTTTTTTTGAGTTTTTATAGAGAAAGTTAGACTGAACTATGGGACTAGATAGGATACTTTCTAGAATGTTAAATGAGTCCAGAGATTTCATAGAGTGTAATTTTATTGAATTTATGTTAATTTTATTAGGTAAGAGTGTATTCTTAGATGTTTTGTTATACTATCTGATGTAACTTGTCAATAGTAGTGGTGATATTGTATGCTAGAGTGTTATAATTGCTCTACTGCCTTGTGGTGCACCAGTTAGAGTGGGGATGTGGAGGGACATTTTCAATAAAATGTCTTAGAGCTCCTTTTATGAAGATGCACTAGCATTTTTAGCGCGCACTAACCCCGCGCTACACGAAAAATACTAGCGCCAGCTCTATGGAGGTGTTGGCGTCTAGCGCATGCGGCATTGTAACACGCGCTAAAACCGCTAGCGCACCTCCGTAAAAGGAGCCCTTAGTCTGTTGGAGAGGCATTTTCAATAGGATGTCTAAAAGTCTGAGTTTGGACCTCTTGGGAAAAACATCCAAAAAGCCAGTAGAGAAAACGACCATTTTCAAATCAGAAAAACATCTAACTTTTTGTTTTGAAAATGATCTTGTCCAAGATGTTTTTGAGCTTAGTGCATCTGTCTTTTAGGACCATTTTCAAAAACAAAACGTCCAAAAGAAAACAAGCTATTGGGACATAGAAGCAGCCAGCATTTTAGCAGAATTGCCACATAGATATTTCAGCAGAGCAGAGGGGCACTCTAGGGGATACTGCAGTGAATGTCACATTAAAAAGTGCCAGGTACACATCTCATCATAACCCACTAAACCCACCAAAACATATTTTTTCCCAGGAGAAGCAGGCAGCCAATTCTCAACATGTGGGTGATGTCATCTACGGAGCCCATATGCAGACTTGCTTGTAGAACTTTAGAAAGTTTGCGACTGCCACACCGCGCATGTGCGAGTGCCTTCCCGCCCAGTGCAGGGTGCATGTCTCCTCAGTTTTCCACGGAGCTGAGAAGTCCTATTTCGACGCTGCACTAGACTCAGTTCTACTTTGTGCCTTCTCTCACTGTTTTATTTCTTTTCAGGGTCACTTTTCAGGGCATGCAGGGCCGCCATCAGAAATTTCTGGGCCCCTTACTGAGCAATCCTATTGGGCCCCCCATGCACCCCTTCCCCCCCCCAACCCTCCCTTCTTCCTTGGGCCGAATACACACATACTTTTCTCTGTCGCCGCACTCTTTGACCAAAAGATTTGTAATCCTGCAACCACGTCAAGGTAGACTCTTTCAGCAGGGCCCTAACCTAACCTAAACTAAACTAAACTAATCTATACCTATCTATTCTAAACTAACATATGTCTAATACTGAACTAATAACAAACTAACAAACATCTGCATAATAAATAACTAAAATAATAGTGCTAGTAGCTATAATTCACTTTTGAATGTAAAATCTCAGTTAAGGATTTCTTTTGACCTTTGTAGGCCAGAAGTAGATCACAATTGCACAATATTTTTTGTAACAAGTATTAAATGTGTTTTTATAAATACTGTAAGCTTAATAAATATATCAGAAAAAACTACACATCTGAGCGCATATCTGAACATACACATCTGTATGATCCCATCCTCCTCTGCTTGGCTATAGCTGCATCATGCATGTTAAAAATGTACATTATGTTGATATGTGCACCTTCCTTCCTTCCAATCCATCCTCCTCAGCCTGTCCTTACACATCCACAGCTGCATGTTAATGATGATGTATATGTTATGATGATAAATAAGTGCATATGAGCACATCATTAACATGCAGCTATGGATGAATATAAAAAAGAAACAATATTCTGTACAATTGTCAATTTATAAATCAGCGTCTTCTCCCCATTCTCTCTTCTCCATTTCCCTTCAGCGTCCTCAGCCCACTCTCTCTCCACTTTCCTTCAGCACACGCACATAAAAACAAGCAAGTAATTTATATCATTTTCATTCTATTCATTCATAGAAATTAAAGTCTAAATAATGCCAGTCACATAACAAAACATGATTTTACAAAAATAATTCCCTGCACAGTCAAGCCTTCAAGGATTACTAGATGTCTTTCAGCAGTTCCCCTCCCTCCCTCCCCCTTACCTTTGTGGCCAAGTCAAAATGATCTACCAACAATAAAATTTTAAAAAACACAAAGCACGCTGTACGCAGAGAAAATGTTAATTATCATTTATATTCCGCGGGTTTTCAAAGAGGTCAAGGCAGATGACTTTATGCAATGTCACCTCAGTAACAACTATACAAAAATAGACAAATATTCCCCCTCCCTTTTTACTAAAACGCGATAGCGGTTTTTAGCGCAGGGAGCTGCGCTGAATGCCCCACGCTGCTCTCAACGCTCATAGGCTCCCTGCGCTAAAAAACGCTATTGCGGTTTAGTAAAAGGGGGCCATAGTGCAAAATATAGACAACATATATAAATTCTCAAAGCAGACACATTTTGATCACTAAATTGAAAATAAAACCATTTTTCCTACCTTTGATAATTTCATCAGTCTCTGGTTGCACTTTATTCTTCTGACTGTGCATCCAATATTTCTTATATTTCTTCCCTTCTTTCAGCCTCCTGAATGCTTCCTCTCCTCCAGACCTCATTCCCTCCCCAAACTTTTTCTTTGTTCACCCTGCCCCTTCTTTCTTTTTCTCTCTCTCCATACCCCCTTTCTTTCTGTATGTCTGTTTTTCTCTCTCTCACCCTGCCCCCTTCTTTCTCTCTCCACACCCTCTTTCGTTCTGTATGTCTGTCTTTCTCTCTCTCTCTTTCCGTGCCCCATTTTTCTTTGTTTCACCTTGCCCCCTTTCTTTCTTTCTGGCTTCCTGTCCCCCCTTTCTTTCTTTCTCCCTGCCCTCCCCTATGCCACCACCATTGGGAAAATGCTGCCACCGCCACTGGGGAATAGGCTGCCACTGCCGCCATCGGGAATAGGCCAGAGCTGAGTTCGCCCTTCTTCTCTTCCCCGCGGGGCCGACCAACTCTCGCCACCCGACGTCAATTCTAACGTCAGAGAGGACGTTCTAGGCCAGCCAGGCAGCAATTGGCTGGCCCAGAACGTCCTCTCCGACGTCAGAATTGACGCGAGTGGCGAGAGTTGGTCGGCCCCACAGGGAAAAGCAGGGAGAACTTGGCGCCAGCCTGTTCTCGATGGCGGCGGTGGCACTCAAGTGGCTAAAGAGCCGCAGTTTGCCAGCCTAGGAAAAACACTGGAGGGTGGCCAGCTGTGCACCCCCTTGGGACGTATACCCGGGGCGGGGCGGACCGCCCCCCCACCCTGGTATGCCACTATCTGTACCTCACTCCCTCCCTATGACCAAAAATTCTCCTTTCTTCTATTCCCCGTGTACACAACCATCTCTTTCCCTCCCTTCCTCTCTCCCAAGTCCATGCCTTCTGTGTCCAAAAACTCATTCCCTACCCCACCTCAGCATCTCTTTCCCTCCCTTCCTCTCTCCCAAGTCTATGCCTTCTGTGTCCAAAAACCCATTCCCTCCCCCACCTCAGCATCTCTTTCCCTCCCTTCCTCTTTCCCAAGTCCATGCCTTCTGTGTCCAAAAACCCATTCCCTCCCCAACCTCAGCATCTCTTTCCCTCCCTTCCTCTCTCCCAAGTCCATGCCTTCTGTGTCCAAAAACCCATTCCATTCACCACCTCAGCATCTCTTTCCCTCCCTTCCTCTCTCCCAAGTCCATGCCTTCTGTGTCCAAAAACCCATTCCATTCACCACCTCAGCATCTCTTTCCCTCCCTTCCTGTCTCCCAAGTAGAGAGTTGCGCGGGGACAGAAATCCCACCCGTCCCCGCCAAAGTCCCACCCGTCCCCACCCGTCCGGAGTCATGTGCCTGCTGTGCAACTCTTCAACCTCGAGCCCTCAAACGTCATCGAGTTTAGTTGGACAAATTCTTTGGCGTTATGGATCCACTTTTCCCGGTCTCGACCTCGACTCCGGTCAAGCTTCTCACCGGGGTTCTGTCTTCTGCCTTGACCTCAGCCTCGACTTTAATCAAGCCCTCCTCATTCAGCTTGCCTGGCTGCCTCCCTCAGGTCAGATACCATCAGTGATGATCAAACTGCCCAAGAAGCACTCCAAGTCGAAGAGTCATTCTTCCTCCTCTTCCTCTGAGACTATAGCCACACCAAATGTACCAGATCCTCAAGTCTGCTTGTCACATTTGGAGGCTATGATCCAGAACATTTTGGATCGCCAGTTTGGTAATATGCTTGCCAAACATGCTCCTACCTTGACTCTGCTTCCTGCAGCCCAGCCTGAGCACTTAACAGTATCACAAGGAGTCAAGTCCTTGGCTGTGCCTTGAGCTGAACCTACTCACTCTATACAAGGAGTCTAGTCCTTGGGGGTGCCTTGACAGGATTCTACACCCTCTATGCAAGGAGTCGAGTCTTTGCGAGTATCTCGTCTGGAGCTTAAGCATACTACTCAAGGAGCCGAGTCCTTGTCAGTGCCTCGAGATACCTCGACACTAGGGGTTCAATCCCTTTTGGTGTCTCGATCTCACTCTCCAGCTCTCCCTCCTTGCATAAGGCATCACCCTTCCCGAGGCATAGGGCAAAGACTCCTCAACTTTCTTCTCAGCGAGACATGCCTGTTTCGAGGCACAGTTCTCCACATCAGTCAAGGCATCCATTGAGGCACAGATCCTCTTCTCGAGACCGGCCTCGTCTCTCAACACCTCGAGACTCTTCGAGGCCTCCAACTCCGAAGTCGAGGATACCACCTCCAGAGCCTTATACTTCTCCTGCGAGGTATTCTATCCATTCTCTCAGTGAGTCATCTATACCTGCATATTCAGACCTCAGGTATCAGTACTCCAGAGAAGCTTCACCTTCGTTCGCTGTCTTGTGAGGCGCCTCAAAGTCACCTTCTTCCCCTTGAGGTCAACCTTCCTTAGAGCAGATATCCTTTTCTTCTTTCCTACGTCAAATGAGTAAGGACCTCAGTATTACTTTAGACGGGGGGGGGGGGGGGCGTGGCTGAGCCTGAGCGAAATGGCGGCTTAATCTCCGTGCTCCCGCGCTGCTCCTCACACTCCGACAAACAGCTATAAAAAAAATCGAAACCGAGTTGCAACGGTAAGCGGCAGAAAAACCTGCAAGTGTCACCGACCTAAATCGAGGGTTGCCGACCCAGAAATAACCGCTGGATGTCGGACAAAAAGGTTGGGAAACGGCACAAGCCTGAGCCGCTTTCCCCATCAAAGGCACCGCTACCACCTTCCACCGGCGATTCGGGCCGTGAAATCCTGGCAGAGCTGAGAGAGCTCAAAGAGCTGGTAACGGAAACAAAGGCTTCTACAGATGAAATAAATGAAAAAATTACAGGTATGGCTGAGGATTTTGCACAGCTCCAAACATGTGTGAGCACATTGGAATCCAAGATGGAGGCTAGCACCATACAACTAGCTGAGCTCAGGAAACAGGCCACCCGCATAACTGCATTAGAAAGAGACTTGGAAGATAGTAATGACCGGTCTCGAAGGTGTAATATTCGTATATTGGGGCTCCCGGAGAATGGCCGAGATGGTGAGCTTATTAAGAATCTAGAAGCTCTAATCCCTCGGCTCCTTGACCTTACTTTCCATAGAGAATTTGAAATAGAAAGAGCCCACAGGGTACCCTCCTCTTCCACAGGAGACCGTCGCCCCAGACCGGTTGTTCTCAAGCTGCTCAGATACCAACACGTTATGGAGATCATGCAGAGGGCTAAGATCAGAGCTCCAATTAAGCATGAGGGTTCCACCATTCTATTTGTACCTGACCTGAGCAAAACTACTGCACATCGTCGGAAGCTGCTTCTCTCCTACAGACCACAACTAAAAGCTTTAAATGCAAGATTTGGTCTACTATACCCAGCTCGCATGAGAGTAACACTGAATAACACAACCAAGGACTTCCTGAACCCCGAGGAGCTGGCTTCATTTATTGAACTGCATTCACCTACCCCAATAAATCAGGTTTGATTGTTTGATAGCATGGTATCTCACCAATTGCTGCATTGGATGATGTTATTCTGTCTACACTTTGCACAACAACTATTTACTACCTTTTATTACATGAGAATGTTGTGACACTTTTAGCTCTTGCCAGGGCACTGTCTTGCTGTTAACAACTGTTTGTATGTTAAACTCTGACACAAATGAGGGCACGTCGGGTTCTGCCTGCTGTTATGGCTCCCTCAGCTACACTCACATGGTTATTATATAGCAGTGACTGTTTTGTCACTCTTTTCAGTTCAGGGTGTTTCTCAAAAGTTTTGGATTATTATTTTTCAATGAGATATATACTGATGTGGTTTCTTTCTCATACCTGGTTTTACTTCATAAGCCTGTACCACTGGTCACCTTTTACACTCAAATATCAGTGTCTCATGCTCTTTTGTATTTCCAACAACTGCAATGTCACTTAAAATTATATCTTTAAATGCAAAGGGTCTAAATAACAAGATTAAGTTGAAAAATGTTTTAACATATCTTGATAATCTTAAACCAGATGTTATAATGCTACAGGAGTCACATCTAGATTAGAGAGTTGCGCGGGGACAGAAATCCCACCCGTCCCCGCCAAAGTCCCACCCATCCCCACCCGTCCCCATGAGGACTCCCACCCGTCCCCACCCGTCCCCGCGAGGAATCCGTCCGTCCCCACCCATCCCCGCGAGGAATCCCCTCCGTCCCCGCCCGTCCCCGCGAAGAATCCCCTACATCCCCACCCGTCCCTATAAACTACAGAAATAGTTATTTCATTTAATTATGCTACTGAATTAAAGGCTCTGGTAGAAACCCATTTAAAAATAAGCAAAAAGACTTTATTAATTTGGAAATATTAATTGGGAAGAATACATACTTTGTAAACGGGTTTCTACCAGAGCCTCTAATGTTTATAAATTTTTATCAACACAACTAATATACTACTTTATCCTTAAGCAAAAAAAAAAAAAAAAAGAATTTTTTTCCTACCTTTGTTGCCTGGTTTCTGCTTTCTTCATGTTCTCATTCAATTCCTTCCATCCACTGCCTCTCTTCTCTCTGTGTCTTCCATTTGCTCTGTTACTGTGCCGCTCCTTTTCTCCCCCCTCCCAAATTGGTCTGGCACCCATCTTTTTCCCTCCGCTCCCCCCATAGTCTGGCATCTCTGTCTTTTTCCCTGCCAGCGTCTTCTCCCCATTCCCTCTTCCCCATTTCCTTTCAGTGTCCTTCTCCCCCACCATCTTCCCCATGTCCTGTCAGGCAGCATCCTTCTCCCCCCTCTGCCTTCCCCATGTCCTTTCAGCGGCCTTCTCCCCCCCCCCCCTGTTTTCCCCATGTCCTTTCAGCGGCCTTCTCCACCCCTGTTTTCCCCATGTCCTTTCAGTGGCATTCTCCACCCCTTGGTCTTCCCCAGTGCTTTCAGGGTCCTTCTCCCCCCCTCTGTCTTCCCCATGTGCTTTCAGCATCCTTTCCCCCCTCCTCCCGTTTACCCCATGTCCTTTCAGCGTTCTTCTCCACCCCTTTGTCTTCCCCAGTACTTTCAGTGGCCTTCTCCCCCCTTAAGCGTCTTTTCTTCTCCACTCCACCTTTTCTCCCTCCCTTTGTGGCGCTTTCGCACCCGACCGACAACAGAACAGGCCCGGTCGGACAAATCTCCCTGTCCTGTAGCCGCGAATCTAAATTACCTTCTTACAGCAGCTGGAGTAGTGAAGCTGCTGTAAGAGGTAATTTAGATTCGCGGCTACAGGGCAGGGAGATTTGTCGGCCGGGCCTGTTGTCAGTCGATCGGGGGACCTGACCGGCTGTGCACATTCTCCGGGGCGGACCGCCCCCTCCCCCCTCTTTCGTATGCCATTGCCTTCTTCCTACCTGCCCTGCCGCACACAGCCGACCGGAAGTCTTCCTGATGTCAGCGCTGACGTCGGAGGAAGGGAGGGCTTTGCTTAAGCCCTCCCTCCAACGTCAGCGCTGACATCGGGAAGACTTCCGTTCGGCTGTGTGCTGCGACAGGGCAGGTAAGGAGGAGGAGACTACCCTCGCGGCTCGAGTGCACTGCGATCCAACCCCGCAGGAACCCCGCGACCCTCGGAGGCGTCCCTAAGGGATCCCCGCGACCCTAGGGGGCATCCCCACGGGATCCCCGCAACCCTAAGGGGCGTCCCCACGGGATCCCCGTGACCCAAAGGGGGAACCTGCGGGATTCCCGTCATCCCCGTTCCCGTGCAGCTCTCTAATCTAGATGCTTCTGCTTCAGCTAAAGTTTTTCTCCCATGGGCCTTACCACCATATTTTTCTCCTGCCATTGATAGAAAGGGTGGAGTTATTACTTTGATTCGGAAATCCAGTAATATTTCCATCATTTCCTCTTCAAATGATCTCAATGGACGCTGGGTCAAAGTCACAATTGCTAGCGCAGGAGAGGTTTATTGCTTATTTAATCTGTATGGTCCGAATCTTGACAGACCAGATTTTTTTCATTCTGTACACGAATCTCTGCTGGATGAATCCACGGCTAACCTGGTTGTCACTGGAGACTATAACATGGTTCTGAATCCGAGTATTGATAGAAAATCAAATTGCGTGTATAAGAAAACCAAAGCCTGGTTTGCTTTGCAGGATCTCATAACTGATGTTCACCTTTTGGATATATGGAGACATTTACACGCTGACAAAGAGGCATTCACCTTCTTTTCTCCCCCTCATTCATCGTACTCTAGGATTGATTTTTTTCTTGTGAGCGAAACTTTGTGTTCTTCCATAACAGATGTGGATATTCTACCAATCACTATATCGGACCATGCGGCCATTACAATCCAACTAAAAGTTAAAGTCTCTTCTCCAAAAACAAGGCAATGGCGTTTTAATAATGCCCTATTACAGGATGAACAGTTCTGTGAGCTGATAAGGTCTAGAACCCAAGAATTCTTTCAGCTTAATACTCCGGCACAAACGTCCTGGTATTGTTGTTGGGATGCATATAAAGCTTTTATTCGAGGTATTATAATAACGTATTCTGCTCATAAAAGTAAACAACTGAAAGAAAATCAATGTAAGATAGAGGATGAAATCAGAAACCTAGAATCTCAACATCAACAAACTCCTAGTGACATAGATCTTCTGATGAGATTGAACAGAACACGCTTCCGCTACAATTCCATCTTAAGTAATAAGGCCTCGCATGCGATATTCCAACAATCTGCGTCTTACTTTGCTGAGAATAATAAATGCGGCCATTTATTGGCTAATCTGCTTAAACGATGTGAGGCTAAATATAATATTGCCTCCATCAATTTGGAATCAGGGATCGAAGTTACCGGAGCTAAGGATATCTCTCAAGCATTCATGACCTTTTATAAGTCACTATACACTGCTGAGTCTAGTAACCCACAATTGACTTCTGAATTTTTGGCAAATATTCCTCATCCCTCTTTAGATGAGACTGACAACGAACATCTAAATGAACGGATATCATCGTCTGAAATATCCCTGGTTATTCACTCAATGGCTCTCAAGAAATCTCCCGGACCAGATGGTTTAACGGTTGAGTTTTATAGGGCATTCAAGAGGTCTTGATCCCGTTTTACCTTCCATTTCTTGAACATCTCATCTCCACTGGAGAGGTATCTGGCTCTTTCACTGAAGCTACTATAATTGTGCTGCCCAAACCAGGTAAAGATCCGCGTCATATTGCCAATTACAGACCGCTTTCTCTAATAAATGTGGACGCAAAAATTTATGCTAAACTATTATCAAATAGATTGCAACGGGTCATAACTAAACTAATTCCATCGACTCAAAGTGGTTTTATCACTGGCAGGTCCTCTAGCGACAATACTCAAACATTCTCGCATGTAATAGCACACGCACAAAAACAGAAAAAAGAATTGCTTGCGGTTGGACTGGATGCGGAGAAAGCCTTCGATCGTATTGAATGGCCTTTTCTTTTTAATACCTTACTCTGGTTTGGCTTCTCGGAGGACTTCATCAACAAAATTAAGGTGCTCTACTCAAAGCCTACCACTAGAACGTTTATAAATGGTACATTATCTGATGCCTTTTATCCCAATAGAGGTACCAGGCAAGGATGTCCTTTATCCCCACTACTGTTCAATCTTGCATTAGAGCCACTGATACAGACAATACGTACAAATCCTGATATTACAGGTTTCAGACTCCAAGAACATGATAAAGATATTAAAATCTCTGCATACGCAGATGATATTTTACTTTATATAACACCTGCATCTTTTCCCTTTCTGCTAGCTGACATAGCTCGTTATGCGAAAGTCTCTGGGTACAAACTCAATATGAGTAAGACTGAAGTGATGCCTCTTAATTGTCCGGCAGCGGAATCTGACATAAATTTGTATGGAATGAAATGGTCAGCAACATCCTTAAAATATTTGGGAGTCCTGTTCGGACCGAGTATTGATGAAACTATCCTACTTAATGTTGAGCACATATTAGACATTATTAAATCTTCCATTTCCAAATGGTCTCCGCTAACCCTGACGTGGTGGGACAGAGTGGAAACGATCAAAATGATGATAGCACCCAAGATAAATTACATATTATCTATGTTACCCTTTCAGTTACCACTCACCTTTCATAAACAAGTGGATTCTCTGCTTACAAAATTTCTGTGGAAAAACAAGCAGCCACGTATTGCTCTTGCTAAATTAAAAAAGCACCTCGTATTTTAGGTGGAGTCAATTTCCCTAGTTTCCTACACTATCACCGAGCCTTCATTCTGAAACAGTGGACATCGGGATATCACAGGCCCAATACATATGACTCTCCTGTTTGGCTCTCTGTTGAAAGTGCATTATATGGAGATAGACGTATTAGACATTTAGCTGGAATCACTCTCTCCAAATCAGACAAGCAAGATAAGATGTTGGTAGCTTATAAAATAGCGGTGGATAGCGCTGATTCCACTTTCTCATCTCGATGGTCAGACTCCACCTTAATCCCCCTATGGAACAATGATCGGTTCAAGATAGCAGAGTCTCCAATCTCATGGCCGGAATGGCAAAAATGTGGCATTTACTTGGTAAAGGATCTCCGAAACAAAGATGTCTGGACATCCTTTTCGGACCTATCCTCTGAACGTGGTCTACATAGATCTCAATATTTCCGGTGGCTTCAACTAAGTCACTGTGTTCAACACTCAGTGCAGAAAGATGGCATGCAGTCAGCGGATCCTGATATGCTTCAATTCTTACGTTCTCTCCCAAATGGTAATGTCAAAGCTTCTACTTGGTATCGTTTATTACAAAATTCCTCTTTTTCTGATCCTTTGGAGTTGGAGGTGAAATGGTGCAATGACCTCAAATTACCTTCTGATGCCATTGATTGGGCATCTTTATGGCAAATTTTTTTCAAATCCATCCGCTCAGCATCTCTACTACAATCCATATTCTTTCTCTTGCACAGAGCGGTCTGGACGCCTATTCTGTCACATAGGATAGATCACTCAATGTCCACTCTATGTTGGTCCTGCTCTACTGCAGATGGTACTATAGAGCACCTTCTCTTCTTGTGCCCACTCCTAAAGGAATATTGGAACAAAGTGTGGAACATAATATGTGATATATTAGATATTAAAGAGTCCCTGACCTATCCCATTCTTATCATAATGTCACAAGCGATTATTGCACCTATGAATCCAGACAATACTCGTTTATTTACTATTATGATATCTCTGGCAATACAGACAGTGTTGTTTTGCTGGAAGGACTTTACCAAAATAGATTACCATATGTGGTGGAACATTCTCTGCCTTACAGGGAAATATGAAAAAGTATATGCGGAAAGGACTGACTCTATGCCTAGATTTATGGCTATATGGAAGCCACTTCTCCTATATTGTAATATATAACCTTTGCATTTTCTTACGCTTTTGTACACTAGCTTGCCTGATATCTTAATAGTTATTCTATTAGACAATGCATCTAGGGCATGAGTATTGCAATTGTGATCAATATGTGTTGACATTATACTAGAGTATTCCTCGTATTCATACATTCATCAGTATATTTTGTATATGAATGTGATTAACACCATGAACTGTATTTGTATTTGTATTCATCTTTGTTTTTGTTCTCTTCTGTACATTGAAAACTCAATAAACAGTTATGAACTTAAAAAAAAAGTATTACTTTAGACTCTGATTCCAAATACTCTCAGGAATATTTAGAAGAAATGGGTTTGTCTCATCCTCCGGCAGAGTCTCTCAAATTACCCATCAATAGACTTCTTTCTCAAACCTTCAAGAGAAATCTCGAGACACCTTATTCCATTCCTGCTGTACCAGGAAAGCTGGAGTCTCATTACAGGATGGGCCACTGCAAGGGCTTCGAGAAATCTCAGTTATCCCATCAGTCCCTTCTTGTGGAGTCTTCTCTGAAAAAGACCAATCCTGCCAAAGTTTATGCCACTGTTCCTCCTTTCAGAGAGGTCAGGACCATGGACAAATTTGGTCGCCGTTTATATCAAAATTCTCTGATGGCAACTAGAGTTTTTAATTACAATTTTGCTTTCATTTCTTATTTCAAGCAATTGGTTGACACACTGCCTGAATATTTCAAATATATTCTTCAACACCGTCTTCCAGGGATTCAGCAGTAGATCACTCCGCATGCATCTCCCTCAATCTTCCTATGATGTATTTGAACTGCACCCAGCACCCTTCTCTCCCTCCCTCCTTCCCCTGTCAGGCACTGCACCCAGCCCCATTCCTTCCTTCCTTCCCTCCCTCCCCTGTCAGACTCTGCACCCAGCACCCTTCCCCATCAGACTCTGCACCCTTCCTCCCTCCCAGGCTCTGCACCCTGCCCTCCTCCCTGCCCAAGCCTCATAACTCTACCGCCGATCCCCGGTGGAGGTACAGTAGGCAGGAGCAAACTTTCCACGTTCCTGCCCCGCTGTTAACAGGCTTCTGTGAGTGTCTTTGGCTGCGTTGAGAAGCACGAGCAGGCGTGTGATTTGGAGCTGCTGCTCAGTGCTGAGCTGCTTCCTTAATGGCTCCTGCGAATTCTCACCAGTTCAGGTTGGCCCAGGTGCCTAAGGCCCCTCCTATGGGTAGGGCCTTAGGTGCTTGGGCCAATCAGGCCCTAGGCCCCTCCCCGGTGCATCCCACAATGCACTGGGAAGGGGCAGGCTCGCCAATTAGAGGAAGGCGGGCCTGCAGAACGGACGGAGGGAGGACCCAGCTAGCCATCTATTAAGGTTGGAGGGGGGTCAAGGGGGATTAAGGGGTCTGGGTGTATGTGGAGGGGGAGTCTGGAGGGGTGCACAGTTGGGGGAAGGGGGTTCAGGGGAAGAGGGTTCAGGGGGAGTGGTCAAGCAGGAGGGATTGGGCATCTCTCATTCTGAAGACCTTAGTGAAACTCAAGAGAGAATCAGCCACCATCAGCTCCTCGATGGCCCAGACAACCTTGGTTCTCCCTTCTACTTCAGCTCACTGTCATCTTTCCTTCTCTACTCACAAAGAGTCACGGATCAGTGTTACATCCCAATTTGCAGTCTCTACAATTGACAGCTTGGTACCTTTCAGTGTAACTTCAACAGATTTTCATCTATCTGATCCTGCTCAAGCCATTATTGCTGCATTCAGAAAACCATCTACCCAGTAATGCTACCAACAGAAGTGAACACATTTACCTCCTGGTGTTCCCTTCATCATCAAGAACCTTCCCCCTCTTCACTTCCTTCAGTTCTGGATTACCTTCTCCATCTTTCCACTTCTGGTCTCAAGACCACGTCGGTTAGAGTCCACCTCAGTGCTATTAGTGCTTTCCATACTCCTATTGCCAATAAACCTCTGGCATCTGGCAAGGTCATGCAAGTAGGGAAAAAGAACCCGATGTTTACTTACAAAATGGGGGGATCACCGCTAGGGGTGAGTAACCTTGAAAGAGACCTGGGAGTAATGGTAGACACATCATTGAAGGCGTTGGCGCAGTGCGCCACAGCCTCAAGGAAGGCAAACAAAATGTTGGGCATCATTAAGAAGGGTATCACGTCCAGGACGAAGGAAGTCGTCCTGCCACTGTACCGTGCAATGGTGCGCCCGCACCTGGAGTACCGCGTCCAGTACTGGTCGCCGTACCTCAAGAAGGACATGGCGGTACTTGAGAGAGTCCAGAGAAGAGCAACTAAGCTAATAAAGGGTATGGAGGAACTCTCATATACTGACAGACTGAAAAAGCTGGGGCTTTTCTCCCTGGAAAAGCGGAGACTTAGAGGGGACATGATAGAAACCTTCAAGATATTGAAGGGCATAGAAAGAGTAGACAGGGACAGATTTTTTAAATTATGGAGAACCACAAGTACAAGGGGACACTCAGAGAAATTGAAGTGGGGAAGGTTTAGAACAAATGCCAGGAAGTTCTTTTTCACCCAGAGGGTGGTGGATACATGGAACACGCTACCGGAGGATGTGATAAGCAGGAGCACGCTACAGGGCTTCAAAGAAGGTTTGGATAGGTACCTGGAGGACAAAGGGATTGAGGGGTACAGATAGGAATAGAGGTAAGTTATAGGGATAGGAGTAGAGGTAAGTTATAGGGAGAGGATTAGAGGCAGTAGAAAAATTAGACAGGGGCACTGTTCGGGTAATTAGGCCTGATGGGCCGCCGCGGGTGCGGACCACTGGGCAAGATGGACCTCTGGTCTGCCTCAGCGGAGGCAACTTCTTATGTTCTTATGTTCTTATCTCATCCTCTGATTTCAGTGTTTATGAAAGGACTTTTCAATTCCAAACCTCCGCTGAAACCACCTCCAATTGTCTGGGACCTTAATGTAGTCCTTGCCAAGTTGATGAAACCATTGTTTGAGCCACTAGCATCTACTCATCTCAAGTTCCTCACTTGGAAAGTGGTTCTCATGATCGCTGTCACTTCTGCTCATCGAGTCAGTGAACTTCAAGCATTGGTTTGCGACCCACCGTATACAGTATTTCACCATGACAAGGTGGTTCTCTGCACTCATCCTAAATTCCTTCTAAAAGTTGTCACAGAATTTCATCTCAATCAATCTATTGTGCTTCCAGTCTTCTTTCCAAAGCCTCGTTCTCATCTGAGAGAAGCAGCTCTTCATACATTGGACTGTAAGCGTGCCTTGGCATACTACCTTCAAAGAATTAAATGACACAGGACTTCACCTCAACAGTTCATCTCCTTTGATCTCAACAAACTAGGCTGACCTGTCACCAAGAGAACTATTTCTACATGGCTAGTGGCCTGTATTTCCTTCTGCTATGCTCGTGCTGGGTTGCAACTTGAGGGACATGTTATGGCACACAAAGTCCAGCAATGACAGCCTTAGTGGCTTTCTTATGATCCACTCCCATTGATGAAATTTGCAAAACAGCCATTTGATCCTCAATTCACACTTTCACATCTCACTACTGTCTAGAATCTCATTTCAGCCAAGCAGTATTACAGAATCTATTTCAGTAAGCTAGGGAGTCCCACATGTGAGAATATACTGCCTGTTTGTCCTAGGATAAAGCACAGTTACTTACTGTAACAGGTGTTATCTGGAGACAGCAGGAAGATTCTCACATCCCTCCTACCTTCTCTGGTTGGCTTCTTAGCTTGTTGATGGAACTGAAGTACCACGAGCTCTCATTGGACAGGAAGATACTCGCACATGCGTAGTGCGGGCAGTCTAAAAACTTATGAATTCTTAACATGCCAGTGCACTTTTCACTGTCTGTACCAGGCTCCATGGATGATGTCACCCACATGTGAGAATATCTGCCTGCTATTTCTGAATAACACCTGTTACAGAAGTAACTGTGCTTTACCCAGTCAATATTGAGGTAATTGAAATCACTACTAACAATAGGAAGAAGGTATGTATCTTCAATCACAATCACCTCTCCTGCACACCTCAAGAAGAGAAGGCAAGAACCTCACCACCTAATAAACCTACATTGCCTACAAACCATATATTTCACAAAAATAATAGTGTGGAGAAAAAGACCTCTGTTAATCTTCATAGGTTAGAACAGGGGTGTCAAAGTCCCTCCTCGAGGGCCGCAATCTAGTCGGGTTTTCAGGATTTCCCCAATGAATATGCATGAGATCTATTTACATGCACTGCTTTCATTGTATGTTAATAGATCTCATGCATATTCATTGGGGAAATCCTGAAAACCCCACTGGATTGCGGCCCTCAAGGAGGGACTTTGACACTCTTGGGTTAGAAAATCTCTACCACTATCAAAAATGTAGGCATAACAATTGAATAATAATTAATAATTGAAATTGCTCATTATTATTGTGTCACCGAGTTTATTGGTCTTCCTAATTTCTGATAATATTTCAGCACCTGTCGGTTCATCTTGGTCAGATGGACAATAGTACTTTCTTATCACTATCCTTTTCCTCTTTTCACATTGAATTTCTACCCAAGGGGATTCCAAGATGAGGCTTGGTTCCTGTAGAACTTTTAGGGCTCCTTTTATCAAGGTGCACTACGGGGGTTAGTGCATCGGACATTTCATCACGCGCTAATCACCGCGGCACACCAAAAAACTAACGCCTCGTCAATGGAGGCGTTCGCGACTAGCGCAGCAGGCGGTTGAACTCACATATTCCGCGCGTTAACCGCCTACCGCAGCTTGATAAAAGGAGCCCTTAATCTATTTGATTCAAGGCTATCCTTAACATATAATGCTACATCTCTACCAACTTAATCCACATCAGTGCGATATAATTTGTACCCTGATATTTCAGTATCCCATTGGTTCTAGATTTTAGCTTCCTACCTGAGCCTAAATTTGTCTTCCAGAACCTCCCAACCACATTTCTGTATCAAGTACCATGATAGCAGTCGCCTCCCCAGAACTGTTTAAAATATTATCTGACATGTGAAGTCTGCAACCTTCGTACCAGGCAAGCAAGTGACCAAGTGATCCTCACATCCACCAGCCACCCAACTATCTATATTTCTATGCTTTGTGGAGATACAGAAGCAGTACAGACCTTTCATGCCCCCTCCCTGTGCAAGAGAGGCAAGAGATTGCCATGAATACCTTCTATCTGTAACCAGAAGTTGTGTGAACTGATTATTCTGCTGGCACCATATTAAAGATACAGTATCTATAGTATCCTATTACTTGGGCAAATGTGTGAGTCTGTCATCCAAAAATAAAAAAGAACATAACATAATATAAATCTTTATTTATATACCGCAGTTCAAGGTGGTTTACAGGAAAAATGGCTGAGGAAAATCAGCTAGCTACAGCAATGGAAAGAGGACTAAAGGAGGGAGATAAATAAATAGGTAGGAATGTTGATAGTGTTAGAGCAACAATGTGGAATACAGAGTCAGTGGGTCGGGAGTCTTTTCATGGAAAATTTAATGTGGGTCCTCCTGTTTGGGGAAGAGGAGCATTTTGAGGAGCTTTCTGAAGTGCATGTAAGAGGTTGATGTTCTGACCAGTTGGCTCCATTCGGGATCGTTGGAGGCTGCTTGGTAGGGTAGGAGTCTATTGATGAATCTCTTATGCATGCATCCTTTAATTGAGGGTGGGCAAAGAATGATTTAGGTCAAGTAGGTCATCC
Organism: Geotrypetes seraphini; assembly: GCF_902459505.1. Classification (NCBI taxonomy): domain Eukaryota; kingdom Metazoa; phylum Chordata; class Amphibia; order Gymnophiona; family Dermophiidae; genus Geotrypetes; species Geotrypetes seraphini. Next base: position 300,899,356 of record NC_047086.1, on the reverse strand, counting down.
AGATCTGGTGAATATGAACTGATTGGTGAGGTAGATGGGCAGAAGACTGTACAGAGTTTTGTAGAAGAGACATCCAAATTTGAAAAGTACTCGGTTCTCAATTTTCAGCCAATGAAGTTTTTGGTAGAGAGCTGTGATGCGATTGAATTTTTCAGGTTGAATATGAGCCTCACTGCAATGCTTTGGATGACGCTTAGTTTCCAGAATTGTTTGCGTAATCCTGCAAGGTATCAGCAGGAATCAACAGCATGGCTAATTGTTCCATCACCATATGCTTACCATAACATTTCAAGAGTTTCATTACCGCTCTTTCCAAGTTTAACACAAAATTCAATCACACACCTCTGGCTTACTCTCACAGACATCTGCCATGACAAAACATACAAAGTTCTTCCTTTCCCTGTGACCCAACAATGAAGACTATGACAGTCCAACTGCAGGTTCAGAAACATTGATGTATGAATTTCACAAGAACCAGCACAGTTTTGATACGTTTACTGCTTGGAAAGAACAACAGAGGCAGTCTCATTACTTTTCAATCAGCCTTCATTTATGTTCTGTTTTTCTATTGGACTTACGTGCATACAATTCCCAGTTGCAAGATAATGTGATAAAAACTAAATAGTGCATGCACTTTGGCACTCTCCAGCACATTAAGCTGTAGTTTTTAATTATCCCAGGACAAGCAGGCAGCCTATTCTCACATATGGGTGACGTCATCGACGAAGCCCATATGCGGACGCCTCACAAACAGACTTGCTTGAAGAAACCAGAAGTTTTGAGTCGACTGCACCGCGCATGCATGAGTGCCTTCCCACCCAGCGTAGGGCGCGTCTCCTCAGTTCTCAGTTTTCCGCGGAGCTGAGAAGTCCGTCTTTGACTCTCTGCGTTTAACTTCGTTACTTTGTGCCTTCTCTGAACCGCGGTTTGTATTTTTTTCTTCACGAATCGCTGTTCTTACTTTATTTCTTTTATTTCTAATGTTTAAAAAAAAAAAAAAATTTCATTCTTCCGTCCGTCTACTGGGGCAGGCCGCTCGGCCGCAGCCCAAGGACTTCGATCTTGCGGCGGCTATTTTTCCTCCTATGTCCCGGCCTGCCACGGGCTTCAAGAAGTGTAGCAATTGCCAGCGTGCAATTTCTCTTACGGACCCACACCATCGGTGCCTCAAGTGCCTTGGGCCGAAAAATCAACCGAAGTCGTGCGAATGCTGTGCTACTTTTCAACCTTGAGCCATTAAATGTCGTCATCTTTTGGTGGAGAAGCTATTCGGTATGGATTCATCCTCCGATCCCTCGACATCGAAGGCGCCTTCGGCCTCACCTTCAACTGAGCCTCCTCCTGCTTCTACTGCTTCCACCTCGAGCCTCATCAGACCTTCGTCGTTTGCAGCAGCTCTTTCTTCGACGACACCTGCTGTATCTTCCTGTTTCCTCAGGTCAGATAGCTCAGCAGAAAGTTCCAACGGTAGTGCTTAAAGTGCCTAAGACTTCTAAGTCGAAGCACATTTACACTGCCTCGTTGGAACCTCCAGCCATAGCAGATGGTTCGGTTTCAGACGCGTATCTATCCTTGCCGGCTTCTTTCTAGACCATGTTGGAGAAGCAATTCATTCAGTTCCTTACTAATATGGGACCGAAGCTGCTTCCTCTCATCCAGCCTGGGCATTCAGCAGACTCCCACGAGGTTGAGCCGCTTCCTTTGCCTCAGTCTAAGCTTACGCACTCTTTGCAGGGAGCAGAGTCTCTGCGAGTGTCTGGTCTGGCATCCAAGCATATAGAGCAAGGAGCAGAATCTTTGCAAGTGCCTCGGCAGGAATCCTCACACTCTATACAAGGAGCAGAGTCTTTGGGAGTGCATCGAGGTTCCTCCACCAAGCCTCTGGAGCTTCGATCTACAGCCTCCAGTCCTATCCACTCTTTGATAGCATCGGCTGCTTTTGTCTCTGAGGCGAAGTCTCCTCGATCTTCGAGATCTGCTTCCAGGCACAGTGCTCATCGACGATCGAGGTCTTCATCGAGGCATACTTCCAGGCAAGGTTCTTCTTCTAAAAAGCGACCCTCTTCAACTAAGCCTCGTTCTACCCCTACTTCGACTAGACCACCGACTCCTCGTTCAAGGTCTCCACTTCCGAACCTCAAGGATGCAACGGTTTCGATTGCCTTGTCCAAGTCTCCATATTCTTTTGATGCCTTTTTTCCTACCGAAGCTTCATCTTTGACCCAGGCTGCTTTGATGTCCTCGAGTCCCTCTCGAGGCAAAGCATTGGTGGATCAGCTATCTTTCTCATCTTTTCTTCATCAGATGGCTGTGGACTTGGATCTTCAATTAGATGCTGGTTCCAAATACTCTAAGGAGTACCTCGAAGTCATGCATCTTCCTCAACCTCCAGCAGAGTCACTTAAGCTTCCTCTTCACAAGCTTTTGTCTCAGACTTTTGGTCGATGCCTGGAGATACCTTATACCATACTGGCTGTTCCAGGAAAATTGGACTCTAAGTATAAAACTGTACATCGCAAAAGGTTTGACAACTCACAGTTATCTCATTAGTCCCTGCTAGTCGAGTTCTCCTTGAAGAGGTCCCATCCTTCCAAGGTTTATGCCACCATTCCTCCTGGAAGGGAAGGGAAAACTATGGACAAATTCGGACGTTGCATCTATCAAAATGCCATGATGTCCTCTAAAGTCCTCAATTATAATTTTCATTTTATTACTTATTTTTAGTTCATTTCTCTATTACCAAAATTCTTGACTTATTTAGATACTCAAAAGCACTTCGAATTTCTTTTTTTTTTTTTCCATGAAATTTTATTGAAAATTTTACAAAATACAAGGGGAATAACAAGTCATAACAATATCAAGTATCATATCCAGGATACAAGGAAAAACAGAGAAGGGTAAAAGATTCATTATAATAGGATAAAATCAAGTAAATACAACTGTATTACATTTCAGACTGTTATAGTAGGTATCCAAATTACTATGAACAATATATAAGGGGGGCAGGGAAAGAGAAAGCAAAGAATAAGAAGATTATGAAAAGAAAAGGGGATGGGAGAGTGTTTCTTCTCCTCTTTTCCTCTCTTTGATCTCCAGGGGTACTGTCTCTTTTTCTCATTCTCTCCCATCCCCTTTTCTTTTCAAACAGTACCCCTGGAGATCAAAGAGAGGAAAAGAGGAGAAGAAACACTATGTAGATGAGAAAAAGTAGGTAGGAGATGTCTAGAATACTAGTAATAAGGCTTTAAAGAGAATCCAGGTAGTCAGTAAAATTGGACCATTTAGAATGTACTTTTGTTGTTAGTGGCATAGTTGCAGAAATCAATATCTCTTGTTTGTGCTGTAACAAAACAGATTTATAACAAAAATGGACATTCAGGGAGTCAAATGATTTCCAATTAGATAATACAAGTCGTAAGGCAACTATAAGAAGTGTGTTGAATAAAGCGTATTGAGATGCCGATAAGTTAAGTGAAGGTGTCTCTGATTTAAGGACAATTATTGTAGGGGAGAGATGTATGTTGAGATGGAAGATTTTTTGAATAATAGACCAAACATCTGCCCAGAAATTTTGCAGACATGGACATTTAAAAATCATATGCAATAAGGTGCCTGGAAGTGATTTACATTTACAACAAGCGTTGGAGGGTAGAAGGCCTGAAACATGTAATTTTTGGGGTCTCCAGTTGGCTTTGTGGTGGAGGAAGAACATAGATTGCATTGAATTGGCTGAGGAAATGGTTCGGATGGTTTTGGACCAGAAAGTTTCCCAGTTTCAATCCAAAAGTCTGCAGTTTAAGTCTAGTTCCCATGATTTTTGGAGGGGGGTGTGTACATCAGGTCGGGAAATAAGAAGTTTGTATATAGAAGATGCGACGAGCACTTCGAATTTCAAGAAGTCCTTGCTTCTTTATCTCAACTCCGATTGCATCTCCTCCAGTCATCCTATGATGCCTTCGAGTTGTCTGCCCGGGCAGCTGCTTGCTTTGTAGCTATGTGTCGCCTTGCCTGGCTTCGTACCATTGACATGGACCCTAATCTTCAGGATCGCTTAACTAATATTCCTTGTGAGGGCAATGACCTTTTTGATGAATCTATTGAGGCAGCCACCAAGAAATTGTCTGAACATGAAAAATCCTTTGCTTCTATTGTCAGACAAGCCAAAGCCAGTTCCTGCCAAACCTGCACGCCCTGCTCCTATCTATCAACGGCGTTTTGCTCCAAGGACGGCTCCTTACACTTGCTGTCCTCTTAAAAAACAGCAGCATCAGAAGCAACAAAAATCTAAACCTTCTGCTGCACCTAAGGCTACTCAGTCTTTTTGACTGTTTACAACAGAGCATAACCTCCACCGTTCTGACTCTGTCTTCTTTTCCCCCTATTGGAGGTCGTCTCCATCATTTTTACCACCGATGGATGACTATTACATCTGACCTCTGGGTGCTCACCATCATCAGGGAAGGATACTCTCTTCATTTCACTCAGGTTCCACCAGAGCTTCCTCCAAGAGAGTATCCTTCCAATCCTTCCCAGACCGCCCTTCTTCTTCAGGAAGCTCAAGCTCTGCTTCGTCTCCATGCCATCGAACCGTTCCTTTGGAACAGCAGAACAGGGGGGTTTACTCCAGTTACTTCCTTGTTAAGAAGAAGACGGGCAATCTGCGGCCCATTCTGGATCTCAGGGCTCTCAACAAATTTCTGGTCAAAGAAAAGTTTCGAATGTTGTCCCTGGCCTCCCTTTATCCCCTTCTCGACTGGTTATGCTCTCTGGATATAAAGGAGGCCTACACTCATATCCCCATTCATTTGGCCTCCTGACACTATCTCAGATTTCGAATGGGGAATCTGCATTATCAATACAGAATTCTACCCTTCGGCCTGGCCTCATCTCCCAGAGTGTTCACCAAGTGCCTGGTAGTGGTAGCAGCAGCTCTAAGGAACCATGGTCTTCAGGTATTTCCCTACCTCGACGACTGGCTCATCAAAGATTCAACATCTCAAGGGGTTATTGTAGCAACCCAACGGACTACCTGATTCCTACCTGGTTCCTGATTCGAAATAAACTTTCCCAAATCCCAACTTCAGCCTAGAGAGCTGCACGGGAACGGGGATGACGGGAATCCCGCGGGACCCGCGGGGATCCCGCGGGTTCCTCCTTTGGGTCACGGGGATCCCGTGGGGACGCCCCCTAGGGTCACGGGGATCCCGTGGGGACGCCCCCTAGGGTCACGGGGATCCCGTGGGGATGCCCCCTAGGGTCACGGGGATCCCATGGGGACGCCCCCTAGGGTCGCGGGGATCCCGTGGGGACGCCTCCGAGGGTCGCGGGGTTCCTGCGGGGTTGGATCGCAGTGCACTCGAGCCGCGAGGGTAGTCTCCTTCTCCTTACCTGCCCTGTCGCAGCACACAGCCGAACGGAAATCTTCCCGATGTCAGCGCTGACATCGGAGGGAGGGCTTAAGCAAAGCCCTCCCTTCCTCCGACGTCAGCGCTGACATCAGGAAGACTTCCGGTCAGCTGTGTGCGGCAGGGCAGGTAGGGAGAAGGCAATGGCGTACGAAAGAGGGGGGAGGGGGCGGTCCGCCCCGGAGAATGTGCACAGCCGGTCAGGTCCCCCGATCGACTGACAACAGGCCCGGCCGACAAATCTCCCTGCCCTGTAGCCGCGAATCTAAATTACCTCTTACAGCAGCTTCACTACTCCAGCTGCTGTAAGAAGGTAATTTAGATTCGCGGCTACAGGACAGGGAGATTTGTTCGACCGGGCCTGTTCTGTTGTCGGTCGGGTGCAAAAGCGCCACAAAGGTGGAGGCAGGGAGGGAGGAAAGGTGAAGTGGAGAAGAAAAGACGCTTAAGGGGGGAGAAGGCCGCTGAAAGCACTGGGGAAGACAAAGGGGTGGAAAAGAACGCTGAAAGGACATGGGGTAAACGGGAGGAGGGGGGGGGAAGGACCCTGAAAGCACTGGGGAAGACAAAGGGGTGGAGAATGCCACTGAAAGGACATGGGGAAAACAGGGGTGGAGAAGGCCGCTGAAAGGACATGGGGAAGACAGAGGGGGGAGAAGGCCGCTGAAAGGATATGGGGAAGACAGAGGGGGGAGAAGGACGCTGAAAGGACATGGGGAAGGCAGAGGGGGGAGAAGGATGCTGCCTGACAGGACATGGGGAAGATGGTGGGGGAGAAGGACACTGAAAGGAAATGGGGAAGAGGGAATGGGAAGAAGATGCTGGCAGGGAAGAAGACAGAGGTGCCAGACTATGGGGGGAGTGGAGGGAAAAAGATGGGTGCCAGACCAATTTGGGAGGGGGGAGAAAGGGAGAGGCACAGTAACAGAGCAAATGGAAGACACAGAGAGAAGAGAGGCAGTGGATGGAAGGAATTGAATGAGAACATGAAGAAAGCAGGAACTAGGCAATAAAGGTAGGAAAAAAATTCTTTTTTTTTTTTTTTTTTGCTTAAGGATAAAGTAGTATATTAGTTGTGTTGATAAAAATTTATAAACATTAGAGGCTCTGGTAGAAACCCGTTTACAAAGTATGTATTCTTCCCAATTAATATTTCCAAATTAATAAAGTCTTTTTGCTTATTTTTAAATGGGTTTCTACCAGAGCCTTTAATTCAGTAGCATAATTAAATGAAATAACTATTTCTGTAGTTTATAGGGACGGGCGGGGACGTAGGGGATTCCTCGCGGGGACGTAGGGGATTCCTCGCGGGGACGGGCGGGGACGGAGGGGCTTCCTCGCGGGGACGGGTGGGGACGGAGGGATTCCTCGCGGGGACGGGTGGGGACGGGTGGGAGTCCTCACGGGGACGGGTGGGGACGGGTGGGACTTTGGCGGGGACGGGTGGGATTTCTGTCCCCGCCCAACTCTCTACTTCAGCCCTCACAGAATCTACAATTCATTGGAGCTGTTCTGGACACTGTCCAACTCAGAGCATTCCTCCCACAACAACGACTGGAAGTTCTTCTTCAACTCTGTCATACAGTGTCTTCCTGCTCTTCTATCTCAGCGAGACACATGATGGTACTCCTAGGTCACATGGCCTCCACAGTACATGTGACTCCTTTTGCCAGACTTCACCTCAGAATTCCTCAGTGGACACTGGCATCTCAATGGACGCAGCTTTGCAATCCACTTTTTCAACACATAACAGTCACTCCTTAATTGAAGCAGTCTCTCCATTGGTGGATGCTCTCTTCCAATTTATCCAGAGGCTTGCTTTTTCAAACGCCTCCCCCCCACCCCCCCATCTTCTGGAATGGACGAATCTCTTCCTGTATGCATTCCCTCCATTCCCTCTCATTCTCAAGACTCTGGTCAAGTTGAAGAATGATCATGCCACCATGATTCTAATTGCTCCTCGATGACCGAGACAACCTTGGTACTCCCTTCTACTTCAACTCAGCAGCAGGGAGCCATACCTTCTACCAGTTTTTCCTTCTCTGCTTACACAGAGTCAAGGATCTCTGCTTCATCTCAACCTACAGTCTCTACACCTGACAGCTTGGTACCTCTCAACATAACCCCTCTTCAGTTTTCTCAATCTGTAAGAGACGTTTTAGAAGCTTCTAGGAAGCCTGCCACTAGACAATGCTATCACCAAAAATGGACAAGATTTTCTACCTGGTGTTTTTCTCATCATAAGAAGCCTCAGCATTCCTCCTTATCTTCTGTTTTGGACTACCTTTTGCACTTATCCAATTCTGGCCTCAAGTCTACATCGATCCGAGTCCATCTCAGTGCAATTGCAGCTTTTCATCAGCCTATTGAAGGGAAACCCTTCTAATCTAATCTAATCTAATCTAATCCTTAGGTTTGTTTACCGCATCATCTCCACGTTCGTAGAGCTCGACGCGGTTTAAAGTAGGAGAAATAGGAAGGAACTACAACAGAGGGTTAGAGATAGAAGTGGTTTCCAGATTTATGAAAGGACTTTTCAATGTCAAACCTCCTCTCAAACCGTCTCCTGTGGTTTGGGACCTCAATGTTGTCCTCGCTCAACTGATGAAGCCTCTATTTGAACCAATTGATAAGGCTCATCTGAAGTATCTCACTTGGAAAGTGGTGTTTCTCATAGCCCTCACTTCTGCTCGACGAGTCAGTGAGCTGCAAGCTTTAGTTGCTGATCCACCTTTCACAGTGTTCCATCATGACAAGGTGGTTCTTCGTACTCATCCTAAATTCCTCCCTAAAGTGGTATCGGAATTTCATCTCAACCAATCCATTGTTCTTCCAGTGTTCTTTCCAAAGCCTCATTCTCATCCTGGAGAAGTAGCTCTTCATACTCTGGACTGTAAACGTGCTTTGGCCTTCTATTTAGAACGCACCAAACCACACAGAACGACTCCTCAATTTTTTTGTCTCCTTTGATCCAAATAAGTTGGGACATCCTATTTCTAAGCGTACCATCTCCAACTGGATGGCTGCGTGTATCTCATTCTGCTATGCCCAGGCTGGATTGCCCCTACACAGTAGAGTCACAGCCCATAAAGTTAGAACAATGGCAGCTTCAGTAGCTTTCCTCAGATCTACTCCTATCGTGGAAATTTGCAAGGCTGCTACTTGGTCCTCGGTTCATACCTTCACTTCTCACTATTGTCTGGATACTTTCTCCAGGCAGGATGAACAGTTTGGCCAAACAGTATTTCAAAATTTATTCTCCTAAATTGCCAGCACTCCCACCATCCCATTCTGGTTAGCTTGGAGGTCACCCATATGTGAGAATAGGCTGCCTGCTTGTCCTGGGATAAAGCACAGTTACTTACCATAACAGGTATTATCCAGGGACAGCAGGCAGCTATTCTCACAACCCACCCACCTCCCCTGGTTGGCTTCTCTGCTAGCTTTCTGAACTGAGGAGACGTGCCCTACGCTGGGCGGGAAGGCACTCACGCATGCGCGAGTGCGGTCGACTCGAAACTTCTGGTTTCTTCAAGCAAGTCTGCTTGTGAGGCGTCCGCATCCGGGCTCCGTCGATGACATCACCCATATGTGAGAATAGCTGCCTGCTGTCCCTGGATAACACCTGTTATGGTAAGTAACTGTGCTATATGCACTGTGCATAGCATATGTGGAGACAGGGCAGGATTAATTCGTCAAGAGTCCCTAGGCACACAAGTACACTGGGCCCCCTGCCCCAACCCCACCATGCCCCTGCCCCGCCCCCATGTATTTATCCATTTTCTTATTTACTTCTTTATTTCCACTTTATTTCTTTTATTTTAAAATTCAAAACAAACAAAGATTATCATACCAGTGTCAGTGTACAGTTTTTCTTCTATGCAACCTCCAAACATCTCTGAACAAATCCCCCATTCCTTCCTAGATGAAGAGATCTTCAGCTGACAGGGCTTTGGGAAGCCCACCAATTTATATTTTGCATATGGGTAGGAGGTATGGGGCATGGCGGGAAGAAAATTTAGTGCCTATCACTTTATTGGACTAATACATTTCTCACTTAGCTTTCAGAGGTTAAAACCTATTTCCTCAGATCAGTAAACTATACTGCTGTTACAGTATCCCTGTCCTGACCTGAGGAAAGAAATTATGGTCTCTGAATTAGTAAAAAATGTATTAAAATTAGTTCAATAAACAGTATCATCTTATTTCCATTTTCTATTAATAAATGATTATCAATACAGCTACAATAATACCTTATCCTAAAGCAAAAATAAATAAATAAAACAAATAGAAATTTTGTTCTACCTTTGTTGTCTGATTTCTGCTTTCATCATCTTCTCATCATTCTCTTCCTTTCATCCACTGTCTGCCCTCTCTCTGCCTCTTCCATATGGCATCTGCCTTCTTTCTATGCCTCTGCCAGAAATTGTCTGCATCTCCCTTCCATCTCTTTTTCCCTCCCCCCCCATTGGTGTGGTATCCATCTTCTTCCCTTCCCTCCTACAATGGTCTGGCATCTCTCTCTTCTCCTTCCCTCTCCCACACCCCCGTGGTCTGGCATTTCTTCTCCCTTCCCCCCACTTCCATCATCATCTGCCTCTTTTCTTTCCCTCCAATCCAATTGCATCCAGTATCCTTCCCCATATGTTTCTCTCCCCTTTCCCTACACACCAATTCCATCAGCATCTTCCCCCTTTCTTTTCCTCCACCACCCTTCCATACAATCCTTCTCACAACCTTTCCATACCACCCTACTCCCTTTCTCTTCCTCCACCCGACTTTCATACCACCCTGCCCCCTTTCTCTTCCTCTATCACCCTTCCATATCATCCTTCTCACAATCCTTCCATACCACCCTGCTCACTTTCTCTCCTTCCACCACCCTTCCATACCATCCTTCTCACAACCCTTCCATACCACCCTGCCCTCTTTCTCTCCCTCCACCACCCTTCCATGCTCCTTTCTCTCTCCCCCTCCAAGCATTGCAGCTGCCAGCTCTGTCCTCTGAGCTCCTTTACAAAAGGCAGCCCTAAAGCAAAATTAGAACAGCTGATGGCAATGGGTTACCCCCTTCCATATCAACGGCAAAGCCCCCCCCACATCAACGGCAACAGGCCTCCCCCCTGCATCAATGGCAACGGGCCTCCCCCCCCCCCCACCCAGCATCAACGGCAACGCGGCCAAATCTGTTACAGGAAGGTCCCTCGATGACTACGTCTGCCGGTCCATCCCCCTCTAACGTCATTTCTTCCGAAGCAAGTAAGTGACGTCGGAGGGGGATGGACCAGCAGACGCAGTCATCACAGGACCTTCCTATAACAGAGCCAGCCGCATTGCTGTCGATGGGAGGGGCCTGTTACCGTTGATGCTGGGAAGGGGAGCCCGTTACCGTTGATGCTGGGAGAGGGCCGTTGCTGTTTAAAAAAATGGCAAGGTGAGTCGTCCTCCTTCAGCGGGCCCCCCTCACAGTTTCAGGCCCTAGGCACGTGACTACTGGGCCTATTGATTAATCCGGCCCTGTGTGGAGAGAGAACCTGTGAAGCAAATAAAATGAAGCACTTCATCTCCACTTTACTATTCTGGTGACTAGTCTTCTTACTCTGTTTCTAGGGTGGGGATGGCTCACGAGTGATCACCTTGAAAGAAGGTATAAATACTATCTGTGTTGAAGTGACTGCAGAAGATGGGACCATCAAAAAGTATGTTTTGGAAGTAACCAAACTGTCTGCGAACTGCGCATCACTTCAGGGACTTAAATTATCTGATGATATACAACTTCTTCCATTATTTGTATCCAACGTGTATGAATATTCATGTATGTCTGCTATGTTTCTTTTTAAATAATTAAACATATTCAGTAATGATTTCCTTAGAAAAATGAGTTAAAATATAAAATAGTTTATTGCTCTAATTGAATTCCTTGCAAAGTATGAAGGATTTTTTTTGTTTATAATTTTTAACAAATGAGCTGAAATGTTTATAAGAAATATCACATCAGGTACAGAAATTCAGCTTCAAGTAACAAGCTCCTAAGAAGGAAATAACTTTTCTATGGCATATCCATAAGTCCAAAAACTGAGGGGAAGTCAAGGCTAAGCAATCATTCATATCATATTACAATCCCCTAATATAAATTAAGGGCTTCGTTTACAAAGACGTGATAGCAATTCTTCCGTGGCAAATGCACTGAAGCACATTCAGTTTCTATGGGCTTTGGTGCATTTGCCGAGGGAGAATTGATACTGTGGCTTTGTAACAGGGGTCCTAAGCGATTCCACTCCTCAGTTAACATACTCATAACCAAACTCCCATATCAAAGGGAAAGTCTAGAAAAAAATTATACAGACTTCTTATTCCTCAAAAAAATATCTTTAAATGTTAAGGATTATAAAAAAGCTTTTTTCCCTGATACATCACTATACATTTGCAAAGGAATTTAAGAAAAAAAAAAGCAACCTATACCCAACATATGCATCTTAAGCTTCAAAAGGGTAATCGTAGTAGCTTGTATTAACTTAGAAAAATAGTAATTCTTTGACCAAAATGTAAAGAAGACTGATTCTTAAAATAGAGCCTTGAGAGGTGGAGGGCATAATTTTTTAAAAGTCTTAAGTCTCTTTTTGACCTAAGGCACAAGGCGCCCATAGTCGGCAACAAGGAAATATCCATTCTGGCACTTTAAAGTTTTACTTCTCTCCAATCTCCTCATACCTACTGCCATAGAGTTTTCAATAGTCACTCCCAGGTTATAGTATGGATGTCCCAATGCCATCTAATGCCCACTGACAGACAACTAGGGAAAATGCATTTTTCTGGCATGTGCTTCCTATCTCTATTTGTGCAGAACTGCTCCGTGTCTCCCAATCAACAAAGAAACACTTTTTTTGAAAAAAACCCTAAACCATATAAATATAAGTGTGGATGTATAACGTTTTACTTATGCTAAGTGGTTATGGGGAAACTTCCCAAAGTCAGCAGCATATAAAGTCCATTCTCGAAAAATAAGTCCAAACTTTTTTTAAAAAAATCGTCTACGTATATGTCCAGCCATTGACCGCCAAGTCGTCTATCTTTATACTACATTCTCGTCCCAAAAATTGTCCAAGTCCAAAATGCCCAGAACAAGACCTTTAGGATGTGGGAGGGGCCAGCAAAGTGATGGACTGGACACCCACACATGGCAACAGAGTAGTGGGGCACCTTACAAGGCACTGTTGTGAACTTCACAAAAAGGTTGCCACATAAACATCTCACCACAACTCCCTTGCAGGTGATGGTGAGACCCCCAAAACCTACTATACCCACCTGTCTACAACCTCAATAGCCCTTATGGCTGCAGGTGACACCTTCATGGCAGTTCAATAGGATTTTGGGGGGAGGGGGGTTGGTGAGCTCATATTTTCCACCATGAATGCAGTGGTTAGAGTGGCTTATGGACCTGGGTCCTTCTCTCTATGGTTCACTAGCCCACCCACCAGACTACTTAAGCCACCTCTGTGCAGCTCTACTAGGCTTTCCTATGCCAGGTGCTGATGTTCCGGAGGCAGGTATATACGTTTTTATTCCAATTTTTATGGCGGTGTGAGGGGGTCAGTAATCACTGGGGGAGTGTGTGGGGGTCTGTACTTTGTCACTGCAGTGGTTATCTGGTCACTTTGTATAACTTCTGGGCACTTAGACCTGTTTTTAGATCGCCTAAGTCACAATGTATAAGTTCCATCTAGGCAGTCTCGTTAAACTTTCGGTTATCCCTGCAGGACTACTAAGTCTAGGTTGGCCCACATCCTGTCCATCTCCCACCCTAACCACTCCTCCAAAAACGTCTCTGTGAGCTCTGGGCACACAGCGGCATTCAGAGGCCTAAAAAGTCTTTGGATACACCTGTCTTATAGGTCATCCAAGTGCCGATTTGGACAGGTTTTTAGGTTTCTGTTTTGATTATGAACCACTTAATGTTTATTTCCTGAGTTTTCCCCATAACTGAGTTTGTCCACTTAGCATAAGTAAAATGTTATGGGGCTCATAATAAAAAAAAAACATCTAAAAAGTGGCCTAAATAGGTACTTGGACAATCAAAAAGCCTGATCGTCCAAGTACCCATAACCAAAGCTGGTTTTAGACGTATCTAAAACCAGCTTAGGCCTTTCCCCTACCTCTAAATGCATAGAATGAAAAGAGGCGTTTTTAGAGGAGGGGAAAGGGCAGGAGGTGGGCTGACCTAGACATAGGCGTACAGCAGGTATAACCACAAGTTTAGGCAGGTTGCCTTTTTGGCACTTATACGTTTTGACTTAGACCAAGTCAAAACAGGTATAAGTGCCGAAAAAGGGGCCACTGAGCTAATCACTGGAGCTCAGCGGCCTCAGCAACCTGCCTACCGCCTACTGCAACTATCATTGCAGGAGAGATGGCTAATCTCTCCTGCCACAATGGTGATCGCCCTCCCCGGACCGTGGCACTTCAGGCGACCCCCCCTACCCCCCACCCCTACTAAGATCTGGGCAAAAGGGATCCCAGGCCCTCCTGCCCCGATGCAGCCCTCCCCACAACCGCCCCCCGAACCCCCGATCGGCCTGCCGAACACCTCCCCCCACTTGCCGACCCCGCAATGCCACTCCCGACACCCCCCCCCCCCAGTACTTGTGAAAAAGTTGGACGGACGGATGGGTCCCAAGTCCATCTGTCCAGCAGGCCCATCATCCTCAGAATGGCAGGCCTTAGAGCCTGATTAGCCCATGTGCCTAAGGCCCAGCCCACAGGAGGGGCCTAAGGCTACTGGGCCAATTCCGGTTGGCCCAGGCGCATCAGGTCCCACCTGTGGGCAGGGTTTGAGGTGCCTGGGCTAATCAGGCACTAAGGCCCGCCATTCTGAGGATGGCAGGCCTGCCGGCCGGACGAGCTTGGGTCCCGTCCGTCTGTCCAACTTTTTCACAGGTATGAGGGGGGCGGTGTTGGGTGTTCGATCTTGTAGAGGGGGTGTTACCGGGCAGGAGGGGTTGGGCTCCCTCTTGCCCAGATCATTGTCGGGGGGGGGGGGTGGATTCTGTAACCGGTGTTGTTGTTGACAGACACCGGTTACAGAATCCAGCTGTTAGCTCTTGTGTTGGGCGTTTGGGAATTAGGCTTTTTTTGGTTGATTATATGTTGTTAGTGTAGACGTAGTGGTGGTCTGGGCGTTTAAACAGCTGAATGTAGAGGCAGACCATTCTTTTTTTAAAAACCTCCTTTTGGATGTTTGTTTTGATAGTGGACATTTTTCCTGCTTCTACTTTCAACATTTAGGGCCTTAGGCAAAAAGGGGACTTAGACGGTTTTTTTTTATTATGCCCCTCCACACATTCACACTTTTATATTTATATGGTATAGGATTTTTTCAAAAAAGCGGGGGTTTTCTGTTGATTGGGAGACACAGAGCAGGTTTTTCTAGAGTTACACACTTTAACAACCTCTTCTGAAAAAAATTTTTTGAGGATCATTGAGTTTTCTATTTGTGCAGAGCCCGTGTTTAAAGAAATTTAGGGCTACTTTTACTAAGCTGCGATAGCGTTTTTAGCGCACTCAGCATTTTATCGCGTGCTACACGGCTAGAACTAACACCAGCTCAATGCTGGCATTAGCATCTAGCACGCACTATTCCGCGCATTAATGCCCTAACGCAGCTTAGTAAAAGGAGCCCTTAATGCATTGTTAAAAACTAAAGGCCTTATATTTAAAGGGCTTTAATGAAGGAGAAACTTCTGACTGGTAAATGCCACTCAGCTGGTCTGCAGGGCTGCCATATGGCTCCAGAAAAAGGAGGACAGATTGAGACATAGAAGTAAAACCTGGATGTCTCCTTTTTCTGAAGCCATATGGTAACCTTAGGCATGCTCTACTGGAAAAAATGGTAACCAGTCCCTTAATCACAAGAAAGTCAAATGCAAACACTGGACTGGAATAAACTTAGGTCATGGAATGAAGCCCTCAGTAACCTGTGTATTAGATGTTCATCACCACAACAGGTAGGTACTTTTTCTTTCATCGGGCTTCAAACCGTATTTTTTGATTGTTTTTCAATGCTTATAAAACTTCTTTAATGATTTTCAAAACTTTATGTAAAACTTAATAGTTTGCTCTAATTACTTATGCAAACATAGAAGCGACACTTATCTTTTATCTTTTAAGCCAGTCGCTTATCAGCTGTGCTCAGACTATCGGCCCGACGGGACCCGTTTCGCCACTCTGGCTTCTTCTGGGGTCTGAATAGTCGAGCTGCAACATTAAAACTAAATTATAATCTGTCAATTTCAACAGTCTTATAATACTCTACAAAATTTTTGACCTTACTTATAACTTAACTAACGGTACTCACCGCTCAAAGCTGTACCCGGTTTATCAGGTTCAAAAAATGGCGTCGGCAAACACATACTAGTGCGCATGCCCTTTATTCAAAATTGGCTGTGACGTCATAAAACTATTACAACTTCCATTTTTTATTTTTTATTTTTTATTGTTTAAAGATATTTTATTTTTTACTTTTTTACAGGAAAGCATACCAATCAATGGTGCTATTTAAACCGTGAGGTTTCAAAGTGTTTAGCATGAAAATCCATTTACATTCTGCCTGGTGGAGCTTCTTTTGTCTGTTGCCTCCCCTTAATGTCGGTTCAATCGTATCAAAGCAGAAACATTTAAGATCTTTAAACATGTGGTTCTTTTCTAAACAGTGTTCAACCAACGGAGCCGATGTCTTCATATGTTTTAAATTGGATTTGTGTTCTGAAACATCTTTGAAGCTCGCAGTCGTCCCCATTCAATTCCTTCAGATTTTCTATGTTTCCTTACTAGGACAGCTATGAAAGAAAATTTTTTTCTATTTGACAATTGTTTTTTCAAACAAAAGAAGGGTGTGGCTATGGGGGCAACCTTTGCTCCCTCTGTAGCGAATCTATTCATGGATGGTTTTGAAACCATATGGATCAAGCAGTCTCCATTTGATGTTCACATTTTTAAATGGTATCGTTATATTGATGATGTCATTATGTTATGGACTGGATCAGAACAAAATCTATTGCAGTTTAAAAGTTGGCTCAATGGATGTGATGAAAATATTCAATTCACAATGACTTATGCCATGGATAAAATTATTTTTTTGGACTTAATCATCACACAAGAAGTCGATCATTTTGAGTTTGATGTCCATTTGAAACCTACAGATAGAAACACTTTGTTAGATTATAAGAGTTGTCACCCCATCGCTTTGAGAAGGAACTTGCCATTCTCTCAGTTTCTCAGATTGAGGAGAAACTGTTCTTCTTTAAGGAATTTTAAATCACAAGCAAAAAAATTGAAAATCAAATTAATTGAAAGAGGGTACCCATTAATGGTTTTAAAACACGCCTACAAAAGAGCAAGATATTACAACAGGGAAGCTCTTTTAGAGAACAAAGTGACCAAGGTTCAACAGGAAGTAGTACAAACTTGTGTTATGAGGTTTTCCACCGGAGCAAATATACCTGCCGCTATTCTCAAGAGCAATTGGAGTATTATACAAACTCATCCGTTGTTCCAGCAAGATCATTTAAGAATAGCGTTTGCAAGAGACAGAAATTTAAAAGATTTGTTGAGTCCAGCGCTTTTAAATTCCACAACTGAGGGCACTTCTAGTTTGCTGCCTAAAGGTTTTTTTAGATGTGGCAAGTGTGCATTCTGCGAAATGGCGATTCCAACTAAGTCTTTTATTAACCCAACGAATGGAAGGGAAGTGAGAATCAGTCATTTTTTGACATGTTCTTCGGATCATATCATTTATACAATTATTTGCCCTTGCAAACTATGGTATATAGGCATGTCAACTAGACCCTTTATTAAGGGGAGGCAACAGACAAAAGAAGCTCCACCAGGCAGAATGTAAATGGATTTTCATGCTAAACACTTTGAAACCTCACGGTTTAAATAGCACCATTGATTGGTATGCTTTCCTGTAAAAAAGTAAAAAATAAAATATCTTTAAACAATAAAAAATAAAAAATAAAAAATGGAAGTTGTAATAGTTTTATGACGTCACAGCCAATTTTGAATAAAGGGCATGCGCACTAGTATGTGTTTGCCGACGCCATTTTTTGAACCTGATAAACCGGGTACAGCTTTGAGCGGTGAGTACCGTTAGTTAAGTTATAAGTAAGGTCAAAAATTTTGTAGAGTATTATAAGACTGTTGAAATTGACAGATTATAATTTAGTTTTAATGTTGCAGCTCGACTATTCAGACCCCAGAAGAAGCCAGAGTGGCGAAACGGGTCCCGTCGGGCCGATAGTCTGAGCACAGCTGATAAGCGACTGGCTTAAAAGATAAAAGATAAGTGTCGCTTCTATGTTTGCATAAGTAATTAGAGCAAACTATTAAGTTTTACATAAAGTTTTGAAAATCATTAAAGAAGTTTTATAAGCATTGAAAAACAATCAAAAAATACGGTTTGAAGCCCGATGAAAGAAAAAGTACCTACCTGTTGTGGTGATGAACATCTAACACACAGGTTACTGAGGGCTTCATTCCATGACCTAAGTTTATTCCAGTCCAGTGTTTGCATTTAACCTTAGGCATGCTGCCAATATTCAGCAGCACTTAACCATGTAGTGCCAGTGGAATATTGGCTCTAAGTAGCCATTTGCAAACCAGTTAGTCAAGATGTAGATTTTGAGCAAAGCTGCTGTTTAACTGGTTAGCAGCAATTTTCAGTCTGCTAACCACTTAAATAAGCAGATAGTTAAAACAGCAAAAAAGCTGTCCTAACTTTATCCGCCAAGCTCACCAAACCCTAATCTTTATATCAGCCAATGCCTGGTTAACTTCCAGGTGACTATACATACCTGAATATTTAATGCTGTAGTCTGGACATAGCCACCATTGAATATCTGAGGTTAATTCTTCACAGGGGTTAATTCTTCACAGTGGCCAATGACCTAAAAACTGCTGACCACCACAGGCTGAATAATACCCTCCTCATATTTTTGTAGAAACTTTTGGAAAACATCAGAGCTGCTAGAAGAAGCTAGTTGCAAAACACTTGGTTTTAATATGATGTTTTAACATTTTTTTATTAAGTTATGTAGAGGGGCGTTTTCAATATGACGTCTAAATCCGAGTTTAGACATTTTGTGGAACATGTACAAAAATCCAGTCGCGAACATGACATTTTCAAAGCTGCAAAACATCTATCTTGTTTTTTCAAAAATGTCCTCTGTGCATCTATCTTTTTGAACCATTGTCAATAAAAAAAAACCCACATCCAAATGAAAAACACACAAAACAAGCCATTGGGATGTAGGAGGGGCCAGCATTTGTACTAGACTGACCACACAGATATCCCAGCTGAGTAGCGTGGCACCTTAGGGGGCATTGCAGTGAACATGACATAAAAGGTCTCAGGTACACATCTCACCATAAACCCCTTATGGTGTATGGTAAGCTCTCTCAAACCCACCCAGAACCTAACTGTACACCATACCAGTAATCCTTATGCCTGCAGGTGTTGCCCCACATGTGGAATGTGGGTGGAGTTTGGAAGGCTTACAGGTTCCACCCTAAGTATAGTGGTTAAACTATAGTGGGGTTAGAGTGGTTAGATGGGCCTGAGTTCCCATATAACAGAATATGGTTGGGTACATCACCCGCCGGCTACTCTAGGAACCTGCTAGCTGCTTTACTATGAGCTTGCTGTCATACGAGCAGCTATGTATTGTTTAATTCACATCTTTAGGGGGTGGGAGGGGGTCAGTGATCACTGCGAGAGTGTGGGGGGGGTCATGCCTTGATCCCTCCTGTGGTCATTTGGTCAATGTGGGCACCTTTTTGGCACTTATTCATTATTAAAACAGATCTAACACCAAATGTCTAACTTATGCCCTGGACATATTCTTAAATGTTCGATTATAGCAAAAAAATGTCCAAGGCATAATAATAATAATAATTTTATTCTTATATACCGCCAAAGCCATGAAAGTTCAAGGTGGTTCACAGTAAGAGGTGCTGGACAATCAGCGGAATAGTTACAATGTAAAGTCAGTGGCGTACCAAGGGGGGGGGGGTGGTCTGCCCCGGGTGCACGCCACAAAGGGGTGCACAGCTGGCCACCCACCGGGGAATAGGCTGCCGCCGGGGAAAGGCTGCCACTTCCGCCATCGGGAACAAGCCAGCGCCGAGTTCTCCCTGCTTTTCTTCCCCGCGGGACCGACCAACTCTTGCCACCCGACGTCAATTCTGACGTATGAGAGGACGTTTTGGGCCTGCCAGTCATTGCCTGGCTAGCCTGGAACGTCCTCTCCGATGTTAGAATTGACATTGGGCGGCGAGAGTTGGTCGGCCCTGCGGGGAAGAAAAGCAGGAAGGGAGAACTCGGCGCCAGCCTGTTCCCAATGGTGGTAGTGGCAGCAGCATCTTTCCCAATGGTGGCATGGTGGCATGGGGGAGGGCAGGGATAAAGAAAGAAAGAATGGGGGGGAGACAGGGATCCAGAAAGAAAGGGGGCAGGGTGAAACAAAGAAAGAAAAAAAATGGGGCACGGAGAGAGAGAGAGAAAGACAGACAAAGAGAAAGAAAGGGGGCATGGAGAGAGAAAGAAGGGGCAGGGTGAAAGAAAGAAAGAAATGGGGCACGGAGAGAGAGAAAGACAGACATAGAGAAAGAAATGGGGCATGGAGAGAGAAAGAAAGAAGGGGGCAGGGTGAAACAAAGAAAGAAAGAAAGAAATGGGGCACAGAGAGAGAGAGAGAAAGGCAGACATAGAGAAAGAAAGGGGGCATGGAGAGAGAAAGAAAGAAGGGGGCAAGGTGAAATAAAGAAAAAGTTTGGGGAGGGAATGAGGTCTGGAGGAGAGGAAGCATACAGGAGGCTGAAAGAAGGGAAGAAATATTGGATGCACAGTCAGAAGAATAAAGTGCAACCAGAGTCTGATGAAATTACCAAACAAAGGTAGGAAAATGATTTTATTCTACTGTTTTGAGAATTTATATATGCTGTCTATATTTTGCACTATGGCCCCCTTTTACTAAACCGCAATAGCGGTGTTTAGCGCAGGGAGCCTATGAGCATCGAGACCAGTGTGGGGCATTCAGCGCAGCTCTCTGTGCTAAAAACCGCTATCGCGGTTTAGTAAAAAAGGAGGGGGTATATTTGTTTATTTTTGTATAGTTGTTACTGAGGTGACATTGCATAAAGTCATCTGCCTTGACCTCTTTGAAAACCCGCAGAATATAAATGATAATTAACATTTTCTCTGTGTACAGTGTGCTTTGTGTTTTTTAAATTTTATTGTTGGTAGATCATTTTGACTTGGCCACGAAGGTAAGGGGGAGGGAGGGAGGGGAGCTGCTGAAAGACATCTAGTAATCCTTGCAGGCTTGACTGTGCAGGGAATTGTTTTTGTAAAATCATGTTTTCTTATGTGACTGGCATTATTTAGACTTTAATTTCTATGAATGAATAGAATGAAAATGATATAAAATTACTTGCTTGTTTTTATGTGTGTGCTCTGAAGGAAAGTGGAGAGAGAGTGGGCTGAGGATGCTGAAGGGAAATGGGGAAGAGAGAGTGGGGAGAAGACACTGATTTATAAATTGACAATTGTACAGAATATTGTTTCTTTTTATACTTTAATATAATAAGTTCAATATAAAACAATTCAAGACTTGTGTGGATAGAATCAGGTGATTTGAGGGGATGGGGACCAAGCTTACGGGGATTAGTCCAATAAAATGTTATTTTCTTATTTCTCATTATTTGTTTTATTTTTATTTGTAAAGTGGTGATTGTTATGTATCAGTTTTTTCAAATTTACATCTACTGTCTTTATATTTTGCACAGTATTAGAGGACATGTATTACTGTTTTTGTGGTGTTGTGGTGTTGCATTGTATGCAGAGTCTGGTTTCATGGCGGTTCAGTTTAACTTTTGTCTACATATTTCTATTTTTAGTTTGTGATTATTCCATATTGGGCGAGGGTGTATCTGTCTGTGTGTATGAAAGGGATATGGCTTTCTGATAGCATCGACTGTACAGGATCAATTGACTGTGCAGGATCTGGCTTGTTTAGTTTTACAATGTATGTGTTGGTGATCTAGTGCTCACTGCAGTGTTTAAGATGCTGCCTTTTCCTAGGTACACTCTTGTTGTGCGATATGTGGATTGTTACTAAAAATCATATTTTTCATATAGATAGGGGGGGTGTCAAAAAATGATGGGCTCCAGGTGTCACATATGCTAGGTACAAAAATACAGATGTATTGAAAACCAATGTATGTAAATCAACACTTTCAATTGGAGACTACTGTGGTCATAAGACGTTATGGTAATAAAGTTTTGCAGAAACTATGTGGAGCAGGTGACAGCACTAAATTCACTCAAAAAGAAGGAAAAAGCCTCAGAAAAGGCCCTCCCACCGCCACAAAGGTGGATATAAAGGTGGTTAGACGGTAACCTCACAGGCAAAACCTTCATTTAGAAATGAGCATTTGAGCAGAAAAACTATGCTTCACATATGCAAAAATAGATAGAGGAAAAACCACTTATCTTAAACTGATCGGCACACTGACGGAGGCCAGCGTTTCACCGACAAGCTGCATCAGGGTGTGACCCGACCGATCAGTCTGCAAAACAAAGAAGAATAAAACAAAAAGAACTTTAGCAGTTTCACATTGAGTTTCAACTTCTTAATATTACAATACTGGCATGTACCTTAAGAGAGCGAAAAACAAACGCTTCAAAAGAGTCCAGAAGATGGCTTCCATGGGGGGGCTCCGGGATTCTGAAATTTAAATGCTCCCGGAGGGAACGTCACAACCGGAAGTATGTCAAAAGATGACGTCAAAGCTGAGAAAAAGAATCTGACAAAGTCAGCTGGCAAAGACAAAAACAAAAACGTGAAGGTGGATTTCTTCTGAAAAGGATACAAAAGAGAAAGTGTAAAAAATGTGTAAAAAATGTAGAAAACAAAGTGGAGAACCAAAGTAAAAGACCAAAAAAATCAAAGTCTTTTGTTAAAATCAAATAAAAAATGCATGTGTTTTTTTGGTCTTTTACTTTGGTTCTCCACTTTGTTTTCTACATTTTTTCTACATTTTTTACACTTTCTCTTTTGTATCCTTTTCAGAAGAAATCCACCTTCACATTTTTGTTTTTGTTTTTGTCTTTGCCAGCTGACTTTGTCAGATTCTTTTTCTCAGCTTTGAAGTCATCTTTTGACACACTTCCGGTTGTGACGTTCCCTCCGGGAGCATTTAAATTTCAGAATCCCGGAGCCGCCCCATGGAAGCCATCTTCTGGACTCTTTTGAAGCGTTTGTTTTTCGCTCTCTTAAGGTACATGCCAGTATTGTAATATTAAGAAGTTGAAACTCAATGTGAAACTGCTAAAGTTCTTTTTGTTTTATTCTTCTTTGTTTTGCAGACTGATCGGTCGGGTCACACCCTGATGCAGCTTGTCGGTGAAACGCTGGCCTCCGTCGGTGTGCCGATCAGTTTAAGATAAGTGGTTTTTCCTCTATCTATTTTTGCATATGTGAAGCATAGTTTTTCTGCTCAAATGCTCATTTCTAAATGAAGGTTTTGCCTGTGAGGTTACCGTCTAACCACCTTTATATCCACCTTTGTGGCGGTGGGAGGGCCTTTTCTGAGGCTTTTTCCTTCTTTTTGAGTGAATTTAGAGCTGTCACCTGCTCCACATAGTTTCTGCAAAACTTTATTACCATAACGTCTTATGACCACAGTAGTCTCCAATTGAAAGTGTTGATTTACATATGCTAGGTACGCCACTGTGTCGAGTACATGTAGACCGAGTAAGGAGATAAAGGCTTTTAAGAGTTCTTAGGTTACAAATCGGTTAAACAAGCTCGTTAAATAAGCCTACCTTAGTCCTGCCCAAACTACACCGTTAACATGCCCCTGAGATTTAGATGAACTACTAATCAACAGCATAGATATTTGTCTAGAGAATGTGCGTAGGTTTCAAAAATAGTGAATTGGAAGGGTTTGGTGAGAAAAATGTCTGTCTACCCTTTTATGCCACTTCTTGGATGTTTTTTTCTTTGGAGAATAAGCCCCATATTGTGTGATAGCACTTTATGTGATTGTGGCAGGTGCTTTCCTGTCTTATAGTGGAGCTCTTTTCATTTATCTGAGTTTTATGATTATAAACCATTGTGATTTATAAAGCAAAGTGGCATATCAAATTTTAATAAACATAAATTTCCTTTTGCATGGGGTCAGTTATCACTATTGTAAGATAGCACAGATACACTTACCATTTTCTATTAATGACCATGCAATTGTTTCCCCATCAGCTCATGGCCATTAGCTTATGAATCCTTTCTGACACCTATTTTGTAAGCAGTAAGGGCTGGATTCTGTAAAGGACGCCCAGTCTCAACAGCCGCCTAAGCAGCTTTTGAGAATCACAACTGTCTATATAGAATCACAACTGTCCTGACAAACAGATGCCTCACCCTACCTAACCACCCCGATTCTCTAACTGGCGTCCATATCACTGGTGCCTGTTAGAGAATCGTGTTGCCGCTTAGCTGATTGTAGCAAGGGAATCTCTCTTATCAGTGATCAGTTTAGCAGCTGTGGCAGGGAACCCATCTCCACCTGCAAAGTTGGCCAGCAGGAGGGATGCCAACTCCCTCCTGCCAGAACCCCCAAAGCTCCCCCTCAAATGTTCATGGCAGGGGGAGTGCCCAATTCCTCCTGCTGCCACCGAGACATCTCTTGGCAGGAGGGATGCCCACTCACTCCTACCACCCCCCTCCCCCCGAGACATCCCCAGGCAGGAGGGATGCTCACTGCCTCCTAGCACCACCCCCCGAGACATCCCCAGGCAGGAGGGATACCCATTCCATTGGCCAACCCCCCAAGACATCGCTGGCCACCCCCCAGTACGCACCCTGTACCTTTCTCCAATGGCTAGCAAGAGGGATGACCACTTCGTCCTGCCAGTAAGCCTGCCTCCATAGAATGGCAGACTTTCCCCTTCCCAGTGAATCCTGGGATGCACCGAGGAGGGACCTGGGTCAACCGGAGTCTTAGGCCTCTCTACCAGTGCATTCTGGGATGCACTGGAAGTGGCCTAAGATTCCAATTGGCCAGATCCCCTTGGCCACGCCCATGGGGGACATGCATTCTGGCGAAGGATGTCTCGGTGACGACAGGAGGAATTGGACACTCCTCCTGCCATAGACATTCAAAGGGGGTCTTTGGGGGTTCCGACAGGTGGGAGTGGGCATCCCTCCTGCCAGCCAACTTCAAGGGGGGGATGACAACATGTTCCCTGCCTGAGCTGCTAAACTGATTGCAACAGGGAGATTCCCTTGCCGCGATCATCTTAGCAGCTACGTCTATTTGAAATGTAGATCAGCATTTTGCTGGCCTACATTTCAGGTGTCTATTGCAACCCTAGAGAGATGTCTAGGGCCACCTAAGCTCGCCTAAGGCCACTTCCAGATGAAACCATGCCCACACCTAGCCTTGGGTGAGATTAGGCAGCCCTACGCGTCTCCCTAGGCTCATGAAAAGTCCTACAATGTAGACTGTCTGCCTTGGAGTGCTTTTTTTTTAATGTGCATCCCGATTGGCTGGTTAGACAGTGGTAGGATGCCTACTGCTGCCTACAATAGGAATGCTGTTTATAGAATTTGCCTCTAAGGGTTCACGTGCTAACTATGTGCTAATTGGTTAGGCCACAATGAGGAGCTGTACTAACCAATTAGAGTTGAACACGCCTACTCTCCACCCCCATAGATGCCCCCAGTAAGCATATGTTGGTGGTTAACACAGTTTGATTAAAGGACCCTTTGGGTTGCATCTCTATCAACGTGAACAATTAAACTGTATATCATATTACTTAATCATAATTTTCAAAGCATTATGGCCATTTCTGATGCTTTATAAAAAAAAAAAATGCATTCCTTGTATTTTTATTTTAATTATTTTTATATGTGTGTGTATGTAATATATATATCTCCAGGTACAGTGCCGTATTATCTCACCAACATAAGTATTCAAGCTTCAATCTCAGACAGTCAAATGAAGGTGACAGTGAATGGAACAGATGCCCTTAAACCTGTATCTTTATGTACTGGTGATACTTTAATAGAAGTGCAGGTTTTTTCACCAGATGGCACCAAATCACAGGTATTGTAAACACTTCCATATTTTAGTCTTTTCACTGTTTCCTTCTATACCCCTTTCTTCTTCTACTTTACTTTCACTATTTTGTCACTTATTGAAACTCCTTAGATAGGATTTGTGGTATATATGTACTGGGAGGGACGGAGTGAGGGTTGTGTGTGCATCGCTCTCCTTATAATAACAGTCTCTGGGAGAAACAGAGATTTACAATATACCAGATAACAAATACGTATATTGGGAGACCAAGGTGTACTACCTAATGAATTATAATAATCATAAATTTAATTTGAGATAGGGAGGTTCATGGTTTGCTGCTGAGCTATTTAATAGATATATTGGGAGACAAAGATATACTATATAATGAATTATAATAATCATAAATTTAATTTGAGATAGAATGAGTAGTCAGGGCTGTTCATTTAGAGAGTGTTGAATTTTTGGCACTATACAGAAGTTTCATTCTGTTTTCTGTATGATCTGGAGACATTTACCCCCTCTTCTATTAAACTGCACTAGGAACTCTATGAGCATCGGGAGCGTCTATGAGCATCTATGAGCATCTGGAGCAGCATGGGCCATTCAGCGTGGCTCACCACGCTAAAAACTGCTAGCGCAATTTAATAGAAGAGTCCCTTAATATTGGAGAATATCTGCACAAATTTGTTGACAAGGCACAAAATTTGGAGGCTGAAAATAACTCCAAAAGTATTAATTGTTCCTTTGAGTAGGATCTGCTATAAAATAATATAAAAATTTATTTCTATCCTGCAATAACTTTGTGGTTTTATGCACTTAACAAAATATAAGAAACCTGTACATAACCAATGAATTATAAGTCAATAATACAAAATACATATTGTCAAACCATCAACATTAATCCCACAAAAATTCAATGAATAAAAAAGGCTTTAACATATGCCTATAATGAAGATAAGATGTATAATTTTTTTTTTAAATCAAAGGGTGCAATTTAGGTTCCCATTTAGCTAGCTGCCTGATAGGAAAACACTCATACGAAATATTTTTTATGAGTACAACCTCATACTGAAGGGAACAGAAAAAAATCTGCATTACGTAGAAGTCGAGCAGAAATATTAAATTCAAAAGGTCTATTAGATAGCTCGGCAGCAAACCACGAAGCATCATATAACAAAAATAAAGACAGAGATTTTTACCCTTGAAAACAGATGGCTTCTGATCTGTAAGCTGAGTGTTAATTTATGCAGAAGTAGCAAGTAAACACAGCCTCAAAATAGCAATCTTTGTTTGACACACAGAACTCTCTTGAGGGTCCATAGAACAAACCAATTGGGTTTCTTCTGCATATAGGCAGACACTTTAAATTAAGGTGGTGAGACTGAACAGAAAGAGATTGAACAAGAGTTAATCCAAATATAGATCCTTGGGGAACATTGGGTTAGACTAGAGAAAGGAATGGAACCATCTTAGCACTGTCCCACAGATTCTAGCCCCAGTTAATCTAGCTAGGAGAAGATGACAACTAAATTGAAAGATGCACTCATGTCAAACAGGACATGCCTCCTTCTATTGAAGTGACTGTGAATCTCATTTACTGTTTTAACAAAAGCTAACTTGATATTGTGTCCCAGCTGGTAACCCAAGTTTTTAAGGTGAAAATGTAGAGGGGCACATCTAAGTCCTCTTTTGGCCTAAGTCCCTAGATGCAGAAAGTAGGCAGCAGGGAAATGTCCATTCTCAAAAAAAAGTCCAAAATAAGGGTTTTTTTTAAAGAATGGCCTACCTCTACGTTCACCAGTTTAATCGCCAAAACCACCACTACGTCTATCCTTAAGACACATTCCCAACCAAAAAATTGCCCAATTCCCAAACGCCCAAAACAAGACCTTTTAGGCAAAAAAGGGGCCAGTCCTTCACCTAAAAGCAGGATTCTGTAACTGTCTGTCAAAAACAACGTCAGTTACAGAATCATATAACAGTCGTGTCCCCCCCACCCCACCCCCACCCCCCGCCGATCGTGGCAGGAGAGATGCCCAATCTCTCTTGCCGAAGAACACCCCCCCAACATCCGTGATGACCAGCAGGAGATATCCCAAGCCCTCCTGCCAGAAAGAACACCCCGCCCAAACACCCGTGGCGATGACCGGCAGGAGGGATCCCAAGCCCTGCTGCCGGAAAGAACATACCCTAAACTACAAACCCCAAACCGGCAGTAGGGAGCCCAAGCCTTCCTGTTGGACAGCCTCCCTCTGAACCCCGAACAGGCAGGAGGGAGCCCAAGCCCTCCAGCTGGAAGGCAAGCACCCCCCTGAACCCCTTAACCCCATGACAATGCACCCAATCCCCCTGGGTCCCCCATTTAACCTGAAAACTTGGCCAGCTGGCCGGGTCCTCCCTCCATCCATCTGGCAGGCCTGCCTTCCTCTGAAATGCGGGCCTGCCCTTTCCCAGTGCATGTGCCTAAGGCCCCACCCATAGAAGGTCCCTTAGGCAACTGGCCCAATTCCTGTTGTCTCAAGTGCCTAAGGCCCCTCCTATGGGCAGGGCCTTAAGCACCTGGCCCAGTCAGGCCCTAGGCCCCTCCCCAGTGCATCCCATCTGCACTGGGAAGGGGCAGGCCCACTATTCGGAGGAAGGCAGGCCAGACGTACAGATGGAGGGAGGACCTGGCCGGACAGCAAACTTTGTAGGTTATAGGGGGTCCAGGGGAGTTGGGGGATCCAGGGGGATATGGGGAGATTGGGTGTGTAATCAGGGGTTAGGGGGTTCAGAGGATGCTTGCTTTCTGGCAGAAGAGCTTGGGATCTCTCCTGCCAATCATTGCTGAGGGTGTTGGGGGGTGTTCTTTCTGGCAGGAGGGTTTGGGATCCCTCCTGCCGGTAATCGCGAGGTTCATGGATGGTTCTTGCCGGCAGGAGGGCTTGGGCTCCCTCCTGCTGTTGATCGCAGTTTTGGGGGGGATCGCAGCAGGAGAGATTAGGCATCTCTCCTGTTGCAATCATTACCGGTGCAGGGGGGACAGGTTGCCTGGGCTGCTGAGCTGATCAGCGGCCCCTATTTGGAACTTATATCTGTTTTGACTTGGTCTAAGTCAAAATGTATACGTTCCATCTGGCAACCTGTCAAATCTTTTTGGTTATGGCTGCCAAATGACTAAGTCTAGATCGGCCCACCTCCCACCCTTTCCATTCCTCAAAAAATGCCCCTTTTCACTGTAGGCGTTCTGAGGCAGGGTAATAGCCTAAGCTGGGTTTAGATACGTCTAAAACCAGCTTTGATTATCGGTACTTGGACAATCTGTCTTTTACATCGTCCAAGTACCGACTTAGGTCAATTTCTGTACTTTTTTTTTTTAATTATGAGCTCCATACTGTGTGTGTGTTTATATATATATATATATATATTTATTTATACATACACAGTATGGAGCTTATAATTAAAAAAAATATATATATATATAGTGTTAAGGAAAAGGCCCTTTCAGTATAATTCCCATGAATGCTAGGTTAGAAACTTAATCGAAGTTTATGAGATTGGAAGGCTCAAAGGTTGAGTCTTTAAGAGGATGAGTCCCAGCCATGAGAAGAGATCGTCTTCATTTGTAAGAAGACAGGCTGGACTACAGTCTTTTCCTCTTGTGGGGATGGCTAGTTTCCATCTTCCTAATAGTAGTGCTTACACCAGCACAATCTGTGACCTGAATGCCTCCATGTTTCTCAATCACTCTCCCACATTGCAGGTGATACCAGTGGTTGTGGCTCAGAGCAAATGGACATGTTTGATGCACAATCTTGACATCATTGTGACATCAATAATATGCACCTAGATGGCAGATTGTCACTAAAAACAATATGAATATGTGCTGGTGTACCTGACCATCCTAGGGATTTGAACCCACTACCTTGAGAAGATGAGATAAGTGCATTTAACCACCAAGAAGTGTCTTGAACCACATTAGCTCTGAACCCTGGAAAGATAGAGTGCAAATGTAAATGCCAAAGTCCTCTCTTATGAGACCAGTAAGAGGGTGTGAAAGTACCTGGAGAGTTTGCAGTAGATTTGAAACCACCAAGGCTCTTTCTGAACATTTCTGTTGTGGTTTGGGATGGCCTGAAGGTGTTGGGGTGATGTAGCATCAGAAGACTCACAGGGCAGAAAGCTAATGTAGTTCAGTGGTTAAAAGCACTTCTTCCATCTTCCCAAGGTTGTGAGTTCAACCACCCCAGGATGGTCAGGTACCTCAGTACGTGCTCCTATTTTTTAGTGACAGTCTGTCATCTAGATGCATATTGATGTCAAGATTGTACGTCAAACATGTTCACTTGCTCTGAGCCACAGCCACTGTGAGTAGGGTTTCTCTTCTTATTTTCTTAAACTTTGGGAATGAGGTTTAGTATACAACATTTTTTTTTCATGTTCTTTTATTGAGTAATGCATTATTAAACATCTTTTTCCATTATTAGCAAAAAAAAAAAACCCAAATCAGAAGACCCATACACCTATATGTGGACGCCTCTGGCACACCTAACTCATGCCTAATGCATGCCCAAAAGTAGACCTGGTTTTGCAACACCTACATTTTAGGCAAGAACATAGATGTCTTAGAACGCTTAAGAATGTTGAGCGCTATGTGATTCTGTAAATGGATGTCCATATTAAAACCACGCCCACACATCCCATTAGGCGTGACTTTTTCTGATGTACGTCTATGAAATTGTAGACTCCTATTCTGTGAATCGCGCACAGCCTTTGGATGTCTAACTTCTAATTATTGCTTGTTAAAGTTGTTTATTGTGTCTATTATTCAATCTATTTGGATGTCTAAGTTGCAGGACGTCTACATTGTGGATGCCTAACTTTAGGCGTCCTTTATAGAATTTTTCCCTTAGAGTCCTCAAAGTAAGGGGAGAGTGTGGCGCAGTGGTTAAAGCTACAGCCTCAGCACCCTGGGGTTGTGGGTTCAAACCCACGCTGCTCCTTGTGATCCTGGGCAAGTCACTTAATCCCCCCATTGCCCCAGGTACATTAGGTAGATTGTGAGCCCGCTGGGACAGACAGGGAAAAATGCTTGAGTACCTGAATAAATTCATGTAAACCGTTCTGAACTCCCCTGGGAGAACAGTATAGAAAAATTGAATAAATACAAAAAAATAACCAACCCTTAGACAAGTGCAATACTTGTGATTAACTGGCCCCCTGGAACAATATTTTTTTACATTTTATATTGAATCTTTTTTCAGTCCATATCAAATTTCCGCACCTCTCCCTACTGTTTTTATCCTTAAATGTTTCTTTTATATTGAAATGTATTTCTACCCATTACCTTACCTATTGTTGTCACGTATGTTTATTGTTCTATTGTATATGTTTAGTCATGTTTCGTATTTCAGACTCTCCTGTTTCTTTCTCTGTCTTTGGAATGCCTAGTAATGTTTCCTTGCCGTTTCCAGTGACAATAATAGCAAGTCAGTCTATACTTATCTTGGATCCATCAATGTGAGGTAATATTTTCCCATCCCAGTGCAAAATAAAAAGACCTTCAAAGGAAATTTTGTTTTCTTCTGCTGATGCAACTGTTCTCCTAACTTGCATTCAAGATTGTCTGATTGAACTTCTGGAGAGTGTTATATCAGTAATGTCATGACCAGGGGCCTGAGCTAGAGAATGACACGGTGACAAAATTCATCACCGTTCCCATCCCCACAGATAACCACGGGAAATAATCCCATGTCATTTTCTAGTGTCTATTTCAACCTCAGTCCTTCTACACCAGCATTCTTCAAAGCAAAGCTTGTGGGTCAGTGGTTGTGGCCATTCATACTCTGATTCTTCCCTCTCTTCTTAAAGAATGACATGAAGATGGTTTCCCGTGGTTATCCGGGAACGGTGATGAATTTTGTCACCGTGTCATTCTCTAGCCTGAGCAACAGTTCTAGCCAGAAACATTGACACAATCTAAGGCACCAACACCACTGGAGATGTCAAGATATTCTTAGGTGTTTTTGTCAATGATGGAGTACTGGCAACCTCAGTAGACATTGATTTCATAGGTTGATATTTATCTTCTCTTTCAGACTTGCTAGATGATGCTGAAGAAAATTCAGATGTTATGTGCCTTGGTCTGCCTTTCCTCATACCTCACTTTTGTCCTGATTTTTTTTTCCTTGTGCTGCCTCTTTCTGCATTCTTTTACAGTTGTTTATAATATCTTTATTCATTTTAAAATCAAATAACAAGTGCACAAAAATGTATCATAAATTAATTCCAATATAGCACTGTAATATCTAACACATAAAATCTAATAGTATAAAAATCCCCACCCACCCACCCTTCATCAAATTCTCAACCAGAAAACATTATATTATATTATGTAATATATTATAAACATAGCTTTTTAAATTTCACCCCAAATCCACCCTCCCCCTTGAGTGTGCTAGATAAATCTAAAAAAGAAAAGAAAAGGAAAAGAAAAGAGTTGATGCCTATTCATCACAATACTTTTCCAATGGCCTCCAAATCTTTGCAAAGTTATTATAGTTCCCTTTTTGTAACGCTATTGCTCTTTCCATCTTAAAAATATGGCATAACAAATTCCACCAGAATGTGTAATTAAGATTTTTTGTAATTTTTCCAATTATTGGTAATATGTTGAATGGAAAACCCTGTCATAATTAATAAAAGTTTGTTGTTATGTGACGATATTTGACTCTTTTTTCTCATAGCCATTCCAAATAAAACGGTATCATAGGAAAGCGCAACATGGTTTTCCAGTAAAGAATTTACTTGAGTCCAAATTGAATTCCAAAATAACTTGATATAGGGACAATAATAAAGTAGATGATCTAGTTTTACTTAAAAATCAGCTCCACTCATACAGCAAGAAAACATTTTCTGCCTTTGCTTCTGTAGATTCTCAATCTTCTTCATTTTTAAGTTCAGTCATAACACCTTATTTTGAAATATCAAACTGTTTGAGTTCATTTTTAAAGATTTCTTCATTCTATCACCTTCTCGTTGATGAGTTCTGTGTTTCTTTAGGGACAAATACTCTTCATGTAGTTTCATCAACTTCCTATGCATTGTATCGGTATCCTGGCTTGATCCCAAACCAACTATGAAAAATTGGTATCTCACATGAAAATCACTCCTGGAATGCCCCTGGGGATAATGCACGTGTGTACAAGAGTGTGAATACACCCTAACTCAAATGAAAAAAACCTTAATTAAATTAAATTAAATTAAATGGATCAAAGGGATCAATCAGTACGGGCCCGATGCCCTTATTTCAACCATTGGCCCCAGGCGGAGTTTATACAGTGATAAACACTTAGAAATAAATCTAAATAAACCCAGCCTCGTACATCACATTGTCCCTTTGAAACCTGCAAAAATATTTAAAAGGTCCACACATGAAACAAGGCTACTAAAATCCCCAGGTGCAGACCCCAGAAGAGAAAGTCATGAGGCAAAAAATCTCTCTGAAACCTCCCTTACAAAAAACAAAAATGTGAAAAAATGTAATAGCTAATTTATACATGACCAAATTTGAAGAACAACACTTGTATGTTCATCCTTATTTCCAACACATGGTATGTTGGTTTAGGTTTATAGATGATATCTTTTTCATCTGGACATCATCAGGGGAGTCTTTACAGTTGTTTATTTCCTGGATCAACTCTCTTACAATAAACCTTAAATTCACTCATACCTGTCATACTCATAGTATCTCGTTTTTAGATACTGAGGTCATCTGTGAGAATGGCATTCTTTCTACGAGGATGCATCATAAACATACTGAAAAAAACAATCTGTTATCCTATGCTAGTTGCCATCCCAGACGCCTTAAAACGGCAATCCCGATAGGCCAATACTTACGGGCACGAAGGATTTGCACTAATCTTCATGATTTTCAAATGGAAGCAAAAAATCTAAGAGAGAAATTTCTTAGCAGGGGCTATCCTGAATCTGTTATACGAAAGGCTTATTTACGCGCTCGTTATGCGAACAGGGATTTACTTCTTGCTCAAAGAAAGAAAGAAACATCTACAAATCAAATTTGTGTTATCTCCCATTCTAATCAATCTGCTCTGATAGCCCAAAGCCTACATAAACACTGGCATGTTTTACAGTTACATCCAATTTTTAAAGAACATCCTTGCATTGCATTCACCAGAGGCAGAAATTTATCCGAACATTTGGTCTCTTCGGACTTTACTGTACATCATTCCTCCCAGATAATGACAGGCAGTCACGGCCCGTGTGGCCGTTGTTCTGTGTGTTCTACCTCGTATCAAGGATCTTTTTGGATACATCCCAAAACTTTACGGAGGTATCAATTGCGAGCTGTGACATCGTGTGCTTCATCATACGTTGTTTATGTGATTTCCTGCCCATGTGGATTATATTATGTGGGTTGTACTACCCGGGCTATCAGAGCAAGAATAATTGAACATCGTAGTTGCCTAAAGACTGAAAAACTAACGGCTCCTATGGTGGCTCATAATTTGAAACACCACCATACATTTGTCCAACTCAGGTGGTGCGTGTTGGAACAAATCCCCAGCACCTACAAGGGAGATAAACAAAGTCATCTTCTGGTTAGAGAAAATTTCTGGATTTTCACTTTACGAGCATCCTCTCCTTTTGGTCTCAATGAGAACGTTGACAAATGTTTCACATAAAGATTGACACTTATTAGTGTGTTTTGTCTTCTTATAATTCTTTTTGACTCATTAACATCTTTTTTATATTTTTTTGACGTTTTCTCACGTCATGACGCTCCCGTCATGACGCTTGCGTATACCCAGGTGGAGCTCTTTAAATTGTATTATAAGAACTCTCTGTTTCAGGCATTCATTTGCCAGTGCAGCCTGATTGTGCCGCTGCCAAGAGTCATTTCGGTCTCTATATTTTTGAGATTGTGGTGTTTTTGACAAATTCTTCAGTCATCTAACTAAATCTTTTGCTCCCTCCTGATGAGGAAATTGAAACAGGACCTGTCGAGTGAGCAGAATGAGTGAAACTTTTGATTGTGTATGGAGTGAGTGAAAAGCTTTATGGACTTTTATTGAATAGCTTTTCTGATTGGAACTTTACCTTCATGAACTTTGTACCGCATTGCTGGCGAGTGAACTGAATGAGAACTTAAGAGAACATTGCATTGACAACTTTATTCCCTTAATGAATACGCTTTAGACGAGCGGGACTTTTCTAATAAAGAACATTACAGAGTCATCATTGGATATCTCGGAAGTTCATCTCGATGTGGAATTACAGAGCTAAGTACATGTTTGCACATTTTTTATCTTGTCACGTTTGAGTTTCACCTTTTGATACTTTTACTTTTTCGTTTATATGCATTGAGGATTTTTCTTTCACTTTTGAATTTTTTGGTAGCATTTATAATAATTTTTTGTTAGACCTTGGATTCTCATTTCTCATTATTATTATTACATTTTTTCACATTTTTGTTTTTTGTAAGGGAGGTTTCAGAGAGATTTTTTGCCTCATGACTTTCTCTTCTGGGGTCTGCACCTGGGGATTTTAGTAGCCTTGTTTCATGTGTGGACCTTTTAAATATTTTTGCAGGTTTCAAAGGGACAATGTGATGTACGAGGCTGGGTTTATTTAGATTTATTTCTAAGTGTTTATCACTGTATAAACTCCGCCTGGGGCCAATGGTTGAAATAAGGGCATCGGGCCCGTACTGATTGATCCCTTTGATCCATTTAATTTAATTTAATTTAATTAAGGTTTTTTTCATTTGAGTTAGGGTGTATTCACACTCTTGTACACACGTGCATTATCCCCAGGGGCATTCCAGGAGTGATTTTCATGTGAGATACCAATTTTTCATAGTTGTATTGTTACGTATATTGGTATCCATTTATATATTTTTTGGTATAGTTTTTTGGCCTTTTTGGTAAATATTTCTACCCATATGGAGACCCCGGCCTGGCAACGCACGTTATGCTTTTCAAGTGATTACGTTCAACAATTAACATCTAAGTCATCTATTTTGGAGGACAATCATGTGGAACCATTGTCATCTTTCTCCACTATTAAAGATCAATGGTTGAATCTACAAAGGACACTGATAAGAATGGATTTACATAGTATGTCTCTAATTGAATATATTAAGAAATTAATGATCCCTAGAGGATTGAGAATCCAAAAAACACCTGGAATATTTCAAAACAATACCATCTTTTTAGAGAAGTGGGCAGCCATTTTAAACAAGTGTTCCCTTGATTTAATGGTATTGATGGTAGATACTATTAATGAAACTACTATAGAGGTTACCAGAGAATCGGATGATAAATTCCAACAGTTAACTACAGGTCCAGATTCAAAACAATTTCAGGACCAACTAGGAGAGCTTCAACACACTTTAGAAAATTTTCGTAAAAAACATAAACAGGATAAGCTCAAAAAACTTCATAGGGATACACAGGACTATTTACAAGGGTCCATTTATCCGTGGTTGGGCAAGTTGCAGGATTCACAGGCTCCACAGGAAGGGGGATCCCACACGGAAATGAGAGTTCAAGTGAGCTATCAGGGATTTTCAGATGATAACAACAGTTCCACTAGTGGGGAGGACACCAGAAATCAGCTTGGTAACAAGAATTTTTTAGGCCGAACTCGGCAAGGCCAAGGTCAGTGGAATCGACGCAGAAGAGGTCGAGGCAGAACCCAATACAATCAAGGGTCCCGACCTCAAACTCGATCACACAGTCCTCAAACCTACTAGTTACCAATATTTCAGGAACTAGTTTGACTGTTGAACAAACTCAGGTCCTTAATAAGGGCCTGTCATTTGTTCCTACTGTTAAATATGACCCATTCAAAAGTCGATGTGACCTGGCTAGAATAATACGAAATTTACAAGTTAAACTGTATTTTTCTTCCGAGTCCCCCCATCAGGATAATTCGATTTTACGTCCCAAATCCACGTGGGTCCCCCCAGGTCCCATTGATCCTATTATTGCAACTTTCAGAGACCTGGTTCTTAGGGACTTGCAAAATTTAGAGTCTTCCCCTTCTAAAAAATATTATAACAACATGACACGCTTGGAAATTCAGGCTCTTGATACTCTGAAGCAGAATTCTCACCTTATATTCAAACCTGCCGATAAGGGGGGCTCAATAGTGATTCAGAATAGGGACCAATATTCAAGGGAGGTTCTCAGACAATTAGGGGATACTGTTAACTACAGTCGTCTCTGTGGTGATCCCATTAAGGGTTTACAAGAAATTATAACTCAATTAGTTGACGCTGCATGGACACAGGGGATGATTACAAAAGCTGAAAAACGTTTCTTATTACCTAGTTGTCCTAGAACCCCTGTTTTTTACACTGTCCCCAAAATTCACAAGTCTCTTACTATGCCTCCAGGCAGACCTATTGTCTCGTTAAAAAATTCTATACTAGAGCCCTTGTCCCAATTTCTGGATCACTTTTTGCAACCCTTTGTACGCCAGGCCAAATCCTACATCAAAGATACCTCGGACTTCCTTCGAAACATTGAACAGATTGGTCTCCTTCCTATTGACAGCATTATGGTGACCCTGGACGTAGTGTCCCTATATATGAGTATACCACAGAATGAAGCTCTTCAAGTTGTGGAGTCCACCTTGAACCGACGGGATGTTCTAGATAGAGTTTCCACTAAGTTCCTGGTGGATC
Organism: Geotrypetes seraphini; assembly: GCF_902459505.1. Taxonomy (NCBI): domain Eukaryota; kingdom Metazoa; phylum Chordata; class Amphibia; order Gymnophiona; family Dermophiidae; genus Geotrypetes; species Geotrypetes seraphini. Next base: position 300,862,123 of record NC_047086.1, on the reverse strand, counting down.
TAGCCACTTTAGTTCTCACTAGGAACTACTTTAAGTTTGACCAAGATTTTTTCCAACAAAATCAAGGGGTGGCCATGGGTACTACGGCGGCTCCTAGCATAGCTAATTTATACATGACCAAATTTGAAGAACAACACTTGTATGTTCATCCTTATTTCCAACACATGGTATGTTGGTTTAGGTTTATAGATGATATCTTTTTCATCTGGACATCATCAGGGGAGTCTTTACAGTTGTTTATTTCCTGGATCAACTCTCTTACAATAAACCTTAAATTCACTCATACCTGTCATACTCATAGTATCTCGTTTTTAGATACTGAGGTCATCTGTGAGAATGGCATTCTTTCTACGAGGATGCATCATAAACATACTGAAAAAAACAATCTGTTATCCTATGCTAGTTGCCATCCCAGACGCCTTAAAACGGCAATCCCGATAGGCCAATACTTACGGGCACGAAGGATTTGCACTAATCTTCATGATTTTCAAATGGAAGCAAAAAATCTAAGAGAGAAATTTCTTAGCAGGGGCTATCCTGAATCTGTTATACGAAAGGCTTATTTACGCGCTCGTTATGCGAACAGGGATTTACTTCTTGCTCAAAGAAAGAAAGAAACATCTACAAATCAAATTTGTGTTATCTCCCATTCTAATCAATCTGCTCTGATAGCCCAAAGCCTACATAAACACTGGCATGTTTTACAGTTACATCCAATTTTTAAAGAACATCCTTGCATTGCATTCACCAGAGGCAGAAATTTATCCGAACATTTGGTCTCTTCGGACTTTACTGTACATCATTCCTCCCAGATAATGACAGGCAGTCACGGCCCGTGTGGCCGTTGTTCTGTGTGTTCTACCTCGTATCAAGGATCTTTTTGGATACATCCCAAAACTTTACGGAGGTATCAATTGCGAGCTGTGACATCGTGTGCTTCATCATACGTTGTTTATGTGATTTCCTGCCCATGTGGATTATATTATGTGGGTTGTACTACCCGGGCTATCAGAGCAAGAATAATTGAACATCGTAGTTGCCTAAAGACTGAAAAACTAACGGCTCCTATGGTGGCTCATAATTTGAAACACCACCATACATTTGTCCAACTCAGGTGGTGCGTGTTGGAACAAATCCCCAGCACCTACAAGGGAGATAAACAAAGTCATCTTCTGGTTAGAGAAAATTTCTGGATTTTCACTTTACGAGCATCCTCTCCTTTTGGTCTCAATGAGAACGTTGACAAATGTTTCACATAAAGATTGACACTTATTAGTGTGTTTTGTCTTCTTATAATTCTTTTTGACTCATTAACATCTTTTTTATATTTTTTTGACGTTTTCTCACGTCATGACGCTCCCGTCATGACGCTTGCGTATACCCAGGTGGAGCTCTTTAAATTGTATTATAAGAACTCTCTGTTTCAGGCATTCATTTGCCAGTGCAGCCTGATTGTGCCGCTGCCAAGAGTCATTTCGGTCTCTATATTTTTGAGATTGTGGTGTTTTTGACAAATTCTTCAGTCATCTAACTAAATCTTTTGCTCCCTCCTGATGAGGAAATTGAAACAGGACCTGTCGAGTGAGCAGAATGAGTGAAACTTTTGATTGTGTATGGAGTGAGTGAAAAGCTTTATGGACTTTTATTGAATAGCTTTTCTGATTGGAACTTTACCTTCATGAACTTTGTACCGCATTGCTGGCGAGTGAACTGAATGAGAACTTAAGAGAACATTGCATTGACAACTTTATTCCCTTAATGAATACGCTTTAGACGAGCGGGACTTTTCTAATAAAGAACATTACAGAGTCATCATTGGATATCTCGGAAGTTCATCTCGATGTGGAATTACAGAGCTAAGTACATGTTTGCACATTTTTTATCTTGTCACGTTTGAGTTTCACCTTTTGATACTTTTACTTTTTCGTTTATATGCATTGAGGATTTTTCTTTCACTTTTGAATTTTTTGGTAGCATTTATAATAATTTTTTGTTAGACCTTGGATTCTCATTTCTTATTATTATTATTACATTTTTTCACATTTTTGTTTTTTGTAAGGGAGGTTTCAGAGAGATTTTTTGCCTCATGACTTTCTCTTCTGGGGTCTGCACCTGGGGATTTTAGTAGCCTTGTTTCATGTGTGGACCTTTTAAATATTTTTGCAGGTTTCAAAGGGACAATGTGATGTACGAGGCTGGGTTTATTTAGATTTATTTCTAAGTGTTTATCACTGTATAAACTCCGCCTGGGGCCAATGGTTGAAATAAGGGCATCGGGCCCGTACTGATTGATCCCTTTGATCCATTTAATTTAATTTAATTTAATTAAGGTTTTTTTCATTTGAGTTAGGGTGTATTCACACTCTTGTACACACGTGCATTATCCCCAGGGGCATTCCAGGAGTGATTTTCATGTGAGATACCAATTTTTCATAGTTGTATTGTTACGTATATTGGTATCCATTTATATATTTTTTGGTATAGTTTTTTGGCCTTTTTGATCCCAAACCGCCATAGCTGATTCACATACTATATGCTTATAGATTTCTGGTAAAGGTTTTCCTTCGACATAATGATAAAGACCAGTCAAAGAACACCCAGTCCACGTGGCAGTCTAGCAGTTGACAACTGACAGACTGACTTCCCAAGGAGCCAGTTTCTGGGTACAGATTGCAAACTAGATGATGCCATACAAACTAATTATTCTCAATCACTTACATACACAACACACAAGCAAACAGTGCATGCTGGGATGACCTCTAAATATTGTCTAATCAAGCTGAAATTTGACACATAAGACATACCAAGTGGACAAAAATAAGCTTTGTGGAGACAAGATTTGACAAGGTTGACTTTTTTGCATACTAACATGGACTACCCTAATGAAATAGGATCCAAGATGCTTGGTTCAGAAAAGATGGTTCATGGTCTAGCAAAGCCTAAAGCCTCCAAAACATAAGGCAGGGATACCCCTACAGTGCTAACCTATTTTCAGGACATCTCAGATAGGCAGTGACAATGGGCCCCAGGTTGTATTAATGCAAAAGTGCAAGCTCATACTTTCTTTGTCTGCCAGGCTGTTATTCTCTTTTATCACAGGGGTATTGCCTTATTCAGCTAACTGTAACTCCAGCAGTGCATTTTTTAAATACAGTTTGGGTGGTATGTCATGATGCAGCTGCTGCTACTTGCCTTTTCTGGTTCAAAAGGGAGATAGGGAGAGCCAAAGGTGCCACCATTTCTTAATGATTGCGGTGCTAATCACGATATGAATGATCCCACCCTGAACTCACCGAAGGAACTTGCTCAATATTGCAGGTGCTCATCTGTGGGAGCAAGAGTGGATAAAGTATTATACATATTTCCCAGGAAATCAGAATGTTGAGCCGTTTTCATATAGCAATTTTTCTCAACAAAAACCTTATTAAAAGCCCAAAATTCAAATAACCTGAGGCTGTGTATATAGCTTTAAGGAAAGATTATATTTCTCAGAAAAATATGATGAACTTCCAGTTGCTGTGGCAACCATCCCCTATGACTGAATAAAGCCAGCAGAAAAGCACATCAAATATAACATATTGTAATACAGAGCAAACTATGCATGGAGGAGGTTCTCCTACCCCTGAGTTCTACCACTGTCAGCTGCATTAACATGTTCTTTTTAATCTGTTTTCCATTTTTATCTATTTTCTCGTTTTGCATGTTGAGAAAAATTCTCAACACTCTTTACAATGATAAATAGCAATTTACGCACATAAACTGACTGTCCAAAAATGACCCTCCCTCAACACAAGACATTCCACTTTTAGGTGCTTTTAAAGAAAGTATGTCTCTGCTAATATTCACCTTCCTAAAATTTGACATTGCAAATACCAGTTGGACAGGGGTTTGCATGAATATATTAAACTATTAAAAGCTGATAATCAAATAGATCTGATTCACTTCTCAATATTCATTTATTGCTAATTCCATGTGAGTTTTCTCCAGCATTGCTCACAATTGTATCTTGAAGGTTGACTTTTTGAAAAGCTGGTAGCCATATTTCTGATAAAGGATCAGGAGCCTATCTTTCACACCCATTGTCAATATTCATGCCACCATCCCCTTTCTACTTTGCTTTCTCTGACCCATCTATCCTTATCACTGATTCCATCACATCACCTCTCTCATTTCTACCTGTATCCTCCATTCCCATTCTTTTCCAGTTTTCACAGTCTCATTGAGAGAGAAGAAAGTCTTAATAAAAGGGGAGAGAAATTATGGTAAGTATAGAAAGTCCTAGTTTTCTGCATCTATTAAAAACTCTTGAGCTATCTATTTTGTCTCTCACTTCAGAGTCCCCCATGCAGTTTACAGCTCTGATGCTGAGTCCGTTAAAACAAGACAGTTATATCTCCCATTTTCTTTTTCTTCCCAAGTCCATGTTGTAACCAAAGTATTCCCAGAGATAGTGTTCAAAGTTTTTCTAGTTGTCCTTCTTCCCTCAGCAGCAGGAGCCATTGAGACACTAAAGGGGACAATTATCAACATGGGCTACCATCATGATGTATTATTTTACCACTAACTTGTGCTGTTTTAGCACATGTCCCTTTAATGCAATGAGACTTAATTACCAATAACTAGTTTCAACAGAACAGTATACTGTATAAAAGGCTGCTGCACAATTTTCAGAAAGATGACATTTAAATATAATCATTGATACTATTTTTGTTTGTACTCTATTGTAACCTGATTTCAGTTCATTTATATGTGTTATTTGAATGGAACTTGTAAGACTAAGTAGGTATTCAGTCTAGAAATCAGTGGTTCCCAACCCTGTCCTGGAGGACTACCAGGCCAATCGAGTTTTCAGGCTAGCCTTAATGAATATGCATGAGAGAGTTTTGCATATAATGGAAGTGACAAACATTCAAATCTGCTCAATGCATATTCATTAGGGTTAGCCTGAAAACCTGATTGGCCTGGTGGTCCTCCAGGACAGAGTTGGGAACCACTGATCTAGATAACCCTGCAATGTTAGCTGTATTCTGGTTGACATGTGTGTAATCTGTGACGCTATTGTGCATGTTTATTTTGTACACCGCTTTGATCAAAAGCGGTATACAAACTTTCTAAATAAATAAATGTTTTTCTTTGTTCCTAGGTATATCAGGTACTTGTCACTCGTCTTCAGCTGCCATGTTTTATTAGTTTCACTAATGTCTCAGATCAAATGGAATACGAGTGCCCAGTTTCTCTAACAGCCTTTTACAGGCCTGTCTCAGTCAGAGGAAGGTGAGACAGACTGCCTATTTATTTATTTGCAATTGTGGGATAAATTATTCATTGGGATACAAAAATGTTTACAAGTATCTTTGCTACTCATTCACTCAGACAATAGTAAAGCTGCTGTAAAATGGACTTTTCCTTCTTTGAATTTAAGCTCATGAGTTTGGTACGTGATAGTCCTCATACATTCTGTCTCATTTCTTGCATTGTCAATAGTATTCACTGTTCAAAATTGGAGTCAGTATGAAGATATCCGAAAGAGCAAAGTGGTAAAGACTGTGTCTGGGTGACTATCAGTTTTAGAAAATAGAATTTGAAAGTTAGAAAATAAGCAAAATCACTCATGTCTTAATGTCTTAATGTTTTATGTATTATTTTTGCAACTGCTACTTTAGTTGCAAAGACATCTTTAACTGCAAAGTCACAACAAATGTCGCTTGACAATTATGTGAGTATATGTCAACAAATATTCATTAGAAAGTCATTACTCTGTTGGGAAACACAATATTTATCCAAAAATGCTGCTGATATTCACTTGTCTGCACCACTGAATATCTTAAGAAACTGGGGAGATCCAGAGGGAGGAGATCAGTGTTATCTGAGGAAAAGAGATTTTCAACACCACCTGGATAGTAGTGGGCACTCAACCCAATACCTGATTATTCAGAGGCAGCCACCCTCCAGGTACTGCAGCTAAATATTCCAATAGCCATTGCCTTTGGCTGCCAGTGTTAGATTAGCACACTGACTACCCACTGGTTCAATAACAGACTCCAAATTTCAGTGAAAGTGGAATATAAATGTGCATATGTACACCCACCCACGCTCTTAGACAGATATGTAGAAAGCAACTAAAATGTTTTCCCAGAAAACTTATATTCCTTGTCATCTGCAGCAGACAAATCCAGACACTTATGGGTTATGACCATCTATCAGCAGGTGGAGATAGAGAACATTAAACTGAGCTCTGTCACAAAGGATATTATGCTCCTTGGTCAGGCACTATTCTCTGTCTCCAGCAGGCGGATGGATAGTCTCTCACAAGCTCCTGGTCTTCTTTGCTACTCTGCTGCTGTTCTGAGTTTCTCAGTTCTGTTGAGCTGGAGGTGTTTAAGCTAAGCAGTGCCTACTTTATGTGGTACACTTGATAGTGCCAGGTCCCTCCCCCACCCCATCCTCCCTCCATGCTTCTGCCCCATTCTCCTTCCTCACAAGAATAAAAGAACATTTCTTGGCAACTTCTAAATGCTTGCAGCCACTCTTTGGAGAGAGCTGAATTAGATCTGAGCCACTGAATACTGCTTCATATCTGTATGCCCTTTATAGTGGTGAAAACACCTTTAAGTTTCTTTTTCTTTCTATCTTAGCTGAGACTATTAAGTGCTGCTCTCACACTGAGAAGTGAAGAGCAGCAGCAAGGCATGGTTCAGGATGTCCCTCAGAGCCAGAGTCTTCAAATTTGGCATGGTTGTGGTGGGGTCAACATGTTCCCATGTAGCCTTGTTGAAAACGCACCTGCAAGTGTTTTCTCAGCTAATTTCAGTGCCTGCATAGCTTACTGTGCCTCTTTCTCCTATGACTGGCATTACTGCTCCTTCCCTCAGTTTATTTTCTTGCTTCAAGCTTATTCATTCTTACTCAGGCACTTCTGCCCTTGGGTTCTTAGAGTTTATCTGAGGTATCTTTTAAGGTTCCCACCTCCAAAGAGGTGCCTCTGTACTCTGTTCTTGAGCCTGAGCTTTTGCTACCCTGTTTCCAGTACTTTCTGAATGGGCATTCTGTGATTTCTCTTGCCATTTCTGTCAGCTGGAGTTTCTGTATCTAATTTTGCTGACTGACTAACTCTGGACCTTTATAATAATAAAAACCCCTAAGGGGAGGAGGAATTAATTGAGAAATTGTGGAGAGTGGTGATTTTGATCAAAGTGAATTTTAAAAGCAGATTTGCTTTCTATCTGAATTGTGGTGGAAATTAACCCTACAAATCCCCCCCCTTCCCCTTGACCACCACCACCACCTTTTACAAAAGCACAGAAGAAGTTTTTAGGGCCTGCTGGCGCGCTGAATGCTCTACGCTATTCCAACAGTCATAGAATTCCTAGAGCATTGGAACAGCGCAGAGAATTCAACGCAACATCAGGCGCTAAAAACCTCTTCCGTGCTTTTGTAAGAACGATTTCTGAGTGTTATTTCTGCCACTGTACTATAATTGTATCAAAGTTGAAATGGTTACATCCCTGAGCTAATATTAATAATAAAAATAAAAGGCAGCACACATTAAGTGCCTTCCCTGGAGTCTTGCCCTTTTATCATTTCCTGGGTGTGGATCCTGGGATAAGTTACTTGCTAACATGGTGAGCTGTATTTGTGAATAAATTGGAAACATATTACTGGTTATTTGTATGTCAGTTCTCATACCAACTGCATGTTGTGCCTTGTGTAGTCTTATTCTTCACAGCATATCTCCTATCTATATGTCTGTGCTGCAAATTGCTGTTTATCTTGGCCTGAGACCTCGGCCACAGGAGCCAGCTCTGTGGGTGCTTTAGCACTTCCAATATCGAGCAAATGCCTTCACTTTGTCCAAGTACAGATAAATGTAATGGTTTCAGCACCATCAATCATTATGAACTGTTGGCTTCTATCAATGTTCCCTCTAATTTCTGCTGGCACATGCACCCAAAATGTTTTTCTTGTGCACAAATTTTCCGCCTCAACTCGACGTGTGCAGCATAGCCTATTTTCGCAATAAAGAAAGCCAGCAAAAAAATAAATAAATAAAAATCTGTGCATACAGTAGCTAGGCATATATGCTTCCTTCTAACCCGTGTGCATGCACTCACTCACATGGCTCTGCTGTATTTCATACCAGAATCAATTGTGTTTCCTGATATTATGTGGGTATCTGTTGTCTAATTTTTAGCTGTGAGTTAGACTGTTCAAGATCATCAGCCACAAGTTTCACACATCGTTCATCGGTGGTTGATTTCGGCCTTCCTGGTCTAGCATCATCATCTATGCTCACACCATTCTGAAATTGAGTTGCCTACCGAGAAACTGTACCACATTCCACTGTTAACTCATCACAAACTTCACGTAACGCACTGTTTCTGTTGGGTTTTTGCCATGTAGAGTTTCAATCTTAATGTACAACCTCTGATCGTCAACAGACACAGTACCCGAGACACCTGCAGCCTCCATTTCCCACACTTATCACAGCCACACTAAGTACACTACAGAAAAAGTGAAACAAGGTTTACTGCAATTGCATTATCCACTCCCCAATGTTACCAACCTGTGCATTATTTATGAAATGACCTTTGTATCTGCCTCTAATGAAGGAGCATGTCTTTAGACATTGTGTGAAGTCCAGCTCCAGCTCAGAATATGAAACACAACTCAGGTTCAGACTGCAGAGCGCAACTTTCTTTCCTTTAGTCATAGCAGATAAATTCAGAGTCCCTCCCTTTCTTATTTCTTTTTCGTACTTAGATGTTTGGCCTTCTGGAATCATCAAGTTTTGATTTTTGTTAGATTTATATCTAGTGGCTGTGAGGAAGGAGTTCTACTTATATCATTGTTTTCACTTATTATCCTCTGCTTTATTATGAGAAAGTTTTATTATTTTTAATATACCGACCATCAACAAATATACTGGCTGACCTAGGAGCATGACATCCTGTGTGACAGTGCTCACTTTAATGCTCTCTAACTCCACCTGCTGATAAATGGTCACAATGCACAAGTCTCTGGATTCATCTGCTATAACTAAAGAAAAGACAGGGTAGGAAGAAAAGGAGAGGGAGAACTTGAGGCAACATGGATTCACTAGAGGCAGATCTTGTCAGACAAATCTGATCAATTTCTTGGACTGGGTGACCAGATAATTGGCTAGACAAATCCGGCCCACCTGGCCATTTTATGGGGCCCACAGTGACTGTGCGCCTAACACTACCACCTCCCCGCCGCTAAAATTTAAAATCTTTGGGCAGCCGATGTGAAGCCAGCCTCCTTCCATCGGCCTTCCCCCAGAAGTGTTCGTTCTGCAGCATCCTGCATACCCGGAAAGAGGAAATACTGCAGAAAGAACACTTCAAGGGTAGGCCGTCGGCGGGAGGCTGGCTTCACGTCGGCTGCCCAAAGATTTTAAATTTCAGCAGCAGGGAGGTGGTAGATGGGGTAGTTGTGACTGTCGTATCGTAGGATCCAGCTGAGAGGGGAGGGCTGGGGTTGGGAATGAGGGAAGGACATATTGCACGAGCTGCGAGGGGAGGCGGGTTGGGAAAGCAAGAAGGACTTACCATATTTTTCGCTCATGATGCACTTTTTCCCCCAAACAAATGGGTGGAAAAAGGGTGTATCCTATGGAGTGCATACCCAACCCCTCCCCCCCTTACCTTATTTAGACCCTCCTGACCTTCCCTTCAGCTGACTCCCGAACTAGCTAAGGCAGGCAGGGCCCCCCCCCCCACCCCCACCTGATCTCCCTCCGTACCTTATTTTAGTTGGTACTGCAGTCCTGCTCTTCCCTTCGGCTGAGTTAAGCAGCGTCAGATTGGCCCAAAAGGCAGGTGCGAGCTTTTCACGCACTGCCTTGTCCTGCACCACTCCTGAATGGCTGCAGTTCCTGCTCATTGTCGCTCAGCAGCAGAAGAAACCAGCCGCAATGGGCCAGGATATCAGAAGGACAGGAGCCAGAAAGCTCACGGCTGCCCGCTGCACCTCTGGACCACCAGGCCAGAGGAAGTAGGAAGATGGGGCAGAGTGCAGAGCGAGCGAGGGAAGTGGGCTAGGTGCAGAGGGAGGGAGGGTGCAGAGTCTGACGGGGAACTGGGTGCAGAGTCTGACATGAGGAGTGGCTGGGTGCAGAGTCTGACATGGGAGGGAAAGAAGGGGGCTGGGTGCAGAGTCTGACAAGGGAGGGAGGGAAGGGGGCTGGGTGCAGAGCCTGACAGAGGAGGGAGGGAAGGTGGATTGGGTGAAGAACCTGACAGGGAAGGGGGGGGCTGGGTGCAGAGTCTAACGGAGGGGGGCTGGGTGCAGATGAGGGGGAGGGAAGGAAGGGGGCTGGGTGCAGTGTCTGACAGGGAGGGAGGAAGGGAAGGGGCTGGTTGCAGAGCATGGTGGGAGAGGCTGGGTCCAGGAGATAGGAAGTTGGTAAGGCAGGGAAGACAGATTCTTAGGAGTTTGGGAAAGACAGATACTGGGAGAGGGTTGGGAAGGACAAATGCATGGGTTGGGGGAGGTAGGAAAGGAGGAAAAGAGAAATGCTGCACAGGTGGAGTAGTGGGAAGGGAGAGAAAGAAATGCTGCCAATGGGGGAGGGAAAAGGAACAGAGAATTGTTGGACATAAGTGTGTGGTGTGAGAGGGAAAGAGAGATGATGTATATGGGAAAGGAAGAAAGAGGGAGAATTGTTGGCCATACTAGTGGTGGCGAGGAGGGAGGGAGAAATGTTACATTGGGAGGGAGGAGAGAAGACCCTAACATGGGAGAGATGTTAGACCACTGGAATGGGAAGAAGAGAGAGAGAGATGCCAGACCGCAGATAGGAGAGGAGAGAGATGTTAGACCTCAGGAAGAGGGAGGAAAGGAGAGAGAGATGCCAGACCATGGGAGAGGAGAGAGATTTCAGGCTATAGGAAGGAGAGGAGAAAGATGCCAGACCATATGAGGGGGGAAGGAGGAAGACAGAGATGTCTGACCATGGGAGAGGGATGAGATGGTGCATGGGGAAGTAGAGACAGAGGGAGGAGATGGTGCACAGCAATGTGTGCAACAGGGAAGAGATAGAAAGAAGAGGGAGGAGATGGTACACATGTATAGATGGGAAGAGAAGGCATAGAAAAGTAGATTTTGAGAAGAAAGCAGAAAAATGGAAGAAAGTTGAATGTTAAAAGTTATTGCTAAAGATGGACATATCCAAACAGACAGGATTTTAAATTACAGTCCACTTGAGGGGGCAATACTTTAAAAATAGAACAAAATACAAAAGACCCCCCCCCCCCCACTCATCAATACTAGGCAAGTTTCTCAAATAATATGATCATATAACATTTAAAGGCTTTTAAATATTTAAATGTGCTCATAAGCTCTTCAGCAAGGCGCCACAACAGCGGTACAATGTCGCTGAATTTTAATCATAACACATTGCATGGAGCAAGGATTCTCGCCTCTACTGGAGTGGCAAATGTTATGGCTCTACAAAAATTGTTTAACAGTAGACCACTTATCTGAAAAGGTCAGTTCATGGCTCCAACACAGTCTGTGTTTCGCTACGCTACATCAGGAAGCCGGAAAGATGAGCTTTTTATATTGTTTTTATTTGCAGTATGCAATGCCTGAGTCCTTTGGTCTACAGTGTAGACCAGGCATTGCATACTGCAAATAAAAACAATATAAAAAGCTCATCTTTCCGGCTTCCTGATGTAGCGTAGCGAAACACAGACTGTGTTGGAGCCATGAACTGACCTTTTCAGATAAGTGGTCTACTGTTAAACAACTTTTGTAGAGCCATAACATTTGCCACTCCAGTAGAGGCGAGAATCCTTGCTCCATGCAATGTGTTATGATTAAAATTCAAGCACCTTTCCAGCAACATAGTACCACTGCTGTGGCGCCTTGCTGAAGAGCTTATGAGCACATTTAAATATTTAAAAGCCTTTAAATGTTATATGATCATATTATTTGAGAAACTTGCCCAGTATTGATGAGAGGGGATCTTTCGTTCTATTTTGAAAGATGGATGTTTGGCAGAAAGTGAAGAAGAGAAAAACAGCAAATGGATAAGGTGCCCTGGATGCACAGTTAAGAGCACAGACAGAAGGAAGTGCAGCCAGAGACTGGGAAAGATAGTTTGAAAACCAAAATCACCAGGCAACAAAGGTAGGGGAATGATTTTATTTTCAATTTAATGATTGCATTGTGTCAGTTTTGAGAAATTACATCTGCTGTCTATATTTTGCACTGTTCAGGAAGAAATGCATTTGTTTCTATTTCTTGCATGCAGAGTCTTGGATCATAGGGTTTTATTTGTACATATTAGTGTTTTAGTTTCTGGTCCTATATTTGTATAGGGGTTATCTGTGTTCTGGAAGAAATGAATGTTGAGAAACATACAGTGTGCTTTGCGTAGTTTAATTTTGTGGTTAACCATTATGTATTGTTAATAAGATTATATTGTGTGTGTATATATGAAAAATGAAAGGAAAAATTGGTATTACAATTAGTACTATTATGGGGTGGGGTCTGGGGCATTGCTTTCGGGTGCCCCCAAACAAAAAAGCGTTCCGCTACCTATGCCTCTAAGGATAGTGTTGGGACAAGACTTAACTAACTAGCTTTACAATTATAGTTTAGAAAAAGGTATTCTTATATGAATTGTTCTGCAATTCTTTTCTTGTCTTCTGTCTAGTGATCCTAGGCACACTTTTTCAGCACCATATATTGACTTACTAACAAGAAGATCAAAGGTTGACCCATTAGATGAGACACTCCTAGGAGAAAATTGGAGGCTTCCAGAATATGAACTTGACATGAAAATGTCTAGAGCAACTGTTCACTGCTGTTATGCCTACCGAGGTATGATTCCTTGGATTTCTTTTGATACCTCTTGTGTAACTTGAAGTCATGTAGGAGGCAGTTTTCAAAAAATACTTATGCTGATGTACAGTCATAAAATCTGCCAGTACTTTTATCTGAGCTCTTCACACCAGTTTTCAAAGGAATAGGACAACATAAGAACATAAGCAGTGCCTCTGCTGGGTCAGACCAGAGGTCCATTATGCCCAGCAGTCCGCTCACGCAGTGGCCCATCAGGTCCAGGACCTGTATAGTAATCCTCTATCTATACCCTTCTAGCCCTTTTTCCTTCAGGAAATTATCTAATCCCTTCTTGAACCCGAATACCGTACAAATATGTTTTCCCTTTGGAAAATGGCCCTGGGAGAAAAAAGTGCCACAGAGATTTACTCCTGCTGTTTCTGTGAGTACTTTTCCATTATAAATAATATGGGTATACTGAAAATTGTATTCTCCATGCATGCATTATTTCTCTCCACAGACCTAAACATGCCTTGGGAATGCCTGTTCTTTATCCAGGTGAACGTATATGCTTTGTTGATTGTCATACCCATTTTAACCTGGGTAAAGGATGTGCAGTTTTTAAGCATCAGTTTAACTGTATAAATAATTATTTTTCCAGGTAAATGACTTTTGAAAATTAACCTGCCTGTATATCGGATATTTTCTGTTAAGAATGTTGCTTTAAGGAATCAGGTCCAACTATTAAGCTATTAAAATGTCTGGTTTTAAGAAACCCAATATACCTGAAATTATTTACTTACTTTAAAGGCTTTCTAAATTGCCTTTCTAAAACATTAACGTCACTCAGGGGTCCTTTTACTAAGGCACGCTAAATGCTAAGGCACCCATTATATTCTATGGGTGCCTTAGCATTTAACCCGCTAAATCAGTTAGCGTGTGTTATATCGGTTAGTGTGCCTTAGTAAAAGGACCCCTCAGTGAGGTATATAATAATAATAATAATAACTTTATTCTTATATACCGCCACAATCTTGCGACTTCTAGGCAGTTTACAATGAAGAGAAACTGTACAGACAGCGAATTACAGAGTATAGCATTGAACATCTAGTGATAGTAACAGGAGAGTTACAGGGTCTGTGTATTACACGGTTTCACAATGAGTAGCATTATACAGTCGACGATATTCATATATAAACATGGGTTAATTATAAATTAAGTTTAAAACTGTTAATACTTCCAAAATTATAATGGCAAATTATCTCCCCTTTTACAAAGCCACGTTAGCAGCTGCCATGCAGCAACGGCCCTGAAGCCCTTTAAATCCCTATGGGCTTAAACAGTTTCATAAAAGAGGCCCTATAGAATTTTAAGTGAAATGTTTTCTTTGGGTTTCCACTCTCCATAATATTCCTCTAATTTACATCAAGATTTAATTCATTTGTATTTAAACCAAACAACCCTTGCTATGCTATAATAAAACTTTTTTTTTTTTTTAAGAAATATTTTTTAAAGAATTTTCTACCACGGCCCGGAGCACTAAATGCTCAGATACTGTTCTGATGCTCATATGAGCGTTGGAGCAACTTCGGAGCATTTAGCACTCCAGGCCGCAGTAGAAAGCTCTACTGTGGGTTAGTAAAAGAATGGCATAATTTGGGAGACAAATCTTCCATATGTTCACTTTAATAAAATGCTCCATGAGTAAGAATTATTCTCCTGATATTCAGCAGTATTTATTCAGCCAGGAATGGCTCCTAGCCAGTTAAATAGCATTTAGCTGGCTAACTGCTAATATTCAGCAGCAGATAACTTGGATGGAACAAAAATTTACTTGCATATTCCCATTGGTGTGCCTAGCATATTTGGCACATGGAGCCAATCACTTTTTAACACTCTTCCCCCATATGAGAAAATAATTTTTAGTAATAATCCACAAGTCACACAACAAGAGTGATGGTTTTATCCAGGATTGGGGCCGACTGCATTTCTCCCCCTATGGCGTTGCATGGCTCTGGCAGGAGTCTGAGGGTCCAATTCCCCATCAGGGACTGGATGGGTACAGGTTTGTCTGAAACAGAAATCTTCTCTCCCATCTGATCATAGATTTCCCTATGCAGCTCCATCACAGAAGCATGGCACACCCTAAGACAATATCTCTCAAACTTTTTTAGCTCCGGCACACTAAATGGAGCAAATGTTTTTCGCGGCACACTAAAGGGAGCAAATGTTTTTTGCACCACATTATAATTTAAATTATAAAATTGCAAAACCAACAAAAAATTAAGGGGTCCTTTTACTAAGGGGTCCTTTTATCAAGCTGTGATAGGGGTTTAACACGCGTAATACCGCAAGCTAAATCACCTGCTGTGCTAGCTGCTAACACCTGCATTGAGCAGGTGTTAGTTTTTTAGCCGGCCACGGAGGTTAGCGCATGATGAAATGTCCAACGCGCTAACCCCACTAGCGCGGCTTGATAAAAGGAGCCCTAAGGCGCGCTAATATTTAGCACATGCTAAAATGGCTAGTGCGTCTTAGTAAAAGGACCCTAAATTTGAGAGTTATAAATCCATGTAAACCATTCTGAGTTCTCTGGGAGAACAGTATAGAAAATTGAATAAATAAATAAATTTATTTAAAGTTCTTTAAGCTATGGATGGGTAATTATAACAATGGTGAAACTAAAGTTGATAGAATTGCTAATCAATGCGATGGATGTGCTTGTTTTTGAGTGTAAATTAACTCAAAATTGTGGCTCGATAGTTGATAAGTAAACACGCATTTCCTTAGCAACAGCAGCAGATGAATTCAGAGACCAATGGGATAGCCCACATCTACCAGCAGGCGGAGATAGAGAAACTGATTAACAGGTGGTCCTATTGGCTGGCACTCCTCCTGTATCTCCACTATGCTCTATCTCCCAGCAGGTGATGGTCGCTATTCAACTAGCTCCTGGATTCTGGCTGTGACTGGAAATTATTTCTCCTGTTGAGATTTTCTCGTCAGTGAGTTATCAGTGCTATTTCTCCTGTTGAGGTTTCCTCTTCAGTGAGACAGGGGTGTCCGGCTGAATGGTGCTGGCTTTAGGAGTTACACCTAGGCCCCCCCCCCCCAGATCCCTGCCTCACCCTCCCTCCAGTGATAGAGGGTCTGACTGGATCTCTATATGTATATATATTTTTCTTCTTTCCCTTAATTAAAAAAAAAAGAGACCACAGGGAATATATACAATGTCTGAGCAACCGGCAATAACCGGCTCTTGCTGTCCTCTGCAAGCCCTGACTCAGAGTTTATTGTGAGTATGTTTTGGTTAGGCTTCTTGTTTGCTGCGGGTTTGTTAGTCGCGGGTGCATGTTTGTGAGGGAGCTTTTCCTCTATGGGTTCCGGCGTCATGGGTGAGTGACTTTGCTGTGAGCAATTTTATTTCTAGCCGCATACGTTGTGAGGCCGGGTTTTGGGTGGTGTTCAACGTCTAACTCCTTTCGGCACAGGAGTGTCTGTTGGCTGTGGGGAGCTCCGGGTATGTGTTTACCGGAGCATGAAGGAGCGGTTATTTCCCGCGCGCTTCTTTCTTATGCTGTCGGCAGTGCTGCAGCATTCAATCACTTTTTCCCCGAGCTGTTTTTTTACTTCACTTTTGCGGCAGCCTAGGTTAGCAGGGCAGTGCATGTTTGCTGAGGGAGCTCTGGGTTTGTATTTACCGGAGCGTGGAAGGAACGATTATTTCCCATGCGCGGGAGCCGTACACTTATTTTCCTACACTGTCAGCGGTGCCACAGCGTTTGTTCTCCTCCAGGCTGTTTTTTCCTCCACTTTGGCAGTGGTCTGTTTGTTCGTGTTGGCCGCATTACAATAGTGTCGAAGCTGCGGCTGTCGGGTTTGTTTTCTCCCGAGTGCTGCATCTCATTTCATATGCGTTCTGCTGGCATGGGGCCCATCTTGAACAGCGTGAGGACGTTTCAGGAGGTGTTTTCACTCAGAGCTCTTCGGTTTTGGATGGTCTCTTACCTAGAGCAGCAGGAGGCTCATTGTAGCACAAATTGCTCAATGTCAGCAGAGTACCCAGCAGCGCTGCAGCGTGTATGCTATTATTTCATAAGGCCTCCCTTTTGTTTGCGTTCCACGCGTTGGAGGTTGTGCAGCCCCATTTAGCAGCACTTGGGAGCTTAGTGAGTGTTTGTTTGTGCTTCTTGTAACTTGGGGGTCATGCTTATTAGGCCTGAGAGCGTATTGGAGGGAGACTTCAGTTTATGCTCAACTGCCCAGTTCAGCTTTTCTCTGCACAGGGTGGCCAGAAGGTGCATTGCTGCAGGTTGCTGTTAACAGCTAGAGATTACCTGGTTCTTGGTGCAGGTTTCTCTTTCTTTCTCTCAGGATCTCCCTAAAGAGAGCATATACATACTTGAATGTTTTCTTTTCGGCTCTCTGTGCAGTGTTTTGTATGTGTGGTAGCGTTATAGAAATAATTTCCAGTTCTGGTGTTGTGATAATCTATTGGGGCGCAGTTTGGGAGCACAGTGGCGTTTCTCTTTTTCGTATGGGCAAGGCTGTCTTTCTTTCGGAGGCAGTGGAGCCTCTATGGTGCACAGCCTGTCGTACGAGATTTTACCACCGTCATTTTTTCATGGCAGACAGAATTGGCAGTCAGCGTTCTACAGCTACTTCTGGCCCTGGGTAAGTCACTTACTTCTATAAGCCCGACTCCTCGTCTGCCTCAGTTAATGAAACAATACGTGTTTCGCTCACGTTGAATGGAGGTAGTACTGTTTTCATGGTTCCAGTATGCTCCTCTTTCCCTGGCGAGCCTTGATTTTTCTTAGGCTAGTTTCTTTCTTATAGATCCTATAGTGCTCCTCCTGCTGTTCCCTGACCTTCGGCACTTCGTTCTGAGAGGATCTTGACTTCTTCCACTGATTCTTCAGGCTTTCTCTTGAGGGGGAAGACTCTATATTGTCAGGTCAGGGGGCTGTGAATTTTTTTTTCAGGATTCTTGCAACTTTGCATTCTCCTCAGGTTTCCGGTTCGTTCTTGGAGTTTCTATGTTTTGTGTTTCCCTTTTAAGTGTTACTGGTCCTCAGGGAAGTTCTTGTAGTTCTTCAGGAACTAAGGGACATTGTTCCACTTACTGCATGGTGCCCAAGACGGGGCATTGGGCAGACTGGGACTGGATCCCATTCTGCTGAATTGGTTTCTCAGGGTTACACATTTCTGCAGAAACACTGGGAGACTATTTACATTTTCTTATGGACTCAGAATCGGCACTTGGTTTGCTTGCCTCTCTTGGAGCAGCGCTTTCGATTTTGCCTCATGCCATTTCGCCTTCCCCAGGCTTTAGAAAATGAGGGCAGTGGTACCGTTTTGGCACTACCAAGCAATTCTCCTACTTTCTTCTTGACTGGCTGCTTGATTCAGACAGCGTCCAGTCGGGCCATTTGTCTATCACGAAAGGGGTGGTTTCTTTTCCTCAGTTCTTTGGACGTGACTCTTCAAATTTGCACGGGTCTCTTTTCTCCTGTACTATTTATAGGTATATCGGGTAGCTGTTTTTCTTCATATAGGTGAGAAATGTGTTTCTTCCCTGAGACTAGAGCGATGGGTCACAGTCTCAGGGTTGCATTCTTCTTCGGTCACCTTGTCCAAGACTATGGGATTCTGTACAGGTTCTAGGATCCATATTGCTGACTCCACTGGGAACTTCGGCTTGCTTTCCCATTGTAACATTACAGCAGTCACTTTTGTTCCGGTGGTTCCCGGTATCTCAGGGCTCCCATTATTTGGTGGGCTCCTCAAGCATTGCTCTGTATGCTTTGGTGGCTCAGCGTGATTTCTCTTTTCAAAGGCATGCCTCGGTCTTTGCTGGACTGGCTCCTGGTCACCAAACATCCCGAGCTGGCGGTTTGGGGGGTTCGGTGCCTTCAGTC
The DNA here is from genome assembly GCF_902459505.1 of Geotrypetes seraphini. Classification (NCBI taxonomy): domain Eukaryota; kingdom Metazoa; phylum Chordata; class Amphibia; order Gymnophiona; family Dermophiidae; genus Geotrypetes; species Geotrypetes seraphini. Next base: position 300,843,392 of record NC_047086.1, on the reverse strand, counting down.
CTCAGATCCACGAGTCTGGTCTTTGGAGGCGACTCAGTGCTTGTTCATTCTTCTACTCTGGAGCATGGTCAGGCTACCATTTCTGGAGCTTCAGACCATTCTTCCGGTATGACGCTGAGGGTCTTTTCAGTCAGTATTATGATGGTGGTATTTCTCTACAGCCTGGGCAGTAGGTGATGTACTCAATTGACGGTAAATGTCATGGTTCTACTTCAATGGGTGGACCCTCTTGTTCCTCTTCTGTTGGCAGCTCATTTTATGGGTCAGGAAGAGAGTTTGGATAGGCATTCTCTCCGCGAAATCTGAGCATGGTCCATTTATTGTATGTGACGGTGTGCAGTGCTGTGTGCGCTCTAGAAAGTGTAAAGGTTAGTAATAGTGAAATCTTCTTCATCCTGGATATTGTGAATTTTGGCTCAGGCATTCTAGCTCTTTGTATGGAAGTGAGATCTCCTGGAACTAGACCTCATGGCCTCGTCTCGAAATTTTCAGCTTCCTAGCTTCTTCGGCGGACACAGGGAGTGGGAGTCAGAGGGGGTTGCAGCGTGGCTTCTTTCTCACCTCTGGTTTCTCTTTTTTCAGGGTTTTCCCTGGCTGATTCTGCCTTGGATGGGCCATCTCCCGCTCGCTTTCAGGGCGCAGTATTTGAAGAATCTCTGATTTGGCTGCGCCATCCTTGCTATGCGGATCTGATGATTCTTTCGACAGCCGGACTATTGAGTTTCCTGGTTTCTCCGTATTTGCTCCCCTGGGGTCCGATCAACCTGGATATTAATACTACTTTGGTAGTACGGCCTAGCTTTTGAAAAGTCTTGACTGACATGTAAGGGTTATGCGTTGCAGGTTGTTTCTTCTCTTATCCAGGCGATACAGACGTCTTCAACTGTGTCTTCTGCTTCCTTTTGGAGGTTTTTCCTTTCTTGGGTACTTCTCCACAGTTGTACCCTTCCAGGGTTCTTTTTTGGAACAAGTGTATTGCCAAGGGCTTGGCGTTCAATTCCCTTCAGCTTCAAGGGCCATTCTTAGCTTGTTACAAGGGCTAGGTATCTTGCTCTTCGCTTACTTCTCAGCTTCATGTAGTTCAGTTCCTAAATGGAGTACGGTATATTCGTAAACCTCTTGGAAAGCCCTGTCCGGCGTATAGTCTTACGGTACTTCTTCGCAGTTTACCGAAGATTTCAATTCTTCCTTGTCTTTTGAGACGCTAAAGGGCTGTGCCATTGAACACGGGGTTTCTTGTGGCCATGGCTTCAGCTTGGCAGTTTTCTGAGTTGCAGGCCTTGTCCGGCGGGGCTTCCTATTTCTGATTTACAAACTCGGGGGGGGGGGGGGGTCAGTTCGGTTGGTACCTCCATTTCTTTCTAACGAAGTGTCATCCTTTCTTTTATGCCACTCTCATTTTTCCTTCCTTCTTCCTGGGAGATGAAATGGGGAGGCATGCTTTTATTCATTGCATTTTTTCAAAGTGCGTAGCGTTCTCCGCGAACTAGATTTCTAATGACTGGTGGTTGTTTAGATCACCTTTTTGTATTCTTCAAGGGACGCCTCAAATGTATGGTGGCATCTAAAGCTTGATGGGTCCGGGATAACATTATTTACGCTTGCTTGATGGCAGGGAAGCAGTTGGCGAGAGAACTTCATGACCTTTCCACCGAAGCGATGGCTACTTCTTGGACTTGGTCCAGAGGTTCTTTCCTTGGAGGAGTTTTGTCTCACGGCAACTTGATCTTCCGAGAGTGCTTTATCTCTGCATTAACGGTTGGATGTGGGGGCGCATGTGGTGAATGCGTTTAGTGCTTCGGTTGTTGCAGAAACGGCGTTTGCTTCCCACCCAGATTGATGATTGCTTTGCTATATCCCATTGGTCTCTGGATTCATCTGCTGCTGTTGCTAAGGAAGGAAAAATTATGTTCTTACCTGTTAATTTTCTTTCCTTTAGATGCAGCAGATGAATCCAGAGCCCCACCCTTTCTGGATATTGTCTGTCGGTTTTTTCTTATGCAACTTTCGAAGTTTGTTATTGTTGATGGTTGTATTCTTTATTATTGTCTTTTGAGATTTGTTATGGGAAAGAGGTTTTTTACATGCTATGCCTATTGATTGTTATGGATGCTTGGGCAAGGAGCTATATTGGAGATATAGGAGGAGTGCCAGCCAATAGGACCACCTGTTAATCAGTTTCTCTATCTCCGCCTGCTGGTAGATGTGGGCTATCCCATTGGTCTCTGGATTAATCTGCTGTGTCTAAAGAAAGAAAATTAACAGGTAAGAACATAATTTTTCCTTCATCATCTACCATCTGTAGTCGCTGTCTTTTTTTACTTAATTTCTGTTAGAGCTGAAAATCCAAGTTTGCAAAGATAAGAAGATCCAAACGGTAACAAAGCCTTGCTTTTTTTGTTACTCAAGTTACGATAACTACTGCATAAAAAACTAAAAATAAAATTGCTAGCTGTTAGCTTTCAAGGACCAATCACGTCAAAGAATGATGTATATCTGGGCGGTTGTATCCTTATGCACACAGACACTCATAATATTGACAGACTTTTTTTTTTAAATTTATATTCTTTTACAATTTATCAAGCATTTACTGTCTTGAAAGAGATCAGAAAATATATTGACAGACTCTTGCATACGCGACGTACATGTAATCTATTCTAGTGTATACTTATGAAGGGAATTTTAAAAAATAAAGTAAAATTCTGAAATCTCTTGTGGCACACCAGTAATCTCTTTGAGGCATACTATTATGCCATGGCATACAGTCTGAGAGACACTGACCTAAGGAGAAAATCGGAAGGGAGGGGTCTTTAAAAGGCATTTTTAATGGTTTCTGAGAATAGGGATCAGGTCTCTCACCTCCCAAAATTCCTTCCCTGCACTTTTTGAATTTGCATTTTTCTCCATGGGCTGTTTTAGATACCAGAATTGCTACTGTGGCAACCATCTTGGATTTCCCAGTTTTGTTTTAAAAGCCTCCATCTGCCTTAATAACCCATGTTTTTGACAGAAAACAATATAGACGGACTCCTCAGGTGAAGATACTTCGGATTCATGCCAATTTGCTAAATTTAATGTATTTCTTCTCTTGAACCCTAATTTTATGAATTATATATGGTTATTTTTGTACATTGTATTATTATTTTATTATGTTTTCGATTGTAAGCCATCCTGAAAGTTCTTCTTAGGGTGGGATAGAAATTTTTAAATAAATTTGGAAACTTGGAAAAAGAAGGATGGTTTGAGACATCCAGATTTTAGTTCCATTGCTTTCAATGGAAGTAAAAACCAGATGTCTAAATCCATCCTGCTTTTATGGAGTCATATGGTAACCCTAGATTGCGGTGGATGCCTATCTGAAGGAGATCATTGTTCCACGTGCCACGCGGTACATGAGGGGAGGCAGTAGCTTCGGGCTTCATCTTCCCTTATACTTCTGGTGGCTTAGGTGCTCAGCTGGAGCATTTTCTGGACCATAAAGTCCTGCAGGAACTGGGGATAGCAGACTTGGCAACCCTGGCTAAGTGTAGCCACGTTTCCCTGAACAAATACCAGAAGCCAGCGTGGGACACCCTGCCAGAACCCTCTGGGCAACCTCGAAGTGGTTCACTCCCTATTCATCCACGTGATGTATGAAGCTTTTTTAAGTTTCAAAAGCCGACCTAACCCTACAGGAACCTCGGCTGAGGTAGCACCAGGATTTTTAGTGAAAAGTGCAAGGTCCATCCCAAGATACCGAAGAAACAGCTTCACAGCTCCATAGAAAACTTAGAATTGATGGTCCCACAAGCCAACATCAGGTGGGAAGAGATCAGTGCACATGTGATGTGGGCACTATCTAAAGATTTAGAGTGGCAGTGCACTTGGCAGTGTTTGAACCGGGTTCCATGGATGATGTTACCCACATGTGAGAACATTATGCCTGTTTGTCCTTGGAGAAAGCCTGCAGGTGTTCTCCAAGGACAGCAGATATAAATTCTCACAACCCATCCACTTCCTATAATTGTCTTAGCTTTAATACTGAACTGTTGGTCTCTTATGCTAATTTCAGGCAGGTAGGCACCTGCAAACATGTTGTGCAGGCACTGCCTAAAGATGTAAAATGACATTGCCCTTGGTAGTGTTCATACTGGGTTCCATGGATGATGTCACTCACATGTGAGAATATTATGCCTGCTTGTCCTCGGAGAAATATAGATATATACATAGGCGTTGGAACGGGGGTAGCCAAGGATGCAATGGCACCCCCATAAACTCTCCACACATCCTGCTACTGCTGCTGCTGATTCAGCAGTGGAAAAACTAGCATTGTGGGGCCACTGTATTCATCCTCGTGGCTGCCAAATCTGCCCCGGAACTGAGTGATGTCAGAAGGAGGCAGTGCTGGTAGCCACAAGAATGAATAGAGCAGCCCACCATGCCTTTATCTTTGTTTTGCCGCTTCTGGAAAGAGAGAAATAGACATGCCGGATAAAAGGGGAGGGAGGAAGTCAGGCAATGGATGGAAAGGGAGAGAGAGAAGGCCAGGTGCTAGATGGAAAGGGGGAGAGAAGGAGGTCAGGTGCTGGATGGAAAGGGGGAGAGAGGGTTCAGGTGCTGGATGGAAATGTGGAGAGAGGGGTCAGGTGCTGGATGGAAAGGAAGAGAGAGGAGGCCGGGTGCTGGATGGAATAGGAGGAAAGGGGTTAGGCACTAGATGGAATGGAGGAGAGAGAGGTTGCATACACTGAATGGAAGAGGCAAGAGAGAGGGGCATACAATAGATGGAAGGGGAGAGAGAGGGGAAGATACTGGGTAAAAGTGGGAGAGGAAGCAGATGCTGTATGGAAGGGAGGAAAGGAGGAAGATGCTGGATGGAAGAGAGGCGGGCAGGCGCTGAATGGAAGGGGAGCGGAAATAAAGGGGTCAGCTGCTAGATGTAAGGGAAGTGAGGAGGTCAGGTGCTAGATAGAAGGGGAGGGAAGAGAGAGGGGACAGGCACTGGATTCAAGGGGAAGAGAGAGAAGGGGCAGACGCTGGATGGAAGGGAGGGGGCAGATGCTGGATGGGGGAAGAGAGAAGGGCAGATGCTGGATGGAAGGGGAGAAGACGAGAGGGAGCATATACTGAATGGAAAGGGAAGGGAGAGGAGGGGCAGGTGCTAGATGGAAGTGGGAGACAGAAAGAGGATAGAGTTAGAGATTGGGAAATAAGAGGAAGTGAAGTTTCAAGTTTTCAAGTTTATTCATATTATTTGATTAAACGCTTTACCAAATTACAAAGCGTTGTACAAAAGGTAAAAATATGATTTTAAAGAAATCACATATACATAATTCGTTACCAGACTTACTTGAAATAGAAGTGAAATAGAGTCAGAGTGAGGTATAGAGATGGCAAGCTGTAGGTAGACACAGTAAAATAAAAAATAAAAAAGGGAAACTGTAGACTGTATAGTTTGAAAGAATTAAATCTGGACAAAGGAAGAAAAATAAATTGAAGAAAGCTGAGTGGAAAAGGAGAAGAAAGAAGAAGAAAAATGACAAATTGACTGGAAATCTTGGCAAGAGAGTTAAGATGAAAACAATGAAAGTAGAAACCAGAGACTGGGACAACATATTAAGGAAAAGTAAATGACCAAATAACATAGGTAGAAAAAAATTAATTTTATTTTTAGTTTAGGATAAAATATGAGTTGGAACAGGAGGACCATGGGTGCCATGGCACCTCCAAATATCTCCCCAAACCCCACTACAGCTTCTGCTGTTACAGCAGTTGGAAAGCAAAGATGAAGGCATTGCAGGGCCACTCTATTCATCCATTATTAGTAAACATTAATAAATAATGAAAATGGAAAAGGAAATGGAAATAAGGTGGTATCTTTTTATTGAACTAATGTTAATACATATTTAATTAATGTTTGGAGACCAAACCCTGCATCCTCATACCCTGAACAGGATATAACTGCCATATACTGTCCTGATCTGAAGAAAGAAGTTTTGTCCTCTAAATGCTAATTTTAAAATGTATTTAGTCCAATAAAATGATATCATATTACCCAAATTTTGTTTTATTTGTATTTGCTAACTATAATGTAATGATTGTAATATATCAGTTTTTGATATTCTGCTATCTGTATAATTTTCACAGTACAGGGGAATGTGCATCACTTTTTCTCTTTCTCCAGTGTTACACTGTGGCTTCTTGGGAGAGCATCGGGAAGTGGGCTGAAGAACATGGGGGGCTATAGAGGACAGCATCAGGGAGGGAGGCTGGAGAGCATCGAGGAGGGAGTTGTAGAGCATGAGATGTTTATAACATTATTAGATTTTTCAGGTGCCATGTGCAAATTTTTGAGTCAATTAAATAGGGAATGGTACAGCTGAATTCAATATTTTTAAACTAGTAGATGGGATTCTTATTAAAGAAACAGTCATTGGAGGCTGAGAAAGGAGAGGCTTTTTTTAAGTGATGATCTGGATTGTAGTGGTTCCTCTGATCTCTTGGGTCATATATACCCTATGTGTGACTATAGCAATTATTCTAAGTGTTTTCTCTATTTTGTGAGTCACATGCTGTTTTGATTGTTTGGCAGGAATGTTGATTTCAACTGTAATGGTCGCACTGATTTTCTTCATTTCTACAATTTGACTTTTACATTGTTAATATGCTCTTTTCAAAGGCTCTATGAGATTCTCTCACTGTTATGTATATTCTGAGCTTTGTTTATGATGTTAACCTTTTATATTGATTTTACTCTTTTGATTACTTGGGAGCCGGATCTATATGGCTCCATTGTCATATGCTTGACAAACTGGTCTGTCCTCTTTTCTCCTCCTCTTCCTGGAGAGGATTCCCTCTTATCTCTTTCCTCTCTGATATTGTCACCTCTCGCTTATCTGATGTAATTTCTAGCAGGACGAGCATCCTTCACCATGAAATTTGTCTCATCTCTTCTTTCTTGTATTCTTATGACGTCCCTTAAATTTGCTTCATGGAATGTCAACGGTATTAACCAATCACTTAAATGCAAAAAAATTATGGACTATCTTAGATTAAAAAATTATGACATTCTATTATTACAAGAGACCCATCTTAATCCTAGAGATTGCTCTCTTCTTAAGATACCGGGGTATGATGTACATTTATTTTCCCCTGCTATACACAAGAAGAGAAGGGTCTCTCTTCTGTTTAAGAACTCCACGAACGTCCAAATTATCCATCAATCTTCTGATTTGGAAGCCAGATGGATAGTTGCTAAGGTTATATTGGGCTCATTACAGCTTTCCATTGTGAATGTCTATGCCCCGAACATTGATTTGCCCTCTTTCATGACTTCCCTACGAGAAACTCTTCTAGATGTTTCTGATAGTCCCCTTTTGATTGGGGAAGACTTCAATCTTCCACTTGATAGTCTTCAGAATCGAAAATCCCTTTCATTGTTCCGTGTCTTGAAAATGTGGTCAGAACTTCATCATGTTATTCAAGATTTGGGCCTTTGTGAGCCTTGGAGACTTCTGCACCCGGAGGAGCGATCCTTTACCTTTTACTCTGCCCCTCATCGATCCTATTCCAGAATCGACTTTTTTCTTATTTCAAAATCGCTACTTCCCATGGGTCGGGCTTCATTAATTCATCCTATTATTCTATCGGATCAAGCTCCTATCGGTCTACACCTAGAATCTCAACATACTTGTCCCAAACGTCATTGGAAATTAAACGCGTCCCTTCTCTCTGACGATGTACTTCTGGACAAGATTCGTAGCTTCATTTCTGACTTTTTTCAAATTAACATTAAGTCTGTATCCTCTTTTAATACTATTTGGGAAGCTTTCAAAGTGAGCCTTCAGGGAGAAATTCTTAGCTACGTATCCTGGAAAAGGAAGGCCGATTCCTCCACCTTGAATACATTGGAACGGGACATCTCTTTTTTGGAATCCCAGCAAATCCAGTCACACTCATTACATTTTTCTACTATTTTAATACAAAAAAGAGTTGAACATAATCTTTTATCTCGGACCAAAGCTGAACAGGATTTTTTGATTTCCAAATCGGGTGCTTATATGTCTGCCAATAAATCTGGTCGTTATCTTGCCAGATATCTAGCTAACCATAAACAATGTTCCAGAATTGCGGCACTTGTTAGGGAGGATGGTATTTCCGTCACCGATGATGCTTCTATATCTATACTTTTTGCAACTTTCTACAAGAAACTTTATGCATCCTCTTCTTCCTCATCCTTTACTTCCGTCCCTGAATTTTTTCGGAATCTTCCCCATCCTTCTTTATCTCCTTCTCAATCTGATAAACTTGGTGCTCCTATTACAGAATCTGAAATCATGGAAGCAATTCAATCTTTCTCATCTCATAAATCTCCCGGACCTGATGGTTACCCCATAGAACTTTATAAAATACTTTCCACTGAACTTGTTCCTTTTTTGAAACTTCTCTATGATTATCTTTTCTATTTCCCAGACTACAAGGGTTCCTTTGAGGAGGCTCACATTATTGTAATTCCCAAACCCAGAAGGGATGAGACCAATGTAGCAAACTATAGACCCATCTCATTTCTCAATACGGATTGTAAAATTTTAGCTAAAATTCTTTCCTCCAGATTAGATAAAATGTTAGGCTTTCTTATACATCCAGATCAGGTCGGGTTTATGAAGAACCGCTTTATTGGTGACAACGCCCGCACTTTCAATGTAGTCATAGATGTTGCACACTCTTCCTCCTCTCCAATGGTAGCTATTTCTTTAGATGAGGAGAAGGCTTTTGACATGGTGGAATGGTCCCACTTGTTCACCACTCTTCAATGGTTCAGGTGTGGCTCAGACTTTGTACAATGGGTCCGACTGCTATATACCAAACCCTTTTCTAGGTTACGCATTAACGATTCTCTCTCCACGCCTGTCATTCTTCATAGGGGAACTCGCCAGGGATGTCCACTGTCCCCTCCTTTTTAATTTAGCCCTTGAACCACTTCTTTTAGCTATTCGTCACCATCAGGACATCATGGGCATTCCTGTCAGTCCTTTGCAAATTAAAACTATGGCATATGCCGATGATCTACTTATATTCCTTTCTAAGTCTGCTTCTTCTATCCCTTCTTTGCTCCAAGTAGTCTCCGCGTTTTCGTCTCTGGCTACCATATCAATTGGGATAAACCAGAAATCATGCCTTTGAATAATGACACATCTATATCTGATTGCGGCTCTGTCTCCTTCCGCTGGGCTCACTCCTCCCTAAAATATCTCGGAACCCTTTTTCATCAGGATAGAGACGTTATGATGTCACTTAATCTCACTGCCATAACTACCATTGGTCCCCCCCTTTCTCTATTGTGGTGGGGACGTATGGAGGCTATAAAGATGACAATAGTCCCTATTATTAACTATTACCTCTCTATGCTTCCCAAACTGGCTCCGAGGGAATTCTACAAGACCATAGAAAATAAATTGTCTACTTATCTCTGGTGTAAAAACCCCCCTCATATTGCCCTTAAAATACTTAAATCTGCTAAAGCTGATGGGGGGATGGGCTTTCCTGATTTCTTCCTTTATCATCTTGCTTCTTTCCTTCGATATAGCTCCTTCTGGATACATACTCCTGATATGGACAACTGTTACTCCGCTTGGTTCTCTATAGAACAACATTTGGTCCATCCTATTCCGCTATCTTGCCTACCCTACGCTCCTACTCATGTGCTCTCCAACATTTCCCACACTATCCGTGCCACTATCCATGCAATTAACCACTTCGATTCCATATCTCATAAAAATCGATGGCATACCACTTCATCTCCTCTCTGGTACAATTCCAATCTTCTGATTGATAAATGTCCTATTCACTGGCATATGTGGATAGATAAAGGGGTTTGGACACTCAATCAAGTTTTGGAAAATAACTCCCTCCTCTCTTTCTCCCAGATTATGGACAAATTTGCCATTCCCCCTTCTGAATGCTTTCGTTGGCTCCAACTCTCTCACTGCTTGAAAAAATGTTCACCTTCCATCATCGATTATTCGCAGACATCCACATTCTCGACGCTCTCTCTTCTGAGTGTAGTACTGGGCCACTCTATGTCACGTTTTTATAAGGAACTAAGATCCCACCTGTTCCCAAGATCTAAGAAGTCTACTGACATCTGGTCTGCGGACACGACATGGAGTGGTACGGACAAGGACTGGGAACACTATTTCAACAAAATTCTTCGTCCTACGGCTTCTTCTAGTATTTCTCAGTCCTTGTATTTTCTATCGTACAAGATCTTTTGGACTCCTAACAAAATGTTCCATGCGGGCCTGAGGGACTCGAACCTCTGTTGGCATTGTCTTTCAGACATGGGAGACCTTCGACACATGATCTTTGCCTGCCCCATTCTTACCACTTTTTGGTCCCAAGTTTGGCGTACCATTAAACTAATTCTACCTATCCGCTCAGCTTTCTCAATGGATATCCTCATCTTCAGAGCTTTAGCTATTGATGAAAACCTTAGTCTTGCCAAAATTCTCTACTTAATATCCTGATCGCTATCACGATACAAATGATCTTACACAATTGGAAATCTGCGGATTCCCTTAATATTACCTTTTGATAGAATACTGTACTACTGATACACTCCTACGAATTGAAAGCAGCTGAATTCTCTAATAGACAACTTATCGTATCTAAGATCTGGGACCCAATACAACATTTCTCCATATAACATCTCCATCGTTTCTATTTCTTGCTTCATGTTCTTTGTGACTTTGACAATACATCTCTGTTCTGTCACTTAAGATGCTCGCCCTGCTCCTATCTCCTTCTAGTGCCTCTTTTTTTTTTTTTTTTTTTTTGTGATGACTGATCTCTTTCTGCATCTGGGAGACTCTCCCCTCCCTTTTTCTCTCTTTTTCTTCTCTTTTCTTTCCTCTCCAGATTGCCATATCGCCCCTGATGGGACTGCCAGGTACGACTACCTGACCCAAGATACTTTTTGTTGATTATTGTACTATATCGTGCCTTTGGCTAGTCCTGTTTTAGCTTTGTTACATTTGAATTGTTATTATTCTCTTTCAGTTGTATTTGATAAAACTCCAATAAAAATATTTGAAATCTTAAATAGAAGTAGAATGGGGTTGATTAGCCTTGTTGTATTAGCTGTTTTAAGGGAGAAAGAGAGGAAAAACTCCTTTCAGAACATGGAATTAAGGAATGCAGATGTTTCATTATGCTTTGTGTAGTTTAAATTTGTGGTTACCATTATATATTAATAATATATTGTGTGACTATAAAGAATGAATGGAAGAAATAGCATTACAATTAGGACTATTTTTATGGGGAGGGGTCTGGGGTGGAGCTTAGAAACCCCCAAACAAAAAAGTGTTCCACTGCCCCAAATATATATACAGTAGATAGATAGATATAGGTATACAGATCTGATATTGAAATCTGCTTCTCTATATTCTTTAATAATGGTCACAGTAATCAGAATTTGTTATACAGAAGCAGCTATTCATGTTCTTAGCAAAGAAAGTTAATAATTGTAAACTCTTTTAAAATCTCAATACTTATGTACTTCTGTTGTAATGTGTGTTTTATATCATGCAGGTTGCTCAAGTATTCTAAAACTGTCTGAACTTGGTCTTCATGTTAAGGACTGTACCTGTAAACCATCATCTGCACTGGATACAAAGGTCTAACTTCAAAATTTTACCCAGAATATTTAGGGATGAATTTTTAAAGGAAGCCAAGCGTTTACTGGTGACCAATAAATGAATAATCTCCCTATCTGTAGATGTAGGTATAATGCTGGGCTGAAAATATATCTGGCCATGCCAGTACTATCTCTATAGTGAAGGGGTGATGGAAGAAAGAAGTAAATGCAATACTAAGAAATTATCTGTATGGTGGCAATATTCAGGTACTATATGGATAATTTATACTTTTAGTTTAAGACTGCTCAATAGCAGATGTGTGGAAGCTAACTTTATAATAGGGCACCATGGGGACATTTGGGACAGCCCTCTCATGCTCTACAACCCCTTCCCCGAAACTATCCTCTATAGACAGAGGCACCTACCTAGATGCTATTATATAAAGACAAGTAGGTGCCTACTTGGCTTTATAAAATACAGGGTAGATATTCAGCTGGCAGTGGTCAGTGCTTTTTTAAATGCTGATTGGCATCAGCTAAATAGTAGCCCTGGTTATCCAGTAACAGGACATGTGCAGGCAATGTCACTGAATATCCTGTGCTAATGTTGGGTGTCCTAGCCACCAGAGCTTATGCTGGTTCCAGGGCCCGCATAAGACACTTATCGGCTGGAACTCTCATAACTTAAAAATTCTCTGATCCCCTCTCATGACAGCCTTGCAGCACTACTGGTATGGAGGAGGGAGGGATCACAAGGGAGTTCATAGGGCCTGGGGAAAATTTTAAAGCTATATGGGTACTGGTCCAATATTCAGCATCGGTACCCACAAAGCTAAGTGGCCAAATTTAGGACAGCTTTTGAACTGCCTTAATTTCAGCCGCTTTGCTGTGTAGGTCCCAGTACTGAATACTGTCAGCTCCACCCAAGTGCAGCCCCTCTGTACTGCCCCAAATCAGCGCACTTTTTAGAGGAGTTAGTCAGAGCTGATATTCAGTTGCACTGCCTCGTTAAGTGCCACTAAATATTGTACGTTGGGCAGCCCCAGATGATTTAAGCGGGCAGGAGAAGCTCCTGCCCGCTTAAATCACTTTGAATATTGGCCAGTATTAGTGTAAGTGGCAGAGAACACACCTAGAATGTAGGCGCTAGAGCAAGTATAAATGAAGACATGTACATTATACAAGTACATCTGTAGATTGAGGTATTTCACAATCTGTGCAATGCTCTGCTCCTGTGCACACCCACTAGCAAAGTACGCATCATCATGTCATGGTGCATGCTTGTACGCTCATCACAATCTTAGGTTATTCATACTCATATGAGGGCAAACTCAATTAGTACTGACTTTATAGAATTGCCATTCAACAAAAACAAGGGGCACTTATGATCATAAATATCTTTATACGTTTACAAGAGGAGCTCAGAACCATCAGTTGGTAAGGAAATCACAATCAGGGCAAAAATACCCTTTTAAATGTGTTTCAATATGTCACTTGAAACCGGAAATTGGAGGAGTCAGGAGAGTTATAGAAAAGTGAAGCTCTCCTTCTGAATGTTCATCACCAAAAGCGGGTTCTCTGAAGAAGCCATCTTGGCGAAACGCGTAAGATCCCGCCACAGTGAGACAACTATTATTACCGCTTTGATTCAGAAATGAGCTAAGTTGAAGTTCATATTCTAAAAATTTATGAAAAAAATGTTTTTCTACGAACATTTATTACCAATCCAGAAATTACTATATTTGAAAACCAGTGCTAAAATCATTTGAAATAATTTTATACAAACTCGAGATGAAGCAATGATAGACATATTGAAACACATTTAAAAGGGTATTTTTGCCCTGATTGTGATTTCCTTACCAACTGATGGTTCTGAGCTCCTCTTGTAAACGTATAAAGATATTTATGATCATAAGTGCCCCTTGTTTTTGTTTTTGTTGAATGGTTCACCATTTTGGGACACTAGATTTTGAATCTAATATCACCCAGTAGTTTTATGTGGGGTTTATAGAATTGCCGCCATAATGCAGATTGTGACAGCAAAAGTGACTATATACTGAGTGCTACAAATATGTAATAATTTAAATGCAATGTCCAACATTTAAATTATTTTAGTCACCACCACCACTGCAGATCTGGGCTTGGTGTTTAAACAATTTTCTAGGTCAGCTAGTAAATTCAAGTTCTTGGATAATTTAGAGAAGGCCTTGTTTATAATATAGGAAAAAATAATTAATCAGAAATGTTTTTTGTTTTTTCAAATTCTTTATTCATTTTTTCATATTACATCAAGTACACAATATTACATCATTTAAAACTTTTACACATCACTTGAATTTCTTTCTATTGTCATTGTAAATACATAAATTTATTCCCTCTCCACCCACCCTTCCCACAAATATTTCAATCAAAAATATCATATAAATATTGTATTCTTATCTATTGATTAAACCTTTAATAAAACTTTATAACATCCCCCTCCCCTATGTATAAATATACTGTCAGTGGAAAATGATGTCTAATCATTACAATAATTTGTCAATGACCCCCAAATCTTTTTAAAATTATTATAATTCCCTTTCTGTATAGCAATTGTTCTTTCCATTTTGTAAATGTGGCACAACGAATTCCACCAGAATGTATAGCTAAAATTATTGTAATTTTTCCAATTACTGGTGATATGTTTCCAAGATTCAGAACTTATTGAAATGGGGATTTCATTTCTGTATTTGAATTTATCTGTCTATCAAATTTACACTGTTTCCTGATCTAGGATATTGTGTTTCAGACTATTTTAAGTTCATACACATTGGTTTCTCGTCTCTATTTTTCCCATTGTTTATTTCCTAAGACTTTCTTACTGTTTCCAAATCTTCACGTTGTCATTTCAAAATCTTTGGTCTCTGCAATTTTTTCAATTAGCTCAGCATATTGTTCTCAATTAAGAAGATATATTTTCTTCTAGGATATTACAGAATCTAAATGGTACAAAGAGCATGTTGCTTCTGTACAAAAAACGGATCATCGTGTAAAACATGTTATTCAAGTAAGTAAGAAATGCTGCATTGATCTGTATTTACTCTGGTTATTGTTAAGTAAATCAAATTCAAGGTTCTTATGAAGACTCCATGTGGTTTACCTCATTCTTCCTTTGTATTTACATCTTCTTTTATTCCATTCTTTCCTATACACTCAATCAGTTCTTCTCAGTGCTGTCTTCTCTGATCCCTTCCCATACTATTACTACCACTACTACTTATCATTTCTTCTAGCACTGCTAGACATACTCAGCACTGAGATGGTCCCTGCTCAGTAGAGCTTGCAATTTAAACAAACAGGTCAAATAGAGGGTTAGGGAATTTCTCAGGCATGGTTACTTTGCAGTGAGTGGGGGTTAGGAGTTAAACGCAACCTCAAAAAGGTGGGTTTTTAGTCTGGATTTGAATAATACCAGGGATAGAGCATGACATATTGACTTGGACAATCTATCCCAAGCGTAAGGTGCAACAAAGGAGAAGGAACGTAGTCTGGAGCTGGCAGTAGAGGAGAAGGGTACAGATAAGAGAGACTTGCCCAATAAACAGAGTCCCAGGAGTGGAGTATAGGGAGAGATAAGAGAGGAGAAATATAGAGGAACTGCAGAGTGAATGTACTTGTAAGTCAGTAGGAGTTGAACTATATGCAGAAATGGATAGGGAGCCAAAGAAGTAACTTGAGGGGCTGATGTGGGAATATTGACTGGCAGACTATAAATCATGCAGCAGAATTTTGAACAGATTGAAGGGGGGAAGAGATGGTTATGTGGAGGTCCTTTAAGAAGTACATTGCAGTAGTCTAAGCGAGAGGTGATAAGGGTTTGATAGTATTCTCAGAGAGGAATGGTCGAATTTTGGAGATGTTGTAGAGAAAGAAATGACAAGTTTTGGCAGTCTGTTGGATTTGAGCAAAGAGGAGTCAAATATGACCCTGGAGTTGCGAGTTGGTGAGTCAGGGACGATGAGAGTATTACCCACTGAGAAAGAGAGAGGGGGAGAGGAGAGGTAGGTTTAGGGGGAAGGATAAGTTCTCAATCTTGGTCATGTTCAGTTTTAAGTGGCAGCAGGATATCCAAGCAGCAGTGTCAGGCAGGCCTGGATTCCTGTAGAGATTTCTGTTGTAAAGAGGTAAATCTGGGAATCGTCAGCATAGAGGTGATATAAAACAACTGGAGGAGATCAGAGCACCAAGGGAATGAGTATAAATGGAAAAAAGAGGTCTCAGAACAGACCTTTGGGGTACCCCAACTGATAGTTGGATAGCAGTGGAGAAGGATCCATCACTGCATACACTAAAGGTGCGATGTGAGAGATAAGAGAACCAGGAAGGAACAGAGTCTTTTTTTTTTTTTTTTAATTCTTTATTCATTTATAATTTACAACAAGTGTACAATAAATAACAAACACGTAAGATACAGCATCACTTGAAAATCAGCAATCTTTCAACAAGAAAATTTAACCCTCCCCCCTCCCATATCACTTTTCCAACAAAATAGATATACCACATAAATATAATATCTTATCATTAGAATATATTGTTAATAAAAACCCACCTCCCATTCCACAATAAAAAAAATTAAAACTTGGGAAAAGTGTAAATTATTCTTTATAATAACTTATAAATGGCCCCCACACATCCTTAAATTTATGATAATAGTCTTTTTGTACTGCCAACGCTCTCTCCATTTTAAATATATGACATACTGAGTTCCACCAAAACGGTACAATTTTTCCAGTTATATGTTATTTGTTGAATGGCAACTCCAGTTAAAATCATTAAAAGCTTATTATTATTAGCCGATATTTGAGGCTTAGCTCTCATCAGTATGCCAAACAAAATTGTATCATAAGATAATGCTACATAATTTTCAAGCAATTGATTTATTTGATCCCAAATTGACAACCAAAAAGTTTTAATTAATGGACAATAAAACAATAAATGATCTAAAGTACCAGCTTCCAAGTGACAATGCCAACATCTATTAGACCTAGCGCAGTCCAATTTTTGTAAACGAAAAGGGGTCCAGAGTGCTCTATGCAACAGGAAAAGCCTTGTTTGCCTCATAGATGCAGACATTGTACACCTCATCCTCCAGGACAAAATACGTGGCCATTGAGACGCATTAATTTGATGCTTAATCTCAATGCTCCAAATATCTCTAAGTCCACTCTTTGGTTTCTTCTTTACAAGGCCAGATAATAATTTATACCACTGCGCGGCTTGGTGACCCAAGAAATCTGCCTGAAAGCATAGGAAATCTAAGCTAAAATGATTATTGAGAGATTTCCATTCAGGGAACCCTGCCTGAATGGCCTGCTTCAGTTGCAACCATTTATAACTTTGTTTTTTATCAAGGCCAAATTTTATTTGCAACTGTGAAAAGTCCAGCAATTTACCCTCAAATATAACATCTTTTAAAGTTCTTATACCTACTTTAATCCAATCCTTCCAGACAATCTTAAACCCGCCAATTTGGATCCTGGAGTTGAGCCAGATATTTTGACATGTAGATTTTTGAATCGGAAGAGGTGTTAAATTATTAACATATCTTAAAGTTTTCCATGTGTCCATTAAAATCTTATTATTTTTCCGTAACCTAAGCATTTTAATACTGAGAAGATGACGAAGCCTTATAGGAAACATGAGCTGCCATTCTAACCATAACCAATCAGGTAACTTTTCCATGAGTTCTGGGAGGACCCAATACATTCCTTGACGCAAGATATAGGATTGATGGTACCTATAAAAATTTGGAAAATTTACCCCACCCTCCGCAATTGGCCTTTGTAAAGATATTAAAGCAATTCTTACCCTTTTACCCAGCCAAATAAATTTAGACAAGATACTGTTTAACTTTTTATAAAAAGACCCCTGAAAAAAAACTGGTATCATACCCATTTGGTAACAAACAACAGGCAATATCATCATCTTAACAGTTTGGACTCTTCCCCACCAAGACAAATGCAACGGATTCCATTGTTCACACAGCTCTGTGACCTTTTGTAATAAAGTTTTTTCATTCACTTTCATTGTCTCCTCAAATGTGTTTTTTATCCAGATACCTAAATACTTTATTCCTTCCTCCTTCCAAATAAAAGGAAATGAGTCAAATAAACCTTTTACACAATGTACATTTAAAGGAAGAATTTCAGATTTATTCCAATTTATTTTATATCCTGAGAATTTCCCAAATTGCTCAATCAAATCAAGCAAACATGGAATGGTTGTTTCAGGATTCCTCAAATGGAGCAGTATATCATCTGCATAAGCAGATACCTTATATTCTTTCCCAGAATACAGAATACCCTGTATCTCCCCTACCTGTTGAATATTGATCAAAAGCCTTCTCCGCATCCAATGACACAGAGAAGGCTGGGTCTTTTAAGTCTTTTGTTAAATATAACATCTGAAGAGCCAGTCTAGTATTATTAGAAGAGTGTCTGTGAGCAACAAAGCCCGTTTGGTGCATTCCAATTATATAAGGAAGAGCCTTTCTCAAATGTAAGGCTAAAAGCTTAGCTAGCAATTCTCCATCAACATTAATTAAAGAAATAGGCCTGTAGTTTGAAACCAAAATAACATCTTTATTTGGCTTCGGCAAAACAATAATTAATGATTCTGCCATAGTACCTGTAAAACAACCTTTATTCAGTTGACTCAAATATAAATTTAATAAATGGGGTAACAAGGTATTTTGAAAAGACTTATAAAACTCTACAGTATAATCGTCACCACCTGGAGCGGTCCCAACTCTAAGAGACTTCAATGCTGTTTTTAATTATTTTAGCGATATAGGTTCTTCTAAACTTCTTTTTATATGATCAGGAACCTTTGGACCCTCAATTAAATTTAAAAATTCAAAGCCATCCTTTTCCCTTTCTATATAAGGCTCAGAAGAATAAAGGGCTTTATAAAATTTCAAAAATTGTTTTAAAATAGTTCCAATTTGGGAATGTATATCTCCTTTTTCATCTTTGATTATACTAATTTTTGCTTTCCTTTTCTTTACTTTAAGATAATTAGCCAATAATCTTCCCGCCTTATTAGAGCTTCCATAATACAAAGCTTGCTGCGAAAAAATATCATTTCTGATTAATTTAGAAGAAATCTCATTATATTTACATTTAATTTTTAAAAGAGCTTGTAATGTAGAATGCTCCCATTTTTCAACCAATTTTGCCTCTAGAAGTCTTATTTCTTGTTCTAAACTAAAAAATTGCTTTTTTATTTGTTTTTTAACATGAGCTAAGTACGAAATAATTTGCCCTCTCATAGTTATCTTAAAAGCTTCCCACAAAGTTTCTACATAAATTTCCTCTATATTATTAAATTGAAAATATTCATCTATTTTAAGTTGAAATTCTTCACAAAATTTTTGATCTGCAAGCAATGCATCATCAAATCTCCAAACTGGTCTACTACTGTCTTGACCAATAACATTAAATTCCACCCACACCCCTCCATGATCAGACATAATGATAGGATCAATAGAGGCTTGTGTTACTTGATGCACTAAATGATCTGAAATAAAAAGTTTCAAGTTTATTCAAGTTTATTCAAATTATTTGATTAAACGCTTTTCCAAATTACAAAGCGTTGTACAAAAGATAAAAATGAGATTTTAAAGAAATCACTTATACATAATATATTAATTAGACCAACAGGGGTAATTGCTTTTAAAAGACCACGGGAAACAATAGGAAAGAGGGGAGGAAATACAATTTTTGAAGAAAAAGTACATAAAAGGGAAGTACATTAGGAGGGTAGGAGGAAGAAGATTAGTGGTAGAAGTGGGATCGAATGAGAGAGCTATTGGAAATCTTGTTTTAGAGATGGTAGAAATCATAAAGTATTACCTCTTGAATGAACTTTGTTTTTTTCAGTTAAAGGCTTCTTTAAAAAGAAGGCACTTTAAGCTACTCTTAAATTTCTGCAAATCTTGTTCGAGTCTTAAGTATAAAGGAAGAGAATTCCAAATCATTGGAGCTGTTACAGAAAAAATAGAAGCACGGCGTGTTCCGATAATTTTCAAGGAGGGAACGTTAAGGGTAGACTGTGAGGATGATCTAAGAACTCTTGATGAACTATATGGAATCAGAAGCCTATCTATAAATGCCGGTGTATTGGTCTTAATTGTCTTGAAGACTAGAAGAGCTATTTTATATGTAATCCTATATGTTATTGGCAACCAGTGAGCTTTTTGCAGCAAAGGTGTGACATGGTCAAATTTTTTTGAACCTGAAATTATCTTTATTGCTGTGTTTTGTATCAGTTGACTTAAGAACATGGAAACAAAAAGAAAATTCTCGATCATTAAAATGAAGAATACGCCATATATCTTTTAAATTTGAAGACTGTACAAAATTATCCAAACCTAATGATTTTATAATTTTACTAGGTTTTTTATCCATTAAAGGATCCATAACAGCATTAAAATCTCCCGCCACTACTAAATTAGAAGCAGCCAGTGGTAAAATCAATTGCTCCACTCTAACATCCACTACTGCCATCCGCCTTGTGAGGCTAGCCACTTCATCGATTGCCTCCTGAATCTTCTTCGAGTTGCCCAATACAATTTCCTTTATCTGCCTGAGCTCAGCAATAATATAACAGCTGTCATCACCCAGCAACGGAACTTTTGAAGGAATCACTGCCGGCTCTGTTTTTGATCTCTTAGCACATCCAGCGCTTGTACTCACCATCTCCCCCTTCAAATGTTTTGCCGATGCCATCCTATGCTCAAGAAACTCAATTTCAGTCAAAAATAATAATTTCTGTAGCTTTTATTTTCAGATAATTAACCTGCTATGAAGGAGCTGCACAATCACCTGACCATCTTAATGCGGCTCCAAGCCACGCCCCAAGGAACAGAGTCTTGAAATCCAAGTGAGGACAGGATATCAAGGAGAAGGTGGTGGTCTACAGTGTCAAAGGCAGAGGATAGATCAAGAAGGATGAGAATAAAATTAGACCTTTGGATCTGGCCAGGAACAGGTCATTGGACTTTAGTGAGGGCAGTTTCAGTAGAGTTCAGGGGGAGTAAAAACCTGATTGGAGTGAGTCAAGAATAGCTAAGGATGACAGAAAGTCAAGGCAATGGTGGTGAACAGTATGTTCAAGTAGCTTGGATAAGAAGGGGAGGAGGGAGATAGAACGATAGTTGAAAGGGCAGACAGGGTCTAGTGAAAGTTTTTTGAGGAGTGGTGTAAATATGGCATGTTTGAAAACATCGAGGACAGTTGTAGTGGAAAGTGATAGATTGAGGATGTGACATCACACATCCAGCTTAAATCCACTTGTTGGAATGCCCTCTCTGCTTTGGCTCCTCTTCTGTGGAAAAGCTCTTCTTCACAAACTGAGGAATGAAAGTTCTAGGATTACCTTCTGTCTGTATTCCATCTTGATGAGAGTCAGGCACTGCTGCGATCAGAGTGATGCACAGTGATGTCACAAAGGGCCCTTGCTGGGGCTGAGTTCATGGGGAAACAGAATAAAAAATCGAATAAAGAGTGGACCTGCTCAACTGGTAAGCCCCATGGATTTACATCTAAGACCTAAGGAAGTTGGAGTTGTTTCTGGGGTAGTGAGCATTTTGTCATCCTCTTCAGTCTCCCTAGCATTGGATGGTAGAACATCTCCACCTCAACCAGCTAAGGTTCGGGAGCAGTGAGGGGCAAATTCTATAAATGGCATCCCGATTGTAGGCAGCGGTAGGCATCCTACTGCTGTCTATCAAGGCAATCGTGATGCATGTTAAAAAAAAAAAAAAAAACCAACATCCTGAGGCAGGATGCCTACATTGTAAACATCTTTGCGAGCCCAGGGAGGCATGTAGGGCCGCCTAAGCTCGCCCAGAAGTGGCCTTAGGCGAGCTTAGATGGGCCTAGGTATCTCCATAGGGCCACGATAAACGCCTGAAATGTAGGCCAGCAAAATGCTGGTATACATTTCAAATAGATGTGGCCGCTGAGCTGATTGCGGCAAGGGAATCTCCCTGCCATGATCAGTTTAGCAGCCGCAGAAGGGAACCCATTTGTCCCCTTCATGAAGACAACCAGCAGGAGGGATGCTCACTCCCTTCTGCTAGAACCCCCAAAGCCCCCCAACCCCAAAT
This sequence comes from Geotrypetes seraphini, assembly GCF_902459505.1. NCBI lineage: Eukaryota > Metazoa > Chordata > Amphibia > Gymnophiona > Dermophiidae > Geotrypetes > Geotrypetes seraphini. The sequence goes on along the minus strand of NC_047086.1, from coordinate 300,821,628 downwards.
GTTCATGGCAGAAGGAGTGCCGAATTCCACCTGCCGCTACCACCCCAATACATCCCCTGGCATCCTCGTATTTTGGTAAAACTAGTGAATATAAGCTTAACTGTTTTGTTTTGTTTTTTTAGCCTTTTGATTTTTAATATAGCATTCAGGTCTCAAGTGCAATGTCTCCCATTTGTCACGACATTACAATATTATTTTATTTTTTTAGCAACATATAATTGAACCATCTTGCCAGACTCTTACCAAGCAGTAGAATATCCTGAATGCTAGTCCTTCTAATGAATGTTCCTGCAGACACTCTATACTAAATAATTCAGTCTGTCTAAGTGAATACTTATACTGTATATCCTGTTCTCATTAGTTCTGAATTTAAATCAATGAGCAAAATACCCCAAAGTTTGATTGTATCTTTCAACTGCACTTAGATCTTCATTTACACCACCAATATATAAGCAGTATCTAAATGTTTTATGAGCAGCAGCAATCAAGATAAGTTGGTCTTTACAAATTATGGGTCAGGCACAGGCCAGAACCCAATTATTTTAAAAAAAGCAAAATCATTGAAACTCATTTCCACAATCTTCTTATTTGGGTCTAACTATGAGTACATAGTTACCCACAAAAGCAACATTTAATCTATCATAAGAAAACCCTTAGCGCACATGCGCACTTCAAACTCTGTGATCCCTGCGTCCGTGATTCGTAGCTCCGTGGCCCCGCATGCACAGTTGAAGGAGCCAGCGTCAGTTTCCCTATCGCCCTTCCTAGGCAATGCTGGCTCCTTCTACTGCGCATATGGAGGCACCTTAAGCACGGAGGTGGCAACCACGGCGGCAACTCCCCACTCCTGCCCTCACTCCATCCAACATCTCTGCATCACGCATTTAAGGGCGTGAGACGATCGCTTTAATTGCGGTTCCCTATCTCCTGCACATTCCTCGCATTCCACAGCCTAGGCCCCCTTTTAACGAGCTCAAGTGTCCCCCCCACCCCTCCGAGTAGGCAGCTACTGTGATACTCACAAGGGTCGGCTACTGCAGCTGAACCGCCACATGCAGCTGGCCCAGGGACACATTTCCGCCATCCTTGCTGCAAGGCTCCAGCTTTTCAGAGCTCGCTTCCCTGATCGCTCAAGTGGGGCTGTCTGCCACCTTCTTATCATAGGTGCAGTTCTGCCTGTAACCATGAGGGGGAGGAGGGCATTCCTCTGCTTTGATTATGGCAATTGCAGCCTCTGGTCTAGGGTTGAAAGGCATCTTTAAGATTTGATCCAAAGATACATAAATTATCTATTTTATTTAAAAAGAAATGATAGAAATACTTCATAGAAATGATAAAACAGAGGTGACTTTAACTTATATTTTTAAAAACCAATTTTAACAATTTGTGGAGAGAGACAGACAGACAGAAAGAAAGAAAGAAAGACAGACAAAGGGGGCCAGGGAGAGAGACAAACAGAAAGACAGATAGACTGGGGGCCAGGGAGAGAGAGAGACAGAAAGCGGGCAGGGAGAGAGAGAGACAGAAAGAAAGACAGACAGTGGGTAGGGAGAGAGAGAGAGAGACAGAAAGAAAGAAAGACAGACAGTGGCCAAGGAGAGAAAAAGACAGAAAGACAGACAGCAGCCAAGGAAAGAGACAGACAGAAAGAAAGACAGACAACGGGTAGGGAGAGAGAGAGAAAGAAAGAAAGAAAGAAAGACATACAGTGGCCAAGGAGAGAAAGAGACAGAAAGACAGACGGCGGCCAAGGAGAGAGAGAGACAGAAAGAAAGAAAGATAGACAAACACAGCGGCCAAGGAGAGAGACAAACAGAAAGAAAGAAAGAAAGACAGACAGCGGCCAAGGAGAGAGAGAGACAGAAAGAAAGAAAGACAGACAGACTGACCAAGGAGAGAAACAGAAAGAAAGACAGACAGACAGCAGCCAAGGAGAGAGAGATACAGAAAGAAAGAAAGAAAGACAGACAGACACATCTATTCTAGCACCCGTTAATGTAACGGGCTTAAACACTAGTACAAGTATAACACACATTTTAATAAGAAGCCCCCCCAGTTAGACTCATAATAGGTTTTAATATATTTTATATGACTAATGAAAAATATGCTGGACAGCCTCATTTTACTGTAGAAAGAGCATAGAATTTGGAATTGAAATGTCCAGATCAGGATGTTCAGTTCGCTGCATTACTGTAACATCATATACTTGGCAGGCATTCAGAGAAACTTGCAGAGATTGTGAATTGTCCAAAATGCAGCAGTCAGACTTATTTTTAAGTTGAAAAAGTATGATCATGTTATGTATTTTTTTATTTTTTTTTCAAGAGTTGCATTGGCTGCTGATTGAGGCTCGGATAAGGTTCAAGTTTGGCTGTATTTGTTATAAAATCATGTTTGGAGTAACTCCTAATTATCTTACAAATCTGTTCTTCTTCAATAGTAAACACACTAGACATTCACATGCATACTTCATTTTTCAATCTGTTAAAGGATACAAATTTAAAAAATATCATCGCCTTTTAACTTATTAAGCAAAAACGTACTTGTTTACTAAATATTTGAGCAACTAAGCTATTCCATTCAATTGTAATAATTTTTTATTTTGTAAACTGCATAGAGCTTTACAGTTCTGCTGTATAAAAGTTGATTGTTATATAGGATGTCTCAAGTTCACTAGTATTTTAGCAAACAAAATCTACTGGCATAGATGCTGCTCTAAAGTTCAGGAGAAATGGATGTTTATGCGTTGAGTGCAATGTAGCATAAGCATCTTGTAAGCCACTCATAGCCAAGAGTTGAACTAATCCTGGATATTCAGTCAGGGCATGCATGGCTCCCAGCATTGAATATCCAGTTAGGTAGGTACATTAGGTACCTACATTAGGTTGGTACATTAGGCACTGGCCAATATTCAGACTACACTTCTCCCTCCGAATCTGCGGTTTCAGCATCCGCGGATTCGGTTATTTGCGATTTTCTTTTTAGATCCATTTTTATTTTTCGGGCTATTTTTAAGAACTCTTAAACCCCTCTTAAGCCTTACCTGGTGGTCTAGCGGGTTTTCGGGGCAGGAGCGATCTTCCTACGCTCCTGCCCCATGCAGATCACTCATAGGAAATGGCTGCCGTGAGCTCCCGTAGTCTCCCGAGACTACGACAGGAGCTCACAGCAGCCATTTCCTATGAGTGATCTGTATGGGGCAGGAGCATAGGAAAATTGCTCCTGTCCCGAAAACCCGCTAGACCACCAGGTAAGGCTTAAGGGATGCCGAGAGAAAGCGGGGGGAGGGTAAGAGCCGGCCCAAATATTATTCACGGTTTTTAATATTCGCGGGCCGGCTCTGCCCCTAACCCCCGTGGATATGGAGGGAGAAGTGTAGTGCCTGGTCAACTCAGTGCATAAAGTTAGTAAAACCTTTTTGCTGTTCTTACTGTATGTGCTTACTTAACCAGTTAGCAGACTGAATATTGCTGCTAACTAGCTAAGTAATGCCCTGCCCTAATTCTACCCCCAGACTGCCACTAACCTAGCTAGTAAGGGAATGGCTAGTTAGAGGGGATATTTAGTGGTACTAAGTTAAGTGCTACTGAATATTAACAGCCAGACAGCTCAGCAAGGTTTTACCTGTCTTTGAATACTGAGCCTGTAGAAAATTTCAGTGGGTTGAAAACCAGCAAGTGAGGCCTCACCAATGATTTCTACAGCAACATTAACACCTCCTTTCTTCTGCTGGTTATACTCCTTTCTTGCTTCCCTTCCTGGATGAGCAGAACCATAAGACCTTGAACGTTTTAAAGCCAATTCCACAAATCCTGGGCATTTTCAAATTCTATACATTATACACCCTCGCGCAATATGGAATAATCACAAACTAAAAATAGAAATATGTAGACAAAAGTTAAGCTGAACCATCAAGAAACCCGACTTTTCATACAATGTAACACCACAGCACCACAGAAACAGTGCTACATGTCCACTAATACTGTGCAAAATATAAGGCTAGTAGATGTAAATTTGAAAAAACTGATACATAACAATCACCACTTTACAAATTAACAATAGAAATAAAATAAATACAGTGGTACCTCGGTTTACGAGTGCACCGGTTTGCGAGTGTTTTGCAAGACGAACAAAACATTAGCAAAATCGACGCCTCGGAAACCAAGCGCGCTTCAATTTGCGAGCGCCCCCCCTGAGAACCGGCACCCTTCCCCCCCGTGATTCGGCACCCCCCCCCCACCGTGACCTGAGGTCCCCCCAACCCACTCGAACCCTCTTCTTACTTTGCTGTAGCCTCCACAGTGGCACCGGCACCAGCATGTCCTGTGCGTGGTGCCAGTGCCTGAAGATCTGCTTCCTGTGCTGGGCCTTGAGCATGTGCCTTGAGCAAGGCCTGAGAGTTCACGTCGAACGTGAACTCTCAAGGCCCAGCACAGGAAGCAGATATTCAGGCATCGGCACCACGCACAGGACATGCTGGTGCTGGTGCCGCTGTGGAGGCTACAGCAAAGTAAGAAGAGGGTTCGGGTGGGTTGGGGGGGACCTCAGGTCGCGGCAGGGAGTGCCCGATGGCGGCGGGGGAGTGCCTAATGGCGGCAGGGGGGTGCAGATCGCGGGGGGGAGGGTGCCGGTTTGCGGGGGGGCCTTCGGGGGGAGCAATGCCGGTTCTCGTGGGGGGGGGGCAGCGCTGCTGGCCTCGGGGGGGAACCTATCAAAGCGAGTTTCCGTTATTTCCTATGGGGAAACTCGCTTTGATAAACGAGCATTTTGGATTACGAGCATGCTCCTGGAACGGATTATGCTCGTAATCCAAGGTACCACTGTAATGAGAAATAAGGAAGTAAAGCAACAAAAAATCTTTCTAATTTTTGTCATTTCTACTTTAATCATCTTCTCTTCGCTCTCTTCTTTCTATACAGCGTTTGTCCTCTCTCTTCCATGCAACATCTGCACCCCCTTTTGCCCCTTCCACCCAGCTTCTGCCCTCTCTCTCTACCCCTTCCATTTACTTCCCACACTCTCTCTACCCCTTCCATCCACTGACCATTCTCTCTCTCTTCCATATGGCATCTTCCCTCTTTCTATGTCCCTTCAATATACTGTGTCCCTTCTCTCCTTTGTACATGATTCATTTCAGCTTCAACCCCTCTCCATTTTTCTGTCTCCACCCCCTCCCCTATGCTTTGGCATCTCTCTCTCTTCTCCTTTCCTTCCTTCCCACTCCACACCATGCCCTGACATCTCTCTCCCTTCATCCTCTGGCACCTCCTCCCCCTCTGGTCTGGCATTTGTCTCCTTAGTTTCCCTTCCCTCCCCCCATGCCCTGGAATCTCTCTTTTCTCCTTCCAACTCCTCCTCCCCCTCCATTATCTGGCATTTCCTCTTCCTTTCTCTCCCTCTATCTATCCTTCCTTTCCCCTGGACTTGCATCTGTCTCCTTCCCTCCCCACCAAGCCCTGGCATCTGTCCCTCCCCCTACATGGTCTGATATCTCCTTTCCTGCTTTCCTTTCCCTCCTTCCCATGGACTTGGCATCTCTGGTTCCTCTCCCTTGTCTTCCTTCTCCCTCCTTCCCTTTCCCCCTCCCATTGGGTGCTACAGCAACTCTCCCTTGTCTTCCTTCTCCCTCCTTCCCTCTCCCCCCCAATTGGGTGCTACAGCAACAGCATTTCTCTCTTCCCCCTTCCCTTCCATGTGCAGCAGCAGCTTTTCTCCCCACCACTTCCCTGTGCAGCAGCAGCATTTCTCTCCCCCCCTTGCCTGTGCAGCAGCAGCATTTCTTTCCCCCCCCCCCACCTTGCCTGTGCGGCCAGAAATTAAACACCTGCCGGAGGGAGCACAAGCTGGGCCGCGGACACCCCTGATTTGAAGTTTACTGCCGCTGCTGCTGGTTAAGGAAAGCAGCAGTGGCAGAATAAGGAGGGTAGCCAGCTGTGCACCCCCTTGGAGCATGCACCCGTGGTGGTCCGACCCCCCTCCCCCATGGTACGCCACTGCCTATAGATAAGAGACTACACAAGTTAGACTTCCAGATAATTTTGCTTCATTTCCTGGAGCAGACAAGTGAATTTTGTGTTTCATGTTTTTTCATTCTGTTCCATAGCCCTCGAAAGGGTCAAGCCCCCTCCATGGCCACCATTGTACATTGGATCAAGGCGACCATAGAATCAGCCTATGTTTGTGGGACTCAGCTGGTACCTCCATGTTTGAAAACCCACTTGATGAGGGTAGAGGTCTGAAAGATTTCCCCCAAGATCTATAGGGCAGTGACATGGATATTGCTTCATTCTTTTGTGAAGCATTACAAGTTGGATAGGTACGCAGGGCTCACTTGGACTTTGGCAGAGATGTTCTCAGGGAAGCTTTTCTTTCTCTACCCAATAGTTCTATTTGAGTACATCCCACTTGTTCAGAATGATGCAGCCAAATGATAAGGAAGATGAAATTGTCTAATCTGATCATTTTCTTTCCTTTAGTGGATTGCACCATTCTGAAGGTCGCCCTTGGAAGACTATAGCCTGGGGCTTTTGAAGTGCTCTGCTCTTTCACTTTGCATTAAAATAAATAGGAGAAAAATTCAGGATGAGACAAAAACAATGAGGCAATTCTTAGAAATGCAGGGTAGCAAGTGACACTCTTGTGTTATGTTCACTTGGTGATCATTGAAGATGCAGTGGTTGATGAGGCATGGGTATGCATTACAAAGAGGCCTTCTGGCTAATGCATACTGGAGATTTCCCTAAGCACCAGCAGGTTATGCTGGTGAGTTCACTGGAAAAGGCCAGGTTTTTTTCTCTACCCCCATCTGCTGGTAGGAGGAGATAACACCACTTGTTCAGAATGGTGCAGTTGACTAAAGCGGTGTTTTCAAAGTCGGTTCTGGAGTGCCCCCTTGCCAGTCTAGTTTTAATGATATCCACAATGAATATGCATAAAAGAGATTTGCAAATCAAGTTCACGGATATTCATTTTGGATATCCTGAAAATCTGACTGGCAAGGGGATACTCCAGGGCCAACTTGTGAAACACTGGACTAAAGGAAAGGAAATTATGAAATAAAAGACATAATTTTACCATGTTTGCAATTAATCCTTATGTTGTGTGGATATTGGTAACAACAACATTATAGAACTATAGAACTATTATAGAACATTATAGAATTATAGAACTCCCAAGATTTGAACTTAACAACAACATTAATACACGTTAATGCTTATTAAGCATAGGTATTATCCTTAAAGCCTTTTAGTACACTATAAAAGGCACAGTACATTTTCCAATGATTTCTGCAATAGTCAAAGCACTTTGGTCACTGGACATTTTAGGTGCCTCAGTGCCACAGCATGACAGCCTATTCTGTAATGCATCTGGGCATCCAGATTTTATAATAAATATTATCATAACCCAGTATCAACCTTATATTTGGGCACTTGCAGTTAATATTAGCCATACAGCTAGTTTAACTGTAGATATGAAGCAAGGGTGAGTATAACTTACTGAATTCTGAAAGTTGCATGCACAAGTGGCAGCCCTACCCATACCCTTCCCATGTTCTTCTCATGTTAATGCTTCCATCACTGCATTTATAAGCTATGCTACACAGAATAGAGCTCAATCACTTTGCTGCCATTTATGCATGTTAAGTCCCAGCTTTCTGTACATTAATAATAATAATAATAACAGCTTATATACCGCAATACCGTAAAGTTCTATGCGGTTTACAGAAGATTAAGCAAAGGTAACAAATTGAATTGACTTTAAGAGGGGAGGAAGAAAGAGAATTAATAGGACAGGAAATTCATTTTTGAGGAGAGAGTGATCAAAAGGACAAGTTAATCGCTATAGAGGGGAGAGAGAAGAGAGGATCAGTTGTCTAGATGCTTTAGGAACAAGTATGTTTTTAGACGTTTTCTAAATTCCCCATAAGTAGTGGGCGAAAGCAGTTGTTCTAGGTCTTTACCCCATGATGCTGCTTGGTGTGAGAGAAGGTGTTCATGATGTTTTTTCAGTTTACAACCTCGAACTGGGGGGGAAACGAAATTGGAATGTGAGCTTCTCTTGTGTCTGTTGGCTAAGAAGAAGAAAAGGTCAGTTATGTATTTAGGGGCAAGTCCGTGTAGTGCTTTAAAGCAGAAGCAGGCAAATTTAAACTTTACGCGCGCCGCCATTGGCAGCCAATGCAGCTGCCGGTAGTAGGGTGTCACGTGGTCAAACTTCCTCAGCCCAAAGATCAGTCTGACTGCTGCATTTTGCATCAATTGCATCAGTTGCATATTCTTTTGGGAAATTGCTAAATAAGCGATGTTACAGTAGTCAAGTAGACTTAGTACGAGGGATTGGACTAGGGTTCTGAATGCCGATGTATCGAAGTAAGCTTTAATGGATCTGAGTTTCCAGAGAGTAAAGAATCCCTTTCTGATTAAGGAGTCTACCTGGTCTTTCATGGTTAGGCATTGATCCAAAGTTACACCTAGTATCTTAATGGTGGGCTGGATAGGGTAACTAAGTTTATTGATACTTAGTGGTGATTTGGTGTCAAGCGGATGTGGTGAAGCAACGAAGAAAGTTGTTTTTTCTGAATTAAGTTTGAGCCTAAAGTTTGTCATCCAGTGCTCCATCATGTTTATGGCTTCTGAAGCTTTGGGAATAGTAACACAAGTGTCATGTAACAGTAAGCACCCTGTTATACTGTAGAATTGCCCTTTTAAGGTTCCCCCCCCCCCCCCCCAATAATTAAACAGGAAAGGTTTTGGAACTATATATGTGCCTTAAATATTTCATATAAGTCTATCTTAATAAAATAAGAAACTCGTTTCAGGAACGAAATTGGGAGAAGAAGCTTCAACAAGTATTTGGAGAGACTTCTGCTGACAAACTTTGTACTCAGGCTGAGGAGCAGATTAATCTTTACAGACAAAAGCTTCCAAAACCAGGTAAAGATTTTATTATAGTGACAAAAAACACTGCACTATGCTGTTTGTCTGTTTCTAGAGTCCACTAGGGGTCAATATTCAGCATGATTTAACCAGGTAGGAGGGTACCTATCTGGTTAAATCATTGTCTCTCAAACTTTCTCAAGCCATGGCATACTAAAGGTAGTGGCCACGACTTGAGACACCCAGAAGTGCACGGACGTCGCTGTGATGACATCACACATATGTGTGACATCATCACTTCGATGTTCGCGATGTGCAGAGGCCTTCCAGATGGGCCGTGAGATGCCAGTAAGAGGTGCCAGCAGGGAAGAGGGCCGGAGAGAAGGAGAAGCACTGGCGCCAGCTGATTGCCCACAGCAGTGTTTCTCAACTACTTCAAGCTAAGTACCCCTTAAGTCTAACAAATATCAACTGAGTACCCCAACCACAGACCTCCCTAGGCCCACCCAAGCTCTGCCCTAAATCCCATCCTAATTGTAATGAAATTTTTTCCATTCATTTTTCATATACACAAAATATACACAGCAGATATAAATTCTCAAAACTGACACATTTCAATCACTATATTGAAAATAAAATCATTTTACATACTAGCGATCCTCTGTAGGCTGCTGTAATTAGCTTTAAAAGTGAGACCTGGTGGCCATGGGGGAAACTGGAGGATGCTAGAGACAGGAGGAAACATGCAGGCCTTCAGTAAATCAGGCAGCACTGGCGCTGTACCGCGTAGGGAAGTTAGCTGGCAGATATCTCTCTTCCTCCTCAGTGTGCTACGTCAGACTTGGAATCTCAGGAGGTACACTAGTGTATCTCGGCACACATTTTGAGATACACTGGGTTAAATGATACCAACAAGGTTTGGCACCACTATTCCCTCTAAGCTGTGTGCTTGTGCGCGCGCACACAACTTGCCGAACCCAAGCACACAAATTAAAATAGCGTGAACAAAAAAATAAATTTTTGCCTAAAATGATTGTCACTGCTAAAATGAAATGTTGCAGAAGACCAGCTGTTCCGATTTCCCATTTATCACATTTATTGAAGCGCTATAATATAAATTTTAAGTCATTCACGTGATTCCGTTATCTTTGGCAGTTGAACTTGACACGTCATGTGCCCCATAGGGCCATAGCCTATGGCCCATAGGATATGAAACACTTCTGATTCTTTGACTTCCTGAAGTTCCACCATATTGTTTATTTTGTGGAATCGTAGTGTGCAACATGGTACTGCAGTTGTATAACTGTATTCATTTATTAAATTGCAACCAGATATAACTCTTAAAATGTCTAAACCGCGAATCAGTGGCGTACCTAGGGTATGTGGCACTCGGGGCCCATCATTTTTTGACACCCCCCCCCCCCCCCCCCATGTAAAAAAATTTTTTTTTTTTTTTTTTTTTTTGCAATAACCATGAAATGGAATAAATGGTCAGAATAGAAACAGGCAGTGAAAATTTTCTTTTATTGAACCTCATATATGTAACCATTATTCCAAACATAACATAACATAAATTATGTCTAAATTGTCATGACATTAGAAGTACATATGGAGTAGTTGCAGGTGATGCTTGGGACAGTTCTGATTGTGTTAGTTCGGTTTTATGTGTTTTTTGAATAGAAGGGTTTTTATTTCTTTTTGAAGGTTTTGCAGTCTGTGGTTGATATCAATTGGTTGTAGAGTTGGGGGTCGAGTGTTGCAGCTCGAATGGCTAGGAGGTTGTCGAACAGTTTTTTTCTTTTGACGTTTTTGGTTGGAGGGTGTGTGAATGGTGCACAAGTTCTCCTATGTCTGTTTGAAGTGGATTGAATTATTTAGCTGAAGAAATTAGTTACCCCCCATTCCACACACATTAATTCTCTTCCATTTTTGTTCCCATTATAAAAAACACTGATAAGTTCCCAGAAAAAAAATACATTAAAATAAGAAGTGAAAACAAAGGCCCCTACAGATGAGAACATAACATAAGAATAGCCTAACTGGGTCAGACCAATGGTCCATCATGCCCAGTAGCCCATTCTCATGGTAGCCAATCCAGGACACTAATACCTGGTCAAAACCCAAAGAGTAGCAACATTCCATGCTACCGATCCAGGGCAAGCAGACACTTCCCCCATGTCTTAATAACAGATTATGGACTTTTCCTCCAGGAATTTGTCCAAATCTTTCTTAAAACCAGCTACACTATCTGCTTTTACCATAACTTCTGGCCACTTCATTTTTAAGTTTAGATCTTTCCTTTCAAACAGAGACCTTGCTAGATGTCAAATACAGCACAAGGTAACTTCACATGGACTTAGCTGTGCAGGAAATGTGAATCTCCTCATACACCCACCATATAGTGCAAAAATGTGCAAAGGTCTGTTTTTTTCTTTCGATCACTACATAGCCTAATGCCACACAAGCAGCGCTGTTACAAACATATTCTGTAGGTCAATGCTAAGGATAACAAAGTTTCCTTCCTTGGACCAGAAGGAGATAAACCACTGGAAGAGATCCCAAAACAACACCCAAAGACCCACTCAGTGTGTGAATCAGTTGAGTGGAGTGGACTAACTGGGGGGTGGAAATGGGCCCGGAGTTTGCTCAGCAGAATTTCCCAGACCACCTCTTCCTCTCAACACATTGACACGCTGCCACCATCACCACTAGGAACACCTCACTGGGTAGGCCAGCTATGCTATAAACTTTATAAAACACATTATTATATTTTCTTATAAAGCACATATTTTAACTGACCTCTCTGACATCCTCAGCCTTTCCATTCACAAAAATAGAAGGAAGAAAAGTTCCCATTTCCTGCTGTCTCATGTCCCCGGCCTATACAATATTTTTTTTCTGCAGACCCTTCAAAAGTCTGACCAAATCCTCGTTTCACTTGCATTATAAAGTACTGAGGATGCCATCTCTCCCCAATCCCAGGTCCTAAAGTCTAAGACAGTAGCGCAAACTAATGCTGCCAGATACAGGAAAAAAAAATTTTGATTCGATTCAGCCCTATTGAATTGGTTTTTCAATTCGATTTTCCTGCCCAGTTGGGTGATTTTTTTCAAAACTCCTGGTGGGTTTTATAGCTTTTTCACCCCCTTTGGCTTCTCCTAACCACACTGGCGCTGTGGTGTAAATAAAATAAAGAAACAAAAAGGACTTTTCCTCTTTCTGTTAAATCCTAGCTCACGTTTGCAGTCCAACACCAGCTCTGGCAGGATACACATTTCAAATCTGACATGTTATAATCACAAAACAGAAAATAAAATTAATTTTTCTACCTTTTGTTGTCTGGTTATATTTCAAATCTTGTTGGTCCAAGGCTCTGGTTTTCTTCTGATAACTTGCTTGCCAGGGTCTCCTTCTTTCTGCATACTAACCATCCATCTGCCAACTCTGTCCTCCCTTTCCATTTCCCTTCCCTTCCCAGGAAGTCTGGTATCTTTCCTTTTTTTCATCTCCCTCCACAGATCCACCTTTTCTTAAATACCCTTTCATCCGGCATCTCTCCCTCCTTCCCCACCATCCCAGAGTCCACCATCTCTCCGTTTCTTTTCCTAATTACCCTCCTATCCAGTATCTCTATCCCTCCTCCACACCATCCCTTGTGTCCAATTTCTCTCCCTTTCTGTTCCTTCCCTCCCTAAATCCCATGGTCCATCATCTCTCTCCCTCTCCTCTATTTTCAGACCCATTATTTCTTCCTCCCCCCCAAAGTTTGGCATATGCATGTCTCTTTGAACACCCCCTTCCCTCCGTGTACTTCTAAATCATAGTCCCCCCCCAAAGGCCTGTCCCCCCTTAAAGGTCTGCCTGTCCCACCTTGAAGCCTGCACCCCCTTGAAGGCCTGTCCCTTCCCCTTGTAGGCCTGTCCCCCCCTTGAAGGCCTGCCTGCCTGTCCCCCCCTTGAAGGTCTGCACCCCCCAAAGGCCTGCACCCCCCCCGAAGGCCTGTCCCCCACTTGAAGGCCTGTCCCACCCCCTTGTAGCTTCTCCCCCCCCCTTGTAGGCCTGTCCCCCCTTGAAGGCCTGCCTGCCTGCCTTTCCCCCCTTGAAGGCCTGTCCCCCCTTGAAGGCCTGCACCCCCTTGAAGGCCTGCACCACCCCCCTCGAAGGCCTGCACTCCCTTGAAGGTCTGCACCCCCCCCCCGAAGGCCTGTCCCCCACTTGAAGGCTTGTACCACCCCCTTGTAGCTTCTCCCCCCCTTGTAGGCCTGTCCCCCCCTTGAAGGCCTGCCTGCCTGCCTTTCCCCCCCTTGAAGGCCTGCACCCCCTTGAAGGACTGCACCCCCCCCCCCGAAGGCCTGCACTCCCTTGAAGGTCTGCACCCCCCCGAAGGCCTGTCCCCCCCTTGAAGGCCTGTCCCACCCCCTTGTAGGCCTGTCCCCCCCCTTGTAGGCCTGTCCCCCCTTTAAGGCCTGCCTGCCTGCCTTTCCCCCCCTTGAAGGCCTGTCTCCCCCTTGAAGGCCTGCACCCCCCTTGAAGGCCTGCACCCCCCCTTGAAGGCCTGTCCCCCCCCCTTGTAGGCCTGTCCCCCCCTTGTAGGCCTGTCCCCCCCCTTGTAGGCCTGTCCCCCCCCCCTTGTAGGCCTGTCCCCCCCTTGAAGGCCTGCCTGCCTTTCCCCCCTTGAAGGCCTGTTCCCCCCCTTGAAGGCCTGCACCCCCTTGAAGGTCTGCACCCCCCCAAAGGCCTACACCCCCCCCGAAGGCCTGCCCCCCCCTGAAGGCCTGCCTGCCCCCCTTGAAGGCCTGCCCCCCTTGAAGGTCTGCACCCCCCCCCCGAAGGCCTGTCCCCCCTTGAAGGCCTGCCTGCCTGCCTGTCACCCCCTCCCCCTTGAAAGCCTGCTTGCCTGCCCGCCCGCCCCATCCTGAAGGCCTGATGCCCCGACCCACCCCGAAGGACCGCTCGCCCCCCTGGCCTCCCCGCACCACCTATGAACAGCCGCAGCAGGATCGCGAAGTCAGCGTCAGCGATCCCTGCGCTGCTTCCTGCGCCACGGTCCCGACCCTCCTCTGACGTCAGAGGAGGGGCGGGATCGCGGCGCAGGAAGCAGCGCAGGGATGCTGACGCTGACTTCGCGATCCTGCTGCGGGCTGCTTCACAGGTGGTGCAGGAAGGTCAGTGGGGCGAGCGGTCCTTCGGGGGTGGCGGGGGACTGAACGGCAAGGCCGGGAACACCCCCTTAGGGCTGGTACCCGGGGCGGCCCGCCCCCCCCCCCCCCCCCCTAGGTACGCCACTGCCGCGAATGGTGAAAAGTGTAAAACGCACGAGAGCTGCAACAGCTTTTAGGTCTGAATGGCTTGAAGAAATTGTTGAAATGGAGACACCGGAATCTCGAAATACAATGCGTGTTCGACTGTGTGAAATATTTACCTATGACGAAGACGATGGAGTTCTGTGTTGTTATTGTCAAAATGCCAAGCAACTGGAAAATTCTCTACTGGAAAAATATGGGATGATGTTTGGAAACTGGACTTTCTGAAACGCCATCTATCAAGTAAATCTCATGCCGACAGTATTAGGAACTCAGAAGTAAAAATCTGAATTATAAGAGGGGGACTGGTTAACATGTTGCTTGAAAGCCCAACCAAAAAAGAAAACAGGCAAATTAGTAATGAACGGAAGCGTTCCAGTCCTGATGAAATTAAGGTTCTTGTCGACAGTGTTGTGCTGGCCATTAAGATGAATATCTCAATGCTCTCTGTTCAAGATATCAATGAGCACATGGCGAAGTATGTTAGTATACCTGACAGCTGGAGAAGCAAAAACTATGCGTTTGAATTTCTTGGAATTATCAATGGCATCATTTGAATTGACCAGTCAATTCAAATGAGTATAGGACATCATTTGGTGGGATGCTACAGTTGGAAGAATGTGATGCTACATCAATAGTAACAGCAATTAGGGAATTCTATAGGAAACATGAACTTGACCTGAATAAAATGTTCACCTCTGATGGTGCCTCTGTTATGTTGGGCAAAATAGATGGTGTTGCAGCACAGCTGAGAAAAGACATTCCACATTTAGTGCAGCAACATTGTGTTGCACATCGGGAAGATTTGGGACTTTCTGATTCATGGAAAGAAGTAAAATTGATGAAAGAAGTAGAAACTGTAATGAGAACTGTGTACACGGTGTTCTGTCGGTCTTCTACTAAACGATGCAAATTTCAAGAAATAGCAGATGCATCTAAATGTGAATCAATTGCTTTCAGACCTCTGAATGAAGTGTGCTGGTTATTTAGACACTTTGCACTTAAAGCAATTATTCGAAATTATGATCCCCTGTTAAAATATTTTGAAGACAAATATAATGATCCTATTGCAAAGTACTGCTATAAGAAGCTGAACAGTGAACAATTTCATATTACACTTGAAGTTTTGAATGATGTCTTATCAGAACTGGCTTCCTTAACCATGGCATTTCAAAAATGTGGTTTGACACCATTGGAAGCTTATCATCTTGCACAGGGTAAATTGAACAAACTTTGAATGCAATACTTAGGCAACAAGGTTAAGTGGAGTGATAAAGTCAACAGTCTTCTTGACAACAGGATGAGGTCTGGAGAAAAAGTTTCAGTGGATACTAATTCCATATTAACCTTCATCAACATCCTATGTTTGCATCTGGGTGAAAGATTTCCTGAAAATGAAGTTGAGGAATGGTCTGCTTTTGACTGTACATCAATATCACAATGCGACTTTGACTTCGGAAATGAACATATCAGATCTCTTTGTTTAAAGTATAAACAATTTCTTCCGGAGGAAAGTGTTATTATTCAGCAATACAATGACTTTAAATTCCTTGTTGCAGAAAAAATTAAAAGCAATCTGATAAACAGCTTTCCAGATATGATGAAATTTGCATTTCAGAATGATCAATTTGCAGATTTAGCAAAATTGATGGACATTGGTGCCACATTCTTAGCATCTAGTTCAGATTGTGAGTGTGGTTTTAGTCTAATGAACAATTTGAAGACTAAACAAAGGAATCATTTACATTTAGAGCATTTGGAAATGCTGATGCGTGTTAAGAGTCACCTTCAAGATGGAGGCTCAACAGATCTTGATAGAATTTATTCGGACTGGATAAATATGAAAGATCGCAGGGAAAAACTTTGAAAACTAAATTGCTGTTATTTTCTAAATTTTAAGTATGAAGTACAATGATACCTTATTTATAGGTAGCGCTCAATGAAACATTTCAATTAGAGAATGACGCGGGGAAAAAATCTGTCCCCATCACCGCCCCGTCCCCGGTCCACCATCGTCTGCACCGCCCCATCACCGCCGTTCCCTTCACCGCCCCGTCACCGTCACCGCCATCCCTTTCACTGCCCCGTCACCGCCACTGCCATCCCATTCACCGCCCCGTCACTGTCCCCGCTGCATCCATATAAGCCTTAGTACTGTAATATTTAGCTTATTCCTTTCTTATAAATCAAAGTTCCTGCTGCTGAACTAGAGAAAGAGATGTTCAGCTGGCAGGGCTTTGTTTATAAATTTTTATCAACAAAACTAATATACTACTTTATCCTAAAGCAAAAAATAAATAAATATAATTTTTTTTCTACCTTTGTTGTCTGGTTTCTGCTTTCCACATCTTCTCATTCAATTCCTTCCATCCACTGTGTGTCTTCTCTCTGCGTCTTCCATTTGCTGTTACTGTGCCTCTCCCTTCACCACCACCCCCAATTGGTCTAGCACCCATCTTCTTCCCTCCACTCCCCCATAGTCTGGCATCTGTCTTCTTCCCATTCTATCTTCCACATTTCCTTTCAGGGTCTGTTCCTCTCCACCCTCCTTCAATGTCTGTCCTATTCCTTTCCACCACCACCCTTCCCTCCCTCCTTTACCATCTGTTCCTTTCTACCACCCTTCAGCTCCTCTCGCGTGGCCTATCTATCTACCTTCCTCCCTCTTATTTTCATGGCACGTTACAATGTAATTTGTGCAAGCCACTGGAGCCTGCGAGCTCGGTCCCTATCCCATCCCCACAAACCATCTCGTTTCTGTGCTCCTATTTTCCCCATTTCTAATATCTCCCCTATGTATCTGCCATTGCCTCCCCCCCCCCCCTGTGTCCATATACCATCCCCATGGCATGTCCCCTTTATGTCTCTGTCCCTATGTCCCATGCACATAATTTCCCCTCTTTCTGTTACCTTCCTGTGTCCAGATTTCCCCTATCTTCCTCTTCCATACCAGTGTGTCTCTTCTTTTCAATCCCATCTAGCTTTTTTCCCTCTTTCTTTCCCCCCTCCCCCTGCTTCTAGCATCTGGCTCACCTGCCTGTCCTTCCCTTTCTTTCCTGCTGTGGGTTTTTCTTTCCGTCTTCATCCCCTTGGCCCAGAATCCTTTTCCCTTTCACTCCCTCCTTCCAGTTTGAGCCGGGAACACAGGCGATCGCACGGTCCCCGCAGCCCCCACCCACCTGCCTAATCGATCCTAGTGTTTAGCCAGCTCTCTCCCTTCTCCTCACCTTAGTTTGCAGGCTTTCTTTTTCGGTGACCTGCACACTTTTCCAAAGAGCCGCGCACGCGCGGCTGCTCAGTGTTCAATCTTCTGCTCTGCTGCAACTTCCTGTTTCCAATTGCATCAGAGCAGAAGATCAAAACTGAGCATCAGCGGGTGCGCGGCTCTTTGATAGCGTGCGGTTCGCTGAAAAATAAAACCTACGAGAAGGGAGAGAGCTGGCTAATCACTAGGATCGATTGGGCAGGCGGGTGTGGGCTGCGGGGACTGCGCGATCCTTCATGCCTCACTGCAGGGACAAGACCATTCACCGCTCCACGGGGCGGTGAATGGCCTTGTCCCCGTCCCCGCAGCGACTGCTAGTTTTCGTTCCCCGTTTTGGCGGGTTACCCGTGGCTAAATGCGGTGGCCGCGGGTAAACTGCCACCGTGTCATTCTCTAATTTCAATGAAACATAATTTATGTTTATTGAAATGAGACTTTATGTTACATAAAGTGTAACTAACATAAAGTGTAACTAAAATTACATTGTGTTTTCGTTAATTCAGACTAAACTCAAAGACCTGCCCATAAATGCCCATAACTGAACTCCGGGCCCTCTGGCAATCATTTTTATAGCGAACACAAATTTAGTTTTTATTTAAAATGCGCACAGATGAAATTTTTTGCACACACAGCCTATGAAAAATTAGAGGGAACATTGTTTGGCACTGATATTCAGTTGTATTTAGATTGCCAGTGAATGTCTGCACAGATTGCCATAATATTCTAAGGTTAGTGCCGGGGTGATTCGGGGCAAAGCATAAGCAGATCTGGAAGTTATTTGGGCCCTGTGGAGATTTGTTACCTGAGGCCTAGAGAACTATCCAAGCAAGTAAGACTACATAAATGGCAGCCCTGCCTTGCCAGAATAACTATCTTGGTACCAGCTCTGAATATCAGCGGTGCCTGGATAATGTCTGATGGCCACCCAAAACCTGGAGATTCAGTGCCAGTTACCAGATATAGCCTGGCATGGAATATATGGGTCTAATTTAGCCCATGGCAACCATTGTTTAAAAAAAATACTGCCTTCCATAAAACCGAATATTGCCTGGCAAGAGGACAATATTCAAATGATTTGCTTGGGTAAAAAAACTTCAGGAGTAACGTACTTGAAAAAATTATACCCCTCCTTTACAAAGCCATGCTAGCATTTTTAGTTTCGGTTGTGACGGTAAGAACTCTGACGCTCATAGAATTCCTATGAGTGTTAGAGTTCTTACCGCTGCAGCCTGGTGAGGACAGGTTGCCGCTAAACTTATTGCAGCAGGGAGATTCCTTGCCGTGATAAGCTCAACGGCAACCCGATTCTTTAACTGGCGTCTGTAACATCATCGTTGGTCAGAGAATCAGGTTCTTTTTAGGCAGGCTTAGGCGCGATTCTGTATAGGACACCCGTCGGCTTCTAAGACCGGGCGTCCTATATAGAATCTGGACCTAAGTGATTAATACCCTTTACTGGAATGGTTCCTTTTAAGAAGCACTATATTAAAGTGTCTTGTAATATGCAAAATTGAGCTTTATATTTTTCTAGATTTTGAAAGATTTGGGGCTCCTTTTATCAAGGTGCAGTAGGCGGTTAACGTGCGGAATACCGCACGTTCAACTGCCTGCCGTGCTAGTTGCTAACGCCTCCATTGACAAGGTGTAGTTTTTAGGCTTGCCGCAGGGGTTAGCGCATGATGAAATGTCCGATGCGCTAACCCCCGTAGTGCGCCTTGATAAAAGGAGCCCTTGGTGGTTGTGAAAACTGTGATATTTTTATATAGGGAAATGTTAATTGACAGAGGAAACAGATTTACACATGTATTGTATTACTGGGAATTACAGGGGATGTGTATTCTTATGAGGAACAGCTGTTACCTCTGGATGCCCTGCATCAAGCTGCAATTGTCTATGCATCAGCTATCAAACTCAAACCAAAGGATGCCAACCTCCATTTCAAACTTGGCCTTGTGTTAGAAGAGCATTACTATGCAGCAGAGATACATGGACTAAAGAAAAAAGTAAGTCTTAATGTATTGTTATTAATACATACTTGTCAGCTCTACAATCTTGGCCAATTTTCTAACTCAAGGTAGCACATAAATTGTATTTAATTTAAATATTGGCTTTATGTATAGCCTACTATACAAACCTGTACTTATACAATGTTAAAGTAAGCAAACATTTTATTTTAATTGAAATGTGCAAACATAGAATGAACATTTAAAAGGATTCAACTAGTTAGGAAGGTCCCTACCTGATTGAATTCCACTGACCGTCTCCACCACCTACGGTATATTCAATCCAATCCAATACAATCCAAACCTTAGTCTTGTATACCGAGTCATCCCAACTATGGGGCTCGATCCGGTTCACAAAAAGTTACTAAAAGAACAAGGAAAATGAATAATTGGACAAGGAAGTCATCAATTGCAATCCCTTATTTGTCAGTTAAAGATTTTTGAAATAGATAAGTCTTTAATGTTTTCCGAAAGATTATCAGAGAAGGAAGGAGTCTCATTTCTGTAGGAAGATCATTCTAAATTTTTACAAGGGATAATGTCAAAGAATGATAGATCCTACCTAAAGCTTTGATTCCCCTAATACAGAGGTGTCAAAGTCCCTCATTGAGGGCCGCAATCCAGTCGGGTTTTCAGGATTTCTCCAATGAATATGTATGAGATCTATTAGCATACAATGAAAGCAGTGCAAATAGATCTCATGCATATTCATTGAGGAAATCCTGAAAACCCGACTGGATTGCAGCCCTCGAGGAGGGACTTTGACACCCCTGCCCTAGTAATCAATGGGGGAAAAAAATCCCATATAGGATTTTGATTATAATACTGGCACATTTGAATTGGACTCTCCAATAGACTGGAAGCCAATGCAAGGCTTTTAACAAAGAAGTAACATGATCATATTTACTCTTTCCAAATATTAATTTGGCCGCTGTGTTTTGAATAAGTTGCAGCCTCTTCATGTTGCACTTGCTTAAACTGATAGAGAGGGAGTTTACGTAATCCAAATGAGCCAGTATAATAGCCTGAACCAAAACAGCAAAATGCTGCTGATGGAAGAAATGGTGAACCCTTCTCAATAACCAAAGACTAAAGAAGCATTTTTTTGTTATGTTATTAATCTGGTTAGACAGAGAAAGAGTAGAATCCAAAACAAACTCCAGGATTCTAGATGAGAATTCAATCTTCAGAGTATCACCGGAATTTAACCGCAGGAAAGATAGTAATCTGTATAATTTAGGACCAATACCTTCTATAATCACAGCTCAACTTGCACTACTATTGTATTTAATTAAATATTGTGAAAACCTCAGACCCAAAACCCGTGACTGGTGATAACACCAAACTGGGGTTCATTGGGGGACCATCATTGTTTTTCACTGTCCCCTGACCATCCAACTAGATATTGCATAAAAATCCAGATTGAAAAAACTTATCTGTAGATCGGATGGTATGATCCCAATAATGATCCTCAGCGGTGAATAAATTATCTCGTGCTTATAGTGTGCTAAAAACAACCACTGTTACTCCTCCATAATGTGTCCTTGTCCCCCCGACTCGAGGTTTTCACAATATTTAATTAAATACAATATTAGTGCAAGTTGAGCTGTGATTATAGAAGGTATTTGTTTAAACAGAGTATCACAGTGTAGTAATTAATATATCTCTCCATATAAAAGTGATAATTTAGGACCAAACCATAAAAGTTTTGTTTTAGTGGTATTTAGTTTCAAAACTTCTTCAAAAAGAGAATTTCTAATTTTAAATACTATAAATAAATCTTAATAAATAATTAATAGTGCTCAATGAAAGCCAGTGCGAACAATAAGATATGCGAGCTCAGGACTCTACCAGTTCAGGCTTGAATACATCATTGCACTCCTCCCTCCCTACCAATAAATATGATAGTTTAAAAACAATAAATAAATAAGAGTAGAGGAGTACTTATCTCTGCTGGGATAGTTGTTACGTCCTGGGCTCAGCTGCAAATCCAAAAGTTCTTAGTGCTCCCCAATCACATCAAAAAATCAACAATTCAAAAAACAAAAAGACAAAAACCAAAATTCAAAAATCATAGTCATAATTCATCAGTCCAACAATCTTTACAGTTCATCTTGTCAAAATTCAAAAACTTCCTTGACACAGTAATTGCATGACACGATATATGTTTCTCCTTCAGCTTTGTCAAGAGGAAGATGTTTACAGAACTATCTTCTTAGCAGCTAGCAGCCTCATATTGGATAAGAGTCCCACATTGAAAGCGTTTGCTAGCGGTTGTGCCGCCATGAAGTCCTGTGCAGGACTCTTTTCCAATATGAGGCTGCTTGCTGCTAAGAAGATAGTTCTGTAAACATCTTCCTCTTGACATTCTTATAGGAGAGAACTTTTAAAGTTTCGTTTGACGCCTCTTGTTCATCAACTTATCACCTTTCTTGTGGTGTCCCACAAGGGTCAATATCACCCTTGTTATTCAATATCTTCTTAAGTCCTCTTGCTTTGAGAATTCAGGAGCATCAGATCAAATGCTATATCTATGCTGATGATATTTTGTTGGTATCTACCCAAAATCCAAAAAAAAACCTGATTTGAGTTCTTTACAAGCATGTTTAGATATGATTGATGAATGGATTTCACAAAATAAACTAATACTAAATCCTCAAAAAAACTACTGGCTTATGGATTACTGGTTCTTTACAGTCTCCAGTGGAGTCTCCATTCCTACAATCTCATCCTACAGAACTTCAAAATTCTATAAAGTATTTAGGAGTCAATCTAGATACAGCTCTGACTTTTCATCCTCAGTTGGTCTTGGTAGTTAAATCTTGTTTCTATTCTTTGCACATGATACGTTCTATATAATCGTATATAGACACTCGTTATAATCATATATAGACACTCATATATAGAGAATCTCTTGTTTATGCATTGGTCATGTCAAAATTGGAGTACTGTAATACTATCTATACAGGACTTCCTCAGGTTTCTCTTAAGAAACTACAGACAGTTCAAAACACTGTCATTAGAGTTATTACAAATGCTCATAGGTATGATCATGTTACTCCGTTGTTTAAGGAATATCATTGGCTTCCGATAAAATTCAAGCTGATGCATAAAGCATTAACTTTGGCTGACCAGTGGGCAACCTGATTATCTTGCAAAATTACTTGTTCTATATAAACCTCCCCGATCATTTCAGTCATCAACTTTAAATAGATTGAAAGTACCATCTATTCATTTGGTTAGATTAAAATCTACTCAAAACTCTGCCTTTTTTGCATTGGTACCTTATTTATGCAACTCTCTTCTTAATGAACTTCACTGTGAGCCTACCTATACTAAATTTAGAGCTTCTTTAAAAACTTATCTATTTGGATTGGCATTTCCTTTTTAATTTTATTTTATGATATGCTTTTAATCCTTAGTTGGACATCAGATTATACAGTAACTAAATTATATATATTTTTTCATTTCTTTATACTTTAATTATTGGCATTCCTTTCCTTTTAAATTGATGTACACTGCACTGATGTTGTAACAAAAAGTGTTATATAAACTAAATAAGTGCAAGCTCTGCATTTTCAAAGTACCCCTAGATGTTGCACTAGGTGAGGAGTCTAAAAATTGTTCCCATGGAGGGGCATAATAAAAAAAAAAGTCTAAGTCCCCTTTTAGCCTAAGGTCCTAAACGTTGAAAGTAGAAGCAGGGAAAATGTCCATTATCAAAACAAACGTCCAAAAGGAGGTTTTTTTTGTTAATGGCCTGTCTCTATGTTCAGTTGTTTAAACGCTCAGACCATGACTACATCTAAACTTACATCGTATAATCAACCTAAAAAAAGCCTAAGTCCCAAACGTCCAAAACAAGGGCTTTTAGGCGAAGGAAGGGCCAGTCCTTCGCCTAAAAGCTGGATTCTGTAACCGGTGTCTGTCAAAAAGAACACCGATTACAGAATCCCCATCCCCACCCCAGCAACGATCGGGCCAGGAGGGAGACCAAGCCCTCCTGGCCCAGCGACCCCCCACCCCGCCGAGAATGATCTGGGCAGGAGAGAGCCCAACCCCTCCTGCCCAGGCAACCCCCCTACCCCCCACCCCCACTAAGATACGGGCAGGAAGGATCCTTCCTGTCCTCAATGCACCCCCCTACCACAATCGCCCCCACGGGGGAACCCCCAACCGCTCCCGCCCCCCCCCCCCAAGCCCGTCCGTCCGGCAGGCCCGCCTTCCCTCGAATGGCGGGCCTTAGGGCCTGCTTGGCCCAGGTGGCTCAAACCCCACCCACAGGTGAAGCCTGAGGCGCCTGGGCCAACCGGAATCAGCCCAGTAGCCTTTTATTTCAAGGATTTTAATCAACTTTTCTTTACAAATTCTGATTATTTTGAAATGTAGTTTTGCTTGTACATCTTCAGGACTAAAGTTGCCATGAGTTATGCAATGTATCCTATTGACTTGTATGACCAATTTTATTAAAATTTTTATGGCTTGGAAAGATTAATTGAATCATTTACTTTCCAGAGGGAAGAGATGGAGGAACTCAGCAGTGCAAAAGCCATGGGAAAACAGGAGGAAATACTAGCAATCTGCAAACTGCATGGGTTCCCTGGGCACCCAAACTTACAGCAACAGCTAAAAGCTTTAGATCTAGAGTTTCATCAGCTTAAAGATCAAGGGCAGTCAGGCAAAGCTGATTATATTCAAACACTCTTTGCTTGGAAATCAAAGCAAGCAGGCAAGGTAACAGTACTACTGTTTAATGTCAAATAAAAGCCATTACAGTTTTCTTATTGCTGATGCTAGGTTGGTGTTGGTACTTCAAAGTTTTTCCATAAATTTAGCAAGAAATTAGTCCAAAAGCAGCCGGCACTTATATGCCCTCCATGAATGTGTATTTCCCTAGCTGGATGATTGGCTGATTAAGAGCACATCTCAGGAAGGAGCCCAAATATCCATAGGCATAACTATCCAGGAGTCAGTAGGATTCATTATATATTATCCAAAATCCAGTCAAGCCCATTGTCTCAGTTGGAATTCATAGGAGCTCCGCAGGACATAACTCAGGCAGAAGTCTTCTACAAGAAAGGATAACCATCTTGGTGTCCATAGTGAGAGAAATACAAATGAGTTAGCAGACATCAGCATGGGCTATGTTGAGGATTTTGATTCACATTGCCTAAATGGTTCATATGGCTCCCCTAACATGCCTCAAAATGTGACAAGCCCAATGAACCTTGAGTACATGCAGGGCAATTCTATAGCTTGGCACAAGATGTAGGCATCAAAATGGAGCATGATTAGCACCAATCCTATAAATGCTTCAGGGAGTGCAAAGCCACATCAGCATAGGCAGTGGAACGCCTTTTTGTTTGGGGGGACCCAAAAGCTCCGCCCAAACTCCACCCACACCCCACCTCTGACCCTACCCAAGCTCCACTCCTGACCCCACTCCATAATAATGATAGTATTAAATGTAATACCATTTTTTCCATTCATTTTTCATATATACACACACACTATAATCTTATTAACAACAAATAAATGGTTAAACACAAAATTAAACTACACAAAGCACACTGTATGCTTCTCAACATTCATTCCTACCAGAACACCTGTCCTCAGACACACATGCAGAACACAGATAATAACCCCTATGCAAACATAGCACCACAAACTAAAAGTGCTAATATGCACAAACAAAACCCTAAAATGTCAGATTCTACATGCATTATAACACCTGAGAAATAGAAAGAAATTAATTTCTTCCTGAACAGTACAAAATATAGTCAGCAGATATATATTCTCAAAACTGACACATTTCAATCTGTAAATTGAAAATAAAATCATATTCTCTACCTATTTTGGCTGGTGATCTAATCATCTTTTCCCAATCTCTGGTTGCACTTCTTTCTATCTGTGTTCTTCTGTTTCCATGGCCTTCTTATCCATTTGCTGTTTTTCTCTCTTTCTTCACTTGCTGCCCTACATTCATCTTTGGCATTAACCTTTAACATTCAACTTTCTTACATTTTTCTGCTTTCTTCTCAAAATCTACTTTTATCCCAGGACAAGCAGGCTTGACTGATGGGTGACGGCACCGACGGAGCCCCGGTACGGACAATTTTAGAGTGATTGCACTCTAAGAACTTGGAAAGTTCTAGTAGGCCGCACCGCGCACGCGCGAGTGCCTTCCCGCCCGACAGAGGCGCGCGGTCCCCAGTTTCTTAGTTTCCGCGGAGCTAAGAAGACGCGTTTCTTTCAACGGCTGTTGAAGACTTTTTTCATATCGCCTTCCCGCTTGCGTAAACCCTTAAGGAAATATTGTTTCCTTCATTTTCTTTCATTTTCTTTTCTTTAAAAAAAACAAAAAAAAAAAAAAAACTTTGGTTTTTTTTTTTTTTTTCACTTCTTTCAATTTCGCCCCGGCGGGGCCTGTTGCCACCATCGAGGCCTCGGCCTTCGATTTGGCAGAAGCCGTTTTTACCTTCATGCCCCCTCAACTCGGGTTTAAGAAGTGCCAGCGGTGTGCACGACCAATTTCACTCACTGACCCACACAACTGGTGTCTACAGTGTCTTGGTCCTGACCATCGAGCGTCTACCTGCACCCGCTGTGCGACTTTAAAAAAGAGAACTCTGGAGGGGGCGTGGCTTAACGCGAGCACGAATGGAAGCGTAATCGCAAAGCTCCTCTACAGCTAGGCAAAGAATATAAAATAAAAATTCCCTTCTATATAATTTTCATCAAAGAAATGAATACAAAAGAAGCGGAACACAAGACAATTCAAAATATCTTCTTTTGATAAAGCTGAAACGAAACCCGAGTAAGTTTTGAGCTGAAAGGCAGATTGCCGTTTTCTCTCTTCAACGGTTTTTAGAAGACTTGATTACAGCGCTGAGATCGTGAAGCGTGAGTTAATAAAAAGCAGAAATAGAGGTACAGATTTAAAGGAAGATTGTGCCCTGATACTGTTTAATATAATAAATGAAAATTAAACCGTTAAAGGATACCAGCCAGTGACGAAACTGAAGAGGCTTGAAAGGGAAAAAAACTAAGAGAGGAATGGCGGCGAATTAAATTGTGAGGCGCCAAGAATAGATGAAAATTAAATGCTTGTGAGAGTATTAAAGTAAAAGAAGATTATTGAAGTGAATATAGCTCTCCTCTATCGTAGCTGCGATTGGGCTTGTGAGAGGAGAGCCAGAAGAAAAGTTTGCCTTTTTTTTTTTAGCGCTAAAACGGCAAGAATTTGAAGCTAAGTGACTGACAGAGCTAATAAAATAAATTAGAAAACATATTTGAACTGCCATACCTGAAATCGAAAAGAAGGGAAATTCAGAGAAGAATAAAACTAAGACAATTTGAAACAGACGCTGAACCCTGAGGAAAAAAAAAATTGGAGAAATCTCCTTTTACTAAAAAAAAAAAAAAAAAAGGAAGATTGAAGAGAAGGTTTATTGATGTGAGGATAAAAACTTAAGGTGAATTATACCTGCCTAATATTAAGTTTGTTCACCTAAACATTTCCTTCATATTGAAATCTGACTAGTGGTAGAAAAAAGGGGAAAGCTGATCTTGTTATGAGACTGCTGTTGACTGACTTGGGTGTTGATACTGAATTGGAGCCTTAAAGATAGAGAACTGAAGAAACTAATTTGCCTTTGTGCTGATTTCTTCTTGTGAACTTATATTAATAAAAAACTTCTGTCTGTTAAAAAAAAAAAAAAAAGGAGAAGATAAAAATCCTAACCTTAAAAATTAATTCTGGAAAAAAGAAAAAGTGCATATAAACCAGATATAACTGAAATCAAAAAAAAAAAAAAAAGCTGAATTGCTATAGCTGAAGTGAGATATGTGCTGACAAGAGTCGGGAAGGCAGAGAGCCGTTAGTATTTTCGGCGGTTTCATTAAACTTGAATGCAGCGCTGAAACCGCGAAGTACATGTGAGTGATCAAACAGTTTGATTGGAGAAATTGTGAAAGAAGTTTGTGTTCCGACCAGATATATTGAAACCAAAAGAAGGAAAAATATTATCCTTTGATAAAAAGGGGATTGAATAAAGAAAATTGAGAGAGAGGAATACCGGCATTTTCTCTCAATAATTAAGTGCCGAAGCGCTGAAAACAAATAAATATCAGCTTACTAAAATAAATAAAAATACTGAATTGAATACTACTTTCCTCTGACAAAGCTGCGATTGGGCTTGTGAGAGAGGAGACAGAGAAAAGGATCAACGGAATTTTAAAAAACTGAAGCAGCAAGACATCGAGGAAATTGAGAGACGCTGAGAAAAAACAGAAGACAATTGCTTCAAGTTGGTCAAAATAAGGGAAAATAACTCTATAAAGTGTTGCTCTCCTCAATCAAAGCTGCGATTGGGCTTGTGAGAGGAGAAAAAAAAAAAAAAAAATACTAAGAATTTTTTTTTTTTTTTTGTCAACGCTGAAACGGTGTCTCATTGAGAGAAAGAGTGAATGTCAGAGATAGTGAATTAAAACTTGTGAAAGGAATTGACTAATCTGAGAGAGATCTAAGGGAAGGAAATGTTGTTGGACTGAAAGTTCCCCTCCTTCATTGAAACAGTGAAAGTGAGAAAAGTAAAAGAAAAAAGAAAAGAATTTTCAAACTGACATAGGTAAAGGAAAAAAAGAAGGGGGAAAAAAATTAAAAATAACCATCTAGCTAATATTAAAGAGATAAATAAACTAAAAAAGGAATATTCAAGATTATGACAGATAACTGAGGAAAAGAAAAGGGCTTAAAAAGAAAATTTCTACTTCAAAAGATAGAACTAAATCTTGGAAGAAAAGAGATTAAAAACCTAAGAATACCAAATTTAAGAGACTAAATATAAGAAATAAGAATAACCAAGAAAAAGAAAACAATAACATGGCAAGTACCAGACAAAACAAAAATGAGGCAGGTACATCTGCAAAAAGACAGAAACAAGACCAAATAACACCAAGCAAGATACCACTTCCTATCGAAGAATCAGACATATTAAGCAAAGCAGAAGTTATGGAAGAACTAAAACAAATCAAACAAATGCTCAAGGAAACTATAACTAATATGTCGGAAATGAAAGAAGAAATTTTAAATATTCATAGACAAATGGAAGTTAACAACAAAAGAACAACTGAACTAGAATCAAAAATGGAAACTATAGAATGTGAATCAAAAAGATGTAAAAACGACAGCCTGGAATTAAATAAATTAAAAGATCAACTGGAGGACTACGAGAATAGAGGAAGAAGGAAGAACATCAAACTTTTTGGAATACAAGAAAATTTAGAGGGAAAAAATACTATCCTTTTCCTTGAAAATTTAATTCCAAAAATACTACAGTTAGACTTGAAACAACCAATTGAAATTGAAAGGGCGCATAGAATCCCAATTAAAAATTTAGAAAACAAAAACAGACCAAGACCAATAATTTTCAAAATGCTGAGATACCAACAAGCACTAGAGATACTAAATGCTGCAAAAAAAGATAAAAACCTAAATTATAAAGGATCAAGATTATGGTTTTTACCAGACTTCGCCAAAAACACAGCAAATAAAAGAAAAAGACTACTAGACATGAGACCTCTACTAAAAGAAAAAGGATTTAAATATGGTCTATACTACCCGGCGAAAATGAGAGTATCATCTGGAGACAAATCCTTATATTTTGAGGATCCCGAAAAACTAAAAGATTTTCTCTCTAAACCAGAACCTATGATATTTTAACATAGAACATTAAGATGGTTTTGAAGACTCTATGAAAAATTAGAAAATATGACATATCGAAATATCTGAAGAAATGGAGGAAAACAATACAAAGAAAAGACAATAATAATTATATGAAAGAAAGAACAAAATATAGGAAAATTATTAAATAATACACTACATATATGTTTAAAATAATTATATGTTGAAATCATAATACTAAGGAAATACAAATTAACATATTGTTAAATGGATAATGATACATTAATGAAATGTTATGGAAAATGATTAAAGATATAAAAGATCAATATAGATAGATAGAAGGGAAATTTGTTTAAATATTGAATATTGATTGCCTGGAATGGGGAGAATGTTTGGATTACAGTTCCAATGTGTATCCTTAAGCAGCCAATGTACTGGGTGGGAAAGGGAGGGACAAGGAGAATATTTACTAGAATAATTAAGGGAGATACATTAGGGTTAAATATGTGTGTCATGAAGAAAATTTTTTGGATATTAAATATGAAAGAGGAGAGGAAGAATAAGATAATGAAAAGTATTAAAATGTATAATGTCTTTTAAAATATATTCTATTAATGTCAATGGCCTGAATCATGTAATTAAAAGGAAAAAAATATTAACATTTTTAAAAAAGCAAAATGCGGATATTTACTGTCTGCAAGAGACCCATCTTAATATGAAGGAATCACAGAAATTATCAGGTGGATGGATAAAGGAATGTTTTTTTGCTCCAGCAGTGGGTAAAAAAGCAGGGGTTGCAATTCTTATAAATAAAAAATGTATGGCCAATATAAAGGTAAAAAGTTCAGATCCACATGGAAGATGGATACATATCGATATAGGTATGGGAAATGATACCCTGACGTTATTTAATATATATGCCCCTAATTCGAATCAATCAGAATTTTTCAAAAAGCTACAAAATATGTTATTACCACTGGCTGCCTCTAATTTAGTGGTGGCTGGAGATTTTAATGCTGTAATGGATCCATTATTGGATAAAAAACCAGGTAAAAATATTAAATCTTTAGGTCTAGATAATTTAGTTCGATCATGCGATTTGAAGGATATATGGCGTATTCTTCATTTTAATGATCAGGAATATTCATTTTGTTCACAGGTTCATAAATCATTTTCAAGAATAGATTATATTTTTGTTTCAACAAATAAAGTGCAACAGGTGATTAAAGCCTCCATTGATCCTATTATCATTTCGGATCATGCGGGAATATGGATAGAATTACAATTAGATCAATTAGAAAATAATAGACCTCTTTGGAGATTTGATAATGCATTGCTTGTGGATGACAAATTTTTGGAAAATTTTAAAACACAAATTAATGAATTTTTTCAAACAAATTTAGTGGAAGATACATCTATAGAGAATGTATGGGATGCATTTAAAGCAACTATGAGGGGTAATATTATATCATATTCAGCTTTTATTAGGAAACAAATTAAAAAACAATATATAGAATTAGAAAAAGAAATAAAAATATTAGAAGCTAAATTGATAAATAAATGGGAATATGAAGTTTTGCAAGCTCTTTTGAAAGTAAAAGGTAAATATAATGAATTAACTTCAAAAATGATAAGAAAAGATTTGTTTTCCAAGCAAACAGTGTATTATGGAAGTTCTAATAAGGCGGGAAAATTATTAGCAAATTATCTTAAGGCAAAAAAAAGGAGAACTAATATTAATGGAATAAAAGATGATAATGGTATAATAACAAATCAAACAAATATAATATTAAAACAATTTTTAAATTTTTATAAGGATCTATATTCTTCCGAACCTTATTTGGAGAAACAAAAAGATGGAAAAAAATTTTTAGATTTAATTAATGGACCTAAAATTCCTGATCATATAAAACGAAGTTTAGAAGAGCCTATATCATTAAAAGAATTAGAAACAGCATTGAGATCTCTTAGAGTTGGATCCGCTCCAGGTGGTGATGGTTACACAGTAGAATTTTATAAAACATTTCAAAATATCCTCTCCACACATTTATTAAAATTATATCAGACACAACTTATAAAAGGTAATATAAAAGGTACTATGGCTGAATCAATAATAATTGTTTTGCCTAAGCCAAATAAAGATCCTACTTTGGTTTCGAACTACAGGCCTATATCTTTGATAAATGTTGATAATAAACTTTTGGCGAAAATTTTGGCTTTGAGATTAGCCAAAGCTCTCCCACATATTATAGATATGCATCAAACGGGTTTCGTTGCTAAAAGACATTCCTCCAATAACTCTAGACTATTATTTCACATGCTAAACTTATCAAAAAAAATGGATGAACCGGCCTTTACAGTTTCATTAGATGCCGAGAAAGCATTTGATAGGATAGAATGGAATTTTATGTATCAGGCTTTAGAATGGTTTGGTATAGGTTCTGGATTTATACAAATGGTAAAAACATTGTATAGCTTCCCGATTGCAAGATTAAATATTAATAATATGATATCTGATGGTTTTCAATTGCAGAGGGGAGTTAGACAAGGCTGTCCTTTATCTCCTTTGTTATTTGATGTTGTATTAGAACCCTTATTGTTAGCAATACAGCAAACGAGGGAGATACAAGGTATTCCATATTCAGATATGGAATATAAAATTTCGGCTTATGCGGATGATATTTTGCTTTATTTGAGAAATCCAGAGTCTACCTTATCTTCTTTATTGGAATTAATTGATAAGTTTGGCAAATTTTCAGGTTATAAAATTAATTGGAATAAATCTGAAATTACACCCTTGAATGTTTACTGTGTAAAAGGATTATTTGATACTTTTCCATTCATATGGAAAGAAGAAGGATTTAAATATCTAGGCATTCAAGTTAAAAAAACAATTGAAGATACTGTAAAAGAAAATGAAAAATATGTATTAAAAAAAGTAACGGAGTTATGTGAGCAATGGAACCCATTACATATTTCTTGGTGGGGAAGAGTTCAAACTATAAAAATGATGATGTTGCCTGTGGTTTGCTACCAAATGAGTATGATACCTATTTATTTTCAGGGGTCCTTTTATAAAAAGCTTAATAGAATTTTAACAAAATTTCTTTGGCTTGGTAAAACACCTAGAATAGCTTTAGTAACCTTACAAAAATCAATTAAGGAGGGAGGGGTAAATTTTCCAAATTTCTATAGGTACCATCAAGCCTATATTCTACGTCAGGGTATGTATTGGATCCTCCCAGAACTTATAGATAATGCACCAGATTGGTTATATTTGGAATGGCGCCTTATGTTTCCCCTAAATTTAGTTCATCTACCAAGTATTAATATACCTAAAAGATACAAAGAAAATAAAATAATAATGGATACTTGGAAAACATTGAGATTTATTGATAAATTAACACCCATCCCAATATACAAATCAACTAATCAATCCATATGGATAAACTCCAAGATCAAAATTGGCGGAGCTCAAATCCTTTGGAAGAACTGGATTAATGCAGGCATTAGAACTCTAGATGATATTATCTCAGAAGGTAAACTGCTGGATTTTCCACAATTGCAACACAGATTTGGTTTCAATAAAACACAAAGTTTTAAATGGTTGCAATTGAAGCAGGCCATTCAGGTTGGGTTCCCTGAATGGAAATCATTAAACAATCAATATAGTTTAAAGTTCTTATGCTTTAAAGCAGACTTCCTAGGACATCAAGCCGCATTGTGGTATAAATTAATATCTGGATATTTAAATAAAAAACCAAAAAATGGTCTAAGAGACATTTGGAGCATTGAGATTGGACATCAAATTAATGCATCTCAATGGCCACTAATTTGGTCTTGGAGAATGGGATGTACAGTGTCAGCGTCTATGAGACAAACATGGTTCTTTTTATTACATAGAGCTTTTTGGACCCCTACTCGTTTGCAAAAATTAGACAATTCTAAGTCTAATAGATGCTGGCACTGTAATCTAGAACCAGGGACATTAGATCATTTATTATATCATTGTCCTTATATTAAAATTTTTTGGAATTCAATTTGGCCACAAATTAATAAATTAATGGAAAATCATATTGCAATATCATATGATACAATTTTATTTGGAACAATGATGAGAATAAAAAGTCAAATTTCACCAGAAAATAATAAGCTTTTATTAATTATGACAGGGGTTGCCATTCAACATATAACTAACAATTGGAAAAATTACAACAACCTAAATTACACATTTTGGTGGAATACAATATGTCATATTTTTAAAATGGAAAGAACAATAGCAATACAAAAGGGGACATATAATAAATTTATAAAAATATGGGGGCCATTGACAAAATACTGTAATGAATAAATAATATGATGTTTTCTTCTTCTTTTCTTCTTTTAAGGATTTTTTTTTATGACACACATAAAGGGGGGGTAAGAAAAATTAATTTATACATAGTATGTTATAATATATTATACAAAATGTAACGTATGAATAAAAGGTAATAAAAGGGTGAGGGGAGGGAAATGGGACAAAAATTGTTTAGATTATATTGTATTAGATATAAAAAAGTTATTGAATATTTATCAATTGTATTCTAATATGTTGTATACTTTTTATAAAAATTTGAAAATTAAAATATTATATTAAAGTAATGAAAGGGAGGGGGGAGGGTGAGGGGGAAAATCAAATTCAGATATATAATGTATTAGATATAAAAGTGATAATATGCATTTATCAATCGTAATTTATTATTATGTACACTTTATGAAAAATTTAGAAAATAAAAAATAATGGGAAAAAAAAAAAAAAAGAGAACTCTGAAAAATCGGCAGATCCAGCAGCAATTATTGTTTGGTGCCGAGATGTCTGACTCTGCGGCACCGGCACCGACATCGGCCCCGTCTCAGTCGGCACCCACCTCATCGACACCGCACTATACCACGTCAGCGTCGCATCCCTCAGGTAAGCCGGCTAAGAAGCCTTCCCCGTTGGAGCATCCTCCGGTCTGAGTAGCAGCGAGCCCAGTCCTGCCGACCTCGAGGCGTCCACGGAAGCGCTCCGCCCCAATAGAGGTGAGCCCCTCGACCTCGGGTTCCTCATCCTCGGGGCGTAGAGCGGCACCGCAGGTACCGCAGAAGAAAAAGGCGGTACCGGTGCCTTCGCTGGACAAGCGGATCGCCGCTGTCCTGCAGGTGCAGCTTAAGGAACAGTTGCAACAACTCCTTCCTGCACTTTTGGCACCGAGCCTTCCGGTCCCGGTCCGGTCTGAGCCACCGGTACCGACAGTGGAGCAGCCCCTTCTTTCGGCATCCACTTTGTTGGTACCGCTACATTCTGCTTCCTCGGTCTCCATGCCAGTCCTCGCACCGGAACCGAGAGCTCAACACCAGGCTGTTCAGACTTCGGCACCGATGCAGCCCTTAATGTCTCCCGGTACCGTGTCTATGAGGTCAGGTAAGTCGGCACGCAAATCCCGACACCTGGAACCCTCCACACCTGAATCTCGAGACCGCAGTTTTCAGGTTCGGGATCCTGATCTGTGGGGTGACTCAGAGGACCCTCTTCTCTCTGAAGGGGAATGTTCATCTGGTGATGAGGATCCTTCTGCTTTAGACCCATCTTCTAGACCAGATGTAACCTCTTTCTCATCTTTTTTAAAAGAGATGTGTGACTCTCTCTCTATTCCCTTGGAGGCTGAGTCAAAGAAATCCAAAGCTTTTCTTGATGCACTGGATTTTGACCAACCTCCAAGGGAATATCTCAAATTACCTCTCCATGACATCTTGAGAGAGACGTTTTACAAGAATTTAGAGACACCTTTGACCATACCTGGAGCCCCCCGCAAGTTAGACTCCTTATATAAAGTCGTCCCGACTCCTGGGTTTGACAAACCACAGCTCCCACATGAGTCTCTATTAGTGGAATCCACTCTAAAGAAATCCACGGGAGCTAGTGTATACGCCTCAGTCCCTCCTGGCAGAGAAGGTAAAGCCATGGACAAATTTGGCAAGAGGTTGTACCAGAATGCGATGTTAGCCAACAGGTCAGGGAATTACGCTTTCCACTTCTCATTCTATCTCAAGCATCTCATACAAAATCTGACTGCTTTTGAGAAGTATCTCCCTGACCGTAAAAAATCTGCCTTTCGCCAAACTTCTTCATCGCTCTTACAACTTCGAAAGTTCATGGTCAGGTCGATCTATGACACCTTTGAGCTGACCTCTCGGGCCACAGCTATGTCGGTGGCCATGCGCCGACTGGCATGGCTCAGAGTGTCAGAACTTGATGTCAATCATCAGGATCGACTGGCTAATGCACCTTGCCTGGGGGATGAGCTGTTTGGAGAATCCATGGACTCCACTACTCAAAAGCTTTCGGCTCATGAAACTAGGTGGGATACTCTCCTCAAAACAAAAAAAGAAGACCCCACCTACCAGGCCTTTTCGTCAGCAATCGGCCTACCAGCGTCGATTTGTGGCTCGTCCTTTGCCACCGGCAGCTCAACAACCCAGGCGTCAGAGGCAACAACAAAGGCAAAACACTAGACCTGCACAGCAGCAACAACATGTGAAGCCTCCTCCTCCACAAAAACCTTCACAACCCTTTTGACTTGGTTCTCCAGGACATAGCCAGTATCCCTCCATCCTCCCATCTTCCGCTGCCTATAGGAGGACGCCTCACTCATTTCATAAGCCGTTGGGAAACCATCACCTCGGACCAGTGGGTCCTCAACATCATCCACCACGGCTACTCTCTCAACTTTCAGACTCTTCCTGCCCAAGGTCTACCAAAAGAGTCTGCTTTGAACACTCTTCAGTCTTCCCTCCTTCTTCAAGAGGTTCAATCCCTTCTCCTTCTGAACGCCATAGAGGAAGTTCCTCTAGATCAAAAGGGGCAAGGATTCTACTCCCGTTATTTTCTAGTTCCCAAAAAGACAGGAGATCCTAGATCTTCGCGATCTAAACAAATGCTTGGTCAAAGAGAAATTCAGAATGCTTTCTCTGGCCACTCTTTACCCTCTTCTCAATCAAGGCGACTGGCTATGTTCCCTCGATCTTAAAGACGCATACACTCATATACCGGTCAATCTGGCCTCCAGACAGTACCTACGCTTCATGATCAATCGTTGTCATTACCAATACAAGGTGCTGCCCTTTGGTCTTGCCTCCTCTCCAAGAGTGTTCACCAAATGTCTGATTGTGGTGGCTGCCTTTCTACGCTCTCACCACCTTCAGGTCTTTCCTTACCTGGATGACTGGTTAATCAAGGCCAATTCATCTCAGACTGTTCTCCTGGCCACCAACCAAACCATCCTGTTTCTTCAACTTCTGGGGTTCGAGATCAATCTACCCAAATCTCATCTCATCCCCACTCAGAGACTTAAATTCATCGGAGCTGTCTTGGACACAGTCCTCATGAGAGCGTTCCTGCCATCCAACCGTCTTCAAACGCTTCAATCTCTATGTCAGCAGGTGCTTCCACAACATTCCATCTCTGCCAAGCAAATGATGATACTCTTGGGTCACATGGCCTCCACAGTTCATGTCACACCCTTTGCACGTCTTCACCTGCACACTCCTCAATGGACCCTAGCTACCCAGTGGTCCCAAGCGATGGATCCTTGCTCAAGTCACATATCTGTGACATCATCTCTTCGTCAGTCTCTACAATGGTGGTTGATATCCTCAAATCTCTCCAGAGGTCTTCTCTTCCATCTACCTCCTCATCAACTTATCATCACCACCGATGCCTCCCCTTACGCCTGGGGAGCTCATTTGAACGAGTTCCAAACTCAAGGACTTTGGACAGCTCAGGAAATGAAGCATCACATCAATTTCCTGGAACTCAGAGCGATGTTTTATGCCCTCAAGGCCTTCCAACATCTTCTCTTTCCTCAAGTCCTCCTGCTGTGCACAGACAATCGTTGCGATGTACTACATCATCAAACAGGGTGGGATAGGCTCTCGCCTCTTGTGCCAGGAAGCCCAGAAGATCTGGACTTGGGCCATAAATCACCATTTGTTCCTGAAAGCTATCTACATTCAGGGAGAAAAGAATTCCTTAGCGGACAAGCTCAGCAGAATTCTCCAGCCTCACGAGTGGGCACTCGATCCTTTCACTCTACAGTCCATCTTCGCTCAATGGGGCACTCCTCAGATAGACCTTTTTGCAGCTCCTCACAATCATCAGCTGCCCCTTTTTTGCTCCAGACTTTACTCTCCTCACCGTCTGGCAGCAGATGCATTTCTCCTCGACTGGTCCAATCTGTTCCTGTACGCTTTCCCTCCTCTGCCTCTCATGTTGAGAACCTTGTTCAAGCTCAAGAGGGAACGAGCCACCATGATTCTGATTGCTCTGAGGTGGCCCAGGCAACATTGGTTCTCCCTTCTACTTCAACTCAGTTCCAGGGAACCTTTTCTTCTTCCACTGTTTCCTTCTCTACTTACACAGCATCAGGAGACCCTTCTACATCCCAACCTCCAGTCTCTGCACCTGACAGCTTGGTATCTCTCGGGCTGACTTCTCATGATACTCTTTTGTCTCAGCCCATTTGTTCCATTCTAGATGCCTCCAGGAAACCAGCCACTCTGCAATGTTACCATCAGAAGTGGACACGATTTTCTTCCTGGTGTCTTCTTCATCATCTTGATCCCACTTCCCTGGCAGTGGAGACATTGTTGGATTATCTGCTTTCTTTGTCTGACTCTGGCCTTAAGTCTACTTCCATCAGAGTCCACCTCAGTGCCATTGCTGCTTTTCATGAGCCGGTTCATGGAAAACTTCTCTCAGCTCATCCCCTGGTGTCCAGGTTCATGCGGGGTCTTTTCAATGTGAAACCATCTCTTAAAGCCCCTCCTGTTATCTGGGATCTCAATGTGGTTCTTTCCGCCTTAATGAAGCCTCCATTTGAACCTTTGGCTACCACTCCTTTCAAGTTTCTCACTTGGAAAGTACTTTTCCTTATTGCTCTTACCTCTTCCAGGAGGGTCAGTGTGCTACATGCACTAGTT
This sequence comes from Geotrypetes seraphini, assembly GCF_902459505.1. Classification (NCBI taxonomy): domain Eukaryota; kingdom Metazoa; phylum Chordata; class Amphibia; order Gymnophiona; family Dermophiidae; genus Geotrypetes; species Geotrypetes seraphini. The sequence goes on along the minus strand of NC_047086.1, from coordinate 300,783,496 downwards.
GCAGATCCACCTTTTACGGTCTTTCATCATGACAAGGTGATTCTGCGTACACATCCAAAGTTTCTCTCTAAGGTTGTCTCTGAATTCCATCTCAACCAATCCATTGTTCTGCCTGTCTTCTTTCCGAAACCTCACTCTCATTCTGGGGAACAGGCTCTGCATACTTTGGACTGTAAGAGGGCTCTAGCTTACTATCTAGAGCGTACGAAACCCCACAGATCAGCTCCCCAACTCTTTCTGTCCTTTGATCCGAATAAATTGGGATGTCCTGTTTCTAAACGTACGTTGTCTAATTGGCTGGCAGCGTGCATTTCATTCTGTTATGCTCAGAACGGACTGACACTGGAAGGTTCTGTCACGGCCCATAGAGTCCGAGCGATGGCAGCATCTGTAGCTTTCCTCCGTTCCACTCCTATTGAGGAAATCTGCAAGGCTGCTACTTGGTCCTCAGTTCATACTTTTACATCTCATTATTGTCTGGATGCATTCTCCAGACGGGATGGACACTTCGGCCAATCTGTTTTGCAAAATTTGTTTTCCTAATGGCCAACCTTCCCTCCATCCCTCTTTTTGTTAGCTTGGAGGTCACCCATCAGTCAAGAATATGCTGCCTGCTTGTCCTGGGATAAAGCACAGTTACTTACCGTAACAGGTGTTATCCAGGGACAGCAGGCAGATATTCTTGCGTCCCACCCACCTCCCCGGGTTGGCTTCTTAGCTGGCTTATCCTAACTGGGGACCGCGCGCCTCTGTCGGGCGGGAAGGCACTCGCGCGTGCGCGGTGCGGCCTACTAGAACTTTCCAAGTTCTTAGAGTGCAATCACTCTAAAATTGTCCGTACCGGGGCTCCGTCGGTGCCGTCACCCATCAGTCAAGAATATATGCCTGCTGTCCCTGGATAACACCTGTTACGGTAAGTAACTGTGCTTTCCGTGTCTTCCTTTCCCATCTATCCATGTGTACCATTTTCTCTTTCTTCTCCCCTATTCCCATCTATCCCATAAGAAGCATTTCCTCTATCTCTCTTCCCTGTCACACCCATTGCTGTGCACCATCTCCTCCCTCTCTCTCTCCAGTGATCTGACATCAGTCTTCCTCCTTACACTCTCGTATGATCTGGCATCTCTCTCTTCTTCCCTCCCTCTTCTTATGATCTTAAATCCCTCTTCTCTCCTTCCCACTGTCTGGTATCTTTTTCTTCTCTCCTTCCTTTCTCTGGTCTGGCATCTCTCTTTCCCCTTCCAGTGGTCTGACAACTCTCTCCTTCCATCACCTTTCTCCAGAATCTGACATCCGTCACTTATTTGAATCATCTGTCCTCCCTCCCAGTGTAATATTTTTCTTTCCCTCCTCTCCAACACTATCATGTCTAATAATTCTCCCTCTTCTTCTTTTCCCCATGTATACCATCTCTCTTTCCCTCCCATTCCATGCACCTATGTACAACAATTTCTTTTTCTCTTCCCTCCCCCACTGGCAGCATCTCTCACTCTTTCCTTCACTTCCCAGCACCCCATCCATGCATCATATGTCCTCCCAACCTCTTCCCAGCCCATGCAACATTTATCCTTCCCTGTCTTCCCCCAGCCAGTGCAGAATCTGTCCTTCCAACCCCCTCCCAACCCATACAATATCTATCCTTCCTTGTCTCCCCCCAGCCCGTGCAGAATCTGTCCTTCTCAACCCCCTCCCAGCTTGAGCAACATATGTTCTTCCCTGCCTTCCCAACTGCCCTCCCATGCCATGTTTTTCCCTTTCCAACTATCCTATCTTCCTATATATCTCCCTCTACACCACCCCCCAGGTCGACCATCTCTGCTTTTCTCTTTCCTTCTTCCCTTCTGATATCTCATTCCCCTTTCCGTCACAGCACCCCACATCCAACTACTATACTCTCTTTTTCTATCCCTCTAAACCAGTGGTCTCAAACGCAAACCCTTTGCAGGGCCACATTTTGGATTTATAGGTACTTGGAGGCCTCAGAAAAAATAGTTAATGCCTTATTAAAGAAATGACAATTTTGCATGAGGTAAAACTCTTTATAATTTATAAATCTTTCCTTTAGGTTAAGTCTTAATAATAATATTGTAATTTATAGCTAAAGAGACATATGATCAAGAAACTGTTTTATTTTACTTTTGTGATTATGATAAACATACCGAGGGCTTCAAAATAGTACCTGGTGGGCCGCAAGTTTGAGACCACTGGCTTAGAAGGTCTAACTAATGGGTAGGACAACAAATAATAAACTCAAAATAAGCTTGAACACCTAGAAACAAGTTGTGTAATTATTTGTGCTACAGAACCTGCATCTGTCGTTCAATTTTTTTCTATGTTTTCCTGTACTGCAGCTATCAATCTCCCATCTTTAGGTTTAAGTTCACCTCTCCTCATTTATCACTTATAAAAATTTTTGACTGTTTAAGTTGGATTGTCTTTGTTACAAAGTTGCGTATGGTATTGCTCCAAACTATATGACCGATAGATTTCTCATAGCATTCCATAAACATAGGAGAGAATCACATGCATTGTTTAATTTTCCATCTGCTCAAGGTTGTAAGAGCAAGAAATCCTTGGAACATACACTAGCATTTCAGGCTGCTTTCTATGACAGGGAATTTAGGCCATTATTGTGTAGTGCTTTAGCACTTTAGAACTCAATTGAAAACTCATCTTTTTTCAAAATATTTAGCGAACTAATTTAAATCATCCTTAGGTTATGTTATTTTTAATCTTTTGTTCACCGCATTGAACTTACGGTTATGCGGTTTATAAGTACGATGTTATGTTATGTTATATAAAATTGTAACAAAAATAATAGACCAGCTCCATGAAGACCCATCTACTTATTGAGACCTCAGTAAATTGGTTGGTCTGTAAAGCTTTATGCACCTCTGTCATTTGCTACCACTCTGAATGTTTAAAAGAAATTATAAGAGCATTTTTAGTTGTATATTAATTTTATAATTCCATCTGATATAGGCCCCCTTTTATCAATCTGTGTTGGAGTGTTTTATCATCAGCCGCTGAGGTAAAAGCTCTGATGCTCATCAGAGCTTTAACCGCAATGGCCGATGATTAAAAAAACCTTTAACGCAGCTTGTTAAAAGGAGGCCAAAATGTTATTGACCAATATTAAAATTTGACTTTAAAAATCAACACCAGGTAAATAAGCTGTCATGCAGACTTTCTCTTTGTATTTTTCTGTTTATGGAAGTAAAGACTGGAGCAGTATCTTTAGATGAAGAAAGTCCTATGGCACAGGCACTACTGAAGTATCTAGATGCTCTGTTTCTGAACCCTGACAATTGGCAGTATAACTTCCATGTGGGACGACTCAAATTGTTACAGGGGGAGAATAAAGAAGCTTTAACGTACCTGCAGACATCATTGGCTCTCCGACCTGCATCACCAGTCACCAGGTTAAACAACAAAACAAGGGCATAGTTAGATCCCATTGCCTTTTTTCCTTGTCATATTTGTTCCTAACTTTATTCTAGATCAGCCAGTTTGTTATGCTGCAAATGATCAGATGGTGCACAGCAGATTTTAAAGGTCGTATTTTCACTTCCAGATTAACACCGCCTGCCTTTTATTTTATTTTTTTACAAAACCGTAGCGTAAAACTGCACTACGGTTTTGTAAAAGTAAGAAGGGTACCGGTATATGCTGAATGCATCCTGCATGGTTGGAGGATGCTTATTAGAAGTAATATTACAGTACTTACATCTCCTCTTCATGATCTAAGTACAGTGAAATACTGATCACCTTTTTACCAGACACTGCTTCATGCAGAATTTGGTCTATGTCTGAAAAGAAAAATAAATGGGTCAATATTAAAATCCTGTGATCAGCATTTTTTAAAATGCCAGCATGGCATTTAAAACAAACAAACAACCCTCAATCATGGTGAAACAGAACCACAGATTATTGTCTTATGACAAGCTCGTCCACAAAAATTGTTTTAGAAGAAAAGGCAGTAAAGATGAACTTCCTAAAAATAAATAATAATAATGTTTATGGTAATGTGAAAGTGAGCAGGAAACATCAAGAAATAGATGTTTCAATCCTATATTTGATACTTTCATCATGTTTCAGCATTAACATATTGACTTATTTTTTACTGATTATAGTGGACTTATGCTCTTGATAGGGAAAATTCAAATATATTTTTAATTGACTTCACATTTAGGTTTTCTATAAGTTTGTTTGTATGGTGATTTGACACATTAGCACCTTATCAGCCAGATTAATGATGGGATTCTGAACTTAAATGTGTGCTGAAAAGATAATGGCTCTTCTATTAATACTGTATAGCTCATTTGACCGAGGGTTTGGTCTATGAACTGAATATCTCCCTGGCTCACTTTCATATTATAGTGAACATGATTATTTATTTTTAGGGAGTTCATGTTTATTGACTTTTTTCCTAATGTTATTTTTGTGGGCAAGCTTATCTTAAGACAATAATTCATAATTTAAATCATTCACATGTTCGGCGCTGCTGTGCGTATAGTCAGCAACACTGAATATGTGCATGACTGGTGACCTATACGTATAGTGATGATTTTCATCCACTGTCCTCATAGCTAAATTGTTTAAATTAGGACAGCTTTTTTTTGGTTTGCCTAGTAGGTCAGAAATCCCACTTCTGTCCTTGCTATTAGGATAGGGCTGAGGCAATCTGTAAAAATTCTCAGCAGCATTATCTATATATAGTGCCATTAAAAAATTGATAGTTAGAACTTGTACATTTGGGGGCCTGATTCTGTATAGGATGCCGATATCGGTGGCTGCCAATCGCGTGTCAATCACACATTGGTGTCCTATTCAGAATCGTGTCTACATTTCCGGACAGACACCTTAAACATAGGCCAGAATTTTGTAGGCCTACATTTAAGGTGTCTGTCTCGCGTCTTCAGAAACGCATTCCGTTGTTTAAGCCTGTACATGGCCACTTCTGGGCAAAACCACACCCATACTTTGCCTTGGGCTTGCATAAGCGTGGGTACGTCTCTCCGTAGATGAGCTACAGAGGCCTACAATGTAGGTGTCCTACCTCACACGTGCATCCCGATTGGCTACCAGATGACAGTAGGGCACCTACCACCATCGGGACGTATGTTTTGAGAATCAGGCCCTTAAAATCTATTGCTAAACATACAAGTTTTAAAAAATTTGACATTAAAGCTAAAATACATGTTTTGATGCTGACTCCTGCATTTTTTCAGGGAAATTCTGTAATAGAATGCTTATAATTAGGCATCAAGATGGTACCTGGACAGAGCCTATTTTATAAAGTAACATAAATTCTTACTTTTCTTTATGGAACATTCTTTATTTTAATTTAATTTAATTTAATTTAATACAGTGTCCTATAATTCACAACTTTCAGCTGAAAACCATATAGTATAAAGTACAAACAATAACAAAACATTCAAAATAAATAGTAAGCACAAATTACTCCCCCACAAAATTACTTCACAGATCAAATTACTCCCCCCACCCCCCAACATCCTAAGCTATAGGAAGAAGCCTTCAATTTCCAAGTAACTAGATTGAGAGGCAGATCTGAGTGAGGAGACCTAACTGGAGCCACTTCATTACTTGGAAGAGGGAAAAAAGGCCCCTGGGGAGAATCCCTCTGTGGTTTAAATTTTCCACTGAGATGATCTTCAGGCAATTATCTTACAGGTGGTCTAAGTTCTCAGCTTTACCAAAAACAATCAGTCTGAGGTAGATCAAGTATGACAAAGTAGATGTTAGATGGGCTGTCAAACTCTTCTAGAATCTTCCTATAGGTCCGTAGGATTGAGATAGGGGCTATCTTTGTCTGATAGCTTTGTATGGCCTTGTTTGGGCCTCTGCTAAAGAGATGGTGTTCCTGCTGGTGGCTTAATTTCTGTAGTCAGCAGATGTGGTTCTAAGGCCAAGCTCACTAGCCTTCCTTTTCAGATGCATGATTTATAGGTGATGATTTGGATAAATTAGCCAAGAATTTAGATGAGCTCAAGGCTCTTAGACTGCCCAAAGATAAACCCAGGAGTACAGGTGAGGGTGTAGCCAACAGGGGACATTTTTGGGAGGCTAAGCATTATTGGCATGCTTGGACTAATGGTCAGCAGAGGTCTAGGTTCTTTTGGAGGAAGCCAAGAGTCCAGGTCTTTCCCTTACAATCAATCCCACAGGTCCAATGAAGGTTTCTGGGCCCACTTTCCAGTGGCCATTGGAGGTCAATTTCAGGGTTTATATCAGAAGTGGGTTCAGATTACAGAACACCAGTGGGTGCTCAAAAATTATCTGGAATGGTTATACCTTGGTGACTGTAGAAGGCGGGGGGGTCCTGGAGATGCTGCACAGATTTTTACAAGCTTTATGTAGTAGTTCCCATGCTGCAGGAAGAAAGGGGTATGGGGAAGTATTGCATCTATTTTGTTGTCTCTAACAATGAGAACACCTTTTGGCCAATTCTAGATCTCAAGGGTGTCAACAGTGCCTCCCAGTTGTTAGATGTAAACTCTATATCAGTAATGGCTGCAGTCAGGCAAGGGATGTTTCTCACATCCCTAGTGTTTGAGTGATTGTCTTTATTGAATGGATTTAATGTTTCCTATTAGAAAATGGAATTATTTTCTTTTATTCCCTTAACTGTTTTTATATTATTATTGTAAACCACCTAGATCTGATGAAGAGTGGTGGCATATCAAGTTATTTTAATGAACATAACATATACCCATCAGACAATGTTATCAGAAATACCTTGCTATGCAATTTTGGGACAGCATTATCAGTTTTGTGCTCTACCTTTCATATTGGCGACAACTCCTTGTACATTATTAAAAGTGATGGCTGTGGTGGCTTTGACTTACAATAACAAGCCATTTTGGGACCTGAACAATTGGATAATCCAAACAAAGTCTTTTCCAGAAAGCAAGCAAATGATGACACAGATAATTCCTCTTCTGGAAAAGTTAGGCTAGAAGTTCAACTTGGCTAAGAGCAAGCTAGTTCCCTTTCAAGAGATATGTGAAATTTACCATGTGACAGGGCTGAGAAGTTACAGAACCAGGTAAGACAGCTCCTCAGCCAGGCGAGATCTCAAGCGTCAATCTACCTTTATCTACTTGGCTGTATAGCAGCAACAATAGAGGTGGATCCATGGTTGAGGGCAAACATGTGCCCCCTTCAGACATCCATGTTATCCCAGGGGTCGTTAAGTCACAAAAGTTGAGATGTGATTTCCGCTCTGGGGAGAAGCATGATCAAGCCTTCATTAGTTGTTAAACGATCCCATTCTGCAGAGAGGGTGAAGTCTTGACATTCCATAGTGAATGGTGGTGACAACTAACATGAGCCTTTCAAAGAGGAATACTCATTGCCTGGGGCAAGTAGCTTAGGGTCACTGGTCTAATGAAAAGGCATCTTAGTCAATAAACCATCTGGAACTAGGGCGATTTGCTTGACACTGCAAGCTTTTCAGTATCTAGTTCACCACAAAGAAGAGGTATGGATTTTGTCCAATAATGTTATAGCAGTAGCTTAGTAAACTCCCCAAAAGGGACAAAAACCCATCAGGTGGCATTCAAGGCAGCACTTCTGTTGGAATGGGCTGAAACTCAACTGAGGGACCTGTCAATGGTTGATGTTGCAAAGTGGAGAATGTTCAGGCAGATTTTAAGTTACAACTGGATGAACACAGTGGAACTGAGCCTAAGAAATGAGGCCTTCACCTAGGTCATTCAGCTCTGGGGCAGGCCAGTCTTGGATCTGATGGCAACAGTGACCAATGTGCATTTCCTTCATGGCCATTGCTCGGCAGAACAATTCAAAGAACAGAGGAGTACAGAGGGCCATAAATGTTTAATCCTGGACTGACCAAGGTGGGGAGTAAGTGGGGAGTAAGTGCCTTAATTCATCCAGTGGTCATCTGGTCAGTTTGGACACCTTTTTGTTCTTTTTTTTAAAATAGGTCTAGCCCAAATGTTTAAATGATGCCCCCAACATTTTGTTAAAAGTTTGATTATGTTTGCAGAACGTCCAAATCCTAAGCCCGCCCTAAGCCCACCAAAACCTACCTCTAACATACCACCTTAAGATTTAGACACACTGGAGAGAAAGTTACCAGAAAGACATCTAGAAAGTCTGTTTTGAGAATGTCCAGGAATGTCTCCAAACCTTTTTTAAACCCTGATACGCTCACCACTGTTGCCACATCCTCTGGCAATGAGTTCCAGAGCTTAACTATTCGTTGAGTGACAAAAAATATTTCTTCCTATTTGTATTAAAAGTATTTTCATGTAACTTCATTGAGTGTCCCCTAGTCTTTGTATTTTTTTGAAAGAGTAAATAATCGGTTCACTTCTACTTGTTCTACACTTAGGATTTTGTAAATCTCAATCATATCTTCCATCAGTTGTCTCTTTTCCAAGCTGAAGAACCCTAACCTCTTCAGTCTTTCCTTATATGAGAGGACTTCCTTCCCCTTTATCATTTTAGTCACTCTTCTTTAACCTTTTCCAATTCTGCTATGGGGCTCATTTTCAATGCACTTAGACTTACCAAGTTCTATAGGTTACTATGTAACTTTGTAAGTGCTTTGAAAATATGCCTCTATATCTTTTTAGAGATATGGCAACCAGAATTGAACACAATATTCAAGGTGACTTTGCACCATGGCGTGATGTAGAGGCATTATAATATTCTTGGTCTTATTTACCATCCCTTTCCTAATAATTTCTAGCATTCTGTTTACTTTTTTGGTTGCTGCTGCACACCATGCAGAAGATTTCAGTGTAACACCTAGATTTTTTTTTTTGGGGGGTGCTGAATCCTAAGGAGACCCTAACATCAGGTAACTATGAATTTGGATTATTCTTCTCAATCTGCATAGGTGCCCCTACATGTGCCCTGTCACCTTTCTTTTCTCTGCTGACAGTCCTAAGGGGACCATTGTCTTTCCAGGTTGGCGGCAGCAACAGTAAAAACAACGCAAAGATGTACAGGATCAGCTTCTTCTATGTGCTGCTGGGCAATGCCGCTGAATATAAGCTCTGACTGGCCCCTCAAAAAAGGGGCCGGTCAGGGGCGGGCTAGGGGGACAATGCTGGGGAGGAACCAGCGCTTATGTGGAATCCAGCGATATTCAACTGGGGCCTGCATAAAATGAGCAGGTGAATTTAGGACAGCTCCTACACCTGAAGACTCCACGCTGGACCACCAGGTATGTAGATAGGCCTGGGGGGCCAACCTATACATGGGAGAGGATGAACAGCGGGGAGGTACTTTGATGCATGGAGGAAGAGAGGGAGAAAAGAGACATTGTTAGGAGTATTGTGAGGGGGGAGGGGGGTCAAGACAGCTTTTGAGCTGTCCTAGATTCACGCTTTCATTGTATGTGGGCCCTGTCTGAATATCTCCGGAGTGCAAATAAGAGCCGTCTCCTCCCCAGCACCGTTCCCTGGCCTGCCCCTGACTGGTCCACTTTTTTGGCTGGTCAAAGCCAATATTCAATGTGTGGAGGAGTTCTTAAAGGTAAAAAAAATACTTATGTGAGCTCCAGCCCGATATTCAACTTAGGCCCGCCTAACTCTTATGTGAGACTGACTGAATATTGGCCTGGCCGTCTGGAATTATGCCTTGATATTCAGTGCCAATGCCCGAACATGGCCCAGTACAGAATATTGGGGCATAATTTAACTGGCAGTGGTTAGTGTTTAGAAAAATGCCGACTGCCACTGGCTGAATATAGGGGGGTGGGGAGACAGTGAGAGAATGGGTGAGATGGGTAATGCTTGGGGAGAAAAGAGAGATATGAGGCAATGATATATGGGGAGAAGAGAGAGACACATGGGGTAATGTTGGATGAGGATAAGAGAGAGAGATGGAGTAATTCTGGATGGTGAACAGAGAAATAAAGGAGATTTTGGATGTTAGAGGGAGAAAGACTAGGGAATATGATGGAAAGCTGTAGGTGAATGCAGTTAAAAAAGGGAGATTGAAGACTGAAGAGTAAGAATGAATGAAATATGAATGGGCAGAAAAATAGAAAAAAAGCTGAAAGATAAAGATCAATGTCAGAGATGAATATATCATTGGAAGTGAAGAAAACAGGAGTGTGTGACACAGTAGTTAGAGCTACAGCCTCAGCACCCTGAGCTTGTAGGTTCAAACCCTTGCTGCTCCTTATGACTCATTGCCCCAGATACAGAAAGATCCTAATTTAATACCAAGCATAGAAAAAATGACATAGAAATTATGGAATTTAAATATGTATTGAACTATTGCAGAAGATTTTGTTTTCATTGACATTCTAAACATTGTTTTCTTTCATTAGGGTTTATACTGGCTTAGCTCTCATGGAACAGGAAGATGATTCAGCAGAAAGGACAAATGAAGCTCTGATTTACCTTCAGCAGGGGTTAGACCATTTACTGAATGAACTTTTCATTTTATCAGAAAGGTTAGTTCCACTGTTGGTCAAAAGGTTTTTATTGACATACAAAGCCTAGAAACAGCCTTTTCTTTGAAAAAGTTCACATATACACATAAAATGACAGATATTAATATTCAAATTAATGCTCTTATTAAAAGCTCGCTCTTTTTGATAAGAAAATTAAGGTGTGTAAGAAAATATTTTAATGTAGAACAATATAGTCATTAGTACTATCAAAACTAGACTGTGGTAATCTCAGCTATATTGATGTTTCTAATCAACTGTTGCAAACACTACAGAGAACATAAGAATTGCCGCTGCTGGGTCAGACCAGTGGTCCATCGTGCCCAGCAGTACACTCAGACGGCAGCCCTTAGGTCAAAAACCAGTGCTCTGAGGCTAGCCTTACCTGCATATGTTCTGGTTCAGCAGGAACTTGTCTAACTTTATCTTGAATCCCTGGAAGGTGTTTTCCCCTATAACAACCTCTGGAAGAGCGTTCCAGTTTTCTACCACTCTTTGGGTGAAGAAGAACTTCCTTACGTTTGTATGGAATCTATCCCCTTTTAACTTTAGAGAGTGCCCTCTCGTTTTCTCTATCTTGTAGAGGGTGAACAATCTGTCTTTATCTACTGTCTATTCCCTTCATTATCTTGAATGTTTCGATAATGTCTCCTCTCAGTCTCCTCTTTTAAAGGGAGAAGAGGTCCAGTTTCTCTAAACTCTCAATGTATGGCAACTCCTCCAGTCCTTTAGCCATTTTAGTAGTTCTTCTCTGGACCCTCTCGAGTAGTACCGTGTCCTTCTTCATGTACAGCAACCAGTGTTGGACACAGTATTCCAGGTGGGGGCATACCATGGCCCGGTACAGCAGCATGATAACCTTCTCCGATCTGTTCGTGATCCCCTTCTTTATCATTCCTAGCATTCTGTTCACCCTTTTTGCCGCCACTGCACATTGCACAGACGGCTTCATTGACTTTTCGACAAGTACTCCCAAGTCTCTTTCCTGGGGGGTCTCTCCAAATACTGCACCTGACATCCTGTATTCGTGTATAAGATTTTTCTTACCAACATGCATCACCTTACACTTATCCACGTTAAACCTCATTTGCCATGTCACGGCCCATTTCTCGAGCGTGTGTATGTCACATTGCAGGTCTTTGCAATCCTACTGCATCTTCACTTCTCTGAATAACTTTGTATCGTCTGCAAATTTAATCACTTCGCTTGTCGTACCAATTTCCAGGTCATTTATAAATATGTTGAAGAACACAGGTCCAAGCACCGAACCCTGTGGCACTCCACTTGTGATGCTTTTCCAGTCTGAGTATTATCCATTTACCCCCACTCTCTGTTTCCTATCTGCCAACCAGTTTTTAATCCATATTTCACCCTCGATTCCATGGCTCACAATTTTTCGAAGTAGTCGTTCATGCGGGACCTTGTCTATCTGCCTTGTCTATCTGCCTGTTTACTCCCTCAAAGAAGTGCAGCAAGTTCATCAAGCAAGATCTTCCTTTGCTGAAGCCGTGCTGGCTGGTCCTCATCAGATTGTGCCCGTCTAGGTCAGAGGTAGGCAATTCCGGTCCTCGAGAGCTGGAGTCAGGTCAGGTTTTCAGGATATCCATAATGAATATGTATGAGATGGATTTGCATGCACTGCCTCCTTGACATGCAAATCTATCTCATGTATATTTATTGTGGATATCCTGAAAACCTGACCTGGCTCCGGCTCTCGAGGACCGGAATTGCTTACCCCTGGTCTAGGTGATCAATGATGTGGTCCTTTATCAGCGCCTCTTACCATCTTTCCCAGTACCAGGGTCAGACTCACCGGTCTGTAGTTTCTCGGTTCTCCCCTCAAACCTTTCTTGAAGATCGGCGTAACATTCGCCATTTTCCAGTCTTCCGGAATCCTTCCCGATTTGATCGACAGATTGGCTATTAATTGGAGCAGTTCAGCTATAGCCCCTTTCAGTTCCTTGATAACCCTCAGATGGATGCCATCCGGTCCTCGATTTTAAGCCTATCAATCTGCCTGCATACATCTACTAGACTGACCGTCAACCCTGTCAGTTTCCTGTCTTTCTTTCCTGTATATAGCCTGTCAGCTTCCAGTATGTTGCGTATATCCTCTTTGGTAAATATAGACACAAAAAATTGTTTAGTTTGTCGGCGATGGCTTTGTCCTCCTTTAGCATTCTATTTATTCCAGGGTCGTCCAATGGCCCCACTGCTTCCTTCGCGGGTCATTTCCCCTTAATATATCGAAAAAAACAGCTTGAAGTTTTTTGCCTCCTTAGCTATTTTTTCCTCGTAATCTCTTTTGGCCCCTCTTACCGCTTTATGGCACCTTCTTTGATGTTGTTTGTGCTTTTTCCAGTTTTCGTCTGTTTTTGACCTTTTCCATTCTTTAAATGAAGTCTTCTTGTCTCTGATCACTTCCTTCACCGTTACAGTGAGCCACACCGGTTCCTTGTTCCTTTTCCTCTTGGATCCCTAGTTGATATGCGGTATATATAGATTTTGCGCTTCGGTGACTGTGTCCTAAAAAAGGGACCATGCTTGCTCTAGCGATTTTACAGTGCTTATCCTCTTCTTAATCTTCTTCCCCACCATGAGTTTCATCGCTTCATAATTCCCTTTTCGGAAGTTCAGTGCCGTGGTCATAGTTCTGGATCGATGTTTTGCCCCTGTGTCCAGGTTGAAGCGGATCATATTGTGATCACTGCTTCCCAGCATCCTTTCTACTTCTACGCCTTGCACCAGTCCTTGTATTCCATTTAGAATTAAGTCTAGAATTGCATTTCCTCTCGTATTTTCCTTGATGAGTTGTTCCAGGAAGCAATCGCCTACGCAGGGGTGTCCAATGTCGGTCCTCGAGGGCCGCAATCCAGTCGGGTTTTCAGGATTTCCCCAATGAATATGCATTGAAAGCAGTGCATGCACATAGATCTCATGCATATTCATTGGGGAAATCCTGAAAACCCGACTGGATTGCGGCCCTCGAGGACCGACATTGGACACCCCTGGCCTACAGCATCCAGGAACATGGACTCCCTACTACAGCAGGAGGTGCCTAGGTTCCAGTCTATCCCCGGATAATTGAAGTCGCCCATGATAACTGTGTTGCCTCCCTTGCAGTTGTGTTTAATCTCGTATGTAATTTCTCCATCAATTTCTTTGGACTGCCTTGAGGGTCAGTAGTAGATGCCGTTCTTCGTTTCCGTTCCATTTATTCCTGGAATTTGGGCCCATAGAGACTCTACCTTATTTTTTTATTTCCGGCGTGTGTTCTCTTCGGTTGACTCAATTTCCTTAATACCCCCACATTTTTTTACCTACTCTGTCTCTGCGGTATAGCTTGTATCCTGGTAGAACAGTGTCCCAGACGTTTTCCTTATTCCACCATGATTCCGTGGTGCTGATGATGTCAAGGTTATCTTTTTGTGCCATAGTTTCCAATTCCCCCATCTTATTCCTTAGGATTCTTGTGTTGGTATACATACACTTGAGTTTGTGGCCTGTTATTTTCTTGCATCCCTTTTGATTCATCAGGTGAGTCTTCCCCACTATCTTCCTGCACAGTATCCTCCGGGTATACCATTTCCCAAACCATCAACTCTTGGTCGACTTTGGTCTTTCCCTATCTTCCTAGTTTAAAAACTTCTCAATTTCTCTCTTGATGTTGCTTGCAAGTAGCCTTGTTCCGTCTCCGCTGAGGTGGAGTCCATCCTTCCTGTATAGCTTGCTCTTCCCCCAGAACGTCGTCCAGTTGTGCACCTGTTGACTGCTTGCAGCTTCGTCTGCCTCTTCTCATTGGCCCTGGGTACCGGCAGAATCTCTGAGAACGCTACCCTCAGCGTTCTGGTCTTCAGCTTCCCTACTAGCATCGAGAATTGGTCCTTCAGAACACTGCTGTATGGCTAGCTTCATTGGCTCCTAGTGGAAGCCAGAATTTTGTTTAAGCTTTCTTGCATTCTAAAAAAGTTCTAAAATGGAGACTGCCCAGTCTGTATGCTGTCTCATTTTCAATTCGTTAATAATGACAAAAATAGAAGATCTTGTAATTTGGCAGTTTCCTTCTGTGAAAGGCAGAAAAAAGTCTTAAGATTTAAGAAAAGCTTTTTGCATCAGGCTCCTAAGATCTGAACGGTGTTGTTTAAAGTATTAGGTCAAAGTACTTAAGTAAGACTAAAGATAAATGCATATTTTGATACTTAACTAAAAGTAAAAAATATAATGTAAAACAAATTAAAAATTTACTCAAGTAAAATTTAAAAAGTAAGGCCCTCATTCTATAAAGTCTGCCTAAATTAGGTGTCAATATCGGCATCGATCATTAAAAATTTAGGCGCTCATTATAGAATCATGTTTAGCATCACCTAAGCATATTTATGTGGCACTCAGCATTCTAACATTTAGGTGTCTCCAATTTATGCCAGGGTTTTTTTTCTATGCCTAAAATTAAGTGCCAGTATCAGAGCATCTAATTCACAAACAGGCACTTAACTCTAAAAGATGCCCATGATCCACTCCTAACCATGCCTACTTTTAGTGTAGGCAGTGGCGTACCTAAGGGGGCGGGGGGGCGGGCCGCCCCGGGTGCCAGCTCATTAGGGGTACTCGAGCCTTGGAGTCACGGTCCGGGAACTTCCCTGCTATGGCCCGACTCCAAGGCTTCCGCGAGTCCCCGAAGTGATCCTGCCTGAGCCCTCTCTCAAATTCCATTCACCCACGGCCACAACCCCCGTCGCCGTCGGAGCTTGGTCAGCAACTTCCGGTTTCCGGCTGGGTGGAAGCAAGAAAGGAGCCCGAGCCGCGTGGGACACTGCAATTAAGGCAGGAACCGAGGGTGAGTATCGCGGGCTGCTTGGCGGTGGTTTTATTGTTATTTTATTTCTGCCCGAATCAATTTTTTAAAAAGCCCAAAATCGGCCTCCCGAATTATCAACTGACCCTCCCCCCCTAAAGCAGGATCGGCAATTTCCTCTTGCTAGCCGGCTCCTGCTTTAGAGGGCGAGGGGGGAGGGTCAGTTGGGAATTGCTGCAATGTCCTGCTTCCCCTCTGGCCTCCTGACCCGTACCTAATTGCATTAGACAGTACTAGATGGGGGGTGTATTGTAGGCCTTAAGGGGTGGGGTGTAAGCCTTAAGAGGGAGGTGTAGGCCTTAAGGGGGGGGTGTAGGCCTTCGGGGGGAGGGTGCAGGCCTTTGGGGGGGTGTAGGCCTTTAGGGGGGACATACCTTTGGGTGGGAGGTAAAGACCTTCGGGGGGGTGTAGGCTTTCAGGGGGGTGCAGGCCTTCAGGGGGGTGCAGGCCTTCAGGAGGTACAGACCTTCGGGGGGGTGCAGGCTTCAGGGGGGTGCAGGCCTTCAGGGGGGTGCAGGCCTTCGGGGGGGTGCAGGCCTTCAGGGTGGGTGCAGGTCTTCAGGGTGGGTGCAGGCATTCGGGGTAGGTGCAGGCCTTCATGGGGGACAGACCTTCGGGTGGGGGGTACAATCCTTCGGGGAGGGTGCAGGCCTTCAGGAGGTAAAGACCTTCGGGGGGGGGTGCAGGCCTTCGGGGGGGGGTGCAGGCCTTCGGGGGGGTGCAGGCATTCGGGGTGGGTGCAGGCCTTCAGGGGTGGGGTGTAGGCCTTCGGGGGGAGGACAGACCTTCGGGGGGGGGGTACAATCCTTTGGGGAGGGTGCAGGCCTTCAGGAGGTACAGACCTTCGGGGGGGGTGCAGGCCTCCAGGGGGGTGCAGGCCTTCAGGGGGGTGCAGGCTTTCGGGGGGGGTGCAGGCATTTGGGGTGGGTGCAGGCCTTCAGGGGTGGGGTGTAGGCCTTCGGGAGAGGACAGACCTTCGGGGGAGGGGGGTCCTGGTGTAAAAGTACACAGAGGGAGAGAGGGAAGGGGGTTCAAAGATACGTGCATATGCCAGACTTTGGGGGTTAGAAATAATGGGTCTAAAAACAGAGGAGTGGGAGAGAGATGGTGCATAATGGGATTTATGGAGGGAAGGAACAGAAAGGGAGAGAACTTGGAAACAGGGGATGGTGTGGAGGGGGGATAGAGATACTGGATAGGAGGATAGTTGGGAACAGAAAGGGAGAGATGGTGGATCCTGGGGTGGTGGGGAGTTGAGAAAAGGTGAATCGGTGGATGGAGACAAAAAAAAGGAAAGATGCCAGATCTCCGGGAGAGGGAAAGGAAACAGAAGGGGAGGACAGAGATGGCAGACGGATGGTTAGCACGGAGAAAGGAGACCCTGGCAAGCAAGACAACAAGAGCCTGGGACCAACAAGATTTGAATATTGACCAGAGAACAAAAGGTAGAAAAAATAATTTTATTTTCTGTTTTGTGATTACAATATGTTAGATTTGAAAAGTGTACATGAGACAGCTTGAAATGGGAACTTTTCTATTTTTGTGAATGGCAAGGCTGAGTTCAGTTAAAATATATGCTTTATAAGAAAATATAATAATGTGTTTTATAAAGTTTATAGTATTGCTGGCCTACCTGGTGAGGTGTTCCTAGTGGTGGTGGTGGCAACGTGTCAATGTGTTGAGAGGAAGAGGTGATCTGGGAAATTCTGCTGAGCAAACTCCGGGTCCATTTCCACCCCCCAGTTAGTCCACTCCACTCAACTGGTTTACACACTGAGTGAGTCTTTGGGTGTTATTTCTGGGTAGTTGTTTTAGAATCTCTTCCAGTGGTTTGTCAGTATCTCCTTCTGGTCCAAGGAAGGAAACTTTGTCAACCTTAGCATTGACCTTCAGAATATGTTTGTAACAGCGCTGCTTGTGTGGCATTAGGCTATGTAGTGATCGAAAGAAAAAAACAGACCTTTGCACATTTTTGCACTATATGGTGGGTGTATGAGGAGATTCATTTCCTGCACAGTTAAGTCCATGTGAAGTTACCTTGTGCTGTATTTGACATCTAGCAAGGTCTCTGTTTGGAAGGAAAGATCTAAGCTTAAAAATGAAGTGGCCAGAAGTTATGTTAAAAGTAGATAGCGTAGCTGGTTTTAAGAAAAGTTTGGACAAATTCCTGGAGGAAAAGTCCATTGTCTGTTATTAAGACATGGGGGAAGAGTCTGCTTGCCCTGGATTGGTAGCATGGAATGTTGCTTCTCTTTGGGTTTTCACCAAGTACTAGTGACCTGGATTGGCTACTAGTGCTGCCCGATTCACGATTCGAATCGGTTCACCGATTCGAATCAGGTGAATCGACGAGTTCGGACTATTTCGTGCCGCCGGACTCTTCCCATCTAATGTAACTTCCGGTTTTGCGAAACAGTAAATTACATTGGAAGAAACGAAAGGAGTGGGAGAGTCAAGCGGCAAGCGAACGGACCTCGTGCAGCAGACCTCGGCACTCAGCAGCAACAAATACTAGTTTTGGCTGGCTCTTTCCCCGCATATCTCCTCTCTTCCCCACGATTTAATATCCAGTTCAGGCAGTAAGTAAATACATCGGCAGGGGGGGTCTGGTAAGTCTTGGGGGCTGGGGATGGAAGGTGAGAATCAGTTCTGTAGGCTATCAGAAATTTGCTTAATTATCTACTCACACAGAAAAGCAGTAAAGTCAATAGGTTCTCTGAGTGGGAACAACCTGTTTGATCTTGCACTCTTGTGATTGACCAATTGTTTATCACTGTTTAATTTATCACATTGATTAATTTGAGCACACCTGAGGTGTCCTATGATGGTGTGCACTGCAGGCAGAGGGTGATTAACCTGTGCCTTATTGTGTAAAGCGCTGGAGAATTCTCTCCTCTCGTTTACCTCTCACGCTGAGGACACCCTACTTCAGTATAATCATTTATATGATTTATCTTATAAACATTATTACGTGGGCTTTTCCTCAAGTGCTGAGATATCAGGTTGTTCCCACTTGGAGAACCTATTAACTTTTACTGCTTTTCTGTGTGGCTTTAACATTTTTGCTATTCAGTATACCTAAACTATTATTCAGTAGAAAAAATTTGGTTTGTTCAATCAAATCCTGTGTGGACATTGGACTTCTATGAGTGAATGTTCTGCTTGATTGAACAAACTAAATTTTTTTTCTACTGAATAATAGTCTAAGTACAATTAAAGTAAATAGCAAAAATGTTTGAGTAGATAATTAAGGAAATCTTTTTCATATTGCTTGCTTATGGACTGGGAAAAAAGACTGTTCAAGCAAATGTCTCCAGAACTGCTTTAATGGAAAAATGTGATTTTTTTTTTAAGTACTTTGTGAAATTTATTGTTGTTGTGAAATTTATTGTTGTACTTTGTTTAAACTTAAAAAGAGGTGTCATTAACAGTGAATCGAATCGAAAAATCGATTCAACAGGGTGAATCGAATCGAATGAAATATTTTTCTCTGAATCGGGCAGCACTATTGGCTACCATGAGAATGGGCTACTGGGCATGATGGACCATTGGTGTGACCCAGTAAGGCTATTCTTATGTTATGTTCTCATCTGTAGGGGCCTTTGTTTTCCCTTCTTATTTTAATGTATTTTTTTCCTGGGAACTTATCAGTGTTTTTTTATAATGGGAACAAAAATGGAAGAGAATTCTAAGTTGCTTTTAAGTTTGTTGTTTTAACTTTCTTACTCAGTCTCCAGATATGCTCCACTATCCCTACTAACCAGAATGGCCACTGCCTTGATCTTGTCAACTTCTCCAACTGTTCACTCTAATTTTTCCTCCTTTACTTCTTCCCCTCTCTGATCATCTAATAACTTTAACACTTAATCACCCCCCGCCCCTCCCCATTCCTGTTCAGCCTTTACCAATTCATTTAGCAATGTTCAGGCTATTTGATCCTTGTACTCTCCACCACTGCTTCATCTCTTCTCATACACTATGTTAACCAACTCTGTCAATTAAGTGATTTCTTCTTAACATACATTATGGATTTTCCCCCCTTTCTTTGACAGTGCTGCTGAACACCACTGCAGGAACTTGCAGAGTCACAGTCATTTGGATTATTGTGAAGCCAGCAACTGACGTACAGACTCTGTACTAACATGAAACGACATCGACCTAGTGGAGCTCAACAAAGAAAAATTAAAAAAGCAAAAGGGGAGGCGATTGAATCAATATCTGGATCTATGTTGAAATATGTAATGCTTTCAGCATCGCATAAAGGTAATGAAGAAGATTCTGAAGAAGTGCAAGCTGGCACATCCGAAATACCTGTAATAGAAACGCAAGATTCAGATGACCCTGAACTGAAAGAAGACAGTGAATCGTCATCTATAAGCACTGACACTGAGGAAGAGAATCTAATTGATAGCAAGAGTCAACACCAACAGCATAAAAATAACAGTGGAGAAGAAAGGGATGCTAGTAAAGACCAAGAGTTTGAAGAAATAGCGCATGAAATTTTACTTTATTGCGATATCGCTGCTTGGCCAGTACCAGTTCCAGATGACTTGAGAGTTAACCTGGTTAAGAAGGGAAGTGAACCTTTTCAAAATAAAAATGGACCTTTCTCTGCTAGTCAGCGAGAAGGAAAAAAGAGCAAAGGATTCAGTCGACACTTAACAACCTCATGGTTCTATAAATCTTTACCAAAGGGCGAAAAAGTTTTGAGAACCTGGATGGTTTATTCAAAATCAAAAAATTGCTTGTTTTGTTTTTGCTGCAGACTGTTTGCAGATAGTGAGACAAAAGCTGGAACATCTGTCTTTGTAACTGGCTTTAAAAACTGGTGGAAATTAAATCCTAAAGTCCCTGAACATGAGCGATCAGAACAACATCTCTTCTGCTTAGAACAATGGAAGACCTTGGCAAGGGGACTGGAACTCCAAAAAACTATTGATAGAATTCATGAAGTGGAAATGGATAAAGAGAGAAAATACTGGAGAGACATTTTACATCGTGTTTTGGATGTAATTATGTTTTTGGCTAAACAAAACCTTCCTTTCCGTGGTCACAGAGAGGATATGTTATCAACAAACAAAGGAAATTTTTTGGAGTTGATAGAATTACTATCAAATTGGGGGGTCACGTGATGGCCGGCACCTGATCGGATGCCTGAACGCGGAGCTCCGTCCTCCCTGCACCATTCGGCTCCCCTAACGCCTGCCGCCGCCGGTAAATTTGTGAAAATTTTGGCTCCTGCACTTCCGGGATCGCTCCCGCTGTGCTGGGGAGCGTCTGGTGCGTGACTCATGGTGGCGGTGCGGGGGATGCCGACTCGAGCCCCGAAGGCCCCAAGAAACAGCGTGGCACCGGCTCTCAAAATGGCAGGGACGCAAACGGAGGCGCCAGTGGACTGCACCTTGGATGAGATGCTCCAAGTATCCATGCGGAACCTCTCTCAGCTGTTAGACGATAAATTGGCCAAGCTACATGCCTCCATGGAGGAAATCAAAGATGTGCTGGCTGGCCACGCGACGCAGATCCAGCAGGTGGAGGATCGGGTCTCGGCACAAGAAGACAGAGCGGTGGTTGCAGATGGAAGGCTTGACTCCTTGGAGACCCGAGTATGCCAACTGCTCGAGAGAGTGGAGGACCAGGAGAACAGGGCCCTCAGAAAGAACCTCCGACTGATAGGGCTCCCGGAGTCAGTTAAAGATTCTGAGCTTCTCCACGTTGTGGAAAGATGGCTGCCAAAGGAGCTGGGCCTGGTGGAGCAGGCAGGACCGGTGGTGGTAGAGCGGGTCCATCGTGTTGGTCAGCGTCGTGATGGAGACGGACCGGGCCGTCCGAGGCCGGTGCTGGCCAGATTCCATAATTATGCAATCAAAGCGCGTCTGTTGGACCTGTTCAAGAAAAACAGATCTCTGTCCTATGAAGGGGCTAAGATTATGATATTTCAAGATTTTTCCACCAAAGTCGCGGAGCAGTGCAGGGCCCTTACGCCGTATTGCTCGCAGTTGGTCACGAGGGGAATAAGATTTGCATTTCTTTAACCCGCTAAAGTGAGACTTACTCATGAAAATCGTACTTTCACCATGAGTACGGCGGATGAGCTGAAAAAGTTCCTCGAGAAGCTGCCGGCACCTCAGGAGTGCTGATGGGCGTCTGTCGTATGATTTCTGGTGGTGTTTCTTCTATCAAGTCGTTTTGGTCATCCGACAGTGTGGTGCTGACTCTGTCCTGATCACTGCTGCTGGGGGCCTATGTTTGGCTGCCGCCTATGTGACCTGATTGCGTGGCACGACTCCAGTCTATCCAGTCTCCTTGAGTTTTTGGAAGCCATACTGTTTCGACGACCATCGGGAGACGGGGACCTGCACTGCGAGGACCTCTGGATTCTGGACACTTGGTTTGAGATTATGATGAGTGCCTGTTTGAGAGATTTGTCAATTTGATGTTTATGCAGCTCTCTTTGCACTGTTTTGATGTGTTTTCCATATACCTGGATGTTTTAGCCCTCTAGAGTTTTGTGGGGGTTCTCACTTTAGTTTTTAGTCGGGGGGCTGGGTGGTGGATGGGAGGACGAGAGTGTTCGTGTGAGGAGGGAGAGGGGAATGGAGGTAGTGCTGGGGTTTTGGATGTGTGTGTGGGGACTGTTAGGTGTGAGAATGGTTGAGATGAGTGGGGGACCTGGGGGACAGGGTCGAGGGGATGAGAGAAGATGGGAATGGGGTAGGAGGGGGGTTTTGGTGGGGCAGGGTGGGGGGTGGGATGCACCTGGGGTCTCTGATCAGTACTGTAATGATACTTCAGTGGGTGGCATGCTGGTTTGGCTGGGAGGCCGGCGCTGCTGCCCCATAGACCTGTTGTCTCTGGGGGGACGTACTTCTTACCAACTGCTATTGTGAGTTCTGTTAAGATTGCCAGCTTCAACATTGATGGCTTGCATTCCCCAGTGAAGCGCAGCAAATTATTTCAATACTGTAAGAAATTAAAAGTAGACGTTTTAATGCTTCAGGAGACTCACCTCAGCGTGACAGAACATGTTAAACTGAAGAGGGATTGGGTAGGGGAAGTAGTTTTTGCTTCATATAACTCCAGACAGCGAGGTGTTGCTCTCCTCTTTCATAAAAAACATCCTTGTACTATGCACAAGGTAATACAGGACCCTGAGGGGGCGTTATGTGATCTGGGCAGGAGTTTTCTTGGGGAAGAAATATGCGTTTTGTTCTCTTTATGCACCTAATGTATACTCTCATAGATTCTTTTCTGTATTAGTAGCGGCTTTGATGCCTTTTTCTGAATACCAATTGGTACTAGGTGGGGACTTTAACATCACTGCAGACCCACTTGTTGATTGCAAGCCACCTAAGCCTCGATTGAAAGGAGGCGATCACAAGGGGGTGAACTTTGTGCTCCACCAAGTGGGTCTGATTGATGTCTGGCGCACACTGCATCCTACTGAATCTGACTTCACTTTTCACTCTCAAGTGCATGATGTTCATAGTCGCTTGGACTACCTGCTGGTTGCTCCTTCTCTGCTGGCGGGTATCCCACGAGTGGTGATTGAAGATGGTGTTTTGTCAGATCACCACTTGGTTTGGTTGGAGCTCATTGATAGGCCGGGGTACCAGGGGTCGACTACTAGCTGGCATATGAATCCCACGTTATACGAAGATGATGAGTTTAAGGACTTCCTGGAACAACAATGGGATTTCTTTGTGAACGAAAACCCTGCTTCTGATGTATCAGAGGTGGTGTTTTGGGAGGCGAGCAAGGCGGTCTTGCGTGGTAAAATTATTGAGTATACTACCCGCAAGTGCAGAGCCCAAGATAAGACACTGTTGGACTTAACACAGCGTCTGGCCGTCCTGTGTGGGAGTTTACATGCTCCGGGTGCTACGACAGCTCGATCTCAATATTCTGACCTACGTAGGCAAATTAATGATTTATTAGCGGAAAGAGCCCTTAGAGATATCAGATTGTACAAATACCGCCTCCACCGCTGGGGTAACAAAGCCGGGAAACTGCTTGCGTCTTTGGTTACCTCAAGGGCGCCGAAGCGCATTACTTCACGGATTCAGGCGCCTGATGGTAGTGAGGTAACTGCCCAAGCTGGAATACAGCAGAGTTTTGTTAACTACTATAGGGCGCTATATGACAGGGGGACCTGTGACACAGGACAGAGGACGACTTTCTTTCAAGACCTACAGCTTCCGTCTCTGGGACATGAACAGCGAGAGGTGTTAAATGCCCTGGTGCGAGGGTTGGAAATTCAACAAGCTAAATTGGCTAAAGCCCCTGGGCCTGACGGATTGGGTTCTGAATATTATAAGTTGTTGGGGGTACGAGTGGTGGGCCCATTTCAAGCCCTATGTGGGGCTCTTAGTAGAGGTGCATTGCCTCCGCATAGACTAACTCACGCCAATATTGTGGTTCTACCGAAACCGGGTCGAGCGGAAGATCAGCTGGGATCCTATAGACCTATTTCTCTGCTCAATCAAGATATCAAGTTGTTTGCTGCTATTATGGCGGCTCGCCTGGGTCGGGTTTTGCCCAATTTAATTCATTCGGACCAGGCAGGTTTTGTGCCAGGCCGCTATTCATCTGCTAATGTACTGAGGGCGCTTTCGGAGCTTCAGAATCCTGGACTTGTTGGGCAACACCCGGGACAACAGAATGCTCTGATAGTTTAGACGCGGAAAAAGCGTTCGATAAAGTGTTGTGGGATTATCTTTTTTGGGTTCTTCCTCAGTTCGGCATTATGGGGAGCTTTCTGACTGGGATTCGATCATTATACGCTCATCCTACGGCCCAAATCCTGATTAACGGGGAGCTTACCTCTTCTTTTGAACTCGAGAGGGGGACGCGCCAGGGCTGTCCCCTCTCCCCGATGCTTTTTGTCTTGGCTCTAGAGCCTCTTGCGGCTAAGCTCCGTCAGAGCACTGACTTACGTGGTATTTGGTTGGGTTCCCAGGAATTTAAAATTAATTTGTTTGCGGATGACATGCTCATCTTTCTGGGAGATGCTGCAGAGGGGGTCCCTCGATTAATAGATCTTATACAGAGATTTGGAGCCTTTTCTGGGTTGCGAATTAACTTTGATAAATCAGAGGCTCTGGCGGTCCACCCCCCGTGTACTCTTTGGCAGGACCCTTCCTTTCCGTTGCAATGGTCTAAGGGAACGCTCAAATATCTGGGAATATATCTACAGGCAGATCCGGGGGTGGTCTATCGGAAGAATGTACTTGATAAATTTGATGCAGTCCAAGCTCTGTGTAAAAAGTGGATGGAGTTTCCCCTTTCGCTCCTGGGACGCGTTGCCCTTATTAAAATGGTCCTCTTGCCGAAGCTCCTGTATCCACTACAAATGGTGCCCATTTGGATCAAACAGAAAGATGTGCAGGCCTATAGGGAGATCGTTTCGTCCTTTATATGGCGCTCCCGCCGGGTGAAAATTGGCTATAATAAACTGATTAGGGGGCGCGAGCACGGAGGTGTGAACTTGCCCGATTTGCGTCTTTATAATGTTGCTGCTTTGTTGAGATGGGTGCATGAGTTATATACGGGAGTTGCCAGATTTGCCCAGGTTGGATTCTGGTACATTTTGTCAGCTCCAGTGTCAGTTTTTAACCTCCTGTGGCATGGGGCGGGACCCTGTCATTCTATGCTTCGACCCTTACGAATGGCCTGGTGCTGGTGGCGGTCTTCCTTGGGGGGCGCGGTGGGTCCTTCGCCTTTTACGGAATTGGTGGGTAACCCTAAGTTTCCTGCTGGTCCGTTACATGCTTTTTTTGCCTCAGTTCGGACGTCTGGGTGTCGTTTTGTGGGGCAGGTTGCTGAAGTGGGGTCGGGATCGGTTCCCTCTTTTCTGGCATGCCGGAACCGCTGGGGTTGGGTCGCAGGGTCTATGTTTGCGTACTTGCAGATGCTTAGTTATTGTTTGGTGCTCCGCTCACCGGAGGGCAGCTTGCCCACCTTTACTTCCTTGGATCACCAGTTTTTGTCAGCCCCATCTGAATTTAACACGCTCTCGGAGTGGTATAAAGTGGGGAGGGAACGACGGTCTGATAGGTTTCTTGATGCTATGGTAACGGATTGGACCTCAGCTTTGGGTGAGCAGGTCACTGCTGATGAATTAGTTCTGTGTTTTCAGGAATGTGCCTCTGCCTCCCCTAATGTGAGTTTGCGGGAAGTACATCTACAGATTCTGCACCAATCTTATTTAACGAGATGTAAGGGACGAAAGATGGGGCTATGGCCTGATGATTGCTGCCCCCGTTGCCCGGCTCGCCGGGACACCTTGGTACATCACTTTTTGGAGTGTTCATATGTAGGGCCCCTGTGGATTTCTGTGCTTCAAGAGCTGGAGAAAGTTATAGGATTATCTATAGATTGGTCTTACAAGATGTTGCTGTTGGGTGTCACAGGTCCCCTGGTGGAAGCGGGTGTTAGCGATTCTGGAAGGCGCTTTCTTTTAGTGGCCTTAGGAATCACAAAGAAACTAATTCTTCGCCACTGGATTGGTACCACGCGGCCAACGGTGCAGCAGTGGCGGGCTAATATGTCTCTGATGGCTGGGTGGGAGCGGCAGCACCGCCGGGGGGCTGCGAGCTGGAAATCTAAGACCTATCTGGATTATTGGAGTTCCTTTTAGGCTGGTTAGAGATCATGGGTGCACAGGGAGGGTGGGGGGGAGGGGCTGGAAGGGAGGGTTTCATTCAAAAATTGGATCTGCATGGGGGATGATAAGTTGTGGATGTATTGACATTTGTTTATTTTTACCTGCACCCTTGATTGTTGTATATGATGTCTTTCTTGTATGGTCACAATTTGTATTTTCTCGTATGCATTGATCCTTTAATAAACATATTTTCAAAAAAAAGGATTACTATCAAATTATGACCCAATTTTGAAGGAACATTTTGTAAAAATCAAACATGCTATTCCTTCTGAAAGCAGATTGAGTTCATACTTATCTCCAAAAATTCAAAATGAATTCATTCATCTTCTGGGAAATTATGTCAAAGAAAAAATTGTGGCAGATATTAAAAAAGCAAAATACTTTGGCATTCTTTTTGATAGCACCCCTGATGTTTCACACACTGATCAAATGTGTGAAGTGATCAGATATGTCTATATTGAAGATGATAAAGTTGAAATAAAGGAATCATTCTTGGGCTTCTTTCCTATTTCTGGGAAGTCTGCTGCTGAACTCACGGAACAGATCTTGAAACAACTGGATAGTGATGGACTGGATATAAACCTCTGTCGTGGTCAAGGCTATGACAACGCTGCAACTATGGCTGGCATTCACAGTGGTGTTCAGGCAAAAATCAAAGAAATTAATCCCAAGGCTTTATTTGTGCCTTGTGCAAATCATTCTCTGAACCTTTGTGGAGTTCACTCTTTTGGAAGTGTTTCTTCATGTGTGACTTTTTTTGGAGCTTTGGAAAAAGTGTATTCATTCTTTTCAGTCTCAACTCATCGATGGGAAATGCTGCAGAATGTAGGTATAACAGTGAAAAGACTTTCCCAGACAAGATGGAGTGCTCATTATGAAGCAGTGCATGCCATAAAGACAAATTTTGAAAAGTTAATTTCAACCCTTGAAGCACTGTGTGATTCAAAAGAAAATGTGGATACAAGAGGATCAGCTCAGATTTTGCTCTCTGCTGTATGTGATTTTTCTTTTCTGTGTTATCTCTTTTTCTGGTGTGAAGTTTTGCATGAGGTTAATCAGACACAAAAATATTTGCAAACAGCCGGGATCAGCCTTGAACAATGTACAGTGAAACTGCAAGCTTTAAAATTGTTCCTTGAAGACCAGTGCACAGAAATTGTGGAGAAGGCCATTAACTATGGAACAACAAAATGTAAGGACATGGACATTGGCATAGAAAAAAGAATCAAGTTTCGAAGAAGAATGCCTGGAGAAACAACAAAAGATGCTGGTCTTACATTGACAGAAGAAACCACAAGGGCTATGTTTGAATGTCTTGATCGTTTTCACCAAGAACTGGAGACTCGTTCTAAAGCAATGGATCAAATAATGTCAATGTTTGCTATCATTCAGCCATTCTCTCTAATTTTTGCAGAAGAAGAAAACCTTCGCAAGATTTTACCAAATATAACTGAAATTTATGATGAATTTTCTGGTGAAGATATCATACTGGAAATTTTTCGACTGCGGAGACATTTAAAAGCTGCTGGAATGAATCCCAAAGAAACAAAGGCATGGACAGTTTTGCAATTTCTAGAATTTATTGTGAAATGGGATTTTTATGAATCTGTGCCAAACTTATCCTTATGTTTAAGACTTTTCCTAACTATTTGTGTATCTGTTGCTTCATGTGAAAGAAACTTTTCAAAATTAAAATTAATAAAAAGTGTTCTTCGATCAACTATGAGCAATGATAGATTGACGAATCTAGCTATACTGTCCATTGAATATGAATATGCAAAGAAGATCAATTTTGATGAAATCATTGACAAATTTGCTGAAACTAAGACTCGAAAACAGAAACTGTAATATTCATTACTGTGAAAGACCAATATGAATGTATGGGTTTTCCCTGTATTTTTCAAAAAATAAATGGATTAAAAAGTATTAATCCTATTACATTTTCCCTTTTTTTGTACAAACCAAAACCAGAATCCATAGAAAATCTGACAAATGGTTCGACAATGAACTACTCCTACTGAAAAGACAATGCAGACAACTAGAAAGAAAATGGAAGAAAAACAGTCAAGATTCCACAACCATGATAAAACAACTACAAACAATACAAAACACAGCCCTAAGACTGGTCTACTCTCTGAAGAAATTCGACCACATCACAGAGGTATACCACAACTCACATTGGCTCCCAATACAAGCGAGAATACACTTCCAATTTTCCTGCCTACTATTTAAAGCAATAAACGGAGACAGCCCAGCCTATTGGAACAATCGACTAATTAAATCCACCTCAAGTAGACATAGGAGAACTCACGCACCATTCACACACCCTCCAACCAAAAACTGTTCAACAACCTCCTAGCCATTCGAGCTGTAACTCTCGACCTCCAACTCTACAACCTATTGACTTCGACCGCAGACTACAAAACTTTCAAAAAATAAATAAAAACCCTTCTATTCAAAAAACACATAAAACCGAACTAACACAATCAGAACTGTCCCAAGCATCACCTGCAACTACTCCATATGTACTTCTAATGTCATTAAAATTTAGACATAATTTATGTTATGTTATGTTTGGAATAATGGTTACATAATTGAGGTTCAATAAAAGAAAATTTTCACTGCCTGTTTCTATTCTGACCATTTATTCCATTTCATGGTTATTGCAAAAAAAAAAAAAAAATTTTACATGGGGGGGTGTCAAAAAATGATGGGCCCCGGGTGCCACATACCCTAGGTATGCCACTGAGTGTAGGCACTTTGGGCTAAGGCCCCGATTCACTAAAGTCAGTGATCATCACTAAACCAGTTTAGCGACGATCGCTGCGATCCATCTGATTCACTAAACAGCCCACCGTGTGTTTTTCCCCATTGTGCAAGCCGATACAAGCCACGCAAATTAGTAGAACCCCATGCAAAATAGCCAAGCGATTGATTCACTAACATTTGCTTGGCTATTTTGAATCGGGTTTTACTATTCTAAAACCCGACTGCTGTAGACCTATGGGTAACTGTGTTACCGACAGGTCTGCTGGTTTTTTGATAGGTCTGTGTTTTTTTTATTCATTTTTTTTCCATGGCACAGATGTTTTGTGTGTATTACACATGCAAAATATCTGCCCTATTAAAAAAAGTGAATAAAAAACAAACAGATCTGTCAAAAAACTGCCCCCCCCCGACAAATGTGCCCCCTCCCCGTGACCCACATATGGCAGGATGGATGCCCGGTCCCTCCTGCCATCAGCCCCCTCCACCTCCCCACCGCCCCCCACTGAACACCTGCATTTAAAAATATGGCAGAAGGGATGCCCACTCCCTCCTGCCACTGGACAGCAGACACCACCTCCCATCCCCCTCCTCGTACATTTCTGTTGGGAGCAGGAGGGGTGATCAGTCCCTCCTGCTCCTCTGACCTCCTTCAATGCAATGCGGGACTTAGGCCCCACCCCGGTGCATCATGTGATGCACAGGGAGAGGCTTAAGGCCCTGATTGGCTCATGTGCCTCGGGATCCTCCCTTGGGAGGGGCCTG
Source organism: Geotrypetes seraphini (assembly GCF_902459505.1). Classification (NCBI taxonomy): domain Eukaryota; kingdom Metazoa; phylum Chordata; class Amphibia; order Gymnophiona; family Dermophiidae; genus Geotrypetes; species Geotrypetes seraphini. The sequence goes on along the minus strand of NC_047086.1, from coordinate 300,753,991 downwards.
AGGCACCTGAGCCAATCAGGGACTTCCTTAGGGATGAGCCTAAGGAAGTCCCTGATTGGCCCTCCAAAACCCCCACAAGACCTACTAGATACACCTGACTACCACCCTAATAGCTCTCATGGCTACATGTGGCACCTATATGGCAGTTGAGTAGGGATTTGGTGGATTTTACTGGGCTCACACTTTCCTCCATAAATGTAGTGATTAGAGTGGCTTATGGGCCTGGGTCCTACTCTCTATGGTTCACTAACCCATCCACCAGTTTATTTAGGACACCTGTGTGATGCTCTACTAGGCTTTCTCATACCAAGTTCTGCTGTTCTAGAGACAGGTATGTACTCTTTCATTCAGATTTTTTGGGGGTGGGAGAGGTTAGTTAGCAGTGGGTGAGTGTGGGGGATCATACCTTAATGTATCCAATGGTCATCTGGTCAGTTTGGGTACCTTTGTAGCACTTAGATGCTTCTAAAACAGGTGTAGCTCCAAACATCTAAGTTCCATCCAGACCATCTTGGAAAAGGTTCCATTATCACCACAAGATTTCCAAGTTAAGCATGCCAAAAACCCGCCCATAATACGCCTCTCATCACACACCCTGGAATTCTGGATGCACAGCAGGAGAAATGTATCACTAGAAATCCAGAAAAATGATTTTGATTATCAGCACTTAATAATAATAATAATAATAACTTTATTTTTGTATCCCGCCATACCCGGAAGAGTTCTAGGCGGTTCACATCAATTAAACAAGGTTACAAGTGGTTTACAGCAGTTGAGCGGGGTTATGAGCGGTTCAATAACAAATTGATCAAAGTTGCCAGGGGGGGGGTGAGGGAAGGATGTAGAGGGGAGAGTGGGTGTTAGATAGAAGGGGCGTTGGGATCCTGGTCTTGGAAGAGGCGGGTTTTGAGTAGTTTTCTAAAGCCGAGGTAGTTGGGGGCCTTGAGGGCCATTTGGGATAACCATGGGTTTAGCTTAGTGGCTTGGAAGGCGAGGGTTTTGTCGAGGAATCTTTTAGAGTGGCAGAGTTTAAGAGAGGGGTAGGCGAATAGTTGGATTCTGCGGGAGTCCTTGATGCTGTGATTTAGGGCGAAGTGAGGGTTGATGTAGCTTGGGGATAAACCAAATACTGTTTTATAGCAGAAGCAGGCGAATTTGAATAGGACTCTGGATTCTAATGGCAGCCAATGGAGTTTGTGGTAGAAAGGGGTGATGTGTTCCCATTTTTTCAGGCCGAATATGAGGCGGACAGCAGTGTTCTGGATCATTTTGAGTCTCCTGATGGTTTTTTTTGTGGAGCTTAAGTAAATGATATTGCAGTAGTCCAATATGCTGAGGATGGAGGATTGTACTAGCAGGCGGAATGAAGTTTCGTCAAAGTATTTTTTTATGGTGCGGAGTTTCCAAAGCACCGAGATACTTTTTCTGACGGTATTGTCCGTGTGTTTGTCGAGGGATAGATGTTTGTCTAGTGTGACGCCGAGTATTTTTAGGTTGTGTTCAAGGGGGAAAACGGATCCTTTTACTTGAATTGTGGTGTCTTTGATTTTATCTTTGGGGGTTGCTAGGAAGAATTTTGTTTTATCCGGGTTTAGTTTTAGTCTGTATGATAACATCCAGTGTTCTATCTGATTGAGTATGCTTGAAAGGAAGGTAAGGAGCTCTGATGTAAAACTGGTTAGCGGGATGATTATAGTGATGTCATCTGCGTAGATAAAAAATTTGAGCTTGAGGTTTTGCAGAAGGTTTCCTAGGGAGGCGAGGTAGACGTTGAATAGGGTGGGAGATAGGGGGGAGCCCTGTGGCACGCCACAGGAGTTCTCCCAGCTATATGAGAAGGCGTCGTTTTTGAATACCCTGTATGATCTGTTCCGTAAGAACCCGTGGAACCAGTTAAGGACCTGGCCCGAGATGCCTATGTAGGAGAGGCAGTCAAGGAGAATGTTGTGGTCGACCAGATCGAATGCGCTGCTCAGGTCGAGTTGTACAATCAAGGCGCTGGAGCCTTGGCTGAAGAGTTTGTGAAGGTGGTCTAGGAGAGAGGCTATAATGGTTTCGGTGCTGTGGTTGGAGCGAAAGCCTGATTGATTGTCATTTAGGATATTGAATTTATCAAGGTATGTGGTAAGTTCGGCATTAACCAGCCCTTCTGCTATTTTGGTGAATAGTGGGATGCTTGCGATCGGTCTGTAGTTGGACGGGATATTGGGTGGTTCTTTTGTGTTTTTTATGATTGGGGTGATCGAGATGTGGCCTTGTTCTGCTGGGAAGCTTCCGGTAGACAGTAGGAGGTTGACCCATGCCAGCATATTTGCTTTGAAGTGGGTTGGAGCCGTTTTCATTACGTTAGGGGGGCAGGTGTCTAGTCTACAGTAGGAGTTGGTATATTTGTTATAGAATTTGTTGAAGGATTGCCAATCGATAGTAGTGAATTGATCCCAGTTTAGGTCTGCTCTGAACCCCGGGTCTGGTTTGGGACTGTTGTTGTCTTGGAGGGTTGGAAAGTCCCCGTGGGGATTGGCAGGGGCAGTTATCGAAGATCTTAGTTTCAGTATTTTGGAGTTGAAGAAGTCGGCTAGGGAGTTGGCGGTTAGTGTGGGTTCCTCGTCCCGGTTGTCGGTAACTGTCTCGAGATTGTAAAGATCGTTGACCAGTTTGAAGAGGTTACTACTGTTGATTGTGACATTTCCAATTTTTTGGGCATAGAAGTTTTTTCGTTTATCCTTGGTTAGGGTTTTGTAGTTTTTTAGTTTAAGTCTCCATTCTATTCTGTGCTCTTGGGTTCCAGATTTGGTCCATTGTCTCTCCGATTTTCTGAGGTCCTTTTTTGCCTGTAGTAGCTCTAGGTCAAACCAGCCCTCCTGGTTTGAGGATCTAATTCTGCTGGTTTTTAAGGGGGCTATTTCGTTTAGTATGTTTGTGCTGTCTTTGATCCAGGTGGTCATGATTTGGTTCGTTTCGTCATTTTGTTTTGTGATAGTTTCGTAGCGGGACCAGAATTCATTCGGGTCGATCTTGCCTCTAGTGGTGTGGGTTTTGGTGTTTCTTGCTTTTCTGTTTATGGTGTTTTTTTGTTGGTAGTGAATGGAGAAGCTACAAAGTTTGTGGTCAGACCATAGGGAGTCTGTCCAGTTGTCTTGTTTCCACACAAATTTGGGAGTGATTGGTTCTTTGGCGGAGAAGGTCACCAGGTCTAACTGGTGACCTCTTTGGTGGGTTACGATGGGTGGGGGTTTGAAGTAACCTAGCTGTGAGATTAGTGACCAGAGGTCGGATATATCTGGCTGATCTGTTTGCTCTAGGTGAATGTTGATTTCACCGCATAGAAGGTTGTATGGGCTTGCTAAAGAGTTGGTTAATAAAAATTCGGCGAAGTCCTCCCTGGCGACCGTCCATTTTTTGGGGGGGATATAAAAGAGAGTGATTGTTAGGGAGGAAGCAAAGGTCTTTGAAGTTAGTGAGGCGGCTAGTATTTCTAGGTTGGGGGAGGATTTGGTGTTGAGTGTGGTGCAGTTTAGATGGTCTTTGAAGATTATTGCTAGGCCTCCTCCCCTTCCCCTGGTTCTGGCTAGGGACAGAATCTTGAAGCCTGGAGGGAGACAGTCTTTGATGATGATGTCTGTGTCTGATAGTAACCAGGTTTCAGTAAGCAAGACAAAGTCGGGATTGGTTTCGGTCAGCCAGTCTTTAATCAGGATGGATTTATTCCTCATCGATCTTATGTTTAGGTAGTAACCTTGAAGGTTTTGGAAGTTGGTGGGGTCCGTTGGGGGATTGTGGGAGTAGGCTAGTTTTTTCAGTGTTCTTTGTTTTTTCATGAAGTGCTTGGTTGGTTTGTGGGTGGTGGGAGGATTGAGGGATGGGAAAGGACCTGTGTTTAGGTGGTCGTGTGGTGTGAGTGGTGTGAGTGAGTGAGATCTGGGTTTTGCCAGACGGTATGAGGAATAGTGAACTGGGATGGGGGCGGAGTGTATTGGGTCGGCTGTGCAGATCTTGGTGGTGAGTAGGTAGAGTAGGAGTAGTGTAGCGCATTGGTGAGAGTTAGACCAGGCCATAGTGGCGCACTTGGAGGGGAAAGTGGCACACTTGGGGGGGAAGGGATTGTTGATGGAAGATTGTGAATTTTTTTTTTTTTTTTTTTTTTTTGTGTCTTAACGGGTTGAAATGGTATTTGGATGGTGATCAGGCCGTGGTGTCTATATGACACTTGGGCGTCCCAGTGATTAGAACGTTCAAACTTTGGAATCCATGCGCAACTTGTTTTTTTATTTGGCATGATAATTGATTGCTCCAGTTTTCAGCCAATCAAAAAATAAATTTAAATCCCGGTTAAGAAGGCAACCTGCATTCAGATGACTGGACATGTTGAAAACAACCATGAGGATGATACTGGAGGACCTTACTGAACTAGCACAAAACCAATTTCTTTTTAGATCTGTAATTCATCAAGTCACTAGGACTTCAGCATGAGTCGATGGCACCTAAGAAGAAGAAGAGTTTGGGGTAGAGAATAAGCATGGTTGACTTAGGCATCACTAGATGTCCAAGTTAGGTGCCAGAAAGTTAGGTTTGGCAAACCTGGCGTAATGTACCGACCCCTAACTGTACAGCACCTAAGTCTGCTTAGGCACCACTAAGCATGATTCTTTAAGTAGTGCCTAGCAGTTGATTGACAACCATGCTGAGTGGTACCTACAATGTAGGCACGCTTAGGAGCCGTTTATAGAATCTGGCCTTAAGTGCTAAGAAGCCAATTTTATACCTATGGGTTTCTTAGCATTTAGCGTGTGCTAAGCTTTAATAAGAGGGCCCCTATGACTCGTCTTATTTAAAACATTGTAACTGTGTCTTTTCAAGCTATACTTCTTTGTGATATTTACATGCCAGAGATGAGATCAAAGTTAAATGAGAGGTATTATTATGGTCACAGCATCAACCCTTTTGCCACAAGCACAGACTAGAAAATATGAATGAGAAAATGCTATATCAAGAAATGTTAACATTGTTTGAGATTCTGATTTAGATAACCGTTTTTTTTATTTTTCAGTTCAATTGTTCTTAAGGCAGAAAATTCATTTTCAATAATGAATGTGCAGTTGCTGAAAGGATTTTTAAAAATATCTACCATACTAAGGAAACTGTCTGTGAAACCAACTAACTTCAATCTGACAGCTGTACAGACTCTTCACATGTGAGTGCCATATTTCTTAGTCACTCCTTGAATGTACGAGGTGATAGTAACTTGTTCAGTTATTCAGTGTAGGAATTTATTGTATTACATAAAACTGCAACATTTATATTCCATACTTGCTTCTTAAGTTCGGTGTGGCTAACAAATAAGAAACTGGACATTCCCAAAATCATTACAAATTTAACTGTAAAAAACAAACAAAATTAATAGTAACATACTTCCTAAATAAATAGCCAATACTAATAGTTAACTATCCTATTGGTATCTAGTTTTTCAGAGTATGGACTACCCATGCTTCTCATAGTATTGAGCTCGAAATGACTAGGAGGCTTTTTTACTAAGCTAATTTAGGTGCCAATGCATGCCTAACAAAGCAAAATTGGCCTAATATGAGATGCGCTAAAGCGTTCTGCATTAGTTTTGCCTTCTGCAAATGCTAAGCTCATAGTATTTGTCTATTTTTATAGAGAGGGTGTGTTGGGATGGAGAATGGGTATAGATGTGCTAAGCAGATATCGTACTGATATTACTGCCTCACTAACTGGTTAACGCATCCTTGTGATCGCGCATCCAGCAGCCTCCTCTCGTAATCGAGGGTACAACAGCAGCCCCCCACCTTGTGAGTCCAGCAGCCCCCCTCCCTCACTATCGCGAGTCCAACAGAACATAAGGACATAAGAATTGCCGCTGCTGGGTCAGACCAGTAGTCCATTGTGCCCAGCAGTATGCTCACGCGGCGGCCACCAGGTCAAAGACCAGTGCTCTAAATGAGTCCAGCCTCACCTGTGTACATTCCAGTTTAGAAAGAACTTGTCCAACTTTGTCTTGAATCCCTGGAGGGTATTTTCCCCTATAACAGACTCAGGATGAGCGTTCCAGTTTTCTACCACTCTCTGGCCGGCCCATTTGTACGGAGTCTATCCCCTTTCAACTTTAGAGAGTGCCCTCTCGTTCTCCTTACCTTGGAGAGGGTGAACAATCTGTCTTTATCTGCAAAGTCTATTCCCTTCAGTATTTTGAATGTTTCGATAATGTCTCCTCTCAATCTCCTCTTTTCAAGGGAGAAGAGGCCCAGTTTCTCCATTCTCTCACTGTACGACAACTCCTCCAGCCCCTTAACCATTTTAGTTGCTCTTTTCTGGACCCTTTTGAGTAATACCGTGTCCTTCTTCATGCATGGCGACCAGTACTGGACACAGAACTCCAGGTGAGGGCGCCCCATGCCCTTTTACAGCGGAATAATATCCTTCTCCGATCTGTTCGTGATCCCTTTCTTTATCATTCCTAGCATTCTGTTCACCCTTTTCGCCACCGCCGCACATTGCGCAGACAGCTTCATTGACTTGTCAATCAGAACTCTCAAGTCTCTTTCCTGGGAGGTCTCTCCAAGTACTGCCCGGACATCCTGTATTCGTGCATGAGATTTTTGTTACCGACATGCATCACTTTACACTTATCCACGTTAAACCTCATTTGCCATGTCGATACCCATTTCTCAAGCTTCATTATGTCATATTGCAGATCTTCGCAATCCCCCTATGTCTTCACTACTCTGAATAACTTTGTATCGTCCACAAATTTAATCACCTCACTCGTCGTACCAATGTGCAAATCGTTTATAAAGATGTTAAAGAGCACGGGTCCAAGCACTGAGCCCAGCGGCACCCCATTGGTGACGCTCTTCCAGTCCGAGTATTGTCCATTTACCCCCACTCTCTGTTTCCTATGCTCCAGCCAGTTTTTAATCCACGTATTTCACCCTCAGTTCCATGGCTCATAATTTTCCAAAGTAGTCATGTGGAACCTTGTCAAATGCCTTCTAAAAATCCAGATATACAATGTCGACCGGGACGCCCTTGTCTATCTGCCTCAAAGAAGTGCAACAAGTTCGTCAAACAAGATCTGCCTTTGCTGAAACCATGCTGGCTGGTCCTCATCAGACCGTGTCTGTCAAGGTGATCAATGATGCGGTCCTTTATCAGCGCCTCTACCATTTTTCCCGGTACCGAGGTCAGACTCACCAGTCTGTAGTTTCCCGGATCTCCCCTCAAACTTTTTTTGAAGATCGCATAACATTCGCCACCTTCCAGTCTTCCGGAATCTTTCCCGATTTGATCAACAGATTGGCTATTAGTTGAAGCAGTTCAGCTATAGTCCCTTTCAGTTCCTTGATGACCTCGGATGGATGCCATCTGGTCCCGGGGATTTATCGCTCTTAAGCCTATCGATCTGTCTGCGTACCTCTTCTAGACTGACTGTCAACCCTGTCAGTTTCCCGCCTTCGTTTCCAGCATATAGCCTGATGGGTTCCGGTATGCTGTGTATAACCTCTTCGGTAAATAGATGCAAAAAATGTGTTCAGTTTGTCAGTGATTGCTTTGTCCTCCTTTATCACTCCCTTTATTCCATGGTCATCCAACGGTTCCACCGTTTCCTTCGCGGGTCATTTCCCCTTAATATATCAAAAGAACGGCTTGAAGTTTTTCGCCTCCATGGCTATTTTTTCCTCGTAGTCTCTTTTGGCCCCTTTTACCTCCTTATGGCACCTGCGTTGATGTTGTTTGTGCTTATTCCAGTTTTCATCCATTCTTGATCTTTTTCATTCCTTAAACAAAGTTTTCTTGTCTCTGATCGCTTCCTTCACCTCTATAGTGAGCCATGCCGGTTCCTTGTTCTTTTTCCTCTTGGATCCCTTGTTGATACGCGGTATATATAGATTTTGCGCTTCGGTGACTGTATCCTTAAAAAGGGACCAAGCTTGCTCTAGCGTTTTTACAGTGCTTATCCTCTTCTTAATCTTCTTCCCCACCATTAGTCTCATCCCTTCGTAATTCCCTTTTCGGAAGTTCAATGCTGTAGTTGTCATTCTGGACTGATGTTTCGCCCCTGCATCCAGGTCGAAGCAGATTATGTTGTGATTGCTGTTTCCCAGAGTCCCTTCTACTTCTACACCTTGTGCCGGTCCTTGCAGTCCATTTAGAATTAAGTCCAGAATTGCATTTACCACCACTTTGTACCCTCCCTCTCTCCTGATCGCCGGTGGCAAAAAAAAACAAACAAACCTGCAACTCTCCTGGTCTCGCTTCCCAGGGCAGGTTTACCACCTTCTTAGAAGCTTCCTGCACGCAGGGCTGCTCCAACCAAAACCTTCTTGCCGCCAAGTACCTCCTTCCAATGTAAGTTCACACTCTCGCAGTTCTCATATACTATTACCAATTCTTTGTCATCTTCTGCTTATGTTTCTTCCGTGATACAGGTCAGAAAATTTAAGTCCCTTACTCCTGAAACTTGTTTCAGCACTGTGAAGCTTTTCCAGATAAATTTTTTATCCCAGGACAAGCAGGCAGGTATTCTCACTAGTGGGTGATGTCATCCGACAGAGCCCCGATACGGACATCTTGCAAGCATGTCTTGCTTGAAGAAACTCAGAAGTTTCGAGATGCCCGCACCGCGCATGCACCAGTGCCTTCCCGCCCGATGCTCCGGGCATGTCTCCTCAGTTCTTTTTCTTCCGCGGAGCTGAGAAGTCTATCTTCAATTTGCACCCATTGAATCTCTTTTTTTGCCTTCTTTTTTGCCGCGGGTTGAGTTCTTTTGGCTCTCCTGTGCATTTATTTCTTTCTTTGATTTCTTTTTCAAAAAAAAAAAAAAAAATTTTCCTTCCGATACCGGGTCGGCCGCGTGGCTGGGGCCCCGCGCCTTCGACCTTGCGGCGGAGCTTTTCCGGCCTATGTCCCGGCCGATCACCGGTTTTAAAAAGTGTAGCAAGTGCCAGCGCGCGATTTCGCTCACGGACCCTCATCGACGCTGCTTACAGTGTCTGGGACCGGATCACTTCCCGAAATCGTGCCGGCCTTGCTCCACTCTGACGGCGAGAGCGTTTAAGCGTTGCTGTCTGCTGTGGGAGTCCATGTTTAAGATGGAAGCTTCATCGGATCCTGCAGCATCGACATCGACAGGTGCTTCGACTCCTTCTGCGAAGCCCTCTGCCTCCCCGGCTGCTACGGGCCTCCTGAAACCGGCGTCATTTACACCGGTTTCGGCCCCGGCTTCAGCGCCGGAGCCTTCATCCGTCTCCTCGGAGCAGGTATCGACCCCGACAGTTCCTCCGGTGGTGCTCAAGGTGCCGAAGACTGGCAAGCAGAAGCACGTAGCATCCAAAGAGCGTGGAGACCGTGCGGAAGGGCCCCCTATTGGTGTGGATCCCTCCATATCGGCTTCGTTGCGGTCCATCCTGGAGGCTCAGTTCGTGGAGCTCATACAGACCATGGGGCCTCGACTGATTGCCACCATCCAGGGTGACCTTCCAGCTTCGGCTTCGAGGGGCGGTCCGCCCCTCCTCCTCCTCCTCGCCGCACTACCTCGTTACTTGGCGAGGAGGAGCGGCGAGCGGTGTCCGGGTCCTCGAGGAGGTCCTCCGTTAGCGCTGTACCTCCTTTGGAACCGATTTCCTCGAGGAGGGCCTCCCTTAGTGATATGCCTCCCTTGGAGCCCATCCCCTCGAGGAAAGCCTCGTTTAGTGACCTGCCTCCCTTGGAACCGATTACTCCGCCCCATGACTCAGTGTGGCGTCCACCTTCGGGGCCACCCAGTCCTGGGCATAGCAGGAAGCAGGACGATTTCTTCCGAACCCCCTATCAAACCTGGGCGTCGTCGGGGGAGCCTCCGACTCTGCCGCCTCTGCGATCGACGGCATCGAGTCCAATCTGCTCCTTGGAGGCATCTGAGTCAGTTTCTCACAGACGGGCTCGATCCCCTTCCAGGCATTGGGAGGGGCATCGATCCAGACATTCTTCGAAGCATTCCTCTCGACACTCGACCATCTCGCCTCAGAAGAAATTGCCTTGGTTGGGGTATGCTGCTTCGACTGGGTCTCCTCCTCCGGGCCCAGAGTTTGAGGACACCGACGTTTTCTACTCGTCCTGTTGCTCGCAGGCCTCTCTGGAGCCTGAAGCCTCTTCTTCTTCTAGTCCGTCTCGCAGACCGGCGACGGCTGACCAACTGTCCTTTTCATCGTTCCTCAGGCAGATGGTGGATGACATGGACATTACTCTCGATGCTGGGTCTCGATATTCCAAGGAGTACCTCGATACCATGCACTTGCCTCGTCCTCCAGCAGAGTCTTTGCGGCTTCCCCTGTACAAGCTCCTCGACCAGACCTTCATGCGATGCTTCGAGTCTCCTTACTCTATCCCTGCGGTCCCTGGCAAATTGGATGCGCGGTACCGCACGGTGCATCATAAAGGCTTCGAGGGTCCTCAGCTTTCTCACCAGTCCCTCCTGGTCGAATCCTCGCTCAAGCGGTCTCATCCTGGCCAGGTCTATGCTTCAGTGCCTCCGGGCTGCGAGGGCAGAACCATGGATAAGTTTGGTCGACGCATCTATCAGAATTCGATGATGGCATCTCGAGTCCTGAATTACAATTTCCACCTATGCCTGGGGGGCTCATCTGGATGGGCTTCGCACTCAGGGATTCTGGACCAGTGCGGACCGCCTCCATCAGATCAATCTTCTGGAGCTCAGAGCCATCTTCTATGCTCTTCAAGCTTTTCAACATCTGCTTCACGACATGGTGGTCCTCATCCGTACAGACAACCAGGTCGCCATGTATTATGTGAACAAGCAGGGGGGCACGGGATCGGCCTCCCTCTGCCAGGAAGCTCTCAGAGTCTGGGATTGGGCAGTTCACCACAATGCCTTCCTCAAGGCTGTCTACATTCAGGGGAAGGACAATGTCTTGGCAGACAACTTGAGTCGTCTCCTCCAGCCTCACGAATGGACTCTCCATTCCAACCCCCTTCATCAGATATTTGCACATTGGGGGACACCTCAAATAGACCTCTTTGCGGCTCCCCACAACTTCAAGCTGCCTCAGTTTTGCTCCAGGATCCACACTCCTCATCGACTCGAGGCAGATGCCTTTCTGCTGGATTGGGGGAATCGATTTCTGTATGCGTTTCCTCCATTTCCTCTCATTCAGAAGACTCTGGTCAAGTTGAAATCAGACCAAGCCACCATGATTCTAATAGCTCCTCGGTGGCCCAGGCAACCTTGGTTCTCCCTTCTACTTCAACTCAGCAGCAGGGAGCCATTCCTTCTTCCAGTGTTTCCTTCACTGCTTACTCAGCATCAGGGATCTCTACTTCATCCCAACCTGCAGTCTCTCCACCTGACAGCTTGGTTCCTCTCAACATAACTCTCCACCAGTTTTCCCAGGCGGTGAGGGATGTCTTGGAGGCTTCCAGGAAGCCTGCTACTCGTCAATGCTACTCCCAGAAATGGACTAGATTTTCTTCATGGTGTATTTCCAATTCTAAGGAGCCTCAGCGAGCCTCCCTATCCTCTGTGTTGGATTATCTTCTACACCTGTCTCAGTCCGGTCTCAAGTCGACATCTATACGAGTCCACCTGAGTGCTATTGCGGCTTTCCATCAGCCTCTACAAGGGAAACCTCTCTCTTCTCATCCTGTGGTTTCCAGATTTATGAAAGGACTTTTTCATGTCAATCCTCCTCTCAAACTGCCTCCAGTGGTTTGGGATCTAAATGTTGTCCTTTCTCAGCTTATGAAACCTCCTTTTGAGCCTCTGAGCAAGGCTCCACTAAAGTTTCTCACATGGAAAGTGGTTTTTCTGGTGGCCCTCACATCTGCTCGCAGGGTCAGTGAGCTTCAGGCCTTGGTGGTGGACCCACCTTTCACTGTTTTCCATCATGACAAGGTGGTCCTCCGCACTCATCCGAAATTCCTACCTAAGGTAGTCTCTGAATTTCATCTCAACCAATCCATCGTGCTTCCAGTGTTTTTTCCAAAGCCTCATTCTCATCCTGGAGAATCAGCTCTGCACACTCTGGACTGTAAACGTGCTTTGGCTTTCTACTTGGATCGCACCAAACCACACAGAACAGCTCCTCAACTTTTCGTCTCCTTTGATCCAAACAAGTTGGGACGACCTGTATCGGAGCGCACCATCTCCAACTGGATGGCGGCTTGTATCTCTTTCTGCTATGCCCAGGCTGGATTACCCCTTCCCTGTAAGGTCACAGCCCATAAGGTCAGAGCAATGGCAGCCTCTGTAGCCTTCCTCAGATCGACACCGATTGAGGAGATTTGTAAGGCTGCCACTTGGTCCTCGGTTCATACATTCACCTCTCATTATTGTCTGGATACTTTCTCCAGAAGGGATGGACAGTTTGGCCAAACAGTGTTACAAAATTTGTTCTCCTAAGTTGCCAACTCTCCCACCATCCCATTGAGGTTAGCTTGGAGGTCACCCACTAGCGAGAATACCTGCCTGCTTGTCCTGGGATAAAGCAATGTTACTTACCGTAACAGTTGTTATCCAGGGACAGCAGGCAGCTATTCTCACGTCCCACCCACCTCCCCTGGGTTGGCTTCTCTGCTAGCTACCTGAACTGAGGAGACACGCCCGGAGCATCGGGCGGGAAGGCACTGGCGCATGCGCAGTGCGGGCATCTCAAAACTTCTGAGTTTCTTCAAGCAAGACATGCTTGCAAGATGTCCGTATCGGGGCTCTGTCGGATGACATCACCCACTAGTAAGAAAATCTGCCTGCTGTCCCTGGATAACAACTGTTACGGTAAGTAACATTGCTTTATCTCTCCTCTTTCCGATCAAATTAGGAAGTGGGCCTGCCCTTGGTCATTCTACTCCCTTGCACTCTTCCGCTTCAAAGGCTCACTCTTTTCCCAAAATACTCCTCCCAATCAGATAAGTATGAAGGAAAGCAGACAAATGTGTCCAAACCATGATCCAAACAAGTACAAGTAACAGAAAACTCCACTTTCATTGTGAGCATACACATTTCATTTTGAACCCCCACACCCTATAAACTGCCCACCAAACCTAAAAAATATGAAAATGTCTCTCTTCAAAATTACCTATTCCTACCTTAATAGAACCATGCACTGTTCTAGTCCCACCATTTGAGCCAGATCAGGTGTAAGCAATCGTGCCCAAGTGCCCAAGTGTGTGTGAGTGCAAGGGAGTAGAATGAGCTGATGCAAATGATTGTGTCTGAATACCAGAGATGTACATATAACTTATAGCATTCTATAAGTTATACATGCAAATGATTGTCCTGACCAAACTCTCCACCTGTCAAATATGTGCTATGCAAGATAATCATCAATGTATAGAATGGCACTTAGGCAGAATCTTCCAGTTTAAGCCCCCCCAGTGGCGTACCAAGGGGGGTGCGGGGGGGCGGTCCGCCTCGGGTGCATGCCTTGAAGGGGTGCACAGCCGGCTGTTCTCACTGCCTCTAACGCCGGCCCTGCAGCTCCAGACTTCCCCACACCTGCTTTCCCCCCCCCCCCCCCCCCCGATCGCTATTATTTTAAAAGTTATGGCAGCTGCGGTGCTGTATCCATCGAAAGAGACTTCTAACTTCGGCCTGCCCCGGAACTCTTCCTGCAGCCACCGCCCGCCTAGGCGGGAACAGGAAGTTGCTGTTGCAGGAAGAGTTCCGGGGCAGGCCGAGGTTAGAAGTCTCCTTCGATGGATACAGCGCCACGGCTATTGTTTAAAATAATAGCAATCGGAGGGGGGGGAGCAGGTGTGGAGAAGTCCAGAGCTGCAGGGCCGGCGTTAGAGGGACTAAGAGCTGATGGTGCTGCAGGGTCCTGCGTTGGGGGGAGGGAGGAAGAAAGAAGAGTAACTGAAGCATTGGCAATTTGGGGGGAACAGGTATGGGGAAGTCCAGAGCTGCAGGGGAGAGTGTTGCTGTACTCAGCTGGAGGGAGGGAATGAAAGGAGATGCCAGGGCTTGGAGGGAAGGAGGAAGGTATGCCAGACTAAGGGAAAAGGAAGGGGGAGATCTCAGAGCATGGAGGGGGAGGGAAAGATGGAAGGAAAGGAGAGAAATGCCAGAGCATCAGGGAAGGGCAGATACCAGACTGTGGGGTGCGAAGGAAAGAAAGGAGAAGAGAGAGATGCCAGAGGATAGGGGATGGGTTGGTGACAGAGAGAAAAAAATGGAGAGGTGGCAGAGCTGAAATCAATCATGTAGAAAGGAGAGAAGGGGCACAGGATAGATAGTTATGAAAGGAGCATAGAAAGAAGGAAGATGTTGTATGGAAGAGAGAGAAGGCAGACATTGGATGGAAAGAGCAGAGAGGGCAGTGACTGGAAGGGGCGAGACAGAAGGTGAACAGTAGATGGAAGGGGTAGAGAGGGACAGACACTGAATGGAAGTGTGGGGGAGAGGAGAGACAGGCACTGAATGGAAGTGTGAGGGAGAGGGGGAGCAGATGCTGGAAAGAAGTGGGGAGGAGAAAGAAAAAAGGGCACATGCTGGATTGAGGGACGAGGATAGAGTTAGATACTGGAAGAGGTGAGGGAAAGAGGTGGCAAGCTTTAGGTAGACAGTAAAAAAGGACATTGATGAGAGGGTAGTAAGAATGTAATCTAGACAGATGCAGAAAATAAATTGAGATGGAAAAAAGGGAAAGGGAGAGGGAGAGGGAAGGAGAGGAGAGAGATGCCAGACCAATGAGGGTGAAAGGAGAGATGGAAGGGGGAGGCATACAGTTTCTGGAAGGGGCATAGAAGGAGAGAAGATGCCATATAGGGGAAGAGAGATGGCAGACAGTGGATGGAAGGAAGAGAGTTACAAGAAGATGAGGAAAGCAGAAACCACAGAAGACAAATGTAGAAAAAAATTTTCTATTTATTTATTGCTTTAGGAGACATGTGTCACTGTTTCTGTGGTGTTGCATTGTATGAAGAGTCCAGCTTCTTACTGGTTCAATTTAACCTTTGTCTATGTATTTCTATTTTATCCCCCCTTTTACAAAACTGTGGAGCGTTTTTTAGCACCAGCCGTGGTGGTAGCAGCTCTGATGCTCAGAATTCTATGAGCGTCACAGCTGTTACCATTGTGGCTAAAATCCACACTACAGTTTTGTAAAAGAGGGAGGGGTTAGTTTGTGAGTACATATTCCATACTAGGCGAAGGTGTTTTCTGTGTTCTGTGTGTTCGAAAGACATGGTTTTTTGTTAGGCTTGACTGCAGGATTGATCTGTACTAGTCTGGCTTGTTTAGTTTTACAATGGGTGTATTGATGTTGTACTGCTCACCGCAATATGTAAGATGCTGCCTTTTCCTAGGTACTCATGTGTGACGTGTGGCTTGTTACTAAAAATCATGTTTCCTGTACAGATGGGGGGGGGGTGCCAAAAAATGATGGGCCCTGGGTGTCACATATGCTACGTACGCCACTGAGCCCCCCTCCCATTCTTCCCTCCTTGGCTGTTCATAGTCCCAACCATAGCATTGAAAACCCTTTTCTGGGGCCTTGTGCATCTACCAACTCTGCTATCATATCTTCCATGTGACTTCTTGTGGATCTGTAAGTCTGCATCATGCAAGTGCATTAGTCCTTTGCTGTTCTCACAAAGAACATCCCTCCTGGATCTTCCCACTCTACCTTGTTATGCTGTAGCCCATCATTTCATATATCTTCCAGATGTATGTTCTTACTAATATGCAGCTTTTTGTTTTTGTATAATTTGGAATTCTAAAAACAGTTATGACATGTGATTCCTGACAATGAATGCCACTGTGATAATTGAATTACAGAGAGAGAAGGGTAGGATCTAATTGAGGAAAAACTCTGCAAACCACAAGTGAAGGCCTACTGTGCCCTTAGCATCTGACATCACCCATCATAAATGACATTGAGCAAGGTCAGGGCAGGTTCCAACTAGACTGAAAGCTGACAGGTGAAGGAAAGTGAAACAGCTCATTTAAAAGACAATCTGCCACACTAATTTGACATTGTTAGCAGTTTGAAATATACTAGAGTCTAGAGTATTTATTATATTTGAAATTGATCCTAACAAGAAAATCTTTTTAGGATTACAGATTGGTCTGCCAAGGCTCTTTGCCAGTGTCTTCAGAAAGGTGATATAGCTCAGGAAATAGAGTGGATTCTTCTGAAGGCATCATTTAACCTGCTGGAGATTCTTGTTCAAGAGGACAGTTACAAAGAGGACTGGATCAGTAAGAGATGCCAGGCCTTGTCTGCACTCATACGGCTTACCTCAATCCCAGCCTGCAAGGAACTTCTAAACATGCAAGAAAAGGTATGTAGAAAAACTAGATATAGTTCTACTGTATTGTTTTCAAAATCTTGCTAACAATCCCTGTAGAGAATGACACGGTGACAAAATTCATCACCGTTCCCATCCCCGCGGATAATCCCATGTCATTTTCTAGTGTCTGTTTCAACCTCGGTCCTTCTACACCAGCATTCTTCAAAGCAAAGCTTGCGGGTCAGTGGTTGTGCCCAATTATACTCTGATTCTTTCCTCTCTCCTTAAAGAATGATATGAAGATGGTTTCCCGCGGTTATCCACGAGGACGGGAACGGTGATGAATTTTGTCACCGTGTCATTCTCTACCTGGAAGCTTTGAGTTGTCTTACCCTGAGATTAGCAAGTAAGCAAGGAAAAATAATTTAATTATCTTTTGCCTCTTCCTCTATCCTACCAAAAATGCACTAATACATCAAACATGTCTCACAGTACAAGAAAAAAGAATTAGCTATGTTTGCAAGAAAACTTTATTACATGATGGTATGTATAAAAAGGCTGACAGGACCAGAATTACTGTAATATTAAGAGACTCCAGCTCAAATGATATGAAGAATTATCAGGAACCATCATTGAAGCGGTCCCTGAATCCTTTGTAAAAGGATGTGGGAAGCCATAAGCAGTTGTGAGGGGTTGTCAGACCAGGAGCACCGGGAGCTTTTTCTTCTTTTGTGGTGCTGAATTTTTCTTTTCTGACAGCTGTGATGGTATGGCGCTTCCCTCCCCCATTGGTGCCGAGGCAAGGCCCTGAGGGGAGGGAGCCGAAGGTAATGTATTGAGATTTTTTCCACGTTCCATCTCAAAGCGTCATTGAAGCAGCGCCGGTATCCATACAGTCAGGTGAGAGTCTTAAAGGTCGCTGTGTTTAATAGCAAAAAAATATTTTAGTGCCAGTTTAGTCGTCGAAAATGATGCGGCAGTTGAAAACTGTTAAATTTATGTCAATGATCTTACGCTTATACATGGCAGCATTCATTGAAGTCTCCTGCTCTTGTTTTCTTTTCTTTATGTTTTTCCTTTGAGGAAAGCGAAGGGGGTAGCTGCAACTGAACAGGAGCGGTTCAGAAAAAAAATTGACAGGAAGAGGGAAGGGGGGCTCAAGAAGTACGGCATCCTGCACATGCTCAGTAAGCTTTGAGCTTACTATAGCCAGGGGATGGCACCGACACAAAGGCTCAGTCAGAGACTTCACCATCAAGTGTGGCTGCATATCCCTTACTTGTCTCCAGAGAAAAGAAGTAATTCTTTCTTGACAATTCAAAGCATAGATTACTGTAACTGTTGCATTTTGTAACAACTGTAAGCGGTCTAAGAACGTTTCAGTATAGCCAACATACAGCAAGTTACAGTAATGAATACCCTTTATGCATCTATGTTCCTTTATAGAATATGATCCTACCAGGCACTATCCAGGTGCTTATTTCTAGATGCCCTTTGGATCATATTTCAATTTAATGTCTGGATTTTATAACAGTATACTGCTAAGAAATCCCAGTGCAACTACCGTAATCTATAATATTCCTATTAATAACAAAATGCATCCCATTATCTTAGTGAACTTGTATTGTTAAAGATATTTTTATATATATATGCATTTTTTTTTTAACCTCTCAGCAGCAAATAGCACTTCCCCTCATATGCTTCAAATCACCAAAATCTTTATTGGTCCTTATTTTTAAACTTCTATTTTTACCATATCTCACTTGCAAATCTTCACTCAGGTCCTGATTCTATATATCGTGTCTAAAAAAATTAGTGCTAACTAGCGTGGCACTAAGTGCGAGTCTGTACAAGTTACACATGCCTTATAGAATCATGCTTAGCACCAGTGTGTTGCATAACTTTTAGGTGTACCCATTTAGGCCAGCAAAAAACAGGCCTAAAAGCATGCATCTAAGTTGTATGTGGATTGGGTGTATTCTATAACAATGTGAATAACATATAGGAATGCCCCCAATCTGCCTCGGCCATGCCCCTATTCAAATTCACACATTACAACTGGTGCATACTTTTTATAGAAACACACTTTTTGAGTCATGTGCATTACAGAATAACATGGGGACTGGTACCTGCGGGTACTTTAAAAAAAAAAAATCAGGGACTTTTATTATGGATATGGTAGCAAAGCTTTTTATTGCTCCGCCGAAGCAGTAAAAAGCCTTCCTCCTTTGGTTTAAAAAATGCAATTATCTTCCTCCCTCCCACTCCTGCCGCATTATCATTTCTTATAGAGCCTCAGAGCCCCTGCCACCGATCCTCACAGGCCTGTTCTGAGATCTTCCCTCTGCTGGAGTTCTTCCTTCAGATGTAACTTCCTGTCTCATAAAGACAGAGGAGAGAAGGTGCTGGACCAGTGGAGGAAAGAGAGAAGAGAAGGCATGTTGATATAGGGGAGGAAAAAAAGGGGAGAAGTTGGACACAGGGAGGTATACAAAAACAGAGGGGAGATGATGGACATGAAAGGGAGCTTAAAGAACAGGGACACAAAGGGGAGATTTTGCACAGAGGGGCAATGCCAGACCAATTGAGAGGGGCATATGGACACATAGAAAAGATGCTAGATATGGGGAAGAATAGGAATACAGAAGGGAGATCCTGGACTTGGGGAGGCATTAGGATATAGAGGAGGAGTGCTGGACACATGGGGAGGGGATAGGGACATAGAATGGTGATGATGAATGCAGGGAGATGAACATAGGAGAGATCTGGGGAAGGAAGATTAGGGGACACAACAAAGGCAGATGCTGAACATGGTGAATGATAGGTACAGAGACAGAAGATGGATGATGAGCATGGAGAAAGAAGAAATGACAAATTGGCAAGAGGCCCTGGCAAGTGAGTTAAGAGAAGATAGAGGGAAACAGAAACCAGAGTTTGGGATCAACATGATTTGAACAGTAAAATGATTAGACAACAAATCGTAGAAAATATTTTGTGATTAACTCCTTTGTTTGCCCCAGTGCTGGCAAGGAGCACACAAAGTTATTTCATTTGTTAGGACCAGAGCTGGGACCAGAATGTAAAGTCCATAGAACATAGAACATAAGAACATAAGAAATGCCTCTGCTGGGTCAGACCCGAGGTCCATCGTGCCCAGCAGTCCGCTCACGCGGCGGCCCAACAGGTCCAGGACCTGTGCAGTAATCTTCTATCTATACCCCTCTATCCCCATTTCCAGTAGAAATTTGTCCAATCCTTTCTTGAACCCCAGTACCGTACTCTGCCCTATAACGTCCTCTGGAAGCGCATTCCAGGTGTCCACCACACGTTGGGTAAAGAAGAACTTCCTAGCATTTGTTTTGAATCTGCCCCCTTTCAACTTTTCCGAATGCCCTCTTGTTCTCTTATTTTTCGAAAGTTCGAAGAATCTGTCCCTCTCTACTCTCTCTATGCCCTTCATGATCTTGTAAGTCTCTATCATATCCCCTCTAAGTCTCCTCTTCTCCAGGGAAAAGAGACCCAGCTTCTCCAATCTCTCAGAATATGACAGGTTTTCCATACCTATTATCAGACGTGTTGCTCTCCTTTGAACCCTCTCGACTAATGCCATATCCTTCTTAAGATACGGTGACCAATATTGGACGCAGTACTCCAAATGCGGGCGCCGCATCCAAAACAAAATTCAACTTTAAAATAATCAGAGGCACTTCTCCTGTCTCCAAAAGAATGATGTAATAGCCCTTTTATTTTCCAGGGTCATTTTGTGGGATTTCACCAGAGATCCAAGTTCTTCACAACCAGGGTGTACTGGTCAGTTAGTGTGCTCTGACCAAAAAACAAATGCACCACCCTTTCTCTAGCTCTTAAATCTTTTCTGGAGTTAGGGCTACTTTCAACTAGCCCTCCCCCTTGAGAGATTCAATTCATGATAGAACATGTGCACCCACCAACCCCCCCCCCCCTACTGTACTGCCATATAGGTGCTACTTGCAGCCATAAGGGCTATTCGGGTGGTAGACAGGTGGGTATAGTAGGTTTTGGGGGGGGTGTTAGGGGGCTCACCATGACTTGCAAGGGAGTTGTGGTGAGATGTTTATGTGGCACCCTTTTTGTAAAGTTCACAGCAGTACCCTGTAAAGTGCCTCACTACTCTGTTGCCATGCCTTGGTGGCCAGTCCATCACTTTGCTGACCCATCCCCAGTCCAAAAAGTCATTTTCTAGGATTTATGGACTTGGACAATATTTTTGATGAGAATGGAGTATAAAGATAGACGACTTGGCGGTCTAGATGATCAAACAGCTGGATTTAGAAGTAGACGATTCTAAAAATATATATATTGTGGACGTATTTTTCGAGGATGGACTTTAGACGCTGCTGACTTTGGGCGACTAGTATCCTAGGCCCAAAACGGACTTAGACCATTTTTTTTATTATCCAGCTCCATGTGTTAGTTTTAGTGGAATTGAGATGGGTTGAGAGGATTTGGTAGGAAAATATTATTAACTATGTCGCTTTGGCACTAAGCGGAGAAGAAATTTTTAAAATAAATAAATAAAAATTTGTACAGGTCCCAGCTAAATATCAGCTGGGACCCATATAAGAGGATGTACTGTTTTTTCCTCTATCCCCACCTCCCATAAAGAAAGGCCCCTTCTACCCTCCCCCCAAAAAAAGACAGGAAGGCCCTTCTTCTTCCCTCCCTCACCCCCGAAGAGCAAGGCATCTCTTAGTCCCCACTCTACTCTTATTCCTAGTAGACCTCCCTAGTCCTTCCATTCCAATCATTGGTGGTAAAGTACTCTTCAGAAAAGAAACAATGCCTCATTCGCTCCTTCCCAGGCTGGCCTCATCATTAAAATATCTGCCCTGACCTCTAGCATCACTTGTGGGGTGCATCTTAAGCTGACACTAAAAGACTTAGAGGTTCTTTGTAATGGTTATACTGAAAGAAAGCAGGAAAGAACAATGGTTAATCATAGAACTTAAAAACATCATGTTTATAACAGTTAACCATAAACAAAGAAAACCCAGGTGGTTACCTAATAATTAAATTCAAAAATGTATAAACCACCAGTTGCCAAAATGATACTGAAAAGATTTTGTAAATAAGGGTACAAGCCTCAGATTATGGAGCTACACCCATTTCGGGTTTTCTCAAAGAGACCAGCCACACTGTTCTCTTGCGCCTGCTTACTTCACCGGCTTGAGCCCATCCTCCCTACCTTCTAAACTACAAAAACTTTAATTTATTCATTTAATTCATTACTTGTTATTTTAAAAAATGCTTTAACTTAGAATTCATTTAATTTAGATCTTCTAATTCATGCTAGATTCACTAATCAATCATCTAACAATTCATTTTGGAACACAGAAAAAGTACTTATCTTAAAAAGTGCACTGGTGCTTAAAAGTGCTATATTGAAAGTGCATTTGTGCTGTAAACTTGTAGCTTCTTTAATTCATTTTTGCTTGTGAAGCTTAAAGTGCATAGCTCCTGCTCTAGAAAACCAAGGCTGTTGCTGGTATCTTTTAAAACATCCGACATGGCCTGCGTTTTGCGGGACACACTACCTCCCCGCTGCGTCAGGGAAAATATCTCTAGCAACACTTCTTTTTGGCTGCAAACATACTCCTGCCAGAACCGTCAGGATTATGTTTGCAGTCAAAAAGAAGCGTTGCTAGAGATATTTTCCCTGACGCAGCGGGGAGGTAGTGTGTCCCGCAAAACGCAGGCATGTCGGATGTTTTAAAAGATACCAGCAACAGCCTTGGTTTTCTAGAGCAGGAGCTATGCACTTTAAGGGCTCCTTTTACTAAGCTGCGTTAGGGCATTAATGCGCAGAATAGCACGTGCTACAATGCCACACGTGCTAGATGCTAACGCCAGCATTGAGCTGGCAATTAGTTCTAGCCGCATAGCGCGGGGTTAGCACGCGCTAATCTGCTGTGTGCACTAAAAACGCACACCTTAGTAAAAGGAGCCCTAAGCTTCACATGCAGAAATGAATTAAAGAAGCTACAAGTTTACAGCACGAATGCACTTTCAATATAGCACTTTAAAGCACCAGTGCACTTTTTAAGATAAGTACTTTTTCTGTCGGTTCTGTGTTCCTAAATGAATTGTTAGGTGATTGATTACTGAATCTAGCAAGAATTGATCAGACACCTTAAACACCTTTTTATTATCTAAGAATATAAGTAGGGTGGGATTGGGATATATGATATTTGTTTTAATTGGTTTATTCCTAATGGATGGGATGGGTGGGGGAGGGGTTCTTTTTATGCTTGGGTGATTATAAATAAGAATGTCAAGTGATTTGTAAAATTCTTGATTGAATATTATACACTTGTTGTAAGATATGAAAACAAATAAAGATTAAAAATAAATTAATTAATTAAATGAATTCTAAGTTAAAATATTTTTTAAAATAATAAGTAATGAATTAAATGAATAAATTAAAGTTTGTAGTTTAAAAGGCAGGGAGGATGGGCCCAAGCCGGTGATGTAAGCAGGAGCAAGGGAACAGTGTGGCTGGTCTCTGAGAAAACCCAAAATGGGTGTAGCTCCATAATCTGAGGCTTGTTCCCTTATTTACAAAATCCTTTCAGTATCATTTTAGCAACTGGTGGTTTATACATTTTTGAATTTAATTATTAGGTAACCACCCATGTTTATTTTATAGCACTTCAAAATATGTATGATAAAGTTCCTCATAAAGTATTACTAGATAAAATTCTTCAGGTTCAGTAGCATTCATAACTTTTATGGGCATAGCAAATGTATACAATAGTTATTAACTGTCCTTCCTTTCTTTCATTCAGGTGTGTCAGCTGGGAGTATTTGCTTCCCCTTGTAACAGTAATGCCCTCTACCTCCTGGGTCTGGCCCAGCTTGCTCAATATGACAATAACTCCCAGTCTGAAAATGCATTGTGTGCACTTCAGGATGCAAAGCTGAGCTTCAATGCTTGTATTAGTCTGGAAAACATGCCTACCAAAGGACCAGTTAAACAGGAAATAACAAGTAAGTGAAGATTTAAACACAAGGTCTAAATAACAACCTGTACTCCTCTACATTCTTGCATATGATTGAGAAGTACAGTAAAACCTTGGTTTGCAAGCATAATTCGTTCCAGAAGCATGCTTGTAATCCAAAGCATTTGTATTAGAGAATGACACGGGGAAAAAATCTGTCCCCGTCACTGCACCGTGCCCGGCCCACCATCCTCTGCACCGCCCCGTCACCGCCTTTCCCTTCACCGCCCCATCACCTTCACCGCCATCCCTTTCACCGCCCCGTCACCGCCACTGCCATCCCATTCACCGCCCCGTCACCGTCCCCGCAGCATCCATATAAGCTTCAGTACTGCGAAACACCATGAAGACAGAAGAGAGTTCTGCCACTACTACTACTGCACTGAGAATCTGTTTCAGTGCCTCTGCCCTGTAGTAAAAACCGAACATAAAATAAATCAATTAACTTGTCCTCCCTTTCAATGACGTGTCCTCCATGTTCACCTATAGCTCAAATCAGGTCAATTGTGCACACTAAAAATGCAGGAGGATATGGAACATGAGCGCAGGCAGGCAGTGATACAAAAACAGCAGACACCCGACCGACTGCAGTGTTCCGCCATCTCCCTCCCTCCATCTCACCTTAGATGTAGAGTATGCCGGCTTTCTTTTTCGCCCAGCCGCATGTGCGGGTGCTCATTTGTTCAATATTCTCCTCTGACGCAACCGGAAACAGGAAGTTGCAAGAGAGGAGAAGATTGATCAACGCGAGCGCGGCTTTGCGAAAAAGAAAGCCGGCATACTCTACATCAGTGGTTTTCAACCTTTTTACACCCGTGGACTGGCAGAAATAAAAGAATTATTTTGTGGACCGGCAAACTACTAGGACTAAAATTTTAAAACCCTGTTTCCGCCCCATCTCCGCAAGCTCAGTCACCTCAGTAACTAGAGAAAAATAGACAAATATAGTGCAAAATATAGACAGCAGATATAAATTCTCAAAACTGACACATTTTGATCACTATATTGAAAATAAAATCATTTTCCTACCTTTACTGTCTGGTGATTGATTCATGAGTCTCTGGTTGCGCTTCCTTCTGTCTGTGTATCCTTTCTTTCATTTCTTTCTTTCTGCACTCAGGCCCAAGAATTGTCCCTTTATATTCCCTCCCTCTTTCCTTCCTATGTCCTTAGTGCCCCCAATGCCTCCTTCCCATGTCTTTAGTGCCCCCAGTGCCTCCTTCCCATGTCCTTAGTGCCCCTTCCTGTCTTTAGTGCCCCCAGTGCCTCCTTCCCATGTCTTTAGTGCCCCAGTGCTTCCTTCCCATGTCCTAGTGCCCCTTCCTGTCTTTAGTGTCCCCAGTGCCTCCTTCCCATGTCTTTAGTGCCCCAGTGCTTCCTTCCCATGTCCTTAGTGCCCCTTCCTGTTTTTAGTGCTCCCAGTGCCTCCTTCCCATGTCTTTAGTGCCCCTAGTGCCTCCTTCCTATGTCCCTCTCACTGCCTTCCACACTTTGTCCCACCCCCACCCCTGAAGCCTGCCTGCCTGCCTGCCTGTGCCTGTCTACCTTTCTCCCTACCTAGCCAAAGCCAGAATTGACGTCGGATAGACTTCCTGTCGGCTTTAGTAGCTGCAGCATGGCGATAAGAGCAGGAGAAAAGGAGAGGCTTTTTTTTTTTTCTTCGCGCGGACCGGCAGAAATTCAACTGGCGGTGCTCTTCCAATTCAAAGGTGAGGTGGAGGGAGGGAGATGGCGGGGACCGCGCGATCTTGATTGCCTCACTGCGGGGACAAGTCCATTCACCGCTCCACGGCGCTTGAGATTATTTTTGGTTAGTCCATTAAATAGGGAGTTACAGTAATCCATTCTGGAGAGGACATATTCGTAGAGGAGTTGGGCCAGGTCAGGTGTGGAGATGTAGGGTTTGATCCTTCTCAGTTGGCGAAGGTAGTAGAAGGAGGTGGAGACTATTTGGGATATGTGGGCAGACAGGGATAGGTGTCCATCTAAGGTTACTCCTAGGCTGTGTACCTGATCTGTTGCCGTTAGTAGAGTGGAGTCCCATGCTAGTGTAGGACATGTGTATTTGGTGCTTTTTTTCCTGATCCAAAAGAGTTCGGTTTTAGAGGCGTTCAGTTGAAGTTTGTTGTTTGACATCCAAGTTTTCATGTCAGAGAGGCGAGTTGGAGGTTAGCAATTTGGGACGACCGATTCTCGCCTAGTGGGAGGAGCAGCTTGATGTCATCTGCATAAGAGTGTATTTTAATGCTATATTTCTGCGCTATATTAATGACAGGCCTGATGTAGAGGTTGAATAGGAGGGGGGGATAGAAGGGCGCCTTGAGGAACACCATATTTGATAGGCTTGGGGTTAGATTTGTGTGTCCCTAGTAGGACAGTCTGGGTCCTTTGATGGAGGAAGGAGGTGACCCATTGGAGGGCTGTGTCCTTGATTCCGAGGTCATAGAGTCTGGATGTGAGGAGATGGTGGTCGACTGTGTCAAAGGCAGCACTGAGGTCAAGTAGGACTAGTAGGGCATCACTGCCTTTGTCGAGTATTGACCAGCTGTCATCAATGATATCAAGAAGTACTGACTCTGTGCTGTGGCCTTTTCAGAAGCCGGACTGGGCAGGGGACAGAGCAGCTTGTTCTTCAATGAAAGGGTGTAGTCGGAGAAGGAGATAGAAATAGTGAACCTCATGGACAAAAGGGGATAAAAGAGAAAATGTTAGATCTAGTTTGGGTATAGGGAAAAGAGAAGGAAAGGTGTTGGATCTGGTGTGTGGAAAGGAAGGGAGAGAGTGACTGGTGGCATAAGCCTAGGTAAGGGGTGAATCTGAGAGACACAGATTGGTGGGATGCATGTCATTGGCACACACTGGTCAGTGTTGTGGCTCTGCATGGAAAGATTTGTTGGTTCTTCTTCAGCCTTTTTGAGCCCAAAGTGGCCCTGGATTAAAACTTAGAGAAGACCATTATCTTGATTGTAAAAAGGCTCTTACATGTTAGTTGAACAAAACTGTTTCATTCAGATAGTTAGCTGAACTACTGTATTCCTTTTATTTCATCTAAATAAAACTAGGAGGTCAATTGTATAAAGAACCTTAGCAAATTGGCTAGCATCCCATATACAATTGTGCTTTAAACAAGAGCATATTTCTCTCAGCCCCAAAGTTAAATCTCATCAAATTAGAGCTACAGCAACTATAGTAGCTCTCTTGAAATTTGGCTCAATAAATTCACTACAGCCTGCAAGGGAGTTATCAGGTTTTCATTACAGTGTCTTCAGTCATAAACATAAAAAGAGAGATCAATTAAAGATGACGTCAGAAGCGGACGCCTAAGAGGAGGCTCTGCTATTGAGCCGCGACGATCTTGCTGTGCGATCTTCCCCCTACTTTGGAATGGGGAAGAGAAAGGGCGCGACCCGCATTAACCCTCCGGTGGTGACGGGGACCCAGCAGCGAAAGGTCCAGGCGACTTTGGCGGAGGTGTTCTCCCGCTCAGGTGCGTCAGTGTGACCTACCTTGGGAGGAAACCTGGAAATCTTGGGTGATCCCGTGCAGGGAGAAGGGGCGTCTTTGAGCCCTGAACAGCGGATGGTGCCGCTTCAACCCGGAAATGCACCAGTAGTGGGAGAGCTGGAGAAGTCGTTCCTGAGGATGGAAGCGTCTTTTTCCAGCTTGGGAGGGAGTACAGCTCGAGCCTTGGTGGAAGAGGGCGAGTCTGGAAAAGAACATCTACCCCACACCGGATTGCAGGTGGAAGGTGCTTCGGGAGGAGTCAACTTGCAGTTTGGAGCGTTGGAGAGACCCGCAAAGATAGATACGAAGGCACTATGGCAAGCTATATCGGTGATGCTATTACTACTTTATCTACTGATTATGGAACAGTCTTTTCCAAGCTTGAGCAACAAGTTGTAGATATTGTCCAAATGAAAGAGAATTTAGGGAAACAGGAGACAAAACTCTCCAAAATTGAACAAATAAATTTTGGATTACTAAAAGAAAGAGTTTATATGGCAAGGAAAATGGAGAGTTTTGAAAATCAGCTGAGGAAGAATAATTTGAGATTTTTGAACTTCCCTAAATCTCCAGTCATTTCTCCTATGGAGATGGTTAGGAAATAATTTAGGGAAATATTGTGTATCCCACTGGATAATTTACCTCCGATTGTAAGAGTTAATTACTTGCAGTTAAAAAGTACTGTGGAGGCTTCTACTCCTATTGAAAATCAAGGAGATAAAAAGGGGGAATTAGATTTGACAACCTTCTTAGAGAGTTCACTGTAGGTGGTAACTGAGAGAAGAACCCTACTATTTACTTTAGCTTTGGAAAATGACCATGATTATGTTATGCACTCATATTTTCGTCATTTGAATGATCAGTTTTTTGGGGCCAAAATTTGTTTATTTCCTGATATGTCTCAAAAGTCCCAGAAGCGAAGGAAGGAGTTCTTGGCATTAAAGCCAAGAGTCCTGGCTTTGGGCGTAATATTTCAGTTGAAATTCCCTGTAAAATGTTTTATTACTTATCAAAATAAGAGTTACTTATTTTTTGAACCCAAACAGCTGCTGGAATTTATTGAATTGAGAGAAGGAAGAGCAATTGTGACCGATAATATTTAGCTTGCTATACCAGCAGTAGGTAACACAGAGTTATGCCGCTTTTTAGTATTTTGTACTACTTTATTTGAAATATTTCCTGTTGATCTCCTTATATATTGTGGACTAAATATCCAATAATTAGTTATTTTTCCTGATTTTATGAATTCATAAGTATGTTATATTGATCTATTCAAGTTGTATGTATTTCGCTTGATGAAATCTCAAAATTGTAGAAAAATAAATAAAAAACAAAACAAAAAAAACCCATAAACAGTGACTCCACTCACAGTCCGCTCACACGGCGGCCCATCAGATCTAGGACCTGTATAGTAATCCTTTATCTATACCCTTCTATCCCCTTTTCCTTCAGGAAATTATCTAATCCCTTCTTGAACCCCAATATCGTATTCTGCCCTATCACACCCTGTGGAAGCCCATTCCAGGCATCCACCATCCTTTGGGTGAAGAAGAACTTCCTAGCATTGGTTCTGAATTTGTCCCCTCTTAATTTTTCTGAATGCCCTCTCGTTCTTGTAGTTTTTGAAAGTTTGAAGAATCTGTCCCTCTCCACTTTCTCTATGCCCTTCATGATCTTGTAGGTCTCTATCATGTCCCCCTCTAAGTCTCCGCTTTTCAAGGGAAAAGAGCCCCAGTTTTTCTAATCTTTCAGCATAGCAACCCTCACACTTGACTGTTTTGCCTATTGTAAGAACTAAATGGATAATATTCAGCCAGCAGCACTAAGAGTTTTGCTGATCATTGCCGGCATCATGCCATGTCTGGGCTCCGGCATCAAATTTCTAAGTTTACGGAGCCAGATATACTATAGCTGGCTAAGTGTGATATTCAATACTTAAGCAGCTATAGTGCAGCACATAAAGGTAGGATTGACTTTTATTTGGTCCTATTTATATGGTGACCATGGCCAATGAAGTGCTGAATATTGGCACTTAACCAACCACGGGCCAACTCCATCCCCAGAATGCCTCCAAAATAGCCAGCTTTGCTTTAAGTGCTAACCGGACATTTTCAACAACACTAACTGGTTAGGTGCCAGTGAAAATGAACGGTTAGACCCAAACAAGTGCTTTAACTGGCCAGGAGTGATTTCTGGCTGGTTAAATCACCTTGAATATCAATCCCTATGATAATATGGAGACAATACTATAACAGGTTACCAAGATATAGGTACCTCCTTTCCACGGTGGTGAGCCTATTCTTAGGAAGACTTATGCATGTAAGTGTTCAAATAGAATACTAATGTAAATTCACATAAATGTGCCTACATTTAGGCACACAAACATATAACAGGTCTATGGCTGGCATAAATATGAGCACCTAGATGCGATATTTATGTGCATAAATTACAGTATTCTGTGAACTAAGCAAGTAACTGTCAGCTCCACCAGTGCCCTGCCAATGTCCCTCCCTTATGAAGGACCCCCTTGCATTTACATGCTAAGCCATATGTACACATAAATTACAGAATAGCGCTTAGCACCATCTTGCCATCTACACTTATAAGTATACACTTACATGCATGGATGGCAGTATTCTATCAATTCAAGTGCATCTGGTGCTTACATTTAGGCAACCTGTTATAGAATGAAGGTGTTATTATTAACTGAGCAGCTCTAAGTTTGGAAATCACCCACATAGCGTCTGATTCAGTCCTGCATGTCAGAGGAAAAAGCAGTGGTGCTCATCTATGATAGGCATTTTCCATAGACAACAGAACTGATATGTTACACAGTTCCTCTGACTTCTCCAAGAGTTCTTTTAACTTGGTTGAGCTTTGAAACCAACCAACTGAGAAGCTGCATTTGGGAAGGTCTTCTCATGCTCAGAACATTATTAAAGTTCTGAACTCTGGGAGAGCATTTAAACTAAACTAAACTAAAACGTAACCTTATATACCGGATCTTCAACCACAGGAAGCTCGACGCAGTTAACAATAAATTAAAAGAATAAAGTAACCCTCTGGATAGTTTCAGTCTTCAATAAGGCAACTAATCATTGATAGAGTGGCATTTATGGATGTAATTGTGTCAATTCATCACATTGCCAGTCTTCCATTTTTGCTCTGACTTTCAAACTTACTAAAACAAAGTCGTTTCTATAATGATCTTTCTCATTGTATAATAGTCCAAAGTATGAAAGAGAAGTCTCATCATTTGAGCTTCCATGAAAGCTTAAGTGTGATCTCCTCCAGTTTTCTCCAGTACCATAATTTAAAAGCAGCAGTTTTCTTCCAGTCTTATTTATTCACTATCCAACTATCATATATCTGCACGACGTTATTAAAAACACCATGATTAGAACAAGTTGAATCTTTGCATGCAGAGATACAACTCTTCACTTGAAGTCTTATCTAGGTCCTTCAGTAGCCATTCTGGCAAGAGCCATATGTTATTGGATTTCTTGACTGCATGTTTCATCATTGATTAATGATTCATATAGGTTGAAATGGTCTACAACTTCTTTTACTTTTCCATCAAGGATGAAATTATAAGTTTTACCTGTTGTCACAATATTTGTCTTTTTCATGTTAAGGTGTAGGCCTATTTTGAGACTATTCCTTCATTTTGATAATCAGGTGTTTCAAATCAAATTCAATTCCGGGCAGTAATATTGGCCCTCTTATACTAAGGTGCACTAACCGATTAGCGCACTAATTGAATTAGCGTGCACTAAATGCTAATGCGTGCTTGCTAGTCTATGGACACGTTAGCATTTAGCGTGCGTTAATTCGATTAGTGCACGCTAATCGGTTAGCGCCCCTTAGTAAAAGAGGGGGATAGTCTCATCAGCATAGCAAAGGTTGTTGATGAGTCTTCTTCCAATTTTCATACCTCGGGTTTCTTCTTACAATCCTGTTTTTCCGATGTTTTTTTTCTTCATATAGATTGAATAGGTAAGGAGAAAGTATTCATCCTTGATTTATGCCTTTGCTGATTTTGAACAATTCTGTTTCTCTTTGTTCTATTTGAATTTTGCTGCTTGATCAACGTATAGACTGATCAATTTATATACCAGTATTGATAAGCTTGAAGATATGTGTTCTGTCTAAATTTTGTCATTTGCTTTGCGAATATATAGCTGAATTACAGTCAATCTGATTGATAATAATCACTGGCCTTTATTCAATTCAGATCAGAAATGGTGGCAAGACTGGAAAGCAGCAGAGGATGAGAAAGCTCAGAAGAAATCCAAGGAATTTGAAGAGATGAGAGCAGCAACTCAAGGAACAATAAGAGGGAAGGGAACAGCTCTTGCTCCAGCTAGAGGATCACCTACTGCAGCTACTCCAAGATCTACAGTACCTTCCATGAGAGGAAGCAACATCACAAGAGCTAGGAATCCTACCAGAGTGGTTTCTACTGCAACAACCAGGTAAAAGATTACACATGTATTAGGATCAGTAGCCGTTATGCGTCCTGTCACTAGTCTCATGTGTTCTTTGTATTTCATGTCACATTCATTTTATTAAGGGCTCCTTTTACAAAGATGTGCTAGCGTTTTTAGCATGCACTAAAGATTAGCACGCACTAACCTGTGCTAAATGAAAAATACTAACGCAAGCTCTATGGAGGGGTTAGCGTGTAGCGTGCGTGGCAATGTAGCGCGCACTAAAACCGCTAGCGCACCTTAGTAGAAGGAGCCCTAAGTGTTCATGAACCATAAAAATGGGAAAGTGCTCATAAAATAGACCATGTCAAGGTCTGATCTCAAATTCTATATCATCGATCCAGCTTTATTAAAGCAACCTTTGTTCAGTATATCTCACGCTAAATATATCATAATTCCAAATTTTTCTTTTTTATAGATTAATTTTTCAAGGTTCAAAAATTCAAGAATAATATAAAAACAACTTATGCAAGTTTCTAGCATGATATATTTAACTTAATATCTGCATCAGGGTATTCTCCTCCATGAAACTGTTTATTTTCTGACTGTCTTTCAGCACTCATGAGGCCCCTTTCATCATGCTGCGCTAGAGGTTTTTAGCCTAAGCTGGTGCAGTAAATGCATCTGATGCTCATAGAATTCCTATGAGCGTCGGAGCACTTACCTCGCCAGCCCACACTAAAAACCTCTAGTGCAGCTTGATAAAAGGGGCGTTTACTCATTACTCATTGTATACGGAAAAAATGACATCATCATACTAAGCCAAATCACATGATACAAGACATGCATTCAGCAAACAACATTCATAAAAACCTTTATACACCATTCAAATTAAAGAGATCCAATCTCTAAAATCAAATTTCTAGGAGTGACAATATTGAAAGAATGGATCCAAAACTACTCTCAAAAATTTAATTAGCAATCACAATTCACACATCACCAATTTCTTTCAATGTCGTTAGTGATTCTCCATTTAGGGCTAGATTCAGTAAATAGTGCTCAAAAATCTGTGCCCACTTCTATTCTATAGGGCACTTATAGCCTATTATAGAATAGCATTGATTTTAGCATATAAACATGGGTACCAGGAGCTATACCTGCCGAAAACCAGGTATAATTCCCAATGCCCAATTTGGGTATACTTTCCCAGTATCGCACTGCATGTAAGTTTTAGGAATGCCCCTGAGCTGTCTATGCACCTCCCATGGCCATGCTCCCTTTTGGTTTGCACACTATGGGATTTGGGCACACAATGCAAAATTAGCTCACAAACCCAAGCTGGTGCTGATTAGTGCTAATTATCAGCCAATTTAATTGAGCACACATCTTGGATTGGTATTCAGTTATGGGTGCCATATATACAATCTGGGGGTTAATATCCTGATTTCCAATTGTTTAGCTAAAAGTGCAGATTTATTATCAGTATCCAGATGGCAATAGTATTCACCAAGGCATAACTGTATGCATTTTCCACAATATAGACCAAAGGGTATGGACATAGTATAATATAATAATAATAATTTTATTTCTTATATACCGCTATATCATAAGTTCAAAGCGGTTTACAACAAGTTACATACAATGAAAGTAAGAGATGTTTAAAACAAGAAGTAAGAGATGTTTACAACGAGATACATACAATGAGTGTATGAGATGTAAGGGGAACAGAAAAGTACTTTCTGGGATATAAATTGCAAATGGAAGAGAACCAAGATGGTTTGAATCAAAAGGAAGTATCTAGTCAGAGATTGGGGTGCAGGGGAAAATAATTTGGGTGGAATATCTTTACAAATGGGAAGAAGGATGAGTTAATCTAAAATCAAGAGAATTGGGGATTGGGATGAGGATAGCTGAGGGGGATTGGGCAAGAATTGGGAATTAGAATTTGTTAAAGAGACAGGTCTTCAGTGATTTTCTGAAGTCGGTGTAAGAAGTGGCCTCGAGAATGGGTTTTACGAGCCATGTATTCAGTTTGGCTGCCTGGAATGATAACATTCTGTCTAGGAAGTTCTTGTAAAGACATGATTTCAGGGATGGGTAATTAAAAATATTTATTCTGCGAGAGCTCTTATTAGAGGTGTTGAGGATGAATTGAGAGGCGAGGTAAGTTGGTAGCATCCCAAAGATAGCTTTGTAGCTGATTTTTAATTCAGTACTTTGCTTTTTCAACAAAGTAAGTTTAGGCAATAGTGTAGCCTTTAGCGTCTCTGTTAGGGTTTTGATATAAAAAGTGTTTAGTCTAGATTAGTATTTTAGGTTGCATTTCAAAACATAAAATAAAATCAGATTAGGGCACAGATAGCAATGAGAAAAATCTTTGTTTAGTGTTTAACTCCCACCCACCCCTGGCCTGATCTCTGATTTTGAGGCCCTTGAACCAATTAGAAGGCTAATAGAGTAATTAGTTAATCTCTATTAGCTAGTAATTAGCTTATAAAAAATGGTCTAAGAATTCCTTGGAGAGTAAACTACCAATTATAACATTACAAAACAATAATAAAAATTAAGCATTACCATAGCATAACATATAACTAGCAACTTTAGTATACATATAACTAGCAACCTTAGTATACATATTCCAACTCCTGTACCAATTTAGCAAAGAAATCACCAATATTAAGATGCAGGCAGCAGTCCAGCATCAAGATGGGGGCTATCCAGTTTTTTGCAACGAGTGTCACATGTGTGATTATCTTCTAGTTATATGTGCTCTGTGCAAAGAGCTCCTAGTACGCAGGGAATGGGTCCGATCTCTTCAGGCTAGAGTAGCAGACTTGGAGGAGCTGAGGGAGACAGAGGTACATAGAGGAAATCTACAGGAATGTTGTAGAAAAGTCCCACCTCCAGTCTGGCAGCCTCTGTGCTGCCTTGGAAGGAGGTCTTCTTAAAGGAGAGCATCAACCTGGTGAAGTAGGAGGCAATCCTGTAGCCAGGATCTACCCACCAGGGGATGTAATGTCCTCTTGCATCAAGGATGTGTCACCAGGGGCTACTGCCCATGAGGGAGGGGTTAGGATGGCCATTATAGTGGGAGATTCGATCATTAGGCATGTAGATAGCTGGTGGCTGATGGACGTGAGGATTGCTTGATGACTTGCCTGCCTGGTGCGAAGGTGGTGGACCTCACGCATCCCCTAAATAAGATTTTAGACAGTGCTGGGGAGGAGTCTGCTGTCTTGGTACATATGGGTACCAATGACATAGGGAAATGTTGTAGAAAGGTTCTGGAAGCCATATTTAGGCTCTTAGGTAGGAAGTTAAAATCCAGAACCTCCAGAGTAGCATTTTCAGAAGTGTTCCCTGTTCCACACGCAGGACCCAAGAGACAAGCAGAGCTCTGGAGTCTCAATGCATGGATAAGACAATGGTACAGAGAGGAGGGTTTTAGATTTGTTAGGAACTGGGCGACATTTTGGAGAAGGGGAAACCTATTCTGCAAAGATGGGCTCCACCTTAACTAGGGTAGAACCAGACTGCTGGCATCAACATTTATAAAGGAGAGAGAATAGCTATTAAACTTGATATTGACTGGGTAAATGTAACATAAGGGCATGTCTAGGGAGATAAAATTCCTTGATAAAATCAAGGACTGCTTAATGGAGCAGCTGATTCAGGAACCATGAGGCAAAGCAATTCTAGACTTAGTTCTTAGAAGAGCACATGAATTGATGTAGGAGGTAATGGTTTTGGGGCCACTTGATAACAGTCATCATAACATGATCAGATTTGTTATAATCCCTGGAATAAGTTCACACAGGAAATCCAATACAACAGCATTTAACTTTAAAAAAAGATACTATGATAACATGAACAGAATAGTAAAAAAGAAACTTAGAAGAGCAGATGCAAAGGTCAAAAATTGACATCAGATGTGGACAATATTCAAAAATATCTTCCTGGAAGCCCAGATTAGATATATTCCTTGTACTGTATTAAAAAAGGAGGGAGGAAGACCAAAAGGCAGCCGGTGTGGTTAACAAGTAAGGTGATGGATACTATTAAAGCCATAAGATAATCCTTCAGAAAGTAGAAGGATCTGACTGAAAATAATTGTAAACAGACTCCAGACAATAGTGAGAAGTGATGGTATGAACTGAGAACCAGATGACAGCTATACAGAGTTCCTCAATAGGAGTAGATCTGAGGAAAGCCACAGAAGCTGCCATAGCTCTAATTTGTGGGCTGTGACACGACTCTCCAGTGCCAGTCCAGTCTGAGCATAACAGAACGAGATAAAAGCAGCCCAGCCAGTGGGAAATCGTTCTGTAAGAAACAGAATGCCCCAACTTATTAAGATCAAAAGAGATGAACAGTTGGGGAGATGTTCGATATGGCTTTGTCCGGTCAATGTAATATGCCAAAGCTTGTTTACAATCCAAAGTATGCAAAGCGATTACTCCAGCATGAGAATGAGGCTTAAGGAAAAACACTGGTAGAACAATGGACTGATTAAGATGGAATTCAGTAACAACTTTTGGAAGAAACTTTGGACGTGTATGCAGAAACACCTTGCCATGATGAAAAACTGTGAAGGGTGGATCTGCTACTAATTCTTGTAACTCACTGACCCTCCTGGCAGAGGTGAGAGCAATAAAGAAGACCACTTTCCATGTAAGAAACTTAAGATAAGCTGTGGCCATTGGTTCAAATGGTCACTTCATCAAACTGGAAAGGAGCACATTAAGATCCCAGATGACAGGTGGAGGCTTGAGAGGTGGTTTCACATTGAAAAGTCCTGTCATGAATCTGGAGACCAAAGGATGAACAGTAAGAGGTTTTCTCTCGACTGGAGTGAGAAAAGCTGCAATAGCGCTGAGATGGACTCTGACAGATGTAGATTTGAGCCCAGAATCAGACAGATTAATTTGTAAT
The DNA here is from genome assembly GCF_902459505.1 of Geotrypetes seraphini. Taxonomy (NCBI): domain Eukaryota; kingdom Metazoa; phylum Chordata; class Amphibia; order Gymnophiona; family Dermophiidae; genus Geotrypetes; species Geotrypetes seraphini. The sequence continues at coordinate 300,717,843 of NC_047086.1, read as the reverse complement.
TTATTTGTAATTTATTTCTTATATACCGCTACATCCGTTAGGTTCTAAGCGGTTTACAGAAAATATACATTAAGATTAGAAATAAGAAAGGTACTTGAAAAATTCCCTTACTGTCCCGAAGGCTCACAATCTAACTAAAGTACCTGGAGGGTAATGGAGAAGTGAAAAGTAGAGTTAGAGGAAAAATAAAAATAAAATAAACATTTTAATAAGACAGCATTGATCTAAGTACTTTGGAAGGTAGAAGAGAGGCTTTGAAAGAAGCTGGGACTCTTGATCACATGCTTTTTCACTGTGCTAAAGTTCGTTCCTTTTGGACATGCATTTGGGACACCATAAAGTCTATTACCAATTGTTCAGAAGAAATTTCCTTTGACATTATAATTCTCCGATCTCAACACCCTTGTTTTACACAGTCTAACTGTCCTCCTAAACTCATTGATGCAATGTTTGTGACTGCCCTTATGCACATCTTGAAAAATTGGAAGTCCTCTTCATTACTAAATTATACCTTCTGGTGGAATTCTTTGAGCATGTATTATAAATTTGAATCATATGCTTATGAAAAGAAAAATATAATTCGACTTTCCAAAAGTTTGACACAATGTAAATCACCCTGGAAATTCCTAGACTCATATGTTCAATCTATTTCATAGACACTCCTCTCTTCTTCATCTTCTTTTTCTTTACCTTCATCTTTTCCCTCATTTTATTCTTTTTCTTTCTTCTTTCAATTTCTCTTTCCTCTTATCTTTTCTTTTATTATCTTTTCATGAACAGTCCTAGTACTTTAGATCTTTTAAAACGATTCAATTCTACATTGCACAATACAACTGAATATTTGTTATACTAAATGTTTTGTTTTATTTTTTGATACCCTGTACTTGAACTGTTTCTTATATTTTTTCAAAAAACTCAATAAAAAATATTGAACTGGAAGGTAGAAGAGAGGAGAGAAAGGAATAGAAGCGTGATGAAGTGGAGCAAGTAAGTTTAGGAGGAGCGATTGACGTTTCCAGAAAGGGCTTCTTCAGGGAAGAGACTTGGCCGACAGTCCCAGGATGCCTATGTCTCCTCCCCTGAGATGTTCTCCCATCCATGCATTCCCTCTCAGACACACTGCCCGTGCCCCAGCAGATAATCCATAACCAAATCTACTGATCATGATGATGAAGAAGACTCCAGGAAGAGAACCCAGTCAACTTTTGTTGAAAACATAGCTGAGTGGCTGGTTTCCTGGATGCATCAAGAATTTGACGAATAGGCTGAAAAAGATACAAGTGAGAAGTATTCAGCCCAAGAGAAATCAAGCGGTCAGGTGTAGTGATTGCAGGTTGGATGTAGAAGTGATTCCTGATTCTGAGTAAGCTGAGAAGGAAAAACAGAAAGAGATATGGGCTCCCTGGAGCTGAATTGAAGTAGAAAGGAGAACCAATGTTGCTGGAGCCACCATGGAGCAAAGAGAGCCATGGTGGCTGGTTCTCGCTTGAGCTTGAACAGAGTTCTCAACATGAAAGGAATTGGAGGAAATGCTTATAGAAAAACAGACCTGTCTAATCCAGGAGAAAGGTATCTGCTTCCAGATGGAGAGGAGAGTAAAGGCTGGAGCAAAACTGGGGCAACCGGTGATTGTGAGGAGCCGCAAGAAAGTCTACTTGAGGAGTGCACCGTTGAACAAAAATGGACTGGAGAATTGCAGAGTTGAGAGTCCATTCATGAAGCTGAAGAATTCTGCTGAGGTTGTCTACTAGGGAATTCTTCTCCCCTTCAATGTAGACAGCTTTCAAAAAAAGATTGCGAGCTGTTACCCAAGTCCAGATTTTATTTTTTTTTGGGCCTCCTGACACAACAGGAGAGAGCCCGTGCCTCCTTGCTCATTTATGTAGTACATAGCTACTTGATTATCTGTGCGAAGGAGGAGGACTTGAGGGCAGAGTAGATGATGGAAGGCCTTGAGGGCATAAAAACATTACTCTGAGTTCTAGGAAAGTGATGTGAAATTTCCACTCCCTGTCAATCCAAAAACCCTGAGTCTGAAGATCGTCCATGTGAGCCCCCCAGGCATAAGGAGATGCGTCCATTATGATGACCTTGTGATAAGAGGGCAAGTGAATAAAGGAGACTTCTGGATAGATTGGAAGAGGTCATCCAGCATGAAAATGACTTCAGAAGAGATGATGTCACATATAAATAATGTAAGAGATGAGCCGTTGCTTGAGACCACTGAGAAGTAAGGGTCCGCTGAGGAGGGCGAAGATGCAGCCTTGCCAATGGTGTTACATGGATAGTTGAGGCCATGTGGACTAGAAGAACCATCATGTGGTTGCCAGAGATGGATTGAAGAGGAAGCAATTACTGACACAGACGGATGAGAGTCTGAAGGCTATCTGGAGGAAGAAACGCTCTCATGGTAGTGGTGTCTAGGATTGTCCCAATGAACTACAGATGTTGAGTCGGAGAGAGATGTGATTCGGGGAAGTTGACTTAGAATCCTAGCAACTGAAGAAAAGAAAATGGTCTGCAATGTTACTTGGACTACGTCCAGAAATGAAACAGCCTACATCAACCAGTCATCCGGATAAGAAAAGACTTGAAGGCCTTAGATCGGAGACATGCGGCCACTAAACTCAGGCACTTTATGAAGACTCTGGGAGAAGATTCCAGGTTGAAAGGAAGTATCTTGTACTGGTAATGACACCAACTGAGTTGAAAGGTACTCCTTGGAAGCCGGATGGATTGGGATATGCGTGTAGGCTTCCGTGGAATTCAGATAGCAGAGCCAGTTGTTCCAATAGAGGAGAAAGCAGGGTGAGGAAGAGCATCCTGAATTTCTCCTTGACTAGAAATAGGTTGAGAGGTCTGAGAGCCAGGATGGGTTGCAGACCGTCGGCCTACTTGGGTACCTAGAAGTAATGAGAGGAAAATGCCTGACTCCATTGATCGAAGGGAACTTCCTCGATGGGATTAAGCAGGAGAATAGATTGAGTCTCCTGAAAAAGAAGGAAGGACTGTGAAAGGTCCAAAACAGACTCGCTTGGGAAATGGTCTGAAGGCAGGATATGAAAATTGAGAATGTAACCCTGCCACATAATAGTGAAAATCCAGAGATCTGAAGTGAAGAGATGTCAATGATCTATCAAGAACTGAAGATAGCCTAAAGGGGAGATTGATTATGCTCAGAAGAAACACATAAAAAAAGGCTGTATTAATGTGTACGGAATAGCCTATGGGTTGTGTTGTTGCGACGCAGTTGCTGTTATGGCTTTGTCTCCTGGATTGAGACTGAAACAGAGTCAAAGATGTAAAGGGACAAGAAGGAGGAGGCTTCATGTTGGACATGCCCAGAGTGTCCAAACTGGGCTCATGGCAGAGAACATCTGAGTAGCCTTGTTCATGAAAGGGCAATAATTTGTTCCCTAAACAAGGTGCATTTACTAGCCTGTCCTGATGGGTAATGTCCAGCTGAGACCCTCTAAACCAGGCAAGGTGCCTCATAGCAACTGACATTGCTGCCGCATGAGAAGTCAAAGCAAAGGAGGCATGTGCTGATTCAACGCACTTGCGAAGGTGAAGCAAGTCTGATATAAAATGTTGAAAAAATTAGGAGTTTATGTTCCAGAAGATATTTTGGAACATGGCTAGTTGTTGCACCAAATGCTTCAAGTAGAAGGAAAAGGCAAGCATCAGACCGGTTGGCCAAGATAGCATTCTGAAAGAGATGTGAGCCAAACTAATGTAGAGCCTTGTCCTCTCCGCTAGGAGATACAAAGGCACAGACACTCACTCCCTAGAAGAAATGTATGAGGGAGTGGAGGTACATCAAATCTGAAAAGTGAGTCCAAAGTGCAGGAAGCCACCGGTACTATAAGTGGAGTTGAAAAGTTGGAAGAACTCCCTGATTATAACTATAAAGTATCTAAGAATTGTTTAGATGCTTTAGAATCTGCCTCTAAAGGAATGGATAGAAACATAGAAAGATGACGGCAGAAAAGGGCTATAGCCCATCAAGTCTGCCCACTCTACTGTCCCACCCCATTAAGTCAGAATGCTGCTCAACCCACGTAGAGATCCCACGTGGATGTCCCATTTATTCTTAAAGTCGAGCACGCTGGTGGCCTTGATCACTTGCACCGGTAGTTTGTTCCAGTGATCCACCACCCTTTCTGTAAAGAAATACTTCCTGGTGTCACCACCAAATCTCCCTCCTCTGAGTTTGAGCGGGTGCCCCCTTGTGACTGAAGGTCCCTTAGGAAAGAATATGTCGTTTTCCACCTCGACATGACCCGTGACGTACTTAAATGTCTCAATCATGTCACCCCTCTCTCCCTGCGCTCCTCTAGAGAGTAGAGCTGCAACTTGCCCAGTCTTTCCTCGTATGAGAGACCCTTGAGTCCGGAGACCATCCTAGTGGCCATTCGCTGGACTGACTCAGCTCGAAGTACATCTTTACGGTAATGTGGCCTCCAGAATTGCACACAGTACTCCAGATGAGGTCTCACCATGGTTCTGTACAGTGGCATTATGACTTCAGGTTTACGGCTGACGAAGTTCTATTGATACATCCCATCATCCGCCTTGCCTTGGATGAGGCCTTCTCTACTTGTTTGGCAGCCTTCATGTCTGCACTGATGATTACTCCCAAGTCCCGTTCTTCTGAGGTCGTAGCTAGTGTTTCTCCATTCAAGGTGTATGTTCTGCATGGATTTCTGCTGCCGAGATGCATCACCTTACACTTCTTTGCGTTGAAGCCCAGCTGCCATGTTGAAGACCAGTTTTCCAACTTGATCAGATCCTGCGCCATACCATCCATGAGATCGCTTTCACCTACTATATTACACAGTTGGCATCATCGGCAAACAGCGCTACTTTACCCTTAAGCCCTCGGGTCAAGTCCCTTATGAATATGTTAAAAAGGGATGGTCCCAGGACTGAGCCCTGCGGCACTCCGCTAGTCACCTCCGATGTCTCAGAGAGGGTGCCATTGACCACCACCCTCTGAAGTCTTCCACTCAGCCAATCATTGACCCATGCCATTAGTTTTTCATCTAACCCCATCGATTTCATCTTGTTTAATAGTCTACGGTGTGGGACACTGTCAAACGCTTTACTGAAATCCAAGTACACTATGTCCAGAGACTCTCCCGAGTCTAGCTTTCCTGTCACCCAGTCAAAGAAGCTGATAAGATTGGATTGGCATGACCTGCCCCTAGTGAATCCATGTTGACAGGGATCCCTCAGATTCCCCTCATCCAATATCGTGTCTAATTTCCCTTTAAGTAGAGTTTCCATGAGTTTACACACTATTGATGTGAGACTTACTGGTCTGTAATTCGCAGCCTCCGCTCTGCAACCCTTTTTGTGCAGAGGAACAACATTGGCAGTTTTCCAGTCCAGGGGGACTCTCCCCAAACTTAGGGAGAGATTGAAGAGCATGGCTAACGGTTCCGCCAGAACATCGCATAGCTCTCTGAGCACTCTTGGGTGCAGATTGTCCGGTCCCATGGCTTTGTTCACCTTGAGTCTTGACAGTTCTCTGTAAACATCAGCTGGTGTGAACTCAAACTTCTGAAATGGGTCATCCATGCTTTGCTTTGCATCCAGCCGAGGCCCGTGCCCTGGTGTCTCGCAGGTAAAGACTGAACAGAAGTAATCATTCAGTAGTTTGGCTTTATCGGAGTCAGTTTCCACATAATTCCCGTCTGGCGTTCTAAGTCGTACTATCCCGTTTGTGTTCTTTTTCCTGTCGATAATGTATCTGAAGAAGGATTTGTCCCCTTTCTTGATGTTCTTCGCTAGAGTTTCTTCCATACGAAGTTTGGCTTCCCTGACTGCTGTTTTGACCGCTGCTGACTTTGTCCTGTATTCAATGTTTGCTTCTTTTTCCCCGGTGCGTTTGTATGAGAGAAATGCTCTTTTCTTCTCCTTGACGAGGTTTGATACCTCATCTGTGAACCATTGGGGTTTCCTTTTTCTTTGTTGTTTGGTTACCGATTTTATGTAGCGGATAGTTGCCTCATGAAGGATCGATTGTCCACATAGCTTCCACATTATCAGTTACTTCTTGAACCTGTAGCGTCTGGTAGACGAAATCTCCCATGCGTGCGAAGTCAGTGCCCCTGAAATTGAGTACCCTTGTTTTTGTTTGTGATCTAGGGAAGCCTTTCTTAAGGTTAAACCATACCATGTTATGGTCACTGGTGGCTAGCGTCTCTCCCACCGAGACGTCCGAGACGCTTTCCCCATTCGTAAGTACCAGGTCCAGGATGGCCTGGGCCCTAGTGGGTTCTACTACCATTTGTTTGAGCCGTACTTCCTTCATGGACACTACATCTCCAGAAGAAATGTGGTAAAGGAGCTTCCTGAGAAGAAAGACGAGTAGAATTACTCCCTGAGGAACCTTCGAAGTCGAAGAGCAAAAGTTCCTGTTCAAAAGCCCCCGAGAGATCTGAATCTCTAGCAATGCGTGGCGATGTCAAACAGACAGTACCAAAAGCTCCAAATGCTTTGACTTGCAAAGAGTTTTGTTAGACGGTACCAATATGGAGAAGAAGATCAGTGTCAGGAGATCGTCAATGTTGGTGCCGATACCAGAATCGGTGCCACTACTGAAAACTCCTGGATAGGTACCACCGGAGGCGATGGCTCAGACTGAACCGGCACTGAGAGAGTCGATGTCAACATGGGAATCGGCATAAGCAGCTGAAAATCCTCCCGTAAGTCCTCTTACAACAATTGCGTTATGCGCTGTATTAGAGAAAAACACTTGTACCATTAGCCTTTTTCAGCTGGTACCTTCAGCGCCACTCAACGCTCCGGAGATGAGGATGCCGGTATCAAGGCACTCATCAATACTGAAGTGGAGCAATAGGTGAGGCTGTTAGAGGGAGCAGGAAAAAGTTAGGCAGCGAACTTACCCACTGGAGGTGCGACACTGCAGACAGCATATGGAGATCCACTCTCGGCATCGATGTCGGTGCGGGCTTGTTTAGTACGGCCCGGTGTCGGAAAAGTGGTGGGCACTGGATTCCTGACACAACAGGAGCTGCTGTCGAAGTGGAGTGGAAATGTGCTGCTGAAGAAAAAAGGAGAAGAAGCAAAAATCAGCAAGGTCAAGGGCCCGACACTGCAAGAAGCAGCAGTGTATGGCGGTGACCACAAGTGCCCGAGCACAGCAACTGCCCGTATTGAGAATTATCAGCGGAAGGGCCACGAACGGTAAGACAGCCATAAGAAAAACAAATTCTAGGGTGATCCATAAAGGCCTGCTGAACCAAAGCCCACAACAGCAAAAGAGAAAAACAAAGAATATATAATCTCTTGTTTTTTTTTGTTGGTTTTCTAAAAAATAAAACAAAGAAGAAAAATAAAAGAATAGAAAACTGACTGAAAAGTCAGAAGCCACGAGAGCGGGAAGGGAGCGAAATGATAATTTTTCAACAGCCATTTAAAAACGCGACTTCTTAGCTCCGCGGAAACTATAAAACTGAGGGACCGCACACCGTACGTCAGGCGGGAAGGCACTCGCGCATGCATGGTTAGGGCTGTCGCAAACTTTCTAAGATTTTATAGTGATGATGCACTTTTAAAGTGGTCCATACCGAGGCTCCATCGGTGACGTCACCCATATATGAGAATATGCTGCCTGCTTGTCCTGGGATAACATAGATTTTGGTTAGGAAGATAAATTATGAGATTTCATATGGAGGGACAAATCTAATGGGAGTACTTCCTTTTAGTATGTTACGCAACCACTTATTTTTATTTGGTTAGTCCAACTAGTATAACACAAAAAAACAAAAAGGGAGACCAAATGATCCACAGTAAAAACAATCCAAAGATAAAAACGACAGACTGTGGATGTCCTGAAAGATGATTTTTATTCACTCTTCATAATAAAAATACAAATAAAAGTCTGAATAAGTAATACAAGTATGATTGTCCTGACGGACCCTACACGGTCCGTGTTTCAGCGAGACCGCCTTCCTCAGGGGTCCGGATGAAGTAGGGTACAAAGATAAAATATGAGCAAAACAATGTTTGTGTCTTTGAACATAAAACCTGAAAATGGCTTGAAACAAGCAGAGTGATGATTTTACGCGCCACTCTGCATGTTTCAAGCCATTTTCAGGTTTTATGTTCATAGACACATACATTGTTTTGCTCATATTTTTATCTTTGTACCCAGGGCAGGATTAACCAATAGGCCCAGTAGGCACGTGCCTAGGGCCTGAAATGGTCAGGGGGGCCTGATGAAGGTGGGCATCAACATTGTTTTTCCAAACGGCGATGGGCCCCTCCAGCATCGATCATCAACACGGGCCCCCCAATCGGCAACGCAGGCCCCCCCCCATCAATGGAAAGTAAGACAAGCAAGCAATGCGGGTAAGAAAGGCAACAGGAACTGTAATTTTGCAAGCGGTACTGCTTGCCCAAAGCTTCCCTCTGACTCAGCTTCCTGTTTCCGCCAGGACGCGTCAGAGGGAAGCTTTGGGCAAGCAGCACCGCTTGCAAAATTACAGTTCCCATTGCCTTTCTTACCCACGTTGCTTGTTTGTCTTACATTCTGTCTATGGGGGGGCTGCGTTGACGATCGGGGGGGGGCCCGCATTGCCGATCGATGCTTGGGGGGGGCGTTGCCATTCTAAAAAAAAAAATCGGAGTGAAAGGTGAGTGGTGAGATAGGCCTGGGGTGGAGGGAGAGAGAGAAGGGGAAAAGGCAGAGCAGGGCAGATAATGGATGTGGGAAGAAAGGGGCAGGGCAGGACAGATGATGGAAGTGGGGAGAAGGGAGACAGAAAAGAGCAGGGCAGATGATGGATGTGGGAAGAAGGGCAGGACAGATGATGGAAGTGGGGAGAAGGGAGACAGAAAGGAGCAGGGCAGGTGATGGAAGTGGGGAGAACTTGTGCCCAGCCCTCACCTCCTCACCACTGGTACTACTTTCCCACATGCTGGATGGGGGGAAGAAGATAGTTAGTGAAATAGTGGAGGGGTGAAGGAAAGGGGTGACAAGCTGTGAGTAGACATAGTGAAAAGAGGGAAACTGAGAGCTGAATAGTAAAGAATTTAATTTAGACAAAGGCAGAAAATAGAGAAAGAAGACCAGAGAAGAAAAGGAAAGGGAAGAGAGAGGACAGAGATGCCAAAGAACGGGGAAGGACACAGAAATATCACATCCGAGTGAAGGAAATGAGAAGAGAGATGCTAAAAACCACAGGAGGTGGGGAGGGAAGGAGAGATGGAAGGAGAGAGATGCCAGACTATGAGGGGAATAGAGGGAAGGTGATGGATGCCAGACCAAGGGAGGGAGGGGGCAGGAGCAGAGATGGCAGAGGGAGACAAACATTTTCTAGAAGGGGCAGACAGTGAATGGAAGGAAGAGAATGATGAGAAGATGAGGAAAGCAGAAACCAGACAACAAAGGTAGAAAAAAATTTATATTTGTTTTATTTATTTATTTTTGCTTTGCTGTGTTGATAATCGTTTATTAATAGAAAATGGAAATAAGATGATACTGTTTATTGAACTAATTTTAATATATTTTTTTACAAATTCAGAGACCATAACTCCTTTCCTCAGTTCAGGACAGGGATACTGTAATAGCAGTATAGTTTACTGATCTGAAGAAAAATGTTTTAACCTCTGAAAGCTAAGTAAGAAATGTATTAGTCCAATAAAATGATGGGCACTAAATTTTCTTCCCACTATGCCCGTGCCTCCTACCCAAATGCAAAATATAAATTGGTGGGCTTCCCAAAGCCTTGCCAGCTGAAGATTTTTTCCTCTAAGAAGGAAGGGGAGTTTTGTTCAGAGATGTTTGGAGGTTGCATAGAAGAAAAACTGTACACTGGTATTGGTATGGTAATCTTTGTTTGTTTTTAATTTTAAAATAAAAGAAATAAAGTGGAAATAAAGAAGTAAATACATAGGGGTGAGGCATGGTGGGGTGAGGCGGGGCAGGGGGGCCCAGTGTACTTGTATGCCTAGGGGCCCTCGACAAATTGATCCTGCCCTGTTTGTACCCTACATCATCTAGTCCAACTAGTATTCCATCATATTAGAAGTGTGTGGCGCAGTGGTTAGAGTTACAGCCTCAGCAACCTGAGGTTGTGAGTTCAAATCCCATGCTGCTCCCTGTGACCCTGGGCATGTCCCTTAATTGCCCCAGGTACATTAGATAGTGTGAGCCCACCAAGACAGATAGGGAAAAATGCTTCAGTACCTGAATGTAAACCACGTGAGACTATAAGTGGTATTTAAATAAATAACCCTCCACCCCTTTTACAAAAGCGTAGCACAGTTTTTAGCGCCAGCCGTGGTGGTAACAGCAATTATGCTCATAGGAATTCCTATGAGCATAGTTGCTGTTACCGCCACAGCTGGCACTAAAAACCGTGCTACGCTTATGTAAAAGAGGGGGTAAATAATCTGCTAAGTAGAACATGGTATCTGTCTATTGGCAAGTGCTAAGGGGCATATGCTTGTGCATCCTGCCAAGGAGCTGACCCTGCTGAAAAATATAGGCCATCAGTGGCTCAACAAACAGCTACAATAGCTGAAATCACACATTATGATCTGAAGGAGGCAGCAGTAGGAGGAGCAGGAAATAAGAGAAATGAAAGGATGGAGACCGCAGTACCAGTGACAGAGCACGTAAGGGAGATGATGGTGATGTTGGATGGGGAAGGAGATAAGTAGAGGCCTCTGCAAATGTTTTGTAGATGTGCTATGTGTTTTAGCTACTGCTGTGGAAACATTATAGCAACTCTGCCTCCTGAGAACTGCAAACAACTGTAGCTTCAAGAAAAATAACATAGGGGAGTGGCCAAGATGGCGGCACTAAGCTGACACGTTGCGAACACTCTCGTTGGTGGAGAAATTTTTCCTTTTAGCTATGACGCATACAAAAAGAAAGGGCAGCGTTAGGGTGCCTACCTCCTCAACACCTGCGGCTGCCCACACTCAGCGAACTATTGAGCAGTCTCTAGCGACACTTGCTCACAGAACGGGTGAGTGTAGCCCTGCTACGGGAGAGATTCAGGGGTGATAGATCCTGTTGGGGACGGAGATCTCGCTCTCATCCGCACCGGATGTCCCGCCTCCCTGTCTGGCTGACGCTGCTGCCCTGGAAGCAGTGAGCACAGTGGCTGGAGATGCACCTGATGTTCCTGCAGAGGAAGGGTCCATAACAGACAAGCTTCTGCCAATGTTTGCCAGCTCTGGGGAGTTATTCCCTGACAGAGAGGACACTTTGGTAGCCATCTTGAAGACGCTCCAGAGAGTGGATATTGCGACCAGGAAGACTTCAGAGGAGGTAAAAGCCTTGGAGATGAAGTTGGATAACTTCATTAAAAAATCTGAACAAACCAATATTGAGACTAAGAATACTTTAACTAAAATACAAAATGAAGTACAAGCTTTGCAAACTTATAAGACTGCTGCAATAAAAGACAATGTTTTGCTACACCGGAAAATAGAGAGTATAGAAAATTTCAACCGACGGTTAAACGTGAGGATCTTGAACTTTCCTAAAACTCTGGGTATTTCTCCATATGAGATGTTTAAAAAGTATGCAATGGAAATTTTATCTTATTCCTCTGAACATATTCCACCATTGAATAAAATTTACTACCTTCCATTGCCTAAGAAATCTGCCCAAGAGCTTATGGAAGGAGAGAAGATACATGTTCTTCAGACAGATTTGAATAATATATCTGCAATCCTAGAAGAATCTATCTCCGAAGTGGCAAAGAGAACTATACTACTTATTTCCTTTGTTTTTCAACAGGACCTGGATTCATTTATGAAGTTATATTTTAGGTATTCAAAATCTTTGTTTTATGGGAAAAGAGTATGGGTATATATGGATGTTACAAAGATTACCCAGGAGAGAAGGAAAGAGTTTTTGTCTTTGAGGCAAGAAATAATAGCTTTGGGAGCCTCCTTTTTGTTAGCTTATCCCTGGTAAGTGCATTATAAAATATGCACAACTTAAATATGTATTTTTTTTCTCCCTGATCATTTAAAATCCTTCCTGGAGCTGAAAAAAATGGCTTGAAGTTGACCCAGTGTTAAACGAGATAGCAAGTAAAGTGTAGTGTTATAGCCTTTCTTTTGAATAATTTTCTTTTTATAAGCCTCAAGTTGTTTTTCTGCTTATCTCCCTCTTGTAATTGTGGTCTAAGGAGTGATAATTAATTATACCACTCTTTATTTTGCTTGTATTAGTATTAAATTCGTACTGTATTGCCTGACAAGAAGTTTATTTCTTGTAAAATTGTTGGAAACTATAAATAAAGAATTTTTTAAAAAGAAAGAAAACCAACATATAGAAATGCAGATATTTTTGTTAAATATTCTTTTTGGGTATATTGAAAACTAGACTTTTTTATGAATCACAGGAATAAGAACTGTTCACCTCTGTGTTTCAGTTTTCATATATTCATCTTGTTTTCCTACTTTACTTTCTTCATCTTTGACTAAAGGCTTGCATTACAAACATATTTCCACTAGGGGTCGGGGCACCACTGGCACTTTAGCTGAGACCAAAAACGGAATACAGTCCTCATCCACTTCAGCAGAAACACCAGCAGCTCCAGAGACTGAAGTCAAATCTGTCACTGCTAAAGGTAAAACACCTCACAGCAACAGAAAAATACAATTGTACTGCTCTAATCTTCTAAGGCTGATACTTTAAAAAGTATCATAAAACATACAACACACTCACAGAATGCTAAATAGTACAGAACCATTCTCAGTATATTCTGAGACACTTAGAGTTCATTTGCAGTTGTAAACTGGTTTTATATCTAATTGATGAAGAAAATAAACTGTAATTAATTTTTAAAAGTATGTTTTGTGTGACCCAACTGTTTTTACAAACACCTTGGATCTGATATTCAACTGGTGCTAGGCAGTGTGCTGTCCACTCAAAACTAGCACTCAATTCGATATTCAATGCCATGCCGTTTCTGACAGCTGGTAATGAATTTTTTTGGGGGGGATGGGGAGGGGGAGGTTTCTGGCTCACTCTAACTTAACTGGCTGTGGATATCCAGCGCTGGCTGGTTAATGAAGGGGCATATATTCTTTGTAAGTTTTTCTATTCTTGCTTATGTAAAAGGAACTGCTGAAACAGTTAACATTTTGCCAAGGAAAAAAACCACATGGCCTTTTCTTTTTGTGTTCTGAGCTCTATGCTCCATTGTGTTCTGTAGTTCTTGTTTTGATAAGAAACATTTATTATAAGAAACATTGCTAGACCTTAGACAGGACAGTATTATATGCCATAATGGAAACTTCCCCTATTTCCCCCTCCCCTTATGTTTGCTACCCTTTTCTCATTGCTTTAATGTATCCTGTTACCATATATGGTCTTTCCTATAGTCATATGCTAAAAAAACTGACCCATGTGAAATGCTATAAAAGGTGTATGCAGTACTCTGAATAAGGAAGATATCTTTTTGCCTATTTGCTTGTGTGTTTGTGTGTTTTCTTTCTAAAGAGGTGTCCCCGGATGCATCTGTAGTCAGGACAGCAGAACAAGGCTAATACAAATTGGGACCTGGTCGTTTCAGTTAAGTCAATAGTTTGCAAAAAAAGGACTGCTATCTATGTGGTCCGACTTACCTGCTAAACTTAGCCAGCCAGTGCTTGAATATACACAGCTAGCCACTAACTGCAAATATTCAGTGGAGATAACTAGCTATCTCCAGCTGAATTTTTATTTTTTATTTAAAATATTTATAATCCAATTAATAAACTAAGCAACTTACAAACTTACATTCACAGTATCTTTCAACACTATTATATTCATTTACAAAACAATACTTAAAAATTCCAATTTTCCACCTGTAAAATATATTGCACTGATCCCATATCTTCCATTCCCAAGTACACCTTCATCCCACTGTCCTCTGGCTCCACACTGCAGCTTGAGTTCTCAAGCAAAGTTCTGGGCATCATCATTGACTCTACATTGTCCTTCAACGACCACCTCAATTCCTTGGTAAAAAAAATGCTTTTTCAGCCTTCACATGCTGAGGAAAGTGAGATCCTGCTTCCATCAAAAACACTTTGCCATCCTTGTACAATCCATCATCCTTTCCAGACTGGACTATTACAACTCTATCTACTTAAGCCTAACAAAGAAAAGCCTTCAAAGACTTCAGCAGATTCAGAATGCCGCGGCTAAGCTTATCTTCGCAAAAAAGTAAATTTGACCATGTCTTACCGCTCCTGTCCAAGCTTCCCTGGCTTCCAGTAATCTCCAGGGTCTACTTTAAATGCGCCTGCCTAATTTTCAAGATCCTACACGGCATCCTTCCTCCCTTTATTCCACTTTCTTGGAATTCCTCAAATCCTAATACCACCAGATCCACCCAAAAATTAAAACTATCCTTCCCCTCATTAAAAGGCATTTCCCATGCAGGAAAACTAGGTACCTCCCTCCTCTTCAGAATCACTGAGCTCTGGAACAACTTTACCTCCCCACTTCGGAATCTGAGCTCCCTCCAACTTTTCCGTAAACATCTGAAAACTTGGCTATTCTCAAAAATGTAATACTTCCTGTCTGGTATACTAAGCCCCTCTAAACATTCTTTATACTAAGGCCTATAAACCCTTCATTAGAGTTTCTTTTCTATACCAGCTCCTGTAAACCGTGCTGAGCTCTACGATTGTGGAGAGGATGCGGTATACAAACCTAAGGAATAGTTTAGTTTACCTATACATCATCAAGCATTTTTTTTCAAATAATCTGGTATCATTCTATATATCCCTTGTTGAATTATTTTCAAAATTTAAAATTGAATCTGAAATTTGATTGGCATCCATTGCCATTTCTTTAAGATTGAAGTATTATGCTCAAAATGAGCTGTTCCCATTAGCATTTGAGCCGCTGAATTTTGAACAATCTACAATGCCTTCAAACAGGCAGCAGGGAGCCCTAAATAGATTGCACTGCAAAAATCAAGTTTCGAGAGCACCATCGATTGTATCACCTGTCTAAAACCCCAGCCAGTCAAAAGATTCTTCAATTGTAAAATATGCTGCCTGTACCACTTTCGCTATTGCGTTTTCAGAGTCAATTTAGCATCGAGAATTATCCTTAATATTCTAATCTCCTTCCTGATCTCATCTAGTGTTTATTCACAAGGTTATCTCGGGGCCATAAATGCTCATCACGCTCACCCACTATCATTATTTCAGTTTTTGCAACATTCTAAATAAATAATGCATCCAGGCATTGATCTTATTCACAGTTGCATAGTATGGATGTTCCGATGGGAAGGAGGGAAGGATGGGGATTCGACTGCCAGCAGGTGCAGGTGCTTGAGGGGAGGGTGGTGCTCGCTCAAAGGTTCTGCTGCACAAGGGATGGGAGGGAAGGGAAGCTGGGCAAGGGTCCTGCTGCACGAGGGATGGAAGGGAGGGGAATAAAGATGCTGCACATGTGGGGAAGAGAAAGCAAAGAGGAAGAATTGGGGTGGAGAGGAAGGGAGAGATGATCATGTACACAGCCCAAAAATAAGACCTAGTGCATTTTTTGGGCCTAAAATTAATATAAGACACTGTCTTATTTTCAGGGAAACACGGTAATTCATAATGGTAACCATAAAATTAAAATAAAACCACAAAGCACACTGTATGCAGAAAATATATTAATTATCATTTATATTCGGGGGGTTTTCAAAGAGGTCAAGACAGATGACTTTAAAATATGCAATATCACCTCAGTAACAACTATAGAAAAATAGACAAATATAGTGCAAAATATAGGCAGCAGATATAAATTCTCAAAACTAATACATTTTGATCACTAAATTGAAAATAAAATCATATTGTCTGGTGAGTCTCTAGTTGCACTTCCTTCTAACTGTGCATCCTTTCTTTCATTTCTTTCTTTCTTTCTATCTCTCTCCCTGCCCCCCCCCCCCCAAGCCACTGCCGCCTCACTGCCCCCCAAGCCACCGCCGCAAAACTCCCCTAACTTTTTCTTTCTTTCTCTCTCCCTGCCTCCTCCCATGCCACCGCTGACAATTTCTCCCTGCTTACCCGATGCCGACGCTGCAATAAGGCAAGGCGAGTGCAGCGACTGCACAATGGCCAGCCCAGAAGCCTTCTCCCCGATGTATTCTGATGTCGGAGAGGAAGTTCCGAGCCAGCCAATCACTGCCTAACTGGCCCAGAACTTCCTCTCCAACATCAGAATTGACATCGGGGAGAAGGCTTCTGGACTGGCCGTTGTGCAGTCGCTGCACTCGCCTCGCCTTGCCTTGTTACTGCATCGGCGGCGGAAAAGCAGGGAGAGAGCCCAGGCTCCACTATCGCCTGTCCCGTTGTCCCCATGCACAGCTTCGGGATGCTCTCTCTGAAACGGGACATTTCGGCGTCCTGAAGCTGTGCATGAGGACAGCGGGACAGAGGATCTAAAAACGGGATGGTCCCGTTCAAAACGGGATGTATGGGCACCTGCCAGCGTCGATTAATCGACGCTGGTTAAAGAATCCTGGCCTTTCTAAATAATGGCACTATGGGCTCCTTTTACTAAGCTGCGATAGCGTTTTTAGCACACGCAGGATTTTAGCGTGCACTAAAACCTGCGCTACGTGGCTAGAACTAACGCCAGCTCAATGCTGGCATTAAGGTCTAGCACGTGTGGCAATTCCACGCACGCTAAAACCGCTATCGCAGCTTAGTAAAAAGAGCCCTAAGTTTAGGGGAAAGACAAAGCTCCCAAATTCAGAATTCCCTCTATTATTTACTAACTAGCCACATGGACCACACAGAACAAATGGAGAAAGATTTACTGTATCTACAAAGTGCAAACAATGTAATAATTCTGGTCAGATTTATAAGATCCTAATACAAACAGTCAGATAAAAAAATGAACAGAAGTTAGTTGGAATATTAACATATATTCCCTATAGACAAAAGCCACCTATAACCCAGCTAGTAGTGATCACAGAACTTAAATTATACAATCTCAGTCTATTGATATAGGGTCATCATCACACACTGAGAGCTGGAACAGCAGGCAGGTGATAATACACTTCTGTTGTGGCCCCAGTGCACATCATGGTCACTGTGTGACTTCCTTAACTTAGGCATCAGTAGGGCACCAGTTTTAGAATTTCCCCAAAGTGCGCCAGAAAAATATTCATATATTTTAGTATTCTACAAACCAAAAACATTTGAGAATCACTGACTTAAAGCATGTCATTTAAGTGCTTGGAGCAGTTTCTCTCTACTGATATTATATTTATATATATATATATATATATATATATATACCGTATTTTCACATAGATAACGCGCACCCGTGTAAAACGCGCACACGGGTATAGCGCGCGAAAAACACAACTTTATGTACAGAAATTTTTATATACCGCGCACACACGTATACCGCGCATGCTGCCCAACTCTCCTTTCACCCGCCCCGACTCTCCTCTGGCCACCCCGACTCTCCTTTCGCCCGCCCCGAATCTCCTCTCCCCCTTGAAGTCCTGTCCCCACCCTGAAAACCTGATGACCTGATGCCCCCCCCGACGTTCGATTCACCACCCCCCCTCGCAGGACCGCTCGCACCCCCACCCCGAAGGACCGCCAACTCCCCGACAATATCGGGCCAGAAGGGAGCCCAAACCCTCCTGGCCACGGCGACCCCCTACCCCCACCCCGCACTACATTACGGGCAGGAGGGATCCCAGGCCCTCCTGCCCTCGACGCAAACCCCCCTCCCTCCAACGACCGCCCCCCCCCCCAAGAACCTCCGACCGCCCCCCAGCCGACCCGCGACCCCCCTGGCCGACCCCCACGACACCCCCACCCCCCTTCCCCGTACCTTTGGAAGTTGGCCGGACAGACGGGAGCCAAACCCGCCTGTCCGGCAGGCAGCCAACGACGGAATGAGGCCGGATTGGCCCATCCGTCCCAAAGCTCCGCCTACTGGTGGGGCCTAAGGCGCGTGGGCCAATCAGAATAGGCCCTGGAGCCTTAGGTCCCACCTGGGGGCGCGGCCTGAGGCACATGGGCCCAACCCGACTTGGGGGGGGGCGGTCGTTGGAGGGAGGGGGGTTTGCGTCGAGGGCAGGAGGGCCTGGGATCCCTCCTGCCCGTAATGTAGTGCGGGGTGGGGGTAGGGGGTCGCCGTGGCCAGGAGGGTTTGGGCTCCCTCCTGGCCCGATATTGTCGGGGAGTTGGGGAGTCGGCCGGGCAAGAGGGCTTGGGCTCCCTCTTGCTCCGATCGTGGATGCGGGTGCGGGTGGGAGCGCGTGCGAGCGGTCGTTCGGGGTGGGGGTGCGAGCGGTCCTGATGGGGGGGGTGAATCGGGCGTCGGGCGGGGTGGGAACTATGTAGAAAAACTTTTGTATACCGCGCTCACGAGTATAACGCGCGAGGGGTATGCGCGGTAGGTAAAAACGCGTATAACGCACGCGTTATATGCGTGAAAATACGGTGTATATATATAAATATCTGCATCAAAGGACACAAATGACAAGCTTTAAGTCAGTGATTCTCAAATGTTTTTGGTTTGTAGAACACTATGAAAATTTTTCTGGTGCACTTTTGGGGGAAATTTTAAAAATGGCGACTAAACTTAGGTGCCAGAAGGCGCCCTACTAATGCCTAAGTTAATTGAAGAATGCCACTAGAAACGGAAAAAAAGAGCAAGGTTGAGGCACCTACTGACACCTAAATAAAAGATGCCAGAATCACACCTATGTAGGTGCTTCAGGCAGCTGAATGCCAAAATAGGTGTGGCCAATGCTGGAAGTTGCATTACGCAACTTAAAACACCTACATAAGAACGATTCACACAAAGATAGGCACCAGAAATGTAGGCCAGAAAACCCTGGCCTACATTTCTGGAGCCTGTCTTTGCCGGAGGGATCCCGACAATAGTCCACAGCCTGCCATCAGCTGATCGCGACAGAGGAATCCTAGATCTGCTGAGCTGGCAGAACTCTCTGAAACTGCAGCTTCAAGGAGTCCTGCCGGCTCAGCTGATTGTGGATTCCCCTGCTGCGATTAGTTGAACCAACAGGGAGATCCCGATTCCTTTCTTCCTCCCTCCCACCCACCCACCCACCCATAAACTGATCCCCCCCAATACCCCTCCAAAGAGAGACACCCTCCCCCTAGGCTGACATACCTACACACACCCCTTGTATCTTTGATGGAACATTGACAGGAAGGATGCCTACTCCCTCCTGCCAGCAACCCTGCCATGTCAAAATGGCGAGCCTTCCCCTTCCCGGTGTACCCTAGGATGAACTAGGAGGGGCCCAAGACTCTTATTGGCCCAGGCACCAAAGGACCCTCCCACAAGAAGGACCTTAAGCTCCTGGGCCAATCAGGGACTTAGGCCCCTTCCCAGTGCATCCTGGGATGCACTGGGAGGAGCCTAAGACTCTGATTGGCACAGGAATCCCAGGGTGCACCGGGAAGGCCCATTTTTGTTTTCCAGCTTGTCTTCACTAAAAAAAGAAGAGACAAAGACCTGTTTTCAAATTAAATATATTTGCTGTTTACCTGTTGGCAGTCTATTTTCTGTTTTCCACTTTTAAAGCTAAGCTCGTAGTTGAAGGAAGGGAGAGGAAAAGGGAAAGATCAGTCTGTGGATCAAACTTGTGATATGGAGGACACGGAAAAGAGAGAGGATGAGTTGTTTTGCTGGTGGGGAGGGAAGGGAGAGCACAAAGGTTTGAATAGCACTGAAGCCCTCCCCTTCAATAAATGAGTGACCCCCCCCCCAGTAGCCTTCATGTTGGCACCATCCCTATTCTTCCTGGGGTTCATAGACAAAACCGCGCGCCGACAACTGAGTGCAAGACGTAGGCGCACGCCAAAGAAAATGACAGTTTTTAGGGGCTCCGATGGGGGGTTTTGTTGGGGAGCCCCCCCACTTTACTTAATACAGATCGCCGCGGCGTTGTGGGTGGTTTGGGGGGTTGTAACCCCCCTCATTATACTGTAAACTTAACATTTTCCCTGTTTTTAGGGAAAAAGTGAAGTTTTCAGTAAAATGTGGGGGGTTACAACCCCCCAAACCCCCCACAACGTGGCACGATCTGTATAAAGTAAAGTGGGGGGTTCCCAAACACACACACCCCTGTCGGCGCGCACCTATGTGCTGCGCTCAGTTGTCGGTGCGCGCCTTTGTCTTCCGTGGTTTTGACCTGACACCGTTCCTGGTGGCACAGTATTAAACCATCTTCCACTTGCTATTTCTCCGTCACCATCCTGTCCCTGCGAGCTCAGTCCCCGTCACTGCAAACCATCTGATCCCATCCACACAAGCCTCGAATAGTTTTATACTGAACTTATTTTATTAAAGTATAAAATGAAACAATTATCATTTTATAAATCAATGTTCTGGCTGCTGAACTAGAGAAAGATGTTCAGCTGGCAGGGCTTTGTTTATAAATGTTTATCAACATAACTAATACTACTTTATCCTAAAGGAAAAAAAAAAGAAAAGAAAGAGTTTTTTTTTTCTACCTTTGTTGTCTGGTTTCTGCTTTCATCATCTTCTCCTCATTCAATTGCTTCCATCCACTGCCTGCCTTCTCTCTCTTTTCCATCTCTCCCTCCACTCCCCACCCCCCATTGGTCTGGCACCCATCTTCTTCCCTCCGTTCCCACCATAGTCTGGCGTTTCTCTCTTCCCCATTTCCCTTCAGTGTCTTCTCCCCTCTCTCCCTTTCCGTTCCCTTCAGCGTCTGTTTCTCTCCACCCCACCTTTCCTCTCTCCTTCCCTTCCCCTTCCCTTACTTTCGTGGCGAGCAATTTTTTAATTTTCTTTCTAGGAGCAACCGGAGCCTTGAAGTCATGTGTGGCTGCTGGAAAGGACTCCTCTGATGCAACCGGAAACCAGAGGAGACCTTTCCAGCAGCCACACGCGATTTCCAAGGCTCAAATGTGAAATGATGGACACTGCTGTCCAACTGCAATGTCCAAACCACTGATCTACACACTAACTGCCCTCATCCGTCCGAGCTCGCATAGAGGCTGCCCGGATCTAACCAGTCCTTGAAGTGAGGGCAATGGTCATAAGTAGTGCATGCCAGATCACTTGTTCCCTCCCAAAGATTCTCAGAGCTCCACGGGGCGGTGAATGGCCTTGTTCTCATAGCCGCGGTGAACACCGTTTTTCCCCCACCTTTTCGGCGAGTAACAGCCATCATGTCATTCTCTACTCCATAGGAAAACTGAGCTCCACTACAATAAACCAGAGCACAACTTTTTCCTTCAGATGCACCTTTCCTTCAGAGAATGTGCTCTTTCTGAATTTCCTTTGTAAGAAAGTTACAGCTTTGTGTTGCTTCTAAATGCCGTTCCACTCTATTTGATGGATTTATGAATGCACTGCTAATTATGTAGATGAGAAAAGATGAGTTCTTTATGAGTATTATCAAGGTGTCCTTTTATAAATGTGTACTAAGCACATGAATTAGCCCATAGTAACTGTTAGTGCATAACCACAGTAACTATTACCACACTGGCAAGTCAGCACGCACTAGTTCGTTTCTTTTTTTTTTTTTTTTTTTAAGTCTTAGTTTATTTATTAAAGTTTTTATACACCAACAGAGAAAATAAAAAACAATAAAAAGAAACATAAAAAATATACCAGATCATGAGTTCAATTATAGTTATACTATGTGTTGGAAACAAGTGAAGTCATACAGGAATCAGAACTCAACAGCAAATAATCTTTAAGAACAGACCATTTTGTCAAAGAAGACAAAGTAGCAGTTGAGCAATGTTTTTTAACTGAGTAGCATTCATATTTATAAGTGAGGTATAATAAATTCCACCAATGTGTGTGGGGAAACTTTCGACAGATCCTTCCAGTAATTACAAGCAACTTTTAAGCCGTGCCCAGTAATGTATCTAACAATTGACATGAGCAATCAGGCAAGATGGAAGCAAAGTAGGCTCCTGTTAATAATATAATGCGTAGAGAAATGGGATCTGAAATAGGAAGAATATCAGTTATGATGGACCAGACTTCTGTCCAGTATTTATGAAAGTGTGAGCATTCAAAAAGGAGGTGTTTTAAATCACCTGTCTGCGATCCACAGGACCAGCATAATTTGGTAAATATTGGATTAATCAAGTAGGAACGGACAGGGGTCCACAAAGCTCTGTGAAAGAGGAAGAAAAGCGATTGAATGTTAGATGCAGATTTGGAAGTTCTATAAAGACCTTACCAAATGGAATCCCAAGTGGAATCTAAAATTTAATTTTGAATATCAGTTTTCTAAGTGGAATAAAGAAATGACAAATTAGAAGCTTTAATAGTTTTGAAATACTTATAGATATTGGAAGCAATATGCCCTATAGCGTGCAATTTCAGTGAGAGATCAAGAATGGAGGCTTTGTTTTGTAATGAAGAGGGAGAAATCGTACTCTTATGAAGAAGAGATCTCAATTGTAACCAGGGGAAAAACTGTGAGTCCGATAGAGAATGCGAGGCCTGGGCCTGAGAAAAAGAAGTCCAGTTGTGTGTTTCAGGGTCAATGAAAAAAAATATATCCCAAATATTTAATAACTGCCAGGAGGTCCACAAACCATTTTTTTTGTCTATCAATATAGCGGGATTGTTCCACAAAGATATGAAAAGACTTGGAGATAGGAGTTTCCAACATGGAGTCCAAAAATTTGAGAAATTTGTGTGTTTTATGATAGGATTAGCTTTTCCAAGTTTGGGAAGAGACATGCCAAGGATCTTGGCCATGGAGAAAGGGTACATATACTGGTTTTCCAAGGAAAGCCAGCGAGGCAGAGCTGAAACATGAGGAGGTAATAACCACTCAATACTATGACAAATAATAAATGACTTATGATAAAGAAGGAGATCAGGGAAATCTACACCACCCAAAAGTTTAAGGTTTTTCAGTTTCAGTAAGGATTCTAGGTGATTTGGCATTCCATAAGAATTTGGCGAGGAGTCTCTCCAGTGATTTGTAGAATGGCATAGGGAATAGTAATGGAAACATATTCAAGAGGTACAAATTTTTGGGAATTAGAACCATCTTAAGGGACTCAAGTCTCCCCCACCAGGAGAGGTGTAAGGGTGACCATTTCAAAATGGATTGCTTGAGTTTGGTCAAAATGTGGCAGAAGTATGTAAATCCTTATTAAAATGAATCCCCAAGTACATGGGCAACTGTACCCATGTTAAAGAAAAATTGGGGAGGTAAAAGGGGACACAA
Source organism: Geotrypetes seraphini (assembly GCF_902459505.1). Lineage (NCBI taxonomy): Eukaryota > Metazoa > Chordata > Amphibia > Gymnophiona > Dermophiidae > Geotrypetes > Geotrypetes seraphini. The sequence continues at coordinate 300,694,621 of NC_047086.1, read as the reverse complement.
TGAATGATCATTCAGTAACATACATTCCGTCTTATCCCAATTGATCTTTTATCCCAAAAGGATACAAAAGTCATCAATGAGGGCTATCAAAGTTTTCAAGGAATCTTCAGAATCAGTTAGATATAAGAGTACGTCGTCTGCATATGCAGATAGTTTGTATTCCTCTTTACCAAATGTGGTGGTTAAAGCCTTATGGCGATTAACAGAGGCTCCAGGGCCAGATTGAAAAGCAAGGGAGAGATAGGACAGCCCTGCCTTGTGCCCCTCTGAGGGGTGAAAGATTCAGAGAGTTCTCCGTTAGCCAATATTCTCACTGAGGTAGAAGTGTATAGAAGATGGAGCATATGAACAAATTCAGGTAGGAAACCAAATTTATCCAATCGAAGGCCTTCTCAGCGTCCAAAGACACGGACATGACAGGGAAGGCCCTCGACCGGGCCAAATGGATGATATTGCAGAATAATCTACAGTTATCAGCACCATATCTACCACCATGAAAACCAACTTGGTCTTTATGTATGAGAGGCTGTATGACCTTTTCCAATCGAAAACTCGAGAGTTTAGTATATATTTTATAATCAAGATTAAACAAAGATATTGGTCTATAGTTCTGTAGCAGTTGATCATCTCTACCAGAATAGGGATAATAACAATTGTTGCTTTGGAAAATCTGCTCAAGGAAGCAGGATTAGACATAATAGCATGATAATAACATTAAAGTTTAGTAACCAGAAAATCTGAGAGAGATTTGTACAATTCAGCTGGAAGTCCATCGGGACCAGGAGATTTTGCTGAAGGTAGTGATTTTATAGCTGCCAGGATCTCTGAGGCCTCAACGGGAGCTTGAAGGTCTTGAAGTTGGGCATCTCCAACCTGAGGTAAGTGAAGACTGGAGATAAACCTATGTGTTGCATCTGAAGAAGCAGTACTGTCCGAGGAATATAAGGAGTGGTAAAAGTCATGGAAAGCTTTCAGTATTTGGGGAGTAGATGTAAGAAATTGACCAGACTTCGTTTTTATCGAAGCAATTCAATATCTTACTCTTCGACCCTTTAAATAAGATGCAAGTAGTTTTGCAGACTTATTAGCATCTATATAGTAAAGAAACATAGAAATTGACGGCAGAAAAGGGCCATAGCCCATCGAATCTGCCCATACCAATGACCCACTCCCTGACTTTTACTCCCCTATAGATCCCACGTGAATATCCCATTTTTTCTTAAACTCTGACACACTGTTGGCCTCAATCACCTGCTGAGGCAGCTCGTTCCAATGATCGACCACCCTTTCGGTGAAGAAGTACTTCCTAGCATCACCTTGAAATTTCCCTCCCCTGATTTTCAGCGAGTGTCCTCTGGTTACCAAGGGCCCTGTAAGACTGAAGATATCATCTTTCACCTCTATACGCCCCGTGATATACTTAAAGGTCTCAATCATGTCCCCCCTCTCTCTTCGTTCCTCCAGTGAGTACATCCGCAGTTTTTTTAGCTTTTCTTCATACATGAGATCCCTGAGCCCCAAGACCATCCTGGTAGCCATTCGCTGAACCGACTCAATTCTCAACACATCTTTCCGGTAGTGTGGTCTCCAGAATTGAACACAATACTCGAGATGAGGTCTCACCATGGATCTGTACAGTGGCATTATGACTTCAGGTTTTCTGCTGACAAAACCCCTACGGATGCAGCCCATCATTTGTCTTGCCTTGGACGATGCCTTCTCTACATGATTAGCAGCCTTCATATCATCGCTAATGATCACTCCTAAATCACGTTCCACCTTGGTCCTGGACAAGGTTTCACCATTTAGTGTGTAAGTTCTGTGTGGATTTTTTTTGCCTAGGTGCATTACTTTACATTTTTTAGCATTGAAGCCTAGCTGCCAAGTTGATCTCCACTGTTCCAGCTGCCGTAGGTCCTGCGTCATAAAGTCAGGCACACTGCTTTTGCCTACTATGTTACATAGTTTGGCGGCGTCGGCAAACAGTGATACTTTTCCTCTAAGCCCTTGGGTCAAATCTCCTATGAATAAATTGAATAGAATCGGCCCTAAGACGGAGCCCTGAGGTACTCCACTCGTCACTGCTGACGTTTTGGAGGGGGTACCGCTCTGACGGAATGAAAAGGCTATAGATATGTCAGATAATGTTGTATTATATTCAAATTTTATCTTTTGAAGCTTCTGTTGAACATTAGAGTCCGAATGGTTGTAAAGCGTAGATTCTAGATCATGTATTGCCTTTTCTATCTGTGATAAAGTGGATTCTAGGGTCTTGCATTTATGAGCAGAGAAGCTTATTACTACACCCCTAAGAAATGCTTTATATGCTTCCCAAATAGATATGAAGGAGATCTCAGGATCATCATTGGTGTCGAAAAAATATTTAGTCTGTTGTTGTAGATATGAAATGAATTGTTCATCTCGAAGAAGAGAAGTATTGAGACGCCAAGAGCAGGAAGATTTCTTCTCTGCAGACCATTGTAGGGTACATTGAACAGCAGCATGACCTGAAATAGAGATCCCGTGGATTTGAGCTGAAGTAAACATGGGAACAAGGCCTTGTGAAGCAAGGAAATAATCCAATCTAGAGTAGGATTGGTGAGTATTGGAGTAGAAGGTGTAGTCTTTGGTGGTAGGGTTGAACAGTCTCCAGATATCAGACCAGCCATTGATATTAATTAAGGACTTCAGTGAGGCTCGAACTTGAAGTTTAGATGGTCTGACTTGTGATGATCTATCCAGCAGTGGGTCAAGGGGAAAATTGAAATCACCTTCTAACATTGTGTGAGAGATTAGAGCAGAATTAACCAACATCATGCAATCATCAAAACAATAAATACACCTCCACTTATAGGCATATGATGCTACTCTCCATCCGAAGAAACTTGACTCATCTCATGGAACATCTTTTGTAATCTAGAATATATTGTAATTCTTACTCTCCACCAGTTGTAAATTGTCTCAGTTGCTAGGTAACATCTCCTGTGATATTGAATGTACTGTAATTCTTCACTATTACCTGTAATTAACACTTCTCCTGTAATGTAATTCTACGGGAAATGCCCAGAAATCTTCCTTATTGTAAATCCGTGGCTATGTCTATCTGCTGCGATATTGAATGTATTGTAACTCTTCACTGTTACTTGTAATCTACTCTTCTCCTGTAATGTAATTCTACTGGAAATGTCCAGATATCATCTTTATTGTAATCCGCCTAGAACCGCAAGGCACAGGCGGAATAGAAATCCCTAATGTAATGCAATGTAATGTAATGTAAGAAGAGGCACCATTCAGAGCTTGGAAAAAATGAGGGTTGTCCACATTTGGGGCATAGAGATTGATAAGAGTAAGTGGGATCCATCAATTAGTCCTTCCAGTCTGGACCAACGACCTTCAGAATCACAAATATGGGAAAGCATTTTGAAAGGGTAGGACTTATGAATCAAGGTGATGACCCCCGTTCTTTTTTTTTTTGAAAGCTGGAGAATAGGATTGATCAAAAAAAATTACCAATACGTTTTTGAGATTCCAGGGAGTTGAGATATGTTTCTTACAGGAAACAAATGTCTGAATTCAAATGTTTGATGTATAAGAGTATTTTCTTCCTCTTGATGGGATTGACAAATCCTTTGACGTTCAGAGAACTGATTTTAATTTGCAGCATGAGAGAGATGCAAAGGAATGCGAGGAAGGATCTTTACAAAAACAAGAGCCTTTGAAGGGAGAGAGGCTGAGAGATGTGATGACAAACCTTTAGCAAAGATAAGAAGTATATTCATGGAAAAATTGAACAGCAAAAAATAAGGATGCACAACAGTGTGCATCCAATTCAAAAAATACAAAGTGAACAAAAGGAAAACAACAAGATTACTTTCGGGGCATGTGAGATCAGCAGGACTGAGCACTACTCACAGCCCAGCCACAGAGGATGAGAAAAATACAAATGGTGTGAAACCATAATAGCAATAACCAGTCAAGCAAAAACAGTCAGCAGATTTATCAGCTATCGTTCAGGTCATATGGTTCAGCTGGTCCTACAGAAATTGATGAAGGATGGTCGGGTCATCTTAAGATTTTGTGTTATTTCTATAGGTTATCCTCATTTTGGTGGGGTAAAAGAGCCCATACTGGGCACCGAGGGCCTTAAGTTGAGGTCTTAGGCCTAGAAAGATTTTCTTACATTTGGCAGTGGCAGAAGAAAGGTCAGGTACAAAAAACAGTTTCTTACCCTGGAACTGTGAGTTAGAGTTGGTTCTGGCTGCCTATAAAATTTGCAAAGCTTGAGCATAACATAAGACCTTGAAGATCAGCGGTCTGGGAGAGGTGGAAGTCTGAGAGAACTTAGTCGGGATGTGATGCGCCCTCTCGATTTCAAGAGGGGGGTGGGAAAATTGATGATGAAGCAAATCCAGTAAGAAATTCATCAAGAAGGAAATAGGATCCATACCTTCTGTAGTTTCAGGCATCCCTGAGAGTCGAATATTTTTGCAACACATTCTGTTGTTCATGTCTTCAATTTCTATTTGTAGAAGATCAATTTTGTGCAGCTTATGCTTAAACTCCATGTGGAGCTCGCAGTGTGCCGAAGCACGCTCTTCCTGGAGCTCAATGCATGCATTAAATTGTGTAAGCTGATTAGACATATTGGAAATGTCTTGTTTTATTTCAGATGTACTTTGGAGATTCTTTTGCATCAGATCAGTAAGGTGTCTGATGCTTTGAGTAATTGAGTCGTCAGTGCCATTGCCATCACGGAGGTCAGATGGGAGCAGCATCTGTAAGGCCTTCTTTGGAGTCGGGAGATCTTTAGTCACGGAATGAACTGCATACGCAGTGCCATTTTTACTTATCTTTGAAGCCATGGTGTTTAGCTAGATAATTCAGCAGTTGCAGGATAGCAATTTAAACAGGCTAGCTGGTATAATCGGCAAAATATCGCCATAGCTGTGAGAGAGACTGTGGTACATGTCCATGCTAGATAATATCATGTGACACCTCCACTAGTTCATGTTTCTAATTGCAAACCCTGTTATGGGGTGAGAAATGAGTGGGCTATTGGTGGAGAAAGCACAGTTACTTACCGTAACAGGTGTTATCCAGGGACAGCAGGCAGATATTCTTTACGCATGGGTGACGTCACCGACGGAGCCCCGGTACGGACCTTTTTAACTAGAAAGTTCTAGTTGGCCGCACCGCGCGTGCGCGAGTGCCTTCCCGCCCGACGGAGGAGTGCGTGGTCCCCAGTTAGGATAAGCCAGCTAAGAAGCCAACCCGGGGAGGAGGGAGGGACGTAAGAATATCTGCCTGCTGTCCCTGGATAACACCTGTTACGGTAAGTAACTGTGCTTTATCCCAGGACAAGCAGGCAGCATATTCTTTACGCATGGGTGACCTCCAAGCTAACAAAGAGGGAGGGGGGATGGTTGGCCATTAGGAAAATAAATTTTGTAACACAGATTGGCCGAATTGTCCATCCCGTCTGGAGAAGGCATCCAGACAGTAGTGAGTAGTGAATGTGTGAACTGAGGACCAAGTGGCCGCCTTGCAGATTTCCTCGATGGGAGTGGAACGGAGGAAAGCCACAGACGCAGCCATAGCTCTGACCCTGTGGGCCGTGACAGCACCTTCCAGTGAGAGACCGGCCCGAGCATAACAGAACGCAATGCAGGCAGCAAGCCAGTTGGAAAGCGTCCGTTTAGAGACAGGACGACCTATACGGTTAGGATCGAAGGTCAGAAAGAGCTGAGGAGATGAGCGGTGAGCCCTGGTACGGTCAAGGTAGTATGCAAGGGCACGCTTACAATCCAGCATGTGCAACGCCTGTTCCCCAGGATGAGAATGGGGTTTAGGGAAAAAGACCGGCAACACAATGGACTGGTTGAGGTGGAAAGTCGAAACCACCTTGGGAAGGAATTTAGGATGGGTACGCAGAACCACCTTGTCATGGTAAAAAACAGTGAATGGTGGATCGGCGACCAGTGCATGCAGTTCACTAACCCTCCTGGCAGAGGTGATGGCAATGAGGAAAAGCACCTTCCATGTGATAAGTTTGAGCGAAGATGTGGCAAGAGGCTCAAAAGGAGGTTTCATGAGGGCAGATAAAACCACATTCAGGTCCCAGACGACTGGAGGAGGCTTCAGAGGTGGTTTGACATTGAAGAGGCCTCTCATGAACCGGGAAACCAGAGGATGAGCCGTGAGAGGTTTTCCGAGGATAGGCTCATGAAACGCAGTGATGGCACTGAGGTGGACTCTGATTGAGGTAGACTTGAGGCCAGCGTCGGATAGGGAGAGCAAATAGTCCAGTACGGTTTCCACCGCTAATGAGGTGGGATCGTGATGATGCCGTTGATACCAAGAGGAGAACCGGGTCCACTTCTGATGGTAACATTGGAGGGTGGTCGGTTTCCTGGAGGCGTCCAAAATGCGACGGACAGGCTGAGATAGATTTTCTGGAGAGGTCAGCCCGAGAGAAACCAAGCTGTCAGGTGGAGCGAAGACAGATTGGGATGCAGTAGAGACTGATGCTGCTGTGTAAGTAGAGTAGGAAACACAGGAAGAGGAATGGGCTCCCTGGAGTTGAGCTGAAGAAGGAGGGAGAACCAGTGTTGACGAGGCCACCGAGGAGCGATGAGAATCATGGTGGCCCTGTCCCTGCGGAATTTGGATAAGGTCCGCAACATCAGAGGTAGTGGAGGGAAGGCATAGAGGAACCGATCCGTCCAAACGAGTAGAAATGCATCTGGGGTCAGACGATGAGGAGAGAAGAGTCTGGAACAGAACTGGGGCAGCTGATGGTTGTGAGGTGCTGCAAAGAGGTCCACCTGCGGAGTGCCCCAGTGAGCAAAGATGGAGTGGAGTGTGGGAGGGTCCAGAGTCCACTCGTGAGGTTGAAGGATGCGGCTGAGATTGTCTGCCAGGGAGTTTTGTTCGCCCTGGATATAGACAGCCTTGAGGTCCAGATGCGGAGAGCCTCCTGACAGAGGAGGCGAGATCCTGTGCCCCCTTGCTTGTACATGGTGACTTGATTGTCTGTGCACAGGAGCAGAACTTGAGGGTAGAGAAGGTGCTGAAAGGCCTTGAGAGCATAAAACATGGCTCTGAGTTCCAGGAAATTGATGTGATGTTGACGCTCCTGGGGGGTCCAGAGTCCCTGGGTGCGCAGATCTCCTAGGTGGGCTCCCCACGCATAGGGGGAGGCATCCGTGGTGATGATCATGGAATGAGGGGGCAGGTGAAAAAGAAGACCCCTGGAAAGATTTGAGGAGTTCAACCACCATTGAAGAGATCGCTGAAGAGACGATGTCACAGAGATGGGATGAGAAAGAGGATCCGTGGTCTGTGACTATTGGTTGGCAAGAGTCCATTGGGGTGTCCTGAGGTGGAGTCGTGCTAGAGGAAGTACGTGTACCGTGGAGGCCATGTGGCCTAGGAGGACCATCATCTGTCGGGCAGGAATGGAATGGTGAAGAAGCACCTGACGACAGAGGTGGAGCAGGGTCCGTTGACGATCGGAGGGGAGAAACGCCCTCATCAGTGTGGTGTCGAGAACTGCTCCAATGAACTGAAGTCGCTGTGTAGGAAGTAGATGCGACTTGGGGTAGTTGATCTCGAACCCCAGGAGATGGAGGAGCGAGATGGTGTGATGAGTGGCTTGTAGCACAAGCGGCGACGTAGGAGCTTTCACCAACCAATCGTCCAAGTAGGGGAACACCTGAAGGTTGTGAGACCTGAGGAAGGCCGCTACTACGATAAGGCACTTGGTGAACACCCTGGGCGATGAGGCAAGGCCAAAAGGTAGCACTTTGTACTGATAGTGACGGTGCTGGATCTGGAACCGTAGGTAGCGACGTGAAGTCTGATTGATTGGGATGTGAGTGTAGGCCTCTTTGAGGTCCAGGGAACATAGCCAGTCGTGTTGAGAGAGAAGAGGGTACAGCGTGGCAAGAGAGAGCATTCTGAACTTCTCCTTGACCAGACACTTGTTGAGGTCCCTGAGATCGAGGATGGGACGAAGGTCTCCTGTCTTCTTGGGAACCAGGAAGTAGCGGGAGTAGAATCCCTGACCCCTTTGGTCCGGAGGCACCTCTTCGATGGCATTGAGAAGAAGGAGGGATTGGACCTCCATCAGGAGGAGGGGGGTTTGGGAGGAGTGAGAAGCAGAATCTACGGGAGGATTGTCTGGTGGAAGAGTCTGGAAGTTGAGAGAGTAGCCGTGACGAATGATGTTGAGGACCCACTGGTCCGAAGTGATGACCTCCCAACGGCTGAGAAAGATGTGGAGACGGCCTCCGATTGGTTGAGGAAGAGGCACTGAAGGTGGAAGACTGGCTATGCCCTGGAGAGAAGAGTCAAAAGGGCTGAGAGGGCTTGGCAGGTGGAAGAGGCTTGGCAGGTTGGTTGGATTGAGACCGAGCCTGGGTGTGGTGTTGCTGACGGGGCCGCCGAGGTTGTTGTGATGGCGGATTGAGCGGCCTGGCTGAGAACCTGCGTTGGTATGAGGACTGTGGCCGGTAAGGTCGTGCAGGTGGAGCCTTTTTCTTGGGTTTAACCAGGGTGTCCCATCTGGTCTCATGGGCCGAGAGCTTCTGGGTGGTTGAATCCAGAGACTCTCCAAAAAGTTCATCCCCAAGACAGGGAGCGTTGGCTAGACGGTCCTGGTGATTGATGTCCAAATCAGAGACTCGTAGCCAAGCTAGGCGGCGCATGGCAACGGCAATGGCAGAGGCCCGAGAGGTCAGCTCAAAAGAATCATAGATAGAGCGTACCATAAACTTTCTCAGTTGAAGGAGACTGGAAATTTGTTGCTGGAAAATTGGAACCTTTCTCTCTGGAATATATTTTTGAAGGGCGGACAGTTGTTGGACCAGGTGTTTCATGTAAAATGAAAAATGGAAGGTGTAATTGTTCGCCCTGTTGGCCAGCATGGCATTTTGGTAAAGTCTCTTGCCAAATTTGTCCATAGTTTTGCCTTCTCTGCCAGGAGGAGTGGAGGCATAAACACTGGCGCCCTGAGTCTTCTTTAAGGTGGACTCAACAAGAAGAGACTCATGGGGCAATTGAGGTTTGTCAAATCCCGGGATAGGAATGACCCTGTAAAGGCTATCTAATTTACGGGGTGCCCCAGGGACTGTGAGGTGATTCTCCCAGTTTTTATAAAAGGTTTCCCGTAGGATATCATGCACGGGTAACTTGAGGAACTCCTTAGGTAGTTGTTCAAAATCCAGGGCCTCCAGAAAGGCTTGGGATTTTTTGGAGTCTGACTCCAGAGGGAGCGATAAAGCCGCTGACATCTCCCTGAGGAACTTGGAGAATGATGATTGCTCAGGCTTAGAAATGGTATCGGGCGCTGAGGGTTCCTCATCTGATGAGGAGACATCCTCCTCGGTACCGGGAGGGGATTCTTCCCATAAGTCCGGGTCCCGGACCTCCGGTTGTACATGCCGGGAAACCGGGGTGGACGGTTCGGTATGGTGGGTCTTAGATAGAGACTTGCCCGAGCATACCGAAACGGTACCGGGAGAGGACGATCGGTGTCGGTCCTGGTCCCTGGAAGAACGGTGCCCTGCCCGGTCCCAAGGTGGATCCGTAGTGGTATGTGGAGGGAGTACCGGATGGGCGCGGAGCTGTTCAGCCGAGAGCATCGGCATGGAGGTATTAAGCGGCATCGATGGAGTGGATACCAAGAGTTCGGTGCGGGGCTCGGGCCGGTCTGGTACCGGAAGGAGCGGTGCCAGGATAGTGGGTAACAGGTGCTGTAGTTGATGTTGCAGCTGTTCCTGTAATTGCTTTTGGAGGATGGCCGCAATGCGGTCATCTAGGGGTGGCACCGGAACCGCTTTCTTTTGTTTCGGTTCCATAGGTGCCGCTCCACGCCCCGGCGATGAGGAGGCCGATGACGAGGCACTCACCGATATCGGGGCGGAGCGTTTCCGGGGTCGGCGCGTAGCCGGTAAGGACGGTGCCACCACTGTAGCAGGGGGGCGCTCGAGGGAAGAAGAGGAAGGCTTCTTAGCCGGCTTACCTGGCGCCAGCAGCGCCAATGTCGGATCGGGCGTCGTCGAAGTGGTGGGAGCCGATTTTGGTGGTACCGCCGTCGACGCCGTGGATTCCATCGCAGATCCGGTGCCGAATAGGATTGTCTGCTGGATCTGGCGATTTTTAAGTGTCCGTTTTTTAAGAGTGGCACAGCGGGTGCAGGAATCCGCCCGATGCTCAGGACCCAAACACTGCAAGCACCAATTGTGTGGGTCAGAGAGTGAGATCGGGCGTGCACACCGCTGGCACTTCTTAAAACCGGGCTGCGGGGGCATGAAGGGGAATACGGCCTCCGCAAAATCGAACCCCGAGGCCTGTATCGTGGCAACAGGCCCCGCCGGGGCTGGTTCGAAGGAGAAGAAAATAAAAAGTTTTTTTTTTTTTTTTTTTAGAGAAAAAAGGAACCCGAAGGGAAGAAATCAAAAGAAGAAAAAATTCGCGAGCGGGAAGGCAAAAGTTGGAGGATTTCAACGGACGTTGAAAAAGCACACGTCTTCTTCGCTCCGCGGAAACGAAGAAACTGGGGACCACGCACTCCTCCGTCGGGCGGGAAGGCACTCGCGCACGCGCGGTGCGGCCAACTAGAACTTTCTAGTTAAAAAGGTCCGTACCGGGGCTCCGTCGGTGACGTCACCCATGCGTAAAGAATATGCTGCCTGCTTGTCCTGGGATAATAGGCATATACTGATCATTGCAGTTAAATGTTAACTTAACCCATAATTTTGTCTTTGGTACAAACATATTACTAGTAGTAGTAGTAGTAGCATTCAGCTAGTTTTCTTGTAAGTACATATGCAAAGCTCTTACCAGAAATCTGAGCACTGTAGAAACTACACCACTATTTCTATTTGTAGACTCTTCTTCTTATCCAGTACACATAAACCGAGTGTCTTATGTGCATCGCTTGGGCCTGGCACGAGCTTTATCTCGCACCAATGAAACAATAGCTGATGCTTGTCATCTTTATGAAGAGGTTATTGTGATGGCACCAGAGGTATGCTATTTTCTTTATACTGTTGTGTAATACACATTTCAAACTGTTTTCTGTTTAACGTATTTTAGAATGTGTAAACTGCAAGGTTCTGAGATTCCCTCATTTGGACAAGCAGGCTATGAAGTTCTCATAAGAGGTCATGTCATCCGACAGAACCTAACCCAAAGAAAATTTAAACAAAGTTTTAAGAACTTTCTAGAGCAGTGCATCTTTCTTATATAGAACTTCTTGCATCAGCATCATCATGCAGTTCCACCTCAGTTCCTTCATTTTTCCTCAAAGCTCATCACCGCTTTTTGACAGGATAGTGGTACGTATTCATTTTTTTAAAAAATGTCTTTTTCATGTTGGTTTACCTCAGTTTCATTCCTATGTCCCCATTAGAATCATAGAAAACCCCTAGTTAGATGTTCTATCATTTAGGGCCTCTGCTATCAAACTGCGCTAGCAGTTTTTAGCACAGAGAGCCGCGCTGAATGGCCCGTGCTGCTCCCAATGCTCATAGGAACTCTATGAGCATCGGACGCAGCATGGACTATTCAGCATGGCTCACTGCACTACAAACTGCTAGCAAAGTTTGATAGAAGAGGCCTTTAGTGTTTTTATGATTTTTTTTTCTACAGATGCAACCTGCACTAGCATTGGTGCATTGAGCATCACCAGGCAAAGTTGTTGTGTTTTTTTTTTTTAATATTTATTTATCTTTTTCAAATGAAATCACAAGTATTCACCTGTTACAGTAATACAGAGTATACAGTAAAAGAAAAGTTCCCAAAGTTTATAAAGAATTCAAGCCTAAACACAATTTAGGAATCCTTGAGAATTATATATAACAGTTAATCATAATCTTAAACTCTTAATTAGCCCTCAAAAAGATTGGAGAAGCAATTTAAGAAAAGACAAGGAGGTCTTAAAAGAAAATTACAATTATCAAAAGAAATGGCTTAACATGCTTTTTCACAGCCCTAATTTTCTGCAACCCTACAGCATTTTCTTAGTGTCCAAGAAGGTTCGAAGGTGCTCGGGAAGAAAAAAGACATATTTAATTCCAGTGTATCTTACTAAACATTTACAAGGATAACTTGGTACAAAAGAAACTCCCAGGGCTTTAACTTCTTCTCTCATAAGTAGAAACAATTTCCTCTGATCTTGAGTAGATTTTATAATGTCAGGGAATATCCATATTCTCTGACCCAGGAGTAAACTCTGAACATGCGGAAGAATATTTTCAATATAGCATTAAGATATTGTTCAAAAACAAAAGATATTATCAAAGTACCCTGATATTCTATTTCTTCCTGGGAGTTTTCCAAAATGTCAGTTAAATTATTTAAATCCAAAGGTTGTGATCTGACAGCCTGTGCGTCTTGTACTGAAGAACCATCTTTCTTAGGAAGATAGTATATCCTATTTATAGGTGAAATTGAGTCTTGAGAAAACTTTAAATTTTCAATAAGGTATTTTTTTTTTAACATGTCTAATGGAGAGGTAACTGAAGATTTAGGAAAATTCAAAATTCTAAGATTAAGTCTTCGATTATGATTTTCAAGTTGCTTAATTTTCCTTTGAAAGAAGTCTTTCTTTAGCAAATGTTGTAAGATTTTGAAGTGAAGCAATTTCTTTATTGACTTGGTCAAACTTTGTGTTAGTTTCAGATTGGATATTACGCACAGAAACTGTAAGAACATCCAATTTACTCACAATTGTTGAGATCTCACCGGCGGATTTGGTAGTGGCTACTTCTAGCTTCTGGAGCACACGCCAAATGCCGTCCAATGTCACCTTTGAGAAGCGGCTATCTTCCGCTCCTGCCGCTGTTAATTCTCCAGCGCTCAAGCCAGCGTGAGGCCCTCCTCTGCGTGAAGCCATCGGACTCATCAGGTCCTCAGAGCTCACGCTCTCAACGTCTACTGATGCCGGGATAGGTGGCAGCCAGGTTGCTGGAGGGGAGAGCGAGATCTCAAGTCCCACAGCTCCAGTAGCTCCTTCCGTCGGAGCTATCACTGGGTTTCTGCCGCCTTCAATATTGGCCAGAGAGCTTGAAAAGAAGCGTTCTATCAACATCTGTTCCGGTGGGGGGGGGGGGGTCCACCCAGACAAAGCCCTTACGTTTGGTATGAGGCATCTTCGACAGATTCCAAATCGGAGGTAATAAAGTAATAGCTGTAAGGAACGACGGAGCCCAACTTAGAAGCTGTTACCACACCACCACCATCTTGCTTCTCCCTCTCCACCAGGCAAAGTTTTAAAAATCAAATCTTTTGATTTAACATCAGCCATTTTCCAGGAACAGAAGACCCTCAGCAATTTCAAGAAGTGCAGGTAGTGCACCAGCATAATATCTGAGGTCAGCATTTATATTCTATGCTTGGCATGCCTTGAGCCAGGACACAGTATACCTGGTTGTGCCTAAGGGTCTTGTTGGTCATAAAGAACATTTCAAAAGGTTCTTTGAGGAATCTGAATCTAATACAAGTGTATCTGTATTAGTAGTAATTACCTTCAAGAACCCATCAACTTTGAGGAAGCATTGGTCATCTTCTCTTTCATCAATTGCAAAACGAGAACCTGTAGTAGAAATAATATACATCCTTCATAGAAACATGACAGCAGATAAAGGCCAAATGATCCATCTAGTCTGCCCATCCATAGCATCCACTATTTCCTCCTCTCCCTAAGAGATCCCATGTGCTTGTCTCACACTTCTTTGAATTCAGAGAGTCTTTGTCTCCTCCACCTCTTCTGGGAGACTGTTCCATGCATCTGTAAAAAAGTATTTCCTTAGATTACTCCTGAGCCTATTACCTCTTAACTTCATCCTATGCCCTCTCATTCTAGAGTTTCCTTTCAGTTGAAAGAGAGTCTCCTTCTCAAGTGTATTTATGCCAGGTAGGTATTTAAACGTCTCTATCATATCTCCCCTCTCCCACATTTCCTCCAAAGTATACATATTGAGATCTTTGTCTGTCAAAGACCAGCGATCATTTTAGTAGCCTTCCTGGGTTTATATTTTTTTGAAGATGCAGTCTCCAGAATTGTACACAATATTCTAAATGAGGTCTTACCAGAGTCTTATACAGGAACATTAATACCTCCTTTTTCCTACTGGCCATTCCTCTCCTTATACCCAAGTATCATTCTAGCATTCATTGTTGCCTTTTCAACCTATTTGGCCACCTTAAGATCATCACATACCATCACACCCAAGTCCCACTCCTCTTCATGCACAAAGCTTCTTCACCCCCTAAACTGTACCTCTCCCTCAGGTTTTTATAGCCCAAATGCATGACCTTGTGTTTCTTAGCATTAAATCTTAACTACCAAATTTCAGACCATTCTTCAAGGTTCATTAGGCCTTTCCTCATGCTATCCACACCATCAGGGGTGTCTACTCTATTGAAGATTTTGGTATCATCTACATAAGGCAAATCTTCCCAGACAATTCTTCAACAATATTGTTTCTTGTTGAATCAACTATGTATATTTGTGTCAGGAGTTGTAAGCACAGAAAAGGCACAAAAAGTAAGTAGAAGATACAGGACAAGGATATAGAACTAAAAGAAGTGTTTTACCAGTGTTTATCCAATTAAAAAAAAAATCTATTTTAAAATGTTTGCATCACTCCACATGATCAAAGGCCTTCTCTAAATCCAAGGATACAGAGAAGGTCTGATCATCCATGGCTTTTCTTAAATTTAAAATGTGGAAAGCCAGTATGGTGTTGTTTGAAGAATGTCTTTAAGCAATGAACCCCTTTTGGTGCATACCAATAATATAAAGGAGAGCCTTGGCCAAGCGTAAAGCCAATAACTTAGCCAGAGGTTTTCCATCTACATTAATCAAAGAAATAGGCCTGTAATTTGAAACCAACGTAGGATCTTTATTTGGCTTTGGCAAAACTATAGTTAAAGATTCTGCCATAGTACCTGTAATATAACCTTTAGTCAGTTGAGCCTGATATAAATTTAATAGATGAGGTAATAGGGTAATTTGAAATGATTTGTAAAACTCTACAGTGAACCCATCACAATCCTAGTGCATGGGAGCTTACAGAACCATCATAGTCACTATATAAATGGGCTTTACTCATAGTTATTTTGAATCTGTTTTCTAGGTCCACGATGCTTACATTGAACTGGCTGATCTACTAATAAAGACAGATGCAGTAGCTGCTGTAGATGTTTACAGTAAATACCCACAGAAGCCAATCCAGGATCAGTCTTTTGATGATGCTTACATCACTGGTGAAATTGTACGCCTTTTGATAAAACATGAAAGATATGATGATCCTCGCTTAGCAACCAATATGATTGCATATGGAAAAGTAATGGGTATAGGTAAGTTTACAGAATGAATATAATCACATACAGAAGACAATTTTCAAAAGGATCTAGCTGAATAACTAAGTAGATACCAAGATGAAACATCCTTCTTCAAACATCCAGGCATCCACAATGCATATCCTTTTAACCAGATTAAAAAGAGGTGTTTAGGTCAGGGGAATCTATGATTTCTAATTTATTTCAAATTATATTTTATTGGTACAAGAAACACATAATTACAACAAATATAAGGAAAATTTCAATTCCATCTTGACTTGTTATAACTCCCTATCCATAACCCAGCCCCTCCAAAAAAGAAAGGGCTTTCTCTAAACTGACAGTGAGGGCTTGCGAGGAAAATAAGAATATTTGCAACTCTATCCTGCAGCAGCTACCAGCTTTGTATATTTAGAAGTGAAATGAAGGTAATCATTTAGGTGTTCTTTTTTCCAAAGCTGCATTAGATGCTAATATGCATCTAATGGTGTCCTGCGATAACTTCCAAATGTGCATATACTAACCACATGCCAAAAAAATTATTCTTTGAGCGAGCATATCAGGGGCAGAGAGGGGGCATTTCTGCACAACTAAGCGGTTTTCCCTCCCTCATGCAAATGTTATACCTCCGGGCAGCAGGGGACGCTAATCAGAAAGAGAAAGGACTACATGTCCGAAAATATCCTGAACTGTGAGGCTCAGTGCTGAGTCAGAAGGGCGGGACTCAGGAAGGAGTATTTCTGCCCAGACTTTAATCGAGGAGGTTCCAAGGGAAGAGGTCCCTGGAAGAGAGAGGAACTCCCCAGCTTTTCCTAGATGTGGGCTGAGGCAGAAGCTCTGGGGAAGCTGACTGAACTTGAACTGAGAAAGAAAGACTGCCCAGGTGAGACAGCTGCTGGTAGCCTGGCTGAGGTAAACCATTTGCTATATTCAAGTTGTGGATTGCATTAAATTGGTGTGTGAGGCAAAACTATAATAAACAAAACATTTGCTATATTCAAGTTGTGGATTGCATTAAATTGGTGTGTGAGGCAAAACTATAATAAACAAAACATTTGGTTCAGTTACATTGTGTGTCTTGACTGTATGTATAAACCAGTTCTGTTACATATGGTATATCTGCCTGGTTTTTAAGTTTCTGCCCAGAAACTGACTAGGTAACTCCAGGAGTAAGACCTCAGTACAGTAGTGCAGGAGGTATTTTTTGTGAACAGGCAAAGGAGATAAGCTCTGCTGAAAAGAGGAACCTGTGAAAAGTCTAGATAGTGCTGGATAAGCAAGCTGTTTATTTTCCTTTCTTTGGAGATAAACAAAAAGAAAAAGTGTTAATGTGTATACAACTCTAGTTCTGACAGGCTTAATTAAGCTACTGTTGGCACCTGGTAAGCTAGCAGCCTGTCTGCATTGCAGCAGTGAGAGAGTAAGAGCTGCCTTAACCCACTGAATTCAGCTAGGAATAGCTACCTGAGTTGTGCAAGAGGAAAAAAAAGGTGCTGCTTACTGTAAAACAAGTGCTTACTCTAGAAACTGTAACTGCTGCATAAGAATGTAATCAAAGCAGTGGAATTCCTAGTGTATGCTGTTTTAAAAGTCAGTACTCTAGGCTATACTGGTGAAAGACCAGAATCTGAGAACCCAAGATGGGAATTTGGGAGCAAAAGTGGCAAGAAACCTGGCTGATCTTGCAACAGAATCCTAGTAGGGTCAGAGGAGCACAAGAAATTAAGTGCCCTGAAGCCAGTTAACAGCCAAGGGGCTAGCCAGCATAGAGAAGCAAGCTTTAAACTCAGAAGAATAGTGAAACGGAAACCCAGAGGCTCCAAGAAGGAAAAGGAGACCAGTGAGGAGCACCAGGTGGCGATCCAAACCCTAGTCAGGTACTGCCCAAGAGAGGGAGACTGGTCAAACCCTGTGATTTGAAACCCACTGAAGGATAGGGTGGGGTATCTGCTCTTTCAGAAGGGTAAACAGAGCCCCAGGACTACCTGGAAGGGGTCCAGAACCCATTCCCAGATCTATCTACTGAGCTAGAAAAAGCTAAGCACCGTATTAAAGACCTGGTAGAGGACCAGTTATTCGCTGTCAAATATATTGCTAAATTAAAGGAGGAAAAGAATCTCTGGAGGCAACTAATGCTTAGGCAAAAGGAAAGTATGGAAAAGAGGTTCTAGAATGAGCTGGATGCTAACATAAGCCTTTTAAAATTGTACAAGAGTGCAGCTGAGAACTCTGAAGCTAGGACCACAGAGCTGATCAGGGCTGTTGAAGAACTTTGTAAACTTCTGGAAAAGCCAACAAAGTGGTTCAGATTCTGCTGATGGAGAGGGAAATGTCCAAGAATAAAATAATGAAGGAACTGGATGAGGAAACTGGCAATCTCAGAATAAGGAATGAGATATTGTCCTAGAAGTTGGGGGAGACCCAGGCTCAGCTTGCTATTTAAAAAAAAAAAAATTTATTTATTCAGTTTTCTATACCGTTCTCCCAGGGGAGCTCAGAATGGTTTACATGCATTTATTCAGGTACTCAAGCAGTTTTCCTTCTCTGTCCTGGCAGGCTCATAATCTATCTAACATACCTGGGGCAATGGGGGGGATTAAGTGACTTGCCCAGGATCACAAGGAGCAGCGTGGGTTTGAACCCACAACCTCAGGGTGCTGAAGCTGTATCTTTAACCACTGCTACTGAGACGACTACGAGGCAGGAGTGCCAGAAGCAAGTGGAAGAATTAAATGCAGAGCTGTAAGCCATTCAGGAGCAGCTAAGAAAGTGATGGACCCCTCAAATGGAGGAAGAATCAGCCCAAGGTCCAAGGACGTGGCTTCCCAATACCCTGAAGGGGCTGAGCGAGACTGACTGGAAGGAGATTAACCAGGAGGACCCTGAAAAGAGGGCTTCACAACCTCTACGGTGTTCGGAAAGGAAATAAGGCGGGCATGCATGCTTGGTGGTGGGGTACGAGTGAAAAACACCACTGTGAAGTTCTCATGAGGTAGAAACACATGGGGGTTTGCAGTACAATTCTATCCTGCACTGAAGCACCAGTACATTAACAACAGATGGGAAAGAGCCTCAGTCCACAAGACATAACAAATTTCCCTGAATGGAGATGAAGTCCCGGGGAAAAGAATGAATTCCTAGGAGAAAAGGGGAGCGAGCCTTCTGAGGGGATTGGAACTCCAAGAAAGATTGCAGGGGAGAGATGATAACCAGATAAAGAACTGCCCGAACAATGAGATTATGGTGAAGGTAACTGGAGTCCAAGCTCTGATAATGGGTGGACTGGACTCTGATTTGGTTACAAGGGACAACCATACTTTTAAACTAAAACTCTAGTCTGCAGATTCAAGTGCTACAGTGTCAAAATGTCAAGTGCATCAAAAACAAAAGGGGGAGTTAATCTGGGGAGGGGAGGAATCCTGGAGACTGATGGCTAATAGCCCAATGACTATTATGGACTACAAGAAAAAGAAGAGATGGGCTCAGCAGGAGTCAAGATGGTAACAGTTGGAGTTGTGGCCCTGGGGTGGTCTTGGTGATTCAGAATAGTGGATAAGGTCCTATGTGACCAGGGAATATCTTGCCCTCCACCCCTGGGAAAGAAGCCCCTGGTAAAAACATGCACTCACCCATTAGGGATGAGCTGAGGGGGACAGTATGTGATAGATTAAGGGGTTTTCCCTCCCCATGCTAATATTATGCCCCCGGGCAGTAGGGGATGCTAATCAGAAAAAGAAGGGACTACATGTCCCAGAATACCCTGAACTTTAGGGCTCAGTGCTGAGTCAGAGGGGCGGGATTCAGGAAGGAGTATTTCTGCCCAGACTTTAATCAAGAAAGAGGAGTTCACAAGGGAATAGGTCCCTGGAAGAGAGAGGAACTCTTCAGTTTTTCCTAGATGTGGGCTGAGGCAGAAGCCCTGAGAAAACTGACTTAACTTGAGCTAAGAGAGACTGTCCAAGTGTGACAGTTACAGATAGCAAGGCTGAGATAAGCCATTTGCTGTATTTAAGTTGTGGATTGCATTAAATTGGTGTGTGAGGCAAAAGTATAATAAATACAATTTTTGTTTCAGTTACAGTGTGTCTTGACTGTACACTTCTCCCTCGGTATTCACGGGGGATAGGGGCAGAGCCGGACCGCGAATTGAGGAAAAACTGCGAATAACTTCTCGACCGGCTCTGACCCATCTCCGCCTCCCTACCAGCCTTACCTGGTGGTCTAGCAGGCTTTCAGGGCAGGAGCGATCTTCCTATGCTCCTGCCCCATGTAGATCGCCAATAGGAAATGACTTCCGTGAGTTCCCGTAGTCTCTTGAGACTACGACGGGAGCTCATGGCAGCCATTTCCTATTGGCGATCTACACAGGGCAGGAGCGTAGGAATATCGCTCTTGTCCCGAAAGCCCGCTAGACTACCAGGTAAGGCTGGGATGCCGGGAGGAAGGCTGGAGAGAGGCGGGAACATGGTAAACTATGGGTAGTTTCCCCCTCCCCCCCAAAAATCACAAATATGTGAAACCGCAAGTGTGGAAACCGCGAATGGGGAGGGGGAAGTGTATGTGTTACAGGTTGTGATAAAAAAAAATAACCTTAGCACATGGGAACAATCCACATGAGGGCACACTAAGGCCATGGTCTACTGCATCTTTATAAAACGACCCCTCAGTAAATTTCATCAATAACTTAAGACACATTAATGTACATGAATATGTTAATTTGTTAAGTGCACAGTTAGTAAATAGGTCCCATAGGCAATAATGGGGCTTGTGATATTTGCTGTGCATTGTGTTAGTAATGAGGCCCTAACTTTTTTTTTTACCTATGCAATTAGAAATAACCTATAAATTAGAAACCAATAAAGAACCCCAAATATTAATCTGTAGGTGTTTCTTCTCATGTCATGAAGAGTTTTGTGTAACCAAGCCAATTTGCTTATTGAAAAAATAATTTTGCTTATCAGAAGTAAAGCGACAGACCTGAATACAAGTCAGTAACAATGCTGTAGTTATCAAGGCACGTCACTTTATTTCAGCATATTGAGGAACAAGGTGTAGCTATTAAGTATGAGTGGTTCATCTGTTTGCAGGCTGCTTGGAGAAATATATGACCATTCTTGAAGAGAAGTTCAAAACAAACATACTAAAGACAGTGTATGCTGGAATCCATGGTAAACCTATGAATGATCCAGAACTACAGAATTTCTTCCGCTTCAAATGCTGGATATGATTATATGCAAAAGGACTGCATCTAACACCAATATCTTTCAATGCATACTGTATTAGTTGTTGTCTTAATTTTTTATTGATCTGTGTAAGTGATCACTTCTTTTCTATCTTCAAATTCTAAAATGACAAAAAATCCTTTATCTACCACACCCTTTCCAAGGCAATTACAAAATCATGGTAACTTTTCTTATCCTACAGGCTCCAGCTGACAGAGTAAATTTCTTGGTCATCTTTGGGCTGATCATATCCCATTAACCTTAGCTAAATTATCTTATCCAGTTATATTTAACTGGATATTCAAAGAGAGAACAGATTTACTCAGCACCACTAAATATGCCAGTTAGAAGATAACTACATATTTTATCTGATTTACTTAGACTTAATATTTATGGTCTATGTTAATTTGTTAATTAATTAGTTAACTCTGTCCATGTAACTTTTATCCTTGCACTTAGCAAACCTCCTAGGCTATTAACTTCTTGCAGGACATCAAGCTGTTCAGCCAACATGTAACCAAATAGCAGCCCCAAAATTTCAATTCTGAGGACTCGTCCAATTAATGCCAAAGAATAACCAAATTAAGCCTTCTGAATAATGACCCTAATTACCAGGAAAACACAAAAGCATCACAGCATGCCATTTCCCCTTTGTTCCCATCTAATGCTAGCCTACGGCAATGGTTCCCTATTCTACTCTATTAACTAGTTGGGTTTTCAACATATCTATAATGAAATATATTTTGATATCCATTGTGATGTATATTCTAAGAACCCAACTAGCTATGAGATTAGTAGGGAAGATTTGAGACCCACTGATCTACAGACTCCAAATTCAAAAAAGTAGTTCATACTTTTGTCAGGATGTCACAAATGTTAATTTCTAATGGCTTGATTTGCTAAGACATTTTTGGCCAGACATTTTGATGTCCTGCAGAAGGTTTTCATATAAGAATTGGGGGGTGTCATTCTGAGGATGAGGCCATAAGTATTTAAATAGCAGAAATATTCAGCCATTATCAATCTATTCAGGATCATTGCAAAAATAGCAGTTTTAACTTAAATGTTTAAGTTAAGGACTGCATGTTCAACAATCTTACAATATATAAATGGATAGAGCCACTAAATAGCAAGAATAAAAATAAGTAGTCATCCATGTATCTGTTTTGGTTAGGCTTCTGAATATTGTTCCATTATATATTTGTTTTCTAGAAGTCATGTCTCATAACTAATTTGCTTTTGTATTTCATTTGGGGCCCTCAGTGCAGAACAAACAGATAGTATTAAAGAAAAATGTTGCTGTAAAAAATTGAGTTTTCTTCATGTGCAAGTTACCGGTATTTAAGTGAAAGAATAAAATAGTAGAATGTGCTGTACTGATCACAGTAATGGCTTTCTTACTTTTCTATTTAAGCTGAATTTGGATGAATCTTGATTAGTTTTGCATGTGGAAATTTGCACACCATTTATAGAATCTGGGGGCTAGTGTTTATAATATTGACTAAAGTTCTTAGAACTGAATTTGACTCTGTTATTTGGAAAAATATTTCTGCTTTGATTTTATTCTATCTTTTAACAATATGGAAGCTTATAGCAGTAAGCTCTGTTTTATTTTTTTATAAAGTTCTTCAGCGTTTACAAGAAATAATTCTCTAATTTTAAAACAGAACATATTATTGTAATTCTCTGCCTTTTTGTTTGAATATTTGCTCAATGAAAAGACTTCAAATAGCTCGAAAATGCAGTATCGTGTTTTGTATTTAGGACCGGTAGGTACAATCATGTCACCTCTTTATTATAAACTTTCCACTGCCTACCTTTTCTCACCATATTCAATTTAAAATTATTTTATGGACTCATTGTGATTTATCTAAATGTTTTCCATATTATTTAGCTTTTCTTTTAATATTTCACTCCTCTATGTGTCTTCTTAGATCCACTCAATTACAGTTTCTTGTCTCCACATGCCTCTTATGGTTAGGTTTGACAAAACATGACATTCCTCTTTTGCATATTTGGCCCCACATGTGTGGAACATACTTCCAGTAGAGATTAGAGCTGAATCTATTTAAAATTTAAGCCTGTTGTGAAAACTTAACCATTTACTCATGCTTTACAATTCAGTTTCTTCAGTCTAGTCAGAGTGGCTTGGTTTTTCACTTTACATTTGTGTCCCTCCTGTATCTCCCATTTATGGATAGATTGTGAACCCACTATGGAGAGAGAACGTATGTAAACTGCTTTGGTTGCACCACAGAAAAAGCACAGCTACTTACCTGTAACAGGTGTTATCCAGGGACAGCAGACAGATATGAAGTCAGATGGCTGGACTGAGAGCCATGAGCGCTAAGCATAATACCTCTCCTTAAACAGGAATAGTAGGAGAGCAACTATGAAGAGAGTGACCAGGAATCTAGATGCAACTGGAGAGGGACTATACTAGGGAGTATGTGGTGCAATGGTTAAAACTACAGCCTTAGCACCCTGAGGTTGTGGGTTCGAATCCCACACTGCTCTTTGTGACCCTGGGCAAGTCACTTAATCCCCATTGCCCCAGGTACATTAGATAGAGTGGGAGCCCGCCGAGGCAGTTAGGGAATAATTCTTGAGTACCTGAATAATTTGTAATCCACATAGAATTGTAGGATATACAGAATATAACTGCTTTGGTTGTACCACAGAAAAAGCACAGCTACTTACCTGTAACAGGTGTTATCCAGGGACAGAAGGCAGATATTTTCACAGATGAGTGATGTCATCCACAGAGCCCAGTGTAGACAGTGAAAAGTGTACTATCACTTTAAGCTTTAGAAAGCTTTGAGACATGAGTGGCTTTCCACCCAATGCCAACTTGCGAGGTCATCAGTTTTATGCCCAAGTGACAAAGCCAACTAGGGGAGGTGGGCGGGCTGTGAGAATATCTGCTTGCTGTCCCTGGATAACACCTGTTACAGGTAAGTAACTGTTCTTTATCCCAGGACAAGCAGGCACCATATTCTTACAGATGGGACTCTCTAGCTTATCTGAAAGGGATGGAGGGAGAGTTGGCCTCTAATAAAGAATAAATGGTGCAGTACCACTGAATGAACTCGGATATACTATCTGATGTAAGTAAAGAGTAATAGAAGGAGATTGGTGAATTAGTAACTGGTACAAAAATGTGCTCAATAAGAGTAAAATGCAATTACTGTAATCCAGTAAATCCATCACTGAGGTTGTTAAATATAACTCGACCTCACAGTAGTAATCGAAAGCAAGCATAGGAGAGCAAGATGTTATGAAGAATCAGGTAGAATGTCTAGTTGGGTTCTGGAATGTGGGATGTTTAAGGATGAAAAGGAAACAACAGGTTATGTGAAGCACTGTGTAGCTTAGGTCGTTGTATGATAGGGAGCGGGCTGCCTAGGCTTAGTGGGGGCAAGGAAGTCACCAGCAGTGTTCCCCTAGGAATTACCCTGAGTACTCTGGTAAGCTCTTCTTTAAAGTGAATAGAGGTCAGTAGGTTCACCTACTCATATAGGAAAAGTAAATAGAGTAGAAGTGGTACTTTCCAAGATAGAAAAAGGAAAGTCAAAAAGAGCAGAGGTTGGAATCCATGAATGTGTCCATAATGTAGAAACAAATGGATGCTCAGGGAGAAGGTTATGGCTGAAAGGAAGTATTGGAGGAACTGATAGCAATGAGTTGAAGTGTGAGCCAAAATATCTAACCTCAGGATCTACTGAGATATGAAGTCAGATGGCTGGACTGAGAGCCATCAGTGCTAAACATGACAACATAGAACCTCTCCTTAAACAGGAATAATAGGAGAGCAACTATGAAAAGAGTGACCAGGAATCTAGATGCAAGTGGAGAGGGATTAAACTAGGGAGTGTGTGGTGCAATGGTTAGAATTACAGCCTTGGCACCCTGAAGTTGTGGGTTCAAATTCCACATTGCTCTTTGTGACCCTGGGCAAGTCACTTAATCCCCATTGCCCCAGGTACATTAGATAGAGTGGGAGCCCGCCGGGACAGTTAGGGAATAATTCTTGAATACCTGAATAATTTGTAATCCAAATCCACATAGAATTGTAGGATATGTGGAATATAAATTATTAAAATAATAATAATAATAATATACTAGGTAGTGAAACAAAACCAATGAAAGCAAAAATATCAAACACTGGATGGCTTCCAGTACTAAGTACGATAGTAAAATTTGGACAGAGAAGGGGAAGTCCTTTTGGCTGTTGAATTCAGAAAGTGAAGGTTTTATAAAACAGATCTCAATTGTAAGTGAATTTTTTTTTTTTGTCAGACTATTGAAGTAGAAACAAGAAAATAAGTCCACCAGAGCTACCAAAAAGGTAGAAGAATAATGGTGGGTAGATGTTAGTCGAGTGTGAGGGTGAAAAAATAGTTGTTGAAGCCACAAACTGGGTTTGTACCCATGGCAGTAACTGGAGTAACTTTCTCTTCATCAGCAGAAATGCATACCAGAATGTGTTTGTGCAACCTAAAAGAAAAACATCTTCAAATAGCTGTGAGGAAAATAATGTGCAGGAGAATTGAAGCAACGTGAGACCATTAGGAGACTCAAAGAGATCTGTAGAAGGAATTTTTCAAGGGGAGAGGATTTAGTGCCAGTTGGTGGAATGGAAAGTCCACTAGCATGGTGGAAAAAATACCGAGTTTGTAGAACTACAGCCAAGAAGCAGGACAAGATCGTGTGGTCTCATGACATAGGAAACACAGAAAAATGATGGCAGATAAAAGCCAAATGGCCCATCCAATATGCCCATCTGTAGTAGCATGCCTAGTGGAGGAACGCAGTCTGGCTCCGATCCCGGGTGGTCTTCCACAGAACCATGCAGCCTATGCTCAACTCATTAGTGGACAGACCTGGGGTAAGCAAACTCCCAAGGGAACGGTCCCCGAGTCCCAATCAGATGTGCAGGCTGTCCAGGGGACTTACTGACAAGCAGGGAACCCCCTTAGAAGCAGACTTTTCCCAAAGGTCTGCAATCTCTTGCAATCAAGGATGTCCCCAAAGGGAACCTCCACAGCATGAGGGCAAAAACCACAAACACAAAATACTGAAATTACATGAAAATAGAAATGAGCAGAAAATATAAGCTCCTATAGCCTGGTTTGTAGGAAGGAAGATTAATGTTTACAGAACCAGTGACAGTGATGAGATATTAGGGGAAGAGTTTAAGTCTCTGAAGTTTGAGGCTTTCTACAAAGTCCTGGCAGGTAGACAGAAGTAACCCACTAGTCCTAGAATAAAGTGGGATTGTATAAGAATTTCATGTTGTACACTTTTCTTTTAATTAATATGTTTCCTTCATGCTTAAAAGATATTAATTTAAACAAGCAGAGTGAAGAGTGGTATATGGCACATGTTCTGAATCTCAAAAACTAGAGCTGGTAGAAGAAACAAGTACCAGTTTTGGAATCAGCAGGTCAAATAAACCCAAAAACATGTCTAATATTTGAAGCACCAAAATGAGAGTTGGCCAATGTAATTATCCACTCAATTCTTTTATTTTCTCTCTTCCTCTATGTTGTTTGTCCAACTTATATTTTAATTTTGTTTTTATGGATGTTTATCATTTTGTAATATTTGATGAGGGATAGTTACAATTTTTAATATATCTTAAACTTTTCAAA
The DNA here is from genome assembly GCF_902459505.1 of Geotrypetes seraphini. Lineage (NCBI taxonomy): Eukaryota > Metazoa > Chordata > Amphibia > Gymnophiona > Dermophiidae > Geotrypetes > Geotrypetes seraphini. Next base: position 300,668,394 of record NC_047086.1, on the reverse strand, counting down.
CCATTCAATTCCATTCCAATGAATCTGGATAAAGTAAAACAAAAGCAAGTGGTGCAGGCCACTTCCAGGATTTTCCAAGAAAAGGAGAGAAAATGTTTCCCACAGGAAGAAGCTGCATAAGAAATATGTGAGTAAACAGGACCATATGGACTTACTCCTGCAAATTAATGTAGGATAGAGTACATGAAGAATCACAAATATTAGAAGACGAAACATGGCCAGTGTTTTAGCGCCTTCCTCAGGGTCTAATGGCATGCTGGAGAGAAAAAACCTGAAATCCCAATGTGTGCACTAATAGAAAATCTAAATATAATCAAACCAAAAACTTGGATCAACATCAACCTGTGGTGTGATTATATTTAGATTTTCTATTGGTTGACTCAGCACAGGTATGAAAGCATCGAAAGATTAGATTACTTACCTCTGCTAATCTTCTTTCTTGTAAATATCCTCTGGAAGCTTCACCATAGGGTAATCAACCTCTTGACTGCAGGGAACTCACAATCGAATTGTAGCCCCTCCCTCTGGTGTCATATACCTAGACACTCCCCTGGACTTCCAGTCAGTACCAAAACCAGGTAGATCTAGTACAAACAGGAAACAGGAAGAGAGAGAGAAGGGTGTGGGGACTCCCCGTTGCATATCAATTCTGCTCATGAGAAACAAATCCAAAACAAGTAATGCCCTAAGGCCAAATTTGCATAACATGAAATTTGAACAGTAACAAATAGAAAACAGGATAACTTTTGAGAAAGGGGACACAGCCTTAAGGTCAGAAGGAGCCCCTCTAACCCCAAAAACCTTACTTATAAGGAACAAACATAGGATTCTTAGTGAGGCTGGACAAAGACATAAATCCAGCTTACCAGTTACTGGCAGACGACCTGCGAACTGGATAGAATAGATAGGCCGGGTGTGAAGCTTCCAGAGGATATTTACAAGACAGAAGATTAGCAGAGGTAAGTAACCTAATCTTGTACAATAACCTCTAGAACCTTCATTATAGGGACGTATCAAAGCAGTACCAACACATCGGGGGGGGGGGGGGCTGATGAGCCCACTGCCAGGACTGAAGACCTAAAAGTTGCAAGCCTGCTTAGCCGCACATCAAGTATGAAGCGAGGCTCAAGTGGCCACCCTACAAATCCCTTCAGAAGAGACTGCAGTTTATTCTGCTCACGAGGAAGCCATTCCTCTGGTAGAGTGAACCTTCACCCCAAGGGGAGGCGTCCTTCCCCCTGACACATAAACAGCGGAAAGGCAGGGCCCTCCAAAACAAACAGATGGTTCCAAAGACAGAAGTCTTTCGTGGCCTCCAGGTATCTCAAAATGAGGCACTGCACATCCAGATACTGTAAAACATGGTCCTTGGACTTGGAGCGGGCAACTGAACTTCCTGGTTGACACAGAACACTGAAACCACTTCAGAAGAAAAGAAGGCACTGTCCTTAAGAAAACCGTAGAAGCCATGATGCAGAGTAACAGATCTCTGCACAAAAGAGCTTGAAGCTCCGACACTACACGCAGAAGTGACCGCCACAAGCAATACGGTCTTGATGGTAAGATCAGTCAGAGAGATCTGAGTCAGGGATTCATAGGGTGGACGAGCCAGCGAGAGGAGAACCAAGTCCAAGTTTCACATTGGACAAGGTAGCCTCAAAGGAGGCCTCAGCCTCCCCGCCCCTCGCAAGAAGTGGATCACGTCCTGGTGAGATGCCAGTGAACCCCTGAGAGCAGCAGGACCCAAGCACAAGAGTCCCACAATCTGAACACAAAGCGAAGAAACCAGCAGACCCTTCCGAGACATCCCCTGGCAGAAGGGATGCCCTGTCACTCCTGCCAGAACCCCCGAAGCCGCCCCCACCCCCGAATGACTGCGGCAGGAGTCATGCCCAATTCCCCCTGCCACCAACCCTAGAGACATCCCCTGGCAGAAGGTTGTCCAGTCCCTGCTGCTGGAACCTCCCCCCCCAAGACATCCCTTCTGCCAGTCGTCTTTGCGGGGGTAATAAGTTCCTGGCCACGGCTTCTAACCTGATCACAGCAGGGAGATTCCCTTGCTGTGATTGGCTCAGTAGCCATGACTATTTGAAATTAGACCAGCATTTTGCTGGCCTACATTTCAGACGCCTATCACGGCCCTAGGGAGATGCCTAGGGTCGCCTACGGCCACTTCTGGGCAAAAGGCCACCCATGCCTAGCCTTGGGTGAGCTTAGGCGGCCCTATGCGCCTCCCTAGGCTCACAAAAATAACTACAATGTAGGTGACCCTCCTTGGGGTGATTTTTTTTGTTTTTTTATTTAAAAAAAAAAAACCAAACCCAAAACATGCATCCTGATTGGCTGGTTAGACAGCAGTAGGACACCTACCACTGCATATAATCAGGATGCTGTTTATAGAATTTGCCCCTAAATGTATAGGTTAAATGTACAGGTCAAATAGTTGTAAGTTTTAACTACTAAAAAAGGGCATATATGACCTTCATTCAACCTCAGATCATCCACAGGCAACCAAAAGTCTGTTCTGTAGAAGGCACTGGGAAAGGGAAATTATTTTTTTTATTTATATATTTAGTTTGAGAGTTTCTATACTTTATTCCTAAGCGACTCACAACTAAAAAGTAGCTGCTTACATAATATGAATCAATCAAATTTTTTTTTTTGGTAACATCACATATCATTGAGACAGATGCCATCACATCCAATTCCCCAAGAATGGAGGAATCACTAGAGACTGGATAAATCCATTTGGCTGAATTTCAACCTTGCAAATAGCCACCTCAGCTACTCATTTAGAAAACACCTACCAATAAATTTCACATATTTATTTAGAACACTAAACAAATATTTTAATAAAAATTCGTTATTAATTTATATACAAAATGTAACCTTTCAAACATTTTCAAATAAGTACATTTTCTGCTCCTGTTACTTCCTCCTTAACACGATAAACAGCATTCAAACAATACCTGTATTCTCATCTGCTTCGAAGAGAGATAAAAAGACAAGGCTGTTTAAAATAAATAGTCTAACCTATTTGGTGATGTATAGCCAAATTTTCTGATAAAATATTCTGTGCACTGCTATACATGAGACCTAGGTTTGATACCAGAGTGGCTTCTGTTTGCCAGATTCCAGGTGCACGTGTACCAAATTCCGGAAAGAACTATGATCTGTGGCTCCTGGCTAAGCATGGTCACTGCAATGATTGGGCTAAATTGGAGAAGGAAAGTTATTGTAAAATGGGAAAACTCTGGATAGTTATGAAGGCCATGACAGAGCCATACAGAGGCTGACTCCAATTAATTGAAACTGATAGGAGCAGGAAGAAACTGTGAGACCAAAAGAGAAAGAATGCTCCCATCTCTTAAGTTTTGAAGCAATGTCTTCTTAAAGTCCAAAGCTTGTATTAAACCTTGTTGAGTTTAGTAACAATCAGTACTCTCACTGTCTGGTCAAACGCAGTGCAGACACATAGACCCTTTTTATCAGGGCTCCAGTCTAAGCTACTAATGGGCTGAGTGGACAAAGTTGCATTTTGCAAAAGGCTGACAGATCCTGCAACCCCCATCTCCACACCTTCAGAGTCCTTCCTGGAACGCTGAGCAGGATATTCACTAGAAAGAAGGCAGAAATGGATCCAATTAAAATCTGAGAAATAATTCTGCCATACATTTTTTAAACAATTACCTCCTGTATTAAACTTTAAAGTACTGTAGTTGGTATTTGTGTTATGCCCAGTATATATTTCTGTTGACACTGAGCATTATTGAACAAGTTAGGAAAAATGCAGCGTCTTTGCTCCCGATTTTTGTAAATACAATTTACATCTTGGGACTCTTTAGACTTCCTACTAAATAGGGATGTTCCACTTCTGAACAAAACATATTTTGGTAGTATTGAGTTGATATGATCCATAAAAACACTCCTTTGAGAGGCTGCTAAAATGTAACTCATCCTGAGCTATCAATGAAATGTCAGCTAAATCCAAAGTAGTATAATAATTGTGCTGTAAATGGTACAGTGATCCCTAGAGTTTTCTAGAGCGATGTAATGGTTCAAAGAAAACAGTCTCTTTCTCTCTGCGCAGAGTACATGCAGAAAAGTACATAGAATGAGGCTGCACTGTGCATTGCAGCCCTTTTCCCTATCCTACTAGCTAAAGGAAGATAAAGAAAATTTAAACTTTTCCATTCTTACTCTCTATAGCATCCTAAGTTTGAAGACAGGAAAGTATCCCAGTAAAATGAAAGGCAGCTTTCAATCAAAGGATTTTTCTCAGGGAAGGAGAGAGCTCTCTCTATCTCTACTACTACTAGGCGGTGCTGAAAGTTCTAAGCCCAACCAACCAACTTCCTACATTCTGAGCGTTATTTTGCCATTGTAGCTGAAAGAGTGTTATCTTATTTCGTTAAGTGCCAAGTTGCAGAAACGAAATTCTGTTTTTTGACATTGTTTTAGATCACTGATTGAACCATATCCACATCATTCTCTTCTTGATTGGGCTGAGAACTTTTCAGTACCCTCTCATACTACTACTACTAATCAATTCAATAGCGCTACTAGACATATGAAGCGCTGTACATTAAAACATAGAAGAAATAGTCCCTGCTCAAAAGAGCTAGCTAAACTAAAGGTGGACAAAGCAATGGGGCCGAATGGTGTACATCTGAAGGTACTAAAGGAACTTGCAGCTCAAGGTTCTGAAGGAAGTTCTAGCAGCTCCATTGGCTAACATTTTCAATGCTTTCTTTAGAGTTGGGAGTGTTATCAGAGATCTGGAGAATGGTGGATATGGTTCCTCCCCACAAAAATGAAAGTAAGGAAGAAGTAGGGAACTACAGGTCGATAGGTCTAACATCTGTGGCAAGTAAATTAATGGAAATTCTTTATAAACAGAAAATAGTGATATTTCTGGAATCCAGTACCTGAGGTAACATGGATTCACTAGAAGCAGGCCTTGTCAGACAAATCTGATCAATTTCTTTGACTGGGTGACCAGAGAATTTGATAAAGGGGGTGTGTGTGCTAGATGTGGTGTATTTAGATTTTAGCAAAGCCTTGACAGTGTTCCATACAGGCATCTAATAAATAAACTGAGTTCCCTTGGTATGGGCCCCAAAGTGACAGACTGGAAGGCGACAGAGGGTAGTAGTCAATGGAAATCTATCATAGGAAAGGGATGTTACCAATGATGTGCCTCAAGGTTCAGTTCTTGGGCCTGTTCTTTTTAACATTTTTATAAGCGATATTTGCTGAAGCACTGTCAGATTTTGGTATCATCCACCTCTTTGTGGATGATACCAAAATCTGCAATAGAGTACAATACAGTATAATGTTTTATATTCTGCAATTCTCTACAAGAAAACTATGCAGTTTACAATTAGAATTAAGTCAAGGTCTTGACGTTAATTTTTCTGATTTGATCTTGTAATTGTTGGGGGGAGGGGTGAAGGATAGGATGTTGGTTATAGAGATTTGTCTTGAGTTTCTTCCTGAAGTCAAGGTAATTGATTGCTATGGAGAGGGGTAAGGATAGGATGTTGGTTATATAGAAAAGAGATATGTCTTTCTTCCATAAGTCGAGGTAGGTGTTGGGTTGGCAGTTTGTTCCAGATAATGTCCTTGCTGAGTTATTGGTAAGGATAGTTTGTAGCATTGAGGAAGGAATGTGGGACTTTAAAATCAGAACCTTCGAGTTTTCCCCATAGATCGCTTTGTGAATCATGCAGGCTATCTTAAATTGTATTCACTTTTTCATTGGCAACCAGTATAGTTGTTCTAATAGTGGACTTGCCTTCTCAGACTTATTGTTTTTAAAAATTAGTCTGGCATCAGTATTTTGTAGTAGTTGTAGTCTCTTGAGGTCTTTCTCAGTAATGCCACAGTATAATGAATTACAATAATCTAGGTATGGTATTAGAGCAGATTGTACTACTGTTCTGAAGCTGGTCTGGGTTAGGACTGATCCTGATTGTCATCAGTTGTCTCATCTTAAAGAAGAATTTTTTTTACTAGGGAAGTGATATGAGCATTAAAGGTTAGGTTTGAGTACAGTGTAACTCCCAGTACTTTGGAAGAGTTTTCTATCTGTAATCTCTCTCCTGTGGACAGTTTTATTTCTGTGCTCGGTAGAGAGCTATAGTCTCAAAACCATAATATTTGTGTCTTAGTTTTATTTAGTTTGTGTAAGTTTCTCATTGTCCATGCACTTAGGTTGTTGATTTAGAGTACAGTGATACCTTGGGAATCGGAACACCCCAGTACTCGAACAATTTGGAATCCGAACAAAATATTCAAGCAAATTTTGCCCCAGAATCCAAACTCTGCTTTGGAATTTGAATGCCCTGCACACTGTTCATGTGTGATTGTGCCCTGGAATCAGAACGCTACTTTGGAATCCGAATGCCCTGTTTGTATGTTTGTTCATGTGTGTTTGTGCATACGTTTCCCCAGCGCTCGGGCCACACATACGTTGTTCAGTTCATTGTCGGAAGCTGTAATGAAAGCATCTCATGTGATTTTCACCTTTGTGTAGTGTAGTGAGGAAAATACTGTACTGTATTATTATCATTTGTTAATATTTTACCATAAAATCCAGTGTATTTACTGTTAAAATTTGAGCTTGTGGGACCCAGGAATGGATTAATCCAGTTTCTATTATTTTAAATGGGAAAAATTGTCTTGGAACTCGAACAATTTGGAATTCAAACGGGGTTCTGGAATGGATTAAGTTCAGATTCCAAGGTATCACTGTATTATCAAAAGATTCTTTGGCAGTTTCAAGTTTCATCCACAGAGCTTCGATGCGGACAGTTTCACAAGTAATCTTGCTTGAAGAACTTCAGAAAGTTCACGACTGCCACACCGTGCATGTGCGAGTGCCTTCCCGCACAATGTAGGGTGTGTGTCTCCTCAGTTCAGATAGCTAGCTAAGAAGCCAACCAGGGGAAGTGGGTGGGTACTGAGAATATCTGCCTGCTGTCCCTGGATAACACCTGTTATGGTAAGTAACTGTGCTTTATCCCAGGACAAGCAAGCAGCATATTCTCAACATATGGGTGACTTCCATGCTAACCAGAATGAGATGGTGGGAGTGCTGGCATTTAGGAGAATGAATTTTGTAAAACTGTTTAGCCAAAGTGGCCATCCTGTCTGGAAAAGGAAAGTAGTGAAAGTATGAACCGAGGACCAAGTGGCAGCTTTGCAGATCTCCTCAATAGGAGTAGATCTAAGGAAAGCTACAGAAGCTGCCATAGCTATAACTTTGTAGGCTGTGACTCGACCTTCTAGTTGCAGACCAGCCTGAGCATAGCAAAACAAGATACAAGCAGCCAACCAATTGGAGATTGTTCTCTTGGAAACTGGATGCCCCAACTTATTTGAATCAAATGAGACAAAATACTGAGGAGAAGATCTATGTGACTCAGTCCTTTGTAAACAGAAGGCCAAAGCACGCTTGCAGTCCAGAGAATGAGGTTTGGGAAAAAAACACTGGAAGTACAATTGATTGATTGAGATGAAATTCTGTAACAACTTTTGGTAAGAATTTTGGATGAGTGCGGAGTACCTACCACCTTGTCGTGATGGAATACTGTGAAAGGTGGGTCCGCTACTAAAGCTTGAAGTTCACTAACGCTGCGAGCAGAAGTGAAAGTGATGAAAAAGACTACTTTCCAAGTGAGCTATTTCAGATGAGTCGTAGACATTGGTTCAAATGGAGGCTTCATCAATGTAGCAAGAACAACACTGAGATCTCAAACCCTCTAGTGGCTGATGAAAAGCAGCAATTGCACTGAGATGGACTCTAATGGAGATTGATTTGAGGCCAGATTGAGATAAATGAAATAGGTAATCCAAAACTGAAGACAAGGAGGTAGATTGAGAGTCCTTGTGATGAAGAGCGCACCAAGCAGAAAACCTAGTCCATTTCTGGTTATAACATTGCCTGGTGGCAGGTTTTCAGGAAGCATCTAAGATGTCTCTGACAGATTGAGAAACCTGCAGGTTTGAAGTTATGTCGAGAGTAACCAAGCTGTCAGATGTAGAGACTGCAGGTTAGGATGAAGAAGAGAACTGTGACTCTGTGTAAGCAGAGACGGAAATATGGGTAGAAGAAGTGGTTCCCTGCTGCTGAATTGAAGTTGAAGAGAGAACTAAGGTTGTCTGGGCCACTGAGGAGCTATCAGAATCATGGTGGCATGTTCATGTTTGAGTTTGAAAAGTGTCTTGAGAATGGAGGTAATGCATACAGGAATCTGTTCATCTATTCCAGAATAAAAGCATCTGCCTCTAGGTGGTGAGGAGAGTAAATTCTAGAGCAAAACTGGGGCGGTTTGTTGTTGTAGGGAGATGTAAAAAGATCTATCTGAGGAGTCCCCCACTGAGAAAAAATGTGATGGAGAGACAGAGAATTGAGTGTCCATTCATGAGGTTGTAGGAGATGACTCAATTTGGCTGCCAGTGAATTTTTCTCTCCTTGAATGTAGACAGCTTTCAGAAAAACATTGTGAAGAATTGCCCAATTCCAAACCTTCTGAGCTTCCTCGCAAAGGGAAAGAGATCCTGTTCCTCCCTGCTTGTTCATGTAGTACATGACTATTTGATTGTCTATACAAATGAGCACCACTTGATCATGAAGAAGATGCTGAAAAGCTTTGAGAGCATTGAAGATCGCTCTGAGTTCCAACAGATTTATGTGATTGCGATGGTCTGTGGCGGATTAATACTCTTGAGTACGGAGACCATCGAGATGAGACCAAGCATAGGTCGAGGAATCTGTTGCGAGGACCTTCTGGTGAGGGGGCGTTTGGAAGAACAAACCTATGGAAAGATTGGACAAGAGCATCCACCATTGAAGAAATTGCCATAGAGAAGAAGTCACTGTAATATGCTGAGAGAGTGGGTCGAAAGCCTGCGACCATTGAGAAGCCAGAGTCCACTGAGGGATTCTGAGGTGAAGTCTGGCAAAAGGAGTCACAGGAACAGTAGAAGCCATGTGACCTAGGAGAACCATCATGTGTCTCGCTGAGAGTGAAGTGAGGGTAGACACTTTTTAGCAAAGTTGAATGAGTGCATCCTGACATTGCTGGGGAAGGAATGCTCTGAGTTGCACAGTGTCCAGTATAGCTCCAATGAAATGCAGAGTCTGAGAGGGCTGCAGTTGGGATTTGGGAAAATTGATCTTGAATCCTAAATTTTGCAGAAGCCAAAGAGTCTTGTGTCAATACAGTAACCCCCTGAGATGTGGGATCTTTTATGAGCAGGTCATCCAGATATGGGAAAACCTGGAGTAAGACTGCTGCAACCACCAACAGGCACTTGGTGAAAACTCTGAGAGATGATGCCAGGCCGAAAGGTAGCACTTTGTATTGATAATGCTGATTTCCCACCTGAAATCTGAGGAACTTGCGAGAGGCTGGATGAATGGGAATGTGAGTGTAAGCCTCCTTGAGATCCAGAGAGCATAACCAATCGTTGTGATCCAGAATGGGATACAAGGATGCCAGCAACAACATCCAAAAGTTTTCTTTGACGAGAAATTTGTTGAGAGCTCTGAGATCCAACATTGGTCGAAGATCTCCCATCTTCTTTGGGACAAGGAAGCAACGGGAATAAAATCCCATGCTCTGCTGTTCCAGGGGAACTCTCTCGATGGCATTGAGAGTTATCAGAGCTTGTACTTCCTGGAGAAAAAGGGAGGTCATAGAAACATAGAATATGACATCAGAAAAGGGCCACCAGCCCAACAAGTCTGCCCACTCTAAGGACCCTCCCCCTAAGCACTTTCCTGAAGTTAACCCACATGCTTATCCCATTTTTTCTTAAAATCGAGCACGTTGCTTTCCTCAATTACCTGAAGGTCTGTGACGAATTGGATTTTACATGCTCAGACAATCGTTTAATGGCATCCTGAATGGATTCCCCAAAAAGTTATTCTCCAAGACAGCGGATGTTCGCTAATCTGTCTTGGAGATTAGGTTCCATGTCCACCAGCCTCAACTATGCCAACCATTGCATGGCCACTGAAAATGCTGTGACATCTCAAAGGCATCATATGCTGCCTGTACCATGTGCATTCAGAATTGCCTGAGAGTACGATGCATTTGCTTAAACTCAAGCAAATGATGAGAAGGCAAGTATTTGAAATATGATGGCATGGTTTTAATCCAAAATTTCAAATATGATGTGAAAACAAAATTATAATTCAGAATTCTATTTATCATCATGGAATTCTGATACAATCTGCGACCAAATTTGTCCATGGTTCTAACTTCATTTCCAGGGGAAACCGCAGCATCCACCTTAGAAGAGTTGGACTTCTTTAGAAAAGATTCAACCACCAAAGAGTGATGTGAAAGTTGTAACGAGAATCCAGTGTGGCTGGCACTGCTGGAACTGAGTATGGTGTATCTAGATTTTGTTTAAATGTATGTTTAAGTATACCATTCATAGGCAACTTAAGAGACTCCTTAGGAGGATGAGACAGATCCAACTCATCCAAGTACTCCTTAGTATATTTAGAATTGGATTCCAGAACAATTTGTAGATCCATACTCATTTGATGGAGAAATCTGGTGAAAGACACTGGTTCAGATGGTGAAGCTTCTTTCTGAGAAGAAGAACCTTCTGTGGAGAACCTTCTGGCACGAGTAAGATGGTAAAGAAGAAGAATAGCGGCCCCTGGATTGCGTGGAAGGGACAGGAGATGCAGAGCATTTCCTCTTAACAAAACGTGCTAGTGAAGAATGTTTTGATTTAGAAACATCTTTCCTTGACCGATGAGTCGGAGATGATAGATTGGACTCATGTCTTGATTGTTGAGGATGCTCTGAAGAATGATGCCTTGACACTGGAGTCTGCTCGATAAATGTTGAGAAGATGAGGACCGTTGCCTCGAAGATCGATTCTTGGGAGAGGATGACCGCAGCCCCAAAGATCGAATCTGAGATGAAGATCTGTGCCTCAATGTTCGCTGCTTAGGCAAAGATGATCTCTGTCTCGAAGAACGATGCTTAGAGGAGTGTAAGTCTTGTCTCGATGATCGATGTCATGAAGTTGTCAAATGCTGCTCCGAACCTCGATGTTGCTTCAATGCAGGTGTAGAACGTCTCATCAGAGGTCGATGTTTTGACCTCGGTGACTTGGATGTAGAGATGATTTGACACCTTCCAATGGTGCAGAGCGATGCTCAGACTGGTCTGCAGGCAGAGGTTTCAACGTGGAATTAAACTTGGCCATCATGTTACCAAACTCCCTCTGAAAGATAGCCTAGAGCATATCTTTCATATCAGGTACCGATACCGACAGAGTAGACGGTATCACTGGTGCTGCGGTGTGCTCCAGCGAGGGTGACATCGATGATGATGTACCTCGAGATCTGGAGGCAAGCCGCATAAGTGGTCTCTGAGTGACCGGCATGACTAGACTCGATGCCTGTATGGCCTGAGACTCCATCTGGGAAGCTGGTGGCTTTTTAGTAGCTTACCCCGAGTCCGTGACATCGGTGTAGACATTGATACATCGGGTGACATCGATGTCTTCGATGTCGATGCCTTTAAAGTTGACGTTTTCCCCGAGGACGATGACTTGGTCAACAAGACAGGCTTCATCAACATCGAAGTCAAGGCTGATGTCGATGGTTTATCAGGATTTTCTTCAGAGATCGTTTCTGTAATGTGGCGCAGCGCACACAAGATTCTGGACAGTGGTCTGGGCCATACACTGTATATACCAATTATGCGGGTCTGTGATCGAAATTGCGCGCTGACACCAGCTGCACTTTTTGAATCCGGTGACCGGACGGAACATGGAGGGAAAAACGGCCTCAACCAAATTGAAGCCCAAAGGCTTTGGCCGTGGATTAGGCCTCGTAGTCAAAAATGCAACCAAAAACAAAGAAAACTTTTTTTATTATTATAGAGAAAAACAATAAAGACGCAAAGCACACACTCGACGAAAAAAAGACGAATCGTGGCTGAAAGGCACTAATTAAACGCACAGAGCCTAGAAGTAGGGACTTCTCAGTTCTGTGGAAAAACTAGAACTGAGGAGACACACGTCCTACGTCAGGCAGGAAGGCACTCGCGCATGCGCAGTTCGGCAGTCGCGAACTTTCTGAAGTTCTTCAAGCAAGATTACTTGTGAAGCTGTCCGCATTGGGGCTCCTTGGATGACGTCACCCATATGTTGAGAATATGCTGCCTGCTTGTCCTGGGATAATGAAGATATCATCTGCATAAGAGAAGATGTGATCCTGGGTCGAGAGCAGGTTATTTCCCAGAGCTCTCATATAGATGTTAAATAGTGCAGGCAATAATGGAGAGCTTTGTGGACTACCACAGCTGGCCTTCCATTGCTGGGATTCCTTATTGAATTTCCACACTTCATAAGTTCTATTTTTTACAAATTGTGAAAACCATTGTAGTACCACACCATGTACCCCTAGTTAATTTAATTTGAGTAGTAAGAGTTTGTGGTCCACTGTGTCAAATACTGCTGAGATGTCAAATTGTAGTAGTATAGATTGCTTTCCTTTGCTGAGTTGATGTCTTACTTTTTGAAGTTAGTTCAAGTAGTAGGGATTCAGTGCTATGCCTTTTGGCCTGAAGCCATGTTGCGATTTGTGGAATCCGTTTGCTGGTCTATGAATTTAGCTAGTTGTGTACTTTACACAGAATCCTAGTCATTTAACAGCCCATGGAATACCCGCTACTGTCTGAAATTTTCTGCTTTAGTCAGTTTGAGGTCTGTGGCTTTAGGTTTGGCCAATATTGTTTTGGGGTATACTCCACATGGTGTGAACAACATGAGGAAGGACCTAGCAAAGCTTGAAGAATGGTCTGAAATTTGGCAGCTAAGATTTAATGCTAAGAAATGCAAGGACATGCATTTTGGCTTCAAAAAACTGAGGGAATGGTACAGTTTAGGGAGTGAATAACTTTTGTGCACGAAAGAGGAGCGGGACTTGGGTGTGATAGCATGTGATGATTTTAATGTGGCCAAACAGGTTAAAAAGTTGACGGCAAAAGTTAGAAGTATGCTAAGGTGCATAGGGAGAGGTATGGCCAGTAGGAAAAAGGAGATATTGATGCCCCTGTATAAGACTCTGGTAGACCTCATTTAGAATTTTGTGTACAATTCTGGAGAACACACCTTCAAAAAGATATACATAGGTTAGAGTTGGTCCAGAGGGAATTTACTAAAATGATCAGTGGTCTTTGTCATAAGGCATATGGGGACAGACTTAATGATCTCAATATGTTATACTTTGGAGGAAAGGCAGGAGAGGGTATAGGATGAAGTTAAAAGGTGAAAAGCCTAATCTATGAAAATACTTTTTTACAGAAAGGGTGGTTAATGCGTGGAATAGTCTCCCAGAAGAGGTGGTGAAGACAAAGACTGTCTGAATTAAAAAAACATTGGACAGGCACATGGGATCTCTTACGGAGAAGACGAGATAGTGGATGCTGCAAATGGGCAGACTGGATGGGCTATTTGGCCTTTATCTGCCATCATGTTTCTATGTTTCCAGCCACCTGGTATACTCAAGATAGCACAGTTACTTACCATAACAGTTGTTATCCAGGGACAGCAGGCAGATATTCTCACACATGGGTGACGTCACCGACGGAGCCCCGCAGCGGACAGCCTCAAAAGCAAACTTGCTTGAAGATCTTTGAGCTTTTGAGTGCTACACCGCACATGTGCACATGCCTTCCCGCCCGAACTAGGGGGCGCGTCTCCTGTGAGGATCCTCTTTTCAGATACCTAGCTAAGAAGACAACCAGGGGAGGTGGGAGGGTTGTGAGAATATCTGCCTGCTGTCCCTGGATAACAACTGTTACGGTAAGTAACTGTGCTTTATCCCAGGACAAGCAGGCAGCATATTCTCACACATGGGTGACCTCCAAGCTAAGCAAAATGGGATGGAGGGAAAGTTGGCAATTTAAGAAAAAAGATTTTGCAAAACAGATTGGCCAAAATGGCCATCCCTCCTGGATAAAGTATCCAGATAGTAATCAGAGGTGAAAGTATGAACCGAGGACCAAGTGGCAGCCTTGCAGATTTCCTCAATAGGAGTTGATCTGAGGAAAGCTACAGATGCCGCCATAGCTCGAACTTTGTGGCCCGTCACTCGACCCTGCAGAGGAAGACCAGCCTGAGCATAGCAGAAAGAGATGCAAGCAGCCATCCAGTTGGAGATAGTACGCTTCGAAATAGGACGTCCCAACTTATTCAGATCACAGGAGATGAAGAGTTGAGGAGATGTTCTGTGAGGTTGAGTGCGTTGGAAGTAGAAAGCCAAGGCATGTTTGCAGTCCAAAGTATGAAGTGCCGCTTCTCCAGGATGAGAATGAGGCTTTGGAAAAAATACTGGCAGAACAATAGATTGATTGATGTGAAATTCTGAAACAACTTTAGGTAAGAATTTGGGATGAGTATGGAGGACCACCGTGTCATGGTGAAAATCTGTGAAAGGTGGTCCGTAACCAACGCTTGTAACTCACTGACTCTTCGAGCAGAAGTGAGGGTGATCAGGAATACCGCTTTCCAAGTGAGATACTTGAGGTGAGCTTTGTCAAGGGGCTCAAAAGGAGGCTTCATCAGTTGAGCCAAAACAACATTAAGATCCCAAACCACTGGAGGCGGTTTAAGTGGTGGATGAATATTAAAAATTCCTTTCATAAAGCGTGAAACCACGGGGTGTGCAGAGAGGTTTCCCCTCGAGAGGCAGATGAAAAGCAGCAATAGCACTGAGATGGACTCGAATAGATGTGGATTGAAGTCCAGATTGTGACAAATGAAGCAAATAGTCTAGAACAGATGCCAAGGAGGAAGACTTGGGCTGCAGATGACTTGTGGAACACCAAGCAGAAAATCTAGTCCATTTCTGGCTGTAACACTGATGAGTGGACGGTTTCCTGGAAGCAAGTAAAATATCTTGAACAGACTCAGAAAAAAGAGAAGAGTCTTTCAGGTAGAAAGGTACCAAGCTGTCAAGTGTAGAGACTGCAGATTGGGATGAAGTAAGGAACCTTGACTCTGAGTGAGCAGAGAAGGAAAAATTGGAAGAAGCAGAGGCTCCCTGGTGCTGAGTTGAAGTAGAAGGGAGTACCACGGTTGTCTGGGCCACGGAGGAGCTATCAGAATCATGGTGGCGTGCTTTGACTTTAGTTTGACTAGAGTCCTGAGAATCAAAGGAAATGGAGGAAAGGCATAAAGGAACTGAGCCCTCCAGTCCAGGAGAAACGCATCCGCTTCGAGACATTGAGGAGTGTAAATGCGGGAACAAAATTGAGGCAGTTTGAAGTTGAGAGGGGACGCAAAAAGATCTATCTGGGGGTCTCCCAGCAGGCAAAAATTTGATGAAGTGTGGGAGAATTGAGTGTCCATTCGTGAGGCTGTAGAAGCCGACTCAATTTGTCCGCTAAACAGTTGCATTGACCCTGAATGTAGACAGCTCTGAGGAAGATGTTGTGAAGAATTGCCCAATGCCACAACTTCAGAGCCTGACAGAGGGAGTGAGATCTCGTACCTCCCTGTTTGTTGACATAATACATGGCCACTTGGTTGTCTGTCCGGGACGAATCGGTTGTGAGAACCTTGTGATGAGGGAGATTGTGGAACAGCAAACCTCTGGAAAGATTGGAAGAGAGCATCCACCAACGGAGAGACTTCTGCAACAAAGGAGTTATTATAATTTGTTGAGATGGTGGGTCCGTGGCTTGTTGCCATTGAGATGCCAAGGTCCACTGAGGAATGCGAAGGTGAAGTCTGGCAAAAGGAGTCGCATGAACTGTAGAAGCCATGTGACCGAGCAGAACCATCATTTACCGTGCAGAAATGGATGGAAGACGAGAGACCTGATGGCAAATTCGAATGAGGGTATCTTGACATGGTTGTGGAAGATATGTTCTCAGTTGGACAGTGTTCAGAGTTGCCCCAATGAACTGTAACTGAGACTTGGGAAAGTTTATCTGGAACCCCAGACTTTGGAGGAATATAATAGTCTGTTGGGTCGCTGCAATAACCTCTGGAAGAGAGGGGGCCTTGATGAGCCAGTCGTCTAGGTATGGAAATACTTGAAGACCTTGGGTGCGAAGAGCTGCAGCTACTACTACCAGACATTTTGTAAATACTCTGGGGGATGAGGCCAAGCCGAAAGGGAGAACTCTGTACTGCAGATGAAACATAGAAACATAGAAGATGACGGCAGAAAAGGGCTACAGCCCATCAAGTCTGCCCACTCTGCTTACCCACCCCCTGTCTATGCCCTAATGACCCAATTTTCTTATCTTGACCCTCGTAGGGATCCCACATGGGTATCCCATTTATTCTTAAAGTCTGGCACACTGTCTGCCTCGATCACCTGCACTGGAAGCTTGTTCCAATGATCAACCACTCTCTCTGTGAAGAAATACTTTCTGGTGTTGCCATGAAATTTTCCGCCCCTGAGTTTGAGCGGGTGCCCTCTTGTGGCCGAGGGTCCCTTGAGAAAGAAAATATCATCTTCCACTTCGACACGTCCCGTGAGGTACTTAAGAACATAAGAACATAAGCAGTGCCTCTGCCGGGTCAGACCAGAGGTCCATCCCGCCCAGCAGTCCGCCCCCGCGGCGGCCCAACAGGTCATGACCTGCCTTAATCACCAGAAGGGGCCCCCTTGCCCCCTAGGTTTCTCATCGAAGTCCTATCTTCCCATCAATGTCCTAACCCTCCGGCCTTGCACCTGCACGACCTGGTGAGCTGTCTATACTTATGCAACACCCCCAGCAAATGTTTCGATCATGTCTCCTCTCTCCCTATGTTCCTCGAGAGTGTAGAGTGCAATTTGTTCAGTCTCGCTTCATACGAGAGACCCTTGAGCCCACTTTGAATCTGAGGTACTTGCGAAAGGCTGGATGAATGGGGATATGAGTATAAGCCTCCTTGAGGTCCAGCGAGCACATCCAATCTCCCTCATTCACCAGGGAATACAAAGTCGGCAAAGAGAGCATCCGGAACTTCTCTTTGAATTTGTTGAGAGCTCTGAGGTCCAGAATAGGTCGCAAATCCCCCATCTTCTTTGGAACCAGAAAGTAGTGGGAATAGAACCCCAAGTTCCGCTGGGACAGAGGAATTTCCTCGACAGCTCGAAGGTGAAGAAGAGCCCGGGCTTCGTGAAGAAGAAAGGGAAGTTGCGACTGATTGGAAGGACACTCTCTTGGAGGGTGATCTGGAGGTACCTGAAGTAAGCGAAGAGAGTATTCCTCTCGTAGTGTAGTCTTGGGTTTAGGGTGAATGAGAGAAGCAAAAGAGCGTTCATGTTCTGAGAGACGCTTAGTGGCTGCTTCAATAGAGTCATCAAATAATTCATTCCCTTGACAAGGAAGGTTTGCCAAACGATCCTGGAGATTGGGATCCATGTCAACAATACGTAGCCATGCCAGTCGACGCATGACTACAGCAAAGGCAGAGACTCGGGAAGACAATTTGAAAGCATCATATGAGGCTTGCAACATGAAGAGTCTCAACTGAGAAAGAGTCTTGAGGATTTGCTTGAACTCAGAAAGACGTGTCTTGGAAACATCAGGATAAAAAGAAGGCAACAATTTGAGAAAATGGTTGAAATAATTGGTGAAAATGTAATTATAGTTAAGAATCCTATTTGCCATCATAGAATTTTGGTATAACCGGCGACCAAACTTATCCATAGTACGACCCTCCCTGCCTGGAGGGACTGCAGCATAGATCTTGGAAGGATGTGCTTTCTTCAAAGATGATTCCACCACCAAGGATTGATGAGAGAGAGTTGGGACTTCTCAAATCCTTTACAAGGAACAGTGCGATAACGGGATTCCAGCTTAGATGGAATAGCAGTGATGGAATAAGGAGTTTCCATGTTACGAATAAAAGTCTGTTTAAGAACTGGAGTCATAGGCAATCTCAAAGACTCTTTAGGTAGATGAGGGAGTTCCATGTCTGCCAAATATTCAGGAGTATATTTGGAGTCTGAATGGAGGTCCAGTTTGAGAGCTTGTCCCATGTCAAACACAAACTTGGCAAAGGAAATTGACTTGGAATCAGAGGCTTCATCTGGGGAAGGACTACGAGACTTTGGAGCCGTCGAGTAGGAAGGAGAAGCCTCCCTAGAGTATTGAGAGACTGGTTCAGACTCAAGATGCATAGTAACAGAAGAAGCTGCACTGTGAGGTGGTTAATTCCATGTCAAGTGATCAGATTCTTGGAAAGTGCCCTGCATGACCATCACGGATTTTGATGAAACTTCATATGCAGAGTCCACCATGTCTCAAACGAACTTTGGTAAAGTTTTAGTTTCGCCTGTGGAATATTTGTGGAGATATAGCCATGTGTTTGACCCCATACCACAATGAAATACAGTACGACAATGACATTCTGACAACTTTGAGACACAATATCTCCCGAGCTGTGTTTCCAAAAAAACTGAAACTTAGCTACCCTGCACAACTTTTTGAGCTCTGTTCATTGCTACCAATAACAATTTTTGCCGAGCACTGATTGAATGCCTGAATTACAGTAAACTTGGCCAAAAAAATTAGTGCTCCAAAAAAAGTCAAAGTTTGACATTACTTAGCTCCCACAATAATTGAGTAATAAATGCGAAATTTGGCGCATAATGTCTCAGTACAACGTTGTTTTCAAAAGTACAATTTCAACCTCCAAGCTCTTTCCATTAGTTTACAAATTAAGTGTAAAGTTGCTAATTTGTGTAAAAAGGCCAAAAATAGGGTATTTTCAGCCTGCTTTTACAGAAAAATACCTTTTAGAAACTCTTTCAAATCAGTCTCATTAGAAAGAGCATATTTCAAACCTCCTAGAAAAGTGGTCTTCATTTTTCAACGCAGGTTAACAATGGCTGAAAAAGGGGGACTGCTTTAAGATCTTTAGTTCATCAGAGTCTAAATCAAATTCATTGTTCTAGAACCTAACAAACAACGGAAGGATTAAAGAGTGATACTTACTATTTCCAAAGATGCAGGTTACCAGCTCCTCCTGTTGTCATAAAGATATCACGGTTTTGTGGCAAGTGCCTCACTTGCCACATGGTAGATTTGTAAGCCTAAATGAAACAAGTGTCAGAAGAAAATGTTTCAGTTTAGATATTGAAAAGGAAATTACATCAGAGGTCTCTCTTGTAAAAGCAACTAGCCTAGGGTGTTCAATCACAATTGAGAGCACTAGGGGTGTAAATAAGATCATAATGTGTCCTCAGCTGCCTGCTTCACTCTCTCAGCCCTAATCTGTCTTTGTAACTGGCACATCTTCAAATAGATAACAGACAAAATGTCAAGGACATAAGGAAAGAAATAGTTCTGAGCTAATGGATGCTGCAAGATGGCTCCTTTACTATGAGGGATTATTGTTTGCTAGTTAGATAATATTTTGTAGGCTAATCTATTTTATCATGCTCAAGAAATCATTTTTCACATAAACAACATCAACTCCGGCAGTATTAAAAGAAAACTATCAATCAGGTCAATAGTTTTATTATTCAGAAGAGAAGACTGATGCTAATCTCGGTGTGTAATTTTTTCCTTAGACAATTTTCAATGTGAAGCTTGCTCATATTTTCTCTGAACATTGAAGCAGAATCCACAGGTAAAAACTGTAGACTTCACACCTGTTTGTAGTTTTGAAAATTGCCCCAATTATAAGGTACCTTCTTTGTTCCTTACAATGTAATATCTTTTCATAAATGCCTTAGTACTGACTGCCCAAAACACAAAGATAGCAAAGAGAAGTTCAAAACCATACAGTTATAGTTTAGGCTTTCAATTACATAAACTCCCAGAGACTACTTGAAAGCTGTATCATCACAACAGTGATATTTAAGGAAAGCTCACAATATTATTATATACACTTGAAGATTGTTGCTGCTCATGCATGGGACTTATCATTCACCAACAGTTGCCTCAAAACCCCATCTAATCAAGCTACAAAGGTAAGAGAAAGGACCTAACTCCTAATCAGGAGCTGGTGTGTTTGTGTGACTGAAGGATCCACTGTCTTCACATACCACCTGTTACAGAGAAGTAACATTGTTTCTGAACACAAGTAGATTAATAGCTACCAAATGGGACCCTGAGTTTACAGCTGTTTTCAGCAGCAAGGGGGAAACCAAAACAGAGGTCACCAAAAAGTAAAAACACAAGCAAAAAAACATTCTGATTTTTATCCAGCACCTACAAAGGAAGGCAATAGAAAATGTGGCACTGAGGAGAAAGGAGTTGGGCTGGAACTCTCAAAAAGAACAAGAAATATGAAAAGCCCAAATCCTGCATCCTAGGAGGATATCAGGTCTAAATAATGAGACTGTGTGAACTTATCCACCCTGTAGCCTTGAATTCTAATTAGGAGGTTGTTCTTTAGATGGGCTACCAACCAAAACGATTGAGTCTTCACACGTTCTTCTAAAATCTAATCTGCAATTGCTACCCAGTTGGAAAATTATGTATATCAGCACTGCAAGGCTTGGCCCATTAGGGTCAAAGGAAACAAGATGCTAGGTATACATACATATTTTGACCCATAAATTCTCTTCTCCTATTTCCTCCATGTCAAATCAAAATCAAGCTGGGAACTGGTGCTATGAGCCTTCAGTCACATCATGTGAATGCAATTTCAATGCTGTCTCTAAAAAAAAATCATAAGGTATGTCCTTGGTCTTTACGCCCAGTCCCCAAGGGCCACCAACATATCAGGTTTTTAGGCTATCCCTAATGAGACAGATTTACATGCCTACTAGTGCCTAGGAAGATAATTCTACAACTGGGTGCTTCCATTCAAGCACCACAAGGATGTGCGGTAAAAGCCAGGTTGCCAAGGTTCCATTACAGAATACTAGCACACCTAATATTTAGGCACTCAGTTACACCAGGCATAAACCTTGCTTAAGTGCAGGCACCTGAATGTGGCAAGGGCACACATAATTTACAGTATTGTAGATATCTATGCACACAAGGGACACAAATATGAGTGCCTAGATATTGGCACCTTGCACACATATGAGCGTATAAGCGCACATACCCACTTAATTGCTACCAGGGCACCTAAAGGTTATTCTGCAAATATCCACTTAATTTACATAGCAAGTATTTGCAAGGTAGGCGTACACAATTAGACCGTGGATGGGTCATGGGCAAGGCTCCCATTTATTCATGGAACTTATAGAATACTGTTATGCATCTCTGCTGTGCTTAGTGCCCACCCATGCCATTCTATGATTGGTGTAACTAAAGGCGTCTAAATGTTAGGTGTGACAATACCAGATTATGCTTGTAATCTACAACTGAACCTAGACACCTAGGGTTCCTTTTACAAAGGTGCACTAGCATTTATTTACCTATTCCACGCTTCCTTGAATTCAGACACAGTCTTTGTCTCCACCACCTCTATCGGGAGACTATTCCACACATCTACCACCCTTTCTGTAAGAAAGTATTTCCTTAGATTACTCCGGAGCCTATCACCTCTTAACTTCATCTTATGCCCTCTCATTGCAGAGCTTCCTTTCAAAGGAAAGAGTCTAGACTCGTGTGCATTTATGCCACATAGGTATTTAAATGTATCATATTCATTCATTCAATTTTCTATACCATTTTCCCAGGGGAGCTCAGAATGGTTTACATTAATTTATTCAGGTACTTAAGCATTTTCCCGGTCTGTCCCTGTGGCTCACAATTTATCTAGTATACCTGGAGCAATGGGGGGATTAAGTGACTTGCCCAGGGTCACAAGGAGCAGCATGGGTTTGAACCCACAACCTTAGGGTGCTGAGGCTGTAGCTTTAACCACTGTGCCACTCTCTCCTTTCTCCTGCCTTTGCTCCAAAGCCTTCCTCTGGACCGATTCTATCCTTTTTATACCTTTTTGAAGAGGTGCAATCTCCAGAATTGTACATAATATTCTAAATGGGTTCTTATCTGTGCAGAATACATTTTATATTGCATCCTGAGAGTCTGCAATACTAAATTAAATTAACATTGACTACCTCTAGGAGTCAGTTGTGGTTGGTGTGGGAAGGGAAGTACACACCAAACTAGATGGAACTACTGCTCAACACACATGCATTGCACACCCTCACCCAATAAAATACCCCTCTGAGAACACACCAGGGTGGGACTCTGGATTCATCTGATACGTCTAAAGGAAAGAAAATTAGCAGGTAGGACATAATTTTACCTTCCTCAGCACCGGCAGCAGATGAATCCAGAGACAAGTGGGATGTAGCAAAGCAAACCTGAAACCAGGTGGGACAACCTGCCGCCTTCTGACAGATGAAAACATCTAAGGCCTTAGAGGCCAAACAGCCCTTCCTACTACCAGGAAGAGTATAAAGAGGTGAACCGATCTCCAAAATCATAAAGAACACACGGATATAGTGCCAGAGCACTTTAAATCCTCCCATCCAAAAACTCTGGAAAAAACCAAGCAGCCTTAGGAGGAAGTAAGACCTGCTTGACCCCCACTGTATCCTACCAGATAACTAGAAGACGGGGGATTCCAACACAATCTACGCTGTGAGAGAAGAATCCAATGCATAACTCACGAAAATAACAATGAGGACCTAATGTCCTATACCAACTGGCCCACAGCCCAAGAGTCGTCCCCCCTCCCCAATCAACAGAAGGATCCCCTGACTCATCACTTAGCAGACCGTGACATCTGAGGACCATCTGACTGGGCGGAAGAAGGCTTGGGAGGATGCCTAGATCGCCTCTGAGCAAACCTTGACCTGGTACTGCAGGATGTGTCATACGATGCCCTATATGTCGATCTCCCTGGGCTATACCTCCTGGGATCCCTAAACGTGGCCTAGAGGATGGCGACCGAGACAAACTCCTTGGTCTCCTCTGGTAACCTCTGAGACTTAGAGTCTTCCATTTCCTTAATTAACCTCTCCAGGTCTTCTCCAAACAACAACTGACACTTAAATGGCAAATGTACTAAACATAACTTAGAGGCCATGTCCACTGCCTAATGCTGCAGCCATAAACACCTCCTAGACACCACAGCCAGGGAAATCTACTTAGCCGAGGTCCTAATCATATCATATAAAGCATCTGCTAGATATGCCACATCCAGAAAGTCCTGGGGTAGAGCCACCACGGATTCTACCATACCATTCATGATCCATTGGACTCATTGAAGACAGGCCCATGCCACATATAAACTGCACACGGCCATCTATAGAGTCAGAGCTGCCACATTGAATGAAGCCTTCAAGGTAGACTCAAGCTTCCTGTCCTGTAAATCCTTAAGTCCCACTCCCCCTCCACTGGAAGAGTGGTTCTTCTAGAAATGGCTGCCACCAATGCGTCCATCTTCAGAAGCTGAAACTTATCCAGCTCCTTCTGAGTCACAGGATACAACTACCTCATAGCTTTAGCTACCTTGAGACCTGACTCCGGAGCAGTCCATTGCTCCGATATTAATTCCTGCATAGCCTCATGCACCTGGAAGGCTCTGGGAGGCTTCTTTGTTCCAACCATCAGGGGATTGGATACCCTAGTCACCCCTGAGTCAGGTGGAGAAATATGCAGACACTCTAGCGCTTCGGAGATAAATGCAGCTAGCTCCTCTTTATGAAAAAGTCTCAAAACAGAAGGAACATCCACCTCTATTCCCACCTCCACTTCCATATCCTGTTCATTATCTGCCTCCCCGGGGTCAAACAAGGGAAACGAGATCTCAGAGTTAGCAGACCGAAAAACCTCTGCATCCTGTACTACCTAGTGCCGATTGGCACTTTGCTGGCCTTCCCTCACCCCTAACTGAGGTCGGGACAAAGATACCTGGGCCATTCCACCACCTGAGCCCTCCCCTCCTCCCTCCGGGTTTGCCATTGAAGCAAAAAAACATTGTGTAGCAACCGGATAAACTCTGGAGAGAAGAAGTGCGTGCCTGACAGCGAATCCTCCCCATCCGCCTCTCCCTGTAACATCCATGCACTCACCGCCCATGCCAAAGAAGACAGGCAGAGCTCACTCACTACCGTACTCCACTCTCGTGAGGTCACCGTCTTCACTTCGTCCAGCACTTCTTTTACCCGTGGCGCCAGTGTGCACTCCTAGGTCAAAGTAACCGCCACTGCATCTCCTGAGCTCGCGGTGGAAGCCATTCCTGACAGCGTGCGGTGCTTACCTTACTTAACTGCTTCTGCTGCCATTCCCAGCACAACTGCTGTTCACACTCCTCCTGAATTCAAAAGGCAAACACCACCAGAAAAACCAGACTCGGGCTCTTTTTTACTTATGGGAAAGAAACCTCAAACCAACGAAGCTCCTCAGGTATTCAAGTTCTTCAGGTGGGAAGGATGGGGAAGGGACCTGGGCGGGCCCAGGTGTTGCCCCCAAAGTTGGCACCGTTCAGCCAACCACCGCAGCTCAACTGAGGCCTAAGCCACAGGAAGATTTCTCAACTGAGGCCTAAGCCATAGGAAGATTTCACCTTTCTGATCCAGGAAACTGAAGCCAGTAGCTGAAGCCAGGAGCCTAGAGAAATAGCAGTCATCCAACCTGCTGGAGATAGAGCATACTAGATAGCCAGGAGGGATTCCATCCAAGATATACACCTGCGAGTCAGTTCTCTATCTCCACCTCCTGTTAGATGTATCCCACTTGTCTCTGGATTCATTTGCTGCCAGCGCTAAGGAAGTTATGTTTTTAAAGCTGTTCTTAAGTCAGATTTGTATGTAAGTCAGAATTTGTAGATTAAGATTCTTGCTGCCTTCATCTGCTCCCAGCTGACAAAATGACAAAAGGGCCAACTGTCCCTACCAGTGCTCCCTCTAAGGTACAGCATGCACACTGTATGTTCTCAATGTGACCATGTATCATTCCTGAATCTACTACAGGAGAAGTGTAGGAATCTATGCTACTGGAAATACTGCTCAGTGAAATCAAATGAAGCTGCAACTGTGTTCTTAAGTACGAATCGTACTTAAATCGGGTGTCTGTAACCCGTGGACTGCCTGTAATTAAATATATATGCCTCAGGATATTGTAACTTAATAGTGGGGTGTGTTTAATTCTAACATTAGGTCAGACATAATTTGTTTTTTTATCATACTGGTATCTCCTCCACATCTTCCTTGGTGGAGAATACATAATTACTGTGTATTATAGTACAGTGAGGCAATGTGTCACTTCTACCTTTTCCGATACTGAAGCAAAGCCTTTAGTAGGATGCTGGGTTCTCATATCAAAAACATGGAACTTTCCTTCCAAGGATGTGGCCACCAGCTTATTCATAATTATATCTTTCCTGTCAAATTCCAGGCTACACACCTGCAAAAACATTAAACACAAACATTGTATAATTCTTCATATAAGGAAATTATAACCGCAGCACTTCAGGGATGAGGATCGCGGCAGGGGAGATCCCTGCTGCGATGCTCACCCCGATGTGCCGCCATTTGGGGGGGGGGGGGGCGATCGCTATCGCAGCAGGGGAGATGAGCCATCTCTCCTGCCGTGATTGTTGCTGCAGGGGGGGTGGATTCTGTAACTGGTGTTCTTTTTGACTGACACCGGTTACAGAATCCATCTTTTAGGCAAAGGACTGGCTCCTCTTTCGCCTAAAAGGCCTGGTTTTGGGCTTTTGGGATTTAGGCTGTTCTTTTGGTTGGTAATGTGTCTTAAGTGTAGGCGTACTGGTGGTCTGGGCGTTTAAACAGCTGAATGTAGAGACAGGCTATTATCATAAAAACCTCCTTTTGGACATTTTTTTTGAGAATGAACATTTTCCCTGCTTCTTCTTTCAGCGTTTAGGGCCTAGCAGGGGTGTCCAACCTGCGGCCCCATGAAATATTTTGTGCGGCCCCGGTCGAGGGCGATGCAGTGTTTTCCTCTGCTGCTCCCGGGTGTTTACCGTCTTGCCGGCTCCCTCCTCTGTCTTGCTGCAGTATTTGCGCATTTGTGCGGCCCCAGAAACATTTTTTTTGGCCAATGCGGCCCAGGGAAGCCAAAAGGTTGGACACCCCTGGCCTAGGCCAAAAGGGGACTTAGATGTTTTTTTTATTATTATTATGCCCCTCCACGGTTGGCTTTCATTCATATTGACATGCTTCTTCAGCCATTACTAGCACAAAAGCTAATGCTAGAAATTTAGCCTTGGCCTGGAGAAATACTTATTAAGCAAATGGTTCTTTTCTCGATAATTTGGGGTCCACTGATAACACTTTTAAGAGAGCTTCTTGTGCACAGTGGGGAAGCTGATTTGACAGCAAATGCTAGCATCCAAATCAGAAACAGATCAGCATAACTTATATAATACTTTCTATCTGGAAGGGAATATATGAGCATGACATACAGCATTTTAAAAGTCAATATCTGCTTTTAAAGAAGTATTGGGATTGACTAATGCTGAGAATTTTCCAATAAATAATTACTATTACATTCCTCCAAAAAAAATAGAAACTGCCCAGGAGGTGGACCATCTGGGCACTACTGAAGTAAATTTGCCTGAGTTTTTGGAAGATACTCAGGATGTGATTCAGAGTCGGTCCACCCTGGTGATAACATGCATGAGTGAAATAGATAAGATGTTACTAATGAAACTTTACTTTAAAAACAGGTTAACGAAATTTTGTGGTGATTTAGTTAAGATTTTTCCGGATGTCTCTAAAACAACTCAACTCAGAAGAAAATAATTTTTGAAGTTAAAAATTAGAGTTTTGGCTCTAGAGGCATCCTTTTACCTGAAATTTCCTTGTAAATGTATAGTTAAGTTACAAGACATTGAGTATGTTTTTTGGGACCCCGTACAATTACAACAATTTTTAATAGTAAGAGAACAGAAATGATTTTGCTTCATCAGTAGAGAATAAGAGGAGAAATTAGAATCCCTATTAGTAAGGAATGATTCAAGGTTCGTTGGGACGAACGGAGAATTCTTATCCTTAATCTTTTCCTTTAAATTTGTTTGTTTAGAATTTGTAACGTTTCCCCATAATGTGGGCTTTAAAATAATTTTGTAAGAATGAATGATTATTGAATTGTTTTGAGAGATGTTTTCTTTTTTTCCTTG
Source organism: Geotrypetes seraphini (assembly GCF_902459505.1). NCBI lineage: Eukaryota > Metazoa > Chordata > Amphibia > Gymnophiona > Dermophiidae > Geotrypetes > Geotrypetes seraphini. The sequence goes on along the minus strand of NC_047086.1, from coordinate 300,641,340 downwards.
AATAATTGGATATTGTAAATGTATTCAAAAGTATAAATAAGTAAATAAAATAAAAAAGTCAATATCTGCTGCAGTGTGATATATTCTGATAAATGCTAAACATCACTAGGGCAAAGTCCATTAGAAAAATCTCATGTATCTATGAACTAATCAGTTTAAGTCTTAGAATGTTTGTGACACTCACTCCATTTTTAATGTTTGTTTCCCATCGTAATGACATGTTGCGTAGGTCAAAGAGTTTAATGTCACCATTATCATACCCAGCACAGACAACACGCTCTTGCTGATTACAAGCATGTCCTAAAAATGAACAGAAAATGATTTTAAAGACATGTATTTCATACTATTACCCTATTAAAGAATACCATTGTACCAATGAATATGCAAAGTTTGCATTGCTTTTCCTAATATTGAAAAACAATGAAAACATAAAGCAGCATTGGGGTGCCTTGTTATAGAATTGCCCCCAAAGTATTTAGAGAGAGGGTGCTGGGTCACTTGGGGTGCCTTGTTATAGAATTGCCCCCAAAGTATTTAGAGAGAGGGTGCTGGGTCACATGGGGTGGGGGGGCTGGAAGGAAGGGAAGAGAGAGTGTGCTGGCCACATGGGGTAGAGAGAGACATTGGACTGAGGGCAGTTCTATTTCAGCCAACTGGTTCACTCAGCTAGAATCATCCCAGACCTGCTTTAGAATTTGCTTTTCCTGAAGTTTATGCATGTCACCCTTTTCACATATACTGAATTTTCTAGGTCATATGAACTTCAATTTTATCAAGTCATGTAGATCAGTGGTTCTCAGCCCATCCAACCAGTTGGATTTCCACACTGAAAACAGTATACATGCATTGCCTCCACTGTATGCATAATGTCTGCAGCACTTAGGCGTGCTTTTTTATGCCTGCCTTAGAGCAGGCAAAACTGGGCACATTTACGTTTAGACACACCAATGTAGGTTTATGCTAGTAATCTAGAAAAGAATCAGGATGCACAGATGCTGTTATAGAAAAGGGTTAGCATTGGGGTACCTTGTTAAAGAATTGTCCCCAAAGTATTTAAGAATTAATTCTGCTTACTATAGGGAATCGACGAAGTGCAGGCAATAAAATGGGAATTGATCCTTAAAATTACTGATACTGCGTGTCTCTGCCTATATGTCAAATAGGTACATACTAGTGCTGCCCGAGTCACAATTTCAGTCAATTCACTGATTCAGTTTGACTGAATCAATTTGTTTTGAAAAAACAAAACAAAACACAGACTCACTGATTGAGGCCTGCTCTTGGACCTTCCCTCTGCCGGAGTCCTTTCTTCTGATGTAACTTCCTCTTCACCCACCCCATCCCCCCTTTGCTCTGGCATGGGATTAGAGAGAGCATAAGAGAGGGATGGCGGGGGTGAAGAGGCTGCAAAATAAATAAAGCTATATCACAGAAAGCAAATTGAATCATATCAAATCAAAATATCAATTTGATTGGTAAAATTGAATTTTCTTTTTCCTGAATCGGATAGCTCTAGGCCCATGTGCAGAAATAACAGAATATTGTAATTCATGTGCATTTTTCACACTGCTAGTTTAAGTGCTCATGCCTAAATTATAGGCACATACCTAACCTTTTACACTAGTATTCTATAAAAGAAGTACTGGTAGGCTCTTGCTTTCATTTACAGAGTAAGGCCCAGATTCTCTGACGCTGATTTTTTTAGGCACCAGTAGATGCCCAGATTAGTAAAAAAAAACACCACTGGCACCTACAAACATTGGTGCCTGAATCATGCCTCCATAGGAGCTTTGGGCCACCTAGCATTACTGTGGGCATGGCTAACACCAGAAGTGGCGTTAGGCAGCCTGAAGTGCCTAAGGAGGCATGATTCACATCAAAATGTAGGTGCCAGAAATGTAGGTCTGGAAAACCTACAGTTCTGGCGCCAACCTTTGCTGGATGCGTGATTCTGTACCCCCAAGCCAGCTTAGGCCTTTCCCCTGCCTCTAAATGCATAGAGCGAAAAGAGGCATTTTTGGAGGAGAGGAAAGGGTGGGAGTTGAGCGGGAGGTGGGCCGACCTAGACATAGTCGTACAGCAGGTATAACCAAGACTTAAAACAAGCTGCCTAGTCAGCACTTATACGTTTTGAGTTAGACCAAGTCAAAATAGGTATAAGTGCGGAAAAAGGGGCCGCTGAGCTGATCGCGGCTGCCGCGATCAGCTCAGCAGCCCTGGCAACCTGCCCACCACAACCATTGTGGCAGGAGAGATGCCCAGTCTCTCCTGCTGCGATCGACCCCTCCCCCCGCCGATCGGATCATGTAATTGACATGCGATCGGCAACCACTTTTAAGGCAGCTGCCAATGGTGCCAGTTACAGAATCTGCACCTAAGTGCCTAAATATAGGCGCACTGTTATAGAATTGCCCTCTGAGGTGTGAAGTTATCAACATGGGCTATTACTGACAAATTATTTTAGCATAGGGTTTCATTTTATGCAATGAGACCCTGTGCTAAAATAGCACGAGTTGCAGTAAAATAGCCTGTCTTAATGGTAGCCCACGTTCATAGCTCCTCCCTCCACCATATCACTTAAATCTTGCAAGAAGCAGTCTATAGGGCTATGAATATGTTTCATAACTCAACAAATGATCTTTCCTAACTGGCCAGTTACCTACCAAATGCTACTGTCCAACAATCTCTCTTTGTTTCTCCCTCGACAGATTCCATATTAGCAACAGGTATATCTTTTTGTCGTGGGTCCCATACCTTCACTGTCCCTGGAAAGATTAACAATTCAGACGTGAGAGCATGTAATCTATAGATACAATCCCAGATTGCTGACCTTTTAATAAACAATGCTCCCCGATATTATAATTGCCGTAATAAGTGCTACATTACCAGGATATAAAAACAGGGTCCAAGAATCTCCAATAATTATCCAATGTAAGTACAGCTGTAATAGCAATGATAAATATTTATCCTCCAGGAAACAGTGGAAAAAGAAGCAAATAATGCTATTATTGGTTTTTCCTCCTCTACAGGGGGGATGTCTTATAGACCAAAAAATACGGTATATGCTTGTAAAATGCCTGTTATAAAATTCTGCCCCTCCCCCATGTAATAGTATATGCAATGGCCAGAATGTACGGTACTTACACTTCAAGGGCAAGTTTTGGGCATAGAAAGACATGAGCAGGCATACATGTCTGCAGCTTCATTATTGAAACATGATGGCAGATAAAGGCCAAATGGCCCATCCAGTCTGCCCATTCCCCGGCATGATCCACTATCTCCTCTTCCTAAGAGATCCCATGTGCCTGTCTCATGCTTTCTTTAATTCAAACACAGTCTTTGTCTCCACTACCTCTACTGGGAGACTATTCCACTAATTTACCACCCTTTCTATAAAAAAAGTATTTTGTTAGATTACTCTTGAGCCTATATCACCTTTTAACTTAATTCTATGCTCTCTCATTCCAGAGCTTCCTTTCAAATGAAAGAGACTCGCCTCATGCGCATTTACCCCATGTAGGTATTTAAACGGCTCTCTAGAAACAATACAATAGGAGGGAATTCCCTAAAGCAGCCATTCGTTGGTAAAACAAGTGCTTTGTTGGATCTGGACATCGGTTCCTTGTCTTCACTTCAATGCCGGAAATGTGACTGCAGTAAGATCATTGCATCTTTGGATCGCAATCCTGGCGCCAACCTTTGCTACCCCAAGCCAGCTTAGGCCTTTCCCCTGCCTCTAAATGCATAGAGCGAAAAGAGGCATTTTTGGAGGAGAGCTGTGAAGATAAGTGTTACCTTCCTGAAGGTTCTTTTTCCTGTTCCCTGTGCACAGTGGTGAAATATTTTCCTATTTTGAAAGATTTCATTTAGAGAAGTAGTGGAGTTTTTTTTGCCTATGATACAGAGTAAGAACGGCTAAAAAACTGCCATCTGCATATAAAATTAGTTGAGGCTTTTTTTCTCCACTCTACTTAAATGGTTTTTCAAAGGATAGTTCCATCACTTGGCTTATAACATTTTTGCAACAATTTTTTTCTGCAGTAATTTATTTAAACGTCTCTATCATATCTCCCCTCTCCTGCCTTCCCTCCAAAGTATACAGATTGAGATCTTTATGTCTGTCCCCATATGCCTTAAGACCACGCACCATTTTACTAGCCTTCCTCTGGACTGACTCCATCTTTTTTATATCTTTTTGAAGGTGCGGTCTCCAGAATTTTACACAATATTCTAAATGAGATCTCACCAGAGTCTTACACAGGGGCATCAATACCTCCTTTTTCCTATGCACCCTAGCATCCTTCTAGCTTTCGCCCTCACCCTCACCTTTTCAACCTGTTTGGTCACCTTAAGATCATTGCAATCACACCCACTCTTCTGTCGTGCACATAAGTTCTTCACCCTCTAAACTGTACTGTTCCTTCGGGTTTTTGCAACCTTGCATTTCGGAGCATTAAATTTTAGCTGCCAAATTTTAGATCATTCTTCAAGCTTCACTAGGTCTTTCTTCATGTAATTCACACTATTAAAGCCACAATTGCTGTAGTATTTCTGGGGAACTTTAATAAGGACAAATAAGTGCCTTCTTGTCCACTTAACTAGGTGATCTTTAACAAAATTATCCTCCATATATCCTTTCACACACACACACACACACACACATGTACTTACAAACATCCATCTTTCACACACAGCCAGCCCATGCCCCCAGTTCTTCCTCATCTCTCTCCAGCCTCTCTCATCCTAGTCCATCCCCTTCTCATCCTGTACTCTACTTTCATTCCCCAAGCTCCTCACCCTTCCCCTTACCATCCCTCTTCTTCCAGCCACTGATTCATACTGGCATGTACTCCAAAGGCTTAATCAATTTCTAGGTAATATGCATCCTAATGCACTGTCACAATCTTTCTCCTCCAGCCAATAAGCTTAATGAACAAAAGTGCGGAATATGGTCTTGCTGCACTGCCCACACTGGGAGCTTTCTTTCAGAAAATGTCATTATAAATATGGCCAAGGCTAAATCAAACAACTTTTTTGAATAAAAATGCTTAGCCAGACCCTGGAAAGCACCTCAACATGGAGAAGAGGCAAACAGAAAAAAAATGAATGAGAGCTTATATAACAACTGAAAAGCCTAACTAAAGAGCCTGGAAGGAGAACAGAAAAGTGGCCTACACAAGAAAATGCAAATTTGGAATATAAGAACATTAAAAACAGCCATACTGGGTCTGACCAGTTGTCCATCTAGTCCAGTATCCTGTTTCCACAGTGGCCAATCCAGGTCACAAATACCTGGCAGAAACCCAAATAGTAACAAAATTCCACGCTGGCAATCACAGGGCAAGCAGTGGATTCCCCTATGTCTCAATAGCAGTCTATGGATTTTTCCTGTCCAAACCTTTTTTAAACCCAGCTGTGCTAATCATTGTTACCACAGCCTCCAGCAATTGAGTTCCAGAGCTCAACTATTCTTTGAGCAAAAAAATACTTATTCCTATTTGTTTTAAAAGTATTTCCATGTAGTTTCATCAAGTGGCCCTAGTCTTTGTAATTTTTGAAAGAGTAAAAAAACGATTCACTTTTACCCATTCTGAACCACTTAGGACTTTGTAGCTCAATCATATCTCCCTTCAGCAGTCTATTTTCCAAGCTGAAGAACCCTAACCTCTACATCTTTTTTGAGATATGGTGACCAAAACTGAATGCAATATTCAAGGTGAGGTCATATCATGGAGTGATACAGAGGCATTATAATATTCTTGGTTTTATTTACAATCCTTTTCCAAATAATTCTTAGCATCCTGTTTGCTTTTTTTTTTTTTTACCACTGCCACACATTGGGTGGACAATTTTAGCATATTCTTGAGTGCTGACCCTAAGGTGGGCCTTAGCAAGGGTAAATAAACTGTTGGATCATCAGAACTCCACACTCAACTCAGGAAAAGGGCAAGTATAAATACTTTTTTCCAACTCAATCAATACCCTATATGGAACAAACCGGGGACTCAAGGACACTGCAAGGCCTCACCAGCACATACACACTTCATTCTGTCAGTCACAAATGGAGAAACAAGAAAAAGAAGTAGAGGAAAAACCTCAGTTATGCCTCATATGGCAAAAAACTCCACTTCACCTAATAACCACTTGCACTTGTGAAATATAAATACTGATGAAAAAAAGGCACTATCATCAGAACTCCTCATTCTAGTATCCTCTCCTAGAGCTAGCAGACATCTTTATAGTCACACTAATCACGATGGAATTTTTAATCTTCCAAAGCTTTAATTCTTGCCTAAATCTCTCCATTTTCATCCTCATATCTTGAAAATTGAGCCTCAAAATCTGTCTCCACTTTACACTCAGTCAATAATTCTTCACAATGTTTCTTTTCAGTTCTATACCCTTTTGCAACCTCTTAATCAAAAAGAACATCAAGTCCAAAGAACAATTATATAAAATCATGTTCTAATTAGAAACAAAATCTTCATCCTCTTTAAATATCATAGGTGCATGAAAACTCATAGACCTCTCAGAATAATTTCCTGCTTGCAATGTTCAACCATGTGGCACTATGTAGTTCCAATCGTACCAAAGTCTTATGACAATCTTAAAATATTCATCCAATTATTCATTGTAGAATTACTGCCATCTACAAATATCAAAGCCAGTGCCTGTAAGATTTCTTCACGATCAGTGAATCCAAGGACACTTTTCCAACTAATCACCATAAGGAAGTAGAGTAGATGATCAATCAAAATAAACCAAAAAAGCCCCACTCTCTTCTGCTGGAAGAGAAGAATCAGAAAAGTATTTATTTATTTTTAAAATTTCTAAGATCAAACATACATAATATCTAAAACAATACAAAAGGACAATCAGACATCAAGATTTAAATTGACAATAAATCTTTGATCAAAGTGGGTCAGACCCTATAAAAAAGCAGTGACAAACAGTTGTGTTTTTAAGAATTTTCTAAAAGTTCTTCTATCAACACAATTCCTTAACTGTCCTACCAGCGAATTCCATAACTTTACCCCAGCACAGCAAAAGATCATTACACAAGTTTCTACATATTTCGGATTAACATTGCCCCTCAGCATAGCTGAATTTTCAGAATGCAAGGGTCTTTTAGGGTGGTAAACAGTCATCCTTTCCTTGAAATACTCTGGAATGGTACCATACAAGAATTGATGACAAATCATCAAAATCTTATATTGCATTCTAAGGGCCTCTTCTATCAAACTGCGCTAGCAGTTTATAGCGCAGTGAACTGCGCTGAATGACCTGCGCTGCTCCTGACATTCATAGAGTTCCTATGAGCTTTGGGAGCAGCACAGGCCATTCAGCGCGGATCTCTGTGCTAAAAACTACTATCACAGGCAGTAGAAAAATGAATGACAAAAATCAGTGAAGAAAAAGACCTCAGTGTCCACAAAGCATTGCCAATATCAGTAACACTGTTGAAATAGCAGGGCTTACTCTAATCACAAGTCATAATAAATCTCCATTGTTACGTTAGAAATCATAAAGCATATAGTTCTTCTCCAACAACAGGATAAATACAGTAGTATCACTCCAAAATAAAGGTGCAAATAAAAAATGCCAAAAAACTTGTCAGCAAAGACACACCACTGCAGTAAACATACTTTCCATTTTGGATACTTAGCATCTACTTGCTCATTTTTTTTATTTATTTATATTTTTTTTATTTATAGAATTTTATATTACCAAGCATATACATCTTGTACAGTAAAGTGAGATCAAATAACATAATAAACTAAGTTTCCAAAATTAAGATATACCATAATACATAATTCAATTTGAAAATAAAGATACATAAATGAAGTAATAAATGATCTAATTGATCACACACTAGTCCTCCATGTATTGGATCCAAGATTTAAAGAGTAGAACAAATAAAATCAAATAGGTTAAGAGGAAAACCATGTCTTACTACAGTGCAGGGAGCTAACCTTCCATGGGCGCTGTTATTCCTTTCTCAAGACGTTTCGCTGAGAGAAAACTAATCAGATGAGACGGCTCTGTAAAAATATACTTCAAAGATAAATATCTGACTACACATTTACATGGATATCTCAAAAGAAAATACCCCCTATTTGAATCACTCCAGGTTTCAGAAGTAGAAATTCTTTTCTTCTCTTTCGAGTCTCTCTAGAGACATAAGGAAAAATCTGAATATGATATCCCAGGAAGTCCTTGGACCTATTTTTAAAGAAAAGTTTTAATATCCAATCCTTGTCTGGAGCCAAAGCCACAGACAACAAGAGAGTGGCTGAAACAGCCAATTCTCTATCCGATTGTTCCAGAATTGCGGAAATGTTCAATGGTCTGTCCCGGGATTCCTCAATTTTTTCTTCTTCTTTGGATTGGGGCTTGGCAGGAAGATAGTACACTCTTGTAAGAGGAGTTAAAGAGCTTTCAGGAATTTCCAATATTTCCATAAAATACCTTTTCACCATTTCTCTAGGAGAAGTTGACAAGATCTTTGGAAAATTTATAAATCTCAAATTGTTAGCTCGGCCATTATTCTCCTGAGCTTCCAGCTTCCTCCTGAGTATTATGTTATCTTTAACCAGCAAATCTTGATTTTGTTTTAAAGATATTAGCTCCTTATTTGTATTTTGTGTCTCTGTTTTTAATTGAGATATATCCTGTTTTAACACTTTTATTTCTTCTTTTTGTTCTTTTAATTCTTTGTCCAAACTTTTTATTTGAGGATTTAAGGAATTCCCCAGATTCACTACCAAGTCCCATAATGCTTCAAGTGTAACTTTAGGGGGTTTAGTAGGAGAAAAAAGTTGTAATGGTGTAGTGTATGACTGTTCTGAAGTTAGCTTTACCTCAGTGAAGTCTTGTATTCCCCCAACCTCTGTTGTCCCGGTCGCAGGTCCTAGCAGAGAGAGCATGTCACTCTGCATTGTTCTGTTCGGCGAGCCCTCCATGCTAGCCTCTGGAAACAAGGAAGCTACCTCCTCGGGTGCATTCTGGTCCCGTGGAGAGCTGGCTGCTTGCGGCGTCGGTTGAAGGGGTGGCGTCCTGACGTCGGGGCTAAGGGTGACATCGAGCCCAGGGGATCTCACCACCGTGCTACTCTCCGGCGGCTTCCCTAGCGAGCTGGCACCCGACTCTTCCTGTTCCTGCTGTAGGCGCCGGAGAAAATCATCTATGGTAACCGCAGGGGTTAAGGGTCGCCAGGAGGCTCCTCCGACGTTCCTACCCCGTCTCTTTGGCATAATTGCAGGTAAATCTCGACGGCGTCCTCACTGCAGCAGAGATGTAGCGGCCATCTTGGATCTCGGTCTACTTGCTCATTTAAACAATCACAATACAACTCCTAGATCAAAAAACAGGTAGAAAAAAAAATGCCAAAATTGGTAAAAATACAGTCACTTATCTGCAGTAGAACAGCCTTCCATTTTCGTTCCAAACAGTCCCAACAGGAGCACCCTGTTTCACAAAATGCATCTTCAAAGGAATTTTTCAAGGAGTTGACTGAATCCTAGATGGCTGCTTTAAACATGGCAGCTGCCATCTCTGACACTCTCAAATAAGGTTTCCAGCATCATATCACAATGTCCTCTTCCTAGCCAATTACATGAAAGCTTTCCATTCTATAACAAAGTTCAACCCAGTAGACTGTACTGTTTGAAGAAGAAAAATCCAGTGTTGTTCTCTTTGCCTGAAACATCGACGGATATCACCCCGGTGTTCTCCTAACACACATAGCCAACCTCAAAATGTCTCCCCTGATATAAACTCAGTACTGCCAAGTTACCTAATTCCTGGAGGAAGATTTTTTAACTACTCCAAGTTTTGAAATTACATGCCAATACAGCATAGTATTTGAAGTCCTTGATTCTACTCATTGAACTAAGTACTTCTGGCCCATAATGCAATGTAATGGAGCTGTCAGAAATCCAGGACTGGCCTAAAATCTCCCATCTGGAACTACACAACTTGATAGCTCTGTAAACTTAGTTGCCCTTTTAGACAAGTGATTACTATTTTTATTACAATGTTCTATATTTTATTGTTGAATGTAATAAAATTATTTAACTAAGCAAAAGACAAAGGGCTCCTTTTACAAAGCTAGGGCCTTAACGCGCGGAATAGCGTGCGCTAAATTGCTGTAAGCGCTAGCCGCTACCGCCTCCTTTGGAGCAGGCGGTAGATTTCCGGCTAGCACGCACTAATCCAATGTATGCGTTAAAACCACTAGCGCAGCTTTGTAAAAGGAGCCCAAAGATGTGGAACAATGCAGTCAGAGAAAAATAAATAAAACCCATTCTCTAGTGAGGGTATTCATGTATTTAAAAAAAAAAGTAGCAGGGCACAGATGCCAACTTACCATCTCGGCTTCCAGTCACTATCTCTGGAGCTCCTTCTCCAATCTCTAAACCACCTATGCCATCTATGCTATTAATAATTTCTTTATGGCCTTTCACAGAGTATACTGGGATTTCTGGAGCTTCCAAGTTCCTAGAAAATATTAAATAATTATTAGTACCATTTTCACTACTAGTATTCAGCTCTTAAATCTCTTTACAGCTTTCTGCAGTTGTCCTACATTCAAAGTCTTTTGTGTTTTATTTTCCTCACTGTTTCTTTTCTGCTACTCATTTGTATACTACTTTTCTCCTACCAAAATTTCCATCTGCTATTTCACATAAAAGGACATCTTTGCTGAGGTCCAAGGCTGACCAGATGAGTTCTTCAGTAATTTCATTTGGGATGCAGAGGACCCCCTTCTTTCTCAGATTTATCAGTTGGAATTGTCACATAAAATAGGCTCTGCCGAGAAACAGGCCGAGATGCTCCTTAAACAGTTACGCCTAGACCTGCAAGCTTTAGATTTGGCAGCTATTAGTGTTAAGTTACAATCCCTCAAGCAGAAGTATTTCAAAACAGCGAACAGGGCTGGAAAGTTATTAGCACTTACGCTGGAGAAGCATTGGCTTTACAATTATATCACTACTATAGTAGATGCGCAGGGGGCGCATTGCACCACTTCGACACACATCCAACAAGCTTTTGTCCAGTATTATCAAACTCTCTATACGCCAGGACAGGATGTCCCTCCAGGTGTGATTCAGTCTTTTCTGGATCAAGTAAAACTCCTGAGCCTCATGCCATCAGAGGCTGATCAGCTTTCTGCACCTATCAGTGATGATGAAATTCTTTGGGCGATTAAGGATATGCAGCTGGGTAAGTCACCCGGTTTGGATGGCTCACTTTGCCTTGGCGATCTACCGGTCGATCGTGATCGACCTATTGGGCACCCCTGTTCTAAAGCAGATGCTCAAGGCCAAGCCCAGTTCAACATATAGCGGATCGACAGCAGCACAATCCACGAGTGTATGGAGGTCAGCAGCTGTTGGGGAGGGGGCATGGAGATCAGTGATTCTGCGGCAGAGGCACGACCAACGCGTATATGGGGATCACTGATTAGGAGGGTGGGGGCATGTATGTTGAGAGTGGCTCCAAGGAGGGTGCCTGTAGTTCAGTAAGAAGAAGACAGCAGGTGATGGCTCAAATATAAAATGAGACCCTCATTTTTGGCCCATTTTTGTGACCCAAAAATCTCAGTTTATATTCGAGTATATACGGTAGTAACCATTTCATAAGCAAGACTGGTGCCCTTGATTTGAAATGCATTGCTGGCTTCTGCACTTTCCGAGCTACAGTAATAACTGGTTCTGACTACTGGAGAATGTTTGATGTTCTAGCCTGAGGAACATTGGTCTCGCACAGGACTGCACCCCTAATACTTACGTAAGAGACCATTTCCAGAATCGACAATGCTCACCATATATGAAGGTTTCCAACAAAATCTCCAGTAGCTAAGTATCTTTGTTGCAGAGACGCAGCACCAAACGTTGCACATTTTATAGGTTTATCCTTTTCAATCTTAAAAAGAAAAATATTATTTTAATTCAAAATGTATTATATAAAAGTACAAATGATGAATGAAAAGCTACATTTAAGGCTATATTCTATAAATGGCTCCTACATTAGGTGCTGTGAGGCACCCTAATTGCAGTCGCCTAGTGACACCTAAATTCGGGATCCATGCCTTTTTGAAAAAAAATTGGCTTAAACAGCATGGTAACTGACCTGCCAGTTTTCAACCAATCAAAAAAGACCCCATTAATTAAATAATTTAAGAGTTTGGAGCCAAACTCTTAGGATACCTAGTGATGCCTAATTGGAGGTGCTCTCTCACCCCTAAGAATATCTATCTCAAATAGTAAGCATGTTTAGAGACGGAGAATAGGCATGGTTGACGAAGGTATCATTAGGTGTCCAAGATAGGTGCCCATAAATTAGGCATGCTAGGCGTAATTCTATAAATGGTACCTAGCGGATGATTGACAACCACGCCAAATGGAGCCGTTACTTGCTGTTTACAAAATATGGCCTTTACTGCATTATTTATGGATATGTATAGGATTCACAGCTTATTTATAACATGTAACAAGTTAATGACAAAAACCCAGAAATCAATATACTGGTAAATATATTTCATAAAAGGAATGAAAACAGCAAATTTCTAAACAAAATATAACTCCCCATCCCATTATTCAGCCTGTGGTGGTCAAGATTCTTTTTTTTTTTTAACCTCATCCATAAGAAGCTTTTTATTCCCAGATATTGAGTCCCAGTAGCCAAATACCAGCCGTTACTGAATATTTAGGTATAGGTTGGTCAGTACACTTATCCTTGTACTGGCAATATTCAGACCAGCACCCAGATAGGTATGGTAACTGGATAAAGTTGACAGACTTCCTCTAACTTTATCCAGGCAGTTACCAAGTTGGCACTCTTTGACCACCCCAACACTAACTAGATATTGTTAAGGTGGTCTGACCGGTGGTTCAGTAGCTTTATCTGGATAATGCCACTGAAAATCCAGGTATGGACCTAGTCAGTGAGACTTATCCATCTCAATTTTGCTGTGTGGCTTCAGCCAGGAGAGCATGGAGCTAGGCCAGGGACCTGAAGCACCAGTCTAGACAACCTACCATCAAATAAAAATTGTATTGTATTGTTGAGGATATGTTGAAACTCTCAACTGAGTGTGCAGCAGTGACTAAGAAAGCAAATCAAATGTAAGGAATTATTAGGAAAGGAATGGAAAACAAAGATAAGAATTTTATAATGCCCTTGTATTGCTCCATGTTATGGCCACACCTTGAACACTGTGTGCAATTTTGGTTGCCACATCAAAAAAAAAAAAGGATATAGTGGAATTAGAAAAGGTACAGAGAAGAACGACAAAAATTATAGAAGGGATGGGACAACTTTCCTATGAGGAAAGGTTAAAGCAGTTAAGAGTTCTTCAGCCTGGAGAAAAGATGGCTGAGGGGAGATATGATAGAGGCCTATAAAATACCAAGTGTTTACTCTTTCCAAAAATACTAGGACTAGGGAGTATGTAACGATGCCACTAAGTAGTAGATTTAAAACAAACTGGAGAAAACATTTCTTCACTCAACATGTAATTGAACTCTGGAATTCATTGCCAGAAAATATGGTGAGAGCAATTATTCCACTGTGGTATTTACTGCAGCACTCTCAATTTCAACTATACTGTATACTGCAAGTTCCTTGCTTGTTTATGTGCAATAAACTATAAAGTAGTTTGAATTTAAAAAAGGCAAGTCTTTATTATATGGCTGCTGATGTGGTTTAACTTGCTAATAATACAGCCCTGTAGCCCATTCTGGGGGCCTTTTACTAAAACTGTGACAAAAATGGCATTAGTCTGTCCCTCATGAGGGTCTTTACCTTGCTCTAAGGCCACTTTTGCCGAAGCTGGAAATAGTTGATTTTCCCATTTTTTGAATTAATGGCCACATGCTAATTGTCAAACAAAATAATTTTTTAAATATAAATTCCACACTCCACAATAGCAAATTATATCCAAAAGTGGAATTCACAAAAAAATAATTTATCGATTCTTAAAGGAAGAAAATTTCTTCTCAATCTGTTGCCCAATGATTTAAATTATGATATCATGTCAATCATCATTCATATTTAGGGAGACTGCTGAATTTGCACAATAGAATGGTTCAGGAGTAGGAGCAAAGATTATATTATGGTTTCATTCAGTTGAACAGCTGTTTCAGCTGATTTTTATGTATTAGAAACCTGTCTGAGGTCCTTTCTTCCTAAATATGAATGATAAGAATCGATAAATTATTTTTTTGTGAATTCTATTTTTGGACGTCACATGCTAATTTTGCCATTAACATACAACCATTAAAAAACCTTACTATGTGAGTCCCTACTGTGACCTGTTTTGTAGGTGGCTAACCCTGTGGTGATCAATTGTGTGACTAGCGGTCACATCTACTCTCCACCCCTTACCAGAAAAAAATATTTTTAGTGCATGGTATGCAGGTGCAAATTGGTAAATTTACTGTGGGGACACTAGTGCACATCCTGCAGTAAGCCTTTTTAATGTGTGGTAAGTGCATGCTAGCAGTTACAGCAGTTTAGTAAAAGAACCCCTTCTCTTCCTATGGACTAGAGCAGGGGTCTCCAAAGTCCCTCCTCGAGGGCCAAATCTAGTCAGGTTTTCGGGATTTCCCCAATGAATATGCATTGAAAGCAGTACATGCACATAGACCCCTGGACTAGAGGGTATTTAGCATGCATTAATTTTAAATGCATTAAATTAATTAGTGCATCTTAGATGTCAGACCTCTATGTATTAAATACTATACGTAAAGGCACCACAGCTCCAGGAGGGAGATTCTAAAGTCAATCCTGGATTTTTGATAAGCCTATCACAGCATAGTGACTAGCCCAAAAAAAAAAAAAACCCTCCTTGCAACTTGGCAGCTCTGCATCATAGAATTAGAAAAGTAGAAGACAGCTGTCATTGCTCCCTGACTCCCCTCCTACCAATACCATAATGGGGGGGGGGGGTGTCGCATAGTCTAAACTCCCCCACCCCACTCCGCCAACCGAGACCCCGCACTCACCTCCCGGAGCAGCCGCAGCTCCCCATGCTCGATCTCGTACACCTGCAGCACCCCCGTGCCCCGGGCGAAGTTACCCAAGCACACGAACTTGGCGCTGGAGGGGATCCACTTGCAGTCGAAAACGGTGTAATTCAGCCCCTTCTGAATGTGGGCAATAATCTGAGGCTTCTCCAGCGGGCTAGTCATGGCGAAAAGACACCAATCTCAAGTTACAACTATTCCCACACTTCCTCCCAGCAGCTCTTGCGCGCCACACCAAGCGGTCTCCCGAGCAACCATCGCCTACCGTCAGGACCCTTTCCAGTCTTAGGTGCCCGCTATGCGCCCGCGACAGAACTGGACAAAAACCACTTCCTGTTTCATCGTTCTCACAACTGGGGCCTTTGAGAAAACAATTGCTCCAGAGGTTATGTTGGCCTTAATGAAAGCAAAATACTCAGGGGGGGGGGGGGCGGTTAGTTATTCAACCTGACAGTATTCTGATTAGTCACTGGAAAGTTTTTTTGGAATTAGATATAGGCGCTAACAGTAACTTGGTTTTAAGGACAACGTGTGGGCGGACTCAGTACTAGGCTCCGGCCCTATGGGATGGAACGTGGGCGAGGGACAGGGTCAACGCGCTACCGCAAGCCTCGAGGGTAGAACGTGGGCGGAGTCAGCACTGGCCGTCGCTACAGGCCTCTGGGAAAGGATGTGGGTGGAGCCTGAAGTCTGTTGCGGACGAGGCGGAACGTGCTCTGGCCTCTTTTAGTGCGCACGTGTACGAAGAGACTCGTCGCCTCGATCCGGGGCAATGACGGAGGCGGAAGGCAACGTGGAAACTATGGAACAGGAGCCGGGCTCGGGTGAGGCCTTCACCACCGTCCGGTCCAAGCGCAAGAGGAAACTGCCGCAGAACGAGAGTGGGGCGCTGCGGGCCCGCAAGAGACCCGACTTTCCCCCGCTCTCTGGGTCTTCTTTGACGGTAAGGGCAGCTAAGCTTCAGGAACGTCTGGGAGGAAGGTATGCAGTACTGTGCAGAGCTATTTCCTGGTTGATGGGGGATCTTATAAACTAGCGAAGACAAGCTAAGATGTATATATTACGGAAAGCTACGCTAGAGTTCACTCACGAATTGTGCCTTGACGTTTGCTCTTTCACAGGCTACGGGTTATTTTTACAGTTTTCTTGTTTGCGGTTTTACTTGATCCCTTAGCGACCTGGGACCCCTGATGAAGGCCTTGTAACCGAAACACGGACCATGTTGGGTCCATAGGTTTGTTTTTAAAGTGGTATTATTAATCGCGCTCAATTATTTTATACAAATAAATTTAGCCTGCATCATTGTAAGTGTTTCTGCAGTTTCCCTTGTTTTTATATTATGTAAAGCAGCATTATTAAAATAAAAAAGGCCATAATCGGGGAGAATATATTATTGCTAAAGGAGGAAGTTCTTGGTCATCCTAAAATGGATGTTGGTGGCCATGTTAGTCTGGCATAACTAAATTGACAGGTAAACATAGAAATAGACGGCAGATAAGGGCCACGGCCCATCCAGTCTGCCCATCCCAATGACCCTCCCTATCTATCTCTGCAAATAGATCCCATATGTCTATCCCATTTGGCCTTAAAATCTGGCACGCTGCTGGCCTCAATGACCTGAAGTGGAAGACTGTTCCAGCGATCAACCACCCTTTCAGTGAAGAAGAACTTCCTAGGTAGGAAGCACTTTATGGAATAACCAATTTATTGAGGCATAAGCTTTCGAAGACCTGAGTCCATTTCATCAGATGGGAAAAAAGTGGGTTACTGTGCTATAAAAACCACATTATTACCCTGAAATACGTTAAGGGAAAAATGATAAAGCCCTTTTATTAAGTTGAAGTAAGATGTGTGGGCATTGCAACATGCTGATTGACTAGCACGCAAATAGGGTTACCATATGTCCGGATTTACCCAGACGCCTCTTTTTAGAGGATTGTCCAGATGTTTTTCTAAAACCTGACAGTTTGTCCGGTTTTTGGAGTCTTGAGTCCAGCCTAATTTTTTTTTTTTTTTTATAGTGGGCGGGCAGCAGGGGGTCACTCATGGTAGGATCCGCATCAGTCAAAGTGCTGCCGATGGTACCAGTGGTGCAGGGGCAAGAGCTCCTGTTGCACGTCACCGGAGGCTAGTTTGGTGCTGATTAGAAGTGGCAGGAAAGGCCCCGGCTGTGCCTGAGCTCGGGGCTGTTTCTGGAGGGCATCCATGCATCTGTGTAATGTCATCATGTCCGCGCATGCTGAGAAACCCTCAGTATTAAAAAATATGTGTTTAGAAATCATTGTTTACATTATCAGTTTTAAACAATAGGTTGCTGTTCATAGGGGTATGAAAAGTAATTTTATGTTCTTTATATCTCCATAATGTAAGTTAAAAAATAAGTTACTATAGGATACACAGAACGATGAGATGTGATCCCATCTCAATAAAGTTACCGTATTTTTCGCTCTATAAGACACACCTGACCATAAGACACATCCACCTGTAAAGGAGGAAAAACCAAGAAAAAAAATTCTGAACTAAATGGCGTCCCACCACCCTGCCCTGTACCCCCTCTGGTGATCTAGTGATAGGCCTGTGCAGGGCAGGTAAATAGTCAGGGGCTTTAGGTGAGCTTGTTTTATTATTCTATAGTAGCTGAAGATTGCTACTTGCAATATGGCTCATAACATGTGTTAACACACTAAACTAAAGTTCCCTAGTGGGAAAAATTCCATAAAATAATATAGATCAAACACTTCCCACTTTTATGAAAAAGTGCATAGTATAGTCACTTCAAAATGATATTCATACAGGAGGAGGCCTCAGTAATGGAGCCTACGCGTAGTCGTATTCACTGACTGAGGTTATCAGCGTAGTTGCTCAGCTCCTTTGCTCCAATCATCGGCCATACTCCAGTATCCCCTTATTCTAAACAATTTATTTCAGCCCATTTTATTTATTAAAGAGTCTAAAAAGTTCTACAATATCTTTATCTGATTTTCTAAAAATTCAGTTCTACAATATCTTTTTCTAATTTTCTAAAAATTCTGTAATACTAACTCGACTTGTTTTCAATTGTTCAGATGTCAATTTCTAATTTCTTTCATCTTTTATATATACTTATTCATTCATTTGCACTGATTCATATTCATTAGACTTTACTGAAAAAACTATTTTCATTTATAGTAGTTTCATTTCCATTCAGCGAATTGCACTTATATGCTAATAGAAGATTACTTAGCTTCAGTCAGCACTTGTGTTTCAAAAAGTACCAACGTGGCCATCGTTTCGTGGAATTCAATTCATAACCACTGCGTCAGGGCCAAATTGTAAATGAACCAAGCCGCTGTGAACAAGACACAAAATCAGTGAAAAATAATAACTATAACGTACCTAATTGCTTACTAAATATCTTACTTACTGTTCTGTGCAAATCTAAGCAGTCTCCATAAAGCAACAAAATAGCGACAGCCTCTGTTTAAAAAGCTTGGCGGCGTACTGACGTCAGTACATATGTCAGATTTCATTGGAGCATAAAGGATTCCCATATTCTATACTGAAAATAGTTAGATAACATTCTACAATAGAGATATTACATCAAAACTATTTAGTAAAAGTGTTGCCACTCCATCTGTTTATTAAGACCATTAGGATACAAAGTATCCAGACGACTAATCCAGCGCTGCTCATGCTGGGTTAGGATCCGGTGGAAATTACCACCCCTACTGTCGGGTCTAACTACATCTATAATGACAGCGCGCAGTGTTACGAAATCATGTTTCTTTTCGATACAATGTCTAGCTAATGAAGCACCCAAATTATGATTCTTGATGTTACTTTTATGTTCGATGAGACGAACATTAAACTTCCGCGATGTTTGTCCTATGTAAATTAAATTACAGGGACATTTTAGAGCATATACAACCCCTTGGGTTTTACAGTTAGAGGTATGATTTAAAGTATATTCTTTTTTATCTTTTGGGTTCTGAAATATGCTAGTACATTCCATCAAATCACACATTTGACAGTCACCACACATCTGATGACCCTGCTTTTCATTCGTTGTACTGTTCAGAGTATTGATAGGCAGAGAGGGACATAATATCTCTTTAAGATTTCGATTCCGATGGTAAGCTATTCTTAAAGAACAGCCTTTAAATGTTCCCGCTATTTTTAATATCTCCCAGTGTTTTCTAAGGGATTGAGCAATCTGGTAGCTATTACTGGAGTATGTCAGTATACAAGTCATAACTTTCTCACATGTTTTGGGATTATCTTTATTCTTAGGGGTTAGTAGAAGCTCCCGATGGTTATAATAAGCCCTTTTATAGGCTATGTTAAGAACTTTTAAAGGATAGCCACGTTGTAAAAACTTTTCTTTCAAACAGTTCGCTTGTCTCCTGAATTCAGCATCAGAGGTACAAATTCTTCTAATTCTCAAAAACTGAGAAAAAGGTAAACTTTTTTTAAGAGAGCTGGGATGAGCACTAGAAAAATGTAACACCGAATTACAGTCAGGTTTTGTATAAACCTTTGTCTGGAATTCACCATCAACGATCTTTATCAATACATCCAAAAATGAAATCTCAGTATCGCTATAGGTGTGTGTAAATCTCACCTTGGGATGACAGGTCTTAATATAATTCAAAGAGATTTTCAGTTCATCTGGACCACCATTCCAAATTAGGAAGATGTCGTCAATGTATCGGGTCCACAATTTCACCTTTTTGAAGAATTGTGAGGGATATATCCAATTTTGTTCAAAACTATCCATAAAAAGATTAGCTACTGACGGTGCCATGGTAATACCCATCGCTATACCTGAACTTTGCTGAAACAGATAATTTTCAAACATAAAGAAACTGTTTTGAAGTACCATCTTGGCAAGTTGGTATAAAAACTCAGTCAGTACT
This sequence comes from Geotrypetes seraphini, assembly GCF_902459505.1. Taxonomy (NCBI): domain Eukaryota; kingdom Metazoa; phylum Chordata; class Amphibia; order Gymnophiona; family Dermophiidae; genus Geotrypetes; species Geotrypetes seraphini. The sequence continues at coordinate 300,621,413 of NC_047086.1, read as the reverse complement.
TTAGGACTAGTTCTCAGATCCAGCGTTTTACAAATAATCTCCAGTGCCTCCTTTTGGGGGATGATGGTATATAGAGAGCACATGTCAATAGTTACTAACATCGAATGTTGATCAGGTTTAATTTGTTCCATTTTTCTTAAAAATTCTGTAGTATCCTGCAAGTATGAAAAAGTGTTTTTAACAAAAGCTTGAAGAAACTTATCAATATAAATCGAAGAAGCTTCAAGAAGTGCTCCCCTGTTTGAAACTATCGGCCTCCCTGGAGGGGAATTTAGGGATTTATGAATTTTAGGGAGCAGATAGAAAATAGGGATTTTAGGATATGGAACATTGAGAAAACGGAATTCTTTTTTAGTTAAATAACCTTTCTCTAAAGCATTTTTAGTAAGTTTATTAATATTTAGCTGTAATCCTTGGGGCCTTTGCTAGGCTGGCCCCCTTCAATGATGCAATGCTGGCCAGCCTAGCAAAGGCCCCCCTTTGCTAGGCTGGCCCCCTTCAATGATGCAATGCTGGCCAGCCTAGCAAAGGCCCCGAGGTTGCCTGATGAAACTGGGCTAAAGTAGTGCTAGCTGCAGCTGTGTGCCGAAGTTAAAAGCACACAGAGCTGCTGGTTCTGGTCCAGGGGCGCGGAGACAAGAAAGATAGGAGTCCTGGGAGCGCGGAGACGAGGAAGGCAGGAGTCCCGGCAGATACGCGCAACGCAACGGTAGAAGTCAGCTGACACAAGTGTTGGAGCCTCTCTTCCTGCCCTGCAAGCCGCAGCACACTTAAAATCTCAAAAGGCACACTAGTATGTCACGGCACACAGTTTGCGATACACTGTTGTGGAGCTACAGACAGCCACGTGTTTATGCAGTTCAGAGTGTAAGTTGGGCGACCGTTTTTTGTTTATAAAAGCTTTGTCTAGATTAAAGCTCTCTGCCCTCCTCTTTTCATTAAAGCCCTAACTTTATTTTTTGTTTAAAGATTTGTGCTATTTGTTATTTCTGATTCCTAAAGACCAGCTTCCCTTCACCTTTCAGTCTTTGTGCTTTACAAATCCATTACTTACATAGACCGTGGTAGTCTTTTAAGAAGACCTAGCTTGTCCGAAGTTCAGAAATTAAAGAAAAGAAATGGCTTTACAAAAATGGCAAATCAGTAAAGAGCTTGTAGATCTTTTCATTTAAATTGTAAAATACATTCACAGAAAATGAACAAAAAAGGCTTGGGGCATAAGATCAAAAAGCGTTATAATAGATTACCAAATGGTTTGCACAGTTGAATGCTGTAGGCTTAGGTACCTCCTTGGTAAAGATTTTTTTACAAGTGAAAGGAGAACATTTTCTTCAGTATGACTTTCCCTTTGTTTGTTGCAGGGTGACAAAGAAGAAATGAGAAAAGTCCCTGTGCCTGCACACAGATATACCCCACTGAAGGAAAACTGGATGAAAATCTTCACTCCCATTGTTGAACACCTGCAGCTTCAAGTCCGATTCAATTTGAAAACCAGAAATGTGGAAATCAAGGTGAGAGAAACTTCAGTTTGTTCCTTGAATTTTGATTAGCAGTACTAAGGCTTCCCTTTCTCTGTAGCTGTCTTCTGACATCTTCCTTTGAGCATGGCTGAAATACTACAGATTTTGAACTCGCTCTAGGTCTACTGGTGCAGATTGACCATTTTTACAAAGAGGGTCTTATTTGATGTGACAGCAATGCAACATGATTAGGATAAACAGTTGCACCATGATGGGGAAAAGAACACCGAGGCTAGTTCTCCTTATATTGTAGAATTAAAGTTCAACAAATAAGATGAAGGCAGTAGTTTATTTGGCTAGCTTATATTTATGACCATCGAGCCCTGTGCTCCTTTAGTATTCAAAACAAGGAGCAGTATTCACCTCCCAAGGGAGGTGGTGGAGAGGAAAACTGTGATGAAATTCAAAAAGGCTTGGGATGAACACAGAGGACCGCTAATTAGAGTATAAATGAACAAACTTTCATAGTCTGAATCCAGCAAAGGAGATGGTTTGGATAGGCTGCAGTGAGGGTCAACGTCTACTCCAGTAGTTGGAACCTAAGGACAGTACCGGGTAGACTTCTAAGGTCTATGGCCCAGAAATAACAAGAAAAAAATACATTTTTAATTTAATCATGAAATTGTAATGCATGTGATTAGGGCAGATTGAATGGACCGTTCAGGTTTTTATCTGCCGTCATTTACTATGTTACTATAGAAATTCCTTGGAAGCTATGTGTTGGAAAACATCCAGGAATTGGCTTCATGGCAATCCCAGCAGATTGTTTTTCATATGAGAAATTGTGCTCTCTGTCTAAAAATGAAAGGTACAATATAAAGAAAATGACTGGGAAAGTTCTTTTATCTCCAGATTAGGACTGTATCAATGATATTGTTAACTTTTCAGAGGCATTTTTTGTTGGACAGGAGACAAGGCATAAAGGAGCCAAGATTTGGGGAGATGGAAAAAAATAGAATACCAACTCCAATTTGCTTTCCTCTGCATATCTTAAAGCTTACCCAAGAAATCTACTACAAATTTTGATTAAAAATATTTACAAGTTCCAGCTTCCTCTTGTTCCTTTGGGCGCCATGAGCCTTTGTTTGCAGTTGCCTGGGATTTTCTTCTTGCATTCGTAATGCACATCTCTATTCTCCCTATACGAGGTCTGTTCAAAAAGTTCCAGGACTGATTTGTAAAAATTTATTAAACAATCCTACAACTTATTTCTATTGAGTCCCCTTCAAAGTACTCCCCTTCTATGTATACATTTTCCCCTACATCGTTTCCATATTTGGAAATGGTCTTTAAATGTATCTTCAGGAATCACTAAGTGTTGCGCCAATTTTTGCTTTATGTCTTCAGTGGTGTCGAATCGCTTTCCTTTCAGCATGGATTTAAGTTTAGGAAACAAGAAGAAATCAGTAGGTGCCAAATCAGGAGAGTAAGGTGGCTGGGGAAGAACTGTCATCATGTTTTTTGTGAATTTTGTTGGCGGCGTGAACAGGCATGTTGTGATGCAGGAACCACAACTGCTCCCTCCAAAGTTCAGTCAGGTTTATCCTGATTCTCTCGCAGTCGTTTCAGCACTTTCAGATAGTAATTTTGGTTGACAATTTGTGCTTGTGGCAGAAATTCATAGTCAACAATGCTGCGACTGTCAAAAAAATCTGTTAACATCACTCTGACGTTCAGCCGAACTTGCCAAGCTTTTTTTGGTCTTGGCAATGTTTTAGTTCTCTATTGAAACAATCAAGATTTGGTTTCCATGTAATAACTGTAGACCCATGTCTCATCGCCAGTTATCATTTATCAAGAAATGTTTCGTCTTGATTTACCTGCTCAAGAAGATTCTGACAGATCATGACGCGATTGTTCTTCTGGTTGTTGGTCATCAACTGTGGAACAAACTTTGATTCAATGCGAGACATCCCCAACTTCTATGTTAGAATGTTGTGGCATTAATCACCAATTAGCACACACAAAAACCCTAACTTGATCAGCCTGATCAGTTGACATTGATGGTCTAACAGTTCACAAATCGTCTTCCACTGATTCACGACCACTTTTGAAGCATGAATATCATTCAAAACATCTTCCAGTACTCATGACCTGTTCCCATAAGCCACTTCCAACATTTCATAAATTTCTGTAGCAGTCTTACCCAATTTAAAACAGAACTTCATGCTGTAGTACTGCACATTGAGGTTGCATATGATGAAAAATAGCCAATCACGAAAACACACTTTCACAAAAACTGCTGTAGCTTGGAGACAAAAACAGATATTAACAAACAGAAAAAAGGAGGTTACTCGTGAGGTTTCAATCTACTCAGTGCCGCCTAGTGCATCTCAAAAGAACTTGGTGCGCAATTCAAATTGTCCTGGAACTTTTTGAACAGACCTTGTATCATAATAGCAATTCCTAGCCTGGGAGGTGTGCGGTTTCAGATTGACATACACACTAAATTTGGCCAGTAGGTGGCAATGTTGCATGATAGCCAGTATGACCCCCCCTGGTGTCTTTGGTGATGTCCCTGAAGCATCAGAGCCCCTATTAACCAGAGCACCAAAGCCATCAGTCTCCTATGTATTGATAATTATTTTTAAATTGTACTTAACCACTTAAAATGTTGGCAATGTAACCTTGGATTTATGCAAACATACTAATTTGCACACTTGAGAATTTAAATTGCAGATCTTCTTTGAATCTAGTAGCCAACCCAAAAACTTATGAGCCAGCAGCTGAAACTTCCTTACTACCTCTCCACCCCCTCCTCCCTTCCCCAGTTGCCTGTTGTCCCACTGAATTCAAACTTGGATGAGGAGATAGAATCTTCTTGGAGATCTGTTAAAAGTTCTTTTTAAAAATGTAGTTCCTTAAGGTTCAACTGCGTATTGCCAGCAAAAGCCAGCAGTCTCCCTTCTCTAAGCATGCTATCTGCTGTGTGGCAGAACCCCAGTTGTCTTTCTTTGTTTCACATATCACAGTGGCCTGGGTTTCCCACCAGTATCTCTTCCCCTTACCCTAGGTTTTACCCAGCCTGTCTCATATTCTCACCAGCCTACATTCTTCTCTCATAGTCACCTCCACCCGATCCTAATTTTCACCGTATCTTGCTGTCTCCTTCAAACCGTTCCCCACCCTATTCTTTCTCCCTATCTCTCTTATACCCATCACTAAAATCTTCATCTCTCCAGACAAAATAATTCATATTTACCTCTATCAGCTCAGTGGTCTGCAATTGCTGCTTTTGTTACCATTAAAGAAAACAGTATTCTCTTACACTCCTTGTTGTGTAATTTGATTCTTTATAAATTGAACTGTGCGGTGGAGGAAGATCCAGTTGGTTTTATGATGTATGTTTTTGTACCATGCAGCTTAAATTTAGAGAACTGAATCGCATGGTTTATAATAGTTTTCCAACACAGGGCACAAAAAAGTTCACTTCTCCACCCTTAGTATCTTTCCTAAATGCCAAGTTGATAATGCTACTGTGGGCCATATGTTTTGGCTCTGTCCCAAGATTAAGCATTTTTGGCAGCAGTTACTAGAGTCACTGTCTTATTTTTGGAGTTGTAAAATAGATCCCAAAATCTTGTTTGGGATTTATGTAGTAGCTTCTCCAGTGCCCTTTGGTTTGAAACATTTTTTGAAAAGAGTAATATTGTTTGCTCTTAAATCTATTTTACCAGTTTCGATTTCAATATACCCACTGGCATGTGCAATTATTTTAGGATTAGCAGGCAGCATATTCTCACATGTAGGTGATGTCATCCACAGAGCCCAGTATGGACAATGTTAAAAGTGAACCTTCACTTTAAGTTTTAAGAAACTTCATGACTGCACGCACCATGAATGTGTGAGTGCCTTCCAGCCTGATGCCGTCTCGCGGTTCCTCAGTTCTTCATTTTCTGCGTCGCAAAGTGCTTTTTTTTCTGGACTTCGTCCAGTCAGCATTACCCTCAACCCGTATCGTTTTTCTACCTGGCCTTTAGCTATGTTACCCCCCTTGCAAGGCTACATCTAGAACAGCTCAGAACTTCAGCCCTGGTGGTCAGCGGGGCTTGAGTAGAGGAGGACAGCTGCATCGGTGGTCAGGTGGTGGCTTGAATATAAACCAAGTCCCTATTTTTGGTCCATTGTTTTGGCCCAAAAGTCTCAGTTTGTATTCGAGTATATACTTCATTTCTAGAGCAGGCACATTTTCAAGTTTAGCCACATAAACCCTGATTATTTTGTCAGGTCTTGGGCCATGAAGGTACCTGAGCTGGGAAAATTGTGACCATTAGCGTTGCTTTGGACACCGTCTTTTGTCTCTGCTCGTTCTAAACATTTATCAGTGCCTAATGCACTATTCATGCGATAGAAAAATTATCCTTTAAGACTCTTGACAAAGGTATTGATTCTGAAACACTGTCGGTGTCAAGTCTTCGCAGTGCTATTATCAATAAGGCGTACTTTGAACTGTATACCCATGGCTGAATTATTGACATCCTCGCGACTCCTCTGTTATACTGGGCAAATTGTCTACATTCAGTCATTTTTAATGTGCTTTAACGAGATGTGTATGTAACACCTCTGCTGTGTTTTCTTTTGGAAGCAAATTCACTCTTAGCAGGAGCTACTGTTGTAGCTGGTCAGAGAGTGCTGAGTGTCTAGGTTTTATGTCCGATGTCTGATAGGGCCCTGCCATGCTGTTCTCTTTCTAGAGCAGAAATCTTGTCTCCAGATGCTTCATTTTCCTGAATTACATATTCAGTTCAAGATGTTCTAGAGCACACGTGTCAAACACAAGGCCCGCAAGCCAAATCCAACCCATCTGGTCATTTTATGTGGCCCGCAGCAGTATTCCCTGCCTTGGAGTCATGGTCCGGGAACTTCCCTTTCTCATGGCCTGGCTCCAAGGCTCTAGGTGGTCCCCGTGGCCCAACTCTTCTCTCCACGTCAGTCCGATTTCACCCTCACCTTCTGTCATGCTAAAAAATCTGCCGGCCTCGGCAGTGATTCAGCAACATTGCCTGCAGCTCTCCTTCCTGCTTTCCATCTGCCATAGTTCACTTGAGCAGAAACAGGAAGTTTGGTCATTGGAGACAAACCACAGCAGACAGAAACCAGGAAGGGGAGCCCCGGGCAATGTTGCTGAATCACTCACTGCTGAGGCTGGAAGATTTTTCAGTGTGACAGAAGGTGAGGGGTGACATCAGACCACCACGGAGAGAAGGGTAGGACATGCTGGGCTGAGGAAGCCTCCTGGACTGTTTTTTGGGGGGTTTTTTTAGTATGGAGGGGATGGGTATTAAAAGCAGTGCTAGATTGGGCATGTGGGGAGAGCTTATGGGGCAAGAAACAGGACAGAGAGAGATGATGGGCAATGGTTTGAAGGGAGAGACGTTGGATCTGGGATGGTGTAACATAACATTGTGCTTATTGACCGCATAACCAGAAGTTCAACGCGCTTTACAAAAAGTTATAAAAGTAAACATTTTACATGAAATAAAATGATTCATTAAACAGTCAAATATTTAGAAAAAAGATAGGTCTTCAATTGTTTTCTAAAATGGCCATAGGAATGGGTAGTAAGCATCAATATTCAAAATTCGTTGTCATGAAGAGCTGCCTGAGATGCCAAAATATGATTTAGAAATTTCTTACTCCTGCAGCCCTGGACAGATGGAAAATTAAACAAAGGATGAGTTATTCTGCTATGTCTGTATGATGCTAAGAAAATCTATTGACTAAGTAAGAAGGAGCTGTACCATAAACAGCCTTATAACAGAAACAGCCTAGTTTAAACAATACCTAGGCCTCCATTGGCAGCCAATGCAATTCGCAATAAAAGGGTGTAACATGATCAAACTTCTTCAGGCCATGACTCATTCTGACCGCTGTATTCTGTATTAATGTAAGTCTTGCTAATTCTTTCTTGGTGACTGTCGGACAATATTACAATAATCGAGAAGACTCAGTAGTAACGATTGAACCAGTAATCTAAAAGCAGTAAATTCAAAATAAGATCTAATTGTTTGCAATTTTCATAATGTGAAGTGGCATTTACGCACTACAGCATCTATCTGAGCATGCATTGTAAGATGCTGGTCAAAAATAATTCCCAAAATTTTAATCGTTGGATGAATTATATACTTAGTTGAATTTATACTAATAGAAGGTTCAGAAGAAATATTATTAGCAGCCGCCACTAAAAATTTTATTTTGCCAGAGTTTAATTTGAGTTTAAATTTTTGCATCCATGAATTCATCTGTTTCATTACGATTTCAACTTTAGTGATAATCTGGGATAGGGCTGAAGTAAAAGGTATGACAATAGTAATGTAGTACAGTGTTCTACCCAGGGCCTTACAGCCGGGCGCTGCGCCCGGCTGATTTAGATGACTACACAGCTAATCCTGCTGCCGCTGCCGCTGCTTCTTCCCGGGCTGACTCACCGCCGAAAATTTTGTTTGACGCCTGCCTTTTTTTTTTTTTTGCCAGCATGCTTTTACCGTATTTTCACGCAAATAACACGCACCCGTATAAAACGCGCACACGTGTATAGCGCGCAGAAACCACGATGATAAGCACAAAAACTTTGGTATAACGCGCTCACGATTATACCGCGCATGCTGCCCGACTCTCCGTTCACCCCCCTGACTTCCGTGCACTGCCCCGCCTCTCCGTGCGCTGTCCCGACTCTCCGTTCACCCCCCCCTGACTTCCGTGCACTGCCCCGACTTTCCGTGCGCTGTCCCGACTCTCCGTTCACCCCCCCCTGACTTCCGTGCACTGCCCTGAATTTCCGTGCGCTGTCCCGACTCTCCGTTCACCCCCCCTGACTTCCGTGCACTGCCCCGCCTCTCCGTGCGCTGTCCCGACTCTCCGTTCACCCCCCCTGACTTCCGTGCACTGCCCCGCCTCTCCGTGCGCTGTCCCGACTCTCCGTTCACCCCCCCTGACTTCCGTGCACTGTCCCCCCTTGAAGGTCTGTCCCCATCCTGAAAGCCTGATGCCCCCCCCCCGACGTCCGATACATCCCTCCCCCCGAAGGACCGCCGACTCCCCAACAATATCGGGCCAGGAGGGAGCCCAAATCCTCCTGGCCACGGCGACCCCCTAACCCCACCCCGCACTACATTACGGGCAGGAGGGATCCCAGGCCCTTCTGCCCTCGACGCAAACCCCCCTCCCTCCAACGACCGCCCCCCCCCCAAGAACCTCCGACCGCCCCCCCAGCCGACCCGCGACCCCCCCTGGTGACCCCCACGACCCCCCCACCCCCCTTCCCCGTACCTTTGGTAGTTGGGCCAGAAGGGAGCCCAAACCCTCCTGGCCACGGCGACCCCCTAACCCCACCCCGCACTACATTACGGGCAGGAGGGATCCCAGGCCCTCCTGCCCTCGACGCAAACCCCCCCCCCCCCCAACGCCCGCCCCCCCCAAGAACCTCCGACCGCTCCCCCAGCCGACCCGCGACCCCCCTGGCGACCCCCACGACCCCCCCACCCCCCTTCCCCGTACCTTTGGTAGTTGGCCGGACAGACGGGAGCCAAACCCGCCTGTCCGGCAGGCAGCCAACGAAGGAATGAGGCCGGATTGGCCCATCCGTCCTAAAGCTCCGCCTACTGGTGGGGCCTAAGGCGCGTGGGCCAATCAGAATAGGCCCTGGAGCCTTAGGTCCCACCTGGGGGCGCGGCCTGAGGCACATGGTCGGGTTGGGCCCATGTGCCTCAGGCCGCGCCCCCAGGTGGGACCTAAGGCTCCAGGGCCTATTCTGATTGGCCCACGCGCCTTAGGCCCCACCAGTAGGCGGAGCTTTAGGACGGATGGGCCAATCCGGCCTCATTCCTTCGTTGGCTGCCTGCCGGACAGGCGGGTTTGGCTCCCGTCTGTCCGGCCAACTTCCAAAGGTACGGGGAAGGGGGGTGGGGGGGGCGGTCGGAGGTTCTTGGGGGGGGGGGCGGTCGGTGGGGGGGAGGGGGGTTTGCGTCGAGGGCAGGAGGGCCTGGGATCCCTCCTGCCCGTAATGTAGTGCGGGGTGGGGTTAGGGGGTCGCCGTGGCCAGGAGGGTTTGGGCTCCCTTCTGGCCCGATATTGTCGGGAAGTCGGCGGTCCTTCGGGGTGGGGGTGCGAGTGGTCCTGCCGGGGGGGGGGATGTATCGGACGTCGGGGAGTCGGCCGGGCAAGAGGGCTTGGGCTCCCTCTTGCTCCGATCGTGGATGCGGGTGCGGGTGGGAGCGCGTGCGAGTGGTCGTTCGGGGTGGGGGTGCGAGTGGTCCTGCTGGGGGGGTGAATCGGGCGTCGGGCGGGGTGGGAACTATGTTTGAAAACTTTCGTATACCGCGCTCACGCATATAACGCGCGAGGGGTATGCGCGGTAGGTAAAAACGCGTATAACGCGCGCGTTATATGCGTGAAAATACGGTACTTGCTTCGGGCCTACCTCGTTGCCGGATCCTGCCTACTTTCTGTTTCCGCGAAGGCAGGACCCGGCAGCGAGGAAGGCCCGAAGCAAGTAAAAGCAGCAAGTTGTAAGCTTCCCTCCGAGGCTCTATGGTGTGCGTGCTGGCTTCCCTTCTCTTTACCCCCCCCCCCCCCGGGACGCTACTTCCGGTTTCGGAGGGAAGAGAAGGGAAGCCAGCACGCACACCATAGAGCCCCGGAGGGAAGCTTACAACTTGCTGCTTTTACTTGCTTCGGGCCTTCCTCGCTGCCGGGTCCTGCCTTCGCGGAAACAGAAAGTAGGCAGGATCCGGCAACGAGGAAGGCCCGAAGCAAGTAAAAGCAGCAAGTGTAGTGGTATACCATTTGAGAAAAACAAACGCACAGACATCGGACCCGATTCTGCTTGCTCCTTTAAAGCTCCGATCCAAGCAACCTTGGTGTCTATTGTGGAAGATAAAGTGGTCAGCCAGGAAGAATAAGATCAAGAAAGTTCAAGTTTAGCCAAGCTGTGATTTGAACTTTATAGGCATTTGTTTTTCATCCTTTAACTGGCAGGCAGAAGGATGCTCCATTTATTAATCTTGCAAAGTCTGATACAGGAAAAGCTAGAAGTGCATCAGGATTTAAGGAGCTTGGGGTGTGCAAATCTACTTAATGCAGAGATTACAGTAAAACGAAATCACTTTTCTATTTCACTGCAGCTCTATGAGGTTCTTTTGCCTTTAGCTATAGTCAAATGATGGATAGGAATATGTTTATTTCATTTAAGTTAAGGGAAAACAATATTTTTTCTGAGTATCCTTTAAATAATGGTTCACAAATTAATTCAGCCTGTTTTAAGGCTGGGTTTTGTTTTTCACATTATTGCTTCTGTTTTTATAATCCTTAAAAAAAAAAAAGGGGGCAATTCTCCAAGTGGGTTCTTCCTCTTAGGTACCCAGAGACTGTACAGGGAACGCCTATTCTATAGCAGTGAATGGGCTCCCAGGTTCCATTACAGAATGGTAGCATATAGCCTTAGATTCAGGCGCCTTATAGTTAAAGCAGCCATAGAGCTGACGTAACTAAGCATGTCCACTTGTGGGAGAAATGATTTTATTTTCAGTTTAGTGATCAAAATGTGTCTGTTTTGAGAATTTATATTTGCTGTCTATATTTTGCACTATGGCCCCCTTTTACTAAATCGCAATAGCGGTTTTTAGCACAGGGAGCCTATGAAAATCGAGAGCAGTGCAGGGCATTCAGCGCATCTCCCTGTGCTAAAAACCGCTATTGCGATTTAGTAAAAAGGGAGGGGGTATATTTGTCTATTTTTGTATAGTTGTTCCTGAGGTGACATTGCATAAAATCATCTGCCTTGACCTCTTTGGAAACCTGCGGAATATATATGATAATTAACATTTTCTCTGTCTACAGTGTGCTTTGTGGGTTTTTAAAAAAATGTTATTGTTGGTAGATCATTTTGACTTGGTTATTTTAAAAGTAGCTCGCAAGCCCAAAAAGTGTGGGCACCCTTGCTGTAGAGCCATTTCTTGTATGACTTGGATCAGCTATATTTATCTTTTTTTTTTTTTTAGTTGTTTAAATTCATGCAGAAATAAATGGCTAGATTGAACCTAATGACTTCATTAACGCCTTTCCCTTTTTTTTAACCTCTATACCATTTGAAAGAGGGCAAAAACTTCTTAAATTTAGTAAAAATATTCTGGCACAAGTGTCAAACCTTAAAAAAGGAAGTCATATTGAGCATTGGAAAATAATAATAATAATTAACTAATAAAAATAGTACACATTTAGGGCTCCTTTTACTAAGTTACAATAGTGGTTTTAGCGTGCGCTTAGTGCGCGGAGAATTGCTACATGCGCTAGATGCTAACGCCAGCATTGAGATGGCGTTAGTTTTCCCACATAGCACAGAGGTTTGCGCGTGCTAAAAATGCTAGCGCACCTTAGTAAAAGAGGGGGTTAATTTTCCCCACCACCAAATTTCCCCATCCCGCCCCCACCCGGCTACTTTTTCATGCCACCTGGCTGGAAAAAATTTCTGGGGAGAACACTGTAGTAGAGGAAGAGGGAAAGAGATACTTGAAGGGAGAACTGTTGGGAAGAGAGAAGGAGAAATTGTGGGCATGGTGGGTGGGAGGGAGGGAGGCAGGCAGGGGGAGAGACATGATGGGGAGCAGTTGGGAAGAGAAAGGGAGAGAAGTTGGATCTAGGGATGGAATGGAGGGAGAAATATTAGGCCTGGGGGATAGAAGGGAGAAAGAGATGCAGCATCTCTCTTTTTTCTTTTTCCATCTCATTGTTCAGCATCAAGGGGAGAGGGAAAAAGAAAAGAGATGGAGCAAAATGTTGGACCATGGGGAGAGAGGAGGAGAGTTGTGGTAATAGGGAGTAGATAGAAGGAAATAGGCTGGGAAAGGAGTGAGATGGGAAATGGGACAGCTAGGGACTGAAAGAAGATGGAGAACTGAGAGGTAGCTGAAAATTTAAAAAGAAGGGCGAGACAGAAGACAAGATTTGAATGGACAGAGGCAAAAAAAAGTTAAGAAAGCAGAATGGGAAAAATCAATATGTTGGAAACAGGCATAAGGAGGGAATGGAACAAGAGAGAAGAGGAGAAAAAAAATGGACAGCAGACCCTTGAAAGAGAATTAGTAGAAAGAAGATAGACAAAAAGCAGAAAGAGAAACTGGGACCAAGATGGTGGAAAAACAAAATGACTAGACAACAAAAGGTAGAAAAAATAATTTTATTTTCTATTTTGTGATTACGATATAGAAACATAGAAGATGACGGCAGAAAAGGGCTACAGCCCATCAAGTCTGCCCACTCTGCTTACCCACCCACTGTCTATGCCCTAATGACCCAATTTCCTTATCTTGACCCTCGTAGGGATCCCACATGGGTATCCCATTTATTCTTAAAGTCTGACACACTGTCTGCCTCGATCACCTGCACTGGAAGCTTGTTCCAATGATCAACCACTCTCTCTGTGAAGAAATACTTTCTGGTGTTGCCATGAAATTTTCCGCCCCTGAGTTTGAGCGGGTGCCCTCTTGTGGCCGAGGGTCCCTTGAGAAAGAAAATATAATCTTCCACTTCGACACGTCCCGTGAGGTACTTAAATGTTTCGATCATGTCTCCCCTCTTCCTACGTTCCTCAAGAGTGTAGAGCTGCAATTTGTTCAGTCTCTCTTCGTACGAGAGACCCTTGAGCCCCGAGATCATCCTGGTGGCCGTCCGTAGAACCGATTCAATTCTGCGCACATCTTTACTGTAATGTGGCCTCCAGAATTGCACACAGTACTCCAGATGAGGTCTCACCATGGCCCTGTACAACGGCATTATGACTTCAGGCTTTCGGCTGACGAAACTTCTATTGATACAACCCAATATCTGCCTTGCCTTAGATGAAGCCTTCTCCACTTGATTGGCAGTTTTCACGTCTGCACTGATGATTACTCCTAAATCTCGTTCTGCTGAAATCCTAGTTAAAGTTTCTCCGTTCAAGAAGTACGTCCTGCATGGATTTCCGCTTCCGAGGTGCATGACCTTACATTTCTTAGCATTGAAGCCTAGCTGCCAGGTTGAGGACCAACTTTCCAATGTAAGCAGGTCCTGCGCCATATAATTCTGTAAACTGCATTCACTTACTAAATTACATAGTTTGGCGTCATCGGCGAATAGTGTTATTTTACCTTGAAGCCCTTGAGTCAGATCCCCTATGAATATGTTGAAAAGGAGTGGACCCAGGACCGAGCCCTGTGGCACTCCACTGGTCACCTCCGATGTTTTAGAGAGGGTACCATTAACCACCACCCTCTGAAGTCTGCCACTCAGCCAATCATTGACCCATGCAGTTAGTGTCTCTCCTAACCCCATCGATTCCATCTTGCTTAGCAGCCTGCGGTGTGGGACACTGTCAAAAGCTTTCCTGAAGTCCAGGTACACGACGTCCAAAGACTCTCCCAAGTCCAACTTTCTTGTTACCCAGTCAAAGAAGCTGATGAGATTGGATTGGCAGGACCTACCCTTGGTGAATCCATGCTGACTGGGATCCCGAAGATTCCCTTCATTCAAGATCGTGTCCAATTTGCTTTTAATTAGTGTTTCCATGAGTTTGCACACTATTGATGTGAGACTATTGATATGTCAGATTTGAAATGTGTATCCTGCCAGAGTTGGTGTTAGACAGCAAGCGTGAACTAGGACCTAAAAGAGAGAGGACAAGTCTTTATTTATTTTGTTTACACCACAGAGACAGCGTGGGGTTGGAGAGGTTGTAACCCTATACTTCTACTAAGACTAAGCATCTTAATAATGGCCTGTGACTAGCCTGTGTTTTAGATTTCGGCCCCTTATGTGATTGAGTTTGACACCCCTGTTCCAGAGGATAAAATATTTTGGGATGCATTCCAAAAACTGCTGGGCTAGCTTGCTGCAAGGAAACTTTTAAAACCTGATAAAGTAGTTTAGGGGGGGGATGATATGTGAAGTGTTTGAGGTGCTAGCATTGGAATTTTCAGTCAAGATTTGTTCTCTGCTTTCAGACCTGTAAAGAAACAAAGGATGTGGGTGCACTAACAAAAGCAACTGACTTTGTGAAGGCATTTGTTCTGGGATTTCAAGTTGAGGTAAGTGAGGGGTTGTGGTTTTTTGTTTGTTTGTTCCTCTTTTTGTATCTCTCACACTATTACGAATGTTGTGAACCAGTTAATTGATTCCTTTCCATCCTCCACCAATATCTGTCATAAATTATTGAAGAATATTAACACCGCCAGTGAAAGTCTGCAAATTGAGGGTTTAAATAGACAGCAGTGCGGACTGTTTCTGAAGGCCTTTTCAGCAGGCCCACAATGACAGCTCTGGGCACCAGTGAATGCTTTCTTAGCAAATTGTCTTTTTGGAAAAGATTTGCAGTCTCCCTGTAAGGTCTTGCCCCTAATTTATTTTCTATTTATTTTTGGCATGGGCCAAATAGGAGAGAGACTGGAAATGGTCAGTTGTATTATGTATATATTTCAGAGGTGTGACTGGCTGATTGTGTGTGGTGGTTTTTTTGTATGTAGTGACATTCTTGTCTTGTTTGTACACCACTTAGAACCTAGCTTTGCATTGTATAATGGTTTATAGCATTCTGTAAATAAATGAGTGGCTTTTTTATCTTTCTTGTTCTTAGAATGAATGACCTGTTGTATATGTGCTTTGCTGTCTCAGTGAGAGCTCCTTGGTCGTCAGGGAATGATTTGGTGGTTTTAGGAATGGGGAATGCATGCCTTGCTATTGCAGATAATCAGACTTTCTTGCCTGGCTGCACCATTCTGTGCAAGTGGGTGTTATCCCCTCCTACCAGCAGAAAGAGGTAGAGGAAAAACTTTTCTTTTCCCGTGAACTCTCTGGTATAACCTGCTGGTGCACACAGAAATTTCCAGTATTTTTTTGTACCTTTAGCAGATAATAGGTTGTTTGGACACTCCTAGTCCCTGACCTAGCTCCCCACTCTGCTGGACAAGGTGGCACAATGACTGATCCCAGGGTTCCAGCCCTTGGTCCAGACTTGGTTGAACATGTCTGGGTGTGTTTTTTTCAGTTTCCCCTGCAGCTGCTGGGTTTTAGGGGGAAGGGGAATTATTTGGCTCAGCATGATCTAGTTGTATTCCTCTTGCTGAAGAATAAAGCTATTTGAGTAAAGGGGGGTGGACACAGAGCACACCTCGTAGAGAGCAGGGGGATACTGGAGCCCTGGGCTGAAGTTGTCAGCTTATATTGTAGATAATCCAGGCTTTTTCTAATGCTGACCCTAGAATTTTTGCCTCTTTATATTTTGGAAAAAAATTTAAGACACTTATTTTTGTTAGCATATACTTAATGTTACTTAGGTCATTACATTGGATCTCTAAGTGAGAGGAAGGGAATAGTAGATGGCATAGATGGGCAGACTAGATAGGCCAAATGGTCTTTATCTTGCCTTCTCGCACCATGGCTGTCTTTGCTTTATTTTATTCCTTTAAGTCGCTGTGCGGCGCGTCTTATTTAAAAAAAAAAAAAAACTTTTGATTTTTTTTCCCACTGGTTTTCATCTGCGGCCCTGCCACTGGCCCTCGTTCAGCTGCAGCTGTATTTTCTTTTTCTCTACGGCCTCTTATTGGGTTCAACAAGTATAGATCGTGTGGCCAGGCCATTTATTTCATAGGACCTGAAAATTGTCCTGAGTTCTGCCCGTGCTCTGCTACCCTTCGGAAACAAAATTCTTGTAATAGTCTTCAGAGACGACCTCAGCCTTGACCCCCCAGTGGCGGCCTCGTCTTTAAATATCTCAACCTCGAGTCTCGTTCTGCTGTGCCTCTTGAGGTTCCATCCTCGGGTAAGTCTCCTCTTTCCTCCCCAGGTACGCTACCTCAGAAACGCCTCCAGCTGAGTCTCAGGCAACGAGTGCAGTCGTGCCAGCCTCTATGAGTCCCTTCTACTTCAACTCGGCTCCAGGGAGCCTCTGCTTCTACCAGTTTTTCTTTCTCTGCTTACTCGGAGCCGAGGATCTCTACTTCATCCCAACCTGCAGTCTCTACACTTAACAGCTTGGTACCTCTCAATCTGATTGCCAGTCTGTACAGGACGTTCTTGAGGCTTCTAGAAAACACTCCACTAGACAGTGTTACACAAAGAAATTGGCTAAATTTTCTTCCTGGTGTGCTACGCGTCGCAAGGAGCCGCAGTCTGCCTCCTTGTCTTCAGTGCTTATCTGCTGCACTTGTCTCGGGCTGGTCTCAAATCAACATCTATTCGAGTCCACCTCAGTGCCATTATCGCTTTTTATCAGCCGATTGACAGGAAACCATTCTCTATTCATCCTGTGGTTTCCAGATTTATGATAGATCTTTTCAATATCAAACCTCCCCTCAAGTTTCCTGCGGTGGTTTGGGATCTCAATGTTGTCCTTGCTGAAGACGAATGAGTGGCTACAACGATGGTGCCAGGAGATGAACTTCGGATTCCTGAATCACGGAGAGACACTGCAGGGACTACAGGGACCAGACGAACTCCACCTGACCAACAGAGTTAAGAATGTTTTCGGACACAGACTAGCCCGCCTACTTCGAAGGGCTTTAAACTAGGTAAGTCGGGGGTGGGTATCCACTTTTACACCGGAGCAGTAAGTAACTATCCTGATGTAGAGAACCAACACTACGCTTCTAAGTCTGAGGTAAGTACCCTTATTGCAAAAGAATCGCTAGGAGACACCTTGACTCAAATGGGGGGCTCACTACAGGAGGTTAGTAAACAGAAAGAGTGGAGAGCTATGTATGTTAACGCACACAGCCTAGGGAATAAATTTCTACAACTAGAAACAGAAATAGTTAATGCAGATCTAGACATAGTAGCAATATCTGAAACATGGTTCACAGACTCTCATGGGTGGGATATAACTATACCAGGGTACAACCTGATTCGACAAGACAGAGAGGGTAAGTTAGGAGGTGGGGTAGCACTATACATCAAAGAAAACATTAAGACAACCAGGATCACGGATGTCAAGTATACTGGGGAATCTATCTGGGTAAACCTGGCCAGAGGCGGAGAAAAATGCCTGTACCTTGGTGTGATATACAGACCTCCAAGACAATCGGAGGACAAGGACGCAGAACTAATTGAAGACATTGAGAATATCACCTTACGGGGGGAGGCTGTACTATTAGGAGACTTCAACATGCCTGATGTAGACTGGAACACACTATCAGTGACAACTTGTGATAGCAGGAGGATATTAACGTCCATGAAGGGAGTACGGCTCAAACAAATGGTACTAGAGCCCACTAGGGCCCAGGCCATCCTGGACCTGGTACTTACGAACGGGGAAAGCGTCTTAGAGGTCTCGGTGGGAGAGACGCTAGCCACCAGTGACCATAACACGGTATGGTTTAACCTTAAGAAAGACTTCCCTAGATCACAAACAAAAACAAGGGTACTCAATTTCCGGGGCACTGACTTCGCACGCATGGGAGATTTCGTCTATCAGACGCTGCAGGTTCAAGAAGTAACTACTAATGTGGAGGCTATGTGGTCAACCTTGAAATCGATCCTTCATGAGGCAACTATCCGCTACATAAAATCAGTAACCAAACAACAAAGAAAAAAGAAACCCCAATGGTTCACAGATGAGGTATCGTGCCTCGTCAAGGAGAAGAAAAGAGCATTTCTCTCATACAAACGCACGGGGGAAAAAGAAGCAAACATTGAATACAGGAAAAAGTCTGCAGCGGTCAAAACAGCAGTCAGGGAGGCCAAAATTCGTATGGAAGAAACTCTAGCAAAGAACATCAAGAAAGGGGACAAATCCTTCTTCAGATACATTAGCGACAGGAAAAAGAACGCAAACGTGATATAGAAACATAGAAAGATGACGGCAGAAAAGGGCTACAGCCCATCAAGTCTGCCCACTCTTCTGACCCACCCCATCAAGTCTGAGTGCTAATGACCCAGATCCTTAGCTCGACCCCCATAGGGATCCCACGTGGATGTCCCATTTATTCTTAAAGTCTAGCACGCTGGTGGCCTTGACCACCTGCACCGGAAGTTTGTTCCAGTGATCTACAACCCTTTCTGTGAAGAAATACTTCCTGGTGTCACCATTAAATTTCCCTCCTCTGAGTTTGAGCGGGTGCCCCCTTGTGACCGAGGGTCCCCTGGGGAAGAATATATCGCTTTCCGCCTCGACACGACCTGTGATGTACTTAAATGTCTCAATCATGTCTCCCCTTTCTCTACGCTCCTCAAGAGTGTATAGCTGTAGTTTGCCCAGTCTTTCTTCGTATGAGAGACTCTTGAGTCCGGAGACCATTCTAGTGGCCATTCGCTGGACAGATTCAGCTCGAAGCACATCTTTTTGGTAGTGTGGTCTCCAAAATTGCACACAGTATTCCAGGTGAGGTCTCACCATGGCTCTGTAAAGCGGCATTATGACTTCAGGTTTGCGGCTGATGAAGCCTCTATTGATACATCCCAACATCTGCCTTGCCTTGGATGAGGCCTGCTCCACCTGTTTGGCAGCCTTCATATCTGCACTGACGATTACTCCCAAGTCCCGTTCTTCTGAAGTCCTAGCTAGTGTTTCCCCATTTAAGGTGTAAGTTTTGCATGGATTTCCGCAGCCGAGATGCATGACCTTACATTTCTTAGCGTTGAAGCCCAGCTGCCATGTTGAGGACCAGTTTTCCAACGTGATCAAATCCTGATAGTACGCCTTAGAACACCAGACGGGAATTATGTAGAAAAAGACTCCAATAAAGCCAAACTACTGAATGATTACTTCTGTTCAGTCTTTACTTGTGAAGCACCAGGGCACGGGCCTCGGCTAGCAGCAAGGCAAAGCATGGAAGACCCATTTCAGAAGTTTGAGTTCACACCAGCTGATGTTTACAAAGAACTGTCAAGACTCAAGGTGAACAAAGCCATGGGACCGGACAATCTGCACCCAAGAGTGCTCAGAGAGCTATGCGATGTTTTGGCGGAACCATTAGCAATACTCTTCAATCTCTCCCTAAGTACGGGGAGAGTCCCCCTGGACTGGAAAACTGCCAACGTGGTTCCTCTGCACAAAAAGGGTTGCAGAGCGGAGGCCGCAAATTACAGACCAGTAAGTCTCTCATCAATAGTGTGTAAACTCATGGAAACTCTACTTAAAGGGAAATTAGACACGATATTGGATGAGGGGAATCTGAGGGATCCCTGTCAACATGGATTCACTAGGGGCAGGTCATGCCAGTCCAATCTCATCAGCTTCTTTGATTGGGTGACAGGAAAGCTGGACTCGGGAGAGTCTCTGGACATAGTATACTTGGATTTCAGTAAAGCTTTTGACAGTGTCCCACACCGTAGACTATTAAACAAGATGAAATCGATGGGGTTAGGTGAGAAACTAACGGCGTGGGTCAACGATTGGCTGAGTGGGAGACTTCAGAAAGTGGTGGTCAATGGCACCCTCTCTGAGACATCGGAGGTGACTAGCGGAGTGCCGCAGGGCTCAGTCCTGGGACCATCCCTTTTTAACATATTCATAAGGGACTTGACCCGAGGGCTTCAGGGTAAAGTAGCGCTGTTCGCCGACGACGCCAAACTGTGTAATATAGTGGGTGGAAGCAATCCTACGGATGGTATGACGCAGGATCTGATCAAGTTGGAAAAATGGTCCACGACATGGCAGCTGGGCTTCAACGCTAAGAAGTGTAAGGTCATGCATCTCGGCAGCAGAAATCCATGCAGGACATACACCCTGAATGGAGAAACACTAGCTAGGACTTCAGAGGAACGGGACTTGGGAGTGATCATCAGTGCAGACATGAAGGCTGCCGAACAAGTGGAGAAGGCCTCATCCAAGGCGAGGCAAATGATGGGATGTATCAATAGAAGCTTCGTCAGCCGCAAACCTGAAGTCATAATGCCACTGTATAGAACCATGGTGAGACCTCATCTAGAGTACTGTGTGCAATTCTGGAGGCCACATTACCGTAAAGATGTGCTTCGAGCTGAGTCGGTCCAGCGAATGGCCACTAGGAAGGTCTCTGGACTCAAGGGTCTCTCATACGAGGAAAGACTGGGCAAATTGCAGCTGTACTCTCTAGAGGAGCGCAGGGAAAGGGGTGACATGATTGAGACTTTTAAGTACGTCACAGGTCGTGTCGAGGTAGAAAACGATATTTTCCTTCCCAAGGGACCCTCAGTCACAAGGGGGCACCCGCTCAAACTCAGGGGAGGGAAATTTAGTGGTGACATCAGGAAGTATTTCTTCACAGAAAGAGTGGTAGATCACTGGAACAAACTTTCGACGCAGGTAATCAAGGCCACAAGCGTGCTCGACTTTAAGAATAAATGGGACATCCACGTGGGATCCCTACGTGGGTCGAACAGCACTCAGACTTAATGGGGTGGGTCAGTAGAGTGGGCAGACTTGATGGGCTGTAGCCCTTTTCTGCCGTCACCTTTCTATGTTTCTAATTGATGAAGCCTCCATTTGAGCTGCTTAAGAACATAAGCATTGCCTCCGCTGGGTCAGACCCGAGGTCCATCGCGCCCAGCAGTCCGCTCACGCGGCAGCCCAACAGGTCCAAGACCTGCACAGTACTCTTCTATCTATACCCTTCTATCCCCTTTTTTAGTAGGAAAATGTCCAATCCTTTCTTGAACCCCAATACCGTACTCTGCCCTATTATGTCCTCTGGAAGCGCATTCCAGGTGTCTACCACACGTTGGGTAAAGAAGAACTTCCTAGCATTTGTTTTGAATCTGTCCCCTTTTAACTTCTCCGAATGCCCTCTTGTTCTTTTATTTTTCGAAAGTTTAAAGAATCTGTCCCTGTCTACTCTCTCTATGCCCTTCAAGATCTTGTAAGTCTCTATCATATCCCCTCTAAGTCGCCTCTTCTCCAGGGAAAAGAGTCCCAGTTTCTCCAATCTCTCAGCGTATGAAAGATTTTCCATCCCTTTTATCAGACGTGTCACCCTCCTCTGAACCCTCTCTAGTAATGCCATGTCTTTCTTAAGGTACGGCGACCAATATTGGACGCAGTACTCCAGATGCGGGCGCACCATCGCCCGATACAACGGCAGGATAACTTCTTTCGTTCTGGTAGTAATACCCTTCTTGATTATACCTAGCATTCTATTCGCTCTCTTAGCGGCCACTGCGCACTGTGCCGTTGACTTCATTGTCATGTCCACCCTTACCCCCAAGTCCCTTTCTTGGGTACTCTCTTTCACTAACATCCATCCCATTGTATAGTTGTACCTCGGATTTCTGCTTCCCACATGTAATACTTTACATTTCTCAACATTGAACTTCATCTGCCATCTCATCGCCCATTCTCCTAGTTTGTTCAAGTCCCTTTGCAATTCTTCGCAGTCCTCTTTAGTCCGAGCTCGACTAAATAGTTTGGTGTCGTCTGCAAATTTTATTATCTCACACTTCGTCCCTGATTCTAGATCATTTATGAATATATTAAATAGCAGCGGCCCGAGCACTGAGCCCTGCGGGACCCCACTCGCTACCCTCCTCCAGTCTGAGTAGTGGCCCTTCACTACTACCCTCTTTGTCCTACCCGCCAACCAGTTTCTGATCCATCTATGTACGTCTCCTTCCACCCCATAGTTCTTCAGTTTCCAGAGTAGGCGTTCATGGGGCACCTTGTCAAAGGCTTTTTGGAAATCTAGATATATGATGTCTGTGGGGTCTCCTTTGTTCATCCGTTTGTTAATTCCTTCGAAGAAGTGCAATAAGTTCGTTAGGCACGATCTCCTCTTGCAGAAACCATGTTGGCTGGTTATCAGAAGTTCATTTCTTTCAAAATGTTCATCGATGTTTTCTTTTATCAGTGCTTCCGCCATTTTCCCCGGAACAGAGGTCAGACTCACCGGTCTGTAGTTTCCCGGGTCACCTCTTGATCCCTTTTTAAAGATGGGTGTAACGTTGGCTATCTTCCACTCCTCCGGGATCATGCCCGTTTTCAGGGATAGATTGTAAATTTGCTGCAGTAGTTCCACTATTTCCTCCTTTAGTTCCTTCAGAACCCTTGGATGGATTCCATCCGGACCCAGGGATTTGTCAGTTTTTAATTTTTCAATCTGCCTGCATACATCTTCAAGGCTCACTTCCATGGATGTTAATTTTTCTGCTTGATCTCCATTGAAGAATTGATCGTGTTCCGGTATGTTGGATGTGTCTTCATTTGTAAATACGGATGAAAAGAACACGTTCTGCTACTTCTTTCTCCTCCTTCACCACACCCTTCCTGTCTCCGTCGTCCAGCGGTCCCACCTCCTCCCTAGCCGGCTGTTTCCCTTTAACATATCTATTGAACGGTTTGAAATTTTGTGCTTCCCTGGCTAGCCTCTCTTCATACACTCTTTTGGCTTTTCGAACCACACGGTGACATTCCTTTTGATACTTCCTGTGCTCTTTCCAGTTCTCCTCAGTTTTGTCCTTTTTCCATTTCTTGAATGAATTTTTCTTATTTCCTATCGCTTCCTTCACTATTTTAGTTATCCATGCCGGGTCTTTTATTCGACTCTTTTTGCGCCCCTTTCTGAATCTGGGGATATACAGATTTTGCGCCTCGCTCACCATGTCCCTGCTTGATAGGGTTCCTTTGAAATATCTCACTTGGAAAGTGGTGTTCCTTATTGCCCTCAAGTCTGCTCGAAGAGTTAGTGAGCTGCAAGCTTTGGTTGTGGATCCACCTTTCACCATCATGACAAGGTGGTCCTCCATACCCATCCTAACTTCTTGCCTAAAGTGGTTTCGGACTTCCACCTCAACCATTCTATTGTCCTTCCTGTGTTTTTTCCAAAGCCTCATTCTCATCCTGGAGAAGTAGCACTTCATATGCTGGACTCATCAGACTGCTCCTCAACTTTTCATATCTTTCGATCCAAATAAGTTGGGGCATCCTGTTTCTAAGCGAACCATCTCCAACTGGATGGCTGCTTGCATCTCTTTCTGCTGTGCTCAGGCTGGTCTCCCTCTGCAGGGTCGGGTCACGGGGCATAAAGTTAGAGCAATGGGGGCATCTGTAGCTTTCCTCAGATCAACTCCTATTGAGGAAATTTCCAAGGCTGCCACTTGGTCCTCGGTTCATACACGTCTCATTATTGTCTGGATACCTTTTCCAGACGGGACGGCCATTTTGGCCAGTCAGTTTTACAACATTTATTCTCCTAAATTGCCAACTCTCCCACCATCCCTTTCTGGTTAGCTTGGAGGTCACCACATGTAGAGAATATGCTGCCTGCTTGTCCTGGGATAAAGCACAGTTACTTACTGTAACAGGTGTTATCCAGGGACAGAAGGCAGATTTCTCACAATCCACCCACCTCCCCTGGTTGGCTTCTTAGCTAGCTATCTGAACTGAGGCCACGCTGAGAAGATGTGCGCCCTTACTTGGGCGGGAGGGCACTCGCAAACTTTGAAGATCTTCAAGCAAGTTTGCT
The DNA here is from genome assembly GCF_902459505.1 of Geotrypetes seraphini. Taxonomy (NCBI): domain Eukaryota; kingdom Metazoa; phylum Chordata; class Amphibia; order Gymnophiona; family Dermophiidae; genus Geotrypetes; species Geotrypetes seraphini. The sequence continues at coordinate 300,597,493 of NC_047086.1, read as the reverse complement.
TGGGAGGCTGTCCGCTACGGGGCTCCGTGGTTGACGGTACCCACATGTAGAGAATATCTGCCTGCTGTCCCTGGATAACAGCTGGATAACTGAGATTTTTTGGAAGGGTTACAGAAACTTCAGATACGATATGCCAAGTGTGTTGAATTTAGGGATGAAAATGTAGAATAACTTGTAAGCTTAATGGCTCTATGTCATTCCCTTCTTGGATGGGTAGAGAACTTTTCAGCACCCCCAAGTACAGTAGGAGGCCTAGATCACATAATTTAGTGCTTAAATGGTAGGGAGGTTTAAGGGACCAAGAAGAGAGATTGCTAAAAAGTACAAGCACAAAAATAGAAAGTTGGGGGGTAGGAAAACCCAAAGAAAACTATTTGCTGGAGTAATGTTTATCCCTCAATATTGGGGAATTGCTTTGATAAAATAAGATTTTTAAATTTTTGTTCAAAGGCTCTGGGTGTGGGCTCAAGTCTAATGTCCAAGGGAAGTTGATTCCGTAGAAATGAGGCTAATATTTTGAAACAAGAATTTGGCTATACTGTTTGAAGAAATTACTGAGAGATTCTGTTGGGTTGAGTGAGGAGTACAGAATGATGTGTATGGGCACTATTGAGGAAAAGCTTGGCTAAAAAAATTTCAGTAACGTCGGAAGGCTGCAGTGCTTTCTCTATTCTGGCAGCTACTAAGTGCATGGGGACGGGAACGTTCTGGTGTCTAGAGCCTGAGGAGCAAATCGTACCTTTTGTAGCATAAGCTCCATTGTTTTGCACAAATGAGTGTTTTCCCTTCTTACCAGAAGGTGGAGGTAGAGAAAACTGAATTCTTCTATTGACATCACTTCCTGGAGCAATCCAATATTTTTCTCTACTTTTTAGCAGATGGTAGGCCATACTGACAGTGCTCCAGACCCTGGCCTAGCTTCTCACTATGCTGGTCATGGCCATACAGTATGTTGAGCCTAATGGCCACTCCTGGGTCAATCTCAGAATCATACCTGATCGAGCTCCAAGCTATTCTATATAGCATTTATAGCCTGCTCTAATCAGATTCCAGGTGGATTTCAATATTTAAAAATAAATCATCAAAAGTTTTCAGCAAATTTACAATAAATCAGTTAAAATAATGAGTTCATTTTTCCATCCATTCAGGGTTGTAAAAGCAAGAAATTTCTTGATCATACACTAGCATTTCAGGCAGCTTTCTACGATAAAGAATTTTGATCACTGTTGCGTACAGCTTATTCTTATAAACATTTTAGAACCCATTTGAAAACCTATCTTTTCCCAAAATACTTGGCCAAATAGTTCTATTATGTTTCTTTTGTTATTCTTATTTATAATCTTTTGTAAACTGCGTTGAACTTATGGTTACGCGGTCTAGAAGCACTAAGTTATGTAAGAAACTTTCCTTAATTCAGTAGGAAGATCATTCCAAAGTTTAGTTTCTACATATTCAAAAGATTTACTCATCAAAGACTTCAAACAAATATATTTACTTGTTGAATAACTGATCTTCAAAGAATGCTGGAAACGAGAAGTAATTTTACTTACTGGAAAGCATAAATATCTTAATAAATCTTCAGGTCCCATACCATATAACATTTTATATATCAATGTAACTAAAATTCTCTTAACCATCAACCAATGCAATTGATTTAAAAATGGAGTCACCCAATCATATTTCTTAGCTTTGTCCAAGCCTGAAGATTGCCATGTGTCTGCCATGTGTCTGCAGATTGGCTGAAATCAAACTTCAAAGAGCAACAAGAAGAAATTAGCTGCACCTGTTGGATCAGTTCCAAACCTCCTCCAGTGTTATGGTGTATGATTGTCACTGGGCATTTCAGTAACCGTACCATGCAGGTATTCTCTGTTTCTTATGCTGTGTTACTACGCCACTTAATTAATAATAATAATAACTTTATTCTTGTATACCGCAATACCATGGAAGTTCAATGCGGTTAACAATAGAAGAGACTGTACATTTACAGCGATGATACATATTACAGTGTTGTTACATTTACAGAGATGTTACATAAATAGCAGTAATAAAAAGGCATATACTAAAGAAGAGACTGTACGTATACAGCGATGTTACATGTTAAAGCGGTGGTACATTTACAGTTAAATGTGAGGCAATGAAAAGGCAGGGCAATTAGATAAAACAGAGATTGAGAAAGAGAGGCCATAGTGGCTTGGGAGGGGGGCGTAGTCAGAGGGAATGGAGGCATGTCGAGGTCAGGAGGGTGCAGGGAAGGAGGAAGGGCAGCGTTAGCGGAATTTGTCGAAGAGGTAGGTTTTTAGTGACTTCCTGAACAGGTGGTAGGGCGGGGAGTTGGAGATGAGGGAGGTAAGGCAATTGTTCCATTTGCCCGCTTGGAATGCTAGGGTTCTATCAGTGGATCTCTTGTAGAGGCAGCCTTTTAGGGAGGGAAAGGTGAATAGGTGGGCGTTTCGTGTGCGAGAGGGGCCTGCTATTTCAAGGTGCTCAGACAAGTAGATTGGGGAAGATCCTGTTAAGAGTTTTGAAACAGAGGCAGGCGAACTTAAAGATGATCCTTGCCTCTACTGGAAGCCAATGGAGTTTGGTGTAGTAGGGGCTAACATGGTCGTATTTTTTGAGATCATAGATGAGGCGGACGGCCGCATTTTGGACTGTTCTAAGACGTTTGATGGTATTTTTATAGGATCCCAGGTAAATAATGTTGCAGTAGTCTAATATGCTTAATACCAGAGATTGGACGAGTAGACGGAAGGCTTGGTGGTCGAAGTAGCGTTTGATGGTGCGCAGTTTCCAGAGGGTACAGAAACATTTTTTCACCTGGGCACTGGTATGGTCATCGAAGGTTAGGGTGCGGTCCAGGATGACTCCAAGGATTTTTATGGTGGGTAAGATAGGGTAATCTAGCCCATTCAATCTGAGGGAAGTGTTTGTTAATTTGTGGTTGGGACTCGCTAGGAAGATTTTGGTTTTTTCAGAGTTCAATTTTAATTTGAGTTTTGAGGTCCACAGTTCTAACTTGGTGAGGATAGATGCGATGAGTTTTTCCGTTTCTAGAGTGAGTGAGGTAATGGGAACAATGATGGTGATGTCATCTGCATATATGAACGATTTTAGGTTAGAGTTTGCTAGGCTTCGTGCCAGAGGGGTCAAGTAAATATTGAATAGGGAGGGGGATAGGGGAGAGCCTTGTGGGACTCCACAAGGGTTACGCCAGTGGTGGGAGAAGGCTCCATTACTGTGGACCTGGTAGGTACGGTTGGTTAGGAAGCCTGTGAACCAATCTATTACCTGACCGGAGATGCCGATGGAGTCAAGGCAGTTGAGCATAATGTTGTGGTCGACCAGGTCGAAGGCACTACTCAGATCGAATTGAAGTATCAGGGCGCTTTTACCCAGTGAGAACAGGTGGAGGAGGTAATTTGTCAGGGCAGCTAGGACGGTTTCGGTGCTATGATTTGGGCGGAAACCGGACTGGGAGTCATGAAGAATATTGAACTTGTCGAGGTAATTCGTAAGGTTGTTGTTGACAAGACTTTCCATGAGTTTTTGGAAGAGTGGTATGTTGGCGATGGGTCTGTAGTTGGTGATGGAAGAGATTGGCTCCTTGGGTTGTTTAGGGATAGGGGAAATGAGGATGTGGCCAAGTTCGGACGGGAAGTGTCCAGTGGACAGGCATAGAGATACCCAATTGAAGAGTTCTGCTTTGAATGATGGGGGGCGCATTTCATGATGGTGGGAGGACAAGTGTCTAATAGGCAGTTGGAATTGGCGTATTTAGAATAAAGTTCGAGGAATAGATTCCAGTCAGGATTTACAAAGGAGGTCCAGGACATGTCGGCTATTGAACCTTCTGTATCTGCTGCGCGTAGGTTGAGTGGGGGATCGGGGCTGTGAGCTGAAAGAGACAGTTTTAGAGTGTGGATTTTGTTTGCGAAGTGGTCGGCTAGAGTGATTGCGGAGGGAGGGAGGTCGGAGGTGGGGCGTTTGTGAGAGTCTATGTCGAATAGGGAGTTAACTAGTCTAAAAAGTGCTTTGCTGTTTAGAGAAGGGGAGTTTATTAGTTGGGAGTAGTGTTTACTGCGCTTATCGATGATCTGTTTTTTGTATTCTTTGACTTTCAGTCGCCAGGTAAGTCTGTCTAAATCAGTCCCTGATTTACGCCAGATTCTTTCATGTTTCCGGACTTCTCGTTTTATGGTCAGGAGGTCCACGTCAAACCAGCTGTTTGAGGAGCGAAGAGTTTTCGAGCGAAGTTTAAGAGGGACAGTGGTGTTGAGAACCTGGTCGCTAAATTTTTCCCAATTTAGGTGGAAGTTGGGGTCTACGTCGGAGTCGGAGATGAGAGTGTAGTGTGACCAGAAGTCTGCTGGATTAAGATGTTCTCTTGTCCAGATGAATTGCTTTGTATGGATGGGGTTAGGCTTTTTGTCAGGTTGTTTTTTGTGCCAGGCTAGTTCAAAATTGCACAGGAGGTGGTCAGACCAGGGGGTATTTGACCAGGTTTGGTCTAAGAGACTTATATTGGGAGTGGTGTTGGTATTGGAGAGAAAGGTGATGAGGTCGAGGTGGTGGCCTTTGTTATGGGTTGTGGTTTGGGGATGATTGGAGAAGCCTAGTGTCGTGAGGAAGGAGAGAAGGTCTGCGACATTTGAGTTCTCTTTCTGTTCTAGGTGTAGGTTGATGTCTCCTGCTAAGAGATTGTAGGTACCTGCTGACGAGTTCGCAAGAAGGTGCTCGTAGAAATCATCTTTTGCTTGATTCCATTTATTAGGGGGTATATAGAATAGCGTGACGATTAGGTTATCTATACAGTCTGTTTTGGAAATTTTGCAGGTGAGGATTTCTAGGTCCTTGGTTGATTTAGAGTCTAGGACATGGAAGTGAAGATGATTATGGAGAATGATAGCGAGGCCACCTCCTCTTTTTGAGTTTCTTGAGAGAGTGATAATTTTGTAGTGTGGAGGGAGAATGTCCCCTATGATGGGGTCCTGGTCGGAAATGAGCCATGTTTCGGTTAGGAGGACAATGTCTAAGTGAGTTTCTTCCAGCCAGTCTTTGATGAGCTGGGCCTTATTTCTAGCTGAGCGGATGTTCAAGTAGGCACAAGGAAGAATGGATTGTTGTGGGGGGCAGGAGGGTATCGTACGTTGCAGATATTTTAGAGATCGTTTTCTTTTAGGAGTTGGTCTAGGAGGGTGGCGGGTGGTATTGATCACAGGAATTGGGAAAGGACCTGCTTCTGTGCAATCGTGTATAAGTCGATGAGGGCGGAGGAATTTGTCAGGACCGGGGATTCTAGTCCAAGTGGTGTAGGTTGAAATAGGTTCAAATGCTAGAACATTTGTAATCCAGCCTCTTGTGCTAAGCAAATAGAGGAGGAGAAAGGCGGGAAGATTATGAGTGATGCTGGTCATGTTAGAAATGTTGGACACTCTTCTAATAACTCCAGATTGGCATTGCAAATGTTATATTTAACAAAAGAAATTGGAGATCCGGCTTTTTCTGTGTCTCTAGATGCAGAGAAAGCTTTTGATCGTGTGGAATGGACATTTATGTATCAGGCCATGGAGTGGTTTGGTATTGGTTCGGGATTTATACAAATGATTAAAACTCTGTATAGCTCTCCTGTTGCTAGATTATATATCAATAATAATTTTTCTGATTGTTTTAAATTGCAAAGGGGAGTTAGACAGGGATGTCCTTTGTCTCCTTTACTTTTTGATATAGTGCTTGAACCCTTATTATTAGCTATTCAACAAGAGGAGGAGATACAGGGTATACCGCATAAAGATAAAGAATATAAAGTTTCTGCATATGCGGATGATATATTACTTCATTTGAGGAATCCGGAAACAACCATTCCAAATTTATTGGTTTTGATTGAAAGATTTGGAAAGTTTTCAGGATATAAAATAAATTGGACTAAATCAGAAGTTCTTCCTTTAAATGTGCATTGCACAAAAGGATTATTTGACTCATTACCTTTTATTTGGAAAGAAGAAGGAATAAAATACTTAGGTATATGGATAAAAAACACGCTTGATGAGACAATTATAATGAATGAAAAAAGTTTATTGCAAAAAGTAACAGAGTTATGTGAGCAATGGAATCCTTTACATTTATCTTGGTGGGGAAGAGTTCAAACTGTCAAAATGATGATATTGCCTGTGGTTTGTTATCAAATGGGAATGATACCAGTTTTTTTTCAGGGGTCTTTTTACAAAAAGTTAAATAATATTCTTAGTAAATTTATTTGGCTGGGTAAAGCTGTAAGAATTGCTCTAGTGACTTTACAAAAACCAATTGAGGAGGGAGGGGTAAATTTTCCAAATTTTTATAGGTTTCATCAATCCTATATATTGCGCCAAGGTATGTATTGGGTCCTCCCAGAACTCATGGAGAAGCTTCCAGATTGGTTATGGTTGGAGTGGCAGCTCATGTCTCCTATCAGGCTTCGTCATCTGCTTAGCATTAAAATGCCTAGAATAAGGAAAACCAATAGGATATTAATGGACACATGGACAACATTAAAGTATGTAAACAACTTAACTCCTATTACTATTCAAAAATCTACTTGTCAAAATATATGGCTGAACTCCAAGATACAAATAGGCGGTTTTATGATTGTCTGGAAGGATTGGATTGAAGCAGGAATACGTACTTTAGATGATGTTATTAATGATGGTAAGCTGCTGGAGTTTTCACAATTGCAACATAAATTTGGACTTAATAAAAAACAAAGTTATAAGTGGTTGCAATTGAAGCAGGCTATTCAGGCAGGGTTCCCTGAATGGAAGTCTTTAAATACTCATTTTACTCTAGAATTCTTATGCTTCCAGGCAGATTTTATGGGTCACCAGGCCGCACAGTGGTATAAAACATTATCTGGATATTTAAATAAAAAACCAAGGACTGTACTTAAAGATATTTGGAGCATTGAGATTAAGCATCAAATTAATGCATCTCAATGGCCACGTATTTGGTCTTGGAGGATAAGATGTACAATGTCTGCGTCTATGAGGCAAACATGGTTTTTCCTGTTGCATAGAGCACTCTGGACCCCTGTTCGCTTACAAAAATTGGATTGCTCTAAGTCTAATAGATGTTGGCATTGTCATCTTGAGGCTGGAACTCTAGATCATTTATTATTTTATTGTCCTTTTATTAATACTTTTTGGAAATTGATCTGGGGTCAAATAAATTGTATGTTAGAGAATCCTGTGGCCCTATCATATGACACAGTTTTGTTTGGAATGTCTATGAGGGCCAAAAGTCAAATTTCATCGAATAATAACAAACTGTTAATGATTTTAACAGGAGTTGCCATCCAACATATAACACATAACTGGAAAGACTATAGAGGATTGAATTATTGTTTCTGGTGGAGTTCGGTTTGTCAGGTGTATGAAATGGAAAAAACATTGGCAATCAAGAGAGGTTATTATAAGAAATTTAAAGAGGTGTGGAGACCATTAATTGAGTATTATAATAAATAAATAATTATATTTATCCCCATTAAATATATGTAGGGGGGAGGAGGGATGGGTGGGTTTTATGACATTATGAGGGGTAATATATGGAAAGGGAGGGAGGGGAGATAGTTTATGGTATAAAATGAATGTAGAGTTTCAAGTGAAGAATGTATAGTATGACTTGAATTATTGTACACTTGTTTGCATAATGTAAAAACGAATAAAGATATTTAAAAAAAAAAAAAAAAAAAAAAGAAATGTTGGCCTGGTCAGGAGGGGGGAGAAATATTCAGAGGGGGGGGGCAATCTGAGAGGCTAGTGTGAAGGGGAGACCAAAACTGGGTTCGCAAGGGGGAGATTGAGGGGTGTTGGGGGAAGAGGAGGGCTAGGGGAGAAGCTTAGAGAGGGGTAGCTAGGTAGAAGCAGCAGGCCTGGGAAGTGGAAGAAAGAAGAGAATAAAGGGCAAAGTGGGTAGGCTAAGGGCGGATACAAACACGGGGTATGTAAGCTAGAGTGCATAGGGGAGGCTTATGAATGAATACAAATTCAGGGCATGTAATCTGGAGAGATTGTGGGAAAGGTAAGTCTATGAGCAGAGGGAAATATAGACTAAATTCAGAAGGAAATGTTGAGGTCCTGGCTTTGGTTTTGAAGTAGCAAAACTCTTCCCTTCTGGTTCGGGGGAAGGGCGGAGCGTAGTTATGTGAACCAAAGTTCAAAATGAGGTTAGAAGCATTTAAGATGAGATGGACTATGAACAGATCTGTACTAAGTGAGAACGATGTGTAGGTATAAAAGACTATGAACAGGTCATAAGATGGAATTAAAGGTAAAAATATGTAACAGGTATGAAATAGGAGTCGTGGGTAGATACAAAGAATAAATCTGTGAACTTGAGAGAAGATGATCAGATCAGGGAGGCCGCAAGTGAGAGTCAAGGAATATAGTACGTGGCCCTCGGGAGTTAGTGACACTGAGTTAGGTGTCGGTCTTTGGCGGCTGAGCCCTTGAGAGGGCTAGAAAGGCAGGCCAGATGCCGAAGTACTCAATCATCTATTATATCACCAGAAGTACTAAATATACTGCACTCTTCTTCAATATTGTATAGCTATATGTAGACTACCAAACATAACGTAGCTACGTATGTATGAAATTTTTTGTAAGGACCTTCAGGCTACAGTTGGGCACTGAATTCTTTCTTATGGACATAGAGCAAAAAACACAATAATCCTATGAGATTTCAAGGCCAGCACCATTGAAATCCATTGCCTAAATGCAAATAAAGAGAACATACTCAAGAAATTCTTAAAACAGTTGGACTCTAAGATTTTGACTTGGCGTATCTGTGGGAGTGCCATTTTTATAGCCCTCACTGTCCTGTCTGCTATTCTATTGTGGAAAGAAAATCAAGATAAGAGAGGAAGAAGAATGGCAAGATGATAAGACTTTGAGTTCAAGTACTGAACAAGAAAGTTCATCACCTAGAGATTCTAACAATGCGGAGATTTCCACTGAGGAGACCCCCCACTACTGTCTATTCTTCTTCATCATCATTGGAACAACCTACCCCCAAAGAGATGGTCCACCCAAAAATATGATGCTTCCGTGTCACATAAACAGAATTCTGAGATGGTGTGGTAGAATTAATGTCTGACCTTCTCTGATTTAAAATGTCAACATAAATAATTTTATTTATTTTGGGTAAACAAAAAGAATAAAAATGTTATAGAAAAAAAAATTCTTAGCCATTCAGGAAGCAGCACCGGCTCAGGCAGGCTTTCGGAAAGCTCACTCTTCCGGCCAATACACCGCTGGACCACCAGGCTATAAGCGGCATGTAAAAAGGTACAATGGGGGGACATTTTTTAAAAAGATACTGCGACGGGGGGAGCATTTAAAAAGGTATGACTGGTAGGGCAGCATGTAAAAAAGTATGATGGGGGGGTAAAAAATTTGTATCTTTGCTGTATAAGACACACCAACATTTCCACCCACTTTTGGGTGGAAAAAAAGTGTGTCTTATGGAGCGAAAAATACGGTAGCTCTTTTTACACAATATCTTCTTTTTAGTCAAGAAATCAAAAAAACAACTCAGCGTCTTACCATCCACAACTACAGCACTCAGTCTAATCAACATTACTTTATGATCTATTGAATCAAACACTGCAGATATATCGGCAATATTTGTTTACCAAAACTCATAATTTTCTAATTTTGGTCTCTGATATTAACAGTAAAGTTTTCATGCTGTGGAGTGGGTAGAAACCGTTTTGGGTTGTATGTAAACAACCTTTGGAAAATATATAATCAGAAAATTGTTGAAATACCACAAATTCTAACATCTTGGCCTGCCATGGAATACCAGCCACTGGGTGTTAAAGTTCAGCTTAAATCAACATTTTAATTCTTTTGCTATTGGTGTAAGTATAATATCAGTAAGCTGAACATGATATACCCCTTCTGTTAACACCTTATTAACACAGTTGGTCAACCAATATAAAATCTTAAGATGGAATTGATGGCAGTAAAACAGCAGGACTGATATCTAAACCACATGAGAGTAGCAACAAAACCTTTAAACCTCTACAGCTCCCAGTCGCACTTCTTAGTGTCACTGTGTACTAGACTCCATCTCCCTAACCCTCTTTCCCTTTCAGCTTATTTGCGTGTGCTCCCCATGGGCTCCCCCTGCAGCTTCCATACTTTCCAAAAGTGTTTTTGCTTCAAAAGCAGATTTACAAAAAAAATTTTTTAATTGTCCTGGCTAGCTTTATGCCCAGTATTAGAGACTAAGTAGGAAATTTCTCTCTGGATTAATTTTATAGTATAAATGTGGCTCATTCAGTCTGTCATTTCTCTCGGTGAGCATTTTACATGTGCTGTTCCCCCTCCCACCCCTACCCCCACACCCTTAACTGAAATGGATACATTCCTCCTGACAGTGTTCCTGCCAAGTCACATTGGTAGTTAGAATCATACCTTCTCCCATTTCAGTCAGAGAGAATAAATTCCTGGTCATGTGATTGGCTTTTTCAGTCCTTCCTATCCTGAGTCCCTCTGAATGGGGGAAGGGGGGATAGGGGCCTGATGGGTTTTTGGCTCCAGTGCTTGACTAGACGGGTGGGGCTTTGGATTCTTGCCCAGAAATAGCTAAGAAGAAAAAATTTAAAAAAAAAAAAAAATAAATTTTAATTGAATCAGGTTGGGCAGACTGGATGGACCATTCGGGTCTTTATCTGCCGTCATCTACTATGTTACTATGTTAAGTAAGTGTTGCACAGGTCCCAATCCTAAACCCTATTCTTAATCTTCATCCTCTTGGTGCTGAAAAATGGTGCTTGGGGCAATGTTAATGGCTCCATTTGGGCATCTGTGCTTGGTTCTACCAAGGATCTTAATATCAGGGTGCTGTTTCTGGTAGCTATGACCTCTACTTGTAGAATCTCCAAGTTGCAGGTACTTTATTGCTAAGATCCATCTGTCCTTCACAGAAAACTCTGGGTCCCTATGTACAGTCCCATCCTTTCTGCTGAAAGTGATATCTCCATTCTGTATTAATCAGCAGGTCTGCTTGCCCTCCTGTTTGATATAAGGTTCAGCTCAGGATTAGAAGTTCTACAAGCTAGATGTCGGCCAGGCAGCCTCTAGTCCTCTAGTGTGAGGTGAATCAAGGTGCCTATTGAGTCTGCCTACATCAGTAAGAATCATCCAGTGCTTCAAGGGCTGCTGACCCACTCTACTAGGGCTCAGGATGCCACCTAAGGCATAGGCTCGAGCAAAATTCCCTGAGGACATTTGCAGGGTGGTGATTTTGTCATTGCTCCATTCCTTTGCTAGGCAGTACAAGTTGGATGTGTTAACCAGAGTTCACTTAGACTTTGGCAGAGCCATCATACAGGGGCCTTGTCTTCCTCACCCTTTAGACCCCCTTCGGTATATCTCATTTGTGCAGTACAGTGGAGCTGATGTTAAGAAAGGAGAAATTGTCTTACGAGAGAATTTTCTTTTCTTTAATCAGTTTTGCAATCCTGCCCTTGGAAGACCTCAGCTTGGGGTTCTGGGTGTGCTCTGTGATTCTTTTCAGTGGTTAACCCCCCCCCCCCCCAAAAAAAAAAAAAAAAAAAACATTTTGTGAGATATGGGATTCCTGTGATATGGCTATATCCTGGTATTTGCAGGCACTGTTCCCTCTAATCTGAGCAGGAGTCTTCCATTCACAGTCCTGTCAATGGGGAGTGTTGTTTTACTATCACATTTTCAATACTTTTACTCATTTATATTTCACATATCCTACAATTATCCCAGGACAAGCAGGCAGGTATTCTCACTAGTGGGTGACGTCATCCAACGGAGCCCCGATGCAGACGTCTGACAAGCATACTTGCTTGTAGAAACTTTCGAAGTTTCCAGTCACCCGCATTGCGCATGCGCGAGAGCCTTCCCGCCCGATGCACCGGGCGTGTCTCCTCAGTTCTTACTTTTCCGCGGAGCCGAGAAGTCCGTCTTCGACTCTGCGTGAAGTAACTTCCCTTGTGCCTTCTATGTCCGCGGTATTGGGTTCTTTTTCCTCGGAATCGTTGATTATCCCAGGACAAGCAGGCATGATATTCTCACATGTGGGTGACGTCATCTACGGAGCCCCAGCGCGGACAGCTTTTCAAGCAAACTTGATTGAAGTTTCAAGTTTGCTATGCTGCACCACGCATGTGCATGCCTTCTTGCCCACTAGAGGGCGCATCCTCACCTCGTGGTCCAGTTTTTTCCGCGGAGTCAGAAGCCCTGTGGAATTTGTGCTCTCTTTTATTTTGCCTTCTGACACCGCGGCTGAGTGTTTTTTTCTCGGTCGCTGTGCTTACTTTGTTGTTTTATTTGTTCGTGTGTCATTTTTCGTCGAAAAAAAAGAAAAATAATTTTTCGTTCGGCTCCGGGGGCTCCCGGTAGCCGCGGCCACGGGACCTCGTTCGTTCCCGGACGTTTTTTGAGTCCATGTCCCGTCCCTTGACGGGCTTTAAAAAGTGCACCCGGTGCGATCGGCTGCTTTCGATCACCGATCCCCACCGGTGGTGCTTACTTTGTCTGGGTCCTGAGCACCCGACCGACTCCTGCACTCGGTGCTCTACTTTTCAGCCGAGAGCTCTCCGCCGCCGTCGCGCTCGGATGGCAGAGCTCTTTGCTGTGGACCCCGCAGCAGGGAAGGCCTCGACGTCGGCTTCGGCCCCGGCCTTGACCTCGGCCTCTACTCCCTCGACCTCGCCCCGACAGCCCGCTTCGTCGAAGCCTGCGTCCTCGACCCCGAAGTCGACGGTGGGTAAGTCCTCACTTCCTTCTTCTGTTCCAGCCTCGAAAAAGCCATCCTCGGGCTCATCGACGGGGGCGGGTGGGTCGTCCTCGGCCCCGCCCCGAGTGTCAAAGTCGGGTGCCCCGCGGGAATACTCGAGACCGAGGTCGCCCTCGAGGGAGCACCCGCCGGCCCCGGATCTGCCGGCTATGATGGGGGTTCCCGTCTTTCAAGACTTACTCCGTGCGCTCATTGCCTCGGAGCTGTCCGGTGCCCTTGTGCACCTCCAGCCGACTTAGGCCTCGTCTGCCCCGGCGACCTCGGCCTCGGTACCCTCTGCTTCGGCCTCGACCCCGACCTTGCCCTCGACCTCGGTTGACCAGCCTGAGCGGAGCGTGTGGCCTCGGGAAAAGGTGCGAAGGGTGTGGAGGATCTCTTCCTCTTCGTCCTCGTCGAGGTCTTCCCGGGGCTCCTCGCCCTCGGGTCGGCCGAGGAAGCCCAAACGTCTTCGGGGCTCTCCTCGACGACGCGGTTGCTCCTCGCTGACCGGGGCTGAGACCCTGCGTGTCTCGGAGCTCCGCCTCGATAATCCGAGGCTTTTCCGTTCCTCCGAGGTAGAGTTATCGAGGGACTCCTCGCCGAGATGGAAGGGGCATGCCTCGGTGCCTCATATCCCGGGGACTTCCCGCAGGGGTTCCTTGGGGCATGGGCGGTCCCCGACCCCGTCGAGGTCGTTAGGTACGACTTCTTGGGGTTCGGGGTCTGGCACGGGTAAGGCACCTCGTTACTCCCGTGAGGCTTCCCCTTCTTTCTTGGCGGCGCGGGCTTCTCGATCTCCCTCTCCGCCTTCGAAGCCCTCCTCCTTTTCTAGATTTGTGCTTGATATGGGGAGGGCTTTGGACCTTGATCTTGGGTCAGGTTCTCAATACACGAAGGAATTTTTGGAGGAGCAGGATTTGCCCTCTCCCCCAAGGGAGACTCCTCGTCTGCCTCTCAACAAGGTTCTTCATCAGACCTTCCTGAGAAACTTGGACTCCCCTCTTACAGTCACAGCGGTTCCATCGAAGATGGAGTCGAAGTACCGTACAGTCCCTTGCAAGGGCTTCGACAAAGCGCAGCTGTCCCACCAGTCGTTGCTGGTGGAGTCGGCGTTGAAGAAGTCCCAGCCTTCTATGGTCTCTGCTGCGGCCCCCCCCCCCGGGCGGGAGGGACGGACCCTGGACAAGTTTGGTCGTCGCCTCTATTCCAATTCCATGATGACTGCCAGGGTCCTTAATTACGCATTCACCTTCTCGTCCTATTTAAGGCATATGGTGAAGGCATTGCCCCGTTGTTATGGGGTCATGCCGGATTCCCATAAGGGGGATTTTGGTACCTTTATGGCCAATTTGTCACAGCTGCAGTTGTACCTTTTTCACGCAGTTTACGACGCGCTTGAGTTGGCCTCTCGTGTTTCCGCCTTTGCGGTGGCGATGCGCCGTCTCGCATGGCTCCGTACCCTGGATATGGACCCGAACTTGCAAGAACGTCTGGCCAATCTTCCATGTGTTGGCTCAGAGTTGTTCGATGAGTCCTTGGAGGCGGCGACCAAACGCCTGTCTGAACATGAGCGCTCTATCGCCTCATTGGTCCGTCCTAAACCCCAGGCCACGCCGCAGAAGCCGTTTAGACCTCCTCCGCGGCGATACCCGCAGAAGTCGACGCCGGCTTTTTCGAGGCCTCCGCCCCGGCATCCCCCTCAGCAGGGCAGAGCGTCCCAACCAAAGCCTCAAGCGCAAGGGGCATCTAAACTGGCTCCATCTTTTTGACGGGCCCCCTCCGCACTGTCGACGGACCCCCTTCCCATCGGGGGCCGCTTGCAGGCCTTTCTTCCAGCCTGGGCCGAGATCACGTCGGACGCTTGGGTGCTCCGGATCATCTCCGAGGGCTACTCGCTAAACTTCTTAGCCACGCCACCAGAACGGCCGCCGGGGGCTTCTCTTTGCTGTCGAGTCCAGCTTCTTCTTCTCCTGTCGGAGGCCAGGTCCTTGCTGAGCCTTCGGGCGGTGGAGCCGGTGCCCCCGAACCAAAGGGGACGGGGGTTTTATTCCCGTTACTTTTTGGCCCCGAAGAAGACAGGGGACTTACGCCCCATTCTGGACCTCCGGAGGCTCAACAAGTTCCTTGTCCGGGAGAAGTTCCGTATGTTATCCCTTCCAGTCCTGTACCCTCTGTTAGACTCGGGAGACTGGATGTGCTCCCTGGACCTGAAGGAAGCATATACCCATGTTCCGGTGCATCCCGCCTTCCGCAAGTTCCTCAGGTTCCAGGTGGGGGAGTTGCACCTCCAGTATTGGGTCCTCCCCTTTGGACTGGCTTCGTCCCCTCGAGTCTTCACGAAGTGTATGGTGGTGGTCGTGGCGGCCCTGAGATCTCGGGGGCTGCAGGTCTTCCCCTACTTGGACGATTGGCTGATCAAGGCATCCTCCAAGGAAGGGGTTATTTCAGCGACCCGACAGACTTTCATCTTCCTTCAGCGTCTGGGGTTCGAAGTGAACTTCCCCAAGTCTCAGTTGTGCCCGGCTCAATCCCTTCAGTTTATTGGGGCCATGCTGGACACGGTTCGCCTCCGTTCGTTCCTCCCCTCGCCACGGTTCGCCTCCGTTCGTTCCTCCCCTCGCCACGGTTGGAGGCCCTACTTCGATTGAGTCGACAGGTTTTGCTGCTGCCCTCAGTTTCGGCTCAGCGCCTGATGGTTCTGCTCGGCCACATGTCGTCGACGGTCCATGTCATGCCGTTCGCCCGTCTGCACCTGAGGCTTCCTCAGTGGACCTTGGCCTCCCAGTGGCGTCAGGATCGGGACCCAGTCTCCTCCCCTATAACAGTGACTCCTTCCTTGAGACGCTCGCTCAGTTGGTGGACCAACTCTTCCAATCTTTCCGGGGGTTTGCTCTTTCTCGTTCCTCAGCATCGCAAGGTCCTGACCACGGACTCTTCGGAGTACGTGTGGGGGGCTCATCTGGATGGTCTGCGGACTCAAGGTCTATGGTCGGCAGAAGACCGGCGTTGTCACATCAATGTTTTGGAGCTTCGTGCCATTTTTCTGGCTGCTCGAGCGTTTTGCCACCTGCTGCACGATCAGGTAGTCCTCGTGAAGACGGACAACCAGGTGGCCATGTATTATGTGAACAAGCAAGGGGGAACGGGCTCTTGGTCCCTGTGCCGAGAAGCCCTGCGCCTTTGGGAATGGGCGGTCTCCCAGAACATCTCCCTTCGTGCGGTTTACATTCAGGGAGAGAGGAACTGTCTGGCAGACAAACTCAGTCGTCTTCTCCAGCCGCACGAGTGGTCGCTCAACTCCCGAGTTTTGCACGAGGTCTTCGACCGCTGGGGGACTCCTCAGGTGGATCTGTTTGCCTCCCCGGAGACTCACAAACTGCCCCTCTATTGTTCTCGGATGTACTCCCAGGACCGTCTCGAGGCCGATGCCTTTCTGCTCGACTGGGGGGGAGGTTCCTTTATGCGTTTCCTCCTTTCCCTCTGATCTTGAGGACGTTGGTACATCTCAAGTCGACCAGAGCCACTATGATCCTCATTGCGCCTCGTTGGCCTCTGCAGCACTGGTTCTCCCTCCTCCTTCAACTCAGTGTCAGGGAGCCCCTGCTTCTACCTGTTTTTCCCTCTCTGCTGTCTTAGAGTCGGGGTTCTCTGTTGCATCCCAATCTTCAGTCTTTACATCTGACGGCTTGGTTCCTTTCCCCTTGACTTCACCTGTTTCTCAGTCTGTGAGGGAGATTTTGGAAGCCTCGCACAAGGTCTCGACTAGGCTTTGTTATTCCCAGAAGTGGACCAGATTTTCATCCTGGTGTTCCTCGAACCATCTGGATCCGAGTTCAGTTCCGGTGTCTTCGGTTCTGGAATATTTGTTACATTTGTCCAAGTCTGGGCTGAAGACGACTTCCATTCGGGTGCATCTCAGTGCTATTGCTGCTTTTCATCGGCATCTCGAGGGTCGATCTCTCTCTCTTCATCCTCTGGTGATTCGTTTCATGAGGGGTCTAGTGAATGTTAATCCTCCTCTGAAACCTCCTCCTGTAGTTTGGGATCTTAATGTGGTCTTGGCTCAGCTGATGAAACTTCCTTTTGAGCCTATAAACAAGTCTTTTCTTAAGTTTCTCACTTGGAAGGTGATCTTTTTGCTTGCGCTCAAGTCCGCTCGTCGAATTAGTGAGCTGCAGGCTTTGGTTGCGGACCCGCCCTTTACTGTGTTCCATCATGACAAGGTGGTTCTTCGCACCCATCCTAAATTTTTACCTAAGGTTGTGTCTGATTTCCACCTCAATCAGTCCATTGTTCTTCCGGTGTTTTTTCCGAAGCCCCACTCTCATCCTGGGGAGGCGGCACTTCACACGCTTGACTGTAAGAGGGCGTTGGCTTTTTATCTTCAACGCACCAAGTCTCATCGGAAGGTTCCTCAATTATTTTTGTCCTTTGATCCTAATCGGTTGGGACGTCCTGTTTCTAAGTGCACCTTGTCCAACTGGTTGGCTGCTTGTATTTCTTTTTGCTACGCTCAGGCTGGTCTCGAGCTGCATGGTCGGGTCACGGGACATAAGGTCCGAGCGATGGCAGCGTCTGTGGCTTTCCTCCGGTCTACTCCGGTGGAGGACATTTGCAAGGCTGCCATTTGGTCTTCGGTTCATACTTTCACCTCCCACTACTGCCTGGATACGTTATCCAGGAGTGACGGCCGGTATGGCCAGTCAGTTTTGCGAAATCTGTTTTCCTAAATTGCCATCCTCCCACCTGCCCTTTTTTGGTTGGCTTGGAGGTCACCCATATGTGAGAATATCATGCCTGCTTGTCCTGGGATAAAGCACAGTTACTTACCGTAACAGGTGTTATCCAGGGACAGCAGGCATATATTCTCACAACCCACCCTCCTCCCCGGGGATGGCTTCTTTGCTGGATATGGAACTGAGGACCACGAGGTGAGGATGCGCCCTCTAGTGGGCAAGAAGGCATGCACATGCGTGGTGCAGCATAGCAAACTTGAAACTTCAATCAAGTTTGCTTGAAAAGCTGTCCGCGCTGGGGCTCCGTAGATGACGTCACCCACATGCGAGAATATATGCCTGCTGTCCCTGGATAACACCTGTTACGGTAAGTAACTGTGCTTTTTCATCGTCTTTTTATTTTTTTAAAAAAAATTTTTCTTTCCGTTCGACCGGGCAGGCCACGTGGCCGCAGTCCCGCGGCTTCGACCTAGCAGCGGAGTTTTTTCGGCCTATGTCCCGGCCTATCACCGGTTTTAAGAAGTGTGTCAAGTGCCAGCGCACGATTTCGCTGACGGACCCTCATCGACACTGTCTGCAGTGTTTCGGGCCTCAACACCTTCCGAAATCGTGCCGCCTTGCTTCACACTTACAGCACGTGCGTTTAAGCATCGCTGTTTCCTGTGGGAGTCGCTGTTCAACATGGAGGCTTCGTCGGAGCAGACCCCATCAAAGAGCGCCAAGCCTTCGACTTCCGCCTCGACTCTTCCATCTTCCACCTCTGCGGCTCTCAGTCTCCTCAAGCCTGCTTCATTTGTGCCTGCTTCGACTTTGCCGCCGACTGCGGGACCTTCCTCTGCCTCCTCAGGTCAGGTAGCTAAGCAGCCCATTCCCTCTGTGGTGCTCAAGTTGCCCAAGGCTTCTAAGTCCAAGCACCCGGGCGGCAGGGATCCCGATGTCCGTGCAGGAGGTCCCATCTCGGATGCAGATCCCTCCTTGCCGGCGTCGTTCCAGACCTTGCTGGAGAAGCAGTTCATCGAGCTCTTTACTACCATAAGGCCGAAGCTTTTTTCCCAAATCCAGCCTGGGCACGCAGGGGCCTCCTGCGAGGTCGAGCCGCCTCCGGTGCCTCCTCATCGTACACTCTCGCTGCAGGGAGCAGAGTCTCTGCGAGTGTCTGGTCTGGCATCGATGCATGCATCGCAAGGAGCAGAGTCTTTGCCCATGCCTCCCTTGGAACCGATTCCCTTGATGCAAGGAGCAGAGTCTTTGCAGATGCCCCCATTGGAACCGATTCCCTCGATACCGGGAGCCGAATCTTTGCGAGGGCCTCCTCCGGACCCGATGCCCTCGATGCCGAGCCTCGAGGCTTGGCAAGTGCCTCGAGGTGTGTCTACTCAGCCTCCTCTGCTTCGATCTACCGCCTCCAGTCCCATTCATTCGCTGGAAGCCTCGTCGGTGCCTCGCTCGCCTCGACGTTTGAGGCCGACTTCCAGGCACAGTTCGGGTCGTCACTCGAGGCATTCATCGAGCTGTGACTCGCCTCGACGGAAGCAGCCTTTCATCGAATATTTACCTCAGGAGTCTCCACCTCCTCCTATGCTGGAGCTCGAAGACACCTTGGGATCTTTTTCTCCCTGCCGATCCCCAGCCTCGTTGGACCCGGAGGCCTCGTTGTCCTCGAGTTCTTCTCGAGGCCCGGCGCTGGCTTACCAGCTGTCGTTTTTCTCTTTCCTGCGACAGATAGCTGTAGATTTGAGCATTACCCTGGACACGGGGTCCAAATTTTCAAAGGAATATTTGGAGACGATGCATCTCCCTCAA
The DNA here is from genome assembly GCF_902459505.1 of Geotrypetes seraphini. Classification (NCBI taxonomy): domain Eukaryota; kingdom Metazoa; phylum Chordata; class Amphibia; order Gymnophiona; family Dermophiidae; genus Geotrypetes; species Geotrypetes seraphini. Next base: position 300,578,162 of record NC_047086.1, on the reverse strand, counting down.
CCACCTGCGGAGTCCCTCCGGCTTCCTTTGCATAAGCTGCTGGACCAGACCTTCATGCGCTGCTTTGATACTCCTTACTCCATCCCAGCTGTTCCGGGTAAATTGGATGCCAGGTACCGCACGGTTCACCACAAGGAATTCGATGGGGCTCAGCTCTCTCATCAGTCTCTTGTCACACCCACGCTCTCTGAGAACACCTTGAGCCGTCAGGTAGTGACATGAAGCTTGCTACTGGCGTGGTCCCTTTAGAATTAGGGTAACCTTTCAAGTTGGTAGTCGCTGGCAAATGCCCCACTAAGCTTATTCTCCAAGGATTTTGAAAAAAATCACACTTTGTCAGAATGGCCTTGGTGAAAACATAAGCTTTTATTCGGCCACTGGCCGTGGAATTACTGTGCCGCTCCAGGTTTTCCTGGTAGTATGAATCATATAAAAATAACAGAAAAAGTTCATTTCATTCCTGGTCACCAAGCAAGCAGCTCTGGGCTTGAAACAGTTAACACAAATAACTCTCTGGGCAGTGAAACAGTTAACACAAATAACTTTCTCCTGTAGCTTTGACAGAAGAGACATTCCTGTTTGTGACTGAGGAATATGTTGTGCTGTCCTGCAGTGCATTCACTCTCTCTAGCTGGGTTGAACTTTCTCCCTAGTCCCGAGCAGGCTTTTCCCTGAGAGGGTTAATTTCCTTATCCCTACGAGGCAGGCAGACTAATTGAATTAGTTAGTTGCTAAGGCACTATCTTTACAGCTGGGCCTTTTCACGAGAGTGTGGAAGTCAGGAAATTCTGGGCTTTAAACTAGCCATCATTACACCCTGGCGTTTGGTTCAGCTGTGAACATAACCTGAAGAGGAGATTACTGTAGCCTTTCCAAACTCCAGCAAAACAGCATGTAAAATTGCAGTACAGGATTATTTCCCTAGTAACTCCCACAGTCATTAGTTCACAGAGCAAGCAGAGAAATACAGCCAAGACAAAACCTCTGTTCACAGACCTTTCCCAGGATATTCAGCTCTCCATTTCCTCTTAACAGCTTTCCTGTATAGCCCCACTTTCTTCCCATACCATGGGCTCTGGGGGAAGGAAATCAGTGGCCAAATTACCAGCCTGTTCCTCCGTCATTTCCCAGTCAGTGCTGAGGAACTGCTCAGCCCCGTCCTGCCTCTGCTCTACTGCCAAGCCTCGTTCTGCTCTTCCTCCTTCCTCCCTTTGCTCTCTAACCAGCCTGGCTTTAAGCTGAAGGGAAGAACCACTCCCCCTTGGCTTTGGATGGGGGAAGGGAATTCCTTCCTCAGCCCATGCCGTTTCTCTGAGGGGAAACTGCTTGTGAGCTTTCTGCCTTACAGGCAATGGCCAATAGCAAGGCAGCTTCTTCCTGCCTGGCTCTGGAACTGCTTCAGGTAAGTCTAAGCCTTCCTGTTCTATTTCCATTTCATTGTCACTCACCAGGTAGTCAGCTAATTTATTGTCCTGGGCACTGACCTGGTCAGCCCTTCTGCACTGGGGTTTATATACTTTCCTTAATTTCCCTGTGGCAAACCTTGGGGAAGACATCCGTTTGTCACACTCTGCTGGTGAAATCTTCCCTGAAGATTATTCATGTACTCAAGCATTTTTCCCTAACTGTCCCGGCGGGCTCCCACTCTATCTAATGTACCTGGGGCAATGGGGATCAAGTGACTTGCTCAGGGTCACAAGGAGCAGTGCAGGATTTAGAGCCACAACTTCAGGGTGCCTAGGCTGTAGCTCTAACCACTCCCACAATAGTGAGGTATAGGTAAGTTCTGCAGGACTCCAGGGAACCTACCTGTCCATAGCGATTGAAAATGTTTGTTTATATTTATTTATTCATTTGATGAATCGCTTATCCAAAATTTACTAAGCGATTTACAGTAAGATACATGAGCATTTTAAAAAACATATTAATAATATCAAGTACAAGATAAAAACAAACTCATGAGCTGACTGACACATAAACATTTTAAGACAAATATAAGTATTTTAAAAGACATATTAATAATCTCAAGTACTAAATAAAAAACAGACTCATAAACAGACAAACACAAAGACACATAATGATAAAAGGGGAAAATGCTGCACCCCACACTACTGGTAGCAATGCAGTTGGAGGACACCTGCTCAGCTTAGAGGGAACAGTGTTTTTAGGATAGCGAGTACCACTCTGATAGGGAACTCTGATGTTTTGCTCACTAGATATCATTGCAGCTACAGTGGTGTATGGGGCATGGGTGCATTACAAAGTATGTATCTGCTACTTGGGCAGATACATACTAGATTGTTCCAGGGAGCACCTCTGCTTTTTTTCTCTACCTCCACCTACTGGTAGGAAAGAATAGCACCCGTTTGTGCAGAATGGTTTTGCTGACTAAAGAAAAGACAATTATCTGATAAGACATAATTTCTCCTCAGAATCAAAATCTTATGCACAACCTCCAGCTTCTCCACCTGTCATATCTGGGTCTGCTGTCTGGTGATATCCTGGTTATGGAAATCTTCAAAGGCCAATAAAACAGAAGAACAAACTTCCACAAATCACACAATGGAGACAAAACAGTGGAGATGACAGAATAAAAGTGCATAAATCTTTAATTTTATTGGGATCTTCTTGGATCCAGAGTTCATAAATACATTGACTCAACGTGGACCATGTTTCAGCTACAAAGCCTGCATCAAGGGTCTTGCAAAACAATTGTATGCATAAATATGATAACAGTAACCAAACAGTAGAAGCTATTAAAAAAAAAAAAATGTTACTGGCATCCAAAGTCCATGCTTAGATTCTCAAGCTTTCAAATTAGATCCCAAAAAATAACTACAAAGCACTTTCTTCTCCAGTGCAAAACACGACCCTGTGTTGGGTCAAAGAAGATTCCAATGTATTTATGAACTCTTGGTCCAAGTAGATCCCAATAAAATTAAAAATTTATGTACTTTGATTCTTTTGGGGGTTTTATCATCTCTACTTTTTATCTCCATTTAGAAATCCACATGAGAGTTAGCCTGAGTATACAAAGTCCATTTCAGCTGTGTTATCATGAAACTAGATTTCAACCATGTGCTTTTATCTATAAAAGGTTAGCACTATAACCTAATGTGATAATCCATTGACCTGCAGCTTTGTCAGTTTGTGGTACTTATCTCAGTGCAGTGCTCATCAGGAAATCCATTCGGCACGCTTGGGATGTTGCGTAACGTGTAACTCTCTGTGTTTTAGGATGCATTGGCTCTCCTTAGGCTGGATGATCTCTTCCTAGAATCATTTGAAGTCACAGATGGTAAGTACAGAGTTAGTTCTACCCTGCCATACCAGCTGTTCTCATCCAGATTCTTCAAGGTCTGTTCTATAACTGGGCATAAGTAGTTACGCACATATTTGTGTAAGCGCATCGCACACTATTCTCTGTAAGGTAGCACGTAACTGCAAGGGAGGCATACACATGACAGAGGCATGTGTGTGTGTCTTCAATTTACACACACAAGTTATAGAATACGATCAGTTCTGTACATAACATGGAAACTTAGGTGATCCATTTACATTCACTATTGCCCTGGCATAAATGATGACACCTAACTTTAGGCATACCAGTATTCCGTAGCCCCATCCTGGTGCATAGATGCCTTTAGAAAATATGCCACACACTGAGCGCAAAATCATATGCCCAGTTATCGAATTACCCCTTAATCTGTTTCCAGTGTGAGTAAAAATGTATGCTAAAGCATTTTGCTTGTTTTTATTCTCTTTTTGTTGTAACTGAACAGAAGGTTTAAACCTGCAGCCATTAATGGAGCAATCTGCATTTTTGTGTAGCCTTGGCTGCTCTGGAATAGGCTGTTTTAAACTAAGTATCATTAATAAATTGGTGCCATGATGCACTCTAGGGCTCTTTTTTGTTAGGTTACTGTTGTGGTGTATGTTATCTGAACTTAAGACATGTTTGAGCGCCTGGCCTCCACTCGCTCCCTCTCTAGCAGATAAGAGATTGTTCTTTGTAATACACTACTGTCAGGATATGGACAAAATGCTGCTGCTCTTACCCTGTGTGGGACCACTGAGAAGTGACACCCACCTTTACCTTCCCCAGCCCCCAAAGCCCCACCACCAGCCCCACTCAGTTTCCCCCTACACTTCCTGCATAGGAGCATGGTGGGTTGCCAGAGCTCTTGTGCCTGCTGTGTGTCTGCCCATGGGGTAATTTTCAGTCATTGCATAATGGTGACACTTAATCATCAGACTCAGGATTGGTGTGCCAGGTTGTGCAGGGAGCTGTTTGTGGACCCTAGACCCTAGCCAAAAAATGGCTCTGACCCATGTGGGCTAAATAGGAGAAGATGGGATGGGGGAACACTGTAAATGGTAATGAAGGCAGAGAGTGTCCCAACTTGAAAAGGAACTGGTTATGAGTAAGTGGAAACCTGACAGATCTAATGAAACCTATTGGCCCACAACCAAGGTTGAACATTGGATTTGATTAGAGGTGTAATTTCAGAAAGTTGTTATAAAGAAAATCCTATTCTGATGGCATTTGTTTTAGTGCTCTTCCTTGTCTCATTTTCTAGTGAAGCCTTTGAAAGGAGACCACCTCTCTCGTGCAATAGGAAGAATAGCTGGGAAAGGAGGGAAAACTAAATTTACTATAGAAAATGTCACAAGGACACGAATTGTTCTTGCCGATTCGTAAGTACTTGATCTTCAGAGTCTGTGTTATCTCATAGTGTGTTGTATCCCTGTTCTGTTTCATATTTTCCTCATTGAAAACCCCTGGTGATAGTTCATTTTGTGATCCCAGAATTGGCTGAACCATTAGGCAAAATACAGCATCTCAGATGTAGGGGCAAAGAGCAGTTATAGTCAAAGCAAACAAATATACTTTGACAGCCAAACAACTCGAAGAACTATCAACACCTACTTTTAGGCACAGGAAGGGTAGATAACTTTCACATAGCTCATTTACCCTAATTAGGTATGCAAATGAACATCACATTTTAAATATTACTTTTTTTCTATCTATTATTTATTTTTTATTTTAGGTATTTATATACCGCCTATCTAAGCGATTTACAATTGGGCACTCAAGCATTTTCCCTCTCTGTCCTGGTGGGCTCACAATCTACCTAATGTACCTGGGGCAATGGGGGGATTAAGTGACTTTCCCAGAGTCACAAGGAACAGCGTGGGATTTGAACCTGCAACCTCAGGGTGCTGAGGCTATTGCTCTAATCACTATGCCACTCCTTCCTCCTATGAATTTTTACAGGATTTTTCTGGGATGGGTGAAGCTGAGATAATCATGACTGTTGAGCTTAATTATGAAAATCCCAGGGTGGGGAGTGAGGACTACGTACAGGAAAGATATTTGAAGAGGTGGGATATAGGGGGTGGGCAAGGCTGAAAGTTAGTCTGGGGCAGAGCTTCCTGTGGATCAGGACACCTTTTGGTCATGACCTAGATGGACTGTCCATAGGTACATCATTCTAGGTGGGGAACAAAAAATAAAACAGACATAATTATGAACAGAATCATTCAAAATAAACAGAAAATGTCTGAGAAAAAAAAGCTTCCAGCTGCTTTCTGAATTGTTCCTTAACCCAAATGATAAAGTGTTCCACAGTCTAGTGCCTTCAATGTAAACAATAATGGATCATTGACCACCTTCAGGAGGTCACACAATTTTATTTGGATGTAATCATAAAGTCACAGCCATAAAAGGATCGAGGAGCAGTGGTCTAGAGCAGGGGTAGGGAACTCTGGTCCTCGAGAGCCGTATTCCAGTCAGATTTTCAGGATTTTCCCAATGAATATGCATTGAAAGCAGTGCACGCAAATAGATCGAATGCATATTCATTGGGGAAATCCTGAAAACCTGACTGGAATACGGCTCTCGAGGACCGGAGTTCCCTACCCCTGGTCTAGAGCATCAGTTATCCTTATACTGGCTCTGTTTTCCTCTAGTTTAGGAATGGATCTGTCCTTTCACATTTCAGCTAGTGGTTGCTGGCTATGTCTCTGATCTCCTAGAGAGTTATCTTCATCGTTTTTCCTGGCCGAACACTGGGCATCATTGGTACAAAAGTCACAATGCTGTCCCTTACCCTTGACTCTGGAGGAAGGGAGGAATGGTGACTGCACTGTGCCATTCAGGGTTGGTGTCTGGTTTCCCATCAAGCTAGAGTTCAGAATGTGCTGAGCATGGATATGGCAACAAGGTCATACTAAATTTCTGTATCACTCTCCTGCTTCATCCAGCCTTGCAGTTGATGTATGTGCATGTTACATTTACAGGAAAGTTCATATACTTGGATCTTTCCAGAACATCAAAATGGCACGGACAGCAATCTGTAATCTCATCCTAGGTGAGTAAAGGCCCATGGCTTTGCCAGTATTTTTCTAAGATAATGGTGTGTGTTAGGATTTTCTAACTTACAAGGTGCTTTCACAAATAAAAGCACATCATTTACTGGATTTTCAGATGAAAACGTCTACATGGCCATTGTACTTCCCAATGTCACAAAATGTAAGGTGGCTGGAAAGGACCTAGAAGTCATTCTATTCCTTGCCTCCATGCAGGATCTACTCTGTTTAAACTGTCTCTAGCAAGTGTTTGTCCCTCTTGTTCTTAAAAAGAAATTATTGTTTTCCAAACCTGTCTCAGGGACTCCTTAGTCAGTCAGGTTTCAGAATATCCATAATAAATACAGTACTCCCCCGTGAATTCGCGGACTCGGTCATTCGCGGTTTTTCCCTCCGCAGGAAGACTGTCCTAGAAGATGCTTCGCAGACTCGTGATGTTCTTTACCGGATACGAGTAAGATCTATAACGAACTACGGGACAGACACTTTCCTGAGGGTTTTCAAAGGACTGGTCATGCGCCATTCTCCGGTGTGACTCTACTGCGACTTTTGTTTCCGACAGAGCGAGACACAGGGAAGGGAATGACATTGCTATATTCACGATTTTTCACAATTAGCGGTCACTCCAGGAACGTAATCCCCGCAAATTTTGGGGGAGTACTGTATGCATGAGACCAGGTTGCATGTGTGTGTCTCCAGCATATGTAGATATTATCTCTTGCTTATTTGCTGGATAGCCTGAAAATTAAGACAGATTTGGGAAGCCATTTCTGATAGGTTTTTGAAAATGTATCCTGTTAAAGCAGAGGTGTCAAAGTCCGTCCTCGAGGGCCGCAATCCAGCTGTGTTTTCAGTATTTACCCAATGAATATGCATGAGATCTATTTGCATGCAATGCTTTCATTGTATGCTAATAGATCTTATGCATATTCATTGGGGAAATCCTGAAAACCCAGCTGGATTACGGCCCTCAAGGACCGACTTTGACACCTGTGTTTTAAAGGAATAGAATCCACCAGTGATTTTTTTACCCACATTTATTCGAAGTACAGAAATCTTAAGCATGCAATGAACCTAGGTTTCTCAAGCAGGGCAATGTACCTGGAAACAGAACTTAATGCCCTTCTTTCTAAATCCTGGCTTAAGTTAGATGTTCTGCAGTAGCAAGCAAGACTGATAACTGGATTTTCCAGTGTGATATATGACATTCTAGACCTGGCCACTAGGAGGACCACCAGGCCAGTCGGGTTTTCAGGATAGCCCTAATGAATATGCATGAGAGAGATCTGCATATCATGGAGGTGCCAGGCATACAAATCTGCTCCAGGCATATTCATTAGGGCTATCCTGAAAATACGACTGGCCTGGTGGTCCTCCAGGACAGGGTTGGGAGCCACTGTTCTAGACAGTAGAGTGGGTTATTTCCCTATAGCCGCGTGCTGCAGAAGGAATCCACTCCAGATTTTTCACTGTTATACTTCATTGGGCTCTCTAGCGCCACCTTCAGTTCTTTTCTTCTGCACGTGTCTGCAGGAGTGTTTGTTCTGCTCTCCATATTTTATTCTTTTTAATTCAATGTAATTTTGTTCCCTTTATGGATAATTTAGTGCTTGGGGTGAATTTGAAGCTCTGCCTACTTGAGAATTCACAGACTTCGGTCTGTAGCTGACAGGCCGTTCCCACTGGGTACCTATTAGCCTGCCTGCATAGTTTTCTTTGGAGCTTAGGGTCGTCCCTGAGGTAGCTCACCTACTGTTAATCGGGGGTCGAGTGCAGGCTGTTAGGCGCCCTTAGAAGACTCGGTGGTGTCTCGCAGGGTGCCAGCTGTGTCGACGCTGCTTTTGAGTCCTTGGTCTTAAGGGTTGACGCAGCAAGCCCGCCCTAGCTTTTGGGGGGACTGCTTTTGTACGTCCCTACTTCTAGAATGTCTCACCTATTGCACTGGAAAAAGAGATTATGTACTTACCCTGGTAAGCTCTTTTCCAGTAGATAGGTATGACATTCTAGACTCCTGCCCTATTCTTCCTGTGCCTGCTTACAGTTTTCAGTCTGTTTATGCTTCCCGAAGCTGATTCTTGGATGCCTGTCAGTCTTTGAAGGCTGGGAAGATTTTGTATATATGCTTCAATTTATTGGAGTAGTTTCTGAGCTCCTTTGAAGTCTGTGTTGGCAGTTAATGGTACTGTTTTGGGACTTTTTAAGCAGAACAATTTGGTTACGCCTGTTAGTACAGGTGCCTCTACTTCATGTATGTTGGGTGGCTCCACATTCTTGGGTACTAACTAAAAGTGGAACTAGAGAGCCCAGTGAAGCTTAACAGAGGCAGAGTGAAAAATCCAGAAGGGATTCCTTCTGCAGCATGCAGCTATAGGGAAATAATTCTACTGTCTAGAATGTCTCACCCATCTACTGGAAAAGAGCTTACCTGGGTAAGTACATGATTTCTTTTTGCTTTAGAAGCTTGTGTCAGTTGATGCTTAACGTAATGATTTTGTACATGTTTTAAATTTCACAACTATTGTCAAAACTTTTTGTTTAATGAAAATTTTGTTTTGTTTTTATTTTACAGGCAGCCCACCATCAAAGGTCTATGGAAACATCAGGGCTGTGGCTAGCAGAGCAGCTGAGCGATTTTGATTGCCAGTTTTGGGACTTAAGAGTATTTTCCAAATTGACAGAGGCCATGGATGGAAAGTATAGCCGTTATGGGTCATTGTGTGTGAAGGATAGATGCACTTAATTCACAGAAATTATGCAGACATCCAAAAGGAACAGGATGCCACCTTGAAAACAACAAGGCTGCTACTGCGTGCTTCAGTCAAAGTGTTTGAATCATTGCATATTACATAAATATTTTTGTATGGACTGTATTACTTCAGTTATTATAAGCACATGGTGAACTTTGTGCTACAGTTCATTTTAAACCTGTTTTGCAAACAGTAACACAATGCAATTGGCAGAGGATAACAACCCTTTACCAGGTGGTCATCAAAAGTTCAAATCCGAGAGACTAAAATTACTACTCCCTGAAAACTAGCTGGAGGCTTGTGTGCAATAAATGGGGATTTCGACCAGTTCCAATCAGTAACACCATCAGCACAATTTGGCACTAACTGGTACTCATTGTTGGCTATTTATTTAGAGAAAAGCTGTACAGGCCTGACCTCTGAGGGAGGTAGGCAGGGCTGTGTGGGGGAGAGTGTAGTGCATGCATACTGTGCTTTGTTTATTTAGTGCTTTCACAAGTACTGCATTACTACAGCATTTTTAATAAAAGGGAGACAAATCCAAAAGTGTCATCTTTATTCTGGGGGATAGATTATATATATGTGCAGAATTTTGCATATATTGGAATTCACAAGTTGTTCTTGAGAGTAAGTGGTAGGTAGTTTGAAACCATTATACATTTTAACTCTTGATACATTTATTTTATTGTGTATGCTTGTGATGCTTTAAAATCCACTTACCTTTTCAGTAATATTTGAAGAAAATCGTCCTGACTGGGTATTTGAGAAGAATATGGTGCACTTCTAAAACTACTGGGCACATCATCCTGAAAAATAGCTGGAGAAAAATCAAATAACTCAATTTTGTCAAAATACCCTGATCAGGAGCCCAAGGTCCTCAGTGGAGATCTATATTAGGCTGAGTGCAAAAAAAGAACATTTTAAAAATGGCTGAAAACCTAAGATACTACCAGGAAAAAGTATCCACAACAGTGACAAGACTACTTTAAAATATTACAAAACAGAATAATTTAGACACAAAAAAAAAAAACATTCTGAGGCAAGCTCTAATGATATACAACCAACAAGTTCCACAGAAAGATGAAGATTGAGTTTGTCTTCCATAACAGCAACAGGTAGTGAAACCACTCAAAAACACTTAGTAAATACTGCCTTTAAGTGAAATATAGCTCTCCTTATAAAGTTTGATTCCTTTTATATATGAACTAATACCCAGAGGAATGAAAACCGCATTAGAGAAGCTGCAAGTAATATATCATTTTTTGAAGGGCTACTACAATGCTGTACAGTGATGTTAAAGCAGTGGTCTCAAACTGAAATGTTTGCAGGGCCATATTTTGGATTTATAGGTACTTGGAGGGCTTCAGAAAAAAATAGTTAATGTCTTATTAAAGAAATGACAATTTTACATGAGGTAAAACTCTTTATAATTTATAAATCTTTCTTTTTGGCTAAGTCTTTATAATAATATTGTAATTTATAGCTAAAGCGATATATGATCAAGAAACTTTATTTTACTTTTGTGATTATGATAAACATACTGAGGGCCTCAAAATAGTACCTGGTGGGCCGCGAGTTTGAGACCACTGTGTTAAAGCATTTGAGGTAAGTCCTACCCCAAGGAGCTTCCAATATGAATGGGTTAGTTGGTGACAAAAAGTAATATTTGAGCCCTGCTTTTCCTGGGACTCAGCCTATGGCTCTGACCACTGTCTATTTCCCACCTGTACATACTTCCATTCTAAACACCAGAGCCTACACTTTTCCATCTATTCCTGGGTTGTTTTAGCCTCTGTAGCAGTGGTGATAAGTTAACTGCAGGCCTTTAATTTCAGCTAATTCCTGTCTGAGCCTATTGAGTTTCTTCCCTCCTAAAATTGGCCAAATCACTTACTGTGATTGAAGAATATTGCTATTTGGGGGCTTACCTATGAGGGTGGTTTGAAAAGTTTGGTAAAAAAGAAAGTTAAACAATGTAGTCTCCATTGAGGGCTATACACTTAGTCCAGTGAGTTTCTAGTTTTTATGGAAGCTATTTTTCCTATGATACAAAAAAACTAGAAACTTGCTGGACTAATCCTCAGTGGAAACTATATTGTTTAACTTGCTTTTTTACCAAACTTTTCATACCACCCTCATATATAAAAACAGCAAACATAGAAGTGGGTGTGTCTAGTAATCTGAATTTCTAAAACTATGATCCACTACTTATAAACAGTATATCAAGACACTATGTAGAATGATTAGCTAGCCTGGAAAAACAAACCAAAGTTATCACTTTCTTTACTGGGGGAAAACCAGATCTTTGTTGTTGTTTAAAGCAGAGGTATAACCAGCCGCCGTAGAAGCAATTAAGGCAAATTATACCACAGCTATACAGATATAAGACAGATAGGAGAAATACTAAATCCTAGCCAACCAAGCAAGGAAATCTGTAAAATAGAAAAACTGAACTTATCTTGAAAACTTCTTTCAGCTTCCCTTGTACTCCAAAAAGCAGGCTAGCAGGGGCTGACTACAATTTTTACCTCTTTGAGACCCCCCACCCTTACAGAGATTACCTTTACAATGGACCAGCAAGAAAACCTGATACTTTCTTTCTTTATAATTTCAGCTTGGTTGGAACCAAGGCTTATTTTGCGAACTGACCCCTCAAACTGCATCCCAAAATGTAATGCACAGGGTCAGGCACTGCCATTTTGCCAAATGGTAGCACAGAGGTAGGAGCAATTGGGTATCACTCTTGCTCCCCATCTTAATGACATGGTAAATTCTAGAGAGATCAGACAGACAGTACCTGCTTGAAAGATAGGATCCATTAGACCACAAGAGATTTTAATTTGGGGGAAGGATCTTGTACCTGTGTATATTTGTAAATATATATATATATATACACCGTATTTTTCGCTCCATAAGATGCTCCACCCAAATCTCGTGGAAAATCTCGGTGTCTTATGAAGCGAAGGTGCAAAATTTGAATCCCCCACATAGCTGCAACACCCCCCCCTGCGCACCAGCCGCACTACCTTGTTAAACACCACCCACCGCCACCATACAATTACAAAACATCCCCCGCACCGCAGCCACACTACTTTTTTTTTAAAACAAACCGCCACTGATGTCATCGCCATACCTTTTTCCAAGCCTAGTGGTCCAGTGTACGGCTCTGTATTATTTCCGGGCAGTAGGTGCAAGAGTCAGGAGCGTGGCAGTCAGGTGCAAGCTGTACACGCTCCTGCTTGCGCCCGTGCCACTTTCCAAATGGCTGGCTGCAGTTCTCACGAAACTCGTGAGAACTGCCGGCAGCCATTCAGAAAGCGGCACAGGCCCAAGTGGGAGCATGTAAAGCTTGGACTTGACCGCCGCGCTTCTGACTTGTGCGCATTCTGCCTGGAAATAGTAATGAGCCGTCGGGAGGGAAGAATTAAAAAAGATATGGATTTTTTAAAAAAAAGTACGGGGTTATGATTAAAAAAGGTACTGGGGGTACGTGGAGGGATGAGTTAAGGTACTGGGGGGGGTACGTGGGGAGTATGGGACCTACCTGCCTGTTACTAGGTCTGTTTGCCCGCCCTGTGCCCTATCCTGGCCTACCACTGGACTACCAGAGGGGGGGACAGGTTATAGAGCCTGGCAGGGAGGGGGTCAGGTTGCAGAGCCTGGCAAGGATTGTGGAGTTGGGTGCAGAGCCTGGCAGGGAGAATTTGGTTCAGAATGTTTTTTTCTTGTTTTCCTCCTCTAAATCTAGGGAGCATCTTATAGTCAGGTGCGTCTTATGGAGCGAAAAATACGGTAATTCTTCAAGCAAACCCACAGCCTTACTGCCAGTTAGATTGATCATCCATGATAGCTTTTCTACAAATAATAAGTGAAGATAGATGTGCTTATATTCATAGTTTCTTGGACAATAATCTCTGGAAGCTTCACCATAGGGTTCTGCATCTATTCCAGCCTTGGCTGCAGAACTTACAAATAAATCCATCCCCCTCTGCTAGGTCATCTCTCTGGACACTCCCTTCTAAGCTCAGTTTGTTTCTGCAACCTTGCTGCAAACTTCTAGTTTATTCTGCTTGTGATGTTATTTTTCAATTCCTAGTCTTATTTTGTTCTGTGCCATGGGTATTGCCCAAGTGCTGCGGATTCACTCTGTGGGAGTGATCCTTCAGCGGGAGATCGCAGACTTTTTCTTAAAGATTTTCTGCTTTTGGGGGTGCCCTGTTAGCAGAACCTGCAGTAAGCCCTCCAGACAGCTATCAGATCAGGATTGGGTCTCCAGATCGTGAATCGTCTCACCTCGGGTTCGTCTGCTGAGGGGTAGAGCATAGGCTGCTGCGGTCCCATGGAGGTTTATCGGGATCAGACCGTGTATCTTTCCTAAATTCCCTGAGGGGTCCTGGTGATCGGATGTAGCAGGGAAGATGAGGCAGTCAGGACCTGAAAATCCAGTTTTATCAGCTCCTGATGTACTGATCTCTCTTGCTTGCACTGTGTATTGCTGGATTGCCATTCATTTCTATTGCAGCACATGTCTCTGGTGTCTGTGTGCCCATGAGTTTGGCAGTTTTGGGGTTGCTGAAATTGGGGTTTTAGGTGGTTTCCCTGCATGCCCTGCGTTTTTCCGGGGCTGTTTTAAGGCAAAATCAGCACCTGCGGTGGCCATCTTGGATTTTCTTTAGTTTTCAAAATGTATTTTTTGGACTTAGAAGCTTCGTTTTTGCTCCAAACTTCACATATGGCCTCAGGACAGGATGGCATGGATTCATGCCATAAATGCAGCGGATGGCTGACAGATTCGCAGCCGTGTATCACCGCAAGTGGTGTGATCCATGCGTGGGTCCTGCAATATCCCCCTCTGGAGAGGCTCTACATTCCACCGGAGACACGGTTGCAGCGGAGAGTGTTTCCACGAAACACAAGTGCAATTCCAAGGAAAAGTCTCATAAATCTCAGCATTCCAAGTCTTGGGTCCCGCAGAGCAGCTTTTCTGCCGGTGATTTTTTTCCACCGGAATTTGTGGATCTCATGTATCATGCTTTTATGAGAAAAAGGGCTAAGCCTGTTTCTCCCCCTCAGACTCCTGTGCAGCAGTCTGCTCTGCCTCTGAAGTCCAGCATGCCTATTTGTTCCGTTGCTGGGAAACCGGACCAGGAAGTTCAAGCTTCAGAGTACCATTTGGGAAATGTTAGTGGTTTCAGCCCCAATGGCTTGGGTCTCATGGTGGCGACCATAGAAGTGTTTCTGTGGGCGCGAGCTCACCTCCGTCCTCTCCAATTGTCCCTTCTGACTCGGTTGAATCCTCAGCGGGATGCGCTGGGAGTGAAGTTGCCTTGGGTGGCGGCGGCGGCGCAAAGCAGTATGCTGTGGTTGAACCAGGTTACTCTGAACAGAGACCTCCCTCTACGAGTCTTGAACTGGGTGACCCTGTCAACAGACGCGAGTCTCCGGTTGGGGAGCAGTTTGCAGGTCTGTGCTGGTTCTGGGCCAGTGGTCTGTGCTGGAGAGCAGATGATCGATCAATCGACTGGAGCTGCGTGCAATCCGTCTGATGCTGCTGAGATTTTGAGTGTGTCTCCACCGAAAGGCCGTCCATGTGTTCTCGGACAATGTGACGGCTGTTGCCTATGTCAACAAACGGGGAGGCACGAAAAGTCCCCTGCTGTGCCTGGAGGCTCCGATTCTTTTTGCCTGGGCGGAAAAGCGTCTGATGGCCTTGTCCGCGGCTCGTGTGGCCGGAGAGGACAATGTGCAGGCAGACTTTCTAATTTACATACATTACAGATTTCTATTCCGCCATTACCTTTCGGTTCAAAGCTGATTACAAAAAGAGTTATGGAAGAAGGGTTACAACGTTAGATCAGAGAAGGTTTCCAAGAGAGGGAAAAGTAGGATCTGGGGTTAGGGAGGAGATGGTAAGAGGGGGGTTAAGCTTTATCATGGTATTAAGCTTTATTAAGGGATTTCTTGTCAGATTCTGGGACCCGGGACTATGGTCCCTGTCCTGACTAGCGTTCGAAGCCATAGTTCGCCAGTGGGGTCATCCCACCTTCAATCTGATGGCGTCCTCGGGGAAGGTGGACAGGTTCTTCAGCTGCCAACGAGAGGTTGGCAGTGAAGGGTTCAATGCTCTGGTTCAACTATGACCTGAAGGGGAACTCTGTATGTCTTTCCCCTGTGGCCTATGATAAGGTGCGTTCTGCGCTGGGTGGCATCTCACCTAGTTCTGGTGATCCTAGTGGCCTCGGACTGGCCCAGACGTCCTTGGTACACAGAGCTCGGAGAGAGGTCTGCGTCTTCCTTGCCACCAGAGGTTGCTCACACAGGGCCCAATAGCCCTTCAAATCCGGACCCCTTGGTCTTACAGCCTGGTGCTGGAACACGTGGCCTTGAAGGCTAGGGGCTACTCTTCTGCAGTCATCGCCATGCTTCAAAGCAAGAGGATGTCAACAGTGTCGGCCTAGGCCCTACACGAAAGCCTTGAGGTGCTTTCAGGCCTGGTGTGCCGGTGCATGTTCTGGACTTCCTGCAGGCTGGCCTCAGAAAAGGTCTGGCAGTTTTTTCTCTCCATGTCCAGATTGCAGGCCTGTCGTGTTTGGGACCCTCTTCTCTCAGGGGTTCTCTGGCGTCTCACCTGGATGTTGTTCGCTTCTTGCAGGGGGTGGGGAGGCTGAGGCCTCCCTTGTCCTATGTGGAATCAAATCTGGATGGGATTTCTCTGTAAGATCTTACCATCAAGACCGTTTTCCTTGTTGTGGTCACTTCTGCCCGGAGAGTGTCAGTGCTTCAGGCTCTGTCATGCAGAGTTCCTTTTCTACACATCACGGAGTCTAAGGATCATGTTTTGCGGTTTCTGGATGTGCGACATCTCCTTTTGAGATACCTGGAGGCCACAAATGATTTTTCTTTCAGACCATCTGTTTTGGCGGCCCCCATGCGTCGGGGTCAGCTTGCTTCCAAGGCTACCATCTCTCGATGGATCTGTGCTACCATTTCTGCTGCTTATGTGTCAGTGGGGAAGAAGCTTCCCCTTGGGGTGAAGGCTTACTCTACCAGAGGAATGGCTTCCTCGTGGGCTGAATCCCATGTGGTCTCACCTGATGAGATTTTTTCATGTAAATAGCCTCTGGAAGCTTCACACCTGTCCATCTATTATGTCCGATTCTCAAGTCGCCTGCCAGTAACTGGTAAGTTAGATTTCTGTCTTTGAACAGCCTTACTAAAAATTCTATGAGTATCCTTTTATGTAAGGTTACGGGGTTAGAGAGGTCCCGGGGTGGTGCCCTTCTGATCTTCAGGCTGAGTCTCCTTTAGCAAAACGTTACTCAGTTTTGCAGTTTCTAAATGTTCATATTTCTTGTTATACTAAATGTAGCCTTTTTGGCGTTCGTTAATTATATTTGGTTATCATGAGCAGAATTTTTTTTTTTTTTTGCTTTCTCTGTTTTTCAACTTAAAGATGGGCATTTTATTGCAAAGGCTAAGCATATCACTTCTTAGGCACATCAACTGTGCGACCCCGGCGTCCAGTGGTCTTATTTTATTTTTAGAAAATTAGTAAAAACACAGTTGTTCGATTTGTGGCCTAATGATTCACTGTTTTAATTTTTTATCTTGTATATATTTCTGATGATTTGTATTGTATTATTTTCTCTGATTGTCCAGTACTTCTCATTGTAAACCGCTTCAAACTATTATGGCTTTAGCGATATACAAGAATAAATTATTATTATTATTTATGTGTTAGCCATGCACACGAAAATGTAATGTAATGTAATTTATTTCTTATATACCGCTACATCCGTTAGGTTCTAAGCGGTTTGAAGAAAATATACATTAAGATTATAAATGAGAAGTAAGAAGGTACTTAAAAAATTCCCTTACTGTCCCGAAGGCTCACAATCTAACTAAAGTACCTGGAAATTAATAAAGAAGAGAAAATAAAGATGGTTGAAAAAAGAAAAATTCTATGTGAACTTATAGGATGGAAATTAAACTGACAGTGAAGAACTGTATGAAAAATACATATGGTATGCAGTTAGAGAGGGTAGGTTACAATCTATTTATGGTATTTGTTTAATTGGAAGGTGTTAAGGTGGGTAATTTGGGGGAAGGTTATCTGAAGGTAGGTGAATCTTGTGAGCACAGATCTTCAGCCATTCCAAGTCTTCATGGAGCTTGTCAAGACTGTTAGCTAAAACCTGGTTGTATTTGCCATCCTTGATGTCTTTCTGTCTGTTCAGGAACCAGTCTGGGATCTTATATTGACAAGGATTTTGCATAATGGTAACAACTCGCTCCACCTCATCTTCTGTAAGCTCTCCTGCTCGTTTGCTCAGGTCAATATCAGCCTTTCTGAGCACCACATGTGTGTAACGTCTGCCCACACTCTTGATGGCGGTAATAGCAAAGGTGATTTTCCTTCCATCAATATTGGTGTTGAGCACATGGAGAATAAGCTGGAACTTCTTGGGAACTACGAGAGACAGAGTCGCTGGCTCTTGGTAGTTCCTGTAGTCTGCCCTCGGCCCTAAAGACAAAAAAAAAGCAGAAAAAAACCCCAACAGAATTGACTTGTAGCGGGGAATCCCAGCATTCCCCCCCCCCCCCGCCTCTCTTCTTGTGGTTCCTGTTTGTGCTAGATCCTCCTGGCTTTGCTACTTACTGAGCTTAGAGGGGAGTGTCCAGAGAGATGACCTAGTAGAGGGGGATGGATTTATTTGTAAGTTCTGCAGTCAAGGCTGGAATAGATGCAGAACCCATTGGAATGAACTCCCACGGCAGGTGATTGAGGCCAACAGCGTGTCAGATTTCAAAAATAAATGGGATATTCATGTGGTATCTCTAATGAGGTAAGGGCAGGGGGTGGTGAGCAAAATCAAGGAGAAGGGTCAATAGAGTGGGCAGACTTGATGGGCTTTGGCCCTTTTCTGCCGTCATTTTTCTATGTTTTCTATGTTTCTAACCCTATGGTGAAGCTTCCAGAGGCTATTTACAAGAAAAAAGATTAACAGAGGTGAATAGCAATCTTTTTTGTAAGAGTCCACCATAGATCTGATGATCTTGGGAGTCACCATTTCAGCTTTTTATAATCATTGCAATGTTGAAATTGCAGAACAGATTTTTAATCCATATTGCAGGTGAAGAATGCATTTACCTTATAGTAATGTGCTGCAAATTCACATTCACCAAAAACAAAAGTTTTCATGGATGAGAGACTGGCATGTTAATAATTAACAATACATTTGATAGTTGCATTTTTGTGGGTTCTGTCAGACAAAATATGGTCTATGTTGAGACCCTGAAGGTGGAGTCTACTGGAATGTTGAAAAAGTTGGACTTTGCACACATTACTGTAAGATAGGTCCATTCTTCACAAGAAATATGAATTAAAGATTTGATTGTACTGTAATTTCAGTAATTCAATGAGTGATTATAAAAAGCTGAGATGGTGACACACAAGGTCATTAGATCCATTATGGTCTCTCAAATCATATGAGCATTTCTATATTCCTGTACTATTTGTTGAAAATCGATGGTGGTGGATATATCTAATTTGGCAGTAAGGCCAGAAATCCTTCAGATAAACCCACAATTCCTCAGTTTTTTTAGTTATAAATCCTGACTTAACTTTGTGAATGTGACTATAGGTATACAGTATATAATGTAGGGTAAAGTCTGTAGTTTGTGTGTGTGTGTGTATATCTAATATAATAAAATGATAGGCCGTGCATGCGCACTAAAAAAATCGTGTTCCCTGATCCCGTCGCGGAAACACGAGTGCGCATGCGTGGGTTTTACGTCACCTGCTCTCCATCTCGCGCCGCCAACGATCTCTGTTCCTCTTTGCCACGCATGTCCGCCGCTGACCTCGAGCTCATGAGGGCCGGCGCCGCGAGCCGCCCGGCCGGTGCTGAGGCCCCGCCTCCCGCTCTGCACCACGATCGAGAGAGGAGCTGTGGCGGCGGCTTTCAACTAAAAAAAAAAAAGACAACTGCAGGTCGCCGCTCTCACCCGGCTCTCAGGGTGCGGCTGAGCGCTGGCAGCCGGCGAACCCTAATTGCAGCGGCGGCTTTCAACTACAAAAAAAAAAAAACAACTGAAGATAGCAGCTCTCACAGGAAAATGGACAGTGGAAGAAATGCTGCTGCAGCTGCTGTACAGGGAAGTGGGGAGGGAGGAAAATACTGCACAGGGAATTAGGGAGGGGGGAAATGCTGATATACAAGGAAATGGAGGTGGAGGGAATGCTGATAGGAGCCGCATGCTGGACAGGGGGAGAAGGTAAGGAGTGCTGCTGGACAGGGGGAACAGGGAAGAGGGTCAGGGGAGAAAAGAAGGAGTGCTACTGGACAGGGAGAGCAGGGAAGAGGAACAGGAGCAGGTAAGTGCTGCTGGACAGGGGGAGCAGGGAAGAGTGACTGGGGAGCAGGGAAGAAGTGCTGCTGGACAGGGGGAGCAGGTAAGGAGTACTGGACAGGGGGAGGTAAAAGGAAGGGAGAAGGCCTACTGCTGGACAGGTGGAACAGGCAAGGGGTGATGGTTGACAGCCGAGGAAAGAGAGAGACAGAAAGCGGCCAAGGGGAGAGAGAGAGAGAGAATGAAAGACACACATACATATATTCTAGCACCCGTTAATGTAACGGGCTTAAAGACTAGTATATATATTGTGGCGGGGCCAGGGATAAGCCTAGCGCTGGCAACCCGGCTCCCGCCCCAGGCACAGGACGGAGGGCTCCCTGGATAATTCCAGTAGAAAAATAGCATACACTGCTCCCTTGGTAAAGTTCAGGTTTTTATTTTTTATTATCCCCCGTTCAAGGCACTGGGTCTCAAATAGTCCCTCTTGGCTGAGTGGACTTGAAACAAATGATACATCAGCAATGCTTCTACTTTATAAGAGAGTCCAGACTGCTGTTCAGGCACATAAATCACAAATAAACAAAAACGTTTTTTTCTTCTTTAGTTTCAACAATTGTGCCTGTGGATACTTCAGGAAGCTTTTCCCACCTGACCCACCTGAAGTACCATGCCCCCACTACCCGTATGCTCCTGGGATAGGGGCTGGGGAACCATCCACCCTTTTCTGACTGGTGTAAGTCCCCACCCAAAAGTTCCCCTATTCAGGGCTATGTAAGTCAGGTCACTGAATTCCCGTTCAGGCTTTTCTCGGAGGTTAATTAGGGTTCCCACCTCCTTCACTCTCTCTGCAAGGCCTATCTCTCGGGCTCTAATTGACCCATTCACACTTCCTTACAGTCCTGCCTAAGGGAGAAAGAACACTGCACAGAAAGATGTTAACTTTCATTCCCCTCCCCCGTTCATTACTTCATTGACTGTAACTAGATAGGAGATCCCAGGCTGCCAGACTGCACTCCATTTCACTTCCTTCAGAGACCTCTATATCTATCTCCATTAGGGACTCCCCACTCTCTGAGGCTGGATAGGAATTCCCTTCAGGGGCAGCTACCGGCCAGCCCTGCTCTGGAAGCCTTTCTCCTCCCTTGAGCTTCTTCCTGGGAGCCAGAAGTTTGTTAATTCGTGAGGGCTGTAGGACAGCCTGTTCTTTAGCCCGGGACTGTGAAAGAAAACTCCCAGCTGTTTCCTTCCTGCTCTGCACGGCAGTCTCTCTCTTGCAGTTCCTGAGTTCCCCTGAGTGTTCCCAGGTGTGTGGGTTTTATGCTGCAGGCTCGTTCCCACTCTCCCTCTGGGTTGTCTTGCCTGTCAGCTCCGCCCCTTTCCTTAACCCTTCCTGGGCTAGTTTTCTTCAGAGGCTTTACTGGAGAACTGCCCAAGGAATTATAAAAGGGATTATAGTGCCCTAAATCAGATATTGTGGTTTCTGCCCTTTTCTCTCTGCCTTGTCCTGCCTGTTGGCTTTTTGTAATAGGAACAGGGTTAATGGGCAGCTTCCTGGGCTTAGGAATAGGGACAGCCCTTTGCATGGCAGGGTTTAAAACCGGGTTTAAACTGGTGACAGGAGCTTCCCTGTCACTATATATATATATATATATATATATATATATATATATATATATATATATACACCCTGAAAACTCACCAAGATGTTTTTTGGTTTTGTTTTATTTATATCCTGCCCTTATCCAGGGCAAGTTACACACTCACAAAAATATAAAATTACATATAACAGACAAGTTGAATTTTTGTTGTATCTTCCACAGAACTTGGCTAATTCTTATGAAATTTAGTGTATCGTGTCCTGAAGTTGATGTAAATTTTAATGCTGTAAATATTTCCTACCGCACCACAACACTACCTTATGAAAATGCATTGCTGCTATGGGATACATGCTGATGCAGACAATAGTTTGTAAACAGTCTCTGTATCAAAATGGTTTTCACTGCAGAAGAACAAATTCTGATAAAGTACTTAGTACTGCTAAAAGGTTACAGCAGTTGACAATTGTTGAAAAGAGTGCTGCTATACAGGATCTGAGCAACAGGCACTGTGGATCAAAAGCCAGGCAGCGGATTTCTGTGCTAGCTTCGTCCACAAGAACATTAATGTTGTACTTGATCTTGTACTGAGCCAGGAGAACATACTGCAAACACACCGTGCAGCTCGCCAAATAGCAAGAGAAGCAGGACTAAGCCATACAACTGTAGTTAGGATAATTCTTCAGGCTTCCTAGCAGCAGGATTGTAGTTACAACCATATTCAGCCAGATCCTCATTTGAGATTAGTCTATTATTTCATTTAGGGCCTGTTTTACAAAGCCGCACAGCAACAGCCACAAAGCCCTTTAAATCTGTATGGGCTTTGGGGCCTTTACCATGCTACAGCTACTCGTGCAGCTTTGTAAAACAGGCCCTTAATATTTACCCCTTTTGTTTTTATTCTGCACAGCATCGGCATTCAGGGTAGGCTGACCCAGAGCAGGTACCATATACTGAAGACCATATTTCAGTATGTCACCATTTCTGCTGCTTTAATTGTCCTCAAAACCTAGGCCTCAAGCAGATTATTCTTATCCGGGGTTTTCCAAAGATGGAGCCAAGGCTGTTGAACATCTCTGAGAAGCTCAGTTAGGATACTAGCAGATACTTAGGATACTAGCAGATTGTGAAATAAAATGCATCTATCTCCCTACCCCCTCCCCCACCCCCACATTCGCTGGCAATTCTCCAAGCTGCCCGATCCTTTCATTAAATCGTGTGCAACTACCCAAAACTTGTCTGATGCAACTTCCTGTTTCCGGTTAAGTCAGAGAAGTTTTAAGCAGCCACCATGTGACTTGATTAAAGGCTCATGCCGCTCTGAGAATCACCGGGGAAGGGAAGGAGATGCTCGGATGGCTGTGATCGGGAGGGAGGGGGGTGCTGGAACGGACGTGTTCCCTCACTTAAATGCGGAGACAAGGCCATTCACTGCTCTACGGGGTGGTGAATGGCCTTGTCCCCATACGCGCAGTGATCATTTTTTTTTTCTCCCTGTTTTGGCGGGTAACAGCCATTGTGTCATTCTCTACATCAGAGTCTATATTGGCCTATATACTCAGAGAAAATGTTTTCTGAGTGAAGCTGTAATATTAGTGTAGTAGGTAATTGCCACACTTACTATTCATATCAGAGAAATGTTTTTCAATTCAAACTTATTCAATTATTCAGCAGATATTCACTTATCCACACTTCAGAGAGTGCTATAGTTCATAAAGCTTATAGATTAATCTTTAGATTTACAGATTAATCATAATGGTGACCTCAGCGGCTATACTCTAGCATCATATTTCATTTAAAGCTAGAGTAATACCGTAGCCAGCCTCCTCATCAGACACCATATATTTCTTATACTTATTATAATTTTAGTGAATTTTTAAACCCAAGATAACATCTTATCTAAACTTGGGGCTCCGACGTGAATTCAGCGTTTCGCCAGAGAGCTGTTTCAAGGAGCATCCCCTACAGTGATAAAACACGTGGAAGGGCATAATTGAAAGGGATGTCTAAGTCCGTTTACGTCCATCTCGCAAGTCGTCCAAAGTAAAAAAACAGCTTAAGACACATTTTCAAAAAATACGTCCAACTTTTTTTTTGTTTCGAAAATTGTCTAATTATACATCCTGCTGATCTGATCGTCAATCTTTATACCACATTTTCGTCCAACTTTTTGTCCAAGTCAAAAACGCCTAGAACAAGCCCTGTTGGATGTGGGAGGGGTCTGCAAAGTGATAGACTGCAAACCCAGACATGGCACCTAAATAGTGGGGTTCCTTACAGGGCACTGCTGTGAACTTCACAAAAAGGGTGCTATGTCTTTTCCTCTCTATATAGGCTCCCTTATAGGTTATGGTGAGCCCCCCAAACCACCTCCAGAATACACTAGACCCACTTATCTACCATCCCAATAGCCCTTATGACTGCCAGAGCCACTTATATGCCAGTAAAAAGGTTTTGGGGGTGTATAGGGGCGTGCACATTTTTAAGTATCAATGCAGTGATTACAGGGGCTTATGGGCATGGGTCCTCCTCTCTATGGGTCCCTAACCCACCCCCAAGACGACTTAAGCTGCCTCTGTGTTGGACGATTAGGCTTCCTATGCCAGGCAGCCAGGTGATGATGATCTGGAGGCTGAATTTTAAAGGTGTGATTTAATATTTTTATGGGGGTGTCGGTGATCACTGGGGTAGTGTGTGGGGGTCTGTTTTATGTGTTTGCAGTGCTTATCTGGTGACTTTAGGTGTGGTTCTGTGACTTAGACCATGTTTTACATGGTCTAAGTCACAACATCCAAGTTCCATCGATCGTGGGCTGTATAACTTTCAGTACGACTAAGTCTATGCCGGCCCACTTCCCGCTCTTGACACTCCTCCTGAAATGCCCCGTTTAGCTTTGGTCGTTCAACGGCACTATGTAGGCCTAGGTCATTTAGAAATGCATCCAAAACCTGTTTTTATTATTGGCACTTGGACGTATTTGGGAAATGTTTGTCCAAGTGCTGGCTTAGGCTGGTTTTTGGACATTTTTCTCTTTCAATTATGAGCCCCATAGTGAATACTAAAGCCTTCAATAATATATTAAAAGCTAACCATTTTATCTATAATAAAGTTAGGAAAAAAACAATTCAGCAAGCTTCTCACCATTTAGAGCATCACACCACTATCTCTGTGTAGATCTAAAAATGGCGTCATCGTCTTTGTTAGTCACTTTAAATGCATTCATAAAACATTCAGCCAATCACCAAACATACTGCTTAGGCCACTCCCCCATTCAAACCAGCGTCATCCATTCAAGTTCGGCATTCAATCCACACGGGCTCACGGAGTTAAGTTCATAGATCCACTTTTGTTCTCTGTAGTTTAAAAGTTTGTTAAGATCACCACCCTCCCACCCAACTTTAATCTGATCTATAATCCGCTATCTTAGCTCAGTGATAGTATTGTTGTTTCTCCAGCCAATGTGCTACAATAGGAGCTTGTTCATTTTTGGTTACAATACGTGATCTGTGCTCATTAAGCCTAAGCTTAATGGGTTTGCTACATCTCCCTACGTATATCAGGTCATAGGGGCACACCAGAATATATATCACATGACTACTGTTGCAGTCAGTGTGGTCTCTTGCAAATATTTCACGATCCAACTCAGATACCGTCCATACCTGGATGGATAAATCACACAACTGGCATCCCTTACCATGCATACCAGATCTCTCATCAATCCCCACTGCAGTATTTCTTTTTATATTCGGAAGCTCTCCCAGGTTTTTTGATCTTTTATGAGCAAATATTGGGAATTCATTGAGGCCTTGATGAAGCTGGACTATATGCCAATGCCTCTTTATTATTTGACTGACTTCCTTTGATATTGTAGTAAAAGGTGTAATAAATACTACTCTCTCCGTTTCTTCAACATTACGATACTGAAGAAGAAGATAAGATCCATAACACTATATGATTGGATCAGAATAACCATACCATCTGGTGGTTCTTAAAAATTATTTTAAAACTTTTTTTGACAACACCCTTATAAATGATAAAAAAAAATGTTGAAGCTGTATATACAGTATATTTGGTGTTGTATTGTTGATACTTCACTGGCTATATAGCCAGCTGTATTATTGCACTCTTCCATAGCTTTTCAGTGATTTTGGTTACTCTGGCATGTTAGTTGGACCAAGCTTTGTTTTATCCCAGACCTGTAATCTGTGAACATATATGCCACAGTTTTGGTTCCATTTTTAGTGACCCCTGATGCAGGCATTCCTCAGCCGCTGAAACGTAGTGCTGTGTCGGGTCCACAACTTCTGCTTGTGTCCTTTTATGAAATAAACAAGTTGGTTTTACATCAGTGTTCTTCAGTGGAGTGCTCATTGTCTGTTCCCACTTCTTTTTGTACTGTTTTATACCCGTGGGTTCTCTGTCATATTGGACCTTTTGGTGTTTACTCTTCTAGATAGGCCACCTTTGGCATCTGGTCCAGCATATTCCTTCCTTCCTTCCACTATCCCCACATCCAGCAGTTTCCTTACACCTCCATCCCTCTCCCATGCCTTCCAACTGGAGTGTACAGCCATGGTGCTCTGAAGACAGTCTGAACTACTTGAGGGTTATAAAGAACCTGCTAACTTGGCAGCTCCCAATCTCATAATGCAGCAAAATTAACAAAATCCCTGATGGTGGGAGGGGAGGAGAGAATATATGCATGTGACAGAGGGGCAGATGGGCTGCAAGCAAGTGGGAAAGGTGAGAGAAGACGAGAGGTCCTTACAGAGGTGTAATTATCATCTTTAATCCATTTTAATTCAGTTCCCTAAGAGACATAAGAACATAAGAAATGCCTGCACTGGATCAGACCATGGGTCCATCTAGTCCGGCGATCCGCACATGCAGAGGCCCAGCCAGGTCTACCCTGGCGAATACCTTAGTTATTCAATGTGTCTTTCAAGAAGATATGCATCCAACTTGTCCTTAAATCCTGGACCTATTTACTGTATATATATTTACTGAATTTTGCACTGTTTAATTTTTTTTGTCACTTTATTCTTTGGCATTTGATTCCTTTTACTAAATTTAGATTTACCTGGACATGTCCTATTTTTAGAAGACTGTCTGAATGTCCGGACGGACTTTGAAAACCTGGCAATTTGGGTTTTGGAAGACCCGGTTCTGGAGGGCCTCTGAGCATGCACAGATGTGACACGATGATGCCATCACGCTGCATCCATGCATGCTTAGAGGCCCTCCAGATGTGGTCCCGAGCTCAGGGAAGGAGACAAGATTTGTGTTACAAATATGGTAACCCTAGTATTTGTGTTACAAATATGGTAACCCTAGTATTATCTGCAATGATTTTGCTGGCCTTTTTTTCTTCATGTTGTCAGGCAATTAAGGATGCTGGCTCCACCCAAGTCCTACCATATCTCCCACATTAGTCTCCCTAAACAGCTGAGTCACTAACAGCCTGTGTTTAACCCAATTATGTAGATTTTCAGGGGAAAATTTTTTTCCTGGAAGATAATGCAAGAAGTCAAAAGAAGTTGCTGTTGGATATTAGTAAGAGGTTGGATTAATCTGAGCTAACTTTGATTAAAGGCAATATTCTTTTGGAAATTACAGTAAATTGGAAAAGTCTGAAAACAGTCTGAGGGCTAATAATATGAGACTTCTGAATTTTCATTTTTGTGCTCTAATTTCTCCAGTTGAGATATTAATTGATTCTGGCTTTTTTCCTATGATAGATAGGTAGAGGATTGGGGGGGGGGAGGTTGTTGGAGTGATTTTTTTTTTTTTTTTTTTTTAATGTTCCAGGTTTTATTAGATTGGGGTGGTTAAACTTTGGATTAAATGTTTAGTAGTAATTTGGAAGAGAGCATCAAGCCTTTTGTGCAGAAGTGTTTTGATGGCACACTCAGGCTTCAAAAATATGAGAAAGTAAATTTTGTAATTGTGTCCGAGTGTTTTATCTATGTCCTTTTTTTCTTCATTTTCCTAGAAAATGTTTAAGTATGTGCAATAGATTTTTTCCCCAAAAGCATTGATAATTAGATTGTGAGTCCACTGGGACAGAGAGGGAAAATTTTCTAATGATTGAAAATGTAACCCTCATTTCTAATATAATAATATTGTAAACCACTTAATACTCATGTACAAGCAGTATATCGAATCCAATCTAATTCCAGAAAGATATAGCTGTCAATAATTTTAACTCAAGGAGTCATATGGGAAGAAAAAACTGCTGCAGAGACTTTAATTAATTTTCTGGATGATTTGACATTTTTCATCCGAATTTTCCCCTTATAGAGCTTCATCTTTAAGAACATAAGAAGTGCCTCTGCTGAGTCAGACCAGAGGTCCATCGTGCCCAGCAGTCCGCTCACGCGGTGGCCCCACAGGTCCAGGACCTATATAGTAGTCCTCTATTTATACCCCTCTATCCCCTTTTCCTTCAGAAAACTGTCCAATTCCTTCTTGAACCCTAATACTGTACTCTGACCTATCACGCCTTCTGGAAGCACATTCCAGGTGTCCACTACCCGTTGGGTGAAGAAAAACTTCCTAGCATTGGTTTTGAATCTGTCCCCTTTCAACTTTTCCGAATGCCCTCTTGTTCTTTTATTTGTTGAAAGTTTGAAGAATCTGTCCCTCTCCACTTTCTCTATGCCCTTCATGATCTTGTAGGTCTCTATCATGTCCCCTCTAATTCTCTTCTCTGGTCTCTCAGTGTATGAAAGGTTTTCCATACCCTTTATCAGACGTGTCGCTCTCCTCTGAACCCTCTCGAGTATCGCCATATCCTTCTTGAGGACGCAGTACTCCAGATGCGGACGCACCATCGCCCAATACAACGGTAGGATAACTTCTTTCGTTCTTGTTGTAATACCCTTCTTGATTATACCTAGCATTCTATTCGCTTTTTTAGCAGCCGCCATGCACTGTGCCGACGGCTTC
Source organism: Geotrypetes seraphini (assembly GCF_902459505.1). Lineage (NCBI taxonomy): Eukaryota > Metazoa > Chordata > Amphibia > Gymnophiona > Dermophiidae > Geotrypetes > Geotrypetes seraphini. The sequence continues at coordinate 300,550,144 of NC_047086.1, read as the reverse complement.
ATTGTCTTGTCCACCATTACCCACAAGTACCTTTCCTGGTTACTCTCGCTCAATAACATCCCTCCCATCGTATAGCTGTACCTCGGGTTTCTGCTTCTTACATGCAATACTTTACATTTCTCTACATTGAACTTCATCTGCCATCTCGCCGCCTACTCCTCTAGTTTATTCAGGTCCCTTTGTAGTTTCTCGCAGTCCTCTTTAGTCCGAGCACCACTAAATAGTTTGGTGTTGTCTGCAAATTTTGTGATCTCTCTTTCTATTTCTTTTGTTAGGGGACCTTGAATGAGGAAGATACTTGGATGTTTTTCCTTTTTGTTATTGTATTTCATCCTGCCCTATTTCTTGTGGTATAGACTTACAAGGGGTACTGAAAAGTGCTCAGCTCAACCAACTTCATAAATTCTGAACATTATTTTGCAACTATAACTGAAGCGTGTTATCTTATTTTGTTAAGTGCCAATATGCAGAAACAAAATTACATGGTTTGACATTGTTTTAGATCGATTAAACTATACACATGTCATTCTCTTCATGGTTGGGCTGAGCTTTTCATCCCCCCCCCCCCTTTGTACTAAATCACGTTTACATACATATTTACAAAAAGAAAGGGATGGGGTATTACTTGTACATGATAGCAAACAGAAGCTTTGCCTGACTGCTCAGCCTAGCACACACTTCTCACCAGGTCTAGGATTTTTAAATTATTTTAAGTTTAAGGAGGGGGGGACGACCATAAATCCCTGCAGCATTCTTTTTTTTTCTCTCTCTCTCTCTCTCTCTCTCAGAGAAATAATTCCTAGTTTTGGTTTCATTTGTGAGCAAACACCTTGTTAGGACTCTCACAGTGATGCCAAGAGGTACTGGCACACTGCCACTATTCTTGGCAGGGAATATGTTCTTCTTTCATGTCTCCAGTGCTTGCAAGTATAGGCAGGATACAGGAATGTACTTTCAATGTTTAGTTTGCTTTCAATCAGTTTTGTGTCTTGATTTTAAGAAGAAAGATTTAAGTATGTAGAAATCAATTAGAATTACATACCAGGGTATAGCACCATGTCTCACAATCACCTAAACTTCATACGGTGTACTGTGCACCGTGCTAGAAGCAAAATCCCCCAACATAGCACAATTCCAGTGAGAGCTATAAAATGCAGAAGGAAATACAGTACCATGGGCAGAGCCTCATTTGAAAAATATTTGCATCACCACATGGACTTATTTGCAAAACGCTTCACATATATACAGGACCTTAATTGTCCAGCATGGCAAAGGAAGCCAACACGGTGTTAAATATCACTCTTCCTGCTAGCAGTGGTTAGAGATCTAGAATGGAGGATAGTACCTGGTAGCTTCTGTCGGGATCCGGAAGGTTCGCCCCCCACATTTCGCCCCCAGCAATTCGCCCCCCACATTTCGCCCCCCACATTTCGCCCCCAGACACATTTCGCCCCCACACATTTCGCCCCCACACATTTCGCCCCCCGGATGTTTCGCCCCCACACATTTCGCCCCCACACATTTCGCCCCCACATTTCGCCCCCACACATTTCGCCCCCGTCTCGGAGCGCAAATCCTTACCTCGGAGCGCAAATCAGTCCAGCTACTGTTGTGAGCGCGAGAGAAGCCAAGGGGGATCGAGGCTTGGCCAAAGCGAGACAGCGTCCCGCGTCCCGCGAGAGCTGTGCGCGAGCGAAGCCAAGGGGGGGAGGGAGTTGTGAGCGCGAGAGAAGCCAAGGGGGATCGAAGCCTGGGGATGAAGGGGAATCGGGCCCAAGGCTGTCCCGCGAGAGATGTGCGCGAGCGAAGCCAAGGGGGGGAGGGAGTTGTGAGCGTGAGAGAAGCCAAGGGGGATCGAAGCCTGGGGATGAAGGGGAATCGGGCCCAAGGCTGTCCCGCGAGAGATGTGCGCGAGCGAAGCCAAGGGGGGGAGGGAGTTGTGAGCGCGAGAGAAGCCAAGGGGGATCGAAGCCTGGGGATGAAGGGGGATCGGGCCCAAGGCCAGAGCGAGACAGCGGAAAGGGATGAAGGGGGATCGGGGCTTGGGCCGAAAGGGAACATGAGCTGTGCGCGAGCGAAGCCAAGGGGGGGTAGGGAGTCGAAGCCTGGGGATGAAGGGGGATCGGGGCTTGGGCCGAAAGGGAACATGAGCTGTGCGCGAGCGAAGCCAAGGGGGGGTAGGGAGTCGAAGCCTGGGGATGAAGGGGGATCGGGCCCAAGGCCAGAGCGAGACAGCGGAAAGGGATGAAGGGGGATCGGGGCTTGGGCCGAAAGGGAACATGAGCTGTGCGCGAGCGAAGCCAAGGGGGGGTAGGGAGTCGAAGCCTGGGGATGAAGGGGGATCGGGGCTTGGGCCGAAAGGGAACATGAGCTGTGCGCGAGCGAAGCCAAGGGGGGGTAGGGAGTCGAAGCCTGGGGATGAAGGGGGATCGGGCCCAAGGCCAGAGCGAGACGGCGGAAAGGGATGAAGGGGGATCGGGGCTTGGGCCGAAAGGGAACATGAGCTGTGCGCGAGCGAAGCCAAGGGGGGTAGGGAGTCGAAGCCTGGGGATGAAGGGGGATCGGGCCCAAGGCCAGAGCGAGACAGCGGAAAGGGATGAAGGGGGATCGGGGCTTGGGCCGAAAGGGAACATGAGCTGTGCGCGAGCGAAGCCAAGGGGGGGTAGGGAGTCGAAGCCTGGGGATGAAGGGGGATCGGGCCCAAGGCCAGAGCGAGACAGCGGAAAGGGATGAAGGGGGATCGGGGCTTGGGCCGAAAGGGAACATGAGCTGTGCGTGAGCGAAGCCAAGGGGGGGTAGGGAGTCGAAGCCTGGGGATGAAGGGGGATCGGGGCGAGAAAGGTTTTGAGGCTAGATTTGGAGTTGTTGCAGTTAGTTTCCTGCCTTGCTACAATCCCTCATGCCATGCTTGCCACACAATGTTTAACGTTCCATGTGTGCATGACACACATAGCACGGAGCTCTGGCCCAAGCCCCGATCCCCCTTCATCCCCAAACTTCGACTCCCTACCCCCCCTTGGCTTCTCTCGCGCTCACAACAGTAGCTGGACTGACCTACCCCCCCTTGGCTTCGCTCGCGCACAGCTCATGTTCCCTTTCGGCCCAAGCCCCGATCCCCCTTCATCCCCAGACTTCGACTCCCTACCCCCCCCTTGGCTTCTCTCGCGCTCACAACAGTAGCTGGACTGACCTACCCCCCCTAGGCTTCGCTCGCGCACAGCTCTCGCGGGACGCTGTCTCGCTTTGGCCAGGTGCTCCTGCTTGGATAATCACTGGCGTGTATGGGGGGAGGGGAAAGTAGCCGTGTTCAGCACACACATCCCACCCTTCTCTAATACAGCTGTCTAATGCTGCAGTTGATTGCATCTCTCCAGAAGCCTCGATCCCCCTTGGCTTCTCTCGCGCTCACAACAGTAGCTGGACTGATTTGCGCTCCGAGGTAAGGATTTGCGCTCCGAGACGGGGGCGAAATGTGTGGGGGCGAAATGTGTGGGGGCGAAATGTGTGGGGGCGAAATGTGTGGGGGCGAAACATCCGGGGGGTGAAATGTGTGGGGGCGAAATGTGTGGGGGCGAAACATCCGGGGGGCGAAATGTGCGGGGGCGAAATGTGAGGGGCGAATTGCTGGGGGCGAAATGTGGGGGGCGAAACTTCCGTGAACCGCTTCTGTCAACTAGGGCAGGGGTTTCAAAGTCCCCCGTCGAGGGCCACAATCCAGTTGGGTTTTCAGGATGCCCCCAATGAATATGCATGAGATCTATTAGCATACAATGAAAGCAGTGCATGTAAATAGATCTCATGCATATTCATTGGGGAAATCCTGAAAACCTGACTGGATTGCAGCCCTGGAGGAGGGACTTTGATACCCCTGAACTAGGACATTGATTCCCAACTTTTTTTTTTACATCATGGTACACCATCATTTTCCCTCTCTACACCTTCTGGAATCACTTTGCCTTCCTTCCCATCTCCTTTTCCTCTCCTTCCAGCATCTGGCATTGGCATTTTCTCTTCCTTTCTATCCACCTGCCCTAAGTACCATCATCTCTTCTCCACCCCCCACCTCCCCGCCTTTACAACCTTTTCTTGCCTAACCCATAGCAGCAGTGTTTTTGTCTCTCCCTCTCAATATGAAATATTCCTTCCCAGTTGCCACTAGGAATCAAGCATACAGCGCTGAAACTTAGATTTCCATTTGCACCTTGTTTTAGAACTAATGCTGCTATCATCACATCTTCACCCTGCGATAAAAAAGAAGTCTGTTTTTGCATGGGGCCCCTAGCCAGAGCACCTGTACAGGGCTGGGCTAGCCCTGGATGTACAGCCTGCATTTCAAGTCCTATCAGTGAGACAAGGACCTATATTACAAATAGAAAACCCCAGGGAAGCCCTAAAGCAAGATGTTATGAAATGAAGCTAACATTTGAAAACATAAACCTGAAATTAGTACAGTCCTCTTCATTTTGCAGTTCACAGCAAAGAAGGCAGGCGTGTAGCTGCTTCTACAAGTTTCCTGTTACTGCCACTACTAGTCTTCTACCAAGAGGTGGCAATAGGGATAATGCACAATAATTAAAAAAATATTTGCAGGTGGAAGAGAGACTGAAGGGAGAGCATTTGCCTGAGTTTCACAAACATAATTTCTCCCTTTCCTATACCCAAACAAAACATTGTGTCACACTAGTTAAGGCCACTGAAAATGTGTGAATGTAAAGGATGCATTTATAGATTAACCCATGTAATGTATTTTTCAAATCTGGTTTGAATTCTGTTATCTTTTTTTGGCTTAGAATCTATCATGGAACAATGTTCCTAAGATGAGCATAGTTAACTGCTAACTGAATTGTGCACACCTGGCTTATAATGCACAACAACTAAGAATTCATGATGATGTAAGGTCCCTTTAGCAGAGATATACAGTAGCTTAGTCTTAGACCATCTAGTGCTCAGGATTTTGTGGCAATAATTATCTTAATTCTATAATAGGTACTAACGGTGTAGACTTCCAGTTTGATCTTAGAGGTTTCCCCCTGTATTTTAGTCTGGGTTTTAACAGGGTAATGCCTGGTAATGGGGCAGAAGACTAAAATTATCAATTGTGTTGATATGGAGGAGTGGTTTTCTATCCAACCCTCCAGTCCTGAAGAAAGCAAAGTGTTAGACCAGGGGTAGGCAATTCCGGTCCTCGAGAGCCGGAGCCAGGTCATTGTTTTCAGGATATCCACAATGAATATTTATGAGATGGATTTGCATGCACTGCCTCGAGATGCAAATCTATCTCATGCATATTTATTGTGGATATCCTGAAAACCTGACCTGGCTCCGGCTCTCGAGGACCAGAATTGCCTACCCCTGTGTTAGTCCAATGCTTCTTGTCTTCAAAGCCTATCTGATCTAATTTTTCACAAGAGGAGCTTATTACCAAGATGGGAGCTGCAGAAAAGGGGGAGGAAATGCAGAGCTATTCCTTGAGAGATTAAGGTAAAGGGGATGGGACTTGATATAATTTTTCTGTATGGTTTACATAATTAAAGCAGTTTACATGGGGCAATGAAGTGTTAAGTGACTTTTTCAGTGTCACAAGAAGCTGCAATGGGAATTTAACTCACAACTACAGAATGACACAGGGACAAAGTTTATGACCATCCTTGCCCCCACAGTCCCCATCGCTACAGGCTCCATCGCCATGGACTCTTGTTCTCATTTGCACAAGCCTCAAACATTTAAGATTTTATATTTAAATCTTTTAATTAGAAGTATAAAATGGGACAATAGTCTGTACAACTGTTTATAAATCACAAATAGAGCCTTCCATTTCTATCTGGTTTTGGTACAACCTTCCCAAAGATTCAGTTGCCCATGTTTTTACAGCATCGGGGAAGGTAATTGGACTGTCTTTCAGAGACAGGTGTAGAAGACAACCTAAACTGTGTAGTGGATGAACAGGAAAATAAATGTCTATTAAATGTTAGAAATGATCTTTGATGTCAGAAATGATGGATGAATCTGTTGCAGTAAGATGCTTCAACAGCTGGGCACATGAAGAAGGGACATTGCAGATAGCTGACAAGCCACAAATGATGCCATTTAACAGTAGTTCATTGAAATCCAAAAGCAGCTACTGCAGGGGTTTGGTTTTTTGTTTTTTTTAATCATTGTATTCAGTTGTCAATTGTCTAATGTGTTTTACATATTAACACTAGTCTCAAGTTTTTAGGGGGTGGCACAGGGATATCAGCTGTTAGATATTAGTAGATATAACCAATCAATAGCATTCTTTAACCCACACAGTTGTACTGTATTTAGTGTGAAAATCCAAAATTGTTCACATTGTTGTAAAATGAGCCTCTGGTTCCCTCTAAAACAAAACACCATAACACAGTAAACAAATAGGAAAATTGCAATTTGATATTTATATTCTACCTTGGTGGAACATATTCGCCAATACCTCAAAAATTGAAATATTGTAAGATTATGTTTACGGTGAGATGGGTGAAAACGCTCAAAATGCAGGAACATGTTGCGGTCTGTAGTTTTTCTAAACACTGTGTTTTGTAAAGTACTGTTATTTACTGTAACTCCGACATCCATAAAGGATATTTCGACTATGTTGCAAGGCAAATTTTAACCTAGGGTGTCGATCATTAAGCCATACTGCGAACTCATCCAACTGTAGCTTATTGCCGTTCAGACAAGAAAATGTCATCAATAAACTGCATCCAACAGTGAATCTGCTGTCTGAATGGGGAAGTCAATATCCATTTCCCTTCAAAGGCAGACATAAATAGGTTGGCCATTGACAGTACCATTGTTGCCCCCATTACCACCCTGGAGGTTTATAAAAGTTGCCATCAAACAGGAAAAAGTTTTCACCCATCGCCAGCACAGCCAATTGGATCAAAAACTCCGTTGGAATACGTGAAGGTTGCTCTCTTTGATCAAGGTACTTCTTCAAAACAGTCAATACTCCATGCTGGGGTATAACTGTGTACAATGATTGAACATCCAACATGACCAACCACTGGCTTTGATCTGACCATGTTAAAGACTGAAGCCTACTCAGTCGGTGGAGTCATCCTTTGATCATGAGATCTGGTGTAGAGAACCTTATTTACATTTTTCTGCTCTGCATTCCCTCGCACACTGGGCTGTCCTGTAAAACTTCAGTTTGACTCAAAGCAGATGGTAGCCCTAGAGAAGAAACATAACAGGGAGGGGTACATGGAAACTCCCCAAGAAACAAATCTGTTCTGCTAAAATCACATTTAACACAAAAAAATCATGAAACATTTAACCATACACATACACAAGGTGGAACAGATAGGCCACCTGTATGTTACCTGCACTAACAGTCTTGGAGTTTCTGAAAGATACTCCCTAGTCTCTTCAAAATAGGAGTGGTTTCCCCTATCCTTGACAGTACTGGATGGGGGAAATAAAGAAGGCATCCAGTAATAGACATGTCAGACAGCAAACAGGGTGGGCTTCCAGAATGGTGTGTCTATTTACTAGAAAGAAGATTATCGAGGTAAGTACCTAATCTTCCCTTCTAGTGCAAATAAGCACCATCATTCTGGAACCTTTGGGACATATCAAAGCAGTCCCCCAGAACCTAGGGTGAGCCTGCTGAAAGTACTGAAGATTCAAACTATCCAATTTGGCCACTAAATCCACCCTATAAAACTTTGTGAAGTTATGGAGGGAAGATGTGTGGCTGCTCTACATTTCCTCAAGGGAAACTGCACTGGACTCCACCCAGGAAGAAGCTATGCTCCTAATGGAATGGGCCTTTATGTGCACTGAAGGTCACTTTCCATTGCTGATATAAGCTGAAGAAATGGCCAAATGAATCCCTCTAGAAATGGTCGCTTTTGAAGCCTGGCAGCTATTACCCACTAAACACAAAGAGATGATCCAACAGTCGAAACTCATTCATCAATTCTAAATAACGAAGGAACACAATGCAAACGTTCAGCAATTTCAGAACCTTGTCTCTTCTTAGACCCCAAGGACTTGAAGGCCAGCAATCATACTTGTTGACGTGAAAGCTGGAGACTACTTTTGGCAAGAAAAAGGGGACTGTCCTAAGTGAAACCCCTGTCTCCAAAACTCTGAGAAAAGGTTCTCTGCAGGATAAGGCCTGTAGCTCAGACACTCGTGCTGAAGCTGGCAATCACTTTCGGCAAGAAAGATGGAACTGTGCACAAGATCCTAAGAAAAGGATCTCTGCAGGACAAAGCCTGAAGTTCCAACACTCTCTGGGGGAAGGTGATCACCACCAAAAACACAGTCTTGATGGTAAGGTCCATCAAGGAAACTTAGTCCAGAGGCTCATAGGGAGGATTTGCAAACACCCAGAAAATCAGATTAAGATTCCACATTGGAAAAGGCCGTCGCATATCATGACTGAAATTGAACAATGGACTATCAATTTTAAATTGAAATTAAACACAGAAAAGACAAAAATTTTCTGGGCAAGCCCAAAGGACAAAATCACTTAAACATCAATACACCTAAACGGTCACGAACACCCAATATCAAAAACTATAAAAATATTAGGAGTCATTTTAGACACCCACTTGACCATGATCGAACACACGAACTTGGTGGCAAAAAAAAGTGCTTCTTTGCACTATGGAAATTAAAAACCATCAAAAAATATTTTGACCCTCTATCTTTCAGACTACTGGTACAGTCATTGATTCTATCCACCATGGACTACAGCAACATCATTTACTTGGGTATACCTAAAACTGTGAAAAAATTAAGAATAGTGTAAAACACGGCCGTCCGTTTAATATTCGGACTAAAGAAAAGCAAACACATTAGTCTCTACTACAAACTGCTACACTGGTTGCCAATGGAGGCACGAATATTAAAATTCTCTTGCTTTTGCTTTAAACTGGTGTGGGGAATGGCCCTTACCTATGTCTTACCACATTTCGAGCTACACCCCCCCACGAGGACAACCAGAAATCGTAATCTTTTTGCCTATCCAAAGATCACTGATTGCAAATACAGGTCCTTTCTGGACAGAACCTTTAAGTTTCAAGCTAGCAAACAGCAAACCTGGCTAGGCAATTACATCAACAGAGCCAGGTCGACCTACGGCACATTTTGGAAAGAAATTAAGGCAGCTCTGTTCGATAGATTTATCTCCTAGTCAGATACCCTTTTAAATCTATTAACAACATGTTGATATTGAGTATTCTCACTAATTGTATTCTGTATTCACTGACTGTTCAGTGACATCTTCGCCATTTGTATTCTGGAATTTGCTGGTTGTCCAGCCCTCTTCACTGTAACATAGAGTATGACGGCAGAAAAGGGCCGTCAGCCCAACACGTCTGCCCACTCAAAAGAACCGTCCCCTTAAAAGAACACTCCCTTTAAGCAATTCCCTGAAGTGAACCCACATGTTTACCCCGTTTCTTGAAGTCGAGCACGTTACTGGCCTCAACTACCTGATGTGGAAGGCCATTCCAACGGTCAACCACCCTTTCGGTGAAGAAGTACTTCGATGTCACCATGAAATCACCATGAAACATGTTGATATTATGTTTCTCACTAATTGTACTATGTAATCACTGACTGTTCAGTGACATCTTCCATATTTGTATTCTGTAATTCGCTAATTGTCCAGCTCTCTTCATTGTAAACCGCCTAGAAGTCGCAAGATTGTGGCGGTATAGAAAAAAATAAAGTTATTATTATTAACACGTCCATTAGAAATCTGGCTATATCAGGATGTACAGCAAGGGTGCTCTTATTGATCCTGGGTCCAAAGCAGGAGAGCCCAGCTATCTGAACTCTCAGGGAGCCAACTGCTAGGCCCTTTTCTAGACCTTCCCAGAGAAATGCGAACAAAACCAAGATCGAAGCAGAACTCGGGTCTTCGTTCTTCTGAGAGCAACAAGTTTTGAAATACTTCCAGGCCTTTGCTGTTACAGTTGATTTTTCCTACACCTCAGAATGGTTGAGACCACTCCATCTGAGTAGCCTTTATGTGCTAGCACTGTACACTCAAGAACCATGCCGAAGACCAAAGCGTTCCGGATCCTGAAGAGCAATTGGCCCTGTATGAGTAGCCGTGGATGACAGGGAAGTTTGAGACTTTGATCCTGTTGCAGATAGACCAGGTCTCCATACCATGGGTGTCACAGCCAGTCTGGCACTATTCATCATGATCCTGCGCAGTCACCCTATCATAGGCCTCAGAGAGAAGACATATAGAAGACCTGTCTTTGGCCAGGGTTGAACCAAGGCATCCAGATCTTCACTTCCTGGCTCACGCTTTTGACTGAAAAATCAATCCACCTTTTTATCGGTAGCTGATGCCATCAGGTCGAAAGTTGGTCGCCCCCGACTCACTATGCAGGTGAAAGCAAGGCCAACTCCTCGGGACCCAGATTCTTCCAGCTAAGGAAATCCACTTTACATTGTCCCTTCCTCCCACATGCACCGCCGAGAGTGCCAGAAGATGGGACTCTACCCATCAAAACAACATTTGGGCTTCCAAGCATAGAGGGGCACTCTTGGTGCACCCTTGTCAATTGGCATAGGCCACAGCTGTTGTATTGTCCGAGAAAACTCGAACCACTTTGATCTGTCAGGTGCTCCCTAACTCCTGGAGCACCAGGTGGATGACCCAAAGCTCTAAGCAGTTTATCGATCACTACCATTAAGAATGGTACCAGCATCCCTGAACTGTATGTTCCTCGTAATGTGTCCCCCAGCTGTAAAGGTTAGTATCCGTCATTAGAATCACCCATGAAGAGATGCGAAGGGGAACCCTTCTGGTGAGAGAGGATTCAACCACCAGACTGCAACAGGCTTCCATTGTCCAAGGAAGTTGTTGGTGCAGTGGGTTCCTCTTTGGGCACTATCAGGAAAGGAGCGACTCTTGGAGTGGACATCAGTGTGCCCTTGCCTAGGGGACATCAATGGTCACAACCATTGATCCCAGAACCTGCAAGTACTGCCAGACCATCAGAACGGGTTCACTCCAAAAACTCCCATATCTGATGCGGAAGCTTTTTTCTCTGCAGGCTTCCGGAAGCAATACTTTGTTTTCCCCCGTCTCAAACCAGACTCCTAACCTGTTACTCACTGTGCCATACCAAGTTGCAAACAGCTTACAGGGAGAACCTCTGCCTCCACAAGCCTGGATTTCAGAATGTTTGTGTCTTCCATCTGCCTCTCGAGCCCAACGTACTGACCAGAGACATCAACCTCCACTAGATCAAGTGAATGCACATGGGGGAATACATTTGGCCTTGATCCTGGAGAAAGCTGCCATGGAGCCACACACACAGCCTGTGCTCAAGCCCACTGCTGATGATCCTGGGGCAACTCTGCTCCCAAGAGAACGGTCCCCGAGTCCCTGAACTGTTAGTGAAGGCTGTCCAAGAGGGTGAACTGCAAGGCAACCTGCCCCTTGAAAGCAGACCTTCAACCTGTCTGTGCTCTCCTGCAGCCAGAGCTATTCCACAAAGGGGATCCTCTGAGGAACTGAAAAGCCTTGCAATTAGCAAAAAAAAGACTGAATTTGAAATGAAAAGAAACATGAACAGACAAGTTCCTACTGTTTTGTTTGTAGGAAGACAACCAAGTTGGACAACAGCCCAGAGGTAAGGGAGGAGGAGCAAAAAAAATGCAAATGAAGTTCCCTACAAGTGTTCTCGCAAGAAGTTTACTACCTGAATATTCAGGAATAGAGTGCATCTGTCATACTAGAAAATGTAAATGAGGCTCTCTACACTCTCTGATCATGAGATCTGGTAACTACCCACAGCTTTCAGAATGATGTGCCTATTGCACTAGAAACACCAACACGCTATACTGTAGTTTATCTACAGCTATTCATGACATTTTAAAAAAGGATATCAATTAAGATTTTCAGATCATACATTAGTGAGTGTTTAAACTATAAGAGGGAATGGAATATGGAAGCTGATTCTAACTGTTATATTAAGAACAAATACAAAATTTACCCCCTCCTTTACAAAGCCACACTAGCATTTTTAGTGCTGGCCGCTGCGGTAACAGCTCAGACGCTTATAGGAATTCTATGTTCAATCTGAAATGGAGTGACTGATATACAGTTTCAACTTAGAGCTTCTAATCTAAATGCTCACTGAAGTAGCTCTAAGATAAATATCCTTAGTTCAACTCTTCTTTACTTCATATTCATTAACATGTATCTTTGCTGAAGACCTCAGAAACACCACTCTACCATCCCATATGTACAGTCTTTCACGGGGAGAATTATGTGTTGAATCCTCACTGGTTACTGTTTATTCTCAAAATCTATGTTTAAATGAAGTTAATGTTTTTACTTATCTTAGCAGTAGTCAACCTTAATTACGTGTTGGTGGACTTAGCAGTTGGGACCCGACATGTTTCGCACTAGCTTCGTCAGGGATCCACCCACTGCCGCTGTCATCCGACTCTCATAAATGTTTTCAGTAAGACTGTACATATAGGACGGTAGAGTGGTGTTTCTGAGGTCTTCAGCAAAGATACATGTTAATGAATATGAAGTAAAGAAGAGTTGAATTAAGGATATTTATCTTAGAGATACTTGTTTAAGCGTATAGCATCGGAGCTGTTACCGTGGCGGCCAAATAAATGAGTCTAAAAATGCTAGCACGGCTTTGTACAGGAGGGGCTTAGGCAATACATCCAGACCTGCAAGTGCTAATGGAAGAAGCAGACCTAGACCTAGATGGTATTGCTATCAGTGAGTCCTCTACAATAGAAGGAAGTAGGAAAGTTTGTATCTGAGGCAAAGGAAGGGTAAATGACTTCCCTGGCTCTCAAACAGCTGTTCTAATCACTAGACTACTCCTCCACTCTAACACAAGCAGAAGATCTGGTCAAAGGCATTCACAATTTCACAGACATCTTAAGACTCATTTATTTGTATAAGCTTTTTCTATGTTAAGGTAATTGATCAAAGAAATGTTATAAGATTATAGAAGACATTTTAAACACTGCAGTTGCATGGGGATATTTTTAGATTATTGTGTTTTACGTGGAAAAAAGGAATGTATGTATAAATGTTGCTGTTTGTGAGATAGCACAGTTACTTACTGTAACAGGTGTTATCCAGAGACAGCAGGCAGATATTTTCACGAATATGTGACATCACCGCCACTTTAAGTGTTTCGAAAGTTTGCAATAGCACATGCACATGCACATGCATAGCACATGCACATGCACAAGTGCCTTCCCATCTGACGTAGGGTGCACGGTCCCTCAGTTAAGATAAGCCAGCTGAGAAGCCAACCCGGCGAGGTGGGTAGGATGTGAGAATATCTGCCTGCTGTCCCTGGATAACACCTGTTATGGTAAGTAACTGTGCTATATCCCAGGACAAGCAGGCAGCATATTTTCACGAATGGGTGACCTCCAAGCTAACAGAGTGTTGGCCTAAGAAAATAAATGTAATACAGATTGGCCGAAGTGCCCATCCCATCTGGAGGAAGATTCCAGACAGTAGTGAGAAGTGAATGTATGAACTGAGGATCGGGTGGTAGCTTTACAAATTTCCTCAATGGGCGAAGATCTAAGGAAAGCAACTGCCATAGCTCTAACTTTGTGGGCTGTGACATGACTCTCCAGTGCAAGTCCAGTCTGAGCATAGCAGAACGAGATGCAGGCAGCCAGCCAATTGGAAATCGTTCTTTTAAAAACAGGATGTCCCAAGTTGTTTAGATCAAAAGAGATGAAAAGTTGGAGAGATGTTCGATGAGGCTTTGTCCAGTCAATGTAGTAGGCCAAAGCCTGCTTACAGTCCAAAGTATGGAAGGCAGATTCTCCAGCATGAGAATGAGGTTTAGGAAAAAAAACACTGGTAGAACTGACTGAGATGAAATTCAGTGAAAACTTTTGGAAGAAACTTTGGATGTGTATGTAGAACCTTGTCATGATGAAAAACTGTGAAGGGTGGATCTGCTACTAATGCTTGTAACTCACTGACCCTCCTGGCAGAGGTGAAAGCAATAAGGAAGATCACTTTCCAGGTAAGAAACTTGAGATGAGCTGTGGCCACTGGTTCAAATGGTGGCTTCATCAAACTGGAAATGACATTAAGGTCCCAGACGACAGGTGGAGGCTTGAGAGGTGGTTTCACATAGAAAAGTCCTTTCATGAATCTGGAGACCAGTGGATGAGCAGTGAGAGGTTTTCCCTCAACTGGCATGTGAAAAGTTGTAATACCACTGAGATGGACTCTGACAGATGTAGACTCAAGACTAGAGTCAAACATTTGAAGAAGATAATCCAACACCAATTCCACTGCCAAGGCTGTTGGATCGTAATGAAGACGACACCAGGAAGAAAACCTAGTCCATTTTGTTGGTAACATTGCTGGTTGGCTGGTTTCCTGGATGCATCCAGAATTTGATGAACAGGCTGAGAAAGATGTAAGAGAGATGGATTCAGCCCAAGAGAAACCAAGCTGTCAATTGTAGAGATTACAGGTTGGGATTTAGAAGCGACTCCTGATTGTGAGTGAGCACAGTAGTAAATACTGGAAGAGGTATGGGCTCCCTAGAGCTGAGTTGAAGTAGAAGGGAGAACCGATGTTGTCTGGGCCACCATGGAGCATTGAGAATCATGGTGGCTGCTTCTCTCTTGAGCTTGAATAAAGTTCTCAACCTGAGAGGAAGTGGAGGGAATGCATATAGAAAAAGACCCGTCCTATCCAGGAGAAAGGCATCTGCTTCTAGATGGAGAGAAGAGTAAAGCCTGGAGCAAAATTGGGGCAACTGGTGATTGTGAGGAGCTGCAAACAAATCCACTTGAGAAGTGCCCCACTGAGCAAAGATGGACTGAAGAGTTGCAGAGTGCAGAGTGGAGAGTCCATTTGTGAGGCTGAAGAATTCTGCTGAGGTTATCTGCTAGGGAATTCTTCTCCCCTTGAAGAAATTGCGAGCTGTCGCCCAAGTCCAGATATTTTGGGCCTCCTGACACAACAGTAGAGAGCCCGTGCCTCCTTGCTTGTTGATGTAGTACATTGCTACTTGATTGTCCGTGCAAAGGAGGAGGACTTGAGGGCAAAGAAGATGATGAAAAGCCTTGAGGGCATAAAACATCACTCTGAAATTTTGCTCCCTGGCCGTCCAAAGACCCTGAGTATGGAGATCATCCATATGAGCCCCCCAGGTATAAGGGGATGCGTCTGTCGTGATGACCTTGTGATGAGGGGGTAAATGGAAAAGGAGACCTCTGGATAGATTGGAGGAAGTCATCCACCACTGAAACGACTCCAGAAGAGATGATGTCACAGATATATGTTGTGAGAGACGATCCGTCGCCTGAGACTACTGGGAAGCAAGGGTCCACTGAGAGGTGCAACGATGTAGTTTTGCCAGTGGTGTGACATGGACAATTGAAGCCATGTGGCCTAGAAGAACCATCATGTGTCTGGCAGAGAGGGTTTGAAGAGGAAGCAGTTGCTGACAAAGGCGGATGAGAGCCTGAAGGCGATTTGGCGGAAGAAACGCTCTCATGAGAATGGTGTCTAGGATTACCCCAATGAATTGCAGACGTTGAGTCGGAATGAGATGTGATTTGGGGAAGTTGACTTCGAATCCCAGAACCTGGGGAAAAGAGATGGTCGGAGATGTTGCTTGGACCACTTCCTGAGATGAAACAGCGTTGATCAACCAGTCGTCCAGGTAAGGAAAAACTTGAAGGCCATGTGATTGGTGAGAGACGGCCACCACAATTAGGCACTTCATGAAGACTCTGGGAGAAGATGCCAGGCCGAAAGGAAGTACCTTGTATTGGTAATGACAGCGACTGTTTTTAAAACGGAGATACTTCCTGGAATCCGGATGAATTGGGATGTGTGTAGGCTTCCTTGAGATCCAAAGAGCATAGCCAGTTATTCTGATTGAGGAGCGGATATAGCAGGGCGAGGGATAGCATCCTGAATTTCTCCTTGACTAGATGGTCTCAGTTCTACGGTCTTCTTGGGGACTAAGAAGTAACATAAGAACATAAGAAATGCCATCTCCGGAACAGATCTTAGATCCATCAAGTCTGGTGATCCGCACTGCGGAGGCCCCACCAGGTGTACCCTGGCATAATATTAGTCCCCATATCACTCTAAGCTTCTCATAAGAGATGTGCATCTAGCTTAACCTTACCTATGTCACCTTAAGCCACTCATAAGGAGAATTAAACCCTGGAATGGTGGATTCTGCAATTATCTCCTTGCGTGAAGCAGAACTTCCTGATATCTATCCTGAACCTGTCCCCCCTTAGCTTCAGTCCATGTCCTCTTGTCCATGTCACATTGGACATTGTAAATAAATTTTTATTGTGCTCTATTTGGTCGATTCATTTCAGTATCTTGAAAGTCTCAATCATATCCCCTCACAGTCTCCTCTTCTCAAGGGAGAACAATCCCAGTCTCTTAAGTCGTTCCTCATATTTCAAGTTCTCCATGCCCTTTATTAGCTTCATTGCTCGTCTCTGCATACCTTTTATAGATATGGAGACCAGTGCTGGACGCAGTATTCCAAGTGTGGTCTTACCATCACTCTATATAGCGGTAGTATTACTTTCTCCGATCTACTCGTGATTCCCTTCTTTATCATGCCTAGCATTCTATTTGCTTTATTCGCTGCCGCCACGCATTGTGCCGACGGCTTCAGGGTCCTATCGATTAATACGCCAAGGTCCCTTTCCTGTTCGGTTTTTCTTAGAGTTGCACCCGATATACTGTACTTGTGTTCCTTATTTTTTCTGCCTAAGTGCATGACTTTGCATTTTTCCACATTAAACTTCATCTGCCATTTATCTGCCCAATTTTCCAATCGGCTCAAGTCGCTTTGGAGTTCCTCACTGTCCTGTGATTTGATTGCCCGGCATAGCTTTGTGTCATCTGCGAACTTGATGAGCTCACTAGATGTTCCATCCTCCAGGTCATTTTTGAAAATATTAAATAAGATGGGCCCAAGTACCGAGCCCTGGGGCACACTGCTAGTAACACTCTCCCAGTCTGAGAATTTCCCATTTATGCCCACTCTCTGCCTTCTGTTCTCCAGCCAGTTGCCTATCCATCTTAGTATGTCTCCTTCTATTCCATGGCCTTGCAGTTTCCTGAGGAGTCTTACATGTAGAACCTTGTCAAACGCTTTCTGAAAATCTAAGTATACAATATCCATCAGTTCTCCACTATCAATTTGTCTGTTCACTGTCTCAAAAAATTGAAGTACGTTCGTCAAACATGACTTCCCCTTCCTGAATCCATGTTGACTGGCTCTCATCAGGTCGTAGGTGTCTAAGTGCCGGGTTATGCTGTCCTTGATCAGCGCCTCAACCATCTTCCCAGGGCCGATGTGAGACTCGCAGGTCTATAGTTGCCCGGTACTCCTCTTGGTCCTTTTTTAAATATCGGCGTGACGTTCTCTATCTTCCAGTCGTCCGGTATCTGTCCTGTTTTGATTGACAGGTTGGCAAGTTTTTGCAATAGTTCACCGATTTCCACTTTTAGCTCTTTCAAGACTCTCGGATGAATTCTGTCCGGTCCAGGAGATTTGTCACTTTTGAGTTTGTCGATCTGGTGGTAAATCTGACCAAGTCCACTTCCACTGTGGTAAGGCTGTCCTCTGTTGCTCCCTTTCACTGCTTCTGGAATTGTTGCAGTGTCTTCCTTTGTAAAGATAGATGCAAAGAAGGAATTTAGTCTGTCTGCGATTTGCTTGTCATCCTTGATGTACCCTTTCCTTCCCTGGTCATCCAGCGGTCCCACTGCCTCTTTTGCGGGTTTTTTCCCTTCCACGTACCTGAAAAAGGGCTTGACGTTTTTGGCTTCCTGCGCTATTTTCTCCTCATAGTCCTTTTTGCCATCCCTCACTGCCCTGCGACACTTCTTCTGATCATCCTTGTGTTTGTTCCGAGTTTCGGTTGTTTTCGTGCGTTTAACAGGAGTAGAATCCCTGGGCCTGCTGATTGAGGGGAACTTACTCGATAGCATTCAGCAGAAGAAGGGATTGTACCTCATGCAGATGAAGGGAGGACTGAGCAGGGTCCAAAAGCAGACTCTCTTGGAGGATTATCTGGTGGAAGAGTCTGAAAATTTAGAGTAACCCTGACAAATGATGTTGAGAACCCAGAGGTCTGATCAACGAATGATGAAGAACTGAAGATGACCTTCGATGGGCTGAGGCAAAGTTTGAGAAATGTTGAGATTTGCTATGTTCCTGAAAAATACAGGTCAAAAAGGCTGTGTAGATTTAGGTGGTACAGCTTGGTGTTTTTGCCGTGGTTGTTGCTGCTGTTGCCTC
Source organism: Geotrypetes seraphini (assembly GCF_902459505.1). Lineage (NCBI taxonomy): Eukaryota > Metazoa > Chordata > Amphibia > Gymnophiona > Dermophiidae > Geotrypetes > Geotrypetes seraphini. The sequence goes on along the minus strand of NC_047086.1, from coordinate 300,531,839 downwards.
TGCGGTTGAGACTGAGGTAGCGGCATAGACTTTGCAGCAAAACGACCCTGATGTGAAGACTGTTGCCTGAAAGGGCGAGCAGGTGGAAGTTTTTTCTTGATTTTTACCAGAGTATCCTACCTGGTTTCGTGGGCCGATAACTTTTGGGTGGTTGTATCTAAGGAAGCCCCAAAAAGTTCATCGCCCAAACAAGGAGCATTAGCGAGCCTATCCTGGTGGTTAACATCAAGCTCTGATACCCTAAGCCAGGCTAGGTGCCGCATAGCCACAGACCAAGATGTTAGCTCAAAAGTGTCATAGATAGAGCGTACCATGTATTTGCGCAGCTGTAGCAAGTCAGAGATGTAATGTTGAAAATCAGGTATTTTGCGATCAGGTAAGTATTTCTGAAAAGTGGCCACTTGGTTAACCAAGTATTTCAGATAGAAAGAGAAATGGAAGGCATAGTTTGCTGGACCAGTTGGCGAGCATGGTATTTTGATATAATCGTTTGCCAAAGAAGTCCAATGCCTTACCCTCTCTGCCAGGAAGGACAAAAGCATAGACACTGGCTCCTGCAGATTTTTAAAGTGTGGACTCCACCAGGAGAGATTCTTGGGGGAGCTGTGACTTGTCAAAACCCTGAATGGGAACTACCCTATATAGCGAATCAAGCTTGCGAGGAGCCACAGGGATGGTCAAAGGAGTTTCTAAATTTTTGTAAAAGATCTCCCACAAGATGTTATGGAGGGGGAGCCGAAGAAATTCCTTAAGTGGCTGCTCATAATCTAATGTATCTAAAAATTGCTTAGATTTTTTTGAGTCAATATCAAGGGGTATATTATCAAAAATTTGGAGAAAGAAGACTTATCCGTTTTTTTGAGAAGGCTCTTGAGAAGATGGGAATTGAGAGTCTTCATCAGAAGAGGCTTCATCATCAGAAAGAATATGCTCTACAGAATCACCCCAGAGAACAGAGTCCTGTGTGAGTGGAAGGCGATGTCGAGCACTGGGTGTCGATGGTTCCATATGTTTCATCTTCTTCAAGGCCTTGCCCGATTTGACTGACACCGTTTCGGAAAATGTTTGTGAAGAAGAACAGTGCCGAGCTGTCTCAGACATAGAGCTGATAACCAACCCAGACGGCACCGATGAAGACTTTTGTACTGCTGGTGCCGAGACTAACGGTTGGTGCCAATATGGAAGACTTAGACCCGACTGTGACTGGCACTGGAGGAGCCGGCGTTGCCATAACAGGGAGTAAGAGCTGTAACTGCTCCCTTAACTCCTCTCGTAGCAGTTCTTGAATTTGTTGCTTGAAAGTGTGCACCGGTATCACTGGCTTTTTTGCCGGTACCTTTGATGCAGCTCTGCACTCTGGTGATGAGGAGGCCGATGTCAAGGCACTCACCCCAATAAGAGTCGAGTGCTTCTTGGGCCTCCTCGAGGTCTGCAAGACTTGGCTCACTGCTAAAGTGACCTGAGGACCCAAAGGGATGGGGGAAGGCTTCTTAGCCAGCTTACCCACTGCATGCAACACCGAAGATGATTCCATCAACATCGGATGTTGCGGCGTCGACTTCGGTGCGGACCCCGACGCTGGTGCCGAATCACCCTCCATAACGGGACCGAAGAGGAGACGTTGCTGAATTTGATGATATTTAAGGGTCCTCTCCTGGAGGGAGGAACGATGAGCGCAAGATTCAGCCCTGTGCTCTGGCCCCAGACATTGGAGACACCAGCGATGCAGATCTATGATGGAAATTGGGCAAGCACACCGTCCGCACTTCTTAAAACCCGTTTGAGGATGGGACATTGAGAGAAAAATAGCCTCGGCAAAATTGAAGATAAGGCTTGAGGAGTGGAACAGGCCCCGCCGGGCCGAACCCGTGAAAGCAAGAAAGTAAAAAAAAAAAAAAATTTTTAGTATAAAAATGAAAGATAAAAAAGAAAGAAAACAAATACTGACAAAAAAAGTCCAAAAATAAGCCACGAGAGCGGGAAGGCAGCGAAAAAACTATCAACTGCCATTGATGAGCGACTTCTTAGCTCCGCAGAAACTAAGAAATTGAGGGGCACCCTACATCGGGTGGTAAGGCACTCGCGCATGCGGGTTCGGACTATCGCAAACTTTCTATAAACATTTAAAGTGGCGATGTACTTTTAAAGTGGTCCATACCGGGGCTCTGTCGGTGACTTCACCAATTTGTGAGCATATCTGCCTGCTTGTCCTTGAATAAAATTAGATTGTGTCCATGTGTTAATAATTTATGTATGTTTTATTTTATAACCTGCCTAGGGATAGGCGGCATACAAAGTTTTAAATAAATAAACAAACTGACATAAATTACTACTATCACCAACTGGATATTTTTGCTAATTTGTTTTTTTCAAATTCTAAATATCCTAAATGTTTCTGTTTTTGTCATTGCTTTTATAATAGTGATATGAAAAAAAGTTCCCCCTTCCTGATTTTCCCCAATATTGCATATATGTTACACTAGTTTCTGATCTTTAAAAAGGTTATATTAGACTAACGAAACCCGAGCAAACACCTAACACTTGATAAATTACTACTTTATTTATTTAAGGAAAGTCATTTTACTGAACTGTGGTAAATGCTAGCATACGCTTATCCATGGGACATGCTCTGCTGTTCCTTAGTAAATTTGCATGTTTGGACATGTACACTGGATGCAAATAATTTTTTTCTTAAAATTTCCTCCAAAAGGGGGCATGTTTGGGGATGGAGAGTGGGCATTACAGCAGTAATCAGTTAGTGCCTGAGGCATTGTTGCATGGTAATAGACTAGAATAAGGGCTCTGTTGATAACTTATTTTTTAAATGGCTGCATGCCAATGGCAAAATAAGCCATGGCCATTAATTTGAAAAATGGGGAAGACGTTTTCTGGCCAAGACACAAGTGGCCTTGTGTGGGAAAGACACATGTAAGCAATATGATAAGGCCACTTTTGCTGCGGCTTTAGTAAAAGGAACCCAAAGTTATCTAACACTCGTATCACCCATGTGAAAACATAGCTTCTACCTAAACCTGATAATCATATATACCATCTTTAGGAGCAATAATTGTTTATTAAAATCCTTGCAATGCCACATAAACTATATTTGCTTTATACGAGACATATTGGGATCTATGATACCAGGTATTGGATAAATTTCTTCCTTAAATAAATGACAATGTAATAACTGTTGTGTGCTTACTCAGGTTCCCTTTGTCTAATATTACATTTTGTTTAAAGATCAGAAACCATTCAGTTTGACATATATGAAATAATAGTGAAAATCAGAAAGGGGAGAAGAAAATGTTTTTATGTCATTGTAAATTGTTTGAGTCCTACTAGTTCTGGTCTTTTCTCTTGTTGCAGTTGTACATGGTGTTAAAACTATTGTCATGGACAGCTTGTACCAGCTTCTGTTTATTTAGAGATTAACTGAACCAAATAAGTTGACCACCAAGGGTGCCTAAATTTTACACACCACTGTGTTAAGGATTGGATGATAACATGCAGGCAACATTCCTCTGCAATAAATACAGATGCAAAATCCAGGTGCAACTACTGAGTAAGGAACTTTTTTTTCTTTAATGTGTTGTGACTCCCAACATTAAAAAGGTACAAATATTCCTATGCAATTTTATCATAAGGGAACATCTTTATCATTCTCCTTGGAGTTTACCATACTCAAATTTTACAAAATATATGAATATTTTTAGATATAAATTTGAAACATTTCTGAATCAATTTCAAAAGTAAAAAAGGGGGAAAAAATTAGAACAGCAGTACGTTCCAAATATTTTATTTTTTTAAATTCATATTGTATGACATTTCCTATACTTCCTACAACATATATAGCATGCAGAGGATAAAACTAAACATTTGACATAAACCATCTTCCCCACACAAACTTAAAAAACAAAAATCCCCCCACAAACTTCATCTGCAATAAAGAAATAATGTAAGCACTATTTTCTGTAACGCCAGCCAAGATATGCACAAGCAATTAAGAGAACAGAAAAAAATTTGCTACAATTTTTATAACAAATACTTATGTACAAAAAAATTCACAAAAAGACTAGTTCCCTCTTGAAGCAAAGCACATGGCAGTTGACACTGGAACAGATATATCTGCTGGCTGGGATTATAAACCACGTACTGATCCAGAAGAAGGAAGTTACATGTAGTGGAGATTATCTGTTTGAACATTTACAAATTACCAAAGTTTGGCAACATTCTCTTTTTAAATTATGCAAATTATGTAAACAAGAGGAACATTTTCAAATTGATCTACATGCAAAACTCCATGTCATGCAAGGACACCAAGCACCTGGATTTCTCTCTCAAAGACAGAGCCCATGATGTGCAGCACTCAATCTAAGGAACAGCTATGGCAGGCAGGTGCTTGATTTGATGTATACGTATAAAATCTGCTCCTTTTAATGCCAATTGATATACAATCAGTCTTCACTAAAGCAAAAGTGTTGCAGGATAGAAGCAATGTTCTACAAATCTAGCGAGTATTTGTGTTATCCAGCGAATAGTACCATTGCAGAAAAGAGAAGGGATGGGTGTGGTGGAACATGACTCGCATACTTTTATATCACACACAAACAATTTTGCCATTACTTAGAAACTGTGATATGACCATTAACTTTTCCCCCATGGAACAATGCAGAAGAGCAGGAGTTATGGAGATAGTACTCATTAATCATCTCTTCTTTAATGTGTTGTAAAATGATTTGTTTCCTGTATCCACCAATATATATATATTTATTAAAATACTACCAGTTAACTAAGCTGCCTGCAGTAGTAGGATTTTCTTTTCTTTTGCTTTGTTCTTTTTAAATGGAGGAGAAAGATTCTTCTTGAATTATAATAAATTTACTATTGAATAAAATCTTATATTGCTAATATATGTAAAGTTAATGAGAGTTCTGTGGAATTATGAAAGGTCAAAACTTCTCTACATTCAGTTAAAAAAAAAAACCCCCATGAAAACAGAATGCTAGCTGTATTTGAAATGAATTGCTCTCCTTTCCCAACCTCCATCTTTCCAGTTGACAATTTATATTTACTTAAGGACCCCTGAAGATATGTAAAAGCTCCCCTATTTACTATTAGAATGCCCCAATTAAAATAAGCCTTGTGCAAGTACTACATGCACAAAAGGATTAACATTCCAACTACATGTTCTTATGCAGAACTGTTTTACAAACAACAAAGAACCCGTCCCAAGTAAATATACTGTATTCTCTCTAATAACTGCCCATAAACCTCCTCCAATAATCACCCATCCCCTGCTTCACAAACTCCAAAACACTAACATTGTTTTTAAAATCAAAACAAAATGCCTCAAACAACTGTCCACCCCTCCCCTCTTCTCCACTTTCCATCTTGCCCCAAGACGACCAGATCTCTCTTCTTACCTGATCTCGAGGTTATGTGCTAGGCCGGTGCAGGGCTTGAAGATCTGCACATGGTGAAGGCTTTGAGCATGCACTGATACTCAAGGTCTTGTATCAGCCCAGCACCCTAGCCTCAAGAAAAGGTAAGAAGAAAGATCCTGTGGTCGTGCAGGAGAAAGGAGTGGAGGGTGGTGTGCAGGAGGCAGGATGGATTACAGAAATGGTGGTCATCACAGGGGGAAGAGTGGAGACATGGTCATCACAAGGAGGGCGACTGGAGAAAAGAAATAATACCACCATTAATTGCTCACCCTGGACTTCAGAAGACCTAATGTTGCTAATAAATTGCCTGGGTGATTATTAGAGAGAATACAATAGTAACAGGTATAAATAAAACATAAGTCTCCTATTTTGTTTTGTGAGGTTTTTTGAGGAGTGGGGAACATATAAATTAACAGGAAGCAGCAATGTTTTTTGTCTACCAGTCAATATACAAAGATGTTGGAAAAGTCACCAGGAAACCAACTGACCAAACACCAGTTAAAACTTTACATACATATAAAACTGTGTGAAATAAAAGTAAGGATTTCTATTCATATGTTGAACTGGTTATGTTCTGCTTGGCACTTGGTACTCTAGTTTTGTTTCTGAATAAAGCATGTTAAATTAAAGCCCAGCTAACTACATACAGAAAGCTATATATATATATTTCCTTGTTATAAAAGATGAAGAAAAATAAATTAAAAAGCCAACCCCCTTCCCTTTCTCCACCACACTGATATGCTCTTTCCATCTTGCTGTCCTTCAGACTATAAAGTGCTACACTGAGTTATTGAGAGAATTAAAGTTCAATAACACTTAGTTGGCTTCATGAGGCTCATGTTGGAAAATGTGGCTTCACAGAGAAAAATACTTCCATTTAAATACACAGAGAGCATTGCTGGACGTTTTGAGCAGATCTTCAGAGATGGAGAAGAAAGCAAAGTGTTGGGTGGTGCCCTGAAGAGAGTCACACATCTACCACCATTTTTTTGTGGATATCTAGGCCTCCTACAACCTGAAATTGGAAAAAATAGACAGTAATGCAGAGTTACAACAGTCAATTTGAATGAAAATCTACAGAATTTTTTTTTTTTTTTAAATAGGAGCAGATAAGGTGTCTGTGGAAAAACTAGGAGATGTTTACCTAATAAAGATAATTTGTTAATTGTAATTAGGATTCTTTAAAAAGAAGCATAATAGATTCATAAAAAGAGATTATGTACTTACCTTGGTAAGCTTTTTCCAGTAGATAGGTGAGACATTCTAGAACAATAGGGTTATTTCCCCATACTCTGCAGAAAGAATCCACTCTGGATTTTTTTACTCTGCCTCTGTAGTACTTCACTGATCAGTTTAGCGCCCTCAGCAGTCAGAACCCAAGTACCGAGAGGTACCCACCTATGTGAAGTAGGCATACCTGTAATAACAGGTTAAAGTGTTCTGCTAAAAATAATGAAACAGTACCATTAACCGCCAACACAGGCTCCAAAGGAGCGAAGCACAATTCCCCCAAGAAATTGCACAAAGAGATAAATTCTTTCCAGCCCTCAAGGGCTAAGAAGCCTCCAAGAAGCAGCTTGGAGAAGCATAAACAGACTGAACTGTAAACAGACGCAGAAAAGCCAGGGTGGGGAATCTAGATTGTCTCACTTATCTACTGTAAAAGAGCTTATTAGGGATAAGTACATAATCTCTTTTTCCAGTGCAATAGGCGAGATATTCTAGACAACAGGGACGTACAAAAATAGTTCCCCCAAACAGCTAGGGTGGGCTTGCAGCACCGGCCCCTAAGACCCGAAGGCCAAGTCCTGCCTTGCAGCAACATCTACTCTGTAAAACTTGGAAACATGGGAAGAAAAGCCCCGCAAATCTCCTCAGGAGGGACAAAACTAGCTTCAAACCATGAAGAAGCCACACTCCTGGTAGAAAGTGCCTAAACAGAAACAGGGGACTGTTTCCCAGAAAGAATGTAGGCTGACAAAATGGTCCTATGGATCCATCTGGGCCATAGAAACGGAAGCACCCCACTTAATCAAATGAGTCAGCACAAACGGATAGTTAGAGGCGAAACTCTGAGTGATCTCCCATCCACGCAGGAGAACCCTGCATACATCCAGAGGCTACAACAGATGGTCTTGAGACAAGGAACCTGTCGGCAGAAAGGCAGGCAAACACACTACCCAAGCAACATGAAAAGCCGAAATAACAGCCAAGAGCATCAAATCCAACAGAGAATTATCTGAAAGAAGGCCAAAGGGAGCCTAGATAAAGCTAGACAGCACCAGGCTAAGGTCCGAGGCAGGGATAGGATGGAAAACCAGCTGTCTGACATGATGAACCCCCTGCAAGAATTGAATGACACCAGGATGAGGCATGAATGGCATGGTTTTAATCCAAAATTTCAAATATGAGGTGAAAACAAAATTATAATTCAGAATTATTTGTCATCATGGAATTTTGATACAATCTACAACCAAATTTGTCCATTGTTTTACCTTCATGTCCAGGTGGAACTGCAGCATACACCTTAGAAGGGTTGGATTTCTTTAAAGAAGGTTCAACCACCAAAGATTAGTGTGAAAGTTGATGTTTTTCAAACCCTTTACACTGAACTACCCTGTAACGAGAATCCAGTTTAGCTGGCACCGCTGGGACTGAGTAGGGAGTATCCAGATTTTGCTTAAAAGTATGTTTAAGTATGTCATTCATGGGCAACTTAAGAGACTCCTTAGGAGGATGAGACAGTTCCAACTCGTCCAAGTATTCCTTAGTGTATTTAGAATCGGATTCCAGACCAATTTGAAGATCCTTACTCATTTGATGAAGAAATCTGGTGAAAGACACTGGTTTAGATGGTGAAGCTTCTCTCTGAGAAGAATGAGAACCTGTCTGTGGAGAACCTTCTGGCACCGAGTAAGATGGTAAAGCTACAGGAGCATACTGAAAATGAATATCTGAGTCCTCCAGCAAGAAGAAAAATAGCGGCCTCTGGAATGTTGTGGTATGGAAGGGACTGGAGATGAAGAGCGTTTTCTCGACGAATGTTTTGATTTAGAACCATGCTTCCCTGAACGAGGAGTCAGAGATGAAAGATTGGACTTATGCCTCGATTGTTGAAGACACTCTGAAGAATGATGTCTCAACACTAGAGTCTGCTGCCTCAATGAGCGTTGAGAAGAGGAGGACCATTGCCTTGAAGATCGATTCTTGGGAGGATGACTTTAGCCTCGAAGATCGAATCTGAGACAATGATCTGTCTCTCAATGTTCGCTGCTTAGGCGAAAAAGATTCTTGCCTTGAAGAAAGACGTTTAGAGGACTGCAAATCTTGCCTAAATGATCAATGTCGAGGTGACGTCGATGTCTGCTCTGAACCTCAATATTGCTTCGATGGCCCATTGAAGATCGATGCTTCAGCCTTGACTCCAGGAGGAGGAACAACGTCGAGACAGCCTCGAGGATTTAACAACTTCCAATGAAGCAGAGCAATGCTCAGGCTGGTCTGCAGACAGGGGTGTCGATGCGGGATGAAATTTGGTCATCGTGTTACCAAACTCTCTGCGAAAGATATCCTCAAGCATATCTTTCAAATCAGGCACCGATACCGATGGTTTAGACAATATCTCCAGTGCTGTGGTGCGCTCCGGTGATGATGATGTACTTCGGGATTTGGAGGCAAGCCGCCTAAGTGGTCTCTGAATGGCCGGCACGATTACACTTGATGCCTGTATAGCCTGAGACTCCAACTGGGAAGCTGGTGGCTTCTTAGCTAGCTTACCCTGAGTCGTAGACATCGATACATTGGGTGTCGAAGCCTTCATCGATATCGAAGCCAAGGTCAATGTTGATGGTTTATCAAGATCCATGCTCCCGAAGATGTTTTCCCTGTTGAGCTTGACGGCTCTTCAGGGATCTTTTCTGTAACATGGCGCAGCGCACACAAGTCAGTCCAGATACTGAATACACCAGTTATGCAGGTCTGTGATCGAAATTGCGCGCTGACACTGGCTACACTTTTTGAATCCTGTTATTGGATGTGACATGGAGGGAAAGACGGCCTCGGCCAGATCCAAGCCCGAATGCCCTGCCGTCAAAAAGCAAAAAGAAAGAAAAAAAAATAAATTATTTTTAAAGTTTTATAGAAAAGAAGAACGCGAAGCACACACTCGATGGAAAAAAGACGAGCCGTGGCTGAAAGGCACTAAACACGCCGAGCTTCAAAGTAGAGACTTCTCAGTTCCGTGGAAAAACTAGAACTGAGGAGAAGCTGAGGAGACGTGCACCCTACGTTGGGCGGGAAGGCACTCGCGCATGCATGGTATGGTAGTCGCAAACTTTCTGAAATTCTTCAAGCAAGAGCAAGATTGCTTCTGAGGCTGTCCGCATCAGGGCTCCGTGGATGACATCACCCATATGTGAGAATATGCTGCCTGCTTGTCCTAGAATAACAGACTTTACAGTCTATGGCCCAGAAATATCAAAGAGACAAGTTAATTTAATCATGTATTTTTTAATGGGTATAACTTATGGGCAGACTGGATGGTCTGTTCAGATCTTTATCTGCCGTCATTTACTATGTTACTATATATGTTACCTCTTATCTCTGAAAAGGGTTTAACACAGTTATTTAAATCCTCCTCCTCAGAGGCTTAATCAGTTTCTGAGAACCAATCATCTACTGGAGGCAGGTAGGTGTGCTTAAATTTCATCTCAATGTTGGCGCCAAAAGGCTTTTCACCTCTTAGGCCTACCTCTCATGAAAGCAATGATCAGGATCAGTGCACTCACACTGAGGCTCTGATGAGTGAGAGAAGAGGCTCATAGAGTGAGAGGTATTGGACCAGAAATGTGAAATCTCACTCCATGTACCACTCATTTGAAGGTTGTCTTTGTATTCAATCGTTTGAGATCTTAAATCTTTTGAACAGGTTGCTAAGCAACCTGGTAGTCACACTACTAGCTGCCCACTCAAATTTCCACTTTCTTTTCTTGGCAAAACTTGAAGACAGTTGAATATGTGGGCTGTGTGAAGCTATTCAGCCACAATTTGAAAACTGTAATTACAAGTAAGCAATTTCACTTTCTCTAACAAATAGACTCAAGAGATTCACACAGACTGGAATTCTTAAGCTAAGGATGCCTCTAGAGTGCATGGACTGTTACAAATTAGAAGGTAGGGAGAAAAAGGAGTCAAATGTTTACTGAATAGGTCAGAAGGCATAAAAACAACTAAAGTTAATGGCAAATAAAAGATATTCAGCAAGTTTTGAAATCAAACAGGTCAAGAAAAAAATAAAACAAGAAATCAGTCACCTGTCTGCTGTCAAAATCAGACACCAGGTTAGACTAGTGATTCAGCAGGAAGTCATGTGCACTATCATGCAAAGGGACCTCAGCTTGATTCCTGGCTCAGGAGTGAAGTAGCTGCCTAGTGATTAGAGTAGTAGGCAGAGTACCATGGGAACTAAGGTTCAAATCTAGCAGAGACATTCATTTGCCACTACCTAAATTGCAAACATAGGGCCTTAGATTGTAAGCCTTCTGTAGCAGGGGAAAACCTAATGTACCTTAAGCTCATATGTGGAAAGGAAAATAATTCAAAATACATCCAGGTCTCCCTCACCATGTGCTTGCCAGGGATATAACTTATCATATCTCTGGGGGAAGCCTCATCATGCAATGGTGACGCCTAGCAACCAGATTTAAGACCCATGACTACAGAGTTCCTGAAGGATCATCACTGAAAAGATCAGACTATAGTAAGAAGAGATGCAAAATAAAGGCTTATGAAATTAGATTGTGGCTTAATTCTTCTGACTGGAAGAATCCCAAAGAAGCAGAGGGAAATTGAGGAAAAGCTAGGACTTTGGTATGTCTTTTGCTCTTTTCTTTCAACAGATACCAAAGTTCCCACAATTGAAGTACAGCTGGGAAATGTAGTGTCAAAGCTGTTGCCTCCGTTATGGCTTCAGCTTCTGTCCAAATGGAAAGCATGATTCCATATGCAAAATATCTGCAGGTTGAATCCCTCTTGAAACAAGCAGAGGAATTGACAGAGAGAAGGTAGCAAGGCTGCGAAGCATCCATAACAACGATAAATACATTGATGAAATACTTTCTGAGACATTAAGGAACCACCGTCTTTTTTTTTTTAAGTCACGGTTTTTTTATTGTAAAAGTTTTACAATCAATAAAACAAAAGCATAGTAACAACAACAAACCATGTGATAGGTAAATACAGCTACAAGCATGAAAAAGGTTGATATAACAATCAGAACTATATTCCTTGGAAGCAATCCGACATAGGAATAAACAAATCACATGAGTAAAACATTATCTATAATAAAATAAAACAAAAAGGAGGGAAGAAAAGAAAAGAGGAAGATGAAGAGTAGAAAGTAAGTTAAGTAAATAAATAAATAAATAAATAGTAAATAAATAAAAGATAAAGAAATACCTAAGAGCTGGAGCTTTGGAGGTAAAGTTTGAGAGAGTTCCATTTAGCAAGAAATTGAGGGAATCTGCCGCATTTTTTTGCCAAATATGCTTCATATCTATAAGTTAAGCAGACAAGATTCCACCATTGTGTTACGGACACCTTAGATAGATCTTTCCAGGAGTTAAGAAGAAGTTTCAAGGCGAGGGAGATAAGAATATCAAAGAGAAAAGCATCGGAAGAAGAGAGAGGAGATGGTAAAGCAGAAGATTTGAGTAATATCATTTGGTATGAGAGAGCCACATTGATATGAAAAAGAGAACAGAAAGTGTTTCCACAGAGACAACCAATATGTTTGGATAGAGGGACAGAGAAATAATAAATGTTTGAGGGAGCCGATATCTGTAGAACATGTCCAGCACTCCTTTGCAAAGGTAGGATTAATACGATTTGATTTAATCGGGGTCCATTGGGCTCTGTGACAAAGGAAAAATAAGCTTTGAGTAAGAGAAGCTGACCTAGAGGAATGAAAAATAGATCGTAGATAAGAGGACCAATCACAATCAGAAATAGGGCAGCCAATATCTTCCTCCCAGGATTTTTTAACAGAGGAAAGAAGCGGGAATTGGAGTTCCTTAAGAAGGTTATAAAACTTGGAAGCTGAATGTCCCAAATTACGGAATTGAGTAGAAAGAGTCAACAAAGTTGGGGGTTGGCGATTAGCTTTCAGGTCACCATCAAGTTTACGTAGAGCTGAACGTAATTGTAACCATTGATAGAAGTAAGAGTCAGGAAGGCCAGATTTATATTGAAGCTCGTGAAAAGTGAGCCAGGAACCATCAGGGTGACATAATGCAGAGATATCCCAAATATGATAAGAAGTCCAGGACGGCCAGAATACTGGCTTTTTAAAACTCTATTAGGAGTTTAGGGTTTCTCCATAAGGGACATAGTGTGGATTGAGACCAAGGGCAAACTAACAAGCGGTCTAGATCTTGAAGTGTGCGGAGGGAAGTGAGAAGTATAGGGTTGTGAGTTTTAATTTGTAAATGTGTGGACCCAAGAAGTCTTAATGTAGGAATAGGATGTAAAAGGGCCATTTCAAGTCGAAGCCAATTAGGGGCCATTGTGTTAGTACATGAATCCGAAGAATGTAACCATTCGGATCCCTGTCTCAACAAGAAGGCTTGATGATAAAGAAATAAATCAGGGAAGTTAACACCTCCAGCCGACTTGGGAGATTTGAGTTTACGTTGCGAGATTCTATGTGGTTTATTGTTCCATAGGAAATCAAGAAGTAGATTTTCTAAATGTTTGTAGAAGGAGTTAGAAAATAGAAGAGGAAACATAATGAACATATATGTAATTTTTGGAATGACCATCATCTTGAGGGTATCTAATCTCCCCCACCAAGATAAATGTAGAGGAGACCAGATGGACAGAGCGGATTTCACAGAGGAGACAGTCTTAGACATGATAAGGTCCATTGTTATCTTAAGGTCTTTGTCAAATGGGACACCTAAGTACTTCATCCCTGTGGATATCCAGGTGAACGGATATGAGGGAAGAGTGAAGGGTATGCAGGCATCATTGAGGGGCATGAGCTCAGTTTTGTCCCAATTGACCTTATATCCAGACATAGAAGAGAATTGAGAGATAAGATCAATGAGAGAATGCAAAGATCGTTCAGGATCAGAGAGGTATAGAAGAATGTCATCAGCATAAACAGACAACTTAAATTCCAATTCAGCAATAGAGATTCCCTTAATAGAGGAAGATAATCTGATATGAGCCAGGAGGGGTTCTAGAGCTAGATTGAACAATAAGGGGGATAAAGGACAACCTTGGCGTGTGCCTCTTTGGAGGGTAAAAGATTCAGAAAGAGCATCATTAACTACAATCTTAGCAGTAGGATTGGTGTATAATAAAGAAATCATATGAACAAATTCAGCAGGAAATCCGAAGTGGCGAAGGACACAAAACAAGTATTTCCACTCCACTTTGTCAAAGGCCTTCTCAGCATCAAGAGAAGTCACTAGGAGGGGCTGGTCCTTTGACAGAGTGGAGTGGAGAATGTGACATAACAATCTAGTATTGTCTGCTCCATAACGACCCTTTAAAAAACCAACTTGATCTCTATGTATAAGAGAAGACATAACAGATTCTATTCTATGAACTAAAATTTTTGCAAAGATCTTGTAGTCCAAATTCAACAAAGAGATAGGTCTATAATTTTTAACAAATTGGATATCTCTGTTGGGCTTTGGCAAAACAATAATACTGGCTTCATGAAAGCGGGATAAATAGTTAGGAGAAGCAATAATAGTCTGATAATAGGACAAAAGATGTGGAGTCAGAGAGGCTGAAAAAGTTTTGAAGTATTCCGCAGGAAGGCCATCAGGTCCTGGTGCTTTCGAAGAGGCCATAGAAGAAATAGCACGTTGGATTTCATCAGTAGAGATAGGATGACTCAGAGGTTCATGTTGAGACGGGGTAATAGATGGCAAATGTGCAGAGTTCAGGAATTCGGAAATCACATCTTCTGGGCAGGTAGATTCTGAAGTGTACAAAGAGGCATAGGAGTGAAATTCTTTGAGTATGTCAGAAGTGGTATTGTGGATTGAACCAGAGGATGACTTGATGTGAGAAATCCGATGTTTAGATCTTTGCCCTTTAAGATAAGAAGCCAGCTGATGACCCGCCTTATTGGAGGTAGCATAGTATGAGGCTGATTGGCGGAATAGTGAGACAAAAGCAGAAGAACTGAAAATCTCATTGTATTGGAACTTAAGTTGTTGTAGAGATTTATAAAGAGTGGAGTCAAAAGAACCATATAATTGTGACTCCAAGGCATGGATTTCCTGTTCCATACGTCGAAGGTTAGATTTCTTAGTTTTGAGTTGATAAGCTGTGTAGCTAATACATTCCCCTCTCAACCAGACTTTATAAGATTCCCAGACCGTGGCAAAGTTGGATACGGAAGATTCATTCCGGGCAAAAAAGGCATCAGATTCAGCAGTGATGTGAGATAGAAACTCTTCATTGCTAAGAAGCAGGTTATTTAATCTCCAAGAACGAGGTGGCTTGTCAAAGGACCAGTTGAGAGAGCAGGATATGGCAGCATGGTCTGAAATAGATATATCGTGAATAGTAGTTGCGGTAGTGATATTTAAGATGTCTTTAGATGTCAGAAAATAGTCGATCCTGGAATATGATTTGTGGGGCGCTGAATAAAATGTAAAGTCCTTGGTTGTTGGATGAAAAATTCTCCATATATCGGTCCATCCATATGTTTGCATCATATTGGAAAGGGTTGAACGGACCCTCAGTTTTGCAGGGCGGCAAAGAGAGGATCGGTCAATGAAAGGGTCCAAAGGAAAATTAAAGTCTCCAGCAATGATAGTATGTTCTGAGAATGAGGAATGGCAGATGGTGTGAAGATCCTGAAAGAAAGAGGGATCGTCTGAGTTAGGTGCATACTGGTTTAGTAATTCAGTGGTTTGCCATCTATGACACCCTCGATATAGGACCATCTGCCCATGGGATCAAAAGAATGAGTGGTTGATTGATAGTTGAGTGACTTGCGGATGAGAGTTATAACCCCATTCTTCTTTCCCAGGGCAGGGGTGGCGTAACAGTGTTGAATCCAACCGCCGGTGAGTTTTTGCGCTTCAGCAAGGTTTATGTGTGTCTCCTATAAGAGACATATATCAGCCCCTAGGTGTTTGAAGTATTGTAGTATTTTCTTACGTTTCATGGGGCTAGACAGGCCCTTAACATTAAGGGATACAATCTTTAATGAAACCATGGGGTTAAGTGAACAGATGCTAATATTGGAACTCTAGAAAATGTCAATAATCCCATAGGAAAGAGGCGTCCAAATGAGCAGCAATGATGACTGTAATCCAGAAAAAATGGAACATTGGGCAGCAAGAGAGAAGAATCATGATAATGATAAAAAAAAAACCAAAAGGCAATACCAAGCTCCAAAAGGGAAAAATAAAATATAAGGTGCAGCCATGAAGAATAAGAACAAGAATGTGCTGCAGTGCATAAAACAGGAGATGCAGATACTATAGATGGGGACCCGTGAGGTCAAGAGGCACTCAGTATGCATGCAAAAGCTCCAGCCATCAGCAGACAGTCCAGATCAGAATGCATCCATTTTGAAATGTAACATTGAAATAAGCTCTAAAATTCAGGTCATGGCTCCAATATTTTCATCTAGATATTTCTGTAATTCAGCAGGATCCTCGAAATTCTTGGTGGAATTATGATAGGTAATCCTCATTTTTGCTGGATAAAATAAGCCACACTGCGCTCCAATGGTTTTGAGCTGAGGTCGCATGGCTAAGAAAGCTTTTCTTCTTTGAGCAGTGTTCTTAGAAAGATCAGGTACAAGCAAAATTTTTTTTCCGTCTATCAAAAGAGGTTGTTTGATTTTTGCTGCTTGCAGTATTTGTAAGGCATGAGAGTATCTGAGGAGTTTCAAAACCACAGGTCTTAGAGATTTAGATGGTAGAGGAGGGCCGGAGGGTACTCGGTGGGCTCTTTCTATTTCTAGAGCCGGTGAAAATTGTACATTTAAGAGAGATGGAAGGAGAGAGTGCAAATAGGAGATGATATCTTTACCCTCAACAGACTCTGGTAAACCAATGATACGCACATTACTTCGTCTCATACGATTAGACATATCATCCAGGTCCCTCTGCATAAGATCCATTTTGCGGAGACCACGTTGTATATCTAAGAATTGAGCATCGTGGGCGGTTAGTCGTTCTTCTGAGAGATCTAAACGAGCTTCAAATTGTTTAAATTGGAGAGTAATATTACTTAGCTCAGATTTTATATCAGCTGTCGCTGCCAGATTTTCATGCATGAGACCCTGCAGGACTTGTAAATCGTGAGACAGGGAAGCATCTGCCACGAGGAGTTTGGATGAGGCCTTGTCCGGAGACGGGGGCTCGTGCTTGGATCTTTTGGAAGCGTTTGGAGCAGTGTGGGAGCCAGACGCAGCCGCCCCGTCCGACTTAGGGGATTTCGCGGCCATCGGGGCAACGGAAAAGAAAATTTCTGACCTGAATAGAGCGGTGAAGCAGGCAGGATGCCGTTAATTGTAATCGGGCTGGAGCGAGTGAGCAAACTAAGCAGTCATCTCGATGCCGGTCACGTGACCACCCCCAGGAACCACCGTCTTAACATGAGATTCAAAAGTAAAGCCTCCTGGAAGGGCTCATATGGAGTAATACAGAGATCTTGCAACACAATGTCAAGATTCCAGGAAGGGAAAGGGGAACATACCAAACAGCACAACCTGGGTTAGAGGTCAAGGAGCCTTGCTCCCCTTGAGCTTGGAAAAAAGGAAAGACCTGCTACCTGCACTTTCAGAGAACCTACCGAGAGCCCATTCTGAAGTCTCTCCTGAAAAAGTCCAGGACTATCGAAATCGGAGTTCGCCAGGGCTCTACATCCTTCGTCATACACCAGCACTGAAAGGACTTCCAGGCCTTAGAATAGGTTGCCACTATGGACATTCTTTGCTCTGAGCAACATGGTAATAACGACCATGTCCAAAAAACCCTTGCTTGTCAAGGCCACCCACTCAATAGCCATGTCATAAGCCCAAAGTGTTCCAGATTCTCAATAGGGACCGATCCCTGAGTGAGAAGATCCATTTGAACCAGATGTTTGAGATCTTTATCCTTCTGGAAACAAACTAGGCCCATATAACATGATCTGCAGCCAATCAGACACCACTAGGACTACCAAGCCGGGATGGATCACAATCCTGTGAATGACTCAACGAATATTGGCCAAGAAGGTGGGGGGGGGGGGTTAAACATGTACAATAGCTTTCTCTCCAGCCATGGTTAGACTAACACATCCAACACTTTGCTTCCAAGCTCAGATCTACAGTTGTAAAAACAAGGCATTTTCGTGTTCGCCGCCGAGGCTCTCAGATCTATTGTGGAAGCCCCCACCGCCGAACTATGGTGTTCAACATCTGTACAGAGACCATTCCCCTGGGTCAAGAGTCTGACGACAGAGTTGGCTTACATATTTTCCACTCCTGCCAAGTGCACAGCCAAGAGAGCCTGCCCACTGGAAGAGAAGTTGAGCTTCTAGATGCAACAGGCGCTTGCAACAGGCGCTCCTTGCCTGTAGACATATGTTACCGCTGTCATGTTCTCTAAGATGACTGACTTGCCCTCCAGAGACTTCTCCAGCATCTAAAGCCCTAGACAAATGGCTTTGAGTTCCAGACGATTTATGGACCACTTCTGCTGAGACGGAGGCCAATGCCCTTGGATTGGATGTTCGTTGCAATGACACCCCTCCCAACTGTAAAGGCTGGCATCTGTCTTTAGTATCTCCCAGGAAGAGATGCGAAAAGGGTGAACAGAATGCTAGGAGAAGATTATCATGCTGCTGTAACGGGCCATGGTATGCCCTCACCTGGAATACTGCGTCCAGCACTGGTCACCTTACATGAAGAGGGACACAGTACTACTCGAAAGGGTCAAGAGAAGAGCAACTAAAATGGTTAAGGGGCTAGAGGAGTTGCCATACAGTGAGAGATTAGAGAAACTGGCTCTCTTTTCCCTTGAAAAGAGGAGACAGAGGGGACATGATCGAAACATTCAAGATAATGAAGGGAATAGACTTAGTAGATAAGACAGGTTGTTCACCCTCTCCAAGGTAGCGAGAACGAGAGGGCACTCTCTAAAAAAAGGGGATAGATTCTGACAAACGTAAGGAAGTTCTTCTTCACCTGAGAGTGGTAGAAAACTGGAACGCTCTTCCGGAGGCTGTTATAGAGGAAAACACCCTTCAGGCATTCATGACAAAGTTAGACAAGTTCCTGCTAAACCAGAACGTACACAGGTTAGGCTAGTCTCAGGGCACTGGTCTTTGACCTAAGTGCCACCACTTGAGAGGACTGCTGGGCACGATGGATCATTGGTCTGACCCAGCAGCAGCAATTCTTATGTTCTATGTTCTTATATATGAAATAATGCTCGAAAGTGCAGAGGCCATGAACAACCAGCACATTGTGGGACTTTCCCCTGATCCAGTGTCGCCACCACCTCTTAACCACTGTCCTCCTGCATGGAAGCAGATTCCACCATGGAGACTTCATCCTGGAAAAAAAAGCGGCTTGGAATCGGACTTGCTATCTTTGCAGTCCATGATAGACAGAACCTCCTGTTCCAAGTCTGCATCCTTGTCTGGTTGGGGTGCCTAATGAGGAAGAATTAGGAATAAGACCTACATGAAAATGTAGGCGAAGACCCCCGAGACCCCAAAAATTATACTTCTAAGAGAGACATTGTGCTTATGAATTCAAGCCCCTGGACATTCATATTTCGCTCTTTCAGCAAAAGGAAATATGCTCTATGAGAGATTCACCTTTGCTCTAGTAACTGGCAGAGATCTGCTGACTATAACATCACTGGATAAACTCAAGCAACAGTACAGGATAAAATGTCCTACCAAAGAATTATCAGAACTATTGACAATATTACAATCAAGCTCAGGACAGAGGAGGCCTGTCATCAGAAATCATTGACCTTAGTATTAAGAATGCAGTGTCAGGGAAATAGAAAGGTCAGTTTTGACACTAGGTGATGTCATGCTTCAATATGGCTCCATGATAAGTGTATAGACCATACAGCCAATAGAAATGATGCATGTGGGGGGGTCACGTGATGGGTTTGCCTGGGTAGGACGTGTCTCCCTGAGCCCCCTAAAATCCGCTTAACTCCCTTCATAACGCGGTCTGGTGACCTTCGTCTGCTCCGGATCCTTTATTAGGACTGTGAATACTGCCCTGAGATCTGAGAGCTCGCTGGCACCTGGGATGCCGGTAAAATCCGCGAAGACACCAAAACCTAAGTCTGCTGTGTCTGGGGCTAAAATGGCGGCACCCTTGACTCCCCCTGCTGCACCGGTTCAATGGGGAGAATGGGCGCAGGAGATATCGAGAATGGTCACAGCGGCCCTGGAGGACCGCCTGCACAAACTGCAGTCCGCTGTGGAGGGCTTCCATGAGCGGTTTCAATCCCATAGCACCCTCTGGCGGCGGTGGAACAGCGGGTCTCGGACGGAGAAGATGCGGCCCTCCAAAATGCACTAGCATTATGGCTTTACAGGCTCAGGTGGCTACATTGACGGGCAGGCTGGAAGATCAGGAAAATCGCCAGCGTCGGAATAACGTAAGAGTGGTGGGCCTGCCGGAGATGAGAGCGGATCATGAGCTATATGCTTTTTTCCAGGTTTGGCTTCCCACGCGGCTGGGACTGGAGTCGCCGGCGGCGGGTTTTTTGTGCGAGAGAGCGCATCGTCTGGGGCCCCGCACGGAAGACAAAAATCGAGCAAGAGCAGCTATCGCCCGATATATCAACTGGAGAGAGAAGAAGTCAATAATTCAGGCTTACAGGAGGGTTGGGGTGTTGGAGTACGAAGGGAAGAAGCTGCTGCTCTTTAATGATTACTCCCCCCAAGTGGCTTCTCTTCGAAAAGACATGGCGCCTCTCTGCACTGCTTTCCATCGGCGGGGTGTGCGTCTATCTGGCGTCCCTGCGGGTCTGGCGAGAGGGGAAACCCCATACCTTCCCGGATAGGGCGGCTGCTCAGAGATATCTGAACTCGTTGCCGGAGGTGATCGATGGAGGAGCTCCAGCGGTTGTCTGATCTGCCGGCTTGCGGTGCTTGTGTGGCTCTGCTGGCCTTGTTTGCAGCGCTCTGCTATGGAGAACATGCCTGCAGTCATCATGGTGCCTTTGCAACTTTCCGATTTTGACAGTACTGTTGATCCCCCGCTGGCCTGCTCTCCCTGCCCCTTGGGGTTGGGCTGCCTGCTATCTGTCGGTTGGTGAGGGGCCATTTGGTGAGATCCAGAATTGGAGGGGCATGAAGATTGGGCCGTGATCTGTCCCGGCTGATGGACCTGTGGCTGCTGGCTGGACTGCCTACAGTGGTTTCTGGAGATCCCTCTATTTTTCCCTGCACTGACTGCCTTTTTGTTTTAGTTTATGTGTGGGGGATCTCTTTCCTTATGCTGGTGGGGGGCTTCCTCGGGGGGCTATTGGACAGCAGACCTGACCTGGGGGGACTCTGGCTTGGGAGAGCTCATTCAAAGGACTTTAGTTGCTCCACTCGTTGGGAGAGCAGTTTTCTGTATTTTTTCTTTTTCTTTTTAGTTTTTTCCTTGGGTGGGAGGGGGTTTGTTGGGGGGCCGCTGGAGATGGATTTCTTCAGGGGTGGGAGGGGGGCTGTTCTCAGTTTCTTGCTGTGTTGGGGAGACTGGGAGAGGGCCGGGGGTTGAGATTCTTAGGGGGGTGGGGTGTGTGAGGGGGGGTGGTGCGGGATGGGTAGGGCGGGGGAGGTAGGGAGAGGGAGACTTGTGGTGGTTGCATGTGGGTTTGTGTGGTTGTGGTGTGTATGGGTTTGGAAGTGTTCAGTGAGGGTGGCGGTGCAGCGCTCTAGGGTCAGACTTCAGTTCTATGGGATGGGAGGCCTAGCTGGGGGGCTACCCATCTTGGATATTTCACTGTCTTCTGCCCTGACCTCTGCTAATATTTTTTTTTAAGTTGACGATGTCGGCTATACCGGGTGGTGGGGCCAAGTTTGCGTATCTTTTGCCCTTGAGGCGTGCGTGGCAGTGGTGGTGGCGGCGGCAGGGGAAATCTCCGGAGGCCTCCCTTCTGTTGCAGTTATACGGCAATGTTGCCTTTCCTCCGGGGGTGGGTCATGCTTGGTTTCGGCAGTGGGAGCGGAGGGGGGTAGAACTCTCCAGGATATCTTAGCGGTGGGGGGGGGGGGGGGGTTCTTTCCCTTCTTTTGCCCAGCTCCGGACTCACTGGCACCTCCCTCAGACTCATTTTTGGGCTTACCTCCAGGCCCGGCATTATTACTTGTCTTTAGACAGGCGATGGGGGGAGGCCTGGCTCTGTGGGCCCTTGGATGTCCAATTTTTTCAGGTCTCTCCTGCTTCAAATAAGTTGGCTACTTGGTATCGGATTCTGAAGAATGCGGCGGCCATGGGATCTATTGATCGATTGGCTTCCCAGTGGCAGACTGAACTTGGCACTCTTCTGGATCGTAAGGCCTTCCTTGATCTCTTTGCCGCTGTGTATGCCTTGGGGGGGGGGGGGGGGGGGTCCACGGATTATAGGGAAATGCAGTTTAAAATCCTTCACTGGGCATATATTTTCCGAGCCCAGGGTGCTCGAATGGGACTGTGGGAGGATGCAGTCTGTATCAAGTGCCACCGGTCTGTGGGCTCCCTTACTCATCATTTCTTGGAGTGCCCTTCCGCTGCTGTATGGTTGCGCGCTCTCCCTTTTCTAGAGAGCGTTCTCCAGAGATGTTTCCTGGTCCTATGACTTTTTGCTTTTGGGCGATCAAAGTGCATTGATTGAGGGGGGGCTTACCCTCCCTCAACGCAGGGTTCTTTACATGGCTGTCTTGGTGGTGAAAAAGCTCCTGTTAAAGCACTGGGTGGGCGATTCTGTGGTCTCCTTCCCGATGTGGAGGGCTCGGTTGGCTGATGTGGGGCGCTATGAACTTCAGCGAGTTCCTCCGTCTGGGAACCTGAATCATCGCTGTTACCGTGATTTGTGGCAGCGGGTGTTGAGGGGCTGTTCCAGCATGGATGCAGAGGATGTGCCCGCCTCCCCTTGACTTCTTGATTTCTTTTTTCCTTCTTTCTTTCCACCACCCCTCCCTTTGTTGGGGGGGCTGCTGCTGTTTGTGCTTCTGTCTTTTTCTTTCTCTTTCGTTTATCTTCTGTCTTTCGCTCTGGTCCCTGGAGTTGCTGCATCTGTGGTGGTGTGGGTGTGTGTGCCTGGAAGGGTGTTGTCGGGATGCTAGATGGTCTGTGAGTGGTGTGGTTTGTGGTGTGGGACTGGCAGGTGTGTGGTAGTTTGGGGAGGGGTATTAACACAAAATGTCAATTGTGATGGGCATGCACCCATGGGGTCTTTTGTATAGTGTATTTCTCTGGCTGGCCTTCTCTTTTATGTTGTTTCCGACTGTTGTCGATGGCTCTGTTTCGGCTGTTTTGCCCGTGGATGTATGTTCCTTTGCAATTGTTAATAAAGATATTGGAAAAAAAAAAAGAAAAAAAGAAATGATGCATGTGACAAACCAATGGAAAGTGAGTATGTAATCTGTAACTAGGTGGTACCCTAGGCTACTGAACTAAGGTATATAAGTGGCATACCTCTGGCATAGCCCAGAGAGGCAGGGGGAGGAGAGAGGGAGAACGGATCCATGAACAGAAACTGGACACTTTGTATTTATATTATCCTTTTAGTCCAATGTGCTGTACTTTGTTGTTTATTGTGAGCTGCCTTTTGTTTATTGCTAATAAACCTAAATTATAACAGCAATTGGATTGTTGCGAGGTCAGTTGTTTATAAGATCTGCATCCAATCTTATCATTGTCAAGGGTGGAACCCCTGCACTGCCACCACTGATGCGCTACCAACAGCCACTGCGGACCCTCAGCTGTTCAAATAAGCAGTCCACATAAGGATCACAAAATCTTGTGTGAAGCCTTGTACTGGGGGGTCTCTGACCCTGGCAGGGACCCCCTGCAGGTTCTCCTGGGTTCCACAGTCACCAAGCGACTGCACTTGGCCAAAACAGATTTGGAGTGTCCCAGGAGGGGTCTCATGCCCTGGTAATGCACCTCCTGTGGATCCCCAGCCCCCGAGGGCTCGAACGAGGCTGAACCCAAGGCTCCTGCCCCTCCCCCATGCATTCCATCATAGTGGGACATGGCCACTCCTTGGCAGGTCATCCAACACAAACCTGCCATAATACCTGGGGTAAAAAGGAATGAGGAGTTCATCCCAATCGATTCTGAGCAAAACGAGGGGTTTTGAGGCAGATGGAGGCAAAATAAAAAGATCATTTAAAATCTAAGATGGCCACCACCAAACAAATTGCGCCAATAGCAGCCCATGGAGACCTCACTGGAGGAAAAACCCCCACAGGGATAGGAGTTTTGGAGGTGGGGCACCTGGGTTCTGGGGTCAGAAACCCTCAAATTCAAATTTTAAGGAACCCCCTGATTTTCTCCATAGGCTTCAATAGCCTTACTCACTGTGTCATGTGGTGCCTGCCTGCTACAGCACAGGATTTCAGCTGGAATCAAAGATAAAAGAAATCTGCCTCACAGATTCAATCAACAAACCTGGTCTTCTGGCTACCAGTCAGACCAAGGCTGGACTGAACCTCAATCCCTAGAAAATTGCACCGCGAAAGAGAGGTGGACCATGCAGCCAGCCCACTGTTAGGCCCGGCCGAGCCAGGAAAGAGCCCACACAGCCTGCAATCAAGCTCCTGACTAAATCAGGAATGTGAGCAGCTATGAAGGGGAAGGCTCCTAAGCTCTAAACAAAAGAAAAAAAAAATTCCAGCAGGCTGGCTAGCTAGGTGTACTCGAGGGGCTGACCTTGCTAGCAGTAGACTTCCAGGCACAACAAAGGAGTCATGAGGATGAGATGTCAATAATTCTGCCATGGATGTAAAGTTCAAAGTTCATTTTATTGATAGTAGCACCACGAGGACTCAAAGACCCTTGGGCTCCCTTTTTGGTGTCTTGTAGCAGCAGACTTCCATCAGGCAAGTTTGCATCTTCTCCCAGGCAGAGGACTCCCCAAGTCAACTGTCACATTAACTCGGTAAAACCAGGAAAAGTATGAAGAAAGAACCAAGTAGCTGCCCTGTAAATTTCATCTGGATGAAACACACCAGACTCCACCCACAATGCAGTAACACTTCTAGTCGATTGGGACGTAAGAGAAACCAGTGACTGCTTGCCGCAGGCTATGTAAGGCTCAGAAAATGAACAATCGAACCCATTGAGCTATCAAGGAATGGAACGCTGGCCAAACACGGTGAGGCACAGCAGTCAGGAAAAATAGATCAGACAGCCAGAAATCAATAGTCCTCTTCAAATAGTGGAGCAAGACTCTCCTGACATACAACTTGCGCAAGATCTGATCCTGTTGCTCCGAATCTGAGGAAGGAAACACAAGCAAACTAACCTCTTGGATGACCTGGTAGGCAGAAGCCACCTTTGGTAGAAAGGAAGGTACAGTACAGAGAACTCCTGCACCCCAAAAAAGCCATGCCAAAACAATGGCAACCAGAAGGACAATCTTTATCATCAGATTCAGAAGAGTAGCCACCATCAGTGGCTTGAAAAGGGCTTTCCCAAAGCCTAAATAATGACATTAAGATTCCACCAAAGAAAAGGATGACACAAGGGAGGCCACAAGCAAAGCGCCCCTCTCATAAATCTGGTCACAGTAAGTGAACTAGAGCTTCTGTATGCTCAGAAGCACAAAAAGCCTGCACCCTGAAGTTCAAGGGAGGACACTGCTAAAATCCTCTCTATGCCTGCCGGAAGAAAAGCTTGGACCAACGAAATGGGAACCTGTTCGGGTTCCACCTGGTCCTTATCACACCACTGTGAAAAGCCTTCTAGGCTGTGGTATAAAAAGCCATAGAAGAGGGTGTCTATAATCGCAAAAGTGTCGATAAGACTACATCTGAAGAATCGCGCTATATCAAGGTTGAGTATTCAAGAGCCATGCTGTAAGAGCAAAGTGCTGCAGATGCTCCACAAGCACCGGGCCCAGACTGAGAAGGAAGCGAAGAAGAGGGAGGTGGAGCCTCCTGTCCCACTGAAGACAGACGATATCCACATACCTTGAACAATGAGGCAAGTCCAGAGCAACTAGAATCACTAGGTCGGAATGCGTTGCCATCCAGTGGATGACCCGACCACCCAGAGGCCACGGAGGGAACATATAAAGAAGCCATTCAGCCTTAAGTCTCTGCTCTGTTACTGAAGAAGCGTCTGACCTTCGCATCCTCTGCTGAAGACATCAAACCCAGCAGGAGCTGCCCTCAATGCTGCACAAGCATCCATCATAACAGACATCCACTCAGATCCGAAGAAGCCTGTCCTGGTGCACAGCCTCCCTATGAAGCCACCAGCCCAAACTGCTGCAAGCCGGTACTGTCCAAGGGAGCAGAAAACTGAACGGGATGTCACTGTGGAGACCACCAAGAGAGGAGGAAGTCCTGGAAAGGGAATATGTACACTTTGGCCCAAGGGATCACCTCCAAGGAGTCTATCAGGGACCCCATCACCTGCAGACAAGGCCAGGCCGTGGAAGCCAGACAGTCCAGGAGATCTCTGATCTGGAGTTGTAGCTCATGTCCGCGTGCCTCGGGAAGAAGCACATGACCTTGCCAGGTGTTGAAGAGAAGGCCCAGCAACTCCAAGGACTGGGATGGCATTAACTGGCTCTCCTGGAAGTTTACAGTCCAACCTTGCTGGGTGTTGAAGGTCCAACAACTCCAAGGACTAGGATGGCGTTAACTGGCTCTCCTGGAATTTGACAGTCCAACCTAAAGCCTCTAGCAGACACACTACTGTCTCTAGCAAGCTGGCTCCGAAGAATACATTTTCAAGAGAAGCTGAAAAAATTCCAATGAAAAGCCACACCGTGAGCAATGCAGGGTCCTGCTGAGGAACTCGCACTGCACCAAAAGAATCTCTAGACTCAGAATGCAGGCGGTTGGCACCTAACTCCAGAATGGCCTCTGGGCGAGCCATTTCCCCGAAATCGCAGACCCAGGCCAGCTTCCCCAGCCCTGCAGGACAAGAAGGAGGAAAAGCCCAAAATTATTGCCCCTCCCCCAGCATGCTGTGGCACATGGTATATGGTTGCAGATCCAGCACCAATCTGGCACAACCAAGGTACACATTCACCAGATTAAGGACTGAGGAGGCCATCCCAAATGATTTATAATCAAATCGAGGGGTTTTGAAGCAGAAATAAAACTTTGAAAAAGAGATTGTTTAAAATTCAAAATGGCCATCACCAGCAGCAAATTCACATCAAAAATGGGAAAAATAAACAAAATCCAAAAATAAAAAATAGAGATTTGGGGTATGGAGAGGTGGGGGACCAAAACCCTACCCTCAGAAACTGTGAAAAACAATTTTTACAGCATTTTAACAAGCCACCCCTGAAGTTCCCATAGGAAATAATGGAGGAGGTTTTACTCACAAGTCCCATCAGTGCCAGCCTGTTAGCACTTTCACAGCAGCTGAATTGAAGAAAATGATTTTTCTGCCTCAGAAACAGTTCCAAATGACCAGAATTGAAGATCTTTGGACTGCCAGGCAGTCGGACAC
Source organism: Geotrypetes seraphini (assembly GCF_902459505.1). NCBI lineage: Eukaryota > Metazoa > Chordata > Amphibia > Gymnophiona > Dermophiidae > Geotrypetes > Geotrypetes seraphini. The sequence continues at coordinate 300,504,731 of NC_047086.1, read as the reverse complement.
CGACTGTAACCTCTGCCCCTATGGATCCTCTCCATGTGATTGGGGGCAGGAAACGCAGCCTGCACCCTGAAACCCAGGGGGGTTTCACTCCGGACGCATACGACCTGCACTTAAAAACCGTGACAAGGTCAGTTGGCAAGCGAACTCCCAGGAGAACGGACCCCGAGTCCAAGAAGGTGGCACACAGCAAGCTGGCTCCACAGATCCACTGAAGTTTCTCAGTGAAACAGTAGTTCAGATCCACCGGAAAAGGGTCTCAAGGCACTGAATCAATCAAAAAAGCAAACTTTAAGTGAAAAAATAAGGAAAAGAAGCAGAACAATTCAAAAGACTTCTGCACAGATTGCTTGCAGAAACTGAAACTTGATACCGCTCTAGCTCTCAGTCTAAGGGGGAGGATGCATGTGCTCAGAAAAGTGTTGGATTTCTGCAACTCCCGGATTGCAGGCTGGGATTGAACACTTAGCGTATGGAATCCAGAAGGGACCTAACAGAAGAAATGGCTGAGGGGAGATATGATTAAAGTCTACAAAGTCCTGAGTGATGTAGAATGGATACAAGTGAATTGATATTTTACACCATCAAAAATTACAAAGACTAGGGGACACTGAATGAAGTTACAGGGAAATACTTTTAAAACCAATATGAGGAAATATTTTTTCACTCAAAGAATAGTTAAGCTCTGGAACTCATTGTCAGAGGATATGGTAACAGCGGTTAACAAAAAGGTTTAAAAAAAAGTTTGGACAAGTTCCTGGAGGAAAAGTCCTCAGTCTGTTACTTAAGCCATTATTAAGATGGCTTGGGGAAATCTACTCCTTATTCCTAGGATAAGCAGCATAAAATCTGATTTACTCCTCGGGATCTGCCAGGTGCTTGTGACCTGGACTGGCTATTGTGGAACAGGATACAGGGTTAGATGAATCATTGATCTGACCCATTATGGCTATTTGTATGTTCTTAATAACTGATGACAAAGGTGTTTTCATCAAATACTGACTCCGGTGGGGGGATGAGAAGACAAATACTTGCATTTCAGTTTTATTTTTTTTCACACATATGTTTTGCTTCCCGGCTTATTTTTTGTGAAAGGTGTTCAGTATTGCATGTTAATGAGTTGATCAAACTCATTTAATGCATACAAGACTGATGTGCTGATAACATTATGTGAAAAATATTCAGAAAGGTACAATCTTTCTTTATAGACTGTATCTAGTTGATATTGTTGTTTTCTGTCTCCCTTTACAAAATGATTCCAGAACTATCAACCCTATATATGGTGTCTGGAAAGCACAGTTACTTAATGTAACAGGTGTTATCCAGGGACAGCAGGCAGAAATTCTCACTGATGGGTGACGTCACCGATGGAGCCCCGGTATAGACCACTTTAAAAGTGCATCGCCACTTGAAGTCTTCAGAAAGTTTGCGATAACCCGCACCGCACAAGCACGAGTGCCTTCACACCCGATGTAGGCACATGGTCCCTCAGTTAAGATAAGCCAGCTAAGAAGCCAACCCAGGGAGGTGAGTGGGTTGTGAGAATATCTGCCTGCTGTCCCTGGATAACACCTGCTACGGTAAGTAGCTGTGCTTTATCCCAGGACAAGCAGGCAGCATATTCTCACTGATGGGTGACCTCTAAGCTAACAAGAATGGGATAGTGGGAGTGTTGGCCTTTAAGAAAATAAATTTTGTAATACAGATTGGTCGAAGTTCCCATCCCGTCTGGAGGAAGACTCCAGACAGTAGTGAGAAGTGAATGTATGAACTGATGACCAGGTGGCAGCTTTACAGATTTCCTCAATGGGGGTAGATCTGAGGAAAGCAACAGAAGCTGCCATAGCTCTAATTTTGTGGGCTGTGACACAACTCTCCAGTGCCAGTCCAGTCTGAGCATAACAGAATGAGATACAGGTAGCCAGCCAGTTGGAAATCATTCTCTTGGAAACAGGATGCCCTAACTTGTTGGAATCAAATGAGACAAAGAGTTGGGGAGAAGTACGATGAGGTTTTGTCCTGTCAATGTAATATGCCAAAAAGCACGTTTACAGTCTAGAGTGTGCAAAGCGGTTTCTCCAGCATGAGAATGAGGCTTAGGAAAAAACACTGGCAGAACAATCGACTGATTGAGATGAAACTCTGTGACAACTTTCGGTAGAAACTTTGGATGCTTGTGTAGAATCACTTTTATCATGGTGAAAAACTGTGAAAGGTAGATCTGCCACCAACTCACTGACCCTCCTGGCAGAGGTGAGAGCAGTAAGGAAGACAACTTTCCAGGTAAGAAACTTGAGATGAGCTGTGGCCACTGGTTCAAATGGTGGCTTCATCAAACTGGAAAGTACCACATTAAGCGCCCAGATGACAGGTGGAGGCTTGAAAGGTGGTTTAACATTAAAAAGTCATTTCATGAATCTGGAAACCAGAGGATGAGCAGTGAGAGGTTTTCCCTCAACTGGTACGTGAAAAGCTGTAATTGCGCTGAGATGGACTCTGACAGATGTAGAATGAGCCCAGAGTCAGACAGATGAAGGAGATAATCCAACACGAAATCTACTGATAAGGAAGTTGGATCATGATGATGAAGAAGACACCAGGAAGAAAACCTAGTCCACTTTTGTTGATAACATTGCTGGGTGGCTGGTTTCCTGGAGGCATCAAGAATATGTCGGACTGGCTGAGAGAGATATAAATCTGATGGATTCAGCCTGAGAGAAACCAAGCTGTCAGGTGCAATGATTGCAGGTTGGGATGTAGAAGTGACTCCTGATGCTGAGTAAGCAGAGTAGGAAAAACTGGAAGAGGTATGGGCTCCCTGGAGCTGAGCTGAAGTAGAAAGGAGAATCAATGCTGCCTGGGCCACCGAGGAGCAATGAGAATCATTGAGGCCGCCTCTCGTATGAGTTTGAACAGAGTCCTCAATATGAGAGGAATTGGAGGAAATGCATAGAGAAACAGACCCGTCCAATCCAGGAGAAAGGCATCAGCTTCCAGACGGAGAGGAGAGTAAAGTCTGGAGCAAAACTGCAGCAACTTGTGATTGTGGGGAGCCGCAAACAAGTCCACTTGTGGAGTGCTCCATTGAGCAAAGATGGACTGGAGACCTGCAGAGTTGAGAATCCATTCGTGAGGCTGAAGAATTCTGCTGAGGTTGTCTGCTAGGGAATTCTTCTCCCTTTGAATGTAGACAGCCTTTTAGAAAAGGTTGCAAGCCGTCGCCCAAGTCCAGATCTTCTGAACCTCCTGACATAACAAGAGAGAGCCCTGCCTCCTTGCTTGTTTATGTAGTGCCTTGCTGCTTCATTGTCTGTGCGAAGGAGGAGGACTTGAGGGCAGAGAAGATGATTGACAGCTTTGAAGGAATAATACATCACTCTGAGCTCCAGGAAATTGATGTGAAATTTCCATTCTTTGGCAATCCAGAGACCTTGGGTCTAAAGGTCGTCCATATGTGCCCCCCAAGCATAAGGAGATGCATCTGTGGTGAGTACCTTGTGATGAGGGGGTAATTGAAAAAGGAGACCTCTGGAAAGATTTGAGGAGGTCATCCACCATTGAAGCGACTGCAGAAGCGATGATGTTACAGATATATGCTGTGAGAGACGATCTATCGCTTGAGACCACTGAGATGCAAGGATCCACTGAGGAATGCAAAGATGTAGCCTTGCTAGTGGTGTCACATGGATAGTGGAAGCCATGTGACCCAGAAGAACCACTATGCATCTCGCAGAGATGGAGTGCAAAGAGAGCATTTGCTGACAGAGCTGGACAAGAGTCTGGAGGCGATGCGGAAGGAGAAACGCTCTCATGAGAGTGGTATCTAGGATAGCTCCAATGAACTGAAGATGTTGAGTCAGAATAAGATGTGATTTGGAGAAGTTGACTTCGAATCCTAGAACCTGAAGAAAAGAAATGGTCTGAGATGTTGCTTGGACTACTTTCTGAGATGAAACAGCCTTGATCAACCAGTCATCCAGGTAAGGAAAAACTTGGAGGCCATGTGATCTGAGAGATGCAGCCACTACAATCAGGTACTTTGTGAAGACTCTGGGAGAAGATGCCAAGCCGAAGGGAAGGACTTTGTACTGGTAGTAACAAAGACGTATCTGAAAACGTAGATATTTCCTGGAAGCCAGATGAATTGGAATATGTGTGTAGGCTTCCTTGAGATCCAGGGAGCATAGCCAGTCGTTCTGATTGAGAAGTGGGTAAAGCAGGGCGAGGAAGAGCATCCGGAATTTCTCCTTGACTAGAAATTTGTTGAGATCTCTGAGATCCAGAATGGGTCGTAGTCCTCCCGTCTTCTTTGGCACTAAGAAGTAATGGGAGTAGAATCCCTGGTTCTGCTGAGAGAGAGGAACTTCCTCGATGGCATTGAGCATGAGAAGGGATTGAACTTCCTGAAGAAGAACAGAGGACTATGCAGGGACCAAAACAGACTCTTTTGGAAGATGATCTGAAGGCAGAGTGTGAAAATGAAGAGTGTAACCCTGACAAATGATGTTTAAGATTCAGAGGTCTGTTGTGATGAGCTCCCGAGTAATGAAAAGTTGGAGACGACCTCCGAAGGGCTGAGGCAGAGAATGTAAAATGCTGACTGTGGCTATGCCCTGAAGAAACATGTCAAAAAGGCTGTGTAGGGTTTTGGGGAGAGCCTGTTGTTTCTATTGTTCACGAGGTTGTTGCTGTTGTTCACGAGGTTGCTGCTTCCGCCTTCTAAGTTGAGTCTGTGCAGAAGCTGCAGGCTTAGCAGCAAACCTACGTTGGTAAGAAGAAGCCGGTCTGAAGGGATGAGGAGGTGGCAGCTTCTTTTTAGGCTTGACCAGTGTCCCATCTGGTCTCATGAGCGGACAACTTCTGTGTAGCCGTCTCAATGGAGGGCCCAAAAAGCTCATCTCCAAGACACAAGCATTTGCTAGCCTATCTTGATGGTTTACGTCAAGTTCTGAAACGTGTAGCCAGGCCAGACATCTCATGTGAAACGGACATAGCTGAAGCACGGGAGGTAAGTTCAAAGTAGAACGTACCATATATTTCCTCAGCTGAAACAAATCAGAAATGTGATTTTGAAAAGCAGGACGTTTGCATTCTGGAATGTATTTCTGGAAAAGTGAAATCTATTTAATCGGGTGCTTCAAAAATGGAAATTATAGTTGCCAGAGCGGTTGGCCAATATGGCATTTTGATAAAGGCATTTGCCAAATTGGTCCATGGCTTTGCCCTCTCTGCCAGGGGGTACAGATGCATAAACACTAGCCCCTGTAGACTTCTTTAAGGTGGACTCCACTAGGAGGGACTCATGCGGAAGTTGGAATAGGAACCACTTGATACAGGGAATCCAGTCTGTGAGGAGCCATAGGAATGGAAAGTGGCGTTTCCAGATTTTATTGAAAGTTTCCTGTAAAATGTCATGAAGGGGACGCTTAAGTAGTTCTTTAGGAAGTTGATCATAATCCAAAGCCTCCAGGAACTGTTTAGAACGTTTAGAGTCAGCTTCTAATGGAATGGACAGAGTTTCAGACATTTGACGAAGAAACCGTAAAAAAGAAAAAAAAAAAGAAAGAAATGACAAAAAAGTCAAGAAAATCCACAAGAGCGGGAAGGCAGCAAGAGAAAAATTTCAACACGTCTTTTTAGTTCTGCAGAAACTAAGAAACTGAGGGCCTACGCGCCTTGCGGGCTATCACAAACTTTCTAAAGTCTTATAGTGGTGATACACTTTTAAAGTGGTCTATATCGGGGCTCCGTCAGTGACATCACCCATCAGTGAGAATATGCTGCCTGCTTGTCCTGGGATAAAATGTTATTTGAATAGGACTATATTATTAATTTCATATACATTATTCCCTCCATATTCACGGGGGTTGGGGCCACAAATAAGAGAATTTTGCAAATAACTTTAGGGCTGACTCTGACCTACCCCCACTTCCTAGATTCCTCCACAGCTTATTTTTTAAAGTCTGGAGGTCTAGTAGTGAAGCAGGACAGAAGCGATCTTCCTACGCTCCTGCCCCGTGCAGAGCCACAAACATAAATGGCTATCATGAGTTCCCACTGTAATCTTGCAAGACCACAGGAACTCAAGGCAGCCATTTATGTTTGTTGCTTTGCAAAGGGCAGGAGCATAGGAAGATTGCTCCTGCCATTCTTCACCACTAGACCACCAGGCTTTAAAAAGTAAGTTATGGAGGGATCCAGGAGGAAGGTAGGGTGGGTCAGAGTCGATCCTAAGTTAAGTTGTTGAAACCTTTAAAAAGTTGTGGCGAAGTCCGTGAGGGGGGATAAAAACCATAAATAATCGGAGTTGCAAGTGCCAAACCTGTGAATATGGAGGGAGGAGTGTACTTACAAGTTAATAGTAGCAGTATAGTAAGTTATTCACATTTTTTTCTTTTGCATAAAAATTAAAGCACTTACAGCACAGAATTCTTCAAAAGATATTCTGCCATCACCATCCTTATCTGCATTAATTATAGTTTTGTCTACTATTTGTTGTAATTGTGTGTCCTTGAGATTGTTCCCAACCATCATCTTCAACACCTGGAAGAGTTCCCCATTAGAGATAAAGCCATCTTTGTCCATATCATAGATGCGGAAAGCAACTGTAGAAAGCAAGAATTTATAGGAAAAATATAATGAAAAATTTTACATGTAGTACTTCAATTTTTTTTATTCAAGTTTTCAAGATTATTTGAGATTTGATAAAATTGCTTTTTCTCATAGATTACACAGCAATGAACAATAAAAAATGGGGGAGACAAACAAATTTAGGGAAATCACAGATGTACTTTTGAGAGGGAAATGGAAGAAGGAACTACAACTTGATATAGGAAAGAGAACAAAAGATAAAACAAAAGGGCATCCCTTTATTTAGCTCGCAGTATCAGTCTTTTCTAATGTTAATCACTGAATTACTCATTCTCAGGTACGTTTTGCAGTTTTCTTCAAAATTAAAAAAAAAAATTATGTTGGTCTTGATAAACAGAAGTTCTGGATTTTCAAGCTAAATTCCAAAACTGGCGTATTCATTAATCATTATTAGGAGTGCAGCCTGGGTATCTCTGAATATCAGCGTGCCCGATGGAATAGGATTTTAACCAAAAACTAAGGGCTCCTTTTACTAAGCTGCGAGTGTTTTTAGTGCACACAGGATTTTAGCGCGTGCTAAACCCGCGCTACGTGGCTAGAACTAACGACAGTTCAATGCTGGCATTAAGGTCTAGCGTGTGCAGCAATTCAGCATGCGCTAAAACTGCTATCGCAGCTTAGTAAAAGGAGCCCTAAATCTCCAGCACAAGTTTATTGCATGACTAGATCTAAAGAATGATTACTAGAACACAGCTGACTGACCAGTTGATTTGGAAGAGTGCCAAATTTCGTTAAATGAAAACAAAGGCTACAGAAGCTAGTAGTGTGGGCCTAAGTGGAAACCAGGTGCAGATAGCATACTAGAACCCATGAACTGGGTGACCTTCTATTGCCAACTGATTGGCATGGAGTGTACAGGGGAATTTTTTTCCCGATCATTTGCAAAACAAGCCTAACCCTAAACCCAAGCCCAATAATAGTATAATTTGGGTTGTCATGCTCTAGCTACATCCTTAATTCCTAAAAACCACTAGTGCAGCTTCGTAAAAGTTCAAAATTAGGCTTAAATTATTTTACTAAAATTTGGCACCTTTTTCAATTTTAATTTGGACTCTGATATTACATATAAATATTATAAAATTTTGTAACCCATATGACTAAACCAGTTGTTTCTGTATTTTGATGATTCAAGTTTCCAGTAAACCAAATTTAAAAACTAACAAAAAGGGCAAATACGATTGCATGAGAGCCATGGTGAAACAACGACTCAAAAAAAAAAGGTGGATAAACTTGAAACAGTAGAGCAGGCATGGTCCCTACTGAAAACTACTATCACAGAAGCACAAAACCTATACATTCCGAGGATCTCCAAAGAAAGGAGAACAAAGGGTAAGGGAGAACCAGCATGGCTTACCAGACAGGTGAGGGAAACCATACAAGAAAAGAAGGACTCTTTCAAAAAATGGAAACACATGAAAACAACCGAAGCATGGAACAAACATAAAGACGATCAGAAGAAATGTCACAGGGTGGTGAGGGATGCCAAAAAGGACTATGAAGAAAAAATAGCGCAAGAGGCCAAAAACTTCAAGCCCTTCTTTAGATACGTGAAAGGGAAAAAACCCGCAAAAGAGGCGGTGGGACCCCTGGACGATCAGGGAAGAAAAGGGTACATTAAGGAAGATAAACAAATTGCGGACAAACTAAATTCCTTCTTTGCGTCCGTCTTTACGGAGGAGGATACCGCAAAAATACCAGAAACAGTGAAAGTGTTTAGTGGAGTAATAGAAGACAGTCTCACCACAGTTGAAGTAGATTTGGACCAGATATACTACCAGATCGACAAACTTAAAAGTGACAAATCCCCTGGACCGGATGGAATTCACCCGAGAGTCTTAAAGGAATTGAAGGTTGAAATCGGAGAGTTATTGCAAAAACTCGCCAATCTGACAATCAGAACTGGACAGATACCGGATGACTGGAAGATAGCGAACGTCACGCCAATTTTCAAAAAGGGATCAAGAGGAGAACCGGGCAACTACAGACCTGTGAGCCTTACGTCTGTCCCTGGAAAGATGGTTGAAGCACTGATCAAGGATAGCATAGTCCGGCACTTAGATATACACGAATTGCTGAAACCCAGTCAACATGGGTTCAGGAAAGGGAAATCATGTTTAACGAATTTGCTTCAATTTTTTGAGACCGTGAACAAGCAAATTGATAGTGGAATGCCGGTGGACATAATATATTTGGACTTCCAGAAGGCATTCGACAAAGTTCCGCATGAAAGACTTCTCAGGAAACTACAATGCCATGGAATAGAGGGAGATATACACAGGTGGATAGGCAAATGGCTGGAAAACAGGAAGCAGAGAGTGGGCATAAATGGGAAGTTCTCAGACTGGGAGAAAGTGACTAGTGGTGTGCCCCAGGGCTCGGTACTTGGGCCGATCCTATTTAACATTTATATCAATGACCTTGAAGACGGAATATCCAGTGAGATCATTAAGTTTGCAGACGACACAAAGCTATGCCGGACAATCAGAACGCAGAAAGATAGCGAAGAACTCCAGAGCGACTTGTATCAGTTAGAGAAATGGGCAGAGCAATGGCAGATGAAGTTCAACGTGGAGAAATGCAAAGTAATGCATTTAGGCAGTAAGAATAAGGAACACGAGTATAGAATGTCAGGAGCAACTCTTGGTAAGAGCGAACAAGAAAGGGACCTGGGTGTACTGATAGATAGGACCCTGAAGCCGTCGGCACAATGCGCGGCAGCGGCAAAGAAAGCGAACAGAATGTTAGGAATGATAAAGAAAGGAATCATGAGCAGATCGGAGAAAGTCATAATGCCGCTTTATAGAGCAATGGTCAGACCACACTTGGAATACTGTGTCCAACATTGGTCTCCCAAACTAAAGAGGGATATAAAACTGCTGGAGAGGGTGCAGAGACGAGCAACGAAGCTAATAAGAGGTATGGAGAACTTGGAATATGAGGAACGACTCAAGAAACTAGGACTGTTCTCCCTTGAGAAGAGGAGGCTGCGAGGGGACATGATAGAGACGTTCAAAATATTGAAAGACATCGATAAAATAGAGCAGAAAAACAAATTATTTACACTGTCCAACGTGACACGGACAAGAGGACATGGTTTAAAGCTAAGGGGGGACAAGTCCAGGACAAATGTCAGGAGGTTCTGCTTTACGCAGCGAGTGGTGAACGCCTGGAATGCTCTTCCACAGGAGGTTATTAAGGAATCCACTGTGCTAGGATTCAAAGGCAAATTAGATGCACATCTCCTTATGAGAGGCATAGAGGGATATGGGTGGTAAAACTACATCAGGTGTATACCTGACTGGGCCTCCGCGTGTGCGGATCGCCGGACTCGATGGACCATGGGTCTGATCTGGAGATGGCAGTTCTTATGTTCTTATGATATTTGCAAACTGTTGTCAAACTGGTTTTAATTTTTTCACAATTTTGAATCTTCAATTGTTGAATTATATTATTAATCGAAACAGTATATCTTTTGGTAAATGAAATGACAGAAATATGTAGTTTGTTTAATTTGAATCAGCATCTTCTTGATTACTTAGTCAGATGAATAACTCAGTTTCTAAGACTTGGTCCCTTTTCTTGTATTATGAAGCATATGTTGATGTGTTTAGTACTAAGTATTCCTACTGAGCTACACAAACCACTGACTATACAAACCACTGACTTTTCAATGTGCACATTTCCTTCTGCTTAAGCCCAACAAAATCATTCCAATTAAAGCAACTCCAATAGTTGGGACATAGGGCTCCCTTTACAAAGGTGCGTTAGGGCCTTAATGCGCGGAATAGCGTGCGCTAAATTGCTGCGCGCTAGACCTTAACGCCAGCATTGAGCTGGCATTAGTTCTAGAAGCGTAGCGCGGGTTTAGTGTGTGCTAAAAACGCTAGCGCACCTTAGTAAAAGGTGCCCATAAAGACAGTGCCAAGCAAGACTTTTACGGTCTGTGTCCCAAAAATGACAAAGAATGAAAGACCAGGATCAAGCACACATTTTATACCTTATTCATTATTGGTTTGATCATGAATTTATAATGAAAGTGACTTATGAGCACACTGGTTGGACTGCTCAGATCTTTATCTACCATTCTCTACTATGTTGTAAGCTACTGTGGCTATATTAGACATTTAAATAAATGCCAACTGTAGCATAACAAAAGCTCATTATACAGAAAATAAATTACTTTCAGGCCACTTAACATTAATCATTTACTACTTATATAACTAGGAAGAGATTACAAAATAATTAAAAATAAATACTCACACCTCAGTTTCTGTTCCTTATCACCTTTGACACTGAATTGAGAGACTCCCTCTATAAACTCTATAAATTGTAGGGGGAAAACATATATAGCATGAATTGGCAACATTTAATACAAATTAGTTCTCTAGTATTCATGTAAGTTGCCTTGTACATTTAAACATTATAGAAAATGGTACAGTTGGGTTATCAAGTAATAAAAATACAAAATCAATGCTACATCTAAATAAAGCAAAGTTATTTACCTGCAATAGGGAGTTCTCCACAGACAGGATAAAATCAACCACACAGATATGGGATATCAACTGATCGCACCCAGTAGAGTAGCTCTCTAAAGTGTGCACATGTCAATATTCATTCATGAACATGCATGAATGCACATTATATACCACAGGTCCCATCTGATGCACCATGTCGACTAATTGGATTTTATTCTCCTCCTACCAACAGATGAAGGTAAAGAAACTAATTTTCCCTCGGTGACATCACTGGTATAAGGGCTAGTGGTCTGTGGAAGACTACAGAATGCCTCTGCCAAAGGTCCCATAAACCAGTGGTCCCCAACCCTGTCCTGGAGGACCACCAGGCCAATCGGGTTTTCAGGATAGTCCTAATGAATATGCATGGAGCAGATTTGCATGCTTGTCACTTCAATTATATGCAAATCTCTCTCATGCTTATTCATTAGGGTTAGCTTGAAACTCTATTGGCCTGGTGATCCACCAGGACAGGGTTGAGAACCACTGCCATAAACCACATCTATGCCCCATCAACCATTGCAGTTATAATTCATTCCATAACCAGAAACCTGGTTCAACCAAAGTAAAATATTTTTTATCACTATCAGAAAAAATGCAGTAAACTTCAAAGTAGTTTTCGTGAGCCTAGGGAGATGCATAGAGCTGCCCAAGCTAGGCGTGGTTTCGCCTGGAAGTGGCCTTAGGCAAGCTTAGACAGCCCTAGGCACCTGAAATGTAGGCCAGCACATTTCAAATAGATACGGCCGCTGAACTGATCGCAGCAAGGGAATCTCCCTGCCACGATCAGTTTAGCGGCCATAGCAGGGAATCCGTCCCTCCACGAAGTCAGCCAGCAGGAGGCATACCCAGTCTCTCCTGCCGGAAATACCTCCTCCCCCCAAAGATCAACGGTAGGAGGGATGCCCAGTCATTCCTGCCAGAACCCCCCCTCTGAAAACTTGCCCCCACCCCGATATTACCTCCCCTCCATATCTTTTCCTTATAGGCTGGCCGGAGGGATGCTTACTCCCTCCAGCGGTCAAGCCCTCCTTCACAGAATGGCAAGCCTTCCCCTTCCCGGTGCATTCTGGGAGCAGGACAAAAAGTTATTTAGGATGTCAAATGTGACTAGGACAAGAGGTCATGGACTGAAACTGAGGGGAGATAAGCCCAAGACAAATGCCAGAAAGTTCTGCTTCACACAGCGGGTGGTGGACACCTGGAACGCTCTCCTGGTGGAGATTGCTGCGGAACCCACCATTCTAGGATTTAAGGGCAAGTTAGATGCACATCTCCTCGGAAGGCAAATAGAGGGATACCGGTGACTAAGTTTTCGCCAGGTCGCACCTGGCTGGGCCTCCGCGTGAGCGGATCACCGAACTTGATGGATCCAGGGTCTGATCTGGTGATGGCAGTTCTTATGTTCACTAGGGAGGGACCTAAGGCCCTGATTGGCCAGGCGTCTAAGATCTCTCTCCTTTGGCGACTTGGTCAACTGGAATCTTAGGCCTCCCTCCTAGTGCATCCCAGAATGCAATTCTCAAAAGCCACTTAGATGGCAGCTGAGACTGGGCATCCTATATAGAATCCGTCCCTATGTGTTGATCAGAGCACTGTCTGAATATTTATTTATTTAAATTTGTTTTCTATCCTGTCCTCCCCAAAGAACTCAGGATGGGTTTCAGGTTAACATACATAATATACAGTTAACAAGTTACAATATGCCTTAGTTAGTACAAGTTATTTTTCTGTCAGAGTGAAGCCAATTTTCTCTTTGAAGGCTGATATCCTGGGATTTATAGCACCACACTGCAGTTTCTTTTAGACTATTTGATATGTGACACAGTGGAGGGTTTTTTTAACCCATGAATTTTTAACCAATGTTTTTTCTCCACTTTGCTATTTTTGTTTGGGTTTTGGCTTTGTCACTGCTGGATGGGCTTGGGAGAGCGGTTCCAGTGAATATATACAGAGTATGTAGTGATTAATTATTCAATGATTTCAATTACCCCCAACATTGGCTGGTAAATATTACATCAAGGAGTGCTAAGGAGGTAAAATTCCTATGTCATAAACGACTGCTTCTTGGAGCAACTGGTCAACCAACAAGACAGAGAACAATTTCAGATTTAGTGCTTAGTTGAATGCAATGCATAATACAGGAGGTAACTGTGTTGGGTCTGCTGGGAAACAGTAATCATAACATGTTAAAATTTGAGCTGATATTTGGAATGATGTTGCTAAAGAAATCTACTGTAGTGGCACTAAATTTTCAAAAGGGTTAATACGATGAATGAGGAAGATGGTTTAAAAAAAGCTAAAAGGATTGGTGGTAAAGATTAGGACTGCAAACTAGGGGTTCACATTAAAAATAGCATTGTGGAACCCCAGACCAGATGTATTCCACATATTAACAAAGGTGGAAAGAAAAGGAAACGAGAGCTGGCATGGCTAAAATGTGAAGTTAAAAAGGCAGAGCCAAAAAAAATCCCATCCTTTAAATGGAAAAAGGATCCAAATGAAGAAAATAAGGAGAGATATAAGCACTGGTAAGTTAGATGCAAAGCATTTATAAAGAAAGCTAAAAAAAGAATATGAAGAGAAATTTGCTAAAGAGTTAAAAACTCATAGTAACTATTTTTTTTTTGTTACATCAGAAGCAGAAAACTTGTGAGGGCATCTGTGGGACCGCTGCATAATCAAGCAGCAAAAAGAACTATCTGGAAGGATAAGGCCATAGTGGAAAGAATGAATGAATTCTTTCCTTTGGTCTTAATGGAAGATGAAGAGATCTACCTGAACCGGAAATGGTTTCCAAGGGTGATGATGCAGAGAAACTGAAAGAAATCTCGGTGAATCTGGAAGACTTACTACACAAAACTGACAAAATTAAAGACTGATAAATCACTTGGACTGGATGGTATATAGGTTTAAGATGTTTCATCGTGGCCAGTTCATTGTAACTGTTTCAGCGTGATGAACTGGCCGCGATGAATCAAGTCAGGATCTGATTCAGCAATTGGGGATTAATGCCCCCACCCACACAAAATTATACCCTCCCCATCTCTTCCTTTTCCATGAGGCTGCCAAAGCTTTTATTTTTTGTTTTTTACTTACAGGAAGGAGCTATCATCAATATAATCATCCCATTCCGTTCCTCCAGTTCAGTCCAGCACCTCTTTCTGAAGCAGCTTATTCAGGCCCTGATTCAGGTTCACCCCCTCTGAATCGGCTTATTCAGACCCCGATTTAATGGGACAATTCAGTCTGGCACCTCTCCCTGAGGCATACGATTCATCACAGCTACACAGAAACATCCCATAATGAATCATCCCATTCTGATGATGTGCATCCCAGGGTACTAAAAGCACTCAAACATGAAATTGCTGATCTGCTGTTAATGATCTGTGACTTGTCATTAAAATCATCTGTAGTAGCTGAAGATGGGAGGGTGGCCAATGATATGCCAATTTTTAAAATGGTTCCCAGGGGAGATCCAGAAAATTATAGACTGGTAAGCCTGACTTCAGTACCAGGCAAAATAGTAGAAACAATGATAAAAAATATAATTGTGTAACATAGACAAACAAGATTTAATGGGACAGAATCATCATGGGTTCAGCCAAGGGAGGTCTTGCCTCACTAAACTACTCGACTTCTTTGAAGATGCAAATAGCACAGTTACCATAACGGGTATTATCCAGGGACAGTAGGCAGATATTCTCACACGAGTGACATCACCGACGAGCCCTGGTACGGACACTTTAAAAGTGTATCGCCACTTTAAGATTTGAGAAAATTTGCGATAGCCCGCACCGCGCATGTGCAAATGCCTTCCTGCCCGACATAGGCACTCGGTCCCTCAGTTCAGATAAGCCAGATAAGAAGCCAACCCGGGGAGTTGGGTGGGTTGTGAGAATATCTGCCTGCTGTTCCTCAACAGGGGCAGATCTAAGAAAGCTACAGAAGTTGCCATACCTTGGACTTTGTGGGCTGTAACACGACTCCCCAGTTGCAATCCAGCCTGAGTATAACAGAGCAAAATACAGGCAGCTAACCAGTTGGAAATCGTTCTCTTGGAAATAGGATGTCCCAACTTGTTTGGATCATAAGAACCTAAGAATAGTCTTACTGGGTCAGACCAATGGTCCATCAAGCCCAATAGCCCGTTCTCACGGTGGCCAATCCAGGTCACTAGTACCTGGCCAAAATCCAAGGTGTAGCAATATTCCATGCTACCAATACAAGGCAAGCAGTGGCTTCCTCCATGTCTTTCTCAAGAACAGACAAATGAGACAAAAAGTTGTGGAGATGTTTTATGTGACTTTGTCTGGTCGATATAATAGGCCATAGCTCGTTTACAGTCCAGAGTATGAAGCGCTGTTTCTCCTGTATGAGAATGAGGCTTAGAAAAAAAGACAGGAAGCACAATTGACTGATTAAGGTGAAATTCAGTTTCAACTTTCGGCAAAAACTTGGGATGGGTGTGAAGAACCACCTTGTCATCATGAAAAACAGAAGAGAAATAAAAACCCTGCTATTCAAGAAATGCATCAAGACAAACTAACACCGCAGGAAGCATTTCAATCTCCCCCAGATCCCACAACCTTCTAACTAAATTATCTATCTTGTAATGACCCTGAAACAATGTCCAGATCTCCCACGAAGTAAACTGCTCTACTTTGTAACTCTCCTGGAAATGTCCAGATAACCTCTTGTGTAATCTGCCTTGAACCGCAAGGTAATGATGGAATAAAAATCACTAATGTAATGTAATCTGCCACCAACGCTTGAAGCTCATTGACTCATCCTCTTGACTTTCAAAATAAAATCTTCTCATCAGCCTTCATACCTTCAAAAACTCCTCATTCCTCAATGTTCACCACGAACTTTGAGATCAACAAATCAAAATCTCTTATTAATTCCCTCCATTAAAGAGTTCTATTATACACGGAAAATAAATTTTGCTGTATCTGCCCCAACATTGTGGAATTCTCTACCACAACCACTTCGAGACGAACAACATCTTGATAAATTTAAGATAGGCCTGAAGACTTTTTTATTTCGCGATGCATTCTCTTCTGTTTAGATTCTACTTTCTCGCTAAATTTATTTACATTACTTTTTTTTTTTTTTAATATTTTTCTTTTCTTTTTAAATTTTAATTTTGTATCTCTCTTAAAGAACCTCCCCCACCCAACATGTTTTATTCCCACTTCCCCTTACTCCCTTTTCTCTCTACAATGTAACTCTACCCTCCCATTCCCTTTTTTCCTCACTGTCAAGTTTGTCATGTCAATGTCTTTAATGTTCACTATATGCACTTCTAAATATTTACTCTCAATTTCTCTTTCTTTACTTTTTTTTAAAAAATTTATTGTAAACCGGCCAGATATTTGTTTGATGGTCGGTATATTAAAATCTAATAAACTTGAAACTTGACTCATCTCGCTGAAGTGAGAGAGATGAGAAAAACAACTTTCCAGGTAAGAAATTAGAGATGTACTGTAGCCATTGACTCAAAAGGAGGTTTCATCAACCTAGAAAGGACCACATTAAGGTTCCAGATGACAGGAGGCAGCTTGAGAGGTGGTTTTACATTGAAAAGACCCTTCATGAATCTGGAGACCAAAGGATGAACAGTAAGGGGTTTACCCCTCAACTGGGAAATGGAACGTAGTAATGGCACTGAGATGGACTCTTATAGATGTAGACTTGAAGCCAGAGTCATAGAGATGAAGCAGATAATCCAGCACCAGTTTCACCGACAAGGAAGCTGGATTGTGATGATGATGGAGACACCAGGAAGAAAACCGAGTCCACTTCTGTTGATAGCATTGTTGAGTGTCTGGCTTCCTGGAGGCATCAATAATATTGCGCACGGGCTGAGAGAGATGTAATGCAGATGGATACAGCCCAAGAGATACCAAGCTGTCAGATGTAATGATCTCAGGCTGGGGTGTAGAAGAGCTCCTTGATTCTGTGTAAGCAGAGTAGAAAAGATGGGAAAAGGAATTGGTTCTTTGACACTGAACTGAAGTAGAAGGGAGAACTAATGTTGCCTGGGCCACCGAGGAACTATGAAAATAATGGTGGCTGATTCCTGCTTGAGTTTGAAAATAGTATGAGAGGAATGGGCGGAAACACAAAGAGGAACATTTGCGCCCATTCCAAAAGGAATGCATCCACCTCCAGACAGCGAGGAAGAGTACAGTCTGGAGCAGAACTGGGGCAACTTGTGATTGTGGGGAGATGCAAACAAGTCCACTTGAGGAGTGCCCCATTGAGCAAAGATGGAATGGAGAGCTGCAGAGTTGAGCATCCATTCGTGAAGTTGAAGAATCGCGCTGAGGTCGTCTGCCAAGGAATTCTGCTCCTGCTTTCAGAAAGATGTTGCAAGCAGTCACCTAAAACCAGATCTTCTGGGCCTGGGCCTCCTGGCAACGCAGGAGAGAACTTGTGCCTCCTTGCTTGTTTATATAGTACATTGCTACCTGATTGTCTTTGAGTATCAAGTGGACTTGATTGGGGAGAAGATGCTGGAAAGCAATGAGAGCATAGTAAATTGCTTCGAGTTCCAGAAGACTGATGTGGAATTTTAATTCCCTGGAGGACCAATGGCCTCGAGTCTGAAGACTATCAAGATGCGCACCTCAAACATATGGTGATGCGTCCATCATCAGCACCTTTTGATGAGGAGACGAGTGGAAAAGGACACCTCTGGAGAAATTGGAGGAAACCATCTACCACTGAAGCGACTGTTGAAGAGATAAGGTCACAGAAATATGTTGTGATAATGGGTGTGTCGACTGGGACCACTGAGAAGCAAGGAGTAGGCTACATCTTCCATTGAGGAGTGTGAAGATGTAGCCTGGTCAGAGGGGTGACATGGATGGTGGAGGCCATGTGCCCCAGTAGAACCATCATATGTCTCACTGAGATAGTGGAGATGTGAAACAGTCGCTGACATAGGTACAGAAGAGCGAGCTGACAATCTGGAGGAAGAAATGCCCTCATCACTGTAGTGACTAGAATGGCTCCGATGAATTGGAGACATTGAGTTGGATGTAGGTTCGATTTGGGAAAATTGATCTCGAACCCTAAGGTTTGAAGAAAGGCAATGGTTTGTGTTGTTGCCAGAGTAACAGTCTGAGATGAAAGAGCCTTGATCAACTAATCGTCCAGATAAGGAAGGACTTGAAGTATATGGGATCTCAAAGCTGCCGATACCACAATAAGACACTTGGTGAAAACTCTTGGAGATGATGCTAGACCAAACAGAATACCTTGTACTGGTAATGATGGTGATTTTCTTGAAAACTAAGATATTTCCGGAAAGCCACATGAATTGGTATGTGAGTGTAGGCTTCCTTTAGATCCAGAGAGCATAGCCAATCATTCTGAGTTAAGAGTGTAGCTAGAGAGAGCATGCAAAACTTTTCTCTGACTAGAAACTTGTTGAGAGCTCTGAGGTCCAGAATTGGATGAAGACCTCCCATCTTCTTCAGAACTAAGAAATAGCGGGAGTAAAACCCTTGATTCTTCTGGTACAGAGGAGCTTCTTCAATGACATTGAGGAGAAGTAGGGATTGAACCTCCTGAAAGAGAGAGGAGCTTTGATGGTTGAAAGCAGACTCTCTTGGAGGATGATCTGGAGGGAGGGTCAAGAAGTGGAGAGAATAACCCTTCCGAATGATGGTCAATACCCAAAGATCGGAGGTGATGAGTATCGAGTGATGAATATAGTACTGAAGCTGAACCCCAATTGTCTCAGGAAGATCTTTTATGAGTGGAACTGTGGCTATGCTCTGAAGGAACACGTCAAAAAGACTGTGATGGTTTAGATTGAGTTGGTTGAGCCTTTGGCAGATGTGGTTGCTGCTTCTGTTTCCTAGGCTGAGGACGAGGAGGTGCAGAAGCCTTGGCAGAAAACCAGTGCTGGTATGATGAAGCAGGTTTAAAACGTGTTGGAGGAATTGGTTTATTTTTTGGTTTGACCAAAGAGTCCCAATGGGTTTCATGAGAGGAGAGCTTTTGGATGGTGGTATATGTAGAAGATCCACTGCACTCAAGATTTTATAGACTTCAATCATATCTCCCCTCAGCCATCTCTTTTCCAAGCTGAAGAGTCCTAACCATTTAAGTCTTTCCTCATACGAGAGGAGTTCCATCCCCTTTACCATCTTGGTCGCTCTTCTTTGAACCATTTCTAGCGCCACTATGAGATAAGGAGACCAGAACTGAACGTAATACTCCAGATGAGGTCGCACCACGGAGCGAAACAATGGCATTATAACATTCTTAGTCTTGTTAACCATCCCTTTTTTAATAATTCCTAGCATTCTGTTTGCTTTTTTGGCCACTGCCATACATTGGGCAGAAGGTTTTATCGTATTGTCTACAATGATACCCAGATTCTTTTCTTGAGCGCTAATCCCCAAAGTGGACCCTAGCATCCGGTAACTGTGATTCAGGTTATTTTTTCCAACGTGCATCACTTTGCATTTGTCCACATTAAATTTCATCTGCCCACATTAAATTTCATCTGCCAATTGGATGCCCAGTCTTCCAATTTCCTAAGGTCCGCCTGCAATTTTTCATAATCCGCATGCGTTTTAACAACTTTGAACAGTTTAGTGTCATCTGCAAATTTAATCACCTCACTCGTCGTTCCAATTTCCAGATCATTTATAAATAAGTGAAATAGCACCAGACCTAGTACAAATCCCTGTGGCATTCTATTGTTTACTCTCCTCCATTGAGAAAAAATGACAATTTAACCCTACCCTCTGTTTTCTATCCAATAACCAATTCCTAATCCACAACTGAACTTTGCCACCTATCCCATGTCACTTTAATTTTCTCAGGAGCCTCTCGTGAGGAATTTTATCAAAAGCGTTCTGAAAATCTAGATACATTATATCAACCGGCTCACATTTATCCACGTTTATTCACACCTTCAAAGAAGTCAAGCAAATTGGTAATCAAGATCTCCCTCGACTGAACCCATGCTGACTCCGTCTCATTAAATCAAGTTTGTCTACGTCTTCCACAATTTTATTTTATTTTTTATAATTGTTTCTATCATTTTGCCCAGCACTGAAGTGAGGCTTACCGGTCTGTAATTTCCCGGATCTCCCCGGAGCCCTTTTTAAAAATCAGTGTAACTTTGGCCACCCTCCAATCTTCAGGTACTACAGATGATTTTAGCAACAGGTTACAGATCACTAACAGCAGGTCAGCAATTTAATTTGAGTTCTTTTAGTACCCTGGGATGTATATCATCTGGTCCTGGCGATTTATCACTTTATAACGTCTCTTTGGCTCAGTACATATTCCAGATTCACCGAGATTTTTTTCAGTTCCTCCACATCATCACCCTTGAAAACCATTTATGGTTCAGGTAGATCTCTTACATCTTCTTCCATAAAAACCAAAGCAAATAATTCATTCAGTCTTTCCGCTATGGCCTTATCCTCCCTGAGCACCCCTTTTGCTCCTTGATCATCCAACGCTCCCATAGATTACCTCACAGGTTTTCTGCTTCTAAAGTACCTAAAAAAATTGCTGTGAGTTTTCACCTCTTTTGCACGTTTCTCTTCATATTCTTTCTTAGCTGTCTTTATCAATGCTTTGCATCTAACTTGCCAGTGCTTGTGTTTTGGATCCTTTTTCCATTCTTTAAAGGATGTTTTTTTTTTCTTTTTTCTAATAGCCTCTTTCACTTCACCTTTTAACCACTCCGGCTCTCGTTTCCTCTTCTTTCCCTCTTTGCTGATACATGGAATACATCTGGTCTGGGCTTCCACGATGGTATTTTTAAGTAACATTCACACCTGGTTTACAGTCCTAACCTTTGCAACTGATCCTTTTAGCTTCTTTTTAACCATTTTCCTCATTTTATCATAGTCGCCCTTCCGAAAATTAATCAAAAGGGCGACTTAACCCCCTACTTGTCCTGTTTGTAAACTCTACTAACTCTTGAATGTTCTCATGTACAGCGCTGCATACATATAGCAGCGCTATAAAAAGGAGTAGTAGTATTTGTGCTGCTTTCCTGTGTCCTAGTAATGTAAGTCTAGTACAGTGTTTCTCAACCTTTTCAAGCCAAGTACCCCCTAAGCCTAACAAATACCAACCGAGTACCCCTGCCTAAGTTCCACCCCAGACCCGCCCCTGACTCCACTCCCACAATAATAGTAATGCAATTTCTTTCATCCATTTTTCATATACACACAATATAATCTTACTAACACATAATGGTAACCACAAAATTTAAAAAACACAAAGCACACTGTACACAAAGAAAATATTAATTATCATTTATATTCGGGGGTTTTCAAAGAGGTCAAGGCAGATGACTTTAAAAATTTGCAATATCACCTCAGTAACAATTATAGTGCAAATATAGACAGCAGATATAAATTCTCACTGACACATTTTGATCACTAAATTGAAAATCAATTTTCCTACCTTCGTTGTCTGATGATTTCATGAGTCTCTGGTTGCATTTCCTTCTGACTGCATCCTTTCTTTCTTTCTTTCATTTCTTTCTTTATTTCTGCACTCAGGCCCAACAATTGTCCATTTCTATTCCCTCCCTCCCTCCCTCCTTATGTCCTTAGTGCCCCCAGTGCCTCCCTCTACGAGTCCAACTTTTCTTTCTCTCATCCCCCAGATCATTTTTCACCACTGCTCATCAGCCCCATTCCCATTTCTCCTCCTAACACCCCTCTCCAACACCATGCCATATCTCTCCCTCCATCACTATGCTCAACATTCCTCTCCCTTGCATCCCCTTCAATCTATCCCTCTGTTTCCTCTCCACCACCATATCCAACATTTCTCCCTCTCATCCTTCTATTCCACATGCATCTCTACCTTACTCCTCTCTATGCCCAATTTCATTCACACACTCAGGCCCAACAATTGTCCCTTTCTATTCCCTCCTTCCCATGTCCCAAGTTAGTGCCCTCTTCCTCCCTCCCTTCCTTCTGTGTCCCGAGTTTGTGCCCCTCCCCCTCACTGCCTTTCAGCATTTGCTCCAACCTTTCCTCCCTCCCCCGAAGCAGACCACATCAAAGCATGCCCCCAAGCCAACCCGCCGCCGATTCCTCCTTTCCCCCAGTCTGCCGCCCCCCGCACCAGCTCCATTTAATTATCCCCCGCCACCATTGCAATTCCAGGAAGGGAAGGGCCAGGCACATGCAGAGATTACATACCGCCTGGCCCACAAACCTCCACCCCAACATCAATTCTGACGTCGGAGAGAAGGTCCGGGCCAGCCAAGCAGCGATTGGATGGCCCAGAACCTTCTCTCCGACGTCAGAATTGATGTCAGTGGGAAGGCTTGTGGGCCGGCGGTGTGCGATCACTGCACGCACCTGGTTTTTCCCTTCCTGGAGTTGTGGCGGTGGAGGATATTTAAATGGAGCTGGCAGGTGACAGCGGCGGGGGATAATTAGATGGAGCTGGTGGTGGATGATGGAGGCGGGGAGTGGCAGAGAAAAATCAGCGATCAGCCCACGTATCCCCAACAGGTGGTCCGTGTACTCCCTAGGGTACGCGTATCGCAGGTTGAGAAACACTGAACTAGTATGTATGTACACATACATCCCAAACAACCATTTATCCAAGCACTTTGAAACACAAAGTTCTGTTAAATCACTTACATAGGTGGTATCTTACTCAAATAAGTTTATCATATACAGATTTACAGTATGCAAGATTTGCATCTATTAAGATAGATAAAAACAAAGCAAAATGTGTCTTACCTTTAAAGTCTACTTCTCCATTCCCATCCGTATCAAATATGTCTATTACTCGCTGTACTAATGGATTTTGTTGCAACTCAGGTAAAGACATAAACTCCTCCACACTCAAAGAGCCAGAATTATCTAAATCAAGTTTCTTAAATCTTTTTCCTAGCCTTTTAATTTCATCAGCATCAACTGCAAAAAAAAAAAAAAAAAAAAAGGGATATAATTTAAAATCTTTACTAGTTAATAGGTCCCCTTAATTGTGCTTTATGAGGACTACACAATAATATGATAATGCACTCATTTCTATGCATATTTAGTTCTCATCTAGTAACATATACAGTATGAGGTACATAATTGAAACAGAAATACATCTAAAACCCACCTAAATCGGCACTTGGACAATCAAAAAGACAGGTTGTCCAAGTGCCGATAATTATCGAAACGGGTTTTAGACATATCTAAAAATAGCTTAGACCTTTTCAGTGCTGCTGTACGCCCAGAGTGAAAAGGGGCGATTTTGAAAGAGTGGTGAGGGCGGGAGGTAGGCGGGATGTGGGCCAACCTAGACTTAGTCATACTGCAGCGATAACGGAACTTATATGTTGTGACTTAGGCGATCTAAAACCAGATATAAGTGCCCAGAAGGTATCCAATGTGGCCAGATAACCACTGTAGACACAAAGTATAGTCCCTCACACACTCCCCCAGTGATCCCCCCCACCACCATAAAAATCGGAATAAAAATGTACATACCTGCCTCCAGAAAATTAGCACCTAGCATAGGAAAGCCTAGTAGAGCTGCACAGAAGTGTCTTATGTAGACAGGGGGGGAGGGGGGGGAAGGGGGGTGGACTAGTGAACCATAGAGAGGAGGACCCAGGCCCATAAGCCACTCTAACTACTGCATTCATGGTGAAACATATGCACCTACTGTACTGTCATATAGGTGGCACCTGCAGCCATAAGGGCTATTGGGGTGCTAGAGAGGTAGGTATAGTAGGTTTGGGGGGGGCTCAACATGAC
Source organism: Geotrypetes seraphini (assembly GCF_902459505.1). Classification (NCBI taxonomy): domain Eukaryota; kingdom Metazoa; phylum Chordata; class Amphibia; order Gymnophiona; family Dermophiidae; genus Geotrypetes; species Geotrypetes seraphini. Next base: position 300,480,802 of record NC_047086.1, on the reverse strand, counting down.
CTGTAAGGGAGTTGTGGTGAGATGTTTATGTGGCACCCTTTTTGTCTGGGTGTCCAGTCCATCACTTTGCTGACCCCTCCTACGTCCAAAAGGTCTTATTCTAGGCGTTTTTGACTTGGACAATTTTTTAGAGAATGGGGTCTTGACGATCAAACGGCTGGATGTGCAAGTGGACAATTCTCAGAAAAAAAATTGGAGGGGGTGGAGACGTATTTTTCGAAAGTTGACTTTGGACGTTTCCGACTTTGGGCGACTAGCAACTTAGGCCCAGATTCACTAACCTCACAGATCCGATCCGTTAGCGATCCGATCCGTGAGGTTGCCGGGCACCCAATTCACGACACGTCCTCATGCAAATAGGGGTGATCGGAGTCACACTCCCAACCGACCGCACAGATCGCTGAAGAGCGATCCCGATGCATGCGCAAACCATCTTCTTTGCCTGTAGATGGTCTGCGCATGCACTCCATGCGCTCCTTCAAGTTTTGCTCCTGGGATGGGTGCTGGCAGAGATTGCCGCTGCAGTACAGTATTTTGGCGCACCAAGGAGACTTAATGGAAGCACTAGAAAGATGTCAAAGAAAGGGGAGGAAAAGACATGGCATAGCCAGAAGGATTTTCGTGAGCCCGTGCCACTGTCCTGTTCTCTGCCGCCCTTCCCCACAGTGCAACCCTGCTTTAACCTGCAGGTTAAAATCATGGGCTCGCACTGCAGGGAAGGGCTTGCCGCAGGAGAGTCGGGGCACTGATTCCTTTCGGGGCAGAGTAGGAGAGCGGCAGAGCAGGGTTTTTGCTGCAGGGCAGGGATTTTAGGGCGGCAGAGAGCAGGAAAAGACGTGAGCGACTGGTCCTCAGCAGTTGCTTCTTTTTTGATAGGCTAACATCCAGCGACCATAAAATGGTATGGCTCAACCTCAAAAAAGGTTTCTCTAGATCAAACACAGCAACGAAGGTTCTCAACTTTAGAGGCACAGACTTCGACCGCATGGGAGCTTTTGTCCATCAAGAGCTACATAAACAAGCAAAATCTGACAATGTGGAGGATATGTGGTCGATTCTGAAGTCCACCCTACATGAAGCAACAAACCGCTACATAAGAACAGTAATTAAACGCAGGAGAAACAAAAGACCCCAATGGTTCAGTGCAGAAATTTCGGACCTAGTTAAAAAGAAAAAAGAAGCATTTATCACCTACAAACATTTAGGAAAACAGGAGGCGAAAGAAGACTATCTGGACAGATCTAAAGCTGTCAAAAAAGAAGTCAGAGAGGCCAAACTCCGAATGGAGGAAGATCTAGCACAGAACATTAAGAAAGGGGATAAATTTTTATTTAGCTATATTAGTGACAGGAAAAGAAACAAAGATGGGATAGAACGCCTGAAGCAATCGGACGGTAACTTTGCAGAATCAGATTCTTCCAAGGCAGAACTATTAAACGAATATTTCTGCTCAGTCTTCACCTGTGAAGCGCCGGGAGCTGGTCCACAGCTTCAGACGGGAGACAGCCAGAAAGACCCGTTTCAAGATTTTGAGTTTACGCCCAGTAGCGTCTACTATGAACTATCAAGACTCAAAGTAAACAAAGCCATGGGACCGGACAACCTACACCCCAGGGTGCTTAGGGAGTTAAGTGAAGTCCTGGCGGAACCATTATCTGTGCTTTTCAATCTTTCCCTATGCATAGGAAGAGTCCCCTTGGATTGGAAAACCGCCAACATAATCCCACTCCACAAAAAGGGCTGCAGGACAGAGACAGCAAACTACAGACCAGTGAGTCTCACGTCTATAGTGTGCAAGCTCATGGAAACACTGATCAAACGGAATCTTGACACAATCCTAGATGAGGAAAACCTACGTGATCCCCACCAACACGAATTCACCCAGGGTAGATCCTGCCAATCTAATCTAATTAGCTTTTTTGACTGGGTTACTAGACAACTGGATGCCAGAGAATCACTGGACGTGGTATATTTGGACTTCAGTAAAGTTTTTGATAGCGTCCCACACCAAAGGTTATTGAACAAGCTGAGATTGATAGGATTAGGGGACACTCTAACTACATGGGTTGGGGATTGGCTGAGCGGTAGACTTCAGAGGGTGGTGGTAAACGATACCCCATCCAAAACGTCAGACGTGATCAGTGGAGTGCCATTCGTTAATTCTATCTATGAAACTATTCCTAAAGCTTTAGAAGCCATAAACGTGATGGAGCACTGGATGACAACCTTTAGGCTCAAACTTAATTCAGAAAAGACAACTTTCTTCGTTGCTTCGCCACATTCGCTTGACACTAAATCACCACTATGATTCAATAATCTTAATTACCCTATCCAACCTACCATAAAGATACTAGGTGTAACTTTGGATCAGTGCCTAACCATGAGAGACCAGGTGGACTCCTTGATCAGAAAGGGATTTTTCACTCTCTGGAAACTCAGATCCCTTAAAGCTTATTTCGATACAGCAGCATTCAGAACCCTAGTCCAATCCCTCGTACTGAGTCTACTTGACTACTGTAACATCGCCTATTTAGCAATTTCCCAAAAGAACATGTAGCGTTTACAATTGATGCAAAATGCAGCGGTCAAACTGATCTTTGGGCTGAGGAAGTTTGACCACGTGACACCCTACTACCGGCAGCTGCATTGGCTGCCAATGGAGACGCGCGTAAAGTTTAAATTTGCCTGCTTCTGCTTCAAAGCACTACACGGACTTGCCCCTAAATATATAACTGACCTTTTCGTCTTCTCAGCCAACAGACACAAGAGAAGCTCACATTCCAACTTCGTTTCCCCCCCAGTGAGAGGTTGTAAACTGAAAAAACACCATGAATATCTTCTCTCGCACCAAGCAGCATCATGGGGTAAAGACCTAGAACAATTGCTTTCGCCCACTACTTATGAGGAATTTAGGAAACGTATGAAAACACACCTGTTCCTAAAGTATCTAGACAACTGATCCTCTATTCTCTCTCCCCTCTATAGCGATTAACTTGTTCTATTGATCACTCTCTCCTCAAAAATGGATTTCCTGTCCTATTAACCCTCTTTCTTCCTCCCCTCTTAAAGTCAATCAATTTGTACCTTTGCTTAATCTTTGTAAACCGCATAGAACTTTTGATCATTAGGGACATAAATTTCCACCTTGACGACAACACCAGCAAGGATACGATCGAACTGAAGAGCTTCCTCATCTCTCTTGGTTTTCCCCCCCCTTCACCATCCCCAACCCACGAAAAGAGACACACTCTAGACCTCATTAGTTTCCTGGATCTTACCGCCTACAAAACTTCAGCCAATGACACTCGCTGGGAACATGTCCCCTGATCTGACCACTTCCTTGGGACCTTCTGCCTTCCCATTTTCATGTCGCATCTTGGGGCTCCTCCCCGCTCCTCCAATTCCATTACCTTTCGCAAAAAAATTTCAAGCGACCTGTTCTGAACAAAATTTCTCAAACAATTCTCCTCTGCCCCTAAGCCTGCAGACCCTGAATCCAACTGGCATAACTGGACCGCCCTCTCCGAGTCCACCTACCACTCCCTCGCCCCCCTTTCCACCAAATCCATCTCCTACCCTCGCAAAGCCCCCTGGTACCTCCCTTATCAAAGAGAACTAAAGCAGAAATGTCGAGCCCTGGAGCGCAAATGGAAAAAGTCTAACTCCCCTATAGATAGACAGTCCTGGAGAGCCAACATTAAGCTCTACAATTCAGCACTAAATAAAGCAAGGAAGAACTTCTACGGTGAGAAAATCTCCAGATCCAACAACCAGAGTAGTACACTTTTCAAAATCTGGCGCTCTCTAACCTCCAAAAAAGACTCCACCTCTCTCCCCTCCTCTCCCTCAGCCGAAGTTCTAGCAAAATTCTTCAATGAAAAGGTCACTACCTTATGATGCTCCTTCCCACCTGCAGTCTCCTACAACTCCCTGGTGCTCACTGACTCCAACCCTACTCTAATGGCCTTTAGCCCTATCCCAGCCGACAGATCCTGGGCTGCCTTTGAGCACGTATCCGAATCCCTCATCTTTAAACTCTGCCTCAAACTGAAATCTTGCAATTGTTCTTTAGACCCTTTCCCCTCCTACCTCTACGAGGAAATACCCACTCAGGCCATCTTTTCCATTATCAAACTCCTAAACACCGCCCTACACTCGGGCCTTTTCTCCCTAGAAATGGGCCATATCGCCTTAACCCCTCTATTGAAAAAAACCCGACCTCGACCCTTCCACACCATCCAGCTATCGCCCAATAGCAAATATCCCTCTCCTAACCAAGATGCTCGAGTCCATCATATCGACCCAACTCTCATCCTATCTAGAGAAATTCTCCATTCTCCTACCTTACCAATATGGCTTTCGCCCCAACTTCAGCACCGAATCCCTATTGACCTCCCTAATTTCCAAGGTTCAACAACTTCACTCCCACAACAAGTTCGCCGTCCTCCTGCAATTCGATCTTTCTGCCGCTTTCGACGTTGTTCACCATGATATTCTAATTTACCAACTCTCCGAGATTGGCATCACCTCTACAGTCCTTGAATGGTTCTCAAAATTCTTTCGTTCCCGATCCTACATTGTCAACATGAATGGCACCTCATCCTCCCCCTGGAAACCAATCTGTGGAGTCCCACAAGGTTCACCTTTATCTCCTATCCTTTTCAACATTTATATGTCCTCTCTAAAACTCCTCCATCTATCCCCCCTTGAAACAATTTACACCTATGCTGATGACATCCTTGTCCTCCTCGAGACCGACTCGAACCTCACTAATCTCTCAGAGAACATATCCTCTTGTATCTCGAACCTCCAATCTTGGGCCCACACTGTCCAAATGAAATTGAATGAATCCAAGACAAAACTACTTTGGCTTGGTCCAAAATTAGTTCAGCTACCCACCTCAATCCCACTGTCCTCTGGCTCCACTCTGCAGTTCGAATTCTCCAGCAAGGTCCTGGGCGTCATCATTGATTCTACATTGTCCTTCAATGACCACCTCAACTCCCTGGTAAAAAAAAATGCTATTTCAGCCTACACATGCTGAGGAAAGTAAGATCCTGTTTCCATCAAAAACATTTTGCCGTTCTCGTCCAATCCATCATCCTCTCTAGACTGGACTATTGCAATTCTATCTTCATAAGCCTAACGAGTAAAAACCTTCACAGACTCCAACGGATTCAGAATATCTTTGCAAAAAGTAAATTCGATCGCATCTTACCGCTCCTATTCAAGCTTCACTGGCTTCCGATAATTTCCAGAGTCCACTTCAAATGCATCTGCCTAACTTTCAAGATCCTCCACAGCATCCTTCCTCCATTAATTCCACTTTCTTGGAACTCCTCAAATCTTAATACCACCAGACCTACCCAAAAATCGAAATTATCCTTCCCCTCATTAAAAGGCATTTCCCACCCAGGAAAACTGGGGACTTCCTTCCCCTTCAGATTCACCGAGCTCTGGAACAACCTTACCTCCCCTCTTCGGAACCTGAGTTCTCTCCAACCCTTTCGTAAACATCTGAAAACCTGGCTTTTCTCAAAAATCTAACACTCCCTCCTCATCTGACATCCTAGTCCTCTAAACATTCTTCTTTCCTCTAATCTTCATCTAGCCCTTTCCTTGGAGTTCCTTTCTCACCATAATTCCTGTAAACCGTGCCGAGCTCCACGACTATGGAGATGGAGCAATATACAAACCTAAGGTTTAGTTTAGTTTAGATCTTCACGGTATTGCAGTATATAAGCTGTTATTATTATTATTATTATTATTATTAATTCCAAATACTGTCAAACATTTGTAAAGAACAAAGTTAGCACACCATGTTTCGTGTATGTAACTTTCAGTACAGGTCACCTTGGCGCCTAGAAATTGCACCGTCACCTGAGATATCTGATCTCAAATTTGTAATCACATATTTGTGCTGCCTCAAAACATTTCTTACTTACAGCTCACTGTTGTACACCTGAGCCATGCTGTGCGGCTTCAAGACTTACAGAATTGGAAACCGCTAGAGTACCCAACTTCCTGAACCACATGGCTCAAACTAAACTTCTGCGGACAATTAGGAAAGCAGCAAGCTGAATAAAGGCAAGATGCAAGAGACACTACAAGAAGGCAGAGAAAGAAAGACTGAGTGAAAAGTGGAGAGGTAGAATATGAAAGAGTTAGGGACCCATGCCATGATGATATGTGTTACAGAGACTATTTCCTCTTTGCTTATCTATTAGGTGTTTAATGTCACACTGCTGACTTGCTTCCAAAATGGAAACTTCTGGTTTATGACTGTGATGTGCAGTGGTACCTTAAGGGACTGATTTACTAGACTTTTGTCAAAGAATGTGAAACGAGCCTTAGTAAATCAGTTTCTAAAGGAGCTGCTGCTGCTAATATATTGAAAAAGCCAGACAATTAAGTTGATGGCAATACACACTCACTTATGTCTGTTTTTACCAGTATCTGTCAATATAAACCTTTAACATGCCATAAATAAAAACAAGCAAGAGAAAAATATGAGCATTTAACTTAAAACTAAAGGAAACCTGATTAAGTGACTTACAGTGTGAGCACATTTCCAACGGATAACTTGCCTCGTTGCCCTGATAAAGTAAAAAAAAAAAAAAAAGTTGATTAGCATAAATACATAGCCAATAATATAAAACTTGTACTACAGTACACATTAACAGAAACTAAAAAAGTGAAATTTATTCATACCTGTTAATTTCCTTTCCTTGAGTCCTGCTAGAACTGCCTCTGCCGCCATAAAAAAAAAACAACAAACAACCGCCGATCACCGCAGCTACCCACAAAACCATGTGGCAAAGAACCCCAGCAATTAACCTGGCAGACTCAAGAAACACCAACGAGTAGAATAAACAGCACTCACCTCAGAGTCCACCGTTGTAAATTCTGGTAGCTTTAGACTGGAACAGACAGTAAAGCACTGTCCAACAACAGCACAGTGGCCTCTCTGTACAAGGTTTTTGTTGTTGTTGGGGTTTTTTTAAATGGGAAAGAAGAAAAAAACACAGAGGACCAGGAATAACCTCAATCCAGTGGAGAGGAGGGTGGAGCAGGGACCTGGGAGGACCCAGGTGTGACTCCCAAAGTTGGCACCGCTCAGCCAAACACCCCAATCTATCTGAAGAGAAAAAAAATTCTCAACAGCAGAATACACAAAAATCTAGCCAGAATCCAGGAGCTCGTGGAACAGCGACTATCACCTGCTGGAAGATAGAGAATACTGAAGATACAGGGAGGGTACCAACCAATAGGACCACCTGTTAATCAGTTCTCTATCTCCACCTGCTGGTAGAAGTATACTATCCGACTAGTCTCTGAATTCATCTGCTGCTGTTGCTGAGGAAGTGAAATTTATTCATACCTTTCCTTGAGTCCTGCTAGAACAATCCAGACTAGTGCTGCCCGATTCAGGAAAAAAAAAATTTGATTAGATTCGATTCAGCCTACTAAATTGGTTTTTCGATTCAATTCGATTTTCCTGCCCAATTGGATGTTATTTTTTTTCAAACATCCTGATGGGTTTATTTTATAGCCTCCTCACCCCCTTTGCCTTCTCCTAACCACACTGACACTGTGGTGTAAACAAAATAAACAAACAAAAAAGACTTTTCCTCTTTCTCTTAAATCCTAGTCCACGTTTGCGGTCTAACACCAGCTCTGGCAGGATACACGTTTCAAATCTGACATATTGTAATTACAAAATGGAAAATAAAATTAGTTTTTCTACCTTTTGTTGTCTGGTCATTATTCAAATCTTGTTGGTCCCAGGCTCTGGTTGTCTTCTGATAACTTGCTTGCCAGGGTCTCCTTCTTTCTTCTTTCTCCGTTCTAACCATCCATCTGCCATTTCTGTCCTCCCCTTCCATTTCCCTTCCCTCCTCCGGAGGTCTGGCATCTTTCTTTTTTTTTGTCTCCATCCACAGATCCACCTTTTCTTAACTACCCTTTCATCCAGCATCTCTCCCTCCTTCCCCACCGCCCCAGGATCCACCATCTCTCCCTTTCTTTTCCCAACTACCCTCCTATCCAGTATCTCTATCCCCCCTCCACACCATCCCTTGTGTCCAACTTCTCTCCCTTTCTGTTCCTTCCCTCCCTAAATCCCATTGCCAATCATCTCTCTCCCTCTCCTCTATTTTTAGACCCATTATTTCTTCCCTCCCAAAGACCGGCATACGCACATCTCTTTGAATCCTCCTTCCCTCCCTCCGTGTACTTCTACACCAAGGCCCCCCTCCCCTGAAGATCTGTGTCCCCCTGAAGGCCTGCAGCCCTGCACCTCCCCCCTGAAGGCCTGTACCCCCATCCCTGAAGGCCTGTCCCCTCCTTGAAGGCCTGCCTCCTCCTTGAAGGCCTGCCTGTCCTCCCTGAAGGCCTATGCCACCACCAATGGCCTGTCCCCCCCTTAAAGGTCTGCACCGTGCACCCCCTTAAAGGCCTGCACCCCCCAAGGCCTGTCCCACCCCCTGAATGACTGCCCCCCCCGAAGGCCTGCCTGTCCCCCTTGAAGGCCTATGCCACCATCCCTAGCCTGTCCCCCCACCCACGTTAAAGGCCTGTTCCCCGTTAAAGGCCTGTTCACCCCTTGAAGGCCTGCACCCCCCCCCAAGGCCTGTCCCACCCCCTGAAGGACTGCCACCCCCCGAAAGACTGCGCACCCCCCTCCCCCGGGAAGGCCTCCATGTTCCCCCTGGCCTCCCCAAAATGTTTACCCTACAGCTTCAGCCTGCAGCCAAAGATTGCGGTTACAGCGTTTTTGCACTGCAGTGCTTTGAGCTGTTTCCTCTGCTGCAGTCCTGCCCCTCCTCTGACATCAGAGGCAGGATCGCGGCGGAGGAAACAGCTCAAAGCACTGCAGTGCAAAGACGCTGTAACCGCGATCTTCGGCTGCAGGCTGTAGCTGTAAGGTAAACGGTTCAGGGAGGCCAGGGGGAACAGGGAGGATTTCCCAGGGAGGGGGTTTGCGCAGTCTTTCGGGGTGGGGGGCAGTCCTTTGGGAAGGCCAGGAGGGAAGCCGGACGCAGCACTTCCCGACTGATCTCCCTCCTCGCCCTCTAAAACAGGTGCGGCTGCCCAATTTGAATCGTGAATCGGGCAGCACTAACAAATAGTAAGAAATAAGACTAAGCACTGTAAAAGACAACCTTTATGTTAAAATCTTCCAGGGTAGGACTCGGACTGGTCCAGCAGGACTCAAAGAAAGGAAATTAACAGGAAAGAATAAATTGCACCTTTATCCTTCTAGATGAAGACCAACAAATATAATAGTAGGAAGGGGAAGACAAGGGCCCCTGAATAACCACTCCATCAAATGCTGCATTCATCATTGGCTAAAACCAACCTTGCAGTTCTTCACACACACACATACACAAAACCTCACAGAAGTGGGCAACCTAGGCAGTGCTTCACTTCCAAATTTATATTTATAATGTATGAAGCTTTTTTTTTTTTTTAAATTATTTTTTCAAAAGAACAATAATATTGAATCTAAAACCCCAAGAAATACAACACAGGCAAAACAGCATGAGGCCAGGCGTTGGTTCTTCAACCCAGACTCGGCCAACAAGAAAGCACCCCACTACCAATCAACCCCTCCCTCCCTCCCCCCACTCTTTCAAGGATTAACAGAAGTCAACAAAGGTACTGCTGGCTTCTGCAGTCTATTTAGAATTTGACTGTTTACAGTGGGGGATACAGTATCAGTGTTCTCCCCAGAAATTTTTTCCAGCTGGGTAACATGAAAAAGTAGCCGGGTGGGATGGGTAAATTTGGTGGTGGGGAAAATTAACCCCCTCTTTTACTACGGTGCGCTAGCGTTTTTAGCGCGCGCAAACCCCCGTACTACAAAGGAAAATTAAAGCCAGCTCAAAGCTGGCGTTAGCATCTAGTGCCCACGACAATTCTGAACGCGCTAAACGCACGCTAAAACCGCTATCGCAGCTTAGTAAAAGGAACCTTAAATGTGTACTATTTTATTAATTATTATTTTCTAATGCTCAATATGGCTTCCTTTTTTAAGGTTTGACACGTGCCAGAATATTTTTACTAAATTTAAGAAGTATCCAATTCTAGAAGGGAATAATTAGATATTTGCCCTCTTTCAAATGGTATAGAGGTTTAAAAAAGGTAAATGTGTTAATGAAGTCATTAGGTTCAATCTAGCCATTTATTTCTGCATGAATTTAAACAACTAAAAAAAAAGATAAATATAGCTCATCCAGTCATACAAGAAATGGCTCTACAGCACTTCTAATGTATTGATCACTAGGTTCCTTCCTGAGGTCTCACTGAGGATATGAAATAGATGTGATCCCCACTTCCAGACCTCTTCAACATAATTTATGGAGAGGTGTTACTGAGCCTTGAGGAAGACCTGTGTGATTGATCTTTATCTGCTACTTTTTTGCTGTACACTTCCCCCTCCGTATTCGCAGGGGTAAGGGGCACAGCCAGCCCATGAATATTAAAAAAATGTGAATAATATTCGGACCGGTTCTGCCCCTAACCCCCACTTCCCCCGGCTATTTTAAGCCCTGAAACCCCCCCCCCTTAAGCCTTAACTGGTGGTCTAGCAGGTTTTCAGGCAGGAGCGATCTCCCACGCTCCTGCCCCGTGCAGATCGCTCACAGGAAATGGCTGTCTTGAGCTCCTGTAGTCTCTCAAACCATTTCCTGTGAGCGATCTGCATAGAGCAGGAGTGTGAGAAGATCGCTCCTGCCCCGAAAACCCGCTAGACCACCAGGTAAGGCTTAAGGGGGGGCTTACAGGGCTTAAAATAGCCTGAAAATGAAAATGCATTTTTTGGTTTAAAACCGGGAAAGTGTGCAAAGTGAGAGCTAAGGCAAAACAGTTTAGGTAAAGAAGCAGGTAATAATTAGCAATGTATTAAAAATATTTTATTTTTATTTGCTTATAGTGTCATTTGAAAGCTGCTTGATGTTAATACAACTTTAATTTATTTCTTTATAGTGTGTGTGTGTGGGGGAGAGTGACAACACCTACATCAACAGTAAAGTTAGAATAGGGTCATTAAATCCAGTGGCATACCTAGTATATATGACAGCCAGTGCTGATCATTTTTTAACAACCCCCTCCTCTATATAAAAAAGATATTTTTAGTAATAATCCATGAGTCACACAACAAGGGTACTCCTAGGAAAAGGCAGCATCTTAAACACTGCAGTGAGCACTAGAACACCAACACACGCATTGTAAAACTAAACAAGCCAGATCCTGCACAGTCTATTGATCCTGTACAGTCGATGCTAACAGAAAACCATGTCCTTTTCATACACACAACACAGAAACACCTTCACCCATTATGGAATAATCACAAACTAAAAATAGAACTATGTAGATAAAAGTTAAACTGAACCAAGAAACCAGACTCTGCATATAATGCAACACCACAGAAACAGTGACACGTCCTCTAATACTGTGCAAAATATAAAGACAGTACATGTAAATTTGAAAAAAACTGCTACATAACAATCACCACTTTACAAATTAACAAACAGAAATAAAACAAATAATGAGAAATAAGAAAATACCATTTTTTTGGGACTAATCCAAAGCTAATCCAAAGCTAATTTTTCAATTAGCTTTCAGAGCTCAAATCTTTCTTCAAGACAGTACAGTACAACATAATATCTCCAATCAGTTAAAATATTTAGAAAATTAGAAGAGAACCAAAATGTTAGGTATGGCAAAAATAAAAAAAATCCAACAAATCTGCAGTAAAAGGTGAACACCAAAAACAAGAAAGAAATTGCAGAATGGAATCTACAAGGTGCAGAAATCTTTATTTAAAAAGCATACAAAAGTTACGGAAAATCACACAAAAAGCAATGTTACTTACCGTAACAGTTGTTATCCAGGGACAACAGGCAGCTATTCTCACTAGTGGGTGATGTCATCCGACAGAGCCCCGATACGGACATCTTGCAAGCATGTCTTGCTTGAAGAAACTCAGAAGTTTCGAGATGCCCGCACCGCGCATGCGCCAGTGCCTTCCCGCCCGATGGTCCAGGCGTGTCTCCTCAGTTCAGGTAGCTAGCAGAGAAGCCAACCCAGGGGAGGTGGGTGGGACGTGAGAATAGCTGCCTGCTGTCCCTGGATAACAACTGTTACGGTAAGTAACATTGCTTTATCCCAGGACAAGCAGGCAGGTACTCTCACTAGTGGGTGACCTCCAAGCTAACCTCAATGGGATGGAGGGAGAGTTGGCAACTTAGGAGAACAAATTTTGTAACACAGTTTGGCCAAACTGCCCATCCCGTCTGGAGAAAGTATCCAGACAATAATGAGAGGTGAACGTATGAACTGAGGACCAAGTGGCAGCCTTACAAATCTTCTCAATCGGTGTCGATCTGAGGAAGGCTACAGAGGCTGCCATTGCTCTGACCCTATGTGCTGTGACCTTACAGGGAAGGGGTAATCCAGCCTGGGCATAGCAGAAAGAGATACAAGCCGCCATCCAGTTGGAGATGGTGCGCTTCGATACAGGTCGTCCCAACTTGTTTGGATCAAAGGAGACGAAAAGTTGAGGAGCAGTTCTGTGTGGTTTGGTGCGATCCAAGTAGAAAGCCAAAGCACGTTTACAGTCCAGAGTGTGAAGAGCTGATTCTCCAGGATGAGAATGAGGCTTTGGAAAGAACATTGGAAGCACAATGGATTGGTTGAGGTGAAATTCAGAGACCACTTTAGGCAGGAATTTCGGGTGAGTGTGGAGGACCACCTTGTCATGATGGAATACTGTGAAAGGTGGGTCCGCCACCAAGGCCTGAAGCTCACTGACCCTGCGAGCAGATGTGAGGGCCACCAGAAAAACCACTTTCCAAGTGAGAAACTTTAGTGGAGCCTTGCTCAGAGGCTCAAAAGGAGGTTTCATAAGCTGAGAAAGGACATTTAGATCCCAAACCACTGGAGGCGGTTTGAGAGGAGGATTGACATGAAAAAGTCCTTTCATAAATCTGGAAACCACAGGATGAGAAGAGAGAGGTTTCCCTTGTAGAGGCTGATGGAAAGCCGCAATAGCACTCAGGTGGACTCGTATAGATGTCGACTTGAGACCAGACTGAGACAGATGTAAAAGATAGTCCAAAACAGAGGATAGGGAGACTCGCTGAGGCTCCTTAGAATTGGAAATACACCATGAAGAAAATCTAGTCCATTTTTGGGAGTAGCATTGACGAGTAGCAGGCTTCCTGGAAGCCTCCAAGACATCCCTCACCGCCTGGGAAAACTGGTGCGGAGTTACGTTGAGAGGAACCAAGCTGTCAGGTGGAGAGACTGCAGGTTGGGATGAAGCAGAGACCCCTGATGCTGAGTAAGCAGTGAAGGAAACACTGGAAGTAGGTACGGTTCCCTGCTGCTGAGTTGAAGTAGAAGGGAGAACCAAGGTTGCCTGGGCCACCGAGGAGCTATCAGAATCATGGTGGCATGTTCGGACTTCAGTTTGACTAGAGTCTTTAGAATGAGAGGGAATGGCGGAAACGCATACAGAAAGCGATTCCCCCAATCCAGCAGAAAAACAACTGCCTCAAGGCGATAAGGAGCGTAGATCCTGGAGCAAAACTGAGGCAGCTTGAAATTGTGGGGAGCCGCAAAGAGGTCTATCTGAGGCGTTCCCCACTGAGCAAAGATCTGATAAAGGGGCTTGGAGTGGAGTGTCCATTCGTGAGGCTGGAGAAGACGACTCAGTTTGTCCGCCAAGACATTGTCCCTCCCCTGAATGTAGACAGCTTTGAGGAAGGTGTTGTGGCGAACCGCCCAATCCCAGACTCTGAGAGCTTCCTGGCAGAGGGAGGCCGAGCCCGTGCCCCCTTGCTTGTTGACATAATACATGGCGACCTGATTGTCGGTGCGAATGAGGACCACCATGTCGTGAAGCAGATGTTGAAAAGCTTGAAGAGCATTGAAGATGGCTCTGAGCTCCAGAAGATTGATTTGATGGAGTCGGTCCGCACTGGTCCAGAATCCCTGCGTGCGAAGCCCATCCAGATGCGCTCCCCAGGCATAGGTCGAGGAATCGGTTGTGAGAACCTTCTGGTGGGGAGGAGAATGAAACAGCAAACCTCTGGATAGATTCGAAGAGGTCATCCACCAGAGCAGAGACTGCCGAAGAGCAGGAGTGACTGTGATATGTCGAGTCAACGGATCCGACACCTGAGTCCACTGAGATGCCAGGGTCCACTGAGGAATTCTGAGGTGGAGTCTGGCAAACGGCGTAACATGAACTGTAGAGGCCATGTGGCCCAGGAGGACCATCATGTGTCTCGCTGAGATGGTCTGGTGAGAAGACACAGACTGGCAGAGATGAAGAAGAGCATCCATGCGCTGAGAAGGAAGGAATGCTCTGAGACGTACGGTATCCAGGACAGCCCCGATGAAGGGAAGAGACTGGGTCGGCTGTAGATGAGACTTGGGAAAGTTGATCTCGAATCCCAAATTCTGCAGGAACAGAATCGTTGACAGGGTCGCTGAGAGGACCCCCGAGGCCGAGGGAGCCTTGATCAGCCAGTCGTCGAGGTAGGGGAATACCTGAAGACCTTGGTACCGGAGGGCCGCGGCCACCACCACCAGACATTTGGTGAAGACTCTGGGGGACGAAGACAGGCCGAATGGAAGCACTCGATACTGCAGATGCAGATGTCCCACCCAAAATCTGAGGAATTTGCGTGAGGCCGGATGAATGGGAATGTGAGTGTAGGCCTCCTTGAGATCCAGAGAGCATAACCAGTCGTTCTGCTCGAGGAGGGGGTAGAGAGAAGCGAGGGTCAGCATGCGAAATCTCTCCTTGACTAGGAATTTGTTGAGGACCCTGAGGTCCAAAATGGGTCGCAGGTCGTCCGTCTTCTTCGGAACAAGGAAGTACCGGGAGTAAAACCCCTGGTTCAGTTGGTCCGGCGGACCGGCTCCACGGCACGAAGCCGGAGCAAAGCCTGAGCTTCCTGAAGAAGAAGGGCGGTCTGAGTCAAGTTGGAAGGATACTCTCTTGGAGGGTGGTCCGGAGGGACCCGATGGAAATGAAGAGAGTATCCTTCCTTGATGATAGTAAGGACCCAGAGGTCGGTTGTTATGGCCTCCCAGCGATGATAAAAATGATGGAGGCGCCCTCCGATGGGAAAAACAGGGGGAGGCAGAACGAGGTTGGTTATGCCCTCGACGAGACAGTCAAAAAGGCTGAGTGGTCTTAGGGACAGCAGGCGACTGAGACTTAGGCTGACCCTTCTGAGGAGGCTGACGCTTCGCCGGTTGCCTCGCAGGTGGAGTTTGCCTCGGCTGATAACGCCTCTGATAAATCAACGGCGGACGAGAAGGTCGAGACTGCTGAGGCTTAGGCTTCGGCCGAAGGATAGATTGGAAGGACTTTTCGTGGTCAGACAACTTCTTCGTGACAGTCTTGATGGATTCGTCAAAAAGATCCGCCCCAGCACACGGGACGTTCTCCAGGCGGTCCTGAAGATTCGGGTCCATATCAATGGTCCGCAACCAGGCCAACCGGCGCATCGCCATCGAGCAGGCCGCTGCTCGGGCTAAGAGCTCGAACGCATCATAGGCAGATTGCATTAACTGAAGCCGAAGTTGGGACAGCGAAGCAACCACTTCCTCAAACTCAAACCTAGCCTGGGACTCGATGTATGGTGTGAACTTCCGAAGCACAGGTAGAAAAAATTCCAAGTAGGCTGCAAAGTGGAAATTGTAATTCAGGACTCGAGACGCCATCATCGAATTCTGATAGATGCGTCGACCAAACTTATCCATGGTTCTGCCCTCGCGGCCCGGAGGCACTGAAGCATAGACCTGGCCAGGATGAGACCGCTTGAGCGAGGATTCGACCAGGAGGGACTGGTGAGAAAGCTGAGGACCCTCGAAGCCTTTATGATGCACCGTGCGGTACCGCGCATCCAATTTGCCAGGGACTGCAGGGATAGAGTAAGGAGACTCGAAGCATCGCATGAAGGTCTGGTCGAGGAGCTTGTGCAGGGGAAGCCGCAAGGACTCTGCCGGAGGACGAGGCAAGTGCATGGTATCGAGGTACTCCTTGGAATATCGAGACCCAGCATCGAGAGTAATGTCCATGTCATCTGCCATCTGCCTGAGGAACGATGAAAAGGACAGTTGGTCCGCTGTCGCCGGTCTGCGAGACGGACTAGAAGAAGAAGAGGCTTCAGGCTCCAGAGAGGCCTGCGAGCAACAGGACGAGTAGAAAACCTCGGGGTCCTCAAACTCCGGGCCCGGAGGAGGAGACCCAGTCGAAGCAGCATACCCCAACCGAGGCAATTTCTTCTGAGGCGAGACGGTCGAGTGCCGAGAGGAATGCTTCGAAGAATGTCTGGATCGATGCCTGGAAGGGGATCGAGCCCGTCTGTGAGAAACTGGGTCAGAAGCCTCCAAGGAGCAGATCGGACTCGATGCCGTCGATCGCAGAGGCGGAAGAGTCGGTGCCTCCCCTGACGACGCCCAGGCTTGATAGGGGGTTCGGAAGAACTCGTCCTGCTTCCTGCTATGCCCAGGACTGGGTGGCCCCGAAGGTGGACGCCACACTGAGTCATGGGGCGGAGTAATCGGTTCCAAGGGAGGTAGGTCACTAAACGAGGCTTTCCTCGAGGGGATGGGCTCCAAGGGAGGCATATCACTAAGGGAGGCCCTCCTCGAGGGAATCGGTTCCAAAGGAGGCACAGCACTAACGGAGGACCTCCTTGAGGACCCGGACACCGCTCGCCGCTCCTCCTCGCCGAGCAACGAGGTCGTGCGGCGAGGAGGAGGGGGCGGTCCGCCCCTCGAAGCCGAAGCTGGGAGGTCACCCTGGATGGTGGCAATCAATCGAGGCCCCATGGTCTGCATGAGCTCCACGAACTGAGCCTCCAGAAGGGACCGCAACGAAGCCGATATGGAGGGATCCGCACCAAAAGGGGGCCCTTCCGCACGGTCTCTGCGCTCCTTCGGTGCTGCGTGCTTCTGCTTGCCAGTCTTCGGCACCTTGAGCACCACCGGTGGAACTGTAGGGGTCGATACCTGCTCCGAGGAGACGGAGGAAGGCACCGGCGCCGAAGCCGGGGCCGAAACCGGTGTGAACGATGCCGGTTTCAGGAGGCCCGAAGCAGCCGGGGAGGCAGAGGGCTTCGCTGAAGGAGTCGAAGCACCCGTCGATGTCGAAGCTGCAGGATCCGATGAAGCTTCTATCTTGAACATGGACTCCCACAGTAGACAGCGGCGCTTAAACGCTCTCCCCGTCAGAGTGGAGCAAGGCCGGCACGATTTCGGGAAGTGATCCGGTCCCAGACACTGTAAGCAGCGTCGATGAGGGTCCGTGAGCGAAATCGCGCGCTGGCACTTGCTACACTTTTTGAAACCGGTAATCGGCCGGGACATAGGCCGGAAAAGCTCCGCCGCAAGGTCGAAGGCGCAGGGCCCCAGCCATGCGGCCGACCCGGTATCGGAAGGAAAAATTTTTTTTTGAAAAAAGAAATCAAAGAAAGAAATAAATGCACAGGAGAGCCAAAAGAACTCAACCCGCGGCAAAATAGAAGGCAAAAAAAGAGATTCAATGGGCGCAAATTGAAGATAGACTTCTCAGCTCCGCGGAAGAAAAAGAACTGAGGAGACACGCCCGGACCATCGGGCAGGAAGGCACTGGCGCATGCGCGGTGCGGGCATCTCGAAACTTCTGAGTTTCTTCAAGCAAGACATGCTTGCAAGATGTCCGTATCGGGGCTCTGTCGGATGACATTACCCACTAGTGAGAATACCTGCCTGCTTGTCCTGGGATAATAGCTATTCTCCCTTATTTTGTTTTGTTATTTTTTTGAGGGTTTTCCCCTTTTATCTTATCTTCTATAGATAAAAAAATAAACTTAGGTTCCTACTTGCTAAATTGCTTTGCAACAAGCTAATAACACATTACTGCACAGAAAGTTATCAGCATATTATCTGCAATTTCATAGACCAGGGGTGCCCACACTTTTTGGGCTTGCGAACTACTTTTAAAATGACCAAGTCAAAATGATCTACCAACAATAAAATTAAAAAAAACCCACAAAACACACTGTACGCTGAGAAAATGTTATCATTCCTATTCCAGGGTTTTTTCAAAGAGGTCAAGACAGATGACACTGTCACCTCAGTAACAACCATACAAAAATAGACAAATACCCCCTCCCTTTTTACTAAACCACAACAGCAGTTTTTAGCGCAGGGAGCTGCGCTGAATGCCCAGCGCTGTTCTCGACGCTCATAGGCTCCCTGCGCTAAAAAACGCTATTGTGGTTTAGTAAAAGGAGGCCATAGTGCAAAATATAGACAGCAGATATAAATTCAGACACATTTTGATCACAAAATTGAAAATAAAATCATTTTTCCTACCTTTGTTGTCTGGTGATTTCATGAGTCTCTGGTTGCACTTTCTTCTTCGGACTGTGCATCCAATCTTTCTTCCCTTCTTTCAGCCTGTATGCTTCCACTCCTCCAGACCTCATTCCCTCCCCAACTTTTTCTTTCTCCCTGCCTCCCTTTCTTTTTTTCTCTCTTCATGCCCCCTTTTTTTCTGTTTCCCTTCTTTCCTTTTGTCTCCCTGCCTGCCCCCTTTCTTTCTTTCTCCCTGCCCTCCCCCAAGAACACTGCCGCCGCCATCGGGGAACAGGCCCCCAAGCTACCGCTGCCACTGCCCCAAGCTCTCCCTACTTCCCTGCATCGGACTGACCAACATTCCTCTCCCCGACATCAATTCTGCCGTGGGAGAGGAAGTTCCGGCCAGCCAGGCAGCGATTGGCTGTCCCGAACTTCCTCTCCGACGGCAGAATTGACATCGGGGAGAGGAAGGCTGATCGGCCCCAGTAGATCGCCAAGGCAAAATGAGTTTATCATAGACCATGCCAGAAATTAATGAGCCATCCTGTGTCCTGTGTGTCTGACATAAGGCTTCCTTTTACAAAGGTGCGCTAGCAATTTTAGTGCCCCGGATTAGCGCGCGCTACCTGAAAAACTACCGCCTGCTCAGGAGGAGGCGGTAGTGGCTAGCGCACGCTATTCCACACGTTAAGGCACTTGTAAAAGGAGCCCATAATTTAGATTAGTTCTTTTGAGCAGGGACTGTCTCTTGTGTGTTTAACTGCGTGTTTAATTATCGTTATTGTAAGACGCTAATCTTGTTTTGCTCCTAGGCTGTTTGTATTTGTACCCTCATTGCCTATGTATGGTCTTATAATTTTTGCCAATCGCATCGAACTTCACAGTGTATCACGGTATACAAATAAAATGTTATGTTATGTTATAGTGCTGTATGCATCTCATAGTTCTACAGAAATGAATAGCAGAAGTACCATATTTTTCGCTCCATAAGACACTCTCTAGATTTAGAGGAAGAAAATAAGAAAAAAAAATTCTGAACCAAATTGTATACTAATATATACCCGGCACCTTTAAATTCCATTCCAGGCACCTATAAATTCCATCCCAGCCCCCCTTCCCCCAGCAATACAGTGGTGCCTCGCACAGCGAACGCCTCGCACAGCGAACGCTGCGCACAACGAACTTTATGTCTTGATTCGTACAACGGACTTCGTTTCACACAACGAAGTCCGGGGTTCCTGCGGGGTTGGATCGCAGCGGGGTTGGTCGAGCCGCGAGGGTAGTCTCCTTCTCCTTACCTGCCCTGTCGCAGCACACAGCCGAACGGAAATCTTCCCGATGTCAGCGCTGACGTCGGAGGGAGGGCTTAAGCAAAGCCCTCCCTTCCTCCGACGTCAGCGCTGACATCAGGAAGACTTCCGTTCGGCTGTGTGCGGCTGCGGCAGGGCAGGTAGGAAGAAGGCAATGGCGAACGAAAGAGGGGGGAGGGGGCGGTCCGCCCCGAAGAATGTGCACAGCTGGTCAGGTCCCCCGATCGACCAACAACAGGCCCGGCCGACAAACCTCCCTGCCCTGTAGCCGCGAATCTAAATTACCTCTTACAGCAGCTTCAATAATCCAGCTGCTGTAAGAAGGTAATTTAGATTCACGGCTACAGGGAGATTTGTCCGACCGGGCCTGTTCTGTTGTCGGTCGGGTGCAAAAGCGCCACAAAGGTGGAGGCAGGGAGGGAGGAAAGGTGGAGTGGAGAAGAAAAGACGCTTAAGGGGGGAGAAGGCCGCTGAAAGCACATGTTGGAGCAGGGGATGAGAGGGAGGGAGAGAAGGGGAAATATTGGACAAGGGCAGAAGGGATGCTAAATCATAGGGTGACAGGCAGAGAGAACAACAGGAAAAAGAGTGGAAGCAATCTTGAACCCTGAGGGTGAGGGCAGAGAGAGGTGGTGAGATGATTGATCATGGGGAGAGGGACAAAAGGGAATAGAGATGGGATAGGAAGATAGTGGAAGTAAAAGGACAGGGAGATGTATGTTTTTAGATGTATCTAAATAAAAATAATAACAAAAAATTTATCTTTTTTATGTCATCTTAGCATATTTTATGCTGCAGAACGAATTATTTTTTTTAACATGTATTCCTATGGGAAAACGCGTTTCACATAACGAACGTTTCACATAACAAACTTGCTCCTGGAACCAATTAAGTTCGTTGTGTGAGGCACCACTGTACCTTTAAATTGTGTTGGTCGCTGGACGGCTGCCTGCTGATTATGTTGGGGCCAGCGGTAGGAAAAGCACAGTTACTTACCGTAACAGGTGTTATCCAGGGACAGCAGGCATATATTCTCACATGTGGGTGACGTCATCTACGGAGCCCCGGCGCGGACAGCTTTTCAAGCAAACTTGATTAAAGTTTCAAGTTTGCACACTGCACCACGCATGTGCGTGCCTTCTCGCCCACTAGAGGGCGCATCCCACCTCGTGGTCCTCAGTTCCATAACTAGCAAGGAAGCCATCCCCGGGGAGGCGGGCGGGTTGTGAGAATATATGCCTGCTGTCCCTGGATAACACCTGTTACGGTAAGTAACTGTGCTTTATCCCAGGACAAGCAGGCATGATATTCTCACATGTGGGTGACCTCCAAGCTAACCAAAAAAGGGCAGGTGGGAGGATGGCAATTTAGGAAAACAGATTTTGCAAAACTGACTGGCCAAACCGGCCGTCACTCCTGGATAAAGTGTCCAGACAGTAATGAGAGGTGAATGTATGAACCGAAGACCAAGTGGCAGCCTTACATATGTCCTCCATCGGGGTGGATCGGAGACAAGCTATCGAAGCTGCCATCGCTCAGACCTTGTGCCCCGTGACTCGACCCGGGGGAGGAAGGCCAGCCTGAGCGTAGCAAAAGGAAATGCAAGCGGCCAACCAGTTAGACAGAGTGCGCTTGGAAACTGGATGCCCTAATCGATTGGGATCGAAGGACAAAAACAATTGAGGAACCTTCCGATGAGGCCTGGTGCGTTGAAGATAAAATGCCAACGCCCTCTTACAGTCAAGCGTGTGAAGCGCCGTCTCGCCAGGATGGGAGTGGGGCTTCGGGAAGAACACGGGAAGGACAATGGACTGATTGAGGTGGAAGTCAGAAACAACTTTAGGTAAAAACTTAGGATGGGTGCGGAGAACCACCTTGTCGTGATGAAAGACAGTGAAAGGAGGGTCCGCAACCAAGGCTTGCAACTCCCCGATCCGCCTGGCGGAGGTGAGGGCAATTAGAAACACCGCCTTCCAAGTCAGAAATTTTAAGAGGGACTTGTTGAGTGGCTCAAACGGGGGTTTCATCAGTTGAGCCAGAACCACATTCAAATTCCACACGACTGACGGAGGCTTAAGAGGGGGACAAACCCTGAGTAACCCTTTCATGAAGCGTGTCACCAAGGGATGGAGTGACAGAGGGCGTCCCTCCAGAGGTTGGTGGAAAGCAGAAATCGCACTGAGATGAACCCGTACCGAAGTGGTTTTCAAGCCGGAGCGCGACAAATGAAACAAATATTCTAAAACCGAGGATACCGGAACTGATACCGGATCCAGGTGAAAAGACGAGCACCAGGTGGAAAACCTGGTCCATTTCTGCGCATAGCAAAGCCTCGTCGAGATCTTGCGGGAGGCTTCCAACACCTCCTTCACCGATTGAGACAGGTCCGGAGGAGTCAGGGAACAAGAAACCAGGCTGTCAGGTGCAATGACTGCAGATTGGGATGTAACATGGATCCTTGACTCTGAGACAGCAGAGAAGGAGAGACAGGCAGGGGGAGAGGCTCTCTGGCACTGAGCTGGAGCAGCAG
Organism: Geotrypetes seraphini; assembly: GCF_902459505.1. Lineage (NCBI taxonomy): Eukaryota > Metazoa > Chordata > Amphibia > Gymnophiona > Dermophiidae > Geotrypetes > Geotrypetes seraphini. The sequence continues at coordinate 300,458,590 of NC_047086.1, read as the reverse complement.
GGAGAACCAGTGCTGGCGCGGCCACCGAGGTGCTATGAGAATCATCGTGGCCGTGGACGATTTTAGGTGTACCAACGTTCGCATGATCAGAGGGAACGGAGGGAATGCATACAGGAACCTCCCTTCCCAGTCGAGTAGGAAGGCATCCGCTTCCAGACGGTCCTGCGAGTACATCCGAGAACAATATAGTGGTAGTTTGTGTGTCTCCGGAGAGGCAAACAGATCCACCTGTGGCGTTCCCCAGCGAGCGAAGACCTCGCGTAGAACTGCTGAGTGTAGAGTCCACTCGTGCGGTTGCAGAAGTCGACTCAGTTTGTCCGCCAGGCAATTCCGTTCTCCTTGGATGTAGACCGCCCGGAGGAAGATGTTCCGGGAGGTCGCCCACTCCCAGAGGCGAAGAGCTTCGGAGCAGAGGGGCCATGACCCCGTTCCTCCCTGCTTGTTCACATAATACATTGCCACCTGATTGTCCGTGCGGACGAGGACCACCTGGTCCTGCAATATGTGAACGAAGGCTCGAAGTGCTAGGAAGATGGCTCGCAGCTCTAGCACGTTGATATGACACTGGCGGTCTTCTGACGACCACAGGCCCTGCGTGCGAAGACCGTCGAGATGGGCTCCCCACGCGTACTCCGAGGAGTCCGTGGTCAGGACCTTGCGAAAAGGCGGAGTGCGAAACAATAGTCCCATGGACAGATTTGAAGAGTCTGTCCACCAACGCAGCGATTTCCGCAAGGGCGGAGTTACCGAAATGAGGCGAGACGCCGGGTCGCACTCCTGGCGCCACTGGGACGCGAGGGTCCACTGAGGGATCCTCAGGTGTAGCCTCGCAAACGGCGTGACATGTACCGTCGAGGCCATATGGCCCAGCAGCATCATCATGCGCTTGGCCGAGACCCTCGATAGTTGGGAGACCTGGCGGCTCATCCGTACCAAGGCTTCCAACCGCTGGGTCGGCAGGTAGGAGCGGAGGCGCACCGTGTCCAGCACCGCACCTATGAATTGAAGAGACTGCGACGGTCTCAACTGAGACTTTGGAAAGTTTATCTCGAACCCGAGAGTTTGCAGGAAGGCAATAGACTGTCGGGTCGCTGAGATAACCCCCTCCCTGGTCGGGGCTTTGATGAGCCAATCGTCCAGGTAAGGGAACACATGGAGTCCACGTGACCTGAGGGCTGCTGCAACCACCACCATGCACTTCGTGAATACTCGTGGGGACGCGGCCAGGCCGAAGGGCAGTACCCTGTACTGGAGGTGGAGGTCCCCCACCTGGAATCGTAAGAATCTTCGACAGGCGGGGTGCACCGGAACATGGGTGTATGCTTCCTTCAGGTCGAGGGAGCACATCCAGTCCCCTTCCCCCAAGAGGGGGTACAGAACCGGGAGAGATAGCATTCGAAACTTCTCCCGGGCCAGGAATTTGTTGAGCTTCCTGAGGTCCAGTATGGGGCGCAGGTCCCCGGTCTTTTTTGGAACCAAAAAGTAGCGGGAGTAAAACCCCGTACCCCACTGGTCCTTGGGGACCGGCTCGACCGCCCGAAGCTTCAAGAGGGCTTTGGCTTCGGTTATAAGGGTCGGTAGCTGCGAACGGTTGCAGGGGACTAAACTTGGGGGACTGTCCGGCGGTGAGGACACAAAGTTGAGCGAGTAGCCCTCGGAGACGATCCGGAGCACCCAAGCGTCTGAGGTAATCCCGGTCCATGCCTCCCGGAAGAACCGAAGACGGCCCCCGATAGGAAGGGGTTCCTGAGAAAGTGCGGAGGGGAACCCGCCCCGTCCGCTCATCCCGTCAAAAGGAAGGCGCTGGCTTAGAAGGGCCCTGCGCCGGGGCTTGGGGTTGTCCCCCTCTGCCTCGCTGAGACGGACGTCTCGGAGGCGGTCTCGAGAAAGCCGGGGTCGACTTCTGAGGGTATCGGCGCGGCGGAGGCCGAAAGGGTTTCTGCGGCGGGGGCCTAGGTTTGGGTCGGACCAGGGATGCTAGAGAGCGCTCCTGTTCCGACAAGCGCTTGGTCGCCGCATCCAATGACTCGTCGAATAACTCGGACCCCACACAAGGCAAGTCTGCCAGGCGTTCCTGCAGGTTTGGGTCCATGTCGAGGGTGCGAAGCCAGGCCAAGCGGCGCATGGCCACCGCGAGGGCCGACACCCTCGAAACCAGTTCAAAGGCGTCGTACACTGCATGGAATAGGTACAACCGCAATTGAGACAGGTTGGACATAAACTTGTCGAATCCTGCTCTTTGGGAGTCCGGTAACGAGTTCCGATATTGAGGAAGGTCCTTCACCATACCACGCAAAAAGGAGGAAAAGGTGAAGGCGTAGTTTAGAACCCTGGTGGCCATCAGGGAATTTGAATAGAGGCGGCGGCCAAACTTGTCCAGGGTCCGCCCCTCCCTGCCTGGTGGAACCGCCGCAGAAACCCGTGAGGGCTGTGATTTTTTAAGAGCAGACTCCACCAGAAGAGACTGGTGTGAGAGCTGCGCCTTATCGAACCCTTTAGGGGGAATCGTCCTATACTTTGATTCCATTTTTGAAGGCACAGACGTGACTGTAAGAGGGTTTGACAAGTTCTTCAGCCAGGTTTGCAGAAGGACACTGTTGAGAGGGAGTCTAGGCACCTCCCTCGGAAGAATGGGGAGGTCCTGTTCCTCCAAAAACTCTTTGGAATACCGAGAGCCTACCATCAGGTCAATCCCCAGGGCTTGGGCCATGTCCTGAACGAAGGATGAAAATGAGGACGGCCTAGCCTGGGGAGAGGGGGTTCTCGACCGCCCCACCGAGGAGAGGGGGGAGGCCTCATGGGAATAATGAGGATCCCTAACCGATCCCGAATCCCAGGATCCCCTCTCGAGGGCCCTCGAGGGGGAAGGGGAAGTTGTCCTCCTCGCAGAACCCTTGGGTGAGGACCCCGGGGTTCGTGGGACACTCTCCCGTTTCCTCGGCGAGGCGGCCCGGGAAGACTTCCCATGGGGTGAGCGGAGGAGCCTCGGGTTGTCGAGGCGCAACTCCGACACCTGCAACGCCTCGCCCCCGAACGACAAGGAACGGTCGCGCCGAGGCGAGCCTCGGGGCCGCTTAGACTTCCTCGATCGACGCCCCGTCCGAGGTCGCGTCGAGGGCGAGGTGTGTCTGGAAGACCCGGAGGAAGAGGAGGAAAGACGGCGCACTCTGCGCAACTTTTCTTTGGGCCTTACACTCCGCTCAGGGGGTTCCCCCGAGGTCGAGGTCCGGGGCGGGGCCGAGACCGAGGTGAACGGGGTCCCAGTACCCGAGACCGAGGTCGCTGAGGCCGGGGCTCCCGAGGGAGCCGAGGCCGGGGCCTCCGAGACCGAAGGCGTCCAGGCCGAGGTCGAGGCCGCCGGAACCGCAGCACGCTGCAACACTTCCAGGGCTCCCGACAGCTCCGATGAGATCAGAGCTCGGAGGAGATCCTGGAAGGCCGGAATCCCCACGAAGGTGGGGAGTTCCGAGTCCGGGGCACACTCCCTGGAGGGCGACCTCGGTCTCGAGTATTCCCTCGGGGTGTGCGGAGTCGAGGTCCGATGCGGGGCCGGGGTCGACCCACCCGCCTTGGCCTGACTCGAGGATGGCTTCTTTGCTGAAGGGGATGGAACAGAGGACTTACCCGAAGCTTGCTTCACTGACGACGCCTTCGAGGAGGAGGGCCGAGGCGAGGCCGAGGCCCCCGAGGACGAGGTCAAGGCCGGGGCCGAAGCCGAGGCCGACGTCGAGGCCTTAGGCGGCGCGTCGATGGCGAACAATTCGGCCATTCTTGCCTTACGGCGACGGAGGGCCCTGTTTTGGAAGGTAGCACAGCGATCACACGAGTCTGTCGGATGTTCGGGCCCAAGACAGACAATGCACCACCGGTGAGGGTCAGTGATGGAAAGCAACCTCTCACACCGGCTGCACTTTTTGAATCCCGTAACAGGACGGGACATCCACGAAGAAAAAGAAGAAGGCCGGGAACGTACCGGCGTCCCGCGGCCACGGCTTCCGGGAGCCCCCGGAACCCGACGAAAAACGAAAGACTTTTTTTTTTTTTTTTTTAAAAGAAACGAAAGGAAAAGAGCACCGCGAACTAATTCGAAGGGAAAAACAAACTAAACGCGGCAGCTAGAAGGCAAAAACACTGGAGCTCAGATCCACAGGGCTTTCTTGCTCCGCGGAAAAATTTGAACTGAGGACCACGAGGTGGGATGCGCCCTCTAGTGGGCGAGAAGGCACGCACATGCGTGGTGCAGTGTGCAAACTTGAAACTTTAATCAAGTTTGCTTGAAAAGCTGTCCGCGCCGGGGCTCCGTAGATGACGTCACCCACATGTGAGAATATCATGCCTGCTTGTCCTGGGATAATATATATGATAACAGTAGTAGAACAAAACAAAAATAAAATAAAATGGAAAGAATGAAGATGAGAACCCCCCCCCCAGTATTAAAGCAATAAACCCTGCTGCAGAAGGATAAGTAGAATGCCTAGTGCGGGAGAAACTGGTGGACAGTTAGAACCAACGGTTATATGCTGTGAAAAGGGCAAAAAAAATAAGATCAAAATAAAGATTTACCAAAAACCCTAAAAAATGTCATTAGATCAAAATTAAACCATAATGGGTGAGTACGAAACCAAAATAAATACAAAATTAACAGTCAAATAAGGCCCATTTAAGTCCAGTTTGAAATTACCGGTAGATCTGCTCAGCGCAAGGCCAAGGAAACACCGTCAACTGCAAACTAAATTGGATTTCTCCATGGTGCGACCCAGGCCGAAAGTGCTTCTGTTTTCCTGCTGGGGGATGCCGACTCCAGCTGTTTCAGCAATCAGTCCCCTTTGACGTCAACGAAGCCCTGGCCTCTCCCCTGCTCTCTTCCACGCTGGTGGCCGCTAAGCTCGGAGGCCAATGACAACAGTTGCGCGCTGCGTTCCTTCAGGTGGAGTCTGCGTTGCTAGAATCGCCGGCATTGATAAGCTTTTCTCCCCTCTCTGCTGCCATCCCCGGCCTGCCATGCTGTGCCTCCTAGATGTCTGCGGCAGTCTGTCAGCTGAGAGTGTCCCAAATACCGATCTCCCATGTTGCCCGATGAAGTCTCACAGGCCCAGGCAATAGCGCACTTGTGCGCCACTGGCCCAAAACATAACAAGGAGGCAGCCATCCAGTGACCACCACAATTTAAAGGTACCACTGGGGGGGGGGGTGAGGTTATATTCGCTCCATAAGATGCACCCTTATTTCCACCCACTTTTTTTTTTTGGGGGGGGGGGAAGTGCATCTTATGGAGCAAAAAATATGGTAGTACCTAGATTGGTAGCTATCTGGGTTTCTGCCAGGTACTGTGACCTGGATTGGCCACTGTTGGAAAATGGGCTAAATGGACCATTGGTCTGACCCAGTATGGCTGCTTCTATGTTCTTATGTAGATACTGTACCTTGAAGTTTACATCAAGATTACTACAAAATATTAAACACCACATTTTCTGCCATGTGAACAGTTAAGAACATAAGAATAGCCTTACTGGGTCAGACCAATGGTCCATCAAGCCCAGTAGCCCATTCTCACGGTGGCCATTCTAGGAACCATCCTTTATGTTAAAACTAAGTACAAGTCACAGTCCCAACCATTACATGCCCCAAACTGGCGATTTTCTTTTTTCCTTACTGGGCAATAGAGAATGACACGGGGACAAATTTTTCCCCATCTCCGCAGGAACTCAATTTTCCTGTCCCATCCTCATGAGTTATTTTCCTGTCCCTACCTCATTCCTGCAAGCTCTGTCCTCATCTGCACAAGCCTCAAACACTTTAAAATCATAAGTGTTCGAGGCTTGCGCAGTTAAGGCAGTGCTTACAGGAATGGGACAGGGACAAAACTCACATGGATGGGGCAGGGAAATTGAGTTCCTGTGGGAATGGGGAAAAATTTGTCCCCGTGTCATTCTCTACTGGGCAACTTTATTCCTAGTGGTAGTACTGCAAGAGGTAAAACTGTCATTTTGGACTGGGGTGCGATCCAAGATGGTGGCGCGATAAGAGTCGGCGTCTCTTACCTGCCTCCACTGAGCCGGCAACTTTGACTTTTCCTTCAACAAAATGCCTCACATCAAATGGAAAGGAGCTCTAAAACCGGTTCACTCCCAATCTATGAGCTCAACACCGGTTCAGCAATCTTTGGAGCGGTATCTGACCCAATTCGCTAACCTTTCACCGAGAGAAGAGGGTCCCGCTTTAGGATTGGACGATGAAGCGTCCAGTCTTTTGGGGCATGAAATATCTCTGTCTCCTCCGGTTTTCAGTGTACCACCGTGACCGGCGATCACACGGGGTTCTACAGGTGGTGAGCCCAGGGGCGGAAGTCGCAGAACTGGGCTCAAGCTGGGAGGTAGGTATGGTACACCCTAGGGAATGATCGCCGAAGAAGCAAGCTCTGCAGTAGCAGCGAGGATTTTGCAGCTATCAACTCCCCTGGTGGTGACCTAGAAAGTATTTGGAAGGTCTTGAAAAGGCTGGATGAAACAATAACTAAATCAACTCAAGAGGTACTTCAAACTTATCTGTTAAACTTGATAATCTTTCAAAAAATTTTGAGAAATCTAAACAGGAGTCCACAGAACAAATGCTGCAGGTTAATTCTGATATAAAAGATTTAAAAGACACAACAACGTTGATCAAGGATAAGATTATGATTCATCGAAAGATAAAACAATTTGAAAATTACAACAGAAGACTAACTATTCGAGTACTGAATTTTCCTAAATCACCATCCTTAAACTCGTATGATTTCTTTAAAAAATATTTAATGGATGTACTTAAATTTCCTCAGCAGGCATTCCGCCATTAAATAAAATATATTACATTCCAACATTTTCCTCTAAGGCGGGTGAGGAAGGAAATTTGGTGCAGGAAAGAAATGTCTTGCCAGGAAAAATTGAAAAAGGTGAATTATCAGCTCTTTTGGAAGACTCATTTTCTGAAGTAAAAGAAAGAGCAACATTATTAGTATCTTTTGTATTTGAACAAGACTTGAATTCTGTGATGAAGCTTTACTTCCGAAATTCACTAGTGACATTCGCTGGGGAAAGGATTTGGATTTATCCGGATGTCTCAAAAACTACACAAGATCATAGGAAAGAATTTCTTATTATGCGAGATGAAGTAAAAAAAACTGGGGGCCTCTTTCTTATTGGCATACCCACGTAAAAATGATTGATTCGATATTTGGGGGTCAAATACACCTTTTTTGTCCCTTCACAATTACGTGCCTTTCTAGACCTTAAAAAGATTTCTAGTGACTTATGAGCTTAACTGGATGTATGATATATGGGTTAGTTAATCATATACTGATTTGTTAATTTGTATTTTTCTTAGGAATCCCCTCCATGGGTAAATTGGATCTCCTTTGATAATAGTGGTCTAAGAAAGAGAATATTTGTAATTTTTTCAATTACCAATTCTTATGTACAATGTATCACTTCTGTTTTTCTTTAACAAGTGTATTACTTGTACAATAATTGCAAATTTGATAAATAAAAAAAACACAAAAACCCCCCAAAGTCATTTTGTACCCAGCCTGACAACAGTGTAGGAGCAACTCTGGATGCTCATGCTCTACCTCTCCCACAAATCCAAAAGATCACCTGGGATAGGAGGGGGTAATCTGTACTAGTTGCCTTTGCACTTGCTGTACAGTAAGTTCCCAACCTATGTGGTACCTGCAGGGCAGATAGGCATGTACTCCACAGTCACCATATACTCTTTGGAGGACTTACATGTTAATTTTGGTACCTAATGCATGATAAACGTAATCATTTACGGTACATTTTAGTAAACAGACTCTAAGGTGTTTTAAGTTTAGAACATTTTCCTGCAGTGGAAATAATTCCATGTATTTGCATGGAAAGTGCTGTAAAAATTATGCTTTTCTAGCACATATTCTTTGACTATTACTCAGTTTACAATGAATACATACCATTAACCACAAACTTCAGTATTCACACATTTCTATACTACTGAATTATTTAGGCAACCAAAGCACAAAAATATTAGTTTCAAAAAACATGTTTTATTGTATTGCAAATGTTTGCGCCTGTTAGTACTGATGTCTCTGAAAGGCCTGGGATCACCCCAGATTTTATTTCTTAGAGTCCTTAAACTTAGCCTACAACTGACCCTGCCTTGCAGACCTCCAAGGTTCAGAAGACACTGCAGCTTGGGAGTACCTCAAATTCTTGACCAATTTTTCCAGGCCCTCTCCAAAGAGGAGAGTTTGATCAAGCGATGCTTTTAGAGGTAGTGTCAGCAGCTCAGGGATGGAGCTACAGCAAATGCCTTGCTGTGACCACCAGGGTGATTTGCTTAGCTGATGCCTGGAGCATATCGTACAGTAAATCTGCCAGATAGGTGAGGCCCATTTCTGGAAGCTCCAACATCCCTGGGGTCACAGACTCCATCAATGAGTTGCACCCAACTAAGGCAGACCCGTACAGTGCACGAACTGCAGACCACCACTTGACGAGACAAGGCTGCCACCTCACAGGAGAGTTTCAGGGAATACTCCAGAGCAAACCACTTTAGATAATCTCAACTTCTCACAGAGGAAAGAGGATAAAAGGCACCACATTGCCCTTGCCACCTTCAACCTAGTCAGGTGAGTTTTATTGCACTGAAATTAACTCCTGGATGGCCTCATGAACCAGAAAGGACTTGGATGGCTGCTTGGTGTTAGTCATCTTGGAGTCTGCTGCTGCCAAAGTATACACCTCCTGAATGTCTATATTCAGGACCTCCAAAGCCCAAATGATAAAGGATGGCAACATTGCAGAACTCCTGGACTCTTGTGGGGGTCATCTGCTATATCTGGAGCATTCTCTCCCTCCTCCAACTCCTTGAGCAAAAACACAGAGATCGAAAGAAATGAACCCCTAACCCGAGATGAACCTGAGTGGAATCTGCCAGCCTCCTGTGCTTGGAAGAAAACTCCCGAGGGAAAGGACCCAGAGCAACCTGAGCCCCCGGAAGAATGTGTCTATAGAAGAAATAGCTGCCGTTTGAGCACCTGGGGAAGAAATGGCCTACTGAAGAAGAAAGGCCTGTTGCAGCAGCAAAACAAATTCTGGGGAGAAGGGCAACTTTGCTGACTTCCCAACCCATTCTGCAGCCCTGAAGCTGGCCCCACTCACAAACTGCTGCCCAGGACCCTGCTCCATGGAACCCCAACACCCCCTCCCCCCCCATGGAGTAGAGGTCTGCACGGGAACGGGGATTCCCCTAGATCAACAGAACTCCCACAGGGACCCCTCCCAGGCCCATGGGACTCCCACGGGGACTTCCTGAGTAATTTCTTACTAAACTTGGCCGTGCCTCAGAGACTGAATCATCAAGCAAAGCGTTTAGCTATAATGCTTTTCATCAGTCAAGCTCTCACTCATTGGCAGCAGGCACAAGTTCAGATTTTAGATAATTTGTTTAAACCTTTTTATCATTTTTTCATTTTTCTTTTAAGAAATAAATATATAAATTTTTAAAGGATAGTGCACATTGTTAAAGGCACTTATCTGTTCTCTTGTCAGCACTGGTTCCCAACGGGGCCACCGTTTCACCTCGTGTGGCTTCCTCAGGGGAAATTGTGCAGTGCCTGGAATGAAACATTTTGCTTTGTTATATTTATTCTTTTGTTACATTGTTGCAACAATCTTTTTTGAGAAATTTAAATACAGTTTTAAACTTACAATGTTGCAACAGTCTTTAAACAAAATTCAATACATTTTTAAGTGAAATTTTGTTGAGCAACTTACAGAACGGTTCTCTTTAATCCTCCGTGTAAAGGGATTCAGAAAATGGCGATCGGCTGACAGAACGCTGAAGTTTTAAGTAGTGTGAAACTACTCACGGTGCTTACGTGGGAGCGTGCAAGCGTGGAAAAACGTCACCACGTGCAAAGATCGCTCAGATCGTGATTTGTTGAGAGCCAGGAGAATCCAAAAAAAAATTTTTTGTCTTCAGCCTGAATCGGCCAAAGGCAAAATAATTTATAAAACAAAAACAAAAAACTGCAGGCACAAAATTTATATTGTCAATCATAACATGACCAATCAATCTTGTCATTCAATCCTTTTGGATGTAAAGACTGTAAAGTGAAAATCCAGAATGTTTCGCGACGTTTCAAAAATGCTATTCTGTCCCCTCCTCTCTTGCTTTTTTTGATGGTTTCTATGACAAATCCTTTGAGATGTTCAAAGTTGTGATTATTATCAAGACAATGCTGTACTAAAGGTTCTTTAATCTGCTGTCTTTTTATGTTGGATTTGTGTTCCGCCAAGCGAGTTTTAAACGGTCTGGTGGTCATCCCAACATACAATTTTTGACAGGGACATCGGATAATATAAACCACAAAATCAGTTTGACACGTGCTAAAGTGGTTGAACTTGTATATATGAGAATTATTTGGATTTTCAAACTGTTTAATTTGTAAGGAAAAATCACAATATATGCAATGTCCACATTTGAAATGTCCCAGACAGGTAGGAGAGGTAAATTTTTCTTGGAGCTGATTGTGACTGAGGAATTCTTTTAGATTTTTTCCTCTGGAGAAAGCGAAACGAATTCTGTGTTTTTCAAATTCAGGAAGAGATTGAATGATAACCCAATGCTTTTTGATGATTTTTTTAATTTGTGTGCTTGATATAGAATGTTTTAATGCACAAGTCATACAGGGATCATCTGATATTTCATCCATAGGTTTGGTTTCCTGTAATAACAATTCTCTGTTATTATACTTGGCTCGTTTGTATGCATTTTTTACAATATGTGTTGGATAACCTCTTGCTTTTAGTTTTTTACTAAGATTCTTCGCTTGCATCTTAAATTCCATGGGAATGGAACAATTCCTTTTTAATCTTAGCATTTGAGAGAAAGGGAGGCTATTCTTTAAGTGTCTTGGATGACAGCTATCATATCGTAAGAATGTATTCTTGGCTAAAGGTTTTTCAAACGTGCGTGTTGTGAAATTATTCTGTTGTACCGTAATTTCTATGTCCAAATAGTGAATACGTGACCAAGAAAATGTAAAAGTAAATTGGATGTGAGGACTACACGTATTTAGCCAAAAAACAAAATTAGTTAGTTGTTCTTCTGAGCCTTTCCAAAGCATAAAGACATCGTCAATATACCGCCACCAGGAAAAAATTAAATGTACATATGGAGAGAATTGTACCCAAGCAGTTTCAAAAGCAATCATGTATATGTTGGCCACAGAGGGAGCAAAAGTGGCCCCCATTGCCACCCCTTGAATTTGTTTGAACATTTTGTCCTCAAATTGAAAAAAATTTTCACACATGGCTAATCTAGCGAGTGAGATAATGAATTCTGTTGGTACCCGTTGTGGTTTGGGTTGGTTCTCAAGAGTGTCATGGATCACTTCAAGTGCATCGGTTTGTGGTATAGATGTATATAATGAAATGACATCTAAAGTGACCATCAAAAAAGGTCCTTCGGTACAATCCACTGAATTGATTTTGTTCAGAAAATCTTTTGAATCTCTCACATATGAAGTACATCTTTTGACTTCATTTTTTATGAAGTAATCTATGAACCTAGATAGCGGTTCAAGAACCGACCCTTTTGTTGAAGTAATGGGCCTCACTGGGGGATTTTTTGGGTCTTTGTGGATCTTTGGTAAGAAATATATATGCGAAATGATAGGATGGTTGGTATTCAAAAATCGATAGTCTTTTTTGTTGATGAAACCTGTTTTTAGGGCTGTATCAGTAATTTTTCGAATTTTGTACTGCAGTCTTTTTGTTGGATCTAGTTTGATCTCAGTATACGCATTAGGATCCTCTAGATGTTCAAAGGCTTTTTTTCTATAAATAGAGGTGTCTTGAATAACGATGGCACCGCCTTTGTCAGCAGGTTTTATGGTGATATTATGATTACGTTGAAGATTCATTAGAGCGGTGTGTTCTTGAGATGTTAAATTTGATTTAAACTTAGTTTTTTTAGGTTGATTAAAGACTTTACTGCATTCTTTGTATACTAAATCTTTAAACACTTTTATATTAACATCTAAGGGGCCTGATGGTTTCCATGTTGATTTTGGAGCTATTGTAGTTGAATCAAAAAATTCTTCTTTATCAGAAAAGAAAAGTTTGATTTCAAGAAGTCGAGTAAATCTTTCAAAATCAATATTAAATTGAAATTGATTCGTGGGAACAGTAGGGACAAATGAAAGTCCCCGATTTAATAATTCAAGTTCCCCAGAATTTAATTCATATTTAGAAAGATTAATAGTTGTTATTGATTTTTCTTTTGAGATCTCGTCCATGGTCTGTTCCTGTTGGTACTTCTGCCCCGTCTGGTCCTTCCTGATTGGAAACCTCCTCTTGCCCCTAAAAAAGGTTTTGCTATGGTGGAACTGCCTGAAGAGCTTAAACTACTGGAAGATGTACTGGCTTCAGCATTGTTTAAGGTGGCAGCATCTGTTTGATTTTCATTGGTTTGCATCCAATGATAGACCTTATTGTTTATATAATCTTTCTCATCCCTATAGAATTTTTTTAATTTGAACTTCTTCGTGTTTTCTTTAAATTTGGATAGATTATCATTAGTGATGGTAAGTTGATTTTGGAATGATTCAGCAGACTGAGTGGATTTTAAATTGGTTAAAGTTTTATCAAGATCTTGTTTTAGTTCTTCTACTTGCTGTCTGCTTTTTTCTATAATTAAAAGCATCAAATCGAAAGAACATTTGTTCAGAATCATATTCCATTTGTTCAGGAATTCTCTATCCTCCTTGAAGTTCTGGGGTTCTTTGTTGATTCTTAGCCCTCTAGGTATTCTTTCATTTTTGCAATATTCTATAAGGATGCCGCTGTTCAATTCAATCTTCAAGATTTTTTTGTTCTGATTGAAGAAAAGGTTCCAATCCATGTTTGGATTATCAATACCGGACGGATTTATCTCATATTGTGAAGGTACACTGAGGATGGATTCAGCTTGTTGGGCATTGAATCCAAAAGTTGTGTTCCAATTGCTTATAGACATAGTATCTCAGAATTTGGCAACACCAAAATACAAATACTAGGGAAGTATCAATTGAATTCTAAGATGCACAGTTACTTCCTGAGTAATTTCTTACTAAACTTGGCCGTGCCTCAGAGACTGAATCATCAAGCAAAGCGTTTAGCTATAATGCTTTTCATCAGTCAAGCTCTCACTCATTGGCAGCAGGCACAAGTTCAGATTTTAGATAATTTGTTTAAACCTTTTTATCATTTTTTCATTTTTCTTTTAAGAAATAAATATATAAATTTTTAAAGGATAGTGCACATTGTTAAAGGCACTTATCTGTTCTCTTGTCAGCACTGGTTCCCAACGGGGCCACCGTTTCACCTCGTGTGGCTTCCTCAGGGGAAATTGTGCAGTGCCTGGAATGAAACATTTTGCTTTGTTATATTTATTCTTTTGTTACATTGTTGCAACAATCTTTTTTGAGAAATTTAAATACAGTTTTAAACTTACAATGTTGCAACAGTCTTTAAACAAAATTCAATACATTTTTAAGTGAAATTTTGTTGAGCAACTTACAGAACGGTTCTCTTTAATCCTCCGTGTAAAGGGATTCAGAAAATGGCGATCGGCTGACAGAACGCTGAAGTTTTAAGTAGTGTGAAACTACTCACGGTGCTTACGTGGGAGCGTGCAAGCGTGGAAAAACGTCACCACGTGCAAAGATCGCTCAGATCGTGATTTGTTGAGAGCCAGGAGAATCCAAAAAAAATTTTTTGTCTTCAGCCTGAATCGGCCAAAGGCAAAATAATTTATAAAACAAAAACAAAAAACTGCAGGCACAAAATTTATATTGTCAATCATAACATGACCAATCAATCTTGTCATTCAATCCTTTTGGATGTAAAGACTGTAAAGTGAAAATCCAGAATGTTTCGCGACGTTTCAAAAATGCTATTCTGTCCCCTCCTCTCTTGCTTTTTTTGATGGTTTCTATGACAAATCCTTTGAGATGTTCAAAGTTGTGATTATTATCAAGACAATGCTGTACTAAAGGTTCTTTAATCTGCTGTCTTTTTATGTTGGATTTGTGTTCCGCCAAGCGAGTTTTAAACGGTCTGGTGGTCATCCCAACATACAATTTTTGGCAGGGACATCGGATAATATAAACCACTTCAGTACTTGTCAAACTGATTTTGTGGTTTATATTATCCGATGTCCCTGCCAAAAATTGTATGTTGGGATGACCACCAGACCGTTTAAAACTCGCTTGGCGGAACACAAATCCAACATAAAAAGACAGCAGATTAAAGAACCTTTAGTACAGCATTGTCTTGATAATAATCACAACTTTGAACATCTCAAAGGATTTGTCATAGAAACCATCAAAAAAAGCAAGAGAGGAGGGGACAGAATAGCATTTTTGAAACGTCGCGAAACATTCTGGATTTTCACTTTACAGTCTTTACATCCAAAAGGATTGAATGACAAGATTGATTGGTCATGTTATGATTGACAATATAAATTTTGTGCCTGCAGTTTTTTGTTTTTGTTTTATAAATTATTTTGCCTTTGGCCGATTCAGGCTGAAGACAAAAAATTTTTTTTGGATTCTCCTGGCTCTCAACAAATCACGATCTGAGCGATCTTTGCACGTGGTGACGTTTTTCCACGCTTGCACGCTCCCACGTAAGCACCGTGAGTAGTTTCACACTACTTAAAACTTCAGCGTTCTGTCAGCCGATCGCCATTTTCTGAATCCCTTTACACGGAGGATTAAAGAGAACCGTTCTGTAAGTTGCTCAACAAAATTTCACTTAAAAATGTATTGAATTTTGTTTAAAGACTGTTGCAACATTGTAAGTTTAAAACTGTATTTAAATTTCTCAAAAAAGATTGTTGCAACAATGTAACAAAAGAATAAATATAACAAAGCAAAATGTTTCATTCCAGGCACTGCACAATTTCCCTGAGGAAGCCACACGAGGTGAAACGGTGGCCCCGTTGGGAACCAGTGCTGACAAGAGAACAGATAAGTGCCTTTAACAATGTGCACTATCCTTTAAAAATTTATATATTTATTTCTTAAAAGAAAAATGAAAAAATGATAAAAAGGTTTAAACAAATTATCTAAAATCTGAACTTGTGCCTGCTGCCAATGAGTGAGAGCTTGACTGATGAAAAGCATTATAGCTAAACGCTTTGCTTGATGATTCAGTCTCTGAGGCACGGCCAAGTTTAGTAAGAAATTACTCAGGAAGTAACTGTGCATCTTAGAATTCAATTGATACTTCCCTAGTATTTGTATTTTGGTGTTGCCAAATTCTGAGATACTATGTCTATAAGCAATTGGAACACAACTTTTGGATTCAATGCCCAACAAGCTGAATCCATCCTCAGTGTACCTTCACAATATGAGATAAATCCGTCCGGTATTGATAATCCAAACATGGATTGGAACCTTTTCTTCAATCAGAACAAAAAAATCTTGAAGATTGAATTGAACAGCGGCATCCTTATAGAATATTGCAAAAATGAAAGAATACCTAGAGGGCTAAGAATCAACAAAGAACCCCAGAACTTCAAGGAGGATAGAGAATTCCTGAACAAATGGAATATGATTCTGAACAAATGTTCTTTCGATTTGATGCTTTTAATTATAGAAAAAAGCAGACAGCAAGTAGAAGAACTAAAACAAGATCTTGATAAAACTTTAACCAATTTAAAATCCACTCAGTCTGCTGAATCATTCCAAAATCAACTTACCATCACTAATGATAATCTATCCAAATTTAAAGAAAACACGAAGAAGTTCAAATTAAAAAAATTCTATAGGGATGAGAAAGATTATATAAACAATAAGGTCTATCATTGGATGCAAACCAATGAAAATCAAACAGATGCTGCCACCTTAAACAATGCTGAAGCCAGTACATCTTCCAGTAGTTTAAGCTCTTCAGGCAGTTCCACCATAGCAAAACCTTTTTTAGGGGCAAGAGGAGGTTTCCAATCAGGAAGGACCAGACGGGGCAGAAGTACCAACAGGAACAGACCATGGACGAGATCTCAAAAGAAAAATCAATAACAACTATTAATCTTTCTAAATATGAATTAAATTCTGGGGAACTTGAATTATTAAATCGGGGACTTTCATTTGTCCCTACTGTTCCCACGAATCAATTTCAATTTAATATTGATTTTGAAAGATTTACTCGACTTCTTGAAATCAAACTTTTCTTTTCTGATAAAGAAGAATTTTTTGATTCAACTACAATAGCTCCAAAATCAACATGGAAACCATCAGGCCCCTTAGATGTTAATATAAAAGTGTTTAAAGATTTAGTATACAAAGAATGCAGTAAAGTCTTTAATCAACCTAAAAAAACTAAGTTTAAATCAAATTTAACATCTCAAGAACACACCGCTCTAATGAATCTTCAACGTAATCATAATATCACCATAAAACCTGCTGACAAAGGCGGTGCCATCGTTATTCAAGACACCTCTATTTATAGAAAAAAAGCCTTTGAACATCTAGAGGATCCTAATGCGTATACTGAGATCAAACTAGATCCAACAAAAAGACTGCAGTACAAAATTCGAAAAATTACTGATACAGCCCTAAAAACAGGTTTCATCAACAAAAAAGACTATCGATTTTTGAATACCAACCATCCTATCATTTCGCATATATATTTCTTACCAAAGATCCACAAAGACCCAAAAAATCCCCCAGTGAGGCCCATTACTTCAACAAAAGGGTCGGTTCTTGAACCGCTATCTAGGTTCATAGATTACTTCATAAAAAATGAAGTCAAAAGATGTACTTCATATGTGAGAGATTCAAAAGATTTTCTGAACAAAATCAATTCAGTGGATTGTACCGAAGGACCTTTTTTGATGGTCACTTTAGATGTCATTTCATTATATACATCTATACCACAAACCGATGCACTTGAAGTGATCCATGACACTCTTGAGAACCAACCCAAACCACAACGGGTACCAACAGAATTCATTATCTCACTCGCTAGATTAGCCATGTGTGAAAATTTTTTTCAATTTGAGGACAAAATGTTCAAACAAATTCAAGGGGTGGCAATGGGGGCCACTTTTGCTCCCTCTGTGGCCAACATATACATGATTGCTTTTGAAACTGCTTGGGTACAATTCTCTCCATATGTACATTTAATTTTTTCCTGGTGGCGGTATATTGACGATGTCTTTATGCTTTGGAAAGGCTCAGAAGAACAACTAACTAATTTTGTTTTTTGGCTAAATACGTGTAGTCCTCACATCCAATTTACTTTTACATTTTCTTGGTCACGTATTCACTATTTGGACATAGAAATTACGGTACAACAGAATAATTTCACAACACGCACGTTTGAAAAACCTTTAGCCAAGAATACATTCTTACGATATGATAGCTGTCATCCAAGACACTTAAAGAATAGCCTCCCTTTCTCTCAAATGCTAAGATTAAAAAGGAATTGTTCCATTCCCATGGAATTTAAGATGCAAGCGAAGAATCTTAGTAAAAAACTAAAAGCAAGAGGTTATCCAACACATATTGTAAAAAATGCATACAAACGAGCCAAGTATAATAACAGAGAATTGTTATTACAGGAAACCAAACCTATGGATGAAATATCAGATGATCCCTGTATGACTTGTGCATTAAAACATTCTATATCAAGCACACAAATTAAAAAAATCATCAAAAAGCATTGGGTTATCATTCAATCTCTTCCTGAATTTGAAAAACACAGAATTCGTTTCGCTTTCTCCAGAGGAAAAAATCTAAAAGAATTCCTCAGTCACAATCAGCTCCAAGAAAAATTTGCCTCTCCTACCTGTCTGGGACATTTCAAATGTGGACATTGCATATATTGTGATTTTTCCTTACAAATTAAACAGTTTGAAAATCCAAATAATTCTCATATATACAAGTTCAACCACTTTAGCACGTGTCAAACTGATTTTGTGGTTTATATTATCCGATGTCCCTGTCAAAAATTGTATGTTGGGATGACCACCAGACCGTTTAAAACTCGCTTGGCGGAACACAAATCCAACATAAAAAGACAGCAGATTAAAGAACCTTTAGTACAGCATTGTCTTGATAATAATCACAACTTTGAACATCTCAAAGGATTTGTCATAGAAACCATCAAAAAAAGCAAGAGAGGAGGGGACAGAATAGCATTTTTGAAACGTCGCGAAACATTCTGGATTTTCACTTTACAGTCTTTACATCCAAAAGGATTGAATGACAAGATTGATTGGTCATGTTATGATTGACAATATAAATTTTGTGCCTGCAGTTTTTTGTTTTTGTTTTATAAATTATTTTGCCTTTGGCCGATTCAGGCTGAAGACAAAAAATTTTTTTTGGATTCTCCTGGCTCTCAACAAATCACGATCTGAGCGATCTTTGCACGTGGTGACGTTTTTCCACGCTTGCACGCTCCCACGTAAGCACCGTGAGTAGTTTCACACTACTTAAAACTTCAGCGTTCTGTCAGCCGATCGCCATTTTCTGAATCCCTTTACACGGAGGATTAAAGAGAACCGTTCTGTAAGTTGCTCAACAAAATTTCACTTAAAAATGTATTGAATTTTGTTTAAAGACTGTTGCAACATTGTAAGTTTAAAACTGTATTTAAATTTCTCAAAAAAGATTGTTGCAACAATGTAACAAAAGAATAAATATAACAAAGCAAAATGTTTCATTCCAGGCACTGCACAATTTCCCCTGAGGAAGCCACACGAGGTGAAACGGTGGCCCCGTTGGGAACCAGTGCTGACAAGAGAACAGATAAGTGCCTTTAACAATGTGCACTATCCTTTAAAAATTTATATATTTATTTCTTAAAAGAAAAATGAAAAAATGATAAAAAGGTTTAAACAAATTATCTAAAATCTGAACTTGTGCCTGCTGCCAATGAGTGAGAGCTTGACTGATGAAAAGCATTATAGCTAAACGCTTTGCTTGATGATTCAGTCTCTGAGGCACGGCCAAGTTTAGTAAGAAATTACTCAGGAAGTAACTGTGCATCTTAGAATTCAATTGATACTTCCCTAGTATTTGTATTTTGGTGTTGCCAAATTCTGAGATACTATGTCTATAAGCAATTGGAACACAACTTTTGGATTCAATGCCCAACAAGCTGAATCCATCCTCAGTGTACCTTCACAATATGAGATAAATCCGTCCGGTATTGATAATCCAAACATGGATTGGAACCTTTTCTTCAATCAGAACAAAAAAATCTTGAAGATTGAATTGAACAGCGGCATCCTTATAGAATATTGCAAAAATGAAAGAATACCTAGAGGGCTAAGAATCAACAAAGAACCCCAGAACTTCAAGGAGGATAGAGAATTCCTGAACAAATGGAATATGATTCTGAACAAATGTTCTTTCGATTTGATGCTTTTAATTATAGAAAAAAGCAGACAGCAAGTAGAAGAACTAAAACAAGATCTTGATAAAACTTTAACCAATTTAAAATCCACTCAGTCTGCTGAATCATTCCAAAATCAACTTACCATCACTAATGATAATCTATCCAAATTTAAAGAAAACACGAAGAAGTTCAAATTAAAAAAATTCTATAGGGATGAGAAAGATTATATAAACAATAAGGTCTATCATTGGATGCAAACCAATGAAAATCAAACAGATGCTGCCACCTTAAACAATGCTGAAGCCAGTACATCTTCCAGTAGTTTAAGCTCTTCAGGCAGTTCCACCATAGCAAAACCTTTTTTAGGGGCAAGAGGAGGTTTCCAATCAGGAAGGACCAGACGGGGCAGAAGTACCAACAGGAACAGACCATGGACGAGATCTCAAAAGAAAAATCAATAACAACTATTAATCTTTCTAAATATGAATTAAATTCTGGGGAACTTGAATTATTAAATCGGGGACTTTCATTTGTCCCTACTGTTCCCACGAATCAATTTCAATTTAATATTGATTTTGAAAGATTTACTCGACTTCTTGAAATCAAACTTTTCTTTTCTGATAAAGAAGAATTTTTTGATTCAACTACAATAGCTCCAAAATCAACATGGAAACCATCAGGCCCCTTAGATGTTAATATAAAAGTGTTTAAAGATTTAGTATACAAAGAATGCAGTAAAGTCTTTAATCAACCTAAAAAAACTAAGTTTAAATCAAATTTAACATCTCAAGAACACACCGCTCTAATGAATCTTCAACGTAATCATAATATCACCATAAAACCTGCTGACAAAGGCGGTGCCATCGTTATTCAAGACACCTCTATTTATAGAAAAAAAGCCTTTGAACATCTAGAGGATCCTAATGCGTATACTGAGATCAAACTAGATCCAACAAAAAGACTGCAGTACAAAATTCGAAAAATTACTGATACAGCCCTAAAAACAGGTTTCATCAACAAAAAAGACTATCGATTTTTGAATACCAACCATCCTATCATTTCGCATATATATTTCTTACCAAAGATCCACAAAGACCCAAAAAATCCCCCAGTGAGGCCCATTACTTCAACAAAAGGGTCGGTTCTTGAACCGCTATCTAGGTTCATAGATTACTTCATAAAAAATGAAGTCAAAAGATGTACTTCATATGTGAGAGATTCAAAAGATTTTCTGAACAAAATCAATTCAGTGGATTGTACCGAAGGACCTTTTTTGATGGTCACTTTAGATGTCATTTCATTATATACATCTATACCACAAACCGATGCACTTGAAGTGATCCATGACACTCTTGAGAACCAACCCAAACCACAACGGGTACCAACAGAATTCATTATCTCACTCGCTAGATTAGCCATGTGTGAAAATTTTTTTCAATTTGAGGACAAAATGTTCAAACAAATTCAAGGGGTGGCAATGGGGGCCACTTTTGCTCCCTCTGTGGCCAACATATACATGATTGCTTTTGAAACTGCTTGGGTACAATTCTCTCCATATGTACATTTAATTTTTTCCTGGTGGCGGTATATTGACGATGTCTTTATGCTTTGGAAAGGCTCAGAAGAACAACTAACTAATTTTGTTTTTTGGCTAAATACGTGTAGTCCTCACATCCAATTTACTTTTACATTTTCTTGGTCACGTATTCACTATTTGGACATAGAAATTACGGTACAACAGAATAATTTCACAACACGCACGTTTGAAAAACCTTTAGCCAAGAATACATTCTTACGATATGATAGCTGTCATCCAAGACACTTAAAGAATAGCCTCCCTTTCTCTCAAATGCTAAGATTAAAAAGGAATTGTTCCATTCCCATGGAATTTAAGATGCAAGCGAAGAATCTTAGTAAAAAACTAAAAGCAAGAGGTTATCCAACACATATTGTAAAAAATGCATACAAACGAGCCAAGTATAATAACAGAGAATTGTTATTACAGGAAACCAAACCTATGGATGAAATATCAGATGATCCCTGTATGACTTGTGCATTAAAACATTCTATATCAAGCACACAAATTAAAAAAATCATCAAAAAGCATTGGGTTATCATTCAATCTCTTCCTGAATTTGAAAAACACAGAATTCGTTTCGCTTTCTCCAGAGGAAAAAATCTAAAAGAATTCCTCAGTCACAATCAGCTCCAAGAAAAATTTGCCTCTCCTACCTGTCTGGGACATTTCAAATGTGGACATTGCATATATTGTGATTTTTCCTTACAAATTAAACAGTTTGAAAATCCAAATAATTCTCATATATACAAGTTCAACCACTTTAGCACGTGTCAAACTGATTTTGTGGTTTATATTATCCGATGTCCCTGTCAAAAATTGTATGTTGGGATGACCACCAGACCGTTTAAAACTCGCTTGGCGGAACACAAATCCAACATAAAAAGACAGCAGATTAAAGAACCTTTAGTACAGCATTGTCTTGATAATAATCACAACTTTGAACATCTCAAAGGATTTGTCATAGAAACCATCAAAAAAAGCAAGAGAGGAGGGGACAGAATAGCATTTTTGAAACGTCGCGAAACATTCTGGATTTTCACTTTACAGTCTTTACATCCAAAAGGATTGAATGACAAGATTGATTGGTCATGTTATGATTGACAATATAAATTTTGTGCCTGCAGTTTTTTGTTTTTGTTTTATAAATTATTTTGCCTTTGGCCGATTCAGGCTGAAGACAAAAAATTTTTTTTGGATTCTCCTGGCTCTCAACAAATCACGATCTGAGCGATCTTTGCACGTGGTGACGTTTTTCCACGCTTGCACGCTCCCACGTAAGCACCGTGAGTAGTTTCACACTACTTAAAACTTCAGCGTTCTGTCAGCCGATCGCCATTTTCTGAATCCCTTTACACGGAGGATTAAAGAGAACCGTTCTGTAAGTTGCTCAACAAAATTTCACTTAAAAATGTATTGAATTTTGTTTAAAGACTGTTGCAACATTGTAAGTTTAAAACTGTATTTAAATTTCTCAAAAAAGATTGTTGCAACAATGTAACAAAAGAATAAATATAACAAAGCAAAATGTTTCATTCCAGGCACTGCACAATTTCCCCTGAGGAAGCCACACGAGGTGAAACGGTGGCCCCGTTGGGAACCAGTGCTGACAAGAGAACAGATAAGTGCCTTTAACAATGTGCACTATCCTTTAAAAATTTATATATTTATTTCTTAAAAGAAAAATGAAAAAATGATAAAAAGGTTTAAACAAATTATCTAAAATCTGAACTTGTGCCTGCTGCCAATGAGTGAGAGCTTGACTGATGAAAAGCATTATAGCTAAACGCTTTGCTTGATGATTCAGTCTCTGAGGCACGGCCAAGTTTAGTAAGAAATTACTCAGGAAGTAACTGTGCATCTTAGAATTCAATTGATACTTCCCTAGTATTTGTATTTTGGTGTTGCCAAATTCTGAGATACTATGTCTATAAGCAATTGGAACACAACTTTTGGATTCAATGCCCAACAAGCTGAATCCATCCTCAGTGTACCTTCACAATATGAGATAAATCCGTCCGGTATTGATAATCCAAACATGGATTGGAACCTTTTCTTCAATCAGAACAAAAAAATCTTGAAGATTGAATTGAACAGCGGCATCCTTATAGAATATTGCAAAAATGAAAGAATACCTAGAGGGCTAAGAATCAACAAAGAACCCCAGAACTTCAAGGAGGATAGAGAATTCCTGAACAAATGGAATATGATTCTGAACAAATGTTCTTTCGATTTGATGCTTTTAATTATAGAAAAAAGCAGACAGCAAGTAGAAGAACTAAAACAAGATCTTGATAAAACTTTAACCAATTTAAAATCCACTCAGTCTGCTGAATCATTCCAAAATCAACTTACCATCACTAATGATAATCTATCCAAATTTAAAGAAAACACGAAGAAGTTCAAATTAAAAAAATTCTATAGGGATGAGAAAGATTATATAAACAATAAGGTCTATCATTGGATGCAAACCAATGAAAATCAAACAGATGCTGCCACCTTAAACAATGCTGAAGCCAGTACATCTTCCAGTAGTTTAAGCTCTTCAGGCAGTTCCACCATAGCAAAACCTTTTTTAGGGGCAAGAGGAGGTTTCCAATCAGGAAGGACCAGACGGGGCAGAAGTACCAACAGGAACAGACCATGGACGAGATCTCAAAAGAAAAATCAATAACAACTATTAATCTTTCTAAATATGAATTAAATTCTGGGGAACTTGAATTATTAAATCGGGGACTTTCATTTGTCCCTACTGTTCCCACGAATCAATTTCAATTTAATATTGATTTTGAAAGATTTACTCGACTTCTTGAAATCAAACTTTTCTTTTCTGATAAAGAAGAATTTTTTGATTCAACTACAATAGCTCCAAAATCAACATGGAAACCATCAGGCCCCTTAGATGTTAATATAAAAGTGTTTAAAGATTTAGTATACAAAGAATGCAGTAAAGTCTTTAATCAACCTAAAAAAACTAAGTTTAAATCAAATTTAACATCTCAAGAACACACCGCTCTAATGAATCTTCAACGTAATCATAATATCACCATAAAACCTGCTGACAAAGGCGGTGCCATCGTTATTCAAGACACCTCTATTTATAGAAAAAAAGCCTTTGAACATCTAGAGGATCCTAATGCGTATACTGAGATCAAACTAGATCCAACAAAAAGACTGCAGTACAAAATTCGAAAAATTACTGATACAGCCCTAAAAACAGGTTTCATCAACAAAAAAGACTATCGATTTTTGAATACCAACCATCCTATCATTTCGCATATATATTTCTTACCAAAGATCCACAAAGACCCAAAAAATCCCCCAGTGAGGCCCATTACTTCAACAAAAGGGTCGGTTCTTGAACCGCTATCTAGGTTCATAGATTACTTCATAAAAAATGAAGTCAAAAGATGTACTTCATATGTGAGAGATTCAAAAGATTTTCTGAACAAAATCAATTCAGTGGATTGTACCGAAGGACCTTTTTTGATGGTCACTTTAGATGTCATTTCATTATATACATCTATACCACAAACCGATGCACTTGAAGTGATCCATGACACTCTTGAGAACCAACCCAAACCACAACGGGTACCAACAGAATTCATTATCTCACTCGCTAGATTAGCCATGTGTGAAAATTTTTTTCAATTTGAGGACAAAATGTTCAAACAAATTCAAGGGGTGGCAATGGGGGCCACTTTTGCTCCCTCTGTGGCCAACATATACATGATTGCTTTTGAAACTGCTTGGGTACAATTCTCTCCATATGTACATTTAATTTTTTCCTGGTGGCGGTATATTGACGATGTCTTTATGCTTTGGAAAGGCTCAGAAGAACAACTAACTAATTTTGTTTTTTGGCTAAATACGTGTAGTCCTCACATCCAATTTACTTTTACATTTTCTTGGTCACGTATTCACTATTTGGACATAGAAATTACGGTACAACAGAATAATTTCACAACACGCACGTTTGAAAAACCTTTAGCCAAGAATACATTCTTACGATATGATAGCTGTCATCCAAGACACTTAAAGAATAGCCTCCCTTTCTCTCAAATGCTAAGATTAAAAAGGAATTGTTCCATTCCCATGGAATTTAAGATGCAAGCGAAGAATCTTAGTAAAAAACTAAAAGCAAGAGGTTATCCAACACATATTGTAAAAAATGCATACAAACGAGCCAAGTATAATAACAGAGAATTGTTATTACAGGAAACCAAACCTATGGATGAAATATCAGATGATCCCTGTATGACTTGTGCATTAAAACATTCTATATCAAGCACACAAATTAAAAAAATCATCAAAAAGCATTGGGTTATCATTCAATCTCTTCCTGAATTTGAAAAACACAGAATTCGTTTCGCTTTCTCCAGAGGAAAAAATCTAAAAGAATTCCTCAGTCACAATCAGCTCCAAGAAAAATTTGCCTCTCCTACCTGTCTGGGACATTTCAAATGTGGACATTGCATATATTGTGATTTTTCCTTACAAATTAAACAGTTTGAAAATCCAAATAATTCTCATATATACAAGTTCAACCACTTTAGCACGTGTCAAACTGATTTTGTGGTTTATATTATCCGATGTCCCTGTCAAAAATTGTATGTTGGGATGACCACCAGACCGTTTAAAACTCGCTTGGCGGAACACAAATCCAACATAAAAAGACAGCAGATTAAAGAACCTTTAGTACAGCATTGTCTTGATAATAATCACAACTTTGAACATCTCAAAGGATTTGTCATAGAAACCATCAAAAAAAGCAAGAGAGGAGGGGACAGAATAGCATTTTTGAAACGTCGCGAAACATTCTGGATTTTCACTTTACAGTCTTTACATCCAAAAGGATTGAATGACAAGATTGATTGGTCATGTTATTATTGACAATATAAATTTTGTGCCTGCAGTTTTTTGTTTTTGTTTTATAAATTATTTTGCCTTTGGCCGATTCAGGCTGAAGACAAAAAATTTTTTTTTGGATTCTCCTGGCTCTCAACAAATCACGATCTGAGCGATCTTTGCACGTGGTGACGTTTTTCCACGCTTGCACGCTCCCACGTAAGCACCGTGAGTAGTTTCACACTACTTAAAACTTCAGCGTTCTGTCAGCCGATCGCCATTTTCTGAATCCCTTTACACGGAGGATTAAAGAGAACCGTTCTGTAAGTTGCTCAACAAAATTTCACTTAAAAATGTATTGAATTTTGTTTAAAGACTGTTGCAACATTGTAAGTTTAAAACTGTATTTAAATTTCTCAAAAAAGATTGTTGCAACAATGTAACAAAAGAATAAATATAACAAAGCAAAATGTTTCATTCCAGGCACTGCACAATTTCCCCTGAGGAAGCCACACGAGGTGAAACGGTGGCCCCGTTGGGAACCAGTGCTGACAAGAGAACAGATAAGTGCCTTTAACAATGTGCACTATCCTTTAAAAATTTATATATTTATTTCTTAAAAGAAAAATGAAAAAATGATAAAAAGGTTTAAACAAATTATCTAAAATCTGAACTTGTGCCTGCTGCCAATGAGTGAGAGCTTGACTGATGAAAAGCATTATAGCTAAACGCTTTGCTTGATGATTCAGTCTCTGAGGCACGGCCAAGTTTAGTAAGAAATTACTCAGGAAGTAACTGTGCATCTTAGAATTCAATTGATACTTCCCTAGTATTTGTATTTTGGTACTCCCACGTGGACCCCTCCCAGGTTGACGGGACTCCCACAGGGATGGACCCGGGGTTCCTATCCCGAGGCCTACCTAATTTCTGGTCTGGGTCTATGTGACAGTCTCTGTC
This sequence comes from Geotrypetes seraphini, assembly GCF_902459505.1. Taxonomy (NCBI): domain Eukaryota; kingdom Metazoa; phylum Chordata; class Amphibia; order Gymnophiona; family Dermophiidae; genus Geotrypetes; species Geotrypetes seraphini. The sequence goes on along the minus strand of NC_047086.1, from coordinate 300,431,800 downwards.
ACACAGGCAGTGAGCTCAGCACGTAGGCACACAGACTGTGTGCCTACGTGCTGAGCTCTATGCCTACATGACAGAAACTGTTGCTGATTCGTGGGTAGGTGTCACATGCAGGCTAGAGAGGGCGGACAGAGTCCTCCTCCTCCTCCCCCGGGACAAATCTGAAATGAGCTAACTTTGCTGGTCACGTGCAGCGTGCAGGGCCCGGTTCTGCTGCACAAGCTGCGATCTGTGGCTCAGAGCTGAGCGGGGATCAGTGGACGCTGAGTGCTGCTGAGCCGAAGCTGCAAAAACCCAGTGAGGAGCTGTGACCTGGGATCTTGAACTGCAGTAAGCAAGGATGAAAACTGCTCTGCCACTACCAGAATGACCCAGCTTTCTGAAGCCCCGTGAGTTGGATAGTCTGCTCTGTCTACCAAAACTTGCCATTTCTTTCCCTCACTCTGGCTGTCTTATTCCACTTCTTATTTCCTAGTCTGTCACTAATTCTATCATCGTTCTCTCCCATCATTCCCCCCTCTCTTTGCTCCCCTTCTATCCAGCATTTGTCCTTTCTCTCTCTTTTCTCTCCAGTATCTTCCCTCTCCTATATTTCCATCCAGCATCTGCCCCTCCCTCTCCTGCTCAGCATCTGATCTGTCTCCTCCCTTCCTCATTTCTGCCCTCTGTCACCCCATCATCCACCCTTCTCTCTCCTCCTTCCATCCAGTACCTGCCCATCTTTCTCTCCCCCCTTTCAGCCCAGCATCTGCTTCATTTCTCTTTCTCTCCCTTCTATTCAGTGTCTGCCCCTTTCTCTTTCCTCCCTTCCATCCACATCCTCCCCCCTCTGCTCCTTTCCATTCAATGTCTTCCTCCCCTCTCCTTTTCACCCATCATGTCTTTTTCTCTCTCCCCAGGCATTCCATCTTGTCTGTTATCTTTCCCCTTTCATCCAGTGTGTCTGAACCCTCCCCCCTTTCTATCTACAGTCTGTTTCCTCTCACCTCCTACATCCAGTATCTATCCCCTCCCAACTGACACCTCTGCCGCCGCCAGACTGACGTGAAACCTTTCCTCCTACGTCAGCTCTGACTTCGGGGGAAGACTTCCGGGTCGGATATATATGGCGTGCTGCCTCCAACCCCCGCTGTTATATGGACTCAAATGAAGGGGTGGGAGGGAGTGCATTTTTGGACACAGAAGGCATGAACTTGGGAGAGAGGATGGAGGAAGGGAGGCAGAGATGCTGAAGTGGGGGAGGGAAAGCGTTTTTGAACATAGAAGGCATGAACTGGGGAGAGAGGAAGGGAGGGAAAGAGATGCTGCGGTGGGTGAGGGAATAGAAAGGGAGAATTGGGCGTGGGCGGGAAAGAGAACTGGTTGTGTACACATGGGGAATGGAAGAAAGAGAAGAATTTTTGGTCATAGGGAGGGAGTGAGGTACAGATAATAGGGAAGAGAAAGATGAGAGTGAGAAATGTGGTGGAAAGGGAACAGTGGGACAGATTGAAAGGGATGCAAGAGGGAGGAATGTTGGACATAGTGGTGAAGGAAATGGAGGGAGAGATGTGGCATGGTGCTGGAGAGGGGTGATAGAACAGAAGGAGAAATGTTGAGAATGGGGCTGGTGGGCAGGGGCGAGAGATGAGAAAGGGATAAATGCTGGACCATGGTAGGAGGAACCAATGGACAGCAACAGAAGAATTTACAGATGGGAAAAGCGGAAAAAAGAAACTGGGACCAACTTAATGGAAAAATAAGTTTCCAGACAACAAAGGTAAAAAACTGAATTTATTGACTAAAATATGTTAGCTTTGGGAAATGTATATGGCAGATGTCTTTGTATTGTGTTCAAAAGAAAAGGAAATGCATTTCTGTTTTTATTTCTACAGTGTTGAAGTACTTGCTGACCCTTGATGTGGCTGGTGGTGATCCCCAAGCACCACCAGCAGAGGACCTCCTCTAGAGACGGCCAGAACTCCCTTCCACCAAGCACAGCAGTCGCTGGCAGCATCCATGAGCCACTGAAGTGCCAGCATCTGTGACTCGGACGTTACTGCTGCCTGCCAAGCTTGGCAAAAGGGACCCCTGTTCAATTGCAGAGGAAGTCCTCAGCTGACAGCTTGAGGGTCCTCATCAGCTGAGTATTTATATTTTATATTTATATTAGAGGCTCTAGTAGAAACCCATTTACAAAGTATGTATTCTTCTCAATTAATATTTCCAAATTAATTTGTAAATGGGTCTCTACCAGAGCCTTTAATTCAATAATAAATGAAATAACTACTTCTGAAGTTTATATAGGGACGGGCGGGGTTGGATTTGATTCCAGCGGGGATGGATTTGATTCCAGCAGGGATGAGCGGGGACAGGTTTGACTCCTAGCGGGGATGGGTTTGATTTCTGTCCCCACGCAACTCTCTACTCTGGAGTCCCATTAGCACCATGTGCATTATGTGCAAGAACTTCTGCATCCGAGCCGGTGGTAGGAGCTGAATGCACTGCAAAGTTCACCACATGGGAAAATCCAGGTTTTGACGAAAAACCCTCCTTATCTGGTTCCAGGGTGCAGAAGGAACACTACCCAGATGCTACTTTCTACTTTCAGTAGCAGAAGCAGCACTTAGCCGCCATTTCCCAAGAGACACCACTGCAGTAAAGACCATACTGCAACAAACTCCTACCCATGGGAGCTGGAAGCCACAATGCTCACTTGAGATTTCCCAGCCCCCACTACTGCAGCTGCAAGCAAGCTAGACTGTAGTCAGTGAGAGGCTTAAATCCAGCCCCTTCTGCCTCTGAGGGTGTCCCTGTGTCCTCTGCAAGTGCTGTTTCCTTTCTTTTTTTAATAAAAGTTGATGAGGTCGTGCAGATGGGACAGTGGCTGAGTTGGGATCTGGCAACCAGAAATCCTAACCTTCAGGCTAAACTGAGTTGAGGAAACCAAAACAGGAGCCAAGCAACAGACTAAACCATCAGCATGGGAAAGAAGCCATCCACCTGCCTGCTGGAGATGGTCACTCAATATTTTCTAAGAAGCATGCATGCCATCCTATATCACAGGTCACAAATTAGTGCCATCTCCGCCTGCTGGTAGGTAGACATAACCCATGTATCTGGATTCCTCTACTGCTGATGATAAGGAAACAGGTTTTATAACTGTATTGCCCCTGCCTTCATAAAATGCATAACACATTTGGCAAGTCAAAAATTAGTTATGATAATACTTTGCACATAGTTGGTCTAATTTAATTAGTCAATTGAAAGGGAGGGGGGAGAGAACAGTGTTATCACTGGCAGAGTTCTGGCTTCTCTGCCCTTAGCTGACTGTTGATTGTCACAGTAACAGTTCATGTGGGATATTATCTCTTTGGGTCTCCAGGACTTCCTATGTAATCAGTTTGGCATTTCCCTAGTTCAGAAGATATACGTAATATAGGGGAGATTTTGGATAACTTTAATGTAAAGCTCAGAGAACTGTTTCCTGCTATTTGCAAATGAGCTTGCCCTATCAAGGGGAGGGGATAGAACAGTCCAAATGTGACCAGCTGAGTAAAAAGATACCAAGTTGGGGTGACTTATTTATACTACAAGATAGAGGGATATCAACTGCATAATCCTGCACAATTTCAGTCTCAGTTATGGACTAATTACATTTTTAAAAAAATGAGAAATGTTTATTAATTAAAAAAAAAAGTTTCTGAAAAAAAAATAACACACTTGAAAAATAGCAGTTAAAACATCTTTACTGTCTAAAAGAGTGCTTCCCATTCTTGTGACCTCATGATTGCAACCAAATAAAACTATGTGTCCCCACCTTCCCCCCCCCCGTCCCCCGCCAAGGTGCAGATTGATCTACCTATGGATAGCCCACCTTAGGTCATGAGTCCAAAAACAAATTTTGTGACTGCATTTGGGGTCCCAATCTCAGGGAAGTTCTGAACTAAAGCTTATTAAAACAAAAATATCTGAAATAAAAATTTTGGCTTTTCTACTAAGTGCATTCATATTTTACCTAGTCTTACAGATCACCTTTCCTCCTCTAGGTGAGAGGGTGTTCCTGGAATTTACTCACAGTTTTAGAGAATAAAGGAAGTTCTGTGCCGTATATACTCAAATAAAAGATGAGATTTTTGGGCCCAAAAATGGGGGTCTCGTCCTATATTCGGGTTATCACCCGACGACCCCCCCCCCCCTTCCTGACTTGATGTAGGTCTCTAATAGGTCGGGACAGGAGAGATAGCACAGTTACTTACCGTAACAGGTGTTATCCAGGGACAGCAGGCATATATTCTCACATGTGGGTGACGTCATCTACGGAGCCCCAGCGCGGACAGCTTTTCAAGCAAACTTGCTAGAAGTTTCAAGTTTGCACACTGCACCACGCATGTGTCTGCTTCCTCGCCCACTAGAGGGCGCGTTCCACCTCGTGGTCCTCAGTTCCATCACTAGCAAAGAAGCCATCCCCGGGGAGGCGGGTGGGTTGTGAGAATATATGCCTGCTGTCCCTGGATAACACCTGTTACGGTAAGTAACTGTGCTTTATCCCAGGACAAGCAGGCATGATATTCTCACATGTGGGTGACCTCCAAGCCAACCAAAAAAAGGGCAGGTGGGAGGATGGCAATTTATGAAAACAGATTACGTAACACCGACTGGCCAAACCGGCCATCGCTTCTGGACAAAGTGTCCAGGCAATAGTGGGAGGTGAACGTATGAACCGAAGACCAAGTGGCAGCTTTACAAATGTCCTCCATGGGAGTAGATCGGAGGAAAGCAACCGAAGCTGCCATCGCTCGGACCTTATGCCCCGTGACACGCCCCGAGAGCGGGAGACCAGCCTGAGCGTAGCAAAAAGAAATGCAAGCAGCCAACCAGTTGGACAAGGTGCGTTTGGAAACCGGATGTCCTAGACGATTAGGATCAAAGGACAAAAACAATTGAGGAACCTTCCGATGAGACTTGGTACGTTGGAGATAAAAAGCCAACGCCCTCTTACAGTCAAGAGAATGGAGCGCCGTCTCGCCAGGATGGGAGTGGGGCTTAGGAAAAAACACAGGAAGGACAACGGACTGATTCAAGTGGAAATCCGATACAATCTTTGGCAAAAATTTCGGATGCGTGCGCAAGACCACCTTGTCATGGTGGAACACCGTGAAAGGTGGATCCGCAACCAAAGCTTGCAACTCACTAACCCTTCGAGCCGATGTGAGAGCAATCAGAAAAACCACCTTCCAAGTAAGGAATTTGAGAAGGGATACGTCCATAGGCTCAAAGGGAGGTTTCATCAGTTGAGCCAGGACAACATTCAAATCCCAAACAACAGGAGGAGGCTTCAGAGGGGGACAAACATTGATTAGCCCCTTCATGAACCGTTGCACCATAGGGTGAAGCGAAAGAGCACGACCATCTAAGTGCCGGTGAAAAGCTGAAATGGCACTGAGATGTACCCGGACAGATGTCGTCTTCAGGCCTGATTTAGACAAATGTAACAAGTAGTCTAAAACCGAAGCCACCGGGACAGAATCAGGATTCAGATGTCGCGAGGAACACCAAGATGAAAATCTGGTCCACTTCTGTGAATAACAAAGCCTGGTCGAGACCTTGCGTGAGGCTTCCAAAACCTCCCTCACTGACTGAGAGACCTGGATTGAAGTGAAGGGGAAAGGAACCAAGCAGTCAGGTGCAAGGACTGCAGATTGGGATGCAACAGCGAACCCCGACTCTGAGATAGCAGAGAGGGAAACACAGGCAGAAGCAGAGGTTCCCTGACACTTAGTTGAAGAAGCAGGGAGAACCAATGCTGACGAGGCCACCGAGGCGCAATGAGAATCATCGTGGCGGTGGATGACTTGAGACGTACCAACGTTCTCATGATCAAGGGAAAAGGAGGAAACGCATACAGGAACCTCCCCTCCCAGTCCAGAAGGAAGGCATCCGCCTCCAGACGGTCCGGGGAATACATCCTCGAACAATATAGGGGCAGTTTGTGAGTCTCCGAGGAGGCAAACAGGTCCACCTGCGGAGTCCCCCAGCGGTCGAAGACCTCGCGCAGGACTCTGGAGTGGAGAGACCATTCGTGCGGTTGAAGAAGCCGACTGAGCTTGTCTGCCAAGCAGTTTTGGTCTCCCTGAATAAATACCGCCTGCATGAAGATGTTTCGGGAGATTGCCCACTCCCAAAGGCGAAGCGCCTCCCTGCAGAGGGGCCAAGAGCCCGTCCCACCTTGCTTGTTGACATAGTACATCGCTACCTGGTTGTCCGTGCGAACTAGGACTACCTGATCGCGAAGAAGGTGGTCGAACGCACGAACCGCCATGTAAATGGCTCGAAGTTCCAGCACATTGATGTGACATCGACGGTCCTCCGACGACCACAGACCCTGGGTCCGCAGCCCGTCTAGATGGGCCCCCCACGCATACTCCGAAGAGTCCGTGGTCAGGACCCTGCGAAAGGGAGGGGCCAGAAACAGCAACCCCCCGGAAAAATTGGAACAATCGGTCCACCAACGGAGCGACCGTTTCAAAGAAGGAGTGACCGTAATGAGGCGGGACACCGGATCGCAATCCTGACGCCACTGGGAGGCCAGGGTCCACTGAGAGATTCTCAGGTGCAGTCTGGCAAACGGGGTGACGTGGACCGTCGATGCCATGTGGCCCAGAAGCATCATCATGCGCTGGGCCGATACCACCTGCAGCTGCGAGACCCACCGCCCCAGCCGAACCAAGGCCGCCAAGCGAGGCTGCGGGAGGTACGCACGTCGGCTCACAGTGTCCAGCACTGCGCCTATAAATTGAAGGGACTGGGCCGGCTGCAACTGCGACTTGGGGAAATTCACCTCGAACCCCAGTCGTTGAAGGAAGGCGATAGACTGTCGGGTCGCTGAGATAACCCCCTCCCTGGTCGTGCTTTTGATCAGCCAATCGTCCAGGTAGGGGAAAACCTGAAGGCCCCGATTTCTCAGGGCCGCCGCGACCACGACCATGCACTTCGTAAAGACTCGAGGGGACGAAGCTAGGCCAAAAGGCAGGACCCTGTACTGAAGGTGCAAGTCCCCCACCTGGAACCTCAAGAACCTCCGGAAGGCAGGATGCACGGGAACATGAGTATATGCCTCCTTCAGATCGAGGGAGCACATCCAGTCCCCTTCCTCCAAGAGAGGGTATAGAACCGGGAGAGACAGCATTCGAAACTTCTCCCGGACCAGGAATTTGTTGAGCTTCCTGAGGTCCAGTATAGGGCGCAGGTCCCCGGTCTTTTTCGGGACCAGAAAGTAGCGGGAGTAAAACCCGGTCCCCCGCTGATCTGCGGGAACTGGTTCGACCGCCCGAAGCTTCAACAGGGCCCGGGCCTCGGCCAGCAAGATGGGAAGCTGGCTCCGATTGAAAGTGGAAGGTCCCGGGGGCATATCCTGTGGCACAGACAAGAAATTGAGAGAGTAGCCCTCGGAGACGGTCCGGAGCACCCAGGCGTCTGATGTAATTTCGGTCCAGGCTGGGTAAAAGGACCGAAGACGCCCCCCTATAGGCAGGGATTTCTGAGCGGTCGCGGAGGGGAACCCGCCCCATCCGCTCAGCCCGTCAAAAAGAAGGCGCGGGCTTGGAAGGGCCCTGCGCCGGAGCTTGCGTTTGTCCCCCTCTGCCCCTCTGAGCCTGGCGTCTTGGTGGCGGTCTGGAAAAGGCGGGAGTAGATTTTTGGGGGTACCGCCTCGGGGGAGGGCGGAAGGGTTTCTGCGGCGGGGGTCTAGGCTTGGGCCGGACCAAGGAGGCCAACGAGCGCTCCTGCTCAGACAACCTCTTGGTCGCCGCCTCTAATGACTCGTCAAAAAGTTCGGACCCCACACAAGGCAAATCTGCCAGGCGATCCTGCAGGTTTGGGTCCATGTCGAGGGTGCGAAGCCAGGCCAGACGGCGCATGGCCACCGCGAGGGCCGACACCCTCGAAACCAGCTCAAAAGCGTCGTACAAGGCGTGAAACAGGTACAACCGCAGTTGAGACAGGTTGGACATGAATGTATCAAAACCTGCCTTCTGGGAGTCCGGTATGGAGTCACGAAACTGAGGGAGGTCCTTCACCATACCTCGAAGATAGGAGGAAAAAGTGAATGCATAATTTAGCACCCTGGTGGCCATCAGGGAATTGGAATAAAGGCGACGGCCAAACTTGTCCAGGGTTCGGCCCTCCCTACCAGGTGGAACCGCCGCAGAAACCCGGGAAGGCTGAGACTTTTTAAGGGCAGATTCCACCAGCAAAGACTGGTGGGAGAGCTGCGCCTTGTCGAACCCCTTAGCCGGCACCGTCCTGTATTTGCCCTCCATCTTGGACGGGACTGACGTGACCGTAAGAGGGTTTGACAAATTTTTTAACCAAGTCTGCAGGAGGACCTTATTGTATGGGAGCCGAGGAGCCTCCCGAGGTGGAGTTGGAAGGTCCTGCTCCTCAAGGAACTCCTTAGAATACTGGGATCCGACCGAAAGGTCCAGCCCGAGGGCCTTGGCCATGTCCTGCACAAAAACCGAGAATGAGGACGGTTTAGCAGGTGGGGAAGGAGATCTCGACTTTTTCGCCGAGGAAACCGGAGAGGCCTCGTGCGAATAATACAAGGGATCTCTCCCTGACCCCGAGCCCCACGATGTCCTCTCCACAGGCCTCGAGGGGGTAGGAGAACGAGTCCGCCTCGACGAGGCCCGGGGCGAAGATCCCGGGGTCCGGGGGACGAGGGCCCCCTCCCGTTTCCTCGGCGAGGAAGAACGGGACACCCGACGCGCCGGGGAGCGGAGAAGCTTCGGATTGTCAATGCGCAACTCCGACACCCGCAACGCCTCGCCCCCGATCGGGGAAGACCGACCGCGCCCTCGAGGCGAACCCCGTGAGCGCTTCGGCTTCCTCGGCCGGCGCCTCGACCGAGTCCGAGGCGAGGGCGAAGACCCCCGGGAGGACCTCGAGGACGATGAGGAGGAAATGCGGCGGACCCGACGCACCTTGTCCCGGGGCCGCACGCTACGCTCCGGCTGATCCCCCGCGGTCGATGGTAAGACCGAAACCGAGGCCGAGACCGAGGCCGAGGCGGGCGGAGCCTCGACAGCCGAGACCGAGGTCGGAGGAGCCCCGGTCTCCGAGGTCGAGGGAGCCCCGGCACCCGAGGCCGAGGTCGCCGAGGCCGAGGCCGCCGAGGCAACAGCCGCCGGGGTCGAAGCCCGTTGCAGCTGTTCCAGGGCCCCCGACAGCTCAGTTGATATGAGCGCTCTGAGGAGCTCCTGGAAAGCCGGGATCCCGACGAAGGTCGGGAGGTCCGAATCCGGGGCATGCTCCCTGGAGGGCGACCTCGGTCTCGAGTGTTCCCTCGGGGCTTGCACGGGCGGGGCCCGAGGCGGGGCCGAGGACGACCCACCCGCCTTGGTCGAAGCAGAGGACGGCTTCTTTGCAGACCCTGTAGGGGATGGAAAGGAGGACTTACCCGAGGTAGCCTTCGTTCCCGAGGTTGACTTGGAAGTCGAAGGGCGAGGAGAGGCCGAGGGCCCCGAGGACGCCGAGGCCGAGGTCGAGGCCGGGGCCGAAGCCGAGGCCGACGTCGAGGCCTTTACCACGGGGTCCGCCTTAAACAACTCCGCCATTCTGGCCCTCCTGCGACGGAGAGCCCTGGGTTGAAACGTGGAACAGCGATCGCACGAGGTGGTAGGGTGTTCCGGGCCCAGACAAACGATCCACCACCGGTGGGGGTCTGTAATAGAGAGCAGCCTCTCGCACCGGCTGCACTTTTTGAAACCCGTTACAGGACGGGACATCAACGACGAAACTGGCCGGGAACGATCGACGTCCCGCGGCCACGGCTGCCGGGAGCCCCCGGAGCCCAACGAGAAGACAAAAATTTTTTTTTTTTTTTAAAAAGGAAAAGAACAGAAAAGAACAGAAATCAAACAGCACAGCGACCGAAAAAATCAGACGCGGTGTCAGGAAGCAGCGACACAAAAAAGATTAGGAGCTCACAATCCACAGGGCTTACTGGCTCCGCGGAAAAAAATGAACTGAGGACCACGAGGTGGAACGCGCCCTCTAGTGGGCGAGGAAGCAGACACATGCGTGGTGCAGTGTGCAAACTTGAAACTTCTAGCAAGTTTGCTTGAAAAGCTGTCCGCGCTGGGGCTCCGTAGATGACGTCACCCACATGTGAGAATATCATGCCTGCTTGTCCTGGGATAACCCTCCAGTCTCCCAGCCCGGCTGATACAAATCATTTTTTTTACTCTCCTCCGTATACCTTTTCTGCTAACCCCCACCTTACACCTTTTAGTTATAATAATAATAATAACAGCTTATATACCGCAATACCGTGAAGTTCTATACAGTTTACAAAGATTAAGCAAAGGTACAAATTGATTGACTTTAAGAGGGGAGGAAGAAAGAGGGTTAATAGGACAGGAAATCCATTTTTGAGGAGAGAGTGATCAATAGAACAAGTTAATCGCTATAGAGGGGAGAGAGAAGAGAGGATCAGTTGTCTAGATACTTTAGGAATAGGTGTGTTTTCAGACATTTCCTAAATTCCACATAAGTAGTGGGCGAAAGCAATTGTTCTAGGTCTTTACCCCATGATGCTGCTTGATGCGAGAGAAGATGTTCATGGTGTTTTTTCAGTTTACAACCTCTCACTGGGGGGGAAATGAAGTTGGAATGTGAGCTTCTCTTGTGTCTGTTGGCTGAGAAGATGAAAAGGTCAGTTATATATTTAGGGGCAAGTCCACGCACCTCCTTTGTCTGGGACTGTCCCATCAGTCCAGACTGTGATGTGCTTTGGGAGAGAAAGCAATGTTACTTACCGTAACAGTTGTTATCCAGGGATAGCAGGCAGCTATTCTCACTAGTGGGTGATGTCATCCGACAGAGCCCCGATACGGACGTCTCACAAGCATGTCTTGCTTGAAGAAACTCAGAAGTTTCGAGATGCCCGCACCGCGCATGCGCCAGTGCCTTCCTGCCCGATGGTCCGGGCGTGTCTCCTCAGTTCAGATAGCTAGCGGAGAAGCCAACCCAGGGGAGGTGGGTGGGACGTGAGAATAGCTGCCTGCTGTCCCTGGATAACAACTGTTACGGTAAGTAACATTGCTTTATCCCAGGACAAGCAGGCAGGTATTCTCACTAGTGGGTGACCTCCAAGCTAACCTCAATGGGATGGTGGGAGAGTTGGCAACTTAGGAGAATACATTTTGTAACACTGTTTGGCCAAACTGTCCATCCCTTCTGGAGAAAGTATCCAGACAATAATGAGAGGTGAATGTATGAACCGAGGACCAAGTGGCAGCCTTACAAATCTCCTCAATCGGAGTCGATCTGAGGAAGGCTACAGAGGCCGCCATTGCTCTGACCTTATGGGCTGTGACCCTACAGGAAAGGGGTAATCCAGCCTGGGCATAGCAGAAAGAGATACAAGCTGCCATCCAGTTGGAGATGGTGCGCTTCGATACAGGTCGTCCCAACTTGTTTGGATCAAAGGAGACGAAAAGTTGAGGAGCAGTTCTGTGTGGTTTGGTGCGATCCAAGTAGAAAGCCAAAGCACGTTTACAGTCCAGAGTGTGAAGAGCTGATTCTCCAGGATGAGAATGAGGCTTGGGAAAAAACACTGTTAGAACAATGGATTGGTTGAGATGAAATTCAGAGACCACTTTAGGTAGGAATTTTGGATAAGTGCGGAGGACCACCTTGTCATGATGGAATACTGTGAAAGGTGGGTCCGCCACCAAGGTCTGAAGCTCACTGACCCTGCGAGCAGATGTGAAGGCCACCAGAAAAACCACTTTCCAAGTGAGAAACTTTAGTGGAGCCTTTCTCAGAGGCTCAAAAGGAGGTTTCATAAGCTGAGAAAGGACAACATTGAGATCCCAAACCACTGGAGGCGGTTTGAGAGGAGGATTGACATGAAAAAGTCCTTTCATAAATCTGGAAACCAAAGGATGAACAGAGAGAGGTTTCCCTTGCAGAGGCTGATGGAAAGCCGCAATAGCGCTCAGGTGTACCCGGATAGAGGTCGACTTGAGACCAGACTGAGACAAGTGTAGAAGATGGTCCAACACAGAGGATAGGGAGGCTCGCTGAGGCTCCTTAGAATTGGAAATACACCATGAAGTAAATCTAGTCCATTTCTGGGAGTAGAATTGACGAGTAGCAGGCTTCCTGGAAGCCTCCAAGACATCCCTCACCGCCTGGGAAAACTGGTGAGGAGTTACATTGAGAGGAACCAAGCTGTCAGGTGGAGAGACTGCAGGTTGGGATGTAGAAGCGATCCCTGATGCTGAGTAAGCAGTGAAGGAAACACCGGAAGGAGAAATGGCTCCCTGCTGCTGAGTTGAAGTAGAAGGGAGAACCAAGGTTGTCGGGGTCACCGAGGAGCAATCAGAATCATGGTGGCGCGGTCGGACCTCAGCTTGACCAGAGTCTTTTGTACGAGAGGAAATGGAGGAAACGCAAACAGAAAGCGATTCCCCCAATCCAGCAGAAAAGCATCTGCCTCGAGGCGATGAGGAGTGTAGATCCTGGAGCAAAATTGAGGCAGCTTGAAATTGTGGGGAGCCGCAAAGAGGTCTATCTGAGGCGTCCCCCACTGGGCAAAGACCTGATGAAGGGGTGTGGAATGGAGCGTCCATTCGTGAGGCTGGAGTAGACGACTCAAGTTGTCCGCCAAGACATTGTCCTTCCCCTGAATGTAGACAGCTTTGAGGAAGGTGTTGTGGCGAACCGCCCAATCCCAGACTCTGAGAGCTTCCTGGCAGAGGGAGGCTGAGCCCGTGCCCCCCTGCTTGTTGACATAATATATGGCGACCTGATTGTCTGTGCGAATGAGGACCACCATGTCGTGAAGCAGATGTTGAAACGCCTGAAGAGCATTGAAGATGGCTCTGAGCTCCAGAAGATTGATTTGATGGAGTCGGTCCGCACTGGTCCAGAATCCCTGCGTGCGAAGCCCATCCAGATGCGCTCCCCAGGCTTAGGTCGAGGAATCGGTTGTGAGGACCTTCTGGTGGGGAGGAGAGTGAAACAGCAAACCTCTGGATAGATTTGAAGAGGTCATCCACCAAAGTAGAGACTGCCGAAGAGCAGGAGTGACGATGATGTGTCGAGTCAACGGATCCGACACCTGAGTCCACTGAGATGCCAGGGTCCACTGAGGAATTCTGAGATGGAGTCTGGCGAACGGCATCACATGAACTGTAGATGCCATGTGGCCCAGGAGGACCATCATGTGTCTCGCTGAGATGGACTGGCGAGAAGACACAGACTGGCAGAGATGAAGAAGAGCATCCATGCGTTGAGGAGGAAGGAATGCTCTGAGACGTATGGTATCCAGGACCGCCCCGATGAAGGGGAGCGACTGTGTAGGCTGTAGATGAGATTTGGGAAAGTTGATCTCGAATCCCAAACTCTGCAGGAACAGAATCGTAGACAGGGTCACCGAAATGACCCCCGATGCCGAGGGAGCCTTGATGAGCCAGTCGTTGAGGTAGGGAAATACCTGAAGACCCTGGTTCCGGAGTGCAGCGGCCACCACTACCAGACACTTCGTGAAGACTCTGGGAGACGAAGACAGGCCGAATGGAAGCACTCGATACTGCAGATGCAGATGTCCCACCCAAAATCTGAGGAATTTGCGTGAGGCCAGATGAATGGGAATGTGAGTGTAGGCCTCCTTGAGATCATAACCAGTCGTTCTGCTCGAGGAGGGGGTAGAGAGAAGCGAGGGTCAGCATGCGAAACCTCTCCTTGACTAGGAATTTGTTGAGGACCCTGAGGTCCAAAATGGGTTGCAGGTCGCCCGTCTTCTTCGGAACAAGGAAGTACCGGGAGTAAAATCTCTGGTTGTGTTGGTCCACAGGGACCGGCTCGACGGCCCGGAGCCGGAGCAAAGCCTGGGCTTCCTGAAGAAGAAGGGCGGTCTGAGTCAAATTGGAAGGATACTCTCTTGGAGGGTGGTCCGGAGGGACCAGATGGAATTGAAGAGATGATAGTAAGGACCCAGAGGTCGGCGGTTACGGCCTCCCAGCGATGATAAAAATGATGGTGACGCCCTCCGATAGGAAAAACAGGGGGAGGCAGAACGAGGCTGGTTATGCCCTCGACGAGACAGTCAAAAAGGCTGAGGAGCCTTAGGGACAGCAGAGACTTGCTGAGCCTTCTGAGGAGGCTGCCGCTTCGCAGGTTGCCTCGTAGGAGGGGCTTGCCTCGACTGATAACACCGCCGATAGATCAATGGCGGTCGAGAGGGTCAAGACTGCTGAGGCTTAGGCTTCGGCCTAAGAATGGACTGGAAGGACTTTTCATGATCAGACAATTTCTTTGTAACCGTCCCGATGGATTTGTCAAAAAGATCCGCCCCAGCACACGGAATGTTTGCCAGGCGGTCCTGAAGATTCGGGTCCATGTCAATGGTTCGCAACCAGGCCAAACGGCGCATCGCCACAGAGTAGGCGGCTGCTCGGGCCGAGAGCTCGAAAGCATCATAGGCAGATTGCATCAACTGAAGACGCAGCTGGAACAGTGAAGCAACCACCTCCTCAAACTCAAACCGAGCCTGGGACTCGATGTAGGGCGTGAATTTTCGAAGCCCAGGTAGAAAAAATTCCAAGTAGGTGGCAAAGTGGAAATTATAATTCAGGACTCGAGACGCCATCATAGAATTCTGATAGATGCGTCGTCCAAACTTATCCATGGTCCTGCCCTCGCGGCCTGGAGGCACCGAAGCATACACCTGGCCAGGATGAGACCACTTGAGCGAGGATTCGACTAGGAGGGACTGATGAGAAAGCTGAGGTCCCTCGAAGCCCTTATGATGCACTGTGCGGTACCGAGCATCTAATTTTCCAGGGACCGCAGGGATAGAGTAAGGAGACTCAAAGCACCTCATGAAGGTCTGGTCGAGGAGCTTATGTAGAGGTAGGCGTAAGGACTCGGCCGGAGGACGAGGCAAGTGCATGGTATCGAGGTACTCCTTGGAGTATCGAGACCAAGCATTGAGGGTAATGTCCATATCATCCGCCATCTGTCTGAGAAACGAGGAAAAGGACAGTTGGTCTGCCAGCGCCGGTCTTCGAGAAGGACTAGAAGAAGCTCCATAGAAGCCTGTGAGCAACAGGGCGAGTAAAACACCTCGGGGTCCTCGAACTCCGGGCCCGGAGGAGGAGACCCAGCCGAAGCAGAATATCCCATCCGAGGCAATTTTTTCTGAGGCGAGACGGTCGAGTGCCGAGAGGAATGCCTCGAAGAGTGTCTGGATCGATGCCCCTCTCAATGCCTGGAAGGGGACCGAGCCCTTCTGTGAGAATACTGATCCCCAGAAGCCTCCAAGGAGCAGATAGGACTCGAGGCCGTCGATCGGAGAGAAGGAAGAGTCGGCACCTCCCCAGAAGCCGCCCAAGCTTGATAGGGGGTTCGGAAGAACTCGTCCTGCTTCCTGCTATGCCCAGGACTGGAAGGCCTCGAAGGTGGACGCCACACTGTGTCATTGGGCGGGGTAATAGGCTCCAAGGGAGGTAAGTCGCTAAGTGAAGCTTTCCTCGAGGGAATAGGCTCCAAAGGAGGCATATCACTAAGGGAGGCCTTCCTCGAGGGAACCGGTTCCAAGGGAGGCATTGCACCACCCGAGGGCCGCCTCGAGGAACCAGACACTGTCCGCCGCTCCTCCTCGCCGAGCAACGAGGTCGAGCGGCGCGGCGGAGGAGGAGGGGGCGGCCCGCCCCTCGGAGCCGGAACTGGGAGGTCACCCTGGATCGAGGCAATCAGCCGGGGTCCCAAGGTGGACATGAGTTCCACAAACTGAGCCTCCAGAAGGGACCGCAACGAAGCCGATATGGAGGGATCCGCACCAAAAGGGGGCCCTTCCGCACGGTCTCCGCGCTCTTTCGGTGCCGCATGCTTCTGCTTGCCAGCCTTCGGCACTTTAAGCACCACCGGTGGAACTGTAGGGGTTGATACCTGTTCCGAGGAGACGGAGGAAGGCACCGGCGCCGAGGTCGAAACCGGTGTGAACGAGGCCGGTTTCAGAGGGCCCGAAGCAGCCGGGGAGGCAGAGGGCTTCGCCGACGGAGTCGAAGCACTAGTTGATGTCGAAGCTGAAGGATCCAACGAAGCTTCCATCTTGAACATGGACTCCCACAGCAGGCAGCGACGCTTAAACGCTCGCGCCGTCAGAGTGGAGCAAGGCCGGCACGATTTCGGAAAGTGATCCGGACCCAGACACTGTAGGCAGCGTCGATGTGGGTCCATGAGCGAAATCGCGCGCTGGCACTTGCTGCACTTTTTAAAACCGGTGATCGGCCGGGACATAGGCCGGAAAAGCTCCGCCGCAAGGTCGAAGGCGCGGGGCCCCAGCCACGCGGCCGATCCGGTGTCAGAAGAAAAAATTTTTTTTTTTTTTTAAAAAAGAAATCAAAGAAAGAAATAAACGCACGGGAGAGCCAAAAGAACCCAACCCGCGGCAATAGAGAAGGCAAAAAAAAACAGATTCAATGGGCGCAGAATTGAAGTAAACTTCTCAGCTCCGCGGAAGAAAAAGAACTGAGGAGACACGCCCAGACCATCGGGCGGGAAGGCACTGGCGCATGCGCGGTGCGGGCATCTCGAAACTTCTGAGTTTCTTCAAGCAAGACATGCTTGTGAGACGTCCGTATCGGGGCTCTGTCGGATGACATCACCCACTAGTGAGAATACCTGCCTGCTTGTCCTGGGATAATGACAGATGGGCTCTGGTCTGCCAGAATTTTACCATCAAGATAAGACGTCTATCTGAAAGAGGTGCATATGAGGCTGAGCCTAGGGCACCACTTCCAGGGTGGCTGTCATGGAACTCAAAAGTTGAAGATAGTAGCAGTAGTGCACAATTTATAATTTCTAGAGCATTGCCAGATGTATGCAGCATTGTACATTACACATGTAAGAGACATGTGCAGTCTAGAAGCCCTCCGGTCCTGGAACTGTTTCTGGGCCTGCAGCTTATCTTTGTACTCTTTTATAAGAGACTGCTCCCAGGGTTGTATAGAACCAAACCCCAGGTAATTCAAGGTCTAGAAGAGGCACAGGAGAATTTCTGCCCAGCTCACCACTCAATCTAGACGTTCCAAGAGCAGGTCAAAGAAAAAGTCAGCACAAAATCTTTCACAAAGTTGACTCAGATCTGCCAATCATCCAGACAGGGATGAATCTAAGTGGCAAAGATAAACTGGCACCACCACCATTACTTAGAAGCACAGAAAAAAAACTGAAGGCATATAAATACCATGTGTCCTATCAGGTCTGCCTATCCATAGTATCTATATTATCCCTTACCCCCTACTTATACCAAAACTTTCTTGAATTCAGATACAGTCTGTTTCCACTACTTCTGCCAGGAGGCTGTTCCACATATCCACCAGCACCCTTTACATGAGAAAGTATTTCTTTAGGGTACTCCCGAGTCTGTCCCCTTCCACCTTATGCCCCCTTATTCCAGAGCTTCCTTTCAATTTAATGGCACTTGCTTCCTGTGCATTTATGCCACTGTGGGCTAGATTTACAAAACTCCAGCGCTATTTCTGTACAGCAATGGAGAGGCACTGGTCCTTTTTTAGTGACCAATGCTCAACACTAACAGCATGCAAATTATATGCACACTCTTAGTGTTGAACATTTGTCACTAATGAGGAAAAATCCTTGGATAGCTGTGAATGAAGAGTGATAGTATTTCAAGTCCAACAAATCCTAGTTCCAATCAGGCTGTAAGACCAAAAAAAGCCAAGTAGAAAAATTATGAGGTATCTGCCAGACACAAAAAAAACCAAAAAGCAATTAATTCCATAATCTGGAAGGTTACATTACCAGGTTAACACAAAATCAGGCCCATTTGATATTCTTTTTTCAATATCTGTATTACCGTATATACTCAAATATAAGTCGATCCAAGAATTCACGGGAGCCAGTCAGAAAGCCACTCAGTGCCGAGCAGCAGCGCTCCCGCTTGGTGCCGTTCAGTGGCTGAAGAAACACGATCTCACGGCAGCCACCACCGAATGGGTTAGCAGCGGGGCAGGAGTGTGTAAAGCTCGTTCCTGCCCACTGCACCTCTGGACCACCAAGGATTGGCAGAGGAGGTATGAGGACAGGGCAGGGAGAGGGGACAGCGGCCCTCTGGTCAAAAGACCAGCGCCCTAACTGAAACTAGCCCTACCAGCGTACATCCTTGTTCTCATAAAAGGAGCTCTAAGTGACTTGCCCAAAGGCTCTAGGGGGGAACTTTAGATCCTTATATTCTGCAATTACAGTCATAGGCTCTTAAAACAACCTGAATTAGCCTTATAAGGCTACTATCCTCCCCTTCATTTATGTTTTTGCCTTTAAATGTTACTTTTCTATGTAGTTCATCCCACTTTCGTACACTTCTAGTAAGTGAGTATTTGTCTCAATAATGCCTATAAGTTTTTATATCCTAACTTTTAATGTAAATCACTTAGAAATTACTTATAAGTGTTTAATCAAATTTTTAATAAAACTTGGAAACTTGGACAAGAAACACTGGTGGGATTTGAACTCTGGCTTTCTTGGTCCACTACTCTATTAGTAGGCCACCCTGCCAAACCTTCAGTCATACATGCTTAAAATTCAGTTTATGTGCAAATGGGATACATTTTTAAGAGTTCCTAACTACAGCAGCATGCACGTTTTTTAACCACACAATGCCAAACAATTTTGAACTAAGCACATACATTCATTAAAATATAAATGTATAGTGGGTATGTCATTAATCTCACATGTTTGCATAATTTCTAAGCACGCCCCCTGAACCATCTTTCTTAATGAAGCTGACAGTATATGTACTTGCAAGAGACTGAAAACCACCAACGCAGATTCAGCAGATCTACTTGCATAATTCTCAATTACATGTGTAGATCCAAATTCAGCCTTTCAACATGCAGCCTCAAATAAGCTATCAGTCAGTAGACTGTTAGCTGAAACCAAGTCCCTCTAAGGATCTACAAAAGCTTAGTCTGATTTAAGGATGTATAACATTACCCAGGGAATACCTGTAACCTTCCTACATTTTTACTCTACTCAACATAAATGCTAATTTTTAGAAACATTTCACAAAAAAAGCAACCTAACCACAAGCCCACTTATTGAAGTTGTGTCACTGTCAGTCAGGCTGATTCTCAAAGCTTTAGCACTATAGTGAATAATGCTTGAAAACAATGTTGAAAAACAACACCCCAATGTGTAAAAATAATAGCATGCAAATTATATACAGTGGAACTGCGCTAAGAAAATAAATAGTAAGTGGAACACATGCACATGTCTTTTGATCACTGATAACAGGCCAAAATAACATATCTCTGTGATGCACATGCACAGCATCATCTATGTGCTCTATGTATTTGTGTGGTAAAGGGCTGAAATATTGCTGAAAAAATGCAGTAAACACCAAGGTGTTATAAGTAAAGGCTGTTATATGTATTATTCCTTTGTGCATGCTGGATTGGTGCCAGTTTTTTGTTTTCCCTGGTAGAGGTCAGTGTAAGATACATATATAAGTACTGTGTGCTTTTTTTCCAGATTTTCTTTTGGTTTATATTTCTGTTATAGCAATAACTAAAGGGCACATGCCCCTTCATTCTAATAGTCCACATCCTTTTTTTAGGGGGGGGTTATTTAAAAGGTGCATAATCATGAGTTTTAACTGGCAGATTTGAAGCAAGTACATACTTGATGACCAAACATTTTAATTCTACATTTTTATGCTGGAATATTCTTAGTCATAGGTTCAAATTGGAAATTGAATTGCAAGCCCTCTCTATCAGAACACCACTAACACCCTAAACCACATGTTAATTTCTTGACTTTAGAAGTCATCTATTCCTTAAGTGCACTGCAGTGCTGTTTTGCTGATCATTGAGAAGGAATACCAAAAGACATCATTAAAATGAAGTCAAAAGCATGTAAATACTATTTGCACACACGTTACTTCCTATAGTACAGCCTTCTAAACAGATTTTCACTGGCGCTAATCGGCTCTAGAGCTGGCATTAGGTTTGGAACGTTGGCCTGTGTCTTTAAACATTTCTTTGTGCATGAGAAGCTGTTCAAACAGAGGGAGCAGCCGCAGCAGACAGAAGCTGCAGTATGGCAGGGAGCCCAAACTCCATTGACTGAAGGCAGCAGGACCTGCAGAGGCAGCTCAAGTTGCCAGGCAGCTGAGATCTTGCCACCTAAAGAGAATGAGGCAAGGCACATTAGATGAAGAAGCAAGGGTAGCAAGGAGCCCACACCAGTCACTCTCTGAAAACTGAAGGCAACTCAAATAGTGGCAGTGATGGGGAACCACCTAAAAAAAGTAAGACCAGCCAGCAAAGAAAGGTCTCTTTTTACCCATTATCTTCAAATGACAGGAGTAATCTGCAGTCGCTCCTACACAACAAAATGGCACCAGCTTACAAGAGTTCAATACCATTTTGCTGTATGGCGAGTAAACCAAATCACAAGTCTGCAAAGAATATTTCAAATACAGTAAATTGATAATCCTCTGCAGCACATACTTTAAATTGTGGCATGGAGCACCTTAATGGTTAGTGCAGCACCAGTCTGAGAACCAGGTTCAATTCTCACTGAACCTTCTTGAGACTCTGGGCAAGTCACCTAACCCTCTACTGCCCCAGGTACAAAATAAGTGCCTGTATATACTGCAGTATGTAAGCCACTTTGATTGTAACCACAGAAAGGCAATATTATCAAATCCTATCCCTTTCTCTAAATTATATATCAAATGACAAGATAGGAGGAGACCATACTATGAAAATATATTTTCACAACATAACTAAGGCCTGAAGACCCTGATGGCAGTTTTGTGAAAAGCTGACCATTTCAGATGCTACATTCAAACAGCCCCAATGTTTCATTTAAGGATTTTTTTTTTCTTTTGGCATATTATGTAACAGAAAAAAAATGTAAAAAATAAAAGGGAAGTTTTAGGTCTGACAACTTCCAGGGCACTCATGTTGCAAACATTCTCAACGTCTTTTTCTCGTATTACAGAAAATGTTTAAAATGTAAAATTTCATGTAAAGGAATACATATGATAAGGAAAAATTATGTTCTTACCTGTTAAATTTATTTCCTTTAGACGCAGCAGATGAATCCAGAGACCAATGGGATAGCACACATCTACCAGCAGGTAGAGCTAGAGAGGTGGTCCTATTGGCTGGCACGCCTCCTGCATCTTCAGTTTTGCTCCTTGCCCAAGCATCCGTAACCATAAATATGCTTAGCATGTAAAAAACTTATTTCCCATAACAAATTTCAAAAGGTAATAATACAGAATACAACTATCAATAATAACAGACTTCTAAAGTTTCATAAAACAAACAAAAAAAAAAACGACAGTCAATATCCAGAAAGGGTGGGGCTCTGGATTCATCTGCTGCGTCTAAAGGAAAGAAAATCAACAGGTAAGAACATAATTTTCCTTCCTTAGCAACAGCAGCAGATGAATCCAGAGACCATTGGAATGTAGCAAAGCAATCCTCAATCTGGGTGGGAAGCAAACGTCGCCTCCGCAACAACCGAAGCATTAAATGCAGCCTCTGCATGCGCCCCCACATCCAACCGGTAATGCTGAGATAAAGTATTCTTGGAAGACCAAGTAGATGTGTGACAAAACTCCTCCAAGGAAAAAAATTCTGGACTGAGTCCAAGTAGCCGCCATTGCTTTGGCGGAATGGTCATGAAGTTTTTTCGTCAACCGCTTCCCTGCCATCAAGTAAGCGTAAAGAATGTCCTCCTGGACCCTTCAAGCGATGGAGGCTTTGGACGCTACCATACGTTTGTCGCGTCCCTTGAAGAATACAAAGAGGTGATCTAAACGACTAAAAGTCGTTAGAAACCTACAGATTGCGGAGAATGCTACGCACTTTAAAAAACAACAACAACAAAAAAAAAAAAACGCAGTGAAGAAAAGCACGCCTCCCCATTCCTTCTCCCAGGAAGAAGTAAGGAAAAGTGAGAGCAGTATAAAAGAAAGGATGACACCACCTTAGAAAGAAATTGTGGTACTGTCCGAACTGACACCCCTGAATTTGTAAATCAGAAATAAGAATCCCCGCCATACAAGGCCTGCAATTCAGAAAACCGCTGAGCTGAAGCCATGGCCACAAGAAACACCATGTTCAACGTCACAGCCTTTAAGAGTCTCAAAAGATAAGGTTGAAACGAAGCCTTCTGTAAAATGCGAAGAAGTACCTTAAGACACTGGACAGGGCTTCTTAAGAGGTGTACGAATATACTTTACTCCTTTTAGGAACTGAACTACATGAAACTGAAAAGTAAGTGAAGAGCGAGATATCTAGCCTTTGAAACAAGCTAAGATTGCCACTTGAAGCTGAAGGGAATTGAACGCTAAGCCCTTGGCAATACGCTTGTGCCAAAAAAGAAAAAATATAAAACATAGAACTTTGGAAGGGTGCCAATGTTGAGAAGTACCCAAGAAAGGAAAAGCCTCCAAAAGGAAGCATAAGCCACAGGTGAAAATGTCTGTATCGCCTGGAGAAGAGAAGAAATAACCTGCTTCGCATAACTCTTACACGTCAGCCATGACTTTTCAAAAGCTAAGTCGTAATATCAAAGTAGGACGAATATCCGTGTTGATTGGACCCTAGATGAGTAAATCTGGAGATACCAGGAATCTCAACAGTTCGGCCGTCGAAAGACTCATCAGAACCGCATAGTAAGGATGGCGCAGCCAATCCGGAGATTCTCTAATTACTGTGCCCTGAAAGCAAGCTTGAGCTGGCAAATCCATCCAATCATCTGCCAGGGAAAAACACTTAAAAAGAGAAACCAGAGGCGTGAAAGAAGCAACGCTGCTACCCCCTCTGACTGCCACTCCCTGCTTCTGCTGAAGAAGCTAGGAAGCTTTGAATTTCGAGACAAAGCCATGAGGTCTAGTTTTAAGAGATCTCACCTTTATACAAAGAGCTGGAACGCCTGAGCAAATAGTTCCTAATTTCCAGGATGTAGAAGATTTTACTACTACTACTATTTATTATTTCTAAAGCGCTGAAAGGCGTACACAGCGCTGTACATTTTAACATACAATAGATGGTCCATGCTCAGATTTTGTGGTGATAAATCTAAGTAAACCCTTTTCCTGTCCTGTAAAATGATGCGCTGACAGAAGAGGAAGATGAGATTCCACCCATTGAAGTAGAACCATTACTTTACTCGCCAACTGAGTATATCACATACTTTCCTGACTGTAGAGAAATACCACCATCATAACACTGTCCTAAAAGACCTTTATCATCATTCCGGAAGAATGGTCTGTAACTCCTGAAACGGTAGCCTGACCGTGCTTTAGTCCAAAAGAATGAACGAGTACTGACTCCTTGCACTGAGGATTGAAGGCACTGAGCCCTCCAACCCGACAACCTGGGATGTTTGGCGATTTTGAGCCTGTCCAGCAAAGACCGAGGCATGCCTTTGAAAAGATTAATCTCGCTGAGCCACCAAATTATATTGAGCGATGCTTGAGGAGCCTACTAGATACTACAATTGGAGCCTTGAGACACCGGGAACCACTGGAACAAAAGCGACTGCTGAAGCGTTCTCATGTGAAAGCGAGCTGAAGTTCCCAGTGGAATCACCACCATAGATCCTAGAACCTGTACAAAATCCCTTACTCTTGGTGACTGAAGAAGGCAAACCTGAGACTGTAACCTGTCGCCCCAGTCTCTGGGAAGAAACACATTCCTCTCCTACGTGAACAACATCCCCTGATATTCCAATAATTAGTATAGGAGAAAAGAGCTCTTTGGAAATTTGAAGATTCACATCCAAAGAATTGAAGAAAAGAAGTTCAAATAAAAGAAATCACCCGTTTGTGTCTGACAAATTCACCTGGCTGGAAGACATCCGAATCAAGCAGTCGTCTAAGAAAGAAAATACCTGAATCTCCTGTTTGCGCCAAAACACCACTACTACCCTCATTTTCTAAAATGTTCATGGAGTCATGGCTAGGGCAAATGGCATCTGCCAAAACTGATAGCGCTGCTCAATGAGAGTCAAGCAAAGATAGTGCAAATTTAGTGTCCATAGGGAAATTGTAAATATTCTGACAGTTTTTCTCTGGAAATGTCTAACTGTGAGAAACTAATTTACCAGAATGAGATCCAGCCCCCGTCTGACCAATTCCCCCATCTTAGGCACTATGAAGTAAATGGAATAACTTCCCTTAGTTCCGGAAGAACTAAAACTACTCCCCCCGAGTACCAATAACACTTAAAAGAGGTCTCGCCGAACATAACCTTTGGAAGCTCAATACATGGTGACTCCAAGAAAGAATCTGAAATGGGAGGAGGATTCAAAGTTGCAAGCATCCTGAAAAATGCCCAAAGCTCCCTCACCTGACATCATAGTGTCTCCCCCTTCACGAGAAAGCATAAAAGAGTCGAGAAAGCATAAAAGAGTTACCAGAGGAAGTGAAGACCCTTTCAGAATGAAGAGCAGACAGTCGGGGAATGGCTGGACTAGAGCTGTAAATTCTGGAAGAAAGGAACTTTCCCACAAAAAATCCAACTTTGCAATGTAAGATGGAATATGTCAGAATTGTGAAAACAGTACCAACTCCATGCAATGTTAGCCAAAAACTTACTGCCTTTAAAGTGAAGACGTACTAGATGGAATCTAGAAGCTGCATTGACCACCCCATGGGAAATAATCTGCACCCTAATTGTTATCAGACAAAGCTCACATCCCTAAAGAGAGCTTCAGGGATGATTCCAACAGCCACATAGCATTTGCTACTCTGTGGGTTTGGGAGAATAGGTAACTTGTCCTTGGTTAGAAGGAGCCACACAGCTCTTCCTGTCAGGTTGAGGGACTGTCTAGCAGGTGTCATGAGAAGATGGCGACCTGAGAAATCTGTGCGAGAAGCTTTGAAACTTGCAGTCCCTGGCACCCTAGAAATAGAAAAGACAGTTCAGGAATCAATTCTATAGTGCTACCAGACACAAACAGTGCTGCACAGAGGCACAAAGAAGAAGAAAACCTCTAAACTTCCATAGACTCACTCTTCAGGGACACCGAGACAAGAAGATACCTGTATGAAACACAGGGTATTCTCATGCCGCTGACATCACTGTGCAGCAATTTGCCTTCTGCCAACCCATAATGGCAAAAAAACAAGATTGGGCGGCTGAGCACAGGGCAGAATCTCTTTCTTAAGCGCCGTGAGGCATAACAGTGAGTCGAAATTAAAGTAGTTAAGTCATTTCAAGCAGAGAGAGTGGGGGAAACACACACACAAGGTATATCACCGCAATAGTGACAAAAGCTGTTGAAACACTCCTGACGCGTAGAACCCTGAAAACAGGGAAGCTGCGGAATAGTGACCTAAGTCAGCTGCAAAATAAACTCCGTGAACGCTGTGGTGCTCCTGCCGGAGACCCAAGCACATGCCTATTTAATGGCGAAATGAGCTGGCTCTATCAAAAATGCATTAAAAACCTACCTAGAGCCAACCATTAAAATATTTTTCACACTGTCATGGTATAAAATGCTTAAAATGAACATTGGAGAGAAATAAATGAATGCTGCTTCGTTCTCAACTTAGGAAAATAAGCACACGCCTCTTGCACTCAGTCAGGAACCAGCTATGGGAAGAACACATCCGGAGTCGTCCAAATATTTACCTCCACCCGGCCGCGGGAACTGCCAAGCAGAGTCCGCCTCGGGGAGAAATCCCACTACCGCTGTGGCGCTGCTGCCAGAGTATGAAAACAAGCGCACGCCTACAATACGCGGGAAGGCACTAGTTCCGTCAATGGAGCTCTATCCATACATCCGAAGCCCTTTACCGAATAAACTTCATACAAATGTAAATGTATTTGTCAGTCACTAAACCATCTCTACAACTCTACAAAATATAGCGTTTGATAAAAAACATATTCCTTCTGTAGACTCACACCGAACCCGCAGCTCCACCACAAAAAGAAACCAGAAAAGAATTTCAAATAAAACATATACTCACAACTTTGTTGATAGTGCCGGGAGATGCCGGTTGCTCAGCACTATGAGGGCAGAATTGTTTAATGTCACTGTGGTCTTTTTTTGTTTTTTACATTGAAGGGAAAGAATAAAAATCAAGACCCAGTCAGAGCCTCTATCACTGGAGGGAGGGTGAGGCAGGGACCTGGGGAGGCCCAGGTGTAACCCCCTAAAGTCGGCACCGTTCAGCCGGACATCCCTGTCTCACTGAAGAGAAACCTCAACAGGAGAAAATAATTTTTTCCAGTCACAGCCAGAATTCAGGAGCTAGTTGAATAGCGACCATCACCTGCTGGGAGATAGAGCATACTGAAGATGCAGGAGGTGTGCCAGCCAATAGGACCACCTGTTAATCAGTTTCTCTATCTTCACCTGCTGGTAGATATATGCTATCCCATTGGTCTCTGGATTCATCTGCTGCTGTTGCTAAGGAAACAATTTTAAACAATTTAAATTTTGTACACTAGAGAATTGTAGATGGTTAGCAATTATGCAGAAACAGCCTTAGGTCATCCTGTACTATGTTTGATTACTACAGCAGGATGACTAGAGATGCCTCCAACAGTTGGATAACCTCTGAGTGTGACGACGCTTTGATGAGCTAGTCGTTGAGGTACAGGAAAACCTGAAGACCTTGTGTCCACAGGGCTGCGGCAACCACCACCAGATACTTCGTGAACACCCTCGGGGAGGACGCGAGGCCGAAGGGGAGAACACGGTACTGCAGATGGAGATTTCCCACCTGAAATCTCAAGAACTGGCGAGAGGCCGGATGAATCGGGATGTGCGTGTAGGCCTCTTTCAGATCCAGGGAGCAGAGCCAGTCCCCCTCGTCCATTAGGGGGTACAATGTCGGAAGAGAGAGCATGCTGAACTTTTCCTTGACCAGGCATTTGTTGAGAGCCCTTAGATCGAGAATAGGATGCAAGTCCCCGGTTTTCTTGGGGACCAGGAAAAACCGGGAGTAAAACCCCGAGTTCCGCTGGCACACTGGGACCTCCTCGACTGCCCGGAGGCGGAGGAGAGCCTGGGCCTCCTGAATCAGGAGGGGAAGTTGTGGCCTGTCGGAAGGAAACTCCCATAGGGGCTGAACCAGAGGCACGTGCCAAAAGTGAAGAAAGTACCCCTCTAAAATGATGGTGAGAACCCAGGAGTCGGTTGTCAGCAACTCCCACTGATGGTAAAAATGATGGAGCCGACCCCCAATGGGCAGAGGGGAAGGCTGATGGACAAAGGACACTGGCGTGCTCGGACCACAGGCGTCTAAGGCTTTGAAGGACGCTGCTACTGCTGAGGTCGCCGAGGAGGCGGACGAGAAAGAGGTGGGGTGGACTTCTGCGGATAGCACCGCGTAGGGAGCTTATACTGCTTAGCAGGCGGTGCTTTCGCTCTAGGACACACCAGGGAGGCAAAGGATCTCTTGTGCTCCGAAAGGCGTTTCGTAGCTGCCTCGATCGAGTCGTCAAAGAGCTCGGTCCCCACACAGGGAAGATTTGCCAGGCGATCCTGCAAATTGGGGTCCATGTCCACGATTTGCAGCCAGGCCAAGCGCCACATGGTCACCAAAAAGGCCATGACCCAGGACGACAGTTTAAAGACGTCATACATTGCCTGGAGCATATAGAGACAGATTTGGGACAGCGTCTCCAGAGATGCCGGAACGCCGGCTGACGGCAAGAGGGCAAGTCAGAAAGGAAAGACTGCAGGACCTTCAGGCAGTGCTTGAGATAAGAGGTGAAAGTAAAATTATAACTCAGGACACGGTTCGCCATCATTGAGTTCTGGTAGAGCCAGCAACCGAACTTGTCCATCGTCCGACCCTCCCTACCCGGGGGGACGGCAGCGTAAACCCTGGAGGGGTTAGACTTTTTCATAAGAACATAAAAATAGCTTTACTGGGTCAGACCATTGGTCCATCAAGCCCAGTAGCCCGTTCTCACAGTGGCCAATCCAGGTCACTAGTACCTGGCCAAAACCCAAGGAGTAGCAACATTCCATTCAGAATCCTAAAGAATAGCAAGATTCTGGAATCCCAAAGAGCAACATAAGATTCCGGAACCCCAAACAATAGCAACATTCCATGCTACCAATCCAGTGCAAGCAGTGGCTTCCCCCATGTCTTTCTCAATAACAGACTATGGACTTTTCCTCTAGGAAGCTGTCCAAGCCTTTCTTAAAACCAGCTACATTAACTGCTCTTACCACATCTTCTGGCAATGCATTCCAGAGCTTAAGTTAGTATTCTCTGAGTGAAAAAAAAATTCCTCTTATTGGTTTTAAAAGTATTTCTCTTTAACTTTGAGAAGATGAAAATTTGATAGGTAGCTGAAAAAAAAAAAGAGGAGAAGGGTAAGAAAGAGGCAGTTAGTGAGTAGAGCTAGGACCTATCAGAGTCTTTTTATGTTTACAACACAGCATCAGTGTGGAGTTGGAAAGGGGTGGCGGTGGGGGGCTGAAGAGGCTACACCCCCCCATCAGGCCATTAAAAAAAGGGAAAAAAAACACCTGATTGGGCAGGAAAAGTGAATTGAATCAAAAAATCAATTCAATAGGCCGAATTAAAAAAATTTTTCCCTGAATCGGGATCATCTTAAACCTTAATTCCTAGTTTTCATTCAGCAAATTAAAATGAATGAATCACTTAATTAAGCAGAGTTGAAATATAAATCCCAAAAGAAACATGATAAAATGAACTGTTCGTTGTGATTAACTCTAAACTCAAAAGGTTCATTTCAAAATGAAAGGACAACTCAAACTTTTCTACAAGCTTTAAGACCCAATACAATACAAGCACTGGCTAGGTGCTGAATTCTACATTCAAATAGATCTATGATACTACTTAAAACAGATTAGAAAGCATAATCCTATCTTTAAATGACAAAAAAAGTATAAAACTCAATTCAGCTTACCTTAATAGGAGCTGCAGAAAACTTGTGCTATGGATCTGGATGTTCTTCCTCTGAAATCCCGGTGACTACAGGACAATCGCGCGTCGAACATTTGCGCGTCAACGAACACTGAGACCCGACAGTTCTTTTATTTTTGACGGTTATAAGAACATAAGTTATGAAGTAACCCTGATTTTTGAAGGGGGGCACGGACCCTGTTCGTTTCAGGCACTACACTTAAAACATTCAGCTATTTGTTCTTTCTCCCCCCTCAAAAAACAGGGTTACTTATAATCCTCAAAAATAAAAAATTGTCGGGTCTCAGTGCGTGCTAGCGTGCAAATGTTACTGGATTCCTCACTATCGCTTTTAACTTAAAAAACCCCCTCTAACCTTTTGGATATGGGCCCCGCATCGAGGATTGGTTTGTGTGCTTCCGGCGGCTCTTCATCAGCCCGGGGAATCACCATCCTCCAGTCAGGCGAGCAAGATCGGCAATGCGGCCCCTCCCCCATCCCCCCATCGACGAAAAGTAAAAAAAATGTTTAAAAAAAAAAACACAAAAAAAATTTGCTCTCCTTCAGCGGGTCCCAGGCATGTGCCTACTGATACTAACAAGACTGACTCGGGACACGGTGTTCTCTGTCTCAAAGAACTCGTGGGCCTTATGGGGAGAGAAGTGGAAGACGGCTGGCCTCACATACCCAATGCTCTCCTCCAGGGCAGCCAACACCGGAGGCACTGGCAACTTCCCCAAAAAGTGATATAGGAGAATGCAAATAGGTCCTGCACAGCGCTCCAACGCCAAGATAAAAAATATCGTTGCGGTATTTCTCCAATCAAAATCTGCTCCTCATTGCTGCTGCTCTTCCTATTGGCTGAACTGATCGCAGCTTCCACTGCTTCCCGCCCCCAGCTGTACCGGCCGCTTGATGAGGATCAACCAGCTGAAGCCTTACAGACCCCGAAGCAGGGAACTTGTTTGTGTTGCAGTGTGGGAGAGACGCCCTGAGGGAAGGGGACATAGTCGACACAGAACTTTTTTTTCCCCAAAAAATGTTGCTTACTCAGAATGTTACTAACGGGAGGAAAACAGCCGGGCGGTCACCTAAATTAGCTGGGCGGAACGCCCGGCTGAAAGGCCCTAGGGAGAACACTGTGCACAGGCTATACTATACACAGAGTTGAGGCTGAAAATCTGCGCACATAGACCAGGAAAAATTAGAACATCGCTCCAACTCCCAGGAGACAGCATTAAGAGTTTTGGATGGGCTAGGTCAGGGTCACTTTGGATTCTAATAGCCTGAAGGAGAGCCATTAAATATTTTCTTATTGGGGCCACAATATTGCTGATCAGTGTATGTCAATGACATCTATCTCTACAGACCACATTGGGGAGTATTCTCAAGGTTGTGACCATTTCCAAATGCATTCTCTTTTCTCTACTAAGAAATGCCTTGTCCTTCAAGCGTGTTCCCCTCCCCCCAAATCTATTTTCCCCTTTTTGTCCTGAACCTGGGTAGAGAGAGAGAAGCAGAACCCCCCCCGAAAGGCAATGAGGGCCACATTGGCCTCCAGGCCTTGCATTGAAGAAAACTGGGCTAGAGGGTTGGGAGGAGGGGAAAGGACTGCAGACATAAACCTTTCCCCCCCCCCTTTTTAACCACTATGCCCCTACGACCAAACAGTCCCTCCCCCTAGAACTTCCCCACCTCTCAGAGCAGAGATGAGCGAGACAGGCACCTGTAGAAAGCATTGCTTAGGCCAGTGGTAGGCAAACTCATTAGTCAAAAAGAGCCAAAGATAAGCAGTACAACGATTAAGATTTCTTTTGAGAGGCAAATTTATTTTCAAGATAATATCTTATTTATTGACAAAATATATATTTTTTCCATTAAAATAAAAATGTGATTAAAACACACATTTAATGCACCCCGCTCGCCCGCATGTAGTCGAAATCGATTCGTGGAAGAGCCTAGAGAATGACAAGGGGAAAAAATTTGTCCCCGTCCCGTCCCCGCGAGTTTGGTCCCTGTCCCCACAAACCATCATCCACACAAGCCTAGAATAGTTTTATACTGAACTTATTAAAGTATAAAAAGAAACAATATTCTGTACAATTGTCAATTTATAAATCAGCGTCTTCTCCCCACTTGCTTCCCCATTTCCCTTCAGCATCTTCTCCCCACTCTCCACTTCTCTTGCAAATTTCCCTTCAGCGTCTTCTCCCCATTCTCCACTTTTCTTCCCATTTCCCTTCAGCGTCCTCAGTCTACTCTCTCTCCACTTCCCTTCAGCGCATGCGCCATAAAATAAAGCAAGCAGTTTTCATTTTCATTCTATTCACTTATAGGAATGAAAGTCTAAATAAGCCAGTCACATAACAAAACATGATTTTACAAAAATAATTCCCTGCACACTCAAGCCTGCAAGGATTACTAGATTAGAGAATGACTCGGGTAACCCACCGAAACAGTAGGGGGGGGAGTGCTCACTGCAGGCATGGGGACAAGGCTGTCCACTGCCCCATGGAGCGTTGAATGGCCTTTTCCCCGCAGTTAAGGGAGGGAAGGCACACGGTCATTGATCGCGTGTGGCCCCCTCCCTACCTCCGGCCAAATCTATCTCCCTCCCTCCCTCCTCCTTACCTTTGCGGCGCTTTAGAAAAGAAACTGAAGCCGGCGAAGCCTGCCTGTGCCGCCCTGCAGTTGCGTGTGTGTGGGTGGAAGCTTCTCCTCGGATGCAACTTCCGGTACATATGTTTGAAATCCGGTAGTCGATGGGAAAGCAAGTATTTGAAATAAGTTGGCATGGTCTTAATCCAATATTTCAAATATGAGGTGAAGCAAAAGTTATAATTTAATACTCTATTGGCCAACATAGTTTTGGTATAACCGCCTCTCAAACTTGTCCAGCAATTACCTTCATGCCCTAGAGGTACCGTAGCATAAACCTAAGAAGGGGCTGACTTCTTCAGAGTATACTCCACTACCAGAAACCCGGATAAGGGATAACTTTATACTAAGAGTCCAGTTTCCTAGGGGCTGCTGGCATAGAGTATGGGGTTTCCAAATTTTTACGGAAGGTGTGCTTCAGGATGCCATGCCTAGGAAACTTAAATAATACTTTAGGAGGACGCTTGATTTCTAACTCCTCCATGTACTTCTTTGAATATTGGGAGTCTGCTTCCATCTTTATCTCAAGGTCCTTACCCATCTATCTAATGAAACGAGTAAATGAGACAGGTTCTGATGGTGAGGGTTCCCGATGAGAAGTGGAATGAAGAGAATACTCTGCTTGGGAACTGTAAGCCTCTGTGGAGGAAGGTGAAGTCCCATGAGTAGATTGGAAATGAAGATCCAAATTCTCAGGCATGGAAGAAGGATACCGGCTCTTGGAATGGTACCGAGGTGAAGAAGCAAGTGATGCAGATCGCTTACACTTGACTGAGCATGTAGGGGAGAGATGCTTGGATTTGGTAACATGTTTCCCAAATTTTGAGGATGGAGGGCGTGTAGATAAATGCCTGGAAGGACTAGACCTGTGCCCAGAAGCAAAACAATGCTTCCGCATACGCTCTGGTGAAGCTGAATGGTATCTAGAAGAGCGATGCTTCGGAGAAGGTGACCGATGCTTCGATGGGTGACGCTTTGGAGAAAGTGAAGACCGATACTTTGGTGTAGGTGAAGACCAAGGTCTTGGTGAAGGTGAGGAATAATGCCTCAGTGAGGAGCGATGCTTCGATGCAGGAGACCGGAGCCTTGAAGAGTGATGCTTTGGTGAAGCAGTTCAATGCCTTGAAGACCCATGTCGAGAAGCATGGATCGATGATGATGATCCGATCGGGCAACCTTGGTACCTTCACTTGGCATGGAGCAATGCTCAGGTTGGGCTGGTATTAGAGGAGCCGAAATGGGAGTGACCATTTGAAACATGCTACCAAACTAACTTAAAGAGAGCATCGATACCTGGGTTGTGGAAGCCAGTATTACTGTTGCCGTGGCTCGTTCCGGTGAGGAAGACATCGAGGAAGATGCACCTCTAGACGTGGAAGTGAGCCGCATCAGAATATTTTGGCCAGTACGACTTGATTCTGTACCTTTATGGCCTGAGACCTCATCTGAGAAGCTGGTGGCTTCTTAGCTGGCTTACCTGACGGAGCAGTTGATGGTGACACCGACTTGGGACACTGGTACCTCTGGCAATGTCAATGCTTTGGATGTCGAGGGTTTGGTCAGTGTCGGGAGTACCGAAACAGCATCCATGGTATCGAAAATCTGCTTCTGCTGTAATATACGGTTTTTGATGGACTGCTTCTGTAGCGTTGCACAGAGCAAACAGGACTCTATATAGTAGTCTGGCACTAGGCACTGGTTGCACCATTTGTGGGGGTCTGTAAGTGAAATCGTGCGCTGGCACCTGCTACACTTTTTGAAGTCGGTTAACAGGCGGGACATAGAAGGAAAAACCACCTCAGCCAAATCAAAGTCCGAAGGTTGAGGTAGAGGACAAGGCCCTGCCATCAAAAACAGACAAAAATAAAATAAAGAGAGAAGAAATATATTTTTTAAAATTTTACTATCGAAAAAGAAGAAAAGGAAGATCAAAAATATGAGAAATTCCACAGCGAGAAGACTCAAAAACCCATGCAGAGCGCTGGAACATGATTTCATGGGACCGCAGAAAAACGAGAACTGAGGAAATGTGCACCCTACATCGGGCGGGAAGGCACTCGCACATGCATGGTGCGGTCAGTTGCGAACTTTCTAAAGTTTTTCAAGCAAAAATGCTTTTGCAGCTGTCCACATAGGGGCTCCATGGATGACATCACCCATATGTGAGAATATGCTACCTACTTGTCCGGGGATAATAGTTGCTATGACCTCTAGTGGGAGTACAGCTGGCACAAGCAGAATAACTAGGGAACGCTCTTGTGCT
Source organism: Geotrypetes seraphini (assembly GCF_902459505.1). Classification (NCBI taxonomy): domain Eukaryota; kingdom Metazoa; phylum Chordata; class Amphibia; order Gymnophiona; family Dermophiidae; genus Geotrypetes; species Geotrypetes seraphini. Next base: position 300,397,946 of record NC_047086.1, on the reverse strand, counting down.
GCCTGCACCACTAGACCAGTATTTCCCAACACGCAACACTGCATGGTCTCTCGCCCCTTTCTCCTTAATAGCTGCCAAGGATTCCATGCCCTCTTTATTGCCTGCCTGCCCGCCCCCTCCGCCGAAGCCAGGGATCCCATGCCTTCCTTCCTGCCCGCCCCCCTCCACCGAAGCTGACATCAGAGGGAAGCCTTCCGGGTCAGTGGGGGATCCCAATTACCTCCTTCCAGGTGGGCTGTTCCTTCCTGCCTTCAGCGACACTTGTTGCAGGGATGCGTCAGTGGCTCTTTCATGCTGCACATGGCTGACCTGGAAACTTCTCTCCGACGTCAGAGCTGATGTCAGGGGGATGGCTTGTGGGTCAGCCATGTGCAAGAGTCGCTGCCCGCGCGTCCCTGCAATGAGAGCCTCTGAGGGCAGAAGGAGCAGCCCAGCTGGACAGTCCTGAAGGAAGTGTGTATGGTCCTGGAGCAAGCAAGTAAGGGAGAGAGGGGACATGATCTGGGACTAAGGAAGAAAGGAGGTGGGGGAGCGCATTGGGACATGGGAGGGGCACGATTTTGGGACAAAGGCTGGAAGGCAGGGAGGGAGGCATGAACATGGGACACAGAGAGGAAGGGGACACTAACTTGGGACATAGGAGGGTGGGAATAGAAGGGAGGGAGGGAATAGAAAGGGATAATTGTTGGGCATGAGTGTATGAGAGGGAAAGAAATGGTGAACATGGGGAAAGAGAAGAAAACTGGGCACAGAGAGAGAGAAAAGGATGAGAGAGAGAGAAATGTTGAATATGGTGGTAGGGTACTTGGCTTGAAGAAATTGAGAAACACTGCACTAGATCACAAGGGACTGTAGGGTAATTGGAGGGGGTGTGGAGCTACTCACTGCATTTTTTTAATGTAATGTGATTGCAAGTAATGCAGTTATGATCTTGCACAGTGCTTATATGGTAAACAGAGTGCTCCAAATGAGTGTTTTTGACAGAAAAGTTTAGCAAGAATTTAAGTCCATAAATTTGTGATAAGCTCATTAGGAAATTAACCTTTATGAGGAAAGATTACCTCAGCTATCACTCCAAATATTGCATAAAGCACAGTTACTTACCGTAACAGGTGTTATCCAGGGACAGCAGGCAGATATTCTCACATGTGGGTGACGTCATCTACGGAGCCCCAGCGCGGACAGCTTTTCAAGCAAACTTGATTGAAGTTTCCAGCTTGCTATGCTGCACCACGCATGTGCATGCCTTCTCCCTCCACTAGAGGGCGCATCCCCACCTCATGGTCCTCAGTTCCATAGCCAGCAAAGAAGCCATCCCCGGGGAGGAGGGCGGGTTGTGAGAATATCTGCCTGCTGTCCCTGGATAACACCTGTTACGGTAAGTAACTGTGCTTTATCCCAGGACAAGCAGGCAGCAAATTCTCACATGTGGGTGACCTCCAAGCCAACCAAAAAAGGGCAGGTGGGAGGATGGCAATTTAGGAAAACAGATTACGCAAAACCAACTGGCCAAACCGGCCGTCACTTCTGGACAACGTATCCAGACAGTAGTGGGAGGTGAAAGTATGAACCGAAGACCAAGTGGCAGCCTTGCAAATGTCCTCCACCGGAGTAGACTGGAGGAAAGCGACAGAAGCTGCCATCGCTCGGACTTTATGTCCCGTGACCCGACCATGCAGCGCGAGACCAGCCTGAGCGTAGCAAAAAGAAATACAAGCAGCCAACCAGTTGGACAAGGTGCGCTTGGAAACAGGACGTCCCAACCGATTAGGGTCGAAGGACAAAAATAATTGAGGAACCTTCCGATGAGACTGAGTGCGTTGAAGATAAAAAGCCAACGCCCTCTTACAGTCAAGCGTGTGAAGCGCCACCTCGCCAGGATGCGAGTGGGGCTTCGGGAAGAACACCGGAAGAACAATGGACTGATTGAGGTGGAAATCAGACACAACCTTTGGCAAAAATTTAGGATGAGTGCGAAGAACCACCTTGTCATGATGGAACACAGTGAAAGGCGGGTCCGCAACCAAAGCCTGCAGCTCACTAATCCGACGAGCGGACGTGAGCGCAAGTAAAAAGATCACCTTCCAAGTGAGAAACTTAAGATGAGATTTGTCAATAGGCTCAAAAGGAGGCTTCATCAGCTGAGCCAAGACCACATTGAGATCCCAAACTACAGGAGGAGGTTTCAGAGGAGGATGAACATTCAAGAGACCCCGCATGAAACGAGTCACCAGAGGATGAAGAGAGAGAGACCGATGCCGATGGAAGGCAGCAATAGCATTAAGATGCACCCAAATGGAAGTCGTCTTCAGCCCAGACCTGGACAAATGCAACAAATATTCCAGAACCGAAGACACCGGAACCGAACTCGGATCCAGATGGTGCGAGGAACACCAGGATGAAAATCTGGTCCACTTCTGGGAATAACAAAGCCGAGTCGAGACCTTGCGCAAGGCTTCCAAAACCTCCCTGACCGACTGAGAAACAGAAACCGAAGTCAAGGGGAAAGGAACCAAGCGGTCAGATGTAAGGACTGAAGATTGGGATGCAACAGCGAACCCCGACTCTGAGACAGCAGAGAGGGAAAAACAGGCAGAAGCAGAGGCTCCCTGACACTGAGTTGAAGGAGCAGGGAGAACCAGTGTTGACGAGGCCAACGAGGCGCAATGAGAATCATAGTGGCTCTGGTCGACTTGAGATGTACCAACGTCCTCAAGATCAGAGGGAAAGGAGGAAACGCATAAAGGAACTTCCCTCCCCAGTCGAGAAGAAAGGCATCGGCCTCGAGACGGTCCGGGGAGTACATCCGAGAACAATAGAGGGGCAGTTTGTGAGTCTCCGGGGAGGCAAACAGATCTACCTGAGGAGTCCCCCAGCGGTCGAAGACCTCGTGCAGAACTCAGGAGTTTAGCGACCACTCGTGCGGCTGGAGAAGACGACTGAGTTTGTTGGCCAGACAATTCTTCTCTCCCTGAATGTAAACCGCCCGAAGGAAGATGTTCTGGGAGACCGCCCATTCCCAAAGGCGCAGGGCTTCTCGGCACAGGGACCAAGAGCCCGTCCCCCCTTGCTTGTTCACATAGTACATTGCCACTTGGTTGTCCATCCGCACCTGATCGTGCAGCAGGTGGCAGAACGCTCGAGCCGCTAGAAAAATGGCACGAAGCTCCAACACATTGATGTGACAAAGACGGTCCTCCGCCGACCATAGACCTTGAGTCCGCAGACCGTCGAGATGAGCCCCCCACGTGTACTCCGAAGAGTCCGTGGTCAGGACCTTGCGATACGGAGGGACGAGAAAGAGCAAACCCCCGGAAAGATTGGTAGAGTTGGTCCACCAACGGAGCGAGCGTCTCAAGGAAGGAGTCACTGTTATAGGACAGGAGACTGGATCCCGGATCCTGACGCCACTGGGAGGCCAAGGTCCACTGAGGAAGCCTCAGGTGCAAGCGGGCGAACGGAGTGACATGGACCGTCGATGCCATGTGGCCGAGAAGAATCATCAGGCGCTGTGCCGATACTGAGGGCAGCAGCAAAACCTGGTGACTCAATCGAAGCAGGGCCTCCAACCGCAGCGGTGGGAGGAACGAATGGAGGCGAACCGTGTCCAGCACGATAAACTGAAGGGATTGAGCCGGGCACAACTGAGACTTGGGAAAGTTCACTTCGAACCCCAGACGTTGAAGGAAGATGATAGTCTGTCGGGTCGCTGAGATAACCCCCTCCCTGGAAGAGGCCTTGATCAGCCAATCGTCCAGGTAGGGAAAGACCTGCAGACCCTGAGAACGCAGGGCCGCCGCGACCACCACCATGCACTTCGTGAAGACTCGAGGGGACGAAGCCAAGCCAAAGGGGAGGACCCGATACTGAAGGTGCCATTCCCCCACCTGGAACCGTAGAAACTTGCGGAAGGCGGGATGCACCGGAACATGAGTATAAGCCTCCTTCAGGTCCAGAGAGCACATCCAGTCCCCTTCTTCCAACAGTGGGTAAGGACCGGAAGCGACAACATACGGATCTTCTCCTGGACAAGGAACTTGTTGAGCTTCCGGAGGTCCAAAATGGGGCGCAAGTCCCCGGTCTTTTTCGGGACTAGAAAATAACGGGAGTAAAACCCCCGTCCCCGTTGATCTGGGGGGACTCGCTCCACCGCCCAAAGGCTCAACAGGGCCTTGGCTTCCGAAAGAAGAAGGGGAAGGTGTGCTCGGTTTGACAGAGACGCGTCCGGCGGCGTAGTCATGAAGTTTAGTGAGTAACCTGCCGAGATGACACGGAGTACCCAAGCGGCTGAAGTGATCAAAGTCCAGGCTGAATGAAATATCCTTAACCGACCCCCGATGGGGAGCGGGGTCGGTGAGAGCGCGGAGGGGGCCCGCCCCCATCCGCTCAGCACGGCAAAAAGACGGCGCCGGCTTAGACGCCCCTTGCGCCGGAGGCTTCTGGTGCGGTGCCCTGGCCTGCTGAGGTGGACGCCTGGGAGGAGGCCTGGAAAACGCCGGGGTAGACTTTTGCGGATACCGCCGCTGCAGAGGTCTATACGGCTTCGGAGCCGCCAACTTGGCCTTAGGGGGACCAAGGAGGCGAGAGAGCGCTCATGCTCAGATAGGCGTTTGGTCGCCGCCTCCAGCGACTCATCAAAGAGTTCCGAGCCGATGCATGGCAAATTGGCCAGACGCTCCTGCAATTTCAAGTCTTATAATAATAATAATTTCAGTCGTCTTATACGCCGGCAAATACGGTAATTATCCAGTTTTTGTTCTCTTTTACATATATTGATTTACCAATTTCACGTCGTTCATCACGTGATCATTTGACGTTCCTATAAACGTCTTTACATTTTACGTTGTTTCAGTCATCTCTGCTGAGATTCTCTGGCGACGTGCTTCCTCCATTAGGAGGTCTGAGGGTAATTTTTATTTTTTGAGTTTATACGTTCTTTTTGATATACCGTATTTGCCGGCGTATAAGACGACTGGGCGTATAAGACGACCCCCCAACTTTTACAGTTAAAATATAGAGTTTGTTATATACTCGCCGTATAAGACTACCCCTTCTTCCGCACACCTTCTGCACAACAAATAAAACTTAAAAGAACATCAGAATTTATTTCAACAATTTTAATTAATTCACTAAAGCTGAATAGAACAATAAACCCATGGGAGCTGCCATGCTATTTGTTTTCTAAACTGTTAACCAAACTGAAACTGTCAATGATAGAAGGAAGATAACACATAGAGGGAGAGAGCAAGTGCCGGGCAAGTCCCTAGCAAGTTTGCTGGCATGATAGTTTCCCTTTAAAAGCCTTCAAAAGCCTCCTGTTCGCCCTCGCAACTTCCTTAAGGGCTAGACTCCACACACGGCCGCATGTGCGAGAGACGTAGTAAAGAGAAAAGGGGTGGGGCCAGAGCGCCGCTGCTTCCCGCTGCGCAGGATGAAGGAGCTGGCACCCTTGTCACACTGATGTCCCGCCATGGCCCCGCTGATGTCCCGGCAGGTTTACTAGTACCGTAAGCACCGTAAGGAGGTAAGGAAGGAGATGTTAGGGCATGTAAAGTAGAGAGTTGCGCGGGGACAGAAATCCCACCCGTCCCCACCCGTCCCTGCCAAAGTCCCACCCGTCCCCACGAGGAATCCCACCCGTCCCCGTGAGGAATCCCTCCGTCCCCATCCGTCCCCGCGAGGAATCCCCTCCATCCCCACCCGTCCCCGCGAGGAATCCCCTCCGTCCCCGCCCGTCCCTATAAACTTCAGAAATAGTTATTTCATTTAATTATGCTACTGAATTAAAGGCTCTGGTAGAAACCCATTTACAAATAAGCAAAAAGACTTTATTAATTTGAAAATATTAATTGGGAAGAATACATACTTTGTAAACGGGTTTCTACCAGAGCCTCTAATGTTTATAAATTTTTATCAACACAACTAATATACTACTTTATCCTGAAGCAAAAAAAACAAAAAAGAAATAGAATTCTTTTCCTACCTTTGTTGCCTGGTTTCTGCTTTCCTCATGTTCTCATTCAATTCCTTCCATCCACTATCTCTCTTCCTTCTGCATCTTCCATTTGCTCTTACTGTGCCTCTCCCTTTCTTCCCCCTTCCAAATTGGTCTGGCACCCATCTACTTCTCTCTGCTCCCCCCATAGTCTGGCATCTGTCTTCTTCCCTGCCAGCGTCTTCTCCCTACTCTCTCTTCCTCATTTCCTTTGTGTCCTTCTCCCCCCCATCTTCCCCATGTCCTTTCAGCATCCTTCTCCACCCCTTTGTCTTCCCCATGTGCTTTCAGAGTCCTTCCCCCCCCCCGCCCTTCCCATGGCCTTTCAGCGTCCTTCTCCACCCCTTTGTATTCCCCCATGTGCTTTCAGCGTCCTTCTCCCTCTTCTGTCTTCAAGTGCTTTCAGAGTCCTTCCCCCCCCTCCTGTCTTCACCATGGCCTTTCAGCGTCCTTCTCCCCCCCCTCCTTCTCTACCGCCCCGGGTGCAGCACAGCCGGCCAGGTCCCCTTACTTTTGTGGCACTTCCCCGACCGACCGACAACAGCCCCGGTCCGACAAACCTCCCTGCCCTTAACCGCGAATCTAAATTACCTTCTTACAGCTGCTGTAAGAAGGTAATTTAGATTCGCGGGTAGCCACTTGAACCGCGAGGCTACTCTCCTTCTCCTTATCTGCCCTGCCTGCAGCACAGAGCCGAACGGAAGTCTTCCCGACGTCAGCGCTGACGTCGGAGGGAGGGAGGGCTTTGTTTAAGCCCTCCCTCCCCTCCGACGTCAGCGCTGACGTCGGGAAGACTTCCGTTCGGCTCTGTGCTGCAAGCAGAGAAGGTAGGGAGAAGAAGAGCCGCGTACATCCAGAAGACTGAGTACATCCAGCCCCGCGACCCTCGGAGGCGTCCCCATGGGATCCCCGCGACCCTAGGGGGCGTCCCCACGGGATCCCCGCGACCCTAGGGGCGTCCCCGTGCAGCTCTCTAATGTAAAGTAAGGGCATGTAAACAGTACCCGGCGTATAAGATGACCCCCGACTTTGGGGAGGATTTTAAGGTACTGAAAAGTCGTCTTATACGCCGGCAAATACGGTATGTTATTTGTTTGTTAACTGCATTTTTTCATATGTTTTGTTTAGTTTACATTGTTTCCTCCTGATGAAGCAATTCATAGTGAAACACGATCGGTGTTGAGGAGATTTTGGATATTTCAACTTTTCACTTAGTGGAGTTTTGGAGTTTTTGGATACATGGTGATTTTTGTAGAAGCAGTTAAAACAACTTTTTTGTTTTGGGGACTCACTTTTATAATATTTTTTTCAAAGCCAGCGTTACCAACATGGATTAGTTCGTTGCATGATTGTTAGCACCTGCAACAACCTACAAGTACACATACTTATATTTCCATCTTGTGAAGATGAGTGTAACAACATTGGACTTTGTATTTATCATCTGATCTCATCTTCTTCAGGATCCAGCTAAGTACTTTTTACACTTTTTAAATCTTTTGAGTCAGATTTGATTTAACCAGTATTGAAGGGTAGGTAGGCAGGTGAGTGCAATGATGAAGCTACAATACATCTTTATTCCTTAACCCTTTCAGGACCAAGGGACATATTTGTCCCATAACTTTAAAATCCTATAAATTTTGATTGGGATAGTCTACAGTTCTAAATTTGATATGTACGGATTCCATATGATACTGCCTTTATGTAAACAAACTGGTTCCGACATTCATTCATTAGCGTCGTTGCCAGATTGATGAGAAGATTCACTTGCCACACTGTCCATAAGCCAGAAGCTTGATTTTTTTAAAAAAAAATAATGATATTTCACAAAAAAAAATCAATTTTTTGGCATCTGCAAGCCCTTTTTACCATAAAAATGTCGTCAAAACCACAAAAATTGGCCTACGATCCTTATGGTCCTGAAAGGGTTAAACCTGTTGGTTTTGAATAAGATTTCACACTGAGCACTCTAATACATATTTTATTATATATATTTTCTATTTTTTGATGAATAATTTATAATTACATTCACTTTATTTTGATACAGTTTATAGTATAGCATAGTATGGGGTACAGTATTAGTTAGGCCTATTTTTAATAGTAACTCTCAAGCAACCAGAAACTACATGTATCCGCCATCAATCAATCCCCATGGGTGCCGGTTAACTGAGAATCTACTGTATCTTTTACAGCTTGTTAAAACTGTTCATATCCTGTTAAATGCATTAGAATACATTAATTTTATAACCATCCACTATTATATTTTTGTAGTGAAAATTACAATTTATTTCAATTGTTCAAATAGATCTACAGGCCTTTTCAAGTCATATATACAGTACAGTAGTAATAACCTCCAGGTGAATTTTTTACCAAGTACAGATCAGTCCTTGATAAATCTCTCTCCATATACTCCTCTTAAAAAGAGAAACACTTAATCCAATTATCACATTCCTTGTGAGAATCTCAGCCAGCTGTTTATATACCATATGAAAGAGATATGCAGACAGAATGCAAGACACAATCATGTTAAATATTTCTCTACAGGAAGTATACTGGGAGCCTAATACCTGGAAGCCATCCACAGTCACTGGTGCACATGTGGATGAAGACACACAAACTAGAAGATTAAAAAAAAACAACTACATTTTGCATTCTCTATGATCATGCCTCGCCTTTCTTTAAATAAAAAACCCATAAAGAAAATGAGTGTTTTGGAAGAAGACTATTAAATCATGTTTAGAAATAATCTGCAAGACAAACATTCACACAAGTATGCAAACTAATTTAGTGCTAGATGTACTAAAGTCGGCGATTGTCACTAAACCTGTTTTCACAGCTTCAGCAACGATCGCTTTTACCCGATGCACAAAATGGCCCACCGAATGCTTTTCCCCCTCAATCACCCATTTTCCGATCCGGCCATGCAAATTAGCTAAAACCCCATGCAAAGTAACCAAGCGATTGATGCACTAACACATTGCTTGGCTATTCCCCCTCCAAAAAAAAAAAAAAAAAAGGTTTTATTGATCAGAAAAACCGAAAGGTCTGCCTGGGTTTTTTCAACGGCACAGATATTTTGCGTGCGTTACACACATAAAATATCTGTCCCATTAAAAAAAAATAAATGAAAAAAAGTCCACCACCAATGACGGCCCTCCCCAATGACCCCCGAGCCACCTCCTCTCCCGAACATCCTCGCACCATGGTCAAGCCAATCAGGGCCTTAGGCTCCTCCCTCAGTATCCTGAGTACAGAGGGAGGTGCCAAAGGCCTGATTGACTCAGACACCTAAGGTCCCCCCCTTGGGAGTGGCCTTAGGTAACTGAACCAATCAGGGCCTCTGGCCCCTCTCCGTACATCACATGATGCACCGGGGAGGGGAAGGCCCATCATTTAGGACTGGCGGCCTGAAGCAGGAGCCTCAGAGCGGGCTTCCTGCTTCTAACTTTTTTAAAAAGGTACAGGGAGGTTCGGGGGGGGGGGGGCATCCTGTGGCAGGAGGGAGTGGGCATCTCTTCTGCCATTTTTGGGAAGGTTCGAGGGAGGGGGGAACGGTAGCTCGGGGTGCCAGGCGCAGGAGGGGGCCACGGCACAGGGTTATTCTATGTGGCAAAGATTGGGCATCCCTCCTGCCATTTTGGGGGGGGATTCAAGTGGGGGCAGTGGCTTGGAGGTGTCTTGCGCAGGGGAGGTGCTTTTTCTTTTTTTAATAGGATGGATTGTGCGTGTATCACACACACACACACACACCTGCGCCATTAAAAAAAATGAAGCCCTAAAAACAGTGACAGGAGGCTGCTTCTCCTGTCAATGCTGTTAGGGCTCTGTGCATGCGTCAATCACTCACTAAGCGATTATCGTTCACATTTGCATGCAACTCATATGCACCTCCGTGCAAATCATTTGCATGCAAACTTGATAGCACATCGATCACTGCTGGGGAATCAGCCAGAGAATCGGCCAACAGTGATCCAGCCAGTATCTTTAAGATACACTGGTCTAAGGGCTAGATACACTAAACTGTGTGCCTCCTGAGATTCCAAGTGTGCTACGGCACACTGAGGAGGAAGAGAGGTGCCTGCTAGCTGACTTACAGTCCAGTGCCAGCACTGCCCAATTCACTGAAGGCCTGCATGTTTCCCCCTTCTCTCTAGCATCCTCTGGCTTCCCCTCTGGCCTCCCAGTCTCACCTTTAAAGCTAATTACAGCAGCCTGCAGAGGATCGCCGGTGGGTAAAATGATTTTATTTTCAATATAGTGATTGAAATGTGTCAGTTTTGAGAATTTAGAGCTACTGTGTAGTGTATATGAAAAATGAATGGAAAAAATTGCATTACAATTAGTAAAGAAGATGGGATCTGGGGCAGAGCTTGGGTGGGCCTAGGGAGGTCTGTGGTTGGGGTACTCAGCTGATATTTGTTAGATTTAGGGGGTACTTAGCTTGAAGTAGTTGAGAAACACTGCCGTAAGCAATCAGCTGGCGCCAGTGCCTCTCCGGCCCTCACCCCCTACTGGCGTCACAGGGCCCATTTGGAGGGCCTCTGCACATATGCGGACCTCGACGTGATGATGTCACGCATATGCATGATGTCATCACAGTGACGTCCACACACTTCTGGGTGCCTCAAGCCGTGGCCACTACCTTTAGTGTGCCCCGGCTCGAGAAAGTTTGAGAGTCACTGCCTTAGACCTTTAACTGCAAAAGGCATAAATATAAATCAACCCCAAGCTCTTATGGTTCCATCTCCAAGGGAGATATACACATTCTTTCAAATTAAGTGTAACACTAAATTATGGTATTCAAGTTTTTCTGAGCACCAGAATCTTAGCATATACTGTAGATCAATGATATAATACACATTGATGTTCTTGGTGGGATCAACAGCAGTACTGTATCCAAAGTCCATCAGAACAAACCACAATACATACTGCAGTTTTATTTTCAAGTTGAAAAATGGGATAGTAAAGCAAAATGGACATTTGAAACATCCCCAGATTTATTTGGGCAAATATATCAAATTTAGAAGGCCAACTACAAGGGTGCTATTTAACACCCCCCTACACTTGTGTTAAGTACAAAAGGCTCCATTTATTAGCAGTGATAAACTACAACATTTTAAACATTATTTTCATCTGGTTGATTAATGCATGATAAACTCATTCAAAGACCCCTAACAGAATCGTTGGGAAAAACTGTTATTTTCTCAACTCTCCCAAAAGCATTTTACAAGACAAAAATGTAAAGGGGGAAAAGGAGAATCCAGTATATTCCCAGATAACATCTAATACAATTTTAAAAACCCCATAAAACACAAACTGAAGAATAAATATCACTTTACGCCAACAAAGTTGTATGAAAATGGGCACCACTGTGTACTGTTATATGTATCTCAAGATTTGGCTATCAGAATGAAAAAAAAAAAGGCAACAGCCTTGCACAACAAGAACTGTGAAGAGGGGGAGAGAAAGAAGGTGGTATAAAAGCTTGTGCAGCAATTAAACATCTGCCACCCCCGTGCTTTCCAAATCAACTTGCAGTGCCAGGGTATTTTCCCATCTTAAAGATGAACGATTTATTTTAAAAGGGCGTTGATTCCTTGGCAGCACAGTCAGGCAGTAGACACCCCTAGTGTGCGCAGACAATACTACAGGCACCCAACAAGCACCTACTCCCCACCCCCGGAGCCAGGAATTCACTGCCTAGGAAAACAAACTTGGCGCTGGCACTAAGATAATCCGCAGCCTCCGATTTTGTTAAAAAAAAAAAAAAAAAAAATCCAACAGAGCTATGCATGAAAATGCAGCCAAATCATTTGCCTTCTCGGTAGCGCCAATGAAAAGCTCTTTTCCGGTTTACAGGGTGAAGACCAAGGCAAAACACAAAACATTTTATCTTTATATAATAAGTTATAACTATAGCACCCCCTGCCATTAGTATAAAAAAATATATGATCTCGCCATCTGTACAGCAATCCTATTCTACAACACTGAACTCGTTTTCTTGGCCATAATCAACGACCCTTTTAACTCGGATGTCAGAGGAACAAGTTAAAGGGAGGGGGGAGGAGGAGGTTTCCTTTTCATTCGCGTTTTTATTAGTCTTTGTGTTTCTGGTGTCCTGATATTTATTTATTTCATTCTGGTTGCAGGAAGGAGAGATGAGTGGGAGGAGGCGCTGCTCAGCGGAAGGCCGGCGTTGGCCTGACAGGTTCTCTTCTCCCTTTTCTGTACGGTGGCCACGATCGCCCGCGCTTCTTCCCACCGTCTACATCACCTGTTTCTCCCTCTCTTTCTCACTTACACACTGCAAACGCGGTCTCTAAGTCTTCCCTTGCACGTACGAAAACACCTCGTGTCGTTACCTCAAGAATTTTTTTTTTTTTTTTCATTCCTCACCCCCCCCCCTCGCTTGTTCTCTCACCATTTTGTCCCGCCTGGTTGTTGGCACCGGCTGCTGCGCGTTGATGCTCGCAGTTCGAATCCGCAGTGCCTCGCGCTCGCCGCCTTCGTTTCGCAGGCTCGCGCGCGCTCTCTCTCTCTCTACCTCTCGGCAGCGATGACCCGCAAACCTCAGGCTGGGAGGAGGGAGGGAAGGGTGGGGGGAGCCCGAGGAGAAGGAGCAGAGAGTGCCGTAGACTGGCTAGCGAGGGCTGGGACGAGTATACAACATCCGGGGAACTTCCGACGCTCCTTCTGGTTCGCATACACGCGGACAAAAACCCCGCCTCGGCGTGCTGCGTTGATTGAGAGGAGGGGGGGTGGTGGCGGCTCGCGCTACCTTGGTGCCGCCTCTCCACCTTCCTTGTGGTGCGGCCACGCTGTATTTGGGTGTCCGCGCAGGGAAGGGCGGGTTGCCAAAGAGAAGTGTAGGGGAGGCCCAGCCGCGGCTAGAAGGCGCTACTCAGCTTACATCTCCTAAAATAAACCAACACGTAGCGTGAGGCACGGTCTCTGATTTTCTCTCAACTGCTCAAGGATAGCTTTGGTAGCAAAGCCTAGAAAACTATCCTGCGCCGTTGGGCTGTGATTTATATGTACGTATATGTGATGTGCACAGAAAAAGTGAATGTTATTTTTTTTGTTTGTCGGTTTTACATCCTGTTTGGCGAGCGTCAGATCGAACCAATGCAAAAAATAAATTAAATAAATAGCAACGAGGAACATGGATTTATAATATAAGACGTTAACAGCCATGGGAGGGGGGGGGCAAGAAGGGCATTTATCTCCCCTTGGAATCTCATCAGTCCCGAGTCACCCCATTATTATCTTCTAGGTAGATTACTGTGCTTCTTCCTTACAGTACTGTTAACATCATCCTACTGGCTAGCTAGGTAAACATAGCTATGGGGGTCAGTGCTATTTTAGCATTAAGGGACCTATTTATTAAGCTGTTAATGTGACCACCCAAGCTAACAGTTAACACAGGTGTCAAGTCAACAAACATGCAAAAATAATTAATGTGGAAAATACTTGAAAGGTATTAATAAACACATTTTTGTAAACAGGGAAGCGGTAAAACTAGAGGTCACTCATTTTAATATATGTACATCATGACAGTATAAAACTTCTTACCCATCAGTATCATAATGATCAATATTCAGCAGTTCACTTGCCACTCAAAAGGGGGAGTGATTAGGGGGCGGAGCATGGGTGTTTTTAAAAGTTAGGCGCACTGAAAGGAAGACCAAAATTAAAAGCTAAGTACCCTTAAGAATAAAATATGCTAGAAGGGTTGTTAAATAAGCATACGTTAAAGTTATAAAATTTGATATCGGCTCCAGTGAGGACGTAGTACATAAAGCCTAGGGCAGTGAAAACTTTTGAGCCCCTGTGGTACTTCTGAGGAGCTGGGGATTCTATATTGGAGGTGAGGAGTTTGAGATTTGTACTGAGTGTGGTACATCTCTTGGTGCAATTTAGGTGGAGGCATTTATGTCAGGTGTTAGCTGGTGTAAATAGCTGCGCCTAAATTACAATGACAAGGACGGGCGCTACAGCATGTGCTGTAAACTGTGCCTCTGGATGCAGTTTATAGAATAGCGCTAAGAGCAGATTTTTTAGGCAACCTAAATAGAATTTTGTCCATGTGCACATAAAAGACAATTCTACAGATTTGTGTCTATTGGCAGGCACCAAAAACCCACATATTTTGCAGAATACTAGCACATATATGGATAAGAGGCCCTATTAATTGAACCTTATTCATGTATGTTCTAGCCACAATTCTATATGTGTGTATTTACTTTAGTGTGTATATGAAAAGGGAGGGGCATTCACGTGGCCAGGTAAAATGGGTGGCTTTACCAAATATGAATATAACTTATACGAGAATACTCTTGAATACTGTAAGTTATATGCAAATGTGGTGCAACATAGCTATGAACACTTACCCCATTGTGTAAGTGATCATGGCTACTATTGGCTTGTAAATGGTACCTTATTCCCATATTCTATAAAGACTCTTACCCATGTAAATGCCCTTATACAATACTGCTTGATGCCATGATTTTTGGCACTGCCTGCATTAGGAGGAGCAAACAGGGCAGCTGCCCTGGGCCCCATCACTCCCTGTAGTCCGGGGTTTTCCTTCCCTTCTGTCCACCCTGTTCTGAAGGCCCCCCCCCCTTTTAAAAATGCAAAGGGTTGCTGCCACAGCAGTAATTCTTTAGCACTGCTCGCGGCTTCCTCGGCGCTGTTCCTCTGCCACAGCTTCCTGTTTCTGCTTGTACAGATCACAGCAGAGGAACAGCGCCGAGGAAGCCGCAAGCAGTGCTAGATAATCGCTGCTTATTCAGCATGTCTAACACCAGCCCTGATTTTTGGTGCAAATTTTGTGGCACTTCATTGGGTGCCCTTTACTACTACTATTAATTATTTCTATAGTGCTAACAGATGTAGGCAGTGCTGCACAGAGTCACCAAGAAGAAAGTCCCTGCTCGAAAGAGTATATGCTGCATTGTTATTATTTATTTTGTATGTTGTTTTGTAAACTGTCTAGATAGGTGGTATATAAATACTCCAGAAGACGTATGAGGAGAGACTGGAAACCCTGAATATGTATACCTTAGAGCAGGGGTGCCCAATGTGTCGATCGCGATCGACAGGTCGCTCGCAGAGCGGGTTCCCTTCTTCCCTTCTCTTTTTTTCCCCTCCTGACTGGCCTGCTCCTGAATTCTGCTGCTGCCTCCGCTGCTCAACATAAAAAAAAAAACCAAAACAAAACCGGCTTGGAGAACTTATGCTCCGGGGGCTAACATGTGCTTGTACCGGCTTCCCTTCGCTTCCCTCTGAAACCGGAAATTATGTCCGGGGAGAGAAGGGAAGCCGGCACGCACATGTTAGAGCCCCGTTCGCGGGCTAAAGCGGCAGACAGGTCAGGGAAGCTTGTGATTTGCTCTTTTTGCTGCCAGGTCCTGCCTACTTTCTGTTTCCTCAAAGGCAGGACCCGGCAGCATTTCTCCCAATAGGTTGATCTTGGTCCGATCAGCCTTCTTCTCCCCGATGTCAATTCTGCCGTCAGAGAGGAAGTTCTGGCCAGCGAAACTTCCTCTCCGACGGCAGAATTGACGTCGGGAGAGGAATGCTGGTGGGCCCGAAACAGGGAGAGCTTGGCCGGCGGTGGGTGGCTTTGGGGGCCTGTTATCCGATGGCAGCGGCAGTGGCAGTGGCTTGGAGGAGGGCAGGAAGGGAGAAAGAGGGCAGGCAGGGAGACAGAAAGAAAGAAGAGAAACAGAAAAAAAAGAAAGGGGGCATGAAGAGAGAAAGAAATAGAGGGCAGGGAGAGAAGAAGTAAACGTTAGGGGGGGTGGAATGAGGTCAGGAGGAGAGGAAGCATACAGGCTAAAAGAAGGGAAGAAAGATTGGATGCACAGTCAGAAGAAGAAAGTGCAACCAGAGACTCATGAAATCACCAGACAAGGTAGGAAAAATGATTTTATTTTAAATTTAGTGATCAAAATGTGTCTGAATTTATATCTGCTCTCTATATTTTACAATATGGGCCCCTTTTACTAAACCGCAATAGAGGTTTTTAGCGCAGGGAGCCTATGAGCGTCGAGAGCAGCGCTGGGTATTCAGCACAGCTCCCTGCGCTAAAAACTGCTATCGTGGTTTAGTAAAAAGGGAGGGGGTGGGTATTTGTCTATTTTTGTATGGTTGTTAGTGAGGTGACAGTGCATAGAGTCATCTGCTTTGACCTCTTTGAAAAAACCCCGGAATAGGAATGATAATTAACAATTCTATGCATACAGTGTGTGTTGTGTTTTTTTAAAATTTTATTGTTGGTAGATCATTTTGACTTGGTCATTTTAAAAGTAGCTCGCAAGCCCAAAAAGTGTGGGCACCCCTGCCTTAGAGGAAAGGAGGGACAGGGGAGATATGATTCAGACATTCAAATACTTGAAGGGTATTAACATAGACAAAATCTTTTCCAGGAAAACGGTAAAACCAGAGGACATAATTTGAGGTTGAGGGGTGGTAGATTCAAGAGCAATGTTAGGAAATTCTACTTTACAGAGAGGGTGATGGATGCCTAGAATGTGCTCCCGAGAGAGGTGGTGGAGAGAAAAACGGTGACAGAGTTCAAAGAAGCATGGGATGAACTCAGAGGATTTAGAATCAGAAAATAATATTAAATATTGAACTAAGGCCAGTACTGGGCAGATTTGCATGGTCTGTGTCTGTCTGTATATGGCCATTTGGGAGAGGATGGGCTGGAGAGGGCTTCAATGGCTGGGAGGTTGTAGATGGGCTGTAGTCGGTTTTGACAGAGATTTCGGCAGTTGGAACCCAAGCACAGTACTGGGTAGAGCTTTGGATTCTTGCCCAGAAATAATTAAGAAGGAAAAATTTAAAAAAATTGAATCAAGTTGGGCAGACTGGATGGACCATTCGGGGCTTATCTTTCGTCATTTACTATGTTACTATGTTTTTAAATAAATCAATCTAAACAGGATGTCATGGATACAGTTAAGAGGACTGGTTAATCTGCTGGCTAGGTTGGTGGGCAGTGGGAAGTAGGGTTATGAATTGAAGACTATATCAAAAAGGTGGGTTTTTAGTCTGCTTTTAAACAAGGGAAGGGGTTTGGCAGTCACACTCAGGTAATTTATTCCAGGCATAGGAGCAGCTAGATGAAAGGAACAAAGTCTGGAATTAGCAGTGGAGAAGAAGGGTACAGCTAAGAGCGGCTTATTTGAGGAACAGTGTTCATTGGGAGATGTATAAGGAGAGAGGAGAGATATTGAGGGACAGCAGATTGAACATACTTGTAGGTCAGCAATATAAATTTGAATTGTATGCGAAGGCGGATAGGGAGCCAGTATTTATGGATTTGGCATATTCCTCTGTCAGAGTGTTATTTTATTGTTGCTAAAGAGTTTTGTTTAGACTGTTGCTGGCATTTATCTTTAAACATAATTCAAGGGAGTTCTAAAACATTTTCAATTTTAAATTCCTATTTGAAGAAATGTCAAGTCCACAGACAATGCTTGCTCCTTTCTGCAAGAAGGTTTGTGCTGTTATAAATTCCAGTTGTTTACGTGGAGGGGCATAATAATAATAAAACCCATCTACGGCCCTAAACGTTGAAAGCCCAAAGGAGAGGCCTAAGGCTACTGGGCCAATCCTGGTTGGCCCAGGCACCTCAGCCCCACTTGTGGGCGGGGTTTGAGGCATCTGGGCCAATCAGGCCCTATGGCCCGCCATTCGACAGATGGCCTGCCGGATGGACGGGCTTGGGATCCGTCTGGCCAGCCAACTCTTATGAGGTACGGGGGATGTCGAGGGTGGGGGGTGGTGTCAGGTTGGGGGTCGGGGGTTGGCGGGTCGGGGGCCGATCAGGGGTTCAAGGGGGGTGATTGTGGAGTGGTGCGCCAAGGGCAGGATGGCCTGGGAACCCTCCTGCCCATAACTTGGTGGGGGGTAGGGGGTTTTGTTGGGGCAGGAGGGCTTGTGCTCCCTCCTGCCCGATCCGATGGGGGGAAGGGGTGGATCGCGGCAGGAGAGATGGCTCATCTCTTCTGTCGTGATAGCGATCACCCCCCCCCCCGAACCGCGGCACTTCTGCGTAAGGATCGATCCTCACCCCAAAGTGCCGCGGTTCAGGGGTCAGTGATCACCATTGTGGCAGGAGAGATGAGCCATCTCTCTTGTTGCGATAGTTGCAGTAGGCGGTAGGCAAGTTGCTGGGGCCACTGAGCTGCTGCGATCAGCTCAGCGGCCCCTTTTTCAGCACTTATACCTGTTTTGACTTGGTCTAAGTCAAAACGTATAAGTGCCGACTAGGCAACCTGCCCAAATCTTTGGTTATACCTGCTGTACGATTAAGTGTAGGTCGTCCCACCTCCTGCCCATTCCCCTCCTCTAAAAACGCCTCTTTTCGCTCTATGCGTTTTGACGCAAGGGAAAGGCCTAAGCTGGTTTTAGATACGTCTAAAACCAGCTTTGGTTATGGGTATTTGGACGACCAGGCTTGTTGACTGTCCAAGTACCCATTTAGGCCACTTTTTAGATGTTTTTTTTGTTTTGATTATGAGCCCCATGTTGTTTAAAGGTATGTTCCTTCCTGGTATTAAAGGGATCTATTTGAAATTAATCCCTTTGTGACATGTTTTTTTGCAACATCATTGATGCCTGTTTCTCATGCTCTTTAACCTTTGAGTTTTTGATCTTATTACTGTTTAACATTATTCTTTGTTATTGGTCCAGCCGTTTCCTATGGCCCTCAAGCTGAATCTATACTATGAACTTTTACTTGCAACTATCCTGGGATTCCCTCCCTCTAATCCCTTTTGTAAATCTAATCCAGTTCATTGGCCCTGAATCACACAATTCATGGATCATTGGAGCCTGATATGCAGGCAGAATGAGTCAAAACATTAACCCCCCTCCCTTTTACAAAACTGTTCTAGCATTTTTAGCACCAGTCGCGGCGGTAACAGCTTCAATGCTCATAAAATTCCTATGAGCGTCGGAGCAGGTACTGCCATGGCTGGCACTAAAAACCACACTATATTTTTGTAAAAGGGGTGTAAGTGTCCCTGTTGCAAAAGGTCTAGACTCCCATCCTACCATGGACTTTGAACATTGCCTATAGCAGCTAGAGTCTCAGCTTCCCAGAAGAAATGCATAAGCCAGGCTCAGGACTCACGCTGATTTCTTATTTGGAAGAGCTTATTGAGCTAACAGATTAGCCTACCTTTTCCAGGGGTGTAGCCATGGGTGGGCCTGGGCCACACAATTCAGGCTCAGGCCTACCCAGCAGCTCTGTACCCTTAATATTGCTATGGTGGGAGCAAGCTGGGCTCGGTTCTGCATCTTCCTCTCTTCTTTCCTTCACAAAGGGTTGCAGACAGTGGCAGTAATCCTCACATGCTATCCTCGGCTAACCTAGCAGCATCTCCTCTGTCACATACTGCCAAGACAAAAACAGGATGTTGTCAGTGAGGGGAAGTATGCAGCAGAGGAAATGCTTCCGGGTTAGCTGCGGGCAGCATGTGAGGATCACTGCCGCTACCGGAAACCCTTTGTTAGACAAATTTTTGAAGGTAAGGTTAGGAAGGGATGAGGGCAGACTGCACATGGGGGACGGTAAGAGAGAGGGATGATTGCTGGATGTGGCGATGAGTGTGAGGGAGAGATTCTGTATGGGGTGTAGGGGAAGAAAGAGGGAGAATTGCTGGACATGGGGTGAGGTGGGAGGGATCCTGCATGAGTTGGGTGAGAGGGAGTATTGTTAGAGCTGGGTTGGGAGGGAAAGATACTGTACAAGAGGGGAGAGGATCAAGCGAGAAAAATGTTGCATATGGGGGTGGAGAGGAGGGAGGGATGCTATTTGAGGAGAGTAGAACCAGGGTGCAAGGAAGAAAGAGAGAGATGGAGAATGGGAGAGAGAGAGTGATGATA
Organism: Geotrypetes seraphini; assembly: GCF_902459505.1. Taxonomy (NCBI): domain Eukaryota; kingdom Metazoa; phylum Chordata; class Amphibia; order Gymnophiona; family Dermophiidae; genus Geotrypetes; species Geotrypetes seraphini. Next base: position 300,378,049 of record NC_047086.1, on the reverse strand, counting down.
GAAGAGAGGCTGGATATGAGGGTAGAGAAAAGGAAGGAAGAGATATGCACAGGAAGGGGAAGGGAGAAAAAGAGAGATGGATCTAGGGACAGAAAGGAGTGAGGGAGAGTTACTGGACAATAGAGGAAGGGGGAAGGGACAGGAAGATGCTGGGAGGAGGAAATGGAAGGTGGGGAAGAAAAAGGAGGGAGCATGTGCTGGGCTAGAGGGAAGAAGATGCTGGACATGGTATAACTATGTTGGATTGGCCCAGGAGAGATGGCAAGGAAACAAATGAGAGAAGGATAATGATTACAGGAGGTAGAAATATGATAATAGGGAGTTGATTAAAGATAAAAGGAAATGGAAGGCTGGGGTAAGGAGTGAGATGGGGAATGGGAGACCTAGTAGGTGAGAGAAGAAAAATGAATTTGATAGGTAGCTGAAAAATAAAAAGGAGAAGGATGAGAAAAAGGATGACATTTGAGTGAATAGAGAGGCAGTCATGAAAAAGAGGAAAGAGCTATAAAGGAAAGATCATTGTGTAAAAGGTAGGTGTAGTGAGGAAACAATGAGCTAGGAGAAAAGACAAATGGATAGCAGCTGCTTGAAGGAGAATTAGCAGAAGACAAACAGGAAAGCAGAAAAGAGAAACTTGATCCAACATGATGGAAAAATAGATGTCCAGACTACAAAGGTAGAATAAATCATTTTATTCTGAATGTATTAAATGAAATACATTAGCTTTAGAAAATGTGCATAGCAGATGTCTTTGTAGTACTGTTGTACTATACTGTGTTTATTGGTGTAAGAAGTGCATTTCAGTTTTTATTTCTCTAGTATAGTAGGATATGCCAAGTTTAACTTTTTGGAGTTACCAGTTCAATCTTGTTCTGTATTTGGTGAGGGTCTGCTGGTATGATAGTAATGTTTTCACAATGATATGCAAATCAATCCAATTCTTAGATGAATGTTCTCATATCCACAACTTTGCAGTGAAATATTCTCAGTAACATTGAAAATTTATCAGAAGTGTTTAAAGATCCATCAGATATCCAGATATCTATAATATCAAATTCATGGAGCTCTTTGCCACTATCGCTTCCTCATAAGCTCATGAGTAACAATCTTTTTAATAACTTATATATTATCAACTTTTCTAATCAGCTCAGAAACTTGAAGAGATAATTTAATCGAGACTTATCTTTGAAGTCCTGGTTCAGACATTAGCTGATCCCAGGAACAGAAGAACGCCAACGCTGACATGCATGTTTCGTGCAATGGTACAGCTTCAGGGTGCGGCAATACTACAATCAAAATTACAAACAAAGCAATGTTATAGACTCAATCTTTGAATCAGAAAATCATTTAAAGTTCATAGATATATAGAAAACTTACTTTTTTCAGTTATAGAAAATTTTAAACATGGTAGGCATCAACACTGATCCAGCGAACAAGTCTAAAGAGATGATCCGCCCATCCCACATCATAAAGACAAGAAACAATTGCGATAGGCCAGTTTAGACTCCCCACAAAAACCAGGAGAATTAGACTAGTCAGGTTAAAGACCTGTCTAGTTCTGCATTGAGTCCATTCGGTTCCAGAGTGTGAAGTTAAAAAATCCACCTCTGCTCTTTATAGTTGATCAAGGACTCTATATCGCCACCCTCACACTCTACTTCAATCACTTCCGGAATTCTCCATTTAAATTCCATAGGATGATGTTGAGCTGCTTCCCAATGGGATACCAATGGAGCTAGAAGAGTTTTATTTTTTAACCTAGACTTGTGTTCTTTCATTCTGGTTTTTATCATTCTCAAAATGAAAGATCACTTGGTCGGACTCAAAACCAGAGACATGAAGAAAGTACAAAAGTATCTTTATTCAGCATATGTAGGACTCCTGTGCAATAAAGGTTCTGCCTCAGAAGTGTTCAAATGAGGAAAAGCAAGTTCCTTATACCATTCTCATATAAATATTGGATGCTACAAGGGGGTTTCTATAGGTTAACTATTGAGAGTTTTACAACTCATGATTGGGCCTAATACAAAGCATACCATTGGTCATCTGGGTGTCCTTATGAGCCTATAGTAAATACACAGCTTAGCTATGCATTGCATTTTCGATTGTTACATGTCCATGAGGGCGTGGTACATTATCACTTTCTTACAGCAGAAACAGGAATGCAACATGTGATTTCCCAGAAAAGGCACCCTACTAAGGAGATGAAACTTATGCACAGCCAGTTTTCTAAAATAATGAGCAAATTAAGGAAATGAAACTTATCCTAAAATAATGAGCAAGGCCCACATTCCTTCAGACAAAGTGATTCAGTTATAATCATAATGAGGGTCGCTGATCCCTTTATTCCAATCATAATAGAGGTCGCTGACCCCTTCAATAGATCTACCTATATACAATTTGTCACAAGGACAAATAATTACTTAAATTACTGCTTTAGAAGAACATGTATTAGTTCTAGAGGAAATAGATCATTGTTGAGATGGAACTGTCCAACATAATCCCTCTATCGTGGACTTGCTCCATTGGCAATTGCCGCATTTGGTGTGACCCCCCCCCCCCCCCCAAGCTCACAGCAGAGGTTTCATAATCAAGTCTTTTGTAAGATAACATTTCTCCAGTGGTTTTACCTCTACGGTAAGCAAACATAGGGGGAGAAGTAAGTTCTTCATAAATTTCTAAAATAGACCAGTGTTTATAGATGATATTCCTCCATTCTATGGTATAATTGGAAAATGGGAACATGGCCACCATTCTATTTTCCTGAGATGTTGAACTATATTGAAGCAAAAGCTCTCTATTGGCAAACTTGGCTCTCAAATAGGCTTGTCTGATGACCGGTTCAGTATAACCCCGATTTCTGAAATGTTGCATCATCTGGAAGGATTGAAATTTGAAATTGGCCATAGAGGCACAGATTTTATGAAACCTTAAAAACTGACTTACAGGTAGGCTACGTTTTAGTTGGTCCGGGTGGAAACTCTTATAATGTAAATACGAATTTCATGTGGTAGGTTCTTGATATAAAGTTGTGTGCAGTTTAGTGCCCTGACAAAAAATATGCACATCCAAAAATATCTAACCAGTTGTTATGAAATGTAATAGTAAATTTCAAATAGGCAGTCAGTGAATTCATCCATGAAAAAAAATTGTTAGTAATGGCAGGTGGAGAGATTGGAAGGGAGGCAAGAAAGAGAGGGGATCAGGAGGACCCTCTCCTTTATTTTTCTGACCTGGGTACCAGCATGTCTAACATCAGCCCTGACCCTTGCTGTATGTAACTGGTGGGGATCTCCAAGTATTGCTAGCTGAGGACCTCCTCCAAAAGTGGCTAGAATTTCATTCTACCAAGCTCTGCAGTGTGCAGCACTATCTTTGAGTCACCAACAACTACATGTGTGTGGGGTTCCAACATCAGTGGTTTATGGTCATTGCTGCTACCTGCCAAACTTGGTAAAAGGGAGCTCTGGCCACCTTCAGAGGACGTCTTCAACTGATAGAGCTTGGGGATCATCATTAGCTAAAGTGCTATATATTTTTTGAGTTGTGAGGTGCCAGGGGAGTGTTAAAGAGTGGTGGTAGGATAGAGGCAGTAAAACATTAGACCATATTCTATAATTGGTGCCATAAGTTAGGCACCGGTAGGGGCCTAACTTAATTGCTTTAATTGGCTATAATCGGCATGGTAATTGATTATTTGTTTAAAACCAATTAAAAACCTATTTAAAAAATAGGTACCTGAATCGTTCCTACAGCATGGAAGTTAGTAGCACCTAAGGTCAAAGAAAGTGTTTTTAGGAGTGGAGATGACCTTAGGCGCTGCTAAGACCGATTCTCCAAAAAAAATCAGGCACCGGTAATGTAGGCCTTTAAAACTCTGGCCTACATTACCAGCGTCTAAGTTTTTTCTTAGGCACCACTAGCCATGATTCTGGTAACAGCGTGTAAGCATGATTGACATGTGGACAGTGACATTTTTTGTAGGCATTGGCTGATTTAGGTGCCATTAACAGAATCCGGACCATTGTGCCCACCCAATTTGGGCTCAGGCACACCCAAAATTGGCTGTCTAGCTACCCCAATGCTTTGGACCATATTTTAGGGCAGGAGATTTCAAGCTCTCCTCAGGACACACCCATCAATCAGGATCCCCTCAATGAATATGCATGTGTTAAATTTGCATGCACTGCTTCCATTCTATACAAATGTATCTCATGCATATGCATATCTCGAAAACCAGACTGGTTGGGTGTGTCCCAAGGATTGGACTGAGAACCCCTGTTTTGATTTTTAAGTTTAAATTCAAATTTCAGGGAATGCAGAAAGAAATGAGATGAAAAACCACACAGATGATGACACATGTTGATATAAGTTCCTATAACAAGATTGGAATTCATTTATGAAAGCATGATTAGATATTTTTGATAACTGCTTGTATTCTACCATTTTGCTTTTAAAAATTATAAATGTGAATTGGATATGAAATAATTATTAAAATAAAGTTCCTAAAACAACTAAGGGAATGCAAAGAGAATATATAAAATGCTGAAAAGAATAAAATAAGCCATATGAATATATACGAGGGGCTGCTGAAAAGTTGTCAGCCCAACCAACAAAATTGGGTCAGCCTCCCTTGAGGGCTATACAGGTAGTCCAGTGATTTTCCACTTTTTTTTGTTCGTTTTCAGCAAAATATGGAGTGAAAAAAGTGGAAAATTGCAGGACTAAGTGTATAGCCCTCGATGGAGACTGCCCCAACTTTGCTGGTTGAGCTGAGAACTTTTCAGTGGTCCCTCGTATACATATAGATGACAGACAGAGAAAGAAGTTGTAATGCTGCTTGAAAATGGTCTTTATTCTTTTCTCTGTGATTTCTTATTCCTCCTTTTACTTTTCTCTTAGGTAACATAATTGTTTTTCAAGTCTGAAACTATAGGGGGTCATATACATTTTATTCCTTTGCTTGAACCCACGCTAACCATTAGTAAATGATCCCCACAGAGTACTTATTGTTAGCTTTACATGTCTTATTTATGATATCATTGTCAGTCATCCTGCTTTTCTTTATTTATGGTTAGCAGCATTTTGATTTAAATCTTTCCATGCACCTTGTGAATTTCTTTTTGACGTCCATAAATGGTGCATTGCTAGTTATTGTAAAGCTTTTGTTTCCTTCATTCTTGTTCATGTTCTGCATCTATTCTGTATACCATATCCCCCTTTTCCCACACACATCTTCTTTCCTACAATCTCACCCACTAATCCAGGTCTTTCCAAATTGTGAATCGTTTCCTAAAAAAAAAAAAAAAAAAACAGTCACACCAGCCACTTTTGGGGATCATGACCCAGCCCAGAAATACAAAGGCACATCATTATGATGCTGTATCCATGACCATGGGCTTGCAACCCAAAAAAGAGTGGTAAATGCTGTATTAACCTTTCTCTTCCCAACCAGTCATCCTCCATTTCCATTCTTTTCACCCCTCATCTTTACTTTCTCATATCCTTTGAACCTTTCATTTATATCTCTCCATCTGTATTTCCTTATCCTCTCCCGGAGCCTACTCAACCTATGGACCAGGTGAGGCACTGGCTCTGTTGCCAATGATAAAGGGTGTCAAAATCCCAGTCCAGTCTACCTTTAAACTCCTAGAAGGATAGGTGCTGCATTGGGATTTTGGTACCCTTTTTAAGAGTTTATATACTGCTCTATCCTAAATCCACTTTTATCATAAGAACATAAGAATTGCCGCTGCTGGGTCAGACCAGGGCTCCATCGTGCCCAGCAATCCGCTCACGCGGCGGCCCTTAGTTCAAAGACCAGTGCCCTAACTGAGACTATCCTTACCTGCGTACATTCTGATTCAGCAGGAACTTGTCTAACTTTGTCTTGAATTCCTGGAGGGTGTTTCCCCCTATAACAGCCTCCGGAAGAGTGTTCCAGTTTTCTACCACACTCTGAATGAAGAAGAACTTCCTTACGTTTGTACGGAATCTGTCCCCTTTTAAGTTTAGAGAGTGCCCTCTCGTTCTCTTTACCTTGGAGCGGGTGAACAACCTGTCTTTATCTACTAAGTCTATTCCCTTCATTATCTTGAATGTTTCGATCATGTCCCCTCTCAATCTCCTCTTTTCAAGGGAGAAGAGGTCCAGTTTCTCTAATCTTTCACTGTATGGCAACTCCTCCAGCCCCTTAACCATTTTAGTTGCTCTTCTCTGGACCCTGTGTCCATCTTCATGTACAGCGACCAGTGCTGGATGCAGTATTCCAGGTGAGGGTATACCATTGCCCGGTACAGTGGCATGATAACCTTCTTTGATCTGTTCGTGATCCCCTTCTTAATCATTCCTAGCATTCTCTTTGCCCTTTTTGCCACCACCGCACATTGCACGGACGGCTTCATTGTCTTGTCAACCAGTACTCCCAAGTCTCTTTCCTGGGGGGTCTCTCCAAGTACTGCACCGGACATCCTGTATTCGTGTATAAGATTTTTGTTACCAACATGCTTCACCTTACACTTATCCATGTTAAACCTAATTTGTCATGTCACAGCCCATTTCTCGAGCGAGTTTATATCACGTTGCAGGTCTTCGCAATCCTCCTATGTCTTCACTACCCTGAATAACTTCATATTGTCTGCAAATTTAATCACCTCACTCGTCATACCAATTTCCAGGTCGTTTATAAATATGTTGAAGAGCACGGGTCCAAGCACCGAACCCTGCGGCACTCCACTTGTGACGCTTTTCCAGTCTGAGTATTGTCCATTTACCCCCACTCTCTGTTTCTTATCCACCAGCCAGTTTTTAATCCACATGAGTGTTTCACCCTTGATTCAATGTCGACTGGGTCACCCTTGTCTATCTGCCTGTTTACTCCCTCGAAGAAGTGCAGCAAGTTCGTCAAGCAAGATCTTCCTTTGCTGAAGCCATGCTGGCTGGTCCTCATCAGGTTATGTCTGTCAAGGTGATCAATAATGCGGTCCTTTATCAGCGTCTCTACCATCTTTCCCGGTACCGAGGTCAGACTCACCAGTCTGTAGTTTCCCGGGTCTCCCCTCGAACCTTTCTTGAAGATCGGCGTAACATTTACCACTTTCCAGTCTTCCCGAATCCTTCCTGATTTGATCAACAGATTGGCTATTAGTTGAAGCAGTTCAGCTATAGCCCCTTTCAGTTCCTTGATTACCCTCGGATTGATGCCATCCGGTCCCAGGGATTTATCATTTTTAAGCCTATCAATCTCCCTGCATACTTCTTCTAGACTGACCATCAAACCTGTCAGTTTCCCATCTTCGTTTCCTGCACATAGCCTATCAGCTTCCGGTATGTTGTGTATATCCTCCTCGGTAAATACAGACGCAAAAAATATGTTCAGTTTGTCAGGGATGGCTTTGTCCTCCTTTAGCACTCCCTTTATTCCATTGTAAACCAATGGCCCCACTTCTTCCTTTGCAGGTCATTTCCCCTTAATATATCAAAAGAACAGCTTGAAGTTTTTTGCATCCTTGGCTATTTTTTCCTCATAGTCTCTTTCGACCCCTCTTACCGCCTTATGGCACCTGCTTTGATGTTGTTTGTGCTTTTTCCATTTTTAGTCCATTTTTGACCTTTTCCATTCCTTAAACGAAGTCTTCTTGTCTCTGATTGCTTCCTTTACCGCTACAGTAAGCCATGCTGGTTCCTTGTTCTTTTTCCTCTTGGATCCCTTGTTGATACACAGTATATATAGATTTTGTGCCTTGGTGACTATGTCCTTAAAAAGGGACCATGCTTGCTCTAGCGTTTTTACAGTGCTTATTCTCTACCACACCATGAGTCTCAGTCCTTCGTAATTCCCTTTTTGGAAGTTCAGTTCCGTGGCCGTTGTTCTGGATCGATGTTTTGCCCCTGTGTCCAGGTTGAAGCGGATCATATTGTGATCACTGGTTCCCAATGTCCCTTCTACTTCTACACCTTGTGCCGGTCCTCGTAGTCCATTTAGAATTAAGACCAGAATTGCATTTCCTCTCGTATTATCCTTGACAAGTTGTTCCAAGAAGCAATCGCCTACAGCATCCAGGAACTTGGTCTCCCTAATGCAGCCAGAGGTGCCTAGGTTCCAGTCTATCCCCGGATAATTGAAGTCACTCATGATAACTGCATTGCCACCCTTGCAGTTAAATTTAATCTTGTCCGTCATTTCTCCATCAATTTCTTCGGACTGCCCTGGGGGTCGGTATTAGATGCCAGTCTTCGTTTCCGTTCCATTTGTTCCCAGAATTTTGACCTATAGAGATTTTACCTTATTTTTCATTTCCGGCGTGTTCTCTCCGGTAGACTCAATTCTCTCTTTGACGTTTAGGGCAATACCCCCACTTTTTGACCTACTCTGTCTCTGTGGTATAGTTTGAATCCTGGTAGCACAGTGTCCCAGATGGTTTCTTCGTTCCACCATGTTTCCGTGATGCCTATGATGTCAAGGTTATCTTTTTGTGCTTTAGCTTCCAATTCTCCCATCTTATTCCTTAGACTCCTTGTGTTCACGTACATACACTTAAGTTTGCGGCCTGTTACTTTCTTGCATTTCCTTCCCTCTTGTGTCCCTTTCGATCCATCAGGATTTCTGTCTTGCCTATGATCCTGTGAGTCTTCCCCACTATCTTCCTGCACGGTATCATCCAGGTATAACAGTTCCCAAACCATCAACTCTTGGTCAACTGTTGGCTTTCCCCTTCTCCTAGTTTAAAAACTTCTCAATTTCTCTCTTGATGTTGCTCGCAAGTAGCCTCATTCCGTCTTCACTGAGGTGGAGTCCATCCTTCCTGAATAGCTTGCTCTTCCCCCAGAACGTCGTCCAGTTGCGCACGAAGTGGAATCCTTCTTCCTCACACCAGCGCCTCATCCATTTGTTGACTGCTTGAAACTCCGTCTGCCTCTTCTCGTCGACCCTGGGTACTGGCAGGATCTCCGAGAATGCTACCTTTGGCGTTCTGGTCTTCAGCTTCCCTCCTAGCATCCAGAACTGGTCCTTCAGTCCTTCCCTGCTGTAGTTCCTGTTGCTCACGTTGTTTGTCCCCACATGGATCACCACTGCCGTATCTTCCTCTTCCACTCTGTCGATGATCTTGTCGATGCAGCTCATTATATCTTCTACCTTGGCTCCCCGTAGGCAGGTCACCAGCTGATCCTGTCTTCCTCCCGCTATGTGGCTGTCGAATTGTCTGATGATGGAGTCCCCCACGACGATTGCTGTCCTTTCTATCTTCTCTTGCCTCTCTAAGAACATAAGAACATAAGAACTGTCATCTCCGGATCAGACCTATGGTCCATCGAGTCCGGCGATCCGCACACGCGGAGGCCCAGTCAGGTATACACCTGATGTAGTTTTAGTCACCCATATCCCTCTATGCCTCTCGTAAGGAGATGTGCATCTAATTTGCCTTTGAATCCTAGCACAGTGGATTCCTTAATAACCTCCTTTGGGAGAGCATTCCAGGCGTCTACCACTCGCTGTGTAAAGCAGAACTTCCTGGCATTTGTCCTGGACTTGTCCCCCCTTAGCTTCAAACCATGTCCTCTTGTCCGTGTCGCGTTGGACAATGTAAATAATTTATTTTCCTGCTCTATTTTATCGATGCCTTTCAGCATTTTGAACGTCTCGATCATGTCCCCTCGCAGCCTCCTCTTCTCAAGGGAGAACAGTCCCAGTTTCTTGAGTCGTTCTTCATATTCCAAGTTCTCCATACCTCTTATTAGCTTCGTTTCTCGTCTCTGCACCCTCTCCAGCAGTTTTATATCCTTCTTTAGGTTGGGAGACCAATGTTGGACACAGTATTCCAAGTGTGGTCTGACCATTGCTCTATAAAGCGGCATTATGACTTTCTCCGATCTACTCGTGATTCCTTTCTTTATCATGCCTAACATTCTGTTTGCTTTCTTTGCCGCTGCCGCGCATTGTGCCGACGGCTTCAGGGTCCTATCTATCAGTACACCCAGGTCCTTTTCTTGTTCGCTCTTACCCAGAGTTGCGCCTGACATTCTATACTCGTGTTCCTTATTCTTACTACCTAAATGCATTACTTTGCATTTCTCCACGTTGAACTTCATCTGCCATTGCTCTGCCCATTTCTCTAACTGATACAAGTCGCTCTGGAGTTCCTCGCTATCCTCCTGCGATCTGATTGCCCGGCATAGCTTTGTGTCGTCTGCAAACTTAATGATCTCACTGGATACTCCTTCTTCCAGGTCATTGATGTAAATATTAAATAGGATCGGCCCAAGAACCGAGCCCTGGGGCACACCACTAGTCACTTTCTCCCAGTCTGAGAACTTCCCATTTATGCCCACTCTCTGCTTTCTGTTTTCCAGCCATTTGCCTATCCACCTGTGTATATCTCCCTCTATTCCATGGCTTTGTAGTTTCCTGAGAAGTCTTTCATGTGGAACTTTGTTGAACGCTTTCTGGAAGTCCAAATATATTATGTCCACCGGCATTCCACTATCAATTTGCTTGTTCACGGTCTCAAAAAATTGAAGTAAATTCGTTAAACATAATTTCCCTTTCCTGAACCCATGTTGACTGGGTTTCATCAAGTCGTGTGTATCTAGGTGCCGGACTATGCTATCCTTGATCAGTGCTTCAACCATCTTTCCAGGGACAGACGTAAGGCTCACAGGTCTGTAGTTGCCCGGTTCCCCTCTCGATCCTTTTTTGAAAATTGGCGTGACGTTCGCTATCTTCCAGTCATCTGGTATCTGTCCAGTTCTGATTGTCAGATTGGCAAGTTTTTGCAATAGCTCTCCAATTTCAACCTTCAATTCCTTTAAAACTCTAGCCACAGATCCGTGTCCCTGGTGTATGACCATCTCTCCAGCCGTAGGTCTGTGTCCTCTGTGCACTTCCATCTTCCCTCATCCTAGCGTTGGCTTGCACTGGACTCATCTTCCTTGTGGTTGTCCTCCAGTTGGTCCTCACTCACTGTAGGTGTATCTTGGCAGCTCCATTGTTGGTGATTTTCCACGGCCTCCCTGTATGCCTGTTCAATGAACTTCTCTAACTCCCTGACTTCTTCCTCAACGGTTTCCTCTGTCATGAAGTTTTCTGCCTTTCTGTCCTCCTCTTCCACTGCTTGAAATGCTTCTAGTTCCAGTATTCTGCCCTCCAGGAGTCTGACTTACTTCTTCAGGCCCTCCAGTTCCTTGCATCAAGTGCATACATAAGACCGCCTCCCAAAGGGGAGGTAGTCATACATATGGCAAATGGTGCAGAAAACTGGGTAATTCAACATCCTGCTTCTGTCTGCTGCATCCATTGCTGTCCACTTGCCAGTCTATCATCTGAAGTGGCTTCTCCTTGTGTAGGAATCTGTGTAGCATCCTCGGTGTTACTGTGAAGTCCTTTTCTTGATTTTAAACCTGCTACTCCTGTTGCTTGTGTGTGTTCTCTGTGTCTTCTGTGATTGCCCTCTGCTACTACTGTGCTTGTTTATCTACTGCTTGTCTGTCCTGTTGCCCTTGTGATACTTGCCTATGTAGATGTCTTTCCTTAGTGTTTCTTGTTTGCTCGTCCCTTCGCAAAGGCACTCTCGCAAAGGCCCTTCGCAAAGGCACTCTCGCTAAGGCAAGCACCTTTGACACGCGCCAAACGACTGAGCGCCATTGGCTCCTTCCCTTTTAAGGAGGAGCTCCGGTGGATGATGTCAGGGGGTTGGTGGAGCTACCTCTCGCCGATGCTCCTTGCTCTCTCCTGCCTTCTCTTGCTCCTTCTTCCCCTCTCCTGTTCTCTTCTCTGCATTTCTCTCCTTCTGCTTTCCTGCCTCCTACTTGCCTGCCCAAGCCTGTTTAACTGTGTGCTGTTGGCCCCTCCCCTTTTAAGGAGGAGCTCTGGTGGATGATGGGGGGTGGAGCTACCTCTTGCCGATGCCCCTTGCTCTCTCCTGCCTTCTCTTGCTCCTTCTTCCCTTCTGTTCTCTTCTCTGCTTTTCTCTCCTTTTTCTTTCCTGCCTCCTGCTTGCCTGCCCAAGCCTGTTTAACTGAGCGCTGTTAGCCCCTCCCCTTTTAAGGAGGAGCTCCAGTGGATGGTGTCAGGGGGTGGGCAGAGCTACCTCCCGGTTTTGCTATGCGAGCAGTTATGGATTGAATGGCTGATAACAAAAGGAGCCATTGAGAATAACAGTGCTTAATCATAGGGAATTGAGAAAATAATGAGGAGAAAGGAATTAAGTTACCATCATATAGTAATTGTTCAATAAACCATATTCCAGCCTTTTGCCAGGTTTTCCACATAAACATATGTTTAATTGCAGAATTATTCCAGATAGACATTTTAGAACTGCTGTAAAATGAATACTTGGCCATATTATCAAGATACCATATGGCTGACTGTGTGTTTGGGGATGTTCATGGTGCATAAAGCATATAGAAGACATAGATGACAAATGTGAGTTTCTAGTTCCAGCCAAGGGAGTGGATCTACCAAAGGTTGATTTTGAAACCAATAAACCCCATATTTAGCCAGGGATGCAATATGGTAAAAATGAAAATCTGGAAGATTCATACCACCATTCTCTCTTGAGGCTCTTAATTTGGCAAGGGCGATATGAGGTTTTATATTAGTCCATATGAACTGAGAAAGGTTTTTATTTATCCATTGAAACAATGACTTCTTGCAATAGGAGGATAACATAGACAGTATATACATGATTTGAGGTGCCTTATTTGGATGGCCGCAATTCGGCCCCACCATATAAAAATAATGGGGACTATTTGGTAATAGATTGTTTAACCATAAGTTTGATCTTAGATATATTTAAATCCATTACATGTGAGGGATCTTTATGAATCAGAATACCTAAATATTTGATAGCTGTATCAGACCAGTGAAATGGAAAATGAGATAAATCAGAAATGGTGATGAGATCATTTAATGGAAATATTTCGGATTTTTCAGAATTAACCAGATACCCAGATAATAAAGAGTATTCGTTAATAATTTGAATGAGGGTTGGAAGAGAGTGTGTGGGATTACGAATGAAAAGGAGGACATCATCGGCATATGCTGGCAATTTTATTTGTCTATTCTTGGATGGGATGTCTGCAATGAGTGGAGATTGACGAATAGCGGATAGTAGGGGTTCTAGGGCTAAATTGAATAATAGGGGTGAAAGAGGACATCCCTGTTTTGAGCCCCTATGAAGTGAAAATCTATTGGAAAGAGAGTTATTGATAAGGATCCTCGAAGTTGGGTGCCAGTATAAAGTTTTGACCCTGTTAATAAAATACCAAAATTGTACCACTGTAGTACCCGCAGTAGGAAAGGCCATTCTACCCAATCAAATGCTTTCTCAGCATCAATGGCCAATCCTACTATGGGTTCTGAGGAGAGTTTTGCGCATGCATTGATATGATGAAAGAGTCATAAGCTGTCACCTATGTATCGATATTTAATAAAACCGACTTGATCGGGATGGATCAATGTAGTTAGAGTTTTATTTAACCTGGTTGAGAGAATTTATGCCAGAATTTTATAATGTAAGTTTAGGAGAGAGATGGGTCTGTAATTTTTTACAAAAGTGGGGTCTCGATCCGGTTTTGGAAATACCACAATGGTAGCTTCTGCAAAGTTAAATTGTTTATCTGGAGTAGAGTGTAGAAAATTATAGTAGTTCAGAAGATGGGGTGCTAAAAGAGTGTTATATTTTTTATAAAATTCATTGGTAATCCCATCGGGTCCAGGGGCTTTATTTTTTGCTAGAGAAGTTATTGCTAGGAGGATTTCTTATATAGAGATGGGTGCTTCTAAATCTAATTTTGTTGCGTCATCTAACTGAGGATGTTCAATTTTATCTAAAAATGAACTAAAATCAGGTTCAGGGGTTGAAAGGTCAGATTTATATAGATTAGCATAAAAGAGTTCAAATTGAAGAGATGACGTCATTTGTGGTAACTATTTTACCAACAGAGGTTTGAATGGATGAGATAGTGTGTATTTTGGATTTCGTTTTGAGATAATTGGCGAGGGGTTTTCCCATGATATTATCACCCATGTAATGACCTGAAGCGAGTATAAAAAGATCTTGTCTAGCTTTATAGGAAATCAATAAGTTATATTCGTATTTAAGTTTCAAAAGTCTATGATAAGAGGAAGGGTCATGTATATGATCTATCATGTGTTGAGTCTCTAATTGTTTGATAGAATGTTCTAAGTCTTTTTCCTTTTGCAGGGAAAGTTTCTTTTTCCAAGCGGATAATTTGATTAATTCACCACGCAGGGTGGCTTTATATACCTCCCAAATGATAGAAGGGCATATCTCAGGGTCTTTAGTGTTAAATGTGAATTATTCAATCGTGAAGAGTACTTCGCTCCAATATCTTTCAACTGTTGGCGGTAAGTGAGAAATTCTTTGCGTTTGAGTGCAGGGAACTTCGCAAGATCAGGGACTATAAAAAACTTTCTGCCCTAATATAATGTCTGAGGATGGGTTTTTGCTGTATTTATGATTTGAAGAGCATGCTGGAAGTTTCACCAATATAGGCCTCGCAGTGGCTTGGTGTGCAGAGGGGTGTGAAGGGACCGTGATGCGCCCGTTCGATTTCCAGTGGAACTGAGAACACAAGTCCCAAAACTGTAGGCAGAAAATCTGAGAGAAAGGCTATGATATCTGAGCCCTCTGATGTCTCTGGTAGGCTTATAATTCTTATGTTGCTCCATCTGCTACAGTTGGATAGATCTTCTAAATTGCGCTGAAGCAAGCTGATGAGTTTATCATGTTTCTCCTGCAATGAGCATTTGCTTTGCAGTGTGGCCATTTGCTTTTCAAGAGCATCAATGCGATGTCTAGCGACGAACTGAGCGTTTAAAGCTTCAGTTTTGGTTTACACCAATTTAGTTTCGTCCACCTGCACTTGCATTATACATTTAAAGGAGCGCATTTCCTTGATTAATATTTTGATTTTTTGAGTCCTCATGCTTCGCCACCATTTTATCTGATGAACTTAGCTCAGTTGTAGGCCTCTTACCGCTAGGCTGAGTGGTCAAGGTAAGGTCTCCTTTAGCAGGTTTTGGCGGTGACATGAGGATATGATATCTGATCAGTGCCTGTAGCAAAGAGCCACAATAATCGAAGTAATTGGTGTCGGTGTGGAGGAGATTCTACTCCATGTGTCTGTTCTCTGTCCCCCTTTTGGAACAATCTTGATACTCCCATGTCCACACCCCCTTTTGAGTTACAAGTACAGTATATGCTATTAGAGTTAGGCACCATAATAATATCTTTATTTTTATATACCGCAATACCACAAACAGTTCAGAGTGGTTTACAATAAAAATAAACTGCATCAACAAGTATATGAAATTATACAAATTTATCAAAGAAATAAGTTTTAACTGTTTTTCTAAAGGTTTGGTAAGAAAATGCATTTAAGATAAACTCACTTAGGCATTTATTCCATTTGCCAGCTTGAAATGATAATGTCCTATCTGGGAACCTCTTGTAGATACAATCCTTCAGAGATGGAAAGGAGAATAGATGGGCACTACGTGTACGACTGGTAATAACAGAAAAATCAAAATGGTATGAAAGATAAATTGGAGCTGAATCTGTTAAAGTTTTGAAGCAAAGTTAAAAAGTTAAAAATAACCCTGGCTTCCACAGGTAGCCAATGTAATTTTTTATAATAGGAGTTACATGATCCGATTTTTTCAGACCAAAAATAAGACAAACTGCTGCACAAATTTTAATAGGCACCAATTAATGCTAATAATTGGTTGTTAGCATCCAATTATTGATAATTGGCTCATTAGCTAATTAGTTTGAGCATGCATCTTAGGAGCATGATCAAATTTTGGTAAACAAATTTAGGTTGTGGAAAATACAGGAGAGGCAACCTTCTCATAATGGAGAACCAAAAATACAGTGAAGGGGAGGGGGTTCATGGCCCAGGTAACTGCGTCTTAACTCTCATAGACCATGTCAAGAGGTATGGTTCAAGCAACTTCAACCTCTACAGACCAGAAAAGCAGTAGGCAGAAAATCTATAGCACCACATGCTACCTTCATATTTTTGCACCCTGGGCTTAGGTCTAGTAAGCGTGTGCTATAATTTGAAAGCACTTACTGGAATTACCATAATTGATTTATTGCTGCAATTATTTTTGTTAATTTTTCTCTCAGAGCTCAGCAGAAGTTATTTATGTGTAGCCTTTTGTAGTTGGGTAAAACCGAGTAGATTTGGTGTCTAATCTTTTCTAAACCCCTTTCTACATCCTTATCCATTGCATTGTTCCTTTTGGCCTAAAATCCATACATGATATGGTAGTTCATTCTGTACAACATAGGCATGTGGCTGTTATCAAGATGCAATGAGAATAATATGGAATTTTTAAGCAAACAGTGTTCCTTATTAATAAAAGTCTTCAAAGATTTAACCTTTCAGTAGTGCTCCTCTGTTTATACTAAGCAGTTTGCTTTATGCAAGAAAGTTTATATTGTGACTCAGTCTTTGAAGTGTTACCATTCTCACAGGTACTTATTTTGCATCTGGAAAGTATCAGAGCATTATGATGTAGTTTTGTGGGGGTTTTTTTACATTTTTATTTATTAAATTACAATCGTGTAATACATTTAATTGAAAATAGCAAAATATTATAGGGAATACACTATTTCAAACAAATAATATATAGAATCATAACTATACCCAACCCCCTTCCATCAATTATTAATATTAGCAATACTAAACAACTTTAATATGAAAATTTAATATCCATGATGTAGTTTTTAATCTACAAGAGGTTATTTTGGCTCCGTCTCAGCCTCTGTAATTCTCTGGATCCCACCCTTCTAACCAAGATTTTGTAAAACTCTTTGAAGACAAGATAAATCTATCTCATGTGACCTAATAAAAGGATCGCCTGGAGATTGTAAAGAAGGACCAGTTTTAAACAGCGCATAGAGTCAATATAAAATGAAAGCTGCGGAGGTTTGTTCAGTTTCCCTCCTTTTCTCTTTTAAGATATTGCAGAGTAACCACTCTTCCTGCAGTTAAAACATAAGAACATAAGCATTGCCATACTGGGACAAACCAAAGATTCCTGTTTCCAGGAGTGGCCAATGCAGGTCACAAGTACTTGGCAAAATCCCCATGGAGAGGAAAACAGATTTTATGCTGCTTATCCTAGAAATACCATATATCCTCAAATATATAAACCCATTCAAATATAAACCGAGATAAACCTCCCCCCCACTTTTAGGGAAAAATGTTAACTCAAATATAAACCAAGGGTTTATATTCAAGTACCAGCCAGATTAGCTCCCTCCCCTTCCTTGACCCACCACTAGCCTCTCCCCAGGCCTATCTTAAGCTCTGGTGGTCTACTGGTGAGCTGGGACAGAAGTGATCTCTCCCGAGGCAAGGTGTCGAGCCTGTCCCAGCTATCTCTGCACCCCTCCCCCCCTCAGCAGTCTCATGAGGTTGCGGCAGGAACATGAGCAGCCATTTTTACCAGTGAGTCTACACAGGCAGTAGCACAGGAGGACTACTCCTGCCCTGACTCACCCTGCTGGACCACTAGAGTTTAAGGTAGGTTCTGGGGAGATGATGGATGGTGGCACAGTTGGCCAGGACAGGATCCAACATCTCATCTCAGGGGGAGGGAGGGATCGCTCCTGTCCCGGCTCACCACTGGGCCACTAGGATTTAAGGTAAACCCAGGGTGAGGCCAGCACTGGATTTGGGAGGAGGAGACTCAAATATAAACCGAGACCCCCATTTTTGGGCCTTTTTTTGGCCCAAAAATCTCGGTTTATATTTCAGTATATATGGTAAGCAGTGGATTTTTCCCCCAAGTCTCTTAATAATGGCTTTTGGGCTTTTTTTTAAGGAAATGATCCAAACCTTTTTTTAAACCCTGTTAAGCTGTTTTTTTACCACATTCTCTAGCAATGAATTCCAGAGTTTAATTACACATTGAGTGAAGAAATGTTTTGTCTGATTTGTTATAAATTTACTACTTAGTAACTTCATTGTGTGCCTCTGGCCCTTGAAATTTTGGAAAGAGAAAACAAGTGATTCACATTTACCTGTTCCACTCCATTTAGTATTTTATAGATCTTTATCATATGTCCCCCTCAGTCATTTCTTCTCTAATCGGAAGAGTCCTGGCCACTTTAGCCTTTCTTCATTGGAAGTCAACCTTTATCATTGCTGTCACCCTTCTCTGTAACTTTTCTAATCCCACTATGGGGCTCATTTAAAAAAAAAAAAAGAAAACCATCCAAAAAATGCCATAAAGGAGCAGATGGATGTTTTTCTTGCCAAACCCATCTAATTCAGTATTTTCAAAACCTATTTTCTAGATGGATATCTATGGTGTTCATCTACAGTTCATTTATATCTCAAGGGCGTGTGTTAGAGTCATGGTGAGGTGGGTGTAAAGCGGGCTTATGACTTGCAAATTTTTCTGCCATAATCAAAAGTGGAAGTAAGGAAGAAATAGAGAATTACAGACCAGTAAGTCTGACTTCTGTGGTAAACAAATTAATGGAAACATTTTTAAAACAGAGAATGGTGAAGTTTCTGGAATCCAGTGGATTACAGGACCAGAGGCAACATGGATTCACTAGAGGCAGGTCTTGTCAGACAAATATGATCAATTTCTTTGAATGGGTGACAAGAAAATTGGGTAGAGGGAGTGCGCTAGATGTGATGTATTTAGATTTTAGCAAAGCCTTTGACAGTCCACACAGACATCTAATAAATAAACTGAGTGCTCTTGGGATGGGCCCCAAAGTGACGGGCTGGGTCAGGAACTAGTTAAGTGGTGAATGATATAGGGTGGTGGTCAGTGGAGATCGCTCTGAGGAAAGGGATGTTATCAGTGGTGTGACAAGGTTCTGTTCTTCTTAACCTTTTTATAAGCAATATTGTTGAAGGGCTGTCAGGTAAGATTTGCCTCTTTATGGATGATACAAAAATCTGCAATAGAGTAGACAACCCTGGATGGTATGAATATCATGAAGAAAGACCTAGCAAAGCTGGAAAAATGGTCTGAAATTTGACAGCTAAAATTTAATGCTAAGAAATGCAAAGTCATGCATTTGGGCTGCAAAACCCCAAAAGAATGGTACAGTTTAGGGAGTGAAGAACTTATGTGCACAACAGAAGAGAGGGACTTGGGTGTGATTATATGTGATGATTTTAAGGTGGCCAAACAGGTTGAAAAGGCTACGGTGAAAGCTAGAAGGATGCTAGGGTGCATAGGAAGAGGTATGGCCAGTAGAAAAAAAGAGGTATTGATCCTCTTATAAGACTCTGGTGAGACCTCATTTAGAATATTGTGTACAATTCTGGAGACAGCACCATTAAAAAAATATAAAAAGGAAGGAGTCGGTCCAGAGGAAGGCTACTAAAATGGTGCGTGGTCTTCATCATAAGGCATATGGGGATAGACTTAAAGATCTCAATATGTATACTTTAGAGGAAAGATAGGAGAGGGGAGATAAGATAGAGACGTTTAAATACCTGCATAATGTAAATGTGCATGAGTCTAGTCTTTCATTTGAAAGGAAGCTCTAAAATGAGAAGACATAGGATGAAATTAAGAGGTGATAGGCTCAGGAGTAATCTAAGGAATTACTTTTTTACAGAAAGGGTGGTAGATACGTGGAACAGTCTCCTGGAAGAAGTGGTAGAGTCATAGACTGAATTCAACAAGGTGTGGGATAAGCATGTGGGATCTCTTAGCGAGAGGAAGAGATAATGGTTACTGCAGATGGGCAGACTAGATGGATCATTTGGTCTTTATCTGCCATCATGTTTCTATGTCCAGGGCACAATTTAGACATTTAGGGGTAAATTCCCTATTACTGCGTTTATTTTAGGCGTGCTTTAGGCGTCCGATGTAAGTGAATAATTACGGAGTTAAGGGTCTTAATTAATGTTAATTGGGAAATAAACGACACATAGACGTCCCTAAGACGTAGTTGATGAACTGACGTCTATAGAAAGCATAGTCCCGTCTCCAGCTCTGGACGTGGGCGTTCCGTGGGCGTGCCAAATGGGGATGCTAGATGAGCGCTACCTGAGCGAGCAACTGCGTCTAAATATCGTGTATTATGTAGACATAAGAAACCCTGGTCTAACTTGGATTTCAATGCCGTTTCAACTATCGTAATTGCGGCTCTTTGTTAGACGCGAGGCAGACGTCCGCTGTGTTTTTTCATCAATAATTTCAATAGTGAGTTTGAATAGGTAATTTTCATCTTTTCTCTGTCCTAATAAATATAATGACACCATAACAATGGAACACATTATATTGCATGGATAACAAACCACATTTCTGCCCAAACAATAATATAATTTACACATGGCTTTTACAACCCCCTTTTTCTTCTCAACAAACAGCACTGCAATCGGCTCTCTTTTGAAGCAAAGAAAAGCAGCACACATTATCAGCACTTAAAAAGAGAATAAACAGATACACACCTTAACATTCAGCTTCCCTCATTGCAAAATGAAGGTCTTCAGTTGCACAAAACTGACCTCATTGTGACCTCATCAATCTGCACCTTCAAAGTAGTATGCCACAATTAAAAGATGTGCTGGGTGTAGAACTCACAACCTCTGGATGTTAGGAGCACAGGCTGGCGCCTAACACATAGAGCTACAGCTGCTTCTACTAAGGTCCATCTCACCACCCGTTCATATCATACTTGACTGAGCTGTCTATGCTCATTAGCGATCATATCAGGATGAACTCAAATAAGTTTAAGCAAAGGCTGGTCGGGCTGCTCCTGGGGGGGAACAGCAAGGAAAGGGGGTGGGATGGGAACAGGAAGGGCAGGAGAGTGAGGGGAAGGGCTATGTGTGGGGGAAGGGGAAGGTCCAACAGGGGATGGTAGTGGGGGTCCAGGGGGCAGTGGTGGGGCAGGCAGTCCAGGGGGCAGTGGTGGGGCAGGCGGTGGTAGTCCAGGGGGCAGTGGTGGGGCAGGCGGTGTGGGTGGCTCAGCAAGCTGCCACAGGGAATCTTCCTCTCCTTCCCCCTCCTCCTCCTCCTCCTCCGCCGATGACCAGGGCGGAGCCCCCTCCCTCACCTCCGGGGCCCAGGGTGGGGTCATGGGTGCCACCTCCTGCGGGGGTGCCTGTGCTGCTGCTTGACAAGAGAGAAATAGGATACAGTCAGATATGTCCACAACACTTTTGAACATGACATTCTTTACTACGTTATTTTCTTCAAATGCTAATAACAGGATGCAAAGCACCTACTCCACTGTAAACATCAAAATGTAGCGTAAGTAAGTGAGGCAAGTAGAACACCATAACGCCATTGTGACATGATATCACAATAGCAGCTTTACTGCAGATTTTATGATTAAGAATGGTTTACAGCTACTCAAGCATTTTCATCTATTTATTCTGGTAGGCTGATCACAAAGAAACACACGCTGGACTCATTACTCACCGGCTTCAGCGCGCAATTCCTCCCTCACCCCCTCAAGGAAGGCCCGCTCCTGGCGCTTCAGCAGCCGCCCCCTTTTCCTGAGATCCTCAACCTGGATAATAGAGAGAGAGAGAAAGAACAGAGAGGGAGGGATATGATGAGTGCCATCTAGCACTGTGGTATAACATGTTTACTTAAGTATTGACCTCTATAAGCACATAAAAATGGAGTACGCTGCCCTCCAAGAGCCTCTATCCGCTTTGCTGCCTGCCTCCATCCCCTTCTGCCACATGTTTTACATGAATTTATTCACGTACTCCAGCATTTTCCACTTTCTGTGCTGGAGGCATCGCTATCTCTCTACTGTACCTGGGACAGTGGGGGGGGGGGGGGGTGAGGTGACATGGCCAGCATCACAAGGAGGAGTGTGGGATTGAACTCACAACCCCAGGGTGCTGAGGCTGTAGCCTATCAGCACTGCCCCACATTACAGCATGTCCTGGTGAGCTTACAATCATGCAGCAGGGGCAATAAAATAGTTTGGTCAGAAGGAGCAGCGTGGCTTGAAACCCCTGACGTCAGGGTACTGACGCTGTCACTTTAAACGTCATGCCACTATCTCCCTAGACCAGCAGATTGATACAGGAAAGGTAAAGGTATTTGAAATGACATAGCAGCACTTTAATATATTTGTTTTCCTTTGGCAAAGTTGATTTCAAGATGTTTCTATTACAAATGCGAAGCTTGTGACCCAAAAATTAGTTGTGTGCATGTTGTGAATGGAATAGATGCCTTCTAGGAGCTGAATTTGTCATTTGAAATCCTACTACTGCTCCTTTGGGATGTGCTTTAATTTCAGTATTCAATGTAAAATATTTATTATGCACAATTGTAGTTTTTAAAAGGAATCAAAATTTACCCACAAAAACATGAACAATTTGATTGAGACAGGTTTCCATCATTACATTTTACATGATTATTTGTGAGGGCCTGACTTGGAATACTTACTTCCATGGGACATGAGGCTCTTCTGTTATACCGCCGGGTCAGGCGGGTCCAGGAGTCCCTGAACTGCAGGTAAGACCTGCGATGGCCTGCCACTCTGAAATAGTGGTGCTCATGCACTAAAAAGAGCCTGGCCAGCAGCCTGGAGTCTTCAGTGGTGAAGTTTGGCTGTCTCCTGGCAGCCATTTTAGGAGAAATAACTGCGTATGAAGAACGGGCGATTCTATGACGTCACAGCGCAAAAAAACGCGATGACGTGTTTATGCCACTTGGGCGTGCTTGCAGCAGCCGCTCCGCGCTACATCAACACTGTAGATTACATCCTAAATCATGCCGATATCGCTGTTATACAAAAAAGTACAGCAGAACGCTTAGAATCTTACCATGTAAACCTAATGAAACTTCACCTCCCCCAAACACAATGACAAATTATAAATGAAATAAATGAAGATTGGGAAGTAGGAGGTTCACATATTTTAGCTTAGCTATGCATGTTGGGGTGGGTGGAAAAACAAAATAATATTATGTCTTTGGTAACCTTAATCAGGACTTGAACCCCTGACCTTTGGAAGATACATGCAGTGCTTTTAAGCACTGAGCTATGTTGGGGATTTGGGAATGGGAGTCTCCAGAAATGGCTTTAGGTACAAACTTTGACAAGGGGTAATCATTGCAAGTATCTACAGGTGTATTTGATCTGAGAACACCCAATGAACGTCCAAAACGATTTCAAAATTCTAACAGCTTCTATGACGTTAGATGCTACTTTATGTTTAGGGTTAGGGCTACAGTTAAGTAGCTTGGTAGCTCAGTGAGTAAACATGCTGTACCAATCATCCATAGGTTGTGAGTTCAACTCCCGGCTTGTCTTTTACTTGATTATAACATGAGGGGTTTATGCTGCAGGAGTGTGTTGTTGGGGTGTTGCAGGGGTGTCTAGGATGACAGAGAATAGTCACTTGCATTTTCAACAATGTAATGTAATGTAATGTAATTTATTTCTTATATACCGCTACATCCGTTAGGTTCTAAGCGGTTTACAGAAAATATACATTAAGATTAGAAATAAGAAAGGTACTTGAAAAATTCCCTTACTGTCCCGAAGGCTCACAATCTAACTAAAGTACCTGGAGGGTAATAGAGAAGTGAAAAGTAGAGTTAGAGGAAAAATAAAAATAAAATAAACATTTTAACAAGACAGCATTGATCTAAATACTTTGGAAGGTAGAAGAGAGGAGAGAAAGGAATAGAAGCAGAAGGGGGAGCCGTTGAACAGTAGAATTCTGGAGAAATTTAAATGATAGAAATAGAACAAAACAAAGACAAAAACAAAACAATGCATTTGAATTTCTTAAGATGAAACCTTAGTGAGCCGGGGGAGGAAGGTCACCGCAGCCTCGCGCCTCAGATGAAAAGGTTAATTGTTTAGGGACTGTATAAGCTGATCTGGGACAGTCTTCAGCGACTCGGAGCCCTCCTCCCGGCTGGGCAGAAGGAGGAGGCTTTGGCGGTGGTGGTTTTGGTGGTGAGTGAGGGCGGGAGGGGGGAGTAGCCTGGCTGCTGCATCTGCACTCCTGCTGGCCACAGACCTACTGATCACAGAGCAGAGATCACAGAAGCACGCAGGTATGTGCGCATGCGCGGCTAGGGTTTTATTATATAGGATATACACCTATCGCATCTCATTTTCATCACAAACACATTAGCGAGACTATACACAATACATTACAAAGTTGAGCTTGGGTTTGATAAAATAAACAGCATAATTTTGACTCTGTATTACATTTATTGAACCATACTTAAGAATATGGGTGTTGCATCCGTGACAACGGTGCTTTACACCATTGAGCTACCAGTCTTTTGCCTCAACTGACTGTGATATGATAGCTAAGTAGAGTATACTTTAGCACATCACTAAGGTATACTATGACAGGGGAACCAGAGACACAGGTGTAGGTCAGTGAGTAAAAGCACTATATCGATCATCTGTAGGTTGTGATTTTAACTCCCGTCTTGTCTTTTACTTGTGGCATATCTACCTTCCAGGTGCACCTTGATGATGTCACAATGAGATCAGCATTGT
Organism: Geotrypetes seraphini; assembly: GCF_902459505.1. NCBI lineage: Eukaryota > Metazoa > Chordata > Amphibia > Gymnophiona > Dermophiidae > Geotrypetes > Geotrypetes seraphini. Next base: position 300,353,543 of record NC_047086.1, on the reverse strand, counting down.
GCTGCTTGCTACTTCCTCTTCCTGTGAACTGGAAGCCACATTCAGATCTAATCTGTGTTTTGATTCTGTTTCTAAGTTGGGCCAGTGTAAGTTATGGGATTTACCTTTGTTCTGAAGAATGAGCTGATTGTTGCAATGTTTTAAGACCAGGAGAGTGTTCTTTCGAGCAAGATATCACTTCTAAACTATCCTCTCTGAAATAATGTCTCTGGGAAATCGAGAGAAAGCTTATTGGATGACTTAGGGTGCCTTTCCTGCCAGTCTTTGTGGAACTTAAACGAAGTTTATAAAAAGTCTATATGGTGTTCAAAGTCCTATCCTTTCCACTTCTAATAGGAGGTGAGTATGACATTTCTGTACAGCTTTCTGTGTAGCATACATCTACCGGTTCCCACCTTCCATACTGATAATGTAAGTTCAACACCCACTCAGTACATTTCATCTTCTAGTTCTCCTTTGAAACATAACATATTTTTTTTCCTTGTATTAATGGTAAACTGTACAATTTTGATATCCTAGAGGAAAAAGATACAACACAGCAGTGTTCTCTGTCTGCCATTCCCTACCTCACTGATATTGCTAGATCAACTAATATATAGTTTACAAAATGGTATACTGTGTTTTAGTTATCTTTTTCATCATCCTATACTTACAATGCTGAATGAGTGATAATAAAGAGTATAAATAAAGTATAATTAAAAAAACAAAAAAAAAAAACAACAAAACCGTACCCACGTCTATCACGGGTCCATTGGAGACGTCTTAATGACGTTTCAGAAACCTGCGTCTATTTTGCGCGAAGAGGTTGTAGGGACGTCTACCGCACACCTAAGTACCGTTTGATTGACAGTTGCGTTTCCCGGACGTCTAAAGCACGCCTATGTTAGACGTACTAATAGAGCAGGGGTGCCCACACTTTTTGGGCTTGCGAGCTACTTTTAAAATGACCAAGTCAAAATGATCTACCAACAATAAAATTTAAAAAAAAACACAACGCACACTATACGCATAGAATTGTTAATTATCATTCCTATTCCGGGGTTTTTTCAAAGAGGTCAAAGCAGATGACTCTATGCACTGTCACCTCAGTAACAACCATACAAAAATAGACAAAACCCACCCCCCTCCCTTTTAACTAAACCACGATAGCAGTTTTTAGCGCAGGGAGCTGCGCTGAATGCCCAGCGCTGCTTTCGACGCTCATAGGCTCCCTGCGCTAAAAACCTCTATTGCGGTTTAGTAAAAGGGGACCATATTGTAAAATATAGAGAGCAGATATAAATTCAGACACATTTTGATCACTAAATTTAAAATAAAATCATTTTTCCTACCTTGTCTGGTGATTTCATGAGTCTCTGGTTGCACTTTCTTCTTCTGACTGTGCATCCAATCTTTCTTCCCTTCTTTTAGCCTGTATGCTTCCTCTCCTTCTGACCACATTCCCCTCCCCCCCCAACGTTTTCTTCTTCTCTCCCTGCCCTCTCTTTCTTTCTCTCTTCATGCCCCCTTTCTTTTTTTCTGTTTCTCTTCTTTCCTTCTGTCTCCCTGCCTGCCCTCTTTCTCCCTCCCTGCCCTCCCCCAAGCCACTGCCACTGCCATCGGATAACAGGCCGCCGGCCAAGCTCTCCTTGCTTCAGGCCCACCAGCATTCCTCTCCCCGACGTCAATTTTGCCGTCGGAGAGGAAGTTCCGCTGGCCAGAACTTCCTCTCTGACGGCAGAATTGACGTCGGGGAGAGGAAGGTTGATCGGCCCAAGATCGACCTATTGGAAGAAATGCTGCCGGGTCCTGCCTTTGAGGAAACAGAAAGTAGGCAGGACCTGGCAGCAAGAAGAGCAAATCGCAAGCTTCACTGACCTGTCTCCCGCTTTAGCCCGCGAATGGGGCTCTAACATGTGCGTGCGGCTTCCCTTCTCTCCCCCCCCCCCCCCCCCCGGACATAACTTCCGGTTTCAGAGGGAAGAGAAGGGAAGCCGGTACAAGCACAGGTTAGCCCCCGGAGCATAAATTCTCCAAGCCGGTTTTTTTTTGCTTTTTTTTTAAATGTTGAGCAGCGGAGGCAGCAGCAGAATTCAGGAGCAGGCCAGTCAGGAGGGGAAAAAAGAGAAGAGAAGAAGGGAACCCGCTCTGCGATCGACTGGGGTCGCCTGAGCGAGCGACCTGTCGATCGCGATCGACGTGTTGGGCACCCCTGTAATAGAGAATTTACCCCTTAGGGCTAGACTTATTTTAACAATGAATAAGTGCCAAAAAGGTGCCCAAACTGACCAGATGACCATTGGAGAGATGTACTCTCAATATTTGGGAACTAATTATATGCCTCACATTCTTATCATCAATGCTTTACTGAAAATGTCATTTTTGGCTCATTAAAACTTTTCATTAAATTAAATAATGTGAAATGTAAATTAATATACAAGATGTGTTCAGTGCACCTCCTCCACGGTCATATCCATAGGATAGTGAGACCACGATTACAAGGGAACCATCATAGCAACATCTTTTTCCCTCTCCTTATTCATTAAGTGTGATTTTTTTTTTTTTTTGCTTAACTTGAACTCATATAAAACAATGCTTCAACCACAATATTATATATAATCTATTAACAAGGGAACATAGAAGTCACATTTGTACTTATCTGTTGTTTGTCAGTTCTGATTGTGAATCAAGATGATAGGGATCCTACTAGGCAAATTTCAGATTTGGTTTTTTATGTGGATGGGCATAATCAAAAGGGACGTCTAAGTCCGTTTACATCCATCTCGCAAGTCATCTAAAGTTAAAAAGAGCCTAAGATACATTTTCAAAAGATATGTCCAACTTTTTTTTACTTTCGAAAATCGTCCAATTATATGTCCTGCCGATCTGATCGTCCAAGCCGCTAAATCGTCCATCTTTATACTACATTTCCATCCAACTTTCCGTCCAAGTCCAAAATACTTAGAACAAGCCCTGTTGTACGTGGGAGGGGTCTGCAAAGTGATGGACTGCACACTCAGACATGCCACCTAAATAGTGGGGTACCTTACAGGGCACTGCTGTGAACTTCACAAAAAGGGTGCCATGGCTTCTCCTCCCTACAGCTCCCTTATAGGTGACGGTGAGCCCCCCAAACCACCTCCAGAATCCCCTAGACCCACTTATCTACCACCCCAATAGCCCGTATGGCTGCAGGAGCCACTTATATGCCAGTAAAAAAGGGTTTTGGGGGTGTATAGGGGAGTGCACATGTTTAAGTATCATTGCAGTGATTACAGGGGCTTATGGGCATGGGTCCTCTTCGCTATGGGTCCCTAACCCACCCCCAAGATGACTTAAGCTGCCTCTGGGCTGGACGACTAGGCTTTCCTATGCCAGGCGGCCAGGTGATGATGGTCTGGAAGCTGAAATTTAAAGTTGTGAATAAAATTTTTATGGGGGTGGGGGGGTTGGTGATCACTGGGGTAGTATGTGGGGGTCTGTGTTATGTGTTTGAAGTGCTTATCTAGTGAGTTTAGGTGGGTTTTTGTGACTTAGACCATGTTTTACATGGTCTAAGTCACAACGTCCAAGTTCCGTCTAAGCTCTATTGTACGACTAAGTCTAAGCCAGCCCACGTCCCGCCCAACTCCCGCCCTCGACACGCCTCCCAAAACGCCCCGTTTAGCTTTGGACGTTGAGCGGCACTATGAAGGCCTAGATCATTTTTAAATACGTCCAAAACCCGGTTTTATTATTGGCGCTTGGACGTTTTGGAGAAATGTTCGTCCAAGTGCCGACTTAGGCCGGTTTTTGGACGTTTTTCTCTTTCGATTATGAGTCCCTTAGTGTCCCAAGCTAACATTACAGGAGTTATCAATACTAAAGAATATAAGTTTTTATTTAAAAAAAACCCTAAAAAACCCCCTAAAGTACCACATATTTACTTTGTCCCTAAAATCCACAAATCATTATGGAAAGGCCCCCCCTCTCCCCCCCGGGTCATCCAATAGTCTCAGGGAAGGCCTCTTTATTGGAACCACTGTCAATATATAGATCATTATGTAAAAACCTTTGTTTCACAAGCTAAATTTTATATTAGAGATTCACAATAAATGACACGGTGGCGGTTACCCACGGCTAGCCGCGTTTAGCTGCGGGTAACCCGCCAAAACGGGGAAGAAAAAATAGTGGCCTCTGCGGGACGGAGACAAGGCCATTCACCGCCCCGTGGAACAGTGAATGGACTTGTCCCCGCAGTGAGGCAATCAAGATCGCGCGGTCCCCGCCATCTCCCTCCCTCCACCTCACCTTTGAATTGGAAGAGCACCGCCAGTTAAATTTCTGCCGGTCCGTGCGAAGAAAAAAAAAAAAGCCTCTCCTTTTCTCCTGCTCTTATTGCCATGCTGCAGCTACTAAAGCCGACGGGAAGTCTATCTGACGTCAATTCTGACGTCGGAGAGGACGTTCTGGGCCAGCCAATCGCTGCCTGGCTGGCCCAGAACGTCCTCTCCGACTTCAGAATTGAGTTGGAAAGAAGACTTCCGGCTTTAGCAGCTGCAGCATGGCGGTAAGAGAAGGGGAAAAGGACGGAGGCTTTTTTTTTTTTTTTTTGGAGTGGCAGGGAGGCAGCAGACTGGTTTTGGCTAGGTCGGGAGAAAGGTAGACAGGCACAGGCAGGCTTCAGGGGTGGGGGTGGGACAAAGTGTGGAAGGCAGTGAGAGGGACATAGGAAGGAGGCACTAGGGGCACTAAAGACATGGGAAGGAGGCACTGGGGCACTAAAGACAGAAAGGGGCACTAAAGACATGGGAAGGAGGCACTGGGGGCACTAAAGACAGGAAGGGGCACTAAGGACATGGGAAGGAAGCACTGGGGCACTAAAGACATGGGAAGGAGGCACTGGGGGCACTAAAGACAGGAAGGGGCACTAAGGACATGGGAAGGAAGCACTGGGGCACTAAAGACATGGGAAGGAGGCACTGGGGACACTAAAGACAGGAAGGGGCACTAAGGACATGGGAATGAAGCACTGGGGCACTAAAGACATGTGAAGGAGGCACTGGGGACACTAAAGACAGGAAGGGGCACTAAGGACATGGGAATGAAGCACTGGGGCACTAAGGACATGGGAAGGAGGCACCGGGGGCACTAAAGACATGGGAAGGAGGCATCGGGGGCACTAAGGACATAGGAAGGAAAGAGGGAGGGAATAGAAAGGGACAATTCTTGGGCCTGAGTGCAGAAAGAAAGAAATGAAAGAAAGGATACACAGACAGAAGGAAACGCAACCAGAGACTCATGAAATCAATCACCAGACAGCAAAGGTAGGAAAATTATTTTATTTTCAATATAGTGATCAAAATGTGTCAGTTTTGAGAATTTATATCTGCTGTCTATATTTTGCACTATATTTGTCTATTTTTCTATAGTTACTGAGGTGACTGAGCTTGTGGAGATGGGGCGGAAACAGGGTTTTAAAATTTTAGTCCTACTAGTTTGCCGGTCCACAAAATAATTCTTTTATTTCTGCCAGTCCATGGGTGTAAAAAGGTTGAAAACCACTGATGTAGAGTATGCCGGCTTTATTTTTCACCAAGCCGCGCTCGCGTTGATCAATCTTCTCCTCTCTTGCAACTTCCTGTTTCCGGTTGCGTCAGAGAAGAATATTGAACAAATGAGCACCCGCACATGCGGCTGGGCGAAAAAGAAAGCCGGCATACTCTACATCTAAGGTGAGATGGAGGGAGGGAGATGGCGGAACACTGCAGTCGGTCGGGTGTCTGCTGTTTTTGTATCACTGCCTGCCTGCGCTCATGTTCCAGATCCTCCTGCATTTTTAGTGTGCACAATTGACCTGATTTGAGCTATAGGTGAACATGGGGGACATGTCATTGAAAGGGAGGACAAGTTAATTGATTTATTTTATGTTCGGTTTTTACTACAGGGCAGAGGCACTGAAACAGATTCTCAGTGCAGTAGTAGTAGTGGCAGAACTCTCTTCTGTCTTCATGGTGTTTCGCAGTACTGAGGCTTATATGGATGCTGACGGGGCGGTGAATGGGATGGCAGTGGCAGTGACGGGGCGGTGCAGAGGATGGTGGGCCGGGGACGGTGCAGTGACGGGGACAGATTTTTCCCCGTGCCATTCTCTAATTCACAATATTATATTGACACACTTAACACCATTACCATCACTAATCAAGAACAAATTGTACTGGTTTCTGTGGATGTGGTGTCTCTGTATACCAGGGATCTCAAAGTCCCTCCTTGAGGGCCACAATCCAGTTGGGTTTTCAGGATTTCCCCAATGAATATGCATTGAAAACAGTGCATGCACATAGATCTCATGCATATTCATTGGGGAAATCCTGAAAACCTGACTGGATTGCGGCCCTCAAGGATGGACTTTGAGATCCCTGCTGTATACAAATATTCCCCAAGAATCAGCTTTGATTGTGGTCAGGCAATATTTGGAAAACCTTCCACTATCTGAGCAAAAAATTGAATTGTATGAGCTATGTTACATTACATTACATTAGGGATTTCTATTCCGCCATTACCTTGCGGTTCAAGGCGGCTTACAAAAAGATTTATAAAATGGGGTTACAATGTAGGAATTGAAGATACATTAGAGTGGCAGTTAGGTAGTTTCGAGGTAAGGATAATTACAGTTTACAGTACATTGTGTACATGGAGGTAAAATTAGGTGAAGTTAGGGCTGATTTAGGAGTTTCTTAAAAAGTATTGTTTTTATTTCTTTTCTGAATGTCTTGTAGTCTGATGTGGTCATCAGTAGTTTGGAAATTCGGGTATCCATTTTTGCGGCTTGAGTGGCTAGGAGGCCATCGTGAAGTTTTGATCTTCTTACTTCATTGATCGGGGGGGGTATGAATGGGGAGTGCGTTTTTCTGTGTCTGAGTGTGGATGCTTGGTTGAGGCGGTTATTCAGGTAGGAAGGACTGTCTCCGTTTAGGGATTTAAATAGCATGCAGTAGAATTTGAATTGTATTCTTCCTTGGATTGGTAGCCAATGTGAGTTGATGTAAGCTTCTGTGATGTGGTCAAATTTTCTTAATGAGAAGATGAGTCTCAAGGCTGTGTTTTGGATTGTTTGAAGTTGTTTGATCATAGTAGCAGGGCATGGGAGGAATAGGATGTTGCAATAGTCTAGCAGTCCTAGGATTAGAGATTGTACTATAAGCTGGAATTGATTTCTTTCAAAAAATTTCCGGACTTGTCTCAAATTTCTCATGATTGTGAAGGATTTCTGGATTGTTCTATATATGTTCTATATACCAGTGGTTCCCAACCCTGTCCTGGAGGAACACCAGGCCAATTGGGTTTTCAGGCTAGCCCTAATGAATATGCATGAAGCAAATTTGCATGCCTATTACTTCCATCATATGCAAATCTCTCTCATGCATATTCATTAGGGCTAGCCTGAAAACCCGATTGGCCTGGTGTTCCTCCAGGACAGGGTTGGGAATCACTGCTATATACGACACCTAAAAAATTGGCACCAAAAAGAATGGCACTTAATGCAATTCTATAAAATGCCTCCAAACTTAGGCTCAGTTTATAGAATCCTGCATAGCGCCTGTATGCGTAATTAACATTTAGGCCAATGAAAATTAGGCCTAAATAACCTGTGTCGAAGGTGTGCACAGATTGGATGTATTCCGTAACAGTGCACCTAACTTTTAGGAACTCCTACAACCCACCCTATACAGAATCAGGTCCTATATGTGCACTATGCTGCAAAAAATATATTTGTGCAGTATTTTTAGTAGATTTCTTGACTGATGTTTCCATTTTACCGTATATCTGCCCACAGCTATTCACATTGTATTGTGCATGGGTTTTTCTAAAGCACAGCACATCAGACCCCTGATGTACTCTGACTTGTGTGGAGTTTATTTTTCACTGCCAACTGAATTATATTTTCTCTTGTACAGTTTCTGCAAGACAGAAGGCTGAAAGTAGCAAGCAATCTCTAGATAATAGCAGATCAGGGCCAGTCCACCTAGGGTGGCAGAATTCTGAGGGCGGCAGCATAGCACAGACATGGCCAGAACGACAGGCATGATAGCAATAGCATTGTGGATAGCCTTGGAGTACCTGCTCAGTCTCAAGGCTGGCTGTATCCCCACCCCTTCTGACAGGAAGTTTGTTTTGGAAGAGATAGGATGCTACAGGTCTAGAACACATGTGGGTACTTTAAGACCACTCACCATATTTCTTGCTTGGACAGAGGTAGGGTAGTGGTAGGGGGATTGGAAGGAGAAGAGATACTGGACATTCCAGTGGGTGGAAGGGCAGGAAGGGAAGATACTGGAGAGATCCTGGACTATGGGGTAGGGAAAACATACATTGCAAGGTTCACACAAAGCAAATACAGCACAATCGTGAAATAAATTAAGCTGTGCCTATATGGGGGGGCCTCAATTTCCTTCCTATTGCCCTGTACCCCATGAAGGACTGTGCAGTTTCCAATCCCAGCTACAATACACAAACATAATCGTGAGATACCTTTTGTTTCCAGTATCTGCTTTGATGGCTTCATGATTTTTCTTCTACATATTAGCCTCATAAAGCTTCTGGCAATAATCTATTGGGACTTTTCAAACAGAGAAAAACAGCAGCTCATCCTCCTCTCTGAGGACCATATCTTGAACATGCTGTAATCCTGCAAGCTGAGTGCATCATGCTGCATCTGGATCTCAACACACTGCAATTTATTATCCAGGCTGTTGTATTTTCATTCTGAAGTCAGAAGCTAATTCATTTGTAGCAGTGCTGCAGAAATGGTGTTCTTGTTGTATGAACTGAATTTTTCCCCCACCCCCATGGATGAGAAAGCCAAAGCATTTTTTTCAATATGTGCCCCTAAATAGCGATTGCCAAGCAGGGCTACCACTTCTTCTAGCACCTTGCTAAAATAGGGACAGGAAAAGGGAATGAGGACTTGAATACTGCCTTTATTGTTGTTTTGGCATTTCAAAGCTGACATTCAAAGTGGTGGGTACTGGAGGATTAAGTGACTTGCCCAAGGTCACCAGGAGCAGATATGATCTCACAAGCTCTGGGTGCAGAGGCAGCAGCTCAACCTGTGAGCCACAGCCCTTCCAGGTGTGAGAAATTTTCTAGCTGGTTTCTCAAGCCAGGGGAAGAGTTAAGATAACAGAGAAATATGAAAGGGAAACTTGTCTTTTGCCTCCGTTTTTCCAAGCGGACTAATGGAATCCACAGCTTCCTAATCAGTGGAGTCCCAGGTGCTGACCGAGGCCCACAATAAAGTTAAGAGGTTTAAGAACATACATAAGAAAAGTCATGCTAGGTCAGATAGAGGGTCCATCTAGCCCAGTATCCAACTGTGGCCAATCTACATCATAATCCCAAAGAGTAGCAAGATTCCATGCTGCCAACTCCAGAGATAAGTAGTAGCTTTCCCCATGTCTTTCATAATAGCAGATATTTGTTTTTAGCTGTAACAAATGTGGCAAGACAAATTGCGCAGCACCTATGACAAAAAAAAAAAAAAAAATAGAGAGAAAGCTAGTCCAGAAGGTTGGCAGTCGGAAGGTGGTGGTAAAGAGAGGACCTGGAAGAAAGGACTTTCAGCCACAGGCAAGATGTTGATGGGTCTATAACCAATGAAAATTCTTGAGAGCATGATGTCTAGCAAGAGTTTTGCCTGGTACTGAATATCCAGGCTCAACACCGACCCTGGGAATTAGCTAGCCTCCCTCCCACAGTCTCAGTATCCACCCCATTGTACCTAACTGTACAAGGGGATGCTGAAAAGTTCTCAGCCCAATCAAGAAGGGAATGACATGGAGCCATGAAACTTACAAGTTATTCCACATATTCACTCCTAAGTTCAACACACTTGGCACATCAGTTTGAAGTTTCTGTAACCCTTGCAAAAAAATAATCTGATGTCTGCTCACTGAAATATTGCTCCGCTGTGGCAATCACCTCTGAATAACTTAAAAAATTGCCACCTTTCAAACTATTTTTAAAGGTTTGGAAACAGAAAATTGTCAGATGGATAAAGATCTGTAAATAGGGTAGATGGTCTATGCACTGAAACCCCAACTGTGTCAAAACATCCATTTTGGAGGGGGAAATTCCCCTACCACGATCGGCTGAGAGCGGCCGTAGCAGAGAACCCTCATACCCGATCTCAAATCAGTCAGCAGGAGAGATGCCCACTCCCTCCGGCCGGCGCCCCCACACCCCGCTTACATCCCCAGCAGGAGAGAAGCCCAATACCTCCTTCTGGCAGCCCCCCCCCCAAACATTCCCAGCAGGAGGAATGCCCAATCCCTCATACCGGCACTCCCACTAACACCCCCACCCCCAAAACCCACTTGGCCCCTTCTCCGTACCTTTTAGTGGAAGGCTGGCCAGATGGATGCTCACTCCCTCTGGCCAGCAGGTCCGCCTCTTCCAAATGGTGGGCCTTCCCCTTCCCAGTGCATCCTGGGATGTACTAGGGAGGGACATAAGGCCTTGAATGGACCAGGTGCCTAAGGTCCCTCCCATGGGAGAGGCCTTAGAGATCTGTTCAATCGGAGTCTTAGGCCACGCCCAGTGCATCCCAGAATGCACTGGGAAGGAGGCCTAAGACTCCTTGGATGTTCAGGGTGGGGCTGCCGGCAGGAGGGATTGGGTATCCCTCCTGCCGGGGATATTAGCAGGGAGGTGGGGGCGCCGGCAGGATGGAGTGGCCATATCTCTTGCTGGCTGATTTGAGGTCGGGTACGGGGGTTCCTTGCCATGGCCGCTCTCAGCCGATCGCGACAGGGGAATTTCCCCCTCCAATATCAGCTGAGCAGCAGGGGCTCCCTAAAGTCGCAAATCTGTAACCGGTGCCCAGAACTTGGGTGCCAGTTACATAATTGTACAATACAATACTGATCTCCAAAACATAATTGCCAGAGGAGCTTCAAAAGACACAAAACATAAAGGCAGAAAAGTAGTCAATGAGTTCTGAGAGTGGTAATCTGCTAATTATAGACTTGTGTGAAAAAAACACGAAACCGTGAAATTCCTTAAATCATAAAATTATTATGGAACGGGGTATTCTCAGTGTGAGAGGTCAGCGAAGGGAGAGAATTCTCCAGTGCTTTACATAATAAGGCAAAGGTAAGCAAACCCCTGCCAGCACACCATCATAGGATACCTCATGTGTGCTCAACAGAAAGAATGAAAATTCAAGCAGTGATATAAATCACACAAGTGAAATCAATCAGAAAAACCACTCTGACAACCTCATAGCCAACTCCCAAAAGAACTCAGACCTAGCTTGAAGATGTATCCATCAGTCCAAGCCAGCTGGAACTTTAATTGTGATCTCTCTAGTTTACTGAGCAGCAACGGGTTCCTGATGAAGGGATGCTGAATTTCTGAAACCGGGCTTGGTTGAATCCGGCTACTAGGGGTTGTTTGTACCAGTGGCGTACCTAGGGTATGTGGCACCCGGGGCCCATCATTTTTTGACACCCCCCCCCCCCCCCCTCATGTAAAATTTTTTTTTTTTTTTTTTTTTTGCAATAACCATGAAATGGAATAAATGGTCAGAATAGAAACAGGCAGTGAAAATTTTCTTTTTCTTTTTTTTTTTTTCCAAAGTATTTTTATTGAGAATGGCAAAAGGTCCAGACAAGCAACCATGGTCTGTACAGAAACTTATACATTATCAAAAAGAACACAGAATGAGAGTAACAGCAACAACAAGCATGAACAAGCCTCTCCCAAGAGAAAATTGCCAATGAGAGGCATAGCAATACACAACAAAAGGCCAAAACTTGGGGCAAGCAAACAAATCCCACCCCAGAACCCACAAGAATAACACTGCACAACAAAGTTTTTGCTTCCTGAACACTGCTGGGTGTTTCTTATAGAATTTTGGGTGCTGATCATGAATATTACATCAAAAATTACCCATCACGTACCATTTCAGAGAAATCTTCAATTTTGTCGTGATTTTTTCTTATATTTGGATGCAAACAATTTTTTCTCCCATAAGTGTCTTATCAACAACGGTTTGTGCCGCCTGGGTATGTCCATGCATAAAATCTAGCCAGGTTGGAAGCTGTTTTATGGAAGATGACATCCTGGGCATGTCTGGGCAGGTCTGAACGAGCTTGCGCTGTCTCACCATGCTATAATGGTGGCTTCCATACACCGATCCTGCTCATTTGGTTAATATAGATAGTCCGTGTGTGTATATAGTATCAGTATAGTAAAGTATAGTAGTATAGTAGCTGTAGCAATATAACAGTAAGTAAGCTTGATGCTATAGACGTTTTGGTGTCGGGCAATATGTCTCGTCGGTGTCGTAACAGCCGCGACACATTCTGCTATATCTGTGGGGAATATACACTTACGCCTCAGAGACGTTCGATGACTGCCCTTGTAAAGAAAGCCTATCATCTGTATTTTGGCTGCAAAATAGGTGATCAAGACAAGCAATGGGCGCCTCACATTTGCTGTGCGACATGTGCTGTTAGTCTGAGAGCCTGGCTCAGAGGTACTCGAAAGACGATGCCATTTGCTGTTCCGATGATATGGCGAGAACAGAAAGACCATGTGACGGACTGTTATTTCTGTTTGACTAATGTGTCTGGTTTCTCTGCCAAAAACAAGAAGTCAATTGAATATCCTAATCTGCCTTCAGCAATGAGACCCATGCCACATGATGACAGTCTTCCAGTTCCGAAACCACCAGAGGATTGGACCTTAGACGAACCAGATGAAGAAACTGCAGTGCAGGGTTCTAACAGTGACATTGACCCGGATTTTGAACCATCCTCATCAGGCGATCCACATCTGATAACACAGTCCGAATTGAACGATTTGGTCAGAGATTTGGGTCTGTCAAAAGCAAAAGCTGAGCTGCTAGGTTCGAGACTGCAGGAATGGTGTTTGCTATCACCAGGTACGAAAATTTCTGTGTTTCGAGACCGGCATCATGATATAACCAAATTTTTTGCACAAGTCGACAGTCTCTGTTTCTGTTGTGACATTGAAGGATTGTTCTCGGTCTTTGGTTGTGATCACAACCCGGAAGAGTGGCGTCTTTTCATTGATTCGTCAATGTTAAGCCTGAAAGCTGTTCTGTTGCACAATGGCAACGTTTATCCTTCAGTACCTGTTGGCTATGCAGCACATATGAAAGAAACATATGAGAATAGGGAAATGTTACTAAAGTATGTCCAGTATACCAGGTATAACTGGAATATCTGTGGAGACCTCAAAGTCGTTGCTCTGTTACTAGGACTGCAGCTTGGCTATACAAAGTACTGCTGTTTCATCTGCGAATGGGACAGCCGAGACAGAGAGTCGCACTATTCTAGAAAGAACTGGCCACTCCGTAAAAAGTTAGTTCCAGGACAGAAAAATGTAGCACATGAATCGCTTGTTGACCCGACAAAGATATTTTTGCCTCCTCTTCACATTAAACTGGGACTCATGAAGAATTTTGTGAAAGCAATGAACAAGGAAGGGGAAGGTTTTCGTTATTTAAGACAGATGTTCCCAAGAATAACTGATGCCAAGATCAAAGAGGGTATTTTTGTTGGCCCCCAGATCAGACATGTTATGAGTGACAAGCGATTTGAAGATCTGTTAGTTGGGCCGGAAAAAATTGGCTGGAAAGCCTTGAAAGACGTTGTTGACAATTTTCTGGGCAATTACAGAGCCCCAAACTACATTCAGCTGGTAGACAAACTTCTCAAAGCATACAAGAGAATGAAGTGCAATATGTCACTCAAGATTCATTTCCTCCATTCACACTTGGACTTCTTCCCCGCAAATCTCGGTGCTGTGAGTGACGAGCACGGTGAAAGGTTTCATCAAGACATAGCTACGATGGAGAAACGATACCAGGGCAATTGGAATCCGTCAATGCTTGCCGACTATTGTTGGATGCTACAACGTGATGCACCAGACACTGAATATAAAAGAAACTCGGGAGCAAAACACTTTTAATTCTGTTTCATTTAGTCGCTTGTGCGAAACGTAAACTTGACTATATATTTTATTGTCAGTAAACATAAAAATGTCTATTTCTCATAGTTCTTACGTGATGCAGTAAAACCAAAACCATATTTGAGCATACCAAGTTGGTACCTGTCATAATCACCAAAAACTTTTCAGGAATCAAGACTTAACCAAAAAATTGTTGTGCAGTGTAATAAGCCGGACTAGACCCTCAGCCATATTTTATAATGAAAAAAACCCCCACAAGCAACAACACCCAGACCGCTCACCAGACACACCAATCCGCACAACAAGCACCCAAGAAACACCCAGCCACCACCCAGACAAAACTACCAGACACACCTACCCCACCAAGCCCAGACCCAACCCCCCCTCCCCAGAGAGTGCAAGCGCAAAGTGGACCGTGAAAAGGGCAGCTGCAGAAGTGGAAAGCCCCAGATAAGTAGGTTAGCTAAAGAAAGCCCACAGATAGAAGAAATCAGGATAACAGAAGTTCCAACAAATGCTCCCACAGAAAATTTTCTTTTATTGAACCTCATTTATGTAACCATTATTCCAAACATAACATAACATAAATTATGTCTGAATTGTCATGACATCAGAAGTACATATGGAGTAGTTGCAGGTGATGCTTGGGACAGTTCTGATTATGTTAGTTTGGTTTTATGTGTTTTTTTAATAGAAGGGTTTTTATTTCTTTTTTTAAGGTTTTGTAGTTTGTGGTCGAGGTCAATAGGTTGTAGAGTTGGGGGTCAAGTGTTGCAGCTCGAATGGCTAGGAGGTTGTCGAACAGTTTTTTTCTTTTGACGTTTTTGGTTGGAGGGTGTGTGAATGGTGCGTGAGTTCTCCTATGTCTGTTTGAAGTGGATTGAATTATTTAGCTGAAGAAATTAGTTACCCCCCCCCATTCCACACACATTAATTCTCTTCCATTTTTGTTCCCATTATAAAAAAACACTGATAAGTTCCCAGGAAAAAAATACATTAAAATAAGAAGTGAAAACAAAGGCCCCTACAGATGAGAACATAACATAAGAATAGCCTAACTGGGTCACACCAATGGTCCATCATGCCCAGTAGCCCATTCTCATGGTAGCCAATAGTGCTGCCCGATTCAGAGAAAAATATTTCATTCGATCCGATTCACCCTGTTGAATCGATTTTTCGATTAGATTCACTGTTAATGACACCGCTTTTTAAGTTTAAACAAAGTATAACAATAAATTTCACAACAACAATAAATTTCACAAAGTACTTAAAAAAAAAAAAATCACATTTTTCCATTAAAGCAGTTCTGGAGACATTTGCTTGAACAGTCTTTTTTCCCAGTCCATAAGCAAGCAATATGAAAAAGATTTCCTTAATTATCTACTCAAACATTTTTGCTATTTACTTTCATTGTACCTATACTATTATTCAGTAGAAAAAATGGACTTAACTGTGCAGGAAATGAATCTCCTCATACACCCACCATATAGTGCAAAAATGTGCAAAGGTCTGTTTTTTTCTTTCGATCACTACATAGCCTAATGCCACACAAGCAGCGCTGTTACAAACATATTCTGAAGGTCAATGCTAAGGTTGACAAAGTTTCCTTCCTTGGACCAGAAGGAGATACTGACAAACCACTGGAAGAGATTCTAAAACAACTACCCAGAAATAACACCCAAAGACCCACTCAGTGTGTGAACCAGTTGAGTGGAGTGGACTAACTGGGGGTGGAAATGGGCCCAGAGTTTGCTCAGCAGAATTTCCCAGACTACCTCTTCCTCTCAACACACTGACATGCTACCACCACCACCAACACTAGGAACACCTCACCGAGTATGCCAGCAATGCTTATAAACTTTATAAAACACATTATTATATTTTCTTATAAAGCATATATTTTAACTGAACTCAGCCTTGCCATTCACAAAAATAGAAAAGTTTCCATTTCAAGCTGTCTCATGTACACTTTTCAAATCTAACATATTGTAATCACAAAACAGAAAATAAAATTATTTTTTCTACCTTTTGTTCTCTGATCAATATTCAAATCTTGTTGGTCCCAGGCTCTTGTTGTCTTGCTTGCCAGGGTCTCCTTTCTCCGTGCTAACCATCCGTCTGCCATCTCTGTTCTCCCCTTCCGTTTCCCTTCCCTCTCCCGGAGATCTGGCATCTTTCCTTTTTTTTGTCTCCATCCACAGATTCACCTTTTCTCAACTCCCCACCACCCCAGGATCCACCATCTCTCCCTTTCTGTTCCCAACTATCCTCCTATCCAGTATCTCTATCCCCCCTCCACACCATCCCCTGTTTCCAAGTTCTCTCCCTTTCTGTTCCTTCCCTCCCTAAATCCCATTATGCACCATCTCTCTCCCACTCCTCTGTTTTTAGACCCATTATTTCTAACCCCCAAAGTCTGGCATATGCATGTATCTTTGAACCCCCCCTTCCCTCTCTCCCTCTGTGTACTTTTACACCAGGACCCCCCTCCCCCGAAGGTCTGTCCCCCCTCCGAAGGGCTACACCCCACCCCTGAAGACCTGCACCCCCCGAAGGACTTTACCTCCCACCCGAAGGTCTGTCCCCCTCTGAAGGCCTAAACCCCACCCCTGAAGGACTGCACCCCCCCCCCCGAAGGCCTGCACTCCCTTGAAGGTCTGCACCCCCCCGAAGGCCTGTCCCCCCCTTGAAGGCCTGTCCCACCCCCTTGTAGGCCTGTCCCCCCTTTAAGGCCTGCCTGCCTGCCTTTCCCCCCCTTGAAGGCCTGTCTCCCCCTTGAAGGCCTGCACCCCCCTTGAAGGCCTGCACCCCCCCTTGAAGGCCTGCCCCCCCCCCTTGTAGGCCTGTCCCCCCCCTTGTAGGCCTGTCCCCCCCCCCTTGTAGGCCTGTCCCCCCCTTGAAGGCCTGTCCCACCCCCTTGTAGGCCTGTCCCCCCTTTAAGGCCTGCCTGCCTGCCTTTCCCCCCCTTGAAGGCCTGTCTCCCCCTTGAAGGCCTGCACCCCCCTTGAAGGCCTGCACCCCCCCTTGAAGGCCTGTCCCCCCCCTTGTAGGCCTGTCCCCCTCCTTGTAGGCCTGTCCCCCCCCCCTTGTAGGCCTGTCCCCCCCTTGAAGGCCTGCCTGCCTTTCCCCCCTTGAAGGTCTGCAACCCCCCGAAGGCCTGTCCCCCCCTTGAAGGCCTGTCCCACCCCCTTGTAGGCCTGTCCCCCCTTTAAGGCCTGCCTGCCTGCCTTTCCCCCCCTTGAAGGCCTGTCTCCCCCTTGAAGGCCTGCACCCCCCTTGAAGGCCTGCACCCCCCCTTGAAGGCCTGCACCCCCCCTTGAAGGCCTGTCCCCCCCCTTGTAGGCCTGTCCCCCCCTTGTAGGCCTGTCCCCCCCCCTTGTAGGCCTGTCCCCCCCTTGAAGGCCTGCCTGCCTTTCCCCCCTTGAAGGCCTGCACCCCCTTGAAGGTCTGCACCCCCCCAAAGGCCTACACCCCCCCCCGAAGGTCTGCACCCCCCTGAAGGCCTGCCTGCCCCCCTTGAAGGCCTGCACCCCTTGAATGTCTGCACCCCCCCCGAAGGCCTGTCCCCCCTTGAAGGCCTGCCTGCCTGCCTGTCACCCCCTCCCCCTTGAAAGCCTGCTTGCCTGCCCGCCCGCCCCACCCTGAAGGCCTGATGCCCCGACCCACCCCGAAGGACCGCTCGCCCCCCTGGCCTCCCCGCACCACCTATGAACAGCCGCAGCAGGATCGCGAAGTCAGCGTCGGGTACCAGCCCTAAGGGGGTGTTCCCGGCCTTGCCGTTCAGTCCCCCGCCACCCCCGAAGGACCGCTCGCCCCCCTGGCCTCCCCGCACCACCTATGAACAGCCGCAGCAGGATCGCGAAGTCAGCGTCAGCGATCCCTGCTGCTTCCTGCGCCACGGTCCTGCCCCTCCTCTGACGTCAGAGGAGGGGCGGGATCGCGTCGTAGGAAGCAGCGCAGGGATGCTGACGCTGACTTCGCGATCCTGCTGCGGCTGTTCATAGGTGGTGCGGGGAGGCCAGGGGGGCGAGCGGTCCTTCGGGGGTGGCGGGGGACTGAACGGCAAGGCCGGGAACACCCCCTTAGGGCTGGTACCCGGGGCGGCCCGCCCCCCCCGCCCCCCCCTAGGTACGCCACTGGTTTGTACTATTGTGTTACCCCCTATTTCCTTGCCAAAAATTTCTATACAACAGAAAAAAACAAGTCTGTCTCATAGATGCTGATGCTGTACATCTCATCCTCCAAGTCCAAATCCGTGGCCATTGAGTAGCAGAAATCTGCTGATTTGTCTCAATGCTCCAAATGTCTTTTAGACTAGTTTTTGGTTTTTATTCAAATATTCAGATATTAATTTGTACCACTTGGCAGCCTGGTGCCCTTGCAAATCCACCTGGAAACATAGGCCTGGTAAGCTATACTGATTTTTAAAGTTGCGCCATTCAGAGAACCCCCCTTCTGAACGGCCTGTTTCAACTGCAACCATTTATAAGCTTGAGACTTTGAGATTCCGAATGATTGTTGCAGTTGTAATAAATTTAGCATTTTCCCATTGGAGATCACATCATCTAATGAACATATACCCGCCTGCAGCCAATGCTTCCAGAAAATTTTAGACTCGCCAATTTAAATCTTGGAGTTCAACCATAAGGACTGACACGTGGATTGATGTATCGGAATTGGTATTAGATTATTAATAAACTTTAATATATGCCAGGTGAAAAAATAAATTTTATTATCCTTATAGATCCTAGGTAACTTGATACTCAAAATATGACACAATCATAATGGGGACAGGAATTGCCATTTTAATATTAGCCAGTCCGGAAGATGCTCCATAAGTTCAGGAAGGATCCAATACATACCCTGCCGCAGAATGAAAGCTTGATACCGATAAAAATGTGGAAAATTTATCCCACCCGCCAAAATTGTTTTTTGCAAAGATACTAAGGCTATTCTAGCAGTTTTACCCAGCCAAATAAATTTAGTGAGAATTCCATTTAATTTTTTATAAAAGGACCTTTGAAAGTAAACCGGCAACATTTGGTAGCAAACTACAGGTAAAGTCATCATTTAAATGGTTTGGACTCTCCCCCACCATGAAAGATGTAAGGGGTTCCAATGCTCACACATTTCTTTGACTTTCAGCAATAACGATTTTTCATTTACTGTCATTGTGTCTTCCAAAGTTCTTTGAATCATGATACCCAAATATTTTATACCCTCTTCCTTCCAAAGGAATGGGAATGGATCAAATAAGCCTTTTACACAATGCACATTTAATGGAATAACCTCTGATTTGCTCCAATTTATTTTGTAACCAGAAAATTTGTCAAATCGATCAATCAATTCCAGTAAATGTGGAATGGTGGAGTCAGGATTTCTGAAATGAAGCAAAATATCATCAGCATAGGCCGAAACTTTATAATCTCAATTTGCATATGGAATTCCTTGTATCTCCTTTGCCTGTTGAATGGCCTACAGCAAGGGTTCCAAAACAATATCAAAAAGCAAAGGAGATAAGGGACATCCTTGTCTAACTCCCCTCTTCAGACAAAAACGATCTGAGAATGTATTATTAATATATAATCTGGCAGAAGGGGAACTATACAAAGTTTGAATTATTTGACTAAATCCGGATCCTATACCAAACCAATCCATTGCTTTTGCTAAATTTAGCATATGAAATGCCAATCTAGTATTATTTGAAGAATGTCTCTGAGCAACAAAACTCATTTGGTGCATACCGATCATATAAAGGAGAGCCTTGGCTAATCTTAAAGCCAATAATTTAGCCAAGATTTTTCCATCCACATTAACTAAAGAAATAGGCCTGTAGTTTGAAACCAACATGAGATCTTTATTTGGCTTCGGCAAAACAATGGTTAACGATTCCGCCATAGTACCTGAAATACAACCCGTAGTCAGTTGTAATTGATATAAATTTAAAAGATGAGGTAATAGTATGTTTTGAAAAGATTTTTAAAAACTCCACTGTGAATCCATCACTACCTGGGGTGGATCCAGCCCCGAGAGACTTCAATGCTGCCAGAATTTCTGTAGATGATATAGGTGCTTCAAATTTGTTCTTTATGCTCAGGAATTTTCGGTCCATTAAATGGAAACACAGTATTAACAACTGAAGTCTGAGTCCCTACATAAATATTATCTCGTCACACATTCAGACTCCTGAGGCAGGCCCATTTGGGACCGAAACACGACTGTGTTGAGTCTTTATAGTCAATAAATGAGATTGAACACCAATCAGTCACCTTCATTGTTTTTCCTCTGATATCTTAATGACCTCCAGTGAGAACATGTGTGCTCTTTAACTTTGTGTTATCAAAGTAATATAATGAGAGAATAAATCAATGTGAATGTGTCTCTGTGAGTTGACGTCAGAGGGGGCAGGGACCAGCAGAGCCAACAGCTGCACACAGGTGGACCTGTAGACCCACAACCGCTCTGACACCCCTGGGATCCTTGCATCTGAGGTGGACTGCTCCACCCCTCCCACGCCCCTTGTATGCCACTAGCTATAATGAGATGTGTACCTGGGACTTTTTATGTGAGGTTCACTACAGTGCCCTGCTCTACTGGGAAGGCTGTGAGGTCAGTCTACTAAAAATGCTGACCCCTCATACATCCCAATAGCTTGTTCTGTGTGTTTTGGCCATGCCCAGAGCACAAATATGTCCTTTTTGGAAAAAAACAAGTTAGATATTTAGCAGTTTTGAAAATGGGCATGTCTATTATCCACTCGTGTTAATCTTGGCTCCATTCATTTTTCTTTTGGCTTTTGATTCCTTAAGCAGTTTCAGCAAAACAGGGGGACCCTTGTTTAATTTGAAGAGTCCAGCCCCATAATTTTTAATTGTGAAGACTATATATATGGAGATAAGTGCACTATGAATTGTGTTATTTGTTATAGAACCCAATAGTGGGGCTTTGTTTGGGGGCTTGACTCTGTGTATTTGTTCATGAATTGATTGCTTTTTTGTCATCTTCTTTACTGGAGTATCAAAGTTTAAAACACTGTTCCCAATAAGCTGAGCGGGAGTTCTTCAACTACTTTGCTGCCAGTGGGGGGTTGGGGGGTGGGGGGGAAGGGATGTTTCAATGCTATATTTTCAATTTCTAGGGACAGCCATGTTCCAAGTCCTGCAGAGCTTGCCTGTCCCTTACTATTGGAAAATGTGATAGTGAAACAGTGCCCTCCACTGGCAGGACTGTAGGTGGAGGACTCCTGGTCAATTTAGAGGGAGCAATGATTTAAAAAGTTTTTAAGGGGGCTTTTTTTCTCTGCCTTTTTTTGTGTGTATGAGGCAGAGATTTTCTTGCCACCCTAGAGCTATTTGGTGTATCCTATGATAGAGTACCTGTATAGCTGTAGCTTTCTTTTGACTTGTATAGTTCGGGTGGTAGCATTTAGCTCTGAGGTTCACCCTGTCTCTTGTTTGATTTGGTTATCCAGTATAGAACATATTGTGAAAAGACAGGAGGAACTGTTTTGCATTTTTTAATGTACTGATTATTTACTCCTGTAGCTCAACAGAATTTGCTAATATTTAGCTTAAACCAATCACCGTGTCAGGTGAAATTCCACCCCATTGTTTTTGATTCCTGACTAAAATATTCCCCCCCCCCTTCCCCAGAGTCCTTTTCTTCTTTCTAGCTAAAAGTCCAGACATTGTGAAAACCTGGACATACTTTTAATCTTATTTGAGACAGGCTATTTTAAAAATGCCAATCTCGAGTAAATTACTCAGCTAGACAATTTTTCCCTATGACTATCCCCCCTCTTCTACGAAACTGCGATAGCAGTTCCTAGCGCAGAGAGCCGCGCTGAATGGCCCGTGCTGCTCCCGACGCTCATTGAGTTCCTATAAGCGTTGGGAGCACCCCGAGCCATTCAGCGTGGCTTCCCGCATTAGAAACTGCTATCACAGTTTAATAGAAGAGGGGGTATATCTTCAGATATACAGTACGGTTTGCTAATGAAACAGTGTAGGTCTTATTCTGTTTTATTAGGACTGAAAATGTTCAAGTGCATTACATTAAGCCATGTCTGTATTCTGTAATAGGACTGTATACTCCTTGACTTAAAAGTATGCAGAAAATGTTCCCTGATATATTTTTCTGCCTCTTAAGGAAGTTACACAAAATATCAAATACCCAGAGGGGAATATCTCAACAATGGAAATAAAAAAATCCCAAATACAAATCAAGAAAAGTGGGTAGCACTGCAAACAGTCTACACTACCCTACAAGTGAGGGAAATAATAATGTACTATGTAAATATATAAATGTATGTAGCCTCAGTGCAATAGTTAAAGCTACAGTGCTCTGATATACAAGTGCTCCAGGCTTAACAAGTTGTAGCCGGGCTTTTTTTCAAGCCCTGCTGTGCACCATCATAGGCCTACATACGTGCACAAATAATAATAATAGCGTGATACAAAAATCAATTCATTAAATTTCATTAAGTAAACATGAGAATGCAGTGCTATTAACGTTTCAAGATTAGGGCTCGAAACCAGCGAGGTACATAGGACTTATCTGCGGTGACTGCCTGGAAAGTTCATATCCAATATTCTTCAAGAATTCCCTCAATTCCAAATGAGGCATAAACAAATAGACAAGTTATTAGCTCAGCCGGCCCAGTTTCAGGTGAAGTACCCTTCTTCAGAAGCTTAAAAAAGGAAAACCGCGAGTTTAAAGGACGCCGCCAGCAAGACCATGTCTCAAGAGGACTGAGGATGTAGAGTTTTAAGTTGAAGGCTATGTAGGATATGAAAACAAAGGAAATGCCATTCTGGGACAGACCAAAGGTCCATCAAGCCCAATATGTTTCCAACAGTGGCCAACCCAGGTCCCAAGTACCTAGCTAGATCACATATAGTAAAACAGATTTTTTGCTGCTTATCCTATGAATAAGCAGTGGATTGCTTAAGCCATCTCAGTAATAGTCTATGGACTTCTCTTTTAGGGAATTATCCAAACCTTTTTAAAAACCCGCTAAGCTAACTGATTTCACCACATTCTCCGGCAATGAATTTCAGAGTTTAATTACATGTTGTGTGAAGAAATATTTTCTCGTTTGTTTTGAATCTACTTCTTAGTAGCTTCATTGCATGCCTTCTAGTCCTAGTATTTTTGGAAAGAGAGAACAAGTGATTCACATCTACCCTTTCCACTCCACTCAGTATTTTATAGACCTCTATCATATCACCCCTGAGCCGTCTTTTCTCCAAGCTAAAGAGACCTAACCACTTCAGCCTTTCCTCATAGGGAAGTCATCCCATCCCTTTTATCATTTTTGTCACCTTTCTCTGTACCTTTTCTAATTCCGCTATGTCTTTTTTGAGATATGGCAACCAGAACTGCACACAGTATTCGAGGTGCGGACGTACCATAGAAAACCAAAAAAACTCTGTGGAGTGACGATGTTCCTAATTGGACTTTATTTGAAAGTATCAAAGTTCCAAAGGTACACTAAAATCATCCACATAAAATAATTCCATCCACATAAAAGTAAATCATCCACATAAAAGCCTTAAAGGACCTAGTCCGTATCCCTAGTGGACTAGGTCCTTTAAGGCTTTTATGTGGATGATTTACTTTTATGTGGATGGAATTATTTTATGTGGATGATTTTAGTGTACCTTTGGAACTTTGATACTTTCAAATAATGTCCAATTAGGAACATCGTCACTCCACAGAGTTTTTTTGGTTTTCTCTGGATTTTCTTCTTTGTGGATATTTTGGGGTCAATTCCTTTTGTTTTTTGTGGACGTACCATAGGACAATACAAGGGCATTATAACATTTCCATCTTTGTTTTCTATTCCTTTCCTAATAATTCCTAACATTCTATTTGCTTTCTTAGCAGCCGCCACACATTGAGCTGAGGGCTTCAACGTATCCTCAACAATGATACCTAGATCCTTTTTCTGGGCAGTGACTCCTAACACAGAACCCAGCATCACATAGCTATAGTTCATCTTCCTCTTTCCCACATGCATCACTTTGCACTTGCTCACATTAGATATCATCTGCCATTTTTACGCCCAGTCTCCCAGTCTCACAAACTCGTCTTACAATTTTTTACAATCCTCTTCGGATTTAACTACTTTGAACAACTTTGTGTCATCAACAAATTTAATTATTTCACTAGTTATTCCCATTTCTAGTTCATTGATAAATATGTTAAAAAGCAGCGGTCCCAGCACAGACCCTTCTCCATTGAGAATAGCCTTTTATCCCCCTAGAGTTCAGACTAAAGTGAGCTAGTCCAGTAGATGTAGTTTTAGTAGAGGGGGATAGAAGGATTTGAGCTGAGAGTCAGGAGAAATATCTGCCAGAAAGATTTGCCTCCTGAAGTGCCTAAGATTATGAAAACAGTGAAGAAAGGAAATACAGTTCCCCCTCCGTATTCACGGTGATTGGGGATGACCAGACCAGTGAATATGGAAAAACCACCAATAACTTTCTCATATGTTGTTCGTGATCTTCTGTTAAAAACCATCGAGAATATGATAAAACCATGAATAACATATGAGAAAGTTAAAACAAGTTGGGGGAGGATACCAGAAACGTTGACGATCTGAAGCTGGCAGAGGACAGATTGCGCTTGCAAAATGTCTACTGTACTGTAATTTGGAGGAAGGAGCCAGCACGCTAAAAATCATGAATAATCGAAGTTGCAATTGCTGAAACTGCGACTAGGGATGGGTAACTGTATTGACTTTGGGGAGAACAGAAGTTGTCCTTATTGCAAGCAAGTGAGAGGAAAGTGATTTGCCCCATTGGAATAACCTTGTCAGTAAAGTACCGTACTAATAGACTTAATCCAGTAGATTGGAAGGAGATAGACTCTCCAGATGTTACCCACAAATGGCAAGGACAGTTGGCCTTGGAAAGTTGCATAACAACCTTCCAGAGAGACAAAGTACCTTTAAACCAAGCAGCAGAGAATTGTCCAAGAACTAAGAGTTAAGCTGACTTTGGAATTTTGCCCAGCTCACAGTAAGGAGAGTAATACTGTAAACAATTCTTGTTCTCTGGAACAGGATGATCAACCTCAATTTACTTTGCTTCTGTAAATATTGGATCCAGTAATTTTCTGGAATTAACTGCTAACTAGTCCATCCATAAATGCAACTCAAAAGGTTGCACTAACCTGGAATACAAATTGGTTCTTATCCATCAGGGGTCCAATTAACCATCTTCAGAACCTCACAACAGGGCAGGGCCAGTGGTAGGGGAGGACAAACAGGGCAGCTGCCCTGGGCCCAACAGCTCCAGGGAGCCCTGCAGTCCAGGCATCTGTTCCCCTTGTGCCCATCTCCCTCTCTTCCCCTCACCTTCATGGTCACCTTTCCAAATCAAAGTTTTCTTTTCAGTGGGACCCCAGTGCAGCAATCGTTATCATAAGTTGCAGGCAGCTGCCCAGACCAAACCTACCCCTCTGATGCAACTTCCTGTTTCTGCCTGGGTTGATCGTAGCAGAGGGAAAGCTTTGGGATGGGCAACCACCTGCAACTTATGAAAACTGCTGCCGTGCCGGGGCACCACTGAAAAAAACGTTGATTCGGAAAGGCAACTATGAAGGTGAAGGGAAGGGAGGGAGATGGGCCAACAAGGGGAAGAAGTTGAGTGGCGCTTGAGCTTTATTGTGTGCTTTCAGGAGCGTGTGGGAAAGCAGAATCAGTGGTGGGGAGGTGAGGGGGCAGGATACTCAATGGAAATGGGATGGAGGGAGAGGGTGGAATGATACTCAATGGAATTAGGGTGGAAGGAGAAAGAGGGAGCAGATAGTAGAAGTGGAGTAAAGGGAGAGAGAGAAGAGGGCAGACATTAGGTGTCATTGGGGAGGAGAGAGGGGGGAGCAGATGCTGAATGGAATGAAAAAGAGGGCACATACTGGATGGAAGGAAAGGATAAAGAAAAAAGGGCACATGCTGGATTTGGGGAAGAGGACAGAGTTAGTGAGTTACAGAACGGGGTGAAGGAAAGGGGTGACAAGCTATAGATAGACACAGTGGAAAGAGAGAAATTGAGGACTGAATAATAAGAAAGAATTTAATCTAGAAATGAAGGCAAAAAATAAATTGAGAAGGAAGACCAGGGAAGAAAAAAAAAACAAAAGGGACAAGAGAGGTCAGAGCATAGGAGGAGGGGGAGGAGACAGAGATACCAGATCTGGGAGGTGAAAAGGAGGATGAACAGAGACCTAACGAGACTGGAAGAGTGGGAAAAAAAGTGGCAGATGAGTTTTATCATAGAGAAATGCAAGGTCATGCATGTAGGGAAAAAGAACCCGATGTTCAGCTACAAAATGGGAGGATCACTGCTAGGAGTGAGCAACCTTGAAAGAGACCTGGAGGTGATGGTGGACACAACATTGAAAGCATCAGCAACTAAGCTAATAAAGGGTATGGAAGACCTCTCATATACTGACAGACTGAAGAAGCTGGGGCTTTTCTCCCTGGAAAAGCGGAGGCTTAGAGGAGACATGATAGAAACCTTCAAGATCATGAAGGGCATAGAAAGATTAGACAGGGACAGATTTTTCAAATTACGGGGAACCACAAGTACAAGGGGGCACTCAGAGAAATTGAAAGGGGAAAGGTTTAGAACAAACGCCAGGAAGTTCTTTTTCACTCAGAGGGTGGTGGATACATGGAACGCGCTACCGGAGGATATGATAAGCAGAAGCACGCTACAGGGCTTTAAAGAGAGTCTGGACAGGTACCTGGAGGACAAAGGGATTGAGGGGTACAGATAGGAGTAGAGGTAGGTAATAGGGATAGGATTAGAGGATTAGAGGCAGTTACAAAATTAGTCAGGGACACTGTTCAGGCAATTAGGCCTGATGGGCCGCCGCGGGAGCGGACCGCTGAGCAGGATGGACCTCTGGTCTGACTCAGCGGAGGCAACTTCTTATGTTCTTATGTTATTAATGTGCGACAGCCTCAAAGAAAGCGAACAGAATGTTGGGTATCATTAAAAAGGGTATCTTGACCAGGACAAAGGAAGTCATCATGCCGCTATATTGTGCAATGGTGCGCCCACATCTGGAGTACTGTGTCCAGTACTGGTCGCCGTACCTCAAGAAGGACATGGCAGTACTTGAGGGTGTCCAGAGGAGAGCAACTAAACTGGTAAATGGTATGGAAAACTTTTCATACGCTGACAGGTTGAAAATGCTGGGGCTGTTCTCCCTGGAAAAGCGGAGACTTAGAGGAGACATGATAGAAACCTTCAAAATCCTGAGGGGCATAGAGAAGGTGGACAGGGACAGATTCTTCAGACTGTGGGGAACCACAACTACAAGGGGTCACTCGGAGAAATTGAGAGGGGACAGGTTTAGAACAAATGCGAGGAAGTTCTTTTTTACCCAGAGGGTGGTGGACACATGGAACGCGCTTCCGGAGGTTGTGATAGGCCAGAGCACACTACAGGGTTTCAAGGAAGGTTTAGATAGGTTCCTAAAGGATGAGAGGATTGAGGGTTACAGATAGATGTAGAGGTAGGTTACAGAAATGGTCAGGAACCACTTCACAGGTCACAGACCTGATGGGCCGCCGCGGGAGCGGACCGCTGGGCGTGATGGACCTCTGGTCTGACCCAGTGGTGGCAACTTCTTATGTTCTTATGTAACAGAGATACCAGATCTGAGGGGAGGAAATGAGAAGAGAGAGATACTAAAAACCACGGGGAGTGGGTAGGAAGAAGGCAGAGATGCCAGACCAATGGGGTGAGGTGGGGGGAAGAGATGGAAGGGGGAGGTAAACCATTTCTGGAAGGGACATAGAAAGAGAGCAGATGCCATATGGAAAAAGCAGAGAGGGCAGACAGTGGATGGAAGGAAGAGAATGACGAAAAGATGAGGAAAGCAGAAACCAAACGAGAAAAAGTAGCAAAATTTTTTTTTTATTTACTTAATTTTTTTGCTTTAGTATAAAGCTGTGTTGATAAATGATTATAAATAGAAAATGGAAATAATTGGAAATAATCGGACTATTTTTAATTCATTTTTGACTAACTTTCAGAGACCAAATCCCCCTTCTTCAGGTCAGGACAGGATACTATAACAGCAGCATACTTTACTGACCTAAGGAAAGAGGTTTCGACCTCTGAAAACTAAGGGCTTCTTATACGAAGCCGCGTTAGTGACTTTCCATCACGCGCTAACTCCTGCGCTAGCCGAAAAACTACCGCCTGCTCAGGAGGAGGTGGTAGCGGCTAGCACGGCCGGTGGTTTAGCACGCGCTATTACACGCGTTAAATCGCTAACGCGTCTTCGTAAAAGGACCCCTAAGTGAAAAATGTATTAGTCCAATAAAATGGTATTAAATTCTTTTCCATTTTTTGTTTTATTTTTATTTATTTGTAAAGTGATTTATTATTTCACTTTTTTCAATTTTACATCTGCTGTCTTTATATTTTGTACAATATGCATCACTGTTTCTGTTTATGTGGTGTCACATTGTATGCAAAGCTTAACTTCTTTGTGGTTTAGTTTAACTTTTGTCTACATATTTCTATTTTTATTTTGTGATTAATTATTCCATACTGCGCGAGGGTGTTTCTGTGTTCTAATACATGATTTTCTGTTAGCATTGACTGTGCAGGATCGATCTGTACTAATCTGGCTTGTTTGTTTTATATTGGATGTATTGATGTTCCAGTGCACTCTTGTTGTGCGACTTGTGGATTATTACTAAAAATTATATTTTTCATAGAGATGTTAAAAAATCATCGTCCCCAGGTGTCATATATGCTAGGTATGCCACTGGTAGGCATCCAGAGGCCGAACATACCATAGAATCTGAAGCCCAGTGCTTCAGGAGAGCTGAAAGAGGAGAATTACACTCAAATCGCCAACCTACTACATTCAGGCAGGGGCAGGGATGGGTGGAACTGTGCGGGCCTGGGGGCGGATCTTGGGGGGTCCAGATTTTCCCTAGGTGTACTAAAAGCCAAATTAGGCTCAAAGAAAAACTTCTTTGTAGGTTGACATTGGGCTACTAAGGAACAAGTATGGAGGGAGGGGATATACTGGAAATTGTGGAATCATGTGGGAGAGACTGAGAGGGTGGCAAGGAGATGAATGAGAGAAGGATAGTAAGTACAGAGGTGTATTCAACTCCCACCAGCCCACACTAGAGTTTGGTCTCACTCTGTCTCAATAACAACAGCCAGTGACTGATGTTTTCACAGTACCAGTGGTTGTTCAGGTTTTCCTCGAGACACAGCTTACATCTACTCTAACTCGCAGCAGGTGTTTTGAATTTAATTAATTTACCAGATACTATTTGAAATTTTGAGTGAGAGCTGTGGAGAGGCAGTTACCCAGAGAACCAGACAGGAGAATTTCTTGAATAAAATATATTATTATTTTATTGCACAGATGTCTTAAAAAATATAAATAATTAGGCTGAATTAAAAGGCTTTCAATCAATTAAAGTGCATTCAAGTAATAAAAGCACTTTTTAGAACTAGTGCGTTCAGATTAAAACCCACAAAATGTAATTTGTTAAGCTAATTAAAACAATGTTCTAACTGTGAAAATGACTCATTTAAATATGAAGAGCTACACAAGTGTTTTCTATCTGTTTCAGGTTTAACTTAGCAACTTTTCCTTTTCGTTTAGCTTCTCAGGTAAGTATTTCTTAACTCTAGTATTTCTTTACTAAGTTTAACTTAGAATCTTTGTTTTAAAGTTTCTCTGTTTTTCTCTTCAACTTTAGGTACACCAGGAGGTACTCCAGTAAACTCAAATAAGTATTTCTTTAAATTCTTTAAGATCAGTCTTTTGTATGTCAAACCGATTAGCGAAGGCCTTTAGTAAATATCTTTTTTCTCTAACAGGCTGATGTGTTTAATGTCACTGAACCCTTTACAGGTAGGTTTACTTTAAGGAGACAAATGTCCTTTCAATTCAGCAGTTTCCCCCCCCCAAAAAAAAAATAATGTAAAATGTGTTTTTTAAAATGACTAATAATGTCTAAAAAATAGTGTGCACACTAATAAAAATAAAGATAAAATAAAAGCTTTTTCTTCAGACCCACTGCAGCTGTCTTGTGTAGGAGCTCTGAGCTGGTACTGGAATTGGAACTGGAACTGGAGCTGGAATTGTACCTACTGCCTTTCCCCAAATAAATCAACAAGACAAAACCTTGACTCCCTGTGTGATGCTTTCTATGTGTGTCCTTCTGCAGCTCCCTATATGTGCTACCTATTCCCAGAGAAAATAAAATAAGTTTTAAGGGTTGCCCTGTCTATTCCCACCCTTAGTATGACTGCCACACTCTCATCCAGCCAACCTTATAGTTGTACTCTTCAGCAGCACCAGTATACTAAGCAGCCAGGGTTCCAAACATCTATACAGCCTCAACTCCCTAGATTTCTTCCTAAAACTTCACTGGATCCAAAATGAATAATTTTCCAGGCAAAATAGTTATCCCAGCCTTCAGCGCATTCACAAGTGGTTTTAAAAACAAGTTGCTGGACTTAGAATTCTGCAGCACAACTCAAGCCAAACCCCTTCTCCTGCCACAAACAGGGCTTCAAAGTTCCACTGTGACTGTCTTTTAAATAAACTCACTTCAGAAGAATTTCAAGGATTAAATTTCTTCCAGCCTGTCTTCTAAATAGTAATTCCTATTTTAAAATATTTTCTGGACAAAGACTCAGCACAGGTTCTCACCAAAAACACCTGAGAACTTCAGAGCCTCTAAAACTTTTAAAATCTTTGTCAAATTCACATGCCATGGGATGGGATTCCCACAGGCTTTCCACCAAGCCAATTCTCTATAACACTTTAAACACTAAGGGGCAAATTCTAAAAATGACGCCTAAAAGTTATGCATCATTTAGACGTCCAGCACTACAAAGCTCAGTGAGATTCTATTATGTATAGGTGCACAATAGAGAATCGCACTCAGCAGCGCTCAGTGAATTTAAGTGCGTCTATATTATTATACATTCTTTATAGAACTGAGTGGTGTTTTATGTGAGTTTTGTAGAATTGCATAGACATCTTGACGGCATCTATAACGTTATCACTTTTTAGCGTTATGACATCATTAGAACGGTGATTTTTTATGCTGGTTTTTACATTAAAATTGTATGCAGTAAAATGGCATGCAGGAGGCAGCCCAATTTTACAGAGAGGGACTCCAGGCTGCTGGCCAGGCTCTTCCTCCCTAAGAGGCACCAGTATTTTATTTTTTAATTATTTATATACCACTTATATCCTAAAGGGCTCATAATAAAAAAAAAAGTCTAAAAAGTGGCCTAAATGGGTACTTGGACGATCAAAAAGCCTGATCGTCCAAGTACCCATAACCAAAGCTGGTTATAAATGTAACTAAAACCAGCTTAGGCTTTTCCCCTGCCTCTAAACGCATAGAGCGAAAAGAGGCGTTTTTAGAGAAGGGGAAAGGGCGGGAGGTGGGCCGACCTACACCTAGGCGTACAGCAGGTATAACCAAACCTTTTGACAGGTTGCCTAGTCGGCACTTATACGTTTTGACTTAGACCAAGTCAAAACAGGTATAAGTGCCGAAAAAGGTCCCACTGAGCTGATGGCAGCTGGCATGATCAGCTCAGCGGCCCAGCAACCTTCCTACCCCCCACCCCCCACTGCAACCATTGCGGCAGGAGAGATGGCTCATCTCCCCTGCTGCGATGCGATCACCCCTCTACCTGAACTGCCGCGACCCATAGCAGGAGAGATGCCCAATCTCTCCTGCCGCGATGCATCACCCCCCACCCCGACAACGATCCGAGCAGGAGGGAGTCCAAGCCCTCCTGCCCTAGCGAGCTGCGGCCCCCCCCCCCCCGACAAGATCGGGGCAAGAGGGAGCCCAAGCCCTCCTGCCTCGGCGAGCTGCAACCCCCCCGACAAAATCAGAGCAAGAGGAAGCCCAAGCTCTCCTGCCCCCCCAGCGAGCCGAGACCCCCCCCCCCCCCGCCAATTACGATCGGGTCAGGAGGGAGCCCAAGCCCTCCTGGCCAGGCGACCCCCACCCTGGCCGACTAGGATCTGGGCAGGAGACAGCCCAACCCCTCTTGCCCAGGCAACTCTCCCTGCCCCCACCCCCACCCCCACGGAGACGGGGCGGTGAAGGGGCCGGCAGGGACAGGGCGGTGAAGAGGATGGTGGTCCGGGGACGCGGCAGTGACGGGGACAGAATTTTTCCCTGTGTCATTCTCTAATTTGAACCCACCACTTTAGGAAGATGAGCCTTTTATCACTGAGCCACAACAGCTCTGGATCCTGGAAATTACAGTGCAAATGTAAATGTCAAAGTCCTCTCTTATGAGCCCAAAAAGAGGGTGTGAAAGTACCAGAGGGGTTTGCAGTGGATATGAAATCACCAAGGCTGTTTCTGAACATTTATATTGTGAATTGGGATGGCCTGAAGGTGTTGGGGTGATGTAGCATCAGGAGACTCATTGGGCAGAAAGCTGATGTGGCTCAACAGTTAAAGGCACTTCTGCCATCTACCCAAGGTTGTGAGTTCAAACCCCCAGGATGGTCATGTACCCCAGCACATACTATTTTTTTTTTTTTTGGTGACAATTTGCCATCTAGGTGCATATTGATGATGTCACAATGATGTCAAAGATTTGTGTCAAACATGTCCACTTGCTCTGAACTACAGCCACTGTGAATAGGGTTTCTCTTCTTATCTTCTTAAACTTTGGGAACGAGGTTTAGTATGATATATACCGTATTTTTTGTTTATAAGATTCACCCGTCCATAAAACGCATCCCCCTATAGAGGAGGAAAAACCAAGGAAAAAAAAGATTTCCTCCTTTACAGAGGGGTGCGTCTGGTGCATCTGGTGCTGGGAAGCCCTAAGCAGCCCACCTGCAGCCTGAAGCAGCCCGCAGCAGCCCGCCCACAGCCGAAGGAGCCCGCAGCCGCCCACAGCCGAAGCAGCCCGCCCGCAGCCCACAGCTCAAAGTCGCCCGCAGCCGAAGGAGCCCACCCGCAGCCCACAGCTCAAAGCCACCTGCAGCCCACAGCCCGAAACCGCCCACAGCCTCCCAGTACCTTTATAAAGTTGCGGTGGTCCAGTGCGCTCTCCTGCTGGATGGCTGGCTTTGGTAGCAGAGTGGCGCGACACTGGAGCGTGACCTTTGCACTTCCTGCCTGGTCCCTTACCACTCAGTGATTGGCTGAGGTCAGTTCTCATCACTGAGCAGCGCGGGACCAGGCAGGAAGCGCAAAGGTCGCTTTCCTGCGTCACGCCGCTCTGCTACCAAAGCCAGCTGTCCAGCAGGAGAGCGCACTGGACCACTGCAACTTTAAAAAGGTACCGGGGGAGGGGGGAAAGGTGTATTTACTCTATAAGATGCATCCACTTTTCCACCCCCTTTTGGGGGGTGGAAAAAGTGCGTCTTATGGAGCGAAAAATATGGTATATATTTTTTCATGTGCTTTGAGTAATGCATTATTAAACATCTTTTTTCATTATCAAAGAAGAGTATTCTTTACCCCAAAAAACAGAAGACTCATACACTTATATGTGGACGCCTCCGGCACGCCTAACTTACACCTAACTCGACGACCGACACGTTCCCAAAAGTAGACCTGTTTTTGCAAAGCTTACATTTCATGCAAAAAAAATAGACATCTTAGAACGCCTAAGAATGCTGAGTACCATACAATTCTGTAGATGGACATCCAAATGAAAACTACGCCCACGTCTATCCTGTTAGGCGTGGCTTTTTACGATGTGTGTCTATGAAATTGTAGATGCCTATTCTAAGAATCACCCACAGCCTTGGACATCTAACATCCAATTATTGCTTGTTAAAGTTAATTGTGCTTATTATTCAATCTTTTTGAATGCCTAAGTTTCTGGATGTCTGTGTCCTTTATAGAATTTGCCCCTTAAAGTCTACTTTTAAACCTTACTTTTCTTTCAAGCAGTCTTCACAGACACTCCAAAATTACTTCAAAACAACAAGAAAATTACACCAATAGCTCACTCTGATCAAGCTTTTTCGCTAATGATCAAAATTACACCGCCCTGAGTGCCACTCACCCTCACTAAGCCACTGCAGCTGAAGACCTCTTCCTCTATTCCAGCAGCCAGAACTCTTCAAGCTCTGCAGCTGGTGGCAGCTCAGAGACACTGCCATTAGCTGCAGAGCTTGGAGATTACTGGCCGCCAGACTGGAGGAGGTGGTCAACTGGCAGGGTTTTGGGATCCCCACCAGCTACAGCAAGGGAAATAGCTAATTTTTGGTGTGCCTGGGATCCCTGTGTGCTCAGAACAGAAAGAAGTGCATATCTGTTTTTATTTCTCCAGTGTTGTAATACTTGTTGAGTTTAATTTCTTGGAGTTCCCAGTTCAATTTCTATTGTGATCCTATGGTAAAGGTCTGTCTGTGTTTTGTGTGTAAATAAGTCATTTAAAGTTGTTTTATGTGTAGTAGTAATGGGAGGTAGGGATCAGGGGAGGGTGCAGAGAGGCGAGACGATCAGGGGCCCCCTCTTTAATTTCTGCCCTGGGCCCCAGCGTATCTAAAACCGGCCCTTCAACAGGGACTCTCAATCCAGGATGAAGGAAGACTATTCTCATTATATGTGTGTGTGAGAGAGGAGACAAGGATAAAAAAAAAAAAGAAAGCAACAGATCCAATGAATAATAAGTTGTTAGTCTAACTCTACTTACCACTGCTACTATGGAGCCCCCATGTCAGAGATGCATTTCTAAAGTAATATCTTAAAGAGGCTCATATTTATCTTTCACAAATGCTGCAGATCTTGCAGACCATCTTTATGTGGATAGTCAAATAACAGGATTAATGTATCTGCCTCTGGGGTGTAACAATAAAAAGCAACTCATTATATAGAATCAGCAAATATAAGCAGGGCTTGTGAAAGGGTGTTAGGCACCCTGGGGAAATCTTACTCCTTGCACCTTCCTCAGTTAGCATTCAGGCCTTTAGACCTCATCCTGAGATACTTATAAAATTAAACTCGATAATCATGATCATCTCCAACAGTACCCTCCCAGAAGCATCCTAGAAAAGCACATAACTGGATATCAAACATTTAAATATTATATTTATCTATCCATCTCTTCACTCTTCTTGCAAGTAAAAGTACACATGACTAAGTACTTAACAGTGCTAAAGGGATCCATGATGGCAGCATGCTGAGTTGCTGAGTTACACGCCTCTGAAATCTGCCTCAAAAAGCTAAGGTTCCGCTATTCCAAATACCTAATTTTTGGCAATGCTGAAGAAAAGAGGACGGAGTGCTGCTGGAGCCTCACAGCGCTCTGGGAGACTTCCCTCGGCAATATTGAGGAGTTAATGAGGAGGATGCAGGGCATATCATTGCCGTCGATGATTTTCCCACTTGGGATGCGCTGAGGAAGCTTCCTATGGGTCCTGAGACATCATTGAGTCCCGACGTTAGAGCACCTCCCCCACGCCCTCAGTTGGCCAACTCCCCACGGGTGGAGGTGCTTTCGGAGGTCGGAGTTCACCTTCCCTCAGAGGCCAAGGAGATCGAGAAGGGGAATGAGGCAACATTCCCTTTGTTAATACACAGGAATCTGAATATGGAAACTGAGGACATAACAACAGTAAAGGCGGCTGAGCAAACCCAGGAAGATATACGGCAAGGAGCATTTCCAGAGTGTGAGCATACTGTTTCACAATTGCATTTGCTCCAATTTGAAAATCTATTAACCCCCAGCTACAGTAGCTGGAGCGGAAGCTTAAGGGTCGAGAAAGTGAAATTAAGACTTTGAAGAAAGAAGCTGAAGGTACTAAAACTTCTTTAGAGACTATTCAACAAGAATAGTACAAGGCCACAGTACTACTCGAAAGGGTCCAGAGAAGAGTGACTAAAATGGTTAAGGGGCTGGAGGAGTTGCTGTACAGCGAGAGATTAGAGAAACTGGGCCTCTTCTCCCTTGAAAAGAGGAGACTAAGAGGGAACATGATAGCAACATTCAAGATACTGAAGGGAATAGACTTAGTAGATAAAGACAGGTTGTTCAACCTCTCTTAGTTAGGAAGAACGATAGGGCACTCTCTAAAGTTAAAAGTGGATAGATTCCGTACAAACGTAAGGAAGTTCTTCTTCACCCAGAGAGTGGTAGAAAACTGGAACGCTCTTCCGGAGGCTTTTATAGGGGGAAACACCCTCCAGGGATTCAAGACAAAGTTAGACAAGTTCCTGCTGAGTCAGAATGTACGCAGGTAGGGCTGGTCTCAGTTAGGGCACTGGTCTTTGACCTGGGGGCTGCCGAGGGAGCAGACTGCTGGGCACAACGGACCACTGGTTTGACCCAGCTGCGGCAATTCTTATGTTCTTATGAATTAAAGACCTCTAAGCAAATTAGTGAAATGCTAATTAAGGATAACATAAATTTAAGAAGGAAAGTGGAAGCATTAGAGAACTTCTCGAGAAATAATAACCTCAGACTGATTAATTTCCCTAGGGATACAATGGTTGCACCTAGGGAAATGTTGAAACGTTATCTGTTAGAAGTTCTAGAAGTTCCTAGGAATCAGTATCCCCATTTACACAGGTCTATTATCTTCCAGATGAGGCACAAGACCGACAACAGATATTAGAACAAGATTCAATAAATATATCTAACCTGTTGGAAATGTCTGATAAAGAGCTGGTGACCCCAGCTACATTGCTTCTGACAATAGCTCTTGCACCAGATACAAACTGGTTGCTAAGACTTTTCTTTAGACATAAGCAAAAAGAATTTCTTGGTTTCAGGATTCAGATGTTTCCAGATTTGGTGAAAGACACACAGAGAAGGAGACGTGAATTTTTGTTAATGAAACCTGGTGTAACTTCCTTGGGAGCAATTTTCTATTTACATTATCCATGCAAATGTATAATACATTATTGAAAGCAAAACTTTGTCTTTTTTAAACCTTTCCAACTGTCGATGTTCCTGTCTACGTCACGCCTGGAAAAAGATGAGATCTGAGAGCAAGTTGAAGGAAAGTTGCCCTATCTCAGCCAACTAGCTAGTTAATTTTATAATTTTCTTTAATAAATCGCTTTATCATCTGTATTGGATCCTATTGAGGACTTGGGTTGAAATTTAAGCTAATATTGATTTTTTTGTTGTAATTAATTTTAAATTTTTTCTTCTTCCATTTGCTTTGCTTTAATTTCCTGTCTGTACAAGTTTATGTTTGATTCGTTATGAAAATTAATAAATAAAGAATTTTTTTTAAAAAGTACACATGACCTCTTTGAATTCATATGGCTTTCAGAATGTATTGTTTTGTGTTGGCTGCAACTGCTGCTTGCCATTCTCTAAAAGATACTAATCTATTCTAGACTACTGTACTTCCTGGCTAAGCCAGACATAAATATAAGAAATTAGGGATGTGCATTCAGTTTCTGGGTTTTTACACTCAAAGGATGTGCACTAAATCAAATTTATGCACATATAACCTCCAAATGAATGCGCACAAAAAGTTGATTTACAAATGTAAAAAAACCATAATTATGCATATTAATCAAATTTTAAAAACATTATTTATGGACCAAAAAAAATCTGAATATGAGCCAAACATGTTTTCCGTATACCTCTCTATATGCAGTTTCAGCATGCTACTATTACTACTGTTTCTAAAGATATATTAAGAAGGAAACACATCCCCTTTTCTCCTCCTCCTTCCCCCTCCCTCCCCCTTCTCCCTCCCCCACAAGAAAAACAAAGGGGCACTTTTTGGGGTAGGCAGTGGCATACCCCTCCCAAAATGCAGCACCCATTCAATGACTATCTGGGATGCCGAATCTCCACCAACCCAAGATATTTGCCTCTCTTCCTCCTCATGTTGCTGCAGGACAGAGAATGTCAGCGGTATGTTTCCAGTGAACAATGCTGGGACTCCTCGTGCATGCTAAAATCTTGTGGAACCGAGACTTATCACTTAGTCAGTACTGGTACCTTCTAGTCAGCACTGGTATCTAAGTGCTGAATACTCAGGTATACATTTAAACATTGCAGTCAGCATTTGAAGTCAACACTGATTACCAGGGGTGTAGCTACCATTCAGCGAGCCCAGCAAAAATAAAATAATCACCTCAAACCCAAAAATGAGAGAAAATTTGTAGGCCAATATGGAATGAGAAACAGGTGGCATCCTACAGACGTATCAGCATTTTTCTATCAAATAATCACCCTTGGTGGCTCCTGAAAAAAAGATCCTGAAGAGTTTATGCCTAAGTGCATTTTGGAATAAATATTGACACAAGAATTTTATGTGCTTGGTCTTCTGGTTTTGAAAGAAAGCAGTTTTGCTAAGGAACAACTGACTGTTTCTGAGCCAACTGTTAGAGCTGAAGGGTTTTGGAAGAACAAATGTTTGTTTTCCACTACTCTTTTTTTGGGTCATGATCTAAAGTGATTTATGGGGTAGGAGAGGCTCCTACCTGCTTAAATCACACTACGTGGGCCAACCGCTGATATTCAGTGGCACTTAACTGGGCAATGCTGATGAATATTGGGATTAACCAGCCATTTACAAAGTGGGCAGCAGTGAGGTGTTCTGAGGGCATAGTCAGGGAGGAGTTGGCAATATTTAATGCTAGTGCATGCATAGCTAAGGTCTCCTTTTATTAAGGTGCGGTAGGGCATTAACGCGCGGAGTAGCGCGCGCTATAATGCCATGCGCGTTAGACACTAACGCCTCCATAGAGCTTGTGTTAGTATTTTCATCTATCGTGCGGTTTTGCGCACACTAATCTTCAGCGCATGCTAAAAATGCTAGCGCACCTTAGTAAAAGAGGGGGTAAGTGACCAAATAAGACTGCATAAATATTAATCCTAAGTTTGGCCACCTAGCTATACGGATGCCAGCACTAAATGTTGGTTGTCCCCAGCATAGCTTCCGGGTAGTAGCCAAAGTTGTTGGATATGCTCCCTTCCTTCTTGCCCCCCCCCCCCCCATGTGATCATTCCCTTTCCTAGGGTTACCAGACATCCGGGAAAACCCGAACATGTCATCTTTTTAGAGGACTGGTCAGGCACCCAGAGGAATTTCCAAAACCTGGCAGTTTGTCCGGGTTTTGGGAGTCCTGAGCTAAGAGGCCATGTCTGGAAGCCTTTGTGCATACGTGGCTGTCACTGTGATATCATTCACATGCGTGTGACGCCT
Organism: Geotrypetes seraphini; assembly: GCF_902459505.1. Lineage (NCBI taxonomy): Eukaryota > Metazoa > Chordata > Amphibia > Gymnophiona > Dermophiidae > Geotrypetes > Geotrypetes seraphini. Next base: position 300,314,402 of record NC_047086.1, on the reverse strand, counting down.
TTGTGTCGACCTCGGCACATGCGCGAAGGCTTCCAAATGTGGCTTTCAAGCTCAGGGAGGTTCGTGTGGGGGTGATGCTGGGGGAGGATCGGGGCGGAACTGGAGGCGGAATAGGACAGGACCGGGAGGCGGAACGAGGTGGGGGCCAGGCATCCTCTTTTTTCCAAACCCACGATAAGAACTAGCCCCCCGGTCTACCTTACATTCCTGGTGGTCTGGTGGTGTATACCAGGAAGGAATGATCCCCACTTGTTCCTACTCTTAGTGATTCCAACAATTAAAATGTGGTACTCTGCTGTCACATGTACTCTGCTTACTGCCAGGCCTGGACTTAGATCTAGACACATAGAAAGCTACCTCCCGCAAAACTGCAAAGTCTCCTGCATTAGCAGGTCGATTCTTGCACATAGGGTTACCAGATTTGTTCATTAAAAAAAAAGAGGACATGTGGTCCTACCCCATTCCTTTCCAGCCCCACCCTATTCTGACCCAGCCCCTGCCCTACACAACCTCTGAGCATGCGTGGATGTGATGACATCACGAGCATGCGCACATGTGTGTGATGTCATTGCATCCCATCTGTGTATGCTTGGAGGCCCTCCAGATGCGGCCTCGAGCTCTAGGCCTTCCAAAACCCGGACAAGCTGCCATGTTTTGAAAATCCGTCCAGGCACCTGGACAGTCCTCTAAAAAGAGGACAAGTCTGGGTTTTTCCGGATATCTGGTAACCCTACTCACAAATTATGCACAATCTCCTGATAAGCAGTCTCCCCATTCCACAGTAGGAACCTTCATAAAATGTTTTCTCCCTATGCTGCGGCAGCAGAAGATGTCATTTTATGAAGGTTTCCTGTTGCTGTGACATGGGGAGGCTGCTCCTTTTACCTCTGGCTAGCAATTATCTGTGCCAAGGGAGGAACAATCGGCAGGTCTGGGATACTAGGAAATTCTGTGATACAGAAATGTTTCCAGTCATTATTCTGATATACAGCATTATCAGGCTCTGTGTGAGGAAGCTAGGAGACTGTGAGGTAATTACCGAGAAGTGTAATTATTTCTGAATCAAAAATACTTGGATATTCAGATAAAGATGAGGTGGCTCAGATATTGTGTAAATGTGTATGTTAATGTTAAAACTCTGTGAGCTGATTTCATATCAGAAACATTTTTTTTTTTTGTGGGAGTGTTTCCTGGGAGGGTCAGCTTGGGGATAAAATAATCTGTTAAGAACATAAGAAGCGCCTCCGCCGGGTCAGACCATAGGTCCATCCTGCCCAACAGTCCGCTCCCGCGGCGGCCCAAACAGGTCACGACCCGTCTGAATCACCAGAAGGGGCTCCCTTGCCACCTTGGTTTCTCATTGAAGTCCTATCTTCCCATCGAAGTCCTAACCCTCCGGTCTTGCACATGCACGACCTGGTTGGGTTTCTATACTTATTACCTGGTTAGCTTTCTATACTTGTGTTACATCCCAGCTCCTCCCTCAGTATCCCACGATCCCTTTATCCCTCAGGAATCCGTCCAATCCCTGTTTGAATCCCTGTACCGTACTCTGCCTGATCACTTCTTCCGGTAGCGCATTCCAAGTGTCCACGACCCTTTGGGTGAAAAAAAACTTCCTTGCATTTGTTTTGAACCTATCTCCCTTCTGTTTCTCCGAATGTCCCCTCGTACTTGTTGTCCCCTTCAGTCTGAAGAATCTGTCCCTATCCACCCTCTCTATGCCCCTCATGATCTTGAAGGTCTCTATCATATCTCCCCTGAGCCTCCTTTTTTCCAGAGAGAAGAGCCCCAGCCTATCCAACCTCTTGGCGTATGGGCAGTGTTCCAGCCCTTTTACCAGTTTCGTTGCTCTCCTTTGGACTCTCTCAAGTACCGCCATGTCCTTCTTGAGGTGTGGCGACCAATACTGAACGCAGTATTCCAGATGTGGACGCACCATCGCTCGATACAATGGCATGATGACTTCCCGCTTCCTGGTTGTTATGCCCCTCTTTATGATGCCCAGCATCCTGTTGGCTTTTTTCGAGGCTGCTGCGCACTGTGCAGATTGCTTCAGTGATGCATCCACCAGCACACCCAAGTCTCTCTCAAGTCTGCTGTCTCCCAACAATACCCCCCCAATTTGTAGTTGAACAACGGGTTCTTTTTCCCTATATGCATGACCTTGCATTTTTCCACGTTAAAGCGCATTTGCCATTTGTTTGCCCAGTCTTCCAGCTTGTCCAGGTCCCTTTGTAGGTCCTCACACTCCTTCCTGGTCCTAACTCTGCCGCACAGTTTGGTATCGTCTGCAAATTTTATAACCTCGCACTTTGCCTCCTTTTCCAGGTCATTGATAAATATGTTAAAGAGTAACGGCCCCAGCACCGATCCCTGCGGCACACCACTTGTGACTCCCCGCCAGTCAGAATATTGACCCTTTACTCCGACCCTCTGCAGTCTACCCGACAACCAGTGCTTGATCCATCTGTGCACATCCCCTCCCACGCCGTGGTTCCACAGCTTCCTAAGCAGCCTTTCATGTGGCACCTTATCGAAAGCCTTTTGAAAATCGAGGTAAATGATGTCTATGGGTTCCCCATTGTCCACCCGACTGCTTATTCCCTCAAAGAAGTACAGAAGGTTCGTTAGGCACGACCTTCCCTTACAGAATCCGTGTTGGCTTGTTCTCAGTAGGCCATTCCTCTCGATGTGCTCGCAAATGCCGTCCTTGATCATAGTTTCCACCATCTTCCCTATAATTGAAGTCAGGCTCACCGGCCTGTAGTTCCCGGGATCACCCCTCGATCCCTTCTTGAAGATAGGTGTGACATTTGCCAATTTCCAGTCCTCTGGTACCTCACCAGTTTTCAAGGATAGGTTGCAAACGTGCTGGATTGTGCCCGCTATTTCCTGTCTTAGTTCCTTCAGAACCCTTGGGTGGATCCCGTCCGGCCCCGGTGATTTGCCGCATTTTAACCTGTCTATCTGTTTGAGGACATCCTCCTTACTTACCTCTATGTGCTCCAATTTTTCAGCCTGTTCCCCACTCATGAGATCCTCCGAGTCCGGTATATTAGATGTGTCTTCGCTCGTGAAAACCGACGAGAAGAATGTGTTCAATCTCTCAGCTACCTCTTTATCCTTCTTGATCACTCCCTTCCTATCCCCATCGTCCAACGGCCCCACCTCCTCTCTTGCTGGTCGCTTCCCCTTTATGTAACTGAAGAATGCCTTGAAGTTTTTCGCCTCCCTGGCCAGCCCCTCTTCGTATTCCCCTTTTGCTTTTCTAACCTCCCGGTGGCACAAGTAGTTCTTTTGCACAAGTAGTTAGAAATACATGACCTTAGCCTAATGTAACCAGGGTTAAAAAAATGTATGAATACTAGGGCGGAGGAATGTATTTTATTCATGTTTGTGCTATAGCTGGTATGATGCAGGAGCTGCAGAATTATGAGAGAAAAAGCATATACTTTCCTGCTGGTTGCCATGGTAACCAGGGTAAACATTCTGGTTGCTGTTGTTGCATGGCATTGGCAGTTGGGTCTCTGAAAGAAAGCAGATGTTGCTGAGTGAGTGGGTATGAAAGAGAGTCGTTTTGGGTTAATTTTTTGAGAAAAGACACAGCCCACAAGATGAATAAGACTCTGAGAGACTTTGAGTAAAGTAAGCAATATCATTTATTTACATTTTGGGCCCCAAATGGGTGCCCTCTGCACAGAAATTGGCAAGATGGACACACCTGGCATAGTACATTAATTGATGATATACCGTATTTTTTGTTCCATAAGACGCACTTTTTCCACCCCCAAAAAGGGGGTGGAAAAGGGGGTGCATCTTATGGAGGGAATACACCTCCGCCTCCGCCCCCCGTCATTCTGCTGCTGCTGGTTTCCCCCCCTCCCCCCTCCCCCTCCGCCGGTGCTGCTCACCACCCTCTTACCCACTCGCTGTCACAGGAAAGGAAGAGAAAGTCCGGTGGCATGCAATCGGGACTACAAGTCTTGCCCCGACATCAATTCTGACATCGGAGAGAAGGTCTGGGCAGCCAATCGCAGGCTCGGACCTTATCTCAGATGTCAGAATTGACATCGGGAGAAGGCTGGTGGGCCTGATTGCACGCCGCCAGCCCTTCCCTTCATGGAGTTGTGGTAGCAGTGGGCGAGCGGCACACCAGGGAGGAGGAATCAGCGCGGCAATGAGAGATTGAACTAAAAATAATGGGACAAGAAGGTACTAATGAAAATGCATTATTAAACTGAGAGGAATATTCATTTCAGAGACAGGTCTTTAGGGTCAGTGTTAAGGGTGTGTAAACAGGACAGTTGCCTTGGTTTCCTTGCTACAGGGGATCTAAGCCTGTGTGATCTGAGATGAAAAAGGCACAGTCTGCTGGCAGGCTTTAGAGTTCCTTTCAAAAATATCTGCCCTGGGACCCAGGATATCTAACACCGATCCTGTTTGAAGAAGCTTTAGAATCTGGAAAGGCTCAACATGAATTGAGCAACTTCAGATTTCCACAGTGTTGCATCCAGAGTCTGTTTCCAGTGATAGGTTAGGGTAGGGCAGGGGTGTCAAAGTCCCTCCTCGAGGGCTGCAATCCAGTCGGGTTTTCAGGATTTCTCCAATGAATATGCATGAGATCTATTTGCATGCACTGTTTTCATTGTATGCTAATAGATATCATGCATATTCATTGGGGAAATCCTGAAAACCAGACTGGATTGCAGCCCGAGGAGGGACTTTGACACCCCTGGGGTAGGGTGCCATTTTGCACCAAGGGTTGAAAAATTGCAAAGCAGGGTGAATCTAGTGGTATTTGACACTCAGTGCTGATCTTCTTCCCTCCCTACCCCCCAGGGCTGTGCACTCATCCCCTAGTGATGCCCCCAGTAAATGATGGTTTCTTGGGCTGTCCTTCTACCCTGCCAAGTGGTGCTGCTTGGGCCGGCACAAGAGAGGAGGAGGAGGGGCTGTGCCGATTACAATACTCTTCCGTTATTTGCGGTCACTCTGCGAACGTAACCCTTGCGAATTTCGGGGGAGTACTGTATCTAGTGCAACCACAAATCACCAGACAACAAAGGTAGGATTTCAATTTAGTGATCAAAATCTGTCTGCTGCAGTATATTTGTCTAGGGGGCTGGGTTCAGAGGCACAATTTGGTTCAGAATATTTTTTCTTGGTTTTTTCCTCTTCTAAATCTAGGGTGCGTCTTATGGAGCGAAAAATACAGTAGTCTGTACAATCTTTAGTTATCCCCTCCTGCCTGTCTGCTCATTGGGTAGAGCAGTACAGTTCACAAACTCTCAAATCCTTCCCACCTATTTCCTATCTCACCACCTCTTATTCTTCAGACCTTGGCCATATTTAGAACTGCCCATTTGTGGGCAATGTTCCCTCCTTTCACATACTCGCCCTTCACAAGACATGCTTAGACCATCTGCTGATACCTCGATACAATGTTAATTTGATTGTAGGCTTTGTATTCAATAGCTCCCATCCTTTGAGTCAGCAATACTTCTTACTTGTATATGCACACAATGTTTGATAAACTCCTTCTGGAATTTTACCAGTACAGTGGAATCTTGGTTTACGAGCATAGTTTGTTCCAGAAGCATGCTCGTAAATCAAGTTACTCGTATATCAAAGCGAGTTTCCCCATAGGAATGAATGGAAACTCGCTTTGATTAGTTCCACCAAACCCCCCCCCCACCCGAGGCTACCGGCGCTACTCCATCACCCCCTCCCCCCCACTCTAACTGGCATCGCACCCCCCGAAACCAGCATCACAACCCTCCCCCCTCGCGAACTCTCCCCACCCCCCCGCGGAACCGCATCGCACCCCCGTGCTGAAAGCGGCATCCGCCCGCCCTTCCTCTCAAACACGCTCCTTACCCCTTCTGCTGGTTGTGAGAGTGAAAGCAAGCTCCCGCCTATTGCCTGGGCCGGGCCTTGAGCATCTGCGCATGCTCAAGGCCTTCTGGCTCTCGTTCTCTCGAGTGAATCGGTGAATCGATTCGAATCGTGAATCGGGCAGCACTAGTTCAGACAAGTGGCAGGACAATGACTCAGCGATACCCAGTGCAAGAAAGTGATTATACCTGTGAAAACAGGTTTTTTTAAAAAAAACTTTATTTTTGTGTGCACACATATATACATTCTTTGTATTTTATTTAACTTTGGGACTGAGAAACACTCTTTGGTTTAAAAAAAAAGTCACTTAGTCAAACATTTGCCTGTGGTTTTGTATATACTAGAACAAAGTTGGTAAGTTGGTATGAAACTGAGAGGCATTACATGTTTGTTTGAGGTTTGAATATTATCGCTAACTAAAAAGGTGTGATCACTGTAAATTTGATCATACATGAATGTTAAATTAACTTTGCTATTCATGTATAGTTAAATTTAATTGACCTTGTTTAAACAATATTTGATGATAACAATTGTTGGACATACCTATTCAGTTTTCTTTCACCCTCTATTTTTATTGTTCTTTTTAGTTGCAACACATAAATACAAATATTTAAATGTTTAACCTTATGTTGGGGTGAATTGAAGGGGAAACCAATTGAAACATCTGACCATGATTATTACATTAGTGACTTCTATTCCGCCTGTACCTTGCAGTTCTAGGAACATCTAATACATTTAATAGTAATAATAAAATTGTAATATAATTGTATCACATCATCATTAGACGTTTTTACATTAATTATAGATAAGACAGCAAACAAACTGCAGGAATAATTATACTATGTTGTTACCAGTATGATTGTTTTGACTTATTTTTGAGATGTATCTACATAAAAAATTGTGGGCAAGTATTCTGAATTTTGAAATAAGAACATTGGACATCGTTAATTAATGTCATAGTGCAGGGCTAACTCCCAGCGGGACCTATTAAGTTCAAGACAAACAAAGCAGCTGAGGGGTTCTCAGGTGAATTGAGCCATGCCTCAAGAGCTGCTTGTCTTGTCTGGAAATGCAATTTTGGAAAAAAAAAAAATCAAAACCAAACCCTCACTCTTTCTTGCATAGCAGTATCTCCTGGTTGCAAAGATTTCCAAAATCTCAATTTCCTGAAGTGTCGCAGTGAAAGAACCTTTCTTATGGACAGCAGATGTCTTTCAATTTCTGACTGAGGACCAGATGCATTAAAGCCAGAGATCATCGCTAAACCTGTTTTAACAACTTTAGCGACGATCACATTTGTCGACCTGTTGTAGAAAATGGCTCACTGCCTGGTTTTCTGCGCGATCGCTCATTCCACGATCCGGCCATGCAAATAAATTCATTAATATTAAAATGCCATGTAAACTAGTAGAGTGACTGATGCTCTAACATGGCTTCCCAATGCACTACAAAAAGTGATCGCTTATAGCGATCCAAAAAAGCGACTGATCAAGGCCAGTTGCTGACTTGAATCTTTTTATTTAATGGGCACAGACGCTGTGCATGTTACACATGCACAATATCTGCCCCATTAGAAGAAAAAAAAAAAAAAAAAAGCTGATGATGGCCCTCCCCAATGAACCAGCACTGGGAACAGACCCCCCACCTCTCCTGCATGAAAAAAATGGCAGAAGGGATGCCCACTCCCTCTTGCCATGGTGACTCCCCCCCCCCCCGCAGCAGCAAAACGGAAGGAGGGATTTTCCCAACCCTCATTCCATCAAAGGCCCACTCCTGTGCCAGCCCCCCCCCAAACATTCCTTACCCTCCTCCTTTCCTCCCGAAAAAAAGGCAGGAAGGATGCCCACTTACTCCAGCCACCAGAGGTCCCCCTGGGTAGGAGTGAGGAGCAGGGAAGCCTGGGCTGCTAGGGAGAGCCCGACTAGGGGCAGACACAGGCAAGCCCTGAGAGGACAGAGACAGAACTGCTGAGTCCAAAGAGCTTAAACAGGAGCTGTCAGCAAGCATGGAACTGGAGAGAGAGCTGCAAGAGAGAAAGATCAGAAACAAAGAGAGAGAGAGACCTAGCAAAAGCAGAAAAAGCCTAGAAGAAGACAGGGAGAGAACTGTAAGCAATCCCTGATAGGAGAGAGTCCAGGGAGGGGAAGAGCACTAAAGCAGGCAAAAGGTAGAAAGAAAGGGGTCAGGACAAAGCCTGGGGCAGAAAAGGAGCTGAGCTGCAGACAATTTTCTGGAGACAGACATGGGGGAAGCCACTGCTTACCCTGGATCTGTAGCATGGAATGTTGCTTCTTTTTTTTTTTTTTTTTTTTTTGCAGGTACTAGTGACCTGGATTGGCCACCATGAGGATGGGCTACTGAACTAGATGGACCATTGGTCTGACCCAGTAAGGATATTCCTATGTTTCTACGTAAATATTTTTAAAACAAATAGGAGGAAATATTTTTTCACTTAGAGAATAGTTAAGCTCTGGAATGCATTGCCAGAAGATGTGGTAATAGTGGTCAACGTAGCTGGTTTAAAAAAAGGTTTGGACAAGTTCCTGGAGGAAAAGTCCATAGTCTGCTATTGAGACAGACAAGGGGGAAGCCAATGCTTGCCCTGGAATCGGTAGCATGGAATGTTGCTATTCTTTGGGTTTTTGCAGGTATTTGTGACCTGCATTGGCCACTGTGGAAACAAGATACTGGGCTAGATGGACCATTGGTCTGACCCAGTATGACTATTCTTATGTTCTTATGATAAAGAAATACATTTGTCTAAAAATATACCCTAGAGTTAACTATGCTTTAATTTATATTCAGTAATTCAGTATAAGGTATACAACATAAACCTTTAATTGATATATATTAAATAATTTGGTACTAGATGAACAAAAAAAACCCAACAAACAACCCAAAGAACAGATTTCATTGTTGATTTTGCCAAAATATACAGAACATTTTTTCCCTATTATTGCTGCCACCTGGTGGTGGCTAAAAAAAGGTTTGACTGCTCCAAGCCCAAGTATTAATTCAAAGAGCACAATAAAATTAAGTTACAATATAAAAGGGGTTTATGAGAGGTTTAGTTGATATATGAGGAATGGTTTATATTGGAATATTTGTTTATTGAACTAATGTTTAGGTAAGATATTAAGGGGTCCTTTTTTTAAGATGCGTTAACCGATTTAGTGCGTGCTAAATCAGTTAGCACACCTTAATAAAAGGTAAAGCATGATATAAATGCTCATGTTAAATTAAAACTACATTTATTTATTTAAAATATTTATAGCCTGCATTTCCAACAATTCTAAGTGGGTACCAACTGTACATACATAATAAAATACGAATAAAAAAACAAACAATATACACAAACCTTCAGCCTAGACGCATACTTTTGATTTGTCTTTCCTAACTTTGTCTGGGCATTTTAGTAACACTTTGGGCTCCTTTAACGAAGCCGCATTAGCAGCTTTATCGCAGGCACCTTTTTAGGGTGCGCTAATCCACGCGCTAGCCGAAAAGCTACCGCCTGCTCAAGAGGAGGAGGTAGCGGCTAGTGCAGCTGGAAAATTAGCTCGCGCTATTATGCGCGTTAAACCGCTAACGCGGCTTCATAAAAGGAGCCCTTTATCAAATACGTTATTGAAGAATTTGTAGGTCTTATTTTTATATGTTTTGATATTATTTTGAAGAGTGATTTATATTGTTATTTGTAAATTGTTTTTGCATTATGTATGTTTATATGGAAACCGCTGTGACTCCAGGCGGTATATAAAGTTTTTAAATAAATAAAACATACAAACAATATACAAGCATTAATACAAAAGAAACTCTGATTCCATAACATTGAAAAATTAAGGTAGTCGAAAACTGCTCCCCCATCAATTAATCTCACTGAACAAAATAACGTTCAAATAGAGCTGTTTTCAAACTTTTTCTAAACTGCAGCAATGTAGGGACTTGTCTTAACTCCAAGGGGAGAACATTCCAATAAACTGGGCCCTGCACAGATAGGATACTCTTGCAACTTCCTAATAACTTCACAGAACTCAGAGATGGCACCATCAGCCACATCCTGTCCATAGGTTGCAATATGCGACTTGGCTGATAAAACTGTAAGGCAGAATACAAGACAGTCGGACAATGTACTGCAGCAGCCTGAAGATTGTGCATAAGATCTTCAATTCAATTCTAAGGCCAATCGGCAGCCAATGTAAATGACAAAGAATTGGCGTGATATGATCAAATTTGGAAGCATGTGCAATCACGCGCATCACAGCATTTTGTGCTAGCTGCATAGCCTGCAACACATACTTGGGTAACTCCAAGTAAAGAGAATTACAATAATCAAAGATTGGAGTGATCGTTAAAGCAATGACAGTTTTGAAATTGTCATTCGATAGATAATCTCTCAACCTCTGCAGTAGTCGTAATTTTTAACTTCACCAGCAAATTAAATTAGATCATATATAGCAGGGCCCACAATTCCTCTGTTATGATGGATACAGAAATTATAGATTCCCTGCTCCTAGTCTTTCAGAGAGAAGTGATGTAATGGAGGATGGGCTTGTTTCCTTTGATTATATAATTTGAGGGAAATATACTGTATAAGTCTTTGGTGAGCCTAAAGGATATTTGGATTTTGTCTGCTATAGGAACAGAAAGGAAGATCCTGTTTCCAATGTCAGCAAGAAGTAAGGGAGTCTGTATAGGCTGACTAGGCCTGACAGAGGAAAAAAGAAGAAATAGTTCCTGGCCAGAAATGTCGAGTGTTTTGGCAAAAGAGGACTTTTGAGACAATTTTTAAGTCAGCAACTTTTGGGACCTTGGCAATGTGCATCCTAGAGATTTTGGGAATTCCATGCTTTGTCTGAGATTTTTGGATTCTGGATTCTTGTGCCAGGCAGGAACCCTACATGCAGAGGCATAGTGAGGGTAGGAGGCGTCCCCCCCTACCATGCACATGTTCTCTTCTCTTCCCCATACCTCTTTAACTTCACCAGCATGAGCAGCCGAGGCCAGTGTGAGAAGCAGGTTAGAGATGATGCTTGTGCCAGTGAAGAACATGGGGGAAGGGAAAGCGTGTGGAAGGACTGGGGGATGGAGAGTAGGAGAGATGCTGGTACCTACACCAACTCAATATAATAAACCCCGGCTATATATCACATCCCCATATTAATAACAGGATGGTTATGAAAGAATATTTTGATACTCAATCCTCAGAGGGAAATTGTACCCGTTGGCTCAAGTGTATGAATACACTGAACCCACTCTTCACGGGATCTCATGGGATCAAAATATATCATATTATGCAAAATATTTATTAAATTTTTCTATATTCAATATGAACTTGGAGGATATGTAATGGAGGATGGGCTTGTTTCCTTTGATTATATAATTTGAGGGAAATATACTGTATAAGTCTTTGGTGAGCCTAAAGGATATTTGGATTTTGTCTGCTATAGGAACAGAAAGGAAGATCCTGTTTCCAATGTCAGCAAGAAGTAAGGGAGTCTGTATAGGCTGACTAGGCCTGACAGAGGAAAAAAGAAGAAATAGTTCCTGGCCAGAAATGTCGAGTGTTTTGGCAAAAGAGGACTTTTGAGACAATTTTTAAGTCAGCAACTTTTGGGACCTTGGCAATGTGCATCCTAGAGATTTTGGGAATTCCATGCTTTGTCTGAGATTTTTGGATTCTGGATTCTTGTGCCAGGCAGGAACCCTACATGCAGAGGCATAGTGAGGGTAGGAGGCGTCCCCCCCTACCATGCACATGTTCTCTTCTCTTCCCCATACCTCTTTAACTTCACCAGCATGAGCAGCCGAGGCCAGTGTGAGAAGCAGGTTAGAGATGATGCTTGTGCCAGTGAAGAACATGGGGGAAGGGAAAGCGTGTGGAAGGACTGGGGGATGGAGAGTAGGAGAGATGCTGGTACCTACACCAACTCAATATAATAAACCCCGGCTATATATCACATCCCCATATTAATAACAGGATGGTTATGAAAGAATATTTTGATACTCAATCCTCAGAGGGAAATTGTACCCGTTGGCTCAAGTGTATGAATACACTGAACCCACTCTTCACGGGATCTCATGGGATCAAAATATATCATATTATGCAAAATATTTATTAAATTTTTCTATATTCAATATGAACTTGTACTTAACTTATAAAGTTCGTTCTTTCTTTTTTTGAACTTATTTAAAATAGGAGCGCCTCCACCAACATGACCATGTTTCATGTACTTTCCTCAGGGTCGAGGCTCCCTTGTTAATTATCTGCAAAACATTAAACATAGCGTGAGTATCAAAACTTTTACCCAATCCCACTATAATAAATTACTAATCCAAAAATTCATATGGCTAACCACGTTTCACCCCATGACTTAAAAGCCCACGATTCTAGCTTACTTTCTTGTGAGATTCGCTCCTCTCGATGTAGAATCATTCATTCTTTGAGGGCGTCTGTCGTCATTTCCGCTTCTTTTAAAACCCAGGCAAGGACACGCCCCCCCCGGGAATTGAAAAAACACAGACCCAAAACCAGTACTGAATATAAATAATTATGTGTTTAGTGGAATTAATATAATTTATATGATGGACATCCAGTCGATTTCTTCATTTAACCCACTAGGGGACAAAGCCTCCAACTGATAAATCCATTTTTGCTCTTTTATGTTGAGCGCTTTTTTATAATTCCCACCCTCCTTCCCGATTTTTACACAATCAATAATTCGCCATTTTATATCAACCCAGGTATGATTCGCCTGGATCCAATGATTGACAATTGGTGCAGTATCTGTTAATGTATGTACCCTGGACTTGTGCTCATTCATACGTATCTTGATAGAACGTTGCGTTCTACCAACATAAATCTTGTCACAAGGACATTGAATAACGTAAATAACATTAGTGGTGTTACAGTTAGTAAACTCTCTTGAAGGTACCTCTATGCCTAACGTGGGGTGAATCCAAGTTTCCCCTGCCAAAGTAAGGGGACACCACTGACAACTCCCACACCCCCTATGATATCCCTGTGGGCTTGAATTACATGGAGAATGAATTATCTCTTCAATATTGCGATGTCTTTGAAAAGCAAACAGGGGGGCCTCAGGCATGTCTTTCAACAATTGAATGACATGCCAATGTTGTAACAAAATTCGCTTTATTTTCATAGATAACGTGGTGTATTTCTGTACATAAACCAAATCGTGTTTCACAACCTGTCTCCTAGTCGACAGGAGTAAGTCACGGTTGGCATATTTCGCCCTGATATATGCTTTCTTAATAATAGACATAGGGTACCCCCTTTGGGAGAACCGTGCCCATAGTTGTTTTGCCTGCACCTTATAGTCCTCCAGAGATGAACATAATCTACGGATACGTAAGAACTGACTGGTAGGTAAATTAGAACGAAGGGAAAGAGGATGGAAACTCTGGTAATTGAGAAAACTAGCCCTATCAGTAATCTTTCGGAATAAGGAAGTTTGAAACATGTTTTGAAATTTCCTTATATGAATATCCAAGAAATCAATTTCTTCTTGTTTAATCTCAGCCGTGAATTGAATACACGGATCAATGGAATTTATCCATTGTATAAATACCAACAAATCTGATTTAGGCCCAGACCATATGAAAATGACGTCATCCAGGTATCGTTTCCATAACTTCACATGACGAAACAAGGGGTGAGTATAGATATGTTTTTCCTCAATATCTGCCACATATATAGTGGCAGCCGAGGGTGCAAGGGACGCTCCCATTGCGATTCCGTGAACTTGCAAAAAATACTCCTGTTCAAAAAAGAAAAAATTCCTTTTCAATACCAAGGTGGTAATATGTAAAAGGAACCCCGGTGTCAACCTAGGGAGCCAAACATGTGAAGTAAATATACCTTCCAATATGGTAAGGAGTTTATCAACCGGAATCATGGTATACAAAGATTTTATGTCCATGGTTACTAACCAATCTTGTTCATCAATGACTTGTACTTCATTTAAAATTTGTATCATATGCGTGGAATCTTTTATAAATGAAGCAGTTTCTTTAGCCACTTGTTGAAGAAATATGTCCAAGAACTTGGACAACGGTTCCAATAAAGAATTTTGCATAGTTACAATTGGTCGGCCAGGAGGAGTAGTGGTGTTCTTGTGTATTTTTGGAAGAAACTTGATTCTGGGTAATCGGGGGTATTTCTCTACCAGATAATCAGCTTCCTTCATGGTCAAAATATTATCCTTTCTTGCTTTATCAACTGTGTCCATAATTTCCTTTTTTAATTCAGCTGTGGGGTCCTCAGAAAGACGTTGATAAATGTCCAATTGGTTGAGCTGAGAATAAGCTTCCTGGAGATACGCTTCCCTTGATTGTATTATAATAGCACCCCCCTTATCAGCACGGGTGATGACCAACCGCGCATCATTTCGCAGGGTTTGGAGGGCTCCCCATTGTTCACGGGACATATTGAACACCACCATGGACCTAGAGTTTTCAATTTCCATAATGTCTTTTAGAACCAATTCTTTGAAAGTTTCAATATGATGATTTAATGGCCCAGGAGGACACCAACTTGATTTTTCCGTTACAAGAGAACCATCCCCCCCCATTGAAGTATGCTCTTGAAAAAATATCTTCAATTGAAGTTTCCGAAGGAATCGATATATTTCTCTTCGCGTTTGAAAACTGTCCTACTGGGGGGTAGGCACAAATCCTAACCCTAAATTCAATACATCAAATTGTAACGTAGAAAGAGGTATAGAGGAAATATTGAAAATGGATGGTTGTATCATTGTTGTGAGCGAGTATTCGGGCGATTGGAATGTTGCTGTCGCCCTTGAAACCCCACTCTCGAAGTCCCCCTATTTCTATTTCTACCTCTTTGTTGGCGAGTACTTTGGCCTCCACCATATCCACCATTATCGGGACTGATACCGTCACCCCCCGAGTCCGTGGAGGAAGAATCACTTTGAAAAGATTGTTTTTGCACTCCTTGATTATTCTTATATTTAAAAGTCCATGTATATATTCGGTTTTGGTTGTAATCACTCTCATCCCTTTTAAGTTTTTTAATTTTTGAGGCTTTAATTGAATCACGAAAAGTATCCAATCTCTGTTGCGTATCCTGTTTTAACTTCGGGAATTGTTCTGCCTCCGTATTTTGTTGAATACTTGTCTCCAATTCAATAATCTTTTCTTTTAATTCAACTTCCAATTTTGTAATATTTTCGATAATTAATAACATAAGGTCCATGCTGCATTTGTTCAGTATGGCCATCCATTTATCAAGAAAAGATTGATCATTCTTGAACAACGTGGGCCCCTTTTGAACACGCAGACCCCGGGGGATCATTTTCATCTTAACATACTGTGCTAAGGTATTACCATGAAGCTCTGCCCTAATGAGTTGTTGAACTTTCATTTCCAATTCTCCCCATTGGTTTCGAGAACCTTCATGGGTAATATAATCCGTCAGGACTGGTCTCTGGATCAATGTTTCTTTCTGGGCTTCAGTGAAACTAAATATGTCTTGATTAGCCATCTGTTGTGCCATTTAAGTACCTAGATATAGAATTTATCCGAGTGGCTATACAAATAGCCGGACCAACTTCATCCACTCAATATAATAAACCCCGGCTATATATCACATCCCCATATTAATAACAGGATGGTTATGAAAGAATATTTTGATACTCAATCCTCAGAGGGAAATTGTACCCGTTGGCTCAAGTGTATGAATACACTGAACCCACTCTTCACGGGATCTCATGGGATCAAAATATATCATATTATGCAAAATATTTATTAAATTTTTCTATATTCAATATGAACTTGTACTTAACTTATAAAGTTCGTTCTTTCTTTTTTTGAACTTATTTAAAATAGGAGCGCCTCCACCAACATGACCATGTTTCATGTACTTTCCTCAGGGTCGAGGCTCCCTTGTTAATTATCTGCAAAACATTAAACATAGCGTGAGTATCAAAACTTTTACCCAATCCCACTATAATAAATTACTAATCCAAAAATTCATATGGCTAACCACGTTTCACCCCATGACTTAAAAGCCCACGATTCTAGCTTACTTTCTTGTGAGATTCGCTCCTCTCGATGTAGAATCATTCATTCTTTGAGGGCGTCTGTCGTCATTTCCGCTTCTTTTAAAACCCAGGCAAGGACACGCCCCCCCCGGGAATTGAAAAAACACAGACCCAAAACCAGTACTGAATATAAATAATTATGTGTTTAGTGGAATTAATATAATTTATATGATGGACATCCAGTCGATTTCTTCATTTAACCCACTAGGGGACAAAGCCTCCAACTGATAAATCCATTTTTGCTCTTTTATGTTGAGCGCTTTTTTATATAAAAAAGCGCTCAACATAAAAGAGCAAAAATGGATTTATCAGTTGGAGGCTTTGTCCCCTAGTGGGTTAAATGAAGAAATCGACTGGATGTCCATCATATAAATTATATTAATTCAGTACTGGTTTTGGGTCTGTGTTTTTTCAATTCCCGGGGGGGGCGTGTCCTTGCCTGGGTTTTAAAAGAAGCGGAAATGACGACAGACGCCCTCAAAGAATGAATGATTCTACATCGAGAGGAGCGAATCTCACAAGAAAGTAAGCTAGAATCGTGGGCTTTTAAGTCATGGGGTGAAACGTGGTTAGCCATATGAATTTTTGGATTAGTAATTTATTATAGTGGGATTGGGTAAAAGTTTTGATACTCACGCTATGTTTAATGTTTTGCAGATAATTAACAAGGGAGCCTCGACCCTGAGGAAAGTACATGAAACATGGTCATGTTGGTGGAGGCGCTCCTATTTTAAATAAGTTCAAAAAAAGAAAGAACGAACTTTATAAGTTAAGTACAAGTTCATATTGAATATAGAAAAATTTAATAAATATTTTGCATAATATGATATATTTTGATCCCATGAGATCCCGTGAAGAGTGGGTTCAGTGTATTCATACACTTGAGCCAACGGGTACAATTTCCCTCTGAGGATTGAGTATCAAAATATTCTTTCATAACCATCCTGTTATTAATATGGGGATGTGATATATAGCCGGGGTTTATTATATTGAGTGGATGAAGTTGGTCCGGCTATTTGTATAGCCACTCGGATAAATTCTATATCTAGGTACTTAAATGGCACAACAGATGGCTAATCAAGACATATTTAGTTTCACTGAAGCCCAGAAAGAAACATTGATCCAGAGACCAGTCCTGACGGATTATATTACCCATGAAGGTTCTCGAAACCAATGGGGAGAATTGGAAATGAAAGTTCAACAACTCATTAGGGCAGAGCTTCATGGTAATACCTTAGCACAGTATGTTAAGATGAAAATGATCCCCCGGGGTCTGCGTGTTCAAAAGGGGCCCACGTTGTTCAAGAATGATCAATCTTTTCTTGATAAATGGATGGCCATACTGAACAAATGCAGCATGGACCTTATGTTATTAATTATCGAAAATATTACAAAATTGGAAGTTGAATTAAAAGAAAAGATTATTGAATTGGAGACAAGTATTCAACAAAATACGGAGGCAGAACAATTCCCGAAGTTAAAACAGGATACGCAACAGAGATTGGATACTTTTCGTGATTCAATTAAAGCCTCAAAAATTAAAAAACTTAAAAGGGATGAGAGTGATTACAACCAAAACCGAATATATACATGGACTTTTAAATATAAGAATAATCAAGGAGTGCAAAAACAATCTTTTCAAAGTGATTCTTCCTCCACGGACTCGGGGGGTGACGGTATCAGTCCCGATAATGGTGGATATGGTGGAGGCCAAAGTACTCGCCAACAAAGAGGTAGAAATAGAAATAGGGGGACTTCGAGAGTGGGGTTTCAAGGGCGACAGCAACATTCCAATCGCCCGAATACTCGCTCACAACAATGATACAACCATCCATTTTCAATATTTCCTCTATACCTCTTTCTACGTTACAATTTGATGTATTGAATTTAGGGTTAGGATTTGTGCCTACCCCCCAGTAGGACAGTTTTCAAACGCGAAGAGAAATATATCGATTCCTTCGGAAACTTCAATTGAAGATATTTTTTCAAGAGCATACTTCAATGGGGGGGGATGGTTCTCTTGTAACGGAAAAATCAAGTTGGTGTCCTCCTGGGCCATTAAATCATCATATTGAAACTTTCAAAGAATTGGTTCTAAAAGACATTATGGAAATTGAAAACTCTAGGTCCATGGTGGTGTTCAATATGTCCCGTGAACAATGGGGAGCCCTCCAAACCCTGCGAAATGATGCGCGGTTGGTCATCACCCGTGCTGATAAGGGGGGTGCTATTATAATACAATCAAGGGAAGCGTATCTCCAGGAAGCTTATTCTCAGCTCAACCAATTGGACATTTATCAACGTCTTTCTGAGGACCCCACAGCTGAATTAAAAAAGGAAATTATGGACACAGTTGATAAAGCAAGAAAGGATAATATTTTGACCATGAAGGAAGCTGATTATCTGGTAGAGAAATACCCCCGATTACCCAGAATCAAGTTTCTTCCAAAAATACACAAGAACACCACTACTCCTCCTGGCCGACCAATTGTAACTATGCAAAATTCTTTATTGGAACCGTTGTCCAAGTTCTTGGACATATTTCTTCAACAAGTGGCTAAAGAAACTGCTTCATTTATAAAAGATTCCACGCATATGATACAAATTTTAAATGAAGTACAAGTCATTGATGAACAAGATTGGTTAGTAACCATGGACATAAAATCTTTGTATACCATGATTCCGGTTGATAAACTCCTTACCATATTGGAAGGTATATTTACTTCACATGTTTGGCTCCCTAGGTTGACACCGGGGTTCCTTTTACATATTACCACCTTGGTATTGAAAAGGAATTTTTTCTTTTTTGAACAGGAGTATTTTTTGCAAGTTCACGGAATCGCAATGGGAGCGTCCCTTGCACCCTCGGCTGCCACTATATATGTGGCAGATATTGAGGAAAAACATATCTATACTCACCCCTTGTTTCGTCATGTGAAGTTATGGAAACGATACCTGGATGACGTCATTTTCATATGGTCTGGGCCTAAATCAGATTTGTTGGTATTTATACAATGGATAAATTCCATTGATCCGTGTATTCAATTCACGGCTGAGATTAAACAAGAAGAAATTGATTTCTTGGATATTCATATAAGGAAATTTCAAAACATGTTTCAAACTTCCTTATTCCGAAAGATTACTGATAGGGCTAGTTTTCTCAATTACCAGAGTTTCCATCCTCTTTCCCTTCGTTCTAATTTACCTACCAGTCAGTTCTTACGTATCCGTAGATTATGTTCATCTCTGGAGGACTATAAGGTGCAGGCAAAACAACTATGGGCACGGTTCTCCCAAAGGGGGTACCCTATGTCTATTATTAAGAAAGCATATATCAGGGCGAAATATGCCAACCGTGACTTACTCCTGTCGACTAGGAGACAGGTTGTGAAACACGATTTGGTTTATGTACAGAAATACACCACGTTATCTATGAAAATAAAGCGAATTTTGTTACAACATTGGCATGTCATTCAATTGTTGAAAGA
This sequence comes from Geotrypetes seraphini, assembly GCF_902459505.1. Lineage (NCBI taxonomy): Eukaryota > Metazoa > Chordata > Amphibia > Gymnophiona > Dermophiidae > Geotrypetes > Geotrypetes seraphini. Next base: position 300,294,931 of record NC_047086.1, on the reverse strand, counting down.
CATGCCTGAGGCCCCCCTGTTTGCTTTTCAAAGACATCGCAATATTGAAGAGATAATTCATTCTCCATGTAATTCAAGCCCACAGGGATATCATAGGGGGTGTGGGAGTTGTCAGTGGTGTCCCCTTACTTTGGCAGGGGAAACTTGGATTCACCCCACGTTAGGCATAGAGGTACCTTCAAGAGAGTTTACTAACTGTAACACCACTAATGTTATTTACGTTATTCAATGTCCTTGTGACAAGATTTATGTTGGTAGAACGCAACGTTCTATCAAGATACGTATGAATGAGCACAAGTCCAGGGTACATACATTAACAGATACTGCACCAATTGTCAATCATTGGATCCAGGCGAATCATACCTGGGTTGATATAAAATGGCGAATTATTGATTGTGTAAAAATCGGGAAGGAGGGTGGGAATTATAAAAAAGCGCTCAACATAAAAGAGCAAAAATGGATTTATCAGTTGGAGGCTTTGTCCCCTAGTGGGTTAAATGAAGAAATCGACTGGATGTCCATCATATAAATTATATTAATTCCACTAAACACATAATTATTTATATTCAGTACTGGTTTTGGGTCTGTGTTTTTTCAATTCCCGGGGGGGGCGTGTCCTTGCCTGGGTTTTAAAAGAAGCGGAAATGACGACAGACGCCCTCAAAGAATGAATGATTCTACATCGAGAGGAGCGAATCTCACAAGAAAGTAAGCTAGAATCGTGGGCTTTTAAGTCATGGGGTGAAACGTGGTTAGCCATATGAATTTTTGGATTAGTAATTTATTATAGTGGGATTGGGTAAAAGTTTTGATACTCACGCTATGTTTAATGTTTTGCAGATAATTAACAAGGGAGCCTCGACCCTGAGGAAAGTACATGAAACATGGTCATGTTGGTGGAGGCGCTCCTATTTTAAATAAGTTCAAAAAAAGAAAGAACGAACTTTATAAGTTAAGTACAAGTTCATATTGAATATAGAAAAATTTAATAAATATTTTGCATAATATGATATATTTTGATCCCATGAGATCCCGTGAAGAGTGGGTTCAGTGTATTCATACACTTGAGCCAACGGGTACAATTTCCCTCTGAGGATTGAGTATCAAAATATTCTTTCATAACCATCCTGTTATTAATATGGGGATGTGATATATAGCCGGGGTTTATTATATTGAGTGGATGAAGTTGGTCCGGCTATTTGTATAGCCACTCGGATAAATTCTATATCTAGGTACTTAAATGGCACAACAGATGGCTAATCAAGACATATTTAGTTTCACTGAAGCCCAGAAAGAAACATTGATCCAGAGACCAGTCCTGACGGATTATATTACCCATGAAGGTTCTCGAAACCAATGGGGAGAATTGGAAATGAAAGTTCAACAACTCATTAGGGCAGAGCTTCATGGTAATACCTTAGCACAGTATGTTAAGATGAAAATGATCCCCCGGGGTCTGCGTGTTCAAAAGGGGCCCACGTTGTTCAAGAATGATCAATCTTTTCTTGATAAATGGATGGCCATACTGAACAAATGCAGCATGGACCTTATGTTATTAATTATCGAAAATATTACAAAATTGGAAGTTGAATTAAAAGAAAAGATTATTGAATTGGAGACAAGTATTCAACAAAATACGGAGGCAGAACAATTCCCGAAGTTAAAACAGGATACGCAACAGAGATTGGATACTTTTCGTGATTCAATTAAAGCCTCAAAAATTAAAAAACTTAAAAGGGATGAGAGTGATTACAACCAAAACCGAATATATACATGGACTTTTAAATATAAGAATAATCAAGGAGTGCAAAAACAATCTTTTCAAAGTGATTCTTCCTCCACGGACTCGGGGGGTGACGGTATCAGTCCCGATAATGGTGGATATGGTGGAGGCCAAAGTACTCGCCAACAAAGAGGTAGAAATAGAAATAGGGGGACTTCGAGAGTGGGGTTTCAAGGGCGACAGCAACATTCCAATCGCCCGAATACTCGCTCACAACAATGATACAACCATCCATTTTCAATATTTCCTCTATACCTCTTTCTACGTTACAATTTGATGTATTGAATTTAGGGTTAGGATTTGTGCCTACCCCCCAGTAGGACAGTTTTCAAACGCGAAGAGAAATATATCGATTCCTTCGGAAACTTCAATTGAAGATATTTTTTCAAGAGCATACTTCAATGGGGGGGGATGGTTCTCTTGTAACGGAAAAATCAAGTTGGTGTCCTCCTGGGCCATTAAATCATCATATTGAAACTTTCAAAGAATTGGTTCTAAAAGACATTATGGAAATTGAAAACTCTAGGTCCATGGTGGTGTTCAATATGTCCCGTGAACAATGGGGAGCCCTCCAAACCCTGCGAAATGATGCGCGGTTGGTCATCACCCGTGCTGATAAGGGGGGTGCTATTATAATACAATCAAGGGAAGCGTATCTCCAGGAAGCTTATTCTCAGCTCAACCAATTGGACATTTATCAACGTCTTTCTGAGGACCCCACAGCTGAATTAAAAAAGGAAATTATGGACACAGTTGATAAAGCAAGAAAGGATAATATTTTGACCATGAAGGAAGCTGATTATCTGGTAGAGAAATACCCCCGATTACCCAGAATCAAGTTTCTTCCAAAAATACACAAGAACACCACTACTCCTCCTGGCCGACCAATTGTAACTATGCAAAATTCTTTATTGGAACCGTTGTCCAAGTTCTTGGACATATTTCTTCAACAAGTGGCTAAAGAAACTGCTTCATTTATAAAAGATTCCACGCATATGATACAAATTTTAAATGAAGTACAAGTCATTGATGAACAAGATTGGTTAGTAACCATGGACATAAAATCTTTGTATACCATGATTCCGGTTGATAAACTCCTTACCATATTGGAAGGTATATTTACTTCACATGTTTGGCTCCCTAGGTTGACACCGGGGTTCCTTTTACATATTACCACCTTGGTATTGAAAAGGAATTTTTTCTTTTTTGAACAGGAGTATTTTTTGCAAGTTCACGGAATCGCAATGGGAGCGTCCCTTGCACCCTCGGCTGCCACTATATATGTGGCAGATATTGAGGAAAAACATATCTATACTCACCCCTTGTTTCGTCATGTGAAGTTATGGAAACGATACCTGGATGACGTCATTTTCATATGGTCTGGGCCTAAATCAGATTTGTTGGTATTTATACAATGGATAAATTCCATTGATCCGTGTATTCAATTCACGGCTGAGATTAAACAAGAAGAAATTGATTTCTTGGATATTCATATAAGGAAATTTCAAAACATGTTTCAAACTTCCTTATTCCGAAAGATTACTGATAGGGCTAGTTTTCTCAATTACCAGAGTTTCCATCCTCTTTCCCTTCGTTCTAATTTACCTACCAGTCAGTTCTTACGTATCCGTAGATTATGTTCATCTCTGGAGGACTATAAGGTGCAGGCAAAACAACTATGGGCACGGTTCTCCCAAAGGGGGTACCCTATGTCTATTATTAAGAAAGCATATATCAGGGCGAAATATGCCAACCGTGACTTACTCCTGTCGACTAGGAGACAGGTTGTGAAACACGATTTGGTTTATGTACAGAAATACACCACGTTATCTATGAAAATAAAGCGAATTTTGTTACAACATTGGCATGTCATTCAATTGTTGAAAGACATGCCTGAGGCCCCCCTGTTTGCTTTTCAAAGACATCGCAATATTGAAGAGATAATTCATTCTCCATGTAATTCAAGCCCACAGGGATATCATAGGGGGTGTGGGAGTTGTCAGTGGTGTCCCCTTACTTTGGCAGGGGAAACTTGGATTCACCCCACGTTAGGCATAGAGGTACCTTCAAGAGAGTTTACTAACTGTAACACCACTAATGTTATTTACGTTATTCAATGTCCTTGTGACAAGATTTATGTTGGTAGAACGCAACGTTCTATCAAGATACGTATGAATGAGCACAAGTCCAGGGTACATACATTAACAGATACTGCACCAATTGTCAATCATTGGATCCAGGCGAATCATACCTGGGTTGATATAAAATGGCGAATTATTGATTGTGTAAAAATCGGGAAGGAGGGTGGGAATTATAAAAAAGCGCTCAACATAAAAGAGCAAAAATGGATTTATCAGTTGGAGGCTTTGTCCCCTAGTGGGTTAAATGAAGAAATCGACTGGATGTCCATCATATAAATTATATTAATTCCACTAAACACATAATTATTTATATTCAGTACTGGTTTTGGGTCTGTGTTTTTTCAATTCCCGGGGGGGGCGTGTCCTTGCCTGGGTTTTAAAAGAAGCGGAAATGACGACAGACGCCCTCAAAGAATGAATGATTCTACATCGAGAGGAGCGAATCTCACAAGAAAGTAAGCTAGAATCGTGGGCTTTTAAGTCATGGGGTGAAACGTGGTTAGCCATATGAATTTTTGGATTAGTAATTTATTATAGTGGGATTGGGTAAAAGTTTTGATACTCACGCTATGTTTAATGTTTTGCAGATAATTAACAAGGGAGCCTCGACCCTGAGGAAAGTACATGAAACATGGTCATGTTGGTGGAGGCGCTCCTATTTTAAATAAGTTCAAAAAAAGAAAGAACGAACTTTATAAGTTAAGTACAAGTTCATATTGAATATAGAAAAATTTAATAAATATTTTGCATAATATGATATATTTTGATCCCATGAGATCCCGTGAAGAGTGGGTTCAGTGTATTCATACACTTGAGCCAACGGGTACAATTTCCCTCTGAGGATTGAGTATCAAAATATTCTTTCATAACCATCCTGTTATTAATATGGGGATGTGATATATAGCCGGGGTTTATTATATTGAGTGGATGAAGTTGGTCCGGCTATTTGTATAGCCACTCGGATAAATTCTATATCTAGGTACCTACACCAAGACAGCACCCAGGGTGGTCTGCCTCCCCTCTCCCCCTTACTATGCCATTGCTTACATGTACCTTCCTCAGGTGCTGTACAGACTATAAGAGATTTTTGGATCAGTTATTTGTGTGCCTTCCTTAGGTGAGCCCAGTTTAAGGTGAGTATTTTTCAGGAAAGAAACTTATTGGTACCTCCCCAGGTACCTACCATGGGCCACAATAGTAATTTATAGTGGAGAGGAGATACTCTACCATGAGCCACAATAGTAATTTACAGTGGAGAGGAGAATGAGGAAGAGCTCCAAAGGAGCCAAACCTTTCTGTGGAGAAGATGGAGGAAGATCAAGGAGATTAGTCAGACTTACCATAGAGAAGGAAAGGAATATCTGTAAGAGAGAAGATCTGCATTTGCAAGAAAGTACATTTTTCATTAAATTCTTGATCTATTTACTTTCTATTTTTGTTTGAAACCATCTGTACAAGAGCTTTTGCAATGGGATTCTGGATATAGTTTGTGCCCATCTCAGAAGTTCAAGGTAAGTTACACTCGGATCTAGCAGGTCTTTCTGTTTGAGGGCTTACTATCTAATGCTTTTACTAAGGATTAGCATGTGTTATCTGCAGCAGGGCCCATAGGAATAAAATGGATCCTCTATGGCCCTTCTAAGCTGAGCACATGAGCAATTGCTGATAAATTCTAGTAGTGTTACTCACAGATTTTACATGGTCGCTCACAGAAATACTTGCATATCTGGAAAATTGCTGGTTTTTGGAACTTATTTCTCACAAGAAAAAAAATGTTTTAGAACTTGTTCACATGAGAAAAATGTGCATGCATCTGGCCAGTTCTTAGAGGGAACATTGGTCCTGTGGCAGATAACACATTCTAATCTTTAGTAAAAGAAAATAAAAGAAACATAAGAACATAAGAATAGCCATATTGGATCAGACCAATACCCAATATCCTTCAGTAGCCCAGGTTTCATCAGTGACCAATCCAAGTCTCAAGCATTTGGCACAAACCCAAATAGTAGCAACATTCTATGCTACAAATCCCAGGGCAAGCAGTGGCTTTCCTATGTCTATCTCAATAGCAAACTATGGACTTTTCCAAAGGAACTTGTCCAAATCTTTTTTTTTAAAAACCTAGCTACACTAACCGCTGTTACAACATCCTCTGGCAATGAGTTCCAGAACTATTTCTTGAGTGAATGAAAAAATATTTCCTCCTATTTGTTTTAAAGATATTTCAATGTAACTTCATTGAGTGTTTCATAGCCTTTGTAATTTTTGAAAAAGTATAAAATTGATTCACACCACTCAAGATTCTTACAGGCCTCAATCATATCTCCCCTCAGTTGTCTCTTTTCAGTCTTTCCTCATATGAAAAAAGTTCCATCCCCTTTATCATTTTGGTTGCTCTTCTTTGAACCTTTTCTAATTCCAGTATATCTTGTTTGAGATACGGTGACCACAATTGAACGTAATACTTCAGGTGAGGGTGGACCATGGAGTGATATAGAGGTATGGTCTTATTTATCATCTTTTTCTTAATAATTTCTAGAATCTTGTATTTTGGCCACTGCCGCATAGTGAGTATATTGTCTAGAATGACACCTATATCTTTTTCTTGGATGCTGACTCCTACGAAGGATCCTAGCATCCGGTAACTATAATTTGGGTTATTCTTCTCAATGTGAATCAATTTACAGTTCTCCACATTAAAGTTTGTATCTGAGCAGGATGGATAGAAATCAATGATTTAAAAAAATAAAATTGGATATTTTAAAATTTAAATTGGATTTTTTTTTTATATAAAATGCTTTTTTGAGAAAAAATCTATTTAAAGATAGTTTTTAAAATTTAAGATACATTATAGTCCAAAAGTTATTCATCAAAAAATAAGGATTAGTTTTAATGATTTATCAGGAGGCTGTATATTCATCCAATGTTTACATTTTTCTGGTAAATGAATTCCATTAATCCATTCATAATGTCACGGGCAATTTTTCTGTCTAGAAGATATTATCACAGATGCTTGGTTTTGCATTTTTCAAAGCTGTGAATTTGTGTCTGCAGAGATCATGTTTATTCTTCACAACAAAAATGTTATAAAATAAACAGAGTTGAAAAAAAAGACCTTAGCCCCACGTACCTTTGCAAATCAATGTACACAGAATCAACTCCTTTCCTGTTAAGTAAAATGGTCTTTTGCTGTGCGGGGGTAAACTGTGAAATTCACGTGTAAGTCAATTATGAAAATGTTATGACAAGGGTAATTTCAGAAAACTATAAAACGCAGTTATTTGTTAATGCATTTTTCTAGGAACTGATCATTGTGATTGTTCTTTTGATGGACACTTTAGGTAATTTTTCGATGATTATTTATTAATGTTTGTTTGAATTTATTTGTCTTACTGAATTATGTATGTAAAGATATGTAAACCGTTTAGGTTTAAATGCAGTGTTCTCCCTAGGGCCTTTCAGCTGGGCGGTCCACCCGGGTAATTTAGATGACCGCCCAGCTAAATTCTGCTGCCTCCGCTGCTGCTCAACATAAAAAAAAAAAAAGCTGGCTTGAAGATTTCACCTTAGCCCGTAGCGAACTTATGCTCCGGGGCTTTAACGTGTGTGTGCCGGCTTCCCTTCTCTTCCCTCCGAAACTGGAAGTTATGTCCGGGGGGGGGGGGAGGGAAGAGAAGGGAAGCCGGCACGCACATGTTAGATTCCCGAAGTATAAATTCGCTACAGGCTAAGGCGGGAGACAGGTCAGTGAAGTTTTCCATTTGCTCTTCTTGCTGCCTGGTCCTGCCTACTTTCAGTTTCCGCGAAGGCAGGACCCAGCAGCATTTCCCCCAATCGATTGTGATCTTGGGCCGATCAGCCTTCTTCTCTGACGGCGGAATTGATATCGGGGAGAGGAATGCTGGTTGGCCCGAAGTAGGGAGAGGTTGGTGGGGGCAGCGGCCAGCAGCTTTGGGGCCTGTTCCCCGATGGCAGTGACATTGGCAGTGGCTTGGGGGAGGGCAAGGAGAAAGAAAGTAAGAGGGCAGGAAGAGAAACAGAAAAAAAGAAACGGGGCATGAAGAGAGAAAGAAAGAAAGGGCAGGAAGAGAGGAAGAAAAAGTTGGGGGGAGGGGAATGAGGTCAGGAGGAGAGGAAGCATACAGGCTGAAAGAAGGGAAGAAAGATTGGATGCACAGTCAGAAGAAGAAAGTGCAACCAGAGACTCATGAAATCACCAGACAATAAGGTAGGAAAAATTAGTTTATTTTAAATTTACTGATCATCTGACATCACAACATCAGAGAGGCTTCAGACGCAGGCGCGGATCTCGCAAGGAGCCGCCACCCGCGGCTTTGAATGGAATGAGCCGGCCAGACACGCTGCTGCTCCAGTGGCGTACCAAGGGGGGGGCGGTCCGCACAGCTGGTCACCCTCCACTGTTCTTCATAGAGTACGGCTCGTGGCTCGTCTAGAGCAGGGGTGCCCAACTGCTTCCCTTCCCTTCTCACCGCCGGCACCATGCTCTTTAAGCTTCCTGCTTCTCTCGCCGCCCGACCTCAATTCTGACGTCGAGAGGACGTTCTGGCTAGCCAATCGCTGCCTGGCTGCCCGGAACGTCCTTTCCGACGTTAGAATTGACGTCGGGCGGGGAGAGTTGGCCCCGTGGAGATCTCGGCCTCTTCCCGATGGCGGCAGCAGGAGCAGCAGCCGCCTATTCCCCGGCGGCGGTGGCATGGGGGGGGCAGGAAGGAAGAAAGAAAGAAGGGGGGGGCAGGGAGCCAGAAGGAAAAAAGAAAGAAGGGGGGGACAGGGAGCCAGAAGGAAAAAAGAAAGAAGGGGGAGGGACAGGGAGCCAGAAGGAAAAAAGAAAGAAGGGGGGGGGGACAGGGAGCCAGAAGGAAAAAAGAAAGAGGGGGGGGACAGGGAGCCAGAAGGAAAAAAGAAAGAAGGGGGGGGACAAGGAGCCAGAAACAAAGCAAAAAATGGGACAAGGAATCAGAGAAAGACAGACAGAGAAAGAAAAAGTTGGGGGAGGGATTGAGGTCTGGAGGAGAAGAAGCATACAGGAGGCTGAAAGAAGAGAAGAAATATTGGATGCACAGTCAGAAGAATAAAGTGCAACCAGAGACTGATGAAATTACCAAAGATAGGAAAATGATTTTATTTTCAATTTAGTAATAGAAATGTGCCAGTTTTGAGAAAGAAAAGATATTAAACTTTAAATGTGAGTGCTGCAGAAAAAATAGAGTACTTGGAGGGCCGCAGAAAAAATAGTTAATGTCTTATTAAAGAAATGACAATTTTGCATAAAGTAAAACTGTTAAAGGAAAGTTTTATAAACTATAAAGAGTTTAACCTCATGCAAAATTGTCATTTCTTTAATAAGACATTAACTATTTTTTTCTGCGGCCCTCCAAGTACCTACAAATCCAAAATGTGGCCCCGCAAAGGGTTTGAGTTTGAGACCACTGGTTTATATCTTACCTATCCAACCATACCTACAAACTAGATTTTTATAACTTAATAACTTACTATCTAATCGGTTCCCACCTGATTCTAGGATACCACAAGATTCTCTTCTGTCACTTTCTTTTTAATCTGTTCTTAGCCCCATTACTGACACTAGGACAATCACTAGGATTTACATTTTTCATCTATGCAGACAACACACAAATACTCTACACGTTAGATACTACTACAGCTACTGAAATTGCCAACATAAACCAAAAACTGATATTTATTACAGCAAGGCTAGCAAATCACAAATTGAAATTAAACCCAGATAAATCTAAAATAATTTATTTTTGATCCCAAAGAAAAAATTGAGATGCCCATCCCAATCCTCCTAGATCCGGGTTTTTTTTCCAAGAGGTCAAGACAGATGACTTTAAAATATGTAATCAGTAACAACTATACAAAAAACAGACAAATATAGAGGAAATAAATATAGACAGCAGATATAAATTCACAAAAATGACACATTTTGATCACTATATTGAAAATAAAATTATTTTTTCTTTGTTGTCTAGTGATTTCATGAGTCTCTAGTTGCATTTCCAATATTGCTTTCTTTCTGCCTCCTGCATGCTTCATCTCCTCCGGACCCCATTTCCTTCCCCAACCAACATCTCTATCTGTCCCTCCATGAGTCTAACTTTTCTTCCTCTCTCCTCCACCTCTATTGGCAATATGTCTCCCTCTCTCTCTGTCCATCTGTCTTGAGAGACCACCCCCTCTATTGCCACATCCAACATTTCTCCCTCTCTTTCCCCAAATCATGTGCAGCATTTTCACCACTGCCCACCAGCCCCATGCCCATTTCTCCTTCTATCACCCCTCTCCAGCACAATGGCACATTTCTCCCTCCATCACTATGTCCAACATTCCTCTCCCTTGCATCCCCTTCAATCTGCCCTCTCCACCGCCATATCCAACATTTCTCCCTCTTATCCTTCTATTCCTCTTGCATCTCTACCTCACTCCTCTTTCTATACCCAATTTTCCTTTCTTCCTTTCCCTATGTGTACCATCTCTCACTCACACACTCATGCCCATCAGTTCTCTCTTTCTATTCCCTCCCTCCTATGTCCCAAGTTAGTGTCCCCTTGTGTCGAGTTTGTGCCCCCCTCCTCCCCCGAATCTGACCTATCCACAGAAGCCGCAGGTGCCGTCAGGGATTTCTACCTACCCACCTGTCTGCCCGCCTGCTGCACCACCCCCCACCCCTGAAGCCATCCCTGCCACCAAGCCAGAGCCAACACACTCCATCCCTGCCCCTGCAACTCTGCGCAGGGATGGGCCACAACAGCAACTCACACGCTGCACACGACCGTCTCACAAACCTTCCCCCGACATCAATTCTGATATCAGAGAGAAGGTTCCAGGCCAGCCAATCCGACGTCAATTCTGAAGTCAGCCAAGCAGTGATTGGCTGGCCCGGAACCTTCTCTCTGATGTTTCTTTGGGTTTTTTGCAGCCCAAATGCATGACCTTGCATTTCATAGCATTATATTTTAGCTGCCAAATTTCAGACCATTCTTCAAGCTTTGCTAGGTCTTTCTTCATGTTATTCACACCATCCGGGGAGTCTACTCTATTACAGATTTTAGTATCATTTACAAAGAGGCAAATCTTACCCGACAGCCCTTCAGCAATATCGCTTATAAAAATGTTAAAAAGAACAGGCCCAAGAACAGAACCTTGAGGCATACCACTGGTAACATCCCTTTCCTCAGAGCAATCTCCATTGATCACTACCCTCTGTCACCTTCCACACAGACTCCTGACTCAGCCTGTCACTTTGGGGCCCATCCCGAGGGCACTCAGTTTATTTATTAGACGCCTGTGTGGAACACTGTCAAATGCTTTGCTAAAATCTAAATATACCATATCTAGCGCACTCCCTCAATCCAATTCACTGGTCACCCAGGCATAGAAATTGATCATATTTGTCTGACAAGGCTTACCTCTAGTTAATCCATGTTGCCTCTGGTCCTGTTATTCACCAGATTCCAGAAACGTCACCATTCTCTACGTAAATTGAAAAATGTTCATCCTTTATTTTACCAACACTACTTTGTAGTTCTGGTCCAATCAATCATTTTATCTAAACTAGACTATTACAATTCCATCTATGTTGGTTTAAGTAAAAGAAATGAGAAAGGTTGCAGTTAATTCAAAATACAGCTATTTTAAAAGTGTTTCCATTAATTTGCTTACCACAGAAGTCAGACTTACCAGCCTGTAATTCCCTACTTCTTCCTTCTACTTTTATGGAGAAGGACCATATCCGCCCTTCTCCAGTCCTCCAGTACCGCTCCCGACTCTAGAGAAGCATTGAAAAGTTTGACCACTGTTAAAAAAAAATTCATATTGGTTACCAATCTCTCATCGCATCACCTATAAAATATTATTGCAGGTTTTTAAAATACTACAATCAATTTTACCTTTCACCGCTTGTTATACCTTATCCTCTATAATAAAACCCTTACCCGCACATGCGCAGTTGACACGGCATGATCCCTGCCGCCGTGATTTGTGCTTCCATGCCATGTTCCATTTACGGCACATGGCAGCTTGCGGCATGTGCGGTGGTGAGAGCAACGGCAGGAAGGTGTCCGAGGTGCTGTGAGGCATCTGGCTGCTACTGCTGCACAGGGAAGTGGAGGGGAAGAGGGAAAAGGGGCTGCTTTGGGAGGAGGAATGTGCTGGAGGGTAGGCAGCAATCTTTGTTTGCTCGGGGGGGGCAGAGAGAGATAGGCAGGGGGCCAGGGAGAGAGACAGAGAAACAGACAGAAAGAAAGATAGACAGACAAGGGGCAGGGAGAGTCACAGACAAAAAGAATGACAAACAGACAGGGGGCCAGAGAGACAGACAGACAGTGGCCAAGGAGCGAGAACGAAAGAAAGACAGACAGACAAGGAGCCAGGGAGAGACACAGACAGAAAGCGGCCAAGGATAGAGAGAGACAGAAAGAAAGAAAGACAGACAGAAAGCAGCCAAGGAGAGAGAGACACACAGAAAGAAAGAAAGACAGATAGACAGCGGCTAAGGAGACAGAAAGACAGACAGACACATCTATTCTAGCACCCATTAATGTAACGGGCTTAAAGACTAGTATCCCATATAAATCACTTAGTCATTCCTACTTAATCCATTTTGTACCTACACTTTGGAACTCAATTCCTGTTCATATATCCCTTCACACCTCCTTAGAATCTTTTAAATCTGACCCAAAAACTTTTCTCTTCTGTAATGCAAGCTCAAAAAAACAAAAAAAAAACAAAACCCTTCCCCGAAATTCCATCCCGTCAGACTTTATGAGAGAAAACCAAGATCTGACATAGCAACACCTCCTTTTCTACTAACACCCCGCCCCCCCTACACACACACATACTTTCCTATTGTAGTTCTACCCTCCATCCCTTAAAATCTTGTCTTTGTATTAACCCCTGTCCTTTTTATCTGTTTAATTAAATTAAGATTGTAAGCCCCCCCCCCCTACAAGGATCCCCGATAGACGGGATGACAAATAAATAAGCAACTCCTATAAGAAATCCAGTTACACTTCTCCCTCTGTATTTGCGGTTTCAGCATTCGCGGTTTCCATTATTCATGGTTTTTAGCTTGCTGGCTCCTCCCCTCCAATTTACATCAGCTTGCATAGAGAAATCTCCGATTCCAAGCGTTTACAGAGAAAATCACCCATTCCCAGCACTTTCTTCACCGTGTTTTGCCTCTCCTTCAGGAACAGATCAGGTCTCCCACCATGTTATTCGCCGTTTCACTATATTCACGATGGTTTTTAATAGAAAACAGCCAATAACATATGAAAAAGTTTTACTGTATTCGCGGGTCCGTTAATCCCCCTATCACCGCGAATAGGGAGGGAGAAGTGTATGCGCAAGAGTCACACGTGCCTCTGTAAAAGACTGGGTTGTTACAGTGTCATGGGTTTTCGTGGAAGTTGCAAGAAGACAGGACCCGGTTCACTTCCAGGGACAAGGAGCAAAGGACGCTGAGCTCAGCTTTTGCCTCTTTTTAAAAAATCTACAGCGCGCAGTTCTGCTAAATATTCACAAAGTATACCTGGGCCTTCACCCTTTTCGAGCGTGGAAAGGGCGAACACTGATTTACAGATTTCGAGGCATCGGCAAAGCTGAAGGGAATCTGATTTAACTCCTTCCCTTTAAATCAGTCCCCCCCCCCCTGTGCGCGTCCCTGTTCCTTCCCCCCTCCCCCCTCCTTCCCGCAGAAAAGCAGCCGAGGCTTGTTGCGGCGAGCTCAGGATTCAGCATCGCTCTCTTCTCCACGTCTGCCCCCTTAGGGAGCGGAGGGGGGAGGGACGTCGGTGGCCCGATTGAGCAGCTGCCTCTCTCCGATCCGGCCACCTCCACCGCCCCCGCGAGTAAAGACCATGGGAGAGATTCCGAGCCTGGTGAAAATCGCGGTGTCTCTGAAAATCCAGCCGAACGACGGAGCCGTCTATTTCAAGGTGGACGGCCAACGATTCGGCCAGAACAGGACGATCAAACTGCTGACGGGGGCCAAATATAAAATCGAGGTGGTGCTGAAACCTGGGGGCGTCCAAGCCACGTAAGTACGATGAAGCGGTGCTGTTTCCCAGTGGATATGGTCCATTTTTTAAAAAAAAATAAAGCTTGGTTTTATATATATGATATGATTTTATGTTATTTTTGCTTATAATAAAATTGTATTTGCTCCCTAAAGGTTGATGTGTTCAGTCCCTTCCCCACTCCTTCTTTGGTTTTACCATATTTTTTTTTCCTTTCTCGCTTTATGTCCGTTATCTCTTTTTAGGGGCACCTTGTTTTTCCTGAAATCTGCCTTTGTTTCAGCTTGAGCGTCTGAATCAAACCCTGTCCTACGTTTGCTTGTTCTCCCTATATTCCTGCAGATCACTTGCTTTTCCTGCCGGTGGACTGAGCTGTAACCCGCAGTACGGAAGGATCCGACATCTCAGGGCCGGATATCTTGCTCTTTCTATTCACATCCCTAGCTCTGATTTCTGCAGGTTCAGCTTATATCCACCACAGCTAGTATGATGACAGATTTTTTTTTTTTGCAAAGGAAATTCAGGAGCTGGGCGCATGGGAAGGGAATCATTGCTGTTTCCCCTAAAACATAAGCCAATATATATATATATATATTTTTTTTTTTTTTTTAAAGGCATCAAAAGTAAGGAGCTGGAGGTGCATCTGCTCTTTGGCAGTAGAAAGCAATGGCCAAGAAGACAGAGGCCTTGCAAAATGCATCTTAGGACTGAAGCTAGCATCATCCATGTCAGTAAATAACAAAATGTAATTTCTCCCTTGTTTAAACTATGAAATCAGTCTAGTCAGAATGCCTTTTAACATACCCTGGCCATGTTTCATAAAATAATTATCACATGATCTGAAATAAATATGACAGTTTATATATATACCTAAACTGTCACATTTATTTCAGATCATGTGATATATATATAGATAGATAGATATGCAAGGTGGCATTTAAATGATCCATATCCTCAGAAATGAAAGTAAAATGTATGTCGAGTGCCTTCCTCTATATTCAAATCAGATAGTTTTTTCTTTGATGGGGATATGTAGATTGGTGAGCTGTTCAAAGCCATGTATTTCAGGACCATGAATATCGGGGGAATAATCATCCCCTTGGAAGAGAAAGCCAGAGACCCGCAAATGGCCTGTTACACCGCAATGTACGACACAGAAGGAGTGACACACACCAAAAGTGGAGAGAGACAGCCCCTGCAAGTCATCATTCAGGTACTGAATCATCTGGGGTAGAAAAGCATACGGTCACATGCGTTAAAACCACTTCAGGAAGAAGGGAGGGAAATTTCATTTCATTCCATGCACAGATGATCAGGAAGCAGAAACCATTCAAAGGATAAATGCATTGAATTGCTAAACAGAAACAAGGAAATGCTTGGTCTGTGTGTTTTCTGATATGGCAATTATAATTTGGCATAACATTCTTTCCCATTCTGTGTCTGTAAAAAAAAATGTTCAGCACTTCTGGCCTGTGTTTCTAGACTATCATGGAGTTTTTAGTACAAAAAATATATTCTGTGGTTCGTTCAAGATATTTTTATTCAAAATGAAGTAAAATCCCTTAAGTTTCTGGAAAGCAAATTATTATTTGGATTTAGCTTACTACCTTTTCAGGCCATGCTCCTTGTATATTCCTGGGGGTGCTTCTCTGCTCCTGGTTTCCCATTATCTGCCTTTTCCCTCTCTGCACCTGCTGATTTCCTTGGCACCTCCTGGTTCACCTTCACCATCCCTCTCTTTATGTGACCCTCTTATCAGCATCTCACCCCCATTCCCCCCTGTCTCCCCACCAGTCCAGGTCCCTCCCTCATCTCCTTCCTAGTGCTCAAAATTGGTTTTCTCAACATCAGATTCCCTCAGATATAAAAAGCCATATTCAGGGGTGATGCTATGGCAGGACTGGGCGGGCTTTGCCTGCCCAATCTCAGCTCAGGCCCGCCAAATCTCTCTAACTGCGTGAGTGTGTGGTGATGCTAGAGCAGGGGTAGGGAACTCCGGTCCTCGAGAGCCGTATTCCAGTCGGGTTTTTAGGATTTCCCCAATGAATATGCATGAGATCTATTTGCATGCACTGCTTTCAATGCATATTCATTGGGGAAAACCCGATTGGAATATGGCTCTCGAGGACCGGATTTCCCTACCCCTGTGCTAGAGCCAAGCTGCCATGCTGGTCCCGCTTTCAGTGGTGCTGTGCATGCAGCCTAGTGTGCTGCCTCTGAGAAAAGGCAAGTCACCACCCGCCATAGCCCCAGCTCCAGAGGTGGGGATCAGGCACTCATTGTGCTACTATCATTAAAGTGAACTTTGAACTTTACACCCATGGCTTTATTATTGACATCTCATCCTCATGACTTCTTTGTTGTGCCTTGATTGTCTTGTCGTTGAGGCCTTCTTGGGCTCTCTCTTCAGGGACCAAAACATGACATATAATTTATTTATATACCGCAATATCTTGCAGATCAGTATGGTTAACAAGATAAAAGAAAACTGAATAGATTACAGTGAAGTACAAATCATCAATTTTCCAGGAATTTAACAAATAAGTAGGCTTTCAATAATTTTCTGATAATATTCATCAGGCTTCAGTGTTTTTATCTTTTTGTAAGTCGCTGAAGACTTACTTTTTTTCAGGAAGCTTTTGGAAATATATGATGTACCTAGACTTCAGTAAAGCTTTCGATAGCATCCCTCACCGTAGGCTGTTGAGCAAGATGATATTGATGGGGTTAGGAGAAACGCTAACTGCATGGGTCAAGGATTGGCTAAGTGGTAGACTTCAGAGGGTGGTGGTTAACGGTACCCTCTCTAAAACGTCAGAAGTGACGAGTGGAGTACCGCAGGGCTCAGTCTTGGGCCCGCTCCACTCAGGGGCTTCAAGGTAAAATAACACTATTCGCCGACGACGCCAAACTATGTAACATAGTGAACGGCTCCGATTTACACGATAGTATGACGCATGACCTGTTTTTGTTGGAACGTTGGTCGTCTACCTGGCAGCTAGGCTTCAACGCCAAGAAATGCAAGGTCATGCACCTCGGCAGTAGAAATCCGTGCAGAACTTACACCTTAAATGGTGTGACCTTAGCTAGGACTGTAACAGAACGAGATTTGGGAGTGATCATCAGTGCAGATATGAAAGCTGCCAGTCAAGTGGAGAAGGCTTCATCTAAGGCAAGACAAATGTTAGGTT
Source organism: Geotrypetes seraphini (assembly GCF_902459505.1). NCBI lineage: Eukaryota > Metazoa > Chordata > Amphibia > Gymnophiona > Dermophiidae > Geotrypetes > Geotrypetes seraphini. The sequence continues at coordinate 300,277,758 of NC_047086.1, read as the reverse complement.
GTATCCGCAGAAGTTTCGTCAGCCGGAAGCCTGAGGTCATCATGCCGTTATACAGAACCATGGTGAGACCACATCTGGAATACTGTGTGCAATTCTGGAGGCCACATTACCGTAAAGATGTGCTAAGAGTAGAGTCGGTTCAGCGGATGGCCACCAGGATGGTCTCGGGGCTCAAGGATCTATCATACGAAGAGAGGCTGAACAAATTGCAGCTCTACTCTTTCGAGGAGCGTAGGGAGAGGGGAGACATGATTGAGACATTTAAATACATCACCGGACGTATCGAGGTGGAAGAAGACATTTTCCTTCTCCAAGGACTCTCAGCCACAAGAGGGCATCCGCTTAAACTCAGGGGTGGGAAATTTAATGGTGACACCAGAAAGAATTTCTTCACCGAAAGAGTGGTTGATCATTGGAACAAGCTTCCGATACAGGTAATCGAGGCCAACAGCGTGCCAGATTTTAAGGGTAAATGGGATGCCCATGTGGGATCCCTAAGAGGGTGGAGTTAAGGACGGGTCATTAGGAGTGTGATCTCCAGGAGTGGGCAGACTTGATGGGCTGTGGCCCTTATCTGCCGTCATTTTTCTTTGTTTCTATGAATGGAATTGCAGTTTGTGTATTTTACAATTTTAGTTTTGTTTAATTTTAAGAAATATTTTTTTTAATGATTTTATTTTGTTTATAATGATGTCAACACGGACTGTGTCGGGTCTGGTCTTATCAGTCCTTTTGGAAACAAACTGTCTTATGTGTTTTTGATTGTTCAATAAAGTCTCGGCAACCTGTACATCATCACTCCAATTTTAGCTTTTTGTACTTCATTTGTATATTGTAACCCACATAGATTTTTGTTATATCTGGGATATAAGTGTTTTAAATAAATAAATTAAACTTCCTAAAATGCAGATAAGAATTTCAGTTATCTAATAGTCGGCAGAAATCAGCATCCCAGCTAGCTGCTTGAAATGCTACTACTATTGGCCTCTTTTACAAAGCCATGCAGCAACAGCCCCAAAGCCCTTTAAATCTCTACGGGCTTCGGGGCCGTTAGCGCAGCGCAGTCGCTAGCGTGCCTTTGTAATCATTTTTATTTCACAGTGTATCGCAAACTGTGCCGCCCGAGATTCCAGGTGTGCCGTGAGATGCCGAGAAGGAGGCTTGGGCTGATTGCCTATAGGTTGTGCCTCTCACGATGAGAGGTACATCCTGTAGGAAGTCAGCCTGCGCCAGCACATCTCCTTCTCTCCGCCCGTCTTCCCTTCCGGCACCTCCCACTGGCGGCTCAGGGCCCATCTGGAGGGCCTTCGCGCGTGAATGTTGATGTGATGTCATCGCATTGATGTCTGCGCACTTCTAGACGCCTTGAGCCGTGGCTACCATGTTTAGTATGCCGCGGCTTGGCAAAGTTTGCGAGACACTGCTATAGCAGTACTAGGCGTACGAAGCGCTGTACACATTCTTTGCAGGTACTTCTGTCCCTGGTGGGCTCCCACAGTCTAGGTTGTGTACCTGGGGCCAGTGGCGCATAGTAAAGGGGGGGGCACGGACCACTCCGGGCACCATGTTGGTGAGGGCGACAGCACCCCTCCTCCTCTCCACCCCCACCTCTTCCCACTCCCCCTCTCGCCATGCGTGCGCCCCCTTCCCTCGTACCTCTAGTTGCTGACCACCGCGAGCAACAACTCATTCAGGGACATATTAAGGCACAGGCAGACTAGGCACATGCCTAGGGTCCAGTGGCTTAGGTGGTCCCTATGTGCTCAAGGCTCAGGAGGCTAGCACTGCCTATTTTCATGCTTTTTTCAGGATTTTTGCATTAAAAAAATCCAGAAACCAGAATATCTAAAGCAGGGGTGTACAACCTGTGGCCCGAGGTCCGCATGCGGCCCCGTGAAGTATTTTGTGTGGCCCTGGTCGAGGGCGATGCAGTGTTTTCCTCTGCTGCCCCCAGGTGTTTACCGTATTGCCGTCTCCCTCCTCCGTTTTGCGGCAGTGTTTGCGCATTTGTGCGGCCCTAGAAACATTTTTTTCGGCCAATGCGGCCCAGGGAAGCGAAAAGATAGGACACTCATGATCTAAAGAGTCTGGACATTTTTCCAGAGTTTAGAACTTTTCTGCAGCTATCCAGTTCTACCCCTTATGTGGATGGCCAGCTTCCAGTGTATCACTAGCAGCAGAGAAGGGAGAGGGCAGGGTCCATGCTGGAAATCAGCTCTACCCACAGGAAAGGAGCAGGTGAGCTAAGGGGAAGTTATTCCATACAAATGAAACTTTCTGTGTAAGGTGTGTTGGGGGGGCGAGGTGCAAGGGGGCACAAAGGCTGAACTCTGCAAGGGGCAAAGGGTTGTAGTGGACTGACCTTAGAGTCAATGGAGCCAGTGAATGTCCTGGGGGAGGGGGAGGAGCTCTTGGTGTCATCATGGGCAATACGCTGAAACCCTCCGCCCAATGTGCGGCGGTGGCCAAGAAAGCAAACAAGATGCTAGGAATTATTAGTAAAGGGATGGTCAACAAGACTAAGAATGTTATAATGTCTCTGTATCACTCAATGGTGAGACCTCACCTTGAGTATTACATTCAGTTCTAGTCTCATCTCAAAAATGATATAGCGGCTCTAGAAAAGGTTTAAAGAAGATGATAAATAATAATTTTATTCTTATATACTGCCAAAGCCATGAAAGTTCGAGGCGGTTTACAACAAGAAACGCTGGACAATCAGTGAAGAGGTCACAATTCAAAGTCGTCAATGCAATCTTACATAATGGAAGAAGTTGAATTAGCAGAGGTATAAAAATTCTTAGTTTACAAACCGATTGAACAAACTCGTTTTTACCAATTGATGGAACTCCTCTTGTATGAGGAAAGACTAAAGAGGTTAAGGCTCTTTAGCTTGGAAAAGAGACGGCTTAGGGGAGATATGATAGAGGTCTACAAAATCCTGAGTGATAGAAAAAGTGGATCGTTTTTTTACTGCATCAAGATTTACAAAGACTAGGGGACACTTAAAGAAGTTACAGAGTAATACTTTTAAAACCAATAGGAAGATGTGGTAGGAGTGGTTAATGTAGCTGGTTTTAAAAAAGGTTTGGACAAGTTCCTAGAGGAAAAGTCCATAAACTGCTGTTGAGATAGACATGGGAGAAGTCACTGCTTTCCCTTGATCAGTGGCATGGAATGATGTGACTATTTGGGTTTTTGCCAGGTACTTGTGACTTGGATTGGCCTATGTTAAGACGGGACACTGGGCTAGATGGACCATTGGTCTGATCCAGTAAGGCTATTCTGGCCCATAGGAGGGGCCTTAAACAACCTGGGCCAATCAGAGCCTCAGACTCCTCCCTAGTGCATTCCAGGATGCACCGGGAAGGGGAAGGCCCACCATTTTGAAGAGGCAGGCCTGCTGGACGGAGAGAGTAGGCATCTCTCCAGCCAGCCATCGTACGTAAGGGGAGGTGGGGGGTGTCGGAGTCACGGGGGAAGGGGGGGTGGATATCAGGGATGTTGCATGGTGGTGGGAGGGAGTGGGCATCTCTCCTGTTGCCAGAGTGTGTTAGGGGTGCGACAATGTTGGGTGTGGGGTTGCTTGACATTGGCGGTGGGAGGGAGTGGGCATCTCTTGCAGCTGAGAGGGAACGTCAGGTTGTGGGGGGTCGCTTGATGTTGACAGTGGAAGGGAATGGGCAACTCTCTTGCTGCTGGCGGGTGGGGGAGTAATTAGTGCTGGATGATTGTGCAACGCGGCAGGAGAGTGTGGGCATCTCTCCTGCCAAACTTCAATTTAGGTGGGTTTTAAAAAAATTATTTTAATTTGCTTGGTAGGGGGGTGAGTTTCTGAACTGTCAGACCTTACTTGCGCTCAGGCACTGATCAGAAAGTAAGGCAACGACTGCTCAGATCTGTCGGTAAATTTTGGCTACAAATGTGGCACAATGAGGTTATAGAATCACTTGATGATTACTGAGAATTGCTCTGAGTGATCATTTTAATATTAATGACCTTATTGTACTACATTTGCAAGGCACTATTGGAGACTGGTAGAAAACTCGGAAAAGACCTCGGTAAGGTGTTTTGATAATCTACCACTAAAATACATGTGCGCTAAACCGGCTGGAACTAGTTTAGAGAGCAAGTTAAAGGCAGATTTCTGAGAATCTGCCCCTTAATGCTAATAATAATAATCATCATAATAATTTATTTATATCCCATGTAGCAACCATACAGTTCAGAGCAGTTTGGAATAAAAAGCCTGGTAATCACTAGACACATACAAAAAATAATAAAATAACCATCAGGACAAAGTATTAAAAAGCTCACAATACAAATGCTTCATAGAAATAGGTTTTCACCCAAAGCCTAAAAACAACATAAGAAGTAGAGGAAATAAATAAATCTGAAAGCTCCTCCCACAATCATACAGCCTGAAATGAAAACAATTTATCCATGTATTAGCACATGGCCTGCAATAAAATATTTTAAAAATAATCCAAAAGTTTGGAAGGAAAGAGGAGGTTCTGCTGTTGGGAGATTTCAACCTGCCGGATGCGGACTGGAATGTTCCGTCTGCGGAATCGGAAAGAAGTAGGGAGATTGTGGATGCCTTTCAAGAGGCTCTGCTCAGACAAATGGTGACGGAACCCACAAGGGAAAAAGCGATATTGGATCTGGTCCTCACAAATGGAGAGAGTATCTCTAATGTTCGAGTGGGTGCTCACCTGGGTAGTAGCGATCATCAAACGGTTTGGTTTGATATAACGGCTAAAGTGGAGAGCGGCCGCACGATACTTAAAGTCCTAGATTTCAAACGTACGGACTTTAATGCAATGGGAAAGTACCTGAAGAAAGAGCTGTTAGGATGGGAGGACATAAGAGAAGTGGAAAGACAGTGGTCTAAGCTGAAAGGAGCGATAAAAATGGCTACGGACCTTTATGTGAAGAAAATCAATAAAAACAAGAGAAAAAGGAAGCCGATATGGTTCTCCAAACTAGTGGCTGAGAAAATAAAGGCGAAAGAGTTGGCGTTCATGAAATATAAAAAAACCCAAGAAGAGGAGAGCAGAAAGGACTACAGGGTGAAACTGAAAGAAGCCAAGAGAGAGATACGTTTGGCGAAGGCACAGGCGGAAGAACAAATGGCTAAAAATGTAAAAAAGGGAGATAAAAATTTTTTCAGATATATTAGTGAAAGGAGGAAGATAAAAAATGGAATTGCTAGGCTAAAAGATGCTGGGAACAAATATGTGGAGAGTGATGAGGAGAAAGCAAATGTGCTAAACAAATACTTCTGTTCTGTGTTCACAGAAGAAAATCCTGGAGAAGGACCGAGATTGTCTGGCAAAGTTACACGAGAAAATGGAGTAGATTCTGCGCCGTTCACGGAGGAGGGTGTTTATGAGCAACTTGAAAAACTGAAGGTGGACAAAGCGATGGGACCAGACGGGATCCATCCCAGGATACTAAGGGAACTCAGAGAGGTTCTGGCGAGTCCTATTAAAGACTTGTTCAACAAATCTCTGGAGACGGGAGTGATTCCTGGGGATTGGAGGAGAGCGGATGTGGTCCCTATTCATAAAAGTGGTCACAGGGATGAAGCAGGAAACTACAGGCCGGTGAGCCTCACTTCAGTTGTTGGAAAAATAATGGAAGTGTTGCTGAAAGAAAGGATAGTGTACTTCCTTGAATCTAATGGGTAAATTGTGCCAAACGAACCTGATTGAATTTTTTGATTGGGTGACCAGAGAGCGGGATCGAGGACATATGCTAGATGTAATTTACTTGGATTTTAGCAAAGCCTTTGATACAGTTCCTCATAGGAGGCTTTTGAACAAACTTGAAGGGCTGAAGTTAGAACCCAAAGTGGTGAACTGGGTCAGAAACTGGCTGTCGGACAGATGCCAGAGGGTGGTGGTTAATGGAAGTCGCTCGAAGGAAGGAAAGGTGACTAGTGGAGTCCCTCAGGGTTCGGTGCTGGGGCCAATCCTGTTCAATATGTATGTGAGTGACATTGCTGAAGGGTTAGAAGGAAAAGTGTGCCTTTTTGCAGATGATACCAAGATTTGTAACAGAGTAGACACCGAAGAGGGAGTGGAAAATATGAAAAAGGATCTGCAAAAGTTAGAGGAATGGTCTAATGCCTGCAACTAAAATTCAATGCAGAGTAATGCATTTGGGGATTAATAATAGGAAGGAACCGTATATGCTGGGAGGAGAGAAGCTGATATGCACGGACGGGGAGAGGGACCTTGGGGTGATAGTGTCCGAAGATCTAAAGGTGAAAAAACAGTGTGACAAGGCAGTGGCTGCTGCTAGAAGGATGCTGGGCTGTATAAAGAGAGGCATAGTCAGTAGAAGGAAGAAGGTGTTGATACCCCTGTACAGGTCATTGGTAAGGCCCCACTTGGAGTATTGTGTTCAATTTTGGAGACCGTATCTGGCGAAGGACGTAAGAAGACTTGAGGCGGTCTAGAGGAGGGCGACGAAAATGATAGGAGGCTTGAGCCAGAAGACGTATGAAGAGAGACTGGAAGCACTGAATATGTATACCCTAGAGGAAAGGAGAGACAGGGGAGATATGATTCAGACGTTCAAATACTTGAAGGGTATTAATGTAGAACAAAATCTTTTTCAGAGAAAGGAAAATGGTAAAACCAGAGGACATAATTTGAAGTTGAGGGGTGGTAGATTCAAAGGCAATGTTAGGAAATTCTACTTTACGGAGAGGGTGGTGGATGCCTGGAATGCGCTCCTGAGAGAGGTGGTGGAGAGTAAAACTGTAACTGAGTTCAAAGAAGCATGGGATGAACAGAAAGGATCTAGAATCAGAAAATAAGATTAAATATTGAACTAAGGCCAGTACTGGGCAGACTTGCACGGTCTGTGTCTGTATATGGCCGTTTGGTGGAGGATGGGCTGGGGAGGGCTTCAATTGCTGGGAGGGTGTAGATGGGCTAGAGTAAGTATTAACAGAGATTTCGGCAGTTGGAACCCAAGCACAGTACAGGGTAAAGCTTTGGATTCTTGCCCAGAAATAGCTAAGAAGAAAAAATTTAAAAATTTAAATTGAATCAGGTTGGGCAGACTGGATGGATCATTCGGGTCTTTATCTGCCGTCATCTACTATGTTACTATGTAAAACATTACCCTCTGCCTCTGAAATCTTAAGAGGGTTTGATGTCACCAGGATTTCCACACCAGAGCCGCCTGCTCATTCCTCTCACTAGATGCCCTGCTAATTGTCACATTTGCTCAAGCTTGTTAATGCAAGCAGAAGGTATATGTGTGAGTATTTTATAACGTAACAAAGAACCCCCCCCCCAAAACTAGAGCAAACTTATAAAAGAGCATCCACCGGATACCAGGTGGACTTTGTCCCAGTGGTGCAAACATTTCATGAATAATCTCATTAAGGACAGGCTGTCTTTAATATTTGACAGTGGGTGAGGGTAAATGTGTTCTGGTTCAGATGTTTAAGGAGGGATTGGAGCACATGTCTGAAAAGGAGGAAGTTATTAGACAGTTCTACGTGTTGGCTAGGTTTGTTTCAGTACAGCAAGCCAATTATGCAGCGCTGGATACAGGAACGGAGAATGCAAAATAGGTCATTTGATAGCGTTGTTGTTAAGTCCGAGGTAGAGTTTGGACTCTGTCACGTGTGATGTGACCCATGGTGAACCAAATCTTACTTCTAGTCTCTACAGTTCTTTCCAAACAGTATGTCTATAAAAGAAGATCACTGTGGGCTCCTTTTACTAAGCTGTTCTAGCGTTTTTAGCGCACGCTACTGTGCCGTGTGTGCTAACCCCGCGCTATGCGCCAAAAACTAACGCCAGCTCAATGGAGGCGGTAGCGTCTACCAGGCACGGCAATAGCGTGCGCTAAAACCACTAGCACAGCTTAGTTAATGGAGCCCTGTGTTTTGTAGTAAATTAATGGTTTTATATAATGATATTGAAAATAAAATTGGTTTTTAAGAAGTATGTAAATCAAATTAAATAAAATAAACTTAATGAATTGACATTCTGAGTATAGTATAATGTGAAAAAGAAAATTGCCATTATAAAGCCAAAATATTTTAAGCATGATTCTATATAGGATGCCTGGTCTCAACAGCTGACTGAGCGGATTTTGAGAATCACACATGGGCATCCTATACAGAATCACGTCTGTCCGCTATCCTGCCTAAACACCCCGATTCTCTAACCAGCGTCCATGTCACAGGTGCCAGTTAGAGAATCGCGTTGCCTTTGAGCTGATCCCTAAGGCCATGCCCATGGGAGTGGCTTTAGGTATCTGGCCAATCGAAGTCTTAGGTCACTCCCAGTGCATCCCAAAATGCACCAAGAAGGAGGCCTAAGACTCTGGTTGGCCCAGGTGCATTAGGCCCCTCCCCAGTGCATCCCAGGATATACGGGGAAGGGGAAGGCCTGCCATTCTGAAGAGGCAAGCCTGCTGGCCAGAGGGAGTAGACATCCATTCGGCTGGCCTTGCAGATAAAGCTACAAGGGGGTCCGGTGGACTTTGGAGGGTGAGGGGGGGTCATGTGCCTGGGAGGGGGGTGCCGGCAGGAGGGAGTGGACATTCCTCCTGCCAGGGAAGTAGGGGAGGAGTATCATCAGGAGAGAGTGGGCATCCCTCCTGCCAAGGGTTGTTTTGGGGTTTGCGGCAGGAGGGATTGGGCATCTCTCCTGCCGCGGACTGGGTAGAGTTTGGACTCAGACACGTGTAATGTGACCCATGGTGAACAAAATATATATATATTTTTTTAATTCTTTATTCATTTTCAAATTTACAATAAGTGTAACAATATATCCAAACAAATTAACAATAAATATAACAATAATAATCATCAATGGTACAAATAATATGCTCTTATCTCCCACCCTTCCCACATGCAGCTCCTGATTGGAGTAGCCCGACTTTACTACAGGAAGAGGCGGTCGGATCAGACCGCGAATGAGTGAGTCTGCGATTTGCGAACCGCAAGTCCACAATTTGCGAACTGCAAATTCGCGGGGGATCGCTGTACTTCTATTCTTATAACATTAAAGAAGTTTAATGAAAGTAAACTTATCTTTGTCATTAGACCTAATGTGCGTAAGCCCGGGGGAATCTGTCCAACATGTTTCGCCTTACAAAATGGCTTTTTCAAGGACTTCCCCTACACACACATAAAAGTCAGGAAAAAGTCATTTACTTATTGCTACTCATTCTTGTATTAAATGATTTTTACGCCCACCGATTGCTGCAGTAGCCCACTGAATGCCCCCGTGTTACCGGACACGCATTGGTTCCGGCATTCTCCTAACCTTATTTGTACCTCTGTCCTATGATGTTCTAAACCCCACCCACCAGCCACAGACTTGCCCGGTCTAGATCAAACACATCCATTCTATCTCCAGATTTAACCCCAAAGGGGTTACCAAGTTCAAAGTAAATATCCAAAACTGTTCTTTAAAATTTAAGATTTTTTTCACAGTTACCACCCTCCCTTCCCATCTTTACTACATCAATAATTCTCCATTTAAGATCATTAATTTGATATTTTTTATCCCGCCATTGCTGAGCTAGAGGGGCTGAGAAAAGTTGCTTAATATAATTAAAGAAAGAAAGTTTAAAAGAACTTTGGGGTATATCCTGGGTGTTGGTAGGAGTACTTTACGAGTCTTGGGATACAAAACGCGAGTGCACACATGATTTGAATTTATAAATGCTAGCACAAATCATGCAGAAAGAGTGGCTAGATTGTGGGCACTGACATTTACGCTTGCTCAAACCCAAAATCTCACTATCTTCTCAAGATTTCAAACCTAAATGTCTGCATAAAGAGGCAAGTGGGTTACCACCGAAACACGGCACCATGTTGAGTCAAAGAGCCAATCAATTTGTTTTCTCAAGCTTCAATTTAATTGAATAAACAACTTTTGTTGGTTGGAAAGCATTGTGTCAGACCCCTTCTTTTGGTTTGTTCATGTTCTCCACATAGGGGTATTCTCTTTACCCTTTTAGGTTATTTTTTTATTGCCATATATAGAATCTAGGGGAAATGACTAGAACAGTGGCATATACAAGTATATGTGTGCACAAATGCATGTAAATGCCAAAATTTCCTCTAGTCCATTGATTCCCAAACATTTTTGGTTCAAGGTACCCTAATTAATTATTTATTTGTTTGTTTAAGTATTTATATACCACTTATAGTCTAAGTGGTTTACATTCAGGTACTCAAGCATTTTTCCCTATCTGTCCTAGCAGGCTCACACTCTATCTAATGTACCTGGAGCAATGGAGGATTAAGTGACTTGCCCAGGGTCACAAGGAGCAGTGTGGGATCAGTAATTTTTTCACAGCACCCCCAAGTCAAAAGAAATACCTAACAGTTCCCTCTCCCCATGGTCTCATATCTCTCTCCACTCACCCCAATCCAGTATATCTCTCCTTCCCTCCCTCCTCTCCCCTCTCTATGGTCTGGCAACCTCACCTCCCTTTCCATTTCCTTTCTTTTCTCCCTCTCTCCCCCCCCCACAATCTGGAATCTCTCTCCTCTCCTTCCTTACCTTTTCTTCCCTCCCTCCTCTCCCTTCTTCCCCCACCCATGGTCTGGTACCTCTCTCTTCCATTCCCTTCTCTTTCTCCCTCCTTCCCTCTCCCCCCAATCTGGTATCCCTTTCCTTCCCTTCCCTCCCCCATGGTCTGCCATTTCTCTCTCCTCTCTTCATCTTTAGACTTTGGCATAATCATGGTTCAATGGAGTGAGAGGTATGTTAATTTTATTTTAAGCTATAAAGCATTCAAAAACAGTAAGGGGTTTAAAAATATTTTATAACTTAATACATAATTTTCTTAGGTTCTTCTCTAGAATTTTCCACCGCAATTAGATTTCCATCAAAGCACTGTTATGTGATAGAATCTGTGTAGGCTTGTTTAAGACACAGATAACATGAAAAGTATTTTTTGTGAAGGTATATGCTTGACTACAGTGATAGGGCTGGATGTACTAATTATGCAGATTTTAGGATTTTAGTTTGTCTCTTATTTTATGTAGGTTTTTACTGATGTAAACCGTTTAGTTTTGTGTAAATGGTTAAAAACTTTTAATAAAATAAATAAATAAAAGATCCTAACATGTTAGTGCATATAGACATGCATTATTATATCCCATAGAAACTTTTCCTAATAGCATGCATTAACAGTGCTAGCACATGCTAATGCAGTAGTGCATATAAGTAAATCTAGCCTCTGCTAAACTTTGCTGTATCAGCATTACTTCTTCTTTTAAAACCAGTGTGAGAATTATGACAACATTTCTCCTAGTCATATGCCTAGAAGCTGCTGATCCTTCATCATTGGTCCACAGCACTATGATAAGTCTTAGAATGTTAAAGGAATACTGTCTCCTAGATTCCCTAAAGCTGAAATTTTCATTAAACTTTTTTCTTAACTTTTAACCATTTAGGACGTAATTCTTTAACTGTAAATCTAAAGCTGGTAGGGGGTCTGTTTTAGAAAGGAATGAAAGCATCTACAGTGGCATAGTAAGAGGGGGGCATGGGCAGATTGCCCCAGGTGGGGTGCCAGCATCTCTTCCCCTTTCTGCTCCCCTCCCCCGTGTATCTCTTTAAATGCTTACTGTTGCAGGAACTCACACTAAATGTGGGTACTAATCCTATATAATAAAACCCTAGCCACGCATGCGCACTCCTATCTGCGTGCTTCCATGATCCATAAGTCTGTGCTGCAGAAGTGCACATGCGTGAGTCCCCTGCCTTTCACCTACCTACACTCGCCGGCAGGACTCGCCACCAGCGCTGGATTCCCTGCTCTACAAAGATGGGGGTCGTAGGAGGCCCGAAATCGCCCGAACTCACAGCCACATACCGGCACAAACCTCCCTCCAGCGTTGGCAGCCGCAGCACGCTAAACAGGCTGCTTCGCAGCTTTCTCCTGCTGGTGAGTCTCCTGCTGGTGACGTCATCAGTGACACGACAGAGGGACTCAACTGCAGGAGAAAGCCGCGAAGAAGCCTGTTTAGCGTGCTGCGGCTGCCAACGCTGGAGGGAGGTTTGTTAAGGTCATGTCGCATGGGAGGGAGACATAAGAGAGTCACCAGTGGTTGGGCTGGGAGGGTAGAGAAGCATCTGCCTCGGGTGCTTCAGGCAGCAGCATCGTTTACAATTCGCTGCTGTTGCCGGCTTCAGGCCTTCCTCTGGCGGGTCTTGCCTAAAGACCAGCCAGATAGGAAGACCTGAAGCCGGCAAAAGCAATGAATTGTGAATGCTGCTGCTGCCCGATGAAGTTCAAGGAGGAAAGGGAGCAGAGGGGGAGAGAATGGCTTGGAGGGAAGAAGACATGGCAGGGCATGGAGGGAAGGAGGAAGGTATGCCAGACCAAGGGAAAAGGAAGGGGGAAAGGAAGGAGGAGATGCCATATGGAACAGAGAGAGAGAGGGCGGACACTGGATGGAAAGAGAAGAGAGAGCAGTGAATGGAAGGGGCAAGACAGAGGGTGAACAGTAGATGGAAGGGGTAGAAAGAGGGAGAAAGACACTGAATGGAAGTGTGGGGGACGGGGAGCAGACGTTGGAAGGAAGTGGAGAGGAGAAAGAAAAAAGGGCACATGCAGGATTAAGGGAAGAGGATAGAGTTAGAAATAAAGATAGAGAGACAGGGGGCCAGGGAGAGAGACAGACAGAAAGAATGACAGACAGACAGCGTCCAAGGAGAGAGACAAATAAAAAAAAAAAAAGACTGACATCTACTCTAGCACCCGTTAATGTAACGGGCTAAAACACTAGTAATACTATAAACCATTAAAATAGTTACTTCATAAACTTCATTAACTTATATCATGTATCTAACCACTTTTTGAACTTAATTTAACACATTTGGGGAATCTCAGAATGCCACCTGTGCTGTATCAGACAGGTGGCATTTTGAGATTCCTCACATGTGTTAAATTAAGTTCAAAAAGTGGTTGGATGCATGATAAATTAATGAAGTTTATGAAGTAACTATTTTAGTGGTTTACTGTTGCAGGAAGCATCTTCCACGTGCTGCTCGCACCAGCCTCAACTTCCTTCTAACATCACTTATTGGTGGCGGGACCAGGACATGATGTCAGAAGAGTGTTGATACCTATTCGAACAGCAGGTGGAAGATGCTGCTTGCACTGGTGAGCATTTATAAAGGTACATGGGGATGGAGGGGTGCTCAAGTGGCAGGGCAATTTCCAAGTTTATTTGTCACTTGATATACAGTCTATCAAAGAATAACTAAACGGTTTGCAATATTTTAGTAAAATACAGCTAAAAGAAAATTTTAAAAAACAGTATCAGGTGAAAATTAGAAATAAAATTGCTGGGGTTTATTAACCAAAATCAACAACTGAATCCACTAGGAAAGGGGAACAGGGAAATAAAAAATACATCGAGATAGAAAAGGGAGGGGGGGGGGAGAAGGAAAATACAATAGGTAGGGGATCGCTTCTTAGGAAGCGTTGATCTTTTTCTGCTAGAGAGTTAGTATTCTCTTCATAAGGAGTCTCGTCTCAAGTGTTATAGGCATCCTTAAAATGAAAAGTTTTGATTTTGGATTTGAATTTGTCCAGAGAGGCTTCTAATCTGATGTCTAATGGTAGGATGTTCTAGAGAGAGAGCGGGCGGTGACCGAGAAAATGGCTTTGCAGGTTGTGTCAGAGACTATCTCATAGATGGATGGAATTACTAGCAAAGAGTGGGGGGGGGGGCACTCAAGCGATAGGGAAGAGTTGGGGGGGCATACCTAGGCACCAATCTACCTCGTTATGCCACTGAGCAGCTACACTTCTTCCTCCGTTTTCACAATTTCAGCAATCGCAGTTTTGATTATTCATGGTTTTTAGCTTGCTGGCTTCTCCCCCCACCCCCAAATTATGCCAGCTTGCATAGAGAAATCGCTGATTCCAAGCATTTAGAGAAAAAAAATCGCTGATTCCCGGCACTTTCTTCACCGTGTTTTGCCTCGCCTTCAGGAACAGGCTAGGTCTCCCACCATGTTATTCGCGGTTTCACCATACTCATGATGGTTTTTAATAGAAAACAGTGAATAACATATGAAAAAGTTATTTGCGGTATTTCCGTATTCACGGGTGTGTTAATCCCCTATCACAGTGAATACAGAGGGAGAAGTGTACTTTCATTTATAGTAAGAATACTAGATTACAAGAGCAAAATTATGCACCTGTCATTTAAGCATGAGCATATATACCAGTCATAGAACTGGTATAAGTGTTCATGCCTAAATACCAGAGATATGCTCATAACCTTCTGTAAGTTATGTGCATAAATGTGAGTCCCACCCAGAGTCTGCTTATGTGTATAGCTACCTATAAAATATGTGCTATGTAAGATAACAAGTATCTACAGAATACTGCCTAGAGAAGTGTTTCCCAAATTGTGTCCAAGGGAAATTCACAAGGGTGCTGTGGAGAAGATGCAAATAAACTGCCAGTCCGGCACCCAATCTCCCTTCCCCCAGCAGGAAACCTCTTTCCCTTCCCTGCACTGCAGCTTACGATCTTAGGGCTGCTGGCAGCTTAAGTACTTTGCTTTTGATGACCCACAAGCTATCTCTGTGCTGCAGTGTCCTGCCTCTGCGAGGGCAGGAAGTTGTAGCAGAGGGGATTTCAAGCTTCCAGGGAAGATCGTAAGCTGAAGCATGGGGAAGGGAGAGAGATGTACCAGATCCTAAGGAGAGAGAAATACTATACCCGATTGGGAGGGGTAAGTGAGAAAACTGCCAAATTGGAGGGGGGGAAAGGAGACAGATGCCAGACCAAGGAAAGGAAGAAAAGAAAAGAGAGGGGAGAGAGAGAAATGGCAGACCATGGGGGAGGAAAGGGAAGGAGAGAACGGAGATACCAGATGTGGGAGGGGAGTGAGGAAGAGAAGGAAGGGAAGGAGAGGAGAGAGGTACCAGACCATGGGGGGAGAGAGGAGGGAGGGACGGAAGGAAGAAAGGAAAGAGCCCTAGCCCTTTTAGGATTTTCTAACATGATTATGTCAAAATCTAAATAGTAGTGGAGGCAGTACATGGTAATCAATCAGTGTGGGTTGTTTGGGAATCCACATTTGTGATACTGTGAGTGAGGGTGAGCTTGGGGCCCAGACAAAAGGGCACCATGCAGCAGGCTAAAGTGAATGAAGTTAACATTTATTAAGGCTACTAGGAAGGGGGTCCTCTTTGGTTTACAGCTGAAGGAAAATATTCAGTGTAAAACTAGGCCTTGAACATAAAAATGTCTTCTGTGACCTGCTCCTACAGGACCACTGTAGATGTTATAGTCACTCAATAAGGCAATATCTTCTCTTGGCTCTGGTCTGGCTTCCCAGAGTTATCTGTACAGTTTCATAGCTCCTCACCAGCCAGCCTACCTTAAGCTGAATCCAATATTCAAAATTACATGGTCCCAGTTAAACTGGGCCTACCTGGCTGTTAAAGTCCTGGTTCACAAGTACATGTTTGCTCTTTCCCTCTGGGCCTCCCTAGCAGTGGCGTAGTAAGGGAAGAGGGGGCCACCCCGAGTGCCGTTTGGTGGAGACACCGGCACCTTTCCTCTTCTCCACCCCCTGCTCTTTCCCACTCTTCCCCCACCAGGTGCGCCTTCAATTCGCTGCCACCATTCTTCTAGCTCTTTACCGGCGCGAGGAGCAGCTCTAACCTGCTGCTTGTGCTGGCCTTGGCGCTTCCCCCCTGACGTTACTTCCAGGTCCTACGACTAGGAAGTGATGTCAGAGGGAGAGCCAATGCTGGCGCAGGCAGCAAGTTAGAGATTCTGCTCACGCCGAGTAAGCTAAACAGGTACAGGGGGAAGGGGAGCACACACAGCGAGGGGGGGAATGGAGAAAGAATGGGCGGGCAGAGAAGAGAGCGAGAGAGGGGCGCCAGCGCCCCAGGCACCTCCTACCCTTGCAACGCCACTGCTCCCTAGTCTAGCTGTGCCTTGAGCTTTCATACTTTCTAATTCCTGTCTTCCTAACTCCACTCTCCTATATCACTTCCCTCTTGGGAGGGCCTATGAATCTTAAAGTGGCACTGTGAGGGAGATATCCTGGAGGGGAAGTGGCAACATTAATACTCAACACGCTGCCCATTTCAGTTCTCTTCAACAAGCATTACATAGATAGATAATCTGAAATAAATAAGGCCCTTATTTTTGAAGCCATATTTGTGAATTACATGTTTAAACACCTGCATTTATAGGTGTACATCATATTTTAGAAGCATTTGCATGTGCATATGTATACTATATATAGTTTGCAAAGGAATGTGGTTTGGGAACTGGGTTGAAGGAAGCTTGGGTGGGACTAAAATCTACACATGTATTCCCTATTTCAGAAAGGGAATGCTCACATACTCGGGGTCTCCCCCTAACTGTAATAGTTGGGAGCTGCACACTTTACAGTCATGTCCAAAAGAGCAGAAAATGAAGTTTTTTTTAAAGGTAATACTGGGGCAGGGGAGGGAAAAATGTTCAGGTGGAAATTGACCAGGATAATAATTGTAGGGTTACCAGATTTCCTCTTTAACAGAAGAGGACATGTGACTCTGCCCCGTTCTACCCACAGCCCCTGTTATGCTCCTGGCCCCAGCCCCACATGGGCCTCATGCCTCCCTCCCCAAGCTCCAAGACATGTCTAGAGGGCCTCTGCATATGTGTGGATGTCAATGTGATGACATCACGCTCATGCATGTGGTGTCATGACATCAACATCCACGCATGCACAGATGCCCTCCAGACGCAGCCCTGAGCTCGGA